>NC_141687.1:233564187-238364187 GCF_964263255.1 Lissotriton vulgaris | reverse complement strand
TTCAATCCAATGTTAGTCACTTTCCTTGAGCTCCAGTAGAATCACCCTTGGTTATTCATGGTGTTGACTTTTATGTGGCAAGTCTCCCATGTAGCGTGTAGAAAGATGTTGCGCTCAACCTCGGTTTGCCTTCTAAAGCTGATCAGTGACGTTTCCCTACAAGAATGGATAATTATTTCTGGAATATAGACACAGTCCATTCACCCTTAACTTATTTTCCTACATTGTAAGATCATTTGTTACGTGGCCTATTTGCATATGTTCTTCTTCTAAAACAGATATCTGTTCTTCGATTTTGTTGATAATCAATTTGTAAAGTAAAATTTATGAAAGCGTTAGAAGTTATCGGTTGGTTAGCTACCATACCTTAGCTATCCTTCAAATCGTCTCTTAATCCGTGATTAAAAAAAATGTGGTCCCAACAGCTTTATTAGTCTATTCTGTTTTCAGACTTTATTCAGGAGAACTAACTTACATAAGCTGTGAGGTCAATGAGCTAAAGCAGGACCTTGTACTGCATCCACAGAGGGTGCTGGATTACTATTAATACTGGAAGCTCTAGTAGTGGAAGGACCAATAGGAGTTCATTAACCATGGGTATTTGATGAAGTTGATATTGCAAATAAGCTCATTAGTTACAAGTTGTTTTCAAATCTTCATGGATATCAGCTACAGCCTGAGCCATAGTTTGTAGGGGATTTGGATGAGAACTCAATCCAGCAAAAATGGCCTCACTAACTGTCTGTTTTTTAAGCCCAGTTGCCGTTTGAGCCTAATGATAATCTGCTCAGTTCTCGATTTGCTAATTGATGCATTTGCGTATTAGAAATAACCGATAGAGGAAAACGTACTCAGGGATGAGTGAATTGACTGCAAGACTCATGAAACACCGCAGCTTGTTTGAATCTTCTCACAAGGTTATGGTCTCATACTGGTAGATTGTTAAGGGCGTGGGCTATGGAAGAGCTAGAACAAGAGAGGCAGTTAAGTACACATTTAACTGTGAAACTGTGACCATCAATAAGCATAAGAGAACTTGAAGAGAAATTGTCTTACCAGCAGCAAAAGGAAGGAGAACAGGAAGCCCCTGGGAATCTTTCAGGTTGACCTTAAGGAAGCCAGCCATATGAGCAAGTCAAGCAGAACAGTACTTCAACAGCCTAAGAGAACCAAAGAATGAATGCTGAACAAAGGAATTCCAGGAAAAAGCAGGTGTAGAGACAAGGACACTCTAAAAAAAGTAGGGAAGGGAGACAAGACAATTCAACAAAGCCTGACACAGCGCAATTGTAGCGGAGGTACTAAAACAAAAAACAGTGAGGGATTTCGAGCGGTGAACTGGTTGCCAGCAGCTTAGCCTCAAAGCACAAATTATTTGTAGGTGTGAATGAGAGTGTTGTGACTTCTAAAGAGGACATGCTTCAATGGTGCTCTGTATGCCTCACCGCTCACACCTTGATGCAGCCTCTGCGAACTCGGCAGCCCTGCAGCCACATACTAGACTTTCAAATCAGAAATGAGAGAGGAGTTGGCCTAACGGCTAGGGCAGTCGTACTTGAATCTAGGGTACAGGGTTAGAGTCTCAGCAACGACGCTGAACATCCTGTGATTCTGAGCAAATCACTTAATCCCCCTGTGCCTAACAAAAAATGAATATGTCCTCATGTTTCACAACTGGTGCTATGTAAAGCGCTCTGATACCTGATATCTTCGGGTCAAGATCGTGCTATATAAAACTCCCAAAAATAAAAAAAATAAGAAAGCCAAAAGGAAGACATGGCCTGTGGTGGAGGCACATTGAAAGTTACTTTGTTCTGTGAAAACCCTGTGCAATTCCTGACAGAGGCGGAGCAACAAAAAGGTATTATGAAGAAATTAACTGACCAGGACTGTGCAACCCAACTAGCTTGAAATTCCCTGATTCTCTTCCATCTAGCAACTTGAAGATCGAGAGTCACCTCCAAGATTTTACAGAGCCCCCTTGTGAATTCTAGAGGCGGCTGTTCCTTCTGCTTCTCCAGTGCTAAATATTGGATGTAAACCTGTGCAACAAGGTGTTTTCCTCTGAATATCTGCCAGACTCTCCTCAGAACCTTTCAGTTACTTCACTGACAGGTCAAAGAGAGACCATGCCCTCAAGCTCATGTTGAAGCATGCCATAGATTGAGGAGGGTGTCTGTGCGAGATAGCTGACTAGACGTGCAGACACCCAGCTCCCATGGCACTGCTTAAATCCTGCAGCATCTTTTAAATGATATTGTAATCTGTTGGAATATTTCTTATGTATAAATGATTTTACCGTTTTTAACTAAGTGTTAAATATTTCTGATAATAAAAGTATGTTATTTTAGTATTACATTTCTATTTTTTTTATTGGTTGATATATTAATATTGTTTTGGGGTTGTTGGGTTTGTGAGGGAATCAGATGGGAATTCTTAAAAAATATTATGTGGTATGTAATTAGTTGTTGTATTCATTTATTAATTACTTGTAGGAAATCGGATTATTAGTTAGGGTGGATGGGAGTCCACCACAAGTAATAAAGTCAACCCTTGTTAAGTTTAAGTAACTTTTCCACTAAACTCACCCGGTGGCTATGGCACAGAGCATAATACAGTTCATTACCTACTCTGACCGTAAATTCCCATGAAAAAGATGGAAAGAGAATTCCAGATATGGCATGGAAGAAATGTATTAGAATGTGAAAAACATACGTACTTGAATACTGAACATGCCACGGTAACAACATTCTACTTTTTACCGAAAGAACATAAGAACTTGGATGTTCCACCAGGCAGACCCATAGTGAGCTCGTGGGCTCACTATTGGAGAACTGCTCATGTTTCCTCGATCTATTCCTACAACATTATGTCATAAGTCTAACTTTGTCCCTGAAGGACTCGACAGAATTTCTACGGAAATTGGATGGTATACTGTGGAAATCATAGTACATCATTCTAAATCTTGAGGTAATCTCTCTTTACATTTCAATCAATAATAAAGATGTTATATCAGCATGAAAATATTTTTTGAGGGATAGACCGATTGAAATTTTGGAGCATACCCAAATGGTGATTTATATGTTGGAATATGGCCTAACACACAATGCGTTTACTTTTAATGGACAGTTTTAGCTCAAATTACAGGGCATGTGTGAGAAAGTGTCATCTTTCTTGCATGGTATGCCCCCACTTTTTGCTGAATTGCTGATGTACTTTGACTGTGTGTGCCCTGGCTTCCTGCCAATCAGGTACCCAGGGCCTGTGTTCCTTCCCTAAACCTGTGTTGAAGCCTAAACCCAATTGGCATCTCTGGCCACAGGTAGGCCCCTGGTAAATGGTACCCTAGGCACCCAGGGCACTGTGACCAGAAAAGACTCCTAAGGGCTGCAGCACTTAATGTGCCACCCTTAGGGGCCCTGTACCCTGACACACACTGCCTTTGCAGGCTAAGTGTCTTGATGCAGAACTAAACAGAGAGTCAATATGGCACACATCCCTGTGTGCCATGCCCACAAACACACTGCCCTGGCATACCCCAGTCACCCCTTTAGCTGGGTGCACTATGGCAGTGGTGTGGGCACAGGTGCATGAGCCCTGTGCCCCTACAGCACCCAGGGCCATTCCTGGGCACTGTAAGTGCAGTGATGCCATTAAGAATATATGATGCTGGGAGGTTGTCATTACAAACTCCACAGCACCATAATCGCTGCACTGAAGACTGATAAGTTTGGTATCAAACTTCTCAGCACATTAAACCCACACTGATGCCAGTGTGGGATGTAATTTAAAATGCACTACAGAGGGCATCGTAGAGATGCTCCCTGAAGCCTAAACAACTCCGGCTACGGAGGCTTCCACCACTAGACATGTTTCTGGACCCCTGGGTCAAGAGCTTGCCGCTCTCGGGGGCCTGAAACAATGCACATCCTGGGAGGAGGTGCCAAGCCTCCTCCCCCAGGATAGGCAGGGGCAGCTTCAAAGGCATGCCGCCTTTGTGAGCTTCCCCAGGCCAATTACTGTACTCAGCAACTGTCCGTCACCGGTTCTGATCCCCACTCTGGCAGGAAGACAGGCGGGAAACCCTAGGTGAGGAAAGGAGGTGTGCCAGCCCCCTCAGGTGGGAGAGGCGAGGTGAAGCGCAACTCCGGGCTCCCACCATCTTGAGGATGGGGAGCCCTGCCCAATCAGAGATAGGCTCCTGCCCCCCTCCCACAGGAGAGGAGCAGGATAGAGGTGTACTCATCCCAGGACAGGGACCCATTGGTCCCTGCCCTTACCCTACCTGTAACGCCCCTAAATTTAGTATTTAGGGGCACCCTGAACCTTCCTTCCTCAGATCCCGATTCCAAAACAAACAAGAAGATCAAGAAACAAGAAGATCTGCTGTGCAGATGCTAAGAAGAGGACGACACCAACTGACTTTGGCCCAGCCCAACAGGCCTGTCGACCCTCGAACCTGCTCCTGCTAAACTCCGGCACCTTCAGTGGTCAGCAATCTCAAAAACAGTGGAGGACCTGACTGCCTTGTGACTCTACAAAGACTGGGACTCCCACGAGCAGTAGTTCTGCTCAAACAAGTAACACCCCTGGTGCCAGCCAGGAACCGCGAATCCAGCACACTCTGCACCCGCCGAGCCCAGCCTGTGCCTGAGTGGACAAAGACCACAAGGACGTCCCACCGGTGATTGTGACCACGTATCCAGTTCCCAAGGACCCTCCTCGATGACCTAGACGACGCCTGCAGCCTCACAACAAGGGACCCCCTCCAATCGCGAACAGCTGAGGGTGTCAAAAGACACCCCTGCACCCGGCGCCCCACGGCCCCATGTGCCCAACTCCTGGGTGTCTACCTAACCTCCAAGATTCCTACTTACCTCTCGAAGTGGTGGTCGCACCTGAAGAATTTCCGTCCCCGAGCCTGCAGCCTTTGTTCAACTTCCAGATTTCCCATTGAATAATACTGAGTGCCCAACGGCTCAAAAGCGCCCTGCATCCAGCGGCCTGAGTGCCCCGTGGAGTGCAACCTCTGTCCTAATCTATTTCCTAATTGCACTGAGCAAGTGACAAGGACCCGAGCTCCCACAGCTGCGTGGCCTGCTTGGCAGCAGCCACCAACCAAAGGCCCCCTGCCGCCAATAGGCTAACATTGGGCCTAACTCTCTCTGCACTCGGCTGCACCTGTGGCGCTGAGGGTGTAACAACTGTACCTACCTGAGGCTGGGAGACCCCGGAGTCTATGGCCAGAACCTTAACTCTGCCAGTCGAGTACTTACCCAAAAGCCAATAACTCACTTTTCTTCATAGGGTAACATTGACTTGTTTCACTTGGAAATTCTTCTAAGTGTGGAGTTTTGAAACTTTAAAATATTCATCTAAAATCAGCCGAATCACGAAAAAAACCGAAAAATACTCACCTGTTATCAGGAGAGATCCCAGTGCTGGATCTCGGTGCCCAGCACTGACCCTGAAAAGTTATTAAAACTGTACTTACCGGTAACTTGAATTTCCTTTCATAGGATAACATTGCCTGTTTTTTGCTGAAAAAGTTTCTAAGTGTCGATTTTTTAAACTTACAAATATTCGTTAAAAATCGCCTGTAGGACCTATACGTATTCGTTCAATTGTATACAGGAGATGCACCATTGCTGGATTCAGGATCCAACACTGAGTAAGAAAAAGTAACGATAACACTACTTATCTGCAAAGTGAATTTCCAACCATAGGATAACATTGGTGATTCTATGTGAAAAAGTTTTTGTCAACTTTTAAAATACAATAATATTCCTTAAAAATCACAACTGTAACCAAAACGCTTTTACTCAACTGTTTACAGGATATGTCTCAGGACTGAATCTAGGATCCAGTCCTGTCGTTAGAAAAGTAATCCATAAAGTAATTAATTGCATTTAACTAGAAATTTCCATTGAGCTCAATGGCACATTGTGTTTAAAATTGTGTTGCCTATTGCAACAACTGTAACTATTGTACTCAAAGGTATAGTGCCTATTTAAAAAAAATTTAACTAAATTCAAAAGTCTATTGCCTATTTTTAAAATATTTAACTAAAGTAACTCATTCTGAGAAAGTATATTTTGATACCTATTGTTGGTTCTAAAATAAAACAACTATATATTTTTTATACAAACCATTGACCTAGAGTTCAGTTCTTGAGTGTGTGAGACCATTTGCTGACTGAGTGTGTACAACAAATGCTTTACACTGTCCTCTGATACTGTCGCACTGCTCGACCAAGCTACCACTTTAGAGAGTAAGGTTACATCTAACTTTAGCCTCTGCAAAATATCTGCGGACGGGGACTCTGTGCACACTGTACCTTACTTTGGTCCAGTATATTCAGAGCCACTTTCTTACAGCATGGCCATGGGTACCTCCTCCGCCCCCACTATCCCGAATTTATTCATGGGGTGGTGGGAGAAGAAGGTGGCCTGGACTGGGGAGAATAACATTTATATGGAGATGGTCATGCTTTGGTGTCATTTTATAGATGATTCATTCATCTTGTGGGATGGAGAAATACCATTACTTGAGAATTTTGTCAAAATATTGAATAATAATGAAGTAAACATTTGATTTACTTCAACAGCAAGTAATACACATTGTGAATTTTTCAATTTGGATTTTGGAGAAATGGATTGGTCTCCACCATCCACAGGAAGGCGACGGACACTAATTCCATATAACATGCTAAAAGTGGGCATCTCATGGCTTTGAAGTGGAGTACTCCTTATAGCTAAATGCTACGAGCTAAAAGAATCTTCTCAACTGAAGAACAATCTGAAATTGAATTGACAAAGATGACAGAGAGATTTATCCAATGAGGATACCCCATAAGTGTCATGAGGGATGCTTGAGAGAGAGTTAGAAATAAACCAAGAGAACAAGTACTCTATCCAACTAATGCAAACCGAAAGAAGGATGAATCTAAGAGGCTTTTTCAACTCAGTACAACCAACAATAAAGAACATTTTACAAAAGAATTGGCATATTTTATTGAAAGATGACCATTTAAAAGGTATGGCGGATCAGGGTCAAAAGATAACTTCTAAAAAAAACAAATCCTTCGGAGACATTTTAACAAGGAGCCACTTGGAACCAATCAAAGAAGGGAATAAGCTAACACGCATCACAAAGGGCTTCACTAGGTATGGATCATGTAGAGCTGTAGAGCTTCTGAGTATGGAATTAATCAGAAAACATTTTTGTTATTGGATGGACAAAATAGGACCATACAAGACAGAATAACATGTGAGACGGAGTTTGTGGTTTACACACTGAGATGTGATTGCAATAAGTTCTATGTTGGCAGTACCATCAATAAACTGAAATTACGTATATTACAACACATCTGAGCTATTAAAAATGGTGATAAAAGCTACCCCATGGCCAACTACTTTGAAAGTGAACACAATCGCTCCTTGATGTAATTTGAGAAGTCATCAGTGATGTCATCAGTGATGTCACAGACCATGTCACTAGTGATGTAATATGTGAGGTCATAAACAGTGCATTGCGGGGTGTAAGTTATAGTTAGCTCAGCTAACTAAAACTGCTGCATTTTTCTGGTTTTGTACGAGTGAAATGTCAGTCTAATTATAATTTCTCTGTAACCTTTGATTTTTTCAGTGAACTTCTACGGTTTTTTTAATTCTATTTCCTAACTACAACATGCCTTTAACTTTAGGTTTCTCAGTGAATTTCTATGGTTTTTTAACTAGTAGTCGTGTTTATAGAGTTGTGGAGAAAGGGGGCAGGACCTCCGACCAGCTCTCATGAATCCCTCTGTGTCACACTTACTAGAGGTAACAGGAGGGCTTCTTGGCACCTAGGGAGGTGCAGCTTACAAGAGGATATCATCCCCCAACCAGTAGTGCAAAAGGAGGCGCTTTTGCAGAGTGGTGGAGAAAGGGGGCATGGTCTCCAAAGACCTTTCAGCAATCCGGCTGTGTGGTATTTACTGGAGGTAACAGAAGAGCATGTTGCTCCCCACGGACCCTCAGCAGCCAAGGAGACTTCATTCCCCAACCAACAGTGCACCAGGAGGGACAGTTGCAGACTGGTGAAGAAAGAGGTCATGGCCTCTGACGACCTCTCTGCAATCCTGCTGCTTTTGACTTACTGGAGGTAACAGGAGGGATTGTTGGCCCCAAGACCTACAGTATTGAAGGAGACTTCATTCCCCAACCAGTAATGCGCTATAAGGTGTGTTTGCAGAGTGGTGGGAAAAGGGGGTATGGCATCCGAGCACCTCTCAGCAGTCTTGGTGTGTGGAACTTACTGGAGATAACAGGAGGGCTTTCTGGTCCCCAAGGACCCTCAAGAGGCCATTGGACTTCATCCCCCAACAAGTAGTGCGCCAAGAGGTGAGTTTGCAGAGTGGTGGAGAAAGGGAGCTTGGCCTCTGAAGACTTCTCAGCCATCTTGCTGTATGGGACTTACTGGAGATAACAGTAAGTATTGGTGGCCCCAAGGACCCTCTGGAGCCAAGGGGACTTCATCCCCCAACCAGCAGTGTGTCAGGAGGTGCGTTTTCTGAGTGGTGGAAAAAGGGGGTGGGGCCTCCAAAGACCTCTCAGCAATCCTGATGTCCGGGACTCACTGACGGTAACAGAATAGGTTCCTGGCCCCCAAGGACCACCAGTATCCAAGGGGACTTCCTCCCCGAACCTGGAGAGTCCCAGGAGGCGCATTTGCAGAGTAGTGGAAAAAGGGGGCTGGGTTTCCCGACTTGCTGGTACTGCATTGTTTATTTTTTTATTTTTTTATGAGGGAGTTGCGTGGTGTCACTGACCATGTCATAAGTGATGTAATTTGTGAGGTCATAAGCAGTGCATTGCGGGGCGGGAGTTATAGTTAGCTCGGGTAACTATAACAGCTTAATTTCCATGGTTTTGTGCGTGTATAATCTGAGCCTAACTATACCGTACCTGCAACCTTTGTTTTTTTCAGTGAATGTCAAAGGTTTATTAAATTCTATTTTCAAAGTATTATGTCCCTGTGATGTTTAGTGTTTTGAGTTAATTTATACGTTTTAATTTCAGTACGAAGTATACTACAATTTATTTTGCTTTTTATTTAGTAATATGTTTTTTTAAATTATAGACTTTTAAAATAAATATACTCTACTTATTAAAAGGTAAAAATCAGATATGTACTTATTGTAAAATATGTTTTTGTAAATGTAATTGAACGTTATTTTTTTAATTTATGTTTTTGTACCGCGGCACGTCTCTGGGTCGGAAAACATAGACAGGTCTACAAATACTCTATAGTTATTAATTTCAGTCACGTGATCGCATTGAATCTGAGAATTACAGATTCACCAAAAAGTTTTACAATTATTTTAAATATGTACATCCCTCTACTGTCATTAATAACATCAGTGTGAAGATATCTATGAGTATATATATGGCACCCTATATCTGTTTTGCAAGAAAACTGCTTACTTTACAAGTTTTGCAAATTTGCGAATCTGCAGACTGGAATCATGAATTTGTTCGGTTACATGTACAATAGTGGCCACATTAGGACCCCACCCATGTACATGTAAAAGCACAACCAATAACAGTTATTTCTCCAGTGAACTCTGTGGAAAAAGGATTCAGAAGCAGTGGTGCTCTGTTTTTTGTTCCCTTTCATGAATACTTTGATAGAAAGTTGCATCTTCTGTCCAAAATGAACTTACGCAACCTCTTGAGGATGAGGAGCAAAATACACTATCTCCAACAATGTGTGCCTGGGTGCGTTAGTGTATATATTAGTGTGTGGTTGGGAGTGTCGGTGGCTGTATCAGTATGTGAATGGGTGTTTGAGAGCCTATATCAGTGTTAGGCTGATTGACTGTATCAATATGTCTGTGGCTGCATGGATCTGTGAGTGGTTGTGTGAGTGTTTGTCAAGGTGCTCCAATCTTCACGGAGGTAGAAGTGACCATAGCTCCCAACGCCCCTCTATCAGTACCCTCTCTCAAATGTACAGAGCAAGTTCACCAACAGAGGGGAAAGGGGAAGTGGAAGATAAAGAAGAGACAACTCCTTCTGACACTGTTCTTCACTCTCGGCTCCCTGATAGACTTTGTGTAATTCTCAGGAAGGAGAAGATTCCTAATGCACAAAGGGGCAAAAGATAAACAACTTCTCTCTAAACTCTAAATATCATATAAATTCACAGAGAGTTTCCTACCAGTCTAAGAAATAGTTATGGCCCCTCTTCTAAGGTTGTCTTTGTGTTGCGACTGACTCCCTGCAGCTGCAAATGAACATACAACATTAAGTGTTTGATTATGCAAGGGAAGTGTTAGTGACAAACAATGCTAATATTCCTCGTACCTGTATGCCTGACGGGGAGTTCTGATAAACCTATCTGTATAATTAAATAGTTCAGTATCTTGCACAATTGCTGAATTTCCCACGTTGGTTCCAAACGCTGGAGAAACAACTCGCAAAAAGGAACAGGGGGGAAGAAGGAAAGGAAAGGAAAAGGTAAGAACGCAAGGGAAGTCCTCAGTCAAGACCTTGCTCGGGGTTTAATACTGTAGCAACCAGGATGGAGATAACTGGAACGGCAAAGCGTCTTACTTGAAAGTTGCTCCACTCTCCTCTGCTTGACCGCTGCCAACCTCTCTTGCCTAGAGGATAAGGGCTTCTCTGCCAGTTCGATGTCGAGAAACTGCTACGATACGGATTTCATGAAAACGTCAGATAACTCTCTGAACGCTTACATGGATATCCGTCTGGACTCTGGAACGTTGAATACTCTCTAAATTATTTCTATGAAACTGCGAACTCAACCTACGCACTAAAAATAAGTGCAGAGGAACGCTAACTCAACTACTCTCTCCGGAATTCAGTTGAAGTGCGCAGCGGGAAGCGCGCGCACCTGTTTTAACCATTAGTGACTACACAGGTGTGTTAGAAATTAAAGCTAGACTGCAAACCACCCGGTGGCCATCTTACTGTGTGCAATACCTCACCCAAAGGGTTTCCCAAATGTTAACCAAGCTAGGCTTAACAATGGTTCTAAACCTCTTCGTGACCTGATGTTTTCCTGGACCCAATATAGAGGCAACAACCGGATTCCTGACAGTGTTTTTTGTGTGTGTGACTGCCTGTATGGGTATGAGAGTGAGTGTGTAAGTTGTTGTATGGGTGTGTTTTTGGGTGTGTGAGTGCCTAAGTGGGTATCTGAGTGGGTCTGTGAGTACCTGCATGGGTCTGTGAGTGGGTGTGTCAATTCCTGCATAGGCCAGTAAGTGGGTGTGTTAGTGCTTATGTGGGTCTGAGTGCTTATGTGGGAATGTGAGTGACGCTGTGAGTGCCTGCATGGGTCTGTGAGTGCGTTTGTCAATGCCTGCGTAGGTCTGTGAGTGGGTGGGTGAGTGCATATGTGGGCCTGTGAGTGGGTCTGAGAGGGCCTACATGGCTCTGTGAGTGGGTGTGCGAATGCCTGCGTAGGTCTGTGAGTTTGTGCGTGATTGCCTGTGCGGTTCTGTGAATTGGAGTGTGGCAAGATACGTGGATCCATTGAGGATTTACACGGGGGGCCGCGCTGAGCCTCGCGGTGGTTCTGCAGATTTCTGCAGTGGGAAAAAAACCTAAGATAACTCAATTTCGTGCCCATCATAGGTCCCTCTGACAGTCCTCTACAACACCCATGAGGTCAGGGTACCTCAACCCTGACCCATTTATTTGTTTTGCAGATAAATTTTAAGACAATGGGACCGGTCCCCAACACTTAAAATGGCGCAGCAACCTCCCAGTCAGGTTGTGGTCAGCCAATCAAGGCGTTGCTGGTGCTGCGTGACTTTGCGTATCCACCATGGAGGGTCCACGTCCCTAGATATACATTTTTGTTTTTCCTTTCTGGACCAAGAGGTACCTCTCTTCCACATTTGGTGACATTCCGTACAGCAGTTCTGTCTTTAGTCGTGTTCAAAATCCCTCGGAAAAATGGGAAACTCACATTTTTTGATCTCCACTATTTCTCAGCCCCCGCAAGACGGATCACTTTGAAACTTTCCACGCAGAGCTAGACAAACCCGGGCCACTATTTGTGGAAAATTTTGTGAAGATTCGTCAAATAGCGCCAAAGTTATGAACACATCAACAAATGCCTTGTCTCTGGAAACTAGGTCCTAACTATGAATCTAGCACTTTACTACGCAATGCATTACATCGCCAGGGGTGTAACAAACACCCCCGCAGCCCCCCAGTCTCCATTAGGTGAAGGGGGCCCCCAAAGCTCAGGTCGAGATAGATCTGTGAAAGGCTCTGAAGCAGCTGCAGTGTCTGCAGCCTGCTCTGAGCTCCTCCACTCTGACCCAGGACTGAAGAGAAACAATGTACCAAGTTACATTGTTTCTCTTCAGTCAGAGCCACCAGCCGGAAAGAGGGTGGGAGTGGGGGCCCCAGAGAGCAGAAGGCAGCACAGAGCACTGCTCAGGACCCTGACAAGGGTGGGAGTGGGGACACTCAGAGACAGCATTCCCCACAGGGCACAGCCTCCGAGAAGGGAGAGGACAAGGATGGGGGTGAGGGCCCCAAGGGAGACATCAGGAGGCATCACAGAGGACAGCTGACACGGGAAAGGATGGAGGTGGGGGCCCCAGAGACAGCATTCCCCATAGGCCACAGCCTATGAGACGGGAGAGGACAAGGATGAAGGTGGGGGCTCCAGACGGGAGAGGACAAGGATGGGGATGGGGCCCCAGAGACAGTGCAGGAGGCAGCGCAGAGGAGAGCTGATAGGAGAAAGGATGGGAGTAGGGGCCCCAGAGACAGCGCAGGAGGCAGAGCAGAAGAGAGCTGACAGGAGAAAGGATGGGGATGGGGGCCCCAGAGACAGCGCAGAGGAGAGCTGACAGGAGAAAGGAAGGAGTTGGGGCCCCCAGAGACAGGGCAGGAGGCAGCGCAGTGGAGAGTTGACAGGAGAAAGGATCGTGGGGCCCTGAGACAGCGCAGGAGGCAGCGCCGAGGAGAGCTGACAGGAGAAATTATGGGGGTGGGAGCCCCAGAGACAGCACAGGAGGCAGCACAGAGGAGAGCTGACAGGAGAAAGGATGGGGTGGGGCCCCAGAGACAGCATTCTCCACAGGCCTCTGCTCCTCTGAGGCAGCACAGAGCCGACTTCGGCCAGAAAGTTTGCAGCTCCAGAAACAGGATCTGCTGGGACACATTTGAAGGTGAGAGTTACAGCTTTTGATGTTGTAAAGGACATTGCATTTTACCTATGCATTTTACCTATGCGTTTTCTGTTTAGAGTGGAGGGAATGTGTGTGGTGTCAAGTGGACATATATGGTTTGGATTAAAATTGTTAGTTGTGGAATTGTGTTGCATTGATTGCATCTGTGTAGTGAAATAATGTGGCATGGTGTGCAGTGTAATTATGTGCTATTGAGTGGAGTGGGATTGTGTGTCTTGGAGTGGTATTATCTGGAATGGTGTTTTGTGTTGCGGCGTGGTATGTAGTAGAGTTTACTTATGTGGTGTGCTGTTAAATATTGTAGCATAATGTGGATTTTTATGGTGTAGGTTGGATGTATGTGGTGTGTTGTGTATTTGTGGTGTTAGTCTGAATTATGTTGTTTGTTTTGAATTATGTGGTGTGGAATGGAAATGTGTAGAGTTGAATTGTGTGACGTGGAAGTTGCGGTGTTGAGTGAAATTATGTTGAGTAGTAATATGAGGCATGGTGTGAAAAGTAGCTATGTGGAGTGTTGCTACGTGGCAAAGACTGGATTTATGTGGAGTGTATGTATGCAGTATTGAGTAGAGCATAATTATGTGGAGGTTAATTATGTGGAGCTGTGTGGTATATGTGGGTGGAGTGTTTTGGTTTTCAGTGTGATAAATGGCGTGGGGATGAATTGTGGAATTGTGTGACGTGTGGAAATATGTGGCGTGGTGTATAATTATGCGGAGTGGAATTATGCAACATGTTGCAGAGTTGTATTTTGTGGAGGGTAATTATGTGTTTTAGAGTTGAGTGTAAATATGTTGTGTGAAGTGTAATTATATAGGTTGAAGTTGAATTATGTGTAGTTGAGTTGTGTGGAGTGGAATTATGTGGTTGGGAGTGGTGTTAAGTTGTGTGGAATGTTATTCTGTGATATGGAATTATGTGGTATGGAGTGAAGTGGAAATGTGGATTTTTAGTATTATATTTATGTGGTATGGAATGTTGTAGAGTTAAATTATTTATAGTTGAATTGTGTGGTGTGGAATTATAACCAGGGGCGTAATACAGGCCACAGGGGTGTAAGACAGGCCCCCATAGCCCCCGTGTTGCGGGGGGCCCCTGTGCTCCAGGGGCCCCCTCAGCGGTGCCAGCAAGCACTACACATCAGTGACCATCTGGGATAGGTAATTAACTAATATAGGTAGGTTATGTAACTTACGCTCGGTCTAGACTTTTCTTCATAAATTAAATGGTAAAATGTAAAAAAATTGTAATTGTGCACACTGCGCAGCGTGCATATGTCTCCACTGCGCGTCTGCGCGGTTTTACTCTTTACTCTTCACCCTTAGGGTGGGGCTGGTGACCAATTGTCATACGCATTGCTGACTGGTGAAGCAAGGAGGCATCCCAGAGGCCAGAGTGGAGACAATTGAGAGGTAACGTGCGACGGCAACCGCCGGCCATAATTTTATTATTTCTCTGGCTAGCCTTGTTTGCCCAGTCTTCTGCGGCCCGCGCAGGTGAGTCAAATCTGTTCACGCAATCTATGCCCCCCCACAGACAAATGCACCCTACCCAAAATTCATTGCGACGACCACTTGTGTGCGTAAGGTCTCCAGTTTAGAGTGAAGTCATTTAGTAAAAGACAGGCGCCTTTGGTAAATGAAGGTTATTTGGAAAAGAGGGGGGGGGGTTATGCTACACATTAAAGATTAAAAGTGCGTGTCATCAGTTTCACCTGCGATTTATGTTCATTTGCGGATTTTGCAGAAAACTAAAAAATCGTCATTGAAGTTTGTGGCTGCAATAAATGAATTTACAACTTCGTTTCCCCGTTTCGCCCGACTTTATCAAGCCAAAGTGGTACCCACTTCCCCCCCAAAACTGACCCGATTTCTTTTGTCGTTGATTTCTAGTTGCCGAGTGATGTCAGTTCTGAAGGGGCGGGTCCAGCTGAACTGGACACCAGGGTGTGAGTGGGTGGAGTAGGGGAAGGTTAGGGCTGTGGTGGAAGTGGTGCTACATAATTTGCAGCCTGCAGAAAAAAATGGTTTCTAGCTGAGACAGATAAAAGTTACTAAAATACAGCAACATGCATTGCTGCACAGTCGAATGCTCTTCGCTAAAATTGACAGGCCACCTTTCAGTTACTCTGTGCTGTTTGGTTGTAAAACTGAGACTGAGGTGAAACGTTTGCCAGAACAGTCTTAAAAGGTGTAAAAATTACAAAAAATTAAGTATAAGTATTAAAAAATGTGCGGCATTAGACTGCATAATTTGCCTTTTTCTGCTGCATAATTGAATACCTGCAGCATAATTCTCATGGCACTGCATACCATGTAGCTCCCCTCTGTTTATTGCTGTCGCTAAGAGCCACCAATCCTACCCCATTGATATGAAAGGAAAAAAATAACATTTACAGCCTTTCTACATTTCGAAGCATGTTCTTCCAGAGGTTGCACATACCTTCCGTGGAAAGAGGTACTAGCGCGTGTAACTCTTCTCTTTCTGGACTTTTTTTTAACACCGGCACAACCTACCTCACTTGTAACCTTTGAACTGTGGGGCGCTCCGTGCACTTTTCTGTCCTGAAGCCGTTGTACTCCGCTCAGTAGCAGTAAAAGGATCCAAATCCCTGACCCTGTGGGTGTGACAAGATCACCCAGCATCCTGCCCCAGAAACCTGCCAGTCCCACATACCTCCTCCGGGCACAGAAACCTGCCAGTACCACAGTCCTTCCCCAAGCTCAGAAACCTGTCTGTCCCACAGACCTCCCCAGGCACAGAATCGGCCATCCCCACAGACCTCTTCAGGCAGAGAAACCTGCCAGCCCCACAGACCTCCCCAATCACAGAAACCTGCCAGTCCCACAGACCTCCAAGGGCACAGAAACCTGACAGTTCCATTGACCTCCACGGGCACAGAAGCCTGCTAGCCCCACAGACCTCCCCAAGCACAGAAACCTGCCAGTCCCATTGACCTCCCCGGGCACAGAACCCTGACGGCCCCACAGACCTCCCCAAGCACAGAAACCTCCCAGTCCCACTAACCTCCCCAGCCAGGGAAACCAGCCAGCCCCACAGACCTCCCCGGGCACAGAAACCTGCCAGCCTCATAGACCTCCCCGGGCACAAAAATCTGCCATCTCCACAGACCTCCCCAAGCAAAGAATCCTGCCATCCCCACAGACCTCCCCAGGCAGAGAAACCTGCCAGTCCCACGGACCTCTCCAGTCAGAGAAACCTGACAGCCCCACAGACCTCCCCAAGCCCAGAATCCTGCCAGCTTCACAGACCTCCCCAGGCAGAGAAACCTGCCAGTTCCGCAGACCTCTACAGGCAGAGAAATCTGCCAGCCCCACAGACCTCTCCGGGCAGAGAAACCTGCCAGTCCCACAGACCTCTACAGGCAGAGAAATCTGTCAGTCCCACAGACCTCCCAGAGCACAGAAACCTGCCAGCCACACAGACCTCCCCAAGCACAGGAACCTGCCAGTCCCACAGACCTTAACAGGCACAGAATCTGCCATCCCCACAGACCTCTCCAGGCAGAGAAACCTACAAGCCCAACAGACCTCCCCAAGCACAGAATCCTGCCAGCTCCACAGACCTCCCGAGGCAGAGAACCCTGCCAGTCCCAATGGCCTCCCCTGGCACAGAAACATGCCAGTCCCACAGACCTCCATAGGCACAGAATCTGCCATCTCCACAGACCTCTCCAGGCAGAGAAACCTGCAAGCCCCACAGACCTCCCCAAGCACAGAATCCTGTCAGCCCCACAGATCTCCCCAGGCAGAGAAACCTGCTAGACCCACAGGCCTCCAAAGGCACAGAAACCTGTTAACCCCACAGATGTCCCAGGGCACAGAAACCTGCCAGTCCAACAGACCTCCCCAGGCACAGAAACCTGTTAGCCCCACAGACCTCACCAAGCACAGGAACCTGCTAGCCTCACAGACCTCCCCAGGCACAGAAACGTGCCAGTCCCACAGACCTCCCCAGGCAGAGAAACCTGCCAGCCCCACAGACCACCCCAGGCACAGAAACCAGTCAGTCCCACAGACCTCCCCAGGCACAGAAACCTGTTAGCCCCGCAGACCTCCCAGTATAGAGAAACCTGCTAGTCCCACAGACCTCCCCAGGCACAGAAACCTGCCAGTCCCACAGACCTCCCTGGGCACAGAAACCTGTCAGTCCCACAGACCTCCCCAGATAGAAACCTGCCTGCCCAATAGACCTCCCCAGGCACAGAAACATGCCAGTCCCACAGACCTCCCCGGGCACAGAAACCTGCCAGCCCCACAGACCTCCCCAGGCAGAGAAACCTATCAGCCTCACATAACCTCCCAAAACACAGAAACCTGCCGGCCCCACAGGCCTCCACAGGCACAGAATCTTCCCAGCCCCACAGACCTCCCCAGGCAGAGAAACCTGCCAGTCCCACAGACCTTCACAAGCAGAGAAACCTGCCAGCCACACAGACCGCCCCAGGCACAGAATCATGCCAGTCCCACAGACCTTCCCCACGCAGAGAAGTCCCACAGACCTTCCCCAGAGAAACCTGCAAGCCCTAAAGACCTCCCCAAGCACAGAGACCTGCCAGTTCCTTTGACCTCCCCGGGCACAGAAACCTGCCAGCCCCACAGACCTCCCCAAGCACAGAATCCTGCCAGCCCACAAACCTCCCCAGGCAGAGAAACCTGCCAGTCCCATAGACCTCCCCAGGCAGAGAAACCTGCCAGTCCCACAGACCTCCATAGGCACAGAATCTTCCATCTCCACAGACCTCTCCAGGCAGAGAAACCTGCCCGCCCCACAGACCTCGCCAAGCACAGAAACTTGCCAGTCCCACAGACCTCCCCAGGCAGAGAAACCTGCTAGACCCACAGACCTCCAAAGGCACAGAAACCTGTTAACCCCACAGACGTCCCAGGGCACAGAAACCTGCCAGTCCCACAGACCTCCCCAGGCACAGAAACATGTTAGCCCCACTGACCTTACCAAGCACAGAAACCTGCTAGCCTCACAGACCTCCCCAGGCAGAGAAACTTGCCAGTCCCACAGTGCTCCCCGGGCACAGAAACCTGTCAGCCTCACAGACCTCCCAAAACACAGAAACCTGACAGCCTCACATACCTCCCAAAACTCAGAAACCTGCCAGCCCCACAGACCTCCCCAGGCACAGAAACCTGCCTGCCCCACAGTCCTCCCCAGGCAGAGAAACGTACCAGTCCCACAGACCACCCCAGGCACAGAAACCTGCCAGCCCCACAGACCTCCTCAGGCACAGACACCTGTCAGCCTCACAGACCTCCCAAAACACAGAAACCTGCCAGCCCCATAGACCTCCCAAGGCAGAGAAACCTGCCAGTCCCACATACCTTCACAAGCAGAAAAACCTGCCAGCCACACAGACTGCCCCAGGCACAGAATCCTGCCATTCCCACAGACCTCCCCCCCCCCCCAGGCAGAGAACCTGCCAGGCCTAAAGACCTCCCCAAGCACAGAAACCTGCCAGTTCCATTGACCTCCCCGGGCACAGAAACCTGCCAGCCCCACAGACCTCCCCAAACACAGAATCCTACCAGCCCCACAGACCTCCCCAGGCAGAGAAACCTGCCAGTCCCATAGACCTCCCCAGAGCACAGAAAGCTGCCAGTCCCACAGACCTCCCCAAGCACAGGAACCTGCCAGTCCCACAGACCTTCACAGGCACAGAATCTGCCATCCCCACAGACCTCTCCAGGCAGAGAAACCTACAAGCCCCACAGACCTCCCCAAGCACAGAATCCTGCCAGCCCCACAGACCTCCCCATGCAGAGAACCCTGCCAGTCTCACTGACCTCCCCAGGCACAGAAACATGCCAGTCCCACAGACCTCCCCAAGCACAGAAACCTGCCAGTCCCAAAAACCTCTCCAGGCAGAGAAACCTGCCAGCCCCACAGACCTCCCCAAGCACAGAATCTTGCCAGCCCCACAGACCTCCCCACGCAGAGAAACCTGCTAGACCCACAGACCTCCAAAGGCACAGAAACCTGTTAACCCCACAGATGTCCCAGGGCACAGAAACCTGCCACTCCCACAGACCTCCCCAGGCACAGAAACATGTTAGCCCCACAGACCTTACCAAGCACAGAAACCTGCTAGCCTCACAGACCTTCCCAGGCAGAGAAACTTGCCAGTCCCACAGACCTCACCAGGCAGATAAACCTGCCAGCCCCACAGACCACCCCAGGCACAGAAACCAGTCAGTCCCACAGACCTCCCCAGACACAGAAACCTGTTAGCCCCACAGCCCTCCCAGGGTAGAGAAACCTGCCAGTCCCACAGACCTCCCCAGGCACAGAAACCTGCCAGTCCCACAGACCTCCCTGGGCACAGAAACCTGCCAGCCCCACAGACCACCCCAGGCACAGAAACCAGTCAGTCCCACAGACCTCCCCAGGCACAAAAACCTGTTAACCCCACAGACCTTCCAGAGCACAGAAACCTGCCAGCCCCACAGACCTCCCCAAGCACAGGATCCTGCCAGTCCCACAGACCTTCACAGGCACGGAATCTGCCATCCGCACAGACCTCTCCAGGCAGAGAAACCTACAAGCACCACAGACCTCCCCAAGCACAGAATCCTGCCAGCCCCACAGACATCCCCAGGCAGAGAACCCTGCCAGTCCCACTGACCTCCCCAGGCACAGAAACATGCCAGTCCCACAGACTTCCCCAAGCACAGAAACCTGCCAGTCCCAAAGACCTCCCCAAGCACAGAAACCTGCCAGTCCCACAGACCTCCATAGGCACAGAATCTTCCATCTCCACAGACCTCTCCAGGCAGAGAAACCTGCCCGCCCCACAGACCTCGCCAAGCACAGAAACTTGCCAGTCCCACAGACCTCCCCAGGCAGAGAAACCTGCTAGACCCACAGACCTCCAAAGGCACAGAAACCTGTTAACCCCACAGACGTCCCAGGGCACAGAAACCTGCCAGTCCCACAGACCTCCCCAGGCACAGAAACATGTTAGCCCCACTGACCTTACCAAGCACAGAAACCTGCTAGCCTCACAGACCTCCCCAGGCAGAGAAACTTGCCAGTCCCACAGTGCTCCCCGGGCACAGAAACCTGTCAGCCTCACAGACCTCCCAAAACACAGAAACCTGACAGCCTCACATACCTCCCAAAACTCAGAAACCTGCCAGCCCCACAGACCTCCCCAGGCACAGAAACCTGCCTGCCCCACAGTCCTCCCCAGGCAGAGAAACGTACCAGTCCCACAGACCACCCCAGGCACAGAAACCTGCCAGCCCCACAGACCTCCTCAGGCACAGACACCTGTCAGCCTCACAGACCTCCCAAAACACAGAAACCTGCCAGCCCCATAGACCTCCCAAGGCAGAGAAACCTGCCAGTCCCACATACCTTCACAAGCAGAAAAACCTGCCAGCCACACAGACTGCCCCAGGCACAGAATCCTGCCATTCCCACAGACCTCCCCCCCCCCCCCAGGCAGAGAACCTGCCAGGCCTAAAGACCTCCCCAAGCACAGAAACCTGCCAGTTCCATTGACCTCCCCGGGCACAGAAACCTGCCAGCCCCACAGACCTCCCCAAACACAGAATCCTACCAGCCCCACAGACCTCCCCAGGCAGAGAAACCTGCCAGTCCCATAGACCTCCCCAGAGCACAGAAAGCTGCCAGTCCCACAGACCTCCCCAAGCACAGGAACCTGCCAGTCCCACAGACCTTCACAGGCACAGAATCTGCCATCCCCACAGACCTCTCCAGGCAGAGAAACCTACAAGCCCCACAGACCTCCCCAAGCACAGAATCCTGCCAGCCCCACAGACCTCCCCATGCAGAGAACCCTGCCAGTCTCACTGACCTCCCCAGGCACAGAAACATGCCAGTCCCACTGACCTCCCCAAGCACAGAAACCTGCCAGTCCCAAAAACCTCTCCAGGCAGAGAAACCTGCCAGCCCCACAGACCTCCCCAAGCACAGAATCTTGCCAGCCCCACAGACCTCCCCACGCAGAGAAACCTGCTAGACCCACAGACCTCCAAAGGCACAGAAACCTGTTAACCCCACAGATGTCCCAGGGCACAGAAACCTGCCACTCCCACAGACCTCCCCAGGCACAGAAACATGTTAGCCCCACAGACCTTACCAAGCACAGAAACCTGCTAGCCTCACAGACCTTCCCAGGCAGAGAAACTTGCCAGTCCCACAGACCTCACCAGGCAGATAAACCTGCCAGCCCCACAGACCACCCCAGGCACAGAAACCAGTCAGTCCCACAGACCTCCCCAGACACAGAAACCTGTTAGCCCCACAGCCCTCCCAGGGTAGAGAAACCTGCCAGTCCCACAGACCTCCCCAGGCACAGAAACCTGCCAGTCCCACAGACCTCCCTGGGCACAGAAACCTGCCAGCCCCACAGACCACCCCAGGCACAGAAACCAGTCAGTCCCACAGACCTCCCCAGGCACAAAAACCTGTTAACCCCACAGACCTTCCAGAGCACAGAAACCTGCCAGCCCCACAGACCTCCCCAAGCACAGGATCCTGCCAGTCCCACAGACCTTCACAGGCACGGAATCTGCCATCCGCACAGACCTCTCCAGGCAGAGAAACCTACAAGCACCACAGACCTCCCCAAGCACAGAATCCTGCCAGCCCCACAGACATCCCCAGGCAGAGAACCCTGCCAGTCCCACTGACCTCCCCAGGCACAGAAACATGCCAGTCCCACAGACCTCCCCAAGCACAGAAACCTGCCAGTCCCAAAGACCTCGCCAAGCACAGAAACGTGCCAGTCCCACAGACCTCCATAGGCACAGAATCTGCCATCTCCACAGACCTCTCCAGGCAGAGAAACCTGCCAGCCCCACAGACCTCCCCAAGCACACAATCTTGCCAGCCCCACAGACCTCCCCAGGCAGAGAAACCTGCTAGACCCACAGACCTCCAAAAGCACAGAAACCTGTTAACCCCACAGACGTCCCAGGGCACAGAAACCTGCCAGTGTCCCACAGACCTCCCCAGGCACAGAAACCTGTTAGCCCCCCAGACCTCACCAAGCACAGAAACCTGCTAGCCTCACAGACCTCCCCAGGCAGAGAAACCTGCCAGCCCCACAGACCACCCCAGGCACAGAAACCAGTCAGTCCCACAGACCTCCCCAGGCACAAAAACCTGTTAACCCCACAGACCTCCCAGGTATGGGAAACCTGCCAGTCCCACCGACCTCCCCAGGCACAGAAACCAGTCAGTCACACAGACCTCCCCAGGCACAATCACCTGTTAACCCCACAGACCTCCCAGGTATGGGAAACCTGCCAGTCCCACAGACCTCCCCAGGCACAGAAACCTGCCAGCCCTACAGACCTCCCTGGGCACAGAAACCTGCCAGTCCCACAGACCTCCCCAGGCACAGAAACCTGCCTGCCCCACAGACCTCCCCAGGCACAGAAACCTGCCAGTCCCACAGAGCTTCCCGGGCACAGAAACCTGTCAGCCTCACAGACCTCCCAAAACACAGAAACCTGCCAGCCCCACAGACCTCCACAAGCACAGAATCTTGCCAGCCCCACAGACCTCCCCAGGCAGAGAAACCTGCCTGTCCCACAGGCCTTCACAAGCAGAGAAACCTGCCAGCCACACAGACCGCCTCAGGCACAGAATCCTGCCAGTCCCACAGACCTTCATCAGGCAGAGAAACCTGCCAGCCCTAAAGACCTCCCCAAGCGCAGAAACCTGCCAGTTCCACTGGCCTCCCCAGGCACAGAAACCTGTTAGCCCCACACACCTTCCAGAGCACAGAAACCTGCCAGCCCCACAGACCCCCCCAAGCACAGGAACCTGCCAGTCCCACAGACCTTCGCAGGCATAGAATCTGCCATCCCCACAGACCTCTCCAGGCAGAGAAACCTACAAGCCCCACAGACCTCCCCAGGCAGAGAACCCTGCCAGTCCCACTGACCTCCCCAGGCACAGAAACATGCCAGTCCCACAGACCTCCCCAAGCACAGAAACCTGCCAGTCCCAAAGACCTCCCCAAGCACAAAAACCTGCCAGTCCCACAGACCTCCAAAAGGCACAGAATCTGCCATCTCCACAGACCTCTCCAGGCAGAGAAACCTGCCCTCCCCACAGACCTCGCCAAGCACAGAAACTTGCCAGTCCCACAGACCTCCCCAGGCAGAGAAACCTGCTAGACCCACAGACCTCCAAAGGCACAGAAACCTGTTAACCCCACAGACGTCCCAAGGCACAGAAACCTGTCAGTCCCACAGACCTCCCCAGGCACAGAAACATGTTAGCCCCACAGACCTCCCAAAACACAGAAACCTGACAGCCTCACATACATCCCAAAACACAGAAACCTGCCAGCCCCACAGACCTCCCCAGGCACAGAAACCTGCCTGCCCCACAGACCTCCCCAGGCTGAGAAACTTGCCAGTCCCACAGACCTCCCCAGGCACAGAAACCTGCCAGCCCCACATACCTCCCCAGGCACAGACACCTGTCAGCCTCACAGACCTCCCAAAACACAGAAACCTGCCAGCCCCATAGACCTCCCCAGGCAGAGAAACCTGCCAGTCCCACATACCTTCACAAGCAGAGAAACCTGCCAGCCACACAGACCGCCCCAGGCACAGAATCCTGCCAGTCCCACAGACCTCCCCCCCCCCCCCAGGCAGAGAACCTGCCAGGCCTAAAGACCTCCCCAAGCACAGAAACCTGCCAGTTCCATTGACCTCCCCGGGCACAGAAACCTGCCAGCCCCACAGACCTCCCCAAACACAGACTCCTACCAGCCCCACAGACCTCCCCAGGCAGAGAAACCTGCCAGTCCCATAGACCTCCCAAAACACAGACACCTGCCAGCCCCACAGACCTCCCCAGGCAGAGAAACCTGGCAGTCCCACAGACCTTCACAAGCAGAGAAACCTGCCAGCCACACTGACTGCCCCAGGCACAGAATCCTGCCAGTCCCACAGACCTCCCCCAGGCAGAGAAACCTGCCAGCCCTAAAGACCTCCCCAAGCACAGAAACCTGCCAGTTCCATTGACCTCCCCGGGCACTGAAACCTGCCAGCCCCACAGACCTCCCCAAACACAGAATCCTACCAGCCCCACAGACCTCCCCAGGCAGCGAAACCTGTCAGTCCCATAGACCTCCCCAGACAGATAAACCTGCCAGCCCCACAGACCTCTCCAGGCACAAAAACCAACCAGTCCCACAGACCTCCCCGTGCACAGAGAAACATGCCAGTCCCAAAGGGCTACACAGGCACAGAATCTGCCATCCCCACAGACCTCTCCAAGAAGAGGAACCTTCCAATGCTACAGACCTCCCCAAGCACAGAATCCTGCTAGCCCCACAGATCTCCCCGGGCAGAGAAACCTCCCAGTCCCACAGACCTCTACAGGCAGATAAACCTCCCAGACCCACAGACCTCCTCAGGCAGAGAAACCCGTCATTCCCACAGACCTCCCCGGGCACAGAAACCTGCCAATCCCACAGACCTCTCTGAGCACAAAACCCTGCCAGTCCCACAGACCTCACCACCGGGGCATATGAGAACTTTTTTCTATTTTTGTGCTGTGGCCAAAATAGAATAAGCTTACTATGGGCTAATTATTGTTGCAATGTCAGTGCAAAATGAATTTGTTCTATTTTTTACCTGGTGTTAAAGTGGATGTCTTATGGCCCGAAGTTGTAGGTCTGTTGTTTTCTAATGAGATAACTTCATAACTGAAATAAGAGGCATTTCTGGCTTCTTCACAGTGGCATAAAATAATACCCCGCAGCCCCCTCGGTGCAGGGTGAGCCCTCAAGCTCCAGGGGGCCTCCTCTACAAAAGTGGTAGGTGGTGACCTGGGGAGGGGACCCCTCCATGTACTTTGCAGGGGGGGGGCCCTCAACTTTTGTTACACCATTGTGCATTGCGTGCTATCACAACGTGGTTGGTTACTTCTCTGCTGGACATTTAAATGAGACTAAATAGGTATACTTTTGGTTTTTGTAAAATAGAAAATGCTTGTTCTTAATGCTTGCTGTTGTCATTAAACCTTTCTCTAACACTAACCTTTTATTGTTGTTCCTAAATGGCTATGACGACAGACGTACCTTCTCTTGGATTCCTATTTCTCTTCTTCTCGTAACCTGAAGATGCTTTTCTGGTGTATTTTATTTCTAACATTGAAAATATGAAAAATAAAATAAAAATAAGTATAACAAATAACAATACGGTGCTGGGCCAAATAACATTTGATCACATCTATCAAATAGCTGAATAATACTGCAAAACAGACGATGCCGGCCTCCTGCGTAAAGTAGAAGAAAGGCGATAAAGGATTTAGCTTTAGGCTTTTATAGACTAAAGATGTTTAAAAACGTGTTCTGAATGTTGCTTCATGTACTATATTTAAATACTCTAGTACGTTACAGTTTTCGGGGATATGTTAAGGTGTGATACATTTTTGCATCCACAGTGTAAATCTGCTTTTTATTAGTTTTTATGCTGTTGGTATGATCATCTGGAGTAGCCGCTGATAGTGCCTCCTGGTGGTGGAATGGGGGTAACAGAACTTTTCTCATCGCCATCCTCCATGCTCCCACAGCCGGGTTGGCAGCATTTGTTCCTCAACAATGGGATGAAAAGATATACCATACGTCCAGGTGACGTGTGTATAGGGACCACCGCCCTAGAGTAAGACTCCAGTGGTCAGTGTGGCTTGTTAGGGCACAAGAAGGCCAAAAAAAGGGTTGAATGACCAGACTGAGTGTAGAAGAAGGGAGAAGGGAGGAACACACTTGATTCTTACACAGTGCTTCAACACCACCAATTAACAAAAACACAAAAATAACACCTGCATAGAAAATATGCAAACAGAACGTGTCACCCATCATTAAACAACAAACGTCCAGGCACGAGTGAGATGTCAAGTGTAGGGGTTGCGCTGTAGAGCCGGAGCATCCCAGGCAGGGTGTCAGAGTGGAGGCTGGATACACAAGCCCTGGGAGGTGTCTCTCAGCAAAGGTCTCCGGCTGCAGTGGCAGAGAGAACAACAGCTCTAAACACGAGCATCTCAGCTGCTGGAAGGAGCTCGGGATGGGCGGGGAGAAGTCTGAACGGTGGCAGAAGGACGCTGGCAGTAGCATGCAGTCAGACACAACAAAGGATATCTTTCAACCAAGCCAGAGCTAGTGTTCTCCAGCTAAGGAGATTAGGTTACCTTTAGCTTCAGCTGGAAGCCTTTGACCTAACAACCTATCCTAAAGTCCGTGGCTCCAAGAACCCCCAAATGGCTACTTCCTACAGCTATACCGCCCAGGTAAAAAGGATGGATGGCAACTTACAGTTGTTGCTGTGGCAGCGGTCCGAGTGATGGGTGAAGTTTTTAGTCAGCCAGTGTGGGTAGGACCGGTGGGTGGGGAGGGTCTTCCTCGATATCCTTCTGAATGAGGCAGGCCTTGATAGCAGCGAGTACAGTCCTGTTAGGGGTGGTCCTTTCCCCTGCCTCCTCCAGTCTACAGTCAGACAGAACCGGAGGGCTCGGGTGAAGAGCTGATCGTAACACAGCCTTCCTTCAGCGTGTGTCACCTCAGACTGAACCTGTGCTCTCTGTCAGAAAGTTCTGACCAATCACCATTGTGATCTACTCAGAGGGGCTCTCCTTCTATATTGTGATGTCAGGGTGATGGCTCTGGTCACCTAGCAACTGTAATCACTGCAGGTCTAGTGGCCATGTTGCATTCATTGACCATTACATTGTCTTCTCATTTGTAATTGGACCTACTCTAGCCTGATCTATTTCCTAACAAGGGACACAAGTAACTTCCTGGTGCCAAGTGGAAATTCATCCTCCTTAAAGGGAAATAGAACTCACTAGATCTCATTTCACATTTATTTTTCCTCACCTCCATCCCTTGAAAACGTCAGAACGTAGACAAATACAGCTGGATAGTTGTATTTGGGAACTGCTTGGCAGTAATGGATTTGGGCTTCAAAGTTCTGTCAAAAAACTGTATATTTAGAGTAAACGAAATGTCTGACGATGAAGTTACTGTAAGGAGTATCCCCAGGTACCTGTCTATTAAGGTTGTATGTTCAAACCATGCATGCATTTACCACGCATGCCTTTACAATGCAGTCCAAACCACAAATGCATCTTTACAACACGTTCCTTTACCGAGCAACTCGCTACTTGCTTTAGGAAAAGCACTGGACTTTGGAATAGTATAATATACTATTCCAACTCCAGTCTGTGCAACAGTAGGGAAAATGTTGGAATACAACTCCAATATCAGTCCAACAACGCTTTCCCTAAGGCAAGTCGTTGTAATGACTTCTGTGGTAAAATGAATGTGTTGCAAAGACGCATTTGTGGTTCAGACCGCGTTGTAAAGGCTGTTTCTCGTGTATTAACGGCTCACTTTGACTCACAATCTACAGTCGAGAGATCAGGAGCCCGCTTGTCTTTGTGAATTGTAATGGGACACTTTGCAAGTTGCAAAACTGTAATAGTGTATTATGACACGCTCTCTTGGCGTTACTAAGCCTGCCATCTCATGTGAGAAATGAAATAATGATTCAGATGCTGCCTGACGTGGCAATGGGGGTGTGGGGCTGGGCCAGGCTAAGGCCCAAGATGGCAGCGATGCTTGTGATTGTCCACTAGTGGCTCCATTCCTCCTCTTGCTTGGTTGCTTCAGAGCTTCACTCTACTAGCTGATGGCCTTCCTGTGAGGGTGAGGTGGCAGGAAACCTCTAGGCTGATTCTGAGATATCACCTCTGGCTGAACCCTTGGGGCTAGATTTCCATTCCTCATCTCACATGGCAGCAAGAGATGTGCATGAGGTGCAGGTACCATGGAGAACAGTGGTGGCCACCCTGGCGTCTGATGGCTCGTTGGGGCAATAGATTAGTGTTGGTTAGCACTGGCAGCAAAGTGAAGAGTTGTGGGGGGGATGTGTATTTTATCTCAGGAAGTACTGTGGCATAACCAGAGCCATGGTGATACGCTGTATTGGACCCTGGGACCAGTGATTGGTGTTGTGGTTGGGATTATCGCGCCTGGTGTTGCGCCATAGCGTCAGCCAGCGTGCTGAAATGAGGGACACACACACAGAGGTCGGGTAGTAGTGTGGGGTGGAAGTCCCGAGCGAACGGGGCCCGTTTATTTAAGCCCCCAGGCCACCCCTGGCCAGAAGGTGCTACAATGTGTGGGTATGCTTCCGGGTGGGGGTCTCGGAAGCGGCTAGCGGTGATCAACTAGACCGCTACATCCCACTCCAAATCGGTTCAAGACTAAACAAAATGCAACAGTGGTTAACACACAAAATCAGCAAGTCTTTGGTTCGGCTTGGGATTAGGCCTCAAGTCGTACCGATGTTGACGGGTGGTCCGACTCGTCCTTGGCTGGGCAAGTCTCTCGGTCCCGTTTCGAGAGGCAGCACTGGCGCTGCAGGATTCGAAGCAAGGGGAAGTCCCTAACGGTTTAAGAGTCTGTTTTTCCAAAAAGTCGTTGTGACGTAGATGAACGGATGTAAGAAGCCATGCCTGCATTTGGTTAGCATGGTCTATACCTAAATAAGGACTGGATTTCTATGCCTATAAAAGGGCAATGTGAATTATACCTGTATAAGGGCATGAATCGGGAAACGCATACAGAATCTAAAATCGAACACACCACCCACTCCACTTTCGTATGACCGACATTACTAAATTCTAAACATGATAACTTATCTAAAATGTATCTACACATGAAGAGCTAAAAGCATGTTTCAAACACATAGTAAGTAATGTATCAAAACTTGGTGTAAGCATAAAATTGCATTGGTGCTGTACACATTAAAGCAAGTATTTATTCATAGCATAGTTTTGACATTTTTTAATGCAAACATGAATGAATCATGAAAATATAAATTTATGAAATGGCTCATAAATACAGAAGAAAAAGGGCCGAAACCATTTCATGTCAGATTACAGAAAACTGTTTGTTTGTGGATAAGGTCATATATTGTCTCTGGAAGTATTCAAAGAATTCTTGTTCCCTATTAGCAGTTCTACTATAAGCAGATTACTTTGTGTCAAAAAGGAAAAATACAAATTTAGAAAAAAAAATGTATCATAGGAAAAGTTCTTTGTTTTAAAAAAAATGAAGGTCAAATTCAAAGTCTCTCAGAACACTGTGTGCCAAATTCAAAAGTCAGTGTTAGGGCTTGGAGAAAACATGAAATCTTCTATGTCTGTAGACAAAAAGTCGTCTATCATTGTAGGCGAAAGTTGGATTACCTCGTTTAGAAGATTAACCGCACATAGATGTGAATCATCGCCTTCAGCATTGGTCGCATCAGCAATGTTCAAATTGTATGGTACCTGGGTGCCGTTGTTTCTTCTCGTACCTTAGCATCAGCATTTTGCGTCTGTGAGATCTCAATGAATTCCGTCATCAGAATTGGTAGTTGCTGGGGACAACACAGAGCATGGGCCGTTACCAGTTCACGCAAAGTATCAACATCTGTTGGCATGACTGATGGGAGTGTTAGACAGATGTCTAGCACACATTCTTCTCCGCATAGCAGGCAGCGTAGAACAGGTAAGATGCAATCTTGCCAGATTGGTCTGAATGACAGAAACCATGTGGTATTTAACTCTCGTAGACGAGGTAACCCCAAAATTTGGACGATGCGCTCACAACACTTCATCTATAATAGAGCTCTCTCTATGGTGCTCGGAGTGGCGCTGGTGATTTGGCAGAAGGAGCAAAAAGAGTATCCCTGTAACGAGTCCTAAAAGGAGGGGCAGTCCGCCAAACACAGAGTGCACACAGTTTGGAAATATTCAGAGAACTGCTTGAAAAGGCGCTAACAGTCTGTAACATACTTTCTTAAATAGATGTACAATACCGCTCATATCAGACATGTTTAAGATACAACTTAACATTTCTGTGAAATGTATAGGGCAGTTTGCATTGAAAAGGGCATGTTTCTCATCAGAAGTCCTTGCGACTTGTAGATCATAGGTTTCTTTGGCCTAGGTCAGTGGCACAGGTTTTTGCAAAAGAATGGCTTTCATTCTGCTTAGACTATCAATTCATATATAAGAAGAGATGTTCAGTGAAGGCCACAGAGGCGACTCCCTGACTGTCTTGGTTTGTGGAAACAATACTTGCATACAGCAAGTGACCCTGGATGACACAGTTACTAGATACAGAATACCTGGCAACATGCCACAGCAGCTGTGATCATTCAACATGAGGTAACTCCCATTCGAGAGTTGTCCAAAAATTGGATCAATCACTGCAGCTGGTGAACCTTGCAGGTGACAGGATAAGTTGTTAGAGGAACCATCACAGGCCCCGTGTAAATTAATACCCTGATAAAGGAGAGAACCGCTTAGTGCGTTTTTACAGTTTGAACCGCTAAGAAACACTTCACGCTCCCCACTCCATCATCTGTGTGTGTATGGTAATTCCCAGGATGTCTTGATGTATTCTTTATCCAACCTTTCATATGTGCCTGCTGGTATGTGTTTTAGGCAATACTGAAAATAAAAAATTGTAATACAACGAGTGATTGCTCCATGTATTATCCATTCAGTAGCTGGTTTTTCTGCTACCGTAAATGGCAATCTTTCCAGTTTTCAATGCTCAGCACCGTATAGTCTGCTCCCCTTTGTGCCAATTTGATCTGTTTATCAGTGAGATTGAATTCTGAAAACAGTGACGTAGTATTGATTAAACGCCAAGGCACATAGCCTGAACAAAGGTTTTGTAATGTCCAGCCTAATAGCATGATAGAACATAGTTGCGACTGACCATGTTGCAGCATGACCTAGTCCTGTTCCATGATGTCTATGGCAGAAGATACTATGCCGTCCAATGAATATATCCTGGACGACAGAGTTGTTAACCCATTGTCAACTACAGAGAGGGATTTCTCTAAACTAATGCGATCAATTTCTAATATTCATTCTGCAGTCTCTGCTTGAGTAATCTTCCATATTTCGTTATATGCAGCATATATACCGGAATATATGAAACGTTTTTGACGCAGTTTTCTTGGTCCTAGCAAGAATTGCCTAAGGTCTGCGCCATCTTTAAGTAAAGATAAGTGTTGCTTTACATCCTTAAGTGTAGATCTTTGTAGCCAATCAAGGCAGAGCTTCCCTACACTGTATTTTGTTTCTATTCCAGGATGCTGTCTTTGAACCTATCTTGGGTCTGGCCTATTGATTTTAAAACCTTGTCTTTTGTTCAGGAATCTATCTTGACGGTTGTTTGTGTCTGTGGGCCGGATTAACCATTTTTTCCAATCTGGATCTGTTCTGTTGTGAAACAAAATAGTATGTACCTAGACCTCCCCCTCTGAAGTGTTATCACTCTCAGGTGTAGGTGTAGGTATGGACGGATTGTTCATGTCTTTTATCATGGCTAACCCAAGGCAAGACATCTGTTGGATAGTGTCATTCAAAAACATAATTTGCTCAGGGATGATACAGGCTCTAAACATAGCTTCTATATTATTATTATTATTATTATTAATAAATTACATTTATAAGGTGATTGCAGATAAAATGGACAAGATTTTTACTGGTTGAAAAGCCAGGTCTTGAGGCCTTTGCGGAAGCTTTTATGGCAAATTTTGTTGCAAAGTGGGGAAGGTAGTGATTTCCACAACATTGGGGCTAGGTACAGAAACCTGTTAACCCCACAGATGTCCCAGGGCACAGAAACCTGCCACTCCCACAGACCTCCCCAGGCACAGAAACATGTTAGCCCCACAGACCTTACCAAGCACAGAAACCTGCTAGCCTCACAGACCTTCCCAGGCAGAGAAACTTGCCAGTCCCACAGACCTCACCAGGCAGATAAACCTGCCAGCCCCACAGACCACCCCAGGCACAGAAACCAGTCAGTCCCACAGACCTCCCCAGGCACAGAAACCTGTTAGCCCCACAGACCTCCCCAGGCACAGAAACCTGCCAGTCCCACAGACCTCCCTGGGCACAGAAACCTGCCAGTCCCACAGACCTCCCCAGGCACAGAAACTGCCTGCCCCACAGACCTCCCAAAACACAGAAACCTGCCAGCCCCACAGACCTCCCCAGGCACAGAAACCTGCCTGCCCCAGAGACCTCCCCAGGCAGAGAAACTTGCCAGTCCCACAGACCTCCCCAGGCACAGAAACCTGCCAGCCCCACAGACCTCCCCAGGCACAGAAACCTGCCAGCCACACCGACCGCCCCAGGCACAGAATCATGCCAGTCCCACAGACCTTCCCCACGCAGAGAAACCTGCCAGCCCTAAAGACCTCCCCAAGCACAGAAACCTGCCAGTTCCATTGACCTCTCCGGGCACAGAAACCTGCCAGCCCCACAGACCTCCCCAAGCACAGAATCCTGCCAGCCCACAGACCTCCCAGGGCAGAGAAACCTGCTAGTCCCATAGACCTCCCCAGGCAGAAAAACCTGCCAGTCCCACAGACCTCTCCAGGCAGAGAAATCTCCCAGCCCCACAGACCTCTCCAGGCAGAGAAACCTGCCAGTTCCACTGGCCTCCCCAGGCACAAAAACCTGTTAGCCCCACAGACCTTCCAGAGCACAGAAACCTGCCAGCCCCACAGACCTCCCCAAGCACAGGATCCTGCCAGTCCCACAGACCTTCACAGGCACGGAATCTGCCATCCGCACAGACCTCTCCAGGCAGAGAAACCTACAAGCACCACAGACCTCCCCAAGCACAGAATCCTGCCAGCCCCACAGACATCCCCAGGCAGAGAACCCTGCCAGTCCCACTGACCTCCCCAGGCACAGAAACATGCCAGTCCCACAGACCTCCCCAAGCACAGAAACCTGCCAGTCCCAAAGACCTCGCCAAGCACAGAAACCTGCCAGTCCCAAAGACCTCGCCAAGCACAGAAACGTGCCAGTCCCACAGACCTCCATAGGCACAGAATCTGCCATCTCCACAGACCTCTCCAGGCAGAGAAACCTGCCAGCCCCACAGACCTCCCCAAGCACACAATCTTGCCAGCCCCACAGACCTCCCCCAGGCAGAGAAACCTGCTAGACCCACAGACCTCCAAAAGCACAGAAACCTGTTAACCCCACAGACGTCCCAGGGCACAGAAACCTGCCAGTGTCCCACAGACCTCCCCAGGCACAGAAACCTGTTAGCCCCCCAGACCTCACCAAGCACAGAAACCTGCTAGCCTCACAGACCTCCCCAGGCAGAGAAACCTGCCAGCCCCACAGACCACCCCAGGCACAGAAACCAGTCAGTCCCACAGACCTCCCCAGGCACAAAAACCTGTTAACCCCACAGACCTCCCAGGTATGGGAAACCTGCCAGTCCCACAGACCTCCCCAGGCACAGAAACCAGTCAGTCCCACAGACCTCCCCAGGCACAAAAACCTGTTAACCCCACAGACCTCCCAGGTATGGGAAACCTGCCAGTCCCACAGACCTCCCCAGGCACAGAAACCTGCCAGCCCTACAGACCTCCCTGGGCACAGAAACCTGCCAGTCCCACAGACCTCCCCAGGCACAGAAACCTGCCTGCCCCACAGACCTCCCCAGGCACAGAAACCTGCCAGTCCCACAGAGCTTCCCGGGCACAGAAACATGCCAGCCCCACAGACCTCCCCAGGCACAGAAACCTGTCAGCCTCACAGACCTCCCAAAACACAGAAACCTGCCAGCCCCACAGACCTCCACAAGCACAGAATCTTGCCAGCCCCACAGACCTCCCCAGGCAGAGAAAACTGCCTGTCCCACAGGCCTCCACAAGCAGAGAAACCTGCCAGCCACACAGACCGCCTCAGGCACAGAATCCTGCCAGTCCCACAGACCTTCATCAGGCAGAGAAACCTGCCAGCCCTAAAGACCTCCCCAAGAGCAGAAACCTGCCAGTTCCACTGGCCTCCCCAGGCACAGAAACCTGTTAGCCCCACACACCTTCCAGAGCACAGAAACCTGCCAGCCCCACAGACCTCCCCAAGCACAGGAACCTGCCAGTCCCACAGACTTTCGCAGGCATAGAATCTGCCATCCCCACAGACCTCTCCAGGCAGAGAAACCTACAAGCCCCACAGACCTCCCCAGGCAGAGAACCCTGCCAGTCCCACTGACCTCCCCAGGCACAGAAACATGCCAGTCCCACAGACCTCCCCAAGCACAGAAACCTGCCAGTCCCAAAGACCTCGCCAAGCACAAAAACCTGCCAGTCCCACAGACCTCCAAAAGGCACAGAATCTGCCATCTCCACAGACCTCTCCAGGCAGAGAAACCTGCCCTCCCCACAGACCTCGCCAAGCACAGAAACTTGCCAGTCCCACAGACCTCCACAGGCAGAGAAACCTGCTAGACCCACAGACCTCCAAAGGCACAGAAACCTGTTAACCCCACAGACGTCCCAAGGCACAGAAACCTGTCAGTCCCACAGACCTCCCCAGGCACAGAAACATGTTAGCCCCACAGACCTTACCAAGCACAGAAACCTGCTAGCCTCACAGACATCCCCAGGCAGAGAAACTTGCCAGTCCCACAGTGCTCCCCGGGCACAGAAACCTGTCAGCCTCACAGACCTCCCAAAACACAGAAACCTGACAGCCTCACATACATCCCAAAACACAGAAACCTGCCAGCCCCACAGACCTCCCCAGGCACAGAAACCTGCCTGCCCCACAGACCTCCCCAGGCTGAGAAACTTGCCAGTCCCACAGACCTCCCCAGGCACAGAAACCTGCCAGCCCCACAGACCTCCCCAGGCACAGACACCTGTCAGCCTCACAGACCTCCCAAAACACAGAAACCTGCCAGCCCCATAGACCTCCCCAGGCAGAGAAACCTGCCAGTCCCACATACCTTCACAAGCAGAGAAACCTGCCAGCCACACAGACCGCCCCAGGCACAGAATCCTGCCAGTCCCACAGACCTCCCCCCCACCCCCCAGGCAGAGAACCTGCCAGGCCTAAAGACCTCCCCAAGCACAGAAACCTGCCAGTTCCATTGACCTCCCCGGGCACAGAAACCTGCCAGCCCCACAGACCTCCCCAAACACAGACTCCTACCAGCCCCACAGACCTCCCCAGGCAGAGAAACCTGCCAGTCCCATAGACCTCCCCAGAGCACAGAAAGCTGCCAGCCCCACAGACCTCACCAAGCACAGGAACCTGCCAGTCCCACAGACCTTCACAGGCACATAATCTGTCATCCCCACAGACCTCTCCAGGCAGAGAAACCTACAAGCCCCACAGACCTCCCCAAGCACAGAATCCTACCAGCCCCACAGACCTCTTCAGGCAGAGAACTCTGCCAGTCCCACTGACCTCCCAGGCACAGAAACATGCCAGTCCCACAGACCTCCCCAAGTACAGAAACCTGCCAGTCCCAAAGACCTCTCCAGGCAGAGAAACCTGCCAGCCCCACAGACCTCCCCAAGCACAGAATCCTGCCAGCCCCACAGACCTCCCCAGGCAGAGAAACCTGCTAGACCCACAGACCTCCAAAAGCACAGAAACCTGTTAACCCCACAGACGTCCCAGGGCACAGAAACCTGCCAGTGTCCCACAGACCTCCCCAGGCACAGAAACCTGTTAGCCCCCCAGACCTCACCAAGCACAGAAACCTGCTAGCCTCACAGACCTCCCCAGGCAGAGAAACCTGCCAGCCCCACAGACCACCCCAGGCACAGAAACCAGTCAGTCCCACAGACCTCCCCAGGCACAAAAACCTGTTAACCCCACAGACCTCCCAGGTATGGGAAACCTGCCAGTCCCACAGACCTCCCCAGGCACAGAAACCAGTCAGTCCCACAGACCTCCCCAGGCACAAAAACCTGTTAACCCCACAGACCTCCCAGGTATGGGAAACCTGCCAGTCCCACAGACCTCCCCAGGCACAGAAACCTGCCAGCCCTACAGACCTCCCTGGGCACAGAAACCTGCCAGTCCCACAGACCTCCCCAGGCACAGAAACCTGCCTGCCCCACAGACCTCCCCAGGCACAGAAACCTGCCAGTCCCACAGAGCTTCCCGGGCACAGAAACATGCCAGCCCCACAGACCTCCCCAGGCACAGAAACCTGTCAGCCTCACAGACCTCCCAAAACACAGAAACCTGCCAGCCCCACAGACCTCCACAAGCACAGAATCTTGCCAGCCCCACAGACCTCCCCAGGCAGAGAAAACTGCCTGTCCCACAGGCCTCCACAAGCAGAGAAACCTGCCAGCCACACAGACCGCCTCAGGCACAGAATCCTGCCAGTCCCACAGACCTTCATCAGGCAGAGAAACCTGCCAGCCCTAAAGACCTCCCCAAGAGCAGAAACCTGCCAGTTCCACTGGCCTCCCCAGGCACAGAAACCTGTTAGCCCCACACACCTTCCAGAGCACAGAAACCTGCCAGCCCCACAGACCTCCCCAAGCACAGGAACCTGCCAGTCCCACAGACTTTCGCAGGCATAGAATCTGCCATCCCCACAGACCTCTCCAGGCAGAGAAACCTACAAGCCCCACAGACCTCCCCAGGCAGAGAACCCTGCCAGTCCCACTGACCTCCCCAGGCACAGAAACATGCCAGTCCCACAGACCTCCCCAAGCACAGAAACCTGCCAGTCCCAAAGACCTCGCCAAGCACAAAAACCTGCCAGTCCCACAGACCTCCAAAAGGCACAGAATCTGCCATCTCCACAGACCTCTCCAGGCAGAGAAACCTGCCCTCCCCACAGACCTCGCCAAGCACAGAAACTTGCCAGTCCCACAGACCTCCACAGGCAGAGAAACCTGCTAGACCCACAGACCTCCAAAGGCACAGAAACCTGTTAACCCCACAGACGTCCCAAGGCACAGAAACCTGTCAGTCCCACAGACCTCCCCAGGCACAGAAACATGTTAGCCCCACAGACCTTACCAAGCACAGAAACCTGCTAGCCTCACAGACATCCCCAGGCAGAGAAACTTGCCAGTCCCACAGTGCTCCCCGGGCACAGAAACCTGTCAGCCTCACAGACCTCCCAAAACACAGAAACCTGACAGCCTCACATACATCCCAAAACACAGAAACCTGCCAGCCCCACAGACCTCCCCAAACACAGACTCCTACCAGCCCCACAGACCTCCCCAGGCAGAGAAACCTGCCAGTCCCATAGACCTCCCCAGAGCACAGAAAGCTGCCAGCCCCACAGACCTCACCAAGCACAGGAACCTGCCAGTCCCACAGACCTTCACAGGCACAGAATCTGTCATCCCCACAGACCTCTCCAGGCAGAGAAACCTACAAGCCCCACAGACCTCCCCAAGCACAGAATCCTACCAGCCCCACAGACCTCTTCAGGCAGAGAACTCTGCCAGTCCCACTGACCTCCCAGGCACAGAAACATGCCAGTCCCACAGACCTCCCCAAGCACAGAAACCTGCCAGTCCCAAAGACCTCTCCAGGCAGAGAAACCTGCCAGCCCCACAGACCTCCCCAAGCATAGAATCCTGCCAGCCCCACAGACCTCCCCAGGCAGAGAAACCTGCTACACCCACAGACCTCCAAAGGCACAGAAACCTGTTAACCCCACAGACGTCCCAGGGCACAGAAACCTGCCAGTCCCACAGACCTCCCCAGGCACAGAAACATGTTAGCCCCACAGACCTTACCAAGCACAGAAACCTGGTAGCCTCACAGACCTCCCCAGGCAGAGAAACTTGCCAGTCCCACAGACCTCCCCAGGCAGAGAAACCTGCCAGCCCCACAGACCACCCCAGGCACAGAAACCAGTCAGTCCCACAGACCTCCCCAGGCACAGAAACCTGTTAGCCCCACAGCCCTCCCAGGGTAGAGAAACCTGCCAGTCCCACAGACCTCCCCAGGCACAGAAACCTGCCAGTCCCACAGACCTCCCTGGGCACAGAAACCTGCCAGTCCCACAGACCTCCACAGGCACAGAAACCTGCCTGCCCCACAGACCTCCCAAAACACAGAAACCTGCCAGCCCCACAGACCTCCCCAGGCACAGAAACCTGCCTGCCCCAGAGACCTCCCCAGGCAGAGAAACTTGCCAGTCCCACAGACCTCCCCAGGCACAGAAACCTGCCAGCCCCACAGACCTCCCCAGGCACAGAAACCTGTCAGCCTCACAGACCTCCCAAAACACAGACACCTGCCAGCCCCACAGACCTCCCCAGGCAGAGAAACCTGCCAGTCCCACAGACCTTCACAAGCAGAGAAACCTGCCAGCCACACTGACTGCCCCAGGCACATAATCCTGCCAGTCCCACAGACCTCCCCCAGGCAGAGAAACCTGCCAGCCCTAAAGACCTCTTAGATATGTGAGACCAGATGGGCTCTGGTGTCATCCCTGCTTGGCACACACTTTTATTGCGTTCCCTTGGTCCAAGAAAACACTTTCATTCAATGTTCGTTATGATCATCATTTATTTCATGATTTACGTTGCAGTTTGTATTATTTCATTTCACTTTTCTTCAAAATCATCTACATTCGAGATTCAGGCAATATCAAGGCGTGTCCAATGCATTTCGGGCATTAACATAACGTGCCCTTCATCAGGGAATTGACACTAGGAATAACAGTAAACATAAATGTCAAAATCTGTAGTCGTGTATCATTCTCATTACAATACAGTTCAAAATGAAAGGTGCAATAAGAGTCATGTGATTTCATTACATGTGTGTCATGCAGTTACAAAATTGGGCGGTGGTGTGGGAAAAGGAGGTGGGAGGTTATGATAGATGTCGTGAGGTTCAAAAAAGTGGAGGGTCCGACGTTCACTTACATGCCTGTAGTAACGTTCTGGTAGTTAATCTGCAAGAATGGAAGATCGTCTAAGAAATTTGTCGGGTTTGCAAAAAAATAGTTTGTGCGCTATGTTAAGTTCCAGTGCGGGCGTTGAAACTAACCTGAAGGGTATTCGAAATATGGCGTCTCGTCCGGTCTGCCTTTCTCCGATTTGCCGGTGAAGCTGATAGCTGCCGGCGCTCATTACTTCAAATAGCTCCCGCGGTCATGTGATTAGTCACGTGTGTACAAAAGAAAGGAAAGACTATCGTGTTTAAACCGGTGTGAGATCATAACAGACGGTTTATGAGTGTGATACATGGTTAGAATCATGGTTGGAAACTTGTTTCTCCTAAAGTGTGGTGAGATGGTTGAATAAAATTGGCGCATATAAAAAAATTCGCGCATGTATAAAAAAACATGCTGGTACAAAAATCAAAATACGAGAAGTACGGGGGATCGAACTGGAGGTAAGGGGGTGTGGTTAAGTGTTGGTAGTAGGTTGAGCTAACATCGATACAAAGCGATGTGGTGACAGTTTGGGTTTGTGTAGTGTCAAGGTGTAGGGAACATGCACATTCACAAAACAGTCGATTTACAGAGCAATATTATTACAGGTAACAGGAAAATTCTATTCTTTCGTTCAGGCCAGCTGGTTTCTGGGTTGATAATTTATGGATCCAATAATTTTCTCGTCTTAACAACAGTTTGTTATTGTTTACCCCTTCATGTTTAGAAACAGTCTCTAGGACGATGAACTTGACTTGAGAAACGTTGTGTTGTGATTCTACAAAATGAGCCGAAAGAGCTGATTTCATGTTCTTTAGTCTGATGTTTGACTTATGCTCTGTCAGGCGTACTTTTATGCGTCTCTCGGTTTTCCCGACATAAATCTTTCCACACGGGCATTTGATCCCGTATATTAGGTTGCTGGAATCGCAAGTAGCATTGACATGTAATTTTATTGAGTAGCCCTGTGTTGGGTGGTTGATGGTATGTCCTTTAATTATGCTGTTGCAATTGCCACAGTTCAGGCAAGGTTTTGTACCATGATATGTGGTGTGATCATTTGGTTTGCTTTGCAGGATTTCACCAAGGTTCTTAGCTCTAGTGTAGGCAAACAGCGGAGGTTGGTTGAATGCTCTCTTGAAGTCCGGTTCTATATTCAATATAGTCCAATGTTTCATTATTATTTGTTTGAATTTTTTACTGTTAGTGGAATATTTTGAAACCACTACTATCCGAGTTTGTTCAACTTTAACTGTTGGTGTCAAAAGTTTGGTTCTTTCCATGTTCACGATTCTCTTTTTTGTTTCATCCACTAGGTTCTTGGGGTAACCTCTTTTCAAAAATTTGTTCGACATCTCGTTTATTCTTAAGTTAAGGGTGGTTTGGTCTGAAGTGATTCGTTTGACCCTTGCCATTTGTGAGTATGGTAGGTTTCTGATTAAGTTTGGTTCGTGGAAGCTGGAATGCAATAGCATGTTGTTCCTGTCGGTCGGTTTGACATAGAGGTCTGTGTCAAATCCGTTTGGTGTTATGGTTACTTTAACATCCAAAAAATTTACTGATGTGTCAGAGATATCCCAAGTTAATTGGATCCTTTGGTCAATGTTGTTGAATTTGTTTAGTTGGTGTCTTAGTTTGTCCTCCGAGTCCGTCCATATGATGAAGAAGTCATCAATATATCTTGATATCATTTTCAAGTGGTCTGTCCAGTTCGTGTCATTTAGAATGTGTTGGGTCTCATACCAGTGCATGAAAGTGTTCGCGTATACCGGTGCGGCCGAATTGCCCATAGCCATTCCTGTTAGTTGTTGGTACCACTTGTCTTTAACTCTGAAGTAGCTATGGTATAACGTGAATTGCATAAGTTCCATTAGAAACAATTGAAAGTCTTGGTCTATGTCCGTGTTTAGAATAGCTGATTCTATTGCTTCAATGCCCATGCTATGTGGTATGCTTGTGTATAGGTTACAAACATCTGCCGTGCATAGCAATATTTTGTCGTTGGGGTTGAGTTGAATTTGTTGTAGTTTTAACAGAAATTGTGAGGTGTCCTTTATGTATGTTTGAGTTGATTGTACTGATGGTTGGAGATACTTGTCAATTAATTGACCAATTGGTTGGTGTATGCTTCCTCTGGTAGAGACTATTGGTCTCATGGGAGGGTTTCTCAGATTTTTATGAATTTTAGGTACCATTCTTAGTATGGGGCTTTTGGGGTCACGGGTTATAAGAAAGTTCTTCGTTCTTTCCGTAATGGTTCCCTGTTGATGTGCCTGGTCAATGATGGTTTTTAACGTTTTGGTGTATTCCATGGTGGGGTTTGAATCCAATTCGTTATATGTTGACCTGTCCATGATGTGTTCAGTGACTTTTTCGTTGTACATTGACATGTTCATAATGACAATCGCCCCTCCTTTGTCGGCCTTGGTGAAGATTATTTGGTCATCGGTCGCTATTCTTCTGATAGTATCTAGGTCCTTCTGTGTGATGTTTCTGTTTTTGGGTTTTGTGAATTTGAGTTTGTTGAGGTCTTGTTTAACAAGACTTTCGAAAAGATCCAGAGTCTTGTGGCTTGAAGGTGCTTGAAATGAACTTTGTGGACGTAGTCCAAGTAATTGATCTTTGTCTTGTGGTGGGTGTTCGGGTAAGATGTTGTCAAAGAAATGCCTCAGTTTGAGTTTACGCATTAATTTAAAGAAGCTCACTTCTTCTTCCAGGAGGTCTGTCTGGGTGGTCGGCACAAATGAAGTTCCTTTCTCCAACAGTTTAAGTTCATATGTGCTGAAGTGTTGATCACTTATGTTGATAACTAGACTATCCTTGGTTAATTCTTCTTCGTTTTTTTTCCCATCATCTTGGTGATGGCTGTTGCGCTCCGGGTAGTGGGCGGGCCCCTTTCTTTCTCCTTTTCTTTTTCTTTTTCCTTGCCCTCTCCTGGGTCTCCTTTTTGCGCTTGGCCCTGATCTAAAAAAGGGCTGCTATCTTGTGGTTGGCTGGTGGTGGCTTCCTCAGTTAGAGTTAGTTCTTGTGGTGCTCTTGTGGATTGGCTTTTACGGGGTCTTGTAGTGGATTCACTATCTGTCGAAGAAGTGTCTGTATTGGAGTTATAGGGGCGGTTTCTGCGTTTCTGTGCATATACATCGGCCCATGTATACACTTCCCCCAATTTGTAATCCAAGGTGTCCCGCTTGAACTTACGGATTTTCCGTTCATTGATCTCCTTGGTATGTCGATCGACCTGTGTTTTAATGTCTTCTAGGATCGTGTTCAGTTCTTCTTCGGTCATCATTTTTGATAATTCCGTAGCCGTTTCCTGAATTTCAGCAGAGATTTCCTCCAAAATGGTGGATAGTTCTTGGATAATTAAAAGGATTAAGTCCAGTGAGCATTTATTTAGTATCTCGTACCACCGTTCCTGGAACTTTTTGGAGTATTTACATAGGGATGGTTTGAGTGCAATTCTTAACCCACGAGGTATACGGAGATTCCTGTGGTACTTGATGAGAGTACTGGCGTGTAATAGTTGATTTGTTTTTCTTTTGGATAAGTATAGTAGTTGTTTTATATTTTGCTCCTTTGATCGGCTGGTTGTTTCATGTGCTAGCTCCTCCCTGATTAGAGAGTAGATTTGGTCCACGTCTTTTTCCTCATACGCGAAGGTGGAGGCTCTGGCCTCAGTACTTTTAGATATTTCCTCATAGTTGGACATACTTTGGTTTTCGTTTCTGATGATTGTTGGGGTGCGTGCTATCAGTCCCGTGGGCGCTGTGAGGAACAATGTGATAGAGTTGGGAAGATGCACAGCTTGTTTTGGTTAGGTTATTCTTAGTTATGTGTACGTTGATCTAGTTTGGTGGTGCTCAATGAGGAGGCGTCGAGTGCCCTGCGACGTCGAGAAAACTGTTAGATATGTGAGACCAGATGGGCTCTGGTGTCATCCCTGCTTGGCACACACTTTTATTGCGTTCCCTTGGTCCAAGAAAACACTTTCATTCAATGTTCGTTATGATCATCATTTATTTCATGATTTACGTTGCAGTTTGTATTATTTCATTTCACTTTTCTTCAAAATCATCTACATTCGAGATTCAGGCAATATCAAGGCGTGTCCAATGCATTTCGGGCATTAACATAACGTGCCCTTCATCAGGGAATTGACACTAGGAATAACAGTAAACATAAATGTCAAAATCTGTAGTCGTGTATCATTCTCATTACAATACAGTTCAAAATGAAAGGTGCAATAAGAGTCATGTGATTTCATTACATGTGTGTCATGCAGTTACAAAATTGGGCGGTGGTGTGGGAAAAGGAGGTGGGAGGTTATGATAGATGTCGTGAGGTTCAAAAAAGTGGAGGGTCCGACGTTCACTTACATGCCTGTAGTAACGTTCTGGTAGTTAATCTGCAAGAATGGAAGATCGTCTAAGAAATTTGTCGGGTTTGCAAAAAAATAGTTCGTGCGCTATGTTAAGTTCCAGTGCGGGCGTTGAAACTAACCTGAAGGGTATTCGAAATATGGCGTCTCGTCCGGTCTGCCTTTCTCCGATTTGCCGGTGAAGCTGATAGCTGCCGGCGTTCATTACTTCAAATAGCTCCCGCGGTCATGTGATTAGTCACGTGTGTACAAAAGAAAGGAAAGACTATCGTGTTTAAACCGGTGTGAGATCATAACAGACGGTTTATGAGTGTGATACATGGTTAGAATCATGGTTGGAAACTTGTTTCTCCTAAAGTGTGGTGAGATGGTTGAATAAAATTGGCGCATATAAAAAAATTCGCGCATGTATAAAAAAACATGCTGGTACAAAAATCAAAATACGAGAAGTACGGGGGATCGAACTGGAGGTAAGGGGGTGTGGTTAAGTGTTGGTAGTAGGTTGAGCTAACATCGATACTAAGCGATGTGGTGACAGTTTGGGTTTGTGTAGTGTCAAGGTGTAGGGAACATGCACATTCACAAAACAGTCGATTTACAGAGCAATATTATTACAGGTAACAGGAAAATTCTATTCTTTCGTTCAGGCCAGCTGGTTTCTGGGTTGATAATTTATGGATGCAATAATTTTCTCGTCTTAACAACAGTTTGTTATTGTTTACCCCTTCATGTTTAGAAACAGTCTCTAGGACGATGAACTTGACTTGAGAAACGTTGTGTTGTGATTCTACAAAATGAGCTGAAAGAGCTGATTTCATGTTCTTTAGTCTGATGTTTGACTTATGCTCTGTCAGGCGTACTTTTATGCGTCTCTCGGTTTTCCCGACATAAATCTTTCCACACGGGCATTTGATCCCGTATATTAGGTTGCTGGAATCGCAAGTAGCATTGACATGTAATTTTATTGAGTAGCCCTGTGTTGGGTGGTTGATGGTATGTCCTTTAATTATGCTGTTGCAATTGCCACAGTTCAGGCAAGGTTTTGTACCATGATATGTGGTGTGATCATTTGGTTTGCTTTGCAGGATTTCACCAAGGTTCTTAGCTCTAGTGTAGGCAAACAGCGGAGGTTGGTTGAATGCTCTGTTGAAGTCCGGTTCTATATTCAATATAGTCCAATGTTTCATTATTATTTGTTTGAATTTTTTACTGTTAGTGGAATATTTTGAAACCACTACTATCCGAGTTTGTTCAGCTTTAACTGTTGGTGTCAAAAGTTTGGTTCTTTCCATGTTCACGATTCTCTTTTTTGTTTCATCCACTAGGTTCTTGGGGTAACCTCTTTTCAAAAATTTGTTCGACATCTCGTTTATTCTTAAGTTAAGGGTGGTTTGGTCTGAAGTGATTCGTTTAACCCTTGCCATTTGTGAGTATGGTAGGTTTCTGATTAAGTTTGGTTCGTGGAAGCTGGAATGCAATAGCATGTTGTTCCTGTCGGTCGGTTTGACATAGAGGTCTGTGTCAAATCCGTTTGGTGTTATGGTTACTTTAACATCCAAAAAATTTACTGATGTGTCAGAGATATCCCAAGTTAACTGGATCCTTTGGTCAATGTTGTTGAATTTGTTTAGTTGGTGTCTTAGTTTGTCCTCCGAGTCCGTCCATATGATGAAGAAGTCATCAATATATCTTGATATCATTTTCAAGTGGTCTGTCCAGTTCGTGTCATTTAGAATGTGTTGGGTCTCATACCAGTGCATTAAAGTGTTCGCGTATACCGGTGCGGCCGAATTGCCCATAGCCATTCCTGTTAGTTGTTGGTACCACTTGTCTTTAACTCTGAAGTAGCTATGGTATAACGTGAATTGCATAAGTTCCATTAGAAACAATTGAAAGTCTTGGTCTATGTCCGTGTTTAGAATAGCTGATTCTATTGCTTCAATGCCCATGCTGTGTGGTATGCTTGTGTATAGGCTACAAACATCTGCCGTGCATAGCAATATTTTGTCGTTGGGGTTGAGTTGAATTTGTTGTAGTTTTAACAGAAATTGTGAGGTGTCCTTTATGTATGTTTGAGTTGATTGTACTGATGGTTGGAGATACTTGTCAATTAATTGACCAATTGGTTGGTGTATGCTTCCTCTGGTAGAGACTATTGGTCTCATGGGAGGGTTTCTCAGATTTTTATGAATTTTAGGTACCATTCTTAGTATGGGGCTTTTGGGGTCACGGGTTATAAGAAAGTTCTTCGTTCTTTCCGTAATGGTTCCCTGTTGATGTGCCTGGTCAATGATGGTTTTTAACGTTTTGGTGTATTCCATGGTGGGGTTTGAATCCAATTCGTTATATGTTGACCTGTCCATGATGTGTTCAGTGACTTTTTCGTTGTACATTGACATGTTCATAATGACAATCGCCCCTCCTTTGTCGGCCTTGGTGAAGATTATTTGGTCATCGGTCGCTATTCTTCTGATAGTATCTAGGTCCTTCTGTGTGATGTTTCTGTTTTTGGGTTTTGTGAATTTGAGTTTGTTGAGGTCTTGTTTAACAAGACTTTCGAAAAGATCCAGAGTCTTGTGGCTTGAAGGTGCTTGAAATGAACTTTGTGGACGTAGTCCAAGTAATTGATCTTTGTCTTGTGGTGGGCGTTCGGGTAAGATGTTGTCAAAGAAATGCCTCAGTTTGAGTTTACGCATTAATTTAAAGAAGCTCACTTCTTCTTCCAGGAGGTCTGTCTGGGTGGTCGGCACAAATGAAGTTCCTTTCTCCAACAGTTTAAGTTCATATGTGCTGAAGTGTTGATCACTTATGTTGATAACTAGACTATCCTTGGCTAATTCTTCTTCGTTTTTTTTTCCATCATCTTGGTGATGGCTGTTGTGCTCCGGGTAGTGGGCGGGTCCCTTTCTTTCTCCTTTTCTTTTTCTTTTTCCTTGCCCTCTCCTGGGTCTCCTTTTTGCGCTTGGCCCTGATCTAAAAAAGGGATGCTATCTTGTGGTTGGCTGGTGGTGGCTTCCTCAGTTAGAGTTAGTTCTTGTGGTGCTCTTGTGGATTGGCTTTTACGGGGTCTTGTAGTGGATTCACTATCTGTCGAAGAAGTGTCTGTATTGGAGTTATAGGGGCGGTTTCTGCGTTTCTGTGCATATACATCGGCCCATGTATACACTTCCCCCAATTTGTAATCCAAGGTGTCCCGCTTGAACTTACGGATTTTCCGTTCATTGATCTCCTTGGTATGTCGATCGACCTCGGAGGACAAACTAAGACACCAACTAAACAAATTCAACAACATTGACCAAAGGATCCAATTAACTTGGGATATCTCTGACACATCAGTAAATTTTTTGGATGTTAAAGTAACCATAACACCAAACGGATTTGACACAGACCTCTATGTCAAACCGACCGACAGGAACAACATGCTATTGCATTCCAGCTTCCACGAACCAAACTTAATCAGAAACCTACCATACTCACAAATGGCAAGGGTCAAACAAATCACTTCAGACCAAACCACCCTTAACTTAAGAATAAACGAGATGTCGAACAAATTTTTGAAAAGAGGTTACCCCAAGAACCTAGTGGATGAAACAAAAAAGAGAATTGTGAACATGGAAAGAACCAAACTTTTGACACCAACAGTTAAAGCTGAACAAACTCGGATAGTAGTGGTTTCAAAATATTCCACTAACAGTAAAAAATTCAAACAAATAATAATGAAAAATTGGACTATATTGAATATAGAACCGGACTTCAACAGAGCATTCAACCAACCTCCGCTGTTTGCCTACACTAGAGCTAAGAACCTTGGTGAAATCCTGCAAAGCAAACCAAATTATCACACCACATATCATGGTACAAAACCTTGCCTGAACTGTGGCAGTTGCAACAGCATAATTAAAGGACATACCATCAACCACCCAACACAGGGCTACTCAATAAAATTACATGTCAATGCTACTTGCGATTCCAGCAACCTAATATACGGGATCAAATGCCCGTGTGGAAAGATTTATGTCGGGAAAACCGAGAGACGCATAAAAGTACGCCTGACAGAGCATAAGTCAAACATCAGACTAAAGAACATGAAATCAGCTCTTTCGGCTCATTTTGTAGAATCACAACACAACGTTTCTCAAGTCAAGTTCATCGTCCTAGAGACTGTTTCTAAACATGAAGGGGTAAACAATAACAAACTGTTGTTAAGACGAGAAAATTATTGGATCCATAAATTATCAACCCAGAAACCAGCTGGCCTGAACGAAAGAATAGAATTTTCCTGTTACCTGTAATAATATTGCTCTGTAAATCGACTGTTTTGTGAATGTGCATGTTCCCTACACCTTGACACTACACAAACCCAAACTGTCACCACATCGCTTTGTATCGATGTTAGCTCAACCTACTACCAACACTTAACCACACCCCCTTACCTCCAGTTCGATCCCCCGTACTTCTCGTATTTTGATTTTTGTACCAGCATGTTTTTTTATACATGCGCGAATTTTTTTATATGCGCCAATTTTATACAACCATCTCACCACACTTTAGGAGAAACAAGTTTCCAACCATGATTCTAACCATGTATCACACTCATAAACCGTCTGTTATGATCTCACACCGGTTTAAACACGATAGTCTTTCCTTTCTTTTGTACACACGTGACTAATCACATGACCGCGGGAGCTATTTGAAGTAATGAACGCCGGCAGCTATCAGCTTCAGCTATCAGCTTCACCGGCAAATCGGAGAAAGGCAGACCGGACGAGACGCCATATTTCGAATACCCTTCAGGTTAGTTTCAACGCCCGCACTGGAACTTAACATAGCGCACTGTTGGACCTAGATTACCCAAGCCTACATATGGTAGCTTGGCACAGTAGTGGTCTACAGCTAACTCCAAGCGTTGGCTAAGTACTTACAAATCTTACCCACAGTAACACAGTGATGAACCACCAAAATAAACCACAACACCTCTGTTTGGAAAAATACCGTTACCTTTTATAAAAATAAATGTTTTCTTGTTCTTGTTTTGAATAAAAGCAGTGTATACTTAATTTATACAGTTCTCATAGCTTTCCAAACACATTCAATACTTTTCCCAGTCAATATATGAGATTCAAAGGTACATTACATTTGTGATAAGGGGCTGTCTATAGTACAACACACTACTCCACTATGAGGTTACAGTTAGGAAATTGCACTTTACAGATTCAATATGTTATTTAACCACTCTTAGGCAGGTACATTACCCCTCAGATCTTAGCCTTCTTCTCACTCAACAGACCTCTACCACAGGGATGGGTCCTCTCAGCATAAACCCCCAGCCATGTGGCTAAAAGAAAACAAAGCAGAATCAACACTGTTCCCCCTTTTGTCAACTCACAGGTGGCACCTTAATAATGAAGGTTCTACTTCCTCAGTGAATAACAGGCAATAAGGATTTTTACTAGTGAGCCTTATACTTTCTCTGCACACCGCTCTACCCCTCTTATCTAGTTAAGTGATGGGTTTTAAATGATCTGGGCAGTTCTGTCACTCAGTTCCTCGTATATAGTTCTGGCGACTTTCAAGTCAATTGCCTGGTTTCAGGATTCCCCGCATTGAGGCCTTCAGACACCCGATGTTTCCGCCTCCCACACCCTCTCTGCCCGGCTTACTTTTGGGTTCCGGTCAGTGCAGCTGGTGTTGCCCAGGTCACGCGGTGCTAGGGAAGTCTTTCCGCAGTTGCAGAGGCGTCAGGGAAGCCTACCTCAGGCCGAGGTGCTTCACGGAGGTAACCGATGCGGCGCTTCTGCCTCTTCGAGCTTACCGCTGACTGGAGCTCCGCTTTGGCGCTCCTCCGATGACGCGACCGGCCTCTCCTGGCTCCGCCTAGCGCCCGCCTCTTTCGTCGCGCTGGGTCCTTCTTGCCGGTTCCGGCTCTGCGCACCTCGTCCGATGCGACGGCGTCCCTCACCACCTCGCAGGCGATCAGCTGGGCTCTGCTTCGCTTCCCGCCTCTTCCGGCGCCTCAACGGAGCTCTTCAGATGACGAGACACGACAGCTGGGCTCTCCCTCTTCCGACGCCCTCACGTCAGGGAATGCTTTCGGCGGCAGCGTCGTTTCCAGGTAGGGACGACCGCTCGTTCTGCCGCTTTCACCCACAGGGGAGGTTGTTGAACTGGAGCGCTGCAGTCACGCGTTTCCTTGTTTGTTACCCCCTGATTTTAGGGTCAACCAACTTGGACGAGATCTCCGTTGTACTTTTTATCCACGACCTTCAGGATGGGTCGAACAGATCCCAGGTAGCCACACTTCAGGGAGATCAGTCCTTAATAGACTCGTCGCAGGGTCTCTAATAACTTGAAGATGCTTGCTGAAACAGTGGGGTTTGGTCAGCCAAGGTGGGGGCACTTCCTGGTAGCGACAGCCGGCCCCGCAGGTCGATCTGGTCACAACCAGTGTACAATCCTCCTCCTTCAGTTGCCTCTCTCCGCACTGGTCATTCCAAGAAATGCACAAAATGGCTGTTGGTCACTGGCCTTTTATAGGGTGGCCTGGAACCTGCAGAAATCACTGGTTGCTTCTAGAAAATTCCCTAGGTTAGCCTATGGCCTGTTTTCCAGTAGTGTCCGTTATGGCAGTTGGTGGACACCATTTTAGGTCTCTGGAGATCCCTAGATTTTCAAGGGCCTGACTAGGCCTCACCAGTGATGAGGGAAAAATGGCGTCATCGCCAAGGAACACCTAGCCCCCTGACAGCATAAAAAAACTCCTGATGGACACATGTAAAAATAAAAAATAGAAACTCTGGGAGGCTAAGGGGGACAAAAATAAATCATGGTGGTTAGAGTCTTCCCAGAAGCAGACAGGTCTAACACGCGTCCCCCCCAGCTGAAAGTGGGGAGAACTACCCAACCCCTTGGGAGTCCTCATCACTAAGGCGGAAATACCTGGATAGACCGTCTGCATTGGCATGGTCTGCCCCAGGTCGGTGTTCCACCCTAAAGTCCATTCCCTGTAGGGAGATGGACCACCTTAGCAACTTGGGATTCTCCCCCTTCATTTGCATCAGCCAACGAAGGGGGCGATGGTCAGTCTGAACTAGGAAGTGCGAACCAAACAGGTATGGTCGTAGCTTCTTCAGAGCCCAAACCACCGCAAAGGCTTCTCTCTCAATTGTACTCCACCTCCTTTCCCTGGGGAGTAGTCTCCTGGACAGGAAGACCACGGGTTGATCCAAGCCCTCATCATTTAGCTGCGATAACACTGCCCCAATGCCATGTTCTGACGCATCTGTTTGGACAATGAATTCCCTAGCAAAATCAGGTGCCTTGAGAATGGGAGCGGAACACAATGCTTGTTTCAAGGTCAGGAAGGCTCGCTGGCAAGCCTCCGTCCAGACTACCCGTCGGGGTTGCTTCTTGGAAGTAAGCTCAGTGAGAGGGGCCACGATAGTGCCATACCCCTTCACGAAGCGACGGTAATATCCAGTGAGGCCCAGGAAGGCTCGGACCTCTGTTTGAGTCTTGGGGGGCTCCCAGGCAATGATAGCCTCAATCTTGGCCTGGAGGGGCTGCACCGTCCCTCTGCCCACCAAGTGACCTAGGTACACCACCGACCCCTGTCCGATCTGACACTTGCTGGCCTTGATTGTCAATCCAGCCTGTTGCAGGGCATGCAGAACAGCTTGCAGATGCTGCAAATGGTCCTCCCAGCTGCTACTGAAGACAGCAATGTCGTCCAGGTATGCAGCAGAAAAAGCTTCCAGTCCAGAAAGGACCCTGTTCACCAGCCGCTGAAAAGTGGCAGGGGCATTCTTGAGCCCAAAGGGCATCACGCGAAATTGGTAGTGTCCCTCAGGTGTAGAGAAGGCTGACCTTTCCTTCGCCTCCTCTGTAAGGGAAATCTGCCAGTACCCTGAAGTTAGGTCAAAAGTACTTAAGTATTGGGCAGCTCCCAGCCGGTCAATCAGCTCATCCGCCCGGGGGATAGGATGGGCGTCAGTTTTGGTCACTGAGTTCAAGCCTCGGTAGTCCACACAGAATCTCAATTCAGGTGTGGTGCCTGGTGGGGCAGCCTTTGGTACCAAAACCACCGGGCTAGACCAAGGGCTTCCAGAAGGTTCGATCACTCCCAGCTCCAGCATCTTGGCGACTTCACCCTTGATGCTGGCCTTCACCTTGTCCGACAGCCGGTAGATTTTAGACTTCACAGGTGGGCTGTCTCCTGTGTCCACGTCATGGGTACACAGGTGGGTCCTACCTGGGACAAGGGAGAACAGAGAAGAAAATTGCCCCAGTATCTGGCGGCAATCATCCTGCTGTTCAGGAGTTAGGGATGGCGAGAGAATAACTCCCTCCACCGACCCATCCTTTTCTTGGGACGAGAGAAGATCAGGGAGAGGTTCGCTTTCTTCTTCCTCTGCTCCATCGGTTACCATCATCAAGACAACCGCGGGCCTCTCATGATGTGGCTTGAGGCGATTGGCATGCAGCACCCTGTGGGGCTGCCTTGGGGCTTTAAGATCCACCAAGTAGGTGGACTTCCCCTTCTTCTCCAACACCTCAAAGGGGCCTGTCCAACGGTCCTGGAGGGCATTTAGCTCTCCAGGTTCCATCACCCACACCTTCTGTCCAGGCTCCAGTTCCACTGGGTGAGCGTTGTGGTCATACCACTCTTTCATCACCGCTTGGCTGGCCTCCAAGTTGTCTGAAGCTTGCTTCCACAACTTAGCCATTTGGCTCCGGAAGGCCAGCATGTAGCTCACCACGTCCTGGGGAAGTTTTCTGGGAGTCCGTTCCCATCCATCCTTCACCAGGCTGAGAGGTCCCCGTACAGGGTGCCCGTACAAAAGTTCGAAGGGGCTGAAGCCCACTCCCTTTTGTGGCACTTCCCTGTAAGAAAACAAGAGACAGGGTAGGAGGATGTCCCATTTCCTCCGCAGGCTCTCAGGTAGACTCCTGATCATACCTTTCAAGGTTTTGTTAAACCTTTCCACAAGACCATTGGTTTGTGGGTGATAAGGGGTGGTAAACCGATAGGTAACTCCACACTCCTTCCACATAGCCCGCATGTACGCTGAAAGGAAGTTAGTCCCCCTGTCGGACACGACCTCCTTGGGGAAACCCACTCGGGTAAAGATCCCCATTAGGGCCCTTGCCACCACAGGTGCAGTGATGGTCCTCAGAGGTATTGCCTCTGGGTACCGTGTGGCATGATCCACCAAAACCAGTATGAACCGGTGACCAGCTGAAGTTGGCGGATCCAATGGCCCTACAATGTCGATGCCCACCCTCTCAAAGGGGGTGCTAACGACAGGTAGTGGTTCCAGGGGAGCTTTAAGCTTCACTCCTGTTTTCCCACTAGCTTGGCAGGACACACACGTCCGACAGTATGTGTCAGACGCCACTTTCATTCGAGGCCAGTAGAAGTGGTGGACAAGCCGGGCAAAGGTCTTGTCCTGTCCTAGATGTCCTGCCAATGGTATCTCATGAGCCAATTCCAGTAGAAAGGCTCTAAAGCATTGAGGGACCACCAAGGCTCTGGCTGAACCGTGGCCAGGTGCCTTGGGCTCACTGTAGAGGAGTCCATCCTCCCAGTAAATCCGGTAGCTCCCTGCAATGTTTCCTGCTGCCTGGGCGTTGGCCTGTTGCCTCAGCCCCTCGAGAGTAGGACACTCCTTCTGAGCTGCACAGAATTCTTCCCTGGAAGGACCTCCCTCCACATGCCACTCGGTAGGGATGGGTAGGTTCTCCAAGGAAGCAACACTCTCCCCTGTGGACTCCAGATCCACCTCCGCAGGTGGTCCAGCTGTCTCACGAGGCGGAGATGTCGAGGCAGGGTCCTCCGGCCTCTTGTCCTTCTCCTCTCTGGCAGCTGGCTGGGCCATTGTTCCAGGCTCCAGCGTAAGCAACTTTTCCCTTCGGGCAGTTGCTGACCTTGTGCTGACACAAGTCCAGTCAGGGGGTCCCAGCATCTCAGAGTGAGTCTGGTACTCCACCCTCCTCCAAGCATTGTGCTCCATATCATTCCCTAACAGGCAGTCAACAGGCACGGCAGGGCTTACGGCAACTCGAAGTGGACCTGCAACCCCTCCCCACTCAAAGGGAACCTCAGCCACAGGGTAGTGGCCCAATCTGCCGTCAGCCATTACGGCGGAATGGAGTACATCTGGGATGACCTGCTCTGGAGACACCAGCTGACTCCTTACCATAGTCATGCTGGCTCCTGTGTCTCTCAGAGCCTCCCCTCTACGGCCATTGATGGTGACCCACTGCTCATACTTAATAGTATTGGAGGGCAGCTGGGTCTTGGGAACCATCTCCTGATCTCCCAGGGACACTAAAGTGACACCCGCCCGCTCCCCTCCATTAACCAAAGGCATCTCCTCCCCGAGCACTACACTAGTGATTCCCGGGGCTTTTCCTCCAGTGGGAGGGGGTGGTCTTTTTGGGCATCTCACATCTCCTTTATAGTGTCCCACACCACCACACTCAAAACAATGCACAACCCTTGGCTGCTGGCTTTGGCCAGGGGTAGGGTTGCGAGGGGGGTTACTCTTGGGGATGAATCCTCTGCCCCTTCCTTGCGAAGTATTTTGTGGCCCTTTAGGGAACTCCCTCTTAGTTTCCCCTCCCTCTTTCTTCTGGGGGGCGCCCTGTCCTGGCTTCTGGGAATTCCCTCCAGTCCCCTTAGTCGACACCCGGGTACTAACCCAGATGTCCGCCTCCTCAGCAAGCTTCCTGGGGCTGATCAGCTTGCTGTCCACCAGATGCTGTCTTAGCTCGGGAAGACACTTCTCGAGTAGGTGTTCCTTGAGTATGAGGTCATATAGTCCCTCATAGTCCCCTACATCGCTGCCTCTTACCCAACCCTCCAGGGCCTTCCGGGAGTAGTCCAAGAAATCTACCCAGTTTTGTGTGCCCAGCTTGTAGCTGCCCCGGAACTTTTGTCTATATTTCTCAGGGGTCAACCCAAACTTCTTGAGCAGCGCTAATTTCATAGCCGGATAATAGGTCTGTTCACTCGTGTCAAGGGCCAACAAAGTATCCCTGCCAGTGGGGGGCATGTATTTGTACAACCCACCTCCCCAGTGGACTTCCAGAATCCCATGGGCCCTCAGCGAGACCTCGTAGGCGGCTAGCCATTTAGCAATGTCGTCGCTGGGTACATAACAAGCCATAATGTCTTTTGGTAGGTACGGTCTATGTTCTCGGGTGTTGGTTGGGTTATCGCTGCCACCATTCTCTGGTTTGGGGGTACGTAAGTTTAGGGCTTGCAAATCCATCTCCTTGATGGTCCGCTCATGCTCCAACCTCTTTTCCTCCCTCACCATGTCCATCCTGGCTAGTTCTATTCTCATCCTCCTCTCCTCCCTCCTGTCTTCTAACTCGGCGTCGGTCAGGCCCCTCTCTGACACACTACTGCCCACTCTAGAAGGTGTTCTAGGACCTGTTACTAGGTTCTCCCCTCCCGCCTGGTACAGTGTTGTGGTCTCCAGGACAGTGTCCTTGTCACTCTCTTCAGGATCTACCTCCTCCCCGGAATGAGCCTCTACCCATGCTCGAATACTGGTCAGCAGCTCAACTTTTCTGGCGCCTTTCTTGAAGAACACCCCCTGCTGCTGACACCATTCTTTCAATTGGTTCACAGTATAATTGTCTAGCTCTTCCACATTTATCTCCATTCTTGTTTGAAGTATTAAATGCTATACAGGAGAAATCCACAGAGTGACCTGAGGTCAACCTCCACCCACCGCCAGAAGTTAATTTAGAAAAATCAAAAACGTAAATTAGGAGGGCCGCAGGGAGAAAACTCCAGGTGGGGTCTCGTGGTTGGCACTGCGTTACTAATAAGTAAGTGTAAGTACAAATTCGCTATCCCACCGCTGAAACACCAATTATGTTGGACCTAGATTACCCAAGCCTACATATGGTAGCTTGGCACAGTAGTGGTCTACAGCTAACTCCAAGCGTTGGCTAAGTACTTACAAATCTTACCCACAGTAACACAGTGATGAACCACCAAAATAAAGACACAACACCTCTGTTTGGAAAAATACCGTTACCTTTTATAAAAATAAATGTTTTCTTGTTCTTGTTTTGAATAAAAGCAGTGTATACTTAATTTATACAGTTCTCATAGCTTTCCAAACACATTCAATACTTTCCCCAGTCAATATATGAGATTCAAAGGTACATTACATTTGTGATAAGGGGCTGTCTATAGTACAACACACTACTCCACTATGAGGTTACAGTTAGGAAATTGCACTTTACAGATTCAATATGTTATTTAACCACTCTTAGGCAGGTACATTACCCCTCAGATCTTAGCCTTCTTCTCACTCAACAGACCTCTACCACAGGGATGGGTCCTCTCAGCATAAACCCCCAGCCATGTGGCTAAAAGAAAACAAAGCAGAATCAACACTGTTCCCCCTTTTGTCAACTCACAGGTGGCACCTTAATAATGAAGGTTCTACTTCCTCAGTGAATAACAGGCAATAAGGATTTTTACTAGTGAGCCTTATACTTTCTCTGCACACCGCTCTACCCCTCTTATCTAGTTAAGTGATGGGTTTTAAATGATCTGGGCAGTTCTGTCACTCAGTTCCTCGTATATAGTTCTGGCGACTTTCAAGTCAATTGCCTGGTTTCAGGATTCCCCGCATTGAGGCCTTCAGACACCCGATGTTTCCGCCTCCCACACCCTCTCTGCCCGGCTTACTTTTGGGTTCCGGTCAGTGCAGCTGGTGTTGCCCAGGTCACGCGGTGCTAGGGAAGTCTTTCCGCAGTTGCAGAGGCGTCAGGGAAGCCTACCTCAGGCCGAGGTGCTTCACGGAGGTAACCGATGCGGCGCTTCTGCCTCTTCGAGCTTACCGCTGACTGGAGCTCCGCTTTGGCGCTCCTCCGATGACGCGACCGGCCTCTCCTGGCTCCGCCTAGCGCCCGCCTCTTTCGTCGCGCTGGGTCCTTCTTGCCGGTTCCGGCTCTGCGCACCTCGTCCGATGCGACGGCGTCCCTCACCACCTCGCAGGCGATCAGCTGGGCTCTGCTTCGCTTCCCGCCTCTTCCGGCGCCTCAACGGAGCTCTTCAGATGACGAGACACGACAGCTGGGCTCTCCCTCTTCCGACGCCCTCACGTCAGGGAATGCTTTCGGCGGCAGCGTCGTTTCCAGGTAGGGACGACCGCTCGTTCTGCCGCTTTCACCCACAGGGGAGGTTGTTGAACTGGAGCGCTGCAGTCACGCGTTTCCTTGTTTGTTACCCCCTGATTTTAGGGTCAACCAACTTGGACGAGATCTCCGTTGTACTTTTTATCCACGACCTTCAGGATGGGTCGAACAGATCCCAGGTAGCCACACTTCAGGGAGATCAGTCCTTAATAGACTCGTCGCAGGGTCTCTAATAACTTGAAGATGCTTGCTGAAACAGTGGGGTTTGGTCAGCCAAGGTGGGGGCACTTCCTGGTAGCGACAGCCGGCCCCGCAGGTCGATCTGGTCACAACCAGTGTACAATCCTCCTCCTTCAGTTGCCTCTCTCCGCACTGGTCATTCCAAGAAATGCACAAAATGGCTGTTGGTCACTGGCCTTTTATAGGGTGGCCTGGAACCTGCAGAAATCACTGGTTGCTTCTAGAAAATTCCCTAGGTTAGCCTATGGCCTGTTTTCCAGTAGTGTCCGTTATGGCAGTTGGTGGACACCATTTTAGGTCTCTGGAGATCCCTAGATTTTCAAGGGCCTGACTAGGCCTCACCAGTGATGAGGGAAAAATGGCGTCATCGCCAAGGAACACCTAGCCCCCTGACAGCATAAAAAAACTCCTGATGGACACATGTAAAAATAAAAAATAGAAACTCTGGGAGGCTAAGGGGGACAAAAATAAATCATGGTGGTTAGAGTCTTCCCAGAAGCAGACAGGTCTAACACGCACGAACTATTTTTTTGCAAACCCGACAAATTTCTTAGACGATCTTCCATTCTTGCAGATTAACTACCAGAACGTTACTACAGGCATGTAAGTGAACGTCGGACCCTCCACTTTTTTGAACCTCACGACATCTATCATAACCTCCCACCTCCTTTTCCCACACCACCGCCCAATTTTGTAACTGCATGACACACATGTAATGAAATCACATGACTCTTATTGCACCTTTCATTTTGAACTGTATTGTAATGAGAATGATACACGACTACAGATTTTGACATTTATGTTTACTGTTATTCCTAGTGTCAATTCCCTGATGAAGGGCACGTTATGTTAATGCCCGAAATGCATTGGACACGCCTTGATATTGCCTGAATCTCGAATGTAGATGATTTTGAAGAAAAGTGAAATGAAATAATACAAACTGCAACGTAAATCATGAAATAAATGATGATCATAACGAACATTGAATGAAAGTGTTTTCTTGGACCAAGGGAACACAATAAAAGTGTGTGCCAAGCAGGGATGACACCAGAGCCCATCTGGTCTCACATATCTAACAGTTTTCTCGACGTCGCAGGGCACTCGACGCCTCCTCATTGAGCACCACCAAACTAGATCAACGTACACATAACTAAGAATAACCTAACCAAAACAAGCTGTGCATCTTTCCAACTCTATCACATTGTTCCTCACAGCGCCCACGGGACTGATAGCTCGCACCCCAACAATCATCAGAAACGAAAACCAAAGTATGTCCAACTATGAGGAAATATCTAAAAGTACTGAGGCCAGAGCCTCCACCTTCGCGTATGAGGAAAAAGACGTGGACCAAATCTACTCTCTAATCAGGGAGGAGCTAGCACATGAAACAACCAGCCGATCAAAGGAGCAAAACATAAAACAACTACTATACTTATCCAAAAGAAAAACAAATCAACTATTACACGCCAGTACTCTCATCAAGTACCACAGGAATCTCCGTATACCTCGTGGGTTAAGAATTGCACTCAAACCATCCCTATGTAAACACTCCAAAAAGTTCCAGGAACGGTGGTACGAGATACTAAATAAATGCTCACTGGACTTAATCCTTTTAATTATCCAAGAACTATCCACCATTTTGGAGGAAATCTCTGCTGAAATTCAGGAAACGGCTACGGAATTATCAAAAATGATGACCGAAGAAGAACTGAACACGATCCTAGAAGACATTAAAACACAGGTCGATCGACATACCAAGGAGATCAATGAACGGAAAATCCGTAAGTTCAAGCGGGACACCTTGGATTACAAATTGGGGGAAGTGTATACATGGGCCGATGTATATGCACAGAAACGCAGAAACCGCCCCTATAACTCCAATACAGACACTTCTTCGACAGATAGTGAATCCACTACAAGACCCCGTAAAAGCCAATCCACAAGAGCACCACAAGAACTAACTCTAACTGAGGAAGCCACCACCAGCCAACCACAAGATAGCAGCCCTTTTTTAGATCAGGGCCAAGCGCAAAAAGGAGACCCAGGAGAGGGCAAGGAAAAAGAAAAAGAAAAGGAGAAAGAAAGGGACCCGCCCACTACCCGGAGCACAACAGCCATCACCAAGATGATGGAAAAAAAACCGAAGAAGAATTAACCAAGGATAGTCTAGTTATCAACATAAGTGATCAACACTTCAGCACATATGAACTTAAACTGTTGGAGAAAGGAACTTCATTTGTGCCGACCACCCAGACAGACCTCCTGGAAGAAGAAGTGAGCTTCTTTAAATTAATGCGTAAACTCAAACTGAGGCATTTCTTTGACAACATCTTACCCGAACGCCCACCACAAGACAAAGATCAATTACTTGGACTACGTCCACAAAGTTCATTTCAAGCACCTTCAAGCCACAAGACTCTGGATCTTTTCGAAAGTCTTGTTAAACAAGACCTCAACAAACTCAAATTCACAAAACCCAAAAACAGAAACATCACACAGAAGGACCTAGATACTATCAGAAGAATAGCGACCGATGACCAAATAATCTTCACCAAGGCCGACAAAGGAGGGGCGATTGTCATTATGAACATGTCAATGTACAACGAAAAAGTCACTGAACACATCATGGACAGGTCAACATATAACGAATTGGATTCAAACCCCACCATGGAATACACCAAAACGTTAAAAACCATCATTGACCAGGCACATCAACAGGGAACCATTACGGAAAGAACGAAGAACTTTCTTATAACCCGTGACCCCAAAAGCCCCATACTAAGAATGGTACCTAAAATTCATAAAAATCTGAGAAACCCTCCCATGAGACCAATAGTCTCTACCAGAGGAAGCATACACCAACCAATTGGTCAATTAATTGACAAGTATCTCCAACCATCAGTACAATCAACTCAAACATACATAAAGGACACCTCACAATTTCTGTTAAAACTACAACAAATTCAACTCAACCCCAACGACAAAATATTGCTATGCACGGCAGATGTTTGTAGCCTATACACAAGCATACCACACAGCATGGGCATTGAAGCAATAGAATCAGCTATTCTAAACACGGACATAGACCAAGACTTTCAATTGTTTCTAATGGAACTTATGCAATTCACGTTATACCATAGCTACTTCAGAGTTAAAGACAAGTGGTACCAACAACTAACAGGAATGGCTATGGGCAATTCGGCCGCACCGGTATACGCGAACACTTTCATGCACTGGTATGAGACCCAACACATTCTAAATGACACGAACTGGACAGACCACTTGAAAATGATATCAAGATATATTGATGACTTCTTCATCATATGGACGGACTCGGAGGACAAACTAAGACACCAACTAAACAAATTCAACAACATTGACCAAAGGATCCAATTAACTTGGGATATCTCTGACACATCAGTAAATTTTTTGGATGTTAAAGTAACCATAACACCAAACGGATTTGACACAGACCTCTATGTCAAACCGACCGACAGGAACAACATGCTATTGCATTCCAGCTTCCACGAACCAAACTTAATCAGAAACCTACCATACTCACAAATGGCAAGGGTTAAACGAATCACTTCAGACCAAACCACCCTTAACTTAAGAATAAACGAGATGTCGAACAAATTTTTGAAAAGAGGTTACCCCAAGAACCTAGTGGATGAAACAAAAAAGAGAATCGTGAACATGGAAAGAACCAAACTTTTGACACCAACAGTTAAAGCTGAACAAACTCGGATAGTAGTGGTTTCAAAATATTCCACTAACAGTAAAAAATTCAAACAAATAATAATGAAACATTGGACTATATTGAATATAGAACCGGACTTCAACAGAGCATTCAACCAACCTCCGCTGTTTGCCTACACTAGAGCTAAGAACCTTGGTGAAATCCTGCAAAGCAAACCAAATGATCACACCACATATCATGGTACAAAACCTTGCCTGAACTGTGGAAATTGCAACAGCATAATTAAAGGACATACCATCAACCACCCAACACAGGGCTACTCAATAAAATTACATGTCAATGCTACTTGCGATTCCAGCAACCTAATATACGGGATCAAATGCCCGTGTGGAAAGATTTATGTCGGGAAAACCGAGAGACGCATAAAAGTACGCCTGACAGAGCATAAGTCAAACATCAGACTAAAGAACATGAAATCAGCTCTTTCGGCTCATTTTGTAGAATCACAACACAACGTTTCTCAAGTCAAGTTCATCGTCCTAGAGACTGTTTCTAAACATGAAGGGGTAAACAATAACAAACTGTTGTTAAGACGAGAAAATTATTCGATCCATAAATTATCAACCCAGAAACCAGCTGGCCTGAACGAAAGAATAGAATTTTCCTGTTACCTGTAATAATATTGCTCTGTAAATCGACTGTTTTGTGAATGTGCATGTTCCCTACACCTTGACACTACACAAACCCAAACTGTCACCACATCGCTTTGTATCGATGTTAGCTCAACCTACTACCAACACTTAACCACACCCCCTTACCTCCAGTTCGATCCCCCGTACTTCTCGTATTTTGATTTTTGTACCAGCATGTTTTTTTATACATGCGCAAATTTTTTTATATGCGCCAATTTTATTCAACCATCTCACCACACTTTAGGAGAAACAAGTTTCCAACCATGATTCTAACCATGTATCACACTCATAAACCGTCTGTTATGATCTCACACCGGTTTAAACACGATAGTCTTTCCTTTCTTTTGTACACACGTGACTAATCACATGACCGCGGGAGCTATTTGAAGTAATGAACGCCGGCAGCTATCAGCTTCACCGGCAAATCGGAGAAAGGCAGACCGGACGAGACGCCACATTTCGAATACCGTTCAGGTTAGTTTCAACGCCCGCACTGGAACTTAACATAGCGCACAAACTATTTTTTTGCAAACCCGACAAATTTCTTAGACGATCTTCCATTCTTGCAGATTAACTACCAGAACGTTACTACAGGCATGTAAGTGAACGTCGGACCCTCCACTTTTTTGAACCTCACGACATCTATCATAACCTCCCACCTCCTTTTCTCACACCACCGCCCAATTTTGTAACTGCATGACACACATGTAATGAAATCACATGACTCTTATTGCACCTTTCATTTTGAACTGTATTGTAATGAGAATGATACACGACTACAGATTTTGACATTTATGTTTACTGTTATTCCTAGTGTCAATTCCCTGATGAAGGGCACGTTATGTTAATGCCCGAAATGCATTGGACACGCCTTGATATTGCCTGAATCTCGAATGTAGATGATTTTGAAGAAAAGTGAAATGAAATAATACAAACTGCAACATAAATCATGAAATAAATGATGATCATAACGAACATTGAATGAAAGTGTTTTCTTGGACCAAGGGAACGCAATAAAAGTGTGTGCCAAGCAGGGATGACACCAGAGCCCATCTGGTCTCACATATCTAACAGTTTTCTCGACGTCGCAGGGCACTCGACGCCTCCTCATTGAGCACCACCAAGCTAGATCAACGTACACATAACTAAGAATAACCTAACCAAAACAAGCTGTGTATCTTCCCAACTCTATCACATTAGCCCTAAAGACCTCACCAAGCACAGAAACCTGCCAGTTCCATTGACCTCCCCGGGCACTGAAACCTGCCAGCCCCACAGACCTCCCCAAACACAGAATCCTACCAGCCCCACAGACCTCCCCAGGCAGCGAAACCTGTCAGTCCCATAGACCTCCCCAGACAGATAAACCTGCCAGCCCCACAGACCTCTCCAGGCACAAAAACCAACCAGTCCCACAGACCTCCCCGTGCACAGAGAAACATGCCAGTCCCACAGGGCTACACAGGCACAGAATCTGCCATCCCCACAGACCTCTCCAAGAAGAGGAACCTTCCAATGCTACAGACCTCCCCAAGCACAGAATCCTGCTAGCCCCACAGACCTCCCCAGGCAGAGAAACCTCCCAGTCCCACAGACCTCTACAGGCAGAGAAACCTCCCAGACCCACAGACCTCCTCAGGCAGAGAAACCCGTCATTCCCACAGACCTCCCCGGGCACAGAAACCTGCCAATCCCACAGACCTCTCTGAGCACAAAACCCTGCCAGTCCCACAGACCTCACCACCGGGGCATATGAGAACTTTTTTCTATTTTTGTGCTGTGGCCAAAATAGAATAAGCTTACTATGGGCTAATTATTGTTGCAATGTCAGTGCAAAATGAATTTGTTCTATTTTTTACCTGGTGTTAAAGTGGATGTCTTATGGCCCGAAGTTGTAGGTCTGTTGTTTTCTAATGAGATAACTTAATAACTGAAATAAGAGGCATTTCTGGCTTCTTCACAGTGGCATAAAATAATACCCCGCAGCCCCCTCGGTGCAGGGTGAGCCCTCAAGCTCCAGGGGGCCTCCTCTACAAAAGTGGTAGGTGGTGACCTGGGGAGGGGACCCCTCAATGTACTTTGCAGGGGGGGGCCCTCAACTTTTGTTACACCATTGTGCATTGCGTGCTATCACAACGTGGTTGGTTACTTCTCTGCTGGACATTTAAATGAGACTAAATAGGTATACTTTTGGTTTTTGTAAAATAGAAAATGCTTGTTCTTAATGCTTGCTGTTGTCATTAAACCTTTCTCTAACACAAACCTTTTATTGTTGTTCCTAAATGGCTATGACGACAGACGTACCTTCTCTTGGATTCCTATTTCTCTTCTTCTCGTAACCTGAAGATGCTTTTCTGGTGTATTTTATTTCTAACATTGAAAATATGAAAAATAAAATAAAAATAAGTATAACAAATAACAATACGGTGCTGGGCCAAATAACATTTGATCACATCTATCAAATAGCTGAATAATACTGCAAAACAGACGATGCCGGCCTCCTGCGTAAAGTAGAAGAAAGGCGATAAAGGATTTAGCTTTAGGCTTTTATAGACTAAAGATGTTTAAAAACGTGTTCTGAATGTTGCTTCATGTACTATATTTAAATACTCTAGTACGTTACAGTTTTCGGGGATATGTTAAGGTGTGATACATTTTTGCATCCACAGTGTAAATCTGCTTTTTATTAGTTTTTATGCTGTTGGTATGATCATCTGGAGTAGCCGCTGATAGTGCCTCCTGGTGGTGGAATGGGGGTAACAGAACTTTTCTCATCGCCATCCTCCATGCTCCCACAGCCGGGTTGGCAGCATTTGTTCCTCAACAATGGGATGAAAAGATATACCATACGTCCAGGTGAGGTGTGTATAGGGACCACCGCCCTAGAGTAAGACTCCAGTGGTCAGTGTGGCTTGTTAGGGCACAAGAAGGCCAAAAAAAGGGTTGAATGACCAGACTGAGTGTAGAAGAAGGGAGGAACACACTTGATTCTTACACAGTGCTTCAACACCACCAATTAACAAAAACACAAAAATAACACCTGCATAGAAAATATGCAAACAGAACGTGTCACCCATCATTAAACAACAAACGTCCAGGCACGAGTGAGATGTCAAGTGTAGGGGTTGCGCTGTAGAGCCGGAGCATCCCAGGCAGGGTGTCAGAGTGGAGGCTGGATACACAAGCCCTGGGAGGTGTCTCTCAGCAAAGGTCTCCGGCTGCAGTGGCAGAGAGAACAACAGCTCTAAACACGAGCATCTCAGCTGCTGGAAGGAGCTCGGGATGGGCGGGGAGAAGTCTGAACGGTGGCAGAAGGACGCTGGTAGTAGCATGCAGTCAGACACAACAAAGGATATCTTTCAACCAAGCCAGAGCTAGTGTTCTCCAGCTAAGGAGATTAGGTTACCTTTAGCTTCAGCTGGAAGCCTTTGACCTAACAACCTATCCTAAAGTCCGTGGCTCCAAGAACCCCCAAATGGCTACTTCCTACAGCTATACCGCCCAGGTAAAAAGGATGGATGGCAACTTACAGTTGTTGCTGTGGCAGCGGTCCGAGTGATGGGTGAAGTTTTTAGTCAGCCAGTGTGGGTAGGACCGGTGGGTGGGGAGGGTCTTCCTCGATATCCTTCTGAATGAGGCAGGCCTTGATAGCAGCGAGTACAGTCCTGTTAGGGGTGGTCCTTTCCCCCTGCCTCCTCCAGTCTACAGTCAGACAGAACCGGAGGGCTCGGGTGAAGAGCTGATCGTAACACAGCCTTCCTTCAGCGTGTGTCACCTCAGACTGAACCTGTGTTCTCTGTCAGAAAGTTCTGACCAATCACCATTGTGATCTACTCAGAGGGGCTCTCCTTCTATATTGTGATGTCAGGGTGATGGCTCTGGTCACCTAGCAACTGTAATCACTGCAGGTCTAGTGGCCATGTTGCATTCATTGACCATTACATTGTCTTCTCATTTGTAATTGGACCTACTCTAGCCTGATCTATTTCCTAACAAGGGACACAAGTAACTTCCTGGTGCCAAGTGGAAATTCATCCTCCTTAAAGGGAAATAGAACTCACTAGATCTCATTTCACATTTATTTTTCCTCACCTCCATCCCTTGAAAACGTCAGAACGTAGACAAATACAGCTGGATAGTTGTATTTGGGAACTGCTTGGCAGTAATGGATTTGGGCTTCAAAGTTCTGTCAAAAAACTGTATATTTAGAGTAAACGAAATGTCTGACGATGAAGTTACTGTAAGGAGTATCCCCAGGTACCTGTCTATTAAGGTTGTATGTTCAAACCATGCATGCATTTACCACGCATCCCTTTACAATGCAGTCCAAACCACAAATGCATCTTTACAACACGTTCCTTTACCGAGCAACTCGCTACTTGCTTTAGGAAAAGCACTGGACTTTGGAATAGTATAATATACTATTCCAACTCCAGTCTGTGCAACAGTAGGGAAAATGTTGGAATACAACTCCAATATCAGTCCAACAACGCTTTCCCTAAGGCAAGTCGTTGTAATGACTTCTGTGGTAAAATGAATGTGTTGCAAAGACGCATTTGTGGTTCAGACCGCGTTGTAAAGGCTGTTTCTCGTGTATTAACGGCTCACTTTGACTCACAATCTACAGTCGAGAGATCAGGAGCCCGCTTGTCTTTGTGAATTGTAATGGGACACTTTGCAAGTTGCAAAACTGTAATAGTGTATTATGACACGCTCTCTTGGCGTTACTAAGCCTGCCATCTCATGTGAGAAATGAAATAATGATTCAGATGCTGCCTGACGTGGCAATGGGGGTGTGGGGCTGGGCCAGGCTAAGGCCCAAGATGGCAGCGATGCTTGTGATTGTCCACTAGTGGCTCCATTCCTCCTCTTGCTTGGTTGCTTCAGAGCTTCACTCTACTAGCTGATGGCCTTCCTGTGAGGGTGAGGTGGCAGAAACCTCTAGGCTGATTCTGAGATATCACCTCTGGCTGAACCCTTGGGGCTAGATTTCCATTCCTCATCTCACATGGCAGCAAGAGATGTGCATGAGGTGCAGGTACCATGGAGAACAGTGGTGGCCACCCTGGCGTCTGATGGCTCGTTGGGGCAATAGATTAGTGTTGGTTAGCACTGGCAGCAAAGTGAAGAGTTGTGGGGGGGATGTGTATTTTATCTCAGGAAGTACTGTGGCATAACCAGAGCCATGGTGATACGCTGTATTGGACCCTGGGACCAGTGATTGGTGTTGTGGTTGGGATTATCGCGCCTGGTGTTGCGCCATAGCGTCAGCCAGCGTGCTGAAATGAGGGACACACACACAGAGGTCGGGTAGTAGTGTGGGGTGGAAGTCCCGAGCGAACGGGGCCCGTTTATTTAAGCCCCCAGGCCACCCCTGGCCAGAAGGTGCTACAATGTGTGGGTATGCTTCCGGGTGGGGGTCTCGGAAGCGGCTAGCGGTGATCAACTAGACCGCTACATCCCACTCCAAATCGGTTCAAGACTAAACAAAATGCAACAGTGGTTAACACACAAAATCAGCAAGTCTTTGGTTCGGCTTGGGATTAGGCCTCAAGTCGTACCGATGTTGACGGGTGGTCCGACTCGTCCTTGGCTGGGCAAGTCTCTCGGTCCCGTTTCGAGAGGCAGCACTGGCGCTGCAGGATTCGAAGCAAGGGGAAGTCCCTAACGGTTTAAGAGTCTGTTTTTCCAAAAAGTCGTTGTGACGTAGATGAACGGATGTAAGAAGCCATGCCTGCATTTGGTTAGCATGGTCTATACCTAAATAAGGACTGGATTTCTATGCCTATAAAAGGGCAATGTGAATTATACCTGTATAAGGGCATGAATCGGGAAACGCATACAGAATCTAAAATCGAACACACCACCCACTCCACTTTCGTATGACCGACATTACTAAATTCTAAACATGATAACTTATCTAAAATGTATCTACACATGAAGAGCTAAAAGCATGTTTCAAACACATAGTAAGTAATGTATCAAAACTTGGTGTAAGCATAAAATTGCATTGGTGCTGTACACATTAAAGCAAGTATTTATTCATAGCATAGTTTTGACATTTTTTAATGCAAACATGAATGAATCATGAAAATATAAATTTATGAAATGGCTCATAAATACAGAAGAAAAAGGGCCGAAACCATTTCATGTCAGATTACAGAAAACTGTTTGTTTGTGGATAAGGTCATATATTGTCTCTGGAAGTATTCAAAGAATTCTTGTTCCCTATTAGCAGTTCTACTATAAGCAGATTACTTTGTGTCAAAAAGGAAAAATACAAATTTAGAAAAAAAAATGTATCATAGGAAAAGTTCTTTGTTTTAAAAAAAATGAAGGTCAAATTCAAAGTCTCTCAGAACACTGTGTGCCAAATTCAAAAGTCAGTGTTAGGGCTTGGAGAAAACATGAAATCTTCTATGTCTGTAGACAAAAAGTCGTCTATCATTGTAGGCGAAAGTTGGATTACCTCGTTTAGAAGATTAACCGCACATAGATGTGAATCATCGCCTTCAGCATTGGTCGCATCAGCAATGTTCAAATTGTATGGTACCTGGGTGCCGTTGTTTCTTCTCGTACCTTAGCATCAGAATTTTGCGTCTGTGAGATCTCAATGAATTCCGTCATCAGAATTGGTAGTTGCTGGGGACAACACAGAGCATGGGCCGTTACCAGTTCACGCAAAGTATCAACATCTGTTGGCATGACTGATGGGAGTGTTAGACAGATGTCTAGCACACATTCTTCTCCGCATAGCAGGCAGCGTAGAACAGGTAAGATGCAATCTTGCCAGATTGGTCTGAATGACAGAAACCATGTGGTATTTAACTCTCGTAGACGAGGTAACCCCAAAATTTGGACGATGCGCTCACAACACTTCATCTATAATAGAGCTCTCTCTATGGTGCTCGGAGTGGCGCTGGTGATTTGGCTTGCCATATGGTAGCAGAAGGAGCAAAAAGAGTATCCCTGTAACGAGTCCTAAAAGGAGGGGCAGTCCGCCAAACACAGAGTGCACACAGTTTGGAAATATTCAGAGAACTGCTTGAAAAGGCGCTAACAGTCTGTAACATACTTTCTTAAATAGATGTACAATACCGCTCATATCAGACATGTTTAAGATACAACTTAACATTTCTGTGAAATGTATAGGGCAGTTTGCATTGAAAAGGGCATGTTTCTCATCAGAAGTCCTTGCGACTTGTAGATCATAGGTTTCTTTGGCCTAGGTCAGTGGCACAGGTTTTTGCAAAAGAATGGCTTTCATTCTGCTTAGACTATCAATTCATATATAAGAAGAGATGTTCAGTGAAGGCCACAGAGGCGACTCCCTGACTGTCTTGGTTTGTGGAAACAATACTTGCATACAGCAAGTGACCCTGGATGACACAGTTACTAGATACAGAATACCTGGCAACATGCCACAGCAGCTGTGATCATTCAACATGAGGTAACTCCCATTCGAGAGTTGTCCAAAAATTGGATCAATCACTGCAGGTGGTGAACCTTGCAGGTGACAGGATAAGTTGTTAGAGGAACCATCACAGGCCCCGTGTAAATTAATACCCTGATAAAGGAGAGAACCGCTTAGTGCGTTTTTACAGTTTGAACCGCTAAGAAACACTTCACGCTCCCCACTCCATCATCTGTGTGTGTATGGTAATTCCCAGGATGTCTTGATGTATTCTTTATCCAACCTTTCATATGTGCCTGCTGGTATGTGTTTTAGGCAATACTGAAAATAAAAAATTGTAATACGAGTGATTGCTCCATGTATTATCCATTCAGTAGCTGGTTTTTCTGCTACCGTAAATGGCAATCTTTCCAGTTTTCAATGCTCAGCACCGTATAGTCTGCTCCCCTTTGTGCCAATTTGATCTGTTTATCAGTGAGATTGAATTCTGAAAACAGTGACGTAGTATTGATTAAACGCCAAGGCACATAGCCTGACCAAAGGTTTTGTAATGTCCAGCCTAATAGCATGATAGAACATAGTTGCGACTGACCATGTTGCAGCATGACCTAGTCCTGTTCCATGATGTCTATGGCAGAAGATACTATGCCGTCCAATGAATATATCCTGGACGACAGAGTTGTTAACCCATTGTCAACTACAGAGAGGGATTTCTCTAAACTAATGCGATCAATTTCTAATATTCATTCTGCAGTCTCTGCTTGCGTAATCTTCCATATTTCGTTATATGCAGCATATATACCGGAATATATGAAACGTTTTTGACGCAGTTTTCTTGGTCCTAGCAAGAATTGCCTAAGGTCTGCGCCATCTTTAAGTAAAGATAAGTGTTGCTTTACATCCTTAAGTGTAGATCTTTGTAGCCAATCAAGGCAGAGCTTCCCTACACTGTATTTTGTTTCTATTCCAGGATGCTGTCTTTGAACCTATCTTGGGTCTGGCCTATTGATTTTAAAACCTTGTGTTTTGTTCAGGAATCTATCTTGACGGTTGTTTGTGTCTGTGGGCCGGATTAACCATTTTTTCCAATCTGGATCTGTTCTGTTGTGAAACAAAATAGTATGTACCTAGACCTCCCCCTCTGAAGTGTTATCACTCTCAGGTGTAGGTGTAGGTATGGACGGATTGTTCATGTCTTTTATCATGGCTAACCCAAGGCAAGACATCTGTTGGATAGTGTCATTCAAAAACATAATTTGCTCAGGGATGATACAGGCTCTAAACATAGCTTCTATATTATTATTATTATTATTATTAATAAATTACATTTATAAGGTGATTGCAGATAAAATGGACAAGATTTTTACTGGTTGAAAAGCCAGGTCTTGAGGCCTTTGCGGAAGCTTTTATGGCAAATTTTGTTGCAAAGTGGGGAAGGTAGTGAGTTCCACAACATTGGGGCTAGGTACAAGAAGGAGCGTCCACCCATACGTGAAATTTTGAATCTAGGAACTATGAAATTAGCTTGGGATGCGGAGCGAAGTAGATGGGATGGATGATCTGTCTGAGCTAGGGAGCGTGGTAATGGGGTGCTGTACCTAGCTTAATCTTACGCATATAGCATAAGGTCTTAAATTTCGTCAGTTGCTCAATCCTGAGCCAATGGAGATCACGCAAAGTGCCTGTGATGGAGAATGTTTTCAGTACCTGATGAAGTAGCCTAGCCACAGAACTTTGCACCACCTACAGTTTGCTTACTAACTCCCTATTTGCTCCTAGATAAAGGACGTTGCCATAATCAAGCCTCGACATGATTAGGGCCTGGATGACTGCTCTCTGAGTAGATTCAGGCATCATCCATATTATCTTACAGAGCCATTTGAGAATAGTGAAGCAAATAGAAGTGGCCTTCGCTACTTGCTGTTTCATAGTCAGCTGATCGTCAATCACTATGCCCAAATTACGTACAGTTTGTACCGGTTTAGGAAGTACACCCATTTCAGGTGGCCAGTGATGGGGGCCCCAAAGATCTTTATCCTTTCCCTTGATCAAAACCTCCGTCTAGCTTTAACCAGTTAGTGTGCATCCAGTTGGCGATTTTATACAGCCCTAGCTGTAGGGATGAAACACTGGATTTGTCATTGGCGGATAATGAGAAGAGAAGCTGGGTATCATCCGCATAAGAGAAGATTGACAACCCAGCCTCTTCCACGATGGAAGCTAAAGGGCTGACGTAAAGATTGAATAGCATGGGACTAAGTATCGATCCCTGAGGCACTCCATGAGGAGATGCATAGGTCTTGGAGCAAGTCGATGGAGAGAAGACCTGAAAAGTCCTGTTGGTGAGGAAGTTTTTGATTCACTCCAAAGCTGATCCAACAATTCCCATGGACTGGAGTGCTTTTAGAAGGGTAGAATGGGATACCGTATCAAAGGCGGCACTCAGATCTAATAGAATGAGTGCCACCCTTTCCCTTTTATCCAGAAGCAGTGTGGTAAATAAAATATTACCCTGTCATAATTTCTATACATTAAAAAGCAATAAGGATAGCTCATAAAATGAGAGGCAGAGTCCGTGGTGTCCGATTCAAAAGGGCTTTAATACAATGACTCGAGTCACTGGAGAATCGGGTTCCATCACCACTAAGGTTCAGGAAGGGTCGTCATCTGGATCTTTATTCACATAACACATTATATATAGTAAAACCATACAATTGCATTGAATAGAGAAGGCGGAGCGCTCCAGGCAGAGCAAGTGAAAGAGAGAGAGAGATAAGAACACATGGGCGTGAAAGAAGGCGTGTAAGGAGGCGTACACGTGGGTGTTCATTTGACGAGTCATAGGTGTGTTATAGGTGGGTGGATGCATAGAGGAGGTCAGCAGGGTCAGCAGGAACCTTTACCCTACTTGTGCGCACAAAACCAGTCATGACTTGGAATTGACGTGTAACTGGGGAAAGCTGGGGGGAGCTGACTTTAGCACTAGTAGAGGAGTCTGGGATGTCAGAACGACCTGTACCTTTGGCATATCTGATATCTTGTGTTTGGAGGATGTATTGTCTGAATTAAAGGTCTCTCGAGCAAAGGCTGTTCATCACTAAATGCTAGGGTGTGCATATATTTCTTCGTGCATTACGTGGGGGCCATGGGCCTTCTATGGCAAAGGGTCCTGTAAATCACTTGAATGGAGACAGAAAGGCTAGGCCCTATGTTCTACAGGCGGAATATGTTTACCCCGTTCACTAGACTGGAATGTGTTTTTCGGAGCTGAGCAGATAACTGTAGGCAAAATACCGTCTTGGCAGGCCAGGCTGGACACCTCTCGGCTGAGCAGGCAGTAAGGGAGAGGTCAGGGATGCATAACTAAACTGCAGCTTTCAGAGTCAGAAGAGGCTTGGAGCCTGAATTCAGGGCCTGGCTCGGCTGTGCCACAAAAACGTGTGCATCTCGACATTTAAACGTGTACCATGTAAATGCATTGGCAACATAGGCCTCAGTGCAGAATTAATGTTTCATTCATGGAAGGCCTAATAACTGACATGCTAATGTTGAACGGAAATGCAGAGGCATTATTATTACAGGCATGAGAAGGGAATTACATGATAACATGGACATACATGGGGCATAGTACATGGATAGGGTGCAAGTGGGGGACACACTGGCCGCGTAGAATTTTCTATTTCCTCAGCAGGCGTATAGTTTCGGTAACTCCTAAGAGAGTAGACTCTGTGAAGTAACCGTCTCTAAAGCCTGATTGGGACCTGTGTAAGATGTTATTGGATTCCTCAAACCATGTAAGCTGTTGATTCACGTGTTTTTCGAGGATCTTAGAAAAAACAGGGAATAGGGAAATTGGGGGGAAGTTAGAAGGTGCAGCTGAATCCGCATTTGGTTTCTTCAAAAGAGGAAGAACCATTGCGTGTTTCCATTCTGCAGGTAAAATGGCTTCCATTAGTGAGGCATTAAGTAGATCCATGATGATCCTTAATTTTTGAATTTTTTTTTTTTTAAGACGTTTATTATTGTTCAAAGGTGCAGTACATATAGCAAAGCCTACAACCCTGCGGGCCGGCTGCAACAAGGCGATGGATCGTGAGAGTAAGGGTTGACAGGGGAAGGTGCTCCATTGCACCTTACTTGTCTTCAGTGAACTAGTCTTCAGGTACTTTGGTCTTATCACACTTGTTCAGCACACAATTATTTCTGTAAGTGACGTCTTATTTTTCATTTTTCCTATAAGTAAACCGTTAACTCTGCAAACAAAACAGAACAGTTTGTGTCGGTGTGTCCCATTTTTTTTTTTTGTAGCTGCGCTGCCTCGTGCCCTTCCGGCATGCATGGCACCAAAACCCACTGAGCGGAGCAGTGATCACTGAGGGCGTGTCAGTGGAGTAGGGGGCTAGTGGCGTGTGTGCACAGTTTGCCTTAGACCTGATGTAGGACAGCCTTAGTGAGCAGTAGGGTCTCACTGGTTGTCGGCCTAGTGTGTGGTGCGCTTAGCAGACGGATGATGTAGCCTAGCTGCGGTTTCGGAAGATGCTGCCCGCGCCTGGTCTCGCGGCCGGACACGTGGCCAGTTGCATCCTTCTAATGTGTCGTGGAAGGGGGTTATGGCTACAGCTGGAAAGCAGGAGTCCGAAACCGTAAACATGGGAATACGTGAGGGGTGAAGAGGGGGGAGGGAGTGTACTCGTGGGAGCGGTGTCAGAGGGGAGGTGCTCGGGGCAGGTTTCGAGTCGACGCAGGCTAGAGAGCCCTCGTGTGGGTAGCTGGCTGTGTCAATAGCCTGCGCGTCTGAGGGCTGGTGTCACGCTCGGGGGGGGATGCGATGTGTAGCCCTGTCTGCTGAGCTGCCACCCCTGCGGGTCCCGCCCATCCTAGCGGTCTCTATGTGAGCCCTCTGGCCGCGCCTTCCCTTTGTAGGTACCCCAGGATATCATCCCAGAGCTGTACGATCGGGAACTGCCTCAAGCCCGCTATCTCCTCCCGGCATAGTGCCGTGCCCTCTGCTCTAGCCCAGTTAGTGAAGGATGCATACCAGTGTGCGGGGGTTGGTGGTTCCCTTCTCTTCCAGTGCCTAGTGAGCAGTCGTTTGGCTGTGATGAGGCCCAGATCCCAGAACCGAGCTTGCGTTTTATTTAGTTTAGTCCTCTTGTATAGCCCAAGTACACATGCCTCCCACGTGTGAGGTAACCCCGGGCCTGTGCTGTGTGTCAGGAGAGATGTCACCTCCCCCCAGTATGTGGCCAGAGATGGGCAGTGCCAGAGCATATGCAAGATGTCTGCGCCCAGCAGGTCGCATCTGGGACAGGCGGCGGTGTTGGTCGTGAAGTATCTATTGATTCTGTCTGGTGATAAGTACGCCTGGTGCAGTATGTACAACTGAATGGTTCAGAAACGGGAGTTGCGCGGGATGTTCACAGGGCTGGCCAGAACCAGGTTCCATTCCTTATCCGTCCAGTCCCTCCCGCGGTGGGCTGCCCATTTGTCCCTGATCGGTTGTGTGGGTCTTTGTGTGTGCATGAGGAGTGCCTGTGCCAGCCAATGTGTAATGTGTGAGCCTCTGCCCATAACATGCAGGTACTGTATTAGGTGATGAATCGGTGGCTCATCCTGGATATCCCCCCAGGACTCTGTATACACCCGCAGTACAGACGCGTGGAGCAGGAATTGCCCCGCCGGCAGACCCGTGCCTTCCGACAATTCCGCAAATGGGAGCAGGGCCCCGTCCGCATACAGGTCGCCCATGGTCTCCACTCCAGCTGCAGTCCAGTGCTCCAGATTACGCGGTGTCACCATCCCACCCCTCCGGGGGATGCCCATCAGGGGGAGGGCAGGGGCATACGGCCTGACATTCTGCGTCAGTTTCAGGCTACGGATGAAGCATTTACGGGCCACAGCCACGTGCAGGGGTAGAGGACGGGGTCCCTTGGTCAGTGGGTGAAACAAGGCCCATACCTGTGGGTGAGTCCACTGGTAGTCTGCGGTGGCCGTGTCGTCGAGATGTGAGCCGCTGAGCCAGTACGTCACCCAATTTTAGCTGCGCAGCCAGGTAGTACAGCTCCATGTTGGGGACTGCCAGCCCTCCCTCCGCAGTCGGGGAGTACAGCTTCGCCAGGGCCACGCGGGGGCGTCCTGCGTTCCAGATCAGGCCGCGGAGCATTGATTCCAGGTCGCGGAATATCCTTGTGGGAACATACAGTGGGATATTTGCAAAGTGGTATAGTAGCCTGGGCAGAGCTATCATTTTGGATAGTGCGATCCTGCTGGGCACATTCAATGGCAGGGTCTTCCAGAAGGCCATCTGGGCTCGCAGCGAGGAGATAGCGCGCACCAGGTTGCCCTCCAGTATGCTCTGCGCGTCCCTATAGATGTATAACCCGAGGTATTTGAACGTGGTCGGGTACCATGCGAGCAGAGTGCCTCCGAGGTGCACATCGCACTCCCCCAGGTCTGGGCTGAACGAGTATACTCCGGACTTGGTCCAGTTGACCTTGAGACCCGACACTTCCTCAAAGGTCCGGAAAATGTCCGACAGCGCGCCGGGTACCGCGGTAAGGTCCCGCACATAAAGCAGCAGGTCGTCTGCGTAAAGCGAGACTGTGTGCACTCCATCAGCCAGCGGGATCCCCCATTCTGCTCCCCTGTCCCGTAGTAGAGCCGCCAGGGGCTCAATCGCCAGAGAGAAAAGGAGGGGTGACAGGGGGCAACCCTGTTGGGTACCTCTGCGTACCCGCACCATCTCCGAGAGCAGCCTGCCCGTCCTCACACGGACGCTGGGCCTCTGGTAAAGTAGTCCGACCATGTCCGCGAGGGCATCGCCTACGCCGAATCTGTCCAGCACCGCCCTTAGATAGGGCCACTCCACGGAGTCAAAAGCCTTCTCAAGGTCTAAGACTAGACACCCTGATCTCGGCCAGTGCAGCGTGGCTGCTTCCTGAACTCGGAAGAGGCGGCGCAGGTTACGAGAAGTGCTCCTTGCCGGCATGAAACCATTCTGGTCATCATGTACCAGGGTCGGGACCTCTAAGGCCAAGCGTCGGGCCAACAGGGAGGTGAAGATTTTATAGTCCGTATTCAACATGGCTAATGGCCTGTAGGACCCCATGCATGTCATGAATATTTATCAAGGACCCCCTGAGTGCATGGAAATAGAGTTCCTAGACCAGGGAAGGGCAAATCAATTGATATGTATCAATCTAGGCAACACAGCAAATTAGTTGGTTGAAATGAACTGAGCTTGAAACAAAGGTTTTTGTAAAAAGAGGGGAGGTACAATTTTATTCACAAAGATTCTTTAAAAACACATAGGGAAAAAATATACATTCACAAATTATATTTAACACATATAACTTAATATATCAGGAATATATAACACCATCATTAAAAAGAAGCAATTAATTCAACAAATGAGGTTTACATAAAATACACAAACAATATAATGAGAAAAATGTGGCTAAATTAATCTCTACGCGCGTTTCGGCGAACCAGCGCCTTCTTCTGGAGCAGCCACGGTTAATATCTAAAAAAGAGGGGTAAAAAAGTACCTTAAAACCAGAATATTCTGTTCATTCTTGCATTTGCACAATTTACAAAAAACACAAAGCCCAATGTTATTCTACTAGTCTCAGACTTTCTATTTTCTTTTGACCAACCTATTCTATTGCAATGACAATTTTAGAGATTTCATATGACATTTTTAAAGGTTTCATTTCCTTGCCTTAATAATCAATCTGACACATAGGTGAAAAGTAAGGGAAGACAATGTCTCATGGTATAGATACGCTCATACCAGAATATAAGGGGATGGAAAAGGTATTTATGTAGGATGTCTAATCTCAGATTTCTGATGTTTGTATCTCTTTATGCCAACATTCTAAGAGGCAAAGAATTCACACATAATGGCCACACAACAGTGGCAAAAGAAATGTGGAACTGCAGAACCTCAAATCTGATCTATTTTTTAGATATTAACCGTGGCTGCTCCAGAAGAAGGCGCTGGTTCGCCGAAACGCGCGTAGAGATTAATTTAGCCACATTTTTCTCATTATATTGTTTGTGTATTTTATGTAAACCTCATTTGTTGAATTAATTGCTTCTTTTTAATGATGGTGTTATATATTCCTGATATATTAAGTTATATGTGTTAAATATAATTTGTGAATGTATATTTTTTCCCTATGTGTTTTTAAAGAATCTTTGTGAATAAAATTGTACCTCCCCTCTTTTTACAAAAACCTTTGTTTCAAGCTCAGTTCATTTCAACCAACTAATTTGCTGTGTTGCCTAGATTGATACATATCAATTGATGGACCCCATGCATGTGCCATCCCTGCCTGGCTTCAATAGTGAGACCAGGTTGGCTTCATTGAGCGAGTCCGGGAGCGCCGAGTCCTCGATCGCGGTGTTATACACCTTGAGCATCTCCGGGATCAGCGTATCTGAACATGCCTTAAAGAATTCGGCAGGTAGGCCATCCGGGCCAGGGGATTTGCCATTGGACAGAGCGAAAATGGCCTCGCGCATTTCCTCCTGGGTGAATGGTGCTCCTAGATCCCCCTGTTGCGCGTCCGTGAGGGAAGGCAGTTGAATGTCTACAAGGTAATCCGCAATGGATGCCGAGGAGACCCTCAGTTGTGATTTGTATAGGGCCTGGTAGTGCCCCACAAATGCTTGATGTATCTTGCTTTGTGTGTACACTATCTCTCCCTCTGCTGTGCGAATGGCGGACACTGGCTCCGTGCGGTTCTCCTGTCTGACTAGCCAGGCCAGTAATCTCCCGGGCTTGTCGCTGTGCTGGTGCACTCGCGCTGAGTGGGCCGCGAAATTAATGTGCCTCAGTCATTCCAGCAATGCTGCATGTTCCGCTCGGGCCTCTTTTAGCCGGTCTCCCGTTCCACCCACCGCTTCCTGTTCCCAGCGGAGTAAGTCCGCTTCCACCCTGCGTAAATCTGCCTCTAATTTCTTCTGCATACTCCCCTGTGCGCCTAGACAGTGTCCCCGTATCACCACCTTGAAGGCGTCCCATTCCACTCTTGGGGAGGAAGCTGTGTCCGAGTTGTCTGTGAAGTATTGTGCTACGCAGGCCTGCAGGGAGTCTCTAAAGGGGGCGTCCAGTAGCAAAGCAGGTTGTAATCGCCATGCAGGGATGGGCGGGTGTGGGCGTTCCCAAGCCATGTGCAGCGTGTGCGGGTTGTGGTCCGAGTGTGTCCGGCCAAGGTATTGAGAGTCAGTGATGTGTGGCAGTATTTCCGTTGACACCATGTATCTGTCAAGGCGGACGTGTAGCGCGTGCGCCCCTGAGTAGTAAGAGTATATCCTGGTGTCGGGGTTGTGCGCGCGCCATGCATCCTTCAGGTCCCACTGTGCCGCCCACTGTGTGAGTGCCCTCGTGGCTCCCAAGGACGTTGTGTCCGGCCTGGGAGGGACAGAGCGGTCCATCACAGGGTCCAGCACCGTGTTGTAGTCCCCCCCCAGTATCCAGGGGACGCCGTGCCAGGGCGCCAGCTTCTCTGAAATGCGTGTCAGGAAGCCTCCTTGGTCCGTGTTTGGAGAGTAAATGGACGCCAGGACCACTGGTTGCCCGTCCATGCGGCCCTTCACCAGGACATACCTCCCCTCCGGGTCCGTGAGAACATCTGACATTGTGAAGGGAGTGCCCGGCCTTACCCACAGTAGCGCCCCATGGGCAAACGAGGAGTACTCTGTGGCATACAGTTGTCCCCTCCATCTGCGCCGCAGCGCAGCCACCTCTGCCCCACATAAGTGTGTTTCTTGCAGGAGTGCAATGTGCACCTGTTGTCTTTTCAGGTAGGAGTATATTTGATATCTACGCGCAGGTGTGTGCATGCCTCTGATATTTAAAGTGCATATCTTTATCGCAGTCATTCTAGCAGTGTGTACTCATCCCCACCATGTCTACGAACAGCAGCTCCACCAAGGACCCTCGCATCATTTTTCCCAGCTTTCCCGCACCCACCCCCCACAGTACACTCAGCAATGTTCAGGAAGACATTAGGAAGGGGAAAAACAAAGAACAACAATAACCAACTGTGGGTGAACCCTACTAAAATACCAAAAGGGCAGTGGCGAAACGGGCCACCGTCCATTTTCTCGATTGAGAGGGACAACCTTTCTAGTCTAAGGGGTAGCATGCGCTAAGCACGGTCTCGGCAAATAAGATGTTCAGTCAGTTAAGGGGATCAAGATCCGTCCCTGAGCCTTATGAAATAGGCAACTGGTAGCCACCGTCCGCGTCCCGGTGTGTGGCGCCACTCTGCCCGTAGGGGGCCCCGCTCATACCGGTCCCGGCAGGAGGGGGGCACGATGAGATGCGATGTGTACCCTGAGCCCCTGTCAGGAGGGGTCCCCCCCCCCACCTGGGCCTGCATTCAGGGGCGGTTAAGGATGAGTACGGGCCAAAAGACAACCCCGCCACCACCATCCCCACCGACCACCAGTGCCACAAAGGCAGTACTCACTGTTCCAGATGTCCATTGTCCAATCGGCAGGCAGGGGGGGGAGAGGACGCCCCCAGCAGGGTCGGGCAGTAGCCGCGCCTCAGCGTCCAGTCAGCTTCTGCCGCCTCCCCCCCGCCATGGCAAAAACTTCACAAATTTCTCTTGTGGAGTCAGTGAATCAGGTCAGCAGTTTGCGGTGTGACGACTGGCAGGTCCACTGAGATCTGTGAGTTCGGGATCCCATATATGGCCTCATCCTCATCGCTGGGTACTGCCTGCTGGCCGTCCTCGAGGATCGTCTCCTGGGAAGGTGGGTTGCTCAGCTGGGAAACCCTCCGGAGCGCATCGCGTTGTTCCTGGAGCATCTGGTCCATCGGGGGAGAGTGTCGCGACCCCTCCTCCATCCGTTGGGACTGTTGTGTTTTGTGTCTGCGGCGGCGCCGTGGCCCGCGTGATCTGGGCCTCGCCTCACCTCCTCGAGGCTGTCTGGGTGCCGTGTCCGTGCCCCCGTCCAGCCACTCACTGACCCCGTCGGGGGTGCTGAAGAAGTAGGTATTGTCCCCCGCCACCACTCTCAGTTTTGCTGGGAAGAGCAGGGAATATTTAAGGCCTGCGGTGCGCAGCCTCCGCTTTACTTCCATGAAGTTGTGTCTTTGGCGTTGCACCTGGATGATGTAGTCGGGAAAGAACATGATCGCTGCATTGTCTATGCGGATTTCGCCCAGTCGTCTGGCCTCCCGCAGCACCGCGTCCCGGTCCCTATAGTTCAGTATCCTGAAGAGCAGTGGTCTCGGGTTAGTGCCGGTGGTGTAGGGCCTCGTCGGCACTCGGTGTGCACGTTCCACTACGAAGTGGGGCGATAGTGTGCCTTCGGGTAGCAGGGTCCTAAGCCAATTTTCCACATGCTGAGCGGGGTGGTTCCCTTCCCATTTTTCTGGGACCCCCACGAGTCTGATGTTGTTGCGTCTCGCCCTCCCTTCCGCATCCTCGGCCCTGTCCTCTAGGAACTCCACCCTGTTCAGGAGATCCTGCACCTGCCTGTCTGTCTGGGCAACCTTGGGCTCAATCTCCTTCACCGCACCCTCCAGGGTCTTGGTCCGGTCGGATAGTTTCCTGGGATCGTCCCGTAGGAGGGTCAGGTCCACAGCGACACCATCTATTTTGGACTCCAGGGAGGTTCTGGTCTGCTGGAGTGACTGTTCCACGCGTTCCACGGCCGCCAGCACGCTGTCCAGTCTCAAAGCTAATTGTTCGGCGGCCATTTTATTTAGTAGCTTGTCTGTTTTCCCCTTTGGCGGGGCCCCACCAGTCCCGGTGCGGGTCCTCACCCCTCCGGACATGGGCAGGGGCGCCCGTCCAGCAAAGTCTGCACCTGTGCCACTCCGGCGGCACCTCCGGGATCACACCCCCTCTGGGCGGGGGGCCCGGTGGTCAGCAGCCGCCCCTCTGGTCCTGGCCGTCGTCGTTGTGTCCGGGGGGGTCCGTCAGGCGAGTCTTCACCCTCTCTCAGCACGGCTCCGCCACGCCGCCCCAGTTGCAGTGGGGGCCAGGGAGGAGAGCGCAGTGTGTGGGTCCAAGGGGTCCGGGCGTCATGTGCAGGGCTGGCCACCAGGTCTGGTCCGGGTTACAGCGTCACGTGCGCCTCACCATCCCCCAGGCAGCCACTACCTCCGTGGGGGAGGCCCGCAGGTGGGTTTGGCGTGGAATGCACCTCCGTGTGCCCCCGGCACAGGGGGGGCGGTCAGTCCGTCTCCGGCAGTGGTGTGGCGACCAGGCTGGGGGGCCGGGCTGCCCCTCTGTGGGTCTCGGGCCCGCGGCGCCAGGCTTGGGGGCGGCCGCTTCGCGCGGGCTCCTCTGCGTCGGTAGGCGCGAGAGGGACTCACCGGGTGGTTCCGGTTTCAGCGTGGCATCCCGGGGAAGGGCCCCCGCCAGTCGGGGCCGCCACCTCTCCCGCGCCTCTCCGGGATCGATCTCCGCACCTTGGCTGCTCCAGGTGCGCCCCCAGGAAGCCCAGCGAGGTCTCCCCACTCGCGGGGCAGCAGTCGCGCGACGGCCACGATGTGGGCGGCGGTCGCCCGTTCTCCGCTCAGTCCGGGCCTGTCGCTAGTGTCCTGTGGCGAGGCGGGGCGATCTCCGAGCCATCGGTGGTTGTTTCCGGTGTGGCGGCTGCCGGCCAGGGGGCCTCGGACAGTGTGGTGCGACCTGCCGGTTGGGGCCTGTGTGCTGGGCCCAAGCCTCGGTCTCCCTTGGTTGCCCCGCCGGCCGGGAGGCAGCAGGTCCCGCAGGAGGGCTGCAGGATAGGTCGGGGTCGGCCCCGTCAGAGTCACGAGTCGAAAGTCGCCCAGATTGCCGTGGAGAGCTCCGGAGAGGTCCGCCTGCAGTTTTGGGCGGCTACGATGAAATTTGGCGGAGAATCGGCTCAGGGAAGGGGAGCTTAGCACAGAGCTCTACCCTAGTGCGTCCTCCGCCATTGCGTGCCTAGCCACGCCCCCATGATGATCCTTAATGAGGAGGAATTAATTTGTTGGAGAATATTGACTGGAAGTGGGTCATTAGGGGAGCCTGATTTAAGACTATTTAAAATGGAACTGATGGATAAAGGGTCTAAGGGTTGCCAGTTTGTTATTTTCATGGTAGACGCCGAGTCAGAGAACCCGACTGAGCTATTACAGTCAGAAGTGGGGGATGGATTCATTAAGTGCTGTTCCTTGTTAGTAGTAAGCATGGGAGAATTTTGCGAATCTGGCGTTCGCAAATTTGCATATTTGCGAACTCGCAATCCGCAAAATCCGCGAATTCTCGCGAATTTGTGGATTTTTTTTGTGTTCGCAAGGGTTTCTGCTAGTTCGCGAGGGTTTTGTAACAGTTCGCAATTGCGAACTTATTTGTCGGCTCGCAACGGTCGCGACTATGTTGTTTCTACGTCTGGTTCATCATCACAGGTTCACAGCACCTTCTGTTTCACCCATGCCACCCTCTGGTACATCAATGCCACCCTCTGGTTCATCATTGTAGATTATGGGGGGGGGGAAAGCAAGCACACCTGCCCTGCTTCAACTGACATGAATTAATTTGGGGTTGATTTATTAATGTGTCACTGTTTTAAAATTCCAGTCTGGCACCTGCTTCCTTATCTGTAATTTGCTTTCTGTTGTAGTGCAAATTTTTTTTTTTCAGGACCTTTGTGGCCTACTTTTAGCTATTCTATGAGCCTGCTGTGAGGGTCAGAGCAGGGTCATAGAATTGTTGCAACTAGCAACTGAACTCTGGAGGGGCCCCAGTCAGGAAGCACTACATGGAATGGTTACCAATGATGAGTTTGAACTTTTGCACCTGCTGAGTGCTTTCAGTTTTGCAAAACTCGTTTTTCTGCAGAACTGCAACTGTAATGCCCCAAACAAACATAGGCAACTGAACTCTGGAGGGGCCCCTCAGGAAGTACTACAGGGAATGGTTACTAATTATGAGTGAACTTTTGCACCTGCTGAGTGCTTTCAGTTTTGCAAAACTCGTTTTTCTGCAGAACAGCAACTGTAATGCCCCAAACAAACTTACTTGTGAAAGTTGATTTCTAATCCAAAAGTGATCCAAAGAAAGTCAAAAGGCCTCAAATCCAAAAAAGTGCAGGCAAATGTCAACCTGAGGAGTTATTCTGATAAAAATCAACATTTTCAGAAGGTCTATGCTGCTTGCTAGTGGATTTCTTGTGCAGAATTGCAAATGTTGTAATTTCGCGAGTGTGAGATTGTTGCTGCCCGCCGCACCTACATGTTCGCAATTGCAAACTCTCGCGATGCGTCGCCAAACTTCCGCGGGATCCCGCAGCAAGATCCAAAATGGCGCAGCACTCGCAAAATATCGAGAAAAACAACTCGGCAAACGCTGAATGACGGTAAGTGAACGCCGCAAGCCGCAATATTGTATCACCAAGAAAAAAATCCGCAGCGTGCGAATTTTTGGATTTTTGGTAAATTCGCTAGAGTTCGCGGATTGCAAATTTACCGAAAATCCGCAAAATCCACGAGCGGAATGGATTTTCCGCCCATGCTTAGTTAGTAGTTGCCGACTCAAGTTCTGCATGGATCTTTTCTACTTTTTCGATGAAGAACTTTGCAACAATTTCACAGTGTGCTTCATCAAGTGTCGGGGGTAACGGTTGACAGGTTGCTCCCGAGAGATCCCCAACTAATTTAAACAGGACTTTTGCATTATTTTGTGCTGATGTGATAGACTTGCTCACATATTCCGCACGCGCTGCTTTACATTGGGAATTATATTCTGTTTTAGCAGTTTTTAACACTGCTTGGATTCTAAGGAACAATCCTTCCTCCAACATCTTTCTAAAGCCTTACATTTTGTTTTTTAAATTTTCAATTTTTTGGTGAACCATGGGGGTACCCTGTACCTGCCAATCTTTCGTACCAGAGACAGTTTATATCTCAATTTTGTCTTTCCAAACGTCGAAACATAGTCTAGATAGTTGGGCATAAAAGGCTGCAGTATAAATCTGTTTGGTATTGGTCAACATACTGTTCATTCCTGTTTTGTTCATATTTCTAAAATAAAATGCTTCTGGATTGGATACATTGAACCCTGAAAAGTATGGAAATTTCATAGCAAATGTTTTTGAGCTACCCATTTGTGGCGTAGGACAATGTTCCCATTGGTTATACATTAATACATTTCTAGGACTTGCAGATTTGTGCAAGAAATGATGACCATATTGGTTATAACAATACATTTGTACATTTGTTCATAGTCTTATGAACCTTCTAAATATTCATGATTTGTGAATACTGCAGACATTTCTAAGTCTGACATCATACTATTAACAGTCTCGAAGTTCCAATCATCAGAAAAGGTACTATATGAAACAAAGTCACTTAATGAAATCTTGAATTGGTGTAGAATCTTCAACAGCTCAGATGCGCCAAAAATATCATAATCTGTTCTGTCCCAAGCTATACCATCAGGTATAGGAACTGTGATGTTCACTGCTAGCAAGTCTCTTTGTTCACGATGAGGTGCTTTGTGTGGTTTGAGGATTAAGTTGATGCTCTTACTTGCTGTGTCCATTTTGACATATTTTCTATTTATCAGCATACCCAGAGTTATTACCAGAGCTAACCAAAGAAGAAGAAATAATATTCCCCAAACAATCCAAAGTTCAATCCATGGTGAAACCAGATAAGTCTTTTCCAGGTGAAGAAAAAAGTCAGTTGCTTGTTCTTTGAAAGTTGTTTTTGCTGTCGTCATTTCAGGTTCGCTGGAATCCTCAGAAAACGTATCAAAGTTAATGAAATAGCCAGAGGCAGTTCTGTCAATAGTTGGGATAGCATCCGGATTTGTTGAAGTCACTGGAACCACTTCATCACTTGTTACTTCGTTGTAGACAGGTGTGTCTTGACGAACTGTTATTTGGGTCTCAAGAGGAACGAGTTCTATAGATTTATTGCTTAGTCCTTCTTTTCTCACAGCAGATTCTTCAATGGTGATGAGTCTCTCAGTTTGAACCTCTTGCATTGTAGCTAGCGGAGTGCATCTGCTACTTGGTCGGAGTCCACTTGGCCAACTGCTTAGCATCTGCCACATAGTGTGGTTTGATCAGGTCGATAGACATAAACCTGTTCTCCCTTTTACCAGCAAGGGGCGGCAGCAAACCTGTTCTTGATCCGCGGATTGCTAGGACAGGTACTGGTTGTCTGTAAGAAGACCCAAATTCCTTCTTGTCCGCGATCTTCTCTCTGACTAGATCCCCAAGCTCTGGGATCCAGACAGGCCTTGCTGGTACGGTTGTTTTTACCCCAGTGGTGGTTGGCTTTAGGAACACGTTGCTTTGTTTCGTTCTTAGTTCATTTAAGTCCTGTAAAACAGCCAAACTATCTTTGACATCAAATTACTTCTGTTCCACCACTGATGTGTGACAATCAAGGTCCGAGACCAACATTCTTGTCCCAAAAAGTACCTCATACGGAGTGATACCCCCTAGAGAACTTCTTGGCAAGTTGCTAAGACTACGTTGGACACTTATTAGATGTTTGACCCACCCGTCACCCGAACCTAATACCCTAGCTGTCATAGATTGTTTTATGTCCTGGTTTTTTCTCTCCACAACCGAATTTCCCTCAGGATGGATTGGATTAGAATACTGCAATGCATCGCCCAAACTGGCCATGGCTTGTGTGTAAGCTTGAGAGCTATTCGTAGGACCCTGGTCAGAATGTAGCGTGCTAATAAAGACTCGCAAATCTTTTATAACAGTTCGAGCATCAGCCGAGCACTGAGGTCACATCCAAATGAACCTTAAACACGAATCTACTGCGACCATGATATATTTATAGTTACCATCCCTTTGTAAGGGATCGCAGTGGTCCAGGTAAACACACGCTAATGGTTTATCTGAGATTAACAGGACGTTTCACAGTAGAGACTTTCATCTTTTACATATTTCACAAACCAAAACATAGTTCCCGGTTTGCTTCCTAATGCCTGGCCACCAGTACTGTTGTTTTAATAATTATACTGTGGCGGAAACACCTGCATGAGAAGAGGCGAGCCCTTCATGTGCTGCTAGGATAAGTCCAAATCTATGTTCCATGTTTGGAATTACCCTATCCCCCACTCCAGGGATTTAAGCAAATGGAACATTGTTTGTATCAGTTATATATGAGTATTTGAGTGGAAACCCTTTAGGTAACACAGCCCCGCTGCCTTTGCTTGTAGCATTAACAGCCAGCATTATTTCACTGTCTATTTTCATTTTTGAACGAGTGATTGTAGCTACGGAAGCCGTTTGCACAGTCCCCTTTGTGGCTTCATCCACCAATGAATTCCCTTCAGCATGAACACCATGACGTGCAGAGTTCTGTTCGGAAACCGCAAGGAGGGCAGCATGGATGGTTGTTGCGGTAGTGCAAAGAACAGGCCTGGAATCATGGATGGTCATTGTTGTAGTGCGAAGATCTGTTTGGGTGTCACGGATAGTTGTTTCTAAAGCTTCGCCTTTGCAGTCTTCGCAGGCTATCGTTGCAGTAGCGCAAAGTGCAGATCTTGTATTCCCGGTCATCACTGGCAACCACTGTACCGCAAAGAGTCAGGTACATCAGAGCTTTGTGTTGGTGGTCGACGCGAGTATTAGAGTGTCGGCACGAACCGGCTCATTTGTTGTCTTAAAGAGCCCAACTCTTCAGAAATTCTCCTTTTCTTGATGAGGAGTGCACTCTGATGTCGCCAATGTCTAGCAACTAGGGATGCACCTCTTGGGGATCAGAGACTTACTCTAGACGGGGCCAGCAGGGCTAGGGTATGTCCAGTGGCAGGTCAAGTTGGGAAACATCGTTTACAACGCGGTGTTTACACCGCGCGACCTTCCTGACGCAGCCATTACAATGCAAAATGACTATGACTTGCGCTGGATGGCGCTCTTGGTTAAGGAATAGTTTGATTTTCTATTCCAACACCTTCCCTACTGTTACGTGGGCTGGAGTTGGAATAGAAAATTAAATTAATCCTCAATCCAGGGCCCTTCAACGCAAGTCGTTGTAACGACTTGCGTTGTGAAAACCGTGTTGTAAAGTACCGCAATCAGAATGATCGCGTTGTACTGACGTACATTCGGTTAACTTACAGCAGGTCAGCTAGACAGTGGCAGGGAGGCCTCTGTAACTTGTTGTGTCCCCGTAGCTCAGAGCAGGAGGTTAGCAAACTGACCGTTGGAGTCACTCGGGGTGCCAGCGATGAAGGGAGCAGGTCTTCTTTCTCAGAGATCAGGACAGATTCACAGGAAGTAGGGCAGTCCGCTGGGGAACAAGGCAGGCTTCAAGCAGCATGGCAGTCCTCTGCGGAACAAGGCAGTCCTTCTTTCTTCTGGAGTATCCACAGGTCCAAAGGTGTACTGGGTGGTGTTGTGAGAGTTTAATATTTATACCTGGTGCCGGCCTTTGAAGTGGGGGATATTCTACCCCCGTATCTGGTTCTGGAAAGTTCTCACAATTCCCTGCCAAAGCTCAAAGAAGTCTGGTGTGAAAAAGACTAGTGTTAGGTTCCTTTGAGTGTGCTGGTGGCAAGCCCTTGAAAGGTAAGTGGGGCAGAGAACGGGTCCACCCCAATCATCCTGTCAGTATGGCATTCTTCCAGCCACACCAAGGTCCTAGTTCCTTGTCTGGGCCCAATACACATACTTATTAAAGTAGCCATTAACAGGCTTATCAGCTGGAAACTTCTAGTAGGCCTCAGAAATGTTTGGGCAGGAAAATGCTGATTCTCTAAAAGTGGCATTTTTTAAATTGTAATCTAAAATCTGACCTTCCCATTAAAGAGGATTTTAAACTACAAATCACTTGAGTATAAACAGATTATTTCTGCCTGCTCCAAATACAAATGTATCATTAATCTCAATGGGGTAACCCAGTAAAGCACAGGACCTGGGAATACATATGTTATACAAACATGTATACTGTTTGTATATGTGTACAATGTTGGATATGTGTTTTGTCAAGCTGCTTCTTCAAATACATGATTTTTTCAATACATCTATATGTGTTACAAACTGATTGTCTTCATGTCTCAGTGTTGTGCTAATATAACATTTGTTGAGAGTCGCACCCTTAGGGGGACCTAAAACTAGTGAAAAATTATTTTAGGTGGCAGAACCACTGCTTGTATATCCCAATCCAAATTTAGCACCTATTAATTGAAATAAGGTAACCCAGTGTTAGTCAATGGGGGAAATAGGCCTCACAACAGTGAAAAACGACTTCAGGAGTTTTTCACTACCAGGGCACGTAAAACTTAAGCGCACATGTCCTGCTTTTTAAATACCATGCACGCTGCCTTATGAGTCTTTAGGGCCTACCTCAGGGGTGACTTCTAAGTTTTAAAAAGGAAGGTTTAGACCTGGCAAAAGGTTTATTTTGCCAGGTCAAAATGGCAGGTTAAAACGGCACTTGAAGCTGCAGTGGCAGACCCGAGACATGTTTTAAAAGGCTACTTTAGTAAGTGGCACAAAGAGTGCTGCAGCCCACTAGCAGCATTTTATTTTACAGGCCCTGGGTACCCTTAGTAACATATACTAGGGTCTTAAAAGAAAGTGAAATGTACCAGTCAGGTGTAGGCCAATTTTACCATGTTTAAGGGTGAGCGCACTTTAGCACTTGTTAGTAGTTGTAAAGTGCACAGAGTCCTAAAAGCCAACAAAAACGGGGTCAGCTCAGGAAGAGAGTGAAGGTAAAATGTTTGGAGTGACCCAGTAGAAATGCCCAGCTTCAACAAGGTGCAACTAATTCTACCTAATAAATAACGATGCCTTGGGGTACGTTCTCTGTTGGATGTGATTAAAGACACCTCTGTTGAGTTTTGGGCAATAACATGCCGATTATGGTGCTTAAAGCAAAATTCACATGGCATGGCCAATTCTATACAGTTTTTCTTTTTAAATTCTGGCAGTTTTGATCTGCCTAAATTTAATGTAGGATGAGGTATTTAAAGCAGTGACTGATTTGAGTGTGCAGGTACACCACTATTCTGTAGTAGGTAGCTCATAGAGTTAAAGTGGTTGGTGCGTGTACGAAAATGGGTTATTAGCTGGGGAGGATGTGAGTACAATCCAAGTAAAAATACCCAAAATCCTGCAAAGTCACACACGCCGTTTTAATACTTTAAACCTGGACTCAGCCCCTGGTAACTATAGCACAGAGCAGACAGGTTTACCTTTGGAAAGTGTGTCAAGTAATTAACAGCACTAAGGGCTAGATGTAGGTAAATTGGATTTACCGATTCATAAATACTGATTTTTACCGATTCGGTATTTATGAATCGGTAAATCCAATGTAGGTAAATATTTGGTAAAAAATACCGAATCGGTAGGATTCGGTATTTATCAATATGAATCAATGTCAATTACCGAATCGGTAAATACCGATTCGGTAAAATTACCGAATTGTCAAGGGGGACAGGGTGTCACTTTGACACCCTGTTGCACCCCTGATTCTGGCTTGTGTTCCTATGTGGCACACATACATGCCCTAAGGGCATGTATGTGTGTCACATGGCACACAAGCCATGCACAGATGTGCATGTACACTGGAATTCGTTATTTACCACAAAATATTATTTCATGGTAAATAACGAATTCTTGAGGGCCTGTGGCACTGTTTTCAGTGCCACCTACATCTAGATTTACAGAATCGGTAAATTTACCGATTCATATTTTACCGAATCGGTAAATTTACCGATTCTGTAAATTTTAGGCCCCCTACATATCAAATACCAAATACCGGTCGGTAACGGCCGTAATCGGCCGTTACCGACTGGTATTTGGTGTCCTACATCTGGCCCCTAAACAGTTAAAAAAAAGTCAATAAACAACTTAATAAAAATCCCTCAATCAGTTTCTCAAAATTGTTAAGGCTAAAAGCACCAAGTAAAAGTAAAGCACCAAACAGACACCGCTGTTCCAGGACCAGGACCTAGGCACAATTTCAGGCTGACTGCACTGGAGCGCAAGTTGGATACACCTTGTGGGTTGTCCCAGTCAAAGTTTTTACATTCTGCTTAGTCTTTTTCATGAAATTCCAAATCCTCTAGCAGGGCAAGATTGCAGGCTGTATTTGCCGAAAGCTGGATACCCACTAGACGAGGTTCTGCGGAAGTGGTTGTTTTTAGTGAGAAATGCTCTGAACGGGAAATATTTAAATTTTGCAGTCCCCAAAGTCCTCTCATTGGCATATACTTTTCTCACCTTTGCACAGTCAAGATTTCTATGTTCGGATGTAACTTTTTTTTACGGACCTCAAAACAATCCATTGAGGCAAGCCTGAAGTTGTATTTGATAAAGTTGCATCAAAAATTGATACTAAATTTTTTTTTGAAAAAAAGCAATGAGTTAATGGTTTGATAAAGGATCTAAAGGCTAAAGGGGAAGAATGTTTATTAGGAGATATAGAAAATCTATCCTCAATTAACATATGATAAATATAAAAAAAAATAATCTAGTAGCTATTCATGAGTTTTAAGGATGCAACATTTGTCCCGACCAAGGGGTAGCCTTGAAGGCCAGGGTAGGGCCATGGGTGAAATAGTGGGGGTTCTCCAGGGGAGCATGGGGGTGGGAGGAGGGAGGGGTCTGGTTAGGTCACTGGGTGGGGAGCATAAGGTAAAAAAAAAAAACAAATATGTCCAAGTCGCAATGTAAAATCTTTTAAGAATCCATTACACACTTTAATGAGTAATGACACAGGCTTTAGATGATCAAGCTATACATCTGAAGTTGTTGACGTGGAATGTAAACGGGTTAAGGGTAAAACATAGAAAGGATATTCCAGTACTTGAAAGATGTCCCAGAACAAATGTTAATCTTCCAAGAAACACACCTAGTTGAAGAAGAGATGAGGGCTTTATGTAAAACCAAAAATTGGATTAAGGAGGTTATTTGTACCACACAGCATATAACAACAAAGGGTGTTGCAATAATTCTAAAGAAACATCCTGATTTAACAGTCGAAAGGTCAAAAGTGGACAAGTCGGGAAGATGGGTCATAGCAAATATAAAGATCCATTCGTACAAATTTACAATAGTAGGTTACCATGGCCAAATTTGGATGATGCAGGTCCTTTGAAAGATCTTTTTGCTCAGTTGCTGTCCTTTCAAGATCCGTTAATACTTGCAGGAGATTTCAGTTTAGTTATGGACCCTGTAATGTATAGATCCTTAAACAGTAGAGCATCACAAAATTGTAAAATTAGTTTTTTACTGAAAAGCACAACAAAGCAATTAGGGTGGACAGATGTATGGAAAGAAAGAGAGGGAGGTAGGAGAGGCTAAACGTTTCATAATAAGAAGTATAGCCATAGATCTAGGCTGGACTTTTTTCTAATTAGTGAGACCCTCAAAACTTGGGTGACAAAAGTGAAACATCTAGGAGGTCATTTATCTGAATATGTTGCTGTAACATTAGTGTTGAGACTTCCCAGCAAATCAATAAGTAAAAGATGGACTTTAGATCTAGCTATCTTGTTCGAGGAGGAAATAGTAGAAAGACTAGTGGTAAAAACCAATAACTTTTTCTCACAGAATATTGATAGTGCTCCCATAGAAATGGTATGGGATGCCTATAAGGCCTTCCTAAGAGGATGTATAACTTCTATTCAGTATGCCAGCAGAGGAAATATAAAACAGATATAAAAAAAATAGAGGATAAAATTCAAGAGTTAGAACAAAATCTAATGGTGCAATGAGAAAGTATAGATAGGGACACTACTGACAGGCTACTATCCCATAGAATAGCTTTGACAGGGTTATTAGATGCGAGATTGCAGGAGAGATGGGAGACAGTAAAATTGCGCACTTTGAATACGGAGAAGGCTCTGGTAAACTTCTTGCGTGGAACACTAAGCAAGAACTAGCAAGGAGTAATATAAGAGAAGTAGTATGTAATATCATCGGGAAAGTGTGCCAGAGGCCAGTGGATATTGAAGAAGCCTTTCGAAAGCACTTTGAGAAAGTTTATAGAGAGGGGCTTATTCCTCAGGATAGCATAATAGAATCTTGGCTTCAGAGTTATCCCTCAGAATCAGTTAATGAGGAAGCCTCTAGCAATATCAATAAACCCATATCCCAGTCTGAGATAGAGAAGGCTATAAAGTTGTGTAAGAAAGGCAAGGCGCCAGGGCCAGATGGTCTTCCAGCTGAGCTTTATAAATCTCTGTCGGCAATTCTAGTCCCAATAATGGATACGCTGTTTTCTCATATTTTTGATAACGGTGGGAATATGCCTCCTTCATGGGATGAGGCTACGGTAGCCTTGATTTTAAAGCCAACTAAGCCGGCGAACCAGTGTGACTAGTACAGACCAATCTCTCTGCTGAACCTTGACTATAAGATCTTTGTCAAGGTTTTAGCAGAGAGCTTGAATGGTATTATGAGTGGTTTGTTGCATCAGAATCAAAAGGGTTTTGTTAGAGAAAGAGGCATTCAAGAACTAACCTATAACTTGATTGGTGCTATTGATCTTGCAATGGTTCGCAAACTACCATTGGCCGTTATCACGCTGGATGCCACCAAAGCATTTGATCGGGTCAATTGGACTTATTTGATCAAAGTATTAGAGAAATCAAATCTGGGGGGAAAATTCTGCAGGGTGATCTTACCTATTTATCATGCACCAATAGTTAGAATTTTGCTAAATGGTAATCTTTCCTCTGCAATACAAGTGCAAAGAGGCACAAGGCAGGGATGCCCCCTTTTGCCAAAGTTATTTAATTTATATATTGAGTCCTTTGTAGAGAGCATAAGGAGACACCAGTAATTGGCAATTGGGAAAAAAAGGTCTCATTATATGCTGATGATATTATGGTATACACGTCAGATCTCGAGAAGACTATTCCTATTATATATAATCTAGCTGAGCTGTTTGGCCATATCTCAGGATATGAGATAAACCAATCAAAAACTGAGTGTGTGGCTTGGAATTACACAGCCTGTTCCCTTCAATTAAAAAAGGAAATGAGATACCTAGGTATAAAAATCACTCAGGACATTAATGATATACCTAACATAAATTTACGTAAAATAGAGAAAGAAATTTCTGACTCTCTAAAAAGTTGGGCATATTTACCCCTAACGTTAATAGGTGGAGTCAATCTAGTAAAAATGATGCTCTTACCTAAATTGATTTTTATTTTTCAAAATATACCGCTAGCCTTCAAAGAAGAACGCTTGAGGAAAATTCAGTCAAATATTAATTCATTTATATGGGCTTCCAAAGGGGCTAGTATTTCCTCGAAGAAACTTCGAAGAAGAAAAAATAAGGGAGGACTAAGTGTGCCTGATATAATTACTTATGCGTGGGTCTCCCTGATGGAAACTGGTAAAATGCTGATGAATGAGCTTAATTCTTCAGACATAGGAATAATGTTTAAGGAAATGCCGCAAGACTTAAAAGGAGTGGAATAGGCTTTTGTTGATGAATTTGGAGATCCCCGCTTCTTTAAGAAGGTCCGGCTGAAAACTCTAAGGTGTTTGGCAACTACTTGGAGCAAAATCAGAAAGCTTTTAAAAATCAGCTGTTATAGCGCCACAGCACCTATATGGGATACACCTGGCTCACCTGTATGGACTAGAGATTCACTAGCAGTACCATTAAAGCTGGCTGGTGTGAACCACTGGGAACAACTTATTCCAGAGGGAATTTTATTACCCTGGGAAGAACTAAAGTTTACAACGGATCATCAACTATCAAAATGCTAATATTTACAGATAAAAAGCTGGTCCCAAGCGCTTGGTATTTTGGTTGTTTTTTTAAATGAGTTTGAGAACGCGCTGAGATCTACACAACGATCTACACAACGAAATAAGAAAGAAGCTGCAAACCTTTACTGGCTCCTGATAGATCTGGCAGCCGGGGATTTTATCCTTCCAACACAGTTGTGGGGCGAGTGCTTGCCCGTCGTCAGTACAGAAGATATATGGCAAGTATCCTTTGATTTTCTATATTCTACAGTCCAGGTTGCCAATTTAAGGAGGAACCATCTTTTTTCTCTTCACAGAGTATATTGGTCTCCTCTTAAACTATCAAAGTTTGCAAAAGGTACCATTCCACGCTGTCCAAAACGTCAGAAGGATAAAGCTAACGATGAGCATATGTTCATAAGATGCCCTAGTTTACAACAATTTTGGGGTCTGGTAATGAAAGGTATGGAAGATATATTTGGGTTTGATATTCAGGTGAGCATTTCCTTAATAATTTTTGGCATTTTTCCAAATTATAATTTGTTATCATTAGATTTTAACCCGTTAAGCGCGCGCAAACATTCCGCCCCAGTGCGGACGTTCGATTGCGCTAACGGGATTCGGACGTCCAACGGTCGTGCACAGCACTAGCGAGGTAGTGCACGCGACGACGTTGGACGTTCGAAGCACTCAAAGTGTCAGACTCCACGCTGCAGGATCCGATCGCTGTACATAGGACTCCACCTCCCTATCTCACCAACACGCTAGTACGTAAAACACAGCGAGTTCGAGTGATAGAGCGGGGGAATAAAGAAGAAAACAAAACAAGGAGGGGACGGAAGGGGACTGCAGGGAAGGGATGGCTGAAAGACAAAAACAACAGGCACCCAGGTTATAAATGCTCTCAGGGAATTCCTACTCTCATTTGCTTTCTCACTACTGGTAAAAAGAGTTTCACCTTTCATGAAGCAAGGCACTCCACCTTTCCCCAGTATTTTCTAATATGAATAACTGCGATGATAGTCCCCTGCCTTGTGTGTTTCAGTAATCAAAAAAAAACAAGTGTCTAAATTCTATATTATAATGTGCATCCAAAAACCAAAGTCTGTCTTTCAAACGCTAATTCCTTCCTTCAGGAATGTCTAGCCAATAGTCCTTAAGGTAAACGGTAAGTCGTAGCGTTCTACCACTGACTTCCGCTCTCACTTGCAATAGCACAATCCGTGGATAACAAAGCTCCAAACACGGCAAGGTGTAGGCTTTCCCCACTGCCCTCCGCTTTGGCAATTGCGCATACAAACACTAGTGTTTCTCTTCGTAACGGCAGCGAGCAGGAAGTCGTCTCCCACTACACCCCGCTCTCACTTTAATCTTCAAACACGCTTTGCCGTGCATTAAGGTCCCCAAAGGAAAGTCTGCATTACTGTTCAAGCGGCGCGTTATGATCTCACGCGCCGCTCGGTAACTCACAGTTATGATGCCGCTTTCTGGCTTCTCGCGGTCCGTTCTCTGTTCGTATTTAAATGCTCTCCTTCCTCGTCTCCGGTAGGGAACGGAACAATGTTTCGCCAAGGAAACCAAAATAACAAACAAGTTGCGCGTCCCAAGCGCTACTCGACCAAGACTCGAGTGAACAAAATCCCAGGCGTTTTTTCCGGCTCCTCTTACACAGGACACGATAAAGAAAGGGAAAAAACAAACTCTCTCTGCTTCATAGAAAAGGCAGCACAGCACTCCACTAAAGTTGTTCCAATACACTGTGGTTACAAAATCACGAACAAAGTGGGGATGGTCCTCCCTACCTTTATAGAACCACGCCCCTTCTAAGGATTCTGGGAGATGTAGTTCAAGGGTGGGGTAGGCGCTTTTGGCGGATCCTGACAGTATGTCCCCGTCCCTAGCGCCTTCTAGGGCCAGGCGTAGCAGGAAACCTTTGACGAAAAGACAGCACCTTCCCAGGAGCATGCACCTCGGAACAGCCCACCCCTTGCATGTACTCCTCCTTGACCTTGTTCAAACATCCCTGCACCCCATTGTGAGCCCTCTGCAGTATTAATACCTTTTCCTTAACTAATGGCTGACATTGGAGATCAAAAGGAATATCAACCGGCAAAGTGTTGGCATCAATTCCGGAATTAGCTAGGAAGGGGAATATTCCAGGGGGACTATGCCACGCATTCTTACAGGACCTCTCCGCCCTCATCATGCAATTAACCTTCCCCGTAAGAATGATCGACTGTTTATCGTCCACTCCCTCCTTGATTGGCAGTATCTGTCGGGTTAATGTGTCTGTCTTCTGACTTCTCAACCAACAACTAATAATACAGAGTTCCCCGGGCAAAGTCAACTAAATGACTGTCATGAGCCTCTCTCTCATCGAGTCAGGCAGAAAGGGTGAGTGTTGTGAACCCTTTTCGGAATTTTTAGGGATACCTCACACAGGTCACCGGTTGGACTACACTTGTAATCCCACCCGGTGATCGTCCAGCGTCATCATCGGTATCCTGCCCCTGCGACAGACTGGCGGTGCAATGCCTGTCGGGCAACAACAGATGTCGCACTTTGGCGGGGATCTTCTATTCCTTGGCCAAAGGGTGTGTGGGTGTGAGGGGCCTAAAAGGAGAGAAGGGGTTTATGGTTGTGCAAAAGTGAGCGTGGGTGAGATTAAAAAAAGTCAGTAGAGTCCAAAAGATAGATTTTTAATGGCATGGCTCACTGCTTTATTAAAACAATAAGGGGTATTGAGGCGAGACAATCAAGGTAGTGGAGCCTCATTCAACCCTTAGTGAACAAATGGTCAACATGTTTCTCGCCACGAAGGCAATTCGTCAGGACCAAAAAATAAATATAAACAGTGCTCATATAATTGCAGGGGATCCCTCAGTGATCAGAGGGATCCAGTATACGACCTGGTGTGTGTCGTATGGTAATCCTTCGTCAGGACCCTTCCCAGAACTGAAATCGGAGAGAGGAGAAGAAGGGTGTCATCAGAAGATTCTATATATCTCTCTATGTCCCTCGGTAGATCTTACATGCACTTTTGACATGCTAGCATAGTGTAGCGAGGTGTAGATGGGTCTCTAGAGGCCCCATCGTGAAGAGATATAAGAGTGAGAGAGAGACAGAAGGCTATTAATAAGAACGTGGAATTCTCGCGTCCTGTGACTTTCAGGAGTATACATTTAATGGGCATGCCTTAGATCTGCCCTGGGATGTGGCATGCACAATAGTATATATCAGACTGATTTTGCTGAAACACATCATGCGTTAAAAAAAATGTTGTGATCTAGACGGCTGTGAATTAGCCATTGGCACACGTGATTTCAAGCAGTGTTTAAGACAACATTTACGGAGAAAAACATATTTAGACATTTCCTTGAAAAATTCAAAGACGAGCACTAGATGGCGTCAGTGTGCTAAAAGGGGGGACTAAACCTTATGGTGAACCAAGAAACATGCCGGGATATTGTAGCGTAAACGAGCTAAGTTAGAGCCTTACCCGTATTCTTTACTAGGGAAGCTCCCTCGCTCTGACCTGGTGGGGCCAGAACTTGGTGTGAGACACCTGAAGGGAGTAAGTATTGCCGCCGGGTTAGGGGTTGGTCGGTCAGCGCGTCTTACCATTTTACCCGCTTCAAGTTCGGACCCTGCCACGGCGATCAGAAGGACACGCTCGCGGAGGTCGTAGAACAGAGCAGAGCGCCTTACCTGATTGTTCTTGGCAGAGGGCGTCTAGGCACCTACCCCTCCCACTCCGGATGATACCGCAGGACAGCCGGTGGAGCTGTAACGGCCCGGAGACTCTGGTTAAGACCGGGAAGTGCGGGAATTAGGTAGGCGTGTTCAGGGCGTGTTGCCAGGCAACAGAATGCCGTGAATGGACAGCGAAGATGCCCTCGTTGTGTGTCGAGGAGTGAAGAAAAGCTGGGTGCCATCTTGAAAGGGGGAAGTGGTACTGTTGATATTGCTAGGGAGGTAGTAGTAGGTTCATCTACAGATCCCTCTGTGCTAACAACAGGGACAGGGGTAATTCTATTTCTTGGTTCAAAAGGTTTCTGGCATAATAAGGACAAAGTAATCCCAGCATTCAGCTATCTGGTGAGCATTGTCCAGGGCACCGCATCGTTTAGGCCATTTTCATCGGTATGTAGACGGTGTACCCATCTCTGCTCCAGTCTGAACAGGGCTTGTTGGTTCATTCCAGGTTGGCATTCTAGGACAGTCCACTGTATATCTTCAGTGGTGTGTTTGTGTTCCTTACAATGGTCATAAAGCCTGGTGTGTGTTTTGGTACATCGGATATTGCTATTGTGCTCCATTATGCGTTGTTTGACAGGACGCATCGTCATCCCGATGTACAGCATCTTGCAGGGGCACACCAAGATGTATATACATCTCGAGCTGTTACAGTTGGTGTGTTTGTTTATGGTCCAGATGAAATCCCCTGGGAGTTCAATAGTTTTGCCTTGGATTGTTTGGGGGCATACTACACAGGAACCACACCTGTAGTGTCCAGTGACAGGGGGTAGGTCCCATAGAGTTCTGACTGGTCGAGTGCACGATTTCTTTGGGCGGGTGTGGATCAGTGTGTCCTTCAGGTTCGCGGTCCTCTTGAAAGCAAACCGTGGTCGCGCCAGTTCCATCCCTGCAGAGTTCAAGATACCCCAATGTGTGGTCACGGCTTTTTTAATGAACGATGAATGCCTGGTGTAAGAAGTGACACAGGTGATGGTGTCATCTGGTTCTTTTGGGTGAACCTCGAGGAGGGCATCTCTGTTATTGTTCAATGCTCGTTTTAACGATTTCTTCAACAACCGTGTGGGGTATCCTCTGTCCTGGAGCTTATGTTGCAGGGTCTGGGCCTCTTGTTTGAAGTTATGGACAGAGCTGCAGTTTCTCCGTATTCGAAGGAATTGCCCAAAAGGCAAATTGTCTCGCAGAGCTTTTGTGTGGTGGCTTTGGTAGAGGAGTAAGCTGTTTCTGTCAGTGTCCTTCTTGTATAACGAGGTAGTGATAGCTTCCGATTCTAGCCTGATGGTTAGATCGAGAAAAGGTATTGATGTTTCTGAGATGGTGCCGGTAAATTTTAGGAAGGGGTCTTGTAGATTGATCCATTCGCAGAAGGCTGCACAGCTCGAACGGTCCCCTTTCCAGAAAATCAAGATGTCGTCAATATAGCGACGCCAGAGAGTCAGGTTCTCTCGGTATGGGTTATGCTCTGGGGGGTAGATGTACTTCTTTTCGAACGAGGCCATGTAGATGCACGCCAGGCTCGGCGCGAAGGTCGAACCCATAGAGGTCCCCCGGACCTGATGGTATAATTGGGACTCGTACCTGAAGAAATTTTCGGTCAGGGCAATATGGGCAAGTTCCATGATGAAGGCTATCGGTGTTGGGGACAGCCATTCTTCTTCTCGCATCAATGAATCGACTGCTTCCAGGGTCGCTTGTTGCGGAATATTCGTATATAGTGCCTCCACGTCGAGGGTGAGCAGCAGGTCAGTGTCTTCTCTCCCATCGATATCTGCGATCAGACGAAGGACGTCCCTGGTGTCTTGCAGGTAAGATGGTATCTGTTTGACAAAAGGTTGAAAAAAAGCATCGCAGAATTGCGAAAGCGGTTCTAACAGTGACCCAATACCTGAAACAATCGGTCTCCCCGGGACCAGAGAAGTGCCCTTGTGTATTTTGGGGAGAGTATAGAAGTAAGGGGTGACAGGATCTAGTGTCACCAAGAAGTCTGCCTCCTTCTTACTAATCCACTCATTAGTCTCCCCCTCAATGACAAGGCCCATGATGGTAGTGGAAAGTCGTTTGGTTGGGTCCTCCTGGAGTGGTCTGTAATGGTTAGTGTTAGCCAGTTGTCTCCTGCATTCACGATCATAATCCTCGTAATTCTGTATGACCGTGGCGCCCCCCTTGTCTGCCTGCTTAATGACGATTGATTCGTCTCGGCCTAGATCATTAGATGCTAGTCGTTCTGCAGTGGACAGATTATGAAAAGTTTTGGTCGGGGGTATGTTCCGCATGTTCCTCAGGACCGCCCGTTCGAAAGTTAGAACTTCGGGTGGTACCATCCCGTCAGTGGGGGTAAAGGTGGAAGGTTTTCTCAGGCCCGTGTCGAGATCCGGAAGTTCAGGTTGGTTTTCGAAGAAAGCCCGAAGGCGAATCTTCCTGAAAAATTGTTTGAGCTCGATCATCTCTTGGAATGTATCAGGGGTTGGTGTAGGGACAAATCCTAGACCTTTCTCTAAGACTTGCGTCTCGGTTGGTGTCAGGGTTCTGTTGGATAAATTGACAATCAGGCTCGTCTCCCCCTGGATGCCGTGCTCCTGGTCTCCATTGCCGTTGGTGCTGGTGTTTGGTCCTGCCACTGTACTCCCTTTTGCCCGCCTCGCTTTCGCCCTCTTCCTCTGCCCCAACCTCTGCCTTGAAAAGGTGGCGGATTAAGGGGGTAGAATTGTGGGGGGCCTTGTGGGTAAAAGGGGTACTGCCATGGGGGTGCCATATGTGGTGGTCCGTGGAAGACTGGGCTTTGATGATAGCCTTGTTGCCATGCACGGGGTGGACGAGGATTCTTGGGTGGGTACCCGCCACTGGAGTCACTACTCGTCGATCCGCGTCTGGTATCACTCCCTGAATTATCATCAGAAGAATAGGTTTTCTTTTTTCCTTTGAAATCATCCTTCAGGTAGGGGTATACTTTCTCTTTCGCAAATTTTGCAATATCTTTCTCGAGTTTAGTTGTTTTTTGTTTCAGTAAAAACTCGTGGTGATCTGCCATTTCTTGGTTTATTTCCGAGAGTTTGGTCGTGAATGCTGTCTTATTATTCTTGGATATTGCATTTTTCATGGTGGCTTCCATGGCAGAGATTTTCTCTTGTAGTGCATCCGATAGGCGTTTCGCTGTTTGGCTGATCAGAAAGAGAAGGTCCTTGGTACACTTCCACGATACTTGACACCAATCCACTTTGAACCGTTTGTCGTCCAGGAAAAGTCTTGGAATTATGTTCACAATTAGACCTTGCGGTGCTATATTGCTCCTCAAATATTCTGTCATCATGATTCCATGAATGGTAATCCTGATGAGTTCCTTCTTCATCTCCGTCAATATGGTCCATTCATCGGAGGAAGCACCAGATGTTGCGATTGGCGGATTGGTAAGGATTGATGGCGTCGTTCTTAACGCCTCGGCTATAGTGTCCTCATTGAAGCTGAGCCCTGGGACGTCCTCCATGATCGTATTGGGGTCCAGATGCGGTGCTAAGGATGTCTGCTGACCAGAGTCAGGTTTTTGTCAAAATCAATGTAATTCTCAACCCAGTGCGGAAGGTGACCACCTCTTTCTTTGCCAATGTGGCCACCCTGAACTGACATGCGACTACCTCTAAAGGTGAGGATGCATAAGACACCAGATGTTCCTGACAATACCCAGACAAAAAATGTACTGTTCGAGTTCTCCAGTCTATAGAGGGGTTGTGGTACGTAAACCACGGCATCCCCAATATGATCTCGTATTGAGGAGCTTCTATGATGTTCAACGTTATCTTTTCCACATGTCTCCCTTTTGATACATCTATTGACAACATTACCTCAGCTGTCTTCTCAACTATTAGACCTGATTTTATAGGCTGTCCATCTACTGCCAAAACCTCCTCTGGTATATCTCTAGGTACTCTGGGTATAGCTAAGCGAGACACTAACCCATTATCAATAAAATTACCTGTGGCTCCTGTGTCCAGCATAACCCTAACTTGATGTCTTTTTTGCTCATACTCTAAGGACATGTTAAGAACCAGGTGTGACTCATTCACTCCTATACCAGGTGAAGATAGGGAAGTGAGTCTCCAATCAGGTATCACTTTCTCTCGGGATGAAGGTGCTAACAAATTGTCTGTCTCCCTTCCCATAGTGGAAACAGCTATTCTTTTATTCTTGTTCCAACTAGAGGGGTTTTGGGGCTTAGAAGGGCATTCACGCACGTAATGCCCTTTTTTGCCACAGTACATACAAAGACCGTGTACTCTTCTGCTTTCTTTCTCATCATTGGACAGAGGGGATCTAATAGCTCCTATTTCCATAGGTTCTGCCCCGTCTTCCGATGCCTCTAGAGCTCTAGGAGGGGAACTCACTATCCTATTGTAACCCCTGTCCCATTTTCTTCTATCCCCACTCAGCTCAGTCAGCCTACCATCCAATCTCAGGACCAAGTTCACCATATCTACACAAGTGGTGGGTTGAGGATCTATGTAGGCCACAGCGTTCTTCAATTCATCCCTCAAACCCTGATAAAATAGGGACATTCTTTTGCCTTCGGGCCATTCAGTTTCTGCAATCAAACGATTGAACGTGGTTAAATAGGTAATCAAGTCACTCCTACCCTGACGCAGAGACAATAACTCCTTATCTGCGCTGAAATTAGTGGCCCTCCTGTCAAAGACTTTCTCAAATTCGTCCCTGAACGCGGTCCAGTTGGACAACATGGCATCATCTCTTTTTACCAGAGGGACAGCCCAATTGGCCGCGTCCCCCACTAGATAAGAGATAGCAAACGCCACCCTGGAATGGTTCGTAGGGAAGGAGGCTGGTTTACAAGAAAAATGGAGCATGATTTGAGTCATGGAAGCTTGTGTTTTACAAGGGTCCCCCCCATATCGTTCTGGGGTAGCTAAAGGAATAGGGGGAGGAACAGTAACCTGAATCTGAGAAGGACCTGAAGAAAAAGGGTTTTTTGATAACTGTTCAACCCTATCCTTAAGAAGTACAGCCTCCGCCTTGGACGCTGCCAATTCTTGTTGGACCACAACCAGGGCCCTCAACACATCATCCAAGGTGGCCATATGTACCCCGACCGGATCAGGCAGAATGCAATTCGTGGGTTCGTGATTCTGTCAGACTCCACGCTGCAGGATCCGATCGCTGTACATAGGACTCCACCTCCCTATCTCACCAACACGCTAGTACGTAAAACACAGCGAGTTCGAGTGATAGAGCGGGGGAATAAAGAAGAAAACAAAACAAGGAGGGGACGGAAGGGGACTGCAGGGAAGGGATGGCTGAAAGACAAAAACAACAGGCACCCAGGTTATAAATGCTCTCAGGGAATTCCTACTCTCATTTGCTTTCTCACTACTGGTAAAAAGAGTTTCACCTTTCATGAAGCAAGGCACTCCACCTTTCCCCAGTATTTTCTAATATGAATAACTGCGATGATAGTCCCCTGCCTTGTGTGTTTCAGTAATCAAAAAAAAACAAGTGTCTAAATTCTATATTATAATGTGCATCCAAAAACCAAAGTCTGTCTTTCAAACGCTAATTCCTTCCTTCAGGAATGTCTAGCCAATAGTCCTTAAGGTAAACGGTAAGTCGTAGCGTTCTACCACTGACTTCCGCTCTCACTTGCAATAGCACAATCCGTGGATAACAAAGCTCCAAACACGGCAAGGTGTAGGCTTTCCCCACTGCCCTCCGCTTTGGCAATTGCCCATACAAACACTAGTGTTTCTCTTCGTAACGGCAGCGAGCAGGAAGTCGTCTCCCACTACACCCCGCTCTCACTTTAATCTTCAAACACGCTTTGCCGTGCATTAAGGTCCCCAAAGGAAAGTCAATAATTTTATAGAACAATGGTTCGGAGTAGGCCTTATGTGGTCCTTAAAGGAAAACAAGGGTATTAGCGAGTATTTAATAAGTCGCTAGGGAGCATTGGTAGTAGGATAAAATTTGAGTTTTTTATTTGTTACTCTTTTCTCATAGCAAGACACAAAATTAAATATATATATATATACACTGTATTTCAGGTGCTCAAGTGAATATTACGGTGCAGGACGTGACATAGGTGATCAAAGTGAACGAACTGTCACACACAACAAGGATAAACACACACAACAATTATATACAATGGTACAAGTGAAATTTCCATTAGGTCTACCCAAGGAAATTTCACTTGTACCATTGTATATAATTGTTGTGTGTGTTTATCCTTGTTGTGTGTGACAGTTCGTTCACTTTGATCACCTATGTCACGTCCTGCACCGTAATATTCACTTGAGCACCTGAAATACAGTGTATATATATATATATTTAATTTTGTGTCTTGCTATGAGAAAAGAGTAACAAATAAAAAACTCAAATTTTATCCTACTACCAATGCTCCCTAGTGACTTATTAAATACTCGCTAATACCCTTGTTTTCCTTTAAGGACCACATAAGGCCTACTCCGAACCATTGTTCTATAAAATTATCATTCTACCCCAGGTTCTACTGTATGGGGTTTCCCTTGTATATAATAAACACCCAAAGGAAAGTCTGCATTACTGTTCAAGCGGCGCGTTATGATCTCACGCGCCGCTCGGTAACTCACAGTTATGATGCCGCTTTCTGGCTTCTCGCGGTCCGTTCTCTGTTCGTATTTAAATGCTCTCCTTCCTCGTCTCCGGTAGGGAACGGAACAATGTTTCGCCAAGGATACCAAAATAACAAACAAGTTGCGCGTCCCAAGCGCTACTCGACCAAGACTCGAGTGAACAAAATCCCAGGCGTTTTTTCCGGCTCCTCTTACACAGGACACGATAAAGAAAGGGAAAAAACAAACTCTCTCTGCTTCATAGAAAAGGCAGCACAGCACTCCACTAAAGGTGTTCCAATACACTGTGGTTACAAAATCACGAACAAAGTGGGGATGGTCCTCCCTACCTCTATAGAACCACGCCCCTTCTAAGGATTCTGGGAGATGTAGTTCAAGGGTGGGGTAGGCGCTTTTGGCGGATCCTGACACAAAGGGTTAATAAGTTATGTTTTTATCTTATCCTATTAGCGCGTAGAGAAATCTGTAAATGTTGGATCAAATGTATCCCCCGACTTATCTATATTGGCTTAACTCTATAAAATATGTAATGAAATTGGATATAGCAACACGTAAAGAAAATATTAAGAAGAGAGTTTTTGGGACACCATGTATAGAAAGGATGGATAATCTTTGAATTTGGGGTATGTTGGGGTATGTAGGGGTATGTTGGTCCAATGATTATGCCTCTACATGGAATTACTTCACCACTCGGGTCAGTTCTGGGGTTCACAGATAGAAGAAGAGAACAGACAAATTACGAGTGGTTCTGTGTAAAGTGTAAACCATTAAAATGAGAGCTCTCGCGCTGGTTCCATCTGACAGGAGGGACGGCTGAGGCAATCAAGTTGCTCTGGCAAGATTTAATGGCGTATGAGGACAATTTAAAAAAAAATCGATTAATTTGCCGCAAGGTTCCTCTGAGGCTCCAGAGGTCTAGGAAATCCAAACTTTTTTTGAGTCTCAACTTTTCAGGCTTTCTGGGGTAGTTCCTTTTGGCCAATTCTAAGGCTCCTAGGTCCTCAGTGACAGTACTTAGGGACTAGAAAATACTTCAACAGAGGCCACCAACAAGTTCTAATCAAGTTCCAGTTTTAACTGGCACACTTGTCACTCCAGGGAAGGGCTTCTTGCACCTTTTTATGTCTGTGTAGCCACATAGAGGTCAGATAGCTAACCCTTGGAGTCCCATTCTTAGTCCTGGGTACAAATGGGTGTAGGTCCAGCCATTCAGCCCTTCTCACAGGTTACAGACAGCAGATCCAGTTCTCTTCTGTTCTGTCACAGGTCCAGAAAGTGTTCAGAGTAGCTGGGGCTAAGCTGCTACTCCTTGACAATGGGCAAAACGTCCCCAAGACAAACCTTCCCATGATTGCAGCACATCATGTTTGCCTATCTGCAAACTATACCATGGTGAACTATTTTCAGTAACATCCAACATAGAAAAATCTTTCTATCCCTATGGGGAGCTTTTAGCATACCTAGGGGGTGCTCAAGGTACTACGGTACTAAGTACCCTCTCCTATTCAACCATTCATAGTTGGTTATGGGACCAACTCCATCCACTGAACTAAAGCCAGGGGTTTAAAGTCTGTTTTGGGATTAAAAGAATCCTTTTGCCCAGGTTTCCCCATATCTCTATACTTTAAAAGTACAAGTCTTTCCCTTGTCACTTTTAAGTTAGTGAAGTTGTGGAAACTCCTAAACTGCCCTGCTTGGGTTAAAGCTGGGTTACATTTTACCCCCGAACCATCCTGCCAGGCCGAAGCCTGTGTCTCTGCTCTGAGAGCAGTATTTGAAAACTCATTAAAGTAGCACTTAAGGGCCAGATTCAGGCACGTCAGTGCTAATTAGCCTGCAGGGGCTTTGGGTAGGGAAAGTATAACTTCTTAAATGTTACTATTCGTGAATATTTATCAAAAACCCAACTTCACAATTGAATTTGATTTTTAATAACTGCTAATAACTCTGGCTTATTCCAAACACAATACACAGAATTAACATTTTAAATGTATTTTAGATTTTTCTTCATACACCAGTTGCAGCCCTAAACGTGGAAATAGCTTTTGGGGTTATCCACTGTAGGAACATGCAAACATTAAATTGTTACATGTTTCACTGTTAACTGCCAGGTACCCTACCTTGTGGGCTACAAGGCCTACTTACATGTGACTAAGTTAATAATTAAAAGTAGGGGTTCCCACCTGTCAAAGGTTTTTTTTTACAGGTCTGCATATATGTTTAAAAGCTGTAGGTGTCAGGCTATACATGTATGCCTGAAGTCACATTTTCCTTGTCAGTCTAGTGAATGGCACAATGAGTGCTGCAGTTAACAGGTGACTTTTAACTTTCTTTGCCGTTGGTGTATTTTCTTACAGCATATAATGTGGCCTTTCTGGAAAGTTAGGGGGCAGATCATATGCCCTGGGGACTGGACAGCAATTCCCCAGTGTGCAGTTTTCAAAAGCCAGCAGTGTCAATCTACAAAGAAATGGGGATGCACACACAAAAAAGAGGCAATTTGACAAGAAAATGGATCCCAGGAAAAGCACGAAGGTGAATGATATGCACAATGGAGATTCCAGCTAACTCCGCTGCTTTAGTACATTTTTTTCAAAGGAATAAAATGTCCAATCTTAATTAAATAGTTTATGTAGTTTATGACTACTAATGCTGTTGTGTAACATTGTGATTGAGGTAGGTTTTGAGTAAAGTTGATGAAGATCATGTTCCGGGGCGGATAAGATGTGGTCAAAGATTGTAACATTCCTGAAGCAGGACTGTGAAAGCCTTTCATTTTTGCACACATGGAACACTTGGTAATATAACTCTGCATGGTCTTTCTAATAACAGGCGACCAAAAGTCTCTGGTGAAGAGTTTTGACATATTTTTCTGACTAGGGTGAACTGCTGCGGAAGAGTTGTAGTATCACGTAAGATGCTTGGAAGGCATTGCTTTGCTGAGGAGGGAAAGGCCTCTATCTTGATAAAGTAGACCCTTGTGATATGTCATATCGATTTTTCTCTAGCTACTGGGGTGCTTGAAAGTCCTTTTGATCCAGCCTTAAGAAGTTCTTAAAGTTTGTAGTGGGAGAGGCAGAGAGGGCAAGACTATAGGGTGTTTCAGAAACAGACTCCCTCTGACAAGAGAGTGCATCCGCTTTTCCATGTTGTTTCCAGACTGATACATGCTGACATAATCAAAATGAGAAAAAAACTGAGCCCAATTTGCGTGGTGAGATCACATTTTATTGGGCGAGATTCAACAAGTCTTGTAGTCTGTCCATATTGTAATCTTATTTCAAGCTCCTTCCAGATGAGTAGGAGTAGTTCTCACTCATAAATAGCAGTGTCTGTTAGGTTTCATGAGTAAAATGAAGTTAATCGGTTTCTGGATCCCTTTATGATAGTATGGCTCCAAGAACAAATGAGGAGGTGAAGTTTAGTTTGAGTTGGTTAAAGGCATTTCCATGTTCTTCTCACTTGAACTTATACTCCCTTTCTGGATAATTGAAGAATTGGATGGATGATTGTTAAGAAATTCTGTATGAATAGTCGTTAAGAGTTAGTAAATAAAAAAATACTCTGAACTGTCTTTACCTTTCTTTATATTGGCCATGTTAGTACTACTTTCACTGTAACTAAGGGGGTCATTATGATGGCGGAAGAACCGCCACCGTCGGGCCAGCGGTCCTCCGCCATCACCAAGCGTATTACCCACCGCCAATTTAGGATGGCGGCGGTATTGCGGTAGACTCAAAGTTGCGTTGATTGCCTGGCGGACAGTTCAGGGCCCCTAAAATGGTGGCGGTGCCTAGCAGGCACCGTCAGCCAAAGCGGGGATTGGGTTCGGGTGCCCATTGCGGGCTACCCTTGTTTGGGAGGGGTTTTGCTGCACTGGGGGGTACCCATGGTACCCTCCTGCATTTCCATGCATCAACTGGCAGGCACTGGGTGGTGCCCACCACGTAGTACAGGGAAATGCAGTGCAAGCACTTTTAACATTGCATACGGTGCTGCAGCCAGCAGCACCGTCTGCAATGTTAAAAGCTCTGAATGCGCCCGCCACTATGGCAGGCGCATCCTAATCGCAGTGGTGAGATTGCTGCATGTCTGGCGAGTGGTCCCAAACACCACTACGATGGTGGGCGTACCTAGTACGCCTGCCATCGTAATTAGCCCCAAAGTTCATTCCTATTAATTGTTCAGAAAGCTTAGAGTTGAGAAAGGAGATGGTAGACACATCAAAGCAACACTTCTCGGCTTTGGCTTACAGGGAACACTTCCTTAACATTTATAGCACTTCTCAGACCTAGCATCGATATTCCTTTAGAGAATATGAGTAAATCAGAATGTCATTGAGATATACCACCATATACACATCCAAAAAATCTCAGGATATGTAATTTATGAAATGCTGGAAAGCAGCTGGGGCATTACAGAGGCCAAAAGGTATCATCAAATAATAAAGATGCCCATATCTGTTATTGAATGCTGTCTTCCATTCACCCCCCTCTAAAGAATATGAATGATCTTGAATTTGCCAGGGTTAGGACCATTAAGGGTCCTCAAGAACTGGTGGTCAATCACTTGCAGGAAGTAATCTGCTTGTATAATGACAGGCACTTGGACAGGCTATCATTTCCTTATACCTGTGCACAGGCTCTCACCAAATGTACAGCCTTACTACAGAAGAAACACATGCCTGTCTTACTAAAGCATTCTCTTTTTTTCATTGACTTTGTCTTCCATGCTTCCTCAATCTGCATAGGTTTTTCGACCAAAGTTGTTCTTCCCTGGCCATTTAGGACCTTATTAGACCAGCGCCTTCGGTATGACTACAGCACTTAAATTTCTGCTGTTGTTATTGAGCATGGAATTGTAATGTTAGTTTGATTAAAGCTGCAGACGTAGTTAGTCTGTTTACCATTGTTTACAAAGTATCCTTTAAATCATCTTGGAGACCCTGGTAAAAAGTTGCAGCTGTGGACTCATTCGTTCAGGCAGCCCTGAATTCCACATGTTGAAAAATGTGACATAATTCAACTTAATTTCCCTGTTCGAGGGTTAACAGACCCATGTGAGTCTATTGGATGGTATGTTTCTGATCAAATATATTGAAAACTGAGGTATGAATTGAGCCCACCTCGACAATAGAGGACTCTGATTTAATAGGAATGGCGCAGCCTACATTAAAGCGTCTTTCCTGAGACAAGAGTACAAATGTAGCTTTGGGGATGTCATTGGTAAAAAAAACGTGGTTTTGTTAAGAAGTGCAATTGACATTAACCCATAACATTTTTAAACTTCTGAGGGGTAACAAACACATTTTGGTCTATTTCAAGACCAACGCCCATCTTGTCAGTTTTGGGGTTTTTTAGTTCAAAAAAGAGTTTTATGTAAGAGATAAAAGATGTCTATATGCAGTAAAAGGTATTAAAATCCTAACAATGCATCAAAACTCTATTATAATAGGAGTATAGGAATCAGACTTTCAATAAAGAGAGTAAAATCAAAAAACTAAATAAAATATGAACGTCAGTATGGTACAAACATATTAGGAACATGTTAGGGGAATCAAGGAGGTTTCCAAACTTCCTGTTGGGATGGTCTAGGTTTAGAAGCTTTTTTGGCAGATGCATCAATATACAGCATAACAGGTGACCACAAGTCCAAGCGTTTCATTGCTATACGTAAAGGGTAGACAAAAGTAGTATCTAATCTATGATTATGGCAAACAGCATACCACCATGCTTTATATGAAATTCTTGGGAGTCTTTCCAATTAGCGGTGATTTGCTGAAAAGCAATTGCTAATAACAGATCAATAATCTTGACATTGAATGTAAAATTTTTCCAAATAGAAGAAAGACTACCTAAGAAAACATGAGTAAAGGAAAAATAAAACTTTGCATGAAAGATGAGGTTAATTTGAGACCATACTCATTGCCATAAGGTACAGACAGGTGGACAAGAAAATAACATGTGAAATAGATCAGCATTTGATTCTGTACACGTCCAACACATGTCTGGTATATTTGAGAATCATTTGTTTAAAATAGCCGGTAATAGTAGGAGCCTAATATAAACAAAGAACAATGTTTGCATAGTATTGGCCGCCCTGGATGACTTACGTAACTTAATTAATATTTTTTTTCCAGAGGGATAATGGCCAATCAGTTGCAAAGTCTCGTTCCCAAGCCTCATCTGTTTTGAAATTTTGCCTATCTACAGGTGAATCTTGTAAATATCTGTAAATGGTGGACGCTTTAAGTGATGTTTTTAAGAAGGTACAGAGTCAGAGAGAGGAGTCTAGGATAACGGGGATGTCATGTGCAGTGGGGAGTTGAGTGAATACATCCATAACCGTTATCTTAAGCAAGTTGTATTTATGAATGATAGAGAAGGGTAAATGAAAGGAGTGACTAAGTATGTGAAAGGGTATAAAATCCGAATTTGAAAATGGCCGGTGAATACACATTAATCCTTTTTGTCTCCATGTCTTCCAATAAAAAGGCTTACCCCGAATAGTCACATTTCTATTATGCCAGATCGTTGATGCAAGAAAAAAGTCTTTAGTAAGATGAATAGGGGGAGGTGCAAAGTCAAGGAGTTTAGAGGTATGTTTTATTATAGCGGTAGAGAGAGATTGTGGCTTGCGTGAGAAGGAAAGGTGTTCATGAAAGGAAAAGGGGGATAAAAAGAGTTTTTCATTAGAGGTCCATAAAGGTCAGCCATCTGTGGAGTCAAGCAACCAAAGGGAGGCTTGGCGCAAGAGAAAAGCTTTCTGGTAGGCTTGAAAATCAGGGTAATTGACTTCACCCTCTATCTTGGGGCGGTTAACTTAAAAATAGACATTCTAGGTTTTTTATTGCACCACAAAAAGGAGGAAAGGATGGAGTTAACTCTCTTGAAAAGTTTAGCAATGACAGGGATTGGAATGTTGGAAATAGTTTAGAGTACAATGGGTGATAGCATCATCTTTATGGTGTCCAAACGGCCCCACCAGGATAAATATAAGGGATGCCATTTAGCAGTTAACTCTGAAAGTTTTTGAATACATTTGTTCATACATAGTGTTATTGTATCCAACACTGAGGAAGTAAAATATAAACCCAGATACTTAATATGATGGGAACTCCATGTAAATTTAGAGGCACTGAACTCTGTTTTAGCTGTGTATTTAGTCAGGGGTAGAATTTAGCACTTATCAATATTCAATTTATAACCAGAAATAAGGGAGTATGACTGTACCTCTGCTAAAAAAGCAGGAATTGAGTCATCCGGTTTTGACATGAAGAGGAGGATATCGTCAGCATAAGCTGCGAGTTTAATATGGACATTTGAAGTGTGAAAACCATGTATGTTTGAATTTTTATGTAATTTAGATAAGAAAAGTTCTAAGGCCAAATTGAATAAAAATGGAGAAAGGGGGCACCCTTGGCGTACACCTCTGCCTAATTTGAAAAAGGGGGAGATCAGACCATTAGCACAGACTGCTGCACAGGGGTTGGAATAAAGGAGAGATACTAAAGTTAACAAATTCGATCCAAAACCAAACCATTTGAGGGTATGGTACATGTAATTCCATTCAACTCGATCAAAAGTTTTTCTGCATCTAAAGCTATTGCTGCAAGAGAATGTTTTAGATGAAAAGATTTGGATAAAACATTGAAGAACAAGCGTTATTATTCTTTATAACCCGTCCTTTAACAAAGCCAGATTGTTCTTTTCCCAGCAAAGAGGGTAAAGGGGTATCCAAGCGTATGGCTAGTGCTTTAGAAAAAAATGTTGTAATCAATGTTAACCATGGAGATAGGTCTGTAATTTTTACAATATTTGGGGTCTTTACCCTCCTTAGGTGTGAGACATATGTGAGCTTCTGAAAAGGAACCTGTAGATCCATTCGCTGAGTGAAAAAATTGTAATAGAGTGTATAATTTGGGTAGAAGAAATTTAGATAAATTAAGATAAAACTCAACAGTAAAACCATCTGGGCCAGGTGCCTTCTCTTTCTTGAGGGATTGGAGGGCTCTCATGTGTTCTTGTTGTGTTAATTCAGTTTCTAGAGAAGATAAGTCTGGGGGATCGTTAAGGGGCTTTTGGATATTTGAAAAAAACTTTGACAATAATTGATCAGATGGCTGCATTTCAGGAGTGTACAATGACTGATAAAAGAGAGAAAAATCATTTAATATCTCGGTATCCTTGAATTTTAAAACAGAGTAATTGTCATAAACAGAATCAATATTCAATTTGTTTTGTCAAACTTTTAGGTAATTAGCTAATCTTTTCCCTGCCTTGTTCTTGCCACCATAGAATTTTACGCTAGACTTTAAAAGATATAAAGAGGCCTCCTCAGTTGAGATTTTGTTACATTTTAACTTAGCTTCTATATGATCTGTTAGATTTTCTTGTGATTGTGAAGTATAATAAGAGTGCTCCAGTTTCTTAATGTCATTAAGGAGATCTTTAGTGAGTTTACGTACATTTTTCCCGTTTGCTTGCAAAACAAAATTAATTATGAATTCTCTAACTGAAGCCTTAAAAGCGTCCCAAATGGTGAAGAAATATAGGGACTCATCCTGATCTAATGCAAAGTAGTCGCCAAAAAAAACGGCAAATGAGGTAGTGAATTTTGGGTCTAAGAGAAGAGAGTTATTAAATCGCCATCTTTTTGGAGCATTAATTTTGGGTAATGTGTCTAGGCCGATTGAGATAGGGGCATGGTCGGATAGAAGAATAGAAGTATATTCTCTAGTAACAGGGTTGCATAGGCGCCAAGCATCTATAAGTTTATGTTGGGCAATAGTATGAACAAAGGATTTATGAGGTCTATTGGCAACAAAAGATGTCTTGGAGTTCCTGTCTATAAAAGGATCTAACACTTAATTGCAGTAACCTGCCAAAGTAAAATTATCGTCAATACATTGAGAAATTTGTTTGGCTAAAGTAGGCCAAAAGGAGGCGTCCCCTCCAGTAGGAGCATAGACATTAAGAAAAGAAACTGGAACACCCTTCAAAATTAATTTAACAATTAATCATCTGCCCTCCGCGTCTGAATTCTGTGAGATAACCGTGACTGGGAGGGATTTACGACATAATATCATTACTCCATTTCTTTTGTCATCTCCTTGAGAGTAGAACATTTCCCCTATCCATCCTTTTTTTAATTTCAATGACTCCGTTAGATGTGTTTCTTGAATAAAAGTGACATCAGCATTCAATTTAGCAAGATGAGTTCAAACTCTCTGTCTCTTAATGGGAGAATTTAATCCCCTCGCATTCCAAGAAATTAGTTTTAGTGACATGGAAATTCAACTATTAAATAAAACAAAAAACCATAGCAAAAGTCAGATTCGAAACAGTCAAATATAAAAGTGCAAGATGAGAAAAAAGAGAAGTACATAGATAAGTAAGACCCAAGCCAGAAAATATCAGGAAGAGCAAATAGCTGGAGCCAGAAATAAGACTTAGGTGAAGCATTGAAAAAGTAGACAAAGTAAGCGAACAAGTAATAAGACATTATTGATAAAAGAGAAAATAGAGATTTGTTAACAGAGAGAATTGTTAAGATAAGAGTAAAGGCAAAGATAAAGAAAAAATAGACATCCAGAAATTTAACAATAGATTAAAACTGCAAAATGAAACAAAAAATCAAAGACAAAACGAACAACATACCTACACTAATGGAACACGAAGGTAAGGATAGGTGAAACCACATGACGCAGACGAATCGCCCAGTGAGAACTGGACCGGACCGGGAAGGGAACACGCCAAAACATAGACGTAACTGTGGAATCAAAAGAGAGACAAGATGTAAGGATTATCTGAAGCTTATATGTTAAGTCCTAAATATGACAGAGGTAAAAACTCATAACATTAAATAGCATTATGAAAGAAATACTAAAATTCACAACCAGTAAGAAGTTATAACAACACAATTCCTGTATTCAACGAAGGGATGATAAGTCGAATAATAAACTTAGGTCAGTCAAGTAACATGTGAGGAAGATGGTCTGGAAGAGTCCATGGAATCCGTTGTGTGCGCATTGATGAAGCTTAGCAGACGTACTGGATCCTCAAATGTAGTAGTTTTGTTATTATAAGTGACTTTAAAAAGGCATGAATGGAAAAGTCTCTATCTAGCACCCATGGAGTGAAGAGAGGGTCTCATGTCGAGGAAGGCTTTATGTCTTGATGCAGTAGCTTTTGAGTAATCCTGTGCAAAAAATAAAGTAGCACCAGATCAAGAGATTTTTGGAATAGCCTTTGCCGCTGCCAGCACCTTTAATAGATCCGTGTACTCTAAGAAGTACAAAATGACACCTCTTGGTCTCTGAGGAGAAGAAGAATTAGTGGGAATACGACCCAGTCTATGGGCGTGCTGTATATTGAGTATGGTACCTTCTGGTAGATGGAGGAAAAGATTTAAAGAAAGTGATGGAGTCGGTGCCTTCAACTCCCTCTGCCAGATTAAAGATGCGCATGTTATTCCTCCTATTCCGATTTCCAAGATCCTCAGCTTGTTTCTGTAATGTTGACACTTGAGAGTGTAAGGAGGTAACACATTTCATAGTATCCTGAAAAGAGGAAACATTCTGCTCCACTTTTGTGAGTCTAGTATCCAGTTGCATCCAGTTATCTGAGAGGATTTGTAATTTGGTGTTAGTTTCCTCTACGAAGGGTCTTAGGGCTCTTATTTCTTGTAGTAAAAGTTCCATCGAGACTGGGGAAGCCAGTTTGGTTGGTGAAGGAGGATCTTTTTTAAGGCGTTTGACATTGGCTTTCCCTGTTGGTAACTACTAGGGCTCCGTGTCGTTGTTACACTTCTCTGTGCTAGGAACCCCTAAATTTTCCAAATGAGACAGTTCAGAAAACAATTTTGAGTTTTTAATGAAGATACGTTTTTGTTTAGGAATTACCCTTTGTTCTGCCCATCCAACTGTAACATGCAAAGTCCAGAATACGTATATAATATTAAACAGTGAGACTCTAGCAAAGAGGAAGGATGGACAAGAGTGAAAAAGGATGCAGCTGATTGAGACAAAACCTTCAAAGTGAATGTGAAAAAGAAAAATAATTCAAAAATTATCAGGAATCCTGGAATACCAGAAAATGAAGTCAGGCGTTACCACAGAATGAATAATTAGAGTATTGAAAGAAGCAGTACATGACACTTCAGTTCTGTTTAAAAAGCGGAGAGGCAGTACAAATTAGAGGGTACTTATACAGGATCAGGTAATGCTGAAAAAATAGAGCTGGTGTGCTTCCTGGTAATACTAAAAGGAGTGTCTTACATACATTGAGAGTTGGATACAAAATGGAGTCAGCAGCCACATCACCTCAGTAGAAGAGGAACATTTAAAAAAAATGAGGTAAAACTGGGCTGCTGCGCTTTTCTGCTGAAGGAAGTCTCAACACTTTTGAGTATTAGGGTCAAAATTGGGTGATAATAGATGTGAAAATCACCGCTATTGAGATGAGAAAAACGCTTGCATCGCGTTTAAAAAACCCACAAAATAGCAGCCGTTGTGGCGTGATGGTCTAGACGGGCATTAAGCTGAAGAAATGTCATTAATAAATACCTGAGGTTCTGTCAGAGAGGGCGCGATATGTTGAGGTATGATTCCGACGGCAGGTCCGCTAGTCAGCTTTGCGCGAGTGTGTTCCTGCACGCATTTCGCCTGCTCCAGTCTGGGATCTTCAACGGAGCGCCGCCATGTCCATCGGGCTCCAGGCCACGCCCATCAGTCAGTTGTGTTTTTAACCCTCACCAGTGGGATTGTCATAGCGCGTTGGGGTGTAGTAGTATTGCCTGAACCAGATGTTAATTGATTTGGGGATGGTTCATCACAAGGGCTCGCTCTTTTTGAGCAGTCTCATGCTCTTCATGGACCTCATTAATAGCCTGAGCCATCATTTCAAAGGACCTTCCCAAAGGATCCATATTTGGCCTCGTAAACTATCAGGGTTCCGGAACAACTGGAAGCCTCAGAGGTCCCTGAGTCTCTGTACTGATTTATTCATTTATTTTTGAGTTGTATACAGCACAAACTTGGCCCGTGGGCATCAGAGCTGTTTACAAAGTTTGGACAGACAGCATTTACACATTTAGCACAGAGACGTCTCGGGGTAATTATTTGCGATTTATAAAACTTAAATCAAATTAAAATCAAATCAAGATGTACAGACAGTATTTACAAGGAATACACAAAAAAGATGGAATGCCTACATACAGCAGCATATGTGTCTGGAAATAGTATACAGTGGAGGGGCAATAAGTGGTCAATATAGTTCAAGGGTGATCCAGCGGGCCAAAGGAATTTCAGTCTCATATGAACAACTCTACACCATGATACTCACCATGATTCATAAATCTAACACTAGGCCCATAAATGACTGAGACATGATTTGACCAGCTGAATCATATGACCTAATTAATCAGAAACATTTTATAAACATTTAATTAAGTCAGAATCATAGGCAATGGATTAACTAATGGTAACTCAAGGAAACAAACAAGTCCAGCTTGTCATTTCAAAATCTATTTTATTAACTTTATTATAAAGCAAAATGCATTTTAAAGCTTAAATTCTTTTATTAGCAATTTTATTAAGCATAATTATTTTTAGAAAGGCACATTTGACTGTCAGCTCAAATCAAATCAGCATGAGAAGTGCTCAAACATTAGGAAATGTTTTGCTATACCCTATTTCCCTAACTTAACTAAAGAAAACCTAATGGGAATAAGTAAAGTTCAATGGATCTTACGTGAGTCAAAAGTCCGACCGCATCTCTGGAGCACAGGAACGAGCCAACAGAGCTCTTACCAAGGGGGCAATTTTTAGACCTTTTTCCTATCTAAAACTAACTAAAAGAATACAAATATCCGAGCGACACGAAGCAGGATTGGTCAAGAAATGTCACCCGATGAAGTCATTTGCCTTTCACATAGCAAAAATCACGTTTCCTCAAGAGCGGCATTGTTAATTGATTATGAGTGTCATAGGCTCTTCCGAGACTCGCAACATTAAGCAAAATCATCCGTTGCTTCCTCCGTCCAAGCCTTTCCGCCGCTACACATCCTGTCCTTGGCAATGAAAGTTTTATCAAAGTTTATTTCAATGCTCCACACAGCCTTGCTTTTACGAGCGACTTTCAAAGAATTATTGAAGAAAATATTTTCCTTTTAAAACGCTGCTGTGCAAGGCCCAACTTTGACAGGACTTTGGACATCCATTTTAGAAATAGGCCACAGGTCTCTTTTAGCATGACTCTAGTATGCAAGGAAGCACAAGACAATAATTAATTCAGGAAATGATCATTATTCTGTTACACGACATAAACAAAAGCACATTTAAAAAGAATGCACATGCTATTATTTGAAACAGCCGCAATTAATATTTGACAAAACAAAAGACAAGGTAAATATATTATTTAAAACATAATGACAAACATGACAAGAGCACATATAATTAAACCTGCGTGTTCGTGTAGGTGCACATTATTCTAGGTTGAGTGAGTAGCAAAAATCACGTTTCCTCAAGAGCGGCATTGTTAATTGATTATGAGTGTCATAGGCTCTTCCGAGACTCGCAACATTAAGCAAAATCATCCGTTGCTTCCTCCGTCCAAGCCTTTCCGCCGCTACACATCCTGTCCTTGGCAATGAAAGTTTTATCAAAGTTTATTTCAATGCTCCACACAGCCTTGCTTTTACGAGCGACTTTCAAAGAATTATTGAAGAAAATATTTTCCTTTTAAAACGCTGCTGTGCAAGGCCCAACTTTGACAGGACTTTGGACATCCATTTTAGAAATAGGCCACAGGTCTCTTTTAGCATGACTCTAGTATGCAAGGAAGCACAAGACAATAATTAATTCAGGAAATGATCATTATTCTGTTACCCACCCCCTTTGCTAATGTTAACCCATTAGTCTATGTTACCTAGCTTTGCATATAAAAGACAAACATAGCACAGTCACATAAAAAGACACGACATAAACAAAAGCACATTTAAAAAGAATGCACATGCTATTATTTGAAACAGCCGCAATTAATATTTGACAAAACAAAAGACAAGGTAAATATATTATTTAAAACATAATGACAAACATGACAAGAGCACATATAATTAAACCCGCGTGTTCGTGTAGGTGCACATTATTCTAGGTTGAGTGAGTACAAAAACATGCAACACTCATTAGTGAATTAAAAATTATGGGAGTTTTAAATCAGCGTAGCTAAATCTAAACTTATTTCAAAAGTCCGCTCCATCAACTCCCTCATCTGGTGATTTATAAATCACCAAACAAACCCCAAAAATGTATTCTAAATTTTACTTTTAATAATGTCATATAATGATCTCTCTCTGTGTTAGTAAAATCTAAACTCCTGTTTCATCAGTCTGTCTGGAACTCTCATATTGCGCCTTGCAAAATTCATCCATTTCTATTTCCTTCTCCTGAGCCTTTCTGAGTTTATAAATACGTTTCTTTTCCCTCACATGCTTCTTTCTCTTGTGAGTCATGCAACTGATTTTTAACAAAAGTGTCACTATAACAATGATTATTATAGGATAAAGCACTTTGCCAATGATTGAACTGCCAATTTCAGCAAACCATACTCTAATTGCCTCAAATCTTTTAGCCAAACGTTCTGAAAAAATGTCACTTTCCATGGGTTCTATTTCTGAATGAAATTCAGTGATATTCTTGATCAACAATTCTATGTTCTGACTCTTGTCTGGGATATATGTGCAGCAATGCTGAACATGCAAAATCACACAGACTCCTCCCTCTTTTGCTAGGAGAATGTCTAACGCAAGCCGGTTCTGCATAACCATGCTTTTGGTGGCAATAAGCTCAGTATTAACCAACTGAAAACCGCTTGCAGTATCAGTGGACAACCTGTCAACAATTGTGGAAACCTTTCTAATTTTAATTGTATTCAGGGTAATTCCTACCATAGGAATTATTGCACCAAAAATATCTCCCATGATCTCAGAAAAGCGTTCTTTTTTATATCTATTCAGGCGTTTGCCAATTTCAAATGAACCTTCCCCATTTCTGCCAACATGGAAAATTTTAGGAAAGTCAAGACCAAGGTAACATGTACCATACCAGTGGTCTGGGAGACTGAAATATGCTTTGTTCCCACAGACAAAATAAGTTCCTGGGAAAATTGGGTCTTTACCACCTTTAAATCCCCAACCCCCTACAATTCGATAAGTGTCCTCACATTGGCTAGCACCAACAAAATAATTGTCGTAAAGCGTGTTATCTCTTCTAATGCAAAACTTTCCACTAACTGGATCATCTATGTGAATAGCAACATATCTATTTTCACCATTAAGCTTCTCGTCCTCGAGTTGCCAAAACTTGGATTTAGTCGGTTTCAGCATTTCATTCCTTTTGTAAATCGCCCTCCTCTCCTCAACCAAATTGAGAAAAGATCTTTCTTCGTCTCTCATTTTGCAGGTTAAATTATTTTTGTAAGCATACTCGTAGGTGAGTTCGTTAGTTACTAGGAATAATTCCCTCATCTGTTTAGCAGGCCTAACTTTGTTAAGACTATGCACAACCTTTAAGTTAGCAAAAATCTCATCAAAGTCTGAGTAATAGTACTCCAGTTGACCTGTTTGATAAAACAAGCTTGATATAACACTGCATGTTATTCCATAAGTAAGGGGAAGCGTATTATACTTGACCCCTTCAGAAACTGAAGTAGGAAGCTTAACGCACACATAACAATGTTTGACATCCATGACTCTAACATACTCCGATAAGAGTCTTGAAAAAGAATTAGTAGAAAAATCTCCAACAGATCTGTCCTGATGGATCTCTGGTTTATGCTCAATAACCCTATCAGTTTTGCCTGCAGCATCATGAGCAACTTGTTTAGATTCAGCTTTGCTTGTCATATTCACCTTATACTCCTCCTTGTCAATGCCAAGAGGAAAGATGACTGCTAAGATTAACCAAACTAAAATTATTAGAATCACACAAATGGAAGACTTCTTACAGCATCTCCTGAGGATAGCACACCTTGAATTGTCAGTATTAGGCTTTTTTTTTTTTACTTCTTTACTTAAAACAAAAATGTTAAATTAGTATTTAATTGAAATAATACCCTCCTTTTTCACATTTTTTTTTAGTAACCCTCTAACAGCTTTTCTTCGACCTTGCGTCCATAAAAAGTGTTTCCAGCTAACACAATTTCTTCAACCTTGTGTCACCTAACACAATTTCTTCAGCCTTATGCCAAAAACAAATCTCAAAGCTAAACTCAAAGCTAAACCTAATCGTTGTCACTATCTTCTTCCAAATCTTCCTTGCTGCTACTGCTAACCTCAACTACTGGTGGAATTAATATATAGGCCCACTCTGGAGATTTATACTTCTGATTTGGCCTCAATGGTCTCTTGCTTTTTCTAGTAATTACTTAAATCTTTTTTCCAGCTTGCTCTTTTTTGTCTGAATCATTCCTCTGACTTGATATCTCATTAACCTGTTCTTTCGATCTATTCACCAATTTGAATTTCAAGTCTTCTTTTGGCTAGACATCACCTCTTTTCAAGAGTTTCTTCTTAGGCTCAGGTTCATTACATTCAGCTTTCCAAGCTCTTTTTCTGAATTTTCTTATTTCAGACTCTTCATCATTATCATCCAAGTCAGTTTCAGAGATTTCAATACTGTATCTAGGAACTTCTTTACTCGGCAGCTTCACTCCGTTAGGAACAACATCTCTGTAGCTGGTACTTGGCAATTCGTCCTCTTCTTCCGGATTTACTTCTAACTTCCCAGTTCCAGAATTTCCGTTCCTGCTTTCAGAGCTTCCAATCTGCTTTTCAATACTCTCCTGATCTTGAATCTCTTCCGACACAGTTTCTTTTTCAGTTCTTTTTTCTAGATCATCTTCATCATTCTCTGAATCAACAACAACGATGTCTAGATCTTTTTCATTTGATACTTGATCTGCTTCTGAATTCTCCATATGTCGACTTCCCTGTCGATCTTCAGAATCTGGATCTTCAGGTTCTCCTTCTGAATCTGAATCAGCTGTTGTGTCGTCACTATCTTCATCAGGGTTATCAGGTGCTGGTACACGAATGGTATGGCTTGCATGCACCCACCTTTTCAAACCCTTACACTTTACAGCATTTGTTGTGACTAGTATCACCTGTCTTGCTTTTTGCCACCTGGGTACCAAACAGTTCCTCCTCCGATGAACCTTTGTCCTGACCCAGTCTCCTGGCAATAGATCATGAGCCTGCTCCTTTTCTTTTGAAATCACATCTGTTCCCACCTGATGGAATACAGAAGTTACGACATCAGAGAGCTGCTTACAGTAGTCTAAAATTGCACTATCATTTATTGCTAACAACTTTCCAACTGGAACAAAAGCCTGTCTCATTACCCTTCCCATGAGTATGTCATGAGGGCTAAGACCTGTTCTTTTATCTGGAGTGCTTCTCAAAGACATCAAGACAGGTGGAAGTGCATCAGTCCATTTTATTCCTGTAGCTAGACACATTTTTGAAATTCTGTTTTTAATTGTACCATTGATCTGTTCAACGACACCTGATGCTTCTGGTCTGTAAGCACAGTGCAATTTTTGTTTAATGCCAAAGGCTTCACAAATTAATTCAATCAGCTTTTTTTCAAAGTGTGTGTCACGATCACTTTCAATAGTTACTGGAAATCCATATCTAGGTATGATCTCCCTTAAAAGCAATTTTGCCACAGTAATTGAATCATTGTAATGTGTTGGGAACGCTTCCACCCATCTTGAAAACAGACAGACAATAACAAGGATGTATCTCAACTTGTTATGTGGTGGCATGTCAATGAAATCCATTTGCAATCTGGTAAAAGGACCACCCTCCCGTCCTATGGTTCCCATGCTTACAACTGTTTTTCTGTTTGGATTGATTTGCTGGCAGATCAAACAACGCTGGCAAAGTGACTCTGCAATAACCCTAAATTTTGGATTATACCAAGTCTCCCTGAACTGTCTGATCATTGTGTCTCTTCCTAAGTGACCTGGTCCATGGTACATCCGTGCCATGTCAGCAATCATGCAATTGGGCATAACAGGTCTGCCATCTTTGTAAACCCAAATTCCATCTTCCTCTTGCTGTCTGCAACCTTCTTTAAGCCATGTGTTTTTCTCCTCATCGTCTGCCTCATCCTGTAAGTCTTTCACTCCCTGCCATGTTTCTATCACAGATATTAGCATGAGAGAGTTCATTATATGTTCATTATCCTTTTTCCGATTAAGTGAGAGATTATTTTTCGCACAATAACGTGCAGTTTCATCCGCAAAGGCATTTCCTTTAGTTATGTAATCTTGTCCTTTTTTGTGCGCTCCACATTTGACAACAGCTATTTTCTCTGGTAACTGAATGCCATCGATCAGTCTTTTGATCAATTTCGCATTCCTGATTGGAGTTCCCGCAGAGGTAAAAAACCTCTCTGAGACCAAAGCTGGCCATAGTCATGGACTACGCCATATCCATACTGACTATCAGTCACTATGGTAACCTTTTTCCCTGCTGCTTTTTCACAGGCACGAATTAAAGCAACTAATTCTGCCACTTGCGCTGAACAAATTCCTTCAAGAGTTGAACCCTCAACTATTTCAGAAACTGTACAAACTGAATATGCTGCTCTTAGAATGCCTTCATCTGTTCTTAAACAGGAGCCATCAACAAAGTAAACAATGTCTGACTCTGGTAAAGGCACATCTTTAATGTCTTTTCTGGGTTTAGTACAGTATTCCAAAACATCCAAACACTCATGATCAACATCATCAGCTTCATTGTCATTTTCAGAAACCACATTATCTGGTAAAAGTGTAGCTGGATTGAGATTAACACATCTCGCAATAGATACATTATCTGATCCCAAAATAACTTTTTCATATTTGGTCAATCTGTTACTCGACCGGTGCTGTGTTTTACTTCTGGTAAGAAGTGTTTCAACTGAATGAGGTACATACACTTTTACAGGAAATCCCATTATGATTCCTTCACTTTGCTCAAGGCTTACACTAGTTACAGCCACTGCTTTTAAGCAACCTGGCAATGCTTTTGCAACAGAATCAAGAACAGCTGAAAAATATGCTATAGGTTTTCTCATTTTTCCATGTTTCTGAATGAGAACTGATAATGCACAACCTTCCCTTTCACTGCAATACAGCTCAAATTCTTTGTCGTAATCAGGCATCCCCAATGCTGGTGCTTCACAAAGACTATTCTTTAGCTTTTCAAAAGCTTCCAATTCTGTTTTTGTCAAAACAATCGGGTCTTTTATGTCTGCCTTTGTTAATCTTTGCAAAGGTTTTGCAATTACTGAAAACCCACAAATCCATTGGCAACAATAACCAACCATTCCTAGAAACATCCTGATCTGTCTTTGTGTTGTCGGTTGTTGTATTGCTCGAATCATTTTTATTCTCTCAATTGTCACTTGTCTGATTCCCTTTGCAATTCTGTGACCAAGGTATTTAACCTCTTGTTTGCAAAACTGTAATTTCGCAGGTGACACTTTATGTCCCTCATCTGCCAATCGATTCAAAAGTGTCAGTTACACCATTTTCTCTTGTTTGTCCTGCAATCAGGAGGTTATCTATGTACTGGACCAATGTTGACTCTGCAGGTAATTTTAAATCTTCCAGGAATTTCTTTAATAACTGATTAAAGATAGATGGACTCTCAGTATACCCTTGAGGAATACGACACCATGCTAATATGCGATCCTGGAACCGGAACGTAAGAATTTTCTGGCTATCCGGATGCAGTGGAACCATAAAGAAGGCATTACATGACCGTGTACCATTCTGCATCATGTGGAATCTGATATAGAATAACTGCTAGGTTTGGTACAACTGGACAGCAAGGAACAAATATCTTATTAACCTTTCTCAGGTCCTGAACTATTCTGTAAGTTCCGTTTGGCTTTTTGATTCCCATAATCGGTGAATTACATGGGCTGCTTTCAATCTCTCTCAAAACACCTTGCTTAATGAATTTTTCAATCACAGGAATGACACCCTCAATAGTTTCAGGCTTCATTTTGTACTAGGGAATGTTTGGAAAATCTATTCCCTGTCTCACAGTAATTTTTACTGGGTCCACATGTTTCATTAAACCCATTTCATCACCAGTTAAATCCCAAATTTTCGGATTAACTACCTCTTTCAATTCTTCAGGTAAATTGTTTTTATCAAAAGCAGGGAACATTTTATTTTCTTCGTCAACCATTAGCAATGTCAATTTATACAGACCATCTTCTTCTAAAGTTTGAAGCTCAATACCTTCTGGTGAGCAATACATTTTGCAATTAATCTTACATAGCAGATCACGTCCTAGAAGATTAACAGGACTGCTGTTACAGACAACAAATCTATGTGTGTCTTTGTAATTTCCAATTTCTACATCAACTGGCTTTGTCAAGTTTGTTTTAATCTGCTGATTAGCTACACCAACTACCTGGATGGATTCACCCGAGAGAGGAAGATTTTCAGTTTCCACTGACTTAACAGTAGAACGGGTAGCACCAGTGTCCACAAGAAAAGTGATATCTTTGTCATTCACTTTACCATTTACAAATGGACCTGACTGATCTACCTCAAGAGTGGCTCCGAGCAGCACACACTCTTCTTCCTCTCTCAGGCACCGTCATGAGAAATCCTCTGAGTCACTGCTCTCATTTGCTTTTAGCCAAAACTGCTGAGAGACATTTGACACATTTACTTTTTGTGATCTTTTTACCTGTTCAGCTCTGCAGAAACCCGTCTCTATTCATGCAATTTGGCAAGGGTGGCTGTGGAATTTGGTTCTGCTGATTCAATTGGTTCTGCTGATTCGCTAAGTGTCGCTGTAGCTGTTGCTGCTGACTTATTTCATTTAACTGTCGCTGTAGCTGTTGCTGCTGATTTATCTCACTCTGCATCTGTGGATTTAATGATGAATTTTTAAAATTTCTGGGCGGATTTTTATACTCACGCTTCCAGTGTCCAATTTCGCCGCAATTAAAACAAGGTAGCTTTTGTTTTAGCTCTTCAATATTTAAATTAAATTTTGGCTGATTTGTAAAGTTCCCTTTGAACTTTCCTGGATTCTGCTGAAAATGTTTATTTTCCAAAGTTGCTATCTGCTGTTCAGCTACTTTGACTTGTGCCCACATTGCCTTTTCCTTGAGTTTCTTCTGTTTTGCATGTAATTCATCACTGCAGTATTTTCCCTTTCTCAGGATGTCAACAACTGAGAGAGATTGCCAACCGACAATCCCGTTTCTAATCATTTCCCCAATCTCAGGTCTCAGGCCATAAACAAACCTGTAAATGAAGTGGCTCATGTCACTTTCACTTAATTTTTCATAGCCACTGTATTGTTTAAATACCAGGAGTAATCTTTCATAAAAGGAATGAATTGATTCTTTTGGTTCTTGATTCGTTCTGTCTATTTTAACCCAATCTACTTCTTTAGCAGGAATCTTGTCTTTCAGTCAATTACTTTATCATAGAAATCAATGACAATGTCTGAAGGAGCGCCTGTTACTTTATGTCGAGGTGGTTCCTCTTTGGGCCAACTAACAGAAATGTTACATTCTGTCCAAAGATCTGACGGGACAACAATGTCAAAAAAACCATCTAGATCAATCCACAGAACTTTTGAGACTTTAATGAATCTGTCAACCTGACAATACCATTCCATCGGCTTTACTCTCAGATGAGGAAAATCATTTGTAAAGAGTAGAATATCCTATCTTGTCCATGGAACATGAACATAACCCCCACCAGCTATTTCCCTCATAGGAAATTCACCAAAAACCTCTCCTCTTTCTCTCTTTTCTTCTTCTCTTTTCTTTGTCCACTTAACTCTCCATTTACTTATATCACCTAATCTTTTTAGAAACACAATTCATTCTTTTATATGAGTTATTCTGCCTGTGGTATTTAGGTTCTCTATCTCTTTCTCAGAAAAATCCACGCTGTAATGCTTTTGCAATTGTTTCTGGCGAGTCAAATCTATTTTCAATTCAGCAGCCACCTCTTCAAATTGTTCATGTTTATTTTTAGTTTTCAACTGAATGCTTTTGCAAATGAATAACAATTCATCATCCTGATATTGTTTTAAACAATCAGTACCAATTGTGCCAATAATTAATTCTTCTAAATCTGTTTTTAATTTTGCAACATCAATTTGTTTAGACTCAGGAACTTGTTGAGGAATCTGTGTTAAATCTGTTTTATTTATAGAACCAGAATCTGATTCTGCAGCTGATGGTGTGACATTTGACAAACTTTGATTTAAAGTTAAATTCGGCATTGTTTTATCTTTGTGGAATTCTGTTGTAGTAATCAGGGTTCCCAAGGCCCACATGCTCCAAAGATAACCCACTTACACTCAAGAACTGTTGGCACGGAAACTGTAAAAGGCAAAGAACAAGTTTATTAAGACCCCATGGGGTGGTGGTACACTCATACAGCACCCTTCGGTAATGCAAGAGGTATCACGCCGAACACCGGTGTGACCCCGATTTATATACAGTTTTGGGGCAATAAAAGATAGGCGGCACAAGTTAGAACACATTCATGTACATATATGGTCATGTTTTGGAACACAGCCAGCTCATTGGAGGAGGCACAACTCCGCTGGTCAGTTTGGCGCACATTCCTGAAGGGTAACTGGTCAGTGGGGACTACGCATGCGTGAGCTTGACCAGCACTAAAAATAGCCTGTTGCTGGGCAGACTGAAGTGGTCAGTGGTACGGACAACGGACTAAAGGGCACGCCGGCCACGAGGCCGCTTATGGTCTAAGATGGCCGCCGCAACATTCAAAATGGCGTTTTCATGTATAGCCAAGTTAAGGAGGAAAACGTGTAGTTTCAGCTAATCGCTAACGCGGCCATGCCATTTACGACAGACGACCCTTTTAGCGTTTAGCTGAATCTACCTCATAGTGAACATAATCAGGATGTTCGTCCTCGATGTCTATTAACATGATTTGTGTCACTTCTTTATGAAGCATCATTTTGTCATGGGCAAGAGCTCGTCTTGATGGTATACAAGCTGATAGACACATAGAACATAGGGCTGGGCCACATTGGATACATAAACATACAAAAAACAATGCCCCCACAATTATACATAGAATCGTTAACAGTTTCCAGCCCCAAGCAGTAAGCATTGACCAGAACCATCCTGAAAGTGTCCAAGTTCCATTGTCCGGGTGTATTTCAGCTGCTATTTTATGGAGCTTTGATATGGCATCATAAACAGATGGAGAATTGTCAGGTATGTATACACAGCAGCTACTTCCGATAATTCTGCATGCCCCCCCACGATCAGCTAGAACTACATCCAACACCATCCTATTTTGGAGCGTAACTATTCTAGAAATCTGAAGTTCCTCAGTGATATTTCCTAGGGCAATGGCAGTGTCATTCGCTACAGCCTCGACAACACGTGTCAATCGTCTTATTTTCCGGCTGTTCAACGCGGCCCCCACAAAGGAAAACAGTCCCAAATTGAAGTCCACATACTGTTGTAAGGCAGTATCAGTCTGGTCTATGTCATCCAGAACGACAGTCCGCTTAACTCTATTCAGGACAAAATCATGATACAGGACGTAGTCATTGTGATACATTGGTGGGGCAATAAATACAGGAGGTAGCACAAACGATACATAACACGTGCCCAACCATCCCAATGGAAGCTGATGATAACCCTTCGTTCCACAGATAAAATACGTGTTTCGAGATGCTACAAATGAGATGCCATTCGGGCTATCAAAAGTAAGTGTGGTGTTGCATTCACTCTTCCCTACCGCAATCGAACCTTTATTTCTAATACACAAATCGGCTTTAGTAGCAATGACATTAATGACATGTGAACTAGATACATTGATATTTCTTTGATTGCTGTACACACGCGGGGCAGATACGTTGTCGGGCCTGTACTCTTCCCATTCGAATCGAGTACCCTCAGCCCGCGGAAACCCATCCTTGTCATGGGAGCATACTTTATTCAAACGGAAAAGCACCCCCCCTTTTGTTGGCCATCTCAAAGTAAAGAGGAGGGTGTACCAGGCATTGCAGGATCCATTATGAGAGAACGGGAGTGGAATGAGTGGGGTGCCCCCTCTCTTCTGGTGCCCCGGTAACATCCCACACACCCAGCAATTAGAAGTATTGGTCATATTATGCGTGGGATGAAGAATCTGAATAAAACTGTTGTTCAGATAAGTTTGCCGATGTCGTTCTTCATGGTAGGGTAAGGTAAAGTGAAAATGTTCAGATGGAGCCGGGGTAGTCGGCAGCAAATGTTCACGTGCAGGTACCACAAGTTCAACTACCCAGGCTATTACAGCTATCACCACAATAGTCAAAACAAAGAGAATGGCACCCAAGATTCGCTTATCTCGTGATGCTGGTGATGCCATAGTTCGGAAAAGTTCTTACAGAGTCTCAAATAGTTCAAATTGTTCACAAAGTCTCAAATACACATGCGTGTATACCTAAAAAAAGAAAAAATACGGTGCTGAACTCCGAGGTAGCCGTTGTTTTCTTCTCCGGGCCAAGACGGGTGTCGCTACACTGGCAGAACTGATCCCCCCCCCTTGGAATTCCCGGTTTCCGTTTCACAAACCTGGAGCGGTAACCAACCAGTCACGTACAAAAAAACAAAAATCTTCTTATCGCGGACGCAGGTTGTAGTGCTCTCGTCCAGCAACAGCGTGGTCCGGGAAGGCTCCCTCAACTTCGGCCGACGTCACAGCTGGGCTCTTTTCTTTCTCCAGAATCTCTTTGTAATCAGTCAGCACAGCAGGAGTCACCAGATCCGGAGAGACACGGCGGCAGTGTGTCGAGTGCACCCACCGCTTCCTGTTGGTCACTCGTACAGCGGTCCGGGTCGCAAGGAGGACCTGTTCGGGGCCCTTCCACCTTGGCTCCAAACTGCTCGCTCTCTCAAACGATCGGATCATTACATGATCGCCGGGGCGAAGACCATGGCCCTCTCCAGTAGAGTTGTCAGGGAGCGATTCTCGAACCTGTTGATGAATAGAAAGCAAATCATTTGTTAATCGTGCCAAATAGTCGTTCATCATAACACAAGGCACATCATGTATTAATCGCGGCTTGGGCACCCCCCAGATATTCATGGGCGCCCAAACACCACCTCATATGGTGTAAGGCCAGTTCGTGAATGGGGTACTGATCTAAGAGAGAGCAGTGCTAGCGGCAAAGCATCTGGCCACTTCAACGACGTGGATGCCACAATTTTGGCCAGTTTAAGTTTCAACGTAGCATTGTACCGCTCAACCAGACCTGCCGACTGAGGGTGGAACACAGCGTGGAACTTCTGCTGAATCCCTAACCCCTTCAGTACATACTCCACAATCTTCCCAACAAAATGAGGCCCATTATCGCTCCACAAAAATTTGCAAACTCCAAAGCGAGGAAAGAATTCCTTAAGCAACACCTTAGCCGTTGTCAGGGCTGTGTTGTCTTTCGTGGGGAAGGCCTCAACCCATTTGCTAAAGGCACATACCACCACTAGGACGTACTTCAGGTTGTTGCAGCGCTCGAGTTGTATGTAATCCATTTGGAGTACCTCAAATGGTGCAGAAGGTGGAACGAACCCTCCTTTCGGAGTATGGGTCCCCTTTCCAGGATTGTGTTGTAGACAAATCAGGCAGGTTTGTACTACTCTCTTAGCTGTATTCGCAATCTCGGGATGCTCCCAGACTCGTGTTAACAGTCGAGTGATTGCAAGAGCTCCGACATGGGCCAGTCCATGGGTCATCTGGACCATCGCCTGCAAGTAAGCCGCAGGCAATTTCCATTTCTCCATGTCTTTGCTTCTCCAACAACCCTCATCATCTAGTACCCCATCTGCTGCCCATGCCGCAAGTTCTGATTCAGTAGCCGATTTTTGAATATCCAATATTTCTGCTCTAGCATCACTCCATCGCTCAGCCTGCGATTGTGTCACATACATGGGGGAGCTAGTCCGGGACATAGCCGTTTGTCTCGCTATGCTGTCTGCGAAGGCATTTCCTTGGCCCACCTTATCCGTAATCTTTTTGTGGGCACTGCATTTTACTATCGCTACTTTCTTTGGGCAAAGCAACGCGTTTAGGAGATCACGCACTAGTTCTCCGTGCATAATATGTTCCCCATGAGATGTCAAAAACCCACGCTCTCTCCAGAGTAGCCCGAAGTCATGTGCTACTCCGAAGGCGTACCGGCTGTCTGTGTATATGTTCACACATAGGCCAGCACTCAATTCGCAGGCTCTTGTTAAGGCTATCAGCTCTGCTGCCTGAGCCGATTTCTGTGGTATCCTAGCTGTTTCTACAACTGTCTTAAGTGTCGTGATCGCATAGGCTGCGGAAGTCGTACCATCTGGCAGCCTTAAACACGATCCATCAACCCACAGTTCCCCATCCACATCTGGAAGTGGCACATCCTGTAAGTCAAAACGACCCTTTGTCTGTTCCTCGGTCAGGAAAACACAGTCGTGATGTTTTTCTTCCTGACCATCCTCGACCGGATAGGGCAATAAAGTGGCGGGGTTCAGAGTAGCGCATCTTTTCAGTGTAATATGTGGCGCCAAAAGTGTCAGCTCATATCCTGTTAGTCGCGCACTCGTAAGGTATTGGGTCTTTGTTTGATTTAGCAGAGCATCTACTGCGTGAGGAACTAACACCAGCAGTTTATGTGATAACACTATTCCCTCACTCTGCCGTATAGCTACTGCTGTTGCTGCTACCGCTCGAAAACACCCAGGCAACCCTCGTGCTACAGGATCAAGAATGGCAGAGAAGTATGCACATGGTCTCTGCTTGTCCCCGTGTACTTGTACTAACACTGACAACGCGCACCCATCATTCTCGTGCACGTACAATGTGAAAAGTTTCGTGTAGTCTGGTGTGCCTAACACAGGTGCAGAACAAAGGGCCTGTCTCAACTGTTCAAAGGCCTTCTGACATTCATCTGTCCATTCAAGGGGCATTGGTGTAGCTTTGGACAGTAATGCTAGCAAAGGTTTTATGATGTATGAAAAACCCATGATCCACTGTCTACAAAAAGACGTCAACCCTATGAAGGCACGTACATCTCTCTGCGTGCGGGGGACTGGTGTGTCTAAAATTGCTTGAATTCGATCAGATGTTAATGCACGCCCCTCCTTAGACAACAGATGACCGAGGTAGGTCACCTGAGGTCTACAGTATTGGAGCTTTTTCTTCGAAACCTTATGATTGTTCTGTGCCAAAAAGGAAAGCAACGCAATTGTACTTTCCTCACATTGTGCATAAGAGTCTGCAGCAAGCAGAAGGTCATCCACGTACTGGATGAGGACAACGCCAGTCTGTAACTCAAAGGAATCAAGCTGTCTTTTCAAAGCCTGGCTGTATATACTCGGGCTCTCAGTGTAACCTTGGGGAACACGACAAAATCTATACGATTTATTATTTAACGTGAAGCCAAACAAATATCTGCTATCAGGATGGACAGGGATGGAAAAGAACGCGTTTTTCAAATCAATAACACTAAATGTTGTGGCCGTTGGTGGCACCAATGTAAGCAAGGTCGTAATATCGGACACCACCGGGTATTGGGGAATGACAATTTTGTTGATCTCTCGCAAGTCAATAATAAAGCGATAGACTTTGTCGTCAGTATCTCTCTTAAGGATCGGAAGAATCGGACTGTTACAGACATTATAGGGAACCTCTTCTACCACTCCTGCAATGATCAAATCCTGAACAATGTGCGTCAAGGCAATTTCACCTTCTCTCGAAATCTTATACTGGGGTACTCGTGGTAGAGGGACCCCCTCCTTAACAGTAATGTGTATTGGTGGAATACGCATCTCTCCCACATCCGTATCTGAGGTCGCCCATAACGTGTGCGGTAGAGAGGCCAAGGCTGGAATGTCTAAGATAGTGCAAAACCTATCCGAGTCAGGATAATTGTCATTCAGGATAACCCGCACTCCCTCAGGAGCGCACCGAATCGTTGCTCGAAAATATTTAAGCAAATCACTGCCCAGGATATTGTCTGGTGTATGGGGCGATAACAAAAATTGACCAAAACTGAAAAATGTATCAAGACACAGCGCAAGGGGCTTTGACAATGGGCTAGGGGAGGGTGTGCCATCAAACCCTACACATGTTATCATTTCGCCAGACAGGGGAGCCCTCGGAACCAAGTTTTTCGACAAAGCGCTACGAGTAGCCCCTGTGTCGACTAAAAAATGATCAGTAGAACCCAGAATACCCGCTGTTACATATGGACCCTGCTGATCTACCGGCACTTCAACTGATTCCTTACCCCATCCTACGCAGTCCTATGCATGCACATAATCCTGGTGCTCCACATTCTCACCCTCCGAAATCTGATATTGATTCCGTCTATCAAACGTGTTTCGTTCATCCTGGCCACGGCCCCTGTCCTCAACCCTACCACGATCACTTCCGCCCCCCCTCGCTCCCGTATAACCTCCTCTCGACCTACCACCTCCTCGACCACGCTGACTACGCTGCTCACGAAGTACCGGACAATCATCAGCCCAATGCCCAAACTCCTTGCAGTAGGCACATTGATCCTCCGCTATATCCGTACGACCATACGACGCATTTCCTCCCCCACGTCTACCTCTATCATACCCTCTGCCCTGTGTTCCCCGAACCTGTGCCAACATCACCTTCGTTTTCAATTCTTTCACCTTCTTATCAACACTTTCTTTAGCCTCCAACTCCTGCCGCTCATAATACTGAGCCATAGTTAACAAAGACGCAGGGGTCGCCGTGGCCCAGGAACTTTCACTCGATTTCAATCGCTTTGCAATCTCCGGTAGGAGATTAGCCACATACTTATCTACGAACAAATGCCGACCCGTATCGTCTGTTAAAGATTGACCACTGTAATCATGGAATGCCTCCTCGAAGCGCGTAAAGAAATCTGAAACCGTTTCATCAGGCTTTTGTTTGCACGAGGCTAACATAGTCCAATCGATCTTTTTAGAAGGAACAAGCGTTTTTAATTTAATCAAAATAGCCGCCGGAAGGTCTAGAATCAACTGACAAGGCTTACATGCCGGTTCCCTATCTAAATCGGCAGCATTTATTTCTTTCCATGTCCCCCCAAGTATTGTTTCATCATTATTTTTACGAATTTGCCTCCACATATCAGGTGGAAGGATTAGCCCAAAAAACAGATCTATGTCAACAAGAGTCATCACACAAGATGAAATAGCCCCTTCCACCCCTTCATAAAATGCCGCCGGATTTTTCCGAAGATCAGGTAGAGAATTTTTCAATGCCATAACATCTGCTCTATTCCAAGGCGTATATACCCAGTTATATATAAAATATCCTTTCGCATCCTTTGACGATTTATCATCATCTGTACCTTCCCCTTTAGGTGGAACATACAAGGGCGCGGCTTCACGCATAGGCATAACATGCAATGCAGAACTCTTATCTGAACCCCGGAGAGAACACTCCTTAATCTGCTCGTTATTCTCCGGCTCGGACTCCTTTTGCTTCCTTTTCCGCTTCTCCCGCAATCTGGTTGTTTCATCTCGCAGCTGGATCAGTTGCTTGAAAAGGTCGTCAACATCTGCAAGATCAAATAAACCTTTATCCAAATTCTCACGATGTACAGACAACGCTTTAGGTTCTAACGTATCTGAAAGGTCACGATACGCGGCAACAACTTCATCCGCCAAACTAGACAAAAAATACATTAATTCAAGATCCGACCACCTACTCCTCTCCGCAATCACCTCATCCTGAGAAACACATTTCCTATTCACTTTACGAGCCCAACTACGTGAATGTGCGGACCTCTCCGCAGTAAACCTGAGAGCGGATATACCCTTCTTTTCCGACTTATCCTGCCCATCATCTCCCGAATCTTCAGCTGGAGCCGTTGGCGAAACGTACAGAGGCGGTGACCGATCTAGCAATGAAAAATCATCAATTTCATTATTAAGGACAGGATAAAGCGGTCGGCGAATAGGAAATTGACCAGTCGTTTGCAATTTACGTTCCCGTTCCTCCCTCTCTCTTTTCTCCTGAGCCTCTTTTTCCTCAAGCTGTAAAGCCTTATCCCGAGCAGCCTTGCGCTGCTCTTTGTCCGCCAAGGCAACTTCACGTTTCATTCGCTCGCGCACCGCTTTCTCCCACATTCGCACACAATCAAACATGTTTTGTCTAGACCTGCGTTGAAACAAACATTGCTCCACAAACTGTACTTTACGTAAATCGAACGACCCATGTAGAGGCCATTGCAATTCAGGATCAGTTCTCGTGTACTTATGCCATAATTTGCTGTACATAATAGGGGGAAGGCCAAATTTAATATACATCTCCCTGTTCGGTGTTCCCTCTGGGGGAGCCGGCTGTGCTTCCGCTAACCTAATTGTGGTACCATTTCCAAGACAGCACATTCCTCGGAGTGTGCTGAAAACAGGCATGTTCAAAAAGTATCACGAAAGCGTGACACCGTATATAAAATGGCACTTACAGTACTTCACACAAATGTGCCGCTCAGAGGAAAAAACACAAAGTTAGAGAAACATCTCTACATGCCTGCCTATGTGAAGTGCACTACACATATAAGTTCAAAGATCACAAATTCACAAACGTTAGCTAACTCAAATCAAATCATAGATCGTAGGGCTTCGGCAAGCGTCCGAGGACTACCTTACCGATCACAAATCATAGAACTTCAGCAAGCATCCGAAGACTACCTTGCCGATCACAAATCATAGAACTTCAGCAAGCGTCCGAAGACTACCTTGCCGAACACAAATCTTACCCAAAATCTCAAATGTCCAGATTCCAACTGCCAAGGTCTTGTGATTAAATCAGCCAAACAGCACTTTCCCAGCAACGCAGACGATCAAAAACTCAGTCGGAGACCGGCGCCACCTGGAAGGTCAGATCGGAAGGAAAGGAAGAAACACCGTGGGAGCCAAGACTCGGGTCACTCAGTGGCAGCGCGCGTCCATGGCGAGTTTCTAAGCCTTCGTCACGACCTCTCCTTCGGGCATCCGAGTCGCCGATGAGTCCCTTCGTGGTCGCCAATTTGTAGTAATCAGGGTTCCCAAGGCCTACATGCTCCAAAGATAACCCACTTACACTCAAGAACTGTTGGCACGGAAACTGTAAAAGGCAAAGAACAAGTTTATTAAGACCCCATGGGGTGGTGGTACACTCATACAGCACCCTTCGGTAATGCAAGAGGTATCACGCCGAACACCGGTGTGACCCCGATTTATATACAGTTTTGGGGCAATAAAAGATAGGCGGCACAAGTTAGAACACATTCATGTACATATATGGTCATGTTTTGGAACACAGCCAGCTCATTGGAGGAGGCACAACTCCGCTGGTCAGTTTGGCGCACATTCCTGAAGGGTAACTGGTCAGTGGGGACTACGCATGCGTGAGCTTGACCAGCACTAAAAATAGCCTGTTGCTGGGCAGACTGAAGTGGTCAGTGGTACGGACAACGGACTAAAGGGCACGCCGGCCACGAGGCCGCTTATGGTCTAAGATGGCCGCCGCAACATTCAAAATGGCGTTTTCATGTATAGCCAAGTTAAGGAGGAAAACGTGTAGTTTCAGCTAATCGCTAACGCGGCCATGCCATTTACGACACTGTTAACTCAGAATAAAATTTTTCAGCCACTTTTTGAATTTCTGCATTTAAAGGATTTGCTACAACAGAATGTCTATTTTCATTCTGGTTAAAAACTGGTACAACAGGACCAATTGTAACTGGAACTATCACTGCTTCCATGCCTTTTGTTAACTGTTGAATTAATTCTCCCTTTGCTTTAAATATTCTGTAATATTTGGTATATCTCCAGGCAAGTCTGTCTTTTTATCATTTTTCGGGAAATTATTTCTAAAACTCGAACTTTCTCTTGGGGTATTTGTTTTGCTACTCGATCTCACTCTTTCAGGTAATGTCATAAATCTGGGTGAATCTTCAATCTACCTAGGTGCACTAGGAGAAATTCCTGGAAGACTCCTTGGGGTAGAATGTGAACAACCTGGCTGATAAGGTGGAGGACTATTTAGAATATCCTCTAAAACTGCATCATCTAATTCATGATCAAGATGACCTTTTTTCTGAGAATTCTTTTGACCTGATGTTTCTATAACCATTTCTAAAACCGGATACAATCCTTCATACATGTCTCCTTTCCTCCAACGACGCACTTTATCTTGGTGAGTTTCCCTATCTATGCCTCTCGGTTTTCCCCAATTTTCTCGCTCAAGTTCCATCATTTCAACTTCCCATTCAACTAAAGCCTCAAATTGAGTAGGTCTGGGTCTTGGTGAAAGAGCCATCATTTTATCTAAGTTTCTTAAAACTTTAACATTAAACGATCCATCTTCTGACCATGCTAAAACACCATCATCTTTGGTATAAAGCATCCAATTTTCAAACCAGAGAACAGTATGATAACCATATTCTCCTTCCATGTATGCTGCGGGTGTCTTGTACTTATGAAGTAATTTTCCACCACGCGCTTCAATTTTCTTGTCAGGATTGAATACATTTTTAATTTTCTGAAACCATGAAGGCTTCTTTTCTTCTTTATACCAATAACTCATGTTTTTAAACTATTCGGTACAATTTAGAAAAGATTGTAAATATTTTCCTGTTGTTCCGCTACTCTGACCAATCCGTGCACGAAACTCACCAACAAGCCAATCCGGTTAAGCCATGTCACTCTTTTGCTCAACCAATGAGAATCCTGTTTTCAGTAAAGACCAATCAACTAACAACTCGTTTTAGTCACGTGAGCCAATCAGCGCGCTGGCTGTGACGTATGTCAACCAATCGCAGCGCGAACCCTGTGACGTATGCTGCAGCGAAGCTGCGCGTCAGTGTCAAGCCGTAAACTCACCCCTCCTTTACAAAATATTTTCACAGCGCCATTTTGAAACAATCCCTTTCAATGGATTTCAGTTAATACCTACAGAAAAACAAACCATTTGTCCGTTTCGCTAAATAAAGTGATAGTTTACCATACATTCAAAATTCCACTCTCGTGAAATAGACAACGCTATGTTCACAAAAACTGTTTTACAACTTTTATACGGAAAACCTATTCATGCATCCATTAAATCTTCGGCAGGACTTTAACCAACCAATAGAAATCCAGAAACGCCAGTAAGAATAGACAACTCTACCTTACCCTTCACACAAGCTCGGAAAAATCCTACTACTCTTTTCGCAACGAGTTTTAAAACGGGCTCCTAGTCCCTATACTCAGAACTACAATTTCATAGGCAAACCTTACTATTCATGCAACCTGTCATACCTAAAAATCCCTAAACTTGTGTCGTACGTCCACAACACTTAGTGATATTTCAGTACCACTAATTTGAAACAGAACAAATGAACTGTGTAACTTCACCTGTCACACTACACTGCCGGCACATAGGATTTTTCTCACTGCTGGAAAAACCTTTCGACAACAAATAACAACCTGACAAAACTTAACATGTATTAAACATGTATCCTGTGTAATTACCATGTAACATGTCAGTTACCATAGTAACCATCCTCTGCTACCAAAGATTTGATCCAGCGTGCCAAAGGAAATTCAGTCTCATATGAACAACTCTACACCATGATGCTCACCATAATTCATAAATCTAACACTAGGCCCATAAATGACTGAGACATGATTTGACCAGCTGAATCATATGACCTAATTAATCAGAAACATTTTATAAACATTTAATTAAGTCAGAATCATAGGCAATGGATTAACTAATGGTAACTCAAGGAAACAAACAAGTCCAGCTTGTCATTTCAAAATCTACTTTATTAACTTTATTATAAGCAAAATGCATTTTAAAGCTTAAATTATTTTATTAGCAATTTTATTAAGCATAATTATTTTTAGAAAGGCACATTTGACTGTCAGCTCAAATTAAATCAGCATGAGAAGTGCTCAAACATTAGGAAATGTTTTCCTAGACCCTATTTCCCTAACTTAACTAAAGAAAACCTAATGGGAATAAGTAAAGTTCAATAGATCTTACGTGAGTCAAAGGTCCGACAGCATCTCTGGAGCACAGGAACGAGCCAACAGTGCTCTTACCAAGGGGGCAATTTTTAGACCTTTTTCCTATCTAAAACTAACTAAAAGAATACAAATATCCGAGCGACACGTAGCAGGATTGGTCAAGAAATGTCACCCGATGAAGTCATTTGCCTTTCACATAGCAAAAATCACGTTTCCTCAAGAGCGGCATTGTTCATTGATTATGAGTGTCACAGGCTCTTCCGAGACTCGCAACATTAAGCAACATCATCCGTTGCTTCCTCCGTCCAAGCCTTTCCGCCGCTACACATCCTGTCCTTGGCAATGAAAGTTTTATCAAAGTTTATTTCAATGCTCCACACAGTCTTGCTTTTACGAGCGACTTTCAAAGAATTATTGAAGAAAATATTTTACTTTTCAAACGCTGCTGTGCAAGGCCCAACTTTGACAGGACTTCGGACATCCATTTTAGAAATAGGCCACAGGCCTCTTTTAGCATGACTCTAGTATGCAAGGAAACACAAGACAATAATTAATTCAGTTAATGATAATTATTCTGTTACCCACCCCCTTTGCTAATGTTAACCCATTAGTCTATGTTACCTAGCTTTGCATATAAAAGACAAACATAGCACAGTCACATAAAAAGGCACGACATAAACAAAAGCACATTTAAAAAGAATGCACATGCTATTATTTGAAACAGCCGCAATTAATATTTGACAAAACAAAAGACAAGGTAAATATATTATTTAAAACATAATGACAAACACAACAAGAGCACATATAATTAAACCCGCATGTTCGTGTAGGTGCACATTATTCTAGGTTGAGTCAGTACAAAAACATGCAACACTCATTAGTGAATAAAAAATTATGGGAGTTTTAAATCAGCGTACTTAATTCTAAACTTATTTCAAAAGTCCGCTCCATCAACTGTAATGATGGCAGGATGTCACAGGGGTTAGAGGAATGAATAAACAGCAGTTTCAGAGATAGAAATGAGCGGGCTCTTCAATGGAGGGGAGAGGTGCCTTAGAGTCAATTATTTTGGGAGGGTGAGTCAAGTATTTGTTGAGAAGAAATAGTTTGAAGTTTTTCCTGAAGTATAGGTATGATTGCTTGATTGTCCAGTAGTTCTTGAGGCAGAGCGTTTTGAATTCTGGGAGCATTCCCAGAGAAGGAACTGGAGAGTGATTCATTTGTCTTACATTTGGGGAGAATCAGTAGCAAAATGTTCGGTAACTTGGATTCCCACAGTAGAAAGCGTTATGTGTGGATCACTGAAATAATATCGAGGGACAAAATATCGACTTGCCAAAATATCGTGGACAAAATATCGACAGTCAAAATATCGAGTTTGTATCTACAAACAGGTAAGTACAAAAATATTGAGTACAAAATATCGTTAACAATAATATAGATGTAAAAAATATCGACTTTATTAAAAACAGTGTTAAATTAAATTAATATTAAATTTTAATTACTAAAATATACTTAAAACGACTTAAATTAAATTATAATAATTAAATAATAAATGAAAATAATAAAAATAATTTTTTACAATCTTATTTGTTGACCCTGAACCCTAAAAATACCCCTTTACCCAAAAACCCAAAACTGACCCTGAACCCTAAAAATACCCCTTTACCCAAAAACCCAAAACTGACCCTGAACCCTAAAAATACCCCTTTACCCATGAACTGAAAACTGACCCTGAACCCTAAAAATACCCCTTTACCCATGAACTGAAAACTGACCCTGAACCCTAAAAATACCCCTTTACCCATGAACTGAAAACTGACCCTGAACCCTAAAAATACCCCTTTACCCATGAACTGAAAACTGACCCTGAACCCTAAAAATACCCCTTTACCCATGAACTGAAAACTGACCCTGAACCCTAAAAATACCCCTTTACCCTAAAACTGAAAACTGACCCTGAACCCTAAAAATGCTCCTTTATCCAAAATTTATCAATATTATTTAATTACCAATTAATTATTAATTAAAAATATTAACAAACATATATTAATTAATTAATTATTAAATTACTTCCCACCCTATTCCCCTATAAACCCACAACCCGCTACAGAATTACATTACGCAATTATTATAAAAACAAAATTCATTTAATAAAATATTTTATAACATTAATACACACTATTCACACATATTATTACATAAAAATACACTATAACATATTATATATTATTAAAAAATCGATATTTTTGCTATCTATATTTTATACAGTCGATATTACTTCACTTACCTGAAAAACGATATTTTTGTAGTCGATATTATGTCCAGTCGATATTTTGTCCAGTCTATATTTAAAACTCGATATTATGTCCAGTCGATATTTTGGAGTCGATATTTTGTCTCTATACCGTTATGTGTTATTCAAGTAGTTTTAAATGTGCTTCTCACTTCGATTGGTAACTAGTTGAGTTTCTTAAGTGTGGGAGTGATGTGGACATATTGCCTCTCCCCATAGAGAAGTCTGGCCACTGTGTTAAGTGTGGATTTCATAGGTGGAAGGTGGATTTTTGGAGTACCTGTGATACCTATTTTGACGTAGTCCAGCTGGGAGAGTACTAGGGATTGCACCACCATTTTTAAATCTAAAAGAGGGAAGTATTGTTTGATTCTCTTTAGGAGTTTCAGCGTGTAGAAGGCACTTTTAGCCAAGGTATTAATGTGGGCATTAATATTCAAGTTATTGACAAGAGTAATCCCTAGTAACATAACCGAGTTAAAGATAGACAGATTACATTTGAGTGCATTTATAGATAGGATAGGATAGTCCTTTAGGCTGGATGAAGTGGAGGTCGGTTTTGTTGGGGGTAAGCATTAGATGGTTGTTGGTCAACCAGGTTTGTACTAAGGAGAGAGAGTTGTTTAACCATTGGATGTCTTTTGGCAGATGAGATTTTTTATTTAGAGTAGGGTGACCAGGAGTCCAGCAGAGGCCAGCAAACACTACTGGACACACACAGATAAGACTGTATAAAAAAGGGGTATCAAAGGAAGAAACAACCAAGAGTGTACGGTAAGGAGAGAACAAGGAAATTCACAGAATTGAGAGGGAGAAACCAACAACGCTAGATGGAAAATGGGTGTGAACAATAGCGAGGATCAGAAGAGCCAATACAACCACACAACTCGTTGCCAGGAACAGAACTAAGGTTTAGGGGAGTCTAAATATGTGTCTACCACTTTCGTCCTGGAAATAATCCCAAGCCAGTAAGTGAGTATACTAGCATTCCCAGGAAGAAGCGGTCTAGTGTTGGCGGTGTCTAAGCTCCCACAGTCTTGTTCTCCAGTGCTTTCAGTTATGTCCCTTACTTGATTCCTGACACTAAGGAAGTCCTGATGGATCCACTGATATCATTACAAATCCTAGGTGCAAACATTGGGAACATCTGTTGCCTAGTTGTTTCTTTTTTGCACTCCGCGTCTCCTGTCAGATGGTGTCCGGTGTCCTTGCTGCAGGTGTGTCGGCAGCCGGAGGAGATGGCGAGCTGGTCAGCCAGGTAGACAGGTGTGCTGGTTGTGATAAAGAATAGCAACCTATTTACCCTCTATCCAAAACTCACAAGAACAAATGGGATCTGCATGTTCTCTCTCCCCATGCAACCTGCCCTCACACCACTGCAACCGAAAGATTTGATTTTCAAATGAGCAGCACACTCAGATTCAGACACCTTTTGTATATTCTCCCCAGGGACTTTCCTCTCCTTAGTTTTATCATTTAACCAATGGCACAGGTATTCTTATGAACGATAATAGCCCCAAAGTGGGTCAGCAGCAGTCTGTGCATATGCAACACCCTAGTCACGGCCAAGCTTTGCAGCATAGTTACTATAATTGATTGGGTGAATACATTTCTTAAGCAGAGTACAATGTCTACAAAATAAAATTATTTAATGTAATTAATATACACAGAATTTGAATGCAATCCTCAACATAATTTACAATAACTTTCCACGCAGAATATTAATGTGATTCACAATATGATGTATATAGTTTCCATGTAGGAAACATCTTATTGTGTATTGATCAAAAGTGAAGATATGTTACAATCTTTACTCTAATCGGAATATGTTCAATACACAAAATTCCAGTACGCTACATATACAACAGCTGACAGGTATTTTGCAGTGAAAATTGTTTTCTGAAGGCCTAACAATTCATCAACAAACCTCTATTGCAGACAAGAGAGCAAAGTAACCAATTTTATGTGCACATCAGTGCTCAGTCTCCTGTTATTTCAAGACACTGTTATCCAGTGCTTGCAATCACTGTGTCCTTCGGCCAGTAGCCGAAGCTTACAAATACATGCACTCTGCGCTTGGCACACAATTACAAATTTGTGGTAGCAAACCTAAATGTATCCCCATTTCTCGGAAGTTGCTGCTGATGAAAATGATTGTCAGCAGCAGTGCATCCTGGGAAAGGTAGTTCACTTGGAAAGTCTGGCAGGGGGTGATGGATTACTAGGAACACTGTATTATAAGGACATTTGACACATTATTCGTCTTGTATTGTTTCAGGTATAACTGATATTTATTTCCCTATAGCTGTGGAAATCCGCTGCTATCGGGGCTGATATACTGGTGAGAGATGGTCCCTTTACAGAGTAGGAAGGCACTTCATAAGGTCCTCCTGTGAGAGTACAACTGTCTCAAGCAGGACTGGAAACTGCATCTTGCTAATTATTGTGCATTAATATGATGTGTACTTGCTTGTGCATTTTTTTGTTACTGTTGAAGTTCACTGTAGGATGCTGGCTTAGTATATGGTGCACACTTATTTAAGTGGAGCACCTTGCATTAATCCAGGCAACCCTTATGGTGATGTTAGTGGTCTTAGACAACCATAGAAAGCTCTTTAAGGGTAGCTGTGGAGAGCAGACTTCAGGCTTAGTCCAGAGAGAATGTTAAGCAGCGTATTTTACAAGAACTACTCATGTAGTGTAGGTTAAAAGAAAAAGAACCACAGTGTAGGTATAAAAACAAGTATATTTATTATACACACTCACTAACACATTGGTATATCTCCTACCTGGAGATATCAACACAATAAACACAATATGTCAAAAGTATAACAGGTAAGTAGCACAAATACACAGGGGTCTCCAGGAGTAGACCAAACCATATACTAAGAAAGTGGAATGCGAACTGCAACTGAAGTCAAGACTTGGACCTGAAAACTCTGAAGAGCTGGGGACCCAAGAAACCACCCGAGGTACGTGCCCAGGAACCCCATGGAGGCTGTGTGCAGAGTGGAAACACAGCCGCGCACTCAATGTAAGTCAATGGGGAAGTTGCAGTTGCAGTTTTCAAGAAGAAGTACCCTTCTCTGAGGACCCTGAAAAAACCTAGTGGAAGACGAAAAGTTGGAGAGTCACCCCACCTGGGGATATCATCAAGAACCAGGATACCTTTACCAGGGAAGCCAGGTGCATAGGTGCGAAGTGACGTCGGAAACTGACCACAGCAGAGGACTTCAGTAAAGATGCCACTGGTGAAGAAGGTGAACGAGTCCATTGGAATCCAAGGATGGATTCTTGAAGAGGAGTGCTTGCAAGCAGAGGGGACAGAGTCTATGCCACTCTGAAATGACCAGGTGGTACGGAAGACCAATGGCCACCAAATGAAGACTGCGGCCACGCCCACCACCCTCAGGCCACGCCCCCTCTCCTCTTAGCTTTTAAAAGCGCGCTGAAACACAAGCGCGATCAGAGTCCTGTCAGCTCCTGAGGCAAAAAGCCGGGAGATTTTAACTTGGGTTTTAAACTTTGGTGTGTAATAACTGTGATTTTAAAACTTGCTGCTTCCACGTGCATCTTCCCGGCGAGCGGATCTCAGCGCTCACGAGGGATTTTGACACACCTGCGCCAGCAGAGGGGAAGACTGCGGCCACGCCCACCACCCTCAGGCCACGCCCCCTCTCCTTTTAGCTTTTAAAAGCGCACTGAACCACAAGCGCGATCAGAGTCCTGTCAGCTCCTGAGGCAAAAAGCCGGGTGATTTTAACTTGGGTTTTAAACTTTGGTGTGTAATAACTGTGATTTTAAAACTTACTGCTGCTTCCACGTGCATCTTACTGGCGAGCGGATCTCAGCGCTCATGAGGGATTTTGACACACCTGCGCTGGCAGAGGGGAAGACTGCGGCCACGCCCACCACCCTCAGGCCACGCCCCCTCTCCTCTTAGCTTTTAAAAGCGCGCTAAACCACAAGCGCGATCAGAGTCCTGCCAGCTCCTGAGGCGAAAAGCCGGGAGATTTTAACTTGGGTTTTAAACTTTGATGTGTAATAACTGTGTGATTTTAAAAGTTACTGCTGCTTCCACGTGCATCTTCCCGGCGAGCGGATCTCAGCGCTCACAAGGGATTTTGACACACCTGCGCCGGCAGAGGGGAAGACTGCGGCCACGCCCACCACCCTCATGCCACGCCCCATACACAGTATAAAAAACATGTGCTTCCCCCGGAAGCGCAGCGGACGGGCGCAGAGGGCACGCCGGTTGCGCGCCGAAGGTGCGCTTAAGGCAAGCCCGTCTGCGCCCGTCCGTGACCGGATCGCGCCCAGCGCCAGCCATGCTGCCTGTGCATGGTCACACAAACAAAGGATAGCCTGGACCAATGCTGAGCTACTGTCGCTGAACGCCGCCACTCCTTGTCAGGCGCCTAAGCTCAATTTGACAAATCTCGATCTACCTCCTTTCTGCTTACTCTGCCAAAAATCACTTGGCGACGTGTCACCCCAAAAAATCGCACTTTCCAAAACAGCAAGCCGACTGACATCCAACATCTCCACAACCCACTTCAGGGCCGGGCTACTCAATTGTAGATCCCTCCCCAAGCATGCTGATGATCTATGCCTGCTGATAGCGGACTCTGAATGGGACGCCTTATTTCTTACAGAGACATGGCTTAACGAAGATAACATGGCGTCCATTTCTCTAGCAGTCCCGCCTGGCTTTAAACTTAGCTTCTCTAATAGAAAGGAAGACAGAAGGGGCGGCGGCGTGGCTATTGTCTACAATGATAAATACACATTGGCGTCTTCTACTCCTACCACCTTTCCTGGTATAGAGGGGCTGCACTTCTGCCTTCAAATCACCCCCCAACTGTCTCTAACAGGTCTAATCATCTATAGACCCCCGGATTGCCCGGTGTCATCCTTGTATGAGCTTATGGACTTCATAGTCCTAAGCTCTCTAGCCCACCCGTACTATATCGTAGCTGGTGATTTTAACATCCACGCCGACAACCCCGACTGTCCACAGGCTACTCACCTTATTACAAGCTGCTAATCTAACTCAAGTTATTTCCGGTCCCACGCACCGGGCGGGTCACATGCTGGACCTTTTTTTCTCCAACATACTGAATACTAAAGCACAACCTCTGATACCATTGTTATGGACGGATCACTTTTTAATTACTCTTTTAATTTCACTTTCTTCTCAATCTCAGATTACAGGGAAACGCTCTTATGTGCGGAGAAAATGGGACAACATATCAGCAGACACCCGATGCCCTGCTCTTATAGCAAATCCCCTACTTCTAACCTCTGATGTAAACTCTGATGCAGTGTCGATGAATTGCTGGATTGGCAACCTAGTGGATTCCATCGCCCCGGCTAGAATTGCAACATCGCGCAGAGAATCGCCCTCTGCACCTTGGTTCTCCCCTGAGCTGATGGCCAAAAAAAGTAAGTGCAAAAAGCTGGACCGCCTTTGGCGAGCAAACTACTGTGAATCAGCTAAAACCTGCTATAAAAAAGCCCTTCATGGCCTCCACCTATCGATAAAAAAAGTTAAAAAATTCTTCTTTGCGACTTCCATTCAGCAGGCGGAGCAATCAAGTAAAGAAGTTTTTAAGATTGTTCAATCCTTTTTTAAACCCAAAGCCATTGAGACAGAAATCATCCCATCGGTAAGACTTTGTGAAACTATCTCAAATTTCTTTGATACAAAAATAATAAAAGTTTATGATACCTTTACGGACCCCGAGCCTACAGTTATGACTGACTTGGAAGATACTGAGCCATCCGCCACCTTTTTAAATCAATTCCATCCTATCACCCTCACTCAGGCACTGAAAGAAATAAAAAAATGCAAATCAGGGGCTCCTGATGACCCATGCCCACCTAAGCTCTGGAAAATGATGTCGGACGCAATTGTAGTCCCCCTTCTACATATATGGAACACGTCCATTGAAACTGGTATGTTCCCTGATTGCTGGAAACAGGCCACGCTCCTCCCTTCGAAAAAAAAACCAACGGTGCGCCGGATGACCTGAGCAATCTCCGACCCATTTCCCTTCTAGCAGCCCCAGGATAAATGCTCGAAAAGCTGATCCAACGTCAGCTAAACAGATCCATTGAAGAAAAAGGCGCCTTACATGAAACACAGTCAGGCTTTAGAGCCGGTTTTAGCACCGAGACGGCCCTCATTGAGGTTGCTGAATCGATCAGGTGGTCTTTAGATTCAGGAGCATCAGCTATGTTGGTGCTCCTGGATCTATCAGCTGCATTTGATACGGTGGATCACGGCAGATTGCTGCTGCGGCTGAAAGACATAGGCCTAGAGGACAAGGCATTGAGCTGGCTCCACTCCTACCTCACAGATCGGTTCCAGAAAGTACCTTCTCCTCTAAGCCTAAACGCCTCTGGTGCGGTGTCCCGCAGGGGTCGGCACTCAGCCCACTGCTGTTTAATGTCTATTTGGCCCCACTTTTTACTCTGATTGCTAAATGGGGGGTCAAGGCAATTTCGTATGCAGATGATACGCAATTAGTCTTCCCTTATAAAGATAAGTCGGAGGCAGCTTTTAGTAAAATTAGGGGCTGTCTTCGAGATGTGGCTAGCTGGATGAATGCAAATAAACTAAAAATGAATGCTAGCAAAACGGAGGTGTGATTTTTTGGAAAACACAAACACCCCCCTCCAGACTTGTGGTGGCCTCCTAAAATGGGCCCAGCTCCATCTCCCAGAACCCATGCAAAAAATCTGGGAGTAAGATGGGATGAGAATCTCTCCTTCTTGCCTCACATACAGCAGCACACTGCCGGCTGCCTGCACAAACTTAGAAATCTTCGAAAATTCCTGTCTCTTCTACCAGTCGAGTGTCGCAAAATGGTAGTTCACGCAACAGTTACGTCCCGACTGGACTACTCAAATGGCCTCTACCTTGGGCTGCCCAAATATCTGGTGCAACGCCTACAGATCGTGCAGAATGCGGCTGCGAGACTGATAAAATGCATTCCCTTTAGGCATTATGTCTCTCCGCATCTGCACGAGCTACATTGGCTCCCAGTGGCAAGTAGAATAAAATTCAAAGTTTTAACCTTGGCGTTCAGAGCGCTTAAAGGTACCTGTCCCAACTATTTAAAACTTAGACTTCCCCGATACCACCAAGAGCGACAGTTGCGATCTAACTCTATGCTTAAGCTAATTATCCCACGCGTGAGGAAAGCTAGACTTGGAGGCAGGTCCTTCTCGGCTGGCACGGCGAAACTCTGAAACACCTTGCCCTCTGCCATCCAATCTGCCACGACTGAAGCTAGCTTTAGGAAGCTCCTAAAAACTTGGCTTTTCATGGAATAAAACTTGGATTTCTTCTTGGCTCTTCGCTCGCTGCTGAAATACTCGTTAGCGCCGGGACACCTCACCCAGAGGTAGCTGTTCGCGCTTTACAAGCATCTGTATTATTATTATTATTATGCAGGAGAGTTGACGGTGACCTTGTTGCTGCAGCTATGAGTACCAGGCAAAGCTGTTGAAGACTAGGAGCCATTCACACGCTTTTCCACATTGGAATTCGAGAACCGGTGTGAAGGAATGGGTTATTCTAAGACCCAGCAGTGCCAGGGATAACACCTGAAACCTTCGTGGGTTACCTGTTCCGGCGTACGAATGACAGAGACACGGGACACTTCCTTTGGCGTCAAAGATTCGAGATTTATTTACTGCAGGGAACACAGAAGTCACAAGAAGTACAACACGTGTAGGTTCTAGGAGACTGCTTCAAATTGTATCTGTGGATCGCTCTTTTTATACAGTTTTCTGTCATAGGACAACATGACAGACAAAAGGTTACAACCCGGTTCCCACAGTAAATATCATAGGGGGGTCGCTTTCATGTATTCAGGGCCCGGAACATAATTACAGTAGCATTTGGCAGTTCCCAACTGTAAAACTACATCTTCCCACCATTAGTGCATTCCGTTCGGCTGTAAACGAATCAAGGAAGAGTCAGAAACAGGTGCAGAGGAGAACGAAGGATAGCGAACAGATCGAAGAAAGTGTGAAAGGGGTGGTGTCAGGAAACACGATTGCGGGATCAAAAGGACGTGCCTAATGAAATGCACAACTAAGACAATAGACCGGCACGGCAAGAGGAGCCTCGAGCGGGGCCATCTGCCTTACAGTGTCATCCCCCTCATCATAAAGACACCCTCAATGGAACACGTGTCTTCCACCAGAGTTTGGGGAACCCAGGGTCGCGAAGCGGACAGCATCCGTTCGCTGGCTACTTGAGGGCAAGAAACAAAATGGATGCCATATCTAAAATGGAACCCGTGGGTTCAGATGAAGAAACCCACGAAACAAACGAACGGTTCAGGCTAGTACAGCGAAAATGTGTACACCCACTAAACTCGTCATTTGCGGTTCAGAGATACAGACTCGATCATATTCGTGCGAGTCGAAAGCACCACTCACAATTGTCACGGAACCTCAGGTGGGGGTCAGTGTCTGGCGGGGGCACCAACAAGCCTAGGAAGCAGCAACAGATGTGGTAAATGAAGGAGGTGCAGTGTTGGGACCAACAAAGTCGAAGGGACTCACTAAGTGCAGGAGTGTCAAAACAGGCCTGAGCAAGCAGGTGAGCCCACTGAAGCCATAGAAGACCCTAAGAGGACCCACAGGCCGAAGGCACAGGCGTCGCAAGAGGACCTCGAGCAGCTCACAAAAGATGCAGGCCCACTGTGCAGAAGATGTGGTGAGGACAAAGGCCTTGGTAAGAATACATGCTGGAGGCTGGAGTTTCCTGTAGCTTAAAGATCTCTGGAGTACAGAGTTAACAAGACTTGGCAAAGGCAAGTCAACACTGTGCACAGGGGTTCTGTTCCAGCGGTTCCGATGAGGGATTCTGGCCTCAAACTTACTGAGAAGACAGTACAGGCCTCGAGGGAGTTGCAGAACTTCCAGCTGTATTGAGCATTTTAGAGTCCGTGGGAAATCAGGAGTAGCAGACCGGTCAGCTTTGTTGTGGTGCCTGCAGATGCAGGGGAATGGCTCCTTCACTCCAAGGGAGATCTTTGATGCCCACAGGCCTGGAGAAGAACCTGGATGAAACACAGGCACAGGTGACACAGAAGACTGGCAGGACGACGTGACCAGGAGCAGCAAGAGACTTCCTTGATGCAGTATGGGTTCCAGCCGAAGTCTAATGCAGTCCAACGTGCACAGATGGTTGAAGTTGAAGTGGTTTTGGATCTAAATCATGTGCCACGACAAATATGAAGAGTCACCCACAGGTAAGCCCTTAAGTACCCTAGGGAGAGGGTTGGCACGGTTCAGGGATCCTTCCCAGAGGAGGGGCTGGACAGAAGGGAGAATGCTCCCATGTCTTTTGTCGAGTTTTGCACCAAAGTGGGAGCCAATGGCTCCCTGAACTGGTTTCCAACTGGAGTATGCAAGGAGAGCATCAAATGTGCCCTTCAAAGCAGTCTAGTGATGCTGTCAAGCGTCCCCACACCAGCCCAATACACAAAGTCCTGTCTGAGAGGTGGTCACAACTCCTTGTGACAGGAAACCTATTGCCCTGCTCAGCTCAGTAGCAGGAGGACAGAATTGTGTCTGTGGTCGGCAGCAGCACTAGCTTGCTGTTAGACCCTGAAAGGCTGGTACCGGGAATACAGGGGGTTCCCAAGAGGAGCCCCCCAGTACATGGGATCCTACATCCAACACTGGAATCGGTGTTGGGGTAGGATTCCAACATGCTTGATACCAAACATGACTTGTCAGGGTGCAGCCACTGTATAGTTAGACATCTCATAATTGACTTGATATCCACTATATTTATTAAATGGCTGACCACACTTAAAAGCCTGGAGAATTGACCCCAGAGTTTGTAGGGGTCGTCCTGCTCCTGCAAGGCACCCTCACACTTATAACCTAGCACCCTGCCTTCAGGATTGAAAGGCCTACCTTAGGGGTGACTTATAGGTTTTAAGTGTAGTTACCTCGATATAAGGAAACTTATATATGTGGTGAGTGGTACTAGCACCAGCTCACACAGGCTGCAATGGCAGGCCTGTAGTCATCGTTTGAGTGGTCTCTCTTGGACGACATAGTACATGCTACAGCCCTCTGGCAACCCCTGGTGTACCTATGCCCTTGGTACCTTAGCATCATATAATAGGGACTTAGAAGGGTACACCAGAAGCCAATTGGCAAGGAATCAAAGTATTTACCATGGTCACATTTAGGAAGAGAGAAAAGTGACTGGGGTCCTGATTAGCAGGATCACAGTCAGACTAGTCAGAAAACAGCATGACTCCAGCAAAAAGTGGAGGTAACCTTGAAAGATCCTATTTCCTACATTCACATTTTAGAAATAGATTGAGGTCCCCAGCGTCCAGTAGTGATTCAGTGGGGGTCCACACATATCAAATGTTTATGAACCACTGCTTTAATGTAGACTTTAAATGTGTTCCATAATATATTGGCAACGCAACAGAAATTAGATTGCAAGGAAGATACTCCTAATTTTTGTACCGAACAACATTTTAAAGGTGGTCTAAGTAAGACGGCAGTAAGACCGTTCAATGGAATATTCAGACAGACAAGTTGAGACCTGGGGTCTGCCAGTGTGGTACGACAAATGCCAACATATGTTCATGTGTGATTCTAGCACATTGAATTGTAGGAGCAAATCAGTCAGACAAGAAGCATTGCTTTTTAATGAATAGTCTGTGTACTAGAATGAGTCGTGTACCTAAACCACTACTACTGCGCTTCGACGCCTCGTCAGATGTAGTAAGCGCTATATAAATGCAATTATAATACAATACAATACCATCAAGCACTATATCATCATACATCTCTAATACTTGATGTATCACATCAACAGGTTTAGAGAGGGCCCACGAAGCACATTCTAAATGACTCAAATCAACGGTAAACCCAAGTAAATAACATATTTAACTTAGGAACGCAGCACAGGAACAGTCTGGGCAGACCAAGCAGAGAGCCGACGCATGGATTAGCAGGGCAGAGAGCATTTCTCTATAGGACATTATACTACCATCAATTATGGTTTAGGCTCGCTTTCCCGGGGCTGAAATTTAAAGGGACGTATATGCACAATGCTGATCACTCCACGTGCCTGAGTGGATGGAATAAGGGGTTAAATAGCAATGAGCCCGCGAGGAAAGCACCACTGTGCAGCAAACTAGCCTTCCGGACCTACATAAATGGCCCCCTTGTGATCGGGTGACGTTCACCCCATTCCTACTCAGATAAGACGGAATGATCTTCGCTTTTACATTACGAGCCCTGCCATTACAGTTCATTAGTTTGATTGTCTTGGTTACACAATGTTGTGATATATACTTTACTAACATGTATCCTTTGAAAACACCAAAAGAGCTAACTGTTTGAAATATGACTGTGTCCATTTGCACTAGAATCCCGTCACCTTTCGAAGAGCAAAACACAACCCTTTCACCATGTCAACTCCTCCCCGCACTGAAAATTACACCTCATTGAAACCCGTCCCAATCAAGAAACACATAATTTTCCCAACTATAACCGCTCGGTGTTTTATGGCTAAAGAAGGTGCAATGCAATTTCAAGAGGTACATTTACAGATTAAAACCAGCAGATGGCAGCAAATCCTTTTGATGAAGCAGTTTTGAACCGCTGCTGGCTTTCACTTCTAGCTGCGCAGCGTTTTCCACCAACTCACTTTGCGCTCCTGGGGCCTTATTTATGAAAAGTGACGCATCGCTGCGTGAAAACAGCGATGCGTCCCTTTTCACTGCGCACTCCTTGCGACACCAAAGATGCGTCGGGGCAGATTTATGAGGCAGTTGCGCCTCTTTGCACCGCAATTGCGTCATTTTTTTTGACGCAACTGCAGCGCAAATAATGCGCCCTATTTACAACGTGACGCATCTAGGAGATGCGTCACGTTGTAAAGCACTGCGCCATAAGGAAGCGTTCCTGCACAGGGGTGGGGGGGGGCGTTCCTGCGCAGGAACGCCTCCTGAAAGTGGCTGAGCACTCGGTCACTTTCTGGCCAATGCTGCGTCAAAACCCTGCGCCTGCTTGAAGCAGGCGTAGGTCTTGATGCAGCATTAGTTGAATGGGGCACCCCCGAGCCTTGCTGGAGCTGCGTCGCTCTTGCGACGCAACTCCAGCAATGCGACACATTTCCGGCACAGATGCGTCACGCATCTGTGCCGTTTTTGCACCATGGTGCGCCGCATTATAAATGCGGCGCACCATGGGTGGCGCAGGTGTAGCGCACTGTGGCGCATATTAACTGGCGCATCCCTCGGGATGCGCCAGTTAACATACATCTGCCCCGTCATATTTAATGTATGACGCATCATGTCGCAAGGAGTTACAGATACGTCAGTATTTCTGCTGTATCTGTAAGCGCAAAAGTGACGCATTGCTGGAGTGTGTCACAAAAGTGACGCAACCCCAGCAATGCATCCTTTCCCATGGGGAGAGCCCCATGTGAAAGGTTCTGCATCAGTCTTACGCCTGCTGTGAGGCAGGCGCAAGATTTTGACGCAACAGCATCCTAAAAGTGACGCAGTGAAATCTCACAGATTTCACTGCGTCACTATTACGAGGCTTTTTGCGGGGGAACGCCCCCTCTGCATACATTATACCTGACGCAGGTATAATGTGGTGCAGGGGTTTAAAAAGTGACGGATTTACCTAGATGCGTCTCTTTTTAAATATGGCGCAACAAGGCGCATGTTTTACGCCGCCGATGCGTCACAAAAAGTGACGCATCAGCAGCGCAAAACTGACGCAAGGCCTCATAAATGAGGCCCCTGAGATGGAGGCCACAGCGCCCCGGTCTCTGCTGGTCCATCAATTCCAGCACGCAGTCAACTCAGGGCGGCACCTGCACCACATGCTGCACATTTTCAAGGATGGATCACCGGCATAGTTACATGCCAAAAATGTGAAAATAGATGGAGATTTTCAAAAACAAAATCGAGGGACTGTATTTTTCCTATAGACTTTCATTGAAGCAGAGGCCTCCTTAGGAGACTGCTAAAATGAAGCAGTTTTTTGCTTAAAAATTCGTCAGTTTCCCCCCCTGAAGCAGGTCTTTTGCAATATGTGCACAGGCAGGCGCTCAGGAGAGGCGTACCAGTGCATGTTTTTCCTTTCATAGTGATGGCTCGCTGGTACTTGCTTCTTAATCTTTTCGTAAAATCATCAAATATATTTCCTGATTGGTTGTAGGAATCTTTGTTAGTTGACTTGAGGTGCTGTAAGGGAGATACAATCAGAAATACATTTGCTCCTTGTGAAGCCAATGTGACTCCACAAAAATCAATCATTTTAATTAAATGGGTTTATTTTAGAATATTAACCCATCCAAAATATAAACAAAATTAATATAGATTTCCAAGATACAACAACATAGTCTGGAATCTGAAATGAGACAATAAATTGCGTTGTAATAATATGAGACACAAAATGGTAACAGCCACAACAAGAATAAAGTCACAAATAGGTGTTCCATAAAAAATACTTCCCTTTTCTATTCTAAACATAGGTTCAGAACAGAATTAGCTAACGGGGATTTCTATGCAGGGAGCATAGAAGGTGTCAGTATAAAATAGAACTTCTGTAGAAGTTCAGAAAAATAAAGAGGTGTTCAGCATGGAGCCTCACGCTCAGGGGAAAGCACAGTGACAGAGAGACTTGTTCCCTCCCTGGGAGTCGGGGAAAGTCTGCCTAACTAGCTATGGAAACACCAACTAGATATGAGTAGCTTCAAAAACATCTGTATCTATCTCTCCACCACCACGAGCCAACCAAACTGCTGCATGCGAGAGGAGTTGGCATACACCCGTCAGTTCCCATTTCCTCAAAACCATGCTCGCAGCGGGCAGCCTTGGGCATCGCACCCTTCTCTACTGCTCGAATTGTTCTGTGAAATAATGTCTTTTTAGCATGCTGTTTCTCCCCAAGTAGTGCCAATGATACCTCATTAGCAGGAATGTCCCTACTTGCTTCTGCCTTCTCACCCATTAAGTTGTTTAAGCCTCAAGAAAAATAGAAGAAAGTAAGAAATTATATTTTATTTTGTATTTCACTAGTCTCCCAAGTGCACTATTCCATGTAAGCCATTTCTTCCTTTTCAGCCACCAGCATGTTGTATTGTGGAGCTTGTATTGTTGTCTTGACATTTTCTTTATGGGTTCAAAGCCCCAGAATGCTAAGCGATGTTGGCTAAAATGCCAGAACGGGCAGAAAGCTTTTATGTTAGACATGGCAGCAGCCACTTGTCAGGTGTGTTTTAGAATGTTACGAAGCCATCTATTCCATTTGAAAATCTGCTTGTTTCACACGTAAAAGAAAAGTAAGCTCTGCTTACGTGTTTGTGAGTCTATACTCCTTCAATCATGTCATGCATTAAAATGAGCATTGCCAATACATATTGTTTTGTTTTTTGTGTAGTGTAAAGTTTTGTTTCAAACTTCAAAACACAACAAAGGTACAGCGTGGACAGTAGCAGTGCAGCTTTCCCTAACACAAAGAAGAAGTGAAGAGCAGGTGGTTGTAGCAGGAGGAACATCACGTGATTCTCTAGGACAGGCACTACACATGTAGCCAACACACTAAAGAGGCAGTGAGAGGAGTTAAAGCACTGTTGTACAGTTTCGGTAAACATACATAAACATACAAGAAGCGCAACACCTGGAACAAAGAGTCAAACCTCCCCTAGAATTACCATAGGTTCATGCACTCATACAGGAGGATACAACCCACCTCCCCAGCGTGGCAGGGTTCATCGGTGCTGCCACAGCTGCACTATTAACGCCCAAGAAATACTACAGGTCACTCATTGTAAATTCTCCTAGCAATGGGGTTCTTAGTTTTCACGAGGTTATGTCCCTTATGTCACATTTATATTCTTTTGTTAAACTATCACACCTATATTACAATTATGTTACCGGTGTCATTCTGCCACAAGATTTAAAAGAAAAGCTGGCGCACTGAACCCTGCTTCTCTTTCACACCAGCATGTTTTGGCGCTCACATATTGCCCCTTGGCAATAGGAACGTCCTCATGCTACAGGCACCTCACTTCAAATATTTTGTAAAAGTCTCTGTTCCTAGGACATGCTATACAAGTGCTTTCTGGGTATCCTTGGATTTTTTCCTGTGCAGTGGAGGCAATTTGATTCAGCAGTGAAAACCCCCCTTCTTCAAAGGACAGGCACACCATTTTTAGAAATACTGAAGGCTTTCCTCCTACAGCAGACAAATATAGGTTGGGCAGTAGCAGGGCGAGCTCACTCCATACCGGAAGAGAACAGAAGCATCAGCAGTGCAAGTTTTGCTTCCTCACAGAATTGGTGTAGCACAGCAGTGTCAATGCAAGCATCCCACAGTCACAGAAGGCAGCAGGTGCAATTGTCCATTTCCAGCAGAACAGATCCTACTGGGCAGACTACCATAAGTGTTCATCACTCAAAGAATATGTACCATAAAGACATAAGCGTCATACAGGCCAGAGACAGATCTATGGGGCGGGTGTTTAACGCATTGAGGGGAATCTATAGGTGGATGCGTGAGTGGATTTGTGAGTACTCACATGATTGTCATTTAGGTTAAATGCCACGTCGGCATCCTGAAAGTCCCAAAATGTCCACATATTGAGTAGTAGCTGTCACATCATAGGTGATTTTTATTTGGAACCACAACCTGAGTAAGCATGCTCTACACAGTCACACAGGTGGCAACCTCTTCAAAAAGGATTCAAATGCACGTGCCACGGGCTGTGCAATCCCAGCCTTGGTGCTGCACCTGTTCAAAATATTGGGCACCGCCAGTGCACTTCATTATCCAGAAAGAACAGATACAAGATAGTGGAGTGGAGTTTAAAATGTGTGCTGAGGTGACAAAACTGAAGTTTAACCCAGCTCCACCCCTTCTCTCTCCACCCTTCCTTTGAGTGACAGAGGGCTCAATGGCAAGTGCTATTCCAGTGCTTGCTGGCTGTTCCATGTAAAAACCATCCAGAGTATTCACACAGGGAAAGACACAGGGAGGCCTCAGGCAGAAGATGTAATCACTGTGCAGACAACCCATCGAGCACTGATAACTCAGAAACAGCACGTAGTAGCCCACAGGTTTAGGCCACCATGATTAGCCCCAGTTCTGCCCATACTCCAATCAGATGTAGTGACTTTCTGACAATGCCTGATCCCCGCCCAAGGGATCTAGGGCCAGATGTAGGTAATTCCTATTTACCGACTCTTAAATACCGAATTTTACCGATTCGGTATTTAAGAGTCGGTAAATAGGAAGGGGCAGATGTAGGTAATTCTAATTGTAGAATTACCAAATCGGTATGATTCGGTATTTACCGATTCGGTAAATACCGAATCATCATCAGCCATGACCACTTTAAAAATGTTGACACAGCACAAACAATCAGAGAAATTGCAATCATATGATGTCCTGAGGCCCTGGTGTGTCCTGGTTGGATGTCAAAATGGGTGAAGATGAATGCCATTGAGGGTAAGGATGAGCTTGTAAGGGAAAATGTTGGTAAAGCACAGCAACGTCAAAAGAGTTACTTTGGTGCAAGGAAAAGAACTGTGCCACAGAAATGTGCTATTGGTGACGTGGTGCACACTAAGATTCCCGTCCATTGCAAGAAGGGTGTTGTAAAATTCTCTGAGCCCATGGTTTTGGACAAAGTTTGTGGGAATGCTATTAGGGTAAACAACAAACCTTGGTGGAACAAGTCTAGAATTGTTAAATTAAGGGGTCATGCTGATGGCAAACAATCTTGTGACAATTCAACTGAATTGCTTAATGATAGGGGTTCTGGCATTCATGTTCCAACTGAGCTGCGTAGAAGCAATCAACGTCGTTCAGTTCCTGTGAGGTTTCGTTAGTTCCCTCGAAACCTCGTTTCATTATTTTGTTCTTCTTTGGTGTTCGTTTCTTTCTCTCTCCTTTTCTCCAGATTCTCTTTCTTACATGTCCTCTCTTGTTTTCCTTTTCCCATTTCTCCCCTTTTCTTTTCCATGGCTACTTTTATATCTTGTTTTTTCTTATGTTTGCTGCTTTTATGTTATTTATTAAAAACAACAAGAAGAGGAGGAGGGTAATGTAGTGGTTTGCGCTGGTGTTGTTTGTAGCTTGTGGAATGCTCACTGATGATGGTTCCCCTACGCGTGTGTGTTCCATGTAGAATTTAGAAACTTAGAACTTACATTTGTGTTGGCCAGTGACAGTTTTAACTGATTCTGTGTTGGCTGTTGCACAGTCCCTGCTGTGAATAAACTCGACGTTACTCTTACCACGTCAATTGTAGTGATTCCTTACTACACAATTGTAAATAATTGACCTTATAAATAAAAATGGAATTCACAAAATTAACAATTGATTGAACAAGTTTCAATTGTCTCCTTAGGAAATGTGTGTGAGCTGTCACTTGTGGGCAATGCCTACATTTAGGATTTGACATCCACAATGTAGAACTCTGATTACACACTACACATTTTCACATTTGTAAAGAGCAAACATATCACCCTAAGGGTATCAAGGCGCTGCGGGCCGTTGGGGAGATTAATTGAGCTATTGCCCAGAGTCACATGGTACTGAGCTGAGCTGGCTGCCGCCGGCACCGGGGATCGAACTGTGAGCCCGGAGCTATGGAGTAAGCTGCTCTGGCCGCTGTGCCACACCTCTCCCAAACAGCCAATCAATAAATACAAGGATGTCTACACCAGCAAGATGCCATTTGTCAAACGGATCCTGGTAGGTTGTGGCCAGGAGGCTGAACACCTTTCAATGGGTAATCTTTCATTCATGTGCACCCACAGGTGTCCATTAAATACTAACTACAGATAGTATAATATACATGCATTTTTGCAGAATACTGGTTAAAAAAGTTCTGAATGAGCATTGGGAAAGCCAATAGGTCCTCCCTTTTAAAAGCTATGCAGATCTTGGCTTTGTGAATGTTTTTTACCTGTTCTGTCTTGCATCGGCAAAAAGAAAAAGAAAATGCTTGATTGACGATGTGGAACATTGCAAAAAGAAATGTATGTGTATGGGCGCGTGCATTCATCATCACGCTTGTAGGCATGTGCGTAATGATGCGACTGCTGCCCTGCATAATTACGTTTGTGTGTATGCACCACTATACCAGCGTACATCTGTACAATAGATGTACTGTTCTAATGTAGTACAAGCCTATCGTGAAGTGGTAAATAAAAAATAAAGTATAACTGTGTATGAATTCACTTGTTAAGCAATATGCGACCTGGCAGCAAAGGAAAGAAGGGAGTGAGCATTGGGGAATAGGGGAGCAATGTAAGATCAGGGGTTATAAATTAAAAAACACAATAATGGCAGTGGGGTAACCAATTGAATATTTGCGGGCAGTAGGGATCAATATGGAGTGTGGGGGAGGGATTTGAGGACAGAAGCAGCACACTAGGAAGAAGAGTTCAAGAAAACATGCATTATTATGGAGTGCTAGAAGAAAAAGGCAAAATCAGCTGTGTGAATGCAAGCAATGGAAGACCATTGGCCATCTAATCTCTACACGGTAAACACAAAATGCTTCACAGGTAAGCAAAGAATAGAGATGAAAGCTGCCAAATAAGAAGCGTGGAAATGTGACAGACAAGAAAGTCATCCAATCAAGAGCAAGGGACTGACCGAAAGCCCACTAGTTGCACCTCAATTAAATTCTTTATTCGATCACATCAATAATCATAAAAGAGACAGTAAAAGCACATTGCAAACAAAAGGTTAAAAACATTTAATCACATCATAAGATTACACAATGGCTTCACGATATCCACACGTCAAGGAATAAACAGGACAGGGATTCATGTTCCTTAAACAGTCATGGCGGTCCTCTGCCTTGTAGCCCTTTGGATATAGATTGCAGGTAGATATGCTATCCACAGATTTGGCAGCGATTGTAGATAAGTAAAAGATGCTCTGGTAAGGCGAATATTAACCTTCTTTAAAATAGGCACGAGATAAAACATCCTCAAAGAAGCATAACATGTACAACAAATCATAAAGTGCAGCGTGCTTTGCCTCGAGCAACCATCACAAGGACAGATGAATACATTTTTAAAATAAGAACACTAGGTGGGAAAAGCCACCAAGAAATGGCCAGTGCCAAGCCTAAGCCTAGCCAGCAGAAAGATCTGGCGTTGATTCCTCAGCCACGTTAAATATGGAGCCAGACCAGGATTAGTCGGGATCTCTACGTATGCCTGGTGGGGGCGTGGCCACGAGCCGAGCATGGCGGACGCGTTGTAGGTTAGCTCCGTCCTCTGCCGGGAATACCAGCTAATTATCCTGCCTTTCCTGCATCCCGCAGGAAACTCACCTCAACCCCACGTCCACTGACGGTGCGGCGATCAGGCGACCCCGAGCTACATACCCCGGATTGCTCCCTTGTGGTGTGCAGAGCGGATATCATCGGTGAGGCCTGGCACCCCGCTGCAAGCAGCGGCCTGTGACTGGAGGCCGGGCCGGGCTACACTACACTAGCCCGAGACGGAGAGAGCGGTGATCAGCGGAGCAGTAAGGGGGACCAATAAGACTGCGGCGCTTATAAAAGCTGCGCCAACTAGTATGTCCTGCAAAACTACGAGTGCCTGTGAGAGGCTGTGACAGGGTGCTTGACCGGCATTGGAGGCTTCAGCCGAGACAAAACAGTGAGGCACCCGGAGCCCGACACCCGGAGGGAAGGACCTACGAGCTGGGCGAGCGGACCGCGGTGACACTGTGCATTGGCACCGGAGCCTGCCGAGGACTGCCAGGTGCGGGCGGGTTCTGTGTGCGAGCCCGAGGGGTTGTCTGGGTGATGTTCACGCCGACGCGCCCCGGTCTAGGGAGGTGACCGCCATTTTTAAGTCGGACGGACCGGCCGCCATTACCCCGCAGAGAGCAGAGCAGCCTTCCTTACAGTGGGGACTGAGAGAAGCGCATAGTCGGGTTGGGAATCACTGCGACTGGGACTCCTAGCCTAACACTGTAAAGACTGCAGCACGAGCAGGGGCGGACACTGCTGCAACCGAGTGTGATCTCCCTGTGGTTCATTGCACTGGCGAGTGGCTGGAGCCACGCTGAACTCCCTGCACATGGTGTTTGTCGGGCTAACGGCCTGCTGCTTTGTAGGGGAATACGGACTTTGGAGTATTGAAAGGTGAGGCCTCTGTTCCTCGGACTGTCGGGGCGAACCTGGAACTGTGGGGGAGTAACGCTGTTCTGGGCTGCGTGTGCGTCCCATCCCCCGCACCGAATTCCTCCCAGAGACCTGCAGGACACGCCGCGAGCATTGAGAGGGTAGCAAAGGTCGGTGCGGACCGTCCCGAGCCTCTGAGCGCTTCCATTTTGATGCCCTGATTCGACATATGGCCGGGGACACACAGAAGGTACGCCAGTGTTGTTTGGTGGAGAGGCGCCAAGCGGTTTATTTGTGAAGACAGTTCCTGGAGCTCTGTGGGGAGCGCCCGCCTGCGCCTTCACCTATTGTGACAAGGAGGGCTGTATAGGGAAGATTCACCATTGTGCGCTGAGCGCCGGTCCCCTTCCCTCCCCCACACCGCATGCCCTTTGGATGCCAGCGGAACATATACCATGTCCTGGATTGCGGCGTCCGCAGAGACGGTGGTAAACTCGAACACATCCCATTGTGCTGAGATATACCGATCCACTTTCACGGCAGAGGGGTGCTGGGGTGACAACCTTCGTTAGGTGCGAGGCACTGCAGGCTACACATTGTGGGCACAGGATTTTTGAGAGTGAACGCGGGACCCTGCCACCGCCATCCTGACGACGCGAGCTATGAGGAGGTACAGGCCAAAGATACAAGATCAGGGCTCAAACGCAGACCTTCAGTCCACTGGTTCGGATGACCCACTGGCCTCCTCGAACGTCGAGGTCGTGCCGCCGACGGGCATGGGCACGCAGGACGCTAAACTGGACTTAATACTGGCGGAAATAAAGGCCTCCAGAGAGGTGCTTGAGACGCGCATGGACAACATGGCAACTGGCATGTCGTTCCTTAAAGCAGACCACTACAAGCTGGCCGAAAAGGTCGCGGAGCAGAAGATTGCCCTGGACGACCTGATACCGCAACAAACAGAACACTCCACGAAAATAGAGAACATGGAGAAGCAGCTTAAGTTGCTCTGGGACTGGATGGACGATGCAGAAGGGCGGGCACGCCGCAATAATGTGCGAATTTTGGGGATACCGGAGCGCAGTGAGGGGAGGAACCCCACGCAGTTCGTTGAGGATTGGCTGAAAAAGATTGTTGGGCCGCAGGACCTTACCCCGTTATATAGCGTGGAGAGGGCGCACAGAATGCCAGCCAAGCCACCTAGGCTGGGAGCACCACCCCGACCACTTATAGCGCGCCTCTTGCATTACAAAGACAGAGACTCAGTGTTGAGAGTGGCAAAAGAGACGGCGCCTCTGAGATTCGAGGACAAGACTATCTCTATCTATCCGGATTTCACGCCGGCGGTGCAGAAGGCCAGGTCGACGTTCTTGGGCGTGAAGCGCAAACTTACGAGACAGAAACCTGAAGTATGCACTGCTGTTCCCGGCCCGACTCAAAATAATTCATGACAATAAATCGTACTTTTTCGAGTCCCCGGAAGAGGCAGGGAAGTGGATGGAGGTGGCTCTGACACCATTGAATACGCAGGACCCGCTGGAGAGAGACAAAGGTGGGGGACCGTCACGCAATAAGGAGCGGCAGCCTGACACGGGCGAGGAGCGCACAGAAGGGACCAAGGCGAAAGGTGGGAAGACGCCGGCCAGAGCGAGGAAGACCCCGAAGATAGGCCTGCTGACGGGGGCTGCACTGGTGGAGCATGATGCCAAGGACAAATCGGACATGGGCAGCAACTCGGACTCCCACACGGAGGTGTCGGACTCTGCCACCAGTTTGCAGCTCTTTCCTAAAATTACTGCCCAAGTGGCGAATGACTTTTGATTGTACTTGTAGAAGGCACCGATTGGTAATGTATGAGATTTGCATGGGGGTGAGAGAGTGGGTTGACAGGGGACAGGGACACACACTTGCTTAGGGCACACTGCAGTAACACCACCAGGTACCGAGTGAGTGTGAGTGGATACCACCCCCCAGAGCGCAGACATGTTTTGGTTTAACTGTGATGTTTGGACCTCAGGTTTTTTCATGTGGGGACCTTGAAGTTAGGGGGAAACACATTTTAATGGCACTTAGGGCACCACACTTGATGGATACAACCTTACTTGTACGGGGTGGATTGAGAGTAACTGTCACGGGCCGCGATGGGGACCCTTAACACATACAAAATATGCACCTGGAACGTGCGCGGAATGGGGTCAATCCATAAGAGACATGGGCTCCTAGCGCAACTCAATAGGAGACACATCACGGTGGCATGCCTGCAGGAAACTCACCTGAATAGTGTAGAGAGCGCGAAGCTCCTTAAGAAGTGGAAAGGGCAGCTGTTTGCTCCTACTTATTCTGTGTTTTCACGGGGGCGGATATCTGGCTCAGGAACTTGGTCCCCTTTAAGCTGGTGAAAAAGAGACTGGACCCAGAGGGTAGATATGTGTTCATACGCGGCATGTTGGATGACTCCCCTGTTGTAATGGGCAGTGTGTATGCACCGAATTCGGGCCAGTCGGACTTTTTAACTGCACTGAACAGAGTGGTGGCAGACTGGTCGGATCACCATTGGGTCATAGGTGGGGATTTCAATGCAGTTTTAGACATTACTCTGGACAGGTCACACCCGCCATTGCAGGCCACTGAGAGTCGGAGACAGGCTGACGCCCTTGCACAGTGGGCGGAAGGGTGGGAACTGGCTGACGCATGGAGGAGCATTCACCCACTCAATAGAGAGTATACCTTCTACTCCCCGGCCCATAATCTACACACCAGGATAGATCGTATCTTCTGTACAAAATCATTGATGGGGTCAGTGGTCTCTGCTGAGCACATGGGCAAGACCTTTTCTGACCATAACTCTCCGGAAGCCTCGTTGCAATGGGGCAAGATCCCGACGCCTATACCCACATGGCGCCTGCCTCCGGAACTGCTCGAGGACACTGTATTTCGGGCAGCATGGCGGATGCCATAGCACAGTACTTCACCACAAACACTGGCACGGCTAGCTCAAGGCAAATAGAATGGGATGCCTTTAAGGTGTCCATGAGAGGGGTGGCGATGAGCACACGGGTGGGCATGAGGCACACGGTATTAGAGAAGCTCCGGGAGGTAGAGCGACGACTAGCTATGCTGGAAAGTGAGGCTGCGGGTACGAACATACCCTTCACGCCTCTGCAAGAGGCGCACATAAAACACGCTGAACTGCTAGAGGAGCTGCGTGTCCTGGACTATAGGGAGTACACATGCAGACAGCATGCACACGCGGAAAGATCAGGCCCTCTGCTGGCCCACCTGGTGCGGGATGCTCCAGTACAGATGCCCATAATGGAGATCAATAATCCGGGAGGGGCGCCAGTTACGACACAACGGGGTATCAACGCTACATTTCGGCACTACTACACGACGCTGTACCGCCAACACCAACAGCTGTCGAGATGCATCAGGGGGAGGACCTAGCACGCCCTATCACAGTTGCGGAGATACGCCAGGCCATCCGCGCGCTACCGCAGAACAAAACCCCTGGGACTGACGGCCTCCCGGCCGAGTTCTACGGGGCCTACAATGATTTACTTGCTCTGCACCTACATGTTGTTTATCAGGAGGCGTTGCGATCACAGGGGCTGCCGCAGTCATCCCTACAGGCGTTGATTGTATCGCTCCCAAAACCGGGTCGAGACGGACTACAGCTGGCTAATTATAGGCCTTTGTCCTTATTAAATACGGACTACAAAATACTGAGTAAGGTCCTCGCGTTAAGACAGGCCCAACACATCCCACACGTAATACATTCCGACCAATGCGGATTCGTGCCCGGCAGGAGCACGGCGATGAATCTACGGAGGCTTAGCCAACTCATGCTCCACGAGCAGGCGCCCGTAGGGACGGAGGGTTGTATCTCACTAGACCTGAAGCAAGCTTCTGATTCCCTTCGATGGGATTTTATGTTTGCAACGCTCGCTAAATTTGGTATACCACCCGAGTATGCTGCATGGGTGAAACTGTTATACACCCGTCTAACGGCACGGGTACGCACTAATAGGTGCATCTCGTCACAACTGGAAATAGCGAAGGGCACCAGGCAGGGATGACCGCTGTCCCCCCTATTGTTTATACTGGCCTTAAAGCCGCTTTTCTGTAGGCTTCGGACCTCGGCACATCATAGGGGCCTACGGAGAGCTGAGACGTCTCACGTGGTGTCGGCATATGCGGACGACATTATCCTCTACCTGTGAGACCTGAGGGGTGGACTGGATCCTATCCCTGGAATCTTTGAAGACTTCCGGACATTATCGGGCCTCACGATCAGTGACACTAAGTCCTTCGGGTTCTGTTTCAACGCCTCCGCGGCGACTGATCAACTGCACTTCCCCCCATATACATTTCAGATGGCGGCAACGACCTTCCGTTATCTGGGGATACAGGGTTATAGAGAGGCGAAGGATATGATTGATGGGAACCTGGGTAGGGCGATGGCTGCTCTTAAATCGCAGGTACAATTCTGGACCGCACTGCCATTATCGGTGGTGGGCCGGGCAGCCATCTCTAAGATGGTGGTTCTGCCCCGACTTCTATATTACTTCACAAATCTACCCTTCATGGCCCCTGCGGCTTTGTTTAGGTCATTGAACACTATGCTAACGGAACTCGTGTGGGGGTCGGGAAGGCGCCGTATTAGTCTGGCTAAATTGCAGCTTCCTACTGCAGGAGGTGGCATGGGGGTCCCCGATATGTTGGCGTATAGCTATGCATGTCAACTGCAATGGCTGGCCTACTAGTTGGGGGGGCGCAATCTCCATGAAATTGGAATGTCAGAGACAGACAGAGCGAAAGGGGCCATCCATACCCTGTTATTAACGAGAGCTGAGATCCCTAGGTCGACACCGCCCCTGTTTAAACTGGCGATTACGCGCTGGAGGAAGGCGGTGAAATACACGAACGCAACGTCCTCTTATGCCCCCATGATACCCCTTTTGGGCCTTCCCACGGGAACAGGCCCGCTATCACATGGGCACTCACTACGTGGCACGATGCGGGAGTGGCGCAAGTGGGATATTTATTCGCGGATGGACATGTCATGCCTTTCGAGGACTTCTGCAGCTCGCACCACGCTCCAAGTGGATTGTTCCTCTTGTATGCTAAGGTGCGTCACTATATTACACAGACATGGGCACTAACTGGAGAAGAACCACCCACGAACCCACTGCTCACCATGCAGTACTTAATGGGATCAGGAGGCCACCTGACGAAATGGATTGCGAATGGTATACGGACGGGGAGGGCAACCTCATTACAACCCCCGCGAGACAAGTGGGAAGGCGACATAGGGAGGGTGGTTAGGGACAAGAAGTGGGAACGCATTCTGAAATTTCCCAAGAAAGTGTTGAGGAACCCGAAATTTAAATTTATCCAACTTAAGGTGTTACACAGTGCGTACCTCACACCTCATCGATTACACGCCATGTTCCATGATACCACTGACACTTGCCCTAGATGTGGCGCGGATGACGCGCGACTAATACACATGATATGGGATTGCCCGAAGTTAGGGTACTATTGGAGAACGGTCCATGAAGCCCTAGCCAGGCTAGTTCTTGTCAGACGGTACGCATCTATGGAATATAGCATACTGGGATTCGGGCCTACTGAACGAAAAAAGAGCACAACCACACGTTTTGCCGACCTAGCCCTACTGCTTGCCAAAAGAACCATAACGATGAGATGGAAGTCGGCTAGGCCGCCTGATCCTGAGGTCTGGAGAGCTGAGATGGTGAGTTGGGGGAGGGCAGAGGGAATGGCGCTGCAGCGTGAGAGCGTAAGGGCCTCAGGAAGACTCCTGTGTCCCTAGATTGGAACACCATGTTGGGGGCCTTTGAAGCCGGGGATGGCGATTCCGCATCCTCTTCATCCATTGCTGATGGTTAGGATGCGAGACTGTATGGGCAGAATGATGGGAGCTACCTTAAACTAATTGTCACCTCATGCACCGTAGTGCAAGCGTAGACCCAGGTGCGGAGAGGCAAACATGATTCCCATTGAGCATGGTCCTATGGAGGTCTGTGGCAGCATATCGCTTGTAAATCAGAAGTATACTGTTGTAACCAGGTACTATATATAACTCTGCTGGTTGTGTGCTAGTGTCGGGGAGGGAGGTGGGTGGGTTGGGGGAGTTCATATAGAAGTAGTTGAATTGTAACGAAAACTGAAAATGCTTAATACATGTATTGTTATTTATCAAGCCTGTGAACGGCAGGATACAAGCTATTATCATGTGCGACAAATGTATCTTACTGTTCATGTCTATACTGTGAATAAACAAATTTTCAAAATAAAATCTCTACGTATGCCTGAAAACTTTGCTTGTTGGCCTCCCTATGCAGAATGTGGTCCCCATACTGGGTAAGAAATTTAGGGCCATATTATCAAGAACGGCAATAACATTATTGCCACTTTAGCTGCAGAAAACTGCCTCTAAAGCGGCGGTAAGGGGCTTGATAATATGCCCTAGAGAATTCCAATGGAAGCCCAGGTTCTGGTGTGAAGGACGAGAAACCTGGGTTTCTATTGGAATTCTCTAGGGCATATTATTAAAGCCCCTTATCGCCGCTTTAGAAGCAGTGATAATGTTATCGCTGTTCTTGATAATATGGCCCTTAGTCTTCAATGTGGTAGCAAGACTTGCTTTAAGGCTACCAGGGGACTATGCAAATCATCTAACCCCAAACTCAGGGAAGTTTGATGAATGTACTTCAACCGGTGGATGTACAGACAGTGTTCCGGTGTTAAACAATCTGTGAGAATGGGCCTGTTAAAGGCTGTGTGCTCCTGTGTCCATAATCGGAGCCACATAAGGAGAGTTTGCATTATAACGTGACCCAGCCCCACCTTGAGCTGGCAAATAAAAGAACTTGTACTAGTGGGAATAGAAATAGCCTTTTAAGAAAGCCATTTTCTATGACATCCAGTCCCCCTGGATCTCCAGTATTCCAAACCCCTACCCGATATGATGCACCCGCACAACACTTTGACCTATAAATGGCTATGAGTTCTTAGACTGGCTTCCGTCCCATTCTACTGGCAAAACTAAAAACAAGTCTCCACGGTCCTGGAAAAGGTCTGCTGGTCTTCAAAGGTCTTAATGAGAGATGATTACCTAAGAGAAGCCCCAGATAGGTAAATGTGGGGACAGTGCAGACTCTGTCACTGTTAACTATGAATGTAGGGTTTTCCTTCCTTTTCGCCCCATAAACCATGACCAGGGTACTGGAGCGTCGCCCCACTGCTGACTGACCAGTTCAAAACAGAAAAATAAAATGATAATAACACAATGTTATTATCATTTTTATTTTACCGTACTGGGTCAGTTGGTTGGGGGTGGGGTGGGGCTGGGCTGTTCAGAGGGGGAAACAACCTTTACAACGCACTACCATTACAACAAAACTTTTACAACGCAACATCCATTACAATGCATGCCATTACAACGCAACCATTACAAAGCATGACACTACAACGCATACCACTACAACGCATGTCATTACAACGCAGTCATTACAACGCATACCATTACAACGCATACCATCACAAAGCATAGTACCCTTACACTATCCAACACTTATCCTACTGTTGCACCCCCTGGAGTTAGAATAGTAATTTTTACCCCTACACTATCCAACACTTACCCTACTGTTGCACCCCCTGGAGTTAGAATAGTAATTTTTTCCCCTACACTATCCAATACTTACCATACATGCAATGTAATGGTATGCGTTGTAACGGTAGTATGTGTTGTAATGGAATGCGTTGTAAAGGTAGTTTTTTAAAATTCATTATAATGGCATGCGTTGTAATGGAATGCGTTGTAATGGATGTTGCGTTGTAAAAAATGCGTTGTAAAGGTATGCGTTGTAAAAGTATGCGTTGTAACGTCATACATTTGTTCAGAGGTCGGGGATGAGTGGTGGGCACTTTCTAAGTGCGCATGGCAGTTTGGCCGGCCAAACAGTCATGCACACTTTGCATGTTCACCGGCTGTTATGCACAGCCGGTGAGCATTCACAGCCTCCCAGTCCCTCTGAGCTCTGAACCACAACACTCAGACCAATCACAGTGCTGCTGTAACGCAGTGTCTTGATTGGCGGGGGGATTCTGGAAAGCTGTGTGCTTCCTGCTGCCGGAGAAGAGAAGAGGACGGAGGAGAGGTGGTGGCTGGCCATACCCAGGTAAGTGTTTTTATTATTTTTATTTACTCCCCACTCCGACCCACTCCCACCCCACCAGCCCTGCTCGGTAGCAGCAGCTGCTGACCATTACGTGAGTTTTTGATTGGTTTACCATTAGATCAAGGCTTGTATATTTACAAAAACAGTCCAATAGGCACTACAGGCCTTTTGCTATCCTTGCAATTAGAACAGTGCCATCCGCATGGATTAAAGCGGGACACTACGATGACCTACCTAAGGGCAATCTGCCCCATGGTCAACCACCGGCTTCTCCAGGTCATTAACATATATAAAGAAAACAGGAACAGCACCAGCACACAGCCCTGACAAGGCTAAAAGCTGCTGTAGTCTCCCCCTCTGGACCATATCTCATGCTAGCCATGACTTCATTATGCAGCTGCCTCAGAAAACCAACTTTGTACTGCTCCACTCCCATATCCGACAAAATGCTCCACAATTTAACTCTGTTGACAGAGTCAACTACGGAGATTAAGTCCATAAATGGCAGATATATCCGACCCTCTTTGGCCAAGGTGTACTTGCTGATTAACCGATACAAATTTAGGGCATGCACTGCTGGTCTTAAGCCAGGGCTAAAACGAAACTACAGATCAGATAACACATTATATTCCCCAGCCCATGCCTTCAATCGTTCCAGCAGAATTCTCACCATGACAGAGTCCAGTGGAACCCCAAAAGTAGGCAGAGGTAAATGTATATAATACCTTACTCTTTATTTGTGGTAGTGTGGGTGAGCAGTAAGGCTTTATCAGAGAATAGTGATAAGCATTTATTCTACAAACTCAGGCAAAAAATGGTGTCACACACTCAAAGACTGAACTCAGACCAATTTGTTTGTATAAAAATATTATTTAGTTGTATTTTTTTTTTCTAGAACCAAGCCAGCCTAGTACAGGTAAGTGTAATAATACTTTGCAAGAACATTGCAGTTAAATACACTTTGAATGCAGTTGAATGTAAATGGATTGGTTACAGGTAGGTCATTTGTTTATAAAAAACCTTTACAACGCATTACATCGCAGATACTATTACAACGCATGCCATTGCAACGTAAGTATAGGTAAGTATATTATTTTTTATATTATTATATTATTATTTTTTTAAATATAATTAATAAATATTTAATTAATTTTATTTATAAAATACATTTGTAATTAATGTCATTATAATTTTAAATTTATAAATATATATATAATTTTTTTTAATAAATATTAAAATTACTAAAATAAATTTAATTAATTTAATTTAAGTATTTTTTAAAAACTGAACCCTTAAAATACCCCTGTACCCCATAACCCAAACCTAGCCCTGAACCCTAAAAATACCCCTGTACCCCAAAACCCAAACCCAACCCTGAACCCTAAAAATACCCATGTACCCCAAAACCCAAACCCAGCCCTGAACCCTAAAAATACCCCTGTACCCCAAAACCCAAACCCAAACCTGAACCCTAAAAATACCCCTGTACCCCAAAACCCAAACCCAGCCCTGAACCCTAAAAATACCCCTGTACCCCAAAACCCAAACGCAACCCTGAACTATAAAAATACCCCTGTACCCCAAAACCCAAACCCAACCCTGAACCCTAAAAATACCCCTGTACCCCAAAACCCAAACCCAGCCCTGAACCCTAAAAATACCCCTGTACCCCAAAACACAAACCCAACCCTGAACCCTAAAAATACCCCTGTACCCCAAAACCCAAACCCAGCCCTGAACCCTAAAAATACCCCTGTACCCCAAAACCCAAACCCAGCCCTGAACCCTAAAAATACCCCTGTACCCCAAAACCCAAACCCAACCCTGAACCCTAAAAATACCCCTGTACCCCAAAACCCAAACCCAGCCCTGAACCCTAAAAATACCCCTGTACCCCAAAACCCAAACTATATATAAAATTACTTTAATTAATTAATTTAATTTATTTTTAATATTTTGGTAATTAAAAAATAGGTTAAATAAAATGATATACTTACCTATACTTACGTTGTAATGGCATGCGTTGTAATAGTATCTGCGATGTAATGTCATGCGTTGTAAAGGTATGCGTTGTAAAGGATCCTGCGTTGTAATGGTGTGCGTTGTAACAGTATGCGTGGTAAAAGTTGCGTGGTAACGGTTGCTTACCATAAAAAACAGTTTGAATTACACAGGGGTGGCCAGTTGCAGTTTGCTGTTTTGGCGTTGGGTACCCAGTTGTTTTCAACGGGGATTGCCGGTTATGGTTTTTGGCTGCAGACTTGGTCTAGGAAGGCTTCCGGGAGGAACCAACAGCTGCACAAGTAAGTTGTAGGGCAAGGAGACAGGAAGGGGGGCTGCTCCTGTTAGCAGGGAAGGCTGGGGTCGCGTTACAAAGGCAGCAAGTCCTTTGAAGCTCCCCTGCCACAGATGTCTCTTCCTGGCCAGGGGGGGGGGGTTGTGACCATCTCTGCCCAGGAAAGGCTTTGTTTCTGGGCTTGGGGAGCGAAGGCTCCCACCCTAGGGGTCCAGAAACATGTTTCGTGGTGGCAGGCAGGTGCGTACCAGTCAGGGAACCCACCAGAGGCTGGTCGTTTTTCAGGGGGAATCTCTAAGATGCCCTCTGAGTACATTGTATAATAAATCCCACATTGGCATTCGTGTGGGTTTATTATACTGAAAAGTTTGATACCAAACTTCCCAGAATTCAGTAAAGCCATTATGGTGCTGTGGAGTTCGTAATGTCAAACTCCCAGACCATATACTGTTTTATGGCTTTACTGCACTTACAATGTCTATGAAAGGACTTAGACACTGTAGGGGGTACAGTACTCATGCAACTGTACCCTCACCAGTGGTATAGTGTATCCAGCCAGAGGGGTTTCTTACTTATACCATAGGGAGTGGGTTGCAGGCATGGCACACAGGTATGTGTGCCATGTCGACTCTTCACTTTTCTCTGCACCAAAACTTGCAGCCTTCAATGGCAGTAGGTGAGTGTAAAGGTACAGGGCCTCTAAGGGTAGCACAATATGTGCTGGAGCCCTTAGAGGTCTGCCCTGGTCACAGTGCCCTTGGTACCCATGGTACCTTTTTACAAGGGACTCACATGTGTCGAGAAAATTGCCAATTGGGGGTACAAAGGTACAGTTTTGGGAAAGAACACAGGCCTTGAGAACCTGATTGGCATGGACCCAGGGCACATCAGGTCAAGGTGCATCAGAAATCTGGCAAAAAGTGGGGGGGAGGGGTTTTACTGCAACAGAAACCCAGCTGAGTAAGTGGGTCCTCCGCACCATTCACAAACCTACAAGCAGGAAACGTGGAGAGCTGACAAGATCTCAAATGAAAGTACTCCATGAGCACCATTCAAAATGTCCCCGTATGTTGCTTATGCATTCATCCAGATCTTTAAAAAATGACCTAGGCAAGTCTATCTTGGAGGTATCGAAGACAATGTTATAAACATTAATTAGAAGCAGCTGAGCTGAGAGGCGCTGTAAAAGTATACATTGGTAGTGTGGGGAATTAAGATTCAGCCATGGGACCTGGGTGGGAAATGCAAGGGAGGGAAAAGCCAAAAGCTCACCTTTTGCCCTGCCCACAGAACTCGTGAGAGCAGAAGTAAAATGTGTGGAATAACCATCCATAAAAAACGGTTCAGTGAGCCAAGTCTTTTGTAAGCAGATAACCGCATGAGAATTAATGAAATTATTCCGCTTGACCCTGCCTCACTTACAGGCCATGCCTGCCACATTCCAAAAAAAAAAAAAAAAAAAAGTTTGGGCTGGACTGTTCCCATTGGGCGCAGGGTCAAGACTGATTTGCATATGGCTGGGTCCAAACTGGAATGGCATGGTGAGCAAAAAAACAATGGATTGAGGCCCAGATCTCTGTACTGGGGTGAATGTATGACATTGTTCTGCATACTGTCGATCAATTGTTCTTTTTGGACGTTCCATGAGGCCAGAATTTTGTGTATATCTCCCTCGCTACAGGATTCTCAAACTTGAGGATTAACACGCATACTAATCGGGGGGTAAGATTACATTGTCTTTACTAAGCATACTGTTTTGAGATGGTATGGCATCTCCACTAAATTGCCGTAATCTAGACCGCTCCTACAAAATAATGTCAGTGGCAACAGAGTGGGTGAATTTTCACACAAAATCATCCCTAGTTAAAATGTTCACTGACGGCAAAGGCATCTGGATAGAGATCTTCGAAGCATGGGGGTTTCAATCCAACTCGTCGAAACGAGCAATGGGCGCGAATCTGTAGAAGGTGGAAATAGTTTGTGCCAGCAATGGTGGAGCGATCAGACTGCTCTGTGGCCTAGAGAAGTACCTAAGCAGGACAGCCTCAACGACTGGAGGGTATGGAGTTGTAGAGTTGGTCTTCATCAAATACCTCTTTGGCCACTCGTGTATCCTTGAAATTAATCACCATGCAATCATTCCCATCTAGCTTCAGCGAACTGCCAACCTAGGTAACCCTGTGCACAAGATTATTCTGGTTATGTGCTAGCTGCTGCCAGCCCCGTCTGCCCTTAACGCCTTAACAGCGGCGGTTTTTCCACCACGGTGCGGGTGTTCTGAAGGGTGGGCGGGGCTGCGTCGGCCGTTGACCGTCGGCAGCACTGGGGAGGGAGTGCTCCCGTCGGCCAATGGCCGACGGGAATAAGGAAGGGGTTAATCCAGTGAACCACTTTATCGACCAATTGGTTTTGCTCCTCTTTTAAATTGTCTCACATTTTTTAAGATAACATCGTATGGGACAGCCTGTGGGAGTGGGGGCGCAATTGAAGTATAGAATGATTAGTGTTGAGAAGAGTGGTTAAAAGATTTCTTAACCCCCACTGATGTCACCCCAAGCCTGCTAGCGGATTTGATATTTGATATTTTGAAGGTGTATTTATAAAGCGCGCCGTTCGCTCCGGAGGGAGCATCATGGCGCTGAAAGTCCCTAGAGCCAGGTCGAGGAGTGGTAAGGGGGAGAATTAGATGGCAGCTTTGGTCCAGTCTTCGGGAAGGTTAAAAATCCACGTTTTGAGAAGTTTTCTGAAAGGCTTCTCTAGGGTCTGTTGTCTTAGGTGCTTGGGCATGCTATTCCAGGCTTTGATGGCCAGGGAGCTTAGAGTTTTCCCCCCTTTAGACTTCAGGTTGAACCTGGCGGAGGACATGAGATTTTCTTGGGCGGAGCGAAGAGAACGACTCGGGTTGTAGTGAGGGAAGCGTCTGGTTAAATATTTAGGGCCCGTTTTGTTAAAGGCCCGAAAGGCAACGATGAGTATCTTGAAAAGTATTCTCTTGTGCAGGGGTAGCCAGTGTAGGGTCTTTAGAGCTGCGGAGATTGAAGATTTGCGGGGTAATTTTAGGACAAGGTGGGCGGCGGTGTGTAGGATGCTTTGGAGCTTGGAAAGAGTGGACTTTTTGGTCCCAGCCAGGAGTCCGTTACAGTAGTCCACACGCGAGATTATGAGGGCCACTGTTACCGTTTTTCTGGCCTCGAGGGGGAGAAAGTCAAAAAACTTTCTCAGAGATTTAATTATGCCAAAGCATCTGCCAGCCACGGTCATTACGTGTTGGTCAAATGAAAGATCAGAGTCAAAAAGTACCCCAAGGTTTCTGGCAGTGGTGACGGTCTGGGGGGGGGGCAACAGAGTTATCCGGCCACCAAAGGGCTGGACAGAAGGAGGTGTTCTTTCCGATGGGGAGGATCTCTGTTTTACTAGAGTTGCACCGTAGGTGATTGGAGTCCATCCATTGGAATACAGCAGTTAGGCAGTTTTTGAGATTGAGCTCTGCGTTGTTGGAGTTGTCGTCTAGGGGTACGATCAACTGAGTATCATCGGCATACGAGGTGACAGGTATGCCGAATGATTCAATAAGGGTGAGGAGAGGGATAAGGTAAATGTTAAAAAGAAGGGGACTTAGGATGGACCCTTGAGGTACTCCAGAGGAGACCTTTATCTCTTTAGATTGAAAAGGGCCCAGGGCGACAGTTTGGAACCTGTCGCTGAGGAAAGATCTGATCCATGATAGGGCTGTGTCAGAGATGCCAATGTCCATTAATCTGTTGATCAGGATAGAGTGGGATATGGTGTCGAACGCTGCCGTGAGGTCGAGAAGTATCAGAATGGCTTTCTTCCTCTGGTCTTGCAACGTTTTGATGGTGTCAGTCAATTCGATCAGAGCAGTTTCAGTTGAATGTTTAGGCCGGAAACCGGATTGCTGAGGATGAAGTATGTTGTGGGTTTCCAGGTAGGATTTGAGTTCCTTGTAGACTAGCTGTTCGGTTATTTTACCCAAAGCTGGGAGAAGGGTGATTGGACGGAGATTGGTCAAGTCCACTGGGGATTGGTTAGCTTTCTTCATTAGTGGTTTTACTACACCCTTTTTCCATAAGCGCGGAACAGAACCAGAACTAAGAGACAGGTTGACTATGTCATTGATGGTAGGGTTAATCTCATCAATGATTTGATGGAGAATCTTGGGGGGACAGGGGTCGGAGGGGGAGCCGGATTTGCAGGATAGAATTGCATCTCTGGTTTGGGCTAGAGTGACTGGGGTGAAATTTCTAAGACTGCCAACTGACGAGCAAAGTTGGTTGGGATGGGGAGGTGCAAGGGGGGATTGGGGAGGGGGGAAGGTCTTTTGGATGGAGGCGATTTTTTCGTCAAAGTAGTCTGAGATCGCAAAGATCTTGGGATGGGGGAATTTCGGGTTGGAGAGCCTTGGGCTGAGTGAAAGTTTTCACTATCGAGAATAAGGTTTTTTGTTTTTGACTGGCTTCTGTGATGGCTTTTACGTAGAAAGTTCTCTTGGCTGCTTTAATGTTAGCGAGGTAGTTTTTCCTCTGGTGGATATAGGTGAGGCGGTCGTCGTTGTCATAGGTTTGACGCCATTTACGCTCAGCTTTCCTGCAAAGTAGGTGGGCGGAGGCTAAATCAGGGGTGAGCCAGGGAGCGTTGTTTTTAGTTTTCTTCTGAGTTTTGTCAGGGCGATTGGTGGGGCTCTGTTTTGTAATTTCTTGTGTGATCCAGTTATGAAAGAGTTCGGCATCACTTTCAATTTTTCCGGAAAGAGGGGGGAAGTGGGCTTGAAGAATGGGATTAAGAATAAGGTTTTCCTGGACGATTTTCCAGTTGACAGAGTGGTCGCGATGAAGATTAGTTTTATTGATAGTTTGAGGGTGGCTACTAGTGATGTGGAATGGAATCAGGCTGTGATCTGTCCATATCTGGGGGAGGGGGGGTTGGGTGGTGAGAGAAGGGAGATTAGAGCAGACACCGTCGAGGGTGTGTCCTAGTAGATGTGTGGGCAACGTAACACTTTGATGAAGGTGGAAAATTTCAAGTGTCTGAAGGAAGTTACTGGTTTGAGAATCGGATGGGGACTCAAGGTGCAAATTAAAGTCACCTAGGAGGGTAAAATGAGGATAACGAAGTAGGAAGTGTCCCAGAGCGTCGTTAAGGGAGTCAAGGAATTTGGAAGCATTGCCGGGTGGGCGATAGATCAGACCACCTGAGAAGGAAAGGGATTGACTGAGTTTGATGGAGAAGCCCATACCTTCTGTGTCGGTGAGTGGGTCTAGGCTGAAAGTATGACAGTTAAAGGTGTTTTTAAGAATAATTGCAACACCTCCGCCTCTTCCTTTCAATCTGTCCTGTCTGTGAAAGGAATAACCTTGGGGGAGTGCAATGGCTATGTCTGGGTTGCTGTCTTCTGTGAGCCAGGTTTCGGTAATCATGAGACAGTCTAAATCGGAATCTATGATGAGGTCATGGATATCTTGGCTATGTTTACACATAGACCGTGCATTTATCAGGCCACCTTTAAAAGATGGTAGAGAGTTCTTGGGTGGGGGTGGAGTTGGATGGGCTGGGGCAAAGGTCAGTGACCAGCGGCATTGAGTGCAGCAAGTCGTGCCGACAACCTTTGAAAGGTCAAGTTTGCAAGAGCAATGGAGAGTGCCTCGGAGTCGATGGAGGTCGCTAGACAGGTACCTGATATGTGAGGGGGATTAGGGCAGGGTTTCCTGCGCCTGGCGCGGTCTTGGCGCGGACGGGCGCAGACGGGCTTGCCTTAGGCACGCCTCCCGCGCGCAAACGGCGCTCCCGCTGCGCTCGTCCGCTGCACGTCCTGTGCATGCACATATCAGGTGAAGGAAGGGGGCGTGGCCTAAAAAGTGGGCGGAGTCAGCGCGCACGCCTGGACTGATGGCGGCGGCTGAGAATGAGCGGGGTAAGGCGCGGCAGCTATTAGGATCAGCTGTGCGCTGATGGTAGTGAAAATGGGGTTGTCACAGATCTCCCCTCAATCAGGGGGTCCGCCTTCAATTTGTTGGGTCTTTCCAATCTAGTAGTCACTGATTGGACTGATTGGACTGATTGGCTGCTTAGACTGAGTATCTGCAAAACCACACCTTGTCGTGCCCAGTGACAGGGCCCTGGCAGTATACTGTAGTGGCAAGGCACTTTTCAAGTTTCCTAAGGATACTTCCACTTTCCCCAGTCTGTCCAATATCGGGCTCAACACACCCGTGAGCACGATCCTCTAGCAAATTGGATCCAAACTACCAGAGAGGATTTGACCAGTATGGCTGACCGGATGGCTGTCAGAGTCAGACTTAGGCACAGAGGTTGGGCTTGCGTGGAGACCCATCATGGGGTTCCCTATTCTCCGCCTAGTCTCTGTGGTAACAGTAGGACTGGGAAAAGATAGACCAGAATGGACCCCAGCTGCAGCTGAACATGCAGATGATTGCGCGGGAGTGGGAGTGATGGAAGGGGCAGCGGTCCCTGTTGCAGGGGTGGGTACCTGATCTTTGACTCAAGAAAAAGATAATGACAGGCGCCGTTCAGCGAGTTCTATCTCTGTACTGATTACTCCCACTGCTCTCTGTAAAAAGCTGCCTAGTGTAGACCCTGGTGTAACTATAGCAGCTGTAAGCCTGCGTTTCACCATCGTATATTTACAGACAGCGGGGCAGATTTACAAGAAAGTGACTCAGTTCGGAACGCAAGCCATTTGGCTGTGCCGCACTGAGTCACTCTCAAAGCACAGGGATGGACATATTTACAACAATATGTCGCATCTCTGTGCTTGCCCCTGCGCTGGCACACAAACTGCAGCCATGCACCGGCGCAGGCACCCTTGCACCATGGTGCTGCAGAATGCAGCACGCATAGAAAGAGGAAAACAAAACGAGGAGAAATTAATACATTTCTCCTCGGTGCGCCTCCCTACACCTCCCCTGGGGAGGCGTAGCATTCACACGTATTTCCAGATTTACGATTTCTCGTAAATCTGGAAATGTGTCTGATTCCATGGGTGTTTCGTGGGAATACCCACAGCAACACCCATGGAACACCCATTTCACTCAAAGTACTGCGGGCAAAGGGGCATATTTACAAGGACAGAAAAAGTCACGCAGGGTGGCTTTTCGTGTCCTTGTTAATATGGAGCAGTAAAATGCGCCATTGGTACAACACAAAAACTGACGCACCGGTGGCGCAAGCGGCTTGTAAATCTGCCCCAACGTTTCTACTGGTTCAAAGAGTCTGTGACCCCAAGTTAGACTAGCCTTAAAAGTTCATAGGTCCAAGGAAACAGTAGCCTTTCCCTTGCAGAGAAGCGGAAGAAAGAGGGGTGACCCAGCCCAGCCTCTTCCAGTCGATGACGGGCGAAGACGCGTCCTGTCTTGGCCCGGTCTTTGCCCAAGCGAACGCCCGGGCACGTCTACCGCTTCTGGTTCAGAGGTCACTAGCTATAGCGCTGCACAGTGGCTCATGGTAACTCACAGGTGCAGACATCCCTTTCTCCTCCAAGCAATCAACGAAGCAGGGCGGGATATGGAGTCCCCTCATTGTAATGCCCCTATTTTAATTCATTACAGACAATAGACTTCTATACCCAAAGCTAAAGCTGTCTGTAGTTGAGACCTGAAAAATGAGTGTAATAATCAACAAATTATATTATTCACTAGGTATCTATTTGATTTCTCCCTCAAGTGCTCTATTGCATCCTAGGACTTTCTTTAAAATATATTTTTGATCTTTCAACAAGTACTAATATTAAGTGCATATTTTCAAAATGAAGGAAATTAATCATAATTTAAATCAAATGACCAAGTAAGATCTTCGTGCAAATAAGCAGGCAAAGCTTTGGTAGCTGTTTTCCTTAAACTTGCTACTGTTAAGTGTATTTTTGTTATCAGAGAATATTGAAAATCAAAACTAGTTTCATGACAAAGTGCAAGTCTGTACAGTAGAGGGCAGTGCAACCTTAGAAACACGTTTTTGCTGCAACTAAAACACTGCACCATTACTTCAGCATCCGCCTTCGACAGTTCCGTTTTATCTCTCATTACTGAGATGTGTGGAGCTGGCCTCGACGGAAGTGCGCCCACGAGCAGCAGTCTCAAGGTCATGTTTGCTTAGGAGAATGGCTCTAGTGAGGCTTGGGTGTGAAACGGCTACCGGATAATGGAACTGAGTGTGTCTTTCAGCCGCCGCCGGTAATGGGAGTAGGTGAGGGGCGGTGACGTGGGGAGGGGCAGGGTGGGGGGTAGTAATGTATGGATTACGTAGTTTTACAGGTAAGTAAATATTTAAATAAATAAAACGAATTTCGTTGAGTGCACTGCATCCCCAAATGCGATGCTGTGCGCTAAATGTTTACTTACCTGTAAAACTCCGTAATCCATACATTACTACCCCCCACCTTGCCCCTCCCCTTCCTCACGTCACCGCCCTGCAGGTACTCCCACTGCCGGCCGCGGCTGGTGGCTTTGAAATGGGGGGCATTGGCAGTGCTTAATTAGTTAATTTGTAAACGAGAGAGTGTGGGTGCCCAAAGCTCTGCTCAGAAGGCAGCGTCCTGTGAAGTTAATTGGCAGGATGGGGGGGGGGGCGAGGGGGGTAGAGGGACAGTCAGACACAAAGCCGCTTTTGTGTGTGAAAACGGCTAAACAGGTGGACAGTACAATAATGTACCTGCCAACTGCCTTACAAAACTAAAACCTCGCTACACATCTGATACCTAACTCCTTGCTCCTGGGGACCCCCACCCCTATAATCCCCTCCACATGCCCCCACCCTGCCATTAACATATTACAAACATTACAATGTATTGCAATTCAAAATACATACTTAAAAATCCACAATTCTGTTAAACCTATATCCTAGGCCTGCACTTCTGAAACTGTAAATAACCAAACGTCTACAACTGAACCTTAAACTGCTTGCCTACCCTTTCCCTGCCCATGCTCCCAACTTTCAACGCCAAACAAACCTCTGCCAACCCCTGGCAAACTTTGCAAAGCCCCACCAAGCACCTGTTTCAAGCAACAACTACAAAATGGTTTCTTCCCCTGCACACCTGTCACAATGGAAGCTAGCCCAAAAGTAATCTTCAATTTAAAAAAATAATAATAATCTGGAATAAATGGGTACGGGAGGGCGGGGAAAGCTTTCTACTGCCACACACCCTGCTCCCAGCCACCAGGTCACCAAACCTAAAATGATGGCTGGGAGCAAAACCCTTGCAAACTATATAGCCCTTGGACTATGCCCAAAAACAGCCCAATGTTCACAAAATGGCAGTCCCCCATACTGCCCCCACCTCTCCCAATCTGCCCGGGAGGCAGACCTCCCTGTAGTCGGCTGCTACCCAAACCCCCAATGTCGAGCGTCCAGAATACTTGGCTGGTAGACTTTAATTAATTTCCGGCCTCTCCAATCCACTTCCAGCCGCCGTATCTCAGTCGTGCAGGTTCCTGGTTTCACCCATTGTGATTGTTTTTCCTCATCTTTGAACTTTGTGCATTTTTCCCTCTTGCTCTTGGTAAATGTCTGATGCACAAAAATAAGTGCCGGTCCCCAAAAATAAGTGCCAGTGGAGGGCACCACTGGCAACCACAGGCTTAAATTAAGCATTAGGCATTGAGGCGCCGGGGTGTGGAGCTGTGGCATGGTGGCATGAAGGTCCAGAGTTCTGGGGCTGTCGAACTAGGGAGTGAGGTTCCAGAGTCTTTACAAAACGGGGCATCGAGACATAGAGTACTGTGGTATTAGAGATCAACTGCTGTAGCAGTAGAGCTATGACATTGGGATTCTGCAGTGCTGTGGTATTGGAGTGCTTGATCAGGGTCAAGAAGTGCTGTAGCATTAGAGCTATGATATTGGGACATATTGGGACATGTTGTGCTGATAGAACGATTCAAATGTGGTGGACATTGAGTGCTGTGGTGTTAGATATTTGAAATGTGGACATAGACTGCAGTCAGGATAAAACGTTGATATAGGTACATAAAGTGCTGTGGTGTTGGAACTTTTACATGGGAACATGGAGTGTGTTGGTATTTGCCTTTTCAAACTTGATCGGGTATGGCTCTGGTATTAGAACTCTGACATGGACATGGAGTGCTGGAGTATTCGAGCTCTGAAACGGGGACATTGAGTGCTGTTGTATCAGAGCTCTGAAATGTGGACAAGAAGTGCTATGGTATTAGAGCTTTGAAATGTGGACATTGAGTGCTGTGGCATTGGAGCTCTGAAATGTGGACATAGAGTGCTGTAGTGCTGGAACTTTAAAATGGAGACATGGGGTCTGTTGGTATTTGGAAGGGTTCTGGTATTAGAACTCTGAAAGGGGGCCATGGAGTTTCGGAGTCTTGAGGCTGTGAAATGGGGCCTGGAGCTTCTGAGTTTAGTGGCTTTGAACGAGGAACTGGAGTTCCAGGACCCTTGATCTGTGATATTGGGGGCACGGGGCTTTAGTGTCTCTCGGCACTGAAATGAGGGCTCAGAATTCAAGAGTTTGGAGGCTGGAAAATAAGGGCTTTGAGTGCTGGAGGCGTGGTGCTCTGTAAGGGGAACATGGGCTTCCAGACACTTGGTTTCAGGAGTCAGGTAGGTAGAGAAAGAAGGAGCTCTAGGAAGCCCCATTCATGAAGGTAAAAAGGTTGTGAAAAGGGAGAGGAGTCAATGACACGATACTTGGAGGTGCCGAGAGGATTGTGCCCCATCTGGAAGGTGTATTGCATGGTCGAGCGGTGTTTCAAACATAAGCCGCATTAATGATGCAATTGCGTCCTATTGGTTGCCTGAATTTAAGGCCAAATGACAGTGTCACCAAAGCGTCTTGCAGAATGATGGCAAGGAAGAGCAAGCAGGCCTAGAAGAACAGAAGTTCATTTGAAAGAAAGATTATGTTTGGGCCGGCTTTAAACTGGCTGCTGTCTGTTTACAGTTAGTTGAGCATGTGAGGTGGAGTGTCAGCTGATCAGAAGCATGCTCAAGGGAGCGAAGAACTCGGGACTCAGAAACTATTCTGCTAGTATTTTTCCCTTGCATCATGAAAACGTCCTTCTTTCTGATGTGGTCCGCATTGTGATACATTGCTGGGTTTTTAGGTGCACACTACTGCACTGTAGCTGTTTGTGGTTTTTGAAAAGTGTGGGAATATGATTATCAGCAGTCAGCCTGCAGTGATATGAAGAATGCTATCAAGGTACAATATTCATACATACGGACAGCACAGTCAGTAAACCCTTAGACTTAAAGTTGGAGCTGACCCAGGATTGTGGGGTATTTTAAGGTTTGTGTTTCATTGTTTATACATGTGTGTTGGTTTATTAGCAGTATGCCTTTTGTTTGTCCAGGAATTGCAGTGAGAGGACATGGACCCTAATCAGTGCTTAATTTGAGCTGGTGGTTTCCGGTGCTCGTCACCGGCACCTAATTGTCAGGACAGCCAGCCACATGGTGGCGCTGTTTGCTAATTTTGTGATAAACACAACCGTTGTTTAATAATTCTCTATAGATTTAAAATGACTAATACCTGCTACTCAAAGCTATACAAATAGCTGGGGTGGCAGGTATTAGTCATTTTTATTGTATAAAAAGTCTGAATTGCTATTAGTAGTGCAAGCTGCTGTGGTCTCCTGACAAGGGCCCTGGCACTTATTTCTTTACAAAATAAGTACTGACCCTAATATGGTTGACGCATACTTCTCCAACCAATATCCTCAACCGACTAAGGGGTTTTCATTTCGTTTATGGGTGTCTCAGCCTTTGAGACTGCAAATTGAGGTCTGGGATCCCAGAGTTTTGGGCTGTGCAATGTATTCATGAAGCGCAGAGTCTTGGACTTGTGCAGTAGGCCTACCTTTGCTCTTGGATGCTCTGACTACCTTCAAAAGCTTTTGCCACCGTCTTTAGCAATAGAATGTGTCTTGCCAGAATTACTAACAAGCTGGGTGCGCGTGTTCATTGTGTTGCACAACCACTTCTTCGATACGGTTTACAAATGTATTCCATGCAGACTCAGACTCTTCCGCCATCAGAACACATCTTCCTGCTCAATACTCAACGAGAATTTAGTTTTGGGCAGATTCAGGACATCCGCCAAAAAGTGGCCAATGTCCCATTCAGATATTAAGCTTGCGTTATTGTCAATTACATTTTATTCCGGGCAGCGGGACATCCACCACTCTCTACGGCAGAAGTCCTGCTCGACCAAAGTCTAAATGACGTCCAGCTTCGCTTTACTATAAGCACAAAGCTTGACCTGTCGAATTTGTCCGTACGTTTTTGTGTTCTATGCACCTTATCTGCCAAATAATTCTGCAGGCCCTTTCCCCCCGCCTCTTGCACCAAGGCGACAGACGAATTAACAGAACCCATTGAATGAAGCCTCATTCTTCACCATGGACTTCATTTAGGGGTCACCAGGGGTTGCATCTGTGATCCCTGGCTTGCCCCTTACGACCCTTGTCGCTTCCTTTGCAACCCCTGGCTTCAGAGGTGACAAAATCAGTGTCAGGATCACATGGTCAGCTCCTTCTTATGGATGTTAGTTGGGGCTACAGTTTTCTGGTTTTCTATAAAAAAAATTATTAATCTACTAGTGAAAAATATCTTGTTCCTATTTCAGAGCATGGAATGTTTTTTTCCTGCTCTGTTCAGTGGGGCTGCGGCCATTTTGTGTCTTTCCGTCATCGCTGTTAGAGTTTTCAGTATTCACTGGGGAACGCAGTGGCGTGTCAGGTCCAAGAATAGCACATTAATAAATGCTGTTTCTCCTAAACCTGTGAAGATCAGCCTTTCGGTTGCTGTGTGAAGCCATGCTGTGCAGTTGCAAACTCAGGGTTGTTAAACCATCCTGTCAGGGCACGAGTCCTAAAAGGAGAAGTGGGGGGACGCTGCCACAGGAAGTGACGTCACGTCAGGAAGTGACGTCACGAAAGGTGCGCTCCGATCTCGTCCCAGTGAGGCCAAAGAGTGAAGTCCAGCTGTTTGGCAGGGAGGACGGCGTCCACCCGGTAAAATAAGTGGGGGGACGCCGTCCACCCGCCTGGTACCCCGACTCGAGCCCTGCATCCTGTTGAGAAAGCTGCTTAGCAGCGGTTCAGATTTTTGGACCGAGTTATCCAGTTGAAATGTGTGTAAACATACAGGCCCTCATTACAATTCTTGTGGGAAGATGGATTCAGGCATCAATCTGAATTAGAGTCCGTATCGAGATTCAGAGTTTCATGGTAATTGCTGAAATGAATTATGTTTCCACAGGCAGCTTCCGGTAGATATACCTTGGAGAACTCCTGTGTGGAAAAACTGCATTGGCGTAAGTTATTGCACCTCAGAAAGGGGAAATACGCAATATAATTGCACTATACTTGCCTCGTGAGCAGTGGATTTTGAAAAGATCCGGTAATACCACACTCTGCGCGGTGTCAGTATTTCCCAGGTGTGGTATTACAGCACTAATAGGCTGCTAGATATGCAACATGACATATAGAGGCTCCATTCAAAAGTGCAGCCGGTCTCAGTCAGGGCACAAGTCGAGGGTACAGTAGGCAGCATCAACCCACTCTTTTCAGAGGGTGGACGCCATCTCCCCTGCCAAGAAGTTGAGCCTCACAAAAATTGTTCTTTTGCTCACCATGCACCTCAGTTTAGAACCAGCTGTATGCAAATCATTCTTGACTCTGATCCTTATATGAACAGTCCAGCCCGCACTGCCAAGACAGGTCCTTCCTGAACCAGAAAACAAGCAACCAAGGACCATTTTTTTTGCTAGTTGAGGGTTCATCAGCCAAGTCCAGCTTGGTTCCAGTGACACAGTGAGCACGGGACCCACGTCTGGGCATACCCATGACACTTAGGGAGGTATATAAAATATACAAAAGGTGATGTGGGTTCCGTGCTCACTGTGCCACTGGAACCAAGCTGTTTCCAGCTAATGACCCCATAACTAGGGCCAAACCAGGTCTGGGTTGCTTGACTTCCAGTTCAGGGACGACCTGGCTTGGCAATAGGGGCTGGACTGTTCCTATAAGGAGCAGGGTCAAGAATAATTTGCATATAGCTGGGTCCAAACCAAGGTGGTATGGTAAGCAAAACATCCAGGGTTTGCAATCCTACCCCAAGCTATTGCCAGTGGTTAGATATTTTGTAAGCATCCTCCAATCACTTTTTGTGAAGCAGGTTCCTTAAACTCATAAGATAATTTAAAATGCAGATTTGCAACCAATTAAGCAAAACAGAATTACCACCACCTTTCTCCACATTGCCAGTTTTTTTGTGGCAGCATTTTAAAAATAAATGTATAAATTGAGGCCCAGATTTTACATTGTGGTTGTGTCACTTTTTGGCACAACTCTGACGCAAAATCTCCTTTGTAAATATTGTAATGCATTCAAATGGCCTCATGAAATACCTGGGAAACACATTTGAGGACCTAATCTGATGTCACGTTTTGTGATGTCACTTCCTGTGAGGTCATGGATTATGATGTCACTTCCTGTGATGCCATATGTGATGTCATACTTCCTGATTCCATGAGCCATGATGTCACTTGAATACTGCCTAACTTAGTTAGTTCCCCCACTTCTTTTTTTAGGACATGTGCTGTGGTCCCAATCTTGCAGCCATGATTTTCTAGTTTTTTTTCGGAGTTGAGAGACTAATGCAGATTTTTGACTTCCAGTACTGCCCATCTCTTCTTCAACCCACTGACCACACAGCACAGGGTGCAGGGTTGCTCTGGGGGTTAATGTGCATGCAACTTGAATAGGTCACAAGTTTGAATAGTCAGAGGCCACTATTTTTTAGGTCGAGCCTGGCGTAAGCAGCGCGAAAGCGCTGTCGCCAGCGAGCTCTATTGTTAGGGACTTGCCTTGGAAGTGGGACAGGAGATGGGCACGCACAGAGCTTTCCAGTGATTTCAGCAGGTGTACGGTCACGTACAGCCACAGGCTGTGCACATCTCCTGTCCCGCTTCTGAGGTAAGTCAGCCTCCAGCAATCACACAATCTCACACACACACACACACACAGACCCCCACACACACACCCACCCCCACCCACCCCCACTTCACCGGGCTCTTTTGTGGCTGCGCTGGTGTCATCTCCTCTGCATCACCTGGCACACGCAGGGCTTCATTCACTCATGGGAGCCCCGCACTTGCATCGACGGCCCTCCTTATGTCTGCAGCCACTGCGGGACTCTCCCTCAGGCATGGGAGCCCGCGTCACCACTGCTCCTCTCTGCCATGGGAGCGGGCTTCCCGCAGAAGGCGGAAGTCCCGCCCCACAACAGTCTTGACGCTCCTGAACTTCCGCTTTTCGGGCCGGCGGCGGTGATACCTTGACTGCTCTTGTTTCAACTGGTGCTTAGAAAGGCTGGGGTGTGGGGGCCGTGGTGCAACTGGCGTGTTTAGAGTGGTGGGAGGAATATTCCCACCCTCAATCTGTCCACAGTTCCTCGTGTTTGGCCGGCGCATGAGCACCAACAGCACTCTGTTTCCCCCCATGCTGACGTGTTAACTGGGTGCAAGAGTTCTCAGGTTAATGGCACACAGGTTGGCCGTTTGATGTCACAGCGAGCCTATCCACCCCCCACCCCCTTCACACCTCCACTGTGAGCGGCCAATGGGGTTTCATCAGACCAGCGGCAGCAGGAACGATGGTTAGCAGAGGGGTACAGCACACTTTTCCCCGGGTTGCAAATACTCTGTAATTGCATACTTTCCTTGCGCCAGCGGTCCTGGGCCGGAAGTCGGAGCGCTGTGCTGGGCCATCCCCGGTGAGTGGTGCGTGGGCTCAGCTGCTGCGTCTGGGTGCGGAGTCCCTTCAATGCGCAGGTCTCACACCTATGGGACCTGGGGCTGATGACAGCTGGCTTAATGCAGCCTGTCGTGATTGGCGGGGAGGGGCCGGCACTCAGCCCCGCAGGCAGATGGTGAGCCCCTGCCCCCCTCCCCCCTCGCTGTAGTGACGGCATTGTGCGGTTTGCCGTGTTGTGCTTTGGCTTCGTTTGCTTGGGGGGCAGTTTGGGCTCCAACGCCTGGCCTATGCGATGGGCAGTGTGCTGGGATCTTGCCTTAGCAGCATGCGCATGGGGGGGGGCAAATCCTGCTCATCTTAGTTGTCTGGTATGAGCGCACTGCTACCTCGCATGGCTCAGGCAGCCGCCCCCCCACCCCCCACCCCATGCCCGGAGGCCCTTGCATAGGAGACGCTGCCCCTCCTAAACACCGCGCTGCAGGCAAGGCGGTCTCCACACTTTCGTTGCCCACCTCATGGGGTAACATTACCTACAGGAGTTCAGTCACTCCCTTGTCAATGGCCCGCAGAGGCATTGGTCAGCAGCACCTACCGGGGGGTGCCCCACGCTGGCCGGTGCACAGGGTTGGTTCAGCACAAGGATGGTTCGGCTTGAGATGGGGAGGTGTGTCAGGGTCTGGCGCAGGCCACCATAAACGTGGTTAGAGTGCTTCAAGTAAAATAATTGCAGGGACTCGGAAGCAGAGAGGACCTGCTCATTTCATCACTGCCTTTGATTGCTTGTTAACCGACCACGGGAAAGTTTAGGCTCCCATAGCATATTTCCTCCCCTCTCCTTGTGCTCCCCCAGCCCGCACACTCATGCTCTGAGGCCTCAAAACTCAATCATGGCTTGTGATGCAGTGCCACCACACATTTTGTTTGTTAAATATACTTGCTGACTATATTGGCTGGCTGTTTATTTTTACTGCTAATCTTTCAGGATGTTAGTTGGGTAGTTTTCCCCTACCGGTAAAATAGACCCCTTTTTGTCGTGCTCCTGTCTATCTATCTATCACCCTCACTCTATCTATCTATCTATCGCCCTCACTCTATCTATCTATCGCCCTCACTCTATCTATCGCCCTCACTCTATCTATTGCCCTCTATCTATCTATCTATCTATCTATCTATCTATCTATCTATCTATCTATCTATCTATCTATCTATCTATCTATCTATCTATCTATCTATCTATCTATCTATCGCCCTCACTCTATCTATCGCCCTCACTCTACCTACCTACCTATCTATCTATCTATCTATCTATCTATCTATCTATCTATCTATCTATCTATCTATCTATCTATCTATCTATCTATCTATCTATCTATCTATCTATCTATCTATACATCTATCAGCCTCACTCTATCTATCTATCGCCCTCACTCTATCTATCGCCCTCACTCTATCTATATATCTATTGCCCTCACTCTATCTGTCTATCGCACTCACTCTATCTATCTATCGCCCTCACTCTATCTATCCATTTATCTATCTATCACCCTCACTCTATTTATCTATCTATCACCCTCACTCTATTTATCTATCGCCCTCACTCTATCTCTCTATCTATCGTACTCACTCTATCTATCTATCGCCCTCACTCTATCTATCCATTTATCTATCTATCACCCTCACTCTATTTATCTATCTATCGCCCTCACTCTATCTCTCTATCTATCGGCCTTACTCTATCTATCTATCGCCCTCACTCTATCTATCTATTGCCCTCACTATATCTATCTATCGCCCTCCCTCTATCTATCGCCCTCCCTCTATCACCCTATCTATCTATTGCACTCACTCACTCTATCGCATCACCACAGCATCCCTCAGCACCACCACAGCAACACTCAGGGGCACCACAACATCACTATGCGCTACCACAGCATCACTGAACGCCACAGCATCACTCGTCGCTACCACATCACTCAGCGCCACCACAGCATTAATATGTGCAACCATTGAACAACTTGTTCAAATATGTTCTCTCAATGTTTCAAGCTTTATTACAAATGTCACAAAAAGTTGTTAATATTTCACTTCTGTGCTTGGATTTTTGTAACAATAAAATACACTGAACATAATATTCATAAAAGTTATTTACAAAAGTTTAAGCTATTGCCATTATAAGTTACAATACATTTTATTTAAGTATTAATTATTTTAAAAAAATTAAAAGCCATTGTTATTTGTAATATATTGAAAACAACAACGGGCCCCAATTCAGTCAGCAGGGGACCTCGGGGAACATATTCATTCAAACAACAGTGGTCCCGTACATATTCGAATGTAGAACCAATAAATATAGACGGAATCAAATCTATATTTAGAATGACATGTCCAGCCGGACAGAGGTCATTCAAGTTCTACTCAATAAACAATGTTTTTGAATAACATAAAGATACCTTCCACAAGAGCCCTGTGTGGTACACAAGCCTGTGCCCAACACTAGCGGGGTGTTTACAGTTGGTGGAAAGTTAGACAGGTTTTTTAAGGCAAACAAGAGTTGTTCTGTTCAAATACTAGTTACACAGAAAATGTCAAACAGCACCATTACATCAATTTAACAATCAAAAATGTGTATAAGGTGCTTAAGCAAGTCGAAGACGTTTCGGTCCCCCTAAGCAATTATGGGGACCATCATCAGGACAAAACATAAATTGCCTTTTATCGCTAAACCTCAAAAATGCCTGAAAGGAAAAGAAGGAAAATACATACTTTAAGAACAGAGCACTAATTATATCTACAAAAGTGACTCTCTGTGCAATGTGCATTCAAACGTTACCGTGGTGAAGGTGTTTGCATGGTTTCCACGAGAGGCCAGTGAAGAGGTGGTAATAACGCGGTGGAGTAAGGAATCAAGTGTTCGAAGTCGGAGTGAGACAGGCTAGTAGGCGTTCTATGTCAAGGCTAATTGTGCATATAGCATATGTGCATTCTGAATCTCGAAAATGGGTGTAGAAGGTTTCACTCGAAGTGGGTTTAGTGATTGCTAGTGCCTAATGCGATAGTGCGCACTCAAGGCGGCGATAGGACGTGAAAATAGGTTGATTAACGTGCCTATATCGCGACTGGTCGTAGAGTTAAGGAACTCAGTAAGCTTACCGAGGTGACATAAGAATAGTATCTAGTCGTCTGGAAGAGCGATTTTGCCCGGACCAGCAAACCTATATGGGGAAACAATCTATAAATTACCAGAGGGTTAACAATTGAATGCTACCTGAGCTGCCGGACCCAAGGCATGCATTAAATCTTACCCAATTAGAATGTGGGTTGCCGCGTTACTCAATCGTAACCGGGCGACGCCAGGGTAAGCCTGTGGAAACAAGGGGGGATTTAGGAACCTTGGTTTCGGAGTTCCGATCAAGGAGTAATACCTTAAACTGCTTGCTTACTCACCGATATGGACGGTCTTGGAATTCTTCACTGGCGTGCTTGTGCAATCAAACCAGGAAGTTAAAAAGAGGCGGTTGTGCGGTGATTGGTCAAGACAAGTGAGGCTTGAGACATAAACATAAACGAGGGGTGCAATTTGTGGCGGCCATTTTGAGTGAGTCGTATTTACAGTGATGTTGCATGCAGGGTGACAATTTACTACAGCTTTCAACAATGCATTTCACGGAGTGTAATTTTTAAAAACAGTACATTTCCAAGAGTATATTTTAAGAAAGAAGGGGGATGCTTGGCGCTTTTCCCAGAGTCTCTGATACATCACTTTGGCGGAATCAGGTTAGAGCAGTCCATTCATCCTGCACGTTCAGACCAGAGTTCAAACTGTCTGTCTTCAGAATCCATTTCAATTCTTCTCTGTTAAGCATACGGGTTAGGTCGCCTCCTCTGGGTGGTATGATGATCTGTGTAATCACTGTCCATCGGATCTCGTTCTCAGTATGCCCTTTGTCCAAAAAATGTTCAACCAAGGGAGAGTTCAATGTTTTGCACCTAATGCGGCTGCAATGTTGGGATATTCGCAGCTTGATTTTCTGTTTTGTCTGGCCAACATATATAAGATTGCACGGACAAAAAATTGCATAGATGAGGTTACAACTGTTAAAATTGGTAAAGGTGCGCAGTTCGTTTTTTACATTTTTAAATACAAATTCTTTACCATCAATTGAAAAGTCACACACCACACATGAGCCACACTTGGAATGACCACGTAGAGGGGGTAACGACCAATGATCATGGAGTGTGGTATTTTTGCCAATTGTGGGTGGTAAAGCAGCCCTTACCCGTTGATCCTTGAGATTTTTGCTTTTCTTGAAGGCAAAGTGGGGGATTTCCCAATTGAGGGGACCTGAGTTCAGAATGTGCCAGTTCTTTTTGATACATTGTTTCACACGATTGGATATGGTGGAGAAGGTGGTTACACATACTGTTTTTTCAATGGTTTCCTTGGGTTTGGGCTCCAAGAGAGTGTCTCGAGGGCAATACCAGGCTCTTTTCATGGAGTTTTTTATCAGACGCCTAGGGTAGCCTCTAGTCCTCAGTTTGTCAGACAGGGTGCTAGCCTCAGTGAAGTAATCCTCTTTCTTAAAACAGTTTCTCCTTAGTCTGAGGAATTGTGAATAAGGTAAACTATCCCTCAGTGCCCTGGGATGACAACTATTGTAGCTAAGGAGGGTGTTTCTTTCCGTTGGTTTACGGAACAGGGATGTATATAAAATCCCGTCATGGTGTTGGATGGTTAAGTCCAAGAAGGGAATGCTTTCTTTACTGTGAGACAAGGTAAATGTGAGGCCATTGCAATTGTTATTCAACCAGTGCAATAGCCCTGGGAAGTCCTCAGTAGAGCCACACCAGATTAGAAAGATGTCGTCTATGTAGCGCTTCCAGGTATGTATGCCCTGATGGAATGGGTTACTGCTGGACAGAATGGTATTGGTTTCTAGCCAGTCCATATACAGTATCGCCAGGGTGGGGGCAAAAATAGCCCCCAGGGAAGTGCCACACACCTGTTGGTAATACTGTGAGTCATAGAGAAAGAAGTTTTGGGTGAGACAAATCTCCAGGAGTTGTATTATGAATAGGGTAGGCACCCTATGGGGACGTGTCCTGGTGTTTAGAATGCTTTCCATTACAAGTAGAGAGTCTTTCTGGGGAATGTTTGTGTATAGAGACTCCACGTCTAATGTGCATAGAGTCTCATGCTCAGGATCAAAAGAGTAATTTTCAATAAAGTTTATCATGTGCATGCTATCTCTGATGTAGCATTCAGTTATAGGCACAAAGTCCTTTAGGAAGAAGTTAACATAATGGCCTAGTGGTTCAAGCACTGAACCACATCCCGACAGTATTGGTCTACCCGGGGGGTTATCCATCCTTTTATGGATTTTAGGCAGTGTGTACAAAACGGGAGTTCTTGGGTTGGTAATGTTTAGGAAATTGTACTCATGTTTGCTTAAGATGCCATTATCCAGGGCCTCCATTGTGATGTCTTTAATAAGCTTTTGAATATCTTTAGTGGGGTTATACGGTAATCTGCAGTAATGGTCAGTGTTGGATACCTGACGGAGCTCGTTTTTGTAGTTCTCAATATCTTGCAGAACTATCCCACCACCTTTATCTGCTGATTTAATGATCAACTCGGTGTTATTTTTAAGGGAACTGATTGCTAACTTTTCTTCCGGCGTGATGTTGTATGGTATGAAAAGATGGGATTTCTCCATGCTAGAGATTTCCTTAAGGATGACCTTTTCAAAAGTAATGATTTCTTTTGGAGTCATATTGGATGTAGGCGAGAAGGTTGACAGTGGTCGAAATGGAGTTGTGACAGTTCTTGGTTCCGAAGGATTGAGTTCAAAGTATGAACGCAGTCTCAGTTTGTTGTTATTTGTAATATCAATATATCTAAGTCACGTAAATACAACACATATTGCATTACAAATGCTAAAGGTGTCACATTTGCAAAAGTTAAAACTATTGGCATTGAAAATGACAAAGCTATTATTTCGCTATTTTCAAAACCAACACATAAATAAAAAATGTGTCATTTACAAGACCAATAGCTGAAACTCTCCTAATGCGAGACCTGTCGCATTGCAAATGCTTGTTTTTTATAGCATTGAAATAAAATAGCCCTGCAGTCAGTGTTTAAGCGCTATACAAAACAGATTGCTCTTATTGTAATGGGACACTGACAAGGCGTCTGGTTTGGCATGTCTGCTGCCGCTTGTCTGAGATGCCGTGTCGGTTCCAAGGAGCCCTGCTCTAGCGGCAGCCGGAGCGTGGCTGGTGTCAGGGCTGAGCTCCGATCACCTGCCAGAAGAGTTTAATCTGCCTCCAGCTAATCGCAGCGGCATGAATGAAAGGTGAAACCATGAAAGAGCTCGGGTCGGAGACTGGGCCGCTTGCGCCCTGGGAGAAACCTGCCAAGAAAGCTACGCAGCTGAAACAGACACGGTACAATGAACAATGTCAACAATACAAGGGCTGGAGCGCGCTCAAGCAGCAGATCCCAGCCGGAATACAAAAGGCCGCGAGACGCCAGGGCTGGCCTTAGCCAATCACGAAAGACGAACTTCAATTTTGGAAATGAGATTGGAAGTGTAACGAGAGGCGCAGACAAAGGACATTTGAATACCTGAGGTGGGGCCAGGAGGGGGGTTATCGCTGTCTTTGGAACCGTGGATAATGGATTTATTTCTTGGTGTGGATATTATATTGACCCCAGGGGATCCGATAGGCCATTGTACGACTAATCCAATCACACCAGGTATCTGTACTTTCGAGGTCACGTGTTCCAATTCAAGCAGGTGCACTCACGTTTTCATTCTTCTGAGGTCGATAACACATCCTATCATTTGATTGTTAAAGTTGTAGCCGTTTGACGCACTTGTGGGGGTCATTGTAATGTTTTTCATGACAGTACAATGTAAGTAGGAAGGAATTACAATGAAGTGAACATCAGAGAGCTGTCCAATTAGACACAATCTCCCGAATCCACAGAGACCTCGCTAGTCTTGCTGTGATTAAAATCCCCGTGCAAACAGAGGTAGGCCTTTCACTAACAAAGGGTGGCAGCAAGCTACGTTAGCTTCTTCACGGGGTCAGCGCGGGGTCAGTGCGTGCCAAGATCGGGCTAGAGACGTGCAGTGAAGCAGCCCTCCGCCCCACTCTGAGGCGGTGAACAGTGAGTGCATCATTCATACATAAGTGGCAGAAATGATACACAATAAGATAACGTGTTCTTCGACCGGTCCATAAAGAGGAGGAAACTCCTTCAAGTGGGATACGTGTTTTTGTTTGAAGATTTAAGTAGGAAATTCACACAATACAGAAGGCGGGAAACGAGTGGCAATTCACAGAAGGCTTTGCTCATAAACTGAAGTTTCCGTGTGCCTTCGGCTTGTTTTGAGGCGGGCTTTACCGAGCAGATGTGATATGTTATGTCGGGTTGTGTTGTATTGTTATGTTGTGTTATATGTGTGCTGGTAGATTGCACTATCACCCCGGTGTATCCTGGAGCAGGGCTGGCGGAAAGGTTAGCCTCGTCTGGGGACATGACAAGGTAATTCAGGTGTGTAGGTACTGCAGAGAAATGTGGGTACACTGCTGGTCGTAGGTTTGAATTCAAGCAGACATGACTAGTTGTACACCCCTTCCGAAGTCAAGTCAACGCCCCCCATTCAGTCGGGCGACAATAACACCTTTTAATTGGCAGGATACTGTGGGCCTCATTTATGAAAAGTGTCGCATTACTGCGGGAAAACCGTGATGTGACACTTTTCATAGCGCCATCCTTACGACACCGTGGATGCGCCGTATTTACTGTACGGCACTCCATGTCGCCAGGATTTACAGATATGTCAGTATTCCTGACATATCGGTAGGTGTGAAATTGGGGCATTGCTGGAGTGTGTCTGAAAACAGATGCAACTCCAACAATGTTTCTTTTCACGTGGGGCAAGCCCCATGTGAAAAGCCCTGCATCACTCCTTACGCCTGTTTCAGGCAGGCGTAAGGATTTGACGTGGTTACGCCCTAGAAGAGACGCTGCGAAATCTCATAGATTTTGCGGCGTAACTTCTAGATAGCCTTGCTGCGACGCAACGCCCACCCTGTATTCTACCTGACGCTGGAAGAATGTAGCGCATCGGTTTACAAAGTGACACATCTGCCTAGATGCGTCACTTTGTAAATATGGCGCATTTTTTACGCCGCTACAGCATCACATAAAGTGAAGCAACGGCAGCGTAAGGCCTCATAAATAAGGCCTTATGAAGCTTATAGCTTTCATTGAATACATGACCAATATTCTTATTATTAATGTGCAGGTCATGTGAGTGGCTTTCAGCAGAAACTTGCACTGATATACCATCAACCACCTCATAACAGAAACAAACAGCTTAATACACAAGACAACTTCCAGTTCACTTAATAAGCTTTTCATGAAGTTTTTCTTCCCCACAAACCAAAAAAGGTTTGTGGATGTTATGGGATTTGCGATCTCCCAAAGACCCACATACACAAAACTCCCTTTTGTTGATGTTACCATATAAACCAATACATTTTTGAATGTCTGTGTGCACAACCCTTCCGTTTGCCGATGTCTTTTATTTGTATGGGCAAGAATTTCTCCGTCCAACTGTTGGCAATAGCATGCGGTCAAATCAAAATGGAAACCATGCATGCGAGGTACACTGGGCCAAAGCATCCAGATTCGCACTGGAGTGGGTGCATTCATTCCACACCGAAGGCAGCAAAAGGTAAACACCATCTGTTGAAAGCTCCTGCTGCAGTTTTCATACAGTCTCTCCTTGCTATGCCTCCTTTGTGATCAACAGTTGTGGTGCAATGTTCAGTTGTGCGCTACCTCTGGATTCATCTTCTGAGACTTCTTCACTGGAACTCAACTTCTAACAGTAGTGCAAGCATGCACCGCACTCCAGGACCTCAAACTAGTATTGATAACAAATGACCAGGATGATCATGCTGAGTGCCCAGGACAATAAAGAACAGCAAATAAAAATAAATGATTTATACATACAGAAAAAAATCTGAGCTGAATCAGACAACCTATATGTCGTAATAATTGCTTAGTCTCCCTGGCTTAATAACCCCAAGCTTTTTTTTCCCCATAATTTTATGTAAGCATCCACAATTCAACTTCTGCCAACGCGTTTCGCTCGGTTGAAACAAGAACTTCCTCAGGGCTTTATTTTTGTATGTACTGCAGTTCAACTTCATGACCACCAAGATCCTTAATACATTTCTTACGAACATATAGTCTGCATTTGCATTAGCATTGTGTTCTGAGTAAGTTTGTGAAAACAAATGGATAAACAGAGGTCTGCTCTGCAAGGTCCGTCTTTAGTCTCATAATTATTGATGAGGCAGAAATTCGGCGAATTTTTTAAACCAGCCTCTTTGATCCTGGCTGGATTGATACATCCAGCACAGTACAGAAAATTGGCCAGGTCAATGAGAATATTTTCGTTCATAAAGGCACAGCTGCACACTGTTAAAGCTTCTGCAAGGGCAAGGCGAGTTGGACCACTGTACCCAGAGGTATGTATTTATTTATTTATTTATTTCGATTTATATAGCGCGTTATAACCCAGGGGTCTCTAAGCGCTTGTCCGGTAAACACCGCAGAAATACTGAAAAGACCCTTGCCAGAAAATTATAGCCCAATGGTATGGTGCTTTGCAACGTTCAGTGCAATGGCTGATAGCATAAGCACCCTCCTTGTCACTCTCCAAGACATCTATCAATGTTCCAAGACTGCACATTTATTGGTAATGGCTACCCTGAGCAGGTGGAAGCCATTCATAAAGTGAAAGCTGCCCGCATGGAACAGGAATCCCTTTGCTGTCAGCTGCTTCTGGCATTGAAAAAACGGCAAAAAACACAGTTGATGGACAGAATGCAGAACAATGTCTTACATTCACCCCAGTACAAAGATCTGGGCCTAAATCCATCGTTTTTTTGCACTCCACACCACCCTAGGTCAGACAATGGCAATATGCAAATCAGCCTTGACCCTGTGCCTCATGGGAACAGTCCAGCCCGAACTACCAAGCCATGTCTTTCCTAGACCGGAATCAAGCATCCAAGGACCGGTTTCTGGCTATCAGCCTTCTTCAGCCTGGATAGCTTGCCTCCAGTGATGTGGAGAACCTGGGACTCACGTCTGAGCATACCCAGCCCACTCGGAGTCAAAAGTGCCAAAAACACAGTTGATGGACAGAATGCAGAACAATGTCTTACATTCACCCCAGTACAAAGATCTGGGCCTAAATCCATCGTTTTTTTGCACTCCACACCACCCTAGGTCAGACAATGGCTATATGCAAATCAGCCTTGACCCTGTGCCTCATGGGAACAGTCCAGCCCGAACTACCAAGCCATGTCTTTCCTAGACCGTAATCAAGAATCAAAGGACCGGTTTCTGGCTATCAGCCTTCTTCAGCCTGGATAGCTTGACTCCAGTGATGTGGAGAGCCTGGGACTCACGTCTGAGCATACCCAGCCCACTCGGGGTGAAAATTGCAAAAAACACAGTTGATGGACAGAATGCAGAACAATGTCTTACATTCACCCCAGTACAAAGATCTGGGCCTAAATCCATCGTTTTTTTGCACTCCACACCACCCTAGGTCAGACAATGGCTATATGCAAATCAGCCTTCACCCTGTGCCTCATGAGAACAGTCCAGCCCGAACTACCAAGCCATGTCTTTCCTAGATCGGAATCAAGCATCCAAGGACCGGTTTCTGGCTATCAGCCTTCTTCAGCCTGGATATTTTTATTTATTTAATTTATATTCTTGTAAAGCGCCAGACTAGACCCCCGAAGGGGTATCTCCGCGCTATTGCTGCAACAGGGAGAGTTCTGAATAAATTGTGTGTCCAACCTAAAAGAAAACTACTGGGCATTATTTGTAGGGTACAGGTAGGTTTTTAAAGTTTTCCGGAAGGTCAGGTGGCTAGAGAGAGATCTTAATTCCGGGGGCAGAGAATTCCAGAGTGTTGGTCCGGCATAAGCTAGTGCCCGGCCACCTTGTCTGGTCTTTTTTACTCTGGGTACTTGCAGTAGCTGCTGATGACTGGAGCGCAAAAGGCGTCCAGGAACGTAGGGCTGGAAAATAGTGGTCATGTATTTAGGGCCATGACTCCAGTGATGTGGAGAGCCTGGGACTCACGTCTGAGCATACCCAGCCCACTCGGGGTGAAGATAGCAAAAAACACAGTTGATTGACTGGGTGTGAGTGTTTGATTGGTTCAGATGCTCCGTCCATTGCCACCCCCTTTTGTACCGCTTTTGGCCGCCATAAGTGTGGCAGGGTATGCTCAGACGTGATTCCTTGCTCACTTTGCAACTGGATTCAAGCAAGCCGGGCTGAAGACGACTGGAATGCCAGAAAACGGTCCTCGGAAGCTTGTTTCCGGTCCAGAGAAGGTATGGCTTGGCAGTTCGGACTGGACTGTTCCCATGAGGCACAGGGTCAGACTGATTTGCATATAGCCAAGTCTGAACTGGGGTGGCAGAGTGGGCTATAGAACGGTGATGGATTAAACCCAGATCTTTTGACTGGGTGTGAGTGTTTGATTGGTTCAGATGCTCCGTCCATTACCACCCCCTTTTGTACCGCTTCTGGCCGCCATAAGTGTGGCAGGGTATACTCAGACGTGAGTCCCTTGCTCACATTGCCACTGGATTCAAGCAAGCTGGGCTGAAGGGCAAGGCGAGTTGGACCACTGTACCCAGAGGTATGGTGCTTTGCAACGTTCAGTGCAATGGCTGATAGCGTAAGCACCCTCCTTGTCACTCTCCAAGACATCTATCAATGTTCCAAGACTGCACATTTATTGGTAATGGCTACCCTGAGCAGGTGGAAGCCATTCATAAAGTGAAAGCTGCCCACATGGAACAGGAATCCCTTGGCTGTCAGCTGCTTCTGGCATTGAAAAAACGGCAAAAAACACAGTTGATGGACAGAATGCAGAACAATGTCTTACATTCACCCCAGTACAAAGATCTGGGCCTAAACCCATCGTTTTTTTGCACTCCACACCACCCTAGGTCAGACAATGGCAATATGCAAATCAGCCTTGACCCTGTGCCTCATGGGAACAGTCCAGCCCAAACTACCAAGCCATGTCTTTCCTAGAACTGAATCAAGCATCCAAGGACCGGTTCCTGGCTATCAGCCTTCTTCAGCCTGGATAGCTTGCCTCCAGTGATGTGGAGAACCTGGGACTCACGTCTGAGCATACCCAGCCCACTCGGGGTGAAAAGTGCAAAAAACACAGTTGATGGACAGAATGCAGAACAATGTCTTACATTCACCCCAGTACAAAGATCTGGGCCTAAATCCATCGTTTTTTTGCACTCCACACCACCCTAGGTCAGACAATGGCTATATGCAAATCAGCCTTGACCCTGTGCCTCATGGGAACAGTCCAGCCCGAACTACCAAGCCATGTCTTTCCTAGACCAGAATCAAGAATCAAAGGACCGGTTTCTGGCTATCAGCCTTCTTCAGCCTGGATAGCTTGACTCCAGTGATGTGGAGAGCCTGGGACTCACGTCTGAGCATACCCAGCCCACTCGGGGTGAAAATTGCAAAAAACACAGTTGATGGACAGAATGCAGAACAATGTCTTACATTCACCCCAGTACAAAGATCTGGGCCTAAATCCATCATTTTTTTGCACTCCACACCACCCTAGGTCAGACAATGGCTATATGCAAATCAGCCTTCACCCTGTGCCTCATGGGAACAGTCCAGACCGAACTACCAAGCCATGTCTTTCCTAGATCGGAATCAAGCATCCAAGGACTGGTTTCTGGCTATCAGCCTTCTTCAGCCTGGATAGCTTAACTCCAGTGATGTGGAGAGCCTGGGACTCACGTCTGAGCATACCCAGCCCACTCGGGGTGAAGATTGCAAAAAACACAGTTGATTGACTGGGTGTGAGTGTTTGATTGATTCAGATGCTCCGTCCATTACCACCCCCTTTTGTACCGCTTTTGGCCGCCATAAGTGTGGCAGGGTATGCTCAGACGTGAGTCCCTTGCTCACTTTGCCACTGGATTCAAGCAAGCCAGGCTGAAGGCGGCTGGAATGCCAGATACCGGTCCTCGGAAGCTTGTTTCCGGTCCAGAGAAGGCATGGCTTGGCAGTTCGGACTGGACTGTTCCCTTGAGGCACAGGGTCAGACTGATTTGCATATAGCCATGTCTGAACTGGGGTGGCAGAGTGGGCTAAAGAACGGTGATGGATTAAACCCAGATCTTTTGACTGGGTGTGAGTGTTTGATTGGTTCAGATGCTCCATTCATTACCACCCCCTTTTGTACCGCTATTGAAAAAACGGCAGCAGCTTTAAGGAACCGCCGCCACATTTAATAGAACTTTGTTTTTTTTTCTTAAAGGGTAAAAGGATACATTGAAAATGCTTTGCAAAGGCACACGCCGGGATGATGTCTGCTGTGCCATGCTGGCCTCTGTTTTTGTACACCCGGTTCACCCACCCAGTTAAAAATGATGGGTGGGTCATTTGATCAACACTTGGAGAAGCCTCATTGCCCAGTGCTAGACTAGTAAGGTCAAGGGCAAAGCACTGGGATGATTACAGAGCATTGGTATAAAGTGGCTGCTGGTTGCAGGGGGTGTCAACTTTTTAAGCTCTCATTCTCAGCTGTTTCTTAATAACCTATTTTAATGGCACTCTCCTGTCTGTTGTGCTACTCTGACCCATTTATGAGTAGTTTGATAGCACTTATATGTGATCATTTTAGTGTTAGGCCAAAATCGCACTTTCAATTGGCTTAGCTGAGACAGCCGACCCCACAAACCTGAGGGCGGCATGGATAATCACTCCCACCTAACATGATTAGTTGTGAAGGATCAGTGGAACTACACAGCACCACAAGGGGGTCTCCAGGTAGAGTCCCCAAAACTGCAGCCCGTAGGATGGCAGTCACCTTGAGTTGGTCCTGATTGTCTGGTATGGAGTGGATCCCGCAGAAGGATCCTGAAGTGCTGCATTTCTACCTTGATGGATAAATCAGGACGCCCCTGTAGCGCATTCCCAATCCAGGAACACTAATCATATGATAAAAAGCGCTGCAAAATCATTTCAGAAGTCTTGCATGTCAGTTGCACCGCATCATTGGGTTACCACTGAAAATGGAATCTGGTGACATGACAGACTTCATGATTTATCTGTGTTTACCTGGTAAATATTACCTCCTTCCTCCATCATCGACCAGGCTTGCACACTCCCACCAGGACCTCTAAGCAAGGTGCACCTCCTGGCACAGACTGTCTACATGTGTACAGTACTGGGATGCAGAAACAGTGCTGGGAACAGTCTGAACTAGTCCTCTGAACAGACTGTCTGCTTCCCAACGTTTAGCCAGACATTTCAGAATACATGTTGTACCTTCTTGATGTCAAGAAAAAACCTGGAATAAGCTGAAACAAATACACTATGATATATCCAGCGGTTTAGGCGTACTTTACTTTTCCAACGCTACTGCTGGAACCTACACATTTAAAGAATCATCACGACCTAGCTGACCCTCATATTAGGGAGGCATCGTCACTGAATAGAATAACCACACCTTAACTAAGCAAGGACTGATTTTAACCGACCCGGCCATGAGCAGCGCCAGGACCCCTGGTTCTCGTAGATCTCACCGCTATAACGCAACCGCCCTCCATGCACTCAACCCCACAAAACATGCAGTCTGAGCGAGATCCTCTCCGAGCTCCATCCATGGCAAGTTCTCGTTCAGTCCTTGCCGCAGATCCTTCACCATCGACAAAGCTCCCACGACCGACGAGGGAACGCCTAATGCATACACCACCGAAACCCTGACTTGCATCCTTCTCAATGTGTGTTCCCTGCACCGACACGCCATAGAGATCTGGGACCTGATCGACACCCTCTCGCCCGACGTCGCCTTCTTCACGGAAATGTGGACCATCGCTACCTCCTGTCCCGACATCGCCACTGCCATCCTAGAAGGCTACAAGATCCAGAAAAAGTACCTTCTGCACCGCCCAGGAGGAGGACTCACCATTGTACACCATACCCCGCTCCGACTCTCCACATTCAGCACGAGTGACCCCCACTCCAACACAGAACACCTCCACTTCCAGATTCAGACAAGCCCAAGGACCACGCTATGCGGCACACTCATCTACAGACCGCCAGGACCTCGCACCCACCACGCATCTACCATCGCCGAGCTTGCCGCACCCCACACCATCACCTCCACGGACTACATTCTACTCTGGGACCTGAACTTCCACCTCGGCAATGGCAACGACCCGTCTTTACCACTCTCCTCGCCAGCCTTGCCAACCTAGGGTTGAAGCAGCTGGTCAAAATGCCAACCCACAGAGCGGGCCAAGCCCTCAACCCCCTCTTCGCGGGAGGAACAAACATCCGCTTCTGCCAAACCACCCAGTCCCTCTGGACTGATCACCACTGCATCCACTTCACCTTCAACACCACCACCGCACCCAAACCCTCCCTGCGCTCGCCACAACGGAACTGGAGCAAGGTCACAGAGGAGCACCTCAACACCACCCTCCTTCAAAACCCCCATCGCCACGACCGACGCCAACTCCACATCCAGGGAATTTCACCGCTGGGTCTCCTGCTGCGCCGACATGCTTGCACCGCTCCGCCCCCGCCAAACAACGTCCGCTAAAAGCCACCTGGTTCACCACAGAACTTCAAGAAGCCAGACGCTCCTGCAGCACCCAGAGAAAACCTGGCGAAACCTGAAAACTACAGAAGCATGGAACAACCACAAGAGCACCCTGAAGGAATACCACCAGTGCATAAAGGACACCAAACAAGCCTTCATAGGAGACAAAGTCCAAACCAACGCGGCCAACGCCTAGGAACTGTTCAATGTCATACAGCAGTTCGCAAAGCCCCCCTGCGAAGGCACGCACAAGACACCTTCTCAGGAATTCTCCGACAAGCTCAGCTCCTACTTCCATCTGAAGATCAAGGCCCTCTACGACAACTCCAGCGAACCAACTACAAACACCCCAACCCTACCCACTGCCACCGACAGGCCGACCATCACGTCCTGGTATCCTGCTACCGTCGAACTCATCACTGCAACCATGATAAAACCCACTCAGGAGCCCCCACGACCCCTGCCATCTGCACATATTCCACAGGGCCGCCACCGTTTTCGCACCCGATCTGGGATGCACCATTAACGCCTCCCTCAGACCAGGCATCTGCCCAGACGGTTGGAAACAGGCAGAGGTGAAACCCCTCCTGAAGAAACCAACGGCTGACCCAACGGACCTGGAGAACTACCGGCATGTCTCTCTCCTGCCCTTTGCTGCCAAAGTCGCAGAGAGACTCGTAAACACCCAGCTGACCGCATTCATAGAAGAGAACTCCATCCTGGACGCCTCCCAGTCGGAATTCCGCAGCAACCACAGCACCGAGACCGCCCACCTCACTGCCACAGACGACTTCCGCTTGCTGCTAGATCAGGGACACACCGCGGCCCTCATCCTTTTAGACCTCTCTGCAGCATTCGACACAGTCTCACACCGCATGCTTGCAGCCAGACTACACGACGCAGTAATACAAGGAGCTGCCCTCAACTGGATCCAATCCTTTCTCTTCGGCAGAACACAGAAGATCCGGCTCCCTCCCTTCCTCTCCGAACCAACGGAAATCATCTGCGGAGTACCCCAAGGATCATTACTCAGCCCCAAATTCTTCAACATCTACATGGCTCTCCTCGCTGCCATCGTCAGACAGCATCGGCTTCGTAAGACCTTCAAATGGATCAGCCGACGAGGAGCCACAGAACCTAATTATAAACATTTCTAGCACAACCATCTCTTCCACCCAAAACAAGGTATTGCAAAAAGGGACCTCGTTTGTCCCCACTTACAACATGAATGATCTTGAAATATTAACAAGCTTGTACAAGTTCATGCGGAACCTACGTCTACGGCATTTCTTTTCCAATGTTTGTCCAACCTCTACAACTACCGAAGAAAATACCATTTTGGATTTGCGTCCCAAAAGTACATTCATGGCCCCGGTGAGCCATAAAACTCTGGATATATTTGAAGCTCTAGTACAGAAAGATCTAGAAAAGATCCGTCAAACCCCTGTACGACACAAACAAAATTTAACCAGACATGAAAAAATTGCTTTGAATCAATTAGCTACCAACAGTAACATCATGATCTGCCCTGCTGATAAGGGCGGCTCCTTGGTCATCATGGTCACCCAATTTTATCTTGACAGCGTGAACAAACATCTGACAGAGACTAACACCTACATGGAAATAAATTCTGACCCTACCAAAGAATACGCTGCCATCCTCCAGATCCTCGTTGACAAAGCTGTATCTACAGGAACCATCACTACCAAAGACCGTAGTTACCTCATCAAGTCTCATCCCAGTGTTCCATATTTGTATATGATTCCCAAAATTCACAAACACCCGACGAAACCACCATTCAGACCCATTGTCAGTACATGCAACTCCATTCATGAACCCATTGGCACTTACATTGATCGTCATCTACAACCTTCCGTGAAACAAATGTTCAGCTACCTTCAAGATACTACAGATTTTCTATCTAAACTTAGTTCCGTCATCATTGATCCACAAACACCTGTTCAGCTGTGCACTATAGACGTGAACTCACTCTACACTTCCATCCCCCACAATCTAGGAATTCAGGCCGCGGAGGCGGCTCTCCTCCAAACTAACAAATCACACAATCTTCAAGTTTTCCTCATGGAACTCATTGAATTCACCCTCATGCACAGCTATTTCAGATACTGCAACAAATTTTACAGTCAACTTTCCGGAGTAGCTATGGGCAATTGTGCTGCCCCAGCATATGCCAACCTCTTTATGCAGGATTTTGAAAATGAACATATTTTGTCTGTACCACATTGGAAGAACCATCTTCAAATCTACCATCGTTACATTGACGACATTTTTCTAATATGGACAGGCACGGAAGAACAATTGATTTTTGCCATCAGTCATCTAAACAGCGTTAATGAAAGAATTCAATTCCCACATCAGTTCAACCATACCAACATAGCTTTCCTGGATGTAAATATTACCTTGAAGGATCACAAACTTGAAACATCCATATACATCAAACCCACCGACCGGAACAATTATTGACATTACTCCAGTTTTCACCAACCCAGCCTTAAAGCCCATTTACCGTACTCACAACTACTAAGAGCTAAAAGAATAGCCTCTACTGAAGACTCATTCAGACAGGATAGCACTAACATTATGAACAAATTTTCCAAAAGGGGTTATCCACAACGAATCATCACAGCAGCTTACCAACGAGTGACATCTATTGATCGTTCCACATTATTGCAACCCAAATCAAAAACAAGCCAACGTGTTTGTTTCCAAATTTTCCACAAAAAGCTACTTAATCAAAAAAATCATCAAAACTCATTGGCAAATATTGCAACTAGAACCAGATTTCAACAACTTATTCAATGACATGCCCATTTTCGCTTACCAACGATCCAAGAATTTACGGTCACTAATAAAACCACGCAACATCGAACCTGCAATATATCAAGGAACCATTCGTTGTCACAATTGTCAAAACTGTCACAACATCATTCCAGGGACAAATATGAACCATCCCAGTTCAGGCAAACAGATTTCACTCAAAACCAATGCAACCTGTGACACCACTAACGTGGTATATCTCTTAAAGTGTCCCTGCGGATTACCCTACGTTGGGAAAACGGAGCGCAAGATAAAGACACGTTTAAATGAACATAGGAGCAACATCAGAAACAAAAATCTTAAATCTTGCGTGTCTGCTCACTTTACCCAGCTAAACCACAACAACAGTCAAATTCGCTTTCTTGTTCTTGAAACAGTTGCCAAACCGGAGGGCATTGACCCCAAAAAATATTTACTACAACGAGAACTATTTTGGATTTTTAAACTTGGTACGACCGTGCCAAAAGGACTCAACGAACGTCTGGAATTTAGCAGCTTTCTTTGAAAAACATCATACTCTTGATTGATATAGTGTTTGCTGGTTGTTCAACATTTTGTGTATGCATATATTAATGTACTGTTATTCCCTTTGCTTATTTTGGATTTAGACCCTTGTTTATACTCATTGTCCTTTTTTACCCACATGATATACTTTATTTTAATTTCATTCTCTCTTTCATATTGCACCCCTTTTAGTACCACATATACTTTTCATTTTCTTCCTCTATAACGATTTTTCAGTATCATGATCTTTTTAATCTTTCTGTGTTTTTTCTCGTAGGATCCTGATTTTCATTTTATTCCATTTTCAAACTGCTTTCTTAAATCACATTCTTACAGCTCCGTTAAACTTCATCTTCACTGTCTCTACGTTGTTTACATTTTCATCCGCAACTGCCCTTTGTCTATTTCTATTCACCGCACTGTTTAGGAACTAGTCCGTTTTCGATCACCACACATCTTACACATTAAAACGCATGCGCCGAATCACTAATCGCTACCGCGTTTACCCGATGGCGTCTTGCAGCCGTTACCTAATCTACTAATCACGAGAACCCCGGTAAGCACTTCCCGTCACTATACGTTCCTTTGTATAATTTATTGTCCGCATTGTCCTAGTGTGGACTTCACTGGTTTACACGCTCATTTGGACACCCTGTCACTTTATCGCATGACGTCTCGTCAGTTTCTTTTAATCTTTTGGAAGCATGTTCGTGGTATCTTTTACTTACGTCTTTCGACTTTTGGTCACTCTCTGGTATTTGGGTGCACGTTCATATGTATTTTATATACACAATCTTCACATCACGATTCACGTATTTTCCTTTTTTAGTAGCCTCACGCAATAAGTCGGAAGAAGGACGCACCTTAATTTCTCTTATCTCTTCATTAATTTCACCCGTGTTTTGGCATCCCCCATTTTTTGTCTTTTCACCTGTATGCGGACACACCCTTTCGTTTTTCATTTGTTTTTACCCTTGATCTCATTAGTATGTTTTTTCTAACACACTCGGCCCCTGACTGATGCACTTTCCATTTACTTGTTTACAGCATTTACCCCCTGACGAAGAGCCACCGGCTCGAAATGCATTGGGATTGGATCTATGCAATTGATGTCACTTTATTGAAATTTTGGACACTTTGATATGACAAAACATTTGCTTCAGTTATTTCTACATGAAGAGTATTTTGATCATTTGGATTACAATTTGTGAATACATATTCTACTAATTGAATGTGAAAACGTGTATAAAACTTTGGATCATCACATTCGTTGATTAACTTTTTGCTCATCCAGCATACAGGAGTGCTCAGGTTAACCACCTTGTGCTCACAAGGTTTTGCACGCACTTTTCACCTCCTGCCCTTTTTGGACAGTAAGGGCAGCATCCTGATCACCCTTAAAGACTTAACTTTCTTGGTACACCCTACCGCATACTGCAGTTTACCCCAGGAGTGCAGCGGATTTCTATAATTTGTCATAGTCATTTCCTGCTGTCCATCCGCTTCCGCACCCACCCATCCAAAATCATGTCGTATACAGACATAGCTAACTTGACGTCTAACAAAGCAGACACTTTTGAATTTTCTACTGAGGACACGGAACGCATTTACACTCTCATTCAGGAACCCGAGTGTGTCAGTTCTAGTACAGGATCAGTACAGTCCAACATACGTCAACTATTATATGCAGCCAAAAGAGAGATCAACCAGCGCCTACACGCTAGTACACTGATTCGTTATCACAAAGTGTCGAGAATTCCGAGAGGATTACGTATACCACTGAAGTCCACTTTGTGCAAGAACAATATTAAATTTACCGAAAGGTGGTACGGAATACTTAACAAGTGTTCACTTGACCTTATTTTACTCATTGTTGAAGAACTTTCTAAAATGCTAGAAGACCTCACTACAGAAGTAGCGCAGCTCAAAGATGAACTTAGTTCCAAACTCACCGGAGATGAACTGCGTCAAACTTTGGAAGACATCAATACTCAATTGGAAAAATACACAAAAGAAATTAATGAGCGCAAACTGCGCAAATTTAAACGGGACACCGTAGACTACAAACTTGGGGAGGTATATAATTGGGCTGAAATCTATGCGGCCAGACGACAACAGAGAGCACAGTACAATAAATCAACTGAAGGCGATACATCTTCCTCAGATGGCTCGACACGCACTCGACAATCAAGACAAGATACAAGACAACCCGCACGGTCAACCCAACCGCAACAAGGAGGTGGCCCCTCTAGTCAACTGCCTCAAAGCGAGGCATCAACCAGCCGACCAACAACTCAAAGTACTGGACCAGTGCCTTTTTTAGGGGTAGGCACAGATGCAACCGGAGATCCCGGAGAACACAGTTCAAGAGAGCAACAGCGTCCCATTGCCCAGTCGACGAGGAGCCACAGAACCTAATTATAAACATTTCTAGCACAACCATCTCTTCCACCCAAAACAAGGTGTTGCAAAAAGGGACCTCGTTTGTCCCCACTTACAACATGAATGATCTTGAAATATTAACAAGCTTGTACAAGTTCATGCGAAACCTAAAGTCTACGGCATTTCTTTTCCAATGTTTGTCCAACCTCTACAACTACCGAAGAAAATACCATTTTGGATTTGCGTCCCAAAAGTACATTCATGGCCCCGGTGAGCTATAAAACTCTGGATATATTTGAAGCTCTAGTACAGAAAGATCTAGAAAAGATTCGTCAAACCCCTGTACGACACAAACAAAATTTAACCAGACATGAAAAAATTGCTTTGAATCAATTAGCTACCAACAGTAACATCATGATCTGCCCTGCTGATAAGGGCGGCTCCTTGGTCATCATGGACACCCAATTTTACCTTGACAGCGTGAACAAACATCTGACAGAGACTAACACCTACATGGAAATAAATTCTGATCCTACCAAAGAATACGCTGCCATCCTCCAGATCCTCGTTGACAAAGCTGTATTTACTGGAACCATCACTACCAAGGACCATAGTTATCTCATCAAGTCTCATCCCAGTGTTCAATATTTGTATATGATTCCCAAAATTCACAAACACCCGACGAAACCACCATTCAGACCCATTGTCAGTACATGCAACTCCATTCATGAACCCATTGGCACTTACATTGATCGTCATGTACAACCTTCCGTGAAACAAATGGTCAGCTACCTTCAAGATACTACAGATTTTCTATCTAAACTTAGTTCCGTCATCATTGATCCACAAACACCTGTTCTGCTGTGCACTATAGACGTGAACTCACTCTACACTTCCATCCCCCACAATCTAGGAATTTAGGCCGCGGAGGCGGCTCTCCTCCTAACTAACAAACCACACAATCTTCAAGTTTTCCTCATGGAACTCATTGAATTCACACTCATGCACAGCTATTTCAGATACTGCAACAAATTTTACAGTCAACTTTCCGGAGTAGCTATGGGCAATTGTGCTGCCCCAGCATATGCCAACCTCTTCATGCAGGATTTTGTAAATGAACATATTTTGTCTGTACCACATTGGAAGAACCATCTTCAAATCTACTATCGTTACATTGACGACATTTTTCTAATATGGACAGGCACGGAAGAACAATTGATTTTTGCCATCAGTCATCTAAACAGCGTTAATGAAAGAATATAATTCACACATCAGTTCAACCATACCAACATAGCTTTCCTTGATGTAAATATTACCTTGAAGGATCACAAACTTGAAACATCCATATACATCAAACCCACCGACCGGAACAATTATTGACATTACTCCAGTTTTCACCAACCCAGCCATAAAGCCCATTTACCGTACTCACAACTACTAAGAGCTAAAAGAATAGCCTCTTCTGAAGACTTATTCAGACAGGATAGCACTAACATTATGAACAAATTTTCCAAAAGGGGTTATCCACAACGAATCATCACAGCAGCTTACCAACGAGTGACATCTATTGATCGTTCCACATTATTGCAACCCAAATCAAAAACAAGGTCGGACACACAACCCAACGTGTTTGTTTCCAAATTTTACACAAAAAGCTACCTAATCAAAAAAATCATCAAAACTCATTGGCAAATATTGCAACTAGAAGCAGATTTCAACAACTTATTCAATGACATGCCCATTTTCGCTTACCAACGATCCAAGAATTTACGGTCACTAATAAAACCACGCAACATCGAACCTGCAATATATAAAGGAACCATTCCTTGTCACAATTGTCAAAACTGTCACAACATCATTCCAGGGACAAATATGAACCATCCCAGTTCAGGCAAACATATTTCACTCAAAACCAATGCAACCTGTGACACCACTAACGTGGTGTATCTCTTAAAGTGTCCCTGCGGATTACCCTACGTTGGGAAAACGGAGCGCAAGATAAAGACACGTTTAAATGAACATAGGAGCAACATCAGAAACGAAAATCTTAAATCTTGCGTGTCTGCTCACTTTACCCAGCTAAACCACAACAACAGTCAAATTCGCTTTCTTGTTCTTGAAACAGTTGCCAAACCGGAGGGCATTGACCCCAAAAAATATTTACTACAACGAGAACTATTTTGGATTTTTAAACTTGGTACGACCGTGCCAAAAGGACTCAACGAACGTCTGGAATTTAGCAGCTTTCTTTGAAAAACATCATACTCTTGATTGATATAGTGTTTGCTGGTTGTTCAACATTTTGTGTATGCATGTATTAATGTACTGTTATTCCCTTTGCTCATTTTGGATTTAGACCCTTGTTTAAACTCATTGTCCTTTTTTACCCACATGATATACTTTATTTTAATTTCATTCTCTCTTTCATATTGCACCCCTTTTAGTACCACATATACTTTTCATTTTCTTCCTCTATAACGATTTTTCAGTATCATGATCTTTTCAATCTTTCTGTGTTTTTTCTCGTAGGATCCTGATTTTTATTTTATTCCATTTTCAAACTGCTTTCTTAAATCACATTCTTACAGCTCCGTTAAACTTCATCTTCACTGTCTCTACGTTGTTTACATTTTCATCCGCAACCGCCCTTTGTCTATTTCTATTCACCGCACTGTTAAGGAACTAGTCCGTTTTCGATCACCACACATCTTACACATTAAAACGCATGCACCGAATCACTAATCGCTACCGCGTTTACCCGGTGGCGTCTTGCAGCCGTTACCTAATCTACTAATCACGAGAACCCCGGTAAGCACTTTCCGTCACTATACGTTCCTTTGTATAATTTATTGTCCGCATTGTCCTAGTGTGGACTTCACTGGTTTACACGCTCATTTGGACACCCTGTCACTTTATCGCATGACGTCTCGTCAGTTTCTTTTAATCTTTTGGAAGCATGTTTGTGGTATCTTTTACTTACGTCTTTCGACTTTTGGTCACTCTCTCGTATTTGGGTGCACGTTCATATGTATTTTAGATACACAATCTTCACATCACGATTCACTTATTTTCCTTTTTTAGTAGCCTCACGCAATAAGTCGGATGAAGGACGCACCTTAATTTCTCTTATCTCTTCATTAATTTCACCTGTGTTTTGGCATCCCCCATTTTTTGTCTTTTCGCCTGTATGCGGACACACCCTTTCGTTTTTCATTTGTTTTTACCCTTGATCTCATTAGTATGTTTTTTTCTAACACACTCGGCCCCTGACTGATGCACTTTCCATTTACTTGTTTACAGCATTTACCCCCTGATGAAGAGCCACCGGCTCGAAATGCATCGGGGATTGGATCTATGCAATTGATGTCACTTTATTGAAATTTTGGACACTTTGATGTGACAAAACATTTGCTTCGGTTATTTCTACATGAAGAGTCTTTTGATCATTTGGATTACAATTTGTGAATACATATTCTACTAATTGAATGTGAAAAAGTGAATAAAACTTTGGATCATCACATTCGTTGATTAACTTTTTGCTCATCCAGCATACAGGAGTGCTCAGGTTAACCACCTTGTGCTCACAAGGTTTTGCACGCACTTTTCACCTCCTGCCCTTTTTGGACAGTAAGGGCAGCATCCTGATCACCCTTAAAGACTTAACTTTCTTGGTACACCCTACCGCATACTGCAGTTTACCCCAGGAGTGCCGCGGATTTCTATAATTTGTCATAACATCAATGATGCCATAGAAGATGTCATCAGTAATGTAATATGTAGGGTAATTAGCTGTGTATGGCGAGGGTTTGAGTTTAAGTACCCTAGCGCACGGGATATAGTTACTTGAAATATTTCTAACTATAACTGCTGAATTTCTATGGTATGTATGTGTAAATTCCCAACCTAGCTAAAACAACCCTGTAACTGTTTTTTTTCCAGTGTATTTCCACGTTTTTTTGAAAGAAATGCCCTGTCCCCGCAGACATCCATCCTCGCGCCACGCACAGCCTTTCGCCATGAACTGCAGGGCTTGGCTGCAGTGCCTGGTCTGCAGCCAACCCCCTGTAGGCATCCAACCCCATGAGATGTCAGGTGTGAGTAGCTCAGCCTTATACCCTGAAATCTGAGATCATAACCTGTCCAATTTCAGATGTGAGTAACTCACCCGGTTCCCTGAGATCATAACCTGTCCGTGTCAGGCGTGAACAGCTCACCCGGTCCCCTGAGATCATAACATGTCCAGTGTCAGGTGTGAACAGCTCACCCGGTCCCCTGAGATCATAACCTGTCAAGTGTCAGGTGTGAACAGCTCACCCAGTCCCCTTAGATCATAACCTGTCCGGTATCAGGTCTGAACAGCTCTCCCGGTCCTCTGAGATCATAACCTGTCCAGTGTCAGGTCTGAACAGCTCACCCGGTCCCCTGAGATCATAAATTGTCCAGTGTCAGGTGTGAATATCTCACCCGGTCCCCTGAGATTATAAATTGTCCAGTGACGGGTGTGAATAGTTCACCTTGGTCCCCTGAGATCATTAATTGTCCAGTGTCGGGTGTGAACAGCTCACCCGGTCCTCTAAGATCATAAATTGTCCAGTGTCGGGTGTGAACAGCTCACCCGGTCCCCTAAGATCATAAATTGTCCAGTTTAGGGTGTGAATAGCTCACCCGGTCCCCTGAGATCATAACCTGTCCAGTGTCAGGTGTGAGCAGCTCACCCCGTCCCCTGAGATCATAACCTGTCCAGTGTCAGGTGTGAACAGCTCACCCGGTCCCCTGAGATCATAACCTGTCCAGTGTCAGGTGTGAACAGCTCACCCGGTCCCCTAAGATCATAAATTGTCCAGTGTCGGGTGTGTACAGCTCACCCGGTCCCCTAAGATCATAAATTGTCCAGTTTAGGGTGTGAATAGCTCACCCGGTCCCCTGAGATCATAACCTGTCCAGTGTCAGGTGTGAGCAGCTCACCCCGTCCCCTGAGATCATAACCTGTCCAGTGTCAGGTGTGAACAGCTCACCCGGTCCCCTGAGATCATAACCTGTCCAGTGTCAGGTGTGAACAGCTCACCCGGTCCCTTTAGATCATAACCTGTCCGGTATCAGGTCTGAACGGCTCACTCGGTCCCCTGAGATCATAACCTGTCCAGTGTCAGGTGTGAACAGCTCACCAGTCCCCTGAGATCATAACCTGTCCAGTGTCAGGTGTGAACAGCTCACCCGGTCCCCTGAGACCATAACCTGTCCAGTGTCAGGTTTGAACAGCTCACCCGGTCCCCTGAGATCGTAAATTGTCCAGTGTCAGGTGTGAATAGCTCACCCGGTCCCCTGAGATCAGAACCTGTCCAGTGTCAGGTGTGAACAGCTCACCCGGTCCCCTGAGATCATAACCTGTCCAGTATGAGGTGTAAACAGCTCACCCGGTCCCCTAAGATCATAAACTGTCCAGTGTCCAGTGTGAGAAGCTCACCAGTTCCCTGAGATCAGAACCTGCCCGGTGTTAGGTGTGAACAGCTCACCAGTTCCCTGAGATCAGAACCTGTCCAGTGTCAGGTGTGACCAGCTCACCCGGTCCCCTGAGATCAGAACCTGTCCAGTGTCAGGTGAGAACAGCTCACCCGGTCCCCTTAGATCAGAACCTGTCCAGTGTCAGGTGTGAACAGCTCACCCGGTCCCCTGAGACTATAACCTGTCCAGTGTCAGGTTTGAACAGCTCACCTGGTCCCCTGAGATCATAAATTGTCCAGTGTCAGGTGTGAATAGCTCACCCGGTCCCCTGAGATCAGAACCTGTCCAGTGTCAGGTGTGAACAGCTCACCCGGTCCCCTGAGATCATAAATTGTCCAGTGTCGGGTGTGAACAGCTCACCCGGTCCCCTAAGATCATAAATTGTCCAGTTTCGGGTGTGAATAGCTCACCCGGTTCCCTGTGATCATAACCTGTCCAGTGTCAGGTGTGAACAGCTCACCCGGTCCCCTGAGATCATAACCTGTCCAGTGTCAGGTGTGAACAGCTCACCAGGTCCCCTAAGATCATAAACTGTCCAGTGTCCAGTGTGAGAAGCTCACCAGTTCCCTGAGATCAGAACCTGCCCGGTGTCAGGTGTGAACAGCTCACCAGTTCCCTGAGATCAGAACCTGTCCAGTGTCAGGTGTGAACAGCTCACCCGGTCCCCTGAGATCAGAACCTGTCCAGTGTCAGGTGTGAACAGCTCACCCGGTCCCCTTAGATCAGAACCTGTCCAGTGTCAGGTGTGAACAGCTCACCCGGTCCCCTGAGATCATAAATTGTCCAGTGTTAGGTGTGAATAGTTCATCTGTCCCCTGAGATCATAACCTGTCCAGTGTCAGGTGTGAACAGCTCACCCGGTCCCCTGAGATCATAACCTGTCCAGTGTCAGGTGTGAACAGCTCACCCGGTCCCCTTAGATCATAACCTGTCCGGTATCAGGTCTGAACAGCTCACTCGGTCCCCTGAGATCATAACCTGTCCAGTGTCAGGTGTGAACAGCTCACCAGTCCCCTGAGATCATAACCTGTCCAGTGTCAGGTGTGAACAGCTCACCCGGTCCCCTGACACCATAACCTGTCCAGTGTCAGGTTTGAACAGCTCACCCGGTCCCCTGAGATCGTAAATTGTCCAGTGTCAGGTGTGAATAGCTCACCCGGTCCCCTGAGATCAGAACCTGTCCAGTGTCGGGTGTGAACAGCTCACCTGGTCCCCTAAGATCATAAATTGTCCAGTTTAGGGTGTGAATAGCTCACCCGGTTCCCTGAGATCATAACCTGTCCAGTGTCAGGTGTGAACAGCTCACCCGGTCCCCTGAGATCATAACCTGTCCAGTGTCAGGTGTGAACAGCTCACCCGGTCCCCTAAGATCATAAACTGTCCAGTGTCCAGTGTGAGAAGCTCACCAGTTCCCTGAGATCAGAACCTGCCCGGTGTCAGGTGTGAACAGCTCACCAGTTCCCTGAGATCAGAACCTGTCCAGTGTCAGGTGTGAACAGCTCACCCGGTCCCCTGAGATCAGAACCTGTCCAGTGTCAGGTTTGAACAGCTCACCCGGTCCCCTTAGATCAGAACCTGTCCAGTGTCAGGTGTGAACAGCTCACCCGATCCCCTGTGATCATAAATTGTCCAGTGTTAGGTGTGAATAGCTCACCCGGTCCCCTGAGATCAGAACCTGTCCAGTGTCAGGTGTGAACAGCTCACCCGGGCCCCTGAGATCATAAATTGTCCAGTGTTAGGTGTGAATAGCTCACCCGGTCCCCTGAGATCAGAACCTGTCCAGTGTCAGGTGTGAATAGCTCACCCGGTCCCCTGAGATCATACATTGTCCAGTGTCAGGTGTGAATAGCTCACCCGTCCCCTGAGATCGTAAATTGTCCAGTGTCGGGTGTGAACAGCTCACCCGGTCCCCTAAGATCATATAAATTGTCCAGTTTCGGGTGTGAATAGCTCACCCGGTCCCCTGAGATCGTAACCTGTCCAGTGTCAGGTGAGAATAGCTCACCCGGTCCCCTGAGATCATAACCTGTCCAGTGTCAGGTGTGAATAGCTCACACGGTCCCCTGAGATCATAACCTGTCCAGTGTCAGGTGTGAACAGCTCACCAGGTCCCCTTAGATCAGAACCTGTCCAGTGTCAGGTGTGAACAGCTAACCCAGTCCCCTGAGATCATAACCTGTCCAGTGTCAGGTGTGAACAGGTCACCCGGTCCCCTGAAATCATAACCTGTCCAGTGTCAGGTGTGAACAGCTCACCCGGTCCCCTGAAATCATAACCTGTCCAGTGTCAGGTGTGAACAGCTCACCCGGTCCCCTGAGATCATAACCTGTCCAGTGTCAGGTGTGAACAGCTCACCCGGTCCCCTGAAATCATAACCTGTCCAGTGTCAGGTGTGAACAGCTCACCCGGTCCCCTTAGATCAGAACCTGTCCAGTGTCAGGTGTGAACAGCTCACCCGGTCCCCTGAGATCGTAACCTGCCCAGTGTCAGGTTTGAACAGCTCACCCGGTCCCCTTAGATCAGAACCTGTCCAGTGTCAGGTGAGAACAGCTCACTCGGTCCCCTGAAATCATAACCTGTCCAGTGTCAGGTGTGAACCGCTCAGGGCTCGAGTCGGGGGTACACGCGGGTGGATGGCGTCCACCCACTCTTTTCACAGGGTGGACGCCGTACACCCTGCCAAGAAGTTGAGCCCCACTCTAAAATATGCTGAACTTGTCCCAGTGTAAGTTTGAGACACAGGGATTTATTCAGCAGCGCCTGCTCGTTATCTGCTTTCCTTCCGAGCAGCAACGCGCAGACCGGTAAGGGGGTTTTGTCATTTGAGACTCCTGCTGGGCCATAACAAAGGCAGAACTTAAGGGCCCCTTGTACACAATCTTCCTTCGTATATTCAAGACTCCAGACACATTTTGAGTATTCTTTCGGATATACATTGGCAACCAGACACATTTCTTGTTACTATGGACGTTGTGTCCTTATATACTAGCATTAATATCGATTTGGGACTACTGGCTATGAATAGATGTTTGAGCAACAGACCCGCCTCACTGTATCAACATACTACAATGTTATCAGAAATGATGGAACTTGTGTTAAACAATAACTTTTTTGTTTTTGATAAAAAATGGTATCGCCAAAAGAAGGGAGTGGCGATGGGATCGAAATTTTCTCCATCATTTGCAAATCTTTTTATGGGCAACTTAGAATCAGATCTTATCTGGGGGGATAAGGGCTCCCAATATATTGATTCTATAATCTTCTGGGGTCGCTACATAGACGACTGTTTTCTCCTATGGTCAGGCTCAGAAGAATTACTCATGGAATTCTACAACTACTTAAACAACAACACATGGGAAATTAAGTTTACCATGACATATAGTCAAACTAAAATCGAATTTTTAGACATAGAACTATATGTGGCGGACAACACTCTACACAGTAAGCTCTTTAGAAAATCCACTTCATGTAATTCCATATTGCATGCGAATAGCTCTCATCCGCCGCACCAGGTGAAGTCTATACCTTATGGTGAATTTTTAAGAGCCAGAAGGCTCTGTAGTGAAGAATCACAATATATAGACTGTGTACATGACATGAGAAACAGGTTCTCCAAAAGAGGTTACGCTAGCAATGTGATTAAACAAGCAGAGAGGAAAATTAACAAGATTGTAAGAGCTGACATTTTGCAACCAAAGAGACAACCTTTACCCTCAAACAACACAATAAGGTTGATTACGGAATTTAATTCTCTTCACCATACCTTAAGAAAAAGCATGATCAAGCATTGGGGAATTCTGAAGAATGAAAAATCCCTAACTCCATTTATCACGGAAAGGCCCCAAATCTGCTTCAGAAGAGGAAATACCCTCAGAAACAGATTGAGTCCAACTGTACCACATGGTCTACGGGCAACAGATTGGCTTTCTTCAAAAAACAAAGGTTTTTATAAATGTGGATTATGCGCCATGTGCAGGTGGGCGAAACACAAGACAAAACAATTTTGTAATCCAAAAGGTGAATTTTTCACTATAAATGCCAACATCAACTGTCTCACCAAATACGTGGTTTACATTATAGAATGTAAATGTGGTAAACAGTACGTGGGGAGCACCATACGTGCCCTTAAGGAAAGAGTATCTGAACATATAAGGGCAATAATCAAACAGGATCCAAGATACCCTGTAGCATTGCATGTGGCAGGGTGCCAAAACACTGAGAGTGAGAAAGTGGTCTCTTTCTTTGGGATCGATGTGGTAAATTTAGGAATTAGAGGAGGCAACAGAGAATTAAAATTAAGACGCATGGAGGCTATGTGGATCATGAAAATGTACGCAGTCGAGCTAGGCCTAAATTTTGATTCGGAGCTTCAATTTTTCTTGGGCGATTAAATTTGTGAACAATAACAGAACAAGTTAAGAATTGTCTCAGCATATACTATGATGACTATTATGAAGCAATGATGTGATAAGTCATACTACTGTACTGACTCGTATGGAATATGTTGTTTGTCATAAGGGTATCTACTAAGTGTCTAGTTCGCCCTTTTTAAAAGAACTCAATTCTGCTTCAATGGAATGTGACTTACCTATAGGATAATCACGGTGCAATCCTTTGTTTGCATTTTGATTATCCCCTATTAATGATTTTTTCCTTATGACCATACGTATTGAATGTTTTTCTTAGATTGTAAGAGAGGTTGGGAAGAGATCAGTTCACGTTTCCACACAACCGTTGTGAGAATATGCGAGACTATTGCAATATTCTCTTTGCTCACGGATAGATTTTAACAAACAGCACTGAGCATAGAATCTTACTGCGCTATGCTCTTGATAACTTTCACCTGCCACATAACGCGGATCATCATAAAGAATTATCCCTATCGTTTGCATGTACCACTGTACCCAATCAGAGATAATAGATTTGCCCCTTTTTTGAAACACGTTAATATTTTCTTTCCGACGCGACAATCACAAATCCTAATGTCAACAGAACTCTAAATAGGCACTTCTCCTGTCTAGAATTCTTTTTACGGCTTCTATCCCTTTAAATCTTTTTCATTCGGGTAGACGCTCACGTCACCATTGGGGGCCGTACACTACTTTAGCCAGTTCCACTTCCGGGTCACGTGTTCGCACTTCGAACAACGAAGACCCGGGAGAGGAAGGAAGGATTCTACAACGTCTTGGAGGTAATTCAAACAGTGATACTCTAGGGGGCTCGATGGCTTTTTAGACTCAGCAGCTACCGCGTAGATATTGCAACTTGCCCGTCTGGATTGTTTGTCTTTCAGACACCAAGTCCGGACGAGGCTACAGAATATTTCTTTTCATATTCCGATATACCAGAAGCTAAGGTAGGCTGCTTTTATCCATACCGCTGGTACTTTACAGGGGATACATGCTCTATGTCGGTATACTTACATAACAATGTGATACAATCTGGATATATTTTATTTCAGATTATAAGTGACTGAAACCCATTTCCTTCACCCGGGCGACCAAATACAAGCGCACTCGCTTGCAAGGTAACACACGAAACCAATATAATAATCTAGTCTTATAATGATCTCACTTATACAATACTTTTTCATAGTTGATTTGCTTTGACCGTCCCAAATTAAATGGGGCGCTGATTACCAGACTAGGAAATCTTAAACGTCACACGATTGTTAGTGATTCCAAGACACTCACGCTGGAAAGCTTACTTGTTAGCCATTGTGAGCACTTGCAATATGTCCCTTATATTTGCACACGGAGCAGGTTGCGTCTTCCTAATTTAGGAGCGCTAGCATTTAAGACAGCTATTACTCGTTTTCTTTGTTGTTCATAACAAGGATTAAGAATGGCAACACCAGTCTATCCTGTTAAACATCAGGAAAGACTTAACACGATTATTTTCAACTTTATTACAGCATTTGTACTTCACCTCACAATTAACCTTGAATGGTCCTGGGCCCTTCCGGGTCGGAAGTATCACCGGAATAGCGGTGAGCTTTCCCTTTTGTTCATCATCATCGGTCAACTACAAATCTCAACCTAATTATAAATAGAACTGGCATTTTTTCATGACCAGTAATCAATAATTCATTCACGATTTGATACATTAAATTTTGACTTCTTTTCTTTTCTTTTCCCTCCCTCGCTTTCTCATTATTCTCCCACCGTTTCTCCTTTTTCTCCTTTTTTTCTTTTACTTTTTCTTTTTCTTATCTACCATTCTCTTTTAATCACGACAGACCGTAAGGACTTAACACAACCATTGGAGGTATGTGTTGGAATTTTTATTGTGTCACCGAGCACTTATAAGCACGCATGATCCCCCACATCGGCATAGAACTTAGCCTAGCACGTCACCGTGCACCATTTTGTTACAACAATTGCACGAGAATGCACTCCAGTAATTAGGGTGCTTAAGTGCACAACGGCTCACTTCGATTGCATGGGATATGTGAGCTATTTAAGGCACCTCAGCACACTAACAGATGTTTTCCCACTACCATCTCGAAGGGCAGTAATTATGCATGAGATCACCCAATGTAATGCTTGTCTCGAACGGCTGACCTGAAGTGTTACCCAAGGTCATACATCCAATGTATAAATTCCCAAATATAGCCCTTTGTCTTCTGTATCATTTCCAGCCCTGAAGATTCGCAGACGCGATGAAACACGTGTCGGCTGGTTGTACACATGCTGTGTTGGAATAAAACAAGGAGACCAAGACTTCTTTTGACATATCTTTATTGATCTTCAAAAATTTGCAATTTATTGTTGTTTCTCTGTATCATATTTGATTACTGCATATGGACATTGTTTCCAAGTTTTACATTTAAGTGTGTGCATAGGGTATGCTTTTTCATTTGGCCTCCTTTGTCCGAGTATCCAGGGTGGGGTCTGCTTTATGCCTCACACCTAGATGTAAATGCAGAGGTAAGGAAACAAAAGCAGTAGCTTGTTAACACTTCAAAGGCGCATAAGAGACGCACGATTTTGACTTTGTTCAGACCCTAATATAGAATAGATATTCATGCACAGTAAGAATGTCAGCTGCATTATTCTGTCCAAGTGCAAAATAACAATTTAAATACCAGTATTTTTTATTTGTTTTATAGTGCTATTCATCCCAATGTAGGGTGTCAGATCACTTTACAGCAAACATACATATTATATTGTCAATAAATCACTCAAGTATGTAAATCATTGTACAGGAAGTGTTACATAAGACAGTGAGGGTTAGTGAGTGTAGGAAGTCACATATCATCCTTCACAGCTCACTGCTATACTAGAAGGATCACAATGCAACTGCATGTAACAACTCTGTGTTCAGAACTACTTACCTATCTACATAAAATAAAATCTGCCATCTGCATGTTACATGATGTGCTTTGCAGGAGGCACATTAACCCTGTATGCTACTTTAAGTCCAAACAAGGACTAGACAAACGCAGATCTTTCCATCAAATGTGTTTAAACCACCAGGCAGCTAAAGCAATCACATCTACATGGAAATGTGCTGCACACGAATATTACGCTTGGTGGGGTAGGCTGGCAGCAGAGCTTGTTTGCAAACTTTGGGTAAAGGAACCTGTCACACGCCGTGATGTCACTTCCTGTGATACTACCTAACATGGAGAGTCCCCCCACTTCGTTTTTAGGACTTATGCCCTGGTAACTGAGCAAGGCACTACGACAGAAGTCAGGCGCGCAACACCCATTGGGCTCACCGGGCTTCAGCCCCCCCCCGTCGCCTCCTCTGCCCGAGCTAAGATGGCACGCACTGAAATGGTGCAGGAAGGCTGCGCATCCGTTCCGAGAATGTGATTGCTTTAATGATTTCTGAGAGGCCCAGCAGCCCGAGCCAGACAGCCAGCCTCAAACAGTTTCACTGAGTGAACCCCCAGCCCCCACCTCTTGTTTTCCTTTAGAGTGGCGCTGAGGTGAAATCCTTGCCTGAAGGCAGGGATTTCACCTAAACACTTGATGTGTTCAGCATGGGGTGTGAAGATGTGCACAGCAGGGGGAAAGGGCTGGCCAGTGCAGGTGACGCTTTTCCTTTGTAAAGGAATTCCTGCTGGCATCATAGCCCAGGGAGTGCTGTCTGCGCACTTGTATAAATGTGTATTCCGTACAAGTGGACAGACAGCAAAACCCTGGGCTATGACGCCAGCAGAAATTGGGGGCAAGGGTGCCAATTTTTGATTTTCTCCTCAGGAGCATTTTTTAAATGCACAATCAAATAACGGTTGTTTTTTCCCTCTTTGAGCGTTGAAAACTTTGGTGTGCACTCCTCTAATGGACAGCCTTAAAATATCTTGTAAATCAGAAGTTTATTTCAGGTGACAGTAATATGAACCAAGCTATCAAGAGAAAGTGAACGATTCCCTGAATTTCGTAGAATAAAGCCCACTACGAACGTATGCATTTAGCTCAATAAATGTAATTTATATAGCAAAAACATAATCTAATATTATCAATAAATATGTCACTCGAAGGATTACTTGCAAGTGCTTTTCTAGAGTTAATTAGAAAACACCTTTATTTTTGCTGTTGTGATGGCAGGGGTAATGTAGGACTCAATTCATAAACATTTTGCTACATGTACATGTGACTTTCTCGTTTACGTACTCCTACATCCCAAATGTGAGCAAGGAGTATTGCTGTCCTACTTTTGCCAGGAGTACCCAAAGAGTAAGCCCCTTGGTATATAGAATTAAAGAGGAGCCTTAGAGAAGTGTACGCTCTCAAAGTTGTCTTTCTGACCTGGTCTCCTCAGATCCTAATAAATAGACAGGAGCCCTCGACTCTCCACAAAAGTTCACTGACAGGAAGATGAGGACCCACTTATCGAGGAAGAAGTGGCAATCACTACAAAGTAGTGTCACAGACTCTTAACAGAAAAGCTGCTTACATTGCTCGGCTTACATTATGCACATGTAGTGTAAGTTTGTAGTGTTCATTTTTTGGGGTGCTAGTGGGTAACTTTAGGGTTCAGGGTGGGTGTGGGTTTTAGTGTGCCAGGGGGCAATTTTAGGGTTCAGGGTGGGTTACGGATCGGGGTGCCAGTGGGTAATTTTAGGGTTCTGAGTGGGTATGGGTTTTGGGGTTCCAGGGGGGTAATTTTAGGGATCCGGGCGGGCATGGGTTTTGGGGTGCCAGGCGGTAATTATAGGGTTCAGCGTGGGTATGTGTTTTGGTGTGCCAGGGGTAATTTTAGGGTTCAAGGCAGGTATGGGTTTTGGGGTGTCAGGGGGCAATTTTAGGGTTCAGGGTGGGTATGGGTTATGGGGTGCCAGGGGAGAATTTATGGTTCAGGATGGGTATGGGTTATGGGGTGCCAGGGGGGAATTTATGTTTCAGCATGGGTATGGGTTTTGGGGTGCCAGGGGTCATTTTCAGGGTGGGTATGGGTTTTGGGGTGCCATGGGGTTAATTTTAGGGTTCAGCGTGGGTATGGGTTTTGGGGTGCCAGGGGCAATTTTAAGGTTCCAGGGTGGTGATTTTAGGGTTCAGGGTGGTAATGGGTTTTGGGATGCCAGGGGGTAATTTTAGGGTTTGGGGTGGGTATGGGTTTTGGGGTGCCAGTGATAATTTTAGGGAAGAGAATGGGTATGGGTTTTCAGGTGCCAGGGGTAATTTTAGGGTTCAGGGAGGGCATGGTTTTTGGGGTTCCAGGGGTAATTTTAGGGTTCGGGGTCGGTATGGGATTTGGGGTGCTAGGGGGTAACTTTAGGGTTCAGGGAAATAATGGGTTTTGGGGTGCCATAGGGTTAATTTTAGGGTTCAGGGCGGTATGGGTTTTAGGGTGTGAGGGGGTTAATTTTAGGGTTCAGCGTGGGTATGTGTTTTGGTGTGCCAGGGGTAATATTTGGGTTCAGGGCAGGTGTGAGTTTTGGGGTGTTGGGGGGTAATTTTAGGGTTTAGGGTGGTAATAGGTTTTGGGGTGCCATGGGGTTAATTTTAGGATTCAGTGCGGGTATGGGGTTTAGGGTGGGAGGGGAAGCATTTTAGGTTTCATGGTGGGTGTGGGTTTATCAGGTGTCAGGGGGGCAATTTTAGGGTTCAGGGAGGGTATGGGTTTTGGGGTGCCGGGGGGTAATTTTAGGGTTCAGGGTGGTAATGGGTTTTGGGTGCCAGGGGGTAATTTTAGGGTTCAGCGTAGGTATGTGTTTTGGTGTGCCAGGGGTAATTTTAGGGTTCAGGGTGGGTATGGGTTTTGGGGTGCCAGGGGGGGATTTCATGTTCAGTATGGGTATGGGTTTTGGGGTGCCAGGGGTAATTTTAAGGTTCAGGGTGGGTATGGGTTTTGGGGGGCAAGGGTGTAATTTTAGGGATCAGCGCAGGTATGAGTTTTGAGGCTCCAGGGGGGTGATTTTAGGGTTCAGGGTGGGCATGGGTTTTGCGGTGCCAGGGGGTAATTTTGTGGTTCAGGGTGGTAATGGATTTGAGGGGGCAAGGTTGTAATTTTATGGATCAGTACGGCTATGGGTTTTGGGGTGCCAGAGGTAAATTTAGGGTTCAGGGTGGGTATGGTTTTGGGGGGCAAGGGTGTAATTTCAGGGATCAGCGCGGGTATGGGGGTTGGGGTTCTAGGGGGATGATTTCAGGGTTCAGGGTGGTAATGGGTTTTGGGGTGCGAGGGGGTAGTTTTAGGGTTCGGTGGTTATGGGTTTTGGGGTGCCAGGGGTGTAATTTGGAGGTTCGGGTGGTAATGGATTTTGGGGGGCAAGCAGTAATATGAGCGTTTAGCATGGGTATGGGTTTTGGGGTGCCAGGGGTAATTTTAGCGTTCAGGGTGGGTATGGGTTTTTGGGTACCTGGGGAAATTTTAGGGTTCAGGGCGGGTATGGGTTTTGGTGTGCCAAGGGGGTAACTTTGGGGTTCAGGGTGGGTATGGGTTATGGGGTACCCGGGGTAATTTTAGGGTTCAGGGTGGGTATGGGTTTTGGACTTGCAATGATAAACATTTCACAAGCACATTGTCCTCCTATAGAAGCAATTGTTGACGAACTGGCGAAAAAGGGTTGTCGCCTTGAAATGGCATTGTGAAAATTGGTTATATTGTGTTCCTAAAGTGCTTTGTAGTAAAATATATTAAATTGGTCTTTTAATTCAGTCCATTCTGTTCCTTTTTCATAAGACAATAGGACATAAATGCATCAAATTAACACAAATGTGTGCTCTAATTGTTGTCCAGTTTCAAATGCAGAATTCATCACGTTTTCTCCGCTTGACCTGAGCATTAATCGATCCCGATTATCTACCATTTTAGCCCCGCCCCATTTTTTTAACATTAGCCACGCCCCTTCATTTGCCATGTTAGCCCCCCCCCCGAAATGAAGACCTAGTTGCGCCCCTGACAGAAGTAGAGTCTATATTTGATTTAAAAGCAGGCCAGGGGCCATTCTTGTGAGAGGCGCCCCCCCCCTCCTTCCCCCCATCCCTGCGCAGCCTCAGATCGCCGTATCCTGTTTGCACTTGTGTTTTCATGACTCCCTTCCTGACTCGTGTTCACACCAATAGAGAGGCGCTCAGACTTTGGCTGAAGATAAGGCACGTGGCCTCCCATGAGCACGCGCCTGTGTCTCTCAAAGATGCACTCCCTCACAGGCTCTGATGCCTGCACAGACTTCCGATTGCACCCACCCACACAGGCGTCGCCTTTTCACAGACTTGTGACAAACGCCTGGACCCCCCATCTGTACACCCCCTCAGACGTACAGGCCAAACAAAACATTAGTTACTGCACAGGGCAACCCAGAGAATGACATCTGACAAATGAAATGTTACACCCTTCATTGCGTGACTTGAATTAAAAGTATACACCTTTTATTCGGCATTGCAGGCAGAAGTAAAATATACCATAAAAGTCAACACACACATGAAGTGAAGTTGTTTTTTACTTTCTTTTTTTTTGTGGTGCGAGCTTCAGTCGCAATCACCTCTCTCAGACCCCTTACTTTTGGAAAATATTAAACCGCATACAGTGGAAAATAAAGCGATTTACCCAAGAAACCATGCGTTTGTGCATGCTAGGGAACCGGGACTGTACCCCAGGACTTTTGTTTACAAAGTCTGCCAATTAGAGGCTTGGTCATTATGGGCAGGTATTGCCGAGGCCCCGCCCCTACGCCCTGGCTTGGCAGCAGACTCCAGATCATCCACGTCTGGGATCTTCATAAAAATTAGCATTTCACATTAGTACGCAGAAACCCCTGTAACACTCCATGCAGTATTATTTACATATTCTTGGATGGCTAACCTTAACAGAGACTCTAATATGTAGCCATTCTTAACCATAAACCATAAATTGTCCCTGCGTATCCTGCATTGAGCCTAGGTGTAATAACATGACTGGTTCACCTACCTGTGAGGTCCCCCCGGAGTGCTCTTGCACTGGAGGCGTATCTGCCCAGAAGGATACCTACCTCGGGCACCCCATACGCCCTCAAATACCACGACCATGGGGCTGTGCTGCTAGCTTGCCACCACGCACCTGTGTTGGGATTGACCGTAAAGGTCTGTTGGAAGCGTGCACTCCCCCATGCCCGCACCCTCTAGCCTACTTGCCGTAAGCATGTCCCCCACCTATCCCCATTAACAATGGGGATGCCTTCTTTGGACCGTAAATGCCCCACCAATCATGACTTTACCACAAACCAAGGATACTATCATAAAATATGACACATACTGACTACTGCAAGAAAAGAGGTTAGTCATGAATAAGAGTGCAACAAACCGTAGAACAAGTCTCCAGAACTCGATATCTAGAAAGGAAAAGGAAACACCCAGGGACACTACAACAGGAACCAAACATTCACCCACAACAATCTGCAGCCTCAGGGGATGATGGCCGAGATAAAAAGAGGCTGTTTAAATCCCAGCCCTGATGGGGCAGCTGGCAGCACATTTGCATCAGAGCGGTGAAAGAGACACCTTCGCCGCACCTTTTAAATGGGCGGGGTCCGGAACAGACTGGTTCTTCCCAACCCGGAAGTGCTTAATGCACTTCCGGGTCCCTGCGTCGGGCTGACCAATGCTCGCACGCGTTGTAGGTTGGTGCTGGCGGCGGCGTCACTCGCCGCCATCACCAGCCCCTCCCCTTCCGGCGGGGACTGGCACCCCGCCATAGGCTCGGCACTCCCAAGGTGGGGGGGGGGGGGTTGGCATATGGGTAGGTATTGCCAAGTCCCCCACGCCCTGATTTGGAAGCAGACCCTAGACCGGATACCCCGTGGGTCTCCACTACCAGCATCCTCCTCCTTGCTCAGATCACATGCAAATACCATCAGTACTTTTGGGTTAAGGGTCATAACAAATGCGACAGTATTTATACACACAGGAAACATCATAAAGATTAGCATTTCACATTAATACGCAGCAACCCCCATAACACTCCATACAGTATTATTTACATATTCTTGGATGGCTGCCCTTAACAGAGACTCTAATACATAGTCATTCCTAACCATGAAATATACATTGTCCCTGCATATCCTGTATTGAGCCTATGCATAAGATCATGACTGGTCCAACTACCTGTGAGGTCCCCTCGGAGTGATCTAGTGAAGTAGGCCCGTCTGTCCAGAAGGTTACCTACTTCAGGCACCACGTACGCCCTAAAATACCACCCCCAAGGGGCTGTGCTGCTAGCTTGGCACCCGTGCGGGGATTGGCCGTAAAGGTCTGTTGGAAGCGTGCACTCCCAAACCCCCGTACCCTCTAGCTGACTTGCCGTAAGCATCCCCTTGAAGGCCCTGAGAGACCGCTGTCTCCCACCTATCCCCATTAACAATAAGGATACCTTCTAAGGACCGTAAATGCCCCACCAATTATGACCTAACAGCCACAGGCCAGCATAGTTCCCTACTATCTGCCCCCCCTCCAGAAGGTTATGCATTGCCTTACCTAAGGGTCAACCATGCCAGCATAATTTCCAGATAAAACCCTTTCTCCAATTTTGAACGGTGGACACTTTCCTGAACAAAAAAAAACTCTCTCTCCGTACGCACCAGTGCTTGATCGCCAGCAGTTTTCGGGACCAAAACAAGTTGTCAATCTTTGGACCAGACCGACTCCCCTTCTTGTCATTGCAACCTCATTGCAACCCCGGGATGATGTGGGACCACCCTAGAACTGACTGCGGGCAACTCCTTGCCAACTATTCCATCTTGGTAATCAATACCTCGAATAAGCCCATCCTACGGAGATGAACCAGATCTTTGCTGATGTACCAGCACTACCGGGGAGCATGCCCCCCTTGGAAAGCCAGGATTCCATCATGTTCCTTAACGCTCCCAGACATAGCCCCCCCCTGCCCATGAAAGTAAGCATAGACACCCGTCTGGCGGGCCCACTCCACCCAATTTCCTATGGAAAAAAACGTACCTTAGCCTTTTGTACATACGAATGTCATACAACCAAGACTTTCGTTTCCTCTGGCACCCAGATGAGCATTGGGCTGCACAGGAATCCGGCGACCGGCGCACATCAGCAAGCTTCCTTCCTCCCTCACAGGACATAAAAACTGTGAGACAACGAAAGGAGAAACTGTTATTGACAATCCATTAGAGCCCAAAGCAGCCTAACATAGCATTTGTAGCATTTCGAGGACCACCTGCCAATTCTCTTTACTACCTGCTCCGAGAGTCCCATCGCTGTGGTCTTGTGACCATCCCAATTCCGAAGGAATGGGAACTGAACTCTTTAGGCTCAATCCTTGCCACCTTGAGAGATAGCTTAAGGACCTTGGAGAATTGAAACTTGGTCAGAGGGATGCTATCAGTGAGCAAAAGGAGCTGGCCCCCTTGGGTCTATGCGCCAAGAATGTCTCATGGTTGCTCACGGGACAGCATGCTGTGCCCTGCGCCCTATGCAATATGATGTAGTTCCCTCTGCCGCCCTGCTCTGTTTTGGAGCATGGTATTGAGAGGGACACCGAACCCCCATACAACTGCACATGCGCCAGACACAGCTCTCCCTGCCAATCCTTCTTATTTTTTGCCACCAGTTCCTCCACCCTGAAAGCTCCGTAGAAAGCTAATGCGAATGCTGCTCTGAAAAGGTGAACCTCCGCAGTGGACCCGCAGATGCTTTGCAGAGACCCCAATACTAATGATAGTGTGCCTATGATAATGGGGCACCAGGCATTCGTCTGGAACCCCTGCAAGCGTTGCCACCCTTGCAGAGCCCTCTCCACTATGAAAGTGCTTGTTGGATCCAGGTGGCCCTGCCTTTTTGAGAGGAAAGAAATTGCAGCCATGTGGCATCATGCACAAGCTGCAGAACGCCCTCCATCCCTCAATGCTCCTAAGAATGACAGGATAGTGAAAACTTTCATGCCACACCCCTTCCCACCCTTCACTGAGGAAAGAACAATAGGTGCTAAATGCCCCCTCATAAGCCTGGCTCATCCTTGGAGCATAGCTGACTGCCACGAGGTCTGATAGGCTATGTCACCAAGTTTCCACAGACAGTCTGGAAAAAGCATTGGGGCTTCCTCTGCTTCTGGGTGATACCTGAATACCTGCATCTTGAAATGAGACACAGCATCAGCAGCATTATTCAGCACCCCTTCGACATGCTTGGCCCTAAACAACACATTAAGTTTCATGCATTGGAGGACCATCTCCTTGAACAGCCTCAGTGTTATCTTACATTTGGCTGCCTGCTGGTTAATGCAATCAACCACTGTCATATAGTTTAGATACTCAAGGGGGCGCACCAAAATGAGAGTCCAAATAAAATAAGTAGAGAAATGTTCTTTATTTATCTTTGTTCAGCAACAAAAGGCATATCAATAAAATAAGTAGTGAGATCAGCCAACGCGTTTCACTCCCTACCAAGGAGTTTCTTCAGGGCGCTGCGAGTATATCCGGTAAGTTGTCTTTTGTAAGATCCCTCTGTAGTCACACTGGTATTTTTCGGGTCATTTCTTTATTCCAGCCTATTTCTTTAAAAACCTTTGGAGTATCTCTCTTCCCTTATCTTTTCTTTATATCGTGGACTTTGTAGGTCTTGTCCGAAAAAAACGTTCTGGTATTTCAAAGAGCTACCCGTCCCTGGTTGTATTTGTTACAGGTGGGTACAGTGCTGTGGTTACCGTTGTCAGTTTCGGCGTCTCGGCATGGCTGGTTCCAGGCTCGTCACTACTTATTTTATTGATATGCCTTTTGTTGCTGAACAAAGATAAATAAAGAACATTTCTCTACTTATTTTATTTGGACTCTCATTTTGGTGCGCCCCCTTGAGTATCTAAACTGTTTAACTGATCTGGAGAGCACAGCGACGCCAAACAGCAGCTGGTGTCGGGGTTGGCAGCACAATATCAAACTGACTTGAACATAAACCTATTGGCACTGGAGTTTAGGTGCGGCATTTTAAGGTCCGCTGCTGCTTTTTCGTACAACAACCACTGTCATATTGTCAGACCAAAATATAACTGATTGATTTCGAAGGTGGGCTGGCATATGGTCAATGCCACCAGGCTGGGAAAACGTTCCATGAAACCTATGTTGGTGGTCAAACATGAATCCACCCAAGTTGCTGCCCAAAGCTGTGTGCACCATACTGGGCAGAAACCGCTCCTAGGATGCTTGATTCCGGTCCAGGGAAGACATGGCTTGGCAGTTCGGCCTGGACTGTTCCCATGAGGCACAGGGTCAAGGCTGAGTTGCATATGGCCATGTCTGAACTGGGGTGGTGTGGAGTGCAAAAAAACGATGGATTAGGCCCTGATCTCTGTACTGGGATGAACGTATGACATTGTTCTGCATTCTGTCCATCAACTGTTGTTTTTGCATTTGTCACCCCGAGTGGGAAGGGTATTCTCAGACAAGAGTCCTGTGCTCTCCACACCACTGGAGTCAAGCTATCCTGGTTGATGACGGCTGATAGCCAGAAACCGGTCCTAGCCCAAAACGATGGATTAGGCCCAGATCTCTGTACTGGGATGAATGTATGACATTGTTCTGCATTCTGTCCATCAACTGTTGTTTTTGCATTTGTAACCCCTTTCCCTCTTAGGCACCAGCAGAAATAATGCATATTTAAGGGCCATCCCACCCGCCTGCGCCTCTTTTCCAATACCACTTGCCCACCCACAAGTGGGCGGTTCCTCAACTCTGCCACTGGTCTATGGCATCCATCCTGCTCATCGTAGCTTCCATGAGATACTCCATGCACGTGCATTTCTCCCCTTTCTGAGCCCTAGACAGCATCCTAATACCTTGGCTGCATGATACCAAGGAAGAAATTACCTGGCCGTAAACTGCCTACTTGCTCCTATGCCCCAATTAAAGGATAATCCTTGGCTCAATTGCCACCTTTAAAAAACCCCACCTAAGCGATAGTCCCACCACTAAACAACAGGAGCCCTTCCATGCACCCCCTTCAAAACCAAGGTGAAGTATAACCAGTAGCCTTAACAAAACACTGGCTGATTAAAGGATAATCCGTTTTTTAATTGCTGCCCTTAAAAAGCCACCAGCTAAGCAACGCTCCTATCGCCAAAACTACAGTAGCCTTGGCCTGTGTAGTGTCCTCGGCCGCAGGGTAGCAGTGCAGCCTACCCGCGCCGACGAGGTCATGCTAGCGCTGGTGCGTGTCGTCATGCGCCAGCTATAAAATAAAGGGGGCGTGGCCGACGGAGTTAGTCGGAGCCACGCAGCAACCAGATATCGGTGTCCCGAGTATCATTTAATACGGCACCGCTACATATTGCGCTAGCGCCTAGACACCATTACACTAGCGACAAGGGGTTAAAAGAACCCATGCTGTGCTCGTGGTACCTCCAATGACTGGTGGTGCGCTGTCCGAGTGACACATGCTCTAGGATCATGGTTTCACGCCCGACCTCGTGATCACCTGCTTAGGGCCCCAAGACCGGTGTGCTGCAGCTGAGGCGATCCCGGTAGCATCTGCAAGTGCTCTGCGGAGGGAGGAAGACCCATGCTGCACCCAGGTCCAGGCCTACGCCGGTGTGCCCCACAAGATGCCATCTGTGGAGGGGAGGAGTGAGTAAGGAACAGCCCCGGGGGGTGTGTGAGTACGACCTATCCCGGGAAGAAGACCCCAGCGACATCATAGCCCCCAGCAATATCGTAGCCGCCCTCGGCCAGGCCAATACCGGTGCACCCAGGAGAGGAGTAGCGCACGTGCCGCGAGGAGTGCTCACGCATACTCCAAGATAGCGTCGATCCCCGCCATTGAGCCTTTTGTGGTGGATGGGGCTCCATCGTCCCTTGCTCCGCGTTGGAGAGAGTGGACTGATCGTCTCCAGATCTACTTCAAAGGGGCGGGCATAGCCCGTGAGAGGCGCAGAGCTCTACTTCTCCACCTAGGGGGCAAAGACATCCACTGTATCTACAAAACATTGGTAGAAGCTACGCCCAAGTCCTATCTCACCCTCCTCAACGTCTTAAACGCACACTTTGAACCATTGGCGAACAGAGACTATGAGAGGTTCATCTTCCACCAGGCCAAGCAGGAAGCAGAGGAGTCGTTGGATGCTTTCCAAGGAAGAGTAGAGGAGTTGGCTAGCACGTGCGGATTCCGTGATGAGCAGGAGGAAATCCAAGGGCAGACAATCCAAGGGTATTACTCATCCAAACTCAGTCACCATCCTTCAGGAAGAGGGTAAGCCACTAGCAGACATCCTCAACCTGGGCCGCTCCAAGTAACTGTCGCAGGCCAGAGCCTCCCACATGGAAGCTGCCCTCCACCGACCCGTCAAAACGGAGCAAGTCAACATGGCGGAGAAAGCAAATGGGGTGAGGCCAAAAGTGCGCCAATTTGCCGGGAAGAAAGAGCAGGACAAGAAGAAGGAATGCGGGTACTGCGGAGGCCCGCCCCACCGCATGCAAGACTGCCCGGCGAGAGGAATGAAGTGCAGTGCGTGTGGGTGGATGAACCACTACGCGGCGGTATGCAGGTCGGCGAAAGCAAAGAAAGAAGCTGCTCAAGCAGTAGTAGAGGAACGAGACAGCGAGGACATGGACGATGACACTGGCGATTACCCAGTCCACTATGTGTTCGCGATTGATCAGCCACGACGGAGGAACCGACGTCTTCCAAAGTGCTGAATCAAAATTCACCAGCAGGAGGTGAGAGCCACTATCGACACTGGAGCATCCATTGAGCTGATGGCCGCTAACGTATACAACCAGCTTAGCAATCGGCCCCCCCTACGCGAGGCAAGGATCAGAGTGTTTGCGTATGGCCAGAAGACACCCATTCCGCTGATAGGATGTTTCAAAACTGAGCTGCAACACCAAAACCTTAAAATCCCCACCACCGTGTATGTCACGAAAGAAGGCAGTGGTATGCTAATAAGGGGACAGTCGGCGGAAGAGCTGAGACTCATATCGTTCGCCATGGCAGTACTAGAAGAGGAGCTAGAGGCCATCATAGAAGAATTTGGCGACGTCTTCAAAGGCATCGGATGCCTGAAAGGGAAAGAGGTCTCCCTCCATATTGGCCCGTCGGTCCAACCAGTGGCACTGAGACATAGGCGCATCGCATTCCACCTGAGGAAGAAGGTTGAAGAAGAGCTAGAGGCGCTGGAGAAAAAAGGTATTATCGAAAAGGTCAGTGGGCCCACCCCGTGGGTGTCTCCGATCATAGTGGCCCGGAAACCGAAACAGCGTGGACATGCGCCTTCCAAATGCAGTGGTGAAGAGGGAACAGCACCTAACCCCAACCATCAATGACATACTGGGAGAATTGAACGGCGCGAGATGGTTCTCAAAGATGGACCTCCGGTCCGGTTATCACCAACTACCACTACATCCGGACTCTCGATATATAACCACATTCTCCACGCACGTAGGCCTCAGAAGATACCGACGCCTCAATTTCGGAATCTCAAGTGCCGCTGAGGTGTTTCAAAACACCATCCACGAGGTCCTCAGTGGACTCTCAGGGGTTCTAAATGTAAGTGATGACTTGCTTATCTACGCATCATCGATGGAAGATCACCATCAGAGACTGCGAGGAGTCCTCCAAAGGATCAAGGACCCTACACGGGGAGAAGTGTCAGTTCTTGAAAAACAAGATTAGCTTCTTCGGCTACACCTTCTGCGATCAGGCAGTAGCCCCGGATCCCGATAAAGTGAGGGGTGTCCAAGATGCCCCAGCCCCATCCAACATCTCGGAAGTAAGGAGCTTCCTGGGGATGGGGAACTTTTGAGGATGCTTTGTCCCCGACCTCTCCAACCTCACAAAACCCCCCAGGGAGCTGACAAAGTCCACCACCACGTTGCAGTGGGGTCCGGAACAGGAACAAGCTTTCAAAGCCACGAAATCAGCCCTATCTGCGGACACAACCCTGTCCTACTTTGACCGTATCAGACCCACCAACGTTGCAGTGGATGCCAGTTCCAATGGACTAGGAGCAGGCCTAACCCAGCTACAGAGCAATGGGGAATGGGCACCAACTGCATGCGCCAGCCGTTCCCTAATGGACACAGAGCAGAGATATTCACAAATAGAGCGGGAGGCAATTGCCATCCACTGGGCCTGCCGGCACTTTCACGTATATGTATATGGCCATCCCTTCACGGTATTCACAGACCACAAACCACTCATCCCCCTGTTTCAGGGTTCAGTGTCAAAACGTCCACCGAGGATTGAGAAGTGGATACTTCAGCTGCAAGGGTATGACTATCGGGTAGAGTACAAAGCGGGCTCATCGAATCCAGCAGACTACCTCTCGAGGCACCCCAGAGCAGCCACAAAAGCGGAGAGAGAGGATGCAGAGGACACTGAAAATTATATCCGGCTTGTACTGTAAAGGGCACGGCCTCTGCCCATGAGTCTTGAAGCCATCATCGAAGCCACCCAAGGAGACGAATGCCTACAACTGCCCGCTGATGCCGTCCAATCAAATGACTGGTGCCCTGTTCAAGCCACTCTGAGCAGGCGGACGCCGCAAGCCAAACCGATACTAGAGGCGATGATGCGGGTGAAGGAGGAACTGTCCCTCAACAGCCGAAGGCTGCCTATTACGAGGACGGCGACTGGTGATGCCATTTAGCCTGGCCCAGCAAGCTGCAGACCTGGCACACCGAGGTCACCAAGGCATGGTGAAAACCAAGAGCCGGCTGAGGGCCAAGGTGTGGTTCCCAGGAATGGACACTATGGTAGAGCAGACAGTCAGAACCTGCACCTGGTGTCAAGCAGCCGGACAGCCAGAACACCCTCACCCAGTCATCACTGAAGACAACCCCCAAAGGCCGTGGGAATGTGTAAGTGCAGATTTTGGACACCTCCCCGATGGACGCTATGCATTAGTGATCATCGACGATTTCACAAAGTACCCAGAGGTGGAGATTGTCGGAAGTCAGACAGCCACCGAGGTCATCACAAAATTTGAAAAAACCATTGCCACACATGGAATATTTGAGGGAAGGACAAACCCTAGGTGAGGCAGGTCAAAGGGGTAATTTGAACAGAACTTGCAGGTTTATAACCACGTTTAGTAGACAATCCCAGGCTATTAAAAAGATTGTCAGTAAAGAATGGCCAATAGTAATGACAGACACTGTACTAAATGAGATGTATCTACATAAACATAATTTTACATTTCGTAAAGCCCATTCCATGAGGTCAGACCTTGTAAAAACCAGTCCAGAGACGTACACCAAGGAGATTTGGCTTTCCTCTAAGAACGGCTTCTTTAAATGCAGCTCATGCTGAGCGTGTAAATTCGGCACCAACACCGTGTCTTACACTAATGCATTTTCGGATATTCCCATCAACATCAAGGGGCACTACACGTGCAAGACTGAATTTGCCGTGTATGTGTTAATATGCATATGTGGATTGAAGTACGTCGGCAGTTCTAAACTACCGGTACAGGCTAGAATATTACAACACTTGAGAGCCACTTTCAATTCTGACCCCACCTACCCAGTGACCAGACATGTGAAAACAGAGCATGGAAACAACTTGAATGTACTGCAGTACTTTGTGATTGATAGTGTTCCTAAGAGTAAAAGGGGTGGTGATAGAGAGAAACAGCTACGCCGACTCGAGACTAGGTACATAGTGGAGCTGGAGATGAAAAGCCCACGTGGCCTTAATATTTGTGAAGATTTGCACCACTTCTTGTAAAGGAAAGATCACAATGAGGCTATTGGAGATGGGTCATGAGTACTTGTGACCTAAAGATGAGATTTTGAGAACCTGTAGATGTATAGCCTTTTAGTATTTAAGTCATTAGGACATTTTTTAACTTATTTAACCTATTTAATATATTTAATATTCTCTATGTATTGAAGGGTTTCAAATTTATTTATTTCATATATAGCTCTGCCAAACTGGCCAGGAGCTGTGTTGGAAATGGATGGGTTTATTTGAGTACGGTGTTGCATTTGATATGGACCCCAATATAGAGGGTTCAATGGGTTTAAAACCATGGCAACCACGGTGATTTTGTGTCTAGTTATTGAGGACAATTTTTTTTTTCTATGGTCCATGATAGTATTGAGTGTAATCTCTCTTATTTTGTGTCGACTACTGGGATTGCAGATAAAATCAAATGATTATAATATGTATTTGTACAGGTATTAAATTTGGTGATTAACTGTAAATAACTCTGCCCAATAACCCTGACCCTTTTTAGATTTATGAATTTTATCCTGTAGTCAGGATTCACAATACTCCCGGCAGGGAGGCTATTTTTGCACTTTTGCACTTTCCATTGGCACATAAGATTTTCTTGTTTTGCACAACTTATGGTGGTCATTTACACGGTTTAATCAACAGAAGAGCACAGCTTTGAAGTAATGGTAAAGAATCACCGCTAGTATTTTCATTTTTTCAAATTTGAAAAAAAAATGTTGTTTGTATTTGTACAGCAAGACGATTGGGTTCTTTCATAAAAAGCACAGATTTTTATGTATTTATATTTCATCGGATATGTACATATTTTAAATGATGTGTTTTATATTAAGAACTAAGATGTATTAGCATGTGGTTATTTTAGACAATACACGGTCAATGGAGTCTGTCTTCACATTTGAATGTATCTTTTGTATTTATGCGTGCTCTAGTCTGTTGTTCATTTCTATGTATTAGTGGCGACCAGGGATTGGTAGATTTGAGCTTTAAATCTAAGGAGGGTGTGAGCACTTGTTTACCAGCGAGCAAGGCGACCGGGATCGCCGAAACGCGTTTGGTAGAGGGCACAGCAATGCACTTTAAAAACTAAAACAAATAAAGTTACCAGCGGCTGCTGTTGATTTGAAGAGTCAGTCTCTCTCGTCTCTTTTGGCGTAATAGATATTGCGTAGAGAGTGGAAACTGGTGCCGCCGAGACTCTGCGGTCATTCCAGGGGCACACCAGTAAAGGGCCGGTGATTGACGGCGGCACCCCCTGCTGACGACGGCGCCGCCTTGAATCCATCCCACTTACCTGCTCCGGGGGCCATACATCCTTTCTCCGCCACAGACGGGACTGGGCCCGAGGGCAGAGATGTGCCCCCCCCCTGCTGACCACGCTGTTTCGCGCCAACGGTGCCTGACTCCAAGATGGCGCCCTTGGGGACACGCTTCCTATGACCGGCGGACACAGGCTCCAGGGACACGAACGCACCCCTATACGTTATGTTATGTTATGTTATGTTATGTTATGTTACGACTATTTATTGTGCGCACAGATACTCCAGCCAAGGAGCGTCCTGGTGCAGAGACAAGGTAGCACGTAACACAACGGGAGACTAAAAACAGAGACTAAGAAACAGCTAAAACAAGAAGGTTTTTATGGCCCTCCGAAAGGTCAGAAGGTCCTCCAGCAAGCGGATTTCAACAGGCAAGGAGTTCCATGCTGACGCAGCCATTACCCTAAACGAGCGGCCTCCCATGCGGCTAAGCCTGAATCTGGGAACCACCGCAAGGGCCAGACCCTGAGAGCGGAGGCTACGGGCAGGAACATAAAAGGACAGACAACTCGACAGGATTTCCGGGCCAGTACCTCTCAAGATTTTAAAAGCAAGGCACAGAACCTTGAAGAGGATGCGCTTCCTAACCGGAAGCCAGTGTAGGGAGCGAAGGACACCTGTCACTGAGCAGAATCTGGGCAAGCCAACAATCGCCCTCGCCGCAGCATTCTGAACCCGTTGTAAGCGGGTTAGTTCAGCCTGGTTAGCCCCAGCCAGGAGAGAGCTGGCGTAATCCAGGCGGGAGATGATAGTAGCCTGGATCACCAGCTGCCTGGTCGGGGCATCAAAGAACTTGAGAACAGGTCTCAAGCCCCTCAGGAGACCAAAACAACAGGCCGCGGTTCTTTTAGTATGGCCTACAAAGGAGAGGCCCGCATCCAGCCATACCCCCAGATTTTTCACTTCCGATACCGGGATCGGAGTAGGTCCCAACTCTGAGGGCCACCAATGGTCACCCCACAACTCCACTCCCTTCCCGACGACCATCACCTCTGTTTTAGTGGCATTTAGCTGAAGGCAGTTGCCTGTCAGCCAACTAGCCACCGCCTTCAGTCCGGACTGAAACCTGGGGGCCTCAATCTCCGCATCCCCGCTGAGAGTAACCGCCAGCTGAGTGTCGTCGGCATATGAGACCAACGTAAGGCCCCACTGCCTAGCGACATCAGCCAGCGGTCTCACGTAAAGGTTGAACAACGTGGGACTCAGCGAGGACCCTTGCGGAACCCCCATGGCCAGTGGTTGGTAGTTGGACTTGAAGGGAGGGATGGCAACACAGAAGGAGCGGTCATCTAAAAAGGAGCGGAACCATTGCAGCGCCTGACCGCCAATGCCAGTCTCCTCGAGCCGGCGCAGGAGGATGCTGTGGTCTACCGTATCAAAGGCGGCGCTAAGATCTAACAAAATAAGCGCCGCCGTTTGACCAGCATCCAACCTTGCCCGGAGATGTTCCACCATCACAAGTAACGCAGTCTCCGTACTGTGACCAGCACGGAATCCGTTTTGTGTGGGGTCGAGGGCATTGGTCCGAGTCAGATGTTCAGACAGGGCCAGGTTGACGTGGGCCTCAGTGATCTTGGCTGGCCAGGGTAACAACGAGATGGGGCGATAGCTTTCAGGCTTGGAAGGGTCCAGGGTGGGCTTTTTAATGATCGGGGACACCACAGCTTGTTTCCACTTAGATGGAACAGTTCCCGTTTCCAAGGAGAGGTTGACGAGGGAGCATACGGCTGTACGCCCCATAAAAGCTTGATCTCGGAAGAGAGCAGGCCTTACTGGATCGGATGGAGACCCAGATTTGACTTGCAGCGCAAGTTTGTCAAAACCATCCAAGGTGAGGGGGGGGAAGACAAGCAGAGTAGTCTGATGGTGGACCCGATTAATACTTTCCTCAGTGAACCCTATGCTAGGGAATGTCCTATATATAGCTTAGACCTTCCCCAAAAAGTAAGATGCAAGGGATTCACAATGGGAAAGGGAGCTTACGGTCGTAGAGGTAGTCCGCTTCGCCGTGAGATCTTTTACGGCCTTAAAGATAGCTTTTGACGGATTCGGACTGTTCCGGAATTCGGTGGCATAAAAAGCCGCACGAGCTCGGCAGATGGCTCGATGGTAGAGCTTAACGGACTTGGCGTATGCAGCTTTTAGATCAGCCCCATAGGTTTTCCTCCAAGCCCTCTCAGCTCGTCTACAGGCACCCTTTAGGGCCCGAAGAGTGCCATCGTACCAGGGACTCGACTCTCTGGGATTGATTTTAGTTGAAACGATAGGTATCAGAGAGTCCAAGGCCCTAGTTATCCATGAACAGAAGAGGTCATACCCCCTTTCCACATCCGTCAAAGGGCCCAGCGGCTCCTCTAATAGAAGACGATGAAAGTCCTCTAGCCTAAGCTTTTTCCAAGCCCTCTTCTGAATCCGTCTAGCCGTAGAGATGGAAGGAGTGGCCGAAACAGGGCAGAAAATGGACACCAAGAAGTGGTCTGTCCATTCCACCGGAGAGACAGAGGTAATTTGAGTCCCCAACAGATTGGTAAACAGGGGATCCAAAATATGCCCCCCCAGATGGGTAGGCTGGGAAACCATCTGGGGAAGTTGAAAGGCCTCTAGGTCAGAAGAGATGGAACGCACTGTCAGGCCTGAGAGGGTGTCGAAATGTAGGTTTAAGTCACCCATGATAGAAAAGTTGGCACAGTCGGCGACCAAAGGGCCAACAGTATCAGGGAAAGCATTTCTGAACGCCACATCGCTGCCGGGTGGGCGATAGACGACCATCCCGGACAGGGTAAACTCAGGGCTGACAGAGACCTTGAACATGGCACTTTCACACCCGGAGATGTTTAGGGCACTCCAGACGCAAGGGTAGATAGATTTTACCACTAACGCGATAACCCTGCCCCTAGACAGCCTATTCAAGGTGTACATAGAATAGCCGGGGGGGCAGGCTAGATTGGTAATAGCGGTATCAGCGTCCTGTAGCCATGTTTCCGTCATGGCAAATACGTCTGGAGCTTCCTCCTCAATGAGGTCATAGATGTGCTGATAATGTTTCAGCGCAGACCTAACATTTAAATTCAGGATCTTCAGAGTAGTAGGAGTGTCTGTGGTACGGCGGGTCTCCGAGGAGATAATCCTTGCGTCTCTTAGAGTTTAACCAGTCATATCCCTTCCTATGTGTATGTAGTGGACTCTTATCACTAGTGTGTGCAGTGGACCTTTGTACTCTCTACCACCCCTATGTGACCCTTAGAGTGTCCCAGTCACATCCCTCATGTGTAGATAGAAGATAACTCTAACGACTAGTATCCTATGTGATTTTTAGATTGTATCCATGTGTATCCCCTCCCTGTGTTTAGAATTATAGCTTTAACGACGAATCGCCTGTGTGACTGTTGGAATATAGCCAGGTGTATCCCTTCCCCCGAGTGAAGAGATAACCCTATTCACTAGAACAAAAAGAAATGTGTTCCTGAAATGTGTAACGTAACTGATTCTATGTAAAGTGCCTTGATAACATGTAACGGAACTGGTGCTATGTAAAGCGCTTTGATAACCTATCGGTTCAAGTTCCTGAAATGTGTAACGTAACTGATTCTATGTAAAGTGCTGTGATAACATGTAACGGAACTGGTGCTATGTAAAGCGCTCTGTTAACCTAATCGGTTCAAGTTCGCGCTATAGAAAACTCTAAAAATAAATAAATAAATAAATATATATATATATAGATATATATAGAGCCCCAGACCCTACAGGGCGACCTCACACAATGGGCATGGAGCAGCCCATCAAAACATCAAGACAACATTGTCAGGAAACCAAAAGTGAGGCCCAATACTGCACAAAGAGGTTTAATTTTCAAAGTTTCAGCAGCGCCTGCTTCCATATCTAACGTTTCGCCATGTTCGCATTGCTCACAGAAGGAAGTTTAAAAGCTCAGGTGTGCTCGGGCGTGCTTTAGAAAGAAGTGAATCATGTGACTAAAATGACCATACTTCAAGTCCCACAGTGCATTGCAGATAGTCCTTTGTGCATGAACTGGAAGTCCAATGATGTTATTGCCTTATTGTTTATTTCTGTTAGGCATAAGCAGCACTGTTATTAATTTGGAAATACCTTGGGGCAGTCAGGTGAGTTGGTGAACTACTTCAATATTCACTCTGTGTCTGCCTTTGAAAGCACAACATTTGGCAGCACGATCGTAGCAGGAGTCATCCTGCTCGAATCCCGTCCTTGGTTTCCCCCTTTCGCTTCCATTGGCTGACATGCTTTCTGGATTGGGGAAGAAGTGCGAGAAAAAATTAGTGAGCGGGTACCAACACCCGCTGCCGAGCACTGGTACCACAGACGAGGGAGCACAGTGTTGAATTCTACTAAAGTACCTGCTGGCAATTGTCAGTAGGTAGTTATAGTTAGGACCTGGTTACCATACAAAGAGTGTTTTTTGATTTGCTAACAACTTTGGCGTTGTTTAATTAATTCTCGCAAAATTGTCAAAACTAGTTCTACACTCACTTCAGTTTCTGTCTTGAAAATGTTGGTGTGATCTGCTACGCAGAGGAAGAGAAAAAGTGGGGGTCCCAAAATGCTTTTACCCCTTGTTAACTTTCATAGGAAACTTTAGACATGGCTACAGTCCGAACTGTTTCATGGAATTGCACCAACTTTGGAAGAAAGGTAGCTGTTGGTCCAGAAAGCGCCCTTTTAGTTAAATGGTGTAAATCCATTCAGCAATTGCTAAGAAATGTAAAGGTTTTTGAGATATACAACTGGGAATGCAGAGGATCTGTGACCCCACCCGAGATCTTGTGATCAGATCTGATTGGCTGTCAACACTTCAAACCAGGAAGTATTGGCAGCCATCTTGTGACTCGTTGAACCGAGTCACAGGAAAAAACATTAGAAAAATGAAAAGGAGGCAGTGTAGAAACACCCTGGGCCCCTAGGCATCTTTGAGGGGTCCCACAGGGACCCAACAGGGCCAAAAAAGCATTTTAAATATTTTTTTAGGTGGGAGTCGCGCTTGATCTGCGAATTCCACAGAAAAGTTTTAAAAAACGAAGTGCGGGCTCCCGCGCTTTGTTCCTAATCAGTTCCTGGGTAGGCTAGGTCCCTGGGGCAGGAGTCTTAAAACCTTGGGGACCACCACCTCCCTGGCGCAAATGGATATAATTAAAGTGGAGGGCTGCATGGCCCGCCGCAACCCCAGGGACCACCACCTCTACGGGGCTGTGTCCAGTAATGGAGGATGCCGTGCAGCCCCCCTCCTGGATTGATAGATGGCCCTGGGGCCCGCTACCCACCAAGGGCCATATCCTGCTACCTCCCGAGGTGCCCACCCTTGGGAGGTAGCTGTTTGCTACGGCTGGGTGGGTGCTTTACCTCTCCCGCCAAGCCATAGCAAGCTGTTGTAATGCTCTCCTTGCTGAAAGTGAGCACAATTGCTTTGACAGAGAGGGAGATGCATGTTAGAAGCTCCCTCTCTGTCAAAGCAATGTCGGCTTCCGCAGGAGGCGGGCAGCCGGCAGGGACCGCAGGCTTGAGACTCCAAACCTGTTCCCCCTACCCTTGTATTTTTTTTAAATAAAAAAAGGAAAAGACAGGGCCTCGGGGGACGGTGTCCCCGGGCTGAAATTGGCCTGGGGTGGGGGGGCACGTGGCTCCCTCCCCTAGTTTAATTAAAAAACTCTGCCCCGGGATTGGGCCATGCAGCCCCCTCCTTCATTCAGAAAATTCCTGGTTGCGGGATGAAGTTCTCTTGGCTTCAGAGGGTCCTTGGGGGCCAGCAAGCCCTCCTGTTACTTCCATTAAGTCCTACAGAGCGCGATTGCTGAGAGGACTTCGGAGACCACAACCCGTTTCTCCACCACTGTGCAAACGCGCCTCCTGGCACACTGCTGGTTGAGAATAAAGTCCTTTTGGATGCTGAGGGTTCTTGGGTGTCCAGATGCCCTCCTGTTACCTCCAGTAAGTCTGACATAGCAGGATTCCCGAGAGTTGGTCAGACTAGAGGCCCCACTCCCTTTCTCCACCCCTCTTCAAACTTGACTACTAGTTTAAGAATCATAGAAATTCACTTAAAAGAACCAAAGGTTACAGGGACGTTATAGTTAGGAAAAAGAATTTGAAAAACCTTAGAAAGGCGGGGAATTAATCGCACGTGGGCGGAGCGGCGCCATTATGACTAGACCAACTCGTCATGAGCATAGCTCCACCGTGACTCATGACAAACTGGTCTCGTCACAAGCACCGAAGAGGTTAAAATGGATAGCCTGATCCGAGCCACAGCTCTCAGGCATTATTTTTTCACTTCCTTCATTGAAGCACTCGACAATTGTCACCCTCACATACGTTCCGGCTCTGTCGTTTCTCGTTGTCGCCGCCACATCCACTCTTCAGCCAGGTGTAAGAAAGGGCCCTTGAGAAAAGGGGAATATGGCACAGAGAGATGACGTCACCATCCCTGACACCGGAATTATACTACACCCACTGGGGATACAAGCCACCTGGAAGCAGAAGAGGCTTTCTTTGGTGTTAGCCCCATCTCGCAACCTAATGCCCATGAAGGGAATATTTTCCTCTTCTTTGTGCTGCCTTTTTTTGGCTTAGTGTAAAATCCCACTAAACGTAATAGGAAACATAAAAAACATAACCACCAGCCCGGCTCTTTGTTCTCAAAGCCGGAGTTGGTGAGGTTTAACACTTTCGAGTATCATGCACACCTCACACAGCGCTTCATTCTGTGGGGTTATAGTGACACTTAGGGCCTAATCACCAGTGGTCTGCTTAATTGTGATAGTTGTAGTAATTCCTGTTATCAGCATATATTGCAACGAGGAGTTTAACAGAAAATTCTGCTGAGCTCCCCCGCACTTTTTCCCAGATAAATTCCACTTACAGAACCGGCCAGCTGGCTATGATAGCACCCTGGGCAGAAAGAAATGTGACGCTCTCACTGCTGCTATTGAATAAAATGAGGCCGCATGGGGCCCCTTTTATATTCATTGATCACCTTCTATCTAATAACATCATAGCAGTGGCTGGCCTCTGAACACAAACATCTCCGCAACACCCCCAACTCACCTGAATCAGTCACAACTCAGGTCTTTCACCATGAGCGTTGATTCACCAAAATGCCAGTGGTAGCGGAAATGACATCACATACCCTCTGACCTTCACCACATCACAGGAAGTGACAGCATATTACTACTGACCCTGATTTTTTTCCATGAAGGCATTTCACATGACCCCCAAATCACACTCACACTCTCTTACGCCCCCTTACACTCATTCTTATTCATTTTCACTCACTTGCATTTATGCTGAATCCCTCATACTCACTCACTCAGGCCCAGTTTTACTAATTCTCTGTACTGTTTGCGTCTCTTTTGTGATGCAAAGCCAGCACAGAGTGTTAGTACTTGATCTATTCAAGGCAAATCCTGATGTGCTTTGGATAGTACCCCATAGGAGAACAAAACTTCGTTATGCACTGTGTTGCATTATTTTCCATCTATTGAGCGCTCCCTGGGTGGTGCACGGGCATTGCCATGCAACAACCCATGGGCTTTGACACAAATCCCTATCTACAACCACTGATAGAGAGGAATTTGCGCCAAAATCTTATGACTCCTTTTCATTTCTCCACGTTTATTCCAACTTTGCGCGTTTGCTGCATTGTACAGCACACGTGCAAATTGGGAAAAGCTTTAATGCATAGTTTTTTAACTGGGAGGGACCCCTTCCAGCACAAAGCAAGGTTCAGAGAATGCACAAACCCTGGCACTATTGTGCAAGGGTTTTTTGGATTGGCACGTGACTGCCAAAGGTGCACTCGTGCACAGGGGGAGAAACAAGATAACATACCTTAGTAGATGGGGTGCATTTTTTCTCTCTCTCTTCGACACAAGGTAGTGCAGCATCTTTGGTGCAGTGTCGCCTTCCGTTATAGAATAGAAAATCTGGGCCTCAGTCTCCCACAGTTTTACTCACTATCTGTCACGCTCACTGACTCTTACTCACTTTCACTCACACACTCATGCTTACACGTAGAGACACAAGTTCACATATACACATGCTCTATCTCACATAACACACTCTCACTTCAAGCACACACACAACATACATTTAAATCACTTTTACTTACCACAGCTTCTACCAAAGGTCCAGTTCCATTTAAGTGTGCTCCAATTTTTTATTGCACTGTTAGTGAATATATTAAATATTATCCACTATTAGTATAAAGAAAAAAAGGCAGAAAATCTAGACCATAGAGCTGCCTGTGTGTTCTTGGCACTGATTTTGCCTGGGCTTGCCACGGCAGTGCCAGGATTTGCAAGGGGCATGCCAGTGGTCACTGGCAACCTCTAAATGATGTCCATACCTTCACACTCAATCAATCAATCAATCAAAGCATTTATATAGCGCACTACTCACCCAGAAGTTCTCAAGGCGCTAGGGGAGGGGGGTCCGCTACTGCTCGAACGGGTAGGTCTTGAGCTGCTTCCTGAAGGCGAGGTGGTCCTGGGTCAGGCGGAGGTGGGTCGGGAGGGATTTCCATGTCTTGGCGGCGAGGTAGGAGAAGGACCGTCCCCCTGTGGTGGCTCTTCGGATTCGGGGGACGGCGGCGAGGGCGTAGACTGTCGATCGAAGCTGGCGTTTGGGAGCGTAGAAGTTGAGGCGGCTGTTGAGGTATCCTGGTCCTTGGTTGTGTAGGGCTTTGTGAGCGTGGGTGAGGAGACGGAAGGTGATTCTCTTGTTGACCGGGAGCCAGTGCAGGTCTCTCAGGTGTTCGGAGATGTGGCTGCGACGGGGGATGTCCAGGATGAGTCGTGCTGAGTATTTGAATTTGAATTTAAAATTTCTTATAGAGCGCACGTATACCTGCGGTTTCTTGGCGCTGTTACTGACAGGATCCTAATTTAAAAAGCTGGGGGAACAGGAGAGTTATTATTCGAAAGATTTCGTGAATAGGTAGGTCTTAAGTTGTTTACGGAATTGTGGGTAGAGAGAGATGGTGCGGAGTTCAAGGGGGAGGGAGTTCCAGAGGGTAGGGGCGAGGGTGGCAAATTTAGAGCCTCCCCACTTCTTTCTCCGATAGCGTGGGATGGTGAGGAGGGACTGGGAGGATGAACGAAGTTCCCTGGTGGGAACATAGGAAACAATCTCGGAGGAGATGAATTCAGGTGCGAGTCCGAGTCGGGCCCGGAAAGTGATGGAAGCAAGCTTGAATTCAATTCTGGCTCGCACAGGGAGCCAGTGAAGTGATTTCAGGAGCGGGGTAGAGTGGTGAAATTTGGGGAGTTTGAAAACCAGGCGGGCCGCCTGGTTTTGGATCTGTTGTAGGCGACGCAGACTGTAGGCGGGGATGCCGGCATACAGGGCGTTGCCATAGTCCAGGCGGGATACCACCATGGCCAAGATGATGAGCTTTAGAGCAGAGAAAGTGAAGAAACGGGACACCCTGCGTATAGTACGCAGTGAAAGAAAGGAAGAAGATACCACAGAGCTAACCTGGGAGTGAAGGGTGAGTTGAGAATTAAGTTTTATACCAAGTGTTTTAACTGAGGAAGCGGGGGTAGGAGGAGGGCCAAGAGAAGGGGGCCAGAAAAGAGGGGACCAGGGGCTGGCTGAACCACCCGTCAACACCAACTCAGTTTTGTCGGGGTTGAGTTTAAGGTGGTTGTGGTTCATACAGTCCCTGATGTGAAGCATAACAGATTGAAAGTTGAGAATAGAGGAAGGAGAAGATAGATTAAAGACAAGCTGGAGGTCGTCCGCATAATTAAATACGCCGACCTCCATCTGTTGAAGAGAGAAGATTAGGGGGGCAATGTACAGATTGAACAGGAGAGGAGAAAGGGAGGAACCTTGGGGAACCCCGCACTGAACTTTCCGGACGTCCGCCGTGAAGTCACCCAGGCGAACAGCCTGGGTGCGGTCGCTCAGGAAGGAGGACAGCCAGACCAGGGCGGTCCCCCCGATCCCCGCCGCTCCGATACGGGAGAGGAGGATGGTGTGATCCACCGTATCGAAGGCGGCTGAGAGATCAAGGAGCACAAGGGCCTGGTGCTGATTAGTGTCCATGCCCTCCCTGAGGGTGTCCAAGACCGACAGGACGACGGACTCCGTAGAGTGTGCACGGCGGAAACCGGCTTGACGGGGGGCAAGAGCACCATGATTCTCCACAAAGGAGCTCAGAGCGCAGGTGACGTGGCGCTCGAGCACCTTGGCCAGGAATGGTAGGAGGGAGATAGGACGGAAATTGGCGGGGACAGAAGGATCTGCCCCGGGTTTTTTTAGAATGGGCACAATTACCGCAGATTTCAAGGGTTTAGGGACGGTGCCTTGAGCGAGAGAGCTGTTAAGAAGATGAAGGGGAGGGTCAGGGCAGGAAATAAAAATATGGCGGAGAATGTGAGCGGGACAAGGGTCGAGAGGAGAACCGGATTTGACCAGGGGAACCAAGGTGATCAGGCTCTCCCGAGTGATAGGGGGAAATGAGGAAAGCTCGCCCTTGGGGGGGGGGCATTGGGGGTCAACGAAAGAGGAGGAAGGTGGCGGGATGTTAGCCTTGATGGTGATGATTTTCTGAATGAAATAGTTGTTGAGGGAAGAACAGAGTTCTTCGGAGGGGGCCGGCTTAAGAGTAGTTCTGTCCGAGAATGCTAGGTTGTGGACGATGGTGAATATCTCCTTGGACTGGTTTTCCGCGGCTAAGATTTTGGAGGAGAAGTAAGATGTTTTTGCCTCCAAGATGTCTTTTTTATACTGGCTCAGGATGTTAGTGTAGTCCAGTTTCAGGGTGGGGCAGTAATTTCTTCTCCATGCCCGCTCAGCGCGGCGAACTGTTAATTTGGTGGTCTTAAGCTCTTCGGTGAACCACCGATTGGCGTCCTTGTCGCGTTTGGAGGTAATACGCTTGAGCGGGGCAAAAGCTTTGCGTCCGTTGGAGAGCCACTGATCTATGGCGTCGACCTGGGAAAGTGTGGGGAGACCCTGTAGGGGGGGGGATGAGGTAAGGAGGGAAGAGAGATTCTCCAGATTGACACGACCCCATGATCGGACCCAGGTGTTTTTGGGCCGGGGGGGCTTGGCTGGAGGGTGGATGGGCAGAAGGAATGAGATTAGGTGGTGGTCCGACCAGGAGCAAGGGGTAATAGAGAGTGAATCCACCGGGCAGTTCAGGGACCAGATATGATCGAGTATATGACCTTTGATGTGGGTGGGGGAATAAACGTGGGGAATGAAGTTGAGGGAGTGAAGGGTTTCGGAGAATTCTTTGGAGGATGGGCACTCCGCGGAGTCGGAAGGCCAGAAATTAAAATCGCCAAGGAGCAGAATGGAGGAATTGTTGATAGTGATGGTGGCCAAGACCTCCAAAAAGTCGGGGAGAAACTGTGAGGGGGACTGAGGGGGACGGTAGGTGAGGAAGCAGGTCAGGGGGGGAGAGGTGGAAACTGTGCGGATCACCAGGAATTCAGTTGTCGCGATGTCAGGTAAAGGTAGTATTTGGAAGGGGAGATTGGTGCGTGCGATGACCGCCACGCCACCCCCGGCCCTGCCAGAAGGGCGGTCCGCCCTGAGGGCATAGTGGGTGGCCGGTAGGGTGGATAGTAGGGCAGGGAGGGAGTCATCGCAGAACCATGTCTCGGTCAAAAAGAGAAGGTCAGGAGCATGGAGATCCAGTAAGACGGAGAGTTCATGTGCATGGGCAACAGCAGACCGGGTGTTGAGATAAAAGGCTGTGAAGGCTTTCGGGGTTGATGGGGGAGCGGTGCTACAAGACACGGGAGGGGTGTCAACTGTAGGGGGAGGACAGAGAAAGGGAGTAGCAGGAGAAAGACCAAGGGAGGAGATGCGAGAGCAGATAGAGGCCGAGATAGGCCAGGGGCCCTGGCAGCAGCGAAGTTGGTCAGGGGTATAGCTGATAGGCGGGGCAGAGTTACGAGCCCCTAGTCCCGGCCCGTCGCGGACGGGCGCAGACGGGCTTGCCTTAGGCGCGCCTTCGGCGCGTAATCGTCGCGCCCGCTGTGCTCGTCCGCTGCGCTTCCTGCCAAGACACATGATTTATGGAAACAGAATGTGGAGATTGGAGGGGGCGTGGCCAACCGAGGGGGCGTGTCTGGAGGCGCGCCTCGCCCTCGTGAATGGCGGCCAGAAGGAGAGGGTTGTTGCAGCGTGGAGCGCTGTTTAGAGGATGTTAGGGGCTTTGATGGTCTGTTGCAGCTGAGGGCGAGAGAGAAGGGCAAGTAAAAGGGCTGATGGGGTGCTAAACAGCATTAAAGTTTGAGTTATTGGCATTGTGTATGACAATGCGTTGCATAAAATGTTTAGCAAACTTTGAATTGGTGAGCAGTGAGAGTGTATGCAAGAGTGTGCTGTTGCTCACAGCTGTTATTATTCACACAGCTCTAATGATGCACCTCACACACAGGGCTGACGCAGTTATTATTCACAAAGCTCTGATGATGCACCTCAGGCACGGGCTCACAGCTGTTATTATTCACACAGCTCTGATGATGCACCTCTGGCACGGGCTCACAGCTGTTATTATTCACACAGCTCTGATGATACACCTTAGGCACGGGCTCACAGCTGTTATTATTCACACTGCTCTAATGATGCACCTCAGGCACTGGGCTGACGCAGTTATTATTCACAAAGCTCTTATGATGCACCTCATGCACGGGCTCACAGCTGTTATTATTCACACAGCTCTAATGATGCACCTTAGGCACGGGCTCACAGCTGTTATTATTCACACAGCTCTAATGATGCACCTCACGCACGGGGCTGACGCAGTTATTATTCACAAAGCTCTGATGAATCACCTCAGGTACGGGCTCACAGCTGTTATTATTCACACAGCTCTGAAATGCTCCTCACGCACGGGGCTGACGCAATTATTATTCACACAGCTCTGATGATGCACCTCAGCCACGGGTTCACAGCTGTTATTATTCACACAGCTCTGATGATGCACCTCCGGCACAGGCTCACAACTGGTATTATTCACACAGCTCTAATGATGCACCTTAGGCACGGGCTCACAGCTGTTATTATTCACACAGCTCTAATGATGCACCTCACGCACGGGGCTGACACAGTTATTATTCACAAAGCTCTGATGATGCACCTCATGCACGGGCTCACAGCTGTTATTATTCACACAGCTCTAATGATGCACCTTAGGCACGGGCTCACAGCTGTTATTATTCACACAGCTCTAATGATGCACCTCACGCACGGGGCTGACGCAGTTATTATTCACAAAGCTCTGATGATGCACCTCAGGCACGGGCTCACAGCTGTTATTATTCACACAGCTCTGATGATGCACCTCACTCACGGGGCTGATGCAGTTATTATTCACACCTCTCTGCTGATGCACCTCAGCCACGGGCTCACAGCTGTTATTATTCACACAGCTCTGATGATGCACCTCAGCACAGGGCTGACGCAGTTATTATTCACACAGCTCTGATGATGCACCTCAGCACGGGACTGCCGGCAGTTATTATTCACACAGCTCTGATGATGCACCTTAGGCACGGGGCTCACAGCTGTTATTATTCACACAGCTCTGATGATGCACCTCACGCACAGGCTCATAGCGGCTATTATTCACACAGCTCTGATAATGCACCTCACGCATGGGGCTGACGCAGTTATTATTCACACAGCTCTGATGATGCACCTCAGGCATGGGCTGACAGCTGTTATTATTCATACAGCTCTGATGATGCACCTCAGGCACGGGGCTGACACAGTTATTATTCACACAGCTCTGATGATGCACCTCACGCACGGGGCTGACACAGTTATTATTCACACAGCTCTGATGATGCACCTCAGCCACGGGCTCACAGCTGTTATTATTCACACAGCTCTGATGATGCACCTCAGCACAGGGCTGAAAAAGTTATTATTCACACAGCTCTGATGATGCACCTCAGCACGGGCTGAAAAAGTTATTATTCACACAGCTCTGATGATGCACGTCAGCACGGGGCTGCCGGCAGTTATAATTCACACAGCTCTGATGATGCACCTCAGGCACGGGGCTCTCAGCTGTTATTATTCACACAGCTCTGATGATGCACCTCACGCACGGGCTCATAGCTGTTATTATTCACACAGCTCTGATGATGCACCTCACGCACGGGGCTGACACAGTTATTATTCACACAGCTCTGATGATGCACCTCAGGCACGGGCTGACAGCTGTTAGTATTCACACAGCTCGGATGATGCACCTCAGGCACGGGCTCACAGCTGTTATTATTCACACAGCTCTGATGATGCACCTCACGCATGGGCTCACAGCTGTTATTATTCACACAGCTGTGATAATGCATCTCACGCACGAGGCTCACGCAGTGTCAAGGCAGTGCAGCATCTTCGATTGCTGCGCTGCGCTGCATGAACTCTTTGCGAATATACCCCTAGTTAAGTATGTTGCGAGGATTATTTGCGAACATCGCCTAAGGCACCATTAATTTGTCAGCTGTTTAAACTTGAGTCTTGGTAAAGTTCTGTGTGCCTGGTGGAAGCGTGCACTGACGGCTGGTGGTGTGTGTGCGTGGTAAAAGCGTGCACTTGTGGCTGGTGGTGTGTGTCTGATGAATGCGTGCATTGACGGCTGGTGGTATGTGTGTGTGCTTGGTGAAATTTTGTGCTGGTGGTGTTTGTGCCCGGTGAAAGCGTGCACTGATGACTGATGTTGTCTGTGGTTGGTGAAAGTGTGCACTGACGATGTGGTTCTGTGTGTGGCTGTATGTGTTGTTGTGTGTGTGTGGTTGTGTGTGTGGTTATGTGTGTTGTTTTGGTTGTGTGTGTGTGGTTGTGTGTGTTGTGTTTGTGGTGGTGTGTGTGGTTGTGTGTGTGTGTGTGGTTGCGTGTGTGTGTAGTTGTGTGTGTGTGGTTGTGTGTGTGTGGCTGTGTGTGTGGGGCATCCAAAAGTACAGCTACACCAGGAGACCTACAATAGACGCACAGAGACAGAAAGGGTCAGAGAGAGGGAGAACATACCGTGGTGCAGAAGAGAACACAATGCGACATGGGACACACATGGTAAAAGTGACGAAGAAGAGACAGGGACATCTTGGGATACAGACTGGCAGAGAGTAGATACTCAGAATAGAGACACACCAGGGGTCGGACACAGGGAATACAATCAGAGGAGCAGCAGAGGACAGACTATAGCAGAACAGAGACAAAAACCTGAAGACATCTTGACAGAAATAGAGATTAGCACGCACAGTGACAACATATTCAGGAAATAGAGAAATTAACAAAGTAATCGGCAGGCCCGTGCCTCCAAGGCTAGTCGAATCTGGTGAAACTTATGTGGAGTTGCAGATTTATATTGACACGAATCAATGTGCACCAGCCCTACATGCCTATCAGATGGCACGCCTTTTCAGAAATCAGCCCATTTCGAAGCAGTTTTCCCGTCAGACACACGATACAGGGTGCACTGAAGCAGAATGCTGAAAACATCCTCTCCACAGAAGGTGCTCGGCGGGGGGCACTAAATGCAATTACAATACCTTTCAATTTAAAGAAGTAAATGTCCTGCCAATTTAAAGCGGTGCCCGTACTACAGTAAGTGGTTCAGTCACCAGTATATACCACATACATGCAGTTAGATCCACTCCCTTTCACAATAGATTAGGCAAAGGCCTTTAAACATTGAAGTGCCACGCAATGTTCAAGAAAAGGGAACTGAAACCATTCTATTTGTTAAAAATGCAATATCAATAGCAGGAACGAATAGGGAACTAAAATTCTCTGCAAAGGAAGCGCTCGAAATAGCCTTCTTAAAGTGCCAGTGAAATGTCTGTCAGTCCAGAATTCCTTGGCGACGCCTCCTCTTTCATGACCTTTGACCTATCCTCACAGGAGCCACTTCCTTACAGCTGCCCACATTACCTAAAACTACGCTTGAAAAACACGGTATTTTGAAACGAGGCCTGTGGCAATCACCATGACCGAGTTTCCTGATCATTAGGTAGAAAAGCCCTCTTGCGACTCAGCGGGTCTTGTGAAACACATTAAGGTGTTTACACAGTGGGCGTGGCTGCTCTCTGATGGTCAGCCCGGGTCACACCCAACAGCTACACAAGCGGCGCTCTCTCGTCTGCAGCTCTAATAAATCCCTTTTGTGCGCAGTCCATATTTAGCCTCTTCAGGGCTTTATGAATCATCACAATCAGTGTATCAGCTAAATGCAGGCAAGTCTCAGATTGTGATCAGGAAGGATCTGTCAACAACACAATAACAAAGAGGGGTGCTTGCCAGATCGATCACCACAGAGACATGGACCAAGGGACAGAGGATTGCAGATGAATAACACAAAAGGCACTGTGCTCTTCAGGATTCATGAAATACACGCCACTAAGGGGGATACGAAAGAGAACTACTGAATGGTTTATTCCAAATCATTGTTTCTGCCAAGAAGGTTGAAAGACAGAATACTTTTTTGAAGAAACATTTCCCATTGTATCGCAAGTGGAATTTGTTGTTTCATCTGTTTCGACAATTTTTTTTAACTGATTATTACTTTGGTGATGGAACAGTCATTATATGAGTTCATATTACTAGCAGCCTAAGCAAAGGAAATGTCATGTAACGTGGCATCGCTAAAAGTACATTCATAAGCTGCAAATAATGCATATCAGCCCCGCTGCTGTGTGATGGCCGCTTCTCTCGGCTCTGATTTCATCCAGTAACTTGCTGTAATTAGCCGCCTGCCCCTGAGCTCTTTTCGCTGTGAGGAATCAAGCCGCCCATGGTTATTTTCGCCGATTCCTTTTTTTGTCTGCGAGTGGAGCAGGAGGTGTCTGTGGACGCCGATAATGAGCACCGTTGTGTCACAGCAAGGCATCGAGCTCCGAGGGGGCCACAAGCTTAAAATTCATTGTCCTTACAGGTCTCTCCAACTCGAAGAAATCCATCCTAACTAATATGCTGCTCGCGATGGTAGGGTGTTCTATGCTAAGGAATGCCTCTGTCAACCCAGGGCAACTCCCTTAGGCCAACCAGAACCTTCGACCTAGTGTCTCAGGCTTGCACTCCAAAGACTTGGCACCGCGACCCTACAGCTGAACCCGGATGGCGGTTCGAAAAACAAAAATGAGTAGATCCTCGGTGGAGAGTTAACCTGCAAACAGAAAAATCATAAAAACTTTATTTCTTTATTAGTCCCATGACTCTTGGTCGCAAATTATAACGAACTTTTACAGGCAATGTTGGATCTTTAAACAAGAGTTCAGGCTCAGTAGTGTTCAATCGATTCAAAGGAGGCACAGTTTCTTGCAGAATATCGTCACTTTCTTTCTCAGAGTTTGTACCCATCAGACGAGCATCGCTGAATGGCAAAAATCGTGGCACAGTGTCTGTTTCAGAGTCTGGAAGTCCCTCCTGGACCCACTGGCCGTACGGTAAGGGCAATGGAGCCCGCTTGCAGTGTACGCCGTGGATCCAGTGTTTCTTGCCTTGCACTCGAACTGCAGAACGTGTAGACAGGAGGACTAGATGTGGTCCTGTCCAACGGGGCTGATCATTCTTGTTCCGCTGGAAGTTTTTAGTGAGAATCACGTCACCGGGTTTGATGGCGTGACCTGGATCCTCAGAAGCTCGTGGCAGACTTTCGTGAACCTGTTGGTGTAAAACACGCAGTTTAGCCGTCAGTTTGTGCAAGTAATCAAGCAACACAGGATACTCGATCTCGCTGAATTTAGTTGGCCTTGGCACACCCCAAATATTCGCTGGGCGGCCAAAGACAAATTCGTACGGACTCAAACCCATTCGCGAATGCACAGTCATTCTTGTGGACAAGAGCGCTAAAGGCAAAGCATCTGGCCACTGTAAACCAGAGCTCGCTTGGATTTGAGCTAACTTTAACTTAAGAGTGCCGTTATAGCACTCAACTAGACCAGCTGATTGGGGTGATTTGCAGCATGAAACTTCTGCCGGATTCCTAATCCCTCACATACTCTCTTATGACCCACTTGACCCACAAATTCACTCCCATTGTCACTCCAGATAATTCTCGGCAATCCAAATCTAGGGAAAAACTCTTTTATTAGGGCTTTCGCTGTGGACAAGGCAGTATTGTCCTTCAAAGGATAAGCTTCCACCCATCTAGAGAAGGAGCAAACAACCACCAGGACATATTTCAGGTTGTTGCATCTCTCCATGTGGATGCACAAATTTGTCGACGAACAATCTCTGGCCACCTGCAGTATCCATATCCTGACCACTATGATCTACAAAGGTCTCTTCAAACTGCGTGAAAAAATCAGACACAGTCTCGTCTTTCTTCTGCTTACAAGCAGACAACCTGTCCCAATTAACACACACTTCAGGCATCAAAGTCTTCATATAATTAATTATCCTACCAGGGAGTTGAGTAATGAGATCTTCAGGCTTAGCACCTCCAACTTGTCTATCATTCGCAACACTAATATTAACACCTAATTCTTGGTCATGATCCGTATGTCGAATCGTTCTCCAAATGGGTTGTGGGACAACATATAAATGATGAAAAACCCTTATGATTGATAATAAGGAAAGTGAAAAAGAAGTGAATAAAGACATTTGAAATGATTTCTAAAAAACATTTGTTGATATCAATTCATTGAAAATGCGAAAATAAACGGAGGAGAAACTTTTCAGTTTCTTGTTGAATTTCAGCGCACTTTTATGTGAAAGGCGATCCAACCTTCACACATTATTTTCTATATGACTAAGGCACGGCTAGGCATCGTGTAACAATTGTTTGCGCCACGAAACCATAAAGCAAGTCGACTTGTTAAAAAAGAGTGCACAGGGACCAAAACTATTACAACATTTCCAAACAACATATCTATGATCGCTAAATTCATGATGCACGAACCCACAGTCTGAGTGAGCTCTATATAATATCCTGCTGGATTTTTGCGCGGATCAGGTAGAGACTGTTTACGCGCTAAGACTTCAGCACGCTTCCAGGGAACATGTACCCATACTCGCTGAAAGTGTGCAACAACAGCTGGATTAGCATTAGGATCAGCAGGTCTCTAAACTGGAGGAACCTCACGCATCGGATATTGATGCGCTTTTCTCCTAACTGACGAATCAGGCTCAAACAATCGCTCAGAAGGAGTGTCGCTACGAAACGACAAAATAGTCGCAACTGCTCTTCCAACATCACCCGGACCCACAACGGTCCCTTTCGCAAACTCAGAACGTATTCGGTACAACTCTTCAGGAGCTTTACCTACTTCCTCAACCCATTGTTCATGGAGGAACACACACATCATCTCAAAGATGTACCATTGCTTCGGTGCTTCCCATTGAAGGAAGACATCCATAACACCCTCAAGATCATACTGAGAAGTGTACGTAATCCACTTACGCGCCAAATGATCCAAAACTGTACGTTCACTTGTGTCAGGCAACTGACTACGTGATTGTCTACGCTCACTAACCGGAGACATACCCAATTGACCCAACAAAGGAGAAAAGAAACCAGAAAAAGCAGCAGTCATTCTCTGTCTAGCAGAAGGAGAAGATGAAAGAATAAGAGAAGACGGAACAATAGTAGAAGAATCCAAAGTCGGAACAGAAGGAGTATTATAGGTAGGCGTAGGAGTAGCAGACGAAGAAGGAAGCAAAGTTGGCGGCCCCTGAGGAGGCTGCGCCAAAGGAACAGTAGCCAAGGGAAGAGGAGCTGGCTGTGGAGGAATCGCAGGTGGCACAACAACCGGAGGTTGTGGAACTACAACTGGTAGTGGCGGTACCGTAGCATTCTGTGCATAAGGGGGTGGCGAACTCAATATATGCGACATTAAAGGATCTTTCACAAGATCTTTCTTTTCTTCTTGATCTTTAGGCGGCAAAACTGGGTAGCATTTATCTACCGCTAACTTCCTAACCCTAAGCATCTGTTCGCTCTCTTGCTCTTCCTCATTATCCCTATAAGCTATAGCAGCTTGCACCATTGACAAACCTCATTCTCTTTTAGTCTTCTTTGCTAATTTAGTTTCTTTCTGTTTGGCTTCTTTGCGCCATATGCGGAAAGAGTCAAACATTGCCGGCCGGGCTTTCTTCTTGAACAGTTTAACTTCAAGATTATCTAAAATCTCACTTTCAAAGCTACCATAACGGGGCCACTGTAGGACACCGTCATTCTTCGTGTATTTTACCCAGATGTCATTATAACTAATAGGACCTAGACCATGCTTCACATAAAGATCATATGTAGGAGTTCCAATTGGAGGAACAGGACACAAATCCTCTAACCGGGAATCCTTAGAACAACCACAACTAAATAACTTTCCAAGTCTGCTAAGACCAGGCATCGTCGCTCACTAGTCTAGCTTCAAACTACAAGGGAAATCTCAAAACGATAGTTTCGTGAATACACAAATCCCTTGGCTTTGGGGCCTGCAGGTACCAAATCAAAGCGATTCACTAAAGGATACCAAAACAAACTAAGAACTGGGAGACGCTCCACTCATACTTAACTGAAATGTCGATGGCGTCACCTAGAAGACCCGTCAATCGTCTCACTCTACAAATCGTCTACGGCTCCAAGACAGGGTGACAGTCAGGGCAGCAGTCCTTCGTAGCCGTCGGAAAGCGGGGAACCTAGCAGCAAAGACTTTCGGACCACGACGACATACAGGGGTCGATGAAGTGGTTGGCCTTCCTCCAGAATTTTCACACGAAGCTCTCCACGATCTTCGGGCTTTGTCATGCCTGCCGAACCCGTACTGACGTGGTTGGCAAAGACATGGTTGGCAAGTGCCGCTAATAACCGATGAGCGCATGCGCAAGGACTAGCGCATGCGTGAGCAGACTATTTAGTCCTTCCTTGTTGTTGTTATGACGCTTTGCGTTCGTTTCGGGATTTGCGCATTGCTTCCGGGTTTGGTGGCGTCCGGACCGCGTCGGGGATCGTCTGCTGTTTCGAGTCGTCTTCCCGATTGCACCCTTCGGGTTTCAAGATAAGTACTAGCGGTTCTTTGATCTGCAGTATCTGGTGATTTAGATAACGTCCAGGGCAGGTTAGCGCTGGAAAGTTTGTTTTTGGATCATTGTTTTACGGTGTTGGTATCCGTGTTAGTTATACCGACGGGGGTGATTTATGTTGTCGTCAGGAGTGACTCAGATGTTGTTTTAGCGTTCCAGGACATCTTTTTGAACGTTGGCCATAGACACTAAACAGGTACTACTGTTTCCTTAAGGGGCTTCTAGTTGCAAGTGAAGGTCTAGAGAGAAACTAAAACGTCTCCATTGTGTTTTAGGGAATCATTAGTAGAGGACCAGCTGACTTCTTGTGGAGAAACAGGGAGACATTCTTCTTAAGGCACACCACGTATCTGGTACATTTGTATGCATTATTCATACTATACAGTTACATTTAGGGTATGCACTTAGACCTAATATTTATTCCTTATTTACAGGAGTGTCCTTTCCGCTGCATATTACTACCGACTTTTTCTGTGAAGATAACAGAATCCAGTCACGTCTAGGTAGATGCATTGCTCACAGAGTCCAGGTATCCCATATTGCTGTTTAATGAGATACATATAAAGAGAGCCACTTAAACGTCTCTATTAATCAGTCCTCTTAATTACAGGAGAAGATCCTGAAGACCATAGAGTGGGTTGTCCAGTTCTCTACGCATCCTGGATTCCTGATTCCTGTGTCTCCCCCCGCCTTTCCTTGTTTTGTTTCCCTGCTTTCCCTGCATTGGCATCATCTCTGTTCACCAGTGTATATATATTCCTTGGTGTAGAGTGAACCGGTGTAGGGGAGTTGTGGATAGAGCTTCAACTCCGTGGTGTTTCCGAGGCATCCTACTACAGGACACGACAGGCTTGGACTGGTACCGCTGAAGTCGCCCAATGTTGGGCGCCAACCGAAGGACCAGGTTTAGAACCTAGCGGCACCAGGGAAAACGCCCGATGCCTTCGAGTTCCCCTGCCTCGGCAAACAGAGACACAGGACGCTTCTTGATGACGTCAAAGACCAAAGTTTATTGGCTGCAACCAGGAACAGAGGTCTACGAAGCACAACACAGGTGGTTCGCTAGAGACTGCACAAATTCAATGAGCAGAGCATGGTCTTTTATGCCAAAAATCACATTCCAAAGGTGGCATCAGTTACATACAAATTAGCCAATCACGGAGTACCATTTCAAACATATCGTATGACGACAAACCCACTTTCCGTTGTCCAGCCCACCAGAAATGACCAAGCACATTCCAATATCCTGTTCGATCAGGCCGGACAAACCCATCATAAAACCTCAACCCAAATCAGTAATCATGTCGTAAAGGAAGGAGCAGAAACAGATTGGAAGCAAGATAGAAAGGTGGGTGCAGTGTGCTGTAAACTCCGTCACGTCCTGCTCTTTGATCTTTATCTGACCAGCTGCTTAACAAGGAACTGGCTCAGCGAGGTCAGCCTCGGGCAAGGAGTCAGTTCGGCCAGGTCATTCAGAAGTCAGCTAAGGTGTACGTGTCCCAAAGACTCGCTTGGCCGTAGTCATCGGCCTATGTGAGGGCAACCACACAAAATGGCTGCCGTACACAAAATGGAACCCGAAGCTTCAAACGAAATCGCTGATTGCATAGTGTTCTCATTGAACGATTAATGCGTAAACACTCGTACATACCGCACTCATGATTTGCGGTCCGCTGATACCAAATTCGTCTATTTCCAATGACCTTTATTGAACGGGTTCGGAACCACCGAACCACAGACCCTCAAACTACGGAACCACACTGGAGCCAAGTGAGATGGACGCTGCTGTTTGCATGACCTTAAAGCAGACAGCTTTGTGTTCCTCACTCAAGATTGGCGCCGTGGGCCTGGGGCCAGCTTGCCCATGCCAAAAGCATGGGTGGGAGGCAAGCCACCAGGTTTATTTATTTTATATTGCAGGAGGAAAAAATCCCAGAAAATACCAGGATATGTAGATTTTTGGACAGTAAGCACCAAAATCTGCATGTTCATGGGTGTAGCTTGCAGGCGCGGCTGCACAGGTAAGAGTTTTGGGGCGAGGTGGGGTTTGGGGAAAGTCAACAGATGACGGGATACATACAAATAAACTACAATTATAAAACCGCTTACCTTGCGCTTGCCACATCGCCAATTCGGTGATGCAGCGAGCGCAAGGTAAGGGGTGTTATTTATTTAATTTTATCTGTCGACTTACCCTCTCCACCCTGCCCTGTTGCCGCCCCACCACCCACCATTCTTACCTGTGCCGGTCGCGCCTGGTAGCTTGGTTAGTAAGATTAGGGGTGTGAGTTCCTGACAATCACACTCGAGTATATATTAAAATACATATGACAAGCAGGGTGCATGTGAGGGACTAAAGGGGAAAGTGAGACAAATGACCATTGGTACAAATGAGAGAAAACACAATATTATGTAAAACAACTAACATTTTTGAAGACTTTTAGAACAGAGAGGGAGAGAGTGTGTGTGCGTTTTTATCTGTGTATATGGAACAATTCCTGGTGAAATCCGACAGAACACCTCACCATATCCGACTGAAAGCACCTGTATCCAACTATTTACTAGGAAATACATTTACTAGGGGATGTAACACCCCAAACACCCCACCCCCACAGAAGCTACACCCCTGTGCATGTTAACACCCATTGTCGCGGGTACAACTTTTAATTGGAGTTATTTATTGTAGTTGATAACTACCCTTGCCAAGGGTATGGTAATGTATATGATGCCATAAATAAACTATCCGATAACGGACACTCATAGGCAGGACCCGTAGAACACATTCTTCCCATAGAAGAAACCCCTGCGAAGTTCCACAGTAAAGGGAGGATAAACACAAGTCTTATCTGTTATACTGTGGCATATGGCTGAGATCTGGCAGTCCCCAGCCTTACTGTAATTACCATTTGCTGTTCAGAAAGAACAGCTTGTGCTGAAAGCGTTCTCCCGGTCTCTGCTCTTGTTACAAATGCTCATTCTTTCCTTTCTTTAGCATTACAAAGAATTTCAGGAATTACTGGGTGTGATGGTAATACTCAGGGCTACTGGATTTATGTGATTGTGTGACCACGGCAATTTTTGCACAGTTACAGTTTTGACACATTTGCCATAAAAAATGCATCATCTGCTGCATAATCTGCAGATAAAAAAAAATTCCTAGCTCAAACAATTCAAAAGTTTCTCAAAACCCAGCAACACATGTTGCGTCGCAGCCGGGGGCCCTTTGCAAGGGTGACTGGTCCCCTTTCTGTTGCTTATTCCTATTTTTGGGTGTTGTATTGGTACTGATAAGGTGCAACCAAGGCAGTGTTAACTTGGTTGCAGTGTTAACAAGTTTAAAGATGACCAAATAATGAAGTAATACTATCACAAAATGTGGCGCATTATGGGGCGGAATTTCCCCTTTTTTGATGCATAATTTAATCAACCCTGCCGTATAATTTGACCCTCCTCTACCACATAATTCCAGTGGCCCAGGTAATATTGCACACTTCCCCGAATATATCTGGTTTCTGCGGAAAGCTTTTTGCTGACAAAACAGTAATTTGGAAATTTATTTATTATTTATTTAGCGACTTGTAAAGCGCCTGGTGACCCGAGAAATAACTTGCAGAAACATGATTTGTGTCACATATTCCAAAATCCCTCTGCACACTGTCTAAATCTGGCAGAAAAGACTATCGATAATATTATTACCAATATAGCCATTGGCCATGTTTGATGGAGTGTTCTAAATAGGACCCTTAAATGAATTAAAACTTGTAATAAAAGTTTGAAGGTACTACTAAAGTGTTTTGTGGCTGCAGTGATAGCTCAAATCTGACAACTGATTAGAAGATTACTAGAGGCTTCTGAATATCCTGACTACTGAAATGACTTATTTATTTATTTTAAAGCTTTTATATTGCGCTTGCTTGACCCAGGGGTATCAGAGCGCTTTACAGGAGTATGAGGAGGTACGATAATCGATACATTCAGTCAAAAACATTGCAATAAGAGCCAAAATAAGCCTAAATAATACTTACTGGCCTTGAATGACTTGCCATGCAATGGCCAGTGGCTTTAAGGGCACCCTGCTCTTAACTCTGCCATTATTACCCAGTGTCTGTTTCAGGCCCTTTTGAATCCATTTCTTGCTTCAACTCCGTTTCTGGAAGATGTTATGATGCCCGTCACTGACACTGACTCCATTATCTTCTCCTAATTTCCAGTGCCTCCTCGCCCGTTACACATTTGATCTCCCACAAGGTTTTCCTGAGGGGTCCCAAATGCCTTAGGAGCCCATCCTAATCCCGGTACTTGTATGACCTAACTTGATTATGTTGGTAAGAACTTATATTTGTGGGCGAGAAATAGTTTGGCCCCAGTTTTGGATTGGTATTCAAGCCAGCTTCATCAGATATCTGACTAGTGTCGTTTTGGGGAAGCTTTGAACTTTGAGCAGTTGTGCTTTCTCGTCTTTTTTTAACTTGCCAGAAAAGTGGGGAATAATTGAATAAAGCAAGTGTGTGGGCATTGTCTACATTGGCTTAGATTAGTTTGGCTCTTGACAGTCCATTCTACAGTTTGTTTCATCTTCTTCTCTTCGTTCTTGCACGTTCCAGTTTCCCCCCCGTGTCCCTTTGCATCCAGTATGGTTATCTTTCCGCCCCCCTGGTGATGAGAGGAGATAGAAGATCAAAAGAAGAAAGTGTCTGAGTAGAGAGAGACGTAGGCACATTATGTTGTTGAGTAGGGTGCATGTGTACGTTGTAGTGTTGTCTGGTCTGGGTGTTTAGGGTGGCTTGTGGGAGGACAAGTAGTTGTCTAGTGACAGCCATATCTCGCTCTTTTTCCACGAGTCCCTTTGGTTGTTGGACGTTATGGTGTCGGCTCCCCTTAGGAAAATGACCCAGTTGAGCCAGGCTTTAAAGGTGGCCTTTGCTGTGTCCTTCCAGTTATTCAACACCATTTTGACCGCTGCTGTGAGCAGGAGGTCAATCAGGTCTCGGTCACTTGCGGATGTTATGGAGGGGTCAGTGTACCCCAGAATTAGGTGGTGGAAGTCCATTGTTAGTGTGACCCCTGTCACGTCATTGATTAGAGTGATTATGGAGTGCCAGAACTTCTTTGTTTTGGCGCAGTGGAAGAGGAGGTGTGCTAGGTCCCCCTTCTGCCTGTTACAGTTCCAGCAGGAGTCAGTCTCTCTGATGCCCATCTTGGCTAGCCGTGCTGGGGTCCAGTAGGCCCTGTGCACTAGCCAGAATTTTGTTTGGTCCAGGGTCGTTGTCACCTTCCTCCTTGATGTGGAGGACCATAAATCTGACCTTTCCTTCTTGCTTAGCTCTCTCCCTGCTGCTCCTTCCCATTGGCTTAAAGTCCTGTTATTCAATTTGGACGTTTTGGGGGTCATGGCTCTGTATATGTGCGCTACCTGGTGTCCTGTGATGTTCAGGCTGTTGGCGTATTTTTCTTTCCTTCTTTTTCCCCATGTGTTTCACCCAGTACCATGTAAATATGCTCTTTATTTTCAATAAAAAATTACTGAAATCAAAAAAAGCAAGTGTGTGCAAACCTCACAGTGATGTTCAGCACACGTATGTGGGCCATCTCGAATCAGATATACACATGTCATATGTCTAGCTAATTCTGTTTCCTAAATGTCTGTTGAAAGCTCCTGCTACAGTTTTCATTTAGTCTGTCCTTGCTGTGCCTCCTTTTTAGGTCACGCCTGGACAGCACATGCGCTGCTCTGCGGCATGATGTTTTGGAGTTTGGAATAGAAGCCCTGCCCACTCTCCACCCATATTTGCCATTGGCTTGTGTCATTGCCCTTCGTAAATGTTGGCTTCATAAATAGGCTTGTTAGTCCCTCCTTCCTACCGCCTTGTCTTCATTTGTAAACTCCATGAGGACTGGCCATTTTACATCAATTGTTACACTGTACGTCTTTTTTAGTCTTTAAGCACTATTTTTTTATGAGTTTCTCCTACTGCAGGCACGACATGCTTTCCTGCAACATGCATGCTTTCAACTTTCCGAGCAGTCAGTGACAATGGAGGCCGCTTCTATGTTAATTGGAAAAACAGATAACATTTGCAATGCCAGTTGCTTAGAAGTCTTGCAAATGCGAGACCTATTGCATTGCAAATGCTTGTTGATCAATAGTTGTGCTGCAATGTTCTTTAAACGGTAGCTTACACTAATTAACAACGGCTACCCTTCCTGAGGCAGACCTGTCCAAGATCAAACATAAATGGCTGAAACATCGATATACCTAAAATTCGTTTGATATACATTTCAGTCACAGATGTCTTGTTTAGCTGTGGGTCACTGTTTCTAATATATCGTGGTTATTGTGGATGTACATGTTATGTGTGGATGTCACTGGGAAATTCCGAGTTGCTCTGAGGGCTCTTAATAAGCCTATTGGTGCCGCCCAGGCTTTCTGCTCCACGGAGAGCAGCGAGCATAGCTTAGGACATTGAGAAGAAGGAAAGGCACAGAGGCAGGTGGGGTGGTTGGCTGGAGGCCAAATATTATTTTGATATATTTGGATTGAAGATGTGTGGATTGAAGAGAGGGGAGTGTGGGCTGGTGACAGGAAATCATATATATGTTTTAATTTCTTGGGGGGGGAGGGGAGTTGATAAATGATGAGTGTGCTGAAGATGGGTGGCATGACGCCAAGTGTTCTTTTAACATTTAGGGTGGGAGGCGATGCTGAGGTTGTTGTGAGTAGCTGACAGGATGCCAGGTAGTCTTTTTTAGGATGAGGGAAGGCATGACGACCAGATTGTGGAGGGGGTGGGTAGCAGGGCGCCAGACTGAGGCAGGTTAGACTGTGTTGTTTATGGCTCCTCCATGACACCTACACCACAGCATAGCTGCTCAAAGCAGTAGCAGATGATTTGGGCAGGACAAGCGTAATTCATAAATGTTGATAGGTAACAATGAATAAGGGGGTGGGGGTGTTTCACCTCCGCGTTCTGAGTGACATAATTGACCGTTCCAGCTTATCTGCCGTTGTCTATTTGTCTATATTACAAGTCGCTACTTATGTTTTTTTCACACTGCCCACTACTCACTAATCCATCACAACTTTTTTGTTGGCAAAGCATATCGTTTATAACCATTTTGAGAATAGAATTGGATAGAAATCGATGTACTCTTCTGCATGTTACATTAGCCTTAAAATGTAATTTGGCTATTACAGTTCTGCCTATGAGCCTGGTTTTTTCCATTGATCATTCAATGAAACCATTTCTGATGCAATGGCACACTAATTTAGGAACCTTGTGGCATTACATCATTGTATGTAGTTTTTAGACCTGTGTGTTGGGCATTTTGGCCCCCACAAGGTGCGATTGAGAATTCAACTTTTCTGCTAGTCCATTTCTTCTCCACCGTCCCAAAATGAACAACAGGTTGTCCTAATTAATACACGTCAAAAATATTTTTAGAAACTGAAATAACTGAAAAAACCTTCTCAATGTGCAAATGAAGATTATGCCAGTAGTGAAAGGGCAAGATATGATTAGCACATTTTTGGCTTACTTCCTTCTCTCGCTCTTGTCTGCTGCAGCAGTTGCAACATGATGGGTTTGGTCCATTTGCAGTTTCAGATATAGCACGTATTATAAATGTGTGCCAGGACTGGTTCCAAAAACACAGGCGAACTAGTAAACAAATAACCACCTCTACCATGCGTCAGACACATGGAGGATGAACTATCAATTCTTTCTTAATGCCCTGTCACCTTGGTCCAGCATAGCGGCATGCAGGCTCCGCCGTTGCTTCTGCTAAGGCTGTGCAGTTAAAACGTTCAACTTGTCATAACGCTGATATGGAGTTGTGTGGGCTTTCCTCTTTCCTAATGCTTCTACATTTCTCTGGCTGTTTGGATTTGAAACGTTCACCTTCACTTGAACATAGAGAATGCAACCAATGGCCTGAGCCAGAGTCCCGCAGACAGATATCCCGTGCGCCATATTTCAAGTGCATTATATCCAATGACGCTTGTGATACTGCGGATGGGATATCCAGCCCTGCCAAGTTTCCCAAGTTCATGCGTGATGTGCTGCTCCAGTCCAAGTTTTATTCTTCAAATTTTGGGACTTTGTTATCCTGTTTATTCCTTTATTTAGAAAATATGACTACAAGCCCCAGAATTCAAAGAGAACACCTGGACTGATGTAGCAGATCATGCATGGATCAGGGAAACCTGGCAGCTATAGATATCTATCACGTTTGGACTTATTAACCCATCTGCCAAACTCTAAATCAGACCCAAAATCTTGACCCCCCCCCTGAGTGCATCCCTCAGAATGCGTTCCGGAACAGCCTGGCAATTCTGATGTCATTTCTGTCCCCCAACATGACTGGATCCAGTCAGAAAAGAACTCCAGCAATCAAAAAGCAGCACAGAACTAAAGGCAATGAGTGGATAGGGAGACATGCACGCATGCGCATGCTCACACACACACGCACATATACACACTGTCTCTCTCTCACACACACACACTGTCTTTGCATAGAATATGACCTCAAAAGAATATACCTCAAGAACAGCCAAGTATGCACAAACTGTACTTTCACTCAAATCATCGTCTATCTCCAAGAAACATCAAACGGAGCATAGCTAATAAGTTACTTCCTACATACAGCCAAGTAGTCAATGCCAAGATGACATTCAGTCCATACAACACACACATTGTAACCCAAAGTTACCCACAACGTTTGCGCATGATTTGCGGGCCCTCTGTGCACAATGGTATTACAGAAGGGGCAGCAGACACTTGTGCGGTCCCTTCTGTAATACCGATAGCGCTGGCGCACATAAAGCGCCTCTGCTTTCTGCAGGGGGCGTCACATCATTTGCATTGGGGCATGCCCCAGGCAAATGAGAGAATCTCTTTGCCTCTGCACCCGTGCCGTATTACACACGCGGGCGCAGAAGCAAAGGTAGCACACTGTCAGTGCACCTCCGTTGGCAGCCCTCTGGCAGGGGGTAAGGGTGTCACATGGACCCCCCCAGACATCCCTGTGTAGTTGCTGACAGCACCCGCCTTCAAGGGGATCCCTAATCCCCTTCAAAAGTGCAGGCGGGTTGCCCTGGGGGCAGCACATTCATTGTAACAGGGCGCACCCATTTGAGAATAAAATCCCGGAGCGGTGATAGTGAAGGCACAAGCCCTGGGCAGTCTTTTGGGAGGGGTCTGTCTTGTATTAATTCAAGACTCTCTTTAAGTAACACTTACTTAGTGTTGTACCTATACACACAATGCAGGCTGAATTGGCTAGAGGGCTGTCTCCTTACTCTCAGCATATGTGGCAATGTCTGATGCAGTTCATTTTAGTCGTGCTCAGTATACCCAGTCTTTGGGCCATTTGGATTAGGTAACTCCTTGTTTTCTGTATGATAATATATTTATTACCACATAATTCACCATCTGCTGTATAGCTTGCATGTGTCAACATAAAAACATTGTTCCAAGCTCAAATGAATAAAAATGTACTAAAACAAAAAATATCCTGTAATGTCGTGTTTAATTGGTCGCCTTTTTGGTGGTGATCACTGCATTCAGTCGATGACATAGTACTGTTGAGGAGGAATCTTTGCCTAGACAGAATGACTGTGTCTTAATGTATCAACACAGTGAAATAATACTGCAAAAGAATTTACACCTTGAGCTGCTTTATTATTACAAAGGACATAGAAGACAAACTTTACATAGATGCAAACGATCAATCTATGGCGCACACAGGCTTATACAGAACAGGCAATTGTTGTGCATCAGTTTGGAGAGTACTCAAGATGTATCCTAAGAAGAATAAATAGACATAGCAAGAACAATAAATGTTTATTGAAAGAACGTATTTGTTGGTCACAATTCATTAGTTTAAAAAAGAAAGAAATGACGCTACATATGTGTCTGTCTCCTTGGAGGAGACCACCTGGGGCATTGGGCCCTGCTCCTGGGACCTGCGGGGGCACATTATGCTTAATCTAGAGCAGCTACCGATGTGGGAGCTCCGTGGGCCGTCATTTTAGGGCCGGAACTCGAGGCCCATGTCTGTGCTCTGGGAACCGGCGGCTGCTCGCAGGAGCATCGGGATTCCTCCTGCATTTGTTGCGACCTGCATAATCAGCGTGATAACAACTAGTGCATCTGCCTGCCCGTAGCAGTCAATGCATAGTCCCTGCGAGGCGCACTGATAGGAAACCTCTGATGTTGGTGGTTGGGGACTCCCACTGACGCCAAGGGCCCCCTGACCTTGAGAGTGTGTGCCTCGGAAGATACCCTGACTCTGGGGGATTCAGCACGGGCTGACCAGATCCCATCTGCCTGACCCTAAGATGGCGGCCATTGTGCCCAGGGATCATTGTGTCCAGCTCTAAAATGCCTTGCCTGACTCTAAAATGGCGCACAGACTTCAATTTTTGACTATGAGACCCCCATCTAAGCGTGGGGACCGTTTACTCTACCTTCTTGGGCCCCCACAAGGTTTTTTCACTCCCACTGCTGATCTGACAGATCTGACTTGCTTCCCAGCGCCCTGCCCCCCCCTCCCTCTTTCCTCTTTCCTCTCCTGGGGACTTGTTTCTTCTGTCTTGGACTTTTGCAACTCTAACTATTGTAACCATGTGCCCTTTACCAAAGCACTCCTTCTCCCCTTGTTGGGGAGGATTCCAACGCTTATACCCTGGAGTCTCAGAGCCCCCTCTGAGAGAGTCCACAACTTCAAGGGAGCCACACACAGCGGAGGTGTGGGAATGGCGCCCCTTGCCAAAGCACTCCCTCTTCCCATGTTGGGGATGGATCCAGTATGTATACTCTGGAGTCTCAGAGACCCCTCCGAGAGAGTCCACAGTGTAAAGGGAGCCACACACAGTAGAGGTGTGGGAATTACACCATTTCCACTGGGATCACAGCTCACCGGTCGTTGTACACTGTTTTTCCTCGTCTCCCGGTTGCATTTCTTTCACCCTCCCTCACCTCTTTCCCGCTTTCATTCTTTGTCTACCTCCCTTGCTCTTATCCCCTCGCCCCTGAATCTCTCCCCTTACCTGCTTTTTACCTTACTTATGTTTTTTAAGGCATGTATCTACACTCCAGCAACTTGTAACTGTGCTCTGAAACTGTGTAACTATGTAACTTGTAACTATGCTCTGAATTAATGCTTATCCTCCTGTAAAGTGCTCTGATTCCTCCGGGTCTAGCCAGCGCTATATAGAACTTTTCAAACAAACAAACAAACAAACATATAAAGACTAGTATTTGAGGGGCCAATCTCTGGTCCTGAATTTTTGTAGTTAATGTTTAAAGATTTTTAGAGGCAGGAAAAGCATGCTATTGTAGATGTATTACAGTCCTGCCACTGTAATTGGTTAGTGAATTCAGTTACATCTTACAATGAAAAACCTCTCCAGCGAATTCAGTTACATCTTACAATGAAAAACCTCTCCATTCCGCCATCATATTTAGTCCTATTTAGGTCTCGTGCCTAGCGTTGCAGTGCGCAGCATTGTCGCGCAGTGCAAGACTTCTTGAAAGGGGGTTTTGAAAGCTGACCACACGCTCGTGCTTGTGATCAGGCTTTCGCCAGCACGCATTGGCTTTTGCGTGTTTTTCTGAAAATAAAAGGCATGGGATTGGACAAAGGCGGGCGCATGTCCCGCCTTTGCAACGCCCATTCCCGTCCATGTCTAGAACGCGCAGCAACGCGTGTTCGCCTCGCTGCAGCTGTCCCTCCTCCCGCTCCTCTGTGGTGCGCGCGCACCACTGGTTTCATTTTCCGCCCCCGCTCCTTTGTGGTGCACGCGTACCACTGGTTAATACCACAGAACAGACTTTTACTCACCTCGGAAACTAACATGCAATAATATAATACCCTGAAGTGGACTTTTGGTGGAAGTGCCCGTTTCAGGTCACGTTCTGGCTGAGACTAGCTTCACAGGGACACTGTTGGAGCACTCCTGGAAGCAGGAAGACATTTAAAGGTGCTTCTGGCAGCAGAGACAGGACAGGCACCCATCTATTTTCAAGACTGGAGCTGAAGCACTGAACCACTGGCAGCTCCTGGCAGCAAAAGGGGCATTTCAAGGTGCTAGAAACAAAATTGGCCTGGATTCACCTTTTACAAAGAACTTGTGGCAGCAGGAGAGGAGGTTCCATCTGTTATAAACAGATCCCGAGGTGCAGCCGTCGCTACCAGGCACTTCTTGAAACAGTAAGGGGCACTGGAAGGTGCCGTAAACAAGAGGTTTCTGGCAGCAGAGAGGGGATGGTTTCCCAGACCCGTCCCCTACAGGCGGTAGCCCTTTTGGAAACAGACAGGGGCATTTTTGAAGTTGCTTGTAAACAACTGCTGGACCCGGCGGCTCACCTTTCGGCACAGACATTTCAAAACAGAGCAGAGCTTTTCGACTTCTTTGCAGGATTTATATTATTGAACTCTGCAAGTTTGCAGGCACTCTGAGACTAAAGTCGCCTTAAGACACAAAGAGCCGGACTGCTTCTGCGACATTGAAACAGAAGGTGTAATTTGAAAGTGGCCAGGAAGAGAAGAGGAAGGGGCTGCACCTCCCCCATCCGGTGCCCGTAGAAGAGGCTTGCACATCGCTCCTGCTTCCTGGGGCAGCCGGCCTGCCTGCTCGCCCTCTGCTCCTGTGCAGAGGCTGCCGCCAGGAGTGGGGCTCCCTGCCGCCTCGCTTTCCTCTTCCCCCCGGGTAGCATGGCTGAGGGATCTGCCTGCTGTGTGCCGCCGGCTCCCCCACATCGGATCTCCAGGGCTTCCCCCCACCCTCCCTGCAGCAGGACACCTGCTCGTCGTGTGGGTTGAGGCCCCCCGAGGAGGTGGGCTGGCTGGACCAGGACTTCCTGGAGGCGGTGAAGCAACACATCCTGAGCCGGCTGCCGATGCACGAGCGACCCAACATCACGCACGCTGTGCCCAAGGCGGCCATGGTCACAGTGCTGCGCAAGCTGCACGTGGGAAAGGTGCGCGAGGACAGCCGGGTGGAGATCCCAACATGGTCGGGCACGCCACTTCCATGCCGGACCAGCAGCAGCAGACCTCCAAGATCATCAACTTCGCCGAGACAGGTAGGGGGCCTCAGGGCACTGTGTTTAGCATGTTTCTACACCACAGCTCGCCGCCGGTTGCGCTGCTGTTCTGTATGATTCAGCACCCACCCTCTCAAGAGGTCCATCGCCACTGCCCTCCACCCACCACTATCTCAAGGTATTCACTGTCCTCCATCACCCACCATCTCAGAGTATCCCCTGCCACTGCTACCCATTATCCACTATTTCAAGTATACTGTATTTCTCTTACTTCCACAATCTAAAGACCCCTACACACCTCCAAAACCATTATTTATAATTATCCTCTGCATAACATCTTTTGTCTATTTTTTAGTGATGACACCAAGTCTGTCATCATCCTGTGACCACCACCTTGTCAGACGATAGAACATCGCCCACCCTGTCGCGAGATACCACCTCAACTTTCCTTAAACTTCCATGTAAAGGATGGACCATTAAGTCCATCATGTGAGGAGATTAACCCCAACCTTCCTTTGAGGGCACACTACTTCAGAAGGACAGTGCTAAAACCTCTGAGCATGGCATCAGTATACTGCCACTCTGTAGTCGGCAGTGGTCACAAGGACTGGAGCACATCAGTAGGTAGAGTCTGCTGATGAGTGGCATTAATTCACTGCCGCTGTCAGGCACAGCTCCAGTAACTCACTAGGCCAACATTAGCTCTTCTCAGCAGGGTTCCAATAAGCTGCAGGCTATAACTGTGTAGTAAGTAGAATACTCGAAGTTGATATTTGATTGTAGTTTATTCAAATACAAACAGGTGCTGCGCAGCAGCGGGCTCAAGCAAGGCATCAGGACTCAACTGTAATCCTTTTTTAAACCAACGCTCTAAATGGAATGCTTTAGCCCAGAACCTCAAAGCACAGCATTCCAAATCCTAGATAGAGAACACTACATTATCCTCCTCCTCTAAACACATGTGAAAAAAAGAATTTTAATGATATTGAAAAAATATCATCAGAATATTAACGATAAATGGCTAACAATATCTGGTTGGAACAGAACGTTTACGGAAACTTCTCCACGGACCTACAATGGCAGGATAAGAGAAGGCATCATTGTTCACACAACTAGGACTTTGATTGTTATCAAAATTGTTGGAACTGGAAGGGGAAATCTGACTCGAACGTTCAGTGACTTTCACAATCCTAGATATGTACCACCAATTTTTTTAATTAACTCATACAGCATTACCACAAACTTTGTCAACAGTAACAGGTTCAGAGAATTTTTAACTTCCTTTCTTCGCATGAGTAGGAATCTTAATACATACAATGTCTCCAACCTTGATTTGTTGAGGAACAGATCTTTTTCTAGAATCAAAATATAATTTTTGTTGGCTCTGAGCTTTTGAAACATTAGATCTAACAATGTTGTCATTGTTATTCACAGTATTCATTTTTACCCATCTTGACATCCATCCAGGATAAACCTTCGAACAAGGTTTTCTTCCCCAAAGAAGTTCAAAAGGGGACACTTTTGTGGAAGAATGGGGTGTAGTGCGATAAAACCGTAACATGGATCTTACTGCATTTTGAACATTGCATGTTCCAGCTAAAGCCCATTGTACACAATTATTTATAACTCTGTTCATTCGCTCCACCAATCATTTTGTTTCCGGATGATAGAGCGCACTTCTGGAATGTGTGATACCACTTTGCTTCAAAAAACATTGAAATTCCTGGCTGACAAATTGTACTCCATTATCGCTTATAATTGTAGCAGGAAACCCTTCCCGCAAGAAAACATCTTTCAAAAAATCAATGACATTGCTGGAATTAGGTTCACAAACAAAACGAACCTCTGGCAACTTTGAATAATAGTCTATGGCCACAATTACAAACCTGGCATTGGTAGGAAGCGTATTAAAAGGCCCAACCAAATCAATCCCAAATTTCTCCCAAGGTCTACCTGGTAACGCAATGGGTTGAAGAGGTGGTGTACGTACTTTCATACTTTTCTCAGAATTTGAGCATATCACACACTCCCCGATAAACATATCGACATCTTTATCCATTTGTGTCCACCAAAGGTGTTCACGTATTCTTTTTTTTGTATAAGTTTTACCCAAGTGACCTTCATGCGCGCCTTGGATTAACCTAGATCTTAATGACTCTGAAGAAATCAATTTATCTCCACGCATAAGTAAACCATCCTCGATGGAAAGTTCTTTTGATACTTTTACAAAAGTTTGGAGAAAAAGATGAACATTCTTCTCTCTCGGCCAACCACTTTTCACACAATTAATGACTTCTCCCAGTAAAATGTCTCTGGATAAATGATGTCTCCACTCCGCTTCACTGACCGCACACATCTCATCCAAAACAACAGCAGCCACAAAACAGTTATCCTCATTATCATCATCATGTTCATTTTAATATTGTACAGGATGTCTTGAAAAATAATCTACCCTAATGTTTTTATTCCCAGGAATGTAGGTAACCTCAAAGTCGAACTGCAATAGTGCAATCCTTGGTGTGTGTTCTTTCACTTTGTCACCAGAAAGAATGGAAACAAGTGGGCTGTGATCTGTGCATAATTTAAAATGTTTTCCCCAAACATAAGGAGTAAATTTCATTATGGCCCACCAACATGCCAACAACTCTCTTTCACTCACAGAAATATTTAACTCCGAACCACGCAAAACTCTTGAGGCATATCTTAAAGTGTGCTCATCCCCTTTTTTGTTTTGGGTGAGAACAGCACCTAATCCGACACCACGGGCATCTACTATGATTGTACACATAACATTTGGGTCAAACGGCTTAAGTATTATGGGACTGACCAGACGTGCCTAAATCCATTCAAAAACATCATTCCATTCTTTGTCCCGTACAAAAGGAACACTTTTCTTGAGCATATTAGAAAGTGGTGGGACTTTCGAAGCATAATCTGGTAAAAATCCCGAGTAAAACTCACATAACCCAATAAATGATTTGAGTCCTACTTTGTCACAAGGAGCTGGAGAATTTACAATGGCTTTAACAAGCCCTGGTCTTGGTTCCACCCCATGTTCAGAAAGAAAATGACCAAGATATTCTATCTTCTGAACCTTAAAAACACATTTCTCCTTCTTTAAAACTACGCCTGCATCACGTAAAGTCTCTAACACACAAAAAACTGCCTCATCATGTAACTCACAAGTTTCGCTACGGACCAAAACGGCATCTTTAAAAATGACGACACATTTGATGTCTTTAAGTAAATTAGACATGATCCTCTGGAAAACTGCTGCCTCAGAGGCCAACCCGAATGGCATACGACAGTATTGAAAAGTCCCGATGGGCAAAACAAAAGCAGTCAAGTGCCTAGACGATGGATCCAGAACCACCTGGTAATAGACTGACACTAAATCTAATTTGCTAAACCATTTGGAACCATTGATTAGAGATAACATGTCAGATATTTTTGGGAGGGGATGTGAATCTATCCATATATTTTTATTTAGACTGCGCAAGTCTATACAGACACGGAGATCATTATTTTTTTTTGAGAGAGTTGTTGTTTGTTGCTTCGCTCAGCACGTCGACTCACCGACTCACCGTCCTCCGTCCTCCGTCCTCTCGTCCTTAACTCCTCCTCCACCGTGGGGAGTGGCTGCACTGTTGATGTGGCCCAGAGAAGCCCGGAGGGGCCTGGAGGGGCCTGGAGAGGTCCGGCGTGGTCCAGTGAAGGACGTGTTGCGGGACGGCTGCTGGGGCTTTCCTTCCTGGTGGGAGCCATTCAAACTGGACAATCGGTGGCGAGTTGACCGGAGCTGACTGGGTGCTCCCCCGCCCACCCGCTTCTGCTCCGCTGTGGTCGCAGAGTGGAGCAGCCGGGAGCCGGCTGGGCATTCTTGTCCCATCCTGTTCCATCACCTTTGCCACCGATTTCACCACCATTTGCAGCGCTGCTCTCGCTGCCCTCTGGGACTCAGTGCCGCGTCCTCCCTCGGCCCCGCCCTGCTGCCGTGGTCCTGGAGAGGGGATAGAGCGGAGCTGCAGCATCTGCCTTGGGAGCTCCCAGGAACATCCATAGAACGATGGTAGAACGCCGGTGGCGGCGGGGCGGAGGGGCAGTGGAGCAGCAGCTGGGCAGGGGGCAACGCAGGTGAGAGCGGTGAGAAGCAAGTGGGGGGGTTTGTGACTGTGCTAGGTGAGTTGGCATGGCAGCCTCTGTCAGTGGACGCAGGGGCTCATCACGAATAACTACAATTATCAACACCAGGCATCAGGCATCCAGTCCAAGACTGTGGCCAAGCGCTTCCTCAGCTAAAGTTCCGGAACCCTCCTGTTACGAGCTGTCACAAACTTTGGATCAAAGGGTCTTAAGTTGGGCACGGCTACCTCCCTTTACCTTGTCCTTTCCTTATTTTCATCACGCACAGTAGGCTCGAGCCAAGCAAGGTACCAGTGTCCCACTTAACTCATTTAACCCAACAGCAACCTTTCGACATCGAAATCAAGTCAAATTATAATAACAAAGACTGACGCAGGGAGGCAAAACTAGTCGTCAAAGCCAGCACTTAAACCAAGCATACCAATTGGGGAAACATGAGGTCCGGCAGAGTGAGAAAGAACCCACCCATTCCTAAATCCATGCAAAAAACAATAAAATCAACAAAAAGGGAAAAAACGTCTAACAACGGGAACAACGGGAGCAATGGGAGCAAGGTCGACGACCCCCTTGGCTCTAATTCAGACACTCAGAAAGTCAAATGTGGTAAGCTCGGGGAAAATAGCGACATACCATCGCTTGAAGAGCGTTACAGTGCCGTAACATCCCCCTCAGCTGATAGTCCAGTAAACCACAGGCCACGCTGAACTCCTTACAATGCCTTTCCAACGCAGACCAGGACACCATTAAAAGTAATGACTAAAGGAACCAAGTTAAATCCAATGACCACCCCAAGGCCGTGTCCGGGAACTAAAAACTTAATTACAGTAGAGGGCTCCTCCCAACGGAAGAGTCCACATTACTTCCAGCCCAAGATCTACACCAAATTTGCGTTTTTGAAAGATCCAGGCACCATATCATTTTCAAAAACTAGCGGCATTAAAGGATTGCAAACTCCTCTGTAACCAAGCAATTTTAATTTCCCCTCCGAGTCTGACACAAAATCAAACTTAAAACAAACAGTAGTACAAATCCACATAACAGATCCACAAAAAATACATCAAAAACAATAACCAGAATCAAATGGATCAAGCAACAGGTACTTAAATAACCCCATGACCACTAAAAAGCACAAACTAAATGATAACTCAGAAAAGACAATGGACTTAGACTTGGACCTAGAAAACGTAGCGGAACCTGGCATCACTAATCAAAAAGTGGAACTAGGGGCCCGCTAAGCATATTGATATAGAAAACAACACAGCACAAAGAGCAGACCAAATATCGAAATCACCTAGCGTGCAAATTCCCAGCGGCTCTTCTCAACATCGGCCAACTACTCAAGAGAATGTAGCACAAACAATTGACGAAAACATCGCGCCGGGGCACAGTCAGGTGCAAATTACCAGCGGCTTTCCTCAACACCGGCCAACCAGTCAAGAGAATAAAGTACGAATACCTGATGAAAACAACTCGCTGGGGCACAGTCAGGTGACCCACCATAATTCCAACTGCGACATGTCCTTTCTAGCTTCCCAAGAATGGGAGGAACTAGTGGCTTCATACAGCAATGACGTTCAAAACAAAACAAATAGCGTAAAGACAGAAGTTAGTGATAAAAGCAAACCGACCAAAGACGTTTGTTGGGAAACAGTACTTAGCACAATGCAATACTCAACAGCAGCACTACAATATCAATCCCGTAAAATGGATTTACAACTGAAAGTGCTTCAAACCTTGGCAGTTTAACCTCTGCAATTGATAGGAAGCTGGCCAACCTAAACGATCTGATAAAAAGAGGACAGGTAGCAGCCCTCAATGACAAATTCCTTCAGCAAGACTGTACCTGTGCCCCAATTATAGACAAACTATCTTTGCTACCATCACTACTGGGTGACTTATTATCTATTGCAGCAACAACTGCAACCCAAAGAGCAGGAAGCCCGGACTTACCAGCAATGGGGGGAACAAAAACAGAACCCCAACACACCGAGAAGTTATCTCAAATTGGGACTGAAGAAATAGGAGAGAGCAGGGTCCCGCAACATCGAGAGGCTGCCACCCCAGAAAAAGTAGTAACAGAACCATCTGAATCAAGTAAAAAAATAATACCAACGAATATCGGTTGCAGGAACAAAAGGAAGTGGAGGTAAAAGAAAACCACTGCTAAGGCCTAACACCTGATTAATTGGTTACCACGGCAACTAGCGGATATGAATTCCAAAGCTATAAAAAAATCTTAGTTTCCCAGCTTCATTATTGGAAGAAGGCACTACAGGCGACTCTACACAACTGCAAAAAACACTCTTTACCAAAAGTAAAGCAAATAGAGGCTAGTACGCAAGTAGCAGAAAAAAATAATCCCAGCAGCCTATAAGAAATACAGTCAAAAATCAAAGCCCAGGAGTCCTCATACATGATAAGAGCCCCAGTCAAGCTATCACAGGCACACAACCCAGCAACGGAAAATGAGGGACTAATAACATCAGAGCCCACGACCAGAGAACCACGTGATGTATTACCAAAAAACTCACCGCTAACTAGAGACACGGAAGAAAAATCATGGGATCGCCAAAGTCAATTACCAACTAACAATGATAGCACTGGTAGTAACACCTTCGTCCCTGACATCTTCAGTCTACATCAGGTTGGAAGCGTTACTAGCAACTACTCTGTGAATCCGACCCAGGAACCCGTCCAAGAGGAGGAGTCTGATACGATCATCTTTGCCTCCTATACAAGTCACAAGGCCATATAGACATCTCAAACAGAGGGAACATACTACGACTCCTGCAAGCCATCCCAAAGTTAGCTAATATTCACAGTTCTGACCTATTGTATGTTGAGTTTTTACCTGACAATGGTCTGCCAAACCCAGAAGCCTCCAAAACTAGATGGAAAACCCCGTAGATAGTTAGTAGAAGAATTACTCAAGAAAGCAAAAGATTCCAAAATTGGGGGATCAGTCTAAAATCAGTGCTTAAACCACAATACCCAGCTCCATTTCTAAATACAGACAGTCTACCTAGATCAGTGACTTCAGTCCTAAGGGGAGCAAGGGGCCGAACTCCAACAGCCAGTCAATCCCCCCCAAAGGAATCTTTGTTTATGAATGGAAGGCATGGGCTACAATGCACTATCTTCTTAACACACCCAAATTTAAACAGGACGCCGTTTGCATCATCCCCTCGATTGAGCTCCAATGAAGTCAAAATCTGCACCTGGAATATTAATGGCTTAAATTCCAAGCTAAGCGACCACGACTATCTTAAAACCTTCAACATCATTTTACTCCAGGAGACCTGGGAAGATAAATCCTTCGACCTACAGGGATATACCTCCAGCTTTACCCAGCTACTAAGGGAACCATATTTGGACGCCGATCGGGGGGTTTACTCCTCCTCTCTTCTATAACAAAAATTGGTGGAATGTACCCTATAAAAACACATATCACCTCTCCAAGCTGTATTTAGGCTTCAACGGTCAAGTTGTTTCTTAATCAGACAGCACAAAAGTTAATACTGATAAACATATACCTACACCCTAAACACAAACTACAAATATCCAAGGAAGTAAAAAGAATAATAGAAGAGGAGAACACAGACAAAATCATCCTGGCAGGAGACTTCAACATGCACCTTTTAAGGAATAGCCATATCTTACACAGGATCTGACTGGTATATGGGGAATCCCGACTCAAGGCCCCTCCAAGGAAACTAAACCAACAAAGAGTTCAAGCTATCTCCTTTCAGAATTAGAGCACCTGAACTTGAGGGCAGTTAATGGCCGCTTCAAGGAAGATAATCCCCCGGCACCTACATTTCACTCATCCAAAGTATCCTCCTACCTTGACTTTACATTCACTACATTATCCATGTTTGACAGGATAGCCTCATTTCAAATAGGCAACAACATATTTAGCAATCACATGCCACAAGAAAGGACACTTCATTCTGCATCAACATACCTTCAGGAGGCCGAAACCTCCCTTGTTTCGGTAAGAACAACAAACCTCAATCGTATTAGGTATAACTCAATAAACATAGAAACAGTGGCAAAAGTAGCAAAAGAAGTGTTTAAGCAAATGCAGGACAACTTAAGTCAACCGTTGGAAACTTGGGAAAAATTAATCTGTGCCCTTGGCAACAAAATTTCCCACCAATAAAGGCCCAAAACGAAAGAACGTAAATGATCCTCCAATTTCGACAGTAATGATCCCAGTCTCCAAGAAACTGAAATTAACAATAAATCAATTACTACGACAACTCCGGAGGGCACCTGGAAATCAAAGTTTGCAGCAGTTTCTTCGTGACTCAAAGGCCCTTTTTAAGAGAAGAAGATGGGTCAGGAAAACGACCATGAATAACTAATTTTGGGCTAAATTGCTTCACGATGCTAAACAGAAAAATAGCGCCAAATTTTGGCAATCCATAAACAAAACACATCGGCCATATCACCACGGAACCAACTCTCACATTTCTGAAGAGGTATGGTCAGACTTCCTCTTTAATCACTTTAATGACACAGATCAAATAGTCATACACCCCAAATGTCTAGGGCCTGAGAGTTCCAGCAGGACGGCAAAGGAGCCAGTATCACTCTGACTACCTTTTACTGAGGATAGCCTCTGCACAAAATGCCGAACGGAGACTAAGGAAGGGTCACACAACCCAACTAACCAAACAGATAACAAAACAAATAGCAAGGGGTCAACTGACAGGAGCCTCTGGTCCCAATGGCATTCCTCCAATGCTGTTTAAAAATGACCCGGACTACTGGAGCAGCGCACTTGAACCTGTTTTTAAGTATGCAGTTAGAAATTGTACAATCCCTGAGTCGTGGAGAGGCTCAATTTTATGGCCAATATATAAACAAGGAGCAAGGACTGTGCCAAAAAACTATTGCCTAATAACTCTGATCGACATCGAGGCTAAATATTTTGCAGGGCTCCTCCTAAACGACATAACCACTTGGGCTGAAGAGAATCAAATAATACCGCTAACACAAACTGGATTTCGGAAAGGGCAGGGAACAATAACAAACATAATGGCCCTGACCCTGCTCATGGATGCAGCTAAACAAGGAAAATATCCGCTTTTTCTCTGTTTCATAGACTTTGTTGCAGCATTCAATCACGTTAATCGTACAACACTTTGGCAAAAATTGGAATGCTGGGGGATCCCTTCAAACCTTTTACACCAATTAAGGAATTTACACACCAACACATGGGTCAGGATAAAGCTCGGTTAAGGTCTACAAATATAAAAAAAATCCCCACATCAAAAGGGCTTAAACAAGGGTGTGTTCTAGCTCCCATGCTATTCAATCTCTTCCTAGCAGAGTTACCGGAGAAGCTGAATAGCTGTGCAGCCCACGCACCAAAACTAGGGAACGCCACTCTGTCAAACTTGCTATATGCGGACAACCTAGTTCTATAGAGGCTGGTCTCCAGCATCTATTGAATGTTACCCACAAATTTTCTCAAGAAAACGCACTAAAAATAAACTACAATAAAACAAAAATAATGGCAGTTAATTACCGTAAGAAGAAACACCTTAATTGGTTCCTCAACAGTCATCGTTTGGAACAAGGAGTAAGCTATAAATACCTAGGGGTAATACAGGACCAAAATAACTCATCAAAACCGCAATTAGAAGCCTTGCGGAGAAAGGGGTAACAACCTACTTAGCCATAAAGCCCCTAAAGAAGCTTTTACCGGACTTGACGTTTGACCCTTTGCTAAGGGTTTTGCAAGAAAAACTCCAGCCAACTATTACCTAAGGGAGCGAAGCATTGAAGGGAAAAGATGCAACAACTCTTGATAATATAATATCCAACTCATTCCGAGCAATCTTCCAACTTCCCAGAATGGTATCCGCGGCCCAAATACGATTGGAATTCGGGCTACAAAAACAGTCCCTTGAACACATGGGAGCATATGCGAAATGTTGGCATAAAATTAAAGGCGACGAAAAGGGAACCCTGAAAGACCAACTCTGGACGGAACTTTCCCACCCAGGAAAATCACCAGCAAGTCTTTATCTCCGGGAATCTATCACACACCTAGGTTTAACAGAGCTGTGGGACGTCCAGGCAAACGATCTAAAATTCAAAAAAACTGTGACAAAGGTAACTCGTTTACTATCTGCAATAGAGGACAAAAAAACATTAGCCAAACGATCGCACTGCTGGATGGTCCTACATACATACAAATTGCTAAAACCCCAGATCTACCTGAAAATGGGATTAAAAATTAACATTGAGGAAAAATTCCTAAGACTTCGACTGGGGGTTGTCCCCTTTAATCAATTTCTGCCACCTTGGGAGAGAAAGGGAGGAGTCCAGCTCTGTCGTTTATGCGGCTGCGGCGTTGAAGATGCAATTCATGATATATGCATCTGTAATACGTTAAAAGATATAAGGATCACTCTGCTAAAGCCAGCGTTCAAACAGTACGGAGCTAGATCGTGCAGACAAGCGTTAATGCTGTGCTTTAAACCTGAGTTGGTCCAGTTAAATTGCCGGCTAATTAAATTCCTCGACATAACCGCAAAAAAAATTAAGCACTGGACCGAATGGCAAAAAGAATATTCATTACAAGAACCGACTGGAACTTTACAAGAATAGCCACGGTCGAAATAATATTAACAGTCAACACGGCTAACGTGCAGAATGTTTTAATAATTTGAGCACTTTTTAACATGATGTAAACTCTTATTATTATATAATGATTCTATCGAAAACTGTGAGATATTTTATCTTTTGTATGCAATGGTTTTAATTAATCAAGCATAATAAAATAAACTTCCACTCTTGCAAACTTCGATTGATTAGATATAACATGTCAGATGTTTTTGGGAGGGGATGTGAATCTATTCATATATTTTTATTTAGACTGTGCAAGTCTATACAGACACGGAGATCACCATTTTTTTTTAGCCACAACCAAAGGACTAAGCCAAAGAGACAACTCAATAGGTTCAATTATCCCCTTTTTACAAAGCCCCTTAAGTTCCTGTTCTAATTGTTCGCTCACACTGAATGGGACATTTCTGAGTTTATGCTTAACAGGTATGGCATTTTCCTTCACTTTGATACAATGAGTAAAACCTCTAATCTGTCCTAGACTATTGCTAAAAACTGAAGGATAACGTTCGCACAAAATATCCACAAAATCTTCTGAGCGAAGAATAAAAACTTGATCCTTCGTGCCAGGTCTAAGTACCATTTTGAATAGTCCTTGATGGAACCATCAAAGGTTATTTAATCCCTTGATGGCCACATATACTTTTCCAAAGATTTTCCTACCCCTGAATTCCAAAGTGTCTTCAAAATACCCTGCTAGCTCAATTGTTCTTCCCTCATACGATAGAGGGGATCTATCAGGAGGTAATAATGGGCGAGAACCCCAAACTTCACGGAACTTTTCCTGAGTTATCATGGTGATTCTTGCACCTGAATCGACAAGCAAGCATAAATTCTTTTCTCCAACTCCTATTTCCACATAAGGGTCAACACACTCTGAATTTTCGTTGGTATTTTTACTCACATCACCAACCACAACCATGCCCCTTAAATCATCCTGAATTTTATCAAAAGTAACATTCTTTGGTTCTGACATTGAAACATTTGCAACAGAAGTCCTGTTCCATTGATTTCAGGAGCGGTGTAAAATTATCTCTAATTATATTCTCTGGATGTGAATTAGTGTTATACCAAGGTACACCACCGAATTAACATACCTAGTATCCATTTTAGTTATATTCTTGGAACACAGAACTTGAGTCTTGGCCTCATTTAATCGATATCCTGAATATTTCCCAAACAGACTTGTTATAGTCACTATTTCCCTCATAGCAGACTCTGGATCAGTTGTAATAACGGCTAAATCATCAGCATATGCGAGCAGTTTTGTTTGGAAACCTTTTATAACCACAGGTTTTATCTCTGTATTTGACATTATTTGAGTTATTAATGGGTCGATGTACAACACAAATAGGATGGGGGAACACGGGCAACCCTGCCGAGTCCCCCTTGTTATACTGATTTTTTCTGAACTCCCCCCATCAACTGGATCCTTGCTGTAGGAGTGGAATACATTGCCTGAATAGCCTGTCGGAACCTTGGTCCGAAACCCTTCTCCTCCAGCACCCTCCACAAAAATGACCACCTTACCCGGTCAAAGGCCTTTTTCGCGTCGAGTAGGACCATCGCGGCCCTCTCTGCCCCGGCAGCACAGATATCAAACACGGTAATCGCTCTTCTAATATGATCCGTCGTACCTCTCCCCGGGATAAACCCATGCTGCCAAGGCGAAACTAGGCCCCCGATGATCCTCCCGAAGCGGGTGGCCAAGATCTTAGCATACAGCTTATTATCAGCATTTACTAGCGAGATAGGCCTATGGAAGCCTGGATTTTCTTTGGGTTTGCCTTTTTTGTGGAACACCACGATGTTGGTACTCATCCATGACTCCGGTATTTTGCCAGTAATCATAATCCCATTAAACAGGTCTAGGAGGAGTGGGGATATTTCCTCCCGTAGGCACTTATATATTTCAAGTGGTAGCCCATCCGGGCCCACCGCCTTTCCTAAAGCCAAGCTCTGTAAACCTCCTATAACCTCGTCCATGGTGATAACCTGTTGAAGAGCGTCCCTCTCTTCCTCACCAAGTCTTATGCCTGTACTTCCCCAGTTGGTACATGGAGCATCTGTCACCGCCTCCTCCTGATATAGATCTTGGTAATACCTTCTAAAGACCTCCAGAATCTCGGATGGTTCCTCATATACTCTCCCCTGTTCTTCAATTTGCGTAATTATATTTTTTGACGTGGCCTGTCTGATACGCAACGCCAATGCCCTCCTGGCTTGTTCCCCTGTTTCATATATCCTGGTTCTCTGTGCCTGATATTCTGCCGCTGATTTTTTAGCCAGTTGGTTCTGCAATTCCGCTTTAATAGTATTGATCCTCTCGAGACTTTCTAATCCTTGCCGCCCTTGACATATATCCCTTCGGTGTTGCCTTTCTGCCTCAGTCAAACTATTCAATAATTGCTCCCTTTCCAACTTAATCCTTTTCCACTGCCTATAAGTAAAGCTAATGGTCTCCCCTCTTAGCCCTGCCTTATAACTGTCCCAAACTACACTTCGAGAGGCACTATATCTGTTGGCATCGAAAAAGGCCTGTGACCAGTTTTTAATATGTTCTATATAGCCACTATCAGTTAGTAATTTTCTGTCAAAGGTCCAGGGTCTAGGACCTTTCATAGGTCGATTGACATCCATTGTCATTACCAGAGGGTTATGATCAGACATTATCATTGGGAGTTTGGAGATTTTAACCTTGTTCAATTCGGTAGCTGATACAAAAAAATAATCTAGTTTAAAGTATTTATTAAAGGGGTGTGAGAAATAAGTGCACGCAATGTCCCCTACTTCTTTGTTCCCCCAAACGTCTCTCAACCCATGCGACTGCAACAACGAGGATATCGCTCTATATACCCTGGGCTTACGTCCAGTATATGAGGTACCGTTAACGAAATCAGCCGAAATCTTGAGATCCCCACAAACTACTATTGGGGCTGGCCAATCTAACAGTTCCTTCTCTATAAAATCAAAAGTCTCAGGATCGTCCGAATTAGCTCCATATATTGAACAAACAGTAAGTCCCATATTCATTTCACATATAGCCCACCTGCCAAGGGCATCTGCCTTGCTACGCTTAATGCCTCCCAAGCCCACCTTCCCAATAATAGCTACGCCCCTTGTGGTAGACATTTGAGAAGAGCATGACAGAATCTCGAACCCTTTTAACTTAAGCCAGTGCTTTTTCTTCCATGGCAAGTGAGTCTCTTGTAACCCGAGGACATCTATACCTGTTATTTTAAATTATTCCTCAAATCTACCCCTCTTCTTCCAGTCATTCAGCCCATTAATATTTAAAGAGCCAATCTTAAGCTTAGGCATACTCCTGGACCAGACATTGCCAACTTCTCAAACGACAAAGAAACATATTAGATGCATAGTTGTAAAACCTCTTTTTTCGCATATTTACAATTGCATTTGTGTGTGAATTAGTGACACGTGCTCTCTTTTCTTTTATTTTTACTCCCCCCATCCCACCCCTCCCACCTCCCGCTCCCCCCTTGCGGCTCCTGCCCCCCCCACCACCCTGGCCCCTCGGCCGCTCACCCTCCTCTGTGGGGCGCTCAGACTTAGTCTGTGCATGTGATGGGTGCAGCGTTGTAGCGAGGACTCAAAATATACTACTTACTGGCCATTATGGCCTTAGCCTCAGAGATCATGTTTACAGTAGCCTAACCAAAATAACTGATATCAAAACACTTGTGGAGTTATATAGAGTCCAAAAACTTCTGCGCCTTAATTTCTGACGAGAAATACAATGTCTTTCCTTGATGGATTATTTTAAGCTGGGCCGGGTTTATAAGATAGACTTGAGTTTTCTTATCTTGGAAGGGCTTAATCGGTTGGCGTAACCTCCAGCGCCTTTCTACCGTAACATGGCAGAAATCTGCTATTGCCTGGCGCAGAATAAAGTTCCCCATAAATATCAAAATTGCCCTGGGTTTGTCTCCTTCCCTTGGGTTTCTTTTAATCCTGAACGGGGTTCTATGGGCCCGCTGAATTTCTGACTCCCAGCACCAGCTAGCCAATTCAGGAAATGCTTGTGCAAACAGTTTGACAATAAAGGCTCTCACTTCCCCTCCCTCCGCGCCTTCAGGGATCCCCAGGACCCTAAGGTTGTTTCTCCTGAGCCTATTTTCAAAGTCCTCCAGCTTCCACTGTATGTCCTGGGCTTGAGCCCCATATGATTCCACCTTACTGGTAGCAACAGCAGATTCAGCCTCGGTGGAGACCACTCTTTCTTCAAGGTTCGACACTCTATCGTCCACCGTCGCACAGGCTTTCGAGAGTTTCCTCACAACACTTTTTATCTTCCTCATGGCTGCTTGGGACTTAAGATTGTCCTGCCTGGTTTCCTCCCGATGCGCAATTATTTCCTGGTGAATTGCCTCTAATATAGACCGTTGGGTGAGCTCATGGTCCTGGTCTTGTTTTGGGGATCCTTGAAGCAGAGTAGTAGGTGAGTGGTCCCAAGCCAACCCCTTCTGATCATTCTTTTTGAAGGAAATCCCTGGTTTTACAGCCGTTGCAGGGATATCCTCCTCCAGGTCGCTGTCTGACTCTATGTTGCTTCCATCTATGTCTGAATTGTGCTCCCCCTCATCTTCGGACCAGTCTGCTTTTTCGGCTACAGAATGAAAACATTCACTGGGAGTCCTCTCACTCTCGGTGTTGCTAGCTGCCGCTGTCTCCTCAGTTGAGATTTCACATACTTTAATGGCACTGCCTCCCATATCCTCTGGACATTCCGTTAGTGTTGCATTTGCATTTGCTGAGCCATGAATAACAACATCAATGTCTGTAGAAAATGAGCCCATAATCCTATCGATGCCCAGGCCGCTGGCGCAAACCGCCTCTTAGTTCCCATGTTGAATAGTTACCAAATAAAGAGACGGGCGCTGGCAGCAGGAATCAAGAACAGAGTTTAATACTCATGAGGAGAGCCAGTCATTTCGGACACGAAACACAGTGTCTTTCGGGAGGTGCTCTAACAAGTGAGCTGAGACTCTTGCTTTTATACCTTACAGAACACTTTGATAACACAATCAGGACAGTATGACGCAAAAGAAAGACATCCCTATAATCCTCGTGTCAATCCTACCCCACATGTGCTCACAATGGGGACCCTTGACCTGCTGATAAGAGAGGAGGGCAATCACGCAGCTGAGTGTTTCGTAGGATGTGTACGCCTGATCATAGCCCAGGGGGTGGGGTGGCTAGGATCAATAGAGGATCCTTTGAAGAGGAGTGACTTCATACAATAAGGGCAGTAAATGGTATCTCCTGGCTCAGGCGATGGCCTCGGACATGTGTGGTCAGCCGGACTCGGGGGAAGGGGTCATCAAGGAGTGGTATTCATGCCGTGTGGACAATCGAGCGCGGAGGGGAGGCTCGTCAACAGAGGGGTATTCATGGAAGGAAAGGAGGTGTTGGTCAGGCGCGGCCGTGACTCTCAAGGACAGGGCCTTGCAGAAGAAGAAGGTTTATGACTTGCCCATGTGCGGAGAAGGGAGGGGTAGCCAGGGTGGACACAGGGACAGAGTCACACAGAGAGAGAGAGAGATCTTATGACCCGTACATGAGAGAGCGGGGGCAGCCAGGTGCAGCTGGGGAGGGCTGTGTCAGCTAAGGCGAAGGATGCCTCTTCAAGAGGGAATGGAGGGGGTTTTGTGCGGGTCAAGCAGGAGAGTTGCCTTTCACAGCAGGGTCGCGCAGAGGGAGAGGGTTTCATGGTCTATGCATGAGAGAGGGGGTGTAAGGTACGCGCAGGTGGGAAGCCGGGGATTCCAATGGGTAAAAGGCCATGGTGCCTAAACTGGCTGTACATATGCATAGGGGTATGGGCTCTTACTGGCAGAGTGATACGGTCAATAGTTTACGGTATTCATGGTGCTCACAGGGAGAGGAGTGGGAGAAGAAGGGGAATGAATGCTGTCTATGTACATCAATTTCTTCAACTTTCACGGTCGCCCCTTTTTACATGACAGCAGTCATTTTTGCAATCGATGGGTTTACAGGTAGACAGGCATCGTCGATGAATTAGCATTTTGTCGATACTAACATTTGGCGTACAATCATAGACAGTTAAGGTGATGGGCAGAATGCAGTACATAGAAAATTGCTTTTCATTGAGTTCCTAACAATTAAACGCACTACATAGCAAAAATCTTTCTGACTTAAAAAAATGTGACCAATGAACAGTTTTGACCAGGTAGTTGAGAGCGGAATTCAGTTCAATACACAATATTTCTTCGTCACAGTGTCTTTTTGTCAGTGAGCCATCACTGGTAGGCTCTAGTCCGTGTACTTTCGTTGGCGCTGTTGAGCACCGGCGGTGGAGCTATAGGTCCAGCTCGGTTCTATCCTTACGCGTTGCAGGGTGCGGTCAGTCCTCTGCTGTTAGACCACAGTCCTGTTCCCTAAACAATCCGGTTGGTGGCGCCTTATGCTCGGCACCCATAGTTCTATGGCAGCACCCTATTCCCAGTGGAATGCGGTTCTTTCCCTTGGCAAAAAGTCACGTGGAAAAGAGGGTGAGTGTGGTTCAAATAGTCGATAGGTGAGAGGGCGGAGTTGGGTCAGAGTTCCTGGGACACGCAAAAGGGACCAAGGGAGCAAGGGATAACAAGCAGGCAGGCCCATCCATCGGGCCCAAAGAAGGGGGACGGAGACTCCAGGCACACGTGGGTCAGCAGGCGGGGGAGCTTCGAGGCGGCCCATCGTTTTTCATTTTCCACGTTGAAATTGCGGTCTCGTCCCGTATCCTGTTGCTCTGCGGCTCCACCTTTGGTCGAGGTCACACGAGTCCCAAGATCCGCAGTCAGGCTGTACGTCACATCTGACCCATCTCCTTCGGTGATCGTGAATCTTTGAATAGGTACAAGACAAGGTTTTAGGGAAATGGCAGAAGAAGATATCTACGCATGTGAATTCCTCCCTCAATTCTACGCATTTGTGAGATACGCTCATTGGTCACAGTCAGAGGTCCTATTACCAAGCAGTGCATGTGTCAGCATTCCTACTGAGTTTATGGCAGGTTTATTCATTGTCCTGTCTATAACTCAAGTGAGGATAAATGGGATTCCCATCAACTGTGCGTTACATCATATTCAACATTACGGAGCATTTCCCTTCAGGACTGGCTAACATTTTCAGACAGGGCGGGGGTGCCATCATCGACAGTCAGGTAAAACAAGACTTTCTCGAGGGCCAACAGCTACTCATGGTCATTATGTTTATATCCGGGACAGCAACTGGGTTCTATCAAAAATGGGGCGGGGATGCTTCGGGCGCTTATGCTTCGGTGCAAAAAAAAGGGGGGTGGGGCAATCTGGGCATTGGGGGTCAATCTAGACGTTGGCGTTCGTCTCTGAAGAACAGACATAAGGTGCCATTGACATACAGTTCCCCTATAAATGGTCAGATTTGGGGGACTTTAGTCGTCTTACCTGTCCTTTCCTTCTCAGCCAATTCAAGTTCATTCATTTTGCAGAAAGGAGAGGTAGTAATATGGCGAGATACAGTCATTTTAGTTTTTGGTCAATTTTGCTGAACACCTTCGCGTTCAATATGTATCAAATCAGACTGGTACCGGTGGGGTACGGTTTTACCAAAAAGAGGGAGAGAAAATAGGGAGACTCTCATAGAGAGTGAGAGTCGTCCGCAATCTAAACGAGCCATTCGGTACACGTATGACATGTAGAGAGAGAGATAAAGGGGTGGGGAGAGAGAGAGAGAGAGAGAGAGAGAGACAGAGAGAGAGACGTGTACGAAAATAGGTCATTTAGCGCGCTCACAACACGGAACAGCAAAGGTCAGGTAACACGCAGATACAGACAGAGGGAAGACATAAATTCATACATTACACACACACAAACTCAGACAGGGAAGACGGCACATGTATTACACATATACAAGACATTCACGACAAGACAGGAAACAATTGTTAGCCTACAAGATCTGTTTCTATATATATCCTACATATCTTTACTATCCTATTTATCTACGTGCTTAGCTCTCTCTACCCTTCCCCCCTTTCCCTTCTCGCTTGTCACGCCTGCGAGCGTTCCCAATTACCAATACTCACACCTCGGTTGGTCGATCAGGAATTAACCTGGTCGTGCTAGTTACCCATGGTTGGATCTTAAACCATTTTTCTGTTCCCTCCTTTGGTGGGAAGTTCTCCAGGCTGAGGCAACGGCAAGTATTGATCGGGAGAACAGTCGGACAGCTTGGCTATATCTATAAGAGTGTGAGAAAAGGGGGTAGTGAATTTTGAACATCAGCAACATTTCTAACTTCCTAGACGGGTGGTGCCGTGGCAACCCTTACCCGTATAATTTTTCTTTGTCCTTTCCCTACCTAGTCAAACGTCCAGTTACATTATTTAACACGTCATTTCTAGTCAATTTTTCGTCATTCAGTACCTGTCCAGTTTCTATGTCAGTCCATCCTCTCAGTCGCTATGTCCTAAGGAGGAACAGTCATGTTAAGCCTACGTCTTTTAAAAAGTTATCGTTATAACGACTACACACATATTCCCTCTTTCCCTTTTTCGTCGGTGGTCCGACCGTCGCTCTTCCACGCTTCAGCCGACGTTCTGACGTGACCTGCAGAAGGGAGGGAAAAGAAGGGGTGGGGGGGGCAGCATTCAAAGTACATCAGCATGTAGTAGTCCAAAAATGTTTTTACCTACCACCTACTCGACCTATCTCCGCGTACTGCATTTCTTTACCATCTCGGCGTTTAAGCCTAGGGGGACCAGTAATGTCAGATAGATGATCATTGACGATCTACATATCTACATGAGTTACTCGGTCGTAACCCTCTCTGTCGGGTGCAAGGGTGACGGCCAGGTGGCATTTCTGTGGTGTCGTTTTAAGGGTGTCTAAAACACTTTTCCTGGCTGCCTGCGATACATAATGTAGCTGCTAAATATCTGATCCCTTTTGATCTACATCCTTCATCATACTTATTCTTCGCTCACAGTAGTAGGGCATCCAAAACTCATTAATGCAACTGCTACAACCATGCTTTCTTTTTCAAAATACTTTTAATAAACGAAATTGGTGGCAGTTCATTGCATAAAGTGCAGCAGTGCAATAAAATCGTATTAAAATTTTCTTACAGAACAAGCATGATGCATGTCAAGAATTCAGTTTTGATTAATTCATAATTCATTATCCAATACTCATTCTTTATCTAAAATACACCAATTCATTTTCCAAACCATAATCAGTACCCACCCTAAGTCAGTTCATTATCCAAGCACATACTCAACATCCTTCATATCTACTTTCATTATCCAAAAACTGCATATAGATCTCGGGACAACAAGCTGCGCAATCAGGGTGCAACAAAGTTTATTCAAAACGTCTCATTTTGTGTCGGCGCCATTTTGGGAGGGGTCAGGCGAGTTCCAGCATAGTCAGAATGTCTCTAGTCTCGCATGGTTGGCCCAGAACCTTCCGTTGGCAGTTCAAAAAGTTTTGTGCTATGTGGTTAACAGTCTAACAATATGGACCATGAGTCAAAGGGTGGGAAGGGCGGCAACAATTTTCCTACCGGGTCATCCTGGTGTTCCACCGGAACTGAACAAGTCTGTGCCGTGGCTGCATTTTAGCCATTTCCAATCCGAGGCTGGTGCCGGCAGGAGTTGCACCGATGTCGTGGTTCCCAGTGAGGGGGCAGGGGGCGCCCATGAGGAGGGATCGGGGTGCCCCCCCGGCTCTCATAGAATCTTCAAGGTCGAGGAGAGAAGGCATGGAGCGTGTGCCCGTCCTGGGCAGAAGACCGCTTTTTGATGTTGACCCTCTTTAAGTAAGAGCATTGGGGTGTCGCTGGAAGCCTCCACCTGGAGGGAGGTGGGGGAGGCTCGTTCGCGTCACCTCCCCCTTCCAGCGACCCCGCGCCGTTCCTCGGCTCCGTCGCTTCGATATTGGCCGTGCTGGCTATTGAAGATGGGGGGGTGGTCGGCGGCTGAGGCAAGACAGCCCCCCCTTTTCTCTTGACATGTGGCGGGACTACCTGGAACTGTCCAGGCGTCGGCATGTGGCGGGACTACCTGTAACTATCCAGGAATTCGACATGTGGCGGGACTACCTGTAAGCGCCGCCATTCTCGCTTTTGGCTTCGGCCTTCTTTGTGGGTCGGACCAGGCGAGAGACAGAAGGGGGGGGGTGGTCGGTGGCTGAGGCAAGACAGCCCCCCCCCCGTGGCCTGCAGGGCAGCAGAAGAGGAGAGAAGGAGAGGTCTCTGTCATTCTTTGGACCGCCTGCCCAACATCATCTCCTCCTGACCGTGGCCAGGCGAGCCCCTCGTGCCTCGAGGCCTCGCCTTCCGGATGGGCGTAACCGCGGACCTGTTGCACTTCGGGAGCTTCCGGAATGGGGGTAGGTACCTATTGAATTGTTTCTATTTCATGTGACCGTTATTTGGGCGTGGCGGGCAATGAGGCAGACATGTTGGGAGCAGGAATAGGCAGTAGAGCCTAGCTACCTCGTGGCTATTTTTTGCTGTCAAACTTTTCGCCATTTCATATTTCTTATTACGAACTATTTCTAATGTTTCTTATTTTTAGTGAAGTCAAAAGCTCATCAGGGGGTTACTGACTTAGCCTGATTTCTTTTTATTATTTTTCTTTCTCTTCCTTAGCGTGTTTCGAGCTAAAGTTTTCTGTTAGTAGGGAACGGTGATCACTTCATATTTTTTATGTGTCCTTTTCACTAGGGGGTACTTCTGGACGGACCAGACGAGTTCCCTCCAATAAATGGTCCGGGGTGGAACGAGATTATCGATCAAAAGGGGAACATATATTCCTTCATTAGGGTATCATCCTGGACAGACCGAGCGATGTACTTCCATTTACTAGGGTAGCCTCCTGGACGGACCAGATGGTCTACTTCCACTAAATGGCCCATGAGCGGGGAGCATATGTCCTCCATAAGGGTAGTCTCCTGGGCGGACCATGCGAGCTACCCCCCAAATAACCAAACAGTGGGGAGTGGGTAGGACTGACGAATTCACAAAGGGGCATAACCTACCCTTTACTACTTGCAAAGACTAGATAGAATATTTCTATTCCACGTTGTTTGCAGGCAGAAAATACCTCAAACGAAACAATTCCTGGAACAACAATGTCCAGGCAACCAACCAATCAGTGGGGAGAAAAACAGGCATGACGGATTACAACGGGGACAAATGTCTGCATTACCTGCCCTTCGCTATCCAAAAAGGAAGACAGAATATTTCTACTCGTCTCAGTTTGTAGACAGGGAAGATCTCAAAGAACAACAATCGATTATTAATCGACTTCAAACAATCCAGTGGGGAGAAAAGTAGGCATGACGAATTACAACGGGGACAAAAAGTCTGCATTACCTACCCTTCTCTATCTGCAAAGAGGGACGACGTTCCTATTCGCCGCTGTTTGCAAACAGAGAATGTCTCGTTCTCAGAAGAGAACCAATATGTCAAGTAGCCTTCAAAGCTAAATGAACCAATACCAACAATATCAGTATACAAATACCGATTTTCAATACAATCAATCAATCAATCAGGTGGATAGAACCACCCTACCAATCAGGCGTAAGAACGCCCTACTTAATCTTACCCGGACCGGACCATACGGACAGTTCTTTGACTTCCTCCTCCAGCGCCCGATCGTTCTCTTACTCCATGTAGCATTCCTGTGGGATTCCAGTCAGGACAATAGGTCACTCAAGAGAGGTCAGTTCAGAATTGGTGAAGTTCTGTCGATCGGCAGCCGGGCGAGGGCCCTCTCAAGGCAGGCATACCCCGATCATTTAGATGTTCACTTCTTCGTCTGGATCTCTCTTATCGGACCCTATGTCACTGATGGCCCCCGCGTTGGGACGCCAATTGTAGAAAATGAGCCCATAATCCTATCGATGCCCAGGCCGCTGGCGCAAACCGCCTCTTAGTTCCCATGTTGAATAGTTACCAAATAAAGAGACGGGCGCTGGCAGCAGGAATCAAGAACAGAGTTTAATACTCATGAGGAGAGCCAGTCATTTCGGACACGAAACACAGTGTCTTTCGGGAGGTGCTCTAACAAGTGAGCTGAGACTCTTGCTTTTATACCTTACAGAACACTTTGATAACACAATCAGGACAGTATGACGCAAAAGAAAGACATCCCTATAATCCTCGTGTCAATCCTACCCCACATGTGCTCACAATGGGGACCCTTGACCTGCTGATAAGAGGGGAGGGCAATCACGCAGCTGAGTGTTTCGTAGGATGTGTACGCCTGATCATAGCCCAGGGGGTGGGGTGGCTAGGATCAATAGAGGATCCTTTGAAGAGGAGTGACTTCATACAATAAGGGCAGTAAATGGTATCTCCTGGCTCAGGCGATGGCCTCGGACATGTGTGGTCAGCCGGACTCGGGGGAAGGGGTCATCAAGGAGTGGTATTCATGCCGTGTGGACAATCGAGCGCGGAGGGGAGGCTCGTCAACAGAGGGGTATTCATGGAAGGAAAGGAGGTGTTGGTCAGGCGCGGCCGTGACTCTCAAGGACAGGGCCTTGCAGAAGAAGAAGGTTTATGACTTGCCCATGTGAGGAGAAGGGAGGGGTAGCCAGGGTGGACACAGGGACAGAGTCACACAGAGAGAGAGAGAGATCTTATGACCCGTACATGAGAGAGCGGGGGCAGCCAGGAGCAGCTGGGGAGGGCTGTGTCAGCTAAGGCGAAGGATGCCTCTTCAAGAGGGAATGGAGGGGGTTTTGTGCGGGTCAAGCAGGAGAGTTGCCTTTCACAGCAGGGTCGCGCAGAGGGAGAGGGTTTCATGGTCTATGCATGAGAGAGGGGGTGTAAGGTACGCGCAGGTGGGAAGCCGGGGATTCCAATGGGTAAAAGGCCATGGTGCCTAAACTGGCTGTACATATGCATAGGGGTATGGGCTCTTACTGGCAGAGTGATACGGTCAATAGTTTACGGTATTCATGGTGCTCACAGGGAGAGGAGTGGGAGAAGAAGGGGAATGAATGCTGTCTATGTACATCAATTTCTTCAACTTTCACATGTCTGCCTGAGTATTACTCTCATCAGCCGAACCATAATTGAGTCCATGACAGTGGGGTCAATGGGATCAGACTCACCAACACCTTTTCGATCTATATGGCTGACTTCATTGCAACCAGAGTCATTTTGAACTGTCAACATTGTCTCACCCCCAGGCACGCCAGCCTCTACTTCCATATCAATTTCAGGAACTTTCCCCCCTTTCTCCTTACCTCTGCCGCTGCGGGCGAACATCTCTGCTATGCTGAGATTTACTGTGTTAGTGGTGTTGGCGGTGGCTTGGCGGGTCCTGACTGCTAGTGGCCTGATTTCTTTCGCCGGGGGTTGAGACTGGACAGGAGTCACAACCTTCATTTTCCCCACAGACTCCACAATCCGTCCGGCGTTACCATCCAATGTTGCAGGGGCGCTTGTAATATCGCCTACATTCTTTTTCTTATTCGCCAGTATTGACTTTCGGAGCCATCCTGCTCACTCGTTGTGTGGCCCTGGAGTAGATCACTCTGCCCCGCTTGACTCCCTCGGGGCGGCAGCGCTGCTTCTCACCGCTACAGAGACTGACCGTGAGCACGCCGGATCCGCTCCGCCCACTGACTCCGTGAACTCCGCGAGCTGCCTCCGCGTCGCACAGCTCCAGGTGAATCGAGACTCCAGCCGTCGCGATCCTCTGAAACACGGCGGGTGCCAGCATCAACCGGTAAGTGATCATCCGGTCCCAAGAAAGTTTTCCAATTATACGCTCTGAGGCTTCACAATTCACAACTTCATGTCCCCGCTACAGATCGCTGCTGCTCAGCCGCGCAACGCGGCCGCCATCTTGCCCCCGAGGACTTAAAGAGGATGGATACATTACATCTATCGATAATAGGTAGGGTCAACGTCATTAAAATGACTATGTTTCCTAAGATTTTGTATAAATTTAGATCCATCCCATTCAAAATAGAAGAGAAACTATTAAAGGAAATTGAAGCCATTTTTATGAAATTTCTATGGCAGTATGGTAAGATCAGAAGGTCAATTAAGCTCATGTCTTTACCTCAGGAAAGGGGTGGATTAGGTATGCCAAATATTAGGAATTATCACTGGTCCTGTCTCCTTACAGAAATGGCAATACTCTTTGATCAGGGGGGAGCGGGACAGGGGATGGGTCAAGACGATATCCCATCCATATTCCAGCTGGCATTGGGTAATGAGGCATTTGGGGTACTCTTGAGGCGCACGGAAAAAAGGTACTAATGGAAAACAAGATACAAACTGCTTGAAGGCATAGCGGGGGTATGGGCATCAGTGCAGAAAGTAATGGGAATTCCCAGGTATAATCATCATACTCCTCTCTGGAATTCTGATCTCTTTCCAAATTTGTGTAAGGATGGATCCTGGAGACATCAAGGCATTGTTACACTCGGGCAAATAATGGTGAAGGATGTTTGTAGATCACTGGAGGATTTAAGGTTGCGATACTCATTACAGGAAGGGCAAGAATATAAATATCTTCAGGTGGTTAACACAATTAGATCAGTAAGACCCCGAATAATTCTGGGAAAAAGAAGTGCTCTTCTGGATTATTTAAAGGGAGGGGGGCGAAGAATCAAGGGACTCTATAAAATTCTTATGGAAGGGTCCTTAGACGATATGGTTAAGACTGAGGCAGCCTGGGCTATGAAACTGGGGAACCCAGAGACTGATCTGGATAGGGCCCTCTTATTTGATAAAAGATTTTTGCGTTCCTCTAATCTTAGAGCCCAGCATTTTAAAACTTTATTTAATCTGTATTATACGCCCTCCAAGTTGTTTGATTGGGGGAAGAGGGTGGATAGCGACTGTCCCAGATGTGGAAAAGGACCTGCAGATATCGTACATATGTTTTATGGGTGCGAGAAATTGAAGATAATTAAAACTGAGATTGTGGCCTTTTTAGAGGGGCTGCTAGATGTCAAAATAAATCTATCCCCCACATTATTGATTATTGGCTGCGATATTGGCTGCGATATTAAATTAAATCTGAGGATTGAGGAGGAAGCTCTAGTTTTCATAGCAGTAGCTGTACTTCGAATACTTATCTTGGCCGCCTGGAAAGATATAGAGGCTCCAACATTCCAAATGTGGTTATGCAGGCTCCTTGGTATTCATAACATTGAGGGAGCCTTATATGAACTTAAGGGCTTAAAAACAAGAGAGATGGGGCTACGGATTTGGGCACCAGTGGCCGTTTGGAGGGCGGCAAGAATGAGGGGCCAGGCAAGTGGGATAGCACTGCTCAGTCATAGGTTTTTGTGTACTGTATATTAACCCCCCCCCCCCCCCGGGGCTAATAATTTGTATAGTTCCTCCCTTATGGAGAATCAAGAGTGTGGAGATATGAAAAGCAAGAATGCTTGCTTTTTATCTTAATTAGCTAGAATCCTGTCTGTTTCTTCTTTTTTTTTGTTGTTGTTCTTTTTGTTGTTCTTCTCTTTGTAGATTATCGGTAACCAATGATGCATCTGTGACCATTACCTATTTATGTATGCTGATTCGTAACTTGCATTTTCTATCTGGAATGAACTGTATTCTGTTGTGTGATATCTGTTCACGAACTCTCAATAAAAAAAACAAAAAAAAAACAATAAATCAAATATCCCCAGTGTTATAACAAACTAAATATTGGCTTTTGTACAAGGCATTTTGGACACCAGCTAGATTACATTCTTTGGGTATTCGTGAGAATCCTTTGTGTTGAAACTGTAAAGAGGATATTGGGGATTTAGCCAATCTGATTTTACACTGTAAGGCTGTATCGTCCTTTTGGCACAAGGTTTTTGCCTTTCTTTTCAAAGTATTTAAATGTGATTTGAAAAGAAAGTTTCTGTATTCACTACTATTTTTTGATGAATGATTTGTGTACCGATACGGACAAAGATCTCTTGGTCCTTTTATTTAAGTCAGCAGTAAAGATGGTTCTCAATAAATGGAAAGACACACACAAGACTTCGTACGGAGGATGGATGAACTGGGTTACTCATTTTAGAGGTGCTGATAATATTGCACTACAGAACTCTGTTGAAAACCCCCATATGGCTGAGATACCCGCCACCCCCTCTCAACACAATCCCCAAAGAAGGGAAACCGGAAACAGTTCTTGAAGTTTTTGGAAGTGGGAGGGAGTGACCCTCCCGGCCGTATTTATTAAAACAAAAAATTAAAACATTAAACATTAATGTACAATTTCATACCACATTGCGATGTTTGGCTAACCTTAACAGATTCTCTAATACAGAGGTTCTCCTAGCCGAACTAACATCCTACAAAACATTTGCTTGAAATATTGAAATTGTACATCCTAACGTTTAAGGGCCAACGGCAAGGTCGTAACCGGTGTCAAGATCCCTAACCCGACATACCCCCCCCACTTGGGAGGGGCGACAGCACTGAGGCGTACTCAAGTGCAACTACTACCAATTTCCCTTGACTTGACGGGGGCACTTATCAACTCGACGCCAGTTAAAGGTCGTTCGAAGACTCGTGTGAGGTATCTAGAAGGTATCGTAGACCTCCCCCCAACCCCACACAACTTACCGCATCTGCCGTCGCAGATGTCACTGGCCCCGGGAAATTCCCCAGGAGGGGGCTGTAACCCCTCCTACACCGGAAGGGGCCTTGACCGCCTTTCCTCTTCTTTCGGCGACCCATCCTTAGAAGGGACCGCCTCCCCGTTGAGGGGCCAAAGGCCACCTCCCCCGAGCGCTCCCATCCGTGTTGGGTGACGCCCACTCATAGGGATCTTCCAATTAGTGCTCACCGATCATGACCTTACCGCCCGACCAAAATAAATACGACAAATGCTAACTAAACGAAACTACATTGGCCACTATGACCGAAAAAAGCCTGTTCATAAATGGACCTTAAATCCGAAGTTCTTTAATCACAAACTTGTACAATTAGACCAATCTTTATTACACATTCAACATCGACATAACACTAAAACAACCTGTAAACGATATAGAATAATTGAACAATTTTATTAAAACAACTGGCTGTCCTCAGGGGCTGGTGGGTGGGTCAAAATTGGCTCTTCGTTCCGTCTCGAGCTCACGTACAGCGAGGAGGTGCAGCTTCAGAGCACAGGAACAAGAGGATGTCTTCTGGTCTTGCGTCCCTTTTTATCCGTCTTCAGGGCGGGCGTAAACCCGCCCCTGCCTGCCCCGAGGGCGTGGCCGGCCGCGTCAGTGTCTAGGCCAGCCCACTCTAGGGCGGGAAAAAGCGCGCCCCGGCTACGCCGCTTCGGGCATACCAGCCGTGACGCGCCTCCCGCCCAAAAATGGCTTCCCGGGGGGATCGAGCCACTCAGCCATACGTTCGGGGGGACCGAGTGGTCGCCCCTTTCCATATGGCTGAGATACCCGCCACCCCCTCTCAACACAATCCCCAAAGAAGGGAAACCGGAAACAGTTCTTGAAGTTTTTGGAAGTGGGAGGGAGTGACCCTCCCGGCCGTATTTATTAAAACAAAAAATTAAAACATTAAACATTAATGTACAATTTCATACCACATTGCGATGTTTGGCTAACCTTAACAGATTCTCTAATACAGAGGTTCTCCTAGCCGAACTAACATCCTACAAAACATTTGCTTGAAATATTGAAATTGTACATCCTAACGTTTAAGGGCCAACGGCAAGGTCGTAACCGGTGTCAAGATCCCTAACCCGACATACCCCCCCCACTTGGGAGGGGCGACAGCACTGAGGCGTACTCAAGTGCAACTACTACCAATTTCCCTTGACTTGACGGGGGCACTTATCAACTCGACGCCAGTTAAAGGTCGTTCGAAGACTCGTGTGAGGTATCTAGAAGGTATCGTAGACCTCCCCCCAACCCCACACAACTTACCGCATCTGCCGTCGCAGATGTCACTGGCCCCGGGAAATTCCCCAGGAGGGGGCTGTAACCCCTCCTACACCGGAAGGGGCCTTGACCGCCTTTCCTCTTCTTTCGGCGACCCATCCTTAGAAGGGACCGCCTCCCCGTTGAGGGGCCAAAGGCCACCTCCCCCGAGCGCTCCCATCCGTGTTGGGTGACGCCCACTCATAGGGATCTTCCAATTAGTGCTCACCGATCATGACCTTACCGCCACAGGCCGGATAGTTGACCGGCTATCCGGACCCCCCACAAAAACTCCTACCTAAAGGTCATGTTTCAACGATTTTAACCATGCTAAGAAGTCTCCTAAGAGTAACTCATTCCCCACCCAAGACAAATGCACACCATCCCCCAAATACATACTGTCATCATTAATACAGCTATGAGAAATAGAATGCAAAGTCCTGGAACGGAACAACCTACTCACTTTATTATTAAGCTTTCTAACCGAATGGTTCAAAGCAGGAATAGAGACAGCCCCCCGCCACACCTTTCGCGGAATCAAATGGGACCAAGCAATCGTGCACCCCGGAACTCTCCTCGCCAACCAACTTACAGTGGAAAGCATTGCCTCCAGGAGTAGTCGTCTACCGATGGTGACCAGATCATTGCCCCCAACATGTACTATAACTATAGACGGCGGTGACCTTGTCCGCCCTAACAAACCCTCGAAAAATGTTTGAAACTGGTCAATACAGAGACCGCCCCTTCCGTAGAAGGACATCCTGTACCCGTATTCCCCAGCCACGTGAATCATGTCACCTGCTTTGAATACGTCTGCGGCACGCCTCACGTATGAGTGGCCCACGACCCACACCTCCTTTTTCACAGCCGGTGATGTCTGACCGCTGGCCCGGTGTAGGGTCAACTGCATAGTCCGCCCCGCCTCGTAGGCTTGCGTAACTGAAAACCAAACAAAAACAAGAAGCGTGAGTACATTATTACAGCTTCACAACATGTGCAACCGCACGTATCTTTTATAACAATTGGAGGACCAACGCCCCACTCGTTTAACTTGCTCAACATTAAGACCCCTGGCTGTAGCTTCTGTAGCAGCCCCTATCCGAAAGGAATGGGTCCCAAAGTCGCCCGGGTTCAAGCCCGCAGCGGCAATTGACATCGCAAGCACCCGCTGAAACTGAAATTTCGTCAGTGGGCTGGCGTCAGCGTGTCTTAACAAAGTCCCCCCCCATGATGCCACCCTTCGTGCTAGGTAATCCTCTAAACACTTTACCGGACATATGGGGGACCCAGGAATCCTGCGTATGATGACGCAGTCACCCATCCCGTCTTGGTCAGTCTTGGATTTTACAAAGGAGACAGTCATTGTTTCTCCCCGTATCTGAACGTGTTCTCGGCACAAACCCCCCGCCACATCCAGTTTGTTCCTTGCAACCAATTCGCTTACCCGCATTGCTCCGTGAAATGCTAGCGTAAAAGCGGCTCGGAACAGCACCGCCTCAAACTGAGATGAACATGTGGCGGGGAGTGTGGCCAACAACTGGGACAATCTATCCAAACCTATCCGGCGCCTTTCATCTACTCTGCGACCCTCAAGGCGTTGCCACCCACGCAGCGCCTTCTGTACAACGAAAGACGCTGTTGGGTCCTGGATAGCATGTGCTCTGGCAACAAAGGAAATGGCAGCACGATGCCTCTGGGCCGTAGCCACCGATTTCCCAGCCCTACGTAAGGATATCAGGAAATTCACTACCCACTCCTCGTGACCCCAAAATCGCTCTCTATCACTCCCCAAAAAATCTAAATAGGCCCGAAACGCCCCTTCGTATGCCTTCCTCGTCCTTGGTGCTAGACTCTCTCCCACGAGGTGACGAAGTTCGGGGCACCGAGAGACCAGAGAGCTTCGGGAAAGGGTGCCGGCTCTGGGTCCGCTGAGGGGAGGAAACCCGAAAAAGCCTGCATTTGAAAACGAGACAGTGCGTCAGCCGCCTGATTCATCACCCCCGGAACATGTTTTGCTCTGAATAGCACGTTCAACTGCATACATAGCAACACAATTTCCTTAAGCAGTCTCAAAATCAGTTTACAACGTGCTGCCTGATTATTGATGCAATCGACCACGGTCATATTGTCAGACCAAAATATGACAGAGTGATCTTTGAACCCATCGGGCCATGTTCTCAAGGCCACCAGGATGGGAAACAGTTCTAGGAAAGCAATATTACTCGTCAGACCATTCTTATGCCACCATGTCGGCCATCTTTGTGCCGACCATTTCGTGCCGAAAATGGCGCCAAAACCTATGCTTCCTGCTGAATCCGTCCACAGCCCCAGCTCTTCAGAAGACACGGCTGGTTCATTCCAGACGATTCTACCATTGAAGTCCGCCAGAAATGCTAACCAAATACGCATGTCCTGGCGGATCTCGGCCGATAGTCTCGTGCGATGATGGCACTCTTTAAGGCCGACCATCGCTTGGGCAATTGAACAGGAAAAGGGGCGGGCCATTGGTATTACCCTCAAGGCAAAATTCAACTGTCCCACCAACTGCTGTAATTGTTGCAGCGTAACTTTTGATGCATTTATACACACTTGCAGTGCAGCCCTGAACTTCAACACTTTCTCAGCTGGCAAACGGAAACACCCTTCAATGGAGTCCAACTCGATCCCCAGAAACTCGAGACAAGTCGTAGGACCCACTGTTTTACCCGGCGCCAATGGCACACCGAACTGTTTCATTAACACACAAAATTCGGCCAAGGCCCGGCCACATTCAAGATCCCCGGCTGCCCCAAGAAACAGAAAATCATCAAGGTAGTGCATTACATCTTGGAAACCTGTTTTCTTTGTGAAGACCCATTGTAGAAAACTACTGAATTTCTCGAAATAAGCACAGGATATAGAGCACCCCATTGGCATACACCTATCCATGTAATAACAACCCTGAAACATGAATCCTAAGAGACGCTGGTCGTCTGGGTGTACCGGGAGCAATCGGAACGCTGACTCGATATCCGACTTCGCCATCAGCGCCCCGGGCCCCAGGCGATTTAAAATGGCTACGGCCTCATCGAAGGATGCGTACCGTACCGAACATACTTCTGGATCGATTGCATCATTTACGGAAATACCTCGTGGAGCTGATAAATTATGAATCAGTCGGAACTCACCGGGGTCTTTCTTGGGGACTACCCCTAAGGGAGAACAAACAAAATTCTGGACCGGGGGTAAACTAAACGGGCCGGCGACCCGACCTCGAGTCACCTCTTTCCGGATCTTATCCTGTACTACGGTCGTATGCTGCAGGACGGAAAGTTGATTTTTACACTTTTCCACACCCTGAAAGTCCCCTACCGGGATGCGGAAACCATACGAAAAACCGTTCCGCAGCACCCCAGCAGAAGTACGATCCGGGTATTCACTGAGCCAGGGAATCATCGCCAGGGTATCAATTGGGGTAGGTAAAGGCGCCCCTCGGACTATATTAGACCTGTTTGGCACCTCCTCTCCCCCCGTTATCACCCGTTTTGGCTCTGCACAAGGACTCAGGATGGGACGACCCACAACCACTACATTCATGTTTGAATTTACACGATCCCTGGGGTCTAGTACATTTACCTCTGTTGTAATTAAAGCAGAAACCCTTTTTCCCGGTATTGCCGGCAGGTTTCGAGTAATCGTCGGCACCCGTACCTGATCGAAAGGGCGTCCCCGCATATTGCCGGGAGGATTCGCCAACATTACTTCCCACTAACGGCATTTTCAACATTCCTGACTCCTTCATTTTATCCCAAGTCAAGGAATCATAACAATCCCAGGTCAAACTTCTATTATGCTCCTTTTCCTTTCTAAACAGATTATCGTAACAAAACCAATGATTACCCTGGTGCGATGTCGAGTACCCCATGATTCGTGATTGATAGATTGGGAACTCGGAAAGCAACTCAGGTCTACGTTCCCCCAAGATTGATGTAAAGATTCCCCAAGCATTGCCCCAATTGGCGATATTCTCATTTACTTTAAAGGCGGCCATTTTTGCGCGCCAAACACTCGGATGCATGAGATCCTTCTGACTCTTTACATGCTCTACTTCATAGTGATCAACAAGCAGTGAGAAAATGTTCACATACTCCCCCGCCCAAATCTTTTCCTTAATTGCCAAAGGAACATGTTGCCCCAACTTTTCTCTCCGAGAGGGTGTTGACTCATCCCTCGCGATCGGCAATGGCCGCTTACCTGCACCTGACGCTGCCTCTGTGGTCGCAATCGTCCCTGGTGTCCTGTCCCCTACTGCAGCCGGCACGGGCACCTTGGCTGCTTCCCGTTTCTCACGCAATTGCTTTATCAGCGCCTGCGCATCGACAGCCGTGGCTCCCTCGTTACCTTTACCCAACCACGCTGCCAATTGTTCCGCCAGCTCGGGCGGCATATCATCCTCGGACACGGGGGTGACCACAACGGGAATTGGATTCCCCTCCTTCGGCACGGGAGTTGGAGCCTCAAGCGGGGCACTGGGACCCGGGATGTCTTCACCCGCTGCCCCCCTCCTGGGCCTCTTGTGTTTCCCTCCCGGGGCTGCTCCCGCCAAAGGACGTTTTGGACCCCCTTCCTCATTCTTGTCCACCCGCTTCTTTAGCTCAGACATCTCCTTCATGAGAACGCGCAGCATCTGGTCAGTAGTCATGCGCTTTCCCACCTTCTTCGGCATTCTCCAACAAAGTAACTGTAAAACAAACAAGAACGATTAAAACGCTCAAAATTGGCTCTTCGTTCCGTCTCGAGCTCACGTACAGCGAGGAGGTGCAGCTTCAGAGCACAGGAACAAGAGGATGTCTTCTGGTCTTGCGTCCCTTTTTATCCGTCTTCAGGGCGGGCGTAAACCCGCCCCTGCCTGCCCCGAGGGCGTGGCCGGCCGCGTCAGTGTCTAGGCCAGCCCAATCTAGGGCGGGAAAAAGCGCGCCCCGGCTACGCCGCTTCGGGCATACCAGCCGTGACGCGCCTCCCGCCCAAAAATGGCTTCCCGGGGGGATCGAGGCACTCAGCCATACGTTCGGGGGGACCGAGTGGTCGCCCCTTTCCATTCAGATCATTATGGTCCACCTTGGACATTTATTTCAATACAAACAGACCGCCATGATTAATCATATTTCGTTTGTACTCTCTGTTATAACTATGTCGATAATACTTGAAGATTTGATTGTAATTATCTTTTTTTCCTTTTATTCACAGTGAACTTTCCAATGTTTATATACTAATGACATCAGGTTCTCGATATAGGTTTCTCTTGGTGTTTATCATATGGTCTTTTTTTCCTCTTTCTTTTCCATTCCTTCCCTTCTGTTTCTCGGTTTCTTTAGGGCTTGCTTTTTCTTTTTCTTTCTCTCTTTTCCTTTTTCCCCATTTTTTTCTTTCTTCCTCTTCTTTCCTGTCCTTTTTCCAGGTTTTTTCATTGCTTTATTTTGAGTGCACATGGTTTGGATTACTAATTGCGTTATTTTGCAAATTTTCCTGTCATGTTATTTTGTAATCTTAGCCCACTTATTAAGCGTGTACATTATTCCAACTTGTTTTCTCTTTTAGTTAGGGTGTTTTATTGTTGAAAAATTCAATAAAGTATTTGAAATTAAAAATGAAAAAAAAAAAAAAAAAAAATGAAACATTTGCAACAGAAGATGGCAAACCGGTAACCTGTTTAGAATCCTGATGAAATTCAACATTTCTTTTCCCATTTTGACATACTTTCGAAAAATGCCCTAACTTACCGTACATCCTACAACTGACATTTCTAGCAGGACAGGGTCGTCCAGACCTAAAATGAGGAAAGTTACCACATTTGAAATAAATATTCGTCTGTTTGAAAAACTTATTTTCATTACGATTAAAAGATGAACCTTTAGGATCCCTTGACCTTATTGCACTGACAGAATCTTCTTTGATGGATGTAGATGATAACTTTTCATCTAGTTCTTGCACTGATAATTTTGAAAGTTCACTGTTCTTTGCTATGCGAATAGTCTCCTCCAGTGTTGGGTTACCTAAAGAAAGACGTTTTTGCTGGATACTCTTGTCAGTACACTTACAAATATATTGATCTCTTATAAGTTGGTCTCTGAATCCTTCAAATTGACATTCATCACTTAAAACTCGTAAAGCTGAAATAAAATCTTCTACCTTTTCACCAACTCTCTGTTCCCTCTTGAAAAATGTATGCCTCTCGACCACTAAACTGGGTTGGATGTCAAAACGTAATTCCAGTTTTTTAACCGTCTCAACAAATTCATCAATCTGTTCTTCATCGATACCATGTACTAGAGGAGGTAAATGTTTGAAGATCGATCTCCCTTCAAAACCTAAAGAATTTAATAAAATAATTTTTTTCCTTTCGGCTCTAAAGCGTGAACCCCCTATTGCACCAACATAGGTGATGAAAGCATCATACCACTTTTTCCACGAAATTGATGGATCGCATGGTGTTTCTAGAAAAGGTGGCAGTGGAGAAACAGACTGCATATTGAATAATTACAACTTTTCACAAGATGACCACTGTTATAAACTAACAACCTCTTAAATGTGTATGTTATACAATTTTTTTTAAATAAAACACTATTTTAGCATGTAACTCCTTCCCAAGATCAATTGTTAAATTGTATGTAATGCATTAACACAATAAAGTCTTATTTTTTTTAGATAATGGGAATACAGTCACATAACCTACACAGACCTACACAGTCTTGTTTAAAAAAATGTATGTGCGTGTCATCGAAAACAAGCACATGAAGAAGATGTCCATGACAAGTCAATGTTATTGAACTAAACGTGGAATTCAGCAAAATAAAGATTATGATGAACGTGTGATGTAGAACAACTCGTTGTGATGAAAGCGAATACTTTGCATAAAGTAGCACATACGTTGTACGAAAGAGTTAACTCCTTTATGAAACACACGGAACAGTGTTGTTTAATGTCGCCGTAGTATTACTCAATTAGTCTGACTGCTTCCAAGCTCACTGTTCCCTCGAGCCGAGTTTCTCTCGTCTTTTCGTTCCCAAGACGTGACGAGAAAATAGCAATTTTCCTCTTCGTAAATGCCGCTTATCACGTACTTTAATAGAACGACTGCACTTGATACCTTTTCTTTACCAGAATGGCCTCCACGTCGTGCGTGACACAACGTCACAGGAACAGCAATGTAACTCAATGGACGTTGTTTTATCTTTTACTTCCAAGATGGCGTTAACCAGACAACTACAACGCCAACTTCAATTAGTCTTGTGACGTAGACTAATTTAACATGCACTTTCTTCCGCTGCCGCAACAACAATATAAAAACAGTACCTCATTTCTCTGCTCGGGTGGTGGGACAACGAAGTTCAATTCAAGATATAAACATCGACAAAACTTCTTCCACAAGCCTACAGATGATGAGGTGAGGATTTACTTCCGATTGTTTGACGAGGTTATTTTCTTCTTTACGCGATGGATTCTGCAGACAACTGTGATCGTCGCCACGTTAATTGTACTAAGTAGAATACTCGAAGTGGATATTTGATTGTAGTTTATTCAAATATAAACAGGTGCTGCGTAACAGCGGGCTCAAGCAAAGCATCAGGACTCAACTGTAATCCTTTTTTAAACCAACGCTCTAAATGGAATGCTTTAGCCCAGAACCTCAAAGCACAAGTTTTCCAAACCCTAGGTAGAGAACACTGCAAACTGCTACTTGTCAGCAAAGTTCTAACAATTCAAGAGCTGGTATTGGTACTTCCCATCAGGACTCCAGATTCATGTACTCAGTAATGGTACTTCTTAGCAGGACTCCGATGGTTCATAAGGCAGTACTGTTACTTCCTATCAGGACTCCAATAATTCACAAGATAAGTAGTGGCACTTCTCAGAAGGCCTCCAATATTTCACACAGCAAGTAGCGGTGCTTCTCAGCAGGGCTCCAATAATTTATCAGGCTAGCTAGTATTGGCACTTCTTGTCGGTACCATTAATTCACAAGGCAGTACTTGCACCTGTCCCAGCATGGCTCCAATAGATCACTAACTGTTAGCACGTCTTAGAAGAAAGCAGTCAAAGGGAGGCTGTCATTTCCTTCACATCTTTTTTTCCCCATTTCAAGCTCCGCAAGTTCCAGAAAGCTTTTTTAAAAAAAATAATCATTGAAGAAGTGTGAAACCGTGCTGCTGGGTGCTGCAGGCTGTGGAATGTACCCGTTCTCAGCTGTGTTAAATTACAGTTTCACCTGAACTGTGTGTGTACAAGGCCTGTGTGCGTGTACGCATGGTACAGAGTATATTGAACACAGGGTGAACAGCAAACCTACCCCTCATGGCTCTCTCTCTACGAGTCCATGAGTAGGTTTGTAGGTTAGACATGACTTTGTCAGGATATTTGCCTTTTTCAGCAGACAAAGGCATGTAAATAAACCTTAAGATCAGTACACGCCCCCAAATTGTGCAAAGGTCACTAAAATAGCAACGGCAAAAACCAGAAAGCTGAAATAAAATGAAAAACAAACTGCAGTTGCATCACAGTAGGCAAATACCTGTGAACCTACAAGAATCTCTTGACCAAAGGGCAATACGACGCTTGTAGAGAACCATGCCTGGTCCTAAAGGGAGTACAAACAGTCCAAGCATCTACATTCCCACTTAGATGTCACTCAGAGAGATAGCAGAGGCGGTGCCTCATGAATGACATTAGACAGTATTTCACAGAAGGCACAACTACCATTTTATTTGATAAGAATGCTTTATTCAAATTGGCCTAAAAGATACATTGCACTGCACACGTTTTCAATGTATGTGATAAAACATTGGTTTCAAAGACAGTTCCGAAAAGAGACTCATGGAATAAGAGACTACTTCCGGGTCTTAGTTGTTTCAACCCTCCTATAGTCTTCCAGTGTGTCGTATGGCCAATTCAGAGCTGGTATTCAAAATCTGGTGGACATGGTGTTGTCGACTGATGGATATGGTAGTCCTTCTACTGCACTTGGTGGTCTGCGTCTGAAGGGCCTGGGGACTCGATGGGTCGTCCTTGATATCTGAAGGGTCTTCCGCTTCATCTGATGGGCCTTGTAGTCCATGCCTTGTGCACCTGGTGGTGTTGGATACATTGATGATGATCTGAAGGTCTGATGAGTGTTGTAGCTCTTATCTGATGCACCTGGAGGTCTGCATCTGGTAGACCTGTTGTATTTCTCTGTTGGTGATGCAGTCCACATTTGCCACACACAGCAGTGCACATCTCCACTGCCTGTCGGGCTGATCGGCCTGTCCTCCTCTTCTGATGAGTTTGGCTGACCCCACATCTGATGCATGTGATGGGTCTGGCTGTCCCGGTATTTAATGCATGTGGCGGCCTTCATATGACGGGCTTGGTGTACTCTTATGCAGGTGGCAGTCAACATTTGCGGTACCTGGCTGTTGACATCTATTACAACATTTGGTCTGTATGTGATTGATCTCGCGGTCACATATACTGTACTTGGAGGCCTGACTCTGACAGGTCTTTTGGTCTTAGGGGCCCGGCATCGTCATCATGATTACTCCCCTGCCTCATCTGAAGCACCCGACTTTCCATATAGAATGGACCTGATGAGAATAGAAACCCTCAGCTGATATCTGAGTCTAACTTCCGATATTTCCTAACTAAGTGTTGGACAACCAGCCTAGTGCAAATGGACTTCTCATAACATGTTAATAATTTGTCCTAGAGTCTCATTGCGCCGTGCTCACAATGCTGATTTTGTTGCACTGTTTTGCCTCTTTAACCTGCAGTGTTGTGCCCTGCCAGTGCCAACAGCAATTTGCAGAATGAAACATCTCATCAGAGAGTAGCAGTGGAGTTGGTAACTGAGATCTCTGGAATGCCAACTGTGACCTCATTAAGAACTTGGTTTGCTAGGAACAGTTCAGGATGCACAATTCCCCACAGTGGTTCGTTTAATGTGGAGATTATTATCCATTGAACAATTGTTAAAATACCTTTTTGCTTGGCTCTCATAGTTGATCTTTTGAAATTACTCTGCCTGGCCCTAGTGCCTTTTTTCCTAATCTGATTTTGCTTTGCGAATGCTTGAATTGTTTTTTAAAAGGCACGTGCCTTACCCCAAAGCCCTTTCCCAAGAGTTTTACTTTGTTTTAGTTTGATTTTAGTTGTGTGTTTCTGTATAGTACCATGCATGCTAGTGAGTGGAGCTTCTGAGTGCTTACAATAGACATGTAGTTTGAATTGAGTGGCTCGAACCAGACCAACCCAGGGTAGTTCTGGTGTCTAGATTCCCTAGAGTGCAAAGGCCCAAGAACAAGACTTTTTGAATTTCCAATATCTCTTCTTCTTTTGGACGCAATGAGAACATCGTGATTTCCATGGCTTCTCACCCTCTGCAACTCAACAATATTTTTTTGGTGGTCTCCATCTTTAATCAGAAAGCTAGCATGTACCTCGTTGCTATTGCCCAATTTAATACACAGATGAATACACTAAGGAGTCTGTTTAGATTGAATCTGTCATTTAAACAAAATGCCTATAAATCGCATAAGATGGCTTGTACTTTTGGAGTTGTTCTTATACTATTGAACAGTGGAGAGCGGTTGTATGCTCATCTGGGAATGTGTCTCACTGCTTCGGGTGGCATGGTGGGCGAGGAACGTGCCAGATTAAGTCTTATAGCATGGTGGACTCGACACTGGGGCAGAAGTTGAAAAGGTTTAAATTGAAGTCTACTGAAACAACTAATCCTGAATCCAGGTAAAAAAGAAACATTTCATGTAGATAGTTGCTGAGATTTCCACTTTTTAAAAAGAAGTTTTCAGTTGGGTTTCAAATGAATGCAGAGCAAAGGGAGATTTTTACACAGCTTATTCGGAAATTTTAGCGAGATGCCCAGTAGACATGATTTATTCGTATTTAATCGTTCCGTTTTGAGATTCATAGTAGTTTGGCAAAGAGTCGTGAGCCCTCCTGCTGTTCTCCCTTTTACAACGCTTTTGGATGCCGGAATTCAGATCCCGCCAGGGAGATTAGTTTAGTAGCCCAGGTCTCGTGCAGAGAGAAAAGGTAAACTTGCATTAGCTAGGCAATGGCATTGTTTTGATTTAGTTCGAGCCTACAGTGTTCCAGGAGCAGAGGTGGGTAGTCTGCTTGGCTCACGTGTGCACAGCCCCCTGAAAATCACATCATAGGACACTTTGCATGCTTGTTGTTTCACCAAGATGACATTTAAATAAGGGTTAGTTAAGTTATTTTGAGATTTCATCCCATAGCATCCTATTGTTTTCACATTTCCTGTTGGTTAGCCAGCTTTCTTGAACCAGTCCTTCGGGGAGAAAAGAAGAGGACTTTTGGTGAGCCTTAGATCAGCCAGTGAGGGAAGCCAGCTCCAGATCTTTACTCGAATGACAACAGCCCATGCTTTGCTGATTCTTGCCTTGACATCAGTGTCTATGCCGCCCTGCTTGTGTATGACACTGCCCAGGTAGGTGAAGATGTCAACCTCTTCCACTTCACTGCCTGCAAGACTGAATGCAGGTGTGCTGGCCGTATTAGCCTTCTGGATCGTAGTTTTTTTACCGGTGAATGTTGAGGCCAAGTTTTGCTGATGTGGCCTCCACATTGTTGGTCTTCTTTTGCATCTGCAGATGGGTATAAGAGAGCAGGCCCAGGTCGTCTGCAAAGTCTAGGTGTTTGAGCTGCGTCCAACATGTCCACTGAATCCCATTCCATCTCCTTGCTGTGGATGTCTTCATAATTCAGTCTATGGCCAGAAGGAACAGAAAAAGCAAGAGCAAACGCCCATGGTGGACTCCGGGCCTCACTTGGAAGGCTTCTGTGAGTTGTCCTCTATGGGCTATCTTCCAGTAGTCCTGACAAGAACTACGCATCATGCGTTAGACTCACGCATTTCAGTGTGGTGCCCCGCATCACCGCACTGAAATGCATTGTCACGCATAACTCATAGTCTCAGAGCTGTCACATAAAGAGCGCTGCAAACAGTGTGTGGCAGCTAGAAGTGCGCGTCAGTGTCTGTGCAGGCTGTTCCCGTGGGCTTGGGCGTCCTCCTAGCTGCTCGGGCTCAGCCTCACAGATACAATGTATCTATCTTTTTTGATTCCCGCAGGGCGCTCAGAGAGCCTGAGTGATGTCATAGCCCGGCCCAGGTTCAGTGAGTGACACAGTCTCAGACTGTCCGTAGCGCTGCAGGAGGACGTGACGTTACATCCTGCTTCCAGAGTGTGCAGGGAGTTATTACATTTCGTGAGGACTCTGCTGCTCTCTGGCCCAGCTGCTCAATCTCACTATCTGGTTTGCCGGCAGCTGGAGAATCATGGTACTCAGCCTCGCACCTCACTCAGACCTGTCCGGCTTCCCGCGCTGAGGGGCCGGCCCAGGATTTAAATGGTCATGCCGTCTGGCCTGTGAATTATTTCCAAACATCAACAGAGCCTGGGCTGGCCAGCCGACACGATACCACTGGGTGTAGGAGAGTGCTGCATCATGCACTCAAAAGACGGTGGTGAGAAGCTGAGGGCCGATCGTCGCTGGTAGAGAGTCACGCTGCCTCAGCCTGGGGGAAGAAGAACAAACACTGTAAGTTAACGAGCCACTAGTTGTCAGCCACAATATCACAATCAAATTAATTCAATTTTCGGAGAGCTCACAACGTTTTTATTTTTAGTACCGGTGCAGCAGGCGGTGCATTCATTATGGCTCCCATGAGGCCGAACATTGAGGACAGCAGTAGTCGGGCTCCCCTGCACAGGCACCGGCTGCATTCAGTGGTGCACAGGCAGGAGTTGGGGCAGCGTAGAGCATAATTGTGGGGGTTATTCCCAGCCAGGGATACAGCCAGATGCAAAGAGGGGGTCTGGCTGGGGATGGATCATAGCAGGCATATTTAATTTTGGTACACAAGTGGGAGAGATGAAGAGCAGCACTAAAGCGCAACCAGAGCAAGTCTAGGAGTCTAGCCAGGGGCCCAGGTGGCAAGGCAACTTCCCAAAGAACCCCGCAAAGCGCGTGGGTCCTACGCAGCTACAGCCAGGACAGCTAGGAGGGCGTGGTATCCAGTGGACAGAAGCACGCTGTTTGGGGTCACAGTGCATATGCTCTAGCAAAGCAACAGATACCCCAGCAGGAACGGCTAGGGAGCTCCCTGGGAGTGCTCTAACAGTACTAACAATGCCAGTATGCCATTCCGGCTGGTAGCGTCGGTTACTGGCCTGGGCTAGTGGCTGTTGGATATGTCTCTGCTAAATAGTTGGTATGTCTTAAAGTAAACAATTCTGTGCCATATGTGTTGTGTGACTACTCCTACAGCTTAATGCAAGGTACAAATACTCTAAGGTTATAGTGCAGGTGACACACCAGGCCCCGGCCAAGGTGGTCCTACGTTAAGTTTCAGGATTATTACTGCTCAGTGTCTCGAAGTGTCTTTAGACTAGACATTCAACTTACTCTTAGCCTCAGGTTAATAATAGCTGGTGGCGCTGCGGGCAGTGCTGTAATCAACAAATAGATTTTTATTAAACTGCTCAATATGTCTTTTTGAAATAAATAACAGTCTGCGGCTGGGTTGTGACCACTAGCTATGTGTGTGCCTATCATCTTCTGGTGCATTCCAACCATTTTAAGATCTTCTTTTAGTTTCTCGTTGCTCAAATGGGTGTAATTTATAATATTTATATGTTCCCCTCATCTTCATTGCTCGATTTTGCTCCAAATAAAGTGTAATTCACTGAAATTTGACTCATAATTATACTGAAATTCTAAAAATGTCATCTGTAAACCTGAAACCTTGGCAGCTATGTTCCAGGCCATTTCCTTGTAAAAGTTCCTGATAATTCCTATGAGTTTATCTGGCACACAATAGTGGCAAAAGAGTTTCCAAAGGGTTTCTCTGACCACATTGTCAAATGTCTTGTCATAGTCGATTGCAAAAGCAATAATTGATGGACAGAATGCAAACCAATGTCATGAATTCACCCCAGTACAGAGATCTAGAGGGAAATCCATCATTTTTTTGCTCACCATGCCGTTCGAGTTTGAACCCAGCCATATGCAAATCAGTCTTGACCCTGTGCCCAATGGGAACAGTCCAGCCCGAACTGCCAGGCCAGGACCTCCCTGGACTGGAAACGCCAATTAAACTGCTGCTGACCAGGGACCCTCGTGGACTATCCCTGCAACGTTCCTGCTGGGCTGACCCTTTGCTTACAACGTACCTGCTGCTGGGCTGACCTTTTGCCTACAACGTTCCTGTTGCTGGGCTGACCCTTTGCCTGCAAAGTTCCTGCTGCTGGGCTAACCCTTAGTTCACACCTCGCGGAACCCGCTGCGTTGGTCCCGCATCGCCCGCATTGCTGGACAGGACTGCCTCGCTGAGGCGAAGAGCTTCGGCGGCGCACCGTGTGGAAGGAGAGAACACTCAGCCCGGGCTGCGAGCACCAGGTGAGGGACAGGGACTCCATTTCCCAGGAGTCCCTGTGTAGCCATCCCCTGCACCTGGACGCTCTCCCGGGTAGCCCCGCCCCCAACCGCCGGACTAAAAGCTGCTGCTTACCGGAGCAAGTCGGGAAACGCCAATTAAACTGCTGCTGACCAGGGACCCTCGTGGACTATCCCTGCAACGTTCCTGCTGGGCTGACCCTTTGCTTACAACGTACCTGCTGCTGGGCTGACCTTTTGCCTACAACGTTCCTGTTGCTGGGCTGACCCTTTGCCTGCAAAGTTCCTGCTGCTGGGCTAACCCTTAGCCTCACACCTCGCGGAACCCGCTGCGCGGGTCCCGCATCGCCCGCATTGCTGGACAGGACTGCCTCGCTGAGGCGAAGAGCTTCGGCGGCGCACCGTGTGGAAGGAGAGAACACTCAGCCCGGGCTGCGAGCACCAGGTGAGGGACAGGGACTCCATTTCCCAGGAGTCCCTGTGTAGCCATCCCCTGCACCTGGACGCTCTCCCGGGTAGCCCCGCCCCTAACCGCCTCTTCTCCTCATTAGCAACTGCTGACACCCGCTACGCGGGACGCGTGCGGGACGCCCGGGGCTAAGCCCGGGACAAGGGCGGGACCGTCTGTGGCCGTCAGGGGCCGAAGGAGGCCGGGCTGGGCCCACTCCCTAACATCTCATATTACGATATAGCCAAGGTACTGTTTTATTTAAATTGACATTTGTGGACTACCGATATTCTTTGCCCATTAGCACTGTCGCCTGGAGCATTTCCTATAGCGTTTCTCCATTCTTCTCCTTGTTTCCAGACGGGGGTCAGTGGGGCACTTATGATCCTTCACTGAACCGCCCAGGTATAAGGTCTAGTAGGGGGGAGTAAACGCCACGTAATAGGAGTAAAATTTAGAATACCTGGTCTTCTCTGGACGTTTCTCCTGTTAACTGATTCTGTCGCATAGACCGTTTGGGATTGACCGTAGGTTACTTTTAAGATTTCCACACATCAGAGCCTTGGTATTCCTCGTAATTTTCCTAGGACCTGAGTTTATTTAATTCATAAAGTGTACATGTTGCATGACACCATTTTAACTTTTTTGATACATTTGTAACCTGTTTTTGTCTGCCTAAAGCCCTCACTTGTGCAGTTTGTGATTTCTGAACCTATCCCCACTCACCTGTAGTTATGTCTAAAAAATCGGCCTCTGTCACCCCAGCACCACTTAAAACTCTTGACTCCTTTCTAGTACAAGTGGTTAAGAAGATAAATAATGACAGAAGGGAATCCCTGGGCTTGAGTCAATCCCCAATTCTGCCCCCACTGAGCCCAGACCCCGGCATACAAATTTCTGATACCCCATTGCCTGAATCTTCAATTCTCATACCTGATGCTAACCTAATTAATCTGGAAGTAGATGACGGAAACCCTGATTTGTTAGCTGATCAGACAACAAACGTCGTGTCTGACTCAGAGCAGCAGCAAAATACTGCTGAGGAGATCCCCTCATCTTCTTCCCCGGTTACGCGTCCTGTGAGAAACTGTAGAAAAGCTCAAGCCAAAAGGGGGGGAAAACAGCTAGGAAAGAAAAAAATTAACTCACCCCCTAGACATAAAGGGAAAAACGAGGAGCGCGAAGACGTGGATGAGCTTAGACAAATTATTGATGATGACCTATTTAATAGGATTTCTGACATGATTGACATCAAAATTAAAACCATCATCAAGCCTCTTATCGGGAAGATTGACAAATTAACATCTGAAATAAAAAAGATGGGAGGGTTCCAAAGTAAGTTGGCGAATGACCTGGAGAACTTAGCCAACGAAGTTTGTAAACCTGTAGTTGCCATGGAGGAAGATCAGGGTGTTGTTCCAGGCACTACGGATATCCAACAACAGCCCACCTTGGATGGACAATCGTTACCATCTGTCCCCACCCACGACGATGTAACTAGAGAGGCCCCCACATCACAACCTATGGCACCAACCCCATTGCTTCTAGGGGATGACCCCCCACAATTTATTTTGGAAGCCTCTCCTTTAGTACTCGTATTGGCGAATGTCCCCGCTTTATCTCAGGGGCAAAAAGAATCTGCCCAAGGCCTTAAGGATAAAGCTTTATATTGGCTTACCAATAACATGCGCATGGCAGACCAGGGAGCTGATCAGCTAGCTGGGGAAATTGTCATGGCAAGGAGGGTATCATGGATTGGGAATAAGGTTAAGAAATTTAATGGAGACTGTGTTATATTAAATTTTGCTAACGCAGAAGTACTCCCTAATATCCTAGTTAATATCCTCCCACCGCAACGTAGAACTGGATCCATAATTCCCCTTACCCTGAAATTCTTTTACACAGAGACCCAAATGGCGACTTCTTCCAATATTCCCAGGCCTAGAAGAAACAATAGAATTGCTCAATGGGGTGGGGAAACTAGGTCCAGATTTAACAACAACCATTCTCGCCCCATGAGTAGCCGTGGGCTAGGGCAATACAACTTCCCGTATGGGCCAACGGCCAGAACACCAGGGCCACTCTGGCCCAATATAAATAGGTGGGGACCACTTACTCCAGGCCATGACAACAGAGGCCAGGGCAATGGGTTTATGTTTAGGCAAGGGAATGAACATTTTTCAATGCGACCAAATACCCCCCAGCCTATGTGGAATCCAGCAGCAAACGGTTGGGGTCAGGTACCCAATCCCTTTGATTGGGGATTGGGAATGGGTAACAGATATGGGGTTCTGTCGGGCCTAAACGACTGTGACTGACATACAGAGGTCACAAACCAGGGAATAGATATCACAGTCCAACAATTGGATGTGGCATCAGTTCCGTGCCTAGTACCTGAGACTCCCAGGGATTCCTGTAGGCTAATGAGTTGGAATATTGCGGGGTTAAATGGTAAACGTGAGGATAAATCTTGGTCAAGCTTTGTTCTAGGCCACCACATCATTGCCCTTCAGGAAACGTGGGACACTTCTGACAATCTGTGGTGGGATGGGTTTATCAGTTTTACTAAAGCCGCTGTCCACAGTCGCATGGGGAGGGCCAAGGGAGGCCTTTTATTTCTGTTTTCTCTAGACTTAAAAGGTAGTTGCAGGCAGATCGACACTGACTCCCCCAACATCCTGGTGGTCGAAAGAGTGATCAAAAACACCAGAAGTACCATTTTTGTAAATTTTTATAATTCGGGGAACTGTGACTACAGAGGTCGTAATATTATTGATCTGGACAGGATTTTAAACACGGTCAGTCAAAATAAAACGCTTGATACAGATTATATTTTATTAGGCGATTTTAACATTCACCCGTGCAACTTAAATTGCAGGGGAAGTAGTCCTGACGGGGACGATGGGCCCGAGGGACCCCATTTTGAACATTCCACTGAGGGAGAGGAATTGGAGGACTTTCTTGCCAGCTTTGACCTTTATGAACCAGATGGTGACATTAGACAGTCAACTTTCACTGATATCTTACATGGCACTATTATTGACTATATATTCGTATCCCTAAGCATTCTTACACGGGTTAATGTCTATCGCACCACACAATCTCACTTTAGTGACCATAACCCTGTAGAGTTAGAAGTGGCTTGGGGAGGCAATATAGGACCATCTCCACTAAAAGTAACCACCCACCCATTAAAGACAACTGGCCAAGGAAGACGTTTGAAATGGGCTAAAGTAATCCCAGAAAAATTTTATGCAGAAAACTTCTCAAAGATCATGGGACAGGTTGAGGTCTGCAAAAACCCTAGTGCGCAGGGTCAGGAAATTGTAGAGGCGTTCGAGGCCATATGTGTGCAGGTGTCACAGGACCTCTTGGTAAAGACTAAAAACGTAATTCCAGGAAACAAGCGCTGGTTTGACTCAGCATGTTCTAAAGCCCATAGATCATTACTGGTAGCTCTAAAAGGTATCCCTAGGGCAAATGATGAGATTACCAGACTCAGGAAAACCTACAAATTAGCAATAAAAAAACGAAAGGACACCATTAAACAAGAAGCATGGGAAGACCTCCTTTCGGCGGCAGTCCTGAAGAACAGCAAAAAATTCTGGGAGATTATCAAACAGCCTTTTTTCTCAGATGATGATAATGATATCATGGACTGCGTTATTCCTGATGAAAAATGGTTATGCCACTTTAAAAATGTCTATGGGGACACTGCTGACGCAACCACAGACGCCCTGTTGATAAGATCAGCCACCTGCCCCATCATCTTTAATCAAGATGAGGTGGAGAAAGCCATTATGTCCACTACAAAGCACAAGGCACCTGGTCCGGACGGTGTGCCTGCTGACTTCTTCATGTATTCCCCAAAATTGTGGGCTGAAGTCCTGACAAATGTGTTTAATGCAGTGAATGATAATCTTGTACCTGCATCATGGAACATCTCCACCATTGTCCCCATCTTTAAAAAAGGCCAGCGGGATGACCCAGGCTGTTATAGGCCTATATCCCTCCTAGATTCTTCGGTAAAAATTTTAGGCAGAGTCCTTTTATCTAGGCTAAGGGAGAATGTTGAAGGCTGTGGTGGACTATCCGAAATCCAATATGGATTTAGGGAAAAGAAGGGTACTATCGAACAGTGCATTAACTTACACCTGCTCATTTCCAAATATACTATAGCCAAGGAGGGGTCTTTGTATCTTGCATTCATGGACCTCTCCTCCGCTTTCGACTTAGTCAATAGGACCAAGTTGTGGTCCATTTTGTTGGAGATTGGCATAGATGAAGCATTGGTTACCTTTATGTCCTCCCTGCACCAAGAACTCTTCTCGAGTGTACGCGTGACCAACGAGGGCAGGTGCACCGCTCTCTTTAGATCCCTAAGGGGGGTGCGGCAGGGCTGCATTTTGGCCCCCTTACTGTTTACCATCTATATTAATGGCCTGGGTGCGTACCTTGAGGGGCAGGAAGCCGACGTCCCGCGTGTAGGAGCAACTAAGATACCGGCACTCCTATACGCGGATGACGCCGTGCTGATCGCCCGCACGGGAGTTGGCCTCCAGCGCCTATTGAATGCTTTTGGCACGTTTATGGACCAACTAGATCTCAAAAAAAACGTAGCCAAGTCACACACTATGGTGGTGGGCCTAGAGTGTCGCAGGAAGAGAACTAAAACATTCACCTGTAGGGGGGATTTGGTCACTAGGGTATCCACATTTCCCTATTTAGGTATCTTGTTCGACCAAAAAGGGACCTGGGGCCCACAGGTTAGAGCTAAGAGACTGGCGGTCACACGATCAGCCTCAGCAATCTTGAGCTTTGCTGGTAGGCTAGGAGCCAGGCCTATGGAAGCCATCTTAAAAATTTATAATAGTAAATCTGTGGCCATTGCATTATATGGCTCAGCACTGTGGGGATACGCAAATGTGGAGCCTATACAGAGAGCGGAGAATGAATTCATCAGAGCCCTGCTCTCTGTACCCCAGTCCACTCCAACGTATTCCATACACAAAGAAGTTGGCCTTCAATTTCTCTCAGATAAGTTGAGCCTGGCCCCTTTGATTCTATGGTTAAAAATATGGATGAAGGAAGAACTCCCATTAAACCATAAGATTCTGTCCGATGTCTTGGCCCTCGATAAATCTAACAAAATTCCCTGGTTGGCCTATCTAGCAAAAGCTTTCTCTGATCTAGGTCGCCCGGAGCTTTTTACTTCTCCGGAGTCCATTAGGATTCAAGATCTTGATTCAGTAAAAAAGTCTTTTATGGGAAGGAAGGAGATGCACCGCGAAGAGAGTGAACTTGCAAAGTCGGCAGTGAGGGACCATTGCCTGCTGCTTACTTCACCTTCACTTGCACCTTACCTTGGTTATGTTACGCATCCTTACCATAGGTTTCTTTTAACTAAATTTAGATTTAACTTGTTGCATTATTATTTAGGTTCTTTTAATAACTGGCAGAAACCAGAATTAGCTCCGCCTTGCTGCTGTGACCAGTTTTCAGTGCAGGACACAATGCATTTTGTTATGTTTTGTGGTTTGTATTTAGAGCCTAGGAAAAAATTATTGTTGCCAATTCTCAAGGAGGCCGGCTTCACACAGGTGAGACCGGCTTTGCTCTACTTACAACTATTACCTAATCCTCATATTACTTATTGCGTTGCTAAATTCTTGGTAGCCGCTTCCAGGGCGAAAGCTCCCTGCCAAGACTAGTTATTAATGTTAATTACATCCTTTTCTTAAATTGTTTTTTATAAAATTTTAAAATTGTCCTAGACTTCCGTATCATGTGCATTTTGATAAATTTTGTATGAAATGTATTTTATTGTTCGTTTCTTTGTATGGCTTTTAATGAGCCGAATAAAGATATTTTGACTGACAGACTGGAAACAAACATCCTAGGACCGGTTTCGGGCTTTTACCCCTCTTCAGCCAGGATAGCTTGACTCTAGTGACATGGAGAGCACGGAACGATGGATTCAACCCAGATATATTGACTGGGGGTGAATGTATGATTTATTCAGCATTCCGTCCATCATTTATTTGCGTAGTACTTCTCATAGTCTATGACATTTACATTGAGGAGTTCCATTCCATCGACTGCTCAATGATGATGTACAGTGTTGCAATCTGGCCTGTACAGGATCTATCTTTGTGGAATCCAGCTTGCTAGTCTCACAACTGAGCGTCAACTTGTTCCTTCATTCTGTTCAGGATGACACTGTTGAAAACTTTGCCTGGTGTTGATAGTAGAGTTATCTGTCTGTAGTTTGCGCAGTTACTCAATTCGCATTTCTTGGCGCCCTTGATGAGATATCCCTCCTTCCAATCTGATGGTTCCTTTTCCTTTTTCCAGATCCTTCCAAACATGGTGCACATCGTGTCTACTGATATTTCCTGTAGTGCCTCTGCAGGAATGTTGTCAGGTCCTGCTACCTTCCCATTTCTTAGATGTTTGATGGCTTACTGTATTTCTTCATTAGGTTGGTCTGCTGCAGTCAATTGGCAAGTCCTTGTCAGCTGTATGACTGGTGGAGGCTGCAGCGTGGGCTGATTTAGCAGTTCCACCCATCTGCGTTGTTTGCTTTCGTTACCCATGATCATTTTCCCAGCTTTGTCTTTAACAGGACTTTCTGGCTTGCTGTATTTACCCGAGAGTTTCCTTATAATGCCATAGAGTTCTTTCAAGTTTCCCGAGCTTCTCTGGCAAGACCATTGATGAATCTTTGCTAGTCTGCCCTTAAGCTTCTATTTGCTTCCTTGTTGGTTTTTGGTGTATTCACCTTGAGCTTGTGCTTTCTCTGCTCCTGTTCGGATGTAGCTGACTGTAGCTTTTTTTCCCTTTCTCTCTTGGTTTTTTGAGAGTCTTGGCAGAGATTTATTCTTTATGCTGGTGTTTCTTGGGACCTAGTACCTCCTGGCAGGTTGATGTCACTGTTTCTTTGATCTTGACTTTCTACTGGGTCTCTGTCATCCTCTAGTTCTTACAGGACTTAAATCTTGTTACTGAGGGTGTATTCACTCCGCTTCTGTGCATTTTTGAGAAGGGTGGTGTTATATTGCTGGCATTGGTTTGATGGTTCCCTCCTTGCTTTCTTCAGCTTTAGCTTTAGGCTGACAGTGACAAGGTGATGGCCTGATGCCACGTCTGGTGTTATCATAACTCTCACATCCTGCAGGGACCTCCAGAACGTCTTGGCAATGTAGACATGATTGATCGTATTCTCTGTTGTATGGTATGGTGATACCCATGCAGACTGTTCAGGGCAGAGATCTGCAAACCTTTATTTATTTATTTATTTATTTGCGTGTTTGTACCGCGCTAGGATCACTTCCCGAAGGAGTATCTCCGCGCCTTTGGCAGCCAAAAAAGCAACTAGCGGACCCTAACCATAAACATAAGTCAATTTTGAAAAAGGAATGTCTTTAATTGCTTCCTAAAAGGAAGGTGGTCCTTGCACTGTCTCAAATACAGTGGGAGGCTGTTCCACAAAGTTGGACCAGCAACCGTAAGAGATCTTCCCCCTTGTCTCACTTTGCTAAATTTTGGAATCTGTAACAATGCCTGCTCACTGGATCTCAAAGAGCGTGTCGGTGTATACCAGGAGAATTTATTAATCAGATATGCTGGACCATTTCCCTGTAGACACTTATGCATTGTACAGCAGATCTTAAACTTCACCCTCTGTTTGATGGGTAACCAATGCAACTTCTCCAAAAGGGGTTTAGAGGGGGTGCGAGAGGGCTTGTTCAGGACCAGACGGGCAGCAGTATTCTGGACTACCTGGAGTCTAGAGATTACCGCTTCATTTGTTGACAACAACAGCCCATTGCAGTAGTCCAAGCGACTCAATACTAGGGCCTGCACCAAGGTTCTCCTAGTAAAGTCAGGTAGTAAAGGGAAAACCTTTCGTAGCATCCCGATGATATGGAAGCAGGAGCCCACCACTTGATTGCTATGATGTTTTAATGAAAGCTCCTGATCAAGTCGGACGCCAAGGTTTTTCACTACCTGCTTGGGTTCTGGAGCCGGGCCAAGATCTTGAGGCCACCAGTCTGGGGTCCACAGAAGTTTGGCCTCACCGAACAGCATCACCTCCGTTTTTGCAACATTACACTGCAGGAGGTTAGATGCCATCCAGTTTGCCACCGCCTTCATCCCCTGGGCAAAGGAGTTCCTGACCTCCACCGTAAGGGTTTTAAAAGGAAAGAGGAGTTGGGTGTCATCTGCATATGACACTGGAATAAATCCATACGATCTCATGATGTTAGCTAGGGGGGCCACATAGATATTAAAAAGAGTAGGGCTCAAACAAGAGCCCTGTGGCACCCCCTTAGAGATCTCCAACTCCTCTGACCGATAATCGCCCAGGGTGACCCTTTGGGTACGACCTGTCAGGAAACTCCTCAGCCATGACAACGCCTTGCCTTCCAGGCCGATGTTAACTAGCCTGGCTGTCATGATGTCGTATGACACGGTGTCAAACGCCGCAGACAGATCCAGCAGAACCAGGATAACAGAATGACCTTTATCCTGGAACATGCGTAGATCGTCTACGACTGACAGCAAGGTGGTCTCGGTGCTGTGTCTTGGTCTAAATCCCGACTGAGAAGGATCCAGACCGCCTACTAGCTCAATGTAGCTGGATAGGTGGCGATTTACATATTTCTCTATAATCTTCCCCAAAAAGGGGAGAAGAGAGATGGGCCTTAAATTCGCCAACTCCGTCCAGGGGATGGTAGTATTCTTCCTCAGTGGCCTTACTAGCGCCCTCTTCCAGTCCATAGGAACCTGCCCTGTACAGAGGGAAAGATTAATCAAGTTCTGGATTTCTGGTCCAAGAACTTCTACCAGCTTAGGCAGGATGCGGGCAGGAATGCTATCATAGGGACTTCCACTCTTGGGGGGTCATTAGGATCGCGGACGGACTTGAGTCCGTCCGCGACCCCAGAGCATGAGGGAACGTCCGCATGGGCTGCGGCGTTCCCTCTGTGCAGATTAGGATGTGACCGCCAGGGTGGCGGTCACATCCTCTATTTTTAACATTGCTGCGGGTGGAGCTTCAAGCTGCACCCGCAGCAATGTTAAAAATGCATGCACAGCATTTGCGTGCACAAAGCGGCAGGCACCGCGCGGTGCCTGCTGCATTGTGCACGCAAATGCAGGGGGGTACCATAGGTACCCCCCATGTGCACCCCCCACCCCCCACTACACCTAGGGGGCCCGCAATGGGCCCCTGCAGTGCAGTTACACATGCTTTTCCACGGCGGAAAAGCCGCCGCGGAAAAGCATGTTTCCATGCACATCCTAATCTGGCTGAAGGTGTCTAAGAGACACCTTCACCATTTTAGTGCTTTTCCGCCGCGGTTGTAAGCCAGCCGCGGCGGAAAAGCTGCGGACCTAAACCATGACCCACCAGCCATCCTAATGTGGCGGTGGGTCCTGGTGGGTCCGCAGAGGATTTTCCGCATCCTCCGGGCCGGCGGTGGCTTCCGCCGGCCCGGAGGATGCGGAAAATCCTCCATCCTAATGACCCCCTTGATCTGTGCAACCAGTGAGATTACCTCCGCCAAAGAGATAGGAGGAAAGCTAGAGAGGCATTGAGTAGGTGGTCCTGATAGTACACTCGACTGGGATATGTTGTTATTATTTGTTCCCACAGCCGTCTTTGAGGCCATTATCTTCTCATAGATAGCCTCTATCTTCTCCATGAAGAAGGTAGAAATCTCATTGCACAGCTCTTGAGTGGCTACCTCAACAGTCTCACAGGCTGCTGGTCTGGTAAAGGTTTGTAAGATGTTATACAAAACTCTAGAATCTTTCCCTGCCTCTATGAGTTGTGCAGCAATATGGGTTTTCCGCGCAGTCCTGATGGCTTTATGGTACAATTTAGAAGAGGATTTATAGAGTGTTTTATCCTCCTGCTTTCTAGACCGTCTCCATAATTTTTCCAGTTTTCTTGTCTTTTGTTTCAAGGATCTTAGATCTTCAGAAAACCAGATTTCTTGCTTTTTAGCTGGGCGGGGTTTGTAGATTTTCTGGGGGATAGTATTATTTATTGCATCCTTAACTGCCTCGTCAAACCTGTACAATTCTGTTGTTATATCTCCTGTAGTGAGTCCATACAGGGGAGCTTTATACTGATCTCTAAAGGCTTCCACCGTTAGTTTATGCCAGGGCCTCCTTTTAGTGGCCAGAGTACTCCGCTTTTGAGGTTTATTGTTAGTAGCAGTGTGGAACTTTAAAATAAAATGATCAGTCCAGTCTACTTGTTCAGGAGGCGTACATTTGATTAAAAGTGAGTTGGACATTACCAGATCCAACGTATGGCCTGCCTCATGAGTGGGGCCGTCATTGATCTTTTTCAGCCCTAGGGAGTCTAGGTCCATTAGGAGAGTTCTTGCCTCCCTACAGTCCTCTAACTCACTATGGACATTAAAATCCCCTACCAAGAGGAAATCCTGATTATCTTGTACAAATGGTGCTAAAGCCTCTATTAGCACAACTGGAAAAGTCCCAATCGGACCTGGTGGTCTATACAACAATGCACCCTTCCTTTGATCTCTGGGATTAGGACTAAGTTTAAAAATAAGTAGTTCCATTTGAGGATTACTAACTTCCTCCAGTATAGTTAAATTCAATTCCTCTTTATACACAATTGCCACCCCCCCTCCAGTTTTCTTTAAGCGGTCAACCCTGGCAATCTTATATCCTAATGGGACACTAAGTGTGATTGCTGGAACCAAATGGGGCTTAAGCCAGGTTTCTGTTAAAAAACAGAGGTCTGGCTCCTCAGTCAGTACAAGATCCCATATCTGTGTAGAATGCTTCACTAAAGATCGAGTATTACAGAGTAGATTTTTACTCCACCTAATGGAGTTATCTGTCTGTATATTAATAGGAACACAATCTAGTTTTCTTGCTGGTATGACCTCAGCTACCTGTGAATGCCTGTTCCAGTTCATATCAAGATAAAACTGTCTATGGCATCTGTAACAGGAAAAAGGACCTTCAGCCGGAGTATCAATACAAAAAGTACAGGCATGGGACATATCAGCACGAATCGCAAGCAATACCTGCGAAGTATATGATATTCGTGTGGTAGACGATGTTTCTAGGACATGTGATGGTAGCGCCATAATCTCCAGCCCCTTGGCCCCGTCCTGTCGCGGACGGGCGCAGACGGGCTGGTCTTCGGCTCGTCTTAGGCGCAGGAGTAGGCGCCACGCTGCGCGCCAACGCTGCGCGCTAGGGCCGGCGAGGGGCTAAATAGCCCAGGAAGTGTCAGAGTCTAGAGCGCTAACCGCTCGCTTTCCAGTATGTCCTGCCTCAGCCCCGCCCTCCACACACCGGGATTGGCTGCCGAGCGTGCAGGCTTAGGTAGGATTTTAAACTATCGTGGCTTTGGTGTTTGCAGGTATGCGAGATTATTGCAGTATGCCACAGAGAAATACACAACCTAATTCCTTCTATTCAGGTTAAAACACTGTCAGCATAGTTTTTACAATCAACATTAAAAATAAATCGGTCGTTTTTAAAAAATCCGTTTCCTTTTACAATTTACAATTTAGGCACCGCTATCTGATTTTGTAGCGCCAAGGCCATGGTTGTACCCAGTGTTGTCACTTCCAATCTTGGCATTGAGGTTCCTCAAATAATATGGGTGCATTGGGTCACTAACACTCTTAAGCTTCGGTGCTATTGCAGCTGATGCACTATCTGTACTTATGTCCCTAAAAGGGGCCCTCTCCCCAGCTACACAGCCATGCTTAATTAGTCTGGCAGCAATAGGAGAGCGCCTCCTCCCCTCAGCCTTACAGCACTGACCTTGGCTGTGAGGCTCAGAGGAAGTCCTCTCCAAAGCCTTTCAGCGCTGGCTTATGAGAGAGGGTGCTAGTGTAGCAATAAAGTAATAAGCACTGGTGGAAGCAAGGTAAATTGGTCTCCATCGACTGGCTGGGTAGTAAAGCACAGCCATAATAAGAGTGCTTTAGGCTTCTAAAGACCTGGGGCCTGAGTGCCACTGCATCCACTGGACTATGGATAGCTACACACCAGAGCGGGGCCTAATCTCCTTAGCATCCCATCCATAGTTCACTGCTGCAAGGTGCATGAGAGAAGGCACACTCTAGTAGGTTTTGCAGAATTGGACTATAGATTCGAGGCCCAGGGTAGGAGGGCCCTCTCCTAGTTGCACAGTGCTGGATCAGGACTGCAAGGCCTATATGAGAGGGGCCAGTGGTGTAGCTATGGCAGCATGGCACTGGTTCAAGCATAGCAATTTTTTCTCATTGTTCACTGGCTGTACAGTGAAATGCAGACGTAATTTGGGAATAGTGGTCACCTAATATCCCATGCGTCCTGGTGCCATTGCACCTGCTGCACTATTGTTAGTTACAGCCCTTAAAAGAGCCTTGTCTCCTGAATCTCACAGCCATTGTTCAGTGCTGCAAGGCCCAGAGGAGGGGGCCCTGCTCCCTGGGGTGTCCCAGTATTGGACTATGGCTGGAGGCATTTGGGAGGCTGAAGCTTTTCCTCTGGTCCTCACCTCTGGACCATGACTGTAAGGTCAAGGGAGGGGGCCCTCTTGTGGGTCTCACATGACTTGATTATGAATGCAAGGTTCATGGGAGCCTGGATTGCCCTCTTCCCTGTACTTCTCAGTCATCTCTAAAATCATATCACACCCTTCTGCAGTAGGGTGCAAGGAGCAGATGATGGAGGGACACCAAATTTGTATAGCGATAGGCATCTGAAGCTCCATGGTAGAAAACAGTGGCTGCTCCTCCGCTAAGGGGGAGGAGCGTCGCCCCACTATTCTGCAGCAGCAAAAGAACAGAAAAAAAAGATGATAATAACTAACGTTATCATCATTTTATTTTGTCCTCCTGCTGTGGCAGCTTGCGTGAGGGGGCAGGGCTGCCGAGCATCGGAGGAGTGGTACAACCCTCCTAAGTGTGCAATGAATGTTTGGTCGGCCCTCTCCGGCCACCAAAAGCAATCATGCGCACTTTCCCTGTTCTCCATGCAGGCTGCATTACAGCCTGCGTGGAGAACATGCCCACCCCTCCAGCCCATGGATGAGCGCCGTGTCACGGCGCTCAGACCAATCACAACACTGCATTGTGGTGTTGTGATTGTTCAGGGGAGACTCGCTGTGCTTCCTGTTCCTGGAGTTGGTCGCAGGAGAGCTTGAGCAGAGATGCGGGACCCGACGGCAAGGTAAGTATTACATTTTATTTATTTATTTATTTATTTATTTCATTGTGCACCCCGCTCTCCCTCCGGCTCTACCCCCAGTATGGGCGCACCCGCCCCGCTACCAGCGAACCGTGCCATCTGTCACTGGTACTGGCACGGGGCCCTGGGATTCTGCCCGCACTGTCCCTTCCTAGTTCCGGCCGAGAGTGCAGTTTATCCCATGCTTATGTTTTTCACTTAATTCTAGTATTTGCAATTCTGTGTTTACCATAAGTAGTATTATATATACACACGATCATTATATTCATGAGCGTCTCACAAGCAGCAACTTAAGATCACAGCTGTATACCATCATTAAAAATATAAACTTTTGCTGAACTCCTACTAGAGTAAATCATCAAGACCAAGTTCATGAAAAAATCCTTAAAGTACATTTGAAGATTTATTGTAGTGAACATACTTTTGCTATTTTCTGGGAAATTATAAACATTCCCATTACAACATCTGGAAAGATGCACCAGTTAAACGTTTCCAGGCATACTGCTGGGACAGTAGAGCGACTTTTTTGTGCCTCACTTACCTCAATGAAGAATTGTAGAAATGCAACACTAAAGTTCAAGTGCACATTTTTGTTTTTTGCCTTTTGCAAAAGATTTGCCCCTCTATTGAAACTCCTGCACCCCCCCTCATGACATTTGTGGGTTTTGTGTTCCAAGTCCTATCCTGTAAATAGATGGGTTTCAGCCTGTGACTGTAATAGACCAGGCATCTTTTGGCATGTTTCCCTTGTCTTTTTGCTTTCTGACCTCCTGTTTTTGATGATATGCTGCACTTCGTTTTCGTTGGGATAGTGTCTCTGTGCACCTTCTCACTGCTGTTCAGTGTTAAAGTGCAAGTGCTCCTACTGTATATTGTGTTATGATTGGTTCTCTGTGATTGGGATATTTGATTTACTAGTAAGTCCCTAGTACAGTGCACTGTGTGTGCCCAGGGCCTGTAAACCAAATGATGTTATATATCCATGGGGATACCCAATAGACTACTAGACCTGGGTTGCAAATACAGTACAATAAGTAGTGGTCATGTAGCACAAATTATTCAAGATAAAACGTTATATAAATTGGATCAAATGCATTCACAAGACCAAATGATTTGGGTTTCACATTCTCAAATAAATGCAATTTATTTTAATTACCATATGATTCATAAAACATGATAACACAGGCGTTTTTTTGGTTGCATTTGAAGACAAAAAGACTTTTGCGAAATTTGGTGCTCAGGTTGGGGTAGAAGGGAATGGAGTGTTAAAGTGATTATGGTGCAAAAGTGCGGGTAGACAAGGACAGGGTAGTGTGACATGTATACATCATCATCCTATATTGGTGCTGGTCCGGACTTTCTTACAAAGGGCAATTGTTCTATGAAAAACACACAGCCCTATATGAACACTGCTGTCTTAATTTCAGTTGTCCTGGCTTGTTTACTGGTTGTAGTTGACGATTCGACCCCTGCAGGTGTGCTAGGTAGATTCGAACTTAGAAAGAGCTTTTTCTCAGGACTCGTGGAGTATGGAGCACCTAGTTAAACGTTTGTTGTGTTTGTGGGCAAGGTAAAAGAAATGACGTGGGGTTCATCCGAGCCTTGTGAGGAATGGAGGTACGTGTTATTTAGTCGGTCCTCAGGATCGTTTTGATGCTCGGAATGGTCCACCTCTCGATCTATCTAAGCCTTAATAGCTGTAATGGCACAGGTCATTGGAAGGATCAAGCGGGGAAAGGGAAGGAAGGGAACAGCAGGGTGGGAGACCTGAAATGAAAAAACACAATCATGTAGTCCTTGTATGAACTGTCACTAACACATGCGAGCAATAACGGTAAATGTAATGCCCCTTCCTATACCTGTAACAAAAAGATCAACACTGGTAGAAGAATATCCTTCTATACAAGACGTGCCTTTTGTGTGGTAACCCCTCGTGTTGGGCTATAGCTGTAGTGGAAATAAAACATAGAAGAAAACACATGTTAAGCATGTACCCCTTCTGTTGGTAACAGAACAACACCAATGATGAATATAAAGGACTTGCTAAAGACCTACCCTTTCCTAAACTCCACTTCACATCACAGGGATAGAGCATCAGGGCCGGACTGGTCATAGCGGGCACCTGGCAATCCCCCGGTGCGCCGCACGGGTGGGGGCCGGTTTTGGGCCCCTGTGGGCCGTTTTTGTTACAGGGCCGTTTTTGCAGCTTAGCTGCAAAATCGGCCCTGTACCAAAATCGGCCGAAAACCGGCCCGGCAAAGAAATCGGCGGCACCTCCAACCCCCTGCACCCCCCGAGTGGTGAGGGGGGGGCCGGCTGAGCACTTTGCCAGGGGTGGTTGTGGTTCCCAGTCCGGCCCTGTAGAGCATAGTCCATACCGCTCCTATTACCCCTGTTAAGACAGACAGAACAACACATGAGTAGTCACCATTGTGCTCATACACCAGTATCCAATCAACAAAAATATGGAATTATGTAGATAAGAATTTGCTGAATCGTTACTTCACCACATGGGCAAGTTCAATAATAAACTATGTGAACATGTAATCAACGATAAGATGTCATCTAGCAAAGTGTCAGCCAAGAATGTGCATTACTAACAAGGAAGGAGGTACAGACTTAGTATTTGGCAATCATGGTTTAAACCCTACAAGCTTCCATGTGTGATCTTGTCCCCAACAGGCCCCCGGTCGACAATTCCGGGCGAAGGCACTTTAGGTCTTTGTACCGTCCTCCGCACGAGCATCAAGCTCATCAATGGAGAACACGTCTAGGAACCGGCCGACAATGCCGGTCGAAAACACAAAGGTACCTTTCCTCCTCCGCACGAGCAGCCGCTCAACCAACGGATGAGGTATTGCCTAAAACAACAAAATAAGAAGCGAGATTTGGTGCGCTTGCACCCTTACCAGACCTCTCCTCCTAGGACTCCTCAGTATCTCCAATACAACTTGGAAGGAATTTCCAACGTTGTGCTGGGTTCCACGACTTCCTAATGGGCCGTCTCTCCCCACGTTGTACGTGACGCGCAAGGCACCCTGGGAGTTGTGGTTTCTTTGAGTGGCGGCCCTATTCTGCGCAGGACCGACTCTGCTCAAGCCGCCAGATTGTGCGCTTGTGTCTGGCGCCTGTAACAGTACAGCCGTCAGTGCACGTACGTTGTGGATAGAAGAAATGCAGGTCAGATGATCTCTGTCACTGCCTGAATGAATCTGGACAAATAACTGCTCAGCTCTGAAGTGCCAGCACAAGTGTAAATCAAATGGGCCGGCAGCACTGGTGTGCCACCCCATGCAACTTGTGTGCCATCTACACAAGTAGCCTTTAACAGGTGTCTAAGACGCGCCCCTGCACCATCTGCGCTCAGTTTCTAACTGCCATGTCAACTTGGCACGTGCACCCACTTGCAAGGGCCTAACCTTTCCTTTTCTTACATGTAAGCCACCCCTAAGGTAGGCCCAAGGAAGCCCTATAGGAAGGCTGCTGTGTATGTGAAAAGTAGGACATGTGGTAGTGTGTTTTACATTTCCAAATAGTGAAATACTGTGCATTTCTTTTTTCAATATTGAAAAGGCTGTCTGTCCCATAGATTATGATGGGTGCTGCCTTCTAACATCTTACAAGTATAACTTTCCATTGGGACAAGATTGCCAAATGGAGTTTAGGCTTCCTGAACTCAGAATTTAAAAATACATCTTTTAGTGAAGATGCTTTTTACATTCTGTGTTTGAAAGTGCCACTTTTAGAAAGTGGGCATTTTCTTGCTTAACCATCCTTTGTGTCTCTGCCTGTTTGTGTATTCACCATCTGGGTTAAGAGTGACAGGAGCTGGGGATGTGCATTCATACTAGACGGACACAAGGAGGAGGTTGAGGTGTTTTCTGCCTTTCCTGGATGACTCGTAGCTAGGGTAAATAGACCTGGCTGCATTTAGAGTAGCAAGAGGAGTTGTCGCTTGCATTTAAATGGACTGCCCCCTCCTGGAGGGAACCTGGCCTGAGCCAGGCATAACTGTTTTATGTATGCCAGACGAACCTTGTTTCTACCAACTTCAATGGGAAATGTGGTAAAAAAGTATTGGGGCCCTGATCGCAGGACTTTAGAACTCTTTGGGATTACAAAACCTGCGCAGAAGAAGAGCTGAAGAAGCTGTGAGGAAAGACCACCACTTTGCTGTGTGCTTTGCTGTGTTGGCCTGCAGTGCCTAGTTCTGTCTTGGGCAGTGAAAGGATTGGACTGAACTTTCTACAACTAAGGGCTTGAAGTAGAGCTTGTCCCCTGTTCAAGAAGTCTCAGGAACAGCAAAGACATCACCTTCCTCTGGGTACCTGCATCTGAAACTATGTGTTTCAGCTGCCACAGAGGGAAAAGGCAACCAGACGCCGTCAACAATGCAGCTGCTGGCTCCGTGACCTGAAGGCCCCGCAGTGGACACTGCTACACTGCGCACCGCAACCATGGTCTCAACATCCACACCATCTGATGTCTCCGCCAAGCAGTTGCTTGCACGAAAACCTAAGGGCACCTCACTCAGCACCGCCTTGCCTCACACCGCCACCCTGGTCTCACCGACAACACCGCTGCAAGCTGACATTGAATCCGCTGCCTGCACTGTGGTTTAGGGGCACCGCTTGTATGTTACACGACGCATCGCCCCGTCCCACATTGCAGTCTTGGCCAACAGATGCCAGCACTGACTCCATATCGTCAATCGCCACCACTGCTTGCAGCACAACCTGTGGGCCCTGCACACTGCATTGCCCTGACTCGCACTGCAGTTTTGGGTTTACAAACACCAGTGCTACAGCAATGACGTTGACGCTGCTTGCACTGTGACCTGCTAGCACCGTGACGAGCACCTCCCCGATTTCCACGGCAGCCCTAGACTCACCACCACTTCTGGATGGCCATCACCGAGCTGCTGCCTGCACCGCAACCTGAGGGCACCCCACGATGCACTGCTCCCCTTCACACCACAGCCTTGATGCCTGCCGACTCCAGTGCTCCTGACTTCAACCTTACGAAGCTTGACTTGTAACTCTTGTGACTTCAAGGGCCAGACGACTCCTGCACCTACCTCTGTAACCAGCGTCATCTCTTCTGAGCTCATTGCGAGGTCCTCGACTCCCTGTATTTCTAAAGGTACTGTTTTGCGGGTCTTCTCGACACCGTAGCTGGTCCACGAAGCTGCGGCCGGCCTAAATCGTTGGATTGTTTGTTCACAACACCGTGATAGCCCCGGACGGACCTATCAACTTCAAGGAACATTTTGGTCTTGTTTTACTCGGATAAATATTGGCTATTTTTATGAACTTGGTGTGGTGTCATTTTGTAGTGTTTTCACTGTATTACTGTGTGTTCTGTGCAAATGATTTACAGATTGACTCTTTGATAAGCCTGACTGCTTGTGCCAAGTTACCAAGGGGGTTATTTCTAAAGTGTAACTCTGTTATCCTGACTATAAAAAAGGGTCCCTATTTGAACAGGATAACAGTCTGTAAACTAGAGACCCCCATTTCTAACACTGGATTTTTTCCATTTTCAATATGGAGCACGGTCTGAGGGAGTTGATGAATGCCAACAAACAGGCATGCACATGCTCACAATTCACACCATGCCTTGTTCCGCCCTCTCCCCACATTTGCATGGGATTTGCTTCTATGTAAAATTATGTGACTTAAGCCTAACATTTTGGTGGAGATAAATCTCTATACTTGCAAATCTTGTGACTGTCTTACGTGTGTAGATCCACCCATGTTGATCCTTAGAGTACTTACAACTGAAAATGCCTTTGAGAGTCAAAGCCAAAGTGTCTCTTCCAATCAGAGGACGAATTAGATGGGACCTATGAGGAATAACTTGGCCATACAATTTTATTTTCATAAAAAACAGTTCTCCTGTTTTTTGTTAAAAAACAACCTTACCACAACTGTTAATTCCAACAATTGATATGCCTCAGCAGCAATTAAAGGGAGGTGGTCTCCTGGGATCACTGAAATAATATCGAGAGACAGAATATCGACCATCAAGAATATCGTTGACAAAATGTCGACTGACAAAATATCGAGTTTCTATCTATAAACAGGTAAGTACAAAAATATCGAGTTCAAAGTATCGTTTACAAAAATATAGTTTTAAAAAATATCGACTTTACTAAAAACAATGTTAAATTAAATTTATATTAAAAACTAAATACTAAAATATACTTAAAAATACTTAAATTAACTTATAATAATTCAATAATTAATGAAAGTAAAAAAAAAGTTTTTTAATTCATATTTCTTAAAACATATATATATACAGTAACAAAATATAATTAAATAATAGCCAATATTATTAACATACAATAACAAAAGTGTAAAAATTACTATTCCCACTCCAAAGAGTGCAAGCATAGGGTAAGCGTTGGATAGCGTAGGGGTTAAAATTACTATTCCCACTCCAGCGGGTGCAACAGTAGGGAAAGCGTTGGATGGCGTAGAGGTAAAATGTACTATTCCCACTCCAGTGGGTGCAACAGCTGGGAAAGCGTTGGATAGCGTAGGGGTTAAAATTACTATTCCCACTCCAGTGAGTGCAACAGTAGGGAAAGCGTTGGATAGCGTATGGGTTAAAATTACTATTCCCACTCCAGTGGGTGCAACAGTAGGGAAAGCGTTGGATAGCGTAGGGGTTAAAATTACTATTCCCACTCCAATGGGTGCAACAGTAGGGAAAGCGTTGGATAGCATAGGGGTTAAAATTACTATTCCTACTCCAGTGGTTGCAACAGTAGGGAAAGCGTTGGATAGCGTAAGGGTAAAAATTACTATTCCCACTCCAAAGAGTGCAACAGTAGGGAAAGCGTTGGATAGCGTAAGGGTAAAAATTACTATTCCCACTCCAAAGAGTGCAACAGTAGAGAAAGCATTGGATAGCGTAGGAGTAAAAATTACTATTCCCACTCCAGTGGGTGCAACAGTAGGGAAAGCGTTGGATAGCGTAGGGGTTTAAATGACTATTGCCACTCCAAAGAGTGCAACAGTAGGGAAAGCGTTGGATAGCGTAGGGGTTAAAATTACTATTCCCACTCCAGTGGGTGCAACAGTAGGGAAAGCGTTGGATAGCGTAGGGGTTAAAATTACTATTCCCACTCCAATGGGTGCAACAGTAGGGAAAGCGTTGGATAGCGTAGGTGTTAAAATTACTATTCCCACTCCAGTGGGTGCAACAGTAGGGAAAGCGTTGGATGGCGTAGGGGTTAAAATTACTATTCCCACTCCAGTGGGTGCAACAGTAGGGAAAGTGTTGGATAGCGTAGGGGTTAAAATTACTATTCCCACTCCAAAGAGTGCAACAGTAGGGAAAGCATTGGATAGCGTAGGGGTAAAAATGATTATTCCCACTCCAGTGGATGCAACAGTAGGGAAAGCGTTGGATAGCGTAGGAGTTAAAATTACTATTCCCACTCCAGAGAATACAACATTAGGGAAAGTAAATATTTCATATATTATTCAAAAATCTTAAAATGAATATCTATTAATAATTAATTAAAAATAAATAACAATGTAATCTAATATAATAATTAATATTTTAAAATTACTAAATAACAATAATTATTTCAATTAATCACCTATTAATACTAATTAATTAAACATTTACAATTACTTATTTAATAATTAAACATTATTTTACAATTATTTCCAAATAAATACATTTTAATTAATTGTATTATTTAATTAATTATTAATACATTACTTCCCACCCTATTCCCCTATAAACCCATAACCCGCTACAGAAATTAAATTAGTAAAATTTACATAATTACCAATTAATCAATTAATAATAATTATTTTCCAATTACAATTAAATGAATTAACACATATAATTTAATTAACAATTAATTACAAATTACTATCAATAAATAAATTTACATATTTAATTATTTATAATTAAATTACTTCCCACCCTATTCCCCTATAAACCCACAACCTGCTACAGAATTAAATTACGCAATAATTATAAAAACAAAATTCATTAAATAAAATTATTTATAACATAAATACACACTTTTCACACATATTATAACATAAAAATACACTATAAAAAATTATATATTAATAAAAAATCGATATTTTTAACTATCTATATTATTTACTTCGATATTTTAACTATCTATATTTTTAACAGTCGATATTACTTCACTTACCTTAAAAACGATATTTTTGTTATCTATATTCTGTCCTGTTGATATTTTGTCCAGTCTATTTTAAAAACTCGATATTATGTCCAATCGATATTTTGGACTCGATATTATGACTGTGCACCGGTCTCCTGCCCTGTGAAGCACAGAGAGGACATATGCTTGAAGTAAAATGTGTTCAATTTGTTCATCAACTAATGGAAAGGCATCTTCGGAGCCAATATATGACTTTAACCCGTTGGCTGTTTTAAAAACCGGGCGCGGTCGCGTCGGCCATTGGCCGACGGCAGCACCAGCGAGGTAGTGCTGCCGTCGGGCAATCGCCGACGGCAGCAACCAACGGGTTAATTGCTGGAGTCATTTAAGGCTTCTTTGTGGCAAAGATTTTTTTTGTTTTGTGGTAATGTCAAGTGTTACCAGGTGAGTTTTGGAGGTCGTCCTCTTAATGGACACTTCTAATAAATTTGCACTAGAAACAGAAATATATATTTTGAAAACACATATTTTATCGTAAACAAGCACTATTTTTGTGCATTACATGACAGTCCATATTAAACTGCGCGTAATGCAATTTTAGAATGACTTACATATTCACAGTGCTTTTATCACAGGCTGGGACCTTGTAGTACTATTGATAGACAAATCACTATTCCCCACTGCACCAACTAGGATTTAACAGGTGGGGGACCACACCAAAACCCGGGTAGGGTGAGGCAGGCACAGTAGGTGGGCCAACATATTTCAAAGAGTATCCATCAAAGCATTTATATAGCGCACTACTCACCCGGAGGGTCTCAAGGCGCTAGGGGTGGGGGGGGGGGGGTCCGCTACTGCTCGAACAGCCAGGTCTTGAGCTGCTTCCTGAAGGTGAGGTGGTCTTGGGTCAGGCGGAGGGGGGTCGGGAGGGAGTTCCAGGTCTTGAGGGCCAGGTAGGAGAAGGACCTTCCTCCTGTGGTGGCTCTTCGGATGCGGGGGACGGCGGCGAGGGCGTGGTTGGTCGATCGAAGCTGGCGTGTGGGGGTGTAGAAGTGGAGGCAGCTGTTGAGGTATCTTGGGCATTGGTTGTGTAGGGCTTTGTATGCGTGGGTGAGGAGACGGAAGGTGATTCTCTTGTTGACCGGGAGCCAGTGCAGGTCTCCCAGGTGTCCGGAAATGTGGCTGTGTCGGGGGATGTCGAGGATGAGTCTTGCTGAGGCGTTCTGGATCCGCTGGAGTTTCCTCTGGAGTTTGGCGGTGGTTCCAGCGTAGAGGGAGTTGCCGTAGTCCAGGCGACTGGTGACAAGGGCCTGGGTGACCGTCTTCCTGGTCTCAGTGGGGATCCACCGGAAGATCTTACGTAGCATGCGCAGGACGTTGAAGCACGACGAGGAGACGGCGTTGACTTGTCTGGTCATGGAGAGGGAGGAGTCCAGGATGAAGCCCAGGTTGCGTGCATGGTCTGCGGGTTTGGGTGCGCTGCCCAGGGTGGTGGGCCACCAGGAGTCGTCCCAGGCAGAGGGTGAAGAGCACAGGATGAGGACTTCTGTCTTGTCTGAGTTCAGTTTCAGGCGGCTGTTCATCATCCACTCGGCTACGTCTGTCATCCCTTCGTGTAGGTTGGCTCTGGCGGTGGCGGGGCTGTTGGTGAGGGAGAGGATCAGCTGGGTGTCGTCGGCGTAAGAGATGATGTTGAGGTTGTGTTGGCGTGCGATGGCCGCAAGGGGGCTCATGTAGACGTTGAAGAGGGTAGGGCTGAGCGAGGAGCCTTGAGGGACGCCGCAGATGACTTCGGTGGCATCTGATCTGAACGGGGGAGGCGGACTCTCTGTGTCCTTCCGGCGAGGAAGGAGATGATCCATTCTAGTGCCTTCTCTTGGATTCCGACGTTGCTGAGGCGCTGCACTAGGGTGCGGTGGCAGACAGTGTTGAATGCCGCGGAGAGGTCCAGGAGGATGAGGGCCGCAGTTTCCCCGTTGTCGAACAGGGCTCAGATGTCATCGGTGGCTGCGATGAGGGCGGTCTCGGTGCTGTGGTTGGCCTGGAAGCCGGAGTGCGAGAGGTCGAGGGATCCGTTCGTCTCGAGGAAGGCGGCCAGGTGCTTGTTGACGGTCTTCTCGATGACTTTGGCCGGAAACGGGAGGAGCGAGATGGGGCGGTAGTTTTTGAGTTCGGTGGGGTCTGCTGATGGTTTCTTCAGTAGAGCGCTGAGTTCTGCGTGCTTCCAGCTCTCTGGGAAGGTAGAGGTGTCGAAGGAGGTGTTGATGATGTCCCGCAGGTGGGGTGCGATGACGGCGTCGGCTTTGTTGAAGACGTGGTGAGGGCAGGGGTCGGTTGGGGATCCGGAGTGGATGGAGTTCATCGTGCGGATGGTGTCTTCGGTGGTGATCGGGGTCCAGGCGCGGAGCGTGGTGGTGGGGGTCGTTGGTGCGGTCATAGGGTGCGTCGGTTGTGTGCTGAAGCTGTTGTGTATGTCTGCGATCTTGTTGTGGAAGTAGGAGGCGAGGGAGTTGCAGAGGTCTTGTGATGGGGTGATGTTGTTGTTTCCGGCGTTGGGATTGGAGAGCTCTTTGACGATGTTGAAGAGTTCCTTGCTGTTGTGTGCGTTGTTGTCCAGTCGTTCCTTGAATGCGGTTCTCTTGGTGGTATGGATCAGTTTGTGGTGTTTTTGGGTTGCGAGCTTGAGGGTGGTCATGTTGTCTGGTGTAGGGTCTCTGCGCCAGGCTCGCTCGAGGGCACGGCAGTTCTTCTTGGAGCTCTTGAGTTTGTCGGTGAACCAGGGTGCTTTCTTACTGCCGGGTCTGCTGGGCGGGGTCCTCAGTGCGGCGAGGTCGTCTGCGCAGTTGCTGATACACTTCGTGAGGTTGTTGGCGGCCTGGCTGGGGTTCGCAGAGCTGGCGGGGGGATCTTGGCTCAGGGCTGCGGCGAGCTGGTCGGCTGTGATCTTGTTCCACGTTCTGCGTGCGACCTGCTGCTGGTGGTGGTGGATCGTGTTCTTTCTGAAGCTGAAGTGGACGCAGCTGTGGTCCGTCCAGTGGAGTCCGGTGGCGTGGCTGAAGGCGATGTGCTTGCTGGATGAGAAGATGGGGTCGAGTGTTTGTCCGGCGTAGTGGGTGGGGGAGGTCACCAGCTGCTTGAGACCGAGGTTGTCGAGGTTGTCCAGCAGGGTGGTGGTGTTGCGGTCGTTGTTGTTCTCCAGGTGAAAGTTGAGGTCCCCGAGGAGGATGTAGTCAGCGGAGGGGAGGGCGTGCGGGCTGATGAAGTCGCCAATGTCTTCGCTGAATTGTGTGCGTGGTACCGGGGGTCTGTAGATGAGGGTGCCTCTGAGTGTGGTCTTGAGGTCGGTGTGGATCTGGAAGTGCAGGTGTCTGGCAGTTGTGAGGGTGTCGTCGGTGTTGGTCGTGATGCGGATGGTGTTCTTGTGGACGATGGCGATGCCTCCTCCGGTCTGGTTGACTCGGTCCCTCCGGGTGATCTTGTATCCGTCCGGGATGGCGATGGCGATGTCGGGCGCTGAGGAGGCGTTCATCCAGGTTTCCGTGAGGAAGGCGATGTCTGGAGATGTAGTGTCGATCAGGTTCCAGAGTTGGACAGCGTGTCTGTGGACGGAGCGAGTGTTGAGCAGGATGCACTCCAGGTGGTTGCTTCTGGTGCTCGGTTTGGTGGGTGCTGGTGCCGTGCAGGTCCGGATGCAGGTGAACTTGCAGGAGTGGCAGCTGAAGGGTCCGTGGGTGAGTCGCGGGGTGGCTCGGTAGCATCCAGGGATCCGGCCGGCGTTGAGGGCGTTGAGTTCGGTGGCGTCGTAGGTCCGGCGGGTAGGCTGGTGTCTTCGGGGGCCAGGGGGTCTGGCGCTGGGCGTGGTCCAGGCGCGGACGGGCGCAGACGGGCTTACCTTTGGTGCACCTTCGGCGCTCAATCGGTGCTCCCGCTGCACGCGTCCGATGCGCGGTCGCTCTGGGGGCGTCATAAGTAAGGAGCCGGGAGGGCGGGTCAGCGGGAGCGGGGCGGCGAATGGGCTGGTGGTGGGCGGGGCCGCAGGGAGGCAGCGGCGGGAAATCTGTGCAGGCAGGCGGGCGGCTCAGCGGCGGCTGGGTCGCTCGGGGTGAGCTACAGGCAGTCAGGAGCAGGAAATCGGCGTCAGGAGCAGGAGGGGTGACCCGGCCTTGTTACAGGTTTACAAGAGTAAGCATATAAACATTGACCCCAGACAGTCTGTGTTTGCGTTGGAGAATAAACAATTCTCAGGCTGTACTTATTGCACAGTCCACAAATGTGCAGCAATAATAAATATCTCACACCCTTCTATTAATATATTGTGCATCATTTTCTTTATTACAATTAACATGACATATTGTGGAATTGCTAGACAGTGGATCTCCTAACCGTTATTTCTACGGAGTCATGTTTGACCACCCAACTGGACCTTGCAGCACCGGCTAACCTGACTAGAGATAGAGTTAGACACTCCAGACCCTCCAGACATAACTTTCATGAGGTAGTTTCACCCGCTCTCTCATAGGAAAGGTAGCAGGGCCTACATGTTGGCTGAGCCCATAACAACCATGCCAATGCCAACCCAAAAGAAAGATCCCCTGTTACGCTTTGGGATCTGGGCATGGGCAACTGGACCATAGCTTGGTCACCTGATGCAAGCACCAACCCTGACATCCCCAGGGCAGTGCAACAGAGTACACGAAGTGCTAAGACTAATCACTGTGGTGCATGTCCCCGACCCTGTCGTACCCTGCCCTGTCCAGGTACTGTAGTATCACTTCCCTGACTTGAGATAAGGTTTAAAGCCAAATTATAATCCAGAAATCACCTGCTATTTGTTCCCGATGCCCAGGTCTCTACCTGCTTTGTAGCTAAACACAATCCTGCCCGCAAAATACGACAAAAAAGATGGCATGGGCATAACAGGAAGGTAAAACATACAGAAAAACCCCTCAAAACAAACAAAAAGTTGCTAATTAACCACTCCCTTCTGGCATTAGAATTTGAGAATGGAGGGAGGGCAAACAGGAACTCCGGTGAGGAGCCAGCAGAGGCTGTGTCGGAGGGCAGCAGGTGGAAACCAGGTACTGATGTGGAGGCAAGGTAGGCTGCTCTGTGTAAACGCCTGTTTCCATGCCTTTACTGCTCATGCCCAGAGGGCTCCATCTGCACTTTCACGGGCATCCAGGAAAACATTCAAAGTACAGGCACACAAGTTTCCATTATTCGTCTCTCCTTCATCGAATCAGGCCACACCCACATGTCGGGCAGTGGTGTAACGAAACTTGAGGTGGCCCCTCTGCAAAGTACATGGAGGCCCCCTAGGCCCCATCTTGACCACAAGTATCTGATCTCATCTTGGGAGTTCAGTTTATCACCTGTCCCCGTTCCTTTACCTGCCAGGACTGGGAGCGCTTGGAAACAGCCTGCACTGGGATAGTTTGCATGCTACAAGCAGAAAACACGCCCGATGTATCATTTTCGGTCCGGAACTAAATAGAGGAGATTCAGGCCAGGGTGGTGCAGTATTCGAGTTTGTAAACTTGCTCACTGGCCCAAAACCATGGCCTGTGGGCTTCGGAAATCACGTGCGTGGTAGTAAAGCGAAATTCCTTCCAGTGGCTTTTGAAGGTGATTGCTGTTTACAAGGTGACGTGGTTTCTCCATAATGTAAATTGCCTCTTGATACAAAGTATTGGACTTTGTAACAATGCCCAAGATTCCAGAGCGCTGTTTTGCATCTGCGCATGCGTCCAGAGTCACTCAGCTGCACTCCTACAGCATTTGACCCAGAGCAGAACGTACTGCATGAGATGGCAAAGAGGATGATAAATGAAACACGCGTTGACAAAAAAAACCCTCCTTTTTTAACAGCTGCATATTGAAAAGATTCTCCTAGGCTTCAGTAACAAACACAACACAGATACAGGCAGGGTGGGAGCAGTGCAAGCTTCCCTCACGCACACAGAGGGGTAACAGTACAGGCAGCAGCTGTGCAAGCTTCTCTTACATGCACAGTATAGTCACAGAAAAGACAGCAACCGTGCCATCCCCGGCAGAGTGGGCTAAAGAACGGTGATGGATTAAACCCAGATCTTTTGATTGGGTGGGAGTGTTTGATTGATTTAGATGCTCCGTCCATCACCACCCCCTTTTGTACCGCTTTTGGCCGCCATAAGTGTGGCAGGGTATACTCAGACGTGAGTCCCTTGCTCACTTTGCCACTGGATTCAAGCAAGCCGGGCTGAAGACGGCTGGAATGCCAGAAACCGGTCCTCGGAAGCTTGTTTCCGGTCCAGGGAAGACATAGCTTGGCAGTTCGGGCTGGACTGTTCCCATGAGGCACAGGGTCGGACTGATTTGTATTTAGCCGTGTCTGAACTGGGGTGGCAGAGTTGGCTAAAGAACGGTGATGGATTAAACCCAGATCTTTTGACTGGGTGTGAGTATTTGATTGATTCAGATGCTCCGTCCATCACCACCCCCTTTTGTACCGCTTTTGGCCACTATAAGTGTGGCAGGGTATGCTCAGACGTGAGTCCCTTGCTCACTTTGCCACTGGATTCAAGCAAGCCGGGCTGAAGACGGCTGGAATGCCAGAAACCAGTCCTCGGAAGCTTGTTTCCGGTCCAGGGAAGACATGGCTTGGCAGTTCGGGCTGGACTGTTCCCATGAGGCACAGGGTCAGACTGATTTGCATATAGCCATGTCTGAACTGGGGTGGCAGAGTGGGCTAAAGAACAGTGATAGATTAAACCCAGATCTTTTGACTGGGTGTGAGTGTTTGATTGATTCAGATGCTCCGTCCATCACCACCCCCTTTTGTACCGCTTTTGGCCGCCATAAGTGTGGCAGGGTATGCTCAGACGTGAGTCCCTTGCTCACTTTGCCACTGGATTCAAGCAAGCTGGGCTGAAGACGGCTGGAATGCCAGAAACCGGTCCTCGGAAGCTTGTTTCCGGTCCAGGGAAGACATGGCTTGGCAGTTCGGGCTGGACTGTTCCCATGAGGCACAGGGTCAGACTGATTTGCATATAGCCATGTCTGAACTGGGGTGGCAGAGTTGGCTAAAGAACGGTGATGGATTAAACCCAGATCTTTTGACTGGGTGTGAGTATTTGATTGATTCAGATGCTCCGTCCATCACCACCCCCTTTTGTACCGCTTTTGCCGCCATAAGTGTGGCAGGGTATGCTCAGACGTGAGTCCCTTGCTCACTTTGCCACTGGATTCAAGCAAGCCGGGCTGAAGACGGCTGGAATGCCAGAAACCGGTTACTCTGAAGCTTTTTTCCGGTCCAGGGAAGACATGGCTTGGCAGTTCGGGCTGGACTGTTCCCATGAGGCACAGGGTCAGACTGATTTGCATATAGCCATGTCTGAACTGGGGTGGCGGAGTGGGCTAAAGAACGGTGATGGATTAAACCCAGATCTTTTGACTGGGTGTGAGTGTTTTATTGATTCAGATGCTCCGTCCATCACCACCCCCTTTTGTACCGCTTTTGGCCGCCATAAGTGTGGCAGGGTATGCTCAGACGTGAGTCCCTTGCTCACTTTGCCACTGGATTCAAGCAAGCCAGGCTGAAGACGGCTGGAATGCCAGAAACCGGTCCTCGGACGCTTGTTTCCGGTCCAGGGAAGACATGGCTTGGCAGTTCGGGCTGGACTGTTCCCATGAGGCACAGTGTCAGACTGATTTGCATATAGCCATGTCTGAACTGGGGTGGCAGAGTGGGCTAAAGAACGGTGATGAATTAAACCCAGATCTTTTGACTGGGTGTGAGTGTTTGATTGATTCAGATGCTCCGTCCATCACCACCCCCTTTTGTACCATCCTCCTTGCCTTGAGCATCTTTGACGTCAAAGTAGGTGTCAGTATCACAAGGATGCTGATACAGAAGTGGAGAAGCGTGGCTCAATGGTTAGAGCGGCAGACCCTGATGCAGAGGTCTAGCCCGGGACCAGGGTTCAATTCCCGCCTCGGCGGGTCTTGGGCTCAATTTCCTCGGACCTGATAATTCTCTCCTTGGTGCCTATTCTAATCATGGGCCCCACTCTGCAACTCTGGGCAATAGCTTGCTTAATCTCTACAACGGCCCCAACAACGCTAGGATGCCTGGCTTCACCTTGGGGGTGCCCAGGAGTGGGCACTTCACAGGGAAAAGCCAGGAAGGGTTCCACAGCGGTATGCGTACAAGCGCCGAGATACCCTCATGGGTCGATTTGTGCGCTATACAAGTACTACAACATTACTACATTGAGAGAGAGTATTAAGGTGGACAGGATATTAAACAGAAAAGAATTCTTATGTGTAAATATTTACTTTGATGTGGTCTATAGAACGTAGCCACATGCTATGCTGTAGGTGTATGTAGACTATCAATCAGTTTACATGTTATGGTAGTCTGTCTGTTGCCAGTTCTGAAACTTCTTTCATGTATTTAAAAAACAAAAATTGAGAATCAAAAATAAATTAAATATATTTTTGATATAAGCCCTCTGGTTACTCTATTGATTTGTGTGATCACTCAGGTGACACATATAAATGTAAAGTGGTTGTTTTGAATGATTCCTACCTGGACATTTAGCTTATTTATCTGATATTACCCAGTCCCGGTGGGATTACTGGGTGGCTCTATTCTAAAAACTGTTACAAAGCGCAGACGCTGTCTGCAAGGGCCCTTTATACAAGTGGTTTGTCGTTTATGTTGGAGTTTATATGTCAGCTCACACATTTTTTGTTATATTTGTGTATGTTTTCTTGTAAATTGTAAATATTGTTTTGTTTAACACATTTATTGGGGTGTAATCATCTAAATGTCGGAACTTGAAACCATTACCTACACAGACGATTACATCAAAACAATCGCAGGTGGACCCTCTCTTTTAGGTCCCCAACCTAATACTGGTGGCCCAAGCTCTGTACAAAGTACACTACGCAATAATTTAGAAAGATTGCACAAGAAATTAATTTGCACTGAATTGCACGCAAAATTTCTAAGAGACTGCCTTGCAAATAACATCATCCCCATAGGCTTACAAGTTAGAAATATACCTTGTATTTTTGTAGAAGACGAGGAATATAAGACCGGATTCAGTTTTGTTTCTAACAAATGTTCCATAAGTTGGATGGTGCTAAGTATAGAGACAGCGACACGGCTTATTGATAAACTTAAGACTGAAATCGCTGACTTAGAGAAACAAATACGTGAAGATCCAGCAATTACTGATGCGAATGATTTCTTGAGTAAACTTGATCTTACTATAGCTGAGTTTCAACTGATTAATATCCTTAAGAAAACAGAGAAACTACAAAAAGATCTGAGAAATTATAGCCGTGAATGTACTTATCCGTACTTAAAAAAAGACTTTTTCCAGCAAACAAACAATCAAGGGTACCAAGGACCCAAGCACACCACTTTTTCAGATTCAGGCTCCTCTAATTCTGAGGATAATTTGAATAGATCTACTTCCTCATTCAGGTCGAATAGAGGTAATAATTCTACTCCTTTTTTAGGAAGAGGTCAGGCGCCACACAGGGGACGAGCTCGGAACCCCAGACGAGGCTGGTTTCGGAACCAGTATACTCCGGGGTTCAGACAGACCCGCAACAACTATTACGAGTGGTAAGCACGACACCTAGTGAAAGGATAAACACCATCATGACTAACCACTCGAATATGGAGGTTGTACCCATCTTTAATCTGTCCTTGTACCAATTAAGTACTAGAGAAGTTGAAGTGTTGAGCCATGGTCTTTCATTTGTACCTACGAATCGTAATGATCTCTTTTCTATTTTGGTTGAGACACATAGATTTTTCAGAACCTTAAGATTAAAACACTTTTTTCACAAAACTACTATCAATACGCCCGTGAATATCAGTGGCCTGAAGTGTCCTTCAACATTCTTTCCAGCCAATAATTTGGTTCCAAAAGAAATGATCACTTTCGAAAATGTGGTTTTGACGGAAATTGAACAGCTCTTCCAAAACAGAAAGTTTGTGAAGTTCAATCTGTCCAAGGATGATATGTCTACCATCAAGACACTGGCCGAGCGTGAAGACCTAGTGGTCAAGCCGGCCGACTAAGGCGGTGGGATCATCTTACAGGATAAAACTTCATATGATCAAGAGGCTTTGAGACAACTTGCCAATCCTGACCACTATAAAAAGCTCCCCTGTGACCCTACTACCAGAATTAGAAAACTTATCTTGACCCTGACCACCAAAGGCTATGAGGGATTATGGATCAGTAAAAAAGAATTCGAATACTTTAACAAAGATGATTTTAGTATTCCGGCATTTTATACGCTTCCTAAGATCCATAAGAATAGCCAACAGCCGCCTGGAAGACCTATAGTGGCTGGCTGCCAGTCGGTGTTGCAACCGCTGGCAGAATATGTTGATCATTTTCTGAAGCCTTTTGTCCCAAAAACTAGATCATTCACTCAAGACAGTAGGGACGTTATTGTTAAACTTGAAGGTGTCCATTATAGCCCAGTACATAACATCCTGGCTACAATGGACATCGAAAGTCTATACACTAATATACAACAGGCAGAAGCAGTAGAAATGATTCATAACATCTTAGAGACTCGCACACGGCCCCACCAAGTACCCACCTGGTTTATTACCGAGTGTGCTAGGATTGCATTACACGAAAATTATTTCCTTTTCAATAATGATTTTTTTGTGCAATTGAAGGGCGTGGCCATGGGGGCGGTTTTTGCCCCCACAATAGCGAATTTGTTTGTTGCAAATTTTGAGGAGCAAGTAGTTTTTAACAACAATCCTTTCCTAACACACCTGTCCAACTATTTAAGGTACATCGATGATGTCTGTATAGTTTGGGAGGGCACACAATCTAAATTGGAAGATTTTCATCGGTGGCTGAATACAAAGGACATGAACTTACAGTTTACCTTGGAAAATAACGCTAATAGCATTAGTTTTCTTGATCTAAATATCATGCATGTGGATGGGACACTGGCCGTCTGTTTATACACCAAACCGACGGCTCGAAACACGCTCTTAAAATACAGCAGCCATCATCCCCGTAGTTTACGAGATAACCTCCCTTTTGGCCAGTTCCTCCGCATCCGGAGGAATTGTACCAGAAGGGAGGATTATTTCCGGGAAGCCAAAATACTACAAGAGAAACTTGTGATGCGTGCATATCCCTACCGGCTGGTTAAACACGCAATGAAGCGTGCCTGGTTTTATGACCGACAAGCTTTACTGCAGAAAAATCAGTCGAGAGTTTCTGAGTCCAACACTGAGCAGACTACGTGTGTTTTGACTTTTGGTACAGAATCGACAGCAATAACCAAAATTATCAGAAGCAATTGGCATCTGATTAAAAAAGTTGAACCCCAATTGGCTATGCCAAGATTTGCGTTTAAAAGGGGAAGAAACTTAAGGGATCACCTGGTTAGGGCTTACACTGAACCTAAACCTAACACCCTCCTCAACATTTGGGGTTTGGCTCCTATTGTGGGACACTTCCCTTGTGGTAGCTGCACGGCGTGCGCTACCACCCAAGCTACCAAAACATGCTGCATCAACGGAAAAACATTTACGTTTAAACATCATTCAAACTGTCTGACCAAAAATGTGGTCTATTGTATCCAATGCCCATGTGACCTCTATTACATTGGAAAAACAACGCAGGAAATAAGAAAACGGATTACCCAACACCAATCCCGTATCAGATGTAAAGTTATAACAGCACCACTAGTAGAGCACTTTAATAACATGTCTCATGCTCCAACTGATATGAAATGGTATGTAATTGAGTGTGTAAGAGGCACAAGGAGAAGACCCAATGTCGAAAAATTACTGACACAAAGGGAAAACAAACTGATTTGGTTGTGTGATACAGTCGAAAATGGGTTGAATAGCCTTATTGAATGGCATAATCTAGCCACTCTTACATGACTGGCTTCACGCCTGTAATACATGTCTGAAGATGCTGTTTGAAGATTATTGGTATTTCATTGGTTATCTTGACACTACTTGCCTATTCGCCTCACTTTTTGAATACTATGTAGGAATGACTAGCCTTAGTTGGCTGTTGTTATTTTTTCCGACATTTTTAATATAGACACTATGGTGGTTGTATGCCTAGTATGTATGCTGTATTTCGCACCTAATTAACTGTTTTCATTATTCTTTGTTATTAGTTTTATTTTTAGTTATACACATGCTCACTGCCTCTGTTGACTAGGCTAAGATGGCCGCCGCTCTAACGGGCCGCGATGATGTCATCACTCCAATTTTACTTAACCACGCTATGGGTGGAGATCACTTGGCGTCCCGAGTATTCACCGGGGATCGAGCACGGACTCTTGAGAGCCGGCGCATAGCTGTTGTTCCAGTAAGTGCCATTCACCTGCTCCGATTCTGGAGCTTGGTCCGTTTTTCGAATTGTAACACGCCTGTTTGTGCAGGCGAACGCGCTAATGCTTCACTTTGTAATTTGTTTTTAGACCCCGTGGCGACAGTTTTACATGTGAGTTGGTCTCTCTGGCTATTGGGTGTATTGGTGTAGGGTTACGCAGCTTGAGGCATTATTTAGGAACGTCCCCCTGTAATTTATGTTTATGTCTTGTTTTGGCTTAAAGACAGAACGACCTGTGTGGCGCTTTAGTTATCGTGAGTATTGCTCAGTCATTCTTGTGCTGATAATTTCTGGAGCATGCGATAGAGATATACTGTGAGAAGTTGGCCCGATATGCAACGTTCGCTATTCTAGCGACCGCTATGTATCGTTCCAACGACCCTTATGGTGTTTGGTTGTAAGTCAACCTATAGACCAGCTATCCTAGTAGCGTGGATACGAGCAGTCTAAGGCTAAAGACTCGAGAGGGCGTGTTAAGCCAGCTGTTTACCACACATGTACCCCTTGAACACCCAGTGAAAGGACACCACACAAGTGTTATGAAAATAAACAGTATATTTATTAAGAATCACAACAGCCCTGTACTCTTTATGAGGACAGGGTACTAAGCACAAACCAAATCTCTTTAGCAAATACTTCAAGTGCACAATTAGGAACAAGTGTCCGGGGACACGGAAAGATTAAGGTCTCGGGCGGACCCGATAAGGCAAGTCGGAAGCGAGGGACTCGGGACCCTAGAGTAAGGAGGCTATGCAGGCACCGAAATGCCGAGTTACCTAGCCACGAGGGCTGCGGCTGCACAAGTCTTACAGGCGTCGGGGTCTTCGCTGACGAGCCAGGAGCCGGAAGAAAAGGAGTTGCTGGCCGGCGACCAGTGCTGAATAGTTCGTAGAGATCCAAGCCTGGATCGGAGATTGAAGAAACCTGAAAGCAGAGGGGACCAAGTTCGTACTACTAGCCAGTAGTCAGAGGGTACCAGGAAGGCACCGGTTGGCCGTCACCTCGACCAGGTGAGTGGGCGACGCTAGGCTCTGCAGTCTCACGGACCAGGAGGCGTTTGTCGGCGACCACGGCGGAGGTGCGAGCTGTCCCACGAAGGATGATGCTGTCGGCGTCGCTGGGCCCAGGATGGGGCAACAAGCCTTGGCAGTTCTCAGGGCACGTGGTGGGCCTAAGAGGGCGTCTTGAGTGGACCAGGAGGGTCCGGGGTGCTTCTCGGAAAGATGGAAGCAAGGGCCAGTCTGGAGCAACCAGACCAGCAGTGATGATTCTCGGATGTCGTCACAGAAGGACACAAGCCAGCGGCTAGTGACCAGACAACGTGCTGAGCAGCGAGCAGAAGGGCCCCACGCAGATCGTGGAGATGCTGGGAGACTGCACTTCGGTGCTGGAGCGGCTCAGGGTCGGGGCTTCTCGGACCCCAGAGCACTCACCAGAGAGTTACCTCGATGGTCGTGCTGGTTTTTAAGAGCGTGCAGGTTCTGATGATGGCCGGTCCCTCGAGGTCTCGTCGCACCCACGGATCACAGCTGAGCTGATGATGTGGGTAGAGGTCAGAGGTGCCAGGGAAGCCGGTTCTCGTCGAGCTGGGCCGTCGGATTCCTTGAGGAAGGACTTACAGCAAACCGCAGAGTTCTTAGTTGGTGCCCGCTGATGCAGGGTGACTACTCCTTAGTCACAAGGGAGAAATTTTGAGAAGAGTCTTGAATGTCCTTTCGTAGAAAGTAGTTCTTGAATCAAAGATGATCTAATTTGGAAGGGTCCCCGCTCCGGTCTTTATTCTAAAGAAAGGGGTGGGTACATGACTAGGTCCTGCCCTAAGGGTGGGACCAGGAAGGGGGGTAGTTACGCCCCTCTCCCCTGCCGGACTTTCCCCAGGCCAGGGCTGTCGCCCCTGGGACTGGTTCTAACCGGCAGATGCGTAGTGAGCACCGGGGTGCCACTTCGCAGTCACCTTCTCGCCAAAGCCCTACCTACCCAGAATACACAAACCCTGTCTGGGACGGTGCGAACAGCGCCCTCGACAGGAAACCCTTTGTCCAAGTGCTCCTCGCTGGAAGGACTCCCAGCAGCAGGAGGTCAGACTCGTGTCTGTGGTGGCAGCATCCATTTTGTGGAGCTGAGGCTTCAGTTAACTTTAACCGGGGTTCACAGTTACGTACATGTCGTGTCCCTCTAGAAGGGTGGGATGCTAACCTCATCGCCAGAATTGGTGAGAGGGCAGCACCCCGATTCGTATGACACCTTACTCGACATGCCTTGATAACGCGACACCGGAGTTACCGATATGGTACGCGTTATCATGGAACAGCTATTGGGTCTTGATTCCGCAAGCTGCAACCGGGCTCGGCTCGGGCCTGAACCTAGCTCACACGAGCCCACGCACTCTGCCTTCAGGATTGTTAAGGCCTGCCATAGGAGTGACTGATAGGAACTCGGGTGTCCACTGTATGGTTAGATATAGAGCTACTATACCTAAAGCGAAGGGTGGTTACACGGCTTCGCCCCAGCTGTCGTGCAGCCAGTTGTGTCAAATTTAGGAGGCCAGCCAGGGGTGGCATAATACATGCTTCAGCCCCTGGCGGCCCTGGGTACACCTATGCCCTGCGTTACGGGGTCTGACAAGGTGGCCCAGTACCAATTGGTAAATGCACCTAGGGTACATCTCGTAATTTAGAAAGAGAACAGCCAGGCTGTGGGTCTGATCAGCAGGCCCACAGCCAGAGAAAGTCGTAAACCAGTGAAACAAAAGCAAAAAATCTGGGTGATCATAGGATTGCAGACCCTACTCTCCTACATGACCCCCCCCCAAACGTCGGAACAATAAGCTAACCTTGACCAGGTGAGTCTTCTTGTTCTAAGTGGAAATATCTGGAGAGCCCATCGGCATTGCCATGATCAGTACCAGGTCTATGTTCCACTGTAAAGTCCATCCCCTGTAGGGAAATGGACCACCTAAGCAGTTTGGGGTTTTCACCCTTCATCTGATTTAGCCACAAGAGGGGCTTATGGTCGGTCTGAATCTTGAAGTGAGTACCAAACAAGTATGGCCTCAGCTTCTTCAGGGCCCAAACCACAGCAAAGGCCTCCCTCTCAATAGCTGACCAATTCTTCTCTCTAGGGGTCAGCCTTCTGCTTATAAAAGCAATGGGCTGGTCTTGACCATCAAAATTCAGTTGAGAAAGAACAGCTCCCACACCCAACTCAGAAGCATCTGTTTGGACAATGAATGGTTTGGAGTAGTCCGGACTCTTGAGGATAGGCGCCGTGCACATGGCCTGCTTTAGGTCATCGAATGCTTTTTGACAGCTCGCTGTCCACTGAACCTTTTTTGGCATTTTCTTACTTGTCAGTTCGTTTAATGGTGTCACAATTGAACCATAGTTCCTGACAAACTTCCTATAGTAACCAGTCAGGCCCAAGAAAGCTCGAACCTGAGTCTGGGTGGTTGGAGGAGCCCAGTCCCTGATTGACTGTATCTTGCTCTCCAGTGGCTGAACCTGACCTCCACCTACAAGGTGGCCCAGGTATACAACCTGTGTCTGCCCTATCTGGCACTTGGTGGCCTTGATAGTGAGACCGGCTGCTTGCAGTGCCTCTAACGTCTTCCGCAGGTGGACCAGGTGATCCTCCCAGGTGGAGCTAAAGACAGCAATATCGTCAAGATACGCCGCACAGAAGTCATCCAGCCCAGTAAGGACTTGATTCACCAACCGTTGGAAGGTGGCAGGTGCATTTTTCAGACCAAAGGGCATCACCACGAACTGGTAATGCCCACCAGGGGTTGAAAATGCGGTTTTAGGCTTGGCGTCCTCAGCTAACCTGATTTGCCAATACCCAGCTGTCAGGTCAAACGTACTTAGGTAGTTGGCCGAAGCCAATCTATCGATAAGCTCGTCTGCCCTTGGTATTGGGTGGGCGTCAGTCTTAGTGACTGCATTGAGACCCCTGTAGTCTACGCAAAACCTCATCTCTCTCTTACCACCCGGGGTGTGAGGTTTCGGCACTAGAACTACGGGACTAGCCCAAGGGCTATCTGAGGGTTCAATGACTCCCAACTCCAACATTTTCTGCACTTCACTTTTGATGCAGTCTCTAACGTGATCAGGCTGCCTGTAGATTTTACTCTTGACGGGCAAGCTGTCACCAGTGTCAACCTCATGGGTGCACCAATCGGTCTGACTGGGTGTTAGAGAAAACATATGCCTGAACGACTGAAGAACCTGTTTACAGTCGCTCTGTTGATGTTCGGAGAGGCTGCCACAAAAGACAACACCATCTACCGAGCCATCGTCAGGATTCTGAGTGAGCAGGTCGGGGAGAGGGTCACTCTCCTCTTCCTGTCCCTCATCTAAGGCCATGAGCAAACTCATGTCCTTCCTGTCGACATATGCTTTTAGCCTGTTGACATGAAGCACCCTGTGGGGGCTCCGGGGAGTTCCCAGGTCGACCAGGTAGGTGACCTCTCCCTTTTTCTCCAGGATGGTGTAGGGCCCGGACCATTTGTCCTTGAGTGCTGCTGGGGCCACTGGCTCCAACACCCACACCTTCTGTCCGGGCTGATAAACAGTCAAGACAGCCTTTTGGTCATGCCAAGCTTTTTGGAGTTCTTGGCTGGCCTTAAGGTTTTCAGATGCCTTTTCCATGTACTCAGCCATCCGCGAGCGGAGGCCAAGCACATAGTCCACTATGTTGGCTGCAGGCTTTTTGAGAGGTCTCTCCCATCCTTCCTTCACCAAACACAGGGGTCCCCTTACAGGATGCCCGTACAGAAGTTCAAAAGGGCTGTAGCCAACCCCCTTCTGTGGGACTTCTCTGTAGGCGAACAAGAGGCAGGGGATCAGGACGTCCCATCTACGCCGAAGCTTTTCCGGTAGTCCATGAATCATCCCTTTTAGGGTCCTGTTGAATCTCTCAACAAGCCCATTGCATTGTGGATGATAGGGTGTAGTGAACTTGTAGTTAACACCACATTCCTTCCACATAGCAGTTAAGTAGCTCGACATGAAGTTTGCACCTCTGTCGGAGACGACCTCCTTAGGGAAGCCCACTCTGGAGAACACTCCAACTAGGGCTCTTGCCACAACAGGTGCTGTAGTGGTCCTAAGGGGAATAGCTTCAGGATACCTGGTGGCATGATCCACTACCACCAGTATAAACTTGTGCCCTGAGGCTGTAGGTGGTTCCATGGGACCGACGATGTCGATCCCCACCCGTTCAAAGGGCACCCCCACCACAGGCATTGGTATAAGGGGGGCCTTTGTCGTGCCACCTGACTTACCACTGGCTTGGCAAGTGACACAGGAGCGGCAAAACTCCTTGGTATCCTCGTTCATGTGAGGCCAGTGAAAGTGTGAGACAAGCCTGTCCCACGTTTTCGTCTGGCCTAAGTGACCTGCTAAGGGAATCTCGTGGGCCAAGGTAAGTAGGAAACCACGCTGAGACAAGGGTACAACCAGCCTCCTGGTCATGCCAGGCTTGGGGTCTCTTGACTCAGTGTACAGGAGTCCATCTTCCCAGTATACCTTGTGGGTACCTGTGGTGTTCCCAGCAGCCTCAGCAGCAGCCTGCTGTCTGAGGGGTTCAAGAGAAGGGCAGTCTAACTGGTCCTTCCCCAGGTCTTCCCTTGAGGGTCCCCCCGAACCCAAGAATTCAACTTGATCAAGTTCGAATTCCCTTGGCTCAGTTTCCCTCAATTCCTGTAGGTCAGCCTCCTCTGAGACTTGATCCTCGACCTGGGGCAAGGGGGAAGGCGCAGCCTTAACCCTACTGCTCTTTTTCTTGGGAGGTGTCTGGTCCGTTGTTCCAGGATCCAGCACCTGTTCAGTGGGGCATTTCCTGACCTGTGACCTAGTCACAGCGAACACATGTGCTGGCAAACCTAACATTTCCATGTGAGTCCGGTGCTCCACTTCTGACCATTGTGACGACTCCAAATCATTGCCCAACAAACAATCCACTGGGAGGTCTGGACTAACTACAACCTTCTTTTGGCCAGTTACCCCTCCCCAGGAGAAAGCTACAATTGCCATACTGTGATTGGTAGTGACATTGCTTGCATTGGTCACCAGGAATTCTGTACCTGGCATGATCTGTCCAGGGTCCACAAAGTTAGGCGTCACCATGGTGACGCTGGCACAAGTGTCCCTATAGGCCTGAGCCATCTTGCCATTTATGAAAGGCGTCTGTCGGTATTTGCCCAAAGTATTGGGGCTTACGTCAGGGGATACGTCTGCGTCCCCTGTACTGACAAGGACAGCCTGAGTGAGTGTGCCAACTAAGTTGTCACGCCCCTCAGAACCCAGGGTTAACCCTACTAAACCCTTGGGAGGCGCACTACCACTGCTGACTGTACTAGGGGGCACAGGTGCCTTAGGGGCTGCAGTGGCAGGAGTCTGCCCTCCTCCTTTCTTGGTGCACTCACTAAACCAGTGAGACTTACTTTTACAGTACTGGCACCATCTTTTGGATTGGCCTTCTTTCTTCTTTTGGGGAGCCTGACCCCCACCCTCTTTGGGTTGTTGGGGACCTGTCGAAGACTTCTGGTCATTTTGTTCCCCTTTAGAATCTTTACCCTTCTGGTCTGCTTTCTTCTGACCACCTTGATTCTGGCCCTGGTTCTGCTTAACTCTCGTACGAACCCATCTGTCTGCCTTCTTTCCCAATTCTTGGGGAGAGGTCAGATCCGAGTCGACAAGATGCTGATGCAACAACTGGTTCTGACAATTGTTTAAAATTTGTTCTCTCATCATCAAATTATACAATCCTTGATAATCAGTAACCTTACTGCCCAGCAACCAGCCCTCAAAAGCCTTAGTGGCACAATCGACGAAATCAGACCAATCTTGAGACTGCGTTTTCTGGGTATCCCTGAACAGCACCCTGTACTGCTCAGTGGTTAGGCCGAACCCTTCAACGAGTGTATTTTTCAAGATTTGGTAATTGTTAGCATCCTCCACCCTTGTGGTGAGGAGCTTGTCTCTTCCTTTTCCTTCAAAGGAGAGCCACAAGATAGCTGCCCACTGACTCTGGGGAACACCCTGCACAGTGCAGGCCCTCTCCAAAGCAGTAATCCATTTGTGGATGTCGTCCCCTTGTTTAAAGGGGGGCACTATCTTACCAAGGTGTTTCGTATCGAAACTCTTTTCCCTATTACTAGGTACATTGCTGCCACCAGTGGGGACTGCCCCACTTAACTGTTGCTCTCTAGCAAAGGCAAGCCTTTCTTTGGCCAGGGCAAGTTCTTCCCTTTCGATCCTCAGATTGGCTGCCCTTTCCTTAGCTTCGTACACTCTCCTCTGAGGGGATGTCATCCCTCTCTGAGAAGAGTTTTGAGAGCCATTGGTTCGAAGGGATCCGCCAGAGCCTCTTGACAGAGATCGGGCTCGTCCATTCCCAATGTTAAGCTGACCTGATAGTGGCCCCAGGGGTCCCCCAGTACCGCTATCATGTTTGCTTAAGTTGGACCTGCTTAGTCTGACGACTTCTACCTGTCCCTTATCTGCCTCATCCCCAGAGAGATCCTCATCCTCATCCTCCTCCACATCTTCGTTCTCAGTTGCGAGGTGGACGAGGTCAGGATCGTCTCGGGTTCCCTCGAGGGGAGGCATGTCTCCTTCTGGATTAGAAGAGCTACGAAGTTTCTCAGCTCTTCTGGCATCATAAGTCTCCAAGAGACCAATCAGAAAGGACGTTGTGGGGTTAGACCCCTGCTGAATCTTCCTGGAGTGACACAGTCGTCTTAACTCCTTGAAGCTCAGCACAGTATATCCTGAAGGGATGACCTGTGGAGGGTCAACTGACACAAGGGGAGACCCAGAGTTTCCTCCTTTGTCCGACATACTGGTTCTAGTGTGGTGTAAGTGATGCACCTACCTACACTACGTGTTTACCTACTGTACCCTTGCTAAGAGTTGTAGCCAAGGTGTGCTAAGCCTTGAGGAGCTACAACAGCTGGTTCAGTAGAACTCAGAGTATTCTAAGCTTTTAGTTATATGTACTAACAGTACTTTGTGCGATCTTTCAACAAGATATTCTTAGGATACGTGTGGTAAAACAACAGCAAGCTCAAATCCCAACCGCTGCTCACCAATGTGAGAAGTTGGCCCGATATGCAACGTTCGCTATTCTAGCGACCGCTATGTATCGTTCCAACGACCCTTATGGTGTTTGGTTGTAAGTCAACCTATAGACCAGCTATCCTAGTAGCGTGGATACGAGCAGTCTAAGGCTAAAGACTCGAGAGGGCGTGTTAAGCCAGCTGTTTACCACACATGTACCCCTTGAACACCCAGTGAAAGGACACCACACAAGTGTTATGAAAATAAACAGTATATTTATTAAGAATCACAACAGCCCTGTACTCTTTATGAGGACAGGGTACTAAGCACAAACCAAATCTCTTTAGCAAATACTTCAAGTGCACAATTAGGAACAAGTGTCCGGGGACACGGAAAGATTAAGGTCTCGGGCGGACCCGATAAGGCAAGTCGGAAGCGAGGGACTCGGGACCCTAGAGTAAGGAGGCTATGCAGGCACCGAAATGCCGAGTTACCTAGCCACGAGGGCTGCGGCTGCACAAGTCTTACAGGCGTCGGGGTCTTCGCTGACGAGCCAGGAGCCGGAAGAAAAGGAGTTGCTGGCCGGCGACCAGTGCTGAATAGTTCGTAGAGATCCAAGCCTGGATCGGAGATTGAAGAAACCTGAAAGCAGAGGGGACCAAGTTCGTACTACTAGCCAGTAGTCAGAGGGTACCAGGAAGGCACCGGTTGGCCGTCACCTCGACCAGGTGAGTGGGCGACGCTAGGCTCTGCAGTCTCACGGACCAGGAGGCGTTTGTCGGCGACCACGGCGGAGGTGCGAGCTGTCCCACGAAGGATGATGCTGTCGGCGTCGCTGGGCCCAGGATGGGACAACAAGCCTTGGCAGTTCTCAGGGCCACGTGGTGGGCCTAAGAGGGCGTCTTGAGTGGACCAGGAGGGTCCGGGGTGCTTCTCGGAAAGATGGAAGCAAGGGCCAGTCTGGAGCAACCAGACCAGCAGTGATGATTCTGGGATGTCGTCACAGAAGGACACAAGCCAGCGGCTAGTGACCAGACAACGTGCTGAGCAGCGAGCAGAAGGGCCCCACGCAGATCGTGGAGATGCTGGGAGACTGCACTTCGGTGCTGGAGCGGCTCAGGGTCGGGGCTTCTCGGACCCCAGAGCACTCACCAGAGAGTTACCTCGATGGTCGTGCTGGTTTTTAAGAGCGTGCAGGTTCTGATGATGGCCGGTCCCTCGAGGTCTCGTCGCACCCACGGATCACAGCTGAGCTGATGATGTGGGTAGAGGTCAGAGGTGCCAGGGAAGCCGGTTCTCGTCGAGCTGGGCCGTCGGATTCCTTGAGGAAGGACTTACAGCAAACCGCAGAGTTCTTAGTTGGTGCCCGCTGATGCAGGGTGACTACTCCTTAGTCACAAGGGAGAAATCTTGAGAAGAGTCTTGAATGTCCTTTCGTAGAAAGTAGTTCTTGAATCAAAGATGATCTAATTTGGAAGGGTCCCCGCTCCGGTCTTTATTCTAAAGAAAGGGGTGGGTACATGACTAGGTCCTGCCCTAAGGGTGGGACCAGGAAGGGGGGTAGTTACGCCCCTCTCCCCTGCCGGACTTTCCCCAGGCCAGGGCTGTCGCCCCTGGGACTGGTTCTAACCGGCAGATGCGTAGTGAGCACCGGGGTGCCACTTCGCAGTCACCTTCTCGCCAAAGCCCTACCTACCCAGAATACACAAACCCTGTCTGGGACGGTGCGAACAGCGCCCTCGACAGGAAACCCTTTGTCCAAGTGCTCCTCGCTGGAAGGACTCCCAGCAGCAGGAGGTCAGACTCGTGTCTGTGGTGGCAGCATCCATTTTGTGGAGCTGAGGCTTCAGTTAACTTTAACCGGGGTTCACAGTTACGTACATGTCGTGTCCCTCTAGAAGGGTGGGATGCTAACCTCATCGCCAGAATTGGTGAGAGGGCAGCACCCCGATTCGTATGACACCTTACTCGACATGCCTTGATAACGCGACACCGGAGTTACCGATATGGTACGCGTTATCATGGAACAGCTATTGGGTCTTGATTCCGCAAGCTGCAACCGGGCTCGGCTCGGGCCTGAACCTAGCTCACACGAGCCCACGCACTCTGCCTTCAGGATTGTTAAGGCCTGCCATAGGAGTGACTGATAGGAACTCGGGTGTCCACTGTATGGTTAGATATAGAGCTACTATACCTAAAGCGAAGGGTGGTTACACGGCTTCGCCCCAGCTGTCGTGCAGCCAGTTGTGTCAAATTTAGGAGGCCAGCCAGGGGTGGCATAATACATGCTTCAGCCCCTGGCGGCCCTGGGTACACCTATGCCCTGCGTTACGGGGTCTGACAAGGTGGCCCAGTACCAATTGGTAAATGCACCTAGGGTACATCTCGTAATTTAGAAAGAGAACAGCCAGGCTGTGGGTCTGATCAGCAGGCCCACAGCCAGAGAAAGTCGTAAACCAGTGAAACAAAAGCAAAAAATCTGGGTGATCATAGGATTGCAGACCCTACTCTCCTACATATACCACCTCACGAATTTGACCCCGCATGTTCACCTGTGGTTGCATGCGGTGAGAGTTACATATTTTAATGATAACTTTTTATCTAACACTTGATTGGGTTTCTCGGATTACTTGCTTTATTATCACTTTGTTGGTTTTTTGTGTTGAGCTGGATATTGGTCTCCGTGTGCCTCAGGGTTTATTACTGTTGTTATTATGTTTGTATTAGACATTGCTGTGCAACGTCTCTGTCCTGAAGATGGTCCGACGGATCGACTTGACCAGCATGGACCGAAACGTCGACGCTTAACACCTGACATGCAATACACTGTATAATTCACTGTATAATTTGATTTGTGAATTCTTATGTGTAAATATTTACTTTGATGTGGTCTATAGAACGTAGCCACATGCTATGCTGTAGGTGTATGTAGACTATCAATCAGTTTACATGTTATGGTAGTCTGTCTGTTGCCAGTTCTGAAACTTCTTTCATGTATTTAAAAAACAAAAATTGAGAATCAAAAATAAATTAAATATATTTTTGATATAAGCCCTCTGGTTACTCTATTGATTTGTGTGATCACTCAGGTGACACATATAAATGTAAAGTGGTTGTTTTGAATGATTCCTACCTGGACATTTAGCTTATTTATCTGATATTACCCAGTCCCGGTGGGATTACTGGGTGGCTCTATTCTAAAAACTGTTACAAAGCGCAGACGCTGTCTGCAAGGGCCCTTTATACAAGTGGTTTGTCGTTTATGTTGGAGTTTATATGTCAGCTCACACATTTTTTGTTATATTTGTGTATGTTTTCTTGTAAATTGTAAATATTGTTTTGTTTAACACATTTATTGGGGTGTAATCATCTAAATGTCGGAACTTGAAACCATTACCTACACAGACGATTACATCAAAACAATCGCAGGTGGACCCTCTCTTTTAGGTCCCCAACCTAATACTGGTGGCCCAAGCTCTGTACAAAGTACACTACGCAATAATTTAGAAAGATTGCACAAGAAATTAATTCGCACTGAATTGCACGCAAAATTTCTAAGAGACTGCCTTGCAAATAACATCATCCCCATAGGCTTACAAGTTAGAAATATACCTTGTATTTTTGTAGAAGACGAGGAATATAAGACCGGATTCAGTTTTGTTTCTAACAAATGTTCCATAAGTTGGATGGTGCTAAGTATAGAGACAGCGACACAGCTTATTGATAAACTTAAGACTGAAATCGCTGACTTAGAGAAACAAATACGTGAAGATCCAGCAATTACTGATGCGAATGATTTCTTGAGTAAACTTGATCTTACTATAGCTGAGTTTCAACGGATTAATATCCTTAAGAAAACAGAGAAACTACAAAAAGATCTGAGAAATTATAGCCGTGAACGTACTTATCCGTACTTAAAAAAAGACTTTTTCCAGCAAACAAACAATCAAGGGTACCAAGGACCCAAGCACACCACTTTTTCAGATTCAGGCTCCTCTAATTCTGAGGATAATTTGAATAGATCTACTTCCTCATTCAGGTCGAATAGAGGTAATAATTCTACTCCTTTTTTAGGAAGAGGTCAGGCGCCACACAGGGGACGAGCTCGGAACCCCAGACGAGGCTGGTTTCGGAACCAGTATACTCCGGGGTTCAGACAGACCCGCAACAACTATTACGAGTGGTAAGCACAACACCTAGTGAAAGGATAAACACCATCATGACTAACCACTCGAATATGGAGGTTGTACCCATCTTTAATCTGTCCTCGTACCAATTAAGTACTAGAGAAGTTGAAGTGTTGAGCCATGGTCTTTCATTTGTACCTACGAATCGTAATGATCTCTTTTCTATTTTGGTTGAGACACATAGATTTTTCAGAACCTTAAGATTAAAACACTTTTTTCACAAAACTACTATCAATACGCCCGTGAATATCAGTGGCCTGAAGTGTCCTTCAACATTCTTTCCAGCCAATAATTTGGTTCCAAAAGAAATGATCACTTTCGAAAATGTGGTTTTGACGGAAATTGAACAGCTCTTCCAAAACAGAAAGTTTGTGAAGTTCAATCTGTCCAAGGATGATATGTCTACCATCAAGACACTGGCCGAGCGTGAAGACCTAGTGGTCAAGCCGGCCGACAAAGGCGGTGGGATCATCTTACAGGATAAAACTTCATATGATCAAGAGGCTTTGAGACAACTTGCCAATCCTGACCACTATAAAAAGCTCCCCTGTGACCCTACTACCAGAATTAGAAAACTTATCTTGACCCTGACCACCAAAGGCTATGAGGGATTATGGATCAGTAAAAAAGAATTCGAATACTTTAACAAAGATGATTTTAGTATTCCGGCGTTTTATACGCTTCCTAAGATCCATAAGAATAGCCAACAGCCGCCTGGAAGACCTATAGTGGCTGGCTGCCAGTCGGTGTTGCAACCGCTGGCAGAATATGTTGATCATTTTCTGAAGCCTTTTGTCCCAAAAACTAGATCATTCACTCAAGACAGTAGGGACGTTATTGTTAAACTTGAAGGTGTCCATTATAGCCCAGTACATAACATCCTGGCTACAATGGACATCGAAAGTCTATACACTAATATACAACAGGCAGAAGCAGTAGAAATGATTCATAACATCTTAGAGACTCGCACACGGCCCCACCAAGTACCCACCTGGTTTATTACCGAGTGTGCTAGGATTGCATTACACGAAAATTATTTCCTTTTCAATAATGATTTTTTTGTGCAATTGAAGGGCGTGGCCATGGGGGCGGTTTTTGCCCCCACAATAGCGAATTTGTTTGTTGCAAATTTTGAGGAGCAAGTAGTTTTTAACAACAATCCTTTCCTAACACACCTGTCCAACTACTTAAGGTACATCGATGATGTCTGTATAGTTTGGGAGGGCACACAATCTAAATTGGAAGATTTTCATTGGTGGCTGAATACAAAGGACATGAACTTACAGTTTACCTTGGAAAATAACGCTAATAGCATTAGTTTTCTTGATCTAAATATCATGCATGTGGATGGGACACTGGCCGTCTGTTTATACACCAAACCGACGGCTCGAAACACGCTCTTAAAATACAGCAGCCATCATCCCCGTAGTTTACGAGATAACCTCCCTTTTGGCCAGTTCCTCCGCATCTGGAGGAATTGTACCAGAAGGGAGGATTATTTCCGGGAAGCCAAAATACTACAAGAGAAACTTGTGATGCGTGCATATCCCTACCGGCTGGTTAAACACGCAATGAAGCGTGCCTGGTTTTATGACCGACAAGCTTTACTGCAGAAAAATCAGTCGAGAGTTTCTGAGTCCAACACTGAGCAGACTACGTGTGTTTTGACTTTTGGTACAGAATCGACAGCAATAACCAAAATTATCAGAAGCAATTGGCATCTGATTAAAAAAGTTGAACCCCAATTGGCTATGCCAAGATTTGCGTTTAAAAGGGGAAGAAACTTAAGGGATCACCTGGTTAGGGCTTACACTGAACCTAAACCTAACACCCTCCCAAACATTTGGGGTTTGGCTCCTATTGTGGGACACTTCCCTTGTGGTAGCTGCACGGCGTGCGCTACCACCCAAGCTACCAAAACATGCTGCATCAACGGAAAAACATTTACGTTTAAACATCATTCAAACTGTCTGACCAAAAATGTGGTCTATTGTATCCAATGCCCATGTGACCTCTATTACATTGGAAAAACAACGCAGGAAATAAGAAAACGGATTACCCAACACCAATCCCGTATCAGATGTAAAGTTATAACAGCACCACTAGTAGAGCACTTTAATAACATGTCTCATGCTCCAACTGATATGAAATGGTATGTAATTGAGTGTGTAAGAGGCACAAGGAGAAGACCCAATGTCGAAAAATTACTGACACAAAGGGAAAACAAACTGATTTGGTTGTGTGATACAGTCGAAAATGGGTTGAATAGCCTTATTGAATGGCATAATCTAGCCACTCTTACATGACTGGCTTCACGCCTGTAATACATGTCTGAAGATGCTGTTTGAAGATTATTGGTATTTCATTGGTTATCTTGACACTACTTGCTTATTCGCCTCACTTTTTGAATACTATGTAGGAATGACTAGCCTTAGTTGGCTGTTGTTATTTATTCCGACATTTTTAATATAGACACTATGGTGGTTGTATGCCTAGTATGTATGCTGTATTTCGCACCTAATTAACTGTTTTCATTATTCTTTGTTATTAGTTTTATTTTTAGTTATACACATGCTCACTGCCTCTGTTGACTAGGCTAAGATGGCCGCCGCTCTAACGGGCCGCGATGATGTCATCACTCCAATTTTACTTAACCACGCTATGGGTGGAGATCACTTGGCGTCCCGAGTATTCACCGGGGATCGAGCACGGACTCTTGAGAGCCGGCGCATAGCTGTTGTTCCAGTAAGTGCCATTCACCTGCTCCGATTCTGGAGCTTGGTCCGTTTTTCGAATTGTAACACGCCTGTTTGTGCAGGCGAACGCGCTAATGCTTCACTTTGTAATTTGTTTTTAGACCCCTTGGCGACAGTTTTACATGTGAGTTGGTCTCTCTGGCTATTGGGTGTATTGGTGTAGGGTTACGCAGCTTGAGGCATTATTTAGGAACGTCCCCCTGTAATTTATGTTTATGTCTTGTTTTGGCTTAAAGACAGAACGACCTGTGTGGCGCTTTAGTTATCGTGAGTATTGCTCAGTCATTCTTGTGCTGATAATTTCTGGAGCATGCGATAGAGATATACCACCTCACGAATTTGACCCCGCATGTTCACCTGTGGTTGCATGCGGTGAGAGTTACATATTTTAATGATAACTTTTTATCTAACACTTGATTGGGTTTCTCGGATTACTTGCTTTATTATCACTTTGTTGGTTTTTTGTGTTGAGCTGGATATTGGTCTCCGTGTGCCTCAGGGTTTATTACTGTTGTTATTATGTTTGTATTAGACATTGCTGTGCAACGTCTCTGTCCTGAAGATGGTCCGACGGATCGACTTGACCAGCATGGACCGAAACGTCGACGCTTAACACCTGACATGCAATACACTGTATAATTCACTGTATAATTTGATTTGTGAATTCTTATGTGTAAATATTTACTTTGATGTGGTCTATAGAACGTAGCCACATGCTATGCTGTAGGTGTATGTAGACTATCAATCAGTTTACATGTTATGGTAGTCTGTCTGTTGCCAGTTCTGAAACTTCTTTCATGTATTTAAAAAACAAAAATTGAGAATCAAAAATAAATTAAATATATTTTTGATATAAGCCCTCTGGTTACTCTATTGATTTGTGTGATCACTCAGGTGACACATATAAATGTAAAGTGGTTGTTTTGAATGATTCCTACCTGGACATTTAGCTTATTTATCTGATATTACCCAGTCCCGGTGGGATTACTGGGTGGCTCTATTCTAAAAACTGTTGCTGTCTTGACAGCACAAGACTGGCATGGCCTTCCCGTGGTATGTTTTTGTCCGTACTCCTCCATGTGAGCCCAGTGCTTTTCTTTGCTCCCACTGACCCTTTCTTTTTCTAGTTTACATGAGGAGGCATTCTCCTGACCTTCTAGATCTTCCTTCCAGAAAACTGCTACTTTCATTATTAGAAGAAAATGACATTTCAGGGTAAAACAGAAACAATGTGGCGAAAGGAGACTTTCCTTGCTTCCGTTGTTTCAGCAGGAACAGCAATCTGGTGATTCTGATTTTGTGTAATCGAAGCCTAGATTTTTCTTACCTGTAAACCTTGTGAAAATAACTTTTATGTATGTCTCCAGAAGGTAACTTTCTTTACGATAGATTTTCCTGGCTAAGTCTGTTCCCACTCACCACTATCCCCCAGGGTTCCACATTCAGCCGGTGTTGACTTTTTATCCAGCAGCCATTGCACTATTGTAATGATCAATTTATAAATCCCAGCATACAATGCACTGCGGTGTGTAAACAGAGAGGCTTGGCTGAAGGACCCACAATTCAAATGCCGGAGCAGCAAGCAACTGAATGCTCTGCTAATAAGCGAGATACATTGTTCCAACTAACTGACCACACGGTCCTTGTAAAACAGATAACCGGGTTCTGCAAGCCTATTGAAGGGGACTCACTGGAATGAGGGCAAGTGGGCTGGGAGCAGGGGATAGTCCTGGCTGGACAGAAATTTGGTAGACTACACACATTGCACCAACACAATCCACGCACAGCACCCTTTACACACAGCACTCACTCATCATTGTAACTTCTTCACGTGTTGCAGCCTCACACGCTGTGCTTTCTACACAGAGCTCTCCCAACAAACCACACCACCAAACACTGCAGACTTCATCACACGTACCACACACACCTTCAAACTACAGTACTTCCAATCTGCACCCCTCATGTTTTGCGACCTTTTCTCACTGCACCCCCTCCACAATGAAACCTCCATGCATAACATTCCCTACATAAAGAAGTTCATGCACAATGTTTTTTTCTGGGCACAGCACTGATCACACATTGCACACACTGCTCCCCCAGACCCTTTCCGCACTGCACCCATATAAAAAAACAACCATTCACTTAGCAAACCCACATAAAGCAAGCACTACTTAATGCACAGCTACTGCTTGCACGCCAACACTATGTACACCTCTGTGCCTTCAATGTGCAGCCATATCCCTTCCAGGCTGCACTTTACAACACCATACTACATGCAACCAGAAAGGTTAGAGCCAAAAATGAATGGTCACCGGGACTATCCTGCTTTTCAAGGCTATCCTAAATGCTGGATGGCTAGAGATAGAGGGCAGCCGGTCCATGCTCTGGTTGCCTGAGGAGAGAGCAGAGCACTGGCAAAGGAAGAACATAAGACACGAAAAGAGGAGCATCTCTTGATTGGGAGCTCATAAATGTCTTTCCAGTGCTATGAAAGGTCTTTTTAACAATTACAAAGAGTTCTGAAGAGGACACACTCATCAACAAGGAGCCAGTGCAGTGCCACTAAATGGCCAGATATCTATACTACTATTATAAAGAGAGAACTTGCACCTTTTGGCCAGGTAAACTCGGGAACCACAGCGCCAATCTACACACCTGATACATCTATGAAAATGTCAGGGTGTGTAGATGGACATAGGCTATATAAATTTTAAAAAAAGTAATTTAAAAAGTTACGTTTGTAAATAAATTAGTCTTCTGAAAGTAGCGCCGGCCGGGACTTAGCACTGGCCGCTACGCGACGTGCGTGATGACGAAGGAGGAGGGCGGTGCAGTGATGAGCGGCTGTGCAGTGGGGAGCGGCGGCACAGGTAAGGAAAGGGAAAGTGAGACTGTGTGATGCAGGGGAGGCAAGAAGGAGGCAGCAGTAAATGAAAATGTCGGAGCGCGAGTGAGTCGGGGGGGAGGGGGATGCGAGTGAGTCGGGGCGGGAGGGGGGTGCGAGTGAGTCGGGGCGGGAGGGAGTCGGTGCGGGAGGGGGTCGGGGCGGGAGCGGGTGTACTGCCCCCAACCCCTTTCTGCCCCAGGCAACGCGGGGGCGGGCTGCTAGTATGTGTATAACTAGGCAGGTTTAGGATAAGATGGGCCTGCGAATTTTGAAGTTTTTGCAATTGTTTGTCCAAATAACTTGGCAGACTGAGTTAAATTGCGTTAGCGCTCCCCAGTTAAGACAGACCAAGTGCCTGGACCAAGGTTTTGCCATAAGAGGAAGAATTTTGTGCAAAGCTTGTAAAGTTGAAGACAAGTTTTATATATCTTGGTAATCTGGGTGGAGGAAGAAAGTAAGTCTGGGGCCAGAGGTTTCTTGCCTGATCTTGTGGACGAGAAGGGGATCCTAAGGAAGAATGCTACCCGTGCGTAGAGGGGCCACAGAGAGGGGCCAAAGAGAGGGGACATAATTGATGCTAAAGAAAAGGAAATCAGCTTTCTTAGGATTGAACTCATCTGTAAATGGTTGATTAACTTCAACAGGTCGATCAATATTTAATCACAAAATTGCTGGTGTTCTGTTATTTCAGAATGATGTGCACTTTCAGCTTAATATATGTCCTTTATATTAATTCTAACACATTTTGTATATCATCTATGCCTTGCTATCACACCCCTCTCTCCAGAACTTTGTGTACCCAGGGACAAATCAAGGTTTCTTCTTGGACCAACCTATAGGGGGGGAGATTGTTAGTGTATTTATTCTAGTGTCACCTTAACTAGGGGAGAGAATGTAGCCTTATGACTAGAGCGGTCGACGTCGAAGCTGGGGAACCGGATTCGTGTATCAGGAATGACGCTCACCATCCTGTGAATCTGGGCAAATCATTTAATCTCCCCGTGCCTTACAAAAATGAATGTGTCCTCATATAACGAAACTCGTGCTATGTAAAGCGCTCTGATACCCGATATCTTCGGGTCTAGTTCGCGCTATATAAACATTAAAAAAAAACAACAAAAAAACAGAAACATATAAAACGGAAACTCCAACAATAAAAAAGATGTGGCTGATTGCCCTCATGGGTCTATGTGAGCGTGATTCGCTGTGTCTGAGTCCTATCTGTGGTTCTATCTGCAGCCGTTTGTGCATTTGTAGCGCCTTCCTAGAGAGGGGAGAGGTAAGGGATTATGGGAGCAATTGAAAGTGGGGCTTCTCCGCTAGAGGCGGAGACAGCTGCTCACGCACAATTCTTGGTACACTGCCATGTGGCTGTGTCTGAGATCATTTGGATCGGTCATGGGCACTTAGTGTGGATCGGGTAAGTGTAAGTCACTGAAGAAAGCAGGGTGGGACACAGACTCAGCCAAGAACCCATTGCCCTTGTATCACCGTTTTACTTGCTGATTTACTGGGTTTATTGTTGTTATCAACAACAAGTAGTGTCTGAATCAATTCACCCCAGCCTTGGATCACTTCTGCCTTTTCCATGCCTCGGTGTCTCTCCAAACGCAGAGCGATCCCTGCTATTTCATCCCAGTAGATCTCCTTTTTTCACCATTTCACAATACAAGGCACCTCACTGGCTTTCATGTTCATTGTTAATACTAGTGTTAGGTCCATTCATTGCTGACCCTCTCCTTTCTGGGTCTTAGCATCACCCTCAACATACAATCCTCACGTTTCAGGAGATTAGTTCTATCACTAACCTTCCTCATTTTATTTGTAATTTTACTTTGTATCTCAATATCTATGGACATTTCCAGGCCCTGTGATAGAAACCTGCATCGCCCTGCCCATAACTCAGGCATAAGGTTCTGGCGTTAGTAAACAGGTTGCCTAGCGTACTTGGGATGAGATAAGTCCTGTGGAGTAAGTTTCTTCAAACTATCAATTAGCACTCCACATTGCCCTTTCACACTCTTTCCACCTGGTGCCTCAGCCATGAACCCACTTTTTAGCACTCCGCCCACTGCTCTCCTCCCTCTACTAGTCATGAACCAAACTCCATACTTCCATTATCTCCAGTGTGCCCCCTACTGCATAATTTGATGCACAGTACCACATCATTCAAGGGACCCTGCCATGGATATATGACAATGATGTAAAAGCAATGGCAGATTTAGCGGCTAAGGGAGTCACATAAGGTTTGGCGGATGGGGAGAATTACCTTAAACTGACAATTATCCCGCTGCTCTAAAGCGGCAGGTCCGGCACTTCATGTACAGTAAAAGGAACTCAAAATAAGCCCTTAGGTACAGAATATGGTTTACGCCAGACTCATTACACTATCTCCTGTTACATCAGTCATAGTAACTAAAAACATAACATATCTAGTAACACTTATAATTTGATACATACCAGTATAACCAGTAACACACTTTATGTCACACTATCGAGTTATAGTTATACTTGTTTGGTTTGTGGGTAAAAGACAGTGACTGTTGTTTTGTAGAATCTATGTATGATATAACTATAACAGAGAAATTTCAAAATGTGTATAGTTTAACTTTCTGGTTTTTATTATGAGTTTGAATGTAAGTTTTTCTAAAAAGTATTAACCCTGGTTTGTTTATTGAATTACATTTTTTTTAATCTAGAAAACATGGAACAGTATAATGATTTATTAATATCAGAAAACATGACATACTACAACAGCACTTTAATTCATAAACCTGTAGAATATGGAGGTTTGTATAGCTATTTATTTATTTATGCATATAAAATACATAGAACATTACTGTTATGTGTGTGCAGTTTTTAGAAAGCTTATGGATTCTGCTGTAACATAATCTTATAATGGCACGTTTACATCTTGTAAAACTAGTAAACGTTATGGAAAATAGGTAGTAGTGTAGTTTTGTAGTGTGCTATTCATTTGGTTTGTTTTGAGCTATGTATGTAGCCCACATGAGTTTTATTTTGAAATGTTTGTGTAGATTTTCTTTAAACATTTTTATTTTCAAAGTTCTCATGTCTGATAGTGCAGCTAGAATGTGTTTGTAGAAAAATAAAGGCACAACTTTTGATTGTAAAAAAGACTGTGATTGGCTAGAAACACAGCCTATAACAGAAAACAGGGAAATGTTTCCCCTTACTAATAATTTCTCTTCAGATATTCAAAAGGGAAGGGATTGCCTTGTGCTGTTCTGAGATTATGTGAAGCCCAGTTGGATTTGCTGGTTGAAATGGCAGTGCAATAAGGTACTGGCCATGGAGAGCAGCAAGAGTACAGAGAGGCAGAAGAGGATGTGCAAGCAGAAGAGGAGCAAGAAGAGAATAAGAGAAGGAGGCTTTGAGAGCCGGTGGTCTGGCAGTTTTTTGCACTGGCACCAAGGGAGAAAATAAATATACTCCCCTGGTAACAAGCAAACTGTGTCAAAAAGTGTTTTCTTGAGGCACAAGGCAGCTAAACTCTTTAGTGGCCAACGGCATGAAAAAAGCACCTCATGTCTATGCACTCCACATGATGGAAATGTACACAAACGAGGAGGGAGCAAGAGCTTGATGAGATAGCGGCAGGAAGTTCATCAGTGGCAATGGAGGTGTACTCTGCAGAACCTTCCACATTTGCATCTCCAGTGCCGCTGCACCACCACCCAGTACATGGCTAGTTGTGTACTTCCTGCTGGGACTGCGATTCTGGGGACATGCTGAGACAAGACAGGAACATAGTGGTACTTCCACTTACTGTCTACTGTGCCACAGATCTATAGTGACTGGGGAAAGAGATGCCAGCATTGTTAAACAGTTTGTTATTGCTCACCAATGCCCTCCCCAAAATTCTTAGTTTTTATTTTACCCTGCCTTCTTAACTATTATTTATCCTTTCCAAGTTTTTGTTTTTTGTTGGGTCCTGTTGATCTGTTTAGAAAAAAGAAATATAGAAAAAAGTAAAGAATACAGAAAAGAAGAAAAAATGGTTCTTTTCAGAACTAGCCAAATATTAGGTACATCTTTAATCCACAGAAACATATGAATGTGTGGTCCTCCTCTTGCTTGAAACTCTTTCCCCAAAAGAAATAAAGTTCCTCTCCATGGGGATTTTCCTTCTTGTTGGTCAAGTATTGCAGCATGGTTTGAAATGTGTGGGTGAAATATTTACAAACATTAGCAGACTCCATAGAACATAATTCAACATTTAGAATTGAATTATTTCTATTCTACAGTTTGTGTTAAAGTTTGCAATATTAGCATTTGCTTCAATTTGAAATTGATACGAGTTGGGTCTGGTGGCTTGGTGGACAAATGTATCCACTGTATGGGCCTGTGTTTGACCTCATTGTCACAGGTTTAAATCTCGGCTGGCCCACTCAGCCTTTCATCCTTCTAAGGTTGATAACATGAGTACCATTGAGCTGGGTACCAATAAACATCTGTTATTCAGCGCCAAGAAGCCCATGGGTAAATGTGCGCTTTACAAATACACATGTTATGTTGTATGTTATCCCGTAGGTACCCAGCAAAGCTTAAATTAAGAAGCCAGGTTGGTGGTCCTAGGTTTCTGAGCATAGATTTTAATTCTCCATATCTTCGAAACCAATATTTATTTGTCCCTTGATGGCATGAAATAATGTTGGTCAAGTATTTTCTTCAGCAGTTTTTGAACAAAACCATGAGCTGTTGTATTATTCAAGCCAGTTCCTGTTCACATCACGTATGCAACAACATAAGAAATGACAGAAAGTTCACTTTTGTACAAGAGTGAGAAGATTTAAGGAATTTCTTGATAAAAACATGGACCTTCTGAATTTAACCTTGTTGCTCGATACTCCGATGAAGAAATTATGTGCTGGACTATCATCACAGCAGCCACCTTTCCCAGTGGAGAATAAATGTGGATAAGCTCATGCTTCTAAAGTTTTTTTCCCAAACGCTAATGGCTCTCCTCTAGCTTCCCTCATCAGATAGAGTTCTAAAGCATCACTCATCATATCTCTTGAGTGAAGTGGGTGTATACTCTAATGTTCATATATTTCTTCATCGTGTTCAGGAATGATCCTTTGAACTTGTCCAGTAATATTTTATGTTCCATTAGATAAATAAGAGTGTGAGATAAAGTGTTCTATGTCCAAATGTTTATAGTAGATGATGTTTTGTTTGAATGGAAGATATAGTATAGTGAATCTTGTCAATACTTATTAGTTACTGCTAATTTCTTTGGTCTTTTGTAGGTACTCCATTGATTATTCATTATTAGTTTTTCAAATTTTTTCCTGGATTGCGCATTTTTCAAAGATTATGAGTATTAAGACCGTATAAGATTACCTGCGTCGCCATATACTTTTTATCACTACCGATGTCACAGCCATTGTGATAGATTTCCTTTAATCCTTTTACTTACTATCAACACGAATATATTCGTATAATCTTCTGAAATCGTTTCTTTTCTTATTTTATTTTATTTATTTGTTGTACCACTAACCGACAATGTGCGTTCTTTTACATCTGGATTATCGTACACAGTTATGTGTAAAGATCTACCTTTTACCATCGTGTATAGATATTTGTAAATATCCGCCACATATTACCGTTTGTATTTTCTATTGAGATGATTCCCCTTTAATACAAGGCGGGACCTCAGTGATCACATGTTATCACTAAGGCGGACTGACCGGTTCGCTTAAATAGTGACGTTTTTACGCAGGTCGGGTCATATCACTTTTTCAACGGCAGCGGGACGCTAGCAGCCATCTTTCGCGGCTCCCGCAGGTTGTAACACGAAGGACAAAATTTCCGCTCATTCGGTAAGACCTCCGTTAGTTATTTGGGCATGCATCTGCACACTGTAATGCATCCGTCTATCTAGTTGTATTTAAGAACCAGCATTGAATCCATACTAAGACTGGCTTTTTCGTTATTTACCCACTTTTCAATTTAGGGATTTTATCGGCGTGGCGATACATTTTCCCATAGCCATACATATACCGGCAGAGAGCAGCCACTTTTTATTGACGGAACCGAAGAATTAGCAACATACTCTTGCTTTTCGGTAAGGCGACACGGCTGCTTCTATAGAGTCGTTAAAACTTGTATTCTGTCAAATATTCTGATGCACTTATATTTTTGTATTTTTTTATTTCTCACATTTAGTTTCTCTCCACAAAGCGAGAATTCTGGTTTTTATGAAGATACAATGATTTGCAGCTTTATGATGCTGTTTGATATAGTCGCCCTGTGATCACAGGAACTTAACAAATATCCAATTAATCGGTAAGAAAAGCTAGTTTTATTTATAATCATTTAGTGTTTTTCAATATAGATTTACGGTCGCTTGAGTGAAGCAACTGAATAGTTTGTTGCCTCCCTGTATAATGTAGCTGTCTCTATTATGAGGCACCGATACTGTTTTATTTGAGCAACAGGAACTTAGCTGATTACCACGTATGTGCTCCCGTTTCACCTTTCTTCATTTCACAATATCGCTACATTTTGCCTTCCAGATTTAGAGTTTATTTTCTGTTGACATATCTGCCGACAGTCGATCTTCTGGACGTAAGATCCAGTAACAACACTTACAAATGACGTTACCCCTTTAAAGGCTTAATGTTGTTAATGTTTTAAGGTAAGCAATGGCGAACCCATCATTGCTTTCAAATAATAATGATTAATCTAGAAGGTGTTTCTTTAGTTATAGCCATTAGCGGTAAGGGGTTTCATGCATACGTTTGGATACTTTGCCGACAAAACTCACTTTAAATGAATCATTGTGTGTTCCCGTTTTCTTCCACTATCTTTTCAAGAATTATGGTAAACTGTGATATTACGTCTCTTTTCTCTATTATTCCGTAAAAAGATCTACAACGTATCCTATATTATTATGTGTTACCCTATTTCAATTTAGTAGCGGAAGCATGTCATACTGGAGATTAGTACATAGAATGTTGCACATTAAACCACTATTATCCACACAAAATCCATTTCTTGAACAATAACTATTTTGTTAATATGGCAATGAGTAAATGGCTGTAACTAGAAACCTCCTTTGAGTTGCCATTAAAAAAAATCTCTATATAACTATGTAATCAATTTGGAGTGAGTTCCTCATGAACTCTTTTAATTATTTGGTTCCTTTGTTACCTCATTTCAGATTTTAACGAACCAAGGAGAAAAAATATAAAGAGAGAGAGGATACTATTTTTAAGATACTGTCCTTATGACTTGTACGTAGGTAAGTGTTGCCTAGTTAAAACAAAGAATATTGTTTAAGCTTAAAACCTTTTCAGATCATGCTCCCTGTAAAGCGAAAGATGTATGCACTGTATTGGCGTATATTGCAGACACACTTGTAACTGCATTAATTATATCCATGGAGAATATAAAGAAACAACTTTGGTAACTATTTTTATAAGTCTGCCATTCGCTATTTTCTAGCTATCTATCTGAACAGATGATGTATGATCTCACTCTTGTGGACAAATATCGACATTAGAGACACACCCAAAGTGATATAGTATTACCAGAACAGTGGGTCTTCATCCACTGTGAACCCCCTTTCACCGGGTCCATTAAAAAGAAGTGAGTAATCCTACAGCCTTATCCATCGCTTTGCCCTGTAGGACAATTTCTTTTCCGCAATTACAACTGCTCAAATATAGAAATATTAGTTTGTACCTTGTTTAGCTACATGTCATTAGCTTTACAAGTAGGGAGTAAATGTTATTAAGAGGCCTTTTTTATGTGACCTAATCTTGTGTTTTTTAAGCTTTGCATTTCAGAATGTTACTTTAGAGTAAAGTAGATAATTACATGTTTTTTAATTCTAAATTACTATGTTTTTCAGAATTCATTTGTGGCTCCTGAGGAAGGCTTTCCCCATAATGCCGAAACGCGCGTCGAACAATATTGATTGCCACTGTTAGAACACCGATTATATTATTTCTATGCACTGTATAACAATTGTATGTCTGTCTGTTAGAAAACTCTGTTTGATTTTATGTTTTTTTATCAAATGTTTTTAACATGTATATGAGTATATCTATTAAATGATTTATAGTTTTTCTTAAAGAAATAATCTTTTATTTTTGTGGTTCCTTTGTGCATTTTCTCCTTAAATATATTGTCAATATTATGCCATGTTTTCTACACTCCATTGATTACAACCAGTAAAGGTTCCACTAATTTGCGTTGTATTCCAGGAGTGGTAATTCTTTTTTTTTTTTATCTTTTAAATCGGAAGGAAGGAAAACTATTCTCCCTTCCAGTGCACAAACTAATTAATGTGGTTGGAATTTTCCTGATGTTGGTTGCATACCTAAAAATCATTAAAAAAAGATGTGCAATTGTATTAAAATACTTTCATATAACTTAATTTGCAGTAGCTCAGATGGTATTGGATAAGCATCGGCGGAAAATCAGTTCCGCTCGTGGATTTTGCGGATTTTCAGTAAATTCGCAATCCGCAAGATTTCCTGAATTTCCCGCAAAATCCGCGAGCAGAATCGATTGGGTCAAAAGTTGAAGCTGACTTTTGTAACAATTTTAGAATGGCTCTGGCAAGCTGCCAGCAAGCTGCCAGAGCCATTCTAAAATAGTTACAAAAGTCAGCTTCAACAGGAAGCACTAATAGATAAAGTAAAGCAGGTGCTCGAGTTGAAGCTCAGATTCAGTTACACAATCATTAATCACCCCAAACTTGGGGTGATTAATGATTGTGTAACTTAATTTGACCTTCAACTCGAGCACCTGCTTTGCTTTATCTATTAGTGCTTCCTGTTGAAGCTGACTTTGTAGCTCTTTTAGAATGGCGCTGGCAGCTTGCCATCGCCATTCTAAGTGGGGCTGAGGGCAGAAGGGCACAAGTGGGACAGAGGGCCGAAGGGGACAAAAAACGAGTGGGGCAGAGGGCAGAAGGGCACAGAAACGAGTGGGGCAGAGGGCAGAAGGGGACAAAAACGAGTGGGGCAGAAGGCAGAAGAGCACAAAAACGAGTGGGACAGAGGGCAGAAACGAGTGGGGCAGAGGGCAGAAGACCACAAAAACGAGTTGGGTAGAAGGCAGAAGAGCACAAAAACGAGTGGGGCAGAGGGCAAAAGGGCACAAACACGAGTGGGGCAGAGGGCAGAAAGGCACAAAAACGAGTGGTACAGAGGACAGAAGGGCTTCAAAAAACGAGAGGGTGGCAGTGATGAACCAGAGAGCGCATCACGGTCTCGCCCCAAAAAAAACCCGCGAACATGCAAAGCGCCCCACGAACATGCAAAGCGCCCCGCGAACATGTAAAAATAAAAAAATCTGCAAATTCGCACAAATTCGCGAATTTGCGGATCGCGAATTCGCAAATCAGCAAATTTGCGAATTGCAAATTCGCAAAATTCGCCCATGCTAAGTATTGGATACATTTCCAAATTGTTATGAATACCATGGGAAGGCATTAAGTTATGATCTAATTTTCTTAGGCATTAGTTGCATATTAGCTTAAAGTCACAAACATCATATTTTTCTCCCACAATTAGATATAGACAACATTTTCTCCAAGCAATTTTGTTCTCATCCTCAGTTTTGTCTAGGAGGTCTATAGCTTATTTGTTTTTGTTCATGTATGTTCTGCGGCAGGAAATGCATATTTGATCTGGTATTTCTGAAGTGTTTTCTTGAAACTGAAGAATAGCCATTTTGTAATTGTCCAAGTTCATTAATGGATTTTCTAGTGGATTCCGAGTGAAGACAACATCTATAGAGTTGTTGATGTCATATACTGCACTAAAGTATTTACATTGGATGTACTGTGTAATGCCATTTACTTGCTGGATTTGATTGAAGTAGAGCATTATTGAGTTGTTGTAATTGCAAGGATGGTGTTTGCACAAAGCATAATATGCAGATACGTTTTCGTATAGATGAAAGATGTGTGCAGAGCATCTTGATGTGATGGAAAGTGAAGTTACACATGTGATTTCAATGCAACTCAAGAAAGTCTTTGAAGGTTAGTTATGGTCCGAACTGGGTACTAGTCCATGGTCTATAGTAATTAAATTTTGAAAATGTCTTAGGTCCAGCGTGGATGTATCTTAAATATTGCAAATTGATACGCAGATCCATTAATATGCATTTATTTTTCTCGCTACTTTACATTATCTGCAGAAATATTTGTTTTTTTCACAATTTGTTTTCTCTACCTCTACTACACTTCCATGTAATACTTCATAACAATGTTTCTTCATCTAAGACAGAAAGTGCACAATTAGTCTGTTGATGGTAAGTCTCTTCATGAAAGTATGGTTCTGTGCTGGAGGCCGGTCTCGAATTTTCCTGGCAAATTGTTCAGAAGTTCATTCTTGTTAGTTCTTTCTTGAATAGTTTATGTAGTTTATAAGTTAAAATTAAATGGTCCAGAATTTTCAGCTAATTGATGATAATAAAAATAAACATTTTCCTTTTCACGTGAAATGTTTTTTCAACAATACCATGAACATATTGATTCGATACAAGAGTGTCCGTTATTTTTTACTCCTGAAAGGAAGTGTTTTAAGCAGATTTTTGAGGACTCAAATTATGTACTATTTGCATTAATGTTAAAAAAAATTCTCTTCTTGTCAAAATGTAGAATGTTTTTAAAATGCTTATTATTTTTGGGCTTGTATGCACACCTGCTAAATGTGTTCTCTTGGGGATTTTTCATAGCAAGGCTACTACTATCCATCCATGGTGTGTAGAAAAATTCTTAATATCGCTAGCAGTCTCATAAATACAACATACCCTGTTTTGGTTATATATGTACACATACTTGCCAACCCTCCCGATTAAAGCGGGTAACTACCGATTTCAAGGCTAGTTTCCCGCCTCCTGATTCCTGTATGCAAAACCCCCGATTCCTCGGCGGGCATATGCAGACAGGCACTAGTCTTGTCTGTCTTGGAGTATGCACTGTCAGTAACCTGCTCCTGTAGGCCAGTGCGTAACATTTTTGTCACGCTCTCTAGGCCTGCCGCAACGTTTTTTCTCCATGCTCCCGACAGGTAAAGGAAAAAAAAGTATATTTACATTTTGGCCTATACTTGACAATAGACCTGATTCAGGCCACAATAGAAGTCAATGGGAGAAGTACATTCTTTTGATTCTTTTTTAAAAATCTACCACTTTCCAGTTCTAAAATGTTGGCATGTATGTATCCGTGAAGTAATTTTTACCTCTAAGCATGACATAATAACATTTACCTTTTGTATGATGCAATTTGTAGTTAAAATGTATAATCTGTAGTTGTTGTATAATTTGAAAGAAGAAATAGAGATGCTTTTCTTTCCAACTGTCACCACAGTGGCTATGGTTGAAGGTGATATTTACATGATTGCTGGGCTATGTTTGTAGCCCAGCTACTGAGATCATCCAATCAGATTTGATGTGACTTCTTTCTTTTTATGTATTGTATTTGTTATGTATTTGTTGACAGGTGTGCATTATTATGTGACCATAAATGTGTCTTTCAGTTGCTCTTGTAGTAATTCCGAAACTATATATATGTAGTCTAGTGTATTCTTTGGGCTTCCTTGCTAGGTTTAGTAGTATTGTGCTACTTCTGAAGCCCACAGTGAATGAAAGCGAATCATTGTTGTTAAAACGATTGAGAATATTATTTTTTGCCATAGTGGCCAATTATCACGCCCACCACATAGTAGTTAGTGTAGCTCACTTATAGGTGACTGTTTCATTTTGTTGGACAGGAGTGCATAAGAAAGATGGTTTGTGTTTGGCTTGTTGAGCTGTTTTATTTTTTGAACCAGAAAGCATGCAAAGAAACTATGTAGATTAAGATACATTCTATTTGTTGTGTATTTGTTTATTGGTTTCCATTATCATATAACCATACACGGTCTTTCAGTTTTTCATGTAGTAAACCTGACACTTTACTTATGCAGTCTAGTCTATGGTTTGGGCTTCTTTGCTATTTTTAATAGTATCGTAGTATTGTGCTTTATATGAAGCCCAAAGTGCACATATATCACTAACCATTGAATTATATGACAAAGGTTATCTAAAGTATGCATCAAAAAAGGCACATTATGCTGCACATCCTGGAAGTAATAGTTGCATCCATTTGAGCTAGAAACAGCATATTTATGAAATCTGCATTGTCCTCAAATACTTTTAATAAATCCACGGGCCTTCACCATTATCCATTATCTCATCAACAATGTATTCATGAAATGTAAACATAAACATTCTAATTTCAATCAGTGCCAATTTATAGATAGGTGTACTTTAAAGAAAACAGCTTTTTAAAGCTTTAAGCTTTTTTGGCAAAGAGATATGCGAGGGTTTTTAGTAGTTGTGAGTCTGCTTTTTTCCTTTTTGTGAATGTTTGTGAGTCACTGCTTTGCCATTCACTGTGTGAGATCACATGATGCATGTTAGTGACACAACAGTTCCTCCCCTCTTTGTGTACATAGTCCAGTTCTTATCAGTTTGTGATATGGCATTCACAGTCACTATTCACATGCTTTATGGCTTCCAACCTCTGGCCTTTTGTCCTTAACCACATATTGTAAAAAACACAATTGTGAGAGAGAATGAGTAGGAATTACACAATCACAAACTCGAATTGAACACTCAACATTGGATCCAAGGTTTGATCATGATGCACTCTGTGCACAAGTGGTTGAGGGTGGGCAGTGGGTGGAAATGAGGAATTTGTGGGCATGAGCTGTGTTGAAGATGCCCCTTAGAATGGCACAGCTTAATCTATGGAATTGGCGGGGATGAGCTATGTTGCAGATGCTCCTTGGAATGGCATACCTGAAGTTGAAGGAAAAGCGTTTCCAGCATTGGAGTACCAGGAAAGTAAATTATCTGAGTCTTAAGAATACTGTACATGGGGATGTAATGGTCCATAGGGCTGCTAGTCGTGAGGCCGGTTAAATGTAGGACGCAAAAGAGAGGCCTTCGGTCAACCACCAATCATATGTCTCCTTCATATATAAAGATCAAGACACTAGGAATACATTTTTGCAGGCTATTTATTAATTCTTTTTACGTAGTTCAATTATATAGCAGGGTGCAATTCCACGATTTATATAAGAAACAGTTATCTCACACTTGTATAGAACAGTTATTCCCCACTTTCTCAACCCACCAGTATGTGCTGCCATACAAGAAATCGCTCCGATTTGTGAATCCCATATACAAATTGTGTCGAAATTAATACAAACATACAGAAGAAACATGGCATCATGCTTTAAAGTCAAAGGATCAACCCACAGCCTTTATCAAGAGTTCACAATATTGTGCGAAATTATGGGTCCTGCCGAAGGTTATGGAATTGACAGCACTTTAAATTGGTTTGCTACCTTAGACCAGTTCTCTGGAGTGCTACTATCCTCTTGTTTGAAGATGCTTCTCAGCATTAAGAATTGTGCTCTTTCTGAGGCTTAAGAAAGCAGTGATGGTTTAGGAGCTGCGCGGCGGTCACTGAGTTGGGATCCAGGTGGCTGTCCAGGAGTGTGATGAGAGTGCGCTTCAGAAAGGGAGGAAGATTAGAAGAACTGAATGACTTTGAACACGAGATTAAGGAACATACATACATAGGGGTACACTGTAAACTCTCCTTACGGATGTCGGATGGAGTACGGAACATAAAAGGATGAACCAGGAGTGGATGACAAAAGCAAACACTTTCTTAAGGGGTTCAAGCGAGCAAAGGGAGAGACCATCTACTCCAGTTTACATCAGAGCAATGCCATGGCAGAGGGCGGACCTCTTGAGAAGGCAGATGTGGGCAGAGGTTCTGACCAAGTAATGAGAGCGGAGAGCCTCATTTTAGTGATAAAATAAACGCTGAGGTTTTAGGCCTATGGATGGGTGTAAAGACAAAAACTAGAAATAATATGAGAGAGTGAAGATTGTAGCTGCAGTAGACAAAGCAAAGCAAATGATGTTTTCAGGTTGAACTTTATCAAGCATGTGACAACTGCCATAAAAGAGAAAACTGCACTTGGTATGTTAAGGGCAGCTTTTGACACTTGGCTGAACCAGCTGAAGAGGACGGAAACTGAGAGAAGTGAAAATAAGTGCAACTTTAGGACATTGTGTGTTTATGGGGCGTAACTGCTGGGTACCTTGCAGTGATTTTATTGTTAGATAGTCTCTTATTCAGTCTCACATACAGCGTAGGCATTTGTTGCAAAACTTTTTATTGTCTAAGAGTATTTTGGGAAAGAGCTGACAAGCATCTTTGTGGTTTGTATAAGTTGCTTCAATATACTGCACTCTTAAACCTATTGAGCAACACTTCACTTCTCGCCAACACTGTCAATCACTTAAGGTCTGAACAATTTTCACCCAGTCCCAAACCCACCATTTCTTGCAAGATTTAGAAAACGGTATGGCAACACGGCTGAAACAATCTTCTGGATAAAAACCCATCAGGCTTCAGAGAAGGGATCCATCATGGAATCAGGCACGCTAAAAATGAATGATTATACCCTTTGGGTATTTGACTGGGGTTCCCTGTGCCTCCTTCTCTTGAACTTTTCCTACAGTATTTGACACAGTAAACCATCACACATCACTAGATATCCTAAAAGGGAGGATGGGAATATATGGCACAGCCCTCAAATACTTCACTTGTTATCTTTTAAAACAGAGGACCAAGAATTTAAATTGCTTATTCTATTTTTTTATTTTATTTATAAAGTTTTATATAGCGCGAACTTGATCCTGAAGGATATCAGAGCGCTTTACAATTTGAGGCAAAGGTAACAAATCAGAACATTAGTCTAACATGGGGAATCTAATGGGCAATGAATCAACTAGTACAAACATAACAGCTCAATATAACCTGAGTGCACGAGTAGGAATGGGCTATGCGATGGAGCACAGAGAGATAAGGGGAGTACATACAATAATCATATACAGAAATAATAATAAGTACCCAAACCAATAATCGAAACAAGAGTCAATGGGGAGTCTAAAAGGCATTGAATCAAATGTTGAACATCTAACAGATCATTTATACACCTGGGTGAAAGAAGAATGTGCTAGACGATGGAGCATAATGACTTAAGGGGAGCAAAATTCAATATGAATGTGAGGAGCGTGGGAAGAGAGCCGCCACATCCTTGTGGTCTGTACCATCGGTACAATGCCATGCACATGATCACTTTAGCCCCAAAAGTGTGAAAACACAACAGACTACTTCATACAGATCTGCAGGTTCAAAAAAGGAGGTGAAAGGAGACCATGGAGGGCAGACAGAAAAAGGCTTCACCTATTTGTAGTCATCTTTACCACCATTACATAAAAATGTGAGCAAACAAACTATTTAACACACGAGGGACTAATAAACACAATTATGTAAGTATTATATTAGCCACCGCTGTGCCTAAATTAAACACCAATCACAGGTAAGAGAAGCAGTTTGGGGGGTATAATTAATAATGGAAATTAATTAACTAATTAACACACACCTTGAGTCCTCCTGTTGCAGAATGCATAGAATAAGAGGAGAGACTGACAGCTCTAGTAGGACAAGTCACTCAGTGAGGGGCACCGCATCTACCTGTTTGTGTGTTACAAAATACGCAGATTATTTTAATTAAACACTGGTTGCAGCCCTGCAGCAGCTAGGAAACCAACTGTGTGACGTAAAACAGTAACCCCCCACAAAACATTATCATTGTAAGTAATGTTTTATTTTATTTATTTATAAAGTTTTATATAGCACAAACTTGATCCTGAAGGATATCAGAGCGCTTTACAATTTGAGGCAATTAAATAACTTCCCAACCTATTCCCCTATAAACCCCCGTAGAGGAAGGGTTACATTTTGATCCTGAGCTGTAATATTTTTGGGGTGATTAACTGTCTTGTTCTGCTATTTTGAATACTTGGTGGTTGTTTTTCTTCCCTTGGTCCTTTCCTCTCATATATATGAGACCTATCACAATCATTTTGATTGATACTGATTCTTCCGCAAATTCAGTATACCTATAGAGCTACAACAGGAGTGTATGTTCACCCTCGAATTAATTCAGTTAAGTATAAATATAATTTAATCCCCTAACAAAAATAAACTTTGTAAAAAATCCCACAAAACCTGACCTACTCCTCTCCCAACCCCCAACGAATGTCCAACAAGAAAAAGTCCAACCAATGTCCGGTGAATAAACATTGCAATCTGAATGCAGTTTTAAACTGCCAGATTGACGTGGCAATATGATCCCCCTAAACTCACCTTTTATTACATATGTCACTGCAAAGGTAGGCCCTAGGTAGACCATAGGGCAAGGTGCATTGTAATTAAAAGGTTGGACATGTACTTTTAAGTCTTACATGTACTTGTAGCGAAACATTCCTACATTAATTTTTTCACTACTGTAAGGCCTACCCCTCCCATAGGATAACATTGGGTTGCCTTATTACATTTAAAAAGTACAAACTTTTGATTGGGAACATGTAAGCATTTCATGTTTGGTGTCTGATAAATTGCAATAAAAAATCCTCTTTAAAATGGTAAAGTCAGATTTTAAGTTACAATTTTGAAAATGCTACTTTTAAAAAGTTGACATTTTCCTGCCCTAAACTATTTAGTGCCTACCCCCTATCTTGGGTCACCTGACCGACTAGGTGTGGTTGAAAGTTGAACTATGTTTATTTCTCCCAGGCAGCCACACAATAGAGGGATTAGATGTGCCTGTATGGACCATCGACTGGCAAGATGGGGGAGCAGAGCTGGGCAGAGAACCCATTTGACATTGAATAGGCTCTGCTGTACCCTCACACAAAGGACTAGTCACCCCTGCATTGTTCATGCAGCTCACTTGGAACCAGGGCAGGGGAGTCAGGAAACTTCAAACACTTCAAAGGGAATTCTCTGGAAACGTCTACTTCAAAAGAGGTATTCTGTACAAAAAAGGGGACCCTCAGACCCACTCTTTAGTTCACTTTCTGAACCTGCAGAAGGACTTTCAGAGGAAGGCCTGCTGCTGTGGCCTGCTGTGTACTCCACAAGACTGCTTTGCTGCACCTAGAAGGACTGGTTTGCTTCCTGAAGCCTGCCTTGAACCCTCAGAGGTACAAAAGGGGGTGGTGATGGACAGAGCATCTGAACCAATCAAACACTCACACCCAGTCAAAAGAACTGGGTTTAATCCATCACCGTTCTTTAGCCCACTCTGCCACCCCAGTACAGACATGGCTATTTGCAAATCAGTCTGACCCTGTGCCTCATGGGAACAGACCAGCCCGAACTGCCAAGCCATGCCTTCCCTGGACCAGATACAAGCCACTGAGGACCGGTTTCTGGCATTCCAGCCGTCTTCAGCCCGGCTTGCTTGAATCCAGTGGTGTGGAGTGCATGGGACTCACGTCTGAGCATACCCATCCCACTCGGGGGGAAAAATGCAAAAACCACAGTTGATGGACAGAATGCAGAACAATGTCATCCGGTCCTCGGAAGCTTGTTTCCAGTCCAGGGAAGGCATTGCTTGGCAGTTCGGGCTGGACTGTTTCCATGAGGCACAGGGTCAGACTAATTTGCATATGGCCATGTCTGCACTGGGGTGGTGTGGAGTGCAAAAAAACGATGGATTTAGGCCCAGATCTCTGTACTGGGGTGAATGTATGACATTGTTCTGCATTCTGTCCATCAACTGTGGTTTTTGCATTTGTCACCCCGAGTGGGATGGGTATGCTCAGACGTGAGTCCCATGCACTCCACACCACTGGATTCAAGCAAGCCGGGCTGAAGACGGCTGGAATGCTAGAAACCGGTCCTCGGAAGCTTGTTTCCGGTCCAGGGAAGGCATGGCTTGGCAGGGCTGGACTGTTCCGATGAGGCACATGGTCAGACTGATTTGCATATGCCATGTCTGAACTGGGGTGGTGTGGAGTCCAAAAAAAGATGGATTTAGGCCCAGATCTCTGTACTGGGGTGAATGTATGACATTGTTCTGCATTCTGTCCATCAACTGTGGTTTTTGCATTTGTCACCCCGAGTGGGATGGGTATGCTCAGACGTGAGTCCCATGCACTCCACACCACTGGATTCAAGCAAGCCGGCCTGAAGACGGCTGGAATGCCAGAAATCGGTCCTCGAAACCTTGTTTCCGGTCCAGGGAAGGCATGGCTTGGCAGATCGGGCTGGACTGTTCCCATGAGGCACAGGGTCATACTGATTTGCATATGGCCATGTCTGAACTGGGGTGCTGTGGAGTGCAAAAAAACGATGGATTTACGCCCAGATCTCTGTACTGGGGTGAATGTATGACATTGTTCTGCATTCTGTCCATCAACTGTGGTTTTTGCATTTGTCACCCCGAGTGGGATGGGTATGCTCAGACGTGAGTCCCATGCACTCCACACCACTGGATTCAAGCAAGCCGGGCTGATGACGGCTAGAATGCCAGAAACCGGTCCTCGGAAGCTTGTTTCCACTCCAGGGAAGGCATGGCTTGGCAGTTCGGGCTGGACTGTTCCCATGAGGCACAGGGTCAGACTAATTTGCATATGGCCGTGTCTGAACTGGGGTGGTGTGGAGTGCAAAAAAACAATGGATTTAGGCCCAGATCTCTGTACTGGGGTGAATGTATGGCATTGTTCTGCATTCTGTCCATCAACTGTGGTTTTTGCATTTGTCACCCCGAGTGGGATGGGTATGCTCAGACGTGAGTCCCATGCACTCCACACCACTGGATTCAAGCAAGCCGGGCTGAAAACGGCTGGAATGCTAGAAACCGGTCCTCGGAAGCTTGTTTCCGGTCCAGGGAAGGCATGGCTTGGCAGGGCTGGACTGTTCCGATGAGGCACATGGTCAGACTGATTTGCATATGCCATGTCTGAACTGGGGTGGTGTGGAGTCCAAAAAAACGATGGATTTAGGCCCAGATCTCTTTGTTCTGGGGTGAATGTATGAAATTGTTCTGCATTCTGTCCATCAACTGTGGTTTTTACATTTGTCACCCCGAGTGGGATGGGTATGCTCAGACGTGAGTCCCATGCACTCCACACCACTGGATTCAAGCAAGCCGGCCTGAAGACGGCTGGAATGCCAGAAACCGGTCCTCGAAACCTTGTTTCCGGTCCAGGGAAGGCATGCCTTGGCAGATCGGGCTGGACTGTTCCCATGAGGCACAGGGTCATATTGATTTGCATATGTCTGAACTGGGGTGCTGTGGAGTGCAAAAAAACGATGGATTTACGCCCAGATCTCTGTACTGGGGTGAATGTATGACATTGTTCTGCATTCTGTCCATCAACTGTGGTTTTTGCATTTGTCACCCCGAGTGGGATGGGTATGCTCAGACGTGAGTCCCATGCACTCCACACCACTGGATTCAAGCAAGCCGGGCTGATGACGGCTGGAATGCCAGAAACCGGTCCTCGGAAGCTTGTTTCCACTCCAGAGAAGGCATGGCTTGGCAGTTTCGGGCTGGACTGTTCCCATGAGGCACAGGGTCAGACTGATTTGCATATGGCCATGTCTGAACTGGGGTGGTGTCGAGTGCAAAAAAACAATGGATTTAGGCCCAGATCTCTGTATTGGGGTGAATGTATGACATTGTTCTGCATTCTGTCCATCAACTGTGGTTTTTGCATTTGTCACCCCGAGTGGGACGGGTATGCTCAGACCTGAGTCCCATGCACTCCACACCACTGGAGTGCATGGGACTTTGTTTCACCATCCTGAAGTGGCTCAGAAAGATCCAATGGATGCTGCCCATCTCCACTCAGAAAACAGTAGTCAATGCCCTTGTTACATCTCGGCTTGACTACGGGAACATCCTGTATTTAGGTGCAAACAAAGCAGTTATAAAGAGGTTACAGCTTGTACAAAACTCAGCTGCCCGACTTTTATGTAACGTACCAAAAAACACCAGTGTGTCCTCCCACTTGCGTGAACTGCACTGGCTTAGGGTGGAAAATCGCATCAGATTTAAGACTCTGCACTATATGTTCAAGATTAAAGCAGGCACCGCACCTAAATACCTTCAGGCATTAGTTCATCCCTACATTCCCAAAAGAAATCTACGGTCACAATCAGCAGCAAACTTCTGGATGGGAGGGAGATCTTTTGCCCACCAGGGTCCATCTATTTGGAATTCACTTCCGCCCCATATACGCAAGGAGGGGAGTTATTCCAGGTTCAGAAAAGAAATAAAAACCTGGTTGTTCGATCAATAATCTTGAACGACCTCAGTGAACCCGTTCCATCTTCTGTGCTGTGTCTTGGCGCCGGGAAACCCTTTTTGGGTAGCTGTTTGCGCCTTATAAGTTTAAAAAATAAATAAAAAGAAATAAATAAATTCAAGCAAGCCGGGCTGAAGACGGCTGGAATGCCAAAAAACGGTCCTCGGAAGCTTGTTTCCGGTCCAGGGAAGGCATGGCTTGGCAGTTCCGGCTGGACTGTTCCCATGAGGCACAGGGTCAGGCTGATTTGCATATGGCCATGTTTGAACTGGGGTGGTGTGGAGTACAAAAAAACGATGGATTTAGGCCCAGATCTCTGTACTGGGGTGAATGTATGACATTGTTCTGCATTCTGCCCATCAACTGTGGTTTTTGCATTTGTCACCCCGAGTGGGATGGGTATGCTCAGACATGAGTCCCATGCACTCCACACCACTGGATTCAAGCAATGCCAGAATGCCAGAAACCGGTCCTCGGAAGCTTGTTTCCGGTCCAGGGAAGGCATGGCTTGGCAGTTTGGGCTGGACTGTTCCCATGAGGCACAGGGTCAGACTGATTTGCATATGGCCATGTCTGAACTGGGGTGGTGTGGAGTACAAAAAAACGATGGATTTAGGCCCAGATCTCTGTACTGGGGTGAATGTATGACATTGTTCTGCATTCTGTCCATCAACTGTGGTTTTTGCATTTGAACCCTCAGAGGCCTGCCCTGCTGCTTGAATCCTGTTTCATCACCTGCACCCAGAATTACCAGAGTTACTCCAAGGGCTTGAACCCGCACCTGGACCTGGCCTGAGGGAGCCTTAATGCTCCCCTCCAGTCCTGGACCTTTGGTGGTGGTGCTAAAGTTGCCCGGATAGCCAAAATCTAAAACCTGAGACTCGAAATTATTTGGGCTAAAAACTGCTCTGAGAACCCAGGGAAAACCTGGACAATCCTGCTCGTATATCCACCCAAAGTGCATTGTTAGTTGACCTGATTTCGCAACACCTCCCACTACGTTCTGCTCCACAGCAACACATGCTGTTCAACAGGTTTTTGCCAAAGGGGTATCCAGCTTCGTGATACTCTTGTCGGCTACAGCCGAATATGGATCTATCCTGTCTCAGTACAACCCCGGCAGGAATCTTCGTTCCTCACATAAACTTCTACTTTCTGTGCCTCGTGTCAGGAAGACAAGGTGGGGAGGCAAGGCCTTTTCCAATCTGGCCCCTAAATGGTGGAATGCTCTCCCTCTGGAAGTAAGGTCCCGCCCCACTCTACAAGCCTTTAGATCTGCTTTAAAGACCCACCTCTTCACACGCGCATACCTGTAGTGGTGCTCTGCAAACTTTTTGATCTGTTTTTGATAGGCGCCTTGACACCTTCGGGTTTAGTTTGCGCGATACAAATTGCATAATAATACAGCCTCCAGCCTCATCCCGCTGTAGATTTTCAACTTCCTAAAAAGTGACTACATCTGAAAATAGAAACATTCACTGCAACTCTGTCCGGTGGCTCCCCCACATGACGCTTCCTCCTTGGACACCACCTGCTACCGTGGCCGCTGAAGTTTACCTTCTCAGAATTTTTTTTTCTCCAGAATTTCTTCTAAGTCTGAAGGTACGCACTCACAGGGCCCAATCCATTCTTTGTATGCGACCTGCCCTCCTTGGCGGTCAAACATATTGTTTGACACCGTAGCCACGATGATTATACTACCTCAATTATTATATCACTTTGTGGCCACACCAGTGGTTTTAAAAAAAGGTGTTTCATCACAGGAATGGGCAGCACACTCTCTGGCTTAGTTTGGCCAATGGGCAGGAAGAGACTGTCTATTGCAAAGAAAATGCAGCAGATTTCGAAGGGCATGGGTGAACCCAACCTCAGTTTATTACACTGCGGCACAACTAAAATGGCCAATGTGATGGACATTAAGACCCTGTAAGCATAGAGACCACTGTTGTGGTGGGCAATAGGGGGATTTAAGGTATTTTGTAAGAGAGGAGGTGGTGGTGAGATGAAGGCAGCCTGAGTAGTGAGGTACTTTTGGGCCAGCAATGCCACCAGATTGGTGGTAGAAAACCACACGGGCCCCTGATACTCGTGTGGTGTATGCAAGGTTCCGCGACCTTGTGTTTCATTATGACAAGAAGATCTGAACAGACTCTGATATCAGGGTTGTGGACAACTTTTATTTAGGTAGCACACTCAGTTGTTTGCAGACCTAAGGAAAGCCAAGGACATACTGGTGGGATGATTTATGACACACGCTGCATTGACGTGGACCGAGAGGAACACATAAGGCAGATAAGATGTGGAACTGAAGGATCAATAGTGCTCACACACATACTTAGGTTGGGTGACTGTAGACGTGCCACTACAACATTGCATGCATCGTTTTTATCGGCTTTGGTGTGGATTTAGCCTTCCTGAAATCAAAGTGGGAGCAGTGTATGAGAAAGGACATAACAGTTGTCAGGTGAGTAGGGGTGTTGAGTAACCCAGGGCAGTAAAATCTGCTCTGCTCACCTGAGTTTGCAGATTATCAATCGATCAATCAATCAATCAATCGTCGCATTTATATAGCGCACTACTTACCCAGAGGGTCTCAAGGCGCTGGGGGAGGGGGATCTGCTACTGCTCGAACAACCAGGTCTTGAGTTGCTTCCTGAAGGCGAGGTGGTCCTGGGTCAGGCGGAGGTGGGTGGGGAGGGAGTTCCATGTCTTGGCGGCGAGGTAGGAGAAGGACCGTCCCCCTGTGGTGGCTCTACGGATGCGGGGGACGGCGGCGAGGGCGTGGCTGGTCGATCGAAGCTGGCGTTTGGGAGCGTAGAAGTTGAGGCGGCTGTTGAGGTATCCTGGGCCTTGGCTGTGTAGGGCTTTGTGTGCGTGGGTGAGGAGACGGAAGGTGATTCTCTTGTTGACCGGGAGCCAGTGAAGATCTCTCAGGTGTCCGGAGATGTGACTGCGACAGGGGATGTCCAGGATGAGTTGTGCTGAGGCATTCTGGATCCGCTGGAGTCTCTTCTGGAGTTTGGCAGTGGTTCTGGGTGACCGTCTTCCTGGTCTCGGTGGGGATCCACCGGAAGATCTTACGTAGCATGCGCAGGATGCTGAAGCACGACGAGAAGACGGCGTTGACTTGTCTGGTCATGGAGAGGGAGGAGTCCAGGATGAAGCCCAGGTTGTGTGCGTGGTCTGTTGGTTTGGGTGCGCTGCCTAGGGCGGGGGGCCACCAGGAGTCGTCCCAAGCGGCGGGTGAGGATCCCAGGATGAGGACTTCCGTCTTATCTGAGTTCAGTTTCAGGCGGCTGTTCTTCATCCATTTGGCTACCTCTTTCATCCCTTCGTGAAGGTTGGCTCTGGCGGTGGCGGGGTCGTTGGTAAGGGAGAGGATCAGCTGGGTGTCGTCGGCGTAGGAGATGATGTTGAGGTTGTGCTGGCGTGCGATGTCTGCGAGGGGGCTCATGTAGATGTTGAAGAGGGTTGGACTGAGCGAGGAGCCTTGAGGGACGCCGCAGATGACTTCGGTGGCTTCAGATCTGAACGGAGGGAGGCAGACTCTCTGTGTCCTTCCGGCGAGGAAGGAGATGATCCACTCCAGTGCCTTCTCCTGGACTCTGACGTTGCTGAGGCGTTGTACTAGGGTACGATGGCAGACAGTGTCGAAGGCCGCGGAGAGGTCGAGGAGGATGAGGGCCGCTGTTTCTCCGTTGTCGAGCAGCGCTCGGATGTCATCGGTGACTGCGATCAGGGCAGTCTCGGTGCTGTGGTTGGCCCGGAAGCCAGACTGCGAGGGGTCGAGGGATCCGTTCGTCTCGAGGAAGGCGGCCAGCTGCTTGTTGACGGTCTTCTCGATGACTTTTGCAGGAAACGGGAGCAGCGAGATGGGGCGGTAGTTTTTGAGGTCGGTGGGGTCAGCCGATGGCTTCTTGAGAAGAGCGCTGAGTTTGGCGTGCTTCCAGCTCTCCGGGAAGGTAGCAGTGTCGAAGGAGGTGTTGATGATGTCTCGCAGGTGGGGTGCGATGATAGCGTCGGCCTTGTTGAAGACGTGGTGAGGGCAGGGGTCGGTTGGAGATCCGGAGTGGATGGAGTTCATCGTGCGAACGGTGTCTTCGGTGCTGATCGGAGTCCAGGCGCGGAGGGTGGTGGTGGGGGGCGGTGGTTCGGTCGTGGTGATCGTCGGTTGAGGGCTGAAGCTGTTGTGTATGTCCACGATCTTGTTGTGGAAGTAGGAGGCGAGGGAGTTGCAGAGGTCTTGCGAAGGGGTGATGTCGTTGTTTCCGGCGTTGGGGTTGGAGAGCTCTTTGACGATGTTGAAGAGTTCTTTGCTGTTGTGTGCATTGTTATCCAGTCATTCCTTGAATGCAGTTTTCTTGGTAGCGCGGATGAGTTGGTGGTGTTTTCGGGTGGCGAGCTTGAGGGCAGTCATGTTGTCCGGTGTTGGGTCTCTGCGCCAGGTTCTCTCGAGGGCTCGGCAGTTCTTCTTGGAGCTCTTGAGTTCGTCGGTGAACCATGGGGCTTTCTTGCTACCGGGTCTGCTGGGCGGGGTCCTCAGGGGGGCGAGCTCGTCTGCGCAGTCGCTGATCCACTTCATGAGGTTGGTGGCCGCCTGGCTAGGGTTTGTTGTGCTGGTGGGAGGGTTCATGCTCAAGGAGGACGCGAGCTGGTCGGCTGTGATCTTGTTCCAGTTCCTGCGTGCAGCCTGTTGCTGGTGGTGGTGGATCGTGGTCCTTGCGAAGCTGAAGTGGACGCAGCTGTGGTCCGTCCAGTGGAGTCCGGTGGCGTGGCTGAAGGCGATGTCCTTGCTGGATGAGAAGACGGGGTCGAGCGTGTGTCCGGCGTAGTGGGTGGGGGTGGTCACCAGTTGCTTGAGTCCCAGGTTGGCGAGGTTGTCCAGCAGGGTGGTGGTGTTGCGGTCGTTGTTCTCCAGGTGGAAGTTGAGGTCCCCTAGGAGGATGTAGTCAGCGGAGCAGAGGGCGTGTGGGCTGATGAAGTCGGCGATGTCTTCGCTGAATTGTGTGCGTTGTCCAGGGGGTCTGTAGATGAGGGTGCCTCTGAGGGTGGTCTTGGGGTTGATGTGGACTTGGAAGTGCAGGTGCTCGGCGGTTGCGAGGGTGTCATCGGTGTTGGTCGTGATGCGGATGGTGTTCCTGTGGACGATGGCGATGCCTCCTCCGGTGTGGTTGATGCGGTCCCTTCGGATGATCTTGTAGCCGTCTGGGATGGCGATGTCAGGCGCTGAGGAGGCGTTCATCCATGTTTCTGTGAAGAAGGCAACGTCTGGGGCTGTGGTGTCAAGCAGGTTCCAGATCTCGATGGCGTGCCTGTGGACGGAGCGGGTGTTGAGCAGGATGCATTTCAGGTGGCTGCTGCTGTTGCTCGTCTTGGTTGGTGTAGGTGTAGTGCAGGTCCGGAGGCAGGTGAACTTGCAGGAGTTGCAGCAGAAGGGTCCGTTGGTGCGTCTCGGGGTGGCTCGGTAGCAGCCCGGTACTCGGCCGGCGTTGAGTGCCTTGAGGGTGGCGGCGTCGTACGTCCGGCGGGTGGGCTGGGGTCTGCGGGGGCCAGGAGTCCTGGCGCTGGGCGCGGTCCAGGCGCGGACGGGCGCAGACGGGCTTACCTTTGGCGCACCTTCGGCGCTCAGTCGGCCCTCCCGCTGCGCGCGTCCGCTGCGCGGTCGCTCTGGGGGCGTCATAAATCTAGCCGGGAGGGCGGGTCAGCTGGGAGGTCGGAGCGGGGCGGCCAATGGGCTGGAGGTGGGCGGGGCCGCAGGGAGGCAGCGGCGGGAATCGGCGATGACGGGCGGCTCAGCGGCAGCTGGGTCGCTCAGGCCGGCAGGCAGGCAGACAGGAAGGCGTTTGGCAGCAGGAGGGGTGACCCGGCCTCGTAGAAGGCACAGTGGTCACTCCGCATTCAGCGTAGAACGCGGAGCTACCGAAAACTCCACTCTCTGAAGCATAGCAGAGTTTTCTTCTTCTTCGCCCTTTCAAAATGCTTTTTGGCGTGCGAAGTAGCGACATAGCGAGATCCCTGCATTCGCCAATGAGATTTCCTATACGTTTGCGTGCACCACGAGATTTGGTAGCCAGCCGCATGTTCCCGCAAGAGTGTGCGATCACGAACACGTCATTCGGACGCGCCATCTGACTTACGAGGTCGCGAAGCTTACGAAGCCGAACATGCAAAATGTGCAATCTGGAGAAGAATATCTCTTGAGCAGCATAAAACCTTATCGAAAATGATGATTTTGATAAAAAAAAACTCCTTAGATTGACATTTCGCTGTACTTTTTTGTGCAAGGAGTCCTTTTTTTAAAAACGTTTTTTGGGGAGAGGAAGGAAGTGCCCCCAGCATCTCTAATTTCCTGTTCATTTTCAGCAGGCTCCTTCCAGTGCTTTGTCCATGTCCTGTTCACTTTTCATTTGGATTTGGAGCTGGAAGGATCACCCTTTGTGTCTGCTGCATTATATATCATTGGATTTGAGGAATTTTGGATTTGAGATTTTACAAGTAAGTTGGTGTTGTTTGTTTGATTGAGGCATCGCAGTGCTGCAACTACATTTTTTGTACTTTTCATCATTTAATTTTTTTTTTATTGTCGGTAGCCAGTAGGCCCAGAGCTACTCATCCGTGCATGAAACAACTGTTTCTGTGGTTAAACAATTAGACCTAACAGTGGGACCTTCTAACTGCCAGCTCCTAACCTAATGTCACTCCATCCGTATTGTCCCTTCTATACTTGCAGGGGTCTGTGTGCACACTGCATAGCGCCCACCATCACAGTGTTCATCCCTGCCATAAAAATGAGTCCCAAGAGGTTCCAAACTATCACCAACACATCACTTAACTCGCTGCCCAGGATTTATGACTCAGGAAATTTATATAGAAAAATGTGAAATGTAGCATAGACCATTGCTAAAAAACTTTCTTTGCAATTAATTTACTTGCGCTGGTCTATTAGATTTAGGTGTTCTTACCTGGAGAATGGTACCTTTTCCTCCGGTATATAATGGTTCACTGTCTTTTATGGCGGGTGTATTACTCACCTGGTAACTAATTGAGCCTCAGAACATTGATTCAAATCACAGACATTGTATCTTTTTTATGAATATTTGCCATAGCTTGCATGTATTGCTTTTATGTTGTAAAATGTGGATAAAAATCACGTAAATAACCACATTTTGTGAATTATCTCTGTTGCCAGTGTTCTCCTTGACTGCATGATATCAATGCCTTTGAAAGAAAATGTATTTTTACTCACAGTAATAATGATGATTTACCTCCCCATGGCGATTCATTCAAAGTAGCTGGAACAAATAATATACATTTTCCTCACTCTTACCTTTTAGAATTCATCCCACTGAGCTCCTTTCGTTGTTTATTTACACAAAAATATCAGCAGCAGCCATAACACAAAAAAAAGTCCAAACATTGATGACATAACCAACTTAAATAAAACCCTACAAATATGGCTCAACAGTTTGTCAATTCAAGACAACAATCAGTCGCCTGGATATTGCGCAAATTCACTTTGCAATATAGTGGCGAGATACCTCACCTTACAGGCGCACATAAATGCTCTAGACAAAGCTGCATAGAACCAACTGAAACTTTTGTGAGAAATTAAACAGCTCTTCCCAGAAGAATAATTCAACTATGTGTCCCAGACTCTAGCGCTTTGAAGACTTGACTGTGGTAATTCCCAACTTTGTTGAATTTCCAAAACCCATCAGATGTATTCCAAGCTTTTTGTAAAGCGTGAAAGCTATTGGACACACTGCTTGCTAGCAAGTTGGTTTGGGGAAGCGGATGTGTGTGGGCAAGACCAATTTATTGTCCATAGAGATACTCATGTTCCTTTTGGATGAGAAGGTACAATATTGAGCTTATACAATGGTGGGAGTCAAGGCACAAAAATCACCTAGTTCTCCTTGGAAATAATCTCAGGTTTCTTGAAGAGTAGCAGCATACTGTGAAGACATTGATCCAGGGTGGAGCATTGCTCCTCCAATCAATCAACCCCACATTTACTCTTCAAATTATTTGTCCCACACTGCTACAAGACCTTCTAAAGCACCCAAACAATAGAAACCAAAACTACATTTGTTCATATGAATTTCTATGTACAAGATAAACCACTGCAATCAATTTAGATGGAACCACTCCAAGAGGTCCCATGCCTAGCAGCATTTACCGAGTCCACCTTAGTGTGCTGAGGAGGTATATACCAGGGCACACACGGTGGCATTTGCATGTTGATATCTCCTCAGGAACCTTCTTGTAGTGATGACAGCTGTTCTAACCTGGCAGTTACCTGATGTGGGGTGTAGTCAGGAATAAACCGTGTAGAACCATAACTGAATTATGTTGACTTTTCTGTATCTTAACAAAACATGTAGTTTTGCTAAAGTAAGTACTTAAATTGGCTCATTACACAGCACACAGCCAATACAATTATTTGCTTCAGGACACCCTTACCTGAGTCTATTACTGTTGCTGTTGCCCTGCTGGTCCGTTTTTCCTGCTTGCCGCCCTGCTGGAGATCTGCCCAGCCAACGTTGGATCCCGCATTCCTTCTTCTTCGCTCCGGAAAGCAGGACCGCTATCTGTCGGGAACTACATCCCCCAGAGGGCAGCGTGGTCTCGCGTGAGGAGCTAAGGCAGCCAATCACCGGGCCCTTAAAAATCACGGGGCCTCCCGCGGTGCGGGACGCGCGTGGGCTGGCCCGGCTGGTCTGGGCCACCCCCTGAAGATATTGGACTGAGCACGGTAGTTTGTTTTGTACTTTATTCTATTTTTTGAACTTGTACTTGTCCAATCTTGAGTAAGGGAAATTTTAGTAAAGGTAGGACTGTGGCAGGGACCGTAGGCGCCTTCCTGCTGAGGGCAAAATCTGCCCTTATCCATGAAATCCAGCTCACCGAGCGAAGATTGTCTTTTGAGCCCCCCTTCCTCATAGTCGACTTTCCTTGACCTGAACATTTTCAGTATCAAGTGCAGTAGCCAATAATGAGACTCCCTCATCACCAATTAGTACCCCAGTACAAGTTGTGACAGATTCAGTTATGAATGCTGTCTCTTTAACATCTTCCGAACAAAGCATTTCTGATAGATACATCTGCTGTGTGGATTCCTCACCTTGTGATTATCCCCCTTGCGTCAGCAACATTCGGAAATTCTTTTGTAGCCTCGCGCCGACGTGGACTCGGACGTCATAGAGTCACGGCTTCGCCCGCGACTCCGCTGACGTCACCGACACCTACAATAGGCCCACGCCGGCGTGATGACATCAGTTCCCTTTTTTCCGCGTCGTCGACGCTAACGGTTTTCGGGATACTCTGTAGCTTCAAGTTACTCTGTAGCTTTATTTCTTCGTTGTTTCCAGTTCTCTTGTTACTTTGTTCGTAAAAATGTCGACAAAGAAGACGGGTTTTAAACCCTGCAGGGAATGTGGAAAAATTATGTCCGTTACAGACCCGCACCAGGACTGCATTTGGTGCTTGAGATCCGACCACGACGTGGATGGGTGTTCGTCGTGTCAAAAAATGAATCCTAAGGCCCTCCGAGAAAGGGAGTCTAAGCTTCTTGTTGCTAAATTGAAGGCCGATAAAGAAAGAAAATCTTCGAAGTCCCATTCGAAGAAGTCGAGATCGAGGTCGAGGTCTCGGGAGGCGTCGGCTTCGAAGTCTTCCTCGGATCATGCTTCGAGGTCGCGAAGGAAGCACAAGAAGAGAAGACATGAGTCTTGACGTCATTCAGGTGATAAGTCTGGCTCGAGGTCGAGATCACCTAAGAAGATAAGATCGAAGGTAATTCCTCCACAAGAGGCTTCGGATCAGGAGGGCGAGGCTTCGCCTTCGGAGTCGCCGGCTCATTCACCGGCTCCGGCTCCCGATCCGACTCCGGCTCCGTCTCCGGCCCGGGAAGAGGAAGAGGAGGTTCCTGAAGAGGTTGAGAATTCGACTCCTGTTGTTGAGACAGATTCAAATCTACCTCGAGGTCGGCCTGAGCATCCACCATTTCCAGCTCCAGGTTAGGATCCTTCTGCGTTTCTTAACGCAATGTATGATGTCTTCTCTAAGTCTTGGTACCCCTCTGGAGCGCCTTCGGGTCCTATGGGTCCAATGGCATTTAATTTGGGGGTGCCTCATTCATATGCCCCGGCACCTTTCATGCCGTTTTTGCCGGCTCCGACCCCGCTGTGGCAGTACCAGGCTCCACCGAGGTCAACGCCGATGTCGACGCCGGCTCGTCCGAAGTCGACGACTCCAGCACCGGCGTCGCCTGCTCCAAGCAAGTCTTTGGAACATTCTTCTAGGCCTTCGGGTTCGGTCCCGACGTCGGCTCTGGCGCCGTCGGAGTCGACAATGGATCCGGCTGCACTTCGAGTTAAGCAGAGATCTAGAAGGGAGGCTCAACGTCTGCTAGAAGAACAGAGGTACTGTGAGTCTCATTCTGACTTGGAAGAAGGTGAGCTGGATGAAAATTATTTTGAGGATCTAGCAGAGGCTAGTGGACTTGAGTTTTCTCCAGAGTGGGTCTTGCAATCAGGCCCTGATGCATCGTCAAAGGATGTTCAACCATATCATGTGGTTATGAGAAAAGCAGCGGGTCTTTTAGGCTTAAAATTGCCTACTGTTGAGTTCAAATCGAATCTGCTTACAGAGGTTCTTCATTCTCCGAGCTCAGCAGTGGAGCCTTTGCTCCCTTTTAATGATGCTTTGACTGATCCCATTATGGAGGTGTGGAAGAAGCCTCTTTCTGCTCCTGCAGTCTCGAAAGGTGTGGCTCGGAGGTATAGAGTGGCTCCTGAGGACCCTGATTTTTTGTCGACACACCCTTCACCTGAGAGTTTGGTGATCCAAGCGGCATGTTCCAAGAAGTCAGTGGGTGCTTTTCCCCAAGTTCCTGGTGACAAGGAGGCTAAAAAGCAAGATCAGGTAGCCAAGAAGACTTTCTCTTCCGCTAGTATGGCGTTGAAGTCCACAAATGCCACTTGCCTTATGGGAAGATATATCCATGCTCTTATGGACTCAGTACGTACTTTGATCCCAAAGGTTCCTGAAGACTGTAGAGGTGACTTTGAGGAAGCTTTATCTGACACTCAGGCAGCAGCTCGTCAGGTTATTCAGAGCGGCCTTGATACTGCAGACTCTGTGGCGAGGATTATGGGCACTGCTGTTGCCACAAGGCGTTCTGCATGGTTGAAATCCTCAGATTTTTTAGCTGATGTGCAATCTGCTTTGCTTGATCTGCCTTTCGATGGAGAGGGACTCTTTGGCAAAAAGGCAGATTCGGCCTTGGAGAGATTTAAGGACAGCAGGGCAACTGCTAGATCTCTTGGTCTGCAAGTGAGAGGCTCTAGGACCAGGAAATTCAGAGGATTTGGTCGCTCTTCCTTTCGTACATTTAGACAAGGACAGCAGCAGCAGCAACAGCAGCAGCAGTCAAACACCTTGTATAAGTCGTACAGGGGAAGGCAAAGGGCGCGTCCTAGAGGGCGTCAGACCTCTTCCTCCTCCACCTCCTCCAACCCCCCAGCCACAGAAAAGCAGCCCTAGATCCGCCATCCAGGATCATGTGGGTCCGGTGGGGGGGCTTACTCACTTTCTACGGGATTGGGAATCGGTTACATCAGATCTTTGGGTTCTCAATCTCGTAGAAAATGGGTATGCCCTTCCCTTTCGGGAATTCCCTCCCAATTACCCTCCTTGCCAGGGTTATTGCTCAGAGGAACATCTACTACTCCTACAGGAGGAAGTTCAAACTCTGTTGAGGAAGGGTGCGATAGAGGTGGTCCCAGAGCAGGAAAAAGGTCAGGGATGCTACTCCCAGTATTTTCTGATTCCCAAGAAGGATGGCAGGCTTCGGCCGATTCTGGATCTCAGGATCTTGAATTTTTATCTAAAACAGGAGAAATTCAAGATGCTCACCCTTGCTCAGGTTCTTCAGGCTCTGCTGGAAGAAGACTGGATGGTGTCGCTCGACTTGCAGGATGCGTACTTTCACATCCCTATCCTCAAGTCGCACAGGAAGTATCTCCGTTTTACGGTGGGTTCGCAGCACTATCAGTTTGCGGTCCTTCCGTTTGGGATTACTACTGCGCCTCGAGTCTTCACCAAGGTGATGGCAGTGGTGGCGGCGCATCTCAGGAGGTCGGGGATTCTAGTATTCCCTTATGTAGACGACTGGCTGATCAAAGCAGAGTCGGTCGAGAAAGTGCTCCATCACCTGCAGAAGACAACCCAGTTGTTGTTCAGGTTGGGTTTTTCAATAAATGTGCCCAAATCTCACCTGGTGCCCTCCCAGCGGAACCTGTTCATAGGTGCAGTACTGGGCACAACTGTATGTCGTGCATTCCCTCCACCTCAAAGGATTCGCGACATACAGGATATGATTCCTTTATTCTACAATGGAGCGGTCGTTCCAGTCCTGAAGGTCCTTCGCCTGCTCGGTCTGATGGCTTCTTGCATTCTGTTGGTCAACCATGCACGCTGGCACATGAGGGCGCTCCAGTGGTGCCTCCGCAGGCAGTGGTATCAGCACAACAGAGATCTCAGGGAGTCAGTGAGGATCTCCAGAGAAGCTGCGGTGGATGTGTCTTGGTGGGGCGTGGAAAGCAACCTGTCTCAGGGGAAGCCTTTTCAGCTACCTCCTCCGGTGGCCACAGTGATTACGGATGCATCCACTCTAGTATGGGGTGCTCATATGGGGGACCTGGAGGTCAAGGGTCTTTGGTCTCCAGAGGAAAGGTTGCTTCACATCAACCTTCTGGAATTGCGGGCGATACGTCTGGCGCTCAAGGCCTTCCTCCCTTCCCTTCGCGGTCAGTCGGTTCAAGTCCTGACGGACAACACGACCGCGATGTGGTACATCAACAAGCAGGGAGGTGTGGGGTCGCAGTGTCTCTGCAGAGAGGCTCTGCGTCTCTGGTCCTGGGTTCAGGACCACCAGATTTGTCTGATGGCAAATCATCTGGCCGGAGTTCTAAACGTTCGTGCAGACGTTCTCAGTCGGCAGTTCTCTGCCGATCACGAGTGGAGGCTTCACCCGGAGGTGGTGCGTCATGTCTTTCGGACGTGGGGGACTCCTCAGGTGGACCTGTTCGCTACTCGCGAGAATGCTCACTGACCGTCATTCTGCAGTCTCCAGTATCCGATGCAGGGAGCCTTGGGGGACGCGTTTCAGTTGAGTTGGGGAAATCAACTCCTTTACGCGTTTCCCCCCATACCCTTGATTCCTCGGGTTCTGACGAAGATTCGCCAAGACCGGGCCCAAGTCATATTGATCGCCCGGGACTGGCCAAGAAGGGTGTGGTATACAGATCTACTCCACCTCTCCTCTCACCCGCCGCTCCGTCTCCCTCTCAGGGCAGACCTCCTCTCTCAGATGGAGGAGCAGGTTCTACACCCCCACCTCCAGACATTGCACCTTCATGCCTGGAGATTGAACGGGGCAACCTGATTTCCTTATCCCTCACACCTGACGTGGTGGATGTCATCTTGTCAGCCAGGCGTGACTCCACTAAATCTGTCTATTCGTATAGATGGTCTAAATTTGTTGATTGGTGTGGTGGGTATTCTATTGACCCTTTGAGAGCCCGTTTGTCTGACGTTCTCCGGTTTGCTCTTTCTCTGGCACAGCAGGGGCTTGCTGTTGCTACGGTTAAGGGTTATCTTTCGGCACTGTCGGCTTTTCTTTGTTTGCCTGACCAGCCGTCTCTTTGTAAGTCTCCAGTTGTTTTAAGGTTTTTGAAGGGTCTCACGAATATGTTCCCTCCTACTCCTTTTATTGTGCCTCATTGGGACTTAAATCTTGTCTTGACTTTCCTGATGGGTGCTCCCTTTGAGCCTCTTCATAAATGTCCTATGAGGTTTTTAACCTTTAAGGTAGTCTTCCTCGTTGCAATAACCTCGGCAAGGAGGGTAAGTGAGCTTCAAGCTCTTAGTTCCAAGCCCCCTTTCTTGACCATTCAAGCTGATCGGATGGTTCTTAGGACCAGGGCTGCTTTTCTCCCTAAGGTGGTGACTCCTTTCCACCTTGGTCAATCTATTACCCTCCCTACCTTTTATCCTCCCCCACATCCTTCCAAGGAGGAGGAGAGGTTGCACCGTCTGGACCCCAAGAGGGCGGTGTCTTTTTATTTGGACAGAACTAAGGACTGTCTCGATTGGATGATCAGCTCTTCATTGGCTTTGCTGGCTGCAAGAAAGGAAGAGCGGTCCATAAAAGGACTTTGTCGAGATGGATCATCCTCTGCATAAAGATCTGCTACTCTTTGGCCGGTAAGGAACCTCCAGAGGGTATAAGGGCTCATTCTACAAGGGCTAAGTAATCTACCTCTGCATTGGCTAGAGGTGTTCCTGTGGAGGACATTTGCAGGGCGGCAACTTGGTCCTCCCTCCACACGTTCGCAAAGCACTACTGCTTGGACACTGAGGTGAGGAGGGACGGCCACTTTGCGCGCTCTGTCCTTCAGGATTTCCTGGTTTAGAAGAGTGGACACCCTACTCCGGGAGTGTGGGACTGCTGTGGGACTCTATTCACAAGGTGAGGAATCCACACGGCAGATGTATCTATCAGAAGAACAAGTTACTTACCTTCGGTAACGCTTTTTCTGGTAGATACTATATCTGCCTGTGGATTCCTCACTGACCCACCCGCCTCCCCGTTGTCCACTCTTCTTTACCAGAGTTGCTGTATTGTATTGTGTAATGTATTGTGAAGGAGTTGTTTTGTTTGCATTTGCTTCACACTGTGTGTTTTTCTCCTTGATTATTGTATATTATGTATACTATGTATATTTCTGTTTACATTGGTCCATCCGTGTGCCTCGATGGCACGGAAAAAAGGGCGGAACTGATGTCATCACGCCGACTCTATGACGTCCGAGTCCACGTCGGCGCGAGGCTACAAAAGAATTTCCGAATGTTGCTGACGCAAGGGGGATATTCACAAGGTGAGGAATCCACAGGCAGATATAGTATCTACCAGAAAAAGCGTTACCGAAGGTAAGTAACTTGTTCTACTGGGTTAAAAGTAACAACTAGAGGGCAAAAGGCTAAATGTAAACGCAAGCATGTACATAATGTGAAATCTTCACGTAAAATTGTCAAAGAAAAGGGTAAAAATATTACAAAGCAGTTTAGAGCCGCCACAAGCTCGGTAGGGAGGAAAGGGAAATCTGTTGTTGGTGTTCATGAAACTATGGAGCTCTTAGAAAGCGCCACTAAGCAGAAGGAAATAGGCAAGCCTGATGACGTAACGGAGGATGAGTACTTCTGGGGCAGACTTGAGACATTGATGTCGACCCTTTTGGAACCCATTCACTTAAAAATCACTAATATAAAAGCCCGGCTAGCAAAAGTGGAGGAGTTGGTGCATAGTACACACCAATCGGTACAGGCAGCTGTCACTAATCCAACAGTACGCCCTTTTCCCCGTGAAGCGGAAGATCATGCTGCGGGTCCGTCTTCCAATTTTGTTACCGCTGGGCAAATGAAACGTAAAGATGTCATCATTACTTCAAATACCAATAACTCCACTTGCACAGTAAACAGAGTAATTATAGGGGGGACGGAAGGTGGAAGCAATGATGTAGCTGTAAATGGCACAAATCATCAGGGCCTTCAAGAGAATTTTTACAATCCATCACAAAATCTAAATTTACCCCAGAAGCCACCCAGTACACGGTTGTTTTGGCAAATGTTCCACCATTAGCACCCAATGTATTTGAACATTGGTCAAAGTTAAGGAATAAGTCACTCCATTTCCTTACCTCTAGGACTGGCCTGAAAAATCCCCTTTTCTCTGACTTTAAAATGGTACGAAGGATCGGGTGGGTTGGTACATCTCCCAAGTCATTAAGTGGACACTGTGTTGCTATAACTTTTAAGGTACCACACTTGGTACGCACTATCATTGAGAGGGGTTACAATGGGCCTGTCAACTCCCATGATATAAATATATTACCCGTAGGATATTTTTAGCGCCCTTCAGAACCTGTAATGAATCCAGGCCTCCAGCGTTTTGTAGAAAAATATATGGGAACAAGGCAGCCAAGATATTATATGCTAACATATAATAGATTTGAGGTTTTAAGTGGCCTGGAAGATAACGATTGACTTCACTCTGAGACTTGTGTAAATTCCAACCATGCTACAGGCAGGAGTGACACTTGTGATATACAGAGTCTGCCCTCGGGGGAGAAAGTCTTTATTACTGACAAACGTACTGAGGAAAGCACCAGAGCTGTGCCTTGTGAGTACAGAGCCGCAAGGTCGGATACCAGGTACGATTTGCGGGGCTCTGTACTTGTCCCCCCATTTAGTCGGTCATATGAAGTCCCAGTGGAACGCGGGAGTGAGAGGGTTCAAGGGCCTAGCGACCCAAGTAATGGGGTTTTAATTAGAGCTCAGGATGCTTTTAATGATTCTTTTCAATCAGTACATGTTAATACGGTCTTGTCAGAGGGCGTAATTCCCCCTCATACTCACTCGACTATTGTCAAACCCCTACTCTGCCATATTGTTTCCTGGAATATTGCTGGAATTTGATCGAAGTTAAATACCCAATTATGGTGGTATTTTATTCTACACTTTGAGGTTTTTTGCTTCCAGGAGACATGGACCAAGGAAGCGATCCATCTAAATGGTATAGGACTTATCACGTCCCAGCCGTTGATGGCCGGAGTGGGAGAGCTAAGGGTGGTTTGTGTGTGTATCTATCCAACAGTATGAACCTAAAACGGATAACAGAGTTCGCCAATGATGATTATTATAGTTGTGTTGGATTTGGACTCAACATTCTCTTAGCCTTGGTCAATTTTTATAATAATATTCCCCCAGGACTAGTGTGTAGTTTTATCAAGAATATGCTCCAATCGTTGGATCTCCTAGGTAAAAGTAAAAGGAAAGATATAATGTCACTCTTGGTGGGGGATTTTAAATGTATCTTGTGTGAAAATGCTAAATAATGTATGTGGAGCATTGTGTGAAGAAGGTGTATGCTCTTCACATTTTAGTCATACTGTTATGTGGGAACAGTTAAATGAATGAATTAATAGTTTTGACCTCGGTTTTGTTAATGAACTGTGCTCACCATCAGCCCCCCTGCCTCCTACATACAATGGTAGTGTAGTAGTAGACCTCAGCAAGGCCTACCAGTGCTAGGGGTTCGCCCTTCTCTACACAGAGTCCTCGGACCAATAGGATAGAAGTTGGCACAGAAACTGGAATAGAAAATACAAGATTTATTAAACCTCATGAGGTGGAACTACATTCACACAGCACCCTTCGGTAATGTATGAAGTAGCACCCTGAATGGAAGGAGCTTGGTCCTTTTATACCCACACAGGGGCTCAAAAGAAGGTGGTACAAGTACAAGAAGAAGGTTTTAGGTACATATAAGGTCATACAAAAAATGCACAGTCAACAAGTGGGAGGAGCTAACAGTTGCTAATTCTATTGAACACATCCTGACAGTTACAGACTAGGGGTAGCTGCAAGGACAGCTGCAAGCTCAACTGAGCATGTGCGAAGCAGAAGAGGCTAAATATAACCTGTCTCTAGGCAGATTTCAAGGGAAGACAACAGCAAGGTAGGACCGACCACATGGCATGCATGTGATAGCACATGGCAAACAAGATAGCTGCCAAAAATACAAAATGGATTCCACAAAACGGACAAGATAGCCTCTAAATACAGGATGGCTTCTGCTAATGCTAACCCAATCACTGCCAAATTACAACAGACGACCCTTTTGGCATTAGCAGAAAACATTCGTTCATCTGGGGTAATCTAGATATGCATCCTGTATATCGTTACTCATCAGTTCAGTGACCTCTTTATTTAGCATTTGTTGGGCTTTCATTTCTGCAACATGTCTCTTGGCAGGTGTACAAGCAGTGATGAAAATAGAGCACAGCATGGGACCACAATGTATACATATACAGCATGTAAACAGTATCACCAAGAGTATACATAGAATAGTCAGTAGCTTCCAGCCCCAAGTAATAAAGAGTGTCCATATCCAGTTCGAAAATGTCCATGTACCAGTCTCCGGGTGAATCTCCGCAGCAATCTTATGCAGGTTAGAGATTGCATCATATACTGAAGGCGAGTGATCTGGAATTAAAACACAACAACTGCTGCCGATGATGCGACATGCACCACCTTGATCAGCCAAAATCACATCTAGCACCATGCGATTCTGGAGTGCTACAATCCTCGCAACTTGCAGCTCTTCTGTAATGTTCCCAAGGGCCATATCTGTCTGGTTGGTAACAGCTTCCACAACTCTAGTCAATCGTCTTATCTTTCTGCTGTTTAATGCAGCACCCACGAAGAAGAAGAATCCTAAATTAAAATCGACGTATTGTTGTAGAGCAATGTCAATTTGGTCAACTTCATCCATACTTATTGTCCTCTTATTTCTGTTCTTGGAAATGTCATTGTACAATTTGAAGTCGAGGTGATACGACGCAGGTGCCAAAAACACAGGGGGCAACAGAAAGGACACATAGCAGATCGCTGACCAGCCAACAGGTAGTTGATAGTATCCCTTATTTCCGCACACGAAATAAGTATTATGTGAAGACGTAAAACTGCTGTTATTAGCACCTTCAATGGTCAGAACTACAGTACAGTCACTTCTCCCCACTGGAATTCTCCCAATAGTACTAATACATAAATCTGCTTTAGCTCTTGTCACAGAAATTACAAAAGGTCCATTGTTCTTAATATTTCTCTGACTCGTGAAGACATATAGTGTCAAAATATTGTCAGGTTGATACTCTTCCCATTCCCATTTAGTCCCTTTAGCTTGAGGATAACCATCGTTATCTTGATAGCATACTTTATTGAGGTGAAAGTTAATCCCACCTACTGAAGGCTTTCCAGATGCAAACAAAAGCGCATACCAAGATTGACAAGATCCATTGTGCGAGAATGGAGGAGGAAGGAAAGGTGTTCCTCCCTTTTTCAGGTGAGCAGGTATCATCCCACACACCCAACAGTTGGTAGTATTTCTGGCATTATGATTATGATGCAAAATCTGGATGAATGTATTATTTAAGTAGGATTGTCAATGCTTCTGCTCATGGTAGGGAAGCGAAAAATAGTGGTGTTCAACTGGCACTGGAGTAGTGGCGATCAAAAGCTGTCGAGCAGGAGCCACTTTCTCAACAAACCAAGCTATTATTGCTATAACCACCATAGCAACAACAAACCCTACAGCACAAATTATTTTCTTATTGCAGATCTTAGCAACTGTTGATCTTTCAACAGACATAATTACTTTGTCATCAAAAACAATCGTTGGAGCTCTTATCCCTGGGCAGCCGTTGATTTCTTCACCGAGGATCAAGACGGGTATCACATCGCAGGACTGATCCCCCCCTTGCCACTTCGGCACTCCGTTTCACCAACCCAGGGCGGTAGCTCAACAAGTCTTTTTCGGTAAAGCAGATTCTTTCCTTGGTCTCAACTGATATCGGGATTCTCCAGCGATCGTGTGGTCCGGGAAGGCTTCTGCATATTCGTCAGGTGAGATAGCTTGACCTTTCTCCATCTCCAGAATCTCTCGATGGTCGATCAACACAGCAGGTTCCACCAAGGTAGATAGTACTCTCTTGCAGTGAGTATTATGGACCCAATTCTTTCGATTCGTCACTCGAACTGAAGTCCTTGTCGCAAGGAGCACTTGCTCTGGTCCTCGCCACCTCGGCTCCAAGCTGTTCGATCTGTCGAAGACCTTGACCATCACGTGGTCGCCAGGACGGAGTGCGTGGGCCTCACCTGTAGATCTGTCAGGAAGAGCTTCTCAAACCTGTTGATGAATAGAGATCAAACTGTCAGTTAACTGTGCCAAATAATCATTCATCAGAACACATGGAACATCATGTATGGGGCATGGCTTAGGAACTCCCCAAATGTTCATCGCTCTCCCAAACACCACCTCATATGGTGTAAGCCCAGATCGTGAATGTGCACCGATTTTATGGACAACAATGCCAAAGGTAGTGCATCAGGCCATTTCAGAGACGTGGAAGCCAGTATTTTCGCTAACTTCAATTTCAAAGTAGCGTTGTACCTCTCCACTAATCCTGCTGATTGTGGGTGAAAGACTGCATGGAATTTCTGTTTGATTCCTAATCCTTTCAGAACATACTCAACAACTTGCTCAATAAAATGAGGTCCGTTGTCACTCCACAAAAGTTTGCAAACACCATATCTTGGGAAAAAGTCCTTTAGAAGCACCTTAGCTGTAGTGAGAGCTGTATTATCCTTTGTTGGGTATGCCTCTATCCATTTGATGAACCACCACTAGGACATATTTCAAGTTATTGCAGCGTTCAAGTTGGATGTAATCCATCTGCAAAACTTCAAAAGGTGCAGTCGGTGTAGCAAACCCTCCTGTAGGAGTCCGTGTCCCTTTACCAGGATTATACTGCCAACAGATCAAACATGACTGTACTACTCTCTTAGCTGTGCTGGCAATTTCAGGATGCTCCCAAATTTGAGTAAGCAATTTCGTTATTGCTAGAGCTACAACATGTGCCAGCCCATGTGCCATTTGAACCATAGTTTGTAAATAGGCTGCAGGTAGTTTTCATTTATCCATGTCTTTGTTGCGCAAATAACCCTCATCGTCCAATATTCCTTCTTTAGCCCACTGCTCAAGTTCTGCTACAGAAGCAGATCTCTGTACATCTAACACTTCCTGTCTAGCATCATGCCATCGCTCAGCTTGAGACTTCACTACGTACATAGAAGTAGTGCTTCGTTGCATTGCAGTCTCACGAGCTACGCGATCTGCAAAGGCATTGCCTTGTCCTGTCTTATCAGTTACTTTCTTGTGTGCACTACACTTCACAATAGCTATCTTCTTTGGATATTTTAGTGCAGTTAAGAGATTATGCACTAATTCTCCGTGCATTATCTGCATCCCGTGGGACATAAGAAAGCCTCTTTCCTTCCAAAGCAGGCCAAAATCATGGGCCACTTCAAAAGCATAGCGGCTGTCTGAATAGATGTTGACACGCAAGTCAGTGCTAAGTTCACACGCTCTTGTTAAAGCTATTAATTCAGCTGCTTAAGCTGACGTCTGAGGTATGCGAGCTGTTTCCACTACTGTCTGAAGTGTCGTAATTGCATATGCAGCTGAAGTCGTGCCATCTGGTAACTTCAAACAGGACCCATCAACCCACAGTTCCCCATCTACATCTGAAAGGGGCGTATCTTGCAAATCAACACGACCCTTTGTATGTTCCTCAGTAAGGAATATACAATCATGAGGCTCCTGTGACTGAGACGGAGTTACAGGATATGGCAACAAAGTGGCTGGGTTTAAAGTCGCACATCTCTTTAGGGTAATGTGAGGTGCTTACAGTGTCAATTTGTATCCTGTCAAGCGGGCACTAGTTAAGTGTTGTGTTTTGGTCTGGTTTAGAAGGGCTTCTACTGCATGGGGTACTAGCACCAACAATTTATGTGTCAAAACTATCCCTTCACTCTGACGTATGAACACAGCTGTTGCTGCAAATGAACGGAAGCATCCAGGCAACGCACGAGCAACAGGATCAAGTACTGCTGAAAAATATGCACAGGGACGCTGCTTATCACCGTGTGTCTGCACAAAAACTGACAATGCACATCCATCTTTCTCATGTACATAGAGTATAAAAGGCTTCGTATAATCTGAAGTACCTAACACTGGTGCAGAACAAAGAGCTTGACGTAACTGATGAAAAGCATTCTGACATTCATCTGTTCATGGAAGGGGCATTGGAGTGTCTTTAGTCAAAAGCGCTAACAGGGGTTTAACAATGTGTGAAAATCCTAATATCCATTGCCTGCAAAACGAAGTCAGACCAATGAATGCACGGACATCTTTCTGAGTGGAAGGCACTGGTGTGTCTAAAATTGCTTGAATGCGATCTGGTGTAAGTGCAATGCCCTCCTAAGACAGAAGGTGACCTAAATAGGTTACCTTCAGTCTACAATATTTCAATTTCTTCCGTGACACTTTATGATGGTGCGGTGCAAGGAAAGAAAGCAGAGACAAAATACATTTTTCACATTGTTCAGGAGTATCGGCTGCCAACAGGATGTCATCGACATATTGTATGAGAGCCACTCCTTCAGGTAAAGCAAAAGAATCAAGCTGTCTTTTCAATGCTTGGCTATAAATACTAGGACTCTCAGTGTACCCTTGAGGAATTCTACAAAATCTGTACGATCTATTATTCAAAGTGAAGCCGAACAAATATCGGCTATCATGATGAATAGGATTCCAAAAGAAAGCATTCTTCAGGTCAATCACAGAAAATGTAGTTGCTGTCGGAGGAGCCAAAGTAAGAAGTGTCGCTATGTCAGAAACCACTGGGTATTGTGGTACTACAATCTTGTTAACTTCTCGCAAATCAATAATGAATCTGTAAATCCTAGTGTCAATATCTTTTTCAAAATGGGAAGAATAGGACTATTGCAAACATTGTAAGGGACTTCCTCCACAACCCCCACTTTAATTAAATCATGAACAATGCGTATAAGTGCTTCTTCGGCTTCCTGTGAAATTTTGTATTGAGGCAAGCGTGGCAATGAAGCGCCCTCCTTGACACTAATATGCACTGGTGGAATAACCATTTGCCCTACATCAGTGTCTGAAGTAGCCCACAAAGTACTAGGGAGTGAAGCTAATGCAGTATCCTCTTTAACAAGACAAGATCTCTCAATTGTGGGGTAATTGTCATTCAAAATAACATGTACTCCTTCAGGATAACATCGTATCGTAGCCCTGAAATACTTGAGCATATCAAGAACCACAATATTGTCTGGTGTGTTCTGAGAGAGCAAAAATGGACATGGAGCAGTGAACTTATCAACATGGAATGCAAGTGGTTGTGACAATGGGCCCACTGACCCCCAAGAATGCCGACTCTCTAAGCTGTTTTCAGACACCCTCACTAGCCTAAATTGTCAGCAATTGATCTCTGCCCCCACCCACTGTAAAGGTCATATACTTGACCAGGTTTGGACTGCCAACCTCGACCACTCACCTCCTTCGGTCACCCCCTGCACTTGGTCTGACCATCACTTTGTGTCTTTTTCTATTGATCTTCCCAGTTTTTCTCGCCCCCCGCGCCCCGCTAGCATCATAGCTCGCAACTGGAAGAATGCCGATATTTCAATACTTCATTCTCTCCTGGCGGCCTCAGTCCCTTCAGCCTCAGAATCAGTCTCGGACCAAGCCTCCGCTATCGAGTACTGGGTGAAGACAGCTGCTGATACTGTAGCCCCTTTAAAGGCTATCAAAGTTTCACGTCCCCACGACGCCCAGCGCTGGTTCACTGACCAGCTGAAACTAGACAAATTGGCTCTTCGGCAGGCTGAACGGCGCTGGCGCCACAAATACGACCCAGCACTCAAGACTGAATTTACAAGCTTACTTAGCAAATACAAATCCTCCATTCTTGAGGCTAAAACTTCCTACTTCTCTGGTAAAATCTTGGCGTCGGCTTCAAAAGCCAAAGACATCTTCTCAATAGTCAACGAGCTCTCCCTTCCCGATCGTGTCACCCTCCCACCTGTCCCCACTCAGGCTCTGTGCGATGAGCTCAATGCTTTCTTTCAAGATAAGATTTCCACCATCAAAAACAATATCTCTCCACCTTCTCCTTCCAAATCATTTCCCCTACCCCCGGAAAATTCTCAGAAATTTCTATCTTTCCCTCCCATTTCCATCACTGAATTCAACAGTCTCCTTCACAAAGTTAGCTCCGGGTCCCCGAAGGATTGCTGCCCCCCACATATTTTCAAAGAAATCTTTATGCACTGCCCTGGCCCCGCTCTAGCCCTTCTCAACTCCTCTTTAACATCAGGCGTCGTCCCAGAAGCTTTTAAGCAGGCGGTAGTGTTACCTATCCTGAAAAAGCCCAGTGCAGACCCCCTAGTGCTAAGCAATTATAGACCTATTTCCCTTCTTCCTTTCCTGGGAAAGATCTTAGAGACCTACGTCACCAAATGTTTGAGCGCTTTTATTGAGTCTTCCTTCTTCCTTGATCCCCAGCAGGCGGGCTTTCGCCCCCTGCATTCTACGGAGATGGTGATTGCAGCTGTGATGGACACGCTTCGAAGTGGGGCCGACAACAATATCCCCCAAGCCCTTGTTCTGTTAGACCTGTCGGCGGCTTTTGACACGGTCGATCATACTATCTTGATCGACCGTGTCAGTAACGCCGGCATTCGGGGCACTGCCCTTGACTGGGTTCAATCCTTCTTGCAGGACCGCTCCCAGGCAGTCCACCTCTCCACCTTCTCTGCTTCTTCTCTCCCCCTCACTTGTGGTGTTCCCCAGTGATCTGCTCTTTCTCCTCTCCTTTTTAATCTTTATATGCAACCACTCATGGCTTCCCTTCGCCACTCCTCTGCTACAATATACAATTATGCCGATGATTTACAACTGATCTTTCCTTTGGACGTTACACCTTCCTCTTGCCTCAACTTCCAAATAACCATGTTACTCATCTCGGACTGGATGGCTCACAGCCAGCTCAAGCTGAATCCGTCTAAAACGGAACTTGTCCTGATGGGTGGTCCGTCCAACCCTTGGGATGACAACTATTGGCCCCCCTCTTTGGGTCTCCCCCCCTGCCCGGTCAGCTCTGTGAAAAGCCTAGGAGTGATCATCTCGGAGGATCTCTCCATGAAACCTCAGATCTCAGCGGTGACATCATCCTGCTTTTTCCAACTACGCAGGATTCGCAAGATCTGCAGATTCTTAACCAGAGAGGCACTCATTCTAGTAACACTGGCTTTGGTCATCTCCAGAGTTGACTTTGCCAACATCTTGTATGTGGGGATTCCTGGCTATCAGCTTCATAAACTTCAGCTGATCCAGAACCAGGCAGCACGCCTGGTGTACCACCAACCCAAACACCAGCATGTCTCCCCCCTCCTGAGGAGCCTCCATTGGCTCCCTGTGGCTAAACGATGTTCCTTTAAGCTAGGCTGCACCCTATTCAAATCTTTGCATAACCAGGCCCCTGAGTTTATTTCCTCCAAACTTAAGCGTTATTCTCCTACCCGCAACTTAAGATCTTCTGCCAATAATCTCCTCTGCATTCCATCATTCCGCCGAAAAAACATGGAGGATCATGTTTTTCTTTCCTAGGCCCTTCCTACTGGAACTCCCTCCCTTCTTCCTTTCGTCATCTTACCTCATATGAGTTGTTCCGCAAAACCCTAAAAACACACCTTTTCAAGGTGGCTTTTGAGTAACTCTCCTGCCCTGGCTAGCTATGTTTGTTATGAGCGCCAAGAAACCGTCTCGGTGTACGTGCGCGGTATAAATCTTTTAACATAACATAACATTTTAACATAACATGGGCCAGGGCGGGTGTTCCATCGAACCCTATCGATTTAATGGTTGAGCCAGGCAGGGGAGCCCTTGGAACCAATTGTTTAGATAAGGCGCTACGAGTATCTCCTGTGTAAACCAGAAATTGATCAGTAGAACCCAAAACATATGCTGTAACATAGAGACCCCTCTGATCTACTGGAACTTCAACTGATTCCTTACCCCATCCTAGGCAATCCTATGTATGAGCAGAATCTTGAAAATCAGACGGCACATAGTCTGACATTTGATATTGGTTCCATCTATCAAAAGTGTTAAACCCATCCTGCCCACGTATATTAGCATCAAACCTAGCACGATCATTCGAGCTTCCTCTAGGCCCTGAATATCCTGAACGACTTCTCATTTGTCCCCGTCCACGTGGATACTGCTGTGCACGCAGTGCTGGACAATCGGAAGCCCAATCTCCAAATTTCTTACAGTACGCACATTGGTCAACAGACAAATTTGAACGAGTATTAGAAGGAAAAGACGAACCATAAGATCCACGTCCACCTCTATCACTACCTCTAGAAGGCAGACCATAAGCCTGAGCCAACATAACCTTCGCTTTTAATTCTTTAGTCTTCTTATCCTCATTACACTTTGCTTCTAATTCCTTGTGTTAATAATACTGAGCCAGAGTCAAAAGGGAAACCGGAGAAGTGGTAGTCCATAAACTCTCACTTGCCTTTAGGCGACTAGCTATTCCTGGCATGGGGTTTGCAACATATTTATCGACAAACAGATGCCTACCCATGTCATCTGTCAATGACTGGCCACTAAAATCGTGGAATGCCTCCTCAAAGCGTGTAAAGAAATCTGAAACTGAAACCTTGACCTTCTGGTAGGTCGCTCCCCCCTCCGCTGCAGCGCCACCAACTCCTGTGCCAGCCTTGCCTTGCCACCTCTCCTCTGCTGACTGCGGCTCCCCTCTCCGCCTCCACTGCCACCTTCACTCCCTGAGTGCCTGGGCCCTTAACCCTTGCTTCCCTGTACCCCGTCTGCCTGTGACCCTTTTCTCCGTGTGCCCCATCTGCCTGCCAGCCTTGCCTGCTGCCGCCGAGCTGGCCTGCCTGGTTGCCAGGCCTCGCTGTTCCTCCGTTGTTTCTTTGCCGTTTTTCCCACCGTTTTCCTTCCCTCCGCTGCTCCCCTGCGGCCCCGCCCCGTGCCCACTCACTGCCCTCTTTTCCGCCTCCCAGCTGACCCTCCCTCCCCACCTCCCCCTTATATGGCGGCTGTTGCGCGGCCACGCTGCCGTGCCTGGACCGCGCCTAGCGCCGGAATCCCTGGCCCCCACACTTGCGACGAAGCTAGACTCCACTACGACGCCAACACCATCGCCGCACTCAACCATGGACGGCCCTCCAACTGCTACAAAGCCACCCCCAAGCGCACCCATGGCCCTTTCACCTGCCGAAACGGCACTTTCACCTGCACCAACGACACCAAAGTACCAACAGCAACGGGACCCAACCAACTGCGATGCATCCTGCTCAACACCCGCTCCGCTCCCAAGCACGCCGTCGAGCTCTGGGACCTACTCACCACCACATCACCAGACATTGCCTTCCTGACCGAGACCTGGCTGAACGAAACCTCCACCCCAGTCATTGCAATGGCCATCCCCGACGGATACAAGATCTCCCGCAGAGACCGCGCCAACGGAGTCGGAGGAGGAATCGCCATCATCCAAAAGAACACCATCAAGGTTTCCACTAACACCGACGACACCCTCACCACCGCCGAACACATGCACTTCAAGATCTACACGGACTCCAAGACCACCCTCAGATGTACCCTCGTCTACAGACCACCTGGCCCACGCCCCCAATTCTGCAACTCCATCGCCGACTTCATCAGCACGCACGCGCTGACCTCCGCCAACTACATCCTGCTCGGCGACCTGAACTTCCACCTGGAAGAAAACGACGACAGCAACTCCTCCACCCTGGTCGACAACCTCTCCACCTTCGGACTGAAACAGATCGTCACAACCCCGACCCAAACCGCCGGCCACACGCTCGATGCCATCTTCTCCTCCAGCCCACACATCGCCTTCGGCCACGCCTCCGAGCTCACCCGGACCAACCACCACTGCATCCACTTCACCTTCCATTAATTCAATCTTTATTTCGACAAAAAGTTGTCTTAAAAGAGCACAACAATAAAGACAGTAAAATAGTACAATAAAATGTTTGGAAACAGACAGTAATAAAACCATTTCAGTCGCCTGACCTAATAATACTAGTATCAGCCCCAGTAAAATTCTATTATGTACTTTCTATATCCTAGTTTATAAGTTAGCCACAAGTGCCCTTCTGGTGTTCCACATTGCTGCAAAAAACTTTGTAACAGCGAAGACCACAACCGGAGAGAGATCCGTCTTTAGGATTCTAAACACCTGAAGGCAGTGGCTTGCCCCCAAGTTTTTACATATTGGGATGATCCACCTCCGTCTCGGGTTTAGATAAGCAGGACAAAAGAAAACAATATGGACCTTCCAGAAACCCGTCACTCACCACCGCACCCCACAGATCCCCCGCCGTTGCTGGGGCAAAGTAACCAAGAAATTGCTGGAAGATCACCTCGCAATCAACCCACCGAACAGCCCCATCGACCCAGAGGAGGGGGCCTGCACCCTCAGACTCCGGATGGAAAACTACGCCAAAACCGTAGCACCAGTGTGACTACCCGCCGACAGAGACACCAGCCAGAGAGCCAGCTGGTTCACACCGGAGCTCCTGGCCTCCAAGCGCACCTGCCAGAAACTCGAAAACATCTGGCTCAGCAATAGAACACCCGCCAACCACGCAGCCCACATAGACGCCAGTCGCAACCATCAATGCCTCATCAAGACCACCAAAAGAGCCTCATTCAAAGACCGACTCGACAACAACGCACACAACAGCAAAGAGCTCTTCAACATCATGAAGGAACTCTCCAGTCCCAGCTCCTGCACCAACGACATCCCGCCGTCGCAAGCCCTGTGCGACACCCTCGCCGCCTTCTTCCACCACAAAATCACTAACATCCACAACAGCTTCAACCCTCAAACGAACCCAACTAACCCCACTACGACGAACACACCCAAACCCACCGACCACGACCTTCTGACCACATGGACCAACGTGAGCACCGAAGACATAATCAAGACCATGAGCACCATCCACTCAGGCTCCCCTTCGGACCCTTTCCCCCACCACATCACCAACAAAGCCAACAGCCTCATCACACCCTACCTGAGTAAACTCATCAACCTCTCCTTCGAAACCGCCACTCTGCCTGAGAGCTGGAAGCACGCCGAGATCAACGGCCCTACTAAAGAAGCCCAAGGCGGACCCGAGCGACCTCAAGAACTTCCGACCCATCTCCCTGCTACCGTTCCCAAGCAAAAGTCATCGAAAAGACCGTCAACACTCAGCTCACCCGCTACCTAGAAGACAACAGTATCCTGGACCCCTCCCAGTCTGGCTTCCGCAGCAACCACTGCACCGAGACCGCCCTCATCGCCGCCACAGATGACATCAGAATCCTCCTCGACAACGGCGAGACAGCAGCCCTCATCCTCTTGGACCTCTCCGCCACCTTCAACACTGTATGCCACCACACACTGCGCACACGCCTCTTCGACGCAGGGATCCGAGACAAAGCCCTGGATTGGACCACCTCCTTCCTCACCAACAGAACCCAGAGAGTCCTCCTCCCCCGTTCCAATCCGGTACCACCAAAACCATCTGCGGCGTCCCGCAGGGATCCTCCCTCAGCCCGACGCTGTTTAACGTCTACATGGCTCCCCTCGCTCGCCTCGCCAGACTACACAACCTCAACATAATCTCCTACGCCGACAACACCAAGCTGATCCTCTCCCCCACCAAGGACCCCCTCATCGCCAAATCCAACCTGCACCATGGGATGAAGGCAGTCGCCGAATGGATGGAGGCAAGCATGCTCAAGCTAAACACGGACAAGTCGGAGGTCCTCATCCTCGGGCCCAACCCCTCGGCGTGGGATGACTCCTGGTGGCCTCCATCCCTGGGAATCCCCCCAGCACCGACCAACCACGCACGCAACCTAGGGGTCATCCTCGACTCTACGCTCAGCATGACCAACCAAGTCAACGCAGTCTCCTCCTCTTGCTTCCATACCCTCCGCATGCTCCGCAAGATCTACAGATGGATCCTGAGAAACACACGGAAAACAGTCACCCGCGCCCTCATCAGCGGCCGACTCGACTACGGAAACGCCCTCTATGCCGGAGCCCTGTCCAAATTCATCAGCAGACTCCAAAGAATCCAGAACGCCTCCGCACGCCTGGTCCTAGACGTCCCACGCAGAGACCACATCACCCCTCACCTGAGAAACCTACACTGGCTCCCTGTCAACAAAAGAATCACTTTCAAACTCATGATCCACGCACACAAAGCACTCCACAAGACCGGTCCAGCCTATCTCAACAGCAGACTCTCCTTCTACGTACCCAACAGGATACTCCGCTCCGCCGACCTTTCACTGCTTAAAACCTGGCTCTTCGACCACTAGCTGCAGGTCCCCCCCCCCCTCCCCACCCAGCGGCTTGAGACCTTAGCTGGTAAGTAGCGCGCTTTACAAATTCCTTGATTGATTGATTGATTGATTCATCTACCTTTTGCTTGCACGATGCTAACACAGTCCAATCTATCTTTTTATGGGCTATAATCGTCTTTAACTTAATTAATATAGCTGCAGGAAGATCCAAAATCAATTTACACGGTTTCTGTGCAGGTTCCCGCTCTACATCCATTTGTTCTAACTCTTTCCATAATGCCCCAAAAGTCACACGATCATCTACTTTAAGCACAGTTCTCCACATGTCAGGCGGTAATGTCAACCCAAAGAACATGTCTATATCGGGCAAAGTCATAGTACAAGAGCTAATGGCTCCCTCAACTTCCTCATAAAAAGCAGCTGTATTTTTCCGCGGATCAGGCAATGCAGTTTTAAGGGCCATAACATCCGCTCTATTCCAAGGAGTGTAGACCCAATTATAAAGAAAATAACCCTTTGCATCAGCATAACTTTTATCATCATCTGTTCCTTCACCTCTAGGAGGAACATACAAAGGCGCGGCTTCCCGCATAGGTTTTGCATGAACTATCATAGTCTTATCTGTTCCGACGATAGAAGCTTGTACCACGCCGGTCTGAGATGTTAGTGCAACTGCTGCTGCCTTTTTCTCCTCTCACAAACGGACTGCATCAGCACGTAGTTTAACCAAACGCCTGATTGTATCAGCCACCTGAGAAAAGACAAAAAGACCATCACGCATTTGCTTACAATCAGTTGCCACATCATCAGGTTCCAATTCATCAGAATGTTTCTTAAACCGCTCAACAACCTCTGCGGCAAATACCTCGGTAAAATATATTTGCTCCCTTTCCTGGCAGTTTTTTATGTCGTCTAAAAGCTCAGAAGCAGGGGCGGTACTATGAAGGGCCTTACGAGCAGCAGATCTAAACTCAGACGAATGCTCAGTGGACAACAGAGAACGAGTTTCCTGTGCTTTCTCCTGTTCTTTAGAAGAGTCCTGATCTGACTCACAAGGGGTAGTGGGAAGAATATACGGAGGTGGAGAACGATCTAATAACAAGAAATCATCTTGAGGTTTATTAAGGATAGGATAAATGGGTTGCTTAACAGCATATTGGCCAGTTACCTGTAAATGGCGCTCCCTATCCTCTCTCTCTTTCAGTTCGTTGATGTCCTTGTTTTTCAACTCTAATGCTTTTGCATAAATGTTCTTTCGCTGTTCTTTTTCAATCAAGGCTTGCTCACGCTTCATTTGTTCACGCACTTCTTTCTCCCACATTCGTGCATAGTCAAACATATCTTGCCTAGTCTTCCACTTAAACATACATTGTTCTACATACTGAATCTTTCGCAAATCAAATGATCCATGCATAGGCCAACGCAACTCAGGATCCTTATGAGTATATTTATTCCATAATGTGCTGTACTTTATAAAAGAAATACCATATTTGATATACATATCCCTATTAGGCGTCCCCTCTGGGGGGGCCGGTTGTGCTTTATCGAGTCTCAAACTGGTACCACTACAAAAGCAACACATCCTACGAACTGTGCTAGAAACAGGCATGCCAAAAATATCGAGGTGTACACAAGCCAACTCACTTCTAAAAAAGAATTGCAAAAAGAACCAAGAAGTATTTTAGAAGTTAGGAGAGCTAGGGTAGCATATAAACAGGCGGTAGGAGAGAGAAAATATACAGTAAGGTAGGAGGCTTGGGAGGCTTTGCATTTAGCCTCAGTAACTAATGATAGTGCAGGCTTCTGGAAGGTAATTAGAACACCATTCTTATCTAAGGAAAATAGCCCTACAATCAAGATAGCTATTACGGAGATTCAATGGATTAAACATTTTGCTCAGGTTTATGAAGGAGACAAATCTCCAGTGGAGGCCCGTGATATAAACCATCCCCCTCACTCTAGGGATTTAATGTTTTCCTTAGAGGAAGTTGAGAGGGCCTTGCATGCCAGTCAGGGTGGTAAGGCTCCTGGCCCAGATGGGGTCCCCATAGATATATTTAAGTTGTTCATACCTCTGGGGGGGCCTCTTCTTGTGCAGGTGCTTAATGCTAGCTGTAACACCGGTTTTCTACCCACCTGGGTAGAGTCCACTATTGTGCCCATCTTCAAAAAGGTGGATAGGCATGACCCAGGATGTTACAGACCGATCTCCTTGTTGGGTGGCACGTCTACTGGACTGGGCTAATGAAAACTCCATCCTATCCGACTTGCAATATGGCTTTCGGGCCGGTCTGGGGACAGTAGAACAGGGTTTGAACTTTTCCTTGTTGGTACGGAAATACCCACGGGCTGAGAGAGGGAACTTGTTTTTAGCTTTTGTGGACCTCTCAGCCGCATTTGACTGTGTGGTCCACACTAAACTTTGGAAACTGCTGGGAGATTTGGGGGTTGACGTGAATATTATTTATTTTCTTAAGCGTTTTTATAGTGACGCTAAGGCACGTGTGCGCTATGGTTTGAGGGGCGAGCGCTCGGCTACTTTCCCGATCAGGAGTGGAGTCAGGCAGGGTTGTGTCCTGGCACCATTTCTTTTTAACTCGTATATAAATGGGCTTGAGGATGCCCTGTGCAAAGATAATCAATATTTTCCTCAAGTAGCCGGCCGTCCAATTCCAGCCCTCTTGTATGCGGACGATGCCGTATTGATGTCGCGCACACAGGTGGGCCTACAGCGCGTTATGGATAGTTTGACCCTTTTCATGAAAGATCTCGGATTAAGGGTAAACTCTTCGAAAACTTTTATTATGCGCTGTGGCAGAGGTTTTAAGAAAAATAGAGATATTTTTATTGCAGGACAAAAGATTGAGGCTACTAAAAAATTCTCTTATTTGGGTATCATCTTCTCCCAGAATGACTCCTGGGTACAGGCTGTAGCAGCAAAAAAACTGGCTTTTTTACGCACTACATCTGCCCTTACTATCTTTGCCAGGAAATTGGGTAAAAGACCTCCCGAGGAACTTATCAAAATATATAAGGAAAAGTGTGTCTCTGCAGCTCTCTATGGGAGTGGGGTATGGGGGTTTGCCGACCTTATCCCTCTTCTGACAGTAGAAAACTCTTTTTTTAAATACATTTTAGCCGTTCCAAGTGGCACATCAGGATGCATTTGTCACCCAGAGCTAGGTCTTCCATTTATCTCTGATTCAATTAGATTGGAGCCTGTGCTACTATGGCACAGGCTGTGGACAAAAGAGGAAACCAATTTGAATAGAGCTATTCTTTCAGACATCTTGAAATTGGAAGGAGTAATGAGGATTCCCTGGCTAAGATATGTTTATAATTTTTTTAAGGATCTTGGCCACTTAGAGAACTTTTCTAATTCTCTTTACCATTATGGCAGTGACTAGAAAGGAATTAAAGAAGGAGTGTCTTCTGCTGTTGGATACCCTGAGAATGACATCCGAGATTTTAAAGCCCACAGTTCTGCACAATAAATTAATTTGAACTACTTTTAACATTCAGCCCTACTTAACCTCTGTTCCCGGTGCTTACGATAAGTTTTTATTAACCTGTTTCAGGCTGGGGATCTTTCATAGACTAGTCCCTTTCCCCGCTATGAACAACAGGTCGAGAGATCTCCAGCCTTGCTCTTGTGATAATATGTTCCCCCAAACTACGATTCATGTTATTTTATTCTGTAAACTTTTCTCCACTGACAGGAGGCTGTTTCTGGTACCTATACTAAAACAGTCTGGGTTACGCCAATGTCGCCCTGCTTTATTGTCATTACAACTTTTAGACGGTGAAAACAGTGTTCTAAGAATCTTAGCTTTTTAATAAAAAATCCTGCACCTTAGAAAATTAGGGGGTCATTAGGATGGCGGGTGGAAAACCACCCCGACCGCCATGGAGGCGGAAACTAACTGCCCGCCTGCACCGCAGATATACCGGCGGCCACATTAGGATCAACCGCCACTAAATACCGACCCCGGCGGCAGCGGGCCAAGCAAAGCCGTCCGACGCGGGCGGTGATGGCCAAAAGCCGCTGTGGTCGGAAAAGCTGCGGAAAAGCAACAACCCGCCGCGAGGACAGCGGACACACCGCATGGGATATTAAGATAAACCCGAGGGTGTCGCGGTCGGAACCGCTGTTACCGACCGCCGCGGTCGCACACAGGAGTGAATGGGAAAAATAGAGGAAGAGCTTCAGCATAGACACCGCAGCGGACGGGACATGAAAAGCATGGCGGACGATGCCAAAACACTGCAGTGATGCCAAACAGTGCACAAATAAAATCAGCCATGCCCCCCAAATACATGACACACATACAAATAAAACAAAGAAAGCAAAAAAAAAAAAACAGGACAACTCCCACAACACACCTGACAGACACCCAAAATCCACTTGGACACACCCACACAGCTGAGTATAAAGCCACCCCCTTCACTAACCACAATCCTTTGCAACACTCCAGAATAGAAGGCCATACCCCACATCTAACAGGAGAGGCAAAAGAGCACAGCACACCACCACCATCACCACCACCTTTCACACCAGCACAAATAATCCCCGCGCACAAAACATACCTCACACCTCAACACCATACCCCTGCACCCACACCCCTGCACCCACAAACACCTCAACCACCAAACACCATGACAACACAAAAAATGCCCAATTTCACCGAGGGTGAGTTGACAGTCATGGTCAATGAGATTGTGAGAGTAGAGCCACAACTGTTTGGTAGCCTGGTCCAACAGACACCATTAGCCACGAGGACACAAATGTGGGAAAGGATAGTCCAAAGGGTGAATGCAGTAGGGACCACCCCAAGATCCAGGAAGGAGATCATGAAGCGGTGGCATGATCTCAAGAGGGTTGTCAAGGAGAGGAGGAGTAAGAACTGGACGCTGGCGAACGTGACTGGCAGTGGCCCTCCCATCCCACCGAAAACATTCACACCATGGTAGGAGAAGGTGCTTGCCATACTGCTTCCTGAGAGTCTCACAGAAGTAGCCGGGGGAGCGGAGGCTGGTAAGTACAAACAAATGGCAAACAACACACTGAGAAGTACTTCCTTGCAATACCAAAACACCATTACACTGTCCACCCTCACACAACAGGTAGGTAGCCATCTTGCTTAGGAGGCCTGCATGGGGGAGGGAGGCCTGCACTACCACTCCCACCATGCCCCTCGTCCCACAGCTGAGCAGGATATAGGCCTCCCCCACCCAGGAGCATGTGCCAGCCATTGTACTGTTCAACAAACAGACTCACAGGTAGGTAGCCATCTTGTATTGGAGCACTGTTTTGGTTTGGGAAGCCTGTATCACTACTCCCAGCATGTCTCATGGCCGCACTCCAGCAGCATGGAGGCCTCTCCCACCCAGGAGCATGTGTTAGCCATTGTACTCTACACCCTCACCAAACAGGTAGGTAGGTAGCTATATTGCTTGTGATGTCTATCTGTTGGAGGGAGGCCTGCACTACCACTCCCACCATGCCCCCTGTCCCCCAGCTGAGAAGTATACAGTCCTCCCTCAACCAGGAGCATGTGTCAGCCATTGCACTCTACACCCTCACCAAACAGGCAGGTAGGTCGCTAGCTATCTTGCTTGTGATGTCTGTCTGTTGGTGGGAGGCCTGCACTACCACTCCCACCATGCCCCCTGTCCCACAGCTGAGCAGGACACAGGCCCCCGCCACCCAGGAGCATGTGTCAGCCATTGTACTGTTCAGCAAACAGACTCACAGGTATTGTATTGGAGCACTGTTTTGGTTTGGGAGGCCTGTATCACTACTCCCAGCATGTCCCCTGGCACACACTCCAGCAGCATGGAGGCCTGCCCCACCCAGGAGCATGTGTCAGCCATTGCACTCTACACCCTCACCAAACAGGTAGGTAGCTATCTTAACTCTTCCTGATGTGTGTGTGTGGGAGACCTGCATTCCTAAACGCAGCAACAATTGCATGCAATGTATTGAGATACAGAGTGTATGAGTAAATGATGTTCCTCTGCACTATGAAACAGTGTTGCCATGAATTGTACTACTGGTTACTTCATATTTGTGTAGTGTACAGACAGTCGTGTATACGCACCTGGCACAGTACTTGCACAGTGCACAACACTGACCATTCCCCATCTACTCCACAGGTGATGAAGAACTCACTGCTGAGGACCACACCAATGACCAGCAGAGCCAGTCTCCACCCCTGGCACATGGACTCTCAGATGTGGACTCCCAGGACAGTTTGGACGATGAGCTCCAGGCCGGCCCATCTGGTGTGCCACAGACCCAGAGGTCCCAGGCCCCCATCTTCCCCAACACCACATCTGCTGCAACAACAGCACAGCAGACCCCTGCTGTCCTGGCCTCTGCCTCCACCGCAGCCACCACCACCGCCACCGCCACTACCACAAGTACCACCAGTACCACCTGCAGCACCCTCCCTGTCCCAGGGGACGACCAGGCCACAGCAACAACTGTTGAGGGCAGGGAGAGAGTGCGTGGACCCACAGTGGCGAGGCAAGAGGTCCGTGGCAGCAGAGCAGGTGGGAGGGCCAGGGTCACCACAAGACCTCGGGAGGAGTGGACACCATCCCTGGACCACTTCACCAGAGTAGTGGAGGCATACCCAGAGGTCAAGGGACAAAGTGCCGGTGGAATTAACTTTTAAGGGAGCTCATCCTGCTTATGAGGTCCATCGACAACCGCCTTGGACAGATAGTGGACCTCATGGGCCAGCAAGTGGCGTTGCAGAGGGAGAGGCCTGTGTCCCAACCACCACCTCCGTCCCCTCCTGTTGTGCCGTAGCATGACAGTGCACCATCCTCCCCAGCGCCAACAGAGAGGGACGAGTCCCCTCACGCCGCTGGCCATTCAGCAGGCCCCCCCCCCCGCCAAAAAGATCTAGGGGGCGTCCAAAGAAGAGCCTTGGAGTCTCCGGAGGCATAGCACCTGCCACACGCCAGTCACGGAGCCAGTCGTGATGACAACCCTCTTCCCTATTGCATTGACTGTTTGGACTGTCTTTCACCACATTTCCTTGGCAATGGCACCTGTCTGTTGGACTGGGTCACCACATCCATGTGGACTCTACTCTTGCATCTCATCGAACAGGACTGTCAACTCACTACTCCTTCCCCACTGTCATGTAAATATTCCCGCACAAATCATGTCGACTGTCAAAATAAAATACCTGACGCACCAGATTTTGTGCAGTATCATTTTTAGTGCAATATTTATAATGTTGCCAAAATCCATGATGTGTCCAAATGCTGTACAGTTTGTAGTGCATGATTAGTCTGTAGCACCTAGTGAAACACAACAGAACAACAGTCACTGGTCTCATTGTTGCATCACAGGCAGAACACTACACAAAACATACACAAGACACAACAGGCATACTAGACAATGGGCTGCAGGTGTGAACAAATAGGGTCCACCATACGTCCCCATATGGAACGTCAATGTCACATTTACCACACACAGGTGACTGAACGTGTGCCTGTCGGTTACATCCGCGCATAGCCCTTCACAACAACAGCAACCACACCAGACAATGTACACGTTGTACCTCGTCACCCACCTTCAACTGAAGTAGCGGTTGATGAGCTGCTGGCGCAGGTCTACTCCTTCCTCCTCTCCACTGTCCTCATCACTGGACTCAGTTCCTTGAGCAGGTGGTGGCCTTGGTTCCTCACCATCGTCCAGGAGCAGGGGGACCCTCTTGTGGATGGCCAGGTTGCGCAGCATACAGCATGCCACAACTATCTTGCACACCTTCCCAGGTGAGTATGCCAGTGCACCTCCGGTCCTGTCAAGGCAGCGGAATCTTGACTTCAGCAGGCCAAAAGTCCGTTCGATTACCCGTCGGGTCCTGCCATGGGCCTCATTGTAGCGGATGTCAGCCGGGGTCCTGGGATTCCTGAGGGGGCTCAATAGCCATGGCCTACTGGGATATGCTGAGTCACCTCTGAATGACAAACACCCATTGCAATGTTGCACAGCCATAGTGCATCAGGTAACACACAGCACGCCATATCAGTAGGCATACTCACCCACAATCCAAGCACGCTCGGGATGCAGATTCTCCATCATCCGTGGCACCATGCTGTTCCTCATGATGTACGAATCATGCGTAGAGCCAGGAAACTTTGCACATACATGAGAAATGGTCATGTCCGCAAGGCACACCACTTGCACATTGATGGAATGATAATGTTTGTGGTTCCTATAAATGTGCTCCATCGCCTGTGGTGCCACCAGACCTACATGGGTGCAATCGATGGCACCAACAACATGTGGGATGCACCCAAGGGGATAGAAGTCCCCCTTCACGGCAGCCAATTCTCCTCCCCTAGGGAAATGGATGTAGCGATTCCGATACAGCATCATGGCAGCAAGAACATCCCTCAGCACCATGCTGAACATGGGCTGCGACATCCCTCCTGCGCTAGCCACGGTCTCCTGAAAGGAACCTGTCGCAAAAAAGTGGAGTGCTGCCATCACCTTGTATGTGGGTGTGAATGCCATAGGATAGTGACGGCGAGGCCGCAGTTGGGGCTCCAATAGATCACACAGGATCTTCAGTGTTGGTCTATCCAGGCGGAATTTCTGGATTATTGCCTCATTCTCCATGTCCTCCAGCACTGTCAGGTGACATAGGAGATTTGGCCTCCTCCTAGTTGAGAAGTTAAATAGAAAATGTCAGTGACAACCATCATGAGATGGCCACAGCACATACCATCAATGATGTCATGGAAAAACAGTGACTGCCTGAGAGATGCATGGCACACCAGGTTACATGGCTGGCCTTTTGTTACACACAGAGGGCACACCTCTCCACTGACAATACACAAGTGCCACAAACACATCCGAGAATGTGAATGCGCACATACTGGAGACTACAATTCACATGTGCAGGCAAGGTGCTGCAACATCCCCCAATGTCTTGGAAATTACCATGTCTGTATCATACCCATCTGCTATACCTGTCACACCTCAATGCATCATGTAAACTCTGCACACATCCATCAACACAATGATCACAGTATCAGGAAAACGTTCAGTTGTGTGCATGAGCTGTTATGAATGCACCAGTCTGATACGATACAATGCAGTGACACAAGCCTTGTCAAGGTCATCACTGACCCACAAAAAATGTATTTGTTCACATCATGAACACCAGCTCAAGAGTGTCAAGCATCATCAGCCATGAAATGCACAAGTAACATGGCAGGGACCACAGACCGAAGTGTGTCACACTGAACGTGCGTCCACCTGTGGATGACATGGAAGTAAGGTATTGTGTGTACAATGATGTGCCCTTCACCATGTTGCTGCTGAGTACTGATACCGTGTTCAGGATTGAAATAGCATTAATGGTTATGAAAATTGTGGTACCAAACGCCTGTCCCCGGCGGTGTGACACCAGCACCACCCCCTTCACAAGTGCGGAAGCCATTGGCATATGAACATGTGATCATGGCGGTGGGCATGCTCCACCAACGCCAATCGCGGTACCTACAGCCTGTCCCTGGCGGTGTGACACCAGCACCACCCCCTTCACAAGGGCAGTCATTGGATGCATTTGAATGATGCACCATCGCGGTAGCGCACCCCGGGCACCCGCGGTGCATCACCGCCATGGAGCATTGACTACAGCCAATGGGAGCGATGATCGCGGTGGCATGATGCAGATTTGAAAATCGCGGAAGGTGTGCTCCGCCAGCGCGTAGGAGGTCATTGGATGATTTCGAAAGAGGCAGACCTGGACAACCAATTGGTGCTGCTTGGCAGCTTACAGACGACTCCAGGGGGCTATAAATCTGTGGGAGTGAGCCTCACATTTCCACTGCTCACAGAGCCTGCTGCCTGGGACCCTCTCCTGCTGCTGCCTCCTGAGCCTGCTGCCTGGGACCCTCTCCTGCTGCTGCCTCCTGAGCCTGCTGCCTGGGACCCTCTCCTGCTGCTGCCTCCTGAGCCTGCTGCCTGGGACCCTCTCCTGCTGCTGCCTCCTGAGAATGCCGCCTGGGACCCCTCACCACTCACTTCTGCCACAGGTGTTCCATGTCCACAGGGATGGCAAGGACAGAGAAGATCCGTGCCAGTCCATTCACCAGCGAGGAGCTAGGGGTCCTTGTGGACGAGGTGCTGGCACAGTACCCAAGGCTGTTTGGTGGTCCCAATATCGTGGTAAGTCACCATGAAGGTAGCTGTCGGGCAGGGGGGTGTCAGACGTGTAGTTGTGCTGCTGCAGTCTATGCCTGAGGGTGTGGGGTTGTGTCAAACACTGACAGACAAGCTGTCTCCAGGGTGAGGGAGTGTGTGTGTCACAATGTCACTCTTTCCCATGTCTGCACCTGTATGTGTGAGTGGGGAGTGTTACATTGTCAGCCATACAGAGCCACCAAATGTTTGCCATGTAGGTGCCAGGACAATAATTGCTTGTGTGAGTATTTCTGTGTGCCCCTGTTGTCTGACTCAGTGTGACCCAGAGAGTCGGACCAGTGTCTGCCCACACAAACGAAAAACACCACCAGTCTTACATGTTCCTTGTACCAGTTCCTTCCCACAGAATATTGGATATGCCACATCTGTGCCCTGTGTAATTGCAGACTTACACACTTCTGCCGATGCATATTATGTTGATGCATTTTGCATTTGTGAGATTTTCATGGACCCTCTACTCCCCAATGTGTGCATACAATCACATCTGTGTGGGCCATGCAAAGTGCCCTTGTGAGGGGTCCCCCAGTTTGGGATGGAGGGAGGTTACAATAGGTCCTGAGGATGGGTCTTACTACTGTACTGATAGATGTTGGTACCTGACATTGTGGAACTGGTCATTAACCCTTCTTTTCTCTCATACATGCAGCTCAAGGAAAACCAGCGTAAGGCTGTGTGAAGGGCCATTGCGGAAAAGGTGCGAGCCCTGGGGGTATCCAACCACCGACGCACACACTGCCACAAGAGGTGGGACGACATCAGTTGGCTTGCCAAAACCGTGGCTGAGATGACATTGGGGATGCTACCACCCACAGGGCATTTGGCACGACGCAGCATGACTCCAGTGATGGGCCGCATCTTGGCAGTGACTCATCCAGACCTGGCTGCACGTCTGAAGGAGCATCGCCAGCAAGGCAGGGGTGGTGAGTATCTGGGGAGCGTGACTATTGCTTGGAGTGGCTGCATGTGTACAGGGCCTGTGGCAGCGGTGAGCCATGCGATGTGCGTGTGTTGCTGTGCTGTGCTGTGTCATGTGAGTGGCTGCTGTGATGTGTGCTTGAATCAGGTATTGTGCCACCCTGGCCGTACTGAGCAGATACTCCCTGCTGTACTTTCAAATTGCCAGATGTGTTGGGCTCAACATGGTCATTGAGCGTTGGGATGGTGTGGGTGATCTATTATGGGGTGAACAGCAGTGTCCACTTGCTGAGTGTGAATTCATATATGCCGACTTTGCCTGCACCATGATGGTTGGTGCCCCAACATCTGCTACTCATGTGCCCCAGTTCACCAAATGGTGCTTGCTATGGCCTTTGTGGCATTGGGGACTCTGATGTCCTAATAGGTGTGTGTGTTGTCCCTCCTGTTCCCTGAAGGTCTGTTAGTGGTAACAAGTGTTGTACCCTCATCTTGTCCCAAGGTGTGGCCAGGCCTACTTGTGTGTGTATGGTACACTTCATCTACGGGCAGGGTGTAGTGCTGTGTGGCATCAACATGGCTCACTCATGGCAGATATTCAGCGTTGCAGGCACTGTTGTGGTCTATGTTCTGTGTAGCTGTACAGTGATTGCAGGGGGTGGTGGTTACCATGTAGATTTGGGCCTCTACTGTAGTGCATTGTGTTTCAAATTTGTGTGACCAGATGATGACACTTACACAACCCTGTATCTCTCTCTCATGCAGATTCGCAAGAGAACACGGAGGAACATGAGCCTGAACCCAGTGGTGGCGAGAGTAGCACTACAGCTGCAGCGGAGGCCAGTGATACAGAGCCCACCAGCGCATCTGAGGGGGACAGAAGTATGCAGGAGGAATCCATGGCTGAGACACAGAGTACCACATCATCTGATGTCAGCGGGGATGCATCCATGCTGGCAGGCACAGGGGATGGGGAGTCTGCATCATCATCTACCACCCAGCGGCCAGTGCCCAGTCTCCCATCCACTTCCTCTGGGGCTGCCCGTATCCGTGTCACTAAGAGGGGACGAGTCACATTCATACCTGGCACTGCTGCCCCTGCACCTGTCCCCCCTGCTGCCCTCACTGCAGAGTGTGTAGAGCTCCTGCGCCAGCTCTGTGAGGGCCAGACAACCCTGCTCAATGCCTTCAGTGACCTTGACAAGAAATTAGGCCAGGTGGTTGCATACATGGAGGGCATACACTCTGAGATGGGTGGGCTACACCGTACAGCCCAGGCGTTGTCATCCACAGTGACGTCAGCCCTTCAACAGGCACATGCTCCCATTGCAGCTCAGGTGCCTTTTTCCACCCCCCAGTCAGTGGCCACATCAGGTGACAGTGACCACGGTTCGCCTGCGTCACCAAAAAGATACAGCACAAGGAGCACACAAGAGACACAACCCAGGCACTCCCGCCCACAGACACCACCCCCATTGAATGTAAATGTAAATGTAAATGTAAATGTATGGGACTTGTAAAGCGCACAGCTGCCCGTAAGCGTCCCGGCGCTGAAGACTGCTGGGGAACCCGTCCTGGCTTTCCCTGTGAGATGGTCCCTTCTGGGTATCTCCAAGGTGAAACCAGGCACGCCCGGCGTCTGTGGGGGGCCGTTGTAGAGATGAGGCAAGCTTAATGCCCAGAGTTGCCGAGTGTGATCCCTGGTTAGAGTAGGCACCAAGGCGAGAATTATCGAGCCCGCTGACCTTGGTCCACGACCCTGCCGCGTCGGGAATTGAACCCTGGTCCCGGGCCGTTCTCTGCTTCCGGGTCTGCCGCCTCTAACCAGTGAGCCACACCATGAAGAGCAGGGCCACCCCACAATGCACAGACAAGAGCCAGTCAGGGAAGATCAAGGCCAGGCGATCAATGAGGCAGACATCAGGCTCACATGCCGCAGAGGCATCACCAGCAAAAGACTCTCCTGTCACTGAAACTTCACATAGAACTACCCATGCAATGTATGTGTCCACTGAGGAGGTGTTGCATATCAGGGGTACACCTAGGAAGAGCACAGGGACACATCCACCCACCACATCTACCCCAATTCCGAGCCCATTGAAGCAGGTGGAGGAGGGCAGTGTAGAGACCACCCCTGCCAAGAAGTCAAAGGAGGGCACTGTAGGGGGAACACCTGGCAAAAAGGCAAAGGAGGGCACTGTAGACACTACCCCTGCCAAGAAGTCAAAGGAGGGCACTGTAGGGGGAACACCTGGCAAAAAGGCAAAGGAGGGCACTGTAGAGACCACCCCTGGCACAAAGGCAAAGCAGGGCACTGTGGAGACCACCCCTGGCAACAACACAAAGCAGCGCACTGTAGGGGGTACACCAGGCAAAGAGGGGAAGGAGGTCCTGAGGCATCACCAGACCAAGCGTTCCGCAGGATCCAGCACATCACCAGAGGTAGTGCCAGTGTCTGCACCTGGTGTGGGACAGTTGGTGTGTGTGCCTGTTGGCTCATCAACACTTCCCATCAACCCCATGACAGGGAATCCAATTCATATTCCCAAAAAGTGGAAGGGCACCCCTCCAACCTCTCCCACCCACACTGTGGCAGACGTCTGCACGACTCCACCTCCACGTGCCACTATGCCACCTGGTCCACACAGCTCTCCAGCTTGCCAAGCCACTGTTATCCCCACATCACCTGGGGCTCTGTCACCTCCGTCAAGTGGGCCTGCTGTTCCCGACACACAGCCAGGTCCAAGTCTGCATGACTTCCAGGAGTGAGTTGACATCCCCCTCATGCGCCTGTGCCTCATACAGGTGTGCTAGTCCTGACCATTGTATACAAGCTTGGACACTGGCCCTGTTGCTCTGCTGTGTCGTGCTCTCACCTGTGCCTTGGACACTGGCCCTGTTGCACTGCTGTGTCGTGCTCTCACCTGCCAGGGACACTGGCCCTGTTGCTCTGCTGTGTCGTGCGCTCACCTGTGCCTTGGACACTGGCCCTGTTGCTCTGCTGTGTCGTGCTATCACCTGTGCCTTGGACACTGGCCCTGTTGCTCTGCTGTGTTGGCCTCTCCCCTGCCATGGACAATGGCCCTGTTGCTCTGCTGTGTCGTGCTCTCACCTATGCCTTGGACACTGGCCCTGTTGCTCTGCTGTGTTGGCCTCTCCCCTGCCATGGACACTGGCCCTGTTGCTCTGCTGTGTCGTGCGCTCACCTGTGCCTTGGACACTGGCCCTGTTGCTCTGCTGTGTTGGCCTCTCCCCTGCCATGGACACTGCAGTGGCGTAACGAAACTGGAGGGGGCCCCCCTGCAAAGCACCTGGAGGGGCCCCCGCGGCGCGGGCTACCATGCCTCCCCGGCGGCGCGGCCCACCATGTACCACTTTGCCCTACCACCCAGAAATCTAGCATATTTTGCTTTGAAACCTCCAACATTTAAATAAAATGCCTCTATATTGTCTTTCTGCAAGTTCTAGTGAGAAAGTGGGAAACACTCAACATACACGCTATGGCATTTGCAGCAATCCAGTCAAAAGCAGATTATGTAACTGAGGCAGCAATCAACAATGCCAAGGAGTGATCCTATTGTCTCATGAACTGCCTATGGCTGAAGAACACAGAAACCCAAACCTGCAATCTGAATCATGCTAAAAATGACAACGTTCCAGTCCAGTAAATCAGCTTTTAACAACTCCCATCATTCAGTATCACTATCCATGTTCATAGTGAGTTGTAGGTAAACCTTTGCTCATGACTTCACTCCCAGTCCTCCGTCTTTAGCATGTATCATTCTCATTCTAGTTTTACTTAGATCACTGTGGGTTAGACAAGAGATAGGCTCTTATTGGATCCCGGGTATCTTTAGGTCTAGATGTGACTGGCAGGAGTTCTGCAAATGTGAGTGACTGTTCTTGCCAGAGTGTTAGATCCCGGAGCCGCTTCCTCTGCCCCATCGGCACGCTCCCTGCGCTCTGCCAGAAGAAATGTCAATGCTGTGTGCTTTCTATATGCTGCTTCTATTTCCTCTGTATATCCCAGTGAAGCCATGATGGGGTCTGCATGCAAGGGAGATGCGATCATTTGCGACAGTGCACTAAAAATCTGCTGCCAATACTGATAGACTACACTGCAATCCCATGCCAAGTGTAAAGAATCTGCAGGTGCCTAGCCACAGCAATCACTACCTATGTATCTTTGCAGAAGGCCTTTCACACATTACCTGATTTACAGACCTATCATTTTTTACTCTCCTCACAATGCATTTCTACATGGATTGAGAATCAGCAGGGCTTGTGGTGGTGGTGGAGTAAATTAAGGCAAAGAAAACACTGGAAATAACGGATGCAACGTGACACGTTTTATACTTAATGATATACGTTTGCTTGATTCGTTTTTTCCCCATAAATGCTATTTTTTCAGACTAAAGTCATATAGAATTCTAATTATTATATATGATCATGTAGGGCCATAGGCTTTTTTACTCAAATCAAAACAGTTGATTGATTTAGACCTCATCAGAGATCAACAATATAAAACACACAGAATCAGTGCAGTATTATAAATAAATATAATAGTCTATATACGTGGCTTCCATTAATACAATGGTAAAAAAGTTTTAAACATTGTGTGCAGTTTATAACACACAATGTTTAAAACTTTCTTACTATTGTATTAATGGAAGCCTGGCGGCCACCGTAACTCGGGCGCCTGCTTTCAATCGCTTTCACCCTGTATTAGCTCGTGTCTGGTCAACACATCAGATCATTAGTGCTAAATAGATTATATTTAAAACAAATAGATTTATTAAACGGTTCCGAACTTCTACAAATACTTTATTGGGGCAAGCATATAGAACATGCACAATATCTTGACCGCCTCACATAATTCACAAGATCCAGACTTTTCAATTGTCACTTGAATGCTTTGTGTAGGCTTTTTGCGGTAGGATCCCTAAACGTAGCATAAGTTTTCAACTACAGTGCACTGTACATGGGATAAAATACCCTCAGGTCAGTAACACAGCTGCTCTCGGCAGACGCAGTTCGAATATTGATCCCACCCACCTGCAAAAGGCAAAAGGTAACGTGCAAATTTATCAGGCCCGGTGGTTATTATCGATGGGTGTGTTATTTCTTTCTCGTTCACACCGTGTGGCCCGGTAACGGTAACCATGAATAACTAGACTGAGGATTGAGGAAAAAACAATGTTCTAAACCAAGGCTGTCGTCCATGCACCTCCTTGAAGCCGGGACCGGGTCAAACTACACTTACTTCGGTCTTCGGAGTTCGGAATGCAATGGATTCGGAAATCGGACAGGCTGAGCGTGGGCGGGCTGCCTGCGCCCGGTGGCTGCTTTCTTTGTCTTAGAAGGATTAGGCTGCAGGCAGAAGTTGTTCGTTCGTTGTCTTCTTCTTCTGTTGTTCATTTTTCATTTTAAATTATGGTTATGCGCGCCGCCGCGCCCGGGCGCCCGATGCCACGCACACACCCCACACGCACCTGAGTGCTGCTTATTGGCCCGGCTGGTTGGCACATGATGATTTGTGCGTGACCTGGGGCTGCCCCATTGCTCACCACCACTCAGCAGCAGCCAGCCATAATGCCCACGCCCCCACGTGCATACTCGGCGGCGGAAGCAGTAAAGTGCGGAACAGAAAGTGAAAGAATGAAAGGCCTGTCCGCGGCCCGTCGCCATTTGATAGAATTAGGCGGCAGTGCTTAGACTATGATAACAGTTATCTTAGTCTAAGCACTGCCGCCTAATTCTATCAAATGGCGGCGGGCCGCAGACAGGCCTTTCATTCTTTCACTTTCCGTCCAGTGACAGTCCAGTCCGACACTCTCTCACAGGGTGACGGGGGCCATCTCACAGGGTGACGGGGCCCCCCACCATTTCGGACTTGCTCTCGGTGTCCCCGGCTGGGGCCCGGCACCCCAGGCCATCTAAGACTCGGGCCCGGCCTGAGCCCCGCACGCACCATTATTTTGAACACACTAGACTCACTCACTCTCAGGGTGGCCCCGGCCGGCGTCCGCACCATTTACAAGACTCCAGTCCCAGCTAGCCTCCCAGGGGGGGCCCCGGCCGGGCCCCGCCCGCACCATCTCAAATACAGCAGGGGCCCCTGCCGGCCGAGGCAGGCAGCGCTGTGCACCATTTAAGAGCCTCACTGCAGCGTATTGTATTGTACTGGTGTCTGCTGAGCGGCGTGAGGAGGGGCCCGGCCGGGGGCCCCCAGGAGCGCGGTGGCCCCCCCGCAATGCGTGGTCTGCGGGGGCTTGTGTTACGCCCCTGGGACACTGGCCCTGTTGCTCTGCTGTGTCGTGCGCTCACCTGTGCCTTGGACACTGGCCCTGTTGCTCTGCTGTGTTGGCCTCTCACCTGCCATGGACACTGGCCCTGCTGCTCTGCTGTGTTGGCGTCTCACCTGCCATGGACACTGGCCCTGTTGCTCTGCTGTGTCGTGCTCTCACCTGCCATGGACAATGGCCCTGTTGCTCTGCTGTGTTGGCCTCTCCCCTGCCATGGATACTGGCCCTGTTGCTCTGCTGTGTTGTGCTCTCACCTGTGCCTTGGACACTGGCCTTCCTGTTTGTGTTTTACCTGTGCATGGTATATAGCATGTTAGCATCATTTTGAGCCTTGCTGTTGTCTACTATTGTTGTCCCGCTGGATCTGTGCAGTTACTTCTGGTGTGTGTTTTGTCGGTGTCCTTGCTGCTTGAAGTTCTGTTTCTGTTCGCATTTGATTGCCTGTGCACCATGCTCCATGTATCACTTCAACATTGCAAGGCTCTTTGCAGCCATCATAATTTTGGGAAGGGGTGACAGGGTTTTAAGTCCATTCTGAGCCTGCAAATTGTGTGATCTGTGATGGCTATTTTACCTGGCATGCAGTCATCTGTTTTGTGATTTGCAGTTGTTGCCTACACTGTTCGCATGTCTGGTTGGGGGACACTGCCAGCACAGGGTGTGATGCTGTGCAAATGTAACAAAGCTGGCTGGGATATTTAATGAAGTGTGTGTGTGGATTGCTTTCTGTGTGCCCAGCCTTGTATGTGTATGGTCATCTTGTGTTGGGGCTTGGTCCTGGTGCCATGGCCTACATGAGATGTGTGGTGTTGGGTGTAGCAGAGGTGTGCAGTGTGAAGGGTGTCAGTTTGTAGTGGATGTGTGTGTGCCCCTGTATTGTGTGAGAAACACATGTGTCACCCCATGGAAACGCTTGGAACTGAATTCCAATTGCAGGCTTTGCGAATATCCAAAGGAGGACGTTCTGCACTTGTTATGTAGCTGCAAAGCTCTAGACAGTGCTCGAAGCGGCAAATTAACACAGCTCTGGAATCAAAAAGGTGTGCGAACTCGCAGGCAAGCCTTGCTGATCAGCTTCAAGGGAGAAAATATTCAATTAGCCTGCAGCCTAGTGCGCTTCATGAAAACAGTTAACACAATCCAAAACCCAGAGGCCAGCGATTGAACTTGACTCAATAAGACTCGCTTCTGCATCTCAAGAAACTCTCTTTTGATTAACAAAGACTTAGTAAATCTCAAAATGCTTTTCTCTTTTACAAACACAATGTATTGCATCAGTTTGCACTGATCTTTCGTCCATATCTTTTACCCTCTTTTACTGTTTTAACTTTTTTTGTAAAACTTTTGATTATGTATCTACTCCAATGTTTTTTTTAAGAGTCATTGCAAAGATTTTTATTAATCACGCAATAAAGTTTATTATTACATGTGTCACCCATGAGTTGTATGCCTGTTGTTTGTTTTATCTTGCCCTGGGTAGGGGATTGTATGCACTTGTGTGAGCTGTTTGTTGTGCACTGTGCTGTGTGTTGGTGTGTCCATGGTGTTGTGTGTGACTCCTCCTTGTTGTGTTTGTCAGTTTGTAGTGTACAAAGTGTGTGAGTTGCACATCAGTGTTGTGTTTGATTGATCCTCAATGTGTCTTGGGGTTTTTTGTGTGAACTGTATGGCCCTGCTGCTCCACACTGCCATTGTTTTTGTGTTTGTCATGCATTGCAGGCACATGGTGGTTTTTGCACTCCTGTATGGCATGGTGTGTGTGGTTTTAGGCCATCCCCTTTGTGTGTCAATTGTGCCTGCCCATTGTGGGTGTTCCGTCCCTCTATTTGTGTGTGGTACACCCCTTACATGTCTGCTACTGACATGCAGGCTGTTTAACTTAGATGTCAGCTTTCCCTTGGTTTCCATGTGTGTGTGCCTCCCCATCACTTCATATGTGGGCTTGTGCTTTGTGGTGCAGTTCTTAGGCCATAAGTGTTGTTCCACTCTGGACATTGCCCCAATGGTGTATGTGGTCTGTCCTTGTGCTATTGGTGATTCTGTAGTGGTCATGTGCACTTCAGTTGTGTGTGCTGGCCAGTGCTCTGGTGGCGGTGGCTGTGCTCTTGTATCCCAGAGTGGTGCATGTGTAGTTGTTGTGTTGGATGTGTGGATGTAGGGTGTGGTTTTGCTTCATTTCCTAGGTGTGGTGTTGTATTTGTGCAGTGCTGCTTTGTGGTGTGTGATGCGGTTGTGTCAATCATGCCTGTTGTGCAGACAATGCTTGACGTGCATGCGGTGCTGTGTGTATGTGGCCTTGGCATTGCCTGATGTGCATCCCCTGATGTCTTGTGGTGTTTGTTGATTGAGGTTTCATGTTCATCTGTGATGGGTTTGATGTGGCTGTGTGTGTTGGTCCACTCCAGATGCACCTCTTGTGTGATTTGTGTTATGGTGTGTGTGTTTTGTTCCTGAGTGATGTTGTTGTGTACTCCTGTTGAGGCTGTTCTCCCATTGATTTTCCCAAGTTTGGCTGACAGGGTATGTGTGTTTCTGTTGGAGTTCAGTATGTGTTCCTGTATTGTTTGTGTGTTGTTCTTGTGCAGGCATTGGTTGAGGCTTCCCTGTGTGTGTGTTGTGTTTGTGGCTACACCCAGGGTGTGTGTTTGTTTGTGTGTGTGTGTGCTGGCAAGGATTGTGAGCCTTGCGTGTGTGTGGCAGTGGTGTTGTGTGTTCCTTGTCCGCCACTCCTGCAGTGGCTGTCTCCCTGGTTGTGTGTTGTGTGGTGCAGAGAGTGTGTATTGTGCTTGTTGTTGCAGTGCTTGTTGGTGTGCATGGGAGTGCACGGAATTGGCACCTGGCCTGTGGGTTGATGGGGTGTGTTGCTGTGTGGTTGGGGGCTGTGTGTCACTGTGGTGTTTGTGCCCTGCCCATGCCTTGGAGTGGCCCTGCCTTCTGTATAGTGCGCATGTGTTGAGCGCGGCGGTGACGTGACCGGGACTGGGACGTTGCAGCTGGTTGGCGGTCGATGTGTGTCCCGGATGCTGAGGGGTGCCTTGTTGTGAGGTGGGTGATGTGTGGGTGCCCGTGTGGATGTGTTGTGTCCCCCAGCAGGGTGTCTGTGTGGTGATTGGACCCTGTGTCGGCCTGTGTGTTGTGTGTTGCATATGTGTATTTGCGTACCTGCAGCGGCGTCCGCGGCGGCCCATTTGACGATAGTGTTGTAGGAGGAACATCACCGGATGCATATGGAGGGCTGGGTTCATGGCGTTCAGGACCGGGTCTTAGTTATCTTGCTCCGCTGTCGAGTTTCCGCCTGCTCAGGCTGGGCGGTGTCTCCGCTGCGGTGCGTCTGCTTGTTTGGGGCATGTCGAGCGGGCGGACGTCATTCGGCACGGCGGAGAGTCTCGATTGGCTCCCGCCGCCGCGGTGGCGGGCGCACTTTGATGGCGGTGCGCGTCGCTCAACGGCTGACGGGAAATGACCTATGTTTACCTATCCTAATGTGGCAGATGTGAGTTCCGCTGCTCGTGGGCGGAAAAAGCTGTTTTTCCGCCCCGCCACCACCGCGGTGGTGCAACCGCCCGACATCCTAATGGACCCCTTAATGTTTACTGTATCTTAGAAAATTAATGTTTATTTAAATGATTTATGCACAGTAATGATGGCCTTCACTTTTTCAACTAATATGAATCTATGAAATGCTTATTAAGAATTTTTACACATGAAATTGTTTATATATTTTATATTTTATAATTTTGTGCTTTTATGATTGCTATTCATCAATCAAATAAAGCCTTTCTGAACTGAACTGAGCTTCAGGAGTCTGTATCGTTTGAAAATTGTGTGGTAAATTGATGCCAGAAAAGTGGGCTCTGAGGATGGTTTGGTCCTCCACGAGGGGAAAATTGAGTTCAACTTCAGGGAAATTCAATAGTATGTGTTAGGGTACAGAAAACCGTACAAGTGTGGTATAAAGAATGACTTGATGGTGACGGAATCACCATTTTCTTCTATGCCAGCTAAGTCCAGCTCGGAGACTAAAAGCTACTCCTAGGACATAGGCCCAAAAGCTGTGTCTCTGGGCTCAAAGGTCTAAAATCACTGGTTGCTCCACCGCTTTCTAGAGATTCAACAATACTGGTGGGAGAAATGTTCTGCCCGAAAAAGTAATGGGTACTTTTTTCATTCCACCGTGGACACAGGATTTCATGAACATTTAATGGTTACAGTCAATTTGATTGTAACCTATACACCAAGCTAATCAGCTTGGCCAACCACTGGGCTCGTATTATACATATGGCGTACTGTGCCAATCTGCGTCACAGTGCACTTATCAAAAAGTGCGCCTGGTGCAGACAGAGATAGTGCCCCCTATTATAATGAATGTGCTGTCCCTAGCGCAGCCACAAACTCACACCTGCTCTTGGAGCAGCACAATAAAAGATGGAGTAGCTGCTTTCAAGCAGCTCCATGCTTCAGAGTGCAGGCAGCAGCCCCCTGCACTGTAAAGAGGGGACAGAGATAAACGTGTTGGTGAATGCAGTAAGTGACTGTACTTCCATACAAATGAGGGAACACTCTCTCGTGATAGCCCTGGTGCTACATGCGCTCCAGTGCTATCAGTATTACAGAAGCGGCAGCACAAGCGTTGGCGGCATCTTCTGTCGTACCATAGTGCCAGATGCCCTCTCTGGGCACTATGCACAATACAGTCCCTGAAATGCGCAAAACACCTCTCGGACATGTCTGCATGCTTCTAGCAGGGACATTGCATCTGGATTTGGAGGTGCAATCTCCAGGGGTGCCGGACACATATATATTCCACCCGGCTTCTTTGCAGAGTGGAATAAGTTAATTCAGTCCACCCCTAACAAATGCAGGTCCAAAACTCTTGGTCCCATACACCTGTGCTTGTAAAGAATTCCTGGCCCCTTAGTGGCAATACAGAGTTTCTTCCCAGCATAAACTGACCATGTGACTTAACAGTCTAACTACTAGCCTTTTCTGGAGAGGTGCACATGAGAAGGAGTGGACTAGCTATCCAGTTGGGAGAGTCCGCTGCTGGAAGTTGCACAGTTTCTTGTGCATTTGTGTTGTTTTTAAAGTACTGTGTACATTTTACTTTGTTTTTATTTACATGTAAATATATGGGCTTCAGAACACAGTTTATCTTATAGATACCATAGAGCGAAAGGTGTATACGATTTAAGAGAGTTCAGACATGGGTACAATATATATCAATAGCAGGCATCCTTTGTAAACCAGTGATTCAGAGAGTTGACCTCTCTCTTGGCTGTTAGGAGGCTTCGGTTTCATGCAGCACGCCGGGGAGAGGGAGGCAAGAGGACACAGTGTCAATGCGGTATCAAAGCGTAATCTAAACCGAGAACTGTTCATACCTCAGCAGCCAGGCACAATGGCGCTCTTGTGCAGCCTCCTGCCTCCACTGGGCTTTTGTTCCTCCTCTCCTGCTGGCTGTGAGTGTGATCTCTCCGGGATTGAACCTGCGCCAGGTCTCGGGCAGCCAAGCAGCCGACAAGCATCCCAGGCCTCTCGGCTGCAGGGCGGGCTGCGGAGGAGGAAGGCACAGGGCGGAATGTGCCCAGGCTGGAATGAAGATCTGCCACCGAGGGATAACGAGGGAGCGTAGGCCTGGAATATGGAAACATGTGAGAACTCTGACTCATCGTGGTGCTTATCGACAAAGTGTAGACATCCAAGCGTTTGGCAGCATTTTTCTGAATGACCGCAGATTTAGGCAAAGCTCATAACACATCAAGCAGCTCATCCCACAAGGTGGAGGCCCAGAGGTGGGACCTCCTACCCCCGTCCGGGGTCTCTGTATTCGAGATTGCTCATGGAGCTGCTTACCTGTTAGGCCTTAGTTCCAGTGACATAACACAAAGGAAGCCCCGCCCCCTGCATTATGCCACTTAGTTACCCATATCTCACATATATTTATTGGCCCTGGGGTGAATGGAGGCCGTTTGAAGCGCTGGGAGTGGCTCTGAAAGGTTGCCCCCTCCATGTGATGCAGGGGCTTTTTTCAGTTTTATATAGCTTGAACTCGACCCGAAGGTATCAGAGCACTTTACATGAACATCAGTTGCATTACAGATGGACACATTCATGATTTGCCCAGAAGAGCAGGATGTTTGAGCCGCCTGCCAGGCTCAAACCTAGGGGCATATTATCAAGGGGGTTTATCTCCGCTTTTTTGGCTTTAAAAGCCAAGAAAGCGGAGATAAAATTATCTCCCTATTACGTAGCTGTCGCTAACACCAGTTAGCGACAGCTAGTAGCAGATAGCGACCATCTTGGGCCCCACTTTGCATGTCAGTGATATTTATCACTAATGACATGCAAAGTGGGCGTGCCAAGATGTTAGCGACTGGAAACAGTCGCTAACATCGCTATCTCCTATTACCAACTTATGGAGATATTCGCGCTAAACCCGAATATCTCCAAAAGCTAACACCTGCCCTGAGCAGTTCTTAGCCATATTATCCGATGGGAGGTGGATAACATGGCTAAGAGCATTAGCTCGGTAATGCATGAATATCACTGTCTTTTCTGCGATATTCATGCATTGCGGCCGATTTTTATCGCATTTGCGATAAACCTTGGTAATACCAAGGTTTATCTGCGATAAAAATCGCCGCAGCTCAGCGGTAAATTTTTGTCTCTACGCTATTGCTTCATAATATGCCCCTAGTTCCCCAACTTCAAAGTCGTGTGCCCTAACCGTTAGGGCACACCCTCGCTTGCGTTAGACCCTCTGATTAGTTCTCTTACTGGATAGAATATGGGTAATCCTAATCAGTCTTCGGGGCCAGCGCCATGTACCGCTTTGTGTGCTAGGTTGAGCGACCTCAATCAAATTCCGTCTTGCTCCAGCAGTCAGTCGAGCTCTCTGTGAGCGGAAGGAACTTGGTGCCAGATGTACGATCATTCCATTTTGCGAGTTGCAAATTGCAACGTTTTGCTATTTGCAAAATGGAATGTGCAACAGTGTCTAATACACTGTTTGTGATTCGCAAATGGGTCGCACAGGACCTGCTTCATTAATATTCATGAGGCAGGTCGCAATTTGTGACCAATTGGAATGGACTTCAAACACAGGGATGGTGGCTTGCTGGGGACAGCAGACCCCCATGCCTGTTTTGATTTTTCAATAAAGCAATTATTTTTTCTTCAAATGCAGCCCATTCTCCTTAAAGGAAAACAAGATGCGATAAAAAAACATTTATTTTAAATTAACATTATTCTTAAAATGTTTTAAGGGCAGGCAGTGATCCTAGGGACAACTGCCAGCCCTTAAAATATATTTTCGCACACTATCACAAAGGGGACGGGACCCCTTCCCGTTTGCGAGCGACTTACCAGCTACTTGAAGTAGGCGGTAAACTGGGAGTGCCTTGCGACCGCAATTGCGGTTTCAAAACAATGGTACATCACATTCTAACTCGATATTAGGATGGGACGCCATTGGTACACCCACTCATAACAGCGTCTCGCAAAATAGTGTTTGTACATAGCACAACCCTTTTTTACGGTTGCAAACGGGCCGATTTCCTGTTTTCTACTGCAAAAAATGGTCGTACATCTGGCCCATAGCTTCTCCTCTGAGGGGAATATCATTAACTTTTCTAATTTCTGGCATTTGAAACAGATTTAATTGATTCACCAGACTATTGCTTTCACAAAAATAATCATACATAATATATACATAGTGGATGGGGTAGTAGGTCAGCCCACTTTACCCACTGGTTTCAATTCATTTTTACCGACTGTACAAAGTCTGCGCACATTATTCACATCCATTATAAATAGTTCTCTGCAGTGATAAATCTGTTCCGTTTGTCTTTTTTCAACGTAGTTCTTTTTTATACTAACTAAAATAGCGGCTATTTATTTTGTCTCCACCTCGAGTTCCCAGTTAGCCCAGCAGGCATATGGTGGTCAAATTTAGAAGCTCACTTGTTTTCTTTTTTTTCTGTTTCTTTTTGTGGCATGTTCTTGTAATACGAGAGGAGAGGAAAAATCAACCACTTCACCAGGCTGCCACGGCCAGACCTATTGGTTTTTGCCAATGCTTGTTCGATGATAATGTTAGAAATCCCTGCAAATAGGGAATTACAATAGCCAAGCTCAGTGCCAATGATCACTTTTGCAAAACACAGACTCTAAAGTATACCGCCCACTGTCACACTATACATTTCGACACAGACTATCCAAATATCTACTATACATACATAATCTCCCTACAGCCAATTCAACTTGCACCTTTCAAGCAGCTGCTTGCACTGATAACACTGGACAGACATGCTAGTCCAAATATGCTAGCAAGGTCTAAAATGTGTGAGAATTGACATAGGATGAGTTTAGGAATTAAAGGCAGGTCAACATTTCTAAAGAGGATATTGATGTAAGGTAATAGTTTTGTCAATCCATTCTAGGGTTGCTTTCTTCCAATTGTCCCAATATCATGCATGATATATTCATACAATCCTGGGTATTTAGCCAATAGCACTTTACACGGTGAGAGTTCTGTGGGCACACTTAACATTCTTAAAAACAACATCACAAGTTCCATAAAGCAACGAGTTGCCTTTTAAAAAGCTACTGGCTCAAGTAACTTGGCAACAAGGGCAGTGGAGGCTGGCACAGCTCAGGGTGGCGGGAGGAGGGCAGAGTTGGGGGGTAAAGATAACAAAATTAAAGCACTTCCTTGCCGGAAGCACCCAGGCTCCCCTAAGTGTTGTGTTTGGTCTCAGCGCCGCGGTTCGGCGCTCAGCCAGGGACTGGGAGCCTGGACATGTACTCCACCCAGGCTGTAATGCAACCTTGGTGGAGAACATACAGAGTGTGCATGACTGTTTGGCCGGCTCGAGATGCCCGGCAAAACATTCATGCGCACTTACAAAGTGCCCACCACTCCTCCCCCTGCTCTGTGAGCAGAACAGCCCCTCCCCGCCCCACCCCACAAAGCTGCAGCAGCAGGAAAAAATAAAAGGATTATAACAAGTTATTATAATTTTATTGTATCCTTTTTTTAAACTGCTGAAATCAGTGGGGTGACGCTCCTCCGCCTAAGTGAAGGAGCCGCCACTGAACAAGAGTAGTCCTCCATGTTTTACAACATAAGAAAGTGTGAATTCTCTGCCAGCTTCCGAGCTAATCATAAAAGGAGTGCTTTTGAAAGATCAATGAATCTAATTGACTAGTTTTCTAAAGCAACCTGCCAATTGTAGCTATGTTTTTGTCTCAATAGACATAAACGTGAGCAGGGCCCCCTCTATCTTGTGATACTACGGAGTGCTTGCATGGTGGGAGGAACAGAAGGTTGGGAATATACTTATATAAGAACTCTTGAGTGTTCCAATTCCATGCATGAGTAGCTATACCAGTCCAGTTTTTTGTGACACATAGTTAATTTGTAGTCCTGCATTTATAATGGAATACATTGGACTACAAGTACCAGGATGCAAACAATAACCTTAGACTGGATCAGCTACTCACGCATGGAACTGGGAAGCTTAAGAGCTCTTTTCTATGGTGCTAGCAAAAGGACTCAAATGAACAAGTTGTGAGTGATGTAGAATTAAGGAAAAACCACGGAGAAAGAGATAGTAATGTCTAGATCAGTCTCATCCTGAAATCCAGAGTGATCAGAAAGCGATAGGCTAGGCCAACTAAGAGGAAGAATATATTTAAAACTCAGGTGGAAGCGGGCCCCAGATGTAGATGCATGGCTCTGGGATGTGCGGGAGTGGACACTCGCAGAGGAAACACATATGCAGATTACAAGGAGGGATGAGAAATTGGAGGAGGATTTGTTGGCGTGGCGAGCCATGTGCATGGCAGGACTGGCGGCGGAGGGGTGCTCGTCACTCAGTGACTCTGAAGGGACAAGCGGGGAGTTGTACTCTGAGTGTGGATCTGAGGGGGGAGGGGAGGGGCCAACTGATGGGTCCTTGAAATGTACATGAATCTTGATTGGGCATGTTTTCCTCTCAATGTCATATGTAAATCTATTGGGTCAACTGCGTTGCTACATAGCCTTGTGTGCTTTCAGATGTCATACTCCGACATGTGCCATAACGAGCCCATCGATCTGTGTACAAATGTTTTTAATGATGCCTTGAGGGGGGGGGGGATTTTTATCTTGTATTTTTCAGCAAAACTTGAAAATAAAGTTTTAAAAAAACTCCGGTGATAAAGCAGAGGCATAGCTGTCAACTTGTTCAATGTCATGAGTACCCCTGTCAGACAATCCTAGCTTTTCAGGGAACAACACTAACCCTGCAGGGACTGATTGTGATAATCAGTGAAATTACAAATCCTAGAAAGCATAGTGGTGTAGGGTAATTAACCAACACTGGTTCAAAGCCAACTTCATGGCTTGGGGAGAGACCACAGAATGACCAAAGAAGGGAATATTTATTTTAACATTTTCCCCCAATAGTAACCGTTTGAACAAAATTGCTAGCCATGAATACAATAACAGCTGAAAAAGAGGCTATTTATCTGACTAAGAGTAGAGCTTCTAATCCCGTATCCCAAGAGGAAACCTTGAGAATTCTAAGCCCAAGTTACTGGCAACTTGAAGGAAACAAAGTTTAAAGTTTTCGAAGTGCTGAGTCTGCTTTTTTAGAAGTTCTGTCTGTGCTTCTTGCACCCCAGGACCCGAACTATACCTCGTAAATGTATATTGTCTGAATCTTGAGCACAGTTGCTCATTCTGTATAAAGAATGATCTTGCCAACTCTTTTCTCACTACCCTCTTTGTCCGCGAATTAGATAAAGGAGACAGAGGAAAACAAGTGAGAAACAAGCGCCTCAGCAGCACTTTTCAATCTTCACACATGGTCATGGACTCATACTGTGAAGTTTTTGGTGCATGGGCTCCACAAAAAGCTAGACGGAGAGAACAAGTTAAGAAATAATGCAATCAACAGTCAAAATTAATCCGAAAGTGAGAATGTAGATTCTCCAAGTTTGTGAATAGAGAATCTGGACTTCATGAAAGACACGGAGGCTAGCATTATGCATGAGTCTTTTATTGCCAACTCCTTACAACACTTTAAAGTAAAACATTAACCATACTTAAAATTCCAGACCCAAAATGTCACTGAAGGTTATATAAGTCCCCACTGAGCAGCCGCCTTCTTTATGTTGCTCTCTTACCACAGCTTGCATTAACTTGTGAAACTCAACGATCAACCAAAAACACTGCCACAACTTCTTCTGTACCGATACTCTTTACTCCTATTGTGCATCTGAAAAACAATAAAGGTAGAATAGAAACTGTTCCTTCTAAAGATTCTCACAACATGTAGCACAACTAAGAATAATTATAACAATACATATCCTCTCCCTCTTCAAAATTAGTCTTACCTGGGAAGAGAGGGAGTGCTAATGCTAGCCTCATTGAATTTAATGAAAGCCAGATTCTCTCTTCACAAACTTGGAGAATCTACATTTCATATCAAGACCGGAGACTAGCATTATGTATGTTTAAAGCTGTGACAGAACTACAGATGGTACATGTTCTAGAGGTTTTAAATAAAACCTAGCAAACACATCCATATTAGATCATTCAGCTACTTTCAACATCTCTCCCAATTGACCACCTGATGTGAAAACTTTACCTGCCATCTCAATCTTACTGAATGAGCACCAAAGGTATGCATGTCAGCTCCTGCCTCAAGCATACAACTCCTCACCCCCTCACCCAACGTGCTGTTGCTGCTGAATGTACTGCATTATAAGGTCTTAAATAATAAATCAACAATTCACTTACTCCATCTCTTTTAAACTCTTCCATTCAACTCTAATACTCCCTCAAGCAACAAACCACACATAACTTAGGATGTACATCAAATGTCGGATAAAATATAGAGAAAGTCGTAGTCTTCCTCCATCTTGTAATCTGAAAAATGACTTTAACTGGATTATAAAATCGATTACCTACCACCAAAGCTTTTATGTCTGATACTCTTCTGAATGAGATTAAGCACAACAACGTTGACACCTTACAAGCCAATTGCCGCAAAGATAATTACTTATTTGCATTCCAACTTTCAAACAACTGAAATATTAAATTCACATCTGGCAGACAGGTATATCTTGACCTAGGAGATCTCTGTAACTTTATCTCTTTCATTACCCTACAAATGAAGGGATCTCTTCCTACAGAGCATCCTCCTACAGGAGCATAACCTGCTGCTACTACAGACCTGTAACAATTAACTGTCCTATAACTCATCCCTTTTTCAAACAACAAAGATAAAAAATCTGAATCCTTTATGGCGATGCCTCCACTGTATCCAAGTCCCTCTCCAGCCACCAACATACCCATGTCTTCCAATCTCCAACATAGCACTTTCTAGTGCCCAGTGCCCATGGCTTCCTGAGTAACTCCTGAGTCTGCTGTGAAAGTCCAGAGGACTGATTTCCTCCCCTGAAATGTTCCAAACAAGAAGGCTCAAATTCCCTTCCAAAAACCAAAGGATGCAACTCTCCTTCTGGCCCTAAACGCACTTCTACTGAATCCGGAATCAAATAAGGTTCCTCTACTGCTAACTCCAACAACTTGGAAACCAAGTTTGAGCTGTCCAAAAAAGAGTCACCAGAACTACCTGACACCTCTGCTTCCTGGCCATAAACAATGCTCTCTGTATCATTTCAAACGGAGGGTATGCATACACTCGTACTGCCTGCCAATCTTGCTGAGATGCATTCACTTCCTCGGATTGTGGGTCTGGTCTCCAACTGTAATAACGGGGTAACTAAAAAGTCAGCCTTGACACAAATAAATCAACGTCTGGGGGGCCCTACACAGGCTGTATTCTCTGGAAAATTAGGATATTCAGCTCCCAATCACTGTAATCTCAGAGATATCTTGAATTCCCATCCACTACTGTATTGGCTAGACCTGGCAAATACTCACCTTGTAAACCTATTTTCTGTTCCAAACAAAAACTCAAAATCTCTCTCGCTATCTGTGCCAGATTCCTCAACTCACTTCCACCGAATTGGTTTATATACCAAACTGCCGGAACATTGTCTATTTTCAAAAATGCATTGTAGTTTGTCAACATCTTCCCTAAACAGCAAGGCATCTCTCATCTCCAAACCATTTATGAGTTTTTAACCTGCTTCCCTTCATGACCATCTGCCCTCAGTCTCCTGTCAAACCAGACAAGCACTTCAACCAAAAAGGCTTTCATCTGTCTCCAGTACGTAATCTGGACATATTCCAAAAATTGCCTGGCCATTCCAGGCATGCAGTTTTTCTAACCACCACTCCTGTGCTTCCGCAGAAGCATGTATCTGGTCTCCGTACCATAATCTCCACAAGCCTTCCACCTTTAATCTCTACAGACCCCTGTAATGAAGAAGTCCTGGAAAAACCGCCTGAATTGAGGTTGAAAATAAACCTATAACTCTCACTAAAGAGCACAGAAAAGTCTGTCCTCCTAAAATCTGCCTTACTTCCATCTTTATTTTCATAACCTTTTCTGGTAAACTTTTTTAAGAAAACTTTATTTTAGCAGTTTCATAATAACATCATGTGGCATTGAGTATGTAAGATTGACAGCACTAATACTCATGTAAAGCAGTCCCGTTGCATCATACACTTGTTCAACCGGGCACATCTTGGATATTTATAATACATGCACGTTTTAGCAACCTTAATCAAGCGTCTGCCCATATCATCCTTTTCCAAAGGTCTCTTAACCTAAAGTTTAATGAAACCAGCCACATGTGGCAGCTGCCATCAATCGGCGCTTCTGGAGTGTTTAATCATGTCAGGACTGAATACAGCAACCCCTTGCAGATCCTTTACAATACCCTTGGTCTTTCTCCTTCCCTAGTTTATCATCGTCCATGTCCCATTCATCATTGTCATAGTCATCTAGGATAAATTCATCATATCCATCATCCCTCTGGTCACCGGCATAAAGTCATGCGCACTCCCCTGTTCACCATGCAGGCTGCATGGCTTAGGGGTAGGAGCCTGGCTGCCTGCTTCCTGTTCCGACCGGGAGTCGGACACAAGCAAGCAGGAGAGAAGACACGAAACCCGGTGGCGGCAAGGTAAGTTTAAAAAAAAATTCAAACCAGCCCGGGTGCCCCCTGCCCCTGTTCTCCTTTACCTATATCTTTTTTCCTTACTTCCTTTGTCCTTACCCAAGGATCAATACTCATCTCCTGAGAAATTTACAGTCTTTCTTTTCCATTTAAAAACTGTCTCAAACACACCTTTCACAGAGGCCCTTGCCCCTTACACTACCATCTTTTTTAATTTAGTGTCACCACTTCCTCCAGATATTTCTCCTTCCTCACTCATATTGCTAAATTAACCTCAAACTCAACGTACCACTAATTTACCTGAACTTTATTTATTTTCAAATTTTAGTTTATTTATTTGGCCACAAATGTCCTAAAAAAACAACATCTCCTTGACCTGTCACAAATGCGCTGTGTAAAATGTACGTCAGACGTTTGACAGTTTTTCTGCGTTTAACTGCATTTGAACTTCTGAAAAAGGAATGTCTCTGGCTACAAGAAGATTATAAGCAATGGGAATGTTTTTGCAATATCCCCACCAAACGTCATGTCGTCACTCGTATCATGCGCGATGACATCACAGCTTGTGTCTACGGATGCCCTGAAGTCCACACCCGAAGCTTCTAATGATTCTTCCACACGGGTGCCTCCTCAGCACGAGCACAGGAGCCCTACAGGAGAGCTCTGTGTACTACTCTCTTAAGCACGAGTACCAAATGAAATGCCATGCTCAGACTGTTAACACTGCCGCCATCATTCCCAATTGAAACAGTGGGGGATTCTTTTTTTATTACAAATACCCTGAACGCTTACCTAAAGCCACCTACACTATTATTTAATCCCATAAATTGTGATTGATTAATAAAATATGTATATTCACTATTGCAATAAACAATGAATTCCCAGACCAGTAGCAAGTATTAGGCTTGTTCCAGTTTTTAATACTTTGAGGTACTTGAGACAAATAGTTCATATGCACTCATGTCTTTGGGGGAAGTAACTTCATTACGTCCCACCCTGACGAAAGCCCAGGACCTATTTAGGCCAGATAGGAAGGGCTGAAACATGTTGGTGCAGAAGTTAGGCTCATAGGACCATCACATCCTAAGCACCCGTTCGTATACATTTTAACATTCCCTCCCACTCCATTTTAAAGATTTCTTTAGGAGTGGGTGAGGAATTTTATCTTTAACAGTATGCCCCCATACACAATATCCTTAAGTGCTCCCTTCCCTGAAAGACGGTTGAGCCCACCCCAATTTTTAGGTTTCGCCTGGCGTTACTGTGCAAGCAGTTCACGCAGGCGAAATCTAATGATTACAATATGGGATATAGGAACGTCCCCCGGCTCCCATTGGCTAGCTCCATAAATGGAGGCTAGCCATTGGAAGCCGGATCTGTCCGTCAAGGCCGGACCAGATTCGTGGGCGTTCCCGCGATTTCTTCCCTCTCCGATCGTCATCGCGGCGGTGGGCGGAGTTTTTTTTTTAATGTGTTTGTTTTCGCCATTCTGCGGCCGACCGCCGCCGGAGGAAATCCAGGTGAGTGCCTTCCTTGCCGTTTCCTCCCCCTCCCGCTGTCCGTGTGCCTGCCCGCCCCCCTCCCGCTGTCCCTGTGCCTGCCCGCTCCCCTTGTTCTATTTCTGTCGCTCCGCTTCGTGCTCAATTGGCCCACAGCATTCGTCCCTCCCACCTCCTCACATGTCGCTGGATGCCCCCCCATCTACCCCCTCATGTTTTCTAAATTCCTTGCGCAGCGTTCATTGTTTTCCTTTAAGTATCTGCAGTTAAAAGTTACTGTTTCGGTTTGCACTTCCCTGCCAGGGTAGAACCGTTGGTATGCCCCTCCCACACTACGTCCAGCTGCCCGCACTCTACTTGTCTTCGCTGTGTTTATAGTGGCGGAGGGGGCAGTGGCGCAAGCCATGGAGCACGGAGTGATGGTAGAAGCAGCAGCATTGTCTCCTGCAGGTACTCCTTTGTACTTTTCAGCACTTCCCCTCCCTTGGATCCCCCAGCTAGTACAAGCATCACACAAAGCAACGCATGTGAAGGTGGCCTTCATGCTCCTTTCCCGGGCAGGAGGGCCGGGGTAGTAGATGCTGTGTTGCACAGCCCCCATCTGACAAACAGCCCTTTTCCTGAAGCGTGGTCTCTGTGTGGGCTCCACATTGCTTCAGAACAGTCAGTTGTCCCTGCTATGCACACACGTGGTGTGGTTGTACTAATGTTGTGTATTTGCCAGGAGTCATTGTTAAATGTACATGAGGGGTCGACGGAGAAGATCAGTTTAATATTGCTTATTTTTGCACATTTTATATATTTTTAGTGCATGGAAGCTGACTCTCCACCACACAATCACCCCCTCCTTCTGCGGAATAAATGTAGAAAAAAATAACACTGAAAACAAATAAACCGCAGTACACCGCCATTATTGCATTGCATTACCAATGGCACACTGCATCTAATGTGTGGCACCCCACCTCCCCTCTGGCTTAACCCTGCACCCTAGCCACCCCGTTTTCACTCTGCATACCCACTGTCTCACAGAAACTTGTCTCCACCCGTGTCTAAGTTTGCAAAGGCCAGTGGTGGTGCAGGGAGCCGTCACTCCCTCCTCGTTCATCAGACACGTCATTTTTTCATGTTCATGGCGGTAGTGAGCCCATTACAGTTCCTGAGATGTCCACCAAAAGATGAAAAATGCCTGCATTTTAAAGTGTTATAGACATTTAAATAACATGCTGTGGTGTTGGATGGCCTCTAGCTCTAAGAAAGAACAAGAGTTAAATTCATACAGTGGGATACAATCTCGTGAGGCAAACATGAAGGGGGGCATGTTATTGCAGATCCTTAGCATGATCGCCAAGGAGGAGCGCATGCTAAATAAATATGTCTACATTGTGTATGCGCTTTTAAAACGCGCTTCTCATGTCGCGATCTAGCAGCACCTTGTCATATCGTCGATGGATCTGCATGCATGCTTTGGTCTTCTTCCTGCATTATGTGGTGTGTCTGAAATTGAAATCTGGTATCTCGTTTCCAGCCCCACAATGTGCCTACAAATTCGTGTGATACGTCAGTTAGTGGCCATGAATTATTTGATGGCTGATCACAATAGCCGTCCCGGGCGCCACCAAATTGGATGCAGAAAATTGTAGTCTCTGGACCTTTTAAGGTCCGTTGGCCCGGTAGGTGCTTAAATTTTCTGCGCCAACTGAAGCAGACTGGAGACTCATCAATAGGGAAAAAAAAAGGTCTGTGATTGTATAACATGCACTTGTGACATGCAGCATTTACCATAACATTCCTTGTTGAACAATCCTCAAGCACCTCTGTAACGAGGGGTTAAAATTACAGGTAGCACTGACCAATGTTTACTGTCTGTTCTGCTGTACAGTACGCCATTGCAAAGGTTGGCTGGGTGAGGCCCCAAAGACACCTGGCAAAGTGATACTTTAATGATGCCCAACTCTGGCATAAATAGCTGGCCGAATGTGATCTAAAACACACTGTTTACCATAATGTTTTCCAGTGACTCCTGCGGGAAAACGTGCTGGCCACAATAATTGCCATGTAGCCACCTGTCATGTGAGGCCCCTTTGCAAATATTTTTTTTAACGCAGCAGCACATAATGTTCTAGGACTTAATCGTTTTATTATCTCATTATAAGAAATCCTGTTCATTTCTGCCCAATATTGCCAGTTTGTTACTACTGAAAATGCAGCATTTATTTTAAGATTTCACAGAGCATAACAAGAATGCACTCCGTGCTCCCAGTTAAAGAAGCCTTCCAAATAGCTAGTTCTGCCCAGTGCTTTTTGCTCATATGTTGTAAATGTACTATTTACCACAATATTCACCCAAAATTAATTGTAAGAGTTCACTAAAGCAGCCTTTATATCATACTGGCTTTCGACTAATGTTAAAAACTCAATGAACTTAAAAATGTACAAAAAAAGAGTCTGCATTTCCTCGGGCTGAGATCCCCATAATCCTCCTTTGAACTAATCTTACTTCTGCAATATGTACGTCTTACCCGGGTTTATAGAAATGCACCATTTACCAGAACAGGGTAGATGCATGCAAAGAGGCATTTATAGTTATATGACCATTGCTACCGCACAAATTAATCAAAACAACAACAAAAAATCTTTTGGGAGAATGTGGGGTAGGAGGAGGGGTAGTTGATAGGCTGGGTCCATTGTGACCCAATAAAGCTATCTGTAAACCTTACCCAGTCAGATTTGGCTAATGCTACCCTGTACAAGGTGGTTTCAAATGCAATACCCTGCTCAGCACTACCCAGATATTCCTTTCTAGGAAACCTCTTACCATCTTATAAAGTGTTTGAAATTGCACAAAAACTGTTTTGAAAACACAGCAAATGCTAACGTCCTATCAGGTAATTAACTAGCACTATGAAATAGGGGAACTTATGTATGCGGTGGATCAGGCAGGAAATGTACATAGCATGATTTATCCGAGACTTTTAAATTTGATGAATTAAACACGAAGTGCATACAAGGAAGCAGTCAGGACTTGCGCATACCATGACTTAACCAGGACGTCTGCAGTGCATACCATGATCTGATCATCTTTGGGCATAATGAATAACCAACTCCAACCTAGACAGTCTCCCCTTATTCTACTGTTCTCCCCCGCAGACATGAGTGCCTGATCTTCTATGTCCCCTTCGCCCTAAAATGGCAAAGATAACCTTGTTTCCTGTCTGCCCCTACTCTAAGCTTTTGAGAACCAGGTTTCTCCGCCTCCTGCCTCCCACCACCAGGGTCACACAGCCTGGTTTCTCAAGCCCAACAAAATACAGAATACTTGTTTTCTCATACTCTTTTCCTTATCGTTGACACAAGGGGAAGGTTATGCTGTTTCCTCGGTCTCTTCTGGAGGAGCGTGGGCGGAGTGTTGGTGTATATCACCACACTGAACAATCTGCATAATCAACAGTTTTAGCCGCATATTCTGCCCAGGCTACCCGCATCTATCCACCCACATCGGTAAAGTGTGGTCACTCTCTATAACTTTCCATCAATGAACACCATAGTTAGATAAGGATTTGTTTTATGTAATTTGCTGTTAAAATATTACTGTTTTTAATTTTGTAACTGCTTTTATGGATGTCTATACATACTTAATAAAGCTTACATTGAATTGAATTGAACATCATAATTTCTTCTTCCAAATCATATTCTCCACAGTCAGATAAAATGTTGCAGATCCACTATTTGAAAGTACCAGCCCTGAGCTCTACCAGTCGTAAATAACAATGCCATTTATTTATAAGTAAAAAAAAAAAAAGAAATGTCATGAGCAATGCCAATAGCTCTAACTTTTCCAAAGGCGAAACCATTGCATTGCAAATGCTTGTTAGGAGTTGGAGTGAGCCCTATGATGAAGCATGTCACTATTAGAGTGAGTGAGGGCTATTAAAAGAAAAGGGTTTTTTCCCTTCCCACCCGTAACAACGGGTTGGTTATACTCATAATTGTCTCAAGAAGCTTCTTGAGAGTATTACCATCACACACCTAGGAACCCCCTTCCCACTATTGGTCACCTCTGTGTTGCTATCCCCTAGTTCTAAAGGAAGTAACAATTAAATCATTGAAAAGATATTCTCTTGGTAAGAAGAGTATAGAATAGGTAGGGCATATCCTTTCTATCCTCTTGACTGAGGACCTCTCTACCCGCCTGAGACGTTTGGGTCTTGGAACTTGTGTTTCTATCCTGTGAACTCCATACCTTTTCCTCCTCATCTCAGAAAAACTTCGGAAAATACAGTAATACTACTCAAAGATTCACTTCCCCGCCACATGTATGGGCAGACAAGGGGCGGCTTCTCCATGTGGGCAGAGGAGCGTCGCCCCACTACTCTTCTCGCAGTGCGAGAAGCAGAAACATAAAATGGTATTATTAATACCATTTTATTTTTTGCTTCTCACACTGCGAAAAAGCAGAAGGGTTTGGCTGGGGGCGAGCGGTCCTGCTCAAGGGCAGGGGAGGAGTGGCTTTCCCACTCTGAGGGCTCTGAATGTTTGGTCGGCCCCAGGGCCGACAAAACCAGTCATACGCACTCTGCATTTTCTTCATGTAGGCTGCATGCAGCCTACATGGAGAAAATGGCCTCCCATAGATGCCTGTGTGGTCGGCGTCCCAACCAATCACAACGCTGCATTTGCAGCATTGTGATTGGCTTAGGGGAGGGAGGCTGCCTGGGCTGCTTCCTGTTAGGACAGAGACGACATGGGACCGGACCGGGCTAGTGAAGGTAAGTAACATTTTTTTTAATTATACCCCCCTCTCCCTGGTCGACCCCCCCCCTCCAACCCGCTAGTCATGCCGGCCGCGACTGGCTTAGACCCTGTCAACTCTCTGATGTTGTGCCTCTAATTCATTTTTTTTTTAAACTATAAAGAAGACAAAAAAACTCTTTACGGATGCAATCTCTCCACCGTCATCTCTCCGCATCTCTTCCTGGCGAGTCAATCAATCAATCAATCAACAGAATTTGTATAGCGCGCTACTCACCCGTTAGGGTCTCAAGGCGCTGAGGGGGGGGGTTGCTACTGCTCGAACAGCCAGGTCTTGAGTTGTTTCCTGAAGGAGAGATGGTCCAGGGTCAGCCGTAGGTGAGTGGGGAGGGAGTTCCATGTCTTGGCTGCCAGATAGGAGAAGGATCTTCCTCCGATGGTGGATTTGCTGATTCGTGGGACGGAGACGAGGGCGAGGCTGGCGGACCGGAACCGGCGGGTGGGTGTGTAGAATGTCGGCTGTTGAGGTACTTCGTGCCCGTGTTGTGGAGAGCCTTGTGTGCGTGGGTGAGAAGTCTGAACGTGATCCTCTTGTTGACGGGGATCCAGTGCAGGTCTTTCAGGTGGGCAGAGATGTGGCTGTGGCGAGGGATGTCCAGGATGAGTCGTGCTGAGGCGTTCTGAATGCGCTGGAGTCTTTTCTGGAGTTTGGCTGTGGTTCCAGCGTAGAGGGTGTTCCCGTAGTCCAGACGGCTGGTGACGAGGGCCTGGGTGACCGTCTTCCTGGTATCTTTCGAAACATGCGCAGGGTGTTGAAGCAGGATGACGAGATTGCTTGGTCATAGTGAGGGAGGAGTCCAGGATGAAGCCCAGGTTGCGTGTGTGGTCCGTTGGCTTGGGTGCGGTGCCCCGGGCAAGGGGCCACCAGGAGTCGTCCCAGGCGGAGGGAGATGGTCCGAGGGTGAGGACTTCCGTCTTGTCTGAGTTCAGTTTCAGACGGCTGATCTTCATCCATTCCGTGACGTCTTTCATTCCTTCCTTCGAGTCTTGAAAGGAGGAAGCTCACAGGCTTTCATAAGCCAATCACAACACTGTAGTGCAGCGGTATCCTTGGACTGAGCACTGTGGTTTGGCACTCAGACGGGGACAGAGAGCCTGTGCATGTTCTCCACCAGGCTGTGCATTACAGCCCAGTGGGGAACATGCAAAGCGCCTCTGACTGTTTGGCCGCCCCGAAAACGCCCTGCCACAAGTCATGCACACTTAGAGAGTGCATGACGCCCCTCCCCCTGTCACACCTAGCCCCGCTGCTACGAAAAATAAAATGATGATAACAATGTACTTATCGTTTATATTTCCTTTTTTCACTGCTCTGCCTTAGTGTAGGATTCGCCCCTGAAAATATATCCTCTGTACATAGCAGTAGTACATAATGTTCTTGATGGTGATGGTGAATTGATATCTGGGCACCAACTAAACATTTTCTAAACATGAAAAGCTGGTATTAATGAACCAAATATGTGCCTTGTCTATGAAAATGATGCGGTTTTGTTTGAAGGGAAATTAGTTTGGTCTTCGTAAATGAGAAGCTTGTATTTGATAGTAATAAATTGTGTATTTTCATAAAATAACAAGCTGATTTTTGGGGTCTAAATGATTCATTTATCAAAATACATATTAAAAGCAGATATCTGAGTAACAATAATGGCTGCTGATTGAAACCCTCATCTGTAAACTTGAGTAACCGATCTGCAGTTAAAGCCTGTAGGATCTTCATAATATGAGCAACAGCCCTTTTAAATGCAGCAGCAATCTGTATAATTCTGCTGTGCAGTGTCAAATTGCAAGATTTTTCTAATTAATTTATATTTCTACCCCTAACCTTCCAAGCAGAATCCAGTCATGAGGCCTGATTTATATCTTGGAGCACGGGTGACGGATATCCCATCTGCTGAAATATAAATCCCATAGGATATAATGAGATTGATATATCGGTGGACGGAATATCCGTTACTGTTGTGACGGAGTAACCCCTCTGCCAAGATCTAAATAAGGCCCATAATGTTTAAATGAACATCTACTTGGGAAAGATAGTGTTGGTAAATAATAAGTCATGTAACCTTTCGTTTTCTCAGCTGCTGCATCATCTATGGCTTTTTAGATGTTTTGGGGAAACTGTGCTAATAAACTGCACTATTTGCCTCTATGTTCACCAAATTATTATGGGGCGTGCAAACCAGCAATGCGCTTGGAGAGTGTTAGGGTTTCTTAACACACCATGAAAGTATCTCAACACTTCATGGGTGATCTTGCAGAACCCATGTCGGATTAGCAATTTATGAGAATATTGTGCTCTAAAATGAAAAATGTGCCCATTTTTAGTCAAAATATTCAGTGCCTTTCCAAACCGGTGACAAGGAAGTTGGGATTGTTCGCTTTGCTTACTCCCTTGTTGCAATTTAAGGTAACTTTTATGCCTCACCAAATTTAAAGATCACCAATCGCCATTGTAAACAAATTAGTACAATTAATACTGATTTGCAGGTAATTGATCCTTTCTTGGATGGACAATGCGGAGCACAAGAAAAGTGATTGTATGGATCTGCCATAAATACCTGCTGGTGACCTACCTCTATGTCATTAAATGTAATCTGTGCAGGGCCTTCTCAGTTTTTAATGCTTCAGAGTTTGATAGAACCGATGCCGATGATTAGACTTATAACAACATTCCTTTTCAGAGTTCAATCGCTTTATTAAAGGTGCTGGTAGGCACACACATGCAAGAAGGTAGACAAGTATATGTGTTTTCACTTCTTTGCCTCAATCTTCAGTATCAAGCTAGAAACATTCAATGATTTTAGGAATTCTTTTTTTATTTTCTGTAGTGTTTATATTTTACCTTTTTTGAAGTTGGAATTTTAGGTGGTTCAGTTGCTACTAAGATACTTAACATAAATTATATTAAAATATCGTATCCATGTGTGGTACAGATAAGCAGGAGGCACAATTAATTCTTCATAAATGTTGATGTTAAAAAGGTGTCATAAAATACACCATTCTTTGCCTTCCACCCATAAAAGGCGTGGCGTACAGAGCTGTTTTCATGGGGCCGGGCAGGTTCGAGCAGAGGGCTGTAAATCTTAGGAGCGAAGGAGGTCGACGTCCTGTGTGCACTGGAACAGACCGGAACATCTTCTTCAAAGATATAACTGATTTAATCGTATCTATGGAAACAGTGCACGAGTCCCATTTCTGTTCCCAGGGCGGGGAGGAACAAAACCTGAGCGCTTTGGCCCCTGTGGCGCCGGGGTCACCTACCATGTGATGCTAATAGACCCAAGGCCTTTGCACCGCTGTAAGGTGCCCTTGGTGTTACTGACTAGGCTGCCAACAACCACAGTGGGACACCTTCAGCCAGTGACAGCCTTTTATCCCGCAGTACGTTTCTGTATGGGAATTCTGGTTTACATTATTAAATAGTGCCTCAAAAATCTTTTCATGAAAGTGCTCTTGGCTAAAAACCCAGGATTGTCTAGAGGTAGCATTGTGGGCCGCTGCAGCTATGTAGTTACTGGCAGCTTTATCAGAAGAGCTGGGAACTCAACACCTCTTCACACTTACTCCAGACCCAGAGCGCTATAGAGTCCCAGGTCAATGAATGCATACCTTGCTGTAGTCCACATTTTTTGACTTTGCATTCTGGGACTTGAAGTCCGGATTTTAAAATAGGATAAACATGTCTGCAAGATGGACTACTCACTCATGGATCAGGGTGAAGGACCCTTGAGAGTCTTGCAAACCTTTATCACGGGACAGCGCTCAGAAGGAGTCCTGCTTGAGATGTGCGAACGTTGTCTCACTACAGGCAAGGCAGAGGCTGCCAGAGGTCAGGGATGCAGGACTCAGTCAGGGGCCATTTAGGATGGGGGGCGGAGGGGGCATTAATGTAGTGTGCCTGAGCTTTAGAGTGTACTCAGCTCTGTTTTTGCCAGAAGAGGAGGTGAGATTCTATCACGCCAGTAGCTAATCTTAAAAACAGGAAGTGCGCCACGCTAGTCGCTGTTCTTAAAAACAGGAAGTGCACACTAAACACTTGCACTGTGTGTTATAAATACATGCACGATCTCGGGAAGTGGTGAAACTTGAACTTCCGTAAATACAGAGCATGGGTGTGACTGCAAATGTGTGACTCATTTCTCGCAGTCCTTGTGTTGTGTTCACGGTAGGCCAGGAGACAAGACACAGACCACGTGGCCACCTACTGGTCTAGGGTAACTCAACGGGCTGGCAGTGACCACAATGACAGGACGGACACCAGGTGGGTGTATGAGTGTTCCTAAAGAACTCACCCCAGTGTAATATAGGCGTCTGGTGGGTCACCTCACGGCACACAACCTCCAGGAAGGCTGGAGGAGAACAAGTCAGAGCAGCCTGGCTCTTCCGACCGTCCTGTCCTACACTCCCCTAACTGCACTAGATGCCGGGCCCCTGGAATGACAGGATTCTGTGACCCTGGCGTTTTCTTTGTAACTTTGGATTCAAAGCACTTGCAAATATCTCACCATCTGCTGCATAATTTGCAGATTTCAACAACAAAAAAACTCCTATTTCAAACGGATCAATAGTTACAAAAACTATCAGAGCAGTTGGACCTTCACACAAAGAGCAGGGAGTGAGAGCGTTGGTGCAATTCTAGGCATCGCCGGTGCACCAAAGACTGGCCAGTGGAATGCAAAGCAAGGGGCTAACAAGGAACATTACTTGCTAGAGCTATTCCTTATAGTTGCTGTATTCCCAGTGGCAGCTCCTCCGCTAAGGCGGGGGAGCGTCTCCCCACTGCTGCAAAGAAGTGAAAAAAGAACAAATACAATGATAATAACTCGGGCAGGTGGGACTGCTCTGCTCTGAGAGCAGGGGAGCAGTGGTTTGCCCACTTCAAGTGGGCAATGACTATTTGGCCGGCCCTCTGGGGCCGTCCAAAACAGTCATGCGCATTTTGCATGTTCTCCATGTAGGCCACTCCCGATCAGTGCTGGCCGCTACTTTGTATTCCACACCTCGGGCCATCAGGGCAACAACATGAAAGTGCTGGTATAGCAGTGGCGGGTTCTGCCTATTTAAAGTGGTAAGGCGGCCGCAACTGGTGCCCATGTAAAGCGCTCTGATGCCTGATACCCTTGGGTCAGGTTTGCGCTATATAAAACTGTGAGAAGAAAAAAAACGGATATGTGCACTTATACTGCACACTACTCCTCCTCCCTGCCATGTCCGGCCCACCCCACCATATATTTATTGGGCAGCTCAGACAGAGATAAATAAACGGATAATAACATTGTGTTATTATCATTTTATTAATCATCTGTTGGTTCTGGGCAATGGGGTGATGTTCCTACGCCATTACAGGGGAGCCCCACCTGGCGTATGGTCAGACAACCACCCCGTTGTCCAGTTAGTCAACAATGGCACTGCAAGCTGCCATAGAGTGTTACGAGCTGCCATAGAGTGTTACGAGCTGCCATAGAGTGTTACGAGCTGCCCCAGAGTGTTACGACTGTTGAGAAATCTGGTGAAGGTGCAGCTGTGGTCTAATGTTGAGAGGAAGGAAAGATGTGTCTGGCACTGCTAATTCCATTACAAATGCCCTTTACTGGTTTACTGGCAAGCGACACCATTTCCCAAGGGGGGACGGAACCTGGTAGAGCCCATCTGAGCATGCTAGTGGAAAACACCACAGCTCCCAAAACGGACCACAGATAGCACACCTACATGGCAACCTTCCAGCGGGTTGCGGGAATCACAAGCTCAGCCTCTACACACAGTGGAAGGCAGCGATAGAGTTCTTCATTGACATGGTCATTCAAGGAAGGCAAGAGCAGGTCATGGGCGCAGGCACATCTGACGGCCTTATGAGACTGCAAAAATGAGTCCACGATTAACCCCAACGAAGAACCACCACAGAAGGTTGTCAATAAAGGGCTGGGGCCACCTAGACTGCCCAAGAAAAGATAGTAGGCGGCCCATAAACTTTGAGCGCCTCAGGACACTGTTCCCTGCCTTGGACACAGGGTATCACTCAGGCTTCAAGGGCATGGGAGCACAGTGAAGAGGACAGGATAGTGCCAAGATGGAACCTCCCATCTCTGCAGTGGAGGCAACCTGGGAAGACATAGAGTTGCCTCCAGGTGAGATGTTTACATCTAATGTACAGTACTGTTTTTCCAGCCTGTTTATCAATTAAGAGTTGCTTCTACAGGACCATGTCTGGATACAAAGTAAATTCAAGGTTGAAGGCCAGCTCTAAAAATTAACTGGGATATGCAGAATAAAAGAAGTGGACACTTTACTACAAGACGTGTACACGAAGGCTTATTTTCAGCAACAATTTATATTTTACACAAATCGCTCTGGAAGTTCATAAAATGATCTTTCTGTGATCCATGGAACAAAAAATCATTATTGATAAATATCATTTTCAATAGAGACTGGTGAATGTATATGCTTATATTTCTTAATAATCTATTGTATTCGTCACAGTGTTGGTATCCCATTTAAATCATAGTGTTAAAATGCCAACATAGTGTGCTAATATGGCCACTGAATGTGCTGCATATTTGCATATCCCTGGCACATAATTTATTCAACCCAGCCGCATAATTTGGCCTCCCATTGCCTCATGATTCCAGTAGCTCTGGCTACAGGCCAGTTGCCTCTGGCTCTAAGTGCCGCAGTATCGCCGAAGTCCCAGGTTGAACTGTTCCATAGGGCGGCTGCAGTCCTTTCACTCTCATATAGATACCCACATTTCTGGCCCTCTGGATGCCATGTGACATACGCCATGTCTAAGGGGTTTGATGAAAAGCAACAGTTTTCAGCTGAAGAGCCTGCTTTAACAGGTATGTCCTGATATAAAGCATTGCTGTCAACTTGGTATTTCATATTAGTATTTGTTGTTTTCATATAGTGGTAGCACAGCTAATTTGAATCTTCCAAGTGCTCTAGATGCAGAGTTTAAGGGCACTGGGGTCTCTGGCACCAACTAACAATATCTCATATTTTGATTTCTTGAGTCAGAACCAGCTTTGACTCATCCATCCGTTCTCATATGCACTGCAGTCAATGATAGTGCTTCGGCTCCCGATCGTTCAACAGTTTGACGTGATTTAGGTATCGGCGGCACAGGTGGTATCGGACATCACGGCTGCAGAGGACAGTCACAGAGGGATCAGGTATGCGATGAATGGATCGAGTGATCCCTGAGAGATCTCACTGGTAACATTTGTGGTTTCAAAGGAAAAAGGACTCAGTTTCAACTACTGAGGACTCTTTGTTTAGGTATTTATCATACTGGAAGATATAAAGTGATTGTATCATCAGAGTACTTTGGGTGGCATCTGAGTGCCTGATTAAAAACTTACTTTCAGGAGGCAATGGGCTTGGTTCTGCATCACTGCACTGTTTTCAGTCTTCGACTTTCATTTAATAAACTAAAACTTTCCCCTAGTTGTTTTCTTAGGGCACTTCTGTCGAGCCCAGGCAACGAAAGTGGCCTATTACAATAGTTCAGGCCTAGAAGCACGGTGAGTTACGCCATCATCCATCATGTGGATGGGGCTTCCCTAAAAGGCCTTCTGAATGGTGACTCGGAGTTTCCAATGTAAGTGTACTTTCAGCCGCTGCCACTCACATGACTTCGGAAGGGGCGACCACTCAATCTTGCTTCTTGACCTTGAAGACCAGTTTGAATGCTGGGTTCTGAGGATGCTGTGGCCTCTGGATCTGCTTGTGGGGCGCTCAGTTAAATAATGTTGCAAAGGTCTGGGCCAGGGAGGGTCATTGCACGGTGATCTGACTGGGGCCATGGGAGAATATTCCCGAGAAGGGTTTCTCTGCTCCGCCGGGAGGGGTCAAAGACAGCAGATGCAGAGGTCTAGCCCGAGACCAGGGTTCAATTCCCCGCCTCGGCGGGTCTTGGGCTCAAAATTCCACGGACCTGATAATTCTCGCCTCGGTGCCTATTCTAATCATAGAGTCCCACTCTGCAACTCTGGGCAATAGCTTGCTTAATTTCCACAACGGCCCCCACAACGCTAAGGATGCCTGGCCTTCACCCTGGGGGTGCCCAGGAGTGGACGCCTCACAGGGAAAGCCAGGACGAGTTCCACAGCGGTATTCGTACAAGCGCCTTAAGACCCTTGCGGGTGAGTAGTGCGCTATACAAGTATCAGTTTACATTTACATTTACATTTCACTCTTTGGCCATGAAAACGATAAAGGGACGAGTTTTTGACCCTTTAAAAAGGAGAGTCCAAATCCAACCACAAAGAGGAAGGACATGTGCATATTCACAATAGATAACTATATCTAATCCCTGCAAGCCCTACAGTAAGCATTTCTTTTTGGGGAATCGCTTGGCAGAAGTGAAAGCTAGCTGCAGCTCTGACAGGGCCGCCCGCATGGGAGCCGGAAGCAGCCCTGGCCAAGATGCTGGAACCAGCGCCGCCCCCTCCACCCCTCTCCTTCCCTCTCATCTCTCCCCTCCTCTAGCTTTGTCTTTCTTTCCATTCTTCTTGCTCCTTCTCTCCTCCACCTCTCTTCCACTCTCACCGTCTTTCACTCTCTCTCAGCTCTTAACCTCTGGAAAGGGACAGAGGCACCTACGGCGGCCTGGTCTTTAACAACCGAACTCAAATAGCCCCCCCACTATTGCCCCGCCCAGAAAACTGTAAGGAACAACAAACTGTGCCTGCCTGTGCCTTATTTTTGTCATCTGCTCGGTATCTTTCCTTGTTCATATAACCAATTTTGGGGCTGGGGGTGTTTTCAGAGATGGAGAGAGCTGTTTACCAGGTCTCCTAAAGAGCTGTCTTTCAAGGGGTCCCCATGATAGAGTTTTTGTTTTGGAAACCAGCACTTACCTAGGAGAGGGGCCCCAGACTGCTAAAGCTGTTAGAACCAAACCCTTCATTAGAGCAGCTCTGTGAGGGGAGAGGTGGGCGCTATGAACACAGGTTTACAGGTGAACTACTACAATTGAACTGTGCAGCATTTATATAGTTCGTACTATCCTTAAGTAGGGCGCGGAAGTGCTTGCCCACACAGGGAGCATGTTTAACTGTGCAGGGGTGTGGTTGGGAGAGTATTGTCTAGTACTGAGCCTATGTAGTAAGTGTTTTCATGTTGTATGTGATGGCTAGGATGTACGGCTGTCATGTTATGGGTCGCAGCGCTTAGCAGTGTGGCGAGTGAAAAGAGCTTGTGGGATAGATGTGTGTTTACGCTTTGAGATATGCTGGCAGCATTGGTTAGTGCTGGTTTTTGAAGTTATAAAGGAGATTCTGCCTCTGTTTCTGTATGAGCTGCTGCTTTAGTGTGGACCACGCTGCTATCTTATGAGGCTGGACCGGTATTAGGAGGGAAGAGTGTCAAAGATATGTCTGTGATACATTCCTCCGATGTCCTCTTCAGGGTCGGGAGTTAGGTGAAGGGCAGAGTATGCAGCTTGTGGACCCTGTAGCATCAAACGAAGTTAGCCTCTTCGGTTGGCCAGCATTGCTTAACAGAGCCTTCCACACTTTGCCTAATGTGTAGTCTCCATGTTTAGTTGCTGTGGGGTGGGTAGTTGCTGCAGTCTAGGATAGGCACTGGCTAATAGGGCCTTTCTGAAACCATTCCAGGCCAAATCTATCTTTATTAAACATGATTGGTGGTTATCATGAAGGCTGGCTTAGTTACAAGTGGCTATGAGACTCCTGGACAGGGCCAGACTTTAGCATGGGCGAGCTGGTCCCAGGCCGAGGGCACCAATCTTCTGAGGGGCAGATGGAGCAGTGTGCATGAGGGTTATGCCAGCAGCCACACCCTTTTCATCTTGCTCCGGCTTTGTCCTTGTCCCTGCCTGTTTGATTCTGTCTGATTTGCCAGTTTAAAATGGTTTTAGTCCTTCATTATCATACCAATGTCTATGTTTTAATGCTCCTTTAGCCCCCTTCCTTTCCCTCCCTTTACCCTCTGACACCAGCTGACATGACTCAACAAAACCATCATCTTTGTGATGTAGCTAAGCTATTGGTGATTTAGGTGAGTTGTGGGCGGCAGCCGGTTACCTGTTTTACTTAGCAGGCGGCTGAAGCGAAGTGACTGGAGAAGTAAAGCAAGCGGCAATAGGAAGGTATGGTGTGGGGAGAGGATCACAAGGCGTGACCTGATCTGCAAGGATGGGCAGAAAGCGTCAGGAAGTGCTAATTAGAAAAAACAGATTAGCTAACCCTCCTACATCACCACGCAAAACAAAGATGGCGTCGGCCTGTCCAGATGGGACGTCCGAAGAGTGGACGAGGAGGTAACTCAAAAGCCCGCTTTCCAATCATGCACCATCGTTTAACTTAAAACGATGATGCAAGCCAATAGAAAAGAGGGGCGGGGCTCCAAGTAGACTTCTGGGATTGTATCGATTACAAATGGCCCTCGCATGGCGAGAGCAGCGCATGCGCGCTGCTAACGCCAGGCGAGACCTAAAAATGAGGAAAGCAGTCTCTTGCTGGTTTGAACCAATTCGGTATCAGAGGCAGGATAATCCATGGAAAAGAAGCGAAATGAACAGTGTGTACGAAACCACTCTCTCCTCGAGAGTGGGTGCTAGCTGAACTGAAAGAATCTCCCAGGAACCACCAGTATGCACAGTGTGATATGTCTCACATGCTACTAGTATTAGAGGGTGGAGCAGACACAATCTTCTCAACCAATTGTCTGTGAATGAGGAGCTCCTGTAACACGTGATGCTTCTCACGCGCAATGAGCTGAACTGAATACAAGTCATGAGACAGAGTGCGAGCAGATAAAGCTTCCCCAGAGTCCATTAAGAAGCTACAAGCGTTCGGCATGTCCTGCACCCCCTACAGCAAAACAAGGTTCTAGTGAGTAGGTAAACCCAGGAAGCCTACTACCAATAACAAGAAGGAACAGCAAGCACAGAGAACTTTGAAGACGCTGCATTTCCCGTGGCGTGAAAACAAGCAACGTCTCAAGGGAAATGATACGGCTTACTAAGATATCATCAGGGCACAAGTCGGGGTACCACGTGGGTGGACGGTGTCCCCCCACTTATTTTACCGGGTGAATGCAGTCCACCCTGCCTATCAAAACGCAGTCCACCCTACTCATCAAAATGCCTTCCAGTCCACCCTGCTCATCAAAAGCGTGATAAGAGCACGCACCAACAATGCATTTCTGGGTGATTGTGGCTGAATCCAGAAATTTCTCGGACTGCACCTAGTTTCGTAGGTTGACTTGCCCGCTTATTTCGAGTGCTACCTATCGCAGCTCTGGCTTTGGTCTGTGATCCTGCCCCCATCACCTCGTAACCTTGCCGTAGTGCCTACCAGTAGATGTTGTGATCTGCGACCAATCAGTGGTCATAGCAGACGTCACTGGATGGGTGTGACTGCATCTCGGCCGTCCTGCCCTCGTGCTCCATGCCCTTTATTTTTTGGCATGTCTGCTCTGGCTTCTTTCCTTTTTGGAAGTGATCGGATCTGGATATTGACGTGTCTCGCCCTCCCTTCCTGGCCTTGAATGCTGCCTGACCTGCCTCCAGCTCGAGACTTCCCTTCCTGGCCTCGCCTGCTGCCTGACCTGCCTCCTGCTCGAGACTTCACTTCACTTCCTGGCCTTGCCTGCTGCCTGACCTGCTTCCCGTGCGAGACTTCCCTTCCTGGCCTTGCCTGCTGGCTGACCTGCCTCCTGCTCGAGACTTCACCTCACTTCCTGGCCTCGCTTGCTGCCTGACCTGCCTTGCTTTTCCGTGGCATCTACAGGTAGGAAAACATTTTCGGCTTGGCAACAGTTTCAAGGTAAGTGTTCAAAACCTATTTGAATAGTGGTGCATGCGTGCTGCAGCATTTCCAATGTTCTATACTACGATGCTATAGCTGTTGTTTATTTATCTGATGCATCATGCAGTTAACCGTTTAGCAAAGCCAATAGTCCTGGCTTGTTGTAGGTGTAATGCTACTTGTGAGTTATACAGAAGCGCTGATTCCCTCGGCGCTGGAAGGCTGTCTCTACTGGTTCTGGAAACGTGTTAGTACTTGTCCCGTAGGCACTGCTGCCCCTAACCCCCCCCTTTATGGGTCACTGCTCACCCATCAATGTCCATCTCCACTCCCGTCTTGATGTCTCTTCATATCTGTGCTTTTCACTCACCAGCCTCACCGCCCTCACCTTCGCCTCTCTCAATTCCCTCCTGAACTCCCTCTCACCACTGTACTTCCACTCTTCATATGCGCCTCAGGACATGTTTTGGGCCAATTCTTGGTGAGTAGAGTGAAGAGGATGAGGGAAAGGGGGAGACGTGTACAGTGGCTAAGAGAGAGCGGCAGTAGTTAAGGGGGTGAGTGGCTCTAAGCAGAAAATATTATGTGATGTGAGTCGGTGAGTAAAGGGGGGGCCACTGAGTAACCATGTGAACCAAAAGGTGATGGAGGTCCAGTGTGTGTCTGACAGAGGGAATCACCTAGCAAGATATTTAGTTAGTGGGAGAGACAGCCTCTCAAAGGGTGTTTTGCATGCGCTCTGCCCCTGCAATAATTTTCCTCTCTGCTGAGACTGCATGCTTGCAGCCATCCATTACACGCACATCTACGGACACTGGTCCAGCGACGGGACGTGTGCTTCAGGCGCTTTGCCTGACGTCAGCCAGGACAGTCCTACCTTTGTCCCCCAGGATTTACTGTCCCTAGGCCTGCCACTGGCTGAATGCAGAGTCCCAGAATCCCAGGGGAGCCCAGTGAGAAAGGCAAACAGGGAAAGGGCACTCCCAGGGGACCGGAGGCTGCACAGGCCACCATTTGTCCAGGAGTTGAAGGGGGGGCGCAGAGGTACCTGCCACCAGCGAGGGCTTGTGACATGTCTCTATCGTTATCATTTCGTTTACATTTTGGAAACATCGGGTGTACCTCTTTTGGCCAGATTGATCCTCTGTTAATGTTGTCTTAGGCTCAGTTAAATTGCTTGTTTGTGTTATCTCTGTCACTCTCCTGGAATCTTCTCCTGTGTTTGCCCATGGTGTGTAGTTGCTGTACTTCGGATTAATGTTATACACATGCCAAGCTTCTGTAAACTTTCGCGCGTCTTCGTCATGTGTTAGTTCCAGTATTTGTAAATCACCCGATGCTTCCTTGCGTAAAACTAAGAAACCCCCAACAAGATGCTATGTTCTCCATGCTCTTCATACTTATGTTACATATTTGTCGTTAACATGTGAAGGATGCCACACATGATATATAGTTTTCTATTCTACGTGTTAGGTAGCAGCTCCAACAACAGCAATTTTCTGACCATTCATGACCGCTACAGTAATTGTTGAGAAATTGTGATTTCATGACACAATGTTCCAGTCAGGGGGAAAACAAATATTTCCAAACATTATCTAAAGGGCTGGGTTCGTGAAGTGACTATTGTAAAGAAAAAAAAATCCTGGTGTCAGATAAATTGGGAAGGAGGCAGGTCAGTGATTAAATCATGAAAGTTACAGGTCGTTTCTCTGTGCTAAATACTCGTTTTGAATTTCCAAAAATGTCAGGTTTGAAGAAAGACCTTCAGGGCATGGAGCATAAAACGTTCTCAGATGAGCTCATGTCAAGCGATGATGGCAGCATTGACACGTGTTGCCAAGGAACTAGGGCTTGATCAGCCAGTAGGTCTTGCTTTTTGGGCTACTGGTTTTGCCAATGCTGTTTCGGGGGGGCTAGGTGGTCAGAGGAGGGAGGCACATGAAGGAGAGACCAACACAGAGCAGGGGAGGTGTTTTCCAGGTTTTTGGGGACCACAAAAGGAAGAGGGTGACTAGGAGTGTGGGGTAGGGGTTGTTACCAGGGTAGAGAATCCCACAGACGGGGGAGAGAAAGCATGGAGGAAATTTGTAAGGGGAAGTTCACGAGGAAGAGAGCAACACAGAGCAGACAGAGCATCTTCCTGGGGGAGAAGCACAGAACGAATAGGGAAGAACAGTGATCATCGGGCAAGGGAGGTTTGAAGGGGAAAGAACCGCACGAGAGGGAGAGAAATACAGTAAAAGGTCAGGGGAGAAATGAGCAAGACAGGGATTTGCAAGGGAAAGCACACAGGAGAGAGAGCAACACAGAGTGCAGGGGTGTTCAGAAGGTGAAGAAAGCACATGATGGAGAAAGCAACACAAATCTGAAGAGTGAGATGTGTGGTCAGTACTTGTGTCTTGACTTGCCAATCTTGTTCAACCCTCCCATGAAGTATAGGTACTCTACCATTGCTTTTAATTGGCTGGCTTTTAGAAAGTTACATTTTCCTTGCTTGAAGCATGTGTAGGCTAATCAGTACCTGCTCTCCAATTTCTCACAATAATAGATTGCATCTGAATCTGTGAACATAGTATGAAACACAACTTTTTTTCAGGTGTTTTGCAGCAGTTCCAAAATATTGTGGAGCTTCTCATTGCTGAATAGGGTGCAATGACTGATATCTATTACTTTGCACTTTGTAGCCTGGTTTTAACTGAGTGGTAAGTGTCACTCTAAATGTCACACATACACACTGAAACCATGGAAATGTCACACATAAGTAGGGCTCCCAGTTTTATGGCATTTATTTTTTTAACATTACCGGCTGTATTTATCCATATTTATCTTTTGCCCATTTTATCTGTATTTATCCATATTTATTTTGTGCTTTGCTTATAAATGAGGTTGTCAAACTGTACATTTCCATATTTATTTAACTGATAGACGCGCACTCATACTTTGCTGTCTGTCGAGTTTTACCTATTTAAGCTGGCAAATATTACATAACAATACATCCACTGTAAATACTAGCATTATACCATAAATGTATGTTGACACATGCCATTATTTAAAGAAATGTCATCCTGTTTTTTTTATTTCCATGCTGTCCAGCTGCTGGCCTTTAATTCATGAAAGACAGCACGGAGAGTCACTTAAAAGTAGTACAATTTTCTGTATTTATCAACTTTTAAAAATAAACACATTGTTTTCTGTCTGTATTTATCTGTAAAAAATCTGTAAAACCTGAAACGGGCTTACACATAAGCATCTTGAAAACTTGGCATCTATTTGTATTAATTCAAGTTATGCACCACTATGCTATCACTTTGCGACATGGAAGACCATCCTAACTGAAATACACCATACCTACCTTGCATGGGAATCATTTTAACCCCTTTTTATGCATCTTCACTTTACAAGCGCATAACATAGTTTGAGGAACTGCATCTTATGCTTTGCTCTTGACCAATTCTCCTCCGCACATCATGCATGACCTTTCCAATTGACTTTCCTCTTAGCTCCATAGTGGAATTGTCGTTAGGGCAAGGAAGCATGGATGTTTCTAAGTTTAGGGTTAAAAATTATCACTTTTGAAAGGAAACAATGCAGTCATTAAAGGCAACCTGCTGTGCCGCCAACATCCAAAAGCGCTTTAACCTCTTCAAATATTAAAATGTGGGTGCTCAAGATTGATGGAAATCTATGGAATGACTCAAAATTGTTTCTAAGGAATGACTGACCATGGCAGCAGGATGCCACCATTCCTTCAACTAAGAAAAAACTTACAGTTGCCTACTGTGGAATATTTTATTTGCACTACAGCTTACAGACAGTATCTTGGGAGCCATCCTATTCAACAGATCTCCCTGCCTTGCATTTGTCCTGCTCACACCTACCGTGGTCCATCCTGCAACACAGCAGGGTTGGGTTCTATGCTCACAAAGGACACAAAACAGATCACCAGGAAGTCGCAAAGCCAGCTGCTGCCAGACTGGAAACTGTACCTTCCACCCCTAGCACGGAGGCTGCAACAGTGGTAGCCAAGAGAGGTAAAAGGCACTGGTAATCCTTGCCAGAAAACGTTTGGTTCATTTATGACCACAAGTCTTTTTAATTTAATGTTCATACATTACATGGGAAACAAAATAAGCAATATCACACCAGTAAAATTGAAGATCATCAATTGCTAATTGAGGGAATTTCTCAAAAGGGCATTTTGTGACTTTTCTTTTTTTTTATTGTAATACCACCAAAAACCGGGATGGGTGGCTCATTGGGCCACAAACATTTTTCTCAGTGCTAAAAGTAATACGAAAAATATTTTTGCCAAGCAATTTTTCTCCTCACCAACCATCAGTGAATATGAGAGTGACAAATGCAAAAAATGTAGCTGACCCAATGCTTTCTGCTTTCTACAGAAATAAGCAAATACAAATCCAGCATCATGCAAATGTGAACAAGAGATCACGGTTTGATTCTGAAAGTAGCCTAGTACAGCCCAGTGCATGCGTGAAAGATGTACCTACACAAGATACAGAGAGTATGATGTCAAGCCAAGGATCAGTTCAACCTTCACCACTGGAAGACTCTTCCACAAAGATCCGGGTTGCTGGCGCCAGTTTTGAAAGGGATACCAGCTTGAGTGTTGGGACCACAATCAGTGGGCTCAATTTAAAGAAAAGTATCCATGGCTAAGCAGTGAATATGGCCGCCTTGGCTGCAACATATGCAGTGAGGTTAAGCTACTTGGAGCATCACAGGGTATGGGTATGTCTAGAGAATGGGTCACTGGGAGCATTGCTGCATCTGGCCCAACAAAAGCTAGCCGGTTAGGCTCACTGCGGAAGAAAATACATAAGCATAACATTTCTTAAGCACATTCTAATGCATGTGATATCCGAGCTGCATCCAAGAAGGAGGTACTGCGGTCAACGATCTTGAAGCAGCAGAGGCATTATCATGCTTCAACAGTTGAGGTGTTTCGCCCGCTTTACTTTTGTGCAAAAAATAATCGCCCCTTTTCAGACTTTCCAGATCTAGTAGCCTTGCAGGTTGCTAATGAGTCAGATATGGGCTTGATTCTACACACTGCAGCACAGATAGCCGATCGCATTGCTAATGAAATGTGGAAAAAGCCTTGCATCGGCATCGTTGAATAGGCTCCAAAAATCTCAGTTTATATTGATGAGTCAATTTAATTATTTATGTCTGTGCTGCAATCAATAGAAAATAGCCCTTCACCTCTTTCCTTGACTTGCTTGAGTTACCTAGGGGCAATGCAGAGTGCATTGAGCCCTCACTGTTGAAATGTCTTGAAAAACATGGGTTTTGCAACAAGTGCCTTGCAGACAATTGGATAGGGGTGTGCAGTGATGGTGCCAGAGTAATGCTTGTGAGAAACTCTGGTGTTTTGGAGAGGCTATGTTGTAAATACATTTGCCTTGTAAAATGGCACTGTCTAGGCCACCGGCTTGAGCTCAGTGTTGCGGACACAGTTGATACAGTGCCAGGCCTTAAGCACTGTGCATCATTTTTCTAAAAACTGTATGCTGTGTACCACCAGTCTCCCAAAAATCAGCAGGAACTCTCTACATGTGTGAAAGAGTGAGAAATTGCAATTCTGAAAATTGGGCGATTATTTTCAATTTAGTGGATTGCTTCTAGCAAAAGGGCAATATGAGCAGTGTGGGTGTCATACCCAGCCCTTCACCAGCATTTTGTTCTGTCCAGCTTAAGTACTTCTCGTGATGCCAAACACCGGTCTACTTTCAGCGGTTGAATAAAATCCTGACATCTTCCGATTGTTTGCTGAATCTAGCTGGTGTTGCAGATGCAGTTCATGAAATTGGAACACTGTCAGAAGCACTTCAAAGGGATGAAGTAACTCTGCCACACGCTTACCAGCTCATCGATAGTTCAGTAAGGGCAATTGAAAAGCTTAAGGAGTTCACAGGGACACACAGGAAGGACACTGAACAAGCTATTGAGAGTGGCTTATTAAGAGGAGTGCCAATCAGCAGGGAGGACTCACGTGGGCAGGTAAAAATAAACCTTCCCCACTTTTATCAAAATCTGGTAGATAACTTGCGCTCCACGTTGTATGCACAGTTTTCAAGCAATAGGTCGGCCACATCATCTCGGACAGATTAATTTCTAGCTCTTACATCAGAGATAGAAGTTATCAACCCACAGAAGTGGCCAAACGACATTGAGAGCTCATGGTATGAAGGTGAGGAGAAACTACAAAACTTGTGCAGGAGATTCTCTCTTAATTACGAAGGTTTCAGAGACTATGTTGATAATGGTGGTAATAAAATTCCAGAGAAACTGCAACCTGTTTTGAGAGTTGTAAACACACTTCCTGTGACTTCAAGTGACTGTGAAAGGGGTTTGAGCACAATGAACTTGATAATGTCACCCATACGAAACTGCCTTGGCATCGGACGCCTTTCCTCATTAATATTAATGAACTTCATGGGCCCTCCTCTGCATCTTTGGAGTACAATGCCATATGTCAACAGGTGGTTGATTGCTCATCACCGACGTTTTTTAATTGATGGTTTTCAATGATATAAGCGATCTCACAAATTTTCCATGGGCAAACATCCTATGGCAATATAACATGTCCCATAATGTCTGCAATAACAGATGTACAGAGTATCAGGTTGAAACTGTACAGAGTGCACCTTGCATTTTTTTTATCATGGTCACAGTTAATTAAACTTGTCAATATATTTAAATGTGGTGTTCTAGGTAGCGTAATACATTTTATAGTTTTGATAATCACTATTGTAGTTTTTAGCATGTGGTTTTCTTTGGTTTTTTCAATGCACAAACTCTGCTTTTGTTCATGGTGACTTGTTTTAGTAAGCCTCGCTTACAGCACTTAATGGCTTAACTAATGTAGTCGTACGCCAAACTTCATCTGTTAATCTGTTCATTCCCCCGTACAGGGACCTTAAGTCACAGGCTTAAGTACTGAGCAGCTTTATTTCTTAAATCTTGCAATATGTGCAAATGATAGATCTGCTGCGCATGTGATGTCCCTTCCTGCCGTGATGTCACTTCCTTCTATGATGTCACTTCCCGTTGTGATGTCACCTCCTGCAGTGATGTCACTTCCTGTTGTGATGTCACTTCCTGCCACGGTGGCACTTCCTGCCGTGATTTCACTTCCTGTGATACCACCTAATATGGAAAGTACCCCCACTTCTTTTTTTAGGACTTGTGCCCTGGATATTATAGTGGTGTCCTTCTCTCATAGTGAGCGATCTCTAGAACAGCAGTTTGCCGCTCCACGGATGTCCGAGATGTCCGAGAGAATCGGAGAAAGGCGGGCAGGACTTTCCTTGTTGGTAACAGCTAGCAGGGAAAGGCACGGCACCCGCCCCTCGGAAAGCCCTCGAACAGCGGGAAAAATCAATGGACTGCTCCTCACAAGCTGCGGGCCAGCAGTTCAAAAATCCAAATTGACAAGCGCCGGATTTCTGAGGGGGAGGGGCTTATGTGGGCAGTTCCACTCCCCCGGAGAAGAACCGGCAGATGCACCATTGCATTTTTTTGGACCCTGTAGTTTACATACCATTCTACCTGCATTCATACTGCGCTAAAGGGGGGTCAGTAGATTTCCTGGCCCTAAGTGTTTTCCAGACCCTAAGAGCCCCAAACAGGGAAGATACCCTTGTCCTCTCTGCCCTTTGTCTTGATGAGCTGCCCTAGGAGGGAGTGTTAAGAAGGAAGGTTGTGATGTCCCTTAGTTTCTAGTCCTGCGGCTCATCAGCAGGTTACCAGTTGTACCTTAACTCAGCTTTTGGTTGTCCAGCTCGCCCTCGCAGGCGGAGGTTCTGCAAATCAAAAACAGGAACAGGGGGAGGGGTAGGGGAGGAGAGTATAGTTTGACAACCAACCAGACACATTCTGACAAATCTGAAAAAGTCTGCCTTTTACATTTGAATTGTAAGTCTTTTTTGCACACAGATGGAACAAACCCTGCGTTTATAGCAGGTGCATTGCAGCAGTTATGTAACTGATGCCTTTGGCTGAGGACCCAAACAAAATGAAAAGAGTCATGATTATAGTCACATGCACTCACTCACTAGAATTTAATCATATTCCCTTCCTTGATGAAATGCCATCCCCTTTAGCCTACTTTCAGACTTCAGGCCAAGCAGAGACAAACAGATGATTTCAGTCACATGAGCTCCAATCACAAGGCTACAGTCTAAAGACGCTTCATTTACTAATCACATTCTCCTCTGCAATGACATTCCCCTTTAGGCTGCTTCTGTAGTCATGTGTTACCTAGGCGTGCTAACCCTCTAGAGCCCAGGCGTAGTAATCCTCACCGTGTGCTTGTAACCAGGAGTCATAGTCTGCTATGCTGTAGTAGTGAGTGGCTTCTTACCTAGGGACGTATTATACATTGTGCTCAGGGGCTCAAGGGCGTGTGCGCCTGCTTTCTGCACCACCGGGCCACAGATGCATACCCGCCCCCCTTCTGGTGCACATGTAGAGTCCGCGCTACCTTGAGAGGGTGTTCCCTCATTTGCATGGGGAGTGGCCCCATGTAAATGAGGGAATCACTTTGCCTCTGCGCCCACGCCTTATTCCCAACATGGACTAAGAGGCAAACATGCCTTTGGGAGGTACACTGAGTGCCACAAAAAGATTCGCCTCCTGAAGGCAGCTCTCTGGGGAGGAGGAAAGGGGGTCCCATGAACCCCTAGATATCCCCTGCAGGTGCATACACTCGCTCACTGCACCTGCCTGCAAAGAGATCTCTAATCCTTCCGCAAAGTGCTGCATGCACTGTGAAACACAGAGCGGCTTTGAAGCAGCCACTCTGCATTTCACTTGAATGAGCTGCCCCGAGGGCAGCAATAGTTTGTGGCTGACCTGGGGACTGCGCATTCTGCATAAAAGGACACACTTTCCTTGTTTGCTCCGTGGCACAAACAGGAAAATGCTCTGTGTATTTATAATACGGACCCTGGTAGTCTAGATGTCCAACAGGTGAGACCCTTGACATGTTGCCCTTCACCTGAATGCCTAGACTAGTGGCCCTTTCTGTTTAAATAGGAGGGGAAGCCCTAACAGTCAAGTGGCCTGGGTCCAATTGAAGCTCTAACCCTAGCACTCAGGTGACATGGGTTCAAAGGGAGCCGAACCCAGCAATTAGAGGATCTAGGTCCAGTGGGAGTTACAGACCCAGCAATCATGTGACTCGAGTCCAAACAGGAGCTCCACCGCTACAATCTTTGAAGAAAAAATATGAAAAAACTGGTTCTGCAATGTCTCTTTACTAGCGCTAGGGCATTTACGTGACCCAGATCAACCGACTGCTAGGGCTCCCTTTGGACACCGGTCACCTGACTGCCAAGGGCCAGGGCCTCCACTGGACCAAGGACACCTGACCGCCAGGGCTAGAATTCCATTGGACCCATCTAGGATGCCATCAGCAGAATGCTATACTGCCATTTGCACTAAGATATTGTCACTAGTGTGACGCGCTCCATGATGTCATCACAAGCTCATGTGCAGGATGCCATCATCGGTGTCCCTAAGTTCTAGACATTAGGCATTGAGATGTACTCACACCAGTGTGGCGTGCTTTATTAGGACATAACCAGTGTGCCATATACTCTTTGTCTTCAGCATAGAGATGTATTGTCACCAGTATGACGTGATATATGATGTACTCAGCTGTGTGACCTATGCTTTACATCATTGAGGCATGATGTCATGCCAGCAGATGCTCTAGTATTTTATTAGGATGCAGGCTAATGCGGGGAATGAGATTTTGATATCAATTTATGATCAATTTAATAACTTATCTCATTCATCTGTTTTGGACCGCTAGTATCTGTCATTGAGTAAAAGACAACCCCTGTATCGGTTTAGACAAACCCCATTAACGGACGCCACTCGGAAGAACCACTTACAACTGATAAAGTTTAAAAGTTTTATATAAAAGTCAAAGTTAAATGCAAATACAATCCTCTCGGGATCAAAGTATACAAAAGAATACAAAATCAATTCCACATTCAGCAATTTAAAGCTTCGATGTGAAGTGGTTCCTTGGCGTCTTCTACAGAAAGAGAAAAAATATCACGTTAAATCTGTCCCTACTCTATGCTATGTGACATCCCTACTTCGTTAGTTTCTTCCCTAAAAAGGTGTCAGCAGTTTGACTTTCAAAGAAGTTCAAACTCTCTTAGCCTCTAAAGGTAACTTAAGTCTAAGAAGCAGTACCCTTTCTGCCTACCCATCCGCTCTTCTTAAGGGTCCTCGGCCTACTGCTCTCTTGCGCTCTGATCTCTCTCAGCGCATCTGCTCAAGTCATCTACCCTTGCCCTTCTCTCTTGAGCAATTCCCTCGCTGTTCCTAATCTCCAATTGCTCACTTATCCCCGGGGTGCTGTCCCTAAAATACACAATCCTAGTGTGGGTGGAACGCCCCTTGACGCCCACCTCGGACTTTCCCCGATGATGTCAGCTTCTAGCTTTGTCCATTGCTTCATCTCTTTCGTCGTCCGTTAAGTTGACCTTTCTTCTTTAGATGTCATCTTCATCTTCTTATTGGCAATTTCAATTGACACTTTCAGATCAGAAATCATATGAACTTAAACAAGACTTTAACTTACAACTGCTATTCCTTGACCTTCTAGGTCCTGTGAATGGTCATTCAAAAACAAGTCTCAAATTCTTAGCGCTTCTCATCACGTTCAGGCCATAAACCTTGTCCAGCGTTGTCACCTTAAATCTAACAAGTGCTAGACTTTTTGGCTCTCATGTCCACATCAAACTATTTACGACTCCTGTAAGTCCGCTAAATTATATACATTGGACTGTGTTCCTGCTAACCCTTGGTCAGTCAGGTTAGAATCACAAATGACCTAAACCCTTCTAGCATTTTCACAAAAAGCCTTCTACACAGTACAACCTTTAACACACATTATATATTCGTATTTAGCAAAAGTCTTGATTATACTTGAATACATTTTACATAGAATATAACTACGTAGAGTATAACTTTATATACTTATTCGCTATATCGTTTTATATATGTTCTACATATTTCTTCACGTTTCATTTCTCGCTATTTCTTCGTTTAAAGTTACACACGTACATGAATTCTACTTTGCACGTTCTACATTTCGTAAGCATTTCTACACCGTCTCTACATCAGCCCACTACATATACGGGCCTTCTAAATCTAATACATGTTCTAAAGTGAATATAGTCACATTTCCTATATTTACGTTGATTACATTGGTTATCTATATGCTATAAGTGTCAACTTCACGTTACGATATACGTTTCATTCCTACGTTATACAAAGTGCTTGTAAATACGGCCTATACATAATTTCTATTCAAATTTGTGCTCTCTCACTAACATAAGTCTTATAACATAATCAGAGGTGATGACGTGTAGTGATAGTAAGATGACACCGTGTGTCGCCAATTGGAACACTGTCCATTTAAAAAACAGAAACTTCAGTATCAAGAGAGCAGCATATAGTAAGAATGTGCAAGTGCACAAACACCCCAAGAAGGAACAAGGAGGAACCTTACAACAGACCGGCATCTTCTCTTGCAGGTGCATTATCGTGTAAGGTATGGGGACATTATCCTGTCTCAAATTCTGTCTCTTTCAATGGATTCCTTGGAAGGAAAACCATGCCGCTGTGACTAGTAGCCATGTATGCTGGTAGGTATCTATTTTTCTTAAGTTACTCTAAAGTAATTAAAATGTGTTTTTTTATTTTAAAAGACCCAACATAGTAGACATCTATCTGAAGCCATGAAAAATGCCTCCCCAGCCCTGGGGTTATCAACCCACACTCACTGCACTAGCGTAACAAAACTTGAAGGGGCCCCCTGCAAACTACATGGAGGACCCCTTGTGTACTCAGTCAGGGGCTCTCTGGCCAGGGTACTGTGCTGAGGGAGCCCACTGAAGCTTGGGCCTATGTGATGCCAGTGACCCACTGACTGCATGCAGCCTACATGGAGAAAAGGGAGAGTGCACATGACTGGTTTGGTCGGCCCTCTCCCTTCTGCTTTCTCGCAGTGCGAGAAGCACAAACATAAGATGGTATTTATAATACCATTTTAACAGCGCCGGACTGGGAACTGAAACTGGCCCTGGCAAACTGCTCGGCCAGTCCCCCTGGGTGGTAAGGGAAGGATGCGGCCAAGCTGTTTGCTAGGGCTTGTTTCGGCCGATTTTGTTACAGGGGGCTCATATTGTTGCCCCCGGGTAACAAAAATGGATGCCCAGGGGCCCAAAACTGGCCCGCACCCAGGCGGCCCACCTGGAAAACACCCGGTGCCCGCTATAGCCAGTCCGGCCCTGCATTTTATGTTTCCCCTGCTCACACTGCGAGAAAGCGGTGGAGCGACGATCCTCTGCCCACCTGGAAGATCTGCCCATGATATGGGGGTTATCAGAAGTCAAAAGGTTAAGAACCCCTCATCTAGATGGCTGCCGAAGCAGCAAAATATCTGGTTTCTGAACTCCTGCCTGTATTTTGCCTGCAGAATTAGTTTGCAAACTGCCCATGTTTGAGAATATGTTGGCATTTTGCTTATCAAACCAAGTTCCAAGTCTTAATCCTGTCTGGTATTTTCACCAGCACTAAGTGGTATGAGAGGAAATTGACGCGGAGTGAGTGACGAAGAAAAAAAGCAAAAAACAAGCAGAGAAGTTTAAGATTAAATCTGCCCTTTCAAAGCACTACTCACAAATGCCAACAGCACTGATTAAGTGGATGGCTTTTTTGACTTGGCAGTAGGTGGTTGTCCTAGAGCAATTAATTTTGGCTTACGCTCCGATACCAACCCTCACCAGCCTAAGCCCCGATGAAGGTAAATTGGCAGCTACCTCTGGCAGATGGAGTTGAACCTCTTTGCAAAAAGACTTTGCGTCTACAGCCAAGTATCCAGAGAAACCTTGGTGCTGGGCAGTTTTGATGAACCGCTGCAAGGTGCCGCAGCGAAGACTGTTGGCGGAAATGACTGTGGCTGCATCATACCAGTCCCACTGTGAAGGACGCGGTGTGCTAGTGCCTTCAAGAAGGCAACTTTAGGGCAATGGGCACAGTTTCAAAGCACACTATGCTGACTTGAAAGTCCAAGGCAAAACTGATTAAATACGGCCAAAGTCTAATTAAAGTAAGGACTCTGTGACTGATCTCTTTCCAGCTCTCCAGGCAGGTCCTTGTTAAGAAAACACATTCTGTAAAAATAAAAATAAAAACAGTACCCCGTTTAAGGGTTGTTTTTATATTGTTTGTAACTCGAAAGTATTGCTTCCAGGTTCATTGAACCTGGTGTATGTAATAAGGTCAAGTCAAGATATGCGTGGTTAAGGCAAACGTGGTTGCGCTTGCGTTGGTCGGACACGCGTGGCTGAACCTGTGTTGTTCCGACCGTTTCCCCATCCAGGGAGCTGAATCAATATCACGCACAACAGTTCTGTTGTCATATCAGATATCCCAGCTACATTATTGTCTGATGAACTAATTGTTTTGTCTCAAGTTCCAATGAGCTAGGAAGAAAGATTCCATGTGGTTACTGGAAAACTAAATCTATGAATGCATTCAAGGATTCTGAGTGTAATATAGATAAGACTGCATTGCCCAGTTCAATGATCCTGACTAACTCCTCAGCCAGGTAGAGCTCACCATGAGGTGTTGACAAGCGAACACTCAAACAGGACTTGACGCACTGATGCGATAAGACACTGCACCAAACAGACAACAAGACGAAAGAACATGGACATTGCTCAACAGTGAGTTAATCATTAATCTTTGACTGGTCATCACATGAGCAGAGGGCCATGAAAATGCTCTGTTTGTACATGAGGGAAAATATGTAGCTCGACTTTTTAATATATTGTTTCACACCTTTGTATTTTGAAAGCAGAACACCTCTGATGTTGGCCTGTATTTAGTAGTCGAAGTGCATTAAAAAAGTATGGGAACTGTGATGCTGTGTGCAATGGGGGAGAGTGAGTGAGCGTGGGGACGAGATTAATGGCGTGGCAAAACAACTAAATATTCTATAACTTTTTTTGTACTTTCACCTTCCGGCAACTACGTACAAAATAAGGCACAGTTTAAAATAAAAGAGGAATGCAAGTTAAGTTACTAAGTGGGAAATGTACTATTGTACATTACGCAATCTCAGTTAATGCAGAGCAGGGGTCTGTGGGTGTAACCAGAGAGCCACAGAATGGAATCCTGGTTGGTGCAGTGGAGAAAAGTGAGGTGTGTTTGTTTATTGTTACCATGTCCCAATTTGAGACAGAAATCACTATGAATAAGTCATTATTTTAAACTTTCATTACACACAGTATAACACAGGCTGTAACAAAATGCGCAAAAGGTTTAAGATTATCTAAAGGGGGCTTCCAAAATATAGATTATAGTAATACCCAGACTGTACATAGTGCAATTATTTTTTTTAACTTCCTTTAAAAGCACACACTTCGTAGCTCAGTTAGTAACGCCCTGGCAATATCCCTCTAAAAGAATAAATCTGCGTCCTCAGGGCGTTTCAAGTGATTCTTTCAATTGGAGCAAATACTTCTTCCAAGCACCCTTTACATTTGCAATTTAAGTAGTTGTGCACATTTATAGAACCAGGCCCCCTCGCAAGAAGGCTGGTTTAGCTGTCTGCCTCTCCCTCAGTTGAAGAGCACAGGAGACTCCCTGCCTTACATTTCATCTGAGGCATCTCAACTTTCGGAATTAGCCTTTCCGGGATGGTTGTCTTTTCACAAAAATGAGGGGAACTTTTTTTCTTAAATGAAAAAAGTTTGGGCACATCGTGACCCTCAGAGCCCTCCATCTTCGACCACTGCTTGTATCCCAATCTTGCTCCAGTGATGCGTGAGAAAGCTTTGGTATGGGTTTATCAACAACAATAGAAGAACTATTGTTGTTGATAAACCTATACCATAGAAGAACATAATGAAATCCTACTTCAAGGAGGGCAGGCTCCAAGATCATGGGCCGAGGCAACAGTTACATTGATATCAAAGCCAAACAAAGATCCTGGTAAGATAGAGTCATACAGACCCATCTCTTTATTAAATGTTGACTATAAGGTCTTTGCGGGGGTATTAGCAACGAGATTGGCTAAAGTAGTAAAATCCATTGTGCACTGTGACCAAAGAGGATTTATTCCAGATAGGCAACTTAACGAATTAACTTTTCAAGTGGTTGCGGCAATAGATGTCACCATAAAGAAAAAGCTGCCACTGACCATCGTGGCAGTCGATGCCGCCAAGGCATTCGACCAGGTCGAATGGGAATATCTCTGGACTAACAAAGAAAACTAACGTAGAGAAGGGTCTAAGGGGAAAAGTTTAAAGACCTGCTTGCATCCTATCCCCCCATCTAACTAGTAACAACACACAAAGGATGCTAAGGGTCTGGATAGAGCTCAAGGAACCTATACACTCCCAAGTAATGAATAGAGAGCTAATGAATGTGTTCAGAAGAGAAACACGCCTTTTGTTTAATTTATATATTGAGCCTTTTGTCTGCCTGCTTAGATCTGATCCCCTAATCAAACCATTCAAAATTGCGGACTTAGAGCTGAAATTGGCGTTATACGCAGATGATTTGTTGATGTATACCTCAAACCCGGAAGAAGCCTTGCCCAGATTAATACATCTTACAGAAAGCTTCGGTGAGATCTCTGGATATACAATCAACAAAGACAAAACAGAAATTATGGAATGGAACCAGCTGGGAGACACGGTGGGGAGCAAAAACAAAATGAGGTATCTGGGAGTCCATTTAGCAAAAAAAATAGATGACATTCTAAAAATTAACCTGGATAGAGTTATTAAAGATACATGTGCCCTACTCCATCGATGGTCCTCTCTCCCCTTAAACATCTATGGGAGGGTGAACCTACTTAAGATGATCATTCTTTCCAAGATTACTTTTTTATTTAACTCCATCCCCTTATCGTTCCCGTTGCCATTAATTAAAAAGTTGCAAGGTAAGTTGGGATCCTTTATCTGGAACTCTAGAGCCCCTCGAATCACCTGGAAAAAACTCAGGAGAAGCTTAAAAACTGGAGGGCTGGCTTTTCCAGACCTACTTCTTTACTGCCAGGCTTTCCATTTCAAACACTTTAGACAAATGGCCGAATATTTGGACCAATCATCTATGGCTTTACTGTTTTCTGCCCTACTACAGGATGTCCGCCAGGGACCAGACTATTTTCTATTTAAGTTCGGGGATCCCAAAAATTTTTTTTAAGTAAGGCTGAAGATTTTGGTGACAGCCCTGAAAAATTGGGTATTTTTTAGGAATAAGCTGAATATCCCTTACTATGCAGCTCAGGCCCCGATTTGGGACTCACAAGGGTTACCAGCATGCTTGAATGACCATCTGTCATTACCATTAAAGCAGGCAGGGCTGAACTGTTGGGGGGATTTGCAGGAGGGTGGACAGCTTCTAAGCTGGGACACTCTTTCTAATCTTACAAGGGGAACACTCACCAGGTTTAAGTTCTACCAGTTATCGGGGTGGTGGTCAACTAAACCTGTAGACAGTAAAATCCCAAACCCTAAATTTGATTTAGTGACGAGACGTGGAAGTTGGAAGAGCCAAATTGCTTTTTGGTATTCATCACTGCTTGAGGGCGAGGAAGTAACAGAAGCTGAGCTTAGTAAACTTTGGAGCAGCGCTCTCACATTAGACAACGGAACCTTCAGTGATTTGTGGCTTGACTCTTTTAGGATCCTACAATCCGTAGTTAAGCCAGCGGCACTAAAAAGAAACCATCTGTTCACCATGTTAGGGTTTACATAACTCCAAAGAAACTGTCTAAATTTTCCAATCTAGTCTACCTTTGCCCAAGGTGCGGCCTGCTTAATGCGGACGATGTCCACATGTTTGCTGACTGCCCGAACTAAAAGACTACTGGGGCAAGATTGGTGATTTTCTGGAAAAGGTCCTCCCAGTGCCCATTGCAATTTCTACCACCACAATTTTTTCAGGGCTATATATGGGTTATAGAGTAAATGACATCCCCACTAAATTTGTTTTCTATGTTATTCTTCTCGCAAGACGCGAGATTTGCAGAGCTTGGAAGGATCCAATCCCCCCTACTTTCCCGAGCTGCTTACGGCACATTATGATAACTAGTAAGTTTGACATAGCATGTGATCCTCTGAGTCTGGTTAAAGTTTGGGTGGCCCTGGAGGCATGGCAACTTCGATGATTGGTTCTCCAATGATTTATCCGGAGCCCTGCTGGTTCCCTTGACTCCAAAGTAGCACGGGAGCCCACAAGATGGTTAAACGGAGTATTGATGGGAAGGTAGTGGCTACTTGAGGGTTCAGGCATACCACCCTGCTATTGGCCAATTTCAACAAGGGCTGGACTAGGATGACCAAATTGCATCGAGGTGCCAGTATCCCATCAAGAGTTTCATTATGGTATATGAGGATAACCAAAAAAAAATTTTTTTTTAAAAAAACAACAATAGAAGAACTGAGGGTTTACCCAGGTGCAGCTGATTGAACCACCAGATGCTATGAAGGTGAGATGTTATACAAAACTCCATATGCAAATAAATTATGCTGGCTCTGTGAGGAACAATAGTGAAAGAGGTAGCGGCATTAGAAAAGAAATGAACATATACACGTTAATTTGTAGGGAATTTAAGCTTGTAGTGAAGTTTACTGCTCAGTTTCCAAGCATGCAAACTGTATAAGAGAATAAAATATGTTTAGTGATATTAATCAATGCATAAGCTGGACCCTTCCTATTGAGAAGTGTTGTGGTTGAGGTTTTGGATGTGCAATGGGTGTTAATATATTACTTGAAACAGGTAATGTACGCAGTTACACGATGATCGCTAGAATCACTGTGACCCTCATGAGCCGCTGACAGTCATTCCCTTGTTTACCACTGCTGCCATGATGGCAGATAATTCTACCTTTGCGACAATAAGCGAAAGTAATACAAAGCCTTAGCTAACAGCCCATCCATTCATGAACCACTGGGACTGCTAGCATTCCGAAGCGTAGTTATGAAGCAGATTTTTTAGTTCGAGAAAACTAAAGTCACCATCAAACTCTTGACCAAACCCTACATACCTCTCTGCTCCATCTATCGCCCCCAGTCAAGTGTTTGAAAACCAATGATCTTGGCCTGAACAATGACTCTTGATACTCAGACTGGGTCTGCGGTTAGTACTTTTGACCCTTACTTCTGTCTCCTAACCACAAACTCCGCTTCATTCCGCCGGAGGACTGATCACTTGAAGTAGAAACTACTGTCAGCTCCAGCCTTGACTATGCCTGCTCCCGGCAGCTTCCAGTGTCCTGTATCTGGCCTCAACCCTCAATCCTGGGAGAGGATGTAGCCTTTCGGCTCGAGCGGGCGACCTCAAAGCTCAACATCCTGTGATTCTGGGCAAATTACTTAATCCCCGTGCCTAACAAAAATGAATGTGCCCATCTGTATTAAAACTGGTGCTCATATAAAGCGCTCTGATACCCGATGTCTCGGGTCTAGTTCGGCCTATATAAAACTCTTACCCCCCCAAAAAAACTGCTTTTAGGATGTCAATCCAACAGTGGGAAGTGGCACTGACCTCTTGTTGCATGGGCCACATATGACAGCTTTGGCAGGAGCTCATAGGCAGTGGTAAGGTGTCACTCCTTACTGAATGGGCTGTCCATTGAGACATGTTTTGGCTGCTGAATGCACCTACATGAGTGGGTCTCACTATGAAGTGAATACTGAACTCCAAGGATCCTATGAACAATAGAGGCACAGTTGTGGGCATTGCATGCCTTCCTGAGACGGTCCCCAGAGGAGGAGGAAGCTACACTTGTTTGTCACGGAGAAGTGTAGCTCAATGATTAGAGCGGCAGACCCTGATGCAGAGGTCTAGTCTGGGACCAGGGTTCAGTTCCCCGCCTCGGTGGGTCTTGGGCTCAAAAATTCCACGGACCTGATAATCCTCGCCTCGGTGCCTATTCCAATCTTGGAGTCCCACTCTGCAACTCTGGACAATAGCTTGCTTAATCTCCACAACAGCCCCCACAACGCTAAGGATGCCTGGCCTCCACCTTAGGGGTGCCCAGGAGTGGACGCCTCACAGGGAAAGCCAGGATGGGTTCCACAGCGGTTGAGCGCCTTGAGACCCTTGCGGGTGAGTAGTGCGCTATACAAGTATCAATTTACATTTTACACCAGAAGAAATGTAGCTTTGGGAATAGATGTATGCAGGGCTTTAACCGGGATCAAAAAACTGGGGAGGGGATGGGGTCTCTCAAAGATGCATATCTGATGTAATTAAGGGTGTGGCTAGAAACACAGTAAGCTTAAAATATGTGCTTAGCTTAGCCTAGTTGCTGCTTCGTTGCATCTATATGTATAATACAGAAAGTAACATTACACCTACAACAAGCCAGGACTATTGCCTTTGTCAATGGTTGCTTGTTGCACAAGAGAAATAAGCAACAACTATGGCTTTGCTGTACATAATATTGAAGTATAGTGAAGTAGTGTGGCTCACTGGTTAGAGGCGGCAGACCCGAGAGCAGAGGATGGCCCGGGACCAGGGTTCGATTCCCGGCGCGGCAGGTTTCTGGACCAGGGTCAGCGGACTCGATAATTCTCTCGCCTCGGTGCCCACTCTGATCAGTGATCACACTCGGCAACTCTGGGCACTAGCTTGCCTCATCTTCACTAACGGCCCCACCAGACTGCCGGGGATGCCTGGTCTCAGCCTGGAGACACCCATTAAGGGACCATCTCTCAGGGAAGCCAGGAAGGGTTTCTCAGCGGTCGAAGCGCCTTGGGACCCTACGGGTAAGTAGTGCGCTATATAAATGCCTATACATACATACAATATTGAAAATGCTTCAGTTTTGAAAGGATGATGCTGTGAAAGAAATATAACGAGTCTCTTTGAAGGTACATAAGAGGCAGTGCAGGGTGTGAAGGTTCTTACTGATGCAGAGTTAAGCTTTTTTCTCACCCTGAGGGAGATTGCAGAAATGGAGAGCCCAATAGAGACCAGTTTCAGCACCTGCTTTTTAAAACTGCTGGTGCTGAGCACCAGCAAGACCCGGCCAACTTAAAGCCCTAGATTTATGGTAAATTAAGCTATGCAAAGACGCCAGGGAGATTATGAGCTTGTGCAGAAGATAGGGTAAGGGAGGCGGGCTAACCAAGTTTTTGATGCTTCCAGTTGCCACTGGTGGCCTCAATTTACAAAAGGGTTAGGTAGAGCTGCTCATCACGGGTCAGTGCTCAAGTTCTCAATTGTGTCTATGAATTCCTGTTTTCTCTGTTTTCCTGCACTGTTCAACCTGTCTTTGAGCAGGTTGTCTCTGGTTTCCTGCATTTTACTCCTGCTGATTCGGTGCTCATGGCTCTTTTTCTTTATTTGGCTTTGTGGACTACTTGGTTGGGCACTGTGACTGTTTGAGTTAAAAAAAGAGGTAGTCAATAGGTGTCATGTTTAATCAAACATAATATTGGCAACACCTCAAAACGTGTGACATTTTCTCTTTGGAAAAGAATGGTAGATGATTAGGATATGCCAATCTTTCTACATGGCCAGCCCTTTTTAGCACCTCCCACTTCATTCCCTTCCAAGAAAAGAGCCCACATTCCTGTGGAAAATAAACCAAGCCTGCAGGATATGTCCGTCTTCCTCCAAGACCAATTCAGGACTGACTCTGTAGCTCTTTTTCAAACCCAGTGCACCTCCTGGTCTCCTCTACTTTGGGATAGGATGGGAAGTGTTTCTTACTGTTTTTCAACCAATCCTCAATGGAGGATTTGTGATGGGGAGGTAAAGATGCAGCCTTTTAAATAAAGGCTCTACCTTGAGTTGCCATGTCTTCTTCTGGAACTGTCTCCATTCCTGCCCGGCTCCTTTTCTGGGATCTTGCCTGACAGTAAGCCTTACAAGACTTTGATGGTCACATGGCTGTGTTTTGTGATGAACAACCGGCAGGTCCATCATACATTGCCTGGCCAGTGATAATGCCCATTTGGCCTTATGCATTGTCCAGACGGCGTAGCCTGGCTAAGTACAATGTCGAAAAATTGATAGGACCAGTAATGGATCCAACTGATGAAACGTTTGTAGCGCCATCTCTGCAGCACCTGGGTCTGTGGAGCTTTTCCGGTTGGGTAGCTGACTAAACCTGTACATTTCGATTACATGTCCCAGCTTCCCACCGGTCTCAGCGCACATACACGGTTGTTGTTAGAATGTGTTTCAGGATTCCACATAGCCTGGGTCTTGCTGCTGGCTCTCCGAGAGGCAGGAGTGTCTTGAGGTATTTAACTAGCAGCCCTCAACATCCCATCTTCCACCTCTTGCTGTCAGACTAGTTTCCCGGAAAAAAAAACTCTGGATCTTCTTCTCACCCTGAGAAAACATCAAGGGATACCTCAGAAAAGCTCCTCAAAAGGCTGTGCTTGCATGCCAATCCCCCCAAAACTAAATGGAGAACACCCGGCTGAAAAAAACCATCTTCCCAAATATATATATATTTTTAATCCGAATTTTCTGTGCTTTCTCTCTCTGGCACTCCAGCACACAGGCACCGCACACTATGCCTGCCTCCTTATGCAGCAGTTTATTTCAGGACTCAGGGGCCCGGCCAAGGGGTGGGCGATGTAATTACCGTAATGCAAATGCCATTAGTGTAATTACATCACCTTGTCCTTGATAGTGCTCCTGGAAGCAACGTGCTGGGCTTTGACTAATCCAACCTTAGTTTCACTGCTCTGGAACCAAAAGTTGGGTTTTGTCTTCTCTGGTTTTGCCAGAATGCTTTGCCTAGACCTGGGTTCTGCTACCCAGAGCATGATTTGTAAAATATTAAGTGTCGGTGCCCAAAGGTTTTTCAGAAGCCTGCGGCGGGCGCTACATATATCGTGGATGTGGAATACCACGCCTGCGTAATCTTGATTACACCTCATGCCTCTTTCATCAACCTCAGACTTCCCTGCTTTCTCTCTAATCATTGTTTTTCGGACTTCCTCTTTCTCCTTTTTTGTTTTTCTCACTCCTGCTTTGAATCAAAGTCGGTTGAGGAAAAATAAGTGATGGCTGCCAAAAATGAGTGCCGATGGCCCCTCCTGCAGCCTTTGACTCATGCTAAGCAATGGGTGCGCAAGAAAGGAGAGACTAGGAAGTGTTTGGGAACAGGGTTCAACGCGTGACGACATTCCTAGGGAGCCCCACTTATTCGTCACATCTTGCCCTTGAAGCGCTTGGGTCTGATGGCTGAATGGAGTAATGCATCCTGCTAGAATCTGTGTTCTGCCCCAGTGGCCACGGGTTCAATCATCCGCCGGGTTTCATTCTCCGATGAGTTCCGATAAATATCGATTAATGAGTGCGAATGTGCGTCACAAAGGCCTTCTGTTACACGTCCATGAAAGCGTAGAGCAGCCTTCCTCGTGCGAATGCATGGGCTCGGGACGCTGCAAACTTCGCTTACATCGCTCCTGTTTTGGGCACGGCCTGCGTGCTCAAAAGAATGAAAACACAGCGCTGCCAGAAAGGTTGGCATTCCGCACAATAATCCAATTTGCTGGCTCTGCGAATCTGCTGATAAGGGCCGCTGATACAATCTGTTCTTGTTGCTGTTGATAAAGTTACTTATTACCAGAATGCTGCTCTGGGCAGACTCGGAGGTCATCGAAAGCAAGCGTGGAGGCCCTCATGCTTACCGGAAGCCACAAATATGTGTTGATTTGGACCTGCGCAGAGCTCCGGGCCTCGGACACTGCCACGGCCCGGAGAACACAGCCGGGCGCACTGCCAAAGGCCCGAGATGGAAGTCCGGGGTGACCTGGGCCATAAAACGTGCCCTCCCGACATGTCTTTGTTCTGCAGAGAGAGGATGATTTACGAAAACACAGAAGCCACGTTATACACTATTGGACAATTCATGAGAACAGAACACGGTACTGTCCGTCTGTCCTGCTGAACGCTATCAACAACCTCCTATTTCGAAAACGAATCGAACCGCCATGAAACAAATATGCTTCTTCTCGGGGCCCTCTTTCATTTCTATTCCTGTCGGTACAGCCGGCAGGCCCTGGCCCGGATTGCCCTCTTGATAGGAAGACATCTGCTGCCCTGCCTTCTGTGTTCACAGGCCGGTCCCTGGCTGATGACATCAGGGAAGACACTGGCCTCGGAACACAAACATCTCCCGACTCCGCCCCAACTCACCTGACGCGCTCACGGCTTATCTCTGTCATGGAGTGTGTAGTGTCCGGGCCTGGGGCCTAGGAATCAAGGACACTGGACACACCTGTTACCTTAGGTGGCTGGTAACCAACTTAGCCACGCCCAGGGCCCTGGGCTTTTTATTAACACAATTGCGTGTCCACGCTTACGCATGGGCTATACCAAAGCCCCTTCACGCTTGAGGGGCCAAACAGTCCGGAACAGTGGGAGGGGGCGTGTGCTGCAGTGGTATACCCCACTGGCAGCAACACTACATTCCTCCTTTACCTAGGGATGAAAAGAACTGAAAACAAATACAACAGATGTTCAATAGTCTATCAGGTCAGCGACCTTGCTCTGACTGGTGTGGTTGCTGCATTCAAACAAAGTTCACCAAACTGTCTCTGGTTCAGTCTCTGCTTAACTGGTAGAAACCTATGACATATTGGATATCAAAAACAGAACAGTCTTACTTTATTCTCGGCGGGGTCAGCCATCTCGGTCAGTTCAACGCCAGCACTGTGCCACAAAGTCTCGGTACCTCTGGGAAGGCTTGGGGCACGGACGCAGGCTGTACCTTGCTTGGCTTCGGCCTTCCACCGTGGCTGGGGGTGACTCTTCTGATTCTCTGGTCTCGTTGACGTTGGGATCTTCCGCTGGTCTCTCCGTGACGTGGGCGCTCGGGGTGGTGTCTCTTGTTTGGCACGTCGCGGCGTCTGTTCCAGTCGGTCCTGATGGTCTGCGTTGGGGAGTCGGATACCACTCATCCGGGTCAGGGTCTTCACTTCTTTCTGGCACCCGCTTAAAAAACGAGATGTTCCTGGTGACCGCTTCCCCGTTCCTGACAGCTGAGACCATGGTTCCGTTTATATCCGTCATAGTCCAGGGGTTTAATTCAAATGGCATACGGAACTTTCCTCCGGGGTGGCAGTCTTTCACCAGGACTGTGTCTCCGACTTGTATGGGGCTATCTGTTGCTCTTCTCCGTTGGGATGCTTCCTGGTTGTTTTTGGCGCGCTGCTCCATGGACCGGTTTCTGGGGTTTGGGGCGAGCTCCCAAGCGGGGTGGTGCGGGATTGTGTCCGCGTTGACTCGATTGAAAGAGAGTCGGCTCGGGGAGACTCCTGTTGTGCAATGCGGGGTCAGGCGGTATTCTCGGAGGAACTGGTAGATGGCCAGCTCCAGACCCTGGCCGTCGGCAACTGCAATTTGTATCGTTTTGTTCAAAGTTCTCATTAGTCTCTCGACCTCTCCGTTGGCCTGCGGCCATCTTGGCGTTATCCGTTTGTGCTTAATGCTTTGGCTCTGGAGGTATTCCGTAAACTCATTGTCGTTGAATGGGGGTCCGTTATCAGTGCGGACTTCCTTCATGAGCCCGTGGGTGGCAATTATCTTTTCGAATTTTGGTATAACTTCAGAGGCCGCTGTCGATGACACAATTTCTACTTCTGGATAGCGAGAGAAATTGTCCACTACGACGAGCATGTACTTGCCCCCGGGGAGGCTGACGAAATTCGCACTTACTCGCACCCATGGGGATGTAGGACCTTCTTCGGTTATCACGGGCGCTGGAGGGTTTGGAAGGCTCGTCGCAAGGCACACTGGACACCTCTGGACCACTTCTTCAACTGCTCTGTTGAGCCCCAGGAACCACACCTTACTCCGGAGTCTGTTTTTGGATTTGACGATCCCTTGGTGTGATCCGTGTGCTAGCAAGGCAGCTTATTGGGTGAGACTGCTGGGTAACACTAGGCGGGGGCCTCTCAATAGGCAACCTGCGGTGGAGACGGACAGTTCGTGTCTGACTAGATACAGGGGCTTCAGGACGGCTTGAGCGTCAGAGGTGCGAAAGGATGCCGGGCTCTGCAGCGCCTTCCAGTCGCCGGATTCTATGGCATGGATCGCGATTTGGAGGCAGTCATCATCCTTGGTGGCCCTCGATACTTCCTCCAGGGACATTGGACGTGGTCTTGACCACTCGACGATCAGTCGGACGTATTCTTCTGTGGCTGCTGCTTCGGCTGCTTCCGCGTCGGTAACTGGACGGGCGTGTTTGGACAGATAGTCTGCAGGGTTACGCGTGCCAGGCCGGTATTCTACTGTGAATTGGAACTCCTGCAACTGCAGCACCCACTTCTCGATCCTCGGGAGTGGGCGAGATGAAGAGCCTTGAAAAAGTGGTATGAGGGGCTTATGATCGGTGACCACAGAGAAAGGATGTCAATATAGGTAAATGTGAAAATGGCGGCATCCCCACAGGATAGCGATAGCCTCCCGTTCAATTTGTGAATAGCGTTGTTCGGTAGGCGTTAGCGTACGGCTGGCATATGCTACGGGGGCCCATTCTCCGCATGTCTGTCGTTGCGACAGGACGGCTCCCAGGCTGGTGGGGCTGGCGTCCACCAGCAGTTGTGATTCGTGTTGCGGGTCGAAATAGGCCAGGGTTGTGTCAGCCGAGAGAGCTGCCTTGGTGTTCGTGAATGACGCTTGTTGTTCCGGGCCCCATGTCCAGGTGGCATTCGACTTCGTGAGTTCGCGTAGGGGGCCGGTCAGGTCTGACAGATCCTTGATGAAACGCCCGCAGTATGTCACCATGCCCAAAAAGCTGCGGACGACTGTTACAGAGGTGGGGGCTGGTGCGTCGTGAATGTCTCTGACTTTCTCTGGGTCTGGGCCCACTCCATGATCGGAGAACTTGTATCCAAAGAAACTTATGTCTTTGCGTAGAAACTCGCATTTGTCTTTGTGGAGAGTCAGTCCTCTCTCCTTCAGCCGTTGAATACCGATTGGAGGCGCCTGATGTGTTCTTCTAGAGTTGGGGCGTGTACCAGAATATCATCGCTCACATTTAGCACTCCGTCGAGGCCTTGTAGGACGTTGTAAATGATATTTTGAAACACCTCTGCGGCGCTTGAAATGCCGAAGTTCAGCCTCGTATATCTCCACAGGCCGGCGTGGGTGGAGAAGGTTGTGATTGGGCGCAAGTCTGGGTGGAGCGGGATCTGATGGTACCCCGACCGCAGGTCCATCTTGGAGAACTACTTGGATCCCGCGAGCTCCCCAATGATGTCATCAATGGTTGGCGTCAAATGACGTTCTCTTTTAATGGCCAGGTTGGGGAGGCGCATATCCACACATATTCTTACTGCTTCGGGCTGCTTCGGTTTTTTGGGCACCACAATGGGGGATACCCACGTGTGGGTCCAGTCACTCGTTCGATGATGCCAGCTTGTTCCAACATTCTCAGCTCGGCTTCAACTTTGGGCCGGAGGTGAAAAGCGATCCGTCTGTGCCGGAGGGCTACTGGGACCACCGATTGGTCAATGTGGAGTCGGACGGGGGGGCCTCGTAAGCATCCGATGCCCTCGAACAGTGAGGAATGTTCTGCGACCAGGTGGTCTAATCCTTGCGCTTGTACTGTTAGGGCAAAGTGTATGAGCCCGAGCTCTCGTGCTGTCTTGCAACCAAGGAGGAATCCTGAGCCTTCCTGGGAGACGTAGATCTTTGTCTGTAGCTGCGTAGAATCATGGGACACAGTCGTCCGGAATACACCGCACAGGCGCAGTGGACGCCGGGTTCCGTAGGCAAATACTTGCACTCTGGTGGGGTGAAGTGTGGGAGCGTCTTCGAGGCACTGGTACACGCTGGCAGCCATGAGGTTTATCGTCGCGCCAGTGTCGATGAGTGCTCTGACGGCTTGGCCATGTACTTGGACGGTGCACATTGGTTCGGTCGAAGACGTGGCTGCTGGTTTTGGCTCCATGTGGGCCGCACGGGCCTTGGACAGTTCTTTTGATCGTCCGAGGGCAAGGATGTCGTGCATCGGCATAGCGTCCGTTTCTAGCACCCTCTCTCGCAGCTTTAGGGAGGCGCATCCTTGAATGAATTGGGCGCGAATTTCATCCTCCGCATCCGGGAGCGGGCACGTGCTGGCCAGTTTCTTAACCCGCGCGTAGAATACGTCCACGGACTCCTCAGGGAGTTGGCGTGCTTGTGCCGGGTAGTTTATTGTGAAGGAGCGGGGCAGGGGGAGTGGCAGGGATTGGGATAATTGTCATTTGGCGGTGGGTGGTGTGAGGAAGGGAAGAGGGAAAGGCAGGGGTGCTGGGTTGTTCAGAGGAAAAACACAAGTCCCTGCAGCCCCGGCTGTAGGAAGTGGGGTGCGTGCGTTGGACAAGGCCTCCCGAACTCTTCAGTGTGGCCCAAGTTTGGGCAAGGCCAGTGAATATCTGTGATTTAGGGGAAATTCTGGGGCCCTCTTCCAGCCGCAGACCATCTTAATGGGTGAAGGGGACACACCCACTCACCTTTTGCCCAAAAAGAAGAGTGTCTGTCAGGCTGAGCAAAGGTCAGCCTGACAAACACTATTTATTTTCAGGTCAGGCAGCCAGGAGCTCGACATGCCCTGAACTTTGCTGGACTGAAGATGTCACAGCTCCTTTGGGCGTTGCATCTTTAGCCTGACAAAAGCACCTCGAGGCCATCCCCTTGTGACAAAGGAGCGCGTCACTGATTGCCATGGACCTGGGCGTTTCAGTCCTAGCCCTAAAGTGTTGAGGGCTGAGTGTCAATCAGTGACACCTCGTCACAGTGTGGGGTGCGTCGGCAGTCTCAATGACCCCATCCCACTCTAATGAGTAGGGATTGCTGCCTCCCCTCATTGGCTGATCTAAGGTCAACCAATGAGGAAAGGCAGCAGTCTCAAACCTCCAGGGACCTTCGAGGCAGAGCTGCGCAGGTGTGATCTAAAAAAAAAATGTTTGGTGTGTGCATGAATATATGGGAGTGATTGTTGTGAATGGATATGATTGTGTGTGTGCGTGCACATGTGTGTAGTCAGTGTTTATGTGTGCGTTTGTGTCTGGTCTGCCCCCCTCCCTGCTATAAGCATCGGCTGCCATGCCCTCTTCAAATTCTGCTTGGGAGGGATATTTTATTTTACTTTATGCCACTGGGAGTGTTAACAATGGCACTTGGAAGTATAACAAAATATAAAAAAAACACACTTTAAACCTGAATTGGTGGAACCAAGTGAAAGGGACCCTGCGGTTTGCATAACCTTAATGCAGACAGGTCCAAGCGTCACTTGGAAGGTAGGTGCCCTCGGTGGGGCTCAGCTCGGCGACCCTTCCTACATGTATCCCTTGGATCATGAGTAGCAAAGAGGGTGCAATGAACAAGTTGCCCCAACTCTTGGCTGTTCCTCATTGAGGTCCACGGGGGTACACGCTTCTGAAACCCTATGTACCAGCTTAATTTTTATTCTATATATAGTTTGTGCCACTCCTTTGTGGTGGTTTCTGTAGGATGGTAACTCTAATTAGGGTTCCTGTGTGCTACCTTAGTACCTGCAATAGCGTAGACCAATCTTCCATTTTGTTCTTCGTCAACCAGATTTTTAAATATGTAGCTGCACCAATTTCACAATTTTTGGCAGGAAACGTACAAACAGTAAGCATGAATAACTTTTTTTTTAAAGTTCAAAAGTAAGTTTATTAGGATAAAGAATTACATTGATGTACAAAATATAAGAACAGTGAAAGTAAAGGATTACATACAGTATATCAGTTGGAATGGGTAAGGGCAAAGGGCGTAAAACAATCAATCAAATATATCATATACATACAATATAACCATATCAGACACTACATCGGTATGAAAAAAGAGAAATTTGCATGTTCTACAGAAGGTTATAATACATAATGGAGTATAAATAGAACTATATAATAACATGGAGGAAGTCATGGAGGTTTAGTGACTTCTTGTTGCAGAGGCGTAGGGATCACAGAGCATCTAGCACTGGTATCAATGAATAGTGTAACTGTTTTCCACAAGTCTAAACGTTTGGATGCCAGAAGTGTCGGGCACACAAATATAGTGTCTAGCCTATGATTGTAAAAGACAGCATACCACCATGCTTGATAAGATAGTTTAGTGAAGTCTTTCCAATTCTTGGTTATTTGTTGGAAGGCCACTGCTAATAACAAGTCAATTACTTTTACGTTGGTATCGCAATTTACCCATATAGGAGATAAGCTACCTAAAAAGATATGTGAAATAGAGAAGAGGTGGCTGGAATGAAAAATAGAATTAAGTTGTGACCATATCTTTTCCTCAAAAGTCCAGACAAACTTGCATGTAAAAAGCAAATGAAATAAGTCAGCATGTGGTAGCGAGCAAGACCAGCAATTATGCCAGAGATCGGAATGTCATGCATTGAGGACAAGGGGTGATAATAGGAGCCTGTTATATATGAAAAACAGTGTCTGCGTTGTGTTTGTGGCTCAAGAAGAGGGCATGTGGGTAGAGAGTCATTGTCTGTCACATTAGCCGAGTAGAGATATTTACTGCACTTGAGCCACTGGGCATCTATTGCACATTCCTTCATCAGGATCCGAAACACCTGGCATTGATTGTATTTTCTGAAGGCAATCACCAATTCAACATTATGCTGCGTAGATCACGCCAACATGCTATGATGACCAACATGACGAAATAGCATGTGAACGTATTGCCAAGCAGACATTGTCACTTGTGGAACAGCAGTAGAAGACGATTTTAACATGTTGTATATTTTAAACCAGTGTCTAGAGTCAATTAACTTTTATAGAGCCACGATAAGTCATCTTCCACCCACTTCAGAGAGTTAGGCATTCAAATAAATACTAGCAGGTTCCGTTGCATTAGTAAGGTAACCCGAGGGCTAGAAGTGAGTACTAATATGGCTGTTATTGGCCAATATAATGTGAGGGTTTTTAAGCTTGTTATTGGTCAATATAATGAGGCTCCTTCATTAATACCTAGTGGTGTGCAGCAGTGGCAATTAGTACATTTGGGGTGCTGTCATGTATGGCAGACAATTAGACTGCAGCCCATCTGTGAGTTGGGCCCCCCTTTACCTGTTTTCAATTACTGTAGTTGCATATAGCTTGACATGACAATATTTCATTCTGCATCCGAATGGTTCTGGCAAGGTCTGTATGATCTCCTTTAGGGATGCTTCTCCATTGCAATATATTGGTTGTTTTGGAATTGGGACGAGTGAGCCAGTACACTGTAGGAGGAGAGCCGCGTACAGTTCTATAAATGACAATGCAGACCACTTTAATTCAGCATTTAGCACTTCCTACACAAACTGCCCCAGTCATAGGTTTGTCAAATAGGCAGTTTTCACGAGTTTCCTGAAATGCAAAAGGTTGATTCTGCCCTCAATGGTGGGAATGAAACATCCCACCACTAAAGGCCTTGCACTCAGGGGGATCTGCTCTGATACCTCCGGGTCTAGCCAGCGCTATATAAAACTTTGAAAATAAATAAGTACATAAATAAATAAATACATAAATCTGCGGCCACGCTTTTGATGTCTGATGGCTGTGCAGGTATTTGCTATTCTGGGGACTCTCTGATTTGCAGAGTGGCTGTAGCTTCTGTAATAATGTGAGCCTTTGTTATAGAATGTCTTATTTACGCCGGTATGGTCTGGAGCTTTTAGAAGGAGGCTTAGCCCAGACCCCTGGAAATGTGTTTCTTGTAATTGGATTAGGCGGTTGTTAGCTTGCTTCTGTATAGAGCAATAATCCAGTCACAATGGACCCCAAGTGCTTGTTAATTTCATTTGTCGGATGGAGCCATGTCTGCGGGTGGTTGGGGGAGAAGGGATGAGAGAGAAGAGGAGAGAATAGAATTCGGGAGATGAAAGGAGGAGTGAGGAAGGAAAGGGGAGGGGGAGAGGAGTGAGTTCTAATTCTAGCGTACCATAGGGGGGCAGGAGAGGAGAGAGGGACAAGGTAGGAGCATTGGTTACAGAATGGTCTTCCCCAATATTTTCCCAGATAAGGGTTGTGCATTGTAGGCAGCTGGCTGGAAGTGTCTGACCAGCACGTAGGGAGGAAAGGAACAGAAAGAGGCAATGGAGAGAAGGCAGCAGGAGAGTTCAGATGGAAACAAGAAAGTAGGCAGAAGTTCCAGAGGGGGGACAGTGAGTCAAATCCTAGCAAAAGAGAAAGTTGGAAATCAAAGTACACTATTAGACACAACGCAAGCGAGAGAGAGTCTATGGAAGGTAAGAGACTGCCCCTTCCCTCTTGGCCTGTGTCTGCAGCCAGACCCCTCATTCAGCCACATCCACGTACATACATTTGTCACGGGCTCTAGAGGAGGGCGAGTTAGGGGCCATACATTTTCCTAGCTGTCAGGGTTCTAGAGGACAGCGCCTTCAAGCTTGGTTGTGGCGTCACATAGGCAAGTGTAAGATTGCCTTTGACTGGCCTCCCAGTATGCAAGGACTTACCCTTGGTTGTCTCAATGGCTGCTCCAATGGGGCGCTTGCAATTCTTTGCTTGGCAGAGACTGCGTCGGCCGAGTGATGAAACTCGCCATTGGGATTGCTGGAGGGTTCAGGGTGCAGACCCCTGCTGTTTTCACTCTCAGGGGAGGGGGTCAAACAAGAAGAAAGATCCGCAGGACCTGGTACTTTTAACTAGCAGACTTCAGGTGCAACAGAGGGCTAGGCTAGCTTTGTAATACAACAGAATACAATGTCAAACACTCAGGGGCGTACTTCAAGTGGTCGTGTCAGTGGCGTAGGAAGGGGGGTGCGTGGGTGCGGGCTGCCCCGGGAGTCATCACTGAGAGGGGTGACAAAATGGGCAAAATATGTGCTTTAAACACATATTTCTGCCATTTTGTAAAGCTGGGGGTGACGAGTGTCATCACTGAGGAAGGTGACAAAATGGCAAAAATCAGTGTTTTAAACACATATTTTTGCCCTTTTATCATTCTCCGCACCAGGTACCACCTGACCTTGCTACGCCACTGGGTCGTGAACAGGGGTGGAGGGGATGGAACTCCCGCAGTACACTGACAGTGAAGTCCCATGTCTTCTGACATGGCTGACTGTAGCGTTGGTGGCGCCCGGTGCAACAATCTTTTGTGGCGTCTCCCTTCTCCACCGAGTACCTCACTATTACCCTCCAATAGTGCCCCTCATCTCTCTATAGCCACTCTCTCACGTGCGTTTAATTTGTTTTATAGCGTTACTCATTACAGTGTAGAGTGTCAGAGCACTTTACGTCTCACACACACATTATATAGAGACAGTGAATTGTGCGTAAATCATTCAGTAGGAAATTTTACATAACACAATTATGATTACAATGTGTCGGAATCACATGTTTTCCATACCAGTAGGCAGTATATTTTAAGAGCGTTTGGCCCAGAGAAGCACAAACTCAAGATTTAAAACGTACCACAGAGGTTGGTGTTGGTTTAATGAATAGGAATGTATTCCTACCCGAACAAACCCTTTTCAGCACCATTAGAATAATAAAAGACTTGGAAAAACATAACGTTCTAACCTATACCTTACAGTTTGCATGTAGCTATTTGATGACAGTTCATAGGTTACCATGCTATACTAAGATTGTAACTTATGAACTCCAATTAATAAAAATGATCTTGCAGACAAAAGCAGTAACTCACTGAGCTATCCACATAAACACAGTTCTAAAATCTGCATGGTACACATTCTCTGCAGCAGGCACGTTAACCCTCTGCTACTACTTTATAATAAGATAAAACTCCCTCTCTCTCCAGCAGGAACATTCATCACTAAATTGATCTTGACATTTGTATTGCTGCCTGAAAGCTGCTGGATACACAAGGAACTCAGCAGCAACAGGTGCTTTTCTACATGTAAGTTATTTCTAATCACAGTGCTCCCCACCCCCATGGAGCTCAGAGACAGGTGTGGTCCTAAAGCCGGCCCTGCCTGCTGTGTTTGGTGACAGCCGGTTGGAGCTCGCTGCTGGCGGTGTGTGTTCACCCGGTCATCGGCGACTCGAGCCTGTGATGTGCAGACAAGGCCCGGGTGTTCGGGGGTCCGAGTTGGAATCCGTTTCTTGGGCGGACCTTCAGCACTCGTCTGAGGCAGTGGTGGACACTGGGTTCGTGTGGCGGTGTGCATGGGCGTAGGAGACACTAAATTTCTGGGGGGGACAGGGACAATCTTGTGGACTTTCCAGTGACCCTATACAAATCGCCCATTGTAAGAGACCATACGCGCGTTAAATGTATACAATCGCATAGTTATGAAGAGAAATATTAAGAAAGGCAGGAAAGTAGTGGACTTGGAAGATGTACTGGCTACTCAAATGTGGTACTAAGATCATCCTGCTCAGTTGCTAAATGGTGACAAGTACAAAGAAATGAAACTGAGGGACTTGAGACAAAAACTTCACTAGCAGTATCCTGAGCCGAGATACCATCAGGTGTAAAACTCCACATAGTTTTAAGAGCAATAGAGAATTGTGAAACACAGAACTAGGAGAGACTGTGAGTGTGTGTGAGCTGCATGAAGGCTCAAACATGGTGCAGGTAACCTCTAGCCTATAGTCCACCGGTACTCTGCCATAGCCTGCCCTTGCACCCAAAATATGTAAGGGAGTGAGTAAAAATTTAAAGTCACTTAGCTGAAAATCTAATTTGTACAGTGTTCAAAAGCATAATTTTTCCTGAAATCCCACTTGAGTGTCCCTAATTCAAGATGACTCACAGCTGTCACATACAAACACAAACAGAAAGCTCGGAGGGCATGTGGCACTTGGCACATGTTTTATCAAGAAGATGCCCTAGCAGGGCTGACACTTCTAAAGGTGGACAGGCACCGACTGGTGCAGTAAGGTCATAAGGGCTACACACATTTCAAATGCTGGTTCAAGAGTGAGAGTAAATCTCTTGCACTTTTTGTGAATCACAAACACAAGCGGCTTAAGTGGGAAAATCAATTTTTAATTTGGGAACACTGTCAGGCCATTAATGGTAAAAGATTTGATAATGGGCAGTGCTTTAAATGGGCCGGTACTCACGGGTACTGAATACCGGCACTTCCGAATTTTCTGTCCGCCAATACCGGCACTTTTCTTAGTTGAGGGAAGAGTACCAGTACCCTCATTGAGAGCACAGCAGGCTCAGGTTCAGTGACTCCTCCAGCTCAGGGCAGACGCCGCTTTGCTTACGAGGAGCTTGCAAGTCACAGAGCGCATGAAAGGCTGTTTGCAGAGTCGCTGCTGGAGATTCCAGCAGTGCTCAATTGAATGGCCCCACTGCAGAGGTCTGCCCTGTGTCATGCTGTGATCAACAGGACAGGGTCTAGACAGACCCTGCACTGTCGATCAGGTGCGCAACAGCTATCAGCTTAAAGTGTTCCTCCATCAGGCATGTGAAATGGGCTGGGGCTGCCAGTCATTAATCCTGTCCGATTTAGGGAAGTGCACGAGCAGCAGCGCCAAACAATCCTCTACTTTCCCAAAGATGTTTTTTTCACCTTTTAGTTCAGCACAAAGGCTGCTTTCCTTTGTGTGCCCCTCTGTTGAAGCAGGACACGAAGATGTAAAGTGGATAAATTATGTTTATTCAAGTAGTAACATCATAAGGGCCCAAACGCAGGTGGAAATAGTAACGTGTGAAGAACAGCTCTCAAACAATCCAATCAGCCGAACATTCTATAACATTATTTATATAAGATAAATGAACGTCCCAACAGATGCCATAATCAACACTAGTCTACCAATGAAATAAAGATGTGTTTTTTTCAACATAAACGCATTCCTTATGCGTTTTGATATGTGCTGTAACTGATATAGAGGTCATTATGTATCATCATATCTTACCCTTAGCCCCGCCGCTAGCCCCGCCCCTTTCCCACACCTCTAACTAATTTTAATGAGTACCTGCACTTATTTTTTCCCATTTAAAGCACTGATAATGGGGCAACTCAGTTTACACTTGCCGCGCCTGCAAAAAGGGTCCTCATATTTTTCTCCGGGTTCAGAGTGGTTCTGCCTGAATAAATGTAGCTTACCATTAATGTTATCAGCGTACTCTATAATATCATTAGATACACAGTGGTCAAGCCATGGGTCTTCCATTTCTCTTGTTGTGGAATGTCATTGCTGGCCAGCGCACTGGAGCTTAGTCTGCGTTACACAAGAGGAGGGTATGGGTTTTAGGCAGAGCCACTGGAATCCTAAAACTGGGGAGCACAACATTTCACTGTCATGTCACACCTGGCTGATCACATGTCAATGTCAGGTAAAATCAAAGTTTAGCAAATAGCAAACTAAAATTGGAGTCAAAGAGCAGAAGAGAGGGAGAGGCGCAACGAGAAAGCAAGAAGGAGGGAGGGGGAAAAACGAGTACAACAGACCGACAGATGAATGCAGTGTAACAGCCCTTGGCTTTACTTACAAGTTAACCGAACCAAAAGTCAGTCACTTCAATGGGATAGGTACTCACGCAGGAGGGACCTCACACTTAGTGGGAGCGTGCTGCTGCAGCCCTTCCGTCTTCAAGCCGGCAACAGACACGGGGGCGAGGAGTCCGAGGTCAGCAAATCAATCAGTGCACTGCCGCTTAGGGTTACCAGGCGTCCCCGTTTTGCCAGGACGGTCCCTGTTTTTAACCAGCTGTCCCAGCAAATTTCAAGAAATTCAGCTCATGTCCCCGTTTTTAGAGAGGGTCGACTGAAAACGGCGGGAGGTGTTTTTTAGGTTTCCCAAAGTAGGGATAGTTAGCAGTTGCTTCAAGAAAGCAATTTAATTAACAGGCAAGCTACTGGGCTTAAAAATTGCATTTTATGTATGTTCTTACTGCCTGTTCTGTAATTCTCTGCTGAGGAGCGCTTCTATCGTTTGAAGTAAAATTGTAGTTCTTCTTCTATTTTTGTGAAATGTCCCCCTTTTTGGCTTTAAAATTCTGGTCACCCTAACTGCCGCTGGCTAGGTTGTATGACGATCCATTGGCCTCAACGTCATCACGGGCGTTCGCATTGTGGCAATTACATCGTAAAGGCAGTTACACCAGCCATTTTCACATCGCACGTAGTTGCGACGCAAATGTGGCAATGTAATAGGATCGCGTGTCACATCGGCGACTATACTTAGCACGTCTTGACAACGTTTTTGCGTGCCCTTCTGCCTTAAGTTGCCCTTGTTTTTTTGTGGCCTTCTGCCCTCTGTTTGCCTCGTTTTTGCGTGCCCTTCTGCCTTATGTTGCCCTAGTTTTTTGTGACCTTATGCCCTCTGTTGCCCTCGTTTTTCGTGCCCTTCTGCCATATGTTGCCCTCGTTTTTTGTGGCCTTCTGCCCTCTGTTGCCCTTGTCATTCACCCATACACCCATTCATCCCATCCATCCGGGCACCATACACCCATCCATCCATTTTGCATCTTCTGCCCTCTGCCTCGTTTTTCGTACCCTTCTGCCCTATGTTTCCCTCGTTTTTTGTGGCCTTCTGCCCTCTGTTTGCCTCGTTTTTGCGTGCCCTTCTGCCTTATGTTGCCCTGGTTTTTTGTGGCCTCCTGCCCTCTGTTGCCCTCTTTTTTCGCGCCCTTCTGCCCTATGTTTCCCTCGTTTTTTTGTGGCCTTCTGCCCTCTGTTTGCCTCGTTTTTCGTGCCCCTTTGCCCTCTGTTCCACTCGTTTTTCGTGCCCTTCTGCCCTATGTTTCCCTCGTTTTTTTGGTGGACTTCTGCCCTCTGTTTGCCTCGTTTTTGCGTGCCCTTCTGTCTTATGTTGCCCTCGTTTTTTGTGGCCTTCTGCCCTCTGTTGCCCTCGTCATTCACCCATACACCCATCCATCCCATCCATCCCAGTAATCCGGGCACCATGCACCCATCCATCCATTATGCATCCATCCATTAATCCACCCACCCAGCACCCATACATGCACCCATGCATCCATTCACCCATACACCCATTCATTTCAGCCATCCAGCCACCATCCACCCATCCACCCACCATCCACCCATCCATTATTCATTCATGCATCCATCCATGCACCCATGCATCCATTCACCCATACACCCATCCATCCAGTATGCATTTTTAAATGGCATGTAACTGTGATGTTTTTAATATCCCGTTTTGCCATCAACATCGCATACAAATCCCGTTTGGCCAAAACCCCTTGTAAAATCCGCAGCATTTTTATATGGCAAAACGGCAAAACCCTTTTTATAATCCCGGTCTTTTATAATAAAACCCCGTTTATAAACCACTGCATTTGCCAAATATAAAACCACCACTTAATCCGCTGCATAAACCACCGCTTAATCCGCTGTATTTGCCAAAGATAACCACTGCTTTGCGCTGTAATGCCATTAACATCGCATGCATTGTAATTGCATGCGATGTTAATGACATCGAGCAGTCTTAGCATGCGTACTAAAAGCTTGCGATTTGAACGACGATGCGATGTCAAAGTCGCGGTGTTTTGACACCGATGCTCTGGGTGCTTCCCCACTGGCTACAGGCAGCTGAGGTGAGAAATAAATAAATCCCGGAGCCACAGGGGTGCTGCGCCACACAAAGAGTTGAACAGGGCATAGGCAGGGGGGCGAGTGGCCTCTGACATCACTTCATGCTGTGACTATCAGATCATTGGCGGCTCACAGATAGGTAACTGGAGAGGCGCCAGGTCAAGTGAAGGGCCATTAGGTCACGCAGCTCCGCTCGCACTTTTTTTCGTGAGCTACAGGCCTACTAATCTCCCTCTCAGAAGGGAGACCCACCCTTGTCCCCTGCGTCCCCCCCACTCCAAAATCTGGGGGGGATATGTCCCCCGAGTCCCCCACAGTTCCTACGCCCATGGGTGTGACTTGTCTGTGGGCTGTGATTTGTCGGTTGTGCTCGGCAGGGGGCAGTCGGCCAGTGAGAAGGAGCCCCTCAGTCGGGTCTGAGTCCCACAGAACCGCCACTTGCTCCGTCCTCAGGCTGTGGTAGCTCGGGTGCCCCTCACCCCTTCCGGCACTTGCGATTCGGGCAGTTGGCGGCGGGGACTACCATTTAAGCGCACTTTTCATTTTAGGTCCAGGTGCTTTTTTAACCAAACATTGACAGCATAGGGTAATACATGCATTGTGCTGTTTCCAGTAGGGCTTTGCCCCCTCTTGCTTCTGTATGATTGTAACCCGCTGGAAATGATGGGCCTCAAAGCTCTCGTGGTTATTGCAGTTGCAAGTGTAATCTCTGGTCACCCGTTTGAAGCCGCAAACCAGTATGTATAGTTAGTGTCACTCTGCACGTGTAAACGTGGGCGTGCGTGTGCGCGCACTTTTTTGTCATGCTGGAATGACACGGGTAGCAGCCAGCTGACGTCATGATTAAGTGTGTTGGAAAAGCGAATCATTTGTCAATGAAGAATGGATCGCTATGGCTTCTCCAGGCCAGGCATTACAAGCGCTGACGTGTGTTTCTGTTTAGGTGTCAGGAGAGACTACAGGCAAAGGTCCGTGAGCCTTGAACTCAGGCATGGCGTTCAGGGGGTAGCAAGCAAAAGTGTGTTTGTGTGCTTCATGGATAATGTGTATGTGTGAGTGAGTAACACTGTGTGTGTGTGTAAGAGTGAGAGTGAGAGTGAGTGGGAGTGGGAGTGGGAGTGTGACCAGCACTTGTGTGTTGCATTATACAATCAGGTCTACAAGTTCCAGAATGCAAAGAAAAAACACCTGGACTGGGGCAGTGAATCACATATCTGAGAAACGTGGCAGGCCTGAGACTCTGTTGTCCACTCAACACTGGAGCAGTCGATCTGCTTCATATGGGCAATGGTTACATATAGGTTATGACTAAAGAGAGCAGATCGGCACCCTTCCAACTAGTGTGGAACAGCCAGGACTGATGGCGGTGAAGCAGGACTGCATCAGCAGAGGAGGGTGCTTGCCGGACAGAGGTAGAGAGCCCGATTCACAGAACTAACTTAAGACAAAATCCTAAACTTACTACTTTTGGTATTCACGGAAGTTAGGATTTTGTCCTAATTTTGTCTTAAAACAGACTTAAGACAGAATCCTAACTTAAGTCTGTCTTAAGTCTGTCTGAAGACAAAATCCTAACTTCTGTTAATACCAAAAGTAGTACGTTTAGGATTTTGTCTTAAGTTAGTTCTGTGAATCGGGCCCCTTAAGATGATGGGCGGAACGCTGAACATTTTCAAACATTCACTCCAAGTCACAGATCTGGGTTAAATCCATGTGCAAATCAGTCTTGACCCTGAGCCTCATGGCAACAGTCCAGCCTGAACTGTCAAGCCAGGTCCTCCCTGAACTGGAAACAAGCATCCTGGAACCGGTTTCAGAGTATCACCCCTCATCAGCCAGGCTAGCTTGAATCAAGTGGCATAGCAAACACGAGATCCACATCTAATGGATTAAACCCAGATCTGTGATTGGTGGTGAGTGTTTGAAAAGTTTCAGCACTTCGTCCATCATTTTATTTTATGTTGACTCAACTAAATAGCAGGTGATGAAGCGGATAAGGTGTCTTGGCAAAAGCCTTTGTTTAAGATTACCCGCTCTGAACCCTGTATGCTTCGACTTTAAGCATGCTATTATTAAAGGCCACACCTCCCACACAATGTGTACAATACTTTCATGTGCATGTCTGTCCATTTCCTATTAAATCCAAACCCTGCCAACGAGCTGCCATCAATGGTAGTCCACTGAAGACGTTTTCTTCTTAGGTACAGTAATCACTTCTCATAGAAACACCAATATTTGCACCCAGAAAAATGTATTTTTATATGAACACCCCTACAACAAAGTATTACCCAACAACCCCAGCACCACTGTACATGTAGTTCTAAGTGTAGGGTTGCTTTCCACAAATCAGCAAAACGTTGTATAGTTTATCAAAAAAAATACTGTAGGCCATTTTTAGGTCTCGCCTGTCGATGCGCATGCGCATCGAGCAAGGCGAGAGTATTGCGACTTATCCACTCTTTATCCACACTGCAAGGAATCGTGGCGATTCCTTGCAGTGCCCGTGACTTTTAAGGTCAATGCGCATGCGCATTGAGCTTATGCGCATTGACCTTAAAAGCGCGTGCACGTCCGTCTTTGTTTACCCGCTCCGCCCCCTCCCCTTCCCGCCGTGTCGCATTTCTCCTCCCCCCTCCCCTCTCTTCCCTCCAGCTTGTTTTTTGTTTATTTGACCCGCTCCGCCCCCTCCCCTTCCCGCCGTGTCGCATTTCTCCTCCCCCCTCCCCTCTCTTCCCTCCGGCTTCTTTTTTCTTAACCTCCGAGTAGCGACTTTTTTTACCTCATATTTTGGATAAACAAATCATGTGAGTTACTGGCAGAGGATTGCTTCTAGAAAAAATGTATCTCGTTTTCCTGATTATGACAAGTTTTCAAAGTCATCATCGGCGTAGAGGGTCCACTTTCCTTCGTTGCATAATGGCCCACAACACTGTTGCTAAACCACTATCTGTCTTGTCTCACCTCCGAGTAGCGACTTTTTTTACCTCATATTTTGGATAAACAAATCATGTGAGTTACTGGCAGAGGATTGCTTCTAGAAAAAATGTATCTCGTTTTCCCGATTATGACAAGTTTTCAAAGTCATCATCGGCGTAGAGGGTCCACTTTCCTTCGTTGCATAATGGCCCACAACACTGTTGCTAAACCACTATCTGTCTTGTCTCACTCAGTCACCATTCCACAACGTTACTTACTAGCTTCCTTTCTTCTGACTACACCATATCATTCCTCGCACTAATGCCGCCAACTCATTATTTTACGTCCCCAAAGCCTCTTTCATTCCCGCTACACTATACATCAATTAGATGGACACCTTTTGCACTAACAGTCCCAGATGTACCACACATAGGACTCTGCAGAGAACCCCATACTTTGATTTTCAATAGCTACATGTATAACATCTCATGAACCATTTACCAATGCTGGTCAGCACACCCAGGCGTTCCCACCGATCTATACCTGACATTCCCCCAGCTCTGCGTCCGTCCATGGCTCCCTGTATCTTCTTTCCCCGCCGCTCTTTCCGCCACGATTCGAATCTGTTGATGTACACGCAATTCGCGCAACCAAACCTACTGTTAATGTTGCATGAGGCGAACGACAGTCTATGCAACCAACAAAACGCCGAGTTCGCACTACGACCTCTGCCGAACCAGATTTTAACCAATCAGAGATGTAATAGGACATGCCGGTTTGGAACAGTTTTTTTGTAAAGCTTGGTTGATAAAACAGGTTGTCACGGAAACGGCTTCTCTCGGTATTCCAATGGTTTGTTTATGAGGTGGGTATAACCACGTGACACGCACAATGTATTTGTGCAATGAGCATCCAGAGGTTTTATGATTGACGCTTCACCTGCCGCCTGCGATTGGAGACCGCTGAAGGGGAGGATCGTTGTGCTAGACTTCTTTGCAGTTGGGTTGGCGGGCTGAAGGGAGCGTCTGCCGTTGCCATGAGGATTGCGGTGTTAGCAGTTACAGTCTCAGAAAAAAACTTGTGAACATGCGCTTTGTTTTTAAACTCGTAAACCGTAGCCCCCACCCCCATTTCCCTGTTAAATGAGATCAACCCACCCCGTATTTGTCTCCAAAACGCCTTGCACCCTCACTCACCCTCACCCTCACTCACCCTCACCCTCACTCACCCTCACTCACCCTCACCATCACTCACCCTCACTCATCCTCACCCTCACTCACCCTCACCCTCACTCACCCTCAACCCCTCACCCTCACTCACTCACCCTCACTCACCCTCACTCACTCACCCTCAACCCCTCACCCTCACTCACCCTCACTCACCCTCAACCCCTCACCCTCACTCACCCTCACTCACTCACCCTCAACCCCTCACCCTCACTCACCCTCACTCACCCTCAACCCCTCACCCTCACTCACCCTCACTCACTCACTCACCCTCAACCCCTCACCCTCACTCACCCTCAACCCCTCACCCTCACTAAACCTCAACCCCTCACCCTCACTCATCCTCAATCCCTCACCCTCACTCACCCTCAACCCCTCACCCTCACTCACCCTCAATCCCTCACCCTCACTCACCCTCAACCCCTCACCCTCACTCACCCTCAACCCCTCAGCATCACCCTCACTCACCCTCACTCACCCTCAACCCCTCACCTACCCTCACCCTCAACCCCTCACCCTCACCCTCACTCACCCTCAACCCCTCACCCTCACTCACCCTCAACCCCTCACCCTCACTCATCCTCAATCCCTCACCCTCACTCACCCTCAACCCCTCACCCTCACTCACCCTCAATCCCTCACCCTCACTCACCCTCAACCCCTCACCCTCACTCACCCTCAACCCCTCAGCATCACCCTCACTCACCCTCACTCACCCTCAACCCCTCACCTACCCTCACCCTCAACCCCTCACCCTCACCCTCACTCACCCTCAACACCTCACTCGCCCTCACCCTCACTCACCCTCAACCCCTCACCCTCACTCACCCTCACTCACCCTCACCCACCCTCACTCACCCTCACTCTCACTCACCCTCAACCCCTCACCCTCACTCACCCTCACTCACCCTCAACCCCTCACCCTCACCCACCCTCAACCCCTCACCCTAACTCACACTCACCCTCACTCACCCTCACCCTCACTCACCCTCACTCACCCTCACTCTCACTCACCCTCACTCTCACTCACCCTCACTCTCCCTCAACCCCTCACTCACCCTCACTCACTCACCCTCACTCACCCACCTTCACCCTCACTCACCCTCACTCTCACTCACCCTCACCCTCACTCACCCTCAACCCCTCACCCTCACACAGTGCAATAGGTCTCGGAGCATTTGAGTTAGAGCTTTTAGATTTGTTTATGGCTTTTTTATTTGTAATTCTTTAGCATTGGCTACAGGAAACAAAAATGCTAAAGATTTACAAAAAAAACCCATAAACAATTCTAAAAGCACTAACTCTAATGCTGCGAGACCTATTGCATTTCCAATGCTTGTTTTTAGAGCAATTGTTCTTTTTTGTTCATTTGAACACGCTGCTTGTTTGCACCTTGCCCGAGTGGGTGGAGTTTATTTTTGGTGCTTCTTTAGGGAAACTCTCTTTTGGCCAAGTCCTGCCAATGTATTAATAGCACAATCCTGGTAACGCAATCTAGCCCAGTGGTTCCCAACATGTGGCTCACAAAACCTGGGGGTCCGCAAAGCCTCCTCAAGGGGTCCGCAACTACTTAGAAAATTAAATAATGTTAACAAATTAAGAAAGTGTATATTAATAAAGAAGCGAAGTGTACAATTGAATATTTTTAAATGTACTGTAAATGTGAAGGAATTTGAAATTCGAGGCTAGAAATTAAATTAGTATCCTGAGATTGATTTGTGGAAACACTGAAGGTTGATAAAACAGAATATAGTATGGATGATGAGTGGCCTCAATTAAATTTAGAACAGCTCCAACCTTTACCTTTATATCAAAATTAAAATTTAGATTTTTTTAAATGTATATGTGTTTGCGAATTGTCATGATGTGTGCATTTGTTTGATTAAGGCTTTTATTCTGCATTTTTAATGTATTGTTTTGCGGTTTAAATCATCGAAAGTGCTTAGGTCGGGGTCCCCGGCTTCCAGTAATGACTCAGTAGGGGATCCACTGATTCCAATAATGATGAAGTGGAGGTCCCCAGAAGTCAAAAGGTTGAGAACGACTGATCTAGCCTGTTCTCCTGCAGAGCTATGAAAACTACCTACAGTGTGAAGGGGTTTGTTACACCAATCTATTGTGTTTTACCAAGAGCATTACTTGCAAATTGCACAAAGTTCTGTGGAAAAAACGTGAACTTCACAAAGTTATGGTGTTTTACAGGGGACATCCAGGGTAGAGAAAAAAGCACTCCTCTTTCCTAGCCCTGCATCTCTAATAAGAGATGTTTTAGAATGTTTGTTTGTTTGATTATGCCTGCAGGCGTTTTGAGGTGTATTATGACGTCTTTCACCGGATTGCCCTTTTAAGTATTCTCTACATTTAAGAAAAATAATGAGTTTTTATACAAATTTATGGCATAATATGTGAACTTGCACTGAAAAAAGTTTGATTGAATTGTCTAACTGGGCTTGCTCTTATAAGAATAAAAAGCAAATATGCAGTGAAGTGGAAATTATCTTGCAATGCCAAGAAAAACTTTGCACAGGCCAATGGGAACTTAAATTGGTAATCTCTGCAAAGGATGAAAAATAAGAATCTCACCAGCATTTGAAAAATGTATGTCTTTGCTTTGCGGCAGAAAAAGTGGGATCATAATAGTGGAAATAATAAAAAAAAAGGTCAAAAACATAAACCGGAGAGCAACAGTGACCAAAAATAAAAGTGAAGCCTGAGAAATGCGAAGTGTGCGTTAATGTTTGTGATAGGAGTGGTTATTAAATGGACAGCCTATCTAACAATACGTCCTGTTTATCTCTTCTCTCTTAAAGCCACAACCTCTGTGCCCTTTACTGTGCCTTAGCATGACTCACACCACAAGCACCATTGTTTCTGCACAAAAGGCAGAGTTAGGCCTTCAGCGCCTAAAGATTACCTGTTAAAAATGATAAAACTATAATACAATAAAAAAAAGATTTTCAGGGGCGGCTGTGACAATAGTTTAACAGCATATCTCCATCTGGCGGTCTCACACACTTACGGCCCCAGTGCTTCATTTAAAAAAAATTAAGTGCAGGTGCTGAAAAAATTGCCAAGGAAGCCACAGCTTATTTCTTCCTCGGTTGATCCACACACTCTCCTTGCCTCAGTCTCTATCTTCTAACCTTGATCTGTTGTCTGTCCCCTAAGTCTTTGCTCTAAGAGTCTATCCTCTCACCTCTCTAATTGTTTTCTATCATTTTTGTCACACCCTGTTTTTCTGAGTTGCACTCTATTCATTTTAGCCCTGCCCTTTTTTGTCTTCACTTTATCCATGTTCTGCTGTCTCTCCCCTCGATCTTGGCTCTTTACTGTCACTCTCTTGCAGTGATTAGCTGTGTCTCCATTTTATCATTTGTCTGCTCTTTTTCCTCTGTCCTGACCTCCACATCCTTTCATTCTATCTTCTCTCTTCATAATTCTCTCTTCTTCATATCATGGCTGCTTTCTCTTTGTATCTGATTTGCTCTCATCCTTTTCTTCTACTTTGTTCCGTTTTACCTCTCTCCTCTCTCGTTGTTTCTTCTCCTCTTTACTCTTGCTGGCTCTCATCGCTAACACTGCTGCTGCCTGTGACTCCTGTCGTCAGCCTGTACACACTTACTTTAATTTATTCTTCCTCAAGAGCCCTCACTCCCAAGTTCCAAATGCTCTCTTGCAGCTTCCTTGCCTCAACTTAGACATGAGCCAGCCCCCAGCTACAAATATCCAATGGGACGCTTAGGCTCAGGCAGTGGCAGGGTGCAGCAGACCAGGGGAATAGAATCCAAGCCATAGTTTGTCGATGACTTCTTGGATTCGTGATCAGTGTGATGACATCATTACTAACGTGGTGATACACAATCATGCCTGCCTGGACAGGTGTATGCCGGCCTGTCTATGAACATTTACCAGCCAGTCACCATGCAATGTATGTTATTATTTTTATTTTGAATTTGAATAATTAATATTGAGAACACCACCTGCAGGGTCAGAAATTGTTGCCCCGGCCCTGTGAAAGAAGGGCAGGTGCTGAGCACCTGAAAGCACCTGCTCAAATTAAGCACTGTACAGCCCATTGACGATGTTGACGGGATGGGGATGGGGACTGCCATCGCTTTTCAGTGGTCTTCCCTCCTGCATCCTTGGTGGTCCTACGCCCGATTACGATCAGACCGGCAACATGGCAACAAGACCACTGCAGTCCAGATGCCTCCACTGATATGCCTGCTCCCGAGGCAGCAGCGGGACAGACAGAGGCAGCTCATGGAGCTTCCTGCTGAGCTGCCTTTCCACCAAGCTTTTTCTTGTGGACACTACCATGTATAAATCAGCAGAAACGCAGTAAATGAGAGGATAACTCACGGAATTCTGGCCCGAGTGTCTCTAACTGTTTGCAACACATTCGCAGTGTGTGTAGTGTCTATTCCAGGTGACAGGGTGTGCATTGTCGCATGTTCCATAGGAACACACTTTCACTGCATTGAGAGCCCATACAAGAGATGGAGTGTGCAGTGCTCCCTGTGGTATAGAGCTAGCATGCACTTCCTGCTGTGTTACGTCCCACCTTAGTGACTTCTCTGCAAAGACACCTTCAGCTCATTGGAAACCTCATAATACAGCAGGCGGAAGAACACCGGCTCAGTGCTCTTCCTGGGACCTCTGCTGCAGCAGGATGGCGGTGAAGCCGCCAAACTCGTAATCGGGCCCTTAATATACCCTGGCTTGAAATCTTCATTCTCTCAATAACATCTGCAGCAACAACAACACAGAACAAGAAAAAAAAGTGCAAGCGCTAAGGATGGAGGAGCAGGCAGTGGGAGGGGGAAGAAATAGTGTTGCAATTACGTCGGGGCACACTGGACAGGCAAAGATTAACTTGAATTAATCTGTGCTTGGTCCCAGCTCCACAGCAATGATCAGAAATTACATTTCGTCTGCACTGGCCAATTAAGGAGGCTGCAAAAAAGAGTGACGTGAAGCCAACAAATGGTAAGCAATTGGCAGGCTCCTAGCCCTTTTTTGTATACAATAGTGTCTTGCATGTGCTCGACCCTAAAAATGTTGCATGTATATGTGTTCTTTAAAAAAATGTATTTTTAGAAGTTTTCAATGTTAGACAATACAACAAACACAAAGAGGCACAAAGAGGCACAAAGAGGCATATGCCATAGATGCTACAGCTAGTCTGCACAGAACATTATAGAATAAATATTGTCAGAATCCATAGAATAAACATTGTCAGAATCCTCCATGTAGAAGAATGGCCCAGGACAGTAATATGTTTCATGTGTGAAACATTGGTTCAGTTGATCCTGTAAGTAGGTGCAATCATTGATGATGACCTATTAGTTACAAGAATCACAAAAACAATGTTAATGCACAATGTCAGTATCATCTTTCGAACCAAATGTATTTCCTAAAGAGTTAAACACACAAGATGATGGATGGAATGTTGCACATTGGCAAAACATTCACCCCAGTCACAGATCTGGGTTTAATCCATCGTTATTTTGCTTATCACGCCACCCCAGTTCAGACATGGCCATATGCAAATCAGTCTTGACCCTGTGCCTCATGGGAACAGTCTAGCCCGAACTACCAAGCCATGTCTTCCCTGGACCGGAATCAAGCATCCTAAGACCGGTTTCTGGCTATCAGCCGTCATCAGCCAGGATAGCTTGACTCCAGTGGCGTAGTGAGAACTGGACTCATGTCTGGTATACCCTTACCACATAGGGCGAACAGCAAAACACACAAGATGATGGATCGAATGTTGCACATTGGCAAAAGATTCACCCCCAGTCACAAATCTGGGTTTAATCCATTGTTATTTTGCTCACCACGCCACCCCAGTTCAGATATGGCCATATGCAAATTAGTCTTGACCCTGTGCCTCCTGGGAACAGTCCAGCCCGAACTGCCAAGCCATGTCTTCCCTGGACCGGAATCAAGCATCCTAGGACCGGTTTATGGCTATCAGACGTCATCAGCCAGGATAGCTTGACTCCAGTGGCGGAATGTTGCACATTGGCAAAACATTCACCCCCAGTCACAGATCTGGGTTTAATCCATCGTTATTTTGCTCACCACGCCACCCCAGTTCAGACATGGCCATATGCAAATCAGTCTTGACCCTGTGCCTCCTGGGAACAGTCCAGCCCGAACTGCCAAGCCATGTCTTCCCTGAACCGGAATCAAGCATCCTAGGACCGGGTTCTGGCTATCAGACGTCATCAACCAGGATAGCTTGACTCCAGTGGCGGAATGTTGCACATTGGCAAAACATTCACCCCCAGTCACAGATCTGGGTTTAATCCATCGTTATTTTGCTCACCACGCCACCCCAGTTCAGAGATGGCCATATGCAAATCAGTCTTGACCCTGTGCCTCATGGGAACAGTCCAGCTCGAACTGCCAAGCATGGCTTCCCTGGACCGGAATCATAGCAGTTGGGGCTGGACTGTTCCCATGAGGCTTAGCGCCTCCATCCACAGCCCAGCGAATGGAATCCGCCATTTCAATAGAAATAGATTCTGTATTAAAAGCACGGTGAAAGCCAGATTGAGACTCATGTAAGAGGTAATTAGACTCGATAAACACTGCCAATTGCTGGTGTACTAATTTCTCTAAAACGTTTGCCAGGGCAGGGACCAGGGAGGTCGTCCTACAGTTATTGGTGACTTCGGGGTCGGCATTGGCTTTCTTCAAAATTGGAAGAAGAAAAGCGTGCTTCCAAGCTGAGGGATAGGCACCCTGTCTAATAGACGTATTCCAGATGGTATTTAGGTGGGGGTTGAGACACTCAGCGAGAGAACTGTATAGTTTGGCTAGCCATTGGTCACCTTGGGACCCCGATTCGCATTTCTGAAGCTCTGTCAGTGATGCATCCATGGCGATTTCCGCAAAATCTGTGAAAACTGGCCTTAGTCTGCTCAAGTTTATGAGCATTTGTCATCCCAGAGAGACAGGGAACTGCTAGGAAGGAAGTATAAATCAGGGGCACTATGGGGGTGGAGGCCCTTTGTGAATCAGGCCCAGTGTCTATAAGCCAACTAGAAACCCTGGTAGAAGGCCCCCCATCCAACAGCAAGGAAACAGTTTTTTAGCACCAGCCATCGAGCCAGCTTAGGAACATATCTGGTGTGGCCCAGAAGGACCATTGGTAAAGCAAAGGTGTCGGTGATTCCCACTATTTCTGTTATGGTGTAGACAATTTCATCCCTGTAACATTGGTGAGGCGGGTATTCCCAAAGCAAGGTGAAAGACGCATGTGGAGTTACAGGGGAATCTAGGACGCTATGAAGTTTTTGCTGGGTCTTTTATGCAAGTGCTATGGCGAGCAATACAGTCTGTTGACCAGCTTGAAATGGAGAAGTTTATGCCTGCAATTAATAGATATGAGTTTAATTTGGGAACAACAGAATTTCCATACATCCAATGGCATAGGCTGTGTCAATCTTCCATTTCTCTAAGGCTTGGAGATCCGTTCTTGTGCAAGTCTCCTTGTACAATGAGTAAAACATGACCCAGCCCTTTTGATCGGGTTTTTGAATGAGTTGGGTTAGTGGGCCAAACTCAGGCAGTTCTTTGGGAAAGACAGGCCATACAGATGATGCAGCAAGTTGCAGGTGCATATAATCAAAGACATCTAGTGGCATGGTATCTATCACAGCTCAGAATTGGTCAAGAGTGAGGTATGTACCATCTACAAATGGTTGCCCCACCCTGAGCAGACCGGCGTCTCTTAGCCTGCTTTTCATTCCTTCATTTAGTGTTGAGGAAGGCAGGTTTTATTAAAGAGAGGCATGTGCAGTGAGTATAGGTGCTCTAGGCCAACCTCCACTGCCATATGCCAGATGGATCAGGTGGTTCATCAGACAGTTAGTATTGTTTGGACTGGCCTAGGGGATCTTAGAGCCTTGCATGTGTGAAATGCGCCCCAAGGGTCGGCCTTAAGCCCGACCCTATTTAACATCTATGTGGCCCCCCTTGCAAGACTAATTAAATCTCAGGGGATGGAGGTGGTATCCTACGCAGATGATACCCAGATTATGGTCTCTCTTGCTCACACCTCGGTTAGTACATCTGCCGCCAGTTTTAGGGTATGCATGCAGTGTGTGGCAGACTGGATGACTATAAACTCCCTTAAACTAAATGGCGAAAAAACCGAGGTGTTGATCTTTGGGAAGAACCAAAATCTATGGTCGAGCGAGTGGTGGCCCACTTCCCTTGGCATCTGCCCCACTCCCTCCCTTTCTGCCAGAAATCTTGGAGTGGTATTTGACACCTCGCTCTCTATGTCCCTGCAAGTCAACAGGACCGTGGCCACCTGCTGTGGTGTGATTCGGGTACTCAATAAAATCCGTGGGTACCTCTCTCCCCAGGCGCGTAAACATGTTGCAGTCGCCCTGGTGGGCTCGAGGCTGGATTACTGCAAATCCCTGTATATGGAAGCCAACAAAGGTCTGATCCACCTTCTGCAGATTCTTCAGAACGCTGCAGCGCGTTTTGTTTTGGATCTTCCTAAAGCCTCCTCTGCCACCTCAGCCAGGAAAGAGCTTCATTGGCTTCCGGTACAGCACAGAATTGCCTTCAAAATTCTCTGTCTTACCCACAGAGCATTGATGGATGGTCCTGCTAGCGCTATTGGTTCCCTTCGTCTGCGTTATGTCCCCACAAGAAGCCTTCGCTCTGCGGGACTTTGTCAACTAGTTGTCCCCCGTGTTAAACTTGCCAGATGGGGAGCCAGAGCCTTTTCCGTCGTCGCTCCGCAGCTGTGGAACTCCATCCCCACGGAAATAAAAACTCTCCCCTCCATCGAGTCTTTTAAAAAGGCTCTAAAAACCTATTTCTTTAAGAAGGCCTACTTATGATAGATTAGGACCAGGTAGGATGTAAGCTTCTATATTTGATCTAGGCGCCTTGACGCCCACTGGGCTAAGTATGCGCGTTACAAGAAACCCCTCATTCATTCATTCAGCGAAACTCCATCTTTTTCAGTAGGGACCTGATGGCCGCTGTGTCTCTGACGAAACAAGAAAGCGGCATAGTGCAATTGAGCTGCATGTCAGTATCTTTCCATATCTGGTTCTGCGAACCATCCTCGACCAAAAGGTGGTGTGAGTGTCTCCCAACGCTGCCTCGGATTGGGGCCCTTCCACACCAATGTGGTCAAGGCTGATATAGCTTGGATTCAACAGTATAGCGACATTCTGTGATAACTGTAGAAACTTGGGGGCACTAACATATTTTTCAGTTCAATTTTCCCTGCCCTAGATAGTGGGAGTGTTATTCACGGCTCTATGTGTTTAGTTAGTTTAGTGAGCGCACGGCCATCATTTTCCTGTATATTCTGTTGTTTGTCTTTGTAGAGCATGATCAGGGACTTCTTAAGGATTTCGGGGGCCCAAGCCAAACACATTTTGGGGGCCCTTGTTCGGAACAGCTTAACATTTATACAGGGGCGTAGCTAGAGCTTGTGGCGCCCGGGGCTACCCCTCAGATTGCCACCCTTGGGGGGCGGAAGGGTATTGCTGGGGAAAAAGGACGGTGAGCACTTGAAAGATGTCTGAGTCTCCGAGGAGAGACACATAGTATTGCTGCTAACAGTTACCTCGATCATGCAAGTTACATGCAAGTTACAGGAAGTCTAAGCGCCAGGACACCCGTCGGGTGACAGTCATTGCGCTATACAAATATACCCAAACATACATACATACATACATGCACCCATTTGAGCAATCAGCAATGAGACACTCTAAAAGGACTAAAACTGGAGCAAATGTCTGTGGCGGCGGACTCATGATTACAATAAAATTATGAAAATATCACACCTAGCAATCTGAATGCTTGGCAGCTATGCACTTTGAGGCTGCTCTTTACCAACTGGCGTTGGAACTACTCAAAACAACAATGTACACAGTAGAACGCTTCCTACTGTGTATCATCTGTGAGTGAATTGTCCATGCGTGTGTTATGCGTGGCATTCTAATGTACAATTCGTCGCACTTTGAGTGACTCTTCATTGAGAGTAGGACAAGCATTTACATCATGGAAACTAGATGTCCTTTTTAAATTGTGGCGGTCTTTTGTGCAAAATAATGCTCTAGAAACAACAGTAAAACATTTGTAGGGCTATCCATCTTTGTAATGTAACTAACTTCTGGAGCTACTGAGCCCACTATGCGACCTGCCACATACATTGAATCTAAAATGTCTCCACAGTGTGTGTAATTAATCAATGTCATCAATGCTGCGCGCTGCGCCCGCTCCTCTCTCATACATCTTAACGCACCTGGCACTTCAGCTCTAGGCTAACCTCTTTGTAAATACATAAAAAACTAAAACTAAGCTGCCTGCTAAGTGCATCTATATGTTAAACCCCTAGTAACGTAATTGTTCTTGGAAATTCATATGTCCTCAGCTCATGTGTCAGTGGCTCAGCCACAGAGATTTAACATCCATACTGGGCATCAAAGCAAATGGACAAAAGAGCCAAGGGCGAAAGTGATGAGACATGAACCGAAACCCACCCATCCCACCGCAGTCTTCCAAAAAAGACAGTATCCAACAACATCAGAGTCACTAAAGAGCCAGAGAAAGAGGTGCGCAAAATATGTCTCTCTTTGGCGACTGAAGATTCGTTGCCATCAGATATTGTTGCCAAAAAGTGTGATATATAAAAGGGCATATGCATCAATCTATTTTGTTCTTAGAGCAGCCACATACGCCAAGTTCAGTCAGACACGTTTCACACTGTCAATCAGAGCCGACGAACACCCATTCACAAAATCAACATGAGCATTGCCTTCCATCAGACTTTTGAATGAGTGCCAGAGACTGCCTTGTATTGGTGGTCGTCTAACATCCTAAATAATTATCTGTGAAAAATAAAAAGCGCACCAACTCAGCACACAAAGCCTGTACTATTTGTAATACCTAGAGCTCCCTTTGCTAAGGATTAACTCCGGCTAAAGTATTTCAAAATTACAATGTACAGAACTCCATCACTCTAAGCCCTTCTCTGGCGCGGAGACAGGACATTTAGCAACAATATAATCCAACCACATTACAGCATGGCACAGTCGCAAAATAAATGCCCTGCTAACCCCGAATGCAGTAAAACTGGTCTAACAATCCCACCTTCCTCTATTGCACCACAGTGCTATCACCAATACCATAGCAATACCACCTGAGAGACCCACATTACCATCTGTCACTACCAAACTACGATTCTCCATCACTCCACTACATAATCTCTTTCTATTACCTTGTCATCTCACAAGCAGCAGCACCCCCTCACATTACAACCACTTCACCTCTGACAACCACACTATCCCTGTTACACTGCCACCTGACTCCCAGCTCAGAGTACCACACACCTACCCCACCACTCCACTAACTTCTAGGAAAGTCCACCACTGAGCCCCAGCATCACACTGCCACCCAGTGAAGTAACGGTCCAACACTGCACAACTGAGGAAGGATGATAACAGGTCAAATTACAAACCATCCCAGGGTATCAATACTGGCAGCACATGTACATACACAAGTGAGCTTTAAAAGAACACAAAATACTTTTGGATGACTGGTGCTACCAGGATATTGGAAATGTTTCATGCAACTACTGATCCCAGTGTAAGTTAATATCAAGCATTTAATGACCCTTATGAGAAGAACTTTATTAATTCTGAGACTGAGTCTTCCTTGACAACTCATGCCCTGGTTTATTTTTCTAGAAGAACCTTCACCAGAAAAGTATCACATACTTCACAGCGTTCGTATATAGAGGTTGTTGCAAAATTAGTTCTGTATCATCCCTCTCTAAAACTAAAGTAACTAACAGACCATTGATTCTCTCCCTAACTATCTTTTAACTATCACAATAGTATTCAAGCTCTTGTAATCTACAATAACTATGAGAGTGTGTTATTGTGTGATGCTTCTGTGTCATACCATAAGACCGGACACACAGAAAATGAAGCAGGTTACAGGAAGCAGATGTAGCTAGTATCACTCAGGCACTTTGAGCCCTTATGTTAGCAAACGCTGATGCTCTCTAACTCGTCATAAGAAAAGATAGTTTCCCTTCTGTTGGATTGGATTACAAAGCTGAGCTCTGTCCCTCTACTGCCAGAAGCCCCACAGTCACCAGAGACAAGCACTGCAAATCCGCACATAAGGTCCTGGAACAAGGGCCGAACCAGAACAATCAGACAGTCGAGCCGCGGCGAGGTCTTGAGAACTGAACAGTCACTCAAACCACACTTGAGTAGGAAAAACTCTGGGGCCAAGCCTCCAGCAACCAGTGGAGGTCTGATTACCAAACTGGAGCCTCCATCCATCCTCCCTAAAATCCAAGAATCTACGAAAATGAGTAGCCCCAACTAAGCTAGCACAACATTAATGCATCCCTCACCCTTACAACGCCACCACTACAACCAGCAAACCAGGTCTTGCTGCTGCCGAAGCGACATGGAAGCCACTAGTCTCCCACCTCAACAGGACATGGCAAAACTAAGCAGCAGTGGCTGGTACTCAACTTGGCAACATGGCTTGCACACTCATGTAATAGTGTCACTATCATTTATTTAATGTCGTTTTTCCTTGCAGGTTGTCCAAGGGGAATTCTGCAGCCAGTAACATGGGTTTTAGAAGTGCACATAGATCCAAAATCTAACTAACGGCAGAGTGCAAAATGAGTCTGGGTGCTTGTTGGAACAGGTAAGTAAGAGTGTCCTTGCCCCTCCTAGACCAAGCCCACAGTAGCCCTAGATGGCTGGCAGCAGCGAACAGGTACCAGGCACAACCAGAACGAGGAGGGGCTGGGCTGCGGCCTGCAGTTCCCTGGTGAGGCGCCTATCATTAGGGCATGCCCTGTTGGAGCGGCACGTGCCCTCTGAAGGGGGGTTTCAGCACCTCGTGGTACAGTAAAAGAATGCACAATGCAGTCAGAGCTGGTCGCTCGAAAGGTACCTTTTAATTAATTAGCAGCGTTGAAATTAAACGGAGCGTGATGTTTTGGCCCTGCTGGCTCTGAATCCATGACCTTCATGCGGGAATCTCAAGCAAATTGAGCATAGAATGTCGAATGGGGGTGTGGTGACCAATGACTATTTAATTGTTTAAAAAGAAGTGGAAAAATACTCCACTACATCAGATCAAGGGTAGATTTTTTTTTTTACCCAAGGCAGGTCATCCAGCATGCCATGGTTTAGCGATTATATATATATGTACAATATATATATATATACAAAGTGCTGTGGGCATCATTCAGTACGTGAGAATCACATCCTCAGTAAGTGATCCCCTCGCTTAATATAATCACATTAAGTGAGCGATTGGCAAAAAAACTGCTAAATTGGCAGTTTTATAAAAAAGAACTGCGCTTTTTACATTGCCTGCTTAATTCAAAAGACTGCGATCTCTGCTTTTGGAGGCCCACTGTTGACTGCTATCAAAAGGAGGAAGGGTCTGCATCTTGCATGGGCCCAATGAGGAGGAGAGAGAAAAGAAGACTTGTCGGACTGGATCAGGTTACTTTTGTCTGCGTTATCCTCCCTCCAACCACAAAAATAGAAAAACTCTGGCCCGCCTCCCTTATGGCGTGCCACCCCTGCTTTAAGCACCACACCACTGGGCCCTTCACCACGGGGCATGTGGCAGGCTCCCAATTCTTCTTTGTCCACCCAAAGCACAAGGGCCCACTTCATCCTCTTACCAACCAAAAGTATATTGGGCCCAGGCATGCCCCAAGACATACCTTCCCCACCCAAAGTGCCACTGGCGTCTCCAACCCCCCACTGTCCAATAGAAAGATGGGGCTGTGGTGGACTCCAAGTATCCCTCTTCTTCACCCAAAGCCCCAGTGCTTACTACTCCCTCACCTTCGAAAGTATGCTGGGCCTATGCAGATTCCAAAGTCTCCCTTGCCCAACCAAAGCATCAATGCTCTCTCCCACCACCCAAATATAAGTTGGGTGCCCAGTCACCCCTCAAGCTTTCTGAGCACCATTGGACTCTTCCACCACAAGCATGTGGCTGCCCACCTCATTCACTACGTACCCACCCAACGCACCAATGACCTTAATGTTTATTCTGTATCCGGCATCCAGTAATCCCTCTCCTATTCAAAGCACCTGTGCTCCTTCCGCCTTCAACCATCCAAAAGTAGGTGGAGCCGCCACCCACAGGACACACATCAGACCCCCAGCTTTCCCTCCTCCACCCTCAAAGCTGCACTGTCCACCCCATCCTCACCACCCAGATATATGCTGGGGCTACTACAAGCCCCTATGTACCTGTGCCAGACCCAAACCACCACTGTTCCCTCCACCCACACCATTCAAATGTATGTTTAGCCTGTGGTAGCCACCCAGTCACCCTATCCCCAATGAAAATATTCCTCCTTGTATGTGTGCTACATACAGCACACATTCAGAGAGGAAGTAACGAGGAGAAATAAAGATATTTCTTCTCATTACGCAGCCACATGTAGTCACACAACTTTGGCGCAAACCCATGTCTACAACTCTTTGTATATATAGGTTTCCAACAAAATCCATGGGCAGATGCATGTAAATGCCTATGCACCACACACAGAACGCTCACATGACACAAAGTAACACAAGTAGCTCAATGCTCTGCATTACTTTTTGTTATAAAGACATGCAAGTCAACTTTTGTTTGGCAAATACCAAAACGGATTTTGCATCAAGGTTGCGCCAAAAAAATCATGCAAACCAGACACAAGGGGCCCGATTCACAGAATGAACTTAAGACTCAATCCTAAACTCACTACTATTTTGGTATTCACAGAATGCACTTACTACTTTTGGTATTCACAGAATAAACTTACTACTTTTGGTATTCACAGAAGTTAGGATTTTGTCTTACGCTTGCTTTAAGACAAACTTAAGACAGACTTAAGATAAACGTAAGACAGACTTAAGACAGACTTAAGTTAGGATTGAGTCTTAAGTCTGTCTTAAGTCTGTCTTAAGTCTGTCTTAAGTCTGTCTTAAGTTTGTCTTAAGTCTGTCTTAAGTCTGTCTTAAGTCTGTCTTAAATTTGTTTTAAGACAAACTTAAGACGAAATCCTAACTTCTGTGAATACCAAAAGTAGTGAGTTCATTCTGTGAATGCCAAAAGTAGTAAGTGCATTCTGTGCATACCAAAATAGTAGTAAGTTTAGGATTGAGTCTTAAATTCATTCTGTGAATCGGGCCCTTTGTGTCTGGTTTGCATGATTTTTTTGGCGCAACCTTGATGCCCGGGAATGTCCATGCACCCACTTTGAACATCTTTCTGACGCAAAGTAACGCATGGCAGCTCAATGAACTGCGTGGCTTTTTCTTGTAAAGTCATGTAAATTAACATTTGCGTGGCTGCAACACTGAGACAAAATCTTTGTAAATCTGTGCCTAAATACATGTAAATTCCCAATCCAAAAATGAACAAGTTAAAGCATCTTCTTGAAATTAGGATGACAGGAAATACTGACATAGACAAACCAAACATGACTCCAAGACACTACTAACCAAAGCAAGAATGTAATGATTTGGGGGGTATAGCACGAAGCTGCATCCTTAGTAAAGTGTAACGTATTTATGCAGTACCAAAAGAATAATAAAAGTCAAATGGCCAAACATTAAAAATCCCAACTAGAACTAGAAAAATAGAGTAAACATTTGTCATGAGAAGATTGCACTAAAAAGACAAAAATCCAATAAGGGGAACTGGAGGTATGATTTTTTTAAAGTTTCAAGTAGGAAGACAAAGTATAAGGTGCCAATGATAGTCAATGGTCGCAGGAGCCCAGGACCTAAGAACAATTTAAAGCTGACCACTATGAGGCATCGGCCGGCTACACCAACCAGGTTTGGTCAGGACACTGGCTTGTGCATCACAAGAATCCAAAAGCAGGCTTTTTTGGTTTGGTCCCGAGCCAACATGCCTCTTTTATAGCTTTTTCTTCTTCAAGCACACCAAAGGGTGCAGAAGGGTTCACGATTGCACCTTGGCATACCAGATTAATAGTTCGACTCTACCTTTTCGAAAGATTATCTCAAGGACATTGTGTGCTTTGTTTGCAATATTTATCCCTTAGAGTGTTAATTTTTGTACATAGGCACATATGAAGTGATGTTCATGGGCTGCTTTATGTAAAAAGATTGATACAAACATTTGATCAGATGACACAGCTTTACCTACGATGTACTGTGTGCTTTACTCATGAATTAATTTCCTGGTTGCGATTGAAGTTGTCTTCTAAACAGCGTGGCCCGTGGAAGGAGTTCCGTGGGGCAGGCAGGCGGGGCGGGGGAGGGGCAGGGTGGTGGGTGGTAAACACCGGAATATGGATGATTGCAGGTAAGTAAACAATTAAATTAATACAACGAATTTCGTAGCGCGCTCTGCATCGCATTTTGGAATGCAGGGTGCTCAACGAAATTCGTACTATTACATTTGTTTACTTACCTGCAATCATCCATATTCCGGTGTTTGCCACCCCCCCACCCTGCCCCTCCCCGCCCCGCCTGTCTACCCCACGGAACTCTCTCCATAAGCCATGGCTGCTTCTAAATAGGACACATTCCACTCTCAAATTCCCCTGAGAGTACGTTTTTTGCTTTAGTTCTTTCACAAGTGGCAGCTGTGTGCAGGGACTTTGTGTCTAGACCTGCAGATGCTAAAAGGAGCAACAAAATCTCTCACATTAGTTTGTCAGCCACACATCGCTCCTTCACCGAACAATCCATCTGTGCATTATTGTTTTTACATTACAATCAGCATTGGGATATTGGATTAGATAGATCACTGACAGAACATCGACAGTCAAAATATCGAGTGTAAAAAATATAGACTGTCAAAATATCGAATTTTTGAAATGTCTTAAAAGTAAATTAAAAGTAATATAATAATAAATTAAATTAATTTAAACATATTTAAAATACTTAAATAAACTTAAAATTGAGAAATAGTTAATGTAACAAAAAATATATATATTTTAACCTCATGCGCGCTAGCGGAATTCCGCTCGCGCGCAGAGAATTCGAAAATCGCACTTTGCGTGACGAGCTGGGCTCAGCATCAGCGTGCGAGCGGGCTACGCGATGACGAGCCCAGCTCGTCATCAGCTCCGAAGGGGTTAAATACATATATATATATATATATACATATTATTTACAAAACATATACAATATTTTTACCGTAGGATAGCGAAAGGGTTAAATTTACTGTAACGATTCCAGTGAGTGCAACAGAAGGGAAAGCATTGGATAGCGTAGGGGTAAAAATTACTATTCCGAATCCAGAGAGTGCAACAGTAGGGAAAGCGTTGGATAGCGTAGGGGTAAAAATTACTATTCCCACTCCAGAGAGTAGGTAAAGTGTTGGATAGCGTAGGGGTAAAAATTACTATTCCGACTCCAGAGAGTGCAACAGTAGGGAAAGTGTTGGATAGCATAGGGGTAAAAATTACTATTCCTACTCGGAAGAGTGCAACAGTAGGGAAAGCGTTGGATAGCTCAGGCATAAAAAATACTATTCCTACTCCAGTGAGTGCAACAGTAGGGAAAGCGTTGGATAGCGTAGGGGTTAAAATTACTATTCCAACTACAGTGAGTGCAACAGTAGGGAAAGCGTTGTATAGCGTAGGGGTTAAAATTACTATTCCAATTACAGTGAGTGCAACAGTAGGGAAAGCGTTGGATAGCGTAGAGGTAAAAATTACTATTCCAACTCCAGAGAGTGCAACAGTAGGGAAAACGTTGGATAGCGTAGGGGTAAAAATTACTATTCTCACTCCAGAGAGTGCAACAGTAGGGGAAGCGTTGGATAGCGTAGAGGTAAAAATTACTATTCCCACTCCAGAGAGTGCAAAAGTAGGGAAAGCATTGCTTAGCGTAGGGGTAAAAATTACTATTCCCACTCCAGCGAGTGCAACAGTAGGGAAAACATTGGATAGCGTAGGGGTAAAAATTACTATTACCACTCCAGAGAGTGCAACAGTAGGGAAAGCGTTGGATAGCGTAGGGGTAAAAATTACTATTCCCACTCCAGTGAGTGCAACAGTAGGGAAAGCGTTGGATAGTGTAGGGGTTTAAATTACTATTCCAACTCCAGTGAGTGTAACAGTAGGGTAAGGTTGGATAGCGTAGGGATAAAAATTACTATTCCCCCTCCAGAGAGTGGAACAGTAGGGAAAGCGTTGGATAGCGTAGGGGTAAAAATTACTATTCCCACTCCAGTAAGTGCAACAGTAGGGAAAGCGTTGGATAGCGTAGGGGTAAAATTACTATTCCAACTACAGTGAGTGCAATAGTAGGGCAAGTAAATACTTCTTATTTAAATATAAATAGTAACACCAATTACAAATTAATTAAAATATTTTACAATTGTCTTAAATATATTAAATAATCAATTTAAAATACAAATAAAAATTATTTAATAATAAAAAATACCTACTAATACTAATTATTTACCTATTAATAATAAAATAATTTGCTGACGCTGTGATCACTCGCTCCCGCCCCCCCCTTCCCATGGTTTCATCTACTAACATTCCATATATTGTTTCTTGATACGGCTCTCCGCCCCTGGGACGGACACTCACCGTATAGTCTCTTTTGCCTCGTTTGTTTTTTGTTTTATTTTTATTGTTTATTGATATATATTTAAAATGTAAAACCTTAACCTCATCCTGCGCAATATCATATGACTCTTAAGAATAGAATGCTGAATCGCTGCCGAGCCCCCGGGCTGTCGGCTTAAGAGCTGTGTATAAGTACAATACTGAGTTTCTGTTTCGTGTTAGCGACGGCCGGCCCCCGTGGTTGTAGGCCGGCTAATGTATTGCTGCAACTGAAAATAAAGGTTTTAAAAAAATATATATATAAAATAATTAACAATTTAAAAGTATTTTGAAAAATTAACTCAATACATTTTTTATTAAAAAATGTAATTACTTACAATTAACCTCTTCCATGCTGATGACGAACCCCAGCCGTTATGCACTACGGTGCTCGTGTGCTGATGACGGCTGGGGTTTGTCACGGCCGCCCCTGTTCGTGCTGTTTACAGCACACCAGGGGAATCGCGGCTGCATGGAAGGGGTTAAATTACTTCACAAGCTATTCCCTTAAAAACACACAACCCCCTACAGAAATTAATTTAATAAAAGTAACATAATTATCAATTAATCAATTACAATAAATTACGAAATATATTTTAATTAATTACAAATTAACAATTAATTTACAATTAATTCTAAATAAATACCAATAAATAAAATAACATATTTAAATAATTATAATGAAATTACTTCCCACCCTATTCCCCTATAAACCCACAACCCGCTACAGAAAATAAATTACTAAAATTAACATATTTATCAATTAATCACTTACATTTAATTACAATTATATTTTAATTAATTCCCAATCAATAATTAATTATCAATTAAGTCTAAATAAATACCTACAAATTAAATTACATATTTAATTTATTATAATTAAATTACTTCCCAACCTATTCCCCTATAAACCCACAACCTGCTACAAAAAATAAATTACTAAAAATAAAATATTTATCAATTAATCAATTAAAATTAATTAGCAATTATATTTTAATTAATTTCCAATTAATAATAATTTAACAATTAATTCTAAATAAATTCCAATAAATAAAATAACATATTTAATTAATTATATTTAAATTACTTCCCACCCTATTCCCCTATAAACCCACAACCCGCTACAGAATGATATTACACAAAAATTAAATATTAATATTAAATTACCTTAAATTCGATATTTTTGTTGTCTATATTCTGTCTAGTCGATAATATGTCCATTCTATATTTTTGATTTGATATTATTGCTATTCTAGTCGATATACATTTTTTCTAGTCGATATTTTTGTAGTCTATATCATGTCTAGTCGATATTATGTCTATTCTATATTTTTAACTCGATATTATATCTAGTCGAAATTAAAAACTCGATATTTTGACGAGTTACCGGACTAGATTTAGGCTGCTCACAAGAATTTGAAGACAAAAGCCAAGATGAGGATGCAGCAGCACAAATGAATGAAAGAATTATTTTAAAATTTAGTGCTTCAGGGGGGAGGAGCAAGATGGCGGACTGAAGCTGCCACGGAGCGCAGCGGAATAGTGATCCCTCCTGTGCACATGACGTTTATGGAGTAAACAGAGAAAGAAACTGAACTAAGGATTCAAGAGCGTGGCGTATAGCTGAAACATTGGATTTGATGTGACTACGACCTGGACTTACCTGCAAAAGAAGAAACGGATGTGGCGTCCTTGTGGCGCACGGATCTGGTGGATTTTGAAGACAATACACCTGTATGGACTAAGCACGGTAGGGCGGTCAGTGATTGATTGCTAAGGTCTGCGAGCGACTTTTCCTACAGTGGTCAGATTGCCGGCACCCTCGCTAACGGGAGGCGTTCGTGCGGCGGTTCAACCTGCATTTTTGAAAAAGGATGGCTCCGAAAAACCCACCAAGATCCAATTGCAAGAATCTGGTGAGTAGAGAGGCGAGTAGTGCTGGTTACGGCAGCGATATGATCATAGAGAAAGTTGTCCAGAGTATAAGTAAACCAATAATACGAGCGCCACAATTAAAATTACCGAAAACACCAGAGGCTGAGTCTGTGAGTAATAAAAGGCAGCAAGGAAACTATTGTAACAAAGTAACAGTGGCGTCACCGGCAATTGCTACAATAATTACGCACTGCAATACTGTTATTTCAGACGATCCTAATACAGCTAACAATATGGTGCTGTCAGCGGCAATTATAGACATGGGAGAAGCTGCTGAAGTCCTGGATGAAGGCCTGGAGGCAATGAACGAGAATGAGATATCACCACTAATTGTTGCAGGAGATAAAGAGTCAACCGATATGAATGACCGGAATAATTTGACTAACGTATTGAGACATGAAAACCCCCTAGATAATCTGGATGCCTCGGTTTTGGGGGTACACCCTAATAAAGCTGTAATGGCAGATTTAGGGGCAAAAATGTGTGCTCTATAGATAATATGGCTATGGATACAGTTCTGGGGGAAGACTCGGGCTCAAATGGGGAGTTTGAGGATTTGGAGGAGACAGTAACTGGGAACCCCAGAGAAGCAAATAAAGGCACGGACAATGGCTCTGGGAGCAAGAAAAGAAGAGCAAAGTCTAAGAATAAAATAAAGAAGGCGCTTGGGGACAAAGTAATGTAACCACTAAAGGAAAATCTATGGTTGCTAATAGTCCGCTACAGAGGTGGATGCAGGAAAAGGGATGTGTCAAGATGATGGCATTATGGCTCTCAGGCGCTAGTCCTGTTGAGGGGCATTCTTTGAAAGATCATTCTCCAGGTACACTGGAACTCAATAACTCCAAGCTGGGCATGGCGGAACAGCCTACACTATCAGCTGCCTCCCCTGTTCTTCACTCTGTGAACACAGTAGAAGGTTTGGATCAGATAGGGTTGACCCCTCAGGCATCTCAGGAGAATGGGTCTAGTAAGGAGGATGTGTCACTTGGTCTAATATGGCAGATGCTTAATGACCAAAGACAGGAGAAACAGCAACATTATGTACAGATGCGGGAAGATAATGGTAGAGTACAACACTCACTACTTGAAATGGCAGGCAAATTATGCGGGCTGATGCAGGAGATATCAGAATTGGAACAAAGAGTCCTGGGAGTTGAGGAACTGTCTGCCTGCAAGGAGGATATTGTGAAAAGACAATGGAACCAGATTACGAGTATACAAGCGAAGCTAGAAGATATGGAAAATCGGCAGCTGGGACAAAATCTTTGATTGTTTGGTATCCCAGAGGGGTCAGAGGGTGGGGACCCAAGAGCGTACATGGTCCAACTATTACAAAAGGACTACCGGACTTATCTGACTGGGACTGGGACTTACAGGCCCAAAGAGCACACAGACTACCGCTGGTGCAGAGAAATAAGGGAAGTCAATATGCTCGGCCCTTCCTGATCTATTTGGGAAACTTTCTACTGAGGCAAGTGATGTCACTGAAGGCTCGCCCCAATACCCCAGTCACAATGGAATCTGTAACTTTTTTTGTTAGATCGGATTTAAGCAAAACTACCATGGACAAACGCCGGAAAGTGAGGCAATGCATAGATCCAATAAAAGCCCTTGGAGGACAAGCTTTTTTACAGGAGCCAGCTAGGCTTAAAGCATTCAAGAAGGGTCATACATATTTTTTTACGGGTGAGAAGGAAGTTGAGAAGATGTTGATTAAGTGGCAAGGAGAAACTACTGGAGGACTAGTGGAATAAATGACTCACATTAGGAAATGGATAATGACTAAAATTGCACAATACTGTTGGGGGTCTATAGATGATAGAGGGAGGACGATGAAAAGCTTAGATATGTGCTTTTTCTATTTCTCCTTATTTGCATATCTCCTTTCTTTCTTTCTTTCTTTTCTTTTCTCATCTTATTACTTTCCATTTGAAGGGCTATCTATCGCGCTATCTAAAAATAGGGTATATAAGATTTTAGTTTGCACAGGGGATGATCACTATGGCTGTGGCTCTTTATGGTTGCCCAGACTAACGGCAGCTGGGTAGACAGAGGAGTCCTCCTCTATGGAAAAGGAGAGTGGGTTGGGGCTGGGAGATGGGTGACTTTCGGGGAAGGTATAGGAGGGGGGTAAAGTGGTTAAAAGTAACATGAGGTAATTGTACTTTGAGACTATCAAAGGGCAAAATAAATTCTCTGGTAATGGGTAAGATAAAAGGGGGACAAACAAGACTATTAGAATGGATCAAATGAGATGTTTAGCCTGGAATGTTGCTGGACTGAACAGCAGAAATAAACGAAGGTTGGTCTTCGAAGAACTGAGAATGTATAATCCACATTTTGCTTTACTCTCGGAAACTCATATCTCTTACAAAGAAAGGAACTTGCTAGGCCACTTAGGTTATGATGTAGTAGTTAGTTCAGAGTTAAGTACTTCAACTCGAGGGGTTGTAATTTTGAAACATAAGCAATTTAAGGGGTGATTAGTAGGACATCTTCAGATAAAAATGGCTGATGGGCTATAGCACAGATAAAGGTTGAAAGCATCAAATATATATTTTGTGTCCTATATGGATTTAATAGGGATGATCCTACTGTCATTGATAGGGTTAATATGGAACTGTTGGGTTGGGAGGGAGAACGGGTAATAATGGGTGATTTTAATTGTATATTGAGTTATGACATTGATACTACTAGAAGAGGAGCATTTCAGAGGATGCGCAAAACATCAGATGCAGTTAGAGAAATAGGAAGAATACACGATATAAGAGACGCTTGGCGGGTGTTATATCCGGATGTTGCTGGATATACTTTTTATCTAGCTGCGCATAAACTTTGTTCGTGCATAGATATGGCCTGGGTATCGGATAGAATCTTGGAGTCAAGCTATATGGAAATTTGCCCAAGGGCCACATCCGACCACAACCCAATCCTTCTGTCTTTCACAATCAAGACAGATAAGCAGAGACCCCGACCGCTTTCATTCCCGAGAAGTTTACTCTCAGATCTGAATTTTATGGTAAAACTCAAGACATATTTGAAGGAATTCTTGGAAATTAATATAGGTTCAGCTTCACACATCGTGGTTTGGGACGCTTGCAAAGGAAGCATCAGAGGGTTCACTCAACAATTTATATTGAGACAGAATATGCAAAAGAAAAAAGAGACAGATAATACTATTGCCAATATACTTTGAGTAGAAAAACAGTTGGCTGAAGCACGCCTACAGCGTTTGTCAGAGATAGAAGCTTTGGGGTTACTTTAGTTGATTTGAAATCTGCTTTAAAAAACATACTTAGGAAAAAAAGTATTACTAAATTGAACAAATATCATTTAACTCAGTATGAGGGAGGCGACAAAATAGGGAAAATATTAGCATATAAAGTAGCAGACGAAAAGGCAAAAACTTTAATCAAGGTCATTAAAGGACCTAATGATATGATTTACAAAAATGCTGAGCAGATACTTGAACAATTTGCTAAATATTATAGGGATTTGTATAGCCCAGAGAATTGACCATTATCGGATGATATATATATTTTTTTAAAACCTTTATTTTTGTAGCAGGAAGCACATGGGTATCATCAGCCCTGTAACATCATATCCACGTGAGCCCTCGGATATATACATAGAATGGAACCTGTAGCACGGCCCTTGAGCCCACATCCCTGAGGCCGGGTGGCGCTTCCCTGATCAGCCATCAAAACATTTGTCATATTCTTCCTTTCGGGCTTTCCATGTCTCATCAAAATCCCCGCATTTTATGTTTTTTATCCCTCACCCCCTCCCCCCAACTGCGTTCTGTAACACCTAGAAAAAACATTCCCCAACTTGGAAATCGCCACATCATACTTTTCGTAGATTAGCCGATGATATTTATACATATTTGCAGACCAGCCCTCTGAATCATATTGAGACTGGACAATTAGACAAACTAATTAGTGATATCTCACTGGTGGAAATTAAAGTAGCTGTGTCGACGCTAGCTTTGGGGAAGGTGGCCGTAGAGGATTCAATCCCTCTGGAGCTGTTTAAAGAATGCATTGAAGAGTTAGGCACTTTACTTAGCAAGGTAATTGCGTATATTGGAGCTGGGTGGAAAGCTCCTAGCTCATGGAACGTTACAAAGATTGTATTTTTCTTAAAAAATAATAAACCAGCAGATGAATGTGGGTCATATAGACCCATATCTCTTATTAATACCGATGCAAAAATATTTGCTAAAATACTGGCAACTCATCTGGCATTGATAATGCCTGATTTGGTGTCTCCTCAACAGCATGGGTTTATTTTAGGGAGGGACACTTCGACCCACGTAAATACTGCCGTAGTAGAATGTGATCTGGCCAGGAGTAAGTCAACCCCACTCGGTATGCTATTGCTAGATGCCGAAAAAGCATTTGACCGGGTGGGGTGGGACATTCTCTGGGCTACCTTACAAATATTTGAGATTAAAGGACAGTTTTCACAGTGGGTACAAGCTATTTATGACCATCCCAGAGCGAAAATTAGTTACGCAGTGTCACAATCTGCAAAGTTTCCTATATTACGGGGCACTCGCCAAGGATGCCCTCTGTCACCTTTATTATTTACTTTGTCTAGGGAACCATTTCTAGTTTCTTTACAGAACCAACCATGCATAACCCCTTTTGTTTCAGGCCTGAACTCACTTAAAATAACTGTATATGCAGATGATATCGCTGTTTATTTAGTGGATGCAGGAGAAGCTATGAAAGGGATAATATTAGAGGCAAGAAAATTTGGGGCAGTCTCAGGCTATAGATTGAACACGAATAAAACCCAAGTAGTGGTGAATTATAAACCATCAACGTTGATAAAAAGGAGTCTGTAACACAGCTACTTACTTAGGGGTAAAACATTTCTGCTAATCTAGAAGAGCTAGTCGCATTAAACTATGAAACATTATTGAAAGAAACAGTTATCTCATTAAAAAAATAGCATAAGGTTCCTTTGAGATTTAGTGGACGTATAAACTTAATTAAAATGAAGATTCATCCTAAATGTCTTTATTTGTTTCGGTTCATTCCTATACGTATTAATAATTCATTTTTTAAACGCCTAGATGGCATATTTAGCAGCTTCATTTGGGGATATAAGAAAGCGAGTCGCGCAATAGAATTATTGAAACTTCCATTTAATCAGGAGGTCTTGATTTCCCAGATTTTAAATTATATTTTTGGTCAGCATTCCTTGGACGTATCCATAGTTCAGTAAGCGTAGGCAATAACCTTTTCTATTATGTATTTATGTTAGGGGAAGAAGCTAAGATGTTTCTATATAGAAATTATGATCCCAATTATCACAAACGAGTCAAATTTAAGACTGCACGTGATATTGTATTTATTTGGCAGGCTATTCTTAATAAACATAAAATCTCGATTCATCACCCCGAATTTCCTCGTATAGAACTATTTGCTTTCTATATTATACTCCTGAGCGAATATCCAAGTGGGCATTAAATACGATTACAGAAATGTGATCTGGTGGCAGCTGATCTACAATATATGTTTTTTTTCTGCCCAATTTTGGGAGAATTCTGGCAGGGGGTGGTTAAAGTTCTATCCCAAAAACTGGATAGGCCCATCTCGTTCACAGTAGTGGATGTACTAATGGGGAGACAGAACAGAGACTTTAACCAGAAGGATTTAATAACTTATTGGCTTGTGCTAGATTAACTATAGCGCTGGCTTGGATCTCACGAAGCCCTCCGGCGGTGATGGATTGTTGGGGATTGGTTAAAGATATACATAATATGGAGTTCTTACTTGCTAAAGTTAGGGGGCTCAATCACTTTTTAAAATGGAGAAAATCTGGGGAACATTTATGTAAAGGTCAACCTCATTTGGTATTCTGTATTATTTTGTATTATTACTTTTCTTTGTAATCTTCTCCCTTGTTCTTGGATACTAAGAGATTGTAATATTACTGCATATCACATAGTAATTATTCTTAATTTTTGTTTATTATAATGACCTTGTGTTAATAAAAATATATTTAAAATACAAAAATAAAAAAAATGTAGTGCTTCAAAGATGCTGCAAAATGTTAATTTTTACGCCCCAAAATCTGCTTATCTATATATTCTGAGGGTCTTGCGGTGTGGTGGAATGACATTTTCAGCAACCAATGAAAACTGAGAAGCGCCTGATATTATTTATCCCAATCAAAAAGGATTTATAAAAGGGAGACAACTATGCAAGCTTACTTATGAACTACTAGGTTCCATAGATATAGCTATAAAAGAGGCTACGCCTCTGTCTGTCCTCACGTTGGATGCTATCAAGGTCTTCGACAGGGTGAATTGGCTATACCTGTCGGAGGCCTTGAGAAAGTTCAATGTTGGGGATAGATTCCGAAGAGCGATAAACCTGCTATATCGAAGCCCTTCTGCTTCACTCCTGATAAACGGGGGTCTAACGGAGCCATTCAGGGTTACTAGAGGAACCAGGCAGGGGTGTCCCCTATCTCCCCTCCTTTCCGATGTATACATCGAACCCTTTGCCCAAACCTTAAGAGATAATGCACTCATTAAACCTTTTACTTTTGGTGGCTGGGATAAAAAGGTGGCACTTTATGCTGATGATATCATGATTTTCACTACAAACTTTGATGAAGCATATCCAGAGACAATCGATCTGGCTCTCAAATTTGGGAAAGTCTCAGGGTATGAGATTAATGCCTCAAAGACAGAGTCAATGTCCTGGAATATCAATACAACAGATAATAATGAAACATCTAAAACTCAACTACGTTATCTGGGGATAAACATAGTTCAAGATATCAATTTGATTGCTTCATTAAACTTTACCAAAACAGCAGCAGAGTGCCGGAAACTTATGAGAGACTGGTCACATCTCCCGCTTACTGTTTTAGGCAAGGTTAACTTGGTGAAGATGAGTATCTTGCCGAAGATTTCTTTTTTGTTTAATTCAATTCCACTCTTTTTTGATTCTAAGTTAATATCAAAGCTACAGAGCGCTATAACTAGTTTTATTTGGAATAGCAAGAGCCCTAGAATCTCTTGGAGAAAAATTAGACGTCGCAGGGAGAAGGGAGGGCTGGCTGGACCAGATCTTCAGGTCTATGCATGGGCGTTCCAGCTCTCGCATACACGTATGCTGCTTAAAACTCCTACAGTGACAGGGATGGGCCGTTTGTTTTCTACACTATTGGACTGTGAAGGAGTAGGCCAGGGTAGTTTTTTGTTTAAATTTGGAGACCCCAAATTCTTTACAAAAATAAAATTGAAAGTTTTACAGGGTATTGCATCTACTTGGTACAAAGTGAGGCAAGCGACCAAACTGGGCTATTATTCAGGGAGGGCTCCAATATGGAACTTACCCGCTCCCCCTCCATGGACAATAGATGCACTCACTAATCCACTAAGAGAAGCTTGTATCAGCATTTGGGAAGATTTGTTTATGGATGTGTCTTTGCTTCCATGGGACTACTTAATCAACAAAGTCGGGCCAAGTCTGTCGAGATTTAAATACATCCAAATTTCTAGTTGGACTCAGACATATAAAGAACAGCCAACCCGGATTAGTAGTCTACCTATAGGTGGTAATAGCGATTTGGTGACTTGCCTTTTAGATAGCCCTGTGGCAAAGAAAGAAATATCACGTTGGTATAATAAGATTATCGATGAAATGGATAGCAACTTTGATTTGCCGACATCACTATGGGCTGACTCGATGCCAGGTATAGACGTAGATGAGCTTTGGACCGCCTCTTGCGCAGTACTCTGGGACCTAGTTAAACCTGCGTGGCTCCGCAGGAACCACCTTTTTACAATACATAGGGCATACTATTCCCCACAGAGGCTGACAAAGTTTTCTTTAACGGGCCCGGTCCTATGCCCAAGATGTGGGTTCATCGCAGCATCTGACATCCACATGTTTTACGAATGTCCAAACCTTTCTGAATTTTGGGACGCTATCGGCAATAAGCTATCCCAGTCCTTGGATGAACACATCTCCATAGACCTTGTCCTTGTCATCTTTGGCCTGAGAAGCAAAGCCCGCAATGCCACTACTAATCTGCTATTTTATGCCATCCTGGCGGCACGTAGGGAGATATGCAGACATTGGAAAGATGCCCAACCGCCTACAGTGCACGAATGGCGGTCATCGCTTCTTCAAATTTCCAAACTCGACCTGGCCAGGGTAGGAAATCCTAGTAGAAGAGCTTTCTGGACTATGCTAGGGTAGTAGAGATGAACCTGGTTTTTTTTTTTCCCCCAGGTCCTATGATTAATGCGCGCATTGCCTACCCTTGCTTTCATGACAAAGTGTCATGGCGTTACAGGGGCTTCGGTAACTCGGGCACTATCTACTAAATTACAGCCCCAAGCAAGATCTTGTGTGGCCTGTGTTGATGTGCTGTCGGGAATTGGTCTCCCCCCCCCCTCCTCATTAAATCTCCCGCCAGCTATACGCTGAGATAGCACCAAAACACAACCTAACGTTTTCTATTGCTCTGTGGCGGTTTTTAGTTTTGATAGATTGGAGCCATGCACGCAAATGAGGATAAAAGAAAAAAAAATGTAGTGCTTCAAAGATGCTGCACAATGTTAATTTTTACGCCCCAAAATCTGCGTATCTATATATTCTGAGGGTCTTGCGGTGTGGTGGAATGACCTTTTCAGCAACCAATGAAAACTGAGAAGTATCTTTGTTTAGCTGTTGAGAGAACAGTCTTATGACATTATATCAAAGTCAATATTATGAATCGACAATTATATTGCATCAAGTACCTGCCACTACATTGTGAAGGCAGGTACATTATTATTATTTTTACCTTTAAATCATCCACTAACTCAACTAACTATTGCATTTATGTGTCATACTTACCAATACTTATCTTGTGATGCAGCAGTATGGCACAGCGGTGGATGCTTTATAATTAACATGCAATATAGTGGGTGTATTGTGCGAGAAGTGACCACAAAATCTTCAACACTTTTTCCTTCTAGTTTCCAGTCATGATCTATAGTGAGGATGCAAGGAAACAAACCTAGAGGCACCTTTCATTGATGTACCATTCTGCATATTTTGCCTTTCCCCAAAATATTAATTTATATTTTTGTGTGGCAACTAATGGATATGCTTTTATCCTCTATAAACTAGTTTGATATTAACCCCTTCGATGCTCATGACGAGCTGAGCTCGTCATGAGGCACGGTTGAGCTGTGCTGATGACGAGCTGAGCTCGTCATGAACAATGGTAATCAAAGGTTCTCAGCACAGGAGGGGAAAACCATCAGCAGCGATGGTGTTAAGCCCATCATCTGATCGGAGCTGCATTTGACCTGTGGGACCTGGGCTGTCCTCTGGATGTTTGAGTATATGTTGGCCACCGCCATCCATCTGGCATGCAGTACTGGCCAAAGGGACGGCCCGCCTGACTTCTGAAGTGACAGCACCGCAACATGAGGCACAAGTGAAGGTTTCACGAGCATATGGCCATTGTGCTGTGGAGACTGGGGACTATACCTGAGTAACATAAAGTGATGGTAGTGGAGTGGGTGCAGTGGTCCAGAACAGAATGATAAAAATGATCTAGAAAAGTTCAAGTGGTCTGCTTTGAAGTAGTGAATCTGACTAGTAAGCTTGTTACCCTGTTTCAACAAAAAAAATTGCCCATTCAACTCCCTCCAAGGATTCTGTGGGAACTCCTAACTTGTCTGACAGAATTCTTTTTATTTTTGATAATCAACTTTATTGGTTTAATAAGAACAGAAAAATTCATTGGTTGCAGTTCAATACGCATTAAAGGGAAGATGACAGGGATGATTGATGACAAAAATAAGGTTGGTCCATCAGAGTATAACACAGCAGTCTGTACGATGGTTACGGTGTAACTTAGATTGAAAGGAAGACAGATCGTCATGGTGACAGCATATTAAACCATTTACCCCACACTTTGTTGAATAGATCAGGACATCCCCGAGCCTCGAATAGGGCCTCCTCCTGGATCCCGCACCAGTCCACTCCCCTCCTCCATCTCTGCACCATAGGTGCCTTAGCCTGTGACCAATGCGCTACTATGTCCCTTTTGGCTACCGCCACTGCTGTCCCTAAGAGACGTTTGTCCATCCTAGAGCCATCCAGGCCATCAAAGACCCCCAGCAGCATTCACATTGGATCGTGAGGAACCTCCAATCCCAAGACCTGCGTAAGCTCAAGATCAACACCCCTCCAAACCGGCCCAGCACCGGACAACACCACACCATGTGATAGAAATCGGCAGGGGTCGAGGCACATCTTGGGCATGCTGAAGAGGGCCTCAACCGGGCCTGGAATAGACGTGCTGGGGTGAGGTATGCCACATGGAGGTAGTATAATTTGATCAGGCGCAGCTTGGAGGACGTGGTCAAGGTTTTGGGCGCCATGAGGGCATCCCTCCAGTCTGCCTCCTCTAGGGGGCTCAACCAACCCTCCCAGCGGGTCCTAAGCTGATCTAGGGAAGCGGGACCATTATTCACCAGGGACCGTATATGCGGGACACTCCCCCTCTGCCCAGGTCCCCCATCATCACCTGAGCCTCCAACGGGCTGAATTCTGGAAGGGAGACTGGGTGAGACATGCTTGTAGAGGGTGTGTCTTAATTGCAAGTATCGATAATGTTGGGAGTGGGGAAGAGTGTGGCACTGCTGCAGATCTGCGAAGGAACAGATGTGATCCACCACCCAGACATCCCTGAGCACTGAAACTCCAATTAGGTCCCACCTACGGAACCCCTGCAGAGACGAGACCTCCCACAACCAGGACCCATGCGAGAGTGGCGTCTGTCGAGTGAGTTTTCAAACCCATCCCACGTGCCGTAGGGCCGTGCGCCAGGCCAGAAACACCGTCCTGGTGACCGGGGCCATCGCCTGTGGCACTGGACTACCGTACAGAAGCGCCTGGACCTGTGTAAAGTCTAATGCCGTGAGCTCCACACGATAGGAAGGGTCGGACCAGCCGCCCGCATACCAATCGTGGAGGATGATACGTTTTCTGGCCAGATAGTAGAGGTGGAGATTGGTTACCCTCATACCCCCGTCGAAGGGGGGAATGCAACAGTGTGCCAGGGATACGCGTGGTCTCCCACCTCCCCAGAGAAACCAGGTGAGGACTCCGGCAAGCTTGCGAAACCAACTACCCGGAAGGTGGACCAAGATGTTCTGCAGTATATAAAGGAAACGGGGGAGGACCATCATTTTGAAGAGAGCACTTTTGCCTAGGGGTTCAGGGGAAGGGTCTGCCACTTCTTGAGGTCCGCCTTCATCCTGACAACCAAGGGCGTGACATTCATGACCCACTCAAGCTCGGGAGAAGAGCTACCCAGACGCCAAGGTATTTAACCGAGTTCCTCCTAAGGGGGATAACCGACTGCCAGTCATAACACTCTCTGGAGGGATGCAGTGGGACCAGAGTGGACTATGCTGCGTTAAGACGAAGTCCAGAGATCCTCTCGAAATCCGAGAGGACCTTCAAGCACCTGGGGCCAGAACTTTCGGGATCCGCCAGGTACAGCAGCACGTCATCCGCGTACATGGCTATCTTGTCCACTTGGCTCGAGTCCCAGGCCCAGCCTCAAATAAGTGGGTCCCGTCAGATGAGCGCCACCTGGAGCTCCATCACCAATGCCAATAGGAGTGGTGATAGAGGGCACCCCTGACGCCTGCCCCTTCAGATCGGGAAGGCCTCGGAGAGCTCTCCGTTAATGAGTACACGGGCTCGGGGATTGGTGTAGAGACCCTTGATGAGATGGCGGAACGAGGGACCGAAAACCATCCTGTCCAGCTCATCTTGCAGGTAGCCCCAATTCACCGTGTCGAAGGCCTTTTTTGAAGTCAATGAAAAGGAGGGCTAGATATGGGGTTAGCCGCTCCCAGTGGGCCAGGGCCAGGTGGAGGCGGCGAATGCAGTGGCGGGTGCCTCTAGCCGGCATGAACTCGCATTGGTCGGGGTGGACCAGGTCCTGCAGGAGGGGTCGGAGTCTCTGAGCCAATACGGTGGCGAAGAGCTTAATCTCCATGTTGATCAGCGAGATCGGGCGGTAGTCCGCACAACTCAGGGAAGGCGGCTGCGTCTTCGGAATAACCACTATCGTGGCCAAATCCGACTCAGGTGGGAATGTGCCTGTCTCGGCCACATGACAGAAAAGATCCAGCAGGTGAGGGGCCAGAATATCTCGGAAGGCCGCATAGTATTCCTGAGAGTACCCGTCAGGCCCAGGCGTTTTACCGGGTGTAGAAGGGAGATGGCGTCCTGGACCTCTTCCAGGGTGAAGGGGCAGTCCAGAGTGTCCGCAGTCTCCTGAGAGAGAGAAGGCAGTCGGGTACCAGTTTCGTCCATCAGAGCGGCCAGAGGAGCGCCCGAGGGTCGCTCAGCGTGGTATGCACCTGTTACAACGCAATTTTTACTCCGCACTACCACTACAACGCAGGCATTACAACGCATACCGTTACAATGCATTGCGCTGGGGGGCGCTCTAGGATAAGAGGTAAGTTTAATTTACTATCCAACACCTTCCCTAGGGTCCACGGGGACTGGAGTTAGAATAGTAAATTATACTTACCACTATCCAGCACCCCAAAGCGCTATGCGTTGTAGCGGTATGCGTTGTAAATACCGCGTTGTAATGGTATGCGGAGTAAAAGTATGCGTTGTAACGACATACATCCCTCAGCGTAGAGGTGCGCATAGAAGGTAGCAAAAGTTTGTGCTATGGCCGCGGAGGTCACTTGGGGGGTTCCATTGTTGAGTGGACCTCAGGAATAATACGGTTGACTTTCGGATACAGCACAAGGTTATGGAGGAGCTTGCCGTTCTTATCCCCCCACTCATAAAAGCGAGCTACCGACGAGTGCCAGAGCATTTTGGCAGATTCCATCGAGATTCGGCGGATCTCTTCGCGAACCGCTGCCAATTGCCGGGAAGAATCCTCCCGCCCCCCCAGAGAGTTGGGCAGCTTCCAGCTGTATCGCTCGGGATTCTAGCTGTGCTAGCTGGGCCGTCTGTGCCGCTCGCTTCGCATGGACCAGTCCCCTGGCCACTCCCCGGACAACCGCCTTGCCTGTCTCCCAGAGCGTTCCTGGTGAGGGAAGCGATCCCGCATTGCTGGAGAAATAGTGATTGAGTTCCTGGCCGAGTGACTCCACTAATTCCGAGTCCTGCAAGAACCAGGCGTTCAACCCCCAGACCGCTCGTGGGCCCGTCGGAGGAACCCCCAGCCGGAGGAAGACGGGAGAATGATCTGAAATCCCTCTGGGCAGGTTCGCGGTGCCTGAGACCAGCTGGCAGTCGGTGGCCGGCAGCAGGAGAAGGTCAATGCGGGAGTGAGTATGGTGGGAAGCCGACGTATGGGTGTACTGATCTTCGCGGGGTGCCAAACCCGCCACGAGTCACAGAGACCCAGGGCCGAGGTCCAGCTTGACAGGGATTTAGCGGAGGTGAGGCGGGCCTCGCACGGGGTCCCCGTCGTATCACGCAGAGGCATTAAAGTCTCCCCCAACCACTGTAAGACCCTGCAGAAGGGAGGAAATCACTTTTGTGAGGTGGCGGAGCGTTGGAGGAAGGAGGGCAGGGGGAATGTAAAGGCTCAAGAGGTTTAGGGGGCATCCTTCCATAGTACCCAAGACAACCATGTATTGGCCCTGCAAAACTGTCTCGGCGGCAGCCAGGGTAAAGGGAAGGCCTTTCCTAAGTAAGATAGCCACCTCCGGGAGCCCCTTGTGAAGCCGGAGTGCCAGACCCTGTCAAAGCCGTAACGGGCTAGGAAGTTACATTGTGTACTCAGGAGGTGTGTCTCTTGAAGGAAGAGGATGTCCGGTGTGTGGCGGTGGTCAGCGCGGAGGACAGCTGTACGTTTGATGCGGTGCAAACGGCCATTGACATTCCAGGAAAGGATGTGGATGGGCCTAGTGAGAGTGTATGTCATCGGAAGGGATGGGGTGGGGAGGGACGGATAACCACAGGGAACCACATGCAGCCGGAGGGGGGTACCCACCCAGATGTATGCTCAGAGAAGGGGAAACGGAAAATATGATCTGTGCGTCACTGGTGAAGGCCCAAAGAGTGGAGGGGGAATGACTGCCAGCAGCCGTTTCGGGTGGCGACCCCATAGGCGGCAAACAATAACAAAGTGGTGGAGGCAATGAGCTGTGTGTCAGCTGTGGATCTGCCCGTGAGAGAAGGATATTATGGAGAACTGCATCCAGCGGCCCGTAGGCAGCGCGAACAGCAGCCCGTAGGCGGTGCGAACAGCGACGCGTAGGCGGCTAAAAATAACAAACTGTAGGGAGACAACGGTCTCCCCCCCAACCCACAACCCCCAACTACCCTACCCTACACTTCTGAAGCGGAAGCATCTGTCGCCCTGTTAAGCCCCCAACCTCCAACTACCCCTCAGAGAGGCGATTCACTAATCTAAAACGGTTAGCAAGAAAAAAAAATAAACAGGAGCGTGGGTAAAGCGGACCCCCCTCCATGTATACGGATGAATGCCAACGGCTGAAAAGACAAAATGCAAAAAGCGATAAGCATCAGGTGAACACAATGGAGCAGACCCTGCACTGCATTGGAAGGATGGACCTTCGATCGGGCCATCCAATGGAGCCAGGTAGGACCCCGCTCACAGGGTCAAGAGCAAACCCGCTGTAGAAAGTCGTGACATGTGGAGTGTTAATTGTCATGTCTGCAGCGTCAGTTACACTCCCTCCTCTCCACCAGAGCTATGGATCACAGGACTCCCAGACAGGTCTGAGTCCGATAAGGCCTTTCGCAGATTCACATCCGACCCGGGGATACTTCCCATATTAATCAAGAAGGAGGCCAAGGTGGAGGAAGAGGCTCCCTGATTCGTGGGCTGAGTCTGGGTTCGGCAGGGCTGTGCCCCCGGCGAATAGGAACCTCCTCCTCGGCGGTTGCCCCATCTTCGAGATCTAGTTCGGGGCCTCTGAGCCTTGGGCGCCTCATAGGCTGGCTGCACTGATGGTCTCTGGGCAGGGGAGGGGGCAATGCCAGGCAGGAGGGGACGTTCCGCCGTGAGCCAGGTCCATGCCACCTGCGAGGTGTCAAAGAAGAATGTCTTATCCTGGAAGAACACCTTGAGACGTGCTGGGAAGAGGCGACCGTATCGAAGTCCCATAGCCCTGCGTTTTTGCTTGACCACGTCATAGGACCGGCTCTGAGTCTGAACCTCTCTGGAATAATCCGGGAATACCATGATTTTAGAGTTCTGGAAGAGCAATGGACCCAGTTCCCTGGCCATCCCAAGAATTACGTCCCTGTCCCGGAAGTTGAAGATTCGAAGGATGATGGGATGAGCCGGGGCTCCAGGAGGGGGTTTAAGCAAGAGAGCGGTGAGCCCGTTCCACCGCGAATAAGGGGGAGAGTTTCTCTTTGGGCATCCAGGAGCAGACCCAGGCCTCAACGAAGGTGTTAGTGCGGCCCTTCTCCACTCCCTCCGGAAATCCCAGGAGGCGCAGGTTGTTTCTCCGGGCCCTGTTTTCAGCATCCTCAGCTCATCGGTGTAACTCCGAAGTGTGCGTCTGAAGGCTGGCCACCTGGGACTTGAGGGCGCCCACGTCGTCCTCCACCGTGGAGATGCGGGATTCCGCTTCGGCAATATGTGCCGTGGCATTCTGGAGGTCTTGCCGAATCAGGGCCACATCCACCCTCACTTTCCCAATCTTGCTTTCCACCGAGGCCAGGGACACTTATCGTCTGCAGGATAGTGGAGAGGTCTCCCTCGGTGGCCCCAGGGGCAGGTGGAGGCCCAGCCCCGGGATCTCGGCCGGACGAGGTGAATTGTTCCATCTTTGTTTGGGTCGGGGAGATGGGGGTCTGAGTGTTGCGATTCCTGCCCATTGCCCCGGAGAGGAAGAGAGGGGGGGACCAACACAAGTGTGCCAACCGACACGGTGGCCGATACGCGTAGCACAGTCCCTTGTCCGCAGACAGCAGAAAGGTGCAGGCCCTCACAGCAGCGAGCCCGGGGCCGGTCGAGGAGGCCCCGTAACTATGAGAGTCGGTGTGCTTCAGGTAGCAGTGCAGGTGGTGAGGGGGCAGCGTTGCGTCGATGTTCCCGCGACTAACCCCCAGAAACTGCAAGACAGTCGCGGGCCAGCCGTTCCACGCAACCCAATGAAGGCAGCAGCTCCGCACACCTCCAATCCGGCATGTCTTGGGGCACACAACAGCAGGCGAGAGGGCACCCAGCAATAGTTCCACACAAGTGCGGGTCGGGGCGCGCAGGCTGCACCTCAGTTCGCGCAGGGCCTCCTGTCCTAGGGAGCAGGACAGCAGCAGCCGCCCAGGGAAGGCGTGGGGCCAGCCAGGTCGCAGGTCAAGTTGTGGAGCCAGGCCAACCACCCCCAAGCAGAGGGGTAGGCGTCACAACAGCATGAGAGAGGTCCAGCTCTCTGACACCCCGGTTGTCCTCCCGGCCACACCAGCAGTCCCTACACCGGCGACCAGGGGGAAAGGGGGGGGCGCAGTGGCACAGCCCGCCACCAGACGTGGTGTCCAATCCCCCCTCACACCACAGCTAGCGTGAATGGATAGGAGCCCCACTCACCGGTGCGCCGTCAGGGGCTCAGGCCGCCATCCGCTCCAGAGACCACCTCAAACGTCGGGCCTCAGGCAGCGCCCGTTGTGCATACAGGTTGCAGCCGTCTTCGGAGGCCTCCCAGGCCAGGAGCCGGGGCCTCGCTCTACAGGGGTCCGCTGCGGCAGCGCTCCAGGTCGGCGCGGGCCTCTCGTCTCTCGGGGCTGAGGAAGAGACCTGAGGGAGGCCGGAGGAAAGCCCAACCCCTCTGGCCGCCGCCACAATACTCATGGGGGCCCACTCACCGGGCTGCAACCAGTGTTCCAGGCCCGCACTCGCCTCGGAGGCCGCCCCAGCGCCGGGCCTCAGACAGCGCCCGCAGCTCCTCCAGGCCGTGCCCGTCTCACGATGCCCCTCGGGTTTCGATCACAGGAGAGGGGCCATCCACCGTCGCTGACTTCTCTGGTCGTTCGGCTGTCCCAGGGTGGCCACACAAAGCCCTTCAGAGCCCCCGGGCAGAATTTGCAGGCCTAAGGATGGTGGCCGCCATCTTAGGCACGCTAGGCCTCAGGAAGGGGGGCCGTCCGCCGGAGCACAGAGCGATCGGGCGGCCCCTCAGGAGGAAACCGGAGCAGGGCAGGACAGTCAGGGAGCCGCAGCAGGTATCTACAGGGTCCGATAACAGTTGTGGTCAAGCTGGTGGAAGGCGGATGACGGAGAGGGTCCAGAGCACTCTTAGAGTGCAACCACCATCTTGACGCCTCAAGCCACGCCCCGTCTCACAGAATTCTTACTTACCTCCAACCAGCCGGTGTCGAGATCCTCCCAATAAAGGTGTCCAGAGACACCAGGAATTTTGTATAAACTTTCTGTATCACCCAACACTGGAGGGCCCCTGCTAACCTTGAACAAGAGATGTTTGACTCCTTTTCTGGTGAGAGTCTCTGAACCAATCCAGATATGTTCCCTGAAACTCCTATAGAACTTCTGGCTGAATAATTATTCAGCCTTGAGCAGTGTTTTCCGAAAGCTTCTGGCCCACAAGGACCACAAGAATCTCACGGCACCAAAATATTTTGACAGATGACAAGATACAACGCAAAATCTCATGAAAACGTCAGCTATTACAGGCCATATTCAAGTTGCTGCCCCTGACATTTCATAACAAGCAACACAGTATCTGACATTGCGCATGGGTCTGATGCGTCTTTGCACAGATTCTTGCTTTGGGTGTGAGCTTCAGACCTTAAAAAAAGTATTTCATTCCCTGGGTGAGATTTTCGCGTCTTGGTGCGGAGTCTTCTATATTTTGTGCGAATTTCACACCCTTGAGCACATTCCCTTTCTGTGGGCGGAGTGGCTGAGAATGGAGAATTTATTACATGTTTATTTTAGGAAAAATAAAATCAAGTGACATGCAGAAGATAGCTAGAGGCTTTGGTAAATAAGAGGCTACATGACAATGAACACTATCACCTATTGATTTTTAGAAAATGTGCTGCAAACGTTCACTATTTTCACAGCATTTTCTCTGACTTATTTTAGGAGAGGGGCCCCCCAGTACTCCTGGTGAGAGCCAGTCTTGCTTGGCCCGCCATTGAAGTCCTGGAAAATATCACATCTACTATCTCAGAGCCTATAGCTTTTTGGAAACTTTATGTGAAAATGTGGGTTTAAAATGCACTACATGACCTAACTATTTATTTTTTTCTCAGGACGGGAAGGGGTAGGAACTGCCTTGAAGAAAATTGCTTTGCCCGCTATAACTTGGGGCAGCTGTCGCTTTTCGAGGTTCACCACGTAGTACTGCTGGGGATGTTAATCTTTCCAATATTATCGACTCTTTGAGTGCATTATGTTGTCACACACAGCTAGGTGGTAGCTTTTCCTGTTGTCTCACAAGTTTTACCCAGCAAAACGTACAATGTATGTTCCTTATTTTTGTCTTTGGATGTTCTTCTTGCATTCCCCTCAGCCAGCTTTTTTTGCTCCTGCAGGTGGTCCTGGCCTTCCATACCCACCGCCCCTGCCTGGTTTGTTGATGCACTTGGGTATTACTAAGCCTGTTCTTGCTGCATTCTTCCTCCATGAGCATGTACTCAGTTAGGCGGCTAATATCAAGCAAGAGGGAATTCTCAGTTGAATTCCTAGTGTGTGTACAGTGGATGGGAGAGGTGGTGGGAGGGTCTCACAGATATGAAGTGTGTGCTTGCTGCATTTAAGTTTGGCTTTTTACACATTTTGGTCAAAAAAATGCACTGTACTGCTGGGTAGCCCACGCATTGGTTTTTTTCTTTAATCAGATATCTACTTTAACTGCATCGCTGCTGCGGTTATTTTTGCGCTGTGCGGCTGTTTTCTAATACCCGCGTTACATGACGAGCTCAGCTCGTCATCCGCACACGTCACCCGTGGCTGATGACGAGCTGAGCTCGTCATCAGCATCGAAGGGGTTAAGGTACCCGTTTAAAAAGGCACAGCATACTGAAGACAATCGCACAACATAGTGCTGAAATGGCACAGTACCAAGCCTTGTGTGCATACATGCTAGTGGATTATCTTGTGCATTGTGTTGTGGCACTTTCTAAATACAGCACTGTGAACTGCTTGGCTTATAGAATTGTTTAGTATCTATTTGTCCTACAAATGGCCTGTATAGCACGTGTAGAGTTGTACAAAGTTTTATTTTCATCAGATTATGGCTGTATGTATATTAAAATGCTGACGAGAATGCTCCTTCCTTTTCCAAGTAACTCCAAATAAATGCTCCTGTCCCCATTCATGTGAAACCCTGTCCATTACTAGCTATAACATTTTTAGGTGATTACACCCTGTTGCTCAATGGTAAGATCAGATCACACGGCATCAACATACTTTTCTACATAGACGCCACCCAACTGATACTCTTTCTATTGGACAAGCCCACCACAAAAAAAAAACTTTGCTACCTGCATGACCTTGGTAGCCACCCGGAAGAAATCCAGCTGCCTCAAACTCAACACAGGCAAAACTGAAGTGGAGATCTTGGGGTTGGAATGCCTCTGCTTGGGACTCTACCAGGTGGCCTTCAGACCTGGGACTGACCCTCACCACCCACGCCTGAAAGTTAGGAATCATCCTAAACAACAAGATTCACATGACAGCCCAAGTGATCGCAGTGACCTCCACCTGCTTCTACATCCAGAGGAAACTACAAAAGATCTTCGAAAGAACACCAGGAAAATGCTCACACAGGGCCTGATCACCAGCACTTTACGCAAGAATCACCAAGAGGGACCTGAACAGACTCCAGACCATCCAAAATACTGCTGCAATACTCTTCCTCCACCTACCTCCTGCACACACATCACCCCACACCTTAGAGAACTTCACTGGCTCCCCATACACAAACAAGCTCAGATCAAACTTCTCACACACACATACAAAGTACTACTTAAGACTGGTCCAGCCTACCTCAACAGATGTGTATACATCCATCAACCTTCCAGGCACCTCGGCTCAGCTGGACTCTCACTAGCCTATGTACCCCGCATCTACAACCTCAAAGCCAGAGGATGTGCCTTTCCCTACATCTCCCCAAAGTATGAACAGACCTCTCACATCATATGAGGGCCTCCCCATCCCTTCTTGAGTTCTGCAGGAAGCTGAAGGCCTGTCTTTTTGAGTGAACGCGCCAGGGAGAGAGCCGCCCACCCACCTTCAAGGCACCTGGATACCTTCATTGGTGATTAGCGCCGCATACAAATAAACATAACATAACGTAAGCCTCAGACTTCCTCAATACTTCCTAACAGTATTGACTAAGCAATGCCCCTGAAAATACTATATTGGCATGACACACGTTGGACAAATGTTGCCCAAGTGGGTACATGGGGTACTTGCAGCAGTTAATAAATGGTTGCTTTGTACGCTTTTTTTTATCTGTATGCCACATTTATTCTTGTGGTATGCAGAAACCTCTTTTGCTACACTTTCCTATCTCCTGCTGCCCAAGCGATCTCTGTCATCGAAAGTGAGTGCTGACGGCAGCGGCACACGGAAGCAGACCGAATCGGCTGTTACTGTGCTTGCCCGAGGCCACCTGGTGGCCATTAGTAGGGCGGGCCCCTAGTCGCAGAGGGCTGCCCCCGCCCACTCATGTGGCCAGCCACTCCTCACCAGGGCAGGCATCGCCCGGTAGGAAGTAGGCGGGTCGCTGACGCACGTCCGGGGCGGCTAGGAGGAGCCTCAGGGGATACATTACTCCCCAGCGCCATTACGGAGGCCTCTTTGCCGCTCCGGACGTCGCGCTGCAGCTTCGGGACACTCTTTTCCCGCCCTTCCTCTAACCCAGAGTGTCTTTTTGAGGGGGGCTCCTGGGGGAGCTTTAATGTGTTCCTTTTTCGTTGCAGGCGGGGTTACTGGGCGATCCGGAAGCAGAGAGGTGCAACACTGTACTTCAGCGGTCACATAGGGGTGCCAGAGCCTAACCTGTAACCTCATGGGAGGTGCAGGAACTCGTGTCGGCGCCCCAGTAGTCCTTCGGGCGGTTGTGGGCCTGTGTAACCAGGGGTTTGCCTAGACACGCCCTGCAAGGGACGTGAGTAGTGTAATTATAATAATTGTGCAGCATTTGGGTGGTTCGCCACTGTGCTGATTGGCTCAACAGGCGGGCAGGTGGCGAGAATGCGGCCTGCCCTTGGATCGCCCGTAAGATAACCCATCATCATTACATATGTTGTATGTAATAAACCTGCAGCAATTTTTCCCAAACTTAACACTTGTGTCTGTGTGTTATTCGCGGGTTTGGGTATTGTGGGCCGGTGATGTGACTATGAACCCAGCATAGGCATTATCACATCGCCGATCTGGGTAAGAAAGCGGACAACCCCGCTCTTTCATCTGCTTTACATCCCAAACACAAATCTAGCCTCACCTTATATTATCTGCCCCTTCTAGGCGCATCAGTCCACTGTGACTTACTTGCATTTAAGGGTCCATCAACACGGCTACGGCCCAACCACAATCCTTGTACGCATGCCTTGCCTCACATTGAGGTAAGTGATACTTCTACTGTTCCACCTTTAATGCTGTTTAATCCTAAGTGCAGTAAAGTGATTCTTTCCTTTTTTCATTTCATCATGGGACTGAACCCGGCTGGGAGCTCATGTGAGTCACTTTTAATTATTTCACTTCCACAGTGGCACACTTTCACCAAGGCTGTGCTATTAAAATTACAGGTACTCCCGCTAAAATTACCTTTTCCAGTCCATGCCAGCATTAGCGCCGGTATATGGGCCTTATGCATTCTTACTTCATCATTGTAGATGTCCCAGTTATCAAAGTCCTGAAGAGACCTCCAACCCAAGCAGGCGTCGAAACGCCGTCTACAAGTTTATAAGAACGAGCCACTATTCCGCATGTATTATCGTATACTGGTGCTGTTAAACATGGATATATAGATGGTCGTTCTGTGTAACTTTAGAAACCTTGTATATCATAGACCACGTTAAGACTCACATCTAGGTTCCATTTCACATGGGGACAAAATGCACAATTATTTCTGTGTTTACAAATGGATATAAAAACTGTGAATTTGGTTACAAATCCACCCTTGTGTGTGAGTGGCTCTTTGTCCTTTGACATTACAGTACCTTACATATTGCCATTGAGCTTTGTATTACTAATATCATCTTTATTAGCCACAGGAACCGTTGTTTCTTTTATAAAACTAGTACCCTGGTTCCTCATGTGAGAAGGGTTCCCCCTGTTCTTGTCCCAGACACTTTCCTATCTGACACGTCACTCGTGCCTAGGGTATGTCCCTTACACATATGCACACGGGAAGTTGTGCAGCTAGAGTCAAGAGCATACTTCCTCCTCACCTAATGATAATCTATCTTCATGTCTTGTGCTTGTCTCCTTCCATCCACCGCAGCAGCACCTCGACCTTTATGACGTCAGCACTTATGTCACAGTGGCTGTCAGCTCCAGCTCTAGCCTAGCCCCAGGGATGTAACGCCCTCCTCAGCCTGGTGTGTCTTGGGAGAGGAGGTTGGATATTTTCCTTATCTGTCGTGTCTTGTATCTCACACCACACAATCTGGATCTCATTCCCTCCTGAGCTCTCCTTGGTTCCCTCCGGACACTGTGCTCGTACATAGGAGCATGGGTAAGTCTGGTGCTCTTGCAGTCTGGTTTGTGGACAGCAGGCCTGGGGTATCCCCTGTCTTCCGCTGTTCTGTCTGCCTCTGCTCTGTTGCAATCCATGTGGTTGCAGAGGTTGGAAAGTGCTCCGTTGCTCCAACTACAGGTCACCAGGTGGGACTGGTGACCTGCCAAAAGCCCCGCCCGGTCATAAAATCATAAGAGATGGCATCTGGGTGTGTGCTTTGAAACCTTCAAAGGACAAACAGTCCTACATGTTTTGAGGTCTTGGAGATGACTCCCAAATAGAAGCAGGGTATACTCTCGGCAGTGCAGTCTACTTAATAGTAATTGTAAATTCCTTCCCACGGACTATTAAATAGTTTGGACAACAAGGTGCAATTGAGCTATGTGAAAACAGCCATCAATCATTTTGAAAAGCCGCAATAATAATTGTGACAGTTTTACGGTATGATCAGATGATTACATTATGCCTTCGTACTAATAACAGGTCTCTCTCTTTTCCAGAACAGTTGCACTCACTTCTATCAATCTCAGGCAGTGCTTCTTAGTTTGGAAAAGAATGTGTGCCGGGCCCAATGTTATTCTCTGAAGCCTGCTGTCTGGGTTGCTGAATACCACACTGCTTAGTCTTTATTCCTTCTCTTCCCTCTTGTTTTTACTGCACTAGACCTCCTGTGTTTTTATCCCACTCTTATATGTACTATCTTTTTAGGTCGTGCCAAGACAGCACATGCGCTATCTCTTTGCCTCTTTGAGACATGCTGTATTCAGTTTGTTAGCTTACAGCCCACTCACTGCTTTTCATTTGATTGTTTCAGTGTCTTCAAAAATCCTTGCTTCTAAGTGGCTTGTCAAACTTGTCCCTCCTATTTCATTGTTGGTTCCCTCCCATGGGCCAGCCGCCCATTACATGTAGCATTCCACTTGTTCTTATTATATTTACTGCCACAGGGACTTTTTTTGTTTAAACTGAAATAGCATTTCACATGAGTGTTCATGTTTTGACTAGCTCTCAATCTCACTCATATCTGTTTCTTCCTCCCTCCCCCCAACCAGTCCGTGCCAGTTTCTTCTCCCCCACACCCCACCCCACCCTGCTCATTCATGTCGATCTGCAGATGAATTTAGTCGGCTACCTCGTTAGCAACATTCCGTATCGCCACATTTAAAACCCTCCGGCTCTAACTCGCGGGGTTTTATCTATGTCGCTGCTTCATCTCACTCCCCCACTCGCACTCAGTTTCCTCTTGCTCCACTGCCCTCTTGTCTGTTTCTCCCCACCAACCAGTCTGTGCCAGCCTTTGCGGACAGGAAGTGGTTGGGAGGGGCACTGAAGACATCCAAAGACCTACAAGCAAATCCACGACTGAGCTTAGGCCAGCGGTGTGAACAATGGGCAGTGCATTCAGTTATCCGCCCGCTACCTCACTAAAAACAATATTCACCAGAGCAAGCAGTTAACAGGCTTGCACTAATTAAAACAGTAAAATGATAGGGCCCTTTGTTTACCTTGGGTTCAAAAACAGTTCTTGTGTTTTGTTTTTTCCCATCAAAGCTAAGGGGTGATGCACATCGAATGTGTGGCGCTGTTTGCCTCAAGGCAATTCAAGTTGCAGACACCCCATTACCACCAATCACTGTGCACCAGAAATATGAAAATAAAAGTTGCGCCTCGCGTCTGTGTTGGAGAAGGGGGCACATTAGGGGAGGGTGATGTCGGTGGTGTGTCTGTTACTTTTTGCAGGGGCTTTTTCTCTTTCACCTGCTTATTCATGTCGATCTATGGGTGTTACCATGCCCGCACTACATATCTAAAATTAGAATGGGCTCAAGCCCCAAGTAAAATGGACGTTATAATCTTCCGGGTTAGTCTGCACATAGGCCTCCTATTAGCAGGTATGACTACATAGTGCACCTACAGCAGCGGCTACTTGATACTTTCTGCAGAAGTGTGCCCACTCTCTTCCGGAGTAGTGCTGACAATAGGAGCCAGCAGCTCTTGGTTTCTCTTAGCTCACTCCTTGGCTGTAATACAGCGCATACTCCGTCCCATCCAGCGGGTGCCACTGACTCTGGAGTTGCAGAGTACAAGGCACAGGGCAGCAGGGTGAGTGAGACTTCTTATACTTTTTGACATGTTTTGACCTGATTTGTAGCCTCACTGCAGTTCCCATACTCTGTTTCTGGGTCTTCCTACTGTGTTCAATGTCCAGGTCGCAGTGTTCCTCATTGCTGTGACCTGGATTCAAATTATAAGTGGTAGTCTTACAGGAACTGCCTGTCCCTAACCACTTCCGTATTTGTACTTCTGCTGTTTAATTCAGCAGGTTTTTTTTGCAGTGAAAGGAACAATTCCTAATTTGCTCTTGCACATCTTCAAAGTGATATTACGGTTTAAAATACAGTATCAACAATGTTTCTCCATTTTGTGTATTGTTAATAGTTTCTTTAGGCTTTTTGTTCGCCAATTTTTTTATCAGCTTATTCAATGTGATTGTTTATTTTTTAATGCTTTTGGCTTTTGGGTACTTGATATGTCATGGTTTAACGTGCCTCTGTTATATCTTATTGCACTAAAACTCTTTTTTTCTTCATTATCAAATATAAAATCACTTCCAGATATAGAAGTTCAGACTTACAGTTGTACAAAAAACACTTTAAATAAGTACTTTTCAATGAAGTGCTATATAATGTGCCTATTAGGGTCAAAGCTTTTTTGTTAAAGAAATACACTTTTTTGAATTTTGAAGAGACTTTATCATATTTTGATTAAATAGCACAGAAGTGTGTGTGGCTGGCCGTTCACCAGTGGCACATGAAGTAACAGTAGATGTTGTAGCACCCAGGATAATGAGCTGCATGACAAAATGCTTATAAGGTCTCAGAGGCGAGACCTATTGGCTATGCTAATACTTGTTTCACTCTGCTGTCTTCCCTTTTTTTTTTAACTGTTTCTTGGTTTTTCTCTTCCCCATTTCTATCTTCATCTCTCTTGTTTGGGATCAACATCTGAGAATGAAAACCGAAGGTCAAAAAAATAGTGCCAGCCAGTCCACCTATAACCACAGGCTCAAATTAAGAACAAATCTCAGAAGGATGATGGCGTAGCTAATATCAAAGAGACTCCAACCTGTGGCCTGTATCGCTCTCTTGTTCTTTCTCTCTCTCACACATACACACACTTGCCTGCACTCTTTCTGCAGGCAAGTAGCTCCATGAACTCATTCTAATGCTAGCACACAATTGTTTGCTGTGCAGTCTGTTCACTAATTTATCCTTCGTTCTGACAGATTATATTTTGCAAAAATAGAGTGATATAATTCGAGAAGACGCTGCAGCAGTTGGCGGGTGCAAATGTATTTTTACAGTGATTGCTGTAATGCCCAGCATAAGTCAGCAGTCTAGTGCTGAAGCCTGTATTCACGCTGAACACCCACCCACCACTGATGTCACAGGTCATGTGACACAGCACCAATAAAAGAGGCCGAGCGCACGTGCTCTGGGCCAGTTGCACCAGACCTCCAGTGTGTCCTGCGTCAGTGTTTGTGTGCTTGCAGCATGAGGGCCTAGGGCCCACCACAGGCCCTTTACAATTGCCCGAGGCGATGTTGCTGCAAGATGGCACCGGCCACATTTTACAGTGCGTTATCTAGCTCGCCTGTTATCCGACTGCATTTTAGGACTGGCTGCACGGCGTGTAGTTACTTATTTCCTGCTCAAAGAATCTGTCATGGACCGCTGATCTGAACGTTATGTTCAATAACTTGAAATAACTAACTTGTATCTGGGAGACTGGGCGGCGTGGATAAAATTGGGCAAGTATCCTGGCTCTCATGGTTATAGGGCAAACATTACATTAGCATATGCAATGAACTTGTTTTTCTAAAAGCGTCCACATTTCGGTGTACGCCGCGTTGGCAAAGGCGAAGAATGAAAAAGAAACGCACTAAAATGCACAGAGTTACAAAGGTCTTTGAACTCACAATATCAACATTGCGATTAAAAGGATGGGTAATCATTTTTTAGGAAATGCTACTTAAGACAATGAGGACTAAGGTGTAGGCGCCACACGTCATCCATATTGGTAGGCAGTATATTTTACGACTGTTTGGTCTGGAGAAACACAAACTCAGGATTTAAAACATAACACAGAGGTTTGCCTTGGGTTTACTAATAAGACTGTTTTTCTAACTAAACAACCCCCTAAAAATTCAATTAGGCCCTAGGAGATAGGGTCCCTAGGGCTGAAACAGGTCAGGGAGTGGGGCTGCACAACCCCTCCCCTTTAAAACTAGTTTGGGCCCCAAGGGATGGGGTCCCTGGGGCTGAAAATGGCTCCTGGAGGGTGCCACAAGCCCTATGCAGTGACGTAATAATGCATTAAGTTTAAAGCTGTATTGTTGTGGTAGGGTGGCTGCTTTCCACTCAGTTGTACAAAAATCAATCAAACGAGGTTGTAAAAAAAATATATAGAGACGGCCCTGGGTCACCGGGGCCCTAAATGGGCTGGGGAGGGGGCCATAGTAGCATCCCCTCCCCGTACACACATCACAAAATGGCAGCCGGGGAGAGATCTTTTAAATGTGTGGTCGCAGAGCCCGTTTTGCCTGGTTCCAGGGCAGGAAGCAGAATGCACCCGGCTCCCAGCCTCCCGATAGCTAATCATAACGTTGCAATGCAGCGTTGAGATAGGTCTGAGCGCCGAGGTTCAGCGCTCACCCAGAACATGGGAGGCTGGGCATGTTGCCCATGCAGGCTGTAATGCAGCCTGCATGGAGAACATGCAAAGTGTGCATGACGGTTTAGCCGGCCTGAGACAGCCTGCTAAAGCGTTGTGTGCACTACGAGTAGATAACCGCTCGTCCCCTGCTCTGTGAGCAGAGCAACCTCGACCCAGCTGAGCAAGGACGGAAAAATAAAATGATAATAACAACAAGTCATTATAGTTTTTTATTTTTTCCTTTTTCTACCTGCTCAGTGGGGCGACGCTATTCCCCCTTAGCTGAGGAGCCTCCACTGTTCATATGTTGAGCTAGGGAAACACAGGGGGCCACTGAATATATACATTTGCATTGGAACCACTTTTTATAGCGTTATCTATGGGAACGTTATTTCCAGCTGTATCAATTATATTTTTTAAATAGTGTTTTAGCAGATTTTTCGTGCATTCTACTGTGATCTTTCAATTCCAATATTCTTTTTATTTAATTAATGTACATTTTTGATGTGCTCACCCTTTTTAAATGAAATGTCTGTGGTTCTCCTGGCAGGTTTGGGAAGTGTCCTTGATGTCCTTGGTAAGTGAGGTGCGACAGAAAAAGAAGCCAAATCCTCTCCCTCTCTGGGGTGAGCTTGGACTCGACAAAGCACAGAAGGAGTAAGGGCGATTACCAACTGCAACGGCTATAGGAGGTAAGCGGGACAAGAATGGCTGCCATGGACAGGACCCTCTTAACAGCAATATAGGCCCCGGGCAAAGCAGTGCACTGGGACCTGCCTACACAACCACTCACAGGAATAAAAAATGTTTAAGGGAAAATGTGTGTTAAATTCTGGTCTACAAAGGGCCCCTATGCTCGTGGGGCCCCTGGGCAACTGCCCAGAGAGCCCATGCGAGACAACACTGGCCATGGAGTGTCTTTTCTAATAGTTCTTTTCTCATTTCCTCTCAGGAAGTCAAACAAAGCCGAGGGGGAGCAAGGGTTAAGTAGACAAGTGAAAATGAGTCACACTGTTCAAACGTACTGGAACAAAGTACTCTGCTGGCAGGCCTACTTCCGTCTGGGAATGGAAACATAATGCTTAGATCCATGGCTTATGTATTCATTCCGGAATCCTTGTTTACACAGGGCACTCCATACACCTCTACTGTCCTGCGGCTGTAACTACATCACTGCATTTTTAACCACTAAGCTGCATTTCCCCTGCCCTTCAAATAAAGGCTCTTCTTGGCTTTTATAAAAACGTGGCAGTCACATCAGAGCTTTATTACAGATTTGCTTGGTGGCTCACAATTCTAGAGCACAAAGCAACAACAAGTTTTTGATGCATTTCTTTTTTTTAACCTTGCACCCATTATGGGTTTGGCACGAATTGAGCCAAATCTGTGTTTCCTATTGGTCCTACTCATAGGAAATTGAGCGAGCAAAATACTATGATAAAGGCAACTACCTGGCGCAACTTGCTTATAAACACCTTTTGCACACAAGCCCTATTGCACAGGGGAAAACCTGCCTTCAGGAGCGAAAACTAACCAGGCAGCAGGAAGTTGTGGTTTGACCCTGGACAAGGTCGGACCGGGGCAGAAAATAGGCACTAGCACCAAAATAAAAGTGGCTCCCATTAGTGAATCAAGTGGATAAAAAGGTGGCCCATGTTTGCAAATTGGGGCAGTTTTAACTTATAAGACATGCTGTATAGGTGTTTTGCTAGGTATTGGAGGCTGCATGCATTCTTGTTTACTGCAGGCAATGTTTGCTTTCATATCAGGAAAATCAACAGTAAAAACTGGCCAAGCAGGCTATAAAAGAGGTTCACAAACAGCTATAAAACGTGTTCACACACTACCCTGAATGAGCAGTCCTTTGGGCATTAGCTGATTGCTTTATCAGCCAGTTCGACCCTGGCCCGTGGTTTTTTTTGCACATATTTTTACACAGCATTTGGAACAAGGCTGTATTTGTTTGTAAACTTTATAAATAACGGTATATGGCTTGTAGTGCTGGGCTAATAGTGCTGCTAGCAACAAGTACTCCTATGCTAGTTACGGTCTGAAGACCACGAGTGGTCGTGCGTCCATTTATTTATACCCTTAGCCATGCCTGCCTCCAAGGGTTGCATATGCGATCTTGTTGGGCTCTGGGGACCGGGCGCAGTGGCAGTGTGGCTCACTACATCTCCCCCAACTTTAGTCCACTTAACCAGTTCAGTCACTGTGGTCTCTGATCCCAGCCGTGCATACAAAGTCCTTCAGCCTTGGCTGGGCCTGGGGTTTGGTCTCCGGTCAAACTGCTGGGTTCTGATGTGATTTTCACATTATTTAAGTTCAGTTGTGGTCACCGGCTTAGGCCTGCCTGCTGAGCTGATGCTGTTCAGTGTGTCACCTTCCCGCTGTGTGTCGTTGTGGAGTGCGCTCCAGGTTTGCATCTCATGGATGTTCCAGACTCCAGTTCGTTGTCCTCTTCACAGGCGTCTGTCGCTGCATTACTGTCTACTTCGTTTAACCAGGAGCTGTTCTTTGTTGTAGTCTCTCCACCTCAACGAGCCATCACTATAATCCCTTGGTGTTCATGAAGTGTTCTACATCTCCATTGTCCTGCAGCCACTGGGGGTTATTCTTCTGTGATTGATGCCAAGGTCACCCAAAAATTGTCAGAGCTTGAATCCTTGGAATGGTGGGCAGATGTTGGTCCAGATTTCCTTCAGGGGGCCCAAACAGTGCAAATATTCTCTCCAGTCGCGGGACAACTCTGTGGAATGCAGTGGATTCAATTAGCTCACAACAGGATATTTCGAATGGCTGTTTATCATCTCTAGCGTGGTTTGCCCTTCAAGAAATGACCCAAATTCTAGGCTGGCCTTTTTCCCACGGTCGTTGCAGCGTTCCTCAGTGTCTCCTGGAGCAGGGTTTCCAGGTCCACCTGTCATCTGACATGCTGTAGGAAAGTGCCCCTTTTTAGGTCTCGCGACCTATCAATGCGCATGCGCATTGAGCGGAGCAAGAATTCAAGTGCTCAAAATGCTTGTGAAACCCAGGGTTTTTTCGTGCGGTTTTCGTTGAGTTCACGTGAATCACGTGACCAAACAAGCATGCGCATCAGCCTCCCTCCTAATTGCATTTTTTCACGGCCGCACAGCACATCAAAGGGCTTCTCCCAGCATGTGCTGTGCGGCTTCTCCTCCCCTAATTATTCATGGCTGGCCGGTGGCCGGCCGTACTTTCAGTTTCCCAGCCGCTCTTGTTCCTAATGTCTTCCCCTTCTGTGGTAAATAAAATTACCGGGACTATTTTTCTATACATTAAATGACAATAAGGATAGCTCAATAAAAAATGAGAGGCAGAGTCCGTGGTATCTGAGTCATACGGGCTTTAATTAAGTATCTCGAGACACTGGACATCGGGTTCCATCACCAGTAAGGTTCAGGAAGGGATATTCAACATTTTATTAACATCACACATTATATATAGTAAAACCGTATAATTGAAATGAATACAGTAGGCGTAACAAGTGAAATGAGAGAGATAAGAGCACATGTGCGTAACAGGAGGCGTGTAAGAAGGCGTACACGTAGGCGTGCACTTGATTAGTCACAGACGTGTCATAAGTGGGTGGATGCTTAGAGAAAGTTTGCAGGGTCAGCAGAAACCTTTGCCACGGATGCGCGCGCAACTGAGCATGACGTGGTGTAGACGTGTAGCTGGGGAGAACTGGGGGCTTGACTTTAGCACTAGTAGAGGAGACTGATGTCTGGGATGTCAGAACGACCTGCCCCTATAGCATATCTGGTATCTTGTGTTTAGAGGATGTATTATCTGAAGTAAAAGGTCTTTCGGGCAGAGGCCGTTCAATACTGAATGCTAGTGCGTCCATATGGTTCTTCATGCAATGTACGGGGGCCATGGGCCTACCATGGTAACGGATGCAGTAAATCACCTGCATGGAGACAGGAAGGCAGGGCCCTTTGCTCTGCAGCCGGGAATATGTTTACCTATTTCACTAGACTGGAATGTGTTTTTTCGGAGGCTGAGCAGATAACTGTAGGCAAAATACCGTCTTGGCAGGCAGGCCAGGCCGAGCCGGGCACCGCTCGCCTGGGCAGGATATAAGGTAGAGGTCAGGGATGCATACCTAAATTGCAGCTTTCAGAGACAGAAGAGACTTGAAGCCTCAATTAAGGGCCTGGCTCGACTGAGCCAGAAAAACGTGGAGAACGTGTGTCTTGCAATATTTAAAAGTGCACCATGTAAAGACGTTGGCACCATAGGCCTAAAAGCCAAATTAACGTTGTTTTCTTGGAGGACTGAATAACTGACATGTTAACGTTGGACGCAAATGCATATGCGTCTTCATGGCAGGCACGGAAAGGGAATTACATGACATACATGGAACATGGGTGCATGGCTAGGGTGCGGATGGGGGACATACTGACTACCTAAAAATTTCTATTTCCTCATTCCCTCCTTGGCCCCTACTTCACCCTTTAGGATATGTCTATCTTCATGAGACCATCTATTTGTTCGTATAACATCATTTGCTCATCTTTTTTCATTCGGGAACGGGAACGTGAACTTGGACGGGGAATACAAGCTGTGGCGCACAAGCCGCAAATCGCTGGCCCACATTGCAGACAGAGACAACAACTGAATAGAATAAACAGTATTATTCCTAGGAATGATAACACTTTCCATCCCCAGGCGGATATCACACTCCAGAGCCAACCGGACCAAGTCCAGGTGCCACGATTCTGGTGTATCAGGTGAGCTATTTCATGAAGCCTTGTTATCGCTTTATACACTGATGGCGCGTTATTAGGAATAAACACGCAACAACTGGATCCGATCACTCTACAAGCCCCGCCCCTATCGGCCAGGATGACGTCAAGAACAAGGCGGTTTTGAAGAACAACAAGTCTCATAGCAGACTGCTCTTCGGTCAAGTTACCTAAAGCAGAAGTAGTCTCATTCACTACTGCTTCCAAAGTTCTGGTTAATTTGCGTATCAGTTTACTGTTTTGGACAGGACCTACAAAGAAAAAGAATCCTTTATTGAAATCTGTATATTGTTCCCACGTTGTCTCAGTCTGGTCGACAATTGGGGACTTGATCTCCCTTCTATGTCTTACATGCACAAGATGTGAATTACGATGATAATCAGGTGGGGCTAAAAAAACAGGTGGTAATAAGAACGCGATATAACACGTTCCATCCCAATCAAGGGGCAGGTGTACATAAGCAGTCTGGCCACAAATAAAATAGTAATGGCGAGAGGCTTTGAAAGTAGACTTTCCTTCATCGCTGAATTCGACCACAGTATTACAATCACTGTGTCCTATATGTACTGAACCATTCTTTCTAACGCATAATTCGCCTTTTACTGGTAAAACTGTTATAAACGGCAAGTCCGAATTAGTCTCGGACTGGACGTTCAGAATCATGAGATTGAGGGAAAAATTGCCTAATTCATACACTTCATTTTCTAGATCGGTCCCTATCCTTTGGGGAAGACCGTCTGCGTCTGGAAAACATGCTTTATTCATGACTGTATTCAGGTTCCCCCATATCCAATTGCCTTGGGAAACTTTGGAATTACTGTCGAAGGAGGACATTAAAGCAAACCATGCTCCGCACGAACCATTACGTGTAAACGGGTAGGGAAAGAGGGGCAGAGCTCCCTTGTATTTCTGATAAGGAGGGAGTCGGCCACATACCCAGCAATTTGTGGCATTGCTGGTCTGGTGAGTATGGTGTAACATACGAATGAAAGTGTTGTTGCGCAATGCTAGTCGATAGGACAGCTCGTGAGGGGGCAGGTCACTGAAAGTGTGCTCTACGGTGTCATTAAAAGAAGTATGTACATGTGAACCAAGAGGAGGAAAGAAAACATGTAGCATCAAGCTTATACATATAATCGATATACTCAGAATAAACATAATGATTAAAGTGATGATGCATCTGCTGTGCAGGTTTTTGCAATATTTTTCTCTCTTTTCGAGTCGCCCATCTCTCTGACTATTTGGGTCTATCTTATACATGTCAGAAACCTGTCTAACCGCTTCACCCGAGGGGGACTTAAACAATTAAATGCTGTCTGACTTACTAGACCGTAGTTTACTTCTATACTCCTGCTGCTGAGTTTTCTCTAACAGAGGGAGTTTAGAGTCAGTATCGGGGCAGTCCTTGGGAAATGTCTCTGGACACAGTCCATGAAAACGCTTGATGTGGCTGGAATGGAGCCAGCCTTTTCTTCCCTCTACTTTTACTGCGGTCCTCGTGGTCATCAACACCAGTTTCGGTTCCCTCCACCTGGGCTCCAGAGGGCTTGTGTGATCGAAATTCCTTATGCAGACCAGGTCACCCGGAACGATTTCATGCGGTTTCACTTGGGTGTTGTCCGGGAAGGCAGCCGCGACCTGTGAACGACAAGAGAGTAGTGCAGACATCAAGGAAGCCAGGTAATCTGTCAGTATGTTACTATCAACAACAGTGATCTTACGCGGCATAGGCGTACCCCACATGTTTGGAGGTCTGCCGAAGACTACCTCATAGGGAGATAGTCCGGTTCTGGAATGAGCTACCATACGCATGTAAAAGAGGGCAACCGGCAGGGCTACCATCCAATCTACGCCTTTTTCTGCACAGACCTTCGCTAACCGTGTTTTCAGAGTCTGATTATGTCTCTCAACAAGACCAGCTGCTTCGGGGTGTCGTACACAGTGAAATTTCCACTGGTATCCTAACAGGAGTGATACCTGTTTCATGAGTTCGGACGAGAATGGCTGTCCATTATCTGAGTACACGACACGGGGCAAGCCGTATCGCGGGAAAAATTCACGGACCAACTGTTTGGCAGTGGTCACGGCAGTGTAATCTGGGACTGGGTACACTTCTGTCCATCTGGATAGGGCACATACAACTACGAGGACATACTTGAATCCTCGACATCGGTCCATCTGGATATAATCCATCTGGAGGACTTCGAAAGGGTGGTCAGGAGGATGGAATCCACCTTGTTCCACGGGAATGCCTTTGCCTGGATTGAACTGACAACAGATCATGCAGGTACGCACTTTCTGTTTTGCTGCTGCTCGTAAATGCTTGTTGGACCAAATATTCTGTATACTGTCTAACATGGCTTTTTCTCCTAGGTGTGCTGGACTATGTGCTGTATTTATGATAACTTGAACCATAGAGTCGGGGAGAAACCATGTGGCTCTTCCCTTCGTCATCCATCCCTGATCTGTCTGGATCCCTCCTTGTTCTGTCCATTTCTTGATTTCGTCTGGAGTGGCATGTGTCTGTATGTCGAGTACATCTTGCGTGGGATCCTTAACTGTCATACAATGTGTTTGTGATGATACTTCAGTCTTTGTCGGATCAGTCGGTATGTCAGTTTGAGTCTGAGCTGTGAGTTTAGCTGTTCGATCTGCCAGGTCGTTACCCTGGGAAATGGTGTCCGTAACTTTCGTATGTGCTTTGCACTTCATGATGGCAATGGCTGTAGGCAAGTGTATTGCCTCTAACAGAGCTTGAATGAGGTGACCATGTTGTATCTTGGCTCCATGAGAAGTTAAAAAACCTCTTTCTTGCCAGAGGACTCCGAAGTCGTGTACGACTCCGAATGCATACTGTGAATCTGTGTATATGTTTACTTTGAGGTTCTTGGCTCGTATGCAGGCTTGGGTCAGAGCGATGAGCTCTGCTGCTTGGGCAGACAATGTGTCAATACGGTGTGTTTCTATGACTTCAGTTTCAGTGGTCACTGCATATGCGGCCACTAACTCTCCTGTGCTTGTTCTCATACATGAACCATCCACGTAAAGTGTCAGGTCTGGGTCGGGCAATGCAATGTCTGTCAAGTCTTGTCTTGGTTTTGTTACAGTATTAATGACTTCCACACAGTCATGTGGTGTAGGGTCAGTTGTGCTCAAAGGTAACAATGTGGCAGGGTTTAATGTGTTGCAACGTCTGATCTCTATGTGTGGCTGAAACAGTGTCAATTCATATCCTGTCAGTCGTGCTATGGTCAGGTGCTGTGTCTGGGTTCGGTTCAGAAGAACTTCCACGGAGTGTGGAACCTGTACTGTCAGGGGATGTCCTAACACTATTGAGTCGCTTTGTCTGATTGCTAGAGCTGTTGCTGCAACTGATTTCAGGCACGCAGGCAGAGCCTGGGCCACTGGATCCAATGTACTAGAAAAATAAGCACAAGGCTTGTGTTTTCCTGCTTGATCTTGTGTAAGAACAGATAATGCTGTGCCATCGCGTTCAGTGACAAAAAGTGTAAAAGGTTTGCTGTAACATGGTGTCGCTAAAACAGGTGCTTGACATAAAGATTTCTTCAGTTCATCAAAAGCTTGTGTATGTTCCTGAGTCCAAGGGAGGACAGTCGAAGTCGCTGCCTCCTGTGTTGTCAGCTGTATGAGTGGCTTGGCTAGATATGCATACTGGGGAATCCATTGTCGACAGTAAGAAGTGAGGCTAATGAAGGCCCGTACTTCCTTTTGTGTCTTGGGTTGTGGAAGTTGTGCAATTAACTGGATGCGGTCTGGTGTCAACTGTCTACCCCACTTGGACAGCAAGTGTCCAAGGTATACCACTTGCTGGGCACAGAATTGCAACTTAGAAGGGGACACCTTATGCCCCTTTTCAGCCAAGAAATACAAGACAGTCAGCGATGCACGCTCGCAGTCACGTTTGGTCCGTGCTGTAATTAACAGATCGTCTACATACTGTAGTAGGGCAGTGTCAGTAGGCATGTGAATACTGTCTAGTTGTCGTTTCAGGGCTTGACTGTAAATACTAGGACTTTCCGTGAACCCTTGAGGAGCACGTGCAAATTTGAAGCTTCGGCCATTTAAACAGAATCCGAAAAGATACTGGCTTTCCGGATGAATGGGAACACTAAAGAAGGCGTTCTTGAGATCGATTACAGTGAAGAACGCAGCTTCAGAATCAATGGCAGTTAACAGAGAGGAAATATCTGGGACCACTGGGTACTGGGGTATTATGCATTTGTTTAATTCTCGAAGGTCAATCACCAATCTGTAGACCGGTGGTGCATTTGGGTCAGTTCGTTTAAGAATCGGAATGATTGGAGAATTACATACATTGGAGTCGGTTTCTACAACCACTCCTTGTGCAATGAGCTCGTCAACAATTTTCAGTAAGGCTGCTACAGCCTCAGGTGGTAATTTGTATTGTCGGATTCGGGGCAGTACAACTCCTTGTTTGAGTGTAACACGATATGGTGTAATGTGCATACAACCTACATCAGTCGGACCTTGTGCCCATAAATGCTGTGGAACATTCTGAAGTCTGGGGTCAAAATCTCTCAAAACATAATGTCCTTTAAAATCACGTAAAAACAATCTTACTCCTTCCGGAGAACAACAAATCACTGCTCCTAGTGCTTTCAACGTTTTAATACCAAGCAGATTTTCAGGACATGCCTTCGTAAGTAACAAGTCTGTAGTACGGGACAATGGACCCACTTCTAGGGAAACTGGCTTTGACACTTCGTTAACAATAGGCTTTCCTGAAAAACCCAGGGAAACATTCTGTGAGCCTGAGAGGGGTGCCCCTGGAACCTCGTCATGACTGATGGTAGTTCTGCTCGCCCCTGTGTCAATCCAAAATTTTCTGTCTTTCCCTAATACCGGACTATGTACATAGGGACCCTCTTGATCTACAGGAACCTCGATAAGGGGCAAGCCAACCTCCCTCTCTAGGCGGTTTCATGAGTACTGCTGATAATCGGGGTAATCTGACTGTGCATACTGGTACATTTGTTGCGTGACATGTTGTGTGGCAGCAATGGGTTGGGGTTGGGGTACAGCTATTGTCTGTTGTGTATTCTGTGGAGGTTGCGTATTCTGTGGAATATTTTGTGGAACATGTTCTTGTCTAGGAGGACGCGGTCTTTCTTTCGTCCTGCCTGTAGCGATATTGTATTTCAGAACGGTACATTCGTTTATATAGTGACCTGGCTGTTTACAATAATTGCAGTTCCCTTTAACAGGAGCTGCAGAATGACCGGACAGTGCCGTACCCTTCTTCTGACCGTCAGCTGGGACAGACTGAGCAACTAGTACTTTCATTTTCGTGTCTTTAATACGTCTCTGTTCGTGTTCGTGTTCCTCTCTAATTCGGTTCTGGTGATACTGTAACATTTGTAACATTTGAGAAGGGCTATTTGCTTGCCATGTACTCTCAACTTTCAGTACTCTATTTTTAACTTGTGGTAAGGAATTCTCTACTAGTTTGGTAACAAAAAGATGTGGGTATGATTCACTACTTGTTTTCAGGCCGCTATTAATAATGAAACATTTCTCAAATCTGGAATTAAAATCACTAGTGTCTTCGTCTTGTTTCTGTTTGCAGGCTGAGATTGCATCCCAGTCCTCCTTTTTAGTAGTTAGTAATCTTGGCAAAACTTGTATTAACAACTCGGGTAATGCTTTGGCTTTATCCCCAAGACCAGTACCTGGGATTCGTGTCCTGTCTTCGTCTTCTAATTCTGCCCAGTCAATCTTTTTCTCTCCCACCTCCCACTCTTTTTCTTTCAGTTTTTCGTAAATGCCGGCTGGCAACAGTACCTTTAACATTTTAATAATATCGGGATATGTATACTCCCCCATGCGGAGCATATCTTTTAATTCACGGTGGAACCCTGCTGGATCTTTATCGTGACAGGGCACTAATTTTTTCATTTCCAATAGTTCTATTTTCGTTAAGGGGGTGTACACAAATACTCGTTCAACTGTACTGCCTGTTGTCCGAACGGGATGAACTTCTCGTAAGGGATTCTGTCTGTCTATGTAAAAGGTTTTCCTTACTGGGGGTGGAACGGGAACAAAATGTGGAGTCAGGAATGTTCTGTATTTGCGTCGTTGTTCTAGAATGATATTAATTAAATCGGTACCTAGGCCTCTCCATCTACCTAGGAGTAACTCTTCCAATATATTATATAGGGGACCTGGATCAGAATGCTGACTCTCATATAGTGTAATGAGATGCTGGATCATGTACATACCAGCTAATCGCTGTTCGTCTGGGGAAAGATTCAAAAATGTTTGCGCAACTGAATCATCTTTATATACGCTAGTATTTCCAGCCCATTGTACTGCTGACCGCGCTAGTTCCTGTTCATGCATGGTACTAAGTTCACTGTAACCTATTCGTTGTTTCAGTACCTTATCAGTGACTTGGAATAGATGCTCAAGAGAACATTGTTCTGGTATGGGAGAAAGAAAACGTTTCTTGCATTCTGGGCGTATGGGTCTGTCAAAAGGTCTTGCCCTACCTACATACGCTATTCTATCTGGGTTCTCGGTTTCTATATCTTCGTCCTCTGAGACTTCATCCTCCGCTTTCTCAGCTTCTCTCGCTGCTCTTTCCCTTGCGTGTATGTCTATAATTTCTTCACGAATCTTCCTATACATGGATTCTATACAACCTTGTTTACTATGTTTACCATCAGCTATGTTGTCACTCCATTTTATCAGGACTTTCATCTCTTCTTTGCTTTTACCTGGTTGATCTTGTTCCCTTATCAAACAATTTATCAAAAACTGTAAGATCATATTTTGCGTCTCCACCTTCCTGTGTGCCATGGCCTCGTGAATACTTTCTGGTCTCTCCCCCGTTCTAATAAAGTGATATATGTTATCTAAATGTTCTCTCATATCTGGTAAAATAGTCAAATAGTTTGTAACCCGTCGTATACGTATTGAATATAGTATCATCTGGTCTTCGCCTGGTACTGGATCATATCTGCAATCAGTAAGGTACTGTTTAAGGGCTGCGTATGTAGCTACTTTTGGTGTGCGTTGTAATGCTGCTTCTCTTAGTGTTGTTCGTTTTACTTGAGGCGGGGTGATAGGGATACCTCCTACTGCTCCTCCTGAAGTGTGACCGTCAACTATTACTGGCGGTGTTGTCGCTGGTGGTGGTATAGCTGGTAAAGTAGGTGTAGGTAATGTAGGTTGACCCTGGGTTGCAGGCGGATTAAAAGGATTGCCAGGACTAGTGACAGGAGAGACAGTAGGGGAAGAAACAATGGGGGGAATCGTGTCATGAACAGTGTTGTGAGGATGAATATTTGGAGGAGGATTTGTATTTGCATACTCTGGGACAGTGTCGTCTAAGTAGGAAGAAAGGAAAATGTCCGCTGCGGTCTGTTTATGACGGAGTTTAGTCGGGACCAATGGTGGTGGCAAGTTACGGGGTACTTCCGGGGTCGCCTTAGGTAGGCCCTCGGCGAGAACAGGATACAGACCTGTAATAAGGGCATTTCTTTGTCTGTCTAATTGTTCTGCTTGAACTCGTTCACCTTCTTCTAGTAGTTCTCTTTCTCTAGCTTTTTCGGATTCTTCTCTACTTCTCTCTGCTTTCTTGATTTCTTTCTCTGTTCTTCTATGCGCTTCTTTACGCCATAATTCTATGGCATCTTTCTGAGATTGTCTGGCTTTCTTTTTCCATAGTGCTTCTTCTACTCTCATGATGCATTCAGCATCCCATGTCCCTGAGACAGGCCATCTATACTTCTCTTCCAGATCCTTGGTATAATCAACCCATAAGTCTAAGTACAATATGGCATCTAAGCCATGTTTATGGTACATAAAATGTCCGGGAGTGTCCCTAGGCGGGACGGGAACTGCCTCTTCGAGTATCCCTTTCCTGGTTCCTATCTGACGTAATTTCGAAAACAGTGGCATATTTGAACTTGCTTGAACGTGAACACAATAAGCACAGTAATAGATTGCAAACAATCATTCATACCACGACATTAAACACATTAAAACATTTCGGACAGATACTACTTAGTACATAGAAAACACAATTCTGAAAATCTCGAGATACAACACTAGAATACTGGATTTCTGGATGTACTGCTAAAACAGTACAGACATACCGGTCCCATAAAGAGACACGTCATACCGTATCCACCTAAGTGAACACGTCTGGACCGGGTCTGTGTACCCAGACCCGTCTTGACCGGGCACAAATTAATGAACCCGTCTATATGCGTCCCCAACAACGGTACTCACCGGGAAGCAGAAACTGAAGGCCTCGGAAACTCGACACTGGACTGGACTGGACTGCTACGGCGTCGGGCTGCTACTACTACTACGCATGCGCTTCGGAACAGGTGGGCCTCCGGATACCTCGGACCTTGCTCTCTCCGCTTGGGGCTCTGGTCGGGATCCTCCGCATTCCTCACCGCCTCGTCTGGATGCCGGGTCGCAGTCTCCGTCTCCTCCGTGGGCCTGAGGGAGATAGCAGGAAAACCCGCAGGTGTGCACAGGAGTCTGTCACGGCTGTAGAAGGGGTCAGGGGCCTGCGTTACATCGCCGGCGCGTGGGGAAGGGGAGGGGTCCCTATTCGGGTGCCAGATTATGTGGTAAATAAAATTACCGGGACTATTTTTCTATACATTAAATGACAATAAGGATAGCTCAATAAAAAATGAGAGGCAGAGTCCATGGTATCTGAGTCATACGGGCTTTAATTAAGTATCTCGAGACACTGGACATCGGGTTCCATCACCACTAAGGTTCAGGAAGGGATATTCAACATTTTATTAACATCACACATTATATATAGTAAAACCGTATAATTGAAATGAATACAGTAGGCGTAACAAGTGAAATGAGAGAGATAAGAGCACATGTGCGTAACAGGAGGCGTGTAAGAAGGCGTACACGTAGGCGTGCACTTGATGAGTCACAGACGTGTCATAAGTGGGTGGATGCTTAGAGAAAGTTTGCAGGGTCAGCAGAAACCTTTGCCACGGATGCGCGCGCAACTGAGCATGACGTGGTGTAGACGTGTAGCTGGGGAGAACTGGGGGCTTGACTTTAGCACTAGTAGAGGAGACTGATGTCTGGGATGTCAGAACGACCTGCACCTATAGCATATCTGGTATCTTGTGTTTAGAGGATGTATTATCTGAAGTAAAAGGTCTTTCGGGCAGAGGCCGTTCAATACTGAATGCTAGTGCGTGCATATGGTTCTTCATGCAATGTACGGGGGCCATGGGCCTACCATGGTAACGGATGCAGTAAATCACTTGCATGGAGACAGGAAGGCAGGGCCCTTTGCTCTGCAGCCGGGAATATGTTTACCTATTTCACTAGACTGGAATGTGTTTTTTCGGAGGCTGAGCAGATAACTGTAGGCAAAATACCGTCTTGGCAGGCAGGCCAGGCCGAGCCGGGCACCGCTCGCCTGGGCAGGATGTAAGGTAGAGGTCAGGGATGCATACCTAAATTGCAGCTTTCAGAGACAGAAGAGACTTGAAGCCTCAATTAAGGGCCTGGCTCGACTGAGCCAGAAAAACGTGGAGAACGTGTGTCTTGCAATATTTAAAAGTGCACCATGTAAAGACGTTGGCACCATAGGCCTAAAAGCCAAATTAACGTTGTTTTCTTGGAGGACTGAATAACTGACATGTTAACGTTGGACGCAAATGCATATGCGTCTTCATGGCAGGCACGGAAAGGGAATTACATGACATACATGGAACATGGGTGCATGGCTAGGGTGCGAGTGGGGGACATACTGACTACCTAAAAATTTCTATTTCCTCACTTCATCGACTTCAGTCTAATTGGAAACATATGTGTCTTCATCCTCTTGGCATTCCACGTTTTCCCTTCTTCATTCCACAACTCCCACTTTGTCCCTCCTTTTCCCCCTTCCTGCCTTCGTTCTGTACTTGTGCATCATTGTTTTCCTCATCATTCATCTTCCACTTTCTCCATTGCCTTTCATTAATTTCCTCGTCATGTCTCCATATATTCTCACCTCGTTACCTATCTGGCATTGCATTTTTCCGAAGTCGCCACACATCTTCCATTTCCTTCCTTCTTTCTTTCCCTTGTTCCTGGTGCACTTCTCTAATTTTTCACTTCTTTCCTTTCTCACGTCTTTCCAACTTCCTTCGTCCACCCCTCCACTTCTGCCTGCACGTCCTTCTTTCTTCTGCTACCCTTTCTTTCCTTCTACCCGACCCCTCTTTTTCTACAGCTTTTGCTCTATTTGCTGCATTTTTTCTGTTTCTCATATTTTTTTATCTTCACTTTCTTCCCTCACTGTTTTCTCTCCCATCATTCCTCTGCCCCTTTCTCGTCCCCTCTTGAATCCTTTCCCTTTGCTACCTCCTCCCCCCTTCTCATAGATAGATATATGCTAGAAATCAAACAAAGTGCGACATTTGGCATCAGGGTTATGTCATTTGCGAACTATTGATCAATGATGACGTTTTTAATTCCGAAAAAGCCGAACTACTTTTTCTGTGTTGATCAATTTCATTTTTAGTGGTGGCAGGACATGAATTGGACGTCCTTTGCAGCGCAGATGGACAATATTCTTGTGCCTTTTTAGTCCTCATTTCTTTTGTCACAGACTCACTCCCAAAGCCGGAATTAGTCTTGAATAAAATATAAAAACCAATTAGGACTCTAGTCCCACCCTCCTGCCCCCTTCTCCAAGCATCATGGATACAATTTTTCTTCTCTTTTTTTTTTTTAACCGTCCCTCACAGTCAAGATATACCTGGCGGTGACGTTTTAACTTGATTCACCCCGGTCGGCGCGCGTTAAACTAAGGAAGTGCACAAAGCACGTGCGCGACGCACTTCCAAAGATCATCGGTGAAACAAGTCATATTCTGCGTCCCGCTCCAAATGCTGTGTAATGCCCCAGCGTCTGCAGTCTCCTCCGGGTGCCTAACTATCACACAGGACTGATTTTCATCCGTGCATTAATAGACCACCTTTGTAGAAAGTAAATTCCTACTTAGATCGACGGGACAATTGTGCATGCATTAGATGTGCATACAGCGCTAGGAGACACGGAAAGGGCCGCACCGCCGCTAGTTTGCGAGTAAAACAGCACGGAAATAACAAAGCTGTGTTTTATTGCTGTGGAGTCGAAGTAACAATGCTTGAGTGGCACTCAGCCCTCACACTGTGCTCGCATCTTTTTCTTCTTTTCATGTGCTTGTTGTAGCTTTGGCGGCCCCCTCCCACAGCCTCACTGCCGAGCAGCACTCCTCAAGCACAGCGGGCAGACGCCGCCACTGGGCACGAGTTTGCACAAGAAACACACATGTAGCATGCTTCTAAGTGACAACGGCATCTGCTCACTGGACCACAATGCCATGCTGCCAGTGTTTTGATACTGCCTTGATCTCCGCCGTTCACAGTGATGTTTTAACTTGATTCACCCCGGTCTGCGCGCGTTAAACTAAGGAAGTGCACAAAGCATGTGCACGACGCACTTCCAAAGATCACCGGTGAAACAAGTCATATTCTGCGTCCCGCTCCAAATGCTGTGTAATGCCCCAGCGTCTGCAGTCTCCTCCGGGTGCCTAACTATCATACAGGACTGATTTTCATCCGTGCATTAATAGAACACCTTTGTAGAAAGTAAATTCCTACTTAGATCGACGGGACAATTGTGCATGCATTAGATGTGCATACAGCGCTAGGAGACACGGAAAGGGCCGCGCCGCCGCTAGTTTGCGGGTAAAACAGTGCGGAAATAACAAAGCTGTGTTTTATTGCTGTGGAGTCGAAGTAACAAGGCTTGAGTGGCACTCAGCCAGGAGAGAAAGCTCTGAACACATTTGGTCACCATATTTAATCTTTACACGGCATTCGTCACATGTGTCGGTGTAATATATAAACCAGTATAACATGGACCCTTTCTTTTCACTTTACTCATGCACATTTTATCGGACTGTTGATGGCGTATCGACCCTGAGAGCAATACGGGCCTAATGCGAACTCTGACTGCCTGGATGAATCTAACCAGGCCCGCACCACCGCCGTGACACATAGAGGAGTTGCTGCCCTAGCAGAGAAACGATGTCTGGAGAGCCTCCCTGGAGCCCCAGGAAACAGTGGGCTCTTTGGCGTCCTGGTCTGTTCCCAGGGATCAGCTGCTGCCACTTCCATGTTGCCCCCACCCTCCCCCTGCTTCTCGGCTACATCCCCAGGGTGGAATGCGTGGTGCGATGCAGGCATTTTCCCTCTATCGGCTGGCCTCCTCGAGCAGATTATCTGCTTGCTTGCCCATATACCGCCGCTTCGGGGTGTCTCTGCGCGCTGTGCTTAGTGCTACAGCCCTTCTCTGCTCGCTACGCTCCCGGTGGAGAGAGCGGTATGAGCTTGCCTCTGTCTCACACTTGGGACGGCTCTACCCCCGGCAGGAGTGCAGAAGCACCAAGTCGAGGAGTGACCTCTCGCTCTACTCCCCACCTCCTGGCGGTGGTGTCAGCTCCTTGCAGCTCCAGCTGATGAGAGCTTAGCAGTAAGGCAGGGCACAGAACAAGGCACCTGGAACACCTCGCCACACCACCCCGGCGCGGAGGGGTTAGTCTGCCGCTGCCACCCTCACTCTTCTCCTACACCGCTTCCTTCACGTTACCACTACCTTTACTTTAGCTTGATCTGGTCACTCCTCCACCTGTGTCTGCTTCATATCCGCCCTCCACCTACGTTCCTCACCCTGTACCCTCTCTACTCCATGCCCAACCCCGCTCCACTTGAGTCCCCTCACCAGCACATCTGTCTACTACACCCGTATTCCTGCTCCACCCACACAACCCCTCCACCCGTACCTTCCTGCTTCTCAACGTCTGCCCTAGCCTCTACTCCGCCTCTCTCCCTAATTGACCTGTTCCCGCGCACCGGCACTCTCCCCTACTCCTGCACACTCTACCTCTCTATCCCTCCACCTGCACACTCCACCCTTCCATCCCTCCACCCCTCCACCTGCACACTGCACCCCTCCATCTCTCCACATGCTTCCTTCTGCCTCCCAACAAGTGAATCCCCTCTACTCCACCTGTAACCCTGCTCCGTCTGAAGCCCCTCTTCTCCTCCACCTGCACACTCCACCCCTCCACCGGTTCCCTTCTGCTCACACAGTACATAGGCTGCGCTGTTGTGGGAATGGATAAGAATGGCAGTGTGGTGACCACTTCCAAAGTTTCCTTTTTAGGGGTGGCTAATGATTGTTTTTAACCGTCACACCCTCACCCACCCTCACCCACCCTCACACCCCCTCACCCTCACACCCTCACTCACCCCCTCATTCTCACCCCCCCTCACAACCCTCTCACCCTCACTCAGCCTCACACCCTCACCCTCACCCTCACACACTCTCACCCTCACACCCCCTCACTCACCCTCACACACTCACACACCCACTCACCCTCACCCTCACACCCTCACACCACTCACGCTACAACACATATGTGTGTGTAGGTGCAAATGCAATGTTCTTGGATTTTCGTCACAATAAAATACACTGAACATAATCTTCACAAAATTTATTTACAAACGTTTAAGCTATTGCCATTATAAATTACAAGAACTTTTATTTAAGTATTAATTATTTACAAAATTAAAAGCCATTGTTATTTGTAATATCAATACATCTAGGTCACGTAAATACAACACACGTTGCATTACAAATGCTATAGGTGTCACATTTGCGATAGTTAAAACTATTGACATTGTAACTGACAAAGCTATTAATTTTGCTATTTTCAAAACCAACACATAAATTAAAAAAGTGTCATTTACAATACCAATCGCTCAAACTTTCCTAATGCGAAGAGTTAAAAGTATGGGCATTGTAAATCACAAAAAAAAAAAAATGTCATTTAGAAAACCAATAGCTCAAACTTTCCTACTGCGAGACCTATTGGCAACGCCAGTGCTTGTTGACATGGTAACCGCCACTTTTTGCCTGGTCATTTAATGGGAGCTTGACTGGAAGTGCACTGGGTTCGTAATAACCAGGTCCGCAGTGCCAGATCTCTTTCCCAGAAACCATACAATTTATCCTCCAATTGGCAATACCTTTAGCAGTCTCTATAAGTCCCTACTAAATGGTACCCCTGATACCTATGGCCTGAGGTACTAAAGAGGGTCCCCAAGGACTGTAGCACGAATTGTGCCATCCTAAAGGAGCCCTCACCAAACACATGCTGCAAGTCTGCCATTGCAGGCTGTGTGTTTTGATGCAGACAAAAGTGAAAACAAAACATGAAGCACATCCCTGAATGCCATGTCCCAAAACACTTCCTGGTCATATTTGCACACCACCCCTACAGCAGGCCTCACAGCCCTAAGGCAAGTGTCTCATAGTACATGTGTGGTGATATCTGCATGAGCAGATCTACCCCAATACTGGTCAGTTCCATTACTGCCAGTACAAGTGATCATGGAAGCCATTTTAAAACATGTGCTGGACAATGGAGAAAACTAGTTCTCCAACTACATTATTGCTTCAGTGAAAATAGAGATGTTTGGTATCAAACATCTCGTATTCACAAATCCACCTTCATTCCAGTAGTGGATTTGTAAATACATGCACATGCCTAGTATTGGCCGTGGGGCCTGGCCTCCGTAAGTATATATTTTTGGAGCGGAGGTTGACAAAGCAGGCTTAGGTTGCTGGTGGGCATATTGGAGCTGCTCATCACAGTTTTGGGTGCCCATGTGTTGTTTGGAGCTTTAACTACGGTTTCAATGATTGGCTGAGATTTGAGGCTTTTCTTCATGTGCGCCATGAATGATACTAGAAATATTTTCACTGCCCGTGGTTGTCGTGAGGATTGGTGCTGCTGTTCAGCCCTGTCCATCGTGAAGCGCCTGATTGCTTTCCAGGTTGGTGTTCGTCCCCTGGGCCTACGACTTCGCAGCCCACAGATCTTGGGAAAATGATTGGGTTTTCCACAGGTGGAGCACGTCTTAACCGTTCCAGGGCAAGTGTCAACGGGGTGCTTCTCCCTTCCACTGCTCCGATATTGGGCTCTTGATGTCTGGTCAGCTGGTCGTGCTCTCCCACTTTTTGCCCATGTTCTGATGGCATCTACTGTCTCTGCTTATATGGTGACTGGCTGGTGGAGTTGGGGGCCGCCGACAGAGTGTCAAGTCCATTTCGGCTGCCGTGCTGCAGAGGGGTTGTGAGACCGGGTGAGGATAAGAATTTTCTCCAAGCTGGATACCTGGATGTCATAAGATTAGATCTCTGAGTGGCTGCGACTGCCGAAACCTGGATGGGCTGCGAATGCACTTTCTTCGGTTGATCATCATCGGTGCAGACGCGGGCCAGCTCGTGGTGGCATGCATAGAAGGTATCAATGACTCCCTTTCCCACTGGCGTGCTTGCCATATTTAGAAGCGTTCAAAATGTGGGTTGAGCTGCAGGTCAAAATGGGCGTTAAGAGCTGTCACCACTGATTCGTAGTTGTCGTGTGCACCTGTCGATGGAAGGTGTTCAAACAGTTTGTAATCTCTTCCCTCACATAGTGGAGCTGCAGGGATCTTTTTACAGCCCGTCTGTTTTGCTTGTGGCCTTGAAATAGTTATTCAGGCAGCTCACCCAGGTTTTCCATCAGGGCGCGGCAGTGGCTGGGTCAGCATGCTCACTAAATGGTAGCAGAGCTGCGACAGGGGTGTGAGGGTGCTAGCAATGAATAGACGCACACACTTCTTTACTAATTACAGGCCGAAGACCTCAAGTGGTCTTGTGAGCCTTTATTTATACATTTGGGCTGCACCCTGCTCTGAGGGTTGCTAGCGCAATTTTGTTGGGGTTAGGGGTCCTGGTGTAGGGGCCGGGTAGCTCACTACATGGCTTAGAGATACTCACACATATGCAGTTCAGGTAGATTCCACCTCCGAAGTGGCTTCTGTTGGGACAGCCTGAAGGTACAGAGAAAGAGATTGTGTGGTAAGTGTCAAGAGCTGGACAATCTGCTTAGGATGTGTGGTGAACCACTGTCTATTTTTCTTTAAACACTGTGGTTACAGGCTAAATGTGTCAGGTAGTTTAAACGTACATTGGGCTTTAAGGCTATTATGGCAAGGAGGCAGAATCCATATAATTCAAATGTTGAGGGGTATCGGACATTGGTCTATATGGGAGCGGGATCCTGTTCTCAGTTTTGCTAGATTGCGGCTTCTCAGTCTGGCTTTTGCTTGCTTTAGATGTTTGTTTTCTTGTGAGCCTTCTGAAAACCAGGTGTTTTGATTCTACTGTGAAGGTTAGTGGCATGTGTCACAGGATCCTGCTTCCACCTTTGGACCTGATCATAAACGTGCCCTGGAGTGCCTCTGGTGTTAGTGACCGGTTTATGCACTTCCGGGTCTTCTGTATTAGTGAAAGGGACACAGATGTTTGCTTGGCTACTTCTGTAATACCTGATGTGCCAGTGCCATATGAAGAGGGTGTCCCTTTCAATGCACGGGGAGCCCGCTCCCGTGAAAACCAGGGAATGCATGTGTTTGTGTTCCTGTGCCATATTACAGATGACTATGTGTGCCCAGGAAGGGCTCTTCTGTTGGCCATATGTGGCCGTGTCAACTTAATGTTACTGGCTCTTTTGTCTTTTTTCAGCAGTAGTTATTAGTGTTCAAAACATCATTCTCAATCATTCATGTCACAAGCCTCATGCGTCACGTTTTGCTCTTTAATCCCCACGAAAAGGGGAATTCCATGCAGACTGCGGTTGGGGTAGAAAAAATGCAGCATTATCAGGATTCTAGTGCCAACTCAAGGCCCTGGGCACCGGTGCCACTACACCCACTGCTCCAATAGTAGTTATTGTTATTTATAAAGCTTTATATAGCGCTAACTAGACCCGGGGGTATCAGAGCGCTTTACAGAGTCAAGAGCCAGGTTATAATCCAATCACTTCGTAAATGACGCACAACAAACTAGGATGAAGTACAAACAAACAGTGTATACACAAGGAAATATCAGGCAAAGTGGGTGGAATACATTATGTACACGGGCAGCAGCTGAGCCCTGGGGGCAGTAACTGTTTAGCGGGCAAGTCTCACATTTTGGGTCCAGTGAGAGGAATACCTTCAAGGTAGAGGGAGGCAGCAACAGAAATGAAACAGTCAGCAGGTCCAGAAATTGCTCAAGTGTTCCAGTATTTGTTGAGGAGATGGCGCTTTAGGTCTCTTTTGAAGCAAGTGAAGGAGGGGTTGCATTGTAGTTATGCTTCTGTTTTGACCACACGGTACTGGTGTTTACACGTACAGTTACCATCCCGCCGATTGGGTCCTAATCGTTTTAAAATGGCCTGTGTACAAGCTACTTTGGCACTGTTGATGAACCCGTGGAAAGAGCATCAAATGCCCCAGCTCAGCAGAACAGGCAGCCGCGGTATCTCCACCGAGAAGAGGGCGGGCCGTGACCTTGAGGCTGCCAAGGCATCCGCCGCCACAGATTTCCACCCCGTAAACCCAAAATTATCATCCCAAACAATTACTGAATGCCACGACTTCACGAATTATGTATCGGCCCACGGTATCTTTTTGAACAACAAGTTACCGCCACAAGGACACATTTATAAAACCCCGAAGGTCGCAGAAGCGGCTCTGCTCTCCGTGGGGCGGTAAGAGGGAACACGTTTCCCCTCAGCCTCTGCGTTTAAACCGGGAATGCCACCATACACCGTGGTTTCAAGGCGCTAGATATAATTTGGGAAACACCCTGTAGAAATCATAGCCTCACTGGACATACGGTATACCTACAGGACGTTTTGGGTATTTACTAAGCAACACACATGTTTTACTAACATAAAGAAGTGCGACCTTCACGTTTGTTAAAAATGTGTAATATTTGGAAGAGGGAAAGTCACTGTGGTTTTTTTTCCAAAGAATAGACAGAATATTGTAAGGCCGCCCACAACGACCAGGTTTAAATCGGCTGTATCCCACGCTTACTGCCAACGTCACTACATTGGCCAAACTTAATCCGAAATGGTGGATGAAAGTTGGACAAGGCACCTGGTCAAAACAAATGTTCAAATCTTGTTCCAACAATAGTAACTAACATCACTGAATTCTTACAACAGACCATTACAACTTCCATTGATTGCGTGCCAACATTTTATATTACATACGATTTTTATTTGACTCCTTAGAGAAATATTTTCTATGCAGTGTCAGGCAGGATAACAATTTTACTGTGCTCTTTATGGGCTCTGGCACACCTAAGTAGCCAAAGAAATGTTCATGCACTTATGGAGGGTGAATCCTGCAGAGCAAGGCCCCCAAATAAACATGGTAGTGTCCAATCCCTCAATAAAACAGCATGTCACTCTCAGTGGATTGCTTATGTGGTTCATGCTATGGTGATATTTCATATGCAAAAGTCATGGCCAAAATGTATTGAACTATGAGCAGAGCAAAAGTTAAACCTTGGCAGTGAGATAAAACCTCATCATGGGTGATGTTATTTATCTCAAATTGATTGAAACAAAAGGAAATCGGTGAGTTAATAAGCAGTGGTTTCTCAAGTTGCTCAGGCTGTAGTTGGGTGATACATGAATGATGGTGTTTGCGCTGCTGTATTAAATGTATGTTTAGTAGAATAATGGTTCTCAGTAATGAAGGCCATATTGTGCCCCTTGAGTCTTCTGTGCAGGGCACAATGAAGAAAACATCTGCATTGTATAGTAAAATGTGTGCTGGTGCTCAGACCTACCATAAGACAATGTGTGGTCGCAGTTTTTGCAGATCACTGTTGGGGTGATCTGTGGAGCTCTAAACATAGGTTTGCCCTCCAGAATGGGCAAGTGCACTGCAGATATAAAGGAAACTTCTATACATGAGCATCATGAACTTGTGGTTTACAAATGGATTTTGTTGGAAAGTGGGTTATTAGTAGTGGTAAATATGCCCCTACCACAGGCAATAAGGCGACCGACAGAGTCTAGGGTCCAGAATAGGTCTCAATACATTATTCCCATGCTCTACCCTGGGTAGCTTGGCTGTGAGCAGGCAGGCCTATCTAAGTAGACAGACTTGTAAATTATTTAAAAACACCAATTCAGTAAATAAAGAAGACACAACACACAATGCAAATTCCAGCCCTATTTATAAAAATAGGAAATATCTGTATCTTTAAAATGACACCAGAACAACTTAAAATCCAATGTAGGGAACCAGAGATGTGAGTTGTTAAAGATTAAAATACTTTCTAGCACTTAGAACTCTTTAGTTCCACTTTGGGACATGTGGTTGTGCTTGACCAGGACAAAATCTAAATTTATGCCCACCAAGATGGAGCCCTGAGCAGATACACGGAGCGGGAGGCCTCAGTCAAAATTTTACCTTTGAACTGAAACTTTTCTGGAGCTTTTTCAGCTGATGTTCCTCGATGCTCTTCACCAGTCTGGATTCGGTGAGGATTCGCTGGCTTAACTTTCAGGGAGTTTCCGGTCAAACTCTGGAAGTCTGACCTCCGATGCTCTTCAGTGGAATAGCCTGTATTCCTGGTCGGGTCGTGGTTGAAGGTGGCCGGCTTGATCCTTGCAGTTAAGTTGGTCACCATATGGAGCTTTTTTTCCAAAGTTTCTCCAAACGTCTGGCACTTTTTCCTGAGGTTTCTCTTAAGGGTCCAAAGTGTCCAAAACACAATCCAAGGGTCTGGAAGTTCCAAGATGGCCCTTAAAAGGTTGGGACCACAATTCCCACAATACACCTGGACAAAACTATTAAGGGTCACACTCCAGGCAGTGGCCTCTTGTTGGTGATGTTGCAGGTGAGCTCTGTTAACCTCTCACTTGCAGGGAGTCCACACTTTAATCCTTTAGAAGCAAGGTACATTGACAGGGCTGTTGTTCCAGATAGTGCAGCAGGCGCAGTCAGTCAGAATGCAGGTCCTGGTGGTGCAAATCAAGCTTCCATCATGGCAATCTTCTTCTCTTAGTTTCAAGCAGCAGATTTGAGAGGCTCTGTACCTCTCACATATTTATTCAGTGTTCTCTGGGGTCAAGCAAGACAACACTCCTGTCCAATGAGGTGCAAGGCAACACCCCAGAGCATGACAACGTCCTCCTAAGTGTGACATAATCTTCTCTCAGAAAACACTATTCCTCCAAAATTCAAAATGGCTGAGCTAACTAAACCAACTCTCAGTATGGCACATTTCCATAGGTTTCCACCCCCTTACATCTGCAGATTCCTTCCTTAAGCTTCCCATCACTCAAAGTTGAGTTTGCAGTTAATTTACTTTTAAAAACTGTGCTGCAAGGCAGGCCAGCTTTTAAAATGACCTCAGGCGCTCAGCAGGGCACACATGCAAGTTCATAAAGGGCTGCTGGCTTCTGAAATGCCATGCCCTATTATATAGTAGGGACGTATAGGTAGTTTTAACCCCCTGTACTATTATCTCCTAGGGACTTATAGGATAGTTCATGCCAATGATAAGTGTATCCTAATATATAGTGTGCCCTAATGCATGTGTGTGTTTTCATTGTGTTTTCAACATAGCAGTGGCACTGGTCCTGGGTGCTACAGAACCCAGGGACAGTCAGAGTCAGTTACCACCAGTACCAGTCAGCAAAACATGGGGGTGTACAGGGCACACAGGATGACTTTGCAACAGATATGCTTTGTGAGCTGGTGCTTTATGATGTACGTCCGTATTCATGAACCAGATGTTTAGGAAGCTGTATATGTATTTGTGAACATGTGTTTCATAACCGCGCGCGAAAGCTTCATGAATGTCTGGAGAAAGGAGCACATGTGTTAATTGGTTGACAAATGTGGATTTAACACTTAATAATTTCAACATGTAAAAATAACAATACCGTAACATGAACTCCACATTTCCTAACAATTATGCAAATATGTCATCTTAAATTATGTGAAAGACCAAAAGGAACATAGAGTCTTTCTTCATGAGACTTTGGAAGGGTGAAGCACTAGCCACCTGACAAACACTTTTCTCTGAACTTAATCCAAGGCCTTTGGTTGCTTACAGCCGGATGTACCATGTTACAACGCATACCATTACAACTACCTACTGTTACAACGCGACCATTACAACGCATACCATTACAACGCATAGCGCTTTGAGGTGCTGGATAGTGGTAAGTATAATTTACTATTCTAACTCCAGTCCCCGTGGACCCTAGGGAAGGTGTTGGATAGTAAATTATACTTATTCCCTATCCTAGAGCGCCCCCCAGCGCAATGCGTTGTAATGGTATGCGTTGTAAAAGTTGCGTTGTAACAGTAGGTAGTTGTAAAAGTTGCGTTGTAACAGGTGTATACCCTTACAGCCTATTTCACCAGATCTTGCTGGGAAGAAAACGCCAACAGCCAGATACAACAACTGCCAGAGGACAGTAATGTACACGTACTGGAGTAACAATAGAAGCATCCAAGGAAGTCAGGTTTAGAGATTTTTCCCATGGCCGAAGGATCACAAAATGTACATAGTACACAGACAACAACCTGTTATATTTTTCCCCTGCAAATTTCAATAACCACACACAAATACTAGGCAGTACCAGGAAGAAAAAGTGGATGCATGGGAAGAGGAAAATAAGAAAGAGCAACTTGTTTGTTTGTTTAAAAATGGATAATGAACAAGGTGTTATGTAGTCAACAGTAATATTACATCCAGAACATCTCTAAAGCAGTCCTCAAGAAAACAGAAAACAAAATATTACACAATATGATAACAGTGTAAAGTATTTGAATACATGCTAGACAATGTAACATTATCAAAGCTTAACATTTTTTATAATTTAAAGAGTAACATAAAATCGTACTGGGAGTATAAGCTTGGCACTGAAGACAGATCACATAGAAATAAATAGTGATGTATGTATACCAATACCATCAATGAATTACAAAACTATTAGGAATCATTAACAACCTAACTTGACAACAATTATATTACAATTTTAATGATAGTATTGGAGTAAGAAAAAAATATTGAACCAATCAGTAATACTAGAGGGTTCAAAAGTGTCTTTAAAACAAGAATTAAAATATTGTTTGCATGAGACTAGAATAAGTAATTAGTAAAAGGAGTCCATATTTTGATTTGTTTGGAATTCAACACTTGTGATAAAACAAACCAAAACAATTCTATGATTATATAAGATGCCCTTCCGTTATGCTATATATGAACATTTTGTAACATCTTCAGAATTTGTTGAAATCAGTTGAATCACAATACCAATTAATAAACCAACCAATTTACTTTTAACTGGTAATTTATTCCAGTATGGAATTAGGCTTCCCAGTAGAATGTTCTGAACTGACAATTGCATTAATAAAGACCCTAACGTTAGCCCAAATGTTAGCCTAAAAACTATACATCATAGAACAGTAATATATCAATCTACAAAGCCTTTGTATTACAGACGCCAGGACACTGCGGCAGATTACCCTAACCACCACGGTTGGGGACCCATAGTCTCCGTCTGTCCTGGGCCTGAATCAAACATGTCACGTTGAATTAGAAGTCAGCTGTTTACAAATCAAATAATGACTGTGATCATTTAAACATTTGAGCCAGTTCATAAATTGATGCCATCTGTACAGTGAGCACATGTGTTTAACGAAGCAGAAAAAAGTTTCATGAACAGTGTCATCAAAGTTGTGGTCCATAAGCCTCTAAACCCAATTTTATAACTTAAAAAAAAAAGTGTATTAAAGTTGTACCAAAGGATGCTTGGTTGAGATGTCAAAACAAAAAAACACAACTGGTTAATTCATCGCCCATTGTTCAGTGCAGGATCCATGAATCCTCGGAGGGTTTGAGCATGCATACTGGGAACTAGCCAGTGTACACCCAATTAAAGTTCGTTGGAAACTGGCAATTAAGCGTACAATGGCAACTTGCAAGTGCTTACACAATAGGAAGTAACAAGTATGTACAAAATGGAAGATGGGAAGTAGGTGAAGAGTTTGAACTGGACAGTGTATCCAAAGTGGGAAGTGTCAGGGCTGTGCAAAGTTGGAACTGGAAAGTTGTTAAGTAAACTATGCATGTTGGGTATCCCTATATTTGAGAGACTCAGAAACTGACACGGTTCCTTTTGATATATTTTACAATAGCCTTACTTATTTTTGGAAACTCTTCCAGAAAAGAAGGAAAAATAACACAACCATATAGTTGCTGATTATTCTCAAAGTACTCACTAGCAGTGGACAGTGAACTTTATTGCTCCTGATTGACTGATAAGGAGTAAACAAAAATATATTTACTGAAATTAAACTTTTATAAGGATGATCAGTCGTTGAAGCCTGCCTTATACAGGAATAGCCAATTATCACAAGCATCGAGGCTTGACTAAGTTGCGCACACTTCACTTGGTGTGTGAACACCACAATATGAAAATCAAATTTTAACACTGAATCTCAGTATTTATTCATATATTTTCAATCATATATTATTTTTTTTAATTCAGAGACAATTTCACATCATTGTACATTACATTGCTAGTTCAATAATTGTGAATTCTCATTTACATATGTACAAAACAAAATTCATGTTAACAGTGTGTTACACTGATTCGTTTGTTGTTCAATGTTGGCGCCCAATGCATTTCGGAACTAAACAAGTTCCTTCTTCAGGGGCTGATCTGTGAATTAAACATATAGTAGATGCTATCACTGTCCATGATAGGCTCAAAAACGCTACTCTTAGCCATATACAAAACCATGTTGTTTTAGAGAAAATTGACACTATTGATAATGGACATGTTAGACCTGGCACCTTGGCGTGAGTCTCCCTTCCACTTTTTGCTGATGTGCCTCCGATGTTTTGCTGGTTTTCCGATACTCAGGGCACTGCGCCACGGCTGACCCGTGCCGCAGTGCAAGTGCTCCCTACTATAAATTGTACATGCAATTGGTATCCATGATTGGTGCATTGGATTTACTGTCAGTCCCTAGTAGTGCGCACTAAAGAGTGCCGGGGCTTGTAGATGCCAATACTGCTGGTGGGCCTGCAGCGCTGGTTGCGCCACCCACCGAAGCAGCCGTAAAGATGTGTCTGGGAACTGCGACCGCAGAACCCGCGTGCGGTCTCGTACTGCCACGCTAGCTGGGCGAGTGCACCCACTTGCCAGCCTCGAACCTTCCCTTGACTACATATTAGTCACCCCTCTGGTAGGCCTGCGGGCAGGGTGCGTTGTAGGTGTAAGGTAGGACAAGCCCTGATGTGTGTGGCATGTCCTAGTAGTGACTTACAACCAGAACCGTATCTCACTATTGAAGGCTACCTGCTCCATTAGGCCAGACTGAGCTGCTGGAATTATTACACCCTATAATCCCAGCAGGCTCAAGGAGCATGGTAGCGAGTCGTGTTTAGTATGCCTGAACTCAGGATGATAAAATATTTCTTGTAGTCAGGTTTATTTTAGTATCCTGGGTTTGCAAATGCTACTTTTAGAAAGTTAGCATTTGCTTGCTTAACCATTTCAGCCCGCCTCTGCTGGTATGTGTATCCAACTGTCTGGGACGTGTGAGTGACAGGGCTGGGAGGATGACAGGTGGGGAATGCGCAGATTACGCCTTAGTGGGAGGTAGAAGTGCCTCTTGACTCGAACTGTAGCTGTGCTCGGCCACCACAATGCTGGCTCCACCCTCCTGGGGAGCGGCGGATGACTCGGCCGGCACCTGGCCCAGGAAGGGCGAAGCCCCCATCAACAAGGTACTCTGGCCGCCCCTGTCCGCACAATGCGGGCTCCACCTCCTGTGGGGCGTCTGATGCGCCTGCCCCTCACTCTGAAAGCAGAAGCCAGAGTACACCCACCGGGGTACTCAAGGACTGAGAGTGGCTATGCAAAGGCCCCCCTGGCCTGCGAGAACAAAATAATTGGCCTATAAAAGAAGGAGCCCTGCTCCTTGAAAATTAGATCCTGTTTGGGCCACAGAAGGACTCTGCCCTACGAGAAGGACCGTGAGAGACAAGGAAGGGTGCTGACTCTTGCCTGAGTCTGGTGCCTTGCTGCCGAAGGAGAGGAAGAAGAAAAGACTACGAGAAGACTTTTGCTTTACTTTGTGCCAAACTCTGCTAAAGAGATCTCCAAGGGCTTGCAACTGAACTTGCCCCCTGACCAGCGTCCCAGGACCAGTGGACGCTACCCCCTGAAAGAAAGCGACTGCGGGTGCTGGCCATCGCTGCAGTACCGACGGAGGAATCTCCTCCAAGGCAACGACATCCACCTGACCACCGTGACCGGGGCCCAAAGCAACAGCGAGAGCAACGTGAGGTCCAACACCGTGACCGCAACTGCACCGGGAGCCCGAGAGCAAAGTAAAGGAGGACCCGTCCGGTCCGAGCTCTCGAGTTGACTGCGCAACGAGCAGCCACTCACCTGCAAAGACGGACAGTTGCCCTGTGAGAATCCGCAAGGTCGGTAGCCTGCCCGACAGCCCAGCTGTGAGCGCACAGCTGCACCGGCACTTGGCTGGGTACGTCCTGCACTTGGGGACCGTACTGCCACTTGCCGCCACCGCTCAGCCGCCGCCTCCAGGGTCGGAGCGGACGACGAGAAGAGGACCCTGCCGCCACAGAACACCGCTGCCCCGGATGACCCGTGAGCTGCTCGGCTGAGAGCCGCAACGAACAGCGACCCCGGGAAGGCAACGCGACGTGGGACAGATCCCCTGGAAGCCGCCTGCCCCACAAGAACTCTTGTTGACATCGGCCTGAGGACCCTAAGAGAACGCTTAAAACTGCTGGAAAGAACTGTGGTAACCTGAACTGAGTAACTTGCAACCGTTATCATAAAGTACGTTGACTGTATTCACAAGCCTGCTTAAAATCTATATAAAGATATATATTTTTACAGAATACAGTCTGGTCTCGTTGTGTGGTGGGTTGGTTGTAAAGGTGTACTATTGCAAGTGTTTAACCTATATGCCCCAAAGATTAGCCTACGACTGCTTAAGCCACACTACCTAGAGGGTAAGCAGAGGTTGTCTGGAAGGTAACCCTCAGCCCTGACGAGGAAGAGGAGAGTCCCTGCTTGTCGCTAGTGTTGCACTGCGCCAACTAGAGACTCCCCCTTCCTACATTGGACGCAGCGGTGGGATTTCGAATTTACACTTGCGATATCTATACCTGAGCTTCTGAACACTACACAAGGATTACGGTCCAGTTACTTAGCCACAGACTTTGCTTTTTGAATTTTGCCGAAAGAAGATTCCGAGTGCGAAAACCATGCCAGGCACGAAGAGCCTGGATGGAGCGGAGCCCACGACCTCTGAGGTGTTGGAGGTGGAGTGGGACGCCGCAAAGCTGGATAAATACACCAGAGCTGAACTGAAGTTTTTTTGCAAGAAACTCAAGGTTCCGCACGTTGGCTGCAAGAACAAGCCAGAGCTCTACAAGGCCCTGAAAGCCTGGATAGAGTCCAGAAAGGCCCTGGAGGATCAAGATGCCCTCGCGGAGCAAGATGCAACGGAGGAGCAGAATGCACTTGGGGATCTGGTGGATCTCGAACGACAAGACAGCGTGCACAGCTTTGGTAAAGGCCTGTCGCCAGAGGAGCTGGCGGACAGGAAGGAAACGAGGAATCACGAAAGAAAGCTGGCAGAATTGAAAATCCAACTGGAGCTTGAAACGAAAAGAATGGCGCTGGAAGAGCGAAAGCACCAAATGGATTATGAAGTGAAAATGAGGGAGATAAGTCTCAAGGAGAGAGACTTGGATCGTCCTCCCTCTGGTGGCAGCACATCGCCAGTGCAGGTAGAGTCAAGAGTGCACATCCCGAAGGACGTAGTTAAAGAGTTCTTTAAGGGGGATGACATAGGACAGTGGTTTAGGGCATACGAGGTAGCCATGTCCTCCCACCGGGGCCCTGACAAGGATTGGGGAGCGGGGTTGTGGGGAAGGTTCCTTAGCGAAGGGCGAGATACCTTGCTAGATTTGCCCGTTGAGAATCAGAGATCCTATTCCCACATGAAGGAAGCTTTAATGCGCAGGTACGGGCTTACCCCTGAAATGTATAGACAGAAATTTAGGGGATGTACTAAGCGGCCTGGGAATACGTATGTGGAGTATGTGACTTATTTTTGCAGAGCACTGGATGGTTGGGTGAAGGGTAGCAAAGTGAATGATTTTCAAGGTCTCTTTGATTTAATTGCATGGGAGCACTTGTCTGATCACTGTTTTCCTGAGTTACGCCAACACCTGATCGATAGCAAGCTGTCCAACCCGAGGAAGCTTGCTGAGGAGGCGGACCGCTGGCTCAGCACCAGGGTCCACAAGGGTCCCGTGGGAGACTCCGCCAAGAGTGGGCAGGGTCCCCAGCAGAAGAGTGGGGGGGGGACAAGGGGGGAAAACAGAAAGGGTTCCAAAAAGGCCCCCAAAGTAGTTCCCCGGGGAGCCCGCAGCAGGGTTCTCAGCCTCCCCCACCCCCAAAGCAGAATGGGGCCCCGACAGGTAAGCCTGTTCCAAAGGGGCCCTTCAATTGTTACAAATGTGGCAAGCCTGGGCCTGTTTGGAAAACCCGCACCCACTGGTGCTCCGCCCCGACAAGTGACTAGCGTTCACCTGGGAGAAGAAATGATGGTCCCGGGGGGTGGAGATCCCGTTCACATGACCCTGGTCTCGCTAGGAGACAGTGAGATGATCCCTACGAACTACCTGCCCTCTAACACTAAGAAATATGGGCAGGTGGTGATCATCAATGGTAAGGAAGCTGAGGTTCTTAGAGATACAGGAGCCAGTGTGACTGCAGTGAGGCAGCACCTGGTGTCTCAAGAGCAGGTTGTACCCCATGCCTACTGTAGGGTTATCAACGCTGATAATTCTGAGAGTCAGTGTCCGATGGCTCAAGTTCCCTTCGAGTGGGGGGGGGGTCTCTGGTACTCTGCAGGTCTGTGTGAGAAAAACCATGCCTGTTGACTGTTTGCTAGGGAACGACTTGGAGCACTCCCCTTGGGAAAAGGTGGAGAAGACGACTCACCTGCGGATGGTGGGTCTGCCTGACTGGGCGTGCGTGACCACCCGGTCGATGGCAGCCAGTAGGGGTGATCAAGAGTTCCTGGGGCCTGAAGGAGAGGCCCAGGAACCGGCCTTAGGGAGAAGGCGCAGGGGGCGCGGGAAACCGGCCCCTGAAGTTCCCACGGTCCAGGAGGAAGCAGAGCTTGAGGGGGATGCCCTGGAGCCTACAGGGGAACAGATCGCCGAACTGGGGGACCTGCCTGAGCTGACCCATTGGCAGCAAGAAGGAGGACCCTCCAGGGAGGAATTCTGCAAGGAGCAGAAAGAATGCCCTTCTCTCGTGGGTATGCGGCAGCAGGCTGCAGACCAGGCCAATGGTGTTCAGGCCAAAACACATTACGTGTACTGGGAGAACGACCTCCTGTATTCGGAGCCTAAGGCTGCTGAACCTGGGTCAGCCCGTGTGCTGGTGGTACCCCAGAAGTTCAGAGCCTTCCTACTGGGTCTGGCTCATGATGTACCTTTAGCAGGACATTTGGGGATGGACAAGACCTATGACAGGCTTGTCACCCACTTTTACTGGCCCCAAATGCATAAGAGTTCAGATGCTCATTGCAGAACCTGTCCGACTTGCCAGGCAAGTGGGAAGACGGGAGGGAAGAACAAGGCTCCCCTCCAACCCTTCCCTGTGGTCGGTACGCCATTCCAGCGAGTGGGTATTGACATCGTTGGGCCTCTGGACCCCAAGACAGCCATGGGCAACAGGTTTATCCTGGTCTTGGTGGATCATGCCACCCGGTACCCTGAAGCCATCCCTCTGAGAACAGTGACGGCCCCCGTGGTGGGACGTGCACTGATGGGAATTTTCTCACGAGTGGGATTCCCTCTAGAGGTGGTGAGCGACAGGGGGACCAATTTCATATCCAAGTATATGAAATCCCTTTGGCAAGAGTGTGGCGTAACGTATAAGTTCACCACGCCTTACCATCCCCAAGGTAACGGGTTGGTTGAGAGATTCAACCGAACCCTGAAAGGCATGATCATGGGCCTAGAAGGTCCGATGAGGCGTAAGTGGGACGTCCTCTTACCATGCCTACTCTTTGCATATCGCGAGGTGCCACAGAAGTCCCTAGGGTTCAGCCCCTTTGAACTACTGTACGGTCACCCCGTGAGAGGACCGCTGAGTTTGGTAAAGGAAGGCTGGGAGCAATCTCCCAGGAAACCTCCCCAGAATGTATATAGCTACATGCTGGCCTTCAGAAACCAGACCAGACGCTTCAGACAACTTGCCGAGGCAAATCTGGAAGCAAGCCAGGAGGAAATGAAGCGGTGGTACGATCAGAATGCCACTCTGGTCGAGCTTCAACCTGGACAAGAGGTGTATGTCCTGGCCCCAGTGGAGCCCTGTGCCCTTCAAGATAAGTGGACAGGCCCATTTGAGGTTGTGGAGCGCAAGAGCCCCGTGACATACTTGGTGGACATGAAGACGCCCAGGAACCCTTTGCGGGTCCTACATGTCAACCGCCTCAAGCCCCACTTGCGAAGGTCCGAAGTGGGCATGTTGTTGGCAACTGATGACGGAATGGAGGAGGAATCGGAGCCTCTTCCTGAGCTCTTGGTGGCCTGTGAGAGAGATGGGTCAGTGGATGGAGTTAACCTCTCACCCACCCTGACCGCCGAACAACAGGAAGACTGCCGCCAGTTGCTGGGGCAGTTTCCAGATCTGTTCTCCCTGGTTCCGAGTGTCACAGATTGGTGCGTCCATGATGTGGACACTGGAGACAGCTTACCTGTGAAGCATAAGGCTTACAGGGTGACTGACAGGGTCCGGGCCTGCATCAAGGAGGAGGTCTCCAAGATGCTTGCCCTCGGGGTGATTGAGTCTTCCAGCAGTCCTTGGTCCAGCCCCGTGGTCTTGGTTCCGAAGGCTGCTGCGCCGGGAGCCACACCCGAACTCCGGTTCTGTGTGGACTACAGAGGACTCAATTCAGTCACGAAGACTGACGCGCACCCCATCCCCAGAGCTGACGAGCTCATTGATCGGCTAGGGGCTGCCCGGTTCCTCAGCACGTTTGATTTAACGTCTGGGTACTGGCAGATCGCCTTGACCGATGGGGCAAAGGAGAGGTCGGCATTCTCTACACCAGATGGGCATTTCCAGTTCCGGGTTATGCCATTTGGAATGAAGAATGCCCCTGCCACCTTTCAGAGATTGGTCAACCAGGTGTTGGCTGGACTGGACGAGTTCAGTGCCGCCTACCTGGATGACATCGCGGTGTTCAGTGGCACCTGGCCCGAACACCTGCGACACCTCTGGGAAGTGTTGATGGCCCTGCGCAGAGCAGGCCTCACAATCAAGGCAAGCAAGTGCCAGATTGGGCAGGGTTCAGTGGTGTACTTGGGACACCAAGTGGGGAGTGGCAAGGTAGCACCCTTGCAACCCAAAATCGAGACCATCCTGGCTTGGGAACCCCCCAAGACCCAGACTGCAGTGAGAGCCTTCCTGGGGCTCACTGGGTACTACAGGAGGTTTGTCAAGGGCTATGGCACAATTGTGACCCCCTTGACAGAGCTGACTTCGAAAAAGCAGCCCAGGAATGTGATTTGGACTGACACCTGTCAGAAGGCTTTTGACACCCTGAAGACTGCCATGTGCACGGCGCCCGTGCACCTGGCCCCTGATTTCTCCAAGGAGTTCATAGTGCAAACAGACGCTTCAGAGCATGGTGTAGGGGCTGTTCTTTCACAGATGACTGAGGAGGGCTTTGACCAACCCGTAGCCTTCATAAGTAGGAGGTTACTTCCACGGGAAAGTAGGTGGAGTGCAATAGAGCGTGAAGCATTTGCTGTGGTCTGGGCGCTGAAGAAGCTAAGACCCTACTTGTTTGGGTCTCACTTCCGAGTTCAGACGGACCACAGGCCCCTCAGATGGTTGATGCAAATGAGGGGTGAGAACCCGAAACTGTTGAGGTGGTCCATTTCTCTACAGAGTATGGACTTTACGGTGGAACACCGCCCTGGCACCGATCACGCCAACGCTGACGGTCTGTCCAGATTTTTCCGCCTTAGTGATGTGGAACTCCCTGGGGAAGGGTAGTTCCCCCCACATTTCAGCTGGAGGGGACACATGTTAGACCTGGCACCTTGGCGTGAGTCTCCCTTCCACTTTTTGCTGATGTGCCTCCGATGTTTTGCTGGTTTTCCGATACTCAGGGCACTGCGCCACGGCTGACCCATGCCGCAGTGCAAGTGCTCCCTACTATAAATTGTACATGCAATTGGTATCCATGATTGGTGCATTGGATTTACTGTCAGTCCCTAGTAGTGCGCACTAAAGAGTGCCGGGGCTTGTAGATGCCAATACTGCTGGTGGGCCTGCAGCGCTGGTTGCGCCACCCACTGAAGCAGCCGTAAAGATGTGTCTGGGAACTGCGACCGCAGAACCCGCGTGCGGTCTCGTACTGCCACGCTAGCTGGGTGAGTGCACCCACTTGCCAGCCTCGAACCTTCCCTTGACTACATATTAGTCACCCCTCTGGTAGGCCTGCGGGCAGGGTGCGTTGTAGGTGTAAGGTAGGACAAGCCCTGATGTGTGTGGCATGTCCTAGTAGTGACTTACAACCAGAACCGTATCTCACTATTGAAGGCTACCTGCTCCATTAGGCCAGACTGAGCTGCTGGAATTATTACACCCTATAATCCCAGCAGGCTCAAGGAGCTGGTAGCGAGTCGTGTTTAGTATGCCTGAACTCAGGATGATAAAATATTTCTCGTAGTCAGGTTTATTTTAGTATCCTGGGTTTGCAAATGCTACTTTTAGAAAGTTAGCATTTGCTTGCTTAACCATTTCAGCCCGCCTCTGCTGGTATGTGTATCCGACTGTCTGGGACGTGTGAGTGACAGGGCTGGGAGGATGACAGGTGGGGAATGCGCAGATTACGCCTTAGTGGGAGGTAGAAGTGCCTCTTGACTCGAACTGTAGCTGTGCTCGGCCACCACAATGCTGGCTCCACCCTCCTGGGGAGCGGGGGATGACTCGGCCGGCACCTGGCCCAGGAAGGGCGAAGCCCCCATCAACAAGGTACTCTGGCCGCCCCTGTCCGCACAATGCGGGCTCCACCTCCTGTGGGGCGTCTGATGCGCCTGCCCCTCACTCTGAAAGCAGAAGCCGGAGTACACCCACCGGGGTACTCAAGGACTGAGAGTGGCTATGCAAAGGCCCCCCTGGCCTGCGAGAACAAAAGAATTGGCCTATAAAAGAAGGAGCCCTGCTCCTTGAAAATTAGATCCTGTTTGGGCCACAGAAGGACTCTGCCCTACGAGAAGGACCGTGAGAGACAAGGAAGGGTGCTGACTCTTGCCTGTGTCTGGTGCCTTGCTGCCGAAGGAGAGGAAGAAGAAAAGACTACGAGAGGACTTTTGCTTTACTTTGTGCCAAACTCTGCTAAAGAGATCTCCAAGGGCTTGCAACTGAACTTGCCCCCTGACCAGCGTCCCAGGACCAGTGGACGCTACCCCCTGAAAGAAAGCGACTGCGGGTGCTGGCCATCGCTGCAGTACCGACGGAGGAATCTCCTCCAAGGCAACGACATCCACCTGACCACCGTGACCGGGGCCCAAAGCAACAGCGAGAGCAACGTGAGGTCCAGCCGCCGCTGGCCCGAACACCGTGACCGCAACTGCACCGGGAGCCCGAGAGCAAAGTAAAGGAGGACCCGTCCGGTCCGAGCTCTCGAGTTGACTGCGCAACGAGCAGCCACTCACCTGCAAAGAGGGACAGTTGCCCTGTGAGAATCCGCAAGGTCGGTAGCCTGCCCGACAGCCCAGCTGTGAGCGCACAGCTGCACCGGCACTTGGCTGGGTACGTCCTGCACTTGGGGACCGTACTGCCACTTGCCGCCACCGCTCAGCCGCCGCCTCCAGGGTCGGAGCGGACGACGAGAAGAGGACCCTGCCGCCACAGAACACCGCTGCCCCGGATGACCAGTGAGCTGCTCGGCTGAGAGCCGCAACGAACAGCGACCCCGGGAAGGCAAGGCGACGTGGGACAGATCCCCTGGAAGCCGCCTGCCCCACAAGAACTCTTGTTGACATCGGCCTGAGGGCCCTAAGAGAACGCTTAAAACTGCTGGAAAGAACTGTGGTAACCTGAACTGAGTAACTTGCAACCGTTATCATAAAGTACGTTGACTGTATTCACAAGCCTGCTTAAAATCTATATAAAGATATATATTTTTACAGAATACAGTCTGGTCTCGTTGTGTGGTGGGTTGGTTGTAAAGGTGTACTATTGCAAGTGTTTAACCTATATGCCCCAAAGATTAGCCTACGACTGCTTAAGCCACACTACCTAGAGGGTAAGCAGAGGTTGTCTGGAAGGTAACCCTCAGCCCTGACGAGGAAGAGGAGAGTCCCTGCTTGTCGCTAGTGTTGCACTGCGCCAACTAGAGACTCTCCTTCCTACAGGACATGACTTAATTACGGTTTCTGATTACAGAACAGGTACAACTCAGGCCAGGCATTGACAACCATAAGAAACTCCTTCAAAGGGAGGTGTATTGGATCAAAACTCTAGATACCATAATACCGAAAGGTTTAAATGATAGAATGGATATGTCATGTTTCATTTAAAATCAATAATGGTGGCAATATATATATCCCTGGACACATTGTTACAGAACAGCAATAAGGTCTGACTGTATCCTAAATTAGTATAGACTAGCAGATCAGCACTCATACATCCTTTACACAACACATTGTTCACATCCTTTACCTTGAGGTTATCACACATTTTTGGGTAGGACCAGCACCACATTTTTTCTTGGGACACTGATCCTGATGTTGGAGTACGGAGGTGTAGTGCATTAATCACCGCATCCACTCCGGCACTCGTTGTAATAACCGTTGAGGTCGGAAGCCCTGCCGCAGCCGTGTAAGACGGGAAGATGGAGACCAGGCCTAACCCCAGGGCAGCAACCGGGAACCACGGTAGGCACCGTGGCCGCACGCAGAGTGACGCAGGAGGCACACAGAGGGAGCGCGTCTGGGTCGAAGACTCGGACGATAGCGGAACGCAGCAATGGGGCGCAAGTTCATAAATAACACTGCGGAAGCAGCGGAAGTGGGTAGAGAGCCGCTCCGGGCCCCCTATATTGACACCTGAACAGCGCGATCGCCTGCTCTCACGAGAGGTGGGTGTTGAGTGACCACTGTGCCTTCTACGAGGCCGGGTCACCCCTCCTGCTGCCACACGCCTTCCTGTCTGCCTGCCTGCCTGCCTGCCTGCCTGCCTGAGCGACCCAGCCGCCGCTGAGCCGCCCGTCATCGCCAATTCCCGCCGCTGCCTCCCTGCGGCCCCGCCCACCTCCAGCCCATTGGCCGCCCCTCTCCCGCCTCCCAGCTGACCCGCCCTCCCGGCTACAGATTTATGACACCCCCAGAGCGACCGCGCGCAGGGGGAGCGCCGACTGAGCGCCGAAGGTGCGCCAAAGGTAAGCCTGTCCGCGCCTGGACCGCGCCCAGCGCCAGGACCCCTGGCCCCCGCAGACCCCAGCCCACTCGCCGGACGTACGACGCCGCCACCCTCAACGCACTCAACGCCGGCAGAGTCCCGGGCTGCTACCGAGCCACCCCGAGACGCACCCACGGACCCTTCTGCTGCAACTCCTGCAAGTTCACCTGCCTCCGTACCTGCACTACACCTACACCAACCAAGACGAGCAAAAGCAGCAGCCACCTGAAATGCATCCTGCTCAACACCCGCTCCATCCACAGGCACGCCATCGAGATCTGGAACCTGCTCGACACCACAGCCCCAGACATCGCCTTCTTCACGGAAACATGGATGAACGCCTCCTCAGCACCTGACATCGCCATCGCCATCCCAGACGGCTACAAGATCATCTGAAGGGACCGCATCAACCACACCGGAGGAGGCATCGCCATCGTCCACAGGAACACCATCCGCATCACGACCAACACCGATGACACCCTCGCAACCGCCGAGCACCTGCACTTCCAAGTCCACATCAACCCCAAGACCACCCTCAGAGGCACCCTCATCTACAGACCCCTGGACAACGCACACAATTCAGCGAAGACATCGCCGACTTCATCAGCCCACACGCCCTCTGCTCCGCTGACTACATCCTCCTAGGGGACCTCAACTTCCACCTGGAGAACAACAACGACCGCAACACCACCACCCTGCTGGACAACCTCACCAACCTGGGACTCAAGCAACTGGTGACCATCCCCACCCACTACGCCGGACACACACTCGACCCCGTCTTCTCATCCAGCAAGGACATCGCCTTCAGCCACGCCACCGGACTCCACTGGACGGACCACAGCTGCGTCCACTTCAGCTTCGCAAGGACCACGATCCACCACCACCAGCAACAGGCTGCACGCAAGAACTGGAACAAGATCACAGCCGACCAGCTCGCGTCCTCCCTGAGCATGAACCCTCCCACCAGCACAACGAACCCTAGCCAGGTGGCCACCAACCTCACGAAGTGGATCAGCGACTGCGCAGACGAGCTCGCCCCCTTGAGGACCCCGCCCAGCAGACCCGGTAGCAAGAAAGCCCCATGGTTCACCGACGAACTCAAGAGCTCCAAGAAGAACTGCCGAGCCCTCGAGAGAAACTGGCGCAGAGACCCAACACCGGACAACATGACCGCCCTCAAGCTCGCCACCCGAAAACACCACCAACTCATCCGCGCCACCAAGAAAACTGCATTCAAGGAAAGACTGGATAACAACGCCCACAACAGCAAGGAACTCTTCAACATCGTAAAAGAGCTCTCCAACCCCAACGCCGGAAACAACAACATCACCCCTTCGCAAGACCTCTACAACTCCCTCGTCTCCTACTTCCACAACAAGATCGCGGACATACACAACAGCTTCAGCACTCAACCGACGATCACCGCGACCGAACCACCACCCCCCACCACCACCCTCCGCGCCTGGACTCCGATCAGCACCAAAGACACCGTCCGCACGATGAACTCCATCCACTCCGGATCTCCGACCGACCCCTGCCCTCACCACGTCTTCAACAAGGCCGACGCTATCATCGCACCCCACCTGCGGGACATCATCAACACCTCCTTCGACACTGCTACCTTCCCGGAGAGCTGGAAGCACGCCGAACTCAGCGCTCTACTCAAGAAGCCATCGGCTGACCCCACCGACCTCAAAAACTACCGCCCCATCTCGCTGCTCCCGTTTCCTGCAAAAGTCATCGAGAAGACCGTCAACAAGCAGCTGGCCGCCTTCCTCGAGACGAACGGATCCCTCGACCCCTCGACCCCTCGCAGTCTGGCTTCCGGGCCAACCACAGCACCGAGACCGCCCTGATCGCAGTCACCGATGACATCCGAGCGCTGCTCGACAACGGAGAAACAGCGGCCCTCATCCTCCTCGACCTCTCCGCGGCCTTCGACACTGTCTGCCATCGTACCCTAGTACAACGCCTCAGCAACGTCGGAGTCCAGGAGAAGGCACTGGAGTGGATCATCTCCTTCCTCGCCGGAAGGACACAGAGAGTCCGCCTCCCTCCGTTCAGATCAGAAGCCACCAAAGTCATCTGCGGCATCCCTCAGGGCTCCTCGCTCAGTCCAACCCTCTTCAACATCTACATGAGCCCCCTCGCAGACATCGCACGCCAGCACAACCTCAACATCATCTCCTACGCCGACGACACCCAGCTGATCCTCTCCCTTACCAACGACCCCGCCACCGCCAGAGCCAACCTTCACGAAGGGATGAAAGAGGTAGCCGAATGGATGAAGAACAGCCGCCTGAAACTGAACTCAGATAAGACGGAAGTCCTCATTCTGGGATCCTCACCCGCCGCTTGGGACGAGTCCTGGTGGCCCCCCGCCCTAGGCAGCGCACCCAAACCAACAGACCACGCACGCAACCTGGGCTTCATCCTGGACTCCTCCCTCTCCATGACCAGACAAGTCAACGCCGTCTCCTCGTCATGCTTCAACATCCTGCGCATGCTACGTAAGATCTTCCGGTGGATCCCCACCGAGACCAGGAAGACGGTCACCCAGGCCCTCGTCACCAGCCGTCTGGACTACGGCAACACCCACTACGCCGGAACCACCGCCAAACTCCAGAAGAGACTCCAGCGGATCCAGAACACCTCAGCACAACTCATCCTGGACATCCCCCGTCGCAGCCGCATCTCCGGACACCTGAGAGATCTGCACTGGCTCCCGGTCAACAAGAGAATCACCTTCCGTCTCCTCACCCACGCACACAAAGCCCTACACAGCCAAGGCCCAGGATACCTCAACAGCCGCCTCAACTTCTACGCTCCCAAACGCCAGCTTCGATCGACCAGCCTCGCCCTCGCCTCCGTCCCCCGCATCCGAAGAGCCACCACAGGGGGACGGTCCTTCTCCTACCTCGCCGCCAAGACATGGAACTCCCTCCCCACCCACCTCCGCCTGACCCAGGACCACCTCGCCTTCAGGAAGCAACTCAAGACCTGGTTGTTCGAGCAGTAGCAGATCCCCCCCCAGCGCCTTGAGACCCTCCGGGTAAGTAGTGCGCTATATAAATGCGATGATTGATTGCGAGTTGTACTGAGCCTCCCGGGGTCCCATACAGTATAAACGCGATGCGGAGGCATAAAGAACACCCCAGGCCTTTCTGATGCCCGAACAGCGCGACCGCCTGCCGTGAATAGAGGTGGGTGAGGCAAAGTGAACTGTACACCCCGGGGTCCCACGCAGTCTGCAGGCGGAGTGAAGCCATAGAGGACACCAGTGAGGGAAGGTGTGGGCTCCCATGCAGGGGGGCCCGGATGATCCATAGAGACACTGAATAGGGCAACGCTGAATGGTATACCTACCGGGGTCGGCCTCCCAGGGTTGCGGTGTGCTTGCCCAGAAGAGGGCCCCGGTCCTGTATAAAGGAAGGCCGCGACCGGTAGCGGGCCATACGAAGCTCTGGGCACAAGAATAGCAGAAAGTGCTTTGGTCCGCTCGGCCGCCTGAACTCTGAGCTGAAACTATTTGACTGAGTTGGACATTGGACCCAGCCGCCCAGCCTGCGATAGAAGCGCACAGCGACCCACGGAGTCATGAGTACCACATGATCGAAGGCAGTCCAGAGTCACCGCATTGAAAAGTACACTGTCGCGAGGGAGCAGCAGGGGGGACCCACCAAGACGGACGGGGCTGCGGAAAGCCAGCAGCAAGACACACCACAGGAGGTCACCCTAAAGCATGTAATGGCCACTCTGTTGCAAATGCAGGCATCTATCGCTCGATCTCCAAGGAAGTAACGCTACTCAGGCCGGACTTTTCCAAGATGGGGTCAAGAGTGGCAGAAGTTGAGACCACAACGAAGGCCCTCTCGGCAGACACTGCAACACTGAAGAGACAAGTGCGCCAGCTGGAACTCGCGAACAAACATATGGCAGAAAAACTCGATGATCAAGAAGGGCGCTCTCGGCGCAATAATGTGCGCCTAGTTGGGGTTCCGGAAAGTGTCAGGAGTCCAGCCTTAGATCTGTTTGTAGAAGAGCCGGTACAGACGCAGCTCTGCCCTCGTGGACTCTCTAAATTCTTCTCGGTGGAAAGGGCACTGTGGAGAAGTGTAGCTCACCGATTAGAGCGGCAGACCCTGAGGCAGACCAGGGTTCAATTCCCGACGCAGCCGGGTCTTGGGCTCAATGTCCACGGACTCGATAATTCTCGCCTCGGTGCCTACTCTAATCATGGGTCCCACTCTGCAACTCTGGGCAATAGCTTGCTTAATCTCCACAACGGCCCCGAAATCGCTAGGATGCCTGGCCTCACCTTGGAGGTACCCAGTAAGGGGCATCTCACAGGGAAAGCCAGGAAGGGTTCCACAGCGGTATACAGCGCCAAGATACCTTCTACAGGGCCGGCCCTAGGCATGTGCAAGGTGTGCATCTGCACAGGGCCGTCAAACCCCAGGGGCCGCCACGACGAGGATCGGATCCACGACGAGGATACAATCATACATATTCGTGGCGGTCCCTGGCAGGATTTGGCGGCCTCCGACCCCGGCTTCCACTTTTACTTCCAGTTCCAAAGCCCTGACAGTACCCCCCCCCCCCCCCCTTTCACTTCCCTGGCCTCTGGCTCCGCACCGACCTCTGTTCCTCATTCCTGATTGGGCAGTCCGCGGCGCCGGGGGTGTTTCAATCATGACTGTCACCACTCACCGGGTTGTGCGGCTGGCACAGACGCCGGAAGCCAAGGATAGAGTGATCTGCGCGGCAGCGCGCAGACTCAACCTAACCTGCTTCCCGCGTGTGTTGTGGTGGTGTATGTCAGTCTGCAGCCATTTCTGTGGTGGTGGTCGGACTAAGCTGAGCTCAGGATAACAGGTATTTAAAGTGAAGTCTGAGAACGCACCTGGCGTGGGTGGGTATGGTGTGTATTCAATGAGATATGAGGGTTATCTATGCTATGGTATGTCGCCTGGTTTGTACCACTCTCGCTTATATTACAGATGTGCTGCTAGGGGCATACTCCACCCTCCTGACCCCTTGAGGGCCTCTGTGTCACCCGTGATTTCCCAAACTACGCACCTGTGTAGCGCCTCGAAGCCCTTGGGGGCCTGGTTCGTGCTTTACAGTGCTATGAAATTATAAAACTTAACCACCTCCATCCCCTCCCTACCCAAGCCTCAGTCTGCCTCCCCGTGAAAGGACCTCTCACTCCAGCGAGGGCACTTACCTGCCCACTGCCCTGCCAGGCACCAGCTCCCGACCACACACAATCGAGAGAAAGTGCGTGCTCCAAGCAGTGTGCAACAAACACAAGGCGCTACAACAAAGCTTACAGAAGCCGAAAGTAATAAAAGAAGGCGCTAGAAGCGCCGAGAGCGTTATTAATACCGCGTTCTGAGGATGGAAACTCTGCTCGCTGGGTGGGCGGGGGGGTTGGGGGGGGTCACACAATAAATGGAAAAACAGAACTGCAGCCCCGGCGCATTGTTAATAAAACAGAATGTTAAGAAAACATGACTTTGCAAAGGAATAATATCTTTTGTGATCCAGGCACCAAGAGAGCGATAATCTTGCATTATTCCTGCAACGGTTACACTGACTGAGATTAAACAAAAACAGAATTGTGTTGCAGTAAATGACTTTATTCGCGCTTTGTTGTGCGTAAACAATGTTCTTCGAACTTTCTTTGACAAAGAACCCGTGTGCGGTCTGTGCCAGGCGGGCACATTCAGGCAGGTGGCGCAGCTGGATGGCGGGGGCCTCTCCAGTGAAAAGAGCCTCTCCCGTGCGGCTGGTTGTGTGCTGCAAGGTGTACGCAGCGCCTGGAACTAGAACGGCCCCTCTGGGAGCTGCTGCCAGGACCAGTGAAGGCTCCGCGCGCAACCACCTGCTTCCGAGACAACCTTCCTCCGGGCCTCGAGTCAGGTGGGCGCCCTAGATTGTGGGCATTGATTTGCGGGGAATGAGATTTTGATACCTTTTCTGATTACTTAGATACCTATCTCATTCTTCCTTTTGGATCGATTATTTTCTGTCATTGAGTAAAAGGCAACCCCACATAGGTTAAATCAACCCCATAGACTGACACAACTCTGAAGAACCACTTACGACTGATAAAGTTTAAAAGTTTAATATAAGATCAAAATGAATTTCATATACAATCCTCTCAGGATAAGATTCAACAAGTATACAGAAACTAAAAGGAACCTAAATTCCCTAAAGAATCTAAGTCTACAAAAGAATACAATTAAGATCAATTCCAGAATCAACAGATTAAAAGCATAGACACAAAGTGGATCCGTTGCGTCATCTACAAAAGAGAATAACAAGTTAAATCTGTCCCTACTCTATACTAGGTGACATCCCTACTTCGCAAGTTCCTTACCTAAAAAAGGTGTCAGCAGTTTGACTTCCAAAGAAGTTCAAACTCTCTTAGCCTCTAATGGTAACTTATCGAGAAACAGTACCCTCTCTGCCTACCCATCCGCTCTCTAAGGGTCCTCGGCCTACTGCTCCCTTGCGCTCTGCTCTTTCTCTCTGACTCCTCAGGCCATCTGCGCTCTCTTCTTCCCAGGGTGCTGTCCCTAAATACACAATCACAGTATGGGTGGAACGCCCCTTGACGCCCACCACGTATACATTTACACATGCTCTCATTCTTGGGTTTTTTCCATAGCTTCATCTCTTCGCGTCGTCCGTTAAGTTGACCTTGCTTCTTAGGCGCCATCTTCGTCTTCGTGCTGGTGACTTCATTGACATTCCAGTTGACACTTTCAGAGCAAAGTCTATCACCTCAACAGAGTTCCATTCATTACCGTTGTGATCATAACCTCGTTTGGTCCTGTGAACGGTCATTCCTAAACAAGACCCCAAATTCCAAGCGTCTCTTATCTCACTTAGGCCATAAACTTCGTCAAGCATTGTCACCTTAAATCTAGCAAGACCTTTGACTCTTGTCTCGCACGTACAGATCAAGGCTATCCCCCTCTTCCTGTGAGACCACTAAATTATATGCAGTGGACTACACTCTTGCGAACGCTTGGCCTATTAGGTTAAAATCACACATGACCACACTTTCTAAAACTCCTTCGTCTACACAGTATAACCTTTAACACACATACATATATATATAATCGAATTAGCGAATCGGTGATTATACTTGAATCCATGTGTAATGGCTGGATTTTCTGAGTAGGTGGGATCAGCCCCCAGGGGCCCCTCCAACCCAGCCAGAACGTACTCACCTTCCCTCCTCAGGACCCCTCTATCCAGGCACCTGGTACCTACCTGAGGATGGGGAACTCGCAATATACAAGCTCATATTATTAAAAACACCACTAAATCTATAGGGATACTAAGAATACTCACTGATTACTAGGGATATCCATACCCTACACCACACTTATTCACATCAGTTGGTCTCGCGGCCACCCTGACCCAGACCGTTCTACCCTAGGGCAGATATGACACACAATCCGGTGTGTCTACACATGGGCCTGCAGAACCCAATGCTCCCTTTTCCAAAGTGTTCGCAATCCTGCGAAACTACACACTAGTTCGACCTCCTAGTGTTCTCACTTATTCAAGCCACAATCCAGTGGGTATCCACACTGGTTCGACCCCCCAGTGCTCTTACTAACGCCGCATATCAACGACGACCACATTCCTATGAACACCTATACATATATATATATATATTGGGAAGTCTCTTCACTAAGGGTCTGCTACTACAATAATATTATGGGATGGTGTACTAACTTAGTCCCTTGGTTGCAAGTCTCCTCTCTCCCTCACTATTACTTACCTGATCAGGGGTAGCATCTGTTCAAACAGTAATACTTACCAGGAAAGATTATCCTTACTGTATGAGGACAAAGATATACACACTATGTGATTGAGTTGTTTCCTGATTTAAGCGCTCCTACCCCCCTTATCCATCAGTGGCTCAACAGCAACTGGCTTGAAGCCAGGATAACTTTATCATAAAAGAACTCATGCACACTAATTCACTAATTAATGGGGTCATTTATTATTAGTACAATATAAACCTTCACACAGATATGACAAAGACTATAGGTAGAACACACCGCTTGAAAGAGAAAAGATTAAACATAACAGGAACACTCCGCTGAAAGGGAAAAGATTGGACATAAAGTGTAAGTGTAACTAATTCAGACTACCTCACCTATTAGAAGGAAGATTTCTCTCTCTGCCTCTGGTGGGATTAGGGCTCTCTCTCTGCCTCTGGTGGGATTAGGGCTCTCTCTGTCTCTCCCTCCGTCACCACATCACCACGCCTCTGGTTCAGTTGCTCCAGCTGACAGCCTTCTTTGATGCTCTCTGCACTGCTTTCTCTCTCCTCATCTTCAGCAATCGTCTGCCTTCTTTCTCCATTCAAGAACTGCACTCTATTCTGCAGCTTCAGCAGACATCCTCTCTCTCTCTGCAAGCTGTTCTGAGCTCCAAGCTGTTCTGAGCTCCCAGCAGTTCTGTGCTCCAAGCTGTTCTGAGCACCACGCTGAACTGCACACCACGCTGGACTGACCTCCAAAACTGAACTGAACTGAACTGACCACTCCTCCTCTCCTGTAGCTCACTAATATGGAAGCTTGTCCTTTCATGGAAAGTTACGGCCAGTAACCTGCCGCCCACCAAATTCTTGTACCTCCCCGTACCAAGGACACGTTCCCAGCTGGCCAGCCTGAAGTTGTGTCTTCGGAGTGGAGAAAAATACATTCTTCGATAAGGGCCAGCCTGAACCGGTTCTCTCCAAGCGAACAACAGCCTTAACTATAAACATTGCCTTTGCCCTGAAAAGCCTCTCTGCTTCATCAAGATGGAGTCCCTCTAGCTCTAGGCCTGTAGGCCTGAAAGGGGTGAAATGCTCCTTAGCTCTGTCAGAATACCTACATAAACCATACCAATATGTCTAATATGTCAAAGCCAATAGGCAATAGACAGGTTAAAGTCAAGAATAAAGGCATATTAAGCAGCTATCCTCTTCTAGGTCTGGAAAAAGGGCTTAAAAGGGCCAACACAGGCTAAGAATACCTATACTAGATGCGAGCAAGATTAATGATCTATATCACTGCTAAATAAAGCCAAAAACTCTGCCATAACATTGCACCCCTAGATCCTTATCTTGCGAGCATCAATAAACAACAACAACCATCTAAACAAACATCAACATAATCTATCCAACATAGGCTAAAAATACCTATCCTAGATGTGAGCAAGATTAAGATCTATATCACTGCTAAATATCTCTGCCATCCACCCTTAGATCCTTATCTTGCGAACATCTTATAAACAATAACATCTAGATAAACAAACATCAACACAATCTATCAACAAATCAAAACCTAAAAAACTCCCTAAAAAGAATGACAACTCAAGGAAATTCCACCTGAAACTCAATTGTAGGGAATAGAAACCTAAAAACAAATCAAAGCACCCTTGACTTGAATGCTGAAACATATCTGAGATTGGATCTGATAACAAAAGAAACTAACCAAAGCATCCTCAAACTAAATGTGCCTCAACTTCTAATGATAACTGGTGAAATCTAGTGATATAGGGACTTATGTGTTGAATGAAAACAGCAAGGGGCCTAAATGGGGCCTACTTCGGACAACTTAAGGCTAAATGAGGCCTACCTACTATTGTCAACTTAAGAACTAAATGTGTTTCAACTCCTAATGAGAGAACAAGAAAGGGCCTAAATGAGCCCTACGTACTATAGGCAACTTAAGCTAATGATGACTCATGAAACTATTGGTGTAGGGGCTAATATGTGAGATGAAAATAACAATAGGCCTAAATGAGGCCTACCTACTAATATTTGTCAATTTAAAGTGAAATCTGAGAAATAAACATGACAAACTGTGTCAAGGTTTGGGCAAACATTAATACATAATCATACTAAAAGACACACCACCCAAAACAATCCAAATTTTAAGGTAACCACCCTTTGATCAATCAAGGTGAAAATGTAAGAACAGTAAAAACTATAACCCCATTTCTACAAGATAGCTGGTGTAACAGTAAGAACACATGTGGGCACCGCCATTCAAAAAAAGTCCTTCATTGGCAAAAACTGTTTTGAAGAAAACAGAAAAACTATAATAGGTGACATATTTTTTGCTTTAAAAGTGGGGCCTGCTTGTCCAAGGGATTATTCATGAAATCCTTTAAAATTCTGTAACAAATAAAACAAGGTTGTGGGTTTTATCTTTTTAAATGGGGCCTACTCGTAGTGATGTCAACAAAAGAATTGCAGGCTAAGGAATTACATAACAAAATCCTTTTGCGGGAAATCGTATCATGACGGATTCTGTCACAAATAAAAAAAAATTGTATTGGTTTTATCAAAAATATAAGTCCAATGTCCTACTATTGGGGTTCAAGGCAGTCAATTTTGGGACATCAGTGTAGGTCACCACCCTTCATCTTCTGTATCCGGTTACAAGGAAGCACTTCCTCCGATGCGGCCATCCACCACCAATCCGGCTTGGTCTGGTCTGGTTCCATCTTCCAAAAATAATAAACTAAAATAAAAACATGAAAGTAAAAAGCTAAAACAAAAAAGTGGAAGGGGGGAGGGACCCACTCACAACCACAACTGCAGCAATCCTAGAAACAAGAGAACAAGTATCATTATTCTTGTAAAATAAAATTTTCCATTTAAAAAGCACCCCGGGTGCCTTTCATTATTGAAAAGAAAATATCCTAATTAAATAAAAACATTCAAAATTTAACTTTCAATAACATTGTGTGGGGCCTAACATACCCTAATCCTCATGAAGCCAGCCCCTCCCTTCAGAGCAGGAGCCATGCTACAGTGGGAAGCTACTTTGAAACACTGCCAAGTGATGAGCCTCTCTAAGCCAGCCCCTCCCTTACATAAACAAGCCATCCGCGGAAGAAAATTGGATTGTAGCCAATCATAACGAACTGGGACGTGATCGAAACTTGCAGAATGAAGGAAAAAACTCGTCTGCACAAACCAGCTGGTCTGCCAAGGTCGAAAAACAAATTTCTCATGCCTTATTTTCTAACTAACGGAAGCTAGAATTTAAAAAAAAAAATTCTGTTACAGTGTACTGCCAATTAAAAAAGCTCCAGTTTTGAAAAAGACTTTAGTCCAACTAATTCAGCTAAAGGCAAGACACTTAAAATATGGGCACTTATTTAGAAAGGGGAAACTACCTTTTGCACACAAGATTATACATTCTGCATTTGGGAAAAAAAACGAAGTAACATGGTCCATTTGTCAAAGAGAAATAATTTGTAAAACAACATAAAATGCAGATACATTTCAACATTGGATTTAATTTAAGGTTTTGCTGACACATTTATAAAAGCATACATTTTAATTTACATTTGGGAAAATAATAATGTTACATTTTAACATTTTTCCTTTCAAAGGCACATGGTTGCCTTTCACTAATTAAAAGCACATGTCACCATGCACAGTCGGGCAAGATTTATTATTCTCAAACCAGCACATTCCTGTCTAGATGGAAACCCCTCACAGAAATAATTAATGAAAATAGCTCCGTAGCGTGCACTCTAACGGGCCATTTTTTTAACATTTCACTCAATTTAAGAGAACACAGCTTCCTCCGTTAGGTTGATTTATAACCACATCAGTTCCAAGGCGAACCCACACAAATTCGTAGACGCATTCCAAAAAGAATGTGAAATGAACAAAACCCTTCGCAAAACACAAGATGTTACCTTTCCGTCAAGAAACTGACAAAGCACATAGGCAGACCAAGGAATCAAAAAAAGTCAAAATCAAACCATCAAATAATCCTTAAAATAATCCACTGACTTTTATAGTCAGGTCAGATAACCATGCATGTTGACAGCATGTAAAAAATAAAGACTGCCATCTCAACTCAAGATATTAACCCTTTGGCAGCTCAAGCAGAATCATTTCCCAACGTCCATTTATACATGGGAAAATCATGATCACATTTCTTCACGTTTACAGATGACACGTACACATATTTTCAAAAACGTTATCCCCAAGCACCCGAGAGAGATCCAGCTCCCTCCTGCCAAACGTAATGATAACATGCCCTGTCTAAGCCATGACCACATGGCGCTATTCACAAGCCATATTTACAAGACAAGCCTTTCACAAACAACATTTCCAAGGCGCAATGCACAAGGAACACAGCAGATCAACATGAGAACATGCACCTCACAAGCCACAATAATATGGCGCTATTCACAAGCCAAATTTACAAGACAAGCTTTTCACAAACAATGTATCCAAGGCGCAATGCACAAGGAACACAATAGATCAACATGAGAACATGCACCTCACAAGCCACATTAATATGGCGCTATTCACAAGTCATATTTACAAGGAGCTATATTCAAAGAACTTCACAGATCATAGAACAATGAACACATTTCACATTGCACAGCATAAGCAGATGCAGCAAGCAATTTAATGGGCAATTTAAAAGCATTTTTTACACACATTTATACAATTGGACCATCACATAGATGCAACTGGCTTCCTCATGTAATGCCATCCTTCAACTCTGACAGTTTAAACACCAAGATGAAAACCATTCCTTCCACCCTGAATAAACCAAATGCCATGATGTAATGCAATCTCCTCACGCTGCAACTGTTCAAGCCCATAGGTCTAACAGGCTACATAAACTGCAACATTACGCCAGATGGAACCAGCGTTCAGGGCACTCCCTCAGAACACATGGGAAACTCTCTAAGCACATGGCAAGGTCACACAGGTTTCGTAAACTGTTCGACTACGCCAGATGTAATGTCTGGCGCTCAGAGCACTCCCACACAACACATGGGAAACAATCTAAGCACATGGCCAGGCACACAGGCTTCGTAAACTGTCCGACTACGCCAGATGTAATGTCTGGCGCTCAGGGCACTCCCACACAACACATGGGAAACAATCTAAGCACATGGCCAGGCACACAGGCTTCGTAAACTGTTCGACTACGCCAGATGTAATGACTGGATTTTCTGAGTAGGTGGGATCAGCCCCCAGGGGCCCCTCCAACCCAGCCAGAACGTACTCACCTTCCCTCCTCAGGACCCCTCTATCCAGGCACCTGGTACCTACCTGAGGATGGGGAACTCGCAATATACAAGCTCATATTATTAAAAACACCACTAAATCTATAGGGATACTAAGAATACTCACTGATTACTAGGGATATCCATACCCTACACCACACTTATTCACATCAGTTGGTCTCGCGGCCACCCTGACCCAGACCGTTCTACCCTAGGGCAGATATGACACACAATCCGGTGTGTCTACACATGGGCCTGCAGAACCCAATGCTCCCTTTTCCAAAGTGTTCGCAATCCTGCGAAACTACACACTAGTTCGACCTCCTAGTGTTCTCACTTATTCAAGCCACAATCCAGTGGGTATCCACACTGGTTCGACCCCCCAGTGCTCTCACTAACGCCGCATATCAACGACGACCACATTCCTATGAACACCTATACATATATATATATATATTGGGAAGTCTCTTCACTAAGGGTCTGCTACTACAATAATATTATGGGATGGTGTACTAACTTAGTCCCTTGGTTGCAAGTCTCCTCTCTCCCTCACTATTACTTACCTGATCAGGGGTAGCATCTGTTCAAACAGTAATACTTACCAGGAAAGATTATCCTTACTGTATGAGGACAAAGATATACACACTATGTGATTGAGTTGTTTCCTGATTTAAGCGCTCCTACCCCCCTTATCCATCAGTGGCTCAACAGCAACTGGCTTGAAGCCAGGATAACTTTATCATAAAAGAACTCATGCACACTAATTCACTAATTAATGGGGTCATTTATTATTAGTACAATATAAACCTTCACACAGATATGACAAAGACTATAGGTAGAACACACCGCTTGAAAGAGAAAAGATTAAACATAACAGGAACACTCCGCTGAAAGGGAAAAGATTGGACATAAAGTGTAAGTGTAACTAATTCAGACTACCTCACCTATTAGAAGGAAGATTTCTCTCTCTGCCTCTGGTGGGATTAGGGCTCTCTCTCTGCCTCTGGTGGGATTAGGGCTCTCTCTGTCTCTCCCTCCGTCACCACATCACCACGCCTCTGGTTCAGTTGCTCCAGCTGACAGCCTTCTTTGATGCTCTCTGCACTGCTTTCTCTCTCCTCATCTTCAGCAATCGTCTGCCTTCTTTCTCCATTCAAGAACTGCACTCTATTCTGCAGCTTCAGCAGACATCCTCTCTCTCTCTGCAAGCTGTTCTGAGCTCCAAGCTGTTCTGAGCTCCCAGCAGTTCTGTGCTCCAAGCTGTTCTGAGCACCACGCTGAACTGCACACCACGCTGGACTGACCTCCAAAACTGAACTGAACTGAACTGACCACTCCTCCTCTCCTGTAGCTCACTAATATGGAAGCTTGTCCTTTCATGGAAAGTTACGGCCAGTAACCTGCCGCCCACCAAATTCTTGTACCTCCCCGTACCAAGGACACGTTCCCAGCTGGCCAGCCTGAAGTTGTGTCTTCGGAGTGGAGAAAAATACATTCTTTCGATAAGGGCCAGCCTGAACCGGTTCTCTCCAAGCGAACAACAGCCTTAACTATAAACATTGCCTTTGCCCTGAAAAGCCTCTCTGCTTCATCAAGATGGAGTCCCTCTAGCTCTAGGCCTGTAGGCCTGAAAGGGGTGAAATGCTCCTTAGCTCTGTCAGAATACCTACATAAACCATACCAATATGTCTAATATGTCAAAGCCAATAGGCAATAGACAGGTTAAAGTCAAGAATAAAGGCATATTAAGCAGCTATCCTCTTCTAGGTCTGGAAAAAGGGCTTAAAAGGGCCAACACAGGCTAAGAATACCTATACTAGATGCGAGCAAGATTAATGATCTATATCACTGCTAAATAAAGCCAAAAACTCTGCCATAACACCATGTTACATAAAATACAACGTTTACATTCTCGTTTCTACACAGTGCTATATAATCTACACATTTCTTCGCTTTATAATTCATCTTCTTTCTCCATCTAATGATTTCATACGTATATTCAGTTTAGCACGTTTAAACATTTTCACATTTCTATATTAGACCACTATATATACACGGTCTTTCTAATGTATTTCTAAAGTGAATACAGATACAATTCCTATTACTTAGGTTACATCGGCTAACCTATACACTACAAGTGCTCCTTCATGTTACAACTTCTACGTTTATGCGATATGCTTGTAAATATGGTACAGATATACTTTTCATTCAAATTGCGCTCTCTCAGTTCCCCCCTTTGATGACCTCTGGGGTCATCACTAATTTCAATTTGAATGACACTTTACACAGAACTAGTTACAAGGTTCTCTCTTTTTATCGTTTCGAGAGCTCTCAAACTTTTATACTGTTGATCTTGTAAAGCAGCTAATCTCCTTTCCTGCTCTCTCATGGACCTTTGTAACCGGTTCGACCTATACCATTTGTACAATTTCACTAAACCCAACAATGTAATTATGCAAATCAATATTATTAAAACAGGTTTCAATATGTACCACACAACACTTTTACCAAGATTGGCAAACCAATTTCCAACTTTTCCCATTCCATGACCTACTTTTTCCCAAACATTTACTTTTGTCAAATCTTCGATTTCTTTATGTATCTGTGTAATGTTCCGTATGACTTTCTCAAGTGGTTTTGAATTATCTGGAATGTAAGTACAACATTTTTGGACCTTCAAAGCCTTGCAAACTCCGCCCTCTTTTGCTAGCAGAACATCTAAAGCAAGACGGTTCTGAAGAACCATTGCCCTAATCGACTGCATCTCTCCTTCTACTAGCATTAATGACCTTGCAGTACTTGCAGACAATCTATCTACAACTGTAGCTAGTCTCCTGATCTTAACATCGTTAAGTATCAAACCTAAAAGAGGAAACATTGCTCCAAATATGTCTCCAACTACCTCAGCATCTCCTACTTCCCTTTTCGCTCTTCTCGAAGTCTTTCCTTCTATGATCTCTAAATCCTTTGCATGATATATTTTGGGGAAGACAATTGCCAAGTAACACAAACCATACCAATTGTCAGGCAGTTTTACATAGGCATTTCTTCCACATACAAAATATACATTAGGAATCGCTTGCATCCCTTTCATAAAATCTTTCGTATAGTACTCTAACCTAAAAGAATGTTCGCAATTAACTTCACCTACAAATACACTCTCATAATATGTCTTGCTTCGAGTTAAACATAACTTTCCTTTCTGCGTTCTATCCAAAGCTATTGGACCATTGCTACCCTTCTTCTTGTGTGCTTTTTCTTCTTCGGTCCAATCTGTTTTCCACTGTCCTGACATTTTTAGAATCTTCTGCCTTCTGTACCGGTCATCTACTTGTCCAATAAATTTCTTCTCTACCTCTGACACCTTGCAAGTCAGATTATTTCTGCGTGCATATGAAGTATCTAATGTATCCCAAGGAAGAAAGAATTTTGATAACCTATCTTCCTTTTTGTGATAGTCCCACTTATTCATTTGTTTATAATTCGGGACTTCAGGTAGTACCGAATCATAATTTGAAAAGTAGTACTCGAACCCTTCTCTACCATAAAATATACTGAGCAATAAACTACATGTTATCCCGTATGTCAGTGGGAGATGATGATATCTGATGCCTTCATCTACGGAAGCCGGCAATTGCATGCACACATAACAATCCTTGGCCTCCATGGCATCAATATACTCATATAATAGCTTGGCATATGCATTTGATCTAAAATTTCCCTGCGATTCGTCTACGTGTAACCTACGAGCTTCATCTGCCAGTAACGCCTTTTCACGGATGACATTGCTCTCCTCTTTCTTCCCAACAAGAGCAGGTTTCAAAGTCGTTACAGGCTTTACATCTGTTGTCTCCCTTTCACTTGCATGTCCTACCATGTATGATGTGGTAACTACTGTAATAATGAGAAAAATTACTACCGCTATTAGTGTACCTACTATGCATTTGGCTTTTCGGTTTGGGTTGTCATTCTCCATGTTATCAAAACAGCGTAGCTCTTTCTTTTTCGAAGAAAAGTTTTCTTTTCAAGTCTTTGTCTTGCTTTATTTGCCTTCTCAGTCTGTGAAGCGCTCTTAATCAACAAAAAGTCTCTTTTCACAACAATGTATTTTCTCTTCAGCAATAGACAACCCTAACCCTTCTCCGTCCTCTAAATGCAATCCCTAATTTTATTCTTCTTTCCACTCGGCGCTAGGTTATCTTCTTCTTTATAGCTTAAACACAAAAGTCTTTATGCATCTACAATGATTCTCGTACCTGCAGCTCTAATAACATGTTCCAATAATTCTAAACGAATGACTTTTTCTTCTTGTGCTGGTATTTGATGACCAAAAGTCGGAAACTCTAATCGATTCAGTACTAGGTCTTTGATCCGACTTAGGTAAAGGGGAATGGGAAGTGTGAAAGTCAGTAACCCCTCAGTCTCGATTCCAGGCGTCAACATCCATATCTCCACTGCCACAAATGGATCGAGATTGATCACTTGCACTTCTCTCACTCTCCCAGATCTCTGTCCCCAAGACATCTGCTAGATAAGTCCACTCTGGGGTGGCGTACCTTCTGCAGGGCACACGTACCCTTCTTGATCTTCTCGGACTCTCAGAGCCTGAATCCGTAGCTTCTTCGTCTAGTTCCGAATCTTCAGAGATCGGGACAAGGGTGCTCTCTGGATTTGCTCTCAAGCTTGACCTTCTCCGTCTTTCCGGCCAACTAGCTTCTCCATTCCTTGTCCTCCTGCTCCTTGTTCTTGGACTCGTCTCTTGATCACTTGCAGCTTGTTCGGTATCTGACTCGAACTCCCAGCTATTTTCCTCTTCTGAGGCGACTTCGGTCTCACTGGTGTCCTGACCGTAGTCAGCTTGTTCCGACACAGGCCAGCCTCTTCAATCACCTCTACAGCTTGGCTTTCCCTCTCTGTGGCTTCTCCGCTTTCCACTGGATTCTCATCCGAGAGAGGAGCTGTTTATTCCAGAGGTGCCGGAACTCTTCGGGTGTGTGAGGCGTGTATCCAGTTGGGCAAGCCTCCACACTTTACGGCAGTGTTCGTAACTAGTATGACTTGGAACGGTCCTCGCCAGCGCGCGTCTAGACAGTTCTTCCTGACATGCTTCTTCACCAGGACCCAGTCCCCCGGACACAGGTCATGGCACAAGTCTTGTGCTGATGGAACCTCTGCAGCCTGGACCTGGAGGGACACAGAATGAATGGCATCAGATAGTCCCTTGCAGTAGTCCAAGATCAAATCGTCTGTGATGTTCAACAATGCTGCAGTCGGAACCGATGGCAGTCTCATAGCTCTTCCCATTAGCACCTCGTGTGGAGAGAGACCTGTTCTTCTATCTGGTGTGCTACGTATGCTCATAAGAACCAATGGAAGTGCATCAGGCCAACTCAGAGATGTCGATGAACAAACTTTGGCAAGTCTGGATTTAAGTGTGCTGTTGATTTGCTCTACAATCCCCGAAGCTTCTGGTCGATAACTACAGTGGAGCTTCTGGTCAATACTCAAGGCTGAACATAGCATCTTCACTACTTCGCTGTTGAAATGAGTTCCTCTGTCCGATTCCAAAGAGGATGGCACCCCATCCCTCGGTATCAACTCTCTAAGCAACAGTTTTGCTACTGTAAGTGTATCGCACCTACGTGTCGGGTAAGCTTCAACCCATCTGGAAAATATACAAACAATCACTAAGACGTATCTGAGTCGATTGCACTTGGGCATTTCAATAAAATCCAGCTGCATTCTATTGAAAGGCCCCCCAGACCTCCCTATGTGACTCAATGTGACTGGTGTTCTTTTCCCTACGTTTAGTTGCTGACAGATCGCACAACGCTGACATACTGCTTCTGCCGCTACTCTAAACTTCGGATTGTACCACGTTTGTCTGAATACTCTCACCATAGCATCTCTACCTATATGTGCTGGTCCATGCAATCTCCTTGCCATTGGACTAACAAGTTCGTTTGGTAAAACTGCTCTCCCATCTGCAGAAATCCAAAAATTCATTTCACTTTTGGTACATCCAGCTGTCTCCCATGCTTTTTTCTCATCATCTGGTGCATTTTCCTGAACGCACTTTAGTTCGTCCAACGTATCTACAGTGTCTAACAACATAGTCAACTCAGTTCTTTCCTGTATTCCCCCCACTTCTACTTTGGTGTGAGAATACCCCTGTTCTGCACAATAACGTGCAACTTCGTCTGCGTATCGGTTTCCTTGTGACACAAAATCTGTATTCTTTGTGTGCGCGGCGCATTTGACAACCGCTATAGCTTCTGGACCTTGTAATGCTTCTAACAATAATCTCACGAATTCTCTGTTCCTAATAGGAGAACCCGAGGAGGTCATGTAACCTCTTTGAGACCACAACTGCCCGTAGTCGTGAACTACCCCGAAACCATACTGGCTATCGGTGTATATGGTGACTCGAATTTTGTTACCTGCCAAACAGGCACGGGTCAAAGCAATGATTTCAGCTACCTGAGCGGAATGTACTCCTTCCAGGCAAGCGGCTTCCACAACTCTGGTAATTGTACAAACTGCATATGCTGCTCTCAGCTGACCGATATCGTCTCTTACGCATGAACCATCAACAAAGAATATTTCATCGGGGTCAGTCAATGGCTCATCCACGATATCTGGTCTCGGTTTGGTGCATAGTTCAGTCACATCAAGGCAGTCATGATCTGTACAGATTTCATCATCAATGTCATTTGGAAGTGGCATCAAAGTAGCAGGATTCAAGACAGAGCATCTCTTTAGGGTCACATTCTCAGCAGCCAATATGACTTGCTCGTAGCGTGTGAGCCTACTATTCGTCAGATGCTGAGTCTTAGTCCTGGTCATTAACAATTCCACAGAATGCGGTACGTACACCACTAACTGATGTCCCATTACCACATTTTCACATCTTTCAATGCTGACACCCGTTGCAGCAACGGATTTGAGACATCCGGGCAACGCTGCGGCTACTGGATCTAATGTAGCCGAAAAATACGCAACTGGCCTACGCGCATTTCCGTGTATCTGGGCCAAAACTGCTAAAGCACAACCTTCTCTTTCGCAGCAGTAAAGCAAGAATGGTTTTTCGTAATCAGGCATTCCCAAAGCCGGGGCACGACACAAGTCCTCCCTCAGCTGCAAAAATGCCATCAAACAGTCTTTGTCCCATGGTACCGGATCACTCACTCCCTTGTGCGTCAGTTTTAGTAAAGGTTTTGCCTTCAGTGAAAAGTTGGCTATCCACTGCCGACAATAACCGACCATGCCTAGGAACATCCTGACTTCTCTTTGTGTTTTAGGCGCGTTCATTTTCATGATCGCCTCTATTCTGTCTGGAGACACCTTCCGTTTTCCCTTTTCAATCCTATGGCCCAAGTATTGCACTTCGGTCAGACAATACTGCAATTTACTTGGAGACACCTTGTGTCCGTTCTCGGCCAAGTGATTTAGTAAGGTGATGGTGTCTACTTTGCAAGCTTCCTCAGTTTCTGACGCCACTAGGAGGTCGTCTATGTACTGGACCAGAACCGAGTTCATGGGCAGTACTAGACTTTCAAGATTCTTCTTCAGCAGCTGGTTAAAAATCGATGGGCTTTCTGTATACCCCTGGGGAATACGACACCATGTTAAAACGCAATTTTCCAGCTTAAAAGCGAACAAATACTGGCTCTCCTCATCTAAAGGAATCGAAAAGAAACCCTGGCACAAGTCTATCACTGTGAACCATTCAGCTTGGAACGGTATCTGAAACAATATTACTGATGGATTTGGTACCACTGGACAACATGAAACAACGATATTATTAATCTTTCGAAGATCCTGCACTATTCTGTATTTCCCACTAGGCTTCTGCAAACCCATAATTGGGGAGTTACATGGACTTCCCACGATCTCCTTCAGTATTCCCTGTTTAATCATGGATTCGATCACAGGCTTTATTCCTGCAATTGTCTCCGGTGTCAACTTATATTGTGGTGTTTTTGGATACTCAGCATTGGGTTTTACCATGATCTTTACCGGTTCTACCCCTTTGATCAGTCCTATTTCTTCTCCAGTAAAATCCCACACCTCAGCTGACACTGTCTCCTTCAAGTCCTGTGGAAGCTCCTCCACCGTTAGGGTAGGATATAGTTCCACGCATTCCTGCGAGTTTACAACCTTAAAATCGGCATCATCATCGTTAGTCTGCACTTCTACTCCTTCAGGTGTGCAATATATAGTGCAATTTAGTTTACACAACAGATCTCTTCCTTGTAGACACACAGGGCTAGAATCACAAATCACAAACTGATGTTCATCACTGTAGTTCCCTATCTTCACTGACACTGGTTCAGTCAGAGGATTCGTCATTCTCCTGTTTGCGACTCCTACCACCTGAATCGTCTCTCCCGACATTGGCAGACCTGGGACTACCGCCGATCTCAAAGTGGATCGAGTGGCCCCCGTATCCACCAAAAAGGTCGTAGGACATCCAGCCACCTCAGCCTCTACGTATGGTCCTCTCTGGTCTACTTCCAGGGCTGCTCCTAGAGTACAGTCTTCTTCCCTATTCACTCGTTGCCCTGTAAGAGGATCAACGTAGTAGCATTCTTCTCCTCCTACGAACAGTGGCAGTTGTCTATAGGTTTTTCCTCCATTTGTAATGCGAGGCGGTTGAGGGAACGGGGCTCGAGGAGTCTGAGTCCCCCCTTTGATAAACTTTCCCTTCGGGACCACTGTTCCCTTTACCATGCTGGTTTGAACCTCATCCTCCTCCTGTTCTAATTCCCCCGTCTCGACATTATAGGGACACTCGCGTCTCCAATGTCCCACCTCGTTACACTGATGGCACCTCGTTGTCTTTTTCAGTGTCGCGATATCTACCCTCGGTCTTTGTCTTTCTTCCTCATCTCTGCTCTGATTATTCTGTTTCTTTCCTAGTGTTCCTGTTCCCTGTTGTCGCTGTCCACCCTTTCCAGCTGACTGCATCTGCACCAACATCAGCTTTTCCTTAAGTTTCTTTGCCTTTGGATCTATTTCATCGCTACAGTACCTCGCATACCTCAGAATCTCATCTAACGGTTTGTTTTGCCAACAGATCAAATGTTGTTGTATCATTAAGCTTATGTCGGGTCGCAATCCCAGGACAAACTTCGACACAAACTGTCCTATGTCTTTGGGATCCATCACATCCAACCCACTGTACTGTTTGAATGCTTTCAGCAATCTCTCATAGAACTCGTGAACTGTCTCTTTAGGTTCCTGAGTTGTTTGATCTATCTTAACCCAGTCTATGTCCTGCAACGGCACCTTCTCTTTTAACCATGCAATTACCCTCTCGTATTTTTCCATGACTCTCTCTGATGGACCATTCGTCCGGGCATCCCTCGTGGGTTCACAACTGGGCCATTCGACACTAAGCTTACATGCCGTCCACAAATCTCCGGGTACTACGATATCAAACAGGGTGTTCAAGTCGATCCACAGCACCTTAGAGATCTTCACGAACCTCTCTACCTGTTTGTACCACTCGACGGGATTCTCCCTGAGCTTTGGAAAGGAATTGGTAAATGCCGCTAAATCCCCCCTACTCCAGGGCACATGCACGTAGCTTCCGTTCGCGATTTCTCGCAAAGGGAAAGCTTCCATTCGCATTAGCTCTCCATCCGGGGACCTCGTAAGTGTACTCCTTCTGACGGATCCCCTCTTGGACCATCTTTCCTCCCATTTATCCAAATCCCTCCACATCCTGATACTCAGGATCAGTTCCTTTATGTGTACTTTCAGCCCAATCGTCCTACGCTCATCTAGATCCTGATCCGTGCAGTTTAGCCTATGGTTACCCTGTAAAGCTTTAGTTCGGGATAAGTCTATCATGTACCTGTCTGCCAATTCAGATAATTTTTCATGAACTGACCTCGCTTTCCGAGTAACATCCTTAGACATAAACAGTATTTCTCCCTGATCATACAGCTCTATCCTTTCCATTGGCAATGTGCCGTCTATTATTTCATCCAAATCTGATTTTAAACTGGTTACATCGAGCCGTTTTGCTTTTATCTCAGCTCTCAGTACCTCACCCCTAGGTGGTTCGTATACATCCCTTTCACCCCCACTACGAGCCCTACGTCTCGGTGCAGGTGAGTTATGAGGCGTCCTTCTTGCTTCTCTTTGTTCCCACCTCTCTAGATCCCAAGCTTTTCCATCCTCCCTTGGGGTATGGTGGAACAATGTTCTATCCCCCATTACTGCGTTCTGTCTTTTTAGCTCGGCCTCTCTAGATGCAAGATAGGATCCTCCGTTCTGCTCTATATCACTGCAACTCCCTTGCTGTCTGGTGTCACTCAATAAACGGTAAGGTCCTTCACGGTCCTCCATGTTCCCGCGATCCCGTCCGTGATCACTGGATGTATGGCGAGACCTTTCGCGACTCCCTATATTCTCGTGACTCCAATGTCGCACGTTTTCTCCCGGGGCATGGTGAGTGCACCTGAAGCTATCTCGGTACTCCTGCGTCTTCCGTTCTCCCTCACTAAGAATGAGGCGAGGCACTCCCCCACACCCTGCACTGAGTTTGAGTTTGAGTTTAAAAGTTCTTCTTAAGCGCACGTATACCAGCGGCTTCTTGGCGCTCTTGTCCTCACACATTTGTCTAGTGCCACCGATGGTATGGCAAGTATCTCCCTTGCTTCCTTGACTCCCTCCCTCCCACTCCGGGCTGCTTTCGCCAGCTCCGCAGTGAGAGAGGATCCTGTTATCCTGATCTCTCCATTCTGCTTCTGTTTCTAATCTTTTATTCTGAGTCTCTTCGGCAGCATCCCATTCTTTCAAATACTCCCTTAATTCCTTGAAGGTTTTCGGTTTCGGTCCCCTCAGATCCATCTGTCCTCTCTGACCCCCTTGTTCTATCCAGGGACCCGTTGCTGAATCCAATGGGGTACTCCGACTCTTTGGTCCTAGCAACTGCCTTTGGGAATTGATCGTATTATTCCTACTCTCCATCTCTGCCCTTTCCCTGTCCCATCGTGCCTGTTCCTCCTGCTGGACTCCCTCCGGGTTGTAGATTGACACTATAGGACCTATGGTAACAGGTACTTGTAGAGCATCCGGCAATTGATACGACCTTGCACACTGCGTTTCTGGCACCTTCTGGACCACGAATCTTCCTACTACTCTCTGTACGGGACTAGATTGAGGTACTTCCTCACCTTTCTTGGGATCCCACTCTGTTGTGGGGAGCGGTTTATATTCCCCCCACCTAGCCCCATCCCCTTGCTGTAGTTCGGGACTTTCGGCTTCTCTGTTGTACGGAGGTGGTCTATCTAATAATAGCCTCTCTATCAGATCCTCATCCGGCTCGCTATCCTCATCTTCTTCTAGAGGTTTCTTTTCTCCCGTAGTCTCTAGCATTGTGAACAGTTTGTCTGCTTCTATCTTCTGCACCCTCCACTTTTTAGCTTCATCATCCCATTTAGCATCCTGCACTGCTTTTACCGATCGTCTCACTCTCTCTTGGCGTCTATTCGAGCTCTTTTCGTGTGCCGTTCTAAACCATGCACTAAGGGCTTCGAACTGTGTTGGCCTCGGTAGAGGTCTCGTTGCTAGCATTACCGCTTTTAGTTGGTTCAATACTTCTAACCTAAACGTCCCGTATCTTGGAAACGTCAGTTCCTTATTTCCTTCCGTTAGCTTACTCCACTCGGAGATCCATAGTATTGAGTGTAACCCTACATTGACAGCCATATAATAAGCTGGTGTGCCTTCTGGTGGAGCTTCTTCCCCTGCATACAAGCTTCCTCTATCTTTCTTAAAGATCGCCCTTAAACGTTTAAAACACTTCATTTTCAAAATCTACGATTTTCCTTTAATTCTCTTTCTTATTTACTTCCCGCTGACAACCACCAATCCCTACGCGGCTCTCGCTGACCCGCCTATCCCAGCGTGACTCTACGCTGACCGACCAATCTCAGCGCGGCTCTACGCTGACGTCACTCGTCCCCTCTGCAGCAGTTCCCCTCCTTTCTCAACTCGTCTCACGATCTTGCATGCGTTTTCATTCATACGCCGAAAAATGACTACTTCCGTCCAAGCGATCACTTTTCTTGACTGTACGTCCACAGTCTAACTGTAATTGTCACCTCAACGGACGAGACGTCTTTCCTCTCACGTTCAGACGCTCGCCTTAACTGATAGGTTACTTACACACAGTAAACGTCCGACCAGCGTCCGTTACTCATACACTCACTCTGTCACTCCCCCTATCATCGGTCCTAAGGGCGATCAATGGTACCTCATGACCCCCTTTACAATGGTAGACAATTACTCTGGGTGTTCGATACACCCGAACCACTTAAGCCCTTCACTGGATCTTAAGATTTTATCCGGTTGCGCGCGCTCACAACCTTCCCTCAATCACACTACAGGCATTCAACTCCGCTTGACATTACAACACAGGTACAACACAAAACACCGCAATCTGGCAACGCATGACCCTTATACTCACTCTCGACCGACTCTGCTGCTTTTCTCTCGCACCGTCAGCACCTTCTTCGGCAGGGATTCTTCTTCTGGTCGTCGATGACTAGGGACCTTGGGGTAATCTAGACCTGACCTAGGTTGTCTTCCTCAAGAAGAAAACCATCTTTCTCTGCTACCAACTGCGGGGAATGAGATTTTGATACCTTTTCTGATTACTTAGATACCTATCTCATTCTTCCTTTTGGATCGATTATTTTCTGTCATTGAGTAAAAGGCAACCCCACATAGGTTAAATCAACCCCATAGACTGACACAACTCTGAAGAACCACTTACGACTGATAAAGTTTAAAAGTTTAATATAAGATCAAAATCAATTTCATATACAATCCTCTCAGGATAAGATTCAACAAGTATACAGAAACTAAAAGGAACCTAAATTCCCTAAAGAATCTAAGTCTACAAAAGAATACAATTAAGATCAATTCCAGAATCAACAGATTAAAAGCATAGACACAAAGTGGATCCGTTGCGTCATCTACAAAAGAGAATAACAAGTTAAATCTGTCCCTACTCTATACTAGGTGACATCCCTACTTCGCAAGTTCCTTACCTAAAAAAGGTGTCAGCAGTTTGACTTCCAAAGAAGTTCAAACTCTCTTAGCCTCTAATGGTAACTTATCGAGAAACAGTACCCTCTCTGCCTACCCATCCGCTCTCTAAGGGTCCTCGGCCTACTGCTCCCTTGCGCTCTGCTCTTTCTCTCTGACTCCTCAGGCCATCTGCGCTCTCTTCTTCCCAGGGTGCTGTCCCTAAATACACAATCACAGTATGGGTGGAACGCCCCTTGACGCCCACCACGTATACATTTACACATGCTCTCATTCTTGGGTTTTTTCCATAGCTTCATCTCTTCGCGTCGTCCGTTAAGTTGACCTTGCTTCTTAGGCGCCATCTTCGTCTTCGTGCTGGTGACTTCATTGACATTCCAGTTGACACTTTCAGAGCAAAGTCTATCACCTCAACAGAGTTCCATTCATTACCGTTGTGATCATAACCTTGTTTGGTCCTGTGAACGGTCATTCCTAAACAAGACCCCAAATTCCAAGCGTCTCTTATCTCACTTAGGCCATAAACTTCGTCCAGCATTGTCACCTTAAATCTAGCAAGACCTTTGACTCTTGTCTCGCACGTACAGATCAAGGCTATCCCCCTCTTCCTGTGAGACCACTAAATTATATGCAGTGGACTACACTCTTGCGAACGCTTGGCCTATTAGGTTAAAATCACACATGACCACACTTTCTAAAACTCCTTCGTCTACACAGTATAACCTTTAACACACATACATATATATATAATCGAATTAGCGAATCGGTGATTATACTTGAATCCATGTTACATAAAATACAACGTTTACATTCTCGTTTCTACACAGTGCTATATAATCTACACATTTCTTCGCTTTATAATTCATCTTCTTTCTCCATCTAATGATTTCATACGTATATTCAGTTTAGCACGTTTAAACATTTTCACATTTCTATATTAGACCACTATATATACACGGTCTTTCTAATGTATTTCTAAAGTGAATACAGATACAATTCCTATTACTTAGGTTACATCGGCTAACCTATACACTACAAGTGCTCCTTCATGTTACAACTTCTACGTTTATGCGATATGCTTGTAAATATGGTACAGATATACTTTTCATTCAAATTGCGCTCTCTCAGATTCATGCGGGGAGGGGCCCGCGGGGACGCCGAGGCCTTGCTGTGCAGGGTGGGAGTTTGTGGAGCTGTCTTATGCTGTGTTAATGGTCAGTTTTTAAGGGTTCATCCACCGAAGTGTCATGGCTCATGGGTCAGAAGAGGTTAAGGGTTGCACTTCACACAATGTGTCACTGACTCTGACTGAGTGAGTGACCCTGGAGTAGTAGTGTCCTTTCCAAATTCCGGCGCAAAAAGGAGGAGATACATACGTTTAAGGCACCGCTAATCGGCCTGCTTGAGGAATTGGGCATCTCGTCCCTAGATCATGAGGGTGCATCCTTTCCACATTGTGACGTGAAAATAAATCGGAGATCGATTCGTTCATCTCCAATATATTATTGCAGTACTGCCAGCTGCTGCCCGCCTGCTGAGAATAGAGACTGCACAGTTAAGATCATGCTGGACAGCGCAAAAGCAAAGGCAGCGCTCCTTGCAAGTCGCTCATGCAGGCCATTGTGCCAGGGTAAGAGTGACCTACAGCTTTGCCCCGAAGGTGAAAGTGTCATTAAGGTTGATGGGCTACATTCTCCGACAATAGGTAAAGTGCTGTTTTTTAATGTGTGCATTTTTTTAATACAGGGAGTGACCGTTAAGTTTCTCACGATTTTGAGCACTTGCTCTTCTGTAAAATGATTTTATGTCTATCGCCCCGCTCGCGCTGCCTAAGTATGCTGACTTGTCCCTCGCCCCTCAATACCAGATGTTCTTTCCCTCCGTTCAGAAGCTGTGAGACAGGAGCAAGTGAAAAACGTGTTGGGGCAGAGGGGGGGGTTGAAGGCAGCGAGCGGGACGTGGCTCAGGCCTAATGAGACCTAATTGCCCGCCTCGTAGACTAGAGGCCCAGAGGCTGTTCCTCATACCTGGTGTGTATTGTATGCAAAAAGCTGCAAAGGCCGACATGGCGGCAGGGTTGTGGATTCACAGGCTAGGCCAAATTAGCCTTTTGGCTGTCAGAGTAATTGGAAGGTACTGTCTCTACGGGTAGCGTGGTGCATTAGGAAGAACAATGGACCCAGGGCTTTGTCAGAAATAATAACACCGGGGAGAGGGGAAGCTGTGTGCTCGGCTTCCCACCCACTGTGTGTGCCCCAGGACTGCCTCGGCGGCGGAACCCCAGCTCCTGTGAGCCGTCTCCAACCATTCCCTATGTTACAGGCTGTACACGCACCTTCTCATGGGGTTTAAACACGGCTAAAGCTCTTCTAGCCGCTAGGTTGAGGTCAAGCAGGGTGACTGTGGATGGTTCCTGAGCTCCGCCCCCGCCCGGACCCCCTCTTCCAGGGCCCCCACCTACGCTCCCTGCACAGGGCCACCATGAGCCCTGCCTTCTAGGTGATAGTGCGCTTTACAAGTATACACACATTTACACACATTTTACTTAGGGTCCCGGGCGGGCGGCCCAAGCCGGGAGCCCCCCCGCGGCCGATCCTTGCAAGGATATTTAACTTCAGTGACAGTGATGCGATCCGACAAGCGGCCAGAATGGGCCCGCCTCTCCGTGTGGACAATAATGAGGTGACTCTATACCCGGACTACACGGCGGCCGTATCAGCCCAGTGGCGCACCTTCACGGAGGTGAAGAGAGAGCTTCGCAATAGAGAACTTAAGTACGCAATGCTCTATTCTGCCAAGTTCAGAGTTGAAGCAGAGGGAAAGACATGGTTCTTTGCAACACCCGGTGAGGCGCGGGACTGGTTGGAAGGCTGGAGACCGGCGAAGGGAAGTCAAAGACGGCAGGCACGGAGGAAGAGATGCTCTACCCAAGGCGCCGCAGACAAAAGGGAGGAAATAACTCAGGCCCTACATGAAGAAACGAGGAATTGTAGAGACGTTGTGTGAGCTTGGGACAGAACTAGCCTGGAATATAAGGTGTGATTGAGGCCCTCAGACACAATGACGAAACGTTGGTGGGGTTGAACTCTACCAAAGTCCCTGGTTTATTGATGGCTGCTGATGCCTTCGAGGATAGAGGGACGCGACCCCGGAGGTGGGTCCACATTGAAAGTCGTGCAGCACCTCTAACAGACGGCAACAACAAAGGACAGCTCTCAGGCAGGGCCGGTCCTAGGAATTGTGGGGCCCTGGGCGAGATGGAAGATGCGAGGCCCCTCTAATTTGCATGTGACATCACAAGAAGTGACATCATAAAAAACCGACATACAGTGGCGGAGGAGGGTCACCCCACTGCTTTTAAGCAGTGTCACTTAAGGAAAAATAAAATTATAATAGCTAAGTTATTATTTAATTTTTTCATTATTGCTGCAGCTTTGCGGTAGGGACGGGCGTGGCTGCTCAGCTGACAAAGCAGGGGACTGGAGAAGTGCTTTGCACTCCCTAACGTGCACATGAACGTTTGGCAGGCCATTGGGGCCGGCCTAACATTAATGCGCACTTTGCAAGTTCTCCTTGCAGGCTGCATTACAGCCTGCATGGAGAACATGCCCAGACTCCCATTATCTGTCTGAGCGCCGATCCATGGTGCTCAGACCAATCACAACGCTGCATTGTAGCTTTGGGATTGGCCATCAGGAGACTGGGAGCGGGATGCATCCTGCTTCCTGCCCTGGAAGCGGGAAAGTAGACCGAGAGGAGGCGGTGGTGATGGCGAGCGGCAGACAGGTAAGTGTGGGTTTTTTTTTCATTCCCTCTCCCCCACTCCGTAAAGTGTGTTTGTGCTCTGTACATGCAACAAACAAGGCTAAATAAGTGCAAGGCCTGGATCCTTGTGTGTGGTCGCTAATAATTGAGTAATTGGATTGGATAGTAAATCTGTTGACCAACAAAGCCTGGAGAGGAGGCTAGCAAAGGCCTCTGTTTCTTCACAGATGGTAGCAGAATAGTTGAGTGAGTTGCACCCTGGCTGTATAACTACAGATCAGTAGTTTGAATCTATGTGATGCACAATCATCCTTCCAGGGTCCATTATCTGAGCGTCATTATATAGTATAATAGCAACTCCTTAGAAAAAGTGGAATGAAACACTTTTATATGGTAGTGGTAATTCAAATGACAGGCAAAGGCTCAGAATAACATCGCCATTAACAAGCACTGGCAAAGCCAATAGGTCTCGCCTATGAGAGCAATTGGCTTTGGCAATGTGTATTTTGCATGTTGTACACTAGCGTGGCTGCTGTTCAGCTTGGTTAAAAGTTAGCGGCACAGAGTGCCCTTGAGTGGAGTGGTGTGAGTAAAGTGTCATAGACTGGATTTGTTGGAGTATGGTGTTGCAGTGTGGACTAGGGGGGAGTACAGTGTCATACAGTTGAGTAGAGTTTAGTGGAAGAGTGCAGTGTCGTAAAGTGTAGTACGATAGAGTGGAGTGCCGTAGAGGGGAGTGGGTTGGGTTGGAATCGGGTGGAGTGGGGAAGATAGGGGTGGGTTGGACTGTAGAGTGAGTTTGAGTGGAGTGAGTTTGATTGAGTGGAGTGAGGTTGATTGAAGTGGATGGACTTGATTGGATTGTAGAGAGGTGGATTGAAATGGGGTGAGTTGAATTGGATTGAGGTGGATTGGAGTAGGGTGTATTAGATTGGTTTGAGGTAGGGTGGATTGGCTTGGGTGGATTGGATTAGAGTAGGGTGGTTTGGAGTGGGGTGAATTTGAGTGGACTGGAGGGAGTGGATTGGACTGTACGGGAGGAGGTGGATTGGACTGGTGTAGCGGGGTGGATTGGACTGGATTGGGGTGAATTGGAATGTGGTGGGCTGGAGTGATTGGATTTTGTGGGGTGGATTGAACTGGGGTGGGGTCGATTAGATTGGGGTAGAGTGAGGTGGATTGGAGCAGATTGGGGTGAATTGGACTGCAGTGGGGTGGACTGATTGGGGTGGATTGGAGTGGGGTGGATTAAAATGGGGTGGGGTGGGGTGGAGTGGAGTGAACAGGAGTGGGATGAGGTGGGGTGGACTGGAGAGGGGTGGATTTAAATGGGGTGGGGTGGATTGGAGTGGAGTGTTGTGCACAGGAGTGGGGTGGACTGAACTGGAGTGGGGTAGAATGTAGTGAGGTGGGGCGGATTGGAGTGTGGCGAATTGGAGTGTGGCAGATTGGATAGGAGTGGATTGGAGTGGGGCAGATTGTTGTGGATTGGAGTGGGGTAAATTGGAGAGGGGTAGATTGTTGTGGATTGGAGTGCGGTAAATTGGAGTGGGGCAGATTGTTCTGGATTGAAGTGGGGTATATTGGAGTGGGCAGATTGAGGTGGGAGGATTTGAATGTGGTGGAGTGGGGTGGATTGGTTTGGTGTGGATTGTATTAAGTGGAGTGGATTGTGTGGGGTGAGGTGAAGTGGGGTGGGGTGGATTGGAGTGGGGCGGATTGGTGTGTACTGCACAATTACGTGTCAAAGCATAATTTCAGAAAATACACATAAGAAAGAAACAATGTTGTGCTTTGCAATAAAATAATCCTTATATTTTGAGAACAGTGTCCACAAGCAAATACAAAAGAAAGCATGAGTGCAAATTAAGAAAAGAAGACTTGGCAAAATAAAAGAAACTTGACTATAGAAAATAAATCTTTGCAATTCTTTTTCCTGCTGGGCATGTTTATGCCAGTCGCATGCCTTCTACTTGCAGGGCGCTAAAAGTTAAACAGAACAGTACCTCAATGATGTCCGGAGCAATGGACGGGCACTGATTAAGTTGACTCAATCAGTGCTTGGTCACTCATCATATCAAGGAAGATGCTTGCTATTTCTACATTTTAAAAGGCAGGTAGCGAGGTTTCGTGGCTGCTTTCTGACTGCGTGTCGCACTCTTCCGCAACGAGAAACCTTGTCTAGCTACAGCAGATCCTTTCTGTCTACCCCAGCACCGCACCCTCACTGCCCTGTTAAACAAGACCCAGGAGCAGCACTCGCCATGGGCTGTCAAAACTGTATCATGAAATCTCCTACAAGTGATTATATGGACAAGAAATTACTAATTCACAGCCCCTGGGACATAAGTGGGCCGGGGAACTGAAAGTGTGTCATGGAGCAGTTAATCTGCTACAATCATGAAAAGAGGGGCCACAGAGCTCCCTGCTGGGGAATTGGGTGGTTATCAGGTTTTTTGCACTTAGCTGCATTACCTCTCTAGCCCTCTAATTTTAGCACTGGTGGCATGCTCTGGGAAGCTAACATACTAGTCCCTCTGTGGAATAAAATGTAGTGATCTCAGAGTATAGCGCTGCGAGGCCAAGGACAGGGCCCTCCTGCCCTGGGCCTCCCAGCACTACATAATTGATACAAGGTCCTGCAAAGGGGGCCCCACACCAGGACATTGCAGCCTAATTGAATGCTGTGAGGCCTACCTGCCCTGGGCTTTGCAAGTCCCAGTGAAAGGGACCCCCACAGATAACCATGTACCCTGATCCAGTGCTGAGGCCCATGGGATGGAAAACACCTCCCCTGTGCCTCAAAGCATTAGCAAGACACTTTGCTAAACACTGCCCTCGTGTGCCCTGCCAGTCTGATCTGGATGCTCCCTCCTCCCCTCAGCCACCTCTCTTAACTTGTTAATGTCCAGCTATTCCGTAAAACAAAAGAGCCTTCTGTTGCCGGGTAAATGGAATACACAAAGGGCAGACAGGTTTTTAACAGAGGTGCTGCCCCGCCCTTTAGCCTGTGAGGAGGCATAATTGCTGGCCTTGCTGCTGTCACCTCCTATACCCAGTCTTTCCCACCCCCCACCACTGCACCTCTATGAATGACCCCACGCCGGGAGCAGGGAAGTGGAAGTCGAGACACCTCACTTGAAAACACATTAGCAGAGTGATTGCTTTGGGAAGGGGGCCCTGAAGGAGCAGGTGGGCCGACTAGGAAAGTGCGACCTTTCACATAGAAAGTGGCCCCCATGTGCCTGAGCTGAGCGCGAGGCCCTGGGCAGCTGCCCACACTGCCCATGCCTAGCGCCGGCCCTGCTCTCAGGGGCAGTGATATGGCGGTGACGGACCCTCCCCTCCCCCCCCCTTCATGCAAGTACGCAGTTATGGGACTAAAGCACTCTGCTAAATTGGGGTGGCAGGTAGTTTTAAATCCGCTGGGCAGGGCAGCAGGGAGGGGGGTGGCGGGATGGGATCAGTTTGTAGGGGGGCTTTCGTTGGGGTATTACCCCCCCTTATATGATGTTATAGTACAGTTGACAGCAGAGCGATACATGACAAGATGCAACAGAAGTGCCCAGTTACATTGGTTCACTTTCAATCGTAATGCCAGAAACGAGCCGGTGTGACAGGGTGATAGATACACATGCCCCCACAGCCCAAGGACAGACGCCTCAACTCTCAGTAGTTTCCTGGATTGTGAATGGGTTGGGAGACAAAATTAAGCGTGGGCTGGTGTTACAATTTCTGAGGCGGAGGAATCTGGCGGTGGCACTGTTTCAAGAGACGCACCTGCAGGGAACAACGGTAAAAGCCCTAAACATGTGGGGATTTCAGATGGCAGTACATTCAGAATTTACATCGGGGTCCAGGGGTGTTGGGGTCCTCGTTAATAAATGCTTCCTGCTCATAGTCACCAACACTTATCATGACGACAAGGGACGATTCGCGGCAATTGCAGGTCAATGGGATGGTAGATATTACAACATAGTGTCAGTATATATCCCACCGACACTTCACCAAGCGACTTTTGTAGATGTTTCCTGCTCACACTCCCTCCGGGAGAACTGATCATGGGCGGTGACTTTAACGCTGTTATGGACTCAACAACAGATAGACAACCCCCAAGAGACGCTGGTAGGCCGTCCTGTAGGCTGCAAGATTTCTGGAGGCGCTTGGGTTAATAGATGTATGGTGGACTAGCCACCCCCTGGACCGATAATTTACATTTCACTCTGGGGTCCACAATAGCTTATCCAGAATTGCCTACATATTCACATTAGCCACAGGAACACAAAGCATGGTAGACATTCAACATTTACCTAGAGGCATATCGGACCACTCACCGGTCCTTATATCGTATGCACCTTTTGCCCCTTTGCCCCGTCGAATATTTACGATCAGGCCAGGATACCTGCAGGACCACAAAGTCCTACAAAGTCCTACAGCACCAAGACGCCTACGGGTAAATGTAGCGCTTTATAAATATTAAAAATAAATAAATAAATAAATAAAAGTGCGTAGATCACTGATTAAGGTCACAAAGAATTACTTTGCAGAAAATCAGCATTCCGTACCCTCACAGACAACTGTGTGGGAGGCCTATGAGACAGTGCTTCGTGGCAGTGCCTTTTCCCTCTTCACAGGAAAGAAAAGGGAACACCAGAAATACACTGAGGACCTAGAGTCGGAGGTGACGCAGGTGGAACAGTCACATGCAGCTAGTCCCACAGAGGAGGCGACCTACGCATTACATCTAGCGCAGCAGGCATATAAAACATACATGCAGGAGGAGGCCTCGAATAGACTGACCGCAACCCAGCACAGGATATATGATCAGGGGATAAGGCGGGCCGACTGCTAGCATGGTTGGGAAAAAAAGAGAGGGCGAGTAACTGTATAGCACAGATACGAACCAGAGACAGTACCTTGGTGACGACACCACAACAAATCTCCGAAGCATTAGCGCAGCACTATCAGACGGTATACGCACCAGTAGCCACAGCGACGGTAGATGATAACCTTGCATTTATACACGACATTAAGTTACCCACACTTGAGGCAGACGCCATAGCTTCTTTAGAAGAGGACATCACGTCAGATGAGCTCATGCAGGCGATCAGGGCTCTCCACACTGGGAAAGCGGTGGGGCCAAAAGGTATCCCGGTCAAATTTGATAAGCATGGTGCCAAACATTTGGTGCCTCACCTCCTGGCTATGTATACCGAGAGTTTCACTGAGGGTCTCCTACTGCGCGACCAGCATCTTGCTACAATAGTCACAATCCATAAGGCCGGAAAGCCGGCAGAGGAATGCACATCATATAGACTGATATCTCTCCTTTATGCAGAGGCAAAAATACTTGCTAAAACTCTGGCCACGAGGCTGAGGCGTGTCTATCCGTCATTATACACGCAGATCAATCGGGATTCATACCGAACAGTAACACGGCGCTCAACCTAAGATGGTTGTTCAGTGTGCTAGAACGCAGATCAACCATAGCAGAAGACGCGGCCATACTTTCCTTAGACACACGTATGACGTTTGATCTGGTGGAGTGGCCTTTCCTATTTGCGGTACTGCAGCGCATGGGTTTTGGGCCGCGGTTTTGTATCTGGGTCCGCTTATTATACACACGACCAATCGCGCAAGTTGTAGTTAACGGATGTCTGTCAAAAGAATTCCCACTGGGGAGGAAGACGAGACAGGGATGCCCGCTGTCACCCCTACTTTTCGCGATAGTACTGGAGCCGCTGGCGGGGTGGATCAGGCAGGACCTCACGATACGGGGTATAAGATGGGCGATTGGCTGGGAAGATTACATCTCACTGTATGCAGATGTCATCCTTTTATACTTGACGTCTCCAGCACGCTCCATTAATTGTTTATTAGATATATGTGCGGCATATGGGCGGGTGTAGGGATACACCATTAATTGGGACAAGACATTGCTATATGTTCTGATGGGTCCCCAGCCGCGACTGCCAAGAGGGTGCGAACTGCAGATAGTCACCACTGGGTTTAAGTACCTGGGAGTATTTATAATGCATGATCATGAAGACTTCTTTGAACTAAATCTAATGCAACCCCTGACGAGATTTTTAAAAGACGTTAAACACTGGCGCACGCTGCCTTTGACACTTCTGGGCCGAGCTGCACTTTTTAAGATGGTAACGCTTCCAAGATTTCTTTACGCACTGCAAAATACACCGTTCCTGGTCCCCCCGGCTTACTCTCGAGCAATAAATGCAGAGCCGACAACACTACTATGGGACGGGAGGGCATTGCGGGTGGCCCTCCAAAAACTCACTAGAGGCTGGGACGATGGCGGGATTGCTATGCCAGATGTTAAAGCATACTATTGGGCATCCCACTTAATTGCGATTAATTCCTGGCTACATGTTCCGCAGGAAGACCCGGCATTTAGGCTAGACAGGCATCTCCTAGGACCGACAGGGATTATGAGCGCCTTATACAATAGAAAGCGGAAACAAACAATCACGGGGCCGACACTGCACACCATACATGTGTGGTTTGAGGCACAGCGGCACTTAGGATGGGAGGGGGTGGTCACGAAGGCCATACCACTGTGGGACACAAAGAAACTGGGAATGCTGGGCAATACAAAAGGGTTTCGAGCCTGGGACTCCATAGGTATATCGACGGTCGGGGACCTATGGCAAAAAGAAAGGGTGGTCAATTTCGCTCACTTACAGGCCACATATGACCTGGCGGGGACTGAGAAGTTCCAATATATACAGATCAAACATGCATTACAGTCACTGATACCACCAAACACGAACCCGGAAGACTCCTCGCCACTGGAGGATAGACTCCTGATTGATCACCTACAGAAAAAAGCTATTTCGCTAACATACAAAAAAATAATAAACAATAGACTAGATCTTACAGTGTCCCTGCAAGTTAAGTAGGAGCAAGAGGTAGGAGAAATAGATGAGGCGGAATGGAGAGAGGTGCTTGCTTCCCCTAAGGAGGCAGCCATTCCTTCAAGGCTACGATTAGGTCAGCTCATAATTTTGCATCGCACATATTATACGAGAGTACTTCTCCGCAAGATAGGGAGGGTGGACGCCCCGCACTGTCTCAGAGAATGTGGGGAAACTGGAACATTCTATCATACCATCTGGAGTTGCCCCAAACTAGTGGGATATTGGATGGCTATCATGAGGACGCTCTCCCAGGTGACGAGGATCACTGTGTTGCCAAGTCTGCGATGCTGCCTACTTAATATTTGTGACCCAACAGACTTAAACACAATGGCCCAGGACTGGGTAACGTTAGGTGTGACAATTGCCAAAAGGAACATCGCGCAGCGCTGGGGTTCTAGGATTGGGCCCACCCTCGCTCAGTGGTGCAGAGAGCTATGGTGGTAGAGCGTTCGGTCTATGTTCATACGGGATGCCCAAAAAAGTGGGAGAGGGTATGGGGGGGATGGAACACCTACCGAGGAGGGATATGTGAACCCCCGCCACCTGAAGATTCTGATTCTGATGTCAGTGACTGAGCAAAACGTGATGTATAATCTTATGCAATTGGCCACCGCGGGAGAGGGAGGGTTGAGAAGGGGAAAATGAGATAATACCGTTGTTTCGTGTACAATATCAGAGACGTGATGTGCTTCTGGCAATAATATGTTCACAGGATGTGCAAAGTCCATTGTCATTGAAATGCTCTGCAAACTTTTCAATAAAAACTGTTTAAAAAAAAAGTGTGGGGTAGGAGGAACAACGATGATAAGGCACCATACATACAACCATGATTAATTGGTATCCATAAACAAAGAAGTTCCAAGTGAACCCAAACAATTGTTGTCCTTTGCTGAATTGACGGTAAAGGGAAATTTTATCTTTATTCAAGTAGTCAAGAAAATCCTATGTGGTGGGCGGATGAGATATATTTTTATACATTTATCTGCTGCAATGGGTTTGATATCTGCAACCACTGAACAGAAGTCCCATAGAGGCATTGCTCCTTCATTCCCTTCTGAAATTAGCTGCAAGTTTTGTATCGATTTTAGCACCGACCAACAAGTCATTCATACTTAATATTCCCTAAGGAAATGCAAGATCAAATAGACTTGGGATGATGTTTGCCACAAATATTTTTTTTTGTTAAAGATATTTTTATTGAGAAGACAGGAAGACAGAAATAACAGAAGAGAGAAGGGATGGAATCACATGGAATGCAATAAAAAGTGCCCTCGCAGGGGCCAACTCAATAAGGCCAAGCCGCAATAATAGTGATGAAGGGTCATACAGCGTCATCGCTCAGGGCAAAGAAAGGCTCAAAAATCCGCCCGGAACAGCATCAAACCCCCCGAGAAGTCCCGGAGGGGCAAAAGCCCTTACTGGCACCGGGCAAAGTGTCCAAGTCAAAGGCTTATTCGACCAAGTCCATTTGCGCCTCCAAGCGTCCTGGCCATGAAGAAGACAGTGCGGCAAGGCCGAACATGGAAAAACAAAAATCCCCATCCCCCTCTAGAAAAGAAAAACGAACCAAACCGCCCCCCCCAGAGGCTCCAATCACCCAGCTACTTCCCTCCCCCCAGTGGTGGCAGCCTAGCAACAGACATTCGCGCAAGCAGACTTCACACCTGGAACAGATGTAGGGCGCGTATGGTGGGTGGGCAGACCGCCGACGGCAACCCTCGAGAGAGAAAGCGGACCAATGGGCCCCATCTGAAAGTAAAGTTCTTAAAGTTATTTCTGAAAATGTCCGCCATACGCTCCACACTCAGCAACTTCCACAACCTAGTGAACCAAAGGGAAAGGGCAGGGGCCTCCCTCTTCTTCCATGCTGCAGCCAGGGTCAACTTGGCCGCACCTACGCAGAGCCAAAGGATGTGCCTGTCTGCCCTGGTCTGGTGCTCCAAAAGTGGGTCCCGAAGGCCCAGGAGCACGAAGCCTATGGAATCTGGAATCGGGTAGCCCAGGATCTCCCTGATATGAGACAGTATCTCCTCCCAATAGGGGCGTATGATGGGGCAGTCCCACCAGATATGGCGAAAGTCCCCAAGGAAACCACAGCCCCGCCAACACCTATCTGATGCAGAAGGAAAAATCTTTTTCAACCAGGTCGGGTATAGATACCAATCCAGCATGGTCTTCATATGGGCCTCCCAAAGATCAATAGAATGGTTAAATCTGTGTAGATCTCGCCAGAGGTGAGACCACTCCTCGTCGGAGATATCCCGCCCCAGGTGTTCCTCCCACAAACCCATGTATCTAGGGCGAGGCGAGATAGCAGTGGTCAGTAGCAAATCATAGAGGAATGAAATCACCCCTTTCATAGATGATGTGCGAGTGATATAGGATTCGAAATCCGTGGGAGGCCTCGTCGCGGCATCCCGTACCTCAGGTGACATTGCCCAATGCAGCAGCTGGGCGTGCCTGTAGCGCTCAGTAGGTGGCACCCCATAGTCACGCATGCAATTCTGGAAGGTGAGCGGCTCATAACCATGGAACAAATGTGTGAGTGCGTGGCAACCCCCGGCCCTCCACCCATCAAAGGGCCCCTCAACAAGAGCCGGCGGAAACGCTGGGTTAAAGTGAATAGGTGTGAAGGGGGAGGGAAAGGAGGTCCACCTTTCATCACTAGAGACTGAATCCCAGACCTTCAGAGTAGTACTCGTAGGGGTGCTAATGTAGGCGTTGCGTGGCCGATCCCCCTTCGCCTTCCAAACCAGGTCCCATATGGAACGACCCGCCACACTCCTGTCCATATGCAACCAGTGCTTTTCCGACTCCATTTGGGTCCATTCGGCCAGCACCCGGAGTTGCGCCGCTTTATAGTAAAGAAGCATGTCTGGAAGGCCAGCCCCGCCCTTCCTCAATGGCCAGCGTAGCGTAAGAAAGGAGAGTCTAGCATGGCCTCCCTGCCAGATGTAGCGCAGAATCATAGATTTAAGACGTCGAAAAAAAAACCCTTCCAAGGTAATAGGGAGGGCTTAGAACAGATAAAGGAGCTTGGGGAGCATCGTCATCTTGACGGCATGCACGCGTCCCAACCAGGAGATAAACATGGGCTTCCAGCGATTAAGCTCGGCCTGTATCTGGGTCAGCAGAGGAGGGAAGTTGGCCGCATATAGGGCAGCGACGGATGAGGTCAGCCGGACCCCGAGATATTGTATGGAGGAGCTAGACCAGGACATGGGCGTGAGCGGACGGATGCGAGCTACCGCAGTGGGTGGCAGCGTGAGATTGAGAATGTAGGATTTGCCAGGATTGACCCGAAAACCCGCCACCGTTTCGAACTGGGAAAGCACGTCCTGCACACGCGGGAGGGAAGTCCCCGGGTCAGCTAGCGACAGTAGGACATCGTCTGCAAAAAGAGATATTTTGTGCTGTTCCCCCAAAAAGGGGAGACCAACAATATCCGGGTCTTCCCGTACCCGAAGGGCAAGAGGCTCGATGCTGAGCGCAAAAAGTAGAGGAGACAGGGGGCAGCCCTGCCTCGTACCCCGGGAGTGTGCAAAAAAGGGTGAGACATGACCATTCACCATAACCCTCGAGCGCGGACCATGATAATTGGCCCGAAGCATATCTATAAACTTGGGGGAAAAACCGAAGGCCCGCAAGGTACTAAAGAGGAAGTCCCAATCCACCCGATCTAACGCCTTTTCAGCATCAAGGCCTACCAGAACCACTGGGATCTTAAAGCGATTAGCTTTCTCGATCAGATGGATTAGTCGTCTAGTGTTGTCATGGGTCTGGCGACCCTTTATGAAGCCCGATTGATCGGGGTGGATGAGGGCAGGCATGAGGTCCTGGAGCCGGGAAGCCAAGATAGAGGAGTACAGTTTAGCGTCTACATTTAACAGGGCTATGGGCCGGTACGATTCGCATTTAGAGAGGTCCTTCCCCGCTTTGGGAATGATCGAGATCATAGCTTCCGCCATTGTGCCCGTAGTGCGGCCCGCCTCCCTCATGCTATTGAAAAGAGTCACCAAGTGGTCCCCCAACTCAGACGCAAACGCCTGATAGAAGGAGGCCGTGAAGCCATCTGGGCCCGGAGCCTTCTGCGGTTTAAGGGACCGAATGGCGGTCAACACCTCCTCCCTAGTAAAGGGGGCCTCCAAAAGTTTGTTCCATTCCTTAGAAACCTGTGGAAGCGACAGGGCTTCTAAGTATTCCCGCTGAGCGGCCGGCGCCAGGCGGTCTGCCGAGTACAAGGCGGCATAAAAGTCGCCGAAAAGCTCTGCTTTAACCGCATCCCTGTGTTCTACGACGCCGGAAGGCGTCCGAATGCCACCCACATATTCCCTCTCACGTTTATCACGGAGCTGCCGTGCCAGATGTTTCCCCACTTTGTTGCCCTGAGCGTAGGAAAGGCGCCGTAAGCGCAAGAGGGTATATTCAGCCCGATTATTATAGTGCGCCCTGAGCTTCCCCCGCACCGCAGCAAGAGGGCGAAGGGTCTTTCGAGAAGGATTCTGCTTGTGCGTAGTTTCCAGTGTCGCCAGTTCCGCCTCCAATGCCTCCCTCTCCTCGCGCCTAAGCCTGTTCAGGGCGGAGTTCAACGCAATGCACGTGCCCCGCGTCGTCGCCTTAAAGGTGTCCCCAGCCTTGTTAAGCTCAAAAAACTCACCAATGGCTACCCTAAGCTTCTTGCAGGATTCCTCATCTCATGTAAGGGATGCAGGGAAATACCATTTGCGGTGAGGGGACGACTCCGGGGCCCAGATCAAGCATGGCTATGATCGGAGACCGAGAGTGGAAATATTTTGCTGTCCCGCAAGTCGCCCTGCAGAGATTGATGCAAAAAAATGTGATCAAGGCGGGAATAAGTGTGGTGGAAATGGGAGTAGAATGTGTAGTCCCTACTGCGGGGGTGGAGGGAACGCCAGCTATCAATAAGGCCCAGACTGATCAAAGTGTCCCGCAGTTCCGGGGAGAAGAAACCCGCCTCCGTCCTCTGCTGATGTGAACAATCAAGACATTTGTCCCAAACCAAATTGAAATTCCCCATCACTAGCAACGCTCCCTCCCCAAAGTCCCCCACCACCCTCAGAAAGGCCTCAAGGAACCCATTTTGGCCCGCATTCGGCGCATAGACAACCACCCACGTACAAAGCTTACCCATGAGCATCCCCTTTACCATCAACCACCGCCCCTCCTTGTCTCCCCGCACCCCCACAGGTTGAAATTGAAGTGTAGAGCGGAACAAAAGCGCCACTCCTCGGTGCTTAGTAGTGGCAGAGGACTTGTAAATCAGGGGATATTGCCTGTGCTTAAGTCTAGATTCATCCTTACGGGCCAAATGAGTCTCCTGCAGGCCCACCACGTCTAACTGATGATCAAGAATATACTTCCACACTTTCTGGCGCTTTTGAGGAGAATTAAGGCCTTTAACATTCCAGGAGCCTATTGTAACAGGCAACATTAAGTCACACCTCCCCCCACCGCTCCAATCAGTGCACCCCATATCGCCAGAACCAAACCAAACACACTACAGTCATACCAAGTCCCCAGCCACCACCACCAGGCCCCCCTTCCCAAACAACCCTCCCACAATCACAAGGAGCCTCAAAAACAAAACACAAAAAGGAAAGAGTCAGAACTAAAAAGAGAACAATGAAAGTCGGACATGACCTTAAGGGTCGGGGGTAGAAGACCCAGGTAATGCCCCCAGCGAGGGCAAAGGGTCAGGGTTACCCTCAAGTGGAGTACTGTCCCACAGAGTACCTGAGATGGTAGAGCCCCCCCGGCTCCCACGGGCCACCGTCGAGGGAGCCTAGGCCGCTGAGGAGCTGTCCACTCGGCTCGACTCAGTCACCAGGGCCAGTGAGGCCAAAACTTCTCCCCTTTCACTCTGGCTCGCCGATGGAGTCGGACCCTCTGCCACACAGTTGCGGCCCACTCTCTGCCATGCTGGGGAGCGGGAACGGCGACGTCTTCTTGGGGAGGCGCTGGCGCCCGCCGACGCGGCTGCTTCCTCCATGCCCAGCAGCTCCCTGGCGGCCGCCAGGGATCTCACTTGCACCAGTCTGTTTTGCCACCTGAAAATGAGACGAAAGGGGTGCCCCAGGAGTAGGACACCCCGTGCTCCCTCAGGAAGGCCGTGATCGGGCGGAAGTCCCGTCGTTTTTGCAAGGTGGAAGCCGCCAGATCCTGAAAAAGCTGAGGGCTGTGCCCACGAAAAAGCAAGTTATTGGTGTCCCTCGCCTTCCGCAGGATTGTCTCCTTCAATTGAAAATCGTGGACACAAACCAAGATGTCGGGAGGCGGCGAGCGCGCGCCATGTGGCAGGCCTACCCGATGTACTCTGTCCATCCGGACCTCTGTGCGACCGTCCTCGGCCAGAATTTGCAGGTTCCCACCGTCTCCGTCCCAGGGCACCGCTCGGATCCGAATGTTATTACGGCGGGACCGGTTTTCCAAATCCTCGCAATGGGTCTGAAGATCCAGATTTTGCGTAGCTGGAGCAGGTCCTGCTGTAGCTGATGGACATCCCCACTGAGGCCCAAATCGTGGTCCTCTAGGGTCGCTACCCGTTCGCCGATGCCGTCCACATCTCGGCGGACCTCACGGAGGTCGGAAGCTAGTTGCGATTTCAGTTCCGTGATATCGTCCTTGATGGAGGAGAAAATCTCTATCAGGAAGGCCTTCGTGACCGGGTCCTCAGTGTCGTCCTTGGCCGGCGACTTGCTAGGGCCGGGGGGCGATCCGGACGCCCCCTTATCGGGACCATCCTTCCCCGGCTTATTCAAGCGATTTCTAGTCGTCATGGTGCGACGCCCCAGCTTTGGTCCAGGCTCCTCACGACCTCCCAGAGCATCCCGGATAGCCAGCTACGCTCCTCCACACCTTCAGCTATTTCCGCTCCGTAGACACCGGGGGACCAATGTGATCAGAAGGCAGCACTCGCCACGTCGCTCAAAGTCCGTTGGGTCGTCCGTTGGGTCGCCCCCAGGGCATAGAGGGTGAGAGGCAAGATGACACCACTTCTCCTTCCTTTAGCCTACTGCGCTGTCCAGCAGCCGCCAGACAAGTCGGCGCCTCTTCGTCACCTCCGCTCCGGCGTTAACAACCAGATAGATCGCCAAGATCACAGGCAGGTTCGTTACAATCCCAGTGGGGGGAGCTGCAGAGCAAGCGCTTCAGTCGTCAACTTGCTAGAGTTCAGGGTCCCCTCGTGTTAAGAGCCGATGCAACCCAGGCGAAGCTCCGTAGGCCGCTCCGGTACTCGTGCGTCACCACTCCAACACCTCGGCTAAGCCCGCCGTTCTAGGTCGTAGCTCGACGGGAGAAGGATCAAACTGATTCAGGACACCTCAGCGACCCCAGGAGAGTCAAAGCCGGGGCCGAAATCGCCCCAGTGCAGCTAAACAAAGCTATGAAAGGCTCGGGGTGCCGGAGGAGCTCGCAGGCACGTCTTACTCCGTCGCCATCTTGGCCACGCCCCCCGCCACAAATATTTTTAATCAAGAGGGAATTCAAAGTAAAATGTAATCTTTCAAGAAGATTAGTAGAAAAAGTTAAAACAGTCCAAGTTTGTACTCATTCCTGGCCAGCCACTCTGAGTAGGAGAAGTCTGGCACCCATTGAAAGATTCCTTACAATGGGCAGATAGAACACATATAGCTTTCATATGTTTTCCTAAAGCCTTGGGGTTGATATTATCATCAGAAGTAGAAGAGCCTCACACATGACCTAGGCTCATGTGAAATTAGCCAAAGCATTATAAATAATAACAATAATAATAATGTATTTTATATAGCGCCTCATACCACCCTACCGCTGCTGTTTCTACGCATGCACTCCAGATAACAGAGGTTACCCCTATCCAATTTATGGTACTTAATATACCAACAGTGAAAGGATGCAAGGCTGTGTGTGAGCTTTGAAAAGATATGGACTTATGTTCTCTAGATCAATTCATTTTTCAGCAGCAATCGTTCAGCTCATTGAAAACTTACATGTAACCGTTAATTCTAACTCAAGAGAACCTGTGGGGCATGTATGTGGGGTGACCTTTACCACAGGCATACTAACATGTGAACAGGGGCGGCCTTAGGCATGTGCAAGCTCTGCACCTGCACAGGGCCACCAAACCCCAGGGGCCCCCACGCCAATATATATCCTTAATATAATAATCCTCTGAGGATGGATACATATTTGCGTGGCGGCCCCTGGCAGAGATTTGGAGGCCTCCGCCTCTGTTCCACTTCCTAACACCCTGAGCTCCGGGGGGCTCCGCCCCACCCAGACCCCCTCTTCCAGGGCCCCCTACCTACGCTCCCTGCCCAGGGCCACCATGAACCTAGAGCCACCCCTGATGTGAAGGATGCTGAAGGGAACTGTCATAGTTTGGACAAATATGCAGACAACTTTAAAACTGTAATTATCTACCTGCACTCTGAGCAGTTAATGAAAGAGATGTCTGCTACCCCTCATGGATTCCTTAGGAAGTTTCATTATTATTTAATGACAGTCCTGATGTTGATGTCTGAGGTCAGTAAACAGGTTCCCACACCACCAGTGCAGCCTGAGTCTGCAGATTGTTCCTTGGCTAGGCAACTCTGTGGTCACTCAACACCCACTGAATATGGATGTGGTTGTGGACAGGATCACTTCTGCAAAATCGCTTTTTTACTCATCATTGAGATAATATTGATGTGTGGGGTACTCTGAATTGTGATAGCGCTTTGGTGTATTCTGTAGTGTGATAAAGCTTTGGTGTATTCTCAAGTGCAGGTGTCTCCAACCAGTTGATTGTGAGCTACCAGTAGCTCCCAGACACTTTCAGAGTAACTCCCAGCCTCGAGTTCATTTTTAAATAAACTCAGAGTCACATTTTCCTTTTAAAGTAAAGGGAGACTGTGTTTATTTTACATTATTATAACAATCCAGCAGATAACAGGGACTGTTAATGAGCAGTGCTCAGTCAGGTTTATGAACCATTCTGGGGCACACAGGTGAAGACCCGAAGCACTGGGGTAGTTAACTCTCAAATAAAAGGTCTTGTCAACTCAATATTTAAGCATGAGAACCAAATTAGGAGGCCTATTAGGATGGCGGACGAACCTAGGACCGTCCGCAGGGGCAGCGGCGGTCCCTCCGGTGGAATTAGGATGTGACCGCCACCCTGGCGGTCACATCCCATATATTTAACATCGCGGCGGGTGCTGCTTAAAGCAGCACCCGCCGCAAAGTTAAATATGCATGCTGTGCATTTGCACGCACAAAGCGGCAGGCACCGCGCGGTGCCTGCTGCATTGTGCATGCAAATGCAGGGGGTACGCGACATGTGCACCCCCCTTCACCCAGGGGGCCCGCAATGGGCCCCAAAGCCAAGACCGTATGCCTTTCCGTGGTGTCTTGTTCTCCGGGTTCAGTGGGATTTTTGGCCAGTCGTCTTATTCAGGCTGATCACTTCTTCTCTTTGTTGGAACGTTTTTGTATTTATCAACTGTTTAAAGTCGATGTACACCCTCTCGCAGGTATTTGTTTCCTTCTTTGTCGTCCGTGCGCACTGAAATGACGTCAGACGCAGAGCAAATGGAGAAGGAACAGGAAGAAGCAAATCGCACGGAAGCGATCAGCCTAAATAAGACGACGGGCCAAAAATCCCACTGAACAAGACACCACCCCATCTAAAGAATATCTTCCCTCCCTTCACAACCAGTGAAAACGAAAATTTGTCCTACACAACATTGACTACGCCCTGATGAAGACCTTTTATTAACCAAGAGGTCCACAATTACCAAGGTCGAAACACGTTGGCATTCTCACTAGAGGATTAGAGCACAATATACTAGGACAATAACATCTTAAGAAACATATAGGAGGCGGACTGTATGAGCTCTCCTGTATATTGCTTTAAATAATAGACTCTGAACTCTAATAGGACCAATTAATAAGAATTGCTAAGAAAACAATAACGCCATTCTAGCAAACGAGTAGGACTTGAATTTAAGTATATGGTTTTGTATATAAGAGATTGATTTATTATTCTGGAATTTAATTAATTAACTTACTGTAAATATTATATTGTACATATATTTCGTCCAAAAATGGATGTATGAATATACTGTTGAATGACTGTGTCTAGACTGCAAGCACATCTAACCTTTGTATAAAGTGAACAAAGAAAAAGAAAAAAGTAACAAGATTTACGGAGTCAATTAAAAAGATTTCTGTACTTTATAAAAAGACTGTTTGATTTATGGTGTCAGAGGTAAAACTTTTGATATAACTCTTTGGCCTTGATTCTGGCTTCTGACGACCTTAAATGAATCACTCCCCTTTATTGATATCCGGCATTTATAACCGAGGCATGGACGGACAATACCTCTGGACCTGATATTGTCAAAGCCTTGCCCATGAACTTTTTGTGCCACATGCTGGACAGACCATTAAGAAGTAGTATAGGGCTGGCTGTTATATCAAGCCTGTGAAGCTTTATCTTTTAGAGTAAGATTCTTCCCCAGGATTCTTTTAAAGCTATGCTGATATACCACCCTCCAGGGCCAAGAGGTACATTTCTTGATTCGATTAGTACTCTTTTGGAGGAGGGTCTGTGTGCGAACTCCTTCACTATCTTGGGAGATTTGAACTTCCATCTGGAAGACTCCTTAGATTTGGACAATATGAGATTGAAGCAATTAATGAGTGGAGTAGTTGGCCCTACACATGTTGCATGGCATACCCTGGATGGCATATTTTCTAACAATATTGGTCTCTCCCTGTCGGAAATATTGCCACTCCCATGGTCGGATCAAGCGGTCATCATTTTTACGCTTTTACAATCGCCTCACAACCCGTCCAAACTCAAGCCCAGGGAGAGCATAGCTATACAGGCTTGGAAAAGCATAGACTGCACAGACATGGGGAACTTTCTGATGTTAACGACTCCAAGTCTATCAGCAAATGTAGATGAGGCAGTGGCGTTGCACTCGAGACCACTTGTGACAAATTTGCTCCGACTTAGTTGTACACACCCAAGCGAGGCCAGCCCTCTGCACCTTGGTTTTCCGCCAACTTGCAAAAACATAAAACAGACTGCAAGAGGTTGGAAAGGGCTTGGAGGAAAGGGTACAGCATTAAAAATAAAGAAGAGTATAAAGAAAGCCTCACCACCTATAAAACATTACTCCTAGAAACAAAAAAAGTGTACTTCGCAGAGCAGATAAAAGAGGCCAAATCCACTTCCAGAGAATGGTTTAGGACCATCACCAACCTTACGAATCCAGCCAAATCGCACTCGCATAGTAGCTCTAAACTGTGTGAATTGCTAACCTCCTTCTTTCTTAATAAGGTGGAAGTGATCTTCTCCTTCTTTTCCAATTCTCAAGTAGAGGTGGGTGACGCAGCAGCTAGCCCTATGTTGGTGGCCTCGTCGCCAGCAGAGAGGCTAGAGGGTTTTAAACCTCTGGAGACCACGGAGGTCATAAACCTATAGCTGGATTCTTGGTCAGGGTCACCCCGGGACCCTTGCTCAGTGGCGGTGTTCAAAAACATTCCTGAGGTCATCGCGACCACCCTTACATCCTTGTTCAACACCATTATTGTCTCTGGACAATATCCCAGAACCTGGAAATCCACTTAAATACTACCACTGATTAAAACACCTAATTTGGATAAAAACGATCCCAACAATTACAGACCCATATCACGACTCCCACTGCCAGCAAAGATGATAGAGAAGGCCATCAATAGGCAACTCAGCACATTCTTTAAGAGTAGCAACGCGCTTGATCCCATTCAGTTTGGCTTCGTACAGGACACAGCACGGAGCTAGCTCTTATTAAAGCCACAGAGGAGGTTAGAGCAGCGGTGGATCAGGGAGGTGTGACGGTCCTGATTCTTTTGGACCTATCAGCAGCCTTCGATACGGTCCATCATGATGTTCTGATGGACCGATTATCGATGGCAGGGGTGCAGGGGAGGGCCTGGAGCCTCCTAAAATCTTTTCTGGTGGACAGACTACAAACAGTGGATTTGGGGCGGGAAAGATCTAAGCCTTTCGTCCTCCCGGGTGGGGTGCCTCAGGGGTCCTCCCTAAGTCCCACCCTTTTTAATATATATGTTAGTCCACTGGCGGCATTGATAAGATCTTTCGGACTGCAATTAGCATCTTATGCAGATGACACACATTGTGTTGTCCATACAACAAGGGACAGAAGCCGTAATGGCCTCTAGATGATTACCTGATAGATATCTCTGGCTGGATGGCTTCCAACTGCCTCAAACTGAATGCAGGCAAAACCAAGGTCATTATATTTGGGAACAATCCCAATCTTTAGACACCTGACCTGTGTCCCGAATAAATGGGCAAGCCGCCAGCCCCCACGACTAGAGCTAAGAACTTTGGAGTGATCATTGATCACAAATTTGACTTTGAAGATCAGGTCAGCGGAGTTGTATCAACTTACTTCTACCTCCTTAGAATCCTGAGGAAAATTAAATATTTCCTTCCAGATGATTGTTTTAGGACAGCAGTCTCAGTCCTCATTTTGTCATGGCTGGATTACTGTAATAGTCTGTATCTGAATCTGAAAAAAACATTTGTACAGACTCCAGCTAGTGCAAAATACAGCGGCCAGGTTGCTAACAGGCATACCGACGTTTGTCTCAGTTAGAGATGGACTTCGGCAATTGCATTGGCTGCCAGTGACAAAGCGAGCACAATTTAAAGCATTGTGTATTGTTTTTAAGTTATTGATGGGTAGTGGCCCGGAATTTATGAGCAGATGCTTTGATTGGCATGTTCCTGGTAGAGCGCTGCGCTCCTCGGAAGGAAAGCTAGTTACTGTCCCCTGAGTCAAAAAAAGCTAACTGGGGTGGCAACAGCTTCTCCTTTTGTGCCGCGAAAGCCTGGAACAGCTTGCCATGGCATCTCAGGAATACTACGGAGCTCCTTCCTTTTAGAAAGGGGCTGAAGACATGGCTTTTCTCAGTATAAGACATTTAATCCTTGGATTCAGTGAGTCAGTGCTCAGCGCCAGGACACCTTTGGGTATAAGGGCGATTTAAAAGCTCTTATAACATAACATAACAACTGTGTCCCATTGAGGCTGGATGATGAAAAGAGGGATGGGAAAGAAAGAAACAGAGCACTACATTAGCTACTTCTGACTCCGCAATACTGTTGGGTAGGGTTGTCTTACTGGCTTCGTAGTACTGGAAGTTCCCCACCCCAACAGTATAAGTGGCCAGAAAGAAATGGGACCCTAGTCACCCATAAGGAGAAGGCTCAATTAGAAGATGGATACTCCTTTTAAAAAAAAAATATTTTTATTAACAGCACGATAATGGAAAAAAGACAAAACACATCAGGGAGGATAAAATTAACAACAATGTGGCAGAATGAATACATTAACAGTTATTTCAGTCTATCATGAAAAATGTGAAGAAGATAAAAAAAAACAACGAAAAATAAAAACAAAAACATCAATGCTAAAGTAGAGACAGTCATATGATCAAATTAAATTCAAGAGCTACGGGGGATTTATCCCATAACGGTAAAAACAGTGAGAAAATACAAGTTTGACACTTTGCAATTTGAATTTTAAATAAAATTGGCTCAAATCTTTTCAAATTTACATAAAGACCGGACACCTCTAAGCTTAGCCAAAGCCGCCTCCATACAGTAAATTTCATTAACCAATGACCACCACTCCATAATATGAGGGAGCTGCGGGGAGATCTAGGCACGGGCGATGGTTAATTTAGCACACGAAAATAAAATGGTAATTAAAGCCTGCTGAGGGAGAGTGGCATAATGTATATCTAAGAGTACAGTTAAAGCCGAGAGAAGAGGTGGCCTGGCCAGTTTCATTTTCATGACCTTATCCAAAGCCAGCCAAAACTCCTTTAAAATAGAGCACGAGAACAACATATGTTCTAAATTGGCACCTACAAGATCACATTTAGGGCACTTGGTACGGTCACTAAATGAGACATTTGTTGACCACTTAAAAATCACTTCAGGGGTGTAGTATAACATACAAGTAGTTTTGAATTGTTGTAATCTTAGACTCGATGATTGAACGAGATTGTTAAGATTCGAAAGAGAGTGGGCAATCTGGTTAGAATTTATAGTAAGTCTCAGCTTAGAGCTCTATTTCTTGACTAATTTAGAACAATCACTTGTCTTATAAGTTTTAAAGCACCTATATCCTTTGCTGATTAAGGATTTCATCTTCGATGAATAAAGACAACTCCAAATGTCGGAGTCTGAGACTTCGAGAATTTTCATCTTACATACCAAAAAATCATGGATTTGAATATGTTTAAACCTCATTGCATCGGACAAATTATATAGGTTTTTAAGTGCGGCAAAATCTACGAAACCATGAGAGCCATAAAGGTCCCCCAATGTAACAATTCCGTGAGCGGACCATATATTTGCCCAACCATCGTTAAAAATCCCGGGAAGACCCGGGTTTCCCCAGAGCCGTAATTTAGAATGAAAAAAAAGACGTTTTACAAAAAGTCAAAATATTAAACCAGATCTTGGCTATATCTCTAGCAGTCTTAAATTTAACCCTTTTGTAGTAATTTGGGTCATTTAATCTTAACAAAAACATTCTGGAGTCTAAATTTAACATAATAATATGAAAAAACAATTGAGTGTCTCAATTAAGCAAGGAGTGCAAACGACCAATAAAGGTAGCCCAATAGTATAATTTAAAGTCCGGAAAATTAAGTCCCCCAGTATCTAAAGAACTCCTAAGTGATGTCAAAGATCTGGATACTCATAAAATGAACACTTAAAATGAAGTCTTAATTGCTTTTTAATGGCGATGGGCTCTAACTATTCTAACTATTCCTATGACATATGGGAATGATCTGTGAGCCAAAATCAGAATAGAGATAAAATACAACAGTCTAGAGAGCAGGAAACTAGGAAATCTGTCGAGGAGCAGAGCTGAATAAACAAATCCAATTGGTTTAGGTCCTAAAGAAAGATGTGAGACTCTTCTTATGACAGCTTAAACATATAGACACCTTCATATGGCATGGTACTAACAGTCCCCATCCATCGCTGGTAACAAAATGTTGGTGTTGTTGTTTTTTTAATTCAGTCAAATTAACCAATAATAAATTATTTGGTAGAGTTACTAAGGACTGTTTTAATTTATTTTCTCTGGCTTCAGGAGACTAAGTCTATGTTGCAAAAAAAGGAAAAACCCTTGCTCCCACCATTGGTGGGGTGTAGTTCACTTGAGCTTCCACAAGGTTTGAGTTTTGGGTTGCACTTGAGCTTCTACAAGTTTTAAGAGTGGAATTGTCCTATGATGAAGGATGCCACATTAAGTGGGTGAGGGCCTTGCATTTCTCAGTGGCACACTTATCCTAATTTTATTGCACGACCAGATGCTGATATTATGCTTTCAATTCTTGCTTTAAGTTTAAGAGCAGCAGTCAAGATATATAAGAAAAACTACAAATCCCATGAGGCTTAAGCAACACAACCAATGGTATAAAGCACATAGTACACATAAAAGCCAATGGCCACCTAGCAACACATATAATGCCTAGCTTGGTTGTAAACTACCCTCTTTTCTCGGTGTTCGCAGTCAAGATAAGTATTTGATTATTACTTCATCTCACTATTAAAGGCAGTGTTTATAAGAATTTATGCCTTCTGTGTTAGCCTTTATGGTTTGTTGCTTGTTTATTTTGCTGGTTCGTTGTTTGCCCCAGTCGGCACGATGCTGCATTGCCATTAGCAAGTCAAGTCAAGTCAAGTCAATAAGTCTTTATTTTGAATTTTCATCATAAAAGACATACTATACAAAAATCCTACATTACATCCAATTCATACGTAGAAAAATTAGTATCGCAGTATAATAAAAATATAAATAGATAGAAGTGCTAAAAACCAAGATTAAAAAGGTATTAAATGTGCAAAATGGCAAAAGACTTAGACATTACGATAATAATTAAAAAGATAGACTAAAAAAGGGTATACTCCAATCAGACCCAAGCCCCACAGGAGTTACCTCCAACACCAAAGCCAATCAATCATGTTATGTCCACCACTAAATTAGGGGCTAATCTTAGGTATCCGGATTATCCATGCCCAGCTCACAAATTTGGCTACACCTACTACCACCAAAGTGAAGGTGTCCGATTTCAAGATTCTACTTGCAGCCAGTGTTGAACTGGCGCCCAGTCCCCGGCAGACAGGTCTTAACCACTGCCGTCTGGGCTGTTGGTACTCCGGACAGAAAAAAAGGATATGATCAATTGATTCAACCTGATCCACATAAAATGGACATTTGTCACTACCTGTAGTGTTCCATCTGCTTGTTAGTTCCCGTAACGGAAGGGAGCCTACCCTAAACTGGTGATACAATTTACGGTCTAGGGGTTTAGGTATTGTGTCCCAGTATTCTTCCAGGTAGGAATCATCCTTGATAACAAGAAAAGGCTGCAGACATAGAACTGCCTATCAGGGAATCATGCCTCTTGGCGTTGATTCTGGCCCAGTACATATCCCTGAAGATCTTTTTGGGTGGGAATACAGCAGTGTCTGGGTTAGCCCATAGCTCCCCATCCCCATGTCGAATAATGTTGCTTTAATTTCAGTCAACCAAGGGATCCTATGAGCTCCCCCAGATCCCTTAACTTCAAAGAGAGCCTTGGCATATAAGGAGAGTTCCGGCGTAGTCCACAGGCGCCGCCAAAACGCCAGTGGTCTATACCTTAGTACGTCCTCAACGGGCTGACAGCCAAGGTCATACAGTAGGGGTATATGTGGGGTTGATTGGGGAAGCCCTACCACTGTCCTTAGAAATGTATTCTGAGCAACCTTTAGAGGGCCACATTACTAAAGCCCCACAATTCTGCGCCGTACAGGACGGCTGGGAGGATTTTTAGATCGTAAATTTTAACCAAGGGGGCCATCGGCCTTGTTAATGAGAGCTTATGTTCTTTAAACAAAGCTCCACCTAATTGTGCATGTTTTAAGGCAAGTAGATCTATCTGGGGTTTCCAGCTTAGTTTATCACTGAAGGCAACCCCCAGGTATGTGAAGACAGATGTCTGTTACAGGGTGTCTCCTCCCATGTGCACTCTTGCCCTGACTGGTCGTGTGCCGTGGAGAACCACAAATTTGGTCTTCCCCACGTTGATCTCCAGCTCATGTTCGATACAAAACAACTCAAAACGAGACAGTGCCAACTGTAATCCCTGTCTCGTCTTGGATATTAAAAGAGTGTCGTCTGCGAACATGAGCAGGGGCACCTTCATACCAGCCAGGGTTGGTGCATCGGTTGGATGGTTAGTAAAGTATTTGACCACCCCGTTAATAAACAGGGAAAACAGGGTGGGGGCTAATACGCACCCTTGTCTAACACCTTTTGACACTTCAAATCTTGATGTTACCTCCCCTGGTTTACCCCAGCGAACCTGGGCATAAGTATGTTCGTGGAGATTAATCAATATCATCACCAGCTCGCGCGGCATACCCATCCCCAACAGAACTTCCCAAAGTTTGGCCCTAGGCACAAGATCAAACGCAGATCTTAAATCCACGAAGGCTGCAAACAGCATACCACCCCCCAAGATTACTTCCTTCCAATACAGGAGCATGAATCTAAAGGCTTGGTCCAAAGTCTCAACATGTGACCGAAAACCCGCCTGGAAGGGTGTAAGTATGTCAGTTTCGGACATCCAGCTCTGGATACGTCCCAATACCAGGCGGGCAATGATCTTTTGCACTGCATCAATAAGGCGTATTGGCAGGTAATTGGCAGGGACGGAGCGATCGCCTTTCTTATAGATCGGCAATATCTCAGCCCCATACCATGAATCGGGGACCGGTGCTCCTCTAGCAAGGGCATTGGCAAAAGCTGTCAAATATGGCACCCACAATGCTGGCTCTTGCTTGAATAGGTATGCAGGAATGCAATCGCGGCCAGGAGCTTTACCACTCGGGATTAGTTTGAAAACTGCCTCCACCTCACTGGGGGCAAATAACAGTGTCTCATCAGAACTTAGGGGCAGTGATGTTTCAACTGGACCTACCCTTATTTTGAACTGGTTCTCAAAGTATCTTACCCACTATTGAGGCTCGAGGTGGTTAGTGGGGATCCTATGTTGCTGGCAATTACCCCACTTGAGAACATTCCAAAATTGTGTCATCTTCCGCCCCTCACAGGCCTGAAGTAGCTCCCTCCAGCGATCCTTATCCCAGTTTTTCCTAGCCTTCGCTTGAGCGCCTTTATATATAGCCCTGCAACTTCGAATAGCACCAGGAGGTCTAGATTTAATGGCAATAATCAGGGCACTATGAGCCTGTCTGCAGCTATTGTCATACCAGGAGCTTGGGCTCTGCACTTTATTACCCTTGGATTGTAATATATTTTAATAAAAAACGATTTGAGCCCCAAGAATAAGTCACTATGGATGGCCAACATTTTAGCATCAAGCACCTCCTGGGACTCACAGCTTTGTATTATATCCATGGAGGAACTAACCATGTCTCTTATGGCAACCCGGGTTCTTTCATTACTGGCTATCTTTGGCCACCGAACCCTTCTCAGATCATTAGTTAGGGTAACTAACTCCTGTACAGGAGCGGCTTCAGCTATAGGGGTATTAGTAAAGCTGCTATCCGATATAGTCAGAATCAGGGGATTGCGGTCACTTTCCGGCCTTTTCGCCACCACCATATCTATGATGGCCGACCACATCTCAACATTGACTAGGATATAGTCAATTCGGCTTCCAACTCTGCCATTATCAAACGTCGTTTCGCCCAGCCAACCAGACCTTGTTCTACCATTTACTGCCCTCATTCCTTTATCTAGGCACAACCCCTTCACTTGCAAGGCCACAGGTGTCCACTTCCTTATTGGTTTTAACTCCAGTTGTGGAATGCCCCACAATGCATCCTCATCCTCATTTAGATTTCCATCGTCCTTGTCCAGGGGCTCAAAACTAGTGTTAAAGTCCCCAGCCACTACCAAGTGGCCAATTTTCCCCACTAGACTGATGAGGCCTTCCAGACATGAAATCGTTGGGGAAAACCTCCCTCCCGGAAGCCCCCTCGCATAGATGTTAACAATGAGGGTGTTGAGACCCTTGGCGGAACTGACCCTGATTGCCATAATATTGGGAATATCAATGTGGACTTCAATCACAGAGACACCCTCACTCTTTCGTACCCAGATGGTCAAGCCACCCACTGGTCTTCCCTTAAGGCCCTTGACTGCTGGTTTGAAGAAATTCAAGTAACCCGTGCGGAACAGCGCTTCGACTGCCCAGGTTTCTGGAAAAATCCATATATCAGATTGATCTATAAACTTTGCCCAGTCTGGAACATGTAGCTTTGCCTCTAGCCCTGCAATGTTTCACGACGAAACTGTTGTAGGGGGCTAGCCACATCGTTATTGATAAGACATTAGCATTATCTTTCCTTGTGCACCGACGCATCTTGGACCACAAAAGCCATTTTATTGCAGCCTGAGACACACACCAGCATTTTATGCTGCTTATTTTCTTCTCTCTGGTTACTGGTATTGTTCCCTTTTTCCTTCAGTTGAGCTAAGTTATCCTCTGGTGGTTTTCTCTCCTCTCCAATTCAACGAGTATCTGATTTCCCTCAGGATATAATTTTTCTCCATATTTTTGTCGTTTTGGTACTATTATGGAACTGGATAGTTCTCCCATTCTGCATGAGAATAATGATGAAGATGATGCCCTGAAGGACAGTTTGAATTAATTTATCCAGGCTTCAGTTGAACAGGCTGTTGCAGACTCTATTGATAAAGTCACAAAAAATATAGAAAATTCAGCGCTTAACTTGATGTCAAAGATTATTTTGGCTACAAAAAATGTGTGGGGGGTGCACAGCTAATTTAGCAAAGTCTGTTTATGATCAGTAGGCAAGCTAATATGGGATCCTATTACGCGGTGGAAGGATGGTCTAATATTTTAAAATTGAGATATGTCTAAAATTCGGTTGATTCAGGATTACAAATTAGGTATTAATTGTTATGTCGGTAATAATGTGAGAGATATAATTGATTCTATGGAAACATCAAAGAAGGGTAACTTTGCTTGATTAGTCTTATGTTGTAGAACTTGGAATAATATTATGGATCAAATTACTTACTCTTTTGCCCTAACGGGATGTAGCTTCCTTTATTATTTCTGTTGTTGCTTCATATGCTGTTTTCTCTCAATGTGATGCATTTTTTCTTATTAACATTGCCGTGCTCTGTATAAAATTGTAAAACATTTCAATAAAAAGATTTAAAAAAAAAAAAAAGGAATCAGTATTTAAAGGTTGGGTGCTCCAAACAGGTAGCGTGTCCGTCCTGGCACACGTCTGTAATGAGTTCAATTAATGTGTCACCATATCACCTTGGTGACATCCCTGTGTTTTGGGCACACCTTTGGTGCGCGAACAAGCAAGCTTCCACAATGAAGATGATTGACTTAGTTTATTAAAGTATCATCATTAATTTCATGATGTAGACAATCTTTTTTTCATGCTTTACATGTTGTATGTTTCAAAACTGCTCCAATGCATTTCGGGTGGTATACCCTTCGTCCGGGAGCTCTGCAGGTGAATAGAAGATATAGCACTAAGTGTGGGGTCGTGTATTGGGGATATTATTAACGTAGCATGCAGGTAGGGGTCGGTGCGGTGTGTTTATCGGGGTGACCGGCATCTAGAATAGTGCAGTGGGGGTGTACAGATGGTGACATATAGTTAAAACAATGGTGTATTCGGTTGTGTTTTACGTGCCTAAAGGCTCGTAAAGGTAGAAGTTAAAAGGGACGTTTCGAACACTCACGTGTCATCCGGTGTTAGGATTATCTAAACATAAGGAGTCATGTGAAAATACGTTAGTATCTGACTTTGCGTTCGTTTTGCAATGCGCGTTAACGCGTCTATGCATAAGAGTTAAACGGGTCGCGACGCGTCGACTTACTGGATTGTTAGTGTACTCCGTGGCTGTTAGACATCTCTCCGGCGTGCATCGTCCTGGTGTAACCCGGAAGGGGACGTGTGGAAGGAAACGGAGGTGTAATAAATAGGAAAATAGGACTAAGGTGTGGCGGCCATGTTGGGTGAACTAATGTGAGCTTCGTGGAATGGATGGGAGTAAACCAAAAAAGCGTTTATAATAATGAAACCTAATAATGAAACATCAAAATAATGAAACATTGAAATAATAAACTGATCAACAGCAGTACTTAAGGAATGGCAGTATGCAACATAATGCACCATTAAATAGGTGTTTTATAAATAACAAGAAAATTCCAGACGGTCATTCAGTCCCATTGGCTTCATGGACTGCATTTTAAAAATCCATGTGAGGTAATAAACAGGATTAAAATAATTATCATTTATAGTTGTCTTTTTCCAAATGTAAAGCAAAGTTAAAGCCCATTTTGTCTCCTAATGTTATTTCTCATATCAGCGATACTGACGACTTATGAGTGACTTGTATTTGGATTGTGCTCAAGGAGCCCGTCAGCCAGTCAGAAAGCCCTCATAATCCCTTGAGGATGGCGCGGCTTATTATGTTGGTTTCCGACAGCAAATCCATGTTCAGGTTTCCGCCAGCCAATTTCTGTTGATCTTTCCGACATGATTGGCTGTCGGAAACTGACTTTGGGAGCCCCTAGCAGGGCCCCTTTTCCTCTGGGCCCTACACATTTGGCCCTGGGGACACCTATGGTGTCCCCCTACACATCCCTGCACTGGTGCCTGCCACGCGTTGCAGGGATGTTTAAAAACTTCAATGTTTCAATGGGAGCTTGTGCTGCGGGTGGTTTCAGTCCGCCACACTAGCTCCCATTGAAAAACTGAAGTTGCCACTGCACCATGTTCGGTCGCATCTACATTGCGCAGTCCTAACTGCCGACCTATGGCCACCAGTCAATAGCGCAGCATTATTAATTGTTATGCCATTAATATTAGCCACCGGCCGAAACCCACTTGTCTTGCACTGTCTGCTTTCCCCGCAGAATGGACCAAAATCGTCTTTGACATCAAGTTAAGTACTGAATTTTCTATATTTTTTGTGACTCCATCTATAGAGGCTGCAACGGCCTGCTCAACTGAAGCCTGAATATATTCATTCAACACAAACTCCCATTGAAAAATTGAAGTTTTAATTCATTACATCACCGTGTGGCAGGCAGCAGTGCAGGGATGTGTAGGGCCCCAGGGCCAAATGCAGAAGGCCAGGGGCCAATGTTCCCTCTCATTTTTTCCCTCTGTGTGTGGCAGTGTACAGTCTATGTGCGCTGCAACCAAGGCTATGTGTGCCAGTTACCAGACCGCGTGTGTGGGTGCAGAGCCAAATATCACTCCAAACTTTTTCCTCAAAAAGTGAAAAGACGGTGCATTTCCTCATATACAGATCCATGTGAACGGTGTTAAGGCAGGTTTGAAACCATACCACATAGCAATTTGAAACCTTGGCAGCTATGTTGCTGCATTTCTTTTCTTAATAGAGCTGGGCTGCGGGTGATTGTGTGCATTTGTTCAAGTTTTCATGTTAATTTCAGCTCATGAAAGGCGTTGTGATTAACATGAAAACTTTAACAAATGCTCTATTTGAGCAGGAAATGTTTAATTATAATAACATAGTTATTATAATTTTACTTTTCGCAGTTTCAGGGCTGGGTTAGGGTAGTGAACCATCAGGCTTTTGATTAACGCATTTTAATACTAGTGTCCGATTCACCGCATTAAAATTCATTTAGTAACGCATTCTAGCGCCCCTCTGACAATACTGCAATAGAGACACACCGGCATTGAGGCAGCACCAGCAAGCTAAATGTGTCTAGCATAAGTCATCCATATTGAGAATAACACAACATGTTGCCTCAGGAACAATTCATATAATTAGCAATATGCATCTTAACACCTCCAATGAACTAACTATGGTATAAAAGAAAGAAGGAGATAATATTTCATGGTGGACAAAAATTCTCAGACGATACAGATAGAATAGTTAGTTTGTCACTACTAATTCCACTAAGATATGTACTAAGTGGTAACCAGAATAAGTGCACATTATGAACAGATGAATTTTGTGTGGCATTTTTGACTCATGGAAAGGTAACGCAGAGGGCTAATTTGCCTGCTGCAAAGAACATGTACAATCCAGATCACAAAGTGCACATAATGTAAATGGGTCAGGGGGTTACTGCTTTTGTCAGTGAGATCCTTTTAGAACTTGCAGTTTATAAGTCAAAATGCTAACATAGAACAGTGAGCTATTAACTGTCATCTAAGAGCAGCATGTTTTCCCCAGTCTGATTATCCTAATGTTGCAAAAAGGGTTCATTTGATTAGAAATCAATTCTGGTTATTTAAGAGAACCCCCAATCATGGTATTACATTCTAAATTCAGAGTTTACGTTCTAAATTCAGTGTGTTTCTCCAGACCAATCACTATTAAACTATACTGCCTACTAGTACGGATGTCAAGTGACTCCTACACCTTGTAGTCCTTTGTCTTATGTAATATTTCCTATACAGAGATTTACACACACATATGATTAATTGTCTCTGTGTAATGAGTGTGATGTAAAGTGCTCTGAAACCCTACACTGGTGTCAGTGGTGCTGTAAATCAAGTTGAATTCATCTGAGTGAGAGTGAGAGTGTGGTTATGGAGACTTGAGGGGCACTGTTAAAGGGTGGTAGTGAGGTAATCAGTGTAGGAGGGAGTCATGGGGTGGAGGGTACCAACAAACATTGTCGCACAGGGTTCCACCAGCGCTGAAGCTGGTCCTGCCCTTGAGGCTAGGCCGCCTCACCCATTGGTCCCTCCGTTGGCCTGGGTTCAGCAGTAGTAGCTAAAACTCACCAGGGGTCGGCAATGCAGGATTTGCAAGCAAACCAAACTAAGTTCACAAACTTCACAGTCTCCCTGCTTCATGCATAAGCACTTTTAACATGTGCTGCCTGCTTTGGGACCACTGGAATTATGCAGCATTGGAGGACAAAATTATGCTGCAGTGTTGACTAAATTATGCAGCCAAATAAAAGACTGCAGCGTAATGCAGTGTATTTTCTGATTCTTTATTATTTTTAAATTTTTACACATGCTAACAGTCTCTGGAAAAATGTTGCCTTATTAATACCAGTGTAACATACAAATCCAGCAGTGGCAAAGGTGATCAGTCAACCTTTGCAAAGGGCCGTCCACTTCGCAGAAGCACAAGTCACTTTTTTTTAAAACATTTGATCCATTTAAGCTACAAACAATTTATTAGTTAAAATTGTCAAATTATGCAGCAGATGATGCATTACACAATAAATATAGCAGAACTAGAATTATATAGAAAACATTTGCAAATTAGGGTACTTTGCCATTCATGCTTGAACTGCTCTTCTGGAAAAAGGGAGGAGAAGTGCTGATGACAGAAGCAGCATGGCTCTGAGACAAATGGTGTGTGCTTCCACTTTTAAGCTTATTTTAACTGAAAGCACATGCCGCGTTTGTAGGCTTGCTGCATTTCTTCTCTTAATAGAGTGCAGCTGCGGGATGATTGTGCAGCCCAGCCAAGTATCACGCTGCAGGCGTGGGGCTAACGCATTTTAGTGTGGTGATCGGCATCACCGCACTAAAATGAAAAGTCACACATTTATATCGCCGTGAAGTTGCTGACAAGCTGGAAACGGGAGCGCTGCTATTGCACTCTCTGAGCAAAGTATGACAGACCACGTGCTGCTCTGGCAGCCGCAGATTGTGTGGGATTACACTGTGCAGTGCACTGCTCTGCACTCCTGGTGTTACATTTAAACTAAGTATACATGAAATCCATGCCTGGGTCCAGTTGCGTTTCCAGGCTGAGCTCAGAGCTGCGCTGTTGGCTGCAGCACTGCACCGGTATTCACGTCAGGTGACTGCAACATTGTTCCTTTGCAGAGAAGACAAGTTACTAGGGGGCAGGCCAGGCCGGGACGGTATACAACCTTTACAACAAATCTTTTACCACGCACTACCATTACAACGCAGTCATTACAACGCAAACCATTACAACGCATTGCGCTGGGGGGCGCTCTAGGATAGGGAATACGATTAATTTACTATCCAACACCTTGCCTAGTGTCCACGGGGACTGGAGTTGGAATAGTAAATTAAACTATTCACTATCCAGCACCCCAAAGCGCTATGCGTTGTAATGGTATGCGTTGTAAAAACCGCGTTGTAAAGGTATGCGTGGTAAAAGTATCCGTTGTAACGTCATACATCCGGCCGGAGCGCTTGCTGCGCGGGCGTGGCAGCGGGCGCAGTTGTTTCTTAGGAGTTCTACAGCCAGCAGCGCCTGCACCTCCCTCATGATGCCCTGCGACCAGACAGGGCTGGTGGAGACTCATCGTCATGGCCGACGGCTCACAGTGAGGTCTGTAATGCCACTAACTTCTGTTCTTGAAAATAGATGTAATTTTAATTTATAATGTTAGCCTGAGCCTACCTTGCTGGGCATGCTCTACTCAATCCGAGCTCAGCCTTTAAGGTTCTTGCACATAACACGTGGCTGTGGTCCCTTAGCACACTACGAATTGAGCCCCCGACCCACGCACATGTGACTGAGCAGTTTGTTGACTTTCAGTCAGCAACATTAATATTGTGAGGGGTGTTATAAACAGTAAAATTCACTGCAGTGCTTGATTGGCGCCCTGAAGAAGTCACTGAGGCTGTGGGCAGCACCTTCATTTTTCTTTGCTGGGCCGGCTGCCCCCGCCGCCAGAGCAGACAAGGGGCACCTCTTGTCATTGCCAGACCCATTGGTGCCTGCTGCTCTGTGCTGTTGAGCAGGTTGTACTTTCACACCTTGATGGGGTCAGTGTGGCTCTGTGCTGTTGAGCAGGTTGTACTTCACACCATGACGGGGGTCTAACAGCAGCCACTGGAAGAGCTAACATTATTATCAGAATTGCACAGTGCTGAGTGGTTTGTGTGCTGGCGGGTTGAAGGAAGCAGGTCTGACGCACAGTTTTCACTCTCTCTATTTGCTTTCGTCCCAGCCTCCTAGACATATAGCCAGCATGGGCTGTTCAGTGTTAATGTTGCAGACTAAAAGTCAGCAGGTTGCAATCACATGTGTATGGGTCGGGGGCCCTGTACTTGGGTCACACTTAAAAGCACCACAAACAGCCGGCTTCCCATAGTTATTCTCCACTGGTTCCATCCAATCTGTGACTGGGACAATGGCTCTGTGAAGGGTTTTGAGTCAGCTGCACATAAAACTAAATCAAGTCTATAGCAGCATTCCCCCAGAAGACCAGAAGGCCGCTCAGAGTTAGTATCTGTATGGCATCTACAAATTACAAATTACACATTTTCAACTACTCATCAGATGCCAACTTGTGCGCTAACTAACATGCAGCTGATATCACCCCTGAGTAGAACTACAACACTTCCATCACAGTTAGGATTTATGGCTGCAGTCTTAAAGCCATCACGGAGAGACGTAGACGTGTGGGCCTGACCGGTTATGTAACCATGTTTCAGTTCAAATAACATGTCAGATTAGTGTAATTTGAATGAATTAACATTAAACATTTTGCATGGCTGGGCCTTTCAGGGTGGATATATATTTTAGCATGCTTTTCTTTGCACATTTTAGAACACGGCCTCTTTAGGTGTCATTGACCCCAGAGCACATTAATTTTACCTGGTTAGTGTATGCACGCCTGCAGCAGCCATGCCCATCGCATGAACCACAGAGCCAAGCTGCGCAGCCACCTTCTCAGAGGAGAGCACACTGAAAATGGCCTACAGTTCTGCATTTGGGGGAGCACCATCTAAACCAAGTGCAATCCTGCAATCAGCCTCGCACACTACCAAAAGCCCAAGGATCCTCACCTGGCCCCTCTTTAAATACGCTCTCTGCTGGCTCAGGTTGACAGTCACTTGTTTGCACACTTGATTATCACACAGGATCGCCAACTGAGTGCATGGAATTCGGTATTGAGTGTGGAGGGACAGGGTAAAAGATGTGCCTGAAAAATTTCAAAATATTCTTACTCCTTCACAATTTTAGTTGGTCAATCACCTGCAAGTAATGCATGCAAAATAATCCTACACACACCTTAAAAGGAAAGCTACATGAATAATAAATGGGACATGCACTCTTACATTATGAAGCCTCATTTGTTACTGCTATCTGGGCAACAGATGTTGGTGTGTGAGTAGCACCAGTGGGAGATAGAACTGAATCGTTGTTGGTGTGCGGGAATACTGACTTCCAAAATACTTTGTGTGCCTTTGTGCAGTGCAGTTCCTATATTTCCAATAGGCTCTGCGCATTGGAATAATATATCCTATAGATTAGACGTAGGACTGAGGTCGACTAGGTCTCTATCAAATATATTAAACTTAATAGTGAATGCCAGCTAGCTTCTGTTGAGTGGCCGTACCTGATTCTGTTGAGTGGCCGTACCTGAGGGCGGTGATGGAAAAATACAAACTGGGAGGCGGCTATAAGACCATGGTTGACCTACTCTATCAAGAGCCCAGGGTCCGAGTCTGCACTGGCAAACTGCTCCCCGAAGCCATTCGTGTGCAGAGGGGTACCAGATAGGGCTGCCCCCTGTCCCCCCTGCTGTTCTCCTTGGCCATGGAACCCCTGGCCACGATCCTCCGGAAGGAGAGGAGTGGGGAATCCCGATGGCAGATGGAATCCACGTGATCTCACTGTATGCAGACGACCTGCTACTGTACGTCAGGGATTTGACCAATGTCCCGAGATCTCTCAGTGACATTTTCCGAACCTTCGAGGATATGTCAGGATTGTGGGTCAACTGGTCCAAGTCGGGAGCCTATTCCTTCAGCCCAGATTCGCCAGAAAGCAATATCCACCTATACAACTATTTACATATTATATTTACATCTCACTGAAGACTGCTTTACATATTTACATTATATACATTATTTACAATACATTGTGCATCATGATTTGTGTAACCTTGGTCTTAAATCTAATCAAAGAGGCCTATCTGCGGATATGGACATTCTTAGCAAACCTTCATAGATTGTTTACTCTGTTAAGGGCCAAAAGGAGATAATGAAGGCAGGGGTCTATGAAATGAATGTCCGTTGTAGTCTGAAAAATTATGAATAGTTGTATAGTAATGTCACACAAAGGTATCAATTAGTATAAAAACTAGCTTGTTTGACTAGACAAGGACCTAGCGGTATAAGGGAAGTTTCCTATGTATATATCATTCCAATATAAATAGAAAATGTATGTAAATAACAGAATTAGTTAGACGTTGTTATTTAAGATCAAAACTGCAAGATCTGCAAGATTGGATAACTAAAATTAAACATTTTTTTGTCATAGTATCAATTTGTGGCATAGAAAATACAGAATTCCTGAGGAAGGCTAATCGCCGAAACGCGTTGAAGAGGAATTGGTTCTGTATTTAAAGAAATGACTGATTAATTTGATGTGATTTATCTACAATTGTAATTTATAAATATTTGTATATGGTTACATGCAATATGATGCACTTTGCAAAGACGAAAAACATGTAATTTTTAAAAAAATATATAAAAATGTGAACAAAACTTTTTTGATACAATGATTAAAACTAAACAAAAATAGATCTTGCTAACATTTATCAGTATGTGAATTTTTGTTCAGCGTCTAACTTGTGTGGTTAAAATTTATGCACATAACCCGGTGCGACTCTCCTTTTTTCTAAAAAGTACAGTTTCCTTGCCAGGGTTCATCCTGTGAGGTAGGGGCCCCAATTTTTCACACATGGGTGATGGCTCCCACATAATACATTGCCGATTTTTCCTATTATTGCCATCCTCCGCAGCCGGCCCTTGAGGGTTGTAGGCCAGGAGTTATGTGAAAGATATCTTACACATTAAAGGTCTTTAAACATAAAAAAAAAAGTGAATGCCAGCTAGCTCAGAGGTCACTAAAAACGTTCTGGAATTCACAAGATGGAATTAGTTTCTGACAACCGCATAAACATGACAACTTTGTTTCCTAAGAATAAGAAAAGTATCTCTAGAGTCGTGGAAACAATAGATAAGTATTTCACGCAGTCACTCGTGCATTCTTCGTTTCAACAGAGGTGCAGAGAAATAGAGAGACGGGCGTTTTTAATAAAAGGTTTAATTGAACAGTCTTCTTTCTCGTGCAAGTAAAGTGAACTGCTGCAATCGTAAAGCATACTGCAAAGTATAATGCGTACAGCGAGAACAATATTACAAAATATTACTGTAAGAGCATTGTATGGTTTCCAAACCATATATAAATACATACATAAATAACAAGGGCTAAAAGTACACAACTGGTGCTTCTGAAATATGCCTACCCCAATGTACCTAACCTAAGCCTGGTACGCGGGAAGAAGTAAGTGAGGTGTAGCATAGGTTTAGTTTTTCTTTGCCAAGAATCTATCCAAGGTTTCTCTAGGTTCTAATCGGCTCTATACCTTTAGTTTAGAATGAAGGAGATCTGGTATCTCAGTCTCGGGACTCGATTTGGAAACAATGGAGCTGGATTCTCACCGAGAGAAATGCAGCCTCTCGATCAGTGCGTCAGCTGGAGGGTCGACTTCCTTCGGCACTTGCTGTAGCGAGCTGCGTCGGGCAAGTAGATAGTCGAACTGCTCCGAACCACCATGTCTTGCTAAAGCAAGTGAAGGCATATTTATACCTTGAAGGTGTCTAGTTTGACGTAAAGTCGGGCATAATAACGTCAGGAAAGAACCCCAAGGTAATAGTAGTGCTTTGAAAAGTACAGGAGTTCTTAGAAAAATCAATATTCAAGCAAGGGAAGGTCCCTGACTGCTTAAGCCAATTTTCCAAGAAATCGTTGTGACGTTTTAATACGGGTGGAGGTAGCCATGCCCGTATTTGGTCTGCATGGGCTATGTCTAAATAAGAGAATGATTTCTATGCCTATATTAGGGCAAGGTGAATTGTACCTATAGAAGGGCATGAATCGGGGAAAATTCACTCGGATCCTAAACCCCCATACAATACCCACTCCCCTTTATTATGTACGACATTACTAAGTTCTAAACACAAGTTCTAAACACATAAAACATATCCAATCATGATGTGTTAAAAAAATCCCACCCAAAATACAAAAAAATGCATTCAAAATGGTTGTACAGGAAAAGAGTATTTGTGTTGCACGCATTTAAAAGGAATGTTTCATTCAAAGTATATAGTTGACATTTAAAAAAAGCTATCAGAATGAATCATGAAAATACATTTACAAAATGGCTCTTAAATACAGAAGAAAAGGTGGAGACCATTCCATGAGAGAGTATATAAAGTGTTTGGTTGTGGACCAGGTCAAATATTGTCTCTTCGGAAGAATTCAAAGAATTCTTGTTCTCTAGGAATATTTCTACTTTAAGCAGATTTCTTTGTGCCAAAAAAGGTTCAATTTTGGAAAGAAGTCAAATCATTGAAAAATAGAGCTTCAAAGTTTGAAGATTGTTTTGCGAAAAGTGACGGTCGAATTCAGAGAACACTCACTGTATGATAACTTCAAAAGTCAGTGTCATTGTTTGGAGAAAACATCAAATCCTCTAAGCTGGTAAAGAATGTGTCTACTACTGTAGGTGAAAGTTGGACCACCTCGTTAAGCAGCTCAATTGCACATAGATGAGGAGCATCGCCGTCAGCGTCAGCCACATTAGCAATGTCGAAGTTGATGGTGCCTGTGCGCCTGTTGCTACACGTATCTCACCGTCTGCAGTTTGCGTCTGTGAGATCCCAACAAATGCCATCATCAGGATTGGTAGCCGCTGGGGACAACACAGTGCATGAGCCGTTACTGGTTCAAGCAAAGTATCAACTTCCGTTGGCAGGACTGATGGGAGTGTCAGACAGATGTCTAGCACGCATCCTTCTCCACATAGCAGGCATCGTAGAACAGGTAAGACGCAATCTTGCCAGATTGGTCGGAATTATAGAAACAACCTGGTATTTAGGTCTCTTAAACCAGCCAAGCCCAGAATTTGTATTATGCGCTCACGACACTTCATTGCCAGGAGGGTGTTCTCCAAGGTGATGTGGGTGTCGATGGTGACCTGACTTGCCATACCGGAGCAGAATGAATAAAAATAGAATTCCTGCTTCGAGACCGAAAACGAGAGGCAGGCCGCCAAACACAGAGTGCACGAAGTTTGGAAATATGCCTAGGACTGCTTCAAAGGGTACTAACAGTTCCGAAAAAATAGTCTTAAATACATGTACAATACCACTGGTATCAGACATGTTCAAGATATGACCTAACATTTCTAAGAAATGTATAGGGCAGTTTGTCAATAAAAGGGCATGTATCTCTGCAGAAGTCCTTGCAACCTGCAGATCATACTTCTCTTTGGCCGAGGTCAGTGGCACCGTTTTCTGTAAAAGAATGGCTTTCAGTCTGCTTAAAGTATCAATTCGAATAGAAGAGATGTTCACTGAAGGCCATAATGGCAACTCCCCGTCTGTCTTAGTTTTAGGAAACAATACTTGCATACAGCAAGTGACCTTGGCTGACACAGTAACGAGATAGGGGGTTCCTGGCAACATGCCACAACAGCTGTGATCATTCAACATAATGTAACTTCCATTAGAAAGCTGCCTAAAAATTGGATCTATCACTGCAGCTAGAGAACCTTGCAGGTGGCAGGATAAGTTGTTCGAGGAACCATCTCAGGCCCCGTGTAAGTTAATACCCTGACATAAGAGTGAACCGCTTTGTGTGTTTTCACAATTCGTACCACTAAGAAACACTTATTTTCCCCCACTCCAACATTTGTGTGTATGAGGTAAATCCCAGGATGTCGTGATGTATTCTTTACCCAACCTTTCATATTCACTCGCTGGTATATGTTTTAAACAATACTGAAAATGGAAAATAGTCAGAGTGATTGTACCATGTATTATCCATTCTGTCGCTGGCTTCTCAGAAACAGTTAATGGTAATCTTTCCAGTTTTTCATTGCTCAGCACTGTATAGTCTGCCCCTCTTTGTGCCAAAGTGATTTGTTTATCTGTAAGGTTAAACTCAGAAAACAATGACGTGGTGTTGATGAGACGCCATGGCACATATCCAGAATGAAGGTTTTGCAATGTCCAGCCCAAAAGCATTATAGAGCGCAATTGTGACTGACCATGTTGTAACATGACCAAGTCCTGTTCTATTATGTCAATGGCAGAGGATACTATGCTGTCCAAAAAATATATTCTGGATGACAGAGTCGTTAACCCATTGTCAAGAACAGAGAGAGATTTCTCTAAATTAATACGATCAATTTCTCGTATCCGTTCTGCAGTCTCTGCTTGTGTTGTTTTCCATGCTTCATTATACATGGCATAAATACCGGCGTAAATTAAATATTTATGACTCGGTTTTGAAGGTCCTTGTAAGAAGTCCCTTAAATCAATTCCATCTTTAAGTAAAGATAAGTGTTGTTTTACTTCCTTCAGTATCGTTTTTTGCAGCCACTCAAGGCAAAGTTTACCCGCACTGTATGATGTTACTATCCCTGGATGTTGTCTCTGGACATATCTTGGATCTGGCCTAGTGAATGTGAACCCTTGTGTTTTATTCAGGAATCTATCTTGACAATTGTTTGTGTCTGTGGGCCAAATTAACCATGTTTTCCAATCAGGATCTGTTCTGTTGTTAAGTAAAATAGTTTTAACGTCAACCACCCCCTCTGAAGTATTACTTCTTTCTGGTGTAGGTGTAAGTACTGATGGTGTGTTTAAATCTTTAATCTTAGCTAGTCCAAGACAAGATGTCTGTTGAACAGTGTCATTCAAAAACATTATTTTTTCTGGGATAATGCGGGCTCTAAATAAAGCTTCTAAGCCCTGCACCTGCCAGTCTTTTGTGCCCCAGACAGTTTTTGTCTCAACAGTGTCTTTCCAAAAGTCAAAACTTAATGTAGACAACTGAGCATAAAAGGCCGCAGAATAAGTTTGCTTTGTATTTGCCAACATACTTTTCATTCCTGTCCCATTAACATTTTTAAAGTAAAATGATTCTGGTTTGTAAATATTAAAGCCTGAAAAGTACGAAAATGTGTCATAAAATGTTTTTGAGCTACCTCTTGGTGGTGTTGGAAAATGTTCCAATTGATTATAAGTAAAAACATTTCTAGGGTTTGCAGATCTATGTAAGAAATAATGACCATAGTGATTATAACAGTACATTTGTTCATAGTCTGATGAACCTTCTAAGTATTCATGATTTGTAAATTTTGCAGACATTTCTAAGTCTGACATCATATTATTAACAGTCTTTAACTGCTAAAATTAGTCCTAATCTATGTTCCATGTTTGGAATTACTCTTTCCCCCAATCCAGGAATTCGAGCAAACTGAACATTATTTGCATCAGTTATATACGAGTATTTGAGTGGAAAGCCTTTTGGTAATGTTTTACAGCTGGCTTTGCTTGTTGCATTGACAGCTAGCATTATTTCTCCGTCTATTTTTGTTTTTGAATGAGTGATTGCAGCTATGGAAGCCGTTTGCACAGCTGCCTTTGCGACTTCATCAGCAAATGAATTCCCTGCAACGTGAACGCCATCACATTGATGACTCAGTGTATGGATCATGTGAGCTTTTTGTAGTTCTTTTCATAACTGAACTACTTGCTCCCAAAGCAATTTATGCTTGATTGTGCCACCTTTTGCATCTTTGAAACGGTTTTTAATCCAGTTCTGCAAGTATTTGTTACAAGATTGAACGCAATAATAGGAATCGCACACTATGAGTGTGGGGAATTTGTGATCTGTATTTTTGAGCGCCATCTTTAAAGCCTGTAGTTCAGCCTGCTGAGCTTTACAATCTCCTAGAGATTGTGTTTTTGTGACCATAGGTTGGAATTTACCATCTTTAATGATCACACACGCAGCACTATAAGCTTGTTTACCCCCAATTGCGGGTAGTGCCGATCTGCCAGTATAAATTATACATCTGTACTGTTCTAGAGGCAGAATCTCAGTGGGCAGAGGACATTCTTGTTCGTATTGTAGAAATTCTTGTGTTTTCATATATGGGTCAAAAACGTATTCAGCGTCGGTTGCAGCAAGAGAATTACCATTGTATCCATCTTGGATGTAAAGCCTTTGCATTCAGAATGCTCGCTTTTGTTACTGCTTCTAAAGCAGGTACAGAAGTAACGACCATTATGCGTTTTCCCTGTGCGAGGGCTCTCTCTTTTGCTACTGCAGTTTGAACTGCTGTCAGAATTTTTTCTATAGAAGTGAATTTAATTTCTGCTTGTGTGTACAAGTGTGATTTATAAGCAATTGGTACTTTTCCCCCTTCATTAAAGGTTATGTATGTGAATCCGCATCTTCCTGGAATTATTCGGATTACTAAGTTGCGTATATTTACGCGTGTTTGTAAATGTGTGGTTGCCAACATGTCTGCACTGAACGCAAAATTTCTGTGTGTTTTTGAGTCCAATTTATTTGTTTGAAATCCGGTTTGATTAATTCGTAAAGAGGTTTAACCCTTTCTGCGTAATTTAGAATGTAAGTTCTTCTGAAATTTAGGAAACCTAGAATTGACTCTAAGTTTTTCAGCGTTTTTGGAGGTTGGAGCAGTGCACATTTCTAAAGAAAGTTTGCCGCTTGGCTTTTGCCTTCACTTGATAATTCATATCCTAGGAAAAGGACGTTGAGGTGGGCAATTCTTGATTTCTTAAAATTGAATTTATACCCTTCAGAAGCGAAGCCAAGTATTATGGTGTTCACCCTAATCAAGTGCCTGTCCAAGTCATCGTCAGTTAGATAGATGTCAGCGACATATGATAATGCTTCATCATCATACGTCTGTAGTAACTCTGTTACTCTGGCTGAAAATAACCCTGGACTATTTTTGAATCCCTGGGGGAGATGACTGAACTGACGCTGTGTCCCCATGATCGAGAAAGCGGTCAAATACCTGCTTTCTGGTGCAATATTTTGACAGAAGAAACCGTTAGAAATATTTTTTACCTACAATGTTATTCATTAGTGCTGCACTGTGTGCATTTTGTACTGCAAATGTTTTGCAACAGGAGTTTAAATGTGTGTAATCCAAAACTAGACGATATGTATTGTCTGGTTTGGATACAGGAAACAAAGGATTGTTCACTGATGAGGTGTATGTTTCAATCACCCCTTGGTATTCAAGTTGATCTAAGATCTCCCTGACCTTTTTATTAGAGTCTTGCTTAACTGGGTACTGCCTTTGTGCAGTTGGTTGAGTTTTTAACTGGATTTTATGTTGAGGAGAATCCTCATCCCATCCTACATGATGTATATATAATGCAGGTGCCCGGGCGACTGCCCATTTTCTGGCATGCATGTATGTTTTTATGAATTGGAATATGGTTGGAGAAGGCTGGCATAATGATGTCTTCGCCATGTGGGTACTCCCTGACAAATTCAGATAGAAGAATGTCATAACCCTTAGAGAACTTCTCCCAAAAGAGCGCTCTTATTTTTCTAGTAATGTACCCCTCCATCCGGAATTTTATTTCATATAACTTGTGTGGGACACTAACCCTGGTATCAGCAGTTTCAACTTGGATGTACTCATTCAAGTCCACTGTCTCCAGATGATCCTTCAAGATCTTGCGAGCTACAGTTACTTCTGCTGCGCTGTCTAACATTTTCTGAGCCCACTCCCCGTTCTTGAGTTGTGTCCTCAAGATCCTCGGCATGTCTGATTTTTAGACCTGCTACCTTCATTTTGGTGAATTGAGTTTTCTTATTTTTTGTAACGTGTTGATCGTCTTTGGACTTCACGTGTTCTTCCTTTTGTTCTGATCGTCCTCTTCTTTCCGATTTCTGTGATGAAGACTGAAAGCTTGATATCTATCAGGTTTTCTCAAATTATCCCTATTCCTGAGGTTATACCACCTTTCAGTGGGCTCCTTTTGAGGAGACCTACCTCGGGATTGAGAACACTTCTATTTAGAAGGTTGTTTAGTGCTCTCCCACTTCTTTTTCGGAACAGTGAGAGTGTTTTAATAAAGACCTTTTCAGGACTTTCAGTCAGCTGGGGTTTTACTGGTTTACCACCCAAACTGTCTCTACCTAGTTCTTCATAGGATGTTTCTATTATTCTGGCTACTTCTTGAGGTTGCTCAGTTACATCAAATTCTCTTAGCTTTTGGCGGATCGTCACGGATGCTGCTTCACCTTTAATATTAGCTAATAATATTGTTGAGACCTGTTTAAAATCTTTCAGTAATTTCATACCTAGATTTAAAGCAGGCCCTGCCCCGTATTCATTTTGAATCTGTTTCAGGACGTCTGGTATTACCGCCATAGAAAGAACACCATGTGTTTTTGTGTATATTGCAGCAGTATTTTTATTAGTTGTTTTAGTTGAACTAATAGTTCATCACCTGACATGTCTTCAATGCCAGGATGTGGTGAATAGCTGGCTGGTACCGGACATGTTGCTCCTGGTCTACCTAGTGGACCGAGCATGGTAATGTGATTTTGATGGTGTAGGGCGCCTTTAAACCAGAATGCATGCTCTTGGTAAGTTAGTGGAATTTCAGTATCCTCGAAAGGAACGTATTCTGTTGGATGTTCCTCTACTTTGTAGAAGTGAAACAAATGTGTTACTGAATTTGCTTCAGGGACGATAATCCATGAATAGAATACCTTTGTCTGCCGATATTCGTGTGCCTCTATCACAAAAATTACCCTACCACCTCTTGATGATAGGCCATTTGTTATAAGTTTTATAAGCATGGGCTGAAAATTCGTTCCGCTCGCGGAATTTGCAGATTTTCTGTGATTTCGCGATCCGCGAATCTCGCGAAACTGCGGTAAAATCCGCGAATCAGCAGGGACAAATTTTCAGCCAAGCACTTACAGGGTTACAGCAGCAGGTGCAAAAGTTGAAGCTAATTTTTTGTAACCTTTTACAAAAGGGTTACAAAGAAATTAACTTCAACTTGGGCACCTGCTACTGTAAGCCTGTAAATGCTTCCTGGCGCCTCGTTGCCTACTTGCAACTATTCTCTGACCCTGCTCTGACCCTTGAAGCAGGGTCAGAGAATAGTTACAAGTAGGCAATGAGGCGCCTGTCACGAAAATTAAACCTCAACAGGAAGCACTGACAGATATAAAAACAAGCATTTGCAATGCAATAGGTCTCGCATTAGGAAAGTTTGAGCTATTGGTCTTGTAAATGACAATTTTTTTTATTTATGTGTTGGTTTTGAAAATAGCTAAATTAATAGCTTTGTCATTTACAATGCCAACAGTTATAACTTTCACAAATGTGACACCTATAGCATTTGTAATGCAACATGTTTTGTATTTACGTGACTTAGCTGTATTGATATTACAAATTACAATGGCTTTTAATTTTTTTAAATAATGAATACTTAAATAAAAGTGATTTTAATTTATAATGGCAATAGCTTAAACTTTTGTAAATAACTTTTGTGAAGATTATGTTCAGTGTATTTTATTGTGACGAAAATCCAAGAACAGAAGTGAAATATTAACATCTTTTTGTGACATTTGTAATAAAGTTTGAAACATTGAGAGAACATATTTGAACCAGTTGTTGTTGAATGGTTGCGCAGATTGATGCTAGGGTGGCGCTGAGTGGTGCTGTGGTGGTGCTGAGTGGTGCTGTGGTGGTGCTGAGTGATGCTGTAGTGGTGCTGAGTGATGCTGTGGTGGTGCTGAGTGATGCTGTGGTGGCGCTGAGAGGTGCTGTGGTGGTGCTGATTGGTGCTGTTGTGGTGCTGAGTGATGCTGTGGTGGTGCTGAGTGATGCTGTGGTGGTGCTGAGTGGTGCTGTGGTGGTGCTGAGTGATAATGTGGTGGCACTGAGTGATGTTGTGGTGGCGCTGAGTGATGCTGTGGTGGTGCTGAGTGATAATGTGGTGGTGCTGAGTGATAATGTGGTGGTGCTGAGTGATGCTGGGGTAGCGCTGAGTGATGATGTTGTGATGCAGAGGGCAGAAAGGCACAAAAAGCAGTCTAACAAAGAGCAGAAGGGCAGAAAAACAAGGGAAAAACGAGTCTAACAGAGGGCAGAAGGGCACAAATAACCAGTCTAACAGAGGACAGAAGGGCAGAAAAACAAGGGGAAAACGAGTCTAACAGAGGGCAGAAGGCACAAAAAACGAGTCTAACAGAGGGCAGAAGGGCACAAAAACAAGGGAATAACAGAGGGCAGAAGGCCACAAAAAACGAGTCTAACAGGGGGCAGAAGGGCAGAAAAACAAGGAAAAAACGAGTCTAACAGAGGGCAGAAGGGCTGAAAAACAAGGGAAAAACGAGTCTAACAGAGGGCAGAAGGGCACAAAAAACGAGTCTAACAGGGGGCAGAATGAATCCCGCCCTGCGTGTTTGTCCACGAAGATGCCACCTTTTTGTGCAATACCTCTACTCAACTGGAGTACTTTCTAATGTCTAATCAGTAAGTGCTCCCTCGTTGGCTAAATGTATAGGAGCAGATTTACAATAACTGGCGCATTTCCAGGGATGCGACGGTTATTGTGCGCCGCAGCTCCGCCACCCATGGTGCGCCGCATTTACAATGCGGCGCACCATGTGGCAAAAACGGCACAGATGCGTCACGCATCTGTGCCGTAAAAGCAGCACATTGCTGGAGCTGCGTTGCGCTTTCGACGCAGCTCCAGCAATGCTCTGGGGGGCCCTATCTCCCCAATGCTGCATCAAGCCTTGCGCCTGCTTCAAGCAGGCGCAGGGTTTTGACGCAGCATTGGCCTAAAAGTGACTGAGTGAATTCTTGTAGATTTCACTCAGCCACTTTTAGGAGGCAATCCTGCGCAGGAACGCCCTCCCCTGCGCTGGAACGCCTCCTGATGGCGCAAGGCTTTACAACGTGATGCATCTCTCAGATGCGTCACGTTGTTAATACCCAGAACCATGGCGCATCTTTTGTGCTGCCGTTGCGTCACAAAAGGTCTCGGTAGAGGGTGGGAGTGGTGAACCAGAGGGTGGCAGTGATGAACCAGAGGGTGACAGTGATGAACCAGAGGGTGGCAGGGGTGAACCAGAGGGTGTAGTGCTCAACCAGAGGGTGGCAGTGCTGAACCAGAGGGTGGCAGGGGTGAACCAGAGGGTGGCAGTGATGAACCAGATGGTGGCAGGGGTGAACCAGAGGGTGGCAGTGGTGAACCAGAGGGTGGCATCGGTGAACCAGAGGGTGGCAGTGGTGAACCAGAGGGTGACTGTGGTTAACCAGAGGGTGGCAGTAGTGAACCAGAGGGTGACAGTGCTGTACCAGAGGGTGGTAGGGGTGAACCAGAGGGTGCTGTGATGAACCAGAGGGTGGCAGTGGTGAACCAGAGGGTGACAGTCATGAACCAGAGGGTGGCAGTGGTGAACCAGAGGGTGACAGTGCTGTACCAGAGGGTGGCAGGGGTGAACCAGAGGGTGCTGTGATGAACCAGAGGGCGGCAGTGGTGAACCAGAGGGTGGCAGTGGTGACCCAGAGGGTGGCAGTGCTGAACCAGAGGGTGAGAGTGGTTAACCAGAGGGTGGCAATGGTGAACCAGAGGTGCTGTGATGAACCAGAGGGTGGCAGTCGTGAACCAGAGGGTGGCAGTGGTGAACCAGAGGATGACAGTGCTGTACCAGAGGGTGGCAGGGGTGAACCAGAGGTGCTGTGATGAACCAAAGGGTGGCAGTCGTGAACAAGAGGGTGGCAGTGGTGAACAAGAGGGTGACAGTGCTGTACCAAAGGGTGGCAGGGGTGAACCAGAGGGTGCTGTGATGAACCAGAGGGTGGCAGTGGTGAACCAGAGGGTGGCAGTGGTGAACCAGAGGGTGGCAGTGCTGAACCAGAGGGTGGCAGTGGTGAACCAGAGGGTGGCAGTGCTGAACCAGAGGGTGGCAGTGGTTAACCAGAGGGTGGCAGTGGTGAACGAGAGGTGCTGTGATGAACCAGACGGTGGCAGTCATGAACCAGAGGGTGGCAGTGGTGAACCAGAGGGTGACAGTGCTGAACCAGAAGGTGGCAGGGGTGAACCAGAGAGTGGCAGTGCTGAACCAGAGGGTGGCAGTGGTGAACCAGAGGGTGGCAGGGGTGAACCAGAGGGTGGCAGGGGTGAACCAGAGGGTGGCAGTGGTGAACCAGAGGGTGGCAGTGATGAACCAGAGGGTGGCAGTGGTGAACCAGAGGGTGCTGTGCCCATACATGACCGCATCGATAACTTCGCCATGCAAGCGGCCCGCGAACACGCAAAAAGCCCTGCGAACATGCAAAAAAACCCACAAACACGCAAAAAACCCCGCAAACACGCAAAAAAACAAAAATTCGCACAAATTCACGGATTTTGCGGATTGCAAATTCAATTTCACCCGAATTCGCGGAACATGAATTTGCATATTTCGCCCATACTTAAAGTTTTATAGTGATGGCTTTCCTTAAATTTTCTGGGATGATTATAGCATCCAAGTCATCTTGTTGGAAACCTGTAACTGGGCTGCAGCTACACCGGTTGCATTATTGTCGTCTTTGGTCACTGTTTAATGAACGTTGCAGAGCAAGTTTCAAGGAAACAAAGATAAGGTGCGCAAAATTTTGGAACACTGTATCCTTTAACGTTGAATAAACCAAAAACTGATATATAGGATTTTCGTCTTACTTAGTTATGGCGGATATTTTATCCTTTTACCCACTGCAGACATCTATTGGAGTATTCTACGGGAAAAAGGGGTCTCTGAGAAAAGCACTACTGAGTTACTTTAGTATCTAGCGTTAAATTAGTGCCTTACCAAACGTTGGGCACCATGTAGTGTAGTTCCTATATTCCCAATAGGCTCTGCACATTGGAATAATATATCCTAAAGATTAGACGTAGGACTGAGGTTGACTAGGCTTCTATCGAATATATTAAACTTAATAGTGAATGCCAGCTAGCTCAGAGGTCACTAGAAACTTTCTCGAATTCACAAGAAGGAATTAGCTCTGACAACCGCATAAACATGACACTTTGTTTCCCAAGAATAAGAAAATTATCTCTAGAGTCGTGGAAACAATAGATAAGTATTTCACTCATTCACTCGTGCATGCTTTGTTTCTACAGAGGTGCAGAGAAATAGAGAGACGGGCGTTTTCAATAAAAGGTTTTATTGAACAGTCTTCTTTCTCGTGCAAGTAAAGTGAACGGCTACAATCGTAATGCAGACTTCAAAGTATAATGCGTACAGCGAGAACAATATTACAAAATAATACTGTAAGAGCATTGTATGGTTTCCAAACCATATATAAATACATACATAAATAACAAGGGCTAAAAGTACTCAACTGGTGCTTCTAAAATACGCCTGCCCCAATGTACCTAACCTAAGCCTAGTATAGCATAGGTTTAGTTTTTCTTTGCCAAGAATCTATCCAAGGTTTCTTTAGGTTCTAATCAGCTCCATACCTTTAGTTTAGAATAAGGGGGTCTGGTATCTCAGTCTCGGGACTCGATTTCCCAACACCCCGCAAGGGGAGCTTGGAAACACTGGAGCTGGATTCTCGCCAAGAGAAATGCAGCCTCTCGATCAGTGCGTCAGCTGGAGGGTCGACTTCCTTCTGCACTTGCTGTAGCAAGCTGTGGCGGGCAAGTAGATAGTCGAACTGCTCCTAACCACTGTGTCTTGCTAGAGCAAGTGAAGGCATATTTATACCTTGAAGGTGTCTAGTTTGATGTAAAGTCGAGCATAATAACGCCAGGAAAGAACCCCAAGGGAACTGTAGTTCTTTTTAAGGTACATGAGTTCTTGGACAAATCAATATTCAAGCAAGGGAAGGTCCCTGACTGCTTAAGCCGATTTTCCAATAAATCGTTGTGACGTTTTGATACGGGTGGAAGTAGCCATGCCTGTATTTGGTCTGCATCTGCTATGTCTAAATAAGGGAATGATTTCTATGCCTATATTAGGGCAGTGTGAATCGTACCTATATAAGGGCATGAATCTGGAAAATTCACTCGGATCCTAAAACGCCATACATTTGTAAACGGTTTCATGTTAATGGCAGTGCCCCGTCCTGAGCTGCAATTGACATGGAAACTTTAAAAAAGGCACACAATCACCCTGCAGCCCAGCTGTAATAAGAGAAGAAATGCAACAAGTCTACAAACACAGCTTGTACTTTTAGATGATTCTAAAAGCACGCGCTGTGTTTGGTGCTACATTTCTTTTATTTTCTAGAGTGCGGCTGCGGGCAGATTGTGTGCATTTGTTTAAAGCATTTGTGTTAATCGCAGCTCGTGACGGGCTCTGCAATTAACACGAATACTTAAACAAAAGCACGCAATGAGCCCAGCAGCACTCTTGTGGTAAATAAAAACGTATTATTTACACTGCCGGAATTTCTATAGTTATCGAAGAAAGGTACTACGTAAAATGAGGAGCAGAGTCCGTGGTCTTCGAGTTAAAAAGGGCTTTATTCCAGAACTCGAGTTAAGGGAGAGCTCCTTCACCAAGCGGGTTCAGGAGTAGTCTGCTTCACTTGAAACATGACATCACTTATATACATTACGAGTACAATCAAAGAAGGAGTCCCCTGGACTTGATTCAATCATCCATGATGCAATCATACGGAAGACATAGCAGGCTTGTTTTTGTTTAAAGAGTAACTTGAATAACATTTAGACATAGACAAACATATGGCATCAGGGTGATTGTGGTAACAAGTTACAGTGTTACTTGTGCCTGGGGACAGAGAATCGAGGCATTGTTACAGGGTCATTTCTGTCGGAAAGGTAAAGAGAACGAGGCATTGTGTGCTCCTTACTTCCACACAAGGGCGGTGATGTTTCACAATGGTATGTGTGTGCAGCTGGGGAGAAGGAGAATGGGTCGTGGTTAACTATTCTTCTTCGTGTCTGTCTCGTGTGCTTGATCAGTTTTACTCTTGATTGTTGACCCAACCCGTGGCTGCCCCTGCAAGCTGAGAGAGCATTGACGAGCGAGAGCTGCTCGTTCTGTGATAGAGTTAGGGGGGGGGGGAATTCGACGAAGTAACTGTCTAGCTGACTCCATTCTGTTTTAAGGGAAAATATCGAACAGGACGGAAACCCGTAAGATACATGATGGCTGGCCATCATTCTTTACATGTGCCAGTACTACGAGAAGAAAAACAGGCAAGAGGGGGGTATAACAGGATTCGTGCTTAAAGTAAAAAAAATCGGCTTGCCTGTCGGTGTTAGGGTGGATAGGGTGCATGATGGGACACCAGGAAGAAAAGGGCGTTTTTAGTGAACTTTCCACATTCCCTCCTTGTCCCATAGAAACCCTATTACAGAAATTCTTAATCAATTTCTATATTCATTAAGTCGTACACTTGTTCTTGCAACATGATCATTTCATTTTTCTTTCCTCTGTTTCGTGGACGAGGAGTACAGGTAGTGGCACACAGTCCACAAAGGGCGGGGCCACACTGGATGCAGAGGCAACAGGTGAAAATAGTGGCCAAAATGAGGCCCAGGACTGTTAGTGCCTTCCACCCCCAGGTGGACAGGAGGCCCCATAACCAGCCGGTCAGGGACCATGTGTCAGTGTCCATATCCAATTTATCGGATAGTACGTGGAGGCGGGATATAGCAGAGTAAACTGATGGGGCGTTGTCTGGAATAAATACACAACAACTGGACCCTATTACCTTACACACACCACCACGGTCGGCTAACAGGACATCTAAAACTATACGGTGCTGCAGGGTCATGAGTCTATCTGCAGCTACTTCAGCTGTAATGTTATTTAAGGCGCCAGTTGTTTCGTCTATGGCGGCCTGAACTACACGAGTTAGTTGCCGGATGTGGCGACTATTGGCCATGGGTCCCCAGAAAGGGAGGAAACCTTTGAAAAAGTCTCCAGCCTCTTGTCCTGTGTAAGTTGGTGGTAAAAGGAATGCGATGTAGCACTTTTCAGACCAGCCTTGAGGCAACCAAGTGCGCGCATGGGGTCCACAGATGAAATAGGTGTTTGGGGCAGTTACTATGGTCGGAAAATCGGGAGCGGGTAGTGTGTATGTCCTATCACACTCGCTGTTCCCCATTACTTCCCCCTTTCCTTTTCCTCTTATACAAAACAGGCCGTGTTGAGGTACTACCCAACCTCCTTGATCTGTCTGTCTTTGATTGACGGAAAACATTTCCCTGAAGGAAGCGATGTCATGGAACTGAGAGTAACTGATATTTTCGTGATCCTCGGCCCTCCCCCAGGTCACAGTAAGATCCACCATTTTAGAAACAGCCTTTACTATTTTGGTCTTTACTTCATTCCAATTACTTTCATTTTTCAGTTTTGTCGGGGGAATGTTTCTGACTGAGGCAGAAAATATCATAGCTAAGGCATAGGCGGACCCTGAATAACCGAACGGGAGGGAGAAAAAGGGCATTCCCTTATGTACGGAATGTGGCATCAAGCCACAAACCCAACAGTTCGTCTTGTTGACTATGAGTTGGTGTTTATGGAGGGTGGAAATGAACGTATTATTTATAAATTCCTTTCTTCTGTCCTCGAGGTGTGGGGGAAGATCAACATGGGAATGCATAGTTGTGTTCTTTACAAGCGTGGAAGAGGGTGGAGAAAAAACTGTATATAAGATCCAACCCAGACAGGCCGCTAAACAGCAAACAAGTAACATTATTAATAAAAAAATCGAGAATCTGCTATGCAGTAATTTCACATAATTAGTCCTTTTCAATTTGCGCATCATGTCATTACTCCTCATATTGTCTATTAAATAATATCAAAAAGGTATCTGTACACGAGATCAAACGCTTCCCAGCAGCCGCTTCACCAAGAGCTTGTTCCTGGGTGTAATTAGCCACCGGTTCGGTATGATCAGGTGTAATGTCTTTAGTCTATTTTTGGTGAGATCGCAACCGCGATCTGTATTCCTGCTGAGGAGTGAGTTCTGGAAGTGGTGAAATGTTATTTATATCCGGGGCATTTATAGTCGCTGGACAGGGCACATTGTCCGTTAGTATTGGTCCAAAAAACTTCTTGCAGTGGCTGGCGGGGAGCCACCCTTTTCTTCCTTCCACTTTGACGGCCGTCCTTGTAGTTAGGAGAACCAATTTGGGGGACGTCCACCTTTTCTCCAGGGAGCTGGTACGATCGAAGTTCCATACAAGTATCCAATCACCAGGCTTGATGGTATGTTCCTCAGGTGTGGTGTGATTTGGAAAAGCTGCTGCAACCTGTGAATGACAAGAGTGGAGTGCAGACATCAAGGAAGCCAAGTAATCTGTCAACATGTTAGAGTCAATTTCAGTTAGTTTCCTAGGAGAAGGGACACCCCAAATGTTGGGAGGCCTACCGAATGTCACTTCGAAAGGGGACAGTCCCGTCCGGGAATGTGCCACCATCCGCATGTAAAAGAGAGCGACTGGAAGGGCAGTGACCCAGTCTATCCCTTTTTCTGCACATACTTTAGCTAGTTTTGTTTTCAAGGTTTGGTTGTGTCTCTCTACCAGGCCAGCTGCTTGAGGGTGTCGGACACAATGAAATCTCCAGGAATATCCCAGTAGAAGAGAAACAGCCTCCATTAGTTTAAAAGAGAAAGGCTGTCCATTGTCTGAATAGATGACCCTTGGTAACCCATACCTGGGGAAAAATTATCTCACTAATTGCTTAGCTGTTGACTGGGCACCATAGTCTGGGATGGGGTATGCTTCAGTCCATTGTGTCAGTGTACACACTACCACTAGTACATACTTGTATCCTCTACATCTGTCCATTTGGATGTAATCCATTTGGAGGACTTCGAAAGGATGATCAGGAGGCTGGAACCCACCCTGTTCTACTGGTACTCCTTTACCAGGGTTAAATTGGCAACATATCATACAAGTTTTTACTTTTTGTTTGGCTGCAGCTCTTAGATGTTTGTTAAACCAGCTGTTCCGTAAACTGTCTAGCATACCTTTCTCGCCTAGGTGAGCGGGGCTATGGACCGTGTCTATTATGACTTGTACCATTGAGTCAGGGAGAAACCACACTGTTTGGTCTTTGGTCATCCAACCCTGATCAGTCTGGACCCCTCCTTGTTCAGTCCATTTATTTATCTCATCTGCGGTAGCATGTGTCTGTATGTCTCGTACATCTTTCAAGGGGTCCCTTACTACCATAGTGACAGTCTGTGTTGGTACCTGAGAATCTGTTGTGCTCACTGGACTCTGGGCTGTCTGTTTAGCAGCCCGGTCCGCTAAGTCATTTCCTTTGGATATGGTGTCTGTAGCTTTGGTATGTGCTTTGCACTTCAGAATAGCTATGGCTGTGGGTAGGTGTATGGCATCTAGTAGGGCTTGAATCAGGGGGCCATGTTGTATTCTGGCCCATGTGAGGTAAGGAAACCTCTTTCTCGCCACAACACTCCAAAATTGTGAACTACACCGAATGCGTATTGGGAATCGGTGTAGATATTAACTTTCAATTGTTTTGCCCATATGCAGGCCTGTGTCAGAGCGATGAGCTCTGCTGCTTGGGCTGACAGGATGTCTATTCTTTGTGTCTCTATAACCTTACAGTCCGTGGTTACTGCATAGGCTGCCACTAACTCTCCAGTGCTTGTTCTCATGCATGATCCATCCACATAAAGTGTTACATCAGGATCTGGGAGTGCAACATCTGTTAGGTCTTGTCTTGGTTTTGTCACTACATCGATCATCTCCACACAGTCATGTTGTATCGTGTCATCTGAGCTTGAGGGAAAAAGGGTAGCAGGATTCAATATGTTGCATCGCCTTATCTCTATGTGTGGCTGGAATAGCGTTAGTTCGTATCCTGTCAGTCTTGCTACAGTCAGGTGTTGTGTCTGTGTTCTGTTTAGAAGGACTTCCACAGCATGTGGCACTTGTACTATCAGGGGATGTCCTAGCACTATTGAATCACTTTGTCTTATGGCCAGGGCTGTAGCCGCAATGGATTTCAGGCATGCAGGCAGAGCTTGTGCTACAGGGTCCAATGTGCTAGAAAAATAAGCACAGGGCCTGTTTCTTCCTGCTTGGTCTTGTGTGAGGACGGATAGTGCTGTTCCGTCACGTTCTGTCACGAACAGGGTAAAATGCTTGCTGTAATTTGGGGTGGCCAAAACTGGTGCTTGACACAGAGCTAATTTTAGAGCTTCAAATGCTTGGGAGTGTTCTGATGTCCAAGGGAGAGTTGTAGGAATGGCTGCTTCCACTGTAGTTAACTGTATGAGTGGCTTGACTATGTGGGCATACTGAGGGATCCATTGTCTGCAGTATGAGGTGAGACCAATGAATGCACGCACTTCTTTTTGTGACTTTGGCTGTGAAATTGTTGAAATCAATTGGATTCGTTCTTGTGTCAGTTGCCTACCTTCCTTGGACAGCAAATGTCCTAAGTAAGCCACTTGTTGTGCGCAGAACTGTAATTTTGAGGGAGACACCTTGTGACCTTTGTCTGTCAGGAAATGTAGAACGGTGAGAGATGCCTTTTCACAATCTTGTTCTGTCCTTGCTGTGATGAGAATGTCATCTACATACTGTATCAATGCTGTGTTGGTAGGCATACTGATACTGTCAAGTTGTCTTTTTAGTGCTTGGCTGTAAATGCTTGGGCTTTCTGTATAGCCTTGGGGAGCTCTAGTGAACCTGAAACTCCGTCCTTTTAAACTGAACCCGAAAAGGTATTGACTGTCGGGATGTATAGGAATGCTGAAAAACGCATTCTTCAAGTCGATGACTGTGAAAAATGCAGCTTCGGGGTCTATGGCAGTCAATAGTGAGGAAATATCTGGGACCACTGGATATTGTGGGATCACACATTTGTTCAGTTCTCGAAGATCAACCACCAGTCGGTAGACTGGGGGTGTCTGAGGGTCAGTCCTTTTGAGGACTGGAAGAACTGGAGAATTGCAAACATTTGAATCTGTCTCTACCACCACTCCATGTTCTATGAGTTCTTGAATTATTTTTAGTAGGGCTTGTTCAGCCTCGGGTAGAATCTTATACTGTCGGATACGGGGTAGGACTACTCCCTCCTTGAGGGTGACCTGGTGTGGGGTAATGTCCATGTATCCTACATCAGTAGAGCTTTTTGCCCACAGATGTTGTGGGATGTCATTAAGTCTGGGATCAAATTCTTTGACTGTGAACTGTCCTTTGAAGTCTCGTAGAAACAATTTTATTCCTTCCGGCGAGCAGCATATTACTGCTCCTAGTTCTTTAAGTGTCTTAATTCCCAGTAAATTCTCTGGGCACGTTTCTGTAAGGACTAGGTCAGTGGTATGTGTCAGAGGACCCACTCCTAAAGAGACTTGTTCAGATACTTTGTTTATTATTGGTTTTCCTGAAAAGCCCAGAGATATATTATGTGAGCCAGAGAGAGGAACCTCTGGGACTTCCTTATGACTTATGGTAATCCTACTTGCCCCCGTGTCTATGAGGAATTTTCTGTCTTGTCCCAGTAAGTGGGCTTGTACATATGGACCTTTCTGATCCACTGGAACTGGGATAAGGGGCAAGTCACTTTCTCTCTCAAGGCTGTCTCATGAATATGGTTCAAACTCGGGGTAATCTGACTGGGCGTACTGGTACATCTGTGTGGCAGCGGCAGCAGGCGTCTGGACCTGCGGAGGCGTAATAGTCTGAGGCTGCTGAGTGTTACCTGGTCTGGGAGTGTGAGGGCGTTCTTTCGTTTTTCCTGTCGCTATGTTGTGTTTCAGGACTGGACATTCCCTCACAAAATGGCCTTGCTGCTTGCAGTAGTTGCAAGTACCTTTATTGGCCCCCACATTACCTTTGGGGCCCGTGTTTACTGGTGCCGTCTGTGCAACCAGTACCTTCATTTTCGTGTCTTTTACTCTTTTCTTTTCTTGTTCCTGTTCTTCCTTTATTCTGTTGTGGTGGTACTGCAACATTTGTAACATTTGTGAAGGACTATTTGCTTGCCAGGTACTCTCAATTTTTAACACGCTATTCCAGATGAGTGGTAAGGCGTTGTCCACCAATTTGGATACAAAAAGATGGGGATATGCCTGGCTACTATGTGCGAGTCCACTGTTTATAGAGAATCATTTCTCTAACCTGGTGTAATAATCACCCGTATCTTCGTCTGGCTTTTGTTTACAGGCAGAAATGGCATCCCAATCTTCCTTTTTCATTGTCAATAATAGAGGCAAGACCTGTATGCGGAGACTGGGCAACTCTGTTACGCATTCACCCAGACCTTCACCTGGCTTTCTGTCTGTATCTTCTTTTTCTAGGGCAGTCCACGTAATCTTTTTACCACCCACCTCCCAGTGCTTTTCTTTTAGTTTGTCGAATATGTCTGTAGGTAGAATTACTTTAAGTAGTATTATTATATCTGGATATGTGAAACTACCCATTTGGAGGATATCCTTCAACTCTCTATGAAATCCTCCAGGATCTTTTTCGTGAGAGGGCACCATCTTTTTCATTTCCAATATTTCTAACTTGGTAAGGGGAGTATACACATGTATTCGTTGCAATGTGCCATCTGGCTGTGGTATGGGGTAGACTTCTCGTAAGGCGTACTGGCCTATACTGTAAGTTTCATGGTCTGAGGTAGCTAAGGTAAGTTGCAAGTAATGGAGGCGCAGGCCCAGAATGGTATTGATCAATTCCGGTCCCCGAGACCTCCATCTATCTGTCACTACTTCTTGTAACAATTTGTATAGCTTATCTGGTCGGTGGAAGTTATTCTCGTATAAGGTAGCCAGGTGTTGGACCATATAAATACCTGCTAGCCGTTGTTCTGTTCGGGGAAGAGCCAGAAACATTTGTGCTATTATATCTGGGCCATATACTTAGTGCTGTGATAACCAATGGGTGGCAGACCGGGCCAATTCTTTTTCGTGTTAGGTAAGGGGAGGCTCATTGTCAATCCATTCATCTAGGACTCTTTCTGTGGACTGGAAAAGGTCCTCCGAGGAAGGATCCAACCTTTTAACTTTCTGTGACATTCGCGGGGGTCGCCATTTGGAGCTATGACAATGTCGCACTACACCCAGGAAATTCATCCTACCTATTGTCGGACCCTCATCTTCCTCTGAGTTGTCTTCCTGTGTAACTTTCTCAGAGCGAATGGTGACAATTTTCTTAACCAGTCTTTTAGTTATTTTGTCGATCTAATGTCCCAGATCATGTGCCCCTCTGTGTATCTGATCACTAAGGTCTATTAACTCAGAGTCTACGCTCCCATTACCCGGGTCTAGTTCCCGGATCAAACAATTTATGATGAACCGCAGGAGTAGTCCCCTGATGGGAGCTTTTCTGTTCTTCATGACCTGGACCAGAGTATCCGGACCCTCCCCTGTTCGTATAAATTCATAAATTCTATCCAAATGTTTCGTTATATCAGGGACCTTTTGGAGTTGACCCAGGGCTTGTCTTAATCTCTCTGATATCGTGGCCATTGGGCCATAACCGGGTTCGGGGTCGTAAGGACACTCAAGAGGTGGGACATCATCTTTATCCTCAGCCCCGTTCCCGGGTACTCCCAAATCAGAGGTGAAACCACCGGCTACTAGTTCAGGTGCACGTGTAGACGGGCGTGTTCTAGGCATGTTAACATAAGAGGGGGTGGTTCGGATAGATAGGCAGGGAGAAAATTGTCAGGCACAGTGGGAGTTATTTTCACTGGTGATTCGGAATGTTCTTCTATAATTTCTTCTGACAAAACGGGATAAATGCCAGTAATAAGGGTGCTTCTCTCTCTGTCTGCCTGTTCAGCTAAAACCTTCTCGCCTTCTTCCTGTAATTGCTTTTCTTTAGCCTGCTCCGACATTCTCTTACTTTTCTCAACTTTCCCAAGTTCTTTCTGGGCCCTCCTATGTGCTTCCTTCCGCCATAACTCAATGGCTTCTGTCTGTGAGGGCCTTGCCTTTCTTTTCCATAACTCTTCCTCCACTCTCATAATACATTCTGTGTCCCATGTACCTGTGGCAGGCCACCTATACATTATTTCTAAATTCTCGGTATAGTCTACCCAAAGGTCTAAGAACAATATAGCACCCAGTCCATGTTTGTTATACATGAAATGTCCAGGCGTATCCCTGGGCGGAACTTTAACTGGTTTCTCTAATATACTCTTTTTGGTGCCTATCGTACGTAATTTAGAAAACAGAGGCATTTTCAAATTCGACCAATTATTGTTAAAAAACTTGAAATATACGAAAATACTTTATACACTAAAGCATAGTGCAACCATACCGGTCCCACAAATGAGACTCGTCTTTACCGTGTTCCTAAATGGAACCCGTCTTTATACATTCCCAGTTGTACTCACCGAGAAGCAAAACTTGAAGACTTGGTCATCGGATTCTTGACGCTTGCGCAGGAATGTCGGGGCTCAAAAGACCTCGGACTCGGCGCTCTCACTGGTCGGGCTCTGGGTTGGGACGCTCCGCTATCTTCTTCACCGCCTCGTGTGGATGATCAGTCGCAGTCCGTCTCCTCCTCGTCTCGAGGGAGTTAGCGGGAAAACCCCGCTGTTGTGCACTTGAAGTCCGTCGAAAGTATGGAAGGGACAAGGACCCGACTTACATCGCCGGCGCGTAGGGAAGAGGGAGCGTGCCTGTTCAGGCGCCAATTAATGTGGTAAATAAAAACTTATGCAATTCAATTCAATTCAAATAATCTTTATTTCGGTCATTAGAGATCATAAAAGATATACAAATAAATGCCACCATAAAAACGTTAAAAATGAGTTCAGTATTTTAGGATTCAAAAATTCATGATTACAGTCTAATTAAAATGAATACGTTTTGGTTTAAGAACTAATGGTTCATGCAGCATTAGAGTCCCTTATAATTCTTGCGCGTAATCTCCACATTGCCGTCAAAAATGTCGCCATTACAAACACAGTTGGAGCTGTTAGGTCTGTTTTAAGCACTCTGTAGGCTGGGGCATAAGTTCGAAAGCCCAAGTTCCTTAGATAGGGGACCAGCCAATAGCTCCTGATTCTACTGTAGGCTCTGCAGAACAGTACCACATGCAGATCACTTTCCAGCTTATAGTTGCATGCTGGGCAGTTACCCAAATCCAAGTTACCGTCCCAGGATTTAGTAAGGGACCTCAAGGGAAGAGAACCGTATCTCCATTGCAAGAAGATCTTTCTTACATACACTGGCGTCATAGCGTCTAAGACGTACTCAGGTCTGTAGGAGTCTTTTGCTTTGATAAACGTATCGGTTAGGGAACCTTCCCTGATTGAACTCAGAGATCTCTGGAGCATAAAGCTGTAAAACAGTTTGGAAAGTTCTTTCCTCGGGAGCCTTACGGACATTGCTTCCGGGTTACTCCATAGCTCTGGGACTCCGAGGGTCGTACACATGTCCCTGATGTACTTCAGCCATGGGATTTTAGCCACGTGAATTGACCTAAGAAGCTCCTGCAATTCTCTTCTGTAGTGGGCCAAATCCTGAATGCTCCACAAACGTCTCCAGTAGGTCAAAGGTTTAAGGCCCAGTTCCTCAGTGTTTGGTTGTAATGCCAAGTCCATTCTCAAAGGGAAAAGAGGAGTACTCGGTGGGAGAGCCGCCAGTTGTCTAATAAAGTTGTTCTCTGCGACCTGTATAGTCTGTATCGGTGTATGTCCCCATAACTCGGCCCCGTAGGTAATGCCTCCCCGAGCTTGGGCTTTGTAGATGTGTATGGCAGGGGCCAGTGGGCGAAGAGGAGATTTTTTGGCGATTCTTGTAATGGCACCAGCCCTCTGAATTAGTTTTGTGGTTGCCTTTGTTTTATGTAGCAACCAAGATAGATTCTGATTGAGGGTTATGCCGAGATACTCAATTACATAGACTCTTTCTAGGGATGTGGATCCCAAGCGGGGATTATTTACACTGCCGGAATTTCTATAGTTATCATAGAAAGGTAGTACGTAAAATGAGGAGCAGAGTCCGTGGTCTTCGAGTTAAAAAGGGCTTTATTCCAGAACTCGAGTTAAGCGGGTTCAGGAGTAGTCTGCTTTACGTGAAACATGACAGCACTTATATACATTATGAGTGCAATCAAAGAAGGAGCTCCCTGGACTTGATTCAATCATCCATGATGCAATCATACGGAAGACATAGCAGGCTTGTTTTCGTTTAAAGAGTAACTTGAATAACATTTAGACATAGACAAACATATGGCATCAGGGTGATTGTGGTGACAAGTTACAGTGTTACTTGTGTCTGGGGACAGAGAATCGAGTCATTTCTGTTGGAAAGGTAAAGAGAACGAGGCAATCAATCAATCAAAAATCCTTTATTCGACTGTCATAAAAGCAGTCATAAAAGCACATAAGTACATTGTTATACAATTCATTCAAGATTTTTATAAACATTTTTAAAAGTAGGCAATTCACGAGAGAGTTAAAAATGCAGTAGACCAGTAAAAATAAATGTGCCTGTTCAAGACATGATTTCATGTTTAGTGCAGGTCATCTTGGAATCATCCTTCCATACTTAATCTGAACTTCCGGGCTGTTTTTAAAAACTCACACATAAAAAAGGTACTGTCGTCATGCAACATCTGAAGATATAAAAGTGCAGGCTTAATCTGTACAAAATTCAACTTTTTAAGCAAAGGTTTTAAAAACATTTGTCTTGGACTCGAATAATAAGGACACAGAAATAAAAAGTGAGCCAAGTCTTGCGGAGACAGGTTGTCGCAGCCGCAAGCTGGCAACACTTGACCTCTATGCGCTCCACTCGGCACAGCTAAAAGCAAGTGGTAGAGACCAAATCGGAATCTGCTGAACAGAAAGCGGTCGTATCTAGAAATGTTCCATGATAAGTATGGTTCACAGAACACCCAGGTCTTTGTTAGTATATGATTCCTAACACTGGACTTCTTCATCTCGATGTCTTCCCTGACAAGTTGTCGTTTTAACAAGAAAGTGTTTTTTACAAAATCAACATCATTCTTTGTGGTATGCTGTGGTGTTAGGTATAGATCCAATCTACCCAGGTCTTTGCAACAGTTTCTAATATAATTCATCCAGGGTATCTTAAGATGTCCTTCCCAGGTGAGGGCTTCAGCGAGGATGCTATGTGTCAGTGGTATAGATGCATTGCGCCAACAGTTTAACCAGCAGAGCAGGGGGTTTGCAGCAATTTTGTCTCCTAGGTACGGTGTGCCCAGTTCCTCATGTACAGAGAAATTAGCGGTGCTTTTAGGTAAGCTCAGGACCTGTTTCAAAAAATTATTTTCTAGTGTTACCAGAGCTTCTACTGATGAGAAACCCCACAGCTCACTCCCATAACATGCCACCGCGACGCTTTTTGCCTGATATAGTTTCATTATGGCGGACACTGGGGTGTTACCTAATTTGCGTGCAAAGTCCAATATTCCAAAATTGGTTCGTAATAACTCGCCTTTCTTTTTGTTTATAGCAGGGCCCCATGAAAGTTTGTGGTCAAATAGTACTCCTAAATATGAAAATGTTTTTGTTAGCGGTATACTTTCCCTGTTGACTGAAAAGGGGTATCGTTTTTTGGGGGTTTTTCCAACCGTCATAATAAAAGATTTGGAGTTATTAATATTCAGATCACGTGAGGACATGAATTGGAAGAAAGAATCCAACAACTTTTGAAGTCCTAATGCGGTTCTGGATATCAAAACGGCGTTGTCCGCATATAGCATATATATCTCAGTTCTTTGAGGACAAAATAGAAGGGATATACAAAAAAATCACTGCAGTCTCAGATCCTTTGGCCAACGAGGTCCCTGTAATGTCCCCTATACTGACCCCTGTAATGACCCTTCGGGTAATCCCAGCAATAACTTTTGAGGGCCTGACCATACTCATTCATCAAGTAAAGACTGGCTCCCCCACTGATTTGCTACCTGCCAAACTCATTTCCCCTCTTATTGACATAGTAGGACCTTCCATCCAGAAATTACTTAATCTCTCTTACACTGAGGGCTTGCTTCCATCAGCCTGGAAGGAAGCGGTGGTGAACCCCATACGCAAAAATTCCATCTTGCCCTGGTCTGAACTCTCCAACCTTCGTCCGATTTCTCTCCTTCCTTACATCAGCAAACTGGCAGAGAAGCATGTAAATACCATTCTTTCCAGTTTTATCGAAGCGACAGGGGGCCTGGACCAATCACAATCTGGGTTCAGGCCCAACCACAGCACTGAATCAGCCCTTCTTTCCGTGACTGATCAGATCAAAATGTCACAGGATAGAGGTGGCTCTATGATTCTAGTGCTGTTGGACCTGTCAGCAGCCTTCGATACTGTGGATCATAACATCCTTCTCAGCCGTTTGCAAGGAGTAGGAATCGGAGGCCCTGCACTATCTTGGTTGGAGAGTTTCCTTTCCGGGAGGTCACAATCTGTCAGCCTGGGCCCCTTCCGCTCCACCTCTAGGGGGCTCACAAAGGGGGTGCCACAGGGCTCGTGTCTTAGCCCAACATTGTTTAATGTATACGTGGCCCCCCTAGCTGAGATTGTGCGGAAGTATGGGTTCACACCGATCTCCTACGCTGACGACACCCAGCTCCTCTACCCTTTTAATTCCCTTGACTCTAGAGTCAAAGAGAATTTTGCTGAGGGCATGAGGGCGGTGTCACATTGGATGGCGACGAACTGCCTCCAATGCAATGTCACAAAAACTGAGGTCATGCTCTTTGGTAAAGCAAGCATTCTCTGGTCCCCTGACTGGTGGCCGGTAGATCTTGGCCCTGCACCCACATCTAAACATCATGTAAAGAATCTCGGGGTGAAGTTGGATCAAAAGTTAACCCTGAAGGAGCACACCAACTACATTGCAGGATTGTGCTTTTATACTATTGGTCTACTTAGACGTGTCTTCCCGTATCTCCCTGCCACCTACAGAAAGACACTTGTGCAGGCTTTAGTGACCAGTCGTCTGGACTACTGCAACGGCCTGCTGACACTAGCAAATGCTGATGCAATAGGTCGCTTGCAGGTGGTCCAGAACACGGCAGCAAGACTGGTCATGGGCGCACCAGCTAGAACCCCCTCCAAACCCCTGCTGAAGGAATTACATTGGCTTCCCATACGTCAGCGCATTGATTTTAAGATCTGCTGCACGGTCCATAGGTGCATTTATGGTGTAGGTCCTAAATACCTGTCTCAATCTCTGGTGTTATATCAGCCGAGCAGGTCTCTTCGCTCAAGCAACCAAACGCTCTTAAAACCTCCGGTCACAAAGAAATCCAGACAAGGAGACCGTGCCTTTTCATCGGTTGGACCTGCCTTATGGAACAATTTGCCACCTGATGTTAGATCAATTACTAACTACTTATCTTTCAGGAAAACACTGAAAACCCTTCTTTATCAAGAAGCATTCCTGTCCACTTAATTCCCCTAGATGCACTGACTGAGAACTCTATAGCTGGCTCAGCGCGGAGATACCCTTACGGGATTGATTCCAGCGCTATAAAAGAAATTAAATAAATAAATAAATAAATAGCAGGACCGGCACCCCTGTTTTCCCAATACGAGGGTAGTCTGTGTCAGTTTTTACCAGATAATCCTCGAGTCCATTAATGTACAAATTAAAAAGGAAAGGTGCTAAAATACAGCCCTGTCTGACGCCCCGGTTAATATTAAAATCTCTCGTTACTTTCAAGTCTTTTGTGTACCGTACATTAGCACGTGTGTCGTTATGTAGGTCGGCCAGGAAATTGATTAGATTATTTTCGACGCCCATGTTTTGCAAGATTTCCCATAGTTTGCTCCTATCAACACAGTCAAAGGCCGAAGAAAGGTCCATAAAGGCCATATACAATGTTCCATCTCTTGCTTGGGTGTATTTACCACTTATTAGGTATAGATTCAGACACTGAGTAGTTGTTGCATGTCCTGGTCTGAATCCATACTGTGCTGGGGTCATTATGTTATTTTGCTTGGCCCATGCATTCAGCCGGTTTAAGAGTACCCCTCCCACTACCTTCGCAACAGAGTTTATCAGGGAGATTGGTCTATAGCAAACTGCTTTTGTTCTGTCGCCCTTTTTGTATACCGGGACGATAGTGGATGCTCCCCAGGATTTAGGGGCTCCCACTTCAACCCCGGCGTTAATGACAGATGTAAGAATTGGAGCCCATAAGGTGATGTTGGATTTAAATAGGTCTGGTGGAAGACCGTCAGGGCCCGGGGCTTTGTTGCTAGAGAGACCAAGAATCCCTAGTTCAATTTCTTTAATAGAGAAATGTAGAGGGCTGCTTTCGGGGAGATGAGGTGATTTTGTTAACTGTGGAGCTTCGCTCTTAAAGATAGAACCAAAATGGGTGATCCAGTCATTCTCTGGTATGACTGTGCCGAGACTCTCAGCGGTCGGGTCGTCAAAAAGAGGTTTATTAATTATTTTCCAGAACTTTGAGCTGTTGCCCAAAATTGAGGGGTCGAGCAGAGATTCCCATGTTTTAGTTTTTATAGATTTTTTGCATGAGGCAAGTGCTTTTTTGTAATCTGCTCGAAGGGCCTTTACCAGTGCTAGATCTCTCGGTTTGCTTTTAAGAGCAGCCTTTAATTTGCGGTTAGCAGAAGAACAGGCATGATCAAACCATTGTGGGAGTTGAGCAGTTGTTCCCTTGGCAGTTACAGTCAAAAAAATTTCTATCCTTCTGGACACCACTGCAAAGGCGGATAGAACGCATTCAGGTGAAGCAGAGTCTGTGGCACAGAGCTTAAGTTCAGGTTCACAGTCTTTGGCAACAATCTCATACAGTTTGTCACTATTTATCAGATTCCATTTCAAGCGGCGGTTGTTATTAACCGGCTTAAGTACCCCTGGATCCTTGATATTATTTTGGAGTACGAAAGAGTCGCATTGTAGCTCGAGATGTAAGGGGTTGTGATCACTATAAGTGCTCACAAGGATATCGAACTTTAGAACCTGTTGGGCCACACCGGCAGAAAGAAGGATGTGGTCTATGATGGACCCTGACTCAGATCCTTTATAAGTGGGATTTTCAAAGGTAAAGGAGTCCTCTTTCAGAGATAGTGCCATGGTCATATTCGTGGAATCCATTAAAGTGTTCAATTTTGATCCACGTTGGCAGTGTGTGAAGTGGGGGCCTGTTTTAAGACCACAGCCCAACGATCCCAGGGTTGTCAGCAGAGGGTTACCGCAAATATGCGTATTGAAGTCGCCGAGGAGTATTTTGTCCTGTGGTAATTTTGTCCAATTTTCAGCTAGACAATTTACAAGGTTGTTGATGTTACAGTCACTTGGATTTGCGACAGAATTATAGAAATTAATCAGAGTTATGACTTTTTTCCCCCTTCTGAGTGTCAGGATCTGGATACTCCTGCTATCCAACTGCACATGATTAATCTGCATTTTAAGGGACAGACTGATAAATAAAGAGAACGAGGCATTCTGTGCTCCTTACTTCCACACAAGGGCGGTGATGTTTCACAATGGTATGTGTGTGCAGCTGGGGAGAAGGAGAATGGGTCGTGGTTAACTATTCTTCTTCGTGTCTGTCTCGTGTGCTTGATCAGTTTTACTCTTGATTGTTGACCCAACCCGTGGCTGCCCCTGCTAGCTGAGAGAGCATTGACGAGCGAGAGCTGCTCGTTCTGTGATAGAGTTAGGGGGGGGGAGAATTCGACGAAGTAACCGTCTAGCTGACTCCGTTCTGTTTTAAGGGAAAATATCGAACAGGACGGAAACCCGTAAGATACATGATGGCTGGCCATCATTCTTTGCATGTGCCAGTACTACGAGAAGAAAAACAGGCAAGAGGGGGGTATAACAGGATTCGTGCTTAAAGTAAAAAAAATCGGCTTGCCTGGTCGGTGTTAGGGTGGATAGGGTGCATGATGGGACACCAGGAAGAAAAGGGAGTTTTTAGTCAACTTTCCACACTCTAGAAAACGAAAGAAATTTAGCAAGTGCTTTTTCTTGGCGGAAATGGTCTTGAAGATGTGTGTGCACACCACCGAGGTGCGCGCCTTCAAGGGAACACTGACCGGGGGGGTAGGAGGGCCCTGCTAAGGGCTTCCAAAGCCAGTTTCCGACAGCGAATCCATTTCAGAAAGGACCACTGAATTGGTTGTCGGAAATCAACATCATAATCCCGGTGGCGGAAACACTCACCTTAAAAGTTATTAGGGCTTTCTGACTGCGTCGTATTCCCTGGCCAGTTTAAACTCTGACCTCCATCATCATAATATGTCAGTAGGAATTTAAACCTACTATGTCGGTCGAAAAGCCTCCGATCAGCGGTTGGATTCGTTCTGACCTACATCGTAATCAGGCCCTTCGCTTGCTTTGTCTCATTTAAAACGTCTTCTTCTTGCAGTCCAGTGCAAGTAAATGGTGAAAGTTACATCCGATTTTTCTTCAACTCTCCCTTTTTTTTATTTGGATATGTGACTGTAATATATCAATTTAGAAAATAGTACAAGAAACTCGTTTTTCGGTCTCTAAAATCGGCGAAATAAAATAAGGTTTTACAAAGTTGCAGCATCTTTTCATCGTCATGCGTGCACCTTTGAGTAATATTCAAACGAAATAAACCTAACTTGTACAAACAGTGCAAGGATGTTGTTATATCTGTTGGCTCTAGGCCCACATGCTGTTGAAGGAGGCATTTACCTGCCTGAGGGCCTGTCTCTCAGTTACACACCCGGGCCCGGCCGGGGCCCGCCCGCCTACAGTACCATGTTCTATTTCCCTGGGTGAGAGCGTAACAATTTCAGGGGGCCCCGGTCGGGCCCCCCCACTAGTCCAGTCCTGCACCAGTCCTCAAGAACTTCAGGCTCAGGGCCCTGTCCGGGGCGCAGACAACATTGAACTGTGCCAGTGCCTCACTCACACGGGCCCCGGCCGCATCAGTTCTAAGACTCTCAGGGGCCCCCTAAGACTCGCAGGGGGCCCGGCGGGGGCCCCCGGACCACTTTGCAAGAGCCTTCTTGTTCGGCGGCGGCACCGCCATTCAAAATATTAGAGGCCGGGCGCACAGTCAATGATGTGTTACACTCAGTGAAGTGCCCGGCGGGGCCCCCTGGAGCGCGGGCCCCCCCCGCAAGGCGGGGCCTGCGTGGGCTTGTGTTGCGCCACTGCCCCTCTGCTTTTAAAACACCACTTCCTCATCCCACTATCTGTTGATTTACCCAGCCCTCATTGCCAAAAAGTAAAAAATCTCCTAATTGATAGAAAAGCTTTTAAGTGCATAATCCGAAAGTCCATATTCCCTGAATACTTCAAAACAGTAGCAATACAAGCATTGACAAAGCAAAGAGATTTTGTATAGGCGAAACCTAGAGTCTTGCTTAGAGACTCTATTTCTGTATTGGAGGTTTTTATGCATATATTACGGCAGCTAATAAAATGCGTAACCCATGAGTTGTAGAGTAAAAATCACAAGTGCCCTGAAAAACATGAACTTCCTTGCATCATAAGTCCTTTGTCCACTGTCTCCTTGTCCTCCTTTTTGACATTCATATATTTTCTTGCCTCAATTTTTATTTCTACTTGATTAAAGCACATGAACGGTATATTGTTTAAATATTTGCCAGTTTCTTATGTTACTTTAGTAATTATTGTGCCAATGTTGTTCCTCGAGCTGTAAGTAATAATATTTTAATTTAGCCTGTTTTGTTAACTTTTTTCCCATACAGTTGCACAGCATGCTTCAGAGTTTCGCCCTGCGGACTTCTTTCACCACTGAATCCTCTCTGTTGATGATGCTGGGGTGGTGTTTTCAAGAGCTGAGGTGGCGCTTGGGCTTCAAACGCCTGACATCGTGGTAGCCATCAATAGTGGAGGTATTCTCCTTACAGGTCTCCCAGACATGCACAGTATTATTTGGTTGACAATGTGAGACCAACAATTTTTTGCTGCTGGATGGAAGCTGTCAATCCTGTTCTTCTAAAATCATTCCTAGTTCTGCTCACCTCCTCTGTCCGCTGCTGCAGTGACTTGCATGAACGGAGCTGCAGTAATTAACAGAAAATAATTATTCATATGGAACCTTCCAATAACCGCACAGATTTGGTGAAATCTCATTACAGAACACCTTTGCTCCATGGATCTTTTGCTTCAACCACCATTAATTGGACCCATTACATCCTATCCTGTGTGAAAGACCCCATTAACGTCTTTTGTGGAAGCTATCTGTCATTGGGATTGGTAGCATGTTTAGCGTGTAGTTTATTGCGGGTGTTATCATCATTTTTATCGTCTCTATCCTTCCCCACCAGCTGATGTATTTTGGCGACCACAGTTCTAGTCTCTCTTTAACTTTTTTTAGCAATGAATCCTCGTTGTGCTGTATTGTGGATGTTAGGTCTCTTCCAAACTGTAGCCCTAGGTACTTAAGTGGTTTGGTTTGCCAAGCTAGGCCTGAGTCCCCGAGTACTGATCTTGTGGTGTGGATGTTCATTGGTTTGCATTCCGATTTGTTTTTGTTGAGTTTGTACCCTGATGCCTCTGCGTATTCTCCTATTGTGTCCATAAGTGCTGTGATTGACGTTGATGGGTTTGTGGTTGTGATGAGGATGTCGTCCGCGTATGCTGCCAGTTTGACTGTTTCCTCTTTGATCTTGACACCCGTAATCCTCTCATTGTCTCTTATTTTTGCTAGTAGGGGTTCTAGTGCCAGTAGGAAGAGGCCCGGTGATAGTGGGCATCCCTGCCTAGTTCCTCTTCCTAGTGTGAGCGTCTCAGATGTGCTTCCGTTCACCACTATTTTTGCTCTGGGTTTGTTGTATAGGGCCATTACCATTGCTATGTATTTCTCCCCTAGGCCGAACTTTGCCATGCAGTTCCTGAGGAAGGGCCACGAGACACTGTCAAAAGCCTTCTCGGCATCCAGCGCTATCATGACTGCCTGCTCGTTACTCTGTGTGGTGTGGTTGATTAGGTGGCATAGCAGCCTTGTGTTGTCTTGCGATAGTCTGTGTTTGATATATCCCACTTGTGAGTTGTGGATGATGTCCGGTAGAACTCTGTTTAATCTATTTGCCAGCACTTTCTCATAGATTTTGCAGTCGACATTTATGAGCGAGATGGGTCTATAGTTCTGCGGGTATTGAGGGTCTTTCCCTTCCTTGGGGATTATTGTGATGTTGGCTTCGCTCATGGTGTTTGTCATCTTGCCGTTTTGTATGCAGGCGGAGTATGTTTCCGATAGTACTCTTTTGACTTTTTGGCAGAAAGTTTTGTAGAACACAGTGGTGTATCCGTCGGGTCCTGGCGCTTTGTTCCGTTTTAGTTGGCCGATTGCCGCTTCAATTTCTTCTTCCGTTATGTCAGCCTCGAGTGGTGCTCTGTCCTCCTCTTTGAGTTTTGGCAGGTTGATGTCTCTTAGAAGAGCGCGGCCTCCATCCTCGCTCAGGTTCTTATCTTCGGAATATAGCTCTTGGTAGAACTGTCTGAAGACTTCTAGTATTCCTTTGTTTGTTGTTTGTGATTTTTTTGATTTGTCTGTTATTGCTGCTATTGCGTGTTGCCTTTGCTTCGCTTTGAGGTAGGACGCCAGCTGTTTCCCTGCTTTGTTGGCCCTGCACAGATTCACTGATTTGAATTTTGTTAGCCACAAACCTGCTCGTTCGCTCAGGATTTTGTTCAGTTCATATTTTTTTTTTGTGAGCGTGGTCAGTGTGTTCTTGTCTGCTAGGTTAGCGCAGTGGCCTCTTTTCAGTGCTGCTATTTCGCCATCTATCTCCGAGATTTTCTTGTTCCTGCTTCTGTTCATTCTTGATTTGATGTTTATCAGTTTGCCTCTCAGTGTCGCTTGAGTGCGTCCCAGATGGTGCCTTTTCCTACTTCGCCATTGTCGTTGTGTTCAAGGTAGTCATTTAGTGCCTCCTCTATTTCTTTTACATTCTCTTTGTTCTGTAGGATGTCGTCGTTCAGTCTCCATCTTCTCGTCGGGTTGTCGTTGTGTTTGCCGGTCAGTTTGAGGGATATGTGCGCGTGGTCAGAGATAGTTATTGGGGCTATCTCCGTGTTGTCGATTAGATGTGTGTGGTTGTTGGACATCAGAATATAATCGATCCTGCTGTATGAATTGTGCGGGTGCGAGTAGAAGGTGTACTCACGCGCTGTTGGGTGCTGTAGCCTCCATGGGTCTGCTAGGAGGTGTTTGGTGCATAGGTCTTTATGGGTGTTGCTGCTTGGGGAGTTGTGGCTCAGTCTGGTCGGGTGTCTATCCGTAGCCTGGTCCATCGTCTTGTTCATGTCACCAGCTGCGATCAGGAGGTCCTCTTGCGGTAGATCGCTGAGTTTGCTGTCCACCATTTGCCAGAAGTCTTTGTGTTCGGAATTTGGCCCATAGATGTTGGCCACGTGTATCAGATCATTCCCTCTCTGGACACTTGCTATCAGCAGGCGACCGTCCTCATCCGTGTTCGTCTTTTGGATGGTGAGATTGGCTTTCTTGCTTAGGATAGTTATTACGCCTCGTTTCTTTCCCTTTGCTGGCGAGCATAGGACGTCTCCTATCCATCTCGCCTTGAGTAGTTTTGTTTCTTCTTCTGAGAGTTTGGTCTCTTGTAGCGTGTATATGTCCCCTTTAAGTTTAGCCAGATGATCTAGTATTTTCCTGTGTTTGATTGGATGGTTTAGGCCTTTAACGTTCATGGACACCACCTTTAGGTTTGTGGCTATGCTGGCTCTTGTTTGGTCTGTCATGGGGGTTCCGTGTTCTCGCTAGTGTGTCTGTCTTCCTCCTGACCTGAGTCCGAGATGTCAGCCTTTGTTCCCTTGTGAGACCTGAGTGTCCCCCCCCCGGGGTTTCAGTGTGTGGAAAGGGGTTATAGGTAAGGTATGGATATAGCAAAGGAAGAAAAAGGAATTATACATTGCACAAATGCCTGTTGTCACGTCAGCCTTCATGCCCACCTGTCCCGCCCGCCCCTCCTGACCTCCCCCTGCCCCCCTCCCCCCTCCCCCCGTCTGTAGAAAACCGGGTGTGCGACAGCAAGGGTCCTCACACTCCCCCCCCCCCCCAAGTTCTTGCATAGTCTCTCCCGCCGGTGTGGAGTGATAGTCACCACGCCTGGAGTCTGAAGGGAGATATAGGCATGTACAACCCATTGCGGAAGCAAAAGAAAAAGGAAATGCTGTTGTTTGGTCCTTCTTTGTCGCTTCCTGTCGTTCCCGACTTGAGGTAGATGCGTTTTTATGTGTGTGCGTGTTCGAGGTAGGTATGGTCGTTTAAGTTTACAGTTCAGGGGTTCCAATCTCAAGAAAGGGTGCACACTGTCTATGTCATATGTCCTCTTCTTCTGCCCCGTCCGTGGAGGCTCTCCTCTTTGCTCCTGGGCTTTGATGCTCCATTTCTTCTGGGGCCGGTCCTTGCAGGTACCTGTGCAGCTCGTTGGGGTCTTCGAAGGTTTTGCTCCCATGTTTGTCTGTGATTCTCAGTTTTGATGGCCCTGCGAAGGAGAAGGTAATGTTGTTTTTACGCAGGGTCTCCCGCTGGGCTAGGAAACCTTTCCTCACCTCTACCGTTAGCCTAGAGAAGTCCTGGGTGATTGTTACCTTTTTCCCATTTATCACCATTGGCTTGCCTTTCCTGGCCACTGCGAATATATCATCAGTGTGGCTTTCTCGTAGTGGTTTGCATATTATTGGTCTGGGGGTGTTGCTGTTTGTCTGTTTCTTTGCTGGTATGCGGTATGCTTTGACGAGTTCGAGCGGTTTGTCGAAGGTGAGGCCGGTTAATTTGGGGATTATGCTTTCCAGCATCAGGGCGCATGCTCCCGGGGTGTCTTCTTCGTCCTCGGGTATGCCCAGCAGTCTTATGTTCCCTTTGCGGCTTCTGTCTTCTTGCTCTGCCATGGTTCTCTGCAGTGCTGTTGTTCTCTTTATGACTAGGCCCAGGTCCTTGTGTGTTATATTGGAACGATCCTCTAGCTGGCTTATCCTTTTCTCTGCCTCATCAATTCTGCCGTTAGCTTTGCTTTGCTCGGCTCTTATTGCGATTAGTTCCATTTGGATGTTGTCCACTATTTTTTTTGTGGCTTTGCTAGGTCATTGCCCTCTGTTATCTTCCTTAGTAGCGTGTCCAAAGTGGTTGTTTCGTTGCCCTGCTCTCCTCGCTCTTTCGCTGGTGAGGCCGTAGGATCGTTTTTGTTCTTCTTTTGGACATTTGTGATCTGGTTCCCATCTTTCCCTGCCATTGCGTCGAACCCCCTTCTGACCTGATGTGTTTGAAGTCTCACTTCTGTCGGTTGGTGCTTTGTGGGTACTTTTTTTAGTCTTCTCTCCTCTTTGTTGCTTGGGATGGGCGCTGTGGTTAGGTTGCAGTCCCTGACTCTGGGTGGCCACTTGACCACTCTGGTCTTGGTCCTGGACTCCGCCATCCTCCTGCGGTGTCTCCCTCTCTATTCCTTATGCTCTTGTGCCCCTGAGGGTGTGTGTTTATTGGCGGATGGTCCGCTCTGCGGGCCCCCGCAGGTCGGCGCTTATTTTTGCCCAGTTTGGTTACTTTCCACTGTGGTGTTGTAGCGCTTCGTCTTGAGATATCCGCTTGTTTACTTTATGCCTCAGTCAGGGTGACCGCCCCCTTTCCGCCGGCGCAGGTTGATTTGTCTTGGTTGTTTCCATCCGCAATGGCTTGGCGTGTGGGAGCATGCGGTGGTTGTCACCTTTGCGTTCTGTACGATTACTCTTTACCCTTATGCAAGATGGCCGCCGCTCGCTTTATAAACTCCTGCCCAAGATGGCCGCTTCCGTCTCTCTCCTCCTCCCCCTTTCCCCCCCTTGTGTTCAGTATTGCGATTAGTGGGGTCGTTTCCGGGGGGTTCGCCTCGGGGCCCCAGTTGAGGCGGGGGCTGCTTGCTGTTGTGCGCGTTCGTCTGTTGGTTTGTTTGTTTTTTTCCTTTTGTTTGGCGCTGGTCGGCGTTCCGCTCTTCCCGCTTGTTTTGTGTTTGTTAAGCGTTCACTTTGCGGCAGGCGGTGCGTGTCTTGGAGCTTCCCTCAAGAGTCCGCCGCTGTCAAAGCGCTGCACTCTGCCCTTCACCTCCCGGATTACTTCCCCGAGTTGAGGCGGGCGCTGCTTGCTGTTGTGCGCGTTCGTCTGTTGGTTTTTTTCCCCCTTTTGTTTTGGCGCTGCTAGGCGTTCCGCTCTTTCCGCCTGTTCCAAAATGGCCGCCCGTGGCTTCTGTACTAACCAATATGGCCGCCTCCTGTTGTTCGCGTTATGCCCCCTCTTCCCCCTGTGCTATGCGTTGGTGTCGGTTAGGCTGTCTTTCTAGGGCTTCGCATAGAGGGGGGGAGGTAGCGGCAGCTTTGGGAAGGGACTGCGTGCGGCTCTTTTTTCCCGGCGTTTGCCCTGGTTCGCTCTTACTTGGGGGCCTGGCGGTATGTTGTGGTCTCGGGTCTTCTCTCAGGTGCTAGCCGCCATCTTGCGCTTCCCGATTCTCTCGTCTTGCCAAATTTCTCCCCGCTTCGATCTGCCTTTCTAGCGGACGTTGCGGGTTGCAGATGCTTGTGGCCGGTGCCCCTTCCGTTCATACACCTCTCCTTGTATTTTGTGTTACGCTTGTTGGCGTTTCGCTTCTCTTCTCGCCGTTCGTTTAACTTGGGGGTCGGGAGCTCCGGACTTAGGTCTGCTGCCTCCTTGCCATCCAAGCCACGCCCCCCCTTGCCTGCGTTGTTTTGATTCTATGGCTAGCTATTTTTGTTTGTTCCATTTTTGTAACAGTTCTCTCATGTAACGTAACTTGTTCTTTTGTGCAGTGGTCTGACACCTTCGGGTAAAGTCTGCGCTTTATAAAAATGTATTAAATAAATAAATAGTTGCTGGTAATGGCCACGAGTACATGCACTCGTGCTTCTTTATTAGCAGGGCACCTAATTGGTAGCACCTGTGTTGGATGGGTGTAGGTGAATGTGTAAGCCAGCCGTCGAGGGAGTGGCTAGCAAAGCATTCAACTGTGTCCAAAAGGACACAACAGATGCGTGGAGTTATAGAGAGCTGTCGGTTTTGGAACAGAGTGACCAAGTTCGAGTCTGGGCGTCCTTTTAACATTCTGTGTGATTCGGAACAAAGCACTTAATCCAACCCCCCCCCTCCCGCCCCACAAAAAAACATATATATGAATTTGTGTAGTTAAATTGGTGCTTCTATGAACTGCTCCAATACTTTCGCGCTACATTAATGCACAAAAAAACTACTGTTCTAGAGATTTCTAGGCTTGGAAATAGTAGAAGGAATAAACACGCCAGCGAAACCGCCATATTGGAAAGCTGAATTTTGGCGGCCATTCTATGCAAGTGGTCTCAACTGATCGAGGACCTGGATACGAGAACTAGTGCAACACCTTGTGTCATCATTGCATCACCTTAATTTAATATTTTGGTCAGTCTTTGTATAACAATTTATTTTGATATAAATACATATAAGGCCAATCGGCCTTCGTAATTATCCACCCATTCCTTGCATGATTGAAATGTGGAGTATTCTAGTGAAGCCCTGGGCCTACATTAGTTCCACAAACGACACACAACCACACGTCTGATACGAGGGAGCGCTTCCGTTCTGTTTTCTTAACCTCTTTGCCAAGCGCTTAACCGCGCCCACCTCTATGAAGCTTTAGTTCCGATTGGTTACAGTAGACTCAACCCAACTGTCACTCCGCCTCCGCCCTTTCACACTGCAGCCTGCCAACGCGATCACGTGGGCGGCCCCGCCCAAGGAGGCTCGGTGTGGCCTAATCTCCTCCTCAGTGACGTTAACGGCGACGCCCCTTACACTATAGTTTTACCCTGCGTCGTGGAGCGCTGAGGGTTAGTTTGCGGCAAGATCTTCGGGGCCAAGGAAGGTTAGCGAGCCTAGGTCTGTACCGTTCGTGTGGAGTCTGCTCTGCCAAGCCCCACCCTTGTGTCCTCGCGAACCGTTAAGGGACTCGCGCCTGCTTTGTCGGTCATATCTGTCGCCCTAGTTTGTATTCGTCTCGATTTTTGCTCTGCATATAGCGCCCTTCCCAATAGCGGTTGGCAGCCTCCGCCAACCCGTCGGATACATATAAGTCCAGAAGGCAGTGACTCGCCTTTGAGCACCCGTACCACCGCTAGTAGAAGGGCTTTGCGTCTTCTTTTCATCGCCCTTTTAGTGTAAGTCCATTGGTCGACCTCGTCCCATCCTTCTGCCCGCATATTCCAAACCAGTACAGTTCTCTCTGTACCATCGTTTTCACCACCTCAGACTAGATACAAGAACCAGTCCCGGTAAAGCTGCTTCCTTCCTTCTTTTCTGGTTAGGCGTCAGAAGCACCGCACAAATCTATTTTGCAACCCCTCCCAACTCGAAACCCTCGGTACAATCTCCTGTCTCCCAAGAGCAGACCCCGGCCGACCTTGTACCCTGTGATTCACCCCATTGCAGTGACACACCACTCGGGGTGGTCCCTTCTCCTGTGTAGGTGTCATTCACTCACCCACCAACATCTGACGCTGTCGCTTCTCTCACAGGTGGTGATCCAGTCTGCTCTCCACTCGCTCCTCAAAACCGTCTTCAGTCCGATTTGGTTTCTGGCGTGTGGGCTCTAGTTAGATGGCCGGCTTTCCCGACACACTCAACCAAGATGACATTGGTAAGTACACATGCAATCAAATGGATTGTGTGCATTAAGTTGTTTTGGGGACAGGAAACCAAATAATTAAAATGATGTATATAAATTGTTCCGTTAAATGTCTCGATTGCATAGGTTTTATTGTGTCTGGGTTTAAAATACGAATGGGATGGAAAAGGACCAGTGTATGCACATTATCTTTACTAGTGACCGTATTCACGTGGGACCACTGAAAATCACGAGTACGCCTAATGAGATTCTGAATTCAGGAGTGGCTCTTAAATGGGTGACATGTCGACTTGTCAGAACAGTGCGATGCGCGTCAAGTATGCGTTGGTGCGAAACACTAAAGTAAGCGTGGTAGCCTAAGCTGTTCTCTTACAGTAAGTCCTGCTGCGTGCGTTTGTTGTATCTTTCCTTGTCCACGAGGGTAGGTTGGTTGTCTCAATTTAGATCCCTATTTCAGTACCTTGGTGTCGTTTGATCAGCGCCCCACATGAGTATTCTCTTTTTACCCGGGTGTCTCAAGAGTTTATCCTGATGTCGGCTAGAAGCATTAACGCAACTGCTACAACAGTTACCTATCGATAGTTTATATTTTAACTATTTAAAAAATGTCTATTGCGGGTATTGTGCGTAGCTTATTTTCTAAATGCTAAACACGCGTGCCTTTTTTTTTGCTGTACTCAGTTTGGCGGTCATTGGCGTTCTTTTCATTGTGCATTTATTCAGAAAAGAAATGCATAGCTCAATATTCTGAGAATGGTTGTTGAACCCGTTGCTTCACGGGTTAGGATCTACGGCACTCATTTTATGTTTTGACTCGCCGTGAAATAGAGGGAATAAAACCCGCCCGCTGCGCACTTCAACTGTACATCGTGTATGTTTGACGGGTTGATTTCACTGAAGTGTCATGGCTGCTTTACGTACTGCAGGAGCTGCACCATTGGGATATTTCGGGAGGGCTGCCATTGAGCGCGTCTATTTTGTCATGTACGCAGAATGCACGCCCCTTCCTCGTTGGCGTCGTCTCTCCAGCTCGTCACCCTCCCCCCGCTGTTAGCATCCTTGTAAGGATCCTGGCCGTGGTTGGTGGAAGCTGGAGGAGGGAGGGCACTGCTCCCGACAGCTGAGGATTTAGTGTCGGGAGCTTTTATGATAAAGCTGCAAGTACATCGCACGGCCTTGGTTCGTGGAAACGGGCACCTTACTTTTATTCCCCACGTGGCACTGAGACCGTGCGAGTTAAAATATAACTAACTACTCGGCCGAGAAACTCGTCCCTGCGCTTTACGTGAAACTAGTGTTAAACCTGCAGACTTGATTGTAGTCCGTGCCCAACCCGATTAGTAGTTGATCGTATTTAAAAAGCACACCCACAATAAGTAACTTGGTGTTCAGTAGAAGGTGAGCATGAACTCTTGACCGAATGCGTTTACTTACATTTTGAGCGTGCCACAGTGTGGATTCGGTTATTTGCCATTGAAGACTAAACCTGGCAGTGTTTGATCTTTTTTGAATGATGCGCCTGTCATCTTGAACTGTCGAGAATAATTTCGACATTGTATAATTTCGTCAGAATGGCTAAAACTTAAATATGCATTTTAACCGTTATTATACCTGTACTGACATACAGGGCTTTAAGTGGGCCGGGTCTCAAGGGGTCTGAGCATCGGCAGTTTTTTAAGGGGGCCTCGAAACGAGTCTCTATCTGGCTCTGTTTTGAGCCTTGGGACAGGCGGTTCTTTTTTCTTAAGACTGCAGTGACATCCAGATTGAGACACGTTTCGAGACAGCAGGCACATCGATGTGCGCCGCCCACACTGCTCACTTCTCACAGGTGAGCATTGTGGGGGAAGGACAATCCTTTAAAGTCATTTTCTCTCTGGGGTTCTCTTCTTTCTGAAACGCAAGAGCAGCAACATTGTTGTAGGGTCACCAGGGCTTTAATTGGAAGCTTTTTCAATATTATATGTAACAAGCCAACGTTGCAGCTTATTTATCTAATGCAACTAATAACCATTGACACGGCCAATAGTCCTGACTTGTAGGTATGATGTTTGTATCACATATCTGGTTGCAATGACAGAAACAGCAAAGTACAAGTCGGTTTGAACACTATGCTAAACACAGATTTTTAGCCTAAGCGTTTTAAAGCCACGCCCCAATTACACTGGCTATGCCCCTTTGAGACCTCCCACCCACCCAGTTTTTGCATCTCACTTAAAGCCCTGCAGTGACATGGTAGATACGTTAATAAACTGGATTAATTATCCATCTGAGGCTTTCATGCTAATAACCTGGTCCAGTATTTCTGTGCCATAAATGTACTGGTAACTCTGGGTTTGTAAACTCTGGACCGTGTGAATATGCACCGGGTAAAGCTGTGGCTGCAATACATGGAGACCTCGCCCGCACCTCCTCCTTCACTTGATCCCTCGTCCTCCCTGCTTTGTGAATGAATTTCCCCAACATGTTAAGTGAATTCTCATGCAAATACTGCTTGCAATGTGTTATATATTTTTGCAGCGGTTTATTTTTGTCAGGGGTTAACACTTTGATTCCATTTGACTTATCACTATTCGTGAACGATGCTGTGTTCTTCTTATCTCGCTTAATAAACTGTGCTGAATAAACTTTTTCTTTTATTTTAGTGAGATCACGCACCATAGGAGAACTCATAAAACCAACGGCTCCTTTTGAACAAAAGTATGGGCGTGAAAATTGGACCGTTGCCTTTGCTCCAGATGGTTCCTATTTTGCGTGGTCACAAGGACATCGCATTGTAAAATTGGTTCCCTGGTCCCAGTGCCATAATAACTTGTAAGATGTTTTTCATTCATACAGTAACTACATTTTTTTAAATAGTTTTAGAACATTTAAAGTGACCTATCCCTTTTAAATAATGGTGGTTTAATAAGAAGAGGCATTAACTGTATAATTTGATGTCTCTGCTCTAATATGGAATGGCCACTTGCCTAGTTTGGCAATTGACGTTTTGACTGGTTTGCAAGGAAAACCTAAAACATTTTGTTTGCTTGAACCCATCAAGTTTTCAGCTTGATATGCAATGATTGTAACACTTTCTACATGACAACCACTGGAGAAATCTAGAACAAGTTTGGGCTGTTTGTGGGGAGTCTTTTTGTTGTTGTTGTTGTGCTTATTCGGTTTGTCTGCCTTTTATTTTACTGTTCGTTTCGACGTGGCTTTCTGCTATTTGGTTCTACAGTAGTGCTTGCTCATTGATTTGAATTTTTGGGAAATATTTTTAATTTACAGTTCAGCCATTTTGAGAAATGTTTACATTTGTTGAACCTGTTTTGCAGTGTCGTGGATGGCATCAAGAATTCTACCAGTTCTCTGATCCCCAGATTTTCAAGACAAAATAGCAATGAATGCCAGAAGTCTCAACCATATGAACACACTATAGACTGTGGGGACATAGTGTGGAGTCTTGCCTTTGGCTCTTCTGTGCCTGAGAAACAGAGCCGATGTGTGAACATAGAATGGCATCGATTCAATTTTGGTCAGGATCAGCTTTTGCTTGCAACTGGTTTAAACAATGGGCGCATAAAAATATGGGATGTGTACACAGGTAAGCAGACTACTTTTATCTTTATTTTTTATGAACGTATATTCAAACTTGCTGTCTGACATTCTTTGTTAACTTTCTTTGGTGCCACGTGACATTTAGTCTAATAACTGATAACATATGAAAGTTAGTTAGTTTAACGAATGCCTTGGCATCAAATTTCATAGTGCTAGCAACGTAAGTAGGATGTGAAATGATTGTTATAACTTCCATTGAGCTCCTTTCTTGTTTACAGATATTCAGTTTTATATTTAGTATTTTTAATACCTGTATCAGTGTATTGTAGGTGAGGTGTTTTTTTATTTTTTTGGATGTAATTCTGAACAGTAGTTGTAGTCTGCAAGCATGATCTCTACCCGTTCTAAGAAATGTTTTCTGCTCTAACAATCATAGATTTATTCGAAAACTTCTTATCTTGGTGATTTTGTTTTGTACATCTTTTTGCAAAACTATTAGTAACAAGCTGAAAAGCCCTTTACATGTTTTACTTATTGGCCCAAAGAACCCCTTTTAATTGGATTGCTTTATTCTGTCTCGTTCAAGTTAATCATTAGTTTGTTTACCAGTTTGAGCTCATTTGTGCTCCAATTCACATTTGAGCACCAAAGAATGAGGGGTGGTTTCTACCTCTTTAGAGGTTGAGCAGGGCTGGCATCTCTCCAGCCGTGCCTCTTACGGAAAGAGTCTCACAGTTGCATGGGAGGGAAAACACTGGTCTTACAGTACATTGTGTGCTTCTGCTCACAACCTATGTGCAGTAAAGCTTGAATGCATATTACACAAACGTACCTATTCTCTGTACTAAAGTTTTTTTCATACTATTTTTATTCTACAAAATGCATTGAAAAGTGATGTGTTTATATGCATGTGTTTACTTTTCATTTATTTTTTATAAACGGGAAACATTTTGCCCCTAGGACCTCGGAGCATGTATTAAACCAGGTTTCTGCTCTGTACTTTTTCACGGACTTCATTCCTTTGCTAGTCTTCATCAACAAAGTATGTAGCGTATACCTTGTTGCTATGGCACAAAGTTTTTCTCAGTGAGGGTGGGGGACTCTGATTTCTCATTTCAGTTGTGTGAGTATTTCACTCACACAACTGAAATGAGAGCACAGAGTCCCCCACCGAGAAACTTTGTGCCATAGCAACAAGGTATACGCTACATACTTTGTTGATGAAGACTAGCAAAGGAATGAAGTCCATGAAAGAGATGCAGAACTCACGGTGTACGAGTCAGTTTAAGGTGTGTGTGAAAAAAAAAGAAATATATATTTGACATATTGTTTAACCTGTCTTGAGGTAAGTAGTGCACTACACAGGCTATTGGGCCTTAAAACATATTTTTTTCTTTTTTTTCTTGGAATAACCACTTGCTGGGTACTGGATTACGAGTGGCCCAGTTTTTAACAATGCTTATGCACACACCTGTTTTCACTGGGCTCGCATTTTCAGTTGTACGTAGTTTACTGCACCTCGTAATCGCACTGTTGGAATCCCACCCTGGTGTACATTTTAGCAGTTCCAAGCTGCTGAAATTTACCAGGGGAACGAGTCCTAGTACATAAACACACACCCATTTTGGCGCACAAAGCGACGACCTCTGCTGCATGTGATGTATTTTGTATCCATTTATTTTTTGCTAATGCTCGAGATGGAGTCTGTTATTGCACCCGTTAAATTCCGAACCCCAGTGTATTGTATTTTACTAGTCGTGTTAAACTAAATTGCAGCACTGTATGGGGCATTCTTATATACGATCAAAATAATTATGTTGGGATCTCTTGTATAACTTTCTCGATTATACATATTGTGGAAAACCATGCTTGGCTGCTGCCAGCTGCCCATAGTTGTCTACTACTGGTGTAAGCCTGCACTGTTAACTCAAAAGCTGTTATAGACTTAAACGTACTTTGTTCAGAGACTGTAAACTGTAGTTCTCTAGCTGAAGACTCTCTCCTGCCTACCTCTACCAGAGATCGAAGGGGCGGAGAGCCTTTGTTTCCGTCTGATCGTGTCTGCTCAGCAATCAATTGCCGGCACATTAAGCAGCACATTAATTAATCGACCGTCGGTGCAAGCAGGTTTGTTTTTGGAGTCCCTTGGTCCCGCCTTGTCCCCTCATAGCAGCCAAATATAACCATTGCATGGTTCTCGGGGATTTTAACATACTCGTGGATCAAGCGGCAGATCATGAGTCCATGAAGCTATGTGAATCCCTTAGCACACTGAACCTAATTCCCGGTGTCTCGCTACCTACCCACGACAAGCATTTACAATGCAATGGTCTCAGCATTATTAAAGGTAGATATATTGACATTGCTCATGACATTTTTTTTAAGATCAAAAATAAATGGCGTTGTCATTTACATTGACAATAGCTTAATCGTTAAATGGCACTGTCATTTACAATGCCAATAGTGTAATTGCTCGCAAATGCATGACCTATTGCATTTACACGCACACAGAGCCACACACACAGATACGCTCCTAAGAAGGCCTATGTGAAACCCTTCCTCTGTGGCCCCTCAGCAGCCAGGCTTCCCAGCTTCAGAGCTGCTCATTGAAGGTAGAATTGTATAGTGCAGTAGTAAAGGGGTCAGACATCACGGTCCCCACATGATGAGGTCTAGACTAGCTCGCACTTAAGTCAAGAGCAATTAGGCTCGTGCCTTGCATACAAATGTGCCACAAAGGCAGCCGCCATGCTGTAGAGACCATGTGCAAGACCCTACCAGGAGGCCACCAATGTATCAAGTCTCGTGACAGAAGCCCACCACCAGACTCCTTAAACCCGCAGCAGCCGCAATTAAACTCTGATTTCAACAGCAACAACCGACTTGGACATTCTGAAGAAATGAGCAGGTTAGAGCTTTCAAAGATAGACCAGTCTGGCTACTGAGAGGTGGTGTTTGTGGTGCCCAGCTGCAGAAATCTGGATGCAAACTGCAAGTTACATGTTTAAATGGCGCAGCTCTTCATCCGTGTGAGGTAGCGAAGTGCTGTTGGGTGCAGATACCAACACTAACAGCTGCCAAAACAGACAATTCATTTACTAATAAGCTCTACATAAACCAGCAGTTTGGCTATACTGTAATGGGACATATATAGAGCTTTCCAACCCCTTGCAAGGCTCAAGGCGCTTGCCATAATTATGATCACAGATCTAGCTTGACACAGAGCAGGTGTTCCCAAAGGGTCCAAGACATTTGCGCCTGTCTGGAACCAGAACAGCTCCCTTTAATTACCAGCACAGGTGCTCCACAGGTACTGCACTTAATTGCTTAATGCCGTTCACTGCAAAAGACCCAGACATGTCTCATATGTTATTAGGTTTCCCTAAAACTGTGGAGTGGTGTACACAGTTAATCCCCTGCACTTGGGATAACTTTTCTCCTCAGGTTTTATTGCATTTTGTCGTCTTTTCTGGTTAAACTCATCGAAGAATGTACTTAATCCCACTATTGAAAGTTTTGCAGTTTGTACAAGTAAGGCCCGCGTTATATCTGCAGTCACTCCCGGCTGTGTGCTCCACGTATTTTGTAGCTCGCTTTCTCGCCTCGTCTCTGCGCTTAGAAGGCCCTTTGATAAGGGGAGTGTTGATATGTAAATGCAGTTAGTCTTGCTGGAAGAATCTGATTGTGGATATGTACTTGTCATTGCTTTGTGATGTATAGATTTTGTTTATTGTTTTTTTTGTAATTGTCGCAATTCACCTATTGAGTAAGTTCTCTGTATATTACATGAATGTTATGCTTTTTATGGGATATAAGCTGCTCACTGCCATATCATTTGGATTGTTATACTTTTATGGTCTTGTTTAGACCGAATAAAGTTATTTTGATGATGACATAAACATATAGAGCTGCAATGACAGGGTTGTGGGTCAGAATAAAAGGTGCATATCTTTTATTCTCACAATAAAAGGTGTACCTTTTATTCTCAGAATGCATACAACTGGATATTGGAAAGTAGGCGAGGAAAGAAAAAAAGGTAAGTCTGCCTGAGTCATGAGTCACAAGCCTCCCAATAAACACATAAATAAAACAGGTGATAACCTCCCTGAACACACCATCACTTCTTGAGCTCCACAAGAAGCTTAAGACCTGGCTCTTCGGATAAGCACCTCGGTGACTAAACAACCACACACCTGCCGAGGCGCCTAGATACCCTCTCTGGTGATTAGTGCGCTATATTAATCAGCATATCATTTTGTAAAGTATTTAGAGGCTCTGCCACAAAGTCTATCTACAGGATAGATTTTGGGTAGAAACATGTTAGCAAGTTTAGGGTTCGTTCCCAAAGTAAAGCTGGATGGACAGCATCTGAACTCAAATGTAGCAAGAGGCCATTCTAGCGCTTTGAAGTGGCGACGTGTAGAGCTATACAAAAACTACTAAGTGATTTAGTAAATAAATAAGCGATGCGAGGCTCAGCTGCTGGGATAAAGGACCATGTCCCCTCCCCTGTAAGTTCTTTTTAGACCTGCGCTCACTCTGGCTCAACAATACCCCCCTCCAGGGACCGATAATACACTGCGGGGCAGCCATACCTCCTTCTCCGATATGTACAGCTGATCGCCCTTTAGGATCACATAGCGTTTTTTCCAGATCGCCCGAAAGATCCCCTTGCCACAGAATTACGGATCCATCCCACCTTGTCCGGCTGCAAGGGGGCGGCTGGCTTCCATCCTGCAGACCCTGGGGGGAGCAGACACACACGATCGATCATCAGTGCGCCCAGATCAGTCAGTGGCGACCCCCGGGCAGCCAACAACAGAGAATATCATTGGGCACTTTACTCTCCGGGGGGCTGTGCATACCCTCTGCCCATCTGATGGCAGACAGCTGCGCTTTGTCCATTCAGCCGGACCTCCGCAGACGCGCAAAGTCAGAGAGACACAGGAGGGATGTGATGCGGCGCCCCGTGCGTGCTTCAATCCGAACAGACCTTATGACGTGCCTGCCCCGTGGCAGGCTTGTGTGGCTGCCACATAGGGGATTGTATGTTGCAGCACGAGGCGCCCCCTCCTCCCTGCACAGCGAGGATTCCCCCAGCAGCAGGGAAGGGGCTGGGTGGGGCAGAGGGTGGCCGGGGTTCCCGCTGGAGGTGGGGTGTAAACATGCAAGGGAGGAGTCATTTCTACTTACCTTTTTGGTGGAATTGTTTTTTCTTTATTATTCCCAGAGTAGTTGCGGCGCGAACGGGGGTCCCCGGTGTGGATTGCAGGCTGTGCCCAGGGGCGCCCCCGCTCCCCGTCACCCTGCGTGCGGATCAGAGGGAAGGGCGTCGGCCCGCATTGACTCCTGGCAGCTTCTGGTGCCTGCACACAAACATTAGCGCGCGCCCTCTCTCCTGCCTCATCCTGGTTTCTCTTCCTCTCAGGGGCTCGCTGCTCAGGGCTCAGTACGGCTCATTGAAAATGTGTATTGAAAGAAGAGGTGCCGGCACAAGAAATGTAACTCCGATCCCGATAGAAGGCAGAGTTTTCCTCAATTGTAGAGCAATCATAAGAAACAAGAAAAACAAGCAGAGCACAACAGCAGACACGCAGTACCCGGGATTTAACCAAAATGGCGGCCGCAAACATCGAAAATTTTTGGTTTCGGGGGCGTGGTTTTGCTGTTTTGAGTGACAGATGACGCCACTGTCTAAAGAACAGCAAAACTTATGCCCCCCAAATCTGAAAAAGACTGGGCTAAATTGGAGTGACGCATCTCTCCTCCAATGGCTGGCCTCCGTTTAGGAAGCCAGCCAATGGGGGAGAGACGGGCCAGGGAGGCGGGTTCTAAAGCCCTACTAAGAATCTTTAAATCTCCTCCCCAGACTGCGCAAGCGCAGCCTTTAGGTCTTCGATCTAAAAAAGGCCATACTTTGGATCAGATTTTTTCGTCCTAAGATTGTAATTGACTCACCACTTCCTATCATCTGGTCTGATCACTTTCTGCTCACCTTCCAAATATGGGAGGCCTTCTTCCCAGTGCAAACCTAGGACCAGCAGTATTGGGTCCTATGCACAGTTTACGCCGGAGGCAGTAGCCACCATACTGAGGCAGCACCCCATTCCTTTTAGTGACCATTTGGAGGAGGATGTCCACTCACTTGAAGGCACACTCTTGAAGTGGGCTATGCAACTAGCACCACCGACAATGAAGGCAGCTAAATAAGAGTTCCTCCAGACAGTGTTGCAATATAATTGTACAAAAACAGTAAAATACAATACCCTGTGGTTCAGTGTTTACCAGACACGATAAACGGACCCATCTTGAGTATAGCAACAAATAAATATGTATAAAATACATTGATTGCGGATGTCTGTGCTTTGCTGACCAAAATGTGCATGTTCCCTTCTATACTAGATAGGAATTCTTCCCCTGGGAACTTTCAATAGCATGAAACTGTCTATGTATTCGGTGGGGGGATTTAAACCGTGTCATTACTAGGTGCAGTAAACTTTGAATCACTTAAACTCGAACCCTGGGCATACAAGTGTTTGCTTAAGAGTTGTTTGAAAACTGGGGCACTCAATCTAGCCCTCGGCCAGTGGTTACCCTCCGGAAAAGAGAAAAAAACATTTTAAGGCTCCATAGCCTGTGTTGTGTATTACTGACACAGGCTGACACAATCCAGAAACTTAACTTTGTCTAAAAAAAAAAGTTATAGTTTATATCCTTGGGGGTTGCTCAGTCCAGCATTTACCTTGTCTTGCCAGTCGGGACCATGCCGCATCGGACCAACCGGGGCACTTGCTTGCTGCTGCCTTTTTGCCCCCCCCCCCCCCCCCCCCCTCACTCCCCCCAAACCCCCCTGCCGCCGCCATTGGGCACCATGTGTGGCCGCCGAGAGGGGGAGACGGAGCACTACATTTTCCAGGAGCCCTCAGCCTGCCCGCGCCCAGAGACGCTTAAAAAGCCGTGACATCTCCGGCTGAGTGGGTTGCTCAGTCCAGCATTTACCTTGTCTTGCCAGTCGGGACCTTGCTGCATCGGACCAACCGGGGCGCTTGCTGCTGCCTTGTTGCTGTTTCCCCCCGCCGCCATTGGACACCAGGCGCGGCCGCCGAGAGGGGGAGACGGAGCACTACATTTTCCAGGAGTCCTCAGCACGCCCACGCCAAGCTGTGATAATCTGCCGCCTCGCGGGACTAGCCGTGCAAAGGGCGGGCAGTCTACGGCCGAACGAGGACGGGCCGGGGCCCTTCTCTGTGAATCTTGCTACGGATTCCAGTGATAAGGTCAGTGCGCTGTGATTTTTATGCTTTGTCGATACGAGGGTATGGCTGCCAATGGAGTGGGGAAGGGGTAGAAGTCCATCACAGGAAATGTTGTAGGGACCATATATCAGTTCCTAGTTAGGGCATTGTCTGTCCTAAAAAGGGAAATTGAACTCACTGAGAAGACTATCTATGTACCAAATTCTTGACAAGCGGTCTTCACTGGGACAAATAGCTACAACACTATCTCCGGTTCCAGATTCTATACTCCCACTGCCATTACCGGTTGCACAACCAGGACCTGATACCGTACCAGTGGGGGAGGCTAATAGTTTGAAGGAAGTAGTAGTGATGTTGCATAGCCCACCAGTGAACAGGGCCCCAGCAGAGTTCGTCCCAGAAGCACCCCTCAAAAGTTCAAGATTCACCTGATCCGGTCAGTCTACTTGATTGGCCTTAGATATCAATCCAGGGGTGTCCAGTAAAGTCTCGGACCAAGCAGCCAAAAGAAGCATGGGGGAGCTGCACTAATAAATAAGAACACTAAAAGGCAAAACGTTTAAAGGCAAAAACGTTTTACCAAGGACTCTGAACCTTCTGTGGTTGAGTTAGATGGTCTGCATTTTGGAGCGGACAAGTCACTCATTGAAGTTGATGAAGCCATGTCGCCATTGGAGAGAGGAAGGGACTTCTGGGCCAAAATGGAACTGATATTTATAGAGTCTTGCCTCCCGATCCATAAAAGACTGGACTCCATCGAGAAAAGACTGTCTTTCCTTGAATCACTGTGTATACCGAAAGTGGGAGGGACGGTTAGGGGGCCCATGGAAATGACCGGTAATGGTACAAGAACATCAGGCCTAAGTCCGATAGGTACTCTGAGTATAACTTCAGTGGATACAACCATAGAGAGGGTACCATCTGGCCAAAGTGCCATAGCAGATATACACCAATCTACCCAGCCAGCGATAGTACCACCAAGCCCCCCAGTTAATACAAGGAATACGGGGGTAGTGGGGTGACAGGAGGTAGTAGCCATGGCCAAGGACCAGAGCAGGTACTGAATCCGGGCCAGGGGGCTAGAACACTGGGCCCTAGCAGGCCCCAGTTGCCCCGCCTTGCCTGCGTCGTCCGTTCCCTATGTGGTCAGTTCCCTATGTGGTGGTCCTTGTGGGGGTCCCATCACTGAGCCCGAGTAAGGTTGAGGATTAGAGTCCTTAAAAATAAATGTATTTACTGGCTGAATCGTAATAGACCCCTGCCGATTTGGGGAACCAGTGAAATCTTATTCGCTAGACGAATAGATTGGGTGGGAGCCAGAGGGAAGAATATAGAAGGGGACTGTTTTGTGATCAATTTTAGGAATAGCTGGACAGTTGGGTATATTTGTAATTTGGAGTCGGGTAGCCCAGATAAGGTCTATTAAAACCCTGCCACTAACGTATTTTTACCCAAGTACATACAGCAAGGACTGCCTTGAGCAGAAGTGTGAGGGAACTAACTGGATGGGCGTTGACAACCAGGGGGGTAATCACTTTCCAGGAAATATTAACAGGAATGGCACACTAAATAGCCCAATGTCACTTGACCCGTTTTACCAACAGAACAGATTTAGCAACCTGGAATCTGTAGACTGACTAATGAAACCAAGGAAGCCCCCCTGCTACACAGCTGAATGTAAGAATTTGCAGGCAGTGAAAGTTAATTTTACTGAGAGAAAGCGCCTTTTTTTTTGTCAGGAGCTGTGGCAGAGGAAGGCACAACAGGGGACAGGAAAAGTCAAACCAGAAGTGATTCACTGAGTGGGATAGGAGGTGATATGGAAAGTGGATGTATTAAGGCTAGAGAAATAGGTCGAAGGAAAGACAGCTGCGTTGGTGAAAGGAAGGCATTGACCGAGCCGGGTGATTGTCTTTTCAGATCACCAGACTATGGTGCAAGTAGAAGCCCAATACACAGGGAAGAAAACGGGAGTGTCAACATACTTTCCTGGAATGTTTCAGGTCTGAAAAATAAACTAAAATCAGATGACTGGGGTCTGTTCATGGACAACTACAATATCGGTCTTATGCAGGAGACGTGGGCCCTGGACGATTACCAGCAGAGCAGGTTTGCAACATTTAATGTTCCTGCAACAAAAGGGGGAAGAGGGAGACTGTCAGGAGGGCTTAGTACGTGGGTAGTCCCTCACCTTGGAGTTATGGCGAAGCAGGTGACAGTTAATTCCCCAGACATCTTATGTGTCTTGCTAATACTTCCAGGGAATAAGCACCTAGCCATAATTAACATCTATTCCAGGCCAACACAGTGGTCCGGAGTCTTTTGGTTATTGATCAACTGAGGGGATTTGTCAGGACCCTGGACCCCGAAGTTGGTATAAATATTGGTGGGGACTTCAACTGTTTGAGCCCCTCAGTACTTGAAGTATGGAGGACCCGGACAAAGAAAACAAATATTGGAATATACCGGAACCATCAATTCCTATAGTAAAAGCATGGACACCGTTGGTACTCCAAATTATGTCCCTTATACTGTCCTTATCAGTAAGACCTTGTAATGGCAGACTAAAATCAGATAGGCCTGGTAATGACTTTTAACCCCTTGCATGCTGATGCCGAACCCCAGCCGTCATGCACTACGGTGCTCGTGTGCTGATGACGGCTGGGGTCCGTCATGGCCCGCCCCTGTTCATTTGTTTACCGCACAGCGGCGGAAACGGGCCAGCAGCGAAGGGGTTAATAGTGGGCCATTCTTCGATCATAGATTACATTCTGATCGAATTTAGATCATGGGACAAGGTCCAGGACTTTAAGATCCATCATCAGTTGGATAGTGACCATAATGCCCTGGTAATGTCCCTGATGCCAGGGAGTTGGGGATTGAAAAACAATACGCCAGAGCTGGATTCCCCTCCACAGCCTCTTCTCCTCCATAACAGGAGGAGAGTAAAATGGCCCGCTATTATGGGTTCTTCTAACCGGCGTTCCCAAATCTACCTCCAAGTCTTGCCCTTCCTTAGTGATATGGCATAGGTGAGGTCTAAGGGGGTTGTAGCTGGGATGGACAATAGGCCCATTGAAATTCACAAACAGTTAGCCTCAATGTTAAAGGTTTTTTTTTCCACTCCAGACTCTTAAGGCAAATGTGGCTAAGACTCACCCTTGGTATACTGCTGAATGCCGTAAGCTGAAAGGAGAGCTGGTCAAAGCTATCAAAGTAAAAGACAAATTTCGTATTAAGTCCCTAAGGGTGCTGTAGAAGCAAGTTATAGAAAGGGAAAGAAAGTCTTGGGAGGTGGAACAGTGGGAAGATTTGAGGGAGGCACTACAATGCAGAGACCTCAAATCTTTCTGGGCAATTGTTAGTAATGAGGGCAGGGGTGGGAGGAACGCTATAAGCCCAAATATAGCCCCAATACTATGGGAAGAACACTTTGGTTGTCTCTACGCTGAGCCAAGCAATGGCGACTCCGATCTGGAGTCCCTGAGCCTCCTAATGAGCATCGACTGGGGGGGGGGGGGTGGGGGTTCCAGAGATATCGACTCTGGAAGTAGAGATTGCCATTTCTAAGCTACTACCCAACAAAGCCCCGGGGCTTGATAAAATCCCCGGGGACTTGTTTCGGTCGGAACCTAAAATATGGGCCCCTTACCTTTTTGTCTTGTTTAATGCAATACTAATGGGCACAGATCCACCTAAGACATGGCGGGGGCTGAGAGTTTACATTTTTAAAAAAGGCTATCCCCTGCAACCCTCAAACTACAGGCCCATTAGCCTAATATCCCACAGAAGGTATTTGGGAGGATACTCCTGGATAGGATTCAGCTATGGGAAGGGGAAAACTGGATCTTAAGTAATTTGCAAGCGGGCTTCAGATCTGGTATTTCCACCATTGACCAGATCTTCCGCCTGCAGGTCCTTTTCTGGAAAACAGTGAGTGTGGAGGGTGGCAGCCTCTACCTCATTTTTGTGGACCTGCGGGCCACGTTTGATTTGGTCCCCAGGGACAAGCGGTGGAGAGTTCTTCATGACCTTGGTATGCTGCATTACCTCCTGGGAGTATTGATCAGGCTCCATACAGGAAATTTTGCCCAGGTTATATGTGGAAAAGCGGGAGAATTGTCTGCACGTTTTCCAGTGCAAAGGGGGTCTACTGCTGTGCTGGCCCCTACTCTCTCTTGTCTGTATATAAATGGGCTTGTTAAACACCTTTTAGCCATAAAAGATTTGGATGCCCCAAGACCAGCCACAGGAAGAGTGCCCGCACTAATGTTTGCGGACAACACTCTACTGCTGTCTCGAACAGCCACTGGCATCCAACGCATCCTTGATGGATTTGCAGAGTTTTGAGCCCTAAGTGGATTAGAAATCTTCCTGGCCAAAACAAAATTTGATTTTTTTTATCCCCCCCCCCCCCCCCCCCCCGGCAAACGCGACCTAACCATGCCCTGAACGGCACACCTCTTGAGAGAGTCAAGACATTTGATTATTTAGGAATTACTCTCGAGGAACATCTGGGGTGGGATGCACAAATAACGAAATCCTCACTGAAACTAACGCAGACTCTGGGTGGGCTATCCAAAAAGTACATAACCTCTCCATTTAAGCCGGCTGCCCCTGTTATTGAAATATACAGGGTACAAGCCAGAGCAGCCGCACTATACGGGGCAGAATTATGGGGACATTGTCGGCCTAAAAGTTTGGTAAGGGTTTAACATTTATATGAGAGCTATTTGCCCTACCCGTCAGTACCCCATTGGTCCCATTAAGATTTGACCATGGGTTATTCCCTGTGGATGAGGTTTCCCTGAGGCCTTTAACTTATTGGAGAAGATTTTGGTCTGTCCTAGAGCTCGCACCATATCGTGCAGAGTTCCAGGAGGTATGGTGGCTTTGAGGTAAAGGAAAATTACGTGGTTATCGCATATCAAGGATCTGTGTGTACGGCTTGATGTCCCTGGGTTATGGGAATCTCCTTAGTCAGCTTCTCTGGCTTATTCCAGAACTGACCTGGTAAAAAGGTTTAGGTATAATAATTTGTTGGCCCTGCATGCTAGTACGGCAGTAGGGAGAATGACCAGTGAATTTCTCGACATAAAAACAGAATATAAGGAGGAATTTCTAGACATGATCTCCCCAGCCCAAGCTAGGAAGCTGTATTTACAATTAAGAATGGGTAGCTTACCACTAAGGCCATTGACCTACAAATGGGAGGTAAATAAAAGTACAGAGTGGCTGGCGTGTGAACACCCAGTAGAAAATGTAAGTCATGTATATTTCTTCTGTCCAGCTTATGGGCTGTCTCGTAATAGGTGGAATAAACCGATCTGCAGGAATCTGTGTTTTCGCCAATACGAGCATGCGCTTAGAGTACTTGGATACGACACCCAGCCACCGGTTGTTTTTGCCGTTTCCCGTTTTCTGCATGGCATGTGGATTAAGCGCAGAACTTTTATGACTTGATTTTAGTTTTAAGGCCTTTAAGATAGCCATGAATCACTTTGATAACTACTTAGATGGTTTAATTCTATTTTTAGCTAGGAGCGTTTTTTGTTGTCTTTGATGTAAATTATGTGGTATATATATGAAATGTGTTCCTAACTTTAAAATGGATTTTAAAGTTTTATCTTGTGTTTTAACATGTACTTTTATGGCCCACAGTGGTCGAAATAAAGTTATCAATGATATTCTTTGCATCTTTTTTTCCCCTTAGGAAAACTCCTCCTTAACCTGATGGATCACACTGAAGTAGTCCGAGATTTAACCTTTGCCCCAGATGGTAGCTTGATTTTAGTGTCTGCTTCACGAGACAAAACTCTACGAGTTTGGGACCTAAAAGATGATGGTATGCTTCCCAAAAAATAATTTCTCTGATTTCGCAGTAGGGTTGTTTTTGATGTAAGCGTTTTTGTCTGAGCATGGAAAGAAAGAAATTTGGTGATGGAAATCATGCTCCTGAGCTTGAAAGTAGATCAGTATACTCGGGGAATGTGGGACATAATTTGCCTTATGCTGAATAATTCAAGTAAACTGGTCATATCACTTGGTCCTCTATTGTCACATAATCCCAACTACACCGATGATAGTAAATCTATGCAGAGTCGTTTGTTTATTTATTTATTTATTTATTTTTAGAGTTTTCTATAGCGCGAACTTGAACCGATAAGGTTATCAGAGCGCTTTACATAGCACCAGTTCCGTTACATATTGTCACAGCAGTTTACATAGAATCAGTTACATTGCACATTTCAGGATCTTGACCCGTTTATGTTATCAGAGCGGTTTACATAAGACAGCATTCGATGTCCAGTGCCCTCCTCCGCCGTGTGGCGGGGGACCTCATCCAGCCCTCCGAAAGTCGTCGAGCTGCCGGGACTAGGCTCCAGGAATTTCAGCTGACCTAGGATCACACGCGTTACAAAAGGTGCAAATGGAAAAGAAAAAAATTGCAAATGTACAAGAGATAGAATCACAAGAGGAGGAGATACAAATGGATATACTCTAGGCCCATACGAAAGGTGCAAATAGAAAGAGAAAAATTGCAAATGTACAAGAGGTAGAATCACAAGAGGGGGAGATACAAATGGATATACTCTAGGCCTATACTGGTCAAAGGCAGTAAGAGAGACGGTAGGAAAGTCAGAAGGACAGTGAGAGGTCACTAAAATGGTGGACGAAAAACGTTGGTAGAAGAGGCACGTCCTATAGAGATAATGGCGGGGGAGCGTGAAGGTCCGAGTCCGAAGGTTCAGAGAGAGGGCTAGCATAGCCAGCAGGTCCAGGGGGGGGGGGGGGACAGGCAGTCCGCAGCAAAGTCGCAGCCACATAGATCAAGAGGAGCTGGGCAGGGGAGTTCAATCCGGAGACCAGAGGAGGGTCAGGGGAGAAAGACCCCCGGCGCCCAGGCAGAAATGGAAGGCAACAAAGTTAGGTTTAGGCAAAGGTTCCCCTGGCATGCGTTCGTGTCCCTGGAGCCTGTGTCTCCTGTGTCCGCCGGTCATCGGAAGAGTGTCCCCCAGGGCGCCATCTTGGAGTCGGGCACCTTATGCGCGAGGCAGCGTGGTCAGTGAGGGGGGTGGGGAGGGGCACATTTCTGACCCCATTCTGACGTCTGTTGCGGGCGGAAACAGCGAGCAGCCAGCGATCCTACCACCCGGGATGTTGTCATCGGGTGGCAGATCGCAGAGGCAGATGTAGGAGAGTTCACCGCCAAGGGATACATGAGGATGGCTCACCCCCGCAGGCAAGAGCCCCAGAGAGAGCATGCTGAGTCGCCCCAGGGAGTGGCAGCAAGCGCTGGGGCCAGATAGTCCAGCAAGCAGGCAAAGGCGCCGATCGTTGGCTGGGAGTCACATCGGGCCGCCATTTTAGAGTCAGGCAGGCGGGGGAAGGCAGATTCTAGCCGTGGCCACCCTCGGTGTTTTGCCGCTACAGAGGCCCCCGGAGACTATCTTGAGATAGAGGCAGCCCCTGCGTTCCTCAGATTGCGCCCGTCAGCCCATCAGCGTACCTCTCGTAGATAGTTGAGGTCCTCCGCGCTCCGGCCGCCATTTTTCCCGCGGCCGTCCTCCACTCGCGTCTCCTCCAGATCTAGCTACCGCGGCGCCAGGGGCGATCGGAGCAGCCCCGAAGGTGTCCTGCACCTTCCGATTCCTGTGGGTGCCGAATACAGCCCCCGGGCCACTGGGGAACCGCCAATCCAGGCTCCCGGGCAGCGCCGGAGCCGGGAGCCAAGATGGAACACGACCGCCCGCAACTTACACATACTTACTCTCTTAAACAATCACCTATAGAAACACATACTTTTTTAAACAGGAACTCTCTCAATCTCTCACTCTCATATATACTCACTTATATACATCAATACTCACATATACTAGATTAAAACATATGTAGTTACTCATAAAGACACTAGTGAGACAGTCATTCACTCAGTAACACACACATATACACACTCTTCCACCCATACAGTCCTGCACATATGCTGTCTTCAAAACACATACAAACAGTGAGTTAGTCATTGATGCATCTATGTGCTAAGTAACACTCCAACCAAACCATACAGACACTCATACTGATACTAAAAAAACATCTAATAACACATATACACACATGTAGCTACTCACCAACCCATGCAGCCACTTATACACAAAGTGAAACACTGATACAAACATTTAAATATTTAAACAATACTTGCTAATATATGTATTCACGAAGATACACTTAATAAGCCAGTTAACAAATCATTTTTTTTTTAAAACATCCATTAAGACACTTTTTTAAACATTTATTCTTCCATCGACCTTTACATATACATATATAAAACATATTTATTTTTAGCAAGACACACATTCACTGGATGGTGTCATCAGTGATGCCACGAGTGATGCCACCGACCATGTCATGAGCGATGCAACACGTGACGTCATCAGCAGTGCACCGCAACAGCAAAAGAATTGAGATGTCGTAGAAACGCATGCACTACTAACCAGGAGCTGCTGTGTCAAGTATAGGCCGCCTTCGTGGATTTGTAGCTGAAAATGGAAAGTATAGTGTTCCAGGTTTCCCCGGAGATGTCAATGGGCCTGGACTTGTAATTCCTATGTCTGGTCGGACAAGAGCTGGTTGACAAGCTGGTTGTGACTTCCCTTATGATGAAACCAGTGTTTCTTAGAAAATCATGCAATATTTCCCTATTGCACAGATCCCTGTGCAATATTGGGATTTTATGCAACTGCTTCCTGTACAAAATAGCGGCCAAAATTGATTTTGGGGGAGTGGGAGGGGTGGCTATTTGGGATTCAGTCCCATCATTGTACTATATAGAGGTTTTGTTGTGTATTGTAGCAGATTCCTGTGGGTATTGTGCACATGTAATGTAAAATAACTTGAAGGAATTAGTTGCATTTTTTATGTAAGCGTTATCTCATAGTTTAGATGCCTCTTTAAGCAGTGATTATTTTGATGGTGTTACTAATAATAGTTTATACACGTACTGAAGCACGGGAGGGTTAGATTGCTAGTTTTTTGTTGTATTGTTTCTCTTTGATAGTTTTCTTGAATGGTAATACTTTACTTTGACCATTACAAATTTGCCGTATGATTGGATGTTAAAAAAAAATGTTTTTTTTTTTTTTTTTTGCAGGAAACATGATGAAAGTATTGCGAGGGCACCAGAACTGGGTCTACTGCTGTGCCTTTTCCCCAGACTCGTCCGTTCTGTGTTCTGTTGGAGCTGGAAAAGCAGTAGGTGTTATTGTACTTTGATCTTATACGTGCGAAACTTTGCAGTATGTGCAAATTCTGTGCTCAGTGTCATGAAAACTAGCTTGCAAACTGCATGATGCAAATAACTAAATGTTGCATTTTGTATTGCCTGAACTCTAAAAGGTTGCAGTGTATTAGGAATTAAGCACATTTAAATCCATTACAATCTTATTTGGACGCTTATGTGAAGTCCAAGGTTCTGCCCTTGCCTAAGCACCGTTCTGTGAGTCTCTGAATACCCACCTTCTTCAATTGGGAAATGCGAAAAAAAATCCTGTTTTATGCTTTTGGTCAGTTCAACTACCTTCACTTACCGGAATATGCTTTGTGGCCTGTATGTCGTCTTCCATTCATGTAGGAAGACTGGGTGTAGCTTTAAAGATAACTTGACGTTCCAGATAGTGGCAACTGTGTGTAAAGTCATACTTATCACTTATTTGGGATTTGGTTTGTAAAAAAAAAAACTTTTATTCAATTTGGCCAATGTAAATCAAGCCTATTTATATTTTTTTGACAGTCCGTTTTTTAAAAATTCTGAAAACAGCAGTACTACCCCATATTTACATAATGTACATACTTATTGGCTGTGTTACTATTTCATGTTGGCGACCCAGGTTTAATTTTTAACAACCTTTTAATTTTAAGTTATTGCAATGAAAAGTGGGCTCATTTATCTTTGGTATGGCCAAGGCTCTTGATTAGTGTTTAATTGTATGTATTCATTTTTTTGACCTCCCACCACTGAAAATTGATTTTGATCCTATCCAGTTTTAAAACTGGTTTGTGGTGAAACGGTTTAATGACCTCATAATTCATTAAAATGCAGGTGTATGTTTTTACTCGATTCTAGACATTGAGAATTTAGACTATAGTTCTATTGCATCCAGCTCTGACTGTCAACCATTGGGTTCTCATGCAATTATGGCATGGAATTTTTTTTCAACCATGCATACACATTCCTTTGAAGCAAGGTATCTTCATCGCAAGAGATTGGGTGGCAGAGTTCTAACTCTAGGCTTTAGATCCTTTATTTGTCTAACCATTATGCTAGAGGTGAATTTGGTTTAACCAGTTTGTGTGTGCAGCCCAAGTAAATCGAGCGTGGCGAAATGAAGGGTCACAGAATGTGCACCAGTACTAGTTATGTATGGGCTTTATACCAGTCATGCTCTCTTCACGGTTTCAAACCTTTAGAATGCAGTATTAAATACCATAATCGTTTTCTCTTACCTCGACATGACTAGTATAGGGCAATCTATCAACACATTGAGCCTGGCACTTGAATATTGTAGCAGTGATAAACATTTAATTTTGTTCCAGGCTGATTTTGATTCAACACTTTGTGCCCTAAACTCATAAGTTTCCTTCTTGAGTGTCCTGTACATTTTTGATCTATAGATGGTTCGTAGAGGGAGCTATGCGATTTCAGCAGTTAATTGCTAGTCTCTGAAGGTACTTGTCTCAACACCTAGTTTCTTTCCAGTACTGCCGACTCAAATGCCCCCTTTGAATTTAAGGGCCTAGCTGGTAGTCTTTGCCTCAAATTGCTCTTACTAGTGATCTCCAGATGCTTACTGTATCAAAACCTTGCATGGTTCTTTGTAGCAATGGTGGTAATTGCTGCTTACGTTAACTATTGCTATGCTGCTTACGTTAACCATTGCTATGCTATACCGCCCAGTTTTTTCCTCCTCCTGAGACCCCAAGTTTTCGTGGGTCTCTGTAATCTCAGTGTGCTTGGCTTCCATTTGCCTAACTTTTAAAGTGTTAAACTGATAATCACTTAGCACTTTGAAAATAAAAGGCCTGTTCTACTTGAGGGTTTTTCTCCCGTTGCGCAGAGACCACATATATTGATTTCCAGATGCATGACCCAATTGGGTAGTCTGTATGATAACTGTTCAATTAATATTTCTTCCAAAACATGGTCACTTTGCCCACATGTTCTTCAGTGATCTCTACCCACGCCACCTTCTGTAGTCGTATCTCCAGCCAGAATGTTATACCTCACCAGGGTATCACACAGGGTGGTGCAAACCAACACAACATCTCTAGTTGATGCGTGGTGTTAGAATAATTGTAAGTTTTTTTCTGAGTAGCCCAAACCATACTTTTCCCTTAACCCGTGAGCATTTGACAGAAGCCTGTAGTAAACGTTCAACCAAAAGCGTGAACTTTCTTCTGTTTACCTCTTGGCCCCAACACCTAGTCTTGTATGTTCTTGTCACCGAAAATGTTATTTCGAAATGAATGTTCCTTCTATTTTCCGAGGAAGTGTAACTTCAATTAACTTGTCAGCCAATTAAGCTAGTCCTGAGTGCACAATTAATTTCTTGCACTCAGTCTAATGCAGTTTTAAGTGTTCCGTCCCCAATATTACAAATTTCATACTGCCAAATGTGGGGGTTTGCTATCCATTTCACCTTTGTGGACTCTTCGTAGTGCCTCAAATACTGGTTTTATCCGCAGATTGACCCGTTTCCAAATGTGATCAAAATCTGTGAACCTGGGTCAGTGAATTACTAAAGGTACCTCGGCGTTGCCCGAACAAAGGGATGAGTATGCATGTTGGCAAATATTTAAGCTTGAAATTCACATTCCTCACCCCTCGTCACATCAGTTCTCAATGGTTGAACATGTCGAGCACAGGACAATAGTAACGCAGGCAACTTCAGACTGGATATTTTTGGTAGTTCTGCTGCTTTGTCTATTTGACTGACCTTGACAAACCCTGAATGTCAGGCAGTTATAGAAGTTCGCAGTTCAGTTTGAACAAAATATGCACTCTATGTATAATGGTAGTTTTTTTTTTTTTACTTATGAATTGGGCGGGATCAAATTATTTCGTGTAATGGATATGCGTTCTTCCACTCATTGTTTTAAAGTTTTACTGGGGCGAAATGTTAGTTTAAAAAAAAAAAAAACTTTGAATACCATGATATTTGTTTATGAATTGATAGATAAAAAGTAGTCGTATACGAGTAGGCAAAATATGAACAGATTAGGATGTATACATCACATTTCAGGCTGTGTGTTTTCCATAAGCTTCTTGCTTTCCCTGTCCCAGGTGGTGGCAGCAAAATGGGTGTGATTGAGGTTAAGCTGGCACCGTGCACTGGCGCACAGTGGTGTTAGCCGGGCAGAAAGAGTGACATCTCTGGCTACCAGGCTGGGGACGAGCTTTGCCATAGGACGAAGTAACCTTGCATTCGGCGGCAAGGTGTACTGTACGTACGCAGGTGCTGGTTGATGTCCACTTTCTGCTTTTTTTTTCTAAATTATTTTTATAAAGTTGTGTCTCTAATTCATGATTAATGTATGTTCTGTTTTATGTGCATCTTGAGTCGGGGTTTGAATTGTATAATTACATGTTTTACACACTCTTAAATGGGGTTTTATATAAGGGTATTTGAGGGTTTAATTTAGTTTATCGGTCACCTCCCATGTGGTGCGAACACAAGCTGGTTCAGTTTAACTTTTTTTATTAGAACTTCGCTTGTCCTGTTACTTTCTAAGCTTTACTGGAACCTAAATTACATTAAATGTGCAGTGACTCTATAAAGAGTAACCACCCCTTTCCATGTCATGATTTATCTTCAAATCTATATTCTGCACTCGGTTCCAGTTTTTTAAAACATTGACCCTTTTGATAGTTACTTTCATATGAATGCATTGAGTTTTATTTATAAAATAACACTAAATATGTATTTGCAAATGTGCTTTGTTTGCCGAAGGTTTTTGCTTTTGGCTGTGAAAATTCTCTTGTCTTGCAGTATCTGTTTTTCTTCCTAGAATCACGTTGGTGACCAGGCCTATTGTAAACAAGTGAACTTAATCTCTCTCAGGGGATACAACCGGAGTAATAATGTTAACTTTATTTTCTGTTTACATACTTTTTAAATTGATAGTTCACATGAGTTATTACTTAGCAATTTCTTTATATGGACATATAAAACTATTTTTATTACTGGAATGTTTTTTTTTAATTTCGTAATTTGATCGATATGGCCTTTTTAATTTTTAAATTGTAAATCTTGTATGCCATTAACCTTTAAAAGACAGCATGCGTTTGCTTAGATATAGTAGATTTAATATCATCGGATATGACACTGAGCATATTCCATAATTTAAGTTAATTGAACTTTCGTCAAATGGCGTTTGCAGTAATAAGTTTGTTTTTTCTTATGAAATCAAGAGTGATGCTTTAACAAACTATTTTACTTTGCAGGTTTTTCTTTGGGATATGGACAAATACACCATGATCCGTAAGCTAGAAGGTCATCACAATGATGTTGTATCCTGTGAGTTCTCCCCTGATGGGGCTTTGTTAGCTACTGCATCTTACGACACTCGAGTTTATGTTTGGGATCCCCATACTGGCAGCATTCTCTTCGAATTTGGGTAAGTAAACCTCTAACCATTTGAAACTGTTTATTTATTGTGATAAACTGTTAAGAGACAGTTTACAAACCATGTCTGTTTGAGGTATTGTGTTACTTGCAAAATTATTCAGCTTCCGTATTTAAAAAAAATTACATTCCCAATTTTGGTACTGGTAAAACAGGTTCGTGTTAATTTAACTGCGGTCTCTAATTAGATTGCTTAAGCAGCATCAAGTGATCGTTTTTTTCCTTCATATATTTAAATTACTGGTCCACCCCATTGCTACGTCATCTGTTTAAAGTCTGCTGCTAAGGTTCCTCTTGTAGAGCCAGTCATTTTAAGGACTTTGTTCCATAGAATAGTAGAGCTCTGAGTAAATAAAATTTGTCTCTTGGTTAATCAGCAATTTGCTGGTAAATCGTACAAAAGTGAGGAACAGGTTAATATAAACAAAGATGTTTATTTTCCTAACACTCATGGCAAGCTAAATGTGACCAACATTAACACTCACTGTAAACGATTCTACATAACTTCAGACTGGAAAGAGTATGGCGACAATTTATATAGTACATGCCACAAATTGTACCTGGTTTTGGAAAGCGGGCAGACGGAAGCTACTGGGCCACAATTATGGTGTAGGGGTCATTTGCCCCTGGGGCCCGTCCTATGTTTTTGCTAACTGGGTCAAGTACAGTCTTGTACACTTGACTCTGAGGGTAGTGAGCAGTAAAAGGCCTCTCAGGGAGGTGGGGGTGACTCCTGAACTTAACCAACTACCGTCACATACAGAAATTCACTGGCGAGGCCAGTGAGTGTCTTAAAATATGATTACTTTTAAACATGCTAATGTGGTTTAATACGGGGCTTAGTGTGCCCTGCTACAGGTTCCCGCTAGACACTACACCACTTCTAGTTTTTGTTTCCGTGTTCATAGGAGGCTCCTCCATGTTTGATACCTCAAGGGGTATTGCAGGGCATACACACACCACTGGTACATGGACACGAGTGATCACCATGTGATTTCAACATGTAGGTCAGGTCATGTGGTCTTGAGTTAATATGGGAAATCCTATGCTTCTATGGTAAGCTGTGTGGTGTGTTTTAAGTTCAAGGTAGGCTCTCAGGCCCTGTGTTAATTGTTTACAGAAAACACGGTTGTAGTAGCTCTGATCGTTTTGATTTAAACACTGGTGTGGGTTCTGAATGACAGCCTCCTTTGTTTGGGTGTTCCACATACTGGGAACACGACTGGGTTTTTCCTCCTGCAGGGCCGGGAACACCCCTTCCCTTCCCTCTGAGCAGGCAGGCTTATAGGCACTTGCCAGATCCTCCGATTGCCCTGAAAGTTGAACAAGCTTTAGATTATTTCCTGACCTCTGGCAGACTTGGAAACTTTGCAGCAGTGGTCTCCATCAGCATTTTGAGTTCTCTATAGAGCGCTCCCCTCCTTGGTCATTGAAGCAGCTTGCATCTGGAACCAAGTGAGCTCGTTTAGTCTCTTTCCAAACAGTATGTTCAACCACTGTGTGTTTCTGGACCCGGTTTTAGGTGGACTCCATTCATTTGTCCTTTTCTGGCTGTAGTGAAGACACTCCCTTTGTGCAACTCGCAGCAGTTGGGGTGGTACCAGCTTCAAGCACGTGTATCAACATGGCCATACTAATGGCTGCCGCTGCAGTCTCTTTACAACCTTCCTGAAATAGTTATCTGGGAAAGGCCACCAATCTGGCCCGGTCTAGAAACCTTTTACCCTTAGCGTAATCTCCTGACTTACCTTTCTCCCCGAGCATCAGTCAAATGACAGTGCACAGGAAACTTTAATCTGCGATCACTCTTGGAATTTTAAAGACCTCCCTTTCGCCATCCTCCCTCACTTCAGTGTATATGCTTCCACCCTCAGGAATGCAGCCACTACACTTCACTGCTTGAGGAAGCTGTATTCACCTTCCCATCTTGTGCCATGCTAAACCAAGGTCCATATCAACAAAAATACTCACATTGCACAGCCTCTCTGCCATTCAAAAAGCACACATACACGTGTGATGTGGAATGTCAGCATATGGGTCTTTATTTTAATCTGAAGTTAGACTTTTATATTCAATTCCTGCAGTTGGTCGCACGGAGCAGAACAAGCATTTACAATGCAATGGTTTCGCCTTTTGAAAAGTTTGAGCTATTGGCATTGTAAATGACAATTTATTTATGTGTTGGTTTTGAAAATAAATAAATGGCATTGTCATTTACAATGCCAATAGCTTAATCTCTCGCAAATGGGGCAGGGCCATGACGAAGTTGTTGCTTTTGAGTAACTACACCGATTTTCAAGAAAATGATATGTTACACTTAATTACATAAAATAGGGACCCGCCATTTAACGCTTTATTTTTAGCCTAAAATGATTCCAGCGCAGTACACAATTGTCAAATATAGCTGCTGACGCTCTGGCTATTTTCATTGTTTTCACACACGCTCGCTATAATGGTGTTGCGAACTGCAGCGTAATATTTATGTGATCTGGCGTAATTTTGGGAATTTCATACCAATTCCTGAAATGACAATGCTGTTAAAATGTCGCCCGGGCCTAGTTGTTACCAATGGTCAAAATTAAGTCCAGCCTTCCCATTACTCGCTCTTTAGGTGTGCCCGGAGATTTCACCAGTCGCCATCTTCTAAATGCTGGTTGAATTGGGGCAGGAGCACAGAGTGCCGACCCATGTGTCAAGAGTCACAGTGGCCGCACACATGCAGCCTGCAAACGTCGCTGTCTGGAAAAATGGTTCATTGAAATGGGGGGGACGGGCTCACGGACAGCGGGGGGGGGTGGGCTCACGGACAGCAGGGGTGGGGCTCACTGACAGCAGGGGGGGGACGGGCTCAAGGACAGGCTCACGGACAGCGGGAGTCACGTGTGTGGGGGGGGGGGGGGGGGGCGAACGAACAGCCGGATACAACCCTGCGGGACCAGGGTGAAAAAACAGCCATGTAAAAGAAATAATAAGCACACGCCCACAGTGGACACGTCTTCATGTCGTTGTGAAAAGCCTAAAATTCGCCGGAACGCCCACAAATCTGCTCCAGCATTGACGGACAGATCTCTGTTCCAATGGCTAGCCTCCATTTATGGAGCCAGCCAATGGAACAGAGGGGCAGGACAACACACACATACAGTACACAAGATTTCGCCTGCGCCGAAAAGCTGCGCGGTGCGCAGCTTTCAGCAGGCGAAACCTAAAAAGACTGTTGCTTCGTGCACTTTGATCCACGATAGGCACGTCCAATTGCCAATAGATTTAACGTTATCTGCCTGCACTACAAATGTGATTTTAGCCAATCTACACAGGAATTTACTCTTAAAAATGCACAGTTTTGTCACTGCTTTTTCTAAGTTTATTAGGATAGAAATGGGCATAATCTTTCACTCTTAAGTGCATGTGGAAGTTAAGCACGCATAAGACACCATAAAGGTATTGGAATATTTCATGAGTTCTTCAGAACCTATGCCTTTCTATTTCATACGTGGACAAATGTTCACCTTACCTTCTGTTCCTTACTGAAAGCTAACTAAAAGACGGTGTAAACAATCTACCACCTCAAATGCTTACCAGTTGCTACGGTTTCCAGTCAATTCAATGAGTGAATATGCTTTTGTAACCCTCTGGCACAAAGCAATACCAGCTGAGTTGACTACAATATTTTAGTCTCCGCTGCAATTAAAAATCTTAAACTCAGTCCCACACCAAGTCAACCCAGTCTTTACAGATAATTTCGCTTCCTGTAGATACAATGTTTAACAATAAAACCAAAAGATTCATCCATAAGTCCCAAACACCTGGGTGCACTTACACAACAGAACTTTATACATGGTTACTAGGCCGAAGCGTCCACTCAAACTCAATTTCATTTCTCTTATTTCCTCCATTTTCTTATCAGTTTTGACGCTTTTCACACGTTTCCTTGCCTGGTATTCATAAAGTCAGGTCTTTACACCACCCATCCAATGGAAGCCCCCCCGTTTTATATCCAATGTATAGCTTTGCACCTTTGTGCAAGAAAAAACAAGGACATCATCCTCCTCCTCTTTTATCTCAGATGTAACACCAACACACAGAATTTAATAGTTGCTCTGACACCCCATCCAACCGTCATCTGTAAGGGCCATATCACCCAATTCCAGTAATCTCTGCCTAGCAAACATTAGTAAAATCATGTAGCTATGGTCTACCCTCAGCCTGCACTACTGAACTTGATACACTCAGCATTTACTCCTGAACATAAAACCCTCAGCATGCACTGCCGAACTTAAAACCCTCAGCATGCACTGCCGAACTTAAAACCCTCAGCATGCACTGCCGAACTTAAAACCCTCAGCATGCACTGCCGAACTTAAAACCCTCAGCACGCACTGCAGAACCACAAACCCTCAGCATGCACTGCCGAATTTAAAACCCTCAGCACGCACTGCAGAACTTAAAACCCTCAGCACGCACTGCAGAACTTAAAACCCTCAGCACGCACTGCAGAACTTAAAACCCTCAGCACGCACTACTGAACCACAAACCCTCAGCATGCACTGCCGAATTTAAAACCCTCAGCACGCACTGCAGAACTTAAAACCCTCAGCACGCACTGCAGAACTTAAAACCCTCAGCACGCACTACTGAACCACAAACCCTCAGCATGCACTGCCGAACTTAAAACCCTCAGCATGCACTGCCGAACTTAAAACCCTCAGCACGCACTGCCGAACTTAAAACCCTCAGCACGCACTGCAGAACTTAAAACCCTCAGCATGCACTGCCGAATTTAAAACCCTCAGCATGCACTGCCGAATTTAAAACCCTCAGCACGCACTGCAGAACTTAAAACCCTCAGCACGCACTACTGAACCACAAACCCTCAGCACGCACTGCCGAATTTAAAACCCTCAGCACGCACTGCCGAATTTAAAACCCTCAGCACGCACTGCAGAACTTAAAACCCTCAGCACGCACTGCAGAACTTAAAACCCTCAGCACGCACTGCAGAACTTAAAACCCTCAGCACGCACTACTGAACCACAAACCCTCAGCATGCACTGCCGAACTTAAAACCCTCAGCATGCACTGCCGAACTTAAAACCCTCAGCATGCACTGCCGAATTTAAAACCCTCAGCATGCACTGCCGAATTTAAAACCCTCAGCACGCACTGCAGAACTTAAAACCCTCAGCACGCACTACTGAACCACAAACCCTCAGCACGCACTGCCGAACTTAAAGCCCTCAGCACGCACTGCCGAACCTAAAACTTTAAACATGCACTACTGAACCCTCAACATGCACTACTGAACCCTCAACATGCACTACCTCATAAGACTCCATGCATAGCTAACATGCAGAGCATTTTCTACCACCTAAGACCAAACAACTAGCTAATTTGGCTAAAACTCTATTAATTACATCAATGGTAGTGTGGCGAACAAAGAAAACCCACGTCCTATCACAGTAAAACCTCCCCAATTCTATAGGTCCCTGCCTGAGCTGCAGAAAGTGCGGTAGAGCAGTTTGAAAACAAGAGGAGCCGTCACTGCCCCGGGGTCTTCAGGCCTGCCCAGACATAGGCCCATAGCTCACTGTGCGCAGGCTTCAAGCTGCAGCGCACTGACGAATCACAGCCAGGCCGACCTATGCCTGGGCCTGCCTGAGCCCTGTGCAGCGGGGACGAGGGATATGGGACCCTTCAGATCCGGCTGGTGTTTTTGGGGTGGGGCCTAGCCTGCATTACATGGGTATGTCCTGGTCTGTAGTGGCAGTGAGGTTAAACATGCAATGGCCTGGAGTGCGGTTCCGAATAAACACCCGTGATTTAGATGAATTCAAGCATGACGTTCGTCACAGTATATTTTCACTTCACCAACGTGCTATTCGCATTTCCCAAGTAAAAATGCCGGCTCAGTGATATGCATACATTTTATAAACAAAATGCTCCTTACCTGATCGCCTCGTGGGAACTCAAATCTTGCAGCCAACTCCAACAACAGACACTTTGAAAAAGAACAAAACAGGCCCACTCGAAAAAAATAACACACACCCACCGCTGTGATGACGAACAGAAGTGGGTGGCCAATGGCTAGCCTCCATTTATGGAGCTAGCCAATGGAACAGAGGGGCGTATTAAAGTGTCCCTTACTGAAAACTAGAGATTTCTCCTGGGGGCGGAGCTCAAGCTCCATGCCCCAGGCGAAACCTAAACGGTATTTTTCAGGGCTGTTAATCCTCGAAAAAAGGGTATGCTGCCATGCCAATTTTTGGCAACAACCCTGGGTATAGATAGTAGTGCCATGTCCTAAAAGGACTCTGTGTGCACTGCAAGATCATAAAACTGGTTTTGGACCTAGACTTTTTTCATAGAATGGCCAAGGGCTCTGGGCACACGCCAGAGCAGTGTGCTACTGGTCCAAAACCTCAAAATATAAATTTCCACTGCCGTCTGTTCATCAGTCATGGCGGGTGTGCATGCCCGTACAGCATGCAATGAACATTCAAGTCCCAACAGTGTTTTATTACTCAATTGAGAAATAAAAACGCAGAGAACTATCGTTTCCCAGTTTTTAACTATAGATGGGCATTTTTTAATGGCGGCATACGCTGTATGTTAACAGAAGACGTTACTTGTGTTACAAATGCTTTACATAGTGAAAATCCTTGTAAATGTTCGAGGTATGTTAACAATCAGGTTTTTTTCTCTTCCACCCCACAGGCATTTGTTTCCTCCTCCTTCACCTATATTTGCCGGAGGAGCTAATGGGCACTGGGTGAAATCTGTCTCCTTCTGTCATGATGGAACTCATATTGCCAGCCTTGCCGATGACCAGTGAGTCTCCCCTTTACGTACATAATTGATGGAAAGCATATATTTATTTTATTCTGCTGTGAGGTTTTTAAGAATGTTGCCATTTTATGTAGGTTACTAAGATTAATAAAGACACACTTTCGTGTCCACTGTTGCTTGAATTGGAGCTTGTGTTCTCCATACTCTTCAGGAGATGACTGTAGTGCCCGAAGTCTTTGTTTGGCAACAACGCACAATTCAGGTTGACTGTGCAAAGTTTCACATTGAACAGTTTACATTCCAGGAGTGTAGTCTTCCTATTGTACACCAATAAAGACCCATTACCCAATCCTCATTCCCATCTAACCCGCTGGCACCCGTGCAACTGTTAATTGTGCAAAGCTTCTTTCTGTCCTCTATCGTGGGTTAGCGAGACATGAAATGAGCCCTAGTTCTTTTACGCTGTTAAATCATGATGTCTTTATAAATGGAAGGTTGGGCTTTTATGTACCCTGTCCAGTGCACTGTTGTGCTAGTTTTACTGATTGTTTTTACTGGATTCTATTAGTGATAGTCCAATAGCATTTTTGTCTTGTCAAATGAATGGATTTGTTTGCCGAAATTGAATCTAACTTTAGAAACATTCGCTGATATGTTTTCACAGGTCTTAAAAACCTATGCATTAACCATAAAGCTTTGTTATTTTTTCATCTAGGATATTAAGATTCTGGAGAATTGATGAGGCTCACCCTGTAGAAGTTGCACCTCTAAGCAAGGGACTCTCTTGTGCCTTTTCAACTGAAGGCAGTGTTTTAGCTGCTGGGTATGTTTTTAATATCTTTTTTTAATTAAAAACGTTTTTGCTGCAGTTCTGACCTCTATGTCCTATCTCTTGTGGCTTAACTTTGTGTCAGGGGTATTTCTGGTACTGGCGGTGTGGGACCAGATGTTGACTACCTTCTGGTAGTACATAATTGAATTATTCCACTGATGGCTCGATAGCCTACATGGCTGTGTACATGGTGCGCATCTGGGTCATAAACTTTGAACCAGTAACCAAGTATGAGCCCCAGAGACCGAACATATATACTCTACATCATATTAAAATGTGCATTACACACCGTAGCCAGATTTTTTCATACCGAATGTGCATGTTGAACCAAGATAAGGAAATTGTGTCTACCTCCCCTTTTCGGGTTTAGTTTTAGATACTCCTGGCTACTGAGTTTGTCCAGTTGTATTTGACGTTGGTTCTGTTGCGGCACAACCAAATGTTATGGATTTGTTAAACAGTTGTCATGAGGCTGTTACAAATTGTGATTTGAAATTCTGTGCAGTGCTCCATTGTGCAGGACACTTTATTTTCGAGTTTTGTAGCCTAGTATTACTGACCTGCACTGCCACTGATCAGCATGCTGATTTAACGCGACGGGCCGGGACCAGGGGCCACACACTCTGCCTCTCGTTTGGTTTACACTGCTGCCCAACTTACTGCCCTATCCGCCTTTCCTTCGCTTTCCCCTCTTCCCTTTCATCACCTACATTCACTCGGTATTCTCTCTTCTTCTTCACCCCACCCTACCCTTCTCTCTCCTGACTCTCCTCCTCTCCCCTCTATTTCACCTCCGGTTCCTCGTCCCCCTCCCGCCCCTACGGTTGCCTCTGCTTATCTACTTAACACTCGGTCCGCAGTTAAACACCAGACTGCACTTTTCAACTTCTTAACCACTGATTTTCCTGATTTTTTTATTTCTGACCGAAACCTGGTTCACTACTGACTCCCTTCCTGATCTTCTAGCCATCCTCCCTGACACCTACTATGCCCTCCGAGCTGACCGCCCGGATGGTAAGGCAGGTGGGGGGGTGGCAATGATTGTCCGGTCGCCACTGAAATTTCAGCTTCTTCCTCACCCCCCCCATTTCTAACGTGGATTACCTGGTGGCCCGTTCCCTCAACCTCCCTTCCCCTCTCACTGTGGTCCTTGTCTATCGCCCCCCTCAATCGATGCCTTCTTTTGTAGCTTCTATTCAGGAGTTGCTGGCCACCCTGGTGGTCAATAACTCCTCTGTACTCCTGCTTGGTGACTTCAATTTCTGGCCAGGAGACCCTAAGGAAGACTTTTCTTCCAAAGACTTCTCTGCCACTCTTCACTGTCTGAACCTTACTCCTCACGTCACTGTCCCGACCCACGTGCATGGCCATATACTTGACCAAATCTGGTCTTCTTGCCCCCTAGCCTCACCTCCCATCTCTCCTTGTATCTGGTCCGATCATTTTATTATTTCTTTTTCTGTTCACCTAGGTGTGGTCGACAAACCCTCTCCCCCCTAAAAATCTTCTAGCCCGTAATTGGAATCAAACCGATCTGGATTCCCTCTCACTTTCTTTGGTTTCCTCCGCTCCTGACCTTACCTGTCTCCCCCTTGAATCCCAGGCCAAAGCCTTGGGTTCATGGCTTGCTGCTTCGTGTGACCGTGTGGCCCCGCTTAAAAAGATCAAAGCGGTTCGCCCATACGACGCGCACAAATGGTTCTCCACTGAGCTCAAGGCACTAAAACTTGATCTCAGGCGGGCGGAACGCCTCTGGAGACGCCAGTATTCCCCTCCTTTGCACGTTCAGTATAGACAACTTCTTACCAACTACAAAAAAGCAGTCCTCAACGCCAAAACTTCTTATTTCACGGAGAGAGTATCGCTCTCCGCGAATAAACCCCGCGAAATCTTCTCTTTGGTCCGCAATCTTGCCACTTCCGATCGCTCCTCCCCCGGCTTGGTTCCCTCTCAATCCCTCTGTCTTTCACTCAATAACTTTTTTATTGACAAGATTGCGAAAATTAAAGCTAACATTCCTTCTGTGCCTCAGCCTATCCTCACCAGCCCTGTCACTCCCTTTTCCTCTTCCCTCGACATTTTTCCCCCTATCTCCTCTGACTTGTTTCACAACTACCTGATCAAAGTCAAATCTGGCTCTCCTGTGGACGGCGCCCCTGCGCGCATCCTCCAAACCGTTTTCACCAATTGTCCTGGCCCTCCCCTCACTCTTCTTAACTCCTCACTGGCCTCCGGTGCTGTCCCCTCTTCCTTTAAATCTGCTGTCGTGCTCCCTATTCTAAAACAATCTGGCCTAGATCCCTCTCTCCCCGCTAACTTCCGTCCCATTTCCCTTCTCCCCTACCTGGGTAAGATCCTAGAGACCCACGTTACCTCCTGCCTCTCCTCATACATCGAGGACAATGGCCTCTTAGCTTCCCACCAGGCAGGCTTCCGCCCTGGCCATTCTACAGAAGCGGTGGTTCTCGCGGTTTTGGATGAACTGAAGGGCAAGGCAGATGTTAACCTTCCCCAAGCCCTGGTGCTTCTCGACTTGTCCGCTGCGTTTGACACGGTCGACCACTCTATTCTTCTCGACCGTGTCAGCGCAGCGGGCATTCGAGGCGTGGCCTTCTCCTGGCTAGCATCCTTTCTTCAGGATAGACATCAGGCCGTTCATCTCTCTGGTTTCTCTGCCCCCTCCCGTCCGGTCACCTGTGGTGTTCCTCAGGGCTCTTCTCTTTCCCCTCTCCTCTTTAATCTGTACATCTGTCCTCTTGTTTCTTCCCTTCTCAAGCTGGGGGTCTCTGTATATAACTACGCAGATGACCTCCAGCTTGTCTTTGATCTGTCTTCTTCTCCCGACTCTATTCCCAAGTTCAGTTCCACTCTTATTTTTATCTCTGAGTGGATGAGCGCTAACCATCTCAAGCTCAACCCTGATAAAACGGAACTTGTCCTCACGGGTGGCCCTTCTAACCCTTGGTCCCCTGCTCACTGGCCCCCTTCTTTTGGTCCCCACCCCCACGCCCTCTTCCTCCGTCGTACCCTTGGTATTAAAGTCAGCTCTGACTTAACCATGCACAGCCAGATTAGCTCTGTTGTGTCCTCATGTTTCCTTTCCCTCCTCCTTATCCGCAAAATCTCTCGTTTTTTTACCATCGCATGCTTAAAACCATAGTCCTGGCTTTAGTCCTCTCTCGCCTCGACTATGGCAATGGCCTGTACGTGGGTATCCCTTCCCACGAATCTCTACGTTTACAGGCCATTCAAAACCAAGCTGCTCGTCTCATTCTCTCCCTACCCAAATCCTCTCGCATCACTCTGGCTTTGAAATCCCTTCACTGGCTCCCCATCCGCTTCAGATCCCTTTTCAAATTGGCCTGCTTTGCCTTTCGTGCCCACTCTCGCTCTGCCCCAGCTTACATCACTTCCCTTATTTCTTCCTACGTTCCCAGTCGTACCCTCCGGTCTTCTTCTCTCTCCCTTCTTCACATCCCCCGTTTCCGCAAAGCCAGATCCGGGGGCACTCGTCTTTCTGTCTTGGCTCCCCAGTTCTGGAACAGTCTCCCACTTCATCTTCGCTCCATTCCGATCTTTAGTCATTTCCGTAAAGCCTTAAAAACTTTTCTTTTTTCTTTGGCTTTTCCTTCTTAGGTTCCCTTTGTTCCCCTCTGTGAGTTCTGACCCAGGTCTCCCAGCGCCAGGAAGCCGCTTGGCAGCAGTGCGCTTTATTAAATATTGTTTTCATTTCATTTCCACTTCAGTCCCTGTGGCATGATGTCCTTGGTAGCTCCACAGCACTCGGTCGTTTGCTTACACTTCGAGCTCTACCTTATTGACTTGGGGATTTATGATGATTCCATCTTGAACAAGTGCTCCAGGTTCTTGGCCTTCTCTGCTTGTAATAGGGTAGGAGTTCCGTCATCTGTGCCATGCATAGGAGAGGCTTGTGATGGTTGGGTTAACCACCCCCACCTTTTTTACAGTTCTAAACAAAAACGAATTTGTTTTCCTAAAAATATTGTATTTTAGTAGGGTGTAGCTCATAGGTAATGGGGCACACTGCTTTGTTTTTTTTTCTTGTGCTGTGGAGGCGATGAGTACCGGGAGGAGTTGAGGGCCCATATACTATGCTGTTTATGCATTTTGAATCACTTGGATTTGGATAACTGAGATTTGAATTAATTATTTATTTTATATTTGTTTACAGAACTCAAGATGGAAATGTTTTCTTTTGGGCAACTCCAAAATATGTTTCCAACCTTCAGCACTTGTGTCGCATGGCGATAAGAAGAGTGATGACAACTAGTCAAGTAAAGAAGCTGCCTCTCCCTCCCAAAATGATGGAGTTTCTTTCTTACCAGACAATGTAACTTTGACCAGTACCTGCTCGGGCCGGTAAACGTTACAGGTCTCAAGCTGAAAAATGTTGTCAGTTCTCTAAAGGATTTAAGTATTTAAAATTACAGTATTTAAAGTTGTCAGCGTCTGACTGAAGGAGCTTTAAAACATATTTATGGGAATACAAAATTAGTTTCTCAGACCAATGGATGCTAATGGTTGATTGCCTGTATTGTAGAACTGTGAAACCATGTACATTAATGTATGTAAGCTGCTATGAGGATTTTTTTTATAGCTTCACTGGTTTGTGTAATTTTCTGCACTTATTTCCCTGTAAAATTGTTTCCCCCGCCCCCACAAAATAAGATTTATTAGATATGCGATTCATTGTGATCACATAAGTTAGTGCAAAATTTAGGGTTGTGGAGTATTCTGCACACTTGCGGATCTTAGGGACCTGAATGTAACTAGTTAGTAGAATGTTTGAATGTTAACGTGCTTTTAGAGAGAAACGTGTACTTTAAAGGCTGGTACTTCTGCAGTCAGTTGGTCCTAGACACATGGTGTAGGTGGTGGGGTTGAATGCTTTAGTTAGGCAACGCTGAAACCCCATCTTGTCCATGTAGAAAGAAAGTTCGGGGGCGATAGTTGATGGCATAGCAGGTTATTGATGAATGTGCAATCTTGCTACCAGATCACTTAATGTTGTATCACGTTGTGTATATATATTTTCTTTGCCATGTACATAAATATTTATATATTTGGTTGCTATGTTCTACAGATTATACATCGGGGTGGTAATGGTTACCTGCCAAAGATAAGCAATGTGTTGCCTTCTGCAAATTATCTACATTTGTAGATTTGAAGAATGTATACAATGCATTAAATGCCCGAGCTTATTTTTCGAATTTTTTCTAAGAAAAATAAAATTAATAACTTGTTTTGGAGCAAAGTGTTTTCTTTCTTCACCCAGCATGTAAATCATGTGCGCTGACCTGATGTAATAAAGTGGAATTTTTTACTTATTTTTTTTATGTATTTATAGGTCCAGTTTAGTTTTCTAGAGAATAGTTTTGCATCCTAGTTTGGTTTTGTGATAAATGTTTTGAGCCAATACTGGTTACTTATAATTTGATGCCCATGTTAGCATTCAGTCACCCCTTGACCCACCTGTGTTTTTTGTATTTTTATTTTTTTACGCGAAGTCCGTACTGCGGAATGGGAGCAGAGGTCTAAGTCTAATTTAGTGCCTCTATAATGAGATACTGTACAAACTGGAGCAAGACTGATCTCCGTTACACATAGCAGAGACATCAGTGTAGCACGTGTAAGACTATTTTCTGGTGGGTGTTGGACATTCGGTTATTTAGCTGTTGGGATTGTAGGTTTCTGAGCTTGTGCGCTACTACCATCAGAAGCTTATGACTTTTCGCTGCTGCTATCAATGCAAGTTGAATGCTGAGGTGATTCTTGGCCCTGCTTCTCGATCGATGGTAGGATTGGCCCGGGACATCAGAAGCAAGCTCTCTCAACCCACATAGACGAGACATGCGAATGGCAGAGCGTACCTGGAGATCAGCTCCCTCTGCAATGCACCTAAAAGACCTGACCAAGGAAGCATACCTGACTCCCTCAAAGTTGGTCAAGTCACACCTCTATTAAAGAAACCCACAGCCGACCCCTCTGATCTCAACAACTACCGTCCCGTTACCAATATTCCCACTCTCGCCAAACTGCTGGAAAAATGCGCACAACTACAATTGACTAAACACATTAAACAATTTGATCTCCTCAACCCTCACCAGTCAGGCTTCCGAGCAGGACACAGTACAGAAATTGCCATGACGCACATAATTGACGACTCACTTCAGATGCTAGACCAAAACACTTGCCTCCTCATCCTTCTTGATCTCTCTTCAGCATTCGACACCGTTAAACATGAGAATTTGCTAGAACTACTAAATACAAGAATGGGTTTATCTGGAACTGTTCTCAAGTGGTTCACTTCCTTTCTTCACAACAGGTCGCAGAAATTCAAGAGCAACAACCAGATGTCCTCGCCAATACCTGTAACGCTAGGCGTCCCCCAAGGCTCCTCTCTATCCCCAACTCTGTTCAACCTAGTCATGGAACCACTCACAACCTTGCTACAAGCATCCAATGTACACTTTCACATGTACGCCGATGACACCCAACTTTATCTCCAATTACAATCCCCCAATGACATCCTGCTCCTGAACTAAACAATCAGATGCACCCAATCCTGGCTTGCCGATAATCATCTCAAACTCAATGCCCTGAAAACGAGTTCCTTCTGATCTCACCTCCAGCGAAGATCTCCACCACTCAAATTTGGCTTAAACACCTAACCGCACTCAATGTCCAACCCACCATCGTGGACTCAGCAAAATTTTTAGGCATAACACTCGACACCAATCTCAACATGCAGCAACATATCAGCAAGGCAACTAAGGGAGCGAACTTCCAGATCAATACTCTGAGGAAACTAAAACCCTTCCTCCCAGCCAAAGACTTCCAAACCGCAGTACAAGCATTAGTCATCCCTCGAATTGAATACAGTAGCACCGCCCTCTGCGTACTCCCCCCCCCCCCCCCCCCCCCCCCCCCTAACCACAACCGCACCACTAAGAGCTTCCCTAAACGCTGCAGCGAGACTCATCACTGGGTCAAAAAAGCACTCCTGTATTACCCCTGACTTGAAATCCCTGAATTGGCTGCCTTTTGAAGCCAGAATACACCTGAGAATCGCCTGCATGACACACAAGGCGGTTCACCTAAACTCACCCGGCTACCTCGCTCAGAAACTGACAATCTCTGGCGGAACCAGAAACACTAGAGGCACAAACAATCTTCTGCTGAAACCGCGAAGATTCCGGAAGGAAAAAACATGTAAGCGCTCCTTCTCGGGAATGGCACCTAGGATCTGGAACTCGCTCCCTCCAGAAACCAGGCTTATCTCTTCCACTACACACTTTAAAAAAAGAAGTAAAGCTATTCTCATGGCTAAATACACTTCTGTAGTAGGGGTATCTCGGTTATAGTCAAAATCTAGTGAATAGTCCCGCCCATGTGCATGGACCCCGGAGCAATCAAAAATAATCTCTAAAGTGTCGAAAAAATGCAGAACTGCATAGACACTTAAGAGAGAATTTAAAGACATATAATGCAGCCCATAACGGGCTACACTGTCCAGTACTTCAGCTAGAAAATCCACCAAACAGCAAAGCCTGTCCAGATTTTCATTGTTTTCCGTACAAACCCCTCTGGGAGATAGAGAGGAAGACCTGGACAGACAAGCCCCATAGGCTGCCATTATGTGTCTCAGAATAGGGTACTGTGCCTTTAAGAGAACTTTCCAGAACTTCACAGTATCCCAGAATGCCTTGCAGGTCTCTTACTTTCAGTTCTTTTTTCCGGCTCCTGCTAGCAGGACCCTGGAGCATTGAGCTCTCCCTTTTCAAGGGTTTTGTTGGTGTTTTTTACACTAAACTCGATTTTGTGTACTTTTTCAGTACTTTAAAGCTTTCTTCTTGGTTTCTTGCACCCCTTGGTAGTCCATGATGCCTGCATTATTCGACAAATGCCCGGAGTGCTCCAGGAAGAAGGCCAAGACAGACCCCCATGAGGTCTTTATCTTCTGCCTTCCCTCCTCCCACATCCCTGAGGAGTGTGAGATCTGCCAAGGTTTCTCTGGCAGGACCCTGAAGGACAGACTGAAAATCAGACTTCAGGGACTAGAAGAAAGAAGACAGAAGACGCAAGGTGGGTCTGGAGGGGCTTCATCTGCCCACGCTGAGGCCCCTGGGGGGCTCCCCGGGGGCAGGAAGCTCAGCACAAGTCCCCATTCTCCGTCTGGGTCGGTGGCCCCCACCAAGACGTCGAGGGGGAAGTCCAAGGCCGGCTCCCCATCTCCCCAGGGCTCTGGGTCGAGAAAACGTCGCCCGTCGAGGGACCTGCATAGGCCGCCGTCGGACACAGACGCTGTCATCGTCGCTGTCATCGACGTCGAGCTCTCGGCGTCGACAGGATCGGCGCCGACGCTCGCCTCCTAGGCGACACCGTCGTTCGCCGTCAAGGCGCAAGACTTCATCGTCGTCGAGGGGATCCTAGTCGTCGAGCCCGCCGTTGACGCGGAAGCACTCGCCGGCGAAACGGAGGCGTTCGCCGTCGAGGCGTAGGAGGTCAAGGTCGCCGTCGAGACGCTCCAAGGCGGCGTCGAGGCGGTCGCCGTCGAGGCGCCAGAGATCGCCGTCTAGACACAGGAGATCGCCGTCTAGACACAGGAGATCGCCGTCTAGACACAGGAGATCGCCGTCTAGACACAGGAGATCGCCGTCTAGACACAGGAGATCGCCGTCTAGACACAGGAGATCGCCGTCTAGACACAGGAGATCGCCGTCTAGACACAGGAGATCCCCGTCTAGACACAGGAGATCGCCGTCTAGACACAGGAGATCGCCGTCAAGGCACCGAGGGTCGTCGTCAAGATGGTCCGGGTCGACGTCGAGACACTGCAGTCGTTTGACGCCGAAGAGGAAGAGACGGTTGACGCCGAGGGGTCGCTCGACGTCGAGGGGTCGGCGGTCGACGCCTGAACACCGGCCAGCGGCGTCGAAGGATCGTATTACGCTGCCTAAGGCTGTGGGGGGCTCCCCTCAGCCCGGGAAGGATGGTGGGTCACCGGGATCGGTGTACTCTGAGGTATACACTCCAAAGAAGTCAGTTCCACCTCCTCCTCCGCTACCTAGAGGCCTGTGTCCGAGGACTCCTACTCCTCCTCCTCTGCCCGTCAAGCCTCCACCGGTTCCGCCGAGGTCGGCCTCGTTGCCCGATCTCCCGACCCCCTCCCAAGAAGACTCCTAAATCCAAGGAACCGCGTAAGCCCAAGTCGGCCACCCCGGAGAAGCTGGTGGACCGGCCGAGGCCCAGGAGATCGAAGTGTCGCTCCAGACGGAGGCAATGTTCGAGGAGCAGGCACAGGTCCTCCACCCGTTCCAGACGGCGCCATAGGAGACACAGGTCCAGGACAGATACATCTTCTAGGACCCGCTCCTATTCTCCTACGTTGTCCGATTCCCCGGAGAATAGGGTGTCTCCTATTGATGACATTGGTACATTCCTGGAGGTTCTCCTGAGGGGGGCCGCGAAGTTGGGTATCACGGTGACGGCTCCTACACCTATGACGTCCGTGATATTCGAGACTTTGCACAAGAAGCACCTGTCTCGCCCTCTGCTGCCCTTGGTTCCGGGACTGGTGGAACCGGCACAGGAACTATTCCTTACACCTGCGATGGTGAAGGCCGCCCCGTCTAGACTGTTGAAGAAATACAGGGCACCGGACTCAGACCCTGCCTTCCTGAGGATGGACCCAGTCCCCGACTCAGGGATAGTTACGGCGGCCAGAAAACAGCATTCCACCTCCCCGTCCTCCACCGTGCCTCCAGACAAGGAGAGCCGCTGGATTGATTCAGCAGGAAGGAAGGCGTGTGGGACTTTACACCACGATGAAGGCTTCCAGCGACTCTGCATTGCTAGGACGATATGACCGTGCGCTTTGGGATTCCATGGAGCAGTTCGCGGACCTTGTGCCGCGGGACAGGCGAGAAGACTTCATGGAGATTGTCAAGGAGGGTATGCTTGTCTCGAACCAGGCCATCAGTGCCGCGGCGGATATCTCCTTGTTAGCTGCACATGGCTATTGCCACGGTATCAACCAGCGCCGCCATGCATGGCTCAGGCTTATGTCTCTCAAGGCTGAGGCGCAACAGCGAGTGGCCAACCTGCCGTTTTCCGGGGACACGCTCTTCGGTAAACACGCAGATGACGAGATGGCCAGGATGAAGGCCGAGGCGGAGACCCTGACGGCGGTGGGCTTGGAGAAGCCCAAGGACAAGAAACCCTACCGCCAGTTCCAACGGCGGTTCGGCTCGCAAGGGAAAGGAAGAGGACTATCTTCGGGACAACAGCAGCAGCAACAGCAGCAGTTCCGGAGACCTTTCCAAAAACGTCAGAGGGGTAGAGGTGGGCAGCAGCCCTCTACCGCGAACAAGGGCCCGGCCTCGACCCTGAGCGGTTACTTCCCCGTCATCCGTTACCCGCTCCGGTGGGGGGAAGCGTTCAATTTTTTTCTGGCAGAGTGGAGAAAAATTACTCGGGACAAGTGGGTGCTGAATATTGTTTGCAATGGATACAGTCTTTGGTTCATCAGCCCTCCTCCAGCGATCCCTCCGGTCAGCTCGCAGTATCAACTGCTCGAGCTCCAGGCGGAGGCCGATATCCTGTTAAAGAAAAGGGCGATAGAAGACGTACCTCTGTCTCAAAGAGGAAGAGGTCTGTACTCCCGGTTCTTTCTGGTTCGCAAGAAGGACAAGAACGAGTTCAGGCCCATTCTGGACTTGCGACAAGCAAACAAGTGGATTCGCAGAGAAAAGTTTCGCATGCTATCGTTGCATCAGATTTATCCTCAGTTGCAACAGGGAGATTGGCTTTGCGCCATAGACCTACAGGATGCGTACTTCCACGTGCCCATAGCACACAAGCACAGGAAGTTTCTGCGTTTTCAAGTCGGCGCCAATCATTACCAATACACGGTGCTACCTTTCGGACTGAAGTCTGCACCCAGGACATTCTCGAAGTGCATGGCAGTGGTGGCGGCACACCTAAGGAAAGACAGGGTTTTTGTCTACCCGTACCTGGACGATTGGTTGATCAAGGCCTCCTCCTTCTCGGAAGCTCAAGCCGACTTCCGGAAGACGTGCGTTCTCTTGAACAAGCTGGGGTTGCACATCAACATGTCCAAGTCTGTCCCGATCCCGGTCCAATGTATTCAATACTTGGGAGCCACCATCAATACGCTGTCAGCAAGCGTGTCTCCTTCGGAGGAGCGACTGAAATCGATCCTTCGGAAGGCTCAGGCTCTTATGACCGCTCCATCTACAACAGTGAGGACGGTGTCTTCTCTACTGGGGTCGATGGCCTCTTGTATCTTCCTCACTCCTCATGCGCGTCTACACATGAGGCCTCTGCAGGAGTGCTTGGAGGATCAATGGGACCAGAGGAGAGGATCTTTGGACGACAAGATAAGATTGCCTCTGCATGCTCTTCAGTCTCTGAAGTGGTGGTGGTCAGCGGAGAATCTCCTCAGAGGGGTTCCCTTCCACAAGGACATCCCTACTCAGACGATCGTGACGGATGCTTCTCTCCAGGGCTGGGGAGCGCATTCGGGAGACTTACAGATTCAGGGCACGTGGACTCCGTCTGAGACCACGTGCCCTGAATCTGTATCACATCAATTTCCTGGAACTCAGAGCTGTTCTCTTGACGCTGAAGGCCTTTCATCCGTCCTTCCGGACCAACTCTCTGCGTGTGCAGACGGACAATACGACTACGATGTATTACCTCAACAAGCAGGGGGGGGGGGGTCGAGATCGTGCACCCTGTCTCGGGAGGCGCAGACGATCTGGCACTGGCTTCTGGCCAGAGGATTGACGATAACGGCGACATCTGCCAGGTGTGCAGAATGTTCAGGCGGACGCACTGAGCAGACTGATTCAGGAAAACCACGAGTGGGTCATAAACGACGACATACTAGGAGAAGTCTTCGCAAGGTGGGGGACTCCAGACGTAGATTTGTTCGCCACCGCCGAAAACAGCAAATGCCGAGACTTCGACTCCAGGTACTACCAGCAAGGGACGCTGGGGAATGTACTCTGGATCAACTGGTCGAACAGCTTTGTTTACGCTTTTCCACCCATCCGATTCCGGCAGTGCTCATCAAGCTGTCCAGGTCCAGGGCACGGATGATCCTGATTGCCTCGGAATGGCCCAGACAGTGGTGGTTCACGGATCTCCTACACCGGTCCCTCCTTCCACACATACGGTTGGCGTGCAGGCCGGACCTTCTCACGAAGTTCGGGGGGCAGATGGTGCACCCCAACCTCTCATCCTTGAGTTTGGCGGCATGGCTCCTGAGGTAGTGCAATATGGTCATCTGAATCTACCAGAAGATTGCATGGACATACTGAAGGAGTCTAAGAGGCCCTCCACTCGGACGTCCTACGCTTACAAGTGGAAGAGGTTTTGTATCTGGTGTGTGTCCAGGAACTGTGATCCTACGACGTGCAAGGAAGATGTCATCCTTCCCTACCTTCTACATTTGGCGCGATCTGGCCTTAATGTTCACTCTATTAGGGTTCATCTCGCTGCATTGACTGCCTACAGGAAAAGCCCTTCACAGACTTCCTTCTTTCAGATCCCTGTGATCAAACGATTTTTGGAAGGCTTGAAGAAAGTGTTCCCTCCAGTCAGGCTCCCTTCGCCTTCCTGGGAATTGAATGTGGTGCTGTCCAGCTTGATGAAGGAGCCTTTTGAACCCATTCATAAGGCTTCGATGCAGCACCTGTCCTGGAAGGCGGTGTTCCTCGTGGCCATTACATCGGCCCGCAGGCTGAGTGAAATTCAGGCGTTGTGTTGTAATGAACCTTATACTGTATTTCATGCTGCTAAGGTTGTTATGCGTACTCACCCTAAATTTCTTCCCAAGGTTATTTCTGACTTTCATGTTAATCAGACCATAACTTTACCTACGTTTTTTCAGAATCCTTCATCTCCAGCGGAAAGGTCCTTACATTCCCTGGATGTTAGGAGGGTGTTGAAATTTTACCTGGATAAGACCAAAGGTATTCGTAGGTCAGACCAATTATTTATCAATTATGGATCGGTCAGGACGGGTCTTGCGACCTCTAAGCAGTCCATCTCTAGGTGGATTGTGTCCTGCATACAACTATGTTACCAGAAAGCTAATAAGACCTTAGGGGGCTCATTCCACCAGGGGCAAAGCTGCTACGACAGCCTTGCTCCGTAATGTGCCGATTGCAGAAATTTGCAAGGCCGCCACTTGGAAGTCGGTTCATACCTTTGCTAAGCATTACTGTCTGGACGCTGATGCCAGAGCGGATGCTCAGGTGGGGCAGGCTTCGCTGCGGAATTTGTTCGCACAATAGTGGTGTTGGTTCTCTTTTCTCCACCGCCGCTTTGGTGTGGGGATGGGCGTGCCATTCTATTCACTAGATTATGACTATACACAGAGATCCCCTACTACAGAAGGAGTAGTTTATTTTCTGTAACTCCAGTTCTGTAGTAGGGGTATCTCTGTTATAGTCATAAGCGCCCGCCCTCCTCCCCGGTGGAGAGAGATGTTCATGTAAGAAATGCTACAGGTCTGGCGTGTTACGCCTTCAAAAAGAACTGAAAGTAAGAGAGACCTGCAAGGCATTCTGGGATACTGTGAAGTTCTGGAAAGTTCTCTTAAAGGCACAGTACCCTATTCTGAGACACATAATGGCAGCCTATGGGGCTTGTCTGTCCAGGTCTTCCTCTCTATCTCCCAGAGGGGTTTGTACTGAAGACAATGAAAATCTGGACAGGCTTTGCTGTTTTGTGGATTTTTTGGTGGATTTTCTAGCTGAAGTACTGGACAGTGTAGCCTTTTATGGGCTGCATTATGTCTTTAAATTCTCTCTTAAGTGTCTATGCAGTTCTGCATTTTTTCGACACTTTGGAGATTATTTTTGATTGCTCCGGGGTCCACGCACCTGGGCGGGACTATTCATTAGATTATGACTATAACAGATACCCCTACTACAGAACTGGAGTTACAGAAAATAAACTACTCCTTGAACCAGTATCTAGAACTCTGTTAATACTCTGCACCGATCTGTACTACATGCTTGACCCCTTTGCCTACTTGTAGGAGTTGTCTCATTACTCACATGATTGGCTTTGCAGTCACCTATTTGTACTGTTTGATTTATTGATTTATCTGTCTGACTATGCTCCCTCATGTACCCCTCTATGTAAAGCGCTCTGATATCTGCAAAGATCTTGTCCGCGCTATATAAAACTTTCTAAATAAATAAATGATTGAGCCCCAGTAGAACCCACTTGCCCTGTTGATGCACCCCGTATCCCCCAAACACGGTGTCTGTTGGCAGCGGGCAGTGTGGGAGCATAGAAAAGCCAGTTCCAACAGACCAATAAGTTCAACTTGAACTCTTTAGGACCTTCATATTGTAATGACTTATAAAATGTTAATGGGGGTAGATCCTGGATGTACATGTGTATGCTCAATTTTGCTTTCCAATGTCTTCCCAAAGAAATCACTGATGGTTTTACCAGTGTCACTTTACCTACGGTAATGACTCCTAGAGTCGGTAAGTCTATCTAAGACACTGAACTGCTGACTGTTCGCTTTGTAGAAAGCGAAGACTGAGAAAGAAGGCCTCAATTTAATAGTGAGAGGCTGAGATTAGCTCATCAGGAACAAGAGGACCGCAAAAAGGAGAGGACCAGCATGAGCCCATGGGAGAAGGGGTAGGCAAGACAGTAAAAGGAGAGAAAATTGAATAGGGAGTGTTGGACCTGGGGTCAACAGTCCACATGGGGTAGTCTGGCTCAGAGTAGGAAGGTCTAACCTCAAGGCAACATGTGCTAAGCTTGCTCCATGACATCGGGCTAGGGGGGACGGTGCTCAATTGGTTTTCTTCCTTTTTGGCCAGCCGCCGCCAGACGGTCTGGGTTCCACCCGGATCCGCCGAGATGCCGCCATTGGGAGTCGGAGTGCCTCAGGGCTCTATCCTGAGCCCCACTCTTTTCAACATCTTGATGACCCCTCTGGCGACATTGGCGGAGTCCCATGGGGCCCGGATCGTCTCTTATGCTGACGACACTCAGCTCCTCTTCACCTGTCGTAAGGGTGAAGAGTTTGATGGTGAAGGGATCCGCGAGTGCCTTGGGGCTGTTTTTAGCTGGTTTTCACAAAACAGCCTCAAGTGCAACTCGGATAAGTCCGAAATACTATTCTTCGGATGCCCCTCTGAACCAGACTGGCGAGGCTGGTGGCCTGCTGACAAGTTCCCTCCCACACAGTCATCTAAGTGGGCCAAGAACCTGGGAGTCAAAATCGATAATGAGCTGTCGCTCAAATCCCAGGTTTCTACCCTTACGGGAACCTGTTTTGGCATCCTCAGAATGTTGCGCAAGTTTTTCCCCTTACTTTCGGAGCAACATCGGAGGATCACTGTTCAGGCCCTCATAGGGTCCAGATTGGACTATGCCAATGCTCTATATCTGGGCCTGCCTGAATACCTCCTCCAACGCCTGCAGATCACTCAGAACGCTGCTGCGCGTGCCATCTTTGGCCTTCATCGTCGGACTAGTGCCTCTAATCTTCTTGCATCCCTCCACTGGCTCCCGGTGCGGAAGAGGATACTGTTTAAAACCATGACTCTCGCCCACAAGGCCTTATATGGCACTGGTGCCAAGTATCTTCAGAGGAGGCTTGATTTTTATCGACCGGCACGCTCCCTTAGGTCAGAAACCTTGGCCTTGGCTCGGGTCCCACGTATCAAAAAGGCTCGGCTAGGCGGCCGGTCCTTTAGCTTTCTTGCTCCTAAGCTTTGGAACTCGTTGCCGTTGTCCCTGCGGAGCACTTCTAATCTGCTTGTCTTCAGGAAAAACTTGAAAACTTGGCTGTTTGCCGGATAACTCTCCCCTCTGTGGCCCTTTCTCTGTTATTGTTATGTTTCCTGTCCCACTTTTGGTTTGGAGCTCAAAGCGCCGGGACACTCCTTTGGAGTAGCCGTTGCGCTATACAAGTCCCAATTTAACATAACATAACAAGCTTGCGTCACATTCTCACAGGAACCCAGTGCCCATCCACTCAAAAATGACACTACACCAGGTTAAAAAAAATACGGTTCACTTTTATAAATTTTTTTTAAGCTTTCTTGTTCTGTAAGATACATTATAGCTACTCACATCAGATACCTCCACCATTAACTTCTTGCATCAATAAAAATTCAACATTACATTGTTCTCGAGATTCAAAGAATTAACCAATTACACTTCTTACAAGTTATAGGACGTTCTTGGTGGTTTAAGCAAGGCTCAATATGAAAACATTTTACATTAAATCGTATCCGCTAGCAACCAACAGTAGATCAGTCTGGAGCCCTCTTTTTACCACTTGCTCAGGTAAATTTGCATTAGGTGCTTACTCAGCAGGAGCCAGAACTATTCCCTCCTGTTAAGCTGGTATTACAGTCCGTATCATACGAAGGTTCAAAAGTCTCGTGCTGCAATGGCCCCCAGCTTTACCCTACTTGTCCTGCCAGGTCAGGCTCTCCTGACCAGCGCGACAGTTTGTCTAGGGACTTTATGGATGACTACCCACTAGGACCTGTGGCTCCAGCTTTTGATTGCAAGTCTCTCACCAACCCTCAGATCTCCGCTTACTTGAGCCAAGAGCGCCTGTGTTCCGTTACAGCAGTCTCTGGCAGCTGCAAAGAGTTCACACTTCAGTCAGCCTTTCCGTCCTGCGTCCGCTCCCTCTCAGGCCAGGCTAATTTACCTCCGAGCCCGCACTGAGGGGAGGACGCTCTTGCTGACGGAGTCTCTGTATTCACCTCACCCCGACACTTCCGCCATTTCCTTGCCGAACCGCGCTTCTGGGCCTGCGCGGGTGTTCAGTGGATTCAATGCGGCACCGCCTCTCTTCTCAAGCAGGAGGAAGGTCCTCCTCCGGACCCACTGGCAAACAGCAACTCCCTCAATACCGCTCCGCCCCCTTGTGAGAAGTGTGCCACCCCTATGGGGCCTGCGCAGCAATGAGTCACTACAATTTCAATCTTCCGCTTACTCCGCTTCCAACTCAGTGGCAGCAACTCCCGGAACACTTCCCTCACTGGCTCCTCTCACCGTTCCTCAGTTGGGAGTCCCCACAACCCATCCCTAGGTCACCACCAGACTCTAGGCCACTCTACCGATGGTCCCCAACACAGCAGACACACTGGCAATCAACAAGCCTCAAAGGGGTGGGGAGAGAAAGACCCTCCCGGTAGCGCTTCACGGCATAGGTGGTGCAGGAGAAAGTTGTCCCTGGAAGGGGGAGGGGGAAGAAAAAGGCTGTAAAGTTCCCTTATTCCAGTCCCTACCCTTCCGATACTTTTTCAGAATTCCTGGTCAGGTTACTTCAGCTGGATAGCTGGGCAGAACTATCCCCTCAGCTCAACCCACCAGCAGTCTCGGATTCGGTTCCTCATGACCAGTGAGACCGGTGTAAATAATCAGGGCCAGATCTATGGGTAGAGGGACGGTGACCGCAGTAAAGAGGCAACCCTCAAGAATAAGTCAACCCTCTGGGTGTCCTAACCCCCTAGCAGCACAGCCTGCACTCCCAACTGACTCTCAGATGGCAAAATGGCTGCCGAGGATTTGGCCTTATATACCCTTGGTCCCTTGTGTCCAGAATCAGCCAGAAGGTTCTAGATTCCTCACATTAGTCTATGGGTCAGTCTCTGAGGTAAAGTTCACTGACAGTTGGCAGCCACCATTTTATATCACTGCGTTCACCATTTTGTGAGGGTGACTGGGCTTCAAAAAATTTTAAAGACAAGGTAACACCTAACCCCTTGGACAACATCAAAAATTTCCAGTGAACATAAAAAATAGAAAACTTACAGCAAGATTCATCAAGCGAAATGCGCTGGCAAAAGGGCCAGATGCTCAGAATCTGGCCCTTTGCGAGTGCAATTTTTGCATTTGGATTCATCATCCCAAATGCAAAAATCGCTAATAAAGAATTCGCAAATTTGCAAGGATTAGCATTTAAGGAATCTATTAGATTCCTTAAATGCTATTCATGAAACATTTAAAAATTGCGAATTCACAATTTAGAATCGCTATTTACCACGAAGTCAAACCTCGTGGTATATAGCAAACTTAGAAAAATGCATTTAAATGCATTTTTCGAAGTTGCATGTTACACACACACATGTCCTTTGGACATGTGTGTGCACAACATCAGTGTAAATTCACATTTCAGGGGTGCTACAGGGTGTCCTTTGGACACCCCTGCACCCTTAATCGCAATTTCTTTTTGCGAATCGCTATTTGTGATTAGCAAATTGCGAGTGTCTTCCCATTCAATCCTATGGGCCTCTAGGCCCATAGGAATGAATGGGGAGATATTCCTTAATTGCGACTCGCAATTTGCGAGTCACAATTAAGGAATAATTAGAAATCGCTATATCTTGTGTGATTTCTTGATGAATAGCATTTTGCTATTCCTTAATAGCAAATCGGTAAATTTCGCTATTAAGGAATCGCAAAATGTGTTCTTCATGAATCTGTCTGCTAGGAGGCAAAAAGGGAACAAAATAAATAGGAGGGACCACCCAAAGGGCCGACGGGTCTAACACTCGTTCCCCCTAGCTGAAAGTGGGGAGAGCTACCCAACCCCTTGGGAGTTCTCATCACTAAGGCGGAAATGCCTAGAGAGACCGTCTGCATTGGCGTGGTCCACTCCAGGCCGATGTTCCACCCGGAAGTCCATTCCCTGTTGGGAGATAGACCATCTCAACAGCTTGGGATTTTCTCTCTTCATTTGCATCAGCCAACGAAGGGGTCGGTGGTCGGTCTACACCAGGAAGTGCGAGCCAAACGGGTATGGCCGCAGCTTCTTCAGAGCCCATACCACCGCAAAGGCTTCCCGCTCAATGCACTCCACCTCTGTTCCCGGGGAAGCAGTCTCCTGGACAGGAAGACAACAGGTTGATCCAGACCCTCTTCATTGAGTTGCGATAACACTGCCCCAATGCCATGTTCTGATGCGTCTGTTTGGACAATGAATTCCTTGGAAAAATCAGGGGCTCGTAGGACTGGAGCCTCACACATTGCTTGTTTCAAGGTGTTAAAGGTTCGCTGACAAGCCTCCGTCCAGACTACCCGTCGGGGTTGCTTCTTAGAAGTGAGTTCAGTTAAGGGTACCACAATTGTGCCATACCCTTTCACAAAGCGACAGTAGTAACCTGTGAGGCCCAGGAAAGCTCAGACCTCTGTTTGGGTCTTGGGGGGGCTCCCAGGCCATGATGGCCTCAATCTTCGCCTGGAGGGGCTGCACCGTTCCCCTGCCCACCAAGTGGCCTAGGTACACCACCGACCCCTGCCCGATCTGACATTTGCTGGCCTTGATTGTCAAGCCTGCCTGTTTCAGGGCCTGGAGAACAGCTTGTAGATGACACAAGTGGTCCTCCCAGCTGCTGCTGAAGACTGCAATGTCATCCAGATAAGCAGCGGAGAAGGCCTCCATCCCAGAGAGGACCTTGTTCACCAGCTGCTGAAATGTGGCAGGAGCGTTCTTGAGCCTGAAGGGCATCACACAGAACTGGTAGTGGCCCTCGGGCGTGGAGAAGGCTGACCTTTCCTTTGCTCCATCTGTAAGGGAGATCTGCCAGTACCCTGAGGTGAGGTCAAAGGTACTCCAGTATTGGGCAGCTCCCAGCCAGTCAATGAGTTCATCCGCCCTAGGGATCGGATGAGCGTCAGTCTTGGCCACTGAATTCAGTTCCCGGTAATCCACACAGAACCTTAGTTCTGGAGTGGTGCCCGGTGGGGCAGCTTTTGGCACTAGAACCACCGGACTGGACTAGGGACTACTTGAAGGTTCAATCACTCCTAGTTCCAGCATCTTAGTGACTTCGCTATGAATGCTTGCCTTCACCTTATCAGACAGCCGGTAGGTTTTAGACTTCACTGGTGGGCTGTCTCCTGTGTCCACATCATGGGTACACAGGTGGGTCCTTCCTGGGATAAGGGAGACCAGCGAGGAGTACTGCTCCAAATCCTGTTGGCAGACCCTACGCTGTTCAGGAGTGAGGGATGGGGAGAGAATCCTCCCTCCACCGACCTTTCCTTTTCCTGAGACGAAAATAGATCAGGGAGAGGCTCACTTTCCTCTTTCTCTGCTCCATTACTCACCAGCATCAAGATGACCTCTGTCCTCCCATGGTGGGGTTTGAGGTGATTGGCATGGAGCACCCGAAGGGGCTGCCGGGGGGGGGGTCTTAAGATCCACTAAGTGGCCTTACCCTTCTCTATCACCTCAAAGGGGCCTGTCCAGCGATCCTGGAGGGCACTCAGCTCTCCAGGTTCCATCACCCACAGCTGGTTCCATCACCCACACCAGGTTCCATCACCCACACCTTCTGGCCAGGCTCCAACTCCACAGGGTGAGCATTGTGGTCAAACCACTCATTCATCACTGCTTGGCTGGCTTCCAAGTTGTCAGAAGCTTGCTTCCACAACTTAGCCATTTGCCTCCGGAAGGTCAGCATATAGCTCACCACATCCTGGGGAAGCTTCCTGTGAGTCTTTTCCCATCAGTCTTTAACCAGGCTGAGCGGTCCACGCACAGGGTGCCAATACAGAAGTTTCCAAGGGGCTGAAGCCCACTCCCTTCTGTGGCACTTCCCTGTAGGAAAACAGAAAGGGTAGGACGACGTCCCATTTCCTCCGCAGGCTCTCAGGCAGACGTCTGATATTGCCTTTCAAGGTTTTGTTGAACCTTTCCACTAGACCATTGGTCTGTGGGTGGTAAGGAGTGGTGAACCGGTAGGTAACTCCACACTCCTTCCACATAGCCCGCATGTAAGCTGACATGAAGTTGGTCCCCCTGTCAGACACAACTTCCTTGGGGAAACCCACTTTGGTAAAGATTCCCATCAGGGCCCTAACCACTGCAGGTGCAGTAATGGTCCTCAGAGGAATTGCCTCTGGGTACCGTGTGGCGTGATCCACCAGAACCAGGATAAACCTTTGACCAGCTGAAGTTGGTGGATCTAATGGCCCCAGAATGTCGATGCCCACCCTTTCAAAGGGGATGCTAACGACAGGAAGTGGTTCCAGGGGAGCTTTCAGCTTCACCCCTGTTTTCCCACTGGCTTGGCAAGACAAATGTCCAGCAGTAAGTGTCGGACGCCACCTTCATCGGAGGCCGATAAAAGTGGGGGACAAGCCGGGCAAAGGTCTTGTCCTGACCCAAATGTCCTGCAAAGAGTATCTCATGAGCCAGTCCTAAAAGAAAGGTTCGGTAACGTTGGGGAACAACCAAGGCCCGTGACGAACCGTGCACTGGTGCCTTGAGTTGACTGTAGAGTAGTCCATCCTCCCAGTAAATGTGTTAGTTCCCAGTAACGTTACCTGCTGCCTGGGCTTCGGCCTGTCGCCTCAGTCCCTCAAGGGTAGGGCACTCCATCTGGCCCTTACAAAACTCCTCCCTGGTAGGCCCCCCCTTCACATGCCATTCGGCAGGGATTGGTAGGTTCTCCAGTGAGACAACATCCCCCTCCGTGGACTCCAGGTCCACCACCTCAGGCGGCCTATCCATCTCACGAGGCTTGGATGTCGAGGCAGGCTTCTCCTGTCCCTGGTTCTTTCCCTTCCTGGCAACTGGCTGTGCCTTTGTTTCAGGCACCAGCCCTGGCGAACTCCACCTCTGGGTAGTCGCGGACCTTGTGCTGGCACAGGCCCAGTCAGGTGTACCTAGCATCTCAGAATGAGTCTGGTATTCCACCTCCTTCCAAGCATTGTGCTCCATATCATTCCCCAACAAATAATCAACTAGTACGGCAGTGCTTACGGCAACTCTAAGTAGACCTGCAACCCCTTCCCACTCAAATGGAACCTCGGCCACCGGGTAGTGACCCATTCTGCCGCCAGCCATCGCTGTGGGGTGGAGTACATGTGGAATCACCTGCTCTGGAGACACCAGATGACTCCTTACCATAGTCATAATGGCTCCTGTGTCTCTCAGAGCTTCCCCTCTTTGGCCATTGATGGTGACCCACTGCCCATACTTGGTAGTATTTGAGGGCACCTGGATCTTAGGAACCATCTCCTGATCTCCCAGGGACACTAAAGTGACTCCCGCCCACTCTCCCTTTATCTAAGGGCAACTCCTCCCCGAGCACTACACTAGCTGCTTCCGGGGCTTTTCCTCCAGTGGGAGGGGGTGGTCTCTTTGGGCACTTGACATCACCTTTATAGTGCCCCACCCCACCACACTCATAGCAGCGGACAACCCTTGGCTGATGATTATGGTCAGGATGAGGGTTTCTTGGCGGGTTAGCCTTGGGAATGAATCCTGTTCCCTTTCCCTGGAAACTGTTTTGGGGGCCTCTTGAGAACTCCCTCTTTTTATCTCCCCCCTCTTTCTTCTGGGGAGCGCCCTGCCCGGTCCTTTGGGAATCCCCTCCAGTCCCCTTCGAGGACACCCGGGTACTAGCCCAGATGTCCGCCTCCTCAGCAAGCTTCCGGGGGCTGGTCAGCTTGCTGTCCACCAGGTGTTGTCGCAGCTCGGGAAAGCATTTCTCGAGTAGGTGCTCCTTGAGGATAAGATCATACAACCCCTCGTAGTCCCCCACCTCGCTGCCTTGCAGCCAACCCTCTAGGGCCTTCTTTGCATAGTCTTGGAAATCCACCCAATTCTGCGAGGCCAGTTTGTGACAGTTTAAACTTCTGACAGTACTTTTCGGGAGTCAACCCACACTTTTTTATCGGTGCCACTTTCATGGTGGGGTAGTTGGTCTGTTCCCCCTGCTCTAGGGCCAAAAGTGTATCCCTTCCTGCAGGAGGCATGTATTTGTACAAACCACCCACCCAGTGTTTTTCCAATATCCCATGGGCTCTTAAGGAGACCTCATAGGCAGCCAACCATTTCGCAATGTCATCCCCTGCACTGTAGCTTTTGGCAAATAGGGCCGGGGTTCCATGGCTATCTCTTTGGGTTCGCTGCCACCAACAGGAGCACAAGGAGTCACTATTTGCAGGGCCTTGAGGTCTAACTCCTTTAAACTCAATTAATGAGCCAGCCTCTGTTCCTACCTCTCCTTCTCCATCTTAGCTAACTCCCACTTCAACTGCCTTTCGTCTCTTCAGTCAGCTACTTCTGCTTCGGTTAAGATCCTCACAGAGACACTGCTGCCCTCCCTCGAAAGTGTCCTTGGACCTTGCAATAGGTTCCCCCTTTCGGTTTGGTACAATTCATCCACTCCGATGACAGTATCCCTATCCCCCTCTTCCTCCTCCAAATTCCCATCTAAGTGAGCTTCCTCCCATGCCCTCAAGCTAGTTTGAAGTTCAGTCATTTCATTTCATAAAGCTTTATTCGGATCATTTAAAAAACATGTCCATAAAAGCACAAATAATACAGACATTTCATACAATTTCATAGAAAGAACATAAAATATAAAAATAAAAAATCGACAATTACAGACTAAATATATACAGTACAGTCCTCAAAGAATACCACATATTACAAAAAGCATCCAGAGGGGGATGGAATAAATATTTAAAAATATACATGTATTTTAAAAACACATACTTTTCCTGGCGCTAATCGCTTTTAACAAAAAGGATGCAGTAAAAAAGCAAATGTCCGGATGGTTCAAGTTAAAAATCAATTTCATAGCCTCCGTTATGTTTCTCACTCCAAATCTAATGAATAATGGCTTCAAGTAGAATTTCCGTAGCTCAATGTACAAATCACATGTTAACAAAAAGTGCTTAGTGCATTGTTCAGTTCTATTGTCACATTTACAGGGACCAACAGGGCGCATTTTAATGTTAGGACACGCAACCAGATAATGTACTGTACCCATCCTCATTCTGGTTAGTACAAACTGGTGCGAGGTTCTTGTCACCTGAGATAAATATGGGCTAAAACCAGTGAATTCATTCAAGCTTTTGTATAATTCACAGGTAGTTAACTTAGAATCCTCTAAGAGATGCTTTTCATTACAGTGATTTAAAAAGATTGTTTTCACATCAGATTTGGGGATTTCCGAGAGACTGTGGGGGTCCGTTAATACATTGATCCCGAATAATTTTTGTACACAATCGATGATATATTTGATCCACGGGATCTTTAGGTGTTGGTCCAGTAAAAGGCAGTCCTTAATGATTGATCTATTCAATGAAGTACCATCACTGAGCCAGATAGAGCGCCACAGTAGTATGGGCCTTAGCATGATCAGATCGCTTAACGCTTGGATCCCTGTTTCATTGTGAACCAAGGAATTGGAAGTAGACTTGGGTAAACATAAGAGCCTTTTCAGGAAGAGGTTCTCCTCTACCTGCAGGCTCCTTGCAGATGACACACCCCAAACTCCTGCCCCGTAGAGGGCAGCAGAAAGACATTTTGCTTGGTAAATATTTAACATGTCTTTAATGCGTCTATTCCCCAGTTTCTTGGCAAACAGAAAGACCCCATTGGCACTCCTAATCATCTTAGTTCTGACCACCTTATGTTCAGTGTCCCAGCTCCCATTTTTAGAAAAGGTTATTCCCAAATAACAAAAGTTATCGACCTTTTTCACTGGTTCCCCATCGATAACGTAGTGGGTTTTACATCTTTTTTTGACTTTTTCAGAACAACATTCCATTACATAAGTCTTAGCCTTATTAATGACCAATTTCCTGTTCTTAATAAAGGATACAAAACAATCCATTAAACGTTGGAGACCCAGGGGAGTCCTAGACAGTAGCACTGCGTCATCCGCATAGAGTAATACAGGTATGTTAAAGTTATTGACTCTAGGGGCGTCTGCAGCGACTGCCTGCAGGGCAGATTCAACCTCGTTAATAAAAAGGGTAAAAAGCAGGGGTGCTAAAACGCACCCCTGTCTGATACCCCTTCCTATCCCAAACTTAGTAGTACATTCCCCGTTGGGTCCATAGCGGACGCTGGTGCGAAGTTTTTCATACAATCGGGCTAAGAAATAAATAATTCCTTCAGGAGCACCCATTTCCAGTAATTTGGCCCATAATATTGCGTGGTCTACCAAATCAAAGGCACTACTAAGGTCAGCAAAACAGAGGTAAAGCGACCCTTTTTTCGCCTGGGTATATTTTCCCACTAATAGCTCTAAATTCAGACACTGTTCTATGGTACCACGGCCTTTCCTAAAGCCAAACTGACAGTTACTTAGTATCTCGTTTGATTCAGCCCACTCTTCAAGTCTTACAAGGAGAACCCTACTCATAATTTTAACTGAAGAATCCAATAAGGATATGGGTCTAAAATTTTTAGCATCCCCCCGATCTCCTTTCTTGAAAATAGGGATGATTATTGACTCTTCCCAAGTGGACGGTATGTTACAGCAAATAGCTGCATTGAATATTTTGGTAAGCAGTGGGCCCCAAATATCTGGCGCAGTCTTGTATACGTCTATGGGGACGCCATCTGGCCCCTGGGCCTTACCTCCTTTACTGGCTCTTATACTAGCCATAGTCTCACTGATGGTAATATCTAAGGCTAGGGTAGGCCATCTAACGCCATTGGTATCTGATAGATTACTAGAGTCAAAGATTTTAGAATAATGCTGGATCCATGAATCCATGCTCACGTTAGAAGTGAGTTCTGGGACCTTGTCATCTTTTAAGAATGGGCTATTCACCGTGGACCAGAACAAGGTACAATTATTCGTGTCCGCTGCTTGGGCGAGATTATCCCAGGCTTCTTGCTGTAATTCAGCTTTTCTACGTTTGAGGGTCGTATTAAATCCCTGTCTAAGTTGGACCACCAAAGCTTTGTCCCTTGGTTTAGCTGCAAGGGCCTCTTTAAGTTCCTTCCGGGCATTTGAACAAGCATGGTCAAACCAACCCCTAGGGCCCCTTACTTTAGACCCAGCCTCTTTGGTAAATTTTTTGTTGATGATGGAATTAATACTGTTAAAGTGATCAATACTGTCGGACGAGGTGTCTTCCTTTTCTAAAATTGCCGTGATATCCATCAGACAACTAGAAATAATGGAATCTGATATTACAGCAGCTTTTTCTCCTTTCCACCTCAGTCTATAACCATTCTGTCTATGGGGTTCAATATTATTAATAATACCTTGTTCACAATCATGATTATTATACCAGAAGGTTAATTCAGTGCACAAACAGTTATGGTCACTCAACATAATATCTATCACCTTGGGCATCGGACATAGCGGGGCAATAGTTGATGACATGCAAATAAAATCAATGACGGTATTAGCGCCCCTTCCTTTAAAAGTTGGTATATTTCCACCCATATCATTTTTAGCATTGTCCATGACTTCCAGGTCATAATGAGTCATAAAATTATTCAAAGTTTCCCCATAGGTGTGATGGGGAAAATGGACTTCAGCCTCCCCCTGTCGGTTATACACACCACAAACCTTCTGGGTAGATAATGGGCACACAGGTACATTAAAATCCCCCACAAAAATATATTCAAAAACGCTGTTAAAATTCCTCACGAAATTGTTCACTGCTGTATCTAATTCATTAATTGCTATGTCTAGTGTTATCAAAAACATTGTTATAGAAATTTATCAATAAAATGTTTCTGCCAGATTCTTGGGTAAGCCATAAGATTTGCGAATGCGCCCCCACATTAACAAATTTTTTCACAAGAATGGGTAATTTGACAGAGATTAACACCAACAAGCCGCCCTTAGCTCTTCCATGAATTGAGGGCGATGCTGGGAGTTCATAGGACACATATCCCTCAATGCCTTTGAAATTTTTACTCCAGGTTTCCTGGAAACACAGGATGTCAAACAAATACACAAAATCATTCCAGCCTAAGGCATCCTCCTTGGCCATAATTCCCGCAATGTTCCAGCTAGCAATGTAACAGGTAATCTTTTCTTTTTCTTTGCTAGCATTTGGCAATTCAACACTAGATAAGGGCATGTTATTCTCTATATTAAAAAGCTCTATGTTAGGTGTAAGAATTGGGATATCTCCCCCAGTCAAAGTACAGTTCGAACATACAGTACCCGTTTCTTCAATTAACAAAACGTCATCTTCATTTGGAGTACTAAACCCTAGATCCCTGGGAGATTCAATCTCATGTCAATCATTCTGGTCTAGGTGACTCAGGGACTGAAACCTGTTCTGAGTAGGGACCTGGTAAACCATTCCGTTATCATACAAAGGGGTGTTGCCAAATGGTACAAATGGGTTGGGGGTATGAATTAAGGGAACATTCCCCCCGAACATAGGGTTCCCCATATGCAGCGGTGGGTTGAATGGACCATTTTGTGAGCCAAAAAAGAAGTTAGGCATCATTGGTCTATTCATCATAGGTGGATAGGTAGAGTTACTCGGAGCCCTCTCCTTACAGTTTAACGGAGGTTGCCCACTGAGGTGGTTATAGAAGTAGCCCAGTGGTCTAGCGATTACTTCAGTCTCCGACTGTGTAATTGCGGCCGCTCTAAGCAAGACTGTTGCCACATGTTGTGGGTGTTTAAAATTTATTATCACACAATCCCCCCCGCCAGTTTTTTTGGTGTTACCTATCCAGTTGACTCTTCTGATGGAGATAATTTGGTCAGAATAGCCGACTGGGTAGCCACAATGACGGTTAAGCCAGGAAATGGTTTTATTTCTCAGAGAATCAGGTGTCTCATATTCACTTGGGGACTGAGTGAGAATGGGGACGTTAGTTAAAACCACCACATAAGGTACACAGTCGGGTGGTAGATCGACAGGACGTCTACAAGTCCTAATGGGCACCCCGTTGGATCCTCCTATCGTATCAGTTGGAACTAGCACCGCAGGTGCTGATACTTGCGTGTGTGCTTGCATGGGGGCTGATGGTTTAATACCCGGCAAAGTACTTGTACCCCCATTATTTGATTGATATGGGTGGTGGTTTCTGTGGTTTCTGTGGTTTTGGTTGTTCATTTGAGGAGTGTTTCCTGGTATTAGGGGGGGGGGGGGGCACTAGTAGAGGCTTGAGGCTGCTCCTTATCCCTACTGGGAGCAGTAACGGGACAGGTTGACTTTTTAATGTCAGCTAGGGACTTTTCCAAGTTGTCTGCATGCTTACCCACCAAGCCCCTTAACCTAGCTACTTCCTCCTGGAGGTCTCCTATCTTATTAAGCAATTGCTCTACCACCATACTAAGTTTACTGAGAATAGTACTCGTTAATGAGTCAATTTGGTCAGGCCTCAAGAAAGCATATTTATCTAGATTCGGGGTTACTAAATCATCTGTATGTTCCGGTTGGGTCGTATCTTTTTTTCTTCTAGAGATATGACTACCTCGCTTGGGTATTGGTTTTCTACAAGCTCGCATGAATTTGGAAGCCCTCCCGGAGTGCTGAGGTGTCCCCCCAACATTATCACCTTGGTCATCTTCCCCCATTATTGACTTATCTGAGGCCTTAGTCACTTCAACGTTTATGCTGGTGATGCTATTATCAAGTTCTACAGGAGTAACCTTATCATTAGCAATATTATCAGAGTTTACATGATTATTTGCATCGACGGGCAGAGTCAATGGAGGGTATGCAATAGTACTTTTCCCTAATGACTTCCTCCTGTCGCTGTTGATTTTAGACACCACTTTCAGTAGATAATTATCCGGCAATGTACTTTGGACTGACATTTCTGGTATTGCTTTGACTGTATCCAGTAAGCTGTGGGTTAAAATACAAGGGGAAACAAGTGGCTTTTCCACGGATTATCCTTCAATGGTACTCACAGTTCGTGCCAAGGGGGGTGGCCCTGCCCGGCCTCTTCTGGCCCCTGACGGCCACAGACGGCTCCGCCCTTGTCCCGGGCTTCTCCCGGTCGCTCCCGCGCGCGACTCGCGGGGCGGTGTCAGCCTTTATCCGGCGCTCACTGCGCGTCACGGGCGCGCTTGTGGCAGAGGGAATGCTGGGGAGTGTGGTCCGGTCTCTCGGGACGCCTCCCTCGCCTCCCGGCGTGTGCCTCCGCTTTTCGCTTCTCCCGCCGTTCCCCTCACGGCAATGCTCGATGGCAAGTACTTCAGGTAAGCCTGTTGTTCCCCCACTGGGCTCCCGGGGGGTCAGCCTTTATCCGGCGCCTCCGGCGCTCACTGCGCGTCACGGGCGCGCTTGTGGCAGAGGGAATGCTGGGGAGTGTGGTCCGGTCTCTCGGGACGCCTCCCTCGCCTCCCGGCGTGTGCCTCCGCTTTTCGCTTCTCCCGCCGTTCCCCTCACGGCAATGCCCGATGGCAAGTACTTCAGGTAAGCCTGTTGTTCCCCCACTGGGCTCCCGGGGGGTCAGCCTTTATCCGGCGCCTCCGGCGCGCACTGCGCGTCACGGGCGCGCTTGTGGCAGAGGGAATGCTGGGGAGTGTGGTCCGGTCTCTCAGGACGCCTCCCTCGCCTCCCGGCGTGTGCCTCCGCTTTTCGCTTCTCCCGCCGTTCCCCTCACGGCAATGCCCGATGGCAAGTACTTCAGGTAAGCCTGTAGTTCAGTCTTTTTCGCACCTCGCTTGAAAAACACCCCCTTTCTCTGACAGAGAATTTTGAGTTGTGCCGCAGTATAGCTCTCCAACTCTTCCAAATCAAATTCCATTTTGCCAACAGGGTATCAAACAGCCACTTGGAAGAATTCAAGGAAGGGTATCACGTGAGGGCTTCCACCCACCACCAGGAAAAAATTTGGAAAAGCAAAACTCTAGATTCAAAGAATTAACCAATTACACTTCTTTCAAGTTATAGGACGTTCTTGGTGGTTTAATCAAGGCTCAATATGAAAACATTTTACATTAAATCAGATCCGCTAGCAACCAACAGTAGATCAGTCTGGAGCCCTCTTTTTACCACTTGCTCAGGTAAATTTGCATTAGGTGCTTACTCAGCAGGAGCCAGAACTATTCCCTCCTGTTAAGCTGGTATTACAGTCAGTATCATACGAAGGTTCAAAAGTCTCGTGCTGCAATGGCCCCCAGCTTTACCTTACTTGTCCTGCCAGTTCAGGCTCTCCTGACCAGCGCGACAGTTTGTCTAGGGACTTTATGGATGACTAGCCACTAGGACCTGTGGCTCCAGCTTTTGATTGCAAGTTTCTCACCAACCTTCAGATCCCCGCTTACTTGAGCCAAGAGCGCCTGTGTTCCAGTACAGCTGTCTCTGGCAGCTGCAAAGAGTTCACACTTCACCGTCAACCTTTCCGTCCTGCGTCCGCTCCCTCTCAGGCCAGGCCACTCTACCTCAGAGCCTGCGCTGAGGGGAGGGCGCTCTTGCTGACGGAGTCTCTGTATTCACCTCACCCCAACACCTCACCCGGGCACTTCCGCCGTTTCCTTGCCGAACCGCGCTTCTGGGCCTGCGTGGGTGTTCAGTGGATTCAATGCGGCACCGCCTCTCTTCTCAGGCAGCCGGAAGGTCCTCCTCCGGACCCACTGGCAAACAGCAACTCCCTCAATACCGCTCCGCCCTCTTGTGAGAAGTGTTCCACCCCTATGGGGCCTGCGCAGCATCGAGTCACTACAATTTCAATCTTCCGCTTACTCCGCTTCCAACTCACAGCGGCAGCAACTCCCGGGACACTTCCCTTACCGGCTCCTCTCTCACCTTTCCTCAGTTGGTTGTCCCCACGACCCTTCCCTGGGTCACCACCAGACTCGAGGCCACTCTACCGATGGTCCCCAACACAGCTGTCACATCGGCAATCAACAAGCCTCAAGGGGGGGGGGGGGGTGGGGGGCAGGGGGGGTGTAGGGGGGGGAGAACACCCTCCTGGTAGCGCTTCACGGCACAGCTTAGTGGGGACAGGTGGTGCAGGAGAAAGCTGTCTATGGAAGGGGGAGGGGGAAGAAAAAGGCTGTAAAGTTCCCTTAGTCCAGTCCCTACCCTTCCAATACTTTTACAGAATTCCTGGTCAGGTTACTTCAGCTGGATAGCGGGGCAGAACTTTACCCTCAGCTCAACCCACCAGCAGTCTCACAGATTCGGTTCCTCTTGACCAGTGAGGGCCTTATAGCCAGGCCAGGGACACAGGCGTAAATAATCAGGGCCAGATCTATGGGTAGAGGGACGGTGACTGCAGTAAGGAGGCAACCCTCAAGAAGAAGTCAACCCTCTGGGTGTCCTAACCCCCTAGCACAACAGCCTGCACTCCAAGTGACTCTCAGATGACAAAATGGCCGCCCAGGATTTGGCCGTATATACCCTTGGTCCCTTGTCTCCAGAATCGGCCAGAAGGTTCTAGATTCCTCACATTAGTCTATGGGCCAGTACCTGAGGTAAAGTTCACTGACAGTTGGCAGCCACCATTTTATATCACTGTGTTCACCATTTTGTGAGCGTGACTGGGCTTCAAAAAGTTTTAAGGACAAGGTAACACCTAACCCCTTGGACAACATCAAGAATTTACAGTGAACATAAAAAATAGAAAACTTAGGAGGCAAAAAGGGAACAAAATAAATAGGAGGGACCACCCAAAGGGCCGACAGGTCTAACAGGGAGAATACATTAAGACAAGTCCAGGATGGCATCAAATATTGCTACATCTTCAAAATCCAATTCCATTTTTAACTCTACTGGAGTATCTGCCAAACTTCTAAAACAGCTTGTGTATGCATGGACAATGTATTTTGGATTGATTTGTGAACTTTGAGTTCACTTATAGAGCACATGCTTCGAGTGATGTGTTTAAAGGAACCACTTGGATTGACTTGCCCATTGAAGATATGGCAGTCATTTGGAGATTGCTTGTTGCTGAGCAGATGACTTATGAGTGAATAGAGGTAGTTCTGATCATATTGTTTGGACTGAAGCTAGCTCAGTAACTGCAGAGCATTAAAGCAAGAGAATAGATGGTAATCTGATGGAGTCATCTAGCCACAGATTCCTTACCTATCAACAATATTTGGTGTTGTAGGTGTTGGGTCCGTCGTGACGTCTGTGTCGCCTATATAGGCACCACCCCGGTGCGCTGAGGTCAGTTCTTTCCGTGCCAGCCAGAGCAGATCTGTAGAAGAAAGCTACCCCATGTTAATCTTTGGAAAACATTTAAATTAAAAACGTTTTGGTATATTTTTGGATGTCCAGTGAGACCTCTGGGTTCAAACTGTACGGCGCCTGTCGCAGCGCCTTGTTGGTCACGGACCCCCATCTGGTATGTCTTTGGTGCCTGGAGCGCGACCTTTATCCAAATTTGTGCTAAGACCGTTGGGCCATAGCTCCAAAAGCTTTGAGGGAGCAGTCCCTGAAGCGGCTTGCAGCCCTGCGCCATGGTCATCTCACTGGAGATAATACACTTGGTTGAGAGGAAGGTCCAAGCACTTCTGTGGTGAATAGAAATCTTATTCCCCACCCTCCAAAGTCGTCGAGGTGAGGTAGAAGCACAAGAAGTGGCAGCATGCTTCGACTTTGTCCCATCTGTTACCAGATTAGACGAACCAGTCTTGGCGTTCGAGTCCCTGCCCTACAGAGCGGGTGCTTGAGTTGAATCCGTGTTTCCCTCCATTTCTGGGTCCGGGATAGACCCCCGACCAGTTAAAAGAATTCTATGACTCAATGTGTGCCATATTTTGGGGACCCGACCCTGCCCTTATGCCTTTGGGCCCCGCGGGCTGAGCGGAAGGAGACTCCGTGGGCTCTTCTTGGGTCTGTTCCTAAATCCGGACCGGCACCGGTCGTACCACTTCGAACTTTTGCAGCCAAGTCCAATGCGGAGACCCTCTACGTTGCTTGTGCCCACAGCATTGGTTTTCCCCATCATGGTTCCAGACGACACAGAGCCGGCTGGGTGTCCAGAGTCCGGCGCTGACGGAGCAGTTGGGTTCCATGTTGTTTCCTGTGCCTTATTCTAAAGGGCGAGGGCTAGATGAAGAGTGGGAGGGGCAGCAGGATCCCTTAGCAATCCCACTTTACAATGAGGAAATGTACTGGTACAAGGACTTCAGTGATGCCCAATGGGTTGGATACCTTCCCAGAGCCGGGTATTCTGTCTCCTAACCTGGCTACGGAGGTGGGGACTTCCTTTGCTATCGTGATGGGTAGGGCTGTGGGGGTCTTAGACCTGCAGACTCCTACAGTGGCGGTCAAGACTAATGTCTAGACGGGGGGCCTACAGCCTGGTGTCTACACCTCGTAACCCTTGCTGCCAAAATGAGGCTTTGACAGATGTTCTACAGGGCATCGGGTCCAAGTCCAGCACAGGAGCTCCTGTGAACAGAACTGTCGCCCACCGCCATTGCTCTGCACAGGGCAACCCAGCTTTTCTCTGCAACCACCCCACCCCAGAGAGCTTGGTGGTCCAATCCTTTACTTCCATGGCGCATTCATTCCCGGACAAGGAATCCAGAAGGCTGGACAGCTTTGGTAAGATCTTTTCTTCCACCAGCCTAGCATTGCGGTCGCTAATCACTGCATGCCTCTTGGACTGTTATTCCCATTTGCTATGGGAAACGGTTGTGCAAGTGCTTCTACAAGTCCCAGAGGAGGCCGGGGCTTTCATTTCCCCAGGCCATGGCCAATGGGAGAAATGCAGCAGTTTGCCATGCGCTGTGGCCTAGATAAGACACTCACTGGGCAGAGTGATTTCCTTGACAGTGGCCATTAGGGGCCAACATGACTGAGAACAACTGGCTTCTCTGGGGATGTCCAAGTGAACCTTCTGGACATGCCCTTTGATGGCTCTCGTGTCTTTGGAGACAGGGCGGATGGCGCACTAGAGCGCTTCAAGGAGTCCTGAGCTATGGCCAAGCCCTTGGGCCTCTCGATGTCATCCTGGCCTGCGTCTGCCTTTCATGCCTATAGAAGGGGCTTCCAACAGTGCCAGCTTTACCCCAGCCAGAGGACGTGTAAGTTCCCCAACCTCTGTTGGCCATGGACGCGGTATGCCCGGAGCCCATGGATGGGGGGGCCGGAAGTCAGGTCAGGCCACAATCCCTTCCCCCTCCACCTCCAAATCTTCCTAGTTCGATCTATCCAGATCATGGGTGTCCAGTTGACAGTGTACGCCGTCACCTTAACCACTGGCGGGATATCCCCTTGGATAGGTGGGTTTTGCAAATAGTCCCTTTCATCGGCGCAGTATTGGTCACAACGCGTGTCCAGGATATTCCAGCTCCGATGCCGATATTTCAGCCTCTATCCTGGATTTCGGTGAGAATGACTGAGGCTGCTGGGCCTCCTGCATCCTGCTAGTGCACCATGCAGATGGCACTTGTAGACTCTGCAGTGGGCCCTGAAGTTCCACTTGGCGATGCATCAGGAGAATCTCACCGAGCTCGTTCAGATATCAAAGGGCACTGCAAACTATTTGCAGTGGCGGCTGACAAACCTTGATTGTGTCCGAGGCAGACCCCTCTATTCTCCTCCCAGATCTCAGTGGTGACAGATGAATCGCTTCTGGGATGGGGTGGCTGCCTGGAAGAGGTTGAGATCAGGAGACTCTGGTCTCCGCTGGAAGCTACGCTCCACATCAACTTGTTGGAGCTTTGTGCGATACGATTAGCACTAAAAGCCTTCTTACCATCCCTCAAGGGGAGGCTAGTTCAAGTGTTCACTGACAACACTACTGCCATGTGGTAATGCAACAAACCGGTCGGGTGGTGTCGTGGACCCTCTGCCAAGAGGCCTTGCGTCTCTGGATTTGGCTGGCACAACAAGGCATGTCCCTGGTGGTTCAACACCTGGTCGGTTCCCTGAAAGCCAGAGCAGACAAACTCAGCCGTTGGTGCCTAGCAAATCAGGAGTTGTGTCTCCATCCAAAGGTGGCACATGGTCTCTTTCAACAGTGGGGAGAGACTTGGTTAGATTTGTTTGCCTCCAAAGAGAAGGCACAATGTGAGCAGTTTTGCGTGTTGGAGTTTCCAAGGAGGCTCTTGCTTGGCACCGCTTTACTTTTCGAGTGGAGCACAGGCGGCCTGTACGCCTTTCTGCCCAGACCACTCCAGTCCAGAGTGCTCAAGAAAATCCAGAGCGACTGTGCCCAAGTCATTCTTGTGGCTCCTGACTGGGCACAGAGAGTTTGGTATCCCGAGCTTTTGCAGATGAGCATTGATCCTCCGATCAGGCTGCCCGTTCGGGAGGATCTTTTGCAGCAGTAGTGGAGGGTCCTCTACCCCAATCTGTCCTCCCTCCACCTCCTTGCGTGGAGATTGAGCGGGAACAGTTGGCAGCTTTTTGACCTTCCTCCTTCCTCTGTGAAATTCTGGCAGCCAGGTGTCCCTCCACAAAGTCGCTGTACGCCTGCCCCTGTATGCCTCTTTCTGACAATCTTCTTTTCATTCTATCCATGGCCCAGCAGGGCTCTGTTCAGGGCACACTGAAGGAGTCCCTTTCTGCTTTTCTTCGGTGCCAGATGAACAGTCACTTTTTAAATCGCCTCTTGTACAGAGATTCCTAAAGATACTTACTAATTTGTTTCACCCTTTGTTATGCCACAGTGGGACCATAACTTTGTGTTCACCATCTTGATTGATTTGTACATCTTTGGTACCACTGCACAATTGCCGCCTCTGGCTGCTTACTATCAAGACAGCCTTCTTGGTGGCAACAACGTCTACCAGGAGGGTTAGCGAATTGCAGGCTCTATCATCTCTGCCTCCTTATCTGATCGTCTTTCTGGAGAAAATAGTGCTCGGCAGTAAGGCTTTTTTGTCTAAGGTGGTGACACCTTTCCACCTAGGGCAATCTTAACTTGCCCATCTTCTATGCTCCTCTGCGACCTTCTACGGAAGAAAAGCGTCTCCACCATCTGTACCCATAAATTGTTGTCTTTCTACCTTGATAGCACTAAAGAGTTCCGGTTGGATGACCAACTCTTTGCAGGGTACGTTGGAGCACTGAAGGGACGAGTTGTGCATAAGAGAACCATTTCAAGCTGGATCATACTCTGTATAAAGCTGTTACCCTTTCACAAAGAAATAGCCTCCTGAATACCTGTGAGTGCTTTTAACCAGGGCTAAGGCAGTCACCACGGCTTTTCAGCGCGTTGTACCAGTTCTTGACATCTACCAAGCGGCCATGTGGGCATCCCTGCACAAGTTTGCCTAGTATTACTGCCTGGACAATCCGATCCGCAGGGAGGGCCTTTTTGGCTGTTCTGTCCTACAGGACTATTGGGTTTAAAACTTTTCAGCATTCCCCGCTCCAGGGATGGTATTGCTTGGGTATCTATTCACAAGTAAGGAACCTGCGGATAGATGTCTGATGGATAAGATGTTACCGAAGCGAAGGAACTTATCTGGTAGTGACCTGATCTAGTGGCAGATTCCTTACCAACCCACCCAGTAGTGTAGTTCCTATAAACCTATATAGGATCTGCGCGTTTAGACAACATAGACTGTGGGATTGGTGTCAAGACTGATTCCAGACACCCTCCAACGAGTATGTTTGTCTGTATACCAGCTAGCTCACAGTGCCACTGTAAACTCCTCTTACCAAGTAGAGAATAGTTCTTGGCAGCGATTGAACATGACAACCCTGTCCCATCAGGGATCGTGGAAACAGTACAGTATTTTTCGCTCAGTTACTCATGCTCACTTTGTCTCGGAGAGATACAAATGATTGTGTCCTGTGTGGGAGACGCAACATTACTGCAGCTTGCCTTTGCAGACAAGGGTCCCTGTAGTACCTCGCTGATTTATGTTGATCGAGCAAAGATGATCTTCAGTTTCCACAGCCAATGCTGAGGAAGTAGTGAAATCATCCAAAGCCTGTGTGACTTTAGAGAAGCCGGTATCCATTCCATCAGGAGCTGAAGCATCCTGTGGTGGCTCCAAGAATGCCGACATCAACATTGGAATATGCTGGGGACACTTCAGTATGTGGGCCGTTAATTGGTCCAGCAATGCATCCACGTCCGGTGGCGCAACCGATGGAAGTATGAGACAGAGGTCCAACATGCATTCTTGTCTGCAGAATAGGCAGCAGAGGACAGGCAGTAAACAGTCATCCAGACTGGTCGAAATGATAGGAACCAAGACTCGCTTAGTTCCTGAATTCTAGGTGTGCCCAGATGGAGTACCATACGATCACGGTAACGTCGCTCCAAGATAGTTTTTTCCATCTCAGTGGTGGCTGGGACGTCCACTGCGTAGCAGAAAAATTAAAATGCGGATTCCCGCTACCAGGAGCAGTATTAGCAGAAATCTTCGTATTTGGAAGCATTTTCAGGAGTGTAAAAAAGCTGGGATCACTTCGAAGACTGTCTGAAAGGTGCTTAACAGTTCAGATCCTATGGTCTTAAATTGGTGTACTATACCCTTTGTATCAGACATGTTAAAGACGTGCTGTAACATTTCTCCAAAATGGAAAGGGCAGTTAGTTTGTACAAGTGCCTGTATCTCAGCTGAGGACTTTGCAACCTGGAGATCAAAATTCTCAGGCTGAAGTTAAGGCCACATCTTTCTGTAAAAGCATGGCTTTCATCTGGCTCATAGTATCAAACCGTATAAAGGAAACATTCAGCGAAGGCCAAAATGGGGCTACCTTAACTCTGCGGGTCGGTGGAAACAATACTTGCATACAGCAATTAACCCTGGAACTTACAGTGACAAGATATGCCATGCTTGGAAGCATCCCACAATAACCTTGATCATTCAGCATTAAGTAACTCCCATTCGAGAGCACCCTGAACACAATCACGGCAGCTGGGGACCCTTTCAAAAGACAGGACAAGTTTTCAAGTGAACCATTAAAGGTCCTATGAAGCATTATATCCCGGCAAATGAGAGATCCACTCGAAGATTTCTGTCTACCGCTGAATTAATAGTTTTGTGGTCGGTGACTGCCATGGTGAAAGGTAATTGGTCTAATTTTTCAATGCACAGTATTGTATATTTCGCATCCCTTTGAGCCATTGTCATCTGCTTCTCACTTAAATTATATGCAGAGAACAGATCCATACTGTTGATATATCGCCAGAGCACATGGATTGTATCCCAGTGAATAAATCCTGGATGTTAATGTGGTCGTACCATTAACAACCACTGCCAAGGCCTTTTCTAGGTTCTGTCAATTTACCGCAATCTCTCTGCAGTTTCGTGTTGAGAGGGAAAGAAAACATCTGGTCAGCCAATTGGTGGCCTGACTCTCTTGGAACATGCCCTTCCCCCACATCTTCTGCTAACAATCTCGGGGTGCTAATAGACCCTGCCCTTGACTTAGGCAGCCAGGTGAGCAGAACCGTTTCCACCTGTTGTGGCCTGATTCACACCCTACGAAGGGTCAGGAAATATCTTTCCCTCCAGGCAAGAAAACAAATAGCTGTTGCTCTTATCGGCTCGCGTCTGGACTATTGTAATGCGCTGTATGCTGGACTCAATAAAGGACAGCTGCAGCGCTTACAGGTAGTCCAAAACGCCATAGCCAGATTTGTCCTGGATATTCCCAGACGCTCTTCGGCCACTGCAGCCAGGAAAACGCTGCACTGGCTGCCGGTAGAATATCGTATCCGGTTTAAAGTCCTATGTATGACCTACAGAGCCATCGCCAAAAAGAGCGACACTGGAATAGGATCCATCATCTCCCACTATGTCCCCCGAAGGAACTTGCGCCACTCTGGGAAACTGCTTCTGGCAGCCCCCCGTGTACGAAGAGCCAAATGGGGTGGCAGAGCCTTCTCCACTCTTGCCCCTAAGTGGTGGAACGAACTTCCTCTGGATCTGAGATCCCTCCCGTCCTTACAGAACTTCCGCACTGCCTTAAAAACCCTTCTCTTCCAGCAAGCATATGTGTAGGGTTTCATGTCTTTTTCCTGATCATTCTCTGATCTTTTGCTAGGCGCCTTGATACCTGCGGGTTATTGTTTTGCGCATTATAAATTTTCTTTCAATTCAGAGATTGTCCAAATCTCATTGTAAGTGACATATTAGAAGCGTTTCTGACTTTGCTTTCGGGGACCTAGTAAAAAAACCCTGAGATCCATGTCATCTGACAGTAGGGACAAGAGTTGTTTCACATGGGACAGTGTTGAGGTTCTTAGCCTATCTAGGCATAACTTCCCAACCCTGTATGATGTCACCACACCCTGATCTTCTCATTGTACATAGCTGAAGTCAGGCCTATGGATACTAAACCCTTCGGCGGTACCCTTGAATCGTGCCGGACACCTGTTTGTGTCAGTCGGCCAAACTAGCCATCCCTTCCAAGTGGGTTCTGTTGAATTGTATGAAATGCCCTGTGTGATGTCCTCTAGTGTACCTTTACCATTTTTTGTCTAATTTTGCCAATCCTCGAAGTGTGAATGCAAGGTGTGTACAAGTCATTAATCTTGGCTTACCCAAGACAGAAAGTCTGTTGCACAGTGTTCAGGAAAATCATTTGTTCTGGTATGAGGCATGCTCTAAATAGTGCCTCTGATCCCAGAACCTACCATTCTTAGCCCCCAGACTTATTTAGTGTCTATAGTGTCCTTCCATAAGCCGATACCCTGTTCAGACAGTTGGCTGTAAAGGATGCAGAGTAGATCTGTTTTGTGTTAGTGAGCATACTTTTCTTTGCCGATAAAGGTGCTAGCATATAATGGGAGCATGGATCACATATATTGACTCCAGAAAAATAGCCAAACTTTTGTGCAATGTTTGTGAACTACCTTTTGGTGGTGGTGGGCAATGTTCCAATTGGTGGTATTCAAAAACAGTACGTGTTGATAACAGTACATTTCGTTGAAATCGGAAGTCATCAAACATTTCATTTGTTGAAAATACTGCAAACTGTTCTAAATCAGACAACATGTTATTAACCGTTTCAAAATCCCAATCGTCGGTATGTACTGGAGGTAATGATCTCATTTAACGAGATTTTAAAAATGTGATACTCTAAAGTTCAGTGGGACCAAATACATCATATGAAACTGCATCCCAAACTATTCAATCAGGAACTGAAACTGCTGTAATGTCAACTTAGGACAGGTCTCTTTGTTCACGATTAGATGACGTATGAGGTTTCAGTGCCAAGTTAACATTTGATACTGCAGAGCTTTCTGGGAAATGGTATCCATTCATGATCAAGGAAAAGACAGTCGTAGTAGTAGTACAAGCTTTATTCGAGATATCTTCTCATAAAAGCACAACATAAAATCAAGTACATTACAAGTAAAAACAAATCATTTTACATATGCATATTCCTAAAAACAGTTGTGCGTACAGCTCATACAATACCAAAGAGTGGAAAATTACACACAAACATTACAATAGAATTTTATAAAAAATATACAACAGGTTAACTGAGCCTACCCATCAGCCGCCGCCTGATTGCCCAAGCCCACCCCAGATATTTAGCTACTCCAAGAACTATCGACTCCTGGGTATATGTACATAGGATTCTCATAGCCACTGCACTATGTCTTGTCCCAAGATTTTTGCATACTGGAGTCAGCCATGCCCTCCTTGGTGACGAATAAGCATCGCAGACAAATAAAAAATGACCTAGGCTTTCTACAGCAGCTTCACACGCTGGACAACACATAGAGGTCGAACTCTGCCATCCCGCAGTAAATGTTTTTAGCGGGAGGGATCCAGACCTTAACTGGAAGACTAGCTTCCTGTCCAATGGGACTGTAATACTGTCCCAGTAGTTTTCTAGAATAGGACAGATTTTGACTTCCAGGAAGCGACCAGCCATAGAATCAGATCTAGTACTTCTCAAAAGGCTGCTATCTACCCAATCCCAATATTGAGACTTGAGGGTTTCCTTACTTGGAAAGACTTCCCCCTGCGGGTTGGTCCAGAGATTAGAAAGGCCCAAATTAATTAACATGGCCCTTAGATTTTTTAGCCACTTAATCTTGTGGAAATTATCTTCCTTAATTATTGCCAGGAAGCCATCTGCGTAGTGCTTAATCTCTGGGGTTGTCCAAAGTCATCTCCAGTAGAGAATGGGGCGCAGTCGCGCTCTATCACTAATTGACCGTCTACCCAGCTCAAGAAACAGTGGAATTAGGGGGGAGCTCTGAGGGAGACCTGTAATTCCTCTAAGGAACCTGTTTTCTGATATCTGTAGGGTCGATAGGTTTTCCCAAGCCCATAACTCTGCGCCGTATAAGGCCGCACCTAGAACCTTTGCATCATATACTATAAGGACAGGCTTAATGGGTTTAGTCCTAGATTTTCTATGTTCCCCCCGCAGCGCCCCTGATATTTGTTGGTGTTTTAGTGCCGTTTTTTCCAGGTGATGAGACCAACTCAAGCCCTCTGCTATTTGGACCCCTAGGTACGTGAACTCCCTAACCACCTCTAACTTAGTATTGTTCAAGAATACCCTGGGGTGAATTTTGCAACGCGGGGAGAAGACCATTAGTTTCGTCTTGCCCACGTTTACTTCTAGACAGTGGTCTTTACTAAAAACATCAAATATGTTTAATGCACGCTGTAAACCTGCAGGAGTCTTTGACATGATTAGGGTATCGTCAGCGAACATCAGGATCGGGACCCTGACGCCCGCTAACGAAGGTGCATCTACACCCACATCTAACATCCGCTCCACAATCCCATTAATGAATAATGAGAAAAGTAGGGGTGCCATGGCACAGCCTTGACGGACCCTCCTTTCTACCAGGAAATCCTATGTTGACTCGCCATTCCCTCCCCACTGGACGCTTGCGAAGTTGTATTTGTGAAATCGCATGATTAAGGTGAGCAGTTCAACCGGAATGCCTAGTTTATGCAGGACCAGCCATAGCTTATACCTGGGACCAAATCAAAGGCTGCCCGTAGGTCGACAAATGCAACATACAGGCAGCCCTTGCCAAGCAATACTGTCCTCCACCGCAATATAGTGAAACGGAAGACCTGATCAATTGTGCTGGTGGCCCGCCTAAATCCTGCCTGGTAAGGGGAAAGAGCATTGTTATCATCCACCCAGTCCATAAGCTGATTTACAACCATTTTCCCCATGACTTTTTGTATGGTTGCTATCAAGCTTATAGGCCTGTAATTGGCTGGGAGAGACCGATCTCCTTTTTTGTGGATGGGTATGATGATTGCACCTTGCCAAAGCTCAGGGACCACCCCACCCTTAGCGATGGCATTTCCCAACAGAAAAATATACCTCGCCCATCTCTTCGTGTCGTGCTTGAAGACATCCGAGGGTATCCCGTCTAGCCCTGGTGCCCTCCCACTTTGGACAGTGCAAATTGCATTTTCGACTTCCTTAAGGGAAAACAGATTGTCAGTAGCAAAGACTGGCGATGTGACCTCCCCCATCCCAGCATACTTTATTTCTGCATATTGTGGTCTGAAGTACTCGACCCAGGCTTCTTCAGCTACATTATTATCGGGCCTTGCAGGGGTACCTCCTCTACCCCACTTTATAATATTCCAGAAAAGCCTAGAGTCCTTACTACTAGAAGCCTCCTTTAACTCTGCCCAATGGTCTTCATCCCATTTCCTCTTTGCCTGGGAGATGGCTGCTTTATACGATTTCCTAGCTGCACTAATTGCAGCCCTGTCTCTTGCTCTAATAGCTTGACCCAATGTCAAGCGGGCAGACCTACACCGGCAATTAAACCACCTAGCAACTTCCGGGGTTTTTTTCCCTTTATTATTTTTTGACTGAATAAAGCATGGTTTTAGGAGGGAAAAAAACTTATTATGGATATCTGTAATATCCCTTGAACCAGGGGTTGTAGGTTCTACCGCTTCCATAGCGAAAATTGCCTTATCCACCTCAACATTAATAAAGGTCATTGTTCCTTCATTTGCCAGTACCCTTGGCCATTTTAGCCTTCGCATGTCATTGGCCATTACTAGGGTATGGTCATTTCTTGTGTGCATGTTTTGGGGTCCAACATTCCACCATCTATGGGTCACACAAAGGGGATTGTGATCGCTTTCCAGTCTGGGCTTAATGACCATATCAAGAACTCCCTGCCAAAGCGGGAGACTACATATAAAATAGTCTATTCTACTTCTGCTATGGCCATTATCAAAGGTGCAACCGCCCTCCTTGTCCCCTGGTGTCCTCCCATTCAGGGCTCTTAGGCCATGCTCCATACACATGGCATTTAGCAGCAGTATATCCTTCGTCCACCGCTTGACAGGATTTATACACAATGATGGTACTCCCCAAAGAGTGTCCTCATCCTGTCCTAGGGGATCGTTTGTACTGTCAAGAGGTTCGAAAGTCCTATTTAGATCCCCGGCTACTACTACCCTGTTGCCTTGGGACTTAGTTTCTAGGGAGGCGGACAGCGCCTCTAGGGTGGAAGAACTAGCTAAATTAGTGCCTCTTGCATAGATATTATACAGGTCAACCACATCCCCCTTTTTTGTTGAAAATCTTACCCCCTCTAGAGGCTGGTATTGAGAAATTTAGGTAGCCACGGAGGAAAACAGGGTCACAGGCCCATGTTTCTTGAAAGCAACACACATCAAACCCATTGATAAAATCTATCCAAATTTGTGAGTTTAACTTGCTTCCCAGCCCAGCAATATTCCAGGATAAAAGCATACCAGAGCTAGGCTCGTCCCCACATGATTTATTTGTATTGGAACATGGTTGAGGAATCATTGAGCTTGCATCATTCCCTACAAGACTATCGGTTATCCTCACATAACCACCATCTATGTCATCATCCTCATTTGCAGTAGATGTGGGTAACTCCCCTACTCCGTCGTTGACACTTGCTTCCCCACCTCCTTCCGCCACAATCATACTCTCGTTACCTATATTCCTGACATTTAGCATTGGACCAGCATTAACATCGAGTTTATCGCAATCCCCTTGTTTATTCCTACTACTTCCTCCCCTGCTATTGCACATGTGTTGAAGAGTTTGTCAGCCTCCCCACCCTTGATCATGCCATCCAACCGGTGGGTTGTAATTCGGGCCATTGATATAGTTTTGGCACTGTGGCAGTGGAGCCGATGAGGGAACCCTTGGCCATGGGAAGATGGAAGGGCAAATGTGCTCATTAAGCAGGCTAGTCGATACACTAGTTGGGCGAGTATAGAAGAAAGTAAGGTCAACAATTCCAATTCCTCCCTTGTTTGTGCCCCATCCCTGTCTAGTTATCCATCCTGCCACCCTTGGATCTTGAAAGTTAACCACAATACAATCCCCTCCCAGGCTTTTGGTTGTATAGCCTATCCAATCTATTCTCCTTACCCCCAGAAATAAACCATCAACTTCTCCTGGTAGAGGCCTGTTCACCCTTAGCCAGTGCATAACCTTATTTTTAAGCATCTGGAAGGTTTCTCTCTGTCCTGCTGATGGTGGTGGGACATTTATGAGGACTGCTACAAAGGGGAAGGAATCTGGGGTAAGGTTCATGGGGGGTTTCCTATGGGGTGGCTTTATCGGGGGTGGTGGGATCGGTTTGGTAGCTATAGGAACAGGGCGGGGTGCAGATATATTTGCTATAATCTGGTTATTAATTAGTGAGGTAGGTGCTGAAGCAGTGCCTACTGTAGGACACATGTTACCCACTATTCCAGCAGTAGGCAAAAGATTTAAAATTGGAGGCGGTTGCTGCGCCTCAATCAGAGCTGGAATTACAGTGTTAGTGGGATTTGCAGCAGGACCCGGTCGTGCTAATTCAACAGGCTTAGAAGGTCTTTTTGCAGCCACACTACCTGTCTTAGATGGCAATGGAGAGTTAGTTTGTTGCCTTCGTCCCTTTTCCTGAGTTACACAATGGGTGTTGTTCTGGGGCTTACTACTTCCGTCCACCCTTACTTGAGTTTTTATCAACGCGTTTGTTGAATAAAAATTATCTAGAGTTACCTGCTCAAAGTGGTCTAGCCGGTCAGAGAGCTTGCTAATTCGTTCCTCTATAGGGGAGAGAATTGAACGAAGCAGCTTTTCTAAGTCGGGAACCAAATTATAAAGGGGTGTTTGTTTGTCATCCATTGGCAGACCAATCACTGAAGATTTAATACTACTAGGATCTGGGCTATCTAGTAGTACAACATCCCCGTCTTGTACACTTCCCGTACTATGATTTACTTCAGTGACTGCCTTCCTAGGGCACATACTTTTATGATTTTTCTGTGTTTATGTGGGGGTTTAACAGAGTGACATTTTCTTGATGCAGTAGTCCTTTTTCTTTTCGATCCAAGTTTTGGTTGGGGCAAGGAAACCTGGGCACATGATTCTGCTGTGAATATCGTAGGGTCAATATGGGTCACACAGGGAGAAATTAATTCAGTTGAAGTGGCCTTGTTTGCTTCCTTAGTGGATACATCATGATTTTCGGCTACAACAGGGAGACCTACTGAGGATAGAGGTGTTACCAGTGCAGGGTAGATTTGTGCGGGGCGCTTGTCTACAGAACTTTTAAGAAGTTCAATAGACAGTCTACGCTCAGCACGCCTCTCTGCAAGTGTTCTCTCTTTGTCAATATTTTAGAATGGGCGGTTAAAGAAGAATTTATCCAGCGGGCCAATGACCAGTGGTCCAGTCTCAGCAGGTGGGGTCGTCGGAATGATACTACTTGGGGATGCAGACATTGTTATTATAATCACCAACCTTATTACAAAGTACAATATAAGGCACTTATCTGTCACTTAATACTATATATTCCGTTAGGGACAATGTCAGGGGGCTGGCCCAGCCCGGCCTCCCTCGGCCCCTGACGGCCACAGACGGTCCCGCCCTTGTCCCGGGCTTCTCCCGGCACGCTCCCGCTGAGCGGGGATAATGGTCAGTTTTAAACTCTGTTGGTACTTGCTAATTGGTTGGTGGACAGGGGGGTGTGGCCAGCGGGGAGAGCAGCCCAGGTGTGTCGAATGGGCGCGCAGGGGCTCCCGGACACTGGAGTCCCTGCCTGCGTGCTCGCAGCCCCGACGGCTCTCTAACCTGCCCGCGCCTCCGGTTCTGAGCTCCCACAGTGACAGCAGCCTCTGAAGCACAAGGCGCTGCGGGACCCGCGAAGCGGGTCCGGCGAGGTTAGTGAAGTTCAGCAGTCTTTAGAGGAGGGATTCCTCTGGGGGTGTCGATTTTCAATCCAGTGGGCAGCTTGTCAGGCAAACCAACAGTAGAAAAGGACAGTCACTAACCCTATCCAGAATAGTAGGGACAGTATTCCAGTGATTATCCAGAGATGTAGCCATAGTGACACTACGTATGTCTTTCTAAAAAATTAAAAAATCATGAAGTTGTTTTTTGTGGAAAACTGGAGCTGGCGGTGACTCGGGTTCACTTGGATCCAGAGAAAGTGTTAATCGATTAAGTATCCAGATGCAGTTCGATCGATCTTTGGTAGCTCAGCAGGTTTAGATGAATTGGTAGGAGTCTCCTGTAGAGGCATATCTGATAGAGACTACTAGCCGCAGATTCCTTAATGTAGAATTATCCGCAGGCGTGAGATTGGATCCGGAAAACTTTTTGCCACAGCATCCCTGCTCGCCGGGCGGACACGGCACCACGTGACTCCGCCCTGACGTCGTCCGTGTCCATGACGTCAGCCAGGATGCATAAGTCCCACCCCGTCGCGCCTAGGTCAAATTATTCTCTTTTCCACGTGCAACACGGATCCGGATAGTGTCCTGGACTGTTTTCAGGCCTTCTATCCCTTTTTTTACCCCTTGATGTTCATTGGAACAATGTGCGAATACCTTCGGACTTCAGGAAGTGTACATCTTGTGCGCGTCCCATGTCAGAGACGGACCCTCACCCAATTTGCATGTGGTGCTTGGGTGAGCACCACGACTCTGTGAGCTGCGGAGCTTGTCAGCGTAACTCACAGCGGGAGCGCCGGATAAAGTTGCTGTCGGCGCGCTTGTCCAGGTCGGTGTCATACCAGCATCCGTCCCCTACCTCGGAAGCAAGGAACTGCTGGTTTAGTCTGTGACATAGTCTTTCGCGCAACTCCAAGGGCGTGGTTTACCGGCTGGTAGGTCCTTCAGTTTGTCTCCGAGGCCTTGTCCTCCTTTCGCGGTGTGCGCCTGCTCTCCCCAGGACATGCGCCCCGCCTGTCTCCTTCCTACCCGCCTTTTCCCGGCGAGTATGCTACTAGGGCCCAAATGACAGCCTATGCTGCCCTTCCTCCACCTCCTGAGACTTCCGCGGATCCCTTGCTTCGTGCGGGGCCTTCCGCGGAGTCGCTGGCGGCTCCAGCCTCGGATTTTTCAGCTTCAGGTAATAGGAGGGTGGTGTCGTTGAGGTGCAGTCCTTCGGGGCTCCCCTCTTCGGCTCCCGGCATCCCTGCTTCACCACAAATCCCTAAAGGGCTCCCTGTAGTGTCGCAGGAGACCCCTCGGGGTCCTCGGTTGGCCCGCCTCTTCAGTTGGCTGCTGGGTCAGCCCTTTTTGGCAGGAGTGTTCTTTTTGGCTGCTTACTGTGGTTTCTGCCGCAGGTTTTTAAAGTTTTTCTCTGATGCAGGAGTTTCTTCCCTAAGAGTGGTTCCAGTTCTGTTTGGGCTGTGTCTTCTACCCTACGTGGGGTATTGTAGCTATTGGCTAGCCCTGTCTTACGCTGGGAATGTGTGGAGTCCCACTCGTGGGTTCCTCATCCTTCTGGGTATTGCTGTATGCCGCTGATGCATTTTCTTGGGCAGCTGCCATGTTGTGCTGCGGTGTTTTTGCCCTTTGTCTGCCGTTTGGCCTGGTCCTCTGTCTGGTGTCCAGGAGGGTTATTTTCTTGCATTGACGACTTTGTTCGTCCTACTTGTTTCTCCTCGTCTTCCGGCTGGTTACTTGTTGGCACCCAGTTGTGCCAGCCTGGACGTTGTGGTCTGGACGTTACCTTTAGTGGTGCTTGTCGGTGTCCAGCTGTGCATACCTGTTCTGCTGGTCCACGGCCAGAGGCCTTGGAGTGAGGCCTGGCGCCCCTTCTTCTTGTTTTTGGGAAGCCTTGTGGGAATCTTTTTCTCTACCACCTGCCTTATTATGAAGGTGCTGTTCTTTTTGGCCTGTTGGCGTCCAGCTGTAATGGATTCGGCCGCCCTCTACACTGGGTGTGTTCCCGGTGGAGGGCTCTTGCCCTCATTCCTGCTCTTCTCCTTGGAGTCTCTGGGTTGCTCTCCCCTGCGTTGCATGTGCCTGGGGTTTTTCGGTGGAGGTCCCAGGTATGTCGGCTTCTGGCCTCCTTTCATATTGCCTATACCTGGGACTTCTGCTGGAGGTCCGTGGTACATTGACTGCTAGTTCCTTTTTATTGCCTGTACCTGGGGCCTCCGATGAAGGTCCCTGGTACATTGGCGAATGGCCTCCTTTCGTATTGCCCTTCCTTCTCCTGCTTGGTGAGGGCTGGGCTGCCTCTTGTTTTTATGACACTTCCCCTGTGAGGCGGTGTTCCCTGCGATACTTAGGCTCTAGTCTGCTTGGGGGGGAATGAGGGGGGGGGGCTGGGGCTCTTTCCCCAGCCCCTGTGGCTCTGTTGGGGAGGACTGGGCAGTTTCCCTGTTCCAGTGACTTGTCCCCTGTTGGGGTCTTGGGTTCGCCTGAGCTGGGGAGGTCCTCTCGCAGACCCTTCTTCCCCTTGGGTATGGCTAGGGTATCTACTCTACGTTAAGGAATCTGCGGCTAGTAGTCTTTATCAGATGTACGAGTTACTTACCTTCGGTAACAATATATCTGGTAGAGACGATTCTAGCCGCAGATTCCTTCACTACCCGCCCTTCCCCCCGGCTCTGCGAGGATCCTTCTTGGTATTCTGCACTCGCCTGCCTCCGAGTGGTTGACTTTTTCGAGTGCCTTTTCTTTCCCCCTCCTTAGAGGGATGCTCGCCTTGTTGTTGCTCCATTCTTGACTCTATGGGCACTACTGCGCCCCTGCACCCTGGGCTCCAGTGTGGATTTCGCTCGTGTTTTTCTTCCCTTTGCTTATCAAATATGCCTGCCTTATTTGATAAATGCCCTGAGTGCTCTAGGAAGAAGGCCAAGTCCGATCCGCACGAAGTGTGTATCCCGGGCTCCCTTCTGCACATGTTCCTGAGGAGTGTGAGATCTGCCAGACTTTCTCCTTAGGACCCTGAAGGACAGACAGAAGATCAGGCTCCACGGACTGGAGCAAAGAAAACAGCAATGTCAAGGTGGGTCTGGGCATGCTGGAACTGCTTCAACTGCCCGTGCTGAAGAAGGCCAGAAAACGCCACCGGTCTCCGCCGACGTCGATAGCCTCGACGTCGGCGTCGAGAGGAATGACCACGGTCTGTTCCCCGTCTCCCCAGGGCGCTGGGTCGAAGCGGCATCGGCGTTCGACGTCGAGGAGACTGACGTCGAGACCTCCGTCGAGGTCGACGTCGAGTACAGATTCATTGTTGTCATCGACGTTGAGTGAGGTCACGACGGCGCCGGCGCTCGCCGTCGAGGTGACACCGCCATTCGCCGTTGACTTGGCGTTCGAAGTCGAAGAAGAGATCGTCGACGTCGAGAAGATCATCGATGACGAGACGAAGAGCTTCGAGGTCGCGGCGATCTTCGACGTCAAGAAGGAGAACTCTGACATCGAGACATAGATCATCGACGTCGAGACGCCGCTCGTCGAAGTCGTTCATCGATGCCAAAGAGGCGCTCGGAGCCTTAGAGGAAGGCATCTTCCTCAAGGAGACGTTCTGACGCCAGAAGCTCCTCCAGATCATCGGGGGCACGGCGGCGACATCGTTCACCGACAGGGGGCCCGGCCTCGTGGTCTTCCCAGTCAGGTCAGGCGAGGAAGAAGAGGAGAGTGGAGAAGTCTCCGGGCTCTGTGTACTCTGGGGTATACTCGCCTCCTAAACCAAGGTCGCCTTCACCACCGCCTCCGTTGCCAAAGGATCCGCCCCCTTGGATTCCGACGCCACCTCCTCCTCATCATCCTCCTCCTCCGCCGCCTCATGGGCTGCCACGACTCCACCTCCGTCACCTCTATGGGCGGCCCCCTGCTCCACCGCGGTCGGCCTCGTTGCCACACCTTCCAACTCCGCCTACAGGGCCTCTTCCTCCGAGGCTCCCGGTCAGGCCGCCGCACATTCCGCCGCTAAGACCTGCGGAACGACCAAGGCCGAGGAGGAGTTTGTCTACTAGATATAGATGGCGCCACAGGAGGGGCAGGTTTAGGTCTCGTATGGATTCGTCCAGTGCCAGGGACTACTCACCTACCCTGTCGGAATCCCCTCGGACGAGGGTGTTGCCTGTGGACGACATTATCTCCTTCCAGGAGGTGCTGCTGAGAGGGGTGAGCAAGCTGGGCATCCCACTTACTGTGCCCACGCCGACGACCGTAGTCATTTTTGAGACCCTTCCTAAGAAGCAATTGTCTCGACTTCTGTTGCCGTTAGTGCCGGGATTGGTGGAGCCCGCCATGGAGTTGTTCCTCACTCCTGCGACTACGAAATCAGCCCCCTCCAGTCTACAAAAGAAGTACAGCGCTCCTGACTCGGACCCAGCATTTCTCAGGGTGGATCCAGCACCGGATTCGGTGATAGTGACGGCGGCGCGGAAACAACATGCCACCACCCCGTCATCTAGACAAGGAGAGTCGCTGGATGGATTCGGCAGGCAGGAAGGTCTGCGGGACGGCTGCCACCTCCGTGAAGACCGCGAGTGCCTCGGCGTTGTTGGGACGGTACGATCGGGCTCTATGGGAGTCCCTCCAATAGTTCGCGGACCTCCTTCCCAAGGAGAAGAGGGAGGATTTCATGGAGATCCTAAACGAAGGGCTGCTGGTCTCTAATCAACTGATCAGAGCAGCTGCGGATTCATCGCTCCTGGCAGCCCGCGGGTACTGCCATGGAGTCAACCAGAGACGTCATCCCTGGCTGCGGCTTACGTCATTGAAACCTGATGCCCAACAGAAGGTGGCCAACTTACCCTTTTATTCAGTTGCCAAGAACCTTATACTGTATTTCAGGCTGCTAAGGTTGTGATTCGTACTCACCCTAAATTTCTTCCTAAGGTTATTTCTGATTTCAATGTTAACCAGACTATAACGTTGCCTACGTATTTTCAGAATCCTTCCACTCCAGAGGAAAGATCTCTTCATTCCCTGGAATGCTACAGGTCTAGCTTTATACGCCTCCAAAAAGAACTGAAAGTGGAGGGGACCTGCTGTGTATTCTGGGATACTGAGAGTTCTAGAAAGTTTCCTTAAAGGCACAGAATCCTGTTTTGAGCTACATAATGGCAGCCTACGGGGCTTGTCTGTCCACCCCTTCCTCTCTATCATTCCAGAGGCTTTCTTGGTAAAAGGGTAAGTTTTTCTATGAAAGAAACTTTGCAGACTGTGCTGAATTTTAATCTTGGTGGAATATCTAGTTGAAATACTGGACAGTGTAGCCTGATAGGTATAGGCTGCATTTTTTGTCTTTAAATTCTCTCTTAAGTGTCTATGCAGGACTGCACAAAAAAGACAGCTTAAGAGATTATTATTGATTGCTCCGGGGTCCCCGCACATGAGCGGGACTATTCACTAGATTATGACTATAACAGAGATACCCCTACTACAGAACTGGAGTTACAGGTAAGAAACTACTCCTTACTATCTATGGCTGGCTGAGCAGAACCGTCAGTGTAAATAATGTATTCATACTGGTTAAGAGGCATTATTTTATTTGGGAGAGGATATTCTTGTTCCTATTGCAGGAATGCTTCAGTTTTTAGTGTAGAATCAAATGTATAGTCTACATCTTTTGCAGTGAGAGAATTAGCCCATTGTATCCATCTTGGGTGTAAAACTTTAGCATTTGGGACGCTTGCTTTTGTAATAGCCTCTAAGGCCGGCATTGGAGTTACGACAATTATTTGTTTCCCCTGAGCCAGTGCTCTTTCTCTCACAAAAGCAGTTTGTACTGCTGTCAGAATTGTCTTTGTAGAAGCAAAACACATTTCAGCGTTTGTGTACAAGTGTGATCTGTATGCTATGGGTACTGTTTCGTCTTCATTGAAGGTTAGGTAAGTGTTCCCTGATTGACCCGTGATTAAACAGATCACAAGATTTGTGGTATTTACACGTGTGTGCAGGTGTTTTGAAACTATCATGTCAGCTTGTAAGCAAACAAAGTCCAATGTCTAATTTAAAAATCAGGTCAGATTAAATCGTAGAAAGGTTTTACTTTTTCTGCATGATCCAAAATGTATGTTCTGCCAAAATTCAGGAATCCCAACATGGATTGTCAGTTTTTGAGAGATTTTGGAGGTTGGAGCAGCGCAAACTTTTCTAAAAAGTTAGTTGTTAGGCTTTTCCCTACACTTGAAAGCTCAGATCCCAAAAATAAGACATTGAGTGTGGCTATTTTCGATTTTTTTATTTTTTATTTGAATTTGTAGCCCGCAGAGGCGAATCCCCAAATTATGTAGCTCACTCTGGTCAAATGATCCTTTAAATCATCATCCATTAGAAAAATATCATCTAAATAAGATATTGCCTCTTCATCCAAATTTTGAAGTACCTCTGTTACCCCAGCTGAGAGCAACCTTTTCTTTTTATTCTTATACCCTGAGGGAGTCTACAGAATTGACCCTGGGAACCGAACGCTGAGAATACTGTCAAATATCTGCTTTATGGCAGAAAAATCCATTTGAGATATCTAATGTAGTTTTTGCGGCACCATGTCATGTAGTTCCTATAAACCTAAATAGGATCTGTGTGTTTAGACAACATAGACTGTGGGATTGGTGTCCAGACACCCCCACCAGGTATGTTCGCCTGTTTACTAGCTAGCTCACAGTGTCACTGTAAACTCTTACCAAGAAGAGAATAGTTCTTGGCAACTATCAAACATGACAAGCCTGTCCCATCAGGAAGCATGGAAATAGTACAATGCTTTTCGCTCAGTCACTCGTGCTCACTTTGTCTCAGAGAGGTACACAAAATAAACAGTGGGGACGTTTTCATTAAACATTTATTGAACCAGCTTCATTCTAGTGTAAAATTGGTGTGCTATAACAACTATTAGACAGAACCAGATATTAATGATTATATGCACCAGAAGAATAAATGGATGGTAGGTTCCTACCGTACTGCTGGAACAATGAATGTAATCTAAAAATACATGCCAATAATAATGTGTACTCCTACGATGCAACCCTAACTAGATATACCTAGTATGTATGTAGGTGTAAAGCCAATAATCCCCCTAGGCTGAAGCCAACCTCATTACCTGAAGTGAGAGACTGTGGGACCCTCTCTTGGTCTCGAGATGTACACCCCTTCAGGGATGTCAGACCACTGCGAGCTGGAGTGTCTGCGTACAGGAACCTCAGTGTCTTGCATCAGCGTGTCAGCATGGAAGTCTTTCTCATCGGCCTGCCTGGGCAAAGATGTGGATGAGGTACCCTCAGGGGATTCTACCTTGCTGTGTGTCATGTCGGCCGAGGATGACGGAAGGGATGACCCTTGTACATAGTTTTATGCAGAAGATGGTAATCCTGCTTTGAATCTGAGAATCTTCATGCATTATTAATGAGGCTAGTTTCTGGGGAAAACAACACGACATTTTATGCAGCGCTTAACTAGGTAAAAGGTCAGTACCTAACCCATTATGAAGTGTAATGATACGGTAAATGTAGGTGAAAGGTTGGGAGAGTATTTGGACCTATATTGGAGTATCCATTGAAGCATAACCCATCCTCCCTGCACTGTGGATACCTTTTTAGTCTTGGTCCGTTTCCCTTCAGGGCCCTTGTTGTTCTTAACACACCACAGTCGGTCACTTCATGGCTCCGTGCTTTTGGCGTGGAAAGCTGTGAAAAGAACTGTTGTCAATGGGCCGGGGTGGCACGTATATAAATGACACAGACGTCACAACGACGTACCTGATGCCTACGACATCACGTAGTCGACCGACGCGACAAGTTGGCGCGCAGGGGTAATGCTATCAAAAATCTTACGGATCCAGCCCGACGCCTGGAAATTCACAGGGAAGGAATCTGCAGCTAGATCATGTCTCAGATAAGGTGTACTGAAGGTAAGTAACTTGTCCTTCATTGATGTATAGTGTTGGAATGAGTGGGTGAAAGGGGTTTTCATGTCCTTAACCAGTTTATTGTGACAGCACCTGAAGGAGTGCTGCAATCCACTGTCAGATCTGACTGAAATAAACATCAATAGAAACTTTGTGTTTGCGGATAAGTGGTTAGCTATCGGGGCTCAAGTAGCATGGCTTTAAGCCTAAGAGGGGGATTCTCGACAGACTGATTACAAACCAGAGGTTAACGGCCAGGTCAATTCGAAGGGAGGACACAGAGTATTGGGTTTAAAGTCAGGAACAACACAAGAAGGGAAGATTCTTTCAAGTCCTTGAATGTGTCACAAGGAAGGGCATCTTTCAAGGGTCACAGGGAAGGGCATTATTGGAGACAGTAAGATGACAAGAACTGTACTACATACACCCATGACAATGAAAATGTTGACAGTGGTTGGAGGGGGTGGGCCTTGTTACACTTAGCCCACTGGCTTGATCATTGCCCTGAAGGCATACACCCAAACACTGTAGGAGTTTGTGTTAGGCGCTAGTATCAGTAAGAGCACGTTTCCTGTGAGAAACACAGGAGCTTACAGCACTGTGGTTGAGAGGTAGAGACTCCAACTTTAAGAGACACTTAATTGTGCTTTGCCATTTTGAGTAGCATTCTGTTCTAGTGTCCAAAGTCATTCTTTCTTGAAAGATGAGCACTTGGTTGGCCTTTCAGTTAATGTGCTGCTGTGAGACAGTTCTGTGCTGCATCAGCCCTACACTATCTCCCTTGGAAGCCTTCGACTGCTAGTCATTACTACCACTGACAAGTTAAGTGCTGAATGGCCATTCTTTTCCCAGTTCTGCTGAGCCATATTAGGATGGACTCCTGGGCATCAGAAGTGAACTATCTCAGTCCCCACGTTTGAGGCCCAGTGTCCCCTGACTGTACCGTGGTTCCCTGACCAGCTCTGACAAATACTTTCCCGGATTGTTTTTTAATACAAAGAACAACTGGCAGCTACAGTTAAGTCTGACCGTCATCAAATCTGAATACATTATAGCATAGTTTGCTCACCTCAAGATTTTCTGATATTCATAAGTTTATAGTTCTGCATGTCGTATATTCAGAACATAATTAGAAGCTCTGTATTTAGCATAAACGACAAACCGAAAATTATAACTCGTAAGTCATTACACATTGTAAAATTTGACTCTACTCATTTATGGACCTTGAAGGTCTGGCTATCCCATCATGCCCTCCAAACAGTCGATCGATCTCTTCCCCAAAACATAATCAATACTGTTTCCCCTACTCCTGAGTTCATCCTCTGTGAGCTAAGCTGAAGAGATGTTTAGTGGGACTGTCAGCGCGGGGACGCACTGTTCCTTGTGCAACCAGGCGCTTAACAAATGCCATTAAATTAAATTAAATTAAATTAGGCGGCTACCCCTTACACCTCTGAAGAAGGTTCTGAACACAGTACTGCTTTATCTAAATCCTTTTTTGTCTGTTAGTACCACATTTCGAATGGGATTTTACTTTGTTTCAGTGTCAAAGGACAGTACTTTGGATTTCTTTTTCTTCCCGAGGAAATAAGTGTTTCTATCCTGAGGTTTCTAGATGGTGTTTCACCCTCTTGCTACTTAGTCATTTTGTTGGGTGATGAGTGCCCAGTATGAGGTGGGAAAATGTTAAATGACAGATTGCCATGTCATCCATGTGGTTTCTCTCCCTGACACCCACTCAATCCGAGACACTGCTCTTTTGTCAGAAAATGTAATGTTGGAGCCTGTGGGACACAGTAGGGACATTCCTATGGTCTAAGAAAGAGAGCATTAGATGTAGGTAGTCACCTGCTACAAATGTCTTGTAGGGAAGCAGTCATCGTTTCAGGCCTCTTACTCCCATGCTGCCACTTCTGGGTCTGAATGGGCAGCTAATGTTAATCACTGGCACTTTCGGTCCTGGTTGGGGCACTCAAGGGTTTAACACCAAGAGGGAATTCATTGACATCCCTATCCTGCTTCTCCTCTGTCACCAACACCTCTGTGCTTGTTCCCTCAAAGTATAGTTCGGGTGAAGAATTTGACCAACCGGGCCCTAGTGTACGGATACCAAGATCAATACCGCCAACCTTACCAGCAAAACCCTTTTTTAGGACAGGGCACATGGAGACCACCACGAGGACGTGGGAACAATTGGAACAGAGGTGCCAACAGGGGTCAACTGGGGCCCTCGACCAATTGGGAGAACGGGAATGGGAGAATGGGAGAGGGAGAGGCGCGAAGCCCAGAAGAGCACGGGGAGAGGTCGACCCGTCAGAAAAACTACAGGTGGTAAAATCTTCGGCCACCCCAGTGATAAATATCTCATCCTACACCTTGAATGATGACGAAGTCAGAATATTGAGTAGAGGTTTATCATATGTGCCTACAGCTATACCTAACAAATTCATAACTTTGACGGAACTCCATACATTTTTTAGAAAAATCAGACTGCAGTATTTTTTCAAAAATAAACATCAACGGTGATCCCGTCCACCGCTGGTTTGCGCTTACCTTCAACCTTTGTTCCACCAACATATGCCATGACACCGAGGATTTTGGCTTATAAGAGCCTAGTACTACGCGATGTTAAGAAGATCCTCAATGAAAAAACTTACATTAAATTCAACATCAGCAAGACCGAGAAGATGGCCCTTCGTTCTCTCAAAGAAAACAGAGATGTTATTGTGAAACCAGCAGACAAGGGCGGAGCCATCGTTGTCCATGACGTGACTAAATATAAGGATGAGATCCTGAGACATCTAAACGATGGGATCAGCTATAAAAAGCTGGCTGGTGACCCCTCCAAAGAGCTCTCTGAAGAAATCCAGCGGGTCACCAAAAAAGGCTTGGATCAGGGTTTTGTGTCGGAACAGGAGTACCAATACCTTAATCAAAAAAATCCTTGTTTGCCAACAAGCTACACACTCCCGAAAGTGCACAAGAACATACTATTGGGCTGTGGCTCGATACTGGAGCCATTGTGCCGCTATATTGATTTTTTCTTAAAACCTTTGGCAGAACAAACAGGAACCTATCTACGAGACACCACACACACAATCAATATCATGGACGGACGTCCTTTTAATTCTGATGACCAACTTTTAGCCATGTGTGACATTGTGTCTCTGTACACTAGTATTCCTCAAGACGAGGCACTAGATGTGGTTGCTATGGCCCTGGAACGCCGCGCTGCACCCACACAAGTTCCAACTGCATTTATCATCTTGCTCCTAAAAATAGCCATGATGAGACACTTTTTTTGTTTTCCAAAATTGTTTATATTTACAAACGAAAGGTGTAGTGATGGGGGCAGCCTTCGCCCCAGATTTAGCTATAATCTTCATGTCAACCTTTGAAAACACATTCATCCTCAACAATTCGAATCCCTTCAGGTCGAACATACAATTGTGGATGCGTTATATAGACGATATCCTCCTGGATTTATCAATCATAGCTGAGGATGAAGTAATGCATACCACTCTATACAGAAAACCGGCCGAGCGAAATTCATTACTTCAATACTCCAGCCATCACCCCAGGGGCCTGAGAGATAACCTGCCCTTCGGTCAATTTCTGAGGATTCGTCAAAATTGCACGAAGGACGATTACATGGATGAATCCGCGAAACTGATGGATCGGTTGATCGAACGGGGATACCCCAAGCGACTAACAAAGAAGGCAAGAAAAAGAACGAGGTTCAACCATCGAGAATCACTCTTGGAACCAAGCAACCGTGCCAACAGTGTGGACCCTCGCCTAATCTGTGTAACTACCTACACCACTAAGAGTAACGCTATCAAGAAAATAATTAATAAACATTGGCCCATTGTATCGGAAGATCTGGATAGCAACACTGTACCAATGCATTCTTTCAAGAAAGCCAGAAACATTCGAGACCGTGTGGTTTCCTCCTATCTGGAAACTCCACCTTTGCCTACTTTAACTTCACTTTGGAACCTCCCACCGATTTTTGGACATTACAAGTGTGGCAAGTGTAAAGCCTGCCCTCAGGTAATTCAAACTGAAGAATTTCACTATAAACACCATCGGATCAGATTAAAATCACACACCAACTGTAACACCACGGATGTGGTGTATTGTATCGTCTGCCCGTGTGATTTAATCTATGATGGCCAAATGCAACAACGGGTTAAAATGCGTTTTCTACAACACTGTAGCCGTGTTAGATGTAAAGTGACAGGCGCACCGATGGTCGAACATTGTTTGAGCAAGGGTCATTCACCGGAAAGTCTAAAATAGATTGCTTTAGAACATGTGATACTTGGCCCTAGGGGTGGCAATATAGCCCCTATCCTTAACGTCAGGGAACTGAAATGGATTACATTTTTTTAACTCTATCCAAAGTGGCCTTAATGAGTCTGAGCGCAGTTATGCGCAATTAGCTAACCAGCAAATCTATCTCCTAAAACCTGTTTCTCTTTCCTTTCTTTCACAACTATGTCTACATTCATGGTTCATGCACTTTATACTACCCAGTGTGGCAGGTATGCGCCTTAAGATATGTGATTTGTGGCCTTTTGTGATATATTAAGGTTAGATGTCTCACTACCTCACATGGCATGTGCACATCATGTTTACCATGGATGTAGTGATTAATTGTGTTTTGTTCTCTGATCATGATTTATTGCTTTTACAGTCCATTTGGATCAATAGGGTCTTGCAACCCAGCCCGGGTGTGCAGTCCCACTGCCCTGTGTGGCTAGTGCACAGCACGACCTCGAGCTCTCTGGGACTAAAGACGGATCCCCATAATGCCCTATATTTATATTATTTATTTTATTGGCTCTCATGGACTCATGTGTTCCATCCTTAATTAGAATCTAATTTCCCTTTCACCAGTCGGGAGAGTTGCGCTAGGTTACCCAGCCACCGGCCTCTGGTGAGTCTTTCTACCCTTTCCAACGCGGGTGTAGCCACGCCCCCTAACCACACTTCCTAGTTACTTGATTCCCAGAGGTAATGCAGACGCGAGTTTGAAACACCGCATCAAGGGATAACGCCGGGCCGTGTTCTCTTTTCTTGAACTTCTATCCCGATGTCTTTGTACGGTAGATAGGTAAGGTATTCAGCCATACGCCATTGAACGTAGCCCCAGAGACCCGATTCATTTTGTCCGGATCCGCTTGAATGTATTTTTGCTGACATTTGGCGCAGCGGTAATTTCTCCCGTTCGAGCTCCCGATTTACCCATTCTCCTATCCCTTTCAGCAGTGAGTCCACAACGCATTTGCCTAGATTGGATACGAGAGGACCCTCGATCTCATTCCTCTCACAGGTAAACTTTAACGCCATCCCTTACAGCACTGCAATGTTTTGTGGAGGTATGAAAGTTTGCTCCGATATGTTCTTTATTCTAAGTAGAAATTTGGTCTCTCCACAGCAGCGACGTGGTTACGCGTGCTTTGGGATATATCAATTTGATGACCCCTGACTCCCCGAATTAACCAGGTACAATTTTGGCTCTAGTACAGGTGACTCGTTTAAAACAATGTCTTCGGAGCGAGCACCTGATTTTGTTTTTGTTTTTGGACCCTTTAGATTCTAGAACCCATTTGTGGATGTGGGACGCCTGATAACACCCATAAACTGCCTGACTAACGATAATAGGTAAACCTTGGTATTTTTACACCTTTATAGCCACTGGCTGTATTTCAGCCTTTTTAGTTTTAGCAGTGGTCTTGGGGCCCTCCTCCCCTTTTTGGGTAACCTTCCTGTATGCCCTTCGGTGCAATTTGGAACTTGTGCTCCCTTTGTAGTCCTCCCTTATGTGTATGTTTTTAGATTCAGCCCAAGCGTGGGACAATCCAACCGCTATGGTTTGGCAGGGATCTTGCATATAGACCCTTACATAATTAATTTCTTTAATTCTCCCCTAGGAAGTTTGCCCACTTCATCCTCCATATCCTGAAGAAGACCCGCTTTGTAAGGGAAACTGCCCCTACCAGGAATAGGGTCGAAACGTAGACAACCTACCCCCACGTCACCAGCTTCTAACTCTAGCAAGATTTATACAGCTGTCTATAGAAGTCTGTTCTCAAGAATTGTTGGTTTTGTTTACCTGTATTGTGTGGCCCCTACTTGGGGAACCACCTCGACATTGTACAAATTTTTTTTGTTACTTAATGAAGATGGTTTTTTCTCATTTTCACAAAATCCCCTCAGCGCACATCCCCCCATCACTCCTTTTTCACGTATGTGGGCACAATTGTTTCTAAAACTTAAATTTGATTGATGTGTACTTGACAACTAATAAGAAGTTTTCCAGTACCTTGTGAATAAAACATGGTACTTTGATTTGTTTTCTGTTTGTTAATTTGTGATCGTAATTTGATTTTATGGTATAAAATCTTTTCTCCTTCTCAGTCTAGGACCCCTGTGTCTATACAATGTTCCTTCAATGGTTGTGGTTCAACCTGTCTCTTGCCGCCTTACAAATTTCCCTAACCCGTTTAAAGCCACTGCTTATGAAGATTTCTCACCCACGTCTTGCATCAAAACCCTCTCTGAAGAAGCCTTTTCACTTCAACTCAGTATTGTAAATACCTCTCGCACTCAAGTCATGTACCCAGAAGCACTGTAGACGTTCCGGGTCCTGAAGAAAGTCATACTGGACCATGATGCCCTTGCCCTGTATTGACCTATCACTCTCCTACCCTTCATCAGCAAAATCTGTGAAAACACAGTCTACATACAACTCAAACAATACAATCATGCCAACTATCTCATGCATGATTAACTCAGCTGGCTTCAGATCACCCTTTGGCATGGAGAATTATGACCATATCACCCCCACCACGAGGGATCTCCAATGGCTGCTTGCCAGCCCACGCCATTTTTAAAGTCATTTGTATTGATAGAGTGCAGGCTCACCTGCTCAACATACTCACCTGGGTCCATATATTTATGTATACATTAAACAGGTAAACCTACACTCTAATCAATTGGGGTTTTTACCATTTGGATTTTATACCATTTATCTTACAAATCCAAGTCACCGATACCTAAAGTTGTAAAGGATCAAGGGAGTTAGAGAGAAAATAGGTAGCAATAATAACATTTAGCATTTCATAAATAACCACAAACTCGGGAAAGGTTTAAAATCTTTATCTAAGTAAAATCTTTAAAATAACTCATAAATATGAAACTCAAATTAATTTCGTATTCTGTTTAGACTTGTGCAGAATTTTAGAACATAAGCATTTCAAATGATTTGGAGAGAAAATGTTGTTAAGCATTTAAACAGAGGGTGGGTAAAAGAAAGGGAAAACAGTACAATGACAAACCCACACTTTATAGTTATCTAGAACGGTGTGATGACCAACCCTGGTCACAGGCTGAGTCAAATAAATAGAATCTCAAAGTACAGATGCAAGCAGAAGAGAACAGGCGCAGGCCAGAATCAGGAGAGGTTACGGACCACATTAGATCAGGATAGGACCACCACAGGCTAACACCAGCACCACAGTTTTAAAGTTCAAAATACCAGCGTTGTAAACCCTCTTGGCAGCTGACAGTCGAACCCCGATTGGGTCATCGATCTCCTTCCCAGAACCCCGATTGGGTTATCGAATCTTCTGACAGAGTGCTCCACCAGCAACTCTGCTCCTGATCACCTATTGAGTGCGTTGGGTCAGCGACAGGTCAGCTATTCGGACAAGTCGGACAATCTAGCTAGCTAAGCCTACCCTAGTTATACTATTTTTCAGGTAAGTGTACCACCCCCAAATGTTGCAAATGTGTAAATCCCACAATTTTATTGGACAAGAACGAGGAGTAGCCATCACACCATATTTTTCTAGAGGCAACTTGTCAATCATGTATTCATGACATCCCCTCCCATAACTTTATCAACCCATGTTCTTTTTATTCCTCCCGGTAATAAAATGTATCACATGTTTTTATTTTAATAAACATATTTTATCAATTCAGCTTCCTCTGTCAAGGCAAGAAGTTAATTCTTCTCCGCCTTCCATGTCCGTCTTGGCCATGATTCAAGGCTACAGCTTCTGTAACTGCAGGACTTGTCGCACAGTCACAGTTTCTCCAAAGATAGAGTTCAGCAAAGCATTTTAGGCCCATTCAGTTTATCACGTGAAAATAGAAAAGAACAGTTTTAGAGACATCGAATAAATGAATACACTGTATGCCACTTATTTCTATTCTACTCCCATTATTTTATTTTATACTATTGCGTTAGAGATTATGCGAAACAGACAGCTTAGCAAGGCAGTGGTGCAAGCTTCTTGCACGTTAGGACACATAACGGCCATCTTAGTTATATTGCGCCGAAGTTTTCCCCCCAAGCATATCACGTGGGCATGACAGACGCATGCGCAGTAGAAAATCCAGTGTAGCAGCAGCCATTTTAGTGCAAGCGGATTATTGTTAGTTAAAGCACATTGACAAGCTTCCCTTAGATACCTATTAAGTCGTGTGATGCAATATTAATAAGACAAAAACATGTTAATTAGCACATTAATGTTATTACGAGAGGGTTGAGTACAAGCAAGTCACTTTACGTGTAAAACCTTGCTCCATCAATCTCCTCTTTGATGATATTTATATCATCACTAATTAATAACACAGATGCCAACTTTACACTTTACCCATTTCAGTTTCTTCAAACTTTCTATTATAATTCCTTTCATTCTTCATATGAAAGTCTTTCACCTTTTTGTATAAATGTCCATTATATTCTTCTAATTCTATTTCATTGATATTTCTTTTCTTTTCTACATGTGTCTTCTTATGTTCACAACATTTACGACAAATTATTATTCCTAAAATCATTAGGGCTTTTCCCACCATTAGCATCAGTATTTTACCTACAAAACTTTTCCCTATATTAGAAAACCAACTACCTATGGAGAAGAGACCATCTGTTAATACCTTCCATGCACTATCAACCTCCAGTGGTTTAAGTTCTTTTTCTAAATATGTAATATTCCTTACATACCTCTTCAGTTCTACACTTTTGTCAGGTATGTAAGTGCAACAATGTTGCGCCCTTATCATTCTGCGGACTCCGCCCTCCTTTGCCAACAATGTATCAAGAGCAAGTCAATTTTGTAAAACCATTGATCTTACTGCAACTCATTCAATATTGATCATTAGAAATCCTCCAGCAGTGTCAGTTGATAAATGATCCACTACTGTCGACAATTTGCAAATTCTTTCAGTATTTAAAACCACTCCCACTGAAGGTATCAATGCACTAAATATGTCAACTACAATTTCTGCTATACTAGCTCTTTTATTGCGTATTAGTTCTTTAGTATCTTCATTGCTTCCAGTGATTCTATTTATGTGGTATACCTTTGGGAATACTATTCCAAAATAGCAACTCCCATACCAATGATCAGGCAATTTGTAATATGCTTTGTTCACACAAATATAATAAATTCCAAGAAATACCGGTTCAGTTCCATCTTTAAAACCCCAACCCCCAATTATTTTATAATTGTGTTCACATTCACTGGAACCAATGAATATATTGTTATAATAACTTGTTTTCTCCCTGTGGAGACAGAGTTTCCCTTTCTTTTCAAAGTCCAGTAACAAAGCAGCATGAGTTTTGCCATTCAAGGTGTACTCTTTATTTTCTGCCCATTTAGAATCTTTCATTTCTGTTCTGTAGCTTTTATTTGGAAATCCTCTCTCCTTTTCTCAACTACATTCAAAAATATATTTTCTTCTTGTAAAATGCATGTTAAATTATTCTTGTGTGCTTCAGCTATATCTATTGTACCTATTGTTAGAAAATATTCTCCCATATAACGAGCTATGTTACCTTTACTTTGTACAGAATTCAGGTTATTCTGAATAGGAAGTTCAGAGAAAATCACATCTAGATTATAATAATAATATTTTAAGTGTCTTCTCTTGTAAAATAAGCTAGCTAAAATACTACATGAAATACCATAAGTCAGGGGCAAATGATGATAATTGACGCCTTCCGCTACAGACAATGGTAGCTCCATACATACCTAGCAATCGCTTATTTCCATTGCCTCTACATAGTGTACTAATAGATTTGCAAATACATTCAAATGTGTTCTATTTCTAAATTTATCATAATGCAATCCTTCCTCATCTGATGCTTCTACTTCTATTCTTTGCTGCCTAACATTGTCTATATTTCCATGTGTGTCTAATTTTTTCAGGTGCATCTACCTTCTCATGAATGTTAGTATCATTCTTTTCATTTTTACTCATTAGATAAGGAATAGCTACTGTCAATCCTAACCATACTATGAGTATTATTCCTACACTACATGTGCATATTCTACAGCATGTTTTTAGGCATTTTCTTTTCGGTTTACCATTAACAGTATGATCAGCCATTTTTCGATTAAGGAGACTTTTTCACAGAATTTCAACATGTGAAAATTTCAAGTTGGTCTTACTTCTTCGTCTGTTGGTTCATCAATCAATTCATCATTATCACTCAGATCAAATTTTTCAAGATCTTCAAGAATGACACAAGTCCATTCAGGGCCTCTGAACTTATTATTCAGTCTTTTCAAACGCTGACATCTTCTTTTTTAGAATTTCTTAACAAAACCAGGCCAATTATCTCCTTTTCTGAGTCTTTTAGCTGGAACTATGCTTTGTTTTTCTTCAATTATTCCTTTGTTTTCATTCAGTTGTGGCTCAATTTGTGTATCTTTGTCATCTGTATCCCTCTCTATCTGACTTGGTCCAGGTCTTTCTTCTGTTTCTTCCCCCTGGATACTAATCTGGCCTTGCTCAGGTATGTGCTGTAATTGACTTTTATTTGGTTTGTTTTCTTCTTCCTGGACACATTTATCTACATCAATCTGATCCTGCTCAAGTATCTCGATCTCTTGCTCTTCTTCTTGAGCTCTCGCCCTTTTACCTATCTTTCCCTTCTCAGACTCTGAAACTGTGATAGGTATTTGGAATGTCTGAGTATATTGATCTTTCCTTATCATTTCCTCCTCAGAATTACTTTTGGCTTTGATTTTTGTAATCTGAGTACGTTCTTCTATTCCTGACTCATCCTCACTATCACTCTGTATGTTTGGCTTCTGGTTCTCACAACATCTACAGGAATGTCAATTACTGGAATCCATTCATCCTGACTAGTGGTCGGTTGTTCATCATCAACTACTTCGGAATCACTTTCTCGAGACTCCTCAGCTGCACAACCTTCAGTTTCAGTTTCGTCAGGTACGCCACTCTTTTTGTATGGCTCGCATTAATCCAATTTGGAACTCCTTTACATTTTACTGCTGTAGTGGTAACCAATATCACTTGAGTTGGTTTTCCCCACCTTGTAACTAGGCAAGATTCTCGTGTGCTCCTTTATTACAACCCAGTCACCTGGAATCCGATCGTGTGCTGGAGTTGGTTGCCTGGTGACGGCATCTTCTCCAACCTGGTGAGAGATAGAACGCACTTGGTCAGCCAGTTCTTTGCAGTACTCTCCTACTAAATCATCAGATATATTTATCAACTTTTGTCCTGACACCCATGCCTGTCTCATTGCTCTTCCCATGAGTATTTCATGAGGACTCAAACCTGTTTTTCTGTCTGGAATGCTTCCGAGTCCCATCAGAACAAGAGGTAAAGCATCTAGCCACTCTAATCGAGTTGATTCATAAATCTTTCCCAATCTTGACTTGATTCTGCTATTCAGTTTTTCTACCACTCCAGAAGCCTCTCGTTGGTATACACAGTGCATTTTTTGCTCAATTTTAAATGCTTCACAGATTAGACCAATTATTTCATTATTGAATGTCTTCCTCGGTCTGATTCAATCGTTACTGGAAAACCGAAACGCTCTCTAAGTAATAGTTTGGCTACTGTGATGCTATCATTCCTACGTGTAGGGTAAGCTTCCACCCATTTTGAAAATAAGCAGACAATGACGCACTTCATTCCTCTACAAGGGGGCAACTGAATGAAATCAATCTGAAGTCGAATAAAAGGACCTTCTGCCTTTCCAATCTTTCCTGACAAAACCACAGTTCTTTTCCCAGGATTCATTTGTTGGCATATCAAGCACCTATGGCAAAGACTCTCTGCAATGTTCCTGAACCTTGCGGTTAACCTGGTTTGTCTGAATAGTCTTACCATAGGATCTCGCCCTAGATGAGAATCACCATGATACATCCAAACCATAGGAGCAAGCATACAGTTTGGCAACAAAGGCCTCCCATCAAGGTAAACAATGACACCATCTCCAGCCCTTCTCTAACATCCTATTTTTGCCCAATCTTCCTTTTCTTCCTGGTCTGCATCATTTTGCAAATCTTTCACTTCTTCCCATGCTTTCACTCTCTCAAGCAACATAAGTTGGCAGCTGTTTCTCTTTGGTTCAATTTTCGTGATTATTGCCATTTTATTTTTGGCACAAAAATAGTTGGTCAGCATATCGATTACCTGCTGTCACTTTGTCATTGCCAGATTGTTGAGCAGCACACTTGACCACAGCTACAGTACCTGCTGAAGTCAGAAACTCTCTTTGCATTCAGAGTTGGCCAAAATCATGCACAACTCCATAGCAATATAGACTATCAGTAAAAATGGTTACTTTCAAATTTTTTCCAAATTTGAAAGCTTTTGTCAATGCAATTAGTTCTGATACCTGTGCAGATTTTACTCCTGGTAAATATGATGCTTCAATTGGACCCCATAGAGTGCAAACTGCGTAAGCAGCACTCAAACCTCCTTCTTCATGTTGCATACATGAACCATCTACAAATAGCTCAAGTTCTGAATTTATTAATGGCTCTTCTCTTATGTCTGGGCGTGGTTTAGTACAGTATTCTGTAGGATCACTGCAATTATGTTTGATTTCATTCTTGACCTCTGCAAAGTGCGATTCAGGTAATAATGTTGCTGGGTTCAGAATATTACACCTAGCAATGGTCACATTTTCTGCACCTACAAGAATCCGTTCATACTTAGTCAGCCGACTAGGTGTTAGGTACTGAGTTTTTGTCCTGGTCAATAAGATCACAACTGTATCTTCTGGAACATACACCGTTACTGGATGTCCCATGATAATAGACTCACTTTGCTCAAGACTCGCACAAGTTGCTGCTACTGCCTTCAGACATCCTGGCAATGCTGCTGCCACTGGATCCAGAGTAGAAGAAAAATATGCAACAGGGCGTCTCATCAGACCATGAGTCTAAGTCAAAACTGAAAGTGCACAATTGTCTCGTGTATCGCAAAATAATGCAAAATCTTTTGTATAGTCAGGCATTCCCAATGCTGGAGCTGAACACAGACAATCTCGTAATTTTAGGAAAGATGACATGCTTTCATCATCCCATTCTACTGAGTCCTTTGCTCTTTTTCTTGTCATTTGTATCAATGGTTTTGCTAAAGCTACAAATCCCACAATCCATTGCCTACAATAACCTACAACTCCAAGAAACATTCTGATTTCTTTCTGTGTTTGAGGTAGATTCATGTTTTGAATTATTCTGATTCTCTCAGAGGTAACCCTTCTGACACCTCTCTCTATCTGGTGCCACAAATATTTCACTGATGTGGTACAATACTTCAATTTCTCAGGTGATACTTTGTGTCCACCTTTACCTAAGTGATTCAGCAAAGCAATTGTATCAGTAACACAGTCTTTTCCATTCTTAGATGCACCAAAACTGACTGTCCGGGCAATATTAGAGATTCAAGACACTTTTTAAAGATCTGATTAAAGATCGATGGACTTTCTGTGTACCCCTGAGGGACGCGAACCAAACATAGATATGATCATAAAATTTGAACGAGAAAAGATATTTACTATCTGGGTGCAGTAGTATTGAAAAAACATGCGTGACAAAGGTGAACCAGCCTGCTGCCCATGGTATTTGATACAAAATCACAGCAGGGTTTGGCACAACTGGACAACATGGGACAACAATTTTATTAATTTTGCGGAGGTCCTGTACGACCCTGTATTTTCCGCTTGGTTTCTTGATGCCAATTATGGGTGAATTACATGGACAGCTCATTATTTCCTGCAAAATTCCTACTTCCACTAGACGTTTTATTTCTAGTGAGACTCCTGCTTTTATTTCTGGGCTCATTTTGTACTGACGAATATTTGGATAAACTGCACCTTCTTTTACTGTCACTTTGAATGGGTCAACGTTTGCCATTAATCCTACATCTTTTCCTGTGAAATCCCATACTATAGGATCTACCGTATTCTGTAATTCTTTCGGCAAGTCTTCAATAGTAAACTTTGATTTTTCAGTTGTTTCTTGTTTTGCTAACATGATTTTATAAATTTTGTCGTCATCTGGGGTTTGAATTTCAACACCATTTGGTGTACAAAAGATAGTGCAATTCATTTTGCTTAGCAAGTCCCTACCTAACAGATGTACAGGACTAGAGTCACATACGACAAATTTATGCATTTCTTTAAAATTGCCTATTTTGACTTCCATTGGTCTGTAACTGGGGTACTAATTTGTTTATTAGAAATGCCCACTACTTGGATCGCTTCTCCTGAGAGGGGTAGGTTTGGAACGTCTGCTGTTCTTACAGTAGAACGGGTAGCGCCAGTATCCAACAGGAAAGTAAAATCATTTCCTTCAACCTTTCCCTCAATGTATGGACCTGACTGATCTACCTGCAAGGATGCGCCAAGTACGCACTCCTCGTCCTTCGACCTCAGGCACCATCAGAAACTGTCTTCATCAAAGTATGAGTCGCTCAAAAGAAATTAGGGTGTCACTGTTTGGGTCCTTTTTACCACTTCCTTCCCAACTGGTGGTATCTATACTGTATGCTGGTTGACTCCCAGGGTTTGGCATAGGCGCTAATAGTTACTGATTTTGTATTACCTGTTTTTGCTGCTTTTTTGTTACCTCATTCTGCGTCTGTGGATTCAAATTATTATTATTATTTAGCACAGCCTTACACTCGTTCTTTCAATGCCCCAACTTGCCGAACCCATGACAAGGAAATTTTTCTTAGCTTCTTCCAAATTAAATTTAACTCTAGGTTTATTACCATTTCCATCTCCTTGAGTCTGCATATTTTTAAATTGTTGTTCTTTTTGTTCTACTAATTTTACCTGTGCCCACATTACTTTTTCTTCCAAATTCTTTTGTTTATTGTCCAATTCATTTTCACAATGTTTTGCACACTTCAGTATTTCATCTACAGGTTTGGCCTGCCAACAGATTTTATTATCTTTAATCCATTGCGAAATTTCTGGTCTTAATCCAGACACAAACCGATAGATAAAATGTGTCATATCTTTGGTGTCAATATTTTATAAACCACTATACTGTTTAATAACCTGTAAAAGACGTTCATAATATGCATGTACAGATTCAGCTTTGTTCTGGGTAGTTCTGTCTATTCTTGTCCAATCTGTCTCTTTTGGTGGTACTTTCCCTTACAAATACAGTATAACCTTATTATACTTTCTCATCACCTCATCTAATGGTGCTCCTGTTTTCGGGTCTCTAGGATACTCATCATTTGGCTAGTTTACTGCAATTTTACATTCTGTCCATAAATCGACAGGAAAAACAATGTTGAATAATCCATCTAGATCCTTTAATTGCACTTTTGAAACCTTTACAAATCTTTCGACCTGTCCGTACCAATCTACAGGTTTCTCTCTAAGTTTTGGAAAGTCATTTGTAAATGACAATATATCTTGTTGGGACCAAGGAACATGCACATAACCTCCACCTGGTACTTCCCTCATTCGACATAACCTTTCCACTTTTTCTGTTTCTTTCAACATATATTCTGATATAGTGCTTTTCCCTTGAGCTTCTTCCTTTTTCTTTAACCACCTAGCTTTCCATCTGTCTACATCACCCCAATTTTGCAACAATGTTAGCAATTCTTTGATTTGTAATTTACGACCTGACACATTCATATTTTCTAAATCTTTGTCAGAAAATTGTGCTCGATATGGTTTCTGTAACACTTTTGATTTACCAATGTCAATTCCCAATTCACTTGCCAGACTCGTTAATTTTTCATGAAATGTTTTTGTATTCCGGGTGATACTCCGACATATAAACAACAATTCATCTTCATTTAATACATTTAATCGATCTAATCCCACATTCCCAGCAATCATTTCTTCTAGTTCAATTCTTAATTTAAAAATAGCCAATGTCTTTGACTGTGATTTTGGTTTTTCTATTTCTCGAGACCATCTTTCAATTTCTTCTGGAGTAACTACAGTTGCACTTCTCGTACCTGAAGAGCTTTCTATTTGTACTTCTCTAATATTTGCAGGTGTGGTTTTCCTAACTGAACTACTTACTGGTTCTCTTATAGGTAAATCCATCAAAGAAATTTCTCACCCACATTCACTTGTTTGGTCATCCACTATTAATGTTTCTTTCCTTGGTTGTACTACAGGTGTAGTTAGAACAGGAGGTCTGGGACTAGTTTGTTTTTCTCCATATAAAGGAACAACTGTACCTATAGTTACTGGAATTGTCAAGGCTTCAGGATTGACATTTAACTGTTTAATTTTCTGAATTAATTCATTCCTTTGCTTAATTATTGCTTCTCGTTCTTTTTCCTGTAATGTTTTTTTTAATGATGCCTCATGTAATACTTGCAGAAGTAAAGGTGGTTTTAAGAATGGGGCACTAGCATTTGTCTGATTCTGCTCCTCATTATAAGGTGGTGGATTTTTCATTAATAAATCCTTAAAGTAATCATCTTCTGGATCATCACTTGTCATTAAATTTGTATTTTTCTCAGTACTTTTACTCCCTGTTTGTTCTTCTAATGCTCGGACAGGATATAATCCTTCCACCAGCATAGACTGTCTCCATTGTTTCATCTGCTTATCTCTTGTCTCTTTAGGAAATTTAGGATAAAATTTACTAATACTTTTATCACTTCTGAATCTGTCTCATTCAAAAGCCTCTATTTCCCATTCCTCCAATGCCTCATATTGGGTTAATCTAGGTCTTGGATCTAATTCATTCATGCGTGTTCTTAAATTATACAAAACTCTACCATTAAAGGTACAATTTTCTGGAAATGCTAAAATTCCATCAACTTTTGTATATTGTATCCAATTTCCTAACCATATACAAGTATGGTAGCCCCTTTCGACCATCATGTATGATGCGAGCGTGTTCGTTAGTGGAATAATAATCCCTTCTCTGGTTTTTATTGACTTATCCTTTTTAAAGAAATGTTTAACTTTCTTGGCAAACAACATTTTTCTTTTATCTCCGTACATGATATAAGGTCTTCCTCTTATCATCCGTTCTTTAGCAAAACCTAGATATTTTCTATTTAGTCGATTTCCTATAAATCCTGGATCTAAATGCCACATATATTTTATGCCGTTTTACTTTGTGATGACACTCAGTTTGTCTACAAAAAAGTTCCAATGCAAAAATGTTTCTTATTTACAATGACCAATCAATGATTAGAATACAAACAAGTTCAACCAATAGTTGCGCGACTTTTCCGTGAGACGAGTTCTCACGCTCCTGTGCTCACCCCTCCTTTACAAAATTTCCTCAGCTACATACCCACTGTATTAACCAATACCAGCGTGGCTCTGAGTGACGTCAGCGCAGCACCGCAACTGACTCCCTCCTTTGTAAGGTAATACAAGAGTTTATTTTGATGCACTTTAAATGCTCATTTTTATTAATTAACAACGTAAAAACATTTGCCACTATGTCCAAGTAACTATTTTGACTGAAAAGAATGATTTATATTCACCGCGAGTAACTCTCTTCCGTTTACTCTTCATACACTACAAGTAGATCCCTTCCGTCTACCTTTCACGCAAGCATCGGAGAACCTGTTACTCCCTTAGGCTTGCCCTTTCTAGGTTATCCAAGGTCAAAGTTTCACCAACGAACCCCTTTACTGTCAATCAAGCTCAGAAGAACCTGCTACTCCTCCAGTGTGACCCTTTCTACGTGATATCACACCAAAGTTTTACTAGCAAACATTTTGCTATCAATTATTCACACATTTATTCAGAAAAAAAATCCCTAAAACAGTACTTCCAGTTTTACCTAACCATGCACTTACTACCTTGAACAAGTGACCTCACTACAGAATGGCTTCCATTTGCCAACTGTTATTCTGCCACCGGGGTTTCCAGACAAAACATAAAAACAGGTACGAACAGTTTTGGTTAATGCATAAAATCAATAACTAATAATCAATCAATATTTACTAACTACCTATCTACACTGATCCCTAACCTTGCCTCTGCTACCAAAATAATTGATAGAGGCAGGCTCACCTGCTCAACATACTCACCCGGGCCCATATATTTTTGTATACATTAAACAGGTAAACCTACACTCTAATCAATTGGGGTTTTTACCATTATGATTTTATTACATTTATCTCACCAATCCAAGTCAATGATACTTAAAGTCCTAAAGGATCAAGGGAGTTAGAGTGAAAATAGGTAGCAATAATAACATTTAGCATTTCATAAATAACCACAAACTCGGGAAAGGTTTAAAATGATTATCTAAATAAAATCTTTAAAAAAACTCATAAATTTGAAACTCAAATTAATTTCTTCTTCTGTTTAGACTAATGCAGAATTTCAGAACATAAGCATTTTAAATGATTTGGAGAGAAAATGTTATTAAGCATTTAAACAGAGGGTGGGTAAAAGAAAGGGAAAACAGTACAATGACAAACCCACACTTTATAGTTACCTAGAACGGTGTGATGACCACCCCTGGTCATAGGCTGAGTCAAAGAAATAGAATCCCAAAGTACAGATGGCAGGAGAAGAGAACAGGTGCAAGCCAGAATCAGGACAGGTTACGGACCAAATTGGATCAGGATAGGACCACCACAGGCTAAGATCAGCACAACAGTTAAAGTTCAAAATGCCAGGGTTGTAAACCCTCTCTGCAGATAACAGTCGAACCCCGATTGTGTCATCGATCTCCTTCCCAGAACCCCAATTGGGTTATCGAATCTTCTGACAGAGTGCTCCGCCAGCAACTTTGTTCCAGATCACCTATTGAGTGCGTTGGTTCAAGGACAGGTCAGCTATTCGGACAAGTTGGACAATCTAGCTAGCTAAGCCTACCCTAGTTACACTATTTTTCAGGTCAGTGTACCACCCCCAAATGTTTCAAATGTGTAAATCCCACAATTTTATTGGACAAGAACGAAGAGTAGCCATCACACCATATTTTTCTAGAGGCAACTAGTCAATCGTGTATTCATGACATCCCCTCCCATAACGTTATCAACCCATGTTCTTTTTATTCCTCCCGGTAATAAAATGTATCAAATGTTTTTATTTTAAAAAACAATTTTATCAATTCAGCTTCCTCTGTCAAGGCAAGAAGTTCATTTTTCTCCGCCTTCCATGTCTGTCTTGGCCATGATTCAATGCTACAGCTTCTGTAACTTCAGGACTTGTCGTGAAGTCGCAGTTTCTCCAAAGATGGAGTTCAGCAAAGCATTTTAGGTCCATTCAATTTATCATGTAAAAATAGAAAAGAACAGTTTTAGAGACATAGAATAAATGAATACACTGTATATCACTTCTTTCTATTCTACTCCCATTATTTTATTTTATACTATTGGGTTAAAGATTATGCAAAACAGACAGCTTAGCAAGGCAGCGGTGCAAGCTTCTTGAATGCTAGTACACATAACGGCCATCTTAGTACTATTGCACAGAAGTTTCCCCCCCAAGCATATCACGTGGACATGACAGACGCATGCGCAGTAGAAAATCCCGCGTAGCAGCAGCCATTTTAGTGCACGCGGATTATTGTTAGTAAAAGCGCATTGACAAGCATCCCTTAGATACCTATTATGTCGTGTAATGCAATATTAATAAGACAAAAACATGTTAATTAGTACATTAATGTTATTACGAGAGGGTTGAGTACGAGCAAGTCACTTTACATGTAAAACCTTGCTCTATCAGTATAATTTGCACAGTGATGACAACCGCCATTCCTATCTTGCTGACAAGCTCTCCACCTGTGGTGAATCTCGGCATACTTGCAGCCAGCCTACTATTAGATTGAAAATGAAGTGTAGTGTGATTTATTTGTCTAAAAAATCCTACTGCAGGAGGACAGCAACAACACATTTAGTGTGTGACTGCTGCTAGTGTTCTATTTAGTGCTATGCAAAAAGCATTCTCTGGTCCATTTTGAACACAAGCATGCATTTTGCGCTAAGAAAACAGCACTAAATGCAGAGTTCCATGTAAATTTTCATAAGTACACTACAACAAATTACACGATTCCCCCCACACTTAAAAAATGTGGTTCAATGCTGAAGTATTAGATATTGAGGCATAGTCCTGCTTTAGTGTCAAGAAGCTTGGAGTTCTCAGGAGGATCCACGTCAGGAAACCATTCAGCACAGAGTGATTCTGTCCGTCAAGATCTTTCTCATGTGAGAACTGGACTGCCTTTTATCCACATGTAACAGAAAAGGATTGAACCACCTTTTCCATCTCAACATGCATCCTGCGGATGTGATGATTGCTGACTGAACAGAGAAAGATCTACCAAATTGCACCAAACTCTCCTCAGAGGGTTTGTCTTCAACTACCTTTTCATGGAAGGTTCCAGTTGCGCTAAGTGTTTAGATGGCCAGTTATCCAGCTTCTTTAGGAAGATGTGAGGTCTGCCTTTTGAGCATCGTGGGTCTAGAGATGTGTCACCACCTGACTGTTCGCACAGAGGAAGACCCTGTACAGTTGTATAAATCGATCACGCATACTAGAACATTGCAGTATTTTACCAGCATAACTTTATAATGCGAGGCTCTTCAATGCCTAATTATATTGATTTCTATTGATGAGGTTAGATTTCTTCCTAATGTTAGTTTTATCAACCACTCAAGGGGAAATAAACTAGACTAGTAGGTAAATTATTTTACATTCTACATAGGGTCTACATCTGAATGGAGAGAGCGATATATTGGTTCCAGCACAAAGAATTCCACATTGAGGGGCTGTTCTAGACATGGGAAAACAAGTGTTTTTCCCAGCCATAAGAAATGTCTACAATCTGTCTGCTTCAGTCTACTTCAGTGTGTCAAGAATTCTCTCTTCTGGGATCCATGGACACATTCAGCCCACAAAGCTGGTAAGCATGGTGACATATGAGACCTTTGCACGACACAGGAAATTGGGGTGACAACTGTAATCAGTTTCCCGGCAGTCCCTATACTGATCATTCAAAAAGAACATCCTCGTTAGAGTTCCTTTTTGACCTTTGATTTCTTGAGATACAGTGGTGACCGATGCCTCTTTGCAGGATGAGCTGGTCACCTAGACAACCCTCAGAAGTTGTGCTCCCAGTCAAAAAGGACCATCACATCATGTTGTAGCCATGGGCAGTTCACCTGGGTCCGAAGTTCTCCTTGGTGGTGATCACAGTGGATCTTCTACCTCAGACAGACATGCCCATTATGTACTAATTGAGCAAGCATCTAGGGACAAAATCCAGGGAACTTTCCCAGTACACGCAGTTTGGCAACGGACGAAGGCATGGGGGGCATTTGGTTGATGGCAGTCCATCATCTGGGACTACAGAGCACAGAAGCAGACAAGATGAGCCAACATAAAACATTGATGATTTTTGACCAACGGTTTTGCAAAGCCCTCCTCTTGGGACAGCAAGAAATGGACTGCATTGCAACAGAAGTAAATGCAAAATCCCTTTTGTGGCCCTCCAAGTTTCCAGAGCCTGCGAGGAATGCATATGTTCATCAAGAGGATTTCTTTTTGCTTTTCCACTAAAGTTGGTTAAGAGGATTTCCCTTGTCATCCCAATTGTCAAGTTCAGGCTTGCAGGTAGAAAGGTGAATCTCATCACACCAGACTGGCCTCCTCAGCGAGGCATCTGCAGCTTCTTGTGCCACACAAGAGATGCCGATCGGTCAGATCAGTTTTTTCGGACGTTAGACAGAATCTTCCAACCCCACTAAATTGCTGAACGTGACTTTGGCTCATGAGGCCTTGCAGTATGGACACATGACGCTCCCTGATAAATATTTGCTGTCATGAGAAAGGCAAAGTGTTTGTTTACAAGGTCTTCAAATGTATTGATTTGGAGGAGGCCCTGCCTAAAGTTTGTGATCAAAGTGGTGGGCACAAGAATATGCCAGGCAGAGGCAGTCTTACCTTGTCCTCTTTATCTGATAGTTAAGTTTAGAGTTTTCTTCTATCAGATTGATCCCCAACCCCTTTGACCCAAAGCACAAGGCAAATTTACAGCACCTTTCATGTAAGGTTGCTCTTTTAGAGGCCATCACCTCAGCCAGCAGAGTGAGTATGCTTAAAGTTCGTTTGTAGTGATTAACTGTACATGGGTTTTCATTGTAACAAGGTGTCATAAGAACTCCTTCTTTTTTCCAAATGTTCCTGATTTTCAAATTAATTTCCTCGCCAACTTTTTCCCATATCCCCCCAGAAAATAGGTTGCTTCAGACCCATGGTGTGTAGAGGTTTTATTTATTGTATGATTTAGACAGATTCATAAGGTCAAACAGTTCTTTGTCAGTCATGGTGCTGAACAGGTCTAATAGGATCTTACCTAGTAAGCTTTGTGCCTACAAGGGGTAACGTGTCTACTGATGAGAAAATTGAAAATATTGTTAGTTTTAATATGGACCCATTGATCTGTCGTACAAAAAAAGAGTTGGCACGATTGAACAATCTGCATTTAAACATCAGTGGCAGGTGTAATGTAGTTAAAATGCTTTTTTTGCCCAGATTTTTATATTTTTTTCGGGCTTTATGCCTGGAGTTTTCGCCCCAATTATTTAAAAATATAGAATCAATGTTCTGAAGACTTATATGGGATTTTAAGAGACCCCGCAGAGCTCTTAAATGGATCACATTGCCAAAGGATAGAGGGGGATTAGCTATGCCTAACTTCAAACTGTACTATTGGGCAACTGTGTTAAAATATTGTGTGCCACTTATTTGTAAACAAGTTAATGACTTTGTTATCCCGACACCACAAGAAATTATCTTGGGGGAGGGCTGCGAGGGATGCTTGTGGCGACACCTCAATGATGGCTACTTTAAGAAAGTCAAATTTAAGACTATAACCAGTATATACAAAGTGTGGAGTAATGTGCGGAAATTACTGGGGCTTGGTCGCTACTCATATTATACCCCTGTGAGTCGCAATAAAGACCTCCCTGAGATTTTCCAGGATGGATGTATGGCCAGGTGGGTTTGAGGTAGGGATGCGACATTTGGGCTGTTTCTATACTCTGGGGGGACTGAAGAGTTTTGAGGATCTACGTATCGAGTATGATATCAGCCATAGGGGCTTCTTTAAGTTCCTACAGATTAGAGACTTTTTATCAAAGAAAGAGGGGGTCGGCTAAAATTCTAAACTAGCCAAGCTATAGAAATTCTGTGTAGAAACCCTACTCCAAAAAATTGGGGAAATATATGAAAACCTGAACTTAATTTTTCCAGATGATATGAAGAAACAATCAGTGATGTGGCACTGGCAGGACAAACTCTAAGTACAGCCTTCAATTCCCCTATATGCATATGAGCTATCACAAACATGCTTTATGTCTAGTTAACTACTCGCCCAGTTTTACAAAAGGTTTTTCTCCCTGTATTACACCCCTTATAAAATAGCAAAATGGGGAACAGGTAAGGGCACCACCTGCCCGCGGTGTTCATTGTTTGAAGCCAACATCATCCATATGTTCGCATCCTGTAATTCACTTTTTAATATAAGAACAGAGATGTCTGTTTTTTTATCAGAAATATTCCAGGTAGGAATCAATATCTCAACAGAAGAGATCATATTGGGGGTTGCAAACTATTAATCGACCCAAATATATGCAGGGATTGGTTTTTAATAGCTATGACTGTGTTTCGACTTTGTGTGGCATCATCATGGCTAGATCAGAACCCACCTGCGTTTTCACAGTGGAGGGCTAGGTTGCTTACAATATGTAGCCTTGAGGTAGCCATTTATAAAAATAAAGGGCTTCGCAAAAGGAAAAGGGGTATGGCGTTATGGGAACCACTGCTCCGGTGGATTCAAAGTCACACGTAGGGCAGGTCTCCACTATATGTAATTAATTGTATATATCAGATAGAAAACCCTAGCTTTGCTAGATTGAATTTTGCTTGCTGATGAACTGTATCACTAGCTATTTCTGAGTAATTATATTCTATATTATCTGTATATAATGATTATCATCCCTACGATTTGTATGTAATTTTCCGGTGTTTGTATATCTTTTTTGTTCGTAATTGATCTTGGTCATCTGGAAGGGTGGGCTGGGTAGGGATTGGAAGGGAGGGGGGGGGGTTGAAAAAGAGGGGAAAAAATAAGGGAAAAACATTATGAATTGTATTTGATCAGTATTTTTTGATCTCTGGATTAAAGGAGATTATTGCTCTTCTAAATGATAACCAATAAAAATATTTTTTTTTTTTAAAAGGAAAAAATGTGACATCCTACAATCTTTCCTTTCACTCTTATTTCCCAGCAAGGTTATAGTTCACATTACAAAAACCCTCACTTTGCAGTAAACACCAATCTTCATGTAAAAAGTATAAGCAGTAATTTGCCACACGACATTGCATGGCATTTGATCTCTGTTTTTTGAAAAACACACAGCAAATGGGACGAAACTAAAACAAAATTGAAAAGACCTCTTAATAGCTCATTCACATTCTGAATCCCAGCATGATTATTTTTGGGGATGTTTGTTTTAGCACCTCCCACACTCCTACTTCTAGTGCATATTTTCATACCTTTGCTATATATTAATCTCTACTCGAAGAGAGATCATTTGGTTATTTTCCTAAAGAGTTAATTTAGTGGCCTTGGTCACTGTGTGAAGGTTGGTTTACCGTGCTGCTGTAGTCTACTTTTTGTGAATGTCAAAGAGAATTCCATAGTAAAGAAGCAACAGTTACTTGTAATCCTAGGTTTTCATCTTGCACATATTGCCTAAATTCATAAAAAAGTTCCACCCACATCCCTGTTTATGGGCCACAGATCTTGAACTGAGTATTACACAGTTCTGTAGTAGGGGATCTCTGTGTATAGTCATAATCTAGTGAATAGTCCCGCCCATGTGCGTGGACCCCGGAGCAATCAAAAATAATCTCTAAAGTGTTGAAAAAATGCAGAACTGCACAGACACTTAAGAGAGAATTTAAAGACATATAATGCAGCCTATAACAGGCTACACTGTCCAGTACTTCAGCTAGAAATTCCACCAAAAATCCACAAAACAGCAAAGCCTGTCCAGATTTCCCTTGCCTTCAGAAAAAACCCCTCTGGATGATAGAGAGGAAGACATGGACAGACAAGCCCCATAGGCTGCCATTATGTGGCTCAGAATAGGATACTGTGCCTTTAAGAGAACTTTCCAGAACTCCACAGTATCCCAGAATGCCCTGCAGGTCTCTCATACTTTCAGTTCTTTTTTCCGGCTCCTGCTAGCAGGACCCTGGAGCATTGAGCTCTCCCTTTTCAAGGGTTTTGTTGGTGTTTTTTGCACTAAATTCGATTTTGTGTACTTTTTCAGTACTTTAAAGCTTTCTTCTTGGTTCCTTGCACCCCTTGGCAGTCCATGATGCCTGCATTATTCGACAAATGCCCGGAGTGCTCCAGGAAGAAGGCCAAGACAGACCCCCATGAGGTCTGTATCCTCTGCCTTCCCTCTTCCCACATTCCTGAGGAGTGTGAGATCTGCCAGGGCTTCTCTGGCAGGACCCTGAAGGACAGAATGAAAATCAGACTTCAGGGACTTGAAGAAAGAAGACAGAAGACGCAAGGTGGGTCTGGAGGGGCTTCATCTGCCCATGCTGAGGCCCCTGGGGGGCTCCCCGGGGGCAGGAAGCCCAGCACACGTCCCCATTCTCCGTCTGGGTCGGTGGCCCCCACCAAGACGTCGAGGGGGAAGTCCAAGGCCGGCTCCCCATCTCCCCAGGGCTCTGGGTCGAGAAAACGTCGCCCGTTGACGTCGAGGGACCTGCATAGGCCGCCGTCGGACACAGAGACGCTGTCTTCGTCGCTGTCATCGGCGTCGACGTCGAGCTCTCGGCGTCGACAGCATCGGCGTCGACGCTCGCCTCCTAGGCGACACCGTCGTTCGCCGTCAAGGCGCAAGACTTCACCGTCGTCGAGGGGATCCTCGTCGTCAAGCCCGCCGTCGACGCGGAAGCACTCGCCGGCGAAACGGAGGCGTTCGCCGTCGAGGCGTAGGAGGTCAAGATCGACGTCGAGACGCTCCAAGGCGTCGTCGAGGCGGTCGACGTCGAAGCACAAGAGATCGCCGTCAAGGTGCAAGAGATCGCCGTCAAGACACCGAGGGTCGTCGTCGAGATGGTCCGGGTCAAAGTCGAGACACGGCAGTCGTTCGACGCCGAAGAGGAAGAGACGGTCGACGCCGAGGGGTCGCTCGACGTCGAGAGGTCGGCGGTCGACGCCTGAACACCAACCGAAGGCGTCGAAGGATAATATTACGCGGCCTAGGGCTGTGGGGGGCTCCCCTCAGCCCAGGAAGGATGGTGGGTCACCGGGAACGGTGTACTCGGAGGTATACACTCCAAAGAAGTCAGTTACACCTCCTCCTCCGCTACCTAGAGGCCCGCGTCCGAGGAATCCTACTCCTCCTCCTTTGCCTCCTCCGCCCGTCAAGCCTCCTCCGGTTCGGCCGAGGTCGGCCTCGTTTCCCGATCTCCCGACCCCTCCCAAGAAGACTCCTAAGTCCAAGGAACCACGTAAGCCCAAGTCGGCCACCCCGGAGTAGCCGGTGGACCGGCCGAGGCCCAGGAGATCGAAGTCTCGCTCCAGACGGAGGGACCGTTCGAGGAGCAGGCACAGGTCCTCCACCCGTTCCAGACGGCGCCATAGGAGACGCAGGTCCAGGACCGATACCTCTTCTAGGACCCGCTCCTATTCCCCTACGTTGTCCGATTCCCCGGAGACTAGGGTGTCTCCTATCGACGACATTGGTACATTCCAGGAGGTCCTCCTGAGGGGGGCCGCAAAGTTGGGTATCACGGTGACGGCTCCTACACCTACGACGTCCGTGATATTCGAGACCTTGCACAAAAAGCACCTGTCTCGCCCTCTGCTGCCCTTGGTTCCGGGACTGGTGGAACCGGCGCAGGAACTGTTCCTTACACCGGCGGTGGTGAAGGCCGCCCCGTCTAGACTGTTGAAAAAATACAGGGCACCGGACTCAGATCCTGCCTTCCTGAGGATGGACCCAGTCCCCGACTCAGTGATAGTTACGGCGGCCAGAAAGCAACATTCCACCTCCCCGTCCTCCACCGTGCCTCCGGACAAGGAGAGCCGCTGGATTGATTCGGCTGGAAGGAAGGCATGTGGGAATTCTTCCACCACGATGAAGGCTTCCAGCGACTCGGCATTGCTAGGACGATATGACCGTGCGCTTTGGGATTCCATGGAGCAGTTCGCGGACCTTGTGCCGCGGGACAGGCGGGAAGACTTCATGGAGGTCGTCAAGGAGGGTATGCTGGTCTCGAACCAGGCCATCAGTGCCGCGGCGGATATCTCCTTGTTAGCTGCACATGGCTATTGCCATGGGATCACCCAGCGCCGCCATGCATGGCTCAGACTTGCGTCTCTCAAGCCTGAAGCGCAGCAGCGAGTGGCCAACCTGCCGTTTTCCGGGGACACGCTCTTCGGAAAGCACGCAGATGACGAGATGGCCAGGATGAAGGCCGAGGCAGAAACCCTGACGGCGGTGGGCTTGGAGAAGCCCAAGGACAAGAAACCCTACCGCCAGTTCCAACGGCGGTTCCGCTCGCAAGGGAAAGGAAGAGGACAATCTTCGGGGCAACAGCAGCAGCAACAACAGCAGCAGTTCCGGAGACCTTTCCAAAAACGTCAGAGGGGTAGAGGTGGGCAGCAGCCCTCTACCGCGAACAAGGGCCCGGCCGGGTCTCGACCCTGAGCGGTTACTTCCCCGTCATCCGTTACCCGTTCCGGTGGGGGGAAGCGTTCAATTTTTTCTGGCAGAGCGGAGAAAAATTACTCAGGACAAGTGGGTGCTGAATATTGTTTGCAATGGATACAGTCTTCGGTTCATCAGCCCTCCTCCAGCGATCCCTCCGGTCGGCTCGCAGTACCAACTGCGCGAGCTCCAGGCGGAGGCCGATATCCTGTTAAGGAAAAGGGCGATAGAGGACGTACCTCTGTCTCAAAAAGGAAGAGGTCTGTACTCCCGGTTCTTTCTGGTTCGCAAGAACGAGTTCAGGCCCATTCTGGACTTGCGACAGGCAAACAAGTGGATTCGCAGAGAAAAGTTTCGTATGCTGTCGTTGCATCAGATCTATCCTCAGTTGCAACAGGGGGATTGGCTTTGCGCCATAGACCTACAGGATGCGTACTTCCACGTGCCCATAGCACACAAGCACAGGAAGTTTCTGCGTTTTCAAGTCGGCACCAATCATTACCAATACACGGTGCTACCTTTCGGACTGAAATCTGCACCCAGGACATTCTCGAAGTGCATGGCAGTGGTGGCGGCACACCTGAGGAAAGACAGGGTGTTTGTCTACCCGTACCTGGACGATTGGTTGATCAAGGCCTCCTCCTTCTCAGAAGCTCAAGCAGACTTCCGGAAGACGTGCGTTCTCTTGAACAAGCTGGGGTTGCACATCAACATGTCCAAGTCTGTCCCGATCCCGGTCCAATGTATTCAATACTTGGGGGCCACCATCAATACGCTGTCAGCAAGTGTGTCTCCTTCGGAGGAGCGACGGAGATCGATCCTTCGGAAGGCTCAGGCTCTTATGACCGCTCCATCTACAACAGTGAGGACGGTGTCTTCTCTACTGGGGTCGATGGCCTCTTGTATCTTCCTCACTCCTCATGCACGACTACACATGAGACCTCTGCAGGAGTGCCTGGAGGACCAGTGGGACCAGAGGAGAGGATCTTGGGACGACAAGATACGACTGTCTCTGCATGCTCTTCAGTCTCTGAAGTGGTGGTGTTCAGCGGAGAATCTCCTCAGAGGAGTTCCCTTCCACAAGGACATTCCTACTCAGACGATCGTGACGGATGCTTCTCTCCAGGGCTGGGGAGCGCATTCGGGGGACTTACAGATCCAAGGCACGTGGTCTCAGATGGAGTCCACGTATCACATCAATTTCCTGGAACTCAGGGCTGTTCACTTGGCGTTGAAGGCCTTTCATCCGTCCTTCCGGACCAACTCTCTGCTTGTACAGACGGACAATACGACCACGATGTATTACCTCAACAAGCAGGGGGGGTCGAGTTCGCGCACCCTGTCTCGGGAGGCGCAGACGATCTGGCACTGGCTTCTGGCAAGAGGATTGACGATAACGGCTACCCATCTGCCAGGTGTGCAGAATATTCAGGCGGACGCACTGAGCAGGCTGATCCAGGAAAACCACGAATGGGTCATAAACGACGACGTGCTAGGAGAAGTCTTCGCAAGGTGGGGGACTCCAGACGTAGATCTGTTCGCCACCGCCGAAAACAGCAAATGCCGAGACTTCGCCTCCAGGTACTACCAGCAAGGGACGCTGGGGAATGCACTCTGGATCAACTGGTCGAACAGCTTTGTTTACGCTTTTCCGCCCATCCCTCTGATTCCGGCGGTGCTCATCAAGCTGTCCCGGTCCAGGGCACGGATGATCCTGATTGCCCCGGAATGGCCCAGACAGTGGTGTTTCACAGAACTTCTACACCGGTCCCTCCTTCCACACATTCGGTTGCCGTGCAGGCCGGACCTTCTTACGAAGTTCGGGGGGCAGATGGTGCACCCCAACCTCTCATCCTTGAGTTTGGCGGCATGGCTCCTGAAGTAGTGCAATATGGACATTTGAATCTACCAGACGATTGCATGAACATATTGAAGGAGTCTAAGAGGCCTTCCACTCGGACGTCATACGCTTACAAGTGGAAGAGATTTTGTATCTGGTGTGTGTCCAGGAACTTCGATCCTACGACGTGCAAGGAAGATGTCATCCTTCCTTACCTTCTACATTTGGCGCGATCTGGCCTTAATGTTCACTCTATTAGGGTTCATCTCGCTGCATTGACTGCCTACAGGAAAAGCCCTTCACAGACTTCCTTCTTTCAGATCCCTGTGATCAAAGACTTTTTGGAAGGCTTGAAGAAAGTGTTCCCTCCTGTCAGGCTTCCTTCGCCTTCATGGGAATTGAATGTGGTGCTGTCCAGTTTGATGAAGGAGCCTTTTGAACCCATTCATAAGGCTTCGTTGCAGCACCTGTCCTGGAAGGCGGCGTTCCTCGTGGCCATTACATCGGCCCGCATTGTGAGTGAATTTCAGGCGCTGTGTTGTAATGAACCTTATACTGTATTTCATGCTGCGAAGGTTGTTGTGCGTACGCACCCTAAATTTCTTCCCAAGGTTATTTCTGACTTTCATGTCAACAAAACTATAACTTTGCCTACGTTTTTTCAGAATCCTTCATCTCCAGCGGAAAGGTCCTTACATTCCCTGGATGTTCGGAGGGTGTTGAAATTTTATCTGGATAAGACTAAAGATATTCGTAGGTCAGACCAATTGTTTATCAATTACGGATCAGTCAGGACGGGTCTTGCGACCTCTAAGCAGTCCATTTCTAGGTGGATTGTGTCCTGCATACAACTATGTTATCAGAAAGCTAATAAGACCTTAGGGGGTAAGCCTAAGGCTCATTCCACCAGGGGCAAAGCTGCCACGACAGCATTGCTCCGTAATGTGCCGATTGCAGAAATTTGCAAGGCCGCCACTTGGAAGTCAGTTCATACCTTTGCTAAGCACTACTGTCTGGACGCTGATGCCAGAGCAGATGCTCAGGTTGGACAGGCTTCGCTGCGGAATTTGTTCGCACAATAGTGGTGTTGGTTTCTTTTCTCCACCGCCGCTTTGGTGTGGGGATGGGCTTGCCATTCTATTCACTAGATTATGACTATACACAGAGATCCCCTACTACAGAAGGAGTAGTTTCTTTTCTGTAACTCCAGTTCTGTAGTAGGGGTATCTCTGTTATAGTCATAAGCGCCCGCCCTCCTCCCCGGTGGAGAGAGATGTTCATGTAAGGAATGCTACAGGTCTGGCGTGTTACGCCTTCAAAAAGAACTGAAAGTATGAGCGACCTGCAGGGCATTCTGGGATACTGTGAAGTTCTGGAAAGTTCTCTTAAAGGCACAGTATCCTATTCTGAGCAACATAATGGCAGCCTATGGGGCTTGTCTGTCCATGTCTTCCTCTCTATCATCCAGAGGGGTTTTTGCTGAAGGCAAGGGAAATCTGGACAGGCTTTGCTGTTTTGTGGATTTTTGGTGGAATTTCTAGCTGAAGTACTGGACAGTGTAGCCTGTTATAGGCTGCATTATATGTCTTTAAATTCTCTCTTAAGTGTCTGTGCAGTTCTGCATTTTTTCGACACTTTAGAGATTATTTTTGATTGCTCCGGGGTCCACGCACATGGGCGGGACTATTCACTAGATTATGACTATAACAGAGATACCCCTACTACAGAACTGGAGTTACAGAAAAGAAACTACTCCTTGTCTTCTCTGTGTTCTAAAATTAACTGTAAGACACCATTATATGCATGATAGAATAGGGCAAGCTTCCAAAATCGTAAAGCAGCAGGACCAGGATTTACTATTCATAACCTCTTTCATTGGTACACTATTACCTGCTTTTCTTTTACACTAAATACACTAATTCTGAGTAGCATTTTCAGCCAAAGTACTATTTAACTTGTATACTAGCTTTCTTGGCCATCTTTTCTATTTATTCAATTTGATTGGAAAACGTAACATTTTGATATAATGTGTTCCTGGGGCCATAAGATATGAGTGGAAAATCTGCAACAGCCAGCAAAGGAAATTAGATTGAGAACATTAAAGAATAAACATAGGTCTCGCTTTGCCAAAATGTTTTTAGCCATGTTGTACACCAGCATGGCTACTATTCAGCATGGCTAAATGTTAGTAGGGTAAAGGAAAGTGGGATAGAGTAGATTATTGTAAAGTGGAGTGGAGTAGAGTGGTGTGTTCTGCAGTGGCATAGTGTTGAGTGGCATAGAGTGACCTCGAGCGGAGTGGTGTAGAGTGCTATCAAGTGATAACGTGGGAAGGTATGGCTGTATGGCAGAGTGCGCTGTCGAGCTTCCTGTTGAGCTACCTGAGAATCCTCGAGTGAGTGCGAGGAAGACGCCGAAAGCAGCTGAAGGCAGCACTCGGTCACCCGGTCAGGGTTTGATCCGCGAACTGTGAACTGCGAGTTGAGACCCGGGGAGCGGCAATAACCGCAAGTGCGGCACCTGGCCGCGGGCTCCCGGTGAGTTTTCAGTGAACTGTGAGCTGAGACCCGAGGGCGGACGGAGCAGAAAGCGCCTCCCGGGAAGCGGCAACAACCGCGAGTACGGCTCCCGGCCGCGGGCATCCCGTGAGTTTCACGTGAGTTTCCCGAGTCTCCCTGGAGCTTGCCGAACACGCTGAAGCGGTGTGTGTCCGGTCAGCAGGGTGTGGCGCCTGGCCACAGATCAAGGTGAACATGGTGTGAGCCACGAGCTGAGTCCCAGGGGTGGCTGGAGCTGGAATCGCCCCCCAGAGCTGAAAGCGCCCCCCTGTAAGTGGCACTAACTGTGAGGGAAGCACCTTGCCGCAGTCGAATGTAGAGAGGACCTGCAGTTGCCCCACGAGTGCGGCTGGAGCCGTGAGAGCCCCCCCGGACGCGCCGGCGGCCGCGAGTGGTGGACCTGTGGACCTGTGAAGGACTCCGAGCGGTTGCGGCCGAAGGCAGGATAGTCCCCGGGCATAGCCGGAACAAAGAGGAGCAGCTTGCCCGAATCTGCAAGCGGTGCCCTGGCTAGTAAGGGCTCCCGGACGTAGAGTTACAAACAACCCTGCAAGAGGAACTGTGAGCTGTCTCCTAGGTGCGTCCGGAGCCGCGACCAGACCCGCGAGGAGCCAGCGGGAGCAGCAGGAGCCACGAGGAGCACTATTCTAACCTCGGTTTGGTGTAGCAGAAGCAGCAAAGACCTTCAGAAAGTGGCAGGATCCTCAAGAGTTGTAAGGTACGTGGTCACACTCGCAAGGATTCACCTCGGGGAGCAACAATCCCTTCCTTCTTTTAAAGGGAAGAGAAAGAACCTATGAAATTACCATAAAAGGCTCCCACTATAATCCCTCTAAAGCATTCTCCAATATTTACCATTCAAAATAATTGAAGTTACCATTCGTATTCATCTTACGGTTCAATAAGGCTTGGGCTTCGAATTAGACAACTTTCACTGGGAACCAGGCTTCAAACAAACAGGATCTCCTCTCAGTAAGGGCAACTAACAGCATCACTATTACAAGATCCTATTAACGAATGTTTGTCATCTAAAATCAAGCTTGCTTGAAAACTATATAATTTCGGCAGAGTTCGGGAGAGGTTCCAGGGCACTAGTTACGGTGTTGCATGAGCGGCGCACCGGTATACTGGCGCTCCGGCAAAACCAAAGAATATCTGAAATTCCTCAAAAAAGTATTCCTATTGCCCTGGAAGAATCAACTCCTAGCTCTATTATATCAGGACTAATATTATCAGGATCACTCAAAATACAGCAATCTCAGGAACACAGCATAACCTATTCAGATATTGACATCAAAGACCTAATATTTCATACAGGATCCCAAAAGGAAAACCAGAATATTCAGAACAGTACTCCACAAAAACGATCAGATCTAGAGGGATTCCTTGAAAAATCACCAGATCTCTCTCTATTCAACAATTCAGATATTTTCAATAATTACACCCCATTATCAAAATCTCTGTTCACCTTGCAAAATATTCTGGAAGCTGTTCTCACTCACCTAGGGAACATACTAGAAAATTCTGATCAAACACTTGATACTCAACTTGGAATACTAAAATTTCTAGTCGAGGAAAAAAGGAAGAAAGAGCTAATAAAATTAACAACAATAACACAAGTTTGTGATAAATGTAAAAGGGAAGATACTCATAACTCAAAAGTTAAAAGAACACAAATCCCTATACCTCATAAAAAAGAAACTGCAACTCAAACCGGAAGGAAACATTCTTTTCAACCTAAGGGCAAACAGGACTCTAATCAGATATATTCTCTTAGAAATCTTTTTAAGGACGAAACCAAACCAGAATCATATCAACACTCAGTAGTTTATTACCCAATTTTCACCAAAAGAAAACCCAAATCTCCTACTCTGATCAGTTCCACTCTAAACAGTCCTGTAACATCTCACCACAAAGCATCTCCCAAGCTTGAAACTCCTCGTGGAGAAACTCAAGGCATAGAAAGTACTAATGACAAAAGAAAACAAAGGAAGACCAATTTGAAAAGGAGAAAGGTGCTAAGAAGAATCAAGAAAAAGAATGCCCGTAAAATAAGATTTCAGAATAACTCCCCTTTACCTATCGAAGTATTAGTAAAAAAGGAAAGCATAGAAATGCCCCAGTCCCCGAGGATAAAGGAGCTGAAATCGCCGACTAAAAATCAAAGAGACAACTCTAACCAGATGAATAAATTAAACCCAAGGGCAATTCCTTTTCTACCAACAAGCCAGGGCCAGACAAGTTCTGCAGTTAGAGAGATCTCAAAAAGAACGTTCTCTACTCAGCAAAGGAAACAACTATCAGAGGAGATCAATCTAATTTTCTGGAAATCACAGAATTATTTCCTTCAGATGAAGCACCACTTAAACGTGACCAAATTATTAGTCTTTTACAAAAAATTCTGCAATTACAATCCCTTGCGCAAAACGAAATAAAACTAGTTATGTTCCCAGAAAATCAAAAACAACGACAGTGATTGTAGAATTTTGGTCTCCTGTAATACCAGAAATAATATTGAATGAGAGTGAGACTCTGCACAAATATGGTTATGATCTGACCCCTGTACCAAAAGACGAAGCTCTAAAGAAATACACTACAGAAGAATTATTCAAAAAGCAACAAGTGAAGCAATCCTTTATCACCATGATCAATCCCTCAGACATTGTTACAGAAAACCTATTTGTTTCCATAAAGAAGGGCGAAAGAGAAATATGGAGGAAAAATACCCCTAGCCAGGAAATAACAAAGGGAGGTTACTCATGGGCCTGGATCGCGGAGTCCTTGAACAGCAATAAACAAACTGATCATGATCAAAGTGATCATGCCATCTTACAAGTAAATACAGAGTGGAAAACACAATCTTCTCATTCAAACAAAATTATGTATAACCAAAGCACAGTGCTGGTACATCCAACCCAAAGACGGTTACATTGGAATTCAACTATATTGAATAAAAAAATAACCATAATTAATTTAACACAACTCTTACAAGTAACGTATTCTACAAACCCAGTAACAAACTTCTAAATTTTCATCAAAACGCTAACACAAAAAATACAGGAAAAATTGATCCAACCCAAAACAGTAAAGAACCGAAACATAAAACCAAAATTAGTCACCAATACAACATATCTAAATAAACTGATGAGAGCACAGTTTTAAAAAAAATCACCATCTAAACAACATGAAATCAATAAATTGAAAAATCAACTTAGGAGGGAAAATGATAAAAACAAAAGAATAACCCAAGATAAAAACTGGGAGGACCTCCAGATAGCGGCAAAACAAAACAACCAACGTGCCTACTGGAGTATAGTCGCCAAAGAAACGGGTACCAAAAAGGTACTACAAGCTATACCGGTGCCACCAATAGAATGGGAACGTTATCTTGTTGATTTATATAAATTAAATTCCAACTACGAAATGAGCCATAATTTTGCCAGGAACCCAGAAAGAAAATCTCGAAATAGTGCAGTCTCAAGTCCATTTTCCATTGAGCTTCATATACGAAAGGCAAGAACAACAGGAGCTACAGGGCCGGACAAAATTCCGATTAACGTCCTCCAATGTAACCCCAAAGAATGGAGCAGGAGGTTATCTCCCCTTTTCAACTATATTTTTACTACCGGGGACATCCCCAAATCCTGGAAGGGGAGCATCATAATACCGTTACACAAAAAGGATACAAGTCTAAATCCTGGTAATTATAGGCAAATAGCCATTCTGGATGCAACAGGGAAAATCTTTACAGCAACGGTATCAGATCATCTCAAGGACTGGGCCTTTTCATCTGGGCTAATCCCACTATACCAGGCAAGATTTAGACCAAAGCATTCAGTTACCGATAACATCGCTGTCTTGCAAACCATCTTAGATAAATACGTAATGATAAAAGCCCAGGTTGTATATGCTGCCTTTATCGATTTTTCCACCGCCTTCGATAGAGTGGACAGAGGAACACTCTGGAGAAAACTCACTAAAATGGGTATCCCAGACAACCTACTACACATACTAATATCATTACATACAGACACTTGGTATCAGGTCCAAATGGGGAGGAAAAAGGGTCTCACCTGGCCCATCCCGACACCAAATGGCCTTAGGCAAGGATGCCTCCTAGCTCCGCTACTGTTTTCCCTTTACCTTAGCGACCTCCCCCAATGCGTCCAGCAGATCTCCAACTTTCCACCAAAAATTGCTTTTCATAAGATACATATTTTACTGTACGCTGATGATGTTATTATATTGGACTTAACACCATTTGGTCTACAAAGAAGCCTTCAGGGGTTACACAGTTACTCAGAGGAAAATTATCTAATGCCGAACATCGCAAAAAAAAAATAGTTCCTTTCTCACGAAGGAAAAAGAGTACTAAATTCACCTGGTCTCTCGGGGGAAAAACAGTGGAAGTGGTAAATGAATACACCTACCTAGGTAGAATCTTCAATAAGACTCTGCAAAATCGACCCCATATTGAATTTGACCCGGAAATCTGATGTGCATGTGGGAGCACTCTTACGGTTATACTCTGTTTCCGGTCTTCGATGCTTAAAGTATACAGTGCTAAGATTCCACCGGTATTGTCTTTTGCTCTTGAATATATACCAATTAAGCAACGGTCCTTCTTAGATTTAAAAGAAGGAAAAATACTAAGGAAACTCACGAGGCTATCACAGGCGGTCCCAGTACAAGCTCTCCGCCTCGAGTTCTCATTAACTAGTTCCTACGCCCGAGGAATCGCCAATATCATCAGGTGGGCGTATAATCTCCTGCATGCTGAAAAAGCAACGCTTCGCTCCCTGCTCAAAATAGAAACATTTGAGTGTGAATCGTCGAAACACGTATTTTCAAGCAACATTTTAATTGCTTTTAAGTTATCACAGGTTAACACTGATTTGCTACAATCCTGGACCCCTGCCCAGTTGAAACTCTTTTTAAAGCACTTTACTCTAGACTTAGTTATGATCTTGACTTTCAGCATTGTGTTAAACTCCCTCTATATAAAAATATTGTAGAATCCATAGAGTTTAAGAAACCTCAAGAGTACATTAATTTTAGCCTGAATCATGGGGTCAGGAAAACAATGGTCCTGCTTCGTTTTGGAATACTACTTGTAAAAACCAACACATCTAAGTGGCATTTGCAAAAAAGTCGTATTTGTAATCTCTGTAATGGTGGAGAGCAGGACTTGAACCACCTACTGCTTTCCTGCCCAAATGCAGTAGTGCTAACGGCAAGGAAAAGGTTTCTACAACCAGTTTATACCAAATGTAGGATTAACACAATGCAGGAACTGATTATATTAAGTAAAACACCACCAAACGAATTTGTATGTTATCATTTTTTACAAATTTTTAAAAAATGTTTTAACTTTGTACTAGAACGAAAATTTTTATGCTTTAAAAATTGTATATTGTGTATTTAATATTTGTGGCTCTCAGTCGAGAACCAAATCAAAAATTTTGTGAACTTGGAAGTGAGAAGAGAAGGAGTAGCATAGTGTGTCATGGAGTGGTGTAGAGCAGGGTCGAGTGACATAGAAGGTGTTGCTTCCAGTGGAGTATAGCAGCATAGACCAGAGTAGATTGTCGTGGAGTAGTGTAGGAGAGTGGAGTGGCTAGAGTGGTATGAAGTGGATTACAGTGGAGTGGAGTGGAATGGAGTGGAGTGGAGTTGTATGTTGTACATTGTAAAATATATTAGTGTCATGGAGTGGCATAGAGGGAGTCACACCTAGAGCGTCATAGAGTGAAATGGTGTTGTAGAGTGGCATAGAGTGGAGTAGAGGTTAAAGGAATAGAGCTTCATAATGTGGAATATCATAGAGTGGAGTGGAGTACACTAGAGTCAAGGGTGGCATAAAGTACAGTGGTGCAGAGTAGATTGGCGAAGAGCGCAGTGGCATAGAGTCCATTGGCTTTGAGTAAAGTGGTAAAGAGTGAAGTGGCATAGAGGAGAGTGGTGTTGAGTGCACTGGGGTACAGTAGATTGCTTCCCAGTAGAGCAAAGTGACGTACAGGGGAGTGGTGGAGGGTAGGAAGCAGTGGTGAAGAATTGAGTGGTGTAGAGTTCAGTGATGTAGAGTAGAATAGAATGGCGGGGTGGCATAGAGTGTAGTGGCATAGATATGAGTGATACAGAATAGAATACAGTGGTGTAGCGTGCAGTGGCGGAGAGTGCAGCACTGTGGAGTGCCAGTGTGCATCAGAGTGGCGCAGAGTACAGCAGTGCAGAGTAGAAAAGAGGGATGTAGAGTGCAGTGACGTAGAGCACAATGGGGAAGAGTGGCGTAGAGTGCAGTGAATTTGAGTAAAGTTGTGTTGAGCGCCATGGCATAGAGTTGTTTACAGTGAAGTGGCATAAAGCAGAGTAGTGCAGAGTAGAATGGCATAGAGTGGCGCAGTCTAGAGTGCTGGGGCATAGAGTGTTGCAGAGTAGAGAATAGTGGCATAGAGTGCAGTGGTGCAGAGTAGTTGGTGTTGAGTGGCATAGAGTGCATTGGATTTCAGTAAAGTGGTGTTGAGTGCATTGGCTTAGCGTGGAGTGGTGTAGAGAAGTGGCGTAGAGTGGAGTGTTGCAGGGTAGAGTGCTGTGGCATAGAGCTGAGTGGTGTAGAGCAGTGCAGAGTAGAGTGCAATGGTGAAAAGTGGAGTAGAATGGCGTAGAGCACTGTGGCTTACATTAGATTGTTTCAGAGTAGAGTGGAGTGGTTCAAGATAGAGTGAAGTGGCGTAGAAACTCGAGATTTGGACAGTGGACCATAAAGCAACATATGCAGCACCTGTACCGTAAATTACCACTAATATTTAGAGACAAATCAATCCTGTGTGCAGAAATCCAAATGTGCCCCCTGTCCAGAAGCAACACCCCTCACAAGGTGATTTAGTACAAAGAAACTGGATTGGAACTGCACCACTGCTAATCAAAAAAGTCCATAAGCAATTGTCCACGGATATTGAAGAATCATAATTCAATGTAGGAAATGACTGCAACTACAAGATATATAGCGTTCTCTTCTTTATTCAGTTCACAAAACAAACCATCAGCCAACGTTTTTCGTCCTTTTAAACATAGGACTCCTTCAGGGCAATGCCAATAGAGGGTGACAACCAATCCAAAAGGTTGTAACCTGGTTGTAAGAATTATCTTGAACAAAAGCTGTAGCCAGGCATCTGTACCGCGCTGCAAATTAATATTCCAAGTCAAGCTGTCCAGAAAGATTGGTGTAATCCAACGCCCAATTATAGGCAGTTGAAAGGAGCGCGTGGTATGATACCCACAGACAGATCTTTTAGATGTGCAAGTTCTATCAAAACTAGCACATAGTGATGGTTTGATTTGTGAACTGAATAAAGAAGAGAACGCTATATATCTTGTAGTTGCAGCCATTTCTTACATTGAATTATGATTCTTCAATATCCGTGGACAATTGCTTTTGGACTTTTTTGATTAGCAGTGGTGCAGTTCCAATCCAGTTTTTTTGAAGTGGCGTAGAGTGCATTGTCGTAGAGTGCAGTGTTGCAGAGTAGATTGGAGTGACCTAGACTGGAATGGTGTAGAGTGCAGTGGCAAGAAGTGCAGTGGTGCATATTAGAGTGGGGTAGAGTACACTGGCATAGACTATAGTGGTGCAGAGCAGAGAGTGAAATGGCATAGACTGAAGTGGTGCTCAGTGGATTAGAATGGCGCAAAGAATTGTGGTGTAGAGTGCAGGGGCGTAGAGTGCACAGGTGTAGAGAGTTGCAGAGTAGCATGGTAGAGAGTGCAGTGTTGCAGATTAGAGTATAGTGGCGTACAGTGCAGTGGTGCAGAGTAGATTGGCGGAGAGTGTATTGGTTTTGATTAAAGAGGTGTAGAGTGCACTAGTGAGGAGTGCAGTGGAATAGAATAGAGTGGTACAGGGCAGATTGTAGTGACATAGAGTGGAGTGGCGTAGAGTGGAATGGCGGTGTGCAGTTTCATAGAGTAGATTGTTTCACAGTATAGTGCATTGGTATGGAGTATAGTGGTACAAAGCAGAGTGGCGTAGAGTGTAGTGGCGTACAGTGCATTGGGGTAGAGTGCAGTATAGTGCTTTAGAGTGGCATTGGATTCAGTGGCAGGGAGTACAGTGTTGCAGAGTAGAGTGTGTAGAGTGGAATGGTGCAGGGTAGAGAGGAGTAGCATAGAGTGCAGTGGTGTAGAGTGGCAGAGAGTGCAGTGTTGCAGAGTAGACTGTTGTATTTATTGAGTTTTGTATAGCGCAAACTTGACCCGACGGTATCAGAGCGCTTTACTGGGTTAGTAGCAACTAATGAGGTGCATGAGGCCTATATAAAGATACACAATACTTAATGAGTTAGATATGGAAGCATAGCAGCAGTTACAATTGGTGCATATGGAGCAAACAAATACAAAATACATAGTGACAGTATATAAAAAACATTTACAGTAGGTGGAAGGATTTGTGCAAAATACATAGTGAGTTAGAGTGATAGCACAGTAGCAGTTTCACGAGGTGCGAATGTGGTAAGTAGAAGACAAATACAAAATATGTGGTGACGATATGTAAAAGAAGATTACAATAGTCACAAGGAAAATGTGGATGAAATAGTTTAGAGGTAGGGTTGGTACAGAGCCTCAGGAGTAGGGGATGTGGAGTCACAGTTCTTCCCCAGAGGTCTTGAAGCTCAGGTTTATTGGAGGGTGAAAGATAGGCGCGTGAGGCAAGGTGGTTGGTTTACGGGACAGGATTTACATATTTGTTGAGAAGAAGCAGTTTAACCACATCGCTGCTGTGCATTTTCCCCCCGGTGCTGAAATCTCAGATTTACCATTGTTCATGACGAGCTCAGCTCGTCATCAGCACAGCTCAACCGTGCCTCATGACGAGCTGAGCTCGTCATGAGCATGGAAAGGGTTAAGTGTTTTTCTGAAGTGGCGCATTCCCGGAGAATGAGCAGGAACGTTATTTTTCTTTCTTGAATTTTGTCATAATCAGGATTAGGATGTTGGAGCTTTGAAGAGGACTATTTTGGCCAGCTTTTGATAGTTTGTGAGTTAGGATGACCTTTTGCAATGCAATTATCAATAAACACGAAACTATTAAAAGGAAGAATTAGAAACTGGCCAGCAGAGTGCTATTCCTTCATATCGCCTGATGTCAGGGACTGATGTGATATTTATAGTTATATCCATCCCACCTCCTCCTTAAGTGACTATTTGGTGTACTAGGTAAACAAGCATTGGAAATGCAATAGGTCTCGCATTAGGAAAGTTTGAGCTATTGGTCTTATAAATGATTTTTTTTTATTTATGTGTTGTTTTTTAAAATAGCAAAATTAATAGCTTTGTCATTTACAATGCCAATAGTTATCACTTTCGCAAATGTGACACCTCTAGCATTTGTAATGCAACATGTTTTTTTTTACGTGACTTAGATGTATTGATATTACAAATAACAATGGCTTTTAATTTGTTTAAATAATTATTACTTAAATAATGTATTTAATTTGTAATGGCAATAGCTTAAACTTTTGTAAATAACTTTTGTTAATATTATGTTCAGTGTTTTTTATTGCGATGAAAATCCAAGAACAGAAGTGAAATATTAACTTTTTTTGTGATTTGGTAGTGTTCCCGAATGATGTGGTGGTGTCCCCGAGTGATGTGGTGGTGTCCCCGAGTGATGTGGTGGTGTCCCCGAGTGATGTGGTGGTGCCCCCGAGTGATGGCTTTTGGAGTTGGAGGGTGGAGTTGTAGGGTGGAGGGTGGAGGGTGGAGTTGGAGGGTGGAGGGTGGATGGTGGAGGGTGGAGTTGGAAGGTGGAGTTTTTAGTTGGAGGGTGGAGTATGCAGACATGGCCACAGTTACAGCGGTTCAAGGACTTGCTGCCAAAGCGTCCACCCTGGGTACTAAGAGAAACTGACTAGGGTAGTAGAAAGGTTCCCTGTTGTCACAGCTGGCCAACACATCACTGCAGAGGAAAAACTCAAGCAACCCTTGGTGGGTGACTAGGAACCAACTGGCTACAAAAGGCCTGAAAGAAGACATGTCAGAGGTTAACATGACCGGATAAAACGGTCAGAGACTTGTAGTTTCACAGCCTGTTTGACATTGCATCGTACGAAGATTTAAAATAAATATATATTTTTTCAAAAAATGCACAGCATCACTGAATGAAAGGTATGAGCGATTCCTGCAGTGGAGCAATACATCACCAAGAAGCTCTCGGCATTGCTGTGGCAGGGGTGTGGGAGCGCATTCCTTTCAAGTCCAATGAGGGGGGGGAAGATCAAAGGAAAGGCGCGAGAGCCAGCATATGGAGAGTGAGGGGGTGTGCAGCCTGCCTCACATGAAGTGGCGGTGGAGCGCGGCTATGTTAGAAGCCACCGAACTGCTAATAATACTGCTAATAATAGGTGTATGGGCACCATTTTAAAGTTAACGTGAGGCCGAACTGCTAACTAAAGTATGAGATATGTACCTATACTTCAGCCAGGTTAGCAATTACTTTGCATCAGTAAAAACGCAGTACTTTTGTCCGTTTATTCTAAAGCAATGCATGCTGGTACTTGTAGTCTTGCTTCTCATCAATGGATTGTAGTACATTTTACAAAAGCCACCGGAATTAACGTTATCCTTAATTACGTATTTAAATTCAGCAGGTGAAGATTTTAGTCTACAGTAAACTGGCTTACTGTTGCGATCTACCAAAGATGTATACATCCATGTTCATGGTGTAATTAATTAAGCCTGGGGAATACGTACACGGACTAGTCTGCCTTTTAATTTTGCATAAACATAACTCACGCTATCGGATGAGATCTCTACTACATTGTCAGTATTCTTTGCATTAACTGTGTAACACTCAAACACACTGCTACAAAGACATGTTGAAGTTTGCTGTTCACTTTCTGCCCACTCCTTAACCCACGGCAGCTACTTCAAACATTGCTTACATTCAGAGTACGAAAGCATTTAAAAATGATGATATGGCGGAGTACATGTTCTTTTTACAGAATGTGTGTTCCATGCCAGGGAGGGCGATCACCGAAGCCTCTGGTTTACAATGATTGTAAGTCTGTCCAAGAGACACACTGCCACGGCCCATCGGAGCTCTGGTTCCGCCCGCATAGCTTAACAGAAAATAATGTTATTCTTACATACCAGCCGGCGCAAAATGAGCACATTGGAACAATTACGAACTGCTAGCATTAACAACTCATCTGATGGAGAAAAAAACAATCCCAGTGAAGGTTTATTTGTGTATTTTTTATAACTCTGTTGCCTAAAGTCCGTTAATGAATGTTCATATTATTTTTCTTAACGCGGTTTCCTTGGTCTGCTTAAGCTTTCTGCGAATGCTGTCCTTTACAGTACTCGCATGCTGCAATGGTGAAAGAGAAGGTGGGGTGGGGGGGTGGGAGATCGAAACCTGACACAGACAGAAGAAATGCGTGCATACGCAATACTTGGAGATTAGGCTGGGGCGGCCGTCGTACTGATTATACTGTGAAAGAGAAGGAGGGGTGGGGGGTGGGGTGGGAGATCGAAACCTGACACAGACAGAAGAAATGCGACACGGCAGGCAGGGGAGGGGGCGGAGCGGGGTGTAGGAGGAGGGAGAGCGGATTAAGGAGAGCGGGATGAGGCAGCGAGTAAAGACGGAGGGCATTGCTGTGGGGAGGGGGGAGGAGAAATGCGACACGGCAGGCAGGGGAGGGGGCGGAGCGGTGGATACCTTTCAAGTGAAGCTGCTGGCGGCAGAGGGCTGGCTTTGATGTGCACGCGCTTTGTATGTCAATGCGCAAGCGCATTGAGTGAGCTTTTCACGGGCACTGCAAGGAATCGCCATGGAATCGCAAGTTGGTTAAAGTCTGTTTAAGCCCCCATAGTCTTGCAAGCTCAATGCGCATGCGCATTGACAGGCGAGACCTAAAAAGTACCGGGCCCTTTCCCCTGTGTATCCCCCATAAAATGTAGTGCAGTGGCATCTCAGCCTGTAGAGGCCAGGCGGCTTCCTCACAAAAATACGATCTCGGGTCTCTTCCCTCTGCAGTGACCAGTCCGATTCCCTCATCGCCTTGAATGCCTAAAGATTTCTGTGTTGATTGGTATTATCAAGACTATTAGGGGAACCTCCACCACTCCCCGTCTGTGTACAAGAGGTCCCAGTCTGTGAATGGGTATCTGGTCCCACAGCTGCCTGTCCAGGGGCCCGTAACTTATTGAGCAATAATCCTCATGTCTCTTGATCCTGTTTGGCACTTTCGTCCGTACCGACTATGCGCAGACGTCAGTGTTCAGCTACCCCAATTCACACATATCCGCTATCCATCTGGGCAATTTAGGGAGCACGGGTTGTGTCCAGTGTATCAGGGGCGGCTCTAGGCTCATGGTGGCCTTGGGCAGGGAGCGTAGGTAGGGGGCCCCGGAAGAGGGGGTGCAGAGCGCGGAGGCCAGTGAAGAGGGAGGGGGTTAGGGTGTTTGTAAGTGGAACAGAGCCAGAGGCCACCAAATCCCTGCCGCCATACAAATATGTATCCATCCTCAGAGGATTATTATATTAAAGATATATATTGGTGTGGTGGCCCCTGGGATTTGGTGGCCCTGTGCAGGCCGCCCCTGAGTGTATTGCTATGCATCGCCTAGCGAGTACCAGTCCCAAGTTTGCAAATTTATATTGCATTCTGTTTCTTGTCTTTGGGGGTCTGCAAAACCTCTAAAAGGCAATGCTTAATAGTTTCCTCGATCTGAAGGCCTGGCGCCTCTTGGAGCGTCTCCAATACCCCTGACCAAACATGCCGAAGCCGAGGGCAATCCCTCATCATGTCAGTGAACGTGGCTGGCTTGGTTCCTCAGCTGGAACAGTCCGAGGAGCACGCCTCATTGACACTCGCTAATCTGTGAGAGGTCATGTATGTGCGATCAAATAATAAAATTGTATAAGTTTGAAGAGAGCGTTGCTGGCCAATTCCTGTATCTGCGCAAACGCTTGCCTCCTTTTACTTTCTGTGAGTGGTATCAATCAATCAGGGAATTGTTAGCGCGCTACTCACCGGTGACGGTCTCAAGATGCTGAGGGGAAGCGGGTGAGCAGATCTGTTCAGCCAAAGAGACAGTATCAGTAGATCTGTCAACCATCTATCTCGAACGCAAGAGATGTCAACAGTGTGGTCGGCCTTGAGTTCTTGGTATAAAAGGGAAATGGGTCCCCTGAGGGTAGCCGGTTCTAAAATCGCCAGCAAAGCGTGGGACTCCGTTGGTTCCTCGGCGAAGGAAATCCATATCTTATGTGTAGTGCGTGAGAGTTTTACGGATCATAAAAATGTGCCCTCCTGGGATCCCGAAGCACTCCCGTGCTTAAGCAAATGGGAGGAAATACCCATATAGGTTGCCTGCAGTAAGGCACCTCCCCTCAAACCACCTCGTCAAGTCCATTACAATCGGGATATGGTAAAAATTACACAGCCATTGTAACAGTAGTGCTCATGCATATAGTGCCCTACACAGCACTAGTGTGACAGCCTGTTCCCATGCTCCCGCAACCTGACGTACCACATATTCTGGGGGGGTGTCCAAGATCCCATCACAAGAGATCTTTGTGAGTTATTTTCCCGTCCCCACTCGGCCAGGAGGTCCTTCTCCACATTTTGGCCCTTCCACAACAGAGCGTTGCGTATTAGAGAAGGGTGGCAAAGTAATAAAGACGAAGGTCCCAGAGGCCCAGACCCGCCTGTTCAGTGTCTAATTTCAGGATCTTCAATGTTACCCTACTGCTCTGTTCAGCCGAAACCAGTGATAGCAGGAGGCTATTAAGGGCCTCAAAGGGAGATCTAGGGATAATGCAGAAAGAATTCTGCAAGGTATACAGGCAGTTTGGTGGGAGCACCATCTGGGCCAGGGCTAGTCATCCCTTGATGGAAAGAGGGAGGCGATTCCAGAAGTTAATGGATAACTGTAAAGCCGTAATCACTGCCTCCATGTTCAATGAATATGGCACCCTCACCGAATGTGCTACGTGGATCCCCAGATTGCGGTAATGATCACACTTCCATTGGAACTCTATTGGGGCGAGGTCAGCTTAACGTGGTAAGTGGGAATAGGACTGATTTCTGAATATTGACTTTCAGTCCAGGCACTGTGCCGAAACTCGATAGGATATCCAGAAGAATGGGCTTTGCCTCCTCTGGATGCTTTAGATATAGCAAGGCGTCATCTCCATATAGGGATACAAAGTGTACCCAGCCACCCACCTGAATGCCCCAATCATTCATGTCCCTTTGTAGTCTAATCACTAAATTTTCTATTGCCAGGGTAAACAAGAGTGGCGACAATGGGCATCCTTGTCTTGTGCCCCGTTCGATCGTGAGAATTTCTGAGAATACCCCAACATTGAGTATCCGAGCAGTGGGTAAAGTGTATAGAAGGCGCACTCAGGAGATATATACCTGGCCGAGTCCCATTCTCGTCAATACTTCCCAGAAGTAGTCCCATTGTAGGGTGTCAAAGGCCTTTTCAATGTCTAAAGCTAACACAGCAGCACTGCTATCCATATTTGCTGTGTAGTGCAGGACATGGGACAATCCATGTACATTTATGTGTGTCGCAGCCTGGCATGAAACCGCACTGGTCTATGTGGCCTAGATGTGTGATAACCCTTCTCAAATGCATTGCGAGTGCTTTCACCAGTATTTTCGTGTCTACGGCCAGCATTGATAGTGGTCGATATGATCCTGGCATGCTTTGGCCCCCTCTGGTTTAGGGAGCATAACTATCTAGGCCTCTCTCATTAATGGTGGTAAGAGTTTTTCTCATCTTGGCCACCTGCAGAGTTTCTAGGAGTTGAGGGAGCTGGATGTCCGCGTACATATGGAAATATTCTACGGGTAGGCCATCAGGGCCCGGGATTTAGACCAGGCCATGTCGGCCAGTGCTTCCTGTAAGTCTTCTAGTCTGACTTTCATGTTGAGTCCCATATGTTTGCCATCGTTGAGGCTAGGAATTATGAGACCACTCAACAAGCTATTCCAGATTTCTGTGGTCACCCCTGCCTCCTCTTTGTACACAGAGGATATGCAGGTGTGTAAGAGGGAGTTAATACCCTATTGTGTCGAGGTTTAGCTGCCATCCAATTTACAGAGTAGGAGTATAATTGGGGGGGTCGCTCGCACTTAAGTAACCATGTAAGTAAGCGACTTGACTTGTCCCCCTCCCGGTGCAGCAACTGACTCCATTCGTGTCGGACAATACAATCTAATCTGTCCCATATCTCTCCTACTCTGCATTGGGCAGGTAGTAGTGGTTCTCCCTGTTTATTCCCATCGGGCTTCAACATCTGCAGTCTCGCTAGGGTGTTTTCTGCCTGAGTCAGATCGTTCTCCCACTGTCGCCTCATGTTACTCACTCTTACAGCATTCCCACTTGTCACAACATTTAGTGTTTCCCATTCCGTCCCCCTTCTACTAGTGGATTCCCAATTATTATCAAAATAGGTGCTCCTCCCTCCACTTATTTCCCCTTTAAATACATCATCTTTTAGTATTTTTGGCTGTAATTGCCACAGCGGAACTTGGGAGCGACAGCACTAAGGCCCCCACTTCAGGAGTATCAAAGCATGGTTCGAAAGGTATTGTCCCAGCAACTGTGTATGCAGTGCCATCACCGTGGCCTCAACCAAGAGCAAGAATCAATCCAGTCTGCTAAAAACCTTATGTACGGAGGTATAACAAGTGTATCCCCCAACCCCTCTGTGCATCGTGTGCCACATATCCATGTATCCTAAAGAGTCCATAATCCTCCCCCCGGAGCGTGCCTGTCATGTTCGGTTTAGAGGCTATCCTAGGGGGGTGCCTTTCTAGGGAACTATCCAAAACACAAATAAAGTCCCCAGCCCATACAACTGGTGTACTCACAAATGGCAGAAGGAGGACCGCTGATCGCAGAAAAAAATCATGATCATCTACGTTGGAAGCGTAAATATTCAGCAGACATATCTCCCTGCCATCCAGCTCCGCATGTATCAGGACTTATTGTCCCTCTACATCGGCCTCACTGCTAAGGAGTTTGAACGTTACCTTTGGGGCTATCCACACAATTACCCCTCGGGAATATGTAGAGTAAATTACAGCGAACATCTGACCCCTCCATTTTTTGTGGAGCTTGGACACCTCCGAATCAGAGAGATGTGTTCCCTGTAGCATTGCTATATGTATCCCGTGACGACGATGGTAAGTGTGTACTCTATATCTTTTAATAAAGGAGTTAAGGCCCCGTACATTCCGTGTTACAATTTTACACTGCCCCATCAGTCCATTTGTAATATAACACTATTTCATCTCCAATCTTCTGCCATTGCTGTCCACAAAATTACCTATAGTAATAATAACCCATTCCCCATACCCCTGGGTAAACATAGTATGAACAAATCGTGCCTCCCCAATCATGTGTCTAACCCCAGAGATCCTATGTTAAAACCCATCAAAATTATATTCAACTATTAAGCACTATTAAGCAACTATTAAGGTCAATTCTGACCCATCAGACTCACTCCAGTCAATCAGCATCGCTGTTGTGCCGGGTAGAAGAGGGCACTCAGAACGGCACCTGGTGATACCCCGCCCGAGCTGTCCTGCCCCGCCACGCAGACACGGACAGACTCCTGCAACAACACTCACTCAAGATACAAGTTTAAGAAAGAACGAAAAACAAAAGGGAGAAAAAGGAATGGGGTGAGGGACGGCCCATCTATGCATTCACTCAGTGCCTCTCCCGCTGTACCACCTGATCACTTCAAGTGTATGTGTGCCATATGTACCCACAATCAATCATCAATGCTCACACTGTCCAAACATCATTCCCTTCTGTTAGTGTCATCTGTGTGAAGAAAGAACAAGAAAACAAAAAAGGAGAAAAAGGAGTTGGGGGAGGGACGGCCCATCTATGCATTCACTCAGTGCCTCTCCCGCTGAACCACATGTATCACCTGATCACTTCTAGTGTATGTGTGCCATATGTACCCGCAATCGGGGCTTTAAGTTGGATGAAAAAACTGGGAGGTCTCTCAAAGGGGCGTGGCCAGTGTACTTAGAGGCGTGGCTTTAAAAAACTTATGCTAAAAATCTGTGCTTAGCATAGTGTGCCGCCCGACTTGTATTTTGCGGTTTCTGTCATTGCATCCAGATATGTGATACAACAAGTAACATCATACCTACAATAAGTCAGCACTATTGGCTTTGTCAATGGTTATTAGTTGCATAGGATAAATAAGCTGCAACTATGGCTTGTTACATATAATATTGAAAACGTTTCCAATTAACGCCTTGGTGACCCTACCACAATGTTGCTGCTCTTACGTTTCAGACAGAGAAGGGAAATCCAGAAAGAAAATGACTCTTAAAGGATGTCCCTTCCCCACAACGCTCACCTGGCATGACGTCATGGTGTAATTTTCCACTAATGAGAAGTGAGCTGTGTAGGCAGTGCACATCCATGTGCTTACTGTCTCCAAACGGGTCTCGATCGGGCTGCTTTGCGCCCTGGCACTTTTTTCCAGACTGCAGTGACAGCAAACTGCTGTCACTGCAGTCCAAAAAAAAACGGACCGCCTGTACCAGGGCTCAAAACAAAGCCCGATAGGGACCCGTTTCTACGCCCCCTAAAAAAACTTCTGGTGCTCAGACCCCTTGAAACCCAGCCCACTTAAAGCCCTGCCTGCAACCAATCATCAACGCTCACACTGTCCAAACCTCACTCCCTCCTCTTACAGTGCCATCAGTGGTCGAAGTGGGAAAAAAAGTAGGGGAGCTGTGGGTGGAGAATCAGGGGGGTGGGAATAATCAAAGATTGAATCAGTTGGCGGAGTCAGGGGTGTGGCTGGGGTTCGTCACGGCCCCGCCCTGTTCTTTTGTTTACTGCACAGCGGTAAAATCGCGGCCGCAGCGAAGGGGTTAATTAAAACAATGGATAAACATGTTTATTTTAGGTTTAATTGAGGAAAAAGAGAACAATCATAGGGAATACAGGTTTATGTAAAGCGTGTGAAATATAAGCAGGAACAACATGTTACCTTAATGCTTTTACTCTCATTGATCAGGAATCCATGATTATTTTTTGTCTCAAACATTGAGGTCATGAATAGTTCCTCCTGTACACATGTGTTAAACGGGGCTCAGAAGAGAAAGGGACTCTTCAGGAGAATCTAGACTCACGGAAACCCACAAAGGCTGCTTCATATTCATGTCAGCCAGCTAGCTGCTCAATCATAATACAGCAAAAAGAACAGCTTGTGGACAGAATGCAGAACAATATCATACATTCACCCCAGTACAGAGATCTGGGCCTAAATCCATTGTTTCTTTGCTCACCATGCCATTCTAGTTTGGAGCCAGCCATATCCAAATCAGTCTTGATCCTGCACCCAATGGGAACAGTCCAGCCTGAACTGCCAGGCCAGGTCCTCCCTGGACTGGAAACACGCATTCTAGGACTGGTTTCTGGCTTTCAGCCCTCATCAGCCGGAATAGCTTTACTCCAGTGGCATGGAGAGCACAGGACCCACGTCTGGGCACATCCGTCCCACTCTGGGTGACAAATGCAAAAAGAACAATTGATGGACAGAATGCAGAACAATTTCATACATTCACCCCAATACAGAGATCTGGGCCTTAATCAATCGTTTTTTTGCTCACCATGCAATTCCAGTTTGGATCCAGCTACATGCAAACATGTCTTGACCCTACGCCCAATGGGAACAGTCCAGCCCGAACTGCCAGGCCAGGTCCTCCCTGAACTGGAAACAAGCATCCTTGGACCGGTTTCGGGCTTTCAGCCCTCATCAGCCATGATAGCTTGATTCCAGTGGCATGGAGAGCACGGGACTCATGTCTGAGCATACCTGTCCCACTCGGGGTGACAAATGCAAAAAGAAAAATTGATGGACAGAATGCAGAACAATGTCAGACATTCCCCCCAGTACAGAGATCTAGGCCTAAATCCATTGTTTTTTTGCTCACCATGCCATTCCAGTTTGGACCCAACCATATGCAAATCAGTCTTGATCCTGCGCCCAATGTGAACAGGCCAGCCCAAACTGCCAGGCCATATGTATTCAAGTGTCCTTTCATTCGGGAAGTGAACACAAAGCAGTACCCACTTAACTGTGCACATAACATATTGCTCTTTGATATGCATGGTACATGTTCTTTGCAGCAGGCATATTACCCTTCTGCGCTACCTTAGATGAGTAAAACAGCCACTAGACAAAACATGCTCCCATCTCTCTCCAGCAGGGACATTGATCACCAAAGTTATCTTGGCACTTGTATTGTTGACCGAAATCTGCTGAATTTACAAAGAACTTTGCAGTGTTTTAAAAACTCCTGCACTTGTACAAAACCGGTCCCCCCAAACAAAACTGGCCCACTACCCTTCCAGTCGCCCTTGGAAATGCCTGCTCCTGTGGTTCTGAAAATTCTGAACCTGTGTTTTAAATATTATGATTCTGTTATGAATTTGGTATCAGCGAACCGCAAATGACGAATGCGGTATGCATGAGTGTTTTCATCATGTTACACCAATGGATTCACTGTTTTGAACTCTCGGGTTCCATCTTGTGAATAGCAGCCATTTTGTGCATTGCCCTTACAGTAGGCTCTCACCATCGGAGAACAAGTATTTAAGGACATAACCTTAGCATGGGTTTGTGCTGACTTCTGCATGACCTGACGAAAAGCTGACCCTGTTGCTTGAGGCTAACCTTGCCAAGCCAGTTCCTGCCCTTTTGCTGATCAAGATTATAGATCAGAGCACAGGACATTGTAAAGATTTACTACACACAAACATGCCTATCTTACTTCCATCTGTTCCTGCCTCCACGAGCTATATATGACATGGGCTGTGATCTTAATGTTTTGGGTTTATCCGGCCTTGTCAGCTAGAGAATGTACGCATTATGTGGACATTGTTTATGGCCTGGACTTATCTTGAAAGTGGGTTTGTCATCATACAGTGCTTTGTGTGCACGTCCTGGGAGTGACCAACAATAATTTACTTAAAATTGTATAAAAGGTCTGTGCGGAGACCATTCAGGCAGACTACCTCATTCAGTTGCTTTAGGTGTGACTGGGCGACGTAGCCTCACAATTAATTGTAATAAAGATGTCTTTTCATATTTCAGATTCTCTGTTGATTTATTTGCTGCTTTTGGATGGACTACTTATTGGTAAGACCCCTGAGAAGGAGTATGAGGATTTTTATTTACATCAGATGGCGCGACCAACTGTGGGCCTCATCAAGAAGTGACTATCTGGAGGAGTAATCTTGTCATAGGACAGAAATCTACTGGGGAAGGCAAGACAGAAATCTACTAAAAGAGGTACTCTGTGCACGGAGGTTCTGGGGGATTCTCTGTCTTTGCGGCTCAGTATATTTTTGATCTTTCTGACTTAAACTCTCCAAAAGATGTCACTCCTGACTGAGCAACCTTTTTTTGGCGTAAGTTTTTTTTTAAGAAAGAGATTGTTAGTGCAGTTAGAACTTGGCAGTTAGAATTTGGACAAGGTTTGTATAGGTTTGTACATGCGAATTGCAATTTGTGTAGGCAGGTAATCTGCTTTAGTTGAGGTATAAGTGGGTCGCTCCCAGTCCTTTGTTGTTCTTTGCTTAGTCCTTAGTTCTATTTGAAGATTGCAATTTTCAATAACCGAGGGTCTTGTATATTTACAAGTGTATCGATAGAGATAGCCCCTTGAAGTTTGAAGCTAGATTAGTGAGCTATAAGATGCCTGATCTTAGCAAATTTGAAGGTTTGTGTTGGCCAACTTTGTATACGTTTGGATTAGCCGGTTTACAAACATATTTCTTCCTTGGTGATTTTGTATCCCCAGGGAATTAAAATATGAAATGATACAAAACAAGGATCCTTTGCTCTGTGCACTTTTATGTATGGTGATATGCAGAACGATTTTTGGTGTTCTGCCAGCTACGGCTAGTGAATTGAGTGTATTTTTGGTTTCCTGCACATTCGATGGCCTGTTGGGCTGTTTCTGCAGTCTTTTGGAACCCTATTGAGAAGTATATCTTGTAAATATGACTTATAGCTACGTACAGTCTGGACTGTCCTGTTTTCGTCCTGAGTGTTGCTTTGTGGGTTTAAATGTGTGTTTAAATGTTTGTGGTTTTTCTCATTAGTGTAACTTCGGTATGTACATAGCGTTCGCGCAATTTATGAAAGCGCTGTATTGTGTGTCCTGAATGTTTCAACTCTTTTTGTTTATGTTTGAAATAAGCTCAATGTGTGTGTGTGGGTCACATTCAATGGATATAAATATATAAATAAGGCCCCAGACAAAAACGAAATTACCTATTTTTTTTGCAAAAATAAATACATTTACAGCATTTTTCCTTAGATGCACTGTATTAGATGTTCACAGGCAAACCTTTCAGCTGCAGTATATTTGATTGGAATGTTCATTCAGCCAGCACTTTTTCAGTTAAACACGGGTGGAATTTTGCATAACAGTCCTTTTAAAAAAATGTGACGCAGGAATGTGACGCGTTTTAAGTTAGGCATATGCGCTTAGGTTTGTGAGTTACTGCATCTAAATGATAGGCAAGTGATGCAGCGGACTCTTATATGTAGAACAATTACAAAAAGGAATAATTGGTTTTGTTTAGAAGACAAAAAAATTATTAATTATGAAAAATAATTATTAAAAATAAGTGCTACAAAAATCGTTTTTTAATATTTATTAAGATTAATGCTCACACTATGACCTCCTAGCATTAAAATTTGATTTAAGTTATGTTGCATCACTAAAATGACAAGTATTCGTGTGTATAATTTCCCCTTTGGCATAGGCGCAAGCAAGCTCATTTTTATAAAGTATAAGTTATTATTTTCAAATACCTGACTCATGGGTTATGTAATAAACATTCTAGTAATGCATATTATGCAAGAAAATTGTAGGATATTCATTTTTGATGCCCAAAATATGAAAGTCGATTTTGAGTAAAAGTGCTGTTTAAACTGCATTTTGCTTCCATTCAGAGTGTTTTTTTAAAGTGTCTCAGGCTTATGCAAATGCATACATTTAGGTTTTGATATATATTTGCAGGTTGTGCCTTCTTATGATTCAGTGGGTTAATGTGCCAGTACAAAGGTTTGTTTTAATATTAGGGTTGAAGGTTCTAGCTTCAGCTAGGCCTACGGAAAGTTTGTTTATTTAAGACTGATGAAGTGTGTACCATAGTATTGCAACAAGCACTTACTCTAAAAAACTGGTCTGTGTGTCTTTAGGTTTTGAGAAACATTGACAGTTAATGTAGTTTAATGATCTGGGAATAGAGATAATTTTAGCGCCTACAAAGAGAAATTATTTTTCGAAATGCGCTGCTGAGATGTTATCTTTTCGTTTCCTGTAAACAATGGAGAAGGCTGTCATGTTGACATTTGTGACCCTTTAATTAGGACTTTGCCTCTGAGGAATGCAGAATGACTTGGTGAACGGGCCTCTAGAGGTGGGGTTTCTGGTTTCTCCGTGAGAACATCAATAAAATGAAAGAACTTGATTTAAAAGGGAAAATAAATAGGGGTTTCTCTGAAGGTCCCAAACATGTGTTAAATAATCTGCAGAACTGATACATTTGTGTCTCCACGCTAAGGAAAATAATGTTTGCTAGCTGCGTTTATTTTACAGAAAATGAAGTGTTGCATTAAGTCTTAGATAGAAAATAATAATTCATGGATTGTTCTAGGTGATTTAAAGCAGACAAGACACGTGAGTTTGGTTGGTTAGAAGGAGATGTGTTTTTGAGTAACTCCTTTGGAAAGAAATGTTCATGTGTTTTTATGTTTGTGTATTTGGTCCTATAATGAAGTATTCTTGCTGGTCCTGTATGTTAGAAAGTGGTATTTGACAACAGATATCCACTACGGGTGATCTATTGTCAAAATCAGGGTGAGAGTAAAATAAAAAGTGTAATTTTGGTGTAATTTTTATTTTTATTTTAAGCCTGAGGCCTGGACTTTGGGTTTTGGGCTGCATGAATGCATGCGTTACCGCTTATTTACATGTGCTGCATGTATATCTGATGGCTTGACATATGTTGTTTTTGTTTTATGTTGCTGCTTGAGAAAATATTACAAGTTTACCTGTGTTGTAAAAGGATATATGTGACGATGTGTATCCTGAAACAGTTGGGTAGGTTTGCTTTGACACTAAATTTCATAAAAAGACAGGCAGCACTTTTTACCAGCGCATGCCTAAATTTGGCTATAATGATATTGAAGAAAACTAAAAAGATATACAGATTCAAAGTGTGTCATCTGATGTTAGTCACTCACTGCACATTCCCTTAAAGGAATAGGCAGCCCTAAATTGTTATGTATCCTTGATTGGACCTAAGGATGGAATTATAGATCTGTGACTCAAGATGGCCTAATTTCTATATTGCATTACTTAATCATGTTTTGTTTCCCAAATAGCATATGGATTTGTCCCTTTAAAGGAAACCAGGTTTCATTTTTCTCTCCCGGAAGAGAGAACAGGAACATTAGTTAGGATTACCGTATATGGTGTAGTTGCCAGCGGTAGAGTTAGAATTTGTGGAACTTTGGTCTTTTGTGTATCCCCCGTACTCTTGGTGCTGTGTCACATGCCTGAGGCACCCAAGCAAACTCTTGTTCTTCCTATAGATTTTTCTTTTGTTGCTTCTACCCTGACCAATGTCGCATTATGCTTAGTTATTAGGGATTTTAGTTGTGTCCTAGTCCCATTTCCCCTTCTCCATATTCCTTTCACCAGTCAGCCCATTTATTATGGGTGTATTGTTTATGTTGCCACTTCTAGACTGTAGTGAGGTATCAGGGACCCCCAATGTTATGTAAAGTGTTTTTTTCAGACTGACTGTCAGGGTAGTGATAGGCTGGTTAACTGACCCAATATTATAGTAAGACAAGTTTTCCATCTCAATAGGAGATATCTTAAGTTTACCCTTTTGAACATGACAAATTTTCAATGTCTATTTTTATTTTTCAGTTCTCTTTTGTTCCTGCTGCTTTAATTTTTGGTGGGATCAGATGTGTTCTAATCATGCAAATACCAGGACTTTCTAGTGCTTGTCCTTTGTCTGCACATTTGATCATTAGCCTTTGTATTGCATAGTGCACCTAATGCACATTTTTCTAAAGGGACTTTTCTTCATGTCCTTGATAATCTGTATTATGTTGTTTCTCTATTTGAGATGTTATAAGATAAGGAATTTAGGAACACCTAGGCTTAATAATTGAGGAAAATATGTATTTACCCCATTAGACAATGCCACTGTGTGAGGACATCCATTTAGATTCCTATGGCGTATTGCCACTCTCTTGCAGATTGCAGACCACCTGTTTGCAGTCCCCTTGTTAAAACCCATGAACTGTTTTTGTGCTTGATTTGAGGGAAACTAACAATTATGTTACATTTCCTATATCAGTAGGTTCTGCTGGATCTTCCAGAGTCAAAGGAAGAGTGATTCCCTGCAGACCTGTGATCAAGACTAAGCCCACTCCCCATCAGTGACCGCTACAGATGAATGACAGATTTCTTGGCTCTACAAATTTCTGCAACAAGGAAGTCGCGAGGCTGGACAGCAATCATCAGCGTGACATCAATGGTACCTCCCAAGCAAGGCATTTGCTTCATTGGAAGGCGTTGCAGAGAAAAAAAGGAGCTGGTTCTTTGTTTGCCACAGAATGGGAGCTTCTGTGTGTTTGAGCTTTGTACCTGTTATGTGCTGGAAACCTCTGTCAGTGTACAGTCCTTTGAGCTCTTGGCCCGAGTTTTGGCCATACACACACCTCTTTTGCTTTGCTCCAGCGGAAAGGCAGTGCACCCAAGGATCCACGTTTGGAAAAAGGCACTACATTCTGGTGCCCATGAGAGAGCAGCTTGAGCGTCCTCTGACACTGAATAATGAGTGTTGGAGTCTGAAAGTGCTGCTGATCTTGAAAGGTTGTTTCTCAGTAGTGCTTGGATCTGCACGAGATGCTTTGTGCCCTTGATCAATGAAGAGCACATCATTTGTAGTGTCTGCCACAAAGAAGAGACACTGGTGCATTGTTTGAACTAAACAGTATTTTTTTCTCATGAAAAAGCCTGAATGGAAAGGGGCGACCACTCGGTCCCCCCCGAACGTATGGTTGGGTGCCCCGATCCTCCCGGGAAACCATTTTGGGCGGGGGGCGTGTCTCGGCTGGTATGCCCGAAGCGGCGTAGCCGGGGCGCGCCTCTTTCCCGCCCAAGAGGGGTTGTCCTAGACACCTACACCGATGACCACGCCCAGTAGGCGTACCGGAGGAGGGTACACGCCCTCCCGCAGAAGAATAAATAGAGCGGGAATCCGAAGAAGCGTCCTCTTGTTCCTGTGCTCTGAAGGCTGCACCCCCTCGTTGCTCGTGAGCCCTCGACGGAACAAGCAGCAATTTTGACCCACCCACCAGCCCCTTATGGCAATGTTTGTTTTGTAATAAAGTTTTGCTGAGTTAGGCCCCTTTTTTCCTTTGTAGAAAAGTAAAGGAATGTTTAGGTGGAGGATGTGACTTTTGTCTGTAGGATACTGTTTTTCTTTTTAAGAGCAAACAGTCTTGATACAATTAGGCATGCTGAATTTTTTCCTTCCTTAGTAGTGTTATGTGCTTATCTAGGATCCTGATCGATACTGTGACCTTATGCCCCTATTCGGCTATAAATCCATTTATTCCCTATATTGGCATAACCGTTCAAGTGCGATATTCAGAAAGTCATCTCTGGCCTCACACGAACAGAGCCACATTCCAGAATAGTTTTCTCTGCCACTTCCTTTGCAACCAATTAGTGCAATGACAGAGCAGAAGTCACTATCTGAGATTCCTAGATTAACACTCCGAGTTCTTCAACAAGATAAAAACTCAGCAAACCTGGAAATCCCCGCTTGCTGTGTTTTGATTAGTAATGGAACTCTAATGAGCAACTGATAGCTATCACTTCCTAGTGACATCTTTAATTGACGTCTTATGTCCAGCAAACTTACGTCAAACAAGGCACCTTTCAGGTATAAATATTACCAACGTTGCCTTAAGCAAATGCTGTCTCGTCGCTGTTGGTGAAGCAAGGCCTGTTGCTGCAGCCTGTCTCGTCGCTTGATGAAGCTGCTGTATGCAAGCTGCTGATACCATTATCGCTGCTAAAGTGCGAACGATGGTGTGGTGAAACTAGGAGCTGAACAGCCGTCCCTCTGCGAAGAGCCCAGCAGATGCCAGCTGCCTGCGGACGCTGTCCCCCCTCCTCCTCCTCGACGCACTGAAGAGAGACGCTGTCTTTCTCCTGCCGAGAAATCCAGCTCCAGCGTTTCTGGTCTACCCTTGCGGGTGACTGGGATACCGAGTTTCCCTAAAGGAGATACCAGACCTCCATCATTCTATTCAGAGGTATGGTGTTGACTAAACCCTTAGTGAGAATTCTTGAAGCAAACCTTGGCAAAACCAACTTAACTTAAAGCTATTTACTTACTCCCCTCCCAAGTATTAGGCTTAGGTCAGGCACACTGGGGTAGGCGTAGTTAGAAGCACCAGTTGAGTATTTTAGCCTAATGTATATATGACTGTATATATGTTTTATTACTTTTAAACCATTGTATGGCTAAGAAACCATATCAATGCTTTTACAGTATTATCTTGCAATACTTATCTTACTGTACGTACTTTTTATCATAACAAGTCTTGCAATTGTGGCAATTCATTTCTCTTGTACGAGAAGAAAGACTGTTCAATAAATGTTAACCCTTTATTGACAAACGCCCGTCTCTCTATTCTCTACATATTGTGAAAGTAAACTGCACCAACCTGACTGAGTAAAATAACTGTCTATTGTTTCACACGACCCTAGAGATTGACTCTTGATCTGAGGAGCAAAGTTGTCATGTTGCACGGTTGTTGGAAAACTGAATCCCTTCTTGTCTGTGCCAGGGAAGCTGATCACTTCCTATTCAGTCAAGAAAGTTTCCAGTGACCTCTGAGCTAGTTGGTAACAAACCCAATTAAGTTTAGCATAGTCAGTAGAGGCCTGGAAGATCCGCACTTCTACGTCGATACTACTGTTTATGTTATTCCAATGCGCAGGGCCTAGTGGGAAACTAGGAACTACACTACATGGCGGCCAACGTTTGGTAAGGCGATAAACTAACGCAAGACGTTAGAGTAACTCAGTCGTGCATTTTTCACACAGACCCCTTTCTCCCGTAAATACTCCAATAGACGTCTGGAGTGGGTGAAAGGTTAAAATCCGCCCGAACTCAGTAGGAAGAGATTCCTATGTAAAGCTCTGGTTTATTCAACGTTGAAGGATACAGTGTTCCAAAATATTGTGCACCTAATCTTTGTCTCCTTGGAGACCTACTCTGCAAACCTTGCATTTATACAATGCCAGGAAAAAACGGAACCACTGGGGCTGCAGCAGATGCGACTCAGCAGGGTCCCGAACACACTGACCCGGATGCAATTATCATCCCGGTACACTTAAGAAAATCTATAACTTTGAAACTTATAGAGAACGGACTGACACCACAAGGTGGTACAGTAATTTTCGTGATAGAGGCACACGAATATCGGCAGACAGAGGTATTCTATTCATGGATAAACTTTCCAGCGGCAAACGCTACAACAAAAGAGTTTCACTATTACAAAATAGAGGAACCTCCGGAAGAGTACGCTCCTTTCGAGGAGACTGAAATCCCACAAAAATTCCAAGAGCACCTGCTCTGGTTTAATGGCGCCCTAAAACATAATGATCATATTACCAGGCTCGGTCCACTAGGTAGACCAGGAGCAACATGGCCAGTTCTAGCCAGCTACACACCACATTCGGACATTGCAAAAATGTCTAGAGAAGAGCTGTTAGTACAGCTAAAAACACTTATAAAAATACATAGGTAATTAGTCCAATATGTAATGCGGACTGCAACAGTCCAACCAGCTGTTAATGTACCACAGCTGACCCCTCATCAGGGGAACACTAATAAAATTACACCACAGAACATACAGTCATGTCTTGGTAAAACACCCGTAAAACGGGAACAAATTCCTTTCTGGTTAGCACAGAAAATCACTCAAATAGAGGCAGTATTTCCTGATACTACCCCTATAGAGAAACACAGAATCTTGACCATCTGCCTTCCTATGGGAATCGCACCACACATGGAGGACTGCGACACTTGGGGTACAGTCTTTGCTTCCATTTACACAAAAACACATGGTGTTCCGTCTATGGCGGTAATACCAGAAGTGCTAAAACAGATTCAAAATGAATACGGTCCAGAGCCCGCTTTAAATCTTGGTATGAAATTACTGAAAGACTTCAAGCAGGTCTCGGCTATATTATTAGCCAATATAAAGGGAGAAGCAGCATCTGTGGCGATCCGCCAGAAGTTGAAGGAAAGAGATATAAAAGATCAGCCAGTTGAGCTTGCCAAAATCATAGAAAAATGCTATGAAGAATTAGGTAGAGACAGCTTGGGTGGAAAACCAGTAAAGACCCAACTGCTCGAAAATCCTGAAAAATTATTTATTAAAAATAATTTCAACACTCCTAGAAAGAGCTGGGATGGAAATAAACAATCCACTCCCAAGGAAAAAGTTTTCCAGTCCAGAGGAAGGTCTCCTCGACGGAGGGAAAGAACTCCGACTCGAGAACACCAGTCTCCCCAGAGGGAGCCCTCTGAGAAAAGATATAACCTTAGAAATAGGGATAATCTGAAAAAACCTGATAGATATCAAAGTATTGATACACGTCCCTCTCGATCTTTTTCGCAGAAATCGGAAAGAAGAGGACGGTCAGACCCAGGAGAGCACACCAAGTCCAAAGACAAGGAACCTGCTCAGAGTAAAAAATCTCAATTTCAGAAAAAGAAGGTAGCCAGTATTAGAGTAATCAACCATGCCGAGAATACTGAGGACACAGTTGAAAAACGGGGAGTGGGCATTGACAATGTTGGACAGTGCAGCAGAAATCAGTATAGCGCGCAAGATCTTGATGAGTCATCTGGAGACAATGGACACGAATGAATACATTCAGGTTGAAACTGCCGACACCAGACTTAGCGAGCCCCATAAAATATACGAAATAACATTGCGTATAGAGGGTGATAAGACTAGGAAAATAAAGGGTCTATTTTGGGATAAGCTCTCAAAAGGCTATGATATTCTGTTAGCTGAAAAAGATTGGCCCCCAGAGTTTGTCAGGGAGTGCCCTCGTGGCGAAGAAATGATTATGCCTGCCTTCTCGAATCACATTCCGATTCATAAAAAATATACATATGCAAGGAAATGGGCAGTAGCCCAGGCACCGGCATTATATAAAAATCATGTAGGATGGGATGAGGACTCACCTCCTCACAAAATCCAGTTAAAAAGTGAACCAACTGCCCAACGGCAGTATCCCATTAAGCAAGAAGCTAAAAAACAAGTCAGGGAGATCTTAGATCAACTTGAATACCAGGGGGTGATTGAAACATGCACCTCTCAAATGAACAATCCTTTGTTTCCTGTCTCCAAGCCAGACAATTCATATCGTCTAGTTTTGGACTACAGACACCTTAATACATGTTGTAAAACATTTGCAGTACAAAACTTGCATAGTGCAGCCCTAATGAATAACATAGTTAGGAAAAAATATAAAACGACATTAGACATATCTAATGGTTTCTTTTGTCAAAACATTGCACCAGAAAGCAGATATTTGACCGCTTTCTCTGCATTTGGGTCGCAGAAAAAATTCTGTCGACTCCCACAGGGGTTCAAGAACAGCCCAGGACTATTCTCAGCTAGAGTAACAGAGTTACTACAAATATATGATGATGAGGCATTATCTTACGTAGATGATATCTATCTCACAGACGACGACTTGGATACTCACTTGAAAAGAGTGAACACCATTATACTTGGATTCGCAGCAGAGGGTTACAAATTCAACTTTAAAAAGTCTCGAATTGCCCATCTGACAGTACTATTTTTAGGGTACGAATTATCAAGTGAAGGAAAAAGCCTAGCGGACAACTTCTTAGAGAAGTGCGCTGTACTCCAAGCTCCAAAAACGCTGAAGAATTTACAATCCATACTAGGTTTTCTGAATTTCGGAAGAACTTACATTCTAAATTACGCAGAGAGGGTTAAACCTCTCTACGAACTAATTAAACCTGATTTTAAACAAATCAATTGGACTCAAAAACACACAGAAATTTTGAGATCACTGCAAACAGACATGTTAGCCAAAACTAAATTAGATACACGTGACAATACACGCGGTCTTGTAATCCGAGTCATCCCAGGAAGATGTGGATTCACATACCTAACCTCTAATGAGGGAGAAAAGGTACCAATTTCAATTAAATCTCACTTGTACACACAAGTAGAAGAAACATTCAGTCACACAGAAATAACTATGAAAGCAGTGCAAATTGCATTAGCAAATGAAGGAGAACTAGCACACGGCAAACGGATTAATATCCTCACAGCGGAATCCGCCTTCGAGGCGCTATTCAGCCCAGTAAACCTGCCAACAGTGTCACTGGATCCGAAATGGATACAGTGTGTAGATTCTCTAGGAGCGGAAGATGTGAAATACTATTTCGCCCCGCAATTCAAAGAACTGAATGATTTAGAATATGATGAAGAATATTCTCTGCCAATCGAACTTCTGCCTCTCCCACAATACGCCTGTATAATCTATACAGATAGATTTGTACAGCATTTCAACGTAGAGAGCAAATCCTACGATGCAGCCTGTGCGATTGTTAAAGGTCGTTGGCTGTGCGGTAAATTCAGACCGAAAATAACAAAAACTGAATCATTGAGAAACTGTTCGGCTCAGAGAGCTGAAATCAGATGTTTAAAGATGGCGCTCGAAAATGCAGAACGTGAATTCCCGACACTTATCGTGTGCGAGTCTCATTTTTGCGTCAACTCTTACAACAATAAATTGCAGAGGTGGATTGAGAACGATTACAAAGATGACACAGGTGCCACAATAAAGCATAAATTGCTCTGGAAACAGGTAGCTCTTTTTCAGAAAGAACTACAAAAGACTCACGTGATTCACGCACAGAGTCTTCAACGTGATGGCGTTCACGTTGCAGGGAATTCATTGGCTAATACAGCCACAGCGGAAGCAACTAACCCGGCTTCCGTAGCCACAAAAAAGCGTACAGAAAAATACATAGACGGGAAAACCATGCTGGCAGTAAAAACGACCGTAAAAGGCGACTGTGCAGCACTGCCCGTGAACTATCCACTCAATTATGCATACGTAATCGATGCAAACTCCGTTCCTTTTGCTCGAATCCCTGGAGTGGGGGACAGAGTAATTCCAAACAGGAGCAGGAGGGGCTTCCTCTTACTGGAAGCACACATGGGGTTGGGTCTGAGACATCAAACAATTAAGGATTCTCTGAAAGAATTACAATCAGAGTACTGGTGGCCAGGAATGAGCATAGATATTCAATGTTTTGCTCAAAATTGTGAAGACTGCAACAGAGATCGCAGTAATGAACAGGCCAGTGTAGTTTCAGGAACCCTGATAGACAGCATAAGGCGGTCTATCTGCGCAATCAAAGAAGAGAAGCGCGTCCCATTGTTCATCCTTAAGGCTAAACACACTTAAATAATGTGGCCTCCAGCGCTCGGCTGACGCTAGAATGGTTATAAAAGATCTGCGAGTCTTTATCGGCACATACGCAATTACCACGTTCCATTCTGACCAGGGTCCTGCTTTTAGCTCTCGAGCTTATAGGGAGGCCATGGCCAGCATGGGAATTGGGTTGTGGTATTCTTGTCCGTCGCACCCCGAAGGGAATAGTGTGGTTGAAAGAAAAAACCGGGACATAAAGCGATCTATAACAGCGAAGGTATTAGGTTCAGGCGCTGGGTGGGTCAAACATCTAATAAGTGTCCAGACTAGTCTTAATAATTTGCCAAGAAATTCTCTAAAAGGTTTCAGCCCATACGAACTATTGTTCGGAATTAGAATGAACATTCAGGACCTCGATAGTCAGATATCAGTGGTACAAGAAAAAACAACAGACTTTGACATCAAAGATCGTTTGGCTGTTTTACAGGAACTGAATGAAACAAGAAAATCCTTAAGCAACATAAAGTTAAAGCAACAGCCATCTACCACTGAAGAGGCACCACAAGCAACAGCCCCAGCAAGGCCTGTCTGGATTCCAAAGATTGGGGATCTAGTCAGAGAAAAAATCGCGGTGAAGAAGGAATTTGGGCCTTCTTACAGAAAAGCAGTACCTGTCTTGGCAGTCACCGGAACAAGATCAGTAGTACTACCGCCCCTTGCTGGTAAAAAGGAGAACAGAGTCGTGTCTATCGATCTGGTAAAACCACAAGCATGTGGCCTATAATCAACAGTAGGCCCAGTGGACTCCCAAGAAACAACAGAATACCCAAACTTGCAACAATCCAAGAGGTTCAAACTGAAAGACTAATCACATTCGATCAGCCTGCAGTGCACAGAGAAGGACTATGCAATAATGCCATGGAACTCGTGCCTCTTGAGACACAGATTGAAACAGTTCGTCAAGAAACACCAGTCTACAATAATGTGGCATCAGAAAATGCTACCGAAAGACAGATTGAAAGAACAATCCCAACAATTGACAGAACTGCCTCTGGTTATTTCATCAACTTCGACAACTTCTCTGAAGATCAAAACGACCCCGAAGTGATGCCAGAAACAAAAAAGACTTTTAAAGAAAAAGCAACGGAAGTCTTTCATCAACTGAAGGAAATCTACCTTATTTCACCTTGGTTAGAGTTCTGGTTCGGTCTAGGTGTATTTTTCCTCCTGCTTTGGCTCATCATGGTACTTTGTTTGGGAAAATTCATTGAGGGAAAATATAGTACAATGGACACAGCAAGTCAGAACATCAACCTAGTCCTGAAACCACACAGATCATCCCACGTGAAGAAAAGAGAACTGTCAACAGTAAATGTCACAGCAATTCCAATACCTGGTGGGGTAGTATGGGAGAAAACTGACTATGAGATCTATGGTCCGGTCGAAATCCTGAAGTATCCTCATCAACTGAAGGTTTCCTTAAGTGACTTTGTAAAACCTAGTACATTCTCTGATGATTGGGACTTTAACAGTATTAATGACATGATGTCTGATTTAGTAATGTCAGCTAGATTCACAGAACATGATTATTTACAAGGTTCATCTAGTTATGAGCAATTATTCTGCTACACACATTATGGTGATCATTACTTGCATAAATCTGCACAGCCTAGAAATGTTTTTATGTATAATCAATTTGAACATTGTGCTACACCACCTAAAAGCAGTTCTAAAGCATTTTCTGAGAAATTCAAGTACTTCTCAGGGTTTAACACCAGTGATGCAGAAACGTTTTATTACAAACTATTAGATAAAACAGGAATGAAAACAATGCTGACAAATTCTAAATTGATATATTCAGAAGCATTTTATGAAAAAATGATGACATTTGGTTTTGATTATTGGAAAAATAACATTGAAACGAAAACCATTTGGGGTACAAAAGATTGGCAGGTACAAGGCCTTGAAGCACTATTCAGAACCTGCATGATACCTGAACAAATGATGTTTTTAAATGACACAATACACCAAACATCCTGTCTTGGCCTAGCTAATATCAAAGACCTTAAAACACCGTCTATTCCAAAGCCAATACCTGAAAATACAACTACAGATATTGAGTTAGACGTGTCACAAATTTTACATTTTAACAGAACACATCCTGATTGGAAAAAGTGGTTAATCTGGCCTACTGACACAAACGACTGTCAAGATAGATTCCTGAATAAAACACAGGGGTTAAAAATGACCAGACAAGACCCTAGATACTCCCAGAGACAACACCCAGGGATAGTAACACCATACAGTGTAGGGAAACTCTGCCTCGAATGGCTAACATCATCCACACTGGCTGAAATTAAGCAACACTTGTCTGTACTAAAAGATGGTGCTGATTTGCGCGATTTCATTCTTGGATCACGCAAACAGCGTCAAAAGCGTTTCATAGCGACCAGTATCTATGCTGCGTACAACTAGGCTTGGAAAGTCACACAAATTGAAACAGCTGAAAAAATACGAGAAATTGATCGTATTAATTTGGAAAAATCACTTTCTGTAGTGGACAATGGGTTAATGACTCTGTCCTCCAGAATATATTCGTTGGACAATATTGTATCTTCTGCCTTTGACATAATAGACAGAGACTTGCTAATGTTACAACATGGCCAATCTCAATTACGTTCTATTGTACAATTGGGCTGGACGCTGCAAAATCTTCGTTCAGGCTATGTGCCTTGGCGTTTAATAAACAACGTCATTATTTTCCATTTTTAACCTTACTGATAAACAAATCAGTTTGGCACAGAAAGGAGCAGACTATACAATCCTGAGCATCGAAAAACTTGAGAGATTACCATTGACAATGTCAGAGAGTCCTGTCATTGAATGGATAATACACGGAATTATCACTATTCCGATAACAACTTTCCGATTTAAAAAGTGCCTTGAATACATACCTACTGGCCAGTGTGAACGATTGGGTAAAGGATATGTAAAATCTGAATGGAAATTACCATACACACATTCATGCTATAGTGACAGTGACAAAAATGTATTTCTTAGTGGTGAAAATTGTAAACATTCACTAAGCGGTATACTTTTGTGCCAGGGTATTAATTTACATGGAGCTTGTGATGGAAATTCTAACAACCTTTCATGCCACCAGCTTGTCACACCTGCAACTCAGATAGAGCCCTTCTTTATGCAACTTGCAAACAGGAGTTACATTCTTAGAACGGATCACAGATGTTGTGGCCTTGTGCCAGGGAAAAGTTATCTTGTAAGAGTAACATCCATGGTCAAATGCTGTATGCAGGCATTGTTCCCGAGCGGGCCTGCAGACACAGTGACTCCCATCTGGCCTCGTCTGAATCTCTATTCTATACGAATTGATACTTTAAGCAAAATGAAGTCTGTGCTTTTGCAGACAACAGTGCCCATAACGTCATCAAAAGAGACGTATGATCTTCTAGTTGCAAGGACAGCTACTGAAGTTCATGAACTTTTGTCAACAAATTGCCCCGTGCATTTCGTAGAAATGCTTAGCCAACTCCTTAACATGTCTAGTGCCACAGGCATCCCAGGCATATTTAAGACGATTTTTACGGGACTGCTAACACCTTTTCAAGCTATTTTGGGAATCGTTCCTAATTTTGTTCACTCTGTTTTTGGCGGCATACCCTTATTTTTGGGACTTGTAGCAGGGATTTTATTTTTGACCCTTCTGCTTCGTTATGGCAAGCCAAAGCTCAGACATAGCTCCCATGGGAATGGAAGAGACAATCCTAGCAATGCGCTACCGGGACAGGATAACTAACGTCCTTGGATTGGCCAGGCTGAGAGATCTAAACATGACCTGGTTCCTTTCATTCAGACCTATATGGCAGAACTGTATCTTACCGGTACTACGATGTATGCTATGCGGAGATGAGTGCGTGTTGGACATCTGTCTTTCAGTTCCATCAGCAGTACCAATGGACGTCGATACTTTGCTCAGTCCGATAACGGCTCACGCATTGTGTTGTCCCCAGCGGCTACCAATCCTGATGACGGCATTCGTTGAGACTCCTGTGCTACGACTAGGTGGTAACAGTGGAGCAAGTGACAAAAGCAACATCACCCAGGTACGACATTCTGTGAGCATTGCTGATCCCGACTATGATGACAGCAATCATTCTCACACCTGCCAAGTTACAGCACTATCGAATTTGGTTGAACTGTCACCTGATTTTGTAGACCAATTCTTTGAGAGCCTGTCTGATATGATGTTCTCACCCGAACAGAAATAATAACTTTGGAGAAGCTTTCCGACACACAGTGTTCCCAAGAACTCTGAATTCGGCCTTCAGTTTTGAACAACAAAAACTGCTAAAAGCGTTGGAACTCTATTTCCCCGTTCAAGCAATAATTCTTTTGAATTGAACACTTTTTAATATTGACCTTTTTTTTTTGGCACAAACAATTCTTTGCTTAAAGTAAATACTATTCTTAGAGAACAGAAGCTTCAAACTTCTATTTCTAAACACATCTAGAGACATAACAACCTTACACCAGCCTCTAGCACATTTATTGCAATGCATTTATATGTGATGATTTATCTCGCCCTTCTTCTGTTTCAGAGATATTTCATGTGTAATTATTTTTGCATAATCGTTCATTGATTTCATATGCAATAATTTTTGAATGATTTCTATGCTTCAAAAAACGTACAGTACCTAAATTTTCACGTATTACAAATACGCCTATTTCAAATGCATATATGTATTTTGGGGTGGGCAATGTTACACATGCATCTTATTGCTCTAGTTTTAGTAATTTGATGGACATGAACCCGTGGAGTGGGTGTTGCGTGCTTATCTAGGATCCTGATCGATACTGTGACCTTATGCCCCTATTCGGCTATAAATCCATTTATTCCCTATATTGGCATAACCGTTTAAGTGCGATATTCAGAAAGTCATCTCTGGCCTCACACGAACAGAGCCACATTCCAGAATAGTTTTCTCTGCCACTTCCTTTGCAACCAATTAGTGCAATGACAGAGCAGAAGGCACTATCTGAGATTCCTAGATTAACACTCCGAGTTCTTCAACAAGATAAAAACTCAGCAAACCTGGAAATCCCCGCTTGCTGTGTTTTGATTAGTAATGGAACTCTAATGAGCAACTGATAGCTATCACTTCCTAGTGACATCTTTAATTGACGTCTTATGTCCAGCAAACTTACGTCAAACAAGGCACCTTTCAGGTATAAATATTACCAACGTTGCCTTAAGCAAATGCTGTCTCGTCGCTGTTGGTGAAGCAAGCCCTGTTGCTGCAGCCTGTCTCGTCGCTTGATGAAGCTGCTGTATGCAAGCTGCTGATACCATTATCGCTGCTAAAGCGCGAACGATGGTGTGGTGAAACTAGGAGCTGAACAGCCGTCCCTCTGCGAAGAGCCCAGCAGATGCCAGCTGCCCGCGGACGCTGTCCCCCCTCCTCCTCCTCGACGCGCTGAAGAGAGACGCTGTCTTTCTCCTGCCGAGAAATCCAGCTCCAGCGTTTCTAGTCTACCCTTGCGGGTGACTGGGATACCGAGTTTCCCTGAAGGAGATACCAGACCTCCATCATTCTATTCAGAGGTATGGTGTTGACTAAATCCTTAGTGAGAATTCTTGAAGCAAACCTTGGCAAAACCAACTTAACTTAAAGCTACTTACTTACTCCCCTCCCAAGTATTAGGCTTAGGTCAGGTACACTGGGGTAGGCGTAGTTAGAAGCACCAGTTGAGTATTTTAGCCTAATGTATATATGACTGTATATATGTTTTACTACTTTTAAACCATTGTATGGCTAAGAAACCATATCAATGCTTTTACAGTATTATCTTGCAATACTTATCTTACTGTACGTACTTTTTGTCATAACAAGTCTTGCAATTGTGGCAATTCATTTCTCTTGTACGAGAAGAAAGACTGTTCAATAAATGTTAACCCTTTATTGACAAACGCCCGTCTCTCTATTCTCTACATATTGTGAAAGTAAACTGCACCAACCTGACTGAGTAAAATAACTGTCTATTGTTTCACACGACCCTAGAGATTGACTCTTGATCTGAGGAGCAAAGTTGTCATGTTGCACGGTTGTTGGAAAACTGAATCCCTTCTTGTCTGTGCCAGGGAAGCTGATCACTTCTTATTCAGTCAAGAAAGTTTCCAGTGACCTCTGAGCTAGTTGGTAACAAACCCAATTAAGTTTAGCATAGTCAGTAGAGGCCTGGAAGATCCGCACTTCTACGTCGATACTACTGTTTATGTTATTCCAATGCGCAGGGCCTAGTGGGAAACTAGGAACTACACTACAGTAGGTGAACAACTGTCGTATTTATTTTTTGGTCAGGCGGTAAGGTCATGATCGGTGAGCAGTAAATTCAAGGTCCCTAGAGGGGGGGCGCCACCCAGTATGGATGGGAGCGCCCGGGCGGAGGCGGCCATTGGCCCCTCCCACAGGGAGGCGGCACCCACTAAGGATGGGTCGCCTAAGGGGAGATGGCCATAGGCCCCTCCCAGGGGAGGAGGCGGCTATATGCCCCTCCTACTAATTTCCCGGGGGCCGGATATCCGCGACGGCGGATAGAGAGTGTGGGGATGGGGGGGAGTCCACGCTGTCCTTCCTACAGATACCTCACACGGGAACTCGGACGACCTTTAAGATGGCGTCGAGTGCAAAGGGGGCCCCCACCACGACAAGGGAAATTACAGTTGGCAATGAGGGTACAGTCCTCTGCGCATGCGCCACTCACACCGTGAGGGCGAGAGTTTTTGGTAGTAGGGATCTGACACCGGTTAAGACCTTGCCGTTGGCCCTTAATGCTAGGATGTACAATTTTAATTTAGAATGTATGCATTTGCAGGATGTTAGACTCGGCTAGGAAACCTTTGTATTAGAGATCTGTTAAGGTTAGCCAAAGAACATGTCTTCATCGAAATGTAATAAATGTAAAATTGTACATGATTATGAAACTTTTATTTAATGTTTTAAATTTTGTTTCATATTTTAATAAATACGGCCGGGAGGGTGACTCCCTCCCGCCTTCCAAAAGTTCAAGCCTGCGTCCGACTTCCCATCCTTGGGGATTGTGATCGGAGGGGGTGACGGGCATCCCGGCCATATTGAAGAGGCTCAACGCGGAAGAAAACAACGGAAGCGGATTTGTAGGCCAAGAACTATGACTATGGACAAATAATATTTTCTTTTTACTTTTTCTTGTGCAGCTCTCTCATCTAGGATGCTTGCTCATTTTTGATTTTCGAACCGCCATCCGGTTCTGCTGCTAGGTTCGCGGTTGCCACAGTCTTTGGAGTGCAGCTGGAGACGGTTAGGTCGACAGTTCTGGTTGGTCTAAGGGAGTTACCCTGGACTGAACAGAAGCACTCCTTAGCAGAATCAATCTCCCACCGCGGGCAGCAACTTAGAGGATGGAGTTTCCCAAGATAGAGAGACCTGCCAGACCAACGAACTTTGAAATCAGAATATGCACTGTGATGGTGAAAAAACGATTTTTAATAATATGCACTTTTTTATGTTGTGTAGTGTGATAATGTTTTTAATAGGTTATGTTTGCTTCACTTTTCAAGTGACATCTGTACCCACTACACAGCCCATACCTCCTCCTACTGTTTCCTCGCATTTTTTTCACCCTCTGCTTGAACATGTCGTCTGCTAGAAGATTGGAGTTTGTCAATAATTCATTTGTTCAGCTTTTACACCAACACCAGTTAGTGATGAATATAGACCTGGACTCAGATTAGCATGAGTATAGGTTATTGCCTATGTAAGGGCAAAAGGATGGGCTGTGGTTCTGAAAATTCTGAACCTGTGTTTTAAATATTATGATTCTGTTATGCATTTGGTATCAGCGAACCGCAAATGACGAATGCGGTATGCATGAGTGTTTTCATCATGTTACACCAATGGATTCACTGTGTATTTGAAGGTTCTGTTTTGAACTCTCAGGTTCCATCTTGTGAATAGCAGCCATTTTGTGCATTGCCCTTACAGTAGGCTCTCACCATGGGAGAACAAGTATTTAAGGACATAACCTTAGCATGGGTTTGTGCTGACTTCTGCATGACCTGACGAAAAGCTGACCCTGTTGCTTGAGGCTAACCTTGCCAAGCCAGTTCCTGCCCTTTTGCTGATCAAGATTATAGATCAGAGCACAGGACATTGTAAAGATTTACTACACACAAACATGCCTATCTTACTTCCATCTGTTCCTGTTCCTGCTTCCACGAGCTATTTATGACATGGGCTGTGATCTTAATGTTTTGAGTTTATCCGGCCTATTGTTTATGGCCTGGACTTATCTTGAAAGTGGGTTTGTCATCATACAGTGCTTTGTGTGCACGTCCTGGGAGTGACCAACAATAATTTACTTCAAAGAGAAAATGTGTGCCTAGGGCATAATAAATTGTATAAAAGGTCTGTGCGGAGACCATTCAGGCAGACTACCTCATTCAGTTGCTTTAGGTGTGACTGGGCGACGTAGCCTCACAATTAATGGTAATAAAGATGTCTTTTCATATTTCAGATTCTCTGTTGATTTATTTGCTGCTTTTGAATGGACTACTTATTGGTAAGACCCCTGGGAAGGAGTATGAGGATTTTTATTTACATCACTCCTGCCCTTTCATTGCTCCTGCCCAGTCAGTACTCCTGCTCGATCAACACTCCTGATTCGTCAATTCCCCTGCCCCCTCCCTTCTCCTGGCCTGTTACTTCTCCTGGCCCATCACTTCTCCTGCCTTGTTCACTGCTCCTGCCCCATTCACTGCTCCTGCCCCATTCACTACTCCTGCCCCGTTCACTGCTCCTGCCCCATTCACTGCTCCTACCCGTTCACTGCTCCTGTCCGTTCACCGCTCCTGCCCGGTTACCACTCCTGCCCATGCCTAATCACCGATCCTGCCCCATTACTTCCACTGCTTCGTCACCTCTCCTGCCCCATCACCTCTCCTTCCCCATCACCTCTCCTGCCCATCACATCACCTGCCTGTCATGTCACCTGCCCGTCACTTCTTGTGGCCGGTCACCTCTCCTGCCCGTCACCTCCTCTGCCCCATCACCTCTTCTACCCCATCACCTCTCCTGCCCGTCACCTCTCTTGCCCCGTCATCTCTCCTGCCCCATCACCTCTCCTGCCCCATCACTTCTCCTGCCCCGTCACTTCTCCTGCCCATCACTTCTCCTTCCCGGTCACCTCTCCTGCCCAGTTACCTCTCCTGCCCAGTCACCTCTCCTTTCCTGTTGCCTTTCCTGCCCAGTCACTGCTCCTGGCCGGTCACTTTTCCTGCCTCATCACATTTCCTATCCCGTCACTTATTCTGCCCCGTCACCGCTCCTGCCCGTTCACTGCTCCTGTCCAGTCAGTACTCCTGCTCGATCAACACTCCTGCTTCGTCAATTCCTCTGCCTCTCCCTTCTCCTGGCCCGTCACTTTTCCTGCCCTGTTCACTGCTCCTGCCCCATTCACTGCTCCTGTCCCGTTCACTGCTCCTGCCCCGTTCACTGCTCCTGTCGTTCACCGCTCCTGCCCGGTTACCACTCCTGCTCATGCCTAATCACCGCTCCTGCCCCATTACTTCTACTGCTTCGTCACTTCTCCTGCCCCGTCACCTCTCCTGCCCAGTCACCTCTCCTGCCCCGTCACCTCTCCTGGCCTGTCATCTCTCCTGCCCCGTCACCTCTCCCGCCCCGTCACTTCTCCTGCCCCGTCACTTCTCCTGCCCCATCACGTCTCCTGCCCCGTCAAGTCTCCTGCCCGTCACTTCTCCTGCCCGGTCACCTCTCCTGCCAGTTACCTCTCCTGCCCTGTCACCTCTCCTTTCCTGTTTTCTCTCCTGCCCCGTCACTACTCCTGGCCCATCACTTTTCCTGCCTCGTCACATTTCCTGCCCCGTCACTTTGCCTGCCCTGTTACCGCTCCTGTCCGTTCACTGCTCCTGCCCGTTCACTGCTCCTGTCCGGTCAGCACTCCTGCCCGATCACCGCTCTAACCTCATCACTTCTCCTGTCCCATCACTTCTCCTGCCCCGTTCGCTGCTCTTATCCGTTCACTGCCCCTATCCGTTCACTGCTCCTGCCGGTTACCGCGCCTGCCCATGCCTAATCACCGCTCCTGCCCCTTCACTTCTCCTGCCCCATCAGTTCTCCTGCCCTGTCACCTTTCCTTTCCTGTCACCTCTCCTGTCCCGTCACTGCTCCTGACACATCAACTCTCCTGCCCCGTCGCTTCCCCTATCCGTTACTTCTCCTGCCTGTCACTTCTCCTGCCTGTCACTTCTCCTGCTCGTTACCTCTCCTGCCCGTTCACCTCTCCTGCCCTAGTACCTCTCCTTTCCTGTCGTCTCTTCTGTCCAGTCACTGCTCCTGCCCAATTCATTCTTTGTACAACATTGACAAATTACACAAGGTGTCAAGTTCCCCACAGCACTCTGTTTGGGGAAAGCTCCTCGGTAATCACCAACTCCGATCTCACTGAAACTTGATATGCTAAAGGCAGAGGGCGGGCGCATTGTCATTCGAAAGGGGATAATCTGCCTCAATCAGAAGGCCAATGGCCCTGCCCTTGGTCTGTGCGAGCTCAAGGAGGGGGGCTGCTGCAGCCTCTGGAGTTCAACAGAGAAGTACGAAAAGCCCCTGGAAGCTGAATGAAAAAACGTATTGTTTTAAGTAGGGGGTGGTAAAGAAATGGGAGCGGCCTTTGTGAATTACTTTTATCATAGCTGGGTAGAGCAACCTCTATTGCTCAGTTTCTGTTTCACACTAGTGTAAGACATCCTCTGTTGCTGGACCAATATACGTATGGTATCATTTCCAAAGTTGGGATTGCCCACCCTCTGGAAATGTGCGTTTTAATCAATTTTTCCTAGGAACTGCTCAGGGGTTCTTCCTTCAGCCCCTTACGGAAAACCGAGGAATTGCAAGTTGCATCTCCGAGAGCATTCCTCTGCGGGTCTGCGTTCCAGAGTCGCTGTCTTTGCTGAAAGGTTTGATAACGCTGTTTTCTATGTTGATATTTTTGCCTGCAATTCCGTGATGGTTTGCTCCGTAGCTATAGAGTGACCCGCCACAGTCCGAAGGTCCACTCTCAAAAGGCCTATATTTTAACTTGTACTGCTACGCTTTATGCCTCGATAGCCACAAGGATTTGTGATCCCATGGGTTTGGTTTGTGGCGTGTCCGCCTGCATTGTGGGCCTGGGGTGCTCCATGTGCTGTGTATTGGTCAATTTTGGTCTGTTGTGCCCCTCTTTGTAGCCTGTCCTTTCTCATGGTTCCACTTGGGTAGGCCCACGGTGTCACCCAGAGTGTGACACTGCTTATCATAAACAGTGCTCCCGCCTTCTAGTCGGTATGATTTCTATGTGAGCTCCCAGACAGCTGAGGGCACTTCACCCAACGGTGCAAGGCCTCGCTCTAAGTGTCACCATGGGTAGCCAAAAGAGGATCTCCGGTAGTTGACCCACCATTTTTTTTTTTTTTTTTTAAATTAGTTTTTTTGCAGAATTAGAAACCATTGCATATAATAAATCAACCAGCACACTCATGGTGTCCCCCCACTTGGATAAAATAAGCCATAGATCGTACACAGCCATTCAGCCCGTATCCCGGAGGCCGGGCGGTGTAGTAATCGAAACTTCCAGCAAGAACATCACAGTGAGCATCCCTGAGGGACAATTAGTCAATAACCGCTTTGTGTATCTGCGTTTTACCCCCTAAACACCTAACCCTCCCCCAACACCATCTAGCAGGCACTAACATTCCAGTTACGCAGGCGATACTCACAATCCTGAACCCCAGTCCATGTGGTGGTGGGCCCCTATCATATCAGTTCCATGTGTCCCTGTCCCTTCTCCACCGCCTATCCGGGCTCTCCCGTCACGCTGGGGGCAGTACAAACCCCGGGAATAACTGCTGCCTCCCGACCTGAGCCTCAGTGCCTAACCCCCCAACAACCCCAAAACAACCCCCTTCCCCCCCTCCCCCCTGCAACCGCTGACGATGTGGGCCATGTTCCTAACGCTACTATGGGTCTCGCTACAGATCAATTGATACCTGTATACTCATAAGCCTCATGGAGCCCGCACACACAAACAATTCAGTCTTCGTCCTCCACCATGGAATCACGCAACGCCTGAACTATCATCTCCCACGCTCTCGCCATTTCTAGGCTCTTTTCATTGTCAAGCTTGACTGCCTGTCTCATACGGAGCACACTCTCACATTCAGACCACCTCAGCAATTCATTCACCCATCTGCTTACTGACGGTCCCTCCCTGGACTTCCAATGCCAAGTGATTTCCCTCTGCGCCAGTATCAGCCCCAGGTCAATGAATGTACTCGTCACCTTTGTATTCTTCGTGTGTGGGAACCAGAGCAACAAACATGCCGCCATGTCAAAATCCACCTCCCGATCGGTCACTGCATTTAGGAGTTCCCCAACCTCCACCCAGTAAGTCTCCAGCTTCGGACAGCCCCATAACAAATGATCTATATCAGCCTCCAGTGCCAGGCACCTCGGACATCGCGCCTCCTGCACCCGGAAATACTGTTTAATCTTCTCCGGGGTCAGGTAAGCCCTGTGCAGAATGAAAAAATGTACCTGCTGAAAGCGTGCATTCCTTGTTCCCTTCCACGTACGCTTAAGGATATGGCCCCACACCGTGTCCGGAATGGGCCTACCTATGTTAAGTTCCCATTTCGATTTCAGGCCTAGGAGCGGATCCAACCCCTCATGCAACATCCTGTTATGGAGGCAGGTCACCGCTTTAAATGTACCTGCAGCCATCACGACATACTGGCAAGCCATAGTCGTTTCCGGTTCAAGGAGCCCCCCCCTCCAGTGCTTCTGCATTGCCGCTACCACAGCCGCATGCAAGAGGAAGCTCCCCTCCGGCAGCCCAAACTGTTCCTGCAGCGTCTGGAAGGGGACCAACGTCCCATCAATATACAGATCACCCACCACTTGCAATCCCAGCTCCTCCCATTCCAGTAGCGGAGACCAATCGCCCCCATGCGGCAGCGCAGTCAACATTCCCAACGGTATCTCTGGTGCATACGGTCGGGACGCCTTCGCTCTCTTCAAACTCCTATGCCAACACAACCTGAGCGTCTTCTCCTCCATGGTGAGGCCTCATAACTCCAGTTTCTGCTGCATGATAATGTAAGCCAGGACATGACGCTGTATACCGTGCTCTCGTTCGTGTTCCGGCCCTCTGAATACCCTAGCCACGTGCTGCGTGAGAACCTGAAGCTGCGCAGCCAAGTAGTACAACTCAAAGTCGGGGACTGCCATCCCCCCCTCAAGCTTGGGTCGAAGCAAGGTGTTCAACGCCACTCTACGGTGACCGTGCCCCCAGAGGAAGTCGATTATCATCGTCCGCAGGTCCTTAAAGATCCTCTGAGGGATCCAAATGGGCAGCGTGCGAAAATAATAAAGTAATCGTGGGAGCGCCACCATCTTCAGTAGAGCTACTCTACCCAACACTGACAAAGGGAGGGAAGCCCAAAAGGACATACAGCCTCTCAGTGCTCTTATACATCGCCCAATATTACCCTCCAATATATTGGCGACCTCGTGGTAGATGCGGACTCCTAAATAAGTGAAGCAAGATGGCTCCCAGACCACCCCTATAGCACGAGGGGGACACGGTGTGCCCGCCCTGAGCGGAAAGATACAAGTCTTCGTCCAATTAACCCTGAGGCCCGACAACCGACCAAACTCGGACAACATATCCATCGCCCCCTCCAGAGCCTGCTCCGCATCCGCCATATACAGCAGCAAATCGTCTGCATACAAAGATATATAGTGCGACTGCTCACCTCTTTCGATCCCCGCGTACATGGCTCCTGACCTGGAGCGCGCTGCTAACGGTTCCATCGCCAGTGCAAACAGCAATGGGGATAGCGAACACCCCTGTCTCGTCCCTCTACAAACTGGATAATCCGCGGATACCAGAGTGCCCAAGCGTACCCTCGCTGTGGCCGAAGAATACAACACCTTCGTCCATCTACGAAACCCTTCGCCAAGGCCAAACTTCACCAGGACTTCTTCTAAGTAGACCCACTCCAGGCTATCAAAGGCTTTCTCAATATCCACAGTTAATATCGCCGGGTCACCGTCCGCTTCCGTCGTGCCGTCCAATATCCCAATTAGACGACGAATATTAAGCGCCGTGTTCCTCGTAGGGATAAACCCCGCTTGGTCCCTGTGCACCAACCTAGTCATATGTGGGGCCAACCTGGTGGCTAGAATACAGCTCAATATCTTGTAGTCTACTGTCAGCATGGACAACGGCCTATATGACCTTACATCTGACGCCTCTCTGCCGGGTTTCAGCAATGGCACTATCAACGCCTCCCTCATTGATCTGGGTAGACTCCCCAAACTGTGAGCCTCCCCGTACACCACCAGTAATCTAGGCGCCAAACTGTCTACATACTTCTGATAAAATTCAATCGGCAGGCCATCCACCCCGGGCGTTTTGTTGCTCGCCATATGTTTAATGGGCGCCCTAATCTCGGCGAGCGTGATAGGCCCTCCCAAGTCCTTTGCATCGTCGTCATCCAGCACCGGAAGCTGCACCGATTCCAAGTAATCACTGATCTCCCAGGCCTCCACCTCCAGTTGGCACTCATATAACTTAGCATAATAGGTCCGAAAACATTCCATCACCGCTGTTTGTGAATAAACCATCTCCCCCGATGCATTTTTTATGCTCAAGATTGGGCAGCCTCTGAGTTCAGGATTAGCGAGCCTGGCCAGGAGCGTGCCTATCTTGTCCCTTTCAGCATGTGCTTTGATGGCGTATTGTCTATAATCATAGCTCCGCAGCCGTTCCGTTTCGGTAGCCACTACCTCCTTGGCTTCCAATAACCGGGCTTGTAAGTCCGGTCGGTCCGGTCTACGCTGTTCCAGACCCCTCAGCCTCTCTTCCGCTCTAGCAAGCGCATTCAACACCGACGTTCGGGCATTCGAAAACCTACCCATGCACACTCCTCTCACCACCACTTTCATCGCATCCCATTCAGTGGACCTACTATTAGCAGTTCCCTCATTTTCGTCAAAGTATTGGTCTATGCCCTGTTGGACCGCGCCACTAAACACCGAATCCTCCAGGGTATCGGGCCGAAGCCGCCATGTTGGAATCGCGGATCTCGCACGTTGCCATTGTACATGCACCAACAAAGGATTATGATCCGAGATGGTCCTGGTCAGGTACTCCGTATGGGTGACCATTGTAGCTAGGGAACCACTGCACAGGACCGAGTCGATCCTGACGTGTAGAGCATGGAGGGCCGAGAAAAAGGAATAATCCCTACTATCTTGATGTTGCTCCCGCCACACATCCAGCAGTCCCCACCTTTCCTGCCAATCCTTCCTGTGTGCAGCTAGTCTACGTACTGGGGAATCAACCAGTGGTGGGTGAGTCCTATCCAATGCCACATCAGTGATTGAGTTAAAGTCCCCTCCCAGAAGCACAGGACCCGCCAAGAAAGAGGCCAGTGAGCACGATAGGCCATCAAAGAAGCGAGCCTGGTCAACGTTCGGGGCATATACACAGCACAAAACCACATCCCGGCCATACAACCTCCCCTCCACCGCCACATATCTACCCTCAGGATCTACCAGCTGATTCAACATCTGGAACGGTACTCCCGCTCGAACCCATATCAGGACCCCTCTAGCGAACGCGGAATAAGTGGTTCCAAAGACCTGACCTCGCCATCTCTTCTGTAGCGCAGTGCATTCCTGTTTAGTTAAATGAGTCTCCTGCAACATTGCGATCTGGACCCCCCACCTCACCAAATAAGCATGCACTTTGTGGCGTTTGACCATAGTTCGCAGTCCTCGGACATTCCATGTTAGGCATTTCAAGTTAGGTAACGTCCCCATGTCAAACCATAACGATCCAGTTCAGGTGCAGCCAATCATTACCCACATCGTAGCAGTTGCCCCCCCCCAAGAAAATTACAGAAAAAACTCCCCGAACCCCACTCCCCAGGACAGAGCCTACAAACCCAGTTTCAGCCCTGATCCAAACCTTAAACATAACACACATCAGACTAATCTGTGGTCGCCACCACAGAAGGCCTTAAGGGCCCCAGGGGGTGAATTATCGCCGACCCTGGGCAGGCGGAGCCCGCGCCCCGCGCCTTCCATCCCGCAGTGCTAATGCCACACCCTACCTGACAGCCCTTCTAGTACCAACTGCATATGTCTCTGCGAGAAGTACAGTGTCACAAGTCACATATACGATTCAGCCATTAAAGATCCCGTCGGACGTCTGTGGGGTGACCGCCGGACCCTTCGAGCTCTCCTCCTCCGATAGTTCCTCTCCGGTCCTGCCTCCGTCCTCGCCAGAGTCCGATGCAACCAGGTCACTCTCCTGTTGCGACCGTGTGATGCTCGCCGTCGCTGCCAGCGCCCCTCTTTTGTCCGCTGCCATTTGAGCTTCCCGTTTCGCTCTTTGAAGCTTGTTGCGGGAGCGGATACGTTGGGATTTCCGGACCTGAAGCGGTTTAGGCCTCTCTCGCTGACTTTTGCCAGTCCTGTCCGTGCCGGCACGATACAGTTCTAGCCACGACCACCCTTCATCAGGAGTCTGGAAAAACTGAGTGTTCCCATCCAGGATTACTCGCAGCTTAGCCGGGAAGAGCAATGAGTACTGGATGCCCTCCTCCCTCAGCTCCTTTTTCACTGCCAGGAAGGATGCCCTGTTCTTTTGAACTTCCTGCGTATAGTCCGGGAAGATCGTGACTCGGCTATTTTCCACCTCAAATGGGCCCAATGCTCGAACCTTCTGGATTAACAGGTCCCGATCTTTATAGTGTAGGAGCTTCACCACCATCGGTCTAGGAGGGCGGCCGAGTGCCAGTGGGCGAGCTGGCACCCTATGTGCCCGTTCCAATGAGAAGAAGGATGAGAGGCCCTCCGGTGCCACCACCGTCCGGAACCAGTTCTCCATGTAAGCCACTGCATCATCCCCTTCGATTCTCTCCGGCAGGCCTACGACCCGTACGTTGTTCCGGCGATTACGGCTTTCGGCATCCTCCGCTCGTCTCCCCAGCGTGTCCAAACGGTTGAGGATGTCCGTAATTTTATGTTCCACGGTCACCACCGCCGGTTTCAGGTCTAGAAGCAGCTGCTCATGGTCTTTTACTTTGTCCGCCAGCTTGGCATGATCCGCCCTCAGGAGACCCAACCCCGTGGCGACCTGCGCAATGTCCTGTTGCAATGCCTCCTTAGTCGAGGTTGTGGCCTCTAAGATAGTATCCAGGCGCTGGTTCAACCTCTGCTCCTGCTCCATCATCAGCGGGGAGGCTCGGGCCTCACCGACCTGAGATAGCGCGGTGGAGTCCTCCCGGCCCTGCTCCGTGATGGCTGCCCCGCCTGCAGCCGCCATCTTAGGTGCCTCTGGCGTCGTCACCCGGACACTCCCGGTCTTCTCCAAATCCCGATATCCTCTGCCCGGGGGACGTGTGCACCAACAGTTACCGTGGTGGAGTACCTCTGCTGTGCCGGCAACTCAAAGAACCAGGAGTGCCAGGGCCGCCCGTTCCACTGTCGCCAGGGCCGGGTCGGGGGGGGGGGAGGGGGGAGGTATAAACGGGTGCGTACAAATTGTACACCAGTCCAACACTGACCTCCAGACCCCCAGCTTTGCCCCACAGGTCCGTGCTGGCACGCCCTCGTAACACCAATCTCACAGAAAGCGGGTCACCCCGCAGGTCGATGCCAGTCCACCTCGGCTTCGGCTCAGAGACCACCGTCCCACTCCGCCGCCATTTTCTTCTCACTCCGGGCAACACCTCAGGCTTCGTCTCTTAAGGTCTCGGCGGCACAAGCGGTCTCCCAAGAGCTCTCAGCCGCTCTCCGGTGGTTCCCCAACACCTCGCAGACAAGTTGCGCCGATCAGGGGTCTCCCCGGGTGTACTTTTCAGGAGAAATAGCGGGACCCTGCGCGGAGCTGCAAGCTCACGCCGCCATCTCGATCGGCGTCCAAGCCACGCCCCCGTAGTTGATCCACCATGATCTGCTTCAATGACGGTGCTGTTTTGTCACTTAGGCGCACTGGTCCAACATGCAGCGCAGCACAGTTCGTGCCAGTAGGAGTAGCGCGCCCACGTATGTGTTGGTGGCGGCGCCGGAAAGTGTCTACGGAATCAACCACGTCAACCCCGGGATCAACACGCATCAGCAGACAAGATTCAAGGATATACATCCATTTCGTCCAATAGTCCCTTCAGCTAATGGTAGCAGGTCGAGCTTCCGTACACCAGAATTTCACGATGGGTGCCCAGCACTAGAAGAGGGCAAAAATGGCAATAACTCATGACTCTCCCAGCTGGCCCCACCGTAGTGGAGTGGTCCACTTCAATTATTATAGTCAGATCAAGAAGTAGAGGCTAGTTGATATGCCTCACTGACAGCTTACAGCCCAACACAGTTAGATGTGAGATATGTCCCAGATTTGGGAGAGGTAGCAATGGTAGATGAGTAGTCCTACATCTAATATGTTTACTAGCAGAGAGTATTCAAACTGATATGAGGCACAAACGACCTAATTATTTTAGAGAACCAGATGTGGTCCATGTGCCAATGGCATTCTAATCAACAATACAACAGATGATGGCCACTTGCAATAAAATTGTAACAGCATCAACTGACTAATGATCCTAACATGAGGTAACCTGCTGCAACCATACTCCCATCTCCTCAACCTGATTCTTTACCAGTTTCCCATTCTCGGCAGCCATCGCTGTTACCTCCTTCCCCAACTCCAAAGGGATCAGTCCATAAAAAAGACATGGATGATGTTTATGCTAAGGTTTCAACATATTCATTTGTAGAAGAAGCGGAAGGAGAGCCACCAAATTGTGATGGAAAAGATGAAAATGGATGAGAATTCATTGTCCCAAAATGAAGGGCAAATTCCACAGAATTCTACAGATATCTCTAACTTTCATTCATTGATTGAAAGAGGTGCAAAGAAATTCAACCTACCAATGGCATCAGTAGATCAACCTTTCTTTAGGACTTTAAAGAGCAACCTTGGAAATAAGTCCACACCCATTCTTGATTATTTCTGGTCAGAATGTTTAAAATTAATTAAAACACCTGCTACTGTTCCACGAGTGATATCTCATGAGGAGGAAAAATATATGGCCCGGCTTGCTTCACTTGTCATACTAAACCAGATTCAGTAATTGCTTCAACAGCTCAAAGAAGCACCAAAACCCCCAAAACGCTATCATCTAGTACGCCAGACAAGGATAACATACGTATTGACAATCTGGGTCTAAGAATATCCTTCATGGAAGGAACCTCAATTAAGACAGCCAATGCCCTGGCAATTCTAGGTAGTTTTGATCACCAGATGTGCCATGACATTGCTCCATTACTGGAACTTATTCCTGAGGATAATAAAGAAACTGGCGAAAACCTGTATTTGAGGCATCAAATGTTGCATCAATATTGAAATAAAAAGTTAGTTCTTTAGGGAGGAGAACTAACTTCTTATTTCAATATTGATGCAACATTTGAGTCCTCAAATACAGGTTTTCGCCAGTTGGGAGGAGGTGCTGTACTAAGGAGACAAGGCTGGTTAAAATCCACAGCCTTCTGTACTGAGGTCCAGTCTAAAAGCCTTTTGGTGGCCTAATGCGCTTTGCTAAACGGGTTGATGAAACTTTGCAAAGCCTTAAAACTGACACTGACACAGCAAAGGCATTAGAATTTTTGCAGATTTGGGCCATTTACTTTTCAAGCTCACCGAGATCACAGAATTTCAGTGCTGGATATATTCATTATGGAAGTCAAGTACGTTCATATTATCCTCAAAGGCAGTCTGGATATGATCAAGGATACTCCTTTAATCGGAACCAAAGACAGTCTTATGGGAGGTCTTTAGGAAGGAAGAGAGGTTCTTCACAAGCAAGAACCAATGACAATCAGAAAACAGATTAACTCCCAGCTCGTAAACCCCGTTTTGTCTGGTCCTCATAAGTTGTGGGGTTGAATTTTCCTTTTGGCTCCGGCATAGAAGAACATAACAACAGAGAAATGGGTGATACAAATTGTCCAATCAGGCCAAGCATTGGAGTTCATCAAGAGACTCCCAGTTTGTCCCCCAAGAAAGAAACATCAGCTTCCTGTGAAGAAGCTGCAAATGAAAATTCTCATGCTTCTCTTCAAAAGAGCCATAGAAATTATCCCCAAATTGCAAAGAAACCAAGGTTTTTATTCGAGGATCTTCCTAATCATAAAGAAGACCGGTCAATGGAGAACAATATTGGATCTGAGAGAGCTGAACAAGTTTCTGAAGAAACAGTCTTTTTGGATGACTACTTTGTAAGAAGTCCCCCTGATGATGCTGGAGGGGGATATTTTAAACTCCCTAAATCTTCAGGATGCATACTTCCACATACCTAATCATCGCAAACAGAGAAAGTACCTTTGATTTTCAGTAGTTGGCCAACACTACCAGTTCAAGGCTCTCCCTTGTGGTCTCAGATCAGCACTGCGAATGTTAACCAAATGTCTTGCTCAAGTTGCCACTTTTCTCAGGCGAGAAGGTCACAAGGTGTTCCCATACTCGGATGACTGGTTAGTCAAAGCGCCATCCAGGGAAAGAACAAAATCTTCTATAAATGCTTGGGGCAATTTGTTCCAGAGATTAGGTGTCACTTTGAACAGGGAGAAATCATAGTTGGAACCTCAAAAATATCCAATTTCTGGGTGCGATACTCAACACTCAGTTGGGAAAAGCTTTTCCATTGGTGGAAAGGCTGACAAAGTTACAGACAATGGCAAAGACTATTGCTGGAAAACAATCAATCACAGTGTGGCAATACAAGTCCCTGTTAGGCCTGATGGCATTATGTATCGGTTTCATTCTGTTTTGCAGGCTCCGTATGAGTCCTGTTCAGCAAGAGCTGCATTTGCTATAGTAGCAGAAAGAAGGGTAATGCTAAAATATGGTCTGTGTCACAAGGTGTGTGAATCAATATCTAATGTGATGGGGGATTCTAGTAAACCTAAATGCAGATCTTTCTTTTCTGCCAATAATAGAATGATTATAACTCATCATAGATGGGTCTATTGGCGGATGGGTAGCATGCGTGCAAGAGGTTTCAACCAGATGCCTCCAGTCAGATACTGAGAAGAGGTTCCACATCAATGTGTTAGAACTCCATGCTATACAATAGGTTTACAAGCGTTCCTCCCCAGATTGGCAGGTCAGCCAGTCCTCGTTAGAATAGACAACACAACATCCATTTCCTACAAAGCCAAGCAAGGAGGAACATGGTTAAAGAGCCTTTCAGAAGAAGTTCAACAGCTGTGCAACTGGGCCATTTTTTTCGATAAAAAAATTAAAACTGCCTCTAACTCTTCTCGTGAGACCTACAAAATAGTTAAAGAGCTCCTCACTATACCCAACACCCTCCCAACCCAACAACCCACAACTGACAGATGTAACCAAGTAGCCTGCTTCTTCCAAAATAAAATCCTCAAGATCCTACAGTCACTTCCCCCTTTACACGATGACAATCTCCTGACGACCCCATCATTCACTGTCAGCGGCCCGACTTTAGACAATTTCAGCTTACTTTCTGAGGACGTTTTCGTAAAAACTCTTTCAGACCTTAAAAGCGGTTCCCCTAATGATCCTGCACCTATCCACATTCTCAAACAAGTTGGACCCACCATCTCGTACCTGGCCACCAATCTTATTAATGCTTCGTTTAAGCAGGGAGTGGTTCCTCCAAACTGGAAACATGCTATTGTTAAAGCCCTGCAAAAAAAACCGGGTATGGACCCTACAGATTTGACTAACCTCCGTCCAATTTCACTCCTTCCTGGTTTAAGTAAAATAGCAGAGAAGGTAGTTAACAAACAATTGTCTGCCTTCCTCGAAACTAACAATCTCCTTCGACCCACTCAGACAGGCTTCCGTCCAGGTCAAGGGACGGAAACAGCCCTTTTGAAGGTAGTTGAGGAGGCAAGATGCATCTTGGATTCGGGAGGATCAGTGTTACTGATTCTCCTGGATCTAAGCGCTGCATTCGATACGGTGGACCACAAAACCCTCATCAAACGCCTCTCCGGTCTGGGTGTAAGGGGCACTGCCCTTTGCTGGCTCTCGTCGTTCTTACAAGATAGAACATTTCAGGTCAGTGAAGGAAATGTGCGGTCCGACATCTTCCCTCTCCAGTGTGGGGTCCCTCAGGGCTCTTCACTGAGCCCTACACTTTTCAACATTTACATGGCCCCCCTGGATGACGTGGTTTCCCCTTTTGGGATAAAAGCCGTCACATACGCTGACGACACCCAAATGATCGTATCATTCTCCCTGGAAGAGGACAAGGTAAAAAACCTCCATGACTGTTTAGAGGGCATCCAGGCATGGATGTCCGCTTCAAGGCTTAAGCTCAATGGTTCGAAAACTGAGCTCATGCTGTTGGGAAATAAAATACCCTCTCTCCCATCTGCCATGTGGCCAGCATGCCTCGGTCCTCTCCCCCAACCCAAGACTGAACTAAAAAGTCTAGGTTTCTGGCTGGAACAGGACCTTTCCCTCAAAACGCAAGCGAAAAAGACAGCTGGTACTTGTGTGGGGTTACTGCGGTCTATCAGAAAGATCCTTCCTTTACTTCCAGGACCCTCTCAGAAATTGCTTGTTCAAGGCCTAGTCTTATCAAGACTAGATTATTGCAATGCTCTCTTCCTTGCTGCCCCGGAATTCACGATCAACATTCTGCAAAGAACACAGAATGCCGCAGCTAGGATTCTCACTGGGACCTCTCGCAGGGTCTCAGCCAAACCCGCACTCAAGGCACTACATTGGCTGCCGATCCGCGAAAGGATCAAGTTTAAGGCCCTCTGCACGGCCCATAGAGCCTTGCACAATCAAGGGCCCCCAATGCTAAAAGACATGATCTTTCCATACAGACCTAATCGGCCCCTTCGCTCAGCTCAAGGCCATCTGGCCACGGTCCATAAAATCAAAAAAACCCGGACTGGAGGACGCCGTTTTTCGGTCACTGCGGCCACTTCCTGGAATGCCCTGCCATTTCATCTCCGCTCTGAGGCCAATCTGCTGAAATTCCGCAAGCTCCTAAAAACCCACCTCTTTCCTCAATAATATTCTTCTCTCTCCCTGTCTGTCCCCTCAGTAGTTCGCAATACTAGCGCTGGGACGCTCTCGGGCAGCCATGCGCTATACAAGTTCCAAATTTCATTTCATTTCATTTCATTTCATTTCTCACAGGATAGACATAGATGTGGAACATCTGCCAGGCTGCTATAACGATCAGGCGGATGCACTCAGTTGACAAATGTTGGATTGTCACGAGAGGAAACTATAACAGAAACAGATGGATTACATTTTCAATCAGTGGGGTCAACCCAGAATTGGTCTGTTTGCCACTTTTCCCCTGATTCCCAAGGTGTTGAAGAAGGCAAAGATAGACCATTGCACTCTGATCCTCATTGCTCCAGCGTAGCTTCGCCAGTACAAGTACAGTGAAGGTGCATACCAGGATACTGTCCAGACCTCCCAGGGAGATTCTCCACTACAATCCCAAGTCCCTGAACTTGTCAGCATGGTACCTGGCCATCTAGAATTTGGCATTTAGATATATCCGAGGAACGTAAACAGATTATGGCGCCGACTCGTGCTCCAGTGACTAATAACACTTGCAAAGCGAAATGGAGGCATGTTTGTCTGGTGTAGGAAGAATGGTCATCATCCACCTCAAATAAAACCTTCTCAGATCCTTCCATATGTTAAATTTGGCCAAGATCGGTCTCAAATATTCTTCAGTCAAGGTCCATCTTGTTGCCATCTCGCGATTTGGAAGAACTGATTCATCAAAGCCTACTCTGTTTTCCCAGACGATCCTAAAGCAGTTTATGAAAGGGCTCTTCAGATTATTTCTACCTATTCAACATCCTCCAGTTCCGTGGGAACTTAATACAGTCCTTGGCCAACTGATGCTACCTGAGCCTATACATAAAGAAGACTTAAAAGTTGTCACTACGACACTACTACTGGCTCTGACATCATCAAGGAGAGTGGGACAGGGTCAGGCATTCACCATTACAGAACTTTTTCTCAGGTTCATGAAGGACAGGGTAATTCTCATAACCAACCCTAAATTCATTCCAAAGGTTCCAACTGATTTTCACCTAAATAAACCTGTCATTCTAAGATCGTTTTTTCCAAATTCATCTTCAACTGCAGAAAGATTGTTACATTCTTTAGATTTATGGAGATATCTCGAATTTTATATAGACAAGACACAGGACATATGCACATCAGACCAGATGTTTGTGTAGATTAGTCAGCCAGGAAAAGGTCAAGCCTTGTCCAAACAGGGTATAACCCGTTGGCTCTCGGTCTGCATTGCTTTCTGTCATGCCAAGGACAATTGTCGTCTCATTTGGAAAGTGTGGGCACATTCCACCTGGGGCATGGTTTCAACTGCCGCACTCTATGCTGGGGCGTGCTTGAAAGACATCTGGCATGCAGCCACTTGGAGGAGCAGGCATACATTCACGAAGCACTACTGCCTAGATTATGGACGCAGAAGCTGAGGCAGCAGTGGGACAGAGAGTCCTGAGAAACCTGCTTCAGTAAAAGTGAAACTGCTTTCCACTTTGTTGTGTGTTATAATGTGTATTGCTTGCTATGCGGATTCAAGCATGTCAACATTTAAAAGACTCCATGTTGGAGAAGAAATTAGTTACTTACATGTATCTCCAGTTCTCCAACATTGTTATCTTTTATATAACCACATGCAACCCTCCCTCCTTCCCAGTAAGAGGCTCATCATATTTGTTCTCACCCTTGTTCTTTGGAATCTGAACTATGGTGGCCTCTAGGGGGAGTAAGAGAGCTTAAGCTTCCACCTCCTTGGCTAAAGTTTGTTTTTTAAGTGAGGTGGGTGTACTACTAAAGATTATATGCTGCTTAAGGCATTTGGCCTTTTTTAAACTATATATAGTATGCTGTGTATCTTACATTGTATACTGCTAGCTAGTGTACCGGGGATTCCCAGCCTGACGACTGTGAATGATTCAAGCATGTGAACATATAAAAGATAATAAGAAAAAAGTGTGCTGTTTTGTGAACAAAGATATGTCAAATAATCCCTAACGGTGAATTTTTGGCTTAAGTGAAAAAAGGGGGTTATACTTTCGCAATATTGTGTATATGTTGCATTATTACATATTTACAGGTCACTCAAGGGAAGCATCCTTTGTCGGATACACAAGCCCTCACCTACCAAAGTGGCATGCTTCATCATTGGTCTGTTATCCTCTCTGGGTGGGCACTGCAATGTCCAGCAGGCCCCTAAAGGGTGCTCTTTGCCAGAGTTTGTTTTATGACTTGGGAAGCACAGTAATGTCCTGCACTACATTGGAGCAAGGGATGAAGGAATGGTAGATTGGAAAAGTAATTGATTAAAATTGGCCTGGGATAAAAAAAAAGGGAGACCTTTAATGGGAACTACTAACAACTCACGGCAAGAATAAAAACAAGCATAGAATCCCAGACGACACCAAGGAATCCTGGATTCTTTTAGGAGGTCTATATGTTTCTTGCCTCAAGCAGCACAAAGACAATTCACCAAGACCAGAAAATAGACCTAATCTACCAGATATCTATTATATCCTAAATGAGAATGAGATAATGATTGTCATATTAGACTTATATATCAAAGTAGTCTCAAAACGTGGATCCTTATATTGTGACCCGCTACTTATAGTGAACGGTCCTCATGGAGTGATTTTGAAACACTGTTGGTGCTCCCCATTTGAATTGACGAACACCGTGGTGGAAAGAACATACCCTGTCAGCGAAACATCCCGGACTGTGTATTGAATGCCTTGATGAAGTGCTTATGTTTATACCTTAGTATTGGTTTGTATGGTTTTTTGTTATATAGCTCCAACTTGACCCAAAGGTATTGAGTATCAGAGAGCTTTACATAGCACCAGTTGCGTTACATGAGGACACATTAATTTTTGTAAGGCAAGGGGAGATTAAGTGATTTGTCCAGAATCACAGGATGTTCAGCGTCATTCCCGAGACTTGAATCAGGTTCCCCAGATTCGAAGTCGACCGCACTGATTCGAGGTCGATCGCCCTAGCCGTTAGGCCAACTCCTCTCCCTATGTTGTTTGGAGAAAAAGCCTACCCTTGGGTCGAAGATATTGCTATCACTATAGTGAAAAGAATTATACAAGTTTTTAGAATCCTACTCCATATTGGAAGTGACAAGGAACCTGATCTTTTGTCACCAGTAATTCAGAAAAAATACAAAGCCCTAGGAATCCAACATTTAGCTTGCCATTCCGAGTCCTGAGTGGAGTGGACAATTATTGGAACATTGAAAAATAAAATGTCTAAAATAGGAAATGGTTCTTAGACTGATGGTCTATTGTTAGCCCATGTTCACGTCCCCACCAATAATCACCCATAATCCATTCCGGGCATTCTTATGTATAAATGACATTTTCAGGTATCCACAGTGTCACCACAGTGGAATATGTGGTAGACAAGTACACTTAAGGAGTTATAACTTTCTTAGGAGGAAAAAGCCAAAGGGTGGACGACGACTTCAGAGGGTTAAGGAAAACTGGTTGTCCGGAATCAGATAGTTGAATTCTTCAGGATAAGCAAGCGGAGGAAGTGAGGAAACAAGCGAAGAAACACAGATTTTTGCAATGCTCCCTCAAACCAGACTGAAACCCAGCAAAGGTCCTGGAAAAAGAAATTTCATCAAACAGCTCAACAGGAAACACATTGTAATGGGAGAACCAGAAAGGAATCTATGAAGAAGCAACCATGGTAGAAAAGGAAAGAAACAGGAATGAAAATCTGAACAGGACTAGCTGCAGAGCAGCTTTAAAAGGCAGCTCCAAACCTTCTAGTAGATGGTTGCCATTTTGAAGCTGGAGGCACAAACACTTAGGAGCCCTGGAGATTAGGAAAGGCAGCCACAGGTGAATTAAACTCCCATTACATTTCATTCAGCATTTCCTGAGACCCGGGGACTGCAGAACCATGCAAAGTACTGTGTTCTTGGAATCCCAGGAGCAGAGAAGCTGAGGTTGCAATATCCCTAATGTTGACGAGAACCATTATTTAAAAAAATATATATATTTTTATTGAATAATTGCATGACAGACAACACAGCTGCTTCTTATACAATGCATTTGCAAGTTACATTGAGCACCGTACCGAGGACCAAGGCCGAAATGACATATATCTTAAACACTGTTTACTCAATCCCTTTGCCTTCGTACTTCAAATTCTACCACAGGCGATACGCAAATCTCCCCTCTATATGAATTTCATCGGAACCATTTCCTGTCCCACTTCTCCGGGCACCCCCTAGCAACAAACACTTCTTTCTCAGCTATCATACATCTATCAAGCTCTCTCTGCCAGACCGCCACTACAGGAGGTGTCGCTCCGCCCCTGCCCCTAGCAATTTACCTCGACTAGAACCATTATTAACCAAAAGACTAATGGCCCAATTTAAAATTTGACGGTCCATTGTTCATCGGATAAGGTGGCAGAGGATATTACCTCCGCCATTCTGACAGATTACCATTCGTCCAATTTAGTGATGACCGGCACACCCTGAGAGTTTTCTTTCAGGGAATGGAGGCCATTTTTTTCCTTATCCCTCACCACCAGAAATCAATACTACAGCGTCCACACTAAATAGGGTGGGCGGTGTAAGTCCTTCTTCTGATGGCCTGTACTCTTTTGGGCCATCAGAGGACGTTTTCCATCAACGGAGCCAACTGGGCATCATCAAAGGAAAAGTTAAGGTCTGCTCATCTCTTAACAAGTTGGGAAGACAGAGGGTTTGGCAGAATTTGGGCACAAAGTCAAACTGGCATGAAATTATCGGGGGCAGATTAATGATTCTTCCTTCCACTCCTTCAGTGTCTCCTTGATTTGCAACTGTCTACTGATGCAACTTTAGAATACTTCATACTACTGAGTCATTGTCTCAACAGCTTCTATTTCCAGGTTCAAACTACCATGCCGACCAGCGCAACTAAAGCCTGGTACAATCTGCGGTCCAGCGACTGGGCCTATAAGAAAATTCTCTATTGTAGGTCATTTCTTTACCACTGATGAGAGGTGCTGAAGATTGCCATACTACAAGCAGACAGTTCCAAGAGACACTACACCTTCTAAAAGAGTATCTTTTGCTCCCTCCAGCACACTAGAGACTCAGCAAGGATGCAGCCCCTCACCCTGCCCACGACTACAGTTTGTAAGCCCAGTATGCAGCCTTTATTGAAAGGTTGCTGAGTTGGTTCTTTGTAGAGCTCAATCAGGAGAGGGTGGGCATTGGGCTGGAAAATGTCAATTGCATGGTGCCTACTGCCCTTTCCAAATGCAAGCACTTGATTTACAAAGACATTACTTTTCTGCAATTTTGTGGTCAATATTAATAGGAGGTAAATCTTTCTTCATGATGACTGTAATCCTATGTGCCCACTGACCCCAGTGGATTCTGATGCTTTTCCAATGGGAGGAGTAAAAGCACTGATACACCACAGCATGGGCACTTCATTTATAAGTGCGATAATTACACCAACCTTGTTACCTTTGAAGATCTGACTGTGTGTTTGCCCATCCAAGAGCTTTTGCTACATGCTATCCATTGAGTGTGAGCTTCCCATTGACTATTTTGTGATGAAGTAAAACCATACCTAAATGATTGACCCAATACCTTTTTCAGGCTTTCTTTACACCATCATATGAGAAAGAAAAGAGACACTTCTGAGACTGCATAATTCTTGGTCAACTTGATACCAAATGGAATTTAGGATATTCATCCGGTTGTTAAGGTACTGGAGCACGTAGCTAATTTCACTGCTACTACTCTTTACCCAATAAATGTCTGTTAGACCTGGCTTTTTCAGCAGGTTTATCCCTAGACCTTTTGCTTTCTGACCTGTTTTTGTTGGTTTTTATGACTTTGGGCACTTTACCACTGCTGATCAGTGTTAAAGTGATATGCTCTCCCTGTAAATTGTATGTATGGGTTGGTGTTTTCATAATTGGCTGATTTGATTTACTAGTCATTCCCTAATACAGTGCACTGTGTGTGCCCAGTGCCTGTAAATCTATTTTTGCTAGTAGGCCTGCAGCACTGATTGTGCCATCCACATAAGCAGCCTGTAAATGTAACTCAGGCCTGCCATTGCAGGGCCTGTGTGCAGTCTGGTGCTGCCATGTTGACTTGGCAAGTGCACACACTTGCCAGTCCCTAACCTTCCCATTTCTTACATGTTAGTCACCCCTAAGGTAGGCCCAAGGTACCTCTGTGGGCAGGGTGCAGTGTATGTGAAAGGTAGGCCATGCCCTGGTGTGTGTGGCATGCCCTGATAGTGAAATACTGCCAATGTCGTTTTTCACTATTGCAGGGCTACCTATTTCCATAGGATAGAATAGAGAGTTGGCTTATAACATATTATAAACATAATTACCCCTGGGAACAAGGTATAAAATAAAGTTTAGTATGCTTGAACTCAAAATGTTAAAATGCATTTTTTAGTGAGGGTGATTTTTACATTCTGTGTTTGAAAATACCACGTTTAGAAAGTAGGTATTTTCTTGCTTAGCCTTCCAGTGTGCCTCTGCTGGGATTTGGTTTGACTGTCTGGCTTTGGAGGAGTGACAGGGGCTGGGGATGTGCAGTGGCTCTAGAGAGGCTGTATGAGTCAGCGCTAGGCTGAATAGGCCTGGTCTGCATTTGGAGTGTTGGGAGGAGTAGCACCTGCACCTGAATAGGACTGTGCCTGCCTTCCACAATGATGGCTCTGCCTCCCTGTGGTGCTTCTGGAGCCAGGGCTCACATTGACAATGGAGGTTATTGTGCATTTGCAAAGTGCCCCCCAGAACTGGTTTGGACTGAGCTCAGAGCCCTGGGCCTGGAGAGAACAAAGAGATTTACTCTATAAAAAGAGGGGCCCAGACCCCAGACCTTTAGATCACTACTGAACTAAGGAACCTGCCAGGAAGAAGAACAGGGCACGCTGGAGGAGGAGTACTGCCCCAGTGCTGTGTGCTGTTGGGGTTGGCCTGCACTGGTTGCTTCTGTCTTGGGCAGGGAAATGACTGGACTGTGCTTTCATCATCCAGATGTTAGAGTTTTCTCCAAGGGCTTGAAGTAGAGCTTGCCTCCTGTTGGAAGTCTCAGGGATAGAAAAGACTTCAGAGATCACTTATGGGAATTAAGGGGAACCTTTGCCAAGAAGAAGAGCCGGAGAAGCCGAGGAGAAATACTGCCCCTGTGCTGTTTGCTGTCTGGGGTTGGCCTGCTGTGGCTACTTGCTGCCAAGGAAAGGAGAAAGGACTTTGCTGTGTCCCTGCTTGAGGAAGATCTCCAAGGGCTTGAAACTGAGCTTACCTCCTGTTCTGAAGTCTCATGGGACACAAAGACTTCACCACCAGCTCCCCTGAACTTCCTTGCTGGAAGTTCTGACCTTCTAAGAGATGCCTGCTTTTGTTTTGGACCTCTGGAGGCTGTTTGCTGCTGGGAGCTGGAAAAGTAACGATACTGCGAGAAGCGTGACGCATCCGCACCTGTTTCTGACGCATTGCCGATGAAATTGTCGCAGCGCCTGTCCGCGGCTCGGGAAATCTCCACAGGGCGCATCGAGTGCACCGATCTCTGAAGCCGAACCAATTCCGCCGCAAGCCCTGTTGTGCGGCTGCAAGAACCCAGTACCGTCCTGGATCATCGAGGCGCCAAGTCTGTCACATTGTTGGGGGACGCAGTAAGAAACGTATGCTTCCCCTCCCAACGCAGTAAGAAACCGACACATCACCTCCTCTCTGGTAAGGAATAGAATCATCACCCCCCCTGCGCAGCAGTAAGGAACGGATGCATCACTTCGCCCGGAGCAATGCACTGATGCATCACCTTCACTGAGTGTAAAGAACCAACGCATCACCTTCCCTGCGACCCTTTTTGTTTGTGTGCGTGAATCATCCAAGGTACTTTGTGTGAAAAGTGTCACATCTGCAATTTGCTTTAAACTGACCTATTTCAACCATTTGAAAGTCGTGTTTTTATTACTGTATTTTGGATTTTTGTCGTTTGGCCTTGTTTGGTTTAGATAAAGATTACTTATTTTATAAGCCTGCCTGCTCGTGCCAAGCTCCCAAGGGAATGAGCAGGGATTATTTTTGGAGTATATCCCCCTTACCCTGACTAGGACGAGGGGTCCCTTCTTGGACAAAGGTACTTACCTCTGCCAACTAGAGGCCCCCATTTCTAACAGTGTCCAATTGATGGCAAAAAGAACTGTGATACTAGAGAACAGGATGGCTTTTGATTGCATCTCAGATACTAAGGGTAGTGTTTGTGCTATCATTGCAGTGTTATGTAGAACTTATATTCATCATGGCTCTGTAGAGATTTACAAACAAATTGATAAGTTTTATAACTTATTAAGGACTTACACACTATCAATGATGGATAATAATGGTGGGACGTGTGATCTAGGTTGAAAATTATCTTTAGAGTGTGGAGAATATAAAAAGACTTACTTTTATTTCGTCCGAGTCTGATTTGCCTCCATAAGTATTTCACCACAGGCTAAGGAATGTCTTCAGCTTCCCCTATAACAACCTATGATGATGAGAACAGGGATTATGAAGTTGATTTAAAGTTTGAAGATGACACCTGGGTGTTGGATAAAAAGGTAAATGATAAGTTTATTTTGATTGTTGTTCTTCTTGTTTACATACTCGCCGGAGCCCTTACTGCTGCCATAAGTGTTTCACTAGATGCAAAGGAATGTTTGGGGATGGTGATGATCATGACAGTGATTATGATGTAGAAATAAAGTTCGAAGATGCTGCCTGCGTGTTGGAGAATATGGCAAATGAAATAAAATGATTGTTTACAGCCATCTTGACAGGAGAGCAAGGACCTTGGATCCCAGAAGGAGCAGAGCAGTGCTCCATGTATCTCCGTTAAGGCCAAGCTTTGATAACAAATGTAGCCATAAAGACATAATTCACCCTGTCTTGAAAATAGGCATGTGCATGAAAAAGCAACATATAAATAGGTAATCCTCGTAGTTCAAGAGACTTTGTAATGCTAATATGTTTATTAGCTATGGTTAGGCATATTGGGTTCCTCACAATGCATTGTGTACTTTCTTGCCTGCTTTCATACTTTTTACGTTCTGTTAATTTATGTTTACTTCTGTTCTGATATTTCAGATAATACATTTACACTTAATCTGCACTAAAATGAGCTTCAAATAAAGCTTTGGAAATAACTTTTGATTTCTTGTGTGTGTGTGCACTTGGGGGATAGTATGTCAGTGACATACAACAATGCACCTAACAATACACCTAATGCCTGACAATCTTTGGCAGGTTTTGTTATATTCCTAAAGTTAGCCGAGAGAGGTGTGGACCATATCTTGCAATTTGCCCTTTCCCTCCGGTCAAATTGGTAACTTGGAGAACCTGCCATGCTGTTAAACCAAGGAGGATCTACTGGGTCGTAATGAGGAAAATGTTTTCACAACATAGTAGAGGGATTTTATAAAGTTGAAACGCTTTGCCCTATTTGTGTATATTGGTAACCTTTTGTAGGCATGTATCCTTTCTCACACTAGCTTTACCTACTGGATGTGCCTGTTTCTGATGTTTGGACGCATTACACCCTGGTACCCAAAACATGAAGTTTGCAAAGTAGCTTATACACTGGAAGCTGGTCACAATTTTGTTATCATCTTCTAATTCTCATGCGCTCAGGAAGGAACCTTCTTGTTCCCTTGGTGAGAATTAAGTCATGACATCGATATTCATAACTCCAATGCTGATATATTAGGTATCCCCTTATCTGTAATGTCTGTGACTCATAGACTTAAGTTGTGTATTAGAGCATTGGAATTTTGAGTGCTCAATTGAAAACAATGGAGTGCTCTGGGCTTCTAATGGCCGGTAGAACATTCTAATGTTTAACAAAGGTCTCATGGAGGCCGAAGGCTGTGAGACCTTTGTTTTACAAATTAAAGCATTTTGCCCTCTAGGGGCGAAATGTTCTAACAGCATTAGAGCCCTCTGTAGCAGGCTCAACCGGCCACAAAAAGGCCCACTCCCTTGTTAAAGGCCCTGCCTTCGGCTCTGCCTTTGACGATGGAGCTGGCCTTTAAAGGCCGGCAGAGTCCGCTACAGCAGACTCTAAGGCTATAGTAAACATTTTACGGATTCAACCAAAATGTGAGAATGTTCTTCAACACTGGGGAATGAAGGTAAGGAATAGCCTTTGCTGCCAAGAGTAGCGTGGGCAGGGTTGAGTTGGTGAAACCAAATTGGTGAACCCTGAAAAATGGTAAAAAAGGAAGCCAGTGGCTGGAGAGTAGAAAGATGAAGAAAGTATCCCCTTCAACACATTATCAGAACTGCCCTCATAACATCCGAAATTAGATCCACTGTTTGAAGGGACAGTATAAATGCTGAATTCACAATGTGATACCCGTACTCTTACAAAATGGAGGATGGTTCCAGGGGAGAAACGTTTGCAAAAAAGGGTACACACCTATTATCTAGGACATCTTTAAATGGTTTGGTGTCATATGATATATGTGAATCTATACTCTTTGGCATGCAGGAGGAACATGAGGCCCAGATTCACTCACAACAAAGTCGAAAAGAGTGGCGTCGACCAAGGCATGGCGGTTGAGGCCAAAACTCAAGACAAGTCAGCAAACTGTCACCAAAGTATGGATGTTGCCCTTAGAGAAATTGAGTAAATGTTACATGAACAAGTAGAGCAATATGAGAGAACTCTTCCAACGGCCCGGGACCAGGGTTCGATTCCCGACGCGGCAGGGTCTTGGACCAGGATCAGCGGACTGATAATTCTCGCATCGGTGCCTACTCCGACCAGGGAGCACACTCGGCAACTCTGGGCATTAGCTTGCCTCATCTCCACAACGGCCCCACACAAACGCCGGGGATGCCTGGTTTCACCTTGGAGACCCCCAGGAGGGACTATCTCACAGGGAAAGCCAGGACGGGTTCCCCAGCGGTCTATAGCGCTACGAGGCCTCCGGGTAGCAGTGCGCTTTACAAGACACAACAATTTACAATTTACAAATTCCAACAGAAATAGAGGTGCCTGAACATGCTTCTCAGGGTGTCATCCTGAAGTAAATACTTGAGGACAAGAAGGAAGTTTTATGAATCTGAATAAATAATGTCCTGTGCAGTTTCAGGATGGAAATAGCAAGCTGAAATTTTTTAGAAAACTGAGAATAGACTGTAAGATGCACAAGAAATAATGAGTGACATCCTAGATCTAGACATCAGAGGGCGAAGTCCTAATCTACCTGTCACAGAAAGCCGAACATATTAAGGAAAGTAGGAAGAGTGAAAAATGGATGAAATATTATCAAGTTCTTTCTCAGATTCTCGTGGTTGAAGCATCCCAGTCCCAGGATAACATTACAGCAGGAGTTTCATGTCAAGGCAGGGTTCCAGCAATGGCTGTTTAGTAGCCTAGTCACATTGAAAACTTCAACCAATCAGCTTGAAGGCACTAACGACGTTTGGGTAGCTCCTCCAATGGCTTTGCGACTTTTTACTGCTCATCTCCACATTTTTCATTTATGATCACTAAAGGTGCTAATATGTGCTTCTAAAGCTGTGTTTTGCGGAACACCCTCTATATTGCAGCCACTACCTTTTATTTTTTCTAAACTAATGCTGACCTCCCTCTAGCACCTCTACACACCTCATGTTCAGAGTGCAGGGTTTAAATATCCAACTAAGATGTTCAAAGTCCTCCAGTCTGTGGCTCAATTTTTCTGTTTGCATGGTGCAGTGGTCTGTCACTATGGTGACAAATTTAGTCCAACAAATCATGGTTCAGTATGCATCTGTTACTATTTGTTGGTGGCAGTCTGGGTATGAGTGAGCATTTTACATCTATGGACAAGGGAATCATATGAGCCAGAGATACATCATCTTGCTATTGAAGGAGTGGAAGTGTTAAGTATCTGTACTTTTAACGTTTTCACTTTTAACATCAGCCATATACTTTAGAAGAAACCTAGATATTCTTGATTTTAGGTCTACATCATAAACCTTTTGGTACATAGAGAAGCTTCTTACCAGTAATGTTCCCTCCATTCTAGTTCAACACACGTTATCCTGCTTCATGGTTGCTGTTTCCAGCATAGAAGTTAGATGCTGAACAAAATACTTTCTCCATGATGACATCTTTTGAGAATGGATATCTGTTGTTATAACTTACAATGCAAGCTTTAGCCTCACAAAAGCACTTTGGATGCTGTGCCTTATCTCCTTTTCCATTGTGGCATTCAGATATGTGCGTTCATAGTTATGTTATCTGTGTCTTTCAGCATTGAGTGGGATGAAACTCAAATGATGGAACAAGGATGAGACAAGTACCATGTGCTATTTGCTGGTGCTGCATATTTTTGGAGTTTGCTGTTTGTGGCGGCCAAGATTCTGCACCGTGAGAATAAAGTGGTCTTGAACCCAACCATCCCTCTCCCACCACATCCCCTTCCCCAGATAGGCAGAATAGCTGATCTTCATTCCCGCAGTATTGCACAGATTGTTTGACCTCTGATAAGACAAGTAAACTGCACCTTTCTCTGAAAGCTCATAGGGATGTTTCTGCAGAGTAGCACTTTGTGTATTGGTCTTATCTGGTTGCCCGACAGCAATCATAAGGCTGCTTGAATAGGGTAGCATGTCAAAAAAATGTGCTTGCATTAAAGGTTATATCACCTTTGCTACGCAATGGGCTTAAACATCTGTGGAAAAGTTGGATTAGTGAAAAAAATGAACAACTGCATGCAAGCGGGTTTTATAAGATAAGCCTAGTCAAAATGAACCATTATATTTTGCAATACTGTGTTATCGTTTCTTTTTTTCTTGTGAATAAAATATAAGTCAGATGATTTACTGTCTGACCGCCAGCATTTGCAGTGCTTTTGATCCATCAGCTTTCAAATCAGAGCAACTCCAGGCATGTAAAATAAATCAGTGACTCTTGGTTACAAAAGGGGTAGGTGATTACAGCATCAGTGGAATTCTGTCAGTTATTGTCAGTTTAAACCAATTTCCAGAATGCCTATTGATGGGACATCCATTGACGATACATTAGTTGAGAACTCAGTTGACATCACAGTTGATGAGACACCTGTCAATGACATATCCGTAGACAATACACCTGACGACACATCCGTTGACCGAAAATCAGTCAACAGCACCTCTGTCGAAGGCAGCACAAATACTGATTCCATCTGTTGCTGGTGAGCCTTTCACAGACCCAATTATGTTTATCGCGTAGACTTAAGTGCCATCAGATGTCTTGCCACAGTATACGTCATATTCAACAATCAGAACATCCACTCTCCAGACTGCTGGTCTCTGATGGTTTAGAAGTTGAACTTACATTTGGTCCCTCATCTAGCCCTGAAATATTGAGGGTTAATTGTCAAGAATATGATGACGATCAGGAATATCCCGTCAAAGAGCCTCATGATTTGACATATGATGTACCACATCACCCAAAGTCTTATAAACCTTTTGGTGAAGAATCACAGCTATCTCATTAGTAGTCACACCAGAAGTACAAAATGTAATATGGAGACCGTCAGTATCCTATTCCAGAAAAAATCCAAAGTGCAATAGCCTTGGTACAAGACCAATCTCAAGGTACACCAAATCAAGCTCCACAGAAGATGCCTGCTGATTCTCAACTTACAGGTCCTATCTTTGCTGAAATGACACGTCCTGATTTTACTCTTACAACAACTCATTCCGGTTTTGCATCAGATGAGGACCAAGTTGACCCAAGACATTCATCACCAAGAACCCCTGAATGGAACGAATATGTGGCCTTGTCACCGGATTCTCCAGCACCTGTAGAATTTCCCACTGATGAAATAACAGAATTTCAAGCTTTCATATAAAAGTCTTTTAAATGGTTCGATTTAAAACTAGCAGGTAAAATGTAGACTGTTTCCTATACAGCTCCAAAATCACACAAAAGATGTCAAGGAGATCAATTGCTATCATCAATCACATAAGGAATGAAGACTGTAAGGTTATGCACAATTCAGCTACAGTATCAGCAGTGGTCCCTAGAAATGACAAGAAATACAATGCATCAGACTCCATACCAAACTGTTTAATAGGCCATCCCAAAGCAGACTCAGTAGTAGTTCAAGCAGTGCAAAGAAGGTTGAGGAATCCTTCCACCCTTTGAACAGCGGCCACTATAATGGAAGATAGATGCCTAGACAATATTGGAAAGAGGGTTTCTACTGAGGCTGTAACAGGTATCAGAGTTGCAAATGCTCAAGCGTTTTTTACATCACTTTCACAGGCATGTGTGGTCTGCCCTAGCTCTGTTTCTGAAAGAGGCTAAAAAGAATGATGTGTTAAGCATTCTCAGATGAAGAAAAATGCACATTGCATAGAATCATAGATAAATTAATGGATTATGATGGCTTCTCTGCACTTCATTTAGACCAGAAATGAAGAGCTGGATTTTAGATATACCCTTTGATAGTAAATCCCTTTTTGGAAACACGTAGACAAGACACAATATGTCACAAAAGAGAACACAGAAATAGCCAGATCTTTGGGAGTCCACCAGCAACATAGACAGTATCCCTTTCAACCCTATAGAGGAAGAAGACAACCAACCTATAAAGATGAATACCAACAGTACAGGTACCAACCATATCCTATACAGCACCAAGCCTGCCGACTGCAATATCAGCCTCAGTGCAGGCTGTTAGCAATTTATCTAGGACTACCCAATCCATATCTTAAGACACTACAAGAAAATAATGACGAAACATGGGTACCGTTCACCAAGAACTACCATCGTGTAGGTGGGAACATTTCCTCTTGCTTAGAAGCTTGGAAGATGATCACTATGGACAGATGGGTCCTCAGATTGGTGGAGAATCGTCATGCTTTGGAGTTTATCGAGAGAATTAAAAAAACACCTCAGAAGAGAAAGTAACACATACATCAGAAGAAGTTGCGAGAGTAAACTGTTGGCAATCGAAGCAGTCCCCAAATCCCACCAAAACTCATGATTCTATTATTTCTTTTTAATTAGGACAAAGACAGGATAATGAAGGCCCTCTTGAACCTGCGGCAGCTCAGTGCTTTCATTAAGAAATTAAAGTTCTGGGTGGTATCCATGTTGGATATTCTTCACTTGTTAGGAGAATCATAAATTCATGACCGCCTTAGAACTGCAGGATGCTTGTTGCCACATCCCTATTCGCCTCAACAATGGAAGATATTTGAGAACATAACCAGGGCTTAGGTTGAGACCTCCCGCCCACTCTGACAGCCTGGGAATGAGACCTTGACTGGTGTAGCCAGGCCGAGAGAGTCATATACCAGAGTAGAGGCTGCCCCAGGAAATGGGGGAGAGTGTGGGGACTGTGGGAGGGATACAGAGGAAATTAGCGGGGCTCCACAGGGAACGGGATGGGTCTAGCTGCACCCTGGCACGTTGCTGTGCGTGGGCCGGGATGGGACACACCCTTGGCGAACTATGCCTGGGGATATTTTGGTACTTAAGATCCAGCATTTTCTGATGTGCTAGGCCCTATATTCTTTGTACTGTACTTGAGAAAAATGTTGAACAAACAGAACATTAAAAAAAAAAAAACAATAGAAAATATGTGTGTGTCCTGGTGGCTGGTTGCCACTATCAGTTCAAGGTGCTACCTTTTGGTCTGAATCCAGCACAAAATGCTAAACAGGGCCATCACATGCTTCCATATTTAGACGACAGGTTGATAAAAGGTACACTGTACTATTTGGTCAGAAAGTCAACTCTGGCTTGTTTGAGTCTGTTCCAGAACCTCAGACTGACAATCATCATACAGAAATCTGTACTACACCATGGACAAGATTCAATTTCTGGAGGCAATTCTGAATACAAGAAAAGGAAAAGCATTTCCTTCAAAGGAGAAACTATGCAAATTACAGATCTAGTGACTGATTAGTCCAGAGCCAGATTTCTGTAAGCCAATACAAACTTTAGGCATGATATCCTTCTCTATTCCATTGATTCCATTATATTGCTTGCACACAAGGCTGCTCTAGGAAGAGCTGGAACGCCAGTGGGCCTAGATACAAGGCATTTTGAAGTCAAGATCTAGGTAACAACAAAGATAAAAAAGAAAAAAGCAGATTCACAATGTAGATGAAAAGGTGCAATATATCTCAGGGTCTAAGTTTACTGATAGAGCCTGCAACCTTTCTTATGACGACCAGCGCATCCATGGAAGCATAGCTATTAATGGCCTTGGGAAGAAAGTCTCCTGCATATAACCCTATGGGAGGTTCAAGAGGTGCGATTAAGTCTCCAATCCTTCTGAGACTGAAAGCCTCCTCTGTTTTGATATGCAAAGGGAATACCAGCACAATGTTTTATATACTGAAGAAAGGAGGAACAAGATCAAAAAAGTTAGCAAAGGCAGCCCAAACACACTGGAACTGGGCAGAACAGCACAATACACCACAAGTGTCTTTAATGGCAGACCACCTCACCTACCAGGGCAGAACAATGAGTGCTCAGAGGCTCTTACTTGCAGTGATTCTGATTGTCACAAAGTGGAACTAAACCAAGTCCAGATTGACAAGGTGTGGACTTGGGGCAAGCCAAAGATTGACCTCTTTGCAACAGATATAATCTGAAATGGCAATTCTACGCACACAAGCGGATCGGGGTGAAGTCCATATCAATCATATGGTCAGAGCTGTTTACCTTATGCATTTTCACCTCTTTCCCTAATCCCACAGGTGCTGAGAAAAGGGGAACTAAAGTTAAGTGCATCAGCAAGGGAGAGAGAGTTTTGGTTTAAAGAACGTCTTCTATCAGAGACTCCACATGTTCCATTAATGCCACAACAAGATCTCTTGACCCGAGAAAATGGTCAGATCCAACATTCGGCCTCAGCATTGCTGAAGCTGCATGCTTGGCTTTTGAACTCATTGAATTTTCAGGACTAAATATTCCAGAATACTACAGAGAAATGCTAGTGCAGGCAAGATCTATAACAACAAATAGTACTTACTGTGCTAAATGGAGAAGGGTTTGTAACTGGTGCGTACAACAAATGTTGTATCGTATGTCTGCAATGCCACATCAGAACCTTTCCTATCTACTCTCGCTCAATTGGGAATAGACCATGCCCCGATCAATGTTCATGTAGTAGTAATCACCAGTTTCAGAAACAAAGTAAACAAACCTTTGTTTTGTACTAACGAGTTAATAAAATAATCCATGAAAGGCCTGTTCAGGCTTTTTCCCTGATAAGAAAGTTCCCAGTCATTTAGTAACTCAATATAGCCCTATTACTAAAGCTTATCCAAGCATCGCCTGAATTGATTCATACGACAGGAATAAAGTTCTTCTCATAGAAGGTAATCCTATTTTTGCCATTGACATCAGCAAGAAGCGTATGTATTGGTATTTATATAGCGAAAACCTACCTATGAGGCCACTGAGCATTGTACATTACGTGAGGGGTTGGGGACCCTCTACAAGAACACGTACATCAAGTGTGAATTACACACATAAATTTTACACACATTACATTTCGCATTCTAGGCACTAGGAGATTAAGTGATTTGCATAGACTCATACAACGTTGAGTCAAGCGAGATTTAAACCTGGGTCCCCAGGTACCAAAAGAGGCAGTTTTTGGCACTATGCCACATTCTCTTTACTGTTAGTGAACTGAAAGCTTTCGCAATCAAACAACCTTTTCCCCAATTTTACAGGGACTCAGTAATGTTGACAACTAGCCAACATTTTTTACCTAATGCACCTTCAGTCATCCACTTGAATGGACCAGTTATACTAAAGTTATTTTTTCCAAATCCATCAACTGCTACTGAGAGATCCTCACATTCTTTTGATATAAGATCCTTAAAATTCGGCCTGGATAGAAAAAAAAGTTTTAGAATTCAGCTTTTATTTGACTTTGGCAACTCATGTAAAGGAGAAGCCATTTCTATGCAGGGCATAGATGGGTTACAGCTGCAATTTTATTTTGACACACAAACGTGGGCAAACCACTACACAGCAAAGTGAGAGCTCATTCTGCCAGAGGTGCATCAACATCAACAGCTCTGTTCTCTGGAGTATCTTTAACAGACATATGCGGAGCAGCAATCAATCAATCAATCAGAGAATTGTAAGCACGCTACTCACCCGTGAGGGTCTCACAAGGTGCTGGGTTGGAGGGGGTCCGCAGATCTGTTAGTCGAAGAGCCAGGTCTTCAGGGTCTTTCTGAAGGTGTTCAGTGAAGGGGCACGACTGATGTCTGCCGGTAGCCTGTTCCAGGTCTTGGCTGCAATGTGAGAGAAGGATCTTGCACCTGCTCTGGCTCAGTGGATGTGCGGGGTTTCAGTTAGTGCGAGGTTGGAAGATTGGAGGTCTCTTTTTGGTATGTGGAAGTTGATGCTGTCGTTGAGGTATTTGTGTCTGTTGTTGTGTAGGCATTTGTAGGTGTGAGTGAGGATTTTGAAAGTGACTCTTTTCTCCACGGGGAACCAGTGGAGAGACTTCGTAGGTGTTAGCTGATGTGTTTGTGTTGGGGGATGCCGAGGACGAGTCTGGCGGCGGTGTTCTGTATTGTCTGGGGTTTGCGAAGTAGGGACTTGTTGATGCCGGAGCAGAGTGCGTTTCCATAGTCCAGTCTGCTGGTGATCCACTTGAAGGGCTTCCGGAGGATGCGGAGGGTGTTGAAGCAGCTGGAGGGGACTGCTATGACCTGTCAGTTCATGGTTAGTGATGAGTCGAGTCCGATGCTGAGGTTCCTAGCGTGGTCTGAAGGGTAGGTGGGCTTCCGAGGGCGGTCGGTCACCAGATGCTGTCCCATGCCGAAGGGGTGGTACTGAGAACGAGGACTTCTGTCTTCTCAGCGTTGAGCTTCAGGCAGCAGTTGGTCATCCAGACTGCGACGTCTTGCATTCCTTTCTGGAAGTTGGGTTTGGCAGTGGTGGGGTCTTTGGCGAGGGAGAGGATGAGCTGGGTGTCGTCGGCGTAGGATACGATGTTGAGGCTGTGTTTTCGGACGATGGCTGCGAGGGGGGCCATGTAGATGTTGAAGAGGGTGGGGCTCAATGATGAACCCTGTGGGACGCCACAGGTGATTTTCATGGGGTCCTAGAGGAAGGGTGGGAGTTTAATCCTTTGGATTCTGCCGGTGAGGAATGATCGGATCCAGTGCAGGGATGTTCGTTGTATGCCTGCGACGTGTAGTCTAGCGACTAGTGTGCGGTGGGAGATGGAGAACAAGACCGCTGATAGGTCAAGTAGGATGAGGGCTGCAGAGTGACCTTGGTCCAAGAGGGTGCAGATGTCGTCTGTGGCGGCGAGTAGGGCGGTTTCTGAGCTGTGATTGCTTTGGAATCTGGATTGGGACAGGTCGACGACGGCGTTCTCTTCAATGAATCGTGTCAGTTTCCTATTGACTGTTTTCTCTGCAACTTTGGCAGCGGAGGGGAGGACCGAGATGGGTCAATAGTTCTTGAGGTCGGTGGAGTCAGCTGTGGGCTTCTTAAGCAGGGGTCTGACTTCTGCGCGCTTCCAGTCATTTTGGAAGGTGTCTGTTTTGAAGGTGGTGTTGATGGTGCCTTGTAGATCAGGTGCGATGGTGGCCGCAGCTCTGTGGTAGATGTGAGGGGGGCAGGGGTTGGTGGGGGCCCCAGGTGGATGCTTTTCATGGTTGAGGTGGTGTCTTCGGCCGTGATCGGTGTTCAGTTGGAGATGGTGGGCTGACTGGTGTTTCTGGGGGACGAGGGGCCGTCTGTCGCACTTGGTGGATGGTGGATGAAATTGTCGTAGATGTTTTTGATCTTGAGGTGGAATTAGGTTCTAAGCTTGTCACAGAGGTCTTGGGGTGATGACTGTGGCTTTGCCACATGGGTTGGTGATTTCTTGAATGACACTGAAATGTTCCTTGGAGTTGGTGGAGTTGGCCAGGATTTTGTTGTGGATGACGTTCCTCTTCGTGGCTCTGATCTAGTTGTGGTAGTCCATCATGGCGTCCTTGGAGGTGGTGTGGTATTCAGTTGTCTTGGCATTTCTCCCGATCTTCTCCAGGCGTCTGCATGTGCGTCTGGCTTCTTGGAGAGCGGTGGTGAACCAGGCGGCTTTCCTGGGGCGTGTCTGTTGGGGTTGCGTAGTGGGATGAGCTCATCTGTGCAGTTGGAGATCCATGTGTGGAGTTCTCTGGCTGTGTCGTTTGCAGCGTTTGCGTTTGGAGCCTAGGTGTGGTTGTCTTGGGTGAGGGTGGAGTTAAGTTGCTCGTTGGTAACCTTGCTCCAGTTCCTTCGTGGTGGGCGTGGGGCTGTTGTGGGTGCCTTGGGTTTGTTGATGACGAAGTGTATGCAGTGGTGGTTGGTCCATGGCGGCTGCATTGTGTGGCTGAATTGGATTCTGTTTACTGCTGCGAAGATGGGGTCGAGGGTGTGTCCTGCTCTCTGAGTCGGTGTGTTGACGAGTTGTTTAAGTCTGTTGCTGTCGAGGTTGTCACGAAGGATAGTGGAGTTGGGGTCGCTGGGGTTGTCGAGTTAGAAGTTCAGGTCTCTAATGATTATGTAGTTTGTTGAAGTGATGGCATGGGGTGCGATGAAGTCGGTGATCGTGGTGGCGAAGGATGTTCGGGTTTTGGAGGGTCTGTAGATGAGCGTTCCTCAGAGTTTGGTTTTGGGGGTGGCCTGGATCTGGATGTGCAGGTGTTTGGCGGAGGAGAAGGTTTCTCTGGAGGTGGTGAGGCGGAGGGTGCTCTTGTGGGCGATGGCAAGGTCCCCTCCTGGGTGGTTGGGGCGGTCTTGCCTCTGGATCTTGTATCCATCTGGGATGGCGGTGCTGATGTCGGGGCGGAGGATGCGCTGGTTCAAGTCTCTGTGAAGAAGGTGATTTCAGGCGAGAGAGAGTCGAGTAGGTTCCAGATTTCTATGGCGTGTTTGTGTACGAGGCGTACGTTAAGGAGGATGCATTTTAGGGTGTTGCCGGTGCTGGCGGTGTTGGAGGCCGGGGTGGTGGTGCGGGTAAGCATGGGCGAATTTTGCGAATCTCGCGTTCGCGAATTTTGCGGATTTGCGAACTCGCAATCCGTAAAATCCGCAAATTCCTGCGAATTTGCGGATTTTTTTCTTTTTTTATGTTCGCACGGGTTTCTGCAAGTTCGCGAGGGTTTTGTACAATTTCGCAAATTGCGAAATTGTACAAAACGCGTGCGAACTTGCAGAAACTTGTGCGAACACAATGTGCCCAGTATGTGCCTCTTGTGTGAATAAAAGGTCAGAGAAAGATCAGTTCAGCAGATGAAGAGAAAGAAGCTCCTGGTCACAGGAACAGCACGGGTATTGCGCTCGTGAAAGTCAAGGATGCAAAGCCTATCCAGCATCACAGCTGATTTTCCACAGTAGATTTGGGAAGAAGGCACACCTGTCCAGCCTCGACGACGCTCACGATTGTTTTTGGGCTAATGAATGAGTCACTGAATTTGAGCATCAACTAGTTCGAGCGACCATGTGTGTGTTACTAAGTAAGTAAGTAATTCTTTATTGTTTGATTAATTAAAATCTTACAATACTTCCATTACAAAAACATTTTCAATATATATAATACAATACAATACAATAAAAAAGAAGGCATTTCCTTTATCCTTAAAATTGAGATGATTGGACTTAAATAAAAATATAGTAAATTTAAAAAAAAAAATTATCTATTTATCTGTTTATGATTTCATAAAAGCTTTTTTCCTCATCTACTTTTCTAATTCGGTAGTTATAATTTTTAAAAATTTTACAAAGGCAACGTTCATAACTATATCATTTGGATCAAGACAAATTTTCAATGCCTGCCTGCATGTTCTTGTGGCCCGAAGATTAAAATGAGGTTTAAGTAATGCACATCTTTCCCTGCTAAGGCCAGGACAGATACATAGGAGATGGACAATATTTTCTTCTCCACCTTTGCAAAGTCTACACAATAAACTGGAGTTCATTTTTTTCCATGGCAGAGCGTGACTAAGGCCTGGCAAAATTCCAAATCTTGCATTCATGAAAAATTGTTTACTTTTCTCAGACCACGGTATCTCCAAGTATTCTTGCACTTTCTTTTTTTCATATCCATTTATTACTGTCCACGCGTGCTTTCTTTTTGCCAGCATGTTTTTATCATGTAATAGTGATAAGCAACTGGTTGTTCGATTCACTATTTTTTTAAACGATCCATTGTTTATTGTATTGTTCCATATAGGCATCAGTGAAAACTCCTCTAGTGCATCATGAAGATATCTCCCAGCAAGTGATTTTTTATTATTATTTACTTCTTGCCAGAGTATTTGTGAAATTTGATTATCATGGTCATTCTTAAACCTATACCACATTTTAATAAACTGACCTATTCTCGCTAACTCTTGATTGGTCAAACCAAATTCTAGTCTTATTTGTGCTGGTGAAGCGTTCTTAGGAAGGTGGAAGAGAGATCTATATACTTTAGAAAGTGCCTTATTAATTGATGCCGCATCCTTACCCATCAATGCCTCACTTCCATATGTAATAGTTGGGAGCAATTTAGCACCTATGATTTTCAATAGTGGGCCATAAGTTAAACTTCCAAGGGATTTTTGTGCTATTTTAAATGCTGCTGTTAGTGAGTTGGCTTTCCTTTGGATGTCCTGTTTCTGTAGGAGATAGTTTTCCTTCTGGTCAAACAGTACCCCCAGGTATTTGTACACCTCTATTTGTTCAAGTTGATTATTTCCCATGTACCATTTATTTTTTTGTCTCATATTTTTGCTCCTGGATACCACCATGATTTTTGTTTTGGTTTCGTTAATAACCATTCCATTTTCATTTGCATACATGAGTGTACTGTTGATTAAACGCTGGAGACCTATTTTAGTGTGGCTTAATAGGATCGCATCGTCCGCATACATCAAGTTGGATATCAATTTTCCCCCCAACTTAGGGGGATGTCCATTAAGGTCGTTCAGGTTGACCGATAGGTCTCCTAAAAATAGATTAAAAAGGAGGGGGCCAGAACACATCCCTGTTTCAGCCCTTCCAATGCAGGAATTTCCTTTGATAATGTCTGACCATCTCCCATCCTTACTCTCACCCAGGTTTTGTTTTGCAGCAACTGTATAAGTTTTAGTAGCGCGGCCGGGATGCCTTTTTCAAAAAGTTTTTTCCACAATAGATTTCTTTGCACACAGTGTGTGTTACTATGCAATCGCCCCAAAGGGCGCAGGGGTCCCTTGAGTGAGCTGTCCATCATAGTGGGTGAATGGCGGGAAGACGGTGCAAACCGCGAGTGTGTGGGACGGGGCCAAACGGGCAGGGTTACCATGCGAGTTCACACATGCTTCTAGTGTGTATAAAAGGTCAGAGAAAGATCAGTTCAGCAGATGAAGAGAAATAAGCTCCTGGTCACAGAAACAGCACGGGTATTGCGCTCGTGAAAGTCACGGATGCAAAAGCCTCTATCCAGCATCACAGCTGATTTTCCACGGTAGATTTGTGAAGAAGGCACAACTGCCTCGACGACGCTCATGATTGTTTTTGGGCTGATGAACGAGTCACAGGAAGGGCATGGTAAATATTTTAGGATGGCACCGGCAAGCTGCCAGCGCCATCCTAAAATACTTACTAAATTAGCTTCAACAGGAAGCTTTAATAGATAAAATCGAGCACCTGCTTTATTTTATCTATTAGAGCTTCCTGTTGAAGCTAACTTAGTAACTATTTTAGGATGGCGCTGGCAGCTTGCCGGCGCCATCGTAAAATAGTTACAACAGGCCAGGCTTCAACTTTTGCCCCCGGAAAAATCCGCCGCTCACGGATTTGCGAATTCTCGGTAAATTCGCGGGAGTTCGCGGATCGCGAATTTACCGAAAATTCGCAAAATCCGCGAGCGGAACAGATTTTCCGCTCATACTTAGGTGCGGGTCAGGCAGCTGTGGTGGCAGGAGAACTGGCAGTGTTCATTAAGGCCTGTTGCCATTCTCTAAGTCTTCTAGGGTTGAGTGCGAGGAGTGGTACTGTCATAGCGATGGGTAGTGGGAGGTCCTGGGTTACTGGCGCTGGCCGCGGTCTGGTTACGGATGGGCGCAGACTGGCTTGCCAATAAGTAGGGGAGGTGGGAGGGAGGAGAGGCTGGGAGGTGGGAGCAGGAGAATTCCAGGGGGGATTCCAGGGGAGAGGGGCCACAGGGGCAGCAGCATCAAAAGGCAAAAGGAACAGGAGGGCACAAGAAAATAAAAACAGTGGTGGAATTAGAGCAAGACACAGATGGGCACAATAACAGTGGCACAACAGGGAAACATTTAGGAAAAAAAGGCTGAGAAAGTTTACGTGGTTGCAGGCAGTCTGACCCCAGTTGGAGCGGGCAGCAGGCACAGGAGTGGGCAGCAGCCTCGAACCTCCCAAGGAGGAGGTCGGGGTCTGGAGGCAAGAGACGGCAAAGCAGAGCTGCGGGGGAGAGTGGACCTAGACATTAATGTTTGGAAATGACAGTACAAAAGGACACAGCAGTGGGCCAAGCAGTGTTACGTTATCTTTTCATTAAGATAAACTAGTATTGTTTTTCCCCTCAATGCACTATGTTCTTTTAATTTTGCAAATTGTGTGCTGCATCTTATCCTGTTTCAAGCATGCATATCAATGAAAGAGCCAGTACTGGAGAAGAAATAAGTTACTTACCTGTAATGGAAGTTTTCCAGTATTGGTATCTTTCATAGATTCACATGAAACCCACCTTCTTCCCCACTAGCGGATCACCTAAATGTATTACATCTTCACACATGTGCTAAATGAAGTCTGAAGCATAGTTGCCCCTCTGGGTCTTGTCTTCAGACTGAGGGCCTGATTCATAAAGGTAAAAGTAAAAGGTACATTTTGAGTAGGTTTACACTTTAGAATAAGTTTCCTACATTTCGGTATTCACAAACTGTGCTTTTGTAGTAACTTACCCTTTTGTAGTAACTTACACTTGTGTATTAAGTCTAATACTACATATAGCCAACCACTGGTACTCCAACATGCTTCCACAGACAGTAATGGAGATAGGGCCCTACTACAAAAGTGTAAGTTACTACAAATGTAAGGTACCGCAAAAGTGCAGTTTGGAAATAGCACTTTGTCATAAGTTTGGAGTATTATTGTAGTGATAAAAACTGTACTGCAAAGTGCAGTTTGTGAATCAGGGCCTGATTGCCTATTTTTGATAGAGACTTTTGGCTTCAGCTTCCTCAGCTTTTGAATATTCCTCAGACACCGGACTACATCTGTAAACTTTTCAGCATCAGCTCTCAAAATGACTTGGGGACCATAGAGGCACCAATCTGGCATTTTGACGACAGTTCCTTTCTTTCCGCTCCACCAGAAGTGGATCCAGAGCTATCTCTCATCTGTTTGAGACCCTTACTTCTATAGTTTGTAAGGGACATGTCACCACAATGACAGGTGTTGAGTCCTGTAAGGAATGTCTCAAACAAATATCTGTGACAGATCCTCATCATATTTTCCTGTGGGCTAGCCATGACTCGAAGACCTGCTGCGACTGTGCGTGGTTGAACCTGAAGGCCATACGAGGCCGCAAGGTGAATTGCTACATCACCAAGCACCGAAGTCTCTGCGACAAGAGCGGTCCAAGTCCGAAGTTCAGTCCCGGTCCCATTCGAGATTCAGAAGTTTCAGGAGTCATTCCAGAGGTCAGTCTTAGTCTCGATCAAAGTCTTTGGCTAAGTTGAAGAAAAATAACAAAAATTATAAGTGGAGCTCTATCCCTTCCCAGCACTCACACTTCCCAGAGACAACAAGAGGGACCATACTTTTTGTTGTTCAACTTTAGAGCCGATTCCACAATTTATTCTGGCACAATCCGTTACTCATAACAGATCAATGAGTTCTATGAAGCCATGCTCCGACACTTTAGATCCTTGTCGACTCCTTTGGGCATGCGTACGAGCCCCACAAAGCCAATGGATTCTCTACCTGGATTATTGTCAACAGGTTTGCCCTTGGCGCCAGCTGAGCTCAGAGTCCTCTACAGGGCAGCGTCTGGCTCCAGTCTTAACTCTGCCGGCACCATGGTCCATGCCAGTTCCCGGTATTTCAACGCCGATAGCAGCTCCAGAAGAGGGGCCCCATTTGTCCTGCCTGACACCGAGTTGATGCCAGTTCGTCCTTGATTCTGCTAGATCTGCCTCCAACAAGACAAACGCACACCAGGCATTCCATTTTCAGCACAGTTTTGATCAAGAATTATGATGCGTGTGATGAGATTGGCCAACCGGTATCTCAATGGGATTTGTGTGATGACCTGCGGGAGGCCAGTGGTCTTAATACCTCCCCTCAGTCAGGGCTCCTCTCACTTCCTAGTCCTGCCACTGAGGAGAGTGCTTCTTATGTCATGGTGGTGCGTGGGGCAGCTGAAGTCCTTGGCTTCTGGTTCCCGCCCTTGAAGATCAAGATCAATGTTCTTACAGAAGCGCTTCAGCCCGGGCTAACATCCACTGAGCCCCTCTTTCCTTTTAACAAGGTGCTTACGAATACTTTGTTAGAGGCGTAGAGGCGTGGGCTGAACCTTGCTCTGGCCACCCAGTCAACTGCCAGATTGCACAATGTCACTGCCCGGCCCCGGGGACTCTGCGTTTTTATCTCAGTATCCTTCTCTTGAAAGCTTTGTGGTGCAGGTATCTGCAAGTAGGACTAACCCCAATACATTCCCTACTACTCTACCCAATATTGAGACAAAATGGGTGGAGATACTGGGGAAACAAGTCATCTCGTGCACCAGCTTGGTAATTACATCAGTGAAATGTCGCTGCCAACTGAGGAATTATTCCCACACCCTTTGAGATTTAGTGGCTCAAGTTCTTGCAGTGGCTCCTGAAGATCCTCTAGATGTCCTTGCTCAGGTCATACAGTATGGTTGCAATGCGGCCAAGTTCACAATTCATTGTGGCTTGAACATCACTGATTTAATTGGTTGGACCATTGGCACCATGCTTGGCTGTGGTCCTCTGTTTTTTTCCAGAGATGTTAGTCGTCCCTCATGGACATCCCTTTTGATGGGACTTGTCCGTTCGGGGACAAGGCAGACTCCACTCTCAAGTGGTTCAAGGAGAGAAGGGCCACGGCATGCCCCCTAGGCTTGTCTGCCCTGCCTTGCCAACCTCTTCAGCCCTTCCACTTCTTTTTTGCGGCTTCGACAGGAGCACCCCATGCCACCAGGCAATCCAACCTCACCAAGTTGCCCAGCAGTTTTGCAGTCAGGGCTGTGGTGCCCACAGCCTCTGCGGTCAAGATCAATGAGCCACCTCATGCACCATCCCCCTTGCAGCCCCAGCTGCCAAACAGCGGTCCCTTAGTGGAGCACAGCCACTCGTGGGAGGCAGGACCTGACGATATTTGCCGGGTCCATGTCAGTCGCCAACCACCTCCAGACTGCGGCAAACCTCCTGTTAACTATCTAGGAGCCGAAGTCACACCTAAATCCTCAGATGCTTCTTTTCAATGATGCCATTTTGGACACGGTTCGGTTTTGTGCCTTTCCTTTGGGAGTCCATGAAATTCATGCTATGATCCTGATCTTTCTGCCTCAGTCCTGAATTTCAGTGAGGTTAACTCTGAGGCTGCTGGGACGGAGGCCACCTGCATCCTGCTAGTTTAGCAAGCCAGGTGGCATATGTGGGCTCTGTAGTGGGATCTGAAGTCTCAGTGAGTCCAACGTCAGGGGAATCTCTCCAACCATGTTCCGATTTCATAGTAGACTGCAACTGATCTGCATTGATGGTTACTAAAAGGCGACTGAGTCAGCGCGGCTCCTCTTCCTTTCCCACCCAGAGCGGACAGTGGAGAACAATCCATTGCATCTGAGTCAGGGTGGCCATCTGGCTTTGGTACAGAACAGAGGCTTCTGGTCTCCAGCGCAGTCCCAGCTTCATATTAACCTGCTGGAGCTAAGGGCAACCTTCTTGGTGTTGAAAGCCTTCATTCCATCGATCAACGGGAGGTTGGCACAGGAGCTCACAAACAACAATTCTCCATGCAGTATTGACACAAGAAGGGTAGGGTGGGGTCACAGACCTAGTGCAGGAGGTCCTGAACCTACCGAAATGGATGGACCACTAACTAATTTTCCTGGTGTTGAAGCTCCTTGCTGGATCATTGAATGCCAGGGTGGACGAGCTCAGCTGCCAGAGCTTAGGGGGTCACGAGTGGCAGTTATACCCAAGGTAGTACAAGGCCTCCTCTGCGAATGTGGAGAACCGTGGCTTAAACTGTTCACCACCCCCAAGAAAGCATAATGTCAGCACTTCTGCACGTTGGAGTTACCATCAAGACCACCATGGGAGGCAGATCCTTCTCATACCTGGCAGCTAAAACATGGAACTCACTCCCCACTTACCTTCGCCTTACCCAGAACCACCTAGCATTCAGAAAGCAACTCAAAACGTGGATATTTGACAAGTAATCCTCCTCCCCTCCCTAAGCGCCTTGAGACCCTCTGGGTATGTAGTGCGCTATATAAATTCTTTGACTTGACTTGACTTGACGTGTGGAACTCCTAGATGCCTTTCTGCCTATACATCTCCTGCCTCGAGTTCTAAAGATCAGGATCAACCTGGTCCAAGCCATCCTAGTGGCCTGGGATTGAGTATGATATACAGGACTCTTGGGCTTGAGCATCTGTCCTCTGATCAGGCTGCGCCTCTGGGAGGACCTGCTGTCACAGCATTAGGGCAGAGTTTTGTACCCGGGCCTTTGCAATCTCCCTCTTCATTCTTGGAGATTGAGCGGCAACAGGCGAACACCTTCGACCTTCCACCAGATGTGGCTGATGTTATCTTTGTAGCCAGGCATCCCTCGACAAAAACTGTACACGCTTGTGGTTGGGACAATTTCATGGCTTGGGCGGCACGTGGCATCTAGACCGTCTACAGGCAAGATTATCTTATGTTTTGTTGTTTGCTTTGTCCCTCTCCTGGCAGGAGTTTACTCTGGACACAGTTAAAGGGTGTCTTTTGGCATTTTTGGCCTTTTTGCAGTTGCTGGATCAGCCCTCATTGTTTAAGCTTCCAGTTGTTATGCACTTTTTGAAAGGTTTACAATATTTCTTTCCTCCCTCTGCCTTTGTCATGCACCAGTGTGATCTTAACTCAGTCCTTATGTTTCTGATCTGCACTCCCATCGCGCCTCTTCACAGCTGATCCTTGCAGTTTCTCACCTTGAAGACAGTGTTTCTCATTATCATTTACATTAATGTCAGTGTGGCTTTTGAGTGAGAGTCAAACTCTGTCCACATCCCGTATGCCTCTTTCTTCCTTGACAGGCTGGTTTTGCTCACACAGGCATTTTCTTATCTAAGTTGTGATGCCATTCTACGTCGGTAAAAACATCACCCTGCTATGCTCTGCCTCACCCCTCTAAGGCAGAGGACAGAATCAGCTCTTTATAGTGGTCCCTGGAGCAAAAAAAGGGAAGGCTTTGCAGAAGAGACCCATCTCCTGCTGGATCGGGCTTTGTATTAATATTTGCTGAGCGCTTGCAAATAAGCAGCCTCTGAAAGGACTTTGTGTGCATTTTACCAGGACCAAAGTTGCCAACACTATTATGGCAGATGGAGTCCCTGTCTTCAACATTTGCCAGGCGGCTACTTCGGCGTCCCTCCATCCATATCCATACTAATATAATAAAGAGAGAGCCCAAACCTTTGAGGCGGGTAATCTCAGGAAGCACAGCACCAATCACAACACTCAATACAGCGTTGGAAAGGGCAGGTGCAGCAGAAGGACATAGGCTATGCAGACGCCCACCATATACATTTAAAAGGTAAAAGAACAGTGCCAGCAAAGTAGTCCCTTGTGGGTGTGTCTGCGTTGTGCTGTGGGCGTGTGCTGGGGGGCGTGACAAACGCTGGGGGCATGTGGTACGTTCCGCCCTTCATGCCATGTCTCATATCGTTTGCTAATCGAACTCTGCTCCCTGTAAATACCCCTGTACCCCATAATCATAACCCACCCCATCTCCTTAAAATACCCCAACACCCTTAAACACTAACCCATCTTAACCCTATAAATCTACCCTGTACCCCAAAATCCAAACCTATCCCTAAACCCTAAAAATACCCCTGTACCCCAAAACCCAAACCTAGCCCTGAACCCTTAAAATACCCCTGTAACCCAAAACCCAAACCTCCCCCTGAACCCTAAAAATACCCCTGTACCCCAAAACCCAAACCTAGCCCTGAACCCTAAAAATAACCCTGTACCCCAAAACCCAAACCTACCCCTGAACCCTAAAAATACCCCTGTACCCCAAAACCCAAACCTAGCCCTGAACCCTTAAAATACCCCTGTACCCCAAAACCCAAACCTACCCATGAACCCTAAAAATACCCCTATACCCCAAAATGCAAACCTAGCCCTGAACCCTAAAAATACCCCTGTACCCCAAAACCCATACCTAACCCTAAAACTACCCTTGTAACCCCATAACCCAAAACTATATCTGAACCCTTAAAATACCCAAACTCCCCAAAACATATACCTCAGTACCCCAAAACATATACCCCTATACCCATACTTACCTTATCCAAACATTAAAAAAAAACATGCTTTTAACATTCATGCATTTACAACAAATTTCGTTGTAAATGTATGCGTGGTAAAAGCATATAAAATGTAATGCCATGCGTTATAATGGCATTGCGGAGTCATGGTACTTTCGTAATGAAAGTATGCGGAGTCATGGTATGCAGTAAGAAAGTTGCGGAATAATGGGTGTTTACCCTCCCCCGATAAGTACATTGGTGGCACGGCGGCCCACATCTCCGGCAACATACTCATATTTTTTCACCACCCATTTGAAAAATGCACAGGTCTCTCTCATTGATGGCCAGCACCGACATACACTTTTAGACACACCTCCCGCCACAAGTTCTAGAATTGCGAATTTTAGAGCTGGGGAGCTACGTTGGAATCTCGGCATCAGCTCAACATCCTGTGATTCCAGGCAAATCGCTTTGTCTCCTCGTGCCTACCACAAATGAATGTGTTCTTCTGTAATGTAAATTGTGCTCATGCCATGTTGTCGAGTTCGCGCTATATAATATTGCAAGGAAAAATTAAGTAGGGAAACTCGAGTTCACAGACTACTGAACGCGCACTCTTAAGTGCATCAGCAGTGCACTGTGAATCGGAGCGTTTCACAGGCCTGTCACAGATAAGAAATGCTATCTAAACAAATTCCTACAAAACAATATACTACTGGCCGGCAGCAATTCATACCCGGACTACGTCGGGGCGGGCTGCTAGTATGTTCATAAAGCACTACTGTCTGGACAGTGAGATTTCTTAAGAGGGCCATTTTGTCCTCTCAGTCCTGCCGGACTTCCGTGTTTGAGTCCTTCCCTGCTCGCTTTCAGGTAGATAATGCTTTGTTATTTATTCAAAAGGTGAGGAATCTGCTGCTAGACGTCTCTGTCAGAAGAACAAGCTACTTACCTTCAATAGCACTCTTTCTGGTAGAGACTATCTAGCTGTAGATTCCTCACCGACCTTCCCATCCTCCCTGTGCTGCGATTGGGCTCTATCCATTAATTAGATACCAAATGTAGGAATCAGCACCAATTTGCCTTTGGGGCTCTGATTCTGGGGACATGGACATTTTCGAAAGCAACTGACAACAGCACACAGGAGTGGCTCCTATATTTGCCCTGCATGTCATTTCCGGAGCGTAACAGTGTCAGTCTGGAGCCACACAGCCCCACCCACCGGCACACAGAGCTCCTGTTGAAAAGTCTCTGGATCCAGCCGGACACCTGGGGAATATTCGAAAAGTAAGGCATCTGCGGCTAGATAGTGTCTCTACCAGAAAGAGCATTACCAAAGGCACAGAACTGCTACTGTAATAATAATTTTGCTAGCTCGAGGACCCATTTTGGAGAACATCAATTACAGATGATTAACCTTTTTAATATTCTTGCATATGAGAGGATTGAAAAGTATCAATGGAAAAGGTAATGTAGAATAACCTGAATGAGGTGCTCAGCCTGCAAGAAGATTCCAGGATTTACCTTGTCTGAGCGTGTCCACTTCCGTGATAATGACCCATCATAGATAACACTGATATGGATCATATAATCTAGAATGAAGCAAAAATTCTGGAATAACGCCTGGAAAGGGCCAAATTACATTCCTACACAATAATTCCATCAGGAACGGCTGTGCAGGTAAGACCGGTGGGTCAGGGTTGGGAGGGGATTCGACATACGACAACGAGGTTGTTAGGGAGTGGGGGAAGAGAGGGAGACTGAGAGGGTTGAATGGAACGTGGACCAATTGCAAAAATGGCCAAATGTGTAGTCCCATTAATACTTCAATCTAGATGAAATAATTCTGTATAAGATCTGTATAACATTGGGGTAGAACTGGGTAGTGATTCTAAAATCCCTGCATGTGAGTATGTATGTATGTTCAGATATATATATTTAAGATGCTTTGTGGAAATGCCTATTACATTTCTTTTTTGTGCCTTGCAAAGTAGTGGTTTCACATATTTCAATTACACTATGCTTCCCACAGACTTAGAAGTGCAAACTTCCAGCAGTTTGATGGATTTCTATTTTGGAGCCTTAAATGAAAGTATTTATTCCTGCAGCAATTTGAGGAGTATGATGACTGGGGCATTTTCTTTGGGCAGTGGTGTTGGACATAGATACGTGAAAGGCACTGTATCCTAGATTAATCTTCAAATCTTTTGAAACACTGCTTTCTTGCCACCATACTTCAATCTAGAGCTCGTTCCCCTATCATCTCAGTCAGTGTGAAAGCACATTTTGACTGTTCTGTTAAGTGTGTCAACTACTGGCACATCCACTGAACATTAAGTTGATAAGACATGTGTATATTAAGATTAGCAGCGCATGCTTAACCTAAGTTTGAGATCACCACCTACAGTGGACTCGTACAGTTGAAATGTATCAGACAATTTACTTAATGCTATGGTTTTTCTCGCTTATATTTCTTATGGTTCACCCACCACCTTGGTAGGGATAAGATTACTATTTGTTCAGTGTTCATAAATTTTAATACCGATCTTGTGATAAGAGAAAATTAATAAGGGTGTGATTTAGATTTTAGCAAACGGGTTACTCCGTCATAACGGGGACAGATATACAGTCCGCCGAAATATAAATCCCAAATGATATAATGGGATTTATATTTCAGTGGATGGGATATCCGTCACTGTTGTAATGGAGTAATCCTTCCACCGAGATCTAAATTGGGACCTTAAATGTAATACCGTTTCTCTATTGTGGATACAGTCATTAAATTCATTTAAACAACTCCCTCCTCTCTGGTGGAAAATTTGGAAGGGAAGCAGAGATGTGGATGTAAAGTCTTAATTCTTTCAGTCAACTGCCAAAATTAACTGTCCCAGTGCTACATGCTGGGATTGTGGTAGCCCTTAAGCAGCCATAAAGTGTTAGCACAGTGTTTCCCCTATATCAGGCTTCTTGCCTATGGGAACATTCCTCGTGTATTTTTTCTCTTTTAAAATGAGGAAAATGGAAAGAGGTTTTGGGAAGCTGGGTTTCAAAATATTTTTCATTTACAGATTTTTACAGATTTTTTTTACCTACTCGTATTTTTTCTCTTTTAAAATGAGTAAAATGGAAAGAGGTTTTGGGAAGCCGTGTTTCAAAATATTTTTAATTTACAGATTTTTACAGATTTTTTTTTCTTACACATATCCTACACATATCTTCTAGCAGATTAAAAAACAGAAAGCAAACGTGGGATTTACAAAGGCATACCTTTTTACTTTGGAGACAGGTATACCCTACTTGGACAATATTTTCAGCCAACAAGGTTATCTGGGCATGTGGCGAGTAAGACTTGGTCCCCTAGAGCCAGACCAATTGCAAGTAGAAATTCGAAAATGATGCTTGCAATTATAGTAGGATCTCTCTTTTTGACAAACTCCTACTTCTACTCCACTTAAGACCAGTTATGGTATGTTTGATAAAAAAAGGAATAATATTACCTAATCCACTGAATTTGTGAAAAAAACATTTAGGACGATTAACCTCGATGCAAATACTATATCAAAATTGATTGGAGCATACAGCAAAGCTGAAATTGTTAAAGAAAAGTGTGCCTTGTAATAGAATACTGTATTTTCAAATTGTCAAAGGGTTTGACCACATTAAATCGAAATTTGCCTAGCAGAGTAATTTTCAATTCTATTAAGGACACGGAAGCGAGGATTATGCTTTTCTCTCTTCGCTTTATTACCATTTTTTTTTCAGCTGCCAGAAAAGCATTAAAGTTCATTGTTTTCCCAAAGAAAAACTCTAACCAAGACTACAAATCCCGTAATCCCAAGGTTCAATGTCCAAGTCCTTCAACAGTGTTTATGTTCTCAACATAGGTCTTCCATCTTGACTATCCCTCCTCTTTCTTCGTGCAAGCCACGCCTCCTCACTGGCCCTGTTTTGCGCCATCATTTCCTAAAAGAGACCAAGACAGCGTAAGGCTCACCATGAACAACTTTCCTGTGCGAACGCCCAGCACAAGTAATTTACAAAGCAGTAACTGAGCAAGAGAAACAGATACGAAATATGAACATTGAAGAAAAACTCTTTACTTAAGCACAAACGGATGGGTCCACACAAGATCGTGCCACGGGTGGGATAATCCTCGCCTTCATGTCCTTAATAGAATTGAAACTTAATGTTACTCTGCTAGGCAGATTTCGATTCTATGTCAGGACCGGAGGCTCTGATTATGCTAGTTTAAAGCTAACCTACCACCAATTGAGCGACCTCCAAGACTGGCTGGAAATAAAACCCACTAAAGGTGGAATCCGAGGACCAATCAGCGTCCCGCATCAAGTCCTTCAACCGGGCTCCCATAGAAAAAGCCTTAGAAGCCATTGCAACTTTGGCTAAATGAGCCCGAACTGCTTTGTGTCAACACCCGCTTCTTGCATGACCAACGCACCCACCGTGCTATAGTGGGGGAGGAGGCTGCTCTATACGGTTTCCCCATAGGCAATCAGAAGTTGCCGCTTGCCCGGAGGGCGAAATTCTTGAGGCAATCAACAAAACACAACTTGGGAACGTCCACAAAAGCAGGATAAGAGATTAATTTAGTAAGAGTTTTAGTCCGGTGACAGACGGTAAACATCACCCCTTCCGGGGAAAAAAATCTGCGCTGAGATGTCTAGAGCGCGCACATCGGACACCCTCCGACATGAGACCAGGTACAAAAGCATAGCCAATTTGGCTGTCAGTTCCTTCATAGACAGGTACCTATTCGGTTGCCAAGACAGGAATAGATTCAAAACCAAACGTCTCTTCTTGCTCATTACAACCTGCGGTAACAATACCCTTTTGGGAGAACAGACATATCTTTAAAAAAATCAACAAAGAAAATAAAGTGGTGCTTTTAATTACACAATTTGAACGTAAATAAGAATATTCTATTAACCAATGGAGATATTTGAGTTTGAACTTGTGACCATTTCGATTATGGAATAAATAAAAACACAGAGAGCCTTGAAGAAGTCTCGTGGAGACGAAATGCACCGCGTCAGCCATGATTTTGTACTGTGCTTTTAATGTAATCGAATGAAGCATCATCCAACAAATAAAGAATAAAAGAAGAATTTTTTTCATATAAGCATTTGGAGTTTGTAATATTTTTTGGGGGAGATTATCTCATGTTTGATCATGACAGATTTTGATACTGTGATTTATTGATTTTGTTATACTTCAACAGATATTAACCTTCACTACTTGGGTATGTGCTGAGCCTTTCTGAATCTAGTGTTTTTGGCCATCCAAAATTGAGAGAATTAGGGAGGTCAGGTTCCCAGCTCTTGAAATACCACTTTCGCCCATACTTTAAAGAATTATATACGTACCAGTGCAGGCCTTGAGTGCCCTGACCTTCCATTTTTGTGTTTTATAGATTCAAAACCAAGTTAACGTCCCATAAGATGGAATAGCGCAGCTCTAGGGCCAATGAAAGACGAATGCCCACATGAGCTTACACACAAAAGGGTGCTCCCCAAGAGGGGCTTCTTCCAATGGGCAATGGGTGGGTCGCTGAAATCACTGAACGAAGGGTGTTAATAGAGCGATACGCCAACCTAGCCGTTGCCAACTCCGCCAGAAAATTTTGGACTGGAACGACTCCTGCGACCATGGGATCCAGACTCCGTCGAAGACACCAAGGCATCCACTTTGCCCAGGTGGAGCAATATCGCTTCGAGGTGCTGCTAGCCCAGGCCTTGGATAGGAGTTCTTCAGCTGATCCTGAAAGACTTGGGAGAGACCTGCCTGAAAGCCGCCACGCAACAAGGCAGAGAGACTCCTCGGTTACTAGATGATGCTGCTCCTGTTCGGATTTAAAAGGAGCCGAGGAATCCCAAGAAAGTTCCAGAAAAACTGGAAACCAAACTTGGGACCTCCAAAACGGCGTCACCATTACCAGCTGTGCACCCTGGCGGCAGATCTGGGCCGCTGACTGCACTATCATCGAGAAGTGGGGAAACAAGTAACCCTTCTCCCCCTCCAGTCCTGCAGGAACGCATCCGTGGCTACCACAGGAGGATCCGGCCTCCAGCTGAAGAAGCATGGGAGCTGATGATCCAGCCGGGAGGCAAAGAGATCTATGGTAAATGGGCCCCACAGATTCGCCAGCCACCTGAAAACCTGAGGGTCCAATTTCCACTGACTGGAATCTACCAGATGTCTTGAATGCCAATTCAGCTCTAATAATCATCAAAGCAGAATTTGAAGGTTCACTTTATCAAGGGCTGCTGAAAAGTTCCGTATGACCTGGAGGCAGCCTGCCTGCCCCTTCGTCGACTCACCTCAGCAAGTCATTCCACAAACCTAGCAGAGCATTCTCCTTCCCATCCTGGGGTATTAAATCAAATTGAGTTTGAACAAGTGTATTGCTTTAATCGACTCAAAGGCACCATAATTTGGACCTGCATTGAGACATCATTCCAGAGACCTGCTATAATTGGCTTTTGGCATTGTTCTTGCTCATACTTTAGTCTCCCTAATTGGTATGCAATATTATTGTCTACTCCATCTTGGTCTCCTATCTCTTCAGAAAAACTAACAACTTCTCCAGGCAGCCTTAGTAGACACCCACAATTTAGGCGATCCCAATCTTGGCTTCCTTCCACACTTATTATCTAATATCTGAGTCAATTTGGGTCAGCAGTTGTTTGGGGACTAAAACTGCCACCATCCCAAAAACATAACTGAGCTTGGGTGCAACAAGCATTTTGACCTTTTGCACCCTCCCCATGGAAAGGGGCTGAAATTTGTCTATTTTAAAAACTCAGCCTAAGTGCAGGCCATCAGCAGCAGTAGATTGTATTCTATTATCTTCTACAAGCTTCTTTTGACATGAATGTTTTCATGTTACAACCATGGAGACTAGCTGTGGTGATGGAGAGTGCTATCTGTAGTGCCCCACACTTACTCCAGTTCAGCTAATACCTTGAAAAGTCAGAAAAAGTATGGAATAAGGTGTTTCACTGCAGAGGTGGCAAAGCCTGGGCTAGACAGGAAATATAAACCGAAGGAACATATTGTCTGATTATAAAAATGATATGATCTCTGCATCCCAGGGACTGCTGTTGATTGACAAATCTCAGCTAATAGCAGCTCCAGGGCAAATAGAAATAAAGATGGGGATAAAGGAAAACACTTGTGAGTGCTGTACTTTATTTTTACTGTGCTATATTGGAAAACCCCCACAGTTGATATGGTCCCAAGTGTTAGACTTGGAACCTTTGGTATGGTACTCCCTCAGGTTGATGCCTTCCCTCCACTAGTTTTGCTGAACCTGTTTTGTTGGCATTAGTGAACTTTACTTCCAAACATGATAAATTTGGTATACCCCTGATTGACACATTTCAATCAATCAATCAATCAACCATTTGTAAAACACACTACAAACCCGCGAGGGTCTCAAGGCGCTGGGGGGTGTTGCTACTGATCGAACAGCCAGATCTTGAGTATCCTCCTGAAGGACAGCAGGTCTTGGGTCTGTCATAGGCTCAGTGGGAGGGTGTCCCATGTCTTGGCGGCGAGGTGGGAGAAGGATCTCACACCAGTGGTTGTTCTTCGGATGCGCGGGACGGTGGCGAGTGAGAGGTTGGCAGAGCGAAGCTGGCGGATGGGGATGTAGAAGGAGAGCCGTCTGTTGATGTAGGCTCAGCCGGTCTTGTGGAGTGCTTTGTGTGCGTGGGTGAGGAGCTTGAAGGATATCCTCTTGTTGACGGGGAGCCAGTGCAGGTTTCTCAGGTGGGGGGTGATGTGGCCGTGGCGTGGTACATCGAGGATCAGTCGTGCCGAGGTGTTTTGGATGCGTTGTAGTCGTTTGATGAGCTTGGTCGGGGCTCCGCGAAGAGGGCGTTTCCGTAGTCGAGTCTGCTGCATACGAGGGCCTGGGTGATTGTCTTTCTTGTATCTGTCAGGATCCATCTGTAGATCTTGCGGAGCATGCGGAGGGTGTTAGAGCAGGAGGAGGAGACGGCGTTGACTTGCTTGGTCATTGGGAGCGTTGAGTCGAGGATGGTTGCCAGGTTGCATGCGTGGTCAGTGGGTGTCGGGGCTGCCCCCAGTGCCGTCGGCCACCAGGAGTCATCCCAGGTTAAAGGGTTTGAGCCAAGGATGAGGACCTCCGTCTTGCCCGAGTTCAGCTTCATCCAGTCGGCGATGGCCTTCATTCCTTCGTGGAGGTTGGCTTTGGCGGTGATGGGGTTCTTGGTGAGGGAGAGGATCAGCTGAGTGTCATCGGCGTAGGAGATTATGTTGAGGTCGTGCGGTCGGGCTACGTGTGTGAGCGGGGCCATGTAAATGTTGAACAGCATCGGGCTGAGGGAGGATCCCTGGGGTACGCCGCAGATGATCTTGGAAGCTTTGGAACAGAGTGGACGCTCTGGGTTCTGCTGGAGAGGAAGGAGGTTGTCCAATCCAGAGCCTTGTCTGGGATCCCTGCGGCGTAGAGGGGTGCACGTAGTGTGCGGTGGCAGACGGTGTCGAAGGCGGCAGAGAGGTCTAGGAGGATGAGTGCTGCGGTCTCGCTGTTGTCCAGCAGGGTTCTGATGTCGTCGGTGGCGGCGATGAAGGCAGTCTCGGTGCTGTGGTTGCTGCGGAAACCTGACTGGGAAGGGTCCAAGATTCTGTTTTCTTTGAGGTGTCGGGTTATCTGTCTGTTGACGGTTTTCTCGATGACCTTGGCAGGGAAGGGGAGCAGAGAGATGGGCTGGAAGTTCTTGAGGTCTCTTGGGTCTGCCTTAGATTTTTTGAGTAGGGCGTTGATCTCGGCGTGTTTCCAGATCTCTGGGAAAGTCGCAGTCTCGAGGGAGAGATTGATGACGTTGCGCAGGTGGGGTGCCATGGAGCTGCTTGCTCTGTTGAAGACGTGGTGCGGGAGTGGGTCTGACGGAGAGCCGGAGTGGATTGTGCTCATGGTCTTGGTGGTGTCATCGATGCTCACGCTGGCCCAGGCTAGCAGGGGGTCATGGTCGATGGTGTGCAGAGGGTCTGTTATGTTGCTGTCTGTTGGGGCTGTCTGGGTGTTGAAGCTGTCGTGGATGTCTGCTATCTTGCGGTGGAAGAAGGTGGCGAGGGAGTCGCACAGGGCTTGGGACGGTGGGATGTCGTTGGTGCTGGAGCTGGGGTTGGAGAGTTCCTTCAAGATGTTGAAGAGCTCCTTGCTATAGTGTGCGTTGTTGTCGAGGCGGTCTTTGAAAGAGGTCCTCTTGGCAGCCCTGATGAGGTGGTGGTGGTTGCGGATGGCGTCCTTATGTGTTGTGTGGCTATCCGGAGTTTGTTCACTTTGCTATTTCTTCTCTAGTTTCCGGCAGGCTTGCTTGGAGGCTAGGAATTCTGGGGTGAACCAGCTGGCCCTCTTGCTGGTGTCTCTGTGGGGGGGTTTCTTTAGCACGGCAAGGGTGTTGGCGCAGTCCTCGATCCAGCATCTGAGGCTGTATGCAGCGTCATCTGTGTTGGAAGGTTCGGTGGGTGGACTGAGAGCAAGGTTTGCGTGTAGTTGGTCTTCGGTGATTTCGCTCCAGCAGCAGCGGGGGATCTGTTGAGTGCGGTGGTGTGTGGTGGGTTTCTGGAAGGCAAAGTGGATGCAGCGGTGGTCAGTACAGAGTAGTTCGTGGTTTGGCTGACGGAGACGTGCAGGCTTGAGAAGACAGGATCGAGCGTGTGGCTGGCGGAGTGGGTGGGCGTTGTGACGAGTTGCTTCAGTCCGAGGTTGGCGAGGTTATCGATCAGGGTTGTGGAGTTGTTGTTGTTGTTCTCAAGGTGAAAGTTAAGGTCTCCAAGGAGGATGAAGTCAGTGGAGGTCAGGGCGTGCGTGCTAATCAAGTCGGCAATGGAGTCGCTGAACTGGGGGCGGGGTCCGGGGGGTCGGTAGACGAGGGTGCCTCTGAAGGTGGAGTTAGGGTCTGTGTGGATCTGGAAACGCATGTGTTCAGCGGTGCTGAGCGCTTCGTCGGTGCTAGTCGAGACCCTGATGCTGTTCTTGTGGACAATGGCGTTTCCTCCTCTGACTCTGTTGGTGCGGTCTCTATGGGTGATATTGTAGCCGTCTGGGATGGCTATGGCGATGTCGGGTGCGGAGGAGTCGTTAAACCAGGTCTCTGTCAGGAAGGCGGCGTCCGGTGATGTTGTGTCGAGCAGGTCCCAGAGCTCTACGGCATGCTTGCGTGCGGAGCGGGTGTTCAGTAGTATGCATTGGAGGTGGTTGGGGTCTTTCTTGGCGGGTGGTTCGTCGGCTCTAAGGCTGGTGTAACTGCAGTTCCGGCAGGTGAAGGGGCCGTGCGTGCGTTTCGGGGCGGCCTTGAAGCAGGTGTGGCTCCATCCGGAGTAGAGAGCGTGCAGAGTGCTGGTGTCGTCGTAGTGGTGGCGGGTGCGGGGGCCAGCAGGGTTCTGGCGCTGGGCGCGGTCCCAGGTCCAGAACCAATTTACATATAAGCCCATAGTAAATGATACTACATTATTATTATTATTAAATTTTTTTTATAAAGCGCGTAGTCACCCGTGAGTATCCCAGCGCTAAGATCAGTACAGCTGCGGATCAGAGTGGGGGGGGGGGACAGGGTCAGAGTTTAAGGAAAGAGATGGGTTTTCAACCGCTTTCTGAATTGTAGATAGCTGGGTTCCATCCTAAGGTCACGTGGTAGGGCGTTCCAAAGGCGTGCACTGTGGACCGAGAAGCGCCTTCCACCTGTGCGAGCCTTCTTCACTCTGGGAGTGAAGATAAGATATTCCTGATCGGAACGTAGGGATCTTGGGGCTTTATAAGGTTTAATGAATTTTCTTAAAATTGGGGGACCTTTGTTTTGAAGCAGTCTTTGTGCCAGACAGAGAGCCTTGAACTTCACACGTTCTCTTACCGGGAGCCAATGGAGGAGTTTCAGGGCTGGTTTGGCCGAGGCCCTGGCAGGAGTGTTGGTGAGGATCCGGGCGGCAGCGTTTTGGATCCTTTGTAGTCTGTTCAAGGTGGCCTCAGGAGCGCCTAGGTAGATGGAATTACTATAGTCAAGTCTAGATAGTATCAGGCCTTGGATCAGCAGTTTTTGCGAGTTGGGAGGGAGTAGGGGCAGGATCTTACGAATCGACTTGAGGAGCCCAAAGCAGGTCCCGGCTACTTTTTTTGCTTGAGTTGAGAAAGATAAATCTTTTTCAAGCCAGACACCCAGGCTTTTGACTTCAGGTTTAGGGTCAGGGGTTTAGGGTACATGTGCACAGGGTCTGTAAATTAAATGTTACAAGTGGGCTGTAGCACTCATTGTGCCACCCACTAAACATATCCTGAGCTTTAAATGGTAGCCTGAGGGATGTGCCCACTATCATCATGACTTCTAAAGCTGCCTGCTCTGCACTGAAAAATGCAGCTGACAGCTTGGGGCCAAACACATGGAGAGGTGCCGAACTGACCAGAACTTGTTTAGCGGTAGATAAAGACAGGGACCCCCCTCCCCCCATACACAGACTGGCACTGGGCATAAAAGTGGAACCCTATGGGTGTGGCTTTGATTAGCACCCATGTAGACATGTCCTTCCAGAGCTCCAAGCACCAGAGGGCCTACTGGAACCTGTGCCCAGGCCAAATGACAACCAGAGATCCCTGAATAGACTGTTGAGGCAGGGGAGGCGATTCTTTATGAGTGGACACCACCAGTCGCCACCTTCGACCATCGTAAAGCAGCGAAAAGGACTCCAGAAGGGGCCTCTCCTGCTCTGAATCAAACCTATTAAGATAGCTGCAATCAGGTAGAAGATGGCGGTGTTGTGGTGGAGCAGCGGATATTTTCACATTTCCTCCTCTTAAAGACAGAGGTCCACCAGTCTGGGGTTCAAGGCTTGGAGATCAGAGCCAGATATAAGGAACTGTAGTGTAGTTCCTAGTTTCCCACTAGGCCCTGCGCATTGGAATAACATAAACAGTAGTATCGACGTGGAACTGCGGATATTCCAGGCCTCCACTGACTATGCTAAACTTAATTGGGTTGTGTTACCAACTAGCTCAGAGGTCACTGGAAACTTTCTTCTCTGCATAGGAAGTGATCAGCTTCCTTGGCACAGACAAGAAGGGATTCAGTTTTCCAACAACCGTGCAACATGACAACTTTGCTCCTCAGATCAAGAGTCGATCTCTAGGGTCGTGTGAAACAATAGACATGCATTTCACTCAGTCAGTCTAGTGCAGTTTACTTTCACGAGATGTAGAGAATAGAGAGACGGGCGTGTATCAATAAAGGGTTAACATTTATTGAACAGTCTTTCTTCTCGTACAAGAGAAATGTATTGCCACAATTGCAATAATTGTTATTATAAAAAGTACGTACAGTAGGATAAGTATTGCGAAATAGAACTGTAAAAGCATTGATATGGTTTCTTAGCCATACAATGGTTTAAAAGTAATAAAACATATATACAGTCATATATACATTAGGCTAACATACTCAACTGGTGCTTCTAACTAAGCCTACCCCAGTGTGCCTGACCTAAGCCTAACACGTGAAAGGGGAGTAAGTAAGTAGCTTTAAGTTAAGTTGGTTTTGCCAAGGTTTGTTTCAAGAATTCTCATCTAAGGGTTTAGTCAACACCATACCTCTGAATAGAATGATGGAGGATTGGTATCTCCTTCAGGGGTCTCTCTCGATATCCCAGTCACCCGCGAGGGTAAACTGGAAGCGCCGGGACTGGATTTCTCTGCACGAGAAAGGCAGCAGCTTCTCTCAGCGCGTCGAGGAAGGAGGGGTGACAGCGTCCGCGGGCAGCTGGAATCGGCTGGATGTCTTCGCAGAGGACGGCTGTTCAGCTCCTTGAGCGTACTGCACCATAGTTCGCGCTGTAGCGGCGATAATGGTAATCAGCAGCTTCACCACCACAGGATAGCAGGCTGCAGCGACAGAGTGCTAGTTTTTACCAACACAGGGTCATGCAGGCAGCCAGCATCAGCAACAGTAGCTTGCAGCTCACAGCTCACATTGCTTAAGGCAACGTTGGTAATATTTATACCTGACAGGTGCCGCGTTTGACGCAAGTTTGCTGGACATAAGACGTCAATTAAAGATGTCACTAGGAAGTGACAGTTATCAGTTGCTCATTAGAGTTCCATTACTAATCAAAACATAGCAAGCGGGGATTTCCAGGTTTGCTAAGTTTTTATCTTGTTGAAGAACTCGGAGTGTTATCTAGGAATATCAGATAGTGACTGCTGCTCTGTCATTGCACTAATTGGTCGCAAAGGAAGTAGCAGAGAGTCATGCTGGAATGTGGCTCTGTTCGTGTGAGGCCAGAGATGACTTTTCAGAAAATCGCACTTGAACGGTTATGCCAATATAGGGAATAAATGGATTTATAGCCGAATAGGGGCATAAGGTCACAGTATCGATCAGGAACCTAGATAAGCACGCAACACCCACTCCACGTTTTCATGTCCATCAAAATTACTAAAACTAAGCAATAAGATGCATGTGTAACATTGCCCACCCCAAAATACATAAATGCATTCGAAATAGGCGTACTTGTAATACATGGAATTTAGGTACTGTACGTTTTTTTTTAAAGCATAGTAATCATTCAAAAGGTATTGCATATGAAATCAATGAACGATTATGCAAAAAGAATTACACATGAAGTATCTCTGACAAAAGAAATGCGAGATAAATCATCACATAAAAATGCATTGTAATAACATGAGTGCTAGAGGCTGGTGTTATTTTGTTATGTCTCTAGATGTGTTTAGAAATAGAAGTGTGAAGCTTCTGTTCTCTAAGAATAGTTTTTACGTTAAGCAAAGAATTGTTCGTGCCAAAAAGGGTCAATATTAAAAAAATTGTCCAATTCAAAGAAAATAGATTTCCAAAGCTCCTGGCAGTTTTTGTTGATCAAAACTGAAGGCCGAATTCAGAGTTCATGGGAACGCTGTGTGTCGGAAAGCTTCTCAAAAGTTATTGTTTCTCTGTGGGTGAGAACATCGTATCAGACAGGCTCTCAAAGAATTGGTCTACAAATTCAGGTGACAGTTCAACCAAATTAGATAGCGCTGTAACTTGGCAGGTGTGAGAATGATTGCTGTCATCGAAGGCAGGACCAGCAATGCTCACAGAACGTTGTACCTGGATGATGTTGCTTTTGTCACTCGCTCCACTGATACCACTTGGCTGTAGTACAGGAGACTCCACGAATGCCGTCATCAGGATTGGTAGCCGCTGGGGACAACACAATGCGTGAGCCGTTATTGGACTGAGCAAAGTATCGACGTCCATTGGTACTGCTGATGGAAGTGAAAGACAGATGTCCAACACGCATTCATCGCCGCAAAGCATACATCGTAGCACAGGTAAAATGCAATTTTGCCATATCGGTCTGAATGAAAGGAACCAGGTCATGTTTAGATCTCTCAGCCTGGCCAATCCGAGGACGTTAGTTATCCTGTCCCTGTAGAGCATTGCTAGGATTGTCTCTTCCATTCCCATGGGAGCTATGTCTGAGCCGAGGCTTGCCATAAAGTAGCAGGAGGGTCAAAAATAGAATCCCTGCAACGAGTCCCAAAAATAGTGGAATGCCGCCAAAAATGGAGTGCACAAAATTAGGAAAGATTCCCAAAATTGCCTGGAAGGGTGTTAGCAGTCCCGTAAAGACTGTCTTAAATATGCCTGGGATGCTTGTTGCACTAGACATGTTAAGGAGTTGGCTGAACATTTCTACGAAATGCACGGGGCAATTTGTTGATAAAAGGTCATGGACCTCAGTAGCCGTCCTTGCGACTAGAAGATCATACGTCTCTTTAGATGACGTTATAGGCACTGTTGTCTGTAAAAGCACAGATTTCATTTTGCTTAATGTATCAATTCGTATAGAATAGAGATTCAGACGAGGCCAGATGGGAGTCACTATGTCTGGAGGCCCGCTCGGGAACAATGCTTGCATACAACATTTGACCATGGACGTTACTTGTACTAGATAACTTTTCCCGGGCGCGAGGCCACAACACCTGTGATCCGTTCTAAGAATGTAACTCCCGTTTGCGAGTTGCATAAAGAAGGGCTCTATCTGAGTTGCAGGTGTGACTAGCTGGTGGCATGAAAGGTTGTTTGAATTTCCATCACATGCTCCGTGTAAATTAATACCCTGACACAAAAGTATACCGCTTAGTGAGTGTTTACAGTTGTTACCACTAAGAAATACATTTTTGTCGCTGTCACTATAGCAAGAATGAGTGTATGGTAATTTCCATATAGATTTAACATATCCTTTACCCAATTGTTCATATTGGCCAGCAGGTATGTACTCAAGGCACTTTTTAAATCGGAAAGTTGTTATCGGAATTGTGATAATTCCGTGTATTATCCATTCAATGACAGGACTCTCTGACATTGTCAATGGTAATCTCTCGAGTTTTTCGATGCTCAGGATTGTATAGTCTGCTCCTTTCTGTGCCAAACTGATCTGTTTATCAGTAAGGTTAAAACTGGAAAATAATGACGTCGTGTTGATTAAACGCCAAGGCACATAGCCTGAACGAAGATTTTGCAGCGTCCAGCCTAATTCTATAATAGAGCGTAATTGAGACTGGCCATGTTGTAACATTAGCAAATCTCTGTCTATCACATCAAAGGCAGAGGATACAATATTGTCCAACGAATATATTCTGGAAGACAGAGTCATTAACCCATTGTCTACTACAGAAAGTGATTTCTCCAAATTAATACGATCAATTTCTCGTATTTTTTCAGCAGTTTCAATTTGCTTTACTTTCCAAGCCTCGTTGTAAGCAGCATAGATACTGGTCGCTATGAAACGCTTTTGACGCTGTTTGCGTGGTCCAAGAATGAAATCGCGCAAATCAGCACTATCTTTTAGTAAAGACAAGTGTTGCTTAATTTCAGCCAGTGTGGATGTAGTTAGCCATTCAAGGCAGAGTTTCCCTACACTGTATGTTGTTATAATCCCTGGATGTTGTCTCTGGGAGTATCTAGAGTCTAATCTGGTCATTTTTAAACCCTGTGTTTTATTCAGGAACCTATCTTGACAGCTATTTGTGTCTGTAGGCCAGATTAACCACTTTTTCCAATCAGGATGTGTTCTGTTGAAATGTAAAATTTTTGACACGTCTAACTCAATATCAGCGGTTGCATTTTCAGGTATTGGCTTTGGTATAGACGGTGTTTTCATTTCTTTGATCTTAGCTAGGCCAAGACAAGATGTTTGGTGTACAGTGTCATTTAAAAATAACATTTGTTCTGGTATCATGCAGGTTCTAAATAGTGCTTCTATGCCTTGTACCTGCCAATCTTTTGTACCCCAAATTGTTTTCGTTTCAATATTATTTTTCCAATAATCAAAACCAAATGTCATCATTTTGTCATAAAATGCTTCTGAATATATCAATTTAGAATTTGTCAGCATTGTTTTCATTCCTGTTTTATCTAACAGTTTGTAATAAAACGTTTCTGCATCACTGGTGTTAAACCCTGAGAAGTATTTGAATTTCTCAAAAAATGCTTTAGAACTGCTTTTAGGTGGTGTAGCACAATGTTCCCATTGATTATACATAAAAACATTTCTAGGCTGTGCAGATTTATGCAAGTAATGATCCCCATAGTGGGTGTAACAGAATAACTGCTCATAACTAGATGAACCTTGTAAATAATCATGATCTGTGAATCTAGCTGACATTACTAAATCAGACATCATGTCATTAATACTGTTAAAGTCCCAATCATCAGAGAATGTACTAGGTGTTACAAAGTCACTTAAGGAAACCTTTAGTTGATGAGGATACTTCAGGATTTCGACCGGACCATATATCTCATAGTCTGTTTTCTCCCATACTACCCCACCAGGTATTGGAATTGCTGTGACATTTACTGTTGACAGTTCTCTTTTCTTCACGTGGGATGATCTGTGTGGTTTTAGGACTAGGTTGATGTTCTGACTTGCTGTGTCCATTGTAATATATTTTCCTTCAATGAATTTTCCCAAACATAGTACCATGATGAGCCAAAGCAGGAGGAAAAATACACCTAGACCGAACCAGAACTCTAGCCAAGGGGAAATTAGGTAGATTTCCTTCAGTTGATGAAAGAGTTCCGTTGCTTTTTCTTTAAAAGTCTTTTTTGTTTCTGGCATCACTTCGGGGTCGTTTAAATCTTCAGAGAAGTTGTCGAAGTTGATGAAATAACCAGAGGCAGTTCTGTCAATTGATAGGATTGTTTTTTCAATCTGTCTCTCGGTAGCACTTTCTGATGCCACATTAGTGTAGACTGGTGTTGTTTCTCGACGAACTGTTTCAATCTGTGTTTCAAGAGGCACGAGTTCCATGGCTGTATTGCATAGTCCTTCATTGTGCACTGCAGGCTGATCGAATGTGATGAGTCTTTCAGTTTGAACCTCTTGGATTGTTGCAAGTTTGGGTATTCTGTTGTTTCTTGGGAGTCCACTGGGCCTACTGTTGATTATAGGCCACATGCTTGTGGTTTTACCAGATCGATAGACACGACTCTGTTCTCCTTTTTACCAGCAAGGGGCGGTAGCACAACTGATCTTGTTCCGGTGACTGCTAAGACAGGTACTGCTTTTCTGTAAGAAGGCCCAAATTCCTTCTTAACCGCGATCTTTTCTCTGACTAGATCCCCAATCTTTGGAATCCAGACAGGCCTTGCTGGGGCTGTTGCGGGTGGTGCCTCGTCAGTGGTACTTGGCTGTTGCTTTAACTTTATGTTGCTTAATGATTTTCTTGTTTCATTCAGTTCCTGTAAAACAGCCAAACGGTCTTTTACATCAAACTGCGCTGTTTCTTCTTGTACCACTGACATCTGACTATCGAGGTCCTGAACGTTCATTCTAATTCCGAACAATAGTTCGTATGGGCTGAAACCTTTTAGAGAATTTCTTGGCATGTTGTTAAGACTAGTCTGGACACTTATTAAATGTTTGACCCACCCCGCGCCTGAACCTAATACCTTCGCTGTTATAGATTGCTTTATGTCCCGGTTTTTTCTTTCTACCACACTATTCCCTTCGGGGTGCGACGGACAAGAATACCGCAACCCAATTCCCATGCTGGCCATGGCCTCCTTATAGGCTCGAGAGCTGAAAGCAGGACCCTGGTCAGAATGGAACGTGGTAATTGCGTATATGCCGAAATAGACTCGCAAATCTTTTATAACCGTTCTAGCGTCAGCCGAGCGCTGGGGGCCTCATTTTTTAAGTGCTTTTCGTCTTAACTATTAATAGGACGCAGGATGGGGTGTAGGCAGCGTTACGCTCTTTCTGACTGGTAGCCGGTAGCAAGGTTCGCTACTGCGATCCCTATTACAGTTTTCACAGTTGTTTGCATATATTTGGTGTTCCACACTCATTCCCGGCCACCAGAATACTGATTGTAATTCAGTCAGTGATTCCTTGATTTCTCTGTGCCTTAGACCCAAACCCATGTGTGCGTCTGCTATTAAAAATATTCTCCTGTTCATGTTTGGAATTACTCTGTCCCCCACTCCAGGGATTCGAGCAAAAGGAACGGAGTTTGCATCGATTATGTATGCATAATTGAGTGGATAGTTTACGGGTAGTGCTGCACAGTCGCCTTTTACGGTCGTTTTTACTGCCAGCATTGTTTCCCCGTCTATGTACTTATCTGTACGCTTTTTTGTGGCTACGGAAGCCGGTTTAGTTGCTTCCGCGGTGGCTGTATTAGCCAATGAATTCCCTGCAACGTGAACGCCATCACGTTGAAGACTCTGTGCGTGAATCACGTGAGTCTTTTGTAGTTCTTTACTTAAAAGAGCTACCTCCTTCCAGAGCAATTTATGCTTTATTGTGGCACCTGTGTCATCTTTGTAGTCGTTTTCGATCCAACTCTGCAGTTTGTTATTGTAAGAGTTGACGCAAAAATGAGAATCGCACACTATAAGTGTCGGGAATTCACGTTCTGCATTTTCGAGCGCCATCTTTAAAGATCTGATTTCAGTTCTTTGAACCGAACAGTTTCTTACAGATTCAGTTTTTGTTACTTTCGGTCTGAATTTACCGCACAGCCAACGACCTTTAATGATCGCACATGCTGCATCGTAGGATCTTCTCTCTACGTTGAAATGCTGTACAAAGCTATCTGTATAGATTATACAGGCGTATTGTGGGAGAGGCAGAATTTCGATTGGCAGAGGATATTCTTCTTCATATTCTAAATCATTCAGTTCTTCAAATTGCGGGGCGAAATAGTATTTCACATCTTCCGCTCCTAGAGAATCTATGCACTGTATCCATTTCGGATCCAGTGACACTGTAGGCAGGTTTACTGGGCTGAATAGCGCCTCGAAGGCGGATTCCGCTGTAAGGATATTAATCCGTTTGCCGTGTGCTAGTTCTCTTTCATTTGCTAATGCGATTTGCACTGCGTTCACAGTTCTTTCTGTGTGACTGAATGCTTTTTCTGCTTGTGTGTACAAGTGAGATTTAATTGAAATTGGTACCTTTTCTCCCTCATTAGAGGTTAGGTACGTGAATCCGCATCTTCCTGGGATGACACGGATTACAAGATCGATCGTGTTGTCACGTGTATCTAATTTTGTTTTTGCTAACATGTCTGTTTGCAGTGATCTCAAAATCTCTGTGTGTTTTTGAGTCCAATTGATTTGTTTTAAATCAGGTTTTATTAGTTCGTAGAGAGGTTTAACCCTCTCTGCGTAATTTAGTATGTAAGTTCTTCCGAAATTCAGAAAACCTAGTATTGATTGTAAATTCTTCAGTGTTTTTGGAGCTTGGAGTACAGCGCACTTCTCTAAGAAGTTGTCCGCTAGGCTTTTCCCTTCACTTGATAATTCGTACCCTAAAAACAGTACTGTCGGATGGGCAATTCGGGACTTTTTAAAGTTGAATTTGTAACCCTCTGCTGCGAACCCAAGTATAATGGTGTTCACTCTTTTCAAGTGAGTATCCAAGTCGTCGTCTGTGAGATAAATATCATCTACGTAAGACAATGCTTCATCATCATACATTTGTAGTAACTCTGTTACCCTAGCTGAGAATAGTCCTGGGCTGTTCTTGAACCCCTGTGGGAGTCGACAGAATTTTTTCTGTGACCCAAATGCGGAGAAAGCGGTCAAATATCTGCTTTCTGGTGCAATGTTTTGACAAAAGAAGCCATTAGAAATGTCTAATGTCGTTTTATATTTTTTCCTAACTATGTTATTCATTAGGGCTGCACTATGCGAGTTTTGTACTGCAAAGGTTTTGCAACATGTATTAAGGTGTCTGTAGTCCAAAACTAGACGATATGAATTGTCTGGCTTGGAGACAGGAAACAAGGGATTGTTCATTTGAGAGGTGCATGTTTCAATCACCCCCTGGTACTCAAGTTGATCTAAGATCTCCCTGACTTGTTTTTTAGCTTCTTGCTTTATGGGATACTGCCGTTGGGCAGTTGGTTCACTTTTTAATTGGATTTTGTGAGGCGGAGAATCCTCATCCCATCCTACATGATTTTTATATAATGCAGGTGCCTGGGCTACTGCCCATTTCCTTGCATATGTATATTTTTTATGAATCGGTATGTGATTCGAGAGGGCAGGCATAATCACTTCTTCGCCACGAGGGCACTCCCTGACAAACTCTGGGGGCCAATCTTTTTCAGCTAACAGAATATCATAGCCTTTTGAGAGCTTATCCCAAAATAGACCCTTAATTTTCCTAGTCTTATCACCCTCTATACGCAATGTTATTTCGTATATTTTATGGGGCTCGCTAAGTCTGGCGTCGGCAGTTTCAACCTGAATGAATTCATTCGTGTCCACTGTCTCCAGATGACTCATCAAGATCTTGCGCGCTATACTGATCTCTGCTGCACTGTCCAACATTGTCAATGCCCACTCCCCGTTTTTCAACTGTGTCCTCAGTATTCTCGGCATGGTTGATTACTCTAATACTGGCTACCTTCTTTTTCTGAAATTGAGATTTTTTACTCTGAGCAGGTTCCTTGTCTTTGGACTTGGTGTGCTCTCCTGGGTCTGACCGTCCTCTTCTTTCCGAATTCTGTGGAAAAGATCGAGAGGGACGTGTATCAATACTTTGATATCTATCAGGTTTTTTTATATTATCCCTATTTCTAAGGTTATATCTTTTCTCAGAGGGCTCCCGTTGGGGAGACTGGCGTTCTCGAGTCGGAGTTCTCTCCCTCCGTCGAGGAGACCTTCCTCTGGACTGGAAAACTTTTTCCTTGGGAGTGGATTGTTTATTTCCATCCCAGCTCTTTTTAGGAGTGTTTAAATTATTTTTAATAAATAATTTTTCAGGATTTTCGAGCAGTTGGGGCTTAACTGGTTTCCCACCCAAGCTGTCTCTACCTAATTCTTCATAGCACTTTTCTATGATTTTTGCAAGCTCAACAGGATCTTTTATATCTGTTTCCCTCAACTTCTGGCGGATCGCCACAGATGCTGCTTCTCCCTTTATGTTGGCTAATAATATAGCCGTGACCTGCTTGAAGTCTTTCAGTAATTTCATACCTAGATTTAAAGCGGGCTCTGGACCGAATTCATTTTGAATCTGTTTTAGCACTTCTGGTATTACCGCCATAGACGGAACACTGTGTGTTTTTGTGTAAATGGAAGCAAAGACTGTACCCCAAGTGTCGCAGTCCTCCACGTGTGGTGCGATTCCCATAGGAAGGCAGATGGTCAAGATTCTGTGTTTCTCAATAGGGGTAGTATCAGGAAATACTGCCTCTATTTGAGTGATTTTCTGGGCTAACCAGAAAGGAATTTGTTCCCGTTTTGCGGGTGTTTTACCAAGACATGACTGTATGTTCTGTGGTGTAATTTTATTTGAGCTCCCCTGGTGAGGGGTCAGCTGTGGTATATTAACAGCTGGCTGGACTGTTGCAGTCCGCATTACATATTGGACTAATTGCCTATGTATTTTTATTAATGTGTTTAGCTGTGCTAACAGCTCTTCTCTAGACATTCTTGCAATGTCAGGATGTGGTGTGTAGCTGGCTAGAACCGGCCACGTGGCTCCTGGTCTACCTAGTGGACCGAGCCTAGTTATTTGATCATTATGTTTTAGGGCGCCATTAAACCAGAGCAGGTGCTCTTGAAATTTAAGTGGGATTTCAATCTCCTCGAAAGGAGCGTACTCTCCCGGAGGTTCCTCTATTTTGTAATAGTGAAACTCTTGTGTTATAGCGTTTACCGCTGGAAAGTTTATCCATGAATAGAATACCTCTGTCCTCCGATACTCGTGAGCCTCTATCACGAAAATTACTGTACCACCTTGAGGTGTCAGTCCGTTTTCTATAAGTTTTAAAGTTATAGATCTTCTTAACTGGACCGGGATGATAATAGCACCCGGGTCTGTGTATTCGGGACCTTGCTGAGTCGCATCTGCTGCGGCCCCAGTGGTGCCGTTGTTTTCTACTGACATTGTATAAATGCAGTTTTTGCAGAGTAGGTCTCCAAGGAGACAAAGATTAGGTGCACAATATTTTGGAACACTGTATCCTTCAACGTTGAATAAACCAGAGCTTTACATAGGAATCTCTTCCTACTAAGGTCGGGCGGATTTTAACCTTTCACCCACTCCAGACGTCTATTGGAGTATTTACGGGAGAAAGGGGTGTGAAATATGCACGACTGAGTTACTCTATAAGTCTTGCGTTAGTTTATCGCCTTACCAAACGTTTGGGCGCCATGTAGTGTAGTTCCTAGTTTCCCACTAGGCCCTGCGCATTGGAATAACATAAACAGTAGTATCGACGTGGAACTGCGGATATTCCAGGCCGCCACTGACTATGCTAAACTTAATTGGGTTGTGTTACCAACTAGCTCAGAGGTCACTGGAAACTTTCTTCTCTGCATAGGAAGTGATCAGCTTCCTTGGCACAGACAAGAAGGGATTCAGTTTTCCAACAACCGTGCAACATGACAACTTTGCTCCTCAGATCAAGAGTCGATCTCTAGGGTCGTGTGAAACAATAGACATGCATTTCACTCAGTCAGTCTAGTGCAGTTTACTTTCACGAGATGTAGAGAATAGAGAGACGGGCGTGTATCAATAAAGGGTTAACATTTATTGAACAGTCTTTCTTCTCGTACAAGAGAAATGTATTGCCACAATTGCAATAATTGTTATTATAAAAAGTACGTACAGTAGGATAAGTATTGCGAAATAGAACTGTAAAAGCATTGATATGGTTTCTTAGCCATACAATGGTTTAAAAGTAATAAAACATATATACAGTCATATATACATTAGGCTAACATACTCAACTGGTGCTTCTAACTAAGCCTACCCCAGTGTGCCTGACCTAAGCCTAACACGTGAAAGGGGAGTAAGTAAGTAGCTTTAAGTTAAGTTGGTTTTGCCAAGGTTTGTTTCAAGAATTCTAGTCTAAGGGTTTAGTCAACACCATACCTCTGAATAGAATGATGGAGGATTGGTATCTCCTTCAGGGGTCTCTCTCGATATCCCAGTCACCCGCGAGGGTAAACTGGAAGCGCCGGGACTGGATTTCTCTGCACCAGAAAGGCAGCGGCTTCTCTCAGCGCGTCGAGGAAGGAGGGGTGACAGCGTCCGCGGGCAGCTGGAATCGGCTGGATGTCTTCACAGAGGACGGCTGTTCAGCTCCTTAAGCGTACTGCACCATAGTTCGCGCTGTAGCGGCGATAATGGTAATCAGCAGCTTCACCACCACAGGATAGCAGGCTGCAGCGACAGAGTGCTAGTTTTTACCAACACAGGGTCATGCAGGCAGCCAGCATCAGCAACAGTAGCTTGCAGCTCACAGCTCACATTGCTTAAGGCAACGTTGGTAATATTTATACCTGACAGGTGCCGCGTTTGACGCAAGTTTGCTGGACATAAGACGTCAATTAAAGATGTCACTAGGAAGTGACAGTTATCAGTTGCTCATTAGAGTTCCATTACTAATCAAAACATAGCAAGCGGGGATTTCCAGGTTTGCTAAGATTTTATCTTGTTGAAGAACTCGGAGTGTTATCTAGGAATATCAGATAGTGACTGCTGCTCTGTCATTGCACTAATTGGTCGCAAAGGAAGTAGCAGAGAGTCATGCTGGAATGTGGCTCTGTTCGTGTGAGGCCAGAGATGACTTTTCAGAAAATCGCACTTGAACGGTTATGCCAATATAGGGAATAAATGGATTTATAGCCGAATAGGGGCATAAGGTCACAGTATCGATCAGGAACCTAGATAAGCACGCAACAGAACCACCTTTGCGGTCTTGGGAGTGGCCGAGGCAGATGGCGAAGCAGACTCTGGAGGTCCCACGGCTCGAGGAGGGGGGTCACGAGCTAGATAGCAGTAGGTATGCATAGGACAGGTGTATGATGCCACCCTGCCTGATCAAGTTATAGTGATCAGAGGGGGTGGATGACCCTTTCAAATGCGGTAGAGGGAGAAGGCCTAAATAAGAGAATGGACATACTCATACCATATTTCCAATGTGTTTTTTTAGTGTGGATGCTCTCTTTGAGGAATCGATCAGAGCTCTGGTGATTTTACTGTGGGATACCTACGTCCTCCTCATTAGACTGTTCTATACAGGAACTTCTGAGTGCCCAGAAGCTAAAGCAAGAGATGACCTCTGTTGCAGCTTCTATGGACGATGTGAAGCAGACCAGCCCTCAGGCCAATACCGATTGGGCCATGGACTTCCAGGCCACCAGAGGCAACAATCGATGCTAGCTGCATTAAAAAAAGAAATGGGCCTACTCAGGCAGGATGTTATAAAGTCACCAGCTGACTTAGATCATGTTGTCCAGCAGCTGGACTTCAGAGTGGACCATCATGAAATTGTGACTGCGAAAGGGGTACAGGAAAAGAATGAACTAAGTGCGAGGATAGAGGGACTGGAGAAATGATACCAATGGCTAACCGCCAAAGTAGAAGGTGCGAAAAACGTATCATGAAGCAACAGCATTCGTATTGAAGGCATTCCAGACTCAGTTGTAAACCAGGACCTGCCTCAATATGTCCAGGATTTATTTAAATTGCTCCTGCAAGATCTTTTCGTCGAATTGGACTTCATACACAGAGTATTCAGTCCATACCAGACCCAGAACAAGTTAACTCCTAATGTTCTGACAAGCATTCTTTACATTATGCAGAAAAACAACTTAATGAAAGTGGTCAAGCTGTCCGAACCCTGGATCCAGTCTGACTTGTTTTCAAGATGTCTCTACTTTCCTAGAAATAGCGACACACTATCTGCAAACCTACAAGGTTCCCCACCGATGGGTCTTCCCAGTATGTTTTTTATTTCAATACAAGGATTAACAAACCTAGTCCTCCACGAGACAGGAGGCTATCTCCCTCTTTCAGGGAATGAAACTGTTGAATTAACAGAGGCTGGCATGGAGACAACAACAAACTAAAAAAAAACTAGATGACAAGAAGCATGCAAGACCTTCAGTGATAAACAACGATCCCCAAATGACTACTCCCAATCGGAGGGCCCCTGAACTCAACATTATCGCAGCTGAATCGCCATCCTCCTACTTAATGGAGGCGGTGCAAGTGCGCAATTGATTGATTTCGGCAGCGCGAGTGATTAACGGCTTGCCAGTGTACTGAGACCTTGGGGGAGCATTCCTTCTTTTAAAGATTAGAAATATTTAAATTGTGACATTTTAGCGAACATGATGTTTTTAGAAAATAAAATGGTACCGTGTTTTTGCTGTTAATAGCTCTTAAACTCTGGGTATATTGGGGCTTATTGCTGCCATTCTTGCCATTCGCTCCCTCGTTGTGCCGGTGTACTTGTTTGTAGTACAAGTCACCAGAGCACGGCCATCTTTGTTAGCGCTCTAGTTGTGCACCGCCATCCTCCTACTTAATGGAGGCGGTGCAAGTGCGCAGCGCGCGTGCGCAGCAGGCGTGCCAAAGTCAAGCCCGTCTGCGCCCGTCCGCGCCACGGCAGCGCATAGCGCCATCCACGCTGCCCTACATGGCCCATGTTTAATATACTCTAGAGAGGAGCTTATTATGTTGGACAACAAGAATAATAGGAACGATAGCCTCAAAGGAGATGGCATGAGGGGTAAGAATTCACTTAAGAGCTCTAATGAGGGGATTATCAGATGTGGGCTGATTAATGTCAGATCTCTGATAAAACATCATACTGAGATCTGCATTTTAGTGGAGGAACATGATTTGGATGTCCTCTTTCTAACGGAGACCTGGACACATGTTGACAGGGAAGTGGAGCTCGGCTTTGCATGCCCTCCGGGCTATGGAATCGGCCATAAGCCAAGAAAGGTTGGTAGGGGAGGAGGAGTAGGATAAATCTACAAGGCTGTCTGGAATCTCTCTTCCTGGGGGGTAGAGGAGATACCAGGGATTGAAGCACTGGGGTTTACACTCAATGGCTCCAATGGTGTTTTCTGTACTGGCTTGCTTTGCTACAGACCGCCGGGGGTGCTATCTTTGACCATCAAGTTCTGGTAGATAGGATATATAGTTTAGCACATTCTCACTCCAAATTACTGATCCTCGGTGACTTTAACCTTTGGGATAATGGTATTCTTAATACTGCCTTGAGTGAACTTTGCCAAGCCTGTGCGAGTGTCAATCTCCATCAATTGGATTCACATGCCAGGCATTTGAAAGGACATGTGTTGGACTTCGTGTTTGCAGATGCAAAGGAAACAGCTGTTCAAAAAATTCTGCCCCAATGTTGGACTGACCATTCTCTGGTCCTTTTTACAATGAAGACCGATAAGCGGGGTCAAGTAGTCGGCAGCTCCTCTGTTGTCCGACGTAGCAGAGAGTGGTCAAAGCTACTTAGGTTAGAGTGCCTTCCCCTGCTGGTTAACAATACGTTTGCTATGCAGGATTCGGTGGAGGTGAACTATTTGAATCTGGGTGATCAGATTCGTAATTCAATTGATCACCTTGCTCCGTTGAGGAAAGTGAAAATAGGCAAAAAACCATCTTCCCCATGGTATAATGAGGAACTGAGACTGCTGAAGACCAGCTATAAGCAAGCGGAAAGGAAGTGGAGGAAGAATTACTCTGAGTCGGATAAGGTAGCCTTTATAAAGCTGCTCCAGTCCTATAAAATGTTAATAGGCAAAACCAAGGCTAAATATCTGGAGGAGATTATTCTTCTTGCGCCGAATAAATCCCAAACTCTTTTTAATCAAGTTAGAGGTTTATCCAACCCGGACTGTGCTAAAGCTGTCATTCCAAATTCACAAGAAGTATGCGATGGCCTGGCAAATTTTTTCAGGGATAAAATCAGTAACATCTTAGTGGGACTAAATCCCGTTGTGGAAGTGAATGGGCGCACGCAGACTGACAAGGGGATGGTACTGAGTATTGTAACAACTAATACAGAACATGTATCTCCCCTGGATCATTTCCCGATGCCCTCTTATGGGGAATTCTGTATAATCGCCAATGGGGTTTCCTCTGGTTCCCCTAGGGATCCGCTGCCTCCCAAGTTCTGGAAGTTGTTCGGAAGAGAACTCTTTCCACTTCTATACCAGATTTGTTGCCAATCCCTAGCCACAGCGGTAGTCCCGGACTTCTGGAAAATGGCCGCGGTCTCCCCTTTATTGAAGAAGCCATCATTGGATCCTCATAATCCAGCTAATTACAGGCCCATTTCCTTGCTACCCTACCCGATCAAGATCCTGGAAAGGATAGTAACTAAATCCCTTTCCAAGTTTGTTGAAGATAATCAGCTACTGGATGAGGTCCAATTTGGGTTTCGCCCGGCACATGGAACTGAGACTGCCCTGGTGGCGGTCCTCGATGACTTGAGAATGCGGGCCAACAGTGGTCAGGCAGCCTTTTTAGTGCTGCTTGACATGTCGGACGCGTTCGACGCGGTTAATCACCGGACCTTGATCGGGAGGTTGGAGGAACTGGGTATTGTGGGTAAGGCTCGAGATTGGATTCAGTCCTACCTTTCAGATAGGCAGCAGGCAGTATTTTTGCCTCCTTTCTGTTCAGAATACAGTAAGGTCGAACAAGGGGTTCCTCAGGGCTCGGCTATCAGCCCAATCTTGTTTAATCTTTATCTCCGCCCCCTTATTGCTCTGATAAAATCGTTTGGAGTTATTGTTGTCAACTATGCTGATGACACTCAGCTGGTCTTCTCTTTTGAGGGCAACAATGCAGTGTCTTTAGAAAAGTTTCACAACTGCTTATTCCAAACGGCAGGCTGGCTAAAATGGAATTCTTTGCAATTCAATGAAGATAAAACGGAGGTCTTGTGTTGCATGACGGGTTGCATTCAGCGCCCTCTGCCTCCAGACTTCTGACCAGCACCAACTACTTAGTCTGTACTTCCTTCTAAAACAGTGCGCAACCTGGGGGTTATGAGGGATAGTAACCTCCAGCTAGACTCCCAGGTGAATATAAGTCTGTACATGTATTGCTCCACTCCGAGCCCTGCATAAGATTGTCCCGTTTCTGCCCGTTGCTACTAGACCCCAAGTAGTTTGGAGCATTGTGCTAAGTAGAATTGACTATTGCAATGCTCTGCTCCTGGGTGCTCCGCTCTCTCTGCTTAAGAAGCTGCAGAGAGTGCAAAATATGGCAGCCAAACTTGCATTAAACCGACCCTGGGACGCGTCTCTGTCCACAGCCCTTAGAGATCTTCACTGGTTGCCAGTTGTACAAAGGGTACAATTTAAGGCATTATGAATTGTATTTAGGGCAGTACATAAAATTGGGCCAAGGGCACTTCAGAGGAAATTTGTCTGGTATGTGCCGGCCAGATACTTGCGCTCTTCTTCTGCAAATTTATCTGTGTTCCTCATGTTAAGAAAGTGCGCACAGGTGGTAGGTCTTTTAGTTTCACTGCCTCTAGACTTTGGAACGCCCTCCCCGTGAAGCTTAGACAATTGAGCACCTTGTCTGCTTTCAGGAAGGAATTGAAAACTAGTTTGTTCCCTAGAGATTTGTTATGCCTTTTTTCTTCTGCTTCGTTGCTCTGGCATCTTAGCGCCAGGATACCCTTTGGGTGACAGCCGCGCTCTATAAGTGAACCTTACATTAAATTACATTACATTACAATGAAAATGTCCAGTGAAAGTGCCTGAAGATCCAACCTGGAAGGTCCGTTGGTTGCCTCCTCATCTGGACAAAACTTTACAAGCCCCAGTGGATTGATACTTATAACCACACAGAATGACTGGAGGCAGACTATTTGGAGTATCAGTGCGACACTCTCTATAGCTTTTGGAATTCCATTGTTGGAGACAGTCTCATCCTTGTTTATGCATTGTATTAACTTTTCATCTTTCTGGCCCAATGAGTTGCAACTTGCGGTGAAGAAGGTGTCATTAATCACCTCCTGGCTTCGAGGAGCTGGGCCTGTTGAGGTGGACAGCTGAATGTCTACTTTAAGTTATGAGAGAGGGCCCCCCAAACCATATAGAAACTTAGTTGGTCTTAAGATTTGAAACAATCTGGTGAGGGCTCTTCGTAGGTTAGATTTCTTGCTTAGTTTTGTTATAGTTGTTTTGTTGGTTCATAACTATGGCAAAGAATATATTGCTGATAATGCAGGTACAGAGAGATGTGTCAGTCAACTGAGTAGCGACAGGTCTCTGATGTTGGTGCCTACAGGTGAGTTTGTAAGCTTCCACTTGCACTCACAATGTAGGACAAGAGACAGATTTTGAATATTGTAACTTTAAATATATATTATCCCTACTCCCTGGTTAGATGACATTTTTGGCCTTTGGCTGCACATGCAAAAACGCTGATATAGTGGTATTGCAATAGACGCACATCTTTTTTGGAGAAGCTAAGAGATGTCGCTCATGTTACTAGCAACCGCTGTTTCATTCAAACGTTGCCACCACGACAAAGGGTGTAGCGATTCTGATAGGGTCTGCGACACCTCTCCAGTTAGACATCGAGACACCAAGGGGAGAATGATATTGCTTAATGGGACAATAGTTGGAAATGCAATGAACATAGTGTTGGTGTACCGCCTAAATGAAAGCAAGGAGCAGTTTTCCCCTTGGCTCTTCCCTTATATAGCTAACCACTCACTTAATAACTTGATTGTAGTGTGTGATTCAATGTGGCCCTTACACCCAGTTTGGATAAATCACATTCATCCTGGCAGCCTTTAAACCCCCCCCTCAACGTTAATGACCGTGGATCTCAAATATTTAAGATTGGTCGATGTTTGGCATGCACAACATAGGTGAGAGGGGTTATACATTTTATTCCAAGGTCACAGATCACATTTACGGATTTATATTTGTCTCCCTGTCTAAATACCTTTGGGTGGGCTCCTCTGAAATAGGCACACAAGTCATGTCCGATCATACACCTGTGATGGTCACTAGGTTAATTTCCCCCAAGGAGGTGCCCCATATAAGTCTTAGAAGATTAATAAAATAGCATTTCAGGACCCTGTCTTTAGATGGAAAACAAAATAAGTGGTTAAAAGCTACTTCGACGATATGTATTCCCAATGCCCAAAAAGTTATATTCACCCCAACAGATTGAGCAGTAGTGCTGTCACTGACATTATGTATTTAGGTGTGGCCAGACTTATCTGAGACTAGGTTCCAGTTTGCCCCATGACTATGGATACATGCCAAATTCAACAGGCAGCCTTATAAAGCCTTGATATTAAATGGTGTTTTCATGTTTCTGGATCATACACCATCCCCAAATCAGTGTTTTATCCAGTTTTCTGCTTCAGAAAAGAAAATCTGCTTTCCCTGTCAGTCTGTTTCTTGAGAACTTTGTGTGGCAAACATTTACTTTGGAATATAGCAACACAGCATATCCGAGGAGCACTTGTGGGAGTTTACAATTCTGATACCACCATGCCCATCCATTGTCTCTTCAGTTTCAAGGATTCTGCATCATATAGATGAATTTCCTGGCTGTCCGCAATGTCAGGATATTTAACTCCAAAGTAGGGCTGTGTGACGTTACAATGCATACCTTTACCACGACCATTACCAAGCATACTGTTACCACACAGAACTGCACCACGTAAATCTTTACAACTCAACTTTTTTATATTAATTTTTTCTACATAAATGTGGATTAAAAAATTAAAAATGTATACATACACAATTAATTAATAATGACAGATATTATATTTTTTAACAATATGTTTATGTCCTAAAAGAAGATTGCTTTGCGCATCACCACGTAACAATAATCAACACAATGCAACATATTCCAAATCAACACAATACTTCACAACCCTACCCACATTTTTCCAAATTGATATCACCATGCAAATTATTTCAACATTTAGAAATATTTCCAAAAATAAAAACAATTGAAAGCAAGATATCACAAGATGGTGCAAACTTTTAGTGAAGAAGTTACAAAGTATAAAATAGCTCACAAATTCTGAGAAGGTCAAAAAAACACTACATTTTACTATAAAAATAATAATAACTTTAGTTATGATCTACTTCATTAACAAGAACTTAGTTTTCAAGTTATTTTACTGTAGATAATAGTATACCCATAAAAAACAGGCATCTGCCGTTTTGGAGTCAGAACTGCTGCCTTCTAACATGACCACATGCACCACAGTGAACAGGAGAGTTGATCAGAGACAGTACAAAACGCTGCCACCTACCTATCGAAGTAAGTATAATTTGACATTTAATGCACTTAGAAATTAATAATTATGTCAGGGAACAGTACATTTAAATTGAGTTTTTCAGTGATTGAGAAGCTTGTAAACAGACATAGATTGTGAAGCTTTTCAAATTACACTCTAATGTAAGTAAAAATGCAAATATTTTTACTTTTTAAAATATTTTAACAATATTAATTTCTCAACACTAACAATTTCCTTTTTTTTAAAAGAAAAAAATATTAACAAACTGCAATCTAGTCGAGGGCAGATTTACTATTGTAACTACGTCAAGTACATACCTCAGGGAAGGTACTGGACAATGTCTGGGGCAGATTTACTTTTCTAACTCCGCCAAGTACATACCTCAGGGAAGGTGCTGGACAGTGGGGGACAGATTTACTATTCTAACTCCACCAAAGACTTACCTCAGGAAAAGTAGGGGACAGTGTCTGGGGGGGGAAGATTTACTATTCTAAATCCACCAAGTACTTACCATAGGGAAGGCGCTGGACAGTGCCTGGGGGCAGATTTACTATTCTATCTATGCCCAGTAATTTCCTTAGGGAAAGTGCAGGGCAGTGTCGGGAAGGCAGAATTACAATCTTAACTCCGCCAAGTACATACCTCAGGGAAGGTGCTGGACAGTGGGGGACAGATTTACTATTCTAACTCCACCAAAGACTTACCTCAGGAAAAGTAGGGGACAGTGTCTGGGGGGGGAAGATTTACTATTCTAAATCCACCAAGTACTTACCATAGGGAAGGCGCTGGACAGTGCCTGGGGGCAGATTTACTATTCTATCTATGCCCAGTAATTTCCTTAGGGAAAGTGCAGGGCAGTGTCGGGAAGGCAGAATTACAATCTTAATTCTGCCAAGTACTTACCTCAGGGAATGGGCTAGACAGTCGGAAGAGTGAAGATTTAACTGTTTTTTAGAACATAAAAGCAAACAACAACACTTCCAATGAAAGAAAAATTACTACAAACCAAAAAGAAAGACCAAAAAACCTTCGAGCAACACTGAAAGAAAATCACCAAGAGATAAGTAAGTCATTTAAACGTAAGCAAACCCAATCATTTCAGAAAGACATAAAAAGCAGAAAATAGTTTTAAATGTTTTACTAATCTTAGATACACAACAAAGAAACAAACACCATAGCAGACCTGAAAACCTCTGGCAATTAAAAAAACACCATTTAGAAAACCCTAGCAAGAAAGGAACAAGGAACACATTGACAGGTAAAAAATGTTACATTAAAAAATGTACAATAGTAACAACAGTCTGAATTACAAAGAAGAAAATAAAACTCAACTTGACACATTAAAATCATTTTGTTTTGCTGTTTCTTTTGCAGGAAGGGAAAACAAAAGAAAAGCCAGTTACATTAAATTAAAAAGTAGAAATAGATTATTAAAGTATGGTGGCTGCATTCATAGTAAGGAGATATCACGCCCTGCAATCACTGGAGGTGTGTTGAATACTTTTCATCCCATTGCAAAGGAAGAGCAGTTATTCTTAGTGTCATAGTGGATAGCATAACCACTCTGCTTCTGCAATGGAGACTGAAGTTAGGGAAAACATTCAACACATAAAGGGCCATATGTATCAAGAAGTCATTTTGCGATTCTCAAATAGAGATTTTTTGCCAATCGCTATTTGAGAATCGCAAAATGCTATGTATGTAGGATTTGCAATAAATGTTTAGAATCCTACATATTCCTTAATTGCGAGTAGCAAATTGCGAATCGCAATTAAGGAATACTTTTCCCATGCATTTCTATGGGCCAGTAGGCCCTTAGGAAAAATGGGAAGTTATTCTCAATTTGCGATTTGAAATTGGAGAATCGCAAATTGAGAATAATTGCAAGGGTGCAGGGGTGTCAAAAGGACACCCTGATGCACCCCTGAAATAAGCATGGGTGCACATGTGGCACACATACATGTACTAAGGGCATGTATGTGCTTCACATTGCACTTTGAAAAATGCAAAAAAGTGAATTTTTCAAAGAAGTCGCAAATTACTACCAACTTGAAGTTGGTGGTAATTTCTGATTCCTTTATGCCAAATTGCACTTTTTTGGTGCTTCTTACATTGCATTTAAGGAATCGCAAAATTTGTGATTCCTTAATTGCAATCGCAAAATAAGGAATCGCAAATTTTGCAATTCCTTATTTTGCCCTAATACATACCATTTGGCAAAATTGCATTCGCAAACGCCGAAATTCTGTGAATTTCGGCGTTTGCGAATGCAATTTTGCTTGATACATATGGCCCAAAGACTCTTGCAGCCACCTCCAATGAACCCTGTTGCTCAGTTTTGAGGGAGGAAGCCCAGAACATCCCCATTAAAGTTGCCAGTAGTATGCCTATGATCCCAAATTTAAGACAAATGGTTTAACAACAAAAATAGGCAAGCAATCCCCAAAGTGTAAGTCTTCAACCTAATCTGATATTAACATTCCCCCTGTACTTACTTTTTCTTTTACTATTGAACCTTTTCTATTATATGATAACGAGAACTCTCTAAAACGAATACTAATTTTTAGTACAGTACATAACAGAGTAACCCTGGAGAATAGTAAAATTTGGATGTTGGATGAAACTTTTAAATCAACTCCCCAACCTATCACCCAAATTTACACTATTCAGCCAAACATTAACAACACTATCATCCCATTTGTTTACGGTTTACTTTCTGACAAACAATCCTCAACTTATTCTGAAGTTTGATTAGTTGTAAAATTTAAAACAGTAAATAAAAGTCCTAAGAAAGTAATACTCGACTTTGAATCACAAATGATTAATACAGATACTAAAATATATCCTAACATACAAATTCAAGAATGTTTTTTTCACTTTTCCCAGGAATAGTGGTCAAAAATCCCCAAAAACATCCGGAGCTGAAGATTATATGTCAAATAGTAACCTTCAATATGAACTGAAATAACTAACAGCATTATGTTGTGTACCTCCTGAGTGTGTGGAACACTTCAATTACACACTCCGAATATTTTTCACAAATCGTGGAAAAACTGGGTCTACTTCCAAATTATTTCAAAGATACATAGATTGGCCATCTAGGCAGATTGGGTCACAGGTTAAACCAAGATTTCCAATTGAACTAAGGAACTGTTATTCGACCAGCTTAAAAATAGGTGCTAAAAACAATAATGCCATAGAGGGTTGACATAATTCGTTTAACAGCTCAATAGGAAAAACTCACCTCAACCTGTATCATTTCCTGGAAATAATTTAAAAAAAAGAACAAAGGGGCATATTAGCAAGAACCTCGTTAAAATTATCGCCGTTTTAGCGGCAGGAAACTGCAGCTGAAACGGCAATAATGGGCTTGCTAATATGCGTTATAGAATTCCAATAGAAGCCCAGGTTAGATGTGCAGGACATTCAAAGTTTCCAGGAAATGGGAATGGACAAGTCATTATCAGGTAGTCTGAATCCTCGTATATCCCAAAAAGTAAAGCGATGTCAGAAAGACTATTGGCAAAGATTCATCAATTTCTATTGATGGGAGCTTCAGACTACCTTGACAATATTGCATGCATTTTACACTACTAATACCAACTAATGATCTCTGAAATTATTCTCCTATTTTGACTAAGTAAGCAAATGAAATTGACATTTTGGATTTTTTTACAAATGAAAAAGTACTCTGAGTGCTTACCTGCAGTTGGCTTCTTTCTTTGACTCTTGGTGATATTGTATTAAACCTTGCAACAAGAGTCCAAGGTCCAGAGTCAAATAAGCCAACAGTCCTAAGACATCAACACGAATCCCAAAAAAACTAATTTAGGAAAATATTAGGAGACAAATAGTATTTTTTATATTGCATTCTTCAACAATCCACAAATAAGCTAATCTAAAAAGCAAAATTCCAGAATACATTTTTAAATAAAATGTATGCATTTCCCAAGATGAAACAAATAGAAAAACTGGTAATCAATCCAAAAATCCAGAAATTTTTCTTCAAAAGTGTCGTCTTTTCCAAAATTAAAGAATGAAAAATAACCGCAAAAAAAGTTAATCTTGCTTTTAATTCAAATACATTTTAAACGTAGTAGACATGATTTTTCACCACTTTTTTAAACCTCTCCTGAAAAAAAAAATCCCGAAAATATTTACAAAGGAATTAAATGCATTGCAGATGTAATACTTATGTATCATGGTTGATACCTGAATATTAATATACTTCACCACTCATTACCTCTATATCCCTTTCATCCCGTTCATAAAACCTCATTTTGACAATTTTAAATTAATTTGCAATAATTATTTTCAAAACATTTTAAAATATAATTAAATGCATTACAAATTTAATGCTCCGGTATCACAGTTGATACTTGAGTATTAATATTCTTCCCCACCTACTACCACTATATCCTTTTCATCTAGCTCCTAAAACTTCATTTGGAATTTTTTACATTCATTTACAATAATTATTTAAAAAAATATTTAATATATATAATTAACAGGTGCCGCAGTTGAAACCTAAGTAGTAATACACTTCTCCACTCATAACCCTATGCCCCTTGTATCCCGCTCTTTTAGTTTGATTTTTTTTGTTAATTAGCATGAAATATTCATAAAAATAAAATATATATTTTGGACCTAATTCACAAAGGTAAACTGAGACGAAAGTCTAGCTTTACAACATTCAGTATTCATTAAGGGCATCTATGAGTACTAAACTTAGAATTTTTGTCTCAGTTTTACTTAAGTTTTGGTCTTAAGTTTAAAACTGAGAAAACTTAAGTTTACCTGAGACAAAAGTCTAACTTTACCACTTGTAAATGCCCTCTGTAAATACCAAAAGTCGTAAACTTAGACTTTAGTCTCAGTTTACCTTTGTGAATCAGGCCCATAATATTTAGAAATTTACACATTAAATTTAAAAAACACTTCCAAAAGTGTGTGGTTAAAAAGGCAAGCATGGTAAAGGCATGTGTGGTAAATGAATTTGTGGTGAGAGATATATGTGGTAAAGGCATGCGTTGTAAAATCATGTGCATGATAAAACTGCGTGGCAATTGCACTGCATAGTTAAGACTCCATGGTAACGTTTTTTTCCCCTAAATATAGCGCAGTATCTTCTTTCGTTTAATAAAATGTTACCTGCAATCAACATTCAGTGTGATGACCGACAGCAGTTTACTGGCGGCAGAACAGGTAGGTGATGTGAGGCGGGATACCAGATTTATAATCAATTCATCATCATCATAAAATCTTTATTTCGGTACAAGGATACCATAAAAGCACATATTTAAAAGTCATGGGACATCATATCGTACATTTAAAACAGAATACAACATTTTTTATAAAAACACACAATTGATTATTATAGTCATAGTAAAGTCCCAATGCATTATTCTTTAAAAAATAGAGCATATTATGCAGAATTCTAGGGGACTGTGAGGATGGGAAAAGTCACTGTGACAAAATACAATGCTAGTCCAAAGGAGAGAGCTTAGCCCTGAGTACTTGCAGATCTCCTTATACGCCACATGGCTGCTAAAAAATGCGAAACTGCAAAAACAATAGGTCCTGCGTTGTCATATTGCATTACTCTGAGTGCTTGTGCGCACTGCCGAAAACCAAGATTTTTACAAAGTGGGACAAGCCAATATTTCCTTGGTTTGGCGTATGCAGGGCAGAGGAAAAAGACATGTTGCTCTGTTTCACTGTCACATTGGCATGAGGGGCAGTTTTTCGGTGCCGACATACACCATTTACATGTGAAGGCCCGTATAGGTAGTACACCATGCCACCATTGCACGTAAAGTTTCCTTGCCAGCACAATATCCTTTCGAGAGCATGGCAGCCAAGATCTGAATACAGCCCCTCTCTGGATCAGTCCATAGGCTTGAGAGTCCCAGTCTAAAGAATTCCTTCTTGATGAAGGCAAGCCATGGAATTTCGCGTGCACCGCTACTAATAGTGAGTACTTCTTTGAGCTCTTGCCTGTAGTTAACCAGCTCCGGTGGGATGTATGAGTGGAGGGCATGGCGCAGCTGCAGATAGCGGAAAAATTGGGAGGAGTGGAGAGAGTGCCAGGCCTGCAGGTCTTAAAAGGAGCACAAATGGGTACCGCTCCAGACATCGCCCAACAGGGATATCCCAATGAGGTCCCACTGCCAGAACCCTGCCAAGGAAGCCACCTCTTTGAGTCGAGTGCCGCACCACAGGGGGGTATACCCAGTCAGCCTACCCGACCAGCGGGTGTGACGCAATGAGGCTTGCCAAGCCAGGAACAGGCCACGGGTAACCTCGGGGAGAGCCCGAGGGACAGCCGCACCATATAGCATCCCCGGGAGGGAGGGGAAGCCCAGGGTGTGCAATTACAAGCGATATGCCGGGCCAGACCATCCGCCGTTAAAGCATTCATGCAGCGTGAGGAGTTGGGTCGCTAAACAATACAAATAAAGGCTCGTCAGACCAAGACCACCGTCAAAAGGTGGGATGCAACATTGGGCCATGGCCAGCCTGGGCCTCTTCCCGCCCATAAAAACTTTGTGATCAGGCCATCTATCTCCTGGAACCAAGACCTGGCGAAAAAGAGGTGTGTGTTTTGGAACATGTAGAGAAAACAAGGTAAAATCATCATTTTCAAGAAGGCTATCCTTCCCGAGGGGTTTAGGGGCAGAGCACACCATCTCGAGCGATCCGCACGGACCTGTTTGACCAGCGGGGTGAGATTTAGCGACCATGCAAGTTTGGGGAGAAGGGACACCCAGATCCCTAAGTACTTGAAGGACTGCCGTCGAAGGGGAATCGTCGGCTGCCAATCAAAGCACTCCTGCGACACGTGCAGGGGTACCAGAACGGACTTACCCAGGTTGAGCCGCAAGCCAGAGGTACATTCAAAGAGGCCAGACACTCAGAGGCATCGGGGTCCCGACTGGGCTGGGTCTGCCAAAAGCAACAGGACATCATCCAAATAGAGTGCGATTTTGTCCTCTTCAAAGCCGGGCCACCACCAGCCTGCGAGGGAGTGGTCAATGCGAATAAGGCAGGCAAGGGGTTCCATAGCCAGGGCAAAGAGGATCGGAGAGGGGGGCATCCCTGCCGCATACCACGGTGAATGGGGAAAGGGTGGGATAGAGCTCCGTTGACTAGAACCTGCGCCCGGAGCCGATGGTACAGCGTCCTCACCAACTCACGGAAGGGAGCACCAAAGCCCATCTGCTCCAAGACAAATATCCAGGTAGCCCCAATCGACCAAATCAAACGCCTTCTTGAAGTCTTCAAGCAGGAGAGACAAATATAGGGGCAGCAAGTGCCGGTTTGCAAGAGCAAGATAAAGGCGTCTGAGGCAGTGTTTAGTACCTCGGAAAGGCATGAAGCCACATTGGTCCGGATGAACCAGGGTGGCTAAATGGGGCCGTATGTGGTTGGCCAGGATGGTGGCCAAGATCTTATGTTCGGTATTGATGAGCGAGATGGGACGATAGTCCGAACAGCAGCTCGAGGGGGGTTGAGACTTTAGGATTACTACAATGGTAGCCAGGTACGTCTCAGGGCGAAAGGAGCCACATTCCACTGCTTCATTGTACATCTCAATGAGAGGCGGGACCAAGGTATCCTGGTAGGAAGAGTAGAATTCTTGGGGGAGCCCTTCTGGGCCCGGCGTCCTACCAGCAGCCATGCGGGAGATGGCGTCTGCCACCTCCTCGGGGGTAAGCGGAAGATCCAGTTCTGCTGCCTCAAACTCACTAAGACACGGAAGGGGAAATGTTCTCGCTGGAGGAGCTCATGGAGGGAAAGACCAGGCGCCCGTGCCGAATATAGGGTAGCGTAGTAAGTAGCGAAGCAATGAGCCACTGCTCGCGTCAACCACTTCCGGTATGATACAATTGGTCATTGGGGAGGTGGCCAGGCGATGGAGGAGTTTCCCATTTTTATCACCCCAGCTCTAAACTCGGGCCGCTGAAGAGCACCAAAGGAGTTTGGCAGCTTCCATGGAAGTCTGCCTGATCTCGTCTCTCAGGAATGCAAGCCTACTGTCTTGGGCCTCATCTCTGTCCTCGGGTTGAAGAGTCTCGAGCTGGGCAGCCTGCGCTTCCAGAAGTGTGAGCTGGGAGTCACGGGCCGTACAGGTGAGTTTAAGCTGGCCCTTTGCGAATCTTCAGATGGTGGCCATACCGCTCTCCCAGAGGGTATAAGAGGAGGACACTGAGACCTGGTTGGTCTCGAGATAGCGTTGGAGCTCAGTGTTGGACCTCAGAGTCCGTGAACTCTTCATCCTGGAGGAACCAGGCGATGAGCCGCCAAAGAGGATGGGGGATGGCCCCTACACAGAGCGTCACCGGAGAATGATCCGAAAGGCCCTTGGGAAGGATAGAGGCCTCTTGAGTCGCCCGACAGTCCAAGGCTGGCATGAAGATATAGTCTATGCACGCCTGAGTGCGGTGAGAAGCAGAGGTGTGGGTGTACTGCCGCTTTGTCAGGTTCCAAAGTCTCCAGGCATCCCCGAACCCCAGGCCAGCGGCCCATGATGAGAGGAGGCCGAATTGGGCAGTTCTGGAGGCGGAGGAGGGGGACGTTGAGTCAAGGACAGGGTCTATAACACCGTTAAAATCACCTCCCACCACGTTCAGTCCCAGGGGCAGGGCGGTGATCGCAGGGGTAAGCCTACGGAGTGTGGGAGCCAGCAGGGCAGGGGGTGAATAAACCACTAGTAGATTATGGGGGCGGTCTCCCAGGGCCCCTTATAGGAGAACTAAATAACCCTGCGGGTCGTGCGCCACTGTACGCGCTACTAGGGGAAGAGTGCGGCACGGCAGGATTGCCACCCCTCTTGAACCTCTATTAAATCCAGAATGCCAGACTGCACAGCGCACAAGGAAGGGGCAACGGTTTCCTAGCAGGTGGGTCTCCTGAAGCAGGAGCACATCCACGGTCTGACACAGAGAATATTGCATGATGGCAGCGAGCTTAATCATGTCCAGTAAGCCATTCCAGGACATGATGTGTAGTGAGGACGCTCCGCTAGATTCACCGGACATGAGGGGACCTTAAAGGTAGCCGGGCCATCGGCCGTCGTGGTGGAACGGGTGGGAAGAAGGCCGAGCCCAGAGCCAGTGGACATGGGGTCATGACAATGTGCGGGATGCGATCACCCAGAGGTAGGGTGACAGAATTTGTGCAAAGAACAAAGAAAACAAAAAAAACTGAACAAATGGGAGTCGCAGCTAACCCCCATCCTACACTTCAGAAATGGAAGCATCTGTCGCCCAACAGTAAACAGGGAAGCAAAGAACCAAACTGAAACCAAACTGAAACGCTTGGTAACAGGGCAACATCGTGGAGGACCCCTCCTCATAGTAGGATGTACATATCAGTCATAAGCAGTAATCAGTGAATCATTGGACTAGGTACTAGCTATGAAGGACATCTTTCCGCAGCTGGAGGAGGGACAGCTGACAGACCCTCACAAATTCAATCAAGCCCTGGGAGGAGCATCGGACTGCGGGAAAGATCAGTGTCCGGAAGGTCCTGCAAGGATGGGTGAGGCAAGGCAGCCCCGGAATCAGGGCAGTCCAGAGAGCCAGAGTGCCGCCCGAGGAGCCGTCTCCCCGGATGGCCCCGGCGCGCGTCCCCACTGAGGATCCAGCGTAGATTCCGAGTGAGTGCGCCGCCAGCCCCCACTCCTCCCAGAGCGCCGGCGTCGTGGCCGGAGGATCGGCATGTCCTGCCGGGCGCCCTCTCCACCACCGGACGGCGCCGGGTCCGGGCAGTCAGCCTCATCGGCCGCTCCTCTGTGGCCCATGCCCACGCCTCCTCAGACGCAGCGAAAAAGAAAAAATTGTTCTGAAAAATCACCCACAGCCGAGCTGGAAAAAGGAGCTGATTCTGGATGTTCAGCGAGCGTAACTTTTGCTCGACCTCAACATAGGAGCGATGCTGGGAGTGGACCTCTCAAGTGTAGTCGGGGAAGACCATTATAGTCAGATTTTCGTACTTGAGAGGCTGCTGTTTTCTGGACTCTGCCAGGATAGCGTCCCTGTCCCTGAAGTTGAGGATGCACAAGATAATTAGTCTTGGAGGTGCGCCGGCCGCCGAGGGGGGAGCAAGCGAACGATGCACCTCTCAATCGTGAACCAAGGGGAGAGAGAGCCCTCTAGCATCCAGGAGCGTATCCAGCGCTCCACGAAATCCGCTGCCCGACCCTGTTCCACGTCTTCCATCATTGCAGTTGTTAAAGCGAAACAATAAGGCAGGGAAGTAGGAACTCATGGGGTGAGGGGAACACAAATGTTTCCTCTGTGCACATTCCATTTGTCCCAAATTGCTGTCCACTTTTTGGGGCATCCCAGTGCAGCATACACTGTTCAATGTATGCTGACACTGTGTGCGACAGTGTAGGCGACACTCCAGACCCCCATTGCCGGGCAATATTCCTCTAGGCCACCAACAGGCCCAATGTGACCCAGGTTTTCCCCCTACTATTCAAATCCGTAGGCTCCCAGATGTTTAACAGACATTGTTTGGCTTCAGGCTGGAGTTCCACCTCGAACACCTCATTTATACATTTGTGTATTCCCTTCCAGTATCGCTGGATAGTTACGCATTCCCATATTATGTGCATGAAAGTACCCTCTTTACCACATTGCCTCCTGCACATCCCATCAGACACTCTTCACATGCTAATGAGCCTGGCCCCCGACACATAGATCCTATGCACAATTTTCAATTGAACCAGGCGGAGTCTGGAAGAGATAGCAACCTCTGTCGGAGTTGCCAATGCCTCCTGCCATTCCTCCTCGTAAAGTTCTAACCCGTCTCCCTCCCACCGCCCCTTGGACTGGACGAGTGGATCGGGGATGTTATTTATTCGGTTTTTATATGTAAGGGAGATCGCTTTCATGGGCATGTAGCCATCTAACAACCTGTCCTCCTGCAGCAATGACTCTGGGGAAGATTCCCCTTTGGGCAGGTTCGATAATAGTTCATGCCGCACCTGCAAATAACAGAAGTATTCTGAATTCGCTAATTCGTATACTTTCTGTAGAGTGGCAAAGGACACCACTGTCCTCTTCTGTCACAGATCTTCTATCCTTCAGATCACAATCAGATCCAAATTTCCAAACCCCTTGTAGGTCCCCAGATTTCCTAGCTGTTCGGCATCCCACAATGGAGTGGCCAGTGTGAGCCTCCGGTCCCATGCCAAACTTTTGTTCACCGCCTTCCAGACGTGTACTGAATGTTGGGTAGGCCCAGTGAATGGGAACCTTTTAGCATAGGAGTAGAGGGCCCTGTTAAAGTTACCCCCGGGAAGTTGCCATTTGTCCATCCTATACCCCGGGTGATCGCACCGATACGTGCAATGATTAATTGCAGCCAGGGGAGCAGCCCAGATATATTTTTTATAGCAGGGAGAGCAATCCCTCCATCATACCATGACCGCACCAGCTTCTGTAAGGCTATACATGGTCTACCCTCCCAGAGCAGCTCTCGCTGGAGGTTATCACTGTCTTTAAAATAACGTGCTGGGACTGGGTCCGGGTGGCTCTGTAGTGCATAAAGGAAACAGGGCAAAGCCATCATTTTAAAAAGCGCTGCCCATCCCAGCAGTGACAGCGGGACAGTCCTCCAGTGTGCAACGTCTCGTTTCAATCCCTGGAGAGGTGGCAGCAGATTCCGTGCTTGACTTGTCTTTGGGTCTTCTGAAATGTAAACACCCAGGTACAGGAAGCCGTCTTTTGCCACCTGGATTGGACAGTTCTTAGGGGGGTAAGGGGATCACCGCTGAGGACATAGATTACTGACTTGTCCCAGTTGATCCTGTTCTTCACAAAATTTGTAAATATGTTAATGGCGTTGAGGAGCGAGAATTTCGGGTAGGCAAGATGTAGGAAAATGTCGTCCACATAGAGGGAGATGCGATCCTCCCATAAGTCTGCTCACTTGAGGCCCCGAACTGTCTGATCTTGACGGATCCATTCCGCTAGCGGCTCAAGGGAGAGTGCAAATATTAATGCGGACAGCGGACAACTCTGACGTGTACCACCGCTCAACACAAACACTTCTGACTTTTTGTTGTTGACCACTACCTGAGCCAAGGGCTCGTTATACAACAGCCACACCCATCCAATGAATTTGGGACTGAAACACAGCTGTTTTCTCACTTTTTATGAAAAACAGCCTTTTGTTGCAGTGAAGTATCAACCATCACAGGGACAAACATTTGACCCTATGCCTTGGGTTAGACAGAATATAGATTTCATGTCTATATGCCTTCCCCAGTGGACTTAATTGTGCATCACTCCAAGGAAACCTATGGTACTTAGTGCTTCGTTCCCCATCCGTTCAATATAGTTGGCTATTGTTTGATTTTCTTTATTTTCTGCTTCAGGAAGTTCTTTTGATTACTCAATGTGGTAGCCAAGTACAAAATCCACTCCTGAACTATTGCTGCCCCACCGAAAAAGCACTATGTAGGATGTTATATTGCCATGATGTCCTTTTCGCACAAATTATTGTACAAATTGGATCCTTGGTCACTTGTGATGATGGTGAACCATGGATCATTCATGGGTGAATAATCCAAGTATATGGCTGCTCTGAGAAAATATTTCTTTCACCCTGACAAATTGAGATTGGACTCTTACTGACTGATTAGCTGAGATGGGGTGGTCCAGGAGTGGTTAGGGATAAACCACCTCAGACATTTGCTTTTCCAGGAGTGGATGCATACCATCAATTTCTGGCCTGGTCCCCTTTTTGCGAGGGATCTCACACGGTGGAAGTAAGCAGAGGCCAGGACCAGCCCTGCTTGAACACAGTACATCTTCACTCAGATGTTTACAGTCTCACAAGGGTGTAGGTTTACTAACTGACTAACGACCCTACAGCCATGAAAGACAAGTTTCAAAGATGCATGAAGGACGTGGCCGTCTGGATGAACAACAACTGTGTCAAACTCAACTCAGGCAAGACAGAAGTACTCAGCCTCGGGAACTGCAAGGATACCCTATGGAACAATGATTCATAGCCACCCTAGCTGGGCCCTCCCCCAAACCCACCAAACATGCCTGCAATCTTGGCATCATCCTCAACAGACAGCTATCCATGAAGAAGCAAGTTAGCGCAGTCTCCTCCGCTTGCTTCCTCACCCTCCAAATGCTCAGTAAGGTCTTTAGATGGCTGTCACCCAACACGAGGTGAACTATCACACCAAGTTCTCGTCACTAGCAGACTCGACTTCAGCAACTCCCTCTACGTAGGAATCACCGCCCAACAATTGAGGAAACTCCAGACCATCCGGAACATAGCTGCTAGACTCATCCTCAACCTCCCCAGACAGACGCACATCCATGGCCGGGTCTTTCCTTAATAAACAATGCAAAACAAATATTTCAGAAAGTACGTTTTAAAGCTATTTGTTCTGCATTATTCATTTAGAAGTGCCAGCAGCTCTCAAGTGGCAAAAACATCTCTTCACAGTGAACCAGGACCCCACCCTGCCACCCCAGCAAAAAACGCCCAGTAGCCAGTCTGGCCATGCGCACATCACCCCTAAAACTTCATTGGCTGCCAGTCACAAAGAGATGCTTGTTCAAGCTGTTCACCCACACTTACAAAGCACTACACAGCAAAGCACCGGCGTACCTTCATAAACAAGTGCACTTTCACCAACCCACCAGGGAGCTTCATTCCGGATCCCTCTCCCTAGCAGATACCCAACACATTCACTAAGCAAACAGCAAAGGCCACTCCTTCTCCGACCAGGCAGCCAAGACTTGTAGCATCCTCCCCTTGCATCCCCGTGCCTTACCATCTCTCCAGCAGTTCAGTAAGGCCCTCAACACCTGGACGCTCAGCCAACAGGTACAGGCAGCATGATCCCACAGCACCTCGAGACCCTCACGGTGAAGCGGGTGCACGCTAAAAATCCTGATTCATTCATTCATTCATTTCAGGAATTCACAAAACTTACAAGTTGCGCTTTGAAACCTATAGCACATATTTCCAGGTATAAATAATCCTGGAAAACTATTGTGAGTTCGTACTATACACATGTGTGTTTGCAAAAGTAAATATGCATACCAATGCAAATGTATGTGGTAACTTCTTTGCTTTTATCCTATGTATGGGAAGTGAGTTTTCTGCCCATGAATACATCACCACCACCAATTATGAAGAGTTTCCAATCCCTGGAAAAAGATTTGACAGGAGTAAATCTCTACCCCTTAATGCAGTGGTTCCCAAACTGTGCGCCGCGGCACCCTGGTGCGTAGTTAGAAGTAGCCAGGGGCGCCACGCACAGCTTGGGAAAGTGGAAAAGGTTGCAAGTTCGCAATAATATGTTTGAAATGTGTGTCTTTGTGGCGCCCAATAACCCATTTGGGACTGTCGTGGGGGAGTTAAGAAAGCCCCCCTGTCAGTAGCTACTCTGTAACATGGTTTGGCCCGGCCCCAGCACATAACATATGCTTCAAAAAGCCTCCACTTTGGCAGGGGTAGGAGCAATCGGGAGCGATGTGGAGCGTCATTGTTCTGCAGCGACTCGAGGCCATCCTCATTACAAGAAGGTTCAGAAGAAAAGAAATGTGAAACTTACGATCAGGTTTAAATTTAAACTTAAGAGAATCTGGGAAGTAAATCGACTGCTCCTATTTTTATACAGTTCTGAAAGTCTCGCAAGTGTACACCCATTGCACTTGAGATCAATGAGGAGAGATCTTGACAAACTGGACTTTGCCTGTTGCCTGAGTCGTCTCCCAGTCTCTCTCTGCCTTCTTACTGCAAAGTCACCAAAACTCAGCTTTGGAAAACATCTCACTCACACACAGCTGTGGTGCGTTCGCCTCCCAGCAGGCACTAATGAGTCGTGAATGAGTGTGAAAAGCGCAGCACCGTGTCCCACTCACACACCAACACTGCGGCTCGATGGGGGCTGCCTTCTAGCAGGCTTTCACCGCACCACCCACCCTCCCCAGCCCTCTGATAATATAACAGAGCTGCCCATAGAAAAGAGCTCGAGCACCAGAGAGGCCGAATATTGTAAATAATGATAACGCCTTGTAGCTTGAAGTTCTTTATTCAGCAAGCATGTAAATCACGACATCCATAACCCTGCCAGTCATGAACTGACAGGAGTGCGCCTTGGAACGTTGACAGCACACAAAGGGGTCAGCTCAACTGGGGCAGAACAAAGGGGAGGTTGGAATGTACCAACCTTACGTTTTAGGTAATTACAACACCGAACAGCAGAGGCACACAGGGAGGGTTCTCACCGTTGGCAGCGTCACATTGAAGTCTGTATGTATCACAAGTGTTGGCAACACAGGTGGGGAGGACCTCACAGATGGCAGGAGCACACAGGGAGAGAGAGTCTCACTGGCGGGAAGAGCACCGTTAGAGAGAGGGTCTCACATATGAAAGGAGCATACAGGAAGGAGATATCTCAAATGTAGAAGTAGTGTGGGGGTAGTTGTCACAGCTGGTAGTAACACGGAGAGGAAGGGTACCTCTTACTTCAGGGATAAGGGTGCATTTGGGCACCTTAAGGGACTCGGACTAGGATGTGCATCAAAGCACCTTCAGGGACAGGGTAGCCGTGCAGTCAAGCCATTTCAAATCAAGGGCAGTGAGTACCTTTGACCATTTCCTTATGGACCATGGTGGCGCATCTAAGCATCTTTAGGGATAAAACGGAGCATCTAGGCGCCTTTAGAAGAATGATAAACCCCTAAGCATGTTCCTGGACATTGAGCTGAATCAAAACATCTTAGGCACGAGGGTTAGTCCACACTTCAGAGCTCCGTTGTGCTCCAGCTAGATTTCTGCTTCAAAAATACCAACACACACGTACAGAGAGATGCACCAAAACAGATGGAGGGAAAAGGTGAATAGATGCATTAACAGTCAAGAAGATCACAGCATAGGCACAGTGAGATTAACACAGGCACCTGAAGACGCAAGAATGTTTCTATGCACTTACAGTCACTGAACCACTTACATTTTATTATTGAACGACTGCTTTCATTTTTATTTTGTTACAAATGTAATTATAATAAGTTCATCGGCTTCATCCCAATTATTTTCAACGAGAAAAATGAAAGTATTTCTGAGTTCTGGTTTACATCCCCCAACCGAAAAAAAGTAACATAATGGGGAGCCGAGGACAATGGCCAATAGGTCAAGGGAGCCGCAGGTCAAAACATTTTGCGAACCACTGCCTTAATGGGTGGGAAGGGATCAGGCAATGGATTGTTATGGCTGAGATACCCGCCACCCCCTCTCAACACAATCCCCAAGGATGGGAAACCGGAAACGGTTCTGAACTTTTGGAAGGCGGGAGGGAGTGACCCTCCCGGCCGTATTTATTAAAATATGAAACAAAATCAAAACATTAAAATAACAGTTTCATATTATGTACAATTTCATTTCCACATTACGATGTTTGGCTAACCTTAACAGATCTCTAATACAAAGGTTCTCCTAGCCGAACTAACATCCTACAAAACATTTGACTTGAAATTGTACATCCTAACGTTAAGGGCCAACGGCAAGGTCGTAACCGGTGTCAGATCCCTAAATCAGGAATACCCCCCTCACTTGTGAGGGGAGCGACCGCACAGAGGCGTACCTCAAGTGCATCTACCAATTTCCCTTTGACTTGACGGGGGCCCCAATGAACTCGACGCCATTTAACGGTCGTCCGAGGACTCGTGTGAGGTGTCTAAAAGGTAGCGTAAACCCCCTCCCGAACCCCACACAACTTACCCATCTGCCGTCGCAGATGTCCTGGCCCCGGGAAATTCCCCAGGAGGGCCCGTAGCCCCTCCTATCCAGGAAGGGGCCTTGACCACCTTTCCTTTCCTTCCGGCGGCCCATCCTTAGAAGGGACCGCCTCCCCGTTGGGGGCCAATGGCCACCTCCCCCGAGCGCTCCCATCCGTAATGGGTGACGCCCCCCCATAGGGATCTTCCAATTACTGCTCACCGATCATGACCTTACCGCCCGACCAAAATAAATACGACAAATTCTACCTAAATTACTAAATTACAACACAATCATAACTTATTACAAGCATGATTACTGATCAACACTAGTGCAGAATTACTTTATTTGAAAAACATACTAAAAATGACCATTCTTTATTGCATATACAAATCATCACGACACTCATCACAACCTGCAAGAAATAGAGTTACCACATTAAAACTTTATTCAAAACAACTAGCTGTCCTCAGGGGCTGGTGGGTGGGTCAAAATTGGCTCTTCGTTCCGTCTCGAGCTCACGTGCAGCGGGGAGGTGCAGCTTCAGAGCACAGGAACAAGAGGATGCTTCCTTGGCTTGTTGCTCCTTTTATCCGTCTTCAGGGCGGGCGTAAACCCGCCCCCGCCTGCCTCCGAGGGCGTGGCCGTCCGCGTCAGTGTCTAGGACAACCCACTCCAGGGCGGGAAAAAGGCGTGCCCCGGCTACGCCGCTTCGGGCATACCAGCCGAGACTCGCCTCCCGCCCAAGATGGCTTCCCGGGGGGATCGTGGTACTCCACCATACGTTCGGGGGGACCGAATGGTCGCCCCTTTCCATATGGCTGAGATACCCGCCACCCCCTCTCAACACAATCCCCAAGGATGGGAAACCGGAAACGGTTCTGAACTTTTGGAAGGCGGGAGGGAGTGACCCTCCCGGCCGTATTTATTAAAATATGAAACAAAATCAAAACATTAAAATAACAGTTTCATATTATGTACAATTTCATTTCCACATTACGATGTTTGGCTAACCTTAACAGATCTCTAATACAAAGGTTCTCCTAGCCGAACTAACATCCTACAAAACATTTGACTTGAAATTGTACATCCTAACGTTAAGGGCCAACGGCAAGGTCGTAACCGGTGTCAGATCCCTAAACCAGAAATACCCCCCTCACTTGTGAGGGGAGCGACCGCACAGAGGCGTACCTCAAGTGCATCTACCAATTTCCCTTTGACTTGACGGGGGCCCCAATGAACTCGACGCCATTTAACGGTCGTCCGAGGACTCGTGTGAGGTGTCTAAAAGGTAGCGTAAACCCCCTCCCGAACCCCACACAACTTACCCATCTGCCGTCGCAGATGTCCTGGCCCCGGGAAATTCCCCAGGAGGGCCCGTAGCCCCTCCTATCCAGGAAGGGGCCTTGACCACCTTTCCTTTCCTTCCGGCGGCCCATCCTTAGAAGGGACCGCCTCCCCGTTGAGGGGCCAATGGCCACCTCCCCCGAGCGCTCCCATCCGTAATGGGTGACGCCCCCCCATAGGGATCTTCCATTTACTGCTCACCGATCATGACCTTACCGCCACAGGCCGGATAGTTGACCGGCTATCCGGACCCCCCACAACCACTCCTGCCTAAAGGTCATGTTTTAAACTCTTTAGCCAAGCTATGAGGTCTCCTATGAGTAACTCATTCCCCACCCGGGACAAATGAACCCCATCCCCCAAATACATACTGTCCTCTTTGATACAACCATGCGAAACAGAATGCAGTGTACATGAACGAAACAATCTACTCACTTTGTTATTTATTTTCTTTACTGAATGATTGAGAGCAGAAACCGAAATAGCCCCCCGCCACACTTTCCGTGGGATCATATGGGACCATGCAATTGTGCACCCTGGAACTCTTCTTGCCAACCAACTTACTGTGGAAAGCATTGCCTCAAGAAGAAGTCGTCTACCAGTGGCCACCAAATCGTTGCCCCCAAGATGGTCTATGATTATAGACGGCGGTGACCTTGTCCGCCCTAACAAACCCTCAAAAAAGGATTGAAACTGGTCAATACAGAGCCCGCCCTTTCCGTAGAAGGACACCCTGTACCCGTATTCCCCAGCCACGTGAATCATGTCACCTGCTTTGAATACGTCCGCGGCACGCCTCACATATGAGTGGCCCACGACCCACACCTCCTTTTTCGCAGCCGGTGATGTCTGACCGCTGGTCCCCAGGTGTCGGGTCGACTGCACAGTCCGCCCCGCCTCGTAGGCTTGCGCAACTGAAAACCAAACAAAAACAAGAAGCGTGAGTACATAATTACAGCTTCACAACATGTGCAACCGCACATACCTTTTATAACAGTTCGAGGACCAACGCCCCACACGTTTTACTTCTTCCACACTCAGACCCCTGGCTGTAGCCTCAGTAGCAGCCCCTATCCGAAAGGAATGGGTCCCGAACTCGCCGGGGTTCAAGCCCGCGGCCGAAATCGACATCGCAAGCACCCGCTGGAACTGAAACCTCGTCAGTGGGGTGGCGTCAGCGTGTCTCAACAAGGTCCGCCCCCATGATGCCACCCTCTGCGCTAAATATTTCTCTACGCAAACAACAGGGCACATGGAAGACCCGGGAATCCTCTGTATGATTATGCAGTCCCCAATCGCACCCTGATCGGTTTTGGACCTGACAAACGAGACAGTCATCGTCTCCCCCTTGACCTGAATGTGTTCTCGGCACAGTCCCCCCATCGTATCCTGCTTGTTCTTCGCCACTAGTTCGCTTACCCGCATAGCTCCATGGAATGCCAGCGCAAAAGCGGCTCGGAATAACACTGTTTCATACTGGGATGAACACGTTGCAGGGAGTACGGATAATAACAGGGCCAACCTATCCAGACCTATCGGGTGCCTCTCATCTGCTCTGCGACCCTCAAGGCGTTGCCACCCACGTAGCGCTTTCTGTACCACGAAAGACGCTGTCGGGTCCTGGATCCCATGAGCCTTTGCCATAAAGGAAATGGCAGCCCGATGCCTCTGGGCCGTAGCTACTGATTTGCCTGCCTGATGTAAAGACAGCAAAAATTTTACGACAAGCTCTTCCTGGCCCCATAACTCCCCCCTAGCAGAACCCAAAAAGGACCAATAGGAACGGAACGCCCCTTCATATGCTTTCCTCGTCCTGGGTGCTAAACTCTCTCCCACGAGGTTTTGTAGTTCGGGGCACCGAGAGACCAGAGAGCTTCGGGAAAGGGTGCCGCCACCGGGTCCGCTGTGGGCAGAAAACCCCAAAAGGCCTGCATACGGAAACGAGAAAGCGCATCAGCCGCTTGGTTCAGTACCCCCGGGACATGTCTTGCCCTAAAGAGCACATTCAACTGCATGCACAATAACACAATTTCTTTAAGCAGTCTCAGCATCCATTTGCAACGTGCTGCCTGACTATTGATACACTCAACCACAGTCATGTTGTCAGACCAAAACACCACAGAGTGATCCCGGAACCCCTCAGGCCAAGTTTTCAGGGCCACCAAAATAGGGAAAAGTTCGAGAAAAGCAATGTTACTCGTCAGTCCGCACTCGTGCCACCATGACGGCCATTTTTGAGCCGACCATTGTGTGCCGAATATGGCACCAAAACCTATACTCCCCGCCGAATCTATCCACAGCCCCAGCTCCTCAGAGGACACCGCCGGTTTGTTCCAGACAATTCGACCATTGAAATCCGCCAGAAATGCCAACCAAATGCGCATGTCCTGGCGAACCTCTGCCGAGAGCCTCGTGCGGTGATGACCCTCCTTCAGGCCGACCATGGCTTGTGCAATCGAGCGGGAAAAGGGGCGGGCCATCGGCATTACTCTCAGGGCAAAATTCAACTGGCCCACCACTTGTTGCAATTGATGCAGTTTTACCTTAGTCTCACTAATACATGTTTCAAGGGATGCCCTGAATTTTAACACCTTTTCTCTTGGTAATCGAAAACAACCTTCTACCGAGTCGAGCTCGATCCCCAGAAACTCGAGGGAAGTCGAGGGACCCACGGTCTTACCTGGCGCCAATGGCACACAAAATTGGTTCATTAAGACACAAAATTCATTTAAAGCCTGTCCACATTCTGGATCCCCGGCTGCCCCCAGGAACAGAAAGTCATCGAGATAATGCATAACATGTTGAAAACCCGTCTTCTTTGTGAAGACCCATTGCAGAAAACAACTGAACTTTTCAAAATAGGCACAAGATATAGAACATCCCATTGGCATACATCTGTCCATGTAATAGCGACCCTGAAACCTGAAACCCAGGAGACGCTGATCGTCTGGGTGTACCGGGAGCAACCGGAACGCTGACTCGATGTCTGATTTTGCCATCAGCGCCCCGGGCCCCAGGCGATTCAACATGGCGACGGCCTCATCGAAAGATGCGTACCGCACCGAACACACTTCCGGGTATATCGCATCATTCACAGAAAGACCACGTGGGGCTGACAAGTTATGTATCAGCCGAAACTCACCCGGGTCCTTCTTGGGGACCACCCCTAGAGGGGAACAAACAAAAGTTAGCAACCGGTGGCAAATCAAATGGACCGGCGACACGACCTCGAGTCACCTCCTTCCCAATCTTTACCTGTACCACAGCCGTATGCTGCAAGACCGATAGTTGATTCTTACAGTTTGCTACACCCTGAAAATCCCCCACTGGGATGCGGAAACCATATGAAAACCCGTTTCGCAACACCCCAGCGGAAGCATGATCCGGGTATTCGCTGAGCCAAGGAATCATTGCCATGGTATCAATCGGAGTAGGTAAAGGCGCCCCTCGGACTATTTCAGACCTGTTTGGCGCTTCCCCTACCACCGTTATCACCCGTTTTGGCTCTGCACATGGACTCAGGGTGGGATGGCTGCCCACACCCCCCACATTCATGTCTGAACTTGCATGACCCCTGGGGCCTCGTACATTTCCCTCTGTTAAAATTCCAACAAATCCCCCTTCTACCTGCGTTGCCACTCGGCTTCGAGTGATACTCGTTACCTGCACCCGTCCGAAAGGGTGTCCCAGAGTATTGGCGGGAAGATTCACCCCCGTTACTCCCTGACAATGGTACTTTCAACATTCCTGAACTCTCCATTTTTTGCCATGAAACGGAGTCGTAACAATCCCAAGTCAGAATTGGGTCGTGTTCTTTAGCTTTTCTAAAAATATTGTCATAACAGAACCACTGATTGCCCCCGTATGCTACGGAATACTCCATGATCCGTGACTGATAAATAGGCAACTCGGTCAGCAACTCGGGCCTGCGCTCGCCCATGATGGAGGTAAAAATGCCCCATGCTCTGCCCCAAGTACCAATATTTTCGTCGACCTTAAAGGCGGCCATTTTTGCGCGCCAAACACTCGGATGCATGAGCTCCTTTTGGCTCTTAACATGCTCCATCTCGTAATGATCGGTAAGCAAAGAAAAAATGTTCACATACTTATTTGCCCAAATCTTTTCCCTAATTTCAAGTGGAACATGCTGAGCCACCTTCTCCCTTCGTGAAGGTACAGACCCCTCCCCCGCGATCAGCAATGGCCGCTTACCTGAACCAGATACTGCATTTGCCGCCGAACTTGGGCCTGTTGTATTTTCCGCCGCCGGAACTGGCGGGGTAGCAGAAGATGGTGCCTTCGCAGCCTCTCTAGATTCCCGCAGTTGTCTCATTACTGCCCGGGCGTCGTCAGCCGTGGTGCCCTCGCTATCTTTTCCCAACCACGCTGCCAATTGCGCCGCTAACTCGGGAGGCATATCTTCCCCGGTCACGGGGGTGACCACTACGGGGATCGGATGCCCCTCCTTCGGAACCGGGGTTGGCTCCTCAAGTGGGGTATCGGGAACCGGGGTTTCCCCCCCAAGTGCCCCCCTTCTGGACCTCTTGCCTCTCCCACCGGGGACTACCCCTGGTAAAGGTCGCTTCGGTCCTCCCTCCCCGTCCTTAGCCGCCATCTGCTTCTTCAAATCGGCTATCTCCTTCATGAGCATGCGGAGCATCTGATCGGTCCCGACCCGCTTTCCGACTTTCTTGCCTGGCATTCTCACACGAGATATCTGTAAGACAAAAGAGAAAGATTACCACGCTCAAAATTGGCTCTTCGTTCCGTCTCGAGCTCACGTGCAGCGGGGAGGTGCAGCTTCAGAGCACAGGAACAAGAGGATGCTTCCTTGGCTTGTTGCTCCTTTTATCCATCTTCAGGGCGGGCGTAAACCCGCCCCCGCCTGCCTCCGAGGGCGTGGCCGTCCGCGTCAGTGTCTAGGACAACCCACTCCAGGGCGGGAAAAAGGCGCGCCCCGGCTACGGCGCTTCGGGCATACCAGCCGAGACTCGCCTCCCGCCCAAGATGGCTTCCCGGGGGGATCGTGGTACTCCACCATACGTTCGGGGGGACCGAATGGTCGCCCCTTTCCAGAATGTGAATTAAGATGTTTATAAGTCATTTTTTCACCCCTGGAACACCCACTGCCCATCTGCAGGAGTAGATTTACTCCTATTGAAACCTCTATGTGAGTGATATCTGAATTCGAAAAGTGGGTTTGAACATGTAAATGAAGCTATTAACCCGTGTTAGTCTGACCTACGCAAGGAAACAGCTTCAAGAATGAGGCCCAAATATTTTAGCTTTGGGTAAAGCTGAAAGTTGGGGTGTCGGGTTTTAAACAAAGAAGGAAAATAGGCAACTTGAATAAGGCAGAAAAGTTTCTAACATGGCACTCAACCGGCCACTGATGCGGCGCCTCAAAGTCCTGTAAGAGAGGGGAGGTGTACAGTGAAGCCTGGTGTAACAGGGAACGCATTAGCTGGCGAAGGCTCGCATTCTCAGAGCTTTAGTAACCTTGGACCTGTCAACAGAACATTTCTTTCTTGATTCATAGGCGTTTAGCTTCCAGCATCTGGAGGGAAAAAAGCAGAAAGTATTCATGCTGGTGTGCAAGCACAAAATATACCCTGGAACGCAGAAAAGGGGCGCCTCTCCTTTGCCTGTGCGCTGATTGGATGTGATGTGACCAGTGACTGAGCGTAAACAAGGGTATTCTAACTGGTAGCACGCTGCTCACAGAGCTATGCTTATGGCTGCAGAAAACACCATTCACGTCAGCACCGGATCAATGAGCAGTGTCCTGCCAGCTGCTCCTCTTGCGCCCTGCTGCAGGGCACAAGATCACAATGCATTGTAATCACTGGGAGCAGTGTATTTTGCCACAGTATTGCTCATCACTACACAAGCCCTCATTATAATTTGGGGACAAAGGGTACGGTATTTACTAAATTATTTTTTAGGTATTTGCCATGTGTGGTAATTTCGAGTTTTCAATTTTTAAATGAGGTTAGTGGGCCACTGCATGTCTTGCACAATTACTGACCATTTCTCATAAATTTCTGTTATTTTGCTTTGTGATCAATGTGCCGCTGTTCTTACTCACCCTTGTTCGCTCAGTCATGCGTGACATCAGACTCAAGGCTGAGCAGAGCTCCTTTTTTCTGCGTTTCGGGATTATTTTAGCGCTTGTAAATGGTATCTATGTAGAGCTTACTACCCCTGATGAGGTGTTGAATCACTTTTCAGCGAGTAGCACGCTACTTGGGAACCCAAAAAAGTATTAGTGGTGGATTAGTACAGTGAAATATGTGTTCATTTGAGTGGTGGGCATGCGAGTCTGTTTGCTGGATGGAATAGGATAATGGAGGGATAGAAGAGGGAAGAGTCTAGAAAATGTTATTTCGGAGATCATAGTAGTGAGACGAGGCGTGGGATGAGTAAAAGGAGAGATGGAGGAGGGAACAGTCTCTATAAAGAGATTAGAGAAATCAAAGTAGTAAAATGAGGTTTGGGCTGAGTCAAAGGAGAGATGCATGAAGGAAGAATTTAGAAAGGGTTTCTTTGGCGACCATGAGTATCGGGTGAGCCAAGGAGGGATAGAGGGGCGAAGAGTCTAGAAAGGTTTATTTGGGTGATCACAGGAGAAGAATAATGTTTGGGATGAGTCAGAGAGTGGAGGAAGAGGATATATTGAGAGAGGTATAGGGTGAGACGAGTAGTGCATTGGAGGGTCAACCATGTTTTTATTTATCTACAGTAGGAGTAAAAAAATAAATATATAGAGACATAACTACATAGAAAGGGTACACGTCTAAATATATATATATATATATATATATATATATATATATATATATATATATATATATTCTTCTTCTACAGTAGAGTAAGGTAATCAAATTATAGATACATAACAACATAGAAAGGGTGTACATGTATAAGGAAGATAATATATCGAGATTTAAAGTTGTATTGTACAAACTCGGACTTTCAAGTGGTGCTGTACTTGAAAGTAATTTTCTTCATTAAATTAACAATTTTTCATTTTTTTGTTTTATCCTTTTCTCAATAGTTCAATAGGGAAGCACTTTTAAGTAAAATATGTTATGATATTGTGAAATATGAATAAAACAGGGACCCAAAAGCAGCTAATCAAATAATTTATAAGCATACTATGCAGTGAACTATGAACATGTTAAGTATAGAATACTGTATATATATTTATATATAAGTCATTTATACATTTCTTAAGCAGATTTAAAGAATATCTAATTTATTTTAATATCATAGTTATACATATTTGAATAAAGATATAAAGAATAAAGAAATACACATATCTAGATACATACTTATAGTCAAATAATAAATGTTTACAAACACAGGGATATTCTGTTAATTAAGTTTGAGTATGGTGGTTATGTATGAGTCAACTCTTGAGCAGTCTTCTGAAGGTTATCTAGTTATCCGTGGATCTTATGTTTGGGGGTAATGAATTCCATAGTTTTTCTGCTTGAACTGAGAAAGATGTAATACCTATGTTTTTTGTATGCTGGGGTTTCGAGGGGAAGTGGCAATCTTGAGCAGACATTCCACTGTTGAATGTATTTGGTGATTTTTATTCATGATGAAAAGGGGCCCTGTTCTATGTATTGCTCTGTGGGTTATACAAAGCAGCTTTAATGTGGCTTCTCTGGCAACTGGTGACCAATGTAGGGCCCTCAATGCAGGGGAGATGTTGTCTTGTGGTTTTACATGTAGGAGTAGTCTGGCAGCAGAGTTCTGAATCCATTGTAGTCTTTTCATAATTGACAAAAATGAACCATGGTAGAGGCATTGGCGTAAATAGCAGCCTTGACCTGATGTGGGAATCGCAGATGGGGGAAAATGTGTTGCAGAACTTTCATAGTAATCAAGCTTGATCTTGGTATTTTGCCCACTTGGGCATTCATTGATAACTTGAAGCCCATTGTAATTCCAAGGTTTCTTACTTCTTTAGATACTTTAGGAGTTGGTCCCAGATCATTGGGCCAGGTGCAGAGTGGGTCATCATTTTCCAATCAACTTCCGTTTGGAAGCATTCAATCTGAGATGGCTCCAAGTCCTCTACTGAGCAACTGCCCTGAGGCAACTGAAGATTTGTGAGTTTTCAATGGGGGTTTCCAGTTAAAAAGTATGTGTGTATCATTGGCATAGTTATAGGATGTGGTAGATGTTGAAAAGTACGGGTGAAATGATAGAGCCTTGCAGGGCCCCTGCTTTTGTGAAGTACGATTGGGATGATAAAGGGGAAGAATGGATGACATTTGTTCTGTTTTGAAGTTAGGATGTGATCCAATAGAGAGCAGTCCCCTTTATTCCAGTTTCGTAGAGTCTTCGTATTGGAGTGTCATGGTCAACTGTGTTGAAGCCAGCTGAGAAGCACAAGAGATGAAGTGCAACAACCCCAATCCCTTCTAGTGTGTTTTTAAGTCATCCCAGACGGCAATGAGGGCACATCTCTGCCTCTTCCTGGTCTGAATCCTGTTTTGTAGTCTGAAAGGATGGCGTTATCTTCAATGAATTGTAACATCTGGATACATGCTGCTCTTTGTATCAGTTTTCCCAGGAAAGGCCCATATTGGTCTGTAATTGTTGGGGTCATGCGGGTACAAGTTAGTTCTCTTTAATAATGGATGTGTGTTGTCTTTTTTAGGTCTTATGGAAGGATTCCCATAGTTAAAGAATTATTGATGATTCATCTTACTAGGGTTCCAGCAGAGACAGTTAAAAATTTGTTCTTGAAGATTGCAGTGGGCAAGGGTCAGAAGGGAAGCCTTCTGTCCTGTTTGCTTTGACCAGATGCATAAATTCAATTTGTGATATATGTTTGAAGGAATGCACAGGCATGTGAGCATTTTATAAAATTCATTTGTTGCACATTTAGCATTTAGAATTCTGTCTGAATAGTACCTTTTTAAAAAAACTTTTTTGATTGTTGACCTACGGAGCAGCAACAAGGAGTCGCAACACTTCTTAGGCTCAGACACTGGAGTGTGGACTGTGTGCCTTCCAGCCAGACTGTACAACGGAGCACGGACTGCCGCTGCTCCTGGGAAGGTGAGCGTGGCTTCCTGGCTACCCCCTCCCTGTGCATCACCCCAGAACCATAAGGGAACTAGTAACTGTACAGGCGTCCCCCATAGGGCGGTCTGAACCGGCAGCAAGGCCAGATTGGGGGAGATCTGTTAGCACCTGTGTGAGGGCTGGGGAGCGCATCGGGTGAGAGGTGAGAGGAGAGAAGTGCCCTGCTCCGGGCATAGCAGGCCTGGAGTGAGTGAGTGTCTTTTCAAACCTTTTGTCTGCCATCATATTATTATGCCATCACGCCTGACAAAAATGCTGCCATCACCTTGCTAGTTTACTGGGGTGCTGATGCCGGATCCAGTTACCAGCTACCGGACTATACTTCCCAGCACTTTGCTTGAGTTACTTTGAGGTGTCTTCTAAATGTCCAAACGCAAGGGAGTGGTAGGCACGTTGGATGCCTTTATCGTCAGGGCGGAATATATGCTCACCCATGAAATTGAACTAACAGAGAGGCGCCTCTCGTTAAATCCTGCTTCTTTGCAAAGGCGTTTGTCTCTGGGCCCTTCTGTAGTGGGTGATGCTGTTTTAGTCCATTCGCCCCCTATGGCCAATAGCCAGACGCAGCCTCCACCTCCACTGGAACCTGGTATATTTATTACGGATTTGCCACCAGGATCAACTATAGGAACAAGGTCACGGACCATTACTCCTATTAAAAAGGATTCTGTGGTCACTGAGGATAAGCCATCGAGAACCCGCAGGGAAGCGGAGAAAAGGGGCGAATACCCTAAAAACTAAACAACAGAAGCATTTAATTTGAATTTAAAAACATTTGTTGAGCGCACTTATACCAAGCGGTTTCATGGCGCTTTAAGGATTACGACCAGCAAACAGCAGCAGGAGAGGGCATACTAAGTGGCAAAGGCGCTAGAAAAGAGGAAAGTTTTAAGGTTTTTCCGGAACTCCAAATAAGAGGATGAGATATGGAGCGCCAGGGGGAGGGAGTTCCAGAACACTGGTGCAAGTGTCGCAAATTTTGCCCCGCCGCTTTCTTTTTCTTGAAGCGGGGTATGGTCAGAAGTGCCATGTGGGTTGAACGAAGTTCTCTGCCCGGTAAGTAGGGACTGATGGCTGAACTGATGAACTCGGGGGCAGTGCCCATCCTGGCCTGGAAAGTGAGGCAGCCTAGTTTGAATAGGGATCGTTCTCTCACGGGCAGCCAGTGCAGTGCCTTCAGCAATGGAGTGACTCGATGGGATTTGGGCAATCCATGAATCAGGCGGGCAGCCTGATTCTGCACTAACTGCAAGCGATGTATGGCGTAGGCCGGCGCGCCGTTGTAAATTATGTTTCCATAATCAAGGCGCGAAAGCATCATAGCCATTACGATGACCTTTAGCGCCGGGAGGGAGAAAAAGCGAGATATTTTCCTAATTATCCTGAGAGAAAAGAAGCAGGAGGATACCCCTGAACTAACTTGAGAGTGCACAGAAAGTTGTGAGTTAAGCAAAATCCCAAGGGTCTTGACTTTAGGGACCGGGAGTGGGGGAACACCATGTGATGGGGGCCAAAATGACGGGGACCAGGGACTGCAACCACCTCCAGTCAAGACTAGCTCTGTGGAATTTTAGTTTGCGAGCTAAACATCATCTGCGCCAGCTTGTCACCCACGTACAACATGCACAACAGCCATTTTAGGTATCATGGTCTCTTTGTCCACACTCGATCACCAGCGCGCCCCTCTGACCCAGCAAGCATCCTCCGCGCACCCTGGCTCCCCCTCCCTCCCCCTCATGAGCATAACCCTTCTGCATGACCCTGTCCTTGGGAGTCACGCCTGCGCCTGACCAGCATCTCCTCTCCTCCCATGAATGCCCCTCTGTTGATAAACCTTCCCTCCACGCTCGATTGTCCATGCGGCATGAATACCACTCCTTTGATGACCCCTTCCCCCGTGTCCAGCTGTCCACACAGGTCTGAGGCCATCGCCTAAGCCGGCAGATATCATTTACTGCCCCTTATTGTATGAGGTCGCTCTCCTTCAAAGGACCCTCTATTGATCCAGGCCTCCCCACCCCCTGTGATATGATCAGGCGCACACATCCTAAGACTCGACGGAACACTCAGCTGCGTGATGACCCCCTCCTCTTATCAGCAGGTTGAGGACCTCTATTATGGAGGTATATGGGGGTGGGATTGACACGAGGATTACGGGGATGTCTTTTTCTTTATGTCACAATGTTCTGATTGTAATAAAGAAAGGTCACATGCCATAAACCAGTGTATAAGAGGCCAGGCCTCCGAGAGGCTGTTAGAGCACCTCGAGACGATACCTTGTTGTCTGATCTGATGTGTTCTGCTCCATCGGAATAAAACTTCTGTTTCCTGCCTTCTGGTCTCCGGCGCCTGCCTCATTGCTTGGTAAATTTGAATGGTACAAGGGCGGTTAGCGCCGGGCAAATCTCGAGAAAGGTCCTAGCCCTACCTTTTTCTACAATTGGCGTCCCAAAGCGTGGGGCCCATCAGCGACACGTGGATCCAGTGGGAGAGGTCCCGACGACAGAGTGAACGACTGCAACGATCGGGAAGAGCTCGTGTCCGATAGACCCTCGTCTGACAGCCGATCATCCGACCTTCACTAGTTCTGAACAGACCTCTCTCGAGTGATCTACGGTCCTGACTGGGAACCATCAGGAGTGCCACGGGCATCACGAAGGAGAGAGGACGATCGGGCGCTGGATCCAGAGGACAGGAAACCGTCCATGCGGTCCGGGTAAGGTCGTGTAAACACGACGAATTGAGAAAAGATTGTTTTGTTTGGATAATACTAGTATTACGCTTTGTTGAAACCTCTGGAGATTCGCTGCCTGCAAACGGAGAAAACAACAGGCTCTCTCTTTGCAAACAGTGAAGGATAGGTAACGCAGACTTTTGTCCCCGTTGTAATCCGTCGTGCCTATCTTCCTCCCCCACTGTTTCCCGAACTGTCGTTCGTGGATTATTGTCTGGAGATTCTTTTTCTGCAAACAGGGAAGAACAAGGTCTCTCTTTGCAGGTAGAGAAAGAGTAGGTAACGATAACTTTTCGTGCCCACTTATTCTCCCCACTGATTGTTTTGATTGACCGATTGTTCGGTATTGGTTCGATTGAGGTATTCACCGCCGGCAAACAACGGAGAATAGAAATATTCTGTCTAGTCTTTGCCCGCCGTGATAAGATAGGTAGTGCAGACTTTTGTCCCCGTTGTAATCCGTCATGCCTATCTTCTCCCCACTGGTTGGTAGCCTGTTTAGCCCGGACCGCTTATTAGAGATGAACCATCCAGCTCCACTGGAGGGCACCCCTAATAAGGACATGTTCACTAAGTATGGACTAGTCGCTATAGCTTACACTAAACTATGGCATAAATATACAAAAAAGAACCCTGAAAGTCAGTGGCCACTGATAGGTTCCTTTAATGAAAATAAGATAAAAACATTAGAAATAGCGCTCCAGAAGAATAAGACCACGCCCACTATGCTCGACAGTATCGGCATGTGGCGCAAAGAAACGGAACAACGAAAGAAAAGAGAAGAAGCAAAAATAGGGAAAGAATTACGAAAGGCAGCCCACCTAGCCGCAAAGCAACTAGAAGAGGAAATAAAAGAAAGAAAGGAAGCTACACAAAACCAAGAATCAGGGTCGACAGGCCAATGTCCTGTTAGGACCCCCTCTGCGCTCTACCCTGAATTGCCCTCCAAACAACGGGCAAACGATGAGTTACTGCTAGGTCCCCCAATCATCTACATGCCCCCTCCATATGCTCCCAGCCAACAAAACCTGCAAGCCCCGAGTGTGAGTGAAGGTGACCCTAGCGCTAGTGCACCAGCCCTCACGGCCTCCGCACCAGCCACATTAACAACTTCGTCAGACGATCCCGAGGCTAGCAAACAACCACCAGCCAGACCAAATAGGTTGAGCAAAGATGAGCGGGTTGGGATCGACAAAATAGCAAAGACATTAGTAGAACGAAGGGAGAGCGAAGATTATACAATGAGCGTATATAATTCACATGCCGACAGCCACAGACGACATTTCATCTTGCGATTCAGCTACTACACCCTGAACGCATATGAAGATAGGTATCAAAGTAAGGGTCCCGCTAAACTAACAACGCTGTATAGGAAGATTGATGTTGGAGATGGGACTGAACGTGAGGCGACGGAGCTCTTCATGCAGATGCTTGAGGTCTTCCGCCACCTCACGGAACAAAAACCAGAAGCCCAGGTTACAGCCCCTGAAACGACCTCGGTAGAAGTAGCCAATACTATGATGCCTATCAGAGAAGCGGCCCCTTACTGGATCCCGCCACGCGGCAAGGGAACAAGCGATGATATTAATAATGAAGATGCAAAAGGGAGGGTTGTGTACAATTGGGTTTACCAACCATGGGACCGACAGGATATCCTAACCTTCAAACAAACCCTGCCCGATTTAAGAAAGAACCCGACGGCATTTTATACCGAATTAGGCACAGCCTTGGGTTCGACAATAATGACTTTAGCGGACATTGACTTGTTCTTTGGGTTATGCCTGCCAGCTGATGTGTGGAAGCAAATCCGGAAGGCTGACCACACAGATCTGTTTGGACATACCTGGGACCAACTCGGTAAACTAGATAGACAGCGAGAGCCAGGAAGGAAACCAGTGAAGGACATACTGGAACTCCCAGACAAACTAGTTCAGAAGTTAAAAACACTGATCCCGGAAAGAAAGGTAGACTGGTCGATAGTCACGGCCTGTCGACAGAAACCCCAGGAAGATGTGTCAGAATACTTCTCCCGATTCGAGACAGTGTTCTCCGACTACAGTGGCCAAGACATGACCACCGCAACCGGACAGCACCTGTTTGTACAAAATTATGTAAAGGGCCTAACACAAGAAGTCTCCCAAAAACTGCAGACGAGTGAGAGTAGTTGGGGGGCCTCCAAACCCGCAGCTATCCTTCAGATGGCCCAGTATTACGAGCACCAAAAGAATGAGAATGATAGGGCGTCCGAGAAAAAGAAGAAAGATTTGAAGGAAAGGGTAATGATAGCCCAGATACAGGGTATAGCGGTAGGACGGGAACACCAAAGGGGGAACTACCAATCAACCACCCCCAGAGATCTACCTCCTAAAGATCACACCCCAGCACCCCACACTGGACGTAGAGACATTAGCAATGACCAATGCGCCTTCTGCAAAGGGTTCGGCCATTGGAAATCCCAGTGTCCGGTTCTGCTAGAGATGAATAGAAATAGGGATTCCAGGGATGTGGCAGGTGGTCCGAGGAATAGAGTACAGGGACGAGGGCACCCCAACGACACCAACAATGACAGATCAGGGAGACTGAACACATTTGACCGCCCCCGACAGAACCAATATCAGCTATCCGAAGGTGAAAATGCCCCCGATTCTGCATAGGACTGCCAGGGGCAAGGGAGGGATCCAGTCGAGCTCTGTGTTGACCAGCAAGGTCCTTATGTCACCGCTAAGGTCCTGGGTACAGAGTCTCCATTCTTGGTAGACACTGGGGCGACACGTAGTGTGTTATCAAAACGACTGATTCCAAGGGCACCCTTGTCTGGCTCACACATAACGTCGATAGGTTTCGATGGAACGCCCTCCACTAACCCCCTGTCCGTACCTATTACCTTTGACCTAGAAAACAACACCACTGACGCGACATTTCTACTCTCCTCCAACTCCCCTGACGCCATTATGGGCATTGACTTACTGAAACATTTTCGAGCTACCATTAGGTGTTCCCCAGATGGAATACGAGTCATCCTGTACGACAACCCAGACATGCCCAGATCCCGCCCCCCACGACACATGAGCTCCATAACTGACGCTGACCTGTCCCTGCTTGACACCCTGCCTCCGTACCTGTGGGCCAAAAATGACTCTGATGTGGGGCGAATGATGATTGATCCTATTCACATAACTGTACGACAGGACGCTATGCTCCCGAAACTCCCACAATATCGGATATCGCCAGAGGGTGAGAAGGCACTGGTAGCGATCATTCAGTCTCTGGTAGATGCAGGAGTGGTTGAAGAGGTGGTTAGCAACGTCTGCAACAGCCCAATCCTACCTATTGTTAAGAAGCAAGGTGAAGGAGATGAGAAAGCGTACCGCTTCATCATCGACTTGCGAGAGATTAACAAAGTGGTTGTACCCCAATATCCTGTAGTCTCCGATATCACCACCATTCTGACCCTCATCCCGTCCACTACCACCACCTTCACTGTTATCGACCTTAAGAACGCGTTTTTCTCTATCCCCATTCATCCAGACAGCCGTTATCTCTTCGGCTTCACTTTAAAATCCCGCTCGTACCGATTTTGTAGAGCTCCCCAGGGGTACACTGAAAGTCCCAGCATTTACAGCCAGGCCCTCAAAAGACAGCTGGATGCCTTCCAGCTACCAGAGGGAGTGGTGTTGATCCAATATGTCGATGATATCCTTTTGGCGGCCGACACCACCCCGCTTGCAACGACAGCCACCGTCCAACTCCTACACTTTCTTGCAGAAAATGGCCATAAAGTCTCCAAAAAGAAGTTACAGTTCTGCCAGCCACAAGTGACTTACCTAGGCCATCTTCTGTCCAAAGAAGGGAGGAAACTTACACCCGACCGAATCCAAACCATCCTAGACACCCCCATCCCAAAAACACAAAAGCAGGTCCGCTCTTTGGTTGGCCTAACCTCTTTTTGCAGACAGTGGTTGCCTAATTACAGCCTCATTGTGAAACCATTACTTGCCCTGCTGGCCAAAGATGTCCCCTCCCCGCTTCCTTGGACCACTGAGTGTCAAGCCTCCTTTAAGGAATTACGGGATGCACTCTGCTCAGCACCCGTCCTCGGAACGCCGGATTACTCCAAACCCTTCTCCCTCTTCACCCACGAAAGGGAGGGATGCGCATTGTCTGTCCTAACTCAATCGATTGGTCCTAAGCAGCGCCCTTGTGCCTACTTCTCCGCCACTCTTGATCCTGTAGCCAGAGCTTTGCCTGCCTGCCTTCGAGCAGTAGCTGCCGCTGCTGTCTCTATCCGTCAGAGCGAGGGAATCGTACTTTCCAACTCCCTCACAGTATTAGTACCCCATGCAGTCGACACCCTTTTGAACCAGACAAAGACCCAACACCTGACTAGCGCACGACTGACAGGGTACGAGTTGACTCTGCTTGCACCCCACATCACACTAAAGAGATGCACGACTTTGAATCCTGCCACATTGTTACCCCTGCCTGAAAATGACCCCGACGTGCCTCCCATACACGACTGTGTGACCCTCACCGACGAACAGACTAGGAGTAGGGTTGACCTCCGAGACACTGCTTTTCCTGACCCCGATGGAGAGCTATGGGTAGACGGCTCTTGCATCAAACTCCCAGATGGCACCACTTCAGCTGCCTATGCAGTAACGACAGCCCGAACAGTAGTTGAGACAGCCTGCATCACACAACGATCTGCCCAGGCAGCAGAGCTGATAGCCCTCACCCGAGCATGCATCATAGCCGCAGGGACCACCGCGAACGTATATACGGACAGCCAGTATGCCTTCGGAGTGGTCCACCATTTTGGGCTCCTGTGGAGGGAGAGGGGATTCCTGACGTCCCACGGCACCCCAATCCTCCACGGAGATCTAGTTTCCGCTCTGATTGAAGCAGTCCTCCTCCCCAAACGATTAGCGGTAATCAAATGTCAAGCACACAAAAGGGTGACAGACTTAGTTGGACAAGGGAATGCACTGGCCGACATCACTGCACGAACCACAGCTGAGAATAAGACGGCAACACGCATGTATGTGACCAGGTCACAAGCAGAGAGATGGACTGACGCAAGGGAAAGGATCAGAGACATCCAGTCGGCCAGCACCCCTCACGAACTGACTAAGTGGGCAGGGGTGGGTTTGAAGGATGAAGAGGGCTGCTGGCGAACGAAGGATGCAAACAGATGGTTGCTACCCGACTCATACCTGATCCCCATACTGACAATGGCACACTCCCCCGCACACATAGGATCTGCACCCATGATCGAACTCATTTCCAAAGTCTGGCACAACGACAAAATCCCTGACTCAGCCAGACGCCTAGTTCAGCAGTGCCTCATCTGTCTGCAACACAACCCCGGGAAAGGAACTGTGGTACCCCGGGGAGGGTTTGGGACCCCCAATCACCCCTTTGAGGTCCTTCAGATGGACTACATCCAACTAGAGAGATGCCAAAACCTGAAGTATGTACTAGTCATCGTATGTGCCTTCAGCAAATGGGTAGAGGCCTATCCAACCCGTGACAACACTGCCATGACTACTGCCAAAGTACTACTGAAGGAATTCTTCCCTCGCTATGGCCTTTGTCGAATTTTATGGAGCGACAATGGCCCCCACTTCATAGCTGAGGTTATCCAACTAATCCTAAAGGGGTTGGGGGTGAAGCAAAGGTTTCATGCGGTCTTCCACCCCCAATCCGCCGGTCTAGTGGAACGCCATAATGCCACACTGAAGCTGAAATTGTCAAAAATAGTGGCCACCACTGGACTTAACTGGCCGGATGCCCTCCCACTGGCCTTGTTATCGATGCGCTCCACTCCCACCAAGCACCATTTGACCCCCTACGAGGTCGTGTTTGGGCGACCGATGAATCTCTGGACTGCTCCCAAACCGACCTCCATTCATGAAGTCCCAGACGTCCTACTATCTGATTATTTGTGCAAGTTAACTAAAACGTTGTCTGTCATTCATCAACAGGTGCAGCAGGCCATCCCCGATGCTTCCAGGGGCCCCGGCCATGACATCCAACCAGGAGATTTCGTGTTGATACGAAATTTCCAGCGGACCAAGAGTCTGGAACCGCGGTGGACGGGCCCCTGGCAAGTGCTGATTACCACCCGAACGGCGCTTCGAGTGGAGGGGAAGAAGCACTGGCTGCACGCACATCATTGCCGAAAGGTCTCTGCGAACCTGGCCACGATAGAAAATGTCAACACCCAAGAAGAGCTCCTGAGCAAAGATCGACCGACATTGAACTGTTATCCCGATACTGAGGCACTTGAACTTGCAAAATTCTCTGATCCCACTGTGCCATCCAGAGAAGGGTATTTCCTGCGCCGAAAGGAGGGAGTTTCGGCTAAGTAGGCCACGGACTAAGTTGAATCTCAGAACGGTGACCTAAGCACAATTAAGGGTTACCGGGAGAGAAGCTAAACGAAGTCTGTGGTTCTGCCCACTACCGAGCCCCTTGAAGGTGATGGAAGCGCCAGATAAGAAGATGATGGAAGCGCCAGATAAGAAGATGATGGAAGCAACAGGAAATACCCAGTATAGAAATCCAAAAACTGACAACTTGCACAAATCAAAGACAATCGCACTCTTCATTGTCTTCCTCTTCTGCCTCCTCCTCATGACCTCCTTCTGGATTCTGGAGGAAAGCACACCGGCTCATGAGGCATTGCTACCTACTGTACAGCCAACACCCCTGAAAGAGCATCATCTAATCTCTCTGTCGCCTCAGCTCCGAGAAAGGCGCAGGGAATTCTGGAACAATTCCTTCGTGCAACTGTTGCACCAACACAACCTTGCTGCAAATGCTACGAACTGCTGGATCTGCGGGTTGCTCCCGCATGCCACAGGACACTCCATCCCCTTCATCCCTTCTCCTTTCTCAGTTCACGGCTCCTGCCTCGCCTGGTTGATCCTCATGCAAGAGAGCCACAAGGACAACGCCACCTCCAGCCGGACAGTGTCACACTTCTACTCTGGGTTCTGGCTGAACAAAACCGGAAAGACCCCTGCTGCCCTGTGTCCTGCGCTCGCAGGCGCCACCTTCCTCAAAGACATTCCAGCCAAAGAACGAGTCGAAGTACAGGTGCTCCACAATCCAGCCAGAACCACCTTCTCACATCTGCAAAAACAAACTACCGCCACCCTGACTGTGGCTCTGTCTGTTATCAATGTCACTGGCCTTGTGTGCCTCGAAGGCCAGGGAACGCAGCTGGTGGGTCACAGTTCCTGCCGAATCACCAGAACACTGGACTCAGTTGACCCCCCTTCTTTTGTCGCCTCTCCAAACATGTACTTTGTGTGTGGCACCAAAGCTTACACCTGGCTCCCGAAAGGTTGGAAGGGCATCTGTTACATTGCCTTCGTTCTTCCACCCACATATGTAGCCCCTGCCAACCACCACCGGCAGAGGCGTGCAGACGACATTGGACAAGCCGACTCCACCGGAGCACAGTTCCTGGATGCAGCAAAAGGGCTCGTTCCCCTGTGGGGCCCAATGGCAAACAGCCGTGCTATCCGACACCTGACCCAGGCAGTAGAAACAACGATCAACATCACGGCTGGCATCCTCGCCAACAACACTGCGGAGCTTCAGGCGGTCCGCCTTGTGACCCTTCAAAATCGTCTTGTCCTAGACGTGGTCCTAGCCGACCGAGGAGGAGCATGCCGCATCATCGGATCCAGCTGCTGCACCTACGTGCCAGACAACTCGCCTTCAGTCTACAAAGCCATTGAACACCTCCACAGACTTTCCTCAGAGGTTCACCAAGAACAGGAAGGATGGTCGCTTGGGAGCTGGTTTTGGGACGCTTTGAAGAACTGGGGTTGGAAGTTGTTTTCCTTCGTGCTGATACCTGTTGTGATATTATGTGGGTGTTGTTTAGGTATCCAATGTCTGCCACCTTTGTGCGGCCTTGTTTCTAACTGTATGTGCCCAAAGACTTTGGACTTCCGAAATGAGCACATGAGTCCCCTCTATGAAGTAGAGATACGTGGCCTTATGGGGATAAATCCAAACTGACAAGTTGGCGAGACATGTTAAAAGGGAGGACTGTGGAATTTTAGTTTGCGAGCTAAACATCATCTGCGCCAGCTTGTCACCCACGTACAACATGCACAACAGCCGTTTTAGGTATCATGGTCTCCTTGTCCACACTCGATCACCAGCGCGCCCCTCTGACCCAGCAAGCATCCTCCGCGCACCCTGGCTCCCCCTCCCTCCCCCTCATGAGCATAACCCTTCTGCATGACCCTGTCCTTGGGAGTCACGCCTGCGCCTGACCAGCATCTCCTCTCCTCCCATGAATGCCCCTCTGTTGATAAACCTTCCCTCCACGCTCGATTGTCCACGCGGCATGAATACCACTCCTTTGATGACCCCTTCCCCCGTGTCCAGCTGTCCACACAGGTCTGAGGCCATCGCCTAAGCCGGCAGATATCATTTACTGCCTCTTATTGTATGAGGTCGCTCTCCTTCAAAGGACCCTCTATTGATCCAGGCCTCCCCACCCCCTGTGATATGATCAGGCGCACACATCCTAAGACTCGACGGAACACTCAGCTGCGTGATGACCCCCTCCTCTTATCAGCAGGTTGAGGACCTCTATTATGGAGGTATATGGGGGTGGGATTGACACGAGGATTACGGGGATGTCTTTTTCTTTATGTCACAATGTTCTGATTGTAATAAAGAAAGGTCACATGCCATAAACCAGTGTATAAGAGGCCAGGCCTCCGAGAGGCTGTTAGAGCACCTCGAGACGATACCTTGTTGTCTGATCTGATGTGTTCTGCTCCGTCGGAATAAAACTTCTGTTTCCTGCCTTCTGGTCTCCGGCGCCTGCCTCATTGCTTGGTAAATTTGAATGGTACAAGGGCGGTTAGCGCCGGGCAAATCTCGAGAAAGGTCCTAGCCCTACCTTTTTCTACAGCTCAGTCTTGTCCGGATTGAGCTTAAGGTGGTTGCAGTTCATCCAGTCCTGAATGAATAGCATAACAGTTTGAACATTCTGAGCGGACGAGGGGGAATGGGAAAGATTGAAGATTAGCTGGAGGTCGTCAGCGTAGTTGAACACCATGACCTCCAGCTGCTGCAACATAATAATGAGGGGGTAGATGTATAAATTAAACAAAAGGGGGGAAGTGATGAGCCCTGGGGGACGCTACACTCCACCTTACGGGAGGCGGCAGTGAAGTCAGCAAGGTGGACCGCTTGAGCCCTGTCGCATAGGAAGGACTCAAGCCATTAGAGGGATAGGCCCTCTATGCCCGCCGCCTTGACACGGGTAAGAAGGGTGGAGTGGTCCACCGTGTCAAAAGCGGCGGACAGGTCCAAGAGGATAAGGGCCTGCGAGAGATTGGTGTCGATGCCCTCGCGAAGTCCATCCATTACCGAAATCACTACCTTCTCCGTAGAGTGTAGAAGTCGGAAGCCCGCCAGGCGGGGGGAGAGACAGTGATTTGCTTCCACATGAGCGCTCAGGGTGGTGGTGACATGGGTTTCCAAAACCTTTCCCAAGTAGGGCAGCAGGGAAATGGGGCGGTAATTGGAAGGGGATGAGGGATCAACACCAGTTTTTTTCAGGATTGGAATAACGACCGCTGCTTTGTGAAAGTTGGGGACGACACCGTTGCTGAGCGAGTCGTTAAGGAGTGTGAGGGGGGGACAGGACAAGTTAGGTAGATCTCTCTAAGGACGTGAGCGGGGCCAAAGTCCAGGGGAGAGCCCGATTTTACCCGTTGGAGCAACGGGGAAGAGAGTCCATGGTCAGTGGAGGAATGGTGGTCAATTTAGAGGCCGTGGGAGGGGGAGAGGGATTGACGAATGTTGGTGAGGGGGGGGTATGTTGATTTTAATTTTTGCAACCTCCTCAAGGAAGAAATCATTGAGCGAGTTGCAAAGATGTTGGGAAGGGGGGATCGTGGCCGTGGCTCTGTCGGATGAAGCTAATTCGTGTACTGTGGCAAAGATTTCTTTGGACTGGGACTCAGCCGCTAATATCCTATTAGAGTAAAAAACTGTCTTGGCCTCGAGAATGGCTTTTTTGTGGGTCTGGAGGACAGAGAGGTATGCGATTTTCAATGCAGGGCAATAAGCTCTCCTCCAAGCTCGCTCAGCTCTCCGCGCAGCTAGCTTTTTTGCCTTGAGGTCTGAGTTGAACCATCTATTAGCTGCGTGAGCCCTTTTAACCGTTATCCGTTTCAGGGGAGCGAATTCATTACCCGATTGAGTCAGCCAGTTGTTGATGGTTGCCAGCTGAGCTGAGGCAGTAAGGCCTGAGAGTTCAGGGCTGGTCTCAGCCAAAGACGAGCAGAAGAAAGGTATGTCAGGTTTGCCCCATTTCCTGACCCAGATATTCTTACGGAGTAAAGGTTTAGCATCAGGGGCTAGGGCAAGGGAGAATGAGACAAGAGAGTGATCGGACCAGAGGCAGGGGGAAACAATGGGAGGTGATAGTGGGACATTTAAAGCCCAGATCTAATCCAACATGTGGCCGTGGATATGAGTGGGACTGTGGATGTAAGATGTAAAATTGAGACTATTCATGAGGTCAGTAAAGTCCTTGGAGTGGGGACTTTCGGCTGGGTTGTTTGGCCAGAAATTGAGGTCCCCTAGGACTAAAACGGAAGAGTTATTTATCGCCAAAGTGGCTAGAAGATCTTGAAAGTTGGAATTGAAGGAAGGGGTAAGTTGGGGGGGGGATAAATGAGGACACAAGTCAGGGGTGTCTGATGAAAGGTCGAGCGTGCTACCAGGTAGTCCACTTCCGGAATTGGGGGGGAGGGAAGGATCTGAAAGTGAAGGTCAGTGCGAGCTATCAAGGCCACTCCTCCGCCCCTCTTGCCCTCCGGCCTATCAGCTCGGATGGCAGAGTATGAGGGGGGCAATATGGCTAGAATATTGGGTAGGGAGTCCGCCTTGAACCAGGTCTCTGTTAAAACCAGAAGATCAGGTGCATGCGTGTCAATATAGTCAAATAGCTTGTGCTGGTGATTGACAGCTGACCTGGTATTGAGTAGTGTGGCCGAGGTGGTAAAAGCCGGAGCTTGGGGAGTGGAGGGATGGTCAAGGGTCGAGGATGATGAGACATGCGAGGGTAGCGTCTGTGACACAATCGCGGGAGGGGAACAGGGAGGGGAGGCAGACAAGCCAAGGGCGGACACATGAGTTGCTACAGAGGAAGAGATGGTGCCAGGGGTCCAATATAAGCAAAGTTGACATGAGGAATAGGTAATCGGACGGGCAGAGTGGAGTGCCCCTAGCCCCTGCCAGCCGTGGACGGGCGCAGACGGGCTTAACTCAGGCGCAACTCCGGCGCGCCTTCATCGCGCCCGCTGCGCTCGTCCGCTGCGCTGACACATGTGGCCCGTTTATAAAGAGGAGTAGCGAGGGGGGAGTGGCGTGGGTGGAGTTCGCCGGTCCTGCCCAACCCAAGATGGCGGCCGCGGCCGCTGTGGAGAAGTGTGGCTCACTGGTTAGAGCAGGCAGACCCTGAAGCAGAGGTCAGACCCGGGACCAGGGTTCAATTCCCGACGCGGAAGGGTCTTGAGCTCAAATGTCCATGGACTCGATAATTCTCGCTTTGGTGCCTGACCTAATCATGGGTTCACACTCTGCAACTCTGGGCATTAAGCTTGCTTAATCTCCACAACTGCCCCCCCGCGGCGGGATGCCTGGCTTTCACCTTGGGGATGCCCTGTAGGGGCTATCTCACAGGGAAAAGCCAGGACGGGTTCCCAAGGCAAGCGCGGAGATACCCCTTCATGGGCCGATTCAGGCGCTATATAAGAAACATAATAATAATAATAATAATAATATGTGAGCCCGCCAGAGACGATCAGCCCACAGCCAGCCACGCGCAGCCCCTGAAAAGAAGGAAGCAGGTTAGTAACCCGTTAACTTTGGGGGCAGGTTAGACACAACAGTTAAAAGCACTGAGGTAACACCAATTAAAAGAGCATGCCACCGCTCGCAATCAGCGGGACAAAATGATATTTAAGAAAAAGAATAGCGACCATCCAGCTACCGCTAGCAAGCCCACTGCCACCGGGCTGCTCGCAATCGCCGGGAAGGTGCAAAAAACACTCCTAAATAGAGGAGTAGCGAGGGGGGAGTGGCGTGGGTGGAGTTCGCCGGTCCTGCCCAACCCAAGATGGCGGCCGCGGCCGCTGTGAGCCCACCAGAGACGATCAGCCCACAGCCAGCCACGCGTAGCCCCTGAAAAGAAGGAAGCAGGTTAGTAACCTGTTAACTTTGAGGGCAGGTTAGACACAACAGTTAAAAGCACTGAGGTAACACCAATTAAAAGAGCGTGCCACCGCTCGCAATCAGCGGGACAAAATGATATTTAAGAAAAAGAATAGCGACCATCCAGCTACCGCTAGCAAGCCCACTGCCACCGGGCTGCTTACGCAATCATATGCATAAGCATATCTGCCGAAATACCCCTAAAGTGCCACAAACTCGCTCCATTAGTACACAAACTGATGTTGACTCTCCTGCATGTACCATCTCTGGGCATTTTGCACTGGACCCGGCGGGGGGGCTACCTTGGATCATGCCTGCTCACAATTGAAAGATCTGAACGACAATTCCCTGCTTCCTTTAGGCGTCACCTAGACCATCTGGATTCTAATTTAAATACATTGACTAGCCTAATTGGACCTTTACAGTCTGCTGAGGAAAACCGGGTCCCACTAGCTCCTTAGACACAAGGCTTAGCCCCCTTGGAACAAGTGTTGGTTAGGATTACGGACATTGAAGAGCTGTTAAAAAACAAATATGGAGCATGTGCCGCTGGCCCTTTGCCTCCCGTATTAGATAACGTGTCTATAAGACCTAACAGCTCTATTGGCTTAACATACAATCCAGCCCCCACTCATGCCGAGCGATGTGCAACCGGTTTGGTATCCACCTTGTCTACAGCCGCTAGGGACAGGTAAGAGGAAAGGCTGAAGCCACCCCATTAACAATAATTTTGGCTAATGTTCTGCGCCTTTCCCCTCAGGTGAATGAATCATGGGAGGCTTTGAGAAACAAGTCTCTCTGCTGGCTCGGGTCTAAAACCGGACTAACAGAGACCTTGTTTAATGAGTTTAAAATGGTGAGAAGGGTATGCTGGGTAGGGAGAAGGGAAAAAATACTTCCTAGGGGCTGTATTGTTCTTACTTTTAAATCTCCAGCGTTGGTTCGCGAGATCTTACACAGACTAGGTAGAGACCAATTATTACAAACAAGAATAAACGTTTTGACCCTAGGTTTCTTCTACCCCCCCCAGGACCTTACTCCATCCGCCTTTTTCAGCAAAGGTCTGTTGTTGCTAACATCCAACAACAGTCTAGCCTACCCTTATACAACAGATATGATGTACTCCCGTCCCTGGATGATATAGATTGACTCATCTCCAAAGATGGTCATGTGGCACAATGTAGGATAAGAGAAACCAATGAGCCTAGCCTAAATACTGTTACAAGTAGCAATGATGTCATAGGGGAGACTTTGATTCCTCAACACATGGGGTCTCCTGGTGCGCAGACAGGGGCCGGTAATCAATCAGTAATTGACCCTTGTACACAACCTAAGGACTCCCTTCGCATTATGTCATGGACGTGGCAGGGATTTAAAACAAAATTAATGATGAGGATTGGATAAAAACAATAGAGGGATGTGCTCTAATCCTAATACAGGAAACCTGGTTTACCAATTCTTTTTATATAAATGGTTTTCAAACTGTTTGTACTAATGCTAGTCCTTCCAGGATGGGTAGGGCCGAAGGAGGATTAGCTGCCCTAATCGCGGTCTCCTCGCCGCTAATACTAAAAAAGGCCAACACTATGTCACAGTTTTATCAACTTCTGCACTTCTCTTCAGAGGGTAAATTGTCTATTATTGTAGTTAATTTTTACAATAACATTTTTGATAGTAATAGAGGTAGGATCATCAAGTCATTAGAAGAGGACCTGGGTCACTTTTTGGAGGGTTTAAGGGAGAACTATGGCCCACATGCATCAACCTATTTAGGAAATGCAAACGGTACGAATCGCAAAATTCGGCCGTTTGCGATTCCTAAATAGGTTTCTGGGATGCATCAAGCATTTTTGGTGAAATCGCTATTTTTTGCGAATTCCAAAAATGCGATTGCTTTTAAGGAATCGCAAATTTGCGATTCCTTAAAAGCAATGCATGATTAATTTAAATCTGGGGTGCAAATTACCACGAGGTTGAACCTTGTGGTAATTTGCGAAAATGTGTTAAAATGGTCTAATTTGCATTTCAAAACACTGTCATGTTACAGACACACATGTGTGTTTGAAACATGCACTTCAAAAGACATTTCAGGGGTGCAGGGGGGGGTTCAAAGGACCACCCCCTGCATCTATGGAATGCATCAACATTTTGCGAATTCTAATTTGCGAATTCGCAATTCCCATTGATTCCTATGGGTCTTTTGGCCCATAGGAATCAATGGGAATTGCGAAATCGCAAATTGGAATTCGCATAATATTTGCGATTTGGTAAAAATTGCGATTTTTACCGAATCGCAAATTTTATGCACTTTCAATCATGCATCCCGTTTTGCGATTCCTTATTTGCGATTCGGTAAAAATCCAAAATTAGGAATCGCAAAACCGGAGTTTGATGCATGTGGCTGTTAGTATTGTTTTGGGCGGGCGATTTTAATTGCAATAAATGTGATATCGAAGCAGGGGAGCCATGTGGTTATTGTGACCATTTTGGTGACCGTATCCCCCACTTTGCTCATGACTCAAAGGGGGAAGCGATCAATTACGCAGTTCATAAATACAATCTAGTTCTTATGGAGCCTACAAACACCAGTTGGGTAAACAACTTTACATACGTATGAGGGGGCTAGGTCCTCTTCAAATATTGATCATTTTAAAGTCTCGGCAAGCTGTAGAGATCTGGTGGTAAAACTTTTAATCAGCCCGAGTCTTCATAGTGATCATCACCTGTTAATTATGTCCTTGAGGCTTAGCCTGACACCTAAAGTAAGAGGGAAGGTAGCGGCTACAAATATTGGGACTCAGGGTAACAATGGAGTTTCCATAAGGTGGTGGGGGTCGACCCCACCTCTTTTATGGAACATGTTAGGAAGAAAACACAGTGAGAATTAGATATATGTTCAGATAGTTCCTCTACAAATGCAGCTGTTATTACGGCATTTTGTACAATAACTATAGAAATAGCAGGTGATTTAACTACTATGAAGAGAAAGAATGTTCCTGATTTCAACCCTAGATGGTTCAATCAAGTCTGCTCAAGGCTAAATAGGGACCTAAATACGGCTTTGAAAGTAAGACCTAGGGATAGCGGAAGGATTACCTTTTTGCGGAAATCCTATAAAAATGCCTTGAAAGAAAGGAAAATCGAGATCTGTGAGGAGGCTTGGAAGAAATTAACTCGGGCCGCTCAAACACATGATGCGGTCCTCATTTGGAAAACAATTAACTATCCATTTCTAATGAAAATGCTGCACTAAAAATTGATACCGTAGTTCCTCAGGAGGACTGGATATCGCATTTTGAGAGCATTTTTAATCCTGATGCTGTGAAAGTAAACAAGCATAATAATGGCAGTATTATTTTAGTGGAACCCATAAAATCACCGCCTATAACTCCAAAGGAAATCACATCCGCCTTATAAAGTAGCACTAATGGAAAAGCTGCTGGTCCGGATGGGGTCCCGATTGATGTTTTTAAACATGATTCTTGGATCCCTATTTTATTAAAAGTTTTTACTGCTCTGTTAGGGGGAGTATTACCTGCATCCTGGGTAGAAAGCGTTATTGTACCAATTTTTAGGTCTCGCCTAGACGAAAGCAAAGCGAAGCTTTGCTGTCTAGGGCGAGACAACTTATGTAGTTACTTTTGGGGGAATGTGGACAGCAAAGTGCCACCCGCTTTTTCTTGCCGAGATCGTACCTCGTGAGCGCGCACGTATTCCCATGCGCAAAGAAAGCCTCACTCACGCATGCGCACAAACACCACAGACAGACAGACGCACGCACAGACACACTCAGACACACGCGCGTACACCCCACCCCCACTCACCCCTCCTCTCCCTCAACACACTCACCGGTTCTGGCGGTGCTCGGCGGCGGTTCTGCCTCTCGGGCGGCGGTAGCGCTTTGCGGGGCTCTCTCACCACATGAGAGCCCCGCCTTCCCCATGCGCCCGGCCGCTCTTCACCCGGTCCCCCATCACGGGACCGGGACTCAATCAGGAGCCTTCGTGGCTCCTCGGGCAGTAGTTTCTCTCTCTCTCTCTCTCTCTCTCGCCGCGATGGGGCGGGACTTCCGGTTGGGGCCGCGATGGGATTGGCCGGCTGCCCAACCGCTTCCGGGTCGTCGCAGGCAGCGCGGCGGCCCGGCGGGGACTTGAACAAACTCCTGGGCTGCTGTGGTGAATTAAAGGCACACGAGGGGTGGGCTCCCTCCCTAATTTAAATATGCCGCGAGAAAGGCACTCGCTTGTTTTTTTGTTGCTTTTGCGATTGCTTTTTTTCAATATTCCTTGTGCTTTGGTTTAAAGCGCTCACTTTCTATTTAGAATTGTTAACTCTTGTTTTCAGAGGCAGTGCATTTAGTGTTCTTCAAGTAAAATAAAGTATCCATCTGACTATATTTTTTAGAGATTATTTATTTCTTATACCAGTATAAAACTCTGTAATCAAATGATGTATAAACTCTTGTAGTATGTGGAATAAACTTGTCCAGGCACAAGTGCAAACTTTGAAGGCTGAATGCTTGAAGTTCAAATATGCTTTCAACAGAGTCGGCAAATAACGAATAGCATATTAAAAGTAATTCTCGGTTTACAAGTACTTGTTTTCTCTAGGTAGCCTGCAGCAGCCTACATGGAGAAAATGTCCCGGGTTGGGGCGGGCTCCAATGCGCCTCACCAAATATAACGCTGCCATTGTAGAGTTGTTATTGGTGGAGCCAGGAGGGGAGGGAGGCTGCCTTTGCTGATGACAAGAGCTGCAGGCAGTGAAAAAGCAGGACGGTGGGAACAGGAGTCGGGACCCATCCAGAAGCGGGACGGTAATTTTTATGTAACTTTTTAAAAATTAAACTAACCGCTCCAGCGTCCCCCAACCCCCCGCGACAACCCCATTTCCCCCCCTCCCCTCCCCCACCCGCCCCTCATCAAACCGGCCGCAACTGATGTGCTGTCAATTTTGACATTAACTGCCTTACTTTGCTTCCGGCCGAGCTATCTCTGCCTCTTCATGGCTGTGCCTTTTGCAGGACCCTGTGACATTCATGTCAGCTTTTTGCCTGGCCGCTCTAGTTTTAGGCTCTCCTTGCCTGTTGATGTTTGCTTCTAATTGTAACGTAAGTTGTGCTATGTTTCTCTAGCGTCCCCCGATTTAGGTAAGTGTTTTTTTGTTGTTGCAGAGTACAGCAATTAATGGGTGCGCTATTTGCCGCTAATTTCGATTCAGATACTTCGAATTGGGTACTGAAACACCACAAAGACCGATTATTCCCTATTCTGATGAACGCGAACAGCACTTATTTGCTATTTATCGCACCGTTTGCACCAGGTTTTTACCTGTTGTAAATCGTGGTACAAACACTAGCAATGTGTGCCCCATTTGAGGTCCTATTTGCAGCCTGATTGTAATCGGACATTTGGAAGCCTGGAGATTACTTATATGTGTCTTCCTGTAGTGTACTGAGGCTTCGTATTAGTCTAAATGAAACCAGCATCTATGTGTAGTGTATAAGCGCTCCATATAAATAGAGAAGCTCTCTACCTAAAGACGTGATTGCAGAAGGTTCCCTACTTGTTGTTTTCTATTATTTATGCAGCATTCAAACTTTGCAAGGACATAGTTGTTGTTACCACAAGTCTCCATGGCATGTATGCATTAACCGCGAGCCCGAGATCTTTGCCCCAATACTTTTACAGGTCACTAGCCGCCACTGATATATACACATCAACTACTCTGTGTGTAAGTTATTCTTCATTTTTGGGGTTGGGAAATTTATTCGGGTTAACAGAGTTCATTTTATGATAGCCTTATTTCATTATTTTCTTCATTTTAAAAGTCAACACTGTGCGAAGTTTCTCCTCACTTGTGTCAACTTAACACCCCCCCAAACACAGCACTAAGCAGCTGCGAGGTAACCAAACAGACTTTTTGACTGGCAGAACAAGTGTGGGAGTATGTATGGGGCAAATACAGCCAAGGGCGCAGGACTGCACAATTTGTGTGTGTGTGTATATATATATATATATATATATATATATATATATATATATATATATATATATATATATATATATATATATATATTATTAGACATAGAATTTTCAAAAATCCCATAGAGAAAAAATCCTAACTATATATACCTACTGGCGACCGCCAGTAGGTAATATATATATATATATATATATATATGTATATATATATATATATATATACACACACCGCAGTGTGTGTGAGAGGCACATCAGTGTGAGAGACAGCAGTTTGTTTGTTCTAGGGAGAGCATGGTATGTGAAAGAGACAGCAGTGCGAGTGTGTGTAACAGAGACAGCAGTGTTTGAGAGAAAGCAGTGTGAGAGACCTTTTATTTATGTTTCGGTTTTTGAAACATAAATAAAACTCATTCTTATTTGCAATGTCAATAGCTCAAACTCGCGTAAATACGAGACCTATTGCATTGCAAATGCAATAGGTCTCACATTTGCGAGAGATTAAGCTACTGGCATTGTAAATGACTATGCCATTTATTTATCTGTTTTCAAAACCAACACATAGATAAAAAGTTTGTCATTTACAATGCCAATAGCTCTAACTTTTGCGAAGGCGAGACCTATTGCATTGTAAATGCTTGTTTAAAAAGGAGATAAAGGAAAGGCCAATTGCTACCGCCCCATATCCCTTCTAGATTCTACTTCCAAACTAATGGGGGGAATAATGTTGGGGAGGTTAGAAAAATGGGCCAACGAAAATAACATCTTAACTGAGGCCCAGTACGGATTCAGAAGGGGTGTGAACCTGGAGCTTTTGATAGGCAAATATACCTTAGGGAAGGAAGGGCTTTTACACCTCTGTTTTGTCGATCTCATTAGCACCTTCGATCTTGTCGATCATGCCAAACTATATCAGACCTTGAGAGCGCTAGGGGCTCCCGATGACATAATTGTTTATTTATCCCAGATGTACACACTTTTACCCTCAGAGTTCGATTTAGCCCATCTGGGGAATGTACCCCAGATTTTAAAGTAACGCTAGGTATCCGACAAGGATGTGTAATGTCTCCTCTTTTATTTTCGCTATACATTAATAACGTAGATACCTTTTTACAAAATCAAATTGCAGACGCACCAACAGTCGAGACCAAATTCACCAAGGATTTAACCCTTCACTGCTGGCCCGTTTCCGCCCCCGTGCGGTAAACAAATGAACAGGGGCGGGCCATGACGAACCCCAGCCGTCATCAGCACACGAGCACCGTAGTGCATGACGGCTGGGGTTCGTCACCAGCATGGAAGGGGTTAATTATGGACTGTTTAGCTCTTGACTACAGCAAAAAAATTCCATGGTTGGAGCATATTTATACCCTTTTGAAATGTTGCAAGATAGATACTGATAGAAAGAACCCTGTAGTTATCCAGGGTTTTAGTAAAAGAGATCTAAAGTTAAGATGCATGAATACTATGGAATGCGTAAGGGAGGTCGAAGTTAGTCAAATGCATAGCGTTATTTCTTACTGTAAAACTATACTTGTAAGTGGCCCACGAATGTACTTAATACAGGTCAGAAATATACAACATAGATTCTACCTAACAGGATTTAGATTAGGCACGCTCCACTACTTAACAGCCTTCCCCAAAAAGGGAAAGTGGTGCCATAAACTCCCCGAATTGCCCATGTGATGGTAAAACACCCCAATCCACAATGCATTTTATTCTCTTTTGTAGTTTTTATACGGATATACGAAAATCAATTTTAAAACCTTTTAAAACCTGTGGGCCCGATTCACAGAACTAACTTAAGACAAAAACCTAAACTTACTACCATTTTGGTATTCACAGAAGGCACTTACTCATTTTGGTATTCACAGAAGGCACTTACTCATTCTCGGTATCCACAGAAGTTAGGAGTCCTAACTTTAGGACTCCTACATGCCTTCTGTGAATACCGAAAGTCTTAAAATTAGTGTGCCTGGGTGCTTCCTGCTGCTGGCCAAGACAGGATGAAGGAAGATAAAGAGGATGAAGGAGAGGCTGCATCCGGCTGTTGTTGGTATGTCCGTTTTTGGGACCTACTAGGGAGCCCTATTTGGGAATACAAAAATTCATACAGGAGGAATACTGATTTCCTAATTGACATTAGGAGATAATTACAATGAGGAAATTGGTGTTCTTAATGTATGTTCATCTGGGGACCTAATATTTATAGGGCAAACCCTCCCTGTTTGCACCCATCACACCTTAAAACAGGTGCGCCAGGCTTAAGCAGGGAAAGAGCAATGTATTACCTGGAATGCGCTCTCCTGGGGCAGCGTATTCAGGCGAAAATATGAATGTTTTTGAAGCACCCGCTCACTGTGCAGGCAGCAACATCAATCAATCATGTCATTTGTAGAGCGTGCTACTCATCCGTGGGGGTCTCAAGGCACTGGAGGAGGGGGGGGGCTACTGCTGCTTGAAGAGCCAGGTCTTGATGCTCTTCCTGAAGGCGAGGTGGTCCTGGGTAGCTCTGAGGTGTGTGGGGAGGGAGTTCCATGTCTTGGCCGCCAAGTAGGAGAAAGATCTTCCTCCGGCGGTGGTTCTGCGGATCCTTGTGACGTTGGCGAGGGCGAGGCTGGCTGAGCAGAGCAGACGGGCATGCCTGTAGAATGAGAGGCGGCTGTTGAGGTATTCGGGGCCCCTGTTGTGGAGTGCTTTGTGTGCATGGGTGAGGAGCCTGAAGGTGATCCTCTTGTTGATGGGGAGCCAGTTCAGGTGTTTCAGGTGGGTGGATATGTGACTGTGGCGTGGAATGTCAAGGATGAGGCGTGCGGAGGCATTCTGGATGCGTTGTAGTCATTTCTGGAGTTTGCCGTAGTTCCTGCATATAGGGTGTTGCCGTAATCCAGTCGACTAGTGACGAGGGCATGGGTGACCGTCATTCTGGTTTCGGCTGGGATCCACCGGAAGATCTAAGCATGCGTAGGATGTTGAAGCATGATAATGAGATGGCGTTGACTTGCTTGGTCATCGTGATGTGGGGGTCCAGGATGAATCCGAGGTTGCGTGCGTGGTCTGAGGGGGTCGGTGCGCTTCCCAGCGCCGTGGGCCACCTGGAGTCGTCCCAGGCTGAAGGGGATTGTCCGAGGAAGTGGACCTCCGTCTTGTCTGAGTTCAATTTAAGGCGGCTGAGCTTCATCCATTCCGAGACGTCTTTCATTTCTTTCTGTAGGTTAGTTTTGGCCGTGGCTGGGTCTTTGGTGAGGGAGAGTATTAGCTGGGTGTCGTCGGCGTAGGAGATGATGTTGATGTTGTGTTTGCGTGCGATGGCTGCGAGGGGGCTCATCTAGATATTGAAGAGGGTTGGGCTGAGTGAGGAGCCTTGGGGAACACCGCAGATTATCTTGGTGGGTTCTGAGTGGAAGGGAATGAGGCGGACTCTCTGGGTTCTGTCGGAGAGGAACGAGATGATCCAGTCCCGGGCTTTTCCAAGGATTCCAGTGGAGCCGAGGCGGGTTATTAGGGTGCGGTGGCACATGGTATCGGAGGCTGCCGAGAGATCCAGGAGGATGAGGGCAGTTGTTTCCCCGTTGTCCATCAGGCTCCTGAAGTCGTCGGTGACTGCGATGAGGGCGGTTGGCTCGAAATCCAGACTGGGATGGGTCGAGCGAGTTGTTAGCCTCGAGGAAAAGCGGTCAGCTGTTTGTTGACGGTCTTCTCGATGACCTTGGCCGGGAAGCGGAGAAGAGAGATGGGGCAAAAGTTCTTCAGGTCGTTGGGGTCTGCCATGGGTTTTTTCAGGGGGCGTTGATTTCTGCGTGTTTCCAGCTCTCGCGGAAGGTGGCTGATGCGAATGAGCTGTTGATGATGTTCCGGAGATGGGGTGCAATGATGGTATCGGCTTTGTTGAAGATGTGATGGGGGCAAGGGTCCGAGGGGGAGCCGGAGTGGAGTTCATGATGCTTATGGTCTCTTCGGAGCTGATAGGGGTCCAGGAGCTCAGGGTGGTGGTGGGGGCTTCTGGTTCAGTAGTAGGAGGCAGGGGTTGTGGTCCGAAGCTGTCGTGTAGATCTGCGATCTTTCGGTTGAAGAACGAGGCGAAGGAGTTGCAGAGTTCTTGTGTAGGCGTGATGTCGTTGGAGCTGGCGCTGGGGTTGGAAAGCTCTTTAACGATGTTGAAGAGTTCCTTGCTGTTGTGGTTGTTGTTGTCTAGTCGCTTTTTGAACGATGTCCTTTTGGAGGAGCGGATCAGCTGGTGGTGTTCACGGGCGGCGATCTTGAGGGCTGTCATGTTTTCTGTGGTTCGATCGTTGCGCCAGGTTTTTTCGAGGGTACGGCAGGCTTTCTTAGATTCTTTGAGGGCGTCCATAAACCATGGGGTTTTCCTGTTGCTGGTCCCACCAGGGGAGTTTCTTAGCGGTGCGAGGTTGTCGGCACAGTTGGTGATCCAGTGTGAGAGGTTGAGGGCTGCGTTGTTGAATTTACACAGAAAGCATATGCACTTTAGCACTGATTAGCAGTGGTAAAGTGCCCAAAGTCCTAAAAACAACACAAACAAGTCAAGAAAAAATAGGAGGAAGAAGCAAAATGTTTGGGGATAACCCTGTTAAAAAGGCCATTTCCAACAGAGACCAAAAGATTTAGGAAGCTGTGGTCCAAGAAAGAAAGGGCCAAGAAGAAAAAGTAGAAAGAAACTGTCAAGGAAGTTGAGGGAGTGGCTGCAGGAGAAGCATTAATTAAATATCAGCTAAGGGAAGTACATGATTCATTTGAGAGGGACAGTTAGTGTAGGATGGCTGGGATTACACTGGGAGAAAAATTGAATTGATTAAGGGTGCCAAACCCCTAAAGAGCACCCTTCGACTCAAAGCTGTTTTCCCTCAACCCCGTTCTTACAAGAGGACCAAAGAGCCATTGCATGAATCAATCCTGTCATTGAGAGCATGATAGAGCAAGGCACTCTAAAGAAGTAATCAGGAGTCCATGTAACACTCTGAACATGGTGTTACAGAAACAAACAAAAAGTGGAGGATAGTTCAGGATCTCCATAAAATTTATCAAATTGTCGATCCATGCTATCCTGTGGTACCTAACCCTACTGTGATTTTGTTCCAAATTCTCCCAGAGGCCAAATGGCTTAAGGTCATTGACCTCTGTCAAGTCTTCTTCTCTGTTCACTTACATGAAGAGGGCCAGTTTCTGATTGCGTTACAGTTCCAAGAGTCTCTTGTATGGTGTCCACAAGGGTATACTGAATGTCCCTCCTATTTCAACCAGATAAAAAGAGTCTAGAATCTCTGCAATTACCATGAAGCTCAACACTGATCTAGTACATTGATGATCTTCTGATTACGTCTATGAACAAGGACGCCTGTAAGCAAGAAAAAATTGCACTGCTCACCCACCTGGCTGAGAATGGGCATATACGCTTCCCAAGAGAAATTACAGTATTGTCAAAAAGAAGTCATATACCTGAAGCATCAAATAGAAAAGGGAGTGATGCAAGTGTCCTTAAAATGAAGTTCTCAACCACACAGGAAGAATTGCAAAGGTTGTTGGGCCTACTTGTCTATTGCCGACAATAGAGCCTGAACTTTTTCTTTGAAGCAAAGCCTTTGCTGAGACTGGCACACTCTGTAGACCCGGTAAGAAAGGATGACAAAAGCATGATAGCCTTCCAGGAGCTCAAAATCTACTTTGCAGTGCACTCGCTCTTGCAATGCCAGACTACATTAAAGAGTTTGTGCTCTATTGCCATAAAAGAGATGAGTGTGCACTGTCAGTACTAACAAAAGCCCCTGGGAAGACTGAGTATCCAATTCAATACTTTTTAGTGACTCTTGACCCTGTAGCAGCAGCATTCCCTGGTTGTTTCAAAGCAGTTGCAGTGGTGAGCCTTAGCATTCAGCAGACTGAAGGGATGTGATAGGTTACCCCCTGATAGTTATCTTCCCCCACTCAATTGAAACTCTCATGACCTGTATCTGCATGCAACATTTGACTAACGGCCGCTTGACATCCTATGAGAGAAGCATCCTGGAAGCTGAAAATGTCTACATCAGCAGATTCAACACACTAAACCCAGCTTCTCTTTTGCCATCCCCAGAGTGAGTGACCAGAGTGATTTTGACCATGTTTTAATGTTTCCGTTGTACACAAAACCAAGACCCGACATACTGGATGTACCCCTTCCTGAATCTGATCATACCCTTTTTGTTGAAGGGTCTTGTCTGAGAGACCGGCGTAGTATTTTGAGAGCAGCCTATGATGTATGCACATGAAGTGGAGTAGTGGAAGCATCCAAGCTGTTCCATGTAGCGTATGTACAAGTAGCTAACCTAATTGCCCTGCCAGAGCCTATTGTACTTTGGAAGGCTCAGGAGTCACCATTTATACTGACAGCCAGTATGGGTTTGAAATGGGAAATGATTTTGGCCAGTTGTGGCTGCAGCGAGGTTTCATGACCTCCGTTGCTTCCCCCTCTAGGAATGGACTGTATGTCTCCAATCTATTAGAATCTTTGCACTTGCCAAAGGAAATTGCCGTTGTGAAATGTGCTGCACACAAGAGTGGCAATGATTTCATCACCAGAGGCAATTGTTATACCTTTGAAATTGCCCAATAATTCACTCTTGAGTCCAGAATCTTTCACAAAGACAAACCATTTTATGCAGAGGGAGAGACTATTTAAAAAATGCTGGTAAATACTGTACACCCTTTCAATGAACTAAGAGAACTGCAACACACTGTCCCAGAAGTAGAAATGGGTAAATGGGAAGGGATGTGATATGTGGGAAATGCCAGTGATATTTGGGCATCTAGTGATGGGAAGCCAGTCCCATTCTATGTTGCCGGCTAGGGATGTCAGTTCATCTTTAATTGAATCAAGCAACTCACTTAAAAATTAGCTTATGGAGCGGTTGTGCACAGCACTAGGGGCTGGTCAGAGATTTCATTGTAGCTACAGGCAAGAGGCTTAAGGTATTGTATAGAGACTGAATGAGATTATCAAAGCTAAATTTGCCAAGGCCTGTGCCTCCACGTCACTTAAATGACCTGATGTACTTCCTTTGGTACTGATGATCATTCATTGTACTCCTTGTAAGCGAACAGGATTGTCTCCTCACTAGGTGTTGATGGAAGAGCCATGCAAATTCTTTCTGTTCCTGCAATTGCTTTTGTGAATATCACAAATGACCTGGTTCTCCAGTACTGCAAAGGAATGGCCGATGTGGTACATTCTATTTCCCATCAGGTTGATGCTCCTACTGCAGCTATCTGTGAGTCTCCAGGACCCTGATGACTCGGTTCACATAAAGAAACATGTTTGCAAGTCTTGCCTGGAGGAGCATTGGAGGGGCCCATATCAGGTTATTTTGGTCACTAATACTGCTGTCAAGTTTGCTGGTTTGCCGAACTGGATGCATACCTCCCACACCAAGAGGGTAAGATGAGAAAAGGAAGAAGTTGAGCCAACATCCAATAATTCATCAAGTCACACAAGATTTGAAATTTATGAAGCTTCTAAGGAAGAAGAAGAAGACAACTCTGAGCAATCACAATCTCTATCAGCAGAACGTCATCAGGAGTGAGAACCAGGTTAAGGAGTAGTCATCTCAGCAACTACTGTCGAAAAATAGAAATATTGATGTACATAAGCAACGTTCATTTCCCTTTTCCCACTCCTCTCCCTGCGCGTACCCTGAATACCGTAAAGCATTTAACTACATCCTACTGCCAGCAAAGGCCTGTACCCGTGTATACATGACAGCCATTTTAGGCACCCTGGCCCTTTTTGCCCGCCTGAGATTAGAATCACCGACTCCCCTTCTGCATGTACACGACCCTGCCCTGAAAGGCAGCCCCCTTTTGCTCGACCCACGCAAACCCCCCGTTCCCTCTTGAAGAGGCATCCTTCGCCCTAGCAGGCATAGCCCCCCCCCCCCTTAGCTGCACCTGACTGCCCCCGCTCTCATGCACGGGTCATAAGATCTCTCTCTCTCTCTCTGCGCGACCCCGGCCCTGCACGCACCCTGACCCCCTCTTTCTCCTCACATGAACGAATCATAAACCCTCTTCTTACGCAAAACCCTGTCCTTGGGGGTCACGGCCGCGCCTGACCAGCACCTCCTTCCCTTCCATGAATGCCCCTCTGTTGACAAGCCTTCCCTCCGCACTCAATTGTCCACGCGGCGTTAATACCACTCCTTTGATGACCCTTTCCCCCCCCCCGAGTCCAGCTGACCACACACGTCCGAGGCCATCGCCTGAGCCAGGAGATGCCATTTACTGCCCTTATTGTATAAAGTCACTCCTCTTCAAAGGATCCTCTATTTGTCTTAGCCACCCCACCCCTTGGGCTATGATCAGGCGTACACATCCTGCAAAACACTCAGTTGCGTGATTGCCCTCCCCTCTTATCAGCAGGTCAAGGGTCCCCATTGTGAATGTATATGGGTAGGATCACCACGAGGATTATAGGGATGTCTTTCCTTTTGCGTCACACCGTCCTGATTTTGTTATCATGTGTTCTGTAGAGTATAAAAAGCCAGAGTCTCAGCTCACTTGTTAGAGCACCTCCCGAAAGACACTGTGTTTCGTGTCCGAAATGACATGCTCTCCTCATGAGAAATAAACTCTGTTCTTGATTCCTGCTCCCAGCGCCCGTCTCTTTATTTTGGTAATTATACAGAATGGGAACTAAGAGGCGGTTTGCGCCAGCAGCCTGGGCATCGATAGGGATATGGTTTCATTGTCTACAATTGGCGCCCAACGTGGGGCCCATCAGTGACATAAGGTTCGGTAAGAGAGATCCAGACGAAGAAGTGAACGTCTAAATGATCGGGGCATGCCTGCCTTGAGAGGGCCCTCGCCCGGCGGCCGATCAGCAGAACTTCACTAATTCTGAACGGACCTCTCATCAGTGACCTATTGTCCTGACTGGGATCCCACAGGAATGCTACATGGAGTAAGAGAACGATCGGGCGCTGGAGGAGGAAATCGAAGAACTATCCATATGGTCCGGTCCGGGTAAGATTAAGTAGGGCGTTCCTACGCCTGATTGGTAGGGTGGTTCTATCCACCCAATTGTTGATTGATTGTATTGAAAATCGGTATTTGTATACCGAAATTGCTGATTGTTGATTGTTTGTATTGAAAACCGGTATTTGTATACTGGCATTGTTGGTATTGGTTCATTTAGCTTTGAGGGCTACTTGACATATTGGTTCTCTTTTGAGAACGAGACATTCTCTGTTTGCAAACAGCGGCGAATAGGAACGTCGTCCCTCTTTGCAGATAGAGAAGGGTAGGTAATGTAGACTTTTGTCCCCGGTATTAATCCGTCATGCCTACTTTTCTCCCCACTGAATTGTTTGAAGTCGATTGATAACCGATTGTTGTTCTTTAAGAATTGTTGAAGTCGATTAATAATCGATGTTGTTCTTTAAGAATTGTTTGAAGTCGGTTGATAGTCGATGATTGTTCTTTTGAGATCTTCCCTGTCTACAAACTGAGACGAGTAGAAATATTCTGTCTTCCTTTTTGGATAGCGAAGGGCAGGTAATGCAGACTTTTGTCCCCGTTGTAATCCGTCATGCCTGTTTTTCTCCCCACTGATTGATTGAAAACCTGGACATTGTTGTTCCAGGCATTGTTTCGTTTGAGGTATTTTCCGCCTGCAAACAACGTGGAATAGAGATATTCTATCTAGTCTTTGCAAGTAGAAAAGGGTAGGTTATGCCCCTTTGTGAATTCGTCAGTCCTACCCACTCCCCACTGGTTGGTTATTGTGGGGTAGCTCGCATGGTCCGCCCAGGAGACTACTCTTATGGAGGACATATGCTCCCTACTCATGGGCCATTTAGTAGAAATAGACCGACTGGTCCGTCCAGGAGGCTACCCTAGTAAATGGAAGTACATCGCTCGGTCCGTCCAGGATGATACCCTAATGAAGGAATATATGTTCCCCTTTTGATCGATAATCTCGTTCCACCCCGGACCATTTATTGGGGGGAACTCGTCTGGTCCGCCCAGAAGTACCCCCTAGTGAAAAGGACACATAAAAATATGAAGTGATCACCGTTCCCTACTAACAGAAAGCTTTAGCTCGAAACACGCTAAGGAAGAGAAAGAAAAATAAAAGGAAATCAGGCTAAGTCAGTAACCCCCTGATGAGCTTTTGACTTCACCAAAAATAAGAAACATTAGAAACGGTTCGTAATAAGAAATGTAAAATGGCGAAAAGATTTGATAGCAGAACATAGCTGCGAGGTAGCTAGGCTTCACTGCCTGTTCCTGTTCGCAACATGCCTGCCTCATTGCCCGCCACGCCCAAATAACGGTCACATGAAATAGAAACAATCAAATAGGTACCTACCCTCATTCCGGAAGCTCCCAAGGTGCAACAGGTCCGCGGTTACGCCCATCCGGAAGGCGAGGCCTCGAGGCACGAGGGGCCCGCCTGACCACGGTTGGGAGGAGATGATGTTGGGCAGGCGGTCCAAAGAATGGCAGAGTCCTCTCCTTCTCTCCTCTTCCGCTGCCCTGCAGGCCACGGGGGGGGGGGGCTGTCTTGCCTCAGCCACCGACCACCCCCCCCTTCTGTCTCTCGCCTGGTCCGACCCACGAAGAAGGCAGAAGCCGAAGGCGAGAACGACGGCGAATCAAGTAGTCCCGCCACATTTCAAATTCGCCGCATGCCATCGCCTGCTTGTCAAAGGCCGAAGCCAAGGCGAAAACGGCGGCAAATCAAGTAGTCCTGCCAGATGCCAAATTCACCGCATGCCGCCGCCTGCGTGGGTGCGGCCGCCACATGTCAAGGGAAAGGGGGGGGCTGTCTTGCCTCAGCCGCCGTCCACCCCCCCCCATCTTCAATAGCCAGCACGGCCAATATCGAGACGACGGAGCCGAGTAACGGCGCGGGGTCGCTGGAAGGGGGAGGTGACGCGAACGAGCCTCCCCCACCTCCCTCCAGGTGGAGGCTTCCAGCGACACCCCAATGCTCTTACTTAAAGAGGGTCAACATCATAAAGCGGTCTTCTGCCCAGGACGGGCACTCGCTCCATATCGCCTCTCCTCGACCTTGAAGATTCTATAAGAGCCGGGGGGCCCCCGACCCCCTGCGTGGGTGCCCCCACCCCCTTCACTGGGAACCACGACACCGGTGCGACTCCTGCCGGCACCAGCCTCGGATTAGAAATGGCTAAAATGCAGCCACGGCACAGACTTGTTCAGTTCCGGAGGAACACCAGGATGACCCGGTAGGAAAATTGTTGCCGCCCTTCCCACTCTTTGACTCATGGTCCATATTGTTAGACTGTTAACCTTATAGCACAAAACTTTTTGAATTCCCAACGGAAGGCTCTGGGCCAACCATGCAAGACTAGAGACATCCTGACTGTGCTGGAACTCGCCTGACCCCACCCAAAATGGCGCCGACACAAAATGAGACTTTTTTTTTTAATGGACTTTATTGTACCATGACCATGCAACTTTTTTTACCCCGAGATAGATATATATAACGTTTTTGATAATGAAAGTGGATATGAAGGATATTGAGCATGTGCTTGGACAATGAATTGACTTAGGGTGGGTACTGATTATGAGTTGGAAAATGAATTGGTGTAATTTAGATAAAGAATGAGTATTGAATAATGAATTATGAATTGATTAAAACTGAATTGTTGACATGCATCATGCCTGCTCTGAAGGAAAATTTTAACACGATTTTATTGCACTGCTGCACTTTATGCCATGAACTGCCACCGATATCGTTTATTAAAAGTATTTTGAAAAAGAAAGCGTGGTTGTAGCAGTTGCCTTAATGAGTTTTGGATGTCTTCCTACTGTGAGCGAAGAATAAGTATGATGAAGGATGTAGATGAAAAGGGATCAGATATTTGACAGCTACAATTATGTATCGCAGGCAGCCAGGAAAAGTGTTTTAGACTCCCTTAAAACGACTCCGCAGAAATGCCACCTGACCGTCACCCTTGCGCCCGACAAAGAGGGTTACGACCGGGTAACTCATGTAGATGGGCAGATCGCCAATGATTATCTATCTGACACTATTGGTCAATCTGGGCTTAAACGCCGAGATGGTAAAGAAAGGCAGTACGTGGAGAGGGGTCGAGTATGTGGTAAGTAAAAACTTTCTTCGGACTACTACATGCTGATGCACTTTGAATGCTACCTCCCTACCCCTTCTTTTCCCTCCCTTCTGCAGGTCACGTCAGAACGTCGGCTGAAGTGTGGAAGAGCGACGGTCGGATCACCGACGAAACAGGAAAAGAGGGAATATGTGTGTGGCCGTTATAACGATAGGTTTTTAAAAGAAAAGACGTAGACTTAACATGACTATTCCTCCTTAGAACATAGCGACTGAGAGGATAGACCGACACCGAAACTGGACAGGTACTGAATGACGAAAAAAAATTGACTAGAAATGACGTATTAAATAATGTAACTGGACGTTCGACTAGGTAGGGAGAGGACAAAGAAAAATTATACAGGTAAGGGTTGCCACGGCACCACCCGTCTAGGAAGTTAGAAATGTTGTTAATGTTCAAAATACACTACCCCCTTTCTCACACTCTTGTAGATATAGCCAAGCTGTCCGACTGTTCTCCCGATCAATACTTGCCGTTGCCCCAGCCTGGAGAACTTTCCACCAAAGGAAGGAACTGAAAAATGGGTTAAGATCCAATCACGGGTAACTAGCACAGCCAGGTTAATTTCTGATCAACCACCCGAGGCGTGAGTATTGGTAATAGGGGACGCTCGCAGGTATGACAAGCGAGAAGGGAAAGGGGGGAAGGGCAGAAAGAGCTAAGCACGTAGATAAATAGGATAGTAAAGATACGTAGGATATATATATATAAATAGATCTTGTAAACTAACAATTGTTTTCTGTCTTGTCGTGGATGTCTTGTATATGTATAATACATGTGCCGTCTTCCCTGTCTGAGTTTGTGTGTGTGTAAATGTACGAATTTATGTCTTCCCTCTGTCTGTATCTGTGCGTTACCTGACCTTTGCTGTTTCGTGTTGTGAGCGCACTAAATGACCTATTTTTGTACACGTCTCTCTCTCTCTCTCTCTCTCTCTCCCTCTCTCTCTCTCTCTCTCTCTCTCCCTACATGTCATACGTGTACCGAATGGCTCGTTTAGATTGCGGACGACTCTCACTCTCTATGAGAGTCTGCCTATTCTCTCTCCTTCATTGGTAAAATTGTGCCCCACCGGCACCAGTCTGATTTGATACATATTGAACGCAAAGGTGTTCAACGAAATTGACCGAAACTAAAATGATTGTATCTCGCCATGTTACTGCCTCTCCTTTCTGTAAAATGAATGAACTTGAATTGGCTGAGAAGGAAAGGACAGGTAAGACGACTAAAGTCCCCCAAATCAGGCCATTTATAGGGGAACTGTATGTCAATGGCATCCTATGTCTGTTCTTCAGAGACGAACGCCAACGTCTAGACTGACATCCAATACCCAGATTGCCCCACCCCTTTGCACCCAAGCGCAAGCGCCCGAAGCATCCCCGCCCCATTTTTGATAGAACCACTCCTGTTGTCCCAGGTATAAACATAATGATCGTGGGTAGCTGCTGACCCTTGAGGAAATCTTGTTTCGCCTGACTCTCGATAATGACACCCCCGCCTTGTTCGAAAAGGTTAGCCGGCCCTGATGGGAAATGTTCTGTAAAATGCTGAATATGATGTAATGCACAGTTGATGGGGACCTCACTTGATTTATACCTGCCATGAACCCAGCAGGAATACTGACACGTGCACTGCTTGGTAATGGATCTCTGACCGTGACCAATGAGCGTATCTCCCAAATGCGTAGAAATGAGGGAGGAATTCAGCCTGCATAGATATCTTCTTTTGCCATTTCACTGAAACATTGTCTTGTACCTATTCAAGGATTCACGATCACCGAAGGAGATGGGTCAGATGTGACGTACAGCCCGACTGCAGATCTTGGGACTCGTGTGACCTCGACCAACGGTGGAGCCGCAGAGCAACAGGATACGGGACGAGACCGCAACTTCAACGTGGAACATGAAAAACGGCGAGCCACCTCGAAGCCACTCGCCTGCTAAAACCACGTGTGCCTGGAGTCTCCGCCCCCCTTCCTTGAGCCCGATGGATGGGCCTGCCTGCTTGTTATCCTTTGCTCCCTTGGTCCCTTTTGCGTGTCCCAGGAACTCTGACCCAACTCCACCCTCTCCCCTATCGACTATTTGAACTTCACTCACCCTCTTTTCCACGTGATTTTTTGCCAAAGGAACGAACTGCATTCCACTGGGAATAGGGTGCTGCCATAGAACTATGGGTGCCGAGCATAAGGCGCCACCAACCGGATTGTTTAGGGAACAGGACTGTGGTCTAACAGCAGAGGACTGACCGCACCCTGCAACGCGAAGGGATAGAACAGAGCTGGACCTATAGCTCCACCGCCGGTGCTCAACAGCGCCAACGAAAGTACTACTAGAGCCTACCAGTGATGGCTCACTGACAAAAAGACACTGGGACGAAGAAATATTGTACATTGAGCTGAATTCCGCTCTCAACTACCTGGTCAAAACTGTTCATTGGTTACATTTTTAGTCAGAAACATTTATGCTATGTAGTGCTTTGAAATGATAGGAACTCGACAAATGCAATCTCCTATGTGCCGTATTCTGCCAAACACATCAACTGTCCATGATTATATACCATATGCTAATATTGACAATGCTAATTCTGCGACCGTGCCTGTTTATATGTACCATTATCGATCACGAAAATGAACTTTTGCTATGTAAAAAGGGGCGACTGTCGAAAAATAGAAATATTGATGTACATAAGCAACGTTCATTTCCCTTTTCCCACTCCTCTCCCTGCGCGTACCCTGAATACCGTAAAGCATTTAACTACATCCTACTGCCAGCAAAGGCCTGTACCCGTGTATACATGACAGCCATTTTAGGCACCCTGGCCCTTTTTGCCCGCCTGAGATTAGAATCACCGACTCCCCTTCTGCATGTACACGACCCTGCCCTGAAAGGCAGCCCCCTTTTGCTCGACCCACGCAAACCCCCCGTTCCCTCTTGAAGAGGCATCCTTCGCCCTAGCAGGCATAGCCCCCCCCCCCCTTAGCTGCACCTGACTGCCCCCGCTCTCATGCACGGGTCATAAGATCTCTCTCTCTCTCTCTGCGCGACCCCGGCCCTGCACGCACCCTGACCCCCTCTTTCTCCTCACATGAACGAATCATAAACCCTCTTCTTACGCAAAACCCTGTCCTTGGGGGTCACGGCCGCGCCTGACCAGCACCTCCTTCCCTTCCATGAATGCCCCTCTGTTGACAAGCCTTCCCTCCGCACTCAATTGTCCACGCGGCGTTAATACCACTCCTTTGATGACCCTTTCCCCCCCCCGAGTCCAGCTGACCACACACGTCCGAGGCCATCGCCTGAGCCAGGAGATGCCATTTACTGCCCTTATTGTATAAAGTCACTCCTCTTCAAAGGATCCTCTATTTGTCTTAGCCACCCCACCCCTTGGGCTATGATCAGGCGTACACATCCTGCAAAACACTCAGTTGCGTGATTGCCCTCCCCTCTTATCAGCAGGTCAAGGGTCCCCATTGTGAATGTATATGGGTAGGATCACCACGAGGATTATAGGGATGTCTTTCCTTTTGCGTCACACCGTCCTGATTTTGTTATCATGTGTTCTGTAGAGTATAAAAAGCCAGAGTCTCAGCTCACTTGTTAGAGCACCTCCCGAAAGACACTGTGTTTCGTGTCCGAAATGACATGCTCTCCTCATGAGAAATAAACTCTGTTCTTGATTCCTGCTCCCAGCGCCCGTCTCTTTATTTTGGTAATTATACAGAATGGGAACTAAGAGGCGGTTTGCGCCAGCAGCCTGGGCATCGATAGGGATATGGTTTCATTGTCTACACTACTGTGAAGCCAATCACTGGATTAAGAATACCCATTCACAGAGATAGTGAAAGCTCAGGAATAGCTGTAAAACCCTGCCAAAGTTAGGGCTTCAGGAGTCAGATTGTAGTGTGGTACAAGGAAGTTCCACCTCTGAGAGGGAATCAGCTTTGTCAGGACCTGAGATTTCAAGCACTTCCAAGTATGAAGGTTTGTCTTAATAAGTCTGGCTAAAGACTGAGGCAACTCAGAAGTGACTATTGCCAACAAGAAATAGACCTGAGACAATAGGGGATGTTAGTGAGCTAGAAGACCCACAGAAAGATTATTAAACTGATGCCAGGGATGAAAGTATAGACTTGACTATTTCTAAATGACCCAAGAGCGCGAGGAAGATCAATCGAAAATATTTAGACCCAGATTGGACATCCCTAGCCAAAATCAACTTAGAGTCTGAAGATTGCCTGACTGACATTCATGAACCTCTTTGAGAACAGAGCAAGTACTACAAAGAGCTCTTTTATGTCAATCACTGACAAATGTTGAAAAGAACGATAAGAGAACTAGAGTAATGGTCAGAGAACATTAGAGCATTAGGCGTCCAGTTGACTCAGACTAAAAATCACAATAGCTTTCGAGATAGGGTAGTGACGGTAGGGTAAAGCTTAGAGGACAAAGTGTTTCAATCTGAAATACCACTATTTCCTTGATCTGATATAATTTAACATGGTGCAGAAACAATGCAAATTCTTGCTGGTAGTTATGGCAGTTTCCATATCTGTTTCTATGACTGGATGGCTGCTAGCCCTTTACCTACTGGGTGGTGTTATCCCTCATATTCTGGTGAACACTTCAATTAAACTTGTTGTCAGCAAGCCAGTACACGAAAACAAAGATTCACACATTCCACAGCATGAGAGTAATTGTAGCTACAATGCCTATTTTCAAATGCTAGCTGAATATGTGAAGGTTATGCAGGTAGAAAACTGGTATGTGTGTTCTTACCCTCCAGCTTCTGCTGCTGAATGGGCAGCATTTTTTCATATATGCAGTCCTACTCATTTTCATGCTCCGGCTTCTTGAATCTTTTTTACCGACAAAATTCTATTAAGCTGCTTTATTTAAATTACTATAAACCTTTGGAAAATGCATCAATTGTGAACGATGCAAACATGTATTCGAGGGCTACTGCCCATGTTTATCGTTCTTAGAAAGCTTTTAAATCAAGGGATCATTGTGAGTATATGATTAAATTCTCTATCCCTGTAACCAACATGAGCGCTACTAACCAAAGCATGCATGACTTAACCTGCAGAATTAGTAAAGATGAGAGGGTATTCCTGGATGAACTGAATGAAAGGATAAGTGTAGATGAAGAGAAATGGGAAAAGAAAACTAGTGCAGAATACATTATTAGAAAGGGTGAGGAGATGTTAAAGTAACCAACCCAAAGATTGAGTATTGATGTTGTTGCCAAGAAGGGATCCTTATGCATGGTAAGGAAACAAGAAGCATATGTGACAGTGGAGAATTTATGGTGAAGTGAATGTGACTACAATTACTTAGTTATAGGCAGAACCTTTGCTGAATTTGAGGTAAGTATCAAGTGCATCTATTATGTGTGTGGTAAGTTTCCAGTTGCCACACAATTGGATATGTAGTTATTATGCAGCCCTACTTTTTCCTAGAATCTATCACTCTCACAAGCTACATTTTCCTCCTTTTTGCTATACAAAAAGCAGCAAGCGCAGTTTTAAGCAGATCCTTGGTGATATCTTTAGAACACTTATACCTTCGATAGGAGATGCACTGTATGGTGTTAAGATTAGAAAGCGATCCACTTTAGCAAACCGACTTGCTACCAATACTGCAGGAGCTTCAACAGTTGTAAATAAGGAATTGCTTGCTATGAGAACTATGGTTATGCAGAATTGCCTTTCGCTGGATTTACTCCTTGCGAAATAGGGTGGATTTTTCCAGGTCATTCATATTAAGGAATGCTGTGTTTATAAACCACGCCTAGATAAGAAGCTTAATGGCTATATTACTAATATTACAAACATAACACAAGAACTAACCAAACTGGAAGAGTCATGTGCCTAAGAAGGAATAGGTTCCATATTTGGATCTATTGGGAGAGGTTTTGCCAAGAAAGGGGAGTGACTTGGTAGTGTAGGTGGAGGAATTCTAATATTGCTGTTAGCTCCTATCTTCGTTATAGTAATTGACATTGCATGTGTGCTTATTAATGTTTTTTTTGCTGGAGAATTTCATCAAGCATTGGTATGGACTATAGGTAAAAGAAGGTGAAAGCAACGAGAGGAAGAAAAAGAATTATACTTGGTGTGCAGGTTGAAGAGATGCAAATTGATCTCCACAACACCTTAAAGGATTTGGGAGAATCGAAGGAGAAGAACTTAAAGTTAATGAAAGCTGTGCTGTAATAAAGATGTAGAATGATGATTTAGAAATCATCAGGGGGTTTGTAAGAGTTGTTTTTCTTTTGTCTGCTTTAAATACATTAGAAACTAAGCTTACACTAAGATAAACTGTGTTTACACTGTCCTCCATCTTGAATTGAAGTCATAATATTCCCTGTGACGACTACTACTGTTGAATCTTGTTCTAAATAAAGAATTGCAAGCTGTACACAAATAAACCCAGAGCATTCCCAGAGACTTCTCCCCAGGCTGTACATAACCAATTAAATGTTTCTTCTTGCTTGTTCCTCATTAGTGCATATCCTGAGAACCATGTATGTGTGTTGTAATGTATGAAAACTATTGTCAATGAAAGGACTCACTTTTATCTGTATCACGGAACCCCCATTTCCATTCTTATAAGACGAATCTATGCCGGATTTCAATTAGCACTTTACTAAGTTCTTTGTGCTTATGATTTGTATGCTTTGCTATTAAACTTACTGATGGCATAATTCCTGTATTTTGCCTATTCATTTCTTATATAAACCTTTAAACTTTAACTTGTGTCAGTCATTCTTTGAAAATGATGCAGACCTGATTATTGGAATTTAACTTATATGTATTCGAGACGGACCCAATAGGGGAGCACCAAAGCGCGTATCAGGACTACACCTCTCCTGGTCCTAGCAGTTGGCATTCTTTGGTATGTTTATGAAAGAATGGTTTTCGTGCTGACAATAGCTGCAAACTGGTCTCAACCTCATAGAGAATCATGTTCCTGGTTGACACCTTGGGTGAACATAATATAGGAACAATGATTCTTGATGAGCTTTCTGCCCCATGCCGGTTGTCTGGAGTGAAGTGAGTCTTTCTTTGCAGACCGAGCTTTGCTTAATGCATGTGGGATTTGCAGGAATTGCTACATATGCTTCTCCAATCATGTTTATTTATTGGCAAGTACAAACCAAGGAAGAAGCACAGGTGCAGGTACCACAGTACAGGTGATCTTTCATGGGTATGCACCTGTTACAACGCAATTTTTACTCCGCACTACCACTACAACGCAGGCATTACAACGCATACCGTTACAACGCATTGCGCTGGGGGGCGCTCTAGGATAAGAGGTAAGTTTAATTTACTATCCAACACCTTCCCTAGGGTCCACGGGGACTGGAGTTAGAATAGTAAATTATACTTACCACTATCCAGCACCCCAAAGCGCTATGCGTTGTAGCGGTATGCGTTGTAAATACCGCGTTGTAATGGTATGCGGAGTAAAAGTATGCGTTGTAACGACATACATCCCTTTCATGTTAAGGCTGTTTACAGTTAATAAAGCTAAGCGCTTCTTCTCCTTTATGACAACCACTACGTTTGTAGGTCTGCGGTACTGAGGCAAAGACACCGCTTTTTTAAGATAGAAGCTGGGATTTTTCTTATACCGTTAACCATTATTTAGTAACAAGATGATGTTTTCGGTTTCTTTTCACTGTGCTTATCTGTACCCCCTCTATAAAAAAACTCTTTAGCAGAACCTCTATTATAAAACCACCCAGTAGCTGTCTTAAACTTTTATTTCACTTTACATATTATTCTCTATATCTCTTATTAGCTCTACTCTCGTTTTTAGCCTGTGATACCGGTAAAGTATTTTTGTTTAAATATTTCAATCAGGTAGTCCAAGGTCTCTTCTGGTTCAACCATGATTCTGATATTTTAAGGGGTAAATAGGATTAAAATGAAGGGCTTTCATAAGCTGTACAATCAGGCTGAAATCAATGCACTTTGGCGGCAAAGGTTTCACCTCATTCGTATCAGTTTAACACCTAAATACAGCAGCCAACAACTGAAAGTCTACCAGTTAAGACTTTCAAAGGGTCTGCCACCATGCATCAACATGTATTGCAACATTTTCTGTAACTTTTGATCTGTTTGAGCTAGATTTTTTTGTTCAAATATGTAAATTATGTCGTAGATTATGGATTATGTGGCAACTGTGGCTTATCATAATTATGTGGAAAACTCTGCAGCTGCAGGATTGCATAATCTCAGGGAACCTGACAATTTCCATTGTGCCTGACTGACGGCCCTAAAGGGGTGAGTTGAGAAATCAGTTTCGAAGCCGGATGCTCTTGGTGACCTAGACGAATAGCTCTGTACCATACACCAGACAGCCAGTTGTAAGAGGTGGCTTGGCGTCTATGGCTGTTCACGAAGCATATGCAGCACTGGAGTGAGACAGCCGGCTCTGGGGGCCCTTGCTATCCCCAAGGGTTGCACTACAGTGGGGCCAGGGAAGACTTGTCTGCCCCTGCCCGAGTCGCACATCCTCTATCCAGCCAAGATAGGAGAAGGTTGGTGACCAATGAATAATCTCGGTGGCAATACATCTTTTCATTTTTACTTCATTGGGTGGACCCCCCTCTTCTACTAATAGCTTGTAATGACCAATAATTACAAATATACATTTTTAATTTGTGCATAAATCTCAGTAAAGGCTTTGTAGAGAATAAGGGCATTTCTTTCCAGTGGAGTTCTTTATTTGGAAAACACTTAAGCTGTTATTTTGTAACAGGTTCAGACCGGACCCGGTTAGTCTTTGCAAACACTCCTCAGCACCTACCCTAATGTCAGGTGAATGTGAGTCACACAGGATGCCTCGGTGAGTTGGGCAAAAGGCCTGGAGTGGCGAGGATGGCCCAGCCCTACAAGGACTTGTTCAAATCACACGCGCCCAGAGGGAAGTGATCAGTGTACCAGTGGACCATGACATTTCTTTAGAAGTTCATTAACTTTAATGTGGCCACACAGGAAAAGACAGTGTGGTAGTTGCAGGTGGATATTAAGTGATGGAGAAGGAGCAATCAACTGTGGCTAGAATGTGCCCTCTGAATTTTTACAAGGTGTGCTGACATGGCAACTTTAATTAGAGTTCTTAGGGTTGGTTTTGGTCATCGCGTAAGCTTAGGTTTTTATGGAGTGCTTTTAGGCCAGCAAAAACACAACCAAATTTGGATCCAGGTAGTGTAAAACTTCATATGTTGATTTTGTATTTAAAGTAAAAACTTTAGGGGCGTGGCCTTCTGTGCTCCAAAAGGGCTGCCTTTTTAAATCTCTGTTGGGCGGTGCCAGTGTTGTGGCTGTCTTGACAATTACCAGGACTGGTGAAGGCAAGAGGGTCCATGATCGCGTTGTAGAAGCCCCATTGAACGGGTGAGCCTTTCTCTACAGAGTTGGTTAGAAGCAAGATGGTGGCCAGGGTTGGGTTAGGTTTAAAAAGGGGCCCGAACACCCAAAAAAAAGGTAGCCGACATTTGCAGATTGCACTTTTTTGCAAAAAAATGACTTCAGCATTTTAAGTATAATGAAAAGAAGGAGAGGGCCTCTGAAAGAACCATGTTTTCTTAACTTTACGGGTCAAAAATAAAATCCAAATGTTGCCAGGATTAATTGTGCACGGATTGGTATACAATGGTGAGCTTCACCTGCTCAGGACCTCCCTCCCACCGCTCAATCTGCATTCATTAATGGGCTGGTCCAGCTAGAGACCGAGAATGACACCTCCACCCGTTGGTAAAAGAGAGGTTAAGGGGGCCCATCTGCCTGCGGAAAGGCCGCTCAGGCCCCTCTGGGCCCCTGGCAGCATCTGAACAGTATAGACGCAGCCCAAATCGGCAACTACGCTGGCCAAAAAAGTGGGCCACTGCTGCAACTCATATATACACGCCCATTGCCCGAGTGCCCGGTTTACTAATCTGACCCTGATGGTGGCCACAAAACTTTGAGCGTCGCGATGCAACAGATTGCTGGGGTCTGATGAGGCGAGGTGTATGATCAACTTCACGGTTCACAGACATATATGATTCTGTTAATGGACCTATTCTCATGTTGGCCTGTAGTTAAAGTGGTGGACAGGGTGGATAAGGATAAAGTATTGGAATTCTTGGGTGAAATTCTCACATCCAATATCACTCACCAGTGTCCCTTGTGGGTGATAATGGGGTCCCATTTTTATCTATCAAGGCAAGAACTTACTTTGAGAGGTTGGGCATTATTCATGGGACCACATCCTAACACAATCCAAGCGGGAATGGAATGATGGAAAGGTTTAATCGTGTTTTAAAAGCAGGGCCGGACTGGCCGTAGCAGGCACCGGACGATCCTCCGGTGCGCCGCTAGGGTGGGGGACGGTTTTAGGCATCGGGCCGTTTTTGTTACATGGCCGTTTTGCAGCATAGCGGCAAAATCGGCCCTGTAACAAAATCGGCCGAAAACCGGCACGGCAAATAGCTCGGTCGCACCTACAAAACTCCCCCCCTGGGGGCCGGCCGAGCTCTTTGCCAGGGCCGGTTTTGGTTCCCAGTTTTAAAGGCATCATTCCATTAGCTATGAATGGAAGTGAAGATTGGATTACGCAGGTTGGAAAAATGGTTTGGGCTTACTGAGTTACATGTACTGAGGCTACTGGTTTACCTCCTTTTGTTATAATGCGGGGCATAAACCAAGGTCTAAGTATAATCCTGGTTGCCTATATACGTCCGGTGTGGAACAATGGTCAAGAGAAGATGTAAAGAATAGAATGGAATACATGCATGACAAGAGCAAAAAATATTTTTACACAACACATGGAGTGAGACCTGCCAAAATCAAAATTGGTGATTGGGTACATGTCAAAAAACCTGGATTTATAGTCAAAGGAGAAAGTGTTATCTTTGATGCCGAAGAAGTGGTGTAAGTGTTTCAGAATGCAGTAAGACTCAGGAATGGTAAAGTTTGGAATCTAAAAAGGGTGGCTAAATGTATGGAGGTGAATGATATTGGGGGTACAAGCAGGAATTTTGAATGGCTAGATGATGGTATGGTTAACAAATTTAGGATGAGTCCAGAAGTTTTTACTCACAGGAAAATTCCAATCTTGCAAAAGGTGTGGGAATACCAGTCTCAGATAGGCAGGAAGGTGTATGCATTCCTCATACCACAAATGAGGTCGTTAGGGTGTCGTTTCTTCATCTGACCAGAATTTAATAGAAAGATTGGCAAGGGGAAGGAAGGCTCTTGGTTGGTTGAGGGATTGCGTGGTGAACATTATGTTATTCAACAATATGTAATTGATCTTCCATGTTCAAATGTATTGTATATTCGTTGTATTTTTATAGCCAAAATGTAAATACGTCCTTCTTTTAATTTCTTCTTTATTCCTGCTCCCTTCCTTCTTCTTCACATATGCATTAGTATTTATTTTGTTGTATGAAAAGGGGTGAGTTAGTTTTATGGTGCTTCGATACCAAGAATACTTGACTAGCAAGCATTCCTGGAATGTTTGTGTTTGATGAATGTGTGGCTCCTTGAGGCAGTTGAAGACTAATTCTGCATCCAGTGCATCTTTTCAACACTTTCTCATAAATAGGATCATATTTGGATCCACATCAGCAGTATCCACTACTTTGCTTGTAGGGAGGGCCTTAACCACTGAGTCTGTTCCAATACATCTTTGTCACACACTTTCCACAGGCGGGATTGGATGTATGCTGCAACTGCAGGGGAAGGGACCCATTCTGATGTTGACCTCTGATACAAACTTTTCTCAGGTTTAAACAATGGTAGGACATTTTATCTTTGATGGGTTTTGAGAGTTGTTTTTGGCAGCTTGAGGGAGTCACACTTTTACGTTTGTTGGTCTTGGCCGAAAGTTGCCAGATGTCTGGAAATCTGAATGACCATATTTGATTGCCCCGGAATCCAAATCACCCCTGTCCATAGACTGGTATGTGGGCTCTAGGCCTCCTGAATGGGACTTCGAGAAGGTATATCTGTGGTCAGCTAGAAAGAAACTGTGAGTTTGTCCATGGCATCAGAATGTGCTTGTGAGGGGTCGTTCTTCACAATCGTCTCCTACATTATTAGGCACCATTTTCTTAAGTTCTATACTAAAAGGCTTCAAAGCTGAGGTTAAAAGTTCATTAACTAAGGGGCAGATTTACAATAACTGGTGCATCCCCAGGGATGCGCCACTTATTGTGCGCCGCAGCTTCGCCACCCATGGTGCGCCGCATTTACAATGCAGCTCACCATGGGGCAAAAAACGGCACAGATGCGTCACGCATCTGTGCGGTAAAGGCGGCGCATTGATGGAGTTGCGTCGCAAGCGCAACGCAGCTCCAGCAATGCTTTGGGGGGCCCTATATGTCCAATGCTGCGTCAAGCCTAACGCCTACTTCAAGCAGGTGCAGGGTTTTGATGCAGCATTGGCCTAAAAGTGACTGAGTGAAATCTTACAGATTTCACTCAGCCACTTTTAGGAGGCGTTCCTGCACCGGAACGCCCCCCTCCCTGCGCCGGAACACCTCCTTAAGGCGCAGGGCTTTACAACATGACGCATCTCCCAGATGCGTCAGGTTGTAAATACCCCGCACCATGGCGCATCTTTTGCGCTGATGCTGACGCTGCGTCACAAAGTGACGCAACGGCGGTGTAAAAGAGGCGCAAGGGGCTTATAAATCTGCCCATACATGTTTAGATGAGACCCTCATCTAAATAAGAAATCGGAGTCCGCCTCGCAATACTATTTATAATTGTCAAGTACAAAGGCCTCATTGGTGAACAAAATTAAATGAAATTAAGATTTCCAAAGCGCACTACTTCCCATAGGTGTCTAGGCGCTGACTCCCAGAGGGTGGACCATGGTAAGGATAGAACCAGACGTCAAGGGGGACAGAAAAGTAGTGCTGAGCTCATTGTTAAACAGCCAGGTTTTAAGAACCTTACGAAAGATAAACTGATCCTTTAAGGTTTTTAGTTTCAGAGTAAGGGTGAGCGCAAAATCTGTTCCGCTCGCGGATTTCGCCGATTTTCGGTAAATCCGCGAACTCCCGCGAATTTACCGAAAATCCGCGAAATACGCGAGCGGCGGATTTGGGGGGAAAAATTTCAAGCCTGTTGAACTTGTAACTATATAATAGTTACTAAGTTAGCTTCAACAGGAAGCACTAATAGATAAAATAAAGCAGGTGCTCGAGCACCTGCTTTATTTTATCTATTAGTGCTTCCTGATGAAGCTAATTTAGTAACTATTTTAGGATGGCGCTGGCAGCTTGCCGGCGCCATCCTAAAATAGTTACAGGATGATGGGCACTGGCAGGCAGCTCACTCAAGGGACCCCTGCGCTCTTCTGTGTGATGGCAAAGTTAATCAGCCCCCAAAAATGTGAGTTTTGTCGAGGCTGGGCAGGTGTGCGTTCTCCCCATATCTATCGTCGAAAATTAGCTTTAATGCTTGATGGAGGCCTTTGCATTATTGACTTTCACAAGCTCAATCCCTGTGCAGTTCCTGTGATCACGAGCTTCCTACCCGGCCTTTACCCACACAATCCGCAAAATCCATGAATCCGCAAATTTGCGGATTCTGCGGATCGCGAATTTGCAAATTCACAAATTTGCGAATTGCGAATTCGCAAAATTCACCCCTGCTTACTTGCATCGAATTCCAGAGTTTAGCAGTAGCACTGCAAAGCTCTTGCCTCCCCAGGTGGCTCTTTCAAATTTAGGAATGACCAAATTGGCCTGGGAGGAGGATCGTAAAGTCCTAGAACGGATGTATTGTTGAAAGAGCCGTTTGATGGATTCTGGACCCTCAAGATGAAGGGCCTAGAGGCTATGCACAAAGACTTGAACATTACCCGTTTTCTTACTGGGAGCCAATGAAGTAAGGGGAGAGACTTGGAGACCAATTGATGTTTTGCTATTCATGGAGGCCATCTGGCAGCCGTATTTTAGACCGTTTGGGGCTTGTCCAGGTCTTTCATGTGGGCAGTCAGAAAAAGCTCACTGCAGTAGTCTATTTTTATAAAAGACCAGTGCTGTGATCACTGCTTTGCTTAGGTCCAAAGGAAAGAAAGGGAACACTTCCTAAGTGATTTAAACATAAAGAAACACGAAGAAGTGATGGCATTGGCGTGTCCCGCAATGGAAGGTTTTTCATCAAATTGGACGCCCAGATTTTTCAATTTGGGAACAGGAGTTGGGAATGCACCCATTTCGGGAGGCCACCAGATGCCAATAAATTCTGAAAGGAGGCTGCATCTGCCTCTGGGGGCTCTCTGTGTTTAACCAGCCTGCCCATCCGGTCCACAAAAAAAACATGGGAATTCACTGGAGCCTAGCAGCACCTCCCAATAGTTTAATGTGTCACTGGGGCAGGCCTCACAGCCCTGTCCCTCTTTTGCAGCAGCTAGCAGAAGCTCACAAAAGAAAATGCTTTTGCACTGAAGCGATTGGTGTTACTTTTATGAAGTCCACATTTTACAATAAACATTGGTCCTTCGGCAAGATCATAGATTTAAATATAATTCTTACATAGGAACAATTTATGTTCCACATAACTTTGTTCTGTAGTTGATTTCATCTAATAGAAATTGGTTGATGAATTCATAGTTATTTCAAGGGAAAGGTTATATCACATTCTCCTAATCCAAACTTCAAAATATTTTTTTCCCAACGTATATTGGGTGCATAAATTCAGTTTTCTGGAAATACTCTCGGAGTCTCCTGCACTAGGATTTGCTAATCCCCTGTTACCTGATGAAGCAAATAACTAATCTCAGTCAGTCAGTCAGTCAAAAACTTTATTCGGTTAATTAAAACCATAAAAGCAGTACATGATACATAGAATCAGATTAAAAAATACTATTTAAACAAGTGTAAAGAATTGATTGCTACTTCTTCATAAAACACAATAAACACGTTCTTTAAAAGGGATCGATAGATGTGGGGAACACCTATATCAACATGTTAGAAACATTCTCACTAAGGTTTATGCAAAAGTCAGATTTGGTGATTAGGTGGTGCGGCAGCTCTTAGTTTGTTTTGTCTGGCGGCTGCTACCAAAAAACAGGCTACACCATATGTGACCTGCACCGAGTTCAACATCTGGAGATATAATAATGCTGGCCGTACCTGGACGAAATTCAAATGTTTCAAGATGGGAACAAGAAATTTTTTCCGCGGCACCAGGTAGTGCTCACAGAACATGACCAGGTGGAGAGTGTCCTGTGTGGAAAAACAGTCACATGTACAAGGGGGAAAATTTTCTGGGGTACCCCATTCTGTGTGCGAGCCAAGGACAAGGTGGATCAAGTTGAATCTGAACCTTGTGAGCAGGAAGCGATGGTAAGGCTTTGTGACATATTTTAAATAGGGTTCCATAGCTGTAGTTGTGGAAAGTTGAAAAAGTAATCTCACCGTAGGTTTACAGAGTTCAACCGATTCCCTTTCGCATTCCAACAAAGTTCGAAAGTGCTGCTTCACCCACTTTACATCCTCTTTTTTGAGATTTTGCGGTAGAGAGTACATTTCCGGGCGCCCTAGCCTCGCGCATGCCGCTCTAACATACGCCAGCCATGGTATAGTGTGGGCTTTGTCCAGAGACATACAATCTTTAAGGATGCAGTGATTCAAACTGATTTCCACATTTGTCCAGGTTTTAATCCAGCAAAGTACTGGGGACATTTTTAGGAGATCAGAGACATATCCCATGCCTATTTCATTGTGGAATGAATGTGTGGGAGAAGATTTCGGGAGTGACAGCAGGGCCCGTATAAAATTGTTTTCAGCAATTTGTATGCCTGGGGTTGGAACGTAGCCCCAAATGTCTGCCCCATAGGATGCGATTGCCACGCATTTGGCTCTGTAGATCCTGGTCATGGCTTCCATGGGTTTCGAGCCCAGTCTTTTGGAAAAACTCAGAAGTGCTGTAGTGGATCTAATGACTCCATTTTCCTTAAGTTTCATTTGTGGCTTACAGGTTCCTCTCTTGTCAAAAGTGACGCCCAGGTAACAGAAGAAAGGAACCCTCGAAATTGGTGAGTTGTTAGAGCTGAAGGATCTAATCTTCATATTTTTCTTTCGTGAGCCTACGACCATAACATGGGATTTGGCAGTGTTAATCTTTAGGTCGAGGGCTTCCATGAAGAGGCCAAAATGGTCCAAAAGTCTTTGCAGGCCTGTGCCAGTCCGAGCTATAAGAACAGCGTCATCCGCGTATAGGAGGACCGGAATAGGTAACCCCCCCATACGCGGCATATCCAGGGTGGCTGAGTTCAAGGATTTCCCCAAGGCATTGATGTACAGTGTAAAGAGGAGAGGGGCCAGGATGCAACCTTGTCTGACCCCTCTCCCTGATCTGAACTTTGCTGTACACCTTCCATCCCTCGTTGCCCTAACGGACGCAAACAAATTTAAATGAAGGTCATGCAAAAAACTAACCAAGGTGGTGTCCAAACCCAAATTTTGTAAAATAGACCATAGTTTTGAACGATTGACCAAATCAAAAGCGGAAGATAAATCCATAAACCCCAAATAAAGAAGCCCCCCCTTCACCACAGTGCATTTGCTAATGATTAGATGAAGGTTCAAGCATTGATCCATTGTCCCTCTGTGTGCCCTGAAGCCATACTGTAAATCTGAAAGGATCCCGCTCTCCTCCAGCCAATCCCCCAGTCTATGCAAGATGACTCTGCCTAAGATCTTGACGGCAGAGTCCAACAGGGAGATAGGTCTATAGCAGGCCGGGTCCCCCCTATTCCCTTTCTTGAATATAGGCACAATTATAGAGGTGGACCAAGAAGATGGGAAGCCATCTATGGGGATCGCATTAAAAACGTTGGTTAAAATCTTTGACCAAAATTGTGTGTACTGGATATAGAGATCTGCAGGTACCCCATCGGGTCCTGGGGCCTTGTGTTTACTAGTATCTCTTATCGCCCTTTCGACCTCCATGGTGTTAAACTCCATAACCAAGTTGGATGGGTCATGGGTATTGGCAGGTGAGGGAGGGACTGTAGATTCATAGATTTTACCAAAATGGGCTAGCCATCTGTTGTCCTCTATGACACAGTCTAAATCCGATGTTCCATTGTCAGAAAAAAAGGGCTGATTTACAATGGCCCAAAACTTTTTACTGTCTCTCAGCACATCCACAGATAAAAGGCTATCCCAAGCTTCCTCCTTGATTTGGGTTTTGCGCTTAAGGACTACGGTTTTATATTCCTTCCTTAACTTGGCCACTATTAGCCTGTCTCTGGGTTTTTGTTTAATGGCTTTCAACAGGGCGCTATGTTTCCTCGAGCATTCATTATTAAACCATTTATGGGTCTTTGTTTTCCCTAGTCCGACTGTCCTTCGTTCCAAGTTCTTGCTGATCCTTAAACAGATCTCCTCATATGCGACCAAAACCTCGGGGCCCTCGGCGGTTGGATCCAAACACACTGCCATATTGGCCTCAGACTCTTGGGCGAGTGAATGAAAAAATTTGTCTGGGACAATCATCTCCCATTTTAGGCGCCTTCCCTGATCTTTGGACTTCAGATCCTTTGGAGCTGCCACGCCTGACGGACTACCGGTCCGGAAGCAGTTTAGGTCCAAGGTCAGGAGGACAGGATAATGATCACTTGAAATAACAGTGACCACCCTGTACTCACGTGCCTTTGCCAGGGCCCCATTTGAAACAAAAATGTAGTCTATAACGGTGTTGGCATCTCTCCCAATGAAGGTTGGGGCTCTAGGATCGCTAATGCTTTGGTCAAGTTCATAGATGTTTAGATTAGCTAGAAGGGACTCTAGATACTCGCCTTCGGTTGTGTGCTCAAAGTGAGGAATGGCTTCAGATAGTATGCCCCCATATCTATCATTAAAACAACCACCCTCACAGGGGTGAATATTAAAATCCCCAGGATAACCAGCTCTGGGACGGTAGTGCAATCAAGCCTATAGACTGACAGAAAATTTAAGAAAGAAATCAAATGTTCGTTCACGGTGGCGGACTCCTTTGAATTATAAAAATTAATCAGCAGAAAAGTCTTTGAGTCAGGGAGGGTCCACTCCACCGCAAGCGTATTGATTGGTGCGGTATCTAATTTTTTAAAAACCCCTGCTAGATCCAAAGAACACAATGTGAGTAAGCCACCCTTTGCTCTCCCTCTTACATCTGGTACTGCTGGTATAGAAAAGCTACAGAAACCATCCAAGGAGAAACCAGGGGCCTCATTTATGAAAAGTGACGCATCGCTGCGTGAAAACAGCGATGCGTCACTTTTCACTGCGCACTCCTTGCGACACCAATGATGCGTCATATTTAATGTATGACGCATCATGTCGCAAGGACTTACAGATACGTCAGTATTTCTGACGCATCTGTAAGTGCAAAAGCGACGCATTGCTGGAGTGTGTCACAAAAGTGACGCAACTCCAGCAATGCGTCCTTTCACCTGGGGAAAGCCCCATGTGAAAGGGCTTGCGTCAGTCTTACGCTTGCTGTGAGGCAGGCGCAAGATTTTGACGCAACAGCATCCTAAAAGTGACGCAGTGAAATCTCATAGATTTCACTGCGTCACTATTACGAGGCTTTTTGCGGGGGAATGCCCCCTCTGCATACATTATACCTGACGCAGGTATAATTTGGCGCAGGGGTTTAAAAAGTGACGCATCCACCTAGATGCGTCACTTTTTAAATATGGCGCAACAAGGCGCATGTTTTACGCCGCCGATGCGTCACAAAAAGTGACGCATCAGCAGCGCAAAACTGACGCAAGGCCTCATAAATGAGGCCCTAGGTGTGGTATCCCATGGGCCTCATTTATGAAAAGTGACGCATCGCTGCGTGAAAACAGCGATGCGTCACTTTTCACTGCGCACTCCTTGCGACACCAATGATGCGTCATATTTAATGTATGACGCATCATGTCGCAAGGACTTACAGATACGTCAGTATTTCTGACGCATCTGTAAGCGCAAAAGCGACGCATTGCTGGAGTGTGTCACAAAAGTGACGCAACTCCAGCAATGCGTCCTTTCACCTGGGGAAAGCCCCATGTGAAAGGGCTTGCATCAGTCTTACGCCTGCTGTGAGGCAGGCGCAAGATTTTGACGCAACAGCATCCTAAAAGTGACGCAGTGAAATCTCATAGATTTCACTGCGTCACTATTACGAGGCTTTTTGCGGGGGAATGCCCCCTCTGCATACATTATACCTGACGCAGGTATAATTTGGCGCAGGGGTTTAAAAAGTGACGCATCCACCTAGATGCGTCACTTTTTAAATATGGCGCAACAAGGCGCATGTTTTACGCCGCCGATGCGTCACAAAATGTGACGCATCAGCAGCGCAAAACTGACGCAAGGCCTCATAAATGAGGCCCCATGTTTCTTGGAATCCTAGAATATGATGTTGTTTAATGAATCCTTGCCATATTGGGTCTAAAGCCTTTGCATTTAATCCCGCCACATTCCAGGTGAGGACTTTACATAGTGCTAGGTCTGTGTTAGGGGCAATGGGCATAGCCACGCCCCGACTCTCACTCACCATCGAGCTGTTCCTGGGTGTGGGGGATGAATTAACTATGGTCAAGTCCGCCGTGGCGGCATCCTTGCGAGAACAGGTTGGACTAGTCCAGGTGCTCCGTTCCCCTGGGGAGCCCTGAGTATGTCAGTCCACCCAATTTGTAGTTGACAAACAATCAAAGCGATTTGCTATAGGGAAGTGCAAGGGATTAGATGGGCCATTTAGCGGCTGCTGGTAGTAATAGGGTTGGGTGAGATGAGGACCATGAAAGGGGCCGCCTTGACGTGGTCTACCTCCTCTACTCCTCACCAAGTTCCATCCCCCATCCCAGCCCTCCTCCCTGGCAGGGGGTTGTGTGTCCCAGGGGAAGTTAAGCCTCTGTCTGGGTATGCGGTTCTGTGAACCTTTAAGCCAGCTCCAGCGATTATCCGCTTGATTGTGGGGGAGATAGAAATACGAGAGAGGTCTGGCGGTCACCGTACTCGCCTGATATCTTGGGGCCCCGCTATTGCAGATAAAATCTACAACCTCCGGATTCTCGAAAGTAACCACCACACAGTCCCCTGGCACATTTTTTCTGTTGCCTCCTACCCACGGGGCCCTCTCTATCATTAAGATGTTGGTAGGTATATTTGGCGGAAGGGGATAATTGTTCGCTAGCCAGTGGCATACTTTATTTTTAAGAGCCTGATATGATTCTTCTTCTGGTGAACGAATTTCAGTGACTCCAGTAAGGATGACCACGTAGGGCGTGGCATCCGGGGGGAGGTGAATGTTTCTACGCGCCATATCCTTAGCTTTATCGTGTGTATCAGGTTTGGGGGCCTGAGGTAAACCATCACTGGATGTGGACTGGGGGGTTATATTGTTTTTAGAAGAAATCAGTGTTGTATCTGTTTTCTTAATTTGCTCTACTACAGGGGGTTTAGATTTAGAGCCAGCCTGGTTTGAGGTGTTACTGGGTTTCTTAACCGTCATTTTATTGGTCTCCAACACTTTATTGGCAACCACTGGGGTCTTTGCAGGTTTAGTTGGATTAGTGACCTGGGTGGGTTTATTATTTAAAGTGAAGCTAGGGGCACTTACGTCCTTATGTATGTTTTTTAAGACCGTTTCCAAGCAGCGTAATCTTACCTCTATGGGTTCTAATAATACTTTTAGCATGTTAAAGATTACTGTGTTATTTGTACTTGAGCCGGACTCATCCTGTGGTGGTATTATTAATGGGTTACCTGTGGATCCACTAAGTTGCAAAATTTCTTCCAGACTTTGGTCAATTATGGTATCGTCTGGGAGACTCAGCAGTAAACCTGGGTTGTTGGGAAGTGAGCCCTCTGTGGAAATAGGTAGAACGACTAGGGGTTTATCAGTGTTAGGGAGATTGGTCAAAGTAATGGCCTTCTTTCCTTTCACAATAGATGATTTGTTGGTTTTACGTTTTTGCTTGGGGATTGCCCCTTCTATCCGGGCCCTTTCTTTTGTGATGGCTGTAGAGTTACCGATGTTTAACTCACTACATTGCGTTCCACTCTCAGTCAAGATGTTGAGGTTGGGTGAAGCCTCCAGGTCCTGAACAATATTTGAGGCATCCAAATCCCCGTTACCTCCGGGATGATGTACTAAGACCTGTACATCTGATCGGGGATCAGTTTTTGGTGTCTGAGCCTGAGCAATGAGGCCAAGGGAGGAACGCTTGGCCATGGCCAGGTCTTGCGAGACTCTCCTGTCCATAAGTATTATCCCTTCGTCAATTAGTGCGTGTGTACGGGTGATGAAGTCATCCAAGGTCCCTGTAAGCTTTTTTGCTCCTGCAGCGGCCATGCTTCGCGTTTCACGGCAGGACATAACCCGTGTATTCAAGATGAAAATGACGGTTGGGAGCTATATATGCCCAACCAGGATTTATGGCCCAGTCCAGTCTCCTCGGGCCTCTGAGGGTCACAGAGGGCCCGCCCTTTGCCCGGGCTTAGCCCCGGGCGCTCCCGCGCGCTCCCGCGTAGCGCGGTTCACCGCTCCTTATAGGCGTTAGTCTGGTTAGGCTGGGCGGGGCGGTCAGGGAGAGCGGGCCAGGTGACTCGGCCTCAGGATTGCCGGGACTCCTGGGAGAGCGAGTCCCGGTTCCAGCGCTCGCAACCCTGTCTCATGCTCACTCACCCAGCAAGGGCCTGCACCCCCGGTTTCAGCGACGGCGATGCGAGGCCCGCGGAGCGGGTTCCGCGAGTTGTAGCGTGGTCCTTCCTCCAAAAACAGCAGCAGGGCAGAGGTAAAATCGGCGTCCCCTTTGGTGATGGAAGGCAGAGTCTTTTAAAGTAATTTGGCTGGGCGGGGCGGTCAGGGAGAGCAGGCCAGGTGACTCGGCCTCAGGATTGCCGGGACTCCTGGGAGAGCGAGTCCCGGTTCCAGCGCTCGCAACCCTGTCTCACGCTCACTCACCCAGCAAGGGCCTGCACCCCCGTTTTCAGCGACGGCGATGCGGGGCCCGCGGAGCGGGTTCCGCGAGTTATAGCGTGGTCCTTCCTCCAAAAACAGCAGCAGGGCAGAGGTAAAATCGGCGTCTGTAAATTAAATGCAATTACCTGAGGAAGGTAGCTATGCCTTTAATAATAAGCTTACATAGGATTTATGTGGTATCGCCTTGAGTCAGGATTAGGAATTGCAAAACAGGCAGAAAATAATTACATTGCTTGTAAGATAAACAACCGTGCGTGATTTAAATTTTTGTTGTTGTTGCGAAAATTGAAATTTGATCAAAGAGGATATTAAATATGCAGTGGTAAGCGCGGTGTGGCAGGGTGTGGCTGAGCGGGGACGACAGAATAGGATTTATTTTATTTTCCCGATTCCGTTGTCTGTCAACTCCCCCTCCCCTCCTGACCCACACCCAGGCGCGGCTGGTCCACTTGGGCGGTAGGGCCCCGCCCGCCCCCTTTTTCCCCGTAGGAACAGTGTCTGTCAGGCTGAACAAAAGTCAGCCTGACAGACACTGTTCACTTTCAGTTTAAGCAGCCAGGAGACACACATGCACATTTAGCGCAGGCTCCTGGCTGCCTGAACTGAACTTTTCTGGGCCGAGAAAGTCACAGCTCCATTGGGCGTGACTTTCTCAGCTCAGCAAAGGTTGCTGAGGCCCTCCCCTCAGTGACGAGGGATGGCGTCACTGATTGCCTCGCACCTGGGCGCTTTAGTTTTAAGCCCTGAAGCGCCCAGGGTCGAGTGTCAATCAGTGACACTTAACCACAGATTGGGGTGGGGTCAGGTGTCTCCCTGACCCCATCCCACTCATTGATGACGATAGGACTGCTGCCTTCCCTCATTGGCTGACTTTAGGTCAGCCAAAGAGGGAAGGGAGCAGTCCCAAGCCTCCTGGAACCTCCGAGGCAGAGAGCAGAGCTGGCTGAAGGTAAGTGTGATTTATTTCCTTTTACATTGTTTGGTGTGTGAATGCATGTATGAATGTTTGGGAAAAAATGTTGTGAATGAATGTGTTTGTGTGTGTGTGTGTGTGTGCGCCTTGTTGTGAGTGTTATGTGTATGTGAGCATGTGTTCGCGTCCTCTCTGCCTGCCAAAACTGACTGCCCGCCACTGCCCGCACCACCAAACAACCATCTCATCACGCTTACCACCACTGTGACTAGCACACCTTTTCCTTAAATTGAAGGACTGGTGCTTCCCATGGATTCTGAGTTGTTAAATTGAGGGAATTGCCTTCAATTTATATGGCAAGGGGAGATGCTCAACATGGCGATTATATGAACACAGTGGTTGCAGTGTTCCAGAGTCGAAGACTAGGGCTTCTGGTTTTGAGTTTTAAACAAAAAAAAAAAAACAATAAAACCCCAACGGAGTTAAAAGGTGCTTTTTGGGCCAAGAGTCATTTTGAGCAGACCATGAGAGCTAGAAAGGAAACTGGTGGTGCAGGTTCTAAGCTGATGATGCCATTGAGTGAGTGATTGGAACAGTGGAGCTGGAAAGACTTGCACCTGGGATGGGTCCCTGAAAATTGGTATCCAGTTTTGTCCATTAAAATCTCTGCCTATCCTATATTCAGGAATACATCTTTGGGGGCATCTTGGCTGGAGAGGGCGGGCATCAGTATCTGTGCTTGGGTTCAAATGGGATGAACCACATTTAGAGCAAAGATCCATGTTCCTCTAAACGTTAGATAGGTTCTTAGCCCTCCTAACACTCACATTTCACACGTGACAGAGGACATAACAACAGAGCAAACACAAGGAGATGATGAACAGAGCGCTGAAGCTTTTCAGACACTCACCCCCAGTCACTATTAGATCTGGGTGGAACTCATCATTGTTCTTTAGCTCACTTTGCCACCCCTGTTCAAACCCAGTCATTTGAAAATCAGTCTTTACTCCGTTCCTCATGGAAACAGTCCAGCCCAAACGCCAAGCCAGGTTCCCCCTTGACCAGAAACAAGCATCCCGGGACCTGTTTCGGGGTAATACCCCTCATCAGCTAGGCTAGCTTGAATCCAGTGTCAAATTGAGTAAAAGACCCACTTCACGGCATACCCTTATACTGTGTACAGCATTGCACTGGAATTGTCTCCCCTGGGGACTGAAATGTGCTACTTTTCTGCCCAGGTTAAGGAAGTAACTAAAGACCTGGTTGTTCTCCCTGGATCTCTGAGTGATGTCTCTCTGGTAAAGTTGAAGCTGTGGCTTTTTGTGCCCTAAGCTGTGGCCAACTTAGGGCAAACAAAGCAAATACAAGGAGATTATGGACAGGGAGTTGAAACTTTTCAGACACTCACCCCCAGTCACTATTAGATTTGGTTTGAATCCATCATTGTTCTTTAGCTCACTCATCAGCCAGGCTAGCTTGAATCTAGTAGCAAAGTGAGCAAGGGTCCCACGTCCTGACATACTCTGCCAACGTAGGTTTTTCACAGCTGTTCTGTGTTTTTTGTTTTACTGGTAGCATATAACTGTCTACAGGCACATGCATCTTTCCTCTCGAGATTGGAAAAAACTTTTTTGTGTTTAGTATTTTCAGATTTACTAATTTTGATTTTAGAACCTGAAAACCTGGGTTTATTCTGATTTTCTGCATGTGACCAAAATCGTGCCATTGTTGGGAAATGGTTGTATCTTCATGTACCCCAAATTTTAAACATGTGCAATCTAAAATTGAACTAAATGGTATGTCATTGCTGGAGCTCAGGCCCACTCCAAAATTTCTCTCCAAATCGATGATTGTTTTGGCTGACTGAGAGGTAAACTGAGACTACTATCACATGGTTAACATCTCATTTCAGAGTAACCAATGTGGTCACACAATAACCCACTCGATAATTTAATCTGAGTTTAGTAGGGCTTAATAATACATTTAGAAAGAAATCAATATAGACAAATCCCAACACAATCATATAGAAATACAGAAAGACCAAGATAAGTCCAAATCTCCTGAAGAGATTTGCCCTCTATAATGCAAAGCCAACGACTAACTCTATGACGACGATACAGCTGATCAGGAAAAAGAATTGAGCATTAAAGTGCATCTGATGATTTTCCAAAGAGAGTATGAGCAAGTTATCTCTCCCTACACAACACCTTAAAAGGGCAACCCTAAAATAGGAAGCATTTAGTTAAGGTGAAAATCAGAAAGATTTCAGCAATAGAAGACACTCCAACCATAGGTCATACAGCTTAAAGTCACACAAGCAGAAGCTTAAATTTTCACTCTGTGAAATCCCAAGATAATTCTCTCTGTCCCTCACTACGTTTCAGCCTGAAATATCAATTGCATTCTGGGTAGATAATCCCAGATGATCCTTGCAAGTGATTTTCCATGGCTCTGGCACAACCGATACTTGCACCACCTTTCCCACATCAATAAGTTGCAACTTCGTTGGTCTTTGATCATTCCTCTCCTCCTCCCTGACAACTTGCCTCCTTGCTCTGTAGTGTGCTTCTCCTTGCCAACTTCATCTTCTCATACCTTGCTATCCAATGAAAACAACACCCTTCTATGCTAACTAATGATGCCTTATCCATATCTACAATGGAAACAAAATACAAGCAAATACATTCTGCATTGAAGATTAAATATGAATTACATGTTAGATTTTAAACGTGAGCATCAACTGAAATGGTTTCTTGAGGCCCACTCAAGTCAACTTTAACAGTGCAATGTGGTTACAGAATACGTGCACATTTCTACACACAGACAACAAATTCAGCTTCTTAAAACACGTATAAACTGTGCAGGATTACGAAGATATAATTTTAACCCTTTCGATGCTCATGACGAAGTGGGATTTTGTTTTAAAAAATAAGAAAAGCAATGCCTCCTCACCATGGGTGTGTTCTCCTATGGCATAGGTGTCAAAAAAAAGTTTTTACTTTTAATTACTGCCAAGTTTTATGTGGCAGTTTGAAAAAGTAAAAACTGGCTGTGTAGGGTGGGCACATGGCCAAACCTGTGATGAGCCGTAATGGGTAGTCTCTGCCGTGTACTTATTGATGGTCTGTCCATCTGTAAATCAGATTGCAAAAGAGTTCCCTTTCGCCAAAAACTAAATCTGTCTCTGAGTCATCACATCGTGCAGGTCGGTATGTGGCGGGACGCCAGTTGTGTGGCTGAATTTGTGCACAGTACACCATTTAAATATGCTTTTTGAATTTTTGTTAATTAAGCAGGTCATTATGCGACCTCTGTGCAAAATATATTATTTGTGATACTACCTATGAGGACATAGGTGTCACTGCAAAACTATATACCCGCTCATAATCCAGTAGGCATGCAATTAGCACATCTTGGTTTGCAAAATGGGTAGTAGAATGCCAGGCCCTAAATACTTTTCTACTTTCACTTTTCAGCAGTGTACAGGGCTTCCAATTTTCATAGATTTCTTTTCACTTGTCTGTTTTGCTAAAACAGAGGCATATTTCAGGTACATTTCAGGAGAGGTAAAATGCTTTTAATGGGTGCCATGTTACTGCTGGACTTTAAAATTGAATTTGAAGGGGATTTATGAAATATTTCACTACTTCAGTCAAAAAATAATCGCCATAGTAATAATTCCTATATATGATCTGTGGCTGATTATCTTAGTGAAAGAAATTTGACAAACCAGTGATGTGCATTGGAAGTGATTGAAATAGATAATTCATTGTAGTTGAACCACTACTAAACACAACCCCTTGTTTATGTACCACTATGGACGACAACAATTTATTTGTGAGCACCAGCTATTAGGATCAGTATTATCACTATCAATAACTGCTGATTGAGTTCCCTACTTATTTTGTGAGTAGATAATATCAGTCCAGTTCGTTGTTTTTTGGACTTTACCCATGTGCCTGTGATGAGTGACCATGTGGCTGGGGGGCATATTGGTGGTAGTACTAGTGTGCTGTTTTGTTTTTGCCACATGGGACTGTGTGTCTTTCCATTGTTCCTGTTGGCTTACTGTTTCCATCCCCATTGCTATCTGCTGCAGGTCACTGATGCTGCATCCATCCGACATGATGCACATATTAAGGATAAACAAGGTCCACTTCCACTGCATTTGTATTTTAGTTCTTTGCTATTCTTACTCCTACTGAGTGTACTAACACTACTCGTAATTAAAATTAAAGCACAACAAATTCCACATTTGACTGGTGTTCTTCTGCCTTCTTTGCTTGTAGGTGCACAAAAGACTGAGGAGGAGGTGTCTGTCATCATTCATCGCCCGTTGTACTGCCAGACGGACGTCCTTCTGTTGTACGTGATGTGTGGTGTGACCTGACCAGACATCTCAGCAACTTGTGCAACTGAGTGCTGCTGACATCTGAAGAAGATGGGCCCAAAGAAAGCAGGTACCAGGTCCTCCAAGCCCAAGAAAGTTGCTGAGAAGAAGAAGGAAGAACAGAAGAAGGAAGTGACACTTAAGTCTGTTGTTGCCCCAAAACCTTTTTTTGGAAACCAAAAAGTACGCCTGCAGCAGCGGTGTCCGGGGGGCAAACTGGGGCCAACACCTCTGCATCAGTGGGCCCAACCCACCAACCCAGGCCCAAGCAGATGAGTGGGGAAGAGGTAGCCAACCTAATGGTGGAAAGCAGTGAGGCTGAGCCTGACCTAAACTTATCGCTATCTCAAAGTAGTACGCAATCAACGCATGAGAGAACACAGCAGATAAGTGGTGAACAACATCAACCGCAACCACTGCCCGAAAAAGTAGTTGTTGTTCCTCCCGAAGTGGGGCCATTTCAGGAAATTGAGCCTCATGCAGAGCAAGAAGAAGAGGAAGCCACTCATGCAGAAGATCTACTCTCTTCCAAATCCCCACCAAGGAAAAGGAGGGTTGGTCCATCAAGTTCTTCGTCAAGCATCCCTTCTGATGATCTAGATCTCACTTGGGAGCCACAACAACCTGAGCATAAGAGGGAGACACATCCCAAGACCAGGCTAGGGAAAAGGAAGGTTCCAGAAAGCCTTATACTTATGGAGGTCGATGTAGAACAGCAGGATAATGATGATGATGAGTCTTGTCTGACCCAGACATCACAAGCATCACTCTTGTCCCCGAGGACATGGAGACCAACATTTTTACCCTATCCAGAATGGCTGTGACTAGTAGGGATGTAACAAGCATACCTCCAACACAGGCAACACCAACACGACTTCCAGCTTCCATATTTACATGAGCAAAGGGCTGGCAGCGTCCTACATCCAGCACAAGCACCACCTCAGCAGAAGTAGGTAGTGGTACTACTGCGCAGCCACATAGTCACATTCAACACACACCCTCCAGTTCATCCGGCATTAGAAGTGGCACCTCTAGCAGGAGACAAAAGTTAAGCTCCCCAGTGTGGGACTTCTTTACGGTTAGCGTAAAGGAGGAGAACATTGCTATATGCTCCATTTGTCATTCCTCTGTTAGTCGTGGTAAGCTTGGTACAAACTATGGTACCGGAGGCTAAATGACCCATTTGAAAAAACACCACGCAATCAAGTGGGAGGACCACCTTCATAGCATAAAAACTGGAACCATTGATGTTGGTGGGGATAAACTAGTACAAGGTCCACTCACGGTCGAACAGGAAGAAGAAGAAGAGGGAGACATTCTATTTGGTAGTGGTACACAAAGAAGCCCTGTCACCAGCACTGCAGTAGTGGTACAGCCCACATCCTCCGCATCAGCAACATCTCAGTGGCACAAGAGTAAGAGTCAGCCGGAGACACCAAGGAGTACTGCGATGCAAAGTGCTGCGTCGAGCAGAACAGAAAGAAATACCATGCAGCGTACCATTCTTAGCATGTTTACTAGGCAGGAGGGAAAGTATGAATGCAACCACCCAATAGCACGTTTGTACAATGCTAAGCTGGCTAAAATGTTAGCACTGGACCTTCTCCCTTTTTCTTTTATTGAAGGGGTATGTTTTCCGAATTTTGTGACTACCATCTGCCCAAAATGGAAGGTTCCCAGCCGCCACTATTTTGCCAGAGTTGCTGTTCCAGCACTACATCACAACGTGTTGGAATTGCTTGGAAAAACCTTACATCAGAGTGCTGTTCATAGTATCTACCTGATAACAGACATGTGGACCAGTTGCCAAGCCACTGATTACATGCACATCACTGCACACTGGATCTCTTTTTCAGGTGTTAGAGAAAAGAAATCTGCAGGCGTTGACACTGTTGATATTTTTAATGAGACTTGCAGACATGCAACTGTAGCCATGTTTGCTATGGAGAAATCTCATACTGCTGCAAACCTTTTGGCTGAGTTTAACAGCAAGGTCTTTGAATGGCTGCGACCAAGAGGGCTTAACATTGGTTTTGTTGCCACGGACAATGGCAGTAATGTAGTTAAGGCCATGAAAGATGGTGGCTATTTTAGGGTCCTGTGTTTGGCACACTGCATTAACATTGTTGTTCAAGACTTTCTGAAAAATGAAAGCAAAGTCAGCAACTTACTGACCACCTGCAGACGAATATGCACACATTTCAACCATTCGTTTAAAGCCCGGAAGCAGCTAAGGGTCATTCACGTGAGCATAAAATGCCAGTCAAAGCACTCATCCAGGAGATGCCAACACGTTGGAACTCAACTTATTACATTCTTGATCGTCTGTTTGAGCAGTACATACCACTTAATGCTTATGTCATGACAAGAAGATTAGGGGATCCTATTGTGAAAGCCATGAACGTTGAGATGTTGCAATGGGACCTCATTAAATGCCTGACAGAGATGCTACTTCCTTTTGAGGTCTTCACACGTGCATTCAGCAGGGAGGACTGTACTATGGGCCCAGCTATCCCATTGTTGTACATGCTAGAGAAACATACGAAGGTGAGGAAGACAAAGTAGACAAATGTTATTTGGCAAACGCCTTAGCCGTCAGCTTATATAACAATACAAGGATTCAAAATAAGATTGTGTCACATCGACATTACATTACTGCCACAATTTTGGATCCACAGTACAAATTATTTCTGAACAGTAATGCAGTAATTCCTTTTCCAGATGGGGATGTTGCCAAGTACAAAACTTTAATAGCTGAGGAAGCCACTGATTTAAAAAACGAGTGGCTCTCAATTAGAAGCTTGCCAGTGCCAGTCCAGGACAGTGAAAGTACTACAGGGCATCCAGAGACAAGTTCTTCTTCAGATCAGGAGAGCAGTGCGTTTGTTTCCCAGCAGTCACCAACACTACCAATAACATCAACAACAGCACCAACAGGATCTGATTAATCAGACACAGCAAAAAGAATAGCTGCTTGGTTTCTACAGAAAGGGATGGGTAAGTCCATTGCTTCTGCAACGTCAAAAGAGGCCAAGCAAATCGGAGCACCACTGAACATTGAGCGGATGGTCCAGGTCTATCTGGATGACACAACAGAGGTCTTCATGGAGCAAAGCCCATTGGTGTATTGGTATGGGAAAAGAAGCCAATGGCCAGTGCTCAGCAGGCTGGCGATAAAGTATCTGGCTTGCCCTGTCGCAAGTGTCTCTTCTGAGCGTGTTTTCAGTGCTGCTGGTGCCATTGTAACTGTGAAAAGGACCAGTCTCTTGCCCAAAAGCGTGGAGAGGTTAACCATGATCAAAATGAATCAGCATTTTATACCACCGGACTACAAAATACGTGAATCACAGCAGGAAGAGGGGAGCGACTCCGAAGACATAAGTAGTGAGTTACATGACCTACTTCTGTCTGAACCACCAGGGTTTGAGGACGAGCTCCTCTTCCCTGAAAACTAGTCTTTAAAATTGTTACTTTCTCCCTTCCTTTATTTATGTGTATATCTGTCTTTCTGGTTCAAATCAAACCACAACAAATCCATCACCACCGTCTCTTATTTTTATTTACCTTTTGGAGTTGCATTTGCGTCTGTGCCTTTAACTGTCCACTCCACTCCTCAGAGTCCTGCTCCATCTTCCTGACTCGCCCTAAATACATTTCCATCTTGCCAGACATTGGATAGAGATGGAGAATAGTACAATAATGTAGCCTCTAACACTCCCTCCTTAACAAGTTAAACATATGGGGCTGTAGCCATCTTCTGTTTTGTTTCCAATCCGAAACTCATCACTGTCTTAAGGCTACCACCTCTGTCTGCAGGCATACACAACTCTTCACTGTCAGAACTTGATCCAAAACTAAAGTAAACTCGTCATCACTTTCAGAAGGCTCGGATTCTCTGACCTGACAGCCAAAGAGAAGAGCAAAACAGGTATATCATTAATGAATAATGCCATGCATTGCATTGCATGCTTGCTGACTCTGAGCAAATGTGCATGAAGTCGAACTATACTAGTATTTAAAATATTAACAAAGTAAAAGTGACTCAAGTGATAGTCAATGTTTCCATGTTGTTTAATAATAACCAATTGTACTCCTAAAACTGCAGGTGCAGTCTGGACTTACTTAATCGGAGTCACTCACTACAGACTGAGTTGGTGTTGATCTGTTGGACAACATGTACACGTACCACACCATGATGATGATGATGACGTACTATCTTTGCACGCAGTCAGTCAGTTGGATCTGAGATGATTGATGGAATTCATTTCAGGAAGGGGCATAAAAGGTAAACACAACCAATCAACAAGAACCACAGCAGACCTAGGCTACATGTCTGTGCAGTGGTGGAGTCGAATAGTGGTATGATGACTGACAGTGGCGCATTGATTTAGTCACTTAATTTAGAAAATGCTAGGTTGCTGTATATGCCTTTTGTCTGGCTCTGTCAAAAATTAAGGTAAATGGAGTTTGGGTCACGGCCCGGTGCCGTGGGCCTGTTCTGTGCTGGCTCCTGTCTTGTTGTTCTTGTAGATTAATGCTGTGTAAATACTAGTAGAGTAGACACAATATATCCAAGCCGCCTCAGTCTGAAAGTCATCTCGCTCAAGAGTCTTGTCTTTTTGCACTACACCGTAATTGATGTTTTTTTTCATTCATTTAATTTTGAATGCCCTTTTTGTTTTTACATCAACACTTACAGACCGGCCTTTTACCCAGTGCTATTATACTTGGAGCAACAACTCAAACTTACCGTACCAATCCTCATCAGCCAGCCAGTGGCACCCAAGAATGATGTGCAGAGTGTCCATGGAAGGGAGGACCAAGATGAATGACGAGATACAACTACACATTTGGACCTGGATAATACAGTAACTCCAGTATCATTTTTGTCTTTTTAATAATTTGATTCCTTTTTTCTCTTCATTCATTTGACGACTGTGACTTTGTTTGCTAATTGCTCCCTACAACAATTTTTTAATTTTCTTTGCTTGCTTTCAGCCCAGTACAGCAGGGAATTAGGATTTCTCTGAGGGCATAAAGCTGAGGCAAATTTCAAATAATACTACTTCCCTGTACTGTCGATTTGTGTAGTAGTGGTTAAGTACTACTCATTAACCATCAAGTTATCTTCATCATGCAGGCATTTCCTTTTTCTACCTTTATAGTGGATCATCATCGTCTTCAAATATTGTTTTGCTTTTGTTGTCTCCATGCGTACTGTTTTTCTTTATCAAACATTTCCCCAAATCCCTCTTCCCATCCATTCATCAAACCCTAACCCTCTTCCCCTGGGCTGTGTGACTTTATATTGAGGTGTGATGTGACTACATTAAATCTATACCAACATTTGATCACACGCTTGCTGGGGCAGATGTGGTGAAAGCAACACTAATTAAATGTCAACAAGGCAGGGCGATGATCTTCTTCTGCTTGCCCACCCATGCTCAGTATATGTACAAGCCAATTACTTTTCCAAAGGGACCCACTGAATACATCATAATTAATTGCCGGCATTGATTGGATTTACAGCATTAAAGTTTACTAATTAGGATTGTGTTTAACTCACTCCTTTAACACAAATACAGTTTAACTTCTTAGCTTCTTGTACTAAGCTGTCCCCACCAACATTGTTTTCTTTTAGTTTAGCAGTTGCAATATTGTTTGTTTGGCAGTCTTCTTATGTACTGTATTTTTCTACTACTCTCATAGTCTCTCTCAGGCAAATGACTGTCTCTTTTTTTTTTTTTGCAAATGCAAGTGCCAGTGTCTACTACTACCACCACAACCACGGCATCTACTCAATTCTCTTGGGAAACCATGCAGCCATTGCTGTGCTGAACTTAATCCTCATCAATCACAGGTAAGATAAGTTTGCTGGGAGGTATAATGAACTAGGAGGAGCGACTAGTAGTACTGGTAGGACAAATATAATTCAGTGAGGGCATGGGCGTCCGCAGACATTTTTCCAGGGGGAGGGGAACATTTTTACTTCATCACCATCCTCCGACATGATTGAGCACAAGTATTAAATAAACAAATAAAAAAATCTAACAAGACAAAGAGCTTAAATAACCACGAAACCCATGGAGTGGGAGAAAAATCATGTGAGGCTTCACAGCAGATTACCTGGCAACCACAATGAAACAGAGGATAAAACAAACAAGCATTGGCATAGCCAATGGGTCTCGCCTTTGGGACCTTATAAGTGTTTAGCCATGCAACACTTGAAGTTGTTGCACCAAGGAGATTGTGCTGGATAACTAAACACTTATAAGGTCCCAAAGGGGAGACCTATTGGCTATGTCAATGCTGTTTTTTTTTTAAAATGACAAGCAGTGCTATATGGCTTCGGCTGCCACTTAGTCCGCCACATCCCACGTAGATGCTGCAGCCATCTTTGAATGGTTTTAAAGCCAATTCAAAAGCTGTCACCAGTGTATGTTAATCCATATCTCAACTGTGAGACTGCTCTCCTGCTTCCTAATTCTATTAAATACAAATGATGTAAAAAGAACATCCGTTTCTGAGCTGCACGGCTCATCCTACCCACGTTTCATGCACAGATTTTAAATACTGATGGTTTGGGCTTCCCGGAATTCAACTGGTTGAGAGGTAGACAGGTGTAGAGAGGTAGAGAGAGGTAGAGAGAGAGAGGTGTAGAGAGGTAGAGAGACAGGGGTAGAGAGAAGTAGAGAGAGAGATAGAGAGAGAGAGAGAGAGAGAGAGAAAGAGATAGAGAGGTAGAAAGAGGTAGAAAGAGGTAGAGGTAGAGGTATGGAGAGAGAGAGGTAGAGGTGTGATGGTAGAGAGAGAGGTATAGAGATAGAGGGAGAGGTAGAGAAAGAGAGGTAGAGGGAGAGCGGTAGAGAGAGAGGTAGAGAGAGAGTGGGAGAGGTAGAGAGGGTGAGAGAGGTAAAGAGATAAAGAGGTAGAGAGAAAGGTAGAGAGAGAGGTAGAGAGAGAGAGGTAGAGAGAGAGGTAGAGAGAGAGAGGTAGAGAGAGAGGTAGAGAGAGGTAGCGAGGGGTAGAGAGGGGTAGAGAGAGAGAGGTAGAGAGAGAGAGAGGTAGAGGTAGAGATAGAGAGAGAGAGAGAGGTAGAGAGAGAAAGAGGGGTAGAGAGAGAGAGAGAGGTAGAGAGAAAGAGGTAGAGAGAGAGAGAGAGAGAGAGAGAGAGAGGTAGAGCGAGACGTACAGGTAGAGAGAGAGAGAGAGGTAGAGAGAGAGAGAGAGAGAGAGAGCGAGGTAGAGAGAGAGATAGAGTAATAGAGGGAGAGAGGTAGAGGGAGAGAGAGAGAGAGTGGTAGAGGGAGAGGTAGAGAGGGAGAGAGAGAGGTAGAGAGAGAGGTAGAGAGAAAGAGAGGTAGAGAGGGAGAGGAAGAGGGAGAGGAAGAGAGAGAGGTAAAGAGAGAAGTAGAGAGGGGTAGAGAGAGCAGTAGAGAGAGAGGTAGAGAGAGAGAGGTAGAGAGAGAGAGAGAGAGTGAGGGAGGTAGAGGTAGAGGTAGGGAGAGAGAGAGAAAGGTAGAGAAAGATGTAGAGGTAGAGAGAGAGAGGGGTAGATAGAGGTATAGGTAGAGAGAGAGCAGTAGAGAGAGAGAGAGAGAGAGAAAAAGAGAGAGAGAGAGGTAGAGAGAGAGAGAGAGAAAGGTAGAGCGAAGTAGAGAGAGGTAGAGCTAGGGAGAGAGAGGTAGAGCTAGGGAGAGAGAGGGCTAGAGAGAGAGGTAGATCGAGAGGTAGAGAGAGAGGTAGAGAGAGAGGTTGAGAGAGAGGTAGAGAGAGAGGTAGAGGGAGAGAGAGAGAGAGAGAGGTAGAGAGGTAGTGGTAGAGAGGTGGAGAGAGAGAGGTGGAGAGAGAGAGGTAGATAGAGAGATAGAGAGAGAGGTAGAGAGAGAGGTAGAGAGAGAGAGGTAGAGAGAGAGGTAGAGAGAGAGAGAGGTAGAGAGACAGAGGTAGAGAGAGAGAGAGAGATAGCGAGAGGTAGAGAGGTGTGGAGAGAAGTGTAGAGAGAAGTGTAGAGAGGTAGGTAGAGGTAGAGGTAAAGAGAGACATAGAGAGAGAGAGAGAGAGACGTAGAGAGAGGTAGAGAGGTAGAGAGAGAGCGGTAGCGAGAGAGGTAGAGGTAGATAGGTAGTGGTAGAGAGGTAGAGAGAGAGAGAGGTGGAGAGAGAGAGGTAGAGAGAGAGAGAGATAGAGAGGGAGAGGTAGAGAGAGAGAGGTAGAGAGGTAGAGAGAGAGGTAGAGAGAGAGAGAGAGAGGTAGAGCGAGAGGTAGAGAGAGAGGTAGAGGTAGAGAGAGAGGTTGAGAGAGAGGTAGAGAGAGAGGTAGAGGTAGAGAGAGAGAGAGGTAGAGAGAGAGAGGTAGAGAAAGAGAGGTAGGGAGAGAGATAGAGAGAGAGGTAGAGAGGTAGTGGTAGAGAGGTAGAGAGAGAGAGGTGGAGAGAGAGAGGTGGAGAGAGAGAGGTAGAGAGAGAGAGTGAGGGAGGTAGAGGTAGAGGTAGGGAGAGAGAGAGAAAGGTAGAGAGAGATGTAGAGGTAGAGAGGTAGTGGTAGAGAGGTAGAGAGAGAGAGGTGGAGAGAGAGAGGTAGAGAGAGAGAGGTGGAGAGAGAGAGATAGAGAGTGAGATAGAGAGGGAGAGGTAGAGAGAGAGAGAGGAGGAGAGACAGAGGTAGAGATAGAGAGAGAGGGAGGGAGAGGTAGAGAGAGAGAGGTAGAGAGAGAGAGGTAGAGAGAGAGGTAGAGGTAGAGAGAGAGAGGTAGAGAGAGACAGAGGTAGAGAGAGAGAGAGATAGCGAGAGGTAGAGAGGTGTAGAGAGAGGTGTAGAGAGGTAGGTAGAGGTAGAGGTAAAGAGAGACATAGAGAGAGAGAGACGTAGAGAGAGAGGTAGAGAGAGGTAGAGAGAGGTAGAGAGAGAGAGGTAGAGAGAGAGAGGTAGAGAGAGAGAGGTAGTGGTAGAGAGGTAGAGAGAGAGAGGTGGAGAGAGAGAGGTAGAGAGAGAGATAGAGAGGGAGAGGTAGAGAGAGAAGTGGAGAGAGAGGTAGAGAGAGAGGGGTAGAGAGAGAGAGAGGTAGAGAGGAAGGTAGAGAGAGAGAGGTAGAGAGAGAGAGAGGTAGAGAGAGAGAGAGGTAGAGAGAGAGAGGTAGAGGTAGAGAGAGAGAGGTAGAGAGGGAGAGAGAGAGATAGCGAGAGGTAGAGAGAGAGAGAGGTAGAGAAAGAGAGGTAGAGAGAGAGATAGAGAGAGAGGTAGAGAGGTAGTGGTAGAGAGGTAGAGAGAGAGAGGTGGAGAGAGAGAGGTGGAGAGAGAGAGGTAGAGAGAGAGGTAGAGAGAGAGAGAGGTAGAGAGAGAGGTAGAGAGAGAGAGGTGGAGAGAGAGAGGTGGAGAGAGAGAGGTAGAGAGTGAGGTAGAGAAGAAGAGGTAGAGAGAGAGAGAGGTAGAGAGAGAGAGGAGGAGAGACAGAGGTAGAGAGAGAGAGAGGTGGAGAGAGAGAGGTAGAGAGAGAGAGATAGAGAGAGAGGTAGAGGTAGAGAGAGAGAGGTAGAGAGAGAGGTAGAGGTAGAGAGAGAGAGGTAGAGAGAGAGGTAGAGGTAGAGAGAGAGAGGTAGAGAGAGACAGAGGTAGAGAGAGAGAGAGATAGCGAGAGGTAGAGAGGTGTAGAGAGAGGTGTAGAGAGGTAGGTAGAGGTAGAGGTAAAGAGAGACATAGAGAGAGAGAGACGTAGAGAGAGAGGTAGAGAGAGGTAGAGAGAGGTAGAGAGAGAGAGGTAGAGAGAGAGAGAGGTAGAGAGAGAGAGGTAGTGGTAGAGAGGTAGAGAGAGAGAGGTGGAGAGAGAGAGGTAGAGAGAGAGATAGAGAGGGAGAGGTAGAGAGAGAAGTGGAGAGAGAGGTAGAGAGAGAGGGGTAGAGAGAGAGAGAGGTAGAGAGGAAGGTAGAGAGAGAGAGGTAGAGAGAGAGAGGTAGAGAGAGAGAGGTAGAGAGAGAGGTAGAGGTAGAGAGAAAGAGGTAGAGAGGGAGAGAGAGAGATAGCGAGAGGTAGAGAGGTGTAGAGATAGGTGTAGAGAGGTAGGTAGAGGTAGAGCTAAAGAGAGATATAGAGAGAGAGAGACGTAGAGAGAGAGGTAGAGAGAGGTAGAGAGAGAGGGGTAGAGAGGTAGGGAGAGGTAGAGAGAGAGAGGTAGAGAGAGAGGTAGAGGTAGAGAGGTACTGGTAGAGAGAGAGAGAGAGAGAGAGAGAGGGAGAGAGAGAGGTGGAGAGAGAGTTGGAGAGAGAGAGGTAGAGAGAGAGGTAGAGAGAGAGGTAGAGAGAGAGAGGTAGAGAGAGAGAGGTAGAGAGAGAGATAGAGATAGCGAGAGGTAAAGAGGTATAGAGAGAGGTGTAGAGAGGTAGGTAGAGGTAGAGGTAAAGAGAGACATAGAGAGAGAGAGACGTAGCGAGAGAGGTAGAGAGAGGTAGAGAGAGAGAGGTAGGGAGAGGTAGAGAGGTTGGGAGAGGTAGAGAGAGAGAGAGGTAGAGAGAGAGGTAGAGGTAGAGAGGTAGAGAGAGGTGGAGAGAGAGAGGTGGAGAGAGAGAGGTAGAGAGGTAGATTGGAGATCCTAGCATTTCCAGAGCATTAAAGGCACTACCCATTTGTAGCGACATTCCTTTCACTGCACTTCCTGCTTTATCTAAATAACTAGGACCCTCAAATACAAAAGGATTTTGTGGTCATAAAGCTTACAATTTGCAGCATCACAATGGTTGCTGCTGCAAAACCCCTTTTTGGGGTTGAGTATAAGCTTCATGATTGACAAAAGGGGTTCTGCATCTTACTTCATATTGGGCTTTGGAGGGGCAGTGAAAAGGGCGCTATCTTCAAATTGCAATTTACAAGGACATGTATCAATGGTTTTCAAACGCAATGGCAATCACAAACCATTGATCTGATGCCAACACTGAACTGCAGTTGGTACATGATTCAGAAAAGAAAAGTTGTCTCTGTGGGGCAGCTTTCCCTTCGGGAATCATGTCAGGCGACAGTGAGTACAGACAGTGGTCCAGGGGCTACACTCAATGCTGCAATGAACATGAGGGACTGCCCCTTTGGAGCTCAAGGCGTAAACTCTTTAATCCATCTCATTGCAGACCCTTCTGTAATACTAGTGCTTATGGTGCAAAAAACAGGCATATCGTGTGTGATGCAGACACTTCTGTTCAGTTTTAACTCTTTTTCAGTTGTCAACAAAATATTTTAATTCATATTTTGGTTTCCATTGTTAACTGTTTTTTAATATATCCATCATTTTATTTTAGAAATAATGGATATATTAAAAAAACGTATAACAAGAGTTAACAATGGAAACCAAAATTTGAATTAAAATATTTTGTTGACAACTGAAAAAGAGTTAAAACTGATTATTACCATGGAACAGAAATTTATGAAACTTTAATGTTCACTGAAAAGTGCACACATCCATCGGAACAGAAGTGTCTGCACCACACAAGATATGGTATACGAAAGGGCACCTAAAGAGTAGGTACCAGGATGTAGTAGTACCAACAAAAGAAAGGAATATAGCTTGAGTACGAATAAATCACGAGTGCACAGAAGGACTTTCCAATTGATCTCGCAAAAAACAGGCAGACACACTCATTGCATCTCTGGGCGAATTGTGTAATTCGGTGCTGGCGTTAATGAGGCTTTGATGGTTTTCACCCCTTCCTAGGGCCCCTGGCTGCAGCTCCACTCTTCCTTAGCTTGAAAAATGTCCCCCCCCCCTCCCCGAAATTTGACTCTAGGTGCGCCTCTGCTTCAAGCTGTGAGAGCAGCCAGGCCCGGACCTTCTCTCTTGCCCATCAGCAGCAGTTTTCCTGCTCATCAAGCAGGACCGTCATTGCAAGCGCTTTCTCACGCTTTTAAAATTGACGGCCCTGCAGACAAACACCACTGTGGGGGCTGTCAATAGTGACAGACCGGTGTTCCAGGGGGGGGCAAGTGCCCCCCCTTGCCCTCCCCTGTGGACGCCCATGAGTGAGGGGTACTGAATCTATCTGTTTGCATGTTACAAAATTGGCATATTATTTAAATCAAACAATGGCTGCTGCCCGGCATCTGCAAGTAAACCTTGTGAAGTACATTAATTCATGAAACAGTAACCCCCCACAAAACATTAACATCGTATGTGTAAGTATAAATAAATAACATTTATTTTCATAACAAAAAAAGCCTATCCCACACCTAACCTCAACCACCCCTCTCCCTTACCCCAACCAATGCCCAAGTCCAACCAATGTCCAACAAACGCCGGAATCCAGGAGAAGGCACTGGAATGGATCACCTCCTTCCTCGCCGGAAGGACACAGAGAGTCCGCCTCCCCCCTTCAGATCAGAAACCACCGAAGTCATCTGCGGCGTTCCTCAAGGCTCCTCGCTGAGCCCAACCCTCTTCAACGTCTACATGAGTCCCCTCGCAGCCAACGCACGCCAGCACAACCTCAACATCATCTCCTATGCCGACGACACCCAGCTGATCCTCTCCCTCACCAACGACCCCGCCACCGCCAGAGCCAACCTACACAAAGGGATGAAAGAGGTAGCCGAATGGATGAAGAACAGCTGCCTGAAACTGAACTCGGACAAGACGGAAGTCCTCATCCTGGGATCCTCACCCTCCGCCTGGGACGACTCCTGGTGGCCTCCCGCTCTAGGCAGCGCACCCAAACCAACAGAGCACGCACGCAACCTGGGCTTCATCTTGGACTCCTCCCTCTCCATGACCAGACAAGTCAACGCCGTCTCCTCGTCGTGCTTCAACATCCTTCGCATGCTGCTCAAGATCTTCCGGTGGATCCCCATCGAGACCAGGAAGACGGTCACCCAGGCCCTTGTCACCAGCCGACTGGACTACGGCAACTCCCTCTAAGCCGGAACCACCGCCAAACTCCAGAAGAGACTACAGCGGATCCAGAATGCCTCAGCTTGACTCATCCTGGACATCCCCCGTTGCAGCCACATCTCCGGACACCTGAAAGACCTGCACTGGCTCCCGGTCAACAAGAGAATCACCTTCCGCCTCCTCACCCACGCACACAAAGCCCTGCACAACCAAGGCCCAGGATACCTCAACAGCCGCCTCAACTTCTACGCTCCCAGTCGCCAGCTTCGGTCGACCGGCAGCGCCCTCGCCGCCGTCCCCCGCATCTGAAGAGCCACCACAGGGGGACGGTCGTTCTCCTACCTCGCCGCCAAGACTTGGAACTCCCTCCCGACCCACCTCCGCCTGACCCAGGACCACCTCGCCTTCAGGAAACAGCTCAAGACCTGGCTGTTCGAGCAGTAGCGGACCCCCCCCCTAGCGCCTTGAGACCCTCCGGGTGAGTAGCGCGCTATACAAATGCTCTGATTGATTGATTGATTGATTGAACAAATAAGAGAAACCCCAATACCCAATTCCCACCCACCAACAAAAGTACTAAACAAGGGGCAAATCAACAGGGTCCATCTATAATCGGCGGGCTTTAAGGTGTTTGTCACCAGTATTTTGACGCGCTCCTCTAATTGTCCTCCAGCTGTGCCATCCGGAGAAGTTGCTGGCGAAATGCACGGCACCTACATTTGCATCCATGTGGGGGGGCAGCAGATATTGACAAATGGCGGCGGTGGACGGCTGCCTGACCGCCGCGCCGTACTCCTGCAGGTGGGGCCTGGCTGGGGCCCAGGCATTGGAAGAGGCAGCAGCTGCTGTTGCTGCCGCCTCCTCCTCCTCCTCTGCCTGAGCCACCAGCCAGCGGTATTCTTCAACGATGGCCTGCAGTTTCCGTTGCCGGGGCCTTGCTGCCAACTCCTTTCATGTTGGTTTTTGGGAAGGAGGATCTATAAAGAAAGAAACAGAATTTTAGCCAAGACTCTTAGCAAAACAGTAACACAAAATGAATTCAAGACATAGTGGCACAGTAGCATTAGCAAGGACAGTACATAACATTTGTAGTAACTTTAAGTATCTATCCTCCTGCTTCACCGGCCTCTAAGATTGTTGGAGTTTTTTCCGGCATTATACTTGCCCTAGTACTATGGATGTACACAGAAGAACACCAGTCTTTTTCTTATCTCTAGTTTACATAAATTACATAACCTTGTTGTAGGCTGTAGCCGGCAAGCCAGCTCAGTCAGCTAAGCTTGAGTCCAAGACCAACATACGAGTCAATACGCAGACGCCTGTTACTTTTATTTACTAAGCTGCAGGTGGGGAAGCTCGTATATTTTTCGATTACGGGTGGCATTGGCCATACTCTCTCTGTTACATGAAGGGCAATTGCTCAATTTCACTTTCCCTGTGCCCTGGGGACTACAAAAAGGCAGATTAATAATAATATAATATACTTCTGATCCAATGATCATTACTTATATGGAACAACATATCAGTCCAGTAGCTGTCCGAGGTGGGAGTGCTGGCGGGCGGTGAAATGGAGAGGGGCCGGGTGGGAGAGAGCAAACTATGGGTTGTGGACAATTACTGGTAAATAAACATATAAATAAATAAAACAAATTTTGTTGTGCTCACTGCATTCAGAATACAGAGTTTACCAACCCCCCACCCTGCCCCTCCCGCGCCCCACATCACCACCCGCCAGCACTCCCACCACCTACCTGTTCATTGATTGTGTAACCAACAGATAGGCCACCCTCTGCATGCTGGCTGAGCTGACACAATCGAAAAAAAATGAACATAGGTAGTAAGTGGTCCTTGGATTCAGAGGAAGGCGCGTGATAATATATATGATGTGCTTGCAAACTACTGAGTCATCAACTGCATTCTGAAATGAAATCCTACTGTTATATAATATATGATGACCCTCTGCATTGCTACTCTGGCGCAGTTTCTTTTACATTATCTTCAAAGTAATACTCGTCTGCATCCAGTGACAGTCTCCACCTATGATGAATACATCCAGGGGCATCCATCAATTAAAAGTAAATGTCTATCATTCTTTTGTTATTATGTATCGCTTAACAAACCTTAGCTGGTTTCATTTTCACCAGCAACCACCCATGCGTCCACTCCTTCCTTCCTTGCCTTGGCTTTGGGTTTGATACAAACACCGCTGATGATTCTTGCTATCCACTATCCACCCATATTGTGTTGCCCACCCAGGCAGGCATCTTCTTTCACCTTCCACCCATCCTTCTACAACCCATGCATCTGGTTCCTATCAGCCACCTGCATGCTGCTATCAAAGTATCCTTCTCTGCTAGTCGTATTACATCTCTTTCGTCCTTCCTCCTTCCACCCTAGTTCTTTCTCTTTTTGTTCAACACATCGATCAAGGTCATCTGAGCTGACTTTTAGTCTTCTCCATAACTTTCACAGCTGAGTTGGAGTCTGATAGAAGAGGCCTTTGTTTACTCAACTCACGCTGGTAATGCATTGGTAATGCTAAGTAAAGGGTGTCTTCTTCAACCGTTGTATATTGTTCAGTACAACTTCAAGTTCATACTTACTTAATAAGTCTCACAGTACAGTGAGTGAAGTGTTCCCCTTCCAGCTAGTAATGCCAATAAGTAATGAAAATAACTTACCACCACCCACCGCTGCTGTTTCCTTCCCCACTGGTGCTCCTGCAGGTGCCGCATCTCCTGCCCCCTCCTGAATAGCAGCATTGGCATCGCCGCTGGCCCCGCCGGCACTGGTGGTTGGAACTGGTAGTGCACCTATAAAAACAAGTACGCCTTTTAAGATGACTGTACACCTCCCCCTATTTTACTCGTTTTCACCAGGAAGGAAGACTGAAAAAACAGTTGAAGTACAACATAAATCATCACTAGTCCAAATTACGTACTACAGTAGAGTCAGTAGACAGACAGTAGTATTATTATATGGTCCCAAGGGTCATCTCATCTCTACTCCTACTGCAGTCTATGGAAAGTTAGCCTGAGTCATGTAACTATTTTAGATTCATGTCTACTCTTTTGCGCATGTTACCTCGCAGCTTGTTGTTCAGGAAGACGCCTTTGAGGCCACATGAGTGTTGCATACAAGTGAAGAGGTTGAAAAACAAGCCATTTCTTTTATGGAGTTCGGTTAGTCCCTGTTGCTTAGCCATAATGTTACACTTTTTGGCATGACTGAAAAAAGATTGCATAATTGTATTATACTGTCTAACTTGCCCCATTTTTCTCATGATAGGCAGAAAATTCCCTTCTACGGACCAGAGATTTGCAGAGCTTACGAAAGATGCATGTAACCAGTATACGTTCAAAGGTGAGGGGTCTCCCAGAATTCACACAGATCTCTATCATGCACTAGTTGTACAAATGTTTAGTTTTAATCTTCTTTATGTTGAATGTTGGAGCTGGATGTAATTTCATGGAACAACTTACAAAACTTGTTATTATTTGAAAAAATAAAGCTTTTGAACTTGCACATAGACTCTGTGGTATATTTGGTGTGTCTGTGGTGTTGTGGGCTTACACGAGTGAGTGAGTGAAAGGGTGTTATGTTCTGTGTTGTGTAATAAAATCATTGGGTATCTTCGTGTGGGGGTTCGGGACATAATGACTAATGACTGAGACACTATAGCTAGTCGGTCAGTGAATTGTGGGTTCTGAGTTCTTTGACTGAGGTGTAAGTAAGGTCCAACCTCCCATAACCAACATCCTATTTTCTTGTGAATAGTTCTGTATGTGGCTGTGCAGAATATCAACAACAGTAGTAGTATGTACTACTACCCTAACAAAAAATACGAGACAACATCTGGTTGCGCATTTTGTTGGTGGGAATTGTCAAAGCCTAGAGATTAAAGAGGACAACGCAAAGGACAGGAGTGGACCCAGTGGCTACAGCTATTGTTCTAGCACAGCTTTATTCAAAAGCAACCCTTAACTAAAAAGTGGCCAACAGGGCAAGCTTAGCTACAGACAGTCTAATAGTAGAAGTACAGAGAGTCATAGCAGAGGCAGTTTGAAAGAACTGAAAGGCAGGGATACCCAACATTTAGAAAACAGATAATGAAGATCAAAGAAGCTTTTGTTAAAAATTGAATTAGGAGTAAGCGTAATTAATAGTGTGGAAAAAATAAGGTGCGTTAAAAGTTAGGGAAATATAATTGTTAATTATATAAGCACTGTAGGACTTACTGGGGCCAGCAGCAGGATCCTCGGTAGAGGAGCGCTCCTCTGTTGGTTGTCCCGCCGACTCGGACCCCATCTTCTTGCCCCTGGGTGCTGATCATGTAAGAAATAATAAAGAAAGAGAGAAACATTGAGTGCTGTAAAACAAATAAATCATTAAAGAAAATGCTCAAACATTTTAGGAAACAACAATTGCAATCAAATTGACCTATCTAAAAGACTGCTGGCTTGCAGGATTCATGGACCGTCTATTTCTATGAACACTAATCAAATGTTCCATTATTCATCTCATTGCAGAAAACTAACAAAGCCAGTACCACCTGACCTACACCACCTATTCCAGACTGGCCAATTGTTCAGTAAGTCTGCATTTCCATTTTATTTTTGCAGCAAAAATGCATAGATGTTATGGAACACAAATGCTTAAATTTGTGCATACACCAAATTGTTGGTTGGTTGCCTCATATGTTGTTCTGCTACTGACTGACAATGCTATTGCTAAGCCTACCGCTCACTAAACAAACTACAAAAAGGTTCTATGGAGGACTGGTTAAAGAAGCATTCAGTGACAGAGGAGGTGTCATTCAGACCGTAAAACAAAAAAATATGAACTAATACTAAGTAAACCTATTATCCATCCACCACTATTTCACTGAAGGACAATGGAAGGACTAGAATCTAGCAATAGCATTAACTAACTTCAGTTCTCTAAAGTAAACTCTAACATCAATAATCAGCCCAAGCTAGCACAAAGTTACAAACAAGTGAGAGAAGTGCCGAGCAGCACCTGTGTCATACAATCACAGAAGATTTTGAAACGGAATTGATCTGCAATGTAACTAAGCGCACCAGTAATCGTGATATTCGTCCAAGAATTATACACAATAGTCATACTACTATATATTACTAGCTACTCACCAAGCCCCACAACCTCGACACCTAGCAGGTCCAACAGGTCCTGCTACCGGCCCAAAATGTCTGACCACCTTTGGGCCAGCTGCTGGTGGGTGCGCCGGATCCCCGAGCAGCGAAACACTGCCCCCCACCTGGCGGTGACGCTCCTGGGTAAGGTAACCGGAGCCTTGCCTGCCGCCTGCTGCGAAGGTCAAGGGGAGGTGGCGCTGGATGAAGAAAACCACGACGGGCACCTCCGCCTCTACGAAAAGTTTTTGGGCCTGCACCCCTACAGGGCGCATTCTGCCGCAAGGCAGCCGGATCTTGGGCGCAGGCGCCTTGCCCTGGGAGCAGGTACTTCTGCCCTTGGCCATGGTTCTGGGGTGGAGGCAGAAAAGAAAAGAAGGAAAAAATAAAGTTAGGGGGAAGAAGTAGGAGTTTGAATAAAGAAGTAAAATAAAACAGTAGAAAGTAACAAAAACACAGTGAAAGTAGAAATAAATCACAACACATAAACTTAGGGACAGAGAGACAGAGATGATAAATAAAAAAGTGAGAAAAACAGTGAAAATAAGTAAAGATTGCAAAGATTAAAGCTGTATAGAAAACTCGGCCCAGAACCACAGCATAGAGTGAAAAACAAAATGGCAGTCCCCTAGGCGACCACATGGGTTAATTTGCACAATATTTCTTGCTAACACGCACTTGTCGTCGCGAACAAGTAGATAGCGTTCCCAAACATGACATGCACAACGCAAACACGTTATACGCAACCTGGAACAGGAAATAAAGCAACACCAGAGGGCGGGACAGTTGAAAAAACAAGATGGGCGCGCCCATAGCCGACTGCATGGGAAAGTTTGCGAGCTACTATCCCCCGAGGACACAGACAGCACCCTAAACACGCCCAACAGGCTCCCGAATAGGAAAAACACCTCACGAATGGGTCCGACAAGCAACTACGCACACTTGCGAAGCTACGCGAAGCTCGCATAGTGCGAGAACGTCTTTGCGCAGCTTAGGGTAGCGTGACTACGAGTACCAAGCCCAGGCCTAGTGGTAGCAGCACTGAGGAAACACTGGCAGGTGGAGAATGGAAGAACCCAACACTCTTGAGGTTTGACGCATCTTGTGTACCACCACAGCTACATTTAAAGTGGTTTTAAATTTGTATAGTGCAATTCGAACAGACATAAATACTCCCCCCCATAACAAGATCTACAGGATAAATGGGTGGAGGACACAAGTCAAACATCAGATGCGGACTGGGTATGAATATTAGATGGTGTACCAAGAGCATTCAAAAGGGCATGTTTTAAAGTAATTAACTTTTGTTACATTCATAGGGCTAACCTTACCCCCAGGTAAAAATCAACAAACTTGTCCCGCACCCCCAAGCAGATTGCCCCAGGTGGGAGCAGAGATGTGCGATATGGTGTAAAATTGTAGACACCTAACTGAGTATTGGGCGGATCAATGACAGACAAAAATGTAATATACTATCTCCTCGTCCTGCTAAGTCTAAAATAACTATCAAATTTGTTGATCTGGCTTTCATTCTTGCTAAGCAACACATTAAACTTAACTGAATATACGCTGGAGAGCCGAGGGCAGACAAATAGAGAAAATAATTTGCTTGATGGATAGAATACAGGAGTATCAACCTCCTTAGAGAAGCCAAGTGGGGGAGACCCCCCTGGAAGCGGCACCAGCATGGGAAGGAATACTAACAGAACTATAAGCAGATGGTGACCCCATCAATAGCTGACTCCTCCACATGAATAGGAGACAGACAGATATGATAGTCAGTAGATAAAATGACGGCAAAAGCGTTATCTCAATTCTCCTTCATAGCTTCTTTCCACTGGTCGATTCCAGAGCATATACCGATGACTTGGGACACTATGTAGTAAGAGCGGGTACAATAGACAGGACTCTGGACGATATGCAGTATATATATGCACCCCGCTTTGGGTAAGCCTATACTCCAAACACTCTTCACTGTCCTCCTCCATACTATCCAAGGGGGCTGACAAATGTGAGGGGACATTTCAATGCAATTATGCAACAGACCGGGGACTTGGACTCCTTGTTGTCTAAACCCTACACAACAACACTCCATGTTCGGGCTGAGTCTCTGGGATTAAGAGATGCATGGCGTTGACAGCACCCCAGTGATACTCAAGTCACATACTTCTCATCCCAACATAGATGCACCTCTGGACTAGATAACAGACTCCACCCTGTGCTCCATGAAGGGATGGTCAATAGCGCATATATCCTGCCTCCATGTTCAACAGACCATGCCCGGGTGGAGTTCACAATGAGTCGCTGGGAGTGGGGTCGTGGGTGATACTGGTGACTAAATGTATGATGACTTAGGGATGCAAAACTCACAGATCACCTCTGAGTGGCAACGGCTGAATACTGTGACCTGAAGGCCGACTCACACTCCTCTCACACTATGCTTTGGGATGATTACTTTGCGGTTATCTGTGGGTGGGTGTTTCCTGGGTTAGTGGGAGGGAAGAGGTTCATATAGCAGAGGTACACAAACCAGGGGAGTTGCTCCTCCAATTTCAATGGCATGCACCTTCTTCAACTAAAACTGAAACAAAAACAAATGGACACGGCGATATGATCCTGAACACTATCCCAATACCGTATATATGAACAAGATGATAAAGCAGAGAAGCTCACATATTGGCTGCCCAATAGAGACACCTCAACTAGATTCATCCTGTTGATCTATTTTGATAATAACCAGGACAAACTCCCACAAAATCACTCGATCTTCTCCAAGTATTATGGGTGATTACACAAAGCACATCCCACTCCAGCACTTGAGTATTCTTGCCCTATATATTAAATATATAACCATGCCAGCCCTTATTGTGGAGGAATGCTCTGAATTGGATGCTCCAGCCCCAATGGCATTCCTATGGAGCTCTTACAGAAATATGCTGCTGTGATGGCGCCGCAAGTTTTGCACATGTATAAGGAGGTGGGTGTGGGAAGGCTTTTTCATGGAACTTTCAATTGGCTATGATCATTACTATCCTTAAACGACACAAGCCCCAGGACCACTGTTCATCCTGGAGGTCAAAATCCTTCACTAATGTGGAGTATAAAATACTTTCAAAAGTTCTTGCTAATCATCTAACTTCAGAAATTCGATCTGTGGTCCACACCGAGCAGAATGGCGTCATGCCTTGCTGGAGAACCAGACATTGCTCATGCCATGTTCATCTCACTTTTGCTAAACAAAATTCCTGCTTGCCCAACAGCTTCTTTATTATTGATTTTGAGAAGGTATTTGATACCATTCACTGGCCCTTCTTAAGGTCAAAAATGTACTTTGGGCCGCACCTTCTGGCTTATGTCTCGGCCTTGTATGCATGGGCACAGGTCAGGATCAGTGGGATGCTCTCTGATTCATTCAACATAACGAGACAAACCTGAAATGGATGCCCTCTCTCCCCTTTCCTCCGTTGCCTTGGGGATAGAGCCACCAGCTGTATGAATTCAGGAGGATGCACAGCTTGAGGGGTTCTGCGGGCCTGATGGATCACAAGACAGAATATCCCTTTATGCAGATGACATGATGCTGTACATAGAGGGCCTGTAACAGCCTGTTACCAATGTTGCAGAATATACTAGAGATTTATGGAAAGGCTTTTGGCCTTAAATAGTAGTTAGTTAAATGGCATAAGTCCATTTATTTACAGGTACAGGGAAGTTGTCCAGAGTCCACTTTATATGCCCCCATGCAGATGAAAGATGGCCACTCTATGCACCTTTGCATCATAGTCCCTCTGCAGCTGGAGGAAGACTGGAACCTGAACGTCGGTCCTGTGACGCAGATGTGACGCCAGTATGTGGAAGCATGGTTCAAATTTCCACTACCAATGATGGAGTGGATTGCACTGTGCAAAATTATTGTGCTTCCCCGTTTTCTACATGTCCTGCAGAACTACCCGTATGCCCTTCCACAATGCTTTTTCCCAGAAGTGAGAACCATGGTTGCAAAATGCATTTGGAGAGGTAAAGCACAAAGACTCCTACATTAAATACAACATGACAACATTTGAAGTAGTACATTGCCTCTCAGATCTAACACTGTAATACTGGACCACACAAATGCTCAACATAGGGGATTGGCTATTTGGGTACAGATCTGACCCAGTTCTCTATTTGGAACCTAGTCTCTTAGAGAGCCTTGGTATTTTGAATCTGTTATACAGGAAACTTCCCCGCTCCCTCCCACACATCACTCACCTTCCTCGACTGCGTAGCCCCTAAGGTACTAAAATGCATAAATTGACTAGATAAATACACCAATATTACCACATTGTTTTTTAGAACAGAGTTGCCTCAAGTAACTCTACTACCTGGACTTAAAAGTTGGGATCTCTTTGGAATATCCAACGCGGTCGATCTGTGGGATGAATATCACATCAAGTCCTATGACTAACTTACAGATGATTTTAATTTACACAAATTCCAATTCTTTTAATATCTTCAACGGTGTCATGCACTGGTGTCATGTGAAGATAAACTGTTTGAACTCCCTCAAGTTAACCCTCGGCTGGTTAAATTAATGCTAGATCCACTTGGTCCTAGACTCATTTCTAGGTTATACAAAACCTTACTGATGCACGTGCTGGAGCAGATGGGAGTGGTGAGATCAGCATGGAAATCAGATCCTTGGGAAGTGGGTGGGGTGACTGGCGAGAGGCTAGATTTTCGCCAAAAACGCCAGCCATATCTTCAAACCTTACAAAATCATTTAACTACCTACACAGGGTATACTATGGCCCAAATAGGTTATGGAAAATGAGAGGGCAAACACTTGAAGTGTTCAAGACGTGAGACCCTGGGGTCCTCCTACTATCATGTGATATGAGAATGCTTTAAAATACAGACATGTTGGCAACAAGTTCACAACTCAATCGCTGTGGTAATCCAGGCGCCTGGGATCCCAGACTCCGTACCTCAGGTTGGTGATACCAGATATCATGGAAGGGTGGACCGCAACCAGAGCCCAACGGATGCTAGCATACTCCACCACCTCGTCAACAAGTGGATAAATTGTATAAATTACTGTGCCGTGCCAAAACTTAAGATATATAAGTGAGGGGTTGTGAGAGGAATCACCAGAATATATGAGGCCTATGGACTTCATATCAAGAATTATAATATTTTGTTTGTAGATATGACACTGATGAGTGAACTGGTTTGTTTATTCTGCTTGGGCTTTATTTTTATAAGTGCTATTTCGACAAAAGAAGTGTCAAAACCAAGACCAACATTTAACATTGAGGTTGTGGAGGAACATGTTATCCAACTGCTTTTAGCAACCTGTAAAGCAGGTGGTGTTCACCTATTTACGATCTATCAACATAACTGTGTCCTGCAGAAATGGTCAAACGATATGAATTCCCCGTCATATATGATTTTCTCTACTGAACAGTCTCTAATAGAAAATGTAGGATGTGTACTACAAGTGTCAAAGTAGGATTCAGACTCCATCTCATACATCTAGTCCAGGCTGATTTATAGCTCTGGAAAGCAAGATTTTTTTTATTAGATTTGTAGCATGTTCTGAAAAGGTCTTTGATGCCCCATCTCTCCATTAACAACCAAAACCTGTAGAATACTACCCCTGTAGAAGCAGATGGATGTTCCTCTCCTGGTTTGTCAAAACTTTGAGATCTTGGGGATTATGATTGGAAACGTTATGGAAAGTTCAAGAATATCTGTATAACAGGATTGTATTTTTTACTTTGGGGTGACAAATATCACTTCAGTCCTCTGTGTTCTGATTTGCGCCAGAGTCTTTGGACTCAGCTAAAGTGGTAGGAAGGAATAATTCATCATTGCACCCCAGTCTTGAAGAAATGCATCAATCTCGAGAGCATCTGGGTTTGTCACCCAGATGAGAAATCCGACCATATGGTGAAAGAGCATGCTGTGCACATGACACAAAAAGAACACAACAAATGCCAGTACTGGACTACACTTTCCACTGTTTATACTGACCTTTATGAATGAATCATACCGGTCCGTTTTTTTGAATTTACGTCACTTAGTTTTATTCATTCATTTTAATAGTGAAACCATATTACTTCATAGAGACTTCACTAGTTTGTGCATGTACAAACAGATATAACACAATACACTTCAAAACATCATAATTTAAATATACATTACATTTACAAATGTACAACACATCCACCATCCATACTAGGCTTGCCATCATACCTCATATATAACTACACAAAAACACATAAAACATTGTTCTGAACCTAATGTCAAAGAAATGGGTTACACGTCCCTATTGATGATATTACACTTTGTTATTTAGACACTAGGCACCAACACACTGGTCTTGACCAGTGTGTTGGTGCCTAGTGTCAATTAGATTTAAAGAAAGGAATTAGTGGTTTGGACAATAAGGCTTTGTTCCTAAAATGATTTTTCTAACTAAATAACTCTGTTTATGACTAAATACGCAGGGGCCCACGCACACGACCTGGGGCCCAAGTACCTCAAAGACCGCCTGACATTCTACACACCCACCCGCCAGCTACGGTCCACTAGCCTTGCCTTCGCCGCCGTACCACGCATCCGAAGAGCCACCGCCGGAGGCAGATCCTTCTCCTACCTAGCGGCCAAGACATGGAACTCCCTCCCCATCCACCTTCGGCTGACCCAAGACCATCTCGCCTTCAGGAGACAACTCAAGACCTGGCTGTTCGAGCAGTAGCGGACCCCTTCCCCCAAGCGCCTTGAGACCCTTCTGTGCGCTATACAAGTGTTATGATTGATTGATTGATTGATTGATTGATTGAGCACTGTTGGCCCGCATCCGTCTTCACTGAGAGGAGATATTCCAGCAATGTCTGGTTACTTGCCGGGAATCTTTATTACTCGGAGTCCAGATCTTCCTGTCAAATTCCGAACCCCATGAGTAGTACTCCTGCTTCCCAGAAACTAATTACCTTGCTAAGCCAAAACAATTCTCTCGAGTTGGTTCCCGACTACCCATCATGCATAAATGGGCAAAGACATAATGAGCACATCCTGAGAATACAATTGCTAAATTATGAGAAGATCAACATAGACAAAATAATTGAAGGGAGGGATGGGCTCAGGAATGTGACAGAAAGTCCTGGACTCAGAGTAATGAAGATTAGCAGTAAGTAACCAACCATTACCTCCTGGTCTGTCTTCCTGTCCAATACCTTACACCATGAGCCTGTACCCAAGTGTATGGTGATTAATCCAAGAAGCCCGAAGAAAAAGCACAAACCATGATATGATGCGTTACATGTGAAATGTAATGGCAATAATGACTATTACATGTCATATACAGCTGATAGAACATGTGAACCAAAACCAGATGATGCTGCCATCCCCAACTGAAGTCAATAATATGAAAAAATGTGTTTGGAGAAGCCAATTTTGCTGCATTACAAATATCTTGTAGGGATGCACTCTTAAACCTTGCCCAGGATGAGGACATGCTCCTTGTAGAACGTCACTGGACTGAAGAGGGGAGAGAATGGCGAGCAGCAAAATATGAATAAATATTAGCATCCTTAATCCAAACAGAGAAAATGGACAAAGAAGGCTTAGGACCCTTACCAGAGATACCACAGGTGGCAAACAAAGAATCTACTTGACGGAATGAACTAGTCGGTTCTAAGTCTATAGAAAGAGCCCTGAGAACCTCAGGAGAATGAAGCCTGTTCTTCAGGAGTAGAAGGGTTAGGATAATAGACTGGGAGGACAATGTCATCATGGCAGTGAAAATCAGGAAAAAACTTGGGACTGAAAAATGGACTGGGACGCAGGATTACTTTGTCTTCCCAAAAACGCATTAAATGTGGGACAAAACAACAATGCTCCAATCTCACTGACTCTGTAACCCTAAAAGATTGCCAGCAAAAGGGGACCTTGGTGGAAAGAAATTTAAGGTCTGCCTAGGACAGGGTCTCATTAACACCTGGAGTACTAAAGGAAGATCCCAGGGGAGCAGAGGAGTGAGAAACTCGTCACAGACATGCCGCCAGAGGAGAAACTGACTCCACTTCTGAATCTCTAAAGGCTAGAATGGCAACCAGCACTGGCAGATTGCTACTTGACCGGCCCTGGGAGCAGGGGTGGGTGTTGCTAGCAAGAAGTACTTCTCCCGATTTTGTTACAGGGGCGGATATTGTAGCACTGCTGCAAAACCAGCCCCCAGTGACAAAACTGGCCCCAAAGGCACAAAACTGGACACCACCCCTCTGGCCCACCAGGGAAATGCCCAGTGCCCGCTACAGCCAGTCCGGCCCTGGTCAGGGGACAAACCTTTGATTTGGCATCGAGAATCACAATTCTGCCAGTGACGGCTGTAGGAGTTGAGGGTGGAATGCTTCTGTGAAAGCTGAATACTTTACTCAACCTCCAGAGTACAACCCTGTGCTAAAAAATTAATCCTCTTAAGTGCCATACCCCGAGCATGAGGTTCAGCGAGATCATGTTGAAAAGAGGAACTCTCAGAAGGGATGGATGAATGGGGAACTGTCAATTGAGGCTCCCTTCCAGTTCCAGAAGAAGGGTAAACCAAGGCCTCCTTGTCCATTCTGGGATGATCATAAGTACCTCCATATGATCTACCAGAACCTTTGTGAGATCTCTAGGAATCAATGGAAGGGAATTCATACAGGAGACCAGGACCATGAAATTAAATGGGCATCTATCATCAATGCATTCCTGAAGGGGACCTTACTGCAAGAATGAGGGAGAAGGGCATACCCTTCGGAAGTAAACAAATCCATCCATGGGAGACTGAACCTGGAGAGGATAATCTGGAAGAGATTGGGCAAAAGGCAAATGGAAATCTAGGAGTGGAAAACCCTGCTCAGGGTGTCCGCAAACCCATTCTCCCTCACCGGCAGATAGACTGCAGAGAGAGAGGAGTCCACAGTCAAATCTTCTGGAAAAGGAGAAACAGGGACTGTGACAGAAGCCAAGAGCGGAGGTGGATGTGGGCTAACTGTCTCTCTTGGGCAAGGAGTACCTTCCCCAAGTCCATTCTGGAGAGGGCTCCAATGAATTTCAGTGTCTGGGTCGGTTAAGATTTCTTGAGATTGATCAGGAAGCCAAACTCTCTCAGAAGATTTCAGACTTGTTGCAAATTCTTCGCTGCCTTAGGAAAAGAAGGAGATACAATTTGCCAATCATCAAGGTATGGACAGACTTAAATGCCTTTAGAATGAAGAATACCTACTTGGAGGGCCAAGAGGTTCATAAAAACTCTTGGTGCTGACGAGAGGCTGAAAGGCAGCACCAGAAACTGGTCCCGTCCACACTGCAAAGAGAAGATACTTCTGATCTGCCTGCTGGATGGGAACGTGCAGTTACATGTCAATTAGATATAAAGATACCAAGTAGACCTTGCCCGGACTAGCTGATGGATGGATTGTAATGTTACCGTTTTGAAGGGTTTGTGGTTAGTATGCAAGTGCACCCCCTTCAGGCCCTTCAAGTCCAACACTGAGTGATAGTATCCTGTTGACTTCTGTATTAAGAATAGAATGGAGTAGTATAATTGAGCCCTCTCCAGCAGAGACACTGTAAGTATGGCCGACTTCTCCAAATCAACCTGAACTCCTGCCAGCAATGCAATTTGCTTAATCAGATTCTGTGTCAGAGGAGTTATCTTGAGAGTCTGAGCTGGCTGGGATGAAAATTATATTTGGTATCCTGATGAGACCGTCTGAATTGCCCAAGCTTTGGAGGAGAAGGGGTTGAGACAACTGAAGACTGAGACCAGGACTTGTCCGTCCCCGGGCCCCTTGGCCAATATCCCTGCCTCGATCAGGCTGGTTGTTACTTTTAGATGGTGGGGAAACAAAAGTCCTTTGATAACCAAACCCTCTAACTCTAGAAGTAGGGCTGATGGATGTGATCAACAGGCTGCTTCACCATATCCTCCAGTTGGTTAACAAATATTTTATTACCTTCGAAAGGTGACTTCATTTGGAATGATTTTGGAAAAGAAAACACTTTCCAAGCACGCATCCAAACATGGCAATGTATGACAATAGCTGCATCTGACACCCCTTCTGCGGCACACAGGGGGCCTTATTTATGAAGGCCTTGCGTCAGTTTTGCGCCGCCGGTGCGTCACTTTTTGCGACGCACCAGCGGTGTAAAAAATGCGCCTCGTTGCGCCATATTTAAAAAGTGACGCATCTAGGTAGATGCATCACTTTTTAAACCCCTGCGCCACATTATACCTGCGTCAGGTATAATGTATGCAGAGGGGGCGTTCCCCCGCAAAAAGCCTCGTAATAGTGACGCAGTGAAATCTATGAGATTTCACTGCGTCACTTTTAGGACGCTGTTGCGTCAAAATCTTGCGCCTGCCTCACAGCAGGCGTAAGGCTGACGCAAGCCCTTTCACATGGGGCTTTCCCCATGTGAAAGGACGCATTGCTGGAGTTGCGTCACTTTTGTGACACACTCCAGCAATGCGTCACTTTTGCGCTTACAGATACGTCAGAAATACTGACGTATCTGTAACTCCTTGCGACATGATGCGTCATACATTAAATATGACGCATCAGGAATGTCGTAAGGAGTGCGCAGTGAAAAGTGACGCATCGCTGTTTCACGCAGCGATGCATCACTTTTCATAAATGAGGCCCAGGGTGTCGAAATAGATATCAGCTAGATAGCGAACCATATGCTGACACATGCACAGTTAGATACAAAAATACTTACTGGATGCAACAGATTGTCATTTGCATAAAATAAATAATATACTTTTAAATATATGTACATAATATTTAGACCAAGCACAACACCTACCCAATTTATTTGTTTTAGGAAATAGGGCTAGGACATCCCGAACATAGTTGAAACTACTGAGAGAGCGCAATTTGAATGAAAATTATGTCCGCATCATATTTACAAGCCTGTAGCGTAAAGTTAGCTTATGTAACTTAAGAAGTGAGAATATGTATCTGTATTTACTCTAGAGTGTAGTAGAATTAGAAAGGCCCGTATACATGGTGGGCTAATGTAGAAATGTGTGAAAATGCTTAGGAACATTAGAACGTGCTAAACAGAATTCATGTATGCAGTTACTAAACGGAGAAAGAGATGAAATGTAAATTGAAGAAACGTGCAGACCACATAGCACTGTGTAAGAACGAAAGGGTACCATTGTATCTTTCATGTAACATGGATTCGATATTATTCAATGATTTGCTTATTTTATATATGTGTGTGTTAAAAGCCATATCCTATAGAAGAGTTTTGTATAATTATAGAGTGGTGTGTTAACATGGTATTCTAAGCTAAAGAAGTAAGAGTTCACAAAGTGCAGTCCACTGCATATAATTTAGTGGGCTTGGAGAGATAGGGGATAGCTTTGATCTGCACGTGTGAGCCAAGAGTCAAAAGTCTCCTTAAATTAAATTGCCAATGCTGGTCGAAGTTTTACGGCCTAGTGACATAAGGGAGGCTTGGAATTTGGGGCCCTGTTTCGAAGTGTCTGTTTCCAGGTGCGAGGGGGGTACCAATCGCAAATGTAATGAATAGAGCTCTGTTTGAGGAGATAGGCTCTGGTCCGGAGGAGTCGACCGGAATGTCATGGGGGTACCAGCACGATGGAGACGGCGCCTGGGAAGCAAGGTCAACTTAACAGACGATTCAAAGAAACGAAACTATGGAAAAAACCAGAAGCAGGACCACGTGAAATGTGTACGTGGTGGGCGTCTCAAAGGGGCGTTCCACCCATACTGTGATTTTGTATTAGGGACAGCACCCCGGGGAGAAGGCAGAGCAGATGGCCTGAGGACCCTTAGAGAGCGGATGGGTAGGCAGAAAGGGTACTGCTATGCGACATAGGTTTCCATCTGAGATTAAGAGAGTTTGCGTTTCTTCGGAAGTCAAACGGCTGACACCTTTTTAGGTAAAGAACTTGCGGAGTAGGGATGTCATCTAGCATAGAGTAGGGACAGTTTAACCTGTTTCATTTTTTCTGTAAATGACGCTTCAGATCCACTTTGTGTCAATGATATTCAACTTGTTGATTTTTGAATTAGTTTTGATTGTTTTCTTCTGTAGATTGAGATTTCTTAGGGAATTCATGTTCCTTCTTGTACCTGTATACCTGTTGAACCTTTTATTGAGGTGCTTGTACTTGCAATTGATTTTGGTTTTATAATAAACCTTTAAACTTTTACAGTTGTAAGTGGTTCTTTAGAGTTGCGTCAGTTAATGGGGTTGATTTAACCTATGTGGGTTTGCCTTTTACTCAATGACAGTCAATAACCGATCCAAAAAGGGACTCAATGAGATAGGTGTCTAGGTGATCAGATAAGAGATCAAAATCTCATTTCCCGCAGTTGGTAGCAGAGAAAGATGGTTGGCTTCTTGAGGAAGGCGACCTAGGTTAGGTCTAGATTACCCCAAGGCCCCTAGTCATCGACAACCAGAAGAAGAGCTACCTGCCGAAGAAGGTGCTGACGGTGCGAGAGAGAAAAAGCAGCAGAGTCGGTCGAGAGTGAGTATAAGGGTCATGCGTTGCCAGATTGCGGTGTTTTGTGTTGTACCTGTGTTGTAATGTCAAGCGGAGTTGAATGTCTGTAGTGTGAGTGTGAGACGGTTGTGAGCGCGCGCAACCGGTGAAAATCTTAAGTCCAGAGAAGGGCTTGAGTGGTTCGGGTGTATCGGACATCCAGAGTAATTGTCTACCGTTGTGAAGGGGGTCATGAGGTACCATTGATCGCCCGTAGGACCGTGATAGGGGGAACGTCAGAGTGAGTGTATGAGTAACGGACGCTGGTCGGACGTTTACTGTGTGTAAGTAACCTATCAGTTAAGGCGAGCGTCTGAACGTTAGTGAAAGACGTCTCGTCAGTTGAGGTGACAATTACAGTTAGACTGTGGACGTACAGTCAAGAAAAGTGATCGCTTGGTCGGAAGTAGTCATTTTTCGGTGTATGAATGGGACGCATGCAAGACCGGGAGACGAGCTGAGAAAGGAGGGGAACTGCTGCAAAGGGGACGAGTGACGTCAGAGCGAGCCGCGCTGGGATTGGCTGGTTGGTGTAGAGCCGCGCTGGGATAGGCTGGTCAGCGAGAACCGCGCTGGGATTGGTGGTTCGCCATCGGGAAGTAAATAAGGAAGGGAATTAAGGAAATCGTAGAATCTTGAAAATGAAGTGTTTTAAATGTCTAAGGGCGATCTTTAAGAGAGACAGAGGGAACTCGTATGCGGGGGAAGAGGCCCCACCGGAGGGCACACCAGCTTATTACATGGCTGTGAATGTTGGGTTACACTCGATACTGTGGATCTCCGAGTGGAGCAAGTTAACAGAGGGAAACGAGGAACTGACGTTCCCGAGATACGGGACGTTTAGGTTAGAAGCATTGAATCAGCTGAAAGCGGTAATGCTCGCAACGAGACCTCTACCCAGGCCAACACAATTCGAAGCCCTCAATGCATGGTTCAGGGCGGCGTACGACAGGAGCCTGAACAGGCGCCAAGAAAGAGTGAGACGATCGGTAAGAGCAGTACAGGATGCTAAATGGGATGATGAGGCTAAAAAGTGGAGAGTACAGAGAATAGACGCAGACAAGCTGTACCCAGTGCTAGAGGTTACGGGAGAAAAGAAACCTCCAGAAGAGGATGAGGAGAGCGAGACGGATGATAGTCTGATAGATAGGCTATTATCAGACAGACCACCTCCGTACAACAGAGAAGCCGAACGTCCCGAACTCCAGCAGGGGGACGGGGCTGGGAAGGGGGAATATAGACCGCTCCCCATATCAGATTGGGAACCCAAGATAGGCGAGGAAATACCTCAACCTAGTCCAGTACAGAGAGTAGTAGGAAGGTTTGTGGTACAGAAGGTGCCGGAAACGGAGTGTGCAAGGTCGTATCAACTTCCGGATGCTCTACAAGTACCTGTTACCATAGGTCCTGTAGTGTCAATCTACAACCCAGAGAGAGCTCAGGAGGAGGAACAGGCACGGTGGGACAGGGAAAGGGCAGAGATGGAAAGCAGGAACAATACGATTAATTCCCAAAGGCAGTTGCTAGGACCAAGGAGTCGGAGTACCCCATTGGATTCAGCAATGGATCCCTTAATAGAGCAGGGGGGTCAGAGAGGACAGATGGATCTGAGGGGACCGCGACCGAAATCTTTTAAGGAGTTAAGGGAGTACTTGAAGGAATGGGATGCTGCCGTAGAGACTCAGAATAAAAGAATAGAAACAGAAGCCGAATGGAGAGATCAAGATAACAGGATCCTCTCTCACTGCGGAGCTGGCGAAAGCAGTCCGGAGTGGGAGGGAGGGAGTCAAGGAAGCAAAGGAGATACTTGCCATACCATTGGTGGCAATAGACAAATGTGTGAAGACAAGAGTACAGGATGTGGGGGGGTGCCTCGCCCCATCCTTAGTGAGGGAGAACGAAGAACACAGGAATACCGAAATAGTTACAGGTGCAATCACCATATGCCGGGCGAAAATGTGCAACATTGGGGTCACGGGAGTATGGGGAGTCGCGAAAGGTCTCACCATGTGTCCGGTGATCACGGACGGGATCGCGGGAACATGGAGGGCCGTGAGGGACCTTATCATTTACTGAGTGACACCAGACAGCAAGGGAATTGCGGTGACTTAGAACATAACGGGGGATCCTATCTTGCATCTAGAGAGACAGAGCTGAAGAGACAGAATGGAGTGGTGGGAGATAGGACATTGTTTCACCATACACCTAGGGAAGATGGAAAAGCTTGGGACTTAGAAAGGTGGGAACAAAGAGAATCAAGGAGGACTCCTCATAGCTCACCTGTGCCTAGACGTAGGACTCGGAGCTGGGACGAGAGGGATATAAACGGACCACCTAGGAGTGAGGTACTGAGAGCTGAGGTGAAGGCGAAAAGGCTCGATGTAACCAGTCTAAAATCAGATCTAGATGAAATAATAGACGGCACATTGCCAATGGAAAGGATCGATCTGTATGAACAGGATGAGATACTGTTTATGGCTAAGGATGTTACTCGGAAAGCGAGGTCAGTCCATGAAAAATTATCTGAGTTGGCAACCAGGTATATGATAGACTTATCAAGAACAAAAGCCTTACATGGTAACCATAGGCTGAATAGCACGGATCAGGATCTAGATGAACGTAGGACGATTGGGCTGAAAATACACATAAAGGAACTGATCCTGGGTATAAGAACATGGAGGGATTTGGATAAATGGGAGGAAAGATGGTCCAAGAGGGGGACCGTCAGAAGGAGTGCAATTGGAATGTCCCCAGAGGGAGGGCCACCGCGGATGGAAGCTTTCCCTTTGCGAGAAATCGCGAATGGAAACTACGTGCATGTGCCCTGGAGTAGGGGGAATCTAGCGGCATTTACCAATTCCTTCCCTAAGCTAAGGGAAAATCCCGTAGAGTGGTACAAACAGGTAGAGAGGTTCGTGAAGATCTCTAAAGTGCTGTGGGTCGATTTGAACAACGTAAATACATAGAAAGAGAAGACCAGGTCCAGGGGGGTGTGTGTTGCCCTAAATGGTGAATGAAAATCATGCAGGTGCATGTGTGAAAAGAGTGTGTTGGGTCACACTGGGCTAAGGAATTCCCATCAGACCACCCTCGTGGCGGCATTTCATCATATGGGAATGAACAGTCGCTCCATATACCGCCCAAATCATCACGTGGCGGAGTATCAGTGGAGAGCGGCATACTAAGCCACAGTCATGCTCAAAGAAAAGTATAAGATGAGTGCAGTGCTCTAGAAAAGGTGATTATTAAAATCAACTACCTAGACTAAGGGGAGTACCTGTGGAAGTTAGTGTAGGTGTCAAGATTAAAAACACGCCTAGTAGTGGATGAGTAAGACTACACTATGGCGCTGTGTAGGGTGGTCGACTAGTTTCAGCTTAATGGAGCAATGCTCCAGCTTTCATCAGGACCTTCAAGATAGTTAGCTACTGCAACAGAATGGGATAGGTGTACAGATACAGTAAACATTACTGACAAACATTAAATGTACTTGAGGAAGTCATATATCTCCCCAAAACTTGGAACCTGAATGTCCACTGGAGACAGAAAGGGGATCTTCTTCCTGTCGAAAAAACAACAAAAATTCATGTACCCTGTTACACACATGAAACCACATAACCTCACAGACACCATCAGGACAAAACACACCTGCGAGAACAATTTGCGTTCCGCATAACATAAAAGCATACTAGCTTCATCACATAGAGGCATTTCCTCCTAGTGATACTCACCCAGCTTTGTGTGGGTGAATGCCTCACCTCGCCCGGCAACCGCTCGGGAAATTGAGGCCCCGCTCTAATGTGTGGAAAAAAGGACACAATTAGCGCACAACTCCTATGTGTCCAGCCCAATTTGTTTTACACATACAACCCAATAGACGTGTGGTAAACTACTCTCTGTCCTGCCATAAGCTGGCCCCACCATTGAACCAACTCTGATTTGCTTAAAGTAGGTCACTGACCCTCAAAGAGAAAGGAGGGCAAATTTAAATGATATCGCTGCCATAGGAGGCCATTTAGGTCTCTGTATTTGATACCATGACTGACCTTCCGAGTGCCATGAAATGTAGCTGCAAAAATCCTTTTGCAGCCGACTAGAAAAGACCCAGGTCTATGAGCATTACATTGGAAGAAGTCAGAACTGTTAACTGACAGTGCTCACTGTATAATGATAGTTGCTACAGGGCAATGACCCCTTAACAGCATCCCCAAGCTTACCTATCCGTCGGTACCCATAGCTCTAGGACGAGCGGAAGGGGAGGCACCGACGGATTCGCCTGCTTCATTTAAATATTGGGGCTACTTAATTGTAAAGCCAATAGTAGTATTCATTGTAGCCATGCCGCACCGAGTCACCAGATCTCAAGTGCATCCTAGGAGAACAATGCTCACCTGTGTTAATAGGAATCGAGTGGTTAGAAAGCGACTCGGAACCTGGGAGCGCCGCAAGCCTAGCGCTAATCTTCTCGCGCATGCGCAGAGGTGCTTGGGCGGAGTAACGGAAGACGCTTTCCTCTCGCGCATGCGCTAAGTTGTTTAGGGGCGTCTCAAAGATTAATGTGCTCACAGTATATAGCGCAGCCTGTCTATAAAGCTTGGAGTAAATAATCTCGGGCTGAGATTAATACTGGAAGTGGGGGCTGAGAAGGGCACCTCATAGTGGTTACCGAAGGATAAAAAACACCCCAATTCGTCAAAATGATTTTGTAAAAGCATTATTCTAAATGGAAAAACAGGATTATTCTAAATGAGAATAAAGTCACCTGAGTGAAGTTATGCAATGTAGGATCAATAAACTGCAGATAACAATATTTAAATGGTATAGATGGTAAAAGCCAGCTGCTGGGGATAACCGAGCTTATACAATATGTGTGGGAGGGCAGAATGCTCAGAAGGTAAGCATTTGAATAATTACGGCATGGACTGCTCGTGGAAGTGGCAATATGCTGGGGCCAGGCATAAGAAGGTGTTGATGATGCCAGGCCAGTGGAAATTTAAATTAAACCAAGAAATCAAGCAAAAGGAAGGGATAACAGGGGGTAGGCAGGCAGAGAGAGTCACACACAGTTAAATTGGGAGAGCTAATGATGTAAACAGTAGATGTGTTTACACCTTTGTATATATAGACCCGCAACCAGAAGTTGCTCTAAATACTGAAAATACCAAGTGTGCAGAGGGTCAGAAGGGGAAATAATTTAACGACCTGTCAACTCATGCCCCTAGAATCAACGTAAATACATAGAAAGAGACCAGGTCCAGGGGGGTGTGTGTTGCCCTAAATGGTGAATGAAAATCACGCAGGTGCATGTGTGAAAAGAGTGTGTTGGGTCACACTGGGCTAAGGAATTCCCATCAGACCACCCGGAAAGCGTCTTCCGTTACTCCGCCCAAGCATCTCTGCGCATGCGCGAGATTAGCGCTAGGCTTGCGGCGCTCCCAGGTTCCGAGTCGCTTTCTAACCACTCGATTCCTATTAACACAGGTGAGCATTGTTCTCCTAGGATGCACTTGAGATCTGGTGACTCGGTGCGGCATGGCTACAATGAATACTACTATTGGCTTTACAATTAAGTAGCCCCAATATTTAAATGAAGCAGGCGAATCCGTCGGTGCCTCCCCTTCCGCTCGTCCTAGAGCTATGGGTACCGACGGATAGGTAAGCTTGGGGATGCTGTTAAGGGGTCATTGCCCTGTAGCAACTATCATTATACAGTGAGCACTGTCAGTTAACAGTTCTGACTTCTTCCAATGTAATGCTCATAGACCTGGGTCTTTTCTAGTCGGCTGCAAAAGGATTTTTGCAGCTACATTTCATGGCACTCGGAAGGTCAGTCATGGTATCAAATACAGAGACCTAAATGGCCTCCTATGGCAGCGATATCATTTAAATTTGCCCTCCTTTCTCTTTGAGGGTCAGTGACCTACTTTAAGCAAATCAGAGTTGGTTCAATGGTGGGGCCAGCTTATGGCAGGACAGAGAGTAGTTTACCACACGTCTATTGGGTTGTATGTGTAAAACAAATTGGGCTGGACACATAGGAGTTGTGCGCTAATTGTGTCCTTTTTTCCACACATCAGAGCGGGGCCTCAATTTCCCGAGCGGTTGCCGGGCGAGGTGAGCATTCACCCACACAAAGCTGGGTGAGTATCACTAGGAGGAAATGCCTCTATGTGATGAAGCTAGTATGCTTTTATGTTATGCGGAACGCAAATTGTTCTCGCAGGTGTGTTTTGTCCTGATGGTGTCTGTGAGGTTATGTGGTTTCATGTGTGTAACAGGGTACATGAATTTTTGTTGTTTTTTCGACAGGAAGAAGATCCCCTTTCTGTCTCCAGTGGACATTCAGGTTCCAAGTTTTGGGGAGATATATGACTTCCTCAAGTACATTTAATGTTTGTCAGTAATGTTCACTGTATCTGTACACCTATCCCATTCTGTTGCAGTAGCTAACTATCTTGAAGGTCCTGATGAAAGCTGGAGCATTGCTCCATTAAGCTGAAACTAGTCGACCACCCTACACAGCGCCATAGTGTAGTCTTACTCATCCACTACTAGGCGTGTTTTTAATCTTGACACCTACACTAACTTCCACAGATACTCCCCTTAGTCTAGGTAGTTGATTTTAATAATCACCTTTTCTAGAGCACTGCACTCATCTTATACTTTTCTTTGAGCATGACTGTGGCTTAGTATGCCGCTCTCCACTGATACTCCGCCACGTGATGATTTGGGCGGTATATGGAGCGACTGCTCATTCCCATATGATGAAATGCTGCCACGAGGGTGGTCTGATGGGAATTCCTTAGCCCAGTGTGACCCAACACACTCTTTTCACACATGCACCTGCATGATTTTCATTCACCATTTAGGGCAACACACACCCCCCTGGACCTGGTCTTCTCTTTCTATGTATTTACGTTGATTCTAGGGGCATGAGTTGACAGGTCGTTAAATTATTTCCCCTTCTGACCCTCTGCACACTTGGTATTTTCAGGTCGATTTGAACACCCTGTTTGACATTGTAGTACCAGGGGATTTGTGGACGGATGTAAGCTCAGTGTTGAATGGCCCATCTGTGAACCGGATAGGGATGCCCTGACGAACGGGCCGTCAGAGAAAGTCATGGAGAAGTATGAGAGGGTAATGGCATGGTTGAAAGAGAAGGTGCTGTTGCAGGACATAGACTGGGTTGAAATAGATCGAACCACTCAGGAACCTAAAGAGACCGTTCACGAGTATTATGAGAGATTGCTGAAAGCATTCAAACAGTACAGTGAGTTGGACGTAATGGATCCTAAAGACATAGGACAGTTTGTGTCAAAGTTCGTTCTAGGGTTGAGACCTGACATTAGCTTAATGATCCAACAGCATTTGATTTGTTGGCAAAACAAACCCTTAGATGAAATCCTGAGGTATGCAAGGTACTGCAGCGATGAAATAGACTCGAAAGCAAAGAAACTTAAGGAGAAGCTGATGTTGGTACAGATGCAGTCAGCTGGAAAGGGTGGACAGCGACAACAGGGAACCGGAACTCTAGGGAAAAAGCAGAATAATCAAAGTAAAGACGATGAGGAAAAACAGAGACCTAGGGTAGATATCGCGACACTGAAAAAGACGACGAGGTGCCACCAGTGTAACGAGGTGGGACATTGGAAACGCGAGTGTCCCTATAATGTCGAGAAGGGGGAATTAGAACCGGAGGAGGACGATGTTCAGAACAGTCTGGTGAAGGGAACAGCGATACCGAAGGGAAAGTTTATCAAAGGGGGGACTCAGACTCCTCGAGCTCAGTTCCCTCAACCGCCTCGTATTGCAAATGGAGGGAAAACCTATAGACAACTGCCACTGTTCGTAGGAGGAGAGGAATGCTACTACGTTGATCCCCTTACGGGACAACGAGTGAATAGAGAAGAAGACTGTACCCTAGGGGCAGCCCTGGAGGTAGACCAGAGAGGACCATATGTGGAGGCTGAGGTGGCCGGATGTCCTACGACCTTTTTGGTGGATACGGGGGCCACTCGATCCACTCTAAGATCGGCGGTGGTCCCAGGTCTGCCAATGTCGGGAGAGACGATCCAGGTGGTAGGAGTCGCAAATAGGAGAATGACGAATCCTCTGACAGAACCAGTGTCGGTGAAAATAGGGAAATACAGTGATGAGCACCAGTTTGTGATTTGTGATTCCAGTCCTGTGTGTCTGTTGGGAAGAGATCTGCTATGTAAACTGAATTGTACAATATATTGCACACCTCAAGGAGTAGAAGTGCAGACTAACGATGATGATGCCGATTTTAAGGTTGCAAACTCACAGGTATGCGTGGAGCTATACTCCCTGTAAAAGAACGTTCTCTTTTCAAGATCGGCTGCATGGCCTTTCAGGCCCGCCAGGGCACTGCCCCCGCTTTCATCTCTTCATTAATCAACCTTTATGTACCTGCAAGAGAACTCCGGTCTTCCTCCAAGTCCCTTCTCCAGATCCCCCGCTTCACACGCAAAAAGTGGGGCGGGGCCAACTTTTCTACCCTGGCTCCAACATTCTGGAACTCTCTCCCCGATCATCTCCGCTCGGCCACCCAGTACCTCCCCTTTCGTAGAGATCTGAAAACGTTCCTCTTCAGCCAGGCCTTCCCCTCTTAAAACTCTCTCAATGTCTCCTCTCATCCTTTCTTCCGGTCTCTCTCCCTCAGCTGCTGATCTCCCTAGCGCCAAGAAACCGCAAGGTGTACGCTGCGCTTTAGAAATATTTTAAATTAGAAATTAGAATTATACCCTACCTTAACGGTGGAGGAGCTTCCATGGGACTTGAGAGGTGCGGTGTCACCTGAGGTGTGGGATTTCACTGGAGAAGAAATAGGACTGATCAAAGGGGTAGAGCCAGTAAAGATCATGGTAAAACCAAATGCCGAGTATCCAAGAAAACCCCAATACAAGTTGACCCCGGAGACGATTGCAGGAATAAAGCCTGTGATCGAATCTATGATTAAACAGGGAATACTGAAGGAGATCGTGGGAAGTCCATGTAACTCCCCGATTATGGGTTTGCAGAAGCCTAGTGGGAAATACAGAATAGTGCAGGATCTTCGAAAGATTAATAATATAGTTGTTTCATGTTGTCCAGTGGTACCGAATCCATCAGTGATACTGTTCCAGATACCATTCCAAGCTGAATGGTTCACGGTGATAGACCTGTGCCAGGCCTTCTTTTCAATCCCCTTAGATGAGGAAAGCCAATATCTTTTCGCTTTTAAGCTGGAAAATCGCGTTTTAACAAGGTGTCGTATTCCCCAGGGGTATACAGAAAGCCCATCGATTTTTAACCAGCCGCTGAAGAAAAATCTTGAAAGTCTAGTACTGCCCATGAACTCGGGTCTGGTCCAGTACATAGACGACCTACTTGTGGCGTCAGAAACTGAGGAAGCTTGCAAAACAGACACCATCACCTTACTAAATCACTTGGCCGAGAACGGACACAAGGTGTCCCCAAGTAAATTGCAGTATTGTCTGACAGAAGTGCAATACTTGGGCCATAGGATTGAAAAGGGAAAACGGAAGGTGTCTCCAGACAGAATAGAGGCGATCATGAAAATGAGTGCGCCCACAACACAAAGAGAAGTCAGGATGTTTCTAGGTATGGTCGGTTATTGCCGGCAGTGGATAGCCAACTTTTCACTGAAGGCAAAACCTTTACAAAAACTGACGCACAAGGGGGTGAGCGATCCGGTACCATGGGACAAAGATTGTTTGATGGCGTTTTTGCAGCTGAGGGAGGACTTGTGTCGTGCCCCGGCTTTAGGAATGCCTGATTACGAGAAACCATTCTTGCTTTATTGCTGTGAAAGGGAAGGTTGTGCTTTGTCAGTTTTGGCCCAGATACACGGAAATGCCCGTAGACCAGTTGCATACTTCTCGGCTACCTTAGATCCAGTAGCCGCAGCGTTGCCCGGATGTCTCAAATCCGTTGCTGCAACGGGTGTCAGCATTGAGAGGTGTGAAAACGTAGTCATGGGACATCAGTTAGTGGTGTATGTACCGCATTCTGTAGAATTGTTAATGACCAGGACCAAGACACAGCATCTGACGAATAGCAGGCTCACTCGCTATGAGCAAGTCATATTGTCCGCTGAGAATGTGACCCTAAAAAGATGCTCTGTTTTGAATCCTGCCACTTTGATGCCACTTCCAAATGATATTGATGATGAAGTTTGTACAGATCATGACTGCCTTGATGTGACTGAACTATGCACCAAACCAAGACCAGATATCGTAGATGAGCCATTGACTGACCCCGATGAAATATTCTTTGTTGATGGTTCATGCGTAGGAGACGATATTGGTCAGCTGAGAGCAGCATATGCAGTTTGTACCATTACCGGAGTTGTGGAAGCCGCCTGCCTGGAAGGAGTACATTCCGCTCAGGTAGCTGAAATCATTGCTTTGACCCGTGCCTGTTTGGCAGGCAATAAAGTTCGAGTCACCATTTACACCGATAGCCAGTATGGTTTCGGGGTAGTTCATGACTATGGGCAGTTATGGTCTCAAAGAGGTTACATGACCTCCTCAGGTTCTCCTATTAGGAATGGAGAGTTTGTGAGATTATTGCTAGAAGCATTACAAGGTCCAGCAGCTATTGCAGTTGTTAAATGTACCGCGCACACAAAAAACACTGATTTTGTGTCGCAAGGCAATAGGTATGCGGATGAAGTCGCACGTTACTGTGCGGAACAGGGGTATTCTCTCACAGAGGTAGAAGTGGGGGGAATACAGGAAAGGACTGAATTGACTATGTTGTTAGAAACTGTAGACACGTGGGATGAATTGAAATGTATCCAAGAGAATGCACCTGATTTTGAGAAAAAGGCATGGGAGACAGCTGGTTGTACCAAGAGTGAGATGGATTTTTGGATCTCTGCAGATGGGAGGGCAGTTTTACCAAACGAACTTGTTAGTCCAATGGCAAGGAGATTGCATGGACCAGCACACATAGGTAGAGATGCCATGGTAAGGGTATTCAGACAAACGTGGTACAACCCGAAGTTTAGAGTAGCGGCAGAAGCAGTATGTCAGCGTTGTGTGATTTGTCAACAACTGAATGTAGGAAAGAGAACACCAGTCACATTGAGCCACATAGGGAGGTCTGGGGGGCCTTTCAATAGAATGCAACTAGATTTTATTGAAATGCCCAAGTGCAATCGACTCAGATACGTCCTAGTGATTGTCTGTATATTTTCCAGATGGGTTGAGGCTTACCCCACACGTAGGTGCGACACACTTACAGTAGCAAAACTGTTGCTTAGAGAACTGATACCGCGGTTTGGGGTGCCGGCCTCTTTGGAATCAGATAGAGGAACACATTTCAACAGCGAAATAGTGAAGATGCTATGTTCAGCCCTAAGTATAGACCAGAAGCTCCACTGTAGTTATCGACCAGAAGCTTCGGGGATTGTAGAGCAAATCAACAGCACCATTAAATCCCGACTCGCCAAAGTTTGTTCATCGACATCCTTGAGCTGGCCTGATGCACTTCCACTTGTCCTTATGAGCATACGTAGCACACCAGATAGAAGGACAGGTCTCTCCCCACATGAGGTGCTAATGGGGAGGGCTATGAGACTGCCATCGGTTCCAACTGCAGCACTGTTGAACATCACAGATGATTTGATCCTGGACTATTGCAAGGGACTATCTGACGCCATTCATTCTGTGTCCCTTCAGGTACAGGCTGCAGAGGTTCCATCAGCTCAGGACCTGTGCCATGACCTGTGTCCGGGGGACTGGGTCCTGGTGAAGAAACACGTCAGGAAGAACTGTCTAGACGTGCGCTGGCGTGGACCATTCCAAGTAACATTGGTCACGAACACTGCAGTAAAGTGTGGAGGCTTGCCCAACTGGATCCACGCCTCACACACCCGAAGAGTTCCAGCACCTCTGGAAGAAACATCTCCCCTCTCGGATGAAAATCCAGCTGAAAGCGGAGAAGCCACAGAGGGGGAAAGTCAAGCTGTAGAGGTGATTGAAGAGGCTGAGACCGTGTCTGACCAGGCTGAGGACGGTCAATACACCAGTGAGACTGAAGCTGCCTCAGAAGGAGAAAGCAGCTGGGAGTTCGAGTCAGACACTGACCAAGCTGTAAGTGGTCAAGAGACGAGTGCAAGAACAAGGAGCAGGAGGACAAGGAGTGGAGAAGCTAGCTGGCCGGAAAGAAGGAGAAGGTCAAGCCTGAGAGCAAATCCAGAGAGAACCCTTGTCCCGATTTCTGAAGACTCAGATCTAGACGAAGGTGCAACGGACTCAGGCTCCGAGAGTCAGAGAAGATCAAGGAGGGTACGTGTGCCCTGCAGAAGATACGCCACCCCTGAGTGGACCTACCTAGCAGCAGATGTCTTGGGGACAGAGATCTGGGACGGTGAGGGAAGTGCAGGTGACCAATCTCGATCCAATTGTAACGGTGGAAGTACGGCTGTTGACACCTGGAATCGAAACTGAAGGGTTACTGACATTCACACTCCCCGTTCCCTTTTACCTAAGTCGGATCAAGGACCTGGTGCTGAACAGATTAGAATTTCCAACCTGGGTCATCCAGTACCAGCACATGAAGAAACCATCCTTCGTTTAGAACTGTTGGAATATGCCATTAGAGCTGCTGGCACTAGAATCATTGTAGATACATAAAGACTTTTGTAATTAAGCCATAAAGAAAGAAGATAACCTAGCGCCGAGTGGAAAGAAGAAGAAAATTAGGGATTTCATTTAGAGGACGGAGAAGGGCTAGGGCTGTCTGTTGCTGAAAATAAAAGACTTTGTTGAAAAAGAGACTTTTGTTAGTTAAGAGTGCTTCACAGACTGAGAAATCAAATAATCCGAATGAAGAACTAAAAGGGATTTTTTTTCCTCGAAAAGGGAAGAACTACGCTGTCTGATAACATGGAGACTGACAGTCCAAACCGCAAGGCCAAATGCATAATAGGCACACTGATAGCAGTAGTAATTTCTCTCATAATCATAGTAGTTACTGTATCATACATAGTGGGACATGCAAGTGTAAAAGAGACAACAGATGTAAAGCCTGTAACGACTTTGAAACCTGCTCTTGTTGGAAAGAAGGAGGAGAGCAATGTGATCCGTGAAAAGGCGTTACTGGCAGATGAAGCCCGTAGGTTACACATAGATGAGTCGCAGGGAAATTTCAGGACAAACGCATATGCCAAGTTATTGTACGAGTATATTGATGCCATGAAGGCCAAAGATTGTTATGTCTGCATGCAATTGCCGGCTTCCGTAGATGAAGGCATCAGGTATCATCATCTTCCATTGACATATGGGATCACATGTAGTTTATTGCTCAGTATATTTTATGGTCGAGAAGGGTTTGAGTACTACTTTTCAAATTATGATTCGGTACTGCCTGAAGTCCCGAATTATAAGCAAATGAATAAGTGGGACTACTACAAAAAGGAAGATAGATTAGCTAAATTCTTCCTTCCTTGGGATACATTGGATACTTCATATGCACGCCGAAATAATCTGACTTGCAAAGTGTCAGAGATCGAGAAAAAGTTCATTGGACAAGTTGATGACCGTTACAGGAGGCAGAAGATTCTGAAAATGTCAGGACAATGGAAAACAGATTGGACCGAAGAGGAAAAGGCACACAAAAAGAAGGATAGTAATGGTCCAATAGCTTTAGATAGAACACAGAAAGGAAAGTTATGTTTGACTCGAAGCAAGACATATTATGAGAGTGTATTTGTAGGTGAAGTTAGTTGTGAACATGCTTTTCGGTTAGAATATTACACGAAAGATTTCATGAAAGGGATGCAGGTGATTCCTAATGTATATTTTGTATGTGGAAGAAATGCCTATGTAAAATTGCCTGACAATTGGTATGGTTCATGTTATTTGGCAATTGTCTTCCCCAAAATATACCATGCAAAGGATTTAGAGATCATAGAGGGAAAGGCTTCGGCAAGAGGGAAAAGGGATGTAGGAGATGCTGAGGTAGTTGGAGACGTATTTGGAGCCATGTTTCCTCTTTTAGGGTTGATACTTAATGATGTCAAGATCAGGAGATTAGCTACAGTTGTAGATAGATTGTCTGCCAGTACTGCAAGGTCATTGATGCTAGTGGAAGGAGAGATGCAATCGATTAGGGCAATGGTTCTTCAGAACCGTCTTGCTTTAGATGTTCTGTTAGCAAAAGAGGGCGGAGTCTGCAAGGCTTTGAAGGTCCAGGAATGTTGCACTTACATTCCAGACAATTCAAAACCACTTGAGAAGGTTATACAAAATATTACTAAGATACATCAAGAAATCGAAGACTTGACAAAGATAAATGTTTGGGAAAAAGTAGGTCATGGAATGGGTAAAGTTGGAGGTTGGTTTGCCAATCTCGGGAAAAGTGTTGTTTGGTATATCCTGAAGCCTATCTTCATAATATTGATTTGCATAATCGTATTGTGGGGTTTAGTGAGACTGTACAAATGGTATAGATCAAACTGGTTGCAAAGGTCCATGAGAGAGCAAGAAAGGAGATTAGCTGCTTTACAAGACCATCAATATAGAAGCCTGAGAGCTCTAGAAACGATAAAAAGGGGGAGCCTTGCAACCGGTTCGGTGTGACACATTCAAATTGTGATACTGGTGATGACCCCTAGAGGTCATCAAAGGGGGGAACTGAGAGAGCGCAATTTGAATGAAAATTATGTCCGCATCATATTTACAAGCCTGTAGCGTAAAGTTAGCTTATGTAACTTAAGAAGTGAGAATATGTATCTGTATTTACTCTAGAGTGTAGTAGAATTAGAAAGGCCCGTATACATGGTGGGCTAATGTAGAAATGTGTGAAAATGCTTAGGAACATTAGAACGAGCTAAACAGAATTCATGTATGCAGTTACTAAACGGAGAAAGAGATGAAATGTAAATTGAAGAAACATGCAGACCACATAGCACTGTGTAAGAACGAAAGGGTACCATTGTATCTTTCATGTAACATGGATTCGATATTATTCAATGATTTGCTTATTTTATATATGTGTGTGTTAAAAGCCATATCCTATAGAAGAGTTTTGTATAATTATAGAGTGGTGTGTTAACATGTTATTCTAAGCTAAAGAAGTAAGAGTTCACAAAGTGCAGTCCACTGCATATAATTTAGTGGGCTTGGAGAGATAGGGGATAGCTTTGATCTGCACGTGTGAGCCAAGAGTCAAAAGTCTTGTTAAATTAAATTGCCAATGCTGGTCGAAGTTTTACGGCCTAGTGAGATAAGGGATGCTTGGAATTTGGGGCCCTGTTTCGAAGTGTCTGTTTCCAGGTGCGAGGGGGGTACCAATCACAAATGTAATGAATAGAGCTCTGTTTGAGGAGATAGGTTCTGGTCCGGAGGAGTCGACCGGAATGTCATGGGGGTACCAGCACGATGGAGACGGCGCCTGGGAAGCAAGGTCAACTTAACAGACGATTCAAAGAAACGAAACTATGGAAAAAACCAGAAGCAGGACCACGTGAAATGTGTACGTGGTGGGCGTCTCAAAGGGGCGTTCCACCCATACTGTGATTTTGTATTAGGGACAGCACCCCGGGGAGAAGGCAGAGCAGATGGCCTGAGGACCCTTAGAGAGCGGATGGGTAGGCAGAAAGGGTACTGCTATGCGACATAGGTTTCCATCTGAGATTAAGAGAGTTTGCGTTTCTTCGGAAGTCAAACGGCTGACACCTTTTTAGGTAAAGAACTTGCGGAGTAGGGATGTCATCTAGCATAGAGTAGGGACAGTTTAACCTGTTTCATTTTTTCTGTAAATGACGCTTCAGATCCACTTTGTGTCAATGATATTCAACTTGTTGATTTTTGAATTAGTTTTGATTGTTTTCTTCTGTAGATTGAGATTTCTTAGGGAATTCATGTTCCTTCTTGTACCTGTATACCTGTTGAACCTTTTATTGAGGTGCTTGTACTTGCAATTGATTTTGGTTTTATAATAAACCTTTAAACTTTTACAGTTGTAAGTGGTTCTTTAGAGTTGCGTCAGTTTATGGGGTTGATTTAACCTATGTGGGTTTGCCTTTTACTCAATGACAGTCAATAACCGATCCAAAAAGGGACTCAATGAGATAGGTGTCTAGGTGATCAGATAAGAGATCAAAATCTCATTTCCCGCACTACCTTGCTGGAGTTTACCCCATTCAGACTGTCTTATTTTTTAAGGTAAGGGCGTCAAAAGTAACTCTAGGACAATCCCTCGCGGTAATTCATGTTTTCCTGAAGACAAACCCTCTCAGTTTAGTTTGTACTGGTGCCCAATCATGGCCTCTGAAGGATGACTCACAGAGCAGCCCTGTCGCTCGGCCTGCAGATTAAGATGAAATAAATGCAAATCATTTCATCTTGCAGATAAACCTCACTTAGTCAGACAGGATGAAAAGTCGGAGCAGCCCTGCCTGCAGATTTTACTGTCTGAAATTGAGATCTCATAATTTGCAGCGTGCGTTCAGCTCGTGCTAAAGGTACACAGTGACAGTCTGAGTCTGAGACAGGCACACAACACCCATTGGGCTCTCCGGGCTTCAGCCTCCCCCCCACCCCCCTTGTCTTCTTCAGCCTGGGCTTATTTGACACGCACTGAAATGACTGTGCATTGGAGCTGAGAATGTCATTTTTATGATGCTTTCTGAGAGGCCCAGCAGCCCAAGCCAGCCAGCCTCTGAACAGTTTGAGTGAACCCCCTGCCCCCACCTCTTGTTATCCTTTACTGGCGCCGAGGTGATATCCTTGCCTGAAGGCAGGGATTTCACCTAAGCACTTGATGTGATCAGCATGGGGTGGGAGTGGGAAGATGTACACAGCAGGGGGAAAGGGACGGCCAGTGCAGGTGACGCTTTTCCTTTGTAAAGGAATTTCTGCTGGTGTCATAGCCCAGGGTGTGTTTTCTGTGCACTTGTATGGATGTGTATTCCATACAAGTACACAGACAGCAAACCCTGGGCTATGACGCCGGCAGGAATTAATTTACAAAGGAAAAGCTTCACCTGCACTGGACATCCCTTTCCCCCTGCTGTCTGTGCACTTGTAGGGAATTCACATTCAGGGCACTGCTCACCAGATAAATGGTGAACAGGGCCATTTCTCTTTTTGCATCCAAGGGCACCAACGACGCAGAAGCAGAGGAGGTCCTGGCAAGGAGAAACCAGGAAACATTTGACCCACACCTGTCCACACTGTGAGATTTCCGGGAGGGGCTAGATGCCAGGATGCAGTGCTGCTGATCAGCCCAACTCAACTGAATAGTATCAGAAGAGCAGGCAGCCGTTTTTTATGGTGAACAACCTTTACAACGCAACTTTTACCACGCAGTGCCTTTACAACGTGGTATTTACAACGCAAACCATTACAACGCATTGCGCCAGGGGGCGCTCTAGGATAGGGAATAAGTTTAATTTACTATCCAACACCTTCCTTAGTGTCCACGGGGACTGGTGTTGGAATAGTAAATTAAACTTTTCACTATCCAGCACCCCAAAGCGCTTTGCGTTGTAATGGTTTGCGATGTAAAAACCGCGTTGTAAAGGCATGCGTGGTAAAAGCATGCGTTGTAATGTCATACATCCGTTTTTTATGTAAGTTTCAGTAACTTTAATGCATTCTTCAGCACAGCATTAACTACTGCCTGCATTTCTAGGTTACTCTAAGTGAATGTTGTTTTTGACTTACATGGAAACGTCGAAGAGGAGAGTTCCCTCCGAATATGCAAATGTAGTGTAAGTTTGTAGTGTTCATTTTTTGGGGTGCTAGTGGATAACTTTAGGGTTCAGGGTGGGTGTGGGTTTTAGGGTGCCAGGGAGTAATTTTAGGGTTCAGGGTGGGTTACGGATTGGGGTGCCAGGGGGTAATTTTAGGGTTCTGAGTGGGTATGGGTTTTAGGGTGCCAGGGGTAATTTTAGGGTTCAGGGTAGTAATGGGTTTTGGTGTGTCAGGGGGTAATTTTAGGGTTCAGAACAGGTATGGGTTTTGGGGGCCAGGAGGGTAATTTAGGGGTTCAGGGTGGGTGTGGGTTTTGGGGTGCCAGGGGTAATTTTACGCTTCAGGGTGCGTATGGGTTTTGGGGAACCAGGGGTAATTTTAGGGGTCAGGGTGGGTATGGGTTTTGGGATGCCAGGGGGTAATTTTAGGGTTCTGAGTGGGTATGGGTTTTAGGGTGCCAGGGGTAATTTTAGGGTTCAGGGTAGTAATGGGTTTTGGCGAGCCAGGGGGTAATTTTAGGGTTCAGGACGGGTATGGGTTTTGGGGGCCAGGAGGGTAATTTAGGGGTACAGGGTGGGTGTGGGTTTTGGGGTGTGAAGGGTAATTCTACGCTTCAGGGTGGGTATGGGTTTTGGGGAACCAGGGGTAATTTTAGGGGTCAGGGTGGGTATGGGTTTTGGGGTGCCAGGGGGTAATTTTAGGGTTTAGCATGGGTATGGGTGTTGGTGTGCCAGGAGTAATTTTAGGGTTTAGGGTGGTTAAGGGTTTTGGGGTGCTATGGAGTTAATTGTAGGGTTCAGGGTGGGTATGGGTTTTAGGATGTGAGGGGGGAATTTTAGGGTTCAGGGTGGGTGTGGGTTTTCGGATGTCAGGGGGGCAATTTTAGGGTTCAAGGTGGGTAGGGGTTTTGGGGTGCCAGGGGGTAATTTTAGGGTTTAGGGTGGTAATGGGTTTTGGGGTGCCATGGGGTTCATTTTAGGTTTCAGTACGGGTATGGGTTTTAGGGTGTGAGGGGGGTGGAGACATTTTAGGTTTCAGGGTGGGTGTGGGTTTTCGGGTGTCAGGGGGGCAATTTTAGGGTTCAGGGTGGGTATGGGGTTTGGGGTGCCAGGGGAGAATTTTATGTTAAGCATGGGTATGGGTTTTGGGGTGCATGCCAGGGGTAATTTTAAGGTTCAGGGTGGGTATGGGTTTTGGGGGGCAAGGGTGTATTTTTAAGGATCAGCGCGGGTATGAGTTTTGGGGCTCCAGGGTTTGATTTTAGGGTTCAGAGTGGTAATGGGTTTTGGGGTGCCAGGGGATAATTTTAGGGTTCAGGGTGGGTATGGGTTGTGGGATGCTAGGGGGGTAATTTTGGGGTTCAGGGTGGTAATGGATTTGAGGGGGCAAGGGTGTAATTTTAGGGATCAGTGCGGGTATGGGTTTTGGGGTGCCAGAGGTAATTTTAGGGTTCAGGGTTGGTATGGGTTTTGGGGGGTAAGGGTGTAATTTTAGGGATCAGCGCGGGTGTGGGGATTGGGGTTCTAGGGGGAGGATTTCAGGGTTCAGGGTGGTAATGGGTTTTGGGGTGCGAGGGGGTAATTTTAGGGTTGCATGTTTTCTCCGCTTGACCTGAGCATTAATCGATCCTGATTATCTGCCATTTTAGCCCCGCCCCATTGATTAACATTAGCCACACCCCTTCATTTGCCATGTTAGCCCCCCCGAAATTAAGACCTAGTTGCGCCCCTGGCTCTGAGACTACTAGTTACTAGTGGCTGCAGCAGCACCTGCCCAGTGGCGGAATCTACGAAATTTAAACTTACTCAAACAGTAAAGATTTACCTGTCAGTCAAGCCTGACTGTCTCACACCGACATGGTCTTGTCCCAGTCCGGAAGCTGCGAGCAGCACAGGGTCATCGTGGTGGGGTTACGGGTGCACTGGCACAGCACATGATGACTGGCTGCTCACAGCACCAGCAGTCCCTCCCCGCAGCGCCTGCGATGCATGCTCAGTCAGAGTGTCAGTAACAGTGCGAGACGAATGCGCTCTGCCTGCCGTCGTCCAGCGGCTGGCTGCCCGACGGTATTATTACTTATGCGCCGCAGCAGCAGCTGAGGCAGAGCACTGCTGCAGCGGCGCAGGCGCACTTGACTCCACTCACTCCGAATCCCCCGCGCCGCTTCATACGTGTTTATATAGCACAAACATTACCCGAGGGTGCCAGCGCGCTTTACAATAGAACCAGTTACATTACATGAGGACTTTAGAGCAGGCGCCCAACACCCATTGGGCTGAACGTGCTTCAGGTAGAAACCCTTCCCCGCCCCCACACCCCCTCCGCCCCCCTTTCCCCCCAACTCCCCTCGTCATCTTCAGCCTGGGCTGCCAAGATTCAGATGACAGCACAACACACTTTCCTGATTTACAATGATCTAAAATAATGAAAATATGAAAACCGTTTCCCCTCTTTCATTTGTATTAAGGCTCCACTTTTATTCTCGGATGCTTTAGAATCCAAGAATGTGATTTTCAACACCCCTTCTGAGCGGCCCAGAACAAGCCGTAGGCAGCCAGCCTCTGAAGGTTTCAGACACCCTCCCTGACTCCCACCTTTTGTTTTCTTTGAGAGGGTTGCCACCGAGGTGATATCCTTGCCTAAAGCTGGGATTTCACCTAAGCCCGTTTGATGTGCTGTGCAGCATGGAGTGTGAAGATGTGCACAGCAGGGGGGTTATGATACCAGTGGGAATTCCTTTACAAAGGAAAGGCATCACCTGCACTGGCATCCCTTTACCCCTGCTGTGCACACCTTCCCACTCCCCGCGCCAAGAATCCTGTTGTGCGACCTTGAATTTCATGAACAACCTCTCAAGTGAGGACCTGCCTGCCCTGGGAATTTTGGACACAGCTTTTCGAGGAACACCTCAACTGATTTTTTCGCAGGAGCTGTCCTTACTTGTATCCAGTCTGTACTTGGAACGTTGTTAGATTCATTTTGTTGTTGGGAGGACAAAAAGTTGAGTGGCTGTGCTGGGAATTAAGCTTGTGATGCGTAGGCTACACATGAGATCGATGCAGCACATGCTCAATTTGCAGATCTGCACGAGGGGAAGGATACATATTGCAATGGTAATTGTTAGAGGGCTGTGTCAAGAGCACCACATGCGCATCCTGTAGGTACTGTACTGGCATTCTTCGTGTGACCCGCCACTGTGCGCACAGTACATCCCAGGTTTACATGCATTATCAGTTTCCTGACTGAACACAGTGAATAGAGGCATGCGATACTGCTGCTCATTGCATGCTATGGTTCCTTTATTGGTTGGAAGTGGTTGTTGGGGTGGAGAGGAGTTGTGAATGTGCGTAAGCATGGACAAAGCGCCTAGTGGGCTTTGGCACTGGTGACAGTACTCATGCTGGCTATGAAAGCGGCACATTGAGGTAGGGAGCATGGAAGCACCTACAGTTGGTGCCAGGGGTGGCGTTGTCGCAAGAAGCTGGCAACATTGGCCCAACATTTATTAGGAAGGCGCTAGTAGCCAAGAGGATAGCAACTCTTTAATTTAATGTTGATTGGTCCATTCTATGATCAATCTGTTTTTATCATTTTAAACAAATTTTGCCACAAAAGGACGTTACTTGGTTGGAAATAATATGTTAGGCCCTGGTTCCCCACAATGCTTGGGTATCGATGGATGTAGGTGCTTGGATTAGGTTTCTGCACTCCTGGTTGGACTGTAAGGTAACAGGGTGAAGTGAGAGCAGAGATCCTGCTTTGAGAATGATGGCTGTGAAGTTGTGTGACACCTGGGGTGTCCTCACCTTACACCACGAGTGTGATGGAGGTTGTGATCAGGGGCGCGTGCTAGGCCTCAGTTCTGCTGTGTGGGTTTGGCGCAGTGATGCCACAGATACCTGCCCCTGTGTCTGCTTAGTGGGCCAGACAGTGGTACTATGGATGGGTGGTACTTGCAAGTGATGCAGTTGCGAAGCAGATTGTGGCTTCATTTTCAGCAAGTGGCTTTGAGGCAGTAGTGCCCCTGGCATGTTCTTGCAAGAAATGAGAAGTAATTCAATTGTTGCACCATCATAATACACATTTTAAGATGCCTCTTGCAAGTAACCAGCATTTCTTTGTAAGAATATCCTCCATCTGAAGCCAGGACCAAGGTGTTAAGCTGATATATAACACCAGACGTGTTCCCAGGCCATGGGTCTAGCCTTGGATAATTACTCTTCCTTAGTTTCATTTCATATTTCGTTTAGTAGGCAAATTGGATTGTGTGCAGTCTCATTTTGTTATTTTCTTCATTCTTTAGTAATATTTGGTCATTTGTTAAGCATGTACTCTATGAGCCTCTTGGTGCTACAGATATGAAACTGATAACAGCTGGGTGGAAGGAATTATAGTGTGAAAATGCAGGTTTTTAGCTTTTTCCTTTATTTTAGGTGGGAACACCTAACAGAAACACACAAGTACAAAAACACTTGAAAGTTTTTTTATTAAATGCAACTTTATTCAACATAGATTACCTTCCTTATGCATTTAGATACCTTTCATGTACTTATATATCTTTATATTTATTACTGTGCACTACCCTAGATCTCACCATATATCTCTCGCAATATCTTCTCTACCTCCACTCTGACTCATCTCAAACCTCCCTCTACTACTCTCTCCAATGCACTGCCCTATTTTTCACCCTATACCTCTATCAATTTATTCTCTACCTCCACTCTTTCATTCATCTAAACCCCATACTCTTCCCTCCTCTACCCCTCCTTCGATCATCTCATACCTCTTTTATTATTCAGATCTCCCAAACAAGCCTTTCTAAACCCTTCCCTCTGACTCTTCCCCTTCCATCCCAAACCCTCTCCTACTGCTATGATCCACCCAAAAAAAACACCACATTCTAGACCCTTCCTTCTTCTATCCCTCCACTATTCCTTTCCAATACAAATAACAGACTAACATATAAACCACTCAAATGACTTTCATATTTCACTATACTAATTCATCACTGATCCTTTATGGGTTCCAGAGTAGCGTGCTACTCACTGAAATAGTGCCTAATCGCCTCATCAGAGTTGGTGAGAGCTATATTAATGCAATGAAAACCTAGTGACAGGGATATAATTTCCAAGTTCAGTGTTTTTCGCAGTATCAACAGCCTGGCATTTGACCTGTCTTTTGAAGAACAGCAAATGTAACATGATATTATTAAAATGTAAAAGGCTTTATTTCTCATGCATCCTCTGAATTCCAGTATGGTTATTATGGGGTGCTGCTGCACAGCACCCCACCTAACCCTACTTCCACTGCCTATTCATACCATGCTTTAATGTCTGTAATGCCAATAAATTAATGTTTGTTGGTGCTATAGTTTGTAACAACACTGCAAATGGTCACATTGCAAAATCTGAAATTCCTTCTGTGTCTTTGGGGGTGGACACAGGCCCCTTTTTTGTGTGAATTATATCTGTGAACAGTCCAGGTTTTTCAGAGAGTAGCATGTTGTTCTGGGCTCTTTTGACCCAGTTTCATGGGCATTCCATTAGAAACAAGCATTTGCAATGCAATAGGTCTCGCATTATTTAAGTTTGAGCTATTAGCATTGTAAATGGCAATTGTTTTTTGCTTTATGCTATAGTTTTTTTTTTACATAAAAAGCTTCATATAAAATATGTTTTATTAAAGTTATTTATGCAGTATCTAAATTTTGTTTGCATAAAACAGTATAATACTATCTTAGTAAAAAAGTCAAATATTTTAATGGAAATTCACCACATGTTCATTTATGTGTTGGTTTTGAAAATAGCTAAATTAATAGCTTTGTCATTTACAATGCCAATAGTTATAACTTTCGCAAATGTGACACCTATAGCATTTGTCATGCAACATTTGTATTTACGTGACTTAGATGTATTGATATTACAAATAACAATGGCTTTTAATTTTTTTTAATACTTAATAAAAGTGATTGTAATTTATAATGGCAATAGCTTAAACTTTTGTAAATAACTTTTGTGAAGATTATGTTCAGTGTATTTTATTGTAACAAAATCCAAGAACAGAAGTGAAATATTAACATCTTTTTGTGACATTTGTAATAAAGCTTGAAACATTGAGAGAACATATTTGTGCTGTGGTGGTGCTGAGTGATGCTGTGGTGATGCTGAGTGATGCAGTGGTGGTGCTGAGTGGTGCTGTGGTGGTGCTGAGTGGTGCTATGGTGGTGCTGAGTGGTGCTATGGTGGTGCTGTGGTGGTGCTGAGTGATGCTGTGGTGGTGCTGTGGTGGTGCTGAGTGGTGCTGTGGTGGTTCTGAGTGATGCTGTGGTGGTTCTGAGTGATAATGTGGTGGTGCTGAGTGACTGTACTCACTGTCACTCTGCACTCACTGTCACTCTGCACTCACTGTCACTCTGCACTCACTGTCACTCTGCACTCACTGTCACTCTGCACTCACTGTCACTCTGCACTCACTGTCACTCTGCACTCACTGTCACTCTGCACTCACTGTCACTCTGCACTCACTGTCACTCCGCACTCACTGTCACTCCGCACTCACTGTCACTCTGCACTCACTGTCACTCTGCACTCACTGTCACTCTGCACTCACTGTCACTCTGCACGCACTCTGCACGCACTGTCACTCTGCACTCACTGTCACTCTGCACTCACTGTCACTCTGCACTCACTGTCACTCTGCACTCACTCTGCACTCACTGTCACTCTGCACTCACTCTGCACTCACTGTCACTCCGCACTCACTGTCACTCCGCACTCACTGTCACTCTGCACTCACTGTCACTCTGCACTCACTGTCACTCTGCACTCACTGTCACTCTGCACGCACTCTGCACGCACTGTCACTCTGCACTCACTGTCACTCTGCACTCACTGTCACTCTGCACTCACTGTCACTCTGCACTCACTCTGCACTCACTGTCACTCTGCACTCACTCTGCACTCACTGTCACTCTGCACTCACTCTGCACTCACTGTCACTCTGCACTCACTCTGAAATCACTGTCACTCTGCACTCACTCTGAAATCACTGTCACTCTGCACTCACTCTGCACTCACTGTCACTCTGCACTCACTCTGCACTCACTGTCACTGCACTCATTCTGCACTCACTGTCACTCTGCACTCACTCTGCACTCACTGTCACTCTGCACTCACTCTGCACTCACTGTCACTCTGCACTCACTCTGAAATCACTGTCACTCTGCACTCACTCTGAAATCACTGTCACTCTGCACTCACTCTGCACTCACTGTCACTCTGCACTCACTCTGCACTCACTGTCACTGCACTCATTCTGCACTCACTGTCACTCTGCACTCACTCTGCACTCACTCTGCACTCACTGTCACTGCACTCATTCTGCACTCACTGTCACTCTGCACGCACTCTGCACTCACTGTTTCTGCACGCACTCTGCACTCACTGTCACTCTGCACTCACTGTCACTCTGCACTCACTGTCACTCTGCACGCACTCTGCACGCACTGTCACTCTGCACTCACTGTCACTCTGCACTCACTGTCACTCTGCACTCACTGTCACTCTGCACTCACTCTGCACTCACTGTCACTCTGCACTCACTCTGCACTCACTGTCACTCTGCACTCACTGTCACTCTGCACTCACTGTCACTCTGCACTCACTCTGCACTCACTGTCACTCTGCACTCACTGTCACTCTGCACTCACTCTGAAATCACTGTCACTCTGCACTCACTCTGCACTCACTGTCACTCTGCACTCACTCTGCACTCACTGTCACTGCACTCATTCTGCACTCACTGTCACTCTGCACTCACTGTCACTCTGCACGCACTCTGCACTCACTGTCACTCTGCACTCACGGTCACTCTGCACTCACGGTCACTCTGCACTCACGGTCACTCTGCACTCACGGTCACTCTGCACTCACGGTCACTCTGCACTCACTGTCACTCTGCACTCACTGTCACTCTGCACTCACTGTCACTCTGCACTCACTGTCACTCTGCACTCACTGTCACTCTGCACGCACTGTCACTCTGCACGCACTCTGCACTCACTGTTTCTGCACGCACTCTGCACTCACTGTCACTCTGCACTCACTGTCACTCTGCACTCACTGTCACTCTGCACTCACTGTCACTCTGCACTCACTGTCACTCTGCACGCACTGTCACTCTGCACGCACTGTCACTCTGCACGCACTGTCACTCTGCACGCACTGTCACTCTGCACGCACTCTGCACTCACTGTTTCTGCACGCACTCTGCACTCACTGTCACTCTGCACTCACTGTCACTCTGCACTCACTGTCACTCTGCACGCACTGTCACTCTGCACGCACTGTCACTCTGCACGCACTGTCACTCTGCACTCACTGTCACTCTGCACTCACTGTCACTCTGCACGCACTCTGCACTCACTGTCACTCTGCACTCACTGTCACTCTGCACGCACAGTATCGGGCTTGTCTGGTTCTGCACCCACCTCAGGGTTCCGGGTGGGGCGATCCTGCCACCCCCCTCGTCGTATCCAGGTGTCTTTCTTCCCTGTGCTCAGTCTTCAGTCGCTCCGAAGCCCGTCCCTTGGAGCTATCCCAGGCGGGTCTCTGCCAGCAGGGGCGTGTTGTGCGTTTGCAAGTGGTCTATCTCCGTGTGGCCCTTGAGGTCAGGGTTGGCTGAGGTGGCTATCTCATCCCTTCTCCTTCCGCCCGGTTCGTGAATATGGTCCGGCCCTCTCCCGTGTAGCGCTTGTCCTCTCACAATGACCCCTGGTGCAGGGGGGGGGGTGGGCACTATCTCTTCTTCCAGTTCCTAGTATCCCCACTGCTGCTTCAGGGCCTTCTTCCCCGTTCGGCTGTGTGCCTTGTCACGTAGGGGGAGGGGGGGCAATGTCCGAAGTCTCACCCCCTGCCGCTCTCGTGATCGTTCTGCTCTCCCTTCCCTGCGTGGCCCCGATTCCTTGCTAGTGTCGTCCCTGGCGGGGTCAGCCTCCGCTGCTGGTGCCTCCCGTAGTCTGTCGCCTGCCCCCGTGTCTCGTGTGTCCTCCCCACCGGCCGTTCCACAGGCGGGAATGTGTGTATGGGGGGTGGGGAGAGGGCACCTCCGTCGATGCGGGTGGCACTAATGGGAATTCGGGGGTATGCACCGGACCGGTAGGCCACTGGCGCAAGGCCTCCCCCCAAGCGGTCCCTTCCTCCGCTTTTGACTCCTGGGCTCACCTCCGTTGTAGGCGTCCAATCTCGCCTGCGGGAACGGACCAGCTCCGCCGATCCAAGCGCCCGCGGTTTTCGTCGTTGGAGGGGGAGGGGTGCGGGGGGGGAGGTGAAGGGATCCCCCCGCTCTCCGCTCCCGGGTAGCACCTCCACCAAGCGCCGTGCCTCGCGGGTGGGACCCGTTCCGCTTCTCCCTCGGTCTCCGCGTCTGTGGTCCGGAACCTCACTCAAACGGCCGCCATCTTGGTAAAGGCGGCCGGAATTCAGTCCGGAGCTGCTGCTACTTCGCGGACGCCTCTCTCCGCACCTGAATGAGGCCCGGGCTCGGTCTGTCGCGCCGCGATTCCGGCTCCGCCACAGCAATCAGGCCGCCTCACAGGGCAGGTTCGCTTCGCCACTACGGTTGCTCAGCCCCTGGCCTGCGACCAGGAAGTCAGGCAGGCCGGGCGGGACAACCGGAAGTAGGAGGGCGGGAGCCTACCCCGCCTCCCACGGAAGAGCCGCGATTGTTTGGCGCACCGGAGCAGGCAGGAGCCTACCCTGCGCCCCGGTGCCGAAGAAGGGAAGAAGAGTCTTGCTGCCGGTGGGAGCCGCTGCACTGAGGATGCCGGTGAGTGGGGCTTCGCGGGGGGGGGGGGGGCATCTGTATGCGCGCGCGCGGCGGCGGACTGTGTATGTGTGTGAGCGTGCATGTGTGTGTGTATGTGTATGTGTCCTGGAGTCTGTGTGTATGCGTGTGTGTGACGGGGGGGGGGGGGTTGCCTGTCTGGGTGCCTGCGTGTCTGTGTAAGTGTAAATGCGTGTGCGTGTGTGTGGAGCCGAGAGGAGAGGGGCTGGTGTGTGTGGAGGGGTCTCTGTGTATGCGTGTAGGTGACTGGGGTGTGCCTGTGTATGCGTGTGTATGTGCGCATGCGTGAGTGCTGTGTATGCGTGTGGCTGTGATGTGCGCATGCGTGAATGTTGACGCGCGTGCACGCAGCTCAATCCAGCCGCTCGTCACAGTTTTGTGTCCCTCATTCCCCCGTGTCAGACGACTATAAGTCTCCAGCCTGGACGCATCCTTCGGATGCGATGTCCAGGCGAGACCTAAAAAGGTTGTAATTTTAACCGTCTACATAATATCGTTGTGAGACAACATAATGTATTTGAGTGACACTTCATTGCAAGATGAACAAATCCCTTGTCTGTTATTATATAAATGGTTTACAGTAACCTCTGTTCTCCAATTTAATTCTCATAAAACTGATTGTTGTCCAGTTTCGAATGCAGAAATTGCCACTTCTTTTTCTCAGCTTGGCCTGAGCATTACCCGATCCTGATTGTCTGCCATTTTGAGCCCTGCCCCCACTGATTAATATATTAACTACGCCCCTTTGTTTGCCAAGTTAAGACCTAGTTGCGCCCCTGCTTCAGAGTACATGAATTACATAAAAGATACGAAACAGATCCACTTTAAACTTACATAGGAATGATAGTAAGTACATATGTTTACTACAGATACTAGCGGTTAGAGTTACGTGCAAGTTGCAAATTCACTCAAGATTGCACAGGTACTCCGATCTGGGGTGCAAAGTGAAAAGATAAGTATATGTTTTCACCTTTAAGTATGATGGGTAGCTGGGAACCGTCTTGGGCATTTTTAGGTCTCGCGGGCGTTGGAGCACGCATGCGCTCCTCGCCTGTGAGGGATATTGTTATAGATGAAAATTCTCAAAAGGACTTTAGGCCTCGGCCAAGGTTTTCACTGGGTAGCGTCATAATTTAAGTAAAACCCTGGCTTCCTATTGTTAGCCAGGGTTTTTGGTTACCACCTTGTCTGCTTTTCAGACAGCCCCAACGGACACATAGGCCTGGTTTACGGCTGTCTTAACTAACTTTCTTATCAGTGGAGGCGTGTTTTATTACTTTGTTTACTACTCCGGCCAGGCACGGAGCTCACAGACACAGGGGTTCACGGAGGGGACAGGGGATTCCCTCCCTCCCCTCGCAACTCTACCTCCACCCCACAATCTGGCACCCTGCATGGCTTCTTCCATTGCTGTTCGCTCCTAAGCGTCTTTTTCATGCAGAGTCCGTCTGTTCATCAGTACTATTCTCTTTTCTCCTGCAGACCTTTTAACGGTAACCAAGGTCCTTATAATTTCCGACCGCCATCTCCTCCACCCCCATGACGAGTGGTGGCAGCATTTGCAGAGAGGCCATGGTTTGAATTGGCCTTCAGAGTGCTGAAGTTTATCTCTTTGCCTGTTGTGTGCTCTGTGGACGAGTGTGGCCCGGGCAGTGTGAGTAGTTGGCAATCCTTTCACCAACACCAAAAAGCAGGTACTGATTTTGGCAAGCTCCTCGAGGCGATTATGCTCCAAGTCCGCCTAATGAAACAAAAGTAACAATTCTTTATCCTGTTAGCAATAACACCATGCTAGCAACAGCACTGTGCCCCAGGGTTTTTATTTAAGAGCATAAGGCATTCTGGGTTTTGTAGATAACTGATTGTTCACCTATGTAAGCCAGTGTGAGGTACAGCAGAAAACCAATAATTTGTTTAATAACAGCACAGCCTTTCGACCGGGGGCATGCAGCGGTGCTGACATAGTCGTAGATGACCGGCGTCATCTGCAGTAGTGACGCGATGAAGACGTAATCCCATAAGACCTGGAACTCCCTCCCCACTCACCTACGACTGACCCAGGACCATCTCAGCTTCAGGAAGCACCTCAAGACCTGGCTCTTCGAGCAGTAGCAGCCCCGCCCCCCAGCGCCTTGAGACGCTCACGGGTGAGTACTGCGCTCTATAAATACTTTGATTGATTGATTGGTAGTTGGGTGTGGGGATTTGGTATGATGTTTTGATTGCACTTCCATGCCTGTTTTTTGTCCCACGTTCAGGTCTACTGTGGAAACATGGGGGCTGGGGTTTTGCACTTGCCTTCTAGTGTAGATGGTGTGGCGTTGATCCTGAGGAGGTGTTCCGATCATTTTTGACTTTGAGGACACGAGGCATGTTGGTCATTTGGGAGTGGGGCTCTTGCAACTGGACGCTTCGTGACTGGGTTTGGCCCCTCTACGCCTTTTGATTGGGCAGTTTGCCTTCAGAGTGGAGTTTGGATGGGACTAACTGACCTATTTTGACTCGCGTTTCTGCTACGTCTACACACACTGGGCCTCTCACCCCCGCTGCACCCACCGGCAGGAACGGAAGGTTCCCGATGAAGCGCCCTGGTTCCGGGTGCCCGTCGGGTGTTGCGGCGCCGACCTGGCGAGGGGCGGGCTCGAGTGGTGAGGCGTGGCGCCTGGCTTGCTGGGTGTTTGAGAGCCCTAGCCTCAAGAAGGTCGTCGGCCAGACCGGTCTTGAGAACACTTCACTGGCTGCCAATACACAAAAGAATCATCTTCAAATCGCTATGTATCACCCATAAGGCTCTTCAGGGTAAAGGACCCCCGGTTATGAGGAGCCTGATTTGCCCCTACAAATCTTCCCGGGCTCTCCGGTTGGACTTCGGAAAACTAGCCAAGGAAGGAAGTTAGGAAGGCACGCACAGGGGGACGCCGTTTTTCGGTAAATGCAGCAAAATTCTCTCCCTAGCCGGATCTGTACCGAACCATGCCATCTTAAGTTTCGAAAGTCCCTTAAAACATTTCTTTTTCCCAAAGACCCCTGAGTAACGGTACCCTCCTCAGTTTGTTCTTTGTTTTATTTCTGTCAGCGCTGGGACGCTCTTGGGCAGCCATGCGCTTTATAAATCAAATTTCATTTCATTTCATTTCATAAAGTACATTAAGATGAAATCACTTTCACTCGTTGAGAACCAGGTCAGCAGAGCTGCTTTAGAGCCAGAGAACCAGGTCAGCAGAGGCGCTCTAGACCCAGAGAACCAGATCAGCAGAGCTGCTGTAGAGCTAGAGAACCAGGTAAGCAGACACCAACAGTACCACCACCAGTACAACAACGACCAGTGCCACCAACACCAGTACAAACACCACCAATACCACCATTAGTACTATCACCAGTACTACCATCAGTACCACCACCACCAATATTGGTACCACCACCACCAATACCATCACCACCACTAATACTACCAACACCAGTACTAACATTACCAGTACTACCACCATACCTACCACCACCACCAATACTACAACCATCCGCCAATAACAAGTACCATTACCACAACCAATACCACCAGTACCACCACCAATACTAATAGTACCAGTACCACCAACAATATCACCAGTACAACCACCAATAACACCAATACCACCACCAATAACACCAGTACAACCACCAATACCAACACTACCACCACCAATACCACCCACCAATAACACCACCATCAGTACCACTGCCACCAGTACCAACACCACCATTACCACCAATACCACCTCCACCACTACCATTACCACCACCACAAAAAGCACCTCCCAATAGCACCACCACCACCTCAGTGCCTGTTACTTACTTATAATATAATATACAAATAGTATATGGAAATCTAGAACTACAACTAAAACAATACAGTATAGAGCTGCTGTAGAGCCATAGAACCAGGTTAGCAGAGCTGCTGTAGAGCCAGAGAAACCGGTCAGCAGAGCTACTTTAGAGGGAGAGAACCAGGTCAGCAGAGCTGCTTTAGAGCAATAGAACCAGGTCGGCACAGCTGCTCTAGAGCCAGAGAACCAGGTCAGTAGAGCTGCTTTAGAGGGAGAGAAACAGGTCAGCAGAGCTGCTGTACAGCCTAGGAACCAGGTCAGCAGATCTGCTGTAGAGCCAGTGAACCAGGTCAGCAGAGCAGCTGTAGACCCAGAGAACCAGGTCAGCAGAGCTGCTGTAGAGCCAGAGTACCAGGTCAGCAGAACTGCTCTAGAGCCAGAGAAGCAGGTCAGCAGAGCTGGTCTAGAGCCAAAGAACCAGGTCAGCAAAGCTGCTGTAGAGCCAGAGAACCAGGTCAGCAGAGTTGCTTTACAGCACGAGAACTAGGTCAGCAGAGCTGCTGTAGAGCCAGAGAACCAGGTCAGCAAAGCCATTGTAGAGCCAGAGAACCAGGTCAGCAGAGCTGCTTTACAGCACGAGAACCAGGTCAGCAGAGCTGCTCTAGAGCCAGAGTACCTGGTCAGCAGAGCTGCTGTAGAGCCAGAGAACCTGGTCAGCAGAGCTGCTGTAGAGCCAGCGAACCAGGTGAGCAGAGCTGCTGTAGTGTCAGAGATCCAGGTCAGAAGAGGTGATCTAGACCCAGAGAACAGGTCAGCAGAGCTGCTGTAGAGCCATAGAACCAGGTCAGTAGAGCTGCTGTAGAGCCAGTGAACCAGGTCAGCAGAGGCACTCTAGACCCAGAGAAACTAGGTCATCAGAGCTGCTGTAGAGCCAGAGAACCAGGTCAGCAGAGGCGCTCTAGACCCAGAGAAACGGGTCAGCACAGCTGCTGTAGAGTTAGAAAACCAGTTCAGCAAAGGCACTCTAGACCCAGAGAAACAGGTCAGCAGAGCTGCTGTAGAGCCATAGAACCAGGTTAGCAGAGCTGCTGTAGAGCCATAGAAACCGGTCAGCAGAGCTGCTTTAGAGGGAGAGAACCAGGTCAGCAGAGCTGCTTTAGAGCAATAGAACCAGGTCAGCAGAGTTGCTGTAGACCCAGAGAACCAGGTCAGCAGAGCTACTGTAGAGCCAGAGAACCAGGTCAGCAGTGCTGCTCTAGAGCCAGAGAACCAGGTCAGCAGAGCTGCTGTAGACCCAGAGTACTAGGTCAGCAGAGCTGCTGTAGAGCCAGTGAACCAGGTCAGCAGAGCCGTTGTAGAGCCAGAGAACCAGGTCAGCAGAGGCGCTCTAGACCCAGAGAACCAGATCAGCAGAGCTGCTGTAGAGCTAGAGAACCAGGTAAGCAGACACCAACAGTACCACCACCAGTATAACAACGACCAATAACAAGTACCATTACCACAACCAATACCACCAGTACCACCACCAATACTACTAGTACCAGTACCACCAACAATACCACCAGTACCACCACCAATAACACCAATACCACCACCAATAACACCAGTACAACCACCAATACCAACACTACCACCAATACCACCCCACCAATAACACCACCATCAGTACCACTGCCACCAGTACCAACACCACCATTACCACCTTCACCACTACCATTACCACCACCACAAAAAGCACCTCCCAATAGCACCACCACCACCTCAGTGCCTGTTACTTACTTATAATATAATATACAAATATTATATAGAAATCTAGAACTACAACTAAAACAATACAGTATAGAGCTGCTGTAGAGCCATAGAACCAGGTTAGCAGAGCTGCTGTAGAGCCAGAGAAACCGGTCAGCAGAGCTGCTTTAGGGGGAGAGAACCAGGTCAGCAGAGCTGCTTTAGAGCAATAGATCTCAGGTCGGCAGAGCTGCTGTAGAGCCAGAGAACCAGGTCAGTAGAGCTGTTTTAGAGGGAGAGAAACAGGTCAGCAGAGCTGCTGTACAGCCTAAGAACCAGGTCAGCAGAGCTGCTGTAGAGCCAGTGAACCAGGTCAGCAGAGCAGCTGTAGACCCAGAGAACCAGGTCAGCAGAGCTGCTGTAGAGCCAGAGTACCAGGTCAGCAGAACTGCTCTAGAGCCAGAGAAGCAGGTCAGCAGAGCTGGTCTAGAGCCAAAGAACCAGGTCAGCAAAGCTGCTGTAGAGCCAGAGAACCAGGTCTGCAGAGTTGCTTTACAGCACGAGAACCAGGTCAGCAGAGCTGCTGTAGAGCCAGAGAACCAGGTCAGCAAAGCCATTGTAGAGCCAGAAAACCAGGTCAGCAGAGCTGCTTTAAAGCCAGAGAACCAGGTCAGCAGAGCTGCTCTAGAGCCAGAGTACCTACTCAGCAGAGCTGCTGTAGAGCCAGAGAACCAGGTCAGCAGAGCTGCTGTAGAGCCAATGAACTAGGTTAGCAGAGCTGCTCTAGTGTCAGAGATCCAGGTCAGCAGAGGTGATCTAGACCCAGAGAACAGGTCAGCAGAGCTGCTGTAGAGCCATAGAACCAGGTCTGTAGAGCTGCTGTAGAGCCAGTGAACCAGGTCAGCAGAGGCACTCTAGACCCAGAGAAACTAGGTCATCAGAGCTGCTGTAGAGCCAGAGAACCAGGTCAGCAGAGGCGCTCTAGACCCAGAGAAACAGGTCAGCACAGCTGCTGTAGAGTTAGAAAACCAGGTCAGCAAAGGCACTCTAGACCCAGAGAAACAGGTCAGCAGAGCTGCTGTAGAGCCATAGAACCAGGTTAGCAGAGCTGCTGTAGAGCCATAGAAACCGGTCAGCAGAGCTGCTTTAGAGGGAGAGAACCAGGTCAGCAGAGCTGCTTTAAAGCAATAGAACCAGGTCAGCAGAGCTGCTGTAGACCCAGAGAACCAGGTCAGCAGAGCTACTGTAGAGCCAGAGAACCAGGTCAGCAGTCCTGCTCTAGAGCCAGATAACCAGGTCAGCAGAGCTGCTGTAAACCCAGAGTACTAGTTCAGCAGAGCTGCTGTAGAGCCAGTGAACCAGGTCAGCAGAGCCGTTGTAGAGCCAGAGAACCAGGTCAGCAGAGGCGCTCTAGACCCAGAGAACCAGATCAGCAGAGCTGCTGTAGAGCTAGAGAACCAGGTAAGCAGACACCAACAGTACCGCCACCAGTACAACAACGACCAATAAAAAGTACCATTACCACAACCAATACCACCAGTACCACCACCAATACTACTAGTACCAGTACCACCAACAATACCACCAGTACCACCACCAATAACACCAATACCACCACCAATAACACCAGTACAACCACCAATACCAACACTACCACCACCAATACCACCCCACCAATAACACCACCATCAGTACCACTGCCACCAGTACCAACACCACCATTACCACCAATACCACCTCCACCACTACCAGTACCACCACCACAAAAAGCACCTCCCAATAGCACCACCACCACCTCAGTGCCTGTTACTTACTTATAATATAATATAGAAATATTATTTAGAAATCCAGAACTACAACTAAAACAATACATTCCTCTCTCCAACCATACAAAAAACATACCCCACCCTGCAACAAAAATTTAAGACAGGACCCTACTACAGCTTCAACGTTTATTAAGCAAAACATAGCAATAACATTCCATATTTTGTAAAACACATAAATAAAATGCATTATCATTTACAATACCAATAGCTTCAACCCTCTTAAATGCAACACCTATTGGATTGCAAATTTTCAATGCAATAGGTCTCGTTTTTGTCACACTCCCAACTACTGACATTGTAAATACCAAACCTTTTATCTATGTATTGGTTTTAAAAACAAATACCTAAAAGACATTGCCATTTACAATACCAATAGCTTTAAATTTCGCAAATGCGAGACCTGTTGCATTGTTTTTTTATTCAAGGATTGTTGGCGAACGGACTATGCTAATCACCTTGTTTTTCTTTTTTTCTCTCCCCCCTCCGTTGCACAGTTCTTTATTGTTCATACTGTATTTTTTATCCGTGGTTTGCTTACTTACTGGTAGCCTTCTAGGTAATGTAAGGCCCTTCGGCTTTGCACAATATGTATGTGAAGCGCTCTGAATCCTACGGGTCTAGATAGCGCTATACAAAACTTTAAAAATAAAAATAAAATAAATAAGCTAGGTAATTGGTTTCTGGGGAGGGGGAGGTCTGCTCATGATAGGAGGGGGTAATGGATTTCAATAAGCTTGTCTGTCACTGATCCAAAGATAACTTCAGAGAACATATTCCTAACACTTCATGTACTTTTCATTGTATGTTTTTCAGTGTCTAAATAAACGCACAGCTAAATATAAAAGGTTATTTAGGAGTTTTTCACCACTTTCTTCCATAATATGACTGATACACTCAAAAATAGGTCACAGAGAACAGAATACGCACACACTGAGTTCTCAGTTTTCTGCCTTGCTTACTCTAACGGTAGAGAATTATTTCAGGGTCTGTATCTTGAGTTTATTTTGTTTAGCCCATAAAATCTATCATCTTGACATTTTTAGGCCGCTAGGGTAAAGAGTACAAATGTAGCTGCGGTGTGAGCCGGTTCAGACCAGTTTGAGGGAGGCGCGGCTGGAGGCCGATGATGTACGATGTTAAAGCAGCCGTAAGTACACTCTCACGCAAGTATATCATTTCACGGGACAGGCTTGGTTGGCTGCAGAACAAATAACAGCCCATAAAGTCCATTTAGAAGCACGCCATTTATAAAATGCGCGCTGAGGAGGAGAAAAGGACGCAACATTTTATGTATGTTAAATTCGATGCTCTCTCAATTTTGCTTTAGGACAACGAGTTTTTTTTGTTTTACCTCATTTTTCTGCAACTTACTATTTATATGTATTAATTATGTAACAGAACAAGGCGCTCAAGTAAACCTCTACAATCCCAGTTTACTATCACGAGGAAAAGGAAAGGAATATAACGATGACGAGTCATAAACTTAGGAAGATACAAACTATATTGTTGTGACAGCGCTGTGTAATCGTGGCCGAATATTCTGGAACCTGACCCTTTACATTCCCCGCTTTTCTGTCGCAAACCTTGGCAAAGGTGTAAATCCATGAGAAGTGTTGGAGTCTAGTGAACTCTGGCACTGCCAGATGGGCCAGTTTGAAACCACCAATGTATGGACCGTTTTTTGGGGCCCTTCACAGCCCGCAGCACCAAGGATAGTAGCCCAGTCACCGTTCCTTTCATACTGGTTTACTGGTCTGTCTGGCACTGCCAGATTGCCTGGCAGGCCAGTCCAACACTGCCTGACTGTGCTGGTTTTTTATGTTAGGATCTGTAACGGTTCAAAATGGCCCTTAGATTCATTCTGCCGAATAAATCGTGTATTTTCTAGAAACATTGGTCAAGTAGGACCTGTCCTAGAGGAAAATTAGAATGCCTTCAGGCCAGTCTTGCAAAAAAGAGGGAACAGTGGTAGCTAATCCAGGACCCAAAGAAAAATGCATTTGTTCTTTAATATCTTTAAAAATGTCAGATTTTCTAAGTTACTGATTTAAAAAAGATTCAAGCAGGCCACACACATCTAGATGTTGGGGGTCACCATTTTAAATCCCCATCGTCAATTAATTTTCAGAATATGAGTCTAGATTGGGTGATTAAATGATGGCATCCAATGTATAGTACTGAAAATAAGTCACTGGTCTGGCAGCATTTGAAGCGCTGTTGTGTACATATGGGATGGAGACAGTAGTTGTTATAACTTCTTTTGTTAAGTAAAGGCGGAGAAGAGGCCGACACGTCCTCTTGCCTCGAAGCTCCCAGATTACTCCCGACTACCAAACTCTCCCCCAAGCATTCCCATATTCAAGCGCTGACCAATGTGGTACCTGTGTCAGTGTGTGGTAAAAGAATTAAAAAATAAACACAACACATCTTCCCCTTTTACACAATAAACCCAATGCACAAAACAAGAATAATGTTACATATCATATAATGACTTAATAATGGCGGTTTGCTGGCGGACAGGAAGCCCGTCCGACACAGGAAGTCATTACGATTGCCTGTCGGAAGCGGAAAGCATACCTAGAATGGTGGCGGTGATGGAGCAAGGATTCGCACGTAAAGCGACTTGCTCTCACTCATGAACCTCACCTAACGTATAATCATATTAATCCAACTGTCCGTCGTTTATTTAGCATTTTTTCCCAACACGCGGGTGTCCCCGAGAGGCTTGCCTGTGTGTCTTTTCATCCTTACAATGCTTGCACTAAGGAAATGGCTGCTTTGCAGAAATCTAGTCTGCGCATGCGTCGGTCATACCCATGTGATGTGACGCACTCGCATTTTGGAGGGATTGTATTGCTCATGCGCACTGATGCAAATATGGCCGCTTGTCTCTCACCACGCTCTCTGCTTGCTACCGCTGCTTTCGCCTATCTGTCTATTCGCACTAAACCTTAATACTATAGATGTTATAAAATAAGGGGTGTGTTAAAATCTAACACGGTATACAGTGTGATCATTTTTTATGTATGATTTTAATTTGTTCTCGCTTACTTTTCATGTACCGCATCTCTGGGGGCTGGGAGTACATGAGCTACGCCATGATGAAGCTCTACTGAACCTTGCCACGTGATATGGGGAAAACCTCTCTGCGCAGAAGCTGAAATCAGCCAGCTGGCACCTGAAGCTTGATGCGCCTGAGAAACCACCTCGAAGACGCGGCGTTTTACCTTGACTGTGCAACAGTGTACCTGTAACATGCTTTCGCTCATTGTCTTCTGTATTCCTATGCCTGGGAACGTGAACCCAAGGGGCGGGTATGCAAAATTTATTATTAATGATGGGAACACTGAATTCTAGAAGGTGACAATGACCAAATCACCTCTCCTGACCAATCACCATGTAGGAACTTGTCACTTGCAACATTAGTGGGTGGTCTAGGGGTCCCAAAACCGTATAACTGGCCTAGTGTAGCTTAGGAAAATTGTCCGACTTGTCCGAGTAGCAGACCTGTCACTGACCCTACGAACTCTATAGGTGGTCACTCTAGAGTGCTGCGGAGCACTCTGTCCATACTTTTCCACAAGCCCCTAGGGGTGGAAATTAGTCTTAAGTGCTGGCGAAGCACTTTGCTGGGGAAATTCGAAAACCCAATCAGGGTTACTGGCGGATTACTTGCAGAGAGGGGTAACGCAGGCGTTGCATCCGAAGCTGTGGGTGTTGGTCGTACCTTGGTGAGCCCAGTCCTGACCCAAAACCTGAGGGGTATCCTGTCCTGACTGTCCGTGAGCTGTACCTGCTCGCATTCTGGTATTCCATTCCTTGAGGGTCCTTGTCCCCATTTTCCAAACTGACCCGTGGCCAGGGTTAGTCCTCATTCCTATCTAGGTAATTATTAAACCGTGGGTTTACGTCTTTCTATCTCTCTCTCTTCCTTTCTTAATAAAGCACTCTTGCCGGTGATATTGCTCTGCCACCTTCGAATGTGCAACATTTGCTATTGTTTTATTTAGAATTGTTCCACTTCTCTCCCCACCTGTAGGGTATTATCGAATTGTCGTAGTATATCAGTGTGTTCCAACTTTTTCCCTTTCCTTTAGCATGATTGCAGTGAAATTCAGTAAGAATAGAACAACTAGCTTAGTTAAGTACTCATATTAGGTCCTATTTTCATGTCCCTTGCCCTAGTTTAAGTTTGCGGTGAATAGCCCATTACTTTTCAGTGTTCTCGATTTTTCTAAATGGTACTTGCCCTAATCCATAGTTACATTGTGGCATTAATATTAACACTTGATGTGTTATTGTGTATTTGGCTTATCATCTTGGCATATTCATTCTGAAATCTTTTGATAAACCTTTGAAACCCATCAGGTGTCTGTGGTCATTTACAGTAAAAGTGTGGATAAACGTACTTGGTATATGTAAAGTTTTACTCTTTTTAGGAAACTCGTCACCTGTCCACTGCTAGCTCCTGATCCGTCAGAAGTAATGTGCCTGTGGTAAGTCAGGTACATGATTAGTAAGTGGTGTTAAGTCACCCTCAAATTACTCATAGTGGCGTGCAAGAAATCACCCGGTTCACGCAAACTCAGTCCGTGTACTCACGACAGGGCCCAGTGCGTGGGGAAGAAAAATTGGAAAACTTGTGACCCGGGTGACCTGCGCGCTCTATCAGTAATTTTCTGGTAGCAGTAGTATGGTTAGGACTAGTTAAGATAGGTAGACAGGATAGTTGATAAACAAACCGTGAAAATAAAATGTGCTGCTGAAATTTCTATTGCATTAATTTTATACTGTGCAACTGTTTAAGGATTTGTATATATATATAAATGATTTTGCATTGCTGCTATAAGTGTTATATGTAATATTAACAAAGAAATTGTTTGTAAGTGTTCAGTGTAGTCCGAATCCCCGGGGAGGTATATAGCTAACGGTGAGCAGAATCCGGTTAGATGGAGAAGTCACTTGTTGTGAGTCGTTAGTGCAGGGTTAGGAATACCTGGAAGCACTAATTAGGGCTTTCTTGCATCTGCATAAGTGATAGCTACGAGTCCGTTATAAAACTTCCATTGTGATATCACCTAGTAAGGGTCACATACGGGAGGAGTAATAGGGTCTCCGAGGCTTGAATGGTAAGTAAAATAGTCCGCTGGTGAAATTCTGACTTAGTATATATCCCGGAAAGAAGTGGATGAGTCAGAGGAGTAACAGGTTCTATATTGCTCGTGTGAAGGGTTAGGCAAAGAAGTCTATCCGGAGTGAATGAAAAGTAGACAGAAGTGGTTTACTAGTAGTGACCGAAAATTTTTCTACCTGTTTAGAACACTCAAACACAGTGGCAGACGTTGTGTGTTGTTAAATAAGATTTGCATTCGCACTTTAGGAAAAGTTAAAAGTTTCCGTTACCTTGTGAAGGAGGGAGTCGGTCGGAAGACTGCTCTGACGTCACTCCGTGCCGCGCTGGTATTGGTCAAAACAGCGGGTGTGTAGTGAGGCTGAATTTGTAAGGGAGGGGTGAGTGCCGGAGCGTGAGACCTGGTCTCGCGAAAGGCCGCGCACCCATTGGACAAGGATTTTTTGTATTCGCAGTGGTGATTGGTTTCTACCAACTAAAAGTCGCGCTAGCATTGGAAGTACAAAGGTAAACAAAAATTAATCAGGCCGAGTTAGAAGCGAGCCTGGAAAGGCATATGTGGTATCCTGAGTTTTTACCTAATCCACAAAACTCAGGCTTCTATAAGGAACAGATTATACGAGGTAGACCGCACATGATGTATGGAATAAAAAGAAAAATGTCATTTGCCGACAAGGTAAAGAATTTTTTTAAAACAGACAAGCCCATTAGAACGAGGGAGGGTGTGATCATTCCTCCACCGAATACTCCTGCTTCCTTCATGATGTTTGAAAAGGGGTATCATACCTGTGTATGGCTAGAGAATTGGGCAAAGTATACTGCAGATGACGGAGTCCTAGCATTTCCTATTGATGGTACGTTTAATGGCAGAATCCTGTTTAACTTGAGGACCCGCATGAATGAATTACATCCCAGACCCAGATTAACCCAGTACGAGGCCCTAGAAGAATGGGAAATTGAGGCTTTGGAGAGAGATAGACCCCGGATGGACAAGGGAGTGAGCAAGTGGTATCCGAGGGTCCATAGAGAAACAAAAGAGCAGAAAATGAAACATTGGAGACAAAGCATGATGGTGGAGGGGTTGTTTCCAATGATGGGGGTATTAGAACAAAAGAAAGGGAAGTGCAAAGAGAAGACTCATCACTTAATGGCTGGGGGGGACTCTGAAGATGAGCACCTAGAGGATTTATTGATGAAAAACCCGCCTCCCTATGTTGCCGAATCAGAGCCCCTGAGTTCACCAAACCCGTTTTCAAAATATCTGAGATGTCGGAGGGATAGTGAGACGGATGGAACCGGAACTGATAGTAAAACCAGTGAGGGGGATGGGTTTTGCAAGCCTAGTTCCACGGTCCCAAATTATCGCCCGTTTGGAGAAGATCCGCCTCGGTTGGTCACTCCGACTGCTCCAAGTATTTACCCTCCCTTGGTACCGCAAGTATTGCATGACAATTTTGCAGAAAAGGCTTTACGAGAGCGAGAGAAAGAAGCTCTAGCTAGACAGCGAGAGGATTTGGTTCGGAACATAGCCCAGATACATCCCCATCCAGATTCCCTGACCATCCCAGTAACTATTGGGCCGGCTATTCCTCTTTACGGGGATAGACTGGCTAGTCCTCGTCCTCCCGTCATGACCCCAAACATGCCAACTCCTAGCATTCCACTCCCGAGAAAAGAAGTGCTCATAGATGACGATCAGGAAAGTGAGTGCGAGTCAGTGGTCCTGATGGATATGCCCATTAGGGAATCTAGAGCAAGCATGCCAGGTCCAAGGAGTCAGAGTAGGGCAAAAGAAGTGCAGATTGAAAGTACATCAGGGGTTATGAGTGCCACAGTAGTAACTCCCGAAGAATTGGACAGATGGACCAAAGAGTTAGAAAAGGAGACCACTCCCCAACCCAAACAATTAGAAATCTATAAGTTAAGGATAGAGATAGAAGAGCTAATGGCTGGAAATATAGGATTAGATCGATTAAATTCCTTTAGCGAAGAAGAGTTACTGTTCATCAGCAAGAATCTTACCCGGAACGCTAGATTGCTCCATGAGAGATTAATGGACACAGCCGCAGAAATGGGAATCGATGTCAGTTGCTCCAAAATCCTTCAGAAACCCTACAGAGTAGATTTTTCAGACAGAGACTTAGAGAGCTTGAATGTGGCGGGAAAACAGATCCAGATAAAGGAATTATTAAAACTCTTACAGAAATGGGGGGATGTAGGGAAATGGAGAACCCGGTGGGCAAAGAAAAAGGAAGACAGCAGGGCAAAATCCCAGGCTTCAGAATATGTGCTGACAGAAGTAACTCCCGCAGAAAAACTGTGTCCCATGAGAGAGGTCCCGGGGGGAAAATATGTCCATGTCCCTTGGTCCCGACAGGATATTGTGTCATTTACAAATGACTTTCCAAAGTTACGGGAGAAACCAGTTGATTGGTACAGACAGGTCGAACGCTTCATAAAGGTTCAGAAATGCCTTTTAAAAGACCTGGATGGGTTCTTCGACATTGTAGTGCCAGTGGATTTGTGGACCGAATGTAAAATTGAAATTGATTGGCCCAGTGAGGAATATGCAAGAGACGACAAAACCGGAGCTCCCTCACCCGAAGTAATGAGGAAGTATGATCAAGTCATACAATACCTCAAGAAAAAGGTGCCCGCAAAAGAAACAGATTGGACCAGGATAGATAGAACCACCCAAGAACGCGATGAAACTGTCCATTCCTTTTATGAAAGGTTACAGCAAGTATTCAAAACTTACAGTGGTATCGATAATGTGGACATGAAAGACATGACCCATTTCAGTTACAGATTCATGCTAGGATTAAGGCCTGAAATATCACAATGGATTCGAGACAATAAAATCAGTTGGCAGGGAAAGCCCATAGATGATGTCCTGAAGTACGCCAAGTACTGCGAAGATGAAATAGAGAATAAAAAGAAAGCCCTCAAGGAGAAAGTGATGTGGGCACAAGTGAAATTGGCTGAACAGCAAGAAAAACAGTTAAGTAAATTGAATTCTAATAATAATGCCCAGAATACCAACGCTGGGGGAGGAGGGAAGCCCCGGGTAAAAATGAGTCGGGAAGAGGCTATGAAGAAATTCCCCTGCCACGGGTGTGGCCAGATAGGGCATTGGAGAGACGAGTGTCCACACCTACAGGCCGGTAATGCCCCTATAAATGGTTTAAATCCACAGGTGCAGAAAGAGGGGACGAAAAGGAACCAGCAACAGGTAAAGCTACCTCCAGTACCTCGCGCTCCTAGACAGAATTATAAGAATCAGGGCCAGCAGAATGAAAGGGCGGAAATATGGGAAGGAGAGAATGAGAGAAATGCAGCAATTCTGCAGTACTTGTTAAATGATACGTTCCTCTATGATGAACAAGATTGATGGGGCCTGAGGGGGGAGGATAAGGAGTGCGTACTTGGCGCCTCCTTACCGGTAGACCAGACTGGACCATACATTGAAGGAAAGGTTGAGGGAAAAGACATCACCTTTCTGTTGGACACTGGTGCTACCCTGTCCACTGTGAGAACAGTGGATGTTCCTAACCTACCCCTCTCGGGAGAAGCAATCCAAGTAGTGGGTGTCTCCAATCAAATAATAAGTACTCCAGTGACTGAACCTATGGAAATTTCCATAGGAAATTTTAAAGAAATGCACAGATTTGTGGTCTGCGATTCCAGTCCTGTGAACCTGCTAGGACGTGATTTGTTGTGCAAAATGAACTGCACCATCTTTTGCACACCAAAAGGTGTCGAAATTCAGACCCCCGATGAAGATGGCTTGTATAAACTGATGTTAGTAAGACCTGACTCTGACTTTAGACCCTTGTCCATTGAAGACTTACCTGAAGAGCTCCAGTTAAGAGTGGTGCCTGAAGTATGGGATTTCACGGGAAAAGATGTAGGCTTAATGGCAAATGTGGACCCAGTTAAAATAGCGATAAAAACAAATGCTGTATACCCCAGAACAAGACAGTACAAAATGAGTGCAGAAGTAGAGGCAGGAGTCGCAGTTGAGATTAACAGGTTGCTCGAAGCAGACATCATACAGGAAGTAATGAGCAGTCCCTGCAATTCACCCATCATTGGGATTAAAAAGCCTAGTGGAAAGTACCAAGTAGTGCAGGACCTGCGCAAGGTAAACCAAATTGTTGTACCTTGCTGTCCCATTGTGCCCAACCCTGCAGTGATCCTATATCAGATTCCTTGGAATGCGGAATGGTTCACTGTCATTGACTTGTGCCATGCATTCTTTTCCATCCCATTGCACCCAGAAAGCAAGTTTCTTTTTAGTTTTGAATTTGACAGCCATATCTATGTCTGGAATCGTGTCCCTCAAGGGTACACTGAAAGTCCATCGATTTTCAACCAGATCCTAAAGAAATGCCTTGAATCCCTAGTGCTGCCCAGAGAATCCGTTTTGGTGCAGTACATAGATGACCTTTTGGTGGCATCTAAGACTCAAACTGACTGTGTCACCGACACCATCGCCTTGCTGAATCACCTAGGAAGGGGAGGACATAAAGTATCCCCTGACAAGTTACAGTTCTGTAAAAACTCAGTAAAATATCTGGGGCACCAGATAGAGAAAGGGATCCGAAAAGTCACCACAGAAAGGATCAAAATAATTAAAGCAATGGACCTACCCCGAACTCAGAAAGAGGTGAGGATGTTTCTAGGAGTTGTGGGGTACTGCAGGCAGTGGATTGTGGGATTCGCAACTCTAGCAAAACCTTTGATAAAAATGACCAAGAAAGGAGTAGAAGACCCAGTCAGTTGGGACAGTGAAAGCATGTCCGCTTGGGTAACATTGCGAAATTGTCTATGTACCGCTCCTGCATTGGGTATGCCTGACTATTCCAAGCACTTTGAACTGTTCTGTGATACAAGAGAAAATTGTGCGCTCTCAGTCCTGACCCAGGAGCATGGGCTGGTCAGGCGTCCAGTGGCCTACTTCTCGGCCACTCTGGATCCAGTAGCTGCTGGATTACCCGGATGCCTGAAGGCAGTAGCTGCTACTTGCGTCAGTCTAGAACAGAGTGAGAATATTGTCATGGGACATCCTGTCACCGTATATGTTCCACATTCTGTTGTAATTCTACTGACAAGAACCAAGACGCAGTATCTCACACCTAGTCGGCTGACTAAGTATGAGAGAATTTTGATTGGTGCTGAGAATGTAACCATTTCTCGGTGCAATGTCTTGAACCCTGCAACTCTGTTACCTGTTCCTCTGGATGTAGACGCCGAGGATGAAATGGAACATAACTGTATTGATCTAACAGAATTCAGCACTAAGCCCCGTCCTGACATCCGAGAAGTAGCCTTGCTTGATGGGGATCTTACAATCTTTGTGGACGGCTCATGTTTAAGACATGAGAGTGGAGGTCTGTGTGCTGCCTATGCTGTAGTCACATTGATAAACACCATAGAAGCCTCTTACCTATGCGAGGTGAAATCTGCACAGGTAGCAGAGCTCATCGCATTGACAAGAGCCTGTAGGAGGGGTAAAAACAAAAGAATAACTGTTTATACCGACAGTCAGTACTGTTATGGGGTTGTTCATGACTTCGGCCAACTATGGTTACAAAGAGAATTCATGACTTCCTCAGGTACCCCTATCAGAAATGGAAAGGTGGTACAAGAATTACTGGAAGCTATTCAATTGCCCAAAGAATTGGCTGTGGTCAAGTGTGCGGCTCACCGATCAGGAAATGATGATGTGACAGCCGGAAACAGATACGCTGACCAAATCGCACAGTTTTGTGCCCGACACCAAATGTCCCTCCAAATTGGGTTATGGGGTGGACACAGCTGCCAACTGATGTTGTTTGATAATGTGTCAACGTGGGATGAATTAAAAGACTTACAACAATCAACAGACAGGGAAGAAAAAGGCAGATGGAGTGAGAATGAATGCAAAGTGAGGAATGACGGTGTGGTGGTAAACCCAACTGGAGTGCCTGTGCTGCCCGACAGCCTGATAGATCCCATGGTCAGGATGATACATGAACCAACACATATGGGAAGGGACGCAATGTGTCGTGTGTTTGACAAGGTGTTCTACAATTCAAGGTTCAGGAACCAGGCGGAAAGGTTTTGCCAGAGATGTCTAGTGTGTCAGCAATTTAATGCAGGAAAGAGGACTGTAGTAGAACAAAGTACCATCGGAAAGGCAGTAGGTCCCTTTGTCAGGATGCAGGCAGACTTTATAACAATGCCCAGATGCAAGGGATATAGGTATGTCCTGGTCATAGTGTGCCTGTTTTCCCGGTGGGTGGAGGCTTACCCAGCAAAGAAAAATGATGCCCTGACTGTAGCCAAATTATTACTCAGGGAGTTGATACCTAGGTATGGAATTCCTGAGACGATTGAAACAGACCAAGGTGGGCATTTTGCCAACGAGGTCCTAGAAGAGCTCTGTAAGGCCTTTAAAATGAAGCAAAGACTGCACTGTGCCTACCACCCCGAGGCGTCTGGGGTGGTTGAACAGATAAATGGCACGATCAAGTCCAGATTGGCGAAGATGTGTGATTCCACCAAAATGAATTGGACAGAAGCTTTGCCCCTTGTGCTGATGAGTCTGAGAAGTATTCCAAATTGAAAAACAGGCCTGAGCCCCCATGAGGTACTAATGGGGAGAGTGATGCGACAAGCATGGGTACCTGGACACAAACTGCTAAGCATTACTGATGATTTGGTGCTAGAATACTGCAAGCAACTGGGTGACCAAGTGCGTTCTCTCTCCCACCAGATTGGAGAGACAGCTGACGACTGGCCCAAGACTCCAGCACATAAGCTACAACCAGGTGATTGGGTGGTGTTAAAGAAACACACCCGGAAGAGTTGCCTTGGACCAAAGTGGGGAAAGCCAAGACAAGTGATCCTTGTCACCACTACTGCTGTAAAGTGTGCTGGTGTACCGAAGTGGATCCATGCCAGCCACACAAAGCGGGTAACCGGAGAGAACGCGACTGAAGCTGAAGGCAGCACCGCTGAGGAGACTCCCGAAGAGAGTCCGGATCTCGCTGACATCGAACTGCCGAGCACAAGTCGAGACGTTGAGTGGTACCCTGCCGACGACCAGGTTCATGATCCAATACGAACCAGGAAGTATTCCTACCTAGACAGTGAGTGGGATAGTCCAGGTGAGACAGAACTAGAGGACGAAGGTCAGGTCAACGAGACTCACATCACACCTGATCAGGAAATAGACCAAGTAGGGACAGATCAAGACATCGACACTCCTCCTGAAACTCCGGAATCTGGAAAGGGACAGATAGTGCGGAAGAAAATGAAGGGAACGAAGTGCATGAACCAGAGCAGATAGAAATAGATGAACGTGTTCAGGAATCAGAATCCAGTTCACCTGAAAGCAAAGAAAACATACAAAGCGAACCTGAACAGGGCCAGCTTAAGGACCAGGCAGAAGAAATAGATGAAAGACCTGGAACTAGTCAGACAGGAAGGGAAATAGACTCTGTCAAAATCAAAGAATGCATAAAAAGAGTGCACGAGGAAGGCCAAGTGTCCTCGACCACTGAAAGTCACAGAAGCAAAAGTACACCCAGGTACGTCAAAAGGCTAAGACTCCGAATAAAAACAGTCGAGGAAAAACTGAAAGACCGTAAGAGGGCTGAAAGTGAAAGAAAAGCAGCCCGAGGCAAGTCTCTGAGAAAGAGCGACAGAGTGAAGAAACAGAACAGACTGTATCGGAGCCCTGAATGGACATACTTGGTGCTGGAAGAAATTGATGAGCCCAATCACAGTGGCAAAAGTGACGAAGAGTCCGGTACTGATCGGAGTTCTGACGAAGACCCTCCTTGAGACAAAACCGAGTGAACTCTTGGTGTAAGGAGACAAAGAGGGGTTGCAAAAGCCACCTGTAAGCTAAAATGTCTGATTCAAACGGAGCCGGAAGGTCCAGATTTGGGTGTTGTAAAACTTGCTGTAAGATATGCTTATGTAGTGTAGCTATGTTAATAGTGATGTGGATAGGACTAACAGTTTTTATTCCTTTTATGATAAGTAAAGATCCTAACTTGTCCCCTACTGAACCCGAAGTAATAGACACAGACGTTGTACAGACTGCAGAAACACCACGAAGCTTAGAACAACGTGACAACCCAGTTAGTCAGAGACACACACGACAAAATTTAGAAGCATCAGATGAGGGTGAACTGCATTTTCACCAGATGAGAAACCGGACACATTTAAATGTTTTTGCTAACCTTTTAGTGCATTACGTAGAAGCTATGGAAATAGAAGATTGTTATGTCTGCATGAACCTACCCACTTCTGTAGCTGAAGGTGTGACATATCACCACCTACCACTAACATACAGAATTTTCTGTAGTATATTGGCAAGCTTGTTTTACAGAAGCACTTTGCAGTACTACTATTCAAATGCTGACGTAGTCTTTTCCGAACTCCCTATTAGGGGACACCTGAACCTTGTACATATTAGAAGCGAGGTAACCCGGTATATGGGAGAATATTTCCTGACTATAGGTGACATAGACTTAAATGAAGCACGACAGGCTAATCTGACCTGTTCCTTGCAAGAGCAGGAAAAGATGTTCATAAAAATGGCCGACAGAAGGAGAGAAAAGTTTCAGAAAAAGGCAAATGACGAAAAAGATAGAGTCCCTAGGTGGGCAGAACATATGGATAACACCTCGCAAGGCGAAGCTAATCCTGCCTTGTTACTGGATTTTGAACGGAAAGGAAAACTTTGTCTCCATAGAGAAAGGACAGAATATTATAACAATGTATTCATTGGTTCCAGCGAGTGTGAACATAATTATAAGGTAATTGGAGGTTGGGGTTTCAAAAATGGGTCAGAACCTGTGTTTCCCGGAATTTATTATATATGTGGGAACAAGGCTTATTTCAAATTGCCAGATCACTGGTATGGAAGCTGCTACTTTGGCATTGTCTTTCCGAAAATATACCATGTGAATAATGCTGCTGGAAGCAATGAAGAGACTAATGGCTTAGCGCGTAGAGAGCGAGAAAGTGTAGGCGAAATTATAGGCGATATCTTTAGTGCACTGATACCTGGAATGGGGGTAGTTCTGAACACACACAGAATCTGCAAATTGTCTACAGTAGTGGATCGGTTATCTACTGACACTGCTGCTGGATTCCTGCTGGTCAATACTGAGATGGTTGCGATCAGATCAATGGTTTTGCAGAATCGCCTTGCTCTTGATACCTTATTGGCAAAAGAGGGCGGAGTCTGTAGAATGCTGAAGGCGCAACATTGTTGCACCTATATACCTGACAAAAGTATCGAACTCAAAAGATATGTAAAGAATATAACTAATTTGGAAAAAGAGCTCAAACCATTGGAGGTTGACAGTGCCTGGACGAGACTGACTGGAGGTCTCTCTTCAATAGGTAGTTGGTTTTCTAACTTAGGTAGAAATCTTCTGTGGAAAATACTGATGCCAATAATTGGAATAGGTGTGGTTGTTCTGATCATATTCATCTGCTGTAAATGTCAAAAATGCAGAAAGTATATAGTGAATAAGAGAGGAGTGAAAAGAAATATTGATGAATTAGAATTAGAAGAATTGAGGAATCAAATCTACAAGAAGGTAAAGAATCACCACTCTCATAGAGAAGCCGAAAGAAAACTAAACAATAAATTTGTCGAGATTGAGATGAAAGATATGGATGAATGAAAGTTGGCATCTGTTTCCTTAATGTAGTGATGATAGTAAATATCATCAAAGAGGGGATTGATGGAGCAAGGATTCGCACGTAAAGCGACTTGCTCTCACTCATGAACCTCACCTAACGTATAATCATATTAATCCAACTGTCCGTCGTTTATTTAGCATTTTTTCCCAACACGCGGGTGTCCCCGAGAGGCTTGCCTGTGTGTCTTTTCATCCTTACAATGCTTGCACTAAGGAAATGGCTGCTTTGCAGAAATCTAGTCTGCGCATGCGTCGGTCATACCCATGTGATGTGACGCACTCGCATTTTGGAGGGATTGTATTGCTCATGCGCACTGATGCAAATATGGCCGCTTGTCTCTCACCACGCTCTCTGCTTGCTACCGCTGCTTTCGCCTATCTGTCTATTCGCACTAAACCTTAATACTATAGATGTTATAAAATAAGGGGTGTGTTAAAATCTAACACGGTATACAGTGTGATCATTTTTTATGTATGATTTTAATTTGTTCTCGCTTACTTTTCATGTACCGCGTCTCTGGGGGCTGGGAGTACATGAGCTACGCCATGATGAAGCTCTACTGAACCTTGCCACGTGATATGGGGAAAACCTCTCTGCGCAGAAGCTGAAATCAGCCAGCTGGCACCTGAAGCTTGATGCGCCTGAGAAACCACCTCGAAGACGCGGCGTTTTACCTTGACTGTGCAACAGTGTATCTGTAACATGCTTTCGCTCATTGTCTTCTCTATTCCTATGCCTGGGAACGTGAACCCAAGGGGCGGGTATGCAAAATTTATTATTAATGATGGGAACACTGAATTCTAGGAGGTGACAATGACCAAATCACCTCTCCTGACCAATCACCATGTGGGAACTTGTCACTTGCAACATTAGTGGGTGATCTAGGGGTCCCAAAACCGTATAACTGGCCTAGTGTAGCTTAGGAAAATTGTCCGACTTGTCCGAGTAGCAGACCTGTCACTGACCCTACGAACTCTATAGGTGGTCACTCTAGAGTGCTGCGGAGCACTCTGTCCATACTTTTCCACAAGCCCCTAGGGGTGGAAATTAGTCTTAAGTGCTGGCGAAGCACTTTGCTGGGGAAATTCGAAAACCCAATCGGGGTTACTGGCGGATTACCTGCAGAGAGGGGTAACGCAGGCGTTGCATCCGAAGCTGTGGGTGTTGGTCGTACCTTGGTGAGCCCAGTCCTGACCCAAAACCTGAGGGGTATCCTGTCCTGACTGTCCGTGAGCTGTACCTGCTCGCATCTGGTATTCCATTCCTTGAGGGTCCTTGTCCCCGTTTTCCAAACTGACCCGTGGCCAGGGTTAGTCCTCATTCCTATCTAGGTAATTATTAAACCGTGGGTTTACGTCTCTTCCTTTCTTAATAAAGCACTCTTGCTGGTGATATTGCTCTGCCACCTTCGAATGTGCAATATTTGCTATTGTTTTATTTAGAATTGTTCCACTTCTCTGACCACCTGTAGGGTATTATCGAATTGTCGTAGTATATCAGTGTGTTCCAATTTTTTCCCTTTCCTTTAGCATGATTGCAGTGAAATTCAGTAAGAATAGAACAACTAGCTTAGTTAAGTACTCATATTAGGTCCTATTTTCATGTCCCTTGCCCTAGTTTAAGTTTGCGGTGAATAGCCCATTACTTTTCAGTGTTCTCGATTTTTCTAAATGGTACTTGCCCTAATCCATAGTTACATTGTGGCATTAACACTTGATGTGTTATTGTGTATTTGGCTTATCATCTTGGCATATTCATTCTGAAATCTTTTGATAAACCTTTGAAACCCATCAGGTGTCTGTGGTCATTTACAGTAAAAGTGTGGATAAACGTACTTGGTATATGTAAAGTTTTACTCTTTTTAGGAAACTCGTCACCTGTCCACTGCTAGCTCCTGATCCGTCAGAAGTAATGTGCCTATGGTAAGTCAGGTACATGATTAGTAAGTGGTGTGAAGTCACCCCCGAATTACTCATAGTGGCGTGCAAGAAATCACCCGGTTCACGCAAACTCAGTCCGCGTACTCACGACAGGGCCCAGTGCGTGGGGAAGAAAAATTGGTAAACTTGTGACCCGGGTGACCTGCGCGCTCTATCAGCGGTGCCTAGCAGGCACCGTCCACCACATTAGAATGCTTCATCCCCGCCAGCCTTGAATGGCGGTTCAACTGCCATTCGCAGGCTGGCGTGGATGTACTTTGGGGGCCCGTAGCGGGCTCCCCTTAAGCAGGGGCCTGTTAGTTTTGCACTAACATTTCCCTGCATCATGTGGGAGGCACCACGTGGTGCCTGCCACGGGTGCAGGGAAATGCAAAACTTGAATTTTTACTATTGCAGCGGGTGCCGCATCCAGCAGCACCTGCTGCAATGGTAAACATGCACAATGCGACCGTCACAGTGGTGTGGCATTGTAATTGCACTTGCGGGACCGCTGCCATAAAGGAGGACGATCCCAATCCCTGTGATGATGGTGGACGGACTAAAGTCTGTCCACCATCGTAATGACCCCTTAAGTGACTATCCAACAAAGCCTCTCAAATAGGTTGAACATTTGCTAACTTTCCTGGACCTGACAATCGTTTCTTCACCCTTGTCAAACACTTCCCTACTCACACCAGACGTTCTCTCCCCTGCCCCCTTTCCATCATCTCTACTCAGCTCTAAACCCTCATCCAGCCAGCCATAATTACCAGCCACCACCCTTTCTTCACAACCCACATTCCGGTTACCATGATACTTAGCAATCCTGCTAAGCTTCCAAACAAGTCTGACACTCAATTTCATTGCATTTCTAGATATATATATATCTACCACACTCAACTGATCAGATTATCCTCTCTCTCCCTTTTGCCCCCTCCAGGGTAATTTCACATGTACTACATCTCCCTTCTTCACCACTATCTTTTTACAGCTCCTCTAACCATCAGTTTACTCCTTGTATTTGCCTTGTGCTTTCCCAATGTTCTCTTTTACCTCAAGGGACCACTGTTGCAAGCAGGACTGAGCCTTCCATTCTTGATAGTCCTAGTTTCTCTCATAATGGTAAAAAGGCCATACCCCAAAACCTACGGTGTGGTGCGATACATCCATACAGTACATTTGATACAAACCATCCAATGTAACCCTTTGCTTCTAGACAATTGGAGGGTCCCTTTAATCATGCAATCAAATCTCTAACATCCAACTGAAGTAAATTTGCGAACAATTCCATTGCTACTCAGGAACCCTTCCTTCATCGCACTCCTAAATTAAACCCCATTGCCAGTAATGATTTTCTTCAGTGACCCCTCTCTCTGGAACATCTCATCCAAAAACGTGACCTCATTCTCTGTGCAAGCACTGTTTATGAATGCCACTACTAGTCACTTGTGAAAAGTAATCAATGGCTACCAAGGCAACTCAAGATTCTCCGCTATCCCCCTCAATAGGCCCCATGATGTCTACACCTAACACCTCACAAACCATTTCCAGAAAACGGATGGGAAACAACTGGGGTTTCATTTGTTCCTGTGACTTATATGCATCACTGCACAGACCACAATCTCTGACCACCCTCTCAACTTCTGTATCAACTCCAGGCCACCAAATATTCTCTTAGACCCCTCTCTTACTTTTCAGAAAACTTAAAGGCCCATTGTGGCGTAATTTGATGACCTCCTCCATCATCTCCTTAGGGGAGATCACCTTCACCCACCTCATGATATTCCCATGCATTACAGAAAGTTCATTACAAATTTCCCAAAAATGTTTACAGTTCTCCTCCACTAACTTCTTTTCAGGCCAGCCTTCAACAGTACATTTGCTCACCTTAACTAAGGTGTCATCCAGTTTACTAGCCTTGTGCCACTTTCCGTCAGCAAACCTGGGTGTGGCATTAAACAAACTCTCAGTGGACAATACTTTAAGTAAAAGTTTATGATCACACCTCACCTCCACTTCATACCCCACACAAATCTTCTGAAATGCTCCAAACCCCAAACAATGGCAGTGTCTCTTTCTTTAGGACTGAGTACAGCTCTACAGTCGGTAACAAGATCCTCGATGCAAATGCTACCATGTGCTCACTCCCTCCAGACTCCTTCTGAGAAAGTACTGCACCTATACCTCTGTTGCTGCATCAGTGTTCAAAATGCAAATTCCGGGCAGTACAAATGCTATCTTTAATTTCTTGGAAATCGGTTTGCAAAGTATCAGACCCGATGAGTTTTACCTTGTTCTTAAGAAGATGCTGCACGCTGTAAATCATCTCTGAAAAATTCTTTACAAATGTAGCCTAGAACTCCACCAACCCAAGGAAGGATTGCAAGTCATCCTTCTTAGCTGGTGCCTAGGCCTCCTTGACACCAATAAGAAGACTTTGCTTAATATTAATACCTTCAGAGGAGAACTCATTCCATTGATAGTCTAACGTTTTCACATCAAATGTATAGTTATTCCATACAGCTGTGAGCCCATTCTCTTGAAGAATTTCCAACACTTCACAAAATCTGCAGTCTCTGTTCTCCCCCATGATAATATCATCCAGGAAAAACACACCCATCTTGTTTCTGAACAACTTCTGCATACGCTTTTGAAAGACCGCAGCCACTGACTTGAGTAAAAACGACAAGCATACAACTTCGAGCATCCTTGTGGGGTCATAAATGAAGTTTGAGACTTACTATCCTCGTGGAGGTTCACCTGGGGGCAAGCAGAGGACAAGTCAATTGAAGAAAACCACTCCATGTTCTTTGTCACCGTCAATAACTCATAAATTTTAGGGAATGGGAATCTCTCAATCACAACGTTGCTGTTGAGATACCTGAGATCCACACACAAGTGGATCTTCTCATTAATGCGTCTGGCAATCATCAATGAGGCAATCAACTCAGAAGACTCTATCGGTTCAATTAACCCTGCAAGGAGTAGCTTCTCAATTTCTATATTGAATTCCCTTAAAATCCACGGAATCACCCTGACCTTTTGTTCCTCTAGGACAGCATTTTCCTTAAGCGCTATTCTGTGTGAAAACCCCATAAGTGTGCCAATTGTCCCCCGCAAACACCTCTGGGTACAATTATTTGTAAGCTGACCCATTCTTCTAAACCTCTCCCCCCCAATGACTAACACCTGTTCATCACTGTTGGGTTCCAATATAATGCTTAAGGCCCTCTAGCCAATCTAACTCAGAACCAATGGCCCCTCCTCCGCAACATGCAGTTTGCACATTGCTTTTCTCCCTTTAAATTCGACAAACAACCTCCCAAATCTAATGATATGAATGGGTTCTCCTGTAAAAACGTTCAGGTGCTACATCAGATTCAGATAACATGTTTCCTAACACTCCCACAAATTTCTCTCTCCACACTGCTTCATCCCCAGTTGTGTAAGGAGAACCGAGTCTGCTACAATCAAAATTTACACCCCACCAATATTAATGTTACGAATTGGTTTAGACCAGAGTGTTTACGAAGGAGTTTGACATGATCACCAATACACTGTTCTTTAATACCAAGTACACAGTCACTGTTCTTGTGGGTTGCTTCTGAATAAGTGTGAGCGGGAAATCCGTTACGCTCGCGGATTTTGCGGATTTTTGGGAAATCCGCAATCCGCGAATTTTGCGGATTTCCCGCAAAATCCGCAAAAAAAATCCGCGAACGTAACGGGTTCAAAAGTTGAACCCCCACTCATGCAACTATTTTACAATGGCGCCAGCAAGCTGCCAGCGCCGTTGTAAAATAGTTACAAAGTTAGCTTGCACAGGAACCACTAGATAAAACGAAGCAGGTGCTGCTTTATTTTATCTAAGTGCTTCCTGTGCAAGCTAACTTTGTAACTATTTTACAACGGCGCTGGCAGCTTGCTGGCGCCATTGTAAAATAGTTGCATGGCTGGGCACAGGTCTGCAGCTCACTCAAGGGACCCCTGCGCCCTTCGGGGCGATTGCATAGTAACACACACATGGTCGCTCGAACTAGTTGATGCTCAAATTCAGTGACTCATTCATTAGCCCAAAAACAATCGTGAGCGTCGTCGAGGCTGGACAGGTGTGCCTTCTTCCCAAATCTACCGTGGAAAATCAGCTGTGATGCTGGATAGGCTTTGCATCCTTGACTTTCACGAGCGCAATACCCGTGCTGTTCCTGTGACCAGGAGCTTCTTTCTCTTCATCTGCTGAACTGATCTTTCTCTGACCTTTTATTCACACAAGAGGCACATACCCTACTGGGCACATTGTGTTCGCACGGGTTTCTGCAAGTTCGCACACGTTTTGTACAATTTAGCAATTTGCGAAATTGTACAAAACCCTCGCGAACTTGCAGAAACCCGTGCGAACATAAAAAAAATCCGCAAATTCGCGAGAATTCGCGGATTTTGCAGATTGCGAGTTCGCAAATCCGCAAAATTCGCGAACGCGAGATTCGCAAAATTCGCCCATACTTACTTCTGAATAAGACCCATCTGAACTTGTATCCGAGTCTGACACATCCTGTACCCTAGCTATAGTTTTGGTAGATTTGCTTCTCCTACACACTTTGGCAAAATACCTCTTAATCCACATTCCATGCGTTTTTGGTCTTTTGCAGGGCGCTGCTTAATGTAAGCTAAGTGATCTTTACTCACCCACCAATAGCAATGCCTCTCCTTATTTTTACTAACACCTTTCTTACTATCCTCCTGAACCTTGGATTTATCCTTCTTAGGCCCAGATGCATTAAGCTAAAATCCGCTCGCAAAGGGGCAGATTCTCAGAATCTGCCCCTTTGCGACCAGTATTTTTGCATTTGGGATGCATCACTCCAAAAGCTAAAATCGCAAATGAAGAAATCGCAAAATTGCGATTACTTGCATTTAAGGAATCTCAAATTGAGATTCCTTAAATGCAATGCATTCAAGTTGAAAAAATAGCGATTTCGCTAATAGGGCTTGCAAATTACCATGAAGTTGAACTTCATGGTAATTTGCAAAAACTTTGAAAAATGCACAATGCATGTGTGTGCGCAACATATGTGCACAGATCAATTTCAGCGGTGCAACAGGGTGTCCTTTGGACACCCCTGCACCCTTGAAATCTCATTCTCAATTTGCAATTCGCTAATTGCGATTCGAAAGTTGAGAATGTCTTCCCATTCATTCCTATGGGCCTCTAGACCCATAGGGAGGTATTCCTTAATTGCGACTCACAATTTGCGAGTCGCAATTAAGGAATTTTAAGAAATCGCTATTTTTTAAGTGATTTCTTCATGCATTGCATTCTGCTTTTCCTTAATAGCAAATCGTTATTTTTCGCAATTAAAGAATAGCAAAATGGGTTCTTGATGCATTTGGGGGATAGTCTTTTGCTTCACCTTATAGACCACCTCTTAGACTTCTCGTTAGAGGTTGTCCCATCATCCTTGACACATTTATTAGAAATTTCAACTTTTTTATCTACTGTAACCACCTCCGCTAAAGAAGCTTCCCCTTATATACCTAACCTCTCATATATGCTCACTATTGACATACATAATAATCTGGTCACGTTTGAACCCATCATGCGAAACACCAAATCTACATGTAAGAGCCAGCCTCTTAAGAGCTGAAACAAAATCCTCAACTGGCTCTAATTTATTCTGCTTTCTATTGAAGGAATTATGCCTGTCAATTTCAATATACAAGGATGTCGAGCAGAGGCGGCTCCTCTGCAATGGCGGAGGAATGTCGCCCCACTGCCTGGCTCAGAGTCAGTAAATCGTTTTGTTTTACATTTGCCGGCTCTGGGCTAGCACTGTAGGAAGGGGCGGGCCTAGGCATTGGGAGTGGGGGAGGAGTGCTATGTGCACTTCACTCCCTAAGTGCGCATTTGTGGTTTGGATGGCCGTCTCAGGCTTAACAAAACAAACATGCCAGGTGCATTGAGCAGCCAAGCTCGAGAAACCTCCACAGACTCCCAGATCTGAGCAGGGCTTCTTTCCTGCCTGTCCAGATCAGACCATCCAGACAATCCAATCCCCATTCTTTGCAGCATGGGGATTGGATGGGAGTCTGTCCCACGGGCTGTTGGGACCTCACACAGGAAGAGGAGGAGGAGAGGTGGTCCAACGCTGGAGGCGGCCGACGGCTGAAGGTACATTTTTTTATATAGTATTTTTCACCGCCCTGCAATGCCTCCGCGCGACCTCTCCCGCCTCACCACCCTTTGTTTATGGCAGCCACCACTGATGTTGAGTAGTACTTATCCATATCTTCTAATACATGTAGAAAAATATCAGTGGGACTAGAACTGCGAATTTTTTTTCCATTGCACTGTATACAATGAGGCCCTGTGGACCCAACAGGTGCAAGAGTATTTTCTATTTCTGCATAAAGTCCTCATACTCATGGTATCAATATAATTAAGAAAATATTCTTTTCACTTGTGCCACTTAATAAGTGAATTGCCTGCAGCAGTTAAAAATGGTTGCGGTGGAGTCAACGAGGAAGTATGAGAAGCACGCATATTTCAATTGTTGTACCATATTCATACACAACAAATGTAGTTACGGTGCTAGGTATTGCGTATGAAGGACTATTACAATAGTCATACACGGTACTGTAGATATTGCCCAATATCCTAGATATGAAGGTTAGATCCAGATCATACTCTCAATGCTCACAACGAAAGGTGGTACTATAGACACTGAAGGCACTTCACCCTACTGCCTAAATCATTAACCCACCCAGCATATCCCAAAGGTTACTAATAAAACACAGTTAGGAACCTTGTAGCCGGATCCGCTGGCAAGATTTTCCAAATTCAATGTATTTTGATAAAAATTGCTGTGCCACAAAATAATTAGCAAACGTTACGTTTTACCAAGTGCAGTGGGGTTTCCTGGTGAAGGCAAGGATCCAAGGTTGCAGGCAAATCCAAACGTTGGCTCAAACTGTTGTGCAAACAAAAGGAACACAAAGCCAAACACAATAACAACATTCGAAACCTCCAAACTATTGTTTAGCCTTTCTTTAAAAACAAGGGTGCACTTTAAGGAGGAACTCCTTGCAAACACACACATGCACACTGAAAACCAGTGCGAGTGAGTGCCTGTCAGCTTTCCGACGGCCACACTCCGACGCCGTACTTCAGACCACCAACAAAGCATAGGTCGCCCAGCATCAGGTGGTGTTACCAGTATTCTAGCAATGTACATACCATGCGGTTGCTGTCTGCAGCCCTGACGTGTGCGGAAATCGCTTAGAGTCAGTCAGCATCACTGGTATTCTCCAACTTACATCCCATGCAGTGGCCCTGATGTGCACACACACGTACTCAGAGAACCTTCTCTAAAACGTCCTCCAATCCTTTGGGTGAAAATATGCACGGTGCCAGCCTCCTTACCATACTCCACACCTACAAAATACCAGCGGTGTTGCACGCAGGGCCCCCATATGAGCAAAAAATCTTTCTCTTCTGGTGCCTTGTCTGCACAGTGTACGAATGTATCCCAGCTCGTCGCCAATCTTGTTGTGCACATAAAAGATGGAGGCAGGCATTTGTCATACCTTCTTTATTGAAGTAAAGGTGGAGAAAAAACTGACAAGTACTCTTGCCTCGAAGCTCTCAACCAACTCCAGACTCCCAAACTCTCCACCCAACATTCCCATATTCAAGACACAACGATAAGCATGTGCTGACTAATGGGATACCGGTGTCAACACATAGTTAAAGGATTGAAGGTGAACACAATAGATGCTAGTCACTAACTTTGCCTATGAGATCTCCAAGGCACTCCACTTCAAGCATGACATGCCTTGGCTGTCCTTTAGTAAAGCTTGCACTATGGTGCTAAAGAGGGCACCTGACAGTACAAGATGATCTAAAGAAGGCTTGGAGTATCCTGGTGTGCACCAACAGCAAGGCAGATGTAGTGTGCTCAGAAATTGAGCCTATGGAACATATGGTAGCTCCTTCAGGAACAGTGTACCTCTTGGAAAAAGCAGTGAAGAGGGGACATTTTTTTTTTTAATTGGCGAGGTGAGCAAGATGGCGGCCGGTGCAGAGAGCTTGCGGCGAGGACTCCAGATAACCGGCCAAGTATGCTTGAATTCCCGAATGCCTAGCACATATACTAACCTGGGATCCCGAAACTAAACTACGATGGAGTGAGGAGAAGAGTCATGCGGCAGATCCTCGTTCGGTTCGGGTCCATCGGGTCCCCGAGACGGCGTCTGTGGGCTGAACTGCCGGCGCTTGAAGCCGTCATCCCCGGCTGCCTTGAGACGAGAGGTGGGCGGAGTCAGCGTTTTCAGCGGCGGCGAAGCACAGCTCGGCCCAGGCAGAGGCGGGGGAGAGAGCGAGATACCTGCTGCCTCGAGTGTGGGTCCAGCGGGGCGGATTACATTCGGCGGAGGCAGCAAAGGCAACACGAAAGGATAATGGCTCCAAAGCAGAACTCCAGCCTAAAATCCGGCAATGTAAGAAAAAAAGCTCAGAAAGACGAGGAGGTGGCAGAGAGTACGGAACAGCAAAGCAAGAAACAGCAGTGTGCTCCTAAAACCCGTGCAGCTACAGCCTCCGTTTTGGATCTATATAGTAAAGGCTGGTAAGGAGAAGGGAGTGCTCCTGACGAAAATATACAAAATACACTTGTGGCTGAAATTGTAACATCAGAGAGCCCAGCCATATCCCTTCTTTTGCAAGATCCCGCTGAAGTTTGTGGCCCAAAAGAGTCACTGCCTAGTAGCATCGAAAATGTGCCAGAACTATGCGAACTGGGGGTTAAACCGGCCGGAATGGGAGAAATCCCTGGTAAGGTAGTAACGTTGTCAGAGCTCCCAGAGTCTGATTCTGAAGATAAGGCTGACGGGGCGGGAAGCACAGGTGATAAGGAGAGCGAGTTTAGTGAGGCTTTCTTCTCGGTCTCAGGAGGAGAGTGGTCAGAAGAAGGTGAAGAGCAGAGCTCATGTGAAGAGACGGATACTGACCTTGAGAATGACTTGCCAGCGACAGCCTTGAAAGTTAAACAGACTGCTAGGGGGCATGAGTTAGAACAAAAAGAGTTAGTCTGGGATAACTCCTCCACTCAGCCTCTAGTAGGAAGTCCTTTACTGGAACAGACACAGCTGTCTCTGTTAGAAACTATTCATCAAGAAATATTGGCACACAAAGAGGAGACGCGGCAGGATAGCAGGAAATCACAGGCGGCGATGAGGAAGATGCAGGGAGTGGTACGTAAACTCTCTAAAGCCATTGCCACTACTGGGGATAGAGTGACTAACCTAGAGGAGCGCGTAGTGGTAGCTGAAACCAAGGCTGCGGGGGCTGTTTCTAAAGTGGATGCTCAATGTGTTCAGTTATCGGATATTCAGTGGAAGCTGGAAGCGATGAAAAACAGGCTAAGAAGAAACAATTTGAGGGTTTTGGGTGTTCCGGAGGGGGCCGAAGGTAATGACATAAGAGGCTACATGATTAAATTATTTCAGCAAGCCTTCCCAGAGTTATCCAGCTGGGACTGGTCAACAGAGTTACAAAGAGTTCATCGCTTCCCCTTTAACTTAAGAAGAAACGCAAAAGAGGGAGATAAGCCCAGGGCTGTATTGATTTTTCTGGGCAACTTTGTTCTTCGACAGGCAATTTCGGCTAAGGCGAGACCTGATGCAAAGAGAAATGTAGACGGGGTGTCATTTTTTGTCCGCTCAGACTTCTGCCACGAGACTGTAGAAAGACGTTGGCGTCTTAGAGAGATGATAAAACCTTTTCAGGATAAAAAACTTCAGGCCTATTTGATCAATCCCGCACAATTAAAAGTGATTAATGATGGGAAGACGCTTTACTTCTCTTCAGAAGTTAAAGCTAAAGAGTATCTGGATAGTCTGATGAAATAGATCATATAATCTGTGAATATATCTAAAGGCTTAATGTGTTAATAGTGCTAACGCAATGTACCCTAGATGCATCTCTTGATTGCTGGGAAGGAGCTCTAAAGTGTAATGCATTCAATGTATATATTTTTTTGGTTTTCTTTGGCTCTGAAGTTAAAAAGATGGTACACTTCTAATGTCCTCGCCGGAAACTTTGCAACTCCATCACATGCACAGACTAGCTCTGTGCGTCTCACAGCGTGGAGGGCGGGGGTAGAGGGTGTTGGGTTGGGGTGCAGGGGGGAGGGATGGGTGGGCAGGGGTAGGTGGAGGGGTAGGTGTAGCAGGCAAAAAATCGAAAATGGGAATATAAAATGCACTACTGTTTTGTTGGGAATGTCCGGACGAGAAAAGCAGATAACTACAAACATTAAGCGACGGGGCCTATAGGGTAGTCAACGCAAAATATATGATGGCAAACTGTAATAATTGTACATTAAACGTGGGAGGTCTAAACGACTGGAGAAAGAGGCAAAGACTGCCCATTTTGTCAAATTTAATAAGATTGATGTACTTTGTCTCCAGGAGACCCATCTCCCTTGGGCGAAGAGGAATCTTCTGTTCTTAAACGGTTTCGAGTTGGTCGCTTGCTCTTCACAAACTACAACGATTAGGGGGGTTGCTTTATTGGTTAGGAAATCGTTGGGCAAGGCCAAAAGAATGAAGGTAGATAGTCATGGGAGGTGGGTTATCTTAGAGTTGGAGATGGGGCTAACATTATGTTCAATTTACGGTTCAAATGGAGATGACCCGGAGATTTTTGACTTTTTGGAGATAGAGTTAGCTGGTTGGCCAGGACCGGTAATAGTTTGTGGTGATTTAAATATTTCGGCCAACTGGGTTGATAACTCAAAATATGCAGGTCGGAAACCAAGAGTGTTCAGGGCGATTAAGGCACTTATGAGCTCACTGGCATTAGTTGATGTTTGGGGTACTAAAAACCCACTAAATTCTAGTTTTACGTACTTCTCGAACCCAGCCCAGAAACATTCTAAATTGGACTATATATTTATCTCCTCATCAGAAATCAACAGAGTCACCATTACTAGGTTACCAATGGTGCTGTCTGAGCATAATCCTTTGGTAATCCAGTATAAAATGAATGGGCTCAGAAGAGCAAAGTCCTCCTGGACATTTGAGAGAAGATTATTGACGGATCCTAGATTTGTTGCCCACTTAAAGCATTGGTCCGAAGCATTTTTTGATGCCAATAGATTTAGCGCCTCCCGAAATACAGTTTGGGAATCTTTTAAAGCAGCTTTGAGAGGTGAGACCATTAGCTTCTCAGCTAAAATGAAAAAAGATGATAGAGCGGAAGAATCCAAATTACTTGAGAGACTATCGGAGATCGAAGGAGAACACGTTAAGGTTATAGTATCTGGTGGTGATGGTAGTGATTGTTATAATACTCTTTCTGCTACTAAAGCAGAATTACAGAAATTGATCACACAAAAAGCATCAGGGGAGTATAAAGCAACTAGGGTCAACCGCTACGAGACAGGGGAACATGGAGGTAGAGCCCTTGCTCTCTGCCTAAGACAAGAGAGGTCTAAAAACGCTATCTCAAAGATTGTGGATAATGACAACGAATATACAGAAACCAGTGATATCTTACATGTCTACAGAGGTTTCTATCAAAAGCTTTATGATGAGGAGAATAGAGATAGAGAACAACATGATATTATTGAAGACCAAGGACCACTCCTAGATACAGTATTACAAGAAGAATTAGATAAAGACATCACTCAATCAGAGGTTATAGCTGCTCTACATGAGCTGGCCTCGGGGAAGGCAGCAGGACCCAATGGCATTCCTTTAGAGGCCTATAAGAGTATAGAATCTGAAATTATCATCCTACTTGTAGATCTCTTTAATGGGATAGTATGCTCAGGTCAAACCCCAGACTCATGGAAAGAGACGAATATTATCATTTTCCATAAAAAAGGGAAACCTACCGAGAATCCGGGGTCTTATAGACCTATCTCGCTGATTAACTCTGATACCAAGCTCTACTCGAAGATCTGGGTTAGGAGGTTGGGCAGGGTCATAGGTGGTCTTGTTTCCCCCTGGCAGCATGGGTTTGTCCCGGGACGTGGCACGACGGACCATACCAACAGAGCTATAGCCCTATTTGATGCTCATGCTGCTACGGGAGGGGAGATGGCCATGATCCTGCTCGACGCAGAAAAGGCATTTGACCGGGTGGTCTGGAGTTATTTGTGGGACATTTTAGCCGGTAGAGGGTTCAGACAGAAAATTATTAAGGCACTAAAGGCGATGTATCTAGGTCCAGTCGCCAGTGTGACCCTTATGGGGGAGAAATCGACCTTGTTTCCCATAAAGAGGGGAACCCGTCAGGGATGCCCGTGCTCTCCGATCCTTTTTTCCCTATATATCGATCCGCTAATACAGGCTATACTAGGAAGCCCAAGGCTAAGACCGGTAATGTTTAATGGGCACGTAAATAAAGTCCTAGCTTATGCAGACGACATTGCGGTGTTTTCTTCGGAGCCCCAGCAGGCAATAGAGGTTTTGTCCGACTTAACGAAAAAGTTTGGCGCTGGGTCAGGATATTTATTAAATGAATCCAAGACCCAGATCATTTGTACGAAAAAGATCGTGAAGGCTGAATCCAGATTTGTAGAAGCAGCAGTTTATCTGGGGGTGACAATTAATGCTTCGGTTGAGAAAATCGTGGAGGAAAATTATACCCCACTTATTAAATCAATTAAATCTGAGCTAAAAAGGTGGGACGGGCTACATCTGTCCCTGATCGGGAGGGTAAACGCAGTCAAAATGACAATGTTTCCTAAGATCCTGTATCTATTTCGAGCCATTCCTTTATTCCTGGAGGAGAAAATTATTACAAATCTGGAGTCAATCTTCATTAAGTTTACTTGGCAATTTGGGAAGATAAGACGATCCACCAATCTGCTGTCTCTTCCCAAAGATAGGGAAGGCTTGGCTCTCCCTAATTTAAGGATCTATCATTGGACGTGTCTGCTAACACAAATGTCAGTGCTCTTTCAGTCTGAGTCTAATGGCAACGACCCAAGGGTAGGAGTAGAATTCCCTCCTTCCATATTTGAATTACTGTTAGGCAGAAAGGCCCAGGGGTTAATGGTATGTGAAACAAACCGCAAATTCTTCAAGAAGGCAAGATTTAAGATTATAGATGGCGTGTGGAGAGTTTGGACGGTTTGCAGAAAGCACTGTAATATTCCAAAAAACAACTCATACTTACATATTTATAAGTCCAGCCTTCTTTCAGCAATCGAAGCCGACAGAACTCTTAAAATATGGAGAGAGCTGGGCATTAAAACCCTGGGGCAATTGATGGATGGAGAGGGAGTAGTAAGCTTCGAGGTTATACAAAGTAGATATGGTATTCCAGATACTCATTGGTTTGTTTATACACAAATAATTCGTCTAATGAAGGCTCAGAGACCTAAACTGTTACCTCCAGACGTCTGCCCCTTAATGGAGGCGCTTACCAGAGGGTGCAACAAAATTAACACTATATATAATATTCTAATATCAGAGATCAAAGATGATGTTGATAAGACCGAGGTAGCCTGGGCAAGAAAATTGGAAAATCCTGATGTAGATGTTGATAAGGCCCTATTATTGAATAAGAAGATCTTTAGAGCTACAAACTTAAAGGCCCAGCACTACAAGACAGTGTTTAATCTTTATTACACACCGACAAAACTATTTTCTTGGGGGTCAGGACGGATGATACATGTCCAAGATGTGGGAATAGGCAAGCAGACCTACTTCATATGTTTTGTAATTGCAATCTTCTAACACCAGTAAAAAAAGAGATTGAAAAATTTTGGGGGGGGCTGCTAGGGTATAAGATTGACCTATCCCCTACCGTAATGATTCTGGGCACGGACTCTGAACTTAAACTTGGGAAAGAGGAAGAAGCTTTGATCTTTATATCTGTGGCCGTGCTTAGGCTTTTGATTTCTGCCGGCTGGAAGGATAGTGTGGCCCCCTCTTTCCAAATGTGACTCACCAGACTGCTTGGAATTCATAATATTGAGTCTGCACTGTATGAACTTAAAGGAATAAGAACTCGGGACTTTGGAAGAAGACTCTGGGCCCCAGTCACAGACTGGAGGAAATCAAAACTGTAAAAAGTCAAAATGTGAAAATGTCTTTTAGAGTCTGTTATTAGCTTTTGATTAACCGTTGAAGATTGATTATTATGAAATAGCAACAGGATGTAATCATAATGAAATTGTTTTCAGCCGTATTGATAACTTGAGCTTATATTTAGTGCCACATAATTTATTCATTGTATTGTCTAGTCGCGATTTGTTTGTTAGTGTCCTTTTGTAAGAATCGCTGCTTTTATCTCCGGATTTTATGAATAACGCTTCTTTTTTTATCAACTGTAACTGCACTTATATTCCCAATAAAAAAAGAAAAAAAAAAAGAAGAGGGGACATTTGAAAAAAATGGAAAAACCTGAGGAAACATATCAGGAGGCGAAAAGCCAAAGTTCTAATAGGTCTTGGATGTTACAAATGAGTAGTATGATACTGCTCATGCCCCTGTATTTTGTGAAGTAGTGAGAAGATCCAGTAGGGAGATCAGGTTGGTTCTACGAATGGTAATAAGTAATTTAGAGACTAGTAGATCCTAATAAATGTTCTATTCCATAGGGTGGAGGGAGTGTGACCACAGAGGAACACCAAACTGGTTATAATTGTGTGTGTGGCAATCTGAACCTGATCTGGTATTGGTTGCTGCTGTTACTGTGGAGAGAGCTGTGAAAAACAGGCATTGCAGATCTAAAAAGGGTTTAAAGACCTAACAGAGGTGGGAAAGTGAAAAGCAAAACTGACTTTTTTATAGCCCTTCTTGCAAACCCTACTTGGTATTGACAGACTAATTACTAACATGCACTTAAGAGCAGAAAGATAGTGAAAATAGGTTGACAATTCTAGCTAAAAAGATCCTCTACCAAGTTGTCAAAATGATTTATTTTGGCTTTGTGTTTCTGATAATTAAAATTTGATTAAATGTATTATTTTGATATATTTTTTCAGACTTATTTTAAATTATAAATCCATATTAATGTTTTGTTTTTTTAACTAAAAATGTAAAATATATTTATATTTTTTGGGGAAAAAGGTACATTTAATAATCATCCTTGAGACTGGCCCAGATTATGGGAGGCATAGGTAGATTCCATAGTGCTTCGACTTTTACACCTGTCACTCCTGCCCTTGAGATTTACAAAATACAGGTCAGGCCAGCAACTTTGTATGCCGCAGAACTTTGGGGACACATGAAAGTACATGAGCTATTGAAGGTTGAACATTCCTTCATGCACCACCTGGTTGCTCTCCCACAAAGTACTCCCCTCATACCACTACGCCTAGACCTAGGCTTGGAACCCATCGACGAGCTGGCAGCTGCACGACCGCTGCTCTATTGGAGAAGGCTTTGGTCTGTGCCGGAGCTTGTATTCTTTAGGGCAGAGTTCACTGCAATCTGGGGTCAGCTACAGCTTAAGAACATACCTTGGCTGGCCCATGTTAAGGCTTTATCTCATCAAATTGGTATGTCACAACTCTGGGATGCACCTGAAGACAGCTGCGTGAGGACGCAAAGGTCTCAAATAGTGGCGGCTGTAAGGTCATACAACCTAAAAACCCTACTCTGCTCAACCTCCTTGGGAAGGCTGGCCACAGAGTTTTTATTGACAAAAGTTAGCCCCAGGACAGAGGTGTTTTTGGACTTGAAACAGCCCCCATTCGCAAGAAAACGGTATATTCAACTGAGGCATGGCTCCCTACCGATAGGGGCACTAACATCCAGATGGTCACTCTCGATGGAGGCCAATTGCCCTGCTTGCAACCATTGGAGGGAAGACTTTGTACATATACTTTTCTTCTACCCCGCATACAGCGGAATTCGGAAATGCTGGATCCTTCCACTGTGTAAAAATCTGGGTTTTAGACAATGTGCTCAAGCTTTAAGAGTTTTAACCTACGATACTGCCCCTCCCATTGTTTTTGCTGTTTCCCGTTTTTTATATGGCATGTGGCGGAGAAGAACCCTTTTTTTTAGCATGAAATAATGTCTAATTTTTACTCATACACTCATTCTTTGATAACTCTTTGTTTAATACTTTTTTAATTCAACTTTATCTGTGATTTTACTGTTGTGCCTGTATATATTTTATTGCACTTTTATGGTCTTCTGGCCGAAATAAAGTTATCAAATGAATGAATATATATTTACACAAAAATCTTATTTTATGTGTTTTAATTATATTTCTTTTAAATTATTGAATTTCTATTTCATTATTATTAGTGGGATGTTGGGTTTCTAGAGGAGATTTTTGATGTTGTTAGTTTTATATTTTATTTAATGCTTTACTTTATATTTTAAGTATTATTATTAAAATTATGAATATCATTTTACATTTATTACATCATTGCTAAAATGTGAAGAGTTTTTTACATTTTTTGAAAAATACATAAAATATATTTAACTTTTGTGTTTATGTATTGTATTGTATGTATATAGTGTATTAATAGTTAATTTCATTCTATTTTAATAATTGTTTTAATTATACATTTTCTATTTTAACAAAAAATATAAATTACATTTGAAAGTTATCACTTATAGAAAATTAAAATATCTTAGTTTATAAACATTTCACATATATTTTATTTATTTATGTATTATGGTGGTCGCAAGTTGGTAGTTATTGTCAGGACCATGTTTCGATAGAAAAAGTGTTTTTTTGACATGCCTATATCTTTGGAGATGGTTGACGAATCGTCACAAAATTTCCCGAAAGAGTGTTATAATAAATCTTGCTGTGCGTGACAAGTTTTGGGGTGATCCGTCAAGCGGAGGCTGAGAAAGATAGGACTCAAAAAACATGTGTTCCCATGTTAATTCCCATAGGACACGTAGTCAAACCTACAGCCCGAACCACTGGACGGAATTACTAGCTTTTGGTCCTCAGATTGTGTTTTTTGTTATTTGGTATAAATCCGTTTGGTCGTTTTTGAGAAATGTAATAAAATACAGTTAGTGATATCTCTGGCTGTGACAATTTCATGAAAAAGACGAGTTTGTGTAGGGAAATACTGAGCTCTGATTGGCAGACAACCAGGAAGAGTTAGCAGCCATCTTGGGACTAAACTTCAACCGAGTCGGGGCGTGGCCAAACCAGTGACTAAAATGGCCGCCTGGCTATGAAGCTCCAATGAGCGTCCCAGCTACACGGCATATTCCCATGATTAAGGCAGACATAACACCGCACAGCATGCTGCAAAGGAAAAGAGACCGCATTGGCCCCCTATAAACACTGCAGCGGGTAAGAACAGGCAGAGGCTCCCGCATCTCACCTACAGAGACCCGCACGCCCTCAGACTGAAGTGGAACCTACCGCTAACACTCAGGGCATCTCAATCACTGCCACACATGGCTCCATACCGCAAACTCAGCTTTCTTGTTGCAGCCTGATTGCACCCCCGCCAGGGCCAAAAACCAGTAAACATGCTCTCTCTTGGCCTATCTGTCACTTATATTGGAGAATTAATCTCTCCTAGGCACTCGACTGGGAAATGTGGGGCGTTCCGTAGAAGAAATTCCTATCTTTTGATGGCAGAAAGCAAATTTGCTGTGCAGAATTTTTTCTCACTAGCGAGGAAAATCCGAAAACTACAAACGTGGAGAGTACATCTATGAAGAGAAAAGAGAGAAAGTCTTCCGTATAAATTCTCCTATTATATTCCTTTGAATATTCTGTTCTTATCTTGCACGGTTCTCTAGGAATAAATATGGTGAACTGTGCACTGCCAAGAGAAATCACCTTGGAAAGAGCGCCAACATTTCCCTATAATAATAGGAAGATGCTTCAATTGATAAGTGGAACGCATGGATAGTGGCCATTAGTCCTGAATCTACATTTCTTATTCTGCTGTCCCCTGGTTGCTGTGAAATATATGTGGGTATCTGGAAAGGTCCCGATGAAGGTGGTCTAACTACTCTGCATATACTGCCGAAACCCACGTCGACCCTATGCTCAGCCCTGTGCTTTGAACATAAGATTCAACCTGGTTATGGAGGTTCCTTTGTCATACATAACCTCCCCCTTGTTCAGATGCTGTTCATATGCAGTTTGTGTGAGTCTGAATGTGTGTGAATGGTTGTGATATGGATGTATTTATATGTGTCAGTCCAAGGGTTGTACTTTTCCTCATGTGAATTTGTATATGTGAAGTTGTATTATGTACATTTTGATGTAATTGTTGAAATGATTTAGTTTTTTATGATGTACAAACTTTCATAATTAGTCTTTTTCTATAAAAAAATACAGAATGAAAAAAGGAAGTAAAAATGACATTTTATAAAGTATGTAAAGAAATGAAATAATAAAAGTAATGAGAATTAAAATGTCAAGTGTCACTGTTGTGATTCTATGTATTATATAGCCCAGGAAAGATTAAGTCTCTAATATAAGTGATAGATAGTCCACGAGGGTGCATGTTTAGTGTTTTTTGGTTCCTTCCCCCTCTTCTCCCTGGCCTGAAAGTTTAACCTTTAGAGGGGGTCCCCTATTACGCAGTAACCCCCGCCAGGGCCCCCTCTCTCAGCTACAGAGACTGAAGCCACACAAACGCCCACACCTGTTATATGAGGCGGGCAAGCATCACGCTGCCACTGGGTACCTACTGTCACTGGGCCCCTGAGGTCGCTGGAGGCTCTCCTCACCACACAGGCACCGCCATCCGGGTCGGCAAACCTTGGTTTGGAGCGTGATTCTGCAACGCAGAAGCTCTGTGTTCGTGCCATAATTATCTGTCTGGCTCCTGTTCTGACCTGCGCCATCTCCTAACCGATTGGGTGCACGAATCACCGCATCCTGGCATTATTCTCCCGCGTAGCAGATCACCCAACAAGAGGGAGAGGGTATGCTACGCTCGAGACACCTGGCGACTCTACTAGACCCGCTAAAGCCCAGCGAGTCACAGCTGCGCTGCTCTGACACGGCATGGGCCTCAAAGACCCCAAGCAGAAAACGCTACAGTTGGAGAGGCTAGTCGACACAGCCCCGCAACAAGACCCCACCATGGCAGAATCTGCACAAAACTCAGAACACGGAGACAGCCCCCCGGAGATCATGGCCTTCTACTCCAGGAGATGAGAGCCGGCTTTAAAGCACTAGACAGCCGATTTAACCTGCTTGACAAGAATATCTACAGTCTTGGTGCAAAGATCCAGGTGCATGATAGATGGCTCGATGTGGAAGAGGCTCGCATATCAGACATCGAAGACGGGACTGCACAATCTGCTAAACATCTGGAAAGGGTTGAGCGCATTCTAAAGGAGGTGGCCATCAAAACTGAAGATCTCGAAACACGCACCTGCTGCAACAATCTGCACATCCTTGGTGTTCCAGAGACAACCCCTACTGGCCGCATGGATCTATTCATAGAGACTTTGTTAATTGGGCTGTTCGGCAAGGAATCATTTACTCCTGGCTTTGTGATCGAGAGAGCACACAGATCATTGGGACCTCTGCCGAACCCTGGTCTCCCCCCCAGACCCATTGCGGCGTGCATCATGAACTTCCGGGACTGGGATGCAGCACTCCGACTGGCTAGGGAGAGAGGAGACATAGACTGGCAGCTTTAAGTTGTAATTTTATTCAGACCCCACGGCCATGGTGCAGGATGCAAGACGCAAAATCAAAGGGGTCATGGCCACCCTGAGGAACTTGGGACTACGATACAGTATGTTATACCCTGCCAGACTGAAGGTCGACATGGACGTCAGGTCTCATATCTTTGAGAACACTACGGTGTCACAGGAGTTCTTCCGAGTTTATAAACAGAATAACAATCAATCCGCCAGGGTTCGATCGAGTCCTTCCCCTTCACACAGTTGATCCGATGCAAGTGACAATCTCTTTTCTAGCTCTGGCACGGGATGATTCAGCTCTCTAACTCAGGACAAATTGTGCTAATGCAATATTAGGAATAAGTTCTACCCTCTGTATTTTTATTACAATTAGCTGGTAGCTTGCCTGGGCGTTGCCACCCCCCCCCAGCCCCCATGGTGTATCCTTTAAGCTTGGGTTGGTTCACTCTGGTGTGCTGCTTTTGGGGATAAAACATACCAGCATAAAGTTATGTTGCGGGGTAGGAAGAACTTGCCGGAAAACAGGTCGGGGTAGTGAAGGTTTTATTGAACTTAGGGCATGCCTCCTCCTGGAAGCCAGAACGATAGGGAAGGGAAGGCTTTCGTCTATCTTCTCGCTTGATGTAAGTCTCCTTCGGGTTCCTGCCCGGTCCCCTTTCCACTGTTGAAGTCGTCTGGTTCCAGGGTACTCCGTCGTGTTGGGATATAAAAAGTAAAGGAGATCGGGTATAAGGATTTGAGCGACAGTACAGTCGTGGGGAGGGGAGTGAGGGGACACCGCACACCGTGATTCACATCTATAAGAAAGTGATGGGGTTTAGGGCAGGGTAGAGTAGGGCCAAATAGAGAGGGACCCCCTTATTATACCGTGCGCCCATCCCTCCTCCAAATCTAGCCCGTAATGCGTCCCCGTACCTTAGATAGCCACGCTCCTCCTGGAGCGTGGCTGGGCGACTTGCGGGGCCGTTGGCCTCCTGGCACTCCAGGGCTCCTGATGTTATCAACGCGCCTTCCGTAATCTTGTCCGGTACTGCTCTCGCTCCGTAGTAGACCTTGCTCTGTTCTCCAACGCCTTCTGTCTCGTTTTAGGTTTGGGGTGCTATCATGCCATGACCCAAAATGTACCCCAGGTATTTCACCTTCTGATATGCTGCCCTGGACTTCCTGGAATTGATGTGGAGGCCTGCTTGCTTTAAGGCTTGGAGAATTATTTGGAGAGGTTTCAGATGCTCCTCCCAGATTCTGCTAAATATCACTATGTCATCCAAGTAAGCTGATCAGAACGGATGGTAGTCTTGGAGTACTGTGTTCATTAGCCGCTGGAACGTAGCGGGTGCTCTGTTTAGTCCGAAGGGTAGGACATTGAACTCGTCTAGTCCTTCTGCCTTGGATAACGTGGTCTTTTTACGGTCCTCCTCTCTTAGGGGCACCTGCCAGTATCCTATAGTCAAATCCAGCGTAGTGATATACCTGGCATCCCCTAACTTCTCAATAAGTTCGTTGATTCGTTTGATAGGGTAGGCATCGAAGGCAGAGATGGTGTTTAAGGCCCTGAAGTCCATACAAAACCGTGTTGAGCCGTCCAGCTTTGGCACCATCACTATCGGAGAAGACCAGTCACTCACTGATGGACGTATAACCCCTATTCATAACATGTCTTGTATCTCCTTCTTGACTGACGCCCTTTTTGCCGCTGGTATCCGATATGGTCGTTGTTTTATTATTTTCCCTGGTGGAGTCGTGATACGGTGTTTGGCGAGAGTCGTTATGCCCGGGATGTCTGAAAACAGGGGCGAAAATGGAAGCAGGGTTTCGAATAGTTTGTTTTTTGCTTCTTCTGGGAGATCTTCGTTGACCACGAGTTGATCGAGAGTGGTACCTGCCACCTCAGTTGTAGGTAGGGTTAGGTGTGCTGTCTTTGGTAAGGGTCCCAACCACTTCTTCAATAGGTTTATGTGGTAGGTCTGCCTCCGTGTCTGAGTAACCTGGACTTGGTAAGAGGCAAACACGAGTCCTGTGCACACCTTATAAAGGGTTAATCATAAAGGTTTTCTTTAGATAAAGAATAAAAGGCATGAAACAGTGGTAATGAGACATGGTTGACACGTATATAATGTTTCTTTAGGGTGTATTAGACCTTCCTGTTCTGAAAGGTTGACATCAAGACAAAAAACAAACAACCAGGACTTGGTAAGAGGTGTTCCCAATGACCCCCACAACTTTGTAGGGGCCCAACCATACAGACTGGAACTTCTTCGTCGAAGAGGGGAGCAACACCAGGGCCCAATCACCTACAGTGTTTAGGGCAGGGCAGAGGATCCCTCTACCCTGCCCTAAACATTGCAGCTTTTTGTCTCTCTTTGCTCCTTTCCAGATGAGAGTAAGCCAGATCTCTCAGCTTCTATATTTTTTACTTCAACTACTTCCCGCTCCCATGCTTCTTTTGTCATTTCCAGTAATGACCTGGGCTGTCGACCATACAGGAGCTTAAATGATGAACAACCCAGACTGCTTTGGACTTGGGCTCTTATTACATAAAGTGAAAACGGTTGTATCCGGTCCCATTCTCTGCCCTCAATGGCTAGCATCTTCTTAAGGGTGGTCTTCAGTGTTTGGTTGTACCTCTCCATGAGACCATCTGTTTGAGGGTGGTAAACAGAGGTCCTTAGGTGGTGTAGATCCAATGTGCAGCAGCCCTCCTTCATCAGACGTGATACAAACGGGGCTCCTTGGCCAGTAAGGATCCCTTGCGGGAACCTCACCCTTGAAATTAGTTCCAGCAATTTGTCTGCAATGGTTCGTGAGGTCGGGCTCTGAGGGGAAGTCCTCCAGAAATCTTGTGGCGTAGTCCATGATTACCACGGCGTATTGGTTCACTTTTTGCATCTGGGGTAAGGGCCCGATCAGGTCCATCCCGGTCCTCTCGAATGGGTTTCCCACCTCCAGTAACGGCTGTAGTGGAACTGCTGGTGAACGTTTGGTGTTTTTCTTCTGGCACTCTTCACAAGTTTGGCAGTGGATGTTAATATCTTTATATACCCCGGGCCAAAAGAAATGCTCCAAAACGGTTTGGGTCGTTTTCTCTGCATCCGTATGTCCCGCAGTGAGGTGGGAGTGAGAGAAGAAGAGTATTTGTTCCCTGAATGCCATAGGCACTAGTAGTTGTTCAGGATCTTCTGCGTTGCCTTTTTGGTACAACAGACCATACTTGTTCAGAAAGCGGGGATAGGGGGGTGATGGGTTATCCTGATTAGCATGCGTAGCTTACCATGCATTGAATAAGGTGGGGTCATTAGCCTGAGTGAAGTGAAAGCTATTGTCTAATAACCAGGGTTCAGGGGTCATGAGGGCGTGTAGCGAGTGGTTGGCAACCCCTTATTGGTTTTTATGGCGCCCCCCCTTTGTACGCTATGGTGAAATAACCGCATGAAGTCAGGGTTATCTATTCCCAACAGTAGATCTTCGGGCAGTCCCTCTACCACCATCACCCGGACAGTACAGGGAGCCCCGTTTGGGGGGTTAAGGGTTATAGAGGCCAGAGGGTAAGGTCTCATATCCCTTTGTACGCACCTAATGTGTACCCTGGTGTCAGGGACATACTGGGAAGGTCTAATACGTTTTTTCTGTCCCACTGACTGCCTGCCTCCTGAGTCTAATAGCGCTGTCACTCTCTTCCTATTCACCTGTACACTCACGTAAGAAGCAGTCCCTATTTTGGCGGTGTATAAGATGGACTTCGGAAGATAACCCACTTCCATTGGTTCTTCGGTGAGTTTGCGGTTGGGGCACAATCTGGCTATGTGGCCCCACTCTCCAAATTCAAAGCACTGTGGTCTCCTTAAGGAAGGCATGTTCGATCGACTGGGCTTAGGCCGTGGTAAGTCTACCACTGCCCTCTGTTTCTTTTCTGGTTTTATGGGGTGGAGCCTAGGGGGTTTCTCGCTATACCCCTCTGGATTGCGAGGCTGAGCTCTGGATAATGTCGTGGCCATTTCGATGGCTAGGTCTGGGGTGAGGTGAGGGTGCTGTTTCAGCCACCTCTGTGTACCATAAGGTAACGCCTTGAGGAATTACTCAAGTACACCCGGTTCATGATTTCTTCCTTGGTATGTGGGTGGCCTCAGCCATTTGTCTGCGGCCATCTTGAGGCAAAAAAATACAGTTTTGGGGTTTTCCCCCGGCTGACCCCTCTCTCTCCTGAAACGCACCCGATATTCCTCCGTATCCAAACCGATCTTTTATGTCTTGATAAGGGGTGTCCCCGTTTGCGTTAGCCACTTGATAAGCTGGCTGGGCTTCCCCAGTCAACAGGGAAGCCAAAAAGAAGGGCCATTTGTCCTCAGCCCAACCACAGGCTCTGGCAGCACGTTCGAAGTTCAATAAGAATGTGTCCGGGTCCTCCCAGGACACGTATTTTTGCAGGGAGACACCCAAGGGTCCATGCGCCATACTTCTAACATTTCCAATAGGGGTTGCAGAGGGTTCCTTTATGGCCTACTGTAGTCCCTCCATTTGTGCAGCTATGGAGTGTTTAAATATGTCTCGGTCGAGCTGGGCAGAGGACATTTTCCTTTCCATGGCCCATTCTAGTCGTTCCTGCCCCTTCACTAGGTGCTGGATAAGCGCGTCCATCATGGGATTACTGATGGACTGACCTTCAAGTCCCACTTCTTACACCAGTTGTTGCGGGGTAGGAAGCACTTGACGGAAACCAGGTCGGGGTAGTGAAGGTTTTATTGAACTTAGGACACACTTCCTCCTGGAAGCCAGATCGATAGGGAAGTGAGGGCTTTCTTCTTTCTTCTTGCTTGACGTAAGTCCCCATCAGGCCACCGTCCTGTCCCCTTCCCACTGTCAAAATCGTCTGGTTCCAGGGAACTCCGTGGTGTTGGGATATACAAAAGAAAGGAGATCGGGTATAAGGATTTGAGCGATAGTACTGTTGTGGGGAAGGGAGCGAGGGGACACCGCACACCGTTATTCACCTCGATAAGAAAGTGATGGTGTTTAGGGAAGGATAGAGGAGGACCGAATAGAGAGGGACCCGGCTATTATAACGTGCACCTATCCCTCCTCCCAATCCAGTCCATAATGCGTCCCCGTACCTTATATAGCCACGCTCCTCCATCTCTGTTGCAGACGTGATTGGTGCCATAGACCCTATTCGTGGCTCCTCAGCCCCTGGGTTAGATGGATTCACAGGAGACTTCTATAAAGTATACAAGGTTCTCCTTGCCCCAAAACTTATTCAGGTTAACGCCGAGGCTCTGGAGGCACATCTCCTTCCTCCTACACTCCGGGAGGCTGTCATAATCTGCCTCCCCAAACCTGGCAAAGATCCCATGCAATGTGGTTCATAGAGGCCTCTGTCCCTCTTAAACCTAGGTTACAAAATAATTGCCGAAGTCATTTCTAACCGGTTGTCCCAATTAATGGAATTTATCATATCCCCCGGTTTTGTACCCCATCGTTCAACCTCACTAAATCTTAGAATACTCTTCGCAGTTATACATAGGATCAGCCCAGAAATCCCTGCAGCAGCTATTCTCCTGGACACAGAGAAAGCTTTTGATTCATTAGAGTCGCCCTCCTTTCTCTCTGTCATGCTTCGTATGGGCATGCTATTGGATTTCGTTGCTACGACAGTGTTGATGTACAATAAACCGGCAGCAAGGCTTCGCTTAAATGGCACACTCTCCCGTCCCTTCCATCTCTCCTGCGGGACCCGACAGGGCTGCCCCTGTCCCCCTTATTGTTTATCCTGGCTATGGATCCATTGATATGCCACTTTCAGGAACGGCACTTAGGAAGAGGCCTACAATTCAACACTGGCCCCCGCCTGGTTTCGCTCTATGCGGACGACACAATTCTATACGTCAGACACCCCAAGATAATTTAGACCTGCTGATCATGGAATTATCAGATTCGGCTGATTCTCAGGCATAGACATCAATTGACATAAATCAGTCATCTTTCCTTTAACAGTTAGCACAAAACTGTGGGAATGCGAATTCCCTCTGGAGTGGTGCAATGACTCTGTTAAATATTTAGGTGTCCATATTCATTTGGACACTGCCCATTTAATAAGTCTAAATTATGGGCGAGCCATAGACACACTTGCAACACAAATAGGGAAATGGCTGAGACTCCCCTATCACTTGCAGGCCAAGTTTCGATTCTGAAGATGGTAGTGCTTCCCAAATTCCTATATCTCTTCAATAACATACCAATTCCTCTCACTAATAGCTTCTTTTGAACGCTCCTTACCCTTCTAACCTGCCTGGTCTGGGATGGGAAGCAGGCGCGAGTCAGGTGGTCAGTCCTCATGCTGCCGTATGACAGAGGGGGATATAGTGTCCCTGATTTACAGTTATACTATGTAGTGGCCCAATGTAGTTACGCTTCCTCCTGGTTTCACCTGGACACCTGGATTCCATATTTGAGGCCGGAAGCAGATCTCGTTCTCCCGGAGCGGCTTTCGACTGCCCTACCGACGGGTGTTCCCAGAGATCCCCAAGACATTGAAACTGTATCCACCACAAGCTGAGCATGGAATAAACTTTGCAGGCTCACGGGTGCAGATACACTGTGCTCTTTGGCACTACCCATCCTAAACCCCCGTTGGATTCCAATCACCGGTGAACGCTCGGTACAGCGTACTCTGCCGATATTTGAGCTTTCATGGTTGGGCGATTTGTTCCCTGGGCGTCACATCTTTTCATTATCAGAGGATGCTCGTTTCTGATCTGGGAGCAACATGGACAGGTTTGTCATCGGCCGTATCAGATCCGCCCTACGTTCCACCTTGCCAACCTTTAAAATCGAGCCAGCCTCGTTCCCCCCTCTCACGATGATTATAGTAAACAAAAAATAGCGTTCACTTAATTTCAAAGCTATGTAAGACATGTGCTGCTCTGAAACCTATAAATGACGTCATAGTCCGCATCACTTGGGAGGCTGACCTAGGGCGATCAATCACAGATGACCAGTGGGCCAAATGCTGCACAGTCACACAAGACGTTTCACTAAATAGTAGGCACAAGTTCCTACATTTCAAATCCCTGCGCCGTATATATTTCACCCCTGCTATGGCACACAAAATTGACCCGTTCAAACCACACAACTGCCATAAATGCTTCGCACCTCATGCTGACTTCGCACATCTTACCTGGACATGCCAGAAACTGCAGCACTACTGGGAACGTATACATCACTGTGAGAAGTTGGCCTGGCATATGATGTCCACTATTCTAGTGGGCACCTTGTACCAGTCCAAACGACACTTATTGATGGTCGGTTTAAAGTTAACCATTATAGAAAGCTATCCTAGTGGTAACTGTGGAGAGCAGCCTTCAGGCTAAGACTTAGAGGCGAGTTAAGCTATTTGTTTTACCAATTATAATCTCTTGAATGATCAAATGAAAGCACACCACACAAGGTATATATCAAATATACATGTATTTATTCTGAACACAACCCCTCTGGACTCTTTATGAGGTCAGAGGTAAAAGTACAATACAAGGAACTTAATTAGCATGCAATAAGTTGCACAGTATACGTTATGCCCCAGGGGCCTCACAAACCATATACTAAAATAGTGGTATAAGAACCACATGAGGGTTAGAAAGCAGGCCTAGGGCCTGTAGAACAGCTGGGGCTACCAGGAACCACCCAAGGTAGGGACACAGGAGGCCCACGGGGGACGCGTGCAGTGTCTAAACACAGCCACGGATCACCATTGACTTTCTATGGAGAACGAACAAGTTACAATTTTAAAGATTAAGGGCACTTAGAGGTGAACTACGATTGAACCCTTTTAGACTAGAACACTTCGAGAGTCAAGGCCCATGGGAGCACCAGAGTACTCGTGTAACTTCAACCAGGGAAGCCGGGTGCATAGGTGTCTTTTGGTGTCGGGTTTCGTCGTCATTTCCTATGGGGAGCTGCGAAGAAATGCTGCAGGCGACCAGAGGAAAAGTGTCCGGGTGGATCCAAGAGTGGATCGTAGCTGTGAAGAACCTGAAAGCAGAGGGGACAGTGTCTGGGTCACTAGCCAGGATGGCGAGCAGAAGATGCCAACCAATGTCTGGTGATTTCAGGTGAAAGAGGTGCAGCTTGACTCTTCAGCCACGAGGACTGGAGGCGTTGAGGACAACCAGGAGTTGGATTTGAGCAGGCCCACGAAGGATGTCGAGTGCTGCAACGTCAGAATCCAGATTCGACCCAACAAGCCTTGGCAACAGCAACCCACGCAAGATTGGCTTCGGTTCAGACCAGCAAGGTCTGGGGGACTCCTCCTTTGGAGGGGAGTCAGAGCACATCTGGAGCAATCAGGAAAGCTCAAGAAATCAAGGATTGGCCTTCGTGGGGGCTCACTAGCCAACGGTCTAGGAACCGCGAATGGGCCTCAAGCTGCAGTGAAGAAAGGGGACTCACGGGTCTCTCGTGGAGTGCTGGCCTCTGTACTTCGGTGCAAAAGGTGCTCAGGGCAGGGGCTTCAAATACCCCAATGCACAACTTAAGGATACCTCGGGATGTAGGTGCAGATGCAAAAATGCAGGTTGTCCAGGACTTCAGGTCCCATGTCTCTTATGTCAGCTACGGGTCTCAGCTTTGCTGGGATGTCTGGAAGTCCATGTCCTGTGTCACAGATTCTTCGGGATCCGGCGGGAGCCTCGAAAATGCAGACCGGCAAAGATGCTTTTGTTGCCTGTTTGTAAAGGGTGGTCACTCCTTGACCACAAGGGAGATTTCTTCCATCTTCCAGTCGATATGGAATGTCAAAGGTCCAAGATATATGTTGCAGAGTTTCGTCCAGGATAATCTATAGTCCTAGGGACTGGGATCCTATTCTTATAGCAAGTTTAGGGGTTGGACTAACTCTAAGGACCCTCCTACGGGTGGACCTGGGGAGGGGGTGGTTACACCTCTTCCCCTTTGTCCAGTTTCACGCCAGAGCTGGGGCTGAGTGCCCCAGCAACCGGTTTGAACTGGGAAATGCATAGAGCACCTTGTGTGCCCCAGGCAGTGTCTGAAAATAATTCACTGAATGCAACCCACCCTGCCCCAATACACTAAAGCCTGTCTGGGGAGGTGCTAGCACCTCCCTGGACAGGAAACCTATTGTCGAGGCCTTCCCTGCCAGAGTTGTGTCCAGCAGCAGGAGGGCGGACTCGTGTCTGTGGCAGCAGCATCCATTTAGTGATGCTGAGGCTCTGTTTAACTTTAACCGGGTTTACCAGTATATACATGTCTTCTCCCTCTAGAAGGGTGAAATGCTACCCCCACCACCAGAACTGGTGGGGGGTAGTATTCCAAAGTGTTTGACACCTTACGCGACACGTTTTGATAAAGCCAAACCAAAGTTAGCATTAACCGTAAGGATTATAATGCACTTAAGAGTATATGGTATGGCTATATCATAGAACAGCTATAAGGAGATGGTTCCGAAAGCTGCAGAGGGGCTCAGCTCATGCTAGGGCACCCTCTCACATAAAACTAAGCACAGTGCCTTCAGGATTGTCATAGCCTGCCATAAGAGTGACTTATAGGTTACTATGTGTCTATATATAAAGGTATACAGAGGTATACTATATCTAAGTAAGGGTTGCTTACACCACCTTACCCAGGCTGCAAGTGCAGACCGGTGGTGTCAGTTTGGAAGGCTAACCAGGGGTGGCACAATACATGCTTCAGCCCCTGGTAGGCCTCTGGGGTCCCTATGCCCTGGGTACCTAAGGTACCAAATACAGGAACTCATAAGGGTGACCCAGTAACCAATCTGGTATGTACCTAAAGTACATGGCATCAATTTAGAGAGAGAACAGCCAGGCTGTGGGCCTGATTAGCAGGGCCACAGCATACTAAATTCGAAAAAACAGTGAAACAGAGCAAAAAGTGGGGGTAACCATAGGAAGCAGAACCTACTCTCCTACAATCACATGCTAGGGCAAATGGTCAATCTGGAGAACCGGGCCTTTAAACCCAGCGGCCTCAGGGCCACGCCTGCAATCTCCGGATTCACCTGCCTTGGTATACAGAGACATGGAATACTTCTGGGTGGCGTCAGAGACCAAGTTTATTAGCTGCAGCTGGTTACAGTGGTCCTAGAAGTACAACACGGTGTAAGTTCTCAGGAGACTGCTCACTTTACTAAGGCGAGACGTCTCTTTTTATGCAGAAAAATCACATTATAAATGCACACCCACTGCACAAAATTCTGATCAATCAGTAACATTTTAAAACAAAGTATGACACAGCAAAAACTCAATTTACAGTAACCCAACCCAAAAGTTAATTATTAGGAATGTCTTAAATACATTTTCCAAAAGCTGAACAAACCCATAATTGAAATCATGACCCATGTAATTGAAGAAACATAGGAAAGAACAGTTATAGCTGATGAACAAGATAAGGCAGATTGCAAGGAAACTAAAAGTTAACGATGTCCTGAACATTGATTAGCAATTTCAAAACGAGATCGATCAGGGAAATTGGTTTTGCGAGGCCAGTTTCTGGTGAAGAGGTCAGTTTCTATAGTTCACTCCAGTGTCAGAAGGAAACCTAGTTAATGTGTACATGAACCAAGAAGGCTAGGTCACTTTGTTCGTCAGGCTGCCTTCATGAGCCTACGTGAGGGCAACACAATTTGGTGGCACAGTACAAAATGGAACCCATATTTTAAAATGGAGTTGTGCAATCTAGTGTACTTGGAAATTACAGAACCTCAAATCTTCCTCTGATCCCCACTCCGGAAGTGGCCCTATTGGGATACACAGTCAACTTCCCCATGAAGATTAGGCGGTTCGCATCCCTGGGTCTCCTACGAGCGAAGCGGGAAGTGGCTGTCCACTGGGGGCATAAGTCTGTTTCTACTGTCCAGAACTGGCTATACAGCCTGGCCTATTGCAATGTAAATAGTGAAGTCTACGCCAGCGTGATGCCTAGTACATCCCGACCTAAGGACATATGGGGCCCATATCGTTCCTACATTGAAGCCATATGCCAGGCATCCGGCTCCCAGCTGGAGCAGGGCATTGTTACGGAGGGAGTGGGGTAAACTTATCCTTACATAACCTATCGTTTTTATTGCATTGCAGGTGGGCATGACCTGTCTGGATATATGTCAACGTAGTGAAATGTATGACACATCTGCTGGGATTTATGGATGGGTGGGAGAGTGCTTGAGAAGGATTTTCATGTTTAAAATGGTATACTAATGTTACAGCTTTTACCTACCTGGCAAATAAGACCATGACAGTAATTTTTAATAACATGTACTGCTATATCGTGACAATGTATGACAATGCACAAGAGAAACAATATGCATATATGCTTCTTCTGTATTTAAGAAAACTGTAAATAAAGTTTTAAAAAATAAATAAATCAAAAGCTTCAGCCTAGTCTTCCCCCAAAAAAGAAAAAAAAAAGAAAAGGGGGCAGGGTAGGAATACCCTGACCACATAAATTTAGTCGAGGGGTCTGCAAAATCAGGATATTCGTGAATTTGAGGCAAAAAAGATCAAAAAAGCAAGCAGGAGCTCCAGTGCTTGCTTTTGGATAACTCCGGGTGGACCAGATCCCGGGGCATATCATATAAAATAGAGGAGGGGGCCTGGGGCACCCTCCTAGGGCTTATATTAGCCCCGGGGACCACCACCTCCCCGTGGCATATGTAAAAAAATGCAGGGGACACGCTGCCCCCTGTAGACCTGAGGCTGCCTCCTCCACGGGACAATCATTAAATTGTATGGGTGGCACACTGCCAGTGTGCCCCGGGGGCCACCACCTCCCAAGGGCCATAATCAAAATATGAAGGGGGTTAGTCATTGACCCCCAACCCGAACACCTCCCCGGGGCTAAAACAAGCCCTGCAGGGTGACCACAGAGACCCCCTGGGGACCGCCACAGCCCAGGGCCGGCTCCTGCTACTTCCCGAGGTGCCCACCCTCGATTGACCCTGGATTGAGCTTTGACTTTTATTGGTGGTGATGTGTGTTCTAATGTATTTGATGCTGCCTTCACAGCTCCCCCCTAGTATGTAGCCTTGTCCGCTCGCCCATTTCAAAACTTGGATAATCAAGTAAGCTAGAGTCATGGGTAGAAACGGCAGAGCTACTGTCCTGAATTAAGCAACTAGAGAGAACATGCAGCCTTACGTTTGCCACGGCTAGGTGGCTTCTACAACCAGTAGAATCAGGAGAGATCTGTCCTTTGCCTCTCCTGCAACTATGGTTTAGAAAAGTTGCTTAGTCTGACCTACACCTTATAGTTAAGAAACGTTTTCTCTCGCTGTCCTGTCTAAAATATGTTGCTCATGGAGACTCTGTGCTGGTTAGGAAAGCTTGCTCTACCTGTCCCACAGATCTGGTTTAGGTTAGACTGCTCTCTTTGACATAGCTAGACTGATGCTATAGGGAAGCTTGCTTCCCTTGCCCTGCAGCTCAGGGAGGCTTGTTGGTCTGTCCTGCATTTAGGTCAAAGTGTACCTCATATTCTGTTGTCAATATACCATGCCAGCTCTGTGGATAAGAGAAGGCCTCTGGTCCCTGGCTCAAACTCTGCTCTCTTAGCCCTATTGCAGGCAGTAACAGTGGGTGTTAGCAGGCCTGGTTGGCAGAATGCCAGGCAGGAGCTGTAAACTCTCCATCACACTCCTTATGTTTACTGTCACCATAAAGGATTCACATGCTGCCTGTCCCATGCTCACTGTGTCACTGTACTCGGGTTATATCTCACTGAGACCGAAGTACATCAAACCAGACTGGAGTTATTTGTGTTCTCCTTCTTACCCCCAACTATACCCTAAGATATCATGGTTTCCTTACCCTACCTATACCAAACTACCTCTAGCCTGGCCTACAATCTCTCAATCCAAACTGTTCTTATATAGCGCCGCTCATCACCCGTGAGGGTATCCAGGTGCTGGGCTGTGGGCTATCTAGGACATATGATCGCTCTATAGCTAGTACCTTATTTCCTACCTTTATCCTGGTTCTATTATCAGCATCATAAAATAAGAACCTTTAGCCCTTCCTTGATTCTAGTCCCGCTACCTCTACCCCAACAACCTCGTAGGGTGCAACCTCTGCCTGCAACCTCTGCCTGCACCCTAATACTGCCGCCCCTACTGACATTTTCTAGTGCATCCAACCCTATCTACATGCTTGTAGAACTTCCCCCTTTTCTGCCCATTAATCCTGTTCCTTTCTCCTATTACATATTTTGTTTCTGTCGTTTTCGTGCCCCTTTGTTTCAGTTTTTCCTTTAATTTGTTTGAAACTGGAAGTTTAACAGCCTGGTTTCGGCAAGCTTGTCTTCTCCATATTGGTTTTTCACTCAAAGTAAGGTAGAGGACTCAGATAGCTGCATAATGAGCGAAAAGTCACTTGTATGAAGTTGAACTCGTAAAGGGATTAGTTCAAGCGTTACAGGGGTAGCAAGCACTATATAAATACAAACCACTTTCCCTCTTCTATCACCTACCCTTCTCTATCCAAATAAATGAATAAAATATCCACCACTCAAATGACTTCATATTTCACTATACTAATCTTCAACACTAATCCTTTATGGGTTCCGGAGTAGCGCGCTACTCGCCAGAAAAGCGCGCCAACACCCATCAGGGGTAACAGGTGCTATATGAATGCAAACCTTTCTTCCCCTTCTATCCCCCCGCTATTCTTCTCACTCCGTATAACTGACTAATATCCACCACTCAAAATAATTTCATATTTCACCATACTAATTCACCACTAATCCTTTATGGGTTTCCGGAGGAGCGTGCTTCAACACCTTATCAGGGGTAACAAGCGCTATATAAATACAAACCTTTTTTCCTCTTCTATCCTTCCGAATCCAAATAACTGACTAACCTCTCCACCACTTAAAATGTACTTGCATGTTTCACTATACTAATTCAACTCTATGGGTCCCGGAGTAGCGTGCTACTCACTGAAAAAAGCGCTTCAACGGCTCGTCAGGGGTAGTAAACGCTATACAAATGCAATTACAATACAATACAATACAATATTACCCAGACATGGTGTAATATTAGGCACGAGTAAAGCTTCTACAGGTGTGGGTGTTCTAGTACAGTTGTGCGCCCTCGAAGTTTGGAGACACTCTCTGCCAGTATTTACAAAACTTTTTTGATCCATTCCAACCCTGGAATTAGTCGAATATTTACTCCTGAAAAAGGGCAGGAGTAAATCACTCACAATGTAAGTGGGACTAGGCAGGAACAATTTCAGCGCGTCGAACTACTCATGGGAACTTTTATGAAATATGAACATTTGTAAATCGGCACCCAGGTGAGTAAACTTACGGGTACAATTCTGACCCTAAAAATTGATGTTTCAGTCGTGCTCCTGGTAATTGAAAGCCACATTAAGTGGATAATGTGCTAAATTTGACTTATGCTTTCTGGGGAAAAAATACTTCTGCAGACACGTACCAAGAGCTTGAAAAACTATCTTATCTGATAAAACAGCACAGACAACCTACTTTCTGTTTGGTGTCAAAACATCCCGTTGTGCACCGCCCTGCAATCAAAAGGCCAGGTGGAACCCGCACTGTTGTCATGTCAAGTCACGTTCCTGGAAAGTGGCCACAATGCCATGAAGGCAGAGTGAAGAAAATATATAATTATAAAGTCCTGGTTCAAAACAAAAAAGCGAGATCCGATCCGCCTTCAGGTTTCTGTTAAGTAAATGTCCAATTATCTTTGGATTATATAAACTGTTTACTTCAAGGTCTCTATGGAGCCATTGACCCTCCCAGACCCCTGTGGTGCTTGATGGACATCCACCTGCAGAGTTGGCTCCGCCTTGAGTCTGGATTGGACCTCTGGTTTATTTTGGGCCTACTGTGCCTGAAGCTGTCTGAAACCTGCTGGACAGGTTTCAGACACATATGCCCTGCAGAAACTGTGTGTTCCTAGTTGCTATTTTCCCACTGCCGACCTATACTGACTCGCTGTCCTGACTTTTGACTGATAACTGGGAGGTAGACAAATATTAATAAATAAATCTTAGCCAGTCCATCATTCAAAATTGCCTTTCACTTGATAAAGCATATAAAATTACTTGGCTACAGTACGTAAAATCTACTATGCACTCCCTAGGCGTACCTGAACTATACACGGACCGGAGCTCTTGTTCCACCTTTTCCTAAAAAGAAGCTAAGGAACTTTTTTTAAAACTTTTTTCAGCATATTTGAGAACAATAGTAAAACTTTAAAATCTTAATCCACCTCTGAGGAAGGATGAATATTCAAATACATCCTATCTCTTTTGAGGTGGCATAATTTTAATCAATGTCGCATTGCCTTGTTTTTCCTTAAAAAGCTTCAAGATTCCTATGTTTGTTTTTGTGTAGCATCATTTCTCTGGGCTTGCAAACGAAGGAGGCATTTTTTATGGGGCTTAATTGTTTAAGTTTTAAAGTTTATCCTCAGATAATATTTGCGCCACAGCATGGTATTTTGTTTTTAAAACATTATTTAATAACCAATGGGTGTGTGTTGCATTCTAAATGTGTTTCCACTGTATCTTTTGCACGAATTATCCAAGACTTATCTGTACTTATTACTGCACTCATTGCATTTGAAGTTGTACAGAGTCGGGCTATGTAACACCCCATTTTATTAATTGGTTTTAAACTAATTTTAATGTATTATGAAATAGGATTTATTGTTTCTAATGTATACTTTTATGATCTATCCTTTCACTATAGATCGAATAAAGTTTAAATTGAATAATAAATAAATCAATGCAAGACAACTAGTAAGTGCACATGAAACCTGTCTTATTGCATAGGGAGCAGTCTTGAGGTGGTGGAGGACCAACAGACTGCAGTCATGCAGCAACGATGATCTGGGCCTGTCGGATTAAAAATCTAACTCACTGATATAATTTACTAATGAGATCCTCATTATTGGTAATACTAATATTATGGGGAACAATAATTCCCATGTGCAGGATTCCCTCCTAATTAGTCTAATTACTCCTTTAGTAGTCATTTCATACTGTCACATGCCTTTGTGAATTGGTCATAAAATATGGAAATAAAATGGGAATAAACCAAGAATATTTATATACAGTTCAAAAATTCTATGCTCTCCTCACATTTTTACCAAGAGTGAATTGGATGTTTTGTGGGTGATTCACCAAGCCATGTAGGAATATGTGATGGAATAGATCTATAGTTTACTTTAAGATGCTTTTGCGAGTTGGGCCCCACATGCTTTCCCCAGCCAAATGTAAATTTGTACATCAATCATAGACTGACACTCCACCGACCTACCAGGGGGCCCCGCTCCACCTCCCTCCCCCTGGCACACATCCCCTGCATCCGTCGGAGCCGCTGCGAAGGCCGTTCCATCTCGTACCTAGTCGCCAAGCCCTGAATATACAATTCCTTGATTTCAAAACTAATTCAATCATTCTGATTTGAAAATCAGTATAGGATAAATTGAACCATTCTCGCCCTACAAATATGAATGTAACCGCTTGTTGGAAAAGAGGGTAGTAGTAGGGCCATTTATACACACTCTCTAACCATCCCAGAGAAAAATCATTTGGAAGGAAGTCAGGGAGACACCTTATTGCTTAGAGAGGCCTGGCTGACCAAATACGCTTTTTCTCTTTTCTTTACTCCCATTCCCTTCCCCCTGAAGACTGACCCAGTCTGGAGTACAAAACTGCATTCAGGTTGCGACAGTTTTTGGAGGTGTTGAGAGACAAATTTTTGGACTGCACTTCACTTTTATAGGATCATACAACCAAGCAGGTTAGTGCTCAGTTGGTACACAAGGTCAGTACGTAACCAGCAGCTCCAGTTTTTTTCTTTGCATTCTGCAATTTTTTGGCTTTTTTGTAATCCGATTATGAAATCAGGACTTCGAGACTCAAAATGCGAAGAGGAAAAACTAGACTGGGGTAGCTGATCACTCACAGACCTTGAACACTTGACAGGTATGTGCCCTCACCCACCTTTGTTACAAATGCAGAACACAAATCCACATTTGTAAGACAGACATACAGAAAGAGATGCAGAATCACCACAAAAACATATAGCCACACAAAAAACTACTAGGCCTGACCACCTTTAAATCAGGTAGGTGGAAAGGGCAAGCAAGTTTTGTTGAGGGGCATGTATCTTACTCTCAAACAGTCCTGACACTAGTTTACTGGTTAAAAAAAATTCAGACATAAGATGGACATTAACTGGGGGCGCTGAGAATGTCTTTTTTCCATTATTGTTTTTTTATTATGAGCTTTGGAAAGGTTCGGACTGAGAGTTCATGTGCCTCTAGTGACTGCTGACTTGCGTGGAGTATGCACACAGAGCTTGTGCTAGCAAGTGCAGTGATCCTATATAGTCTTTTTATTTTATGTTGCAAGGACAATCATTTAATGTGAAGTGAAAGGAGGCAATTATACTTGTGACCAAGATTTACTGGTGGTGGATTGGCGTGAGGCAGAGCCCAGCGCTGACTACTGATAGTCAGGATGTTGAAGGTTACCCTGGGCAGAGTGCGCTTTCCTGCCTCTCTAGTCCAGTTAGAGTAGAGTAGATGGCAAACTACGCATGCCTGGGATAGGCTAAGGGAGTTTGGTGGTGGACTGGGGGAGCTTGTTCCTGTCCTGCTGATGACTGTTGGCTGATGGCTTTTCACTCATTGGCGGTGATGCGCAAGGTCTTATGTAGATCGGGCAAAAGGCTACGAGTTTTGGAAACATTTTTTTTAGGATAGGAGCGACCACAGAGATAAACAACTTGGGTCTACTAGTCGATCACATAAAGAGATTGGGTAGGCAGTAATAAGATTGCTGCTTGAGACACAGTAGACATAAAGAGGTCAATGGATAACAGAATGCCTAAGTTTGTTTTTGTTTATGTTTTTTACAGGTTGCATGACTGGACCATTGACTCCTGTATTCACTATGTGAATCATTGGTCACTCTTTCAGGAGCTGGGCAGTAAAGCAGGTGGAGAAGTGACCATTTGCAAAGTCAGAAGGATTGAAGACTGATGGGTATTTGGCCAAGAGGTAGGGTCAGAGCAGCCTTCAGTGGGGACAATTATTACTGTGGTTGGCTGAATTGGCTTTGAGTAGCACATGTGCTGATACACTAGTAACCCATGTAAGAAAAAACAACGTAGTTAAGTGTGACAGGGTGTGCCAGCCTAACGAACAGACAAGACAAGTACCTGAGTGGTGGTCTCCTACATATGTCCACCACAATCTTGTTCCCTTCCAGCGCGACGATTGGAAAACGGAAGACAAAACTTTATTGCTCCAGATAAACCCCAAACAGGAGGATGGCTCCTTTAACTGGGGGTTTCTGTCAGCCAAAGCCCCGCCCACAGGTGACATCAGCTCGCACCCGGCGTTATCCGAGGCAACTTCCTGGTTCCCGCGGGGTCCCAACAGTGAAGAAGAGAAGGAGTGGCGTTTTACAGACTTGGAGGAGACGAGAGGACCGTCTCGAGGAGTAAACGGAAACCCCAGACCGAGTTCGGCTGAACTCACAATGAAGCCAGGAGGCCAACGACCCCGTGACTCGCCGCGCCACGCCCACAGAGGTGCGTGGGTTGAGCAGGTGGGAGGGAAGGAAGGACTGTAGTCCGACCACCGAGTTACCTCCAACTCCCACCAACTTGTAAATAACCTTGACAGCACCACTACACGAGCACAGTCCCCCCACCCCCCTCGCGTCTCACTTAGTGCACTGTGTGTATGGTGATTCTCCTCACTCCCTGGCCCTTGAAAATCTCGGCTCTGAAGATAAGAGTCTTGATATCCTTTTGTTGTTTCTTCTTATTTTTCTGGCCTGAACCGCCTGCATATCGGACGGATCCCCGAGACTCCAGACCCATAGAGGCAAAGCACAGTTCCCTGGAAGGAAAAGAGAAAAAGACCTCCACTAAAACGGATCCGGATCCCTTGCCCAAAGAAAAGCGGACTCAGAGACATAAATGTAGCTTTAAGAAAATAAAACCTTATTTGATCCGACGTGGCCTGCGTCCCATTCATTCGAACCCGCAACATTAAGCTTTTGGGTTTTAGTATTAATGAAAGAGTGAATAAGGCAGAGTATGTAGGTTGTAGTCGCAAGCTTTTGTGGCATGGACAGAGTTTGTACCAAGGAAAGTGTGATTTAAAGTGACACAATGCGGTGCAGAAGGTTATAGATAAGGTGAATAGGAAGTGTTGAAATATTGGAATAGTAATCAAATTGGCGTGGTTGAAAGTGGGAACATGTTGCAGGATGATTTTCGGATACTTAGACAGGATGGTGGACATCTTTCGCTCATAGACAATGAACATTATTAGTTAGACATACAGGAGTTTCTGGTGAAGAAATCGGCAGTGTGATTATGGTTTTGAGAGGCAAGAAAGAGGTGGCTGTTGGAGTAAGTCTTTTATGTTGGGGAGGTTTTGGTTTTGAAAGTTGGTTAAATCTGTTTGAGCAACAGCCTCGACGTTTTAGTTCTGTTAAGTAAACAAAACACAAAGCTAGGGGAGCAGGAAAACATCTATGCGGGGTCTTCATGGGTGGCAAGGCAACCCCTCCATCAATAAGATGGCGGGGTTGGAGTGGGGTGGGTGGACACTTGTAGTTGTGTTGCATGAAATGCAAAGCTTGGTCAGATGAAAGGAAGCTGGTTAGAGAGAAAGCAGGTTGGTAGTGGATGTTGTTTGGTTAGGGGAGTTCTAAGTGGGAGGGGTTTAGGTGTGGGTGCAAAAGTTGTTAAATGTATTAACTATGCTTGATGGTTGATTATATTGCAATGTTGAAAGCGAGCTGTAAACCTGTCCTAATGAAGCAGCCTTTTTCTAATATTGTCCTGGTTACTTTACAGTTTTGCTTGATGGGGGCTTGGAGGGATAAAGGGCCAGATGTAGGTAAATGAGATTTACCGATTTTTAATTACCGAATTTTACCGATTCGGTAATTAAAAATCGGTAAATCTGAGGGGTGGATATGTAGGAACATCCAGATGTTCCTTTTACCGAATCGGTAAATATCTGTATTTACCGATTCGGTAAATACCGACCGGTAATGCCCCATTCATTCCTATGGGCTTTGAAGCCCATAGGAATGAATGGGGCATTACCGGTCGGTATTTACCGAATCGGTAAATACCGATTATGACAAGGGTGCAGGGGGTGTCACTTTGACACCCTCTAGCACCCCCAAAAAAGGTTCGGGGGCCATGTGGCAGGCATACCTGCCCTAAGGGCAGGTCTGCCTGTCATATGGCACAGGTGTGCATGCACACATGTGCATGCACACCAGAATCGGTATTTTACCATCAAATAGTATTTGATGGTAAAATACCGATTCTGTAATGCTTGTGGGACTCAGAAGAGTCCCACCTACATATCAATTTTACCGAATCGGAAAAAATACCGATTCGGTATTTTACAGAATCGGTAAGTTTACCGATCGGTACATTTACCGATTCTGTAAAATACAGGGCCCTACATCTCAAATTGCATTTACCGGTCGGTAACGGCCGAATTCGGCCGTTACCGACCGGTAAATGCCTACCTACATCTGGCCCCTAGTCATTACATCATCTCATTATGGGTGCTTCAGAAATGTGGAGCAGTCAGTAAGGGTGTGGGTTAGGAATGGTTGTTGAAGTGAGGGGCCGACATTAAACAACAGTTAAAGGGGGTCAAGGGCATTGTGCCCTGTGTTGTCTGTTGTGTGCTGTCCTATGGGATACTATAGTGTTTGGCACCTCCCGCCCTCCCTCATAAATTAGCATACTGGGGACTGGTGTGATTAAAATGTTTTTGGTTGCTTTGCGGGGTTGCTAGTTTGGGGCTGATTTTTTATGCTGTTTTTAGGACAGATTGGGGCAGGACAACTCAGGACTGAGGCACTAAGACAGAGGGTGGAGCCTCCCATGGTGTATGTTATGCCACGTCCTCGCTTGGTCAGGGTTGAATGGATGGTGGTTGGCGAGAAAGCAGGTGGTTAGTAGATATTGCGGGTGTATGGTTGGGGAGATATAAGTGAGGGGAGATTTAAGAGTGAAGGTGAACAGGTTGTTAAATGTATCGGTGGGGGTTGTTGATTTTTTTAAATGTTTTTAAGCAAATCTCCGTTTCCTCTCTGAAGACTTCCTGATTATTGAACAGTCTTGCCTTATAAAACTTTTTTGAATCAGTGAGTATTTGTCCACTGACCGTATGGCTGCAGTTCAGGATGCACGTTGCCCATGTCTTCCATGTGGTGAGCATTCCAGTTTGGTCCATATGAAGTTCGATGGTTCAACAGTTTAACATGTGGTAGAAAAATCCTTCCTTTCAAATTATGTCTTGTCTCAGAAGTAGCCGAGAGCTAGTCAGGAGAACCCGAATGGCCTTATCAGACGTTTAGAAACAATTAGATGTTTTTTAAAAAGGTCAGCGGGTTAACTACGCCAGTAACATCTGCCAGAATTTAAAAGCTGCCTGGTGCAGTGGTGTCGCTGCAGAAGAGATGTGGTCCAGCAGTTTACAAAGCATCTTGGATTGCCTATGCTCCCGTTCAGAGAAGGTGGCCGATAGGTTCCACCGGACTCTCCTTTTTTGGGTAAAATGCTTTTGGGGTGCCTTATGCTTCTGTTCAGAGGGTGCGTGTCCTAGGAGTTCCGACTGGACAGCTCCCTCTTTGGATGCTCTGCATGTGGTCGGTAGACATGGAACGTTGTAAGCTTCACATTCTTGGCGATAAGCTTCTCAGTGTGTGGCTACAGACTCAAATTCATTGCGACTCAGGCTAGAATCTTTTGTTAAAAAATATTACTATGGGGCAGATTTCCAATAACTGGCGCATCCCTACATATCAGCAGAGATGGGCCAGTTATTGAGCGTCACGGCTCCGCCACCATCGATGCGCCGCATTTACAATGCGGCGCACCATGTGGGCAAAAATGGACAGATGCATGACGCATCTGCTGCCACACAGGTGGTGGAGTTGCGTCGCAAGCGCAACACAGCTCCAGCAAGGCTCGGGGGTGCCCTATCCTTAAAATGCTGCGTCAATCCTTACGCCTGCTTCAAGCAGGCGCAGGGTTTTGACGCAGCATGGCCTTAAAAGTGGCTGAGTGAAATCACTTTTAGTAGGCGTTCCTGCGGCAGAATGCCCCCCCTGCGCCGGAGCGCCTACATGTGGCGCAGGGCTTTACAATGTGACGCATTTCCCAGATGCGTCATGTTGTAAATACCCCGCAGCATGGCGCTGGCTGGCGTAAAAGAGGAGCAAGGGGCTTGTAAATCTGCCCCTAACTAGTATGTACAAGGAGACCGATTTTTCGCAATGCAGGGTAAAATATATTTTCACCAATATATACTCTCTTCGCCAATGTCAACAATCTTTTAATAGAAGGCTCTTATCTCAAGGAGAAAGTTATCCTGATAATATCGAGAGACGAGGAACTTGTTAGCCCACCACACATTGACTGGTCGGACAGGCACGGGGAAAATTTCTCAACAGATCAACACACCGAAGGACTGAATGGGTAGGAGTAGAATCAGTCAAATAATCTGTCATGTGACTGACTCTTCCCCGGTTCTAATGGGCTTTGAGGCTCACCCTTTTATTGTCACAGCTGCAGATTATCAAGTGTCTAGAGGCAACAATGTGTTTCGGGGACTAGGTTAGTGTTGACCGCAAGTCACTGTCATCTGGTCCCTAATATTTGGCTTAATACCTTTCCAAATTGGTGCTTAGCAACCTCTACAGAAAAGGAGCCTGTGGTCTGGGCCGGGCTCTGAATTCCATCCATCAGGACCCATTGAGATGGACAACTAAGGCTAATGCCATGGTACTGGGACACAGATCTAGTTGTTACATTTCTACAGTCCATGTGAGCCTTGTAAGTGAATCTCAAAATGTACAGTTAAAATGGACATCATGACGAATGATAAACCTGAGCCATGCAAACAGTGCACTTGCCGCTAACGCGAGTGGCAAGGGCATCTGGGTACTCATGAATGGACCAGGCCATATATCCTAGTAGGCGCTAGAGAATCATACTAACCGGTGACTCTAACCTCACTCTGCCCTATGACCTGAGAGGGGAATGCCATGCCGGTAGATCCTATTGGTTGAAGTGTGTTTTTCTTTCTTTGTATTTTTGAAGACATAGCGCCAAAAGTCACACCAGAAGTCTAACAGAAGCAGGCACCTGCAAATGATGTGCGAGCTGGGTAAATCAGAGCATCTGGGAGGCCCACGGCACTCTGTGGCTTCCCCACGGGTCTTAGGACACCAGGCTATTCACGTACAACCCTCTATTATCCCAGGGGTTAGGTTGCCATATATAAAATAATTTAAATGAAATAACTGACCTGATAGAATCCCTTTACACAGGGAAGAAGCGGAGGGGAGAGTCTTATGTTACCCTCAAGGAGTCCCTCTTCAGTGTCCTGTTGGGGTCGACTTGTGAGTAGGGAGGCATCTTCAGCAAATATTTCTTTTCTACTCTACCTGATTCAACATCAGACATTGACCCTCCTGAATACGTGGAGTTCAAATCCAAATCCACGTTTCAGGCACCAACAACACACAAAATTTTAGACGCCTTTGAGAATCTCGTGCTCAAGGATTTGAAATCAATTAACACCAAGAAAAATTGCCGTTTGAATTTCTCTAAACATGACAAAATGATCCTCAAAGATTTGGCGGAAGATTCCAGGATACACATCCAACAAGCAGACAAGGGCGGCGCCATAGTCGTCATGGATCAAAAATTCTATGATCGCAAAGTGTCTGAACATGTATCAGACATCCAAACTTATCTTAAATTGAACCAGGATCCAATCAAAGAACTACAAACCACTCTGGAAAGTATTCTAGAACGAGCAGAAAACATGAAATGGATCAGTAAAAAAACACGCCAATTCCTCACAGTTTCTTTCCCAAAACAACCGACAATTTACATGCTACCAAAAGTCCATAAGGATCTTTCGAACCCACCATTCCGTCCCATTGTCACCGGGTGCGGGACCATTTTCGAACCTCTGGGCCAATACTTGGATCAATTCCTACAACCGTTTGTTCAAAGTTGGTATTCCTATACCAAAGACACTACTCATTTTTTGAAAAAACTCATGGAAACACAAGTAACTTTTGAGGCATGGATGTGCACGCTAGACGTCAAGGCTCTCTACACCTCGATCCCACATTCTGAGGGGATTGAGGCTGTGGAATGGGCCTTGCTTCGACAAGAGGAGATACCAGCAGAAAAAATCTTTTTGTTAGAATTGTTGCATTTTTGTTTACACCACAGTTATTTCAGATGGAATGGTGATTTTTATCTGCAGAACAAGGGCACCTCTATGGGTTTTTCCGGTGCACCGGCATATGCCAATACGTATATGGCAAGGTATGAGGAGATGTTTCTAAAGAATGACAAAGAATGGACAGATAACATAAGTTTATATTGTCGTTACATAGATGATATATTCTTGATCTGGAAAGACACCAAGGAAAAACTGGAACAGAAAATTGTTCAGATGAATTTGTATGATGAGAACATTCAATTCACGTGTAACATACAAAAGGAACAGATTGCATTTTTGGATGTATTGGTGAGAATAAAAGACAACACAATACAAACTGAAGTGTATCATAAACCAACCGATAAGAACACGGCACTCATGTATAGTAGTTTTCACTCCAGGAATCTCATCAACAACTTACCTTACTCCATGATGTTACGAGCCAAAAGAATTTGTTCGCAGGCAGAAACATTCCAAAGTAATCTGAACATTATCACAGCCAAATACGCATCCAAGAAATATCCTTCCACTGTACTAGAAACAGCCAAAGACAAAACGGAAAAATCACTGCGTGACTCTTTACTTATTCCGAAAATGAAAAAGCAACAAACACGACAGGTATTTGTTTCCAAGTACTCCACCAGCTCAAATGAGATCAAGAAAAGTATAACCACTCATTGGGAGTTATTAAGACACGAGACTGACTTCAAGGGGCTGTTCGTTGACAAACCTATTTTTGCGTACAAACGCTCAAAAAATATCAAAGAAATGCTGAAACACCATCCCATGATTTCATCCAAAACACACAAGGGCATGAGAAAATGTTATAATTGCGTTCACTGCAATAACGTTATCGTGACCGATTGTGTGAAACACCCCCACACGGGAGAAACGATCCCAACCAGGATCAGTGCAGACTGCAATACTTCTAATGCCATATATGCCATTAAGTGCCCATGTGGACTGTTGTACATAGGCAAAACTGAAAGAAAGATAAAAACCCGCATATCGGGACATAAAAGTACAATCAGAAACAAGAATCCCAAGAGCAGTCTAGCCTTACATTGGGAAGTTCACAGACACACCATTGCGCAGGTTAAATTCCAGATTCTCGAAATGGTCACCCCAACACCTGGGAAAAGCATTACCAAGACTTTGTTACAAAGTGAAATCTTCTGGATTCGCAGACTACAGACACAAGATCCCAAAGGGATCAATGATCGAGTGGATCTCACTTGTTTTCTATGAGATACTGTACTATTACTGTATGCAGAAGGACAGTTAAGACAGTATAAGAGAAATGCATCACCACATGTATACTGAATATTGTTTATTGTTTTCTGTTTGGCCTTAATGGGTGACCGTATTGTTATGATAATGTAGAAACTACTCCAACACCTATACTTTTCCACTTCAACATGGCGCCGTTGGAGGTTTTACAATCATTCTAGGACTCGGTTCTGGTTCAGCGTCATCCCCGTTTTTTTCGCAGTCCGTTGTTTATTTTCATGTCTAAGAACGCGTCATTTAATGGCGCCGGGTCTAGTCAGTGAAGACAGATGGAATGGCGGTAACGGTCCGGTTTGGTGAATGCGTTCAGAAGACACGCGCAGGTATGGCTCACAGAGGTTTGTTCTGAGGCAGGAGTTATCGCGTTATAGCATGTTCGCTCATTTCAGTTTTGCCGTTTTTCCCATTTCAGGGAGTTGCCGGTAGAACGATGCTGAAGTAGATTGCAGGTTATTGATGGATCATTGTTAAGGTCAGTTCCCTAACAGTTCAAGTGCAAAGTCATGGTATCGGTGTTTTCTAAAAAACCAAGAGTGTGCTTTTCAGCGTAACTTGAACCACTGTGAAATAGACTCTAATCGGACGGATATTGAGCAGCGCTTTTAGAATTAAGGTCTTCTTTGTGTTTATAGGTTGGATAACCGTGTTGCTTGGATATAACCGCTACTTCTATCCGGTTCACCAAACATTTATATCACTGGAAAGTTTCTTGTGAGTTTGATCCTTCAGGATTTAACCTGACTTGCTTATTATTTTATACTTGTTCCAATAGTGGTGTATTGATCCACGTTTGTTTTTTCATACAGTACACTGGAAAATGCTTCTTTGAACTACTTCATACCCCACAGAAACTCCAGATCTTGTCAGCTTTTTAGGCCAGATAAGTGAGTCATTTCATATTCAGGGTTATACGGTCACCCTAATGTTTTCTAACAATGTTCATAAATTGTAACATCGCATAGTATCATTCCAATCATGTACAATCATATGCAGGTCTCTTTATTGTTTGGTGTCAGTTAAATGTTATAATTAACTCCAACCATTTGGACTTTTTAATATACATGTTAACAATTAGTTGTGTCACACTGCAACATTGCATGATGTTAGACCAGTTTATCAAGCAACAACGATATTTATGTTTTTTTCAGGTACTGCCCCCGACGAAGGGCCGTGTGGCCCGAAATGCATTGGGCACGATAACTTTTGGCCATAAATTGTAAGATGAAAGCCACTCTGATGTGACTATAACATCAAATTTCAAATGCATAAATTACATGAGAATTTAAATGTAATTGTTGATTATGTTCTGACAATACAACTCAGTACAATCACAATCACAGTTGGTGTTGTTTTGATTTTTTGAAAAACGATCAACAATGTGTTTAGATCTAACCCAAAAGGGTAAGAGCTACAGTGCGCAGAGGTCAGGCTGTTCAGCTTGATTCTTTCATGTTTGTCTTTTCTGGCGCAGTATGGGCATTGCGTCCTCCTCTGCAGCACGCTTAGAGAACTGGAAAAACTAAAAATTAATTTATTGTATAAAATTGGAGTGCCTCTCCCATCACTAATTCTCATCTTCAGCAAAGTGCCCACTTGTGCATTTTCTGAATGTTCCTGGAAACAGCACTTAATTTGTGTAATGAAAAAAAGTGTCAGGGTCCAAGATTTTGGAGCCTGATGCCTGGGAGGTCCAACGCTGGTGCCTATTCTTAATACATGGGAGAGGATTTAGCCTTACTGCTAGAGTGGTCGCCTCGAAGCTGGAGAACCGGGTTTAAGTCTCAGCAACGACGCTCAACATCCTCTGATTCTGGGCAAATCACTTAATCTCCCCGTGCCTAACAAAAATGAAGGAGCCAATCTGTAACTAAACTGGTGCTCGTGTTAAGCGCTCTGATACCCGATGTCTTCAGTCTGGTTTGCGCTATATAAAACACTTTAAAAAAATAATAAATAAAAAAAATACACACTTGTGCCTCTGTCACTTTATTTCATTGTAAAAGGTTTATTTTTATCCCTGCTTTCTCTCTGCCATTGTTTTCTCTCCTTCCTTCCTTTTTTAGGTCTTATCTACACAGTGCATGCGCTGCACAGCAAGACATTGTTGGGCATATTCTCAAGGAGCTATTGTTGAGTGAACTTCACTGTATCACAGCTCAAGTCGCAATAAAACTAACACCCCATTCATAAGCTGGTGCTAACAGCCCATAGCACCAGTTTACCTGCGATAGCAGCCGCAAAAAACATTGCCACAGATGACCCCCGCAACTATCGCTAATGAGATGCAGAGTAGGTGTTCCTGAGCAAAATGCAACAACTAAGGATAATGGTGGTGCACCGCCTCTGGTTTAATCCAATTGTTGAACCTTTGCCGTGCTCCTAGGTATCGTTCCCCGCCCGGAGCGTGTTTAATACATGTAAAGTAGCAGTGACACCCGATAGTGCAACTGTCACCTAGGGCACAGGTATATTTGCTGACCGAAACATTCAGCTATTTCAAAAATCAAAAGTTCTTGTCCGCTTGGTTACGCGTATCCAATTTTATTTCATTGAATTGATGAATTTATCTTTATACTCATAGGAATTATTCGAAATTCATTCCCGGAAAATAATACATATCCATCCAATGCATTTCGGTGGAAAACCACCTTCTTCAGGGATCCATCCCTCCCTTTAAATGCCCAGTACTGGTGACGCACTTCCGGCAACAACAACACCACTCCACAACATTCTCAATGACCAGCCAGATCAGCGATAAGAACACAAAACAGCAGAAAACTAACACCTGCTCTGAGCTGGTGCAAAGTCGGACAACAGCCTGCACCACAAACGGGAGCCAAGGCCAGAGCCACTCCGGAAGAACAACAGATGCCATTGAGCCATGCCATAGAGTCACCAAACATGCGGGCCGGACACCCAAGAGGGCTCCACACCCACCTCCACCACCCCAGGACAAAGACATGGCACATCAACTACACAGAACCATGCACCAAACATTCCCCCTGATGTCGCACAATCACATCTGGTTACATGCATGTGCCGACCCAAAAATTAGCATCACACATTCACCTTTGAAGCAACAAATGAAAATTTATTAAAACACACAGAGAACAGAACAGAAATGAAGACACATGGCGGCACCCCTCGGGACACTCTGTAAGTCACAGCCCGCAAGACAAAAAATCATGATGAGAAGGTGTGTCCTGCACACATCAAGGGACAGAGAGAGAGAGAAGGAGAGAGGGAGAGAGGGATAGACGGACAGAGAGGGAGAGAGAGAGACAGACGGACAGAGAGAGAGAGAGAGATAGACGGACAGAGTGTGGGAGAGAGAGATAGACGGTAATACATTTTGTGTAACCCGCACCCATTTTCACGTCTTCCCCACCGGTAGTGCACAGAGCGTGACCTCATATTTCACCGGTTGCTCACTAGAGTCATATGTGTCTACTGTAGTCTTATGTTTGCACCTATATTGGCTTCGGTATATCCTTAATATTTTACTCCAGTATATCTATAGTAGTACATTCTTATTTGCATACTGTATAATATGTAAGCTGCACCCATCTCACTTCTATCCCTATTATGCACTGTCTGTACCTCATATACTTTGTTCTTTTGTAAGCTGCAAACGCTCTTTCTCAGGAATGGCACCCAGGATCTGGAACACACTCCCTCCCGAAACCAGACTCATCTCCTCCATCGCACTTTTAAGAAAGAAGTAAAAGCTATTCTCCAAATACACTTGACCTATTAACGTTATCCGTAAAGTCTCTGCACCAACCTGTATTATTCTGCACGTTTCCTACGACTATGTGCTTTATCTGTACTATTGACTTACCTGGCTATCTATGCATACCTATGCACCTGCATACGAACTCCCTGGTCAGCCATTCTCCTCGGTCGGCCGCCCCCACCTCCTCCATCTACCCCACGATGACCCCTCGCCGCACACCCCTTTCACCCCTCACCCACCTCCCCTCCAAACCTATCCCCTACCCTCTGGTTGACTCACTCACTTAACACGTCACAAGCCTAGCGCCAATCCCCACTCTTAGACGCAGCATATGCCCCCCTTGACGCCCTTGCAACACCTCACTCAACTACACCTCCCCGACCGAACTCTCTCACTCAACCTTTCAGTACTGTTATGAATTGCACATCACAGGGGCAGCTGAAATTCCAGGAGCCTAGTCCCGACAGCTCGACGACTTCGGAGGGCTGGAAGAGGTCCCCCGCTACACGGCGGAGGAGGGCACTGGACATCGAATGCTGTCTCATACTATGTGACCTATTGTTCCACCTGTCTGTCTATGCTCCCCCAGGTACTTCTCTTGTAAAGCGCTCTGATATCCGCAAGGATCTTGTCCGCGCTATATAAAACTTTCTAAATAAAATAAATAAATAAATAAGAGAGTGGGAGAGATATGGACGGACGGAGAGGGGAGAGAGAGATAGACAGAGAGAGGGGGAGAGAGAGATGAACGGACAGAGAGGGGGAGAGAGATAGATGGACAGAGAGGGGAAGAGAGACACAGATAACAGAAGAGAGGGACAGGGAGATAGAGTGCCGACACTGCGCACCCAGGCCATACTGCACAACTGCTGTCACCGGTGTGTCTCCCACCACGTGCCAGTATGTAGTGCAGTTCACCAGGTCACACATCTGACACAGATATATCCTCTGAAACAGAGTCCAGATACATGAATGGCACAGTACATACAAGTGCACGCAACAACATTGCCTGTCTGCCCCTGCGCACCCAGGCAGCTGCACCCCAGCCCCTCCCACTGCCCAGCGGTGCATGCCCGCCCTTGCGCACCCAGGCCTCACTGCTCACCTTCCTCCACCGGCGTGTAGAAAAGAGGGCCCACCACGTGCTGCTGCAAACCTCTAGCCTGGGGCCTACAGACATGGCACCCTCAACATCATGCAGCCCCGCTCCGCAGGCCACCAGGTCTCACATTTGGTGCTGGGTCTTGATTTCTCTATGGAAGAGGACATACCATTGCAACCAGTATCTTCGCAGGCTGCATACCCACTCAGCCTCATAGGTGCCACTAACTCTGTGATCCTGGAGGCGATTCCACGTGACGGTAGGCCTGCGCTGCCTGCTGGGTCAGGCCTACACTGAGGTCCAGCAGGGCACACAAAACCTCAGCCATCCGGACCGCTGGGCTTAATTGCAGGCTGCACACCCGCTCAGCACTAAAGGTGCCCCTACCTCAGTACACCGAAAGTCACTGTCCCGTGGAGGTGTGCCTGTGCCGGCCGCAGTGCATCCGGTGCCACCAAGTCTGTGCCCCGCTAGTCATGGACCCTCTATGATTGGGTATCATGGTGCCGACGACATCATGTCACCTCAGGGCCTGCGGGATGTAATGTCGCAGGCCCATGGGCCCCCATGCCTCCATGCACACCACACAAGTACGCAAGAGAGGTTGGAAATAGCGGTGTGCACGTGCGCCCTGCCATTTTTATTGGCAGGGTCACATGTCCTGTGATACGTGTGCTGGATTGGTGTGCTTGAGGTGTATACCAGCCATGAGGGAGTAGCAGTGGCATGCTGACTACTAGACCTGTGAGTAGCAGTTCCCCAAAGTGAAGTCCTGGCACATGTAGCTTTGTTGTCCCCCCCCCGGAGCGTAAGCGTTGTGGGCTGACCTGGCATATGCCAGTCCAGCGTGAGGGTTTGAACGATGACCCCAGGGGCTCTGGGCGTGGTCCCGCACGGGGTTGGACAAGGAAGTAACTAATGCGTGTGTCGTAGATGCTGCATCGGTGCCACCCGGACAACATTCGGTAATGTGTTACCTAGGGGGAACATCGTTTACAACGCGGTGAAAACACTGCGATGCCTTTACAACGATGCCATTACAACGCAAGTCGTTACTACGACTTGCGCTGGATGGCGCTGTTGTATAAGGAATATTGCAATTTTATATTCTAACACCTTCCCTACTGATACGTGGACTGGTGTTGGAATATAAAATTATAACATTCCACAATCCACGCCCTACAACGCAAGTCGTTGTAACGACTTGCGTTGTAATGACTGCGTTGTCATGTACAGCGATCTAAAAGATCACGTTGTACTGACATACATCTGTTACCTAGTGACCCAAGTCCAATGACATGAGCCACATGGACATAGGGGGAATTCGCTGACCCTACATTCATCAATACTACCACACATGAAAGACCATTGACACAACACATATGTGTTTCTATGAATAATTAATGCACACTCAGTGGAGTGTTGCTTCTGGAGCAGTACAGGGCCATGCAAACCCCACTTTACATTGATGGCCCATGGAGGGCCAGCCAGAGTCCTTCAGGGAATGACAAGTCCAAAGGAAGAGGAGGAATTCAGTCCGCAGTCTGTTTGCAGTGTCATTGGCAATCAAACAGAATATGGCACTCCATTGCGAGGCAGAAGGTGAGTATTGCAGAGTGTATCGGGGGACAGTGGAAGGTGATGATGCAGAGGGCAGAAACAAGGTGAAACCGGCCATATGGCAGAGATGCATGCTACTGCGTCCTTCTTACCACAGTGGCGCTTTCATCCACCTCTTTGTCCTCTGCTGTTCCATTTGCCACAAGCGTGGGTGGTGCTGGCCTCTCTCCAGCACTGTGTAGCAGTGATACCTCAGGGTCCCAAGGTGGAATGTCTGCCGCACTGTGTGGCACTGACACTTCAGGGTGTGGAGATGTGGATATGGTGGTAGCAGCAACATGCATCAGCGCCAGGCCTTGTGGCAGCAATGCCATGAGGATAGTTTTAAGGTCATTGAGGAACCCAGCTACCACTCGCTGGTGTGCCACCGTGGCAGCCTCTCTTTCCTTTGGCCCCCTCCATGGTCTCCAAGAGCCTCGCATGTTTCCCACCTCCCGGGCGAGCTCGATAGAGCCACTCTGACTCGTCAGTCGTTCTTGTCTCTGATTAAGGGCTGGCGATGTCAGCCATGGTCTGTTGGAGAGCATGGAGAGGACTGTGGGTGTCCATTAGGGACTGTGAGTGGTCTCTGATGGGACTTAGACACCCACGTATGGCATCTAGTTTGTCTGCCATGCAGTCGAAGCCCACCCGCACCTGCTCAACCAGTTGCTCCTGGCATCCCAACACATGTTGGAAGGCCATGTGTTCTTCGTGGGGGTCTTGGGAGGCAGCCATGGTGGTGGGTGCTGCCTGCTGTGTGTTCTGTGCAGGGGGTGGTGTGTCCTTGTTGCAGCTGGGCTGCCCTGCTCCTGGATGTGGGCTGCTGAGACTGTCAATGAACTCTTGGAGGGCGTTGGAGTTGAAGCTGTGGTGGTCCTCCTCATCATCAGAGAAGAGAGGGTCAGGCTGCTCTGCAGGAGGCGTGGGTTGTACCTCTGCAATGTGAAGGGGAGATGCAGTTTACCAATGTGTTCACATGTGTGTTGTCGCATTGTACATTACATACAGACTGCATGACTGTGTACATCATGGTTGTTTGTGAGGAGCTACCTATTTGATGGGGGACAGTGGACATTTCGACAACAGACGTGTGTGTTTGTACTTGTACATAGTCATCTCACCTTTCCCTACAATGCCACTTGTGATTGGCCAGTGTCTACACCCAGTCAGCACCAGTTGTGTCCTGTGTTCTGTTGTGGATGTGTTGCGGTTTGTGCCACATTGTTGTCAGTGTTGCTGTGCTCTGCATGTAATGTGTGTGTGCTGCATTTCGGGGAGTGGCCCCTGCTGCTCTGTTTTGCTGGCCCTTATCCATTTTCTTCGATGTGCCTTTGACTGCTGTGCTTATACAGTGCTGAGATGTTGCATACTTGTGTACATTGGTCTCTTGGTGGGAGTTGGGGGTCTGGGGCTTTGTTTGTCCGCAAATGTGATCAGCTCAATTGTGCATGTGTGCCATTCTGCCCATCACCCCCTGCCCCCAGTCCCTAATTATTACTCACCCTGTTGCTGTTGTGTCCAGTCAGGTTGAGCAGTGTCAGGTCCCCCGACTCCAGTCACCGTCTCCCTACTGATGACTGTGGACACCATTTCCTTCATGCCGTCCAGCTCCTCCTGTGGCACAGGACTCCCACCTCCAGTCTGTATTGCTGCATTCCGGTTGTTGGCGAGTTTCAGTTTGGTTTGGTGCTTGACGTCATTTCAGCACCTCTTGATCTCTTCCATGGTCCTTTTCAGCACTCCCATTGCATTCACCTTGTCCAAGATGGACTGCCATAGTCCATTTTTGGTTGCCAATGACAAAGTGGAGGTGACTAACAGTTGTTGATGGTGTTCGACCACCTCCATTATCAGGATCCTGTTTTCCTGCAGACTGAAGCGCTTCTTCCTACTCTTCTTTTCCTTGGCCTTCCCTGGCCCGAGGTCCCAGGCAGGTCCTCCGGGGGGCTTGTGGGGTTCTGTTTCACCGCCGTACTTGCTCCGGCAACATCCATTGTGCTTCGCTGTTGTTTAGCATTTGTTTGTCTGTTTTTTTCCTACTTTTATGGTGATTTTTCCCGCCTGACGCATGTGGATTGCAGGCCTGTTGCTGGTTTTCGCTGATTTTAGTATTGCAATTGGCCTCATCGCATCTTTTTTTGCATTAGCGTTTCACATTTTTGCGGCGTGGCGTTGATTTTAACGCGGTCATTTGACACGTTATCTAGAGACTATTGCATGGTACTGCAAAGTTGAGAATGCTTGGTTAACACTGCGTTATTTTCCCGTGATAGACTGCAATGTTGGAAGTTGTGTTAAGTAACTTTCGCGGCGATGGTTATCACTCGTTCTTGAGAATATGCCCCTTTGTGTGCAATTCAATGGGCTTACAATCCACCCACAGCATACCATTAGTTGTTTTTGTTGTCTCACTCATTTGCAATCTTTTGATTGCTTTGCTCCTGTAGACTTTCTTTCCTTTGTTGTGTTAGCTTTTCCCTGGAACATGGACCAAGTGTATGTGTTCTTCCTCATCTTTTTCCAATGTACTATTTTCAGTGTTACTGCTAGACTTGCAATGTGCTTTCCTATTTTTAACACAGGCATACAGCTTCTTATTTATGTTGCTTTCACCCTATTTGCTGTCTCTATTGATGCTTTAGTTTCTTACACACACAACTGTACTACTCAACACCACTCTACTCTACACTCCTCCAATCTATGCCACTCCACGCCACTCTACATACCTCAAAGCCACTCCACTCTACTCTACTCCACACCACTGTACTCGCTGCGCTACACTCTATGCCGCTCTACTCTACTTTACGCCATGCCACTCCAAGCCACACTTCTCTATACTACTCCAATCTACTCTACACCACTCCACTCAGTGTCACTCTACAGCAGTCTAAGGCACTCCACACTACGCCACTATACTCTAATTTACCCTATGCCACTCTACGCCTCACCAAGCTACTCTAAGCCACATCACTCAACACCACTCCAAGCCATTCTACTCTACTCCATTCTCTTCTAAGTTACTCTAGCCACTCCACTCTATGTGCTGCTCCACTCTATCCTATGCCAATATTGTCCACCCACAGTGCTCTACTCTACAGCACAGGCCAGTCCAGTCTACGCAACTCCAATCTACACCACTTTTCTCCATGCCGCTCCACTCCATGCCATTCTACTCTATGTCACTCTATGCCACTCCACTCTACTCCACTCTATGCCACTCTACACCACTTATTTTCACTTCACACAATGCCACGATATGCCACTCCACTCTACTGTATGCCATTCTAACTCATTTTACTCTACTTCACTCTACTCTGCGCCACTCTAATCTATGCCACTCCATGCCATTTTATGCCAGTCTTCTTTACGCCACTCCACTCTATGTCACTCCACTCTACACCACTCTAATCTATTCCACTCCAATCTACTCCAAGCCACTCCACTCTATGCCATTCTACCATACATCACTCCACACCACTCTACTCTACGCCACTCTACTCCATGCCACTCTACGCCACTCTACTCAGCTCTAAATCACTCGACCCCAATCAGTGCCAATTTATGGCATTATATGCCTCTCCACTCTACTCCACCAATCTCTGCACCACTGTACTCTACTATGTTCTACACCACTGTACACTGCTCCACTCCAAGCCACTGTACACCACTTCACCCCCTTCTACATCACTCCACTCTATGCCTCTCTACCAGCCGTGGCCCGTCAGGTAAGAGCAGTGGGGCCGGTTTGGGGAGGGATCTGACAGACGACCATGCAGGAAAATTAAATAAATAATTCATTTTCCCTCATTGTCGTTTGTCGAAATACCCCCTCCCCCACCTGGCCCCACCGCTCTTACCTGCACGGACCGCGGCTGCTCCCTACTCAATGCCACTCTATTCTATGCAACTGTACTCTACACCACTCCATGCCACTCCACCCCACCCCACTCTATTCTGTGCCACTCTTCTCCACTCCACACAATTCTACTGTATGCCACTCCATTGCCCTTCACTCTATGCCACTTTTACGACCCTATAATCTTTGCCATTCTACTCCACGTCACTCCCCGCTAATCCACTCTCCACTGCGCCACTCCACTCTACCCTACGCCACTCTACACCACTCTACTCCACGCCACTATTCCACCCAACCCCGCTGTATACTGTAACAATGTTCTTTCTTCCCCCAATAACTCTCAGAGTCGAGTGTCGGTGTAACTCTATTTATTCAAGTCGTTACATACAAGGAGCGCAAAGCATGTCCTTCGCCCAGCCTGCTCGCGCTCTAATGCCGCGCTGCGCACACCGCGCCCCTACGTCACCGTACGTCACGTGGCTACGTGACGTACGACGTTAGCGCGCTCACTACATATCTCCCCTTTTTCCAACGAACTATATGTACAAGTCCTGACTCATGTCATAGTCTCTGAACCTCGCAGATGGGACCACCGCCCTGCCCCTTCTCGTCAGTCTTACCGGGGACGTGGCGGTTGTTGCTTCTCCTCCTTGACCACTCCCCAATGAGGCTGCGCCAGGCCCACTCGGGCTTCCATCTTCTTCACTCTGCTGCTCTCCACTCGCCTCTTGATCCTCTTGCCTTCTCTCACCAATGTCTAGATCCTCTCCCCCATATTCACAGGGGTTGTCACTACTGTTCTCACTTTCTCCCACATCTCCATTGCCTCTCCAGCTGAGTATTTTGTTGCACCTGGCCATGCGGTCCTGCGACCACACATTGCCATCGCTCAGCAAGGCTGCCCTGCCTTTGACTTCCACTACCTGTAGGGGCTTGCTGTACTTGCTTTCACCCTTTTTCTGCAATGTGGGCAGTCTTACTCTCACCCATTCTCCTTTTTCCAAAACCGTGTCCTTTACATTCCTCCTTGCATCGTAGTGTTTGGTGTACACCGCTTGTGCTCTCTCCAGATTGGCTTGCACCACTGCCGGTGACCACTCGCTCTTGATGACTCTTTCCTTCCATATTCTGTTATCCTGAGTGAAGGGCTCCCGGCCTCTAAGAATCTGGAAGGGACTATAGCCAGTGTTCGTGGGTGTTATTCGGTATGCCCACACCATGTGCCAGATCTCCGCTTCCCAGTCTTTGTTATCTGAAATCGCCGCTTGTATCGAGCCCATCACCACTCTATTGAAACGCTCCACCAAGCCATTTCCCGCTGGATGGTATATGGACGTGTGTTTTGTCACTATTCCGTTTCTCCGCATGAACTGAGACCATTTTTCAGAACGGAATTGGGGTCCGTTGTCGCTGAGGACACACTTTGGAATGCCCTCTCTCACAAAAGTTTCCGCCATGAAGCTCACTATCATCTCCGTGTCCATGGTTTCCTCGATCCTCAATTCCGGCCATTTGGAATAGCGATCCACCATCACGCAAATGTACTTCTGTATTCCTTGTGCATTCAGTACTGGACCTAAAATGTCTATGGATAGTTCCTCCCACGGATTTTGTGGAGGATCAATTTTTCCTAGGGCAGGGCGTAACGGTTTCAGTGTTTTGTCCGCGCCCAGGCACCTCGGACATTCTCTAACATGTCTTTCCGCTCTTATGTCCATTCCTGGCCACCAATAATTCTGCTTGGCCCTTAGTTTCAACTTCCCCGCTCCCAGGTGGCCTTCGTGTAACATGTCCATCAACCGGGGAATCATTTTTGCCGGGGGTATGACTCTCTCTCCTCTGTACACGAAAATGCCCTGGTCGTCCATGGATAGTTCCTCTCTCACTTCGAAGTAGGGGATGAGGCCTCGCCCGGTCTTGCTTTTGTCTGGCCAACCCCTTACTATATAGGCCCTCACTTCTTCCATGACAGGGTCCTCAACATACGCCATTTTCCATTCCTGCTTGCTTATGGACGTTTCTAGGTCTTCGGTGAGTGCGACCCACTCTTCCGCCGCCTCACTCCATTCTGTACTGGGCTCCATCGCTGCTGCCCGACTCAGGTAGTCCGCCACTTTGTTCTTGTTCCCTGGGATGTGTTCCACGTCATATCGGAACTCCATTAATTTGAGTGACATTTTCGAGATCCTCGGTGTAGCATCTGCGTGTCCACTGGATGTGAGCACCTTGAGCAAAGGCTTGTGGTCGGTCCTCAACCGGAACCTGGTGCCCCACAGAAATTGCCGGAACCGAGACATGGCCCACACCACTGCCAGCATTTCTTTTTCGATCACACTGTACCTTTTTTCAGTGTCATTGAGGGGGCGGGACGCGAAGCATATTGTTTCTACTCTCCCCTGGCCGCGGTCTTGCATGAGGACTGCACCCAGTCCTTTATCACTGGCATCCGTCGTGAGTATTGTGCTTCCTTGGGGGTCAAATCCTTGCAGAGGAATCGCCCCTGCCACCTCTCTTTTTATTTCCTCAAATTCTTGCTGAGCTTCCTCTGACCACCGGAATTCACTGTTCTCTCTGGTTAATAGCCTCATGTGATGGGTTTTTGAGGCGAAATGTTCTATGAACTTTCCGTAATACTCCGCCATACCCAGAAATGATCTGACCTCCTCCTTGTTCGCTGGTGATGGTGCGTCGCAGATCGCCTTCACGTTTTCCCTCTTGGGGGTCACTCCTCGTGCACTTATCTCGTGGCCCAAGTACGTCACCTTTTCCATTCCTATGCGGCACTTTGCCCACTCTGCCGTGAGGCCCTTCCTTTCCAGGATCCCCAATACCACGTCCAGTTTCTTGTCATGGTCGGCTCTGTCGCGACCCATCACCAAGATGTCGTCCTGGAAGTATTGCACCCCCCGGATGTCCTGGAACAACTGGTGCATTAGTTTTTGGAACACCGCAGCCGCCGAGGCTAGCCCGAACGGCATGCGGCGGAATCGATAGCACCCGAAGGGAGTAATGAAGGACGTCAAACTGCGGCTCTCCGGGTGTAATGCGATCTGGTGATACGCCGATGTTAAGTCTATGGTGGAGTACGTATCTAATACATCACAAAGTGAGGGGCCCCCCGGGGTAGGATGTGAGGCAGATCTGCGGGGGAAAAATCAATAGAATCAAAGAGAGAGTAGATCTGCCCCGTATTTTATCAGGTATAGGCTCAGTTAGAGTCCAAAATCTTCAAAAGTCACCCATTTTAGCGCTCACCAATTGGTCAAGACCATGTTTACTAAAGACAGAGGCATTTTATAGAAAAAATATATCATTTTTATTCTTAATTAATTCATATAGTTTTATATCTGACAGTTATACAAAATCGTTTTTTTGAAAATGTTCATGATAATAAGGTAAAAACATATATATGTATACACAACCCATCAAACCTTCCAACATTCAGACTTCAACAAAGATCATACATCGCAGCCAGTCATACTCATACAACAACTCATTCAAACATTCAACTCAGATGGAATTCGAGGTACATTGCTCTGAGAACATCCTGAATATTCCTCTCAGCCATAGGCCGGGGATAGAAGGTGATAAGTTCCCTGAACATTGCTCTGATGTTCTCAGAGCAATGTACCTCGAATTCCATCTGAGTTGAATGTTTGAATGAGTTGTTGTATGAGTATGACTGGCTGCGATGTATGATCTTTGTTGAAGTCTGAATGTTGGAAGGTTTGATGGGTTGTGTATACATATATATGTTTTTACCTTATTATCATGAAAATTTTCAAAAAAACGATTTTGTATAACTGTCAGATATAAAACTATATGAATTAATTAAGAATAAAAATGATATATTTTTTCTATAAAATGCCTCTGTCTTTAGTAAACATGGTCTTGACCAATTGGTGAGCGCTAAAATGGGTGACTTTTGAAGATTTTGGACTCTAACTGAGCCTATACCTGATAAAATACGGGGCAGATCTACTCTCTCTTTGATTCTATGGTGGAGTACCACTGAACACCCCTCGTGCTGGCCAGCATCTCCTCTATCCGGGGAAGGGGGAACTTCTCTACCACTATGTTTTTGTTCAACTCACGCAGGTCCACGCATAGACGGACCTTGCCATTGGGTTTCTTCACCACCACCAACGGCGCTAACCATTCGGCGCAGGTTATCGGCTCGATGATCCCTCTTTTCTCAAGCTGCCGTAGCTCCTCCTTCACGTCGTCCCTCACTGCCAACGGAATGTTTCTCACCTTGTGGGCAACCGGCACTGCTCCTTTTCTGAGTATGATCTTGTGCGCGAATTTGTCGAGCCTTCCAACTGAACCCCCAAAGACTGTTGGGAACTCCTTCACCCATCGGTTCGTGTCCAGCCCTTCCTCCGGCTCCGCCAGCAATATTTGCTCCTTGCCACCTGGATCCAACTTGATCCCCAGGTCACCTTGGTCGAGCCACCCCAGGACAGAAGGACCTTTCTCGGAGACGTACAGCTTACACCTGGCCGCTCTGCCCCTGAACTCGAAGTTCAGCTTCCTGCATCCGGCCATGGGGATTCGATCTCCATTGTATGTGACGGGACGTATGTCCAGCTTATCCAGCTCGGGGCCCAGTTGTGGAGCAAACTTCTCCTCCCACACATTTCTGGGGATTATGGTGTATGGCGACCCCGTGTCTGCCACCACTTGGATTTCCACACCTCCTATCGTCATGTCCATGATTGGCTTCATCGTTCTTCTTCCGTCGGTGCCTTGGCCTTGGTCGTTCACGCTCAAGATTTCGTCGTAGATGCAGAGGACTGTGACCACATCTTCCTCGGCCGCCTCTTCTGGCTCCTCCACTTCTTGGCCCACGTACTTCACCGCGTTCTTGGATGCCTTCTTCCTGCACACTTTTTCATAATGGCCGACGATTCCACAATACATGCACTTGGCGCGAAACGCGGGGCACTTCCGGTCGTGCGCCTCGTGCGTCCAACTGCCGCATCTGTAGCAAGGCCGTTTGTTACTTCCGGCCGGTTTGCCGGGGTGGCCTGGGCTACTTTGCCATTTGCTCGGGCCCTTTTCTGGCTGTTTCCGCGCCAGGTGATCTTTGTGGAGTTCATCATTGTCCACCTTGTTCACCACCCCGCTGGGCACATTTTCTTTCTTCGTGGCCGCTGCACACCTTCGTGCCAGTTCGGCTCTCTTGACTATCACCAGCACGTCCTTGAGCGAGGTGTCTCCTGCAGCCCATAGCTTGTCCTGTACGTTCGTGCAAGTGGTGTGCATCACCACTTGGTCTTTTATGAATTCACTTTCCCAGTTGGCGTACTTGCATGAGGCCGCCAGTTTCCTTAACGCCGCCACATACTCTTCCACAGTTTCCCCTGGTAGTTGTTTCCTCTGTTGGAAGTTAAACCTGTCCACTGAGACGCATACCGAGGGTTTGAAGTGTTCCTCCAGGTCTTCCATTGCGTGGGCGTACACATCGTCGTCATCCGTCTCTCTCTTCTTAGGTACCAAGCTTTTGTAGATCCTCAGGCCTTCTGGGCCCAGGTTTAGCAGTAGAATGCGTTTCTTTCTCGGCGGTTTGAATTTTTCCTCACTTTCATCTTCCAGTACCTCTATGAAATTGTCTATGTACTCTTTCCAGTCCTCCCATTTCATGAGCGGCTCACCTGGTCTGGGAAGGAACTGGACTGGCGCTATCGCATAACCCGCTTGTGCGTTCATCCTTTCACCCCTGGATGTGGGCAGCGTACTTTCCAGGCTTCTCGGGCTCCCTGGCGCACCGTTTTGTTCCTCCTTATTGCGTAAGGGTGGAGGGCTGCTCCTTTCAGCCCTTTCCTGTTCGGGTGGGGTAGCCAGTGCGGTTGCCTGTGGGCCTTGACCGTGACTGGCCTCCTGCTTTGGGTGAGTCGCTGTTCACCGACAGGTTGATCACTGGGCGCCCACGGTGCTCTGTTCCACGTGCTGTTGGCTGCGTCGCGCTCCTTGTAGTGCCCGGTCAGGGTGTGGTCACCGTGTGTTCCCTCGGGCCTTCCTTGCTCGCTCTGCGACACCGCTCCGCTCCACCGTTCTTCACGTCGTTTGCGTAGTGGGGGTCGTGGGTCGCTATCCCACCCTCGTCGCCACTGTAACGATGTTCTTTCTTCCCCCAATAACTCTCAGAGTCGAGTGTCGGTGTAACTCTATTTATTCAAGTCGTTACATACAAGGAGCGCAAAGCATGTCCTTCGCCCAGCCTGCTCGCGCTCTAATGCCGCGCTGCGCACACCGCGCCCCTATGTCACCGTACGTCACGTGGCTACGTGACGTACGACGTTAGCGCGCTCACTACATATACCATTCTACTCTACGCCACTCCATTCTATGCCACTCTACTTCACTTTCCTCTACAACGGGCTCCTCTGTGCCACTCTACCCAACACCCACCACTAACTTTTAGAGCAGGGCGGCTGCTCTACAGCAGCTGCCCTGCTGTACAAAATGGCTAAAAGACATTTGCAAAACGAATAGCTCTAACATAGGCGAGCCCTATCGGCTTTGCCAATGCTCCTTCTCCTGATTGCCTTTGTCTGGCAAGTCGAATGATGAAAAATGAATCCAGTGCCAAGCAACCTTTTGCACATATTAAGCGCTGCTAGGATTAGACAGGGGTGTGGCGGACTCTAGAGGGTGTTACCCTGTCCTGCAAGGGGCTTGGATGAACGCATCCAGCCGTTCCTCATGTATCAGTTTTGTTCCTATTGAGAAGCGCTCTGACGCCTTCGGGTAAAGTCCACGCTGTATAAAAATGCATAAACAAATAAATAAATAAATAAACTCCTGGGGGCGGAGCGGACTGCCTTGGAGTGGAGCCCGCGTGAGCGCTTGACCCAGACGTTGCACATTTTACAGATTCAATGCCGTTCAGTGGACAGAATCCTCATGACTAATGCACGAGAAAGCTGCTGGCAGGAGTCCCGGAAATAGCAGCGATAACAAAGCGACAACAAGAACAGACAATAAAACTGCACCACAGGCAGTGTCGCAACTCAGAATGACGGGTCACGGGTGCCCCTTCATAAGGGGCATGACTGGCCCCCGAGGCTCCTATATTTCTCAGATATTCATTGGCTTTTTGTTTTAGCTGAGTTTCGCCCCAAGCCCCTCCCCCTTAGGGCGGGGCAGCCTGCTTTACGTCTTTGCTAGGAACCTTTACCACAGAGAAGATAAAAGCCACGATTATAACGGAAATATACAAAACAAAGCGGCCCCACAGCATCCTCGCAGTGCGGTCAATAATTGCACAGACATTCAGTGGGAAATAGTTTTGCTTTTAGCCGATGTTGACGAGGGCCCTGCAGCTTCTTCGCCAATAAAGTCCCAAAACCACGGCAAGCATAGATTTGCAAGGTATATACCTCAGCCTTTTGAGGATGATATAAAACAGACATCACTGAATTTTACTTTTTGCATCAATGCATGTGAATGGCTGGCTATTTTCAGTCTTATACTAAAGTTCACAAAGCCACAGTCCTTTGGCCTTGTGTATCGAATGCATTTTGGTGTGCTGTACAGAGTGACAATTTGCAAATGTATTTACAAGCTGCAGCATCAACAATAAAAAGTGACTATGTGGTATATTCCCTTTCCCTTGTGACTTGCAAGTACATGCATCAATGCTTTGTGCATGACCACGCAATCGCAACCCAACGACCAGTTACTGACAATAAATGTCAGTTGCAAACTGCCTGCAAAGTTTCCATGTGCAAAGGCCATCGCTGACCGGTGTGAGCAGACAGCGGACCAATGGACTGCCACACACTCTGCCTGGCGTTACTACCAGTTCTACTTGTCCTTGTCCAGTACTTTACTAGCCTCCACTCTGCCTAACTGGAACGACCTTCGACCTCCTAGTTAAGAGGATTCTGAGACCAGTGCTTAATTTGTAAAAAACTATAAGCGCCAGGGCCGTCGGTATTTGGCCACCACAGCTTGCACCACCCATTCCCCTGCCAGCGCTGTCAATGACAGAATCTACAGAACTACTGACCATCTCACTGCTACAGACATGACATTTCAGATTGCTCGAGACCCCCAAAGCAGAAAGAACGGCTTGAGCGGCTGGTATTAGATTTCTTTTGAATGCATATTGAATTAAAAAACAACTGTTCTGCTCATCTTTAAATTGCACTAACAGTACCACTATGTGGCAGCTGTCATGAGTACCTGTGTTGGCAATTAAGTGCCGGTGCCGAGACCGGAAACCACCCGCTCAAATTAAGCACTGTCTGTGACACCCTATACATGTAGCCCAGCTGTGAGTCGGGGGAAGGGGGTGCATGGGATGCATGGGGTGGTCATTAGTAACACTTCCCTGGAGTTTGCTACCTCGAGATGGGATTCACCTCACTATGACATGATGACGACGGGTATGACTAGGACTATTGACGATTCCCGTGTTATCAGGACATTAACACAGTGCATATGACTCTGTTCGAGTCACATTCTGGTTTCCAGGTGTCCAGACACAATTGCCACAACCTGCAGGTGCTTTTCTCTCCAGCATCTCAGTGTAGGTTGGTTGCAGAGATTCCTTCGGCCCTATCTCTGATTGTCAACACTAATGCGCCTAGAAGGACCGACAGCAGCACTGGCGTATGAGAGTGCGCAGGGGCATTGGTCAGCTCCGATAACTTGAAGGCGGTTAAACTTGAGGGCATTTACTAACTTGATTAGAGCTACTGCCCTGTGCTCATCATGACAGAGTTTCATAGCTATGAAAAATGCAAAGTGCTGAGGGGCACAAGGTTCGATCAGTGGCAGAGGCAGCTTGTCGATAGAAGGAGCCCAGCCTCCACTCTCTAAAAGCCTGCTGCACCCCAGGCGTGAACAACTTTCAGGTAAACAGACTGAACAGGTCGTTGCCTTTCACACCGCTATTTTCCTTGACACTGGGCGCGTTCACTCAGATTTGCAGGTTTGGTGCTCCGGGGTGTGGACTTGTTTGTTTCTAGGAAGAATGAACTAATGCCAGTGGATCTTCCAAGACAGTGAGGCGTGAAAAATAGAGTCTTAACCATTCTCACTGGCTAAGTCTCCTTCTCATTGCCTTGTCTCCATTTCCCTTACTTCCCAATGTCATGCACAAAATAAAAAGGTAAGGGTCTGTGCTGGTTCCGTGGGGGCAACAGCAGGATCGCATCGCTAGGTTATACCTGCCCAGTCAGTGCTCGGTTAGCAATGGCCTCTGCAATGTTTACTGCCTCTTCTTCAAGTGGCCGGGGCTTCCAAGCCAGACTCAGACTCACTTGAGATTAATTGTATGGAAAGGTAGTCCCTTAGAGTCCCAATAACTTGTGGTGATTCTGTTCTTGGTGTTCCCTCACTTGTGGCCCTCTTAAGCCCTTGGACTTCCTGTGAGAATGATTCTGTCAGGGGCTCTCTGTTTCTCACACCATAGTAAGACTAGGAGCTCTCGTCGTAGAAAGGATCCTTGCACGTTTAGGAGTTTTGCTCAGGAGATTGTTTTTTTAGAAGATGTCTTTTTAGGGGTTTGTTCTTCTGCCCATCCCATGTTGCACAATGTTCTACCAATTGACTCTTTATTTATTTATTTTATTTATAAAGTTTGGTTCGCCTACTGGGATATGATCCTATAAGTGACCTATCTGCAAAGGATCTTCCTAGTCAATGTCACCTTTACTCAGCTTTTGAAGGAATTGTGTGTATTACTAAGCTAGGATCTAAACTTGTTTTTTAATTTGTATACTTTTATTTATTTTGTTATTTTGTAAAGTGAAGAAATGTCTTATTTCTGAAGGTGTGGTGCATCACTCCTCTCCTTTCTTTCTGGCACCACTGAGGAGGAGTCTTGTTTATACGTGCAGATGTGGGAAGGCTGCAAGCTTATCACGCACACCCTCTTCTGAGCAGTCTCATTCGCTGTAGTTGATGTTCAGTCCTAGGAATGTAGAAACCAACTATCTTTTGCCACCCATTGGTCGACGGGTCCGCCCAGTTATCCCCACGGTTTAGGGGTATGTGCGGGTAGACTTCTGATTGTCGTCCAACATTGCTTCACTGGAGAGATTACAGCGTCCTGGGCAGAGTGCCAACGGGAGTCTATGTTTGACATTTCTAGGGCTGTGGCATGGTTTATGATCCCTAACAATTTATTTTCCCACTGCAGGTGTAACGTTGAGGCTGCTTTAGTTTCGTTTGACTAAAGCTGTGGTTTTGCAATATGTGAATATACCAATTCAATGGATTTGGTATATTCACATATTGTAATTCCATTTCTATTGTCAAAATCAGTGAATAGTTATCTTATGTTTAAATTATTAACATTATTCACAGCCTGTTGCTCTGTATAGTCCTTATCAGTATTACTTATGTTGCTTCCATGCAGTATCTTTGATTAAAATGACTTTTGTGAGCGTTCGTCAATTCTCCGAAGTATTTATTTTTAAGTGTTGACTCTTTATTGGTCATGTGCTTAGACTAAGGCAAGAATTGTGTATGCTTTTTTTAAAATTTGTGTTTGGGATCACCGGAGTATGTTGCTTTGGGGTACCTGTGTGTTAGGCTTACTTGTATTTTTAATGAAGATGTGTTTTGAATCGTGTTCATAGCCCCAGTACCTGTTTGGCTGAGATTATCCCAAGTGAACCGTTGTTTTTGTTAATATATAACTACCCTGGTTCTCAGGGTTACAGGGTTGACTCCGTAATTTGCTATTATTAGTTCTGTTTGAGGTGGCTGCTCTCTGTACAGTTACTTGCTGAATGTCTACATCTTGATATTAGTAAACACACAAATGAATCATCACATATATATCTTTGGGGGTAAATAAGTAAAGTCTGGTATAATACTTGTTTAATCCTTATGTTATGAAGAGGGGCCACGGGAGCCTCTTCTTATCTTCTTATGATCGCCCAGGGGTACGGAAAAGTCATTTTTTCTGTAAACATTCATTTCTAATGGCACATAATGTTCCTTTCTCTGAGAGACATAGAGGTGGCCTCTCATAAATACTGTAAGCAGAAAAAGTATGAATCAGTGTAATGCAGATTGCTGATAAGTAATGAGCATTTTAACTTGTTCCCAGCTTTAGTGCCCAGTCAAACATATAGCATATCGGACAGTGAAAAGGTAATAAGAAATACTACTTATTTACAAGTCTTAATAAAAGCCAATCAGCGAATCACCTATAAAGAGATTGTAGGAAGCTGGCTCTGTATATACTTTACCAAAGTAAGGTATAGTGTGCACAGAGTCCATTGGATCTCCAGAGGGTTACAGAAGCTTATGCAGATACAACTAAAAACTCTATTTGTGATTGTGTGGTCGAGCTGTGAAGTTATTACTTTGTCGTTTTATTTTAGAACCATGAGGAGCTCAGTTGCAGGCAGTGGCAGCTGGTGACATTTGTTAGTGCTGAGGCGGAAAATGAATTTCATAGAGCACCGTAGCGAGTGAGAAAAAACTATGGGGATCATATCTTTCAAATCGACACAGCAGGTGACATGGGTGCGTGCTTGTTGTACACTGCTATAACAGAAGAGCATTGCAAAAACGTTATTGTGTTGCATTTAATGAGACCAAGATGTCGTGTATAATTAGAATTGTTTCACTGGTCCTGGTTCCACACCCATCTCTATTGCACACTTTCAGATACAATAAAAAAACACACACTAAAACCCTGCCATGGTTTGTGATTGTGCATATAAAACAGCCCATCCCTATCGCTGGGAAGTCAGTCATTACCCCGGCGCGCCTCTGCAGTTTTTCACCTTGCTGACTGTGTTTGTATTGCTTGCTGGTTTACACATGTCGAGCAATCTGCTTCCCTTAATTAGATTTCAGAAACTATCCTGTAAATTACATGATTCATTCTGATAGTGTTAATGGTCTGGTGGTATGTGTGAAGCACATAGGTGTCGCGTGCGCTGCCTCTAGGCGCTGTGTAATATATCCGGCTACTTCATTTTCAGCGCTGAATTCAAATTAGGAACGAGAACAAACCGTGCATCTTGTGTACATTGCTCAGATTTTCAGCAGAAACAGAGGGGTAAACGCCACGGGTACGGGGTAATGAGAGAGCAAGACCGGAACAAGGTACAGAGAGGCACTGAGCAGCGACAGGTACAAAGAGAAAGCGGCACAGGCAGTGAGGAGACAGACGGAAAAAGAGAAACGCAAGGCAGAGCGAGTCAAGCGTGCAAGGGCATTAGGCAATAGACAAGACAAACACAAGGAACTAGGCACGCACAGAGACATCACGACACAGGCACGCACAGAGACATGCACGACACAGGCACGCACATAGATATGCACGACACAGGCTGTAATCCTGCAAGTTGAATATCTCCACAACAACGGCTTGATTCTTTTTTTAATTATACGGCAAGGCATGGTGCACAGAGCAGATCTGACGGTCTCTACTGCTCGGCAACACAGATCAATGCAATATTAGTAACCTTTGATCTGTTTCAGCGCTAAACAAACTACGTTTTTTAAATCAGCAGAATATGCCGCAGATGATGGTGTATGTGGCAAATTCAGCAAATCTATAAATATGCAGAAAACGCCACAGCCTCATCCCGATTATAGTCAGTGTGATGTCTGAAAAAGAGTGCCCACAGTGACGGTGAACCATCCATAAATTACCCCTGGAAATTTCGGCTGCTTTCATCAATGAGATTAGAGAACTAGTCAGTTTCTGTACGCCACTGCGCCTGCCTAGTAACTTCCAAAGGGGCCACTAACTCTATTAAACCAAACCACCAATACAGCAAGACAGTTGTCCATCATTAATACTGTGTCCTAAAAGCTCCATAATTGTTACACAAACGTTTCTTTCAAGCTTTAAAATCGAGTGTCTCGCACTCCCTCCCCGCCTGGCGCATGAACACTCTCTAAAGTGCACATTCAAAGCGCTGGGTATTATTTCCTGGGAAATCTCACATAATGTGAGATTTCCCAGGAAATAATACCCGGCGCTTTGAATGTGCACTTTAGAGAGGGCTGAGCAAAATGCCCATGTTAACTTTAAGTCAAACTTAACTTACCTTAGGCTCCGCTTCCCGCCTTCAAGTCCTGACTCCCGCGGCGCCGTCCAGTTTGAAATTCCCATGGTGCTCGACTCGTCGTGACGCAGCAGGAAGGCTGCAGGCAGCCTCCTTCCCCTCCCCTCCACCACAGCACAGCGCTGTGATAGGTTCGGCCGGCTGCCCCCTACTGACGTCATTTCTCTCTGTATGCTGCAGCACAGCAGCATACAGAGAGCAGGGAGAGTGGGAGGGGTTACGTGAGGGCAGGGGGGAGCGGCTTGCCTACTGTGTAAATACTGTCTGTTTGGGTAGCCTCTCAGGCTGCCCAAACAGACAGTATTACCAACAGTGGGCAAGCCGCTCCCCCCTGCCCTCGAGTAACACGGCCCACACAGAAACTTCTGCGTTTTCGCCGTGCGAGAAGGCAAGGCAGAAACAAATGGTGGTTATTATCATTGGTAATAACTACCTTTGTTTGCCTTCTCGCACGGCGAGAAAACAGGGGGGGCGGCGCCCAAACGCCCCCATGGACCAGCCGCCGCTGGTTGCGGGTAAGTAACAGTTTCAAGAATATCAGTAATACTTTTCAAGATGCAATTGGAATTGTTTTGCAAGGCAGCAAAATGCTTTACAGTGGTAGGAATACTTTTGTATTTTCAAATCAGAACAGTAGAACTCAGCAATGAAAACAGATAGCCGTTTGAATGCAATAGGAGAAATGCAATGCGATCCTATGGGAAGAAAACAGGTATATGCATTAAGAGCAGAGTACATAACTTACTCTTCCAGTCCTTAGGGGTTTAGACCAACACTGGGCAAGGTTCAGTTTAAGGTAGGTATTGCACCACCAGCGGCACTGGGATGGCCAGGTGCAGAGGTCACTGTGCCCAATGTTAGTCAATGGAAACTGGGGGCAGTTTCAGGAGGGTTATCATGGGGGGTGGTCCTGGCAGAGATGGGACACACCTCTCCCGACTACTACTTTTACTGCCAAGCTTACCGCCAAAAGTGGGGCAACGCTCAGGGGGGCAGTCATGTTCACTATCTGGAGAGGCCCTGGTAAGCATATCAAAGGGCAGAAAGCCTTTGAGGCTCACCACCCTGATGCTGTTCCTGTTTAGTGGTAGATATAAAGCACCTCCACCCCAACCAGGCTTTGTTCCTGACCTCCGAGAGCACAACGACTCCCTCCTCAGGGGGTCAGAAACGTGTCTGTGTTTGGCAGGCTGGTGCAGACCAGTCAGCTACACACTAGAGAGTTGGTCATTTTTTAGGGGACATCTCTAAGATGCCCTCTGAGTGCATTTTGTAATAAAAACCAACGCTGCCATCAGTGTGAGTTTATTGTGCTGAGGGGTTTGATTCCAAACTCCTTGGCGCTCAGAAAAGCCATCATTGAGCTGTGGCATTCGTACTGACAAACTCCTAGCAAATGTACTCGATATGGCTCCAATGAACTTACAATGGCTATGAATGACAGCCACTGTATGGGCACATTGCTCATGCAGTTATGTCCTCACCTGTGGTATCATGTGTCCTGCTTAGGGCTGTGAGACCTGCTAGAAAGGTGACTTATCTGTGCCACAGGCAGTGATTTGCGGGCATCGCACACAGGAATGTGTTCCATGTCAACTCTTATGTTTTGTCTGCATCAAAACACACAGTCTGCAATGGCAGTGTGCATGTGTTTGTTGAGGGGTATTTGAGGGTGGCTCAATACAGGCTGCAGCCTTTAGAGACCCTCTCTGGTCATAAGGCCCTTGGTACCACGGGTACATTTTACAACAGAGTTACATTTGGGCCAGAAGTGTGCCAATTGTGGAGACAAATTTACAGTTTTGGGAAAGAACACAAGCCCTGGGAACCTGATTGGCAGGGACCCAAGCAACTTTCAGTCAAAGAGCATCAGAAATCTGACAAAAAGTATGTGTGGGGGTAGCTGCAACAGTGAAGGAAGTGGCCCGATTAGGGTCACCCGGGTCACTCCCGACCACCTTTCTGCCTTCCCAATAAATGAAGAGTCGGTCAGACAGTAGAGAATACAAACCAACTAGTTTATTAGCAATACGCTGCAGCGGAGCCCAGTCTGACCAGTCTCCTGAGATGACTGCCAAGGGACTGACTCCCGTCCACACAGTAACGCAAAATATACATTTCCAACACCTCTAGAGTCCCACCCAAACTGGAATTTTGGCCATGGTGAACAAAGAAGGCAAACAAGGATGAGCCATGGCACAGGGCTGGGTACATGTTATCTCGCCCCAAGGCCACTCGGCCGGTACCTACCATTCTAAGATGTGGGAACGTGTCTATATAACTTCAAAGATATGCAACAACAGCTAGTACATTCGTTAGTACAGTGAATCTTCAACCTTGAGAAGTACAAGCTGGAGGTGTAGGGGCAGCCTTTTTGCTGAGGCAAGCATTATGAGACAGAATCTCGATCTCAGTTACAGAACAAGATGGCGCCAATAAAGATGGTGCCATGAATGCTAACTTAACATGGGATACAGTGTGAGGATATCATAGGGAACATTTCGATTCTGTACATTACGGAAATAATATCAAATCTAACAGATCCTCCTTTTCGCATTCATGCTAAGCTTTATTGGTGCCATCACATAAGGGTCTTTACAATTCTAAAGCGAGGGAAAGAGAAACATTCACACATAGACTTCTATTGTTAACATATGAAATGTCCATTTGAGCTAATACTGTAAAATGTTAACACATACAATCAATATTCGAAAATTCCATCATCAATACTCAGCAAATCCTGAATACCTGCATCATCTTAGCCTTTGCATTAGAATCCCACCTCCAGGTTATCGGACGTGCCTTGAACATTGATACACAGCAGTCACAACAGGCAAGGAGGCAGTGTATACACAGACAGCAGGTCAGAATGATACCTGCTATGGCAATCAGGAAAATAAGAATCTTCCATCCCAAACTGGTGAATAGGCCCCAGAACCATCCCATGAATGACCATGTACCATTATCCTGGTGCATCTCCGAGGCTAGCTTATGCAATTTCTGTACATACTGGGGGCATGGTCAGGGATGTACATACAACAGCTACTGCCGATGACGCAACAGGCCCCACCGATCAGCTAGGATAACATCTAAAACCATACGATTTAGGAGGGCAACACGTCTCGTAGCCTGGACCTCTACTGTGAGATTGGTCAAAATTCCTGCAGTCGTATTAATGACCGGTTCCACCACCCCGGTGAGCCGCCTAATATTAAGACTATTAGCCGTAGGGCCCAGAATGGTATGATGTGTTTCATTGTGTCCATGAACTGCTGCAAGGTGGTGTCTGTCTGATCTATGTCATCAGTGCTAATCAGTCTCTTAAACTGGAGTACAGGGGCACCTCTAAGCTGTAGACAATGGTCCTTATGGTAATTGGGAGGGGCTATATACACAGGTGGCAAAAGGTAAGAAAGGTAACTATCGCGCTGTAGGTAACCAAACTTACGGAGGCTTCTCCTACCCAATTTCTTAGCTCTAACTGATGAATTCTATGGATGGGGGTTTAGCAGGTAAGAAAATACGAACCACACGTCGAGTTGAGACGCCAAACACGAAGTGGGTAAGACTCACTAACTTCCTATCCATGTAACGGGGAACGTAATCAGCATTTTGGTGGGAATGAAGGAACGCACCATATATTCATATCTCATTTATTTTCAGTTAACAACGCTGACCGAATCAATATACACGAAGCGGGTATGACTCATTAGCTCGGATAATTAGAATGGGAGACGTAATCGTAAACCTGGATAGCATTGACTGAATTCATGTACCGTTTCGTGTAGAGCCAGAGAGTTCATCATCTGCTGGCGCAGTAAGTACACTTTAGCAGTACGGCTGGTCTTCACTTGACACGGCACGCAGCACAGAGTTATTTTGTGTGCACGTCTGGGGTTAGATCACCACTTTAATGTCATTGGGATGCACCGCATTTGGTTAGTTGGTGTAAACGTTTGAAATAGATTTTCCTTTACACTCTTGGGGATGCACTGTGAAGCATCAGCACCATACGAATCACGGGATAGGCTCTAAAGTTCCATCCCTTATCTTGAGTTTTTCTCGCTTGTTTCTTTCCTTTACATATGTGCAAATTCTACATATTTAAATGTATGAATATAAATATATGTAAATACACAAACCTTCAGCATCAAGATCATAAGCAACTTTTCTGATTGTTTATCTTGTAGTGTCCATCCACGGAACTAAAAGCCAAGAAAACTTACATGAGACATGAAATTGTACATTAACCCTTGAAGAAAGGTTCATTGAAACCCGAAATGCATTGGGCTTTTATGTTGAGAGATTTGATAATTCCGAAACCATGATTATAAAAATGTGATTATATTTCCAACATGCTTTGAATGTTATTGAGCAGCTTTTTGTTTACAATTTTGCTTAGTCAATTGAGACTGATTTTTAAGGATAGCTTTTGAATTTGAATGGTTACTTTGTCTCATTAAATATTCATTACTAAACTTGAGAGTAAACATTCTTATATAATGTGGTACGGTTACTGAAGCCCTAGGGACTTTGGGTTGAGCACCTTACAGACCTGGATGTATCCAGGCCTCAACAGTGCAGGCCTGGTCAGCCACCATCTTCTTCTCTACATTACCCACATCAGACCAAATTAACACTCACCCCATTCTTTCCTTAGCAGCCTCCCAACCCCCATCATTCAGTCCCCGCACCGGCGTCCCAGCATATGAGGACGAGGAAAGGGAGTGAGGGGAGGACACACTTGTAGATGTTACGAGAACTGGGGACACTAATGTCTGTGTGTGTGGTGGGTGTAAGCGAGAGAGGTAGGGAAGTGCCAGGGGCAATGGGCACAGCAGATAGGGCTATAATTGCTGCAGTCTTGGCCGATGAAGGCAAAGAGGAAATGAGGGGTGCTCCATCTGAAGCGGGCGACTCAGAGGAAGGGGAACCGGAGCCAGGAGCATGGGAGGCGAGGTGCTGGGTCGGCGGGGCTGCTGTATATACCCTGCACGGTAAGGAGGTGATGGCCACACATCTAACAGATCCTCCACAAAGGGATCACCTTCTTCGATTGTGACATAAGACTTATCACATTACAATCTAAACCTTTAGTCAGCACACTCTATACCCTTCTCTATCTTCTCTCTCTCTTATGCTATAGCATTTTGCGTTATTGTCTGTGTCTTCCCTCTCTGGGTCTCCTTCTCTGCTCTTATTCGCCATTGCTTAGCTTCCTTTTGCCATACCTGAAGATAGTCAAACATTGACTGACTGTTTCTTTTTGCAAACAATTTATCCGGTAAGAAATTCAATTTACTTGAATGCACAGACAACCCCCAACACATATTTTAAGTTATTGACTCATTCCATTTCGATGTAATCCCTCTGGAGAACCTCGAAAGGGAAGGAAGGCGGTGTAAAACTGCCGACAGGAGTGGGGTTACCCTTCTCAGGATTGTGCATCAGGCAAATCATGCAGTACCGCATTAGGTGGGCTGCAACTTTGGGGATATTGTCACTCTGCCAAATGGAGTCCAGCAGCTTGCAAATCCCCTAAATGGATTGAGGCCTACCCCACTAAAGAGAATGCCGCCATGGCGAAGGTACCCTTGAAAGAGTTCTTCCCGGGTCACTCACGGCCACCTCTCCGCCTTCTCAATAAAAGAAGAGTCGGTCAGACAGTAGAGATTACAAACCAACTAGTTTATTACCAATACGCTGCAGTGGAGCCCAGTCTGACCAGTCTCCTGAGATGACTGCAGCGGGACTGACCCCTGTCCACATGGTAACACAAAATATACATTTTCAACACCTCTCGAGTCACACCCCAACTGGAATTTTCCAGCTCAGGCCATGGTTAAGAAATAAGGCAAACAAGGATGAGCCATGGGCCAGGGCTGGTTACATGCTATCTCGACCCCAAGTCCGCTCGGCCGGTGCCTACATTTTTAAGATGTGGGAACGGGTCTATCTAACGGCAAAGGTATGCAACAATAGATAGTACATCCATTAGTGCAGCGAAGCTTCAACCTTGAGAGGTACAAGCTGGAGGCACAGGGGCAGCCTTTCTGATGAGGCAAGCATCATGAGACAGAAGCTCGATCTCAGTTACAGAACAAGATGGCGCCAATAAAGATGGCGCCATGAATGCTAACATAACACAGAATAGAGTATGAGCATAGCAAAGGGAACATTTCGATTCTGTGCAGTACGGAAATAACATTTCAAATCTATCAACAGAAACCCACTTTCTAACAGAGATTTACAAACATGTTCTAGTATTCTTAAAAAAATCACAGTCCTCAGAGGCACCCTTCTTTCAGCATCAACTGCTTGTGCGACTCTTTCCTGAAATTTAATGCACACATCGCCTCAACCCTCATCTCCCAGACAGGAGATACTACATTTTACACCTTCAACCACATAATCCAAAAGGGTGCCCAAGATTCAGTGGCAATCGAAGTGCCTCTAGGCCCTGCAGTTGTATAAAGCTATATACAAACGTTGAAATCCAGCACAATACATTGGGATACAAAACAATACAGGAGCCCCATACCCTGATGTGAGCTTTAACGAACCATCCTCTGCAACAGGTGCATGACATTTACTCTATTGAGTAGCTTTAAACTAGGCGATGCCAATGGATCTGGTTTATTACTCAAATGTAACCAAAATCTATTAGCTTTTCCAGTATGTGTCTCTGTGGGCTGTGATTACTGTCTGAGGGTGGGAAGACCTTCCTGGTCTGCTTGCAGTCATTCTCACCTTGTGTTTTAAGATCTCCTAGAGAACTAGTCTATGAGGAGAGAAGAGTGCTTCTGGCAGAGGTGACTGCTATTCTGATGCGTGTGGACATTCAGAAGGTAGATAGAGACTGCTGGTATGTGAGGAGTGTAAGGATAGTGTGTGACTGGTGCTCTGTTAGAGGTGTGAGAGTTCTTCTGATGGTTGTGATTGCTGGTCTATGAGGGGTGCGAGGGTTAAGATGGCATTTATGGTGTTCTCTGTTTCCACCAACTGGACTGGTACTCTATTAATGGTGTTCTTCCGATGCTTGTGATTGCTGGTCTATGAGGGGTGCGAGGGTTAAGATGGCATTTATGGTGTTCTCTGTTTCCGCCAAATGGACTGGTACTCTATTAGAGGTGTGCAACCGATGGTTGTGATTGCTGGTCTATGATGGTGCGAGAGTGAAGATGGCATTTAAGGTTTACTCGGTTTCCACCATAAGGACTGGTACTCTGTTAAAGGTGTGCTTCCGATGGTTGTGTTTTCTAGTCTACGAGGGGTTGTGGGTGCTGATGGCAATTATGGTGTACTCTGTTTCCACCATAAGGACTGGTACTCTATTAAAGGTGTGCTTCTGAGGGTTGTGTTTGCTAGTCTACAAGGGGTGTGTGAGTGCGTATGGCATTTATGGTGTACTCCGCTTCCACCATAAAGACTGGTTTACTATTAGAGGTATGCTTCTGATGGTTGTGTTTTCTAGTCTATGAGGGGTGTGAGAGTGCTGATGGTATTTATGGCGTACTTCGTTTCCACCATAAGGATTGGTTCGCTATTAGAGATGTGCTTCTGATGGTTGCGTTTGCTAGTCTATGAGGGGTGTGAGAGTGCTGATGGTATTTATGGTGTACTCCGTTTCCAACATAAGGATTGGTTCGCTATTAGAGATGTGCTTCGATGGTTGCGTTTGCTAGTCTATGAGGGGTGTGAGAGTGCTGATGGTATTTATGGTGTACTCCGTTTCCACCATAAGGATTGGTTAGCTATTAGGGGTGTGCTTCCGATGGTGATATTTTGTGATATTTGTGGGGTATTTCTAGAGCGCGGCGTTCGCTCCGGAGGGAGCATCTTGGCGCTGAAGATCCTGAAAAAAACCAGTCCAAGAGGATTAGATGGAGGCTTTGGAGTAATCGTCAGGGAGAGTAAAAATCCAGGTCTTAAGAAGCTTTCTAAACGGTTTTTCCTGGGTCAGTTGTCTGAGGGTTTTAGGCAGTTTATTCCAAGCTTTCGTGGCAAGGAAACTGAGGGTTTTACCACCCTTTGTTTTCAAATTGTATTTAGAGGGGAGGATGAGATTGTCATGGGTTGAGCGAAGGTGTCGACTGGGGGTATAGTGGGGAAAACGCCTGGTGAGGTATTTAGGGCCTGTTTTGTTGTATGCACGAAAGGCAATGATCAGAATTTTGAAGAGGATTCTTTTGTGAAGGGGTAGCCAGTGGAGGGATCGAAGCGCTGCAGTGATGGAAGATCTGCGGGGCAGTCCAAGGACTAGACGCGCGGCTGTATGTAGTACGCTTTGCAGTTTCAAAATTGTGCTCTTTTTGGCCCCTGCGAGCAGGCCGTTGCAATAATCCAGGCGTGAGATTATGAGTGCCACTGTCACCGTTTTTCTGGCGTCGATGGGGAGAAAATCGAAGAACTTTCTGAGAGATTTGATCGTTCCGAAGCATTTACCTGCGACGGTTCTGGCATGCTGATCAAAGGAGAGGTCGGAGTCAAAGATTACGCCGAGATTCCTGGCGGATGACACTGTCTGAGCAGGAGCAACAGAATTGTCTGGCCACCAGAGTGCTGGACAAAAGGAGGTGTTTTTACCGATGGTTGCATTTGCTAGTCTATGAGGGGTGTGAGAGTGCTGATTGTATTTATGGTGTACTCCGTTTCCATCATAAAGATTGGTTCGCTATTAGAGATGTGCTTCGATGGTTGCGTTTGCTAGTCTGAGGGGTGTGAGAGTGCTGATGGTATTTATGGTGTACTCCGTTTCCACCATAAGGATTGGTTAGCTATTAGGGGTGTGCTTCCGATGGTTGCATTTGCTAGTCTATGAGGGGTGTGAGAGTGCTGATGGTATTTATGGTGTACTCCGGTTCCACCATAAAGACTGGTTCACTATTAGAGGTATGCTTCTGATGGTTGTGTTTTCTAGTCTATGAGGGGTGTGAGAGTGCTGATGGTATTTAAGGTGTACGCCTTTTCCACTTTAAGGGCTTTAACAGTTACGCTTGTGTTATATTTGAGGACATGGCTGTTTTCTTGTTTCATAGTGGATGGCTCGTACTCTGCAAACAATGAGGCAGCAATAATGTGTATGTGGAATCCTCTAATTTTTCTTGGGAGTCATGATGATCCGCTTTCCCTAGAAAGGCAGCAAAAGGCTTGCAATAAATTCGAAAACTGTGCACTTGCTTACTTTTGAAAATTCTTGACCACCAGCTGCTCCTTCAGAACCCTAATGCCCGTAGACACTCACTTTCTGCTCTCCAGCTCTCTATACGGCCTCACATGAACAACTCCACAGATACTGTCCTTGGATGATGCTGGCCCCAGTGCACCACACCCTAAAGTCACTCCAGCTCCCTTGCATATGTGTGCATGTATTGTGCATGTGTAGCAAAGTGCCCTTCAGGTGCTTCTGTGTGGCGAGCTTGACAGGAGTAGTAGATTTCACCAGGCAGGATCACTGTACCTCAGATGTGCTGAAGACCAAATACTCATGGATGCACCAATGAGCTCCATACTTGTGCACTAGATAAACAAACATAGCAGAGCATACATCCCAACCATGGCTGGAATTGCCTACATGGAAGAAAGGACTGCAACTCTTGGGAAAGTCTGGAAGTGGTCAAACAAACCATAATGTGATCGCGTCTGTGGGAGCGGTATGGAGCACACCACAGCAACTAAGCAGTTTGTTTATTGCAACACACACCACTCCCACAAGGCCTCGCCATACATCGCCATACCATTATGTTTGGATATGGGAGATGAGAGTGTAGTTAGAGCTAGTGACCTTGACGCCTGGTACCAATGGTGCTTGAATTAAGATCAAGTGATTCTCGGCAAATCACCTTATCTCCCTGTGTCTAAAAAAACATGAAATGTAATTCTGTGAAATGTTACTGTCTAATTTTCACTTTTATGTTCATGATTTGAACATTTCCTAACACGCCACCCACATAATGGACAGTACTCCATTTCTTCCTTTATGGGTTTGCAATGCACACATACTCATACATACATATTTAGTGGCCATTTTATAAGTAGGTAATTCACAGCACATCATGACACGTTACACTGTCTCTGCTGCTGATGATAGTACACTCAATATGATATTGTATTACTGTTTTTGCAGTGGAGGGTGGCTACAGAAGACTGAGCACTGGGACAGAGATAGATGGACAGTAGCAGGGCTAGTTTCTTCTGGGGCAGTGGCCAATAACTGGCCCAGGAAGAGAAAGAGAAAGGCAGAAAAGGGGGAAAAAAGAGGAAGAGAAGGATGGAAAAATAGTGACAAATGGAGTCAGCAGGGATGATGAAAAAGAAACTGTAAGAGTGAGATAAAGAGGCAAGGTGTGTAGAGTGGGGGAAGAAAGAGGCCAGAATTAAGTCGCTCAAACAAAAAATATATGGTATACATAATAAATCAATTACAAATATGCAACATAGGTTCATGGATTTCGGTTCACCAAACTTGCAGAGGCAGCTGAAGGGACATGTCCTTTGGGATAATAGGCAGTGACATCATATGACCCGTGATGTGTTTCCATGAAGTGATTTTTTTTTCACCATTGAGAAGGTGACAATACAGGAAGTGCATCACTAACGTTTAAAAATGCATTTAGTGCAAGATTGATACATTGCTATCTTTATCATATCATAATAAATCACATTTTCCATCATTTCTACCTCTCTCGCCGCTCTAACTCAGTATGTCTCTCTTCCGAAGCAGCTATCTTCGAAGCACCGTCGTTACCGGTCTTCCTCTCACCTTCATCTCTTCCTGTTATTCTCATCCCTTTCACAGTTTTCTTACTTCACCTGTGTTATGCTTTCACCTCTTTCAGTTTACCTGTTCTCTCTCTTAGTTTCAAAGCTCTATCATATTCTTCTTCACTGCCACCTTGGATTCTGTAAATCCCATTGCTTACATCTTTTCAAACACATCCGCCTCTCATTCCCTCACCTCCAATAGTCTCATTTTTAACGTTATTTTTCCCAGTTTCACTACATTTCCACTGCTGCCTGTTAGAAGCTCCAGAGTTTGCCTCTTACTTTCACTTGCATAACTCATTCGCTCACATTATACCCTAGCAGATCCATTCTTAGCTCTGTCAGTTTCTCTTCCAATCCTTCCTCCTTCACTCTCATCTCCATGCCCTGTTTTCTGTTTGACCTTCCGAGCATGACTTCTCTCAAGTCAATCACAAATACATTTTACCAAATTCCCTAACCACTGATTATCGTTATTGTTTTTATTTTCCTTCTCCACCTCTCTCCCCTCTGCCTCAATCATTTAGTGATATTCCAGATTCTGTTTTACTCTGCCGGACTGACAATTCATTCGCTCCCCTTTCACCTCCACCATTTCCAGTTTTCATCCCAGTTTACTCATGATCTTTTCTTTTTCCTCACTACCCTACCTATTTGTTTTCATCCTTCACTCCTGTCCCTCATCACTCTGTCACTCACTTTGCTCTCCCATCTCACCACTTAGCCTGTTACTACATCTTGTTCCATCCTCTGACCTCCACATCCTTAAGGCTTTGGGATAGCTCCATTCCTATAACTCTTTCTCCTGCTTGCTCTCTCCTGGTATCAGGTCCTTGGCCTCACTCTCATGGTGCCCCCTCATGCTCTTTTTGCAATGTTTCCACAGTTCACTTCCTCAGTCTACCCTTTATGCTCCCCTTTCCATGTACTTTCAATTCACTCTTGCTAAGACAGGCCATTCGACTGTAAGAAATGAAAAGCTCATGGTCCACAAAAGACACAGAGGTCTTGTGAAGGAGGTCAGACTGGGAGTCTAACCATTTCAGAGATACCAGCTGCAGGACCATGGCTCATCTCAATCTATGTTCCTCCTAAAGCGCCGATAATGTTAACGCTGTTTCTTGAGAATATGCTCCTCTGTTTTAACATAAGAACACAGTTCTACAAATTTCCACTTCTACCATTTATTTCAGTTATGAAGTACGAAGAAATCAAATTCTCTTTTATTGCCCAAGACTAACCCGAAAATTCTAGTTAAAGAGAGACCACAAAACTTCGACCACCCATTCCCAATTCCTTGTCGACTCTGAATTAAGGGCGGGAGGTCTTCCTAGGCCGGTGATCCTGCACTTGATTTACACTAAGGGTGGGAAGTCTCCATCTTGTCCAAGAGGGTTTCTTTTTTTAAAACCTTTATTTTTCAGTTTTGAAAGAGCAACAGACAGCAGTACCAGCAATACATGACAGGTCATGTCAGAGCATACTATCACTCCTGTGAACACCCTAGTTTTGCTTCAGGAAGTCTCTCCCATCTGGATTTGCATCATCAATATCATTCAAACCCTTGCCATCACTGTCAGCAGACTCTGTGGCTCTGCACGTGTCTAAAAAGCATCACATACATCCCTTCATACCAGAATGTCATCCCTTAATTTATCATCATGCCAACTCAGCTTCATGTGCATCTCCTCAGCCAGTGGCCACTCCGGTAAATTCCTGTGCCACTCTTCAACCGTGGGGCACTGCTGTTATTTCTGGTACACCAAAAAGTGAAAATATATGTACTTTATTTTGGCCTGGTGGCCTCGCACACATTGCAAAAGTGCAGATTGCACATGTACCATAAAGCAATGCATAAACATGGCAAAAAGCGTATCTTACAGGTGATTACCATGTATTTTAAATCATAAAAACACAGGCCATTTTACAAAATTGTACACAAGTGGGTATATTGCTCCAGTTTTAGTGTGAACATACATCAACATAATACAATATCAGACAATATATCATGATCAGATTGTCATTTCTGTGAAACATATTGATCGTCAAAACATCCCAGTTCTATGCAGAGTCATATAATCTGAAATATTTTCCCAACGTCACTTTTTCTATGCATGTTATGCATTGTTGACCGCTATTCTCTATGAATACACACATATATATTACAGAGTGGCGATAGACACTGTGTAGTAGGATTACCATAGATACAAATTCCTTAGATGTTACCCCCTAATAACTTTGTACTCATTTGACAAATCTCAGTGAAACTTTCCAGACCTATTGCCCCTGTTACATTAGTGGAGTATGGAAAGTTTCACAACCTTTGGTCGAGGAGGGTCCAAAGAAAAAAGGACGGTCCCAAAACAGGTTTTGACTCCAATGCATTTTACATAGACTTTTTGCATTGGACGTAGCAACAAAACGGCTGAACGGATTGTAATGACATATACTGAAAATGATATTATGAAGTGATTATCAAATTATAAGGGCCAAAAATCTAGAGATATCTGTGCAGCACAATAATACTAAAAGTACAGAGGAAGCCCAGACAATAAACTAGACTGTATATGTAAGGCTTTAAATTTACTACATGAACAACTAAAAAGCCCATTTATGTTCACATGCTAATGGAAACCAATAAACAAATACATAATAAATAGAATATACATCTTAATTTACAAAGGTTTTCTTTGCATGCTCTCTGGCTCACAAAATAAAATTGTGCCCAACAAGCAAAACAAAAACTGCCTCATGCACTAATGTCCACAAAATGGAAAAGTGACCAAGCAGTGAACTACACAACCTACTAATATGGAGGTCATGATAATTGGCCACTAGCAAAATAAATTTATATTTCAATTTTGTACGGTAACAATTGGATTTCATTCACTTTGGGCTACTTATGTAGCACAAACCTTCAAAAAGTAGCAAGGAAGCCCAAAAAATTAAGTAGACTGAATGTGTAAAGTTTCAGAATCACTACCTGAACAGCTAAAATACACATTTATGATAACCTGATTATGTAAACCAATAAACAACTACATCACAAATATAATAGATAAAAAGAAAGAATTTACATCAAATGTTATTACCACTGTGTAGTTATAGTCAGGATTCCCATGGATAGGAATTCCTCTTTATTTTACTCCCTAATAACTTTCCACTTGTTTGACTACTCACCGCAAAACTTTTCAGATCTATAGTATTTTCTACATCTTGTGATGATGTTAATTTTATGGTGAATCGTCAAGGGGCTGCAAAGATAAAAGGGGAGGGTCCCAAAACGTGCTTTTGCACCATTCATTTTCCACAGGCTCATAGTTGGCGTAGCGCAAAATGGCTGAAGGGATTTACCAGAAATTTACCAGTATTATACATTATGTTGCACGTTTGATCCTTTTTGGGTACTGCCGGTAAGTATTTTCTAAGTTATAAAGAATTTAACTTTGGTGATATCTGTGACTGCAGTACTATTGTGGAATTTTGTGACCTTGTGAAACTACATTGGTACAAGGCGATGACAACTCATTATCTGATTGGATAATGACTACCTTTTCAAAGGCTTACGGTAGCCATGTTGTTTTAAAACCAATTTGCCAGTGTTCTGGCTTAGGGCCATATATGTGGGCAAGTATTGGGTTTTTTATTTTTTCCCTACCTATTACCACTTTAGAAAAGTTTCAATATCATTTTTTAAAAATGTTATGGAGTACCGCTGTACTACCTAGGAAGCACTGTAGGAATTATAAACAAAACCACATCTTAAACAATTGTGTTGTACAGTGAATTTACAAATTTACCATATTAAAATCTGTAAAACAAAATGTACTCTGTACCGTGGAGATGCCTAAAAAATGTATAAAAGATACAGTCATTACTAGGTACCAGCACAGTACTCCATGACCGTATTTAAAAATATGTAAAAAATATAAATACATTTCCCTACCTATTGCCACTTTCAAAAAGTGGTGATAGGTAGGGAACTAAAGTATAGCTTACTACTTACCTATATCTAAGTCTCTAACACAGAACACAGCCATTTGTAGTAAGAAAATATGGCAGCCTTTTAATTTTTTTAAAACAGCCATTACCCAATTATATACAGGCTTGTCATCGCCATGTACCATGGTAAACCGCAAAGTTACTGTGGAATACCATGGCCTAAAATATAACTAAGGACAGCTGTATTGTTGTATTGCAGGACCCTTACGTCCCTCCTGGTGCTGTATGGGCAACTCAATACTTGTATGGCAAAGAGGCAAATATACAAAGCAACACAAAGTCACCATACATACACTATCCAGTATACACCACTCCACTGTACGATATTCCAGTATACTCCACCCCAGTGTACACCACTCCACTGTATGCCTCTCCACTCAACACCACGTCACTGTATGCCAATCCACTGGATGCTACTCCACTATCCACTATTCCACTGCACGCCATTCCACTGTATGCCACGGTATTCTGCGCTATTACACTCTACCCCACTCCATTGTACACCACTTCAGTCTCCACCACTCATCTGTATGCCACTCCCCTATACTCTGTTACACTCTATGCCACTCTACTGTACTGCACTCCACTCTACGCCACTACACTGTACACAACTCCACTCTATGCAAATCCACTCTATGCTATTGTAATGTACGCAACTCCACTCTACGTCACTTCAGTGTACACCACTTCACTATACGCTGCTCCAATATATGCTATCTACTCTACACCATACCATGTACACCACTCCACTCTATGATATTCCGCTGTATGCCACCATACAACTCTTCACTGCATTCTATTTAACTGTAGTTCGCTACACTGAATGCTACTCTACTCTGCAATTCAAGTGTATGTCACTACACTCTACGCCACTCAATTCTATGCTATTGCATTGGACGCTACACCACTGTAAGCCCCTTGACTGTATGATTTCACACTCTACCCCACTCCAGTGTATGCCTGCCACTCCGGTCAACACCCCTTCACTGTACACCACTTCACTGCACTTTACGCTACTCCACTATATGCTATTCCACTCTACGCCACTCCATTCTGTGCTATTCCACTGCATACCACTTCACTGTACACTACTTCACTCTATGCCACTCCAGTGTACGCCACTCCATTTTAAACCACTCCCTTCTACGCTAGTCCATTGGATGCCACTCCACTCTATGCCACTCCACTGTATGCTATTCCACTCTACGGCACTCCACTCTATGCCACTCCAGTCTATGCCACTCCATTTTACGCCACTCCACTGTTCGGTATTTCGCTGTACTATTCCACTCTACTCTATTCCACTCTACCCCAGTCCACTGTACTCCACTCCACACAATTCCACTGTATGCCACTCCACGCTAGTGTACTGTATGCAACTTAAATCTTCTCCACTCTACTGTATGATATTCCACGATACCCCATGCCACTCTACGCCACTTCATTTTAGCTATTCCATTAGATGTCCCCCCACTGTACGCCACTCCATTATGCAATCCTCCACTGTATGCCACTCCACTGTACGCTGTTCCACTCTACATCACACCAGTGTATTCTCCTCTACTCTATATAACTCCACTCTACAAAACTCTACTGCACTCTATGCAACTTTACTTGACTCTACTCTACTCTATCCTATTACTAAGCATGGGCGGAAAATCCGTTTCGCTTGCGGATTTTGCGGATTTTCGGTAAATTCGCAATCCGCGAGATTCGCGAATCTCCCGCAAAATCCGCAAATCCGCGAGCAGCGGATTTTGCTCGCACTGCTCGCACTGTTCGCGTGAGTTCGCGGCTTCCCAGTACAACTTCGCGCCCCGCGAATAAGTGCAAAATTGCAGAAATACGATCTTAGCAAAACTGAAACTACTTACCAGGTTCAAAAGTTCAGGCTCATCATTAGTAGCCATTTCCTGTAGTGCTTCCTGAGGGGCCCCTCCAGAGTTCAGTTGCCAGTTGCAACTATTATGTGACCCTGCTCTGAACCTCAGAATAGTTACACATATGCCACAAAGGTCCTGAATTACAGCTAAGGGAGACAAGCAGGAGCCAGGCTGGAAGTTCAAATCCATTAATCAGCCCCTAATTCATTATTGTCAGTTGGGGCAGGGCAGGTGTTGTAACTAATTTTGCAACAATGAAAGCACTTAGCAAGTGCAAAAGATCACTAATCAGGAAGCACTAAGGAAGCAGGTGCCAGCTAAAAAAATCTTCTGTGACACATTAATCAGCCCCAAATTAATTCAGGTCACTTGAGGCAGGGAAGGTGTGCTTGCGTTGCCACAATAATGTACACTGACTGGACAACCAGAGGGTGCTGTGATGAAACAGAGGGTGGCATGGGTGGGCCAGAGGGTGGCATGAGTAGTCAGAGAGTGGCAGTGGTGACAGAGAGTGGCAGTGATGAAGAAGAGTGTCCCAAACAGGCTGGACACGTAGAAACAACAAGTTCGCGAAACTTGCGACCCGACAGGTAAGTTCGCAATTTGCGAAAGTGTACAAAACCCTCGCGAACTGGCAGAAACACGCGCAAACACAAAAAAAAAATCCGCAAATTCGCGAGAATTCGCGGATTTTGCGGATTGCGAGTTCGCAAATCCGCAAAATTCGCGAACGCGAGATTCGCAAAATTCGCCCATGCTTACCTATTACACTCCATTGTCCAGATTTGTACTCAAGTCTAAGCCTGTACACTCTAATGTACAACATTCTACTCTACTCTGCGACAGTGTCCAACACTGTATGAAACAGCACTACACTTTCCTGTTTGAGCCGCCACTCCAATTTATAAAAAGTTCCTCGACTCTACGCCATTGTGTTTACAAGTTCAAAATGCTGCTGTCTTTGAAGCTTTAGGAATCAAGAAATATGGACTTCAACATGTACATTTGTTTCTTTTGTCAAAAGAGAATTGTCGCTGTACCAAATGTTATTTAGAAAGCTGATATATATATATTTTTATAGTGAGTACTGTTATATTAACTTTCTTATTACCCCGGTTAAAAGATGAACAAAATAAATCAGAGGTGCTGTGTTGTTTAGGAAATGTGGCTTCTCAGCATGATCTGATCACCCCAGATTTTTGCCTTCTGCTGAACTCTATGTTATTGCTGGATTTAGAACTCTGTGCACTTTACCCCTGCTAACTAATAGTGCTCGAGCACTAACATTCTGTATTATTGACAAAATTGTGGCACACCTGACGCCATCTTGATGGAATGAAAACAGTAAACCACAAGCATTTCTTTTAGAAATGGTCTCCCATTGGTCGAGTTGTCATTATCTTTATTGGTAAATTTAACTTGCCTATAAGTCATTAGCTTATGTGCTAAAATGTACCAAGGCAATCCAAATTGTTCTGAGCACTCAGAGTTAAAAAATAAGTCAAAAGTCCAATCAAGGGGTCAAAAAAGTACGTCAAAGATCCAAACCAAGGAGTTTAAAAAAATGTGTTTATTGAGTTTGTAGTAATGAAGTCCACACTAGTAGGTAGTTCTCAAGTAGATTTATTGAGTTGTGAGGTTAAGACAGGTTCAAGCTCAATAGGAGACCAGTACAACTTCATTAGGAGAGCCCACCAGGAGCATCCATCTAGGTGCTCAGCCCAGCCAACTGTCACTACCTAGGCAGAACACCAACATTCTGACAGCTGCTCCAATGAACATTCCATTGGTGGTGCAAAGGCATCACATTGAGAATAGCAGGATACTAAATATCCCCTTTTCTTATACAGAAAACAAAAGCTAGAAACCACAAATAAGAACCAGAGAAATAAAAACAAGCAAAGTAAGCAAAAGAAGGAAAGTAACAGCGAAAGAGGAACACCCTGTCACAAGCAAAACAACAAGAGAAATAAAGAAATAGAAATCGAACAAAGGAACAAAGAGAAATCCAGAAATAGGAATAGGAACCAAATATACAAACCATCCTCCCTTCTTACACAACAGCAGAAAAGAAAAGAATAGAAGAAAATACAAAAAACAACTCCAACGCACACCTACTGGCCAGAACAGGAATGAATGGAGATTGAAAAGAAAATATAGATTTCACGAGAAAAGCAGAATAGGAAGATTAAAACAGAGAAGAAGATGAGGAATAAATAGGGAGAAACCTCATCAAAACACCATTAACCTTAAACAAAATACAAATCAATAATGCAAAGGTAATAGTGCGAGAAAAATTAATCAAGATACGATAAAACAGAACATATTTAGCTATAAATGCAAGAAAGCACTTAAATAAAAATAAAACTCAAGCTAAATATGATAATAAGACCAAATCTCATTTGCACAGTGCACCAGACTATGAACAGAACTTACAAGCGTTGCAAGTATCAAGACACAAAAACTGTAAAAGCACACTGTGCACAATAAAAAACTGGATAACCAGCAGATATGAGTAAAACTTAAGACAAGAAAAGTAAAAGACTTTAAACTTTTCAATAAATTCCTTCAAACTGGATTGTTTGAACTGGATTGAAGCAAATTCGCACCTACAAAATGTATGTGGGGTCCATGTGTGGACAACTAATGTGGTGCTGTTAGAAACTAAAAGGACTATAATCCTTAGCAAAACACAGATAAACAAAAATAGAAGGGATCTGTGTATAGACACTAGATGTGCACAGTTATAATCTAAAGGGAGTATAACCCTATACGAACTACAGACAAACTAAAACCAGTGAGGTCTGTGTATGGACAACTGACGTGCACTATAGAAAACTAAAGGGACTAAAACCCTACGCAACACAGAAAGATGACATGCTGTATTACAAGTACAGCCAAAATAGTAAAAAACACACAAGTGTATAATTAAACAAAGGTTGGATACCAGTTCAAGTTACACTAATTAAAGTTCAATGAAAATTAAGTGACTGCAACAACAAAACAACTGCCTAGAAGAATAAAAGCCACACTGTGAAATGCATAAACAACAAAGACCAGGCACATAAAGGGAGGGACCAGTGAAAGAGTGTGCGCACCACCCAACACTGAGAATAGACCAGGATAAGGAGACCAGCTCCCACACACCACTACCCACACAATAAACGTGCCCAAACAACACCAAAATACGACATCTCACCTAACTACCACATACACAGGCAAATAATGGCAGTGAACATTATAAACAGATACATCACCAACCAGAATGATAATAAATCAAAGCTAAAATGCTGTCAAATGGCACAAGAATGACAACTATTCCTCGCCAAAATAATGTAGTAATGAAGTCCACGCTAGTAGGTAGTTCTCAAGTAGATTTATTGAGTTGTGAGGTTAAGACAGGTTCAAGCTCAATAGGAGACCAGTACAACTTCATTAGGAGACCCCACCAGGAGCATCCATCTAGGTGCTCAGCCCAGCCAACTGTCACTACCTAGGCAGAACACCAACATTTTATAGTAACACGCAGAATAATCACAATCATAATCAATGAGAATGTACACACCAGCATGATAATGACATTACAGAGACATGTGTATGCATAACAGTGACCATGGAGTCTTCTGATGGCCACAAACTATTCCTGAAACACAAGGCAAGTACTTAATTTGGACATTTCAGCCACACTCCCTAGACAAAACCAAAATATGGCTATTCAAAGTAGTGAGGCAACTAATCAGGTAGTCAAAGTAAGAAATACCAATCAGGACCAGACATTCACAGGGAGTAAATTGCACGACAGAGAGAACAATTAAGACCCATTACCATTCTTCACAGGATGTTCAAGGAGATACGATTTAAATGGATCCCAGGTATCACATGGTCGGGATGAGAGTGGGAGCAGCTCAGCATAAGTGCACGTTTGGTCCTGCCAGAATGTCATGTCGCTAATCTAGTCCTTGAGTTTGGGCGCACGTCCGCGGCCCCATCTACAGGCCACACGTCACCTGGCTAGAAGGAGAGTGAATGAGACAAATTTACGGTGGTCACAGGTATCTCTTCTGTGTACCCGAGTAGCGCGGTGGGTGGGGACAAGGGGGATTTGCTGTGGGATCATCAATTCCAGCGCAGTGAATACCTGCTGCCAGTAGGGGAAGACTGAGTTACAACCCCGTGCAAGATGAAGAAAGTCAGCGCCTTCCGCCCTACACCTGTCGCATTGGTTTGTTGCACGTAGTTTGTATTTATGTAGTTTAACAGGAGTGTAGGAAAGACGGGGAAGGAACTTGTAATGAGTAATGCGCAGCCGACTACTGGAAGAGACTTGTTCCGTCTGTGTGCAACAATACAACCACTGTTGGTCCGTGACCTCATGTCCAATGTCAGTCGCACAGTTCTCCCGGGAAGTATGGGGTGTAGACCATCTCTGTGTATACGATATGATAGAGTGTAGATAACAGGTGGGACGCATTGCCAACTCGTAGTACATGATGCAGTCAGAGCAAAAACAGGGGTTTCTTAAGGGCATGAGGGAGTGTACTCTTTAAAACCCTGCCGTAGGCAGATGTAAAGGAAAATGTCCATGGGGGAGGGTTGTGTATCCCTAAATTGTTGCTGCATGGTGCGGAACATGCCAGCGAGATAGAGGTCACCCCAGCAGTGAATGTTATGTTTAGTTTTGGTTTTGTGAAAAACTCCTTCCGGCAAGACTGACATCTTTGGGTGATATGTATGTGGGAGCAGCGGGGAATATAAGATGGGGACTTGCAGGCGGCGAGTAATGCGGTTCCAAGCTGCAACTTTACAATCTACGGATGTCGGGCAGGACGCATGAGGCGTGGGTGTAGTCAATAGAACCCCGTCCAGCGGGATGGGGTCTGACAGCCAGTGTTCAGTTGCTACGTGGAGAGTATATCTGGGAGGGTGGAACCAATTATGAGCATAGTGTGCTTGGGCATACCCGCTGAGAGAGTGCACAGCACCAAGGAAGCTACTCACAATTGAGGTATGGTATGGCACCCCTTGCCAAAGCACTCCCTCTCCCCCTTTTGGGGAAGGACCAGTATAGTTGGCCTTGGAGTCTCAGAGACCCCTCTGAGAGAGTCCACTGCGCTTAGGGAGCCTCTCGCAACAGAGATGGGGAAAGGATACCACTCCCCCTGGGTTCACAGCTTACTGGGCGCAGCTTTGACTCGCCTACCGGTTTGTGTCCCCGTCACCCTCCCTCTCCTCTTGCCTTGCTGTGTCTCTAATCCTCCCCTCCTCTTTCCCTTCTCCACTCTCTGTCTACTTCCCCTGCTCCTACCCCCATTCCCTGGAATATGTCCCCTTGCCTGCTTTCGCCACCTTGCCCCCTGTCCTTTTGTGCCCTTTGACTAAGCACTCCTTCTCCCCTTTTTGGGAAAAGATCCCAGTTATATATGCTGGAGTCTCAGCATACCCGCTGAGAGAGTCCACAGCGCCAAGGGAGCCACTCACAATTGAGGTATGGTATGGCACCTTTTGCCAAAGCTCTCCCTCTCTCCTTTTTGGGGAAGGATCCAGTAAATAGGCCTTGGAGTCTCAGATACCCCTCTGAGAGTGTCCACTGCGCTTAGGGAGCCTCTCACAACAGAGATGGGGAAATGATACCACTCCCCCTGGGATCACAAATCCAGACTTTGGGCGCAGCTTTGACTCGTCTACCGATTTGTGTCCCTTTCACCCTCCCCCTCCTCTGGCCACGCCGTGTCTCTAATCCCTCCCCTCCTCTTTCCCTCCTCCACTCTCTGTCTACGTCCCCTGCTTTTAGCCCCACCCCCCACTCCCTGGAAAATCTCCCCTTGCCAGCTTTTTCCCCTACCCATAAGTTCCTTTTTGTTTGTCTCAACCTTACTTGTAACTAAAATTGCCATGCTCTAATAAATGTGTAACCTTTGTAAAGCTGTAACCTGCAATTTATTGTCTGATACCCATGTAAAGCGCACTGATACCTCCGGGTCTAGCCAGCGCTACATAAAACCTTTTAAATAAATAAATAAAATAGTACAGTTCTAATTCAGGGACATCAAATTCCTTCTGGGAGTATGGTCGTGTAAGTGTATCTCACTACAAGCGTGGTTGTTTACCACCCCAAACTAATCTGATGAGCTCCGAGTGAAGCTGAGAGAAGAAATGCCTGCCCGGGTAATAAGGGATATTTAAAAAAAAATATAGGATCTTGGGGAGGATGACCATTTTAATGAGTGAGGCACGACCGCCATAGTGAGGGGGAGAGCGTTCCAGCAAGTGATGTTGCTAGTGATACGTGCCAATGTACGTCCATAAATGAGCCTCATTAATTCCTCGCGATCAGTGGTGACGTGTATCCCCAGGTACTTCACCTCGGCAACGCACCACTTTATGGGATAGTCTGTGGGGAATCGTACCACAGATGCTGTGAGTGGAAAAAGTTGAGATTTAGCCCAATTGATATGGATGCCGGAGAGACCACCGAATCGAAAGACTTTGCAGAGGAGCGGGTTGAGGTTCTGTTGAGGGTCTTTGACATACAGGGTAACATCGTTGGCATAAAGGGAAATGAGGATCGGGCGAAGGAAGCATCAACGGGCCTTTTCTTGATGATGCTGCCTGATTTTGGCCACCAACCAGCTCTATGGCAAGGGCAAATAGGAGGGGAGAGAGATGGCAGCCCTGTCGAGTACCTCGAGTGAGGAGGAAGGAGGGGAAGGTATGGCCATTAATCAGAACCCGTGCCATGGGAGAGGCATAATGCAGACGTATCCATGCTAAGAAGCCTACATGTAGCCCCATGCATTGAAGGATAGTGAAAAGATAGGCCCATTCCACAGAGTCAAAGGCCTTTGTGGCATCTAAAACAAGCATTTGCAATGCAATGGTCTCGGCATCATTAAAGGTAGAGCTATTGGCATTGCTCATGACATTTTTTTTTCTTTAAATCAAAAATAAATGGCATTGTCATTAACATTGCCAATACACAGCACTCTGCACTCAACAGCACACAATGCTCTGCACACTCACTCTGCACTCACTGCTCTGCACACTCACTCTGCACTCACTGCTCTGCACACTCACTCTGCACTCACTGCTCTGCACACTCACTCTGCACTCACTACTCTGCACACTCTCTCTGCACTCACTACTCTGCACACTCACTACTCACTACTCTGCACTCACTACTCACTACTCTGCACTCACTACTCTGCACTCAGCACTCACTCCTCACTACTCTGCACTCACTACTCTGCACTCAGCACTCTGCACTCAGCACTCACTACTCACTACTCTGCACTCACTACTCACTACTCTGCACTCACTACTCTGCACTCACTACTCTGCACTCACTACTCTGCACTCACTACTCTGCACTCACTACTCTGCACTCACTACTCACTACTCTGCACTCACTACTCATTACTCTGCACTCACTACTCTGCACTCAGCACTCTGCACTCACTACTCACTACTCTGCACTCACCACTCTGCACTCACTACTCTGCACTCACCACTCTGCACTCACCACTCTGCACTCACCACTCTGCACTCACCACTCTGCACTCACTACTCACTACTCTGCACTCACTACTCTGCACTCACTACTCTGCACTCACTACTCTGCACTCACTACTCACTACTCTGCACTCACTACTCTGCACTCACTACTCTGCACTCACTACTCACTACTCTGCATTCACTACTCTGCACTCACTACTCTGCACTCACTACTCTGCACTCACTACTCTGCACTCACCACTCTGCACTCACCACTCTGCACTCACCACTCTGCACTCACTACTCACTACTCTGCATTCACTACTCTGCACTCACTACTCTGCACTCACTACTCTGCACTCACTACTCTGCACTCAGCACTCTCCCCTCCTCACCCCGACCCTCCCCAAGCCCCTTTCGCAGTGGGTGTGAGGTTCCGCCCTCGTGACCTTCCAACTCACGGCTGCGAGTTCATGGACTTCGCCAAAGCTGGCCTGGCATCCTCGCGCAGCGTTAAAGTCAGCAGATTCCTTCAACGAGCCACGCCTGCGGAAGGTGCACGTGACCTCACCCGCGGTTTCCGGTGCACGCCTGTCCCCTAGCTGCTCGTGCACCACCGGCCTGAACCTAAGTCAGCAGCATGTCCATCACCGAGCCACACTATCTGAGGTGCACGTCACCCTCGGCTTCCGGTGCACACTTGTCCCCAAGCTACCCGTGCACCACCGGCCTGAACCTCGAACAGTTGATGTGCACCACGTCTCGCTGAACCTGACTGTGACCAGCCACCCACAGCGTGAATAAGGCTGATGTTGGGTATAATTCTGACACATGACAATAAGTGCACGTTAGAAGCATTATGTATTTACTTGTATTTAGTTATTTAACATTCTTGCCACGAACGACCACCGGGAAGGGGCGCTAGAGAGTGTCATGCAGCAAGGAGAGTCTCCGAATACATAAATACAGCAGGATAAATTAAAAGTATGCACCATAGATGCAAGAGCAGCCGGCGGTGTATGTTCAGTTTTAGCTACAATAAAGGATGATTTCAAAAGAAGCAGACCTGAGAATTAGAAGGGTGCATGAGGGGAGAGCAGAGATGGATGGGGTGTCAGGAGACGGAGAGGCAGTCACAGGCGATGGCCTCGGGTGCAGAAATCGCTGCTGGAGAATTACTCGAAGGGAGAGAGGGGTTACCAAAGACGTGACTCATGAGCATTATTTTGACTGCAGTAACCAAGGAGTGTGCCCAGTGCAAGCTGAGAGAGCATCCTAAATGCCCCCGGAATCCCGCCGTGGCCGCCCCGGAAGTCAGGCCACGTCCAGACCGGAAAAGGAGGCAGGCGGAGTGAAATGCGTCTCGCGCCCGGGGCTCCTCTGAGCGGTGTGGAGCCCCGGGGCCGCGCCAGCAGGAGGTTGGGCGCCGCGTGCTGAGAGCAGAGTCCCCGACATTGGCCAGGTAAGCTCCAAAAGGCAGGGGGGGCTTGGTGCACTTGTGTGTGTGCGTGTATGCTCGTGTGTGTATGTATGTGTGCGACGGTGACGGCGGGGGAGGGAGGGAGGAGTGAGGGAGGGAGGGAGGGGGGGCCTCGGTGCACTTGTGTGTGTGCGCGTGTGTGTGTATGTGTCAGGGGGGGGTGTCTCTGTATGTATGTATGTGCGTGCATGCATGGGCGCTTGTGTGTGTGTATGCGCATGCGTGTGTGGTGCTTGAGCTTCCCAGGAGACAGCGCCTGGCCACAGCGCGCGTTCCCGTTTCAAATCGGCTCCAAGGATGCGCGCGGCCGAAACTGTCTCCTGGGAAGCACACTCGCTAACAAAAGATCTCGGCGGAGACGCGCTTCCGCGCGGCTAGCCGAGACCTAAAAACTGTCACTAGGAATAGAGTACGGAGGTTGTGGGGGGGTCGCTGTCCCGGGGATAAAACCGGCCTGGTCAGGCAGCACAAGTTTCTCCATCTATAAACTGAGGTGGTTGGCTAAATGTTTTGCAAGAATTTTTGCATCTGTGTTAATAATTGAGGAGGGCCGGTAAGAGTCGCAGTGGTGCGCAGGCTTTCTAGGCTTCCGGAGGGAGGTAATTAATGCCTCGCGCATAGTACTGGGAAGGATCTCTGCCTCTAGAGCTTCATGGTATACCTCTCGGAACAGTGTAATTAATTGATCCAGGTACGTCTTGAAGTCAATGGGAAGGCTGTCAGAACCAGGGGCTTTGCCCGAATTCATCTGCATAATGGCCGCTCAAAACTCATCATCTTCAAAGGGGACCGCTAGGAATTCCCATTGATTATCCCCTAACCACCCCAGCGCGATATTTTTAAGGAATGGAGAAAAATCCTGGGGTTCTGACCTGCGAGAATGATAAAGATTTGTGTAAAATTCAGTGAATGTTTGCAAGATTTCGATACTATCCCAATGGCGTGTCCCCGGGCTATCTATTATATCCATAATATAATTGGAGAAACGGGGCAAGCAAATTTATGTTGCTGGCGCCCTACCTGGTCTCCCCTCCTCCCCAAACCTGCGAGTGGGGAAATATTTGCCACAAAAGCGAACCTGCCATTCAGCTGTACTGGTGTATTCTGGAAGTTTGTCCCTAAGAGTAGCCTTCTGATCCCCGGATGCATCCTGCCAGATATCCTTTTCTAGTTGTTTTAGTTCCCCTTTAAGGCGGAGGATTCCAATGCTTTTTGATATGCAGAAACCGCGCACCGTAACTTTAAAAGCCTCCCAAAGTGTTCTAATATGGGTGACTGTGCCCTTATTCCTCTCAAAGAAATCAGAAATCTCTTCTCCAAGTTCCGCTTTGAAGATAGTATTCAATAGCCCTTCCAGCATTAGCCGAAACATGCGTTGGGAGGCAATCGAGTTAGGGGGCGTGATTGTCTTGCATGCCGGAGCATGATCCGATAGGTTCCTGGCCATGTGCTCCACCGAGAGAATCCAAGGAGCAACCCCTTGGGAGACAATCTAATAATCATGCCATGACCAGGAAGCATGTGCCGTAGTAAAGTAGGTGCCTTTCTTGCCAGTGGGATGAACGTGGTGCCAAGCGTCAATAAGCCCATGATCAGGGAGCAACCGTGCTAATGTGTCATATGTTTTGGTGTAATGGTGAGGAAGAGGGTTGGACCTGTCCATGGAAGGGCACAGGGCTGTGTTAAAGTCCCTCCCCAAAGGACATGAGTGGATCCCACCTTAAGGATGTGTCCCCATAGAGTAGTAAAGTAGTCTGGGTCGTCGACGTTAGGCCCATAGCAACAGATAAGTGTAACTGACTGTGTACCCAGTGTGCCCCAGAGCATGCAGCTCCTACCAGAAGGATCACTGAAAATGCTGCCTAGGATAAAGGACGTGTTCTTCTTAACTAAAATAAAAGTACCCCAGGAGTCTGTAGAGTAAGAGGAGAACACTCACTCCGCCGCCCATTTACTCCCGAAACAGGGGGGACAGCTTGGGTCAAAATGTGCCTCTTGGAGCATGGCAATGTGTATCTGATCCCTATCGAGATAAGCAAGGATTTGCCGATGTTTACGGGGGTCACAAAGGCGTCTGACATTCCATGACATTTTATACAGGGTGTGTCAGAAGATGGATGAATTACTCGGGGAGAGGTAAGTGGCAAATGAAAGCATTGTGATGGCGTGTGCTATACAAGGCTATCCCAATGTGTGCTGGTATGAGTATCTGCTGATGTATTTCCCCAGAAACATTCAAAAACAACAATTCCTAACCCACCTCCACCCACAGCTGCATCCCAAACGTGCTGGTATTACATAGCCTACGTGACATTGCAGTCTAGTTCTAGAGAGTCCAACAAAAAGAAGTACAAGTTACCGGGGGGATCGCCCATGTGGGGGGATCACTGGTGGGTCACGATTCCCTCCCTGCTCGCTCGTACTGCTAAGCAGGTACCCAATGGAACAGGGATACAAGGGAAGAGAGCCGGAGGGCCCTTGGCATAGTTCAGTTCTACCTGTCTAACCATGTATTGAGTCTGCTTTCCAACATGTAAAGTTCTTGTGCGGACCACTTCACTTATCTGTCCATCATGTGGTGGGAACTATCAGGAGCCCTGGAATCTGGCGATGTTCGTCATTTCAGACCCAGACATCGGGAGTCCGCCTGCGGTTGAGTCTCTGGATTCTGCAGACAAAGCAGAGTGCGCAAGAGGTGTTAGAGAATTTCCCGGTCAGGTGCTGATACAGGGGTCAGTCTGCAGCAGGGGATGGAGACCTGGATTCGCGACGGTTAGGGGCTCCTCTCAGGGATCTTCGGGAGACAGATTTGAGGAAGTCTTCCACCTGCTGTGGGTTGGTGAAGATGGAGTGTTTCCCTTGATAGGATACTCGCAGACTTGCCGGATACAGGAGAGCATGTTAGATCTGCGCCTTCTGAGGCTTTTGTTTGTCCAGCAAGAATTTACACTGGGCCTCCTGCACTGCAACTGTGAAATCTAGGAAGATGGTGAATTCCAAGCCCTCATAATGCAGTGGTTTATTCTCTTGGGACAATTTGAGCGCCACGTTCCAATCCCTATAATTGAGGAGGCGAGCCATAATAGAAAGAGGCATACTACCTGCTTGAGGTCGGGGACCGATGTGCGCGTTACACAATAAGCTGCGAGGAAAAAGTTTCAGCACAGCATGCATCCTTCAGGAGGCGCTCAACAAAATCTTCCATACGGCCCATGTTGGTACTTTCCGAAATGCCAATTATTCGAATGTTATTTCGTCGGCTCTGGGCCTCCAGGCCCTCATTTTTGGCAGCGATGTCTTTGAGCAATTTATCCATCTGTGACACTTGGAGCTGTAACTGTGTGGTAGTATCCTCCATGTCTGATATACAGCGCTCCGCCTCTTTGATCTGCCCATTGAGCTTATCCATCTTTTGGACTAAAAAGTCTAGGCGACTGTTAATGGTGTCCATTTTCCCAGATAGGTCTGTAACAATATGCTGCATAGCCAGAAGCAACGCTTTGACCTCATCGCCAGGGGTTGAAGACTGCATCTGTGGCTGCTCTCCACTTGGGTGGATGGAGTCCTCTGAATTGGTAGCCAACCCCTGCTCTAGAGCACCATTAATGTGCTATATATTGTTACTACTGTGTCCTGGAATATGTGGGTGAGGTGTCTTAGGCCTGGCTACCCTTTTTCCTTTCATTTCTAATATGTACTCAGGGCCTGGAAGTAAAATGACACTCGTGTACTACAACACCTATTCACCCCCTATAATGGCAGTGCCAACATGGCTTCAAGCCTACCACTGTAGCCTGATTGTGACAATGCAAAGCATACACTACAACCTGTCAAAATAAACCATTTTCATAGGTAGAAACCTCCCTTTTAAATATTATTTATTCACCCCTATGGGAGCCTCGTAGCCCACATGGAGGGGGCATGGTATTTACAAGCGAGACAGGTAGAAAATAAACCATATAGGCCTTATAAGCCATTTTCACTGTGGCAGGCATAGATGTCCTTTGGCGAAAACCAGAGTACAGGTTATAATGCTAATACTGTATCTCTTATATCAGACCAGCTACAAAAATAATTAAGAACTTATTTTTAATAGCTATTAAAATTTCAACTCAATAGGGAATTCAGATTTTTAATGGCAATTAAGGAAAAGTAACTTTTAGACAGTTACCCTTTACCTACCTGTACTGTCAGAACACTTATTTACGTACGCTACTGCCAGACCGTGTGCAGCACTGAATAGGTGTGAAAAAGGGGTGACATGCCTCTCAGGAGCAAACACTAGGCTGACCTGAATGGACAGAGGTGACTCCTCCGAACTACACAGGGGTGGGGATGTTTGCATTCTTTTTGATACTACAGTGTCAAATCCTTTTTGACAGATCTGTTGAGCCACATGTAACACTTGAAGGATAGTACAGGATGCCAAGACTATGAGTGGTAGGCCAGACTGTCTGGTTGCTGGAGGTCCCTGATTTTGTTCTACCAGAATTCTCTGTCTAGGTATGTAGAGGGCACAGTGACTGTCTAAAACCAGGTGTTAGTGTTAGATGTGGGAGGATACTAGAGCTACCATAGTACACTCCCCACACAAACACACACTCAGCCCTCAGAACTTACATTGAGTGTGGCCAAAGTCATACTTTCACAATTATGGATTTGCCACTCACATTTTATTTTGGGCCTATTTAGAGTAAAGCAAACAGGAACTACTGCAAAGCAAACAGGAACTACTGCAGAGGTATGTAGGTCAGGGCCTGGGAATTTTTAGCCCATTGGTTAGGGAAAGGCAGGGCATCACCCCACCCACTATGACCTACCAGACATGTATATGGCATCTCCAGGCACACACTTCAGAACACTTTCTGGACCTGTGGAAGATCAGAAGAGGACTAGACCTGTTGCCCATAAAATTAGAGGAACAATAAAGGAATGAACCTCCTCCCTCTACCTAGGCCAAAGAAGAGCACTCCAAGGTCCAGTTGGCTGGATTACTGGGTAGCTAAAGGGAGGCAACAAGCTGCAAGAGGACTTTTCCTGGTAGTACCGAGTTGCCCAGCAGCAATTGGACCTGGACGGAACCTTGCTGTTGTCATCTACTTGACACCTTGTGATTCTCTAAGTGCCTCCCCTGAGCTCCTAGGTGGCTTCAGAAGTGTACACCTGTAGTGAATTGGGACTTAAATGACAAAGGGTCTGAGTTTGAGCTTGGCAGATGGGTACCCCACCACAAATGGGGCGGATATCCTGCTGCCTTATTATAGGTGTCATATGGGCGATTTTTGCGGATCTCCGGTCCGCAAATTCGCGCGAAATCGCAAACAAATTTACGAATTTGTGGATTTTCCCGCTAAATCACGGATTTTGTTTCAATTTGCACCATACTTAACGGGAGTACTTTCTACTGGCTAATCAGTAAGCGCTACCTTGTTGTGTATATGTATAGTGCTTTTCCTACACTGCAGCTGCGTAAAGGGCCAGACGATTTGTCCCCACTGGCCATGTGTGCCTGTAACTTTGCCACCGCGCCAAAAGGCGCCGAGGTCCCTTGAGTGAGCTGTCCATCATAGTTAGGAAAGGGCGTGAAAAACGTTTGATACTGCTAGTGTGAGGTGCGGGGATTTTATGTGTGTGTACATGCCTCTTGTGTAAAGGGTCAGAGAGCGAGCAGGGCAGCAGGTGAGGAGAAAGCAGCCTCCTGGCCACAGGAACTACAAGGGGATTGCGCTCGAGAAACTCATGGATGCAAAAACCTTCCTCGAGTATTACAGCTAATTTTCGACAGCAGATATGGGGTTAAAGCACACTTGCCCAGCCTCGAACGTGCTCACTAATGTTGTGGGCTGATTAAAAACGTTATTGAATTTGAACTTAAACTCGGTCACCAGCTATAGACTGTAAGTGCTTCCTGTTGAGGTTTAATTTTTGTGACAGGAGCCTCGTGCCAGAATGAATCCTGCCCTGCATAGTTATCCACAAAGATGCCACCGTTTTGTGCAATACCTCTACTCAACTGTAGTACTGGCTAATCAGTAAGTACTACCTTGTTGTGTAAATGTATAGTGGTTTTCCTACACTGCAGCTGCGTAAAGGGCCAGAAGATTTGTCTACACTGACCATGTGTGCCTGTAACTTTGCCACCTTGCCAAAAGGCGCTGAGGTCCCTTGAGTGAGCTGTCCATCATAGTTGGGAAAGGGCGGGAAAAACATTTGATACTGTTAGTGTGTGGTGCGGGGCTTCTATGCGTGTGTACATGCCTCTTGTGTAAAGGGTCAGAGAGCGAGCAGGGCAGCAGGTGAGGAGAAAGCAGCCTCCTGGCCACAGGAACTACAAGGGGATCCCGCTCGAGAAACTCATGGATGCAAAGACCTCCCTCGGGTATTACAGCTAATTACCGATGGCAGGGATGGGGTTAAAGCACACTTGCCCAGCCTTGACCGTGCTCACTAATGTTTTGGGCTGATGAAAACGTTAGTGAATTTGAGCTTCAACTCGGGCACCTGCTTTATTTATTTGTAAGTGCTTCTTGTTGAGGTTTAATTTTTGTGACAGGAGCCTCGTGCCATACTTGTAACTATTCTCTGACCCTGCTCTGACCCTTGAAGCAGGATCAGAGAATAGTTGCAAGTAGGAAAGGAGGCACCGCTCAGGAAGCACTTACAGCGTTACAGCAGGTGCCCAAGTTGAAGTTAATTTCTTTGTAACCATTTTTTAAATGGTTACATAGAAATTAGCTTCAACTTGGGCACCTGCTGTAACCCTTTAAGTGCTTCCTGGAAAATATTTGTCCCGCTCGCAGATTCGCTGATTTTCCCGCAATTTTGCGAGATTTGCGGATCACGAAATTGCGGAAAATACGCAAATTCCGCGAGCGGAACACATTTTCGGCCCATAGTTACATGTAGTGCACTTGCAATAAGTCACATTGACCCATCTGCCAAACTATAAATCAGGCCCCAAGTCAGAAGGTAACATCTTTTGCCCAGGAGGAATTTGGTTGGTGTATTCGACCCACGCTCCATTGTAGTCAGCCTCAGAATGCACTTAGGTCCTGGTCTTGTGACCCAATAATTGATTATCATTAGTGCTTTATGCCTTTCAGTGCTATTTCTTCTTAAAACTTTAAAAAGCATATCTATGGTTCCCCTCATTAGATTTTTGCTGTTTTGGTGGCAATTTGTCTATTACATTTTAGTCTATTGTTCTAATTATGTTGGGACTTGTATTTATTTTGCATTTTAACTGTATTATGATTTTGGTACTGCATACATACTTTACACATTGTCCTAAGATAAGCCTGTTTAGTAACTAGCAGGGGGCTGAACTCTGATTAATTTAGTGACTTTGCTGTTTTTCTTTGACAAGGGTTGTAATTGTTTATTGCAATGAGTTGTAGCTCACCCTAAAAAATAAACTTATTTCTTACATGAGTTGAAACTGCAGTTATAAATTCTCCGCAGTGATGGATAAAATAATACAATTAGGGATTACGGATTTACCTCAAAGTCAGTAGGGGAGCCGCTTTTTGCTGACCGGAGTGTTGCTGACGGCTGGGCTTGGCTCCGCTGTGTGTTCGTGGCCGGGCTTGGCTCCGCCGACCTCCTGTCCCTTGCTGTGGTGCCTGAGGGCTGGGCTAAGCTCCGCTCGTGGTCTGGCCGGGCTTGGCTCCGCCGGGCCGCAACAAACTACAACCCTCAGCAGCCCCTCGCAGCAAGGACGCCGCGCACGCAAACAGGAAGCGCCTGGAGACGCATAAAGGCTCCCTCACTATGGAGTCCAGGGGGAGCCGCTTTTTACTGACCGGAGTGTTGCTGACGGCCGGGCTTGGCTCCGCTGTGTGTTCGTGGCCGGGCTTGGCTCCGCCGACCTCCTGTCCCTTGCTATGGTGCCTGAGGGCTGGGCTAAGCTCCGCTCGTGGTCTGGCCGGGCTTGGCTCCGCCGGGCCGCAACAAACTACAACCCCCAGCAGCCCCTCGCGGCAAGGACGCCGCGCATGCAAACAGGAAGCGCCTGGAGGCGCATAAAAGCTCCCTTGCTATTGAGTCCAGGGGGAGCCGCTTTTTACTGACCGGAGTGTTGCTGACGGCCGGGCTTGGCTCCGCTGTGTGTTCGTGGCCGGGCTTGGCTCCGCCGACCTCCTGTCCCTTGCTGTGGTGCCTGAGGGCCGGGCTAAGCTCCGCTCGTGGTCTGGCCGGGCTTGGCTCCGCCGGGCCGTAACAAACTACAACCCCCAGCAGCCCCTCGCGGCAAGGGCGCCGCGCACGCAAACAGGAAGCGCCTGGAGGCGCATAAAGGCTCCCTTGCTATTGAGTCCAGGGGGAGCCGCTTTTTACTGACCGGAGTGTTCTGTGGTCACTACACGGCAGTAAGGACGAAATACCTGATCTCTATTTTAAAGGAGGCAGGGTTCATCCAGGTAAAGCCAGCACTCCTGTTTTTACAGTTATTGCAGACCCCCAGGATTATGTTCCATGTTGATAATTTCCTAGTGGGGGGCTGTTAGGATAAAGAAGAGGAAGCTGATCAATAATTCTTCTAACATGGCTCTATAGCGGATAAAATTAAATATTGTTTACATTATAGGGAATGCTTTCTTTATGAAATTATATGCGTAAATGTAACATGTATGCGATTATGTAGCCCTACCTAACTGACCTCTTTTTATAGTATTTTAATGTATTTAACATGTATTTTTGATGGAAAATATTTTTATACCATTTTTGTAAATATATAGATTGTGTAAATTAATCATGATTTTATTCTATATCAAGTATGTATCTTAGATTGTGTGAATACTTATAGTGCTATTGTCTTTTTATGATATTGATTTATCGAAATAAAGTATTTTGACTGACTGACTGACAGTAGGTCTAACCTTTGTGACCTTTTGGCTTTGCCAATGGTTTTGGCCAATGCTGTGCCGCATGGTTAAAGACATTTTTTTAAAAGCTTTTGACGTAGCTAGCGGCATCATTTTGTTGGAGCACACAACACGCATGCACATGCCTTCTAAGTGAAGCAGCTGTTTTCTTCTTGTTATCAATCTGAATTAGAGCGGTAGCTAACAAGAAACAAGCATTGGCACCGCCAATAGATCACGCTTATGCAAGAGCTATTGGCTTTGCCAATGTGTTTTAACCATGTTGTACACCAATGTGGCTGTTGGTCATCATAGCTAAAAGTTAGCGGTGTAGAGGAGAGTGGTGTTGAGTGCAATCAAATGGAATGGGAAAGAGTGAAGTAAAGCAGAGTGGCAGAGAGTGGCGTGTATTGGAGCGACATAGTGTGGAGTCACATAGAGTGGTGTACAGTTGATTGGCGTAGAGTAGAGTGGAAAGGTGTAGAGTGCACCGCGATGGGATGCCTGGTCTTCACCTTGGGGATGCCCAGTAGGGGTTATCTCGCAGGGAAAGCCAGGATGGGTTCCCAAAGCAAGCGCTAAGAGACCTGTCGGTGATTTGGCGCTATATAAATAGAAATTAACATAACATAACATAACATTGGCGTAGAGTAGAGTGGAAAGGTGTAGAGTGCATTGGTTAGATTGTTGCAGAGTATAGTGGCGTAGAGTGCAGTGGCAGAGATTAGAGTGGTGCATAGTAGAGCGGAGTGGCACAGAGTGGACTGACGCAGAGTGGAGTGGCGCAGATATTGCTGGCTTTAGGGCTGTGTGACTGTGCCAGCCACACCTGGCGCTGACTTTAATGGGGGCTGCCTTGTTTAAAAATAACTATTGATTTAAAAGCATGAGAACTTTCTTGTGCATCCAGCAGTTTTCAGGCAACAATAAAAATGGCAAGATAACTCTGGTGACTAATGTTCCTACTGGTGGGAGAGTGAACTATGAGTGGCAGTGTAAAGAAATGAAATATATGTCAGAGAGAGGCTATGGAGAGATGAGGTGCGCTGTTGGAGAGTTGTAGTGAGTACATTCTTAATGAAGGGGTCTTTGGGTGGTGTATGCCAAAAAAGACTGTTACACCAGATGCCATCAGCGCTAAAGCCTGCCCTGGGTGCAGAGTGGAGGGGCGTAGAGTAGAGTGGCACAGAGTAGAGTGGTGTGCAGTGGTGTAATGTAGAGTCAAGTGGCATAGAGGTCAGTGGCATAGAGTGGTACACACTAGAGTAGCACAGAGTGATGCATAGTAGAGTATAGTGCCATAAATCGCAGTGGCCTAGAGTGTAGTAGTGTAGGATGGAGTAGTGTAGAGTAGAGTGGCGTAGAATTCAGTGGCAGATGGTGCACAGTTGTGTTAGAGTGCAGTGGTGTAGAGTGGAGTAGAGTGGTGTAGAGAGCAGTGGGGCAGTGTACAGTGATGCAGAGTATAGTGGATTGGTGCAGAGTTCAGTGGCCTGGAGTGGTGTAAAGTAGAGTGGTACAGAGTAGAGTGCAGTGGTGTAGAGTGGGGTAGACTGAAGTGGCATAGAGTGCAGTGAGAGTAGAGTGCAGTTGCGCAGAGTGCAGTGGCATGGTGTAAGTGGAGTGGTGTAGAGTGGTGTAGAGTGGAGTACGCATAGTGTGGTAGCACACTGCCATTCCGGACAACACATTTTTAATTGAAATGACCCTTACCTTTGCACAGACATACAGTTTTACTAAACAAAAATATAAAGCACACAGACAAAGATGTGTGTAAATTGCATTACCTCTGTGTAATGATTTGTTTTGATCATATTAAAGTATTTGTTTCCAACACACTTCAGAAATAATAAAAACTGTGCTACATTTGTGTTCCTAAATCTGATATATTCGGAAATACTTACACAGTTAATCTAAATATTGTTGTGTGCTAGAAAAAAAACTCTTTCCTACCCACAGTATCCAGCAAGATTGTCACAAATCCTGTCACTTTGAAGTCAAAGAAAGAAAAGTGCCCTTGGAAGACAGCACCGGACTTTTGACCTCTGTCTTTCAATGCACAACAAATATGACGTGATCAGAACAAGTTTTACAGGCCTGTTTACAGAAAGGGAGCACTTGGAATGATGAGACAGCGCATGACATTTGATTTCCTTCCTTGAATTCCCAGAAAACATGACAAGATAAGAAAAAAATGTAAAGGCCTGTTTACACAAAACAACTTCGTAGAAAAATACCGTAAACATGGTTTAGACACGAGAGGGGCAAACTGACCCCGGACAGCCTTAAGCAAATAAAGCCAGCAAATGGAAAGAATGAAAACGTGGGCTGCAAACCCCAAAGCCAATAGTAAGCAACGGGCTTTGTGAAAGTCCCCAAGATGTCTTTAGCAAACCAGACAGCTGTGCTGGTGAGGGACGAAACATGGATGCAACATGAAATGCAGGTGGGTATAGAAGCAGAATGGAGGGTGTGGGTGTGGGAAGTACATGTATGGGCAAGACCGCAACATGCAGCTGGAGGGAGACAGCACACAGGCAAGAAGGCAATGTGGGAGATTGGTAAAGAAGCACATGGGCCAGAGAGTGTGAAACACGGAGCATGGAGGAGGGGGAAGAGAAACACAGGAGGAAACATATGCACTCTTGTACTTAAAGAAAAAAAGGAAAAAGTAGCACCTAAAAAGTGGGGCAGTGGAAGAACACATTATTGTTCCATACTCCATGGGATGCACAAACACATGAATAAGAATCAATTAAATGAGAGGAGCAATGTGTTCAACCAATGGTAAGCAGTGAGTGGGCTCTAAACCAACTGTAAGCTAGCAATATGTCCAGCACCAGAATGTGCACGCGCTATCTCAGGAAAGACCTAAAATGAATCCCATTAACATTAAAAAGGTTAAGAAGAAATCAAAGTGTTTTTTAAAAAATAGAGGGGATAGTCCACTCACTTTAATTAAGAAAAGAAATATCTTAAATATCAAATTTTTGCTTGGATACAGTTTTCTGTTTGAGGCAATTTAGCTATACTTTATTATATAGTTAATATAAAAGGTGCAATGAATGGCAAATACCTTTATTAGGGAGAATAAAATCCATATACTCATCTTGAAAATGCATGCAAGGTATTTGTAGAAGGCTGGCTCTACCAAACCTTCAACTTTACTTCTGGACTTTCAAAATCAGACAGCTCTGATCCCTGATAGCAAAGCGTGGTTATGTAAAACTAGCTGGTTGGCTGGAGGGGCTGTGTTCACAAATTTCTTGTTTAGCAACGATTTTGGGGATCCTCTTGGTAGACCAGAATGTCTGACGACTCAGGGCCTCATTTATGAGGTTTTGGGGTAAGGCAGCGCCACAAGGAATCTTGCTGCACTGCCCTACGTCAAGGTGCAAGGCTGCCTGCATTGTGGGGCTGAATGATTTTTCCGTGGATGGTGCCCGTTCCTTCTTCTTACCATCTCCTGCAGTTTAAAGTGCTATAGATGGACTACTTTCGTCTATCCCTGTGCTACGATCCTTCTAATGATCTAGCTACAACCACTCTTCTTGGTCATTGTCACCTCTGCTCCACATTTGCAGGAATTGAGTACGGTGCTGATGAAGGACCTAATCATATATTTATTTTTTAATCTTTTTTTGTTAAGCGCTAACTTGTACCAAGAAACGACTTCTTCCTGAAAATATGGTGCATCGCCCCTCTCGATGTTGTCTGGTTATCATGGTGTCCAACCCACAGATGTACCTGGACACTGCCCTGCAGTCAGTGTGTCTAGAACACTCTTCGGTGAAGGAGTCTTGCTTACATGCACAGATGTAGGAAGGAAAGATATTTATCATGGACAGATCCGGTCCGCCCGGGTATCTCAATGTTTTAGGAGTAGGTGGGGTAGATCTTTTGGTTGTCCGCCAACGTTGCTCCACCTGAGGGATTATGGTGCAGAATGCCAAAAGCGTGTTCTTCTTCTTTGACAATTGCAGGGCGGTAGCCTGATCTCGCCCCAACAATTCTAGGTCACACTGCAAGTGATTTGTTGAGCCTCCTTTAGTTTTACTTTTAAACAGCTGTCCTTTGCAAAGTTACTCAATGGTTGTTGGACCTAGATTACCCAAGTCTACATAAGGTAGCTTGGCACAGTAGTGGCTACAGCTAACTCAAGGCGTTCGTTAAGTACTTACAAGTCTCACTCACAGTAACTCAGTGATGAACCACTAAAATAAAGACACAACACCACTGATTGGAAAAATACCGTTACCTTTTATAAAAATAATATGCTTTTCTTGTTATACTCTTTAGTCAGGGATAAAAGACAATCAAGTTACACCTTGTACATGAAATTCAGATCATACTTCAATATTTTTCCTGGTCAGATTTTGAGAATCAAGGGTACATTTAAGATCAGTGGTTATTCAGGTCACAGTACACTTCACTAATAAATTTACAGAAAGGAAAATGCAGTCTGACAGTGCAATACGTGTTTAAAGACTCATTAGCAGGTACATTACCCCACAGCTCTTAAGCAACTGCTCAACTCAACAGAATGACCTGGTTGTAGATCTTCACTGCATAACCCACCAGTTATGTAACTAAAAAGGGAAGACACAATAGTATTAGCAAGGTTCCCCTCACTCTAATTTACAGGCACACCTATCTGGTAGAGGATCTACTTCTTCAGTTACCAAAATTCTGTAAGGCTTTTACCCAGGAACCCTGTGGTTCCCTGCACAGCTTCCTCCTCTCTCCTCTAAGCCAATTATTGGATAATTTTTATTCTACATTAGGCAGTTCACTAGCTTGCTTTCCTCGAATTAGGCTTTCCTGGGCTGTTCAGTTAATTGCTGGGGTCATAGCCCCACTGTCTTGCTTCTTCGGCACTCAGCACTGCCGCCTCCCGCTCTCCCACTACCCAGCTTACTTGTGGGGCTTGTTGAACTATTTGTTCCAGGCGCGCTTCCACTGTGCAGCGCTGGGCCGAGGGGGCCGGGTTGGTGATTAGCGCGTTGCACTGGCTCCGGTAACTGGGGCGTGAGGGGGGCTGTGTGCGCTTTCTTTCCTCAGGTGCGCTTCCGCTTTCCAGCGCTGGGCGGTGGGGGGCCTCGCTGACGATCGGCGCATTCACTCCTCGCTCCACTGGTGAAAGGCTGTCCTGCCTTCCGCCGGTTCTCCTCAGCTTCTTCTGAGAAGCGTCAACACCTCACCGGGCATGCGCGATGCTCTCCTGCACTCCGCCTCTCAAGTCGCGCTGCTCCTCGGCGCCTGCGCGATCCTCGCCTCTCAGGATAAACGCTGTTCTCCTGGGCCTGCCCGAACCTAGGCCCCTCCTGCTCACAATAGTGGACGCGCTCAAGACATGCGCGGGAGCGCTTCCTTCTCGAATGACGCGGCCGGTGCCCCCGGGGTCCCACAGCCGATCGTAGCAGCGCCGCTGCTCCTTCTCAGTCACTTCCCACGCCGGCTTATCAGGAAGGTTGTGCACACACGGCGCCCTCGCTCTTCAGGTCGCTATGGTGCCACAGACACCCGCCTTCACCACAGCTGCTCCACAACACCGGTAAGCGCAGCGCTGAGTATGGGAAGTCAGGGATCCCCTCTGTAAAGAATGTTCTGAGAGGGTTCACCGGAGTTCAGATTTGGAAGGGTCTTCCTTCTCCAGTAGCTTAATTTCCTTGTCAGCAATTGATGTTCTGAGAGGGATTGGTCAAAGGTTGAAGGGGAACAACCCTCTGAAGAAACTGTCTGCCTCAGGGACAAACTAGCTGCTCTCAGTGTGTCCACCTCCTCTCACCACTGCCTCACTCCTCCACTCTTGGGTCAGCCCAAAATGGCTGCTGGTCACTGGCCTTATATAGGGTGGCCTGAGACCTGCAGAAGTCTCTAGTTAATTCCAGAAAGTTCCCTAATGTTATCCTATGGACCTGTCCTCCAGTAGTGTCCGTTATGGCAGTTGGTGGACACCATTTTAGGTCTCTGGAGATCCCTAGATTTTCAAGGGGGGCTGACTAGGCCTCACAGGTTATGAGGGAAAAATGGCGTCATCGCCAAGGAACACCTAGCCCCCTGACAGCATTAAAAATTCCTGATGGACATGTGTAAAAAAAAAATAGAAACTCTGGGAGGCTAAGGGGGACAAAAAAAATAAATTATAATGGTTAGAGTCTCCCCAGAAGCAGACAGGTCTAACACGCGTCCCCCCCAGCTGAAAGTGGGGAGAACTACCCAACCCCTTGGGAGTCCTCATCACTAAGGCGGAAATACCTGGATAGACCGTCTGCATTGGCATGGTCCGTCCCAGGTCGGTGTTCCACCCTAAAGTCCATTCCCTGTAGGGAGATGGACCACCTCAGCAACTTGGGATTCTCCCCCTTCATTTGCATCAGCCAACGAAGGGGGCGATGGTCAGTCTGAACTAGGAAGTGCGAGCCAAACAAGTATGGCCGCAGCTTCTTCAGAGCCCAAACCACTGCACAGGCTTCTCTCTCAATTGTACTCCACCTCCTTTCCCTGGGGAGTAGCCTCCTGGACAGGAAGACCACGGGTTGATCCAAGCCCTCATCATTTAGCTGCGATAACACTGCCCCAATGCCATGTTCTGACGCATCTGTTTGGACAATGAATTCTCTAGCAAAATCAGGGGCCTTGAGAATGGGAGCGGAACACAATGCTTGTTTCAAGGTCATGAAGGCTCGCTGGCAAGCCTCCGTCCAGACTACCCGTCGGGGTTGCTTCTTGGAAGTAAGTTCAGTGAGGGGAGCCACGATAGTGCCATACCCCTTCACGAAGCGACGGTAGTATCCAGTGAGGCTCAGGAAGGCTCGGACCTCTGTTTGAGTCTTGGGGGGCTCCCAGGCGATGATAGCCTCAATCTTTGCCTGGAGGGGCTGCACCGTCCCTCTGCCCACCAAGTGACCTAGGTACACCACCGACCCCTGTCCGATCTGACACTTGCTGGCCTTGATTGTCAAGCCAGCCTGTTGCAGGGCATGAAGAACAGCTTGCAGATGCTGCAAATGGTCCTCCCAGCTGCTACTGAAGACCGCAATGTCGTCCAGGTAGGCAGCAGAAAAAGCTTCCATTCCAGAAAGGACCCTGTTCACCAGCCGCTGAAAAGTGGCAGGGGCATTCTTGAGCCCAAAGGGCATCACACGAAATTGGTAGTGTCCCTGAGGTGTAGAGAAGGCTGACCTTTCCTTCGCCTCCTCGGTAAGGGAAATCTGCCAGTACCCTGAAGTTAGGTCAAAGGTACTTAAGTATTGAGCAGCTCCCAGCCGGTCAATAAGCTCATCCGCCCGTGGGATGGGATGTGCATCAGTTTTGGTTACTGAATTCAAGCCTCGGTAGTCCACACAGAATCTCAATTCAGGTGTGGTGCCTGGTGGGGCAGCTTTTGGTACCAAAACCACCGGGCTAGACCAAGGGCTTCCAGAAGGTTCAATCACTCCCAGCTCCAGCATCTTGGCGACTTCACTCTTGATGCTGGCCTTCACCTTGTCCGACAGCCGGTAGATTTTAGACTTCACAGGTGGGCTGTCTCCTGTGTCCACGTCATGGGTACACAGGTGGGTCCTACCTGGGACAAGGGAGAACAGAGAAGAAAATTGCTCCAGGATCTGGCGGCAATCACTCTGCTGTTCAGGAGTTAGGGATGGCGAGAGAATTACTCCTTCCACCGACCCATCCTTTTCTTGGGACGAGAGAAGATCAGGGAGAGGTTCACTTTCTTCTTCCTCTGCTCCATCGGTTACCATCATTAAGACAACCTCGGGCCTCTCATGATGTGGCTTGAGGCGATTGGCATGCAGCACCCTGTGGGGCTGCCTCGGGGTCTTAAGATCCACCAAGTAGGTGGACTTCCCCTTCTTCTCCAAAACCTCAAAGGGGCCTGTCCAACGGTCCTGGAGGGCATTTAGCTCTCCAGGTTCCATCACCCACACCTTCTGTCCAGGCTCCAGTTCCACTGGGTGAGCGTTGTGGTCATACCACTCTTTCATAACTGCTTGGCTGGCCTCCAAGTTGTCTGAAGCTTGCTTCCACAACTTAGCCATTTGGCTCCAGAAGGCCAGCATGTAGCTCACCACGTCCTGGGGAAGCTTCCTGGGAGTCCGTTCCCATCCGTCTTTCACCAGGCTGAGAGGTCCCCGTACAGGGTGCCCGTACAAAAGTTCGAAGGGGCTAAAGCCCACTCCCTTTTGCGGCACTTCCCTGTAAGAAAACAAGAGACAGGGTAGGAGGATGTCCCATTTCCTCCGCAGGCTCTCAGGTAGACTCCGTATCATACCTTTCAAGGTTTTGTTAAACCTTTCCACAAGACCATTGGTTTGTGGGTGATAAGGAGTGGTAAACCGATAGTTAACTCCGCACTCCTTCCACATAGCCCGTATGTACGCCGAAAGGAAGTTAGTCCCCCTGTCGGACACAACCTCCTTGGGGAAACCCACTCGGGTGAAGATCCCCATCAGGGCCCTTGCCACCACAGGTGCAGTGATGGTCCTCAGAGGTATTGCCTCTGGGTACCGTGTGGCATGATCCACCAAAACCAGTATGAACCGGTGACCAGCTGAAGTTGGTGGATCCAATGGCCCCACAATGTCGATGCCCACCCTCTCAAAGGGGGTGCTAACGACAGGTAGTGGTTCCAGGGGAGCTTTTAGCTTCACCCCTGTTTTCCCACTGGCTTGGCAGGACACACACGTCCGACAATATGTATCAGACGCCACTTTCATTCGAGGCCAGTAGAAGTGGGGGACAAGCCGGGCAAAGGTCTTGTCCTGTCCTAGATGTCCTGCCAATGGTATCTCATGAGCCAGTTCCAGTAGAAAGGCTCTAACGCATTGAGGGACCACCAAAGCTCTGGCTGAACCATGGCCAGGTGCCTTGGGCTCACTGTAGAGGAGTCCATCCTCCCAGTAAATCCGGTAGCTCCCTTCAATGTTTCCTGCTGCCTGGGCATCGGCCTGTTGCCGCAGCCCCTCGAGAGTAGGACACTCTTTCTGAGCTTCACAGAACTCTTCCCTGGAAGGACCTCCCTCCACATGCCATTCAGTAGGGATGGGTAGGTCTTCCAGTGAAGTAACATTCTCCCCTGTGGACTCCAGATCCGCCCCCGCAGGTGGTCCTTCTGTCTCACGAGGTGAAGATGTCGAGGCAGGGTCCTCCGGCCTCCTGTCCTTCTCCTCTCTGGCAGCCGGCTGGGCCATTGTTCCAGGCTCCAGCGTAAGTGAACTCCCCCTTCGGGCAGTCGCGGACCTTGTGCTGACACAAGTCCAGTCAGGGGGTCCCAGCATCTCAGAGTGAGTCTGGTACTCCACCCTCCTCCAAGCATTGTGCTCCATATCATTCCCTAACAGGCAGTCAACAGGCACGGCAGGGCTTACGGCAACTCGAAGTGGACCTGCAACCCCTCCCCACTCAAAGGGAACCTCAGCCACAGGGTAGTGGCCCAATCTGCCGTCAGCCATTACGGCGGGATGGAGTACATCTGGGATGACCTGCTCCGGAGACACCAGCTGACTCCTTACCATAGTCATGCTGGCTCCTGTGTCTCTCAGAGCCTCCCCTCTACGGCCGTTGATGGTGACCCACTGCTCATACTTAGTAGTATTAGAGGGCAGTTGGGTCTTTGGAACCATCTCCTTATCTCCCAGGGACACTAAAGTGACACCCGCCCGCTCCCCTCCATTACTCAAAGGCATCTCCTCCCCGAGCACTACACTAGTGATTCCCGGGGCTTTTCCTCCAGTGGGAGGGGGTGGTCTTTTTGGGCACCTCACATCTCCTTTATAGTGTCCCACACCACCACACTCAAAACAATGAACAACCCTTGGCTGCTGGCTTTGGCCAGGGGTAGGGTTGCGAGGGGGGTTACTCTTAGGGATGAATCCTCTGCCCCTTCCTTGCGAAGTATTTGGTGGCCCTTTTGAGAACTCCCTCTTAGTTTCCCCTCCCTCTTTCTTCTGGGGGGCACCCTGTCCCTGCTTCTGGGAATTCCCTCCAGTCCCCTTAGTCGACACCCGGGTACTAACCCAGATGTCCGCCTCCTCAGCAAGCTTCCTGGGGCTGGTCAGCTTGCTGTCCACCAGATGCTGTCTTAGTTCGGGAAGACACTTCTCGAGTAGGTGTTCCTTGAGTATGAGGTCATATAGTCCCTCATAGTCTCCTACTTCGCTGCCTCTTACCCAACCCTCCAGGGCCTTCCTGGAGTAGTCCAAAAAATCTACCCAGTTTTGCGTGCCCAGCTTGTAGCTGCCCCGGAACTTTTGCCTATATTTCTCAGGGGTCAACCCAAACTTCCTGAGCAGCGCTGACTTCATAGCCGGGTAGTAGGTCTGTTCACTCTGATCAAGGGCCAACAAAGTATCCCTGCCAGTGGGGGGCATGTATTTATATAACCCACCTCCCCAGTGGACTTCCAGAATCCCATGGGCCCTCAGTGAGACCTCGTAGGCGGCTAGCCATTTGGCAATGTCATCACTGGGTACATAGCATGCCATAATATCTTTTGGTAGGTACGGTCTGGGTTCCCTGGTGTTGGTCTGGATATCGCTGCCACCATTCTCTGGTTTGGGGGTTCGTAGATTTAGGGCTTGCAAATCCATCTCTTTGATGGTCCGCTCATGCTCCAACCTCTTTTCCTCCCTCACCATGTCCATCCTGGCTAGTTCTATTCTCATCCTCCTCTCCTCCCTCCTGTCTTCTAACTCGGCGTCGGTCAAACCCCTTTCTGAGACACTACTGCCCACTCTGGAAGGTGTCCTAGGACCTGTTACAAGGTTCTCCCCTCCCGACTGGTACAGAGTTGCGGTCTCCAGGACAGTGTCCTTGTCACTCCCCTCAGGATCTACCTCCTCCCCGGAATGAGCCTCTACCCATGCCCGGATACTGGTCAGCAGCTCAACTTTCCTGGCGCCTTTCTTGAAAAACACCCCCTGCTGCTGACACCATTCCTTCAATTGGGTCACAGTATAATTTTCCAGCTCTTCCACATTTATCTCCATTTCTATTTGGAGTATAAACTTCTTCCCAGGAGAAATCCACAAAGTAACCTGGGGTCAACCTCCACCCACCGCCAGAAGTCAATTTAGAAAAATCAAACTTTAAATTAGGAGGGCCGCAGGGAGAAAACTCCAGGTGAGGTCTCGTGGTTGGCACTGCGTTACTAATAAGTGAGTGTAAGTACAAATCCGTTATCCCACCGCTGAAACACCAATTATGTTGGACCTAGATTACCCAAGTCTACATAAGGTAGCTTGGCACAGTAGTGGCTACAGCTAACTCAAGGCGTTGGTTAAGTACTTACAAGTCTCACTCACAGTAACTCAGTGATGAACCACTAAAATAAAGACACAACACCACTGATTGGAAAAATACCGTTACCTTTTATAAAAATAATATGCTTTTCTTGTTATACTCTTTAGTCAGGGATAAAAGACAATCAAGTTACACCTTGTACATGAAATTCAGATCATACTTCAATATTTTTCCTGGTCAGATTTTGAGAATCAAGGGTACATTTAAGATCAGTGGTTATTCAGGTCACAGTACACTTCACTAATAAATTTACAGAAAGGAAAATGCAGTCTGACAGTGCAATACGTGTTTAAAGACTCATTAGCAGGTACATTACCCCACAGCTCTTAAGCAACTGCTCAACTCAACAGAATGACCTGGTTGTAGATCTTCACTGCATAACCCACCAGTTATGTAACTAAAAAGGGAAGACACAATAGTATTAGCAAGGTTCCCCTCACTCTAATTTACAGGCACACCTATCTGGTAGAGGATCTACTTCTTCAGTTACCAAAATTCTGTAAGGCTTTTACCCAGGAACCCTGTGGTTCCCTGCACAGCTTCCTCCTCTCTCCTCTAAGCCAATTATTGGATATTTTTTATTCTACATTAGGCAGTTCACTAGCTTGCTTTCCTCGAATTAGGCTTTCCTGGGCTGTTCAGTTAATTGCTGGGGTCATAGCCCCACTGTCTTGCTTCTTCGGCACTCAGCACTGCCGCCTCCCGCTCTCCCACTACCCAGCTTACTTGTGGGGCTTGTTGAACTATTTGTTCCAGGCGCGCTTCCACTGTGCAGCGCTGGGCCGAGGGGGCCGGGTTGGTGATTAGCGCGTTGCACTGGCTCCGGTAACTGGGGCGTGAGGGGGGCTGTGTGCGCTTTCTTTCCTCAGGTGCGCTTCCGCTTTCCAGCGCTGGGCGGTGGGGGGCCTCGCTGACGATCGGCGCATTCACTCCTCGCTCCACTGGTGAAAGGCTGTCCTGCCTTCCGCCGGTTCTCCTCAGCTTCTTCTGAGAAGCGTCAACACCTCACCGGGCATGCGCGATGCTCTCCTGCACTCCGCCTCTCAAGTCGCGCTGCTCCTCGGCGCCTGCGCGATCCTCGCCTCTCAGGATAAACGCTGTTCTCCTGGGCCTGCCCGAACCTAGGCCCCTCCTGCTCACAATAGTGGACGCGCTCAAGACATGCGCGGGAGCGCTTCCTTCTCGAATGACGCGGCCGGTGCCCCCGGGGTCCCACAGCCGATCGTAGCAGCACCGCTGCTCCTTCTCAGTCACTTCCCACGCCGGCTTATCAGGAAGGTTGTGCACACACGGCGCCCTCGCTCTTCAGGTCGCTATGGTGCCACAGACACCCGCCTTCACCACAGCTGCTCCACAACACCGGTAAGCGCAGCGCTGAGTATGGGAAGTCAGGGATCCCCTCTGTAAAGAATGTTCTGAGAGGGTTCACCGGAGTTCAAATTTAGAAGGGTCTTCCTTCTCCAGTAGCTTAATTTCCTTGTCAGCAATTGATGTTCTGAGAGGGATTGGTCAAAGGTTGAAGGGGGAACAACCCTCTGAAGAAACTGTCTGCCTCAGGGACAAACTAGCTGCTCTCAGTGTGTCCACCTCCTCTCACCACTGCCTCACTCCTCCACTCTTGGGTCAGCCCAAAATGGCTGCTGGTCACTGGCCTTATATAGGGTGGCCTGAGACCTGCAGAAGTCTCTAGTTAATTCCAGAAAGTTCCCTAATGTTATCCTATGGACCTGTCCTCCAGTAGTGTCCGTTATGGCAGTTGGTGGACACCATTTTAGGTCTCTGGAGATCCCTAGATTTTCAAGGGGGGCTGACTAGGCCTCACAGGTTATGAGGGAAAAATGGCGTCATCGCCAAGGAACACCTAGCCCCCTGACAGCATTAAAAATTCCTGATGGACATGTGTAAAAATAAAAATAGAAACTCTGGGAGGCTAAGGGGGACAAAAAAAAAAATTATAATGGTTAGAGTCTCCCCAGAAGCAGACAGGTCTAACAATGGTGGTTTCGATTATTCTATCATACATCACAGAAATGTATCATTATGTATTTCTGGGAGGTGTATACAATTAACTGGTGCTAAATGGCTTGTTATATCTTCATATGATAAACACAGAGACTATGAAGAGGAGCCATGGATGCATGCATTCCTATAATAGGAAGGATATTCTAAAAGAAGAGAGGTAACAAATGGGTTGAAGAGTAAACACTTTACTTTTTCCGTGCACTTTCAGCGTTTCACGCTACCCTTGTAGGGGAGGGTCCGGGTTTCATTGTCATAAGTGCTGTGAGGAGGAAGAGTAGGACTCACTGCATGTACATTACTGGTAAGAATTATGCATTTTCCCCTTTTCTCAGCTTTAATGACTGGCCAAATCTGCAAATCAGATGGTGACACACAAATAACAGCTACAAATCCTAAGGCTTAATGAAAGCCTCTTAGTGAAACCTCTGAAAAGAGACTTTTCTAGCTCGGATTTAGAAGGTCATGTAAACCCTGGCAGTGGCTCGCAGCTCACCGGGTCAGAGCAGGCCAGGGCCCTCTGGTGGAGATGGAGAATCACAGAGAGGCACAAAGTGTTCTCACCTGATAGGGAACGTGCTGTCACTTTATGGAAACTGACAAGGTGGCACTTAAAACTGAAGCTAAATCGAGGTTTATTGATTTGCAGGAAAAATGACAACAATATTATATTATGTATATATTCGTATTAGATAAAAGGGAATACCTGCAATAACTTGGAGCTGTTAATTTTAAAACCTAACCGCTCAAAATGATGATATAGTGCTAGACTATGATTTGGACGTTTTGCTCCAGGTTATTGTAACTTTTTAGTTTAATATTATGTGTTCAATTTGTTAACATCTCACTTATGCCAACGCATTTTGTATCTATTCTGTTTCCTAGTTCTTCGTGTTTCTGTATCTTGCTCTGATGGATTAATTGTTTGTTAAATTAATTGTATTTTGAACTGATTAATCAGTTTTCTAAATCGTCAGGTGTCACGTTTACATTTATGCTAGAAAGGTGTTTTCAGAATCTTAGCTGTGCACAATTTACCATAAGGTTTTGTAGATGTTACCAGCAAAGTACTTGTTTCAACATTTTCTCAACAGGCAACAACGTTCAATTTGATTTGTCCCTTTCCATGCTTCAGCTTGTCATTTGCTATGACTACCCACCATAGTCAGAGATCCTCACCTTCTAGGAGCAATCTCTTGACCCGTCATTGCAACCTCAGCTGCAGTGGTTGCAGGTAAGGCTGTGAACTTTGCAGATGCCTTCTCCTTGCTCAGTAACATCATGCCTCGCTTGGCGGTCCGGGGCAGAGCGATCTAGTGGTTGTCACCATTCCTTAAATACGGTGGGGTGACTGTCACTGTGAACAGCTAGGCCTGTGGAGATGGCCTTCAACCCAAAGGTTTGTGGCAGCGAAGCCAGCTGATGCTCAGCCAGTGGAAACTTGATGGTTTCTAACCTTTAAATGGGGCGGGGGAACCGCAGGTTTGGCACGATAGAGACCCAACGATCTAGGGCTCTTCTCCTGCTCTGCCAAACCCTACGCGACCATTTGGCTCTACTTTTGATCTAAATTAGGAGGACCAGCCTAGGTGCAGCAGGGCTTGGACAGATTTTTTGGCTAAACACCAATATTGAAAATGAGTCATCTTTAGATTCATTTGAGTTACACACCCCTGTGCTACAGCAACAACACCAACAAAATGACAGATACCACAATGAACTCCTACTAATAATTCACAGTCCTAGTCCTGTGCACCATGCCCCGGGGCGCCACACCCAACCTATTTTTCAAACTGAAGGTTGCCTCCCAGGGTTTGCCTGCAGTTCTGCACGACCGGATCCTGTAACTCTGAACACTTTTCAGGATATTCTTCGCAGTGTTTTTTAAGATGCATTTACAGTTTGACACCACAGAGTCACCGGGCCTGCTTGATTTCAACCACCTTAATAGTTGATTTAACATTGGGAACACCATAGCAGTACGACACTTTTCTCTTTCCCATTGATGTGAAAATCGCAGCATATCAATAAGACTCAACAAAGTAAAAGGTAGTAGCCACAAAAAACAGTTAATATGATATGGTATGTGAATTAAGTAAAACAACAATGTGCACAATATAAACCAATAGCAGGTACACCTTCTCATCTAAGTTTTATAGAAAAAAGGGAAATTCTGCGCTCTGTTGAGGTGGGGTAGAAAACATTGGCTGCACAAGCTTCTACAATGTGCACCTCTCTGTGGATCGCTGGACCAGGGTTCAAATCCCTGCCTCGGCGGGTCTTGGGCTCAAAAATTCCACGGACCTGATAATTCTCGCCTCAGTGCCTATTCCAATCATGGAGTCCCACTCTGCAACTCTGGGCAATAGCTTGCTTAATCTCCACAACGGCCCGACAACGCTAAGGATGCCTGGCCTCCACCTTGGGGGTGCCCAGGAGTGGACGCCTCACAGGGAAAGCCAGGATGAGTTCCACAGCGGTATTCGTACAAGCGCCTTGAGACCCTTGTGGGTGAGTAGTGCGCTATACAAGTATCAATTTACATTTTTTACATTTATCCTTCTAGACATGTAGGAACGTTGCCTCCCCCGATGATCACAAACCAATTACAGACCTTCCTTTCTTCTACTGGTTAGAAGTTATCCCAGTGAGACTTCCTCCTACTAGCTCTCTTTGTTGCTTGTCTCTTTTCGAGCTCATAACTAAGCTGTATGTATATATGGCTGTTGTAGGCGTCCCTTCCAAATGCCAAATTGGTATCATATTCTCAATGTTTTGTAACCAAAATCATGTTGCAAAACATTAACATTTTACTGACCTCCAAGTTGGGTGATAACCCATTTGCAAAGGGAAAGGGTCCCTTTAGGACCCTTCTCCTTTGTGAATTAAAAGAAAACTTTTGTTGGGGAGTTGGCAGTAGTCCTGGTGGACCACTGAACCACTGCCAACGTGACCAGGTCAAATTCTCAAGCAAACAAAAAAAGTTGTTTCTTTTTAAGCTCAGTCTCGTTTGCTTTAAGGCATTTAAAACACATGTTTACTTTATTGAAAAGCAATCAGAAAGATGATGGTCTGCTATTCACTGGCAAGGGGGATTCCTTCCTCTTGAAAGTATAGGAGGGTTGCCACCTGTGTATTTCACCTGAGGGCAGCTCATTAGGCATAATTGGGCGCATTTTCCCTGTTTGTGCCTGAGCGCACCTTTTGCGCTGTGGCACAAACAGGGAAACTGTGCATAATACTGCCCCAGCATCATTTATTTATAAACAACATATCTCATCAGAAGGCTTCCGTGCGCTGTACATACCTTTAGAAAAGATAACACAGCAAATAAACAAATCAACAAAACGTAAATTGACAAAATGTAAGCAATCAATTTTACAACAAGAACGTTTTTCATATTAGTTTATAAAGTGCGCCCTTGACTCAACCTTTTAGTCAGAGCAGAAGCCCGTGACGTTTTTTGCTGTGCTGTTTCCATGCCTCTAATTGACCAGGGTGTGGCTGGATGCCAGGCCATCTTGGTACACGAGATGCCACATGGCATTCCTGACAGGCTATTTCGTTGAGGACAATGGGCACTCTACAAAATCTACCAGGAGTTCGAGGTGGAGACACCAGGGCTAGCTACAGATCCCATTTGATATCTCCACCACTAATACTGACCATTATGAGTTTCTGGGCCGGATGTATGACGTTACAACGCATACTTTTACAACTACCTACCATTACAACGCAACTTTTACAACGCATACCATTACAACGCATAGTGCTTTGGGGCGCTGGATAGTGAATAGTTTAATTCACTATTCCAACTCCAGTCCCCGTGGATAGTAGGGAAGGTTATTGGATAGTAAATTAACCTATTCCCTATCCTAGAGCGCCCCCCAGCGCAATGCGTTGTAATAGTTTGCGTTGTAAAAGTTGCGTTGTAATGGTAGGTAGTTGTAAAAGTTGCGTTGTAACGGTTGCATACCTTCTGGGCCCAAACCTAAGGAAGACATATGACCCCGAACACCTGTGTCCATTTATACCCTCTATTAATCTCCCTGCACAAGCAGGAGTAAAATGTATCTGGAAGCTCCGTATACTTTATTGGGTTAGTTCCAAACCAGCACCCACTAAAACTAGTAATTTAGAGGGACAATATCCCCGCCAGCAATACCACTCCTTAGCAATCATTATTATGGTCTGTGTATTAATCTAAAATAAACATGAAGAATTTGAAAGCATTTGGAGTTGTCATTAAACTACAAGAACAAAGATTTGGATTGTTTCGATGAAATTAAACTCTGGCCTACTGTTGTACATAATAGATTAGACAGGCTACGTAATATTACAGTTCACACATCCTTACAAAGTGCACATTCACTTGGCTGATTGTGCATTTACTATAAACTAGGGTTCTCCAAAGTCGGTCCTGGAGGGCCGGATCCATGACATATTTTTAAGATAACTACATTTATCTAACAGGGGATATGCTAAATAACATTGCATGGATCCGGCCAACCCGGACCGACTTTGGAGAAGCCTGCGATAAACCAATTTAATCCAGTATTTATTATGATATATTGTATGTGGAATGTTTGGGCTGTATTTATATGATGTCATAGAATGTTAGAAGTAGATAAGCTTGTTGCATGATGAGGAACTGATCCTTCCTCAAACCCTGTTTGTGGGCCTCATTTATACATATATATTTGGCATAAACACCACAAAATATAAGACTCCTTTTAGCCCTAATGAGTATAAGATCAAAGGCAGTTACAACTGAAAAAACGAGTATGCCGTGTAGGTCTTGACATGCATAGGCCATTTATCACTCCAGGCTTTTGTCATTTTACAGTTCGGCAAGGACAGCACTGTGCTAGTCCTATGCTTAAAAACTTTGCTGTAGAAATGGCAAAAGACTTTGTCCATTTCTATCTCGGCGTGGATAGCACTATGCTAATCCTATGCTTAAAGACTTTGATAGAAAAGCAGACATTTGAGGTGATCAGATCTAGAGTGTCGCTGGTGTTGAGAGTGCTCCATACAGGAGCTGCTTTTCACCTAAACTTGAGAACTACCCAGAGTTCTCTGCTTCTTTTTTGCATAATTTATTTGTCACTCTATGCCTGAAAGGGTATTATATATATATATATATATATATATATGTTAATAAAAACATGATATTATTATTTGATGGTATTTACTGTTGTAACAATTTGGCGACGGCTTGAAACGGAGGTCCACAGTAGAGAAAGTTCCTGTACTACTGAAGTGAAAATCGGAGCTAACAGAAATGATTTATGATATGGAAAACCTGTTGTGGGGAGAAAAGCAGAAATGTAATGGATTTGCAAGTATCGTATTTTAACTGTAAAGCATGTGGCTTATGCATGAAGTTAACTGTCATCGGTGTAGTTACCGTTTGTTGGTATAACTGTCAATCCTGAAGGTAGCGGTTGGTTGGCGTGAGTTGCAACACGGCTGCAGAGACACGCACAACTTGCTGTCAGTGAATGTGTAAATGGAAGTGCGTCACACGCTCAGCGAGTCATATGCAAGGTGAGCGTAGCGTGATGTGCCGCCATTTAGTTTTGGGCACACATCATATGTGCATTTTGACTGACTACAACACAGAGTTTAAAAAGCATAACAACAAAGTTTGGCAAAGAGCATTCTTTGTTGATTTACTTCTCAGAGCATCGGTGAGCCAATTTTAATACAGTGCAACAGAAAGCATTCTTCATTCATCTACATCGCAAGGTTGCGGGGAGGCAGTTATATTCTGTGCATGTATTGGTAGTACTGTCTCACATTCTGAATTATTATACTGGCTGTATAAAATGAAACATCTATGTTGTCTGAATTGTGGTAATTTTTCAAGCAATTACCAACTGCAGATACTTGGTGAGAAGCATAATATATACCAGTAAGTTGTGGAAAAAGAGATGAAAGGCACATTTCATGTTTAAATAGAAATTCTTTATATGATGTTTTTTTCCAGAAGAAAAGCATAAAAAAGTTTTAAAACACCATGGCACACAGAAATACAATTCGCCTAACAGCTATGTTTTTAAATGAACCAAGTAAGCCACATATGTGATGGAAGAACTGGCACAGATCTTTTGAAAATTACCTGGTGGCAATCGATGTGAAGGGATATAATCCGGAAAGAAATAGAAAAAGCTATAATGTTTGGGCTACTAGGTAACGCAGGTCAAGAGATTTTTAATAATTTACAGGAGTGTGAAAATTTATCAGGTCAATTCATAATTTTGGATGAATATCAAGAAACAGTTAAGCACATGGAGAAACAATTCACAGAAGAACCAAATGTAATGGTTGAAGGGCATGGATTTTGTATGAGTAAACAGTTGCAACATGAAAATAAAGAAGAGAAATTTACAGAGTAAAGAATTCTAGAGGGAAGTTGCAAATTCTATGAAATGGTTGACATGTACATCAGAGATCAATTTGTTTTCTACTGTCACTCTAAATAAATTCCAGAAAGACTATTACCATGCAGAAATCCAACATTACAAAAAGTAATTGACATTGCTAAAGGCATTTGATTTCATCCAAAGCATTGGACTCTGATAGTGTGCAATTTTCTAATGTGATTTTTTTACAGGAAAAGAAGAAATATGAAAGTAGAACCAATGACCAGTTTAGAAGTAACAGATGTGGCTTGAAACGTCAAATGGCATATATTCCAGGATGTCCAGCTCGTGGCAAAAGATGTAAAAAGGGTTGTTAGTCTGGTCATTTTGCTTCTGTTTGTAAAAAAGTTAAAAGTGGGAATATAACTAGAGTTAAAGTAAGTGCTGTTGATGAGTTTGATGAAGAAATGTGCTCTAACATAGTATTCACTGTGGAAGACACATCAGGAACATTTAGGAGTGGTGTGCATCAGGAAAAGTGTTATGGCAGACTTAGGGTCACCTATAACCATTATTGCTGATCAAACGTATTATAAGTGTGGGCAACAGGTCAAATTACAGGAAACTGATGTAAATCCAAAGGCGTTTGGAGAATTTGTTAAGGAAGAAGCATCACAATAAAAATGTATGTGGCAGACAGGGGCAGGAACATTGTATGGTGGAAGGATCTTGGATGACTTGGGGTAACTCTTAAACCAGGTACACCTGAACCCATTGTTCTGGGTGAAATACCAGTGTCTTATATGAGTTAAGAAGCAGAACTAACTCTTGAGAATGTGTTAAGTAAAAACAAGGAAGTCTTTGCGGATCATATTGGATGTGTAAAGGGGTTTGAGCATATAATCAAAATGAAAGCCATGGCAATACCTGTCAAACACAAAGTCAGACTAGTACCTCTATCAGTAAGTAATTAGTTGAAAATGTTATTGGGTAAATCATGCAGAGAAGTGGTTATTGAACCCATTGACCCGTCATAATGGGTTTTTGCAATCGTAGTTACAAAAATAATACAGGAGAAATTAGTCTATGTGCTGACTTGAGATCTCTTAATAAAAACATAATTGTGGATTGTCATCCACTACCCAAAATTCAAGAATTGCTGACTGCAATCTGTGGCTCTAAATTTTTTCATTGATAGATCTCAAGTCAGCATACCACCAAGTGAGGTATTCTGAAGAGCCAAATGATTACACAATATTTGTAACTCCTTTTGGCGCTCACAGATATGGGCCATCCTCCGCTGCAAGCGGTTTAAAGAAATTAATGGATGTAATTTTCAGAGATGTAAAATGTGTGGAAATATTTCAGGATTACATTTTAATACATCCAGGACTATACAAGAACAAAATTAAATTTGAACAGTGTTTTATCAATACTAAGCAAAAAGCTATGACTGTTTCAAACTCTAAGTGTAAGTTTTTACAAGATAAGATTGAATATCTAGGGCATATGCTACCTGCAGATGGCATTAAACCAAAAGAAGACTTAGGGGCTCATTGCGATGGGCTAAAACCACCACAGGCAGCCTGCCGGTGGCGGTTTCACCGCCATCGTAGGGCACTTCTCTGCCCACCAAATTACAATGTAAGCAAGAACAATTCCCAACAGGTTTTATTCGAAGACAGTTTTAGTAGTGTATGCAATATGCATTACTGGAAGGGAAAGAACCAAGGAGTCAATAGATTTTCAACAGAAGTGGTATTATTTACCAAGAAGCAACAGGAAAGTCTCACATGACAATACAGTTAAAACAGCACTGTACAGAGTGGATCATGTGACAACCCAGTGACACTTGGTGCAAGGTGCTATGTACAATTGGTGATAGTGAATGTGCAAGTGCTAAACAGCAGCGTGGACGGCGCATGAAACAAATTATTTACATCAAGTAATGGCTTCTCAAAACAAGTTGTAATTACTTAAAATACAATTATTTAAATAGAAGCACTAAACGTGGTATGCGTCGTATCATTCAAGCTGTACAGTCGACGGCGTTTCGATCCCCTTTAACTCGGGATCGTCATCAGGACAGGGTTGTCGATGGGAACAATGCTGTGGGCAAGAAGGGGCAGATTGAGCGGGAGAACCTGGTTCGAAACGGAGAGAGGGGAGAGGGAGAAGGGGAGGAGGGGGAGTGAGGCAGGTGGGTTGGTGATTGGGTTACCTGCAGGATAGTGAAAGTCAAGGTGTGTATGAGGTGCAATGGCAGTGGTGGCCGGACCGGGAATAGTCAGGTGTAAATAGGGGGTGACTAAAGTGTGGTACAAGTATTAAAAGGGCGGAAAAAGTTCCAAGGGCTATTTTACGTGTGACCAAGTGCTATAGTGTGAAAATTGGGTAACTGCGGTGAGACAGGTGATAGAAAGTGACGGGTGTGAAGATAGGTAAACACTTACAATAATACCCCGGGTATTGAGTATGGGTATATGAAGTCCAGGTGGTCGCTCAAAGTCAAAGACTGTGGGGAGGCAAGAATATGCAATGGTCAATTACAAGTTAGGAGGAATGGATACAGACCTAGTTATCTGGATCGGTCAAATTACCTGATCGAAGAGTTATTGGATCAGCGGCGGGACTTGCTATGCCTGAGGGGAAAAAGGGAGTGGGAATGAGTATGCGCCGATAGCGTCATTAGACGAGAAAGGGTCTACAATTGGACCGCTACGGTCGTTGGGTACAGGGTCTTACCTGACTTAAGCAGGGCGGCAGACGGCAATCAAGGCTCATCTGGGGGTTCGGTTTCCAAGCAATGAATGCTGCAGCTACCTGTGTCTGGGGGAGACCGGTAACTAAATCAGGAAGTGAAGGGCTGGGGGCGGTGACCCGGGATCGCGAGAGGCCGGGAGGGGGGCGTGTCACAGCGTTGTCTGGGTAACGCTGTGAAGCGGGAAGTGGTCGGCGAAAGGAAAGCCCTAACAGGTCTAGAGCTATGGGGGCGTGTCGCGGCGTTACCAGGGTTGCACTGACAGGCAGGAAGGCGAGAGGAAAGTTTAGCGGGACAGATCACATAGGTCTGACACTTTGGAGGGCGTGTCAGGTGGACGTAAGCTGGGATTACGGGGGAGGCGGGGTAGTTCATGCCATGATCGACATTGCAAGCACAAAGTTAAATGTACATGGTTACATTACATTTTGGTATGGCAAATCACGCAAAGGAAATCACAATAACATATTGGGGGTTACATATGGTCAGATGTGGTTTAAAACCGGATGATTAAGTACATGTCACGGGACTAGAGAAAGAGGGGCACAAAAGGTTCACAGTGTAACAATTATTGGATTATAAGAAAAGCAAGGGTATTTCATCCTAACATGGAAGTCAGATACAATTCATGGGGCTCCAAGGTATAAAACCGGCCGGTTAAATACAAGGCAGTCGTTTAATTAGGGCGGTGATGTACTGAGAATGAATTGGAGAAGTACAAGGCAGGGGGCTGTTTAGAGCGGTGTTGTGCTTAGATTGAGATAGTGTTTGTCCACTCATCAAGAGTATTTAGCCCGTGGTTGACCGAGTCAACTCGTGCAATCCATTTGCATTCTGCTCATGGACAACGGATAGCGTAAATGACATTTTGGGTCTTGCAGTTAGAATGGTGGGATAGTTGGTGGGTATGGCCATTATAGACAAACTCTTTGGTGTTAAAGGTTAATTCGCAAACGCTGCATGATTGACATTTGAAGTGTCCAATGACCGGACTTAATCCCCATGCAGCCGTGATGGTATGTTTTTCAGTTGTGGTGGTGGGCCAAGTAATTGCCCGTACAAGATGGTTGGCAATGTTGTTGCCCCTCTGGTAGGAAAAAAGAGGTGGTGCGTGAAAATGTTCATCAAAGCGTAACACTGGCCAGTTCTTTTTGATTATTTTCGCCACCTGGTTACTGTCTGGGCTAAAGACAGAGACAAAGGGGATTCTATCCATGGATTTTTTGTTTTGATTCGGCGTCAGCAGGTCCTCGCGGTGGTTGTACCATGCTCGTCTCTTAGCAGCGTTTGCGAATTAACCTTTAACACCAAAGAGTTTGTCTATAATGGCCATACCCACCAACTATCCCACCATTGTAACTGCAAGACCTAAAATGTCATCTACGCTATCCGTTGCCCATGTGACCTTATCTACATTGGCCAGACCACCCAAATGGTCAAACAACGGATAATACAACATAAGAGCAGAATTAACTGCAAAGTACTCACTGCTCCACTTGTCACTCATTTTCTGGAAAAATCACACATGGACATGGATTTGAGATGGATGGTTATTGAAAAACCGATATTACCCATCAGAGGGGGGAACATGTCAACTCTACTCAATAGAGCAGAATGCAAATGGATTGCACGAGTTGACTCGGTCAACCACGGGCTAAATACTCTTGATGAGTGGACAAACACTATCTCAATCTAAGCACAACACCGCTCTAAACAGCCCCCTGCCTTGTACTTCTCCAATTCATTCTCAGTACATCACCGCCCTAATTAAACGACTGCCTTGTATTTAACCGGCCGGTTTTATACCTTGGAGCCCCATGAATTGTATCTGACTTCCATGTTAGGATGAAATACCCTTGCTTTTCTTATAATCCAATAATTGTTACACTGTGAACCTTTTGTGCCCCTCTTTCTCTAGTCCCGTGACATGTACTTAATCATCCGGTTTTAAACCACATCTGACCATATGTAACCCCCAATATGTTATTGTGATTTCCTTTGCGTGATTTGCCATACCAAAATGTAATGTAACCATGTACATTTAACTTTGTGCTTGCAATGTCGATCATGGCATGAACTACCCCGCCTCCCCCGTAATCCCAGCTTACGTCCACCTGACACGCCCTCCAAAGTGTCAGACCTATGTGATCTGTCCCGCTAAACTTTCCTCTCGCCTTCCTGCCTGTCAGTGCAACCCTGGTAACGCCGCGACACGCCCCCATAGCTCTAGACCTGTTAGGGCTTTCCTTTCGCCGACCACTTCCCGCTTCACAGCGTTACCCAGACAACGCTGTGACACGCCCCCCTCCCGGCCTCTCGCGATCCCGGGTCACCGCCCCCAGCCCTTCACTTCCTGATTTAGTTACCGGTCTCCCCCAGACACAGGTAGCTGCAGCATTCATTGCTTGGAAACCGAATCCCCAGATGAGCCTTGATTGCCGTCTGCCGCCCTGCTTAAGTCAGGTAAGACCCTGTACCCAACGACCGTAGCGGTCCAACTGTAGACCCTTTCTCGTCTATTGACGCTATCGGCGCATACTCATTCCCACTCCCTTTTTCCCCTCACGCATAGCAAGTCCCGCCGCTGATCCAATAACTCTTCGATCAGGTAATTTGACCGATCCAGATAACTAGGTCTGTATCCATTCCTCCTAACTTGTAATTGACCATTGCATATTCTTGCCTCCCCACAGTCTTTGACTTTGAGCGACCACCTGGACTTCATATACCCATACTCAATACCCAGGGTATTATTGTAAGTGTTTACCTATCTTCACACCCGTCACTTTCTATCACCTGTCTCACTGCAGTTACCCAATTTTCACACTATAGCACTTGGTCACACGTAAAATAGCCCTTGGAACTTTTTCCGCCCTTTTAATACTTGTACCACACTTTAGTCACCCCCTATTTACACCTGACTATTCCCGGTCCGGCCACCACTGCCATTGCACCTCATACACACCTTGACTTTCACTATCCTGCAGGTAACCCAATCACCAACCCACCTGCCTCACTCCCCCTCCTCCCCTTCTCCCTCTCCCCTCTCTCCGTTTCGAACCAGGTTCTCCCGCTCAATCTGCCCCTTCTTGCCCACAGCACTGTTCCCATCGACAACCCTGTCCTGATGACGATCCCGAGTTAAAGGGGATCGAAACGCCGTCGACTGTACAGCTTGAATGATACGACGCATACCACGTTTAGTGCTTCTATTTAAATAATTGTATTTTAAGTAATTACAACTTGTTTTGAGAAGCCATTACTTGATGTAAATAATTTGTTTCATGCGCCGTCCACGCTGCTGTTTAGCACTTGCACATTCACTATCACCAATTGTACATAGCACCTTGCACCAAGTGTCACTGGGTTGTCACATGATCCACTCTGTACAGTGCTGTTTTAACTGTATTGTCATGTGAGACTTTCCTGTTGCTTCTTGGTAAATAATACCACTTCTGTTGAAAATCTATTGACTCCTTGGTTCTTTCCCTTCCAGTAATGCATATTGCATACACTACTAAAACTGTCTTCGAATAAAACCTGTTGGGAATTGTTCTTGCTTTCACAATATCTCCCATCCCAACGAGGTCTATGGGTTTTCTCCTGTTGTTCTTACACACCAAATTACAATGGCGGGCGGTTTGCTGGCAGATGCAAAGTCCATCCAGCTTGGGTCCGCCACAGGCAATTCTTACGATTGCTTGGAGGACCCACTCTGCGTCAACAATATGGTGGCAGTGCCTAGCAGGCTCCACACGCCATATTATGATGCTGGAAACCATCATTCACAGGCTGGCAGGGTTTGTATTTGGGGGCCGGTAGCGTGCCCCCCTTGTTTTGGAGCTAGGTGGGTGTGCACTGGGGGGGGGTACCTATGCTACCCCCTACATTTCCCTGCACCAGGAGGGCAGGCACCGTGTGGTGTCCGCCACGTTGGTGCAGGGAAATGTAAACAGTGCATTTCTGACCTTGCAGCGCGTGCTTCAGCCAGCAGCACCCTCCCCAATGTTAGAGATACACAATGCTATCTCCACGGTGGCGGTCGCATCATAATCTGTTTGTGGGACCGCCGCCTTACAGGCGCCCGTCGTAATGAGCCCCTTAGTTAAGACAATGAGAGAAGCACCAAAACCAGATGATAGAGAAGCACTCAAACCATTTACGGTGCTTAGTGAATACAATTCACGGTTTATATTATGATATGCTGAAATGGTAGAACCAATGCGGAAATTGTTGAGAAAAGGTGCAAAGTTTGAGTGGGGTAAAGATCAGGAGAATGCTTTTCAAGAAACTAAAAATGCTAAAGAAGAAGCACTTGCCCTCTTACATATGACTCAAGTGGTAAAAATATTATTATCATGGATGCTAGTGCATCAGGCATTGGAGCACTATTGACTCAAAGAAAAGTGAACAGGAACACACTGTAGCATTCATTTGTAGAAGATTGAAGAATGCTGAGCGTTTTTACAGTACCATAGTAGCCCTAATATCTCACCCCTATCGATAGGGTACATCTAACTGTGCCCTTATCCTATACCTACACTTTCGTACCTCTTCTCTTATGTATACTCTGTTGTTACTACCCCTACCGATTATATGCCCTTGTTTCTCTATACTTGTAAACGTACTCTTGCTCTCTACCTCCTGCCAAAGTTTTTGTATCTCTTCCACTGCTCATATCCCACTATATCTACCTCTACTTATACTCTTGTGCCTCTACTGCTGCGCTAGCACCTCAGCCCCTGCCTCCAGCCGAGTACCTTTCACCTACCTACACGTCAATACTTCTATGCCTCTAATATTCTCACACTGGTACTCTCACCTACACCCTTTTATCACTACCCCTCCTTATAATAGTGTTCTTTACCCATATATGTGGTCCTATCACGTATATCCCTGCCTACTTTGCAGTACCCCATCTCCTGCCTATGCATAAGTACCTCTTCCCCTGCTAATTCCCAAGCATTGGTTCTCTTACCTATGTCCCAGTACATCTAACCTTACGTATACCCTACAGTTGCTTCCTCATTTCACTTATCTCATTTTCCTGTTGTTGTTGGAATTTCACCAAAATGAAGTTTCACCAGCTGTTGTGAGATCTTTTTTGTGTATGTTTCTCAGAAATGATACATAGCAGCTAAAATACTTGAGCTTTAAAACAAAGCTTGACCAGCACCGTCTTCAGCTTCCTCCTGAACGATGTCACAACTTTCAGGTCTTATGGAAGACGTATCCTCATCAGAGAAAACCAGTCTGAAAAAGATCTCCCACTAATCTGAACTTAATTTGTTCTTGTACTATTTAATAGAAGGGTTGCTCGTGATCTTAAAGTTCTGGAAACTGGGGTGTAGCTTCAGGGGTGGTGTTTGCAGTTTTACTGGGCTGAATAAATGTCTTTTCTAGAAAATAGTTGGGTACAGGTGCTTTCAGTCGGGTATGGTGTGGTGCCTACCGAATTTCACGAGGACCTTTTACAGACACACAGACAAAACACCCATACACTCTCTCCTTCTCTGCTTTGAAAGTCTTCAAAAATGTTGGTTATTTTATAAAATATTGCCAATGGTACCATACGCTAATGGTAACTAGCATGAGGGAGACCTGAAACGTTTGCGGTTGAGGTGACCATTTGAAGGGCCTTTGCAGAGCAAAATAGGGAATGAGAGAGTGGCACAACGTGTTCTCCCTTAGGCAGTGTATCTTCTGTTACTTATGCCAAGTTAACAATTATAGAAAATAACAAGTGGACACTCAAGAGTGAAATTTAGTCCTGAGTTCCATTGATTAAAATAGCAAATATATTTTAATACATTTAGATCAGACAAAAGGGAAACGCTGCAATATCTTGGAGCAGTTCATTTGAAAGCTAACAGTCCAAAGTCGTGGTTTGGTACTATTCTTTGGTTTAGACCAGCTTATTGTGACTTTTTAGTTGAATATTATCGAACGTGCAGTAAAATTTGTGTTCAGTTTGTTCCGTTTGGTAGGTGTTATCAGCAAAGTAGCTGTTTACAATGTGCTTTTAAAAGATCAATAGTGTCAAAGATTAGTTTTCACTTTTACGAGCATCTGCATGATGTTTTTTACGAACGCCCCCCATAGTGAGAGATGCATCCACAGCAGGGGGCCTGTGTTCGAACTCATGGTCACAGGTCTAAATCACGACGGGTCCACTCAGCCTCTCATTCTTTCTGAGGTCAATAAAATGAGTACCATTGAGTTGGGTGACAATAAACATATTTTTTTAGGGCCAAGATGGCCCTTTTGGGGGGGAGGGGGGAGGGGAGACGTGCGATTTACAAATATACACGTTATGTTATGCTAGGAGAGATCTCTAAATCCTTCATTGCAACCTCTGCTGCGGCACTTGCAGGTAAAGCTGTGAATTTTGCTGGGCAGATGCCATTTCCGTGCTGAATATTATCATGTCTCACAAGGCTGCCATAGTCAGGGTACTTTAGTGATTGCCGCGGTTCCCTAAATAGGGTAGGTGTCCGCCACTATGATTCACTGGACATGCGGCCATTGCCTCTACGTGAACGTGTAATGCCAACGGAGCCTGCTGAGGCTAAGCTTGTGAAAATCTGGCCCTTTCCCAAACTTTGAATGGGGTGGGAGGAGCACAGGTTTGACATGGTGGAGACCCAATGAGCAGTGGTTGCTCTCCGGCTCTGCCAAACCTTAAATGACATACCGAGGTCGGTGGCTCTACTGTTGTTCTAAACCAGGATGAAAATGAGTCACCTTTAGATTAATTGCAGATGGATATCATGAATGTTTGGCATGGACAACGTGCTCTCAGGCTTGTGTTACACACCCTTGTTCTACACCAACAACACCAAAAAATGAAAGATAACACAATGAACATCAGCTAAGAGATCACAGCCCTAGTCATGTTCACCATGCCTGGGGCTGCTTCACCCAAACTATTTTAGAAACGTAGGATCCCTCCCAAGGTTTGGCTGCAGTTCTGAAGGACAATAACTCACTGAACGCTTTTTCAAGATATTCACAGAGTGGGGTTTTAAGATGCGTTAACAATTGTCACCACTGCTTCAGCAGACCGCCTAATTTCATACAAATGTATTAATAGCTGGTTAATCATTGGTAACAGCATTGTTATACCCTTCTCTTTCCCATTGATCTAAGAATCTCTCACATAGATAAGAACGAAATCCGGTCACAAAACATTGACATTTTTCTGACCTCCACGGTGAAGTGGTAACCAATTTGTAAAAGGGAATTTAAAAAAATTGTAAATAAATGTTGGGAGTTAGCTATAGTCCTGGTTATCCATGGGACCTCTGCCAATGAGGCCTTAGCCACCTCTCAAATAAGCACAAAAAAGCAAACTTTCCTTTTAAACGAAGGCTGTTTGCATGAAGGAAAACAATGTTTTCTTTATTGAAAGGCAATCATTGACCTCAGCTGACCACCGTTCCTAGGATTACCTTGCATCGGAGTGAGGAGTAATTTGCATCCCAGCTCATGAATATTAATGAGCTATTTCGGATCTTGATCCACTCTGAATCCGAATTTTCCTATCTGATCTACTTGTAAATAAATTGTTTCAGAAAATGATTTGCTGGTTGTAAAAAATAAGTATTTTGCTAACAGTAAATAGTACCTCTGGCTCTAAGTTTACTGCCATGGGCCCCAGACTCAAGTTCAATATCAATTCAATTCAATTCAATAACGACTTTATTCAGTAGTTTTATAAAAACACCATAAAAGTTCAGAAAAAAACAGTTACAAGTTTATCAAAAAAGTTAAAAACTGTTAAGTATGCATTTGTTTAAAAGAAAGCATATTAAAGATAGCAAGCGCTTCTCAGTTCCGTTTGTGCAAGTTTTTTCGACATTTATGGTAATATACAGTTTTCCTGTTATCTCAGTTCCTTCGTTAATGCAAAGTAGCAATGTTATTCATACTTATAAATTTGTGCGATGGCGTATACAAAATTTAAGATAGAATACAATCGCTTTAGCATAGTTTTCATTTTCAAGGTACTGAAGTGCCAGATACGCTGGGCGACATTGACGAAGACCCCAGAACTTCAAAATAGGCAATATCCAACGTTTACGGGGCTCAGTAAAGAATTTGCAGAATAACATTGTGTGTATCGTTGATTGTGAGGACACTAGATCACAGGGGCACATAGGAAGTGTGGATGTCCTAACATTTTGCTCTGGAAATGCAACCAATAAATGGAACAGGTCGAGTCTGAAACGGGTGAGCAGCATTCTTTCAAACTGTGTTAATTTAAAATTCAAGTAGGGTTCAACAGTAAACACAGTCTGGACTAGTAAGGAGTGTTGGACAGATGGTTTATGGACCTCGGATAATAAGCGTAACTGACGTAGATGAATTAGGCACTCCCTTTTTAGATTCTTTTTTGGGATTTCCTTTATCAGCGATGGATGATCAAAATATTTCCTATATCCAAGATCTGTTAGTAGCGCTTTGACATAGGACAGCCATTTGATCTTCTTAGAGTAGTCTAACGTTAAGATGTCTTGAATGATCGCCCTAGTCAAATGGCATTGCTCGGTAACCCATATTCTGCGCCACAGCATTATTGGCTGCAATTTTATAATGTCTGTGATGTAGTCAATGCCAGCTCAGTATGGCAAGCATAGGTGGAGCAAGTTTTTGGCACCGCCAACAAATATCTCAGGAAAAAGATTTCTATTCTTTGAATTGAGTCCACGTTTGTAAAGCCCCAAATCCCCGCCCCATATGTTGCCGTACTTACACATTTTGAGTTATATATTTGCAATAATTCTTTAATTGGTCGCTGCCCCAATCTCTGCGAGAAGGTTTTTAGCGAAGATGTCTCTCGGAGGAATACCAATTTTCTTGCATTGATTGCTGGGGTCCATTTAAATTTTTCGTCTATGACGATCCCTAAATAGGGATAGGTTGTGGTCCTATCCAGATGTTCACCCTGTACCAATAGCTTCCTGTGTTTTACATTTCTTTTCTCCCCTGCGTGCAATGTATAAGTTTTTTTTGCATTTAATTTCAGATTCAGACTTGCCATAAAGGCACAGTATCTATTTAAGGCCATCTGTAGTTCATTTGGTGTTCTTGCTAAAATAACAGCATCGTCGGCATATAGGAGTGCTGGTATCTGCCGACGAGCTATTAACGGGAGGTCCTTGCTGCCTTGTAGCATGGCAGCCTCCAAGCCGTTCGTGTAAAGGGTAAATAGAAAGGGGGCCAGTACGCACCCCTGCCTGACCCCCTTTTCCACCCTAAAGGTGTTAGTGAGCTCACCCCTCGTCCCGAATCTTACCCTGTCTGTGGTGCCTGTGTACAATTCTCGGAGAAAGTCCACAATTGGCGTGGGAACTCCCATTTTCAAGATAGTACTCCACAGCGTTGAGTGTGCCACGCAATCAAACGCTGCGGAGAGATCGACGTATGCCATATGGAAAGAGGACCCTTTAACTTCCAGATATTTGCCCGCCAGTAGGGACAGGTTTAGGGCCTGGTCAACTGTTCCTAGTCCCTCCCGGAAACCGTATTGTAGGTCTGAGATGATTTTGTGATCGGTAGCCCAATCCTGGAGGCGGTCGAGCAGTATTCGTCCTGCCATCTTGCCTAACGAATCCAGGAGGGAGATCGGCCTATAGCATGTTGGACTATTTCGATCTCCTTTCTTGAAAAAAGGTACCAACGTTGATGTTTTCCAAGAATCCAAAAGGCCCACTTCAATGGTGGCGTTCAGGACGTTAGTTAGTAGAGGGGTCCAAAGATCTGGGAGGTGTTTAAAGACGTCAACAGGAACACCATCCGGGCCTGGGGCTTTGGCTGATTTTGAGAATTTTAAGGCTTTTTGGACCTCTTCGTGGGAAAAGTGAAGATTTAAAGGATAGGCGATGTGTGGCAGAAATTCAAGCTGATCTGTGTCTTCGGTCGGATCTTTCGCAAAGACTTTTGTAAAATGGCTCACCCATTCATGGTGACTTATAGCTACATCAATTGATGGAGAATTGTCTTTGTCTGTTAAAAATGGGGAACGAACTACCTGCCAGAACAAGGCACTATTATTTAGTTCCGAGCTTTGGATCAGTTTTGACCATAGTTCAGCTTTCACTTCTTTTTTCCTGTTGTTTAAGGCAGCTGTGTACTCCTTTCTGAGTCTGATGATTTCAACTCTGTCCCTATGATCACTATTCAGAGCTTCCTTTAAGCGAGTAGATGCTTTGGTGCATGCTGAGTTGAACCAACCTTTCTTTGGCTGGGGCCTTTGTTTGTGCCTCCTGGTTAGTTCTTTTTGTATACTTGTTGTGATTGTCAAGAAGCTTATTATAATTTCGCTTGATTGTGTGGTAGAGTCCAAGTAATTTATAATATCAGTTTGGTTATTTATAACTATTTTTTTGGTTGTTGCTTCTTTGTCAATGTTGCCCCACTTCAATGTAAAGCCGTTCAAAGAGCCTAATTCTAAATCACTTTGATTTAGAGCGGTCAGAATGTCATATGGTTTGTTCGTTATTGTTTCAGCAAGTACCATAATGATGGGAAAATGGTCACTTAGAGGATTGCTAGGGACCTTGAAATCTTCTACGATGAATCCTATGGGTGGTGAAATCAGTATAAAATCAATTAGGCTTATTAGACCTCTTCCGTTGAATGTGGGCTGGAATTGAACAGGTGGAATCTTTATTTCATTAGCAAAACTTAGTTCTAGTTCAGCCATAATTTCGTTCATTGTTTCCCCCACATTAGAATGTGTAAAGTGCGTAAGGTTTGTATCAGCCTCATCACTTATACCGCACTTATTGTTATCGCTATTGCTACATAGATGAAGGTTAAAGTCTCCTCCCCAGATTATTGTGCATGTCTTTTTAATGTATTTAGTTCGTTGCTCTTGTAATGTTGCAGAGATCTCTGGGAGAAGAGTACTCATATCAGAGTGAGAGAGGTTGTTATAGAAGTTTATAATAAAATAGTCTTTGTTTGGTAACCTTTAGCACTATAATCTGGAAATTTGTATCTAATCTTAAGGGGACTATCTCATCCACGGGAAGGGTATTTTTTAATATAAGTAGCTAAGCCTCCGCTATTTCTGCCAGAGGTTGATTTCTTCGCAGGTGACCAGAAAGTTTTAAAGCCCAACATGTGTATTGGCCTTATGGCCCACGTCTCCTGAAGGCAGATACAACCGCTCAAATTGATCTGGCTCAGGAAATCGTGGTCACTCTTCTTTGCGGAAAGACCTGCGATGTTCCAAAAAATAAAATGGATCTGCAAAGTATCTGAAATGGGATCAACGGAATTGCCTGTATTAGCCAACCGTTCAGCGGCTTCCCGATTAGTTGGGTCCGATGTTACAGTTGGCGTAGCATCATGATTTGTTTTTGAACAGTTGGATTTACTGGGGGTTAGAGGCAGGTACGTTGGAGATGTTTCGAGGATAGGGCGTGAATTAGATAATAGGGTCAGCTCTGATTTAGATGGTTGTGAGAATTCCCTGGTGGAATAAGAATTGGGAAGTCAATCATTAAAGTCTAAACCGGAGAGAGCGTTAAATCTATTAAATGTTGGAATATTAAAAGGAGTAGCTAGTGGGGGGGCTGCTTGTCTCCATCGATTATCTCCATTCTCTTGATGAGGGGTTTCAGAGAGATAAGGATGGGTAGCTGGCGGTATGGGCGTTTGGCTCTGATGCCACTGTACCGAGCCTGTTGGGTATAGGAACTTAGAATTCTGGTAAGAAATGGGAGGGTAAGAAGTGGAGGGGTAAGATCTTTCTGAAAAAGGATTCATAGAAGTAGGCGGAATATTGTTGTTTGTGTTTAGTAAGTGCCTATAGAAATAGCCCAATGGGAGAAGGGTTGTATTGAACTCCCATGTGGAGGGTGGGGGTGCCTTAGCTAGTGTCTTTTCGGCCCACTGGGGATTTCTAAAGGTGATAGCTACGCAGTCCCCCTCGAATTTTTTACGTAGGGGGCCTATCCAGCCTACTCTTTGCGTGTGGGAAATTTCCCCAGCACATTATATTGGGAAATTGCAGTTCAAACTTAACCAATGAAGTACCTTGTTTTTCAGGGATGATGTTGTTTCACTCTGTTCTTGTTTAAGTGTTGGTACGTTTACCAATACAAGGACATAGGCTCCACATTCGGGGGGAAGGGTGATGCGTGCCGGGATCTGTCTAGACCTATATGGTTGTTCATATGGTATCTTTGGCTGCTGGGACTTTGCAGTCGAATGGTTGGGTTGTGTGGGTTTCTGTGTAGATTTCTGTGGTCCTTTTTGAGATGATACGTGGATGTTCCCTGGCTGAGCGTTGGCTGATTGGGTGTTCGTATTGGAAGTAAGTGATGTACTGTTAGACGTTGAAGGTTTGTTTACAGCGGTTGTACTATTGCTATGGGGATTCTGTTTTGGGAGAGTTATTAGCGTAGGTATGGATTTCTTTACTGTGTCTGCCTTGGCTTGGGTGGCAGTCATGGGAGCCAAAGAAGCTAGGGTGGTAGTGGGTGGTGTGAGATGACTAGTATTATTGATTAGTCTTGCCATCTGCTTTTCGATATTGTTTAGGGTTCGCTCTATTGGTAATAATTGAGTTTTTATAAGGTCCTTAATTATATCTAACACTTGTGAGTTGAGCTCAAGATAGTTTGAGTTGGCAGCACCATGACCCATATGAACGTCGTCCGACGGTGCAACTGAAACAGAGGGGTCATCCACATTAACCGACGTTGAGTGGCTTGCGTTATTCCGGTAGTTATTACAGGGCGTTTTTTTGGACCTTGTACGCTTTGGTAGACTTTTTTGCTTAGTCTTATTCTTAACTACTGGTCTTGTGCTGTCTTGATTAAGAAAAGGACCCTCCCTTAGCTCCTTGACGGTTTTTGATGGAGAAACTGCTACTGGAGGTGGGGACTCGGTTAAAGATTGCGACCCAGACAAGGTTAACAGGGGAATTTGGGTGGTTTGGGTGGGACTAATCACCAAAGTAGGTGTTTTCTCAAGGTCATCCAGGGTGTCTTCCCCAAGTGATAAATGAGTGACAGATAGGTCAACACTCGTTGGAATGGTGTGGAGTTCAGCACGGGTTTCTCGCAATAATGGGACATTTGTTTCCTGTTGAGTGGGTGTTTTGGCTAAGGCCAAAAGGCCCATTGAGGATCTTCGTGCTGCTGCGAGGTCCTGGGAGACACGTCTTTCTAGGAGTACGATCCCCTGATTGATCGCGTCATTAGCTTTGTTGATAAATCGGTCAATCGGCCCAATTACCGGACCCACTCCTTGTGCCGTCTTGTTCCTCATTGCCCTAGTTGTCATAGTGGCGCTGTAACACAGGTGTAATCTTAAGTGTTATGATCAAATCGGAACCAAGATGCAATGTGGGTAGCAATAAGTAAATGGGGAAGAAAATGGGTTGGCCCAGACCAGACTTGCCCAGGCTTGAACGGGCTTAAACGGGCCCGCCCTTTGCCCGGGCTTCGGCCCGTGCTGCGTCCCGCGATGTGCGTTGCTGGCCTCGTTTAAATCAGTAAGGAGTGAAAGGGGGCGGGGCACTGGGAGGGGGCGCGGCTCACGCGGGAAGAGGAAACAGCTGATGGACTTGACGCTGTTCCTCGCAGTCCCGGGGCCGCGCCTCTCACCTCCTCTGCGGCCTCGCGAAGGCTTCCTTCTCCCTCTGGTTACACGATGCTGTGGGCAAATGAAGAGCTACTCCTGTAGCGTGATGCAGGTAGCAAGGGAACACTCGGTCAGAACCTCAATACGAGCGGCTCCCGCGCAGCGGGGGCCGCGAGAGGTTTTAAACTCCTTGATGGGGGCGGGCACTGGGAGGGGGCGCGGCTCACGCGGGAAGAGGAAACAGCTGATGGACTTGACGCTGTCCTCGCTGTCCCGGGGCCGCGCCTCTCACCTCCTCTGCGGCCTCGCGAAGGCTTCCTTCTCCCTCAGGTTACACGATGCTGTGGGCAAATGAAGAGCTACTCCTGTAGCGTGATGCAGGTAGCAAGGGAACACTCGGTCAGAACCTCAATACGAGCGGCTCCCGCGCAGCGGGGGCCGCGAGAGGTTTTAAACTCCTTGATGGGGGCGGGCACTGGGAGGGGGCGCGGCTCACGCGGGAAGAGGAAACAGCTGATGGACTTGACGCTGTTCCTCGCAGTCCCGGGGCCGCGCCTCTCACCTCCTCTGCAGCCTCGCGAAGGCTTCCTTCTCCCTCTGGTTACACGATGCTGTGGGCAAATGAAGAGCTACTCCTGTAGCGTGATGCAGGTAGCAAGGGAACACTCGGTCAGAACCTCAATACGAGCGGCTCCCGCACAGCGGGGGCCGCAAGAGGTTTTAAACTCCTTGATGGGGGCGGGCACTGGGAGGGGGCGCGGCTCACGCGGGAAGAGGAAACAGCTGATGGACTTGACGCTGTTCCTCGCAGTCCCGGGGCCGCGCCTCTCACCTCCTCTGCGGCCTCGCGAAGGCTTCCCTCTCCCTCTGGTTACACGATGCTGTGGGCAAATGAAGAGCTACTCCTGTAGCGTGATGCAGGTAGCAAGGGAACACTCGGTCAGAACCTCAATACGAGCGACTCAAGTTAAATTGGTTGGTTCTTCTGTAAGGAATAATGTCAGAGAGCATGCTGAAATCCAAGTAGACCAAATCCATTACATGGCTTTGATCAACACACAAAAAAGTTGATTGAAATTTTCTGGAAACCATACCTCATTGGATCATGTAAACCAGTGGCTTCAATATACTGTAGGATCTTTTGTTCATATATTTTTACATGAACTCCTTTACTTGCAGGGTCAGACTTACCTCTGTTCATCTCCATTCTCCTGCTATGTCTCAAGAAACCACTCCAACATGGTTCTCAATGGCCCTGTAGACACCTTCTCGTGCTCTTTCAGTAGTCTGAGCTTTATCTCATCTATCCCAGTTAGTTGCCTTTCCACCTTTAATTTTTCTGCACCAAGACTCACCAATTCTTCCATAAATTGTCTTAAATATACAGAGGCTGTATAGTCTGGCACTAATCAGGGTAAATGTGGTAGCCTCAGGGTCTGTTATAGGATGGACTCGGTCCTATAGTGAGGTGATGCTATGGTTTCCACACAAGAAGTCTGCTTTGGATATGAACATATCAATATGTGGACCTGGGAAACAGCCACTAGCATTTAAGAGCCTGTGGGCCAAACTTTCTCTTCTATTCACTTCTTGAATTTGGTAACCCATCCGGGTTATAAGTTTGTTCACAGCGCTATTCTTGAGCCAGCTATATGTGAGCGAGACCAAAAGTAGATTTATTGCTCCACATTATTATAAACTTTCTTAATTCATTTTGTCGATCGACATCAGTATTAGGATTTGGTAGAGACAGTGGGCCAATAAAACACAAAGCAGTACATCTGCACCCGTAAAAGTATTCCTGTTAATGACAGATTTACAACTTTTTGAAATTCAAAGACATTTCCAGTACTGCGCCTGGGGAGGTGCAACATGTGCCAGTTATTAGGCAGAATACTTTTAATGTGCTGTGACATATTCCTTGGGCTCCCATATCCCAGTGTGTAGGTGCACATAGTGTACAATTATGCCCTAGGAAAAAGGAGCCTTAAGTGCAGAGACAGATTTTTCCCCTCTATGTTTGTTTTTTCATGAGGAATATATTTTTTTCCCACAGAGGAACACCTCTTCTTACTTCTCAATCAAGGTTCCCCTTCCCACCCTCGAAGAGGAGTTATTCTTATCTGGTGCAGACCTCCAACCTTTTCCTGGGTGGAAAAGGGTTGATTCGGTTTGGGGATGTGTCCACAAAAATACAAGTTTGAGGGTGTTCAAACTGTGAGTCATAGCAAAGACGCCAGGCTGCTGGCCCATCATCGGCCATTTGTTGGGAACTGCATTCGTCTGTGAAGATTTTGGCAAGAAGAGCAGAGAGCACCCATGGACTAGACTCCGAAAGCACCAGAGAGGCCCAGAAGCAGGAAGCCTCAGATATCTCTCGCTTGGAGTGCTTGTATTACGAATCCTGGATAATGAACCGGTGGTCGGCTCTAAATTTCACATTAGGCATACAGTCCCAAAACTTTATTCATGACCATGTGGAGGTTTTCTGTACCGTCAGTGCGTCGCAAATGTGTCATGGGCCCTAATGCAACAAAGGAAACTAGATCCTCCTGATAGATTGTTGGGCAGTAAAATATTGTGATAATTAGGATTCAGTGGCCCCTCACATCTGTGGGCCGCGGTGCCACTGCACCTGCTGCACCATTGATAGCTACGTACTCTGTCCTTTTTTGCTCCACCAAATTACGTTAAAGCCCGGAGAATGGTTGCTGAAGGTCTATGAGATATTGCATGTTTGGGACTATTTCCACAATCCATTGTTTCTAATCCTTCTTCTTTAATTTTCTCTTCCCAGCTCTCTATGATTCCCTGCTTGTTTCTTCTTCCTTAAACAGTTCCCAGCAATACCCAACGTGATCTTCTGTTCTTATCTGAAGGGTCCTCACTCTCTTCCTTTTCATACGCACTCTGATCGAATCTAGGGTGACACCATGTCATCATGGGACTCCATGTTGCAAGATCGGAGCTTCTATTAAAACTCTGGGATTGTGGTCTAGTTTCACTTTAATTCTCCAAATTGGGCAAAATACCTTATTACAATGGACACTAATTGGAAAGACACAGAATGGGGAAAATTGAGAGCCAACGTGCATTAGGCGAGTCTATCAGTCTCATTATGACAAACACGTCATCGCTAAATTGAAAATGATGTCATTGTTGAATGCCTATAATGGTAAAATAACATATCAGTGATCAAAAGCACACAACGCCAGCTAGAAAGTGAACAGTGTACTTCCAGCTGCTTTCAATTGCAGGCTGTCATGCAGTGCACTGTGGATGCTTTAAATAGGACAAGGATACCTGTGGTCAACATCAGTAGAGAGGGGGGTCTTACAAAAGCATGATAGTGCTCTGAGCCCCCTTGCGGTTTTGACATATAGACTAAGGGCCATATGTATCAAGCCTTTTTCGATTCGCAAAGGCCGGAATTCGGCGAATTCCGGCCTTTGCGAATTGCAAAAGGCTGTTTTGCATTTTTTGATATGTATTAAAAAATCGCATCATAAGGAATCGCATAAATTTGCGATTCCTTATTTTGCTATAGCATTTAAGGAATCGCAATTTTGCGATTCCTTAAATGCTATGTATGAAGCATTTTTCTATAGCGAATTAAGCTTAAGAAATCGCAATTTACCACCAACTTTCAATTGGTGGTAATTTGCGATTTCTAGTAAAAATGCACAAAATTGCCATTTTTGAATGTGGCATGTGACGCACATAGGGCATGTAAGTGCGCTATATGCACACACATGCTGATTTCAGGGGTGCAGCAGGGTGTCCTTAAAACACCCCTGCACCCTTGAAATCAATCTCATTTTGCGATTATCAAATTGCGAATCGCAAAATGAAATGCATTTCACAATCACTCCCATGGGCCTCCTGGCCCATAGGAATGAATGGGAAATTATTCCTTATTTGCGAATTCGCAACTTGCGAATTTGCAAATAAGGAAGACTAAGGAATCGCCAAAAAAAATTGATTTTTTTCATACATACTGTTTTGCGATTTCTAAATAGCGATTCCTTAAAAATCGCTATTTAGAAATCGCAAAACGGAACTATATTACATGTGGCTCTGTTTTTTCGCTTACTAAATTTCGTTTAAAATTCCAAACAATGCCATTCTTTTGCATTTCACGAAATTTTCATAATCTGACTTCCAGGACCACTCTCCTATGTCTGGGACTCGCTGTTAACTAAGTGATATTGACATTGACTTCTATTTCAATCTGCATTCTCCCTCTCGCTTTCCGCCTTCATCCAAATGGAATTACAATTTTTTTGTTTGTTCCTAACGCTGCTAATAAAGTTTCAGCTTCCAACACATGAAAACGCCCGTCTGACGTCTGCTCCGTATCCGGGGGCAGAGTCAGCACAAGCGGTGAATTCGCCCACACACGCGGGTAATGGCGGCGTCTGTTACACAGAGAGGTACTTTCATTGAATAGCGGTAAGGAGATTCTGATACTTTCTTCCCCTTTACAGCTCTGTGGTCCCCTGACGAAAGCGTTATACCTGACGACTTGGGGTAAGATTCAGACAGTTTTTACATTACTCGCTTCTAACTCATAAATGACATGAGTTGGCTTATCTTAACTCCCTGCGCTCAGTTATTTTAAACTATACAGAGGTCCCGGCACCATTGCAATACGCTCCCTTTGACAACCCGTCGCTGCCACATTTGCCTAAGCAGCGTTTATTTATTTTTAGGGGCCAAATATTTGCAAATTACTTTCCTAAATATATACACGTTTCTAAGCCTTGACTAGTGTACTCCTAGACTATACCATGTGTATACTTATTATCTAACTCAGTTGTTGCTGCCCTGACACTGTTCACTTTTGCCGCTTTTTCCTCTGCCTTACTAGGTTCTCAGCCACCATGTTAACATACATGCCAAGCCTTGTTATCACACAACAACCCAGTAGATTAGACTACAGCTAACTCTGGCGCCTTCCCCCATTCCCCCCTCCACTGTGAGACACTAGGATAATAATCCGTGTATAGAATGTTTATGCTTATTTCTTTTTCAGGTTTAAAGAAATTGAGTGGTCAATGAATACCCTCTTATAATCAACCCAAATATCACTACACGAATTGTGTGAGTAATCATTCTGTGTTTTGTTTGTTTATATGTCCTGACGAAAGCCCCACAAACTCTGTTGAGCCATAGGGGGCTGAAACATGTCAACACTTTTTGGAAAGCCACACTTCTAGATCCAGTTACTCGATCTAGTATAAGTACCCAATTACTTTTATTCAAAAGATCTTCACCAATTTATTAAAGTCCTCTGGCGTCGATCTTATTTTAACCTTTTTCTTTTTGCACTTACCCTATTTCTAATGGGGGCACATTTTTTATCTCTGGACACTGCAATCTAGACCAGAGGAGCCTCTGGATGAGGCAGGCACCCAGCACATTCTATGGTATCCTATGATAACTGCCAAAACTACAATGTAGGGGCGGATGAAAGTGATATACCGCATTACCAGCACACATTGAGTTTTTGAGGATACCATAGTAATCTATCCAATGGTTTAGAATTGTAACAAGTGTCCATTTCCTCCACTTGATTACTCTTATACCTATCCGGGGAAATAAATGGACATTAATTCCTCCTCCCTACCCTTTTGATTGTTTGTATATTAAGCAGCGGACAGCTGCAGGAGCTTTTTTTGACAAAGAGTCACGCATTGTCAACACCAAGAACCTGTGGAGTGTAACCATGGAAGGCAATGTTGGATTAAGCTTTGGTGAGAGTGACATCGATGAAATACTAGCAGGGCAACCTCTTCTTCAAAACTCGGAACTTACTGAAGCACTGGCACAAACGGACAATTGGGACTCGCTCTCTGAAAAGAAAAGAGAACAGATACGTACAGCTATCCACGGCATCATAATGACCGAATACCTCCGACACAAAACAGCACCAAGGGGTCTTTGGGTCAATAATGCCCCACGTATTTTTTTACATGACTTGGCTTTTCGCAAAGACTGGTCCTCCATTTCATGGAAGTGCACCTTGGACTATCTAGTGCTCATCATCAAAACCGCGAAGAGACTGTCAGAAGCATTGTTATTAGAAATCTAAGCCTTAGAAAATGAACTTAAAAAGGGCATTAATCCACTAACCCATAAAAAGAAATTGGAAGAACTAACTAAAGAAATGGAAGAGACCAAAGAATTCATTATGCAAAGCAAGTTACAGAAACTTGGAAAAGACCTCAAAAAATTCAGTCAGGAAAAGATGCATCCATATACCAGAGAAGACTATAACACCAATGATCAAGGATCAGACACTGAATCCCTGGGGAGAACCTCTTCCAATACCTCAGTTAGCAGCTCTGAAGACTACACCCCCAGAAGAGGGGGAAATAACAACCGATATCAAAGACCCAGGAGGGGTAACAGATGGCAAAGACCGTATTACCCAAATATGAATATGCCCCACTTCCAACCATACATGCCACCGTATGGCGGATGGATGACACCTTATAATTATGGCATGCAACAAATGCCACAACTAGGAAATGAACAACAACTAGGACAACAAACCCAAACACAACAACAACCGCCTTTTTTAGGCAGGGGCCGAAATCAACCCAGAGGGAGAAAGAAAACCTTAGCCTGGCAGGACCAACAAAGAAACGTGCAGACAAGGAGCATGGCATCCGCCCAACCGAGCACGAGCAAGACCAACACTCATTAATAGTCAACCTTGCTAACATAGAGTTAACGGAAGACCAGAAGAAAGTCCTCGAAAAAGGACTAGGATTCGTCCCCACACCGCCAGTTGATAGCTTCAGACTCAAATGTGAACTAGCAGAATTCTGCCGCACTCTGAAACTCAAAGCATTCTTTTCGGATAAATTATCTTCACCACTTGAAGGAGACACCAACTTAAACAGAAAATCTACCTTCAATCCACCAGCAGGAGGTATCCCACCTGAAATTCATACATTTGAGCAAGCTCTACTGAAAGGCGTAGATGCAATGACAGAAAAAAAGAAACATCCTTTCCAAAATCTGAGTAATAAAGAACGTCAAGCATTAAAAACTCTGGAGTCCAATGAGGACATAGTCATCAAACCCGCAGATAAGGGGGGAGGAATTGTTATCCTCAGTAAAGAAGGTTACAACTCACAATGCCTCTCACTCCTTTCAGACACAAAATATTATAGACAGATCATTGAAGATCCTACTGAAAGACTCAGGAATACCATCTCCGTGATGGTCCACGAGGCAGAAATCAACAGGTGGATTACAGGTAAAGAAGCTGACTACCTTTGTGCAAAGGAACCCAAAATTCCCTTCTTCTATTCCTTACCCAAGACACACAAAAACAAATCACCGCCCCCAGGACGACCGATAGTGGCAGGAATTGGATCACTACTCCAACCCCTCTCCAAATTTGCAGACGAATACCTTAAACCTCTTGTTCAAAAGACGCCCACCAATCTTAAAGATACGAGAGACCTACTGGTACAAATCAAGGATATACCATTTAACCAGAATACAATGCTCCTAGTGGGCCTTGACGTGGAGTCGCTCTATACGAGCCTACCGCAAGATGACACCCTGCAAATGTTGGAAGATGTTCTTTACAATGAAGATTGGAATTATCATACGCCAAGACATTTCATCTTACAATGCTGCCAATTAGCCCTCAAAGAAAACTTTTTTGAATATAATGGAGTTCTATATATACAGAACCATGGAACTTCCATGGGCAGCGCTTTTGCCCCTTCGGTGGCAGGATTGTATGTAAGCCACTTCAAGCACCAACATGTACTTAATGAAGGCAACCCGTACTCTTCCAGTATTTTATACTGGAAGAGATACATTGATGATATCCTCCTTATTTGGGACATCAAACATGATTTGAAACTGTTCATAAACGGCCTTAATGAACGTGACCCCTGGCTTAAATTTACATACACGGCCAATAGCTCGTCCATAGACTTCTTAGATCTCACAATCTTTGCTGAAAACAACCAATTGAAAACAAAGACATATACAAAACCAACTGCTAAGAATAGCTTACTCTCCTACAAAAGCCACCACCCCAAACCCTTGAGGGACAACTTGCCTTACAGCCAGTTTCTACGAATAAAAAGAAATTGCACCAAAACTGAAGATTACAAGGCCCAAGCAATAGAACTCAGTAGTAAGCTAAAACAGAGAGACTACACACCAACCACTATTCGCAAATGCATGAAACGTGCGAACAATCAACCCAGGGAATGCCTCCTACAAACTCATCCAAAAGACCCTATACCAGACCTTATGACATGTGTGACAACATTTTGTCCCTCTACCTATGAGGTTCAAAAACTGGTGAATAAAAACTGGAAAATCCTTAACACCGGGAAATTTGACTGGCCGAAACCTCGTTTTGCAAATAGGAGAACAAAGAATCTACGAGACACTTTGGTTCATACACGTCCCAGAAGCCTGCAAACCCAAGAGACAACCAGAAATATCACTATGTCACCAGTAAGTGGACATTACCCCTGTGGAAATTGCACAGCCTGCAAATACACTACTCACTCCAAACAGTTGCAACTCTCAGAGACTCTCCTATGGACCCAGAAACAACATACTAACTGCAACTCCTCCCATGTTATATACATGGCAAGCTGTCCCTGTAAAAAACTATATATAGGGATGACCTGTAGGAAGGTCAAAACTAGAATAGGAGAACACAGAAGTAATATCAGGCTGAAAAAGACAACTACAAAACTTTGTGCACACTTCGTAGAGGCTGGACATTCCTGTGATGACATACGATGGACTGTGATTGAAATGCTCACCGGAAAAAACTCAAAATGCCGAAAAAAAGCTTTACGAGAAAGAACAGAGATGGGAAGACCGTTTGAAAACCAACGTTGTGGGCCTGAACGATAATATTCCCTGGCATCAGTTTGCAGTCCACTAATCTGACTAAGTCACTTATATGAATCCTTAAACTGTATATCACAAGGACAACCTGACTGAGCTAAATAATAACTAGATTAAGCCACTCACATGAACTGTCTGTTTTTTCGCTTACTAAATTTCGTTTAAAATTCCAAACAATGCCATTCTTTTGCATTTCACGAAATTTTCATAATCTGACTTCCAGGACCACTCTCCTATGTCTGGGACTCGCTGTTAACTAAGTGATATTGATCCCATTGACTTCTATTTCAATCTGCATTCTCCCTCTCGCTTTCCGCCTTCATCCAAATGGAATTACAATTTTTTTGTTTGTTCCTAACGCTGCTAATAAAGTTTCAGCTTCCAAAACATAAAAACGCCCTTCTGACGTCTGCTCCGTATCCGGGGGCAGAGTCAGCACAAGCGGTGAATTCCCCCACACACGCGGGTAATGGCGGCGTCTGTTACACAGAGAGGTACTTTCATTGAATAGCGGTAAGGAGATTCTGATACTTTCTTCCCCTTTACAGCTCTGTGGTCCCCTGACGAAAGCGTTATACCTGACGACTTGGGGTAAGATTCAGACAGTTTTTACATTACTCGCTTCTAACTCATAAATGACATGAGTTGGCTTATCTTAACTCCCTGCGCTCAGTTATTTTAAACTATACAGAGGTCCCGGCACCATTGCAATACGCTCCCTTTGACAACCCGTCGCTGCCACATTTGCCTAAGCAGCGTTTATTTATTTTTAGGGGCCAAATATTTGCAAATTACTTTCCTAAATATATACACGTTTCTAAGCCTTGACTAGTGTACTCCTAGACTATACCATGTGTATACTTATTATCTAACTCAGTTGTTGCTGCCCTGACACTGTTCACTTTTGCCGCTTTTTCCTCTGCCTTACTAGGTTCTCAGCCACCATGTTAACATACATGCCAAGCCTTATTATCACACAACAACCCAGTAGATTAGACGACAGCTAACTCTGGTGCCTTCCCCCATTCCCCCCTCCACTGTGAGACACTAGGATAATAATCCGTGTATAGAATGTTTATGCTTATTTCTTTTTCAGGTTTAAAGAAATTGAGTGGTCAATGAATACCCTCTTATAATCAACCCAAATATCACTACACGAATTGTGTGAGTAATCATTCTGTGTTTTGTTTGTTTATATGTCCTGACGAAAGCCCCACAGACTCTGTTGAGCCATAGGGGGCTGAAACATGTCGACACTTTTAGGAAAGCCACACTTCTAGATCCAGTTACTCAATCTAGTATAAGTACCCAATTACTTTTATTCAAAGGATCTTCACCAATTTATTAAAGTCCTCTGGCGTCGATCTTATTTTAACCTTTTTCTTTTTGCACTTACCCTATTTCTAATGGGGGCACATTTTTTTTCTCTGGACACTGCAATCTAGACCAGAGGAGCCTCTGGATGAGGCAGGCACCCAGCACATTCTATGGTATCCTATGATAACTGCCAAAACTACAATGTAGGGGCGGATGAAAGAGATATACCGCATTACCAGCACACATTGAGTTTTTGAGGATACCATAGTAATTCTATCCAATGGTTTAGAATTGTAACAAGTGTCCATTTCCTCCACTTGATTACTCTTATACCTATCCGGGGAAATAAATGGACATTAATTCCTCCTCCCTACCCTTTTGATTGTTTGCCCTAAGAAGGTAGCCTGGAGAGTGCTGCCTCCTCCTGTAATAGAGAAAAACTGCTCTGTTGCCAGTCTCATTCCTAATTACATAGCAAGACAGGGCACTGCAAGATACATTAAGCCTGTTGGATTGAGGAAACAGAGAGAGGGTTTGTGGTGCACTGCTCAAAAGAGGAGATGGAGTGCACGTGTATCTAACACCAGAGGCACCAAAGATCCGGGAAAAGGAAAACTGGGAAATAGGGGTGAGTGTGCTTGGGGTGGGGAAACAAGGAAAGGTGCAGTGGGGAGGAGAGAGTGATATGGAGGGCCTCCCTGGATAAGACAAAAAACACCAAAGAAACAAAATTGTCATGATGGGTATTCATCATGGAATATTTTGTCATGATGTATTTGTCTTTGATAAAGTCGTCATTGTGAAAACCGTCAAATCTATAGTTTCATCCTTGTGACATGGAATCGAGGAGTCAGCCAAACAAGCCCCAGTCTTGGCTGGAGGGTCCCCTCTACAATACAGCCTTGTGTTGCTGGGGTGGACACCCCACCTACCTCATTCTGAACTGAGTGATAGATATTAAACTGGGTGTGCTGGGGATGCTGATGGCTTCTTACACTTGGGCGTGCAGGGGTTCCTGATCTTCTCTGGTTCTTTAGCATCCACTGGTTTCTGATACCTTCTGTCTCCTGGGTTTTGAGGTTCCGTGACGATCGTAAGTGGTGTTTTTGACTCGTACGAATATGGTCGAGTCTGGTATCTATGAACCGCAAATGACGAGTTTAGTGGGTGTACGCAGTTTCGCTTTGCTAACCTAAACCGTTCGTCTGTTTCGTGGGTTTATCTATCTGTACCCACGGGTTCCATCTTAGATGCGGCATCCATTTTGTCTCTTGCCCTCAAGTAGCCAGCGAACGGACGCTGTCCGCTTCGCGACCCTGGGATTCTCAAGACTCCTGCGGAAGACACGTTTCCTTTGAAAGTGTCTTTATGATGAGGGGGATGATACTGTAAGGCAGCTGGCTCCGCTCGAGGCACATCTTGCCGTGCCGGTCTATTGTCTTAGCCGTGCATCTGATTAGGCACGTCCCTTTGATGCCTGCACCTCGTGTTTCCCGGTACCACCCCTTTTTACATCCTTTCCGATCTCCCCACTGTTTCTGCCTTCCTCTGCACCTGTCCTTGTTCCTTCTTCGATCTGTTTACTGCTGATTGGGATGTACTAATGGTGGGAAGATAGGTTTTTACAGTTGGGAACCACCAAATGTTTCCGTACTTATGTTCCGGGCCTTGAATGCATCAAAGCAACCCCTCTTGGAGATAATGATGGGAACCAAGTTGTAAACCTTTGTGTACCATGTTAACCTATGAGAGAAAACTGTATAAAAGGAGCGACCCACAGTAGCAATTCGAATCAGACTCCGCGAACTTACATGTTATGTACTTCACGTGACTTCTGTGTTCCCTGCAGTAATAAATCTCGAATCTTTGACGCCAAATGAAGTGTCCCGTGTCTCTGTCATTTGTACGCCGGAACAGGTTACCCACGAAGGTTTCAGGTGTTGTCCCCTGGCACCGCTGGGTCTTAAATAACCCAGTCCTTCAGTTGGCGCCCACAGTGGGGCTGCATCAGTGGTACCAATCCAAGCCCGACGATCGTGAGGAACTTCGTGTGAAATCTCCGAGGGAAGGTGCACCCCGCTTCATCGATCCTGTTGTCGAAACAAGTGGCCCGACGACTTTTCCCGCGAAGATTCCCGCCTCCTGACGGCTGCGACGGACTGCTGCCCTGACTGTAGACCTGTTTTGGCGCCTGGCGTAGACCTTGGTACAGCGAGACGATTGACAGGCCTTCCTGGTGACGCCATCGATCTTTGAGTTAAGTATTTGTGGGTCGCTCCCAGAGTCCTTAGTTGTGGTTGCTTAGTTGTTGCATGGTTCCATTGCATTTGTGGTTCTTAGTACTTGGTTCTTTGTTGTGATATTTGACGTCTGCAGCCGCCAAAAACCGAGGGTATTTGTTCTTTGCAGGGACTTGGTAAATCCCGTAACCCTTGAAGTTTGTGAAACTCGGCTAGTGTGCAAGATGCCTGGTCGCAGTACTTTGTTCAGTTGTTTTAGACGTTGTGGTACGGATTCCCGACTGGAGGACTCGTGTCCGATACCTCCGGTTGGAACTCCAACTTATGAATTATATAGCAAGCATGGGTTAGGTCCGATTACCTTTAATGAATATTGGATTCGTTATACCAAAAAGGATGGTGTCCTTAGTTGGCCACCTCATGGTAGTTTCGAGACCCCGATTCTAGATAACCTTAAGGCTATATTGTTTAAGAAAAAGTTAAGGCCAGCCATGTTTGATGCCTTTCGGTTATGGCGCAAAGAAGCCAAACAGAAAGAAATCAGACAGACAAAACGTAATCAGAGAGATGGAGTTGCTACCATAGTGAAGAAAGCAGAACAGTTCCAGCGAGATAAGGAGGAAAAGGAAATAGATAAATGTTATCCCGCTTTGCCAACGGAGTCAGATAAGAAAGAGGAAACAGTTGAAGATCCTTTATTGTCCTATCTTCTGAAGTCACCACCTCCCTACGCACAGGGTACCGCAGCTCCTGTGGTTCCTCCACCTGTTCCTCAACCTATACTTGTTCCTCCGACTGTTCCTGCTCCCTTGCCTACTTCTGTTCCTACTGCTCCTCCGCTTGTACTTCCTCATACTCCTGCTCCCGCTGCTGCTCCTGTTCTACTTACTCCTGCTGTTCCGTTTGGTTCCGACTCTTCTCTTGTTAATCCTCTATATTATTCTTCTCCATCTACCCGACGTCGTACCCCCTCTGTTGCTGCTAATTTCTTTAATTCTCTTGGACCTATTCTTGAGTCCGCTGGTTCGGACGGTCCCCAAAGACGTAGTCAGCTTCCCGTAACCGGGAACTTGCTGCCTTGTATAATATGGCGATGGGTTGGATGAAACACCCCCTTAGAAATCCTCCACGTGCGGTGCTTGATACGTTCTGTCAATTCAATATACCGACACAAAGATATGTTTTCGAGGAAATGTGTAAGGTTTTACGTGATCAAATATCGGCCGATGCATCTGACGATATATTGACTGCTTTGACTAATCTACAGCTTCAGTTTTCGAGCGGAATGATAGTAGATTCTAATGTTTGACGCGCTGTTGAGCAGTTGTTATCTTTTCGTCCCTCTATAATGCCTCGAGCATTGTTTGTGGAAGACATTGAGGGACCACTAGACGCGCCTGGTCAGTATCCCATGCGCGAAGTTCCACCAGTGTGGATGCCAGGTAATGCTGCAGCTCAACCTCCGATCTTGCCACATTTCCAGAGAGTGTGGATACACCTCCCATGGAAACGATCGGAAGTTTTGCAGGTGAAGCAATCCTTGCCTGACCCTCGCAAAAATCCTGCAGGGTACTATAAAGAATTATCGCAGCTCGTAGATGCTACAATAATGAATCTTGCCGATATCGATATGCTGTTTGGCAATGTCGTACCGCAACCGGTATGGGCAAAGATTCGTCAAGAAAATCATGCAAACGAATTAGGTGGTGATTGGGCTGCTCTTACTGCGGCAGATACACGACAAATCGGTGGGGCTAAACCTGAACAGCTTATTACTGATCTCCCTCAGAGAATCATTACCCTAATGAAAACGCTTATGCCAGCTATGAGGGTGAACTGGGATAAGTTGTCCGCTTGCAAACAGAAGAAGGACGAAAGTGTCTCTGATTTCTTTACGAGATTTGAGGAGGCATTCATCGATCATAGTGGTCAGGATATGGGTACCGAGGGTGGTCAGAGGTTGTTTGTGGACAAATTTGTCTCTAATTTGTTGCCTGACTTGAGCAACAAATTAAAAAATTCTGAGAGTGCATGGGCTGTCTACTTCTGCTCAAATATTGGCTACGGCGCAATATTATGAGAATAGGGAGAAAGAAGAGAATGATCGCGCTGATAAAAAGACGAAAGAGCTAAAAACTAAAGTGTTGTTGCAACAGGCGTATCCTCCACGTTCGAATCAGAATGATTCGCAACAAAGTAATCGATCGCAGCCGCAATCTAATAGGTCGCAATCACGAAATGACTCCTCTTCGCAGAGATCTTCGTTAGGGTACAATCAGTGTGCCTATTGTAGGAATGAGGGTCACTTAAAATTCGATTGTCCAGTTCTCAACGAGCGTAATAGTGGTAATTCATCTAGAGGAGGTCGTGGTGGTTCTCAACAGACATCACGTGGTAGAGGTCGCGGTGCTCAAAACGATCGTTCCACTAATACCTCTGACTCTAATAATTGTTTTGATCAGCGTGGATCGTCGCGAGGGCGATCAGCTCAGTACAATGTGGATGATTATTACGTTGATCAGGACGCTGACGACGGTAATTACTAGGATAGCCATAGACAAGGAGAGGGAGTAGTATCAGTTCCGGTTGATCAGAGAGGGCCTTACGTCGCAGTTGCCACCTCGGGCGTCGTTGAGCCTTTTCTGTTGGACACTGGTGCAGCGAAAAGTTCTATCATGCATTCGAAACTCCCTGGCGCACCTTTGTCTGGCTTAACAAATGTTTCCGTTGGATTCTCTGGCGCCCCCGTTAGCAATCCAGTTTCGCGCCCTTTGCCTCTTACAATTGGGCCTCGTGAGCTGAAAGCTCCGTTGATTTTGACCACTGGTTGTGGTGAAAATCTTTTGGGCCTGCATTTGCTAAAACGTTTGTTTGCGACTTTGTACTGTTCTCCAGCGGGAGTTAAGCTTACTTTGGGTGAGAGAGTTGTCTCTCCAATGTATTTGTCTCTCGATAAGCTTCCACCGGAATTGAGTTCGCGTCCTGCATCTTTGTGGGCAACAGGTCCCAATGACGTGGGCCTGCTTGATATCTCCCCTTATGTGAAGTAGTGTGGCTCACTGGTTAGAGGCGGCAGACCCGAGAGCAGAGGACGGCCCGGGGCCAGGGTTCGATTCCCGGCGCGGCAGGTTTCTGGACCAGGGTCAGCGGACTCGATAATTCTCTCGCCTCGGTGCCCACTCTGATCAGCGATCACACTCGGCAACTCTGGGCATTAGCTTGCCTCATCTTCACTAACGGCCCCACCAGACCGCCGGGGATGCCTGGTCTCACCCTGGAGATACCCATTAAGGGACCATCTCTCAGGGAAGCCAGGAAGGGTGTCGCAGCGGTCGAAGCGCCTTGGGACCCTACGGGTAAGTAGTGCGCTATATAAATGCCTATACATTTACATTTACATTTACATGTTGTTCACCTGAAATCTAATGTGCGATTGCCACGTATTCCCCAGTATCGTATCTCCCTTGATGGTGAGCGAGCACTGTTAGCGATCATCTATGATTTGATCGAGAAAGATGTTATCGAGGAGACACGGGGAAACGTGTGCAATAGCCCTGTACTGCCCATCTTAAAACGCACAGATCCATCAAAACCGCCTGTTTATCGTTTTGTTATCGATTTACAAGAGGTAAATAAAATTGTGATTCCTCAGTTCCCTGTTGTGCCTGACATCACGGCGCTACTGACTTTGATTCCAGCCTCGGCATCTTGGTTTTCGGTGATCGATCTGAAGAATGCGTTCTTCAGCATTCCGATTGCTGAAGAAAGCAGAGACCTTTTCGGTTTCTCACTTAGAGGCCGCAGCTTCCGGTTTAAACGTGCTCCTCAGGGCTACTGCGAAAGTCCATCGATATACAGTCAAGCCTTGAAGGGCGAACTTGATGCATTTGTGTTGCCGGCTGGTGCAGCCCTGATCCAATACGTCGACGACCTATTGGTGGCCGCAGATACTCAGGACATTTGCAAAACGGCTACGGTGTCGTTGTTGCAACATTTCTGTGACTTGCATCACAAGGTGTCTCCTTCTAAACTTCAATATTGTAGTCAAGAAGTAACCTATCTAGGTCACTTATTGTCAAAGGAGGGAAGACGGTTGACCCCAGAGAGAATTGCAGCGATTGCACGAATGACTGTGCCAACTACTCAGAGAGATGTGCGTGCCTTTCTAGGTATCACGTCATACTGCAGGCAGTGGATTCCAAATTTTTCATTGCTAGCGAAACCATTGGTGGCTCTTACGTGCAAGGATGTTCCAACTCCTTTACCATGGACGGAAGAATGTCAGAAAAGTTTTTCTGAATTGCGTGACGCATTGTGTTCAGCTCCTGTGTTAGGTACCCCTGACTACAGCAAGCCGTTTACATTATACGTTCACGAGAGGGAAGGTTGTGCGTTGAGTGTTTTGACGCAGCCTTTTGGTAGTAAGCAACGTCCATGTGCATATTTTTCCTCGACCTTGGACCCGGTAGCTAGAGCATTGCCGAGTTGTCTGAGGGCAACAGCGGCAGCTGCGGTGTCCATCCGACAATCAGCAGGATTGGTCATGGATAATATGCTTACGGTGATGGTTCCGCATGCAGTTGACACTCTCTTGAATCGTACGAAAACTCAGCACTTGACGAGTGCAAGGTTGTCTGGGTACGAGTTGACGCTTTTGGCAAGTCATATTCAGATAAAACGTTGTAATGTCCTGAACCCGGCGACTTTATTGCCAATTAGTATGGAATCAGATGAAGTAGCAGCTCATGACTGCTACTTACGGACGGAAGAGGAAACAAAAGGTCGGGTGGACCTTAAAAACACTCCTTTGGAAGATCCCAATGGGACCTTGTATGTGGATGGTTCATGTTTTAAATTACCGAATGGTGATGTGACGACTGCATATGCTGTGGTAACTTTGAATACTGTTGTGGAAGCTGCGAGATTGAATCAGAACTCTGCCCAAGCTGCAGAACTGATCGCTTTAACTAGAGCGTGTGTGTTGTCGAAAGGGAAACGTATGAAATTGTTTACCGACAGCCAATATGCTTTTGGCGTTGCCCATAGCTTTGGACGGTTGTGGAGAGAGAGAGGTTTTATGACGTCGCATGGTACGAAGATTCAGCATGGACAACGTGTGAATGATCTTTTGGATGCACTTACATTGCCTAAGCAGGTAGCGATTGTTAAATGTAGTGCGCATCGTAAGGTGACAGATGATATTGGTCGAGGTAATGCATTTGCGGATGAGACTGCTAAGGAGACTGCCCGGAACCTTAGCACTAGAATGTATGTGACGAGTTCGGTTAGGTGGCCTACAGAGACTGGTATGTGTGAGGATACTATCCAGAGTGTGAAAGCGATACAGAATGAGGCCACTGAGACTGAAAAGACGAAGTGGAAAGAGAGTACGGGAAAGTTGGACGCGAATGGTTGTTGGATTGACTTGTCGGAGCATAAGAGATGGATGTTGCCAGATGCGTATGTGCTGGCCGTTGTGACGATGGCACACGGGTTAGCACATATTAGTGCGAAAGGTATCTGCAAGTTGTTGTCCCCTGTGTGGAAGAATGATGGTATCACGAAGTGTGCTGAAAGATTGGTCAAGAATTGCATGGTATGTATGTTGTACAATCCTGGTAAGGGAACCCCTACACCTCCTGGCCATTTTGCTCCCCCTTCATGTCCTTTTGAGGTGATTCAACTAGACTTCATCCATATGGAGAGATGCAATAATCTGAAATACGTTTTAGTTGTGGTTTGCGCATTCTACCGATGGATTGAAGCCTACCCTCTCAAAGACAATACTGCCCTGTCCACTGCGAAAATCCTACTGAAGGAATACTTTCCTCGGTATGGAATGCCACGGATTGTATGGTCTGATAACGGAAGTGAGTTTGTGGGGAGTGTAATGAAGAGTGTGTGTAAGGGCCTTGGAATTAATCAGAAATTCCATAGCGCCAATCATCCCCAGTCTGCAGGTTTAGTTGAAAGGTATAATGGCACCCTTAAACTCAAATTAGCGAAGATTCAGGCTACGACTGGTCTTTCGTGGCCTGACGCTTTGCCTTTAGCTTTGTTGTCTACTAGGGCGACTGTACACTCCCGAGTAGGGCTTAGTCCCTACGAAATAGTGTTCGGTCGTCCTGCGAATGTTTGGGGGGTCCCTAGACCGAGTGTGTTTTCTGATCTTGAGTACCCAATGTTGATTGATTACCTTCATGATCTGACTGCTAAACTGAGGTTAATTCACCAACAGGTCTATGAAGCACTGCCGACGCAGACGGAGGGTCCAGGCCACCAGCTCCAGCCCGGAGACTGGGTGGTGACGCGGAACTTCGCACGTAAACGGAACCTTGAGCCCCGCTTCACCGGACCCTTCCAAGTCCTCCTTGCCACGAGAACTGCTGTCCGTTTGGAAGGCCGTAAGAATTGGGTGCACGCCACCCATACTAAAAAGGTACCTATACCTTTACCAGCGGACTCGTGGGTGAGGAAGGGCATTGCTTCATCTGAAACCGAAGGATTGCAGACCTTTGTACCCTTTAGCGACGCCCAGCCTGTCGGAGAATCCTCAGTGCAGCAGAACGACATTGTTGAACAGTTGTCACCACAAAACTCAAGATCTGAACAATCGACTGATCAACAGAACTCTGTTCCCTCATCGGATCCCTTGTTTGACGAACAGACACGTCCTGGAAAGAGCCGATACTTTTTGCGATCTAATACCAAGGACTAATAAATGTTCGTTTCTGTCCCTTGACATCTACATTACCCCATTTGCCACGATCAGTCTAAACACACGTATAACTGTGATTTTTGTAAATATTGAGTTTTTCCATATATGTGTTTTTGCTTCCACAGCTGAGAGACTTTGTACATATTTGTGAATTAAGATACCTTGCATCCAGGTGTACCGTAGGGCCGCGCGTGTACTTCCTTCTGGTTAGTAGGTCTTGACATTAGGTCAAAGGCCGTCGGTTCCTGGGAACTCCTAGGGATTGACTACTGCTACACAGAACGAAGTGCGTCAAGAGACGTTGCGGACGGTCTTAGGGGATGGCGTTTTCAAAGCTGATGGACTTGGAATAAGCTCAAGCGCAAAGATTCAAACTGCAACAGATCACTCGTACAAAATGCTTTATGATTCAAGTGTTCCTTCTGTTCCTAATTGTTTCTTTGCTATTGGCGGGTGGGGTGTATTATATGATACAGTACTTCCTACCTTCTGCCATACCTACTCCTACTTCTGAACCTGAATCTATCACCACTGTGTCCCCGCATTCCTTCCATATCTTACCCCAACACGAACAGGCTAGACGTGCGGAATTCAAAAATAATTCCTTTATTCAGCTCCTTCAGCAGCACCAGTTAGTGGTTAACACTACTAATTGTTGGGTGTGTGGGTTAATGCCACATACCACGGATAAGGGAATTCCATATCTGGTCCTTCCTTATAGTTCCCAGGGTTCAGCTCGAGCATTTCAAACAATGTTTCGAAGTGCACTAGATTCCTACCCCAATCGAGAGCCACATCCTTCCCACTTCGGTCCTGGTTCGTACCACAAGCCTTTGGCTATAGCGATCGCTGATTTGGATAGGGATATCTATGAGCCGTCGCTCGTCCCAGAGGAAGAGGTGCGAGCCTATAGGGTCCTGAGTAAGGTTGAGTACAGTGCGCTCGTGGGTGAAAGACAGCTTAGAAGCTCGCCTCCGATATGGATCGTACCCCACCTTGGTAATTTCTGTCTACTAGGTCGTGGCCGAAGATCGAGAGCTCGTCTTGGAGAGAGCGCTTGCTCCGAGACTTATATCCTACCGATGCTCTCTTCCCCTGTGTTTCTGGCTGCCAAGGGTACATACCTCGTCTGCCATGATCGTGCGTATACGTGGTTGCCCTCTGACTTCGTGGGCTCATGTTATATCGCAAATCTGTTGCCTCCGACGTTCACCGTTGATGCAGACTACCACAAGACTAGAATTGTGAGGGGCGTGATTAGCGAAGAGGACACTGCCGGTCAAGAGGCAGGAGACTTTTTCAAGGGTTTCCTTCCGTTTTGGGGACCTATGGTCAATAGTAGGAACCTGAGACAGTTGACTCGAGTGGTGGAATCGACAGCTAATATCACTGCCAGTGCCCTTGGTAATATCACCACAGAACTTCAGCCGGATAGGCTCATGACGTTACAAAACCGTATGGTTTTAGACGTTGTTTTAGCAGATCGAGGTGGAGTATGTAAGGTGATCCATTCGAGCTGCTGTATTTTCATTCCAGATAACGCTCCGACTGTCTATCAAGCCATCTCGAAGTTGCATAAGATCTCTGAGTCCATACACGTGGACGTAGGGGATTGGACGCTACTTGGGTGGTTTTGGGGCCTAATGTCGACTTGGGGTTGGAAAATTCTGATGATCATCGGAGTCGTTGTAGCATTTCTGTTCACGTGTTGCCTTTGTGTTCAGTGTGGTCCTGCCTTATGTGGCCTCTGTGCTACAACGTGTATGAGACAGCCACCTGTTACCAAAGGAGCTCGGATGGACAGAGCCATGTTGCAGCAACATCTAGATGTTCTGATGAATATCGAATATGATTCTGACTAGTGCTTGCCTACATGAGGGCAAAAGGAGCGTCTGAGGTTCCGTGACGATCGTAAGTGGTGTTTTTGACTCGTACGAATATGGTCGAGTCTGGTATCTATGAACCGCAAATGACGAGTTTAGTGGGTGTACGCAGTTTCGCTTTGCTAACCTAAACCGTTCGTCTGTTTCGTGGGTTTATCTATCTGTACCCACGGGTTCCATCTTAGATGCGGCATCCATTTTGTCTCTTGCCCTCAAGTAGCCAGCGAACGGACGCTGTCCGCTTCGCGACCCTGGGATTCTCAAGACTCCTGCGGAAGACACGTTTCCTTTGAAAGTGTCTTTATGATGAGGGGGATGATACTGTAAGGCAGCTGGCTCCGCCCGAGGCACATCTTGCCGTGCCGGTCTATTGTCTTAGCCGTGCATCTGATTAGGCACGTCCCTTTGATGCCTGCAGCTCGTGTTTCCCGGTACCACCCCTTTTTACACCCTTTCCGATCTCCCCACTGTTTCTGCCTTCCTCTGCACCTGTCCTTGTTCCTTCTTCGATCTGTTTACTGCTGATTGGGATGTACTAATGGTGGGAAGATAGGTTTTTACAGTTGGGAACCACCAAATGTTTCCATACTTATATTCCGGGCCTTGAATGCATCAAAGCAACCCCTCTTGGAGATAATGATGGGAACCAAGTTGTAAACCTTTGTGTACCATGTTAACCTATGAGAGAAAACTGTATAAAAGGAGCGACCCACAGTAGCAATTCGAATCAGACTCCGCGAACTTACATGTTATGTACTGCACGTGACTTCTGTGTTCCCTGCAGTAATAAATCTCGAATCTTTGACGCCGAAGGAAGTGTCCCGTGTCTCTGTCATTTGTACGCCGGAACAGGTTACCCACGAAGGTTTCAGGTGTTGTCCCCTGGCACCGCTGGGTCTTAAATAACCCAGTCCTTCAGTATGCCAGGGCTCCCTAGGGCCCCTGACTCTTGCATTTGCAGAGCTTCCAAATCTCCTCTACCTCTTGGGCAGGCACTGGATCCTGATGACCTCTGATTCTTGGGCATGCAAAGAATCATGATGCCTTCTCATTCCTGGGCCTGCCAGGGCTCCTAAGGACCTCTGACTATTGGATGTGCAGGGTTTCTGGTGTCCTCTGGCTCCTTGGCATACGCCATTTCCAATGTTCTCTGTCTCGGGCATATAGGGATTCCTGATCTATTTGGCATGCACTGAATCGTGATTGGCTCTGAATCTAGGGCATGCACTGGTTCCTGATGCCACCTGACTCTTCGGCATGCACTGAATACTGATGGCCTCTGACTCTTGGGTTTAGAATGGTTCCTGATGGCCTCTGGCTCTTGGGTTTAGAATGGTTCCTGATGGCCTCTGGCTCTTGGGCATGCAATGGATTCCGAGGGCCTCTGACTCTAGAGCATGCACTGGTTCCTGATGCCACCTAACTCTTCAGCATGCTCTGGATTCTGATGCCTTCTCACTCTTGGGCATACCAGGACCTCTGATTATTGGATTTGCAGGGTTACCTCGTGTCCTCTGGCTCCTTGGCATACACTATTTCCAATGTGCTCTGCCTCTTGAGCATGTATGGTGTCCTGATCTCCTCTTACCCTTCAGCATGCACTGAATTCTGATGGCCTCTGACTCTTGGGTTTAGAAGGGTTACTGATGGCCTTTAAGGCCCCTCGAGCTTCTTTTTTTTTTAGTAAAAAAAAACCTGTGTGGGGGGCTCAAGCCCCCCCCCCACATGCCCCGGGGACCGCCACCTCCCCGGGGCTCTAATATTTAAAATAGGGTGACCCCCCCAGCCCTGGGGACCACCACCCCGTGGCTTTTAACTGGTAGGGGTGGGCCCCCCCCTACTGGAGCCCTTGATGGCCCTGGGCCCCCTTCCCTTAAAAAAAAATTAAGAATTGGGGGCAGGCCCTGGGGTCCCCAGGGTAAAAAAAAAAGAAAAAGAAGGGGTCTACACAGCCCCCCTTCTTACAAGTAGATATTTTTTTTTAAACCGATCAGGAGGAGGCCACGTTCCCTCCCTGCACCTCACTGCAAACGCGCTCCCTGGCGCGTTTGCAGAGGGGGAAATAATTCCCCTTGCATACTGGGGGTCCCTGGGGGTCAACTAGCCCCCCAGGAGCCTCCAGTTTTTTGCCATCATTTGAGATGTCATCAGTGATGTCATGAGTGATGTCACTGACCATGTCATGAGTGATGTAATATGTGACGTCATCAGCAGTGCATTGTGGGCACGCGAGTAATAGTTAGCTGAACTAACTATAACGGGGGAATTTCAATGGTTTTGTATGAGTGAAATGTCCAGCTATCTATAACATGTGTGAAACCTATGGTTTTTTTCAATGAATATATATATATATATATATATATATATATATATATATATATATATATATATATATATATATATATATATATATATATATATATATATATATATATATATATTGCCAAAAAAGATTTGCTCCGCAAATGAAGACACCCTCGCTGTGTTCGTTTTTCACCTTTAATGCAGAGTAGCAGCAACGGACAAGAAACCTCCCTTGAACAGTCTCTGCCAAATTTGCCTAAGCGTTTCAGAAGTGGAGTCTTCCTTAATCATGGCTTGGCATCGTAAAAGTGGGAGAGAAGGGGCCATGACATTTTGATTATTTTCAAGTATATATATATATATGGTGTGCATTTTTGACTAATATTACTGCCCTACTATGCAGCTTTGCCACTACATTGCCACATTAAAACTTCTTAAGACAGACATTTCTACCCCGTTTTAATGTAAAAGGGTCTTTATGTTGTTTAAAGGTCTGACCAATGGTACTTGTCTGATAAGCTTACAAATGAACCATGTCCTGTTGGATGCCCCCAAATCCTATAGCTCACCCGCCGCCCCCACCATGTTGAAAAGTACCCATGGTTCGCATCACATAGATTGTACTTATGGCTGGAGTTATTCGTTCAACATTTATGACCATTTACCCCCTTATAAGTGAAGAAAAGACATTTACACTGACAGACTATTTCAAAACTTACATTTTGGACTACCAGCTTTTTTCAAATGTCGGTGAAATATCCCATTGACACATTTCAATCAATGCATTCAGGAAAGTTGCTTCAAAGTTAGAATTTTGACTCCTGCAATCTATGTTATAGTTTCCATAGTGTGTCTCTCCACTCCTGCCACATTGCCCACTGTCACAGCCCCCATGCACCAACTCCCAATTACAAACTTCTCAAATATTTGCAAACTCCACCAATTAATGGCCTGATTTGGTTCATACAGGCCTATATACTTGTAACTATTTCTACAAATTCTCTCAATCTAGGCTCCAACACATGTATGGACGCTGGGCCTTGTAATGGTAAAATGGCCACTGTGTGAGGTCTGCCACGACTAGGTAACTGCTACTTTCCGTAAGTGCTAGTAATAGCCTCCTCATATCCTCAACTGTATATGAGTTTATCTTAGTAGTAAAGTGGTTTCTACTGTTTCTTATTTTTTTCTGGTTTTAGGTTTATATTGGCCTTATTGTTGTTCTTCTTGAAATGCTGGGACCTTCTTGGGCTTATTTTCATGACTAGACCTTCTCCAGTGTAGAATCTTGGTCTACTAAAATGTTGCAGTACATTTATGTTGCAAATACCTTAATCAGTGTCTCCCACCATTTATTGGCAGTGAATTTGGGATACTACATTTTAATATGGTATTTCTATAGTGCAAACCTACCCAGAAAGCAGCAGTGCCCTGTACATGGTCAAAGGCAAGCTTAAAGTTGGCGAGTAATACGAGAGGAAGCTGAGCTGTGGGCGATTAATGCTTTGTGATGTGCCATGCTTTTTTTTTGGAAAATATTTTTATTCGTTTTTTATAATACAGCATAACTTTTGTAAGCATATACATGAAATTTTGCACACTATCTTCTCATCAGAAACAGTTTCAAATATAATGAAGTTACAAATACACATTATTCTAACAGTTGAGGTCAGACTTTTCACAGCTCGTCATGCGTTCACGGGCCTATTCCGTATCTGAACTATCGTCCTCATTATCTGACGGTGGGTCGCAGATATTGCCTCTGTAGGCATTCCATGCCCCCAAATTTTCTTCCATTTTTTGGGACAACCCCTGCTGCTAAACACCGCCCTTTCCGTGAACATGGCTGCATCCATATCCCCCCTCCATGCTGCTAAGGTGAGTTTCTCTGCTCTTCCTCATCTTTGTGCTATATTTCTTTTAGCCATCATCATACCCAGTGTCGCCCAACTCCGTCCTGAACGTGTAAGATCATTGGATTCCCATATATTTAGAAGACAGCGTCTGGGTAACGGCAGCATTGAAATTCCCTCTGATTGAGACATAGTCCTTAATACCTGTGCCCAATATTCAGCTAATCTGGGGCAGTCCCATATTGTGTGTTAAAAGGTCCCCTCCTCACCACATCCCCTCAGGCAGTAGGGATGATCTATCCTTCCTTTTATGTAGAGTGCTTCTAGTAGAGTAGGAGCGATGTAGTATGCGTAATTGCACCAAACGGAGACGTGAGGTAATGCCAACTTCTTTTGGGGATGCCAGCGCCTCCTGCCACTCTGATTCATCAAGCTCCCCAGTGTTATGAGACCATTTTTCCCATAGGGTTCCCATTGGACCAGGTAAATTATTAAGCAGTTTACGGAAAATTAGGGAGGTCGCCTTCTTTGGCATGTAGTCAGTTAATAACCTATCCTTTAGGGGAGACGCCTCCAGGACTTCCGAATCTAGTGGTAGTGCTGTCAGTAAGGTGTGTCGAATCTGTATATATCTGAACTGTTCAGTGGGGGCTAAATCGTATTGTTGCCTTAGTGTAGCAAAGGAAAGTACTTCTCCTTTCTCCCACATATCCCCAATCGCCGATATTCCTATATGATCCCAGGGATCGATACCCTTGGTGTGCCTAAATTTCCCTAGCCCCTTTGTGTCCCACAGTGGAGTAGGCTGCATTAATACCCCCTGCTACCCCAACTTTGCCTGCGCTGTATGCCATAGTGTAAGTGTATGTCGCAATCGCCCAAACTTTGTCAGGGATAGTTTTTTATCGTAAAGAGGAGCTAGTATACCAGACACTCCCAACTGCTCTCTGTCCGCCTTTAGCGCCGGTTCTGATTGTGGAAAATGTATCCACTGATTAATTACCTTCAATTGAGCTGCCCAATAATAAAGGTATACGTCTGGAAGTGCTATACCACCATCGTACCAGCTGCGTACCAGCTTGGCCTGTGCTATACATGCGGGCTTATGGCCCCACAGTAGGACAGAGACCTGCGCCGCAATTGTTTTGAAGTATGAGGCCTGCACGGGATAGGGCCTATATTCTAAGATGTATAGAAAGCGAGGCAGAGCCATCATCTTAAAAAGTGCTGCCTTGCACAGCAGGGTCAGTGGTAGTGATTCCCAGTGTCATACGTCTTGCTTGAGACGTTCGAGTGGTGGCAGCAAATTCCATTTGTAAAATTCGTCCAAGTTAGCTGTGATGTGAACCCCTAAATATTTAAACGTGTTTTCTGCAGTCTGTAGCGGACAACCGTCCGGCAGGCGCGGTGGCGGACCATGAAGTACGTACATGGTGGATTTAGACCAGTTAATAGAATATCCGGATGCCCGCCCATAGGCCGTGCAGACATCCAAAAGTGTAATTATAGAACGCCTGGGGGAAGCGAAGTATAGCAGTATATCATCTGTGTAGAGAGAGATTTTATCTTCCCAGGCCTCTGTCCATTTGATGCCCCTAATAGTCGGCTCCCATCTTACCCATTCCGTCAGGGGCTCCAATACCATGGCAAACAATAGTGCCGACAGGGGGCAGCCTTGACGTGTGCCCCTGGCCAAGGGAAAATCTGCAGAGATATGTCCATTAGCTATGACATGTGCCATGGGCTTCGTATACAGCAGTCGGACCCATGCACAAAACCGCGGTCCAAATCCCAAATGGCGCAGCACCACAAAAAGAAAAGGCCAATGGACCTTGTTGAATGCCATATGGGCGTCCAGTGAAAGCATCACCGCTGGCTCCTGCAGATATACTGCACGTGCCATCACCCCGTGTATTCTTCTTAAATTTAGTGCTGTGTTTCTGCCAGGCATAAAGCCCGATTGGTCCCTATGCACTAGTTTAGTTAGGTGCGGAGTGAGTCGTACCACTAATAATTTGGCAAGTATTTTGGCCTCAGAATTCATGACAGAGATAGTCCGATACTGATCCGCCGGTTTCCCAGGTTTTAAGATCGTTACAATGGCGGCCGTGCGCTGGTCGGTGAGAGTTCTCCTATCTCTAGGCTTTCAGTAAACATATCTAACAGGTGGGGTGCGAGTGAGTCAGTAATTTTTTTATATAATTCGATTGGTATGCCATTGGGTCCCACCGCCTTGCCTGATTGTAATGCTTTAATAGCTATGACCACCTCGTCTGTCATGAGGTCACCCTCTAATAAATTTGCTTCTTCAGGGGTCAATTTGGGCATTTTAAGGTCTTTATTGTATGTTAGTTTTTCCTCTTCCAAAAGTGTTGAATCTGAGGAATATATTTTCAGGAGGTGTCGTGCGAACATGCATTCTATCGTGTGTGGTTCCGTGGTGAGTTGTCCTCCCTCCATTGTAAGCTGCACTATCCACCTGCCCTTCTGCTCCCGCTTATCCAGCCATGCCAGTAGTTTACCTGCCTTGTCCCCAACATCGTAAATTTTATGTTGTGTGCTTGCAAGTTGCTGTCTGGCCATTTCCATCAAATATTCCTTGTGTCGGCGCTGTGCATTCTGCAGGTTACGGGACGCATCAGGGGTTGGGTCAGTAGAGTGTTGTGCCTCTGCAGTAATCAACTCAGATTCTAAAGCTTGTAGTTCCGACTGTCTTTCTCGCTTATGAGTTACAATGGAGCCTATTGCCTGTTCTCTGGGAACTGTCTTATATGCCTCCCATAAAGTGACAGACGAAGTTACAGAAACAACGTTATCATGGAAATAATGCTTCGTCACCTTTTAAGTTCCCTTCTAATCTTGGGATTGTGGAGATATCCAGGGCGTATTGGATAAGTTCAACACCGTTTCTGCTGGTGATATATGTAGCTAACCGTCAGTAGGGAGTGGTCAGATATGCCCCATGGTTTGATTTCAACACTGCTAATATTACAAAGGCTACCCAGCGACCCTATGAAGTAATCATTCTGGTGAGGCTGTTATGAACACTGGAGTGATAGGTAAATTGATGGTCAAAGGGGTGATACTTCCTCCAAATGTCCACCAATCCCATAGCTTCCATGAAGCTTCCTAAACGGGACGTCTCCGATATCTTTGCTCTGAGAGGGAGTCTGTCCATTGAGTCATCAGCCACTGAAATAAAGTCTCCCCCAATGATAATCTCACCCTCTGGCAGTCCCAGTAAAAATGCACTAAGATCTGGGAGGGCCATTGCCTGTAATGCTGGAGGTATGTAAACAGAAACAATATTTAGAGGCCTCCCTTCCCACTGTGCATGTATGGCGGCAAATCTACCTGCATCGTCAGTTTTAACTTTGCTGACAATTATGGGGAACTGCTTCTTTTCCCATATACCAACCCCTCTAGAGCCTGAAGTAAATTCGGAGTGAGCCATCATTTTATAACCCCATCTATCCATAGCCTTAGTAGATGTGCCTGTGAGGTGTGTCTCTTGAAGTAGTACCACTGCTGCGCCTCCCCTTTTTATGCCTTGTAAAACCAGGCCTCATTTGATTTTATCACCTAGCCCACATACATTCCACGTGAGTATGGACAGGGATGGGGTCACTGCATCGGTGTGCTGTACTTTTAAGAGGTGAGTCTTCAACTCTTTCCGTTTTAGTCAGAGCAGCAGCACTTGAAGTTTGTTGCTCTACTGGTTTGATGCATCTCATTGGCCAGGGTGTGGTTGGATGTCAAGCCCTCTTGGTGCATGAGATGGCACTTGGAATTCCTGCCATGCTATTTCATTGAGGACAATGGGCACTATACAAATCTGCCAGGGGTTGAAGGTGGAGATACCAGGGCTAGATACAGACCCTGCTTTCTACCACAATTACTAACCAGTTCCTGATTCTTACATCAGCAAAACATGTTAGACCCAGATTAACCGGGTCCAAGAAAACCAATTCAATTCCCTTCTCTGCACAAGCAGGAGGAAATGTATGCAGAAGCTCATCAGGTTTTGTTTGGTTAGTTCCCGCACCCAGTAAAACATGTAATCAAGCGGGCCACCATTCCCACCAGGATCCCCACTCCTGCAGACGCGTAATCAGGGCCATTGTATTCTTTACGCCAAATAAACATATGGAATTTGAAAGAATGTGGGGAAGTTATTCAACCACAAGTACGCAGATTTGGGATTATTACGATGAAATTATTGTCTTGCCCATAATCTGTTTAACCCTGGTATTTGTATTTTTACTATATATATTCGTTTTACCATCCAACATAATTTTTTAATAAACTCTTTAAAAAAAGAAGCTTGGCCAATGCACCACACATGACTTAACTAATTCTGCTCAGGGCTCGTTCCTTTCCCCTCCTCCCCCAAATTGACATTTTTTAGGTCTCGGCTTCGAGACCTATTGTCATGGAGTTCACTCTCAGCGGAGCCAGAGCGGTGAACGAGCGCCGATTGCATCTCGTGGATGCGCACGCCGAGCCTCCTGGAGCCGTGCACATCTCTTGCTCCACATTCACACTCACGGAAGCACACACTCACGCACGCACACACACACACACACACACACACACACCCTCCCTCTCTGCCCACTCCCTCTCTGCCGCCCCCCCTCGACCCCCACTCACCGGGCTCTTTCCCTCGCAGCGGGTCAGTCATGGCAGCAGGCAGACTCGGTGTCTTCTCCGGGGATCTTCAGCTGATGTGCACGCCCACGCTGCCTCTCGTGTGCGCCCGCCACGCTGTTTCGCGCCCGTTGATCCTCAGCTTGTTGCTTACAGCCAGTGGGTTGAACTTGAATGTACTCGACAAAATATCCTTATATAACTACAAACTGAGCCTCATCTTCATCTCACGTTTGTAAAGGTAACCATGAACACCAATTGTGTTAAAATATATTGAATACGATAGATCACCTTCCACTCGCCCATACATATACTTTAAATTCCTTATTCATATTATTAGAACAAAGCAACACAGAAGATAATTTTTGGTTGTCTGTGGGTGGGGAGATGGGGTTAGCACTCTCTGCCCTCTTTTCCTATCATTGACTCTTTGGCGCCTATAGGAAAAACCCAAGCTGCTTATACTTTAGAGGAATTCTGCATAAGGATTATTATAGTGTGAGTGCAGAGTGCGCACAGTTCAGAGTGCGCAGAGTGTGAAGTAGTGAGTGCAGAGTGAGTGAGCAGAGTGTGAGTGCAGAGTGTGAAGTAGTGAGTGCAGAGTGAGTGAGCAGAGTGTGAGTGCAGAGTGCAGAGTGTGAAGTAGTGAGTGCAGAGTGAGTGAGCAGAGTGTGAGTGCAGAGTGTGAAGTAGTGAGTGCAGAGTGAGTGTGCAGAGTGTGAATGCAGCGTGCAGAGTTGAGTGTGAGTGCAGAGTGTAAGTGTGAGTGCAGAGTGTAAGTGTGAGTGCAGAGTAGTGAGTGCAGAGTAGTGAGTGCAGAGTAGTGAGTGCAGAGTGTGAGTAGTGAGTGCAGAGTAGTGAGTGCAGAGTGTGAGTAGTGAGTGTAGAGTGTGAGTAGTGAGTACAGAGTGCAGAGTAGTGAGTGCAGAGTAGTAAGTGCAGAGTAGTGAGTGCAGAGTAGTGAGTGAGTGCAGAGTAGTGAGTGCAGAGTAGTGAGTGCAGAGTAGTGAGTGCAGAGTAGTGAGTAGTGAGTGCAGAGTAGTGAGTGCAGAGTAGTGAGTGCAGAGTAGTGAGCAGTGAGTAGTGAGTGCAGAGTAGTGAGTAGTGAGTGCAGAGTAGTGAGTAGTGAGTGCAGAGTAGTGAGTAGTGAGTGCAGAGTAGTGAGCAGTGAGTAGTGAGTGCAGAGTAGTGAGTAGTGAGTGCAGAGTAGTGAGTGCAGAGTAGTGAGTGCAGAGTAGTGAGTGCAGAGTAGTGAGTAGTGAGTGCAGAGTAGTGAGTGCAGAGTAGTGAGTAGTGAGTGCAGAGTAGTGAGTGCAGAGTAGTGAGTAGTGAGTGCAGAGTAGTGAGTAGTGAGTGCAGAGTAGTGAGTGCAGAGTAGTGAGTAGTGAGTGCAGAGTAGTGAGTAGTGAGTGCAGAGTAGTGAGTGCAGAGTGGTGAGTAGTGAGTCCAGAGTAGTGAGTGCAGAGTAGTGAGTGCAGAGTAGTGAGTGCAGAGTAGTGAGTAGTGAGTGCAGAGTAGTGAGTGCAGAGTAGTGAGTAGTGAGTGCAGAGTAGTGAGTGCAGAGTAGTGAGTAGTGAGTGCAGAGTAGTGAGTACAGAGTAGTGAGTAGTGAGTGCAGAGTAGTGAGTAGTGAGTGCAGAGTGCAGAGTAGTGAGTGCAGAGTAGTGAGTGCAGAGTAGTGAGTAGTGAGTAGTGAGTGCAGAGTAGTGAGTAGTGAGTGCAGAGTAGTGAGTAGTGAGTGCAGAGTAGTGAGTAGTGAGTGCAGAGTAGTGAGTAGTGAGTGCAGAGTAGTGAGTGCAGAGTAGTGAGTGCAGAGTAGTGAGTGCAGAGTAGTGAGTAGTGAGTGCAGATTAGTGAGTGCAGAGTAGTGAGTAGTGAGTAGTGAGTGCAGAGTAGTGAGTAGTGAGTGCAGAGTAGTGAGTAGTGAGTGCTGAGTAGTGAGTGCAGAGTAGTGAGTGCAGAGTAGTGAGTGCAGAGTAGTGAGTGCAGAGTAGTGAGTGCAGAGTAGTGAGTAGTGAGTGCAGAGTAGTGAGTGCAGAGTAGTGAGTAGTGAGTGCAGAGTAGTGAGTAGTGAGTGCAGAGTAGTGAGTGCAGATTGCAGAGTAGTGAGTGCAGAGTAGTGAGTAGTGAGTGCAGAGTAGTGAGTAGTGAGTGCAGAGTAGTGAGTAGTGAGTGCAGAGTAGTGAGCGCAGAGTAGTGAGTGCAGAGTAGTGAGTGCAGAGTAGTGAGTAGTGAGTGCAGAGTAGTGAGTGCAGAGTAGTGAGTAGTGAGTGCAGAGTAGTGAGTGCAGAGTAGTGAGTAGTGAGTGCAGAGTAGTGAGTAGTGAGTGCAGAGTAGTGAGTAGTGAGTGCAGAGTAGTGAGTGCAGAGTAGTGAGTAGTGAGTGCAGAGTAGTGAGTAGTGAGTGCAGAGTAGTGAGTGCAGAGTAGTGAGTAGTGAGTGCAGAGTAGTGAGTAGTGAGTGCAGAGTAGTGAGTAGTGAGTGCAGAGTAGTGAGTGCAGAGTAGTGAGTGCAGAGTAGTGGGTGCAGAGTAGTGAGTAGTGAGTGCAGAGTAGTGAGTAGTGAGTGCAGAGTAGTGAGTAGTGAGTGCAGAGTAGTGAGTGCAGAGTAGTGAGTTCAGAGTAGTGAGTGCAGAGTAGTGAGTTCAGAGTAGTGAGTGCAGAGTAGTGAGTAGTAAGTGCAGAGTAGTGAGTAGTGAGTGCAGAGTAGTGAGTAGTGAGTAGTGAGTAGTGAGTGCAGAGTAGTGAGTAGTGAGTACAGAGTAGTGAGTACAGAGTAGTGAGTAGTGAGTGCAGAGTAGTGAGTGCAGAGTAGTGAGTAGTGAGTGCAGAGTAGTGAGTGCAGAGTAGTGAGTAGTGAGTTCAGAGTAGTGAGTGCAGAGTAGTGAGTAGTAAGTGCAGAGTAGTGAGTAGTGAGTGCAGAGTAGTGAGTGCAGAGTAGTGAGTAGTGAGTGCAGAGTAGTGAGTAGTGAGTAGTGAGTGCAGAGTAGTGAGTGCAGAGTAGTGAGTGCAGAGTGCAGAGTAGTGAGTAGTGAGTAGTGAGTGCAGAGTAGTGAGTGCAGAGTAGTGAGTAGTGAGTGCAGAGTAGTGAGTAGTGAGTGCAGAGTAGTGAGTGCAGAGTAGTGAGTGCAGAGTGCAGAGTAGTGAGTAGTGAGTAGTGAGTGCAGAGTAGTGAGTAGTGAGTGCAGAGTAGTGAGTGCAGAGTAGTGAGTAGTGAGTGCAGAGTAGTGAGTAGTGAGTGCAGAGTAGTGAGTAGTGAGTGCAGAGTAGTGAGTAGTGAGTGCAGAGCAGTGAGTAGTGAGTAGTGAGTGCAGAGTAGTGAGTGCAGATTGCAGAGTAGTGAGTGCAGAGTAGTGAGTGCAGAGTAGTGAGTGCAGAGTAGTGAGTGCAGAGTAGTGAGTGCAGAGTAGTGAGTGCAGAGTGCAGAGTAGTGAGTATTGAGTGCAGAGTAGTGAGTAGTGAGTGCAGAGCAGTGAGTGCAGAGCAGTGAGTGCAGAGCAGTGAGTAGTGAGTGCGGAATGCAGAGTAGTGAGTGCAGAGTGAGTGTGCAGAGCAGTGAGTGCAGGTGCAGAGTGGTGTGTGCTGTTGAGTGCAGAGTGGTGTGTGCTGTTGAGTGCAGAGTGGTGTGTGCTGTTGAGTGCAGAGTGCTGTGTATTGGAAATGTAAATGACAATGCCATCTATTTATGATTTAAAGAAAAAAAGAAATGTCATGAGCAATGCCAATAGCTCCACCTTTAATGATGCCGAGACCATTGCATTGTAAATGCTTGTTCTCCCCCTGTTTCATCTTGTCTCCCAGTTGTGTTGTTTGGTCATCATCGAGGGTCCACCCTCACCTGCTGCTGAAGATTCGTTTATGCAACTGGTTCAATGTTGAGCTCCTAACTCATATGTGCCTTACGATGCATGGTGTCTGTTCAATGTTCCTGCCACTGCTACTGTATGAAACCTCATAACCTCGCTATAGTACTCCAATGTCTTGCTCTTTATGGTGATGACTGTATCCCTCTAAGGGGCACCTGCATCAAGTTAGAATTTTGCGAGTCCTTAATTGCGATTATTAACCCCTTCCCTGCTCATGACGAGCTCAGCTCGTCATGAGGCACAGTGGAGCTGTGCTGATGACGAGCTGAGCTCGTCATGAATAAAGGAAAATAGCAATTTCCAGCACAGGCTGAAAATTGCCTTAGCAGCCAAGGTGTTAAGGAATCGCAATTAAGGACTCACAAAAGCCTTTGCATGTAGGAATCGCTATGAAAATAGCGATTCCTAAATAATCCTTAATTACGACTCGCAATTTGTGAGTAGCAATTAAGGAATGGCTCCCCATTCATTCCTATGGGCCTGCAGGCCCATAGGAATGAATGGGAGATTTCATGCGCAATTTTCGAGTACCAATAGGTACTCGCAAATAGCGCATGCAATTTCAAGGGTGCAAGGGTGTCAAAAAGACACCCTGTGGCACCTCTGAATCATGATGTGCACCCATGAACTTTAGTGCATTTTTATAAATTTTTCCAAATTACCGACCAGTTTAATTGCTCAGTAATTTGCGGCCCCAAATAGTGAAATAGCTATTTAAAAGTGGTTCTTGCATTGCATTTAAGGACTCGCAAATTGCAATTCCTTAAATGCAATTGCAATTTAAGAAATCGCAATAAATTGGGATTTCCTAAATTGCGAGTGTCTTACACCTTGATGCATCGTAAAAGCCCTTTTTGCGGGCGCAAACAGACGATTTTTGCGAATCGCACCGTTTGCGCTCGCAAAAAAGGTTGATGCATGTGCCTGTAGATCTTTAATAAACAGATTTAACGATAAAAATCCCTCCCCCCCAAAAAAAAGAGGAAGCTTGAACAAACACTGATGCCTTCAGCTGTCAATCAAAGCATATTCTACGACGGAGGGAAGAAGTAAAGTAGCGCTAGAGTAGGCACAGCAGATCAGCTACAATGGGATTTTTTGAAGGGCAATAAACTAGGTTCCTGGGGGCAGATTGCGATAAAGGCATATCGCTAGTGCCTCTTAAGCTAAGGCATGTACATGCTCATAACACGATGAATACTTTGAAAAGGTGTTTGTTTTCACTTAATTGGCTTCAACACCACCACAGCTCATAATAATAACCACCCTAACAGGACTGCGCCCATAAATCTTCTGCAAATGTGCACAACAGGCTTCGTGTTCCAGACATGATCTGTCAGCACCTCCCAGAGCCCAGATCCATGGGCCTAGATCTGTGTTCAGAGCCGCACATGCAGAAACAATCTCAGCATGAGACTGTTGACAAATGCTGTTTTTAATGCATCCTGGTAAGTGTCCTATATGTCGAAAAAAATCCCTGACGTCTGTTCTTTGCCATTATGTTTATTTTAGAAGAGGAAGTCATACCTACTACGTTCTCCCCTCACATTCTACTGTTTCTTTGCTTTCTTACTCTCTTCATCACTTTCCCTATATGCTGGTCGACCTCTTATCCCTCAACTGTGTTTTTTTCTTTACCCCATCCTCTACGTTTAGTTAAAAAAGTTACTGTAGCATTTTATATTATTAGTTCTTGGCTTGTAATAAGTTAAAGAAGTTATTTTATGATTGTATTTTATATTAAAATACTTTAAAGAGTTTTCCCTATACCTTCCAATAGAAGTAGTTCCACCACGGTAGAAGAGTTATCCATCTATGTGTGAAAAGTTATTAGTAGTAACTAGTGCATCCTATTTTTATGAGTCTCCTCCAGGGGTAGAGACATGTAAGTCTAATATTAGGTGTAAATCTACACTCAGAAATGTTGAATAGCAAAAACGTATAAATGTACCCTTAGATAAAATAGTAGATCTACTGGTTAGTAAATCTACACTTGCACATTTACCTTTGTGAATAAGGCCCAAAATTAACTTTATTCGATTTGACAATGAGGGTGACTTAATCCTATCCAAAGAAAATTATTGTATGGGATTTAGACTCCCTAAATATGTCCTGGAAACTCTGCAGTGCTTTGAACTTAAGTGGCTTGCTTAGCTACCAAGGGTGAGAAAGCATAAGACACACAGATGATGAACGGAATGCAGAGCAAATCAAACATTCACCCCCAGTCAAGAGATCTGGGTTAAATCCATTGTTCTTTTATTCACCATGCCACCCCAGGTTAGACCCCACCATATACAAATAATTTGTGGCCCTGTGTCTCATGGGAACAGCCCAGCCCGAACTACCAAGACAGGTACTCCCTGGATTGGAAACAAGCATCCTGGGACCGGTTTCGGGGCATCCAGCCTGAATCCAGTGGCACAGTGAGCACGGGACCCACCACTGGGCATACCCAACGCACGTAGGGCAAAAAAGCAAAAGACACACAGATTATGGATGGAATTCAGAGCAAATCAAACATTCACCCCAGTCAATAGATCTGGGTTAAATCCATTGTTCTTTTGCTCACCATGGTACCCCAGTTTAGACCCAGCCATAAGCAAATCAGTCTTGACCCTGTGCCTCATGGGAACAGTCCAGCCCGAACTGCTTAGCTACCAACACAGATTGCATGCACACATCTCCCCAATGTTATTAAAACATGACTGGTTACCAGTGAGGAATCACATAAAATGTATAGCCTTTGCCAAAGTGCATAAAGAAAATCACAGACTAGGTAGTGTTTGTGACACCCTCAAGCGCTGATGTGTATAGATCAAGGCCAATTCTGTCTTCTCCCCCCTTAGAAGTTCTCCTACCTCTCCGGTAAGGTATTAAATGAGGTACAGAAGACCCATGCTTTAGGGAAAAAGGGGTTAGGAGAGGGAAGTAGAGACATATTCCTTCAGGTTGATTGTCAGGTTTTTCAAACTGAATTACACTCAGCACAAGGCCTCGGATCACAAGCGAGAGTGGACCAAGTCTCCCCCTTTAGGCAAGAGGACACACATCAGCGTAAGGGTCATCGAGCCAGAGGTTGTATATATGGACTTACTTCATGCTAGCAGGAGATAATCTGTAACTAGTCCATTGTATACTGGGAATCCCACACAGGAACCTCACTGCAGTACTGGGAAGGAAATAGTCTGATAGAGCGCGAAGACAACTGACATACGAAGGTCAATATTCAGAAAAGGGCAAGTCACAAATCAGGCAAATACAAGGGGACCTGTGGAACTGAATAGAGTGATAACAATAACGGTGGTAGAGCCAGGTGCATGCTATCGCAAGTGTCAACCGAGTCTCAACAAACAATCTTGACAGGCAACCTGCCCTTGTACATATATGGTCTTATTACTGTGTCTGTCTATCACTAACAACCCTGAAGTGCACCTGTGGGGAACGTCCCTCTAAGGCTGGGGCTGTGTGTTTGACTCTGGAAGTTTAAGTTCTAGTAATGTAATTCCATGTTGCCCTGTCGTGGGGGTCTTTTATGCCCGAATCTATCCAGTTAACCTACACTGCATTCTTAAGAGATATGTTCTATTATTAGGTGTCTCTTGACAGAATCCCACTCCACCAGGTGTGAGAGCATTTACCACGGGCTTGTCGTCAGTGCTTATCTGGAAACCCACACCACACAAGTAAGTTCTGAAATATTCAGTGCGCCAAGCTGCAGCCAATGCTTCACGCTCAATCACGGAATACTTATGTTCTGTTTCGGTTAAAGAACATGAAGCAAACGTCACTGTCCTCTCAACAGTATTGTGTACTGGGCACAAAGCAGCCCCAATCCCCACATCACTAACAGTCAAAATAATTTGCAATATAATGTCAAATGGGACTAAATTCCCAGCAGAACATATTTCTTTTTTTGATCAATTCAAAACAATTCTGTTGTTCTTCAGCTCTGCTGAATGTACATCCCTTCCTTAACAGTAGTTTTAATTTTCTTTCATTCCAGCAACATTTTCTACAAACTTCAAGTGATAACTCAATTAGTTCCATGAATGATCTTAATTTATGTTTGTCTTGTGTTGAAGGAGGTGACTTAATAGGATCAAGAAGTTCTCTTTTAGGTTTCACTCCTCCACCCATGATCGTGTGGCCCAAATATTCATTTCCTTTGTTTAAAAGAAAACACATGAACACATTTCTCTTTATGCAGAGTTAGACCTGCCTTCAGCAATCTATCCAAGACTTGTTTCAGTACTTGATTGTGTTGCTCCATAGTCACTCCTTAGACAGGAATATCATCTTGGAAGTACATGGCATTCGATAAGCCCTTGAACACATGAGACATCATTCATTGGATTACATTAGCTGCTGAAGATAAACCAAACGGTATTCTTGTGAATCGGAAAGTGCCTTCCATGGTAACAAATGCTGTAAGACTCTTTTTTTTGTAATTGTTTTTATTTGCATTTTCATAACATAAGCAACAAAAAACATAAATTGCAGTGCTTTATTCATGAGTGATTAGTCCGGACATATCAATACTCCAAGCAGCCCATCACGCCATGGGGGCATCATCAATACAATTCCTGTAACATGAAGCGTCAATTAACAGGAGCATCCATAGTACAACATCTCAACTTTCTCTTCCGGGACAGCTCTATACATCACATCTCATTAGGGCCATGCAACATGGTATTACTACATCAGTCATCCCCCATCCCAGAATTTTGGCAAGGCGCATATGTTTCCCAAATGTCTTTAGGTCAGGATTTGCTCAGCAGAAGTTCCCAATAAGTAACAGTTGTAACCCAATCTTTTGTCGTCAGGGATCTCACTACTCCCCAGTGTAAGGCCACCTGTCGTTTTGCCATTAAGAGAAGTATTTCGGGTAATTTGCGTGACTTAGATGGCACTGTCTCTAGCACCCCAAGCAGGGATGTCAGTGGTGTGCAGGGGAGGACCAACCCGGTAATTTTTTTAATGTGTTCTAAGATTTCAAGCTAGAAGTTCGCTATGGGTCTACAGTTCCAAGCCAAATGCAAGAAGGTTGCATGTTGGGCACCGCATCTCCGACAACAGTCATCTTCGCGGAGCCCCATTTTATGTAGTTGTATGGGAGTGTGGTAAAGGCGATGGAGGTATTTGAAGTGTATAAGCCGGAGGCGGTAATTGGGTGACAGACGCTCCAGCTGTTTACAACTCAACCTACATTGTTCATCTGTGAGGGGTATCCCTAGCTCTTTCTCCCAGGCCTCACGCGAAGGAGGGAACACGATCGGAGAAGCTTTTTGTGTTAGTTTGTATATGCGTGATACAAGCTTTCGCCCCAACTCCACCGCCAGCAGGTTTTCCAGCACCGGCAGCGATGGTGGGGGTACTGGAAACATGGGAAACCTACTCTTACAGGATGCATGAATCTGGCAATACAACAGCATATCAAGTGCTGTTGGTGCTGTGGAGGAACACGTGTTGCAGAGTGAGAAAATTATCATCAGGGTAAAGGTCGCCACCCACTACTATGTTGTGTGTGCTCGAGTGCTGAGTCCTGTGCTTTTCGTTCCATAAGTGGAGGGTATAGAGGATTATTGAGGAGGAGCATGGAGGGTGCGTATAGCTCCTCTAGGTTTGCCCGTTTGCAAAGACCCTCCCATGCCCATCTCATGACTTGTACTGTGTCTATTTCCTCACAAGGGTGTTTGTAAGGATGGAATAACACTGTTGATATTGGGAGGGGAGCCGCTCTGTCTATTTCTAAGGACACTTGTGGTTGATAGGGTGTGGGGTGCACCCAGAACTGTAAAAATTGTGCCTGTGCACTGTATGCATAAAGGACAAAGTCCGGGCTGCCATGCCCCCTTGCTCCTGCGGTAGTGTCAGGATTTCCCAGGCTATCCTTGGTTGACCCCCCTGCCCACACCAGTTCTACCATAAGGGATCTCAAGCATTTAAAAAAGTGCATTGGGAGTAGTATCAGAATGTTTACAAAAAGGTACAGTAGTTTTGACAATATTATCATTTTAGCCACCGCTATACGACCCACCAGGGAAAGAGGAAGAGTCTTCCACCGTCTCACCCTGTCTTCAATCCAGGCCACAACCCTCCCGTAGTTGGCATTCCAAAGATCTTGCAGATTATTGCTGAACCATACACCCAGATAACAAATTGGGCCCGACTTCCATACTAAGGAGTAGTCGGTAACAAAAACCTGAGTTCCGGGTGTAAGTGGGAGGATCACTGATTTGCTCCAGTTGATATTGACTCCAGAGGGCCCACTGAAGCGAACTACCTCTCTTGTCATGGGCGACAGGTTGTCTTTTGGGTTCACCATAAAAAGCTTAATGTCGTCCGCATACATGGACACGGTGAGCGCCCTAATTGTAAAACCCAGATAACAAATTGGGCCCGACTTCCATACTAAGGAGTAGTCGGTAACAAAAACCTGAGTTCCGGGTGTAAGTGGGAGGATCACTGATTTGCTCCAGTTGATATTGACTCCACAGGGCCCACTGAATCGAACTACCTCTCTTGTCATGGGCGACAGGTTGTCTTTTGGGTTCACCATATAAAGCTTAATGTCGTCCGCATACATGGACACGGTGAGCGCCCTAATTGTAAAACCAATACCCCTATTTGCGTGGTGCTGTTGCAGGGGCGCTGCCAAGGGTTCTTTCGCAATTGCGAACAGTAACGGCGACTGAGGACATCCCTATTTGGTACCTCGTGTTATATCTAACGGCTACTATATTAGCCCATTCACTCTGAGGCGCACTGCGGGTTGCGTGTAGAGAAGCCGAATTTGCTTGATAAAAATCGTGCTAAGGCCTATCCTATTGAGCAGAGGAAAGAAAAATCCTTACTCGAGTGAATCGAGCATCTTTGAGGAATCCATGAGTGCTGCAATCGCAGGCATGTGTGGTGCTAGATAGTGTAATAGCCCAAATAAAGTTCTAAGATTGTGCAAGGTTGATCTGCCCGGCACAAAGCCGGACTGGTCCGGTAGTGCTATCAATGGGAGCTGCGGCTGGAGCCTGGTAGCCAAGAGTTTTGCGAAAATCTTGGCGTTCAAATTAATCAAGGAGGGTGGGCGATATGAATCACATTGCTGGGGGTCCTTGTCTGGTTCAAGAAGGGAAATTATAATTGCCTCTCGCATCGATTCAGGGATGATTCCTTCTTGCAATGCCTCCTGATTCACCACAAGGAGGCAAGGGGCAAGCTCCTCAGAATATTCTTTGTAGAATTGCGCGTTAAGGCTTTCCGCTCCCGGCGCCTTGTCCGTCCGCATGCTGCCAATGACCCGACGCACATCTTCCACGGTAAACGGTACATCAAGGCACTCGCGGTGTGCATTGTTGAACTATAAGAGCACTATTGAATCAAAATAGTCCTCCAGAACAGAGTCCGATGGTGTCCTTTGGGACGTGTATAGCTGTGTGTAGAAATCGCGCATGGTATCCAAGATATCAGGGGGGAGTATACCATATCATTGGCAAGGGTATGAAGTGCATTGATAAAGGTGGCACCCCTGGGTGATTGCAGGAGGTTTGCAAGTGTCCACCCTGGCCAGTCCCCCTCACCATACCTTCTCGCGATCGCATGTTTGGGGAGAAACTTTATCTCTCTGTCAGCCTCCACCCGATATTCAGTCAGTTTACTACGGATTTGCCCCAGTGTCCCTGCTGATGGTGTCACAAAATATTGTTGTTGCAGAGCACATATGTCCGAGTATAGACGGCCCAGACGGCTATGTATGTTCCTAAGCACCCTGTCTTGCCCAGCTATGCCTCCCATAATGTCCCAACAGATTCCATAGACCCCGTGTTCTTGTCGAAGTATTCTATGATTTGCGTGTATAGCTCCTCCTTGAAGACTGGGTCTAGTAGAGCGCTGGGCACAGGCGCCATGTGAAAGGTTGTCTGTAAGGCTTGGGTATCTGGAGGGTCAAAGTGACTGGTGAGTGGTCTGAAAGCGTGCATGCGTGATGGGACGCATCCGAGACTCAAGAGTGTAGGCCAGGGAAGGTGAGCCAAAAGTCTAAGCGCGACCATGTATTATGTTGCTGCGTGATACATGTGCCCTCCCGAGTATTAGGGTGAAGGATCCGCCAAGTGTCTGTAGTCAGCTATTAATTGTTTTCAGACTGCGGCCACCTGTGGGTGAGGTGTGCATGAGGTTCCTACCCTGTCCTCTCTCAGTGACAGTACTGTATTGAAATTACCACCCCATATTAGTGCTGCACCTCCCATGGATTGTATGAGGTGCCATACTTGTTAAAATAAGTTGGGGTCATCTACGTTCGGTCTGTAGACATTGGCGAGTATACCCTTTGGTGAAACAATCCGCCAAGTACCAACACGTAACGCCCTTCTGTGTCACTAATTACCTTTAAGGTTTGCCAGGGAGTACCTTTCTTAATTAAAGTGGCAACCCCACGGGAGTTGTTGGAATAACATGAGGTGAACACCTCACTCCATCTGTTGGACTTCAGTCTATCACAGGTGGTGTCCCTTAGATGGGTCTCCTGAAGGAGGCAGATCGCAGCTGAGTCCCTCGAGAGATACGAGTGTACCAGACGCGTCTTCCTGTGGTCATTAAGACCACATATGCTCCAAGTAATACATGTTAAAGTAGACATGTTGGTGTGAAATAGTATGTGTCCCTGGTGACTATAATTTCTGCTATGGGATGCATACCTGGTGATTCCATGGAGTGTCTTTCCCAGTGTGTGACAACGTCCTCGGGGGAGTGCAGGTCATGTCCAGATCGTGTCTTATCAGCAGTAAAGTATGAAGCACATTGCAATAAACAATTAACTAATAAAAACAGTCCCTTCCCACCCACTACCCACTCCAACCCCCCAATCAGGTTGAGTTTCAAAACTAACAACCCACTTAATAAACAGTGACACAATACTTCTTAGCAATAGGGAATCATCCCAGGGGGGGTGTGAGGTTGCCGGCATACTGCCCTGTCACTACGTAAGAGGGTGGCCGAGCATATTAGAACTACATAAAGTTACGATTATAACCCTCATCAGGAGCATGAAGAAAGATCAAGTAAAATTCCTTTTCCCACACAGAGGTAAACATGAAAGAGGATCCCTTATAGGACTTTATTGTAAGGTGGTTATACTAGTCATTGTCACTTAGCTGACTCTGTGACGAGCTGTCCTTATCGCAGCCTTTGTCACGTTGTTGTTGTGCTTGTTGTTTGGCAAATTTCATTACGGCCCTGGCTTCTGTGAAAAATGAGGGCTTGCCATTGGCGTGTTCCCGGAGTTAGGCAAGGTAGAGCACAGCATATTTTATTCCGGCTTTCTGGAGCAGTGTCTTTGCCGGAAGAACTTACGCCTCGCTCTGGACCGCCTGTGTGTAGTCGGGGTATAGTGAGATGGCATTATCCTGGTATTGAAATTCTCCTCTTTCTCTGACCAGATGAAAAACTGTGTCTTTGTCTCTATAATTGAGCAGCTGAGCCAGTATCTGCCGCAGAGGGGCCCCCGGTGGCGGGCGAGGCCCCAGGGTACGATGGGCCCGCTCCAACAGGAACATGGCTGATAGGTCAGTTCCAAACAGGTCTTGAAAGAGGCCCTCTACGTATTACTCCATGTTGAGTATATTTGTAGACTCTGGGAAGCCAGTAATACGTACGTTGTTTCTCCTCGAGCGGGCTTCAAGGTCTTCACTGTGCGCCTTTATGACCTCCAGTACTTTGTCCATATGAAGAAGGTGATCTTGTGTCTCAACTTGGCGGTCATCTGAATCGGAGACTCTAGTTTCCAGCGCATTCAGCCATGTCTCGTGTTTGTCCACTCTGTGCGATACCTGATTCATCCGGACTGTTAGAAAGTCAAACTCAATGTCGTTGAGACAACATTTTACGTCTCATAGCAAGGTTTTTAAGACCTCTTCTTGTTCCGGTTCTAGCTGCATTTCTGGTACTATTGTCTGTGACATCGTCTCACCATCCACTTGCCGAGTGCTGCGTTTGTCGAAAGTTATTTTTGGCTGTGTTGGACTTGGCCCTTTTTCCCCTGAATTTTTTCGCTTTTGTGGGAATTCACATGTTATGTTAATGAAAGGAAAATACAAGTGTTAAATGTGATGCAATGGTGTACGCACCTGTAATTCTCCCCTTGTAAAAATTCACCTTGGTAAAATGCTACTTTTAAAATGGCTGCCATGGCTGTGTGTTGTGCCACCTGACTGAGGTGGGTTACCATTCTAGTTGTTATTTCCCAGCAAACCCCCGCTTTTGGAGGGAAACCTGGCACCCAGGTTGCTCTACTCCTCCCCCTAGACCAGTTAGAACCAGTTTCCCCAAATGCTCTAGAAGCTTCTGGCCCTGTCTGGCAGGTGGGGTGAGGGGCATATAAATAGGGTGGCTGTGCCACCATGTGCTCAGTCAGAGCGTGGGCATGAACGTGAGCGGACCTGCTGCCAGGAGGTACCGCCACATGGGCCTGTGCCCAACTGTAACCCCTCTGCTGTCCACAGGGCTAGAGAGAGCCCCACTGCCGGAGTAAAGGCGGCTGTATCAGGAGGAGTGCCACGTTACAGAGGATGATGGTTCCTAGGACCTACAGCCCTGTCCTGGTGAGTGCCCACTGACTGCTGCTGACCTTGCCCAGTAGTGCCCGCTGCTCTCCTACCCAGCGCCTGGTGAGCGCTACATCTGTGCCCTGCCTACACCCTAGCACCCGTTGGGACTATTTGCTTGATGACCAGAAGAAAAGCGCTATATAGTGGGCCAGCCCGTACCACCCCAAGTTGAGGAGCGCTATCTTTTGTCCCTGAGGCTGCTGCTGGGGAACCACAAGGTAAAGCGCTGTGAAACCCGAGCGCTACATTGCCAGAATCTGCCACTTCCTGCAAACGCTGTGCCCACTATGCGCTGACCTTCAAGAGCTTGCCCTTTTCTGTGAAGGCTGTGCTGGTGTGCTGCCATGGGCCCAGGACCTGTTTGTAAATTGTAAATTGTTGTGTCTTGTAAAGCGCACTGCTACCCGGAGGCCTCGTAGCGCTATAGACCGCTGGGGAACCCGGCCTGGCTTTCCCTGTGAGATAGTCCCTCCTGGGGGTCTCCAAGGTGAAACCAGGCATCCCTGGCATTTGTGTGGGGCCGTTGTGGAGATGAGGCAAGCTAATGCCCAGAGTTGCCGAGTGTGCTCCCTGGTCGGAGTAGGCACCGATGCGAGAATTATCAGTCCGCTGATCCTGGTCCAAGACCCTGCCGCGTCGGGAATCGAACCCTGGTCCCGGGCCGTTCTCTGCACTCGGGTCTGCCGCCTCTAACCAGTGAGCCACACCTCTCCACCTGTGCCCTAAATAATAAGCGCTCGGCCTGAAAAAGCGCTGCCTGCCCCAATCACCGCCGCAGCCCGGATCCCTGAGAGCCAGGGCTGAGTCTGCAGGAGCTCTGTGGGCCAAGAATCACTGCTGCAGCCCCGGCGGGGTGGGAGAAGAAGCGCTGAGTTGGAAGGGAAGCGCTGTGTCCGTGTATCGCTGTGCAGCCTACCTCTTGCGGGTGATTTCAAGCGCTGTGCTGGTGCGCTGTTGTGAGGCCAAGACCTGAAGTTAATGTCAGGCACGGGGTCCGCGAGTGCTCTGTGCTCAAGATCACAGCAGCTGAGGTGAGCGCGGAGGCTGTGCAGAGAAGCACTCCTGTGGTGCCAGACTCACCCCCACGGCCCCTGTACCGCCGTAGGGAGAGTGCTCGGGCCCAAATTCACCACCTCCGCCCAGGTACCATGACGAAGGAAGACACCGTTGTCCCAATTGCTGTCGCGGCTGCCGAAGCGAAGGCCGCTGCGGTAGCCACCGAGGCCACGCTGAGCCGAGCGTGCGAGAAGGGAGCGTAGCCTAGCAACCCGGGTGCCGGCCGCATCATTGGCCGCGCCTCCATGAAGCATAGCGAGGAACCAGCTCGGCAGCCTGGACCGCTTCAGGCTTTCGCATCAGGGGCTCCGAATGAGGGACAGGAACCCTGGAAACCCTCCGACTAATATCCGCAAGGCCTTGAGTGAAGGGAGGAGCGGGCTGCATGGGGGTAGGGGCGCCCTGCGCCTACCAGTGCTGGTGTTGCTGCAGTAACGGACTACCCCCATGAGGACTGTCTGGTGAGTCAGGGGATCCTGGGGCCTGACCGCTTGACAACAGACTCTTAGACACGTATAAGGACTGTCTGTGAATTGCCCCTGCTGACGGGCCCTCTTCAAATCTGCAATGAGCCTCTGCAGAGAGTTGTCCCCTGTAATGAATCTCTGCCTGGAAAGTGTTAGCTGCCTTGCAGACATGTCGGCATAAAACAGGTTGCCCATAGTGAATATCTCTGTGTAGAGCATGTCACCCCTATTGCAGATTTACCCACATGAGCTTTGTTATCTGATTTACCTGTCCAAGTGGGCCTAATGACCTGCCTTCCATAGATGTTTGAATAAGTTTACCGGCAAGGAATACCTACCTAGGAATGATTACCCACATTGGATGATCACAAAAGCAATGTTGCATGTTTTGAGTATTTGCATAGGGAATTCCTTTACGGAACAGGGGCATAAGAAATATTGCCTGAGTTGACCATGTGCCTAAGAAAATGTTACCTTTAGAGAACCAGTGCGTAAGAAGGGCTACCTGTAGTGACCTGACGTCATGCTCACATGTTGGGCCTAATGCTGAATGCTAATGGGAGTGATGCCTAATGATAACGCCTAATGCTCCTACACTGAGGATAATGCCCACTGCTGGTGTATGCCCCATGTGATCCTGCCTGATGCCTTGCTAGGATGCCTGCAGGCTCCTGATTCATGCTAAGTCTATTGAGCCACTGAAGTATTGTTGCTATGCCTCAGATTCACATGCTTATACCTATTGAGTTGCCTCATGTAGATGTTTAAGGCCTAATGTCATGCCATGGTGTTTTTATTGCAGGTTTGAGGCTGACGTGATTTATGCCACAGGTTTTTGCCTACTTTGTTGTCTGCCTAACGTTTATTGCAGGGTGGCTAAGCGTCTGGTGTTGCCAGAAGTTACTGGTCGGTACATATTCACTGTTATACAAAATGTGCTGATGCTAAGTTTACTTCCATTCCCCAGTAAGTACGGATTATGATACCTCTATTTCCTACGGACTCTCATTTATCCTTTGTCCTTTTGCGATGGTTCTGGCAGTGGCCCGATTGGCCCTGCCATGTATATAATAGCCCCTGTAAATGGTTACCTGGTGCCTAGCTGGCACAGTTCATCTGCACCTGTGATCCCCCCTGTACATATTGACTTGGCGCCAGTTGGCGCAGTGTAGATAATTCTATGATTATACTGTATTTACATAATACACAAGTTATTTTTTCACCTAACCTGGTGTAGTCTCTTTTTGTAGTGTGCCTTGTGTGTCGCCTGTGTGTGCTGTGCGGGTGCTTTACACATTTCCTCTGGAGTTTGGCCCACCCGCTCTGCACCACAATACCCCATTTCTAACAGGCTGCTTGTTGTCTGCCTTTCCCATCGTGCTTCTGCCCTGTGGTAGTACCATCTAGGGTGGGTAGGCCAACAATATCCGGGCGTAGAGAGGAGGTAGAAACTGCAGTTTACTTTACGTGCTATTCCCGATGGCGTCTCACCATACAAGTTGAATTTTCTGCTGGGTGCGAGGGGGAATGTGCTCTTTCTGAGCAGCAGGCAGCCCTCAACAAGGGCGGCAAGAATCAGTCACCTCCCCCGGTAGCACAACAGGGAGATGATGACCAAACTCCAGCCACGTCACTATGAGGCCACTCAGCCTGCGTCTACTCCCAATCTCAACCTCTGCAGGCAACTACGCCTTCAACCTTGCAGGCCCTCTGCAGTGTTACAGCAAGCTGGGGGTTCACGGCGTGCAGCAGACGCCACCTCCTGAAGCCAGTGATTTGTACCATCTAGTTTGGCCAACTTCCCAACACCAGATCTCTCCAGTGAAATTCCTCTGCCGCAATTCAAAATGATGGGGGAGTAGTGAATCAAAGGCTTCTTCAGGTCTTTACTGATGACTGCAGGAGCGCATGTACCGCTCACATGGCAAAGCAGTAGCAGGGCCCCAGGCACGCACAACGGCTTTTGCGCCGATGTTGGTCGCAGGGGCCGGATTCAATATGCAGCTGCCGGTGTTTGCAATCACCCACCGGCTCGCTGCAGCACTCACTGCAACTTTCCGCTGCAAGCCTCGGTCGCCCACCCCCCAGCATCTGGGCCAATTCTGAGCCGAACTCCGGCCGGTACGTTTTGTTACAGGCCCGTCATGGGCCGGCGCAGCCCCCAGGATCCCGCACTCAATTTTCTCCGCTCAGGAATTTTGGTACGGTCAAGCCGCTGACCACCTCTCAGGGGAGTAAGGGGGACACACCGGAGGCCCGCGCCACCACAATCTCTGCTCCACCACAACGCGGCCAGGGCCCACCTCCGCTGTTTTTCTCCCGGTGTTCTCTGCTTCAGCTAGGGCTGCGCCCTCGAGATCCGCTATGTTGATAACTCTGCCGGAGTCGGGACAGGCCTCGGAGTCCCTCTCCTCTGCTGCACCAGACCCTCGCCGACACCCCTCACCTACTCTTACTTTTGTCGGCTCTCGGCAGGCGGATGTTCTCCACTTCGTACCGGCAGTCAGCGCGACGTGATCCGTACGCCGCATTGGCCGGAGTCACGATCCTCCACCGCAGCGACTAGGACGCCATTTCGTGTCGGCGATTACACCGATTTTTGAGCCGGTGGACACAGCAATGTGTGCAGCTCAGTATTCTGTATCCTGATTTAGCACTCGAGATAGGATGAGTAGTTTTATGCAGGATACATGCCGGATATTGTGCTCGCCCGCCAGAGCCCCTTTACCAAGCAACCAACATGCTGCTCGGCTCGGCCACACCTCCCAATGCTGTAAGACTCTTGGAATTTTTATGCAAATGAATTTCATGATAACCACTTTTCAAATATAATTTTGAAATTAACTTATAATCATACAACAATAATAATAGTTCTTTGATACTAGATAAGGGAAAGTAGTCATTGACAATGTTTTGATTCACACTTCTAAGATTGACACAAACTCTCATTCAACCATCAGCCTTTTCTGTAATGCCAAAAGGTGATAACTAATTAGAAGCATCCACAGATTTTATAACCCCCTCCTTTATCATTTCGTCAAACAAACACCTTCTTTAACTCATCCCTAACTATGAGAGGAACCTTTTTCAACTTATGTTTAAAAGTTACTGCTCCTGGCTTGACCACAATCTCATGCACATAACCCTTTAATTCTGCCAGATCCTCTCTAAACACCCCTTTCTATTTTCCAATATGTCGTCAACATTCAAGTCTTCAGCCACCTGTTCCAGAGACTTAGGGGTTAACCATGATATGTAATTCATACTGCTGCATCCAACCAAGGACTGGTGTCCACTCTCCACAACAAAAACCTTTCCCTCAGTCTTTCTAACTAGAAATGTAATGGTGGTGTTGAAATGACCTACAATGTCAATCTCTTTTCCTTGATAGCCAGCTGGGCAAATGTCGCTAGAGAGAAGCTTTATATTAGACCACTCTTTAACAAACATATTTTGGGTATGATGGTATACATAGACCCTGTATCAGCCATCAATTCAACATCCCTTCTAATCACATTTAAGAATTCTTTGAGCCTGTTTTTCCGTCTCTCACTCCCTTTATCTTGACCCAAGCTAAAAAGTCAATTACATAGCCCCTCTTGACTCCGGAAATTCTTTGCACAATCATCCACCGACATTTTCTGCAATATTTACCAGAGGCATAGCATGCCTCTGACTCTTCACTGTGATAATTACTCCTACGCCTGCGACAAACTTTGGAACTTTGCTTATTTTCAAAACATCTCTGTGACTTAACAGAACCTCTGGATGCAGATCCCACAATATTGCCCAACATTTCTACATTTTCCGCAGCAGTTATTTCTTCCTTGTCTCTTGCAGTATCACCCACACCACCTATTTTGCCCATCTCCTTCATACAAAACTCAGAGTCCTCAACTACCTTAGCAATATCAATAGCATCCTCAAACATAGGATTTTTCGCAGACCATAGCCATTCCTATATCTTCCTACTCACATATAGAACAATTATTGATCATGCATCAATTATTCTGCAGTATAACCAAAATGGCATCTCATTGACAACTCTCCCAACCTTATCACAAATTTGTCAATTCACTCTCCTAGTTTTTGTGGTTGTGTATATAATGTATATCTAGACATTAACGCTTTTTCTTCTTTTGCAAACCTACACTCCATTCTCAACTTGGCCTCCTCATACACATCAGGTATTCTTTGGCCACTGTGATCCACCATCTCAGGAAAAAATGTAAATGTATGTTGACCCCCACATCCTAAAGAGCTCAGAAGAATTGTTGTCCTCCATTCCGCACTAAAATTTTGACTATCAACAGCTAGCAAAAAATTGTGAAATATGTCAATCCAATCCTCCCACTGGATAGGCGGAGGCCCTAATTGAGCACCTCATGGTGGTCAGGTCCAAACCACTACTGATTCCATGGTCAGCTATTTGTCCTTTTCCTTTTCACTTTTATTAAAAAGAAATTAATGTTGAACACATAGGAGGGAGCCAAACCTGCAATCAACAGCACCGCTATACAACAGATACAACAAAGTACTTATATGGTCAAATAAATGCAGAGTAATCCCATGATTCAGGGAGTTGATGCATTGCTCTTCCCTCTCCACGCTCCACTCTTGGGCGTCTCTGTGATCAGAGCTGAACACGTCTTTGAGTCACCTGGTAGGCTGAATGGGATGGCTACTTGCCGCAAAAATGTGGCAATAATGTGGTCAAGATGGTAGATGGTTTCCAAATACAATGGTTTTTATACAGCCTGCTGGAGAATTACTTTCCTGAGCCACCCACAACCTGCAACTACCACAGATAGAACACCACGCTCCAATAATAAACATAAGAATGTTCAGCCAACAATTCTAAAGTATATCTTAAAGAAACAACATATATAATATGTGTGTTGATCTAACAGTCAAATGTCAATTCTGGGGGTATGTCCCCTGAATATCTAACCTACAATGTCAGTGGAACAGAATATTGAGGACAAAATATTGAAAAAATATATATCAACAGATAAGCAAATTTACGCGGACCATATATCTTCAAGGACTGTAGATGTGTAGTTAGGAACATTCAATCTAAACTTCCCTATATGCACTTACCTTTCGATATTACATCCCTCGATATTCTCTCATCGATATTCATATACCAAGATATTGCTGGAGTAGATATTCAGTAGTACAATAATTTTGTGATGCTTAAGTTTAATGCTGAGTTAGCCCAATCAACAGAGTGTTGGCTCTCAAGCAGTCGCCTAAACTCTTCTCCATAATGATTGATCATATTGTGAGATTGGAGGTGTTGTAACATGAGAGAATGCTTATCATCTACATAATTCTTTACACAGAAGCCAAAATTGTCATTGCGGACTGTGTGGCAGGACCTAAGATGTCGGGGGTACTCGCCGAGAAAACATATACCCTTATCCACTTGGATTACTGAAAAGTTGAAGATATTGCACCTATTAGTTCAGGATAAGTGGACAGTATATTTGGAGGAATTTTGAACCAAAAGGATAATGCTATCTAGATCATCTGTTTGTGACGTTGAATTGTGCAACTGACAGTCTTTTTGGAACTGCGAAAAAATCTTTTTTTCACTCTGAGGAATTATCCTTTCGCTGAAGAAGTCATTGGGTGAATGTCCCGTGACGAAAAACGTGTCGGCTTTGTGCATTTTCTGGCGAAACCTGAATGACTATTTGAAGCCTTACTGGAAGTTTTGACTGTTTGAGAAGAGAAAGAAGAAAAAAAGAAAAAAAGAAATAAATGGAACTGATTTTTCTACCACATGATATGTGAAGAATCTGAATCTTTATTTCTTTATAACTGTTATTGGTGCGATCTTTGCTCGGGACATTTCTGCTTGATCTTTTACTCCTTGTGTTTCAGATAGGAGAACCATTGGGGATGTTAGTGGCGACTCCCCGTTGTCCCTTTGAGCAGCTTATTGTGAAATCTACTTCCTCTTGGCCTTGCACAATTTCATATCCAGCCACTGTTTTTTGTAGGTTAATGATTGATCATATTGTGAGATTGGAGGTATTGTAACATGAGAGAATGCTTATCATCTACATAATTCTTTACACAGAAGCCAAAATAGCTTGCGAAATATTCAGAGCATATATCTAATTAACGAGTCACTGGAAATTTGACTGATATAGCAACAAATATGGCAGCCGAAAGCCTCAGTCAAAGAGAGTTAGACTCAAAAGATATGTATGAACAAATGAAGAGATATTCAAGGCCTGTGGTACCACATAAGCTTGTAACATGAACATGAGGGTAGGTTAATGGCTGACCACTTTCCATAAAAAAGATGGTCCTCACTTGTGCCAGTCCCTAATGCCAAGGATCACAAGATGGTCAAAAGAACAGTATACTCTTACTGCATTGCATGCTGTTCACATAGCAAGAAGGACAAGGATGGTTGTGTGGGTGAAAGAACTTTTGTGTAGTACCCCTTCATAGTCTAATCAGTACAAAGTTCCAGTTTGGTTTTCTTTTCACAGGCTTTATTTCTTCCCCTCATAATCCCAAATTAAAACAGCAATTCCACAACCATTATATGGGTATTTTTCTGAGCATAAAAAGGTCCCCAAAGTAATTTCTGTATTTTGCTTGGTCCCTGTAGATAACGAGCAGTGTCTCTTCAAAGCTTGACCCACCATTCAAGATAGTTTGGTGGGTTGCAGTCCAATAATTTGCTCATTACCTTGATTTAGGCAAGCGCTGAACTTCCAAAAACAAACTTACGATTACACCCACTTTACCTATGCAAAATACACCAAATAATATTTTGATTGTTTGGTCTATTCTAATATGATATCTGTTGGAGTGTTTCTGCCAGATGAGTACAGACTTGTTCTTGGGTAGGTGATATTAGGAGCATGGCTTTCTTGTGAAGCATTGTTAATTTAGCAAGTTATTTGGGCACTTGATTGCATGGAGCCTTGATCAAGAGGCAGTATCTTGAATTTGGAAGTTTGCCTAATTGGTAGCCAATGGAGTGCCAACAAGGAATTGCGGATGCAAATCATGCATTTACGTCCTTAGCTGAGGAAAACTATATGAAACTGATCTTTCTGTAGTTAACTTGGGCATTTTCTTGATAGGGTATGCCAGGTAGATTATTTTGTAGTAGTCCATGCAAGAAAACATCATCAAAAAGATAAGATGATCCATTGCTGCATTGGCTAGCACAGGTAGAATTCAGGAAGGACTAGTTGGTGGTAAGATATGTGCTTAGTGATGATATCGGTCAGAACGTCCAGGCACAAGTTGCGGCTGTGATTGTTTCCCAATAGCAGACTTTTCGAGAAAGTAAATGGCATAGAGGAACCTGCAACTAATAGGCCACATAGTGTGGTCTCTAAGCCTGCTATACCCACATCAGTCAGGTGACCAGCAATCAGCTTGCATTGTTCGGGCACATTGGAAAACAGAGAGTTCTCAGCATGATAGTGGTACCTCAGGTTGGGTTGCTGGGGATTCTGGCCAGGCAGCTCATGTGGACATTGAAAATGGTTTGTAATGGGAGCTAGTTGGTGTGGGGAGATAGAAAGTTAGTCTGAGTTAGTGATTTCTAGTTTCGGCAAGTGAATTAAATCCTGAGGGACAGTTCATTCTAACTCAATAGTTGATGAGAGCGAGTTACGAAAACATTTAATGTATTGTATTGAACTGCTGCATTTATAGTTGGGTCAGGAACTCAACATTTTGCTGTGAATGTCTGCTGAGTGTATTTTAATATTGCTATATTTTACAACTAAACAGGCAGTCATAAGTGCAGTTATCTAGTAAGCACCAGGGTCATGATTTCAGTAGTGCAGCAGGTCCAGGGTAACCAGGACCAAAAGCTCCAAGCACCCCACTAAACATGTAGTATAGCTATATTTTATTCCTAAACAGGCAACCACAAGTGCAGCTCCCTTGCAGACAGTAGGGTCATGATTTGAATGATGCAGCAGGTGCAGTGGCACCAGGCCCAAAAGTTGTTGGAACTCCTCTAAGCACATAATAGTGCTATATTTGACTAATAAACAGGCAGTCTGAGAATAATATCTTAACCGAAGCCCAGTATGGATTTAGAAAGGGGATTTGAACGGTTGAGCAGTGCGTTAACCTCGAGTTGCTAATAGGGAAGTATACCATCGCCAAAGAAGGTCAACTCCACTTTTGTTTTGTTGACCTTACAAGCGTATTCGATTTGGTCAACCATGCCAAGTTGTGGCAAACGCTGGAAGGGATGGGCGCCCCACACAATATAATTGTTTATTTATCGCAAATATATGCTCACTTAATTTCAAGGATTCATTATGGCCAAAAGGGGAATGCACCCCTCATTTTAGAGTCACCCGTGGGATTAGACAAGATTACGACCTTGCACCCCTTTTATTTTCGTTATATATTAATAATGTTGATTTTTTACTGCAGAATCTAAAAGCTGATGCCCCTACTGTAGGTAAACGCGTAACTTCAGTACTTTTATATGCAGATGACGCAGTCCTAATATTTAGGACTGCTAATGGCCTTCAATGTTTGATAGATAACTGCACACATTTCATGACTGGAAAAGATTTAAAATTAAACTTGAGTAAAACTCTAGTCATGACCTGTGGGAAAAGTAAATCTAAGAGCAGATATCACCATGTGGAAGGTGTACATTTTGAAAGGGCAACATCATTCTTATATTTGGGACTACTTTTAATGGGAATGGTTCCTGGAGTACACATATTGATCTATGTAAGCTAAAGTTTATACGATCAAGCGAGGCCATCTTTAGATTCTCTAATAAAATAGGTAATAAGCCAGTACGAGAAATCCTTATGTTATATAGGAGTAAGTGTATTACAGGTGGGTGCTATGGAAGAGCATTATGGGGAAGAGAAAATATCTTTTTACTGCAAACCCTCGTAAATACATTTTTAAGGAGGGTGTTAGCAGTCCCAAATACAACTGCTTCATATATTGCCCATAAGGAGACAGGAGTACCCTATATCAGCAATTTCATTAGCATGGCTGCACTTACACTTTGGCATAGAATTTGGACTAAAGATGAAGCACAAAATACCTTGTCTACAGTATATTTACAGTCTTTTAATAGAGTGCAATGTGGCAATTTACTTTTATGATCCAATTCTATCCAGGCCTTCAATAAAGGGGAGTTAAAAATTAGGCTAATAAAATGTTATGTTAAAATGTTATGCTAAAAGTAATTTATTGAGCGCACATACACCGAGTGGTTTATTGGCTCTAAGTAGGGGCAGTTGCATACACAAGACAGTAAGCTCAATTATATGCTCTGGAGACTAACCAAGTTTTAAGTCGTTTTCTGAACTGGGTATAAGAGGTGGCCATACGCAGTTCAAGGGGAAGAAGGTTCCAATATTGAGGAGCCAGGATCGTGAATCTGAGGCCCCCATGTTTCTTACGTTTGAAGGAGTTTAGGGTCAACAGGTTCTTGTTAGAAGAACGTAGTTCACGAGAGGGGGCATACCGCTGTATCTTTGAAGTGATAAAACGCAACCTGAATGGGCTTTATCAATGGTGCAGCCTAACTTGAAGAGACAACGTTGAGACAAAGGAAGCCAAAGGAGACTCTTCAACAATGGTCTCACATGATGGTGCTTAGGCTGACCAAGGATTAGCCTGGCCTCTTGATTCTGCACCAGTTGCAGATGATGAAATTGGTATGCTAATATACCAGCATACAGGGAATTTGCGTAATAAATAGGCGGAATTACCAGAACAAGGATGACTTGGGTCAGGGCCTTGTTGGTCAAGAATCTGCTTATCTTCCGTATTCTTTGCAGATGGAAAAAAAAAGCGGAGACCACTGAGCTGATCTGGGCCTTCATAGTTAGATCATTACTGATCACGATTCCCAGGCTTTTGACAGAGCTGGCTGGGAGTGGAGGACTCCCCAGTAGTGGAGGCCAGAGATTAGAATTCCATGGATTGGCTGGCCCATCAGGGAGAATCAGCTCAGTTTTGTCAGGGTTTAGTTTGAGCTGGTTGACATTCATCCAGTAACTGATAAAATTCATTGTAGATTGAAAGCTCACAATTGATGATGCAGATGAGTCGATATTAAACACTAGTTGAAGGTCATCCGCATAGTTAAATGTTACAACCTCTCTCTTACGCAGGGCCAGAATCAAGGGTAAAATGTACAGGTTAAAAAGAAGGGGTGAGAGGGAAGAGCCCTGCGGAACCCTGTGGAACTCTAGGGAATCTAAAAGAGATGTTGAGTCAACACAAAATCGAGTTGTAGATCATTTTGTGAAGGTCCACTCTAGTTGGGTATCAAGCTGTACCTTATTTTTACTAGAAATGTGCAACACAGATTTTATTTAACAAGGTTAAGGACGGGCACCCTGCATCACTAGATCGCATTCCCTAGAATGGGGAGTTGGAGCTTTAATCTACCTAATTTTATTTATTTTATTTTAATTTCTTATAAAGCGCAGGAATCAATCCCGGAGGGGTATCTCCGCGCTTTGCCAGCTAAGACAGTTTTAGGTAGAGTAGCCTGAGGTTTATGCGGATGGAAATGCTTCTTGGAAGAGGAGGGTTTTTAGTGCCTTTCTGAAGGACAGGTGGTTTATAGTGGTTCTTAGGTTAATGGGAAGGTTATTCCAAAGGGCAGGTCCAACAGCGGAGAAAGCACGGTCACCCTGTCTGGTCTTCTTTGTGATGGGAGGTTTTAACAGGGCTTGATTGCAGGAGCGCAGGGACCTGCTAGGCTGGTACAGTTCAAGAGATTGGGCTAGATATTTGGGGCTTACTCCATACAGACATTTGTGTACCGTACAACAGATCTTAAAGTGGATACGCTGTCGTATGGGAAGCCAATGCAGTTCTTTCAGCAAGGGCTTGGAGGGAGTCCTGGCGGGTGCACCCATGACCAATCTGGCTGCCGTATTCTGGACCACCTGCAAACGGCCTACTGCATCCGTACTGGCTAATGTCAGCAGGCCGTTACAGTAGTCCAGGCGGCTGGTTACCAGGGCCTGTACAAGTGTCTTTCTGCATGTGGCAGGAAGGAAAGGAAAGACACGTCTGAGTAAACCAATGGTGTGAAAGCACAGACCAGCGATGTAGTTGGTGTGTTCTTTCATGGTCAGTTTTTGATCAAACTTCACTCCGAGATTTTTAACGTGTGTTTTGGGTACCGGTACTGGGCCAAGGTCGAGTGGCCACCAGTCAGGGGTCCAGAGGATATTTGCTTTGCCAAAGAGCAAGACCTCAGTCTTTGTTACATTGCACTGGAGGCAGTTCCTCGCCATCCAGTGTGACACCGCTCTCATACCCTCAGCAAAATTCCCCTTGATTTTAGGGTCAAGGGAGCTGAAAGGGTAGAGGAGCTGAGTGTCATCAGCGTAGGAAACCGGTATGAACCCGTATTTCCGCACAATCTCAGCAAGGGGGGCCACATAAACATTAAACAATGTAGGGCTAAGGCATGAGCCCTGTGGCACCCCCTTCGTGAGCCCCCTTGAGATGGAACGAAAGGGGCCCAGGCTGGTAGATTGTGATCTCCCGGCCAGGAAACTCTCCAACCAAGATAGTGCTATGCCTCCGATTCCTACTCTCTGCAGCCGATTCAATAGGGTGTTATGAGACACGGTATCGAAGGCTGCGGACAGGTCCAACAGCACTAGGATCATAGAGCCCCCTCTATCTTGTGACATTTTGATCTGATCTGTCACAGAGAGGAGAGCTGATTCAGTGCTGTGGTTGGGCCTGAATCCAGATTGGGATTGGTCCAGGCCCCCTGTCGCTTCGATGAAACTGGAGAGGGTGGTGTTGACGTGCTTCTCTGCCAGTTTACTAATGAAGGGGAGGAGAGAAATCGGGCGAAGGTTGGAGAGTGTAGACCAGGGCAGGGTGGAATTTTTGCGGATAGGGTTCACTACCGCTTCCTTCCAGGCAGATGGAAGTTGGCCTTTGGCAAAAGACAAATTAAGTAGATTCTGAATATGAGGACCCAATATCTTGATTAGCGGAGGGATGAATTTAGCTGGTATCAGATCAGAGGGAGAGCCAGATTTAGTTTGATTAATGAGAGTAGTCAGGTCCTTAGTAGTAATTTTGGGAATGTCCAGAAGAGTTTCACCAGAAGTCAGTTGTGGAACAGTTTCAGGGGCCTCAGTTCCCAGAGTATCAGAGACTGTAGTGATTTTTTTATATATAGCTTCAATTTTTTCCTCAAAGAACTGAGATATGTCATCGCATAGTTCTTGGGTGAAGGTGTCTGGACTTTCACATACTTCAGGGCTAGTGAAGGTTTGAACGATTTTAAATAACTCTCTAGTAGAGTTACCTGCTTCTGCGATTTGAGTGGCCAGACTCATTTTCCTAGCTTTTTTGACATTTTTGTAGTAGGAGGACATAGCCTCCAGGTAGCACCTCTTGTCTTCCCTATTACCTGTACGTCTCCACAATTTTTCCATTTTTCTACATTTCTTCTTTTCGCTTTTAAGAGCTTCCGTATACCATATTTCCCTTTTCGCTATAGTAGGTTTTTTGGCATTTTTCTGTGGAGCAAGAGAGTCAATAGCTGCTATCAGCGTAGTGTTAAACATGGAGAGAGCAGTGTCAATATTATCGAGATTGGTAAGTGAAGGCTGCTCCCAAATTTGAGTGAGTTTGGGAAGAGTGATTTTGTGCCATGGCCTACGTTTAATGGAGTGGGTGGCCGGGCGGTTAAAGGAATTGGATAGGTGAGGTATGGAGAAGTCAATACGTTTATGGTCCGACCAATTAATATGCTTAGGGGGAAGGCAGTGAACGTTAGGTTGGGTAGTAAGGATCAGGTCTAATGTGTGACCACCTGAATGAGTGGGGCCACTATTTCTGGGATGTAAACCTAGCAAAGCAAGGTCAGAAAGAAATGTATTGGTATCCTGATGGTCAGAAATGTCAGTATGAAAATTGAAGTCTCCAAGTAAAAGGAAGTTTTCCTTAGCTTTCAGATAGGGGGCTAGTAGTTCAGTGAGAGCAAGGGAAAAGCCAGCATTGGGTCCGGGTGGACGATAAACCAAGGCTCCCTTCCACTGTGTTTTAGAGTTGATTTTTAAGTGAAAGATGAGTACTTCCATAGTAGGGAGCATCACCTGTTCTAAAACTCTAATACTCAGGGTGTCTCTGTGTATAATAGCGATTCCGCCTCCCACCTTCACAGGGCGGGCGAGGCGAAGGATTTTATATCCCATGGGTATCCCTAGGGTGATTGCCCATATGATGGAAAATCTCCCCAGACCTCATTGCATTTTATACTTGTTTGTTGTTTTTTCGGGATATCGTGAAATCAATTTTACGATCCCTATTTATTGATAACAGATTGTACACCTATAAATCTGCTTTTTATTATATTTGTAATTTGGAATATGTAAAAACATGCAATGCAGTTATTTTATGCATCCAAATGGCAATCAAGAGAAGAAAGGATCTTTCACATTTGGAATACTAACATATGAAAATGAATAGGTTCCTACCTTTGTTGATTAGTCTACTGTTGTCAGTGTTCACACACGAGGCTCCTGAGGTTTCCTTCTTGATGGTGCACGCTCCCAACTCCCCTATGACTCAACCAGTCTGCAAGGTAGTGAACGCTTACATGGCCGGTTAACCCACAAGGGAAAGGGGAAGTGGATTGAGAAACAAGACAAAAGAAACACTGGGAATCTTCTTTTAGTATCAGTGTCCACGTCTGCTTCTCTTTGAGTGTTCAGGACTTCTATTGAAGCATGTTCAATGAGTAGATACAATTATCAGTTTTGAATACACATTGATACCCTTCTGCAATAATCTTAGCATGGATTACTTTGTACTTACCAAACATCAAAGAAGTCCTTTCCTACACTCCTTTGCCTGAGTTGACCTGAGTTGAGTTCAAACCTTTAAATGCAATTTCAAGAATTACTTTCTTGAAGTCAATTTAACCAAATCTTGAACATTAATCTTACTGAACTAATATTAGTTAACAAGGTTAGTGAGGATTTTTAGTCACACAACAATTGCACAACACCTTGCCTACCTGGCAAAGACTCGTTGGTTTCCTCAGGAGGGGTTCTGAAAAATAATGAAACAGAAAAGAAAACAACAAGGTTCTCGGACAATCTCTGAGGTTCTAAATCTCTAGAGTTATAAACCTCTTTTCAGTGATTAACTCTACAATGCACTTTGACTTTTACAAGCAATTGTACTGACGCATCATCACAATTCAGCCTTGGACTGTTAAGTTATTGTCCTTGTCTATGCTATTTGAATTGCGAGGGAAGCATGGGTTGTACTGTCTTGTAAATCACATTTAGATTGTGCCAGTCTTTCTCAAGCCTTTTCCTTTAAACAAAACAAGAAAAATAACGAATTTCATGTACCAATGTTTGTTGACTGCTTAAAAGTCTCTTGTCTTTTAGAAGATAAAAAAAAAGAAAACACGGATTGCTTTTACCAATGCTTGGTTGGTAGTCCTTTCGTTGTCTGGGTACGATAACTCTTACTTGACTTTGCAGGCCGTCGGTACGATTATCTGTGACTCCTCCGGAAGTGCAGGGAAGGGCTTGGCTGATGGACCGCACCGGAAGTTCTGTGGTCACCGCTGCCGTAGGCTGTCCGAAGAGCGAGGAGGAAGACGATCTTCTGGAGGAGCAGGTAAGGAGAAGGGAAGCGGGTGGGGAATCCGAACTAAAGGAAGAGGGTAGCTGAAGAAAGGGCTTCCGAGAACTGCTGGGCTCAGGAACGCTCGCCGTGAAACAAACAAGGAAGCGAAGCATCTCAGAAAGGGCTTGTGCTGCATTTATAGCTTGGGTCTTGGGCGTATGCTCCGCAACTCACGTGTAAGAAACCGGCAGTTTGAAAGTGAGAGCGAGAAGGTTCTCTTGGATCGTGGCACGCCCGAGAACCTTCGGAATCAAAAAGCATTGGTACCAACAGGGAGCATGATATGTTTCAATACTATAGCATTACTCAAACAAGCATTGCTAGCTCCAAATAACAACAATTCCAAACCCAGTTACTTAATGTGCGCCATTACAGGGGAACTAACTAGCGATTGCCGAGGAACCCATGACAGTTCTCCCCCCCCAAAGGCCGTCTCATAGGTCGTGGTTTGTTTGGGTTAAGTGCATCAAAAGATCTGACTAGTCGTGGTGCATGGACATTATTTTCTGGTTCCCAAGATCTTTCTGATGAATCATAACCCTTCCAGTCGATCAGGTAAAATAAATGACCTCTAACTCTTTTGGCTTCTAGAATCTTTTTAAACTCATATTCCATATGATCTCCTACCACTACAGGGGGCGGTGGGTTATCTGGTCACGTTTTAGGATCATGAGGTTTCAACAATGAGACGTGAAAAACTGGATGAATAGCATAATCCTGGGGAAGACTAATTTTCACTGAAACAGGATTTATAATTTTGTCAATCGGAAATGGACCAATGAATCTTGGTTTCAATTTTTTGGGTCCTGCGATTTGAATGTTTTTAGTTGAAAGCCAAATCAAATCTCCAGGTTTGTACTGTGGGGATGGAATCCTGTGTGCGTCTGCTGCTTTTTTCATTTTACTTTTATTTTTCTCTAAACTTTTTTTCTAACCTGATTTTGGTAGGTTATGGGACTTTTAATCCTTTCTGCGACTGCTGGCAAGTTTTGTGTTTTTTCAGGAAAAACTATTGGAAGCATTCTGGGGTGTTGACCGGTGAGAAAATAAAAAGGTGAACATCCCAATGCTGAATGCTCAGTGTTAATATAGGTGAACTCCGCTAGGGGTAAAGCTTCATCCCAATTTGAAAACAAAGTACTTGATAAACAGCGTAGACTTTGTTCTAAGTATTGGTTAACTTTTTCAGTTTGGCCATCAGTTTGAGGGTGGAAAGCCGATGATAAGGCTATCTCAATGTCTAATTGTTTACAGAGTTGTTTCCAAAACTTTGAAAGAAATTGGGGACCCCTGTCAGAAACAATCTTGTGTGGAAGTCCGTGGAGTTTCACAACATTGGGCAGAAAAATGGTACTAAACTCCATTGCAGATGGCAATTTAGGCTAGGGAATGAAATGACTCATTTTGGATAACAAATCCACCACTACTAGAATTGTGGTGAAACCGTGGGACTTGGGTAAATCTGTAACAAAATCTAAGCTAATGGTATGCCAAGGGAAGGGAGGAATGGCCAAAGGTTGTAACAGGCCCAGAGGTGGAGAGTGTAGAGATTTCTGTCGTGCACATACCGGACAAGCTCGAACATAGTCATGTACGCCTCCACTCATATTCTTCCACCAAAAATGTCTTTGACATAAATCGAGTGTTTTATTTACCCCTGGGTGAGCGGCTGTCGCTAAGTCATGATTCCATTTCAAGATCTGTTCTTTTAATTCTTGATCTGGAATGTATAATTTATTCTTATGGAAGAAAAAACCATCTTGAATTGACTTGTGTTTTAATGACAGCCATTGTTGGTGATCTAACTTCTCAGTTTCTTTCTTCAATAAAGACAAAAATGTGTCAGTGGAAATTTCTGCACAAATTTTTTCAGTAGGAATAATGCTTTGTAATTTTGGCTTTAAATTTCTATCTTTGTCACACACTAAGCGTGACAGTGTGTCAGACAATAATTGTTTCTCGCCTGGTAGATAGGCAATTACAAAATCAATTCGCTAAAAAACTGCAGCCAACGCAATTGTCTTGGGGTAAATGCCTTGACAGTCGAATAAAACTGTAAATTTTTATGATCTGAGAAAATAGTGATAGTGTGCTTTGCTCCAAGAAGATGGTGTCTCCATTCTTGTAAAACGGCTTTTATTGCTAAAAGCTCTCGCTCAGCTATAGTGTAATTCTGTTCCGCTGATAAAAGTTATTGGGAAAAGAAGGCAATTGGATGCAAATGACCAGTGTTAATGTCTTTTTGTATTAAGACACCACCAACCGCATTTTGTGAAGCATCCGCTTCAACAAAGAACGGTCTGTCAGGATCGGGGTGTATCAAGATAGGTGCTGAGGTGAAAGCTTTTTAAAATTGAGTAAAAGCTGCTTCCGCCGCAATACTCCAATGAAACTCCTTTCCTTTTTTCATGAGTTGTGTAATTGGGACAACAATCTCTGAAAACTTGGAAATGAATCATCTGTAGAAATTTGCGAATCCCAAAATTCGCTGAATTTCCTTTACTGAGGTAGGAGCAGGCCAATTTAAAATTGCTTCTACTTTTTTAGGGTCCATCGTAATTCCTTCTGGAGACAACCAATAGCCTAAGAATTCTACCTTTGAAGAATTGAAAACGGATTTTTCCAGTTTCACAAATAAGGAATTATCTCTAGGTTTTTGTAGAACAGATCTTACTTGCATGACATGCTCCTCAGGAGTCCTTGAGTAAATCAGAATATCGTCAATATATACAATGACGCAAATATCTAGAAGGTCATGCAATACTTCATTAATGAAGTATTGAAAAGCTGCCGGGGCGTTACAAAGGCCAAAGGGCATCACTGTATACTCAAATAGACCGAATTTAGTGCGAAATGCAGTTTTCCATTCGTCACCTTCTTTTACGCGGATCAGGTGATAAGCACCACGTAGATTCAGTTTGGTATAGATGGTGGATCCTTTGACTTGATTTAGAAGTACCGGAATCAAGGGTAATGGATATCGATTCTTAATCATTGCCTTGTTTACCGCGCGATAGTCAATGCAAGCCCTCAGATCTCCTGACTTCTTCGCCACGAAGAAAAGAGGAGAGGAAACTGGAGATGTGGAATGACGTATGAATCCTAAATCTAATAATTCATCCAGATAAGAACGTAAATACTGATTTTCAGGCTCAGTCAAAGCGTAAATACGACTGCAAGGTAATGTTGCTCCTGGAATCAGGTAAATTCTACAATCATATATACGATGGGGTGGAAGCTTGGTGGCTTTGACTGGGTCAAATACATCAGCAAAGTCCTGATATTCACTAGGTGTATCAGAATGATCATCTAATTTAGAGACTGCACAAAACAGAGGCATTACTGGGTCCTTAGTTTCCTGATAGCAATGAACTTTGCAAAAAGACGAATCTAAGGTAACAGTACGTTTGACTCAGTCGATCCTGGGGTTATGTAATTCCAGCCAAGGGATTCCAAGAATTACCCCAAAAGTCTGTGTATCAATAAGATCAAATGTTGTGCATTCAATATGGCCGTTGTCAGTGACTAGAACTAATGGTGTTGCGTGAAAACGAATCAAACCAGAAGAAAGTGCCGAACCATCAACTGCGCGGACTGGTTCAGGTTCTTTCTTAGGTACCTGGGTCAGATTTAATTTTCGAGCTAGTTCCAATTCAAAGAAATTGCCCGTAGCCCCAGAATCAATTAGGACAGGAATACTGTGTCTTTGTTGGTTAGTTAAGATCAGAACTATTATTATAGTAAAGTGTCTGGGTACATGATTGTAAACACTAGGTGCATATCGTGAGATCTTCTGACTCGATCCACTCGAGGAATCGATCCCTTCATTCCTCGAGGAGTTTAGTTTTCCGAACTCAGTGGGGATTCCTTCTCGACCACAGAAGCTTTCTTTTTAACGGGTTTGATTGGACAGTCTCTAGCGAAATGCCCCGGTTTTCCACAATGAAGACACAAATTACTTTTACGCCTTCTGTCCTTCTCATCTTGAGATAAAGGCCCTTTAATACCTCCTATTTGCATAGGTTCCACCTGAGCTGATTTCTCATCGGAATTTTTGTGTTCGGTTTTAAAATGTAAATTCTTAATGTCGCCTTTGGTTCTCTCACCTTTCCTTTCGCCTAACCTATGATCAAGTTTAATAACTAAATCCTGGAATTCGGCAAAATCTTCGGACAGATTTACAATGTGTGCTAGTGAATCTTTTAGATCATCTTTGAGACCGCGGTAGAAAAGTGACACCCTTTTCTCGTCAGGCCACTGAGTCTCTGCTAGTAACCGGTTAAAATTAGTAACATATGAAATTAAATCCTTAGAACCCTGACGTAGATTCAAAAGTTCATTATCAGATGCCTGAAGAAATACGTGCTTGGCAAATAGATTTGACATGGCTGTTTTAAAGTTATTTAAATTATTTAGCAAAGGATCATTTTTATCAACCAAGGGCATAGCCCAATTAGCTGCCACTCCTCCTAAATAGGAAATGATGAAAGCAACCTTTGAAGTATCAGTTGTAAAGATTTGTGGTTTACATAAAAAGTGCAGTTGGCATTGACTCATGAATGTGTTGAACCTATTGCTATCACCTGTGAACCTTTCTGGATTAGCTAGTGGAATGGGAGTAGGTGTCACCACAGTAACCTGTACTGGCTGGTCAGAATCGTCGCTCTGATGGGTTTGTGATGAGTAAGCACCTACTCCGAACTTTGGGGGCATTAAAACTGGTTTCTTCAGCTCAGTAGAATCTCGCCATGTAGTGAAGCCTGACCTAGTTTGTTCAAGTTCCCGTCTAAGGGACTGATTCCCTGCCCTCGTTTGATCTAACTCCTGTCTAAGGGACTGGTTTTCCATGAGTAACTCCTCCATCTCACCACTTAACTTCTGAACTACCTCTGTTAATTGTTGGACATCCATGGTGTATGGAAGAACCCTTGTTGCACAATCAAAAAGGAAAGAAGGAAGTGTGGCTTCGCTTTCTGTCAGCGTTCACACACAAGGCTCCTGAGGTTTCCTTCTTGATGGTGCACGCTCCCTACTCCCCTATGACTCAACCAGTCTGCAAGGTAGTGAACTCTTGCGTGGCCGGTTAATCCACAAGGGACAGGGGAAGTGGATTGAGAAACAAGACAAAAGAAACACTGGGAATCTTCTTTTAGTATCAGTGTCCACGTCTGCTTCTCTTTGAGTGTTCAGGACTTCTGTTGTAGCATCTTCAATGAGTAGATACAATTATCAGTTTTGAATACACATTGATACTCTTCTGCAATAATCTTAGCATGGATTACTTTGTACATACCAAAAATCAAAGAAGTCCTTTCCTACACTCCTTTGCCTGAGTTGACCTGAGTTGAGTTCAAACCTTTAAATGCAATTCCAAGAATTACTTTCTTGAAGTCAATTTAACCAAATCTTGAACATTAATCTTACTGAACTAATATTAGTTAACAAGGTTAGTGAGGATTTTTAGTCACACAATAATTGCACAACACCTTGCCTACCTGGCAAAGACTCGTTGGTTTCCTCAGGAGGGGTTATAAACCTCTTTTCAGTGTTTAACTCTACAATGCACTTTGACTTTTACAAGCAATTGTACTGAAGCATCATCACAATTCAGCCTTGGACTATTAAGTTATTGTCCTTGTCCATGCTTTTTGAATTGCGAGGGAAGCATGGGTTGTACTGTCTTGTAAATCACATTTAGTTCGTGCCAGTCTTTCTCAAGGCTTTTCCTTTAAACAAAACAAGAAAAATAACGAATTGCATGTACCAATGTTTGTTGACTGTTAAAAAGTCTCTTGTCTTTTAGAAAATAAAAAAAAAGAAAACACGGATTGCTTTTACCAATGCTTGGTTGGTAGTCCTTTCGTTGTCTGGGTACGATAACTCTTACTTGACTTTGCAGGCCGTCGGTACGATGATCTTTGACTCCTCCGGAAGTGCAGGAAAGGGCTTGGTTGACGGACCGCACCGGAAGTTCTATGGTCACCGCTGCCGTAGGCTGTCCGAAGAGCGAGGAGGAAGACGATCTTCTGGTGGAGCAGGTAAGGAGAAGGGAAGCGGGTGGGGCATCCGGACTGAAGGAAGAGGGTAGCTGAAGAAAGGGCTTCCGAGAACTGCTGGGCTCAGGAACGCTCGCCGTGAAACAAACAAGGAAGCAAAGCGTCTCAGAAAGGGCTTGTGCTGCATTTATAGCTTGGGTCTTGGGCGTATGCTCCGCAACTCACGTGTAAGAAACCGGCAGTTTGAACGTGAGAGCGAGAAGGTTCTCTTGGATCGTGGCACGCGCGAGAACCTTCGGAATCAAAAAGTATTGGTACCAACAGGGAGCATGATATGTTCCAATACTATAGCATTACTCAAACAAGCATTGCTCGCTCCAAATAACAACAATTCCAAACACAATTACTTAATGTGCGCCATTACAGGGGAACTAACTAGCGATTGCCAAGGAACCCATGACAACTGTATGTTCATCACTCCAATACTCTTGTCAAGTGATGGTAATAATATAAAGTAATATAACTATAATAAGTAGTAATTTGTGATTTAACTTACTATGAACTGTATTTATGTATTTTATTCTTTAGTGTTTTTGCAAGCATATGTCTATATATTCATTGTCTTTCTAGGCTTAGAAATGTTCGTGCACTGATCAAATCTTAAATGTATTTATTAGAAATTGTTTGTGGTGAAACCCTTGATATGAGAAATTTCAGGTTGGAACATATTGCAACAAATAATTTTTAAAGCAGTTTATTTATGGAGAATTGGTTTTGCATAGAATGCTTTTATGGTTATATATTATATACCAAATAAAGCTTGATTTGATTTGACTAATAAACATGCAGCCACAATTGCAGGTACCTTGCATTAAAATGGGCTTGATTTGAATGAGGCAGCAGGTGCAATGATCCTGAGGCCAAAAGCTCTAGGGACTCCTCTAAACTCAAATTCCTGCTACACTTTACTACTAAACAAGACAGCCACAAGTGCATTTATCTAGCAGGCAATAAGGTCATGATTTGAATGGTGCAGCAGATGCAGTAGCACCAGGACCAGAAGCTCTAGGCACCCCACTAAACACCAAATATTGCTATATTTTACTTCTAAACAGGCAGTCACAAGTGCAGTTACCTTGCAGATAACAGGGTCAAAATTTCAATTGAGTTGCAGGTGTAATGGCCCTGGGGCCAAAAGTTGTCAGAAATCCACTAAACACCAAATATTGCTATATTTAATTGCTAAATAAGCAGTCACAAGTGCAGTTACCTTACATGCACTAGGGTCAAGATTTCAATGGTGTAGCAGGTGTAGTGACACCGGGGCCCATAGCTCTAGGAACCCTCTAAAAACTAAATATTGCAATATTTTACGACTAAACAGGGAGTCACAAGTGCAGTTACCTTACAGGCAATAGTGGCATTATTTGAATGGTGCCAGGTGCAGTGGTACTGGGCCCAAAAGTTGTCATAACTCCTCTAAACATCAAGTACTGCTCTATTTTACTACTGAATAGGCAGTCACAAATGCAGTTATCTTACAGGCGCTAGGGGCATGATTTGAATGGTGCTGCAAGTGCAGTGGCACCCATTCCAAGAGTTGTAAGAACTCCTCTAAACACCTAATATTGCTATTATCTCAATTAATTCTATTATATTCCTATTTCATTTCATTTTTCAAAATGTTGCATTTACTTACCTGCACTATACCACTAGTAACAGCACAATATATTGCCTTTTTGTACATAAACAAGTCGTAGCACTTATACAGACTTTCTGTGACTTATATTGTACGACTATTCAGCAAGCTACAACTTACAACAAAAAACAGCTTATTATTACTCACACAGATGAAACCTAATGCATTTACCAATGCTTGTTACATATGGTGTGGGGCTTTCCGATTTTACAGCTCTATTGGGCTGGTGTAACGGGGATAGTATCCATAGCAACGGGAAGTCAGGTTGCTGCAACTCCAGGGGCATATCTCATAGGATTGTTCACACAACGGAAAACAGGCCACAACAAGTAAGTTCATTGACCTGGCGCCAGGCATTGAATAACATTAGCCTGGAAGGCTGCCGACAGTCCTAATTTGTGGATATGGCTAGTGAAACTCCACAGATAATCCAGTTAGAGGGGGCTACAGTGAGCGGGGGTTTAGTAGGTGGACTAAGACCCTGGGTTTGGCCAAAAACCTGGGATCATATACTGACCGTCATCCCTTCCTTAGGGGCCCGGGGGACTATATGGCGCCAAGTGGATTATGCAGAATCGACACATGAGCAAGAGCAAAACACCCTTCCCTTTTATTTTTTTGGGTAATTTTATATAGCGCAAACTTGACTGGAAGGTATCAGAGCGCTTTACATGAGCGCCAGTTGGGTTACACAAGGACACTAGGCATGGGGAGATTAAGTGATTTCCCCAGAATCACAAGATGGTGAGCGTCATTGCCGCAACTTGAACCTGGTTCCCCAGATTAGAGATCGACCTAGCCGTTAGGCTACATCCTCTCCCCTTCACGAGTCTGGAACAAGGGCATTGGCTTAACATCTCCACCGCGCACCATGATGCCAACAGCCACTCCCTCCATAGCAAGGCTACTACTTGTTCTTGGGTTACGGTTAAGTGTTACTAATGCACTCATAAGGCATGTGTATCTTTGATGTCCGAAATAACAATTGTGGATAATTATGACTGTATATTGTGCGGACGCGGCCGAACAGTCCAATGCGACTTGATGGAAGGACGGAAACGATGGACCCGCATGAGTGCTATGTTTTTTTGTTTGTTGCTAAAACTCAATTAAATACTTTTTAATAGGTACAGATAATATTATGCTTTCAGGACTGCATTGTGCACTTTGCCCCTTTACGTACCCAAGAACCTCAAGAACTTCTGGCCCATCTCCCTGCTCCCGTTCCCGGCGAAGGTCATCGAGAAAATCGTCAACACGCAACTGGCCCGCCACCTGGAAGACAACAACACCTTAGACCCGTCCCAGTCCGGGTTCAGACGAAACCACAGCAGCGAGACAGTCCTCATCGCCGCCACAGACGACATCAGGCGCCAACTAGACAACTGCGAAACATCAGCCCTCATCCTCCTGGAACTGTCAGCCGCCTTCGATATGGTCTGCCATCGCACTCTAAAGACACGCCTCCTAGAAGCCGAATCCAAGAGAAGGCCCTTGACTGGACCAGGTCCTTCCTCTCCGGCAGAACCCAGAGCGTCCTCCTCCCGCCCTTCTGATCTGAGGCCACCGACATCATCTGCGGCGTCCCCCAGGGCTCATCCCTCAGCCCGACACTGTTCAACGTCTACATGGCCCCCCTCGCACAAGTGGCCTGCCAACACGACCTCAACATCATCTCCTATGCCGACGACACCCAGCTCATCCTCTCCCTCACTGCCAAAACCAACCTCCAAAAGGAAATGAAGGCCGTCGCCGACTGGATGAAGAACAGCCGTCTGAAGCTGAACTCGGACAAGACGGAGGTGCTCATCCTCGGACCCACCCCCTCAGCCTGGGATGACTCTTGGTGGCCGACCACACTGGGAACAGCACCGACACCCACCGACCATGCACGCAACCTAGGATTCATCCTCAACTCCTCCCTCTCCATGTCTAAACAGGTCAACGCCGTCTCCTCCTCCTGCTACAATACCCTCCGCATGCACTGCAGGATCTACAAGTGGATCCCCACCGAAACAAGAAGAACGGTGACACAGGCCCTAGTCAGCAGCTGACTGGACTACGGCAACGCACTATACGCAGGAATCCCAGCCAAACACCTACGACGACTACAACGCATCCAAAATGCCTCCGCCCGACTGATCGCCAACGTCCCCGCCGCAGCCACATCACCCCCCACCTGAGAGACCTACACTGGCTTCCCGTCGACAAGAGGATCACCTTCAAGCTCCCCACCCACGCACACAAAGCACTCCACAACGCCGGAACAGCCTAACTGAAACGCAGACTCAACTTCTACACCCCGACCCGCCAGCTCCGCTCCTCCAGCCTCGCCCTCGCCGATGTCCCCCGCATCCATCGAACAACCTCCAGTGGCAGATCCTTCTCCTACCTCGCCTCCAAGACCTGGAACACCCTCCCTACCCACCTGCGGCAGACCCAAGACCTACTCGCCTTCAGAAGACTCCTCAAGACCTGGCTCTTCGAACAGTAGAGGCACCCCCTCCCCTCAGCTCCTTGAAACCCTCACGGGTAAGTAGTGCGCTTTACAAGTGTTCTGATTGATTGATTGATTACGTGTGGTTCTGGGTTTTTTATAGACTGGTTTTCTTTCGTTGTGTTGGACTGAGTTTGGTTAGTGTTAAGGTAGCTTAGCTTTATTTAAAATATGACTTAATAATACTTCAAATGCTAAGTACTTTCAGCTAAACTAACTTTCACCCGGTTCTGTTGTTCAGTATTAAGCATGCTGATACATATAGGACATATTTACACTGTAAAAGTTCTTTACAGGGTTCATAAATAGCGCAGCATTTAGTAGGCCCGGTTTTAACCTGAATTATACACTTTTTCATCTTTTTTAAATGAACATATTGAAGCAGCCATTCAAGAGAGCATCCAGTGGAAACAAGACACACACATTTACCCAAACCCCACTCATCACCAACAATAGGATACTAGAATGTGTCTGTCTGAAGACACGGTTGGATTTTGAGACCAAGCGTACGGTCCCTTTAAGTGATCAGACAGTTATACTCTATAGAGCAGGGAGCAGTTCTTGGAAGGTTATTTGAAACTTTTTTGTTTACTCTTTTGTCGGTTGCTTTAAACCATGAGATTTTTTCATGCACAAAACTGCATTCATGCGCTCGTCCGGCGCACAAGATGGAACAAGTTTGCATCGCGGACAGCACAGCGCGCGTCCATGTTTATTCTTCGGTAGTTAATCGTTGCGTCAGCCGTGGGTCTGCAGACAATGGCAGTCTACAAGAGGGGCGTACAGGCACTTGGGGCAGCCGAGGGGGGAGCAGACAGGCAGTTGCATCAGCCGAAGGTCTGTAGACAGAGGGGAATTGAGCCAGTTGCATCAGCCATTGGTGTACAGAGTGAGCGGTTTACACGCAGTTTCATCAGCCGAGGGTCTGGAGACTAAGAGGTTTACATGCAATTGACCAGTGGCATAGCTAGGGGGGGCGGGGATATTGGCCCATCTCTAACTGTCCTGGTCCCACTTTTGTGTCTCACCACCTGGCGAGATGTAGCTGCCAAAAACCAACCTCTCAGCTTGGGAACAGCAAAGATGTTCCTTACATTCCAAGTTTTACTTAACTCTTGCATTCCCTTAGACTTTCCAGGATGTAGTGCTTTCTTGCAACAATTACTCGTGTACAGTGCGTACTGTGAAAAGAGTAGCCTTTGTGAGTCTGTGTGAGTTCAGGTTGTGGGTGGGTATTTATTTACAACGGCCATGCGAATTCCCACAGTGCCCTTCAGTGGGTTATAAAGAGGTTCAGAACAAATGCTCATCCAATCCTTGGCCTCTCTGCAGACCAAAGAGAGCAATGCCAGGTGTACTGGTTATAACTGTGATTCAATGCAAAAATGTGTGGAGGTACACAACTGTGCTGCTCAAAAGTTAAAGAAAATGCAGTGTTTCCAGGTGAGTGGGTGAATTGTGTGTGTGTAGGGAGTGGAGAAGTGAAGGAGGCACAAGGAAGTGTATGCAGGAGAGAGTGAAAATATGATGCTGAAGAGTAAAGGGATGAGGTGTGAGACGCAGATGGCTGCTTCAAAAAATATGAGGAGAAAAAGAGAGTGCCCAACTGAGGGACTTCAGAAGAAAGTAGTGTGAAGAGGTGAAGGTTAGTGATTGCGACACTCCCAAGATTACTGTCCCTTCCTCACACCTTAGTAATGTTCAATTGTATCCAGTAAGTCCCGCTGAGCAGGGACTTCCTCCTTTACTGCCGTCGTGCGATAGGACATGGCGGTTTTATGAAAGGCCGGGTGTCGATCAGACAGCAGAGAACAGCAACTCGACATCCGGTGGTTGGAGAAAGACATGCCATGCCAGTGGAGAGGGAGGTGCCCCAGGCAGCAGGGAGTCCCAAACCAGCGCAGGCCACAGACGCACTCTACTCCCGCTACTAAACCGGAACAGGGCAGACTGAGGCCTGCACCGCACAAAAACAGGCCCATTAAGCAACGACCACGGATGAGCTACAGAGGGTACATTTAAAAAGAAAAAAAAAACTCTCCTAGCCTGGATCCCACAGGAGTCAGGGGTTTCCTCATTAAAGAACATAGGCTATTGTATCTGAAAAGGAACAGAAGATCACAGGTAGTGTCTGGGAGTAGGCGCCTAGTATGTGAGAGAGGCGGGGCCTCTTTGTAAACAGGTAAGAAAGGCACAGGATGTGTTTTTAGGCCAGTTAATAGCATTATTTCCACAATTGTGTAGCTTGGAGGTATCTGTCTTAAAGGTGAGGTAACTTCACTAATTTAGGTTTGGACTGGGACTAGATAGACTTGGACTCTAAATTACGAAGATTAACAGAAAGAATTTGGGGCATTCCCTTCATGATTAAACCAAACTACAGCATCCATGGAGGCTTGGGAGACCAAAAACCTCAGAGTGGACTTGTTCGCAGGGTGGCCTCTTCTACCACCACATTAGTTCCACACCTTCGCTTCTGCTCCCCGTGCTTAATTTGTCCAAAAAATGAGTGCTGAGTGACAACGTTTTTCTTAGTAGCCTGCTTTAGGCGCTGCTGAGTGTCACCGTTGCCAAATAGCACAGTTGCCCTGATTCGATCTCATGCCTCTTTCATCCAACACCCTTCACGTCCTATTTGTTCATTTCACTTTTGCAGATTTCTTTCCAGCCATTCTTTCCGAGTCCTGGGTCTGTAAACTGAGGGATCTTGGTTGGTGCATTGCTATCTCTCTGCTACTCCTTTCTCCTTGTTATGCATGTCTCTCTCTAGCTGAGGGTTAACATTTCAGGATGAAAAATAAAGTCTCAGTCCCCAAAAATGAGTGTCAATGCCTGTAACCAACTGCACAAATTAAGCATAGCATTTTCCAAGGGGATAAAGTGAACACACCAGCAGGGATCTAACTAGAATCTGTAGTGTCCTAGCTTGTGATTTATTTTCCTCTTCCCCTCCACTTGCAATAGCAACATGTGCTGGTGGCACCCTTGGCAGCGGCCTAGCACTGCCTTGCAGAAGAACTGGTCCTAGCTACAGTGACGCCTGTGGCCAAGAACCAGGCTTTAGTCTCTGTGACAGGCATGGTCATCACTGACACTTACGTCTACAGACAGGTTTATACCGTAAGTGTGCAGCTCTAAAGTGACACTGTTTGTTATGATATTGTGTGCACGAGGGTATCCACGTCTGTGGCTCGATTGTCACTTCAAAGTGCTTCGTACTCGTTAATAACATTGAGTTTAATAAAGAAAGAATTAAAAAATGGGCATATTTTAGAATTAAGATTCCTTTTGGTTTGGTGTATTGCAATGGTGCAATTGATTTTTCTTGTTAGTGGGTGGATTAAATGATTGTAATAAATCCTTGTACCCTCATGAGAAGGGAGAGAGTGACAGGTGAGGAGTATTTTTTTTTGTTGTCATTTCCCCTTAGTTGTTCCTGGATGGATTTCGTTTTTAAATGCCACCGAAACGTACACACAATGGATGGCCGTAATCAGTGTAACATTTTCACCTCGAAAAAGAAAGATATTTTTGTAGAAGATATGCATCTCCTGCTTTTGCCACAAACCGTTTTTCTGCTGCATAATCTGCAGAATTTAAGAACAAAAATGTGTTTCTAGCTCAAACGGATCCAAAATTCAGGTGCAGTGGAAGGCAAAGTAAATGCATATTTAGTACTTTTAAATGTATTTGCGAACTTAAAGCACGCGCAGTTAAATCTTGCATAGTAATGGTATTTGCGATGTAAAACATCGTAGTAAAAACTTGCAAAGTAATGGTCTGCTAAGTAACATCATATATTCCATTCGCAAAGGTTAGCTGGTCAAATTTCAGTTGCTAAATTGGTGCTAATGATTATGAGATGGAATCTTCGTCCAGTGTTAGCAGGCCAATAATTACACAATAATGAAGTAATACTATCACAAAATGTGCCATATTATGTTGCATAATTTGCGTTCGCTTGCCACATACTATGAATAGGCTCAGCATCCACATTCTGCGAATATAACTGCTGCTGCATTCCGTTCAGGGAGAGGACAGGAGGAAACCCAAGACACAGGGAGTGGTGATATGGTGACTCACCCGAGTCATGCGGCATTGACTGGTTACAAAAAGTCCCTTCTCACACTTGAAATATCCAAGGTCACAGAGCAAGCAGCATTTGTGTATATATAGAGGCCTCTTTTTAATAGTAAACCTGCCGGGCCTTGTAGACTTATTACTATTTAAAGTTTTATGCTTTGTGACACCCGTTTGTTTTTCATCTAACACAACGTTCACAGTATCAACAGTCCCCTGCCACTGTTGAAACCCTTAGAACTCCTGTCGGTGTTGATTCTTCGCTTTGATCTCTGTGTTGTTTGCTTTGGTGTAATTGGGCTCTTTGGATCCTGAGGGTATTTTGGCCGATTAGACTATGCTTTGTGCTATTATACAGCCCATGCTCTCGAACTAGATGGTTTCGTATTACTCCTTGTTTCAAAACGTACGTCTCTGTTTGTGGGTGGTCCTATAACCTGCTGACCACATCCCTATGGTAGTGATGTAAGTTGTGGCTTATTTCAAATGGTGCATGAACAGAGATTCTGGCTTTATGCCCATGTCTGTTATGTATGTGGTTTTGGTAGGTTTTATTTTGATTGACAGTTCTCCTATTCGTGAATCTTTGTCTGTCTGCTTTAGGGAAGTTACAGAATTTTCGTGTTGGAGTTGAGATGGTCTATTTTATGGTGGTCTCTACCTCAATTAGACCAATTCCAATACCAATGCAGGTGGCCTTTTCTGTTCCTTGAAGACAGGATCAGTCCGTGTCTCTGCCTTGTTTGCCCCCCTTTCACTAAACTCCATTCTGGAGTGAGCCTGGGACCAAGGCCATCTTCTGATGCCAATCTCCCTGCACTGTTTTTCCTTCTAAGGTCCAGTCCTGCCCATCTCGACTGAATGTCGTTCTCAAACTGCCCGGCCAGTATTGACATTGCCTATGGAGCTCCAGAAGCAGGCGATAATACAAGCTCCCGGAATTTGCCAAGTGCCTCCTCGTTGCACTTTGGCTTTCAGGAGGAGAGAGAATGCCTGATCAATGCTCATACTTGAATAGTGGTGTGAGGTAGAATCATACCTGCCAACTCCAACAGCACCACCGTGTGTCTCACAATTTCATCTCCCTTCACACTGTCACCCGGTGAAGAGCCGAAATCACACGGTGGTAGGGAAAACAAGCTAAACATCATTGTAAACAGTGGATTTCCAGCTCGCTTTCGCAGGTTTTATGCAGCCAATGTCAATTGAAAGGTGTAAAAACACCCTACCTCACACAGTGAAGTTATTTTGTAAGTTGGCCGGTATCTAGAAAGTAAATGCCACAACCAAAGAGGGTTTTATGTACTGTTGGGAATAGTCACACAGCTCGATATCTCACTTGGGTCTCCGATGGAAGGGGTGCACTACGCTCTTAGTGGACCAAATCTCTGGACCCCACTTCTTGACCACCTTCCTTGGTGAGCAACAATGTCTCTGTGGTGGGGTTGGAGCACACAAGCCCTGATGCTCAGGGGTGTACTTTGGAACAGGAGAGCAAAAATGCTGCAGGCGATAGGCGGAGACACTGGGTTCAGTGTCACTCGCAGGGTTAGTCACAAGTGCTGAGATGAAGTGCATAGGCACAGAGGCCTTCATCAAGGGTGCGATGTCGCACACTCAAGGATTACAGGTCAGGCTCGGCAGTGGCTGCGGGCCTCCAGTCTCGCTAGTCTTGCAACTTCCACACTCTACATGGCAGTGCACTGTGTTGCTTTACTTTGTTTCAAGGTCGGTTTGTGACAGAAAATAGGCCGGGTACCAAAATAAAAGTGGCCTCTGTAGAGAATCACGCGAATAAACAAGAACTGGCAATGCAAAATTGTCAGGCCTTGGCCCAATAGTTTTTACGCTTGTTTCCTGGACTAAACTTTAAAATTAGATTACTAAGTAACACTTCGTCAAGCTTTGAATGGTAAACCAATGATTATCTATATGAAAACCATTCTAAGGTGAAGTCTGCGCGTGACAAAGGAAATGCACGGACAGTAATCTTGGATTTCCAAGATGTCTGCTGATGCGTACACACACTTGCAGAGGTTAAAATGTTTTTTGTCAATGCATAACGAAAACCATTCCAATATGGCCTCGCTTGCACATGTATGTACATACATGTGCAGCGACCATTGAGTGGTTTTTTAATTTATTTTTGATAGTAAAGAATGGCAAACGTCGTTCATAGATGACTGTTCATATCAACTCTCACGGGGGATGCAGCTTAATGCTAGTGGCAAACAGTGGTACGGCAGCTGTGTGGAAGCAGCTGCCATGTAAATGCAAAAGTACATACATACACAAAATAATACAATTAAAAAATACTATACATCTTTTTCTAAAGAAACAAAGCATTGTCCCACCAGCTCTGGGACTGAAGAGGTCTGTTGTTAGAAGGAAGAGAACAGGCAAACTGTCATCATTGACAGTGAGGGAAGGTAATAGCTGAAGTGGGATCACCTGTCGCATTAAGCAATGTGGCAATCATGTGGCTTGCACTGTGCAATGGTGTTAAATGCAGTCGGTGGTGTGAATGTAAAGGTAAATTTGAAAAGCGCATTAAACCATAGGCATCAAAGCGCTGTAACCAGAAAGAACATATGCAGGTGACCAACAAAGGCAATTACAGCTGTGAAAAAGCCAAGTCTTTACATTCTTTTGAAATGGTGCTTTACGAAGTCAGCACAGAAAAGAATCATTTATACTGGGATGCTCACGGTGAGGACAGCTCCAGACTTACTTAAATGATGGGTGATTCGGAACCTGAACATGATCTGAGGGACAAAAAAATGTGGAAGCGATTCACTAGACATCATGAGCGAGATTATAGAGAAGGTTGGACGACGCAGGGTTGGAGATGTGATCAATTGGCTAGAGCAGCCGACTTCAGACCTGGAAAGCCAGTAGGGGGTTGGGGGTGTTAAGCCACCCTAATAGATGTATTCTTTAGTAAATAGTTGGGTTCAGGTGCTTTCAGACGGGTAAGGTGAGGTGTCTGGCGGATTTCGTCCAGGGTTTTTACATGCCCACACTGACAAAAACACACAGGCAAAAATCAATTCTCAAAACTGTTTGTTATTTTATAACTATTGTCTTTCAAGCAACCCCGACAATCCAAACTGCCCTTAATTCCCACTGCCCCTTAACCCCCCCCCCCCCTTCTCTGCTTCTCAAATGATGTATTTTACCATGATATGCCAGCGTGATTGTTGGGAAATTTGAGGTTCACCCCCCACCAAGTTTTACTGACCAAGCCACGCCGCTGAAAATCATGCACGAATCCTGGCCTCGGCTCTACATCCTGTGGTTAGCAGCAAATCTATCAATCATCTCTCTTTCCTAAAATAATGTGCAGCTCGTCTGATTGTTTTGTAAAGAGCTCCAGTTCCCTCGGGGCAAGCTTGTACTGTTTGAAACTGCAAAAGCACACTGCTGGCGACAGTGACAGTGGTGACAGACAGTCGGGTGCGTTTGCATTCCTAATAAGCAGCCTGACAAGTCAGGGAAGCAACCAGAGGCGAGCAGCTTGCAAGAGTGCTGTGTGACCTGCATCAAATTACCCCCTGGCAAAGAAAAGTAAACGTTTGCAAAGCCAACAATATGCAAGGCATAAATGGAAGCAGATATTGTCCCAGTAGCCTTGGCATTGCAATGCACAACCTTTCAAGCAAATGAGTAATGCGCACAGGCAAAATGAGGTCACTCGCAGAGAACAACGCCAGTGGCTGAATTTGGCTTAGCCTGTGCTTGTTGCTGTACGCTGTGGTGGGCGGAAGCTAAAAGTGAAGGGCAATTGAAAAGACCAATGGCTGAACAGGATTGACAGTAAGCCCATGTATGTATGCATACCTATGTATCCCAAATGCCAACCCTAAAAAGTGGGCTGCATTAACGAATTTGGACAGTTTGAACTTGTAAAGACAAGCTGTATAGGTGTATATCAAAGTACAGGAGACTGCATGTGTTTGTGCTTGCTGTAGGTAACGTTTGCGGTAATATCAAGGGAATCAACAGTAAAAACCAGCACACCAGACCCTACAACAAGCCCTAAAACGACTACCATAAAGGCCAGTACTACTCTTCTTGGTCTGAGGAAAGGCAGATTGTACACATGCCACACAATGTATTTCCTTTCTATGATTCTCTACATATCAATCAGTCCTTCTGCCTGTTCAGGGCTGGGGAATATTCCCTACCCCTCCAGGGTAGCGTGTGCGCGAAGGCAGCTGAGCAGAAGGATGCCAGGGCAGCAGGCAGTAGTGTGCGCATTTTGGACAAGTAATTTTTATGTGCACATACGCTGCAGTACCTTACCTCCTCCTCCCCCCCTAGCAGTCAGACAGGTAGGGACCCGGTGTTGTGTAATATCAGGTATCCCCTTGGGATCGGGTATCCCCTGGCATTCGGCAACCTCCGGAGGTCCTGTCTATTGGACGCCCCGGACGAGCCCACGGAAGCCCCGCCCACCGCTGGAGATGCGAGCCTCGGCTTTAGCAGGCAGAAGCAGCAGCGTGCCGAGCCAAACTGCTGTTGGGACCGCAACTTTCTGCTCTAAAGCCGAGGAGCCATTTCATTCATACGAGGTTAAGACGCCGTATCGTATGTTGATTCTCTCAATGCAATTTTGAAAAGAAACCAGCAGTTTACAAATGAACAGAAATCGTATGGTTGGAAGTAGTCCGTAAACAGGATGATTAAAACAGTGCACATGACCTGAAAGGCTTGGTGGCATGTTCGTATTATTTTCACTATGAGCCCTTGTTTTACGAGTTGTTTTCCCTCTAACTTGTATTTAGGACACGCTTTCACTCATTTAAAAGCAACAGAGGAAATGTGGCATTACTAGTACAGTGAAATGCGTGTACCTTGCTCCAATTTTGAAACTCTCTGGCAGACAGTCGTTTTTTTTAATTAATAGAGGGGTTTACATCTGTGTAAGCACAGCGCTATGTTGTATATGTTCATATGTAGAATGATAATGTTTTAGTTTATTGTAATAATAAGGGCTTTGGTAAAGCGCTAATAGACACAAGATCCCTGCCCCAGTCGCTTCGGGTGTGGAGCCAAATTTCAGGAGGGGTGGGGGGTTGGGGTCGGGAGGCGGGAGAGGGGGGGGCTAGAAAAAAATTTCTGGGGGGTTGATTCTGCAAGCAAAAGGCAGAGGCGAGCTGCAGGGACTCTACGAAGGGGTGAAAAACATCAAAGCCTCATTAACAAGCAAAAGGTATTTTAAAGACCTTTGAAGTACTCGGGTGCGGCTCTGTGTGTGTGCCCGGGAAGGTGTCTCATCCCTGGCTGACACACATGACGGGGGGGCGGGGCTGAAGCCCTTTGAGTCCAATGGGCGTTGCGCACCTGGGCACAACAAGACCCGAACTTCGGGAGGCGGGGGAGGGAGGGAGGGGTTGGCACAGTGTAACCGTTTTTTTGGGGGCCCCCTGCTACATTTCCTCCTTCTTCATGAATTCCCTCACTACCACTCACCAACAATGCACCTCATCTCGCTGTAGCACCTTTCTGACAAATGTTTAATTTTTTATAGCGATACTTATAGTTTACTTACACTCAGTTCTATGATCTGCATGGTACATTTTCTTGGTAGCAGGCACATTAATCCTCTGCGCTGTGTGGTTGGCAGGAGTGCCCATGTGAGTGCACTGTGAGCGATGCGATAGTGTGAGAGTAGGGTGAGTGAGGTGATCATATGAACTTGGGCGCGCATGTTAGTGCAAAGTGGGACTGATGAATGCATGGTTAGTGATGGGCTTGTTTGAGTGAGATTGCAAAGTGAGTATTGAGGCTGAAAGGTGAGTAAAGTGTCACATAAGTGCAGGGTGTAGTGTGCTTGTGTGACTGCAGGGTGAGGTACAGGGTGAACAGCGCAAGTGCATTATGAGTGCAGAGTGATCACTGTGAGTGCAGGGTGAGTGGGTGAATGGTGTGAGTGCATGGTGATCAGTGTGAGTGCATTGTGATTACTATGAGTGCAGGGTGAGCATGAAAGTGAAGGGGCGAGAATGAGGAGTGAGTTGTCTGAATGCAGGGTGCATTCCCAGACACTTGGAGTAACTCAGCATGTTATTGACGGAGGCGTAGGGTTTCAGATAAAAGTTAAACTATTGCTAATATGCAGGGCTTTGAGTGGGGTAAAAAAATGGGGGGTCTCTCAAAGGGGCGTGGATGATATGATGAAAACATTTATGCTAAAAGTCTGTGCTCAGCATAATGTGCCGCCCAACTGGTATTTCACTGCTTCTGTTATTGCCTCCAAATAAGTAACATTGCACCTACAACAAGCCAGGACTATTTGCTTTGTCAAAGGTTGTTAGTTGCATAAGATAAATCTACTACATGCATACATACAACTATGGCTTTTTGGTAAATTATAATAGAAAATTATTTACTTCTTGCGCAAGCGGTTATGGCGTAATGGCTAGAGCTGTCAACTTTGGTGCTGAGTAAGCAGGTTTGGGTCTCAACATCGGCTCAACGTGCGTTATAAAGGCAAATCACTTAATCATCCGTGCCTACCAAAAAATAAATGAAGACGTCCTTGTTGGTGTTGATGTAAAGCACATTGAGTTTGGCTATACAGAACAGCCAAAAAATAAAAGTTACATCAAAACAGTGAACTGCTGCAGAGTTAATATTTTTTTCCATTCTGAGTATGAAGGTGAAAATGTAGAGCCATATAGACACCCGCCTCGGCACCTGCTTTTAAGAACTGCAGTGCTGAGAACCGGCAGGTCCTGGCCCACTTAAAGCTCTGCTATTATGGCCTTAACCAGGGATCAAGGGAGGAGGAAATAAATAATGTGCTGATCCTGCAACAAACTTCCAGTCTTATGATTAGGGTTGCCAGCTCATTATTTTGATGTCCCAGACGGTACAAAAATGAACAGTCACATAACGCTGTATTTTCAGCATGTATCTGTGCATACTTCAAACATATATAGAAAGCACTTTTAATTGTGTTCTAGGGCTGCCTGAATGATCCATGACTGATAATTAAAGGGAACAAAGACAGAGAAGTCACATTACAAATGAATACATACTTTTTTATTTATAACCCTATTTAGGGTCAAGACAATGTCTTTGAAGGCTCTTTAAACAACACATGGCTGGCATTTTTCTTTCGGCAACCCTACATTGCATTCCTTTTCATGAAATGCATTCTTACACTACAACAGTAAATGTAAAATACAAATGTAAGGGGGCCCAGGGGGTACTGCAACCAGAAAATAAACGAACCGTCGGTGATCAGTTTACAAAGGTATGTATATATGCAAATGGTCTTTAAAGACCTGTGAAAAACTCGGGCGTGCCGGACACTCCAGACACTGCCTAGCCTAGCCTACAGCAGCTCGAGCTGCAGCAGCACGGGCTGGGACACACGACGGGAAGGGCTGAAGCCCTTTCAGTCCTATGGGCGCTGCGCGCCTGGCATGTACAAAATAAGCGGGCCTAAGGTCGAGCTCTTTCATGAGACGCAGGTAGACTATGGGGTAAGGGATTCTCAAGGAAGATAACATTCCAAATCCATGAAGAACCACGTCCCTGATGTTTATTTGAAGACAGCAAGTGAAAATGCTGCCAGTACTTTAGAACCATTGTTCCTTTACAAATTTATGAAGATTTTAAAAAACTAGGGTGGTGTGTCTAAGGTGTGCAGTGTGTATCTATCTATCTATCTATCTATCTATCTATCTATCTATCTATCTATCTATCTATCTATCTATCTAGTCATCACGGCACAGACCACCATATCGAGCTCAGAAGGATGGGAGACTCACCAGGCCCATCGTGACGGTACTTAGAGGCACAATGTATCAAGCTCGGAAGGATGGGAGGTTAGCTAGTCTGCAGACAATCTGGCTGTTGTCAGCATGCAGAAGATTTCCAGAACACCCATGCACTCTGTACATTGGAATAAAGGTGGTCTGACTAGCCCTTGTGCCAGCACACTGATGCACACTCTATCGAGCTCAGAATGTTAAGATGCTGACTAGGCCCTTTGTACCAGCACTCTGATGCATACTCTATCAACCTTGGAAGGACGGAGGGCTGACTAGGCCTGTCGTGCCAGCACTCTGAAGCACACTCTATCGAGCTCAGAATGATAAGATGCTGATTAGGCCCCTTGTACCACCACTCTGATGCACATTCTATCGAGCTCAGAAATATAAGATGCTGACTAGGCCCATCGTGCCAGCACTCTGATGCACACTCTATTGAGCTCAAAAGGATAAGTTGCTGAGTAAGTCCCTCTTGCCAGCAGGGCCAGACTGGGAACCACAACCAGCCCTGGCAAAGTGCTCGGCCAGCCCCTCCCACCCCCCTCCCCACTCGGGGGGTTGGAGGTGCCGCCGAGCTCTTTGCCGGGGCCGGTTTTCGGCCGATTTTGGTACATGGCCGATTTTGCAGCTGTGCTGCAAAAACGGCCCTGTAACAAAAATGGCCCCTAGGGGCCCAAAACCGGCCCCCATCCATGCGGCACACAGGAGGATTGCCCGGTGCCCGCTATGGCCAGTCCGGGCCTGCTTGCCAGCACTCTGATGCATACTATATCCAGCTTGGAAGGGTAAGATGCTTATTACGCACCTCATGCCAGCACTCTGATGCATACCATATCCAGCTTGTAAGGTAAGATGTTGACTAGGCCCCTCGTACCAGCAATCGAATGCGTACTATATCCAGCTTGGAAGGATAAAATGCTTACCAAGCCCCTCGTGCCACCACTCTGATGCACACTCTATTGAGCTCAGAAGGATAAGATGCTGACTAGGACCCTCGTGCCACCACTCTGATGCAAACTGTATCAACCTTGGAAGGGTGGAAGGCTGACTAGGCCCATCGTGCCAGCACTCTGATGCACACTCTATTGAGCTCAGAAGGATAAGATGCTGACTAGGCCCCTCATGCCAGCACACTGATGCCAATTGTATCAACCTTGGAAGGACAAAGGGCTGACTAGGCCCATCGTGACAGCACTCTGATGCGTACTATATCCAGATCAGAAGGATAAGATGCTGACTAGGCACCTCGTGCCAGCACTCTGATGTATACTATATCCAGCTCGGAAGGATAAGATGCTAATAAGACCCCTCGTGCCTGCACTCTGATGCATACTATATCCAGCTTGGAAGGATAAGATGCTGGTCAGGCTTCTCTTGCGGGCACTCTGATGCATACTATATCCAGCTCCAAAGGATAAGCTGCTGATTAGGCCCCTCATGCCAGCACTCTAATCCATATTCTATCAAGCTTGGAAGGATAAGATGCTGACTAGGCCCCTTGTGTCAGCACTCTGATGTGTACTGTATCCAGCTCAGAAGGATACGATGCTGATCAAGCCCCTCGTGTCAGCAGTCTTATGCACACTCTATTGAGCTTAGAAGGATACAATGCTGACTAGGCCCCTCGTCTAAGCAAACTGAAGCACATCGACCTTGGAAGGATGGAGGGCTTACTGGGCCCATCGTACCAGCAATATTTCAAGTTAATCTCCAAGGGTGTGCAAATAACAATTACAGTGCAAAAAAATGATTATCAGTGCAGGCTTGTGCAAAACATAATACGCCCCATAGTGGGGTAGGCAGCACAGATGCATTGAATAAATATAAAGTGCAGTTGTTCATGTAATTGGCAAACATCAGTAAGCGGGAAAATGTAGATTAGAACATAGTTGTTAATATTACACCCTGAACCACTGATGCACATCAATACTTAATCTGCCATTGAGCCATAAGTAATGCTGAAGCAGAAAAAGAATGGAGTAACTTCAACCTGTACTTTAAACAATAATGAAGCTAAACAATTTATGAACAGCTACCACTGAGATGCAATAAACACGGTAATGCCCTTGCCTAAATTGGTGCTTAAATGCATTATGTGCAAAAATATGCGATGTACAAAAATATATATAAATATAGCTTGTGATCACACATTAATTCATTACTACCCCACTGGATAAAAACAAGTTACTAAGACGAGCCATAATTTGTGATTCACTTGTATGGGAAGTAAAGAGAATTTATAAAAAAAATCAATACAAAAAATTATTTAAAAATAGTCATTCTCTGCCTCAATACACTGAATAAAATCATCATGAAGTTAGCCTCTAAAAATTGTACAAAAAGGATAAATATAAATACTTATTGCATCATAAATATTTTAACCCCTTCGCTGTGGGGTTAATCCCCTGCTGTGCTGGGGGGGAGGGGGGCGCGCACAGCGCCCCCCATGCTCATGACGAGCTGAGCCCGTCATGAGGCAATGCGCTCCTGTGCTCATGACGAGCTCAGCTCGTCATGGCCACACCCGTTCCCGTGGAACGCTCAGCACAGCAGGGGAATTATCCCCGCATGCGAGCGTTCCACAGCTCATGAGAGCTGAGCTCGTCATGAGCACCGGAGCGCCGTGGCTCATGACGAGCACCATACAGGACACATGCAGGACCTGTGGAGCATCAAGTACAACCAAAAAATTTCTACCTCGGAGTGAAGGAGTCCCTCCCCAGCATTCACAGGCACCTCATCACTGTTGACCATTCTGCTGATCCCAAGCTCCTAACTTCTCTGAAGGGTCCAGCAACACAGGAGGTGGGTTTCTATGTCCCTTGAGGCCCAAGCTGCACTCTTACCAATTTTGAGGCTAGTATCTCTCATGGGGGCTGAAATACCCGAACCTCTGCGCACTGTCTTCATTTGCAAGTACATTGGGCTCTGAGTAGCCCTAACCTCTGGCACCATTTCCTATCAAGAGCTTTGACCTCCTCACACCGAAAGCTCTGTGGGCTGTTGTTTGGTGAACCGCTTGAGGTCCTCTCATGACTCCTGTGCCTCTGGCCTTTGGGTCCACTTGAGGGTCCACTTTTCTTTTCTTGGGGTCCCATGGTTGCTCCAGACCTGCCAGGACTCCTCTAGCTGTGGTGAGTCTCCTGGATCTTGCTGGTCTGAGCCTTACCCATTCTTACCTTCTGCGTGGGTTGCAGTTGCCAAGGCTTGTTGGTTCTCCTACCAGACACCAACCCCTCAGCACTCTACATCTTTGATGGAACAGCTCATATCCAGCTCATGGTTGTCCTTGACATCTCCTGGTCCCTGTAGCTACAGAGTCAAGGACTCCATCCACTCACCTGAAGCACCCGACATCGGTGAGCATTCGTCTACCAAGCCCCTGGTCACTCACAAGTTACCCAGACTCTGTCCCCTCTGCTTTCAGGTACTTCTCAACAAGAATCCACCTTTGGATTCCAACTGACACTTTTCTTCCTTCCAGCAGCAGCTCTTCTTCCAAGTCCTCCATTGGGTTTGACTGCGGTTTCCGACACCCCTTCAGACCTATGCACACAGCTTCCCTGGGATTGGTAACTTGGGTATCTCAGTATCCACAGGTGAGGTGGCTCTGCAACCTTCTGTCTTCCACTGGGCTTCTTTGAAGTCCAGTGGGAAGGGTCCTTAAACTCTAAAACTTCCACCGCGACTTTTCCGTACAATTGTGCAGAGTCCCCACACTGCACCCGTCCTCAGTGGGGTCCCTATGTACTCACCTTGGGTGGTTCCTTGGGGTCCCAGCGATTCTACGTTCTCTCAACACTATCTTGACTTGAGTTGTGGTTCTTATACCACTCACTTAGTATATGGTTTGGTCCCCCACTGGGGCCCACTGTGAATTAGTGCTATTTACTGTCATTTCTGTGCTCAAGTAGTGTGTGCTTTGTGATTATATCCATTTAGGAGATACTGTGTCATACTAGATAGTGTTAGATTAATAAATACATATTTGTATAACTACTGTGTGATTCTCCTTTCCTTTAACCACTACTATAAGACTGAATTCTGGTAAAATAAGCTACTTAACATTCCTTCAAGACTAAGCCTGAAGGCTGCGCTCAACAGCTACTACTTGGAAAGCTTTCTAAGGTCCTCTTTGACCTCTTAAATCACCATAAAGGTTGTTTGGACTAGTGCAAGTTGCCCACTTTAATTAGTGGACAGCATATACCAGGCCAACTTCTCACAACGTGTCTTTTCAATTTTTCAGCTAAGCCTAATAAGTTTGTAACACCCGTGGGTGGTCTAACAATATGGGTGAATTTTCCGATTAACAATTGATTGTACTGACATACTAGGCATTGAAGTAAGTAGGGCGAGGGACCATAGTGTGATGATCTTCAACATATATGCACATATGGTTAAGGGTAGACACACTTCAGTGACAATTCAAACCCTAGAGTTTCATCTGGCTAAGTCTTGTTCAAGTTTATATATGATCATTACAGGGGACAAAGGGCCAGATGTAGGAGCCCTAATACCGGTCGGAAATGGCCGATTTTGGCCGCTTCCGACCGGTATTAGGCTTTTCAGATGTAGGGGGCCTACCGAATCGGTAATTTTACCGAATCGGTAATTTTATAGATTCGGTAAATATACATATTCGGTAAAATACCGAATCGGTATATTTACCGAATCGGTAAATCCATACGTAGATGACACTCCTAAGAGTGCCACAGGCCCTTAAGAGTCGGTATTTTACCACACAATCCTATTGTGTGGTAAAATACCGAATTCAGGTGTGCATGCACATCTGTGCATGCACACCTGTGCCATGTGACACACAGACATGCCCTTAGGGCATGTATGTGTGCCACATTCACACAAGCCTGTACTTGGGGTGCTAGAGGGTGTCAAAGTGACACCACCTGCACCCTTGCAGGATTCGGTATTTACCGATTCGGTAAATACCGAATCGGTATTTCCCATTGATTCCTATGGGCTTCAAAGCCCATAGGAATCAATGGGCAATACCGATTCGGTATTTACCGAATCGGTAAATACCGAATCTTACAGATTCGGTATTCCTAAATTCGGAATTACCTAAATCTGCCCCCTTTCCATTTACAGACTCTTAAATACCGATTCGGTAAAATTTGGTATTTAAGAGTCTGTAAATGGGAATTACCTACATCTAGCCCTTAATTCTTCATTTGAGCCCCTAGTCATGGATAATATTGAAATCACTGCTGAGGAGTAAGAATCTTGGGCTATCCCCCAGCTGGAGCCTCACTCAATCAAAAGATGGACCCAAGCCATTTTTCAGATGATAGCACTCTCCATTGAATTGGGGGTCATACTAATTCCGATACCAAGGAGGCATACACTTTTAAAAACCATTTGTCTAAAATCCGAATTGATTACATCCTCATCGACTTAAGATTGTGGTCCAGAGTGGGTGACATGGTAGTACAGGTAGTTGGAAACAGTGGAGAGAGACTATGACCCTCTATGTCTTAGGCTGCTAGCTTTCTTTGATAAGTATACAATAGTTGTACATATATATGAGAGATGTCGCCTCAAATGGCATCAGGTTATGGAAAGCCAGAAATCTTGTCAAACATCGACAAAGATGTTCAGGCAACTCGGAGTACCATTGCAAAAAGTATGGAAAAGAAAGAAGACCACCTAGACTTTAGTGTGTTGCAAAAAGACTTTTTGCGAGGATTGCACTTCAATCAATCAATCACAAAGCTTTATTCGATTTTAAGAATTAAAATCATAAAAGCATACAGACAAATACCACAATACATTCTAAAAACATTTTAAAATAAATCTCATAATAGCTTTAGATTGCACAGTTAATGCATTAAACGTACTTTACACAACCTTTAGGCAGCGTTGTAGGTCACAGTGTTCTAAAAGATTTAGTAATTACGACACAAAAAACTATTATACGACGGTTTGGGACAGTTAAGAGCCACTGAAAAACTACTGCCATTACTTAAATGGGTTCCTCTGCCCACTGGGATGTTATCAAAGCCCCGGGGACTAGGGGAGAGCATATAGGGCGTATAAGGGTAAAAGTCATGTAGATCCCAGGTAGAAAGACCATCTCCATTTTGAGGTAGCCATGTCTGCAAGTATGGCACAATGTGTCTGCTCCTAAAACGTATCAGGATCAAATCCCCCAAGATGTCTTTTTTAAGGGGTCCAAGCCATCCCACCCTCCGGACACTTATTATTCGGCCATCAAGATGGTAAGGCAGAGGTCTGTTTTTTGATAGCCAGAACTTGACCTTGTTCATAAGTTCATTGTGTCTCTCAGTTTTGCCTTTTGTTAGTTCAGGGACTCCCGATAGGACTATTACAAAAGGTGCTGCTTCTGGCGGTAAGTGTATATGGGTGGTTCGCACATTTTTAGGTGGGATGTGACGTGGTGATGTCACTTTCAGGGGGCCTTTGGGATTGGTGGGCAACAAGGAGGTGGTGGTTGGGAATTGAATAGGTGCCGCCTCATAAGGAGTAATCTGGTTAGGTAAATTTGTAAGGGCGGTTGTCGGCGAGCAATCAGTTGTTACGACGTGGGCTGATGGTTTCAGGAAAGATTCAATGGAGTTCTCCAGCCCCGTGAGCTTATTCTCCAGCGTATTGATTTTGTCCATCAAGGGGTGTATTAAAGATTTCAGCAAATGCTCGATCATGGTCAGAAGGGCCTGATGGAGAGATGGTGACAAATCGTCCAGACGAACAACAGGTGGCACAGTAGAAGGAGAATTAATTAAAGGTGGAATTGGACTTAAAGAAAGTTTATCAGATGTTTGAGATTTAATAGGACTCCCATTGTCTTTGTCCCCCTCGATCTTCCTTTTGGCAGGCGTGACCCTGAGAGGTATAGATTTTGTATCAGGAAGAGATTTCAGCTCCATTGAAGATGATAGTGAGCTGCGGCATTTTCGCGTGGGGGAGAGTGCTGCTGGAACATATTTAACCTTGCACAGACTATTTAAGTCATCCAGCCATGGGAAACTAGATGGAGAGTGTGCAAATATATCATCTGGGATTGTATTGGGCATTTCCCCTACTTTGGGCTTGGGCATGTATTTAAGGAATACAGGTCGGTAAATTACCTCAACAAACAGCCATGAGGGGTGGCCCGTCCCCGTCCTCCTATGTCCGATGAGAGCCCGCCCTTGTCCCGGGCATCTCCCGGCGCCGACCCGCGCGCGATCCCGCGACGCGGGGGGTAGGCGTGCTTTATTGCGCCTCCTGGTGCGAGTCAGAGCGGCTTCCTGCCGCTATGGACGCTGGGGACTGTAGTCCCTGTGGCGATCTCGGGCGCCGTTTCTGCTGGGCTCTCTCTGACCAGCCCCCACTTTCCCCACCAAGCAAGCAGGGCTCCGGCCTCTCGGTGATGTGACCCCCGCTCCACTGGGGGTAGGCGTGCTTTATTGCGCCTCCTGGCGCGAGTCAGAGCGGCTTCCTGCCGCTATGGACGCTGGGGACTGTAGTCCCTGTGGCGATCTCGGGCGCCGTTTCTGCTGGGCTCTCTCTGACCAGCCCCCACTTTCCCCACCAAGCAAGCAGGGCTCCGGCCTCTCGGTGATGTGACCCCCAAAGGATTGCACTTTATTTTAGGATTTAAGAAGAAGCCCCCCAAATAAAAGACAATGGATGGTCTAACAGGGAGTGTGGGCACCTGAGGCCCACTCTAGCTAGAGCGATCAAGTTGAAAAGGCCATCCATGATTGCAGTCATCAGAAAGTAACACAAACTTAGCATATTGAATGCAAAGAAGGAGTGTGACAATAATGGATAGCAGGAGTTAGCGGAAGCATGTTAATCCAGAGGCTGTTCGCACTTCACTTGGTTACCAGTGGTACAAATCCCTGGGGGGGAAGAACCGCTAAACCCTGTTCCACCCTCAGAATAGGTTAATCATTTTGCTGCCCTGTACTATGAGAAGGTAGTTCCTGGCACCAAAGTTACTCTGTTGTATAGTAGCCTCTAGAATGTTACCTCTTCCCCATTCACTAGAGAGAAAGTTCTAGACTCACTGTCTACATTTGCGAGGAAAAGGGCTCCAGGCCCAGTTGCCATTCCTCTTTATTTGTTTGCTCATAATGCTGATGCCTAGGCTGACAATATAGTAGCTTTATCAAATGTGATTGCTCTGGGAAACATCTATTCAGGAATCTTGGCTGGGTGCCTTAAGTTATACCAATATATATAAGGGCGACATTATATCATTATATATGAACATCTATTCCAGAATCTTGGCAGGGCGCCGAAGTTATTTTTTTTTGTAAACTGTATTTTTATTGCAGATATATAGTAAACATACAGACAGTTATTTCGAGTGTCTCATCAATTAGCAATGACCTACACCAGTTGTAAAACAAGTTTTACACAGCCGTGTAACCCGCATCCCGGAGGTCGGACGGCAATAGCTAGTAAACACCGGACCAGGAAATCGTACAAGGAAACAGTGACATCTGCTCGACAGAACGATCTGGTATCTGCTTTTCCGTTTCTCCCCCACCCCTGACCCCAACAAAGAACTGGCCCTACTGCCCAAATGAATTTCTTTTGAACCAAACAGATCATTATTGAGTCTGTGTAGCACCTCACAGTCACGCTTCATACGTTCCTCCATCGCGCTGATGCTCAATAATGCAGCGTCTCAACATCCCCAACCAAGAAAGCCCTATCCATCTCTCCCACCACCCCCACTACCCCCACCCCCCCTTGTCAGTGTGCCCTCTACTGTCTCTCTCGTGACATACTATAGACCTCCATAAGAAAGCGGGCGACTCCTCCTGAGCTTCTCCAAGTTCGGCCCCCCAGCCAAGCGGGAGTCCAGGCGCTGCCCCAATCCGCGCACGTTACCCCTTCCATCCTCCATCTCGTTCGGCCCATGCCGTCAATCTCGCCTGCTGCAGGTTACGCGGTCTAGCATGCCACATCCTCAACCAATGTCCCCGCTCTCTCCCCCTCTGTCGCCCCCTCCTGGCTCGCCGGCACGTCAACCTCATCATCCCCATCAGCTTCTGACAGTGCCTGTAGGTCCACCACTAGCGCGCTCCATGCCCTGGCCGCATCTAGCGCTTTATCACTAGCGGCGCGTCTGGCTAATTGTAATCTAAGTGTCCCTTCACTAGTCGCCCATTGCTGGAAACACTCCCGCCACCTCAGGAAGCTGGGTCCCCCCCTAGATTTCCAGTGCAGTGTGAGCTCCCTTTTGGCCAGGATTAACCCCAGGTCGAAGAACTTACTGGTAATTTTCGTGGCTGGAGTATGTGGAAACCAGAGTAAGAGGCAGGCCCCCATGTCCGTATCGATCTGTCGTTCCATAACCTCATTCAAGCAAAACATAACATCAGCCCAGTATGTGCCAAGCCCCGCGCATGCCCAGAACATATGCCCAAAATCAGCACCCTCCGTATTGCAGCGAGGACATACCGAGTGCGCGCCTCCAAAGACCCGTTGGATCTTGGCCGGCGTCCAATACGCCCTATGTAGAGTGAAGTATTGGACCAGTTGGAACCTAACATTGCGCGTGCCCTTCCAGGCCCTACGTACAAGCTGGGGCCAGGTCGTCTCCGGTATCGGCCGACCGATGTCACCCTCCCAGCGCTCCCGCAACCTATCCAGGGGGGGCGGCCCATCCAGCGCCAATCTCCGGTATAGGCAGGTGATAGCCTTATGAGCGCCATCTGCCATCACAACGTACTGGCAGCCCAACGACGTGGGAGGTTCTACCAGCCCCATCCTCCAGCGTTTCTGAATCCCAGTCACTAGAGCCGCATGGAGCAAAAAGTCACCCCTCGGCAGATCGAAGGCCTCCTGTAGGTCGTGGAACGACAGCAGGGCACCGTCCCCATACAAGTCCCCTATCATGTGGACCCCGAGATCCTCCCAGGTGGCCAGCGCCGACCAGTCCCCACCATGCGGGAGGGCAGTACACATGCCCAGGGGGATCTCCGGCGCATAAGGAGTGTGACATCCCGCCCGTTTTTGGCTACGAAGCCAGCACTGGCGAAGGGTGCGCTCCTCCAAAGTCAGCTGATCCAACCGAAGCCCCTGCTGGAGCACGATGAAGGACAGGACGTGTCGTTGTATAATCCGACCCTGCGGGCCGTCCGGGCCTCTAAACTCCCGCGCCACAGCCATCGTGAGCCACTGTAGCTGCGCCGCCAGGTAATACCACTCAAAATCCGGTACCGCCAGGCCGCCCTCCTCCCGGGACCTAAGCAAGGTGTTCAAAGCTACACGTCTCCTGCCAGAGCCCCAGATAAACCCTATCACCATCGACCGCAGCATCCGAAAAAAAGAGAGCGGGATCCACACCGGCAGCGTGCGGAAAAAATAAAGCAGGCATGGTAGGGCCACCATCTTCAGCAGCGCTATCCGACCGGCCACAGACAATGGGAGAGTGCGCCAAAATCCCATGCTGCCTCTAATACCCCTCAGGGCTCTGCCCACATTCCCTTCATATAGGTGCGAGTGGGTATGATAAATGTAGACTCCGAGGTATGGCAGGCACTCCGATTCCCAGCGCAAACCCCCGAGCTCCGCAGGCTGGATGTAACGGGGAGTCAAGGGGAATAGACAGGTCTTAAGCCAGTTAACCTGCAGCCCGACAATTCGCCGAACTCACGGAGCAAGGCCCGCGCACCCCGCACCGAAGCCTCCACATCAGCCAAGTACATCAGGAGATCGTCGGCATACAAGGAAATATAATGCGACACCCCGCGCAGGGACACCCCCTCATAATGCTGTCCCTGTCGAGCCTGTGCTGCCAAAGGTTCAATCGCCAAAGCGAAGAGGAGCGGGGACAAAGAGCAACCCTGTCGGGTGCCTCGTTCCACCGGGCATGCCGCAGATATTGAGCGGCCCGTGCGGACCCTAGCAGTGGCAGACTCATACAGCAGCCGCGTCCAGCGGACGAAACCGTCCCCTAACCCGAACCGACGAAGCACGCAGAACAGATATGGCCGCTCCACACTATCGAATGCCTTTTCGATGTCTACCGAGAGCACGGCCGCGCCCTGGGGGCCCTCCCCCTCAACTTCCATGACCCGTATCAGGCGCCATATACACGTCGAGGTGTTCCGCGTGGGGATGAAGCCCGACTGGTCCGGGTGTACCAGAGAGCACATATGGACAGATAATCGTGTGGCCAGGATCCTGCTCAACACCTTATAGTCCACAGTGAGCATCGAGAGCGGGCGATATGCCGTTCTAGCCGTAGGAAGCCCGCCTTTCTTCAATAACGGCACTATAATCGCCTCCCTCGTCGACACTGGTAACCTGCCCCGATCCCACGCCTCCCCATACACCTGATGTAGTTGAGGCGCTAGGAGGTCAATATATGCGGCGTAAAACTCCACCGGGAGTCCGTCACCCCCTGGCGTTTTCTTTCTGGCCATGTGCTTAACCGCCGTTCTGATCTCCTCCAGGGTGATAGCTGCACCCATCGCGGTTCCCTGCTCAGAGTTTAGCCGTGGTAACTGCGCTACATCGAGGAAGGCATCCAATCCAGCCGGTAACGCCGACAATCTGCTCCGATAGAGTTCCGAGTAATAAGCTAGGAACTGGTCATTGATTTCCTGTTGCGAATAAACCAAGTCCCCGGCCGGTGTGGTCAGCGATAGTATTGGCGTACCCCTAGATTGAGGGTTGGCCAGCCACGCCAACAGCGAACCGACCCGGTCCCTCTCTGCGTGTGCTCGGACCATGTACTCCCGGTAATCATGGCAGCGGAGCCTCTCCACTTGGACGGCAACTCGATCCCTAGCAGCCAACACCTCCTCCTTATTGCCCCCCTCAACGTGGCTATCCTTCTCCACCTGCCGCAGTGAGGTCTCCTCCCGCGCTACATCAGCCAACAGTGACCTACGTACCCCCGCCGAGGACGAGAGGCATGCGCCCGCACCACCACCTTAAAGGCGTCCCACTCGATCGCTCTAGTGGTCGCGGTACCCGTGTTCTCTTGAAAGTAACGCTCAATGCACTCTTGCACCTCTGCGTGAAATATCGGATCTTCCAGTGCCAGCGGGTTCAGCCGCCACGTGGGGATTGGTTGCCGCTGTCTGGACCAGAGGACCGTAAGTAAGCAAGGGTTGTGGTCCGAGATGGTCCTCGCCAGGTATTCACTGCTGCGTGTGAGTTCCTGGACCCCAGCCGTACAAAGAAAAGTGTCAAGGCGCACGTGTAGATCATGTGGCGTGGAGTAGAACGAATAATCCCTATCGACGGGGTGATGCGTCCGCCAGGCGTCTAAAAGCCCCCACTGCTCTTGCCAGTTCCTCCGAGCCTTGGCCACCCTGCGCACCACCGATTGAGCCAGCGGAGGGTGGGAACGATCTATCTCCACATCCACCACTGAGTTAAAGTCCCCCCCCATGTACACCGTGCCCACCAGCATAGACGCCAACCTCCTCGACAGCGTAGAGAAGAACACGGCCTGGTCAAAGTTTGGAACATAAACACTGCAGAGCGTAACATCCCGGCCATCCAGTCGCCCTAGTACTGCCACAAACCTCCCATCTGAATCCACCCTCGTCGTCATGGGCTGAAAGGGGACACCTGCTCGCACCCAAATCAACACCCCCCTAGCATGAGCAGAATAGGTAGTATAGAAGAGTTGCCCCCTCCATCGCCGCTGCAGCGCTTGCCCCTCTGCCAGTGTTAAGTGCGTTTCCTGCAGAAAAGCTACCTGAACCCCCCTGCGCACTAGGTATGCATGCACCTTGTATCTCTTCCTCATGGAGTTGAGCCCCCGCACATTCCAGGTAACACATTTCAGTTCCAATCTAGCCGCCATCAATAGGTCTATAGCGGAGTCCAGTCCCTGACAGCCCTGTCGGCACACTGACAATCCCCTGCAACCTGCAACAGCCCTAACCAACCCCCAACCCACCCACCCCCAGAACAGGCGCCAAACAATTGTTACCCATCCAAACCTTACCCCCGCTAACGAGGGAAACTCTGGGAACTACCAGAGACTCACAAGTTATGTGAGATCGAGGAGGTGACTCCACACCAGCCGGCCGGATAGCCAGAAACCCACCACACCGGGAGAAGCCGATCCCGACTAAGAATAGACCTCCCCCCTCCCCCCAGCAGCACCACTGACCCATTGAATGTACCAGGGTCTCCTCGCGCTCCAGCAACACCCCAGTAGGACAGGTGACAGCGGCCTTCCTAGCGCCCCAGGCAGCAAGACCCCATCAACCCCGGTAATGTCTCCCCCCACAGGCTGAGCCCACCTCCTTACTGTCCTTCACTCAGCCTCCTGGAGATCATTCGTCCATCAGTCCATCGGCAGTCTGCGGAGTGACCTGAGGCAACTCCTCAGGGTCCTTCTCCGAGCCCCCATCCGAACCTCCACGCTCCGCTTCATCAGAGCCCAACCGGGAGCCCGAGTCCACCGCCGGGGCCTCCGTCACCACTCCAGAGATGATCGACACCGCCTGAAGGGCGGCCTGCCTCTCCAGTTCAGTCTGCGACGCCGATGGGGACCGCCTGTTCTGCTCTCGCCTCCGGTTGCGCTTGCTCCTACGCGGTTTCAGTCGGTCCTCCGCAGCCTCCGCCCAGGTACCCGTGCCATCCTTGCCCGCTCTGTACCGTTCCAACCACTGCCAAGCGTCGTCCGGTGTGTCGCAGAACGTCGCCACTCCATCTACCAGCACCTTCAAGCGCGCAGGGAACAGCAAAGAGTACTGCACCCCCTCGTCACGGAGAGCCCTCTTAACAGCGACGAAGGAGAAGCGGCAGCGTTGGACCTCCTGGGAATAATCGGGAAATAGAGACACGGATGCGTTGTCCACCTTGTACGGGCCATCCGACCTGGCGTGCCGCAGGATAATGTCCCGGTCCCTGAAATGTAGCAGCCGGGCTATCACTGGTCGGGGGGGGGCGGCCCGGGGCCGGAGGTCGAGCCGGAACCCTATGAGCTCTTTCCAGTGTATAGAAGTGCGTCAGGCCCTCAGGGACCACCACATCTCGCAGCCAGTTCTCCAGATATGAGACCATGACGCCCCCTTCGACATTTTCGGGTAGACCCACCACGCGAATGTTATTGCGCCTGTTGCGCCCTTCTGCGTCAGCCGCTCTCTTCTCCAGTTGCCGCACCCTGCGCGTTAGATCCTCCAATGTGGCATCCGATGTTCTCTGGGCCGGTTCCAGCGTCTCTAGCACCAGCTCCGCTGCCTTGACTCGATCAGCGAGCTTGTCGTGGTCCGCCTTCAGGAGGCCAAGGCCTGTGGAGACCTGAGCGATGTCCTGTCGTAACGCCTCTCTTGTGTCCCCTATGGCCTTGAGGATCTGGTCCATCTGTTGCTGTTGCAGCCCTGTAGCCTGGCCATCCGTCAGCCGCTGGTCATGGGCCTCAAGAGAATCTTCAGACTGGTCCGGTGGTGCCGTGCCCGCTCCCTTCCGTGGTTTTCCCATGTCGCACCACCGGTTCTCGCACTTATGCCAATCGCCAAGAGTCTGTCACGAGGTGTGCTCCGGTTGGCAATGGGGGCCGCCGCCCCTCAGGTCGGTCTGAGCAAAGAGCCGGAACTGCGTCCACAAGATCGCTCCGTGTGGCGCCGTCCGGCCTCAGGTACCCGGTGCTCCAATGGGGGCTCCCACTCGCTAGACCCTACGTCCGTCAATGAGGCCCACCAGTGACGCTAGCCCACCCCTCTGTGAGAACCAGGACACCCAGATGGCAGATCTGGGGGGAGCGCCAACGCGCCCTCAGGTCCTCACCCGTGCACAGGAGGGCTGCGCTGGGGGGCCAGAAGTCCTCCCAAGTCCAGGGACCTGTGGCGTAGACACCAAGACGTCACCAACCGTGTCTGCACTGGGCCAAGGGCAGGGCCCCTCTCCGTCCGATCCTGGGCAAACCGCAAATCCAATGGCCTCTAGTCTTCCAGCATGGCTATTGAGGCCCCAGCAGGCCAGGCGCCACTCCCCTCTCACAGCTCCGAGGTGTCTCTGCTCCCCAGTCGGGGTCCGTGGTTCCGGTGCACCAAACAAGGCAGACCGGCGCTCCCGAGTAGCTGCCCCGCCGGGTCCGCCGTATGATGGGCCCCCTACCGGGACCACTCCACTCCGCCGCCCGGAGGCGATGACGCCACAGCCCCCTCTCGTCGGGACCTCCGGTCGCTACCGCTGGTCAGACGGGACCACCAGTACGCGGGCCCCAGCGCCAGGCGCCCGCGTCTATCCCCGCCAATGGGCCGTGTCCCGGTCTGCTCTGATCCCTGGCCCTCCACATAGGCCGGGTCCCCAGTCGACCCCTCAGCAATCGAGGTCGGGGATCAGTGGGCCGCAGCGGGCCCTCTGCAAAATGGCCAACCGCCGCAGTCCGGGCTCCGTTTCAGTGGCCGCCTGCAGACAGCCGCGGGTCCCCTCTCTTGTTCGGCCGATGCCGAGGTGCTCCACGTCGGTCAGGAACCACGCCGGGTCAGTGGCGCCGCCAGGGAGGTTCTCGGTCAGGATAAATACCGAGATCAGCCCGGAGCTCGGGGCTCAGGCGACCATGCTCGGCGGAGTCAAAGCCACGCCCCCGGGCGCCGAAGTTATACCAGTATATATGAATTATAGGTTCATTAGTCTTATTGTTGTGGTAAAAAAGTCTATTCTCGTTTGGTTCTGGTATGAAATCAAATGTGGATATCAGGTTGGGATATTATAAGCCAACTTCAAGTGGGATTCAGAGCCAAAACCTCTACGATTGAGCAGGAATTTAGGTTTATCCTAATTGTTTTTGAAGATGGATCTGATCAGCAAGGGCAACTTATTTGTCGCTTCTGTCAATCTAAAATGTGTCATTGACCTGGTTCTATGCTTGAGGCTGTGGCAGGTTTTGAAGGCGATGGGTATACCTCACAATATTCCGTTGATACTGATTAAGCTACATGAGAATAACTTTGCCTGTGTCAGATGGGGGTAACAGGGCCAACGGATCGACAAGATCCCAGTGCTGAAAGGTATTCTGCAAGAGTGTGTACTAGTTTCCACTCTCTTCACTTTGTATCTAAATGGATTGGGCGACTATCTTTCTGACTGCCCAGTGGATGTCCCTGCTATAGCTAACACCAAGATCCGTATATTTGACACTCTTTTAATATTGAAAACTCTTAGTGACCTGAACATTCTTCAAATTTGCTGCCTTGTGTCAAGTTGTGGCTTAGAAATCATTGCAGACAAAACTAAATTTATGCTGTTTAGCAACCATAAAAAGGTAAGGAAAAGCTGATGCCAGGCGATAGGGTCCTAGAGAGGGTTGATGTGTTTAATTACCTAGGAATCAAATTGTCAGCCAATATGTCATGGTGTCCACATATCAGTAGTGCTTGCTTGAAGCACAGACAGACTATTGGTGCCGTCCTGAAAGAACACCAGGCTTCTTTCACTAAGACAATAGTGCCAGCTTCACATGTGTATGAGGCCAAGGCCCTTGGCTCAGCACTATATGGTGGTGAGCTGTGGGGCTTTGGTGGCGTCTCGGTTGTGGAGCAATTGGAGAATTTTTTAAGATCACTGATTTATCTTCCACGAAGTACACCATTGCACCTTCTTTTTTTGAAATGGGAGATAAAAAGGTAGCCCTTAATGACCCCCTTTGGTCTATTTTATTCTGATGAAGATGATGGGCTACCCCAGAGCTTGCTCAATATGCTGCTGCCTTACAAGTCATGATTAGGTTAGATAGAATTTAAAACATTCTCTGGTTGACCACAACCAAAACATTGTCTGTTTTGTTAGGCTTTAGGGATATTTGACACTACTGAACCCCCACTGAACTCCAAATACCCTCCTAGGAGACACAAAAAAACAGTATTGGTAATTTATGCTGCAGAGGGAAGAGAAAAATGTTGCAGGCACTTCACTGACAGGGGAATTTTTTATGTTTAAATCAGTGTATGGCCTAGAGAAGTACTAGGACTTAATTATGGGGCCTTTAGACACAATCAATGTAAAGTAGGGACGCTCCATCTGAAATCATTCACTGCAAGATGGTTGGAATCTGTCTCTTGGAATTACCCTTTCTGTCTTGATCAAAAAGAGTCTTTGCCACATTTGCTGTTTGCATGCCCAGCTTATATCCAGTCACACTCTGCACTGCTGTCTCCCATTTGCAGACAATTGGACACATCTAGCCACTGCACTGCTTTGAGGCTATTTAAATCGGACCCTTAAGTTAATGTATACCTGTGCAGTGGCAGAAATTTTAGGGCGGATGTGGGCGAAGAGCAGAACTGTCATAAAATGATTGTCTTTTATATTGATTTTAGGATAGTGATGCACTGGTATTGGTGTTATCAATTTTTGAATGTTATGTTATTTTTAATAGTTTGTGGGTTCCAATGTTGATTGATACTTGGCATTGTGACAACTTATACATTAAAAATGTAATAATGTGTCACACTTTTCTTTTACCTATATATTTCTTGTATTTCCTCAAACTTTTATGGCTTTGCGGAAATAGAGTTATATTTGACGTAAAAATTCAGGATTAAAACTGAGGTGATCTCTAACAAAGAAGATAGTGTTAACCTTATTACTGACAGAAATTATGTCATACCGTGGATTATTTGAAATTTTGTAGTGAGTGTTGATCCCTTTGTATTCCCTGTTTGATGAAAAAATCAGACCAAAGGGATCTGGCATTACATCATAGCGCCGACTTTGCAACTGGGAATCAGCTGTGAGTCTCGGCGTCAGGGCTCACCATCCTGTGATTCTCGGCAAATCTCTTAATCTCCCTGTGCAACCCCCCCCCCGCAAAAAAATCATTGCATAATACAGCTAGTGCTCATATGAAGGACGTGTGTGCCTTCGGGTGGAGTTCACGCTATATAAATATACCAGAATAAACATTTTAATAATACGACGTTGGAAGCTGTTTACAACTGTGCACTATCAGAAATTGATGACTGGCTGTAGCATAAGAGTAAATAAATTACATTGGAATACCCTTAGGTACCAGATGTTTCTCATGTCTGAGCATCATCTCATATGGCTGAGATACCCGCCACCCCCTCTCAACACAATCCCCAAAGGAGGGAAACCGGAAACAGTTCTTGAAGTTTTTGGAAGAGGGAGGGAGTAACCCTCCCGGCCGTATTTATTAAAACAAAATTAAAACATTAAATCAACATTTTCATATTATGTACAATTTCATTACCACATTGCGATGTTTGGCTAACCTTAACAGATTCTCTAATACAGAGGTTCTCCTAGCCGAACTAACATCCTACACACATTTACTTGAAATTATGAAATTGTACATCCTAACGTTTAAGGGCCAACGGCAAGGTCGTAACCGGTGTCAAGATCCCTAACCAGAAATACCCCCCCCACTTGGGAGGGGCGACAGCACTGAGGCGTACCTCAAGTGCAACTACCAATTTCCCTTTGACTTGACGGGGGCACCAATAAAACTCGACGCCACTTAAAGGTCGTTCGAGGACTCGTGTGAGGTATCTAGAAGGTAGCGTAGACCCCCCCCCAAACCCCGCACAACTTACCACATCTGCCGTCGCAGACGTCACTGGCCCCGGGAAATTCCCCAGGAGGGGGCTGTAACCCCTCCTACACAGGAAGGGGCCTTGACCGCCTTTCCTTTTCTTTCGGCGACCCATCCTTAGAAGGGACCGCCTCCCCGTTGAGGGGCCAATGGCCACCTCTCCCGAGCGCTCCCATCCGTGTTGGGTGACGCCCACTCATAGGGATCTTCCAATTAGTGCTCACCGATCATGACCTTACCGCCCGACCAAAATAAATACGACAATGCTAACTAACCTATTAAACTAAAAAAATACATTGGCTACTACGACCGTAATAAAAGCATGCTTATACATGAACACTAAAGCCGAATTTCTTTAATCATAAAACATAAATGACATAGACCATTCTTTATTACACACTCAAAATCAACACGATAATACCACAACCTGTAAACGAAATTTATAGTTATCCATCAACTTTTATTCAAAACAACTGGCTGTCTTCAGGGGCTGGTGGGTGGGTCAAAATTGGCTCTTCGTTCCGTCTCGAGCTCACGTGCAGCGAGGAGGTGCAGCTTCAGAGCACAGGAACAAGAGGATGCCTTCTGGTCTTGCGTCCCCTTTTATCCGTCTTCAGGGCGGGCGTAAACCCGCCCCTGCCTGCCCCGAGGGCGTGGCCAGCCGCGTCAGTGTCTAGGCCAGCCCACTCTAGGGCGGGAAAAAGCGCGCCCCGGCTACGCCGCTTCGGGCATACCAGCCGAGACACGCCTCCCGCCCAAGATGGCTTCCCGGGGGGATCGTGGTACTCTGCCATACGTGCGGGGGGACCGAGTGGTCGCCCCTTTCCATATGGCTGAGATACCCGCCACCCCCTCTCAACACAATCCCCAAAGGAGGGAAACCGGAAACAGTTCTTGAAGTTTTTGGAAGAGGGAGGGAGTAACCCTCCCGGCCGTATTTATTAAAACAAAATTAAAACATTAAATCAACATTTTCATATTATGTACAATTTCATTACCACATTGCGATGTTTGGCTAACCTTAACAGATTCTCTAATACAGAGGTTCTCCTAGCCGAACTAACATCCTACACACATTTACTTGAAATTATGAAATTGTACATCCTAACGTTTAAGGGCCAACGGCAAGGTCGTAACCGGTGTCAAGATCCCTAACCAGAAATACCCCCCCCACTTGGGAGGGGCGACAGCACTGAGGCGTACCTCAAGTGCAACTACCAATTTCCCTTTGACTTGACGGGGGCACCAATAAAACTCGACGCCACTTAAAGGTCGTTCGAGGACTCGTGTGAGGTATCTAGAAGGTAGCGTAGACCCCCCCCCAAACCCCGCACAACTTACCACATCTGCCGTCGCAGCCGTCACTGGCCCCGGGAAATTCCCCAGGAGGGGGCTGTAACCCCTCCTACACAGGAAGGGGCCTTGACCGCCTTTCCTTTTCTTTCGGCGACCCATCCTTAGAAGGGACCGCCTCCCCGTTGAGGGGCCAATGGCCACCTCTCCCGAGCGCTCCCATCCGTGTTGGGTGACGCCCACTCATAGGGATCTTCCAATTAGTGCTCACCGATCATGACCTTACCGCCACAGGCCGGATAGTTGACCGGCTATCCGGACCCCCCACAAAGCTCCTACCTAAAGGTCATGTTGTAACGTTTTTAACCATGCTAAGAAGTCTCCTATGAGTAACTCATTCCCCGCCCGAGACAAATGCACACCATCCCCCAAATACATACTGTCATCATTAATACAGCCATGCGAAATAGAATGCAATGTCCTGGAACGGAACAACCTACTCACTTTGTTATTAAGCTTTCTCACAGAGTGATTCAAAGCAGGAACAGAAATAGCCCCTCGCCACACCTTTCGTGGGATCATATGGGACCACGCAATTGTGCACCCCGGAACTCTCCTCGCCAACCAACTTACAGTGGAAAGCATTGCCTCCAGGAGAAGTCGTCTACCGGTGGTGACCAAATCATTGCCCCCTAGATGCACTATGATTATAGACGGCGGTGACCTCGTCCGCCCTAACAAACCCTCGAAAAATGCTTGAAACTGGTCAATACAGAGCCCGCCTCTTCCGTAGAAGGACACCCTGTACCCGTATTCCCCAGCTACGTGAATCATGTCACCTGCTTTGAATACGTCCGCGGCACGCCTCACGTATGAGTGGCCCACGACCCACACCTCCTTCTTCACAGCCGGTGATGTCTGACCGCTGGCCCGGTGTTGGGTCGACTGCATAGTCCGCCCCGCCTCGTAGGCTTGCGCAACTGAAAACCAAACAAAGACAAGAAGCGTGAGTACATCATTACAGCTTCACAACATGTGCAACCGCACATACCTCTTATAACACTTGGAGGACCAACGCCCCACTCGTTTCACTTGTTCAACATTAAGACCCCTAGCTGTAGCTTCCGTAGCAGCCCCTATCCGAAAGGAGTGGGTCCCAAACTCGCCCGGGTTCAAGCCCGCAGCGGCAATTGACATCGCAAGCACCCGCTGAAACTGAAATCTCGTCAGTGGGGTGGCGTCCGCGTGTCTCAACAAGGTCCCCCCCCATGATGCCACCCTTCGTGCTAGGTAGTCTTCTAAACACTTTACCGGACACATGGAGGACCCGGGAATCCTGCGTATGATTATGCAGTCACCCATCCCATCTTGATCGGTCTTGGACCTGACAAAGGAGACAGTCATTGTCTCTCCTCTGATCCGAACATGTTCCTGGCACAAACCCCCTGCCACATCCCGTTTGTTCCTTGCCACCAGTTCGCTTACCCGCATCGCTCCATGAAATGCCAGCGTAAAAGCGGCTCGGAACAACACCGTCTCAAACTGAGATGAACATGTGGCAGGGAGTGTGGCCAACAACTGGGCCAACCTATCCAAACCTATCGGGCGCCTCTCATCAACTCTGCGACCCTCAAGGCGTTGCCACCCACGCAGCGCTTTCTGTACAACGAAAGACGCTGTCGGGTCCTGGATACCATGGGCCCTGGCAACAAAGGAAATGGCAGCACGATGCCTCTGGGCCGTAGCCACCGATTTCCCAGCCCTACGTAAGGACATCAGAAAATTCACTACCCATTCCTCGTGGCCCCAAAGCCCCTCGCCATCAGTCCCCAAAAAGGCTAAATAGGACCGAAACGCCCCTTCATATGCCTTCCTTGTCCTTGGTGCTAGGCTCTCTCCCACGAGGTGACGAAGTTCGGGGCACCGAGAGACCAGAGAGCTTCGGGAAAGGGTGCCGGCTCTGGGTCCGCTGTGGGAAGGAAACCCGAGAAAGCCTGCATATGAAAACGAGACAGTGCATCAGCCGCCTGATTCATTACCCCCGGGACATGTTTTGCCCTGAAAAGCACATTCAGTTGCATACACAGTAAAACAATTTCTTTGAGCAGTCTTAAAATCAGTTTACATCGTGCTGCCTGGCTATTGATGCACTCGACCACGGTCATATTGTCAGACCAAAATACCACAGAGTGATCTTTGAACCCTTCGGGCCAGGTTCTTAGGGCCACCAAAATGGGGAAAAGTTCCAAGAAAGCAATATTACTTGTCAGTCCATTATTATGCCACCATGCCGGCCATCTTTGTGCCGACCATTTTGTGCCGAAGATGGCACCAAAACCTACGCTACCTGCCGAATCTGTCCATAGCCCCAGCTCTTCAGAGGACACGGCCGGTTTATTCCAGACGACTCGACCATTAAAATCCGCCAGAAATGCTAACCAAATGCGCATGTCCTGGCGGACCTCAGCCGATAGTCTTGTGCGATGATGACCCTCCTTTAGGCCGACCATAGCTTGGGCAATTGAACGGGAAAAGGGGCGGGCCATCGGTATAACCCTCAGGGCAAAATTCAACTGTCCCACCAACTGCTGCAATTGATGCAGCGTAACTTTAGATCCATTTATACACATCTGCAGGGCTGCCCTGAACTTCCCCACTTTGTCAGCTGGCAAACGAAAACAACCCTCACTGGAGTCTAACTCGATCCCCAGAAACTCGAGGCAAGTCGCAGGACCCACCGTCTTACCCGGTGCCAATGGCACACCAAACTGCTTCATTAATACACAAAATTCGGCCAAGGCCTGGCCACATTCGAGATCCCCGGCTGCCCCAAGGAACAGAAAGTCATCAAGGTAATGCATTACATGTTGGAAACCCGTCTTCTTTGTGAAGACCCATTGTAGAAAACTACTGAATTTCTCGAAATAGGCACAAGATATAGAGCACCCCATCGGCATACACCTATCCATGTAATAATGACCCTGAAACATGAAACCTAGGAGACGCTGGTCGTCTGGGTGTACCGGGAGCAATCGGAACGCTGACTCGATATCCGACTTCGCCATCAGCGCCCCGGGCCCCAGGCGATTCAAAATGGCTACGGCCTCATCGAAAGATGCGTACCGCACCGAACACACTTCTGGGTCTATTGCATCGTTTACAGAAAGACCACGTGGAGCTGATAAATTATGAATCAGTCGGAACTCACCCGGGTCCTTCTTGGGGACCACCCCTAAAGGAGAACAAACAAAACTCTGCACCGGGGGTACACTAAACGGGCCGGCAACCCGACCTCGAGTAACCTCTTTCCGGATCTTATCCTGTACCACGGTCGTATGCTGCAGGACCGAAAGTTGATTTTTACACTTCTCCACTCCCTGAAAGTCCCCTACTGGGATGCGGAAACCATACGAAAACCCTTTCCGCAGCACCCCAGCAGAAGTACGATCCGGGTATTCACTGAGCCAGGGAATCATCGCCAAGGTATCAATCGGGGTAGGTAAAGGCGCCCCTCGGACTATGTTAGACCTGTTTGGCGCCTCCTCTACCCCCGTTATCACCCGTTTTGGCTCTGCACGTGGACTCAGGATGGGACGACCCGCACCCACTACATTCATGTCTAAATTTACACGATCCCTGGGGCCTAGTACATTTACCTCTGTTGAAATTCCAGCAGAACCCCCTTTTCCCTGTATTGCTGGCAGGTCTCGAGTAATCGTCGGTACCCGTACCTGATCGAAAGGGCGTCCCCCCATATTGGCGGGAGGATTCGCCAACATTACCCCCTACCAATGGCATTTTCAACATACCTGTCTCCTTCATTTTATCCCATGTCAAAGAATCGTAACAATCCCAGGTTAAGCTTTTATTATGCTCTTTAGCCTTTCTAAAAAGATTATCGTAGCAGAACCAATGGTTACCCTGGTGTGACGTCGAGTACCCCATGATTCGCGACTGATAGGTCGGCAACTCGGAAAGTAACTCGGGCCTACGTTCCCCTAAGATCGACGTAAAAATCCCCCATGCTTTACCCCAATTGCCAATATTCTCATTCACTTTAAAGGCGGCCATTTTTGCGCGCCAAACACTCGGATGCATGAGGTCTTTCTGGCCCTTAACATGCTCCACCTCATAATGATCAACAAGCAACGAGAAGATGTTCACATATTCCCCCGCCCAAATCTTCTCTTTTATTGCCAAAGGCACATGTTGACCCAACCTTTCTCTACGAGAGGGTGCTGACTCATCCCTCGCAATCGGCAATGGCCGCTTACCTGCACCGGACGCTGCCTCTGCGGTCGTAATCGTCCCTTGTGGTTTGTCAACTACTGCAGCCGGCACGGACACCTTGGCTGCCTCCCGTTTCTCACGCAGTTGCTTCATCAGCGCCTGCGCGTCGACAGCCGTGGCGCCCTCACTACCTTCGCCCAACCACGCTGCAAGTTGTGCTGCCAGCTCAGGCGGCATATCTTCATTGGACACCGGGGTAACCACTACGGGAATCGGATTCCCCTCGACGGGTACTGGGGTTGGCGCTTCGAGCGGGGTACGGGGAACCGGGACGTCTCCCCCAGCTGGTCCCCTCCTTGGCCTCTTGGCTCTCCCTCCTGGGGCTGCTCCAGCCGAAGGACGTTCCGGCCCCCCGTCCCCCTCTCTCTCCGCCACCCGCTTCTTCAGCTCGGTCATTTCCTTCATGAGGACCCGAAGCATCTGTTCAGTCGTCATTCTCTTTCCGCCTTTCTTGGGCATTTCTCCGACAGAGTATCTGTAAGACAAAAGAAAGATTACAACGCTCAAAATTGGCTCTTCGTTCCGTCTCGAGCTCACGTGCAGCGAGGAGGTGCAGCTTCAGAGCACAGGAACAAGAGGATGCCTTCTGGTCTTGCGTCCCCTTTTATCCGTCTTCAGGGCGGGCGTAAACCCGCCCCTGCCTGCCCCGAGGGCGTGGCCAGCCGCGTCAGTGTCTAGGCCAGCCCACTCTAGGGCGGGAAAAAGCGCGCCCCGGCTACGCCGCTTCGGGCATACCAGCCGAGACACGCCTCCCGCCCAAGATGGCTTCCCGGGGGGATCGTGGTACTCTGCCATACGTGCGGGGGGACCGAGTGGTCGCCCCTTTCCAAGTCTCTTGTTTTATGCGTTTTGTCTTTGGCATTCTGAAGTTTTCAGGATAAGGATTTGCATAGGAACGTACATCATTTTTTCTATGGAGGTAGGTTTGTTTTTGCTCAAATATAAAGGTTCTAAACTACAATATGAGCAGTTTTACCAACAGTGCTTCTTGGTTGATGGGAGATGGGCCATGCAGCACCTGGATATCTTTAGTGAGTCTACAGCTCGCCGAACGTGACTAGGTATAATACTAAGGAAAGAACTACTCAAGGACTTGGTGAATCTATTTTCTCAAATGCCTGGTGAGCACAAATGAAAGTTGCAATCATGTATATTGTAGGTGGTACCAATTGCACATTGCAACTCAGAAAAGAAAAAACAATTAAACATAGTGAAAGCTGTTTAATATTTAACAGTTTGAAGACTCACACTTTTGATACCTTAGGATGAAAAAGCGAAGGGCAGGGAAAGCGCGGTGCATGCCCCTGAGTGAGAGTCAGGCCCTGACTAAGTTCCAATCTGTCCCAAGCAATGCCTGCTTTCTCAGCCTTCCACTCTCTAGTTCCTTGCTCCCCAGCAGTGGTTGCTCTTACTCTTTATATTCCCTTTCGGCCTGGACATTCTTTCCTCAGCAGTCATTGCTCTCCCTCTTCCTCCTACAATTCTTGCTTACAAATCTCCTGCTCTAATGCGTTTCCTCCCTTGGCCCCCTCTACGCGCAGCAGTGCATGCTCTCTCACTGTCTCTCCCCCTGCCTGCTCTGTTCTCAGTATTTCCTTATCTTATTCCCTCACTCTCCTTGGCCACTCTCCTCTCAACAGTGCCTTCTGTCTATCCTGTCCCTTCTCCTGGGCAGTACTTTCTCTGAAGTTTTGCTCTGCGTTGTAAAAGAGGGTGCTCCACTTTTCCTGGTGAGACTGACCACAGCCACATCCCAGATCTTGGTGTTACGTATCTACAAAATGAATGTTATAAGGCTGTTGTGGGAAATTGGGTTGTTGGTTGAGGGGAAGGGAGGTGAGCCCTTCTGAAGCAACAGTCACAATACCGGTCAGAGAAAACCTTAAAAGTTACTAAATTAATCTTCTTCTTTAACCTTCTGGTAACTTGGCACAAAAACCGTCAGGCTTAACTTAGAGGCAATATGTAAAGTATTTATGCAGCATATAAACAGCAATAAAGTGAAACACAAGACAAGAAAAATCCCAACCCAATGTAGAACATTTAGATATATTTTAATAAATGTAATTACACCAAAACAAATCCAATCAGCACAACTGAAGTTATGATGTTTAAAAGTTTTCAGCAAAATCTCGAGCCTAAAACATCAAAGTGCCAACCATGGGTATTTGGTTGCGCAAGACCGGTATAAAGTCAAAAGTTAGGGTTTACTGCAATGGAGCACATGCCAGATACACAAGGTGGATTGGATCTGGTCATGGCTTACCTTTGGACTGAGAAGAAAGTTTGAAGAAAAGAAGAAGGAAAAGGTGAGGTTCAATGGGGCAAGGCAGCAGGCTGTGCCCAAAGAGGATTCGTCATCGCTGGGGAGCTTGGTGAAGCAAATAACAATGGCAGGAAAAAGCTCTGAGCAGAAAAAGCTGAATTTCCAGGCTGAGGAGTTTGGCATTGTTGATGGAGAGCTGATTGACATTGAGCCAGGTGAAGACTATTTCCTTTCAGCTTAGACAACTTTTTGGGAGCTGAAAACCTCCAGCGGGACAAAGCTACAAGATGTAGGCAAAGAGGGCTCTACAAGGCCAGATGCCATCACTGAGAAATCCAGGTGAACAGGATTTGCTGCTGAGGTGAAGAAATTAGCTGGAGCTACTGCATAGTCAAACCAACTAGCAATGCACCTTGGTTGGCTCAATTGGCAGGTCGGTTCCAGTCTTCTGCTGGTTCTTCTAGCACTTTATGGTGAAACGTTTTTGAAGTCAAAAGATTTAAGGGTAGGTGGGAGCAGCACCTCTAACACCACTTCTAAAGGTGCAGGATGGGGGAGGGGGCAGCATTTAGAGGCTGTAAGGACTAACTCTAGCAGAGTGACCAGGTGAGGGTTCACTCTGGAGCTCGTTATGCTCCTGTAGCTCACACAGGAAGCCCCATTAAACCATAGAGTCACATCTAGCTGTCCTGCTTTCAAGGAGATGGTGCAGTTCTCTTCTAACAGAGAGGTTGGGCTCTAGAAGCAGGGCCATCTTCTGGGAAGCAAGGCGGGTCTCAACCAGCAGTGCAGTATTTTGGTAGCAACATGGCAGTCCTCTGGGGATCACGGCAGGCCTCAAGCAGCGGGGCAGTAATCTGGCGGTCCATGAAATCCTTCTAAAGTCTTCCACAGGTTCACAGAAAAGATGATCCGAGGTTGCAATAGTTATACCTGGTGATGGCCTAGGACATGGAGGTATTTCTTATGCTACCCCCACATCTCGTTCTAAGGCTCTAAGAATTCTGGATTGAAAAAGACTAGTGCCAGGTTTGATTGGGTGTGTATGCTAAAGGCAGCCCTTTTGAATCGTTGGTGTGGCAAGAAACAGCTCCATTCCCAGCTATCTCGGCAGCATGGCACAACCTGCCAACACCTAATCCCCGTGTGTCTCACTTGGAGTAATATACGAAGCCAAACAGCTAAATTACTCACAGTCTTGTGACCCAGTACACTGGCAAAAGGCACCAAATGGCCAGGACAAGAAAAAGTAATCTTTCTAAAAGTGTCAGTCTCTGAATTTTAACAAAAAATCAAACTTTACTATTAAAGAGGATTTTAAGTTACAATTCTTTTGAGTCCAAATTTGACATCCTTACCTGTTCCCCATTAAAAAGCACATTTTAAATGTACTACAGTAACACAATGCTATCAAATGGGCGAGACAGTCCTAACAGTACTTAAAAATTAATTTAAGAGTTTTTTCACGACCAGGACATGCAAACTTAAAAACATATGCCCTACTTTCTATTTACTATGCACCATGCTGTGTGGGCTTTTTAGGGCCTAAACAAGGAATGCCATATGTATTAAAAAAGGTGGATCGGCCTGGCAAAAAGTTATTTCACCAGGTCGCATTGGCAGTTTAAAACTGCCATGGCATGTTTGAGTTGTGTTTTAAAGTGCTACTTTAGTGGGTTGCAAAATCACTGTTGCAAGTCCACTGACAGCATTTCAGGTCAGATTTCTCAAAATGTCATGCAACACAGTGGAGCAAGACACCTTGCAGTGCTGCGTGACAGGTAGACACTATGAATGCACCATACTTACCATTACATTGTGCATTCCTGTTCTTTGCTTGCGCTGGTGCACTTGTGGCTGCCTATCGCAAACACAGATACCCTTGTACCATGGTGCACATAGGCCTGCGAGGAAAGCAAGATTGTTTTTGTGCAGGAGGGGAATTCTTCCTGCAGAAATACAATACTGTGAGGCTTGTCCCTCTTTCTACGTGTGCTGCATTCTGCAGCACACATTGATAGAGGAACAAACAAGTCGAAATATAGATATTTCTCCTTATTATGCCTCCCCTGGATTTTGACGCATTCCCAGGCCTACCACTCATGGTAAATCTGGGAAGGCACCCAAATTCAAGGGTGGATTCACAGGAACACCATGCTCCACCCATGGAATTCCTCCCTGGGACAGAGTAATGCAAGACAGCGACTTGAGCTGCTTTGCGTTACTCCAGATTTACCAAGTCACTCCGGTTCATGTAAGCTGACCTTGCTTGGCCTCTTAAATCTCAGTCTAGATTTGTATCACCCTGTGTCCCGTTGCGTGGCTCTAGAATGACGCAAAACCTTTGATAAATATGACCCTTAATTTACAGGTCATTGGAACATGTAGTACCATATAGTCAGGGCCGGACTGACCTTAGCCGGCACCAGGCTTTCCCCCAATGGGCCACCAGGACGGGGCCATATTTGGACGCGGGGGGGCGTTTTTGTTACCGGGGGCCGGTTTTGCAGCATATCTGTAACCTGTAAAACAAAGTGGCCAAAACTGACCCTGACAAACAGCTCCTCCGCCCCATCTCCTCCCTGGTATGCCAGCCGAGCTAGTTGCCAAGGCCGGTTTTGGTTCCCAGTCCGGCCGTGCATATACTAGGGACATACAAAAATAAATTAAATGTACCACTCAGATGTATCATGTTTTAAGGAGAAATCACAAGCATTTATACACTGGTTGGAAGTAGTAAAGTTGGGAGTCCTAACACCAACAAAAACTAATTAAGAGACATAAGAGATAAAAGCAAAAAAGGTTTAGGAGTGACCCCGCAAAGAGGGCCAGGTCCAACAGGTACCTTGATTAAGAGAGGACTTTAGTTAAGTCCTTAGGCGGCTGACCATACTTGCTTTCTCAATATGGAAGGGCAAAGGTCTAGCAGAGGACCATATTTAACTCTCAAAAATAATTTGGTTAGAGTATCAATGCCAACTGGATGAAATTCTGATCTTAATGTAACATAGAACAGATCAAGCTTTGAATTCACTTATAAAAACATCTTTTTGGGGGGCAGGGCCAAGATTGCACTCGCTAGGTCGTGTCTCTCTGTCTCTTCGCAGCCCGCTGTGGCGAGAAACAGACTGTGAGGACTCGGCGTTAAAGATACTGGGTGGCTCAAGAACTAGTCCACGAGGGGCTGGGGGAGCGGCAGCGTGGCTGAGAGAGGCCCCGTATAATGCCGCACTAGCTATTGAGCAACACAGACCGCAGACGGAAGAGCCGTGCTGAGTCTGGGGGCTGCGGCCTCCAATGAGCCTGGTGCACAGGCAGCTGTGGAAGAGAAGCTGTGCCAGGAGAGTCGGTGCCGGGGTTTTGGCGGTGCAGGGTTGCTGAAACCTTGGTGCTGTCCGGCAATGAGGCCAGGGCCAATGAGCACCCACAACGGGCCAGTCGCATCGATGAGGAGCACCACAGGCTGCGGGGCAGTGCCACCATTGGCTGGGGAGGAACTCTGGCCAGCATCCGGGACGAGCTGATGACCAGAAAACCTTGAGCCAAAGGACAGGGGTAAAACAAGGCCTACAGACAAAGAGGAATGCAGATGGTGCAGGGGACTGTGGCGGCTGAGGGGAGCGGCGGAACGGCTGAGGCCTTGTTCCGTGAATTCCTGGAGAAGCAGGCAACACCAGGCCAAGGAGGTGAGGGGCTGTGGTGGGCTGAAATAAGGAGCACAGAGATGGCAGCGGCCTGAAAAACTTTGCAGCGCAACGGCGATGCCACCCCACAACCCAACTCAAAAGGAAGTCCTTCCATGGACATGTTCCACTCAAGAGCACCTTGTGGGCCTGGGATCCCCCACCATAACTAGGAGGGCAGTGACACCTTCAGGTATGCTCAACGAGTGGGGAGTGCCAAAGAGGAGAGCGGAGGCAGCAGAAGGGGGACAGACCCAGGCCTGGACTCCACCACACGATCTAGAGGACCGCCTCGTCCCCCCTGAGGGCCCCTTGATTACTGGCGATTCCCCACTGAGCGGAAGCACTGGGAAGGACATTGCTGCTCCCCTAACACAAGCTCCTCAACCCCCAGGGCAACCTATCTAACATGCAGAGTGCAATAAGCTACCAAGGAGCCTGTGGTTTGGCCAATCTTCTAACTACACGCATACCAAGATGAGGTTGACTACAGCCTGCAAGACGGGGTGTGAACCTGGTCATGGCCTCCGGTAGAGTAAAGAAGGATAGATCGGTAAAGGACATGCTTCTCAAGACAACCCAATCGCAATCTGAGAATCACCCTCCCCTGTAACCCGCAACAGAAGTGGAGGGAGCTGAGGACACGGAGACCCGGTCAGCCGCCCCTTTCTGGAATCCCTTTTTGCTTCCCTTCAAGAAGACCTCACCTCTATGAAGTGTGACTAATCAGCAGACCTCAGGGAGGGGCGCCGGGACTTAGATTCACTAGGAGAGAGAGTCAAGACCCTGTAAGATAATGAATCCAGCAAGGTTAAGGAGTTAGAGGGCCTGTAACAAGAGGTTCTTCGCCTGTGAGAACCAAACCTTGACCTCCAGGCGCACACATAGGACCTCGAAAATAGGTCCCGGTTCAACAACATACATAGCAGAGGTATTGCATCTGGGACGGAGGATGCAACCATCCAGCCCATGGTGACAGACCTTTTCCACACGCTTCTCAGGGAGCCGAAGGAATTCCACATTAAACTCAATTGTACCCATAGAGTCGGTCCTTGGAGGCATGCCCACCCCCTCCCGGCCTATATCCTAACTTGTGTACACGATTTGCAGCAATAAAGAGCTGATCTTATGTGCTGCTAGAGATGATCCCACATTTAAATACAAGGGCCAGAAACCTGCTCTATACCAACACCTGGCTGCCTCAACCGTGCTGAAATGCAAAGCTTTCAGGCCTTTTACCATGCATCTCAGATCAGCTGGCATCTCTTACTCCTGGGACCATCCATTTAGATTAGAATCCTGCGTATCGAGGTCCAGTGGGAGGAAGAACCTCAACGAAGCAAGACAAACAGAAACCAAAGTAGCAGCCAATGATGTACTACAATTAAAGCCCCAGCAAGCAAACTGCCCCCCTGACCCAGATACCATGGCCAAGGAACGGCAAGCCATGGGACCCCTCCAGTGAATGCAGTGAATGAAGGCTGGCATAAGTGGGAGGAAATAGTGGACATTCTGCAGATACCTCCTCCTGATCCTTTTTTTTTAAAGGCTGTTAGGGCTGGGTTCAGGCGGGGGCAGGGTGAAACTGGTCACAAGTAGCCATTCATTGTTTCTTCTTTGGAGCACACTGCTCCAAACTGAGGTTCACTCCATGATGCTTGACATTTGCCTCATGAGTTCAATTGTTGGGGTTCATTATGCTACTTTTTATTTGACTTTGTTTGTCCCACGAATCTCTATCCTTAGCTATAGACACTGCTTCCCACAGGGTGAGACTCCTAGATCTCAAGGGAAGGCTCACAGGGGGGGCGCTGGGAGGACACTGCCGTCCCGCATGGCTTTCAATTGATATCATAGTTACATGCTGGAGAACATTAATATCCTCAAGCTAAATGTAAAAGGGCTGAACAACCCGATAAAGCAGAAAACTATTCTAACTTACTTACAACCTTCAGGCCCACACATATGCTCATTACAGGAAACTCACATCCTGGCCAGGGACACGCGCAGACTTAGATTGAGGGCTTTCCCACAACAATATTTCTCTTCTCACTCAGCTAAACCAGTCGGAGTTGCTATCCTCATCTTATGCCCGTTTAGGGGCAAAATAGGCATGAAACAGGCTGAAATTAAGGGGAGACTCCTGGCCCTCTTGGTTACCATTAATGCGCATACCTATACTCTAGGCACCATTTGCGCCCCTACGAGGGGAAGGAGGCATTCCTAAGACGAGCAGTAATGGAACTATCAGCTTCGCCAGACCAGCAACTTATACTAAGGAGAGGTATAAGCTCAATTTTTTACTATCAGTTAGACCGTTCAGCGCAACAACATGGGCAGGCCAGGGCTTTCTCACAGACGGGGCAGGAGTGGCTGCGGGATCTAGGACTATTGGACATCTGGTGCACTATATATCCCCAGTTAGAGGCAGTGCACCTGCAACTCACTCGCCTAGATTTGGATAAGGTGGAGTTTGCAGCCCTTAAGCTGCAACATTCTTTCTACATGGGGGAGATAGATGCGGACGCCTTTTGGCCAATGAGCACCGCGCTCAACGCCAAGCAGCCTCTGTGCATACATTATTCAACGAGTCTGGTAATGAGTTCTCAGATGACACAGCCATAAAGCGAGCATTCCGTGATTTTAATGCAAAACTATACACAGCCCAACACCTTTCAGAACAAGATTCTCTCACCTACACACAGGGGGCAATTCTCCCCAGACTAACACCGGATCAGGCAGCCAGCATCAAGAGCCCTATTCACATAGAGGAGGTGATGACAGCTATAGCCTCTTAAGTCCCAGGGCCCTGATGGGTTCCCCATCATCTTCTACAAGACCTTTTGCGATTGGTATTGCGATGCCCTCACGCACCACTGTTACCTGAAGCTGAGGGGAATCAGGAGTGTTGCGTGCCACTGACATTGCCTCGGAGGCCATGCTGCAACAGCCCAAGATCGCTCGATCTTGTTGGTTGCCAACACGCCCCCTCCCTCCTCCTCCATGTGTGTCCATGTGTGGGCCATGGAGCGGTTAGCTCCTTCAGACTTGGCCCGCGGCCCTGCTCCTGATCCTGGAGCTGTGAGGCAGGGAGCTGCTGTGAGACCGGAGTGTGGGTGAAGTGTGGCCTGGGTGACTGTCTGAGTGCCGCAGGCTGCGCCTCCCCCTGGCAGCTGCCTGCACTGCGTGGCTGGTACCCTGCACATGCCCTTATACAACGCTCATGGGAGGCTGCTGGGGGTGAAGACAGTGAGTGCAGTCTGTGAGCTTTGACCTTGTTTAACCAAGCCAAACTCCTGGCACATGTGGAGCTGTGCAAAAGGGAGGTGCTGCGCTCACTTGTCTACTTGGCAATCCCCCAGAGACAGTAGCCTAAATAATCTGCTTCATAGCAGGGGGTGCTTGAGATATAGAACCTTGTCTGGACACCGGCCGGTATGGGGCTATGAAGAGACAGGGAATGCTGAGTACACTGCCCCCCACTGGCCCGAACTTCCCACTGTTTGCATATTGATCCTCTGATTTTATTCTGGGAGCTGATCTGCTGCACTGCCTGCTTACACCCAGAATTGGGTAGCTGGGGATGGAATCCCTGCCTACTGACACACTGCGTGACAGGAGTTGTGACCCACGGACATCTCTACGCACATAGACACAACACTGGGGGCCCCACATGTGACCCTTCATGCAACCCACCTTGTCCAGAAACTCCACGATGTTGACTAAAGCCTGAAGATTCTGAGTGCACGCCCTCCCCGTGTACCCACGGTGTTCGCTTACTGAAGACATGACATGAGTCGTTCGGACCGCACAAGTCAGATTCAGAAGAGGCCTCGGGACCAGGTGGTGCCACAGCCCCCCATGTGACATCTCGGCTGTGATGGTCAAACTCAAGGCGGGCTTCAGAGCCATGGAGGCATGCTACGATACACTAACTGGCTAACTGACACTCTGTGAGAGCGGATGGACAGACAGTGAGCCCGGATTGACGGTGCTGAAGAAAGGATCTCCAGCCTGGAGGATAACTCTGTGACAATCCAGAAGCGCATAGATAAAATGGAGCACCTTTTAAAACAAGTGGCAATCAAGAACGAGGACCTCGATGCCAGATCTCGTAGGAATAACATTTGTATCTCAGGAATTGTAGAAAATAATGACATGGGGCATCCTGAGAACTTTGTTGAACAATTGCTACTGGCCCTCTTTGACCGCCCTAGTTTTTTCAATACTTCTGCAATCCATCGTGCTCATTTGGCCCCTGACCTCCGGAAGGCGCTCCACCACTATTTCTTATAGCCTGTCTGCTCAATTATAGGGACAGAGAAACAGTGCTGCGGTTAGCCCAGGAAAAGGTTCCCCTTCAATATCAAGGTTCGAATATCCCCATCTTACCTGATTTCACCCCAATAGTAGAGGAGGCTCAGCGGAAATGAACCTTTATTTGCCAAGGCCCATTGCAAAATTATCCATGCTGAATCTCTAAAGAAATGACCATGCACCCAGGAGGCTAATGGGACACGGGGACATAGGAGCCCACCCACCACATCTCGAAATGAGAATGAGGTGGTTGGCTGCCGGGTCTGATGTCTGATACCCTTGCCTCCTTGCTTGTATATACATCAGCAAATGACTAATATTGAATATCTCCTCGTTTGCGTATCCGAATTCATGTTGGCAAGAACCACATTCCAGCTTTGGCTCCGCCGGAGACCGAGTTGCTCCCATGCCCACATGGTGAACACCATTTTAGATTGTTGTGGTTTAAGTTTATCTTTCATTCTTGAGAGACTAAATGGGATTCACAGGATAATGTTGGATCTAGTGTGGGTGGGGGTGGCTCTCTACCTGTTTGACTCTATTACTAGAGTTGAAATGTTTTTGATGTTGCACGCATCTTTGCATTCACCACCTACACTGTTGTATAGCACAAGGCCCTTGGCCTGATGTATGATCACTTCATACTAACTCCACAACATGGTCACGTCATTCGACCTAGGTGCAGTTACCTGGAATCTACGCTGTATTAACAATCCCCGCAAAGGGAAACAGGTACTGAAATATCTTAATAGATTTTCCGATAAAATTGTTTTTCTTCAGGAAACCTATTTCTCCCCATGTGCTGGCCATACATTTTCTAGGAACTGGGGCACATATTGATATTTCTCATGTTACAGTTCCTATTGCGGGTACCTGTATCTTAATTCATAAAACTGTACCTTTTCTTTATCACTCTCACTCACGGACATGGCAGGCCGATATCTGCTAGTACATTGAATGCTAGGAGACAAAAGTACATTATTAGTCAATATCTATGCCCCTAACACTGACGACCCTGATTTTTTTAAAACTTTTTTTCCCGACAGGACAGATTTGTGGTGTACCATTTTATTATTGGTGGGGATCTTAATTTACCACTTTGTATGCACACCGATTCCGCTAGCACGCTCCCGTTTGACAAACCTAGGGCCCGAGATTTATATGCTGCATGATACATGGCATACCGATCACCCTACGCAATCTAGATACACCTTCTGTTCAGCGCCCCATTTGGTCTGGACTCGAATAGGCTATTGGCTAATGTTGGCCACATCTCACTAGTGGATATTCGAGGTAACAGTGCTCCAGAATACTCTCAGATCACAATCCAGTATTATTGAAACTTCAGATTACATATGGAAGTGGCCTTGAGTTCAGCTGGTGTTTCAACAGTGATTCTCCCTGGGACCAAGTGTTCCGTAGTGAGATTCATAAGTCCATTCTATAATATTTTTAGCACAATGCAAGAACTGTGCCCTCACAAGCGACCTTGTGGGAGGCTTTTAAGGCCTTCAGCAGAGGGATGAGTATCTCCAAGCAGGTAGGTATTCTTAGAGATATCCGCAAGCAATTAATCTGGATTGAAACAAAACTGCAGGATCTGGAGTATTGCGAGAAGACTGATTGATCGCCTGGACTGACTCAATGGGCAGAACTACTGGCAGAATATCGCAAGTTGGCAGAACTGGAAACCGCATATCAGAGTAAACACTCCCAAGCTTGACGCTATTGTGAGGACAAGCAACCTAGCCGCACCCTTGCTCGCATTCTACGCCCCAACAGATCAGTTAATTATGTTGCAGAACTCAGAGCAGAGAATGGAGGGGTCATTACGAGCACAGAATGTATCATGGCCGTGGTCTGTACTTACTACCAAAAATTGTACTCTTCTCAGGTAACTAACTAATGACCCTGAGACGCTATCAGCATACCTAGCCTTAACTCTGGAATCAGAGGAATGATAATGTAACTTATTCTCGAAACAATGGTCGTACTTGTTGGTCAAAAAAGTCACTTCCAAACTTTCAGAGGGTATTTAAGAATATCGCATTTAGGCCAAGTCAGAAGAGCCCGGTTGTGAGGTACGAAAGGGTTTTGGCTGCAATTAGAAAATTGGGATGAAAGAAGCAAGGTATAAGAGGCCCCCCTATAGTAATAATTTCCCGGGAAATTAAAAAAACGAATAAGGAGATAAATGGGTTGATTAGAGCCCAATTTAGAGATCCTAGTTTGCTAAGGCATAAAGAGATATGCAGATTTAAACAAGTTCGGAAAAGGAAAATAGCATCCGATCGGAGGGCCGCTGAAGATGAAAAATGGGTCAATCTACGGAAAGTGGCTCTATCTGGGGATACTAGAAAGTACTGGGCATTGATAGCTAAGTATTGTGATGGTAGAGAAAAATCACAACCCATTCTGATCCCAGAATCAGAATAGTTTATTTATATATCCCAACTGTATGCCCCCAATCAACTAGGTGATCAGTTTGAGGGGGTTGTTAATAACTTAGTGATGGTGGAGGATGTAGGAGCACCAACAGGGTGGGAAATTGAGGAATGCATTAAGGGGGCAAGATGCTCTGGGGCAATGGGGCCGGATGATGTCCCTGTAGCCATAATAAAACAGGACTGTGGTGACTGGGCAAATTTCTCACGTCCCTTGTTTGTCCATTGTTATAACAGCGGGGACATCCCTTACTCCTGGAAGGGAAGTATAATAGTCCCGTTATATAAGAAGGGCCCAAAAAATTCCCCAGCCAGCTTTAGGCAAATTTCCCTTTTAGATGCAACAGGGAAACTGTTTGCAAAGAGTATCCTTGGACACTTGCAAGAGTGGGTATTCGGAAATGATTACATCCCCTTGGAACAATCGGGGTTCCGTAAGAATAGCGGTACACTAGATAACATTTCTGTCCTGCAGACTCTAATCGAAAAATTTCCTGTGGGTCGGGGGATCCCGTTGTATACAGCATTTATAGATTTCTCCACAGCGTTCAACAGGGTAGATCGGGGGACGCTGTGGAGGAAATTCGTTACTATGGGGATCCCAGGGAACCTTTTAAGATTAATAATTGCACTCCACTCCTCGACGTGGACAAAAGTCTTGTTAGGGGGAACTCAAGGCCTTTCAAAGAAAATATGTACAAACAACGAGTTGAAGCAGGGGTGCCTTTTGGCCCCTTTACTCTTTTCAATCTACATTAATGACCTACCGAGTCGGGTAGGAGAGAGTAAAGGGGACCCTCCCCAAGTGGGTAACCTAAAACTAAGTTGTCTGTTGTATGCAGATGATGCAATAATAATGGACTTAACTCCAATTGGGTTACAGAGACGATTGGCGGAGCTGGTCAGGTACACAGAAGAATATTTTTTAAAAATAAATATTTCAAAGAGCAAAGTTATGATTTTTAGTTACCAAGGTTGTAGGGTTGGAAAGAATTTGGAATGGTTTCTGGGAAGTGAGAAAATGGAGGTAGTGAAATGTTATCCTTACTTGGGAAGAATATTTCTAATAGGTGTTCTGCTAATAGACACATGGACCCCTGCAAAGGTAAAGCTATCTCACAAGCCTCTGCAATAAATCGCTTGTATTTGCAATGTGGGAAAAGACATTTTTCGCACATTATTGCAGTTTATAAAATAAAGATCCCTCCGACTCTGAATTAGGCTAGCGAAACAACAGATGAGTGTGAGTGGGCAAAGTTTGAGAAAGCGGAAGGAAAGATCTGGCGCCAAATATGTAATCTAAGTTATGCTGCGCCAATCGCGGCTATTAGGCTCGAATTTTGCCTTCTCTCAACATATGTGTTATCAATGGCTGCCTGCTTAAGGTGGTGTAATGCTCTGATAAATGGTCAGGAAAACTTACTAAGGGTAGCATTGCACAGGGAAATATTTGTAAACATGTTGAGGGAAAGTGCAATTTATAGAAATTATTTAAAGGCTTTAAGCATTTTTGGGTTGGATTTTGAAGGGGCAGCAGTTTTAGATAAAACATCGTTAAAGCATATAATTAAAAAAACTATAAATGTGATTTCACGTGAAAGAGATTTGAAATTATGCTCATTGAACAGAAGGATGGACTGCATTGTTGGGAGCTCCATTGTTAAAAATCCTCAGTCGTATGTCTTATGGAACCTGAATCATGGAGTTCGTAGAGTGATTTTGTTACTAAGATTGAACTTACTACCCTTGAGAATTGTAAAAGGTTCCTGGGAGATAATTCCCAAAAATGAAAGATATACGGCCAGATTCATCAAGCTTAATTGCACTAGCAAAGGGCCAGATTCTCAGAATCTGGCCCTTTGCGAGTGCAATTTTTGCATTTGGGATTCATCATCCCAAATGCAAAATTTGCTATTAAAGAATTCGCACATTTGCGAGGAATTGCATTTAAGGAATCTCTATTTGAGATTCCTTAAATGCAATTCATGAACCATTTTAAAATTGCGAAATCGCAATTTTGGGCCGCTATTTACCGCGAGGTCAAACCTCGTGGTAAATAGCGAAAACTTAAAAAAATGCATTTAAATGCACTTTTCTAAGTTACATGTTACACACACACATGTCCTTTAGACATGTGTGTGCGTAACACAAATGTAGATTACATTTCAGGGGTGCTACAGGGTGTCCTTTGGCACCCTTGAAATCGGCCTTTAGGCCCATAGGAATGAATGGGGAGTTATTCCTTATTTGCGATTAGCAATTAGCTAATCGCAAATAAGGAATCTGTGGGAATCGCAAATTCTATTGCGATTCCTACATGAATCCCGTTTTGCAAGTCCTTAATAGCGAATCCTTAAAATTCCTTATTAAGGACTCGCAATTCCTTACCTTGATGAATCTGGCCGATTGTCATCTATGCAATTGCGGTATACAAGATTTGAATCATGTTCTGATTGTGTGCCCTGAATGTTTTTTTAAAGTATAATATCTCAACAGCAGAACAAGCCCGCAATTTTTTTCTGTTCCCTCCATCCGAACTGATGTGTTTTAAAAATGTTCGTTTTTTTAAAGAATTTTTAAATGAATTTTAAGAAAGTAATACGCTAAGGTGATACGTATGTTTTTAATAGCATTATGTGAAACTATTTATACTGCTGCTAAAAAATCGTAAAGAGCACCTGCACTTGCGTATGACATGTTAGTTGTCTTAATTAGATAATGTTTGCCTGATAGATCATTTATACTGTTGCTAGGGGAGGTTGGAACATTTCCCCCTAAAAAAACGCATAGAGCACTTGCACTTTTCTGGTATGACATAAGATTTACCACGTGTATCTCCTGAGATACATTGCTGCTAGTTAGTTATTGGTAAAAAATGTCCTGGAGAGGATATTTAATGCATTAGCACTTTTTCAAGCACTTTATAAAAATTTCTTGTTGCTAATATTATACTCTCCAAAAAATCGTACAGAGCACTAGCATTTTTTTATGACATAGGATTTACCATGTGTATCTCTTGAGATACATCGCTGCTAGTTAGTTATTGGTAAAAACGTCTTGGAGAGGATATTTAATTCATTAGCACTTTTTCAAGCACTTTCTAAAAATTTCATGCTGCCAGTATTAAACCGTGATTATTTCCCTAAAAGAAGCTTTTTTACTGTTTGAGTTGTTTGATATTTGTATATTGGATTACAACTGTGTATTATTTTTTCTGTGTGCCCTCGTAAGTAGGTTTTTGTGATAGCTCATAGTGTGTTCTAACCGAAAGAAGTCTGTTTTAGCTGCAAGCGTATCTGCCTTGAAATTATTTCAACCACTGTAGTGCTTAGACTAGTGAATAAAAGAAATTGTTTCCTTTTAACTGGATGAATTTTAGTGTAATTTTATGTTTTGCATCTCTCCATGTATGAAAAGATGTTTTATTCTGTATTTTATGTGGAATTCTAGGGAATTCTAAATCATAATAAATAAATTGAATTGCATACCTAGCGGATGCTGCCATTTATGGCTTGAGGATGGTCAGAGGCAATTCCTCACTGAGCCACTCACCCTAGATTAGGTGACCCAAGCTATTGGCACTCTAGATGGTTCAAAAGTACCTGGGCTCGACGAACTAACGGGGGGCATTTTATAAAGTGTATAAACAACTTACACCAAGATTGTTGACATTATACAACAAGGCCATGCAGGTTGGCACTTTACCCCCCACGCCCCGAGAGGCAGTCCTCACCTTGCTGCTGAAACCCGGTAAAGATCCTGGCCAAGGTGCTAGCAACCAGATTAACCTTGCAAATGGATCAGCTCGTCTCCTCGGCACAGTATGGGTTTGTTCCACACCAGTCCACCTCCTTGAATCTCCCTACTGCTTTTGCCATGCTTAAGCAAATTTCTCCCACCATGCCCACTGTAGTGGCATTTCTCGATGCAGAGAAGGCCTTCGACTCCCTCGAGTGGCCTTTTCTCCAGGCTGTGCTAGGCAAATTGGGCTTTACCCCCAGTTCATATTACTAATTATGCTACTATATTCCAATCCGATGGCCCGCATTAGAGTGAACAGTGCTATATCAGATGCGTTCCTGATTCTGCGTGTACTCGGCAAGGGGCTCATTATCCTCCTTTTATCTATAAAGGCAATGGATCTTCTGGTCCAGGTGATGCAGAAGCACCACTTGCATCGCGGGTTCCAACTCACCCATGGGCTTTTTACTAATATCACTGTATGCAGACGACATGTTACTGGTCATCTGCAACCCCCACCTCAATCGCCCCCTTCTTAGGCAGGAGACAGTCAGATTCAATGTCTTCTCAGGCCTCTGTATAAATTGGGCCAAATCAGAGCTGTTCCCGTTAACGGACGCAACGGCTCCTACCCTGGCTGAGCTCGACTTTAAATGGGCACCTGATGAAACTAAATACTCGGTCATCCATATCCATAGAGAAAAGGAGCAGGTACTACAACAAAATTATGGGCCAGCTCTGTCAGATCTCAATGCACAGGAGGAGCGTTGGATAAAACTCCCTTTTTCAATAGCTGGGAGAGTTGCAATTACAAATATGGTTATCCTGCCTCGCTTTCTATAGCTCTACACTAACATCCCTATTCCCTTACACAGTACTTTTTCAACACACTAAGAGGAACCCTTTTGCGATTAATTTGAGCGGGAACCTGTCCCCGTATTCGTTGGGATGCACTTACACTCCCTTATGAGCGTGGGGGCCTATATGTCCCTGACCTACATTTATATTATGTAGCAGTTCAATGCCATTACACATACCTTTCATACCATCCTGACAGTCGAATACCCTATTGAAGCCCTGAAAGAGTGGTTCTTGAAAGAATCAGGCACACCCAGATTCTACCGAAGGGAATCCCACTCGACAATATGGACATAAAAACGGTGTCCTTTACCTGTTGGGCATGGCGCCGTATGAGTGGCACATTGGGAGGTGGCTCCCTCTATTCCAACGCCATCCCGCTGCATGACAACCCTTGGCTCCCTTTCGCAAGTGAGAAACTAGTCCAAGGCACCCTTCATAGGTATACCTCCACACTATGGGGGACTTGTTCCCTGATGGGCATGTTACTCCACTTTTGGAGAGACTCTGGGATAGGGATATTCCATACATAGATCAATTTATTTTCAGGAGACTGTGCAACAAGTTACTATCATTCTACCATTCCTATCCACTCCCTCCTGACGATTTTGCCCCACTGACAATCTCGACTACCAAGGGAGGACGCATGATTATTAGACTATATAGATCCGGTCTTGAATTAAAACCCGACACTACCAATAAAGTACGTAAGGTTTGGGCGACAGAACTCTGGATGAAGATCAATGACAAAATGTGGGCATACTGCTGCACACAGATGCAGCACATTTCTATCTGTCAACGCCACAAATTGTTACACTTTACATTTTTACATTGATATTCTATATCCCCATCCGATATTGCTAAGTTTGACTATACCAGATCTGATGCCTGTGCTAAGTGCCAAGATGCAGGAGTTGACTTAGCACACCTCGCCTGGACCTGCTCAGTAGTACATGCTTACTGGGTGACGGTGTTCGAACGGATCTCAGCTATGACAGGTGCATGGCTTGCACCTTGTCCACTAATGGCATTATTGGGATATACCCTCAAGGTGCCACGCAGCTCCCATAGGTTGGTGACAATGGCACTGCTACTGGCTAAAAGAGAGATAGCACTGCGATGGAGTAGTGCTTGTCCCCCCACAGCTTCGGGATGGCTGGAGAGTATGTGTCATTGCTAGAAAGTAGGGGAGGATTATGCACAGATGCAACCCCTGATCTCACATCCCAAAAACTTCTGGGCCCGTTTCCCGGCCTACCTGTCATCTATAGAGCGGAATGAAATACAGCTCAACATTCACGTCACTTTATACATGTCTCTGCGCTATCCGATGCCTAGAGTATCCCAATGACTAGTGCTATCTGGCTGAAGATTAGTTAATACTGTGAAATATTTGTAAATGGAATGTTATATGTCCACATGGAATGTTACATGTTCAAATAGGATGGTCGAACTTTATTTTTTAATCTACTATTGACAAGTGTGATGTGTATACATTGTTGATGTTAATTTGAAATGCTCAATAAAAAATAGAAAAAAAGGACGTGTGAGTCTGCCACCCAGTGTACAAACTCAACTCAACGCTATGCTACTCTACTGTACAGCACTGTCCTCCAGTCTATACCAGTGTATACCACAGTTGTTTATTCTATGCCACTGTACACCACTCTAACACTCTATGCCCCTCCACTCTACCATAGATTGTTCCACTGTATGCTACTCCCCTGTACAACCCCGTATTACAGTCTATGTCATTGTAAAGCACTCTATGATACTCTATCACACTCTACTCAACTCTGCTTCACTCCCTCTAGACTACTCCACCCCAATTTATTCCATGATTCTCTGACACTCTACTCCACTGTACTCAACTACTCACTTCTATGCCACTACATCCCACTCTACGCCACTCATCTCTAAGACATTCTTTGAAACTCCACTGTACCACACTCTGCCACATTGTACTTTACTCAACATCACTTTACTCTACAAGACTGTGCTATAATCTATGCCACTCTTCCCTATGACAGTTTCCTAGACTATATGACATGCCACACCACTCCCCTCTATGCCACTTTACTCCACTCTATGCTATGTCACTCCTCTGTACTCCACTGTACTCGATGGCACTGCACTGTTGTTGTATAGCATATTAGGACCCTAGTGTACATTTCCCGATTCATGCCCTTATACAGGTATAAATTACCCTATCCTTATATAGGCATAGAAATCATAACCATATTTAGACATAGCTCATGCAGTCCAAATACGGCATGGCTACTTCCACTAGTTCCGAAAATCCACAACAATTTCTTGGAATACTCGCCTTCAGCAGCAAGGGACTTCCCCCTGCATGAATATTGATTTATCCAAGAACTCAAGGAGTTTTCAAAGAACGGAGACTCTTTGATGACGTTATTATGTCCAACCTTACGTCAAACTCGGCACCTTCAAGGTATAAATATGCCCACACTTGTCCAAGCAAACACACAGTGGTTTGGAGCAGTTCGACTATCTACTTGCCCAACGCATCACGCTGCAGCAAATGCCGAAGGAAGCCGACCCTCCAGCAGATGCACTGAGAGAGACGCTGTCTTTTCTCTTGCTGAGAAATCCAGCTCCAGTATTTCCAAGCTACCCTTGTGGGTTGTTGGGAAATCGAGTCCTGAGACAAGGAGATATCAGACCTCCTTCATTCTAAACCAAGGTACGGAGCTGATTAGACGCTAAGAGAAATCTTGGATAGATTCTTGGCAAAAAGAAACTAAACTATGCTACACCACACTTACTTCTTCCCTCGTACTAGACTTAGGTTAGGTACATCGGGGTAGGCGTATTTTAGAAGCACCAGTTGAGTACTTTTAGTCCTTATTTATTTAATGTTTGTATTCTATATATGTTATGGCTTAGAAACCATACCATGCTTTTACACTATTATTTCATAATACACTTCTTGCTGTAGGCATTATACTTTACAGCCAGTATTACGATTGTAGCAGTTCATTTCTTCTGCATGAGAACGAAGATTGTTCAATAAATACCTTTTATTGAAAACGCCCGTCTCTCTATTTCTCTGCACCTCTGGTGAAACGAAGCATGCACGATTGACTGAGTGAAATGTCTATCTATTGTTTCCACGACTCTGAAGATACGTTTTATCTTGGGGAAACAAAGTTGTCATGTTTATGAGGTTGTCAGAAACTAATCCCTTCTTGTTTATTCGAGAAAGTTTCTAGTGACCTCTGAGCTAGCTGGCACTCACAATTAAGTCTAATATATTCAATAGAGACCTAGTCGACCTAAGTCCTACGTAAATTCTGTAGGATATATTATTCCAATGCGCAGAGCCTATTGGGAATATAGGAACTACATTACACTGTACAACATGGCACTCAACTCTATGACACTTCACTCTTCCCTATGCCTCTCCACTAGACTCCACTGTACAACACTTTACCTGATTCAGTGTTACTGTAGGACACTCCGCTTAATGCTGCTTCACTCTACAATGTTCTACCCTACTCTATACAACTCCACTCTACAACACTCTACTACATTCTATGCCAGTGTACAACACTATACTACATTGTATGTCCCTACGCACCACTGTACAACACTTTACTCCATTCTGTTTCACTGTACGACACTCTACTCTATGCTAATTTACAACACACTAAGATACACTACGTAACTCCCTCTAGGCCACTCCACCCCACTTTAATCCTCTCTCCCCAATGACACACTACTTCATTCCACTATCTACTCCACTTTTCTCTACTCTACTGTATGCCAATGCAGTCTACTCCACTCTATACAACTCCACTCTACCACACTCTACTATACTCTACAGTGTACTGTACGCCACTCCACACTACTCCCCGCAATGACACTCTACTCCACTGAAAGACACTCTGTGCCCCTTCACTCTACCATACATAACTCCACTCTATAGCATTCAACTGTACACTAGTGTAATCCAGTCTATTTCTTTAACATCCACACATGTATGTGTGTTTTTATGTACAAATATATTTATATATAGTGTTAAATAATTTGTGTAATTTATTTACTGTACATTATATTAATTTTATACATTATATAATTTACTACTTTAAGCTGTATATATATCATAAAAATTTATATTTTTGGATAATAATAATGTCTACAATTTTTGTTGATATTTTTGCGATCTTCATTAGTATAGGAACACAATATTGTGGCAAACAATATTTTTTAACACAATATTTTTGTTAACAATATTGTTTACCACAAAAATGTGTCATCAGACCCAACTTACAGTGATGTGGCCCAATGGCCCTCAGATTGGGGCCTGAGATGGTGAATACTTAGGTCTTCCTATTGAGTGTTAAATACCATTTGCTGTGTCTTGAAGCACATCTGAGGTTGAGGTAATTTGTTTATCAGAGCTATTGAAGGGTCCATTGGGTATTCTGCATGTCATGATATTGCCTAAACTAAGGCTGTGGTTTAGATCGAAAAGGTTTTTTCATCACAACAGATGCAACAAGTAAACCTAGTTCAATGCACCAGTGCTTGAATGCGAAAGACAGATTGTAGCCCTCCACAACCCAATACATAGTTAAGTGATGTCTATGTTTTTGGGTTTCTAACAGTCAGCAGCAGTTGGTGCCAACATACAGTGGTGTGGCAGCACGGGGAAAATAGTAATAAAAAGCACTCATCTATTACTTCAGCTGCAGCTCCCACTACCTGCCGCCTCGGTGCTCTTCTCTTCCAGAAGTCCCTAGGCCAGCGCAGGCTCCCAGACTCTCCACCCAATCCAGAAGCTGCTGTCATGCTGTGAGAGAAGTGCCTGGATTGGTCTGAGCGGCCTGGTTTGGTGCTCCCTAGACTGGGAGCCTGTGTCATTTCATAACCAAGCTGTACAATACAGCTGGGTTGGAGAAATCTAAGTGCGTTTGTCTGATTGGCTGGCCTAACATGGTAGGCCAAAACTGACATGAAACTTACAAGTGAACTCCACTCCTTCCAGTCCTAGTGCTGTCAAGAAAGGATTGCCTGGGCATGCCCTGGACTCTGCAGCACTGGCTGCCAGTGAAAACTAAAATGATAATAAAATTGATTCATTTTTTATTCTGCAGTGGGGCGATTCTCCTCCGCTATTACAAAGGAACCGCCACTGCCAACAGTCCCCAAACAGGGATTCAGAGACGCAGTAGTAATTTGAGAGCCCAGCGTTGTTGTTTCCAATATCACACACAATCACTGCACTAAGAAAAATGCTTTTATGGATCATTAACAGAATATCGGAAACAAATATTATGTGGACATAATCTCATGTCAAAAATATGAAGGACCAAACTATTGAGAAGGTAAATGGAAATAGGTAAGTATAGAATTACTATTCCTAACTCCATGTCTACGTACTTTGATGACATATGGTATTGTAAAGGTACATTATATGTGAAGTTATATATAGTTAAACTTTGCTTACCTATTTAAACCTTTTGTCATGATATTTTTGTCCTCAATATTCTTGATAGGAAGGTAAAGAGAGCTGTGTAAGACTAAAAAGTCAAACAAATCTCCTTTTGAGACTTCAAACAACCACAACTTAGTTTCTACAAACATTCATTCAAACATTCACTGCAATGGACTCAGACATAATTCCTTAATGGCCCCAACACTAATCAAGTCAAATACAACAAAAAATGCCAGATTGTTCAGATCTTTAATTCCAAATGTTTACACATTACATTTAGGGCAACAAATAAAGTGAACAAAAGCTATATAAAAGTGAACAAAATCACGTGAAATCATCAGTTAAAAAAAATATATATGACATAAAAAATGACCAAAATTCATACACAATAGAAAGATTTTTTCAAAAAGAGGGAGCACACATGAAACTATTATAACAGTCTTTGTATCATGCTAATTTGTGTGAATCGAAGCATGGGACACCTGATTGTTCAAAAGATCATCATCTATTTTATCCATGTGTTCATCAGATTTAGCATAACCTAAGCGTGTTTTGGTGGTTAACACAGACTTTGACCATCTTCTTAAGGACCACACAATATGATTACCTTTAGAGCCTCACTTAAACAGGGCCCAGCTTACCTCTCGGCAAGATTCACCCCCTATACCACTACCAGAACCCTTAGGTCTTCAACAGCCAACCTTCTTAAACTTCCCCGGTTTAGATGTAAAACAAGTGGAGGAAAAACTTTGACCACACTAGGTACCAGGGCCTGGAATTGTCTGCCTCCCCATTTCAGAAAACATAAATCGGAAACTCATTTTAGGAGAGAATTAAAAACTTGGATTTTCGGAGCCCCGGAGGCAGTATGTCTATCTCTAATTTAAATATCTTGGGTACAACTGTTCACCTCCATATCAGCGCCAGGATGCTCCTTCCGGAGTGGCAGTTTGCGTTTTATAAATAAAACTTTTCATTTCATTTCATTTCATCACCCATACATGATTACACAATATTAAAATACACCAAATGAAAGAGAGTTTTTCGTGTTCAATTGGTTCAATTTTCATTTGCATCCAATCTCTTGGCGTAAGCCCAAATCTTAATGAAAGGATCCATGGCTTCACAAGTGGGCCCAATTGCTCACTTTCTTGATAGATTGCCCACCTAGTTGAGCTGTAAGGCTGCAGAGATATACAGTTCCTCACTGGGGAAATATAGCCCTTCCTTATGCCAATATGACCTGTTTTTTCAATTCACAGGGTCTAGGGGCCCGATGTAGGTAAATCCCATTTACCGATTTTGAAATACCGAATTTTACCGATTCGGTATTTCAAAATCGGTAAATGGGATGTAGGTCCCAACATCTGGATTCGTTACCGAATCCTTAACAATTCTTTAATTACCGATTCGGTAAATACCGAATCGGTAATGCCCATTCATTCCTATGGGCTTTGAAGCCCATAGGAATGATTAGGCATTACCGATTCGGTATTTACCGAATCGGTAATTAAAGAATTCACAAGGGTGCAGGGGGTGTCACTTTGACACCCTCTAGCATCCCCAAAACGGGCATGTGTGCAATGTGGCACACAGACATGCCCTAAGGGCACGTCTGTCTGTCACATGGCACATGTGTATATGCACAGATGTGCATGTACACAGGAATCGGTATTTTACCATGGATTTGTATTCCATGGTAAAATACCGATTCTGTAAGCCATGTGCCAATAGAAAATTGGCTACCCACATAGCATTTTCGGTAATTTTACCGAATCGGTACTTATTACCGATTCGGTAATAATAACGATTCGGTAAAATTACCGAATATGTGCACCTACATCTCCCTAGCCCTTTACCGATCGGAAACGGCCGAAAATCGGTATTTTCGGCCGATTCCGATCGGTAAAGGGCTACCTACATCTGGCCCCAAGTTCCTAGTGGCTCAGGGATTCTGTGCTGCATGTATACCTTCACATGTCATAACAGGATTTTCTATGAAGATTGTTGACACAATATTTTGTTCCAATGTAATTTTTTTTCCGACATTCTGTCTAAATCCCTATTATGATTCTGTTGCCTAGCACATGTAAAATAAGCACACAGAATATTATTACACTATTTATGCAGCACTTCAAACAGTAATAAAGTGAAAACAAAACACAAGAAGAACCCACAAATCTCGAAAAGTATATTAAACTTTGGGAAAAACTACAAAAATCAGATAAGTAGAACCAGAAATATATAATTTTAAAGGTTTTGAAGAAAAGTAGCTCTTAGAAGGAAGAAGCTCTAATTGTGCTTAACCAGTCATGTAGGTTGGGATCTAAGTCACAAAGGCCGACTACGATGGAGCATGAGTCGGATACAGGACTGAGTCTAGTCCGTAGTTATAAAGCAACTTGTGTCCTGGGCATAGAGATGATAAGTCCTTGCATTGGCTTGTGTGGTGTGACTGTCGAGGAGAAGTCGACAAGCACTAGAGATACTGCATCAAGATGCGCTGTGTTCCATTGTGTCAGTTCTGTTGAAGCCACCAAACAGAGCTGTGATGCGGGCAACAAGATGCTTTATATCGAGGTCAATGAAGCCGCTAGTGGTGCGAGTACTTGCGTTGAGATGCGTCACGCTGAGTCGAGATGCATCGTTGGGCCAATTGTTGGCATAAATATGTGGTGCGCTGGGTTGGTGCTAGTGAAGCCGCCAATCAGAAGCTACAATGCTCAATCCATTAAGGACTCAAAACATTGTTTGCGTTTGGGATTGTTCTCCATTAAGCCCTTTTTGATGGGCCTTACAAACAGACGAACAGTCTGTTCACTACCAGGCTACTGCTAGACCACCTCTTGAGCAAAGAACGCTGATCAGCTCAGGGGTTGGAACCGCAAAGTAATGGCTGGATGCATTTAAAAGAAAATATCAAGCACTTTCCGCTGCACATGAATGAATCAGTTACTTCATGATAAAAGCAACACAAGAGAATATGCAAGATAAGTAATCCAAACATTGAAAAGAAGATTCCCTGAATGCTATAACTGATGTATTCTGATGCTTACCCTTGCAAAGCAAAGTGAGGTCAATTTGAATGGCCCTGGCTTGTAATTGTACAAGATGAGGATAGCTTCCTGAAGAGTGGAAGTGTATTACCTGCATTCGGATAGCTGGAGGGAGGATACTCAGACACTGAGGTGAGAAAGAAGAGATCAGGCTACATTTAGAAATTCCGAGAGGCCTTTTGTTTATCAAGGAGTTAAAGAATACTCCTCCCGAGCAAAGTCGCCTGGTGGATGGCTGTGACAAGGGTTGGGACACCAACTTCAGCTTTGCTAAATAGTTATAGCTTCTAGAACAGACCTGTTGACAGCCTGTCCCAAATTGCTGCATCAGGAAGATCCCAAACCACATTTTGTCCGCGGTGTGGGTGTTGAAGCTGAGAGTCACCTCCATTGTTTCCTATAATGAGAAACATCGTCCTATACAAAGGCTGCCTCTCAACAGTAGTCTGAGAATGATACAATGTGTCATCCCGCCAGCATAAGACTATAGAAAATTATGTCCAGGTAAATTTTAATCTGAGAAACATAGGGGATAACAAATATTACAGATCATTGGTGACATTATATTTGGTATCACCTAAAGGAACCAGATGTGATAGCTTGTGGAATGATATTAAAAGTGCTAAACTATACTGTAATCTGAAGTCAATTTGAAAGTGGTGAAATGGTAACCCTTGAAAAAGAGGGTATACAAAATATAACAGCAATACTTAAGCCATAATAGTGGGTATCCCCATAGAATGAGAGAATGAAAAACAAAAGGAAGGGTGCATAGTAACAGACAGAAAAATAGTGTCTTCAACCTGCCAACATTAGGCCATGGGAAATTGTGTCCATGCTAGTTTTAACCCTTAGAAAAATAGGCGATGGAAAATGGTATACTTCTATGAGGGATTACATTTGGTATCCACTCAAGGAACCAAATCTGAAAGCTTGTGAAATAAAAAGTGTAAAAATGCAACTTGAATTGGTCAAATGCTAATAGGTAGCCATTGAAAAGTAGGGGATACCAGACATTACAGCAATGCCGGAGCCGTAATGTATGATATCACCATAGTAAAAGATGTTGGAAAACACAGGGCAGGGTTCTATCTGGCAGGAAAGTACTGTGTTCACCCAGCCAACAGAAGGCCATGTCAAACTGAAACCTTGTAAACTCTAAGCCGAGGAACATTGAAGATACCAAATGGTATAGCTTTTATAAGGCAATATATTTTGTATCCCCTAAAGGAACCGGATGTAAAAGCTTGCAGAATGAAATTACAAATGTGAAAATGTACTCTTGTCTGCTATCAAATAAAGGCAACTTCAAGTGGTCAATGGCTAAATGGTCACACATGAAACGTAAGGGACATGAGATATTACAGCAATGGTTGAGCCACAATATTTGGTATCCCCATAGTAAACGATGTTGAAAAGCAAAAGGAAGGGTGTTATTTGGCTTAGAAATACTGTACTCATCCATCCCATATAGGTCATTATATTTGGTATCCCTTAAGGGAACCAGATGTAAAATGTTGAGTAATGATTATTATTTTTTTAAATATATTTTTATTCTAAACAAAACAATTGCAGTTTATGACATGGGCAACTGTACATTTAGCAAAACATGGTGAAACACCTTTTCCCAGATACTACCTCTTGCTTCCGGTTGCACATCACAAATGTATAAGAATGCTACCCATGCCAATTGACACTTCTTTAGACATCATAACATCAATCCGAGTCAATGGAGATAGCATCCCCGTTTAGGTCATACAGCGCTAGCTATCCACTTATCATTAGTTCAAATAACACTAAGTGCAATCCTATTCCCTCCCGCTTATACCTCCCACCTCCTCAATGGCGTAACAAAAATGTATCAGCAATGATAACAACAAATCACATTAGTGTGTCCAACTCAGTTGTCCAAAAAAACATTCTGCACTGACAGGGGTAATTGCATGAGTAGAAACAGTGGAGCCGTCCACTTAAGGAGGTGCAATCCCTCGAGGTGGAGTGTCTAACCCCAACGTGCCCGAATCGTCATCAGAGTCAGAACGTGGTGCCCTCAACAAGTGTACTAGTGCCTCCCAAGCCCTTGCCAGCTCCAGCACCCTATCGCTTTTAGCGCGTTTTGCTAGCTGCAGACGCCTCGCATTCCGCCCATTTAAGAAAGTCAGTACACCATCTCTGAAAACTAGGGCCCTTCTTGGCCTTCCAGTGGGCCGTGATTTCTCTCTTTGCCAATACAAGCCCCAAATTTAGAAATTTACTTGATATCTTATTCCGAGAGGTATGGGGAAACCAGTGCAGCAAACAAAGGCCTATAAGGGCTTTTATGTCCCTTTCTATAATAGCCCACAGAAGAGCAACCACCTCCTCCCAGAATGTGCTTATTAATTTTTTCCGGCGTAAGGTATGCCCGATGTAGAATAAAAAAATGTACCAACTGGAAGCGCGCATTTCTAGTGCTTTTATATGGACGTTCCACTAGCCCCGCGCATTTCCCCTCAGGGATTTCATCACCTAAGTCCACTTACCACCGCTGCTGAAGCACTACCAATGGAGTCAGTCGTTCAGTGGTCATTCGGCGATATAAACATGTGACCGCCTTGATGGTGCCAGCGGCCAGGACCACATATTGGCAAACCATGAAGGTGGCCGGTTCACTGAGTCCCAATTTCCAATGTGCCTGGATGGCTGTTACGAGCATTAGGTGCAATAGATAGTCTCCCCAAACCAGATCATATCCATCCTGCAACATCTCATACGGAATCACGGATCCATCTTCGTATAGATCTCCCATGGTGGCCAGCCCCCTCTCCGCCCAGTCCCCCAGCTCCGCCCAATTTCCGCCGTGCGGTAGAGCACTACATATCGCCAAAGGGAGTTCAGGGGCATACAGAAGCTCTATTTGTGCCCGCCGTTGACTTCTATTCCAGGAGAGCTTAAAGGTCCCCATATCTCGAGTCAGAAAGGAGGCTGGAATTGGCAATTGTAATACTTTTTTAGAAAGTGTTTACCTATTGAACTGAGTCCTTTTCCCCTCATCATCACCATAAAATGACCATGCCACTGCTTGAGTGAGCCACTGTAATTGCGCTGCCAAATATTACGATTCAAAATCAGGGACCGCCAGACCACCCTCCGTTTAATTAGTGTGCTGAGAGCCAGTCTCCGTCGCCCCCAGCCCAAAGTAACCCAACCACCATTGACTGAAGTTGCTTAAAGATCGACGCTGGAACACAAATCGGCAGTGTTCTGAAATAGTACAACAATCTGGGGAGCGCCACCATCTTAAGTATGGCCACGTGCCAAGCTACTGATAGTGAAAGTGTGCCCCAGAACTCAATACTACCCTTAAGTCCTCTAATGGTCCTGCCTACATTGCCCTCTAATAAGTCAGTATGGGTATAATAAATGCGAGTGCCAAGATATGTCAGACATTGTGGCTCCCATTGTACCCCCTGTGTATAATCCCAGCTCTCAGGCTGCAGCGCTGCAGGGAACAGGCAAGTCTTCGCCCAATTTACCTTCAGACCAGCAATTTTGCTACAGTTCTCCAATAACTCCTTCGTGCCTAGAAGGGCACCGTCACAATCAGCCAAAAACATAAGGAGGTTGTCAGCATATATCGCAATATGGTAAATTTGCTCTTGTACTCTTAACCCTGGATAGTGCGAGCCCATCCTAGCCCGTGCCGCTAGTGGCTCTATGGCCAGAGCAAACAGCAAAGGAGAGAGAGGGCAACCCAAAATCTTGGTAATGATGTATAACATTTGAAAAGTTACTGTAGTCTGCTATCAAATAAAAGGCAACCTAAAGCGGTCAATGGCTAAAGGGTATCCCATGAAAGGTAGGAGATACATGATATTACAGCAATGTGTGAGCCATAATATTTGTTATCCCCATTGCAAATGATGTTTTAAAGCAAAAGGAAGGGTGCTATTTGTCATAGAAATACTGTGCTCATCCAGCCAAAAGGAACCAGATGTAAAATCTTGTGGAATCATGTAAAAAATCAGAAAAGATACTGTAGCCTGCTATAACATAAAAGGAAACTTCAACTGGTGAGTGGCTAAAGGGTAACCCATTAAACTTAGTTGATGCGAGATATTACAGTAATGCGTGAGCCATAATATTTGGTATCCCCATAGTAAGTGATGTTGGAAAGCAAAAGGAAGGGTGCTATTTAGCATAGAAATACTGTGCTCACCCAACCAACATAAGACCATTTCAAATTTAATCCTGGGAAGTTCTAACCCAAGAAACATAAGCAATACCAAATATTATAGCTGGTATAGGCCATTATATATGTTATCCCCTAAGGGAACCAGACGTACAATTTTGTGGAATGATGTCAAAAGATACTGTAGTCTGTTATCAAAGAAAAGACAACTTCAAGTGGTCAATGGCTAATGGGTAACCCATGAAACGTAGGGGATACAAGATATTACAGCAATGCATGAGCCATAGTATTTGGTATCCCCATTATAAACGATATTGAAAAGCAAAAGGAAGGGTGCTCTTTCCTATAGAAATACTGGGCTCATCCTTCCAACATAAGACCATGCCAAAATTAATACTGGTAAGTTCTAACCCTAGAAACACAGGGGATACGAAATATTAAAGATGGTAAAAGCCATTATATTTGATATCCCCTAACGGAACAAGATCTAAACTCTTGTGGAATGATGTAAAAAAATAAGAAAAGCTACTTTTGTCTGCTATCAAATAAAAGGCAACTTCACCTGTTGAATGGCTAAAGGGTAACCAAGGGGATACAAGATATTCCAGCTGTGCGTGAGGCATAATATTTGGTATCCCCATAGTAAACAGTGTTGGAAAGCAAAATGAAGGGTTATACTTATCATAGAAATACTGTGCTCACCCACCCATAAGACCATGTCAAATTGATTCCTGGTCATTTCTAGCCAAAGAAACACAGGGGATACCAAATAATATAGCCAGTATAGGCCATTATATATGGTATCCCCTAAGTAAACCGGACCTACAATCTTGTGGAACGATGTAAAAAGATGTTAAAAGATACTGTAGTTTGCTATCAAATAAGAGGCTACTTCAACTGGTAAATGGCTAAAGGGTAACACACGGAACACAGGGGATATGAGATATTACAGCAATGCATGAGCTATAATATTTGGTATCCCCATTGAAACTAAATTGGAAAGCAAAAGGAAGGGTGCTATTTGGCAAAGAAATACTGTGCTCACCCGTCTAACATATGACCTTGCCAAATCGAATCCTGGTAAGTTCTAACCAAAGAAACACAGGAGATACCAAATATTATAGCCGGTATAGGCCATTATATATGGAATCCCCTAAGAGAAACAGACCTACAATCTTGTGGAATGATGTAAAAAAATTTAAAAATATACATTTGTCTGCTATCATATAAAAGGCAACTTCAAGTGGTCAATGACTAATGGGTAACAAAGGAAAGGTAGTGAATACAATATATTACAGCAATGCGTGAGACCTATATTTGGTATCCCCATTGTAAAAGATGTTGGAGAGCAAAAGGAATGGTGCTATTTGGCATAGAAATACTGTGCCCACCTATAGCACAAAAGACCATGTCAAATGGAATACTGGTAAGTTGCAACCCCAGAAACACAGGGGATACCAAATATTATAGCTGGTATAGGCCATTATATATGGTATACCCATACAGAACCTGACGTACAATCTTGTTGAATAACGTAAAAAATGTGAAAAGATACTGTAGTCTCTTATCAAAGAAAAGACAACTTTAGGTGATCAATGGCTAAAATGTAACCCATGAAACACAGGGGATACATGATATTACAGCAATGCATGAGGCATAATATTTGGTATCCCCATTGTAAACGATGTTGGAAGGAAAAGGAATGGTGCTCTTTGCCATATAAATACTGGGCTCATCCATCCAACATAAGACCATGTCAAATTAAATACTGGTATGTTCTAATCCAAGATACACAGGGGATACTGAATATTATAGCCGGTATGGGTCAATAAATATGGTATCCCCTAAGAGATCTGGACGCACAATCTTGTGGAATAATGTAAAAATATACTATAGTCTGTTATCAAAGATAAGACAACTTCAAGTGGTCAATGGCTAAAGAGTAACCCATTAAATGTAGAGGATACGAGATATTACAGCAATGAGTGAGCCATAATATTTGGTATCCCGATAGTAAACGTGTTGGACAGCAAAAGGAAGGTCGCTATTTGACAAGGAAATACTGTGCTCACCCATCCAACATAAGTCCATATCAATTTGAATACTGGTAAGTTCTAACACCAGAAACACAGGGGATACCAGATACTATAGCCTGTAAAGGCCATTATATAAGGTATTCCCTAAGGGAACCGGATGTAAAATCTTGTGGGAGTCATGTAAGAAATCTGAAAAGATACTGTAATCTACTATACAATAACAATAAAAGGCAACTTTAACAGGTGAACGGCTAAAGGGTAACCAATAAAACATAGGGGATACGAGATATTACAGCAATTTGTGATCCATAAGATTTGGTATCCCCATGGTAAACTATGATCGAAAGCAAAGGAAGGGTTATAATCAGCATAAAATACTGTGCTCTTTCATCCAACATAAGACCATGTCAAATTGAATACTGGTAAGTTCTAACACCCGAAAAACAGGGGATACCAAATAATATTGCCTGTATAAGCCATTATATATGGTATCCCCTAAGGGAACCAGACGTACAACATTGTGGAATGATCTAAAAAATGTTAAAGGTTACTGTGGTCTGCTATCAAGTAAAACACGACTTCAAGTGGTCAATGGCTAAAGGGTAGCCTATGAAACATAGGGGATACAAGATAATACAGCAATGAGTGAGCCATAATATTTGGTATCCCCATAGTAAACAATGTTGGAAGGCAAAAGAAGGCAGCTATTTGGCACAGAAGTACTGTGCTCACCCATCCAACAGAAGGTTATGTCAAATTGAATCCTGGTAAGTTCTAACCCAAGAAACACAGGGGATACCAAATATTATAGGCGGTATGGGCCATAATACAAGGTATTTCCTGAGGGAACCGGACATACAATCATGTGGAACAATGTAAAGAATGTGAAAAGTTACTGTAGTCTGCCATCAAGTAAAAGGCGACTTCAAGTGGTCAATGGCTAAAGAGTAACCCATTAAACGTAGGGGATACGAGATATTACAGCAATGAGTGAGCCATAATATTTAGTATCCCCATGGTAAACTATGATGGAAAGCAAAGGAAGGGTTATAATCAGCATAAAAATACTGTGATCTTCCATCCAACATAAGACCATGTCAAATTGAATACTGGTAAGTTCTAACACCAGAAAAACAGGGGATACCAAATATTATTGCTGGTATAGGCCATTATATATGGTATCCCCTAAGGGAACCAGACATACAATCTTCTGGAATGATGTAAAAAATGTGAAAGGTTACTGTAGTCTGCTATCAAGTAAAACACGACTTCAAGTGGTCAAAGGCTAAAGGGTAGCCTATGAAACGTAGGGGATACTAGATATTACAGTAATGAAGGAGCCATAATATTTGGTATCCCCATTGTAAACGATGTTGGAAAGCAAATGGAAGGTTGATATTCGCCATAGAAATATTGTGCCCATCCATCCAACATAAGACCATGTCAAATTGAATACTGGTAAGTTCTAACCCCAGAAACACAGGGGATACCGGATATCATATCCAGTATAGGCCATTATATATGGTATCCCCTAAGGGAACCAATGGTAAGTCTTGAGGAATGGTGCACAAAATGTGAAAAGTTACAGTAGTCTGCTATCAAGTAAAACACAACTTCAAGTGGTCAATGTCTAAAGGGTAACCCATAAAATGTAGGGGATACGAGATATTACAGCAATGTTTGAGCCATAATATATGGTATCCCCATTGTAAGCGATGTTGGAAAGAAACAGGAAGGGTGCTATTTGCCGTGGGAATACTATGCTAATCAATCCAACATAAGACCATGTCAAATTGAATACTGGTAAGATTTAACCCCAGAAACACAGGGGATACCAGATATTTTAGCCGGTATAGGCCATTATATGGGGTATCCCTTAAGGGTACCGGCTGTAAAATCTTGTGGGATTGATGTACAAAATCTGAAAAGATACTGTAATCTGCTACTGGTGAATGGCTAAAGGGTAACCTATTAAAAATAGGGGATACAAGATATTATAGTAATGTGGGAGCCATAATATTTGGTATCCCCATTTTAAACGATGATGGAAAGCAAGTGGAAGGTTGATATTCGCCATAGAAATACTGTGCCCATCCATCAACATAAGACCATGTGTAATTGAATCCCGGTAAATTCTAAAGCAAGAAACACCGGGGACACCAGATATTATAGACGGTTTAGGCCATTATATTTGGTATCCCTTAAGGGAACCGGATGTAAAATCTTGTTGAATGATGTACAAAATGTTAAAAGTTACTGTAGTCTGCTATAAAGCAAAAGGCAACATCAAGTGGTCAAAAGCAAAAGAGTAACTCATGAAACGTAAGTGATGCAAGATATTACAGCAAGGGGTGAGCCATATTATTTGGTATCCCTTTGTAAACGATGTTGGAAAGCAAAATGAAGGGTGCTATTTGCCATAGAAATACTGTGCCCAGCCATCCAACATAAGACCATGTCAAATTAAATACTAGTAAGTTCTAACCCCAGAAACACAGGGAATACCAGATATTATATCCGGTATAAGCCATTATATATGGTATCCCCAATGGGAACTAGATGTAAAATCTTGAGGAATGATGTAAAAAATATGAAAGGTTACTGTAGTCTGCTATCAAGTGAAAGGCGACTTCAAGTGGTCAATGGTTAAAGGGTAACCCAAGAAACGTAGGTGATACAAGATATTACAGCAATGAGTGAGCCTTAATATTTAGTATACCATAAGGGAACCAGACGTACAATCTTCTGGAATGTTGTAAAGCATCTGAAAAGTTACTTTTGCCTGCTATCAAATAAAAGACAACTTCAAGTGGCCAATGGCTAATGGGAAACCCATGAAACGTGGGGGATACGAGATATTACAGCAAGGGGTGAGCCATAATATTTGGTATCCCCATAGTAAACGATGTTGGAAAGCAAAAGGAAAGCCACTATTTGGCACTAAGTACTGTGCTCACCCATCGAACATAAGACTATGTAAAATTGAATCCTGGTAAGTTCTAACCCAAGAAACTCAGGGGATACCGAATATTATAGGTGTATGGGCAAATATAATGGCATCCCCTAAGGGAACCATACGTACAATCTTGTGGAATTATGTAAAAAATGTGAAAAGATACAGTAGTCTGCTATCAAGTAAAACACAACTTCTAGTGGTCAATGGCTAAAGGGTAACCCATGAAACGTAGGGGATACTAGATATTAAAGTATTGCGTGAGCCATAATATTTGGTGTCCCCTTAGTAAACAATGTTGGAAAGCAAAAGGAAGGGCGCTATTTGACATAGAAGTCCTGTGCCCACCCATCCAACAAAAGACCATGTCAAATTGAATCCTGGTAAGTTCTAACCCAAGTAACACAGGAGATACCAAATATTATAGGCGGTATCAGTCATTATATAAGGTATCCCCTGAGTGAACCGGACGTACAATCTTGTGGATTGACGTAAAAAATGTGAAAAGATACTGTTTTCTGCTATCAAATAAAAGACAACTTCAAGTGGCCGATGGCTAAAGGATAACCCATGAAACGTAGGGGATACAGGATATTAAAGTATTGCGTGAGCCATAATATTTGGTGTCCCCATAGTAAAAGATGTTGGAAAACAAAAGGAAGGTTGCTATTTGGTATATAGGTACTGTGCTCACCCATCCAACTTAAGACCATGTATAATTTAATCCTGGTAAGTTCTAAACAAAGGAACACTGGGGACACCATATATTATAGCCGGTATAGGCCATAATATTTGGTGTCCCTTAAGGGAACCGGATGTAAAATCTGGTAGAATGATGTAAAAAACGGTGAAAAGTTACTGTAGTCTGCTATAAAGTAAAAGGCGACTTCAAGTGGTCAATGGTTAAAGTGTAACCCATTAAATGTAGGGGATACAAGATATTACAGCAATGCGTGAGCCATAATATTAAGTGTCCCCATAGTAACCGATGTTGGAAAGCAAAAGGAAGGGTGCTCTTTGGCATAGAAATACTGTGCTCACCCATCCAACAAACAACCAAGTCAAATTAAATCCTGTTAAGTTTTAACCTGAGAAACCCAGGGGATACTGGATATTATAGGTGCATATCCCATTATATATAGTAGTGTCCCCTGAATGAACCGGTTGTAATATCTTGTAGAATGATGTATAAAATGTGAAAAGCTATCGTAGTTTGCTTTCAAATAAATGTCAACTTCAACTCTTTAATGGCAGAATGGTAGCCCATGAAATGTAGGGGATACGACATATTACAGCAATGCGTAAGCCATAATATTTAGTATCCCCATAGTAACCAATGTTGGAAAGCAAAAGGAAGGGTGCTCTTTGGCAGAGCTACTCTTCTAACCCATCCAACATAACACCATGTCTAATTGAATCCTGGTAATTTTTAACCCGGGAAACACTGGGGATACCAAATATTATAGGTGGTATTGCACATTATGTATGGTATGCCCTAAAGGAACCGGTTCTAAAATGTTGTGGAATGATGTATAAAATGTGAAAAGCTACTATAGTCTGCTATCAAATAAATGTCCACCTCAACTGGTCAATGGCTGAATGGTAGTCCATGAAATCTAGGGGATACCAGATATTACAGCAATGTGTGAGCCATAATATTTGGTATCCCCATAGTAACCGAAGCTGGAAAGAAAACGGGAGGGTGCTTTTTGGCATATAAATACTGTGCTTACCCATCCAACATAAGACCATGTCAAATTGAATCCTGGTAAGTTTTAACCAGAGAAACACAGGGGATATCAAATATTATAAGTGGTATTGCAAGTTATATATGGTATCCCCTAAAGGAACCGGTTCTAAAATAGAATGATATATAAAATGTGAAAAGCTACTGTAGACTGCTGTCAAATAAATGTCCACCTCAACTGGTCAATGGCTGAATGGTAGTCCATGAAATCTAGGGGATACCATATATTACAGCAATATGTGAGCCATAATATTTGGTATCCCCATAGTAATCAATGTTGAAAAGCAAAAGAAAGTGTGCTCTTTGGCATAGAGATACTCTGCTCACCCATCCAACAAACCACCATGTCAAATTAAATCCTTTAAGTTCTAACCCGAGAAACCTAGGGGATACCGGATATTATAGGTGGCATACGCCATTATATATAGTATCCCCTAAAGGAACCGGTTGTAAAATGTTGTGGAATGATGGATAAAATGTGAAAAGGTGCTGTAGTCTGCTATCAAATAAATGTCAACTTCAACTGGTCAATGGCTGAATGGTAGTCCATGAAATGTAGGGGATATGAGATATTACAGCAATGGTTGAGCCATAATATTTGGTATCCCTATAGTAATCAATGTTGAAAAGCAAAAGAAAGGGTGCTACTTGGCATATAGATACTGTGCTCACCCATCCAAAACATGGCCATGTCAAATTAAATTCTGTTAAGTTCTAACCAGAGAAACCCAGGGGATACCAGATATTATCGGAGGTATATCCCATAATATATGGTATCCCCAGAAGGAACTGGTTGTAAAATCTTGTGGAATGATGTATAAAATGTGAAAAGCTACTGTAGTCTGCTATCAAATAAATGTCCACCGAAACTGGTCAATGGCTGAATGGTAGTCCATGAAATCTAGGGGATACCAGATATTACAGCAATGTGTGAGCCATAATATTTGGTATACCCATAGTAACCGAAGTTGGAAAGCAAACGGGAGGGTGCGTTTTGGCATATAAATACTGTACTTACCCATTCAACATAACACCTTGTCAAATTGAATCCTGGTAAGTTTTAACCAAAGAAAAACAGGGGATACCAAATATTATATGTGGTATTGCCCATTATATTTGGTATCCCCTAAAGGAACCGGTTCTAAAATGTAAAGATGTATAAAATGTGAAAAGCTACTGTAGACTGCTATCAAATAAATGTCCACCTCAACTGGTCAATGGCTGAATGGTAGTCCATGAAATCTAGGGGGTACCAACCAGATATTACAGCAATGTGTGAGCCATAATATTTGGTATCCCATAGTAATTAATGTTGAAAAGCTAAATAAAGGGTGCTATTTGGCATGGAGATACTGTGCTCACCCATCCAACAAATGGCCATGTCAAATTACATCCTGTCAAGTTCTAACCCGAGAAACCCAGGGGATACCAGATATTATAGGTTTTATATCCCATTATATGTAGTGTCCCCTGAAGGAACCGGTTTTAAAATCTTGTGGAATGATGTATAAACTGTGAGAAGCTACTGTAGTCTGCTATAAAATAAATGTCCACTTCAACGGTTTAATGGCAGAATGGTAGTCCATGAAATGTAGGGGATAAGAGATATTACAGCAATGTGTGAGCCATAATATTTAGTATCCCCATAGTAACCGATGTTGGAAAGCAAAAGGAAGGGTACTCTTTGGCATAGAAATACTGTGCTCACCCATCCAACAAACAACCAAGTCAAATTAAATCCTGTTAAGTTTTAACCCGAGAAACCCAGGGGATACTGGATATTATAGGTGGCATATCCCATTATATATAGTAGTGTCCCCTGAATGAACCGGTTGTAAAATCTTGTGGAATGATGTATAAAATGTGAAAAGCTATTGTAGTTTGCTTTCAAATAAATGTCAACTTCAACTGTTTAATGGCAGAATGGTAGCCCATGAAATGTAGGGGGTACGACATATTACAGCAATGCGTAAGCCATAATATTTAGTATCCCCATAGTAACCAATGTTGGAAAGCAAAAGGAAGGGTGCTCTTTGGCATAGAGCTACTGTTCTCACCCATCCAACATAAAACCATGTCTAATTGAATCCTGGTAATTTTTAACCCAAGAAACACAGGGGATGCCAAATATTATAGGTTGTATCGCACATTATGTATGGTATGGCCTAAAGGAACCGGTTCTAAAATGTTGTGGAATGATGTATAAAATGTGAAAAGCTACTGTAGTCTGCTATAAAATAAATGGCCACCTCAACTGGTCAATGGCTGAATGGTAGTCCATGAAATCTAGGGGATACCAGATATTACAGCAATGTGTGAGCCATAATATTTGGTATCCCCATAGTAACCGAAGCTGGAAAGCAAACGGGAGGGTGTTTTTTGGCATATAAATACTGTGCTTACCCATCCAACATAAGACCATGTCAAATTGAATCCTGGTAAGTTTTAACCAGAGAAACACAGGGGATGTCAAATTTTATAAGTGGTATTGCAAGTTATATATGGTATCCCCTAAAGGAACCGGTTCTAAAATGGAAAGATATATAAAATGTGAAAAGCTACTGTAGACTGCTGTCAAATAAATGTCCACCTCAACTGGTCAATGGCTGAATGGAAGTCCATGAAATCTAGGGGATACCAGATATTACATCAATATGTGAGCCATAATATTTGGTATACCCATAGTAATCAATGTTGAAAAGCAAAAGAAATGGTGCTCTTTGGCATAGAGTTACTGTGCTCACCCATCCAACAAACCACCATGTCAAATTAAATCCTGTTTAGTTCTAACCCGAGAAACCTAGGGGATACCGGATATTATAGGTGGCATATGCCATTATATATAGTATCCCCTAAAGGAACCGGTTGTAAAATGTTGTGGAATGATGGATATAATGTGAAAAGGTGCTGTAGTCTGCTATCAAATAAATGTCAACTTCAACTGGTCTATGGCGGAATGGTAGTCCATGAAATGTAGGAGATACGAGATATTACAGCAATGGTTGAGCCATAATATTTGGTATCCTCATAGTAATCAATGTTGAAAAGCAAAAGAAAGGGTGCTACTTGGCATATAGATACTGTGCTCACCCGTCCAACACATGGCCATGTCAAATTAAATCCTGTCAAGTTCTAACCCGAGAAACCCATGGAATTCCAGATTTTTTAGGTAGTATATCCCATTATATATAGTATTCCCTGAAGGAACCTTTTGTAAAATCTTGTGGAATTATATATAAAATGTGAAAAGGTACTGTAGTCTGCTGTCAAATAAAAGTCAACTTCAACTGTTTAATGCCGGAATGGTAGCCCATGAAATGTAGGGGATACAAGACATTACAGCAATAGCCATAATATTTAGTATCCCCATAGTAACCTAAGTTGGAAAGCAAACGAGAGGGTGCGTTCTGGCATAGAAATGCTGTGCTTACCCATCCAACATAAGACCATGTAAAATATAATCCTGGTAAGTTTTAACCCGAGAACCACAGGGGATACCAAATATTATAGGTGGTATTGCACATTATGTATGATATCCCCTAAAGGAACCACTTCTAAAATGTTGTGGAATGATGTATAAAATGTGAAATGCTACTGTAGTCTGCTATCAAATAAATTTCCACCTCAACTGGTCAATGGCTGAATGGTAGTCCACGAAATCTAGGGGATACCAGCTATTACAGCAATGTGTGAGCCATAATATTTGGTATCCCCATAGTAACTGAAGTTGGAAAGCAAACGGAAGGGTGCGTTTTGGCATAGAAGTACTGTGCTCACCCATCCAACAAACGACCATGTCAAATTAAATCCTGTTAATTTCTAACCGGAAAAACACAGGGGATACCAAATATTAAAGCTGGTGTAGCCCATATTATATGGTATCCCCTAATGGAACCTGATGTAAAATAATGTGGAATGATATAGAAAATGTGAAAAGCTACTGCCGTCTGCTATCAAATAAATGTCCACCTCAACTGGTCAATGGCTGAATGGTACACATGAAATGTAGGGGATACGAGATATTACAGCAATGCATGAGCCATAATATTTAGTAAACCAATAGTAACCGAAGTTGGAAAGCAAACCGAAGGGTGCGTTTTGGCATAGAAATACTGTGCTTACCCATCCAACAAAGGACCATTTCAAATTGAATCTTGGTATGTTATTACCAGAGAAATACAGGAGATACCAAATATTATAGCTGGCATAGCCCATTATAATATGGTATCCCCTAACGGAACTGGTTGTAAAACCTTGTTGAATTATGTAAAAAGTCTGAAAAGCTAATGTAGTTTGCTATCACATAAAAGGCAACTTCAGCTGGTCAATGGCTAAAAGATGACACATGAAACATTGGGGATACGAGATATTACAACAATGCATGAACTATAATATTTTGTATTCCCATATTAAGAGATGTTAGAAATCTCAAGGAAGAGTGCCAGTGGGCAGACAAATACAGTCATTACCATATTTTCATTTTTGTCCCGTAGATAACGCTGTCTCGGCGAGTCCACTTTGTTTGAATGCTTTTTTCACATAGCTATATATATTTACAACAAGGGGTGGTGAGGGACACTTTTCTAAATCGTTTTTCACATAGCCGCACCCGGTTCTGTTCTTCCCCACTCACGTATGCGCTAAGATTATTATTTTAACCTTCTGATTACCCGCTATTCACTTTTGTATTATAGTCACTCGACAGACCTCAAAGTTTGCACGTCGTGCTTCACTTACTATCGGATGTTTGTCGTTTTCTTTCGTTGCACACCGCGTTTTTGCGCAGATTGTTTCATCACTCCTTGAAGTTACAGGTGAGCATTAATGCACCCGGACCCCTCACACAGCTGTTTACGCGTGCCACTCATAGCCGTACTTTCCTAGATGATTCATTTGGTACCTTTATTTACACCCTGACGTTTCTGATTTATTTTGTTTCTTCACATCACTGAATTTCACACCATTGCATGAGTGCTCTTTCATGCTTTGTTGCTTCGTCTTTCTTGGGCACCATTGTTTTTCTTGGGCATCATTAATTTGAGTTGCTACAGGCACCACTTTGTAATTACTGCGATACTGATTCCTGTACTGCGCATTACACCTGGATATCCTTGTGTTTTCTTTATAGAAATTTCTCCCTGACGAAGATCAGATGCTCGAAATGCATTGGGGGCGCATTGACTGAGTTAACGGATACTTGCTATGGATGATTGTGATGGTTATACATTTTGACTTTGAAGAATTATATTTCACTTATGAATATATTCAACATTTGACTACAATATGAACTGAGTATCAGCTTATGATTAATATCGTTTGTACCAAGAAACTTACCTAGCGACTACCTGATTATCTTTAATACTGCGAGGTCTTCGCACACGGTGAACTCGAGGTTATACTTTACACTGTGTAAGATTACCCAATTCGATATTCCTTCTAATGTTGCCAGTGTTGTTGCTTCCTTGCCCCCACACTCCCTCATTCCATTGTTATCTGCGTTAATGCTTGTTTCTACCTGTCCACCATGCTTCCATTGTTGCATTGTTGCTTACAACATCCAAACTCCATCCACATTCTATTGTTGCATATGATGTTGCTTGCTTTCATCCACCCTCCCTACTTCCATTGTTTCACCACTTAATGTTGATTTCACCCACTAACTCTCATTTCTTCAGTTTTTTCCTGTGTAGTTGCTTTCAACGCCTAGCCACATTCATTTGCTGCCTGTGGTGTTGCTTGCCTGCACCTATACTAACTTCTTCCATTGTTGCTGTGTTGTTGCTTGTAAGCCCCCCTCGCTCCTTCCATTTTTCTTGTGTTGTTGCTTACCCCACTTACCCATCTCAGTTGTTGCCTGTATTGTTCTATACCTTACCCACCCTCCCTCCTGTTGTTGTCTGTGTTGTTGCCAGTGTTTGCATGCACCAACCATGCTTTATCTATGTGCTTGCTGTGAGCACTTCCCTTCCATCATCCATTGTACATGGTGCCCGCCTAATTCAGTCACTCACCCATGTTGCCTCCATAGCAGCTTAAGTGCGGCTTGTGTGTGAAATTTCCATGGTTTAAGCGTATTTATGAGTGACATTCAACAACCAAAGATGAGATTTTGAGCAGTGAAGAGCTCTACAACAATCTTGAAACAGCTGCTAAAATGGAAGGTCACTATCATAACCACTCTCCATTATAAAAATATGAGAAAATCCTGGACCGGCCACTCCTTACCAAGGGTGCCTTGAAATCTGCATTAATCATCAGAACCACAATATGACATACAAGCAGGATCACTCCAAACATCACTGTGACAGGCAGATCACTTTGTCTTTCTCTTAATAATTACCCTGCCTGCAACTTACCCACTTTTTCTGCTGGCCCTCTGTGCACTGATGATCATGCTATACCTGTGTGTGTACTCATACTGGCTGTCTTTTGACATTCAGCTAGTGCAGAGATGCTGCACTCTTGTCTTCTGTCATGCTTTACTGCTCACTGCTGCTGGTGCTGATTTGGAGTAAGAGTAGATGGAGACGGTACGCTCTCTTTCATGGGCGTACACGGGGACAAACTCCCTGCTCATTGAAAGTCTGCCACACTTTGCAGCCGCAAAAGCTTTTTAAAACATGGCAGCATGGCACCTCATTACCATGACCGGTCACAAGCAGACAGTCATAGTGTGCCCTCCCTCTTTTGAATGCTTGTCCAGAGTAGCATGTGTGACACAAGTCACTTGTCATTTTTCTCCTGCGAGCAGGTTTGCTCTGTAGACCCTATCCACTGGCAGCGATGCTGTTATGATTAAATGCAGGTGACAATCTTCAAGTCGGGTTTATTTGATCGGAGAAAGCCCCCAAATGATGTCCTTGCCAGACACAGCTCAACTAACTGTCAATGATGCCACTAAGGTGACATCATGCTGGAATGTAGAGTACATCACAGAGATGTGCCATTCCAGCCAGCATCTCAATACAATATAACACATCTCCCCATCTTACAGTAAAACAAAGAACTAAGAATGAAACAGAAGAAAAATAAAAGATACATCAAGCTATATGTAAAAAAATAATGAATAACAAAAAGAATAAAAAACACCCATTCTCGTCGCCAAAATTGTTATGATTAAATGCAGTAGACAGCTGGTGACAATCTTCAACTAGGGTTTATTTGATAGGAGAAAGCACCCAAACGATGTCCTTGCCAGACACAACTGGACCAACTGTCAATGATGCCACTAAGGTGACATCATGCTGGAATGTACAGTACATCACAGAGATGTGCCATTCCAGCCAGCATCTCAATACAATATAACAGATGCCTTCCTCAGGGTCGGCAGCATTCTGGTGCCAGTCTGTCAGTGTGCCAACACACTAGCGCATAGGGTAATCCAAGTACAGCACTGCCAAATTAGTCTGAGGGTCTGTAGCGCTGCATGGTCTGAGAGGTGCAGGCACCCCTGCTCACTCTAAACTAGCGGGGGAGCATATGGCATGCTGTAACACAAAAACTTAGTTTTGCCCACCAGTTGCTAGGTCTATTGCCAATCATCATCCAATCACTGACTTGTTTGTGGACTTGAGTTAAATGGCACTAACGGTGATGTGCAGGTGGCGTCAGTTTTCGAAATACAACAAGGCAAGTCGCCGCCCCCTAGATGGATCATCACTCTCTGTATCAGCCTGGACATGGGGCAGTGCACTGCTTGGTGGTCTCAGGGTGATTATCACTTACCAGAGAGGATGAATTGTCAGAGTCTGTTTGAGAGCCTGAGCCATGGCATGTCTCGTGGATGAATTCCTGAGGCAAAGCTTTATGGTGCACTGCTGCCTGAGTCTGAGGGTGGCACTGCGCCGTGTGCTGACAAATTGTGTTCTTTATTGTGAGTAAAGGCTCACTGGCTGCACAGTATGCACACTACTGCCAGCAGGGATCCTGCTGCTCACGCTTTTGCAATGGCATGTTCCTATTTGCAGTTTCTTGTACCTCATAGTGCCGTTGTGTTCGGAGGTGCTCAAAATGCATGACCGCATTTTAGTGCGTGTTGAAGACAACCGCACTAAACTGCATTGGTCTTACCACTGATGCACAATACTAGGCAGAGCTGTGCCTCCAAATTGTTTTATTCCCCACCCCTTCCATTGTCCACCTTACCCCCATACCCATCCCTTCACTCCCTCCTTGTGCCCCCTGCCTTTCCTTCTACTCCGCCAGCAATAAAAATTAGAGTTAAGTCCATATCCTATCTCCTTTTCAAGTTGAGCATAGAGTCCACGAGCATGCGCTGCTCTGTGAGGCAGAATGTGTCTACAATATGAGCTTTAACCAAAACCATTGATTGCCTTTCATTCTTTTGGTGCTTTTCAGAAATGTTGGCTTTTTATTGATGCATTGCTTGTAATTGTCACTCCTATGTGTGCTTGGTTCACGCTTAGGCGATTTCACTCATTATTCCTTTGGATAGGCTAAAATGTGTTCTTGGTTCCTCCTCGTTGCCAATCACAATGTGCGCTTCCTCTGCTCTTTCCCCGTTGATCAGTGCGGCACGCAGCACTTTATGAATTCTTCTGCATGGCACGTTGAGCTTTAACTTTAAGCATGGACGCATTTGCACTATAAACTGCATGCTTCAAACAGACGGACATTTTGACCTCTGCGTGTTTCTCTGTTTATTAGGCATGTTTCTGCTGAAGCGAGCGATATTGCAAGTTAGACTTACTTTCGTTGTTCACAGACGGAGATTGAGTCACGTGGGGGAAATTTGACATTGTGGTTGTTAGACTTTGCATCCTTGGCGCGGTATTCACTGATATTTTGCCTCTATCTCCTGTATTTTTTTGTGCTGTGCTAGACTTAGTTTTTGCTGGCTTAGATGCTTTGGGAACTTTGGCCTTGATCAGTGTCAAAAGTGCATGTGCTCCCTGAATAAATTGTGTTAGAACCGGGGGTCTCCAGTTGGCAGAGGTAAGTACCTTAGACCAAGTAGGGACCCTTGCTTCTAGTCAGGGTGAAGGAATAACCCTCTGAGATAACCCCCGCTCACCCTCAAGGTAGCATGGCGCGAGCAGTCTAGGCTAAACAGAGGCAACGTGGATAATACTTGCACTTAACACACCAATAATCCCCAATCCACCACAAACTGAGACCACATAGGTAAGTATATTTTATAAAAATATATACCTTTATCTAGTTTCAGCAAGGTAAATCAAGCAGTTGCACGATAATCACTTCCTTATTAAAATGATGCACTTAATCTTAATGGTGGTACGTAGTTTCAGGAAGTTGTCATGTAAAAACAAATGTCTCAAGTCTCTTCAGATCGGTATTAAACCTAATGCCACTGATTTATAATGGCTACGCTCTAAAAACGAGCAGTCCCAAACAATGCCAGCGTTTAAAAGATATGCCAGTGTTATTGGGTTGACAATGCTCTTCAAATGAGCAAAGAAACAATGCCAGCGTAAAAAAACTATGCCCCAATGGTCCCCTGGCTTCAGGGACCACAAGCGCTTCAAGCGCGTCTCACCCGGTATCCTGAGGGAGGGGGGACTTCTTTCCCCGTGCTCGCGGTGACGCGGGTCCCCCAGGGGCACCTCGCGGGGGAAGGCTCAGTATTGCTCCCGCCCGGCCGGTCTCAGGACGCTCTCCGCCCGCTCCGGATCCTTCAGAGAGCAGCGGGGAGCAGAGACGGCAGGCCAGGGGCTGGAGCACTTGCGGAGATCCCTCGGCGAGGTCAGGTCACTTCTTCCCGGGCCCGGCGGTGATCGCGCTGATTCCTCGGCTTCTTCGGCTGCCTCAGCGAAGGCAGCCAATCCCCTCGCGGCTCCTCAGGCGAGCCTCCACAGCACCCGGGAGTCGGCCAATGGCAGCTCGGCTCCCGGGCAAGTACACAATGACGATCCGCTACTTCGGCCAATCACGGCCCACCTCTTCCGATGACGCTACGCCGCACGGGCCAATCCCGTCGCGGCGTTAGTGAGGGGGCTCGGCTCCCTCCACCAATGGGAGCGCGGCGGCTTCGCTCTTCGTCGGCTCAGCGCCGATCAGGATGGCGCTTTCCTCAGAGGTTTTCTGGCCCCGGGCAGCGGCGGTGATCAGGCCAGCAATTGTTTTGCAGCGCTCCTTGCGCTACAGAGGCTCACAGGTCTCCGGTCTGCCCCACACACGTGTCGATGAACACGTCGATCTGGGCCACGCAGCAGGCTGGGTCAGCGCGGTGCTCTCAAGCAGTAGAGAGCAGCCAATGCGCTAAGCAGGCAAACCACACAGTGTCACGATCTCTTCGCCACACAGCAGCCTCAGGGGGGACACAGCAGATTCTTGGAGCCTGGGACAACCTTTATGTTCCTGGGTTGCAGACAGGGAGCCAGCTCTTCTCAGGCCCTTGGAGATTCAAGTTGTAGACACAGCATACAGCAAAGTCTTTTTAGTTCAAGCAGGCAGGGTCATAGCACACAGCAAAGTCCCTTTCTCCTCCTCAGCTTCCAGGGATACAGCAGAACAGGTCAGCCCTTAGAGCACACAGCAAGGCAATCTTCCTTTAGTTCTCTCGCCGTCCTCCTTCCAGCAGAGGGTCCTTCTTGATTGTAGAATTTCAGAATCTAATCTTCTGTAGTAAGGGGTCCTTCCCTTATACCCCTGAACGCCTTTGAAGTCCTTTGTGCAAGGGGATCCTTGGCTCTGGAATGTTTCTGGTGTTCTTCTTCCTGACAGCCTCAGGGCCAGAGGTGACAGTGGGCCGGCAGGGGAGTTAGCCAGCACGGTGGTCAGGCAGGCACAGCCCAGCACTATCAGGCGCTTCTCTCTCCCCTTCCCCGGGCAACAGATGTCGCCTTTCACCCCTGGGCTGACTCCAACCCCCTCCGGGGCCCTGCAGCTCCTGTCACGCAGGCATTCCACACACACAGGCCCAAGCACACAGAAAGGTTTATACAAAAGAACAGCCACTTTCTAAAAGTGCTATTCTCAACCCCAGGATCCAAAAACAACCTTCACTAAAAGATGTGTCATTTAATTCTGAGTTCAGGGATATCTTTCATTGATGTTCCATCTTGTTCCTATAGGGAGATAGGCTGGGGTCCAATGGGACCAGCCTCCCCATGTTACCCTAGGGAGCCTTACAGCCCTACAGCAGTGAGCACACAAAGTGGCTGCTGCTCTCCACCAGAGCATGTTACCTGCACTAGTACAGGCTCTACCCTATCCATACACTGCACCCTGCCCAGGGGGGTACCTGGGGCCTTCCATAGGGGTGGCTGATGTGCACAGACAGGGGAGGGTTAAGCCCAGCCAGTGGGGACACTGGCCAGGCGGACATGACAGTCCACTGACTGCACACAGGCCCTGCGCTGGCAGGCCTGAGACACCATTTTAGAGCTACTCATGTGGGTGGCGCAATCTGCGCTGCAGGCCCACTAGTAGCATCTGTCATCACCAGCCCTGGCACACACAGTGCACTTTACTAGGGACTCCATGGTGATACAAATATGCCAATCAGGTAAACCCAATCATTATGACAATTTACAGAGGGAGCACTTACCCTCTGACACTGTTCAGCAGTGGCAGAGGGTCCAAAGCATCTAAATCAGCAAAAACAAAATCCAGCACAGCATCAAAAATACATGAGTCAGAGGCAACAAAGATGGGGAAAAACCACGCCAAGGATGTCAGGTCTAACACGTGTCCCCTCCAGCTGAAAGTGGGGAGAACTACCCAACCTCTTGGGAGTCCTCATCACTAAGGCGGAAGAATCTGGACAGACCGTCAGCATTGGCGTGTTCTGTACCAGGGCGGTGCTCCACCGTGAAGTCCATCCCCTGTAGGGAAATGGACCACCTCAACAGTTTTGGGTTCTCGCCCCTCATATGCATTAACCATCTGAGGGGCCTGTGGTCGGTCTGAACACGGAAGTGAGTCCCAAACAGGTAGGGCCTCAGCTTCTTCAGAGCCCAGACCACAGCGAAAGCTTCCCTTTCGATTGCACTCCATCTCTGTTCCCTGGGGAGTAGCCTCCTACTAATGAAAGCCACTGGTTGATCTTCGCCCTCCTCATTGATCTGTGAGAGTACTGCTCCCACGCCTTGCTCTGAAGCGTCAGTTTGCACAATGAACTCACTGGAAAAGTCAGGTGCCTTAAGCACCGGTGCTGTGCACATGGCAGTTTTGAGGGTGTCAAAAGCAGTTTGACAGGCCTCAGTCCAATTCACTTTTCTGGGCTGATTTCTAGATGTCAGCTCTGTCAAAGGGGCTACAATGGTGCCATAACCTTTGACAAACCGTCTGTAATACCCGGTGAGTCCTAAAAAGGCTCTCACCTCAGTCTGGGTCTTGGGGGGTTCCCAAGCCAGAATGGTATCAATCTTCGCCTGTAGGGGTGCCACCTGGCCGCTCCCCACCTGGTGTCCCAAGTACACCACAGATCCCTGCCCTATCTGGCACTTACTGGCCTTGATAGTGAGGCCTGCCTTCTGCAGAGCCTTCAACACTGCGCAGAGGTGTTGCAAGTGTTCCTCCCATGTGGAGCTGAACACAGCAATGTCATCCAGGTATGCTGCGCTGAATTCCTCCAGCCCTGCTAATACCTGGTTGACCAGTCTCTGGAATGTGGCCGGGGAATTTTTCATCCCAAAGGGCATGACACGAAACTGGAAGTGCCCCTCGGGTGTTGAAAATGCTGATCTTTCCTTGGCCCCCTCAGTTAAGGCAATCTGCCAGTAACCTGAAGTCAAATCAAAAGTGCTCAGGTACCGGGCAGCTCCCAACCGATCCACCAGCTCATCAGCTCGGGGGATGGGGTGCGCGTCAGTCTTGGTAACCGCATTGAGCCCGCGGTAGTCCACACAGAACCGGAGTTCTGGGGGGCCACCAGGTGTAGCAGCTTTCTTAGGCACTAAGACCACTGGGCTAGCCCAGGGGCTGCTGGAGGGCTCAATAACCCCTAGCGCTAACATCTTAGAAACCTCTTCTTTGATGCTAGCCCTGACCTTGTCAGCCACTCTGTAAAACTTCTGTTTCACAGGCAGGTTGTCACCGGTGTCCACATCGTGGACGCACCACTTGGTGACACCTGGGGTCAGGGAGAACAGGGGGGCGAACTGACCCAAGACTTGGCGACAGTCCTTCTGCTGCTCGGGGGTCAGGGTGGGTGAGAGTATCACACCATCCACTGACCCATCCTACTCCTTGACTGCCAGGAGGTCAGGGAGAGGATCACTATCCTCCTCCCCTCCAGCATCTGTAGCCATGAGCATAGTCACTTCAGTCCTCTCAAAGTGCGGTTTGAGGCGGTTCACATGTAGCACTCTCAGGGGTTGCCTGGGAGTCTTCAGGTTAACCAAATAGGTAACCTCGCTCTTGCGCTCCACCACCTCATATGGCCCAGACCATTTGTCACGGAGCGCACAAGGCTCCACAGGCGCCATCACCCACACTTTCTGTCCAGGTTGGAACTCCACTAGAGAGGTGTTCTGGTCATACCACCTCTTCATTTCCTCCTGGCTAGCCTCCAGGTTCTCTTGAGCGAGCTTCCTGAAGCGCTTGGTCTGGTTGCGAATGGCCAGCACATAGCTGAACACATCCTGAGGGGTTTTCCCACGGGATTTCTCCCACCCCTCCTTCACCAGAGTAAGAGGCCCTCGGACAGGGTGGCCATACAGCAACTCAAAGGGACTGAACCCTAAGGATTTCTGAGGCACCTCCCTGTAGGCAAACAACAGGCATGGCAACAAGACATCCCATTTCCGCCTCATGGGCTCTTCCAGGCCCATGATCATGCCCTTCAAGGTGCGGTTGAATCTCTCAACCAAACCATTTCCTTGAGGGTGGTAAGGAGTGGTGAATTTGTATGTCACCCCACACTCCGCCCACAGGGACTTCATATACCTAGAAATGAAGTTTGTCCCCCTGTCCGAGACCACCTCCCTTGGAAATCCCACACGGGAAAAGATCCCCATCAGGGCACGGCCCACCACGGGGGCTGTGACCGTCCTGAGCGGGATGGCTTCCGGGTACCGAGTGGCATGGTCCACCAAGACCAGGATAAACCTGTTGCCTAGGGCTGTCTTGGGATCCAGGGGCCCCACGATGTCAATGCCCACCCGCTCGAAAGGGGTGCTCACCACGGGAAAGGGTTGGAGGGGTGCCACGCACTTCCCTCCGCTCTTGCCACTGGCCTGACAAGTCTGACAAGACTTACAAAAGGCAGCGACGTGCTTCTTCATCTGGGGCCAGTAGAAATGGGTGACAAGCCTGTGATAGGTCTTGTCTTGCCCCAGATGTCCTGCGAGAGGCACGTCATGAGCCAGACCCAGTAGGAAGTTCCTGAAGCGCTTGGGCACTACCAGCACTCGTGCTGCACCGGGCTCAGCGAACTTAGGCTCACTATAAAGTAAGTCATCCTCCCAGTAGATCAAATGCTCCTTGGACCCCAGGCCTGCGGCCTGGTCGGCAGCCTGCTGCCGCACACCAACGAGAGAAGGGCACTCCTTCTGAGCCTGGCAGAATTCCTCCCTGGAGGGACCACCTTCCTGCTGCCACTGGGACAGCTCAGGCAATTCCCCTAGTTCGGCCACCTGCTCCCCTGTAGGGTCCAGGGCATCCCCCTCTGGGTCTGCCTCCTCCTGGACCGTGGGAACAGTGGGGGCCAGTTTCCCGCGCCCTCTACCCCTTCTTCTCTTGGTAGGTTCCTGGGCCTTTGTTCCAGGCTCCAGCTCTGCTAGACCGCCCTCTCTGGCTGTCATGGCCCGGGTGGACACACAGATCCACGCAGGCAAACCCAACATCTCCAAGTGAGTCCTGTGCTCTACCTCTTTCCAGGGAGAGCTCTCCAGGTCATTACCTAATAGACAATCTACAGGCAAGGCATCACTTACAACAACTTCCAAAGTACCGAAGACTCCTCCCCACTCAAATGGAACCCGTGCCAACTTGCAGTAGCGCACTGAACTGTTAGCTGCCACCACAGGACGGAGTACATTGGGAAAGATCTGCTCTTCAGACACCCATTGACACCTGACAGATGTCACACTGGCCCCTGTGTCTCTCAGAGATTCTATCTCCTTTCCATTGATGGTCACCTTCTGCCCATATTTCTTAGTGTTTAAGGGCAACAAGGCTTCCTGGGCCATCTCTTGGTCTCCTAAAGAGACCAGGGTCATCACTGCTAACCCCTCCTCCCCACTAGAAATCAAATCCCCTCCCAAAGCTACACTGGCCAACGCCGGTGCTGGAGCACCAGAGGGTGCTGGAGGTTTCTTTGGACATTTGGGGGCAATGTGCCCCACCTCCCCACATGTAAAGCAGGTAGGCGGGGGCCTGTTGTCCTGCTTGCCCTTACGGGGCCAGGACTTCTTAGACTTGGGGGGTTGAGATACCTTCTCCTGGGAACCAGTTTGGGGCCCTTTAGAAGACTCCTTTTGATTACCCGTGTCCCCCCCACTCTTCTGCTGGGGACCCTGTCCACCCTTGGCTGGGGTACTTACCACCCCCTTGTGGACCCTGGTGCTAGTCCACCGGTCCGCCTCTTTAGCAAGCTCACTGGGATCAGTTAACTTGCTATCCAAAAGATGCTGGCGCAGCTCTGGGACACATAAACTACTTAAGTGCTCCCTACTAATCAAGTGACACAACCCCACATAATCAGTAACCTTGCTGCCCTTCATCCAACCTTCCAGTGCACGCGTGTACATACTCACACACTCCACCCAAGTACTTGAATCAAGCTTCTTGAAGTTCCTAAACTTCAGGCGGTACTGTTCAGCAGTGAGCCCATACCTGAGGCACAAAGCCTCCTTCATGGCGGAGTAGGATAAAGCATCCTCTGCGTCTAAGGGTGCCAAAACATCCCTCCCAGAGGCCTCAAAATGCTTCCACAATCCTGCTCCCCAATTCCTCTCAGGCACTTCATTCATCTTTAAGGCAAGTTCATACGCTCTGAACCACGCATAAATATCCTCACCCCTCTGATAATTCTGTACCAGATCCTTTGGTATGTATACCTTACCCGCCTGTACTGGTTGTGCGCTGCCACCATTAGAACTGGACACCCTCTCTTTATATTTGATGGCCAATTCCTTCATGCCCCTCTCATGAGCCAAGTCGAGCTTCTTCTCCTCCAAAGCGAGAGCATCCCTTCTCTCCTGCGCCGCTCTCTCCTGCGCCTCTTTCTCAATTTCCAGGCGCAGTTTCTTCTCATCGGCGTCCGCTCGGAGTTTCAAAATCTCTATCTCATGGGCCCTAGCTCTTTGATTCTCCTCCACTTCCTCTGGAGAAATATTCCTACTGGAGTGGTTGCTGCCAGCCTTAGATGCTGACCGCACTGGCAAATCACTGAGCAAAAAAACATTCTCCGGTGTGCAGTCCACTTCAGTAGCTTCTTCTGAGACATGTTTGGCCTCCCACCAGGCCCTCAGAGCTTTCTGTAGCTCTACCTTGTTTGCGCTGCCCTTCACTGGGCATCCAAGCTTTTTGCAGAATTGCTTCAGGAGCTCCTTTCTGTAGTTGTACAACTCCTGAATTTCGAATTCCACTTCCAATTCTACTCTCACGCTTGCCGCTTTCACAGACATGATGCTTCCTAACCTTTTCAACAAAAAGGTTTCACCAAAAAGAAAAAATCTTGCGCAACCTGTGCTGCTAAACTAGACTAGTGATGTACAAGAGATCACTGCAGGTCAAGTGCAATTATTAGTTCAAAATCCGCACCGCTGTCCAACAATGTTAGAACCGGGGGTCTCCAGTTGGCAGAGGTAAGTACCTTAGACCAAGTAGGGACCCTTGCTTCTAGTCAGGGTGAAGGAATAACCCTCTGAGATAACCCCCGCTCACCCTCAAGGTAGCATGGCGCGAGCAGTCTAGGCTAAACAGAGGCAACGTGGATAATACTTGCACTTAACACACCAATAATCCCCAATCCACCACAAACTGAGACCACACAGGTAAGTATATTTTATAAAAATATATAACTTTATCTAGTTTCAGAAAGGTAAATCAAGCAGTTGCACGATAATCACTTCCTTATTAAAATGATGCACTTAATCTTAATGGTGGTACGTAGTTTCAGGAAGTTGTCATGTAAAAACAAATGTCTCAAGTCTCTTCAGATCGGTATTAAACCTAATGCCACTGATTTATAATGGCTACGCTCTAAAAACGAGCAGTCCCAAACAATGCCAGCGTTTAAAAGATATGCCAGTGTTATTGGGTTGACAATGCTCTTCAAATGAGCAAAGAAACAATGCCAGCGTAAAAGAACTATGCCCCAATGGTCCCCTGGCTTCAGGGACCACAAGCGCTTCAAGCGCGTATCACCCGGTATCCTGAGGGAGGGGGGACTTCTTTCCCCGTGCTCGCGGTGACGCGGGTCCCCCAGGGGCACCTCGCGGGGGAAGGCTCAGTATTGCTCCCGCCCGGCCGGTCTCAGGACGCTCTCCGCCCGCTCCGGATCCTTCAGAGAGCAGCGGGGAGCAGAGACGGCAGGCCAGGGGCTGGAGCACTTGCGGAGATCCCTCGGCGAGGTCAGGTCACTTCTTCCCGGGCCCGGCGGTGATCGCGCTGATTCCTCGGCTTCTTCGGCTGCCTCAGCGAAGGCAGCCAATCCCCTCGCGGCTCCTCAGGCGAGCCTCCACAGCACCCGGGAGTCAGCCAATGGCAGCGCGGCTCCCGGGCAAGTACACAATGACGATCCGCTACTTCGGCCAATCACGGCCCACCTCTTCCGATGACGCTACGCCGCACGGGCCAATCCCGTCGCGGCGTTAGTGAGGGGGCTCGGCTCCCTCCACCAATGGGAGCGCGGCGGCTTCGCTCTTCGTCGGCTCAGCGCCGATCAGGATGGCGCTTTCCTCAGAGGTTTTCTGGCCCCGGGCAGCGGCGGTGATCAGGCCAGCAATTGTTTTGCAGCGCTCCTTGCGCTACAGAGGCTCACAGGTCTCCGGTCTGCCCCACACACGTGTCGATGAACACGTCGATCTGGGCCACGCAGCAGGCTGGGTCAGCGCGGTGCTCTCAAGCAGTAGAGAGCAGCCAATGCGCTAAGCAGGCAAACCACACAGTGTCACGATCTCTTCGCCACACAGCAGCCTCAGGGGGGACACAGCAGATTCTTGGAGCCTGGGACAACCTTTATGTTCCTGGGTTGCAGACAGGGAGCCAGCTCTTCTCAGGCCCTTGGAGATTCAAGTTGTAGACACAGCATACAGCAAAGTCTTTTTAGTTCAAGCAGGCAGGGTCATAGCACACAGCAAAGTCCCTTTCTCCTCCTCAGCTTCCAGGGATACAGCAGAACAGGTCAGCCCTTAGAGCACACAGCAAGGCAATCTTCCTTTAGTTCTCTCGCCGTCCTCCTTCCAGCAGAGGGTCCTTCTTGATTGTAGAATTTCAGAATCTAATCTTCTGTAGTAAGGGGTCCTTCCCTTATACCCCTGAACGCCTTTGAAGTCCTTTGTGCAAGGGGATCCTTGGCTCTGGAATGTTTCTGGTGTTCTTCTTCCTGACAGCCTCAGGGCCAGAGGTGACAGTGGGCCGGCAGGGGAGTTAGCCAGCACGGTGGTCAGGCAGGCACAGCCCAGCACTATCAGGCGCTTCTCTCTCCCCTTCCCCGGGCAACAGATGTCGCCTTTCACCCCTGGGCTGACTCCAACCCCCTCCGGGGCCCTGCAGCTCCTGTCACGCAGGCATTCCACACACACAGGCCCAAGCACACAGAAAGGTTTATACAAAAGAACAGCCACTTTCTAAAAGTGCTATTCTCAACCCCAGGATCCAAAAACAACCTTCACTAAAAGATGTGTCATTTAATTCTGAGTTCAGGGATATCTTTCATTGATGTTCCATCTTGTTCCTATAGGGAGATAGGCTGGGGTCCAATGGGACCAGCCTCCCCATGTTACCCTAGGGAGCCTTACAGCCCTACAGCAGTGAGCACACAAAGTGGCTGCTGCTCTCCACCAGAGCATGTTACCTGCACTAGTACAGGCTCTACCCTATCCATACACTGCACCCTGCCCAGGGGGGTACCTGGGGCCTTCCATAGGGGTGACTGATGTGCACAGACAGGGGAGGGTTAAGCCCAGCCAGTGGGGACACTGGCCAGGCGGACATGACAGTCCACTGACTGCACACAGGCCCTGCGCTGGCAGGCCTGAGACACCATTTTAGAGCTACTCATGTGGGTGGCGCAATCTGCGCTGCAGGCCCACTAGTAGCATCTGTCATCACCAGCCCTGGCACACACAGTGCACTTTACTAGGGACTCCATGGTGATACAAATATGCCAATCAGGTAAACCCAATCATTATGACAATTTACAGAGGGAGCACTTACCCTCTGACACTGTTCAGCAGTGGCAGAGGGTCCAAAGCATCTAAATCAGCAAAAACGAAATCCAGCACAGCATCAAAAATACATGAGTCAGAGGCAACAAAGATGGGGAAAAACCACGCCAAGGATGTCAGGTCTAACAAATTGTTATTGCAATTGGTTATCCCTGATTGGTATATTTGATTTACTGGTAAGTCTCTAGTACAGTGCACTGTGTAAGCCCAGGGCCTGTAAATCAAAGGATACTAGTGGGCTTGCAGCACTGATTGTGCCACCCACATGAGTAGCCCTGTAAAAGTATCTCAGACCTCCACTACAGTGCCTGTGCGCAGTTTAAACCTGCCATGCCGACCTGGCAAGTAAAACCACTTGCCAGGCCCTAACCCTCCCTTTTCTTACATGTAGAACCACCCATCTGGTAGGCCATGTACTGCTGTGTTTTAAATGTCCTGAAATACTGCAAATTTAGTTTTTCACTATTGAAAGGCTAGCTGTCACATAGGCTAACATAGGAGTTGCTTTATAACATCTCACAAAAATCAGGAAAAAAATATGGTTGATATTTTCATGCAATGTACACCTAGATGTGGTTGAGTACTCTGTGAATAAATAACACTGTACTTTTGTGTTTATCTGTCCTCCCGTTCTGGGACCCCTCTTCCTATATTACTGCATACCCGGGTCCCAGTGACTTCTTTTTGGGTTGGCCCTATTTTGTAGCGTTATAACTTCTCAATCATAACTTTCCAATGGGACAAGAAATAGAAATGGAGTTTAGGCTCTAAAAACGCAGAATTTAATAACACATCATTTAGTAAATATGGTTTTTAAATTGTGTGTTTGAAAATGCCACTTTATAAAAGTAGCGCAAACACAAAAAGATGGACGGAGAACTGAAACTTTTTGGACTAACCCAAGTCACAGATCTGAGTAGAATCCATCATCGTTCTTTAATTCACTTTGCCACCCCAGTTCAGACCCAGCCATATGCAAATCAGTCTTGACCCTGTCTTTAGTGGGATCAGTCTAGCCCGAAATGCCAAGCCAGGTCTTCCCTGGATGGGAAAGAAGCATCCTTGGACCAGTTTTGGGGTAACACCCCTCATCAGCCAGGCTAGTTTGAATCCAGTGGCAAAGTGGGAAAGGGACCCATGTCTGGGCCTACCTAGCCAAATTAGGGCGAACAAAACAAGCACAAAGAGATGATGGACAGAGCACTGAAACTTTTCAGAAACTCACCCCAGTCTTAGATCTGGGTTGTATTCATCATCGTTCTTTAGCTCACTTCACCACCCCAGTTCAGACCCAGCCATATGCAAATCAGTCTTGACTCTGTTCCTCATGGAAACAGTCCTGACTGAGCTGCGAAAGCAGGTCTTCCCTGGACCGGAAACAAGCATCCTGGGACTGGTTTCAGGGTAACACCTCTCATCAGCCAGGCTTGCTTGACTCCAGTGGCAAAGAGAGCAAGCGACCAATGTCTGGGCATACCCTGCCAACTTAGGGCGAACAAAGGAAGCACAAAAAGATGATGGACGGAGCGCTGAAACTTTTTAGACACTCACCCCCAGTCACAGAGCTGGGCTGAATTGATTAACATTCTTTAACTCACTTCGCCACCCCAGTTTTTGCACTTTTAGAAAGTAGGCCTTTTTCTTGTTTAACCATTCTGTGTGCCTCTACTGGTTTGTGTATTGACTGTTTGGTGTTGGAGTGACAGGGGCTAGGGATGTGCTTTCACTGTAGACAGCCACCAGGAGGGGTAGGGGAGTGACCTGTCTTTCCTCGGAGACTCATTGCAGGGCTGAATAAACTTTGACTGCCTTTAGAGTGGTGGGAAGAGTTTCCCTTGCACCTAAATAGGCAGTGTCTCCTTTGCACAATGCTGTCTCCACTTCCTGTGGGCCTGCTGCACCAGAGAGGACAAAACTGGTTTAGTCTGGGATCAGAGACCCTTCCTACAAAGACAAAATGGGGTATAAGTATTGGACCTTACACCCCAGAGAATTAGATCACTCTTGGACTCAGGAGGAATCTCAAAAGTTAAACAAGGCAATTACAGATTAAGAATGCAGCAAGGAAAAGGTCAGTATTAACCCTACTCTGTGTGGCCAGAAGCAATGATGCATGTGTCTTTACTCTTTAATGGGACATAAATGTTCATGCTTGTTTTTTTACCTCACACAATAGCTCTCTAATGCTCAGGCATTTAATATGTTTACAGTTTCACAAGCAACCCACTCACTGCCTGCTGAGAAGTGAATGAATTAAAAATCCCATGAATCACATACACATCTATGGGTGCTTTGTTTGTACAATCGAAATCAGAATTCCCATCACAAATGTGCAAAGCTAAGTTTAGATGAACATACCCCCGCCACAGATGTGCAGCGCCCTAGCACTATTAGCAATCAAAACAGCACTCCACATTGTTCAAGCCCTCCATAAAATTCACCAACACAAATGTCACTGGGGATTGGATATGCATGTTTTATTTGAGATATTTGGACAAGTCTTTGCATATTATAAGGTTTTGTAAATTTGTGTGCAATGAAAGGCTGCTTTTCTTTCTAATTATGTGTCATCATTTTCAAACTTTGTAACACAATCCACACAAATAAACTCCATGCCATGCAAAATAATTCGAATCAGCATAATTTCACTCAACACCAGTCACTTCCACATCACACAATTCAATTCGACACATTTTCATTTACCACACATAATTCGACAACAAGCCACATATTTCCTCCCAACAAAATTACACAGCACACTACATACATCCAAACCACACCACAGAATTCCACATCATGCCACAAAATTCAACAGAACACCACATAATTAAAATTCACAACATTCAACTCCACAGCACAAAATGCCATTCCACATAACTGCACTCAGTGACACAATTACACTCCACATAATTCCAGTACACTCAATACCACACAATTACCATACACATATTTCAACTGAAGAACATTCTACTTAATTCCACACCACAAATCCACTATACACCACACAATTCCAACCCAACCCACATAATTCCACTCCACACCACATATATCCACTCTACGCCAATCGAAAACAGAAGCGAAAAAGACATTGTCAATTATAGCACCAATACCTCTAACTCTCACAAATGAAGGACCGATTTGTATAGTTTCTCCCGATGGTGCCGGGCACCGAAGGGCCCAGAGGAATGCCAACTGTGAAAGGGGGAAGAGGAGCCAGGCAATGCTCGATGCCGCAAAGGTCAGTCCCTGAGCCCGGCAGGACCGTAGGATGCGGTCTAGCTGGAGGCGGGGCTAGGCTACATATTGGCTGAGTGTGAGAGGAGCGTGGCGGTAACAGTAGGTGGTGGCAGCTCCTGCAATATCGCTGAGCGCTGGGGGGCAGACTGTGAGGCACGCTGTTAGCAATGATTTAAGATTGCTCTGTACTCTTCTGCTTACTCACTCTCACTTCACCGCTATCTGCCTGTTTTTAAATCGCACCATTCGCGCTTTTAAAAGCGACTGCTGGACATTTTTAAATCGCTGCTTCTCATTAATTTCTTATTCTTGTACTTACTTGCTGTCTGGTGTGCTCCCCTGACCCGGTCCATCGCGGCTGCATTGCCGATTGTGTGGAGGGCAGGGCGCCATCCTAGGTCAGTCCCTGAGCCCGGCAGGACGGTAGGCTGCGGTCTAGCTGGAGGCGGGGCTAGGCTACATATTGGCTGAGTTTCAGAGGAGCGTGGCGGTAACAGTAGGTGTTGGCAGCTCCTGAGATATCAGTGAGCGCTGGGGGGCAGACTGCGAGGCACGCTGTTATCAATGATTTAAGATTGCTGAGTACTCTTCTGCTTACTCACTCTCACTCCACCGCTATCTGCCTGTTTTTAAATCGCACCATTCGCGCTTTTAAAAGCGACTGCTGGACATTTTTAAATCGCTGCTTCTCATTGATTTATTATTCTTGTACTTGCTTGCTGTCTGGTGTGCTCCCCCTGCCCCGGTTCATCGCGGCTGCATTGCCGATTGTGTGGAGGGCAGGGCGCCATCTTAGGTAAGTCCCTGAGCCCGGCAGGACCGTAGGCTGCGGTCTAGCTGGAGGCGGGGCTAGGCTACATATTGGCTGAGTGTGAGAGGAGCGTGGCGGTAACAGTAGGTGGTGGCAGCTCCTGCAATATCACTGAGCGCTGGTTGGCAGACTGCGAGGCACGCTGTTAGCAATGATTTAAGATTGCTGTGTACTCTTCTGCTTACTCACTCTCACTCCACCGCTATCTGCCTGTTTTTAAATCGCACCATTCGCGCTTTTAAAAGCGACTGCTGGACATTTTTAAATCGCTGCTTCTCATTAATTTCTTATTCTTGTACTTACTTGCTGTCTGGTGCGCTCCCCCTGCCGGTCCATTGTGGCATCATTGCCGATTGTGTGGAGGGCAGGGCGCCAATTTAGGTCAGTCCCTGAGCCCGGCAGGACCGTAGGCTGCGGTCTAGCTGGAGGCGGGGCTAGGCTTCATATTGCACATGCCCCCACGAATGCGCAGCGGGTGCGCGCAGCGGGCGCGCGCCGAAGGCGTGCCTAAGGCAAGCCCGTCTGCGCCCGTCCGCGCCCATTCGGGGCCAGGGGCAGGGACCTCTGCCCATTTTATTTCCTATCCGGCTCGGCTCTAACAAGTCTCCATAGCCACTGGCCTCTTAGCCCCTCCACTCAAACCAGTCTCGATTCACTGGGAATTTATAGTCCCAGGACCGATTTTCAGGAATTCACATTTCCCCTGGCAGTCGCCCCGTCCCCTCCCACCCCAGCTGGTCCCCATGACCCTCTACCCTCCCCAACCAGAAGAACAACCAACTCTATGCTGACAGTCAGCTATTTAAACACCCCGCTCGCTGGTGAAACACCAGCTAGAGATCTTCAAATTATTGGACTCGGCGAAACCTGACATACTCCTAGTAACGGAAACCTGGCTCAATGAGGAGTCATTTCCTGACATCTTGGCGGTGGTGCCCCCGGGCTATTATATTCTCCAGACTAATAGACCTCCTGGTAAGCCCGGTGGCGGGGTCGCAGCCATTGTCAAACTCCAAATTAGGTTCTTATCTCTAAAGGCAGCTAGTATACTATCAGTGGACTGCCTCATTTTAAGACTTGAACCCTCCCTGTCTCCTCTTATCTGTGTTCTTGTCTACCGTCCCCCCAACACATGCCTGGTTTCCCTTCACTGTTTGGCGATATGCTTTCCCAACTAGTGATCAACAATTCCAAAGTGTTAATCATTGGCGATTTTAACTTCTGGCCCTTCGATGCTAGGGAGAGCACTTGTTCCATTGCTTTTACTGATCTCCTAGCGGCCATGAACTGTATCCAGCATATTAAATCGGCAACGCATGTTAAAGGTCACATCCTAGACCAGGTCTGGACGTCCAATCTAGATATTTCCCAACCCCTTATTTCCCCTTGTCCATGGTCGGATCATTTCATTATTACGTTTTTCCATGGCTTTTATTCCCCACACTAGCCTTACACCAGCGGGGAACCTTTTAACCAGGAACTGGAACAGGGCTGATCTTAGTGAATTTTGCTCCCTGCTCAGTGACCCCCGCCGAACATGACTCCCTAAACACTCAGGTTACCAGTATGAGACACTGGCTAAAATCAGCCAGCAACATTGTGGCGCCATTTAGACATCTCGAACTAAAACGCCCCCATGATGCCCAGAGATGGTTTTCAGAGGAGTTAAAAATTAAAAAACTTACACTCAGGCAGGCCGAACGTAGCTGGAGGCGCAATTACGCCCCCGAGAAAAAATAGTTGTTTAAGGCCCAGCTTAAAGATTATAAACAAGCCATCCTCCAGGCTAACACTTTATACTTCTCTAAAAAGATCACTGATTCAGCAACTAAGGCAAAAGATATTTTTTCTATAGTGGAAGATCTCACACACCCCGATAGAGTAACCATTAAGCCTCTCCCCTCCCAAGCCCTTTGTGATTCCCTTAACTCCTTCTTTGTGGAAAAAATTGTCAAAATTTAAAATAGTATTCCTCTCCGTACACCAGACCCGACACCCTTATCTGCTACCACTTTGGCCACTAGAAATCCGCATACAGTGGATCAGATGCCCCTAATCTCTGAGGAGCAATTCTTCGCTTTGTTAAAGAAGGTGGGCTCTGGCTCTCCTACAGACTGCTGCCCCCCCATATTCTACGGGATGCCTTTACTGCTTGCCCCAAACCCCCTTTGGCTTTGCTCAATAATTCCCTCCGGCTTGGTTTGGTCCCTAACTCCTTCAAGATAGCTGAGGTGGTACCCACCCTGAAGAAGCCTAATGCGGAACCCTCCTTAATGAGTAATTTTCGCCCTATTTCCCTGCTCCCTTACCTCAGTAAAGTGCTGGAGGCTTATGTCACTAACTTTATGATCTCGTTTATCGAACGCTCCCAGGTCCTCGACCCGCAACAGGCTGGCTTTAGGCCAGCACACTCAACCGAGTCAGTCATTCTCTCAGTGATGGAGGAGCTGAGGAGAGGAGCGGACCTCGGGATCAGCCAGGCCTTGGTGCTCCTGGATTTGTCGGCTGCCTTCGACACGGTCGACCATGATATCTTGGTCGGCCGTGTCGAGGACGCTGGCATCCGGGGGCCGGCCCTGGGGTGGATCCGCTCCTTCTTGAGCAATCGACATCAGGCTGTCTGCCTTTCTAATTTCTCAACGGACAAAGTTGAGTTGACATGTGGCATCCCCCAGGAATCTTCCCTGTCTCCCCTTCTTTTTAATCTATACTTGACTCCCCTCATTCGGGCCCTGATGACATTCAGCTAATCTTTGACATTGACTCCTCCGATCAATCTATCCATAATTTTCAGTCCACCCTGTGTCTCATCAGTAACTGGATGGAGGACAATCACTTAAAGCTTAACCCCGACAAGACCGAGCTGGTCTTGGTCGGAGGTGCCTCCAATCCCTGGAATTCTAATTTTTGTCCCTCCTGCCTTGGCTCCCCTCCTCGCCCTTTTAACTCAGCAAAAAGCCTAGGAGTCATTATCAGTAATGACCTCTCTATGAAGCCCCAGATTAGTGCCGTGGTATTCTCCTGTTTTTTCCATCTCCGAAAAATCCATAAGATCTCCCGATTTTTAACCACTAAGGCCTTGACCCTGGCTCTTCTGGCCCTGGTAGTCTCTAGGATTGATTTATTTTTTTGAAAATATATTTTTATTGCAGGTTGGAATAATACACCCTTAAAGTAATCAACATTGCCGATATAAATACGCTCCAGGGAGAAGCCTCCGTTAATATAGTTACACAGCCATTCAGCCCACAACCCGAAGGTCGGGCGGCATCAATTTGAAGGTGGCATACTCTTACATCGCATACCTTTGCAGCAAAATCAACCAACTACTTCAGAATACTCCTGCTTTTCTTTTTCTCCCAACTCCCCACTAACCAACTTGCCCAAACACTTAAGCCAACATTTATTTAACCGCACTAATCATCTCTAATTACGCTGTTCCTGCTCTGCCTCCACCATCATCTAAGTCATAGGAATTAGAGCGCCAAGTGTAGTGCAAGTATCCCTTTGAAAGTAGAGGCAGTTTCGACCCTAGTATTTACGGCAACACACTCTTCCTCACAGTGCTCAGACCCCCTGCCCCCTTATTAACCCTCCCTCCCTCCTAAAACTGTGCTGTGGGCGATTGCAAGTCCTAGCTACTATTTCCACTAAAACATGTATCGGCAAGCGAGGCTAACATGTGGAACCAGCTATCACCTGGACGTGGAGTGTTCACTCTTCCTCTTCCAGCTCCATCTGATCTTTCGGGGACTGAACCATGGCTTCCCAAGCCCTGGCCACCACTAGTGCCTTTTCATTACCCGAACGGGTAGCCTGCCTGAGCCTCACCACGCTTTCACAGCTTGCCCACTTGCAGAGTTCCCGCTTACAGCGTCCACTCTAAGGGCCTTCCCTCGCCTTCCAATGCCATGTAATCTCGCGCTTAGCTAACAGAAGATCCAAATCTATAAATTCACTTGTAACTGTGGTCTTCGGAGTGTGTGGGAACCAGTGCAGCAAACAAGTGGCCATGTCATAATTAACCCTGGCCGGGCAGCTACGCTCCGTGCACGGAGTGTGCGTAGTGCTGGTTCCTACGCATTTTGCGTAGCATGTCTATCTGCCAGCACTACGCACGCTCCGCAGACGGTGCATAGCTGGCCGCCACCCGCCTCCCTCCCGCCCTCTCTAAATCCCCCCTTAAAGGATAAAGTGGCATAAAAGTAAGTTTAAATCACTTACCTGGTCCGCGGCGCGTCCCGGGGCTCCCTCTACTATTTTGCTGCACGTCGTCAATCCCAATGCGCATGCGCGGCCGCCCACGCATGCGCATTTCTCGTGACAAATGCGCATGCGCGGGCTGCCGCGCATGCGCATTGGGATTGACAACGTGCAGCAAAATAGAAGAGGGAGCCCCGGGACGCGCCACGGACCAGGTAAGAGAATTAAACTTACTTTTATGCCACTTTATCCTTTAAGGGGGGGATTTAGAGAGGGCGGGAGGGAGCCGGGTGGCGCGTAGTGGGGCTATGCGGAGTGTGCGGATGGGCGTAGCTTTGTGCCCACTTCGCGTAGCTCCGCGTAGCCCCACTACGCGAACTACGCCCAGGGTTAGTCATAATATATCTGTCTGACCGTCACAGCGCTGAGCAGCCCTCCCACCTCCTCCCAGTAACCTTCTAACTTCGGGCACAGCCATAACATGTGTTCAATCTCAACTCCTTCTTCCCTGCATCTCGGGCACGCCGCGTCCTGGACCTGAAAGTACTTCCGGATCTTCCCTGGTGTCAAATAGGCCCTATGCACTATAAAATATTGGATCTGCTGGAGCCGCGCATTTATTGTGCCCTTCCACGCCCTCTTCAGGATGTGACCCCACGCAGTATCAGGTATTGGGCAGCCCACGCTCTCCTCCCATCTCGCCTTAAGAACTTCAAGTGGCCGCAAACTCTCCCGAAGCAATCGGGATTGGAGACATGTCACTGCCTTGATTGTCCCAGTCGCCATCACCACATATTGACAAGCAAGGGTCAGTATTGGCTCTGATCTACCCGTTCTCCAGTGTTTCTGGATTGCGGTTGCAACCGCAGCATGCAGCAGAAAGTCCCCGTCAGGAAGCCCAAACACATCCTGTAACACCGCAAAGGGCGCCAGTTCCTCGTTCACATAGAGGTCTCCCACCATCTGAACACCCATCTGTTCCCAGTTCGCCAGAGGGGACCAGTCTCCACCGTGCGGTAACGTCGTCAGCATGCCCAACGGGATCTCCGGAGGGTAGGGGCGATGCGTCCCCGCCCTGCGCTGTGTCCTATTCCAACACGTCCGCAGGGTCCGCTCCTCATCAGTCAGATCCTGCACATCAAGCCTCTGCTGCATCACTATATATGCCAACATATGCAGCGGTATTCCCCGACCCCAGCCACTTACTGGACCCCGATATTCCCGCGCTATATGTTGTGTCAGCACCTGCAATTGAGCCGCCAAATAATAGAGCTCAAAATCTGGCACTGCTAGGCCGCCCTCCAATCTTGGTCTCAACAACGTCGACAGCGCCACACGCCTCCTTCCCGTACCCCACAAGAAGCCCACCACCAACGACCTCAGCTCTTTAAAAATTCTCGTCGGGACCCAGATCGGTAAAGTGCGAAAATAATACAGCAATCTAGGCAGGGCCACCATCTTAAGCAGAGCCACCCTGCCCAGCACCAACAAGGTAAGCGTCGCCCAAAAATCCATGCATCTTTTCAAGGCCTTAACACATCGATATATATTACCCTCTAATAAGTCCTTCTCAGTATGGTAGATCCGCCACCTCCAAATACGTGAGGCACGCCGGTTCCCACGTCAGTTCCCCCAATGATTCGGGAGGAGGCAGTCCCCGGCGGGTCGGGAAGAGGCACGTCTTAGTCCAGTTAACCCGAAGTCCGGAGACCATCCCGAAACGCGACAACATGGTCGTAGCCCCCGGCAAGTCAGCATCGGCCTCCCGAAGAAATAGGAGTAAATCATCCGCGTATAGAGAGATGAAGTGCTGCTATATAGCACTGCTATATAGCAGCCCTCTATATAGCTGTCCCGATCTAGCCTGTGCTGCGAGGGGTTCAATCGCCAGCGCGAACAACAACGGCGACAGCGAACACCCCTGTCGCGTCCCCCTCATAATCGGACATTGAGCAGATATCACTTCATCTATCCATGGAATACAATATCATCGTCCACCGCACGAAGTGGTCGCCCAGACCAAAACCACTCAACACCCTGCGCAGGAAAGGCCACTCCAGACTGTCAAATGCCTTCTCTATGTCTACTGAAAGGACCGCCGCGGAGCTCTGGTCTTCCTGGTTCTCCGCCATTACCCGGAGGAATCGCCGGACACTCAGAGCTGTACATCGTGTGGGAATAAATCCCGCCTGGTCATCGTGAACCAACGTCGTCATGTGCGGCAATAAACGGGTCACCAGAATACTACTCAGAATCTTATAATCTACCGACAGCATGGAGAGAGGTCGGTACGACGCCACATCCGATTCCGGGCATCCCGGTTTCAGTAGTGGAATGATCAGAGCCTCCCGCATCGAGCACGGCAGAGAGCCTGCCTCACTCGCTTCGCGGTAGATCTCCACCAAGGCAGGCGCCAGCACCTCAATTTATTTAGCGTAGAATTCGACCGGTAGCCCATGCAGTCCCGGTGTCTTATTGCGGGCCATACGTTTAATGGCACTTCGCACTTCCATCAACGTAATATCCTGTCCCAGGAGTTGCGCCTGTTCCTCAGACAGTTGTGGCAACTGAATCCCCCGCCAGTACTCCTCTATGTCTGCCTCCGTTTCCCCCCTGCGGCTACTATACAAGGCCTCATAATAAGAGGTGAAGCATGGCACAATCAGTTCCTGTGAATACGTCAGGTCGCCATTCTCCAACATTATCTGCATAATGGGGCCACTCCGCGGCGTCGGGCCGGCCAGTTTGTCCAGCAGAGTACCAACTTTATCTCCCTCCGCATGCACCTTTGCTAGGTAGCCCCGCTGATCAAAACACCGTAGACTTTCAGTCTCAGCCGCTACCTTCTCTTTTGCTTCCAGCACCCTCTCCTGCAGGGACGGTTGCTCAGACCTCTGTCGCTCTAAGTCCCTCAAGGCTCCCTCTGCTTTAGCCAAATCTTCCAAGACTGCCCTCCTATCCCCCAAATACTTAGTGATGCAGACCCCTCGAATGATCACCTTAAAAACATCCCATTCAAGCGCCTGCGATGACGCCGTACCCCGATGTTCCCGGAAATAATGATCTATCCCATCGCCCACCTCGGTCCGAAATACCTGGTCGTCCAGGGTGTCGGGCACAGACGCCAAGTCGGGATCGCCGTAGTCGCCCTCTGCCAATTAAGGGAGAGCAACAGCGAGGTGTGGTCAGAGACCGTTCTAGCAAGGTATTCAGTGTAGGCAGCCAGTCGAGCTATCAGAGGGGAACACAGGAAAGCGTCGATGCGAACATGAAGTTCATGCACAGCTGAAAAATACGAATAATCCCTAACCTGAGGGTGTTGGGCACGCCACACATCTAGCAGTCCCCAACTATCCTGCCATTCTGATCTAGCTTTAGCCAATTTCCTAACCTGGGTGGCCGCTAACGGTGGGTGCGATCTATCCATGTCAATATCCGTAATAGCATTAAAATCCCCCACCCACTAGTATCGGACCCACTAGAAAGGGTGCTAGAGCGCCTGACAAGCTATCTAGAAAACGGGCTTGGTCGGTGTTTGGTGCATAAAGACTGCATAGTACTATGTCCCTGCCATAGAGTCTACCCTCCACTGCTACATATCTGCCCTCATGGTCCACGATCTGCCTGGTGACCTGAAATGGGATCCCTGCCCGCACCCAGATGAGCACTCCCCTCGCAAATGCCGAATAAGCTGTACCAAAGACCTGACTCCTCCATCTACGCTGCAGCGCCTGACCCTCCGCCTAAGTAAGATGTGTCTCCTGCAACATTGCTATGTGCACTCTTCTTCTCAATAAAGAAGCATGTACTTTATGGCGCCGAACCATAGTGTGCAAACCTCTCACATTCCAAGTGATACATTTCAGATCACGTAACAATCCCATCCCAACAGTCTCGCCTCTCTGTCTTCCTCACGGTAGCAATGCCCACACCAATGCTCGACCCCAAAAACTCAACACCCCAGAAATAAAGACCCCAGAATACAATCCCCCTACCCCTCTCCCCCAGAACAGGACCCAATAATACATTATCAGCCCCCATCCAAACTTCCACAACAACACACAAAATTCTACACTGCAGTAACCACTACAGTTAGCCTTAAGAGCTATGGGAGGGTGTTTCAGGTCCAACGGGTGGCAGGGTTCCACGCACCTAGCCCAAGATCCCACGTACTCGATCACCTCATTACTTGCAGCATCAAAGTTTTTGCCGGGTCCAGCAGCTCTACCTGGCCCATACATCTGCAGCACCCCGCTGGAGGCGTCAGTCGCCGAAGATTCCATCCGCCGTTTGGGGTGTTACCTTAGGGCCCTTGATACTGTCTGCATCCGAGAGTTCAGCCCCTGATTTCCCTCCATCGTCTTCAGAGTCCGACCCCACAGTCGATCCTTCTCTTTGCGAGCCCGTAATCACGGCTGTCGCCGCCAGAGCACCCCGCCTATCCGCGGCCATTTGCACGCCCTGCTGGGCTCTCTGGGTCTTGTTGCGTTTGCGGAGGCGTTGTGATTTGCGCACCTGGACAGGTTTCGACTTTCCCCGCTCACCCCACCCCTCCGATCCGTGCCAGCTTGATAGGATTCAAGCCAAGTCCATGCCTCCTCAGGAGTCTGACAAAAGTGGGTGGTCCCATCAAGGATAATTCGAAGCTTAGCTGGGAAGAGCAGAGAATACTGTATCCCCTCGTCCCTCAGTTCCTTCTTCACAGTCAAATAAGAGGCCCTGCGTTTTTGAACTCCCTGGGTGTAATCCGGGAAAAGCGTGACCGCACTATTCTCCACCTGGAAGGGCCCAGTCGAGCGAGCCCACTGTATTAGCAGATCCCTGTCTTTAAAGTGCAGGACCTTGACCACCACCGGTCAAGGAGGGCGGCCCGGCAGGGGCGGCCTGGCTGGAACCCTGTGCACCCTTTCAATGGAGAAGAAGGAGGAGAGGCCCTCCGGGGCAACAACCGACTTAAACCAGTTCTCCATGTAGGCGATCATGTCGGCCCCGTCCGTTTTTTCCGGCAGACCTACCACCTGGACATTGTTATGCCGATTTCGGCTTTCTGAATCCTCCGCCCTCTTTTCTAAGGTCTTCAGGCGGGCCAGCACATCATTCAGCTTGTGTTCCGCCGTCACCACAGCCGGTTTCAAGTCTTGAAGCAGGAGTTCATTTTCTTTCACTCTGTCCGCCTCTTTGGAGTGGTCTGCCCGTAGCAGCCCCAGCCCCGTAGCGACCAGTGCTATATCCTGATGTAAGGATTCCTTAGTTGCCGTTATGGCTTCAAGGATACTGTCCAGGCGTTTATTCAGCCTTTGCTCCAGCGGCGTTCCCTCAGGGTCCACAGTGCTGTCATTACGCTCCTCCTGCTCCACCTCCTCCGCCTGTTCCGACTTCGGCTTCATCTCACGGCCTTCCGTAGCCAGATGGCCCACCAGATCCACTACTTCTGTTACCAGTATTCCCAGTACGCCCCCCCCGGCGCACCAGTGCTTGTCCAGCACCTCCACAACCAGCTCAACTCAGCGCACGGAACCTCGTCCCTGTCACTTTGCACCACTCCAGGTCTTCGATTCCTACATGAAACGCAGTTCTGGCTGTCGCTCTATCCCCACCAGGGCCGGGCCCCCCCAATCAGTACTTCAACGCAGAATACAGCCTGCACCTCACTTCACCAGTTCCACACTCCTCCCCACAGCGATACAGGCCCTCGCTCCTCAGCCGTGCACTCCTGCCGTCCTGTTCCTATGTTGGACACCGCGGCACATCGCCCCCTCGACAGGGCCAACCCATCCACTGGTGCGTCCGTCTGGGTGGGCACTCCACCTTCCCACGGCTAGTGCCCCGACCGGCAAACAGATTTATTCGGCAGTCGACTGCTATGCCCACACCGGGGGTGTCTGCCCAGTTATCTTCTCCCAGCCAAGTCTACACCTATCACCATCACCAGCTCCTGCCAGGGGGAAAGCGCAGGTGCTCCCAGGCCCAATGCAAGAGTCCACAAGTTCGCCCAATGCCCACACATCAAGGGACACTGCCTGCGCCAGCAGACTGCAAATCCCAGACCTTCAGTATCTGCAGCAATGGGGCGGCCGTACTCAACCTCTGCAGCACAGCCTCTATGGCGCTTCCGTCCCGCGTTGGCCCTAGGTCCCCGACTGCTGCATTCTTGCAGTGTGCCCCTCGCCGCAGACCTGCCCCTGCTGCTCTCACCTCCTTAGCATCGGGCGCAGGCCCGCAGCGCAGCACTCACCCGGATCGGTGGGGGGGGCACACATCCTCTCGCAGCACTCCTTGAACAGCTCGGTGTCCGTGCCACTCTGCCCTCTGCAAGGATCTCGGGGCCCGGCAAAGGGCTCAGCCGTCAGTTTACCTCCTCTTCTGGTCCCAATGCCGATTGTGCTCCCGCAGGCGATCGGAAGTCCCCACAATCCGGCGTACGGCCCCGCTTGTCACCCGTACCACGGGCGCTCTTAAATGCCGGCACAAGCGCTATCACCAGTTCTGCTGCGTCGCTGTATCAGGGCTATTCCCCGAGCATCTGCCATCTTGAGGAGTCGCTTCCCCTGCGGCGCCTGCCGCACCGTGGTATTCTGAAGCGAGTGCCAGCCCCAATGCGATTCTTCTTTCTTCAGATCGGCATGCTTGTCCGCATCCCGCACCCTTCCAACAGTCGGTCAGACCTCCAGACAGCCTTTCGGTGCACTGCTCGGCCATGATCAGTCTTCCCGGTCCGAGGTCGCCGCCATCTTGCTATCGGCGCTCCGCTCCCGCAGCAGCTCACTCTGCTCTCACGTCGCCTCTGGGCCCCCGAGCAGGACAAAAGTGGGCGCAGAAGCTGCTCCTTGTATTCCGATCCAGTATGCTGCACTGTAGGTGAGTTTCAGGATATTTATCAGAATTAAAAACGGGATCGGGCGCGGAGCTACAGGCTCACGCCGCCGTCCCCATCGGCGCCCAAGCCACGCCCCCGTCTCTAGGATTGATTATGCCAATTCACTTTATGTCGGCATCCCTGTGTACCAACTAAATCGCTTACAGTTGGTACAGAATCAGGCCGCAAGACTAATTTTCCATCAGCCCAGACACATTCATGTTCGCCCTCTGCTTAAAACCCTCCATTGTCTTCCAGTGGCTAAACGCAGCGAATTTAAAGTAGGCTGCATCATTTTTAAAGCCCTGGCTGGCCTTGGCCCTGCTTTCATTTCCTCCCTTCTTCACCACTATCATCCTTCACGTAACCTTCGCTCCTCTCACCTGGCTCTACTGACAATTCCCACCTTTAAGCGCAAAAGACATGGTGGCCTCAGATTTTCTTTCCTTGCCTCCTCTCGCTGGAATGCTCTACCTTTTGGAGCTGATACTCACTACTTCCTACCCCTGTTTTAGATCCCTCCTCAAAACCTTACTGTTCCTCCAAGCCCATGAATAATCACAGTCTCTCTCGATCACCTACACTGCTGAATGTCTGTTCACCCTATGCTCACAGCGCCATGAAACCGCTTGGTGTAAGTGCGCTATAAAAGTATTTTTTAACATAACATAACATAGCAAACCTACCTGGTATGGGGAGGCCTGACTGAACTGAGGAGGGAGCCCCGCAACACTCACTGCCACAACAGATATCCGCGGGCATGCTGTCTCCCAAGAAGAGACCAACATGCGCGGTACCCTGTACCATTAATTCAGGGGCGCGCCACACTTATTTTTATCTAGGAGAGGAGCCACACTCATTAAAATTGTTCTGACTGGACTCCTACCTCCTATTTAAACCTCACTCTCTTATACATTTACACTCTTCAGGCCTCTCACACGCACTGCACATTACAGCAAGGAACAAAAGATCTCCGCTAAAGAGCCCCTTCATGGGTGCCCTTCGGGTATAGAGGTATAAAAGGGGGTGGTGATGGACGGAGCATCTGAACCAATCAAACACTCGCACCCAGTCTGTAGAAAAACAGTAGGGCTGACGGCCTGTTTCAAGATTGCCCGGCGTTAACCGCCTCTATACCACTCTAGTTACCAAACAAAGAGGCAGGCGCTGGAGACTGGAAGGCAGGAAACAGGAGTTTTTATTCCGACGGAGCAGAACACATCAGATCAGACAACAAGGTATCGTCTCGAGGTGCTCTAACAGCCTCTCTGAGGCCTGGCCTCTTATACCCTGGTTTATGGCATGTGACCACTCTTTATTACAATCAAGACATTGTGAAGTAAGGAAAAAGACATCCCCGTAATCCTCGTGTCAATCCCACCCCCACATACATCCACAATAGAGGTCCTCAACCTGCTGATAAGAGGAGGGGGCTATCACGCAGCTGAGTGTTCCGCCGATTCTTAGGATGTGTGCGCCTGATCGTATCCCAGGGGGTGGGGAGGCCTGATCAATAGTGGGTCCTTTGAAGAGGAATGACTCCATGCAATAGGGGGCAGTAAACTGTATCTCCCGGCTTAGGCGGTGGCCTCGGACCTGTGTGGACAATCGGACTCGGTGGAAGGGGTCATCAAAGGAGAGGTATTCATGCTGCGTGGACAATCAGGCGCATAGGGAGAGTTTACCAACAGAGGGGTATTCATGAAAGGAAAGGAGGTGTTTGGTCAGGCGCGAGCGTGACTCCCAAGGACAGAGTCTTGCAGAAGAAGAAGGTTTATGACTTGCCCATGTGAGGGAGGGGGGGGGGACCAGGGTGCGCGGAGGATGCTCGCAGGGTCAGGGGAGCACGCTGGCGATCGATCGAGGACAGGGAGACCATGATGCCTAAAATGGCTGTCGTGCATGTTGTACGTGGGTGACAGGCTGGCGCAGACGATGTTCAGACTAAAATTCCACAAGTCAACACATCTGGGTTGAATCCATCACTGTTCTTTAGCCCACTCTGCCACCCCAGTTCAGACAGCTCTGTGACTGGGGGTGAATGTTTTGCCATTGTGCAACATTCCGTCCATCATCTTGTGTGTTTTGCTGTTCACCCTATGTGGGAAGGGTATGCCCAGATGTGGGTCCCGTGTTCACTAGGCCACTGGAGTCAAGCTATCCTGGCTGAAGATGGCTGATAGCCAGAAACCGGTCCTAGGATGCTTGATTCCGGTCCAGGAAAGACATGGCTTGGCAGTTCGGGCTGGACTGTTCCCATGAGGCACAGGGTCAAGACTGATTTGCATATGGCCATGTCTGAACTGGGATGGCTTGGTGAGCAAAATATTGATGGATTAAACCCAGATCTGTGACTGGGGGAGAATGTTTTGCCATTGTGCAACATTCCGTCCATCATCTTGTGTGTTTTGCTCTTCGGGTATTGCAGCGCAGACCCAACGAAGAGCAGACCCAATAATGAAGCATGACACCTAGCTGTCTGGGTGTGTGAGGGTCCTAATTCCGATAAGATGATTTCCCTCCTCTTACTAGATTTCACTTTTTTTCGCAACCTGTTTTTGACTGTCAGTTCGTCAAAAACTGACAAACATACCTCTTTTGTAGTTATGTCTCCCAAGAAGCACCTTATCAGAAGGGGGAAGAGAGCTAGCAGGCGCTGCCCCCCCCCAACCCGCAACCTCAGTCCTAACCGGGCCGGAGCCCGAGCCCTGGTGCTGATGCACACTCGGCTCATCCTTTACAAGTGTTGTGTCGGACTGCATATTAGCACAGCTTGGAATTCCTGAGCTGCAACTGTCCGGCAGCAAGCCGCAGGGAACCCATGATAATGTAAGGGAGGAGGGAGCACCACCACGCCGCCCAATATCACTCTTGCTCCGCAACCGCCCCCCCCCCAATGAGGCACGCCAGAAAGCCCTGCCCACACCAGGTCGTAGGCTCTGGCCCATGCTGACACCCAACAGCACACCTCACCAGGCCAAAAGGGCTCGCCCAGCTCGACCCATGCAACTAGGTTCCGACAGCCATAGCCCGAAGGGGAAAGGCCTAAAGGGGGCCATGCCCTCACACTCACCGGAACAAAACCGAGGCTAAGGATAAGACTGCATCACCAGGACAAACTAAACAGCGTCAGGGTTGTGGGCAAAGAGGACGCCAGGTGGGCGGGAGAGATATTTGTGCCCCGAGGGACTCCTCAACACTGGGCAGCTGCCTTGTGTGCCCTCATGTGGCACTAAGGCGGCCACCCTCTTAGAAGGGTCCCCTTCATGGACCCCGGGCAGCCTGCAGTGTTCTAACCACATATAGGACCGTTTTACAGGCAGTTTCAGAATCCCCCTTTCAATTCGAAGAAATTCTGTGTGTGTTGAGAAAGGGCAGTACTTTATTTCAGCCTTGAGACATGATTCAAATACATACAAGTACCATTAGTGCTCAAGAGGGCTAAGATTTCAACTTCTTTCTAAAAATGTGGGTCCATTATGAGTCCATTGCCTGTGTCTTCAGAGTTGAAGCGCTAGACACGCCTCACTGCAAGTAACTCACTGGAGCAATCTGCGAGCATCCTTCTCTTTGCTCTCTCCAGTCACCATGAATCCGTTTCTCACATTTAAAAGATGTTTTTTCTTTTACTGTTAAACGAGTATGGATAAAATTAATTGTTTTTCCAGAATTCAGTATGTGTTTTTAAATCTGCTTTTGGGGATGTTACAAGTATTTATTATGCTAAAAGTGTAAAAAGGCATAACTGTCTGAGCAGACACTCTTCCTAGTGCGATCTCACTCCTTGCCCAGGCCTGGAGGACAGGCCCTCTCCCCAGCTGGGGGAGTGAACTGCAGCGCCAGCGCCTTCCTAAATATCTGGAATAGGCAAGACAAGGATCTTGATCCTAGCACAGAGGGGGGCTGAAGACTGCCATCAGTGTAACCATACACCAGGCACACTTTCCTTCTGAACTATTCATTAAGGCACTCACTAGTCTGAAGTGTGTAAAGCATCTTCCTAGCTCAACTGTGCAAATACCATAATCGACTCCCTCTCCCGGCAGATAATTCGCCCCAATGACTCCATTGTAAGTGGGTGAGGTCAGCACAGAGTGCCCTTTTACGAAAGACTGCACGAACGCCCAACTACAGGGTGTGCCTAAAATTATTTTTTAAAAGGTAAAGATGAACTGGCGCTGAATGATGTAACTACTAACTAAGTTCGTGCCACTGAGGTCAATATTAGACAATCTGAGCATTCTAACCAATAGCACTCTGGATGCTGGGACTTGTAGTTTTGCCTTTGCCATAATAAACGCAGGCCTACAAATACTAGCATGCTAGGTGCTTACGGCCAGGATAATAAGTGGCTGGAGGCCAGTTGGCACCTGAGCGCTGGAAGAAGCATACTTCCTAACAAGTGCAATGAAGGGCAAGGTCTCTTAAACATGCACTGGTATTTGGAGACCATTTATAAACAAATAACACAGGCCAAGAGAGTCCACAAGGTGAGCATGCCAACCACATACATGTGTATTTTAAAAACAACTATACTTTCTTTTATGATATCACTCATGAGCGTTTGGCGTTACAATTGCTACTTTGTGCAAATACATTGCTTTGTCGGTAAAGAGTCCATATCCTGGCACCACACCCAATTTGTTTAAACAATAAACTTGTGAATATAGCTAAGTGACATTACACAGCAAATAACTTGCGTGGGAGGGGTTGTCGAGTACATAGATCAAGTGCCTGTTTTCGTCAGTTACATTGCGTGAAATTGAATCTTTCTCTGGATGTGTTTCATATGCCAGTCTAGCGTGCGCATCTTGTTAAACAGTGTCCAAGTCAAGACGCCTTGTGCATTGCTCAACATATGCATCCGAAAGCTTATGTTACAGTGGCTGGCGGAGCATCAGGAACTATTTCAATCACATCCACTGTCACTCCTCTGCAGCCACCGGGTTCCCATAGCTGTGTCTTTACTTAAAACAGCACAAAATAATTAAATGTAAATGTACTCAAGACAGTTTGTTTAATTATACTGTACTGGCGCCATTTTTCACTGACCTTTGGATCACTTGACAAATGCAGACACAAAATTTTGCACAAACTGACCATATGGTATGTTTCAAATGTGGACGTCATCAATGTAATAATGTTACTAAGAATGAAATCGACCTGGGCAACAGAGTAACCCATCTAGGGTACATCATAACCAATCAAGCATTACATATTTTATTTTTCTCATTGAACTCAATCACCTTATAAATGTTGCACTGTATTGGGCCTTATCTATGACCAGAGACCCTGAAATTATGCGATTTTGCGGCTGCAGCGATTTTCGCCTAAGTATAGATTTGACACATGTGCCACATAACTCATCATGTGCTGCATAATCAGCAGATGGTAAAAAAAAACTTTGTTTCTAGCTTAGACATTTAAAAAGTTAGTAAAACAAGCATTTGCAATGCAATAAGGCTCACAATTCCGCAAGTTTGAGCTATTGTCCTTGTAAACGACAATGCTTTTTTTGTTTTGCTTTTTAAAACAGAAATTAAAGGCATTGTCATTTACAATGCCAATAGCTTAAACTCGCTTAAATGCGAGACCTATTGAATTGCAAACGCTTGTTTGTTTGCGCTACTCACGTTTACTTCCTGTCTCTTTTTGAGCAGCATTTACTCCAATATTAATGAAAAGTCGGGTAATTTAATAAAGAGCCTGAGCTCCGCGCCTGCATGCCTTGAACTTTTATTTATTTCAACTTTACTCGCGTTTCCTTCCAGTCGCCTCTTCAGCAGCATTGACTTCAATATTAATGAAACGCCAGGTAATTAAGAGCCTGAGCTCCGTTTCTGCATGCCTTTGTTTTTACATTTATTTCACGTTTACTCGCGTTCCTTTCCAGTCTCCTGTGTAACTAAAAGCCCGAGCTCCGTGCCGTCATGCTTCCTGTGAACAGTGTATCACTGCACTCAGCCCGAGCAGAGATCAACTGCTTCTGTCTGATCCTGTCCGGGGCTGAGTGTATTTTCCGAACAGAGCCGAAGGCCAGGGGATACCTGATCCCAAGGGGATACCACATATTACACAACACCGGCTTCCGCGGGTCTCATTATGGGCAGTATTAGCCCTGCTCTTAGCCAATCCTGGCTCAGTGGCACTGTTAATGCTGAGCCAGGATTGGCTGAGTAGTTACCGCGCACACTTCAGGATGGTTCTGCGCGCGCGTGGGTGTGCTCAGTGCTGATGCACTGGAGGCCAACCACATGTGGCCATGGCAAGGCATGAAGTGGTGATTGGCCGCTGTGGGCAACTCACCACGCCTGGCGTGCCGCCAACAACACAACAACAAGTACGAGTCGGAGTCAGAGTCACGAGGAGAGTGAGCTCCGTAGACCTCGTGATAGTGACTCGTGACTGCTGGAGTCAGGGTAACTTGTCTTCTATCGAGAAGATCATGACGGAGTGATGATGAGAGTGTGACACAACAACCAGTAATTCTTCTCTACTCTTCCTAAAACATAAGTTTTTTTTAACACAGTCAGTGACTGTGTGAGTCAGTGTGTGTGCGGACCGGGACGTGTGTGGGTGACATGTCATGATTAGTATAAAGTTCTGAAAATCACATAAAACACATTTCACAGGTCACGTGAGCCTTCAGTGCAAATGCAGAGTGTTCAGTGTTCGGCGGGCCAACTCAAAAATGTGCTATATGCGGCAGCGGCAGATTGAGAATATATGAAGGCCCCAGTATCAGTTTACCGTTAAAACAAGCCCTACTGCCTCTTCCGCTACCTCCAGGCTCCTCTGCCTCCTCCTCCTCCCCACTCCTCATGAACGCTCTGCGCTCATCCATCCCTGGGTCTGGTCTCCCTGCTGCTTCTCTCACCTCCGAATCTTGGGCATTGTCCGGGATTGCACTATTGGATGTTGTGTATTTTTCGGTGGTCTCCTGGGTTGTGCTATGGGCTATAAGCAATTTTCTTGGGCTTCATCTGTGGTGTTTAGTATTTTCTGGGTCAGTGAAAAGGCCAATGACGTAGTAAGGGAGGTGAGATGGTGGGTTGGTGGGGGGATGTTCGTGCCCTTATGTAGAGAATGAAGGTCCCCTAACCCGCCATTGCTTGTATACTAACATCCAGCCATATTTGACCCGCTGGGGTTCTGGCACTCCTGGACACCTCTGAATGCGCCCCTGGAAATGGCTGTCCGATTATTCTCTTGGCTGGGCAGTGGTATGCTGGGTAGTTTCTGGTGGGTATGTTACCAGGCACTTCGGGTTCTCTAATATGTGCCATGGGGTCCTGGATGTTGGCTGAGGTACTGGGTGTTATCTGGACCTTTGCTATAAAGTGTTGGGCAAAGTGTGTGATGCTGTGTATTGTGACGCAGTGCCGTGCTTTGTGTTCCATAGACTATGCAGTGGGTGGGTGGCTTTTCTCAGCGATTCTGTGGCCTGCTGGTATTAGCTTTTTGAAAGAAAGTAGGTAACGATACATTCTGATTATTATTAATCCACATGTGCGGTTCTGAGTGTCATAGGCATGATGCTTTAGAAAGGCAGAGCTCAAGTCTAGGTTCTAGGTGAAGACCTGGGCAGAATTCAATACTGTGTGTTTTTGGCGGTGGGCATCCTAGTGGCAGATTTCTGCCTGCAAGGAGCCACAGACAAAGAGATGCTTAAAAATGTATAGATTGCTTTTAAACCTTCTTGCTTTCTCAAATGTGCTTGAAAATGAACCATTTGCACACTTTGTTTTAAAAAATTTCCTCAGGGGAATACTCGCGAACTCCTCTTGAGAGGACAGCCTATCTCACTATGCTTGTTCGACATAGGGCACTCATCCCAACATTTTTACGGCCTGCTACTTTTAATTGACACCGGCCGCCACTGGTGCAGGACACTCAACAAGCACTTGGAAACCCGGCATCATGGTAAAACATCTGGGCAGCAACTACCTCACCCAGCTGGGGCAAAAAACACTGTTAGCAGTGATGAAGTCAGACTTTACAACCATCTCCTGACTGCTACGGCATTCTGTGGTTGGAGGTGATAACAAGATATGAATGGTGAGGGGCAGTGAGTCACGGGGCAATAGAGAAGTCTAGGAAGAAACTAAACATTGTGATTGGCACCTTTTATGAGGTCATGAGCTGGGGGTTTGTCGGGCATGGCCTCATCAACAAGGGAGTCCACAGGAAATTCAAATACCCCCACTTTGAACCAAACCTCTAATGACATCAAGCAAGCGAAAAAAGTAAGCCTGGTCCTTCTAATATATGTTTGTTTCACCCTTGCATCTACTTATCTGTCCATCCATCCTGCCACTCTTCCACCCATTCATCGGCCTTTCACCTTTCCTTCCATCCTTTCATTATTCTAACCAACTACTGAAATCCATCTGTTCACATATACATCAATCCTTTCACCTATCTATCTACCTTATGACCTTTCCGTCCATCAATCCATCCAATCAATGACCATTCACTTCTCAGGAAGATCTGTCATCCTCTCACTCTTCTAGCCATTCATCCTTTCACTCTTCTGTTCACCTTTCCATCCACTTATCCATCTCTCTATCAATTAGTTCTTCCATCCGTGCACCAAATGATTCTTTCCCCTTCTATCCATCCATTCATCCTTTCAACCATCCGTCCTTGCACTCACTCTTCATTTCTTCTTTTCAACAACCATTCCTTTAACTTTGCTATTTCCTTTCTTCTTTGCACCTTTTTTTTACTTTCACCTTCTACATTCTCCCGTTCGTCTTTTACATTTTCTATTTACCCCAATTCTTTATTTTCTCATATAATTTTTTTTATATGCCTTTCTAAAACACTATTTTCTGCTCTCTGTCTTTGTTTTAATTTATTTTCCCTTCTTTCGCTGAACATGTCTCACATAACAGCATGTGGCTTTTAACTGAAAGCCCTGCAGAGGCCATTATAAAACTATTAAACTTTTACTAGTTACCCCCCACTTAAGCTGCCAAAGCAGGGGGTTCATGATGCCACTGCTTATCAACTTAAAACTGCAAGGTGACTGCATGGATAACAATGTTCACTTCTCCAATGTAGGAATAGACATATTTTTTCTGAACATATTGGGATCACTAGAACTCCTCCGTTTTTCATAGGCGGAAAGGGGAGCTGACAGCAGTTGGTGAACCACCGTCAGTGTGGCGGGGGAGCTACGATGACCATCACACAAGGACAAAGAACAAGTGCCCGAACAGGGTCCTTGGGATGCCTCGTGGCAGGGACACTGGAGGGCAACCAAAGGGATAAGAAATGGTCAGCGAAGGAGGACACAGCACTTGCAGCCCAAGCATGGCCACAGGGCCACGAACGCCAGACATTCGGTGGCAAGGGAAGGCTGGAAGCTGTGACCCTCTGCACTAAGAAAGCAGCAGAATGAGCTGTCCATGAGTGATGGAAAGTGATTTGTGGCCAACCATTAAAAGAGTTGTTCTGGGGGCGTGGCTTACGCGCCGTAGAGTGATGGCGTTTCCCCGGTGAGTTCCGCGGTGCTGCGAGCCTTTGGTGGTATTTACGGACCTCAAACTGCAGTGTAGAGGATCCCGTTTGCTGCTTCAGATGTCGGAAGATGCCGGGAGGCGCATGGTGCCCATGACGGATGTCTGCTGACCCTCAATCACATATTTCTCTGTGCCGGTAATTTTTTCCGTTTTCGGACGCGGGCGGCCGCCATTTTGCGCCGCCGAGCCAGCGTCCTCTCTTCAATCAACAAGCCTATATTGCTGGATTTAGAGGATGATGCTGCATTCCTTAAATAGCGTGTCCACCTTCTTTTCTTTTGCTGCAATGTGGTCTAAAACGCAATTTAATGTCCTTTATTTGCGGGCAATTTTCTCCTCAGCTGCCTCTGCCTTTCATACTGAGGTGATAACGGCCGCCATGCTCGTTTTTCACTTTTTTGAGGCTTCTGCATCATTGTTTTTCATGAGACTGTTCCCGAGTATATTGTGACTGGTGGCTGTTGATGGCATATTAAGTTGCTAGTGCATTCAACATATCATGTGTCCACTTTTCATCTACTTGCTGCAGTATGGTGTAAAACGTGATGTATACAAGTTTTCTTGAATGGCAATTTTATCCTCGGCCACTTCTGCGACTCAACAGTGGTATTACCAGCCGCTTGCTTGAGTACTGGTGTAAATGCTTGTTTTCACCATTTTGAGGTTCCTGTTACTCTGCTTACCATGCAAACCGTGCAGTAGTGTGGCTCACTGGTTAGAGGCGGCAGACCCGAGAGCAGAGGACGGCCCGGGACCAGGGTTCGATTCCCGACGCGGCAGGTTTCTGGACCAGGGTCAGCGGACTCGATAATTCTCTCGCCTCGGTGCCCACTCTGATCAGCGATCACACTCGGCAACTCTGGGCATAAGCTTGCCTCATCTGCACTAACGGCCCCACCAGACCGCCGGGGATGCCTGGTCTCACCCTGGAGATACCCATTAAGGGACCATCTCTCAGGGAAGCCAGGAAGGGTTTCGCAGCGGTCGAAGCGCGGAGATACTCCTCCGGGAGTCGATCCTAGCGCTATATAAACTTGCAATTAATTAATTAAAAACGCTATGGATTATATTTTGATTGGTGCTTCTTTCTGCTTATTGCTCCACTTCACACTGGAAGATATGCTTCTCCTCGTGACTGGTCCTTGTTTCTTTAGTTAAGCAAACAGATTCTACTACATGGTCTCTCAGTTTTCCTTGTCTGTTTGCCTCTTGTCCTTTTTGTAATTGCCACATACGTATGCCTATTTACTTATTCTGCATCTTTTTTTGAGCGAGATTGTTTGTGCCTATACTTTCAATTGAAGTTTTAAACATGGCTCATGAATCTAGTAATTCAAAGCATTCTGTCACTGGAACCAAGGTAAAGAGCCCAAAAAATGACCCACCTTCTCCCACTTCATCTCCAAATCCCGTTCTGGATTCTATTTTAGAAGAAGTTCGTGGTCTTCAACCATTTATGTCTGCTACCAATGTCAAACTTAATCAAATTGAAGCTAAATTGGCTGTTAACGATGGTAAAGTTCTAGAGTTAGAACAACGTGTCAGCGATATCCAAGATGTCTCCTCCAAGATCCCTTTACTAGACCAAGAGATTCACAAATTGAAACTTCACACTGAGGACCTTGAAAATCGAAATCGTAGGAATAATCTACGCCTTTATGGTCTTCCTGAAAATGTTGAGGGGTCTGACATGGTGTCTTTTCTGCAGAAATTTCTGTCGGACCTTTTAGAACTCCAACCTACGGCGCAACCTATTAATATCCAGAGAGCCCATTGTTTAGGTCGCCTTCAGCCTAGTGCCTAGCCTAGTGCTAGTGCTTCTAAACCCTGTGGTATTATTATGCTTTTTCTCGAATTTACTGAGTTAATGACTGTGTTGAAGGCTGCTAAACTCAAAAGGCGTCTTATTAGGTCTGGTCATAATATTTTTATCTCTCAAGATCTTTCTAATGCAACGAATGCTCGACGCAAAGAATTTTTGAATCTTCGTCCTCAAATGAGACAATTGAATATCCAATATGGCTTCCTCCATCCGTGCTTTTGTAGAATCACACATAATGGTCGTACACGCTCATTTGATGATCCGCAGAAACTCCAGTCTTTTTTGCAGAATATATCTCCTTCTAGCTTCCTCTTCGGCGTCTCTACGCTCCTGCTACTTCGGTTTCTCTCTTCTCCTCATGCCTGGCTCTCTTGCCTTGTTCTGTTCACTTTTTTCTTACTATAGTTCTTTTCTCTCTCCCTTTCCTCTCTACCTCTCCTATCATTCATATATTCTTTCTGTGTACCTCTCCTCAATTGGTGTATATCTTTATTGGTTGGTTTTTTCTTAAATGTATTTTTTCTTGTTCTGCAATGTTAATCTTTTTTAACTATTACTTGGAATTTTTGAAGTTTTGGTATACTTTGTCACTTAATTTGTCTATCCTCTTTTTACGTGTTTTTTTTTTTCTTTCAGATGTTTTCCTGCAGTGTTTCTCATCCATTCGTGTGCTACCTCCCTTACCCTCCATTATGTGTAAACTTGTTTCGTGGAATGTTCGTGGTATCGGGAACCCGATTAAGCGTCAAAAGGTAAAGTCTCATCTTTCCAAAATTAACTCCCGTATTGTTTTCCTTCAAGAAACACATTCTACTGAAGCTGAATCGCTTAAGTTAAAGAGACAATCGGTTGGTCAGGTTGTTCAGTCCTCTACTTCCAACAAAAAAGGTGGTGTTGCCATACTATTTCATAAATCTCTGTCTGTACAAATCTTATCTACTCAACATGATGAAAATGGTCGTTGGGTGATGGCATAGATTGTTGTACACAATAGAACCTTAATTCTATTGAATATTTATGGTCCGGTTAAACCTGACCCTCAATTTTGGAATAGTATTAAAATTTTACTTTCCTCATTTGATTGCCCCAATGTGATTGTTGCTGGTGATTTTAATCAATGGTTGAATCCCTTTTCCGACAGGTTATCAAAATCTAAATTTAACCCAGACAAAACGCACAATGCCTTTCAATCTGCCATCACTTCTCGTCCCATGTATGATGTTTGGAAGACCTGTAACCTTGATTTGCTTGAGTACACTTTTTATTCTAATGTGCACCACACGAGATCTAGAATTGATTATATTCTTGTTAGTAAATCCTTGTTGCCGTCTATTCAAGCCTCTGATATAGGTACTATTTTTATTTCTGACCATGCCCCTGTTCATGCCGTATTTGATTTTTCCCTTACCTCCTCTCCCTTTAGTCGGTAGAAATTAAACACTTTTCTTTTATCTGACCCTGTTTTTGTTAAAGAGGCTACTGCCTATATTAATGATTTTTTTATTTTTAACAATCCTATAGCTAATAATATTCCGAATAATTGGGATGCCTTCAAGTCTTCTTTCCGTGATTTCTTATGTCTCTAATAAAAAAAAGTGACACAGAAAAAATATGAGGCTCAACTTAGTCATATTAAAGAGTTGGAACATACATATTTCACTTCTAAATCGTCATCTGCCCTTCATCAGTTAATCAAAGCTAAGTCGGAACTCAATAAATTGGCTACAACCGAAGCTTGTAAGGTTCTTCTAAAAAAAAAATCCGAATACCATGGCGGTCAGAATAAAGCCGGTCGTATGTTAGCTAATTATCTAAAGATCAAGTTAGAACGTAAAACGATCGGTCCTATCCTAAATGAATCCTCTAATAAAATGGTTTCATCAGATGAAGATATTGCTGATGTTTTTCATAAGTACTACCAATCTCTCTATTCTGATGATACCTTCCCTTCTTCTCAGAATTTACATACTTTTTTTTCTGGCCTTCCTTCTCCATCTTCCCTGTCCAATGAATTTAATGCTTTAGAAGTAGATATCGCCTCTCAAGAGATAATTAATGCATTAAAATCACTAAAAAAGTCCAAGGCTCCGGGACCTGATGGCCTTACCGCTGAGTGTTATACTACTTTTTCCTCCATTTTTGTCCCACAACTCTTTGCTCTTTTTTAATTCTTTTATTTTTGATGCAAAGGCCTCTGGATCCTTTATGGACGCATTGATCATTATCATTCCTAAACCGGACAAAGACAACTCCTACTGTAAGAATTACCGTCCCATTTCTTTAATAAATTATGATTGTAAAATTTTTACAAAAATTCTTGCCACCTGTCTTGAGAGTATAATTCTCTTTTTTTTGATTGAATTTTATGACAGCATACAGACAAAAAAGAGAGTATAATTCCTTTGTTAATTAAAACTGATCAAGTAGGCTTTGTCAAAGGTAGATTGGCATCAGATAATGCAAGAATGTTCGCTAATGTTATTTCTTATGCCAAAAAATATAAATCTCCTCTTGTCGCCCTCTCTTTAGATGCCGAGAAGGCCTTTGACCGTATCAACTGGCAATTTATGTTTGCAACTCTCCAGTGGTTTGGTTTCGGGCCTTCTTTTAATTCTTTTGTTAAACTATTATACTCTTGTCCCAGAGCTAGTATTTTTGTTAATAATCACTTTTCCAAATTCTTTCCTTTGTGGAGAGGTACTAGGCAAGGTTTTCCCTTGTCCCCCTTACTTTTTATCCTTTGCCTTGAACCTTTTTTGGAATGTATTCGTGTCAATACACAAATTAAAGGCTTTCAGCATAACTCCCTTGAAACAAAAATTTCTGCCTATGCTGATGATATATTAATTCATATGTCCGATCCCATTACCTCCCTTCCTCCTTTTTTGAATGAAGTACAGCTTTATTCCAGCATTTCTGGCTATAAATTGAATCTTTCCAAAACAGAAGTACTACCCTTGAACTCCTCCTGTTACCAGTTCATGTTTGATAATCAGCGACGGCTCGTGGAGGGAGTTACGGTGGGGCAGGAGGGTGGGGAGGGGGAGGGGCAGGGTGGAGGTTGCTAAAAACCGGCATATGGATAATTGCAGGTAAGTAAACAATTTAATTAATAAAACGAATTTCGTAGTGCGCCTTGCATCGCAAAATGCAATGCAGTGCGAGCTACGAAATTCGTTTTATTAATTAAATTGTTTACTTACCTGCAATTATCCATATGCCGGTTTTTAGCAACCTCCACCCTGCCCCTCCCCCTCACCACCCTCCTGCCCCACCGTAACTCCCTCCACGAGCCGTCGCTGTTGATAATACTGAATACTGAATACTGAATTTGCATGGAGTCCCTCCAAAATTAAATATCTTGGAATCTGGTTCGCCCCCTCCTTACTGCCTACTCTAAAACTCACATTCAATGCTCTAATCTCCAAACTTAAGTTACTTTTACTTAATTGGCCTCCCTTATTTTTATCATGGTGGGGTAGGTTAGACACCATAAAAATGATGATTGCTCCTCATGTTTTATACACACTTTCCATTCTCCCTGTTAAAATTCCCCTTTCTTATTTTTCTCAACTCAATTCTATATGTTCAAAATTCCTGTGGAACAACAAACACCCACATATTGCCATTGCCAAGCTTATTCGTCCTAAGGGAGAAGGTGGGGTACGTATTCCTAACTTCAAATTGTATCACTCTGCTTTTTTACTCAAACAATCTTTTGCATTAGCTTATGATTTTGGTGATATTCCTCTCCCATCCAGGATTGTTTATGAGCGCTCCTTCCTTAAGGATTTTTCCTTTCCGGGTGTAATCTTCATGTCCAACAGTACCTTTCAGTCTACAAATCCTATCCTAAAGTACTCTAAATACCTGTTATATAATTCCTTCTCTGTTGGTTTCACACCTCTCCAATGTTTCCTATGTTCATCTTTATGGTTTAATAAATTCCTCAAGTATAAGGGTAAATCTTTCTATTTCAAATATTGGAAAGAAAAGGGTATCCTCTACGTACACCAACTGGTGCATCTTGGTACTGTTATCCCTTTTCATATCCTTCAGACTAACTATCATATACCAGACTCCTCCCTTGCTCAATATACCATTATTTCCACTGCTATACAATCTCATCTAGCCACCTTTGGTATACCTGACGATACACCCTCCCTTACTCCTTCTTCTCCTTTATTCTCGCTTTTCCCCACTCATAGACCTAAAGCTGCTCTTCTTTATAAGTTACTGTTGTCTAATGTTGACGAAAGACCTAAATCCCTTATTGAACTTGCCTGGGAAACTCATTTATCTTTTCTATTGTCACTTGGGATAAGTTGTGGTCTAAATTGTTCAAAGTTTCTCCTGCTGCGTGTATTACGCAATCCCTGTATTTTATTTATATTAGAGCCGTTATCACTCCTGTTTGTATTTCTAAATTTTTCCCATCTTCTTCTCAGGTGTGTTGGTCATGTTCTACTGTGAAAGGTACACTAATGCATCTATTATATGAATGCTCTAATGTTTCCTCGTTTTGGAAATCAGTTTGGGATATATGTATGAAAGTTTTTCAATGTGCTTTTCCATTTTCATTTCAAAATGTTTTTTTAGGCTCTTTATCTTCTGATATCATTGCCACATCCCCTATTTCATTGTTATTTGACATTTTTATTGCACTTGCTTTTAAAGTTATTCTATCTTCTTGGAAAGATAATTCTAAAATTTCGATAGTAACTTGGTGGAATTTTGTTTGCGATGAACATATGATTTCTACTGTCTCTTCTCTTTCCCTCTTTCGCAAAATTAAATCTGACCTTCTTTGGTTACCTTTTACTACATATCTTTCTACTTCTACCCCTCTTTTCTAGCTTCCTTTCTTTTTGTTATCTTCAAGTTTCCTCTTCTTTTTTCCTTCCTTTCCTTTTTTCCTTTCTTCTTTCCTTTTGCCTCTTCTTTGTCTTCTCTCTTTCTCCCTCTCTCCTCTCTTTTAAAAATGTTTTCTTTCTTTTTTCACCTCATCATTATAGTATTCATTTGATCCTATTTAGTACTTCCTTTATCACTGAATATATTTTGTATTTTCTGCTTCCAACAAGTATTTGTATTTCATTGTACTGTTTCTTTACAAAAATCTCTTAAACTAAAAAAACAAAAAAAGAGTTGCTCTGACTGTTATGATGATTTATGGCAGGTAATGAAGTGCGCAGTTATGCAATAAAAAGAATTGATGTTCATTGTATGATCAGTTATGAGCTGAATGGATTTACGTACAAGATACATGCATGTCTGGAACATAAAAATTATCAACGCTATTGTGAAAAGGTATGTACCAGCTGGTAAAATTGTAATAAACTGCAGCCGTTCTCACACCAAAGGGTCTTGGTTTCCAATATGTGAAGGTAAAAGGGGGGGGGTAGAACCAAAAGGCAAGAGAGTACTGGACATAACAACAGGACCAAACTTTGGCACCTAGTATAAACACTTGAGACATTAATTAAAAATCCTACATAAAATAAAACAACAAAAAACGTGTTTCAGTGGTTTTGCACTTCGCTTCATTTGAAAAATGTAAGAGTAGCCCACAGTCTAATTTCCTCTGCATTCTGGGACTTGTAGTCCTGTTTTTTTTTTATAATGGAACACCAAGACTACAAGTTCCAGAAAGCAAACGAAAATAAATAGTGCTGGACAAGCATTAATTATTTGATTTTCTGTAAAGGGAGGGGTTGGAGAGATGACCACTTGGCCCTACTTACCCTGACCTGAGAAGCCCCCTGCTCCCCGCCACCGCTATGGCTGAAACCGCCGGATCCACCCTGAGCCCTGTGAAGGGACTGTGGTACCAGAAATCCACAAACTCCTTCTCAGGGGTCTTACCAATAAGTAGTCCATTCAAAAGCAGCAAAGAAATCAACAGAGAATCTAAAATATGAAAAGACATCTTTATTACAATTAATTGTGAGGCTACGTCGCCCAGTCACACCTAAAGCAACTGAATGAGGTACACTGCTGAATGGTCTCCGCACAGACCTTTTATACCATTTATTATGCCCTCGGCACACATTTTCTCTTTGAAGTACATTATTGTTGGTCACTCCCAGGACGTGCACACAAAGCACTGTATGATGACAAACCCACTTTCAAGATAAGTCCAGGCCATAAACAATGTCCACATAATGCGTACATTCTCTAGCTGACAAGGCCGGATAAACCCAAAACAGTAAGATCACAGCCCATGTCATAAATAGCTCGTGGAGGCAGGAACTGGAACAGATGGAAGTAAGATAGGCACGTTTGTGTGTAGTAAATCTTTACAATGTCCTGTGCTCTGATCTATAATCTTGATCAGCTAAAGGGCAGGAACTGGCTTGGCAAGGGTAGCCTCAAGCAACAGGGTCAGCTTTCGTCAGGTCATGCAGGAGTCAGCACAAACCCATGCTAAGGTTATGTCCTTAAATACTTGTTCTGCCACAGTGAGGGCCTACTGTAAGGGCAATCCACAAAATGGCTGCTATGCACAAGAAGAAACCGAGGGTTCAGAACAAAACCTTCAAATACACAGTGAATCCATTGGTGTAACATGACGAAAACACTCGCACTTGCTAAACTCACTGTTTACGGTCTGCTGTTACCAAATTCATAACAGAATCATGATATTTAAAACACAGGTTCAGAATTTTCAGTACCACAGACCATCCTTTTGCCCTTACATAGGCAATCACTCAGTCTATATTTGCAACTGTGTCCAAAGTCCGTTATAGGCCTCTTTGGAAGGCTTCTATTGTCCATCAAATCCGCTTCCATTGTCTTCTTCCGCGTTGGGCCTCTCGATTTCAGGCCTTTTCATGAGAAAAAGTACTGCTTAGTTGGAGTGCCCTCCTGGCAGACACCCACAGCTCATTTGAAAGTCTCAATGTCTCAAAACAATGCACCAGTGTCTCTTCTTTGTGGCAGACACTACAAATGATGTACTCTTTATTGATCAAGTTATATCAAAACAAGGGTGCCAGGGCTCGAGTTCAATTCACAACTGCTTTTTATTTAGCAGCTGTGTACCTTCTTTACATAGATTCCGAAGGTTTGTGTACTCATTCATACATTTTCAAAGTTTCAAGAGATTATTTACATTTTGTACAAACATCAGAGGTTTAAACATTCCTTAAGCAGTTGAAACAGTACAAACATAATTCATAAATGTGATACTTTGTGAAAAACAAATCATAACATTCATTGATAGTTACACTTAACTATTTGGACTAAAAAGCAACTCAATTTGATACACCTATACTTATTTTTATACTAGTCCTGACGACCAAGCGTGCATATTTAGTGGGACTAGACACATTGGGCCTTGTGACTTTTGCTGGAATCGCCCTATATTCGTGTGCGAACCCTTGGAATTTAGGTTCCCTTAAAACAGCCGAACATCCGACGCGTTTCCAAACCCTTTGTTCTGTTTACAGGGTTCTTCCTCAGGGCTGAGCTGTGTGCCTATGGTGTAAGATTGGGGAATATTTAGTATCTCCTCTTCTCAAATTTATTTAACTGGTATACTGCATGAGTAAAAAATGGGGAGAGGTTTTACCTCTTCTCACATGGATGTTCACTATCGCTTTCGGGCACAGGGCATCTGATTATCCTTCGATGTCGCCATTGCCTAAACAATGAATTAAAGGATGGCATTCTTTTGAGTTTTTTATCTTATTTGTCAATTTGGTAAAGTACATGCTGTCACATTTTGTATCCTTACTATGAATTCGCCAGCACTTACTTGTTGTATATTTCAGAGTGCTCGAAAAGTTGCGTTATCCGTTTGTGGGAATCTTTTTTAGTTCTGCGATGCTTAGTTCTGTTGGAATGAGAATTTGGATCAGTCCGTGTGTGAAAATGACTGAGTGTTTGTTACGCACTGGTCTAAAGCGGTGAGACTTACTTGTGAGTGACGAGGTGTGTGTCTCGTATGCGGCTCCACTTTCTTTTGTTTTCTTCGTGTTATTCTCCTACCGATTTTGGGTTTCTGTGAATTTAAAGCAAAGGGAGGATGACCATTCAGTATGTTTCCAGTTATGGTCGTGGTGTTAGTTAACTACAGTCCGGGGTAGTTGTTCCGAGCTTCTTACCTCTGTCGGGGGTTCCCTAGTCTGTTTCAAAAATCTCCGTGTAGCCGCATGACTGGCGTTCAGTTCGCTGCGAGTCGACTGTGTTCTCAGACGTTCCAGCGGAACTTGTCTTTCTTTTAAATACTCTGCTAAGCATCATAGGACTTGTAGTGTTCTGTGTGTTTAGTGTTTCACACTGTGTGAAGCTTAGATTTCGCAAGGTTGAATCGAGTTATATTTCAAGAAGTGACTGGCACTGTGTCTTACGAGGGAGTGTATGTTTGGACGGGGTGGTTTAGCAGGGGGCTCAGTAATTAGATCGTTGTAATTCAGACATTTCGTTCAACCCATCCACCACACAGTTAAATTTAAGAATTAAGTAGGCTTCTTTTTTCAACAACATGGCATCTATATTTCCTCCTCTGGGGGGAACTTTTATTGCCGATAGTACTGTCCATTTGAAGTCTGTCTCAGTGTGTTTTTGTTCAACAAAGTGTTGTACCATAGGGGCAGTCAACACTTTGCGTCTAATTCTGGATCTGTGTTGCGCCACTCGCTGGTTCACTCTTTGGGTAGCTTTCCCAATGTACAACTTGGGACATGGGCACATAATTGCATATATTACATTGCTTGTTTTGCAATTGGAGAATTCTTTGTGTGACCATTTTGATGTATTAAATTGAAATTCCTCCCCTTCTATTGTGTTAGGGCAGGACACGCATGAGCCACATTTATGATGGCCTCTTATTGGAGGTAACTTCCATAGAGTGCGCAAATCTGCTTTGGCTTGGCTGACTCCCAGGTCAGCTCTTACTACGTATTGTGCGATACTTTTCTTTAGAACAAACAATGGTTTCTCCATCGGAACCTCCGAATTCGTAATCAGGTGCCAGTTCTTTAAAATTATTGACTTCAGTTTGTTTGTGTATGGCCCGAATGTTGTGACACAGACTGGCCTTTCAACGGATTTGATCTCTTTCTTTTTCAATAATTCTTCTCGTGGCGTGTACCAAGCCCGTGTAATTGAATGTTTCAATAATTTCGAGGGATAACCTCTTTTGCTTAATTGGTCACTGAGTATTTGGGAGTGTGTTACAAAGTCTTCCTTTCGAGAGCAGTTACGTCGAATTCTCAACATTTGCCCATATGGTAGGTTAGATTTCAGACTTTTAGGGTGGTAACTTGCGTAGTGCAAGAGCACAAAACATCTCGTGCAGATCCAAGCACTATTGAGGAACAACCTCTCAAGATCAGCAGCACTTTCAGACTCCAACACTCATTATTTAGTGTCAGAGGACGCTCAAGCTGCTCTCTCATGGGCACCAGAATGTAGTGCCTTTTTCCAAACGTGGATCCTTGGGTGCACTGCCTTTCCGCTGGAGCAAAGCAAAAGAGGTGTGTGTGTGGCCAAAACTCGGGCCAAGGGCTCAAGGGACTGTACGCTGTCAGAGGTTTCCAGCACAAAACAGGTAGAAAGCTCAAACAAACAGAAGCTCTCATTCTGTGGGAAACAAGGAACCAGCTCCTCTTTTTTCTGCAACGCCTTCCGATGAAGCAAACGCCTTGCTTGGGAGGTACCATTGACGGCACGCTGATGATCGCTTGTCCAGCCTCGCGACTTTCTGGTTGCAGGAATTGTAGAGCCAAGAAATCTGTCATTCATCTGTAGCGGTCACTGATGGGGAGTGGGCTTAGTCTCGATCACAGGTCTGCAGGGTATCACTCTTCCTTTGACTCTGGAAGATCCCGCAGAACCTAGTGATATAGGAAATGGAACACAATTGTTAGTTTCCTTCAAATCAAGCACAAAAAACAGTTCATGGGTTTTAACAAGGGGACTGCAAGCAGGTGGCCTGCAATCTGCAAGTGAGTGGCAATACGCCATGGTAATCTAAATGGATGTCCTCACGCAGTGGCATTGTCTAATGGGGTAAATACATATTTTCCTCAATGATTAAGCCTAGGTGTTCCTGAATTCCTTATCTAGAACTTCTCAAATAGAGAAATGACATAATACAGGTTATCAAGGACATGAAGAAGAGTCCCTTTAAAAAAATATGCATTAAGTGCACTATACAATACAAAGGCTAATGATCAAATGTGCAAACAAAAGGGCAAGCACTAGAAAGTCCTGGTATTTGCATGATTAGAACACATCTAATCCCACCAAAAATTAAAGCAGCAGAAACACAAGAGAACTGAAAAATTAAAATAGACATTGAAAATTCGTCATGTTCAAAAGGTAAACTTAAGATATCTCCTATTGAGATGGAAAACTTGTCTTACTATAATATTGGGTCAGTTAACCAGCCTATCACTTCCCCACAGTCAGTCTGAAAAAAAAACATTGAAGTAGGCCTAAGGAAAATTCCTGAAAACCAGTCTGGTCATACAGAAGGGAATTATACATAACATGGGGGGGTCCCTGATACATCACTACAGTCTAGAAGTGTGAACATAAACAATACACCCATAATAATAAATGGGCTGACTGGTGAAAGGAATATGGAAAAGGGAAATTGAACTAGGACACAACTAAAATCCCCAATAACTAAGCATGATGCGACATCGGTCAGGGGAGAAGCAACAAAAGAAAAATCTATAGGAAGAACAAGAGTTTGCTTGGGTGCCTCAGGCATGTGACACAGCACCAAGAGTATGGGGGATAAACAAAAGCCAAAGTTACACAAATTTTAACTCTACCGCTGGCAACTACACCATATACGGTAATCCTAACTAATGTTCCTGTTCTCTCTTCTGGGAGAGAAAAAAAATGAAACCTGGTTTCCTTTCAAGGGACAAAGCCATATGCTATTTGGGAAACAGAACATGATTAAGTAATGCAATATAGAAATTAGGCCACCTTGAGTCACAGATCTATAATTCCAACCTTAGGTCCAATCAAGGATACATGAATGTAGGGCTGCCTATTCCTTTAAGTTAATGTGCAGTAAGTGACTAACAGCAGATGACACACTTTGATTCTGTATATCTTTTTAGTTTTCTTCAATATCATTATAGCCAAATTCAGGCATGCACTGGTAAAAGTGCTGCCTGTCTTCCTCACAGTATGAAAACCATATCTGTGAAATTTATCATTATACCAAATCCATCCAACTGTTGTGCAACAATACGTATCGTCATACCGATCCCTTCACAAGACTGGGGAACTTGTAATAGTAACAACATAAAACAAAACATACACAAAATAATGCACATGTCAAGCCATCAGATATACTTGCTGTATATCAAGCAGCACAGACAAAACAATAGCATATGTGGACAAGCGGTGACACACAGCAACATGGCACATGTACTTTATGCACTATAAACCTGCAGCCCAAAACCCAATATTTGGGCCTGTCTAAATTTGTCAGGTCTAAAATCCCTACCCTCCTTTTGACAGTAGATCACCAGGCAGTGTGAGTCTGCTGTCAGATATAACTTTGCTGTCTCTCTTCTAACATACAGGACCAACTAAAAGATTTCACGACAGGGCCAAATACACAAACGAAAACATGAACATTTTTTTTTAAAGAAATTACGCAAAAACACATCTCCTTTCAATTAACCAAACTCACGTGTCTTGTCAGCCTCAGAACAATCCATGAATAATCTGTAGGCAGAAGCAGAAAAATACACAACACACAAAATACATTTTAACATACACAAAAATAAATTTTCATTACTTAACTGTTACTCTCTTGTCAGTTCACCTCGCAACATCAAGCCACCTTATTTTTACCGTTCTAAAAGAAATGGTTATACTGACACTCCATATTAATTTGGAACCTATAATTTCCACTGAAAAATACTTACTAATTAGCAAATCGTTTTTACTTAGGCCTGTAGCCTGTAGCCTTCAAAATTTTGGAAAAGGGCTGCATCTTATTTTTTTATCTAAGACTTAATGCAACACTTCGTTTTCTGTCAAATAAACGCAACTAGCAAACATTATTTTTCCTAGCGTGGAGACACAAATGTATCAGTTCTGCAGAGCATTTAACACGACGTTTGGGACTTCCAAAGAAACCCCTTTTTATTTTCCCTTGTAAATTAAGTTCTTTCATTTTATTGATGTTCGCACGGAGAAACCAGAAACCCCACCCTTAGAGGCCCGTTCAGCAAGGTCATTCTGCATTCCGGAGGCAAAGTCCTAATTAAGAGGTCACAAATGTCAACATGACGACCTTCTCCATTATTTACAGGGAAACTAAAAGATATCATCTCAGCAGCGCGGCTCGAGCCAGCCTCTGCAATCCTCTCAGCCCTCAGTTTCTGCCACACTGCAGCTGTCAAAGCCAGAAGGCTCTAACCTGCAATAATTCACTCTATTTTAAAAAATAATTTCTCTTTTTTTTTTTAGGCGCTAAAATTATCTCTATTCCCAGATCATTAAACTACATTTACTGTCAATAATTCTCAAAACCTAATGACACCCAGACCAGTTTTTCTTTTTTTTTTGGAAAACCTTTATTTACCAAAACAAGTACACCGCTATTCAGCCGTACATCCCGGAGGCCAGGCAGCATCATATTGCACCTCGGAAACATGTACAAAAACAAGGAACAGGAGTGGTCAGGTTTAATTTTGCAATAGAAAACACTAAAACAACAATAAATATAACCAAAGCAGCAGAGAGAAAGTAAGGAGAGAAAAAGAGGAAAGAACAGAAGAAAAGGATGAAAAAGAAAGGAAACAAGGCTGAGGACAAAGAGGTTATTCGAGGCATATATCACGGGGAGGGGCGGGGTTCGCACATCCCAACAACAACAGGATACATAGCAGTCAAATAGACGGGGAGCAAAGATTCAGGTTACAAAGCTTGGAACCATGGGTGGGGGAAACTACGGAGACAGGCGGATCTCAGGCTGTGCCATCTCCGGGGGTGCACAGACGTCTCCCCTGTATGAGTTCCACGCTCCCCATATCGACCCCCACATCCTGGGTTTGCCCCGAGCCAAGTAAACAGTCTTTTCTCGGAGCATGCACCAATCCATGTTGGCCTTCCACAGATCGACGGTGGGGGGCGCGGACGCTCCCCATTTCTGGGCAATGTCCCTTTTGGCTATCATGTTACCCAGGGTAACCCATCGGGTCTGAGCTACATTGTAGTCGTTCGGGCCCCAAACGTTCAGAAGGCAGCCCCGGGCCTCAGCAGGCAGGGTCACGCCGGTAACAGCTCTCATCACTCCATGCACACGCCCCCAGTACGAAGCAATCACCGGACACTCCCAGATTATGTGCATAAAAGTTGCCACAACACCACATCCTCTCCTGCACAGTCCATCCTGAGAAAGTCCCATGTGTATCAACCTTGGGCCCGTGATATAGACCCTGTGGAGTATCTTCAACTGAACGAGTCTCAGCCTGGCCGAGATCGCCACCTCCTTAGGGGAAGAAACTGCTGACTGCCACTCCTCCTCATCCATCTCAATTCCGTCATTAACCCAGAGATCTTTCAGTCTCAATAGCAGGTCAGTCCGCACATTAATGAGTTTTTTATAGGTCAAGGAGATGGCGCTATCCGGCATATGGCCGTCTAACACCCTGTCTTCCAGCGGAGATGACTCAGGCACTTTCTCCCCCACGGGTATAGAAGATGTGAGAGCGTGCCGAAGCTGCACGTATCGGAAGTATTCCGTGGTACCCAACTGGAACTCGGCCTGTAGTGCTTCGAAAGATTTAACCTCCCCCCTAGTCATCATATCTGGTGGAGAAGCGTGGCTCAGTGGTTAGAGGCGGCAGACCCGGAAGCTGAGATCGACCGTGGACCAGGGTTCGATTCCCCGCCTCAGCGGGTCTCGGGCTCAAAATTCCACGGACTCGACAATTCTCGCTCTGGTGCCTACTCAACTCACGGGGTCACACTCTGCGACTCTGGGCAATAGCTTGCTTAATCTCCACTACGGCCCCTCGTGGCGGGATGCCTGGCTTTCACCTTGTGGACACCCTGCCGTGGTTTCTCACAGGGGAATACCAGGACGGGTTCCCTAAGCAAGCGCCGGGACGCTTACGGGCAGCTGTGCGCTTTACAAGTCCAGCACATTTACATTTACAAGTCCAGCACATTTACATATCTACCACCTTTGAGATACCGATGAGGTCCCATCTGTCGAACCCTTTGGAGTGCCACAGTTTCCCAAGCAGGTCGGAATCGTACAGGGGAGTAGCCATAGTGAGTTTGCCCTGCCAACCCAAAGTCTTGGTCACCGCCCTCCAGAGGTGTACCGCCGTTTTAGTAGGTCCAGTCAATTTCCGATCCAGAGATCTAGAGTACAATGCCCTGTAATAATTCCCATCATTCGTAAGCCAGCGATCCATGGCGTATCCAGGATTGGCCGCCGGACCATAAAAACCGTGGTTAATAGCCGCCAGCTGAGACGCCCAATAGTAGCGTCGCATGTCCGGCAAGGCGATGCCGCCATCATACCATGGAATAGTCAGCTTAGCAATAGAGATCCGCGGCCTGCCATCCCACAGCAGGGTACGCTGCAGGCTCTCAATCTCTCCAAAGTACTTGGCTGACACTGGGTCTTGCGTATTCTGGAGTGCATAGAGGAACCGTGGCAGGGACATCATTTTAAACAATGCGGCCCGGCCCAGCAAAGATATCGGCAGTTTCTTCCAGCCCTCCACGTCTCGCCGCAACCTCACCAAAGGAGGGAGCAAGTTCTTAGTGTAACGAGCACGGGCATCCTTTGAAATATAAATGCCCAGGTACTTGAAACCATGTTGCGCGATCTGTATAGAGCAGCCTCGAGGGAGGCGCGGAGTATTTCCACACAGCACGTAGAGGGAGGACTTGGACCAATTAATGACCAGGCCCGAGTAACCACCAAAAGTGCCAAGTAAGTCAAACACCACAATCAAGGATCGGCAGGGAGGAGTAAGATATAAAAGGATGTCGTCTGCATAGAGCGATATTCGATCTTCAAAGCCAGGCGACCATGTGATGCCTGCAACATCGGGATGCACCCGGATCCAGGCAGCCAACGGCTCAAGTGCTAGAGCAAACAGGAGCGGCGACAGCGGGCAGCCCTGTCTAGTGCCCCTGCGCAAGGCGAACGAGGCAGACAGTCGACCGTTCACCATCACATTGGCAAGCGGGGAAGAATAGAGGAGCCGGACCCAGCCGATGTATTCCGGGCCAAACCCAAGTTTAGTGAGCACAGCCCAGAGGTAATTCCACTCAAGCGAGTCGAATGCCATTGTCGCGTCGAGCGAGGCAAGCACCGTCGGCTTCGTGAGCTGGTGCGCCCTCGCCACCACCGCATGGAGCCTCCGGAGATTAAGAGCTGTGTTACGGTGCGGGATGAAACCGGACTGGTCCGGATGAACCAGATCCGCGATCACTCCCACCAGCCGGTTAGCAAGAAGCTTCGCCAAAATTTTCGGCTCGGCGTTCAGCAGGGAAATGAGGCGGTAGGAACGGCACAAATCTCGAGGCTTCTCTTCCTTGTGAATGACCACAATAGTGGCCAGTCGCTGATCAAACGGGAGCTCACCAGCCTCACGGGCCGCCAGGAACATATCTCTCAGAGGAGCAGCAATGGTATCAGCCCTGAGCTTATATAGTTCCACCGGGATACCATTGGGCCCCGGTGCTTTACCGGAGCGCAGCGACCTGATCGCCAGTGCCACCTCGTCAGCCGTCATGCCCCGGTCCATATCCTCCCTCTCCGCGTCAGACAAATAAGGAAGCTCGATTTCCTCCAGAAAGGTGGCTGAGTCCTGTTCGGACCGGTCGGAAACGGACGTGTAGACCGCCTCAAAGTAGTCCGCAAACGCCTCGACAATAGCAGCTGGGTCAGTGACGACGAGTCCGTCGTCACCCAGGATCTCTGGTACCACTCGGGACGCCAGGTCCTTCTTGTCCAACCAGGCAAGAAGCTTACCCGCCTTATCCCCAGCGTCATATATCCTGCCCTGCTGTTCCCTGCTCAGCGCCTTAACTGCATCGGTAGCAGTGGCCCTCAGTTCCGACTGCTTCAGGGCAAGAGCATGGAGCAAATCTGGAGTCGGTCCCAGGGTCAGCTGGGAGTTCAGATCAGCAATATCCGACTCCAGCCGAACCAAGTCTTCATCCCGTCTCCTGCGAGCCTCGGCAATCAAGGAGAAGGCTTCCCCTCTGAGAACAGTTTTGAAGGCCTCCCAAAGGGAGACGGCCGAGTCAACAGAACCCGAGTTTTCAGCAAAGTACAAATCAATAGACTTCGCCAGGAGGTCGCGGGTATTGGGGTTACGAAAATACCAGGGGCTAATAGGAGCCACTCTCGATGTCGCCACGATGTGGAAGTCAAAAGACACCCAAACCGGGGAATGGTCCGAAATACCCCTGGCCATGAGACGAGCGTTGGAAACCAACTGTGCTTGGGCAGCTGGGGTAAGGACATAATCAATACGGGAAAGACTACCGTGGGCCCCGGAGTGGAAAGTATATTGTCTCTGAGCGGGATGGAAAAGTCGCCAGCAATCAACCAGGCCCATGGTGGCAATGAAGTCCGAGAGCCAGACCTGTGCACTACGTAGATCTCTGGATGGGAAACGATCCAAGTCACCCAAAACCACAGAATTAAAGTCCCCCCCCAGAATCAGCAGTCCCTCCGGGAGACCCAAAATGGCACCACTCAGATCTTGAAAAGTGGACGTTTGCAGCCCCGGGGGGACGTAAACCGAAACTAAAACCAGAGTGCGCCCCTCCCACCTGCACACCACTGCAACGTATCGGCCCCTATCATCAACCAGGGTAGACTCCACCTCTAGGGGAAGGGACATGCGCACCATGATGCCCACCCCACGGGACCCCGTAGAGAAACCCGAATGGGCCACCATTTTAAACCCTCTCCTATTCAAGGCCCTACAGGTGTTACCAACAAGATGAGTTTCCTGCAAAAGAACGATGTCTGGGGCACAGCGTTTAAGCATCTGCAGAACAACACCACGTTTAATGCGATCCCCCAACCCATTAACGTTCCAGCTCAACAAATTCAATGAATTACCCCCCATCATCAAGGACGCCCACCCCCCTCAACCCCCCCCGGAATGCAGCCCACAAGCAAACATCATCAGAACAATAAAACCTCAGCCATGACGAGTTAGAAAAAGATAGAGCAAACAAGAAGAACACGTTCCAACAACCCCCCACCCTGCACCCCTGCATTAGACTAAAAGCCACCCCAACTAGCAGTGTGCCTGTCGCCCCTTAAACTAACCTACAAAAAGCCCCTGGAGGAGAAAAGAGACATCCTATCCCCCCCGTCACCCTCCATATCAAAGTGCAGAAGTGACAAAAATAAAAGAAACAACAGTCATAATCGGTGCCAGCCGCAGCAACCCTCCCAGAAAAAGTCTCAGGCAGATTATTCATTCCCGGGAACCTGATCCTCCTGCAGCACCCTCCGCCTGGTCATCCGGTTCGGTCCTTTGCTGAGGCAAGGTGTCCAACCAGTCCCCTGCCGCATCTGGAAGGTCAAAAAACACTGTCCGGTTCCCATGCTCGATGCGAAGTTTAGCAGGATAAAGCATGGAGTAGCGCATCCCCAACTCCCGAAGCCGCCTCTTTACACCAGTAAAACTTTGCCGGCGCTTCTGGACAGCCTGAGTGAAGTCGGGGAAAAAGTTGACGTCTGCATTCTGGAACCGTAGAGGGCCAGCGCTCCTCGATGCCTGCAAAATGGCGTCCCGGTCCCTATAATTAAAGAGTCTTGCAATGATGGGTCGAGGGGATGCACCCGACTTCGGTGGGCCACCCGGGATCCTGTGAGCCCTCTCGACTGAAAAAAACTTGCTCAGACCTCCCGGCGCCAAGTTCTTAACCACCAAGTCCTCCACAAAGAGCTCGACCGACCCTTCCTCGGCCTTCTCCGACACCCCCGTAATGCGGACATTCTGGCGCCGTGCCCGTCCCTCGAATTCGTCAAGCCGACGCACAAGCATCCCATTAGCCGTTTTCAGATCACGGACCTCAGTCTGCACGTCCGACATATCGTTGATTAAGCTCGATGTTTTGAGGTCCAGGGACTTCACCTTATCATTTGTCTTGCCTAGATCAGCTCTGATGAGGTTAAGCTCGATCTTTAGGGTATCCACTTTGCTGGACAGCGCCTCGTGTAGACTATGCATCTCAGCCTTCACACCAGCAATGGCACCCATCACGTCCCAAAGCGTGAATTCAGGGTCCTCAGGGGACACGTCCCTCAACGAGTCTTTAGTTCGGCCCGTCATAACCGGTGACCCCTTAGATTGAGAGAAGCGTTCCGGAATAGTTGATTGGGAATGAGTCAGCTTCCTGCTGACTCTTGCAGGCTTTCCTTTGTCCGAGTCCCCTCTGCCCGCCATATTGAACTGCTATGGCAGGATGGTCCGGGGGAGGGGCAGGTCACCAAATGCGACTTCAGTCGGTACCAGAGATACGGCAATGGGAGCCCCAGAAACCATCAAAGGGAGAGTGCAGCGAAGAGTGTCCGGGCCAGTTGGTCCAGGCCGTCCGATAGGCCCGATCGGGAAGTCCCACGACAGGCCACCACTCGGTCCCAACGGTGTCAGCCAATGACGCAGGCGGGGTCCGCCAACTTCACGACGGCATAACTCGGTCCGGGAAGATCGGATTGCCGATCTGAGAACGGGCGCCGCTTCAGCACTGGCTCAGCTGATGATTCCCATCACAGTGGGCCAGGATAGGCGACAGGATCATTGCGGAGGATCGGGAGGTCTTCGGAGCTCCGAGCTCACGCGGCCATCTTGGTTGCCCGCGAAGCTCCTCCCCCAGACCAGTTTTTTTTAGAGTAAATGCTTGTTGCAATCCTATGGTACACACTTCATCAGTCTTAAATGAACACATTTTCCGTAGGCCTAGCTGAAGCTAGAACCCTCAACCCTGATATTAAAACAAGCCTGTGTAGTGGCACATTAATCCACTGAATCATAGGAAGGCACAACCTGCATATATATATATATATATATATATATCAAAAACCTAAATGTATGCATTTGCTTAAGCCTGAGACACTTTAAAAAGTACTCTGAATGAACGCAAAATGCAGTTTAAACAGTGCTTTTACTCAAAATCGACTTTAATTTTTTTGGGCATTAAACAATGAATATCCTACAATTTTCTTGCATAATATGCATTACTAGAATGTCTATTACATAACCCATGAGTCAGGCATTTGAAAATAATAACTTATACTTTATAAAAATGAGCTTGCTTGCGCCTATGCCAAGGGGAAATTACACACACGAATGTTTGTCATTTTAGTGATGCAACATAACTTAAATCACATTTTAATGCTAGGAGGTCATAATATGAGTGTTAAGCTTTATAAATATTAAAAAACGATTTTTGTAGCACTTATTTTTAATAATTATTTTTCATAATTAATAATTTTTTTACTTTCTAATAAAACCAATTATTCCTCTCTGTGATTGTTCTACATATAAGAGCCCGCTGCATCCCTTGCCTATCATTTAGATGCATTAACTTACAAACCTAAGCGCATATGCCTAACTTAAAACGCGTCACATTCCTGCGTCACATTTTTGCGCCACATTTATTTAAAAGGACGGTTATGCAAAATTCCACCCGTGTTTAACTGGAAAAAGTGCTGGCTGAATGAACATTCCTATCAAATATACTGCAGCTGAAAGGTTTGCCGGTGAACATCTAATACAATGCATCTAAGGAAAATGCTGTAAATTTATTTATTTTTGCAAAACACCCAAATTCGTTTTTGGGGCTTTTTATTCCTAGTAAATGTGAATTTACATTTTAGTTTTTAAAAATTTGACATCTTGCTTAATAGACTGAAAACATCAAGAAAAATCACCATCACACATTTGAGCTCATTTCAAACAAACAGAAAGGAGTCACACACAATACTGCGCAATTTTAGCCATGCATTTTCGTGAATAGCGCCAACGCTATTTACTTAAAGAAATTGCACTAATGGGAAAACCACAGAGACATTTAAACACACATTTAACCCACAAACCAATACTCAGGACAGAAATAAAGGACAGCATAGAGACTGTACTTAAACCAAACCATTTGTAAATGCTAGTTGTAAGTCATATTTACAAGAAACGCTTCTCAATTGTATTCCAAAAGACTGCAAAAACAGCCCAACAGACTGATGTATGTCCAAGAAACGAAAATGCACTCAATTCACTAGCTTTGACTAGCAGAACACCAAACAAAATCGTTCTGCATATCTTCATTCATAAAACTGCGCAGAACAAAGGATCCTTGTATGTATTATGTCCATATTTTAATTCCCTGGGGATTCAAAATCACCAAGGAAGAAATATGTTTGTAAATCTAACCTATTTAGATATTCCCTTTAGGGGAAGGCGGCTAATCCAAACGTATACAAAGTTGACCAACACAAATCTTCAAATTTGCTAAGATAAGGCATCTTATAGCTCACTAATCTAGCTTCAAACGTCAAGGGGCTATCTCTATCGATACACTTGTAAATATACAAGACCCTTGGTTATTGAAAATTGCAATCTTCAAATAGAACTAAGGACCAAAACAAACTAAGCAAAGAACCACAGAACCAAATAACAAAGGACTGGGAGCGACCCACTTATACTTAACTCTTACTTTTACTAATCAAAAGGTTATCCAAATTCTAACTGTCAAGTTCTACATGACCGAACGGTCGCTTTGTTGGTTTTTTTAATACTCACGCCAAAAAGGTTCTCAGTCAGGAGTGACATCATGTGGAGGATCAAAATCAGGAAGAGCAGAAATACACTGGGCTGCAGAGACGAAGAATCTCCAGAATCACTGTGCACAGAGTACCTTCTTAGTAGAATCCTGTCTTGTCTTCCTCAGTAGCTTTCTATCCCCTGACAAGATCCCTCCCACAGAAAGTCACTTCTGATGAAGACCCACCTTGGGCGCCATTTGTGGTACCAGAAATCCACAAACTCCTTCTCAGGGGTCTTACCAATAAGTAGTCCATTCAAAAGCAGCAAAGAAATCAACAGAGAATCTGAAATATGAAAAGACATCTTTATTACAATTAATTGTGAGGCTACGTCGCCCAGTCACACCTAAAGCAACTGAATGAGGTAGCCTGCTGAATGGTCTCCGCACAGACCTTTTATACCATTTATTATGCCCTAGGCACACATTTTCTCTTTGAAGTACATTATTGTTGGTCACTCCCAGGACGTGCACACAAAGCACTGTATGATGACAAACCCACTTTCAAGATAAGTCCAGGCCATAAACAATGTCCACATAATGCGTACATTCTCTAGCTGACAAGGACGGATAAACCCAAAACAGTAAGATCACAGCCCATGTCATAAATAGCTCGTGGAGGCAGGGACTGGAACAGATGGAAGTAAGATAGGCACGTTTGTTGTAGTAAATCTTTACAATGTCCTGTGCTCTGATCTATAATCTTGATCAGCTAAAGGGCAGGAACTGGCTTGGCAAGGTTAGCCTCAAGCAACAGGGTCAGCTTTCGTCAGGTCATGCAGGAGTCAGCACAAACCCATGCTAAGGTTATGTCCTTAAATACTTGTTCTGCCACAGTGAGGGCCTACTGTAAGGGCAATCCACAAAATGGCTGCTATGCACAAGAAGAAACCGAGGGTTCAGAACAAAACCTTCAAATACACAGTGAATCCATTGGTGTAACATGACGAAAACACTCGCACTTGCTAAACTCACCATTTACGGTCTGCTGTTACCAAATTCATAACAGAATCATGATATTTAAAACACAGGTTCAGAGTTTTCAGTACCACAGGACCTAGCTTTGCCATTACGGGCTTGGCTGCGGAAGCAGCGGATGCTGATTCTACGGGCATTGAAGCCTGCTGTGCTGTGAATTATGCGGTTGAGCAGGCGTTCCTTACAAGCGTAGCACGTCTGTCCCTGTTGTGGAAAGAGCCAGGCCGGTGAGCGCATTAGCTCACCCAGGCCTCACCCGGTCCTCTTCAAATCCGGGCATGTATTTAGATTACAAAAGTGACAGGACAATCCTTGAAAACCCAGAATGTCTGGTCACCCTACCTGTGGCGACTCCTTTCTTTGCTGGCCTGTACAGCGTGAATTTGGCACTTGGCATCACACCAAAGTGATTTTTTTCTTTAGGCTCAAGTAGATTAAGTTATTTGTCCAGAATCATAAGATGTTGTGCTGACGTCAGAACTCGAGCCTGGGTCTTCAGTTTACGTCACTTGTGACCTTCTTTGCAGATCTCTTGTCTGCTTTTCTGATTGTCTCATGCCTTGCTCTCTGCGTTTGTGGCCCACTGCCAAAGTGCACCTACCCGGATGGCCCTATGTTTCACTCGTGTGCTTTCACTGTGGATCTAAGTGCATTATGGGAGTGGTAGTCATGGTTTGTTTTAATTGAAGTATAGTCCCAGTATAAAAGTCTTTATAAAAAGGGGGGTCCTGGTTGGTGGTAAGACAGCCTCTCTCGCCCTTTCACACCAATGACATTCAAATACCAATGCCAAATGACCTTAAATGACATTTTAGCTAACCCAAGATAAATATACAAGATGAGTGATGAGTTGTTATACCAAAGCTTTTCTATGGTAACCAATGTAAGATTTTGGTCTAAGATTTACCTTGGCATTAAATGTCGGCTCAGCAGGAGCCCTTCTTCTTTAAGGCTTGCTTGCCACCTTTTTGCCATGCTGCTTGCTACATTAACAAGGAACACTTTTTTTGCCAATTAAATTAGTTGTTAATGTTGAGTTGTACTTGATACCCCTTCTGCTGCGGCAGCCCCTTCATACACTGAATGATAGAACCGAACACTGGCCATGCACAGGCGCTCAGCACTGCTCATGTTTACACTGTGCAGGGCTGAGCAAGGACCCTTACACTGGACGGTGCAGGGTGAACAGAGCCACAAATGCGGATACATTTATTGATGCGTTCTTTGCACGGTGGCACTGGCATTTTATTCCGCGATGTAGCTAGAGGTTTTTATTTTTTGGATGTAATAATTCCATCTATTTTAGGGGGGTAGGTATGATTATTCCAGCAGGGGAGGGATGCACCTGGGTCCAGGCCCAGTAAGTGAATGAACGAAATGCTATTACAATGTGTGCACAAAGGAGTTATGATAATTGTCCTCGGAGGGGTACTCTTGGGGTATTAGACCCTAAAGAAAGGGCCACGGGCAGATGTCTACCCAACAGATTTGAAAAGGGCATAGAAAGAGCAACACAAGGCAGTGGTCCCTACAGAAAGACTGGAAGGGGAGGAAAGAAAAAGCACGGAAATATAAGTGGGCCTGTAAGGTGGTATAGGTCCAGTAGTCCCTGGCACATGTGCAATTCTGCTCCTGACTTTCTCATTCTGACTGATTTTCCAAACCAAAACAATTCCAGAGTACATCAGTCAATATCTTTTCAAAACTCAAGGTTTATTTCAGACAGTTCAAGAGAATTACATCATACGCCGATTCACAAACATCAAACAGTCATTGTACATCCTGTACTTCATTCCATGTAGTATGTTGCAGACGAAAGTTGCCCAGTGTGGGTTCTTCACCCTCAGGCATCCTGGATCTGCTCAGGCTATATGCTTAAGAGGAGAAACAGAGGTCAGATCCTCCCTCCTGTCCTACTGCTCCCTACCACCAGCCCTCCAACTCCTTTGTCCTGCCCCATCCTTTGCCTTACTTGCCTGTAAGGGGAGAGGCAGAGGTTCAAATCCTGCATCCTGGGCTGCTTCTCCCCAATTGCTTTAGTGACCTATTATTATTGTGGGGCCGGTCCTGTGTGAAAACATACTTTGTTATGTTCTATTTCATATATTCATTAAGTGACCCCGAGTGGGATGGATATGCCCAGAGATGGGTCCCCTGCTCTCCAAGCCACTGGAGTCAAGCTAGCCTGACTGATGTCGGGTGATGCTCTGAAACCGGTCCCATGATGCTTGTTTCCAGTCCAGGGCAGACCTGAGCTGGCAGTTCGGGCTGGACTGTTCCAACGGGGTGCAGGGTCAAGGCTGATTTGGATATGGCTGTTTCTGAACTTGAATGGTATGGGGAACAAAAAAACAATGGATTCAGGCCCAGATCTCCGTACTGGGGTGAATTTTTGATATTGTGAAACATTCTGTCCATTAATTGTTCTTTTTGCATTTGTCACTCCTAGTGCGACGGGTTTGCCCAGACGTGGGTCCTGTGCTCTCCATGCCACTGGAGTCAAGCTAGCCTGGCTAATGAGGGGTGATACCCCAAAACTGATCCCAGGATGCTTGTTAAAACTCCAGGGAGGATCTGGTCTGGCAGTTCGGGCTGGGCTGTTCCAATGGCGTGCAGAGTCAAGGCTAATTTGCATATGGCTTGGTTTTAACTGGAATGGCATAGTGAGCAGAAAAACAATAGATTTAGGCCCAGATGTCTGCACTGTGGTGAATGTTTGACATTGTTCAACATTCTGTCCAGTAATTGCTCTTTTTGCATTTGAAAAGTGTTTAACCACAAATATACGTTATGAATGTATTCATTTTGGGCCAAATTGAAATATAATGTCCTTCTTTTTAAAGCTTTACTCAGTATTGCAGTAGCGGATAGCTTTGCTGGGCCAGCCATAGTAGGCCAAGGAACCAGGAACCATGAGGCTTAATGTTGTGCATTGTACATTTTACCTTGCATTTCCAACCTTGCAATAAGTATTGTATTAGGAGAACATGTTTATATACTAGACCAAAATTTCATGTTTTTAACCTGCTGCTCCACTTGACCACTTTCTGGCAGAGCCCTTGTCACTTGAAGTGATAACTGTCTTTTGATATCTATCTTGGAAGCCTGCTATTTTATGAACGCTGTTTGGACTTGTGCTTCACGAAGTGTTGTTCTGTATTTGTAACAGGGAACATCTATAGTGGAACTCCTTTTAACATGGATGAATTCTTTTGACATGAGTTGACCAGGCCATTACCTAATTAACTGTTGTTGGCACCTGTCAATATCTAAGCTGTGCATGTCTTTTACCTATACATGAAAGAGTGTCTATCAGCTAGCCTTGTGCAAATCCATGTAGCATGTCATACTGTTCCCCTGATTCGCCTGTTTGCAAGAAATGTGGGCCCAGTAGTGTTCTCATAAGTTGCACTTCCCCTGTATGTGTGAATCCCATATGGTTATTGGGTACATTATAGGATCTAGTGGTAGTCAGTGCTCCTATCTCCTATTTCACAGTCTGTTCATGTGTGCTGCTCTGGAACCACTGTAAAGTCAAGTGTATATGTCTGGTTTGAAATGGCATCCATTTGAATGAAACGGGAAGTATTTTTGTGTACACTTCTCCTGTATCAAGCAGGTCAGCATGGACCGAGACCTGCACGTTTGGGAGGAGCTGGTTCCACTACATCCCAGGCTTGCCCAGCCACCCCACATTGATGTTGCGTAGCCATTTGTCCCTTTACAGCCTCCATGTGCTAGCCCACTGCTGCATCCAACCCGTCCATCTCCCAGCCTCGATCTCTGTGGTGAGAGAGAAGCCCCTTGTTAGTTTGTGACAGGCCTGATATAGGCTTTGAAGGCACTGGACTTCCATCTACCGAGCCGCTGGATCCCTTATGCCCCGCGCTGTGTGCAGCAGCGGTAGTGGCTACGTGATGCGAAAAGAATGGGACCCGAATCATGCCAATGTTAGCCCTGCCTGTACCAATGCCAAGCACAACAAGGAGTTGTATTGGAATCTGCTGAGATAGGTTCCATCATCATGTACAAAGGTAGGAGGGGAGGGGGGCACCTTGCGGTCTAATTTGCAGGAATCTGCGGGTTAGGCATACTGGGCAGTGCTCGTGCAATCTGAGGCAATCCAATAGCGTGTGCATGCCCTTTCCTTTTTGGTCGGTTTTTGACCTCCTCATGTGTAACACTAGGTGGGTATTCACCATGTGCAGGTATTGCAACTGGAGACATACGTTTCCTGGGTCAGTCTTGGAGGGGGCCACCAGCTTGCTTATTCTTAATGCTGCAAAAAATACTATTGCGAATGTTGCCTTAAACAGGTCAGATTCCCTGGCAGACAGGCATGTGGTAGGCAGCATTTATTATATTGCTTATAATCTACAGAAGTCAAAGGACTGCCTGCTGTCCCTATTCTTTGAATGCCGGTTGCCCATCCCTGCATGGCGGTGCAGCAATAAAATGAGCTAGTTCGATCCACCCCCTATATAGCTTTGAGTATAAGCCACTGCACTTAGGTGAGACTGGATCCAAGCTTTGGACTTGCCCCGTGCATGACCATTGTCTGAATTTCTCTATGTTGCTGTTACAAGTTTGCACATTACCCCCCGTCACCCTCTGGTAGTGATCTCAACACTTACAGTGTGTGGCAGCAGTTTTTGGTGCCAGTGACGTGTCAGTAAGTACTGTCCCATAAGTCGGTAGTTGTGCCACCCGTTCCTCTGCCCAAGGCACGCATGGCGTCCAACGCCCAAGTTGGCAGAACTCTCCACTGGGGATGAGAGAGAACATCAGCGATGAAATTATCGGAACCTGAGACATGTCTAGCTTTTCTCGTTCTATTTGGGTTTGGCTCTCAGCCCGGCAGGCGCCCAAGTGTGCTACCCCTAGGTGGGGTGGCAGAGTGGGCTAAAGAACTGTGATGGATTAAACCCAGATCTGTTGACTGGGTGTGAGTGTTTGATTGGTTCAGATGCTCCGTCCATCACCACCCCCTTTTGTATCCCTAGGTGTATTGCTCCACCACTGCATGGTCGCCTGACCACAGTGTCGCCTGCTTGTTGGCAAGGCTCTTCTGCAATTGCGAGAACAACACTACAATGGGAAATACTTCTAGCGGTGCCACGTTTTTTGTCCAACCTGCCTCATGCCACCTCTCAGGGCACCGTGTGGCACACCAGGCTGGATGCAGGATGGCACCGAAACCTCACTCCATGCCGCGTCAGAGCGCAGGTTCAGTTGCTCTGCTGTCACCCATTGTTCCCGCTAGACTAGCGTCTCGTTAAAGTCATGTAGGAAGGTCTTATACAAATGCCAGGTCTCTCTTGAACCCCACCGTTAACCTGATCCTTTGGTGCTTCTGGGAGAGGCCCTTTGTCAGCCATGCTAAGTGTTTGGCAAATGTGCGCCCTGGCAGGATGGCATTAGCAGCAAAGTTGAGTTTACCTAATAGCTGTTGTACCTCCTTTTAACGTCTCCTTTTTCTTGGTTAGCATCCCATCAATGACTTGTATCAAGTCTAACAATTTTTGGGTTGGCAGTCTACATACTCCCTCCATTTTGTCCAACTCTATCCCTAGAAATGTTAACCGTGCTGTGAGGCCCTCTGTCTTGTCGTGCACCAATGGCACACCGGGCTTCGCTGCTATGGATGTGAGGTGCGCTGCACATTGAGCTGCATTGATCAGTGTCGAGTTTGCTCACAAAAAGGAAGTCACCCAGGTATTGTAATCTTCCCCCTTCTGAGCATTTTTCCTCACAGAATATAGCACATCACATGGGTAGGCATTTATCATAGTAAAAGGCGCCACCTAGTTGGAAACCTAGTAAATGGTGACTGTCAGGGTTCACTGGGAGGAGCTGGAAGGCTGACTTGATATCAGCTTTAGGCATCAGGGCCCCTGCCTGCTGCCCTCAGCAGATCCACTGTGTCACTGTGTCGTCCAGTGTGGCATGTGATACTGAACACTGGTCCTGATCCAGTTCGTCATTCACTGACCCCCTCCCCTGTCTGGGTAGGATAGGGGATGAATGAGCCGGAACTGGCCTTGCTCCTTCTTGGGGACAACTCCCAGAGGGGAAGCAATGAAATCCTTCAGTAGGGGTACTCAGAATGTGCCGGCCATGTGTCCCAGCTCTTTGGCCACATCCCGCCTTGCTACCTCGGCATTCTCTGCGACGTACTTGAGGTTGTGGCAGAGCCGCCGTACTAGAGGCCCTTGGTAAGGTATGATAAAACCGCGCCTGAACCCCTCTGCTAGTAAGCGTACATCGTCCTGTTTGTGATATTGTTTGAATAGTTGAATGAGTCACTTGTATTGTATTGGGGTGGGTGCTCACCCTGTGGCCCCTTTGATCTCCCCCTGTGCTTTTTTTCACTTTTTGATGAGCTCCTTTATTTTACTCCCCCGCCTTTCTGCATTCACCGACTGGCAGGGTGGGAGACCCCACAACTGCTGCATGGGTGTTTAAATGGACATGTCTGCCAGCCTTTGCAGTCCCCTTTCTTGAACTTCCAGCTAGTCCTGAGTTGGTATCTTGCATGCTTGTCCCCTAAATACTGCTTGCCCTTGCTCCACTGCTCATGCCATTCTGCTCCCCTCTTGCTTACATACTACCCTAATGAATGGTCATGTAAATGTAAAAATGTAAATCGATACTTGTATAGCACACTACTCACCCACAAGGGTCTCAAGGCGCTTGTACGAATACCGCTGTGGAACCCATCCTGGCTTTTCCGTGTGAGGCGTCCACTCCTGGGCACCCCCAAGGTGGAGGCCAGGCATCCTTAGTGTTGTGGGGGCCCTTGTGGAGATTAAGCAAGCTACTGCCCAGAGTTGCAGAGTGGGACTCCATGATTGGAATAGGCACCGAGGCGAGAATTATCAGGTCCGTGGAATTTTGAGCCCAAGACCCGCCGAGGCGGGGAATTGAACCCTGGTCCCGGGCTAGACCTCTGCATCAGGGTCTGCCGCTCTAATCATTGAGCCACACTTCCACTCCCTCACGCGGGGCATCATGTGCTGTCTGAACCCGGCCACATCCTGGTGATCCCAGTCTATGATGGGCCATGTTTGCATCTTCGCCTTGAATCCCTTGTCGTACCTCAACCAATTCTCCCCTTGATATTGCGCTGTGTTTCATGGACCTTCTGCTCATACCACAAGTGCCGCTGTGCTGTGCGGGAATTTCTGAGCAAATACACATTCCAGAGTGTGAAATGCGTGCAGCCAGTTATCAATGGATCTTTCTTATCTGGGCTTGAGTCTCTCCCTTCTGTCCTCATCCTTCTTGTCCTGTGTCACAATGTCCAGGCCGGTCTGGTTGTCTTCCAGTAGCGAGAATATATCAATGAACTCTTTCCCCCATATTCCCTCTTCTACAGCCAAAGGGAGAAGGCATGCAAACCCGGTCTTACATGCTAATATGGGTGGGTCGCATGGGGAAGGCCTTATACATCCACTGGCTTGTTTGCTATTTGCCACAACTTGTGAGGTGCTGCCTCGCCAAGACACTGCCAGGTCTGCTGATGCTGACTGGGTGTCACAAGCCCCTGTCACCTGGGGGTCCTGGGCTTTTTCCCTTGGTGTGCCCTATTTGTCTGTGATGCCCACCTTCTGCACTGGCTGTGCTTACCTTACCTTTCCAGTCGTGGTTCCAGGTCCCTTCTCTGGCCCCACTGCACCCTCTTGTCTGTAATTCTGCGTTTGCCCAGTCCAGTAGCAGGGTCCCGGCCATGTGCATGCCATTGGGGGGGAAGCACCTACGTGGCCAAGGATGTGCCATGACCACCATGCTGGGGGCATCAGTGGTGGTGAAGAGTACTGAGCCTGCCCTCCAGAATGAGCTGGTGTGTTACCTGCTGAGTTAACCACCCCAACATAGTTGACTATCCCGTGCGATATACCCCTCTGGTCATGCAGTGAGTGAAACTCGTCAAGGTCGTCGCAGGCAGAGCCTCTTCCCACTTGAGCATGAGGTATACAAAGGAGACGCTGGTTCATGAGAGGCAAAAGGCCAGGGGCGTAAAGTGGGACCTTGAGGAGCATTCAGCCCTAGGCCAATAAATATCTGTGACACGTGCGAGACCCAGGTGGCCTTTTATCACGTTCTGCAGGGGGCCCATCATTTTGCATCATGCCACTGGAAAAGGCAGCCGCATGGCCGCCACCTCCTGGCCCGCAAGTAACAGACGATGGAGCAGTTGCTGGATGGCTGGGTGCCCATGGATTGTTTTCATTGCATACGGGTGATACTGCTGGCGTTCAGAGGGAAGATGGACGCCAGCCAGTAGTAAGGATGACTTCTGGTGTTTGGAATGTGTTTCAGAAAGATGCCAAGTGGGTTAGCCAACACGGCCACAACAGTCTTTTGTTTTGAGCTGGCGGAGCCCAGAGAGCGTTGTAGAAAAGTTCAGTTCAAATGTGTGTGTCCTTTTGTCTTCGGATGTCATTCTAGAGCCAGTGTTCTGCCGACTGCTCTTGCCCAGGATGCAAAGCAGTGCCCTTCCAAGGCAAGAATTACCAGCTTGTGGTTCTGACCTTCATAATGTGTGTATAATGCTAGTTTACAAAATGAGTCAATAGCACACAGGACAGCACGATTCCTGACCTGGACTTTTATTCAGCAGCTGCTGCATTCTGGGTGTTGGTGTACATCTAGTTCGAATGTACCAATTGTACAAAAGTAAGACTTTTGTTAAAGTTTGTGAATAGGAGATACACGCAAGGTTGTATCCAGGTAATATGGATTCATCTTGTGAGTGAGCAAACTAAGGCCACTGAAATTATGTGGCAAATGTGGAAAGGAAATTAAGTGATGTATTATTTGATTAAGAGCTTATTACACAGCATCTTCCCACATGATTATCTAAATATGTTTACGTTGTGATAAAAGGGAGATCCCCCACTATTAGGCTGACCACCTCCTTTCAGATCATAAGAGACACAGGATTGTAGTCATGTTTTGCTTCAAATGGGCTAATTAGACTGACACTCCTCAGATGAATGATTTGTAAGAGAACAGTTCAGGACTGAAGACAGAGGACCATATGTATCATACAAATTCGCATTCGCAAAGGCCGAAATGCGAATTTCGGCCTTTGCGAATGCAAATTTGCTAAATGGGATGTATGAATGAAAATCCGGTGCAAAATAAGGAATCGCAAAATTTGCGATTCCTTATTTTGCAATTGCATTTAAGGAATCGCAAATTTTGCAATTCCTTAACTGCAACGTATGAAGCAAAAAAAAATGGCTAATTGTCCCTAAGGAATCGCAAATTAGCACCAACTTCAAGTTGGTGGTAATTTGCGAATTTCTTGAAAAATGCCCATTTTTGCATTTTTCTAAGTGTCATGTGACACACATACCTGCCCTTAGGGCAGGTATGTGCACCACATGTGCACCCATACTTATTTCAGGGGTGCAACAGGGTGTCCTTTGGACACCCCTGCACCCTTGAAATTATTCTCAATTTGCGATTAGCAAATTGCGAATCGCAAATTGAGAATAAATTCCCATTCCTTCCTATGGGCCAGGAGGCCCATAAAAATGAATGGGAAAGCATTCCTTAATTGCGAATTCGCAATTTGCAAATTCGCAATTAAGGAATATCAAGAAATCGCCAAAAAATTGCGATTTTCTTGATAGATACCAATTAGAGAATCTGAAATAGCGATTTCTTAAAAATCGCTATTACAGAATCGCAAATTGGTATTTTGATACATATGGCCCAGAGTCCCTAATGACGTGGAGTGAGGGGTCATCCTGAACACTATAGAAAGTACATAGGTTCCATAGCAACAAAGCTATACAAATTCTGCAGATAATAATTAAAATGCCCCAATGGAATAAACTGCATTCATATAGCACCTTATGCTAGAGGTCTCAAGGAGCTGCCTCAAGTGCCCACAGCTCTCCTGGCAAAACCTTTCCAAGACGTTGATGCCGCGGCCAAAAAATACCTCGCATCTGCTGTCAGCATTTTATATGTCTGCACAGTTAAACATTTGGCGTAAATTAAACTATTGTGGTGCACAGAGATGGCAGCGTAATTTTGCTCCTTAAGAAGATGCACCATTCAAAGCACTTTGCGATTAAATACATCTCTTCAACAAAGGAACAAGGACAGGAGAAATATGCCCTCGTAAAATGTTCCAGATTTTGAATGTGTCACCGTCGTTGCAATAGATGTTTGAAGGCCCTGGTAGATACTGTTGCTGCAACTGATCCTGAAAGTGACCAGGCCCATCTCCCCATAAACTGTGGCCTGCATTTATTGACCTGCCCTTTGGGTAAGGTTCGGGCAGAAGAGATACGTGTGTGTAATATGAATGTAATGGGTTTAAATTCAAAGCTGATGAAGCTCACACATTGAGTTAGTTAATGCCTGATATTTACAACACTAGCCCAAAGGTGTCCAACTTATGCATGGAGGGCTAGATCCAAGTTGGGTAACTTCTATGTAAATTACAGAGGGAGGTACACTGCCTCTCATCCCAGCACAGTTCACCCCATTGCATTCTGGTAAATGCAGTATGCTTACTTCAAAGTTGCTGTAGTTTTTCACCAAAGTTGCTGCAGGTAGCACTGTTATCTCTGTCTCTAGACATGTAGAGAGCAGAAGTAGTAGAGAGCAGAGAAACGTCATCTGGGGTTGCTGAAATGCTGCCCAAGTTTTCACAGTACCACTCCACAGGCACACAGGTGCATCCCAGGTGAACTTGTCAGCTTGTTGGCTCAAGGGAGCCTTTTAAACACAAGGGGGAGGGAGCACACTGCCTCTCATCCCAGCACAGTTTACCCAATTGCATTCTGGTAAATGCTATACGCTTACTTCAAAGTTGCTGTAGTCTTTCACCGAAGTTAGTGAAGGTAGTGCTGTTATCTCTATACACGTGTTTCTGGGTTTAGCCCTCCATCAGTAGAGAGCAGAAGTAGCAGAGAGCGGAGAAAGTCATCTGGGGTCCCTGAAATGCAAAACGTTACAGGTCACAGTACCACTCCACAGGCACAAAAGTGCATCTCAGGTGAGCTTGTCAGATGGTTGGCTCAAGGGAGCCATTGCTAGGGTGATCAATGGTTCATTAGCATCAGTGAATTCAGCAGGTCAAAGAACTATTGTGACAGAATGATATCTTCTTCTGGCACCAAGCTTGCTGAACATTGTTCCAATGTTCTGTACCCTTGCGGTACAAGATACAACCTGTTTCCGAGGGAAGAGAATGTCTTAACCTATTTGGCATCCTCTAAGTAGCATGTTGTGCTGAGAGGCACACTAATGGTTTAATTATCCTTTCCTTTTTCTGTCTCCACCCATTCTTTCCAGCCTATTTTAAACAATATATTTGCACTGATCTGCTTCGCCCCAATTTAATCTATCTTCTGACACCTTGATAAGTGCGTAAAGAGACACAACATGACTCAGATGCAAATGTTGGATCAGTCAGCTTGGCACTCTTGATGGCACCATATGATGAAGTCTGTGTCATGGCTGTTTGTAGCTGTCTGGTTAAAAAGAGCCCAGCCATTTAAGGGCCTGTAAGAATTAGTTTGGCCACCACAATCTGGCTGCTCTTCTGTGCTTTATCCCCTAACAGGGGATAAATTACTCTGGCCTGCATGGGACCCTTTTAAAACCCTCTATTTTCATTTGTTAATTTATTCACCGTTTTAATATTGGAAACCAAATTGCCAATTACAAGACAACATTTGGCAAATCTTTTTCAGGTCTGGGTTTTGAAATTGCAGCTCTGAAACAGGCCTATTGCTACCAATATTAAACAAGCATTTGCAATGCAATAGGTCTTGCATTTACGCAGGTTTGAGCTATTGGCATTGTAAATGACAATGCCATTTTTATGATTTGGATTTTAAAACATAAAATAAAGGCATTGCCATTTACAATGCCAATAGCTTAAACTTTCCTAAATGCGACACCTATTGCATTGCAAATGCTTGTTTGTGTTGGGTTTCTAAAGTGCTTTGTGTATTACTCTACGGGGCCCTATTGGGGGGGGGGGGGAAAGAATGGGGGGGTGAAGAGAGAGTATAGGGGATACAGCTGTTGTGTAATACAAAGGGTTCTGAGAAGAGATGGGGAAGAGACAATGAGTGAGTAAGTGAACCAGAGAAATGCTGCGAGAGAGAAATGCAGCGAGAAAGAGGGAGAGAGAGAGATACATACAGTGAAAGAAGAGACTGAAATGGAACAAACTGTTGGGTAAGTAAGGGGCTGGCTGCTGGAGAGAGAACGTCAGGGGAAGAAAAGAGAGAAGGTTTATGTGAGACAGAGAGGGAGAGAATGAGGGTCAGAAATAGATGACAGAACGTAGAGACTGGTAAAGCGATAGAGAAACGGAAAAAGAGAGAGAGAGATAGATTGACAGAGAATAAGAGCAAGATTTACAAACAGTAAAAGAGAGGCAAAGTATCAACATAGCGAGCGTAGGACCCTGTAGTCCATCTTAAATGGCTGCTGTCAATCAGAAAAAGCCAGCCCTTTAAAAGTAACCTAGAAATCTCGTAGTTTGAAAGCTATTTGGTGTACTAGCAGGGCCGGGCTGGGGAGTCAGTTAATTAAATGGGCGCTACGTTATAGGCCCTATAACCTATACTCTGTTACAGGGCGAGTGCAGGGTGCGGGCTGGAGGCTGATCCATGCAATTGCACTATTGCTGCAGCACCCGCCAGTGTGCTTGTCAGATTGGGCAGCTGCCTATAGCCAGCCAATCTGACATGCGCACTTCAGCTTGAACAATCCCAGGGCTGAGAAACAGCCATGGGATTGCAGCCACAGACCCCCAGCTGCAAAATGAGTGTTGGGTTAGCCTGCTCCAACCAATCACGGAATCACGTTGCACAAGGGAGGAAGTCCTTCCCTTTCCTGCTGCTTGCTGGAGTCACCGCTGAGAAAGGAGACGCCGACCGGGGCTCTGTGCACTATATATGGTGAATTTTGTGGGCATCGCGCCCCACCATATTTTAAAGTTGCCAGCCCCCACTGGTGTCTGTACTGCAGGGAAAAGTGAAAGTTCTTTGTGGCTATTACAAGTCCGGCTGCTGTTTTGTCGGCGTGGGGCTGGTCATCAGGTCTTTGTGAGCTGTGGATGTCAGGTGGCGTGCAGTAGGATGGCAGTGGGAAGGTGTTTGAACTGCTTCAGTACTTCCAATACCATGCCCCCTCATGGCATCGATCTGTGCAAGGCAATGCTTCCCAACTCAGGGGGGAAAAGAAGGGTATGTAGGGCTCAGGGGTTTAATGCAACTCAAGACTTCTGTGATGATATAGCCCTCCATTTCCAGGAGAAAGTCTTAAAAATCTTTCATGAGCTCTCCCCTTCCAAGGAAACTGACCTTGCCGGAGAGTCATCTCTGGCATCATCACCTCCAATGCCTGCATTGGCATCCTTCCCTTTTATTACAATCCCTCACATAAAGGAACTCTTACTTGGACTCAAATCTGGTGCTCCCATGGATCCTTGTAGGGTATCCACACTCAAACTGGCTCCCGAACTTACAGCTGAGTTCCTGTGCAAAGTCTTTAACAACATTCTTTTATCTGGGCAATACCCGAACATCTGGAAGGAAGCCACTGTCTCACCTCTTCTTAAGAAACCCAGTACCGACTGGTCAGTGTTGAAGAACTATAGGCCTATCTCCCTCCCCACATCCTCCGCCAAAATGCTGGAAAAAAGTATCAACATCGAGCTCATGAAATATATTGAAGCTCTGGACATCCTGGCCAGCTCTCAGAATGGTTTTCGGGTAGGTCATAGCACAGAATCCGCCTTGGTTGCGGCTTCGGATTGTATCCACATGCAGGGCGACCATTGGCGGATCAGTGGTGCTGATTCTGCTCGACCTCTTGGCGGCATTTGACACCATCTCTCCAGTTCACATGCTTCAGCGACTGCTGGAAGCTGGAGTCACCGGGAGGGCCCTGCAGCTTCTTCACTCTTTCATGCATGGCAGAACCAATGGTGTCAGGTATGTTGGGTTCAAAGCCAAGTCTTTCAGCCTGCTGTGTGGGGTCCCAGGGGCTCCTCGCTCAGCCCTACCCTTTTTTATCTTTATGTGACCCCCCTGGCTTTATTGGTGAGATCTTTTGGCTTTAAGGTCCTCTCCTATGCTGATGACATATAAATCTCTAGCTCCAATGATTTGCAGCTGGTTGCCCCAAAATTCAATCAATTTATGACCAGCATAATACAATGGATGAAGGACAATTCACTTTAAATCAACATGGATAAAACCAAAGTGTTGGTTTTCGGCCCACAAACCTTGATTTGGTCTGCCACCTGGTGCCCCGAAATCTGCGGTCCCCTCCCTCTTCCTGTGATAATGGCCAAAAATCTGGGAGTCCTTTTTGACGAGGGCCTGTCTTTTGATGCCCAGGTGAACCGCAGTTAGTACCTGCTCCTATGTTGTTATAATTCTGAAGAAAGTGCTGACGTACATTCCCTCGGAGCTACATTGGCCCACCATCATTGCACTAGTTACCTCTCGGTTAGACTACTGTAATGCATTATACCTCAATGCCAGCATGGGCTCTCTAAATAAGCTTCAGGTGGTGCAAATCGCTGCGGCAAGGCTCATTCTTAACATCCCTAAACACCAGTCCGTGAGGGAAGGAATCCGTGCCCTGCACTGGCTTCCAGTCAGGAAGCGCATCACCTTTAAGGCCCTGAACTTGGTGTTCAAAGCTATGCATGGCATAGGCTCATCAGATCTTAAAACCTTATTCCATTGGTACACTCCAGGCAGAACCTTGAGATCCTCTGCTCAGAAAAAAGCTGGTCTCTCCCAGAACCACGTCCCGAGGTAGCAGGGCCTAGGTTCACATAGCGCCAAGACTCCCATAGGCATTTGCGCGTTTTATAAAACCCAAAATCAAATCAAATCAGATTTCGCAGGCCCAAATGGGGTGGCCGCTCATTTTGTGTATTGGCTGCTAAACTCTGGAATTCTTTGCCCACTTCTATCACCACAGCAGATTCACTCGAGCCCTTTAAGAAGCTTTTAGGTTTAAAGTATTTTATTGCACCATTGAAAACAATACAAACAAACCAATACAGTTGTCTCGAAAGAGATAGTGCGAAGAATCCACTACAGGGGTGCAACCTGCGAGTATGGTGCGGCAGGTGCAACATTACTCAGATCCTGATGTCAGGTGCACATGCGGTTGAGACAATTCCAAGAACCAACCGCCTCTTACCCAACTCCCCCCTTCCCGTCCCATTCCCGCTCCCTCCTCCCCTCCCCCCGTACTGTGCTAGAGACTCCCCTCTCCCCCATCTCTGCAATGTGCCCACCCCTCCCGCTTTACTTTCCTCCTGGGCATTTCAGGTGGACGGAGCAGCCAGGGACGTTAGCCGTAGCATCCGGAGATACCTGGGACAGGTAATTTCCTTGAATTCTGATTGTAATAAGGTGTGAAATGGCAGCCACAACTCCTCAAACTTGTCCACCTCCCCCACTACCATAAGGGACAGCTTCTCCATTCCCAGGACATGCCACAATCTGTGTAACCAACCGACAGTAGTGGGGGGCGTGGTAGTGCGCCAGTGAATTAGTATGTTCTGGATCGCCGAGCCCAATGCTATCGCTATCTGTCTACCTTTCTTATATCTCAGGGGATACATCAGGCCGTTGGGCAAGCCTAGCAGGACATAGGCAGGGAAGCGGGGCAATTCAATTTCGAAGCACCGGTCTATCTCATCCAAAACCTCCTTCCAATAGGGACTCAATAAAGGGCATTCCCATAGTACATGAGTAAGCGTGCCAATCTGTCCACAATCTCGCCAACAGGTGTGTGTAATGTTACGATTCATTTCGTGCAATCTCTCCGGCGTGTAATACCAGTAGGTGGATATCTTAGTGAACGTTTCAGTGAGCCCGGTGTGGTAAGCGGAGTGTCGTGCCCGGTAGGAAATGTGATCCCAATCTGTGTGGCTCAGCGGCCTTCCCAGCTCCCGCTCCCAACGCTCCCATCCGGGATTGTAGATGTGAAAAGGGGGGGGGGGGTTGCAGGAGCTTATATAGGTCTGACATGAGCTTGGAGTCTGAGGAGTGCGTCGCCAGCCACATCTCGTAAGGCGTGAGCTTCCGGTCTGCCAATTCACGCACCTGCGGTTGAAGTGCCCAATGACGCGCTTGCATATATCTCATGCGTTCCGTCTCAGGCAGGTGGTACTCCCGTCGAAGGTCCTGGAAGGATATGGCGCCCTCCGGGCCATACATATGAAACAGTGCACTGCACCTAGCCGCCCGCCAGAGCGCGAAGGCTCCGGGTTCCATTCCAGGATGGAAGTCCGGGTTCTCGACCAGTGGCGTGAACGGTGACGGGAAGGTGGTGAGCTCATGCTTATCATTCACGGCATCCCATAATCGAATCGGGACTCACGTAGTAAAGGACGCATAGAGGTTGGGGGGGGCGGTGGGCTCTGCGCAGGAAGGGTACCTCCTGTAGCGTTCTGCCCGCCACTGCCTGGTCCTGGAATAACCAATGTTTATCAGATTCCCATCTGCTCCACTCCACCAAATACCGCAGTTGCGCCGCCTGAAAATACTTGTGCAGGTCCGGTATGCCTAGTCCTCCGGATTCAGATGCCAGCGTGGACAAGGCTCTCTTGAGTCTGGGTTTACGGCCCTGCCAAACAAAGCGTGCGATATCCGTCTGGGCCTGTCTAATCCACCCCTTTGGGGGTTGAAGTGGTAGGGCCCGAAAGAGATACAGGACTTGCGGTAGGAGGGTCATTTTCACCGCGGCTATTCTGCCCAGCAATGGCAGCATCCCCTTGTTCCAGCGGGTCAGCTCCTCCTTAATTTTCTTGCCTAAGGCCGTGTAGTTGGCTGTTACCATGGCAGGTATAGAGGGCGCCAGAAGGATGCCCAGATAGGGCACCAGGTCCTTAAACCAGCTCATGGGGAAAAGACTCTGTATTTCAAGTCTCGTGGTGGCGGCTAGCGAGACGTCAAGTGCCGCCGATTTCCCCATATTCATTTTGAAACCTGCCACTGCAGCAAAGGTTTCCAACTCGGCGATGCAAGCAGGGAGCGACTTTCTAGGATCGTCAAGCGTCAAAATCACGTCATCTGCATAGAGACTAACGGTGTGGACATACCCCTCCATCCGGACGCCCGTCACATCAGGGTTCTGACGAATCCTCTGAGCAAATGGCTCCATATAGAGGGCGAAGAGCAGCGGTGACAGCGGGCACCCTTGTCTGGTGCCCCTCTCTATCGCGAACTTATGGGAGTTGCAACCATTCACCCTTACCACAGCGGACGGAAATCTATAGCAGTTGAATATCAGGACTCGAAATTTCTCCCCCATGCCCAGTTTACACAGCACCTTCTCCAAGTAGGGCCAGTGCACCCAGTCAAACGCTTTCTCTGCGTCTATAGAGAGAAGCATACGTTCCCCAGGAACACGAGAGGCCTTTTCCAGGATATGGACCACCCTTTTGGTATTGTCAACCGTCTGCCTACCGGGAATAAACCCTGCCTGGTCCGGGTCCAACAACCCCGGCTGGTGTAGTGCCAGACGCGCCGCCAGGACCCCGGTGTACAGCTTGAGGTCCACGTTCAAGAGCGAGATCGGCCGGTAGGAACCGCACTCAGTCCAGTCCTTACCCGGCTTAGGGATAACCGACACTGTCGCCTGGAGTAGGTCCGGAGGAATAGCTCCCGGCTCAGAGAACGAATTGAAGAGGCGCGTCAACAGCGGCGCCAATTCTTGGCAGAACGTTTTGTAGAAGAGTGGGGTGTATCGGTCGGGCCCTGGGGCCTTCCCATGTTTGAGTCGGGAAATAGCCGTGATCACCTCCTCGATCCGGACTCCCGTTCCAAGGGCTCTGCTTGTTCCGGGGTAAGGGAGGGGAGATTGACCGACTCCAGATAGTCAGCCTCAGCTTGCGCCGAGGAGGGCATACCCGTGTATAGATCGGCGTAGTACCGACGGAAGCCGTCCGCAATCTGGTCATCCTCTGTGGCCGTCACTCCGCCAGGAACCGACAGCTCTATCACCCGGTGTTTCTGGTGTTGTATGCAAAGCTTATTCGCCAGGAGCCGGCCGCATCTGTCACCGCCAGTGTAGTACGCGTGTTTCAGGCGTAGCACCGCGTATTCCGCCCTATCCATGTCTAGTGCAGACAGGAGTTTCCGGGCGGCTTTAAGTTGCCTCCAGACTCGAGGGGCCCCGGTTCTCTGGTGCACCTGCTCCAGCTCCCTTACCTTGCACGTAAGTTCGTCCCTCTTTTGCTGCGATAAACTCGCCACGGAGTACCGCCTTCAAGGCGGCCCATTGTGTCGCTCGAGTGGTGTCCCCATTATCATTGTGTCGTTGATATTCGCTAATCGAGTCACGTATACGTTTCACTACCGACTGCTTGTGCAGTAGGGTGTCCCTAAGGCGCCAGACCCCTCTCGAGGGAGACACTGGAGGCAGCTGGAAAGTACCCGCCACCGGGGCATGATCTGATATTGAAAGAACCCCTAAGTCAGAGGCCGTGGCTAGCTCGTAGACCGGACCCGTCACCAGGAGATGGTCCAATCTCGCGTAGGACTTGTAGGCGTGTGAGTAGTAGGAATAGGCTCGGGTTGTGGGGTCGAGGCGTCGCCACAGATCATGCAGATCAAGATCCTCCAAGTGGGATCTGGCCAATTGCGAGAACTCCCCTGACTGCAGGCGTCTCTGCGTCGACCTGTCTAAGGACGAGTCGAAGACCATATTCAAGTCCCTTCCTATAACAATATGTCTATCCAGAGTGGTCGCCACGTCCTCCAGGGCCGTGCGCAGAAACTGTTCTTGGTGGCTCGTTGGGGCTATATATCGAGCCTACAGTGAACACCATATATTTACAACAAGTTTCAGAACCTGGCTGTATGCAAATTAGTCTGTTCCTGTCCCAGTGCATGATGGGAACAGGGCAAACCAAACTACAAAAGCCAATTCTTACACTGGGAAGGAAACAAGCTCCCGGGGACCGGTTTCTGGCATTACAGCCGTCTTCGGCCCGGTTTGCTTGAATCCTGATGGTGCAATGAGCAAGGGTCTCACATCTGAGAATACCCTTCCATGCTTAGGGTGGACAAAAATATTTACAACAAGGGGTGGTGAGGGACAGAGTCTCTGAATTAAGCAGAAAGCTCTCACCCAGTCAAGAGATCAGGGCTAGATCCAACACCGTTTCCTTTCTGGTGAAGAATTGGCTTGGTAGTTTGGTCTACCCTGTTCCCATGATGCACTGGGCCAGGGACAGACTAATTTGCATATTGCCAGGTTCTGAGCTGTAATGGTGAAGTGAGCTAAATAACGGTGATGGATCAAGCCCTGATCTTTGGACTGGGTAAGAGTGGTCTGCTTAATTCAGACACTCTGTTCATCACCACCCCCTTTTCTACAGTGAACACCAGACCTCCCGTCTTGACCCTGTAAGCTAGGAGCCTCCCTTTCGGTTCTGATACTTTATGCAAGCTCTCCCCCTTAAACTTCTTAGACACCAAAATTGCAAACCCCGCTCTTTTGGAGTTACCGGATGAGAAGTACTGTGTTGGGAATTTCGGTGACCGCAGCCTGTGGCAGTCTTTGGCTAGGAGGTGGGTCTCCTGTAAGAGACAAATGTCTGCTTGGGTGTCTTCAAGTAGGGACAGCACTGCCTTCCGCTTGACTGGGTTATTCAGCCCCTTCACATTTAAAGTAACAATCTTAAGGGCCATCAGCGAGAAGGATACGGGCAGTACTTTGCAAGCCGGTCGCGGCCCTGTAGGGGCGGCTTCAGTGTCAACAATGCGAAAAGGTGGTGTGAGGTGAGAGCAAATGCCACCACAGCACAGTACGGTTCCCGATTCCCTCCCCCCCCGCCCTGATAACTTCCCTCCTACAGCCCAACTCCACCCCACCCCCCACTCTTCCATTCAACTCCTGAACCCAAAACCCCTCCAATCAACTCCCTCTCCTACCCCCCTCACACCCAACCGTTCAAAGAACTCCATTGTCCCAGTCTGGTCCGCAACGGACAAGTCCGTGGAAAGTTATGTAAGTGGACGTCCAGCCACAACCTACTCCCTCCCGCCGCCCCCCGCCCCCGGAACCCTCGCACCTGCAATGATGATGAGGCCAATACGATCTCCCCCCTGAGTATGCTCAGGCCGTATAGGCCACATCACCAGTCGTCGTGTCTCTGGACACCTACCGTATGGCACTGTCCATTTCTGCCCGGATAGTAGGTGAGTCGGGTCTCGTGGGCGGAGGTGGGGATCGCCTTCTCTGGAGCGTCTGCAAACCGTCCCTGGTGCTGCTGAGGTACTGGGTTTTCTCGGAACCAATACTATTACAATAACCCAGCGGTGTCAGGGCAACACCCAAAGACTCCGTATTCCCCTGTCTTGGCAAACAGAGACACGGGATACTTCTCGATGACGTCAAAGACCAAAGTTTATTGGTTGCAACCAGGGACAGAGGTCTACGAAGTACACATGGGTAGTTCGACAGAGACTGCACCACCTCAATGAACGAAACTCGGTCTTTTATGCCGAAAATTATGCCTCTGGCAACATCACAATTTACATTCGGTGCATACAAACTAACCAATGAACAAGTAGCATTTCAAAAAGTAACGAATCACAACAGTCAAAGTTAATCCCACTTTCTGTTGTCCAGCCCACCAAAACGATCGCACATATGCTAAGTTTCCTGCTCGATCAGGCCGGACAATCCCACCATAAAACCTTCAACCCAGATCGATGAACATGTCGTAAAGGAAAGGCAGAAACAGATGGAAAGGAGATAGGGGAGTGGGAACGGTGTGCCATAAAGTCAGGGCACGTCCTGCTCTTTAATCTTTATCAGGCCAGCTGCTGAACAAGGAACTGGCTCAGCGGGATTCACCCCAGGCGAGGAGTCAGTTCGGCCAGGTCAACCAGAAGTCAACTAAGGCGTACATGTCAAGGACTCGTTCGGCCACGATCATAGGGCCTATGTTAGGGCAACCACACAAGATGGCTGCCACATACAAAATGGAACCCGAGGGTTCAAACTAAATCCTCAAATGCAGAGTGTTCCCCTATATCGATTCATACGAAAACACTCAGACACGCTACACTCGCCATTTGCGGTCTGTTGACACCAAAATCGTCCATTTCCGACGATCTTTATAAATCGGGTTTCGGAACTATCGAACCCAATTCGGGACCACGGAACCACAGACCCTCCTTTTGCCCTATCATAGGCAAAAAACCCAGACCCATTTTAATCTGAATCCGGATCTATATTCATCAAGTCATCGATATGCTGTTGTAGCATCATCTTATTACGATGCATTCTCTCTGGACAGGCTTCCGTATGCACAAAGTAGCACAAAGGCCACAAATAGCCGGAGCACACTGTACACAGAGACAAAACATGAACAAAATCGCTAAAACCATACCAATGACCATCAGAATCTTCCAACCCCTAGTGGATATCAATCCCCATAACCATCCCATCAAAGACCAATCCCCTTTGTCCAGATGGACAGAATCGGAGATCTTGTGCAATTTGGAAATGGCCTGGAGGACTGACGGAGCATTGTCAGGAATAAAAACGCAGCAGCTCGATTGAATCAATCTACAAACTCCCCCTCGATCTGCCAGAATAACGTCTAGGGCAACTCTATTCTGAAGTGTCATAAGTCTATCCGACTGGAGCTCAGCAGTCAGGTTACCAAGGGCACCGGCGGTCTCCACTATGGTGGACTCAACCACTCTCGTAAGCTGACGAATGTTCCTACTGTTAGCCATGGGTCCCCAGAACGGCAGAAAACCCTTGAAGAAATCACCCAATTCTTGTCCTGCAGTGTCTTCTTGGCTAAAGACACCTCTAGCAATTCTCGTCTTGTGGTAATCTGCCACAGCTGTAAAAGTGGGGGGTAACAGAAAGGAAACAAAACATGTGCCCGAGAAGTCGGCGGGCAACTATGTATACGCTTTGTCATAGCAAACAAAGTAAGTACCCTTAGCAGCTAAGAACGCTGGAGAAGACTGAGACGGAAACACATAAGTCTCAGCGCAAACGCTCTTCCCTAACTGAGCCTTCGGATTCTTACCGTTGCCCTGCAGACAATAGTAGCCCTTATGGGGCACTATCCAGATCGGTAGAGGACTTTTCGCTCGCTGGTTAATACTCAGACTAACTCCATATCCAGTTACGTTCCAACCACTATATGGTTGCCTCTCATCTTTTGGAATAGTCTCTACTGCATTAGTCCCTTTAATCATGTCGACTATGCCTCTAGCTATAGGACTATTCTTCGGATTATCTCTCGGTGAACGTAAGGGGTCAACACTGTGGGCATATATGAACATGGTTCTATAAGCTCGAATCGAACCATTCAAACTAAAGGGCAAGACCAAATAAGGAATTCCTTTATCGGTTGTATGAGGCAGCAAACCACAAATCCAGCAGTTCGTTGTATTGATCACTAACTGATGCTGGTGCAAAAGCTGTATGAAGGAATTATTGGAGAATTCCTTACGTCTGACTACCTCATATTCGGGCAAAGGGTGGAAAGAATGAGAGGAAACAGTAGGTAAAGGTGTAGATTGCACAGTGGAATTAAACGTCATTTTAAAAACAAATGCTACATAACCAACTATGAAAATTACGAAACTCAGTAGTAAAAGTATGCATGGTATCAAAAAGCATTTCTTCGACATTATTTTGCAAATAAGTTTTCTAAAAGTCAGTGTCTGCACAGGTCTCTCCAACTCAAAGAAATCCATCCTAAACTAAAGTTGCTGCCCGCGGTGGTTGGTTGATTCTGCTTGAGAGTGCCTCTGCTGCACCCAGGAAGACTGCCTCGGACCAACAGAACCCAGGACCTAGTGTCTCAGGCTTACACTTCCAAGACTGGTAGCAACCGCGACCCTAGCAGCAAGAACCGGATGGCAGTTCAAAAAAACAAAAATACGTAGATCCTTGGTGGAGAGTTAACCTGCAAACAGTAAAAAAAATCAACTTTATTAATTTTTTATTTGTCCTTAGTTCTCGATCTCAAATTGTATCTATTGCTTCCAGGTAACTCTTGATCATCAAACAAAAGATGAGGCTCAGTAGTGTCTAATCGATCTGCAGGGGGTATTGATGCTTGCAAAAAACGGTCGCTCTCCAGTTCTGAGCTAGTCCCAATCAAACGAGCATCACTGAACGTTACGAATTTCGGTATTGTCTCAGTTTCAGAATCTGCAAGACCATCCTGAACCCACTTATCATACGGCAAAGGTAAGGGTGCTTTCTTCGTGTGGGAGCCGTGGATCCAGTGGCGTTTCCCACGTACTCGCACCGCAGATCTCGTAGATAACAGGACCTGGTAGGGCCCAGTCCAACGGGGCTGCTCGTTCTTAGTTCGCTGAAAATTTCTGACGAAGACCCACGAGCCAGGTTCTAAGGCGTGGCCTGGATCTTCTGTAGCTTGTGGAAGGGAGTCATATACCTGTTGGCGTAAAACACTCATTTTAGTTGTCAATTCATGCAAGTAATCAAGCAAAACAGGATATTCGAGGTCGCTAAACCTCGTTGGTCTTGGTACGCCCCAAACATTCGCCGGGCGACCAAACACAACTTCATACGGACTCAAACCCATTCGTGAATGCACAGTCATTCGGGTGGACAAAAGTGCTAATGGCAAGGCATCTGGCCATTGTAAACCAGTGCTCTCTTGAATTTTGGCCAACTTAAGTTTCAGAGTGCCAATATAGCACTCAACTAAACCAGCTGATTGGGGATGATTTGCAGCGTGGAATTTCTGCCTAATTCCGAGACCATCACACACTCTCTTCATCACTTGACCCACAAACTCACTTCCGTTATCACTCCAAATTATTCTCGGCAAACCAAACCTCGGAAAAAACTCCTTGATCAAAGCTTTCGCAGTGGACAGAGCAGTGTTGTCCTTAAGGGGGTAAGCTTCTACCCATCTAGAAAAAGAGCAAACAACCACTAACACATACTTTAAGTTGTTGCATCTTTCCATATGGATAAAACCTAGCTGCAAAGCCTCAAACGGATACGTAGGAAGAGCAAAATGACCAGCTGGTGTTGGAGTTCCCTTACCAGGATTATGCATCAAACACACCATACAGTTCTTGACCAAATTCTCTGCACATCTGGGTATTCCCACATTCTGCCAAACCGGACCCAACAACTTGCAAATCCCTTTCACACTAATGTGTGCCAATCCATGCGCCTTTGTAACAACTTGAAGCACATACGCGTTTGGCAGCAACCATCTTTGATGTTCCGACAAATCAGTCCAACAACCATTCGAATCCAACCTACCCTTACTCTCGCACCATTCATCCAACTCTTTCTCAGTGGACTCACTCTGGATAATCTTCACACTCTCAATAGTGTCTTCGCACATACTCTTCTCTGGAACCCATCTCGCTGGACCCGCAATATACATTTGACTCGTCACATTCCTAGCAGTTTCTTTCGCAACTTCATCCGCAAATGCATTACCACGACCAACATCATCCGTAATCTTTCTATGGGCACTGCATTTCATGATCGCTATTTGCAAAGGTAACGTAAGAGATTCAAGAAGTTCATTCACCAGCTGCCCATGCTGGATCTTCGTCCCATGCAATGTCATAAATCCAAGTTCACGCCACAATCGTCCAAAGCTATGAGCCACTCCAAATGCATACTGACTATCAGTATACACATTCACTCGTTTCCCTTTCGCCAACACACATGCTCTCGTGAGTGCAATTAATTCCGCCGCTGGCGCAGAATTGTGTGGGATACGTGCAGCTTCGACAACTGTATGTAAAGTCGTCACGGCATATGCTGCAGTGGTATCGCCATTTGGTAATTTAAAACACGAGCCGTCAACCCACAAAGCATCATTACAGTCAGGAAGAGGAGTATCTCTTAAATCTATCCTCCCTTTCGTTTCTTCTTCTGTTCTCAAGAAGCAGTCGTGTTGCTCTTCGCTATCATCGTCTGTCTCAAGCGAAATCGGCAACAGCGTAGCCGGATTTAGGGTATTGCACCTCTTGATGTGCACATGGCTTGCTAACAACGTAAGCTCATACCCTGACAACCGAGCACTAGTCAAGTGCTGTGTCTTCGTCCGATTTAACAAGGTATCCACTGCATTTGGAACCATAACCACTAGCGTATTGTCCATAACTAAACCAGCAGACTGTCGAATCGAAACAGCCGCTGCTGCAGTTGCTCTCAAGCAACTCGGCAATGCTCTAGCCACAGGATCTAATGTTGACGAAAAGTACGCACATGGGCGTTGCTTCCCGCCAAATTGTTGAGTCAAAACCGATAATGCACATCCCTCTCTCTCATGGACATACAATGTGAAAGGCTTGCTGTAGTCGGGAGTACCCAACACAGGAGCCGAACACAACGCATTACGTAGTTCAGAGAAACTTTTTTGGCATTCCTCAGTCCAAGGAATCGGATTTGGAGTATCCTTAACCGTAAGAGCTATCAAAGGTTTCGCTAGAAGGGAAAAATTTGGGATCCACTGTCTACAGTACGACGTAATGCCCAAAAACGCACGTACTTCTCTCTGTGTCGTAGGGACACTCATTCTCGCAATAGTCTGGATTCTTTCTGGGGTCAGTTTCCTTCCCTCCTTCGATAAGAGGTGACATAGATAGGTTACTTCTTGGCGACAGAATTGCAATTTCGAGAGAGAAACTTTATGATGGCATTCAGACAAACGAGACAACAAACCCACGGTGGCATCCTTACATATGTCTTCTGTATCGGCAGCGACCAACAAATCATCAACATACTGGATAAGGGCTGCACCTTCGGGCAAGGCCAACAAGTCAAGTTGCGTCTTCAGAGCTTGACTATAGATAGATGGACTCTCGCAATAACCTTGAGGAGCGCGCTTAAAGCAGAAACTTCGTCCTCCTAAAGAGAATCCAAAAATATCTCTACTCTCTATGGCAATCGGGATGCTGAAGAAAGCATTCTTCAAATCAATCACCGAAAACCAGGTAGCAGAAGTTGGAATCAATGTCAATAATGCAGTAATGTCGGGTACAACAGGAAACTGTGGAACAACAATTTTATTCACTTCACGAAGATCGATAACAAACCTATATACAGGAGGCTGTGAAGAATCAGTTCTGTTCAAGACAGGCAAAACCGGACTATTACACACATTACCTCGAGTCTCTTCAATAACACCCTTGTCGATCAGATCATAAATGATCGCCAAAAGCGCTCGTTCACCATCGCTTGAAATACGATATTGCGGAATGCGCGGTAACTGAGCATTCGCCTTCAGCGTCACAACATATGGGGGAATATCTAACAGGCCCACATCATTTGGACCCGTAGCCCATAACGAATCCGGTAACGAAGACAACTCAGGTGAAAGACAATCTTTCGAAACATATATCGGAGAGATCACATTCTCACCCAAAGTAAGATGTACTCCGGACGAAGAACAGTACAAAGTTGCATACAATCTCTTCAACAGGTCAAGGCCTAGCAAGTTCTCATTACAACCTGTAGTCAAGAGAAGGGGTGCTTCGAACCTACGAGGACCAACAGAAAGAGGCAATGGAACGGAAATCGGAATCATAACGGGGGCGCCAGAAAAGCCTATAGAAACATTATTAAAGCCAGACAAAGGTGCGCCAGGGAGTTTAGAATGCATAATAGAACTCTTCGTAGCATCAGTGTCTAGCAGAAAAGGCTCTGACACACCTGATGCAATCACTTCCACGTAAGGTCCACTCTGATCTACCGGAACTGAAACAACTCCCTCTCTTTGTCCATGGCTGTCCTAACAATCATTACCTTGCTCCTCATCACCTTCAGCATAGTAATCGTCTACGTAGTACTGTGTAGACCTACCAGAAGGATTCTGCTGTTGATCGAAACTGTTCATTGAATTCTGTGGAGGCAAAGGGCGCGCGTTTTGTCCGCGACCTCTACCTCTAGGCGCTTGTTGAGCACCTCTACCTCTAACACCAGGAGCACTATTAGCACGTTGCAACAAAACCGGACAACTGTTCTTATAAGGGCCCTCTTCTCTGCAATATTCACACTGGTTAGGCCCATACTGAATACGCTGTTGTTGAGGAGTCTCGTCTCTTTGCGAGTTCCTCGAATACTGTTGAGGCAGCTGATAATCGCGCTGATTATTAACACGGGGTGGATAAGCTTGTTGTAGAAGAACTTTAGTCTTCAATTCCTTAGTCTTCTTAACCGCTCTCTCTAACTCATCCTTACGCCTATTCTCGTAGTATTGAGCCGTAGCAAGAATTTGCGCCGACGTAGAAACAGGCCAAGCACTCTCGGAATCCTTCAACTTAGTACACAGCTCAGGAAGAAGATTGTGCACGAATTTATCAACGAACAATCTCTGGCCACCTTCAGTAGCCATATCCTGACCACTATGATCAACGAAAGTTTCCTCGAAACGCGAGAAAAAGTCTGAAACAGACTCGTCTTTCTTCTGCTTACAGGCTGACAATTTGTCCCAATTAACACGGACTTCAGGCATTAAAGTCTTCATGAAAGTGATAATTCTACCAGGAAGTTCAGCAATAACATCTTCAGGCTTAGCACCTCCAACTTGTCTATCGTTTGTTGCAACAAGATTCACCCATGAATCGCCCAATTCATGATCATGATCTGTATGCCGAATGACATTCCAGATGGACTGTGGGACAACATTCCCAAACAACATATCTATATCCGCCAAATTCATAACGCACAAACTCACAGTTTGTGTAAGTTCTTTATAATATCCTGCCGGATTCTTCCGCGGATCTGGTAAAGTCTGCTTAAGCGCTATAACTTCTGCATGCTTCCATGGTACATGGACCCACACTCGCTGAAAGTGCGCTAAAACAGGTGGCTGAGCAGCAGCATCAGCAGGTCTCCATACCGGAGGAACCTCTCGTATCGGATATTGACGCGCATGTCTCCTAACTGATGAATCTGGCTCAAACAGCCGTTCAGTAGGGACATCGCTACGAAGTGACAATAACGTCAATACTGCTTTCTCAACATCGAGCAGACTCACATTCGTTCCTTTAGCAAATTCTGAACGTAATCGAGACAATTCTACATGAACTCTACCCAATCTGTCCATCCATTGTTCATGGAGGAACGCACACATAAGCTCAAAAACATAGCGCTGCTTTGGTGCTTCCCATTGTCGGAAAACATCCATAATACCTTCTAGATCATACTGGGACTTATACGTCACCCATCTACGTGCCATATGGTCCAAAACCCCTCGCTCATCTGTATCAGGCAATTGGCTACGCGATTGTCTACGCTCACTCACAGGAGACATACCCATTTGTCCCAACAAAGGAGTTAGAAAATTAGAAAAGGCAGCGGTCACCCGCTGTCTAGGAGAAGGAACAGTCGGAAGGACAAGAGGAGACGAAACAGTGGTAGTAGTAGGATCCATAGTCGGAACAGGCATAGAGGCAGTAGTAGTAGGAAAAGGCAAAGTTGGCAACCCTTGAGAAGGCTGCGCATAAGGAACAACAGCCAACAAAGAAGCTGGCTGTGGAGGAATAACAGGAGGCAAAGCAATAGGTGCTTGCGCGGCTACGACCGGTGGTGGTGGTGCCGTAGCATTCTGCACATAAGGTGGTGGTGAATTTAGCAAATGCGACATCAAAGGGTCTTTCACAAGCTCCTTATCGTCTTTCTGCTCTTTAGCCGGCAAGACTGGGTAGCATCTGTCTACCGCTAACTTCCTCAGTCTAAGCATCTGCTCACTGTTTTTCTCTTCTTCGTCATCTCTGTATGCAACGGCAGCTTTCACCATTGACATACCCTTTCTATTCTTCTTTGCTAACTTAATTTCTTTCTGTTTGGCTTCCTTGCGCCATATACGGAACAACCTCACTTCAAGGTTATCTAAAACTTCTGTCTCGAAACTACCATAACGGGGCCACTGTCATTCTTTGTATATTTTACCCAAATCTCATTATAGCTAATAGGACCTACTCCATGTTTCACATACAACTCGTATGTAGGAGTTCCGATCGGAGGAACCGGACAGGAATCCTCTAACCGGGAATCCCTCAACGTACCACAACTAAACAAATTCCTAAGACTGCTAAAACCAGGCATCTTGCTCACTAGTCTAGCTTCAAACAACAAGGGTAATCTAAAATCGATAAGCTCGTGAATACACGAATCCCTTGGCTTTGGGGACTGCAGGTACCAAATCAAAGCTATCCACTAAAGGATACAAAACAAACTAAGAACTAGGAGACGCTCCCTTTATACTTAACTGAATTGTCGATGGCGTCACCAGAAGACCCGTCAATCGTCTCGCTCTACAAATGTCTAAGGTTCCAAAACAGGGCGACAGTCAGGGCAGCAGTCTTTCGTAGCCGTCGGGACGCGGGAAACCTCGCAGCAAAGACCTTCGGAACCACGTCGACATACAGGGGTCGCTGAAGTGGCTGGCCAACCTCTGGAATTTTCTCACGAAGCTCCTCACGAACCTCTGGCTTGGACCGGTACCGATGAAGTCGCCCCACATGGGGCGCCAATTGAGGTACTGGGTTTTCTCAGAACCAATACTATTACAATAACCCAGCGGTGTCAGGGCAACACCCAAAGACCCCGGATTCCCCTGTCTTGGCAAACAGAGACACGGGATACTTCTCGATGACGTCAAAGACCAAAGTTTATTGGTTGCAACCAGGGACAGAGGTCTACGAAGTACACACGGGTAGTTTGACAGAGACTGCACCACCTCAATGAACGAAACTCGGTCTTTTATGCCGAAAATTACGCCTCTGGCAACATCACAATTTACATTCGGTGCATACGAACTAGCCAATGAACAAGTAGCATTTCAAAAAGTAACGAATCACAGCAGTCAAAGTTAATCCCACTTTCCGTTGTCCAGCCCACCAAAACGATCGCACATATGCTAAGTTTCCTTCTCGATCAGGCCGGACAAACCCACCATAAAACCTTCAACCCAGATCGATGAACATGTCGTAAAGGAAAGGCAGAAACAGATGGAAAGGAGATAGGGGAGTGGGAACGGTATGCCATAAAGTCAGGGCACGTCCTGCTCTTTAATCTTTATCAGGCCAGCTGCTGAACAAGGAACTGGCTCAGCGGGATTCACCCCAGGCGAAGAGTCAGTTCGGCCAGGTCAACCAGTAGTCAACTGAGGCGTACGTGTCAAGGACTCGTTCGGCCACGATCATAGGGCCTATGTTAGGGCAACCACACAAGATGGCTGCCACATACAAAATGGAACCCGAGGGTTCAAACTAAATCCTCAAATGCAGAGTGTTCCCCTATATCGATTCATACGAAAACACTCAGACACGCTACACTCGCCATTTGCGGTCCGTTGACACCAAAATCGTCCATTTCCGACGATCTTTATAAATCGGGTTTCGGAACTATCGAACCCAATTCGGGACCGCGGAACCACACTGCGCCTACGACGAGGCGTAGGAGTGTCTTCATCCGTCGCGGTAATTCCCAACACTCTGCAAACGTCCTGGAGGGATCGGAGCTGATGCAGGGTCCCATTCCAGCGAAAGATGAGCCGAAAAGGGTAGCCCCAGGAGTACCGTGTATCATGTTCTCTTAAGAAATCTGTGGCTATTTTGAATGCCTTACGTTTCTGCAGCGGGATCGTTGATAAGTCCTGATAAAGGGCCACCTGATGACCCCGGAAACGCAGGGATTGCTGTCGCCGGGCCTCCCGGAGAATCCGTTCTTTCAAAGGGAAGTCCGGCAGGAAGGCCAGAATATCCGGGGGCGGTGCCGAGGCCCGTTGTGGCAGGCCCACTCTGTGTGCCCTATCAATTCTAACTGGGAAGTCTCCAGGTTCGCCCAGTATTTCTTGAAACAGGCCCCTCAGGTAGGCGGCCACATCCTCTCCTTCTTCCCTAGATGGAACGCCACGGACCCGGATGTTGTTGCGCCTAGACCTGTTCTTAAGGTCTTTGGGGTGGGCCTGGAGGTCGATCTGTTGATCCCTGAGCCGCATGACCTCCTGCTGCAAGTGCGTGATCTCCTCATCTCGGGAGTGGCCGGCTTCCTCCACAGTGTTCACTCTCTCCCCCAGGGAGTCAACCTCTCTCCGGACTTCGCGGACCTCCCCGGCCACTTCCTGCTTCAGTGTCTGGAAGTCCTCCCTGAGGGAGCTGAACAGCGACTCCAGGAAAGATCTGGTTACCGGGGGCTCCCCCCCTCTGCACCTCGAGAGCTGGTCGGGGGACTCGAAGCAGGCTGACCCCTGTCCTGTCTTGGGGCGCCTCTGCCCAGCATTTCCGGTAAGGTGCGGTCTTCTTTCTTTCCCCCTCTGTTGCTCGACATCGTGGAGGTGGGGACGTGTTGCAGGAGGGAAGGCACTTACAAAGTTCTGCGTGATATGGCGATGCAGGGGCCAAGACCCACGCAGCAGCACCCCCCGGGGCGTCACCTCCCAGTCCAATTCCAACCGGCGGGCTCCCAGGACCCCAAGGGTGCCGACTCAAGGAAGGCCGCAGCCGGCCGCCTTCAGTGGTAGGTCGCTCCAACTGCTCCGTGGAGTAGGAGTAAATGTCTCGTAGCGGTGACAATAGAGTAATCCACCTCCTCTCCAGGGGCGAACCACCGCGTTGTCAGGGCACCGACCTCTGCTTCGGGCCGACGCACGTGCTACACCACTCCTGCTGGAATCAGGGCCGCACCCCTCCGTGCTACAGCGAGAGGCGCCATGGGTCGGTCCCCCTCCTGGTCGTTGCTTGCCACCGCAATCACCGCTCTACTCCGTGCGGTGCACAGGGATGTCCTACGTCCTCTAGGGGTCCGCCAGGGAAACTCCCGATCCAGCAGCTGGGCTCCGACTCCGTAGAGGGGAGGGAGAGGAGGCAGGGGCCCACCTCCAGTCCGGGCTGTGGGCTCGCGCGCCTACTCCGCGCTACTGGCCCGGCAGAGAAGACTACTCGGGAGTTGAGGCAGGGCGGGGGTCAAACGCCACGCATGTGGTCAGCGGGGCTCTCCCAAACTCCCCCCGGCATCCGTTCGTCACCACCGACCAGCCGGAACCCTGGGAGGGGGTCCGGGGGTCGGCGCGTAGATACAGGCTTCCCGGCCTACCTGATCCCCGGTCTGGCATAGCAGCCCTCTGCTGGCTCCACCCCCGTGTCACTCCGGCTGGTGCTCCTTCGTTCTGCTGGGTACCTCCGCGTGTGGACTTCACCGGAGGCCTGCAATGGGAGCGCCTTTGTGCTGCCGGTCCTTGCTGTGTCGCCGAAGCCCTTCACGGGACCTCCGGCGGATCGCAGCTGGCGGCCCCTCGGGTCTCCGCCGGTTCCTAGGCCAGCCCTCGCTCTGGGGACGTCTCCGGCGCAGCGCCACCGGGTCTGCAGGGTTACAGGAGGCTTCTGGCTGCTCCGCCGCACTCTCGACTGCACTGGGTGTCTTATCCGCTCGATCCGGGGGAGATCAGCGGTACAGGACGGTGAAGGGCTGAGGAACTTGCAATTACTTTCTTTATACCATGCGCATAATCGATATTTTATAATTAGCATGATGTATCTAAATGTTACCTTACATGTACGCAAACATTAGCATAAAACCATCTGCCATATTTTAGAAACTCCGTCCTGCACCACTCCCCGCATTTTAACCTTTCTTAGCCTGACCCGCGCCATTTTGTGGCCTTGCTGGAAGCCTTACACTAACAGACCGCACTCATCCTTTTCCTCTTGTCAGCGTTCTCCTGAGAAATAGCCCAACTGTTGCAGAACTGCTGTTTCAGCTCGTTAGGCCTGTCAAGGTTGTAGGTAGCCAAGGAGGGCCCGATAAGCACATTCCAGGAGGGAGCTGGGTGGGCTGTGCCGGAGCCGGCAGAAGGGAGTCACCCATTCGACCTTGCTAAACTGAGATGAGCTAAACCATGAGTTCTTTGTGTGCCTTATATGGTCTTTTCCTCTCTGCACCAAACTGTACCAGCTTGTATTTTTCCATGTTGGGCCATGGTTTCGCCAATGCAACTGTATATATGTGATGTCCTGATAATGTGCCAGCAGTCTTCTTGGCAGACCTAGTGGGGTTAGGTCGCAAGGAGCTCCTCTGGCAGAGTTTGTTTGTTCTAATAAATGCTTGGACCTTCTACACTGCCAACTGACTGATTATTGGTAATGGGAATGTGATTGTTTATAGAAATAACTATAATAAGGGGTTTGTAAATAATTTTCGTTACTTCAGGGCCTCCGGGGTCTCGGGAGCTCACGGCGAGAGCATCCTCTCAGCCCGCCATCTTGGCCACGACCCCTTTAAGAAGCTTTTAAAGACCTGGCTCTTTGCCTCCTAGCGGGTTGGTGTTAGCCTCTACTCCATCTCGCCCAGCGCCTTGATACCGTTTGGTTTTAGTGCCCTTTATACATTTTCATCCTATCATATCCTAACCTTCACAGACGGCATGGGGCTCCCGGTGCACCACACAAGAGCTATTTTACAGAGTCGTGTTTGGCGGTGTTTTGAGTAGCAGATATAAATACACAGTCTGTTGACAGTCTCTGGGTTTCCTGTGGTATTTCGAAAGACACTGAACTCCCAAATTACTCCTTCAGAGGGAGTTGAAAACACCAAGGAATGTTAAGAGGGAGGCTTGGCTTCCACTGCACGCAAGCTTTGCTGTTATCTGTCAGACTCTGGCAGTCTGAGGTGATTGATTGCTGTAACATTCCTGGAGTTTCCATTAACCACCCAAACACTGAAGCATATCCAGAAGAAAGCTTGTTGTGCTGTACTGGCCAAAACCTTGTCCACGCCCTGCAGTTCACACGACTCAGACTTCTTGCACTTATTCAAGCAGCATGGGCTTTGGGTTTGACATTTATTTATTTCTCATAATAGCTCACACTTTCATGGACGACAATTTGGGTTCGGGGTAACGAGGGGGAGCAGCTTCTACTTATACCATGCCCATTGCACCCCTTTTCTCATGGGACATGAGCACAGCAGCAGGGAAGCAAATAAGGTGTTAAGAGCCTTAGAACCATGTTTACTTTCTGTAGTTTCTACCCCTAGACGTTCCAAAATCCCACTCACCTGCCACCAGCACAGATAAATCTGTCTCAGAGTATAACGTGCAATTGCGCACAGCAGTGACGTTGCGCTGGTACACCGACAGGGATGGGCCTGGTTGCCTGGTCAACAAGCCGAGCCTCTGTATGGCAAGCTCCTCTTAGCGAGGCATCTTTTACAAAGTGGAATTGACACAATAATAGTGAAGTAAATAAGTTTATTCGTACAGAAGACCCCCAAGATGCGTTAACATGCGCAACTCTCCACGCGATGTAGTCCGCAATTCCTCTCGTGATGTGGCTCGAGAAGCAGTAAGTTTGAAAAAAAACAACACAAACTTCTTTTCCTTTCCACTTCTAGCGTTGTGCTTAAAATTAAACAGCCTGATTCATCAATCATATTTGCGCTCGCAAAGGGCCAGATTCTGAGAATCTGGCCCTTTGCGAGTGCAATTTTTGCATTTGGGATTCATCAACCCAAATGCAAAATTCGCTATTTAGAAACTCGCAAATTTGCGAGGAATAGCATTTAAGGAATCTCTATTAGAGATTCCTTAAATGCTATTCTTGAAACATTTTAAAATTGCGAATTCGCAATTTTCGGCCGCTATTTACCGCGAGGTCAAACCTCGTGGTAAATAGCGAAAACTTAGAAAAATGCTTTTAAAAGCATTTTTCTAAGTTGCATGTTACACACACACATGTCCTTTGGACATGTGTGTGCGCAACACCTGTTGAAATGTGCATTTAAGGGGTGCTTTGGACACCCCTGGCACCCTTCAAATCGCTATCTTATTTGCGATTAGCAAATTGCTAATCGCAAATAAGGAATAACTCCCCATTCATTCCTATGGGCCTTTTGGCCCTTAGGAATGAATGGGGAGTTATTCCTTATTTGAGATTAGCAATTTGCTAATCGCAAATAAGGAATCTGTAGGAATCGCATTTAATTTTGCGATTCCTACATGAATTCCGTTTTGCGAGTCTGTATAGCGATTCCTTATGAATCGCTATTTCAGACTCGCAAAACGGGTCTTTCGTGAATCTGGCCGAAAGTCTTTTCCTTTCCACTTCTTTGTTAAATTTATACTTTATTGCACCTTCGATGTAAGCACACAGCACTCATCGCCTACAACCCGGAGGCCGGCGGCAATAATAGATAGCACCTAGGACAATGGGCAGTAGTCGCATACACAGCCGTAGTGCCAGCATCCCGGAGGCCTGGCGGCGTACACATAGGAAAGAAAAAACCGTTCTGCAGAAATAGCTTTTGACAGATATCAAAAATAAAATAGTTAATGCTGGTGCCGACACCCATGACCATAGTTCGGTGTGCAAAAATAATGCAGTTAGTTCGTTTGTGCTAAACAAAGTCTCGGAATCACGGAAACAAAATACCCTGAAAGAGGGAGGAAAAAGAGTGCAATAAACCCACAGCTGAACAAACCCCCACCCCTCAAACAAGCCGGCCTACCCGTACCCGTGTCCACCCACCCACCTGCTATAACTACTGATTCTACAGATAAACTTTGCACCTACGGCTAAGGACCCGAGGGCCCAATGGTGTGATGCGGATTTCAAAAGGGACCCCTAAGGCCACCCTCCCTGCACAACCATCCCGGGGACTCACGCACCCAACTTCTAAACTGGCAGCAGCAAGGAACCAGACAACCACCTCCGGGAAGAGGACAGTCAACCATGTAACATGCCAACCTCCGCCGCCTCCACCCCGCCCTCCTGCAGCTCATCCAACTCCTCCCCTTCAGGGTCCGACTCACCGCTCCCCTTGGCGCACTGATATTCCCTATATAACCCCCAGAAGTTCTTAGGGCGACTCTTTGGGGGAAGCAGTTCATTATACACCTCAGATTGTGTACAGCAATACAGCAAATCCGTCTCCCAGCGCCTTTTAGTGGGAACCGGCCCCCTCATCCAGCACAACGCAACCAGGCGCTTGGCCGTCAGCAAAGCCATATCAGCCAAGCGCCGCACCGCCACTGGCAACGGTTTGGAAAAACCCAGCAGCGCCAGAGCCGGGCACGGCAGAACCTCCGTTCCCAACATCGTACTAAGTTCCGAGAATACCTCCCGCCAAAACGTATGAATACTAGGGCAAGTCCAGGACATGTGCAAAAAATCAGCTGTGGGAAAATGGCATCGCTCACACTCCGCCGACTCCCGCAATCCGTACCTGTGCATTCTGTCCGGTGTGTAGTAGACCCGCTGTAAATACTTAAAATGTATCAGACGATGTCTACTATTAAGTGAGATCTTTCTAGTGTTCGTACAGCAGTATTGCCCCATCTCATCTGAGATCGTCAACTGGAGATCACACTGCAAGGCCAACCTGGCCTTGGAGAGAGGGTACTGCCGGTGCCGGTCCCCCAGTTTCTTAAGGTTTGTTACCAACTTACTGGACGATGGGTTCTTAACAACATATGTGAGCTCCGGCACTTCCTGCGGCTCTGCCATTTCCGGGCCCAGCAACCCCTGCAACGCCCTACGGACCCGATGATATTGGAAGCTGTGTAACAGCGTCGTCCCAGAGTGGGATTGGAGGACCTGTTGCGATGTCTTCACCGTGCCGTTCAAAAAGAAATCCCCCATCTTTTCTATGCCCAAGTCCCGTAACGCCTTCAGGACTCCCTTCTCTGTCAGCGGGGCCAACCACACCGCCCATTCCACTCGCAGAAGGGGAGAGTACAACAGCTCACTATCTCAGGAGCGGACTAGCTCATGCCAAGCGTGGTTTGTGGCTGCGATAGAGTCCAAATTACCAACCCTGCGATCAACAGGACAGCATATTGGGGCCGGGAGTGGGGTGGGGTCCGCGAAGAGGCGCTCCAGCTTCACGTGCGGGATGCCAGGGTCCCCATGGATCCAGGTGTGGAGATGAGCCCCTTGTGCTATCCTGTAGTACCGTTCTAGATCAGGAGCCCCCAGACCCCCTCGTTCATAGGGGAGCATTAAAGTTTGCCATCGAACCCTCGGTTGTTTGCCCCCCCACGCAAGCCTGATAAGCGTCTGCGTAAGCTGACGAAAAAAGGCCTTTGAGAGTACGACAGGTATGTTAGCAAAAAGAAAGAGGAACCTGGGGAGAACCACCATCTTCATAATTGCTATCCTGCCCATTAGAGACAGTGGGAGCCTGCACCACACCTCCACGTCATCCACTAGTTTAGAGTACGCAACACCATAGTTCTCGCGTATCAGGATCTCAGGATCGGTGTGAATACGGATCCCTAAATAACGAATAGAGTCCGTGGTCCATTGCAACGGGTATTCCGAGTCAAATGGGAGGGTCACCGGGGTCAGAGGGAGTGCCACAGACTTGTTCCAATTGACCCGAAGGCCCGAAAGGGCTCCGAACCTCACTACTTCCCGCAAGACAGACGACAGATTCACCTCCGGCTCTCGGACATATAACAGAGTGTCGTCGGCATACGTCAATATGCCAATGTGGAAAATTAATACAGTTTGGTGAACATTATCTACGCCATCTTGCCTTTTTCCCGATGCCACACTTTTCGTCATGCACATCCACCATATTTTAGCCGTTACGATCAGAATCACCCTCACGAAAGACCCCCACGCACCGGTCATTCCCACTCTCACATGCCTTGCGCATAAGCGGCAGCCATTTTAAACACCATGGCCTCCCTGCCCCTCGCTGATAGCCAGCGCGTCTCTCTCTCTCTCTCCTAACCTCGCAAGCATCCCCCCGCACGCTGACAACCCCCGCTCTCTCATGCCTTGGGTCATAAACCCCTCTTCAGCGCAGCTTCACCACAGAATCCCATCCTGTTCCCAGCGCGACACCTCCCCTCATTCCTTTCATGGTCTCAGATCCTTTTGATGCAAACCCCCTTTCCCTGTGTCCCCGTTTGTCTTCCTTGTTCCCAGGCCGCCACCTGGCCCTGCGGATACTGTTTATTACCCCGTACAGTAGGAAGCTTCCCCTCCCCATCAAAAGACCCTCGAGCCGATCAAAGCCCCCACCCTATGAGATCCGATCAACTCCACGCATTCCGTGAATCGGCGGAATGCCCTGCTGCGCGACAATCATCACCTATTGTGACCGGGGTGGGGAATTCAACTGTAAATGTATGTGGGAACGGGCCTGAAGGGGAGATTCCGAGGATGTCCTTTCAAATATCAAAGTGTTGCGAGAATGTGTTACGTGCAATAAAGGTCATAAACCCTAGTATAAGAGGCCAGGCCTCAGAGATGTGGTTAGAGCACCTCGTGACGATACTTGCTGTCTGAATTGATGTGTTCTTCTCCGGAGAGAATAAAATCCTCGTTTCCTGCCTTCCAGTCTCCAGCGCCTGCTTCTTCATTGATTAATATTGGTGGGTCATAGAGGCGACACCGCCGGGCAACATAAAAGGGGTCTTTGGTTACTGGTTGTCTTTGAACCCCTTTTAACAATTGGCGTCCCAAGCGTGGGGCCCATCAGCGACTCGTGGATCCAGTGGGAGAGGTCCTAACGACAGAGTGAACGACTGCAACGATCGTGAGGTACCCTGTCCGATAGACCCTCGTCTGACAGCCGATCATCCGAACTTCACTGGTTCCGAACAGACCTCTCTCGAGTGATCTGCGGTCCTGACTGGGAACCATCAGGAGTGCCACAAGGAGTACGAAGAGAAGAGGACGCAGTGAAGGATAGGTACGCATCCGTCGGACCTATCTTTCTCCCCCACTGAACAATTGCCCCTCCCCCATTGATTAACTGTTATAGATTGTTTTCTGGAGATTCTCTGTCTGCAAACAGGGAAGAATAGGTCCCCTCTTTGCAGATAGTGAAAGGGTAGGTGACGCGGACCTTTGCGAGCCTACTTATTCTCCCCATTGACCATATTGATTTTTTATTTTTGACCTAACATTGATTGCTCAAGATTGGTTCATGAGGTATTCACTGCCTGCAAACAACGTAGAATAGAAATATTCTGTCTAGTCTTTGCACGCAGTGATAAGATAGGTAGTGCTGACTATTATCCCCATTGTGATCCGTCATGCCTGTCTTCTCCCCACTGGTTAGTAGCCTGTTTAGCCCGGACCGCTTATTAGAGATGAACCATCCGGCTCCGCTGGAAGGCACCCCTAATAAGGACATGTTCATGAAGCATGGATTGATCGCTATAGCCTATAGCGAGCTGTGGCATAAATATACGAAAAGGGATCGAGAAAGTCAGTGGCCACTGATAGGATCCTTCGATCTTGACAAAATAGAAACGGTAGAAATAGCCCTTCGTAGGAATGAAACAACACCTATTATGCTCGATAGTCTCGGTATGTGGCGCAAAGAAGCCACACGACGAAAGGAAAGCGATGAAGTCAGAAAGGGTGAAGAGACACGACGGACAACCCTCCAAACGTCTAGTAGACAAAGGGAAGGGCCAGTGATGGCACAGTTCCGAGGAGTAGACATGAAAAGGGAACGGTGTAAAGGGATGTGCCGACAGAACAACCCCGGGACACAACGACCCGAAAGTAATCCCCCGACACTATGCACAGGACGAACAGATTTAAAACAAAACCAATGTGCTTTCTGTAGATGCCTCGGGCACTGGAAAGCCCAATGCCCGACTCTACAGAGCATAGGTAAGAGCGGAGGGTCGACAGAAAGAACTGGCCGACAGAAAGGGAAAAGGCGCGAGATAAAAACCAATCAGACTAGCACGGACAGGACGGATAGAACCACCACGTTTGATTATGCTCGATGGCACAGATTTCGTCAGACCAATTTTAACGACATGTTAGAGTTCTGGGACTGATTGCTCTCTGTTGCTCCCCCACTCTGAAAAACAAAAAAAAAAAAAACAATTACAGGCCAGTGTAAACAACCCCCGTTAGAGAAAGGACTCAAGGAAGCCAAGCATCTGTTATATAATTTAGGATTTAATTACGGTAAAGATAACACACAACCAACGGTAAATAGAATAACTAGTAAAACACTCTCTAAAGCAAACTGTACTAATAGGAGAAATACAAAACATATTACGCTCACTCCGGAAGTCCTCGAAATGAAACAGTTCGACGGTCCCGCCCACCCGAAACACATAGCACGTGTGGGGCGGGGCCTGCCAACAGCCATAGACCAAAAGAGATCGCCGGCGAGAAGGTACAGGAGGCTCCTCAAAGCAGGCAATGAAATGGTCTTCCCATACTACCCTTCCAGGGATGGCGTCCCCCGGGCCACGAGTAGGGAGGGGGCGGATGCAAATGACCCCCTCCCTCGTATCTCCTGGTCCGGCCATCACGAATTCCTCCATCGAACTGATGCAGGGTGGGCAGGGAGGGAGAGGCGACGCGGACGAGCCTCTCCCGCCTCCGCAGGTAGGAGGTTTCCCAGCCCTGGCCCGGCGCCGATGTCCTCCAGCCGGGCGACGGCCATATACCTGCGCAGCACAGAACTTACAATGTCCGACGCACATATATTTACGTAGCACAGGACATACAATGTCCGACGGGCATACTTGCGCAGCACCGGACGTACAATGGTCCCCCAAGAGTCGGAATCAGGGGTGTAGGGTGGTCATCATGTGCACCCCTGATTCAAAGGGACGGCGTGGGATGCGCCGGGAGAGGGAGACGGCACGGATGAGCCTCCCTCACCTCCCCAGATGAAGGCTCCACAGCTGCACCCTGGCGCCCCGAACCAAAATGCCCTGCTCCAACAGCATGATGTTCCGCTTTCATCACCACAAGAAGTTTCTTCCACTCCTGATAGATACGACGAAGGGCGGCAGCTGCAGGGTCTCAAAATGGCGCCTGGGCCCTCTGGAAGGCGGGTCTAGGCCGCTGGAGTAACTTTGTCCGAAAATTGCAACTCGGGCACTTGCCCACCTGGGCGCAAGCCCCCACCATCGACAAACATCCCCTCGACTTTGAAGATTCTACCAAAGTCCCAAGAGCCCTCGGCCCCTTCAGGCTTCCGGTGGGGAACAGCTGCATTGATCACTAATGAAATAACCACGGCACAGCAGCAAGATGGCGGTGCTCTCGTGTCTGCACCAGCTTCAGTCTGAACCACCCAGGAACATTATGGGCTAACAAACTCGAGTAAGTTCCGGCTGAACATCAACATGACCCGGTAAGAAAGACTCTACCTCCCTCCCTCTCTTGATTGACGGTCCACACCACCAGCCCCTCTGTTAGCACAGGTTTTTTGAACTGCCGAAAGGGACCCTGGTCCAACCGCCAATCGTCGGAGACATTTTTGCCCCTGATGCTACTTCCGGACTAAACCGGCCTCGCCCAAAATGGCGCCGGTATCAATAGGAACTAACGGATGCCTCGTGGTGTTCCTTAGCTAATGAGACTTGATGTACTAAGATATATATATGAACCTTTGCGCACTTGATAAAAAAAAGGGAGGAGGGTTCACTTGGCGAACATTCGAAAGGGGGTCCCGTAAAAATGTTGATTCCAATGAACGATTTATTTTGATATTTATTGTAACTGGTACATAACGTCGCTTATGATGCACACCCACGGTATACATCTAGGAAATGCGATTACGATGAGTTTGACTGTGTTTCCATTTATGAACTGAAATGCCCCTGATCCCTCATCACGCAATGAAACGTTTTTAGTGACTTGCAAATAATTAATTAGGCCTTTTTTTAACATGTTCTTGTGCTGCAAAATAACCCCCCTACTGTATGTGCTTCCATCGTCGACATGTCCGGCCAAAATATGATTGCACTCTCACATTTTACGTACTGAACGATTATGCAAATAAAGGTTTTCCAAACTATGAATAGGCATCACATGCTTTTGTAAATGTGGGAATTGGTGGGAGGGCTTTTTCTGTGCGCAACCGTTCTGCTCTTTTTTTTAAGGTTATCTGAAAAAAATGGTTGTTCGGCCCTGGAGTGATGATTGAATCAAAGGTATGATACGCTGCCTCCAAAATATGCGACTAAGCTCAGGAACTAACGTATGAAGAAGGACCTCGACTTCTGAGAATGGGTAAAGTAAAGCGGTGTGATTGATAGAATGTTATAAAGGTATGGTGGTCGAAGGTACTAAGGGACAGGGTTGACCGAAGAACTGATATGCCTTAGAACATCACAGCTTTGGGAATGATTTAAGGATCCCGATGGCCAGATACTTCTACAAAACCAGGTACCTCGCGCTAGGCACCTCTGATTCCTCTTTTTAGCGTTTCCCTACACACGATCCATAATGCCACCCTCGAACCCCCCCATGAACCACCTATCACACTGCCCGCCCCCTTGACTTCAGAAACCAAGACCCTAGGGATTATATCCCGAGGAGATAAGTACGAGTATGTGGTAAGTAAAGGACTTTCGTGCCCGTACATTTGGTGTGCTCGGATGTTGTTCCCCCTCCCTTTTCCTCCTTTTTCCCTCTGCAGGTTACATTGGAGTCCCGATTAGGGTACCGTAAAGGATCTGGAGCCACGTCACGCCCGATGCATGAAAACGGACTAACGCTGCAAGACGACACAAAAAGACACCCTACTCAATGCGCGACCTTTTTGTACCTGACCTAATGCTCTTCCGTCCCAAAACTGCATGCTTTCTACATCCTAACACAGACCCGAAACGTCTAACGTTGGGTAATGCACCGAATAGCCCAAACAATACACGGTCATTCTCCATGTCACACGTGTACTATTTGGCCTATTGTTACTCTCTCTCTCTCTCTCTCTCTCTCTCTCTCTCTCTCTCTCTCTCTCTCTCTCTCTCTCTCTCTCTTTCACCCCTCCACACTTTCCCTCTTCCTAGCGACTGGCACCTAATTGGCGAACCTGGTGCACCTCCTGATTGGCCCCAAATACCACAAGTATTTGCACAAATTCGTCCTAAATAAAATCGTATCGATACCACGTTACTACCTCTCCTTTTCTGCTAAATATGGATGAAAATTAAATTGGCCAAAAGGAAAGGGACAGGTAAGACGACTAAGGTTCCCTAAATTTGACCCACAGTCAGGGAACAATTTGTCAGTGGCTTCTATGATAAAAAAAAAAAAATGTCTGTGGTAACGCGACCTTCCCCATTCCAAGTTGTCTCCATACCCCAAGCAGTAAAAAATGATCGAGACACCCCCGTCTTCCCAAAATGCCCCCAGTTTGGTATCAGCTGCCCTGAACGAGAATCTGAAAAACGCCCCTTGCTCCAATTCACTGTGTTCCTAGTTGTTTTCCATAAGACCCCACCCACCCCAAGGATAAGTTTAATAATTATCGCAAGCCCCCCCCCGAGTTTTTGTAGTAGCCAGGTTGCGAGAAACTATATAGAAAGTTAGAAAGATGTGTGCAAAGTTAAAATTAGATCGAAAACTGAAGGAACTTGTTGCAGTAAACCTTGTTGAAAATAGGATGTTTAGCTAAAAGATAGGACGCATTGATGTAATGGAGAGTCGTTTAGCCTATGTTCATCCCTCAGAAGGATGCCTATCAGACTATGGTGAATAGCACGTTGCACTTTTCCGTAAGATACAAAGCCCTGAAGACCGGCCTAGCCTTGCAAGACTCGTACTAGGGAAATGGGTCTCTACCAGAAGAACTGACATCTACTATAATAGATGAATGCAATGAATGGGTATCAGACCTCGTACCACGACAAATGAATGTAATAACCAACAAAACGCCAAAGAATTAGCCACAAAGGGAAGTTGTAGGAAATCCAGCAAACCCATCATCAATTGTTTATACGTTGGCTGCAAATCTCAATGTAGCGGATGTTTACCCCAGTTGCTTGGTGTTGGGAGAGAAATAGGTTTATGTAATTACCTTCTTCTGCAAAATCTCTAAAGACTGTCTTTTCGAACTCATTTAAGGGTACCACTGTCGGAGGAGAAAGAGACCGGATGTGGGAGCACGCGGCCTGACTGCGGATCGTGGAACCTCAGCGACGGAGGCCAAGGCGAGACCACGGCAGTAAGGAGTCGCAGGATAAGGCACTGTTTCAGACAAAGCTAAGGAAGGGGCTGACCTGAAGCCCCTGCTCTATGATCGACGTGTGCCAAAAAGGTCCCCGCTCTCTGAACCTGGTTATGGACCCGTCTGTCTCAAATTCTCCGTCCCCCTGATCTGTTCCCGACTTGGCCCTGCTCCATCCCCTCCTCCTCCGACCTACCATAAGGACTGTTCACACACACACCTTTCCACCTGAACTTTCAAGTTCCTCCAAATCCTACTGAGCTATCCAGAGAAGGGTATTCCCTGCGTCAAAAGGGAGGGAGCTCCGACTAAGTAGACCACGAACTATATTAATCTCAGAACGGTGACCTAGAACTCCACCAAGGGTCGCCCCCGAAGAGAAGATGAACGAAGTATGTGGTTCTACCCGCTGCTGAACGCCTCGATGATGATGGAAGCAACAGGAAATACCCATCACAGAGACTCAAGAAACAAACAGACCCCACCACTCAAAGACAATTGCACTTTTTATCACAATCCTTTCTGCCTCCTAATAACTATGCTCTGAGTTACGGAAGAAAATGCACGTGCTCCGGAACCATGATGCATTCCTCTCAAGAGGTCTGGCGAAACAAAACAAAGATGCACTCCCGCCCACAGACCTCCAACGACTCAATCCACATGAACATTCCTGTTGACAGAACGAATTGTAATCCAGGTGCTTAACAGTGCCAACAGAAGACGACAAAGACACTGAGAACTCTGATATTTACTATATCTCATTTCTCTCCCAACCACCATTGGACTGACTATGCTCCCGCCGAGTACAAAAAGGACTTACTTATATGATAACTTACCAGTTCCTATTCCAAATGACTATAAGTATCTATGATCTGTACCCAACGCCCTCGCTACATAATTCTAGTCTGATATTGCATTACTATGACTTTTTCTGCAACCAACTTAACGATGAACCCGCCTACTAGATGATGAGATTTTTCAATGTGATGTTTATAATGTGATGTTTATGTACAGTTCTTTTGCCTAAGTCCCCTCTCCCTTACTTATGACCGCTGCAATAGGTATAGATAGGAAATAGGCCAGCAAGATGTCTTGGAAATGTTAAAGGGAGGACTGTGGAAAATTAATACAGTTTGGTGAACATTATCTACGCCATCTTGCCTTTTTCCCGATGCCACACTTTTCGTCATGCACATCCACCATATTTTAGCCGTTACGATCAGAATCACCCTCACGAAAGACCCCCACGCACCGGTCATTCCCACTCTCACATGCCTTGCGCATAAGCGGCAGCCATTTTAAACACCATGGCCTCCCTGCCCCTCGCTGATAGCCAGCGCGTCGCTCTCTCTCTCTCCTAACCTCGCAAGCATCCCCCCGCACGCTGACAACCCCCGCTCTCTCATGCCTTGGGTCATAAACCCCTCTTCAGCGCAGCTTCACCACAGAATCCCATCCTGTTCCCAGCGCGACACCTCCCCTCATTCCTTTCATGGTCTCAGATCCTTTTGATGCAAACCCCCTTTCCCTGTGTCCCCGTTTGTCTTCCTTGTTCCCAGGCCGCCACCTGGCCCTGCGGATACTGTTTATTACCCCGTACAGTAGGAAGCTTCCCCTCCCCATCAAAAGACCCTCGAGCCGATCAAAGCCCCCACCCTATGAGATCCGATCAACTCCACGCATTCCGTGAATCGGCGGAATGCCCTGCTGCGCGACAATCATCACCTATTGTGACCGGGGTGGGGAATTCAACTGTAAATGTATGTGGGAACGGGCCTGAAGGGGAGATTCCGAGGATGTTCTTTCAAATATCAAAGTGTTGCGAGAATGTGTTACGTGCAATAAAGGTCATAAACCCTAGTATAAGAGGCCAGGCCTCAGAGATGTGGTTAGAGCACCTCGTGACGATACTTGCTGTCTGAATTGATGTGTTCTTCTCCGGAGAGAATAAAATCCTCGTTTCCTGCCTTCCAGTCTCCAGCGCCTGCTTCTTCATTGATTAATATTGGTGGGTCATAGAGGCGACACCGCCGGGCAACATAAAAGGGGTCTTTGGTTATTGGTTGTCTTTGAACCCCTTTTAACACCAATCTGATAAGAAGGGAAGTTGATCCCTTCGAACCCATGGTATTCCCTAATAGCGCAGGCTAGAGGTTCCGCCACTAAAGCATACAGAAGCGGGGAGAGGGGGCAGCCCTGCCGAGTGCCCCTGCTGATCTCAATTGGGGCAGTGACCGAGTTCCCTATCTTTAGCCGCGCAGTCGGCTTGTAGTACAGGGCCCCTAGCATCTGAAGGAAAGGTTCGCCGAGCCCGTACTTACGCAGAACCCTGAGCATAAACGGCCACTCCACTGAATCAAAGGCCTTTTCCATGACCAGGAAAATAGCCACAGCCTTGTTCTCTTGCCGGACATGCTGAATGGTGCCTAGCACCGTACGAATATTGTAAGTCAAGTTCCGGGCGGGGACAAACCCTGCCTGTTCCGGGGCAACCAAGTCTGGGACAAGTAGAGCCAACCGTGCTGCCAGAACTTTTGCATATAATTTGGCGTCTACGTTAATCAGTGAGAGCGGCCTATACGAGCCACACTCGTTGGGGGGTTTTCCCGGCTTCGGGATGGTGATGAGAAGCGCCTCCCTCATAGATTTCGACATACTACCCTGTTGACAAATGTCGTCAAAGAGGAGCATCAAGTAGGGTACCAATTTGTCTTGAAAAGCCTTGTAGAAGGCCACCGTAAGGCCATCCGACCCCGGAGCGCTGCCTGACCTCATCCCCTCCAGCGCCTCCGTAATCTCCTCTTTCTGGAATGGCGCCATCAGAAATTCTCGTTGCCAATTGGCTAAAAAGGGCATCTGGACGTAACTCAGATAGTCGTCTATTTCCTCCTCTAGGTGGCCTGATCTCGATGTATACAGTGCGGTATAATAAGCATGGAATTCCGCCAGTATATCCTGTTCCCCGGTCACCACCTCACCACTAGCTGTTAATAACTCCTCAACCACCAGGGGCGGTCTGCTATTTCGCATCAGTTTAGCAAGCAGGGAGCCAGGGCGGTCCCGTTCCCCATACGTGCGTGCCGTGGCGTACTTTCCCATATGTTGTATCTCCCTATCCGCCTCATCATGGAATTCCGATAGCAGGGGCTTAAGCCTTTCAGTTATGTTCGCATCTCCTGCACCCCCCGCTTGACGTTCCAGATCAGACAGTTGAGTTTCCAGGTATTTCAATCGCTGCCTGATAGCTTTAAGCACCCCTGAGTGTTTGGCCATCGACATCCCACGTATGTACACTTTGAATGCATCCCAGAGCACCTGGACACTATCCACAGACCCCACATTAGTCGAAAAGTACGTGTCTATATCCTCAGCTAATTCCCCTCTGAAGGCCTCATCTAGAAGTGAATACGGGGGGAACCTCCAGGTGAACGGGGGTATCCTTCTAGCCGGGGCCTCTAATAGCAAAAGCAGCGGAGAGTGGTCAGACAACGTGCGGGGCAACACTGCACACCCCCTCACGGAATTAAGGAGGGAGTGGGAGACAAACCAATAATCAATCCTCGTGTGTATGATAGGCTGAGTAGTGAGTGAATCCACCCTTCCCCGGGTGCCTATGACGCCACACATCCAGCAGATCAAGTTTCACCAGCTCCGCGTGCATAAGTAATGCCGAGGCCGCTGGGGTCCTGGAAGCGCCAGCCGACCTATCCAACTCCGGGTTCAACACGAAATTGAAGTCTCCCCCCCACAGCAACCTGGAGCCCTCATACTGTCTACAGAGGTCCGCCAGTGAGGTGTAAAAAGCGGGTGTGTCGTAATTGGGGCCATACACATTCACGACCAACAAGTCGTGGCCTTTCCCCACACAGCGGGCAACAGCATACCGACCCTCTGGGTCCACAACAACCTTCTGCAGTGTCAACTGAGATTTGGGATTAGCCCACGTAAGCACACCTCTCGCATGTGTAGTGAACCCTGCAACAACACAAGCACTCCCAAGACCCCTGGTCAGCAACATAGGACTAGTCAGAGGCAGGTGGGTTTCTTGGAGCAGGGCGAGATCAACCCGGTGCCGCTGCAAATAAGCTAGTACCTTCCTGAGTTTACGGAAATCATTCAGCCCCCTCACATTCCAAGACAGCAATCTGAGAGAGTTGGGGCCACTCTCCGGCCCTAGAGTCTCAACGTCCACCATTGCAGGACAGGGAACAAATCAGCGTAGCACAGGTGGCACAGTAGACACAATCCAGTAGTAGGCCGTACTAAACCCTCCCCCCAACAGACCCCAAAAGACATACGTAACATGGTCAACAAAAGAAGAATAGAGCAACCACCCACCCACCCACAGCCGACCAACCTCAACCCGGTCAGACAGGTCCCACCACCACCCACCATCCTCCTACCCCAAAGAAAAACACTACAGACCCAAGGGGCCCTCAGGAGAGCCAAAGGCCGAAAGCGCAGGGGCAGAGGTTCCCAGATAGACAACAGTACAATTGGGTCAAGGACCTCAAACCTCGGTGGCTCCACCACACCGCCCCCCAGTACCATTCAGCACCCTCACCAACTCAAAAAACACACCATCAAAGAACTAGTCTCCCGCGCGCGGGAGAGCCTTCCCCAAAGCTACCAGCAAACAGTAAAACGTGCTGTCGCTATATCCCTATTGCAGTCCACCAGTAGCAAGATCACACCCCACATTTTCGATTAAGTAGGCTCACAGCACCTGCAGCAGAGACAAACACACGGAAGGGCCCAGTCGACCCAGAGAAGAGTCCACATATTCGATTACCCCTAGCCGTCCATGGAAGCAGCCTCATCCGCGTCCCCACGTTGGCTCCTCGGGCTGTTGCGTTGTTCCTTGGCCCACTCCTTCAGAGATTCTTTCAAGTCCGAAGGGTCAGTGAAAAAGTGCGAGTGTCCCTGCTTGTTGATTCGGAGTCTCGCTGGATACAACATGGCGTAGTCCAGCCCCAGGTCTCTCATCTGTTTCTTATACGGGGCGAAGCGCTTCATCTCCTCCTGCACTCTCGCCGTGAAGTCCGGATAGAGGGAGATGTTCATGCCCTCGAATTGCAAATTTCCTTTCTCCCTCGCCAGCCGGAGCGCCAGATCTCTGTCCCTATAGTTCAAAAGCTTCGCAATAATCGGCCGCGGTGGGAGTCCTGGTTGCGGTTTCGGCCCCAGAGTGCGATGAGCCCTCTCGACGATGAACATAGGGGAGAAGACCTCCTCCCCCAACAGTGTCTGGAGCAGCTTCTCCTCGAACAACTCCATTTTGCCAGTGTTGGTAGATTCCGCCACCCCAGTAATGCGAACGTTGGAGCGCCGTGAGCGTGCCTCCAAGTCCTCCGTCTTGTCTTGAATGACTTGGAGTAGGCGTCCGAACTGCTTGCGGTCTTTATCCCATTCCGTTTGGGCTTCCTCCGCTTCCGTTAGCCGCCGTTCTGCCATATCCAGCCGTTCAGCATGCTTATCCACCCTCTCAGACATGCGGTCCATCCTGAAGGACAGTGCGTCGATTTTTGTGCCAATCGCCGCCATGCTGTCCTGTAAGCCCTTTTCCATGGCGCCCAGCATTTCACGAATGTCTGCACACAATGAGCTGTCGGATGCCGTAGGCCGCGGCGAGGCATCCGGGGCCGGCCCCTCAGCACCTTTTGCTTTCCGCTGATCAAACGACAGTTTGGGTTGATTCTTATCGCCTTTCCCCATAGCGTTCCTAGTTGTCATTCAGCAAGGCGCTCAACCGCCAGCAATATATCGCCAGCGAGTGTTAGTGGGGCAGAGAGGAGACACTGGGGGAGCAAGCTCCGAAGGACGAGATGTTGCGCAGCAAGAAATGCGGCCAAGATGGCGGCTAATCGCCCCGCAGTACGAGTAGGCCTAGGAGCCAGAGAGGCACACCACCAAGCACTCCTTCAGAACCGGGCCACACCAATGTCAAGCAGTTGGGCCACCACACTCCAGAACACTTCCAATCCGCAGCTCCACAGCGGTCCTTGAGACGCGAAAGGTTCAGGCAACGGCCGATGGAACTCTCCCCAAGGAGATGGCGGCCCGCCAGTGGCTTCCTTCAGCGTCCAATAGTACCTCAAAGCACCAGCACTTCTGCTCCCATCAGGTGCACAAACGAGGGCCAGTCCACCACTGCCACTCTCTGGAACACAGCTTGATATCACGCAGCAGGACCAGTTGTGTAGACGCAAAAGAGGCAGACCGACACCACTCTAGCACCATAGGCCGCACGTAGCGTGACGCAGCTCGGGCGGCCTCTCAGGATAGACCATGGACTACGGCCTGGTCCGCCACTGCGCCCTCCTCCAAACAGCGAAGCAACACCACACCGGATTTCGATCGGGGAAAGGTCCCCCACCAGGCCGGGGCGTAGATGGAGAGTCCACCACAGCTTTCAGAGCTAGCTAGGCGCCAAAAGGATAGTTTTGTTGAATGTTAAAGGGGCTCAGGCGAGGAGCTCAGCGCTCACACGTCTTTCATGGACGCCGGCAAGCTCCGCCCCCTCTTCCTTTCCACTTCTTGCGGTATGCTCAAAATCAAAGTTAATCACATCCAGAATGACCACAACCTTCAATTTAAAGTACTTATAGTGACAGCGTCTTGACCGTTGCGAATTAGACGGTACACAAAATTCAATTGACGGAGTATTTGGCACGCAACAAGGATAGTCGCTAAATCCACTACCTCACATGTAATGTTGCCGAAAATCAAATAACCCAAACTCCGTTCTTGTTTCCTTTTTCCTTAAAATAAATCCATTTCATCCAAATGTCACAGCTGTTAGAATTCCGGCCGCGTGTTGTTCCCGGGGGTCAGATGGGTTCGTTTCTCCCTCGTTGCCACTTTTACAAAGTGGAATTGACACAATAATAGTGAAGTAAATAAGTTTATTCGTACAGAAAGACCCCCAAGATGCGTTAACAGCAACAGCTCTTCATCCAACTACCTAGGTTCTCCTCACGAGCTAATACATTCCATTAACCGTGTTCCACAATGTTAAAGGCACAGATCATAAAATATAAATACAACATACATGAATGTAACAGCATCCTCCCTGGAGTAGTATTGTGGAGGAAGGAGCAAAAGCTGTTGTCCAGGCTGCTCTTCTTTTACGTTTGGATTTACATACCCATCATGCACAGACACAATAAGGAGGCATAAAACCCTGCAGCAAGTCTATAAGCAAGGAAACCTATTAGCTTGGATTTAGAAGCATTGCAAACAGTCCATATGATGGTTAAAGTAACGGGCGAGGGAAAAAAATCTGGGGATCATTTCTCCCCCGGCTGTTAGAGTGCACATTATAGACCTGGTCACCTGGGTAGGTGGCCTGCAGAAAATTGTCCTGGGTGCTGAAACCATGGTCGCAGAGCAGTTCTTCTTCCCAGTTGGTGATGGACACACAATATCACCATGCCCCCAGTACTGGCTCCAACGCCAGCTATTAACCACACCCGGGCTGGGGGCATCTCATGATCTTTTGCCTTTAACTCCTTAACTCGACTGTTTGGCTTTGCCAGTGCTTATTTTCTTTGTGAATTTTTTGGGATGAAGGCCTGCACTGTACACAAAAAATCACAGTGAACACACTCATTGCATCAGTAGTCATTGGCAATAAAGGGGCTACTTATTGTGCTGATGGGCGCATTGTACAACAGAAAAATGCTGTCACTGACACGTAAGCCAATGGCTGAAGTGGGCTGACTCTGTGCCCTATGCTGTATGCTGTTGTGGGCAGACGCAAAATGTGAATGACACCACAGCAGGCCAATAGGTGAACAGAGCTGACTTAATATACCCCTTGTAAGTGTGCAAAACATATCTATTTTTATTGAACTCAAAAAGTTTCGCTAATGTCCAAACGAAAGATTGATGCTTCCCTCTGATGACACGTCCGCTGCCACTCCACAATGCACCAGCCTGTTCCCTTGATCGCTCCATGCCCTAAGATGCAGTTTGCATCAGTGTAAAATTGCAGCATTCATCTGCTCACTTTTATTCCTCCCCATAATGAAACAATGTTGAAATCCCTCTGGAACTCATCCAAAATTCTATTAATCCTTCATCCCTTTGCCAAGCCTTGTAAAGTGATATTATATTTCTGCACAAGTTCCTCTGTGGCTTGAGACATTCTGCTGGCAATCAGCCTTGCAGCAAAGTTCCGCGGGGGCAACAGCAATTGCATTTGTGCCAGTGAAACCATTTTACTGAAAAGGCAGCGCTTCTCCAACTCCCTGAAACCTTCCATCTTGTTGACTGACTGATTGGACTCCTCCTTTATGGTGTCTGATTCGATGACCAAGGCATGAAGACACGCAGGTTGTCGGGCTTTTAGCCATATCGCCTGCAAGCCAAAGGCACACTCAACCTGCTATTCTCATGAACGCGGCCACCAGGTCACTGCATCCAATTGTTGTTGGCCCACCACCAAACAGAGTCATGCAGATAGTGTAGACCCCTTCCAGGAAGCCCTCCCATTAACGCCCTCATTCAAGAAATGACCTGAATCCTTTAGACTCTGTCCATGATATGGCACAGCCAATCTGCAAACATTTATCATAGCAATAGATTATAATGCATGTGCTTGCAGTAGCCCGAATCCTGATTTTATGTCTGCCTTGGCCAACAGTACCCTTCTCCTTCCCATATCAATCAATCAATCAATCAATCAAAGACATTTATAGAGCGCACTACATACCCGTAGGGTCTCAAGGCGCTGGGGGTGGGGGGGGAGGGTGCCGCTACTGCTCGAACAGCCAGGTCTTCAGCTTCTTCCTGAAGGAGAGGTGGTCTTGGGTCAGGCGCAGGTCGGGAGGGAGGGAGTTCCAGGTCTTGGCGGCCAGGTAGGAGAAGGACCTTCCTCCTGTAGTCGCTCTTCGGATGCGGGGGATGGCGGCGAGGGCGTGGTTGGCTGATCGGAGGTGGCGTTTGGGAGCGTAGAAGTTGATTCGGCTGTTGAGGTAGCTCGGGCCTTGGTCGTGTAGGGCTTTGTGTGCGTGGGTGAGGAGGCGGAAGGTGATTCTTTTGTTGACGGGGAGCCAGTGAAGGTCTCTCAGATGTCCGGAGATGTGGCTGGTTCGTGGGATGTCGAGGATGAGTCTGGCTGAGGCGTTCTGGATCCGCTGGAGTCTCTTCTGGAGCTTGGCGGTGGTACCGGCGTAGAGGGCGTTGCCATAGTCCAGTCGGCTAGTGACGAGGGCCTGGGTGGCGGTCTTCCTGGTCTCGGTGGGGATCCACCAGAAGATCTTCCGTAGCATGCGTAGGATGTTGAAGCATGCCGAGGAGACGTTGTTGACTTGCCTGGTCATGGAGAGGGAGGAGTCCAGGATGAAGCCCAGGTTGCGTGCATGGTCTGTCGGTTTGGGTGCGGTGCCCAGGGCGGGAGGCCACCAGGAGTCGTCCCAGGCGGAGGGTGAAGAGCCCAGGATGAGGACCTCCGTCTTGTCTGAGTTCAGTTTCAGGCGGCTGGTCGTCATCCACTCGGCTACCTCTTTCATCCCTTCGTGCAGGTTGGCTCTGGCGGCGGCAGGGTCGTTGGTCAGGGAGAGGATCAGCTGGGTGTCGTCGGCGTAGGAGATTATGCTGAGGTTGTGTTGGCGTGCGATGGCCGCGAGGGGGCTCATGTAGACGTTGAAGAGGGTGGGGCTCAGTGAGGATCCTTGAGGGACGCCGCAGATGACTTCGGTGGCCTCTGACTTGTACGGTGGTAGGCGGACTCTCTGTGTTCTTCCGTCGAGGAGGGAGATGATCCATTCCAGCGCCTTGTCCTGGATTCCGACGTTGCTGAGGCGCTGTACTAGGGTGCGGTGGCAGACAGTGTCGAATAGCGCGGAAAGGTCTAGGAGGATGAGGGCCGCTGTTTCTCCGTTGTCCATCAGGGCTCGGATGTCATCGGTGGCGGCGATGAGGGCGGTCTCGGTGCTGTGGTTGGCTCGGAAGCCAGACTGTGAGGGGTCGAGGGATCCATTCGTCTCGAGGAAGGCGGCCATCTGCTTGTTGACGGTCTTCTCGATGACTTTGGCTGGAAACGGGAGGAGCGAGATGGGGCGGTAATTCTTGAGTTCGGTGGGGTCCGCTGTGGGTTTCTTGAGTAGAGCGCTGAGTTCGGCGTGCTTCCAGCTCTCAGGGAAGGTGGCGGTGTCGAAGGATGTGTTGATGATGTCTCGCAGGTGGGGTGCGATGACAGCGTCGGCTGGCATATCAATGTCAAACCAAGTGTTGATCATGGGTGTCACTTCTCTGAAGGACAGCGTGACCCTTCTTGGGAACTAGACTCAATTGTGACACTTTATGAGTCTTGAACAGACCTGGGTAGTGTTGGGTGGTCACTCTACCCTGATCTTTATATTTTTCTAATTATTTTGCCAGCCTTTCTCTTACTGATTTAAGATTTCTGGAAAGTCTTGACTAGTAACTTGGTCCTTTCTAGGCACTGTGGAAACCCTCCCAAGACCATGGGGGAAACAACTGTATTTGTCCAAGCTTAGGAAACTCCTTTACAGAATGGGACAGGTCCTCAACTGCAATGGAGAAGGGAAGGTCCATCCCTGTCCCCAGCGTGGGATACTTTTAAGACTTATTGGTTGCTGTGCCTTCCTGTTTATGCTTTCAGTCATTCTATCCTTGCTGACTATTGACCATGGAGGGACCACTTCCGCACAAAGTACACTCATGTAAACCTGCAACTGTATTAGGATTTGCAATGCCATCTCAAATTGCTGGTGTCTAAAAAAAGACAGCGTAATGTTTAATGTAGATTGTGATACACACATTACACATACGTATCACTCCCGCCTTACCACCGAGCACGTTTTCTCCCCTAACTGTCACTCATCTACATAAATTGTTTGTTTTTTATTTTTTTACTTTTAAAATATTGATTCGCTAAATATATTTTGAGATAATAGTAAACATTATTGTTACCATAGGGACAACTGTTTTTATAAAGAAATTATTTATTACCCAAGTCTCTAAGGAATCCATATTGAAGGTGGTAGTTTATTAGAACGCAGGAGGTTGGTGGCACGCGCTATATGTCGTCCTGTGATTATGCAGCTATTTAAGCGGTGCACAAGATGAGGGAAAACCACAAAAGCCCTCTGACAGATGGACCGAGGTCCCAATAGTATACACAAAGCCTATGCACAAGCTACAGTATTGAATCTCATTATCATTGAGTAAACATGAGAAAGAATATAAGAAATTTTTTTTTTTTTTATAATGATTCTTCTTGATTTATTTGCACAACAAGTCCAGCCAACACGTGTTTCGTACGAAGGGAAATATCCCTGACTTCCCGGGAGCTCGTAGAAATCTGGTTTCTACGAGCTCCCGGGAAGAATACAGCCATGGACCTAGCGTACTCGCTATCAGAACGACAGACTCAAAAGGCTTGATCTGGCCTTCTATAACTAGTGCGTACGGAGTACAGACTCAGTTGACTTCCGGGATGCACCCTATAGTAAGACTTAAACCCTAAGATTCAATTTCAAACACCTCGAAAATACCACAATTTGAAACCTCCCAATAACCTACCGATCAGGATCTCATACCGGTCTTTTAGAATCACTCAATCTTTTAAATTACAAGGATCCTTCAGTATTACCCGTGACCAATCGTGTCGGAATTATCACCAGCTTATAGGTCTTAGTTATTTTGCTATCATATCAGCCCTGAAGAAATCCAGGGATATTTCCCTTCGGACAAAACACGTGTTGGCTGGACCTGTTGTGCGAATAAATCAAGAAGAATCATTATAAAAAAATATTTTTTTCTTATGTTCTTTCTCATGATTACTCTATGATAATGAGATTCAATACTGTAGCGTGTGCATAGGCGTTGTGAACCCTAAGGAATCCAGTCTCCCTTGTGTGATTATAGTAGCCACCTCAGATTACCAGCGTGGCCCCTTTTTCTCACCTGACTGAAAGCTCACCCGAGTACCGAGACCTAACCCAAATAGCTGATGAGTAGAAGCTCTTACTCCGGCTTCAGACATCACCATATGCTTAATTTCCTCTAATGAAAATCGGTAATTTCTTTTTTTTGCATTCTTAATTTCTACTAATCCGACACCATGCTACAGCGAACCTCTGAACCTTGGTAATCTCAGACGGACTGTGCTGCACTATGTCATGTCTGCCTGCTCCCCGTGCTTCTCTGCCCCATTACTCACCTTTCACACTCTGGTCTTCTCCCCAGCTTGATTTTCTAGGTTGAGCCTGGGCAGCGCATGCACTGCTCTGTGAGGCATGCTGTATTAGAGTATGGACTTGAAGCTTCGCCCACTCTCTGTCCATATTTTTCATTGGCTTCTGTCATTGTCCTGTGCAAATGCTGGCTTCTGATTCGGTAATAGGCTTGTTAGTCCCTACTTATTACCGCCTTGTCTTCATTTGTAACCTCCCATGAGGACTGGCCCTTTTACTTCTGTTGTTACAGGGTATGCCTTATTTAGTCTGTAAGCAGTATTTTCTTTACCTTTAGTTCAGGACAGTCCCACACCATATGTACAAAGTGAGCGTCTTGGTGTCTGCATCTAGGACAGTGATTTGTGCACTCCGGGTATATTTGATGTAATACACGCAGGGTTAAATATGCCTGATGTATTATATTTTATTGTATGAGCTTGAACCTTGTGTTAGAGCTTACCTGCTTGACCCCTTCGTGGACTTTCTCCCACTCCTTCTCTGTTAGGGGTTCGTCCATTGCGTTGTCCCATTTTGTGTGGATTGGGAGAGGCCAGTTGGGGAGGTCCTCCCTCAGTGTCTATATATGTGTGAGACCAGGCTACGAGCTCCCGCCAGGGTGGTTATCATCTGGAGGACTATTGTGGTGTGCGGTTCCTGTGGGAATATAGGCCATATTTGTGGGGCCACTGCTGAAATATTCGCATATTGACGGTAATCTGCCCACCTCAAATGTGGTCTCTGCCTCCTCTCTCATTATAAACCGTTCATTACTACATAAATCTCCCATCATGCGGAAGCCTCTCTCTATCCATTTATTGATTGCCATTGTTTGCCCTATCATTTTGAAGGGCTTTATAATCCATAATGGTGTATTTGGGGCATAGGGTGCTCGCCTAACTATCTTTTGTACCGTAGTTTCCCAGACTTCGGCTACATGTCTTATAATGTATGGGAAGGGTTCGGGCACTCCGGAACACACCATGAGGAGTTCTGGGAGAGAAGTTCCCCATGTGTACCTGCCAGCATCCGTTTCTCCCAGTTATCTTCTTCATCTAACCAGTGTACCACATGTTGAAGTTATGTAGCCATGTGGTATAATTTTAATCATGGGACTTCCATCCCCCCTTGCTCCCATTTTCTTTGCAGAGTGCTTTGTTTTATCTGCTTCCGTTTGGTTTCCCATAGCAGTTCTACTTTCAGGCGCTCTCGTTGTATGAAGTATCTATGCGGGACTCCATAATAACCGCGGGCGAAGAGATACGCTCCACCCGCGTAGTATGCAGAGATTTGCCTACTCCGTGTTCCTCAGAGAACACGGGGTAGGCAACTCTCTGTACACTCTGCGCGGAGCTGAGTTGACCAGCCCCTGCCTCCACCCCTCCTAGTAAGAATTAAATAAAAAGACATTAAATGGAAAATAATAAAGACTTACCTAGACTGCGGCGTCCCCAACCTGCCGTCCTCCTCTTCCTCGCATTTCACAGTGCTCTGCGCATGTGCGTGCCTGAGCATTTCTCAAAAGAAATGCGCATGCACAGATCTCAAAAGAAATGCCCATGTGCAGATCACGGTAAAACGCAAGGAAGAGGAGGACGGCAGCCCGGGGACACCACAGTCAAGGTAAGTCTTTATTATTTTCCCTTTAATGTCATTTTATTTAATTTCTTACTAGGAGGGGTGGAGGCGGGTGGCAGACCGGAGTTGGGTCCCAACCTTGTGGACCTCCGCGTAGACCGGCTCCGCCAGCTCAACCCAGGGTTACTCCATACAAGGAGGTCTGAAGTGCATATAGGCATCGTGGTAGGATAACCATTTTGCCAGCACGACTCTGCCCATCAGGGACAGTGGAAGTCTTTCCAGAAGGTGACCGATCTTTTAATGCCTTCTACGCTCCTTCCTATATTACTATCTAGGTATGTGTGTGCGCCAGTCTGGTCCCTAAATATCTTACTTCGTCTCGTACCCACTTCTTCTCCACTCTTGGAAGGTCAACGTCACTTTTGTCCACTAGATTCCCCATGGGGAACAGTTTGGATTTCCCTGGATTAAGGCATAAACCGGACATCTCCCAGAACCTCTCCAACTCTGTAATAAGCACCGGCATTGCTTCTTCAGCCTGACGTATGTACACTAGCTTGTCGTCTGCGTACATGGAGACCAAGTGCTTTGTGTCTCCCAAACGAATTCCCCATCTCTCCATCTCTCCATTTTGTTTCTCAGAGTAACCACAAGGGGCACCATCGCAGTGGCGAATAGGAGAGGGGATAGGGGACACCCCTGACGGGTTTCCTTCCGTAATGTGAAACTTTCTGATACTTGGTCTCGGAGTCGGACCATCGCTGTTGGCTTAGTGTATAATGTTTTCATCCATTCTACATATTGTCCTCCCAATCCCATCATTTCAAGTACTGCCCAGATAAAGTTCCATTTTACTAAATCAAAAGCCTGTTGTCTGTCCTGTAGAGCCAGCGCACAGCTCTCCTTTGCTATTCTAGGTGCATGCCACATATGTGCCAGATTATGTGCGGTATACCGTTTAGGAATAAACCCAGCTTGGCCCGGGTGGATCAATTGAGTCATATAAGGCAACAATCAGGACGCCAGAATCCCACTTAGTATTTTGGCATCAATGTTTAATAGGGAAATCGGCCTATAGGAGTTCGGAGGGAGGGAGTTTTTGTCTGGTTCGGGGACCATAGTCACCTCCGCCTCCAGCATAGTTTTTGGTAACACTTTTTGGACTAGGGTTTCATTGAACACTTCCAATAGGCGATCCGCCAGTAGCGGAGCATATTTTTGATAGAACTCCGCCGGTAGCCTGTCACCCTCCGTTCATTTCTCTGGCTTCAGTGTCTTGATAGGTATGAGAAATTTGTCTTTTGAGATTGGTACCCTTAAGGCTTCCGCGGCTGCCTTTTCTAAAGTGGGGAGTACAGTGGCATCCAGGAATTCATGCAACACATGCGGCTGAGTCTGGAGGTTATTTGTGCACGTTGCCTCTAAGTGATTCGCAAATTCTTTCAGGATCACCCCTTGTGTCTGCAGTGTGTCCCATTGTCACTCTGTAGTTGCAATATAGGTGTGTGTTCCCTATCCGTTCTGATCAACATAGCAAGGAGTGCCCCCGACCTATGTTCCTCCATGTGTAGCCTTTGTTTGTATGCAGTGTATGTGAATTTTTCCAATCTAGACCAGATTTCGAGTAGTTCTCCACGGACTGAGTCCATTCAGTCAAGTTTGCTGGCGTTGTATGTATAGTGCCCTCTAGCCTCTGCTTTTGATTTTCTAGTGCTTTTATGTCCCTACTCAGTTGCTGTTTCACCCCTTATGTAGTCTTCCTGCATACCCCTCTTACAATCATGGCTTCCCACTCTGTTTATCTGGTGGCTGTTGAACCCCAGTTTTCGTTGAAATAATGTTACAGGACATCCAATACTATTACTGCGTATGGTGTGTCTGTGAATGCTTCAACTCTAAGCCACCAGAGCGGAATGGCCTGGCAGCCCTCGCTGCTCTTCAAGGCGAGCAGTAGCAACACGTGTTCAGACAGATAATGAGGAAGATAGGAAACTCCCTCCGTCCCAACTGAAAGCCCAGGTGTAAGGCAACAGTGATCAATGCGACTAAATGTATTGGCAGCTGGAGTGTAACATGAAAACACTATTTTTAGTGGGTTCCTAGCCCTCCATTCATCTCTAAGTTGCATACCCCGCATTATCATTTTCAGTGACTCTGACTTGCGTGATTTGGTATTATCTCTTGGGGGATCCCTATCCAGCACTGCAACAAAGACACAGTTAAAATCCCCCAAGAGGATAATCTCTGCAACTATATATGATGTTGCCGCTTTCAGGATTGACAGGGAGTAATCAGGACAGTCCGTATTAGGGGCATAGATATTAATAATACATAGCTCTCTGCCCTCCCATTTCTTATGTATTATTTTCTTTTTTTTAATGTTATTAGTTTGACAACAGTGTACTATGCCAGACAGGTAAGAATCATAACAGCCATATTCATCTGCATTCCATATGGTAGTCACTAGTTAATCAAAACCTTTCAGCAGGAAAGTCCATTGTCTCGTCTGCATTCAGTTTGTTCCACCAGTTTCAGTGCGATTCATGTGTGGATGCCGTATAAGTGTCCATTAACAGCTGCCCCCCACCCTGACCCCAACCCAACCTCAGTCACCCCCAACAACTCCCCGTAACTGATACAACCTGTGTAACTGAACTTTCACTTACCGCCCCCTTCCCTTGGGCAGTCATGTAAGTTCCTCTGGGTAATAGAACCATTACAAAATTCAGCGCATACCGCCCCATTCCACCCTCCACCCAACCCGTATGTAACCTAATAGTCCATATCATGAATGTCCGAGGTCCGGGAGTAGCTTTGGCCTCATGGTGATCCCTATCTAACTGTACGTTTTCAAGTGTTGTGCTAGAGAACTGGTTCCATCAAGGTGCGAGATTGCTCTCAAGCTTCCCAGATGGGCCTGAACTCTGGTGGGAGGTGTCGCTACCTCACGGTTGCCAGTTCCTCCCCTACTGTAGAGAATATTTATCCTATTATTAGTCTCACTTACACATTGCCCATACCACTCTCAACTTTATACTTATATAGCTCCACCCCAGCATGTGTTTGCTTATCAGTCACTTATCTGTTTAACCTTTTGTTGGAATGTTGTTTGCTTTCATTCAGGTCCACTTCCCTGGCCTCCGATGTCAGTCTCTGGGTCTTGTGATATCTCGACTGATTCCGGTATCATCTCCGTGTCTGATGCTTGCAATGTGCTGTCCTGAAGTACCTTGATCTGGCTGGGCCGCCTGATCGATCCATCTGCTGTTGGCTTTTGGACTGCCTATGTTCCTACGTCGAAGACTTAGCCATTGAGTTTCTTGTGGAACCTGTGGAAGAGGCCAGGCGTCTTCCTCCTGCTCCCCTGGTGTCCAGCCACTCACTCGCATCTCCTGCTGAGAAAAAGAATAGTGTGCGACCCTCGTTCTCAACTGAGATTTACACATGTATATTGCAAAAATTAACAAATCTGCAAGCCTTGAGTAATTCAATGTCCAATGTACATTTTTGCTGTACTGCAACGACCTCTTATCATTCTTTGATTATAAAATCTCAAAAATTCGATAGGCCATAACATTCAGAAACCCCTTAACCTCCATTCTCCACTTTCTCTTTGAGTGGTACACACAGAATTTTGACCTAAGGAGGAGACGTTATTGAGACTAGTGTTGAAAACCAAACTCTCTAACATGTTGGAACCATGCTTGAAACAATTAATAGCTACTTTTGTCCTGGACCGCACAAATGCAATAAACTCATCACTTATAGAAGGTCCAACCCTAAAACACTCCAACAGGTCATTTTCACATCCTTACTAATGATCTTGGCCAACTACAACCTAATGCAAAACTGACTTTCAATGAGCAACCTCATGAACATCCTTGAAAAAGAAATACAGTCAACCACAAAACTGTGTGAAACTAAATCAGCTTCTACTTGATTATCAATTGAGATTCAGGCCCTCAAGACTCACTGAAATTGCACTGACCAGTAGCAGAGACTAACAGCCACATGCATCAAACGAAATTGCATTCGCAAACGGTGCGAATCGCAAAATTCGGCGTTTGCGAATGCAATTTCCATTTTTGGGATGCATTAACATTTTGTAATTTTCGCAATTTAAGAAATCGCAAAATTGCGATTTCTTAAATTGCGATTGCATTTATGGAATCTCAAATTGAGATTCCTTAATTGCAATGCATCAAACTCTGAAAATTTGCGATTTCGCAAATAAGAGGAGCAAATTACCATGAAGTTGACCTTCATGGTAATTTGCGAAAACTTTGAAAAATGCACTAAAGTGCATTTTTCAAAGTTCCATTTTACACACACACATGCCCTTGGGGCATGTGAGTGTGCAAAATGTACTTCTAAGCAGATTTCAGGGGTGCAACAGAGTGTCCTTTGGACACCCCTGCACCCTTGAAATTGCATTCTTAATTTGCGAATTTCTAATGGTGAATTGCAAATTAAGAATGTCTTTCCATTCATTCCTATGGGCCTTTAGGCCCATAGGAATGCATGGGGAAGTATTCCTTAATTGCGATTCTCAATGAGAGAATCGCAATTAAGGAATTTTAAGAAATCGCTATTTTTATAGCAATTTCTTGATGCATTGCAGCTTGCAATTCCTTAATTGCGATTCCTTATTTTTCGCAATTAAGGAATAGCAAAATGCAATATTGATGCATGAGCTTGTAAATCCTTACTTCAAAGAATGCATACCCACAATATTTCATTATAACACTCAACCTCTGAGCTACCTATGATGCAATTGATCATACAAAGTTACAGAATAGCCAGCAGGATTGGGCAGGGATCATCGGCAGAGTTATAGAGTCTAGATCCGCCCCTTTCTCCATGGTCATGGCTAGCAAGTACAAACTGGGACAGTAAAACCATTGGTTCGGAAAGTGTTGTATGGAGTACTGCAAGCAGGGGCGGCCTTAGGCATGTACAAGCTGTGCACCTGCACAGGGCCACCAAACCTCAGGGGCCACCACGCCAGGCCTGTAATGGTGCTCAGGCCCCGGCCGGGGCCCCTGAGGCTCTTAAGAAATGGTGCACGGCCCCCGCAGGGGACCCTGAGGCTCTTAAGAAATGGTGCGTGGCCCCGGCCGGGGCCCCTGAGGCTCCTAAGAAATGGTGCAGGGACCTCTACCTACAATCCTTGCCTAGGGCCACCATGAGCCTAGAGCCGCCCCTGCTGCAAGACTCACTTGTATTTACTTTATTGTTTAACCTACACATCTGTCCACTTACGAAGGTCCAAGCACAACACATGGCACTCTTTCAAATGTATGTCAAAGACACACAAATTCACTTTCGACTGGACAAATCCCAGGAAGCCCATTATGAAATTAGAAACTGTATGCATCTCGATTTTCATTAGATGCAGGAAAAAGTCATTTCATTAAAAGGAGCTAACAGGCATATGCATCAACATTCCGTAATACACGTCGGTAATAGCGAAAAATAACGAATCGCAATTAAGGACATGCAAACCGCGATGCATCAAACAAATCGGTAAAATTTACCGAATCGGTAAAAATCGCTATTAAATAGCGAAAGTTCACCCGCTTGAGTAGCAAATACCGAGTTAGCTAATACCGAATCGGTATTAGTGAATCCGGTATTAGTGATTTCGGTAATAGCGAAAACGGGCAAATTACGCAACGCTTTGGATGCGGGCCGATGACATCACAACCAGGAAGTAGGACAGCCACGCTGCATTCTGTGTTCGGAGTAGCACTGAGGAGGAGGCAGAGCACAGGAGCTGAGGACCAAGAGTGAACCTGTAGCAAGCAGGACAAGGCAAGCAGGAGAAGATGGAGAAGGAGGCCCCCCAGCAGGGAAAGGACACACACCGAAAGCGCAAAAGGAAGTTTTCTGATAAGGAGCTGGAAATCCTCATCGAGTGTGTGACCAGCAATAATGACAGACTGTTTGGCAAATTGTCCCTGAAGGTGCCAGAGGCAGAAAAGCGCAAGATGTGGCTGCGCATCAAGGAAAAGGTAAATGCCTGCGGAGTCACCCACCGCAGCATCGACGACCTAAAAAAACGGTGGTATGACCTAAGGAAGAGGGCCAAGGAGAAGATTGCGCAGAGGGTCAAGGATGCTGATGGCACAGGAGGGGGCACATCCAACGTGACGCCAAACACTGTCCTGGAGGATCTAGTGGAGTCCACCATAGAACGGGAAGCTGTTGTGGGGGTCACACGTCTGGATACCTCTGGTGCTGCGGAAGGAGGACAAGGTAAGAAGCATGGCAGCATAACAATGCAGCGTGTAGTAAGTCCCTGCCCAATCCCCCATGCCAGACCCAGTGCCCATGTAGTGTTGCCCTAAACACATACCCTCACCAAAGTGTTGCACCATGGGAGTTGTAGTCCATACATGAATGGGTGCATGCCAGAGCACAGAGATGAATACAGCAGCTAAGGGCCAATTGTCAGACTGAAAATGTTATTTATTGTGAGATGCCACTGCTATTTCCACATAATATACCATGATTATAACTATGCACTGTTTCACACACAGATGCATCCCCCTACGATTCAGACGACAGTGCCCGCCTCGTCATCTCTGAGACGCCAGTGTTGTCAGAAGCCGAGTGCTCACATAGAGCTGAAGACATGTCCTCCCCTTCACCACCACGGCGGTCGACACCTCCACCATCCCTGCAGTCCAAGGCACCACCACCAGCACCAACCTCGCAGTCCAAGACACCACCATCACCAACCTCGCAGTCCAAGACACCACCACCACCAACCTCGCAGTCCAAGACACCACCACCACCAACACAACCACCACCAGAGCGGGCCACTCCGCAGAGCCGCAGAGCTGATGCTCCCTCCCTGCCCCTGATGGAATCTGATCACAGTTCAGCACCCCCAAATGTTCCACGCCAGACTGTCGTCACTCCAACCAGCCAAACATCATCATGACAGTGCATCAGGCAGAGGGCTGTGACCCCGGCTCGTGGTGCTGCAAGACCAGTCGATCTGTCCGGAGGGTACGGAGTTGTGGAGACCCGGATGCTGCGTGTCCAGCGCCTGCAGGGGAGACACATGGGTGCCATGAAACTCTCCATGACCAAGCTATGCAACAAACTTAGCAAGATGACAGACGCTATGCGTGAGCACACCACTGCCGTAGCTGCCGGCAACAATGACATAAAGCTGTGCCTGCAAGAACTCACACGTGCCGTAGTGGCAGGCCAACAGAGTGAGCGGCGTCGCCACAGGCAGATCATGCTGGCAGCGACTTCAACCAACAAGGCCATCGATAAGCTCTGCAACAGCACGGCTGTGCTGTCCCGCAGGTCCGTGTCCCTGCAAGTGGACCTAGGTCATTACTGTGGGGATGTGGCAAAGGCCCTTGAGAGGGTGACCACCGCAGTGGAGCAAATGCAGCCTGGGTCAGCCAGTTTCAGCATACTGGGGGCGGAAGAGGGTAGTGAGGCAGCCTCCAGTGTCAGCAGCGTCTCCCTATCGGACACCAGCGGGAGGAGGCGCAGTGGCCGCAATGCAACTGCCACAGACTCCCATCGAGTAGAAGCCGAGGAGTCACAGGACAAGAGACTGGGGGTACGCGACAAACGCAAGTGAACATGTGACTAAGTTACACTGTCCTTGGTGACGTAACCATGGCCAGACTTAAGTGCCGCACGCATCACCCGTTCTGAGGACGTGCAATTTAAGTTTGACTTTAACTGCAGCAGCAGCATGTTTTTGTTTTGTTTCTCTGCACCACTCAGGTGTCCATGCCCATTAAACCCTTGCAAATCGAGCCCTGTTGTCAAGTCTCTCTATTACCTGTCTCAGAAATGATTCCGTGTGATGTATGTCTGCCTCCGTTGCCCTTCAGCTGTGTTGGGCACATGCGCCTGTCGGTGTTGGGGGGGTGGTTGCTGTGCACGCAGTTCATCCTCTCCGTCCACCTCTATGGGTATCCCCCTGCGTGTGGCGATGTTGTGCAGGATGGCACACACAGCAATGATCTGGCAGCAGGTCACTGGGTCGTACTGCAAGGCACCTCCAGTCTTGTGCAGTATACGGAAGCGGCTCTTGAGGATGCCGAATGTACGCTCAACCACATTCCTTGTGCTGATGTGTGCTCTGTTGTAGCGCTGCTCTTGTGGTGTCGCTGGGTTCAGGTAGGGAGTGAGTAGATATTCACGCAATGCGTATGCGCTGTCACCTGCAGGATGGGGAGAGAATGGACATCAGCATGATTGAACATATACATGTGGGGATGGAGTGGGTGGAGAGTACGATGATGCATCAATATGTACCTAGTAGGTGTCCCTCTCCAAATTCACCGTTGATCAGGCGCCTGTGGAGGCCACAGTGACGGAATATATAAGCGTTGTGTGTGCTCCCGGGGAATTGGGCTACAAGGTCCGTAATGATGTACTTGGCATTGCACACCACCTGCACATTTATAGAGTGATATGATTTCCGGTTGCGGAAAATGTATTCGGTGGCTGATGGAGGACAGATGGGGACATGCGTGCAGTCAACACACCCTATGACATGGGGGAATTGTGCCACCTGGTAGAATTCCCGTTTGGTGCGGGTCAGCTGCTGGGGGGTTGTGGGGAAGGTGATGTGGCGATTAATTAATGTCAGCATGGCCTTTAGGAACCGGTGGAAGAAGCGTGATAAAGCGCTTTGCGACACGCCTCCAGTCTCAGCTATTACCCCCTGGAAGCTTCCAGACGCAAGCAGGTGCAGGCAGCATAGGACCTGCACATGGGCTGGTATGGCGTGGGTCCTACGGGTCTCGTGCTGCAGTAATGGTACCAGGTCTGCTATTAGGCGCATTATCATGGCACGGTTCAGTCTATACTTGTCGTAGACCTGTTCCTCGGTCTGCCCCAGCAAAGTGATGCGCACCCTGAAGATCCTGTCCTGGATCATCCTCCTGCGCTGGCCATGGGCGTTGATCCTCCTCCTCCTAGCAAGCACGTACAGGACAGCCATTTTGGAAGACATGTGGGGTTTCCCAGGGCTTTTTTGAAGGGTTACTGATTGAGAGCACCTGCAGTAGGGGGTTGTAATTTTTTTTTCTGTCCTTCCGTTTACTTTACCTCCTGATTGTGATTCCCCTTAATTTGCTCATGCTAAATAGCGATTTTTGGGTTTTTCATATATGCAGCAAAAAAGGCAAACAGTCATTGGCAATGCAAAGAGGTCTAGCTCTAAAGGAATGTTGTATAGTAATGTGAAGCATTAGATGAGGATAAATTTGTGTGGAAGCAAACATAATATATGTATTTGTAAGACGAAAGTTCACCCGTAGGCATCTTGGCACTGAATAACAGATGGTTTGTTGTTATCCAACTCAATGGTACTCATTTCATCGACATCAAATCAATGAAAATCTGAGTGGATACAACCGTATTTGAACTTTTGACCATGACAATGAACACAGGCCCCTGCAGTGGACGCATTAGTCCACTGAGCCACCAGACCCATCAAAGGGCTGTACAATAATAATGGTGCAGGTTAAGAGTTCAGGTGTCGGGTGCACTGTCAAGTCAGACCTAAAAACCCATATAGGTTAATAACTAGCCTCCTCTCTCCTGTACTGCTGCTAGAGAAAGACAAACACCACCATTTATTACGTTTTGAAAGACACTTTTAAAACATTACAATGTCATGTTGTGTCCCAAAAAGTTCCAGCTCAGCTATCTGAAAAAATATGTAAATAAAAAGCATCACAGCTGCCTGGATGAATAAGAGATGTTATTTTGCATGCAAATACTTCGCATGCTATTACTATGCGGTTATTACTTAGCAATAACCATTACTATGCAAGTTTTTAATTCGCATACCATTACATTGAAAGTGTTAATGTATGCGAAGTAAAAACTTGCCTAGTAATAAAAATGGTATGCGGAATAACATGTCATATTTTTTTTTTTAAATGTTTAAAACTGTCAGGGCTAGGGTGGCTTGTGGTCTAGGGCCCGCCCCACTCTGCATTCGGAGTTGCCCTTGTGGCAAAATGCATCAGTCCTCTTTGGGAGGGCGTTGGTGGCTGATGTGCTTTAAACCTGCTTGTGCTGTTAAGTTGCATCCCTGTTTGTAGGTTTGTGCAGGTTTTCCTGTCCTTTGGCTGCTGTTTGCTATGTTTCCGCCTAATCGCATGCTCACGCGTAATGAGTGAGGTTTGGCATGCTCACGCGTAATGAGTGAGGTTTGGCATGCTCACGCGTAATGCGTGAGGTTTGGTAGCCCGGTCGCAAACGTGGGCGCCGTAAGCACGTTGGCTTACGCGACCGCGCCCTGTCTCCTGTGCTCACTATTCTGGAATCGTCTGGGGAGTGGCTGTGTTCTCTTCTTGCTCCCTCTCCCATTTGCAGAGTCTCAGCTGTTTTTGACGAAGGATTCCATCGGAGGCCTTGAGGATCGTTTCCAAGGGGGGTGTCAGTATCCAGCTTGCTCCTTGTGCAAGGTCATCGGTTGGAAGAGCCATTTCGGGGACGTTTTGTCCTTCAAAGGTAGTAGAGTAGGTCGTACTCTACAGGTAGGACTTATCAATCCTAGTTCTCGGCGCTAAAGTCCTTTGAGTATACTTTCTTGATTCATATTTGATAAAACTAATAGTTTATGTTATGAGGAATAATTAAAAGCACAGAAGTGTGAAATCATTGATATATTTGCTCTTTGAAAACTGCGTTTACATCTAGTTGCTGGCAAGAGATGTTTAACTTAAAAGTGCAAAGTATGTGAAAGCGCGTGCATTCATTTTTAAAACTGTTTGTTTTTGCGCAACTCTTTCTTTGAAAAGTCTTTAGGGAGAAAAGGTCAAGAGGAGTTTTAGCTATATCTGAAGACAAATATAGCAGTGTGATTTTGTATTGGTTTGCTCACAGAGTTTTGGTAAAGAGGTTATTTACTAAGGAGTGAGTTTTGTTTTTGCTTAAAGAGAATCTGTCGCAATTCACAAGAGAATAACAAAATTATGATAAGAATGTTTTGTCGCTATTCACAAGAGAATAACAATATGGTGAAAAGGTTGTTGTGAAAGATTTGGTATTTATTATCAAGAAGTCTAATGTATCTTCAGTGTCTGTGATTAAGCAACAGGTTTTTGCAGAATAATTCAGCTTTGGCTCTAGGTTCCAAAGCCAATTTAGATTTACGGAATGTTTTGTTACTAACTTTTCCTTTCCAGATCTCCTTCCCTGCTGTCCCCTTCCTAACTCCCTTTTCCCCCCGCTTGATCACTCCAAGATTCTGTGTAGTAATTACATTCGGAATTGGAGGTATCGAGAGGTGGGTCTTTATAACTTCACGACAGATCCTGAGGAAAGCGACGCCTTGACAGAATAGTGAGCCCACGAATTATTTTTTCCTCCTGGTCTGTACGTGAAGTCATAATGACCACCATCAATGACTTAATGTCTGCAATCATGCGTATTCAAGCAGATTTAAAGGAAACCATGGATGTAACTGCTTTGTTAGCAGCTAAAGTAGAAAATATTCAATTACAGAATACTCCCCTTCCGGAAGAGGTTCAAGAAACTGGTGTTAGTAGGGGAAATACAAACATAGCTGTTACTGTGCCCCCTCAAATTCCTTTGGCAGCTCCTGAACGTTTTTCTGGGGACCCCTCCAAGGTGCAAATTTTTTTGACTCAGATCGAGTTGCATTTTGCTTGTAGACCTACTGCGTTTCCAACCCCACAGTCTAAAATTGCGTTTTTAATTTCCTACTTGACCGGAGATGCCGCAAACTGGGCAGTTCCTTTGGTCAGACAAGATGACACTTTGCTTTACAATTGGAAACGATTTGTGGAGGAATTTGAAAAAGTTTTTGATCGCAGAACTGTTACTCTGTCCGCTGATCGAGAACTACTTCAATTGAAACAAGGCAATAGGGACCTTGTTTCTTATCTGTCTCATTTCAACAGATTAATCGCTGAAACTTCTTGGCCAGAGGAAAAAAGAGCAGCTCTCTTTTATCAAGGTTTAAAGGACGATCTAAAAGATGTTCTGGCACAAATTGATCCCCAACCTGTAATTTGCTCTGAATTGATTAATCTTACGCTGCGCTTAGACCATAGACTCTCTGAACGGAGATCAGATAAAAAAAGAACGGATAAACCAAGTTGGAGATCAGAAGCTAAATCTAGGCCTCAATTTGCAAATTCTGAAACTGGTTCAGAGCCAATGGAAATAGGAACTTTAAGACAACCATTGTCTAAAGATGAGAAAGATAATCGTCGAAAGAATGGACAATGCCTTTATTGTGGCCGAAAAGGTCACTTCGTGAAGGACTGTTTAACGAAACCAAAGGGAAAATTTCCTAACTCTAGTAAATCAGCTGCTCTGGAAAAAACAGATCCAAAATCGGAAAACTAACTGGCCCAAGATGTTTGAAGGGAGATCTCTTGGGTACTATTGCCTTCCCTTCTGTGAACTCATGCGTTTCTAACTACAAAGCTCACTTCAGGTTAGCTGTACAAATCAGGTTAATTCATGAAACATGCCAAATGGAAGTTTTAGTCGATTCTGGAGCTACAGGAAATTTTGTAGATTTAGAAACAGCCCAGCGTTTAGGAATCATCTGTGAACAAAAAGAGACTCCAGAAATAGTGCAAGCTGTGGATGGAAAAATTCTAGCTGGAGGTCCAGTAACCATGCAAACATCTAAAGTTGCTCTGTTCTGCGAAGATGCTAAGCAACAGGTACATAAGGAAGAGCTTCAGTTTGATGTGATCCAAGCACCCCAGTATGGTTTCATTTTAGGAATGCCTTGGCTTTGCTTACACAATCCAACCATAGATTGGCGAAAGAGAGAACTGGTTTTCCTATCTGATTTTTGTCATTCGTCTTGTCTCAATATCTCAAAACCAATTCTGAGTCAATTGGCCACAGCTGAGGAAAAAGAAACATTGTTACCAAAAGTTTACAAGGACTTCGCAGAAGTTTTCAGTGAAGCTAAGGCAGCCATCCTTCCTCCTCATCGAAGCTATGACTGTCAAATCGATCTTGTACCTGGATCTAGTGTACCAAATTGTCGCATTTATGCTTTATCTGAAAAAGAGAATCAACATCTAAGACAATATCTCGATCAATATCTTGAAAATGGATTCATCCGCCCCTCCAAGTCTCCGGCAGCGTCTCCTTTATTTTTCATTCCGAAAGCTAATGGGGAATTGAGGGCTTGCATCGATTATAGGGCGTTGAACAAAATCACAGTCAAAAATAAGTACCCATTGCCTCTCATCCCTGTTCTATTGGACCAAGTTAAAAAGGCAAAAATCTACACTAAGTTGGACCTCAGAGGAGCCTACCATTTGGTTCGTATCAGGCAAGGGGATGAATGGAAGACTGCTTTCAAAACCCGATATGGATTGTTTGAGTACTTGGTGATGCCATTCGGGCTGTGTAATGCACCAGCTGCTTTTCAGTTTTTTTTGAATGATGCCTTGAAAGAGTTTCTAGATCTCTTTGTTATTGTCTATATAGACGATATTTTGATCTACTCAGATTCTGAAGCTGAACATGAAGGTCACGTCAAAAAGGTTTTGAGCACCCTGCAATCTCATAATTTGTACTGCAAATTATCTAAATGTGATTTCCATGTTCATGAAGTTGAATTTTTAGGAGTCCTCCTCACTCCAACTGGCATGAAAATGACAGACAGAAAGATCAAGGCTGTTGCTGATTGGCCCACTCCGACATCTGTTCGAGACATTCAGTGCTTTTTGGGATTTGCAAACTTTTACCGCCGCTTCATTGATCACTTTTCTGCTGTAGTAGCTCCCATCACACGATTGTTGAGAAAGAAGGTGAACTTTGAATGGTCCACAGAAGCTGAACTTGCATTCCAGAAGTTAAAAAAGGCCTTTACTGAAGCTCCAGTTCTCATGCATCCCAATGTGGAGGAACCCTTTATCATTGAAGCTGACGCCTCTGATGTAGCTATAGCAGCCATCCTCTCTCAAAGACATCACACCACTGGACAAATGCATCCGGTTGCCTACATGTCTCGAAAATTAAATCCCGCAGAGCAAAATTATGTAATAGCTGAAAAAGAACTATTAGCTATTCTAGAAGCCTTTAAAGAATGGAGACATTACATAATGGGAGCGAAATTTACTGTAACCGTGTACACTGATCATAGAAATTTACAGTTTATGAGCTCAGCCAGAATGTTGACCCCGAGACAACTCAGGTGGATGATGTTCTTTGCCGAATATGACTTCATAATTACCTTCCGTCCAGGCCAAGACAACAAGAAAGCTGATGCCCTGTCCAGAAAAGACTCTTCTTTGCATCGCTTTGAAGGAACTCCTCAACCAATAATCGACCCAGGCAAAGTAATTAATGTACTTTCGGCAGACCAATTTTTGGAGAATATTCATGAAAACTTTCCTTCTTCTCTGTGGAAATCATGGTTGAACTCCAATGCTAACCAAACCATCAAAGAAGGGATACCTTTCCATGGAAAACAAGTTTATCTGCCCTCTTTGCAATTACAAGAAACTGTGTTTAACTGGTTACATTCACATCCTATGGCCGGGCATCCAGGCCCTCGGAAGACTGTGGAGAAAATACAAAAGATGTTTTGGTGGCCAACGCTGCAAAAGGATGTGCTGAAAATGGCTAATGATTGTGAGATCTGTGCAAGATTTAAATCCGATCACACTAAGCCTAAAGGTTTTCTACAGGTTCTACCGACACCAACTGAACCATGGAAACATATTTCTTTGGACTTCATTACTGATCTACCACCAATTCAACACCATACTGTAATTCTAGTGGTTGTGGACAGTTTAACCAAATATGCTCATTTCATCCCTTGTAAACAGCTACCCACTGCGGGACAGTTAGCACAAATATTTCTGCGACATGTGGTGCGCTTACATGGACTGCCTTCAGTATTGCTTTCGGATCGAGGGTCTCAATTCTCTTCCAAATTCTGGCAGCAATGGTGTAAAGATCTACACATCACCTCCAACATGTCCACTAGTTATCACCCCCAAACTGATGGGCAGACTGAAAGACTGAACCAAACTTTGAAACAATACTTGAGGTGTTATGTTACGGACTCTAAGAAATCTTGGTTGGATTTGCTTTGGATTGCTGAATTTGCGTATAACACTTCGCCACATTCATCAACCGGTTCCTCTCCGTTCCAGGCACTCTATGGCTATGAACCTAACGCCATACCATTGACTATGGCTAAAGATGATGGTGGTGTACCAGCAGTTAGAGACTCTGTACAACTCATGCAAGCTATTCACCGTCAAATTCAGGAGCGCTTGTTGCAAAGCAAGAAGAGATACAAAGAGCAATATGACAAAAAACATCGTTCAGGTCCTGTGTATGCCCCTGGGGATAAAGTTTGGTTGTCTACCAAGAACTTGAACTTCAAGCACAAAAGCATGTTTCAACCTAAGTACATTGGTCCTTACCCAGTTCTTCGACAGGTGAACCCTGTGACATTCAAGTTGTTGTTGCCTAAGTCTTTAAGAATTCATCCAGTGTTTCATACTTCCCTCCTTAAACCTGCTACTCAGAATCTGGCTCCCCGTCCAGCTCCGATTTTGGTTCATGGTAATTGGGAGTATGAGGTGCGAGACATTTTGGATTCTAGACGTCGGGGTTCCAGGTTGTGGTATCTTGTCTCCTGGAAGGGATACGGTGCTGAAAATGATTCCTGGGAGCCGGCTGCGAATGTTCATGCCCCGCGTTTGGTGCGCCGTTTCCACCTCCTCCACCCTCTAAAGCCGGGCCCTAGACCACTCTTGGGAGGGGGGTGTAATGTCAGGGCTAGGGTGGCTTGTGGTCTAGGGCCCGCCCCACTCTGCATTCGGAGTTGCCCTTGTGGCAAAATGCATCAGTCCTCTTTGGGAGGGCGTTGGTGGCTGATGTGCTTTAAACCTGCTTGTGCTGTTAAGTTGCATCCCTGTTTGTAGGTTTGTGCAGGTTTTCCTGTCCTTTGGCTGCTGTTTGCTATGTTTCCGCCTAATCGCATGCTCACGCGTAATGAGTGAGGTTTGGCATGCTCACGCGTAATGAGTGAGGTTTGGCATGCTCACGCGTAATGCGTGAGGTTTGGTAGCCCGGTCGCAAACGTGGGCGCCGTAAGCACGTTGGCTTACGCGACCGCGCCCTGTCTCCTGTGCTCACTATTCTGGAATCGTCTGGGGAGTGGCTGTGTTCTCTTCTTGCTCCCTCTCCCATTTGCAGAGTCTCAGCTGTTTTTGACGAAGGATTCCATCGGAGGCCTTGAGGATCGTTTCCAAGGGGGGTGTCAGTATCCAGCTTGCTCCTTGTGCAAGGTCATCGGTTGGAAGAGCCATTTCGGGGACGTTTTGTCCTTCAAAGGTAGTAGAGTAGGTCGTACTCTACAGGTAGGACTTATCAATCCTAGTTCTCGGCGCTAAAGTCCTTTGAGTATACTTTCTTGATTCATATTTGATAAAACTAATAGTTTATGTTATGAGGAATAATTAAAAGCACAGAAGTGTGAAATCATTGATATATTTGCTCTTTGAAAACTGCGTTTACATCTAGTTGCTGGCAAGAGATGTTTAACTTAAAAGTGCAAAGTATGTGAAAGCGCGTGCATTCATTTTTAAAACTGTTTGTTTTTGCGCAACTCTTTCTTTGAAAAGTCTTTAGGGAGAAAAGGTCAAGAGGAGTTTTAGCTATATCTGAAGACAAATATAGCAGTGTGATTTTGTATTGGTTTGCTCACAGAGTTTTGGTAAAGAGGTTATTTACTAAGGAGTGAGTTTTGTTTTTGCTTAAAGAGAATCTGTCGCAATTCACAAGAGAATAACAAAATTATGATAAGAATGTTTTGTCGCTATTCACAAGAGAATAACAATATGGTGAAAAGGTTGTTGTGAAAGATTTGGTATTTATTATCAAGAAGTCTAATGTATCTTCAGTGTCTGTGATTAAGCAACAGGTTTTTGCAGAATAATTCAGCTTTGGCTCTAGGTTCCAAAGCCAATTTAGATTTACGGAATGTTTTGTTACTAACTTTTCCTTTCCAGATCTCCTTCCCTGCTGTCCCCTTCCTAACTCCCTTTTCCCCCCGCTTGATCACTCCAAGATTCTGTGTAGTAATTACATTCGGAATTGGAGGTATCGAGAGGTGGGTCTTTATAACTTCACGACAGATCCTGAGGAAAGCGACGCCTTGACAAAAACACAACACTATAGAAAATACACTACCCTACACATCTAAAACACTAAAACACTACCAAAACACTAAAACACTACACTACCCTACTGAAACACCACTACACTACCCTAAACCCTAAATCACTACCCCCTGCACTGACATACACATTCCCCTACACTGCTCCCTATACCCATTCACTACCCACCAAAACCCCCCGACACTACACTAAACACTAAAACAGTAAACTACACTACAGTAACACTACAACACTACCCTAAACCCTAAAACACTACCCCCAACATGACCCTTCCTCTAGTCCCAGTCCTATCCTATCCCTACTCCCAAACACTACCCTGCACAACCCCGACACTATCTTAAACCCTAACATCCTACACTATCCCCACAAAACTACCCTAAACCCTAAAAACCTACACTACACAAACCCCACAACACTACCCTAAACCCAAAAACCCTACACTACACTAACTCCACAACACTACCCTAAACCCTAAAAACACTACCCCCAGCACGACCCTGCCCGTAGCCCCAGTCCTGGCCTTACTCCCAAACACTACCCTGAACAACCCCTGACATGACCCTAAACCCTAAACCATTACCCTACACTACACTAACCCCACAACACTACACTAAACCCTAAAACACTACTCCCAGCACAACACTGCCCCTAGACCAAGTCCTGTCCCTACTCCTAAACACTACCCTGCACAACCCCGACACTACTCTACACTACACTAACACAAGTACACAACCCACAACTCTTCACTACACTAACACAAGTTCACAACCCACAACTCTTCACTACACTAACTCTAAAGACCCTACACAGCCCCTACACGACCCTACACAACAGGGGCGTAACACAGGCCCCCGCAGCCCCTGCATTGCGGGGGGCCCCTTGAGCTCCAGGGCCCCCCTCGGCACACAGTAGATTAGCCTAAAGCAGTGTTTGTCTGGTACATACTTTCAAAGTAACCCCCGCCGCTGCGCCTCATAAATTAAACAGTGCGTACGTACGTGAGGCAATTTTGGCGGCACGCAGCTGCGCGGTTTTCAGCCTCAGTGTGAGGCATATGGTGGGGGCAAGGCTGGGTCAGTGTGGTCAAGCGCTCTGTAAACTGCACGTGAGGCGGCCGGATCATCCCATGCATCACTAAAACGGGAACTGCACTGCTCTGCTCCGGTGTTGATCTATTATATGTTTACAATCTCTCTCATCTGCCAGCCAGGAGTTGGCCCCAGTCCCGCCGACCATTCTGGGCTCAGTTGTGCTCTAATTGGCTAAAGCACCCCGCCATCATTCACAACAACTAAGAATCAACTAAGTGGGCGGCGCAAGTGGGAGGAAGTTTATAAATTTAGCTGCAATCCGCCTTTCGTTGCACCCCCTCCTGTGCCTCTAATCCTGATGCCGTACGACTGGACCAGGCTGCTGGATTCTCCTCGTCGGGTCATGGGTTTCAGTCAGTCTCAGCCTCAGGTGCAGATCCGTACTAGCCACTGAAGTTAGTCATATATGACATCAATAATAATTCTACAACATGGCGTCCCAGTGCACCATAGAGTGTAGTTACAGTGTAAGCTCATGCTGCCAGAGCAGTGTGCGGTCCATGCAGCTGTGCTTAATGAACGCTAATAGTGTGGCGCTCCATCTCCATTTGCCAGTCAATTCAGGAGGTGCCATAAATGCGTGACTTTGCATTTTGGTGCGGTGATGCAGACCATCACACCAAAATGCGTTAGTCTAATGCCTGATGTGTGGTACTTGGCAGGGCTGTTAGTTTGATCCTGCTTGCACGTTTGGGCACTTAATATTGGTAACCCATAGTCATCATGCGAGCTGGACATTTCACATCCTCAGTCTGCACCAAGAAAGAAAGAACAGTTACATTTATGGTGGCAAAGAACCAGTGGGCCTTGTTTATCATTGATCAGGGCTTGGCGATTTATATTGTGCTTTCTACCTCTATATATGGCTCTGAAGCACCTACCTACGTGGACAGCAAGCTACGCCATATAGAATGCATGGCTAAAAGGGTGTTGTCTTTGGTGCACCCCATGCCTGAAATCTTGGCGGTCTAGGTGTTGTCAGCCAAGCATACATCCAAGTCTTATTCTGCTAATTTGCCATTGGTCAAGCCAGAGACACCGACCCAGGAACTCTGTGAAGGTTTGAGACCTGAACGGTGCCTGGCTGCACAAGGTGACTGACTCTCATCTAGTCCATCCACCCTGCCTGAAGGCAAGAGGTTGACTGAAGCCTGGAGTTATGCTGTGCTAATGGAGTGGGAAGAAGCCTCCAGGGCCACTTGTGAGCACTGTGCCGGAATTAATGGACTGTCCATGTGAATGGGAATGGTACTTTACACTGCTATAACTTTGCAGTGATGGATCCAATGTTTGTTGTTTTCTTTCTGTTTTAATCATAACATACTTTCTGATGTTACTAAATAGTTCAGGGATCATTTACTGAGAGGTTTCTTGATTCTGCTGTTGTGCTGATACTACTAGTCCATACCAAACATTTTCCAAAGTATCCTTCCAACCCAATTCTGCACTTAAGGGGTAGAAAAAGCTGTCTTTGAGAAGCAAAGTTTGCTTGACTATGTCAGGCATATGACTGTGTGGCTGGAGAATTTGCCCCACCAAACGCTCGGCTTCCTCGACATCTTATACAGGGTTAAATATCTTGGATCTGCTCTTTTTTTGTCCTTCATGTCATCATAAGTCCTGGGGCTAACACAGTTAACACAAAACAGCCTGTTGAAAAATAAAAACCAATGAGTCAGTTGTTGTGGTGTTTGTTTGTATAGTGAAAAGGGTTTTCAGAAGACTCAATTAAGCGCATAAAAATATAATTAACAGTGGAGCAAACTTCTCTCACATGCAGAAAAGCAAAGACCTGGCTCGTGAAGTGAGTACCAGGGAGCCGGAGCCATTCCCTGGTGGAAGCCCCTGGAAAAAGAAGTTCACAAAACAGCCCTTGAAGTCTTCTTGCTTCAAGAACAAAGGAGAACACACGGGGGCCCAAAGGGAAGAGCGAGTGGTACCAAACTTTGTGCCAAAGCAAAGCATCATCAGAAGTGAGGAGAGAGGACCAGAGAGCAGGACATGGAAAGGTCATGGCTGTAGGAATTGGAAAGCAGATGAGCTTGGTTCAAGTGAGGCAATAAACCCATAGCAAAGAACAACATTGTAAATAAAGGCTCTCCCTCCCGCTTTCAGGTATGAGTGCTCAACTTTGCAATAATTTGATCTTCTTCCTCTTCACAGCAACATTTCAGGAGAGGACTCTCAGTCCAAATCAGTCGTAGCTTAGTGTAAGAAAACAGGAGTGAATGGCCTGCATCGTGTCTGCGGAAGCATTTAGAAATGCCTGGGTTCCTGCAGGAAGTATAGTGTTACAAGAAGAGACGAGGTAACTAGGCGCTACTAGAATGAAGTAATTGGAATTGGATAAATGCACAGCTGATTTGTAGGAATCCAGTTTTAGTAGTTTATCAAATTTTGTGGTGCACCGGAAGGTGGCGTCGAGGGTCCAACGACGTCAACAAACATAGGTTAAGACGTGAGACTAGAGTTTCTCTAGAGTCATCCCTTCACGGGCACACAATAGGTTGTCCTCCTATTGAAAGAGAACTTTCACTCCAATTGTTGAATTATTCACATATTCTTTTATTTCATTAAACTTTCATAATGCTGATTTCAAGCATAATTAATAGTCCTTTGTTTTATAGTTCACACATATTTGTACTTCAGACAATGTCATTGTAAAGAATCCAATGCATTTCGGGCATTTGTGGCATGCCCTTCATCAGGGAATTGACACTGCAAAAACGTAATGAGTTGCTATTATTATTAAATGAAATGATATATAGTATAAGCAATAACGTTGCATCAAAACATATCATCTAAATGGCGATAAGAATAAAGATGTGTGCAAAGGTATCAACAGAACTCGGACGGGGTCCTGTGAGTGTCATGCAGCGGTGGGTGATAGTGGTATGCATGCAAGGTGGTCAAAAGAAACAAAAAATGGCGTCACTTACATGACTGATTCAATATGTTTAGTAACAGCCTCCGAAAGAAACCAAACAGAGCGGCTCTGTTAGGGCATGGGAAAATGAGAGCGGAACGCTCAAGAAAGTGGGTTCATCCTATCTATCGAACTAACCTGAGAAAAGAAGTATGCGTGCGCTCAGAAACGATCCTCGTCTTCAATCGCGTCGGCACGGTAAATGCCGGTCGCGCTTTACTATTATGAAAAGAGTTCCGGTCATGTGGGGTATCACGTGACCATAGACACAATGGAAAGACTCTAACGGGGAATAAGTTGGTCGTCTGGGGAAACGAATAAGATCGCCAGAGAGTGAAACAGTAGAACAGAGGCGTGCTAAGGTTATTAAACGAGGAAAAAGGATGATAAGAAAAAACGGGTGGATGAAAAATGATGTCCGTAATGGGAGGCATAGGCTTAACGAAAAGTGTGTGATGGCTGCATCAAGTCTCGAACCTGTGAGGTAGAGGTAAATGAGCAGTCTACTGTGTGGCAATTGCCACTGACGGATGTGGGACAAAAATGTGAAATGTGCGGGTGTGGTAGGTAGTGAGTGTCAGATGTGAGTGTGAACAGACACAGTATACACAAGTAACAGTCTGCAGAGCAATTAGTTATAGGTAGCAAGCAAATTCTATTCTTTCATTCAAACCCATCGGTTTTTGGGTAGAAAGTTTTTGGATCCAGTAGTTTTCTCTTCTGAGGAGATGTTTGGAATTGTCTCTCCCCTCCATTTTCTGCACAGTTTCTAAGATTGTGAACTTGATTTGGGAGACATTATGGTGTTGCTCCACGAAGTGCGATGATAGGGCTGATTTCATGCAGTGGTATGAAAATCAACACATCCTTTCCAAAAGAGAATGGACTGACAACCTCAAAATGATTATCAGATACATTGATGATCTTTTTATCATCTGGACTAATACAGAGGAGAAATTACTAACGGAATTAATTAAATTCAACGAGACAGATCAACGAATTCAATTGACATGGGACATATCAGAAACCACGGTAAACTTTCTTGATGTGAGAGTGTCAAGAACCCCACATGGATTTATGACCGACCTTTATGTTAAACCTACAGATAGGAACAACATGTTGCTATACTCAAGCTTTCATGAACCTAACCTAATCAAAAACCTACCATTTTCACAAATGGCAAGAGTTAAAAGGATTACCTCAGATGAAAGGACCCTTAACACTAGGCTTAAAGAAATGACCAACAAATTCATTGACAGAGGCTATCCTCAAACTCTAGTGGAGGAATCCAAAAGTAGGATTGATAAAATGGACAGATTGAGACTCTTAACCCCTAAAGCAAAAACTGAACAAACACGTACAGTGGTGGTATCCAAATATTCCACAGCCAGCAAGAAATACAAACAAACTATCTTGAAACATTGGTCCATACTCAACATTGAACCTGATTTTAAACAGTCATTTAACCAACCACCCATTTTTGCCTTCACAAGAGCAAAGAATTTTGGTGAAATCCTACAACATAAACCACCAGAAAGCATAACGTATTCAGGAACCAAACCTTGCCTCAACTGTGGCAACTGCAACAGTATAATAAAAGGTAATACCATCCACCATCCTTCACAAGGTTACCCCATCAAACTAAAGGTCAATGCCACCTGTGAATCCAGCAATTTGATCTATGGGATCAGATGCCCATGTGGCAAGATATATGTGGGCAAGACAGAACGTCGCATCAAAGTGCGATTAACTGAACATAAATCAAACATTCGATTGAAGAACATGAAATCAGCCCTATCACCGCACTTCGTAGAGCAACACCATAATGTCTCCCAAATCAAGTTCACAATCTTAGAAACTGTGCAGAAAATGGAGGGGAGAGGCAATTCCAAACATCTCCTCAGAAGAGAAAACTACTGGATCCAAAAACTTCATACCCAAAAACCGATGGGTTTGAATGAAAGAATAGAATTTGCTTGCTACCTATAACTAATTGCTCTGCAGACTGTTACTTGTGTATACTGTGTCTGTTCACACTCACATCTGACACTCACTACCTACCACACCCGCACATTTCACATTTTTGTCCCACATCCGTCAGTGGCAATTGCCACACAGTAGACTGCTCATTTACCTCTACCTCACAGGTTCGAGACTTGATGCAGCCATCACACACTTTTCGTTAAGCCTATGCCTCCCATTACGGACATCATTTTTTATCCACCCGTTTTTTCTTATCATCCTTTTTCCTCGTTTAATAACCTTAGCACGCCTCTGTTCTACTGTTTCACTCTCTGGCGATCTTATTCGTTTCCCCAGACGACCAACTTATTCCCCGTTAGAGTCATTCCATTGTGTCTATGGTCACGTGATACCCCACATGACCGGAACTCTTTTCATAATAGTAAAGCGCGACCGGCATTTACCGTGCCGACGCGATTGAAGACGAGGATCGTTTCTAAGCGCACGCATACTTCTTTTCTCAGGTTAGTTCGATAGATAGGATGAACCCACTTTCTTGAGCGTTCCGCTCTCATTTTCCCATGCCCTAACAGAGCCGCTCTGTTTGGTTTCTTTCAGAGGCTGTTACTAAACATATTGAATCAGTCATGTAAGTGACGCCATTTTTTGTTTCTTTTGACCACCTTGCATGCATACCACTATCACCCACCGCTGCATGACACTCACAGGACCCCGTCCGAGTTCTGTTGATACATTTGCACACATCTTTATTCTTATCACCATTTAGATGATATGTTTTGATGCAACGTTATTGCTTATACTATATATCATTTCATTTAATAATAATAGCAACTCATTACGTTTTTGCAGTGTCAATTCCCTGATGAAGGGCATGCCACAAATGCCCGAAATGCATTGGATGCTTTACAATGACATTGTCTGGAGTACAAATATGTGTGAACTATAAAACAAAGGACTATTAATTATGCTTGAAATCAGCATTATGAAAGTTTAATGAAATAAAAGAATATGTGAATAATTCAACAATTGGAGTGAAAGTTCTCTTTCAATAGGAGGACAACCTATTGTGTGCCCGTGAAGGGATGACTCTAGAGAAACTCTAGTCTCACGTCTTAACCTATGTTTGTTGACGTTGTTGGACCCTCGACGCCACCTTCCGGTGCACCACAAAATTTGATAAACTACTAAAACTGGATTCCTACAAATCAGCTGTGCATTTATCCAATTCCAATTACTTTATGCATTCCGAGTGTCCCGTGGACAGATAGCACGCACCAAACAAATCTACAATCAATTTGCAAAAATGAGTAATTATGATGACATATCGAAAAGCACAGAGGCCAGAGCCTCAACCTTTGCGTTTGAAATTAAAGACGCGGATCAAATTTATTCTTTAATCAGGGAAGAACTTACACAGGAAACCACAAGCCGGTCCAAAGAGCAAAACATAAGACAACTTCTGTATCTTTCAAAAAGGAAAACTAACCAGCAACTTCATGCCAGTACTCTCATAAGATACCACCGTAACTCACGCATACCACGAGGCTTAAGAATTGCACTGAAACCATCCCTTTGCAAACATTCCAAAAAGTTTCAGGAACGCTGGTATGAAATTTTGAACAAATGTTCATTAGACTTGATCCTTTTAATTATACAAGAATTATCTACTATTCTAGAAGAACTTAGTACGGAAATTGAGGAAACCACATCTGAGCTATCAAAGATGATGACTGAGGATGAGTTAAACACCACCCTAGAGGATATTAAAAGCCAAATAGACCGTCACTCAAAAGAAATCAATGAACGGAAAATCCGTAAATTCAAGAGGGACACTCTTGACTATCGTCTTGGTGAAGTGTACACATGGGCTGAAGTTTATGCTCAAAAACGAAGAAACCGTCCATACAACTCTAATACTGAAACATCCTCTACAGATAGCGATACCAGCCAAAAACCATGCAAATCTCAACCCACTCCGACTTCAACAGATAGAACAACAACTGAAACACCAACTACCAGCAAAACAACTGAAACCAATCCTTTTTTAGATCAGGGCCAAGCCCAAAAAGGAGACCCAGGAGAGGGTCAGGAAAAGGACAAAGAAAGGGATCCACCGACCACCCGAAGCACGTCAGCCATAACCAAGGAAAAGGAGAAAGAGAAAAGATCCAAAAAGAACCAACCGCAGAACAACTAGTTATCAACATCAGCGATCAAAACCTGAACGATTACGAATTAGAGCTATTACAAAAGGGCACATCTTTTGTACCCACTACCACCACGGATCACTTGGAACTGGAAGTCAGCTTCTTCAAGTTGATGCGAAAACTCAGACTGAGACATTTTTTTGACAATACACTACCAGATCGACCACCACTTGAGAAAGACCAATTGTTAGGACTACGACCCCAAAGCACTTTTCAGGCTCCAACTAGCCATAAGACATTGGATCTTTTTGAAAATCTAGTTAAACAGGACCTCCGTAAGATTAAACACACCAAACCCAAAAGAAGAAATACCACACAGAAAGACCTTGACACTCTGAATAAATTGGCTTCTAACGACAAAATCATATTTACCAAAGCTGACAAAGGAGGTGCTATTGTCATTATGAATGTCGACATGTACAACACTAAAGTGATGGAACACATCACAGACACTAATACCTACTGTAAACTTGATCAAAATCCAACTTTGGAGTACTCAAGAATTCTGAAAAACATCATTGATAACGCACACAAACAAGGCATCATCACAGAAAGGACAAAGAACTTCCTAACCACATTGAATCCTAAAAGTCCAACATTACGGATGGTACCCAAAATACACAAAAATACCTACGATCCACCCATGCGACCAATAGTATCCACAAGAGGGAGCCTACACGAACCAATTGGTCAAATTATAGACAAGTACTTGCAACCCACAGTGCAATCCTTGCAAACTTACGTCAAAGATACATCCCAGTTGCTACAGAGACTACAACAGATACCTTTGATTCCAACTGAAAAAGTGATCTTATGTACAGCTGATGTACGTAGCCTGTACACCAGTATACCTCATGACATGGGCATAGAGGCAATGGAATTTGCTCTTCTTAACACAGATCTTGATCAAGATTTTCAGACTTTCCTCATGGAGCTGATGTACTTCATTCTGTATCACAGTTATTTTAAAGCCAATGAGTCTTGGTACCAACAACTCACCGGAATGGCAATGGGCAATTCGGCAGCACCCGTGTATGCCAACATATTCATGCAGTGGTATGAAAATCAACACATCCTTTCCAAAAGAGAATGGACTGACAACCTCAAAATGATTATCAGATACATTGATGATCTTTTTATCATCTGGACTAATACAGAGGAGAAATTACTAACGGAATTAATTAAATTCAACGAGACAGATCAACGAATTCAATTGACATGGGACATATCAGAAACCACGGTAAACTTTCTCGATGTGAGAGTGTCAAGAACCCCACATGGATTTATGACCGACCTTTATGTTAAACCTACAGATAGGAACAACATGTTGCTATACTCAAGCTTTCATGAACCTAACCTAATCAAAAACCTACCATTTTCACAAATGGCAAGAGTTAAAAGGATTACCTCAGATGAAAGGACCCTTAACACTAGGCTTAAAGAAATGACCAACAAATTCATTGACAGAGGCTATCCTCAAACTCTAGTGGAGGAATCCAAAAGTAGGATTGATAAAATGGACAGATTGAGACTCTTAACCCCTAAAGCAAAAACTGAACAAACACGTACAGTGGTGGTATCCAAATATTCCACAGCCAGCAAGAAACACAAACAAACTATCTTGAAACATTGGTCCATACTCAACATTGAACCTGATTTTAAACAGTCATTTAACCAACCACCCATTTTTGCCTTCACAAGAGCAAAGAATTTTGGTGAAATCCTACAACATAAACCACCAGAAAGCATAACGTATTCAGGAACCAAACCTTGCCTCAACTGTGGCAACTGCAACAGTATAATAAAAGGTAATACCATCCACCATCCTTCACAAGGTTACCCCATCAAACTAAAGGTCAATGCCACCTGTGAATCCAGCAATTTGATCTATGGGATCAGATGCCCATGTGGCAAGATATATGTGGGCAAGACAGAACGTCGCATCAAAGTGCGATTAACTGAACATAAATCAAACATTCGATTGAAGAACATGAAATCAGCCCTATCATCGCACTTCGTAGAGCAACACCATAATGTCTCCCAAATCAAGTTCACAATCTTAGAAACTGTGCAGAAAATGGAGGGGAGAGACAATTCCAAACATCTCCTCAGAAGAGAAAACTACTGGATCCAAAAACTTTCTACCCAAAAACCGATGGGTTTGAATGAAAGAATGGAATTTGCTTGCTACCTATAACTAATTGCTCTGCAGACTGTTACTTGTGTATACTGTGTCTGTTCACACTCACATCTGACACTCACTACCTACCACACCCGCACATTTCACATTTTTGTCCCACATCCGTCAGTGGCAATTGCCACACAGTAGACTGCTCATTTACCTCTACCTCACAGGTTCGAGACTTGATGCAGCCATCACACACTTTTCGTTAAGCCTATGCCTCCCATTACGGACATCATTTTTCATCCACCCGTTTTTTCTTATCATCCTTTTTCCTCGTTTAATAACCTTAGCACGCCTCTGTTCTACTGTTTCACTCTCTGGCGATCTTATTCGTTTCCCCAGACGACCAACTTATTCCCCGTTAGAGTCTTTCCATTGTGTCTATGGTCACATGATACCCCACATGACCGGAACTCTTTTCATAATAGTAAAGCGCGACCGGCATTTACCGTGCCGACGCGATTGAAGACGAGGATCGTTTCTGAGCGCACGCATACTTCTTTTCTCAGGTTAGTTCGATAGATAGGATGAACCCACTTTCTTGAGCGTTCCGCTCTCATTTTCCCATGCCCTAACAGAGCCGCTCTGTTTGGTTTCTTTCAGAGGCTGTTACTAAACATATTGAATCAGTCATGTAAGTGACGCCATTTTTTGTTTCTTTTGACCACCTTGCATGCATACCACTATCACCCACCGCTGCATGACACTCACAGGACCCCGTCCGAGTTCTGTTGATACCTTTGCACACATCTTTATTCTTATCGCCATTTAGATGATATGTTTTGATGCAACGTTATTGCTTATACTATATATCATTTCATTTAATAATAATAGCAACTCATTACGTTTTTGCAGTGTCAATTCCCTGATGAAGGGCATGGCACAAATGCCCGAAATGCATTGGATGCTTTACAATGACATTGTCTGAAGTACAAATATGTGTGAACTATAAAACAAAGGACTATTAATTATGCTTGAAATCAGCATTATGAAAGTTTAATGAAATAAAAGAATATGTGAATAATTCAACAATTGGAGTGAAAGTTCTCTTTCAATAGGAGGACAACCTATTGTGTGCCCGTGAAGGGATGCTACTAGAATGAAGCCACGTCTGGCTACAAGAACAGAGACCAAGCAGGAACTGTGAAGAAGAAGGCTGCAGGAGTGTTGTATTTCTATCTAGGACCCTAATTCGATATTCCCGATTCATGCCCTTATGTGGTTATAATAAATAATATCCTTATAAAGGCATAAGAATCATATCCATATTTAGTAATAGCCCATGCAGTCCAAAGCACGGCAAGGCTACTCCCATAGACTCCTAGAAAGCTCAACGCGTTCTTTAAACAAACCAAGCCTCCAGCAGCCCAGGAAAACCCCCTGCTTTTGTTTTGATTTGCACAAGAACTCCTGGAGTCCAGAAAGAACTGTTAGTTCTTAGTGACGTCTTATGTCCAACCTTACGTCAAACCCGGCACCTTTCAGGTATAAATATACCAACGTTGCCTTAAGGAAACACATGGTGGTGGGGAGCAGAGCAACGTTCTACTTGTCTGAGAGCCCAGCTGTTGCCAGAGCCGACGGAAGACGCCCCTCCCTTTTTGACGCGCTGGAAAAGCTGCCTTTTCTCACTCCGAGAATCCAGCTCTGGTGTTCCCAAGTTACCCTCGGGGGTTGCTGGGAGATTGAGTCCTGAGAAGCGAGATACAAGACCTCCTTCATTCTATAACCAAGGTACGGAGCTGATTAAAACCTTAGAGAGAATTCTTGATTCCGATCACTTGGCAAAAAAACCTAACTCTAGAGATTTACTCTTTATTCTGAGGGAGCAAAGTTGTCATGTTTATGCTGTTGTCAGAAACTGAATCCATTCTTGTCTAATCAGAGAAGTTCACTCCTCCCTGTTCATTCGAGAAAGTTTCTAGTGACCTCTGAGCTAGCTGGCAAAACTAATTAAGTCTAACATAGTCAGTAGAGACCTAGATGACCTAAGTCCTACGTCTACACTGCTGTTTATGTTATTCCAATGCGCAGAGCCTATTGGGAAAATAGGAACTATACTACAGGAGCAGCAGGCCAGTGGCGTAACATACGCACCCATAGCACCTGTGGTGTGGGGGGCAATCTCCAAGGGCTCCTTCCGCACAATACCCGGGCTAGAGACCTCCTGATGGAGTCTGGAGGGGCCCCTTCCACTTATCTTGCAGGGGGGCCCCCTCAAGTTTCGTTACGCCACTGCAACACAACCCCACTTACCTCTTACTATGCGTGGTTCCAATCTTCTCCCACTTCCGGCTTCCTCCGTCGTGGGCAGGCAGATTATAAAGCTGATAGGGGGCTGGAGGGCAGGCACAGAGAATGGCACCCGGAAAAGCAGCAGCAGACCCCTCAGATCCTCACTTGAGCAAATAGCCGCCGCCCCCAACGCATGCCGCGTTACTACGCAGGTGATGTAACAGCACGTGTACTAAAGGCAATGCGTTGTTACATCGCATGTGTAGTAACGCTTGCGAAGTAACGGCATGCGTACAAACAGCTACGCGCTAATGGCTGTTCACCCTTCCAAGTACTAATCCGTGCACTACATAATATAACATTCTGAATCACTTAAAGGGACTATATAGTGAATGATGTCACGCTTGGTCTTAAAATCCAAACAGATGTCTTCAGACAGTGACATTATAGAATCCTATTGTTGGTCACAAGTGGTGATGCAGGATTGGACGAATGTGTTTGTCGTTTTCATGCACGATCTCTTGAGGGGCTGCTTGAACATGTTCACTTTAAAAAGATGTAAAAGTGTGGTATTTAATTCAGGTTAATACCGGGCTCACAAAAATGTTGCAATATGTATAAAACCCGTAGCAAACCTTTATAGTATAAAAATGGACCGATATGTTCCAGCATGTTAATACTGAACAACAGATCGGGGAGAAAGTTAGCCCAGCTGAAAGTACTTAACATTTGAAACATTATAAATTAGTACTTTAAATAAATCTTCTTTCACTAACCAAATGTTGTGTAATATTTGACTGACTTCTTCCCTCAGGGTTAGACACAATGTCCCAGCTTCACAGGTCTTCCAAGGACAGGATGTATTTAGCAGCTCAGGTGCAGGTGTTTAGTGCCATGTAAACGTCAGATTACAAGGGTGGGACAGACACCGGGGTGGGTCAGAGTACTTTTCACGTAGCCTTGCAACAATTTCATGCACATCTTCCTTTGTACTCAGGAACCACGCATCTCTGCTTACTTTCAAGGTTATTTAAAAGTACATTTACTCTGCCCACTTCTGCACAAAGGGAAAGCTTTACTCTCCATTTCTAGCCAAACCCAATAACGTTCTCTTTCACCACGTTCATACTCATCCCGTTGTCTGGTTCTTCTTTATGCTTTCAAAGCACAGAGTTTGCTGTGGGTATTTATTTAAGCGCCCCAGTGCTCTCTGGGGTCTTCTACTGCTATAAGATACTATTACAGAAAATGCATGACTTTTAGGCAGTAGCATTTAGCTACTCTGTTTGCATACACATAATAGTATTGCCTTGAAAGTCGAAAATACGTTTCTAAAAGTCACACTTTCCTATTATTAGGTCTAAAAATAAACACTTTGGAAAGGAATACTACCCAATTGTTTATTACCGTAATATACGGAGAGTGTGAAATGGGTGTAGGGGCTAGGATTACTGCTTGAGGGAATAGAGTTATTGCTATATTATATAGGTGTTAATTATATAAGGAGATTAGGTGTTTGGGATATAGGGTTAAAGATATAGGGTTAATATTTTGGAGTGTGGTGTTAAGGATAAAGAGTGGTGAGGTTCAGGGTATATATACCAATAAGTATCAACAGTTAATTACACAGCATCATTAAATAATACTCAATTCAATAAACACACTACAACAGTACCACACCTCAACACTCTCCTCCCACCTCGGTAGCTGGAAGCTTGGCTAAATCGACTGAGCAATGAGAGGGGGAGGGAGCCGGTGCTGCTGCAGAGAATCAGGAAAGAGAACCCCACTGGCAAGAAAAGAATCCCTCGGCAATATGGACGATACGGACGCAGTGGCGGCGTTAAGCTGATGGCTTCGTCATGCCTGGTTTCAGCAGTTATTTCTAGGCTGGCACAGTACTGTACTCCCCCCGGCTTGGGATCAAACTGCCTAGGACACAGAGAGCTTTTTTGTCAGAGGTGATGATGGGGAGGCGGACCAAAAACACTAAATCGTGAAATTTAGCCCTTGTGGCCTTGGTGGCTGCGGTAGCCAAGGTGGCTTCTATGCTTCCCTCGCAAACATTGACAAGCCACAAATCTAGTAACTATCCAAAGTTCAGCAAGAAGGAAATGAAACAGCTGGTAAAGGAAAGCACGAGGTTGGCTCAAAATGATCACAGCAGCTGGCCAGAGAGCAAAGCAGACCGAGGTTGGGGGATCCCAACCCCTAATAGCCAATTTGCTTGCGGTTTCCTTCACCATAGGGCTAAAAAGAGATTCCTTGGGGTCCGATTCAAATATTGTCGAGGCCCCTTTAATGGAAACCCCAATAGAGACGTAGAGAGAGCTGATGAGCAAAACCCATGGTGAGCAAAAATAGACTTTAACTTCCCTAATACATGTTGTGTCAGGGTCACCGAGGCTCCCAGGGGAGGCAGAGACAGTAGAACATACTGAAACTAGGCAAGTTCCCCCCTCAGGATGTGACTGTGGTACAGGGAAGTGACATAAATAAACCCTTTGCTCAAAGATAGAAAGCAAGAAATGCTTCAATTACTTACCGGTAATTGCATTACTCTGAGTCCTACTCCCTCGCTTCCCTTACTTACGAAACTGAGGCATCCCTGCCTCACCAGACACCCGTACCCACGTGATTTGTCACGTGGGGACTATATATAGCCCCCAGCCCCCTCATGCCTCCTGTAATACCACACAGATCGAAACCATACCAAAAGGTTGGCCTGGACCATCAGGGAGGGAGGGAGGGATGTAAGTAAGGGAAGCGAGGGAGTAGGACTCAGAGTAATGCAATTACCGGTAAGTAATTGAAGCATTACCTCATCGTCCCTCCCTCGCTTCCCTTCCTTACGAAATTGAGATGTACAAAGCCAAACAGGACAACCAAAGAAGGTATGCAAAAAACAGGTTTATTAAAAAACACAGAAGACCAGGGGAAAAATCACTTTTCAGGAATCATAGTGGAAAGAACCCTGTGTCCAAACACATCAGTACAGTCAATCTCCTGGCCAATCCTGTAATGAGAGGCAAAGGTCAGCGGGGAAGCCCAGGTGGCAGCCCGGCAGATCTCTGAAATGGAAGCCCCTTGGACCTCCGCACAGGAAGCAGCCATGGAGCGAGTGGAACAACCCTGAACCCCCAAAGGAGAAAGGTGCCCCCCCTCTTTGTACGCCAAAGAAATCAGAGAACGAACCCAACGACTCAAGGAAGGAGTAGAAGGACGCAAACCCCTATTCACAGGACCAAAATTAACAAAAAGGGAATCTGAGAGACGGAAAGGAGCGACCCGCTCCAAATAGACCAGGAGAGCCCTCCTAACATCCAAAGAGTGAAGCCGCACCTCAGACTCCGAGGACGGGGAACCAAAAAAGGAAGGAAGAACCAACTCCTGATCCCTGTGGAATTGAGAGTCCACCTTAGGACGAAAGGAAAGAATAGGTCGCAACACGATCCTGTCATCAAAAACCCGACAAAAAGGGTGTTTGGAAGAAAGAGCCCCCAGTTCACTCAGGCGGCGAGCAGATGAAATGGCCACCAAAAAGAAAGTCTTGAAGGACAACAGGCGCAGATCCACAGAAACCAACGGCTTAAAGGGAGATGACATCAAGGCGTCCAAGACCAGAGAAAGATCCCAGGTCGGAAAATGCCGCCGAGGGGCAGGAAGAACGTTACTCAAACCCTTAAAAAGGCGACTGACCAACCCCTCAGAATCCGAGAGATTACCCCAAGAGCTCCTAAACGCCCGAATCGCAGCCCACTGCAAACGAAGGGAAGACACCTTCAAGCCCAAGGAAGCACCCTCCTGAAGAAACAGCATCACCTCAAACAAAGAAGAGGAAGAGGGGTCCAAACCTTTGACAAGACACCACCGACTGAAAGAACGCCAGTGCCGTAGGTAAGACTTGTTGGTCGAAGCGCGTCTAGCCGCCTGCAGAGTAGAGGTCAAACCAGCCGGAACCCCACGTCGCAGAAGACCTAGGCGTTCAACCTCCAAGCCGCCAAGCGCATCCGGCCCAGAACATCCTGTTGAAACGCCGGGAAGACCAACCACTCCACCTCCGACCTCAACTCCACCAGGAGAGGAAACCAGGAGGCACAAGGCCACGCCGGAGCCACCAGAATCACAGAAGCCCTCGAGGACCGGACCCTCAGCAGGAAGCGGAGAAGAAGGGGGAAAGGAGGAAACGCATACAGAAGCCCGCGGGGCCAAGGGCAAGAGAGAGCATCCACCGCCCAGGCCGACCCCTCCCGACAGCGGGAGACAAACCGGGACACCAAGGCATTTCCCACATCCGCAAAGAGGTCCACCACCGGAACCCCCCAACGCAACGTCAGAGCCACAAACAACTCCCGACGAAGGCAGAAATCCACAGACGACGGAATGGCCCTGCTGAGGGCATCCGCCCGGGAATTGGACACCCCCCGAATATGGATCGCCGAGAGAGCCAACAGATGAGACTCCGCCCAAACAAACAACCGCCTCGCCACAAGGGACAGAGAAGAGGACCTCGTCCCCCCCTGCCTGTTGACGTAAGCCATGGCCGTGACGTTGTCCGTCCTGACCAGGACCACGGAACCCAGCAGAAACTGGGAGAAGGCCAACAGAGCCAGACGGACAGCCTCCAACTCCCTCCAGTTCGATGACATCCTGCTCTGAGCGGGAGACCAGAAGCCCCTGGACTGATGAACCCCCAGCCAGGCCCCCCAACCCGAGAGGCTGGCATCGGTCGTCACCACAACCGGAGCCGGAGGAGAGAGAGAGACACCCTTCAGCAAATGATCCCGAACCAGCCACCAACCCAGAGAAGACCTGATCTGAGGGGAAACCGGGATCGGAGAAGAGAGGGGAAGGCAATGGGGAGACCAATGCGCCAGAACATGAGCCAACAGAGAGTGTAAATGAAATCTGGCCCAAGGAACCAGAAACACCGTGGCAGCCATATCCCCCTGGACCTGCAGCCAACGTGCCGCCACCTGCACCGGACCGGACAGCAGAGACAGGATGTGAGACTGAATCTTGACCACCCGAGCCTCGGGCAGAGTGACCACTCCCAAATCTGTCCGAAACCTGGCCCCAATGAAGAGACGATCCTGGGAAGGAACAAGAAACGACTTGCCCAGATTGACAAGAAAGCCGTGCCCCCTCAAAACGGCCAGCACCAAGTCTGTGTGAGCGACAGTCAACTGGAAAGAGGGATCATGAAGTCCCGGACCCCCACCAACAGAATGATGGACTGCAAAGTCACCATCTTGAAGTGAACGGTCCGAACCCAACCATTCACCCTCTTCAGGTCCAGAACCGTCCGGAATCCCCCTGACACCTTCTGGACCAGAAACAAAATGGAATAACGTCCCAGACCTCGCTGCGCCAGCGGGACCGGAACAATCGCCTTCTTTGACAGAAGATCCCGAACCCCTTCCAGTAGAGCCTCCCTCTTGGATGGAGACCTGGGGATAGGAGTAAGGATGGTGCCCCAGCCGGGCGGAACGGCGACAAAGTCGATAATATAGCCTCTCCTGACAATAGTCAATGCCCAGCGATCCCTTACATCCAGCTGCCAAGCGTCCAGGAAAGACATCAGCCTTCCGCCCACAGGACCCGAGGGCGAAACACAGTCGACGTCAGGACTTCCTCTTGAAGGTATCCGCCGGAAGCTTGGGACCAGGCAAGGACGAAGATTTCCTGGGCCTGAAATGGCGTTGACGAGCAGAAAAGTTCCTGGAGGACTGGCGGGAAGACTGAAAAGACGCAGAGGAGGAAGGAGCAGGATTCCAAAAACGGCGAGAACCAGAGGAAGACGCCTTGCCCTTGTAAGGCAGAGCATGCTTACGGTCCTTGAACGCCTTAGTGACCATACTATCCAGCTGGTCACCAAAGAGCAACTTGCCATCAAAGGGAATCTTAAGGAGTGAGGACTTCTCCGAAGAATCAGCCTTCCAGTCACGCATCCACAAGTTCCGACGAGCCAAAACCAAGGAGCCAGAGGTCATGGCCGCAGAGCGAAGAACATCTGAAGAGACGTCAGCCAAGAGCTTAGCCTGCTGCTCCATGTGGACAAGCAAGCCAGAGCAGTCCGACTCCTCCTGAACAGCCGTGGCCAGCTTGCCAAAGTCAGACACCAAAGATTGCGCCGCATACGCTGAGTAGATACCAGCACGTAAAGACAAATTCCCAGCGGAAAAGGCCTTCTTCAGCGCACCATCCACCTTTTTATCCGTGGCATCCGAAGGCGAACAATCCTCAGGATTAATAGAAGTGCGCCCAATAAGAGTGGCCAACATGGCATCCACCTTCACAGAGTGAGGAAGAGAGACCTCCCCTTCCTCCAGGGAATAAAGCTTCTGCAAAAAGCGAGGAACAGAGGAGCGCTCAAGGTCTCGCCATTCCCCCGAAATCAAGTCTTTGATGCGACCATGAAAGGGCATAGAGAGTACAGGAGGCTTAACATATTGGGGAAAAATGTCCTCGGACCCCATGGGAGCAGCAAAAGGAGAAAACCCCAAGTTCTCCCTGATGTGCTGGAGAATAGCAGGCACCTCCTCCCTACGCACAAACTTCCCCGAAGACGTAGAAGGCATGGCAGAGTCCGAAGAAGAAGAAGACGAGTCCTCAGAGGGAGAGTCCACCGGACCCCCCGCAACACGAGAAGACCTGCGTCGTGGCTTAGCACCCCTCGCCTCCAAAGCACGAGACACAGCAGCCTCAATCATGGACTGCACCTCAGAAGCAGACAGGAGGGCAGAAGAATCCACCGGACCCTGGGACCTGGTCCTACGAGCCGGGACAGGCACCTCACCATCCTCATCAGAGGAGGACAAAACCCTCAAGCGCTTCGAAGTCCGTTTAGTCATAGTGAAACCAACAGGGTAGAAAGCCGAGGCAAGCCCTTAAATAATGTGAAACACAGCCCCAGCCGGGAGAAACCCAATAGAATAAAAGGACACACGAGGCAACCAATAAAGAAGCCTCGCAGACAATGAAATCCAATCACCAAAAACATAAAAATGTATAAAAAACGACCTCAAACGAGGCCCCTACCGCATAGGAGCATCGGAAACAGCCAGCCGAGAAGCCACAGCATATCCGCCAGCCGCCGCCACCATTCCGGCCATCTGAACCGGAACCACAGCCCCAGCCACTCAGGGCCGGTGACTCCGTCACCCGGAACCCGACCGTCCAGCCGCCGAGAAGTGCACCGCAAAACACCTAATGCGGTGGGGAAGGCTCGCATACACCAGGACGGCGCCGCCAGACCCAGGATGGCGATAGCAAGTGAGGGAGAAGCCCTCAAGAAAGAGAAAATGACCGCAGCTCCGCAGAACGGCCAGCGCGTGGGACGCGCGTCTCAACCAGCTCTGACGCCAACCTCGCCAACTCCGAACACCTTCACTTCCAGATCCACATCGACCCCAAGACCACACTCAGAGGCACCCTCCTCTACAGACCACCAGGACCCCGCGCAAAATTCAGTGAAGACATCACGGACTTCATCACCCCACACGCGCTCCCCTCCAAAGACTACATCCTTCTGGGAGACCTCAACTTCCACCTTGAGAAGATCAACGACCGCAACACCGCCACCCTCTTGGACAACCTCGCCAACCTCGGACTTAAACAACTGGTCACTTCCCCCACCCACATCGCAGGTCACACACTCGACCCCATCTTCACCTCCAGCAACCATGTCTCTTTCAGCCACACTACGGATCTCCTCTGGACTGACCACAGCTGCGTTCACTTCACCTACAACAAGCCGAAACCCATCATCCACCTCCAACCAACTCTACAAAGAAACTGGAACAAAATCACCACGGAGCAGATCTCCACATCGCTCCTTCAAACCTCCCCAGCCCTCTCTTCTAACGCCAACGAAGCCGCCTCCAACCTCACCCTCTGGTTATCCAACACCGCCGACACCTTAGCACCACTGAAAAAACGCCAACACAAACTTGGCATCAAGAAGGCCTCATGGTTCAACGAAGACCTCAAGAAATCCAAGAAACTATGCCGCTCCCTTGAAAAGGCCTGGAAAAAAGACCCATCCACCAGCAACAAGGACGCCTTCAAAAGCGCCATCCGTACTCACCACCAACTGATCCGAAAAACCAAGAAAACAGCATTTAAGGATCGACTCGACAACAACGCCCACAACAGCAAAGAACTTTTCAACATCGTCAAGGAATTTTCCAACCCCTCGGCCAACTCCAACGACATCACCCCCTCTCAAACCCTCTGCGACTCCCTAGCCTCTTTTTTCCACAACAAGATTGCTGACATCCACAACAGCTTTGACAACCAACCCGGAAGCCAACCCACCCTACCATCAGCTGACTATCTTCCCCCCGTTAACACCCTTAACGCCTGGAACCCAATCTCCACTGAGGACACCATCCGCCTGATGAATTCCATCCACTCTGGATCCCCCACAGACCCATGCCCTCACCACATCTTCAACAAAGCAGACTCCGTCATAGCTCCGCACCTCCGAGACGTCATCAACTGCTCCTTCAACTCCGCTACCTTCCCAGAAGACTGGAAACACGCTGAACTCACCGCCCTTCTGAAAAAACCAACAGCAGACCCCACCGAACTCAAAAACTACCGCCCCATCTCGCTTCTACCATTCCCGGCCAAAGTCATCGAGAAAGCTGTCAACAACCAGCTCGCCGCCTTCCTCGAAGCCAACAAATCACTCGACCCCTCACAATCTGGCTTCCGAGCCAAACACAGCACTGAGACCGCCCTCATCGCAGCAACAGACGACATTCGAACTCTACTGGACAATGGAGACACAGTCGCCCTCATCCTCCTCGACCTCTCTGCAGCCTTCGACACAGTATGCCACAGCACCCTTTTACAACGCCTCAGAAACATCGGAATCCAAGGAAAGGCACTGGATTGGATCACCTCGTTCCTCACCGGAAGAACCCAGAGAGTCCGCCTCCCACCATTCAAGTCCGAGGCCTCTGAAATCATCTGCGGCGTACCACAAGGATCCTCACTCAGCCCCACCCTCTTCAACGTATACATGAGCCCCCTCGCGGCCATCGCCCGCCAACACAACCTCAACATCATCTCTTACGCGGATGACACTCAACTGATCCTATCTCTCACCAAGGACCCCAGCACCGCCAAAACTAACCTAGACGAAGGAATGAAAGAAGTCGCCGAATGGATGAAACAAAGCCGTCTGAAACTGAACTCAGACAAAACAGAAGTCCTCATCTTAGGTAAATCCCCCTCTGCATGGGACGACTCCTGGTGGCCGGAAGCCCTCGGAAATGCACCCATCCCGACAGAACACGCACGGAACCTTGGCGTCATCCTGGATTCTTCACTCTCAATGAACAGACAAGTCAGCGCCGTATCCTCTTCCTGCTTCAACATTCTTCGCATGCTCAGAAAAACATTTCGCTGGATCCCCTCCGAAACAAGGAAAACAGTCACCCATGCTCTAGTCACGAGCCGACTGGACTACGGAAACACCCTCTATGCAGGTACCACCGCTAAACTCCAGAAGAAACTACAACGAATCCAAAACGCCTCAGCCAGGCTCATATTAGACATCCCACGCAACGAACACATATCTGGTCACCTTAAAGACCTCCACTGGCTACCCGTCAATAAGAGGATTACTTTCCGACTGCTTACCCACGCACACAAATCACTCTACGACATCGGACCAGATTGCCTCAACTCTCGACTGTCCTTCTACACCCCCTCCCGCCAACTTCGCTCTTCCAGCCAAGCCTTCGCCACTGTCCCTCGCATCAACAAAACCACCATGGGAGGCAGATCCTTCTCATACCTGGCTGCCAAAACATGGAACTCACTCCCCGCTTACCTTCGCCTCACCCAGAATCACCTAGCGTTCAGAAAGCAACTTAAAACGTGGATATTTGACAAATAATCCTCCTCCCCTCCCTAAGCGCCTTGAAACCCTCTGGGTATGTAGTGCGCTATATAAATTTTATGACTTGACTTGACTTGACAGTGGTGAGACAGAAAAAAACAGGAGGTATGAGGGGGCTGGGGGCTATATATAGTCCCCACATGACAAATCACGTGGGTACGGGTGTCTGGTGAGGCAGGGATGCCTCAATTTCGTAAGGAAGGGAAGCGAGGGAGGGACGATGAGGTAATGATCATCTCGTCAGAAACAATGGGCGGGAAATCTTTCTCCTTAGCTGATGAGTCAAAGCTTTCGAATTGTGGTAACTTATCTTCAAGTGATATTCCCCTCTCAGATTTAATCTCGTTGGAAGTATCAGTGATATTAAGGCAACAGTAAATTAAAATAAATTCTCATTAAAAAAGAAGGAAAAAAGGGAACAACCGACAAGGAGAATCGAGAAGAAGTGATACAGCGAAACTGAGATTGGGACTACTCTGCCACACAGCTTGCTCACCTTGAGGAGAGAAATCCAAGGAAGGAAGAACCTGCTGTGGAATGAGAGCTCATGATGGCATTTGGGACAGAAATGATTAATTCCTCTGAACCCTTCCTTGCTATGATTTTTTTTTCTATTAAACAAATGCAGAAGGAGGCCCGAAGAGATAGCCGTCGGGCAAGGCTAACTTCAATGAAACCCCATGGTACTGTGAGGAAAGTGAACAAGACATGCTCCGATATTGCTGAGAGGAAAACAATGGAGGAAGCGCAGACAGAGTTTGTTGCCCTGAAAACATTACATTACAAAACCCAAAATGCGTTCCCAGAATCAATTATGACTGATGTCATGTGGAAGTTGGGAGACCAGCAGAATAGGCAACCAAGAAATTACTTGAGACTCCTGGGCATACCCGAAGGTGTGGAGAGGGGGTGGGGGGTAATGACAGAGCATTTGTTGTAAACCTTTAAGAGGCGTCTTTCCAGATATGACAAAATGGGATTCGGACTCGGAAATTCAATGTCCGCACCATTTCCCCTAATGTTGAAAAAACAGCATTCCAGTGATGTGGAAAGGCCTAGAGCAGTGCTTGTCTACTTCGGTACCTTCTTATTAAGACAGCTTATCTACGACCAGGCTCGCCCAATTGGAAAAAAAAGAATTCGAGGGAGTGCCATTCTTAGCGAAACCCGATTTTGCCCATGTTAGAGTTGAGCGAAGATGGCGCTTGTGGCAGATGTGTGTTCTGTTTCAGAAACTGGGTGCTGAAGTATGTTTGCAAAACCCTCAATGGGCAAACTCACAGCTTCATATCTGAAATCCAGGCACAGGAATACTTAAAAAAAAATTTTAACGTTTCAAAAACCTTTATTGAAGAGTTGCAAAGTACATAATGTATGACATCAAGTTCACTCAAAATCATTATGATCATCTTGTACATGTTCCTTGCTGATAGAGTTCATAACACGCTGCATTCCTTCCTCCTGCTGCTCAATCTACAACAATAAAACCCTCCCCATCCCAAACATCCCGGCATAATGACATGTTCCAGAAATCAACGACAGTCCATTTCAGAGTCCAGAGGCACCAGATAAAAATATAGAGCTTATGAGTGTCTAACATTGTATACGCCTCCACTGCATGTCTACGTGGGTCAAGATTACAACCCCATTCCATCCAATTATGTACTGTTTTTATGCACAATCATAGTTCAAGGGGACAGCGTCTCTGCGCCCTCAGGCGTATCCCCCATTAGAGCCCCATCTCCCTCTCCACCCCTAGCTGTCTCCTCCCGTTCTACCCGGGCCCCATCCTCGCCTGACTCCTGGGCCAGTAGGTAAGTGGTCAATGGCCCCCAGATATCTTTGGGATGGTACTTTATAGGTAGGAGATCAGCATAACAATGGAGGTGTTCCTGCCAAGTGGATAGGTCATGCAACCAGGTCTTGAATTTTGGGGCTCACCCTCTTCCCCATCTGCAAGCCACCTGCCGTTTTGCAAGTAGCATTCCCATTGCCAAGTATTTCTTATGTGCTGTAACTAAACCTTGGAGTAAACCCATGAGAGCTACGTGTGGGGTTGGTGGTATTTGTGCTCCTATCATAGCCGACATGCCCTCAAAAACCTCCGCCCAGTAAGCTGCCACCTGAGAGCCGGCCCATGCCAAATGTATGAAATCCGCCCCTTCCAGCCCACATCTTTCGCATTTGTCATCGGTCCTGAGGAGGAATTTATGTAGCCGAACCGGTATATGGTATAGTCTCCATACAAATTTTAAATGTATTAACCGCAGTCTACTGTTCGCTGTAATCGCCTCTGTCTGTGTACAGCAGGTTTCCCATTGTTCGTCTGTGAGGGAAACACCCAAATCATTATTCCATTCCATTCTGGCTCTTAGGGGGAATTGGCAACACACTTATACAACATGGAAGTGACATGCATGGGGGATTCTGCCTGCAGCAGTGTGTGCAGCGGTGAAAATGTATCAGGTTCTGTTGGAAATGATGGGGTTATAGCTTTTCTACTTTGTCTGAGTCGAGTTTACATAAATATATCCATAGTGGTAGGTGGGTGCTCCCCAAAAAATTGTTCTTGTGTCCTGAGCTGTCCCCCGGTATACAAATCTCCCCAGGTGCTGTAGCACAGTTTGTCAAGCATTCTACAACATATTCCCTCGTACGTGACCTGTAAAAGCAGATTGCGCCGTATAAGCTGTGTCTTGAGTGCGTTAAAGAAAAATCTGCCCCGATGGTAGGGTATGTTGGTAAATAGGTATAAGAATTTTGGCAATATCACCATCTTGATGAGGGATATCCTCCCCGCCATTGAAAGTGGTAGTTGTATCCATTGGGATACTTTATCCGTCACTTTGTCTATAGCCGCTCCATAGTTAGCTCGCATTATGGCATCCTTGTCTCTGGTGACGTGGATGCCTAAGTATTTTAATTCGTCGCTCTCCCTTGTCAGGGGATATTCCAGCTGATACTGAACGGTTGCATTTGTAAGGGGAAATATTGCAGATTTGGCCCAATTTATTTGTAAACCAGATATGGCCCCAAATTTGGTTATTTCTTGTAAAATTGGATTAAAATTTTCCTGGGGTCTTTTTACGTATAATGTTATGTCGTCCGCATAGAGAGAGATAAGTAGTTGCCTAGCTGGGTAAATTAGAGCCCTCTCGTTGTGATGTTACCTCAGCTTTGCCGCTAAAGGTTCTATTGCCAAGGCAAATAAAATTGGGGACAGTGGGCAGCCTTGTCTTGTACCTCTGGAGACGGTAGGGTGGCAGATCTGGCGCCATTCAGTAATGCCGTGGCTTATGGCTGTCTATATAGTAGTTGTACCCAGTTTAAAAAGGACAGTGGCATCCCCATGTATCCCAACGTTCCAATCAGGTAGTCCGACTCTACTGAGTCGAACGCTTTAGTGGCTTTAAGGAAGACTGCCATCGCTGAACTGTTGGGGGTCAATATCTTGCATAAAGGCAAAGAAAGTTCTTAGATTGTGGGCCGTGGCCCGATTTGGGATGAACCCCGCTTGGTCCGGAAATGCCAGCCGCTCCATCATGAGGTTAAGTCGGGTGGCCAAGACCTTTGCCAGTATCTTAGTATCACATTTTAACAGTGATAAGGGGCGGTATGATTCACATTGGAGTGGAGGTTTGCCCAGTTTTAGTAAGGCCACAATCTGAGCTTCTCTCATGGTATTTGGTAGACATCCCTCCTCCGACACCACGTAAAATACTTCTTTTAGAATTGGAGCCAATATTGATACATACACTTTGTCAAATTCTATCGGTAGTCCATCAGACCCCGGCGAACGGCCAGATTTTATGGACATTTTTGCATCCGTAATCTCATCCACCTCTAAGTCTAGATTTAAGAAATGTTTCTGGGTATCTCCCAACCATGACAGGGAAGTGTCCTCGAAGTATTGCGGTAGCTCCAGTGGGGGACCCCTCTGGGAAGTGTAAAGTGTATAGTAGTAGTCTGCAAATGTACTCAGTTGCCCCAGGAGATTCCTATGTATCGTACCCTGCGCGTCCTGTATTTCTGCTACGTAATTAGCAAACTTAGGAGGTCGTATTGCCAGTGACAATGCCTTCACTGGACGATCTCCTTCGCCATAGACCCTCACCATGTATGGCTCACCAAGGAATTTGCATTCCTTTCCCGCCGTGTCTTTGTATTCTGTGATTTTGCCCCGCAATTTAGCTCTGGCAGCATTGTCGTCAGTCGCAGTAGATGGATTCCTCTCAAGTGTTTTAATCTCCCCCTCAAGTTTGTTTAGGTCTCTGTGCAGGACTTTAAGAATGCCCCCCCCCCCCCCTTTGAAATGCACCAACCCCTCGCAGTGACTTGAAAAGCTTCCCAAACTGTTGTGAAGCTCGAGACTGACTCCACATTTCGGACAAAGAAATACTGAATTTCCTGCTCTATGTCAGCTCTAAAACCCGGGTCCTGGAGATGCCAGGGGTTAAGTCGCCAATTAATGTAGGGGTTTGGTCAACCGGGGCCTGCAGGGTAGCCACTACAGGAGAGTGGTCAGAGAACTTGCGGGCAGGGTGTGTCACTTTATCCAGCCAGTGTGCCATCCCCAACGAGATAATCAGGTAATCTATCCTTGCCCATGTCGAAAGTACTGCAGAGTGGTGTGTGCCTTCCTGCCATGTGGGGTGCTTATATCTCCAGGTGTCAAGTAGATAGTTAGATTTTATAGTTTCTTTCACTGTACATTGCGTGGCGTTGTAGTGCGCGGGTGAGGCTGTAGATATATCAACCTGTGGATTCACAACTGTATTAAAATCTCCCCCCAAAATGATGTAGGTAGTTCCCATCGCTTGGATTTTACTCCATAGCAAAAGCAAGGTATGTGGGTCATTCGTGTTTGGTCCATAATAATTGGCTAATGTTACATCATGAGAGTTCAACCGTCCCCAGACCAGGCAGAACCTCCCATTAGTGTGAGTTTCCGACCCTCCCATCACAAACTGCACCCGCGCCTAATGAGAATGACCACACCTCTAGAGTAACCCGGAGTACGATGCAAAACATCGGTGAGATGCCCAAACTGGGGGGTGTCTGCCAGGTTCAAATGCGTTTCTTGCAGTAGGGCGATTTTGATATGGTGTCTATCTAGGTACCCAAGGATCTGTCTTCTCTTTCGGAGATTGTTCAGGCCTCGAACGTTCCACGATATGATATTCAGTTTATGTATACCATTTGTGTCATCTGCCATGATATTGTTTTACAAATACCAGAAAAGCATGCACGCCGTCTTCAATAACAAACTGTAGTATGAGCATTAGACCGAAATAAGTCCAACACCCCCCAGCCGCTGCAGCTTCCCCAACCTGCCGGGCATGTGTGCCCTCCCCAACAAAGTTAAGAGTAAGTCAGTCAGTCCCTAATCCCCAACAAATAGACAGTAAGGGTTCGCCCTCGTATGGGAGGCACTAGGGGCCCACGACTTGCCCACTCTCCTCCTCTATTTCACCCACCGCTACGTCACCTAAGAGACTAGCAGCTTCAGCGGCATAGAGAAGAGTGTCCGGGCAGAGCTAGTTATTAGACAATATCAAAAGCAATACTTCACCAACTCAGAGCAGTTCACGTCGGTTGCCGCAGCCATGACAAGCACAAATGGACAGGGGAGAGCCAGGCAGATCATTCTGGTTGTGATCTTTAAATATCGACATACAATAAATGTCCATGTTTAAATATCTAAGGGACAGAATATAGAAGGTAAATAATATCACTATTTTTAATATCGATGGTACAGAATTTCGAAGGTAAGTAATATCGATTTTGTTAATATCGATGTTAGTAATATCAATGTTACTAATATCGATGTTAGTAATATCAATGTTACTAATATTGATTTTTATATGATTTTTATGTATATTATTATGTATTTAATATGTATTTTTTTAATGTAATTTAAGTAAATGTTGTATTTTAGTACCGTTGCGGGTGTTTATAGGGGAATAGGTGGGAAGTAATTTAATTATACTAAATTAATTATTAATTTTTAGGAATTATCAATTGATTTTAATTATTGGTAATTCATTTGTATTCATTGGTAATTAATTTAAATTAATTGATTAATTGATAATTATGTTCTGTAGTGGGTTATGGATTATTAGGAGAATAGGGTGGGAAGTATTTTAAATGACATTAAGTAATTTATTTTAATTAATTGTTTTTGTTAATTATATTATTGTTAATTAATTATTAATTGGTAATTCATTTTTATTAATTGAGTAATTGAAGATAATGTTCTGTAGTGGGTTATGGGTTTATAGGGGAATAGGGTGGGAAGTAATATAAATGTAATTAAGTAATAATTTATTTAAACTAATTGTTTTTGTTAATTATATTATTGTTAATTGATTATTAATTGGTAATTAACTTTTATTAAATGATTAATTGATAATTATGTTCTGTAGCGGGTTTTGGGTTTATAGGGAATAGGGAGGGAAGTAATTTAAATGTAATTAGGTAAAAATTTATTTTAATTAATTATTTTTGTTAATTATATTATTGTTAATTAAATATTAATTGGTAATTCATTTTTATTAATTGATTAATTGAAGATTATGTTCTGTAGTGGGTTATGGGTTTATAGGGGAATAGGGTGGGAAGTAATATAAATGTAATTAGGTAATAATTTATTTAAACTAATTGTTTTTGTTAATTATATTATTGTTAATTGATTATTAATTGGTAATTAATTTTTATTAATTGATAATTATGTTCTGTAGTGGGTTACAAGTTTGTAGGGGAGTAGGGTGGGAAGTAATTTAAATGTAAATAAGTAATAATTTATTTTAATTAAGTGTTTTTGTTAATTATATTATTGGTGATTCAATATTAATTGGTTATTAATTATTATTAAGTGGTATTTATTATTAATTTATTTGTATTTAATTATTCATTGGTAATTATGTATGGGTATTTGTAATTAGTTTGGACTTATTTAATAATTTAATTTTTTTAAAAAAATATTAATTTATTTATAAGTATGTTATTTTAACTTCTACGCTATACAACACTTTCCCTACTGTTGCACTCTCTGGTGTGGGAATAGTAATTTTTACCCCTACGCTATCCAACACTTTCCCTACTGTTGCACTCTATGGGGTAGAAATAGTAATTTTTACACCTACGCTATCCAACACTTTCCCTACTGTTGCTCTCTCTGTAGTGGGAATAGTAATTTTTACCCCTACGCTATCCAACACTTCCCTACTGTTGCACTCTATGGGGTAGAAATATTAATTTTTACCCCTACGCTATCCAACACTTTCCCTACTGTTGCACTCTCTGGAGTGGTAATAGTCATTTTTACCCCTTCGCTATCTAACACTTTCCCTACTGTTGCACTCTCTGGAGTGGGAATAGTAATGTTTACCCCTACGCTATCCAACACTTTCCCTACTGTTGCACTCTCTGGAGTGGGAATAGTAATTTTACCCCTACGATATCCAACACTTTCCCTACTGTTGCACTCTTTGGAGTGGGAATAGTAATTTTTACCCCTACGCTATCCAATACTTTCCCTACTGTTGCACTCTCTGGAGTGAGAATAGTAATTTATACCCCAACGCAATCCAACACCTTCCCTGCTGTTGCACTCTTTGGAGTGGGAATAGTAGTTTTTACACATACGCTATCCAACACTTTCCCTACTGTTGCACTCTTTGGAGTGGGAATAGTAATTGTTCCCTTTACGCTATCCAACATTTTACTTACTGTTGTTTTTTTTGGAGTTATAATAGTATTTTATTCCCTCTGTTATTTAATATATGTTGTATAGTTTAGCTAATGATGTATATAATCAATTTAAAAAATATTAAAAATAAATGAATGTTTTCAGATTTGTTTTGCATAATTATTTAATTTGCATTTATGTTAATATTTTATGTGTATAGATGAATTTGTAATTGATATTATCTTTAATTATTTATAACTTATTAAAATAATTATTAAAACTGATTATTAAGTAAGTATACATATTATACATTATATGTATATTTTTTAAAATTAAATTATGTATATTACTTATTAAATGTAAATATTATAAAATATTTTTAGCTATGTTTATCATATTTTTAAGTATTATTTAATTTATTTTACATATTTTATTTTATTTAAAAACATTTTTTTTAATCTATATTTTTGAAATCAATATTTTTTTCCGATATTTTTGTACTTACCTTGTTGTAGATAGTGTGTCGATATTGTTGACATCGATATTAATGCTCCGATATTTTTGTACCTCGATATTTTGCCAGACATTCTCAATGGATGTGTGGCTTTCTTTCATACCTAGTAGTAGGGCTTTCCAGTCCTCATCTTGGTTATCCACTGTATCAGAATCTACCTGCTCCACTGAGTTAGACCGTGATGCCCTCCGCGATTCAAACGATATCTTGGCTTGCTTGGCGTCGTTTCGCCCCATCGCGGCGGCTCACTGTCAGTACGGAGTAGCAGATGGGATCCCACCGCCTCAATGCGTTGCTCTATACAAGTCCCAGGCCTATCAGGTCTAGCCTCTGAAATATGAAATCCCCAAGGTCAGTGGCAGTAGCAGACCAGGTGTACAGTTGGAGCATTCAGCTCCCAACTCCCAGGGTCCAACAGGATAGGCAGTGGTGGCAAGGTTGGGGGCCGCCAGCAGCGTCAGGACCCCATTTACTTATATCAATAAACCCTTTAATCCTCTGTATTGTTGGTCTGGTCTACCTGCCCACAGCTGCAGGGGGCTCAGTGGCAATAAGATTCTGGTTGTGCATGGGAAGTGAGTCAGGGGGCACCTCACATGTCTTCAAACATACAGCCAAGCGATCAAAGGCCCAACTCCGGTAGGCCGGGGAAGTACTCTTGCAAAATGGCTGCCCGCGTGGGCCATGTAGTTCATGTATCTCCGCTGGTGGGTCTCACATGCAGTATATCCCTCTTGGATTAAGAAGATCATTTGGCCTTGCCTATAAATTTAGCCTGAGGGTTGGGGTCGCGTGTGCATCTTCCTTGCTGCACTGCAGCGTGTATTACCAAAAATGGGAGCAGTCCCTCTCCACCGCAGTATCTAGTGTGTGCTTCAAAGCAGCCCCCTCTTGCTGGGGCTCTCCGATGCCCAGTATCTCCTAATCATAAAAAGCTTTGATGTATATGCGGTGTTCACATCTCCAGATGAGTCTACAGGAGCACATCTTCTCCCACACCACCATGCAGCCCGGGGACGTGTAAGCACCAGACAGCACGCTTCAGGTTGAGATCTCCTCCTACCTGGTATCAGCACCTCGGCTGGGCTATCCTGCGCACAGCTCTCTTTGTTCTGGCGATGGGCACCACAGGGGAGCCCCTCGCCCCACCGACAGTCCAGCAAGACAGGAGTCCGCTCCAGGACCCCCAGCCAGCAGGCCCGATCAGCCCCGGTTTTCCTAAGGAGTATGGCCGGCTAGGCTCTCCAGTCTGTCTTCCACCGCTCCTGGCTCAAAACCTCACCGGTCTCCAGTTCTGTACGGTGCAGTCCCACAGCTCGCAAGTCAAACCTTAGTGCCAATATCGGCCCACTCACCAGCCCGCTCGCAGTAACATGCAATTCGCAGAAATAAGCAGACAAGACAACTTTTTTGTTGTTGGAGAAAAGTAGCTGCAGGTTTATTAGCATATACACATGCCAACATGGTGGGTTATCTTACAGGCGATCCAAAAGGCAAGCCGCCCCTCGCGACCTACCACCTGATGGGCCAATTTGCAACGTGGCCTTAGCCAATCGTTGCTTAGCGGTTATGGGAGGAGATAGCCCCTCCCAATTCCGGTGAACCGTTGGTCCACCCTCTTGCTCACGCCCCCTACGAGGGGCGGAGCGTTCAAGCGACCCCCGGTTGTACAGGTTTCCAACCGCCCGTAGGATAGCGGGGCGCTGTCGTACCCCCAGGGTCCACCGCACAGACTTCCTGGGGATAATAGGCCTCAGCATCCTTTGTGCTCCTGAAGAGGGTACTCCCGGGTACCTTTCTGCCTCTGGATCGCCCTGTAACTCCGCCTGCAACACAAATGAGAAAAGATTAGAAACATTTCCCCCTCGCCCTGAAAATGCCGGGTATGCGGAAGGGAGGGAAATGGCGTCAGGGTGAGGGGACAGCGGACAAAGAGGCCGCTCGGTGGGCGGGGGAGGAATATATACTCTCCCCCACCCACCCCAGGAAGGAAGTGACGTGCGGGACCCACCAGGGTCTCAAAGAGCTGGGCTGCCCCCCGTGTGCCATCTTGTGGCACTACGGTGGCCGCCCTCTTATTTGTGTCCCCTGCGGGGACGTGTCGGTCGGCCTGCATAGTGCCAATATCGGCCCACTCACCAGCCCGCTCGCAGTAACATGCAATTTGCAGAAATAAGCGGACAAGACAACTTTTTTTTGTTGGAGAAAAGTAGCTGCAGGTTTATTAGCATATACACATGCCAACATGGTGGGTTATCTTACAGGCGATCCAAAAGACAAGCCGCCCCTCGTGACCTGCCACCTGATGGGCCAATTTGCAACGTGGCCTTAGCCAATCGTTGCTTAGCGGTTATGGGAGGAGATAGCCCCTCCCAATTCCGGTGAACCATTGGTCCACCCTCTTGCTCACGCCCCCCCCCCCTACGAGGGGCGGAGCGTTCAAGCGACCCCCGGATGTACAGGTTTCCAACCGCCCGTAGGATAGCGGGGCCCCGTCGTACCTCTAGGGTCCACCGCACAGACTTCCTGGGGATAATAGGCCTCAGCATCCTTTGTGCTCCTGAAGAGGGTACTCCCGGGTACCTTTCCGCCTCTGGATCGCCCTGTAACTCCGCCACAGCCCTGGGTGTGGCGACCGTCGCAGCCAGGGCCCCCCACCAAGGCCGGCATTCCTACTACGCTGTTCCTTACTTGTTATTACTAGGGTGTCTTCCGTATTCAGAAAAAACAGGTCCATGCCAACGTGGACCGCTGACCCAAAAATCCAGCAACACCAATGGAGTTTGGCTTGTGGCACACATGTAAAAGTCCAAATCTCTGCTCAAAATATTTACGCATGGCGCAGCACACCGCATGCGAGCCAGCTGCCGGGATAAGAAATCGGACCACAGAGCTCACCTGTTACCAACAATGTGGCCAATTCCCCTTGTGCTCTACCTCTAGGGTGCAAGCTAGCCCCAGAGCCCAGACAAAAAAAAAACAATACTTCTCCATAGCTCCCCGGCGACACAGCATGGTGTCACAACAAGGTGGAAGGAAAGAGAGCGTGTTGCCTGTGGATGGTACTGAAAACCTCCATGAAGGGCCAACTGGTGCGGTCTACCCTGCTTGCTGACCCTAAGACCGGACACAGAATCCCGGTCCCTGCTAACCACCTGTGTGAGCCTTGATACTTCCACCGGAACGGTGTCAGGCTACCAAGTTTTGTGTCTCTGCCCCTTTAAATATACACAGCACAGGACCTCCTGCGTGTTGGCCCCAGCGCCTCCCCTGACTAGCGCCTTGCCTATAGAGATGGAGACATGTCTGACCACTGAAAATTACCTGTCCCCCACTGGTGGCGAGACTCACCGTAAGGTCGTTGTGGTCGTTCTATCAGGTGCCATAGAACACTGCAGTAACCAGCGCAATCCCTAGTAAAGGACCTAGGTGCACACACAAGGTGTCACGGCCAGCATAAGGGGGATTGAGCGCGTAGAGACCTGATCATGATAAACTGCAAGGCTTTGCAACGGGTCAACATATGCTGCTTGCTGAACAAGCGCCTGGTCACCGGAACCTGGACCCTGCTAACCACTTGAGACCCTTTTATATACACCGGGGTGGAGTCGAATAAAGATAGAGTGTCACAAGGTTCCCAATTTGTGGGTAGGAGTATCCGCTGGAACCCGTCTGAAAAAGTGTATATACAGTTACACGCCCTCAGTCCAAAACACCCTTGCCTGATCTTCAGAGGCACCTAGAGCCCGCTGCCCCCGCACCGCATGGCGAGGGATAACTGGCCCAAAACCCCCAGCTGGGAATCAAACACTATCACCCCCACAGGCTCTAGCTAAAGATGGCTACCCATGACCTGGCAGGGTTTGACATTTGTGCAAGTTGTCCCCCTGTGCTTGGCCTTAGTTGGCCCCTATGATGCGCTTAACAGGCAGCCTATACAACTGTATATACATGCTGTGCAACTAGGGGAACAAAACTTCCTCCTCGTACTCTCTGGTAAGTGAACGCTGCACGAGGAATCCCAACTTTTGTACCTGAAAACAACTAAATAGATACGGTCTGGGTAGAACGCTTACCCAAGCACCTAGCCGAGGGCCCTCCACTGCGAGACAACCCCTGTTGTGGAACTTTGGACTGTGGAAATTGCCTGCCCCTTGCAGAGACGTAAAACTGTTGATGCAGGATGTTATCGAAGGATATTTTCCACCCGGTCGGGCTGGAGCCTTACTGGTGCGTGGCCATCTTAACCGGCGCCACCTAGCGCCCACCCAGGCACAGGAATAATTAAAGGAACTCACGGGTGGGCCTACCACATAGATAGTTGCAAAGCATCCTGGGGCGGGAAAGACCAGGAAGAGCTAAGGCAAAGTAACAATAGTAAGGAAAATATAGTCGAAACTGTATTACTCTGGAAATTATTCAGGTGGGGGCAGTTGGGCGTTGGATTTGTTATTTAAAGTGTTCATCATTCAGGCTGGGGCTGATTGCTCATTTTTCGTGGGGGAGGGAGGGTTGGGGTAAGGGGATAGTCGTGGTGGGATCTTGGGGGTGGGGATGGGGGAGTTCACATGTTGGTGTGGTAATGAGATGGAGATTTGGATGTTACAAGGCGAAAGACCCAGAGATTTGTGTTTTATCTTATGTATGGGATTTGGAAGATATATGCAGGGTCTCGTATTTAAGATGACCCGATGGCGGGGAAGGAGAAGTTACGGATGCTACTGTTGTACAGTGCTTTGCTCCACTCTTGGGCCAGCACTCTAGATCCCTCTGTGTGTTCCTAGTTCTCGAGTTCTCCTTCGCCCTGTTGGCAGTTGGAGCTCTGGTCGGATGAGGGGTGGACCTACCTGTATCTGTGCTGCAATAAAGCTGTTACTTCACTTACCTGTTCCTGTGATCTTCATTTGGTTTACAACATTTGGCGACTTGGACCAGCGATGCGTCCGACCACTGCTTCCTCGTTTGGTTTTGCAGCCTAAGAAGATATTACAGTACGGTAGTGCTTCAACTCCCTCGAGAACCCCGTGTGGTGTGCAGCGTGGATGCGGATTACCCTTTCCGTGTTGGCAGTGACTCCTATCTCTCAGAGAGAATTTTGGGGGATTTCTTCTCCGGATTTCCGACTCGTAGGGGTGAGTGACGTCATTCCTACCAACGTCTGCGAATCCCGCTTCATCTGGTGAGTCGCGTAGCAACGCAGGCGAGCAGCGTCACTGAAGCGAATCCCACTCCATCTGGTGAGTCGCGTAGCAACGCACGCGAGCAGCATCACTGAAGCGAGTCGCGTAACAACGCACGCGAGCAGCGTCACTGAAGCGCATTTTTTCATGCGCGTCTATCCACGCTGTGGCTTGAACGTCTGACGTGTAACGAAGCACACGCACGACGTAATCGGCCATTTTGGATGTGTTTCTCTTCGTTGTGTTTTGACGGATACCTAGGATACACAACTCGCCGAGAACTTCAGAAACAGCGTAGACAATAACGGATCTTCGTTACCCTGTTGGAGTAAGCGTCTATCTCTAAAATGTTACATTGTCAATGCTTTGCAGACAGGTTTCTTGATAAATACAATTTTATTCTTTACCCTTATTTTGTGGTGTGCAAAGTAACATAATACTCATCTTCTATTTGTGACTTATGGCTCAATCAATTAATGTTGCTCTTCCACCGCAATTCTTAAGTGAGCCAGGCAATCCATCAATAGCGTGGGAAGACTGTATAGTCATGTTCAACAATTACATTGAGGCCCTAGATGGAGAAGATTTTTCACCTAAACGCAAAAAAGCTCTTTTAATGACCACTTTGGGTAAAGAAGGACAGCGTCTTTTCAAATATCTACCGCAAGTACTACCTTCAGGGTCACAAGTTGACTTAGATGAATTTAAAGAGGCGGTAGCAAGACTAGAAACCAGGTTTGGTAAAGAAGAAAACCTTGTACTTCAGAGATATAAATTTTATAAAAATAAACAGTTGGCTGATGAGAGCATTGAAGAATTTGTAGCAAGACTACGCGAATTATCCGTTAAATGTAACTTTGGTCAGATGGCGGACGAACTGATTAGAGACCAGCTAATTGTTCAAGCCAACAACAGGAAAGTCCGAGAACGACTATGGGCAGCGAAGAATACAACTTTGAAAGTTGCTATAGAACTAGCTAAAGTAGTGGAAGAGAGCGAGAAATGCATGAGAGAGTTACAGAAGAGTGGTTTGGAAACAAAAGTTGCAGAGGTTTCCAATAAGAGTGTTGTTAGTGATAATAGTGATGATGAAGCTACACCTATTGCCATTGTTAGAAAAAAGGGTTATGTTCTTCAAAAAAAGAATGTGCAGCAATCATCATATAGTAAGAATAATCAAAAGATGTGTTCTAGGTGCGGGAGTTTTTCTCATACCTCAGATGGGAAATTTTGTTTTGCAAATAACAAAGAGTGTCTACGTTGCGGTAAAGTGGGACACTTTGCAAAAATGTGCAGAAATAGAAATAATTCAAGAGTAACTGTGATTAATGAGTGTGACGACTTGAAACGTGATGTGAACAAAATTTTAGTTCTATCTGATACAGTATGCTCTTGCAGGGACCGAAGAGGTAATGCTTTTAAAGATGATTTTATGATTGATGGGAAAATTGTTTCTCTCATGGTTGACACAGGTTCCAAATGGACCATCATTCCTATTTCATTAATGAAGAGCGTGTGGGGTGAAAGAGCACTGAAGGAGTGTGACATTTTCCCGTCTGGTTACCAAGGCGAGAAAATTGACATGCTAGGTTTCTTTGAAGCCAAGATTGACTTCAAAGGTAGATCAGCACCTGGTAAAATATACATTTCAACTGATGGACCGGCTATTTTAGGTCGTCACCATCAGTATGACCTGCACATTGTAGTTGACCCAAGGTCTGATAACCCAGTTTCTATTGTTGAAAATTCATCTTTAGAAGAGATATTGAGCAAATTTAGGAACGTCTTTAGAGATCAGTTAGGAGAACTTATAGGCTATTCACATCGCATTATTCTCAAGGAGGGTATTTCCCCTGTCCAGCATAAAGTGAGGAGAGTCCCTTTCGCTTTGCGGAATGAAGTTAAGGCTACTTTAGAGGAAATGCTTCAGGGGGGCATCATTGAACCTATAGAGGCGTCTCCATGGGTTTCACCAGTAGTGATCTCACAGAAACCTGACAATAAAATTAGGTTCTGTGTGGACCTTCGTTCATTGAATAAGTGTGTTGTGGCCGATGTGTTCCCATTACCAAACATTGGTGAATTAGTCTCAACTCTCAAGGGAGCAAAATTTTTTAGTAAGTTGGACCTTAAACATGCGTACCATCAAATTTGCCTAGATGACAGCTCCAAACATATGACTGCATTCATCACCAGCGAGGGGACATTCCAATTCACGAGGCTACCCTTCGGGCTTGTCTCTGCCGCTAGTGTATTCCAGAGACTTGTCACTGAGGTCTTTAAGGGTCTTGACAAAGTATTGTATTTTCAAGATGATATCTTGATCTATGGAGATTCCTTAGAGGAACACAATAGGATTCTACAGGACGTGTTACAAAGAGTGGATGAGGCTGGTTTAACGTTGAGAAAGGAGAAGTGTGCGTTTCTGTTGAAAGAAATAGAGTACTTAGGTTTTTGCCTGTCTGAGGAAGGCATTAAACCAAAGAAAAATCTACTGGAGGCCATTGAACTAGCGCCTTCCCCCGTTGACAAGGATCAACTTCGGTCCTTCATGGGTTTGATCGAGTTTTACTCGAAATTTGTGAGAGATTTCTCGTCAAAGACTGCTTCCCTGAGATCCTTACTAAAAAAAGGTGTCAAATTTAGTTGGACTACTGAGCATGAATCTTGCTTTAATATGATCAAAGGGGAACTTAAATCTGCCAATGTTCTTACCCCTTTTGACACTGCTCGGTCCTCTATTCTAATGGTTGACGCCAGTGCTATAGGTCTCGGTGCGGTTCTCTTACAAAAACATGGAGGTGTAGAAAAAACTATCGCATTTGCGTCTAGGCCTCTATCTACCTCGGAGTCCAATTACTCTGTTATAGAGCGTGAAGCTCTTGCTGCTGTCTGGGGCACGAGTTATTTTAGAACCTACTTGTGGGGGTACAAGTTTATTCTGCGTACGGACCATAAACCCCTCTTAAATGTTTTGGCTCCAGGTGGGGCTGGAAAAGGGTCTCCAAGGTTGGCGAGATTGGCCTCTCGCCTACAGGACTATCAATGTGAGATTGAGTTCGTTCATGGATGGAAAAACATTCAAGCAGATTGCTTGTCAAGGCTTCCTGTTCGACCCACTAGTTGTGATTCTGAAGATATTTTAGATGACCTAGCTGTTGCCATAGTAGAGGATGTTTTGTTATTGGGAGGTGGTTCCTTTTCCCACGATGAGTGGTCAAAAGGCATGGAGGAAGATCAAAGTTTAAAGGCTGTTATAAATCTTGTCTCAAAAGGAGCAAGAAGAGAAAGCACAGTCGATCCTCAGGTTAGACCGTTCTTGAAGGTCCTGGATGAACTTTCTTTAGAAGGGAAAGATATTTTGATGCAGGGTGACCGCTTTGTTCCTCCTAGCTCTTTAAGAAGTAGGATTCTTGATTTGGCCCATGAGGGACACTTGGGTCAAAGTCTCACCCAACGTCGTGTCAAGCAAAATTTTTGGTGGCCCTCTGTTGACAGTGATGCAGTGGATTGTGTGCTGAAGTGTAGCTTCTGCAAAGAAGGGGAGAAGCGTTTGAAAGTTCTGGGCTCTCAGTCTCCACAAAAAAATAGGGTTTGAAAGCGCTCCTTGGCATAGTGTCTGTATAGATTTCATAGGCCCCATGAGTGAGTTACCCTCTAATCAACGTTTTGCCATTGTCATAATCGATTGCTTCTCAAAATGGCTTTGTGTGCAGTTTGTCAAAGAAATTAACACTGACACCACCATTAACTTTTTGAAGGGTGTTTTCTTAAATGAGGGTTATCCTTCTGTCCTTATTTCGGATAATGGCACTCAACTTACATCCTCAAAAATGACTTCTTTTGTACATGAATGTGGCATCAGGCATCAGAAGACAAGTCTTTACAATCCACAAGGAAATGGTCTTTGTGAAAGGGTAAATCGTCTCATAAAGGGGGTGATTCAAATGCTTGTGGAAAGTGGTTGCTTTTCACATGAACGTGTCCAAGAACTTGTCTGGGCTTACCGGTCTACACCACATAAGAATGGTGAAAAATCCCCTTTTGAACTAATGCGTGGGCGTGCACCAGTGACAAAATTGACTCTTGCTTGGTTGAAGTGTTCGGATAGCGAGGTGCCCCTATCCCAAAACAGCACTCCCTTACCCATCTCTGTGGGTGACCTTGTTAAAGTAAAGCCGGGTAGGTACACTAAGGGCCTTAGTAAATTTAGAGGTCCCTACAGAGTTAAGAAAGGCTTTCCACATTTTGTTGTCCTAACCAATGGGGAAAGTTGGAATTATAGGAGAGTAGCACTCTACCAAAAGCGGAAAGATTCTTCTTCTGATGACCTGTTTGCTACTGGGCCAGGTGGTTGCAATGGCTATTTGTTGTCTTCTGGCAGTAGTTCTCCTCCCACCCTTTTGCCAACCGGACGGGGGGAGGTAGGAAGTGGAGATGCTTCTACTTCTTTGTGTGCGCATGGTAGTTCTTTGGTTGATTCTGCTCCTGTCACTTTTGTTCCCACTTCTTCTTCTTCTTCCTCGTTTGAAGTCAGGTTGAGGAGCCCTCGCTCTCGGCGTCCACCCACCTATCTGAATGACTATGTACATTGATCTTTTCTTTTCTTTTCTTTCCTTTCCTTGTGTTTTCTTTTCTTGCAAAGGGGGAAGATATGTTGTACAGTGCTTTGCTCCACTCTTGGGCCAGCAAACTAGATCCCTCTGTGTGTTCCTAGTTCTCGAGTTCTCCTTCGCCCTGTTGGCAGTTGGAGCTCTGGTCGGATGAGGGGTGGACCTACCTGTATCTGTGCTGCAATAAAGCTGTTACTTCACTTACCTGTTCCTGTGATCTTCATTTGGTTTACAACCATTAATGTGGTCTTTCTCTGAACCCAATTTACTGCTTTTCAAATCTGAATATTGTATTATTCATATGTAAATTGCCCTAATACCTCTTCAGACAGGGAGAGCTATACAAAACTAGTAAATACATAAAGAGTTTACACATTTTTAGTTTATCATCCACCAAATATACTCAATTACAGTGGACTTGAAACTGCAGGATGTCTGAGTTTCTGCATATACTGTACATATGTACTACTTCTATTTTACCGATTGCAGGGACACATAAGGTAAAAATGCAATGGCAATTGCACGAAGAAAGAATTCTTTAAAGCGACAGGCCTTCTGCTTTGGGTAGTAGCCTGTGGTTCTTTGAGTTTTTGTTCGATCCCTTGACTACACTGCTTTTATGATATCTTAGAACTACGGCGACTCTGCTGTCGTCACCTGAAGCACAACATAAATCACAGGGCTTTTACAGGAGGAAGCAAAGGTGAAATCAGGTGAGCATGGCAAAATATACAGTGCCTGAGGTATGTAATCGGTGGCCTTTATTTAACTTTCTCTTTCAACTGAACATTGTATGCAGGGCCGTAGTGCTTGGGTGTATGCGATACAAGGAATGGTGTTTGCACAAGGAAATGTTGATATGATATGAAATAATAATATCAGCATTAGAGCAGTTTGTTTTACTACAGGAAGGATTATATATGACCATGTGCCTTTAGAGTCTGCAGAACACTCCCTTAGATATGACTTATTCGCTCGCTCTGGCTGCCTGGTATATTCGATAATCAAAAATTGACCTAGTCCTCAAGGCAACACAGAGATATGTGGGACTGTAAACAGTTCTAGATTGTCAGAAGAGCATTCTAATAATATCTCTAATTGTAGAAATTATAACTCTGTTTCAGTCTATTGCCAAAACTAAAAATAAGCCCATCTCTGATAAACAGAAACCCGAACAACACAGTACAAACATCCACTAGAAGGACAACATTTAGAAAAAGGTGTGAATAGCTAGATGACACCTCACGGGCGCACCACCAATGGGACCCCTGGTTGGTACTCACCAGGTCGGCCCTGTTCTCATCATCGGTGTCAAATAGCTTAAAGTAAACGTGTCCAAAACCCCAAGTAAAGAAAGAGACAGTGAATGGTGCAGTGTACACACAACATATATGTGACACAGACTAACAACGTTCAACATATAACACACACAAAACTGCGCAACAAGATACAACTCTTACTTTATTTATATTTTCTTGTTGCATTGCAGTTAACATGTAATATAAAAGGGGGAGTTATGAATACTACCTATCGTCTCATACTCAGCCCACAGCCAACATGTTTCATTGCCTTAGGTATTGTATCAGGCAATTTCTTCAGGGCAAACGTACATTAAAGGTGTCACTGCCAGCATTACTGTGCTTTAAAGTGCTGAAAATCAAAAACATAGAACACATATATATATATATATGTAGACAGCTGCCTGTAGCATTACTGCATATTTAACTCTACATTGCACCCAGTAATAGACAAAAATTGCTCTTTACCTAGAGACATCTTTAGCTTTCATACCATTACCAAACTGGCTCTGTGAAAACTCTTAGACCCACTTCCAATCGGTAAGTGTGGTCTCGCCTCCCTTCTATGTTCGCCTGGACAGGAGACACGGAAGAAAAGCGCCATAAGGGCGCGCATTAAAATCAGCTTTTCTAATCTCACCGTCTTAACATTATGTTGTCCTGCATCTGCGTGCTTACTAGTGGAGGGACTTCAAACGGCGTTTCCTCAGCACCGGAGCGCCGTGAGTAGGGCACGTAGTGTATTTATCTGTATTTCCGCATTGCCTGGCTGTGATTGGGCGGTAACACCACGTGAGTAGCAAGTCGCTGATTGGATCCGCAAATCACGTGATCGTCCCCGCCGGCAAGCATCTGGTGTCATAAAATTATTTATATTAGTATTCTGTTATATTCTGTGCGTCCTATTATATTGTTGTGCGGTGGGACAAACATAAAGACAGAACACTCTGGCCTCCGCGGGGGATATAGAGGATCGGAAAACATTACCGGTCCTCAAGCACAAATGTCACCTCCCAGAACTCAAAAAGCATGGGGGCCATCTTGGAACAGTGTAGCTTCACAAAATTATAGCTGGCTCCAAGGGAGAAACACACTTCAGTCTGTTCATTATCACCTCGTTTAATTCCTAATGCCCATTAAGGACCTAATTTAATAGTATATTAATAGTGTGTTAAAGGCCAGGAATTTAGGTGGAGGGGTGTTCTCAGTATTTACAGTTACAAAGGCAAGGGTCAGCTACCCTGAGTGTCTGATATAATTATCAAAAGTACCATTTATCAAATTGAATCAGATAAATGAATAATTCCTATATTTACAGTGTAATCTATATGTCATCGGATTTTAGATTGTTAAGCCAGGAAACAACTAGGTTATCGTAGTTTATTCCATTCCAGTAACTCGTTAAGTCCTTGTTGTTCGCTAGATTCTTGGAAAATCCAGCGCGCTTCTTTGGTTGCCAACCGTTTTTCCATAGACTGTGCCTCACCCATCACTCTTTCCAGTACTACCCATGTAAAGGTGTGTTTATTACGATGACAGTGTTGCACTAATTTTGTCGTTAGTTTGCCCTGTCGTATCGTGCTCAAGTGTTCTTGAATACGAAGTTTGATTTTACGTGTCGTAAGGCCGATGTATTCAAGGCCGCATTCACAGCTCAATCTGTAGACTACATTCGTAGTATTGCAATTGCTAAAGTGATTTAACGTCCAGGTTTTTCCGGATTTGAGCTGGATGGTGTTGCATTTATTCGTGATGTGGCACACAGAACAATTGCTACAGGGGTAGTGGCCGTTAGGCACCGTCGAGGCTTCTGGCTTTTTCTCCTCTATCATCCTGGTGTGGACAAGTTTGTCCTTTAGATTGGAGGCCCTTCGAAAAGCAAAACGGGGAGGTGGCATCTTATGGTCCTGCGTGCTGAGGAGGGGCCAATGTTTCCTGATGGCTTGTCGGATTTTTGTGGCCAGCGGATCGAACGTCATGACCACTGGTATACATTCAGATTTTTCTTTTTTGTTTGACTCTAAGAGTGCTATCCTTGGTGTATTTAGCGCCCTTTTGTTGGCTTGACGGATTATTTTGCGTGGATAGTCCCGGGCTTGTAACCTATTACTCAGGTCTATGGCTTGTTCCCTATAAGCCTCAGTCTTCGAGCAGTTCCTCCTGTACCTCATGAATTGACCCACCGGGAGATTGTCCCTGAGGGCTCGAGGGTGGTAGGAGTGGTAGGCCAGGAGGGAATTTCTGTCTGTCGGTTTTTGGTGTACTCTAGTCTCAAATTTTCCGTCTGAGGCCTCAATATCCAGGTCTAGATACACTGCATTCGTCCGGTGGTAGTTCCAAGTAAAACGCAAACTCCTGTCTTGCGTATTTAACCAGTTGAGAAACTGGAGGAGACAGTTTTCTTCTCCTGACCAGATGAGGAGCACGTCATCGATATAACGCCTCCACAGACGTAGATGTTCCTTGAAAAGGTTATGATCTGAATCGATGACGTGCTCCTCAAACTGCCCCACATAAATGCATGCCACACTCGGAGCCATTGTAGCTCCCATTGACGTTCCCGTCACTTGGAGAAAGAGCTCGTTTTTATAGCCAAAAAAATTCCGTGTCAGGGCTAACTCTACACATTGTAGGATAAAACTCTGTGGCGCATCATAAAACCACTCTTGCTTGCTGAGTGCTTTAGCAGTTGCTACTAAGGCCGCTTCCTGGGGGATACACGAGTATAGCGACTCGATGTCTATGGTCACGATATACTCTGTAGCAGGGTTGTAGGTCATTGAGTCCAGGACATTTAAAATGTCTGCCGTGTCTTTGACATAGGACGGTTGAGTTATTACGGATTCGCGTAGATAGTAGTCTGCGAATTGGGACAGGGGTTCCAGAATTGACTGGATACCCGACACGATAGGCCTGCCAGGGGGGGGCCTGGCAGGCTTATGTATTTTCGGGAGAACATAAAAGGCAGGAGTCCTCGGATTGGTGTTAACGAGGAACTCCGCCTCCCTTGTACTTATCCATTTCTTTTCTTTTGCATTAGCAACGAGGTTCATAATAGTCTCTTTCAGTTCTGGTGTTGGATCTCTGACAAGAGGTTGGTAATTAGTTCTGACGTTTAGGAGTCTTCGAACTTCTGCTTCATAGTCGGACGTGTTTAAAACCACGATGGCACCGCCCTTGTCCGCGTTCTTGATGGTTATTTTGTCGTTGTTCTGCAAAGATTTAATGGAGTTCCAATCTTCTTGCCTGGTATATTCGACAAGTAATTCCCCACCCTTCCTCAAGCGCCTTGAGACCCTCTGGGTATGTAGCGCGCTATATAAATTATTTGACTTGACTTGACTTGACATTGAGTTACAAGTGTCAGAATGGGATTTGTGGGCTCAAGAAAAGTATTGGCAAAGGCTGAGGAGTGGCTCGCTGGTAGTTATTCGCATGTGTCCAGTGCTGTGCCTTGAGGACTGCTCACAGATCTAAGGACACAAACATTTCTATACAGTCAAACTAAAAGGAATTATTTACATATTCAGTGACTATCGTAAAACTCTAGCAAGGGTCTGATGTTGTGGTTCAACAATGGGCACCCACCTTTTCCTGCTGGAGGCAGGTCAACTTTCATCACTAGGGGGTCCATTAGGATGGCAGGCGGACTTCAGTCCCCCACCCACCCTAGCGGTGCTGGGACCGGCCGCCAGTGGTGTGGCGGTCCCGCATAGCCAATTAGGATGCTACCGCCAGGGTGGCAGTCGCATTCCGCCGAGTCAACATTATGGAGGGCGGTGCTGTGAGCAGCACTCGCCACAATGTAGAAAATGCATGGGGTGCATTGGCATGCACAACGTGACAGGCACCGCGAGGTGCCTGCTACCTTGTGTATGCCAATGTAGCCATAGTAGCCCCAAAGTGCAGCCCTCAGCCCCACCCCCACGGGAGCCCACAAAGGGCCCCCAAAGCGATTCCCGCATGCCTTTCCATGGCGGAGTCTCTGTCATGGAAAGGCATAACACCACCCACATCATAATATGGATAGCGGTGCCTCCATATTATAGGCCATTTCCGTCCGGTAGGCAATCGTGACAATTGCCTACAGGTGGAAAAGCGGCAGACGGTCTTTCTGTCCCCCGCGGTACTCCTGCCATGATAATGTGGCGGGGGTACAGCACCCACCAAAACACCCTGTCCGGCGGGGTGTTTTGGTGGGCGGATCGCTATCGCCGGTCGGACGGTGGCGATCCACCCGCCATGCTAATGGACCCCTAGGTATCGCCCTGTGGGCAGCAGAAGGCATTGGCAAGTACATTTGCTCTGTTGGCACTGGCCCGATCAACCTTTCCAACCTCATACTCTTTCGGTATGACTCTTATCAAGCAGTGGTTTTCAGCCACAAACCTCAATATTTTCTTTAACCCAAAGACGCCCCTCAAAACTGCCATCTCCAATTGACCAACCTGAGTGGAGTGAAGCCAAGTGCTGAACAATCATAAGATGCCCCCTTCTCTAATTGCATTCTGCCCAACCCTTAATACAATGCCTCACAATGAGAAGATGTAATTATTGCAACAGTCTTCTGATCCTGACGCCAAATGTTTTCACGTTGTTAGACAAGGTCATCAACTTTGAAGTGCGAACACTCGTCAACCTCCCCATGCTGTCACCCACCTCTCAATACTGATACCAGAATAGCTGGCCATACACAAAAAAATGCACTGCATCTCCCCTGATCATAGTGTTCAAGACATCACATGGATCTTCTCCAACATAGTCATCAAGCCGCTCTTCCATGAAGCATCCTTGAGGAGCTGGTACCTACCAATCACAGCCTACTTAATACTCAGAAAAGCACTTCCACCACAACCAGATTCAGGGTTTCCGGCTTCCTGTTTTCCCCACCCGATAATCTGTTTTCAGTCATCTCTACCGGCATATCAGATCATTCTTACTCTCACTCTCTCCTAACCTTATCCAATAGCAGCAGAAGACCTTTCTTCTCCATCTCCCAATCGCATCACTCCTCAGCCATCATGCATTATATATGAATTTTGCCACCAATAATCCTTAAGTGGCAAGCAGGGCCGAACTGGGATGGCAAACCAGCCCTGGAATTTACGTCCGACCAAGGGTGGTGGGGGTGGGGTACTGGGGGGAACACTGCTGCTGTGCTTTTGTTACAAGGGGGCGATTTTGCAGCACTGCTGCAAAACTAGGCCCCAGTAACAAAAACTGCCCCACCGTTCCGGCCCACTGGGTTAAAAGCCCGGTGCCCACTATGGCCAGTCCGGCCCTAGTGGCAAGGAATTACACATTCATACCATTTAATATATTAATAGTTTTCTTTATAGTGTGGTGGATGGGATACTCCATCGGGAGCGAGGAGGACATCCCATCTGCCATATTACATGTATTTTATAGCCTATAATACTTGTAATAAAGCGGCCCTAAATGTCTCTATATTACACAATTACTGTCTCGTAAATTTTCTATCACAAAGTTCGAATGTCTACAATTGTTGACGAGCAATAAGCACTAATTGAAGGCTATGTCTTATGGCTATTACATTATTGTAGAGTTTGTGATTTCAACATTAATGTTGCCACCATTGATAGGAATAAAATAATGGGAGGGCATGCATTTATACACATAGACACCTCCATGGACATGACCTTTCATTCCTGTACCCATTGAAGGCTGTGCAAATTGACTGGAAGTCTGCAAAGTATTAGAGTGCAAATGGGGGACTAATAACTAGAACTGTGTATTCGTCTATATTTAGGATACACCAGCCTTACTAACCTTAAAAAACACAAACTGCAAATGTTGAGATAAAAGTAACAATGGCCACACCCAATCATGAGTGTGAGTCATTGCCGACATTATTCAGTTTACATAAATGTTCTACATCACAGGTCCACTCACTGACTTCTTTCTTTAATATCCATAGTTGTATCCTGGACCTCAGTGTTCAATTTCCACTTGTTAAATTGATGACCTCCTCATTATATAGACACAGATTCTGGCTAGATATATTGGTTTATAAGTGCAATCAATTGATGACCTTGTTCTTTCATATTTTGAAATGTAATCAGTGACCTCATTGTTTAGCAAATACAAATTTCACTGTAGCCCTTGTTCGATTCACACATTCCTGTTTTTGACACCATTGTTTTATACGTACAGGTTCCAGAAGAGTCTTCATTGCCTTTTGTCCACAGATTCGACTTTGCCCTCATTGTTTTTCATCCGCAGGTTCTATGAGTGACCTCTTGGCTGTGTATCCACGTTCCATTGTTGATCTCTTTGCTTTACATCCAGTGGCTCCTTGGGTGGCCTTTGACTGGTTGCTTTTTGACATAATTTGTAAACTTTTCAAAGGTTCCATCAGTGGCCTTATTGCTTCATATTCACCGTTTCTGTTGTTGGTCTAGCATAGAGTGGAGTGGCGTACAGTGTAGTGGCATAGAGTGGATTGGGGTGTTGTAGAGTAGAATACTGTAGAGTTGAGGGATACAGTGTAATGGGGTAGCCTGTAGTAGCATACAGTGGAGTAGTGTACAGGGAGTGGTGTAGAGTGGAATAACTCTGACATTTACTGGCTTAGTGAAAGGAAGTATAGTGGAGTGGCAAAGGTGGAATAGTGTACAATAGAGGGGCATAGAAGAGAGTGTTGTACAGTAGAATAGGGTAGAGTGTAGTAGGGTAGAGTGGATTGGTGTAGAGCAGGGGTCTCCAAACCGGTCCTGGAGGGCCGGATCCATACCAGATTTTTTGGATATCCCCATTGAGATACATGTAGTTATTTTAAAAATCTGGCATGGATCCGGCCCTTCAGGACCGGTTTGGAGACCCCTGGTGTAGAGTGAAGTGGGGTACAGTGGAGTGGTGTACAATAGAGTGATGAACAGCATGATAGTGTACAGTGAATAGTCCTACAGCGGAGTGGCATATAATGGAGATGCGGACAGTGCAGTGGCGTAGAATGGAGTGACGTGGAGTGGCACAGAATGGAGTGGCATAGAGTGGAGTGGGATAGAGTAGACTGGCTTAGAGTGGAGTAGCATAGAGCGAAATAGCATAGAGTGGCATGTCATACAATGTATTTGCTCACAGTGGAATAGGGTAGAGAGTATTGGTGTGTAGTGTAGTAGGGTACAATGGAGTGGTGTAGACTGGAGTGTCGTACAGATGAGCTGCATACAGTGGAATACCATACAGTAGAGTACAGTGGAGTGGCGTACACTGTTAGAGTGAAGTGGCATACAGTGGAATAGCCCAACTGTTAGTATAGACTAACCAGTCACAAGAGTAAAGAAAACACTACGTTTTCTTATATAACCCTCAGCCACCATGGTTACCCCTTGGTAGCATGCTTCATCATCGAGTCCATCCCGTTCCGCTGAGGAAGGGGGTGTGCTGCAGCCTTTGTGTTACGTGGGAGCTCTTATTGGTGTATATTAAATTATGCAAAAATCATGACAAAAAAAGGAGTGGGGGGTCTTATATGGAAAGTGAGATTAAAAACATCTGCCTACTAGGTAAAGGGCTATTTATTCAGGCCTGTAGATGGAATGGATTGAAAGGGGGAAGGTAGAAAGTATATGTAATGATGTACGTGCCTTCCTAGAAGGTCAACATGTTTCAAGATGTACCCCAAGATGTTTCTTCAGGATAAAGGATCTAACTCTCTGATACTACTCCTGTTGTGCTATTTTAGCAGTACATACTCTGCATTCTAAGTATATAAAATATATTTACAGCGCCTACTAGGTATTACTGCTTGTACATATAAATATTGCAAAAATCTTGCATCATGGGTCCTCCGGTTGAGAGGAAGCCTATTGTCACAATTAGGAGAACCTAGGATTTCCAATCGGAGCCCAGTGGAAATCTTAGGTCATTATATAGAGAAGTAGCCTTGGAATAGGTTTGACAACAGACTTCTCTCTCAACCAGAGTCAGGATGTAGTCAGGATGTAGTTATGGCATATTAATGAATTCATTTATTTATTTTTATTTTACAGGTTTTATATAGCTAGACCTGCAGGTATCAGAGCACTTTACATGAGTATCAGATCATAGTTGCAGGTTACATAGTTACAAAGGTTACACAGTTATAAGAGCATGGCAACATACTCACATGTAAGGTCGAGATAAACAATAAGCACATATATATACGTAAGGGAAAAAGCAGGCAAGGGGAGAGAATATGGGGAAGGGGTAGGAGCAGGGGAAGTAGACAGAGAATGAAGGAGGGGAAGAAGAGGGGAGGGTGAGAGACACAGCATGGAAATAGGAGGGGGAGGGCGACGGGGAAACAAACCGGTAGACGAGTCAAAGCTGCGTCCAAAGTCCAGTAAGCTGTGATCCTAGGGGAAGTGATATCATTTCCCCATCTCTGTTGCGAGAGGCTCCCTTTCCGCAGTGGACTCTCTCAGAGGGGTCTCTTGGACTCCAAGGCATACATACTGGATCCTTCCCCTAAAAGGGGAGAGGGAGTGCTTTGGCAAGGGGTGCCATACCATACCTCAGCTGTGAGTGGCTCCCTTGGCTTTGTGGACTCTCTCAGCTGGATTGCTGAGACTCCAGGGTATAAATATTGGATCTTTCCCCAACAAGGGGAGAAGGAGTGCTTAGTCAAAGGGCACAAAGGATAGCGGGCTAGGGGGTGTAGCAGGCAAGGGGAGAGATTCAGGGGAAAGGGGATAGGAGCAAGGGAAGTAGACAAAGTGAGAAAGAGTACTAAATGGGAACAAACAGCATCAGTTTAGGGAACAGAATGTTTTTTCTCTGTGGCCATGAGTTTGCCCCATCTGAAGGTAAAAACCTAGCACAGGCCATTCCAGAAGCTCTGCCATCCAGGACAAGAAGCACACAGTTTGTAATTCTTCTATTTCTAGTAGTGGTAGAAGAAGCCCAAAATGGGTGTTAGCCACTGGGAAATTCAAAATGCGTACCAGTCCAAAGTCAATATTTAAAGGTTCTGACAAATGGAGATCCTGCAAAGGCAACTAGGAGCGTACCACAGTGTCAAGATCAACCATAAGAGACTTCTATCTATCGTCTCCCGCACCCGAAATCCTTTGTTGTCCTGCCCCTCACTGCTATCTTGGTCGTGTGAGGGCAGGCTTTGGTAGGATATGCACTTACTCGCACAGACTGTGCGTGGACGTGACTCTGAATACGGCATCGGCAAGGCCACTGGAAAGGAACTCCGAATGAGCGCAGGACCCCTTCCCCACAAGCAGCCCGATCCCTGACTACGGCACACATTCTATCTGCTGAACCCGGGGATGGAGCCCTCCATGTTCCTGGATGTGTAAAATCATGTTAGTCTCAATGGCAGTGTTCAAAGGATCAGATGTCACTTCTAAAAATTGAGTACCAGGTGTAGACATATTATGAAGGGTGTCTAATACATCAACATTAGCAATAGGCAAATTTGATATTCTTACTGGTTGATTCAATATTCTTTTTGGCTGCTTCTTGGTGACTAACTGATATGTTTAACCAACTTGAATTTACAGTATTATTCAAGGGTTTGAATTCTAGTCCTCAGAAAATCATAACCCTTGACTGGGAAAAGGGTTAAGCCCAATTTTAGAAGGTCTACTTCTATTTGGCTCCACGTATTATGAGATAAGTTAATTACTGTTAGTTCATCCATAGAGTCTTTCAGTGTGCTTTCTGACCGCATATGTTTCAACAGATTTGTTTGTTGCTCTTTCTCCTTACTTGACATTTGCTATTTCTAATTTCTTCTCTTTTGCTCGACCCTTATTTTTTTCTCGACCCTTCTCATCTTGTTTTGGGTCATGACCCTCAGAGCTCTGATTTCATTAAAAAAATGAGTTTGATCACTGATTTAGACGTTGTTGGTTCCTCATTTTCTTTAGAGTCCGGGTCTGAGCTCAATTCATTTATGGTGGCTCCTGGTGGTTAAGCTTGTTTTTCATATTCCTCTCTTTAATTTCAGTAAGTCTCATATGATCAAATTTCTTAGCAAAGAATCCTTCCAGAATATATTTTGTCTTTTATGTGTTTTCTCTGGGTGCCCTTCTTGATTTCTGCTTCAGATTTCTTACGCCTTTGTCTCATTTTCAGTAGGAAAGTATTAATCTCAGTTTGGTTAGATTCGTTGTTTGAGGGGGCGTGGCTAGCGCCCGATGCGGATGGCGGCTCTAGTGTGAGCGCTCCATCTTCGCCGAGGGATTCACCCCTGCTCACCTGTGCCGGCAGCCTGAACACCGAAGCTTTCCTTGCCGGAATATGAGGGCAGCATCGTGAGCCCGGCGGCACCCTGTTAAAGCCTCACGCAAGCTTTGTCTCTGCATTTTCGAGTAGCCGCGGCTCCCTGTCAGCCGCGACCGCCATTTTGTCTCCCCCTTGCGCGTCTGACGCGCTCATAACATCAGACAATACTTTCACCATCTGGTGCTTTGGACCCCTGTAAACGCTCATGGTGAGCCCATATCTTCAAGTTTTATAATGCCAATGCTACTACTTTGCCTATTTTGTATTGCATAAGCAGTTTTTGTGCATATTACGATCCTGGCGGCCATTTTGTTCTCTTTGCCTGCTTTCACCAAAATGCTCCTCATTCTTCTTGTTACTACCGCCTTCTTTTGACTGCCTGCATTTTCCAGACTGTCTTCACTTGTCACGGCGCTGGAACTCTCATGTTGGATTCCTTCTTTTTACTGCAAACATATGCTAGTACTTTAATTCTTAGTTTTTTTGGATATTTTACGCTCTACTTTCTAGCAGGAAGGTTTCCTCACTCACACAAGTGAATACTGCTGCATTTCTTCATTGGTATTTTTGCAACTCCTACATGGCTGTGAAGAGGTGCCTTTGAGTCTCCCTTATTTTCAACGCTTTCTGCTAATTAACCCTCCATTATTCCGCTATTGACTCTAGCAGACAAAGACTACTTCAGCTATTAGCCTCTCCATTGCTCTCTTCCTGTTGGCGGCTTGTTATCGTATGGAGAAGGGCGCAATTGGCCGTATTTCCAAAACTCCATGACGGGTTTTCATAAAAAACTCCAAAGTCTTTTCTGCACTGGCGCATCTGGAAGCGTCTCAAGAACTTGCAGTTCAAATGTCGCAGTCCAACACAGAACGTGCTGTTCAGGCCTCGGGAAAAGTTACGTCGAAGCATCTCAAAAAAGACCCTCCATCACCGTCAGGTTCCACTTCCGCTGTATCTATGGAACTACTGTTGGAGGAGATACGTGCTCTTCGACCTTTCATAGAGGAAACCAACTCTAAGTTGCAGGTCTTAACCGACAATTGGTCACAGATGGATGCGAGAGTGACGACCGTGGAGCACTCCATATCTTCTCTCCAGGAATCATCCTCCAAGGTGACGCACATGCAGTCGCAGATCTGCTCTCTCCAGAAGCAGGTCGAGGAGCTTGAGAATCGCAATCGACGCAACAACCTTCGTATTTACGGCCTGGCGGAAAACTGTGAGGGGAATGATCCCGTTGCTTTTTTCAAATCTTTCCTGCCTAAGCTCCTCCACTTACCTGAGGGAACCACGCTTAACATCCAACGAGCACATAGGCTTGGCCGCATTTCTTCATCTTCCTCTGCCTCTCCTAGGCCACGAGGTGTCATCATGTACTTTTTGGAATATACTGATCTCCTTAAGGTTTTGTCGGCGACCCGAGCTTCTCCTCGCCTTACATGGTCAGGCTCCACCCTCTTCTTTGCGCAGGATTATGCTAAAGCCACAGCCAGCCGCCGCAAAGCTTTCCTGGATATGCGACCGGAGCTCCGATCCCTTGGCGCTAGATATGGCCTTTTCCACCCTTGCCTTTTTAGAGTCACTCACAACAACAAAACGACAACCTACGAGGATCCTGTTCACCTTCGGAGCATCCTTAATTCCTGCCACACATCTGAAATGGACCTCTCCTGCTCCTCGTCGGCTTTCCCTCCATGACTTTCATAACCTATTATTATGGTTCTTTTACTAGTTTGCATGGTTTTTGTTGATTATGGATATGTTTGTTCTTATCATGTTGTTTCTACCCTTCTCCTATCTGAATTCTCTCCCTTTATATTTGCTCCCCTCTAGTTTCATAATATGTTCACCTCTTCCCCACTTACTTTAGTATTTCGCTTATATCAGTAACCCTTTTGATGTTTTCTTCTCCCCAATTATTTTGTCTTTTGTTCTCTCCCACAGGTTACATTGTTTACAGTATGTACTTCCCTTGATTTGACGGTTCGTTTGCATCGGTTAGACCGCCTCCCCCAGTGGGCGCTCCCCCCTCAGTTCTTTCTTTTCGTTTCCCCTCCCCCGTGGTCGCCCTTCCTCAATTTCACCCTTCGTAAGTATGTTTTCCCTCCTTCCCTTGTTCTCCATTATACACTTTCCGTCTTTGATCTTGTTGTTATCTCTAGTTCTTCTTTGTTCAAAGGTGTCTTCTCTTCCTCTCTTTTACTCACTTCTATGTCTTTGCCTTTTTCATGTTTCTATTCCTCACATTAGTGGCCCTCTACTTTATTTATCCACTCATCTGACCCTCACTACCACTTTTTCAGTCTCCACATCTGTTCTTTATTTCCATTTTTATCTCTCTTTTTTCTCCTCCCTCTCATATTTTTATTTTTTCCTTGTGGTTCCTTATCTGCTCTTAACTTAGCTCCTTTTTCTACTTACTTTTCTCTTTTCATCTTTTCTTCTTTTTTCTTTGTGTTTTCTTTCCTTGTTTTTTTTTCGTTCTCCTAGCATTTCTTCTGCTTATTTACCTGTATTTCCTCTCTACTATTTTTCAACTTCACATTTCCTCATCTCTACTTGGCTCCTTTATCTTGTTTACTCATTTTATTATTCTGGGTACCTATTACTCTTCTTTTCTTACAGATAATTTATATTTCATTTTATGATATGTCACTAAAAATAGTCACATGGAATGTTAAGGGCGTTAATTCCCCTATCAAGCGACAGAGAATTTTGTCACATCTTGCACGCTTAAATGTTGATATTGCTTTTCTGCAAGAAACCCATTTATCTGCTGAAGAATCTGTCAAGTTGAAGAGAAGTTGGGTTGGTGATGTATATTACTCTCCAGGGGATGGTAAACGCAATGGAGTAGCCATTTTATGCCACAAAAATCTTTCTCACTCCTTGCTTCATCAAGAATCAGATGATAACGGTCGCTGGACATTTGTTAAACTTTCCATCAAGAATGTTCCAATTTCCCTCCTAAATGTCTATGCCCCCACTGCTGGCGATCCCACTTTCTGGTATACCTTTTCACACCATATTACCAGATTTATTGATAATAACTTTATTTTAGCGGGAGACTGCAACCAGCCCCTTAACCCCTTACTGGATAGGCATTCCAAAGCTCACTTTATTCCCAATAAGTCGCATAAACTTTTCTCTCAAGCTATCTCTCAACATAAACTCACTGATGCCTGGCGATTATGTAATCCAGAGCTACGGGAATTCACTTTCTACTCTCCCTGTCATCATTCTCAGTCCCGAATTGATTACATTTTTGTTACCAATAACATTGCCCAAACCCTTACTCATGCAGAAATTGGTCCGACACTACTTTCAGACCATGCCCTCACCTTAGTTCAACTTGACATTCTCCCTAAATCAGTTGGACCCAAGCGATGGTGCTTTAATAATTCCCTTCTCATGGATCCCAAATTTACTGCATCTTTTATTGAATTTTCTGATGAATTTTTTTGTACTTAATGATACTCCCTCCATTCCCAAGCACACTATCTGGGATGCCTTTAAAGCTTAAGCAAGGGATTTTATAATTGGCTTTGTAGCAAAAAAACGGAGGGCTGCTCGTAATTTCACGGCTACCATTCTTCTTGACATTAAGAAATTGGAGCATTCTTACTTGACTTCTCGTTCGCAGGACAGCTTGACAGCCTTGATTAATGCCAAAATGAAGTTTAACAAACAGTCCACGGATGATGCATCTTTATATTTATTAAAATCAAGCGCAAAGTTTTATGGGGGTAAAAATAAGGCTGGGAAGATTCTTGCTAACTATTTGAAAGTAAAGCATAATAAATTAAATATTGAATCAATATATGACACACACTCTGTTCTCAAACACAAAGATACAGATATTCTTGCTGAATTTTCTGCCTTTTACAATACTTTATACTCTTCCGAAACGCAACCCTCCTCTCATTCTTTAGACCGCTTTTTTTCCACCATCCAAAAACCAGATCACTTCCTACTTGACCTCTCTCATTTAGAGTTTAATATCTCTCAACAAGAGTTACTCAGAGCACTTCAGAATCTCCGGAAAGATAAAGCTCCTGGACCAGATGGCTTTGCTGTTGAATTCTTTCTTCACTTCTCAAAACTTCTCATCCCTAAACTTCACTCCCTCATCGATGCTTTCCTCACCGTGGGCTCTTCTTCAGGCTCTTTCTCAGATGCACATATTTGCCTCATACCCAAGGAAGGAAAGGATGCCCAGTATTGTAAAAATTATAGACGAATCTCCTTGGTTAACATTGATTATAAAATATTTGCGAAATCTCTTGCAGCACGTCTCGATCTTCTTCTCCCGGATCTTCTGGGTGAAGAACAGTCAGGCTTTGTCAAGGGTCCCTTTATCACTGACAACACTAGATTGCTTTTCAATGTTTTATCTAAGTCCTGTCACTTGCCTCATTCCCTTGCAGCCATTGCCCTTGATGCTGAAAAGGCATTCGATAGAGTTGAATGGACCTATCTTTTTCACACCCTTCACTGGTTTGGTTTTGGTCCCAAGTTTATTTCTCTGATCTCCTTACTTTACTCCAACCCACGTGCAGCTGTTTGTGCCAATGGCCAGGTTTCCTCCTTTTTTGATTTGGGAAGAGGTGTCCGGCAAGGATGCCCCTTATCTCCTTTTCTTTTTAATTTGGCCTTAGAACCCTTTCTGTCTAGACTCCGTCAAAACCCTACCATCCAAGGCTTTCAATTATCAGATTCTCAAATTAAGCTAGCCGCATACGCGGATGACATCCTTCTTTTTATCTCTAACCCCACTGATTCGATTCCCGCCTTCCTTGCTGAAGTGCATGAATACTCCCAAATATCTGGCTACAAACTCAATAATGATAAATGTGAGATCCTACCTTTAACGAAATTCACATTTAAACCTGATTTTACTGCCTCTAACTTCACGTGGAAATCCTCCCATATCAAATACCTCGGTTTGCATATCACTCCTACCATTCCAGATACTGTTTCCCTCTGTCTATCCAAATGCACCCAGAAATTAGTGGACTTGACGTCCAAATGGCATCCTCTTTACCTGTCCTGGTGGGGCCGCCTTGACACTATTAAAATGATGTTATCTCCCATAGTCCTCTATACTATTTCCAATATTCCTGTATCCATTCTTTTTAAAAAAATTTAAAAAATCAACTCCATTTTGATGTCCTTTCTTTGGAATAAGAAAAAGCCTAGAATGTCTCTTGCCCGACTCACTCGTCCTAAGACGGAGGGTGGAGTTAATTTTCCAAACTTCCCTGCTTATCATAAAGCATTTTTATTACGACAAGCTTCTTTTTGGCTGCAAGATCCCAGTACCCCTTGTCTTTTATGGGCTAAATTTGAACGTCTTCTTCTTTCTCCATTCTCCTTCGCTGAATATCTTTCCTTTTCCCGTAAACCCCCTTCCATTTCCACCCCCAACCACAAATTTACCACTAAATTGCTCCTATCTTCATCCCTTTCACCTTCCACGACCATTGCTGATTTCCTTTCCTCCACCATTTGGCATAACACTGCCCTACTTATCCGTAATTAGCCCTTCTTCTGGAAAACATGGCTTCAAAGGGGGCTGGTATGGGTCTCTCAACTCTTTTCTTCATCTTCTTTCTTGTCTTTCACCACTCTTCGTTCTCTCTATGACTTACCCACGTCCTTTACCCGTAATTATCTTTTACTTAGGGAGGCTGCACTAACAACTTACAATCAACTTTCTCAGCTACATTCATCCCCTGCCTCTTCCACTCCCGCCTCCTCACTTCACTCATTTTTGCGCACGGTTCCAACTGCCTCCTCCATTTATAAATACTTTCATACTACTGACTCTTCTAGACCCAAATCCAAAGTAGAGGAATGTTGGGAACATGACCTTTCCACGTCCTGGTCAATCTCATTATGGGATAAAATTTGGATCTTGTTCTTCCCCACTAGCAACTTAGTTTCATATGTTGTTTTTGTGTACATCTGTTCATGCATTTTGGTTGCAGGTCTGGGCTCAAATTAACTTGATTTTCCACACAAGTATCCCTTTCTCTCATATAAACATGTTCTTAGGTAGCCTATCCCCCTGTTGGGACAATGTTGATTTAAAGCCTCAGATTATTGACTTGCTACTGGCAGCTGCATTTCAGCAGATAACGGTAAACTGGAAGGACTTCACCAATGTCGCCTTTAAGGCATGGTGGTTTAATGTCTGCCATAACCACAGACTTAATACTGCTTTTATTTTTCCGGCTCACATGGCCGCAAAGCGTTTGGACTTATGGCTCCCTATCACGCTTTACCTGGATACATGTGCAAATCGTTCGTTTCATCCACTGCCCTCACAACAAGAGGTCCTTAAACCTCCTTAAATGCTCATTGCATTCCATTTCTGTTTTTCCTCATTGTAATATTTTTCTATTTCTCTCAGGTATTTTCTTACTTTTATGATTAATGTTTATATGCTTTTTCCTTTTTTCATTCCAATGCCCAGATTTTCCCTCTGATACTATTTACAACTTTATGCTTGTTTTATTTATTATAATTCTCAAATGTTTTATATTTCCATTGTACTTTGTATTGACACCTTGCTTTTCTCTTTTTGATATCAAATAACATTTTCTTGAACTTAAAAGATTCGTTGTTTGAATCATTTTATTTTTGATTGAATGCATAAAACACCTATGCATATTTTACCAAAATCTATAACATTGCATTTGAATATTTCGATGAGTTAACTGCTAATTCTTCAAGGAGGTGCGTTTTGGGATTAGTGAATGACAGGATTGTAAAAATGCAGAGTCCTCATGGTGCACACCACCCATCAAAATACCTCCTACCATTTGTTTATTTCTATTTTGTGCCATTTTACCACTTTGGCCATCTTTTGTTCCATGTTAAACTTACTGTTCTTTATTTATTTGTAAATTAGACTGGTTGCATTAGTGACACTGTACTCTATGGCATACTGATGCTCAACATAATTCAATGAGTGTAGTTCTGTTTTTTTCCCCACATGTTTCGATGTTCAGATTGTACACTTACTATCACTACTTCACATGATTATAACCAAGCTTGTTACCCAGTTAGTCTAATTTTTCAGTCAATGGGCAAAGATAAGATTTTTCCCAATGAATCTGTAGGATGGATCCACACTTTATAACTTCCTCTTACGATATTGTTCTCACTTCCCTATTGTTGGCCTCACCATCTCTAACTTTCAGCAATCTATCATTACCTCCTCGTCCTGTCTCCCCGTCCCATTCCTTACAAGTGAGCAGCTAGTCTGCTCCACAGAACCCCTAGCCTAGCTGAGCTGTTTGCACTTCCCCCAATATGGTGCCACCAATCCGGTGAGGATAAAGGGGGAAGTGCGTCATAGAACATCCTGTTCTTTTTTTTCTGCACCAGTTCCTGTTGCCTGGCTGTGCTGTGCTGTTAGGAGTTTGCCTCGTCTTCTGGTGAGTTCCTTTTTGTTTTTACTTCTTGTTGGGCGGCCTGCTTTAGCGGCCGCCCCTTGTTTTTCTTGCGCTGCCTCTGCTGGCGGTCTGCCTTTTCTCACGCGGTTCGTTTTACTTTGTCCGCTCTTACCTGGTTGCTCGGCTAGCTTCAGCAGCCGTTTCTGGGTGGTTTTCTGGATTCCCCATGTGCCCTGCTTTAGCGGGCTGGGTTTTTGGTGTGTGGAGGCGCGGCGCTCGTGTTTACATGATGCTTTTGGGGGCGTTTTAGTTGCTGCCTGTGCCTTGTGTACCAGCCCACTTTTACAGCTCTCATGGGACTTCGTGTCCTCGGGACTTCGGGTCCTTTCTGGCTGGTTTTTGTCCTTGATTCTGCCTGTTATTGGTTTTTTGGACTCAGCTGGTTGCTGGCATGGTTTCCGGGGCTTCTTCCTCTGCTGCCCCTCTTGTTACCCTGCGCCTCATTTTTGATGAGGCTGTGGCTGCTGCTTTCCTGGCTAGGGACGCGGCTGGGCCTCCCCCCATGGTGCCTTGTGTCTCTTTGGAGATGACGGTTGGGAGAGTGTTAGACTGGAGATCTGAAGGTCCCTGGTTCAATCCTGTATTTCGACGCAGTTGGGAAGGTCCTTGCTTCTAATAGATGATGAGGGTGTGTGTGGTCGATTTGTTCAGGGTGCTGAGCTCACTGGACTGTTCCCCCATGTGCGGTCCTATTTGGACTTCTCTCCACCTACCTCAACGGTTGGAGTGGCAGGCCCTGATGCAGAGGTCTAGCCCGGGACCAGGGTTCAATTCCCCGCCTCTTCGGGCATCTTCGCTCAGTGGGGTAACGGAGAACAGCCAAAGACTCGAAAGTCAAACAGAATAAATGAGTTCTAAGGGCTCCATGAAAAGAGACAATGCTCTTGTTCTGACAGAAGAGAAGGGGGAGTGAGTTCCAAATCATGGTACCAGATATTATTGAAAATCAAGTTCAAGTTTATTGTTTCAGTTAGTTAAAACCATAATAATTTTGCTGAATGAAAATTATGATTTGTTACATGCATAGCCATCATGAATATATACAAAAGAATTGTAAAAAAAAGTCATTCCGCTAGTTACTTGCTAGTCTGCAATTCTTTTAGCAGATAAGTGATTTTGAAACCAAACCTAAATTTGTGACAAAATAGGCAAGTGGTAAGAGTTGAACCCTCAAAGCAGGATAATGACAATATTTCAACTTTAATCTCTGCACACTTCCTGCCTCTGAACACTTTGAAATGCTTTAACAATAGGGAGGTGGTCAGGTGTTTGAGCCTTGCTCGGACTAAAAAAAAGAAATTGATAAAACTTACTATGATGAGTTAAATTAGATTAAAGAAATGCATTCTGGGCAGGGGAGACTTTATCCAGCTGAATTTTAGGGACCATCGGCCCCAGCTTGAATGAGGGCTGCGATTTTGCTAGTAATAAGTCTCAGGAGCCTATCAGAATGAAGCCTTCCAATTAAACTATTGATGGTGCCCTTGCCTAGGAATTTATAGTCTCTTATCTGGAAGGACTTCTGTTGTGCTGATAATAGTTTGTTCACTTGGAATAACAACTTGACGGCCCTGCAGGAGAGCCGAATTGAATGGCTGTTCAGTGAAATCATCACAGCTTGGTGGCACGATCTTATCTTAAGTGCCCGAAAAGCACGGCAAAGAGATTTCTGTTGAAGTATGGTTGACAGCAGGACAAATGCATAGGAGGAGTTGCTGGGTTTCCTCAAATTGACCACATAGTCGACAAATGGAGACCGGCCAGCTTTGTTCCCAGGGTAGGGTCTGATCTTTGAAGTGAAAACTCCCATTCAGATTAGTAGGAGAAAGTGTTGGATGGGTTGAGAATTGTGGCATGTGAGGTATGGTTGGGTGCCCCAGTTGGTGTAGGGTTGTAAAACTGACCAGTGATGTCATTTCCCAGACATTTCTGCTTTATCGAGCATCCAGGATTTTAACTTGACCGCTGTGTTGTCAATTTTTATTTAAAAGCTGTAAAACTGATGTTTAGCTCCCAGACTTTGGAGAGATCAAGAGTTGTTAAATCTTGTTGAGCACTGTTGACCAGTTGTTTTTTGGAGTGCGCTAGCTCTCCATTTTATCCCAACACAAGGCAGCCAGAGATTCGGAGGGTGCAGCTCTCATCTTCCAGCACCGATTGGTTCTGGCGGCCATCCTTACTGGGTATTGGTGAAACTTCTCGAATTCCAGGCGCACTTGGGCTTACAAAATGTGTTGTGGCAAATGAAAGGTGCGTTTGAATAGAACCGATTGTAATTGATTTAAGGTGGTTACATCCTTTCCCTTTAGCAATTCCGAGCCAGAGGTCAGAGAGGTAGGAACTTCGTCCCGATAATTTGTAGCAGATATAACTGCAATGAACTCCTCATCTTTTTTTTATTTTGGTTGAAAGCGAAGTATAGTTGGTTGGCTAGGGCCCTTCTTTGTAGTAAGTGATGTTTGAATTTTAATCATGTGTCCATTACCTCACCTAAGTATTTGTAAGTGTTTACCTAGTCAGTGATGTTCCCTGATGCTTTCAATTTAAACTTTACTTTTTGGAGGGTGCTTTTCGACAAGAAACAGATGATTTTTGTTTTGCTATAGTTTCATTTCAGCCTGATGATTCGGCGAATTCAAGGCGAGTTGTAATTTGACACTAAAGGTCGATTGGGGTCTTACTGCATAAGACAATGTCTCTGGGCATTAAGCTTGCTTAATCTCCACAAAGGCCCCCCGCGGTGGGATGCCTGGCTTTCACCTTGGGGATGCCCTGTAGGGGCTATCTCACAGGGAAAAGCTAGGATGGGTTCCCAAGGCAAGCGCTTAGAGACCCCTGGGTTATAAGCGCTATATAAATCCAACATACAATACAATACAATTCTGCGTATTGGAGGCTACGCACCGGTCTCTTTGCTAGTTTTGGTGGATCACTCAAAGCATCCTATAGACGACCATCCATGTCTCATGTGTCAGGGTAACAGAGCGCTTTAGAAGTCTCAGTAACATTAACGTTAACATATATTGAAGAGGGAGGAGGTGAGAACACATCCTTGTTTTAGGCCAATGGAAGTGGATATCTTTTTAGTCATTCTGTTAACCCTACCTATTATAACTCGTACCTAGGTATCTGGGTATAAGTTGATTATTGCATTGAGACGTTTTGGTGGTGCACCTCGTCAGTCCATTTTTGCCCAGAGCAGGTACTGAGGGACCTTGTCAAATGCAGCTGTTAGATCAACAAAGAAAGTGTATAGGTTGGAGGATTTGTGAGTTGCCTTTTCGATGAAAAGGCTAAGGGCTAGAAGATTGGTGAATGTGCTCATGCCTGCCCTGAAACCCATTTGTGTGGCTGGGATGATATTTTCAGCTAATGCCCAGGCTTCCAAGTCTCTGAATAGATTGGGAGCATAAAGTTTGGCTTCCACATCTATCAGTGCGATTAAGCTGTAATTTTGCTGGATTTGTCCGCGAGCCTGACTTGAAGATGGGATGAGGGATACTTCCTCTCCACGATGCAGGAATTGTGTTGGTGGAGAGTGCCAGTTGAAAAAGGGAGAGGAAGTTCGAGGCCCAGAAGGGTTGGTCATGCTTGAAGAGGACATTTGGGAGATTATTTGGTCGCAGTTCCCCGTCTGATCTTAATTTCTTCAAGGAATGTTCGACTTGTCTGTCTTTCCTTAAACCATTTTCCCTCTGACAGGGCTCTCTGTGGGCATTGGTCCCTACCTGTTTGTGCCTTTCATGGTTGTGTTGGTCGCTACCTGTCCTGGACAGGCCGCTTTGATGTAAGTTGTCCAGTCTGATTCTGTAATTCCTGCGTTATGATGGCAGAATTTGCCGTCCCAGATATCTCAGTGACCTCCATCTGGCAATGATGAAGCCAGGCTTGTGCGAAAGCCATGATAAGTCTGAATGCACAGACATTTCTGAAGAATGTTTGGAAAATCGCTCCCTCTGGCATTCATTATTAGCCCATTTGCAAAAGAAAGGCAACCTTAAATTAAAATCTCTGTTTCTCTGTCCAGACAAACTAAGGTGCGTCCATCATTTGTAACATGATTAAACCTCCTCTCCTAAAAGCAAAACTTTGGACAGACTGAGGTTTAATTAGGATTATGTTGCAATAGCCATATCTGGCTATGATGCAGGCATAGATACTTATATTTAATGAGGGATAAAGCAAGGACTGGTAGAACTTTCCTGATTAAGGGTAAGAAATGGAAACAAGCTTATGAGACAGCATTAATGTCAGGTTTAAGAGATAAATCTTCATCAAGCCAGACGCTTAGGCATTTGCTTTTTACAAATGATGTAGCTGGTGCTCTTACTGCTGTCGACCTGGTACTAGGAGGACTTTTTATTTTCTATAATCTGAATCGGTGTCTAGTTCCATTCAGCTTTATGCAGTTGTGACTCATCCAAGTTTGCACTTTACCAATACAGTTGGCTCGCCTGCACAGCTTGTGAGTAGCATCATGGTGTAAACTCATGATGAACCAAGTGTTAACAGCATAGGTTACATAAAGCCAAGGGATACGGGCGGAACAAGAAGGGGATGAATTTAGATATTGATTGATATAGATGACAGCAAAGACCTCTGAGGGATTCTACAGTGATACTGAAGTTCTAACCTGAAAGGAGGAAAGAGTAAACTTTGATGGTGCATTCCAGAAATGTGGCAAACCGTTTTACTGCTGTGGAAGAGGTTCCCAAATCTCACACCCTGGATAGTAGGGTTCCATGGTCTACATTGCTGAATGCAAGTAGACCACTCTTTAAGGAGAATGACAACAATATTCCTTCATGCAGATATGGCTAAATAATATTTACATACATTTTTCTGCACAACGTCGAAATGCTTTAAGGTACTTATTTCTTGGGGCTCAATTGCATACAAGTCAATGTGGTGGATTAGTTCTTTGAAGTTAGGCTAGTGAGCATATAAGACTATAGAAGGGTATCTATCAGTTACAAATCTGTTTTCCACCAATGGTTTCCGAGTGGCCTAAAAGACAATAAGACATATTTAAAGTTACCTATGACTTCACTTGGAAGCTGAAGGTGGACATCTTCATGTTATTGATAGGTAACTATAACAATTTCATGTTTTGTATGTGACCTCGTGAGCTGCTGTATTCAGGAAACGGTACAAAAGGGGGTGGTGATGGACGGAGCATCTGAATCAATCAAACACTCACACCCAGTCAAAAGATCTGGGTTTAATCCATCACCGTTCTTTAGCCCACTCTGCCACCCCAGTTCAGACATGGCTATATGCAAATCAGTCTGACCCTGTGCCTCATGGGAACAGTCCAGCCCGAACTGCCAAGCTATGTCTTCCCTGGACCGGAAACAAGCTTTTGAGGACCGGTTTCTGGCATTCCAGCTATCTTCAGCCCGTCTTGCTTGAATCCAGTGGCAAAGTGAGCAAGGGACTGACGTCTGAGCATACCCTGCCACACTTATGGCGGCCAAAAGCGGTACAAAAGGGGGTGGTGATGAACGGAGCATCTGAATCAATCAAACACTCACACCCAGTCAAAGGATCTGGGTTTAATCCATCACAGTTCTTTAGCCCACTCTGCCACCCCAGTTCAGACATGGCTATATGCAAATCAGTCTGACCCTGTGCCTCATGGGAACAGTCTAACCCGAACTGCCAAGCCATGTCTTCCCTGGACGGGAAACAAGCTTCCGAGGACCGGTTTCTGGCATTCCAGCCGTCTTCAGCCTGGCTTGCTTGAATCCAGTGGCAAAGTGAGCAAGGGACTCACGTCTGAGCATACCCTGCCACACTTATGGCGGCCAAAAGCGGTACAAAAGGGGGTCGTGATGGACGGAGCATCTGAATCAATCAAACACTCACACCCAGTCAAAAGATCTGGGTTAAATCCATCACTGTTCTTTAGCCCACTCTGCCACCCCAGTTCAGACATGGCTATATGCAAATCAGTCTGACCCTGTGCCTCATGGGAACAGTCCAGCCCGAACTGCCAAGCCATCTCTTCCCTGGACCGGAAACAAGCTTCCGAAGACCGGTTTCTGGCATTCCAGCCGTCTTCAGCCCGGCTTGCTTGAATCCAGTGGCAAAGTGAGCAAGGGACTCACGTCTGAGCATACCCTGCCACACTTATGGCAGCCAAAAGCGGTACAAAAGGGGGTGGTGATGGACAGAGCATCTGAATTAATCAAACACTCACACCCAGTCAAAAGATCTGGACATATAGGGAAGACATGCAAATCAGGGAAGACATGGCTGTTCGGGCTGGACTGTTCCCATGAGGCACAGGGTCAGACTGATTTGCATATAGCCATGTCTGAACTGGGGTGGCAGAGTGGGCTAAAGAACGGTGATGGATTAAATCCAGATCTTTTGACTGGGTGTGAGTGTTTGATTGATTCAGATGCTCCGTCTATCACCACCCCCTTTTGTACCGCTTTTGGCCACCATAAGTGTGGCAGGGTATGCTCAGATGTGAGTCCCTTGCTCTCTTTGCCACTGAATTCAAGCAAGTCGGGCTGAAGACGGCTGTAATGCCAGAAACCGGTCCTCGGAAGATTGTTTCCGGTCCAGGGAAGACATGGCTTGGCAGTTTGGGCTGGACTGTTCCCATGAGGCACAGGGTCAGACTGATTTGCATATAGCCATGTCTGAACTGGGGTGGCAGAGTGGGCTAAAAAACGGTGATGGATTAAACCCAGATCTTTTGACTGGGTGTGAGTGTTTGATTGATTCAGATGCTCCGTCTATCACCACCCCCTTTTGTACCGTATTCCGGAAACAGCAAAAAATCAAAAGCCCCTGAGGCAGTTTCATAAATAATATATATGTGTGTGTGTGTGTGTGCGTGTGCTCCTCATGAAGCTTCATAGACCACTTAAGGGTCTCTCCAACAACTTTAATAACCAGAGACTCGTTTCGGCATCCTCGCCTTTCTCAATGTGGGTTGTGCAAAGTGATGCCACATTGCAGATTTTACAGACATCCTGCATTGTTCTCATTGGATGGCAGTTCACTGTAATCAAAAACTGACGATTTAATGTCTCCAAGTCTTTCTTGCCAGCAGTCGCTATTGTTACATGTAAGACCGTTTCAAAGTATATTTGAATGGGCTCCTTCTCTCTTCAGTAGTTGCTTGTCTTTCATTCAATTACAGGACCAAATTGCTTCTTAACTCCACAGAAAACGTACTAGCTAATTAAACAACATTTTACACCATCCTTTTGTTCAGCAGAAATAGCAGTTCATGTGCTTCTCACTTTACGCCCTTGTATACGTATTCCAACACAAAGTCTCCAAATGTTGGGAGCCCACATCCATGCAGGGTTTGGAGAATCCCATGAGCAGCACCACACTAAAGAAAGAAAAAACAAGGCTGTTTAGCTGAAACACGTAAGAATGAATAGGCTGCCAGTGTATTAGAATAAATGCCAAGACGTCATGGAGTTGTAGTTTCATAATTTTTAGGTCTCGCCTTAGCAATGCGCATGCGTTTGCATAGGAGAAAGACCTATAGCCATCGATGCGCCCTTACACGAAAACACGTGCACGCGTTCCATTGCCTTCAATGGCAACGCGTGCACGTCTGGCTATTTCCTGGCAGGAGTGAGCAGGGACAGCATATGTTTGTAATTACCTTGCAAACATATGGTGCCCCTGCTCGTTTCCCACAAGGGAAACGAGTGCAGGCCCCTCTCCTGTCTTTCCTCCCCCCTTGCTGCCTCCTTCTTTAGCGCGACTCGCACACACGCGCTTGTTTTTTTTCTCCTTTAATTGCTGTGAAATAATGCTGAAGTGTCTTCAGCTTTTGCAGTTCTTTGGACGCGTGTTTTTATTCTTTAATGGGCACAGTTATTCCGGGGCTTGCTTTGTACCGGTGACACAACATACAAAGCAAGCCCCGTAATAACTGTGCCCATTAAAGAAAAAAGATACACGCAACAGGCGCTCGGCTTTCACACCCGCTCCCCCTCGCAAACAGGGAAGCGCAGTGCTTGGACATCGGAGCACTGCTGCGAGGGGGTCTTTGGCTCTTTGGGGACAAGCGACATCCTCCGCCACAAATCCAGCACCCTTCCGGCGACGGGGTCATTGCTGCTCTTCCGCATCCTCTGTTTCTAGTTGCTGAGTGAGCGGTGCGCGGCCCCTGGCTCCACTCCCAGGAACAGTTACCGCCCCCTGCAGGGAAGATGTCCACTTCCTCCTCCGGACACTGGCCATCGGCAGAGAATGGCACCCCCACCTCCTGCTACAGGGACAAGGACAACGTCTTCTATGAGAGGGTGATGACCTAGCCGGTCAACAAGATGATGCAGGTGATGGAGCCTGTGTCACCCCTGTTCTCCCAGTTGATGTCTCTGTACCAGACCTTGATGTACGCCAAGGAGCAGCAGTCACAGCAGCCTCAGCACATTCAGGTAAGGGACCTTCTCTGTGCTTTCCTTTGACTCTTTTACCATCAGTGGCGTAACTCAAAGTGAGGGGGCTCCTGCAGGATGTGCAGAGGGGCCACTGAGTCTCCCATACACCATTGCTCTTCATTTAAGTTGGGCCGCTCCCACCAAACTCCAATCCTCGGTCCCTGGTAACCCCTGCGCACCTTCATCTAGCTAGGGCTGTACGTTCTGTGAATCGCCCACGAGAAGCAGCGCACTCTGAACTTGCAAACCCCTTTCCTCCCCCCGTGACAGTCCCTACGAGTACTTCGTGCAACTGACAATTCCAGAATGCAAAGGCCTTGGGAAAGGTTCGAGGGATGTGTATTTCAAGGCACTAGGTGTCCGTTTCACAGGGCTGCTTGCATGAATACGTTTAGGTTACTGGCATAAAAGCAAATCAAGTTTGAGGAATTCACAAAAGGTGAATGTGCGCATGTAAATCGAATTCGATGTGCAATATTACCACATTACTCCAGGGGTAGGATGTGGGACGTCTACAGCGGATCATGCAGAGTGAACTGATGCATTCACTCTAGGATCTATGTTCGACCTCACGGCCACAGGTTCGAATCCTGGTAGGCCAACCCAGCTTTTTATCTTTCTGAGTTCGACAAAATGAGTACTGTTCTGTTGGGTAACAATTAATTAGCATCTGTTACTCAGTGCCAAAAGGCCCTGAAGAGTGAACGTATGCTTTAAAAAAAATTTTTACACCCTAAAGTTTGAGATCACCCCTAAACTTGAGAGTTTGTGTATACTAAGCTTTTTATCTGACATTCCCACCCATTTACTCTCGTGAAGAATAGGAGAAGAGCCCTTTCTAGGAAGAAGTGCAAGAGAATTCCTCCAAAATGAGTGGAATTGTAGAAATATTTCACCGACGGGAAAAGGGATATTTTTTGTGAAGAAAGGTAAGAAAAATGCCTTTGGTCAAAAACGTTGTCATTGCCCCCATGGACAATAGAATAGAAATTATGCATGCAGGAAGCACTTCATGTAAACACCGAAAACATAATTGCAAATAGCAGGTTTTCAGGAGTATAAATACTGCCTTTTTAACATACATCATATCAGATGTGGAGTATTAATCAGGAATAGGTGAAAGAGCGGGATGCGGATTATATAACTTTCACAGAGCGAATTAGTCATCAGTGAACGTTTCCAGAAGGTTGTTGATATTAAAAAGACAGTGAGCGCTGCTTTCAGTACCAAATTACTGCACCCTTACCGGACTTTGATCAGTATGAGCCATATGTTTGTGATTTTCAGCAGAAAGCAGGCAGAGTGCGTATATTTGATGCTTTATTATTTATAGATGTTACAAGTTTGTTGGGTGTGGTTGGAGGTCTAACCTAGACGTTTCCATGCAAACTGGTGTATTTGACTTGCTCATTGCCCGACGTGTTTGTGTGTGAATTAGCTGGAGTTATCGCATTGTGGCATGCAGCCCCGATACTCATCTACGAGCTTGTTTTGACTGAGGTGTTTTCAATTCTGTTGAGACGTGTACTGTGGTATGATGGTGAATATTGCCGGTATGCTTAAAGGCTGTTGTGGGAACTCTCCTAACCATCTATGTGGCATGTCCCTACATTGTTGGCTGCGCGAAGTGCTCTGTGTATTCTTGTGTTGGAAGTTCATGTGTGTTGTTATTTAATCTTCACTAAGGAACAGTAACGACACATTTTGTTCATGCTGTCCCTGTGACACTGAAACAATCCTCGCAGTTCTGATTTATGATCCCGGTTTTCTCAGCTCAGTATTATGCAAATACCCAAGATGCTGTTGGACTAATTCTGACATATGTACATTTTATGCATGTATAACTGTGAGTTACATCGTTTATGGTATAACTTTACAACCGTTTATGCATATAGGGACCTGTCAATCTATCTTTTCGTGTCAAAAGATACTGACTCAATTTGTTGTGCTGTTTAGCCTTCACTTTTCTTTATATCTTTCACAGATCTAGACTGTAAGGTTCCGCTGTCACAAAAAGATGTCGCCCTTTCCAATAATTTCACTGACCCTTCATTTGCTTGCTCATGTTTGTAACCGACATATGTATTCATGTTTATCTGTAAAAATGTTTTTGCACTCCAACTCTTCCATATGTATAGTAAGGTAATGCATGCAATCCTTTCTGTAAAGATGTTATGCACTACACCTGCATATGTACTGGACGTACTTTTAAGTACAGTCTTCCGACACCCTTGAGTACTGGACTACGCTATAAAAAAATGTAAGAACAAATTGAAAGTGCTATTGGGAGCACATTGACATCTACCTATGTTGAAAGCATGCACAATATATTTGTACATAGTTCTGTGTAATGTAATATGTAGGTTGTTGGGTTAGAGTTGAATGCTGTTGGTGCTCCATGATAGCATTTTAGATGCATAACCGAACTGTTTTGAGTGCACGTTTCTATCTATCTATCGCCCTCTATCTATCTATCTATCTATCTATCTATCTATCTATCTATCTATCTATCTATCTATCTATCTATCTATCTATCTATCTATCTATCTATCTATCTATCTATCTATCTATCTATCTATCTATCTATCTATCTATCGCCCTCACTCTATCTATCGCCCTCACTCTATCTATTCATCACCCTCACTCCATCTATCTATCGCCCTCGCTCCATCTATCTATCGTCCTCACTCTATCTATCGCCCTCACTCTATCTATCTATGGCCTTCACTCTATCCATCGCCCTCACTCTGACTATCACCCTCACTCTATCTATCTATCTATCACCCTCACTCTAACTATCTATCGCCCTCACTCTATCTATCTATTGCCATCACTCTATCAATCTATCGCCCTCACTCTATCTTTCGCCCTCACTCTATCTATCTATCTATCGACCTCACTCTAGCTATCTATCGCCCTCACTCTATCTATCTATCGCCCTCACTCTATCTATTTATCTATTTATCTATTGCCCTCACTCTATATATCTATTGCCCTCTATCTATCTATCGCCCTTACTCTATCTATTCATCGCCCTCACTCTATCTGTCTATCGCCCTCACTCTATCTATCACCCTCACTCTAACTATCTATCGCCCTCACTCTATCTATCTATTGCCCTCACTCTATCTATCTATCGCCCTCACTCAATCTATCTATCGCCCTCACTCAATCTATCAATCGAACTCACTCTATCTATCTGTCTATCTATCGCCCTCACTCTATCTGTCTATCTATCAATCGCCCTCACTCTATCTGTCTATCTATAAATCGCCCTCACTCTATCTGCCTATCTATCAATCGCCCTCACTCTATCTATTGCCATCACTCTATCTATCTATCTATCTATCTATCTATCTATCTATCTATCTATCTATCTATCTATCTATCTATCTATCTATCTATCTATCTATCTATCTATCGATCACCCTCACTCTAACTATTTATCTATCTATCTATCTATCTATCTATCTATCTATCTATCTATCTATCTATCTATCTATCTATCTATCTATCTATCTATCTATCTATCTATCTATCTATCTATCTATCTATAGCCCTCACTCTATCTATCTATTTATCTATCTATCGCCCTTACTCTATCTATCGCCCTCCCTCCCTCTATCGCCCTCCCTCTATCTATCGCCCTCACTCTATCTATCTATCGCCCTCACTCTATCTATCTATCTATCGCTCTCACTCTATCTATCTATCTATCGCCCTTACTCTATCTATCGCCCTCCCTCCCTCTATCGCCCTCCCTCTATCTATCGCCCTCACTCTATCTATCTATCGCCCTCACTCTATCTATCTATCTATCGCTCTCACTCTATCTATCTATCTATCGCCCTCACTCTGTCTGTCTATCTATCGCACTCACTCTTTCTATCGCCATCACTCTATCTATCTGTCTATCTATCTATCGACTCACTCTGTCTATCTATCTATCTATCGCCCTCACTCTATCTATCTATCTATCTATCTATTTATCTATCTATCTATCTATCTATCTATCTATCTATCTATCTATCTATCTATCTATCTATCTATCTATCTATCTATCTATCTATCTATCTATCTATCTCCATCCCTCTATCTATCTCCCTTCCTCTATCTATTTATCAACCTCACTCTATCTATCTATCGCACTCACTCTATCCCATCACCACAGCATCACTCAGCACTACCACAGCATCACTCAGGGGCACCGCAACATCACTATGTGCTACCACAGCGTCACTGAACGCCACAGCATCACTCGTCGCCACCACAACATCACTCAGCACCACCACAGCATCAACCTGTGCAACCATTCAACAACAACTGGTTCAAATATGTTTTCTCAATGTTTCAAGCTTCATTACAAATGTCACAAAAAGATTTTAATATTTCACTTCTGTTCTTGGATTTTCGTCACAATAAAATACACTGAACATAATCTTCACAAAAGTTATTTACAAAAGTTTAAGCTATTGTCATTATAAATTACAATAACATTTATTTAAGTATTAATTATTTAAAAAAATTAAAAGCCATTGTTATTTGTAATATCAATACATCTAAATACAGCACATATTGCATTACAAATGCTATAGGTGTCACATTTGCGAAAGTTACAACTATTGGCATTGTAACTGACAAAGCTATTAATTTCTCTATTTTCAAAACCGACACATAAATAAAAAATGTGTCATTTACAATACCAATAGCTCCAACTTTCCTAATGCAAGACCTATTGCATTGCAAATGTTATGTTATGTTATGTTACGAGTTTGTTGAAGCGCGACAGCTGCCCCAGCAACGGGGCGTCCCGGCGCTGAAAAACCATAGCATAACCTACTGAGGGGGGGGGGAGACCGAAGGCTTAGGGCAGTGGGAACAGGTGGGTTTTAATTGCCTTGCGGAAAGCGGACAGATTGTCAAGGCGACGGATGTTCGGAGGGAGGGAGTTCCAAAGTTTTGCTCCCAAGACTCTGAAGGAGCGACCCCCGACACGGCAGAGTTTCGTGCGGGGAACCACTTCCAGATGTTGACCTAGGGAGCGCAGTTTGCGCTACGAGGTGTAGGGTAATAAAAGCGGACGGAGGAGTACAGGGCCATCTGTTTTGAGGATTTTGAAGGCAGTGGTGAGGGCCTTAAATTGAATTCTAGCTTCCACTGGGAGCCAGTGGAGTCTTTGTATGGTGGCTCTAGCAGAGCATCTTCTAGGGAGGCCAACTATAGCCCTGGCCGCAGAATTCTGAATTCGTTGAAGCCTAGTTGTCTCTGCTTTGTTCGCGCCTAACAATAGGACCTTAGCATAGTCCAACCGGGAGAGAATGATAGATTGGACTATGAGCTGACGTGTTTTGTGATTGAAAAAGCCAAGAATGGGGTTGAGGCTTCTCAGTAGGCCCACACACGTTGCTGCCACTTTTTTGGTGTGGGTTTGGTAGCTCAACGCGGAGTCCAACCAAACTCCCAGGTTTTTTACCAAAGTTTTAGGGGGCGGGATGGTGCCCAGCAAGGAAGGCCACCAATGGTCGCTCCAACAACTGAGGTTCTTACCAAGGAGCAGTACCTCGATTTTCCCTGCATTCAGTTGTAAGCAGTTACCCGTCATCCAATGGGCGACTGCAGCCAGCCCATCCCTGAATCTCGCGGCGGAGGTTGAGGGGGCCTCAGTGAGGGTAATCACCAGCTGTGTGTCTTCGGCGTACGACACCAGCGTGAGGTCCCATTCTCTGGCCTGGAGTTCTGGACTTTTTGGTTCTGTCCAGAGGTGTCAGGGAACAACACCCAAAGACCCCGGAGTTCCACCTGCCTTGGTGCGCAAATGAACAGAAACACGGGCTTCTCGATGGTGGCGTCAAAGACCAAAGGTTTATTACTGCAGGGACACAGAAGTCACAGAAACCACACATGGGCAGTATCTAGGAGCCTGTTCGATTTGTACAAAGAGGGTTGCTCCTTATATACAGAAAATTGGGCTTCGGGCAAATTCTTCACATGTTAGTACATTCCCAAACCTTTGTGTCCTAAGCAATAAATATTTGGCGTTGCACAGGAATCGTCGACAATACCTGATGACACAACATTACGAATGAGAGGTTCCCACTTTTCCATCATAATCTCATGTCAACTTTTCATTCAGAACCCGGACCGCCTCATCGTAAATTTCGTTACCTCCCCCTAATAAAGGCCCAGAAGGAAAGGAGCAGAGCCAGGTGCAGAAGATAGAAAAGCAGGATAAGAGATGTTTGTGGGTTGTAAATGGGCAAGGCTACCAGCTTCGGCCGCCTAATCATGATCGGGACAACGGACACGAGAACCAGTTCGGTAGGGCTGGCCTCGGGCAGAGGAGGCAGTCTTTGTCAAGTCATGCAGCTACAGCGTGATCTGGTCTAAGGTGCACGTGTCACTAGAGAGGTGAATCTCCGGCTAAGGCTATGTGTCCTTAATCGGAATGAAGTGATCAGAGGTTATTGCGTATGTGAGGGCAAGAAACACAAAATGGCTGCCATGATCTAAGATGGATGCCATGGGTGGATCAGAAATGTGTTTGTAACAGGAGTACTCTTGCTCGTAGCATAGCGAAAACACCAGGATATGCTAAATGGATCATTTGCGGTTCGCTGATACCAATATTATGCATTTCCGACAATATTGAAAACACGGGTTCAAATCGTCACGGAACCTCAGACCCTCCTTTTGCCCTTACATAGGCAATTACTCAGTCTATGTCAGAGTCTAATTCTATGCTCATCAGGTCAGTGACATGCTGTTGTACCATCATCCTTTCTCGCGCCTTTTCTCCAAACGCAGGTGGTTTCCTAAAACAGGTTGCAGCACAAAGACTACACAGAGCAGGACCACACTGGATAATCAGGCAGCATGAGAAGAGGAACACTAAGATGACACCAATGACCATCAGAACCTTCCATCCCCACGCTGATATCAGAGTCCAAAACCACTCCATGAAGGACCAGTTTCCCTTGTCTACATGAATAGAGTCGGAAATTTTGTGTAGCTTCGAGATCGCCTCATAGACTGTTGGAGCATTATTAGGAATAAAGACACAGCAGCTCGATTGGATCATTCTGCATACCCCACCTCGATCTGCAAGTATAACGTCTAGAACCATACGGTTCTGCAACGTCATGAGTCTATCCGCCTGAAGCTCAGCTGTCAAATTGCTAAGGGCACCAGCAGTTTCGGTAATAGTAGATTCAACTACCCGTGTTAGCTGACGTATGTTTCTACTATTGGCCATAGGCCCCCAGAACGGAAGGAAGTCTTTAAAGAAGTCTCCAGCTTCCTGACCAGCAGTATCTTCCTTGCTGAAGATACCTCTCGCTACTCTGGTCCTGTGGTAATCAGATGAAGCAGTGTATGTTGGGGGCAACAATCGAGCAATATAGCATGAACCTGAAAAGTCAGCAGGCAACCATGTATATGCTCTGTCTCGACAGATGAAGTAGGTACCCCTAGCAGTAAGAAAGGCAGGGGAAGAGTTAGCCGGAAACACATAAGTCTCTACGCACTCACTCCTCCCTAGCTGAGCTCTTGGATTTCTCCCATTACCTTGCAAACAGACCTGACCTCGGTGAGGTACGACCCAGATTGGAGTTGAGCTTTTACGCTTGCTTTCTCCCAAACTAAGGCGATACTCTGAAGAATTCCAACCTAAATATACTCGCAATTCGTCTCTAGGGTAAGATGGAGTATTATTGACATCCTTGATCATGTCAATAATTCCCTGTACTAAAGCTTTGTTGGCAGAGTTATATTTAGTGGAACGTGGTGGACGTGGAGGATAGGTTTCAAGGGCATAAGCAAAGATGGTTTGAAGGGCCTGAAATGATCCATTGTAGCTGAAAGGCAAAACCAGATAGGGAATACCTTTATCCATAGTGTGGGGTATCAAGCCACACACCCAGCAGTCTGTAGTGTTAACTACCAGTTGGTGTTGATGCAAGAGCTGTACAAAAGTGTTATTGATGAATTCAGAGCGTCGAGCTTGCTCATGTTCAGGAAACGAGTGAAAAGAGTGTATAGAGGAAACAGTAGAAGTAACAGGATCAAGGGGAGGTACTGTAGTTACTGGTACAAAAATCAAACTCATACCGAAAACGATTCCACCCACCAACGTTATCAAAACAATCAAAAATGTAATGGCACATTGTATTAAAAAACATTTGCTGTGAAGAATTCTGTAAAGTCTGTTTCTGCGAACATAAATCACATTTTCTCGTTGCAGCGCAGGAAGCTCCATCTTCTACAATCCGCTCGCGACCACTGATGATGTGTACGTAGATGAAAATGCCTCTATCAGCCCTGGGAGTTCCCAGAACCAACAGAAAGATCGACCTTGTGTCAGACCCCCGCAGATTCAACTAGGCACACAGCCACGACCCTACGGCTACCCAGATGGCAAGGCAATTTTAAAAACAATAAACAATAGCAAACTTCCTGGCTGAAGGCAAAAGTTCAAAATTTCAAAAATATCACAATGGGCAGTTGCCTGCTTTATTTGTTCATATTACGAGGTCGTAAATTGTATCTTTGCTTCGCAGGTACTGTTTGATCGGCAAATAGCATATCACTGGTAGTTGTTGCAGTGTTCAAGTTCGCAGAAGACAAAGTTTTCTCTGATGCAGGGGACAAATGTTCAGAGTTCAAAGGAGTCTTTTCAGGAGGAGAGTCAGAGTTTGGAGTGTCGGTGATCAATTTGGCATCGCTGAAAGGGATGAACTTTGGCGTACGTTCAAATTCGGAGGCACCAATTCCCTTCTTCACCCAGTCGTCGTAAGGAAGTGGCAAAGGTACACGCTTGACATGAGATGCGTGCACCCAATGCTTGCGACCAGCTACACGAACTGCTGTTCTTGTTGCAAGCAGGACCTGGAAGGGGCCGACGTATCTGGGCTGAAGGTTCTTCGTCCTCGCGAAGTTTCTGATCACGACTTGATCGCCGGGTTTCAGCTGATGCCCTGGACTCTCCGGAGGCTTTGGCAATGCATCGAAAACCTGTTGGTGAATAAGACGCAATTTAGCAGTCAAGTCGTAAAGGTAGTCTATCAACATAGGGTATTCTAGAGAACAAAACTCTTTAGGCCTCGGCACACCCCAAATATTTGCCGGGCGGCCAAAGATTATCTCATAGGGGCTAAGCCCCACTCTAGAATGTACAGTTGCTCTCGTTGATAGCAAAGCCAAAGGAAGTGCGTCTGGCCAGGGTAAACCTGTGGATGCTTGTATTTTAGCTAGTTTCAGCTTGAGGGTGCCATTGTAACCCTCCACTAAACCAGCAGACTGGGGATGATTCGCACTGTGGAACTTCTGTTTTATGCCTAGGCCGGCACACACACTCTGCATAACTTTCCCTATAAACTCACTTCCGTTATCTGACCATACAATCCGTGGCATTCCATATCTAGGGAAATATTCTTTGAGAAGAATTTTGGCAGTTGATAGGGCAGTATTGTCCTTTAGTGGGTATGCTTCGATCCATCTGGAAAAAGCACAAACTACCACCAGGACGTATTTCAGATTATTACAGCGATCCATGTGAATGAAGTCTAACTGAATCACTTCAAAGGGGCAGGAAGGAGGAGCGAAGTGACCAGCAGGAGTTGGGGTTCCCTTGCCAGGATTATGCATCAGGCATACCATACAATTTTTCACCACTCTCTCTGCACATTTACTGATCCCATCATTCTTCCAGACTGGAGCCAGCATCTTACAGATTCCTTTAGAACTTATATGCGCTACTCCATGCGCCATTGTCACCACTGCAAGCACATACGCATCAGGCAACATCCAACGTTGTTGTTCTGACAAATCAATCCAACACCCATTCGAATCCAACTTGCCCGTACTTTCTCTCCATATACGTTTTTCTTCCTCAGTTGCCTCTTTCTGAATCTCTTTCACACTTTCCATTGTATCCTCACACATTCCAGACTCAGCAATCCATCTCGCAGACGTAGCAACATACATTCTGCTCATCATGTCTCTAGCTGTCTGTTTAGCGGTTTCATCAGCAAAAGCATTCCCACGACCAACATCATCCGTGATTGCTTTATGAGCACTGCACTTCACAATCGCAACTTCAGTCGGCAAGGTTAGAGATTCCAACAAGTCGTTAACTAGCTGACCATGTTGAATCTTAGTCCCATGGGACGTAATGAAACCTCTTTCTTTCCACAAACGGCCAAAACTATGGGCCACGCCAAATGCGTACTGACTATCTGTGAACACATTCACTCTCTTTCCCTTAGCTAAAACACACGCTCTTGTTAGAGCTATTAATTCTGCAGCTTGGGCAGAATTCTGACTCACTCTTGCAGTCTCCACAATCGTCTTCAAAGTCGTTACTGCGTAAGCAGCAGTCACATCACCATTCTCCAATTTAAAACATGACCCATCCACATATAGCGTGCCATCTGGATCTGATAATGGAGTATCTCTCAAGTCAATACGTCCTTTTGTCTCTTCCTCCGTTCTAAAACAACAATCATGTGGCTCAGAATCACTCGACTCTTGATTAGCCGGCAACAGCGTTGCTGGATTCAATACATTACATCTTTTGATCTGAATATGACTTGCTAGTAACGTCAGCTCATAACCAGATAGTCTCGCACTGGTAAGGTGTTGTGTCTTAGTTCGGTTCATGAGTGTATCCACTGCATGAGGAACCATGACCACTAGCATGTTGTTCATCACCAAACCAGCAGATTGTCGAATGGAAGCCGCAGCTGCCGCTGTAGCTCTCAAACAACTAGGTAACGCTCTAGCTACCGGATCTAATGTTGATGAAAAATACGCACAAGGGCGTTGTTTATCACCAAATTTCTGCGTCAGAACACTCAACGCGCAACCTTCTCTTTCGTGAACATGGAGCGTAAATGGTTTACTGTAATCAGGTGTACCCAATACAGGAGCTGAACATAATGCTTTTCGTAATTCAGTAAAACTCTCCTGACATTCATCAGACCATGGCACCGGACTTGGAACATTTTTCCCAGTCAAAGCTACCAACGGTTTTGCTAAAAGAGAAAAATTTGGGATCCACTGCCTACAGTAAGAGGTAATACCTAGAAAGGCACGCACTTCTCTCTGCGTGCGAGGAACACTCATCTGCGTAATTGCTTTTATTCTCTCTGGGGTCAACTTTCTTCCCTCCTTTGACAAGAGATGACCTAGGTAGGTCACTTCTTGGCAGCAGTATTGCAATTTCGAAGGTGACACCTTGTGATTCAAATTAGACAAATGATGTAATAACGAGATCGTAGCTGCTTTGCAAGTTTCCTTGTCATCGGCAGCCACTAGAAGATCATCTACATACTGTACTAGAGCAGAGCCTGGAGGAAGGACAAGGGTATCTAACTGACTTTTTAATGCTTGACTGTAAATAGATGGGCTCTCACAATAGCCTTGTGGAGCGCGTTTAAATCTGAAACTTCGACCTCCTAGACAGAAACCAAAAATATCTCTGCTCTCCTCGGCTATCGGAATGCTGAAAAAGGCATTCTTCAAGTCAATGACTGAAAACCAAGTGGCTGTAGCAGGAATCAATGTTAACAAGGCAGTAATGTCTGGAACCACAGGAAACTGCGGAACCACAATTTTATTAACTTCTCTGAGGTCGATGACAAACCTATACACTGGAAGTTTTGTAGGATCAGTTCGTTTCAAAATCGGTAATACAGGACTGTTACAGACATTTCCTCTAGTTTCTTCAACTACACCTCTCTTAATCAAATCTTGCACAATCAATAAAAGTGCACGCTCACCTTCACTAGATATTTTATATTGAGGAATTCTTGGAAATTTTACATTCGCTTTCAAAGTGACTACATAGGGTGGGATTTCTAAAAGGCCTACATCGTTAGGACCAGTCGCCCAAAGAGAATCAGGGAGAGAACGCAGCTCTGGCGGGAGTGCATCCATTGACAAGTACATCGGAGAGGTGGTTCTTTTACCCAATGTAAGCTGTACTCCTTCCGGAGAACAGTACAATGTCGCATATAGTCGTTTTAACAAATCTAAACCAAGCAGATTTTCATTACAACCCGTCGTTAAAATCAGGGGTGCTTTCAATTGACACGGTCCAACAGAAATAGACAAAGGACCAGATATGGGGTTGTAAACAGGGGCGCCTGAAAAACCTACAGAAACATTTGTTGAGCCGGACAAAGGTGCGCCAGGGAGTTTCGCATGAATGATAGAACTTTTTGCTGCACCAGTATCCAACAGAAACGGTTCGACTACACCTGATGTTGCTACTGCGACATAAGGCCCACTCTGATCCACTGGAACTGATACTACTCCCTCTCTCTGTCCATGGCTGTCCTAGTACCCATTTTGCTGGAATCCATCATCCACTTCACAATAGTCTTCAACCAGATACTGTTGAGATCTATTTTGCTGGGCAGACTGTCCATTTCGCTGATCAAAGTGATTGGAAGGACGATCATTCGTCTGTGGAGGCATAGTACCTCGCCCTCGACCTCTAGAATTTTGCACAAAACCACCACGACCTCTCTGAGCTGCTGCTGCGTTATTTTGCGCTAAGATCGGACACTCATTCTTGTAGTGACCCTCTTTCTTACAGTACGCACACTGGTTCCACTGATATTGAGGTCTCGGTGAACTATAGTCTGTTCTTTGATACGAACCCTGTTGCGTATTATTCTGATTCATGCGAGGCGGATACGCCTGTTGCAAAAGAACTTTAGTTTTTAAATCTTTTGTTTTCTTATCTGATTTCTCTTTTTCCTCTTTATCTCTATTTTCATAATACTGTGCAGTTGCAAGTATTTGCGCAGTTGTAGAAACAGCCCACGCACTCTCGGAATCCTTTAATTTGTTGCATAACTCAGGTAGCAAATTATGTACAAATTTATCCACAAACAGTCTCTGTCCTCCTTCTGTGCTCATATCCTGACCACTATGATCCACAAAAGTCTCTTCGAACCTCGTGAAGAAGTCGGAGACACTTTCGTCTTTCTTCTGCCTGCATGCGGACAACTTGTCCCAATTAACACGCAATGCGGGCATCAGAGTCTTCATTAAGTCTATTATCCTACCTGGAAGATTAGCAATTAGAGGTTCGGGTTTTGCACCACCTACTTGCTGACCATCCGCTGCAATGATAGCTGCCCAATCACCACCTAGGGCAACTGGATGATTCTCTCTACGATTTTTAGCCCAAATTGGTTGCGGAACTACGTTACCAAACAACATATCGATGTCTGCTAAGTTCATTATACAAGCCTCAACTGTCTGTGTTAATTCCTTATAGTATCCAGCAGGATTCTTACGCGGATCTGGCAAGGCCTGTTTTACTGCTAGCACTTCAGCTCGCTTCCACGGAATGTGTATCCACACTCTTTGGAATTGCGCCGGAGCGGCTGCAATACCACGGACTGCATCAGCTTGCACAGCATCGCGCCAAATTGGAGGAACCTCCCTCATTGGATATTGGCGATTTAGCTTCGTCTTGCTTTTCTCTAAATCTCTCAGTGAACGAAGTGATGGATCATTTCTATAACTTAAAATCAGTTCCATCGCTTCCTCTATATTTTCACCTACTATCATTCCTGCAGCAAACTCTTTCTGGACCTTAATTAAGTCTTCTAGATTTGATTCAACATCATCTTCTTCTATTTCCTCATGTAACAGCGAGCACATCTCATCGAAGACATACCGTTGTGTTGGTTCTTTCCACTGCATAAATGTGTCTAGCACATCTCTCGTACTGTATCTCCTACTCTTCGAAATCCATCTGAGAGCCGTGGAATCTAAAATTCCCCGTTCTTCAGTACTCGGAAGCTGACTACGTCTTTGAACAGAGTCAGAAGTAGGAGTCTTAATTAAAGATTTATAGAAAGGGGTTAGAATGCTCGAAACAGAATCAGTGATTCTTCGACGAACAGAAAGTGGAGTCAACACACTAGCAGACGCAGAGAACACAGTAGAGGTAGGAACAGATAGCGGGACAGTAGAAGTATCGAGAGTAGTAGGTGTAAGCGAGACAGATACAGGTATAGAAGTCGGCAATCCAGGAGGAGGAGGAGCCGTAGGAACATTCACATTGACTACAGGAGGTACAGGAGCTTGATTCTGAGGGGCAGGAGCAGGAATACCAGGTTGTCCAGCAACCGGCAATTGTACATTCGGTAAAGGTGGAGCCGTAGCACCTTGTGCATACGGTGGAGGTGACCGTAACAAATAAGACAACAGAGGATCGTTTTCAGAATCCTCTAGTATCTTAGTTGTTTTCGATGGCAAGGCAGGGTAGCACTTGTCGATCGCTAAATTATGCTCTCTAATGGCCACCTCTATGGCCTTCTCTGACTCGTTGACTTGCAGCTGTTTAGCCGCTTGCTCCAGAGTCAACTCTTCTTGCTCTTTCTGTTCTTTCTTCAACCTTTTAATTTCTCTCTGTTTGGATTCTTTTCGCCAGTAACGGAAAGAATCAAACATTGCCGGCCGGGATTTCTTCCTAAACAATTTCGCTTCTAAATTGTCAAGGATTTCGGGTTCAAAACTACCATGCAGTGGCCAACTAAGGACACCATCTTTCTCAGTGTATCGGACCCACACCTCATTATAAGATATAGGACCCACACCGTGTTTACAATACAAGTCATATAGGGGAGTCCCAATCGGAGGAACCAGACATGAGTCCTCCAATCGTGAGTCACTGTTGCAACCAAAACAAGACAACATACAATTTCTCCGACTTACCATTTTGCAATCCGGAACACAGAACAAACAAACACGAAACAGATATGTGCACCTGAACCAAGAACTTAGGCCTACCAAAAACGAACTGATGTATCGATACCCAAACTAAACCAAATAGATTATCGTAACCAGAACAACCAGTGATAATCTTACGAAACCAAACCAAACCAAGAACCAAAAAGGATTTTAACAACCCTTACGAAGTAACCAGCTAGCTATCACTAAATACTTAACTGAGGCACTGAAGACGTCACCAAGGAGAAACCCGTCACGTTTCGCTGTACTAAGGACTGCACCTCGGGTCCAAGACAGGGCGACGGTCAAGGCAACGGCCCACTGCAGCCGTCCTGAACGGGAACCCTCGTGGAAGAGAACTTCGGGCCACTTTTGCGATATGCCGGGATCGATGAAGGGGGGCGCCTCCCTCAGGAATCTTCACACGAAGCTTCTCGAACTCTTCAGGCTTTTGGACCGGTACCGAATGACGTCGCCCTACGTTGGGCGCCAATTGGAGTTCTGGACTTTTTGGTTCTGTCCAGAGGTGTCAGGGAACAACACCCAAAGACCCCGGAGTTCCACCTGCCTTGGTGCGCAAATGAACAGAAACACGGGCTTCTCGATGGTGGCGTCAAAGACCAAAGGTTTATTACTGCAGGGACACAGAAGTCACAGAAACCACACATGGGCAGTATCTAGGAGCCTGTTCGATTTGTACAAAGAGGGTTGCTCCTTATATACAGAAAATTGGGCTTCGGGCAAATTCTTCACATGTTAGTACATTCCCAAACCTTTGTGTCCTAAGCAATAAATATTTGGCGTTGCACAGGAATCGTCGACAATACCTGATGACACAACATTACGAATGAGAGGTTCCCACTTTTCCATCATAATCTCATGTCAACTTTTCATTCAGAACCCGGACCGCCTCATCGTAAATTTCGTTACCTCCCCCTAATAAAGGCCCAGAAGGAAAGGAGCAGAGCCAGGTGCAGAAGATAGAAAAGCAGGATAAGAGATGTTTGTGGGTTGTAAATGGGCAAGGCTACCAGCTTCGGCCGCCTAATCATGATCGGGACAACGGACACGAGAACCAGTTCGGTAGGGCTGGCCTCGGGCAGAGGAGGCAGTCTTTGTCAAGTCATGCAGCTACAGCGTGATCTGGTCTAAGGTGCACGTGTCACTAGAGAGGTGAATCTCCGGCTAAGGCTACGTGTCCTTAATCGGAATGAAGTGATCAGAGGTTATTGCGTATGTGAGGGCAAGAAACACAAAATGGCTGCCATGATCTAAGATGGATGCCATGGGTGGATCAGAAATGTGTTTGTAACAGGAGTACTCTTGCTCGTAGCATAGCGAAAACACCAGGATATGCTAAATGGATCATTTGCGGTTCGCTGATACCAATATTATGCATTTCCGACAATATTGAAAACACGGGTTCAAATCGTCACGGAACCTCAGGCCACCGCCACGAGGGGCTGCACATACAGGTTAAAAAGGGATGGACTGAGTGCGGCACTCCTTGGCCGATAGGGTGAGATCGGGAGGTGAACGGGGGTGCTGAGACTCGGAAGGATCTGCCCGTCAGAAATGAGCTGAACCATCGAGGGCCAGGTCACTAATCCCTATATCTTCCAGGCGTTTCAGCAGGATGTTATGGGATACCGTGTCAAAGGCTGCGCTGAGATCGAGCAATATCAGCGCAGCACTTTGACCGGCATCTAATACCTTCCGAAGATGTTCGGTGGTGGATAGAAGGGCGGACTCCGTACTATGCCCTGGCCTGAACCCGTGCTGGGAAGGGTCCAGGATGTTATTTTGGGCCATATGGTCTGATAGTACGGTGTTAGCATGGGCTTCTGCTAGTTTGGACACCCAGGGGAGCAGTGAGATGGGCCTGTAGTTCTCCGTCTTTGTGGGGTCTAGGGACGGCTTTTTGATAATGGGGGTAACCCATGCTTGTTTCCAACAGGTAGGAACGGTCGCCGAGGAAAAGGAGAGGTTGAGGAGTGTGGCCTGGGATGGAAGAAAGAAATCCAGAGCCTCTAGGAATTGAGCCGGTCTCATGGGGTCTGAAGGGGCGCCGGATTTAACCTTTCTACAAAGTTTAACTAGATCCCCATGGGAGATTTCAGGTAGGCATGGAAGTCTGGAGCCTTTAAAGGGAGAGTTGGAGGAACTAATGTGGTCAGAAGAGTTCTGTGAGAAGGTGTTATAGATTTTCCTTACCTTTTCATTAAAAAAGGTGGCGAGGTCCTCACACTGCTGTGTGGAAGAGATACACGAGGCAGGGTTGCCACAATTTTGCAGCTTTTGAACCAATTTAAAAATGGTTTTCGTAGGGTTGGAGCTGGAGTAGATTTCTTTGGAGTAGAAGGATGCGCGGGCCGTGCGTATAGCTTTATGGTGTGCTTTTAGTTTGGACAGGTAGAGAGCTTTGTCCTTGTCCTTATAATCCTTTCTCCAGTTACGTTCTGCTACTTTGCATTCCTTTCTTAAGAGTTTCAGATTTTCATTATTCCATGGGTTAGAGGGGGTGTTGCGTCCTCTAGTCCATTTGGCTGGTATGAGGGTATCGAGTCCTTTAGTGATCCAGTCCTGAAAGGAGGCATAGGACGTATTAATGTCATTAGAGGTTACAGGGTTGAGTTCTCCTAAGATAGCAAAGAGATCCTTATTTTGGAGTTTGTGCCAGGGCCGCTTAAGGCAGGAGGGAGGCGGATCTTTATTGAGCTGGATGTCGGCCGATATCACAAATTTAATGAGAAAGTGGTCGGTCCAACTCATGGGTTTTGGTGGATCGGCTCTGGCCTCCGGGATATTGGTGAATACTGGGTCAAGTATGTGACCAGCAGAGTGCGTAGTGGACTGGAAAAGAGGGATCAGCTGTAGGGCCGTTAGGTCCGCCAGGAGGTTTCTGATGATGGGATCCGAAGTGGAGTCAAAGTGGAGATTGAGGTCTCCCAGAATGGTAAAGTTGGAGGAGGTCACAACCAGGGCGTGGGCTGCCTCTAGGAGTTCCTCCGTGAATTTAGAGGTGGGCCCCGGGGGACGGTAGATGAACAGGCCTGAAAGGGCGAAATGAGGGCTAGTGGTGATTTTGAAGCGGGCGCACTCGCATCCCGTGATGTCTTCCTTCAGAAAGGAGCAGGAATATAGCGTTCTATAAATAACAGCTATGCCACCTCCCCTAGAATCTCTATTGATGGATATCATAGAGAATCCATCTGGCAGCGTGAGATTTGGAATGCTGGTTAGCTCATCCTTGAGCCAGGTTTCGCACAGGAATAGTATGTCTGGGTTCTCATCGGTCAATAGAGTATTAACCTCAGGGTGGTGCTTTACCAGGGACCTGACATTAAGCTGAAGAATCGTGAGCGAAGTATGTTTTATCATACTGGCTTTATGTCCAGGTAGGCACGGCCTGGGTGTGACAAAGTTACAGGACTTACAATGTAGGTCGGTCTGACCAATGCAGCCCACTAGCTTATCACAGCGTTGGCCCGGGTTTAGTGCAAGGAGACAGTTTTTATCATAGTGGTATGTCCGTGCAATTTGAGCAGGGGGACCGGCGAGAGGCGATGTCTTGGCGATGACGGGCAAAGACGGGCTTGCCTTAGGCGTGCCTTCGGCGCGCAAACGGCGCGCCCGCTGCGCCCGTCCGCTGCGCGTACGATGAATGCACATAATTTATCGGGGGAGGAAGGGCGGGGGGGGGCGTGGCCTCCAAGGGGGCGTGGCCTATCTGCACGCCGGCAATGGCGCCGTGAATTGTTTGTGGTTTCCAAGTCCGCTGACAGCGCAGAGACAGCTGTGCGGTGTGCTCAGGATCCGAGTCCTGAAGTGCCAGGGGTAGGTAGGTGCTTTTAAAATCAGCAATTTCAGAAGTGACACACAAAGTTTTAAAAAGGTTACAGCTAACTCCCGGCTTCCGCCTCAGGTGGATACGAGGTTATGGCAGACAGCGCTTGTATTCAGCGTTATATACCGAGCGAGGCGGAGGGCGTGGCCGCCAAGGGGGCGTGGCCTATCTGCACGCTGGCAATGGCGCCGTGAATTGTTTGTGGTTTCCAAGTCCGCTGACAGCGCAGAGACAGCTGTGCAGTGTGCTCAGGATCCGAGTCCTGAAGTGCCAGGGGTAGGTAGGTGCTTTTAAAATCAGCAATTTCAGAAGTGACACACAAAGTTTTAAAAAGGTTACAGCTAACTCCCGGCTTCCGCCTCAGGAGGATACGAGGTTAATGCTTGTTTTCTTTGGTGTGTCGTTGCTTTCGGGATGCTTCGTACCCGTATTGAAGGGATGGGAGCTCCCAACATTTGGAGACTTTGGGGCAGATTTACAAGCCTGTTGCGTCACTTTTGCGTCACTTTTAACATGGGAAAAATGACACAAAAGTGGCGAAAGGGGCTTGCCAATAAACCCCTTTGTGTTGGACTATTTTTGGGGAGCATGTCCCGCTAGCCCTCTTGTAAGTAACTATTGTGGATTTTCCAAGGATGCTGATCATGGATGTGAGAAAGGGAGAGAAGGAGAACTTTCTCTTCTTACCGACTCTGACTGAGCTGTGCATTTGAAAAAATATATATATATTGTATGTATCCAGCAAACAGTCGTATATATAATGCCCAGTATAATAATTGAACTGTGCATTTAAAAAGAGACATGGATTTGTTGATGGCAGCATAAAATGAGCAAATATACGTGACTTTTATTTTCAAACATGCACTTTCATTTATGAGTGACATTTTGGAAATGTGTCTGTAATAAAACACTATCAAGCATAAACATTAGACACACTTCTTGTATTGCATTTACACTGCTGGTGCATGTGAGGAGCAGTAGGATTTTTCCCTAGTCACATGCCCATTGGGATTTAAGGCTCTGAACCATTAGCCGTACGATTATGCTCACCTGTGAACAAGGCTATTTAGCTGAAACTAGGAAGGATGAATATGCTGCCAGTGTATTAGACTAAACAGCAAGACGTCATGGAGTTATAGCTTCGTCATTTTTTTCTTTGGTGTGTAAATATATATATATATCCATACTAATATAATAAAGAGAGAGCCCAAACTTTTGAGGCGGGTAATCTCAGGAACCACAGCACCAATCACAACACCCAATACAGCATTGGAAAGGGCAGTTTCAGCAGAAGGACATAGGCTATGCAGATGCCCACCATATACATTTAAAAGGTAAAGGAACCGTGCCAGCAAAGTAGTCCCTTGTGGGCGATTCTGCGTTGTGCTGGGGGCGTGACAAACGCTGGGGGCGTGTGGTACGTTCCGCCCTTCATGCCATGTCTCATATCATGTGCTAATCCCACCCTGTTCCCTTTAAATAACCCTGCACCCCATAATCATAACCCACCCTTACTCCTTAAAATACCCCAATACCTTCAAACACTAACCCATCTTAAGCCTATAAATATACCCTGTACCCCAAAACCCAAACCTAGCCCTAAACCGTAATACCCCTATACCCCAAAACCCAAACCTAGCCCTGAACCCTACAAATACCCCTGTACCTCAAAACCCAAACCTACCCCTGAACCCTAAAAATACCCCTGTACCCCAAAACCCAAACATAGCCTTGAACCCTAAAAATACCACTGTACCCCAAAACCCAAACCTACCCCTGAACCCTAAAATACCCCTGTACCCCAAAACCCAAACCTACCCCTGAACCCTAAAAATACCCTTGTACCCCAAAACCCAAACCTACCCCAGAACCCTAAAATACCCCTGTACCCCAAAACCCAAACCTAGCCCTGAACCCTAAAAATACCCCTGTACCCCAAAACCCAAACCTAGCCCTGAACCCTTAAAATACCCCTGTACCCCAAAACCCAAACCTTCCCCTGAACCCTAAAAATACCCCTATACTCCAAAACCCAAACCTAGCCCTGAACCCTAAAATACCCCTGTACCCCAAAACCCATTCCTATCCCTAAACCTACCCCTGTACCCCATAACCCAAAACTATATCTGAACCCTTAAAATACCCAAACACCCCAAAACATATACCTCAGGACCCCAAAACATATACCCCTATAACCATCCTTACCTTATCCAAACATTAAAAAAAAACATGGTTTTACCATTCATGCTTTTACAACGAATTTCGTTGTAAATGTATGCGTGGTAAAAGCATATAAAATGTAATGACATGCGTTATGATGGCATTGCGGAGTCATGGTACTTTCATAATGAAAGAGTGCGGAGTGATGGTATGCGGAAAGAAAGTTGCGGAATAATGAGTGTTTACCCTCCTCCGGTAAGTACATTGGTGGCACGGCGGCCCACATCTCCAGCAACATACTCATATTTTTTCACCACCCATTTGAAAAATGCACAGGTCTCTCTCATTGATGGCCAGCACCGACATACACTTTTCAACACACCTCCCGCCACAAGTTCTAGAATTGCGAACTTTAGAGCTGGGGAGCTTCGTTCGAATCTCGGCATCAGCTCAACATCCTGTGATTCCAGGCAAATCGCTTTGTCTCCCCGTGCCTACCACAAATGAATGTGTTCTTCTGTAATGTAAATTGTGCTCCTGCCATGTTGTCGAGTTCGCGCTATATAATATTGTAAGGCCTGTCACAGATAAGAAATGGTATCAAAACGAATTCCTACAAAACAATATACTACTGGCCGGCAGCAATTCATACCCGGACAATGTCGGGACGGGCTGCTAGCATATATATATATATATATATATATATATATATATGTATATATATATATATATATATATATATATATATATATATATATATATATATATATTCAATCACCTCCTGGAAAGTCAGAGCCCCAATAGTGCTCAAAAGGGTTTATTTAGGCACAAGGAAAATTACCCTACGCGTTTCGAAGTCAGCCGACTTCTTGCTCACGGGTCGAGATCTAATCCAATGCCATTTCTTTTAAAGTGATACAAACATAGTTTCAGTGTGCATGTGATCAACCAACATAAAAGACACTTTACAGCCAAAAGGGCATAATGTGGGGGATGAGTTGGCAATTCATCTACAAAGTTAAAATGTTCACTGTAACCATTTTTATAATGACAGCCGCCAAAAGAAATATCTCCATTTCTGATGGTTTTTAAATGTTTTTTATAAATTGTGATCAAACCAAACTCGGAACAACATAAGTAAGAACTTCATTGTTTTTTAACTTGTAGGATTGAAACTGGTCAGGTGATACACGGATGCCTATGCCCACTGGGGCAATACTCAAGAACAACCACATTTGAGAAGTATATCATGCCCACTAGGGCGTAATGCTGAAACTTTCATTAAGTCCGTTAAACATTGCGAGATAATGTATGCATGTAGACTATATAGTATCAATGGACTTTAAAATGGACCGAAGTAAACACAAACAATATAATTAAATGTTGTATAAACATGTGGTTGCAACATGTAATAATGCTGTGCCAACAACTGCAACTTTATTTTCTTTATAACCACTTGGTTAATACTTTATAACAATGTAACGCTGTTAGTATTTCTTTTATGTTGGTTGATCACATGCACACTGAAACTATGTTTGTATCACTTTAAAAGAAATGGCATTGGATTAGATCTCGACCCGTGAGCAAGAAGTCGTCTGACTTCGAAACGCGTAGGGTAATTTTCCTTGTGCCTAAACAAACCCTTTTGCGCACTATTGGGGCTCTGACTCTGGTTTTCTACAAAAAGAAAGTTTCCAGGAGGTGATTGAATACTTGTGGGTCGGCGACCCAGTCGAGAGCCCGCCGAAGAAAGTGGCAGGAACACGCCGTTTGTTGTGTTTGTAAAATATATATATATATATATATATATATATATATATATATATATATTTTTTTTTTTTACTTGCAAATTATACTCTGTTTGAAGACACGCTTAAAAGAGATTAATTAAAGCAAACCAGCAGACTTTATTTCAGAAATTGTTCAAAGCCTTACACGTTTCGGCGCAGAGATCCCCTTGGTCACAGGAATTTCATGACGCAGCGCAGTGTTGCTTGAAAGACTTTTTCCGAGCATGTGATTTATTCTAATTTGCCCTCCAGTGGGCCTCACAGGTGAGTATAACATGTGTTGCATGCTGGGATGTGTAGTCTAAGCTTGTTTCCCTCCAGTGGGTTTTGCCCTGTCCTTCAATTTAATTATTACCTTTAGTAGGTTCTACTGCTTTCCCTAGCTGTTAACTTCATTTTCCAAGCCCTTCAGTAGGCCTCTGAAGAAAAAATATTTGGTGATTGTGCATTCTCCACCAACAGACTGGGATCAGTTCTGTGTCCTTGTGCCCCCTTCTAACCTTTATTTATATCACTGGAGAATATTGGATTTCATCTTGGAATGGTAAAATGCTACTAAGAAAGACATGAGCGATGACCATCTTTGATTGACCACATCATTTGCTTGACCACCATCGTCCCAGAAACCATGACATGGAGCTGAAATAGCATTGCAGGTAAGCCATTTTTTATATAAGAGCATGACATGTTTAATCGTAATCTTATTTCGGCATCAGGACAATGCTCTTGCATGCTATGGCCAACCTTGACACTAAGCAAGTCAATGCAGGTGAGACATCTAGCAGCCACTGAGGCCAAGGAAAATGCATCCCCGACCCGCAGGCGACCTTTGTTCCTCACAGCAGACGTTCTTTAGGCACACTCAAAATCAAAAACAGTATTTCGGTGTCGCCCTTATCGAACTCTTCCGGGTCCCTCGCTGACCCCCTTAACCCCCACTCCCTCACTCAGATTCCCCTCATTTTGGAGGCGGACTTCTCCGCTCTTCTAAGCAAAGTCACCTCAGGGTCTCCCACTGATTGCTGCCCTCCCAAGATCCTTCGTGAGGCCTTCACCGCCTGCCCAGCCCCCCCTTGGCACTCCTGAATAATTCCCTCACTCTTGGCCTAGTCCCTAGCTCTTTTAAGGCAGCCGAGGTACGGAGGGAAGCGGGGTGAGGGAAACGTTGTCTGACTTAAAAAGTACAAGCATGGAGAATACTTGATAGTTTTGCTCTTTTAAACTTATATAGAAGTAGCGTAATGTCAACGTGGGACATACAAGTTTGGAGACCTGTAGAACAGCGGTAACCTTCAAAGTAAACTCTGGAGTAGGAGGGGAATTTCTTTACGTAAACTGGAGGATTGGGACAAGGAGATGTCGAAGGGAGATAAGGAAATTGGGAGTATCTGGGAAGAGAAAGTATCAGTATCAGGACGGAAAGTGTGAGTTGTAGACAGCTAAAGCAGAGGGAGAGGTGTGCGAGGTATAGAGCATAAGGGGTGAGACACAATCTGTGAATACACCATGTTAAAAAAGTATAATATTGATCAATTTGTATTGCAACTACGTATGTACTTAGGTATAAAAGTGCTAATGTCGGTTTTATTATTATTTAATTGCAGTGACCCCCGAAGAAGGGCATGTAATGGCCCGAAATGCATTGGGTTTTTAAAGTGAAATAAAGACTGCTTGTGATGAACGACGCATTATTCATATTCTTTTTAAGAGGCCCGGATCGGCACAATTAGAATATTAGAAAACTGAAAATTGGCATTTAAATATGTTTCCGTGGATTTGGACAAAAATATGATGAAATTGTTGACAAGAGGAATAGAAAATATGGTGAAAAATGGATTAGTACTGAGAAATGGTTTAAGAACCTTCGAATACACATGCACGCCAAGGGCGGCATGACGCTGTGCGATTGGTTTTATGGGGCTAGACGAGGCCACATCCCTTATATGTTCATTCTAATACATGGCAGTGGCGTAAGCCTGAATAATCGTTCTGCACGCAAATTGAACAAAGGTAAAAGGAACTGGGAGAACATAAGAGACAGGAAAAATAAGGTGTGCACCCCTTCACTCATTGGAAACTCCTTGTACATAGGCATCCCAGATTATCAACTCAAACGCTTGCAGCTTGTCCAGAATCAGGCGGCACATCTCATTTTCCATCAACCGAGGCACCACCACGTCCGCCCCCTGCTAAAATCTCTGCACTGGCTTCCTGTGTCCGAACGCTGCCAATTCAAGCTGGGTTGCCTTGTCTTGAAATCTCTGGCCGGCCTAGGTCCTATTTTCATCTCCTCCCTCATCCATCCCTATGTCCCCTCTCGCAATCTTCGCTCGGCTCACTCGGCTCTACTCAAAGTCCCGAGTGTCAACCGTAAGAAATGGGGAGGTTTAAGATTCTCATTCCTTGCCCCATCTCTCTGGAATGCCCTCCCATTGGACATAAGGCTGGCTTCTCCCTATACCCATTTCAGATCCCTCCTTAAGACTCATCTGTTTCGCATTGCGTACAATTAGGCTTTCCTGTTTTCAGTTTCTATTTTTGGTAAATTCTGGTGGGGTTTTTTCAGTGTTTTCCAGTGATTTCAATACCTTAAAAAAACAGTGATTATCAGTGGTTACACATTTCCGCACCATAAAAAACAACAGAAACAGTGTTTTTCCGGTGTTTATGGACCGTTCCTGCACTGATAGAGCATGGTATATCGACATTAAACGTACAGTGTATATGAGGATCAAATACATTTATTACAAATTAAACTTATTGTAGTACACCATACAATACTTCCTCAGTGAGTCTTCGGTCTTGTGTACTCGCTCCTTCCTTCCCATGTAAACTTTTATCTGTGAAAAGGCCCTCTCAACATTGACCATCAAATAAGGGCTTCAGCAAACTGTGGCTGAGTTCAGACCAGGGCACATGAGAAGGGCAGGGGCAAGGAGAGGCCCTTTGTGTGCACAAATAGGCTGCCCTACTCAATTGATGTCTGTTCTGCATGTTTTACCAAATTTATTTGCTCCTGTATTCTCAATTTACTTCTCGATTGCAGTAATATTATTACTGCATGGGGGCCCTACCCCCCAAAGTTAAAGCTCAACTGTAGATTAGGGCCTCAGTAGGGTCTGCCTACAGCAAGCACCTCTACCAACCCTTGCGGTCACACACAACAGAGAAGCTACTTACTTGACCCACCAGAAAGCACCTTGGGGCCTCTACAAGATGTAGGAGAGCACTACAGCAATTCTACAATACTATGCAGGCGAGGGTCTGATTAAAAGGCCTGGAGGCCATGATTTCCAGCAGCCTGGATCTGTCAAGCTCTAGGTGTCCATCGCCCAGAGGACCCGCAGATGTCCTAAGTGCTAGGGTGGTCCAGTATCAAAGCGGGTGCTTGGGGGGAGGGGTATTGGACCAACAGAAGGGGCACAGAGAAACTCAAAACGTATTTCAAATACCCCAGCAACAACGGCCTTGTATCCACTCACACTCTTTCAAATATTATAAAACACAAACACGCATACACATTCTGCGGATCTAACAAATGCCCTTATTTTTGTGGATTGTAAAACAGCATGCATGGGAAATCCTCTGTATCTCTGTGTCTTTATCCATTAATAGATGTGTGTTTATCTTTGCATGCAGGTTGAGGTGATTAAAAACAAACACAGGTACATTCTAGATTGTTCCTGCCGCAGCGGCTAATTTACCCTCATCTTCTCAGTACAAAGTTAACTTTTTGTGCACATGCTTCGCCGTTTCCCAGCTCCGGACATGCTGAGCAGGTCCCAAAACTAAAAATATCAAAAGAAAAAAAGTCTTATGAGAAGCTGAAGGACTCAGGCCTTCCTTCCTCACGGCCCTTTGTAGAAGCATTTTCTCTTGCCAGTGTGAAAGACATCACCCACTTAACTTAGCTAATTTACTGCATCTTTGTTCTTTTACATTAGACACACATAAGACATTGAGTCTGGGCCCTGGTTTTAACCAGAGTACCTACGCCATGATGTAATGGGGAGGTGAGTGGGAAGATATAATCACGAAAATAATAGATTCAATTGGTTGTCACTTATTTTAATTTCCTAAATGTACAAACTAGAATGTGTGGAACAAAAGTGATGTACTCAGGATTACACAATTTTTTTAAAAGTTCTGAATCTGGCATTAGGGATCTTGGCCGACAGTATACAGCATCATTGGTACATTTTAGATTTGCTTCCAAAGATCTCAAATCACTACATGTAATGTGTAGGCAGCTGAGCCAATTCTGATTTTTTTAAGCTAGAAAAGTTAGTGTTCTTTAGTCGATGGATGTATGAATATAGCCAGGCTTTACTTATGTGCTGCGTGTAAAACCTCCTGATGTATGTCACAACTACTTTGTGACTCTGTTTGCCACTCTGTGGCCTTTTGTCTTGAGAGACACTTGTTGTCTGATCTGGCTTCATTGGCAACACCATTATGGAACGTGTTGTTTTACTTTCAAAATAAATACAGGCTGAAAAAAACAAGTATGCGTAGTGCTAAGGGTTTAGAAGTCACGAACACCTTATGCTATGGTAGCATATTGTGAAGTCTGTATAGTTTGCAGTACTCCAGCAGGACACAAAGTTGTTATAAGTGTGGGCTTACAAATCTTCAGCATAAGCACATATGTTTTTATAAAGCGCTTTGTAGACTTTTACTGTATCTCAGCACTGCACATAATGACACAGTCACACAACTGAATGTAAGTAGTGGTATTGTGCTGACCTACTGGGAAAAGAGACATGTGCACAGAAATAAGTGGACCTAGAAAAAAACGTGCAGAAAGGCATAAGGGGCCCTATGTTGAAGTAAAAAAAAAGAGATTTACACAGCAGTAATGGGGCCTGCCTAGGGACAAAACTGAAGTAATAGAACAGCTTTATGCGGGATAAACTGACCTGCCTATGGCAGTAAAATAGTGACAGGCGTAGAAATAAGGAGACATACCCCGGAAGTTTAAAAAAAACAGCTGTCTACACGGATAAAGGGGACTGCTTGAGAAGTAAAAGAAAACAGTCACAAGAAAAGGGAAGTGAAAGAGAACTGTACACAGAAAATAGCAATTAATGAAGAGAATTTTTTTTTCCAGGACACAAAAAATATCACTCGTTCATAGGAACTACTGCGCCATTTATGCATGAGGATTTTCATTTACAAGATTTAATGGTAACAGTTGTTTTTGTGAATTATATAAAAGTCTAACACCTCTTCAAATTAAGCCGTTTGTCGAGAGTGAACTCAAGAACACACAGTTTATCAGAAGCATGAGAGACCAAGTCATCCCTGCTAACATACCTTTGCAAAACCTTCTTTTATGACAGATTTCTGAGTAACACCCTTAGTCTTAGAGACATAAAGGTAAAAAAGAGTAGGCATCATATTAAGTGTGTCGCGGAGGGTGACTTGAAAACCCTGTGGGACTAAGGCAAAGATATTCACGAGCCAGTCTGCGTATGGAGAACACTCACCGCGACTCCAGTTGCACAGACATGTCAAAACGTCTCCCTGTTCCTCTCTGTAAGGAAGTCCTCTTGTGTTTACATCAACATCGTTGTGAGCGTCTAAGAAACTGTAACTGCCAGATCTACCGACTTTGATACTGGGCTGGAGAACCGGGTTTGGGTCTCCGCAGCGGCTCAACATCATGTGATTCTGGGCAAAAAAGTTAATTTCACTGTGCCTACACAAAATTAATCTGTCCGGTCTGTAATGAAACTGGTACTCATGGAAAGCATTCTAAAGCCTCTAGAGTCGAGTTTGCGCATATAAAACTGCCCAAAAAAAGAAATACGGTACAGAAACACACGACAAGCAATCATTATATACAGCCAGATGCAACTAGAGCCAAATTTCGGTGTGGGGGGAGGGTATTTTTAAGACAAAATTTTGGGGGATGGGTGCTAATTCAAAATTTGCAAACATTCGTGACAAGAATTTTCAATTCTATTAAGGACAAGGAGGCGAGGATTATGCTTTCTCATTTCTTTAATGAAATGCTCAGCAGCCAATCAAAAAACAGAACTACAAATCCCATGAACACTTGGGAATGACCCTAGAGGAAACACTATATAAGGTCCATAAATCAGTCCTTCTTCCTCTTTCTTTGGGTAATAAGTTCGACATCAAAAAACAATCCAAGGTAAAGCAACAGCATCAGCTCCAAGCAAGCCGCCGAAATCCACCTGATCTTGTAGACAAAGATGGAAGTATCCGGGATCCGTGCGCAAGGAGACAGAGGAGGCTCACGAGGCATATCAACCATATCACTTCTGGTCACAACCTGAAACAGAGACAGAGCCGTAATATCCCAACATCGAGAAATAAGATATACAGGGGAGGGAAAAACAGAAAATTTCACAACTGTAACAGTATGCAATTTTATACAGTACATGATAATACCAAATAAGTACAATCCGGGTGGGATAATCCTCGCCTCCTTGTCCTTAATAGAATTGAAAATTCTTGTCACGAATGTTTGCAAATTTTGAATTCTATGTCAGGACAGGAGGCTCCGATTATGCTTGTTTAAAGCTCGTCCACCACTACAGAGGCAACACTAACAATTGGTTTATAATAGAATTGCTTGAAAACAGAGTCCGAAGACCAGTCTGCAGCCTTCATGATGTCAAACAAAGTAACACCCATGGAGAAGGCTTTGGAGGCCATTGCTCCCCTAGCAGAATGCGCCCCAAACACAGAAACATCAATGCCTGCCTCGGACATAAGCCAGCGCACCCAGCGGGCTAAAGTAGCCGGTGCAACAGGACGAAAAGGCTTCTCTAAAGCGATCAACAGCTGACCTTGCATATCTGCGCGTAAAGAAGCGGTACTCACCTCGTAATCCTTCAAACATTGTACAACACACAGATTGGGGTGATCTGGGAAGGAAGGATACGTTATGGATGAGGTGTTGGTTTTAGTCCTTCTAGAAAGAGTGAAAGTAACACCTTCGGGAGTGAAGGAGCGGCCCGCCAGGTCTAAAGCCCGAATATCCGAAACACGTTTGCAAGAAACTAAACATAATAACATTGTTAGTTTTGCAGACAACTGTTTCCGGGACAATAGAAGATTAGAAGGCCAGGCCTCTAAGTATCTCAGGACAATCGAAACATCCCACAAAGAGGTCCCATCCCACAAAGAGGTTTCGCAAGGTGAATTCCTTTCAACAGTTTGGAAAGCAAATGATGTTCCCCAACAGGTTTACCATCAACGTGGACATGACCCGCCGAAATGGCCGACCGAAAACCATTAACAGTCCGGTACGCAAGACCGGACGTGGCCAAGGAAGTCAAGAAATTTATGACTAGACTGATATCCGCCGAAACGGGATCAACCTCCCGTTGAACACACCAATCACTCCAGCGTTTCCATGCTCCTCGATACCTCTTGTGGGTATTGGGAGACCAGGCGTTACTGATGAAGTTGGCAGCTTCGCTAGAAATGCCTGGGACCGACCAACGATCCCCGAAATTCGCCACGCTAGTAACTGGAGAGTGCCGGCGAGAATGAGGGGATGCGGATATCCGAGAGGATCCTGCAACAGATTCCTCTTCTGGGGAAGAAGGAGAGGACGCGCGCAGCACATTTCCAGGAGAACCGGGAACCATGCCTGAGCTTTCCACAAGGGAGCAATTAGAATCAGCTCCGCTCGAAAGCGTTTGGTGTAAGCCAGGACTCTGGGAAGCATCATAAACGGGGGAAATGCATAGCAAAGAGTCGAGGGCCACTGTTGGAGAAAAGCATCCGTGGCCAGAGCTGATGGGTCCGGTCTCCAGCTGTAAAACTGGGGAAGCTGCGTATTGAGGCGAGATGCAAAAAGGTCTAGGTGACACTGGCCCCAGTGATGAAGAATAGTGCGGAAGACTCGAGGATGAAGTCTCCAGTCGCTGAAGTCCCGAAGATGACGGGAGTGCCAGTCCGCAACCTGATTGTTGCGGCCCGGAAGATACTCGGCAATAACTGTAATCTTCCGGTGAAGGCAAAAATGCCAAAAATCCTTGGCAATTTCCGCTAAAATCTTGGACCGTGTCCCGCCCAGCTTGTTCACATAACGGACTGCAGACACGTTGTCCATTCGGAGAAGAATGCAACAATTCGCCTGCAGGGGGGAAAAACACCGAATCGCAAAGGAACCCGCCAGGAGTTCCAGGCAATTGATATGGAGAGATAATTCCTGGGGTGACCAACGACCCCCCGTCGAGATGGACCCGCAACGGGCTCCCCAGCCCCATTGACTGGCATCCGATTCGATCACCAGTTCCGGAGAAGACCCGAACAGGGCTCGACCGTTCCAGGCCTCCATGTGGTCTAGCCACCATTGCATCTCCATCCGCACTTCCTCCGAAAGAGGAATTTGATCTGAATATCGGAGACCTTTCCGGAGATGCTGGATTTTCAAGCGTTGCATCGCCCGGTAATGTAAGGGACCCGGGAAGATCGCCTGAATGGAGGACGCTAGAAGGCCCACTACACGCGCCAACGACCTCAACGACACAGTCTGTCTGGAAATAACAGACGTCAACTCTCTCCTGATGTAACAGAGTTTCTGGTTGGGTAAGAGTAGTTGGCAAGTCAACGAATCTATCCGAAAACCCAGAAAATCGATAGACTGAGCGGGAACCAAAACCGATTTGGGAACATTGACTAGAAAACCCAGAGACTGTAAAAGGGTGATGGACCACTCCAGATGCTGTAGGAGCTTGAGAGGACAATCTGCCATAAAAAGAATGTCGTCCAGGTAAATAATCAGTCTGACCCCCCTGGAACGAAGATGCTCCACAACTGGCCTCAGCAATTTCGTGAAGCACCACGGTGCTGACGAAAGGCCGAACAGGAGAACTCGATATTCGTACCATTGACCCAGCCATTGAAACTGGAGAAACCTGCGATGGGGACTGTAAAGCGGGATGGATAAATAAGCATCTTTCAGGTCCAGACGGACCATCCAATCCCCTTCCCGAAGGAGATCCCGCAGAAGATGGATGCCCTCCATCTTGAAGTGCCTGTACACAACCCCGCTGTTGAAGTCTTTCAAGTTGAGAACCAGGCGAGATCCGCCTCCCTTTTTCTCAACAAGAAAGACTGAGCTGACAAAGCCCTGAGGATGGCGCACTGTTGGAACAATCGCCCCCTTGCTGAGGAGCACCTTTATTTCCTCCGACAGACAAGCCTGAGAGTGACCGGAAAAAAGCATAGGGGTTGGCAGACGGGTTTGATGAATTGGGTGATAGAACTCGATCTTGAACCCTTGAACGGTGTCCAGCACCCAAGCATCGCTGGAGATTAAGCGCCAATTGTTCAGAAAAAACTGTATCCTGCCCCCCAGCATCACATCGCATGCTTGAATTAGGCTCACCTGTAGCTCCGGAATCCTGATATTGTCCCTGGTGGCCACCAGATCTCCCTTTGCCGTACTGGCCTTTTCCTTTACGGGAAGGATAGAAGTTTGCGCGGGTGGAGTAACCGGAGTCGTACTGACCACCGCGCTGCTGTGAGGAACCTCTGTGGGACTGCTGCTGCGACCCACGGCCGAACGACCGTCCCCGTCGTCCGGCCTTGCTGAAAACCGGACGCATGGCCCGGCGCAAAGATGCCTGCGCTTTGTCAATGCCGCTGAAGGCGGAAACAAATTTAGTCAATTCCTTGAGGAAGGGTTGACCGAAGAGAAGGCCCTGCACCTCCGGACCGGCCTCAGATGTAGCTAATTCGGCCAATTTTGGGTCAAGTTTGAGAAGAATAGATCGTCGCCTTTCAGCAGAAATGGCGCAGTTCACATTGCCAAACATGCAAACAGCTCTCTGAGCCCATTCAATGAGCTCGTCAGGATTGACGGTCGCTGAAGCCTCCTTTGCCTTGAAGCCCAAATCCAGGATCTTTGAAGGGGGCCCAACATGTCCATTAACTTGTCTTGACAGGACCGCCACGAGCGGTCGAGGCCTTTCTTAGGGTCCTTGGAGTACTTCTTGAGGTAGGTCACCATCATGGGGTCCACCTCTGGGGTTTCAGCAATGTGGTCCGCAAGGTCCGGTCTCGGACACTCAGAGCGCAGACGAGCCCTAACCGGCGCCTCAAAGGGATGGCGAACATGCGCCTCAAGATATGCGGCCACTGCCGGTGCTGGCAACCAGGACGTGGAATTAGGATGGATGATATCCTCCGGTTCAAAATTCAAGAGCAGGGGACGCTCAGGAGTGTCAACGAAACGCTCCTTGCGGAGACGCTTCTTTGGAGGCGAAGAGTCGTGCTCGGAAGAGGCCTGAGCCTGGTCCGACTCATCCACAGTATGTGATGCAGAAGACTTGGGCTTGTCGGAAGACAAGGCCCTTGCCAGTCTTTGAAAGTCCGATTTGTGCGGGTTATGAGGAGATTTCGCGGCCTTCTGAGAAGGCGGCAACCACCCTTGCTGAACAGCATAGTCATTAAGATGACGTTTTAGAGGGGTTATGGCTCTAACCAAGGCCTTGTTCACCGAAAACTGAACACCCTTGTCCAGTTCTTCGACCAGGTTGTACTCCATAGAGTCATCCTCCTCCTCGTCATAATAGCAGTCATCATCTGCGTCGTAATATTCAGACATCGTATCAAGGTACAAAAATTAATGCCCACTAGATGACTGACTAAAATATTGAGTATCAGTGATACCAGTAAGGGGGAGTGATAACCCCAAAGCAGGCCCGAGAGAGGTTGGAAAAAATACCAAACTCCAGAAAAAACTATAGAACGTGGAGGGAGAGAGCCTGCCAACAAAAACCACTCTAGGCAGAGCCTATGCAACAATTATCAGCCAAAACACTTTCCTGTGCTCCGGCGTAGACGGGGTCGAAAGTTCAGGGCTGTGGGCGTGAGCGCTGGTGAGAAGCGTTCCTTCACTCGACCGGCGTGAGGCGAACAGCCAGAAACCGGAAACAAGCAACGCGCATGCGCGACGTTGCTGCCGCTGAAACACCGGCTCGAGAGCGCTCGCGCTCTCCCAAGAAGCCGACGACCCCTGCTCCCACTCCACCAAAGCAACCGGGCACAAGGTCGCGGCCAGGCGCAGGGAGGTGAACACACGCTCCCAGGAAGAACACGTCGCTAACGGACGCAGAAAAAATATCGTCAACGAAGCCTAACAAGAGTACACAAGCGACGCACACAAAAGTACAAGCAGCGCAATATAAGGCAAGTGTATACAACCAAAGCAGAGCAATAACAAGTAAAGCAATGCAAGTAAGGTAAAAGTGACTTAACTGGCTGCGGAGCAGCAAAGAAAGAGGAAGAAGGACTGATTTATGGACCTTATATAGTGTTTCCTCTAGGGTCATTCCCAAGTGTTCATGGGATTTGTAGTTCTGTTTTTTGATTGGCTGCTGAGCATTTCATTAAAGAAATGAGAAAGCATAATCGGAGCCTCCTGTCCTGACATAGAATTCTTAAAGCAATCGGCAGAGTGGAGATGGTGGGGCGCTAATTAGGCGTGAAAACAAAACAAAGGTTCCTGAATAAGTAGATGGTCTTTCACAGACCTGCGAAGTGCTTGCTCGGGTGCGGCTGTGTGTGTGTCCGGGGAAGCTGAAACACACGACGTGGGGGAGGCGGGGAGGGGAGCTGAAGCCCTTTCAGCACAAGGGGACAAAAGAATTGTACTGTAGAGTTTTAAACCCATCAAAGTCTAGTATTGGGGCGGCTAACAAAAATGTTATGCGTCTGACTCATCTACTTGATCCCAGTAGAGATGTAAGTCATTGGGGCTCGAGCTCTCATGAGCGCGGTCGGTGCACTAGCTCACTGAGCTGCTTTACAATTCGCGCTGCCTGCTAATTGCCTGTGGTGAGACTGCAGAACCTACAAAAGATTTTGGTACATCCAGTATTTACTTCTAGTGTTGTGTGTTTATAGCGTACTAACTACTGTGCTTCACTCATAACAAAAGCAATGGTACTGCTTTTACCAACCTCCAAATGATGGACAGGCGAGTCAGCCCCACCAAACTTCAGGCAGATTTCAGCACCTGACTGACTAACCCACTGAGCTTTCTTGCGGAATGGATGACTCACACTGGCCTTTCAACTTCTTGGAAGGGAGGGCCAGGGTAGGGCTGCTGTAACTTCTGATTGGCTGACGGGCCCCAGCCCCTCCGAGGAGTCCCAGCACCAGTCCTTCCGTCTGAGTCCGAGGACGGAGATATAATTACGTAGTGGGCGGAGATAAAGAGGTGGTGCCAAATCCAAATACGTCACACTTATCATTTTGCTGGATTGGAGAATAAACGCTGCTGATTTACGGAGCCTGATGACACAAAGGTAGCGCGCTTACACCAGGCTCATATCGCCAGAATCTCCGCTGCAGGCAAGGCTGGCCTGTGTGTATTTTTGTTGGCAAGGAGATAGCAGATGGGAGGGTGCACACGGGGAAATCGGGCTAGTCCAATCCAGTCTCTCCCCATTGAGTTCGAGGGAGGGCGGGGGGCACTCGGGTCCTCAGCTGCTCCGGAGTCTAGATTGCACGCCTGCAAAATCAGTGATAGTCAGTTTAAACCGGCTCAGCTCATTTTCAGCCGGTAGTGTACTGTCGTTTGCAATCAGTTTAAACCGAATTCCGAACAGCCTACGTACAATTAAAAAAAATGTGTTTTTTTTTTCTTCCCCGGTCCCCTTCTCTTTCTCTTTTTCCCCTGTTGCTGCTACGCACTCCCTTGCCCTGCCCAGGCAGTTGTCCACTGTCCTTTTACCCCAGCGCCAAGAAACTGTATAGTGTATGTTGCGCTTTATAAATGCCTTTCACATCACATCACATCACTATCACTAGAGAGCACATGGTGCAAGAATATTCTTCCTTGTGAAGTAAGAAACGTTGTCAGATGTATTTCCACTGCTGCTAGGGGCACCCTCGGCATAATATATTCATAATGTCTATAATGTTCAAGGGGACCCTGAGACAGATGTATGAAGATGCTGTCTCAAGCACTTGCAAGTATATTCAAGCAACTTACTTAGTAAACACCGAGTACTGAGAATTTGAATAATTTGTCATGTGAAAATCTGATTTTGCTGATCAAAATTAAAGAATTACAAATAAGGAGTAGCAGACCAACTAACCCTAAATTTACAATTAAAGAATCTGTTCAAGGATGCCAGGAAATAGTTGCAAAATGACCACCACCCCAAACCTGTTTGGAAATAGTTGCAAAGTAAAGAGGGATAGCCCAGTGCATTGAACATTTAAACAGGCCTTTCCTATGGACTACCAATGCTAACATATTTTAGAAATACACTTAAATTGTGGATTAGTCAAGCATACTCTGCTAAAGTAAATACTTGACGTCAGATGGATTAAAGAACAAGATTGATACCTGTTATTTTACACTTAGCGCACAAAGTATTAACTATGCATGTGAATGCAATTAAATAGATTTGCTTGAAATTGGTGTATAAACAGGATGCAAAATATTCAGCAGTTATGTCTCCAGATTGTATTCTCCACTGGCACACAGCTGCTCTGGTATTTATGATTATGTACAATTTAGGTATCTTCCCAGACAGTCAAATAAACAATAGGCAAATGCAAAAATATGTGTCTCATAATTCAAATCAACAGTGTCAAACAGACATAGTCAATCCGATAAAAACAATTTTATAAAAAGATGTTATGATTATTTTATTTAGTACTTCGTACATAAAGATAAAAACAATGTAGGTATTCAAATAGTAAAATACAAATCATATATATAGCAATTATATTCCATAAAATACAATACAATAAACAAAACTGTGGCGAAGCTGTATACTGTTCGACGCGCATTTCGGCATGAACAAGACTATTTAGCTGAAACTAGCGCCTTCGTCAGGAAGTAAGGCCACAAATCCTGTGTAGCTGAAACAGGAGACTCAGGTTTACATGTGTAGCTAAGGTACTTCTGTACTGGATAATACCTTCTTGTGTAAAAAGTGGATATTCCTTAAAGCAACATTTGTCGTCAATATTTTGAGATATAGTAGTCTTGAGGAATTCTGGTGATGTACTATTCTTAATATGGCCCCAATGTCAGGAATTATAGCGATAAAAATCTTTAAAAATGAATATGTCCATACACCTGGTACCTCATATATGAGTCATAAGTTAATATTTGAAAGGAGCGCATGGATCGGGATTGATGCCCGTTTATTGTTGGTTCCAGCGCATGCAGGGGACTGTCTTCGATCAGTTTCAGTCTGCCGTCTTTGTGTTAAAACACCGCTGGGCAGTCGATGCGTGATTTTAAAGGGTAGTGTAGACACGAGAACGCCATGCTTATGATTATGTAAGCATGGCATACTTATTTATGACTTTGCTCCGTCTCTGTCTCTTTCTATAAATGAACCTGTGTTGTCCTCTGATCCTCAGCAAAGCTCTGGTTGCTCCAGGCAGTCAGTCAGTTAAGTAGAAAGGGATGACAGACCATTTCCTAAGTGCAAACCATCCTGATCTGCTTATAGCAATTGCCTCTTCTTGACACTGACAATGTAGGTACGTGGGTTTCTGTTGCAGTAACCCCCCTACTTTTTGCCAGACTACTGATATACTTTTACTTGATGTGCCCTGGGTTCCTGCCAATCAGGTTCCCAGGGCCGGTGATCTGTCCCCAAAACTAACCCAATCGGCATCTCTGGCCACAGGTCAGTCCCTGGTAAATGGTACCACAGGTACCCAGGGCACTGTGACCAGAGAAGGCCTCTAAGGGCTGCAACACTTATTGTGCCACCCTTAGAGGTCCTGTACTCTTACACTCACACACTGCTTTTGCATGCTGTGTGTCTTGGTGCAGAACAAAGTGAAGAGTCGACATGGCACACATCCCTGTGTGCCATGCCTGCAACCCACTGCCCTGGCATAGGCCAGTCACGACTCTAACTGGGTACACTATACCAGCGGTGAGGGTACAGGTGCATGAGCCCTCTACCCATACAGTGTCTAAGTCCATTCTTAGACATTGTATGTGCAGTGATGCCATTAAGAGTATATGGTGATGGGAGTTTGTCATTACAAACCCCATAGCCCCATGATGGCTACATTGAAAAATGAGAAGTTTGGTATCAAATTTCCCAGCACATTAAACCCACACTGATTTAAGGAAAAATACACAGAGAGCATCGTAGAGATGCCCCCTGAAAACTAAACTAGTATCCAGGCTGAGTGGCTGCTTTCAGCTGTCACCACCAGACATGTTTCTGGACCCCGAGGTTGAGAGCCTGCTGCTCTTGATTGATTGATTAATTGATTGATTTTGAAACTTATATAGCGCATACTGTCACTCTACGGGTATCCTGGCGCTTCAGACTAATAGGAATTGACCAGAGTGGGACCTGAAGCAATGCACTTCATGGGACGAGGTGCCAAGCCTCCTCCCCAAGGATGGGCAGGGTTAATGAAGGGTAAGCTTCAAAGGCTTGCCGCCTTTGTGAGCTTCCCCTGGCCAATTGCTGCTTTCAGCAACTAGTGGTTCTGAACCCCACTTTGGGCGGGAGAACCGGAGGGAAAAACAAGTGAGGAAGAGAGGTGTGCCAACTTCTGCCAACTCCACCCCTCTGGCGGGGGAGGCGAGGTGAAGCACAACTCTTAGTCCATGTTATCTTGAAGATGAGGGGACTCAGCCAACCAGGGACAGGCACATGCCCCCCACTCCCACTGGAGGGTGGCATAATATGGGTGTATTCACCCCAGGGAAGGGACCTCATCCTGGGACCATCCCCTTCTGCCTGAGACGACTCCTGGTGGCCAACCGCCCTGGGTACCGCACCTAAGCCAACGTACCATGCACGCAACCTGGGCTTCATCCTGGACTCCTCCCTCACGATGACCAAACAAGTCAACGCCGTCTCATCATCCTGCTTCAACACCCTGTGGATGCTCCGAAAGATCTTCTGTTGGATCCCCACCGAAACCAGGAAGACGGTCACCCAGGCCCTCGTCACCAGTCGACTGGACTACGGGAACACCCTCTACGCTGGAACCACAGTTAAACTTTAGAAAAGACTCCAGCGCATACAGAACGCTTCTGCACGACTCATCCTGGACATCCCCCGCCACAGCCACATCTCTGCCCATCTGAAAGACCTGCACTGGCTCCCCGTCAGCAAGAGGATCATGTTCAGATTCCTCACCCACGCACACAAGGCTCTCCACGACATGGGCCCGAAATACCTCAACAGCCGCCTCACATTCTACACACCCACCTGCCAGCTCCGATCCGCCAGCCTCATCCTCGCCGCCGTCCCACGAATTCGCAATTCCACCGCCGGAGGAAGATCCTTCTCCCACCTGGTGGCCAAGACGTGGAACTCCCTCCCCACCCACCTACGACTGACCCAGGACCATCTCTCCTTCAGGAAACAACTCAAGACCTGGCTGTTCGAGCAGTAGCTTCTCCCCACCCACCCCCCAGCGCCTTGAGACCCTAGCGGGTGAGTAGCGCGCTTTACACATTTGTTTGATTGATTGATTGATTGAGAGGTTTAGTGAATTAGAATCCAGAAATTAAGACCGAGGCAGAGATAGTGGTTACATCCACGATAAAGGATCTATCCTTTTGAGAACCCTAACAAGGAAGTGTATGGAATATTTTAAGACCTGCTACAGCAGTGGGACATGGGAAACCCAATAGTGTTTCATTGGAAAGACATCAAAATGAAAATCAAACTGTGACTTAGTGTGAGTGGTTTTTTTGTGCCTCTGATCTGTCTGGAACTATAAATTGCACAACATCGCTGTAGGAGTCAGTACCCGTCAGCATATATTTGCAGCCTGCCGCCTTGTGAATATTCTTGACCCAGCATCAGAATGCTTAGATCAGGCTGCTGTTCCATAACGGGCAGTAAAGTACGGTCAGATGGTAACTCTAATTTTACTTTATTGCTCAACCTGACCATAATAAGGCACATGATTTTTAAAATCCCTATCCCAAATACTTTTATCATCAAAAACTGATACACATATTGAGGAATTGCCTCAGATGTTTTGGCTATGTACACTTAGGCAATGTGGGTGGCAGCGATCTTCAGTGTCATTTTTCTTGAATTGATCTTATTTGCTGTTAAATATAAATCACCTTTAAGGTGGACAGGAAAATTGCTTTTGTTTGGTATGTCATTCCCAGGGAACACTACTTGTAACATATTGGGATGCAAGACTTAAGGACCAAAGAACTAGGTAGAATTGATAGCTGAGTAAAGAGTGTTGTATAACATCTCTGCTAATGGAAGAAGAAGTAGTATGAACATCCATAAGTCTTCTTGTGACATACATAAACAGCAAATTAATTGTACTATCCTCTGTTTTGTTCTTTCTGTGTAACCATCACCTGTGGTTGACTGCAAGAGGATATGTGAATGCTCACTTCCAGTAGGTGATAGAGTTCTCTCCAAACTTTGGAAATAGATTGGATTCCTCACTCTAAAGCAATCATTGTTGGGATTTAATGAAGCCAAAAGATATTGTGGATAACTAAAACAGGGCAGAGGTAAGTCCTTGCATAGATATGAAGTGGGACGTGTTAACCTTTTTGTGGTCTTGACATATAAAAAGTCTTGTGCTCAGTGATTACTGGAATTTACAATAAGCAACCATCAACTCATGTTGCCAAGCCACAAATGCATCCTTAATGTTAAAATTGCATTCAGAACAGAGGAGCTGCCTGAAATCAAAGGCAACAGCATAGATTTCCAGGGGAAGGTGAATATAGCTGCAACAGCTGCAACCAATGCCATAAGTTGATAAGTCAGCTTCTATGGATTATCGGTCTGTGGGCTTCTTATTTTGGAGAACCGGAGCGAAGGGGAACCAGGTCTTCAGTTTATTAAAGGCTCTATATGTGTCTATGTCCCACACATAGTCATATTTACAAAAGCTTATCGCTACAGGAACGTCACTTTTTATGATGTCCATGTGGCAATAAGCCCTTCACCCTATTTACACAGTGGCATTAAGACTCCTTTTGAACAAGGTCCACTTCTATGCAGCACTTAGCGTGAAAGGGGCTAGGCAATGGGTGTTGCGGTGGGCATTCCTCTGAAGCACCCATTGGTTTTTGACGATGCCCCCTATTTACAATTAGCATAAATATGGGGTAGCGGGAAACATAAGACCAGGCAAAACCTGGTCTTAACAAGGAGAAATGATTAATTTCTCCTTGTTTTTGCTGTTTCTATGTGTGCTGCATTCAGTCTTTAGTTGGGTAGGATATTCAGGGAAATAGACCCAACTGCCTCTTTTCAACAGTGTGAACATTGATATGCTGCCGATTTTCTGAAGTCCTATGTTAGATTGCTATTCTTTCATAAAATGATACTCTGCGTGGTAGAAGTTCTCATAGCAAAAGTAACATAGACATCTGCTTTTTTTCAGATATACATTTTCCGTATATTCTGGAGTAGACTTTATCTAAACTCTACAACTCTCACAAAGCAGAGAAAATTGGCAACATCCTATATACCTAATATATGTTTTTGTCAGATATCATTCCAGTCATTTAATGATTATATCAATTAATTCATTCATATCCATTCTCTCACACTTTCAGACATTTATTCATTTATCTTTCAACAAATACACTAATGTACGCTTCGTCAAACTGGGCATGCACGTGTGCCTTTGTGTGTGTTGCCTGTCAATATAGTGTTTTATCTGTGTAGCTATATGTGCCTTTGTGCATTGTATGTGTGAGTAGATTTCTAAATGTGTAAGTTTATATGCAAACTTATTTGCTTGTGTGTAAAGGTGGAAGGATCTATGATTATGTGTATGATATGTTTTCATTAAGAAAAAATAAACAATAAAGAAAAGGTTACTTGCGGTCCAAAAGCAAAAAGAAAAAAAAATAAAGATATATCCATATATGTAAAGGTATTCAGTAAGGAAAAATATTCAACATGTAATAATTTTAATATGACAGTATTACAAAGAAAAAGAGACAGGTTTTCCTGAAACAGTAACCAAGAAATGTGTGGAGTAAAAAACATAAGGTGAAATTGAGAACCACCAGGCACCAAAACAGATTTTAGAATTATCTTTCCAGGTTAAAGCAATGAGTGAACAGGCAAAAAAAGAGAATTCTCTTTACTAGGGTAACTTAGTCGAAACAACCAGGTTCCGCTACGCAATCTTTCTTTTAAAATGTTTTTGCATACTGTTAAAGATATATTTGCACCAGGAAATTCCATCTAGGAATATCATATATTTGATTAAAACTCTCCCTGAGAATACATCGTAATTCTAGAATTTCAACAGTTTGTCATCAATTGTAGACCAAAATATTAAATTAGCAGTGTTTAGGCCATACACATAAATAATCTTTAATGGGACATCAATAAGTAAGAAATAAATAAAAATCAATCTGCCTTCTGTATCATGCTCCTCATGTTTAGCATCAACCCAAAGATTGATGACACAGAATTATAACCCCATTCTTCTTACTTAAAGATGGTGCAAAAAAGTAACTACCCATAATCTCTTTAATTTATCAAATTAAACATCAGGTAAGTGAGGTTCTTGACACACAGCAATCTTAGCCTGTAAACGATATAACTGAGCAACACTCCTTGACTGCTTAAAAGGGTTATCAAAATCTCTTAACATTCATTTACATATTTCGAGCATACGAGTAACAAAAAGAGCATTGAAAGATCTTTAAGTGCAATGCTACTTATAAAATCCATTAAAATAAATTACCAATACATCTTACTATGCGAGGACACTGAACAAAGAGAAAAATTGAAAAGAAAACGAGAGAAGAGATAAAAGAGAAATACAAGAGGATGATAGCCAACAAACAAAAGGAAGAGACTGGTAAACATACCTACAAATAAAACATGAGGGTAGGAGACGATGAATACTCTGGAAAAACAGCTGCATTTAGATGACCTGCATTCAGGTTGTGAAAGCAGCCAATAAAAAGTAAGACACAACAAGAAAAAGAATAGTCAGTGTTCTAGCATAGTAAAGCGAAAAATAATAACTTAAATTCAAGTAACTGCTGTTTCTAAAGAACTGTCCTAAGGGTCCAACTGGTCAAAAAAAGACGATTTTAATATGCGGGCCCTTGGCAGTGAGTTAAAAAGGGGGGCGGATATTATAGGAGATCTTTAGGTGACTCCAAAATCCTAATTGGTCAACATGTTTCAGCCATGCTCCCTTTATTGATATGGCTTTCTTCAGGAAATGTGAAACATGAGTCTTTCCTGGGGGACTTTATAAGCCAAGGGCTATTAATAAAAGGAATATAGGTTCTGCAAGAGGTCCTTCACAGGTTTTTGTTGTCTTTTCCCCCCTCCTCTTAGACCATAAATCAATTCAGGGGGTACCTTCCTATTACATTGGAACCTGGCAAAAACACCCACTTGCCAGGCCCTAACTTTTCCTTTCACTACATGTAAGGCTCCCCCTAAGGTATGCCCAAGGTGCCCTGATGGCAGGGTGCAGTGAGTGTGAAAGGTAGAACATGTACTGGAGTGTTTTACATGTCCTGATAGTGAAATACTGCCTATTTCTTTATTCACTATTGCAAGGAATAGGGAATAGCTCTCCCACAGGCTATCATTGGAGCTGCCTTGTGACATTTTTACAAGTGTCACTTTCAATTGGGAAAAGCTAGAGATTTGAGGTTTAGGTTCCCTGGACTTGGAATTAAAAAATACATATTGTAGTGAAGATGGTTTTTAAATTGTGTGTTTGACAATGCCACTTTTACAAAGTGGGCTTTTTCTCGCTTTACCATTCTGTGTGTCTCTACCAGCTTGTGGAATCAACGTCTGGTTTAGACTGGCAGGTGCTGTTTGTGCATTCACTCCAGACACTCACACAAACGGAGTTGAGGTGTGCCCTGCATATCCTAATGGTTCTTCCTGAGTTAGAGTGGTGGGAGGAGTTGTCACTGACACCTGAATAGGGCTGTGTCTGCCTTTTCACAATGCGGTCTCCAACCGCTTTAGTGTGGCTACACCAGGCAGGACAACTGGTTCTAGCAAGCAAGAGTGACTTTCTTTAAAACCTGCACAGTTCAAAGGCTGAGAGTGGTATATGTAGTGGAGCCCTGACCCCAAAACTTTAGAACACTTCTGGACCAAGAGGAACTTCTGCCAAGGAAAAGAGCTATGAGGAGGAGTACTGCCCCTTTGCTGTGTGTCGCTTTGCTGGGTTGGCCTGCAGTTGTTGCATCTGCTATGGCAGGGAAAAGAAAGACTGAGCTTTGCTGTGTATCCTGCTTTAAAATATTCTCCAAGGGCCTGTTGTAGTGCTTGCCTCCTGTTAAGAAGTCTCAGGGACACAAAGACTTCACCTGCAGCATCCATGAACTCAAGTGCTGGAGGTTCTGACCTGCCTTGTGGTGCTAACTCCAGTTCTGGGACCTTGGAGGTTGTATTGCTGCTTCTTTTTGCTGAAAACCCATGCATCACACTCCCAGCATTGTTTTTCTCACCGCAAGCTGCCGTGCAGTTGAAAAAAACAGGCCTTGCATCACTGCGGCTGACACTATCGATGCAGCGCCTGTCAGTGGCTAAAGAAATCACTGCAGCCCAAGTCCCGAGCACCAAGTCTCCGAAGTCCGAAACTCCCGCTCTGACTCCGACACATGCCCTGCTGTGCACCTGGAAAAATCGATGCATCACCTATCTGCAGAAATCAATGCAGTGCCTGGATCTCCACGGCATCAACCCGTAGTGCCTGGATTTTCTCACGCATTGCGCCACATCATCTCCTCTACAGTAAGTAACCAACGCATCAACTCCCTTGCGTGGCACTAAGGAGCAGATGCATCATCTCCACAGATGCAGGGAACCAACACATCACCTTCCCCGTGAGTAAGGAACCAACGCATTACCTTCCTTGCACCTGTTTTCATCCTGTAATTTTGATGCGTCAAAGGTACTTTGTACTAAAAGTGACACATCCATAGTTTTCTATGGACAGAGCTGTTTTTACCTTTTAAAAGTTATATTTTTGTATGAGTATTTTGGATTTTGTGTCATTTTGGTCATCTTTTGTTTAGATAAAGATATTTTATTTTACTAACACTGGTGTGGTGTCCATTTGCAGTGTTTTTACTGTGTTACTGTGTTATACACATTGATACATTGCCTCTGTGATAAGCCTGACTGCTCGTGCCAAGCTACCAAAGGGGTGAGCAGGGGTTATTTTTGGTGTGTAACTCCCTTATCCTGACTAGAGGGAAGAGCCTCTACTTGTACAGGGTACAAACCTGCCAGGTAGATACACCTATTTCTAACAATAACATTTCATAACAGGTGAGAAATCATTTAGAGATACTTTCTGACATATCTATAACCCCTTCGGTCTGATTATACATATGAGCTTTCAGTTTCAATTGATGACTGTAAGTAATAGTTTTTTCTTTATGAGTAACTTCAAATACACCGGAATGTACAAGATCATATTTTGCATCCAATTCCTTTAGGGCTGGATTAAGTTCAAGAACTTTTGATTCCATTACAAAATATATATATTTTTTCTTTATAGTACCAAAACAACCTTCAAGATATCATTGAATTGCAGGAAAAGAAGTGTAATACCCTTTGTTGAAAAAAAAACAATTGATGGACAGAATGCAGAACAATATCATACATTCACCCCAGTACAGAGATCTGGGCCTAAATCCATCGTTTTTTGCTCACCATGCCATTCCAGTTTGGACCCAGCCATATGCAAATGGGAACAGTCCAGCCCGAACTGCAAGGCCAGGCCCTTCCTGGACTGGAAACAAGCATCCTAGGACCGGTTTCGGGCTTTCAGCCCTCATCAGCCAGAATAGCTTGAGTCCAGTGTCACGGAGAGCACAGGACCCACGTCTGGGCATACTGGTCCCACGCGGGGTGACAAATGCAAAAAAGAACAATTGATGGACAGAATGCAGAACTTTGGACTAGGGGAGAACGTTTGCTTTGTCAGCATTCCGTCCATCATTTGTTTGCTGTAACTCTTTTTGCCCTAAGTGGGATGGGTATGCCCAGATGTGGGTCCCTTACTCACTGTACCTCTGGATTCAAGTTAGCCTGGCTGAAGAAGGGTGACATACCCTGAAACCGGTCCCAGGATGCTTGTTTCTGGTCCAAGGAGGACCTGTCCTGGCAGATCGGTCTGGACTGTTCTCATGGGGCACAGGGTCAGGACTGATTTGCATATGGCTGGATCCAAACTGGGGTGGTGTAGTGGGCAAAAGAGCAATGGATTTAACCCAGATCTTTGGACTGGAGGAAAATGTTTGTATTGTCAGCATTCCGTCCATCATTTTCTTGCTGTAACACGTTTTGCCCTAAGTGGGATGGGTATGCCCAGACGTGGGTCCCTTTCTCACTGTGCCCCTGGATTCAAGCTAGCCTGGCTGAAGAAGGGTGACATACCCTAAAACCAGTCCCATGACGCTTGTTTACGGTGCAGGGAAAACCTGGCCTGGCAGTTCGATCTTGACTGGTCCCATGGGGCACAGGGTCATGACTGATTTGCACATGCCTGGGTCCAAACTGGAGTAGCATAGTGTGCAAAAGAACGATGGATTTAACCCAGATCTTTGGACTGGGGGAGAATGTTTGCATTGTCAGCATTCTGTTCATCATTTGTTTGCTGGAACACTTTTCGTTCTAAGTGGGATGAGTATGCCCAGACGTGGGTCCCTTGCTCACTGTGCCACTGGATTCAAGCTCGACTGGCTGATGAAGGGTAACATACCCTGAAACCGGTCCCAGGATGCTTGTTTCCGGTCCAGGGAGGACCTGGCCTGGCAGTTCGGTATGGACTGTTCGCATGGGGCACAGGGTCAAAACTGATTTGCATATGGCTGGGTCCAAACTGGGTGGCGTAGTGGGCAAAAGAACAATGGATTTAACCCAGATCTTTGGACTGGGGGAGAATGTTTGCATTGTCAGCATTCCGTCCTTCATTTGTTTGCTGTAATACCCTTTGTTGGATACATGTCCAGAATTCTCTGTCCTTCTGCCAAAGTCTATGAGCCCTTTGAATTTTGAGGTTATCACATTCTGAGTCGCCTCATAGCTTACAAAACAAGGCCTAAAAAAAGGATATCATGGTTGATCCATCTGCATCGTCAGAGATGTCATATATACATGAGTTATTCCATCAGTTCCTAATTTCATGGTCTTCTGCATGTCTTTTTTAGCTCTTTTACCTCGGGGACCATGTGTCATCAATTTATGAAGTTTTTTGTATTCCCCTCCATAACTGTCTTCAATGGAATGTTGGATTGAGAAGCTCCATTTTAGAAATGTCAGGCAATTACATATTTTATATTGGAGAGGAAGCTCACAGACAAAATGACAAAGTTAATTGAAAGATGCACTGAGTCCAAAGGAATAGTTAGTCCTCCTTGTTCTGTTCTTACTAGAATGCACACTCAAAGTAACATATAGCATCTGGGAACTTAATTGCGACAGAAGCCTAGAGTCAATTGTGCAGCCAATTAACTAGAATGTATCTCCTGCAACACCAATTTGAATGAATTACAATGCCACAGATTGAAAGATCGCTAAACAGAACAAAGTGGCTAATCAGGTTAGTGTTATAATTATTTAAGACCCACCCAGCCGATCTGTGCTGCGTGAAGCACACATTTGTTTTAAAGAAAATGTATTTTCATTTTTAATTTAGTTTCATTGATTTATCCATTTGTCTTCAAAGGCATATCTGTCAAGACAGTTGAATCAACAACAGACAATTTTGTGCGCAATATATACAAGTGTAGAAAATGTTCACAATAGATACTCAGAGTTCAAGACACCAACAAGCAAATAACTACATACAATACAAATTGAAAGAGAAAGAGCATTTCACAACAAGAACCAGTCCTTTAAATTATATACCAATGGACAGACGGAAACAGGAATACAATGAAACTGCCTGCCTGTCTCAGAGAACCTGTGATTAGATGTTTTTAGGATTGAACAGCTAGGGCCAAAGACAGTGGTATTAATTATTCCCTGGCTGCACCCTTCTTCCTTGTTGTACCGTCCATACTATATTAGGATTTTAACCATTGAAAGTTGCTAACCGAGACTATTTTCCATCTTGGCTAATTCCTCAAGGTAGGTTTTCACCTGTAGTTCCCACATTACTATACTTGTAATTATTAGGTACCTACCATAGAGGGCTCAGGCTTTACTCACGGACCACTACTTTGTCTCAACAGAATTGGTATCGGGTGGTCTCACTATTATGACGAGGACGTGATTATTCGAGCCATATGATTTCTCTAACCTATATGTAGCGAGCATTCTACCAGGTAATCTGTATATGTGGAAATATTGCATACGTGCTATAAGTCACGCTTTATCACTAATTTATCAAGATCTATATTAATACCTGCTGCGACAAACCTTTCCTTTTCTTAGATATCGATACAACGAATAAACAACATAATACGCCCTACATTCATGAAATCATTTTTTAACTTGAAAAAACGGATGAAAAGCTGCATTTTGGTATGTTTGTTTTCTGAATCTGTTCTTTTGAGTTTCTCAGCCTGGCTTGAAAATTAAAATTTAAACTCTGGAGATAAATAGGCCGATATTAAATTGTTCCATCTGGTAATTTAAAACATAATACTGTCTTGTTGTAGGGTAGGTAGGTGATAACAATTAATGTATCCTCGAACATAATCGCAAAGGTATGCTACAATCATGTAAGTCAATTAGGGTATGAATGAATAAAGAAGAATGTAGAGTGATGGCCTGTATAAAACAAACAGAGAAATCCCCTTCATAGATGATAATAGGATAACTGTGCTAACTAAAATTAGATATATGATAGGTACACAATGAAACCCTAATAATCTCTATTTTCTATCTGTCCTGCTCTTATTAGGCGCACTCATCTTTATCGTCTGTTGGATAAATTCTGAAATTAATCATTGTTTAGCAATTGTGTGTTAGATTAGATTGTCACCTATGCTCTGTTTCCTGGTCAGATTCAGGGTGAAATAGAAGAGAAAAAACATATGTACTGTACTGAAAAGTTAATACATGCGTGTTCTGTATTCTGTAAACTACAAAATGGTTACATTATGTATGTGTTGGTTTATGAGCTCTCTACGTGTGTCCTTATCTTGCGGTATATTTTGTGTTTCTGTAAGAAATGTCTGGCATCTATGTTTTATAACATAATTTCTTGATTTATAGATAAACCATGATGTTGTCCTGATGAAGACGCATTGTTGAAACGCGTTGGCAGAAAAACATCAACTGTTGGAAACATCATAACTTTTAATTTTTCCCTTTCAATAGTAGAGACTACGATAATTGAATTGTACTCTCTTTTACTGTTTTTACATATTTTTGTGTTTGATTGAACATGTTTATCAATTTTTTATCAATGTGATTACATTTTATGTATATCTATATATATTGTGTCTAAAAATTCTTTCTTTTACCTGTGTTCACTTTGAGTACATTAGTTTGTTGCCAGCTGTCTACATTGGTTTTGCCTGGATATTTTTCTATCCATTGTTTAGCCCTGATCCAGGAATCTGAATTTATTCAGGGGGTCCCTGTTTATTACCACTATGCACCCTTCTTCCTTGTCACAGGCTGGGAGTCAACGCGTTTCGAACCATTGGTGATTACGAGGTTCTCCTCAGGACGTGGACTAGGTGAATCCTTTTCTGCAGGAAGCGCGCAGGAGCTGCAAGAATAAAGAGTGGCTTCACACGGTGTAAAGTTTCTGCACTTGGACTTGAAGGAAGGGAGAAGACACGTGGGTCAGGGCGCCCGGGAACTAGTCCGGAGGTCACTAGAGGAACTGCTTCCCTAAGCTAAAACCTGCACTTGGAATTGACAGCAGGGAGAAGAAACGTTGATGGAGACGCCCAGGAGTGAGTCCGGAGGTCACAGGGAGTGCTGCTCTCCTTCGCTAGAACGTAGAACGGGAACTGCAATCAATCCGTTCCGCGGCTGCCAGCATCTGACATTAAAACAAATGTGTGGTTCACGCAGCACAGATTGGCTGGGTGGGTCTTAAATAATTATAAAACTAACCTGATTAGCCACTTTGTTCTGTTCAGCGATTGTTGAGGTCCAGGCTGGTCAGTGATAGGTCCCAAAACCGTCTTTTGTTGATAGATTGAAAGATGTCAATACACATGAGAAATAATTGGATGCAACTTCAGACAGTCAACAACATCCAGTCAGTAATATGTAAAAAAGACAGCTTACAAACAGAAAAGGCAGGAACTAGAATAAACATGTTGCAGATAAATGTCTTAATTCAGAAAAGAATGCTGTTGAGCTGCCCAAAAGGTCTGTGAGGTCTCTGACACAACTTGCTGGCATCATGATGAAAAAGAGTGTTGCAGCAATATAAAAGCAAACCCTTCTTAAAACATTTCACTGCTGTCGCTAGCCAGTCCACACCCCCACAGCCGGCAGTTCTAATCTAAAACATGAGAAACCAGGGGCACTGCATATTTCAAAAGAAGCCATCTGAGTCAGAGCCCTTAGCTACATCATCATCTTATACGACACACATGGCAGTATCTATGTGACTTTGCATGGATTGTTGTCTGTATTCATGTTTCTTTGAGTATGTGCGGATGCCTGTATGTGTGCCTTTGTCTGCATGATCCATATAAAATGATCAACCAAGGGCTCTCTCCATCCAACTTCACTGGAGGCAGATACACCTGAGTTCTCCTCAGATATGTTTTCTCTTAAATGAGTTGCGAGCTGAAGTCAACTATGAAGTTAAACCACCGCATAATGCTTAACATATTTGAACATTTGAAACTTGACAATGGGGAATAAAAATGAATGCAAAGTATGAACCTTTGCCCTCAGAAGATGCCATGGACAGGTGAGCTGTGCTTAGTAATGCCAGGTGGACTCCTGCATTAATAAAGGGATTATTTCAAACCCCCAATCATCATAGCAATCCCTGATATATCTCAATGTAGCCACATTTTGGCCAGTAAAGTAATGGGAAGAAACGAAACCGAATTTAAACTGGATTTGTAGCAACCAAAAGTAAGAAGAAGAGTTTTACCTACGGCATGGATCATCAATGAGCTGTAGGATACACCCGGCTGCGGCGGAAAGTAGAGGGGTCCCGAAGCTGGAAAATCCATCGTAATGTTGATGTCCCGATTTGAACCGCTGGTGCCCTGCATAGGTGCCTGACTTTGGCTGGGGGCAGTTGCGAGACAAGGCGAAGGGCAGTCCATGAGCCCCCTGCCCTACAACGGAGCCTCGGCATCCCTGCATCGGCTGAGGACAGCGGCATGGTGAGGAGAGGCGGAGGGCTGACCCAGTAGCCCCCTGCCCGACAATGGAGACTCATCGCGTCTCCCGCAGTGGCTGAGGACAGCAGTGACACGAGGCGTCCACTGCATTCTGGGTCACGCGACAGGAGCAGCGGAGCTAGCGGTGCGAGCCGGGGGACTGAAACGAGTGCACTCGGCATCCAAGGAAGCCCAAGGACATCCGGGGAGAGTTGGGGCAGAGCAGACCTGGGAGACCCCGGCATCGGGGGAGGCTGTGGGCAGCGTAGCAGACCGGTGGCAGAAATAGGAGCACACCGCCTTCACAGGGGGACTGGGGAACCAGTGAAGGCACGCACACCACGGAGAGAGAACATAGATTGTCCACTGTTGAAGGTGGGAGAAATGACGGCAACAGCTCTCAGAGCTGACGGTGAGGTGCTTTGCTGTACCCCTAGGGGACAAGGGGCTTTGCTTAGTTTTGCAAGGTTTGCTTTGGTCATAACGATGATAATTGTAGGTGGCAATAACTATTGTTGAGTATATAGTTTTCATGGGCACTTTGTGTAAACGACTGTTCAAGGAAATACAGCCACCATTTTGAGAGGCTACGTAGCTGCCTTGTTAGTTCTAAACTCTGGCTCTGAACTTAATGGAGTAGAAAGAAAATAGAGACAGGACTAGAGTACCTGGAAATCAGCAGATGTCCTCATTAGTAGGTCTAATGTAGAGAAGGGAACAGAGGACTACACCAGAGAGAAGAGGATATAGAAATAAACAGAGGATTTAAATAGAAATAAACAAAGGACTAAGATGCTCAGAGAATCGGTCTCACTAACAGAGACATAGGAGTGCACTCCAGGTTAATACTACTGGTAGCCATCTTGGAAGGGGCAAAATACTGCAAAAAAAACTGAAACTCTGTCCTTTATTTTACTAGGGAAGTTGAAAAGTTTGGCTTAATTCTGGCTACAGTCCGCAGCTGTTGTTTAAATGGAAATAATTAGTTGGCTTAACTCCTGAGTATACTTGCCCGTAGGTTAAGATATAGCACTTCCTTCACATGCACAGTCTTCCCCCACTTAATCGAGAGAAAGTACCACTATTCACAGCAACGTTCAGGATGTCTAGATCCGAACCCTTTGGTCTATAACTATGTTAGGTCAACACCTAAAACCGGAGGGAACAAACTCATACTCTATAATTTACCCACCCACCATCTCTAAAAATGCCTCCAATACCTTTAAACACAACCTTCTCAGATCTAATCCAGAAACACTTATACTCGACCCCTCCTTTAACCTAAAAATGGCGCGTTTATTAACGACTTTATCTTCTTTTCGTCGAAAACGGCCAAATGAAGAAGCACAATAAATAACCTACTGAAAATCCAGGAATCCAAAAACATTCCCTATGGAACAAAGTTGGTCATTACCCCTTCTAGGAAATGTAGGGCTACATTAAATATCACGTGTTATAAAAATGGCCCGTTTCTCATTCAAGTGACCAATAAAGATCTGGAACGTTTTGACAAAATGTTCTCAACACTAAAAAACTACGTCCTCAGCAGCCCCTCTCTAAAAAGAATCCATCCTAACAGTAATTCCCAAGCTAGCACAGTGCCACCTGGGAACATACCGGCGATAGTTAAATAATAGGCAGGGAGACTGAATCTAATCGACCTACCCAAATTATAGCGACTGACTGCAGCAACACTAGTGATGAAACTCAAACTCTACATCAAGAAATTAGGAATTCACAGACTATTGCTAATGGCAGCGCCCTCGCACCAATCAGCAGAAACACCAAACACCAAACACCAAACACCAGTGATGAAACTCAAACCTTACATCAGGAAATCAGGAATTCACAGTCGAATGCTAATGGCAGCACCCTCGCACCACTCAGCAGAAACAACAATATTGAACCTCAATTATTACGTCAGGACTCTGAATCACAACAGACTGACCTCGCTTTGGTGTTTAAAGTCATCGCACCCAATGTAGTACAACGTCTTTGTCATGATTCTAATCGAGGAGTAGACAGGGACAAAAACACACAACTAGCAATTGTTTCACCGACTCTCGACTTGAACACCCATCCTACCCTTAACACCGATATAGACCCACTAGCGGGAACCGTTAGCAAGAGGGAAATTTCACAGGCGGATCAAAATCTAGTAAGTGAGAATGGAGCATTGGGAAACCTCAAAGGGAGGCAAGGAACTATCCCTAAGCATAATATAACGTGCTCAGATCCTACTGGGATAACCAAAGTAAAATTTCCCAGTGAGACTCACACTCAACAACCCACTAGCACCCCCGATAGTCTAGACTCAGTAAGAACCAGAACCCCTCAACTTAATAGTGATCTCAAAAACCTCAGCTCACAATCGTGCAAAACTTACAAAGCCATGCTCGCGCCATTAAAGATATGAAAAACCTGCTGTACTTATCTGAAAAATGGCTTGCAAAAATGGAGGTTTTTCAATCTTCCTCCCCTGAAACGCATGTTAAACACTGTTCCACCCCTATGGCGTTTTCGAATAGAATTTACCATCCGAGAGCGCAACTCAACTATCTGACTGACAGTGAGATTTTATCCATTGTGTCCACATATGAACCCATGCCTACCTCTCAAACTAAGTTAGAAGAAAACAACAATAATCAAACTATAATAATGAACGCTTGTAGAACTTCTCAGGCAAACATTAGAAGGATCAATGCCAACAATCTTAGGAAAGTTTCATTACTGCCTGAAGAATCTTTGCCACTGTTGAGCACTGAGCAAAAACATTTTCGCTGCGCTCTACTCAACTGTCGCTCAGCGGACCTAGCCGATCTCATACTCAAACATGAAATTGACATAATCCTACTAACAGAAACATGGCTTTCTGACTCTTCGTCGCCCTGCCTAGAGCTTCTAGTCCCCCCGAACTACCAGATTTTGAGGCAGGACAGAAATATCAGAAAAGGTGAAGGCATCGCTTGTGTACATAGATCTGACATTTCCATCACAAAAATACAGGCTGATCCTTTAGAGTCCTGTGAATATCTAGGCATGTCCTTAAGATCAGCAGATAACCAGAACTGTAAACTCCATGCACTATACCACCCCCCGGGTAAGACCAAATTCATCGACCAGTTGATAGAAATCATTACTACTAACGCTAATCTGCAGACAAACAATATTTTTTTAGGAGACTTCAACATTCAGTCGGAAGATCATGATGACAATCAAATCACCCTGTTGAAAACTTTCATGGATGACCAATCCTTAGTCCAAGGATGCCATCTCCCTACCCACAATAAAGGGTCATGCTAGATTGGATCTTAGCTAAAGAAAAATCAATTGAGAACATTGTAATCACACCCTGCAACTGGTCGGACCACCACATAATTACCTTCGAAATTCCCCTTAGAAAATCTAAATCGTCCACAGAAGCTATTAAACCCAAAAAGTGGACCAGGGACACTAGAGGAATTAATATGGAAAACTTAGCCGCGCGCTGCGAAACTGATCTACAGCCACCCAAGAGCATGGTTGACGTCAACGACCTCACGCTGCATTATAACAAAACAATGTCCAGGATTATTGAGGACATAGCCCCACTAAAACTGAAAAGGTTCTCGGAGAAAGACAAAAATCCATGGTTCAATGGTGCCCTAAATGAAGAAAGAAGGTCACTGAGACTAGCAGAACGTCAATGGCAACAACACCCTTCTTCACCCCATCTAACCTTACTGAGACAATCCAGGAAAGCGTATAACAAAAGCATTATTAAATCTAAAAAAGAATTCTTCAGGAAAGAATTGGATAACGCAATAAATAGACCTTGGAAACTCTTCGATCTTCTTAAAGAACAATCAAACAAGGCGGCCAAAATGGTTCCTGTCATTTCCAAAACTAACTTAAATCGCGAAGATTTCTCGCTCTTCTTTTCAGGCAAAGCTAACTCATTGGAGAAGGAACTCAAAAAAGCTGCAGATGACATAGAAATGGAGAAGGGCTTGGGAGATAAGGTGCTGGATGAACAGGAAGCAGCCAAACACAAAAACAATGGCAGATGGTCAGATTTTATACAGGTCAGTGAATTAGACATTTCAAAGATCATGGCGACCTCGAAACCAAACAATCAAGTTCAAGTTCAAGTTCTGGAATTTGTATAGCACACTACTCACCCAGAGGGTCTCAAGGCGCTTGGGGGAGGGGTGCATTATTTATCGAATAACCAGGTTTTAAGTTCCATTCGGAAGGAAATGTGATTCTGTGTGAGGCGGAGGTGAGGGGGGAGAGAATTCCAGGTCTTTGCCGACCAGGTAGGAAAAGGATCTTCCTCCCATGGTGAATCTGTGGATGCGCGGAACTGCAGCGAGGGCTTGATTGGAGGATCTTAGTTGTCGGGTGGGTGTGTAGAAGGACAGACGTGTGTTGAGGCATTCTGGCCCTAGTTTGTAGAGGGCCTTGTGAGCTTGGGTGAGGAGGCGGAATGTTATTCTCCTGTTAATGGGAAGCCAGTGGAGGTATTTCAGGTGAGCGGTAATGTGAGCTTGGCGAGGGATGTCCAATATGAGTCTGGCTGATGCGTTTTAGATGCGTTGGAGTTTTTTCTGTAGTTTGGCTGTGGTTCCAGCGTAGAGGGTGTTTCCATAGTCCAGACGGCTGGTGACCAGTGCGTGGGTGACAGTCTTTCTTGTTTCGGTGGGTATCCAACGGAAGATTTTTTTGAGCATACGAAGTACGTTGAAACAGGAGGATGAGACGGCGTTGACTTGTCTGGTCGTCGAGAGGGAGGAGTCTAGGATGAAACCTAGGTTACGTGTGTGGTCTGTGGGTGTGGGTGCTGTGTCCAGGGCAGATGGCCAACATGAGTCGTCCCAGGCAGAGGGGGATGATCCTAGGATGAGGACTTCCGTTTTGTCTGAGTTAAGTTTTAGGCGGCTGTTTTTCATCCATTCGGCAACTTCTTTCATACCTTTGTGAAGATTGGTTTTGGCAGTGTTGGGGTCTTTGGTGAGGGAAAGGATCAGTTGTGTGTCGTCAGCGTAGGAGATGATGTTGAGGTTGTGTTGGCGCGTGATGGATGTGAGGGGGCTCATGTATACGTTGAAGAGGGTTGGACTAAGTGATGATCCTTGTGATACTCCGCAGATGACTTCGGTACTCTCTGATTTGAATGGGGGGAGCCGGACTCTCTGGGTTCTCCCGGCGAGGAACGAGATGATCCAGTTCAAGGCTTTTCCTTGTATGCCGATGTTGCTGAGGCGTTGTATGAGGGTGCTATGACAGACTGTGTCGAAGGCGGCGGAGAGGTCGAGTAGGATGAGGGCAACTGTTTCTCCATTGTCCAGTAGTGTTCGGATGTCGTCTGTCTGTCACTGCGATGAGGGCGGTTTCGGTGCTGTGTTTGGCTCGAAATCCGGACTGTGAAATGTCAAGGGAGTTGTTGGATTCAAGGAAGGCGGCAAGCTGGCTATTGACGGCTTTTTCAATGACTTTAGCAGGAAATGGGAGGAGAGAGATGGGGCGATAGTTCTTGAGTTCAGAAGGGTCTGCTGTGGGTTTCTTCAGGAGGGCGCTGAGTTCGGCGTGTTTCCAGCTTTCTGGGAAGGTAGCGGAGTTGAAGGAGCAGTTGATGACATCGCGGAGATGGGGTGCGATGATGGAGTCTGCTTTGTTGAAGATGCGGTGGGGACAGGGGTCGGTTGGTGAACCTGAATGGATGGAGTTCATTAGGCGGATGGTGTCTTCCGTGCTGATTGGGTTCCAGGCGCTGAGGTTGTTAGAGGGCTGTTTAGGTTCGGAGGTGGGTGGAGTGGATTGTTCTTTGGAAGTGTTCTCAAAGCTGTTATGTATGTCGGCGATTTTGTTGTAGAAGAAAGAGGATAGTGAATCGCAGAGGTCTTGGGAGGGAGTAATGTCGTTTGAGGCTGCGGTGGGGTTGGTAAATTCTTTGACGATGTTGAATAGTTCCTTGCTGTTGTGGGCGTTGTTGTCGAGTCGATCCTTGAATGCTGATTTTTTGGTGGATCGGATCAATTGGTGGTGTTTGCGGGTGGCTGTCTTGAAGGTGGTCAGGTTGTCAGTGGTTGGATTTTTTCTCCATGTTTTCTCGAGAGTACGGCATAGTTTCTTGGATTTCTTAAGGTCTTCATTGAACCAGGGGGCCTTGTTTCTACCCTGTTTGGTTTGGTGGTTTTTAAGGGGGCTAATTCGTCAACGCTGTGAGTGATCCATTGTTTGAGTATGGTGGCAGCTTGGTTTGGGTCCGATGAGAGGGCGGGAGGGTTTTGGTTGAGTGATGTGAGGAGTTGGTCGGTGGTGATTTTGTTCCAGTTTCTTCGCGGAATGGGTTGTGGGGGGTTTTTGGTCGCGGTAGTTTTGTAGCTGAAGTGAACATAGTTGTGGTCCATCCAATAGAGGGCTGTGGTGTGATCGAAGGAGGTGTGCTTGCTGGAGGTGAAGATTGGGTCGAGCGTATGTCCGGCTACATGGGTGGGGGTGTCAACAAGTTGTTTGAGTCCGAGATTGGCTAGGTTGTCCAGAAGGGTGGTGGTATTGCTGTCGATTTTCTTTTCCAGGTGGAAGTTGAGGTCTCCCAGTAAAATTTAGTTTTCGGAGGTGAGGGCATGTGGGCTTATGAAGTCGGTGATGTCTTCGCAGAATTGTTTATGGGTTCCTGGTAGTCTGTAGATGAGGGTGCCTCTAAGTGTGGTCCTGGGGTTGGTGTGGATCTGGAAGTGGAGGTGTTCGGCGGTTGCAAGGTTGTCGTTGGAGCTGGTCGTGATTTTGATGGTGTTCTTATGGACGATGGCGATGCCTCCTCCTGTTTGGTTGGTGCGGTCTTTTTGGATGATTTTGTAGGCATCCGGGATGGATATGGCGATGTCAGGGGCTGATGAGGCGTTCATCCAGGTTTCTGTAAGGAAGGCGATGTCCGGTGAAGCAGTGTTGAGTAGGTCCCAGATTTCAGTGGCGTGTCTGTGGACTGAGCAGGTGTTCAGCAAGATGCACTTCAGTTGGTTAGAGCCGGAGCTGTGTTTGGAGTGAGTGGGATTGGTGTGGCTCTTGATGCAGGTAAATTTGCAGGAGTGGCAGGCGAAGGGACCGTGGGTACGTCCTGGGGCAGCATCGTAGCATTGTGGTGTGCGTCCGGGGTTAAGGGCTAGGAGGGTGACAGCGTCATACGTAATGCGGGAGGAGTGCGGTTTGCGGTAGCCAGGGGGTCCGGCGCTGGGCGCGGTCCAGGCACGGACGGGCGCAGATGGGCTTACCTTTGGCGCGCTTGGGGCACGACCGCTGCGCATGATCGCTGCGCGCAAAAGCATCTGTCATAAGTGGATAGTGGAGGGGGGTGGGGCGAGGGAGGGTCAGCTGGGAGGCGGGATCTGGGTGGAAGGGCGGGCTGGTAGGCACAAACAAACAAGATGGCAGCAAAACAAACTAACCAGGACGAGGTTGGGATGGGCAGAGGCGCAGGCAAAGATAAGCACAGGCGCTACAGTATGCAGCAGCACACTTTGATTGGCACGATGTGGGCTGAGAAGTAAATTGCGTAACTCTAAGTGAGGCAAATGCGGTAAGATCAGCTCAAGACACTCAATGTAGTGCGAGCGCAATCACCAATGCGATGTTAGCACGAAACCAAACAATGCAGTGCGAGCGCAATTTAAAATAATATTAACAATGCAGTGCGAGCGCAATTCTTAAAATTATATTAACAATGCAGTGGGAGCGCAATTCTTAAAATGATATTGGCAGATGATCAGATTCACAGATAGCGCTACGATACCACTTGCTGGAGGCAGGGAGCTGGGGGAGCGACCGCTTCTGACGATCCCCTACCGGCGAAATGCTGGTCCTCCATAAATCACCTGCTAATCCCGTCTTGGGCTAAGGTCATCAATGCCTCTCTGTCACAAGGTCAAATACCGGCCTGCTTAAAAACAGGACAAGTCATCCCGCTCCTAAAAAACCGACTGAGAACCCCTTAGATCCGAACAATTTCAGACCGGTAACCAATATTCCCATGTTGGCCAAAATTCTGGAAAAATGTGTCCAACAACAACTGAGCCTACACATCTCTGATTTCAAACTGCTAAACGATTGCCAATCCGGTTTTCGCCCAAACCACAGTATGGAAACTGCGATTCTGCACATAGTTGATGACGCCTTACTGGCTCTTGACCAGAACGAAACATGCCTCCTAATCTTGCTGGACCTGTCGTCAGCTTTTGACACGGTGAACCATGCCTATATACTCGACCGACTGAAAAACAGGATGGGTTTTGAGGGTACAGTGCTAATCTGGTTCAGCTCCTTTCTGGAAAATAGATCGCAAAAAGTCATTGTCAACCAAACCCTTTCAAGCGCAACCAACAATAATATAGGAGTTCCGCAAGGTTCAACGCTATCTCCGGCACTTTTCAATCTTTATGTAGAACCTCTTACGGAAATACTACAAAAAGACAACATTGCTTTCCATATGTATGCTGATGACACTCAGCTGTACATCAAGGTCGCGTCGACTGATAATATAAAGACAATGAATCTAGCTTTAACGAGACACTTCTATGGCTAACCAAGAACCACCTAAAGCCAAATCCTCAGAAAACTGAATTCCTACTTATTACTCAACAGAAAAGTAAAATAATGATTGCAGAATGGTCCAACCTCATCACTGCTCTAAATTGCACTCCGAAGATTGTTGAGTCAACTAAATCACAACACAATGGCAAAAAACGCCAGGTTCCACTTAAGCTACTTACGAAAACTAAAACCTTTTATAAATAAAGCAGACCTCAAAACAGCAGTCCAGGCATTGGTCATTTCAAGGATTGAATATAGTTGCACAACCTTAGCAGGGCTCCCTAAGATCTCAACAGCCCCATTGAAAGCATGTCTTAATGCAGCCACAAGACTTATAGCGGGATCAAAAAAATTCGACCATATCTCTCCTCACTTGAAAGTTCTCAACTGGCTACCTTTTGAAGCACGAATCCAGTTCAAGCTGGCATGCATTACTCACAAAGCAATACACAACAAATCTCCAGTCTATCTCGCCCAGAAACTCACGCTTTTGGGAGGGACTCGCTCCTCCAGGAGCAAAGCGGATCTACTACTGAAACCAGCACGTCTCCGTAAGAAAAAAACGTATGACCGAGCATTCTCAGGGGCAGCACCGAGAATTTGGAACGCCCTCCCCCTTGACATGAGAAGAATTCCATCCATCGCAACATTCAACAAGCATTTACAATGCAATGGTCTCGGCATTGTTAAAGTTAGACCTATTGGCATTGCTCATGACATTATTTTTATTTATGTTTTTGTTTTAAAACATAAATAAATGACATTGCCATTTACAATGCCAATAGCTTAATTGCTCGCAAATGCGAGACCTATTACATTTGCACCCACACACAGCCACACACACACAAAGCCACCCACACACACATACAGAGCCACCCAGTCATTCACACAGAGCCACCCACACACACACACAGAGCCACCCACACACGCACACATATTATCCATCCTGCTTGATCCCACTAACTTAAACAGACGTTGATGTGATTAGAGAGCACTTAGAGTCCAAGGAGTCCATTACTGGAAGAAGCACGTGCAGGCAGAGAGAAGGGCGGCGGGGGTTGAATGGAAAGGGTGAGATGTGGGGTGCTGAGTTGACCTATTGGTGGTGGGGGTGAAGATGGGAGTTGACTGGAGAGGAGGGTGAGCCATGAGTGAGGAGGGCGGGGGTAGAATGTGAGGAAAGTGGAGTTTAGAGATGCCTGTGGGAATGGGGGTGGTATGTGAGGAGGGTGGTTTGTGAGAAAGGTAGGGGATAGAACTGTGAGAATAGTGGGGTGTTGAGTTTAGGGGTCTGTGAGGGGGGGTGCTCTGCCTGTAGGCAGCAGTGGTACGCCTTGAGGACGGGTGGGTGAGAGAGGGTAGAGTGGATAGGTGGTGAAATGTGGGGAGGGAGAAGAGCTGTGACTATGGACAGGCGGAATACCATAGGAGGGTCCCTGGAGAAGGGCAGGGTTTAACAGAGAGACACTGACAGACAGAACACCCAGAGAGGCAGTATGGGCAGGACGGTTTCAATCAGGAATTGGCCGATGGCAGGAAACAGCGTGTGACAGAGGCGGGTAAAGACAGAGCTGAGGAGAGCCAGGGGCGGGAGGAAGGAAGAGGCACACACAGGCTGAGCCAGCGAGGAAAAGGGGCAGGCGTCTGAGGGCTCTAGTTGATGGAATGGCTGGGGGGGCATGTTGACTCACAGATAAACAGAAACACTAGGTGGTAAATGGTAAGGCCGAGGAAGAGGAGATGGAGTCAGACAGGCACTGAGCGCTGAGGGAAGAGGAGGGGCAGACAAAGATTGGCAACAGGCACAGCCAAACTCATGCTGACTGACGACCTTAGTGAGGAGCTGACATATTCACTTTCAAAGCGGGTGGGCAGCGCACCGAATCCCGCCAGAATCACTTACAAACACCAGAAGTAGGCACAGGAGGACTGTAAAAAGCGACAGACATGGAAAGGCACTAAAAGGCTCTGATGGAAACCGACAGAGAGGCTCTGATATGCAGCTAGAGACAAGCCCTAGCAGACGCACACTGACAGACACCGTCAGGGCCACAGAAAGCCACAGATAGAGTGGGAAAGAGGTGGCTTGAAGGCACTCAGACACCCCGGTCCTTGTGTAAAACGCTGCGCTTAGCAATGCCTCCGCCGCGGGCGCCGACGCTCGGCTCCTCTCCGCCAGCCACACGCACGAGTAACGAGGAAAAACAAAACTGGTCACGTGCACCATTAAGTCATGGCGGCGTCGGATTCCGACGAGCGGCTTCTGATTGGCCCGTGCAACATCACATGAGCGGTCTACGGTAGAAGCTCACGCGCGCGACCTGATCCAAAGGCGCGCGTCGGGAAAGCTGGGCGCGCGGCCAGCTCTTGTCTCCCTTCGTCGCGTTCTTTCTGTTCAAACGCCGCCTATAGTTCTCTGGCGAGAATGCGCTTTCAGCGCGTTACTAGCCCAGACCTAAAAAGGAAGCAACATTTTTATATGAGGAAATGTCTTCCCTAATACCCTACAGCTGTACTATATATATGTCATGCTGCCCTGCTGTTTGAATGTTCACACAAGCAGCTCACTGTACAATTATTGGACCTGTATATTCATGTTTTGTCTTATTATGTTGTATAGTTCTAGAGGCTTTATGGTAGTCTAGCTGTTGAACACTATATATTTGATGATGCCTTTCGTAACTGTCCACGAGTAATGGCTCGGAATATGTAAGGGTCGGGATGTTTAAATGCCCCTGTAAAGCGCTCTGATACCCTGTACAGGGCCATGTTTGCGCTATAGAAAACACTAAAAATAAAATAAATAAAATAAAATAAATAAAATTATAACATGCTATAATTAGAGTGGTTATGAATTCTGCTCTCTGTGAACTGCGCAGAGAACCCTTCTGTTCTCTCCCAGGAATCCAAGCGCAACACAAAGTGCACGTGGGAGTGTGTACCTGCTCAAACTTGAACTGTTTTTCAACCTTGACTTGGGTTCACATTTCAAAGCCCGAGACAACGACCATAAAGTAAAAGGTGCAATTTGCAAGGAATACCTGGAAAAGAATGCGGTGCTCGTTATTCTTGTCAAGAAAAGAGTGACGAGTTTGGTTCTAGGCTTTTGGAGGCCGGAGGCTGGGGTGTGATCTTGTGCGGGGTGAAGAGTCAGAACATCATTTTGACAGAAAGTGGAAATACTTGTGCTCTCTAAGAGGTCTGCTGTCAGTGCACGGCCTGTTATTTCTATTATCCTTTGCTTTGAAAATAATGCTCAGCTGAACAGAGCGTTCCAAGATTAAAGGAGCGGGTCATCATAGCATAAAATGCTGCTGGTTTTGGTCCCTGGAGGCTGGATCTCATGCATCGTAATCTATCCCCTGCAGCATGTAGCGTGGCACCCTGATGCGAACCAAATTGCATTATAATGGTTTAGACAAGTGCAGTCCTTTTTAAAAAAAAAAGTCTTTTAATCTTAGTCAGATTGTCATGTTTGTTTGTGAACCTTTTCAAAATGTATACTTGCTTAACTGTCAAACCTCACGCTTAAATGAGTTGTGCAGGTACTGCTGTGTTTATGTGCTGCATTAATGCAATGTGAGGTACGGTGATTTTTGTATTGTTTCTTCTTTTGAGTTTTAATTTCTTGTGCCTTTTATGTTTTAATTGTGTTTTTTTTACGTTGCTTAGTGTATGGAGTTGTGTTATTTTCTGTTGTTTACTTTAGATTGTTCACTACATGGTGTGACAGTTCTAGCCATAACCCGTGCATGCCTTTACAGTTCCCATGACATGCCAAGCAAGCATTTACCATTGTCTAAGGGGTTAAATATCAATGCTCTATCTCGTCAACTATTGAAGACATTAGTGAGCCCAAACTTGTGGCAGACACTTGAGTAAAACTAGCCCTTTCAGAGTTGACTTCATGTGATGCCACTCTAGGAGCATTATTCCGTTTTGACACGAGGTTAGAATCCTTCACGTTTGCAGCTTGCAGACTATGGCTGCTTTTCATGAAACAAATCCATCCGCACTGCCTGTTACAGGCTGGAAATCTCTGGTTATTAGTCGGGTCATGACTAAACCGGACTATTGCAACAGCTAACTGATGGGGCCTCTTTCAATGTTCATGATTGATAGTGATGCCGGGCAGGGTTAATTGAAACATTATTCTCTCTTAGCTGTAAGTGCAGTGAAAGAGGCCAACCTATAAATAATGTCACAATACTACTCAAATCCCCAGCTGACATCATCAAGCAACACAACCTTATAGAATGTTTATAGTTGGTGATTGATAGTGATATGGGAAAGGGTTAAGAGACAAGTTCTTTTTCCTCTCTGAAAATCACTTGAAAGAGGCCATCCGATAAATGATGTCATGACATAGCTCAAAAACTAAGCTGACATCATCAAACAAAGCAACAGTCTACTCTAGAATATTTATTGTTGGTTTCAAAACCTTAGCTAAAACCGTTCAATAAGTAGCCACTCACTTAACAATGCATGTTTAATAACAAACGTCTGATAGTGAATACGTTGAAGAGCCTGCATTGAAAAATGGGATAACTGTTACTGCATATAAATTCGTAACTCAAAGGTATCTCAGGTTCAGAAAAATAAATTGATTTGATTCATAGCCGAATATTGGTCATAATGTATGTTAGGTCCTACCTTTGGCAACCCAGAGTTTTAATGAAAGAACTGTTGTACTGAATGTGCATAAGCTATTTTATTCAATCTCGCCAATGCTCTTCTCTTCAAGATGCACCTTGATTTACCCTGACTTAATAGTACAACCCATGTGCTGGCTTGTAATTAATACTATGTCGTTCAGTCAGTAAGTGAATCTGTATTCCATTTACAAAAAAACCCATAGAAGAATATTGAATTTCATTTAAACATATTGTGGCTTCAAGTGGCAATCATATTACAAAAATCTAAAAAATCCAATAATAAGTTAATTTAAGCATAAGAAGAAATAAAATATTATCAAAAGTCTAAAATCCATCTGTGAACAATGCAACAGCAATTATCAAAAATTTTACAAAACTTTAAAAATCAAGTCATAACGTTACTTGTTCATAGAGAAATAGAAAAAATCTTATCAAAAGTCTTAAAACAGAAAAGTGAATGAGTAAAATTCTGCCCGGTACCCCTTTTCAAAGATGTGGCCCATTATTGAGTTAGATCACGACGTGGGGGGGTCAACATGTATTGTACGCCTCAATACGTTAACTATTATTGGGGCCCATCGATCTATGTTATCTTTAAATAAATCAATAGGGAACCTGTCCTGACCCGGAGCTTTTGTTCTTGGACTCCATTCAATTGCTGAAATTACGTGCTTTAGAGTAATGATATGGAGTTGGGTCACTCATAATTTTACTGCTTAGCGTATCTAGTGATGTGGTTCTATCATACACCTGAGAAAGAGGTGCCACCCACAGATGCACCGGAATGATCGTATCCATACTTGTATTATGGATTTCTTTTTTAAAAAAGTGTCATTTACAATTTCCCCAAAATGTTATGTATTATAGCTGTCACTGGACTCACGTTATTGTTCCCAGGCTTCCTGCCTTATGGATTTCTTCCTCTCCATACCGCCTCTTTGTGGTGTGATCTTTACATCCTCTCTTCCTCCACCACTCTTAAAGACTTTTTTAGAGCTTATTTAGGCAGCTATGCACGGGAAAGTAGGCCCCATCAAACCATTTATTTTTCTTTGGCTCCCTACATGGGAGTGGCAAGATTAAGAGCTCTTTAATAGATTTGCAGATTTCATTATAGATTTATAGGCCCTGAGAATGTGTGAATGATCTTCCCCTCACACACCATCAGATGTCCCTGGTCCCTGGCAACCAGTTCTGTCAACAGGTGTCTTGATTCTATAGTAGACCATTTACGCAAAATGCCTCTATTTTTATTTACTTCTATTGGTTGAACACCAGGAGTGTGTTTTAATTGCCTCTAGATAATAATGCCAGAGGATCATAATTAGGGCACCCTGTTTTATGGAAAATATTTGTTTTGCATTTCTATCTGTATTTATCCAAATTAATTTTTTGCTAGCTTTGTCTGTATTTATCCATATTTATTTTGTACCTACTGTAAAAGTTGAAGCTGAAGTGGATATATATCTCCCTTTATATAACCTGCAAATGTTGATTATCCTGTTTGAACGTCCAGTAGGGTTTTGCAGTTACAGTATAATACTATGAGTGGAAGCCATTTACATTGAACAACAGCTTAAACCACTGTACTGATGCACTTATTCATGCTTCATTAAGAAATCTTTTTAATTTTTTTAACTCCCCTTGCTGTCAATCTGTACAGCTATTAGCTTAGTACTCATGATTGACAGTAGTGAGAATCATCCAAAATAAAACCAATTTTTCATACTTATTCTTGTTTAAAAATAAATACAGACCTGGAAATAGATGATATTCTGTCTGAATTTATCTGTAAAAATCAGTAAAAACAGAAAAATGTGAGCCTTAATTATGAACACTAAAACAGTTCTGAAGATTTGTAAAATTAGAAACCTTTTGACATCATTTATTTAAAATGACAATGGAATTAATCATACTGCCTATACCATTACCAGTGATGGTAAATAGTTTCAAGACTTTGATTCAGGACTGTTGCTGGGCTAAATCTAGTGTGAGTACTGACTCCTGCCTACTAACATCTTATTGAAGACATTCCCACAAGGGTTACGCTCAAAGTGCAGGTGATCCACATTATCTTGCCCCAGTGTACCACGCACAACATTCTTTGAGATGGTACAGAGTACCCGTTTAATTCAACAAGTACCACACCCAAAGCCTTACAGTTAAAATTGTTGTGATAGCAATTAATAGGAGCAATTGTCAGACTGACAGGAAGGCACAATTTGAACGAGTTAAGGGAAGTTTGCTTATCGTGCTTGCTAAAGAAACATACACTAAGGTTAACAAACCACCTCTATGATGCCCTGACCTGGAAGCAGCAGCCGGTGCCTCAAGGGAATATGTCCATTATCAAGCGCCCAGGTCTCCTATAGGCGAAAAATATGGTATTCCCTTCTCAAGCCTTTTCAGTTACGGGGGCGAGGCGACGCAGGCGATCGAGATGGGCGCCCGGGCTTGAAGCTCCGCCGGCCCGGCGCCGTTCCTGCTGATTTCACCTGATTCAAGAGATGTAGAATGCAGCGGACACTCTCCCATCATGTCCGGGAGTCACTGCGGAGAGATTTGAAGCCCTGATTCGCCCACCACGAGGAGAGACATAGCATTCCTGCGAGCCCGCACTACTGGGCCATGAGTGCAGACCCGACTGCCTCCCTAGTTACCGGGGCTCCTATGAGGCACGGCACTGGACATCGGAGGTAAGCTGCGGCCTTGTCGGGTCCCCGGCGTTGGATCTGCCCCCCTGCCCCGCTTGCTCGGATTCCCTCCCCCCGTCTTCCCAGCTGGGGCTGAGTGCCGGTCCCCATTGTGTGCGTGGCAGCCGCGGGGATCTTCGGGCCTCGTGGGTGTCGCTGCACCGGGCCTCTGTGTGCTTGCTTTCGGCAGGTGGGTGGCAGGCTAGTGAGGGGGGCCCTACGTTTTGTCTGGGGGGGGGGCCGCCTATGTGTTGGCTCCCTTTTGGCTTGCTGGCTGCCTTCCCTCGCCCATATGCGGACTCTGCTGCGGAGGAGGCAACGTGAAATGGCGCCACATTGCTCCTGATCCGCCAACACCTTTGGGCCTGGCCGTTGTCTGCCTGCTTAGGCTCGCCGTGCTTCCCGATTGCTACATGTACTGTGATTGTTGAAGGAGGCACGACGCTTGCGGCTGCACAGTGAAGAAGGCACACGTTTTGTGTGTTATTTCTGTTGCATGATGGAGACTCTGTGACTTAATTATATTTGCCACAACTGATCTTGGTGGTAGGAGCACCAGGCACCCTTACCTGTTCTCGCCCTTTGGAGGATAGACTAGCTGGAGCTACTTATATTTTGGACCCAGGGGCATTGTTTACACCCTTTCGCCTGGCCAGTGTTGCAACCTGCGCTGTGTTGGTGTAGCGCATGCTGTGTGGCAGCTCTGCGCTTCCCTGCTCCTGTGGTGGGGCCGGGCAAAGACTTTACACTCCTCTCACCCACCTACCTTTCGTGCTCTGCTCTGCTCCATTTGTGTCCACAGACGCAGTTGTTGTTACCTACAGTATGAGGAGGAAAGATCCTAAGGAGCGCACGCTGCAATTTGAAAAAGCTCCTGACCCTGCCTCGGACGATCTCTGAGATAAGGCGGATTGGGCACATGGCTTGGATGATGCAGATGACCCTGCCCCCCTTGTAGTGGCCATGCTTATAGAGATGAGAGCTGGGTTTAGAGCGCTGGACGGACGATACGATGCGCTAGACAAGAAATTGACAGACATAGGCGTGAAGGTCCAGGCGCATGACCGGCGGTTAGATGTGGTGAAGGCCAGGGTCTCCGACATCGAAGACGGAGCGGCGGCGTCACAAAAACGTCTCAAGAGGGTGTCAAGTCAAGTCAGTTAATTTATATAGCGCGCTACATACCCAGAGGGTCTCAAGGCGCTTGAGGAAGGGTGGGGAATTACTTGTGAGTTCCAGGTTTTAGCCGCCAGGTAGGAGAAGGATCTTCCTCCCATGGTGGTTTTGTTGATGCGAGGTACAGCAGCAAGGGCTTGGTTGGAAGAGCATAGCTGGCGGGAGGGGGTGTAGAAGGAAAGTCGTGTGTTGAGGCATTCGGTGTCCAAGTTCGTAAAGTGCTTTGTGTGCGTGGGTTAGGAGGCGGAATGTTATCCTCTTATTGACGGGAAGCCAGTGGAGGTTTTTCAGGTGATCAGAAATGTGGTCTTTACGCGGGATGTCTAGTATGAGTCTGGCTGATGCGCTCTGGATGCGTTGGAGTTTTTTCTGGAGTTTTGCGGTGGTTCCGGCGTATAGGGTGTTTCCGTAGTCCAGGCGGCTTGTAACCAGTGCGTGGGTGACCGTTTTTCTAGTTTCGGTGGGGATCCAGCGAAATGTTTTTTTGAGCATGCGAAGAATGTTGAAACAAGATGATGAAACGGCGTTGACTTGTCTGGTCATCGAGAGTGAGGAGTCCAGGATGACGCCCAGGTTCCGTGCGTGGTCCGTCGGGATGGGTGCTTTTCCAAGGGCCTCTGGCCACCAAGAGTCGTCCCAGGCGGAGGGGGAGGTACCTAAGATAAGGACTTCTGTTTTGTCTGAGTTCAGTTTCAGACGGCTGTGCTTCATCCACTCAGCTACTTCTTTCATTCCTTCATGTAGGTTGGTTTTGGCGGTGTTAGGGTCTTTGGTGAGTGAGAGGATCAGTTGAGTGTCATCAGCGTAGGAGATGATGTTGAGGTTGTGTTGTCGTGCGATGGCCGCGAGGGGGCTCATGTATACGTTGAAGAGGGTGGGGCTGAGTGAAGATCCTTGTGGCACGCCACAAATGACTTCAGTGGCCTCTGACTTGAATGGTGGGAGGCGGACTCTCTGATTTCTTCCGGCAAGGAACGAGGTGATCCATTCCAGTGCTTTTCCTTGGATTCCGATGTTTCTGAGGCGTTGTAACAGGGTGCTATGATAGACTGTGTCGAAGGCTGCGGAGAGGTCGAGGAGGATGAGGGCGACTGTGTCTCCATTGTCCAGTAGAGTTCGAATGTCGTCTGTTGCTGCGATGAGTGCAGTCTCAGTGCTGTGTTTGGCACGGAAGCCGGACTGTGAGGAGTCGAGGGATTTGTTGGTTTCGTGGAAGGCGGCGAGCTGGTTGTTGACAGCTTTCTCGATGACTTTGGCCGGGAATGGAAGGAGCGAGATGGGGCGGTAGTTTTTGAGTTCGGTGGGGTCAGCTGTGGGTTTTTTCAGAAGGGCTCTGAGTTCGGCGTGTTTCCAGCTTTCCGGGAAGGTGGCGGAGTTGAGGGAGCAGTTGATGACGTCTCGGAGGTGTGGTGCTATGATGGAGTCAGCTTTGTTGAAGATGTGGTGAGGGCAAGGGTCTGTGGGAGATCCTGAGTGGATGGAGTTCATCAGGCGGATGGTGTCCTCAGTGGAGATTGGGTTCCAGTCATTAAGGATGTTCAAGGGGGGTGAAGGTGCGACAGAAGATTGGGTGGGTTGGTCTCCTTGTTGGTTGTCGAAGCTGTTATGGATGTCTGCGATTTTGTCGTGGAAGAATGAAGCTAGGGAGTCGCAGAGGATTTGAGAGGGAGTGATGTTGTTGGAGTTGGCAGTGGGGTTAGTAAACTCTTTGACGATGTTGAATAATTCCTTGCTGTTGTGGGCGTTGTTGTCTAGCCGGTCTTTGAGTGCGGCTTTCTTGGCAGTCCGGATCAGTTGGTGGTGTATGCGGGTGGCGTTTTTGAAGGCGTCCCTGGTGCTGGTGTTTGGGTCTTTTTTCCAGGCCTTTTCAAGGGAGCGACAGAGTTTCTTGGATTTCTTAATATCATCGTTGAACCAGGGGGCGTTTTTGCTGCCTAGTTTGATTTGACGTTTTTTCAAAGGTGCTAGGTTGTCGGCGCTGTTGGTTAGCCATTGAGTGAGGTTAATGGCTGCTTGGTTGGGGTTCGAAGAGTGGGCAGGGGGGTTTTGAAGAAGTGATGAGGAGATCTGGTCGATGGTGATTTTGTTCCAGTTTCTTCGCAGAGTAGGTTGAGGATGGTTGTGGGTTGTGGTCTTTTTGTAGACAAAGTGAACGCAGCTGTGGTCCGTCCAATGGAGAACTGTGGTGTGGCTGAAGGAGATATGTTTGCTGGAGGTGAAGATAGGGTCGAGTGTGTGACCTGCGTAGTGAGTGGGGGTATTGACAAGTTGTTTGAGTCCGAGGTTGGCGAGATTGTCCAGAAGGGTGGTGGCGTTGCTGTCGTTGCTCTTTTCCAGGTGAAAATTGAGGTCTCCCAATAGAATGTATTCCCCGGAGGGGAGGGCGTGTGGGGTGATAAAGTCAGTGATGTCTTCACCCTATTGTGCTCGGGGTCCTGGTGGCCTGTAGAGGAGGGTGCCTCTGAGTGTGGTCTTGGGGTCGGTGTGGATCTGGAAGTGAAGGTGTTCGGCGCTAGCGAGGTTGACGTCTGAGCTGGTTGAGATGCGCATGGAATTCTTATGGACGATGGCGATGCCTCCTCCTGTTTGGTAGGTGCGGTCTTTTCGGATGATCTTGTATCCTTCCGGGATGGCAATGGTGATGTCTGGGGCTGAGGAGGCGTTCATCCATGTTTCTGTTAGGAAGGCGACATCCGGAGAGATGGTGTCTAGTAGATTCCAAAGGTCGATGGCGTGTCTTTGGACCGAGCGGGTGTTGAGCAGGATGCATTTTAGGTGGTTGGTGTCGGATCTCAGTTTGGAGTTAGTGGATGAGGAGTTGGTTTTGGTGCCGTCATACTTGCAGGAGTTGCATGTGAAGGGTCCATGGGTGTGTCCAGGAGCGCCTTGGGCGCAGTTGGGGAGTCGGCCGGGGTTTAGGGCTAGGAGGGTGGAGGCGTCGTATGTAATGCGGGTGGGGTGGGTGGTACGGGGGCCAGGGGGTCTGGTGCTGGGCGCGGTCCAGGCGCGGACGGGCGTAGACGGGCTTACCTTTGGCGCACCTTCGGCGCGCATGGGGCGCGGCCGCTGCGCGTGATCGCTGCGCGTACTGACATCGGTCATATATGGATAGTGGAGGGGGAGGGGCGAGGGCGGAGCAGCTGGGAGGCGGGAGGCGGGGTGGATAAAGAATGAGGATTTGGAGGGCTGCAGTCATCGAAACAACATCCGCATTATTGGTGTGCCGGAGACCACTACCACTGGCCGAGTGGACATCTTTGTTGAGCAGTTAATAACAGATTTGTTCGGTAGGGAGGCCTTCACGCAGGGGTTTGTGGTGGAGCGGGCCCACAGGTCTTTGGGCCCCCGCTCCAAGCCAGGTTTGCCTCCGAGACCAATCATCGCCAGACTCATGAACTTCAGGGACAGGGATACAGCCCTCGGCTCTGCTCGTGAACGAGGAAAGGTTCAGTTGCGGGGGAATAAATTGTCTTTTTTCCCTGATTTTACCATCATGGTCCAAGACCCGAGGCACAAATTCAATGGCGTCAAGGCCACCCTGAAAAATCTGGGGCTTAGATATGGCATGCTTTATCTGGCTAGGTTGAAAGTGGATGTGGACGGGCAATTCCATATTTTTGAGTCTCCGACTGTGGTGCAGGAGTTCTGCCAAGATTACAAAAAGACATACAGCGCGATGGCGTCAACTCCTCGTACTGCTTCCCCTCCTCAAAGTGGGTCACAGGCCAGGGTTGACCTCTTCTCCGATCCCGGAACTGGTTGATCCGTTACTGTATTTTTTTTTTGGGCCTGCTGTGTTAGTGTTACGTATGGAAACTTATCCTGTTTTGATACTGCAACATTTAATAATGCCCGGCTGGCGTGGCGTTGCTGAGCCTTATGGTGAACACCTAGGTTTCTTTACTGTATATGCCGAGTTTCTGGTGTGTAAAGTTGCTGTCAGCATTGATATGGTTGTCTACATTGCACCGTCCTTTGAATTTGAATTTAAAAGAATTTGTAAAGCGCACGTCTACCAAGCGGTTTCTTGGCGCTGGGGGATGCTGAAAACCAGGGGTAGGGGTGCAAAGGACTAAGATGGGAAAGCTTGCAGGAAAAGGAACGTTTTAAGGGCCCTGCGAAACTCCATATATGAAGCAGCAGATCTGATAACAGACGGGAGTGCGTTCCAGAAGGTGGGGGCGAGGACAGAAAATGACATGCCTGCTTTTCTTGAAGCGGGGTACAGAGAGAAGAAGCTGGTAGAGGAGCGTAACTCTCTGCTGGGACAGTAGGCCTTAATAGCGGAAGAAATGAAAGCGGGGGCAGTCCCCGCCCGAGCCTGAAAAGTCGTGCAGCCCAGCTTAAAGAGAGCCCATTCTTTAACGGGTAACCAGTGTAGTGATTTGAGTAGGGGAGTAGTGTGATGGGATTTGGGTAGCCCATAAATCAGGCGGGCAGCCTGATTTTGCACTAGCTGAAGGCGTCGAAGGGCATAGGCGGGAACACCGTTGTACACGATATTCCCGTAGTCTAACCGCAATAGGACCATCGCCATTAGAATCAATTTTAAAGCAGGGAAAGAAAAAAAACGGGAGATTTTCCGGATGGTGCGGAGGGTAAAAAAACAGGAGGAAACTACGGAAATAATTGGTTAGATGGGTGGGGTTCTGCCTCGTGAGGGTTGGAACGAGGCTGGGCGGTGGGCGGGGAGGGGACATTTGCTAGTTTTTCATACATTTTTTGTGAGGTTTGCACAGTTTATTGGTACAAGGCTCCGGTTTGCTTTGATCGGCCACATACTTGTCGTATTTGCCTTTAAATGGTACAGTTAGGTTGGCAGCCCGGTCCCTTCGGGCTTTCTTTGATTTCCTGGAATGCTAGGGGGCTGAACAACAGCCGCACACGGAGACAGGTCCTAAATTACATTGCACGGCACAATATTGACATCGTTTACATGCAGGAGACACACCTATCCAGATCTACTAAATCACCTGTGGGTGCCCATAGATATTTTTCCAACTACAGTAGTTATGCCAGGGGGGTGGCTATGTTGATACTCAAATGATTCCCTTTCTCTTTACGCAAGACGGTGGAGGATGGGGAGGGCTGCATGCTGATTGTGACTGGCTCGTTGATAGGACATAATGTTGCATTGGTCTGTGTTTTATGGTCCCAATGTGGATTCTCCTGACTTCTATCATGAGTTACAGGTGAGCTTACTGGCCCTGGACCCTTGCTTGGTGATAATGGGTGGAGATTTTAAGTTATTGCTCGATCCCACTAGAGACAGCACGTCCTCCTCACCTGACACAAAACCCCACTCACGCCGTACGCTCCAAGACATCTGTGGGTGTTTCTCCTTGATAGACGTTGAGAACAAACAACACCCACACCTCGCAGCCTACACGCACTCTTCTGGGTTCCACAATACCTGGACTAGAATAGACTATTGGTTGATTTCACCTGAAGTTGCTGGGTGGTTGAGTGGGTTGGTTACCTTACCACGGATGTTTTCGGATCACTCTCCGGATGTGCTTAAGCTTAACAATCCCAGGCCTGGAAGGAACGAGAGACAGTGGCATTTCCCTGGGAGAGCACTGCTAGATCAGGTTTCCCTTGAGGAAGTGCGGGAAGCCATTGAGGAGTACTTCGAACTCAACACCGGGTCGGTAGATACTTTGGCTATGCTCTGGGAGGGTTTTAAGGCCTATATCAGTGGCGTCTGCATTGCAAAAAATGCGGGGGTATTGAGAGATCTCCGTTCCACTTTGAGCCGCATTGAGACAGAAATTTCTGCTTTAGATCGGAATCTGGTGGGGTCTGATTCAGAGTCTGGGGAGGCCCGGCGTTTAGCCTTGATGCTTGAGTTTAGGGATACAGCTGAACAGGAGTTGTTATTTCTCAACAAACAACATGTCGCTAGACGCTTTGGTGAGGGCGAACGACCCGGTAAGATTCTGGCACATATGCTCCGCCCCGAGTGATAAAATCCACGTTACTGAGCTTTTAGGCCCGGATGACAAGTTGCTACACTCCACCCCGTACATAAATAACACATTCCTCTCCTATTTTAAAACATTATACACGACCAAAGTCACAGGGAATCTTTGCGATCAAGGGGAATATCTCGCCGAAATCGCGCTGGCGTACTTGGAGCGTCATATGCAGGATTTCCTGTCCATTCCCATTTCCCAAAAGAGCATAATTGAGGCAATAGAGGCATTATGGGGTTCTTCGGCGCCCGGTCTCGACGGGTTTTCCGTGGATTTTTATAAAACATATAAGGATATATTAGTCCAGAGATTGGTAGAGGTCTATGCTGAGGCGCTAGAGGTAGGTATCCTTCCTCCTACGTCTAGGGAAGCGGTCATCATCCTTCTTCCAAAACCGAGCAAGGACTCCCGGTTCTGTGGCTCCTATAGGCCGTGTCCATGCTAAATCTTGACTACAAGATACTGGCTAAGGTGATGGCTGTACGGTTGTCTCTATTGATGGAAAAGATAATTTCTCCAGCCCAGTCTGGTTTCGTCCCTCATAGATCCACCTCACTTTACTTACGCACTCTGTTCACGGTGTTGCATAGAATTGACCCTACCATACCTGCCGCGGCAGTGCTCCTTGACGCCAAGAAGGCATTCGACTCCTTGGAATGGCCATTTTTTCTATCTGTCATGCGTCATATGGGAATGCATGAGGGCCCATTAGTTCGGCATTTCCAGGCATTTCCAGGCAAAACCTTTGCATTGTGGCTTACAGTTGCGCACAGGCCCACTTTTGGGGTCAATGTCTGCTGATTATATGTCAGACTACCCCATCTCAACCTCGACCCCCTTTTCCAGGAAATTATGCGCTTTGGCAGGTTTTCTAGTCTTAGTGTCAATTGGCATAAATCTGTTATTTTCCCATTGACTACTAGCACGACTCCATGGACACTCGAATTCCTGCTTGAATGATGCCTGGATGCAATGAAATATCTCAAAGTTTACATACACCTGGACACCGCTACTATTATCAGGCTAAATTATGGCCGTGCGATTGATCTTTTGGAATCACAGGTTAATAGATGGTTGCAACTTCCCTTATCGATGGCCGCAAGAGTGGCCATTATCAAAATGATAGCCCTCCCTCGTTTCTTGTATCTTTTCAACAACATCCCCATTCCTCTTACTCAGACCTTCTTTCTACAATTGCAATCACTTCTGCTGCGCCTCGATTTGGGGAGATAAGACACCACATGTTAGTTGGCAAACCCTAACCATACCGTAAGAAAGAGGTGGCCTCGGGGTATCGGACATGTATCTTTATTATCTGACTGCACAATGTTGCTATTCCTACGCCTGGTATCAACCTGAGGCTCGGGTTCCATATTTGAAGCCAGAAGCTGACCTAGTACTTCTGCAGAAATTGTCTGCCATTTTACCCACGGGCATCCCGAGAGACTCTCGGGACATTCAGACGGTGTCCACCACTTGCTGGACATGGGACAGGTTACGCAGGATGTTGGGTTTAGTTCAATTATACTCCCCGGCTTTGCCCCTGCCTAACCCATCATTGCTGCCCATAACAGGTGAGGTCTTGGTTCAGTGCACACTGGAGAAGTTTTAGATTCGTACAATTGGTAACCTGTTTCGGGACGGCCATATCTTCTCGATATCGGAAGAAGCCCGGTTTAGTGATCGTTCCTTTATGGATACTTTTGTATTGACACGCATGTATTCCATTTTACATGCGACTTCCCCTACATTTCCGGCTGCTCCCGAGCCGACGTCACCACTGACCCTAATTATAGAGTGCTCATTGGGCGCACATTTGGTGTCCAAAATTTACAAACAATGCATGCTGTCTCGGCCGTTCTCTGATACTAGGGCCCGCGCGGCAAGGGAGCTTGATTTAGGCAAGCCTATTCCTGATGACCAATGGGAACAGTGCTGCAGGGCAACGAGGGAGGTGTCCCTAAACACCCGACATAAGTTGCTTCACTTCAAGTTTCTGCTCAGGATGTACCACCCCCGCATGGTCCCACAAGACAGACCCCGCAAGACCTCACCACTGCCAGAGATGTTTGGCTCCTTTTGCTGATTTTGCCCATCTCTCATGAACCTGTCCCAGGCTACAGCAATATTGGTTCCAGGTGCACACCACACTTGGGGGCATCCTCTCCATGACATGAATTCCCACTCCTGAGATTGCACTACTGGGTTATGTGGTAAATTTTCCCAAGAAGGTCAGGAAATTTGCTGCGCTTGGCTTTCTCTTGGCCAAGCGTGAGTTGGCATTGCTGTGGGGTAGCAAGAGGGTTCCTTCCCTACAGGCGTGGCTCCGCAGTTTAGCTTTTTGTAATGTAAATTGAGAGGAATATGCTGCACTCATGCCTAGCTCTTCGAGATCTGTGGATATTTGTGGACCGTACAAAGTGTACATCACTAGTAAGCGTGCTGGAGCAGTCACACTGATGGCAAGTGGTATTGTTCCTGAGGGTGTCGGCTAGGTGCCTGTAGTGACACGACGGCCCAAATGTTACGTACGTACTTTCTTCTCTCCCTTTTTATGTACATTAATGCTGTATCACTGTGTATGTGGAAGGGTGCTTAGGTTCTTGCCTAATCCTGACAATGTGACTGCATTATGAGCTACTTGATAATGTGCCTGTATGTATCCCCTACATTCCATTGTATACTGATGCCATTAACTGCTACCTGTATTTTATAACATACTGAATTTTACTTATGCCTGTACCGGGATTGTGCAACGCTCTATTCACACTATTTTGTTTATGATTATTTAAAACTGAAAATAACGTATTAAAAAAAAGTCTTTCCAGTTACCATCATTCAATTTACTGGCAATCCTGGGTACATTCCAAAAAAGCAGATTAAAATGTAATGATATTGCCACAGTACATGTTTTGGGAGTTAGCATTATCCCAGCTTGCATAGATAAAGCTTCTTCCTCAGAGTCTGTGAGTTGAGTCTTTGGCCTCCAGCAGTACAAAGTCTTCTACAGAGATGCATTCCCTTAAGGAGTGTAGACAGCAATCTAGATTCCTTGTGACCGAGTCATTCTTAAGTGTGGGATGTTCTTTTGAAAACTTCCTTTCCATGGTAACTGGGCCACTGACTACTACCCTGGTCTTCTGATCATTGGTGTAAGTAATGAGTTGCATATCCCTACTGGGTCCTTTTTACTTGTAAGTCACTCAACGTGCATCAATGGTGTGAATCAGTTATGGGTCGCAATGGTTGGCTGCCTAAACAGTGGTGTTGGTAGAACAGCAGGTCAGTGGGGCTTAGTATTGCAAGGCCTGTAAAGTAGCCAAGAGGAGTTGCCTTAAAGTTGCTCTGCGATGTCCCTTTGTGTGTCAGTCTCTGGAGTATAAAACCAACTGCGGATCCCTAATATGATTTACAACACATTCCACTTTCTCCCTTTAAGGGCTGTTGCCCACCTAAGATACTCTCCGAATGGGGATGATATCTCCATGCAATGCATCACAAGCTGGGATTCCTAAGTGCTTTATCTATTGAGTGAATGACTTTGTTTTTTAATTAGTGGTTGCCTTCAGTTTGGTTTGGTTGTGAGGTTGGGCCATTTTGAAGCAAAATAGCTAGGGGCATAGCTTCTAGCATGAGTTGCAGTGCCTTGGGGTATTGATCCCATCGGAAGAATTAACATTCCAGGGCATTGTTATTTCTGAATCTAAGAGAGGCGGTGTGGTCCCAGTGTTCGACACTTGGCTAATATGTTTTGGGATCATTGATGATTTCCTCGAAATGGTGTTACCGCAAACACTAGTTGCCATTAAAAGTTCAATTGTGGGATTCGCCTGCTGTCCCATAGCCACCACCTTTACTATAAATGCTTTATTCGCCCTAGCACCACCAGTGAGGCCCTTGCTCTAATCATTTCTTCAGTGTAGAATCCATGCCTCTGAGTAGGGAAAGTATAGGGTCAATCAGTGAATTAGGCACCCTCAAGATCCTTAACTTGTTTATTTACAGTGTTGCTTCCTATAAGTGCAGGGCTTTGTGCTTGATATGGGGCAAGCCCTGATTCATATTGACTGTTATGGGGGGTGTGAGCTAGTCACTATTTTAAGTAGTAATTTCGTTCCTGGAAGTGGTTTTTCCTGGGCGACTAATCATATGGTGCTTTTTGTTTTTCTTTTTGGCAGCTGGAGAACCTAGTGGTTCATTGCTATTAAATTATCTATTATTAGATTTAAGTAATACATCGGCAGTGAAAATACAGGGACTAGATGTGCACATATACACATTGAGTGGGCTCATTGCCTAGATGGTCAGTGGTAATGTTTGGGTCTGGATGATTGTCCATGAACTTGGAAAATGCTTTTTAGTTCTTGCTTCCACGCACTCAATCTCTGAGTTAATTGCACTATTGGCATTGGTTAAGAAGCTGGCAATTGAAGCTGTTATTGTGTGATCTTTTAAGGGACATGGATGAAATTATATATTTTCTCTTACCCATAATTTCTGGTCACGGATGGCCGTGGCATCAGGAGAATAAACAGCTTTGAGACCCATGAGTGTTGTCCTAGCCCAACCTTGTTCGGCCGCAGACGAACTTGCGTCCCATGCCATTGGTCTCAGAAACGCCTTATATGGTGCAGATTTTAGGCATTGCCAGTGGAGGAGTCTGGGGCTTGTAGTTCTGGCCCCCGTGGAAGCCTAGTTTGCAGAAAGAAGAGAGGCATGTCATTCATACGTCACAATAACTGTGGTACTCCCTGAGAGATGGATTCCTAAAAGCCTGTGGCACTGTGTCGAATTCCATGCATCACATCTTATGTTCATACTTGTGAGCCACTCTAATGACATTGGCTTTACCAGGTGTGAGTCCAAAACCTTACCGTGGTACAGTCACACTTACCGCACGTTTTTGATAATCCAACATGGCGACTTCCATAGTGCCAACATGTGACACAGATATTAGCCCCCCGTAACATGGTCTCTTAGTGAAGAGCTGACATCAAACAGTGGCAAAAAAGAAGAGCTGGAAACCCCTTCCTAGAGTAGGTTGCCAGCTCCTTTTTGAGAGCCCTGCACAGCTGATACCCCTTATGCCATTAATGGTGTGAAACCTCCCCATGACATCACTGGCAGACTTAGAAGCGTTTTTGTTTTTTTTGTGGCGCGGGAACTGCCATGAAGCTGATGCCTGCCGTAACGTCTTTGCGTGCAGGGTACCAGAAGGCACACCAGTGGGATGGCCGCCTTGAGGTGAGTAGATTGAGGGGTTGCGGTAGCCCACTAGTGCCTCTGCAATCCCTCTTGTGGTCTCTCATGCGCCCAGCCAACATCAGGTGCAGGCTTCAGGCGAGAAGCCACAGGAGCACTGCGCCGATTTCACCTTGTGGAACATACATATATAATGCAATTTTTGTCTTACATTCATTCCCAAATACAGTTTGTTTTGGGTAAGTGCTGTGTTGATGTAAGTCAGTACATATGCCATGAAGGGGATTCTTTGACCCCTTACCGAAAACTGAAAATCTTTGTTGCTAAAAAATTTCCAAACAGAATCACCTTGTATTTGTATATGGATGTAATATTACAAAGCACCTTTTTAGGGCTCGGCCTACGTCACCACTTCGTCAGAAGTGGGGCGGAGCTCTGAGCCGTTTTGTTACGGGGCTCAGAATAGCGAAGTAAAAATTCCTCAGTGCGCGAGATTTCTCGGTAGTTCATTTTGGCATCTGCATGCTAATTGGTCCTTGCAGTGCTGTGTTTGTAGTAGCCTTAACGCAATAGGCCATATGGATTTCAGTTTCTGCACTTCCTGCATATTCTGTGTGGTTACTCGCAGGGGAGTGTAATAAATTGTCAATTAGGAGCTGTCAGGGTGCAGTGGTAATTGAACCCAGATGTTTGGGGCGCGTTCACCAGTCTGCATTGAGTTTGGTGGGCGCGCGTTCGTGCAGGTACGAAACGGAATTCTTTTCACTGGCTTACGAACAGTCCTACATTTTGCCGCATTCTCCTCATGTCTTCAAAGGGGCTCATGTCTTGTTCAGCAACAAAACCAAAACAATCTGCTTTTTTCAATACGTCGTCTGCACAGATCACTTCTCTTGGCTCTCTGTGATGAATGTGTAATTTGTGGAAGCGCACAACTGCTGCTGAATGCTCTTGGGCTCAAGCCCGCCGTATGAGTGAACAATGAGGCAGACTATGCGCTGTAGAGAGAAAGCTCAGGCAGATTGAGATGGCCCATTGACTTTATATACATTGATATGTTTTCGCCGCTTTAAGTATTTTGGCTGGGGTGTACAAAGGGTGAAGAATAAAGAGATCCTTTGAGCAGACGATGAAGTGGATACTGTGTGAGGGATGAATAAAGCGCTCCTTGGGGCCGTGGGTGTGGAGGGCAGTCAGAGCAGCACCCCCAACACATGCAGGCTGCAGGGGTCAATGCCATTGAAATCAGATCTGTCGTCCCGTGACTATCAAATGGCAACAGGAGAGGGAGGGGCGGGGGTAAGGAAATAAATAATAACAAGTAGGTTGATTTTAGGTGCAGGGATACACAGGCACTGCTCACACACACAAACACTGTTGACACACACGGACACTGCTCACACACACATGCACTTCTCACACACAAAGGCACTTCTCACACACACACAGGCACTTCTCACACACACAGGCACTTCTCACACACACAGGCACTTCTCACGCACAGGCACTGTTCACACACAGACACTGGTCGCACACAGACACTGCTCACACACACAGGCACTTTTCACACACAAGCACTTCTCACACACACAGGCACTTCTCAAACACAGGCACTGTTCACACACAGGCACTGCTCGCACACAGACAGTGCTCACTCACACAGACACTGCTCTCACACACAGACACTGTTCACACACACAGACACTGTTCACACACACAGGCACTGTATACACACACATGCTGCTCACACACACCGGCACTGCGCGCACACAGGCACTGTTCCCACACAGGCATTGTTCACAAACAGGCACTGTTCACACACACAGGCACTACATATACACACAGGCTGCTCACACACACCCGCACTGCGTGCACACATAGGCACTGTTCACACACACAGGCACTACATAGACACACCGGCACTGCGCACACACAAAGCCACTGCGCACACACACAGTCGTACTCATCACACACAGGCACTGACCACACACAGGCACTGTCCATACACAGGCTCTGTCCACACACAGGCACTGTTCACACACAGGCACTGTTCACACACACAGGCACTACATACACACAGAGGCTGCTCACACACACCGGCACTGCGCGCACACATAGGCACTGTTCACACACACAGGCACTACATACACACACCGGCACTGCTCACACACACATACACTGCTCACACACTGACACTGCTCACACACACAGACACTGTTCACACACACAGACACTGTTCACACACACAGGCACTACATACACACACAGGCTGCTCACACACACCAGCACTGCGCGCACACATAGGCACTGGTCACAGTGACTGCAGTGTGTGAGTGTGCAGTGTAAACAGTGTGAGTGTGCAGGGTGAACAGTGTGTAGTGAGTGCAGAGTGAGTGCGAGAGTTACTGTGAGTGCAGAGTGAGTGCGAGAGTGACTGTTTGTACAGAGTGAGTGCGAGAGTGACAGTGAGTGCAGAGTGAGTGTGAGAGTGACAGTGAGTGCAGAGTGAGTGCGAGAGGATAGTGAGTGCAGAGTGAATACGAGAGTGACAGTGAGTGCAGTGCGAGTGCGAGAGTGACACTGAGTGCAGAGTGAGTGTGCGCAGAGTGAGTGTGAGAGCAACAGTGAGTGCAGAGTGAGTGCAAGAGTGACAGTGAGTGCAGAATGACTGAGTGCAGAATGACAGTGAGTGCAGAGTGAGTGCAAGTGACAGTGAGTGCAGAGTGAGTGCAGAGTGACAGTGAATGCAGAGTGAGTGCAGAGTGACAGTGAGTGCAGAGTGAGTGCAGAGTGACAGTGAGTGCAGACTGAGTGCAGAGTGACAGTGAGTGCAGAGTGAGTGCAGAGGGACAGTGAGTGCAGAGTGAGTGCAGAGACAGTGAGTGCAGAGTGACAGTGAGTGCAGAGTGAGTGCAAGAGTGACAGTGAGTGCAAAGTGAGTGTAGAGTGAGTGAGTGCAGAGTGAGTGCACAGTGAGTGCAGAGTGAGTGCAGAGTGACAGTGAGTGCAGAGTGAGTGTGAGAGTGACAGTGAGTGCAGAGTGAGTGTAGAGTGACAGTGAGTGCAGAGTGAGTGTAAAGTGACAGTGAGTGCAGAGTGACTCAGAGACAGTGTGTAAGGGTGCAGGGTGCACATTGTGTGAGTGTGCAGAATGAGTGTGCAGGATACACAGTGTGTGACTATGCAGGGTGACATTGGGAGTGTGCGGGTGAGCAGTGTGTGAATGTGTAGGGGCAGTGTGTGAGTGTGCAGAAAACACCACACACACATACACCACACACACATACCACACACACACACCATACACACACCACACACGTATACACCACACACACATACACACACACTTCACTCTCTCAACACCACACACTCGTCACCACTCACCACAACACACTCACCACCACACACTCACCCCCACAGACTCACCCCCACAGACTCACCACCACACACTCATCACTACACACAAAACAACACACATAACAACACACCCCCAGCCGTCAATGAATGCTTTCACCAGGCACAAACACCAACAACCATCAATGTATGCTTTCACCAAAAACAAACACGACCATGCATCAGTGCCGCTAAACACCCACGCACACAACAAACAATGTCAGTGCAACTTTCACCAAACACACACACACACCAACAGCTGACAGTGCACCAGCCACTCTTTCAATTGGCACAATCATCAACAGCTGTCAGTGCACCCTTTCAACAACCACACGCATTACCATCCAGCTCTGTACGCTTGACAGCCACACTCAGTAACAGCTCTTACTGCACGCTACCACCAGTCATACACACCTCAAGCCACCACTACACGCTTCCACCAAACACACACACCAACAGCCATCACTGCACAATTCCTACAGCCACACACATCCACCACCCATCAATGCACACACCAATTGATAACGCATCCACCAATTAATATTTTACCTATCACACTATGCTGCACTTTACCTTTTAAAGATAATGCATTAAAGTGCAGCATGCCACCATTGATAACATTCCAATCCAACACACATATCTCCAACACACACCACATGCTTCCACTCTAAAACACATGCCTAAAACACATTGCCATATACAATGCCATTATCTCTAACTCAAACAAACCCGAGCACTAATGCCTTCCTAATGCTTGTTCTTCTTGATGCTATTGAATTGGAAACATTTAGCAAAATCATACATTTTTCAAAATCCTGCTTTCATCACAAAAGAAACATTTGATTTATTTATAGTTACAAATGCAACCATCAAGAGATAAGTGGATTCCAGGAACATAACTTTAGTACCCATTCCTTGGTTATAATTCCAGAATTCTCTGTCATGCTGAGCCTTTGATGCTTGATTTATGAGGCATCAAGCCACTTAAAGCTCAAGGAACGGATGTAAGAAAGCGATCATGCAGGGTCCTTATGCGTTCAAGGACAGCCAGTCAGAAATATGACTAGACAGCAGCTTACAAAAATAAAAGTTATCAAACCCTTCATAGAAATGCAAGAGGCAGGAATTAACAGAAACAATCTGCAGTTAAATGTCTTCCTTTAGAAAAGAATATTGTTGTGATAGCCAAAAGCTTGTGGAGTATGTAACACAAAATGGCCGTTGTCATGAAGAAAAAGCGCAACACATTATTGAATAAGCAATATGGACCTGCTTGTAAAAAGTCACAGCGTGTAGAGCAAGTCCTCATGCGCAACAGGTGGTGGTTCCAACGCAAAACATGAGAAACAAGGGGCACTATGTACTTCAAAAGCAACCCTTGACTGGAACTATGCCATCATCTCATATAGCGCTATGCCATCAGCTCATGTGGTACCAAAAACCACCCCAATGCCAGCGTTTATGTTGATTGGCGTGGATGGTTGTAAGTGAGCATGTTCCTTTGGGTGTGTGTGGATGCCTAGATGTGTACCTCTGTTTGCATGGGTTATATCAAATTTAAAGCAACGGCTTGCCCCATCCAAGTTCACTAGAGAAATATTCACTTGAGTGCCCTTAACTGATGAGATTTGCTTCCTTTTAAATTTTTCGAGGGCTGAAGTCCTACAATGTTATGACAAAGGACCCCGTAGGTGACGGCCCACATAACACATGGCATTTCTGAAATCACTTTTATGGGTCATCCATACTGCACTTTATCTAATACTCCTGTAAAACCTGGGGGGAGGTAGCTCAAAATGAAGATAAGGTCCCGGCACTACCGGTTCTGATTGTGAACCTTAAGTGTGTGCAGGCATGTCTTTATTTTTACGAAATGTTAACAGACCCGACACGGTCCGTAGGTTCTGGGGGAGGTTTTTCCAGTGAGTGGAGGCCAAAAAATGAGAACGGCCACCCATCCGATATTTTTGGATTCTTCCTCAGGATATTATAGCCTTATTGGCAGACCTGAAGGTCGGTGTGGGTACCTAGCACCGCAATTTGTGTGATATTTCAATTCACAAACATCAGCAAAACTGTTTTCACCTGCTGAAGTTAGAGTGTTCAGCACTTCTGCTCTGTGTGGACTCTGCAGAGAGCCCTCCTGTTCCCACCGCAGGATTCCAAGCGCAACACAAAGTGCACTTGAGCGTGAGTGCGTGTATCTGCTCAGACTCCAACTGTTTCTCAACCTGACCTTGGGTTCACATTTCAAAGACCGTGACAGTGGCCCTGAAATAAATGGTGCCATTTGCAATAAATACCTGGAGAAGAATGCGGTGCGTGTAAGAGAAGGACAAGTTCAGTTGTAGGCCAGAGGCTGAGGCGTGAGCGGGTGCAAGGTTAAGGGACAGGACATCAATTAGCACAAAGGGAACTTGCCTGAAGAAAGTACTTGTGCTATTTATGACGTCAGCAGTCAGTGTACTGCTGCTGTTATTATTATCCTGTAATTAGCTCAGCATCATGTGACTGTGGGCAATAGCTCACTTAATATCCCCAACGGCACCCAGTGCCTGGATAGGCCTATGGGGTGATAAGTCGCGCTTTAGAAAAAAGCAGGAGTATGGAATCAAAGCATAGAATTATGCTAGTTAACACCTCAGCGGGGGCAGATCACAATACAATACTCTTGTGCTAGTTTGCACTGACATTTCCACCAGGGCAACATTTGCACCGATGAGGTGGTGAAAATCTTGTGTTTTGCACTTGCCAGGCAGTGCAAATGTAAACACAAAATATCCCAAACAACTGTACCATTTATATAATGCGGAAGTGTTAGCAAAATATTGCCCCAACACTGCTGTCATGTAATCTAGCGGTACAAAAGGGGTTGGTGATGGACGGAGCATCTGAACCAATCAAACACTCACACCTAGTCAACAGATCTGGGTTTAATCCATCACCGTTCTTTAGCCCACTCTGCCACCCCAGTTCAGACATGGCCATATGCAAATCAATCTGACCATGTGCCTCATGGGAACAGTCCAGTCCGAACTGCCAAGCCATGTCTTCCCTGTACCGGAAACAAGCTTCCTAGGACCGGTTTTTGGCATTTCAGCCGTCTTCAGCCAGGCTTGCTTGAATCCAGTGGCAAAGTGAGCAAGGGACTCACGTCTGAGCATACCCTGCCAACTTATGGCGAACAAAGTGGTACAAAAGGGGGTGGTGATGGACGGAGCATCTGAACCAATCAAACACTCACACCCAGTCAACAGATCTGGGTTTAATCCATCACCGTTCTTTAGCCCACTCTGCCACCCCAGTTCAGACATGGCCATATGCAAATCAGTCTGACCCTGTGCCTCATGGGAACAATCCAGCCCGAACTGCCAAGCCATGCCTTCCCTGGACCAGGAACAAGTTTCCTAGGACCGGTTTCTGGCATTTCAGCTGTCTTCAGCAAGGCTTGCTTGAATCCAGTGGCAAAGTGAGCAAGGGACTCACGTCTGAGCATACCCTGCCAACATATGGCGAACAAAGCAATTCATAAGGGGATGGTGATAGACAGCTTAGAATTCTGCTAGTTAACACCGAGTTTTTGCTCAGTGGGGGCAGATCACAATACAATGCTCTTGTGCTAGTTTGCACTGACATTTCCACCAGGGCAACATTTGCACCGATGAGGTGGGGAAAATCTTGTGTTTTGCACTTGTCAGGCAGTGCAAATGTAAACACAAAATAGCCCAAACAACAGTACCATTTATATAATGCAGATGTTTGAGCAAAATATTGCCCCAGCACTGCTGTCATGTAATCTAGCCCCAACAGCATGTAGTGTGTTCCACTAAGGCATTATAATGGTTTGGACCGGTGCAGCCATACATGAATAAAAACAGCCTTTGAATCTTCAAATTCGGATTTTCATGCTTGCTTGCGAACTGTTTGTGACGTGTGCTTGCTAAAAGCTGTCAAACCTAACACTGATGAGTTCCTCAGATGCTGCTGTGTCTGTGTGCTGCATTATTGCAATGTGATGTTTGATGCACTGTGATTGTTGTTTTGCATTTGTTTTACTCTTTAGTCGTGTTGTTCCCTGTCATGATTTAGTTATGTTGTTCCCTGTCATGATTTAGTTGTGTTGTTATGTTGCTTAGGATGTGCACCCTGTGTATAGACAGCAGAATATCGACAGGGCATAATATTGAGGACAAAATATCAAAAATAAAATATTGATCGGTGGGTGAATCAAGATTTTCCATACCTAGCTCCCGATATAGGTATATTTAAGGTATGCATATGTGGAGTTAGGGGCAGTCAATCTATACTTCCCTATATGCACCTAACTTTCTATAATTTGTTTCTCAGATTTTCTGTACTACGATATTCTGCGGGTCGATATTCAGTAGTACAACCGTTGCATATTGTATGCAATGGTGTTATGTTCCGTTGTGTACTTCAAAGCTGCGACAGTTCTAGCCGTAGGGAGCACATGCCTTTAAAGTTCCTGTGACAAGCAAGTATTTAGCACTGTTCGGGTGGTAAAAAAAGCACTGCTCCAACTCTTCGATTACTTAAAGCACTAGTGAGCCCAAAACTGTTGCAGAGATCAAACTCAAATAAGCACTTGTAAATGTATTTGAGCTTATATAGCGCACAGCTACCCGCAGTGGGTTTCCTGGCGCTTGCTTAGGGAACCTGTCCTGGTATTCCCCTGTGAGATAACCCCGGCAGGGTATCCACAAGGTGAAAGCCAGGCATCCCGCCACGAGGGACCGTTGTGGAGATTAAGCAAGCTATTGTCCAGAGTCGCAGAGTGTGAAACCCATGAGTCGAGAAGGCACCGGAGCGAGAATTATCGAGTCCGTGGAATTTTTGAGCCCAAGACCCGCCGAGGCGGGGAATTGAACCCTGGTCCAGGGCCGATCTCAGCTTCCGGGTCTGCCGCCTCTAACCCCTGAGCCACACTTCTCCACTTAAGCAGCCCTCATTCGTTTAGATCTGTTGGCTGTGTTCATTTTTGCCTTCTTCTACTTATTCATCGCCTGGCTGAGTTAAGAATTTGCGACCATGGACGGAGGAAATGATCGACAAGGCCAGGGGATGTGCTAAGAAATGGAGGAGGGTCTGAGGTCCTTGGTGGAGGTAAAGAGCCATGAGGGGAAGGAGGGACAGGAGGGATAATAGTTACCGGTTCATTATGCTACCTAGTATGTCTTCAAATGTAAAATGCATTGTTGTTCTTTTATATGCCATCTAGCCACTGCTCTGTATTGTATGAGTCCTTGAGCAAATTTAAAAAAAAAAAGAATTTGCGACCATGCCCTAGGATTGTTTCAGTCTTTCTTGTCCGACATACAACAATCGGTCAGCTAAGCCAATTTTTCGTCAGGTAATTTACATCTCACTTGTGAAGTCCCTCAGGGTTCTTCACTGATCCCCAACCTGTTCAATGCTTACATGTCACCCTTTGCGGCATTGATTGAGTCATTTTTGGCTGGGGCAGCCGTGCGCTATACAAATCACCATAACATTAACATTAACATTAACATTAACATTTGGTATCAAGGTATTTTCATATGCTGGTGCTACCCAGTTGATCTTCTGGCTAGACTACTCCACCAATTCTTTGGCAGAATTTCCCAAAACATGCCGAACAAAATTCATTGCGTGGATGCACAATAGCATGCTTAAATACAACTCTGATAAAATGGAGATTGTACTCTTTGGTCACAGAGATACTTGTTCTAATTTCTCAGTTGCTGATTGGTGGCCTGAAGATTTGTGTTTTCACCTGCTTTGGATTCCACTACTAAGAAACTGGGTTTTAAGTTTCACAACAGTTTGTCTTTTCATCCCCTAAGTACTGTCAGTCACCAATTCCTATTTCTCTGTTCTAAAAGCTCTAAAAATATTCTTGGATATTCCTCTATTGGAGGCGTGCAAATCAATGGTACATCTCTTAATTGCCTCAAGACTTGATTATGCTAACAGCTTATACTTAGGTCTTCATGTAATACCTTCACCTCATTAGGCATCATCATGCGTACCTTACTGATATTATGAAAAATCTCAGTAATATTGCTATATGTTTAGTACATATATTACGTTGCTTGTTTCAGTAAGAAAATCTGGGATTATTCACTCTCCAAAGATTGGAGGGAAGTTTAGATTTTGCAGAGCGATTGGGCCTTTGTTGGTTCTGGACCCGCCAGTGTTTCCCAAGCAGGATCAACAATGGTCTTTCTTGGCATGGACTTTTGGAAGGAGTTCTAGTCTCAGCCTAGGAGGATGTTTGCCAGAAACAGGACTCTGTATCTTACTGGTTTGGTTATGCCATCCCCAGGCCTACTACGTTGAAAGAAGCCTTGCTGTTGTGTCATGGTGGGCCTGTGTCTTTAGCTTCTTTCACGCTTGGTGGCTGGCTTGCTGGAGGTGAAGTTGCACATATAGACAACACCCTTTTTTCATGACATGTTCAATTTCCCTCTTTTGTATGTTGTCTGCTCCTCCCTTTTCTTTGTTAGTTATTGTTGTTGACTCCATGCTGAATCTCCAATAGAGTGTTTTTTTCCCTACAATTCCATACACATCGCTTAAACTGAATTTGGGGAACATAAACAGAGTTTCAAAGTACAGTATTTTTCCCAGTGGGGTTGTTCCTAGCAGAATTCGTAGGGATCGAAATCCGATGTTCCTCATTCAGGGATGGCCCCTCCTAAGAGGCAGAGTAGCGCAGCCATGCCTGCTGCAAGTTCAGCAGGCAAACACAAATCAATAAAATGGTATTTCAATGGCATTTTATTTTGTCACCGCTCCTGTTTTGTACAGCGCAAGGGTGGAGGCGGGGCTGAATTCTGCAAAGCCAGGATTACTGCACTGGTCTATAGTGCGCACATCCGATTGGCCAGCTGTCTACAGCCATCCTTTCCGACATGCGCACTGTCGAGCCAGCAATCCAAGATCTCTGAAACAACCTGGGGATTGCTGCACAGGCCCCCCAGCCTCAAAATGAGTACTGGGTTAGCCTATTCCGACCAATCATAAAGCTGCTCACATGCTGAAAACAGCAATCGAGCATCTCCAGGATTGATTGGATTCGCATTCCACGAGCAGGAAGAAAGTCCTTTCCTTTCCTGCTCGTGGCATCCAGGATCCCGATCCTATTATGGAGAGACACATCGGACGGGGGCCAGAAATTGCAGTGCAATATACATGGTGAGTGTTTTGGGCATCGCACCCCACCATATTTTAATGTTGACGGTTGCCACTGTCCTCATGAATATTTATGAGGTAGGTCGCAAATTGTGACTCACTGCGATTGGTGCCACCATAGGGGGATGGCCTGCTGGGATCAACAGACCATTTATATGTTCGCTTTTTAAATATTTTTTATAATGCAGCTCATTTTCAATTACAGGAATTGGGTCTGTGTATAAAAAAAAGGTTTGAAACTTTTTAAAAGAAAGTTTGAGAGTAGGCGGCGATCTTTTGGAGCACTGCCTCCTCCACAATAAACTTTTTTCTACATTCAAAAACGGGGGACACCTTCCCTTTCGCGAATGGGTTAATACCCCAGCTAGGGGGACGATAACTTTTCAGTGGTTTCCGACTGCTATTGTGGTTCTAGACCATTGAAACATTTGCATAGGACTTGCTATTGAAAAGGTACACCTAACATGCCCCTTACAAACAGTGATTCTGTATCCATCTCTAAACTCATATTCGAAGTCGGGGAAAAGTTACTGAAATATTACTAAAATGGGATTACTTAATAAATGTTACTGAGATTAGTACATTGCAAAAACTATTTGTGCAGTTGCAAACTCTGAATCAGAGTGTTTGTGAGCAAAACAAATGCTTTTTACATCTGGTCCAAAATCTTTCCCATTTGACTTTTTGAGTCCATCTTCTGCTTATCCCATTCCATTGTGGTCCTCATAGTTTTCAATTTCACAGTTGATTTGTTAATCAAAATTGAAAGTCCAAATTCTCAGGGCCCCGTCCATTCTGGCAATCTTAGTTATTCATATGGTAACCAATTTCTTCATTTCAACAAAAGAGAGAGGGGGACCGAGGAGCCAATAAAGGTCCAGTGTCCATGCTCCTAAACCAAATCTGTTCACAAAAGGAGGACAAAGTTCCTATACCTGAGTGCAAAAGTCACCCACGTATCTGGGTGCAAACAGTCACCCATACATTAAAAACAGGGAAGAGTGGGGAAAGAGTAATCCTAGGTAAAAAGTACCCTGATGGGAGAGGGAAAGACATTCTACTTCCTCTGCTGCCCTCACACACCCAGGGGGATGTCATGCTTCATCATCGGGCTTATTTGCTCCTCGTAGGGCCGGCGCTGCAATTCTCTACGGGTCCCCGAAGGGTCACTTTGTCGGAGATCTTTTTGAGGATTAGCCGGATGTTGCATGCGGGTGTGTGGAGAAGAGTAAGGGAGGGTAAATCAATAACGTGCAAACCTGATAGTGTAGTAAAATCAAGGGTATGTAAGCAGCAACAAGATTGTCTAAGTAACCCTTGGCAGTTAAAGGTACTGCTTAAAAATAACTGACCCTCTATCGCCCGCAGGTCATTGGCGCTTCGTCAGGACCAAAAACAAAGTGAAGTGCACGTGAACAAAATACATAAAAGTTAAAATGAGAACCCTCTTATCTCATCCAAGGCGGATCAGGGGACCTGTGTCCCCACTATGTGGTTGTAGCGGCTACATAGAAGCTGCTCCTGGATGATACCTAGAAAAAAAAAGAAAGCAAAGTAAGCCGTATGTGAGCGTCAGTAACAACTTGATGCATCACAAAGTGTCACTTATGTGTACACAGCGCTTTAAATAGAAAGATTACGCGGGCACACAAGACTAGTCCACAGCAGATCTGGGCTGCTAGTTCAGGGAGCCCTTTGGCTCAAAATAACGCATTTAATGGTGTTAAAAGGCAACTAACCTTGGCTGTATAAGGTTGATTACTCGTATAACAACTATCGGGCAGAAATCTGCCAATGTTGAATATTGGTAAAGGTACCAAACCGTGATGTGGGTAGTACACATCACAGTGCTTACCAAATCCTAGTTGGAGCTCTCCTCCAGTGGTCAAGGGAATGGACGCCCGCGAAAAGTCGGGCTATGGAAACAATAAACACAACCCCGGTACATAAGCACAACGGGAAAAGTACCGATGGAGTAAAGTAGAATTGATTGAAATGGCTCTTACTAAGTAATGCGGGTGTAGCCTCTAGTACACCTACCCCTGTCCAAACGCTCGCCAGGAATGAAGTAAGGCGGCGAAATGCAGTGTTTAAATGAAAGGATTGGGCGGGGCGAGGGAAAAGAGAGGCGGTAACTCTCTACGGTGAAGCCTCGCAAGGAAGTGTTAAATTGCGCATGTGCGACACAGCGAAGCAGCTGCGGCGCATGCGTGATAGCCGTGCACACTGCTCCCTCGCTTCTGCGCACTGGCTTCATAGTCAAGGAACATAATAATGCCGGTAATGGTTAAGAGTTCATATAAATATGCTAAATTAATACGGTTTTAGTTACTCCTCACTAGCTCAGGCCTTCCCGTATAACACAGGTCCTAGTATCATGGTTGACTTTTGCACCCAGGTATAGGAACTTTGTCCTCCTTTTGTGAACAGATTTGGTTAAGGAGCATGGACACTGGACCTTTATTGGCTCCTCGGTCCCCCTCTCTCTTTTGTTGAATAGATTATGCACGGCTGTACGGCCGCGGGACCTACCCTATCTCCTTCCCTTTTCAAGTGGGCACACGAGACGGGTCCTCGGGGTCGTTGGGTGCTGACCTTATGTTATGCCTTGAACTGGTAACTTTGGACAATTCCGGAGAATTAATTCTTTGCAATAATATACGTTAGGACTTACATTACGGTCCTCTGTGTTAGGCAATTTGGCTGTATTCTCTTAGCTCCCATCTTATGGCCTAAGCATCAACTATTTGTTGATGGTTGTGAATTTGGTAACATCCACATAGATTGAAGTTATTATTTTTCGAGATGTGGTCCAGTCACGATATCAGGACCTGTTACAAACGGGAAATTTCTACATATATTTAAGTTAATTGTCGACGTGTGGTCCAACCATGATACTAGGACCTGTGTTATACAGGAAGGCCTGAGCTAGTGAGGAGTAACCAAAACCGTATTAATTTAGCATATTTATATGAACTCTTAATCATTACCGGCATTGTTATGTTCCTTGACTATGAAGCCTGTGCGCAGAAGCGAGGGAGCAGTGTGCACGCCTATCACGCATGCGCCGCCGCTGCTTCGCTGTGTCGCACATGCTCAATTTAACACTTCCTTGCGAGGCTTCACCGTAGAGAGTTACCGCCTCTCTTTTCCCTCGCCCCGCCCGATCCTTTCATTTAAACACTGCATTTCGCCGCCTTACTTCATTCCTGGCGAGCGTTTGGACAAGGGTAGGTGTACTAGAGGCTACACCTGCATTACTTAGTAAGTGCCATTTCAATCAATTTTACTTTACTCCATCGGTACTTTTCCCATTGTGCCTATGTACCTGGGTTGTGTTTATTGTTTCCATAGCCTGACTTTTCGCGGGCGTCCATTCCCTTGACCACTGGAGGAGAGCTCCAACTAGGATTTGGTAAGCACTATGATGTGTACTACCCACCTCACAGTTTGGTACCTTTACCAATGTTCAACATTGGCAGATTTCTGCCCGATAGTTGTTATACGTGTAATCAACCTTATACAGCCAAGGTTAGTTGCCTTTTAACACCATTAAATGCGTTATTTTGAGCCAAAGGGCTCCATGAACTAGCAGCCCCCGATCTACTGTGGACTAGTCTTGTGTGTCCGCGTAATCTTTCTATTTGAAGTGCTGTGTACACATAAGTGACACTTTGTGATGCATCAAGTTGTTACTGACGCTCACATAAGGCTTACTTTGCTTTCTTTTTTTTTTCTAGGTATCATCCAGGAGCAGCTTCTATGTAGCAGCTACAACCACATAGTGGGGACACAGGTCCCCTGATCCGCCCTGGATGAGAAAAGAGGGTTCTCATTTTAACTTTTATGTATTTTGTTCACGTGCACTTCACTTTGTTTTTGGTCCTGACGAAGCGCCAATGACCTGCGGGCGATAGAGGCGCGAAACATGTTGACCTCGACTAGTGACACCCAGGCATAGTGGGCCTTGTGGGGTCAGTCATTTTTAAGCAGTACCTTTAACTGCCAAGGGTTACTTAGACAATCTTGTCGCTGCTTACATACCCTTGATTTTACTACACTATCAGGTTTGCACGTTATTGATTTACCCTCCCTTACCCTTCTCCACACACCCGCATGCAACATCCGGCTAATCCTCAAAAAGATCTCCGACAAAGTGACCCTTCGGGGACCCGTAGGGAATTGCAGCACCGGCCCTACGAGGAGCAAATTGCCCGATGATGAAGCATGACATCCCCCGAGTGTGTGGGGGCAGCAGAGGAAGTACAATGTCCTTCCCTCTTCCATCAGGGTACTTTTTACCTAGGATTACTCTTTCCCCACTCTTCCCTGTTTTTAATGTATGGGTGACTGTTTGCACCCAGATATGTGGGTGACTTTTGCACCCAGGTATAGGAACTTTGTCCTCCTTTTGTGAACAAACCAATTTCTTCATGTAATGCTTGCATGTAGCTTTTATAATATTTTCCTCTTGGGCTTGTCAGATGATTACAGAAGTGTCAGTGTAAGCACTTAAATGTTCATAGATTAGCAATTAAATATTCACAAATAATAATACTGTGCTTACTGTTCATATAATGGTATGCAATGCAAGCCAATATCATGTACAGATGGCTCCTCCTGCAGGATATGAAACAAAGCAATGCAGGATACACTGATTTATCCTCTGTCGGGGGTTCACGAGTGATCGACAAAGCTCAAATATTGGGCTGTTGTTATTACGGTCCACCACTCTTATATCATAAATGACCTGTCTTAATTTAAATGAGTGGGCAGGCAAGTATTAAGGGAGATATCCAAGTAATGATGTCACAGTGTCTCAAAGACCCAACAAATGTCATCAAACATAGCAAAATTCTAGAATGCATATTGTTGATGATTGATAGTGACACAGGATGGAGTTAAGAGAACAATTTGTTACTCTTTTCATCCAGTAAGTGATGCCATAATACATCTCAAAACTCCATCTGGCATCAAACAATAAACAGTAAAGAATGTGTTGGGTCGGGAAAATGTTCTGCAGAACTAGAGTTCCATGGGGACCACTCTATTTGTACTGTATTCATAGTAAGAGATGGTACCAATCTATTGGGGTGGGATGAGCAAGGTGATTTGAACATCGTTTTAGATCCCAATCATCCAGACATGGTGATACCCCGCAGTAAACTATGCGAGTTTTACTCTTCGATTTCTGCATCACCCAAATTACTTGCCGTATCTAATGTGTCTAACACTAAGTGGGCGTCTATGTTTCCTGAGGTTTTTAGCGGTGAGTTAGGTAAACTCAAGGGTTTTCAACACCGTATAATCTTGAAAGAAAGTGCCATTCCTGTTGCCCATAAGGTACGGAAAGTGCCCTTAAGCCTACGTGCAGAATTAAAAAAGGAATTAGAGCGTTTGTGTGCTGCAGGTGTGATTGAGCCAATTGAGGGTTCTGAGTGGCTTGCTCCTATAGTTTTAGCGAGGAAGTCTGACAAGTGTTTAAGGATGTGTGTTGACCTCCGCGATCTCAATGCCAACATTTGGATCGACCGGCAACCACTCCCTAATATCAACGAAATGCTAGCCACTCTCGAGGGTGCTAAGTTCTTCACTTCTCTTGATATTTCATCTGCATACCATCAAATTGAGTTGTGTCCCAGTTCCAAGCACCTTACCTCTTTTGTAACTCCGGAGGGAGCTTATCGTTACATCCGCATGCCGTTTGGCTTAGCTTCAGCCTCGGCTGTTTTTCAAAGGTTGATGAACAACCTATTCAAGGACATTCCTGGGGTTGTTTTTTCCAGGATGACATATTGGTCCATGGGAAGTCTGAACTTGAACATGACGAACGTGTGAAACTTGTTCTGAGCATTTTAAGGTCTAGTGGGCTAACCTTGAGGGAGGATAAATGCAAATTTCTCCAAGAAGGGGTGGACTATCTTGGTCACCACATATCCCAGAATGGTGTTGAACCTAAAGTCAAAATCATTGATGCTATTCAGAATGCTCCTGTTCCCACCAGCAAGGATCAGATACGCTCATACCTTGGTCTGGTGGAGTACTACTCCAAATTTGTCAAAAACTTTTCTTCCAAAACTGCTGCTATGCGCAGCCTTCTTAAGAAAAATGTAAAGTTTGTTTGGGATGATGATTGTGACAACAATTTCAATGTCATTAAGCAAGAGATTATTGGTGCCCGCCCTTTGAAATTGTTCAACATCAATGACTTATGTATTCTTTCCACCGATGCAAGTAATGTGGGGTTGGGGGCGGTCCTCATGCAAAGAAGGAGTGACGGGCGTGAGGAAACTATTGCTTTTGCCTCCAGAACCTTGAGAGGTGCTGAGGGAACTTACTCTACCATTGAAAAGGAGGCCCTTGCCATGTGGTGGGGGGTTTTACATTTCAAGAATTTCTTATGGGGAAATAGGTTTATCTTAAGGACTGACCATAAGCCCTTGGCCGACTTATTCACCACCAAAGGTGGAGGTAGAGCAACTCCTAGAATCTCTAAGTGGCAGTTCAATTTGCAAGAATTCCAATATCAGCTTGAGTATGTGGCTGGGGCAAAGAATTTGGTTGCTGATTACTTGTCTAGGCTACCCCTGCCCAATAGTGATGACAGCGTTGCGTGTGATGATTTGTATGTGGTTTGTGCCGTGGGCTCTTTGTGCGACTCTGTTGGTTGTGCCCTTTCTGAGAACGAGTGGTTGGAAGGTATTGCTTCGGATGATGACATGCAGGTGGTTATTGATCTTCTTCGCAAACCTTGGCCGTGTGAAAAAGCTTGTCCTGCCGCCATTATCCCTTACATGAGGGTCAAGGATGAGTTATCCCTTGTGAATGGAATTTTGAGAAGAGGAGGCTTATTGGTTGTTCCTGTTTCAATTCGTGGTAAAATTCTTGATCTTGCTCACGAAGGGCATCCAGGTATTCGTTCTATGAAGCGCAGGGTGAGGCAAGATTTCTGGTGGCCGTCTGTGGACAAGGACGTTGAACATTTTGTTCGTGAATGTTGTGAGTGCATAGTCAGTGATAAGTCGCAGGTCACCCATCCTTTGCCTGTCGAACCTGTGGTAGTCAAGAATGTTCCTTGGTCTAAGTTGGCTTTAGACATTACAGGGCCCTATGGTCTCGTTGGTTCACCTCCAAAGTTTATCCTAGTGTTGATTGACTATATGACCAAATGGCCTGAGGTAAGGTTTGTTGATTCCATCAGTTCCTCTGTTGTAATTTCGTTTTTACGCGATGTTTTCTCTAGGGAGGGTTTCCCTGAGGAGATAGTTTCGGACAATGGCACGCAGTTGGTCTCTGCCGAAATGTCCTTGTTTTTCAAAGAGGTTGGAATCAAACATATTTGCACATCCCTCTATCACCCACGCAGCAACGGCTTAGTCGAGCGTTTCAACCGTGTCGTCAAAGAGCATCTTCAATTGGCTCTGGTGAATGGGTTACAATGGCGCCAAGCTGTTAGCGACATGTTGTGGGCTGTGAGAACCACCCCGCACATTTCGACTGGTGTTGCTCCTTTTACATTGTTGCGTGGTAGGATAGCTGGTACGAAGTTGAACAAGGAATGGATGTCTAGGAAGTTGGTGGATGCTGATTGTTTAGCCGGTGTAGCTGATGTCAGATTTTCGGTCCAAAGCAAGTATGGTTCCAGATCGGATGTTTTGCCGTCTTCCAGAGTGAAGGTTGGTGATTGGGTGAGGATAAAGAAGCCTGGGTTTCTCCGTAAAGGGGAGTCGCGGTTTTATTCTCCCAAGAGGGTGTCTGCGGTGAAGGATTTTGTGGTGGTGTTGGAGGATGGAAGAGTTTGGAGCAAGAGTTTGGTTTCTATTGTGCCTGGCCCCATGGTTGAGTGTGTCGGTAGGCGTTTGGGGGTCAGCGTTTCCCCTCCTACTCCTAAGGTGGGTGGTGTGGTGCGTTCAGAGCAGAACTTTCCGCAGAGGGAAACCCCCTCCAGAGTCAGATCCGTTCCTGCTAAGTTTCAAGACTATGTGATGGGGTAACTGCATGGTAAAGTTGTGTCACTGCAAAGAATTGTTGCTTTGTTTTGCGTAATGTTGTAATTTGCTTTGCATCTTTGTTTTATATTATAAATGATGTATTTCGCTTTGTATTGCTTCCTCCTTTTCCCTCCGTCTCTTTTCCTTTTCCTTTCGTCTCTTTTTCTTCTGTTTCACCTTTTTCCTATCCTCTCCTGTTCTTTGTTTTCTCTTTGAAGAAAGGGAGGTGTGTTGGGTCTTCTCCTCCCTGCCCTAGCATTCTATACCGAATGTTCCCTGCGTGGAACACTTCTAGTATTCTAGTCTCGGCAGTTGCTGCCGGGGAGTTGCTGTGGCTGAATGTTAATAAAGCCATTCCCTTACCTTTCCTGTGGTTCCCACTTCTTTTCAGAATGCTTATAGCTGGTGATTTTATAGTGATGCAGGACAGGGTAAAAAGAACAGTTTTTGCTTTGCTACTGTAAATGATCTCACAATACATCTCAAAACCCCAACTGACATCATCAATCAAAGCAACGGTCTAGAATGTTTATTGATGGCTCCAAAATCTTCGCTAAAACCATTTAATAAGCAGGCACTCGTTTATCAATGCATGTTTAATAGCAAATGTCTGCTAATAAATAAGTTAAAGAACCAGTATTGAAAGAGTTATATTGAATATTTGTTTGTAACTTTTATTACCAAGGACGCCTTCAAAAACGCCACCCGCATACGCCACCAACTGATCCGAAAAGCCAAGAAAACCGCCTTCAAAGAACGACTGGATAACAACGCCCACAACAGCAAGGAACTTTTCAACATCGTCAAGGAATTTACCAATCCCTCGGCCAACTCTAACGACATCACCCCCTCTCAAGCACTCTGCGACTCCCTAGCCTCATTCTTCCACAACAAAATTGCAGACATCCACAACAGCTTCGACAACCAACCCGAAGACCAACCCACCCAACCATCTACTGAACCTCCACCCCCTCGAACATCCTTAAAGACTGAAGTCCTCATCTTAGGTACCTCCCCCTCCGCATGGGACGACTCTTGGTGGCCAGAAGCCCTTGGAAAAGCACCCATCCCGACAGACCATGCACGGAACCTGGGCGTCATCCTGGATTCCTCACTTTCAATGAACAGACAAGTCAACGCCGTCTCCTCATCCTGCTTCAACATTCTTCGCATGCTCAAAAAAACATTTCGTTGGATCCCCACCGAAACTAGGAAAACGGTCACCCACGCTCTGGTCACGAGCCGACTGGACTATGGAAACACCCTATACGCCGGGACTACCGCTAAACTCCAGAAAAAACTCCAACGAATCCAAAACGCCTCAGCCAGGCTCATATTAGACATCCCGCGTAAAGAACATATCTCTGGTCACCTGAAAAACCTCCACTGGCTTCCCGTCAATAAGAGAATCACTTTCCGGCTCCTTACCCACGCACACAAAGCACTCTACGAAATCGGACCAGAATGCCTCAACACACGACTGTCCTTCTACGCCCCCTCCCGCTAGCTTCGATCTTCCAACCAAGCCCTTGCCAATGTACCTCGCATCAACAAGACCACCATGGGAGGTAGATCCTTCTCCTACCTGGCAGCTAAAACCTGGAACTCACTTCCCACCTACCTTCGCCTTACCCAGAACCACCTAGCATTCAGAAAGCAACTTAAAACGTGGATATTTGACAAGTGATTCCCTACCCCTCCTTAAGCGCCTTGAGACCCTCTGGGTATGTAGTGTGCTATATAAATTCTCTGACTTGACTTGACTTGACCTTCGGCAACCCATTTTCTTAATGAAAGAGCAGTTATACAAAAATTGCATAAGATATATTATTCAATCTCTCCAATGCTTCTCACTTCAGTATGCCTCTTAGATTACACTGGGTAAATACCGCCACCCATGTGCTGATTGGGATCTAATTCTATGTAATTCCCATCACAGTTACGCTGCTCTCAGTGAAAATGGAATCCAAAATACACGTGTTACTGTGTTGAATTTCAAGCCTTACATCCTATGTTCTAATCTGTGAGGAACTCTAATGATATGGGTTTTCCAGACATGATTCCAATACCTCTCTGTGTCACATTTACTGCACCTTTCCAACAAGTGGCTATGGCTTTGATTAGCTCACTAATTACATAGGGGCTGATGTGTCAGTGGCAGAATTTACTGAAGGACCGGTGTATCCCGATGACATGGGTACGTTTGTGGCAAAATCTGTGGATATGGTATGCTATAGACCCGGCCATTTAGGTTTAGAGAAATCCATGTTTTGAGTTAAGCACATGTTAAACACTGTCTTTAGATAGACACTTAGAGAGAGCCCAATGTATATTTAGGTAGGCTGCCTGTGTCTCCGCCAGGGCGACAGAATAAACTACTCTGTCTCCCTCACGGAGATGCTGCCCACCTAATTTAGAAGTGACTGCCAATCTGACGGTCATTTTCAAAGCATTGGCAGGAACCGCCATGATGGAGGTTCCTGCCAATGGATATGGTGTATGGCCCCAACTACATAATGGAGCCTAGCGCCAAATGTTTTCTTTTTTATTTTCAAAAAGCGAAGCATGATCTTCTTTTGGAAATTAAAAATAAAATGCTCCCACTGCCTCTTACAGCCAAGGCTTCCCTGGTGGTGACGGCCAGTGAAAACCGACTTCTAATTTCACCCATTTAAATTAGGTGGGCGGAATTGGAGGTCTGCCCCTTACTCCACAGGGCCATCAGAGGGGTTAAAACAAGTATGAGATGGACTAGTTTCCACTGCGATTAAACTCATGGTCTGCCCACTTTCAAATCAGGCGGGTGGACCACTATGTTGGCTGGAAGGGAACACCGTCCCCATTGTAATAGAATTTTCTCTTAGGCAACATATAAATTAGGCCCTTAGAACTGTGATTCTGCTCTTTAAGAAAAATATACTCATGGCATTCTATGTTACAAAATTATGATGATTGTTTCTATTGTATTATTATTATTATTATTATTATTATTATTATTATTATTATTATTATTATTATTATTTTGATGATAATAACCGGTGAAGGTATGATAATAGTAATAATGATAACAATAATGGCAATTAATATTCTTCTTAATAATGATAACTGCAATCATAATAATGATTGTTATTATTATTATTATTATTATTATTATTATTATTATTATTATAAATGTTGTTTTATAGATGGACTCTTCTACTCTTATAAGTTCCTGTTATTTAGCAAAGGCAGAATATAGAGGAGTTTAGTGACTTACCTCCACGGTGGACAAAGACATGTCCCTTTTCCCCAAAGACTGTGCACACCGAATTTCTGAATAAGTAAGTTGGTTCTGAGCTAACTGGTACCAGACGTCATGCTGGAGGTAGATATTTTGACACCGGTCCATGTAAAATATGTCAGTCTAATAGCTATAAAGCAGCGTTACTGAGGTGTCTGTGACCTGTGCATTGGAAAGGAGGTCAAGCTAGGCACGAGAGATCAGTGTAGTCATGCCTGCCTGCATCGAAAAGACAAGCGACGTAAGAAAAATACTCACTGCCTATCCTTTAAATAAGATGATGGCGGTATGGATTGGGTTTGCAGGTGAGTTTCAAGGTAAGTTAGAAGTAGTACATAGACAGAGGATTGAATTATCTCCTTTTTTACTTTCTCAATACCCATCAGGGTACAGGAATAAAGTCAATTAGTCTACTTGAGAGATATATTTAATTGTTTTCCTGCATCTCTGTAAACTCACACAATAGAGTTCAGCTGACTCTCTCAAGCCCCTTCCACATGGTCCACACACCACAGGAACACAAATTGATCACTGTAAGAGCTTCCCTGCAGTGAAGGATTGTAGCCCATGCTCACGGGCATGAAGAGAAGCCCAAGGTGAAGCACGCTATCTGGCCTTTGGTAAGAAGGGCTTTTGTCCTTTAAAGGAAATCTCCTCATGTCTGTAAAAGACAGGTCTCCTTAGCTTCAACTTTCCGTAGCAAAATTAGCATTTGAAATCTGCGTCTTTGTTCAGATGCATGATACATAATCAAGGGCCAGATGTAGGAGCCAAAATACCGGTCGGTAACAGCCGATTTCGGCCGTTACCGAATCGGTATTTTTACCGATTTGGTAATTTTGAGATGTAGGTGGGACTCTTCTGAGTCCCACAGGCCTTACCGAATCGGTGTTTTACCACCCAATCTAATTGGGTGGTAAAATACCGATTCCAGGTGTGCATGCACATGTGTGCATGCACACCTATGGCATGTGACAGACAGACATGCCCTTAGGGCATGTCTGTGTGCCACATGTCACACATGTCTGAATTCGGGGTGCTAGAGGGTGTCAAAGTGACACCCCCTGCACCCTTGCAACATTCGGTATTTACCGAATCGGTAAATACTGATTCGGTAATGCCCATTGATTCCTATGGGCTTCAATGCCCATAGGAATCAATGGGCATTACCGAATCGGTATTTACCGATTCGGTAAATACCGATTCTTACAGAATCGGTAATTCAATTAACGATTCTACCTAAATCTCCCCCCTTCTATTTTACCGATTCATAAATACCGAATCGGTAAAATTCGGTATTTATGAATCAGTAAAATATACTTACCTACATCTGGCCCCTAGTACTTTGATAGCAGATATCGATGCACAATGACCTCACATAGAGTTCCAAGTATCAACTGAACGAACAACATCCCAATCAGATTATTTGTCCGCTCACACTTTGATTTACCTCTCTTGCTCTTAATGGAGGATAGTCCTGAAAAAATCTTTGATACTCTAAGAGGATTATGTTACTCCTTTGGGTTAATGTGGGGAATTACTGAAATCTAGGTTTACCGGATTTGAGAAAAGGTGTTGTTTCATAAAAATGGCAACACAAAAAGATGATGGACCGAATGCTGAACATTGTCAAACATTCACCCCCAGTCGTAGATCTGGGTTGAATCCATAATTTTTTGCTGAAAATGTAATTTTCTCATATTGTTACAGCCAGTGTAAAAGGGTTTTGTAAAGCAGAACATTGAACCAAACTCTCATCTTTAAAGAGCTGGGATAGAAAAGATAATCCTCTTGAATACTAACTCTTCTAATAAATTATTCTTTAAGTAAGTTGAAAGCTCTTGTGATGGAGCAACCTGTCGACCAAGATCTACATCATGTCCTTATTATAATTTCTGAAAGTAAAAAATCTCCAGCGGGATGAGGCTGGACGTTGTAGCCGACAAGAGTTCCACGAAGCCGGATACCCCTTTGTCAAAGGACAGCTGGGACTGGATATGCTATTTCAGAGAAGAGGGTAGCCAGAGCTGCCGCGAGGTCAGGCTGACCAGCGAAGCACCTTAAGCGTATAGACAAGCAGGTTGGGCGAGGTCTTCCCTTGGATCTCAGAGCACTTTTTAACCAAACAGTTCCCAAGTTTAGATTTTTGGCTACCTGGGTCCCTGAAGCATGACCACCAAGGGCCAAGGACTGGAGGGGCTCCACCTGGGGGGTTAGGACTTACTTAAGGTAGCTCTGGGGGGTCAAGATGGTTGTGTTCCTGAGGGTCTGATCGGGAGATCGAACAACTATCCCTTAGAGTCACTCTGCTAGTCCTGGTTCATGTGATGAAACAGGGGTCAAGCAGCAGGGCAGACCTCTGAGGGTTCAAGGCAAACTCCACGCAGTAGCAGTATAGCAGTCCTTCCAGGTGCAGCAAAGCCATCTAGGGGAATATACAGCAGGCCACAGCAGCAGGCAGTCTTATGAGAGTCCTTCCGGAGTTCCAGAAAGGGAACTGAAGAGTGGGTCTGAGGTTCTTATTTTTATGCCTGGAACCATCTTTAAAGAAGGACAAGTTTCTAGATGATTACCTTTGAAGTGCTTGAAGTTTCCTGACTCTCCTGCCTTTGCTCCAAGATGGCTGCATGAACAATGCAGGGCGTCAGGCCCTTTGTGTGAAAACTGAGTCCACCTATTCAGTTGCAAGTAGGGCTGTGCCTATCCAGGAACATCTAATTACTCTATTGAGTGACTGTCTGGGAAGAATAAACAAAGACCAGCTGCCATCTACACCCAGTTATGTATTCCAACTTTCTAAAAGTGGTATTTTCAAAACTGTAACTTAAAATCTGACTTTACCATTAACCTCTTGCATGCTGGTGACGAACCCAAGCCATCACGCTCCGTGGTGCTCGTGTGCTGATGACGGCTGGGGTTCGTCACGGCCCCGCCCTGTTCATTTGTTTACCGCACAGCGGCGGAAACGGGCCAGCAGCGAAGGGGTTAAAGAGGGTTTTAATGAGAATTTCTCAGACACCAAACATGAAATGTTCACCAGTTCCCAATCAAAGGTTAGCGCTTATTAAGTGTAATAAGGCAACCCCATGAGAGAGGTGATAGACCTCACAGTAGTAAAAAAGGAAATTAGGAATTTTTTACCACCAGGACATAAAAAGTAAATGTTGAACCTTTTATTTACTATGCACCTTGCCCTATGGCTACCAGGGGTCACCTTAGGTGTGAGGCATATGCAAAAAGGGGAGGTTTAAGGCTTGGCAAGGGGGTTATATTGCCAAATTGAATGGATAGTTTAAAACTTCAGTCAGGCTGCAATGGCAGGCCTGGGACATGTTTTAAGTGGCTATTTAAGGTGAGTGGCGAAGTAAGTGCTGCAGGTCCTTGTACTGGGGTGAATGTATGACATTGTTCTACATTCTGTCCATCAACTGTGTTTTTTGCAGGTCCACTAGTAGCATTTAATTAGCAGTCCCGGGGTATATGGTATACCACTCTACAAGGAAATGAAATATGCCAATCAGGTAAAGCCATTTTTACCAAGTTTAAAGGGGAGAAAACAAGCACTTTGGCACTGGTTAACCGTAACAGAGAACATAGAGTCCGAAAGCCAACAAAAACAAAGTTCAGCAACAAGTTGAGGGTAAGGCAAAAAGTTTGGGGATGACCACCCTAAGGCTGACAGGTCTAAGAAAAATATAATTTTTTAGTGTTGCAAAAAGGGTTCAAATAATAGAATAAGTAACAGGGACAGGATACTGCCCCGATGAATAGCTATTTTTAAGTGAAAGAAGGAATATTGAATATCATTTACATATAGAGCAGCTTTCAGGTTAGAGTAAAGTATTAAGATCATAATAATTGCTTTTTCCCTCAAACCATGCCAAGGTAGAGCTTTCTAACTGAAGCAAGCAAGAGCTTTCTCAGCATTTAAGGTGACTGCAGAAAAGGAATTTTTTGAAGTGTAAAAGTTACTTATAACATTCAATAACAAAGGAGTATTATCGGAAAATAATGTGACTTTGATAAAACCTGCTTGTTAAAACCGAATGGGATAAGCCATAAATGATTCTAACTGTGATCCCAATGTTTTTGTGGAGATTTTGCGTTAATTACAGCCATAAGTCTATTATGTAATGTCTTTGTCAGGTTTAGACATAAGACATATCGCTGCTTCTGAAAAGTAGCCATAGCATTTTGAAACAATTCCAATAAATGACAGGACAAAAGTTGCTAGAAGGAATAAGAAAATGAAATGGCAAACCCATCTGGACCTGAGGCTTTATGTTTCCTTAAAAGAATATAACTCCAATTACCCCATCCAAGGTAAACTCTTTTTCTAAAGAGGAGAGATCAATATCGGACTAAACGTTTTCGGTCCATGGGACCACCAAACTCTTGGGGAAGGCGCAGTGGTGATCAGGGACTGCCGCACCTGCCGTCTGATCACTGTATTACAAGTACGGCAGTCAGACCTCCAGAGAACCGCCGCAACCTTCAGGGTTCCGCGTTTCCTGGTGGTGGTGCAGCAGTCTGAGGCACAAGCACCGCCAAGCATATTATCGGTTTCCTCACTGCCCTCCTTTTCAGCCGTTTGAGCCAACCATGAAAAGGGTGGTGGTGACGAAATGTAGGGGGCCCTACAGGGGCCCCTGGTGCCTCAGTGCATGGGAGTGCATGCAGGGGTGCACATGGTGTGCCCACCGTCTTTCTGCACCACCAGACCTAGGGCAGCATTGACTTTACAGTCCATGCTGTGCTGGAACTCTCCTATGAACCTTTAAAAAAGCAGCTCTGTGGGCCATCCGCCACAGGACCGTCTGCCCACATTATAACTTGCAGTCCAGCAGGCAGTCAATGGTGGAGTTTGCGGTGTGGAAGCGGGGCGGTGACTTGCCGCACCCCTCCCACACCACCAAACTCATAAGCATTACATTTCTTTGCATATTGTTAGGGATATAGTTTCATAAGGAAACTTTATCTATAAAAGTATCACACACTACAATAATCTCCCTGACAATATCATTATCATTCATGAATTGCACCCGTTTGCCTTTCTTTGTGGAACAATATGCCAGATTAGTAGTATTCAGTACATTAACATCCATAGTTGTTATTGGGCCATGAGTAAGTAAAATGAAGAAACCTTCATCTGCGCTCGTATGATGATGTGGGCCTTTAAAATGAATTTATAAAATTTAATTTTAATACCATTCTCCTTATTTAATGATAGTGTTAGCACAACTTTACCCACCCAGAATCTCTTTATCTTACCAGCTTCTCTATCTGTTAAGTGAGTTTTCTGAAGCAGAGCAATACGAGAATGTAAATGAGATAAATTATCTAAACCTGTGCTGCATTTAACAAGATTGATAAGACACTTGACTTTTCATTAAATAATTATATTCAAGAAACGAGATAAGCATATAGAGAAATTCAAGTACAAAGTTAGATAAACAATAAAATAAAATAAATTAAAACTGCATTTTATTGCACATTGACACCGCACAAAGTAACTGAAAAAAGAAAAAGAAGACAAGAGAAGATATAGAAGATGAAGAACAAGAAGAAGACAGTCATTAAATAAAAGGAGGAGATCAATGAGCATACCTACAAATAAAATATGAGTGTTATGGAAGGTGAACGATGTGATGGATTAATAGAGAAACAAAAACTAGGAAGCCACTTTGGGGGAAACCAAGTTTAAGGAAAGACAATATTGATGAAATATAAAAAATCCAAAAATTGGAAAACATAATTTTAAGGACAAATTCAAAACTGCATTAGAAAACTGGAAGTAGTTTTGTGGTAGTGAGGGCTTTCTGGATTCTGATACGGGTGATGTTTAGGGGTGAGGAGTGCTTTTTAGAGGCCAAGAAAGGACTAGTTTTGGTGTAAAAATTGTTTTTTAGGGTTCAGGGGTTGATGGAGTGTATGGGTTCTGATTATTTAAGGGTTGAGGAATGGGTGGAATTTAGGGGTGGTGAGGAGTTTTAAGGATTCTTGGATGAATAGGATTTAGGGGTGGGGAGTATTTTTTAGAGTTCAGGGATGAGTGGAGTGTAGGAGTGTTGAGCGGTTTTTAGGGTTCACAGATGGACAGAGTTTAAGGCTGTGAAGGGTTTTTAGGTTGAGTGATGGATAGTGTTTAGGGGTGTTAAGGGGTTTGTTGGGTCTAGAAATGGGTGGAATTTAGGTGTTGCAGGGTTTATGGGTTTAGAGATGGGTAGAATTTAGAGGTAGGAGGAGCTTTTTAGGGATCAGGAATGGGTGGAGTTTATGGATGACAATGGTGTTTAGGGGTTTGGGATGGATGGTGTTTAGGGGTGGTGATTGGCTTTTATGGGTTTATGAATGGGTGGTGTTTAAGGATGGTGATGGGTTTTTAGGATTTGACGGATGAATGATGTTTACGGATGGTAAAGGTTTTCTAGGGTTCAGGAGTGGGTCGAGTTTTGGGGTGGTGGAGGGATTTAAGGTGTCAGTGATGGGAGAGGTTTAGACATACAAAGAGTTATTTAGGGTACAGGAATAGGTGGAGTTTAAAGGTAATGAGGGGATTTTCGGAGTCAGGAATGGGTGTGGTTTAGGGTCAAGTATGGGTGTAGTTTACGCATAGTAAATATTTTTTAGGGTTCAGGGGTAACAGGAGTTTTGGGGAAGAATAGGTGTTGGACTTGGCCCTCTCTGCAGGGTCATCCCAAAACATTTTGCCTTCCTCCTATATTCTCTCTGACCTGGTTATGTTGGTATAATGACTCTGGGCCCTTTACCACTGCTGATCAGTGCTAAAGTGCATATGCTCCCCCTACTGTAAAATTGCTATATGTGATTGGTTTCCATGATTGGCTTATTTGGTTTACTGTCAGACCACAGTAAAGTGCACCAGGAGTGCCAGGGCTTGTAAATACAAATGCTGCTGGTGGGCTTGCAGCACTGGTTGTGCCACCCACAGAAGCGGCCTAGTAAAATGTGTCTGAGGTCTGCCATTGCAGAACCTGCGTGCAGTCTGGTACTGTCATGCTGACTGCGCAAGTGCACCTACTTGCCAGTCCCTAAACTTTCCCTTAACTTCATATTAGTCACCCCTCTGGTAGGCCAAAGGGCAGGGTGCATTGTAAGCATAAGGTAGGACAAGCCCTGATGTGTATGGCATGTCCTAATAGTAAATTATAGCCATTTTCGTTTTTCAATATTGTAAGGCTACCTGCTCTCCATAGGCCAGAATGGACTGCTGGAATTATTACACTATATAATCCTAACAGACTCAGAGAGCATGGTAGAAAGTCAAGTTTAGTATGCCTGAACTCAGCATAATAAAATACTTCTTTTAGTAAAGGTTATTTTAATATCCTGTGTTTGCAAATGCTACTTTTAGAAAGTTAGCATTTGCTTGCCTAACTATTTCAGCCCGCCTCGGCTAGGATGTGTATCTGCTGTCTGGTTTGTGTGAGTGACAGGGCTGGGGAATTACAGGAGACAGTCTGGGCTGCCAGGTGGTGAATAGAGAGATTACACCAGGATGGGTGGGAGGAGTGCCCCTTGACTCTGAATAGGGCTGTGCTCTGCCACCACAATGCTGGCTCCACCTCCTGCGGAGCGTCTGATGTCTCTGCCCTGCACCCTAAAAGAAGCAGCAAGAGTCCGTAAAACAAAGTGCTCCAAAACTGGACTGAACCAAGCTCAGGCCCCCTAGCCTGCAAGAACAAAGGATTTGGCATATAAAAGTAGGAGCCCTGCTCCTAAACATTAGATCCTGCTTTTGCACCAAGAAGAAGAAATCTCTGCCTGAGGAGGAGGAACCGCGAAAGCTGAAGGAGGAAGACTGTCCCTCTCCTGGGGGATTGGCCTGCAGTGGTTGCCTTGCTGCCAAAGGAGAGGAAGAAACCTACAAAGACTTATTGCTTTTCAAAGACTTGCTTTATTTTCCTAAAAAGAACTTGTGCTTCAGGAGTGATCTCCAAGGGCTTGGGAACGAGCTTGCCCCCTGAACTTAGCCCCGGGACCATTGGACTCATCCTGCCTTCGCCCGTCAGCTGCTGGGCTGCTGTGTCTCCCCCCTCGCCGGAGCAGTGATCTCTGATGTGCCGGACCTCCTTCTTGGGCCGTGATGTTGGTGCCTGGCCGCCCCTGCCTTGGGAGAGCCCCGCTCAAGTTCGAGCCGCTCTCCCTACGCTTCGCTGGGCCACCCCCCCCCTGTCACCTTGCCTGCTTGGAGCGCGCTGTGCGCCCATCACCCCTCCTGCCGGAATCCGATCGGAGTGCTGTTCTCTGCCTCGGACGGCCCGTACGTTCGCAACGGCCCCGCTCCGCACTCCTGCATCGGAAGGGCCGTGCCGCACACTAACGGGTCTCCAGTACGGTCCGTACTAGGAGCCCAGTGCCGCACCTGCCTGCCTGGAACATCGCGCCCCCCTTGGAGACCCGAAGGTACGTCGACCTACAACCGCGTACTGAAGGAGTACGCCTCGCACGCCTGACAGACGCCTCGCCCCGTGAACCGCTTTCAGCCCCGGACCGTCCGCACCTCTCCCCGCAGTCCCGCTCACCCGCCTCGCGCCTCGAGGCTTTTCTACGAGCCGGACTGCCTGTGGAGAACCACCGACCCCGTCCCGGGCCCGCTTCACCTGTGGCCACATCTGTACGCGGCGAACTCCATCCAAAGGTACTTTGTAAGCATCATGCAGTACGCTGCGCCCCGGACTGCAGTGTCCGCGAGGCGCATACACTCTGGTTAAGCCTTTCCCCTCTAGCCCTGTACGAGTTGCACAGGAGTACAACGACTCGTACCCCAGTGCGAGCCTGCAGCGCGGTACGCATCGCACCAAGTGCTGCACCTCAGACTAGAGAGTCCACAAGGCGCGTGAAAATCGGTGAGGCTTGCTCTTCGGACCGCAGGAAGCGCACAGCAGCGCTGCAACGCGCCCAACCTTCCTAAAAGACAGTACTAAAGAACTGGAAGCTGCTTTCAATATTGTGGAACAGTTTTTAAGTTAATAGAACTTGTGAATTAAGCATTTTTCACGAACTCTTGCCTACCAAAGTACTGTGGCCTCATTTAAAAAACTTTATAATGGTCTTGTAATTTAAACCTGCATAGAAACCTAGTTATACATAAAGTATACGTATTTTTCTACATAACTACGCCGAGTGTCCATTTGTGGTGGGTCATTTTATTGCTGTGTGTGATCATGAATGCTTAACTGACTAAGACGTCCTGAAGTTTAGCCTTGTCTGCTCGCGCCACACTACCTAGAGGGTGAGCAGGGGTAATTCTGAGGAGTGAGTCCCTTACCGTGACTAGAGGAGAGGGTCCCTGCTTGTCACAAGTGCATACCTGTGCCAACCAGAGACCCCCAAATCTAACATTGGTGGCAGCGGTGAGGATTGCGAATTTGCATTTATGATACAAATACAGTAATTATTGATCACCACGTAGTGAGTGCAGACCTATAACGCAGCCACAGACTTATTGATTTTATTATTTTTTGCCGAGAGAGCTCCATTTCATTTTTTTAAGAAATCATGCCTGGTTCACTCCCTGCGGAAAAGGCAGCCTCTATAATCTCTGGAATTGATGACATAGATTGGGAAGAACAGGGACTTGATGGCTACACAGTAGAGCAGTTGAAAGGCTTCTGCAAGAAGTTCAGAATTTCCCAATCCGGATGTAAAAATAAGCCCCACTTCATAAAGGCGCTGAGGGCCTGGAAGGAATCAAGGACACTAGAGAATGCAGTGGAAGTAGAACCACCAGAAAGCATTGTTGATTTTGGTAGAGTCCTGTCGCCAGAGGAGTTGGCAGACAGGGCGGCAACCAGGGCACATGAAGTGGAGATGGCAAAACTCAATGGACAGATGGAAATGGAAAAACAAAGAATGGCAATGGAAAGCCAAAGGTTGGCCCTGGAAGAAAAGAAAATTCAGCTTGAGCATGACTTGAGAATGAGGAAAATTGATTTGGAGCTCTAGGGGGTTTGAGGCCATGAGTGTTTCAGCCCAGCAACAAGAAAAGTGTGCAGCTCAGAGATTGAGCTTTGCTGAGCTGGAGGTGGAGTCCAGCTCAGATGGTGGCAGCAATATTCAGGTATCTAGTGCTAGGAGAGTAGTACACACACCCAGAGATGTGGCCCCTGACTTGGAGGGGGTTAACATACACCAGGAGGTTCAAGGACATGAGGTAGCTCCAGTAGTACGCAGTGTCTCTGAAGGGAATAGGGTAACTGGCGTAGGGGTTCGTGGTCCTAGTAGTGGGAGGGACAATCTACTGACTCTAGATGAGAGGTACAGGGAGAGGGGATCCCCCAAAGTTGAGGTCCTGGAATGTGAGTATGGAGACCGCCCAGAAGAGTGTGGGTTGTATGACAGAGACAGTCAGATTCTGACTTGCCTATCTCAGGAGAGTGGTGTGGAGTATGTGTGTGAGGCACTGGATGGTGAGGTGAAGGATAGTTTGGTTGACCCTTGTAGGGGGCTGTGTGATCCAATTCTGGGAGAGCATATTTTAAGTCCCTGTTTTCCAGAGCTATGCCAACACCTGTTTGAGAGTGAGATCTCTGACCCCAGGGAGCTCACATTGGAGGCTGACCCATTGGTGGATGCCAGAGGGTCTGAAGAAGCATTGGGGAGTGATTCCAACGAGAGTGGCTCAGGTAACTTCCAGTCCTGTGTGATGGAAGAGGTTCAGTGTAGCCCAGCTAGGTCTCAGTGTAGTGGGAGGGGTATAGGGGCTCGCTTCCTGTCTCCGAGGAGGAGGAGTGAGTGTGGGTTCTGTCCCAAGGTACCCGAAACCCTGTCTCAGGGCCTGGATGGTTTCTTAAGGGAACATCGGTCAGGGAACCAGGCTGTACTTGTAGGCCTTTTGAGGAGGATCTCCCAGTATCTAGAGAACGTAGAGACTCTGTAAGCAGAGCTCCAGTAGTTCTGGTGTCTGGCAGTACCGCTCCAGTTGGGAGGGTGCAGAGGTCCAGATGGAGGGGTGCGAGGGCGAAAGAGTCCCCAGTGGAAGAACCAATGTGGTGTAGGGGTTAGTCCTCACTGTGTAATACTATTACGATACTTCTAAGATAGTCCTTGGATTCACACTAATAAATCCTTAGCTTAGTCCTTTCAGTGGGGCAAATAGCAATAAGGCTTTACTATAGGAGTATGTGTCAAGCATTTCAGAGTACTAACAGGGATGATGTAAATGTAAATGTGGGATACTTGTAAAGCGCACAGCTGCCCATCACCGGGGCGTCCCGGCGCTGTATAACGCTGTGGAACCCTTCCTGGCTCTCCCTGTGAGATGCCCCTCCTGGGCACCTCCAAGGTGAAGCCAGGCATCCCAGTGTTGTAGGGGCCATTATGGAGATTAAGCAAGCTATTGCCCGGAGTTGCAGCGTGGGACCCCATGATTAGAGTAGGCGCTGAGGCGAGAATTATCGAGTCCACAGACAATGAGCCCAAGACCCTGCCACGTCAGGAATTGAATCCTGGTCCCGTTCCAGACCTCTGCATCAGGGTCTGCCGCTCTAACCATTGAGCCACACTTCTCCACATAAGTAATTGACACATTTCAAGAGAAATCTGAAACCAATTTATAAAAATAAAGTGTATTTTTATCCTAACTCAGACATCAAAATGAAGGTATTTGCATAAAGAACCAGAGTTATGGATTTTCCAACTAATAGAAAATCAATGCAAAATAATACAGTAAATGTTACATTGTAGTCAATGTGACAAACCACAAGTGACAATCGGTCACTTGCAGGTCGAGTTGCGTTGAGCCGTTACATGGTTAAGGTGATACGGTTCTAGGACCAAGCCACAAAAGTCAGTTAAATTTTACTTGGAGCCCGAGTGTAGAGTTATCCCGGCTGTCCTTGAAGCTGAATGGGAGCAGCGGGAGAGCTGCTTTTTGCACCGAAACAGAGCTGCTGGTAAAAAGATGCAAAAAGACAACAACGGTTTGTGTGGCTGTCGACATCGGTCAAAGGTCAATTGGAATTACTTCTTAATACAGGTTCGAGTAAAGGGGTCTGTTGCTGGTCTTGCGACCAACAACACTTGGCAACGTTAAGCAGTGCTGAAAGTAATTTCGATGCCCTTGGCCCAGGGGAATACAGTAGCGGCCTGTAAATTTGTGAAAGGCAGGACTACAGTTATCACAATGCACTAGACCATCTTGATTTGGGCAATCCCACGGAGCGCCCGATGGCCAACGATTCATCCAATCCAGAGTGTTGTTTAACTTGAAGTTTGCTGGGGACTAGTGCCACTAGTCCAGGGGAGTCTGCGGGTGCTTCAGGCTTCCACAGGGGTCCCTCTAGTGGGGGAGCTAAAAGATAGCCCAGGATGAGTCTCCATCAGGCAGTCCCAAGAGTGTATCCATAGGTGCAGGGTGTCCCTCCTTTGCTTAGAACAAGTCTTGTTGCTGGTGCAGGGCTCTTCTTCTGTCCTCTTTGATGTCAGGGGGACCCTTAAATCCTAGATTTAGGAGAGTTAGAGTTAGGGGTGTGGAAGATAGTAGCCAATGAGCAGCTAGTCCCTGCAGCTAGTCTGCCTCTGAGATTACCACATTTGGGGTGTAGGTCACCTTTTCTACCCAGAACCCTCTATTCTGCCACTCCTAAAGATGAGAGAAATCTAATTTTAATGTACAGAGCAGGCTTCTCACCCTGGAAGTGTACACTTCCTTGCATAACTAATTTCCCGCCTGCCCGGTTGCAATTTTGCGGGGGGCCAGGGGAGGGCTGTTTCCTCCAGTGGGAGTCAGCTCAGATGCAGCCTTTGAAGCTCACCGCCTTGATGTTCTACTTCTCTAGCCTGCTTGGGAGAACAGAGGTGTGGCCTCCTTCCTGCCCAAGCCTTTGCTCCTGACTCCTGGGACTGATCATACTGTCTGGAAGGAGGTCAGAATCTTGCCTTGGCAGCAGCAGGCACAGGAAACGCAGTCCTGTCAGCCAGAGCACGGAACATCTGGGGCAACTGGAGGCCGTATCATGCAATGTAGCGCATTTTCCTTGTTAGTGCTGGGCACACCTTTTAAAAGGTGTGCTTTGTGCTAACAAAGAGAGTGCACTGTATTAGATTTAAAGCCCTGGCCCTAGGGTAGTCGTGAACCTGTGATGCACTGGGGGCAGCTCATTCAAGTGAAATACAGAGCTGCTTTGAAGCAGCCGCTCCGAGTTTCACAGTGCAAGCCGCAACCAGCTTGCACTTTTAAGGTGGATTAGAGATCCCCTTTCAGGCGGGTGCAGTGACTGGTTGCACCCGCCTGCAAGGGGATGTTTGGGGGGGTCTTTAGGATCCTCTTTCCCCCTTTCAGAGGGCTGCTCTTAGGGGCCTCACTGGCAGTGCGACTCCTGACAGCTTTTTTGCCTTTGCGTCCACGTCTATAACATGGTGAGAATGCAGACGGAACCTCATTTGTTTGGGGTCACATCCCCATGCAAATGAGGGAATCCCTCCCGGTAATGGTGCTGGTGCTATTTGTGGGCCAGTGCTATCTATTGTACAAAAAGGGCCACACACGCATTTGCAACCCTTTCTGTGATGCCAAAGTGCCCTGGGGCACTTTACATAATACGGGGCCAGGTGGGCAAACTCTAAGGTAGCCACCTGGGTGATTGCCACGTCACCCATGGCACGAGATTTGTGTCAGGGGTGAGAAGGCACATTGTTTGATACTAAACATGACATATTTTGTGGATACCACAATGGAGCTGCCAACCTCGAGAATGCCTAGGTGGCAGCCCAATGTAATCCTATAGAACGCTAACACTTATAGTAGTTTCCCATAGGAAATGCACTACAGGGACATATAGGCTTGTCCTCACCTTTAATATACTGCACCCTGACTCCTGGGCTGAGGATGCCTTCCATAGGAGTGTCTGACATATATTAAAACATCAGCAACATGTTCTTCACATGCTGGAATTTGAGTGCACAGAACTTCTGTTCTCTGTTGACCCTGCGAAGAACCTCCTGTTCCCACCCCAGGAATTAAAGCACAACAGAAAGGACTGATTACTAGTGAAGGTGCTGTTTATCTCATCTCATAAATAACTATACCCAGTGTACCTTATTTATCAATAGCGCCTATTAAGAATTTTCTGGGAAGATCAAGCAGATTTGGTGATCAACACACCAAAATCCGCATGGTACGTCAACTACCCTACACATTTCACCTGTTAAATTCCATGCATGTGTAACAAAGGTTGATGTATGTAATGCATTTGATAATGACCTCATAGGTTAGATACCTCCCAACTCATAATTCCGACCCGTGCGTAAACATGGGTTTACACACACATCGAAATGCACCGACCCACTAGTAATGACATTCAAAGTGCACACGAACGTGTATCTGCTCAAACTTGAACTATTCATCAACCTCGCCTTGGGTTGACATTTCAAAGACTGAGACAATGGCTCTGAAATAAAAGGTGCAATTTGCAAGAAATACCTGGAGAAGAATGCGGTGCTTGTTATGCTTCTCATGAAGAGATACAGCAGAGAAGTCGAATCCAGGCTTTTGGAGGCCAGAGGCGGAGCAGTGAGCTTGTGCAGGGTTAATGGGCAAAACATAACTATGTCACAAGGGGAACTTGCGCGTACTTGTGCTTTTTAAGATGCCTCAGTCAGTCTAGGCCCTAGGGCCTGCTGTTATTACTGCCCCTTGTTTTCGTTCCAAAGAGAGCTTTGAGAAGGGTATATGAGCAGGTCATTGAAAGCATAGCATTCCCCTGTCGCTGGATCACATACATTGCACCTGTGCTGGTGCTATTTGGCACTGAGATTTCCAAAGTACACCAGGGCAATATTAGCACTGATGGGCTGGTGGACATGCTGCGCTTTGCACTTGTCAGGCCGTGCAAATATCAGTGCAAAATTACCGGAGCAACAACAGTGGAAGTGTTAGTGCAACAGTTCCCAATGCTTCAGTAATTCAATCAACCCCCACATCATGTAGTGTGATCCAATATTGCAAACCAAATGGCTTTGCAGTGGTTTGGGCAGGTGCAGGCATTTTTGAAAATGCAGAGTTTAAAATCGGATTTTTGTGCCTGTTTGCAACCATTTTGCGTCGTGTGCTTTCTAAAAACGATTAGTTGTGCAGATGCTGCAGTATGTTTGTGCTACATTATTGCAAGGTGATGCTGTTGTGTTGTGATTGTTTTTTTGCGTTCTTTATTTGACTGTTTTTTTCTGTTGTGCCCTGGTATGTTTTAATTGTGTTGCAATGTGAGTCTTATTGTGTTATGGTCTGGTGTTTACTATAGATATGTCAACAAATGCTGTGACAGTTCTAACACTAGCCAGTAGATGCTTTAATGGTTCCCATGACAAGCAAACATTAACCACTGTCAAAGGTGATAAAATATCACTGCTCCAACTCTTTAACTGTTTAAGACACTAGTGAGCACAGAACTGTGACAGAGGCATGAACTAAATGAGCACTTGCACCGCTCACTTTAACTGACACAGCTTTAGGAGTATCATTTCATAATTTAACTCGCGGTTAGAACCATTGATCACCTCTGCAGCTAGCAGGTTCTGGCTGCTTAGTTAACAAAAACCACCCTCAACTCCTACTACAGGCTGGAAGTCTCTGGTCATAGCCTGGTCTTGAGTAAACTGGGGTACTGCACCAGCTAACTCATGGGACCCTCACAGTAATCCTTCTATGTATTTGATAAAATATTTAAATAAGCCCCAACTATACTTCTGACATCTTTCCACTGTTATCGAGAAAGATGGCTATCGACTGATCACAGGACACAAAACAACCTACCTGGGCTCTGGTTGAGTAAAAAGGGCGATACTACTGAACAGGATTACCTATCAGGGGATAACGGACAGAATATCACAATATTGCCAAGGAAACACAAGTTAATCTCCTTTGCATCTCGATGTAATTGATAATATAGCATGTGGAAATTGAGGCATTATACCGATTTCTGCAGGTAAGTTCGTGATCCCATTGTGTTTATGGGACACTGGAAATGATAGCTCTAGTTGCCACAAGCCAAACAATTAATGTGCCACACCCACCTCACTCATTATTATCAGTAAACCAAAGCCTCCTGACAGTCCCTGGACCTCCATATGCACCTTCAAAGTTCAGATTCATCAAACTACTCAGACCTCATCTATTGAACCATCACCGGTCAAATAAAAGCCTTGACCTCCTTTAGGGAGTTGCACCCAAACACTTTTCCTGTTGACCTAAAACACGAATGCCTGGTGCTCACTATCCCCATCACTGCTGCATCCATCTGGGCATCGCAAGACCAAGCAATACCTGGCCCTGATCAAGCATCCTCATGTCTACCTTCCTGAGACTATGTAATGCCTCTGTAATAGTGCTATATTTTTGTAAATGTATTACATTGCATGTTTCAGGAAGAAAACCTGGGATTATTCACTCTCCAAAGGTTGGTGGGAAGTTATATTTTTAAGAGCATGTGGACCTTTGTTGGCTCTGGACCTAAATGTTTCCCAAGCAGGATAAAGCCCCATTCAGCCGGTGGACATTCTTTGTCTGGACCTTGAGAAGGAGCTCTGTTCTCATCCTAAAATGATGTTTGTCAGTTACACTACTATGTTGCTTGCTGGCTGGTGTCCTCATGGTCATGTTAAGGCCAACTACCCTGAAGAAAGCCCTACTGCTGTGTCATGGTGGGCATGTGTATTCATCTTCTTTTACGGCTGGTGACTGGTAGGCTTGGAGGTGAAGTCGTAGCCTGCGAGCAACTCCCATTTTTAATGCCTTTGTCAATTTCCCTCTTTGCCCTTTTGTCTGCTTCTCTCCTTTCTTTTTTAGTTACTTCTGTGGGATCCATATTGAATCTCCAATAGAGTGTTTTGGCCTCCACTTCCATAAGTTTATCTTAAACTGAGTGTGGACCCCAAACAGAGCTCCAGAGTAGAGTATTCTTCCTAGTGGGATAGTTCGAAGCAGGGGGCTATGAATACTCGTTGAATAGCAATCTGCACTGCAAGGTAACATCTTCCCCCCTGTGCGGTCAGCAGCCCCTTGAGAGCAAAACATTTACTCCAAAAATGTGTAGGGGTTTCACAAAGGGAAAGATGTACGAAACACTAGTCACATAATACTGGTTGCAAATTGCGTCCAGTATGTTTGCGATCAGTGTGGAATTTTGTGAACAAATCTATGTACTAATTGGTTGGTTCACAAAATTTTGAATCATAGTATGTCTCCATCCGACTTACTTATTCGATACTCATGAAGTAGGTTGCAAAATGCGAGTTACTATAATTGGTGCCATCACAGCAATGGTAGCCTGCTGGGGTCAATCAATTCAAATACAGCCAAATTTCCTTACATTTCCTTATAGCAAAAGTGGTTGAGTTTAAAAAAAAGTTGTAACCGTTTTTAAAGTTTGTTTTGAGAGTAGGCAGCAGTCTATTATACCACTGCTTCCTCCACAACAAACATTATTTTCACGTTCACAATGTGGAGGGGGCCCCAAGTGGACCCCTTCACTGTTTTGCAAATTGGTTACCACCCCAACTTGGGTTCGGTAACTTTTCAATGGTGTACAATTGCTATTTCAGATATAAACCATTGATACATATGGGTAGGAATCATAATGGGAAAGGTATGCTTGCATTATGCCTTTTACAAACGTCGATTCCACATCCATTTCCAAACCCATTTTAGGAGTCGAAAAAAGCTATGACTCCTAAAATGGGTTCAGTAACGTCAGAACCCCATTCAGAGGCCCCTGAGGCAAGTAGTAGCTACTAGGCCCAACCTTGGGGATTAAGGCCTTTTACTCCTTGTGTCCAGAGGCCTGACCTACTAAGGGTCTTGAGCAACTGCACTAAGTACCCCTTCAGCACTTAACTCACAGAATAGCTCTAGGTCTAGCAGTCCAAGGCTTTTCGGGGCGGGAGTAGACACAAGGGGGGTGAAAACAGGCTCACAGCTCAAAATACATACAGCAGCAGCAATAAATGATTGCCCAGTGAAATACTTGCTTTTATGAAAAAATGAGTATTTATAAATTAACACAAAGTGAAAAAGAGCATTTACAAACAATTCACATAGTCCCCTGAAGTCAGTGCTTTTAACCGAAGGTTTCAGAGCTCTTTACATTTATCAGGCAGGTTCCTGGTTCCCACTCTCCTCTTACTAGCGTTAGTAGCTATTCCCCGTTCAGGTTAAGCCCCACTAGTAGTCAGAGTCTCAGAGTGCCAATCAGACTCTTAGTAAAATCAGAAATATTCTGGTGCTAAAGCACACAATTGGAGGCCAGTTCCCCCAGGGCAGCCTGGCTTAGAAATCAGTCTTACCCACACCAGAAGGACCTGAACAGCCAGAGTCTCTAAGTGCGCCTCCTTCGTGGGTGCTGAAGCTGCAGCAGCTGTCTCCGGTGAGTTCTTCATACACAGCCCTGGAAGGGCAGCGGTCAGGGGTCCTCGAGTTCCTCATACATATCTTGTGGTGACAGCGACCGTGGACTCCTCGATGCTCCTCCGATGGATGTAAGTTTCCTGGAATCTTACCACAGGTGGGTGGTTAATACAATGCTCCAGGTGCTGGTCCTCAGTCAGGGCTTGGGTCTACACGGGTCATCACCTCCTCACAACGACTGTCTTAATAAAACCATGCTCTTTGCCTTGTCCTTGTGCCCCCTGGATCACTCTGCACACAGTTATGGCTTGATCAGCATAGAAGCAATCTTCACGGGGGCACTCCCAAGAATATGGGGTCATCGACTTAAGTGCGCATATGCGTTATGGTGTGATCAGCATGTCAGCCATCTTCACAGTGGCCCCATCTGGTGTACGGTGTACAGGGATGCTGACTTCGACTGCGAACAGGGCTATGGCCCAATTGGCATGGTAGCAATCTTTACAGTTGCCCCCCTGGCATACAAGGTCACTGAATTCAAACCTGCACACAGGTAACAATGTGATTGTAGGAGCAAAGTTGACAGCTTACTTCACAGTGGCCCTCCCCTACCATATAGGGGTTGCCGACTTTAACCTCCATATGGTAAGCGACCGGATCTGTGCATCATCTGTCACTTCACACTCCTCTACAAGTATCCAACCCCCAGGAACCCTCACTGGGCCTCTTCCCCTCCAATGCTTTCCTCTTCCTAACAGGGCATAGTGGTCTTGGCAAACAGGCAGGGGCTGGTGCTCTAGGCTTCAAGAGCAGGGGGTCTTGAGTTTCATGGGTGATGTCTCCTCATCCAGCAGGAGCAACTTCAAATCTGATAGCCCCACAACACTGGCCATGGGAGTGACTAGAGGTTCACATCTGGATGTAAGCCACGGTGATATGTGTATAAAAAGGTTATCCTAGGGCTTCAACCCTACTCTTTATGATTCTCTTATTAGCCCCATCTTCTTCCTGAGATGTGCCCAAGTCTTTCCCAGTCTCCTCTTGCTGAATCAAAGAGCGCCCTTTGAAGTGTACCAAATAGTTTGGCTTTCCCTTCCTCCAGTGTGTGTCCCACTCAGCTCATAGGATAGCAGTAATCCACACATCTTTCTAGGGTAATTTCTCTACCTCCCCATGCTCCTCCAGTTAGCCCTGGGGCTTCCAAAGAAAACCCAGAATCTTCTATGTATTGTACCCTTCACAGTCACACACACACCCAGCACATGAATACAACACACACATGCTGCACAGCACTACATCACCCATGTATTGTACTATTCATATGCACACATACACCCAGCACATCATAACACAAAGACACTTGGCAGCACAACACATCCAACAGATGCAGGCCAAGGGAGAGTTACACACACAACACATGCATATAACACACACACATGCTACAGCACTACATTTCCCATCTATTGTAGTAATAACAAGCACACATACACCCAGCAGATGCATATAACACACACATGCTGCACAGCACATTATTTCCCATGTATTGTTCTATTAACAGGCACCCATACACCCAGCACATGCATATAACACACACATGTGCTGCACAGCACTACACAGTCCATGTATTGTACTATTCACATGCACACATACACCCAGCACATCATAACAAATAGACACTGGGCAGCACAACACACCCAATAGATGTGGGCCAAGGGAGAGTTACACACACAGCAGTGAACCTTTACATGAGTGAGGCTCTAGACCTCAGTTCAGCGACAGGTAAAAAGACCTGTTCACTCTCTGTGATCACTCCATGGTACGCTGCTGCAACCACCCTCATGCTGCTTAACTCCTGGCAAAGGCTCTACGAATGTATTGATTTGGGTACCCTTCAGGATTCAATAAGACTGTAATCTGTGAGACAGGCCTATGCCATAGAACACATGCATGATCCGTGATCGCCTATGACAACAAAACATCAGCTTGAGTGATCGTGACATTGTTACAAGTTGGAAAAACAACAATTGATGGACAGAATGCAGAACAATGTCATACATTCCCCCCAGTACAGAGATCTGGGCCTAAATCCATCGTTTTTTTGCTCACCATGCCATTCCAGTTCGGACCCAGCCTACACACCATCAATAATATCTAAATGCAAGAAAAGAGCCTCTAATCAACCTAGAGACTGCCTGCTACAAAATACACAAAAAGAACCGGTCAAAGATCTCGTCACCTGCGTGACCACGTTTTGCCCAGCGACCTATGAGGTGCAAAAACTCATAAAGAAAAATTGGCAAATATTAACCTCTGGAACAGTGAACTGGCCTAAGCCCCGCTTTGCTAACAGAAGAACCAAGAACTTAAAAGACTTCCTTGTACACACAAGACCTAGAAAAACACCTCTTAAGTCAACCATTAGAGATGTACATATGGTACCAGTCACCGGACACTATCCCTGTGGCACCTGTGGTGTGTGCAAATTCACGTCGAGTACAAAGACCTTACAGCTGAATGACAATCTCAAATGGACTCAAAGGAGCCATACAAACTGTAACTCCTCACACGTGATATATCTGATCACATGTCCATGCCAAAAGCAGTATGTGGGCATGACATGCCGGAAGGTCAAACTCCGCATAGGGGAACACCGGAGCAATGTCAGGTTAAAAAAGAATACGACCAAATTATGCGCCCACTTCATAGAAGCCGGCCATACATGTGACGAGCTCAAGTGGACAGTACTAGAAATGCTGCAAACTAAGGATCAGAACGCAGAACAAGTTCTTTTCAATAAAGAACAGAGATGGGTGGATCGCCTAAAGACTGATGAAATAGGAATGAATGACCACATTCCATGGACTCAACTATACTGATCTTATTCATGAAAAATGAAGAGTACCTGTCTCTACAACTATACTGCATTCTATGCAATTGTGCCCTAATTCCCAGATGCGATTATAAGGATCAACAAGCCATGCAAAATAGACACATAGGAAATATTGTAGGCTAACTCGATCGACATTGCATCATGCCGATAATTGTGCCTGGAACCGGGCTTAGTTGAACACATTAGCCCAGAATAGCGATTTTGTAAACAAATAGTCCTACCTTTGTGTTAGTGGCTAGTACAAAAGACCAACAACTTCTGACCCGCCCACAGCCGGGGGCAGAGTCAGCACAAGGCTCACAGATTGATGCCGCATGGGTAAGAATGGCGTTCTCTGAGTTTTTCCAAAGAAAAGAGGTAAGATGACGGCTCAAACTAACTTGTATGAATATATATTATCCCGAATGTAGAGAAAATCCAGAAGCGACTCTGATACCCTGTTGGATACCTAACTTCAAAAAACACCAGGTACCTTACGGGTTTTGTATGGGGTGTGCATGAAGTTGGTAGCACATAACCACATATGTTGTAAACCCCATTTGTAAAACCCTTGGTTTCCCAACACCCGCGATTCACCTATACACGAACCGCTTTTTGTAAAACCCTTGGTTTCCCAACACCCGCGATTCACCAATACGCGAACCGTTATTTACACAACGCATAGACTCTTTAGCTATGATGCATTCTCAGCACAATGCTTCCGTGTCATTTTTTAAATTCATTCGGAATTGTTACCTGAGCTCGTAATCACTCTTATTGAACGTATTTTACAAGTGCACTGTCAATGATCGCGCTGCTTCTGACATCCACCTTAGCCCTGTAAGCACAGCTTTGTTACAGAAAAATAAAAAGCTTATGAGTATTCACCATCTACTCTGAAACCCATGATACTTCTCCTACATACTCACCCCACGAGGGTTATGCCGTAATCCGGTTGACCCACGTCACTGCATATAATAATGCAATTATTAAAAGATGTCTGCCTAAACCCAGTGAACATGCTTTTGTGATAATGATTTCATTGAATTTTTTTCACAGCTTGGAAATTCCATTGTGTGATCTTCACCATACACATAAAGGGTGTATGTGCTATACATATCTATTTTTGTTTGTATGTTTTTCTGTTTATGTCCTGACGAAAGCTCCACTGACCCTCTGTGGGCACGACGAGCTGAAACATGTCGACTTTTTTCAATAATGATATGGTAGTTTAGTAACTCAACTACCTCAATATCTCAATTTCGTTTTTAATAGTAGTGACCAGTCAATTTTTTATATTAAAAGCCAAGTTCCTCTGGCTGAGTCATTATATTTTAGATTTTCTTTTTTCATTTCTGGACACTTCTGCATTCACCAGAAGTAGCCTCGGGTGAGGCAGGCATACTGCACGTTAATCGTTGACCCTATGACGATGCCAAGACTCCTGATGGGGCGGATGAAAAGATATACCGCTATAACAACTCCAGGATGTCTATGAGGGTTTTCGATAAAAACTAATGGTTTTGCAGATACCAGTGTCCGTTCTCTTTTGATTATCAGATATACAAATCAATCTTGACCCTGTGCCCAATGGGAACAGTCTAGCCCAAACTGCCAGGCCAGGTCCTTCCTGGACTGGAAACAAGCATCCTAGGACCGGTTTCGGGCTTTCACCTCTCATCAGCCAGGATAACTCGCTTCGAGTGGCAATCTAGAGCACGGGTCCCACATCTGAGCATACCCGTCCCACTCGGGGTGACACATGCAAAAACAACAATTGACGGACAGAATGCAGACCAATGTCATAAATTCACACCAGTACAGAGATCTGGGTCTAAATCCATCGTTTTTTTACTCACCATGCCGTTACAAGTTGGGGCACTCAGGGCAGGGGTGCACATACAGCACCATAGGAGGCACATTTCCATCTCAATAATCACAGTGCCTAAACATTTTTTGGGTGCAAACTCTGAAACGGAGCGTTCGACAATATAAATACTATGAACAACTGACCAAGAGCCTTTCAGATGTGAGTATTCTAGTCTTTCTTTGTTTCTCTCATTCAGTATTCACCTTTGGTTTACACATGTGCCGGCAGCGAGTTAATGCTATATCATTAATTTCTGTCACAATAGCTACTGTGCTGAACTCCACGCATCACATCTTATGTTCATATCTGTGAGTCACTCTCATGACATGTGCCACCCACACGTGAGACCAATATCTTGCTGAACCACTGGGACACTTAGTGCACCTTTTGGACAAGGACACAAATACTGAAACATGCCAGAGGATCCGGACGCTTGTATGTTTGTTGAAAAGGTACCTGGTCTGGCAGCTCAGGCGTGACCCTGCCTCTAGGAGCGTGGCCAAGATTGACTTGCACATGATTGGTCCCTGATGGTAACTGCACAAGCAAACAATGTCACAGAATGTCACACAGAGAAGGGCCAGCGGTTATGATTAATGTACACATCCCATCCATCACAGGTTTTTTTTCTCAGTGAGCCACTTTAAACAACAGAGGCATGCACAACCAGCCCTCGGCCTGGTTGCCCCCACGCTCCCCGCCTGCTGCCTGCCTCTTACCTGCTGCCTGCCTGCCTGCTGCCGATCCAGCCCGGTGCCCCAGCCGCCGCAGGGCCGCCCGCCTCGATCGCCGATCCAGCCCGGCGCCCCAGCCGCCGCAGGGCCGGCTGCCTGGATTTTCGCACCGGTTTTTGCCGCGACCCCGCCCCCCCGCCTGCCGATAGGACCACGCGCTCCCCGCCTCCCGCCTGACCCGCCCTCCCGGCTCCCTTCTTAAGGGGACCCCGACCCCGGATTAGCAGCGACCACTGTGCCCTTGGCCTGGTTGCCCCCACGCTCCCCGCCTGCTGCCTGCCTCTTACCTGCTGCCTGCCTGCTGCCGATCCAGCCCGGCGCCCCAGCCGCCGCAGGGCCGCCCGCCTCCATCGCCGATCCAGCCCGGCGCCCCAGCCGCCGCAGGGCCGGCCGCCTGGATTTTCGCGCCGGTTTTTGCCGCGACCCCGCCCCCCCGCCTGCCGATAGGACCACGCGCTCCCCGCCTCCCGCCTGACCCGCCCTCCCGGCTCCCTTCTTATGACGCCCCCTCAGCAACCGCGCAGCGGACGTGCGCAGCGGGAGCGCCGACTGAGCGCCGAAGGTGCGCCAAAGGTAAGCCCGTCTGCGCCCGTCCGTGCCTGGACCGCGCCCAGTGCCAGGACCCCTGACCCCCGCAGATCCCAGCCCACCCGCCGGACGTACGACGCCGCCACCCTCATCGCACTCAACGACGGACGAGTCCCGGGATGCTACCGTGCCACCCCGAGACGCTCCCACGGACCCTTCTGCTGCACCGCCTGCAAGTTCACCTGCATCCGGACCTGCCTCGCACCAGCACCCGCCAAGACGAACACCAGCAGCAACCACCTCAAGTGCATCCTGCTCAACACCCGCTCAGTCCACAGACACGCCATCGAACTCTGGAACCTCATCGACACCACAGCTCCTGACGTTGCCTTCCTCACGGAGACCTGGATGAACGCCTCTTCAGCGCCCGACATCGCCATCGCCATCCCAGAGGGCTACAAGATCACCCGGAGGGACCGCACCGCCACCCAGATGGGAGGAGGCATCGCCATCATCCACAGGGACACCATCCGCATCACGACTTACACCGACGACATCCTGACTACCGCCGAACACCTACACTTCCAGATCCACACCGACCCGAAGACCACCCTCAGAGGCACCCTGATCTACCGACCCCCGGGACCACGCACACAATTCAGCGAGGACATCGCCGACTTCGTCAGCCCGCATGCCCTCCCCTCCGCTGACTACATCCTCCTAGGGGACCTCAACTTCCACCTGGAGAACAACAACGACCGCAACACCACCACCCTGCTCGACAACCTCGCCAACCTCGGACTCAAGCAGCTGGTGACCACCCCCACCCACCTCGCCGGACACACACTCGACGCCGTCTTCTCATCCAGCAAAGACATCACCTTCAGCCACGCCACAGGACTCCACTGGACGGACCACAGCTGCGTCCACTTCACCTTCAGAAGAACGACGATCCACCACCACCAGCAACAGGTCGCCCGCAGAAACTGGAGCAAGATCACAGTCGACCAGCTCGCCGCTTCCCTGAGCCAGCACCCTCCCGCCAGCTCAGCGAACCCCAGCCAGGCCGCCGACAACCTCACGAAGTGGATCAGCAACTGCGCGGACGAACTCGCCCCACTGAAGACCCCGCCCAGCAGACCCGGCAGCAAGAAGGCCCCATGGTTCACCGACGAACTCAAGAGCTCCAAGAAGAACTGCCGAGCCCTCGAGAAAGCCTGGAGAAGGGAGCCAACACCGGACAACATGACCACCCTCAAGCTTGCCACCCGGAAGCACCACCAGCTGATCCGCGACACCAAGAAAACTGCATTCAAGGACCGACTGGACAACAACGCACACAACAGCAAGGAACTCTTCAACATCGTGAAAGAGCTCTCCAACCCCAACGCCGGAAACAACGACATCACCCCATCGCAAGAACTCTGCAACTCCCTCGCCTCCTACTTCCACAACAAGATCGCGGACATACACAACAGCTTCAACACCCAACCAACAAACGCCACGTCCGACACGACCGAACCACCGCCCCCCACCACCACCCTCCGCGCCTGGACTCCGATCAGCACCGAAGACACCGTCCGCATGATGAACTCCATCCACTCCGGATCTCCGACCGACCCCTGCCCTCACCACGTCTTCAACAAGGCCGACGCTGTCATCGCACCCCACCTGCGGGACATCATCAACACCTCCTTCACCACCGCCACCTTCCCTGAGAGCTGGAAGCACGCCGAACTCAGCGCTCTACTCAAGAAACCAACAGCGGACCCAACCGAACTCAAGAATTACCGCCCCATCTCGCTGCTCCCGTTTCCGGCCAAAGTCATCGAGAAGACCGTCAACAAGCAACTGGCCGCCTTCCTCGAGACGAACGGATCCCTCGACCCCTCACAGTCTGGCTTCCGAGCCAACCACAGCACCGAGACCGCCCTCATCGCTGCCACCGATGACATCCGAACCCTGATGGACAACGGAGAAACAGCGGCCCTCATCCTCCTAGACCTCTCCGCGGCCTTCGACACCGTCTGCCACCGCACCCTAGTGCAGCGCCTCTACAACGTCGGAATCCAGGAGAAGGCACTGGAATGGATCATCTCCTTCCTCGACGGAAGAACCCAGAGAGTCCGCCTACCACCGTACAAATCAAAGGCCACCGAAGTCATCTGCGGCGTACCCCAAGGATCCTCGCTGAGCCCAACCCTCTTCAACGTCTACATGAGCCCCCTCGCGGCCATCGCACGCCAACACAACCTGAACATCATCTCCTACGCCGACGATACCCAGCTGATCCTCTCCCTTACCAATGACCCCGCCGCCGCCAGAGCCAACCTTCACGAAGGAATGAAAGAAGTAGCCGAGTGGATGTCGACCAGCCGCCTGAAGCTGAACTCGGACAAGACGGAAGTCCTCATCCTGGGATCCTCGCCCTCCGCCTGGGACGACTCCTGGTGGCCCCCCGCCCTGGGAACCGCACCCAAACCGACAGACCACGCACGCAACCTGGGCTTCATCCTGGACTCCTCCCTCTCCATGACCAAGCAAGTCAACGCCGTCTCCTCGTCGTGCTTCAACATCCTGCGCATGCTACGGAAAATCTTCCGGTGGATCCCCACCTAGACCAGGAAGACTGTCACCCAGGCCCTCGTCACCAGCCGACTGGACTATGGCAACACCCTCTACGCCGGAACCACCACCAAGCTCCAGAAGAGACTCCAACGGATCCAGAACGCCTCAGCCAGACTCATCCTCGACATCCCACGACACAGCCACATCTCCGGACACCTAAGAGACCTGCACTGGCTCCCGGTCAACAAGAGAATCACCTTCCGTCTCCTTACCCACGCACACAAAGCTCTCCACGATCAAGGCCTGAGCTACCTCAACAACCGCATCAACTTCTACGCTCCCAAACGACACCTCCGATCAGCCAGTCACGCCCTCGCCGCCGTCCCCCGCATCCGAAGAACGACAACAGGAGGAAGGTCCTTCTCCTACCTGGCCGCCAAGACCTGGAACTCCCTCCCGACCGACCTGCGCCTGACCCAAGACCACCTCGCCTTCAGGAAGAAGCTCAAGACCTGGCTGTTCGGGCAGTAGCAGCACCCCCCCACCCCCTAGCGCCTTGAGACCCTCCGGGTAAGTAGAGCGCTCTATAAATGTCTATGATTGATTGATTGATTGATGCACAGGCATGGGACTGGCATTGGTCTGTGGCTTGCTCACGGAAAAACTCACACCTGGGGTTCACCCCTTCGGCCGCAACACAGTTCGGTTGCTTCTATCCCTGCCAGATGGAATGTGGCCTAGTGGTTTCAGTTGGACTGCCCCTATTAAGGGCAAAGGCTGATTTGCATATGGTTGCCTCTTTTTGGAAAACACTATGCCAAACAGAAGTGCCATGGAATGATACGCGAAATAATGCCACTTATGATTCATTGGCACAATCAATCAATTACATATTTGGCTCTTCTTAGTTAGACACTGTTAGTGTCCCGCATGTTCCTAGATGTGGGTCCCATAGCTCGCAGAACCTCAGAGACTCAAACAACACTTTATCGATGAGTCTTGAAAGGCAGAAACAGATCAGGGGTTGCCTGTATTCTTGTTAAAAGGAGATGCATTGGGTTTTGCGTGCTAATTTCTGTGCTTCGAAGAGTAGGGTCAGATCATGGAATTGACCAGCCACCCTGAGAACAATACACAACGGTTTAAAAATGATTTCTAGTGACTGAAGACCCAGTGCTTGCACCTGAACTATATTTCTACTGGCATCAGGACTCCTTAGTGTTACAGAAGATGTGTCAAGGATAGGTGTAGGTGAGCGTATTCATGCTTGATTTTCTGGAAAACCATGTAAAATAAAATTGCATAAAATACACCTTAATGGTAATCTTTTACATAGTGGTTATCTTGAAAATCTGGCATAGATCTAGCCCTTTGGCTTAAGCCATTGGCTACTGCTCAAAACGTCAACATCCTGGTTTAGCCTGCTAGCTTGTGAACAGTAGGGGCTTAGCATGCCACCAATATGCCACACCAATTCCTTGTCAGGGATTCTTATATTGAACTGCACTGATCTTTGTTTTAAGAGGTATTGTGCAAAACCCAGATATGATGTTGTGTCTCGTTCTGGTGTCTTTTACAATTCTGAGACCAGTTCTACTGGTCACCTGTACCCTATGCGCATGCGCCAGGTCATATAAATCCTATTTAACCTATCAAGATGCACTAGAGGGTGAGTGTGCCTTGCTAAAGTTCTGTGGAGTCACAGTCTATTGTAAGTTTTAATTAGCCTTTAGATACAAAACCTGCCTCCCATTAGTGTTAGGCATTGCTCTACCTTTCAGTATCCTGACTTAGGTATGACTTTCCAAACGAACTGAACTGATGCTGAAGAGCTTGAGGCACCAAAACCCTCTCTCGGTAATTACAATGGGGGAAGCAAGGTAAATGTCTTGTATATCACTATCTCCACCAGGAGGCAGTATTACGTGCTATACGTTGCCCATAATATCTTGGAGTCCAGGGATTGATCGTAATGCACTATGGGCTAGTGAGATGGACTATAGGGCATGTGGAGTCAGGGGAGCGAATGGGAGTCTTGGAGTACCATGAGGAGGTGTTGCAGGCACTTTTGAAAGTGTTTAGAGAGAAGGTAAATCTCAGGTTAAGAGGGTTAGGACTTTCATTGCTAAGCTGCAGAGGTAAAATGACATAAATTCTGAAGAAGCTCATCGAGTTTTCGATGCTATATAGCTAACCTGGGTTTGAACTTAAAGTGGCAATATGCCCTGGCCGGTAAACAAACAAGTGGATGGGAAGGATCACCAGGTCACCTATACATGCTTACATAGGGCCCTTTTTTTTAAACATAGTTTATTGGGTTTTTATAGTACCACTTGGGCAATTCCCCAACATAAACCATTTTGAAACAGGATAATGACAAATGACCAAGTATGGAAATATAATTGGATACAGTTTGTATACATAACAAAAGGGAAAACCAAAACTTTACGCAGACTTTCCCACCCCACCCACCCTGGTGAATATCTTTAGATACAAATGCATGTCCAAAGAAAGAAAACACTATTTCATATAGTAAAGCCCCCAACATCCTGTGGAAACGGGTTTTTAGGGGTTTGCGAAGGAAGAGGAGGAAGGTCTATGCCCCTGTATGGAGCCCATCAAGACCAGATTTTCCTGTGCTTTTGAGGGGAACCCCACTCTCGGAAGACTGCTATTTCAGCACCCATTCAGTTGTCTGGTCCCCTTCGCCATTTCCCTATTGTCAGTGGGGAAGTTACCTTCCATTACTGAGCAATATTGCATTTGGCAATTGTGAGAGTAAGTGTTGTTTGTAGCGATTCCCTACTATGCCATCTGCGCTATGAAGGAGGAAAAGTCTAGGGTCAAGTGGGAGGTCCCAGGACAGCACCTCCTTAAGGCAAGTCGAGATTCTGCGCCAGAAGGGCTGTAGTGCAGCGCAGCTCCATACAGTGTGGAAGAATGACCCCTCCACATAGGGCCCTATTTTTCTTTTAGCGGTGCAGGAGTGGTGGCAAGCCACTGCAGCGCCCCTGCACTGCTAAGAGTCGCCGCCACCCTCTGCCACGTTACAACTTAAAAGTGGTCTGGGGGTGGGCTTTGTGATGGTCTTGCAGTGGTGCCTCTCAAAGGCGACAGTGCCTTTGAAAAAGTCATCTCAATGGGAGCGCCACAGGGTTCCTGCATGGTATGGACTAAAAAGTCCATGCTGTGCAGGAACTGGTGTGCAAGCACACAGGGGGCACATTATATGCCCCCCTGTGTGCATCTACATGTGGAGGAGGCAATGGGGGCCCCCTTCATTTTCGCTCTGTCACAGTGTTTATGAGGAGAAACCTCCATGACACCGCTGGTGGGGAGGAAACTCGTAATTTGCTTTGTAGGACCACCGATTATTGTGGCTTCCTGACGGCTGCACCACCTCTTACCAGGTGGGTCTGACCGTCCAACTTGTAATGGGGCGGTATGACCGCCAGTGCGGCAGTGCCTGGACTGCCACCACAGCGACCCCGCAAGTCTGGTGGTCCTCGGACCGCAAGACTCGTAATTAGGACCATAGACTGAAATGCAGTTTTCACGTTTCTTCTGGAGATCAGTCTCAAGAAAGTTCTTACATGATTTCCAAATTGCTGCAGAAAGAGAAGACCATTTGCTCTGCCATGAGCAATTGCAGGCCCTACTTTTTAGAATCTGATTTTTTTCTTTGGTTGTATGTTGAAATGCTACAGGTTCTAAGACAAGGACACCTATGTGTAACACTGCACTTAAACAATCTTAAAATTAATTGTTTTATCTAATTAAAAAAAGGTCATATGGACCATTCAGCACCTTCAGCATGTAACAAAGACAACAGTTCTAAGGAAAATCCGATTATATTGAATGGAACCCTCCAGGCCAAGCAAAGTAGCCAAGACTTTTAAAGCGACACGCAAGAAGGTCAGCATAACTGTTGAGCTGAACAAAGGCCTTGGTAATTCTATGCTATGCGGTGCTAAGCATTTGTAAAGTGCTTGGCTACCCAGCGTGCCTCCCAGTAATTCCCCTCACATAGTAGCTGATGTAGGGCATATCATTCGAAAAGGTGGGTCTTGAGAAGTGTCCTGAATTTGATTTCTTCTTTAATCATTCTCAAGGGTAATGATAGGATGTTCCAAAGTTTCAATGCCAGGTAAACAAAAGAACGTCCACTACTTCTGGCTTTCTTAATTTTGGGCTGTCTAAAAAGCCTCTGGTCAGCAGAGGTTAATGATCTTTTGGGGTTGTAGGGCATTAACAACCACTGTATTAGAGGAGAGCTCTTGTTATACATCACCCGATAGGCCACATAGAGCGATTTAAATGTAATCCTCTTGAATACTGGGAGACAATGAAGGGCTGCAAGAGATGAGGAAACCGAATGATGCTTCAGAATCTTTAACAGAGTGTGTGCTGCGGCATTCTGAATAAGTTGAAGTCGCATGACCATGTACACAGGACTTCCCAGATACACTGAGTTACCATAGTCCAGATGGAAATCAGTAGACCTTCGACTACAGTTCTTCAAATGGCGGGGAAGCCAACTCAGAACCTTTCTAGGTGTTCCAAGTAAACCAAAACAGCTGGCTACTAATTGTGTTACTTAGATCTCCATAGTAAGGTGGCAGTCAATCCAGAAGCCAATACTTTTTATTTATATTTTGCTGTACATAGAGTGGGGTTGTTACCAACTACAAGGACCTCATTGAGTTTCAAATTACTGCTAGACATCCAATCAGTGACTTCTCTTAGAAAGGCATTAAGTTAGGAGGAGAGTGCATTTTTATCTTATTTTATTTTTACAGTTTAGTATAGCGCTAGCTAGACCCGTAGGTATCAGAGCGCTTCACATACATATTGTGCAAAGCCGAAGGGCCTTACAATAACTAGAAGGCTGACAGTTGTAGTGTAGTTCCTATTTTCCCTATAGGCCCTGCGCATTGGAATAACATAAACAGTAGTGTAGACGTAGAAGTGCGGTCTTCCAGGTCTCTACTGACTATGCTAAACTTAATTGGGTTTGTTACCAACTAGCTCAGAGGTCACTGGAAACTTTCTTGACTGAATAGGAAGTGATCAGCTTCCCAGGCACAGACAAGAAGGGATTCAGTTTTCCAACAACCGCATAAACATGACAACTTTGCTCCTTGGAATAAAAGTCAATCTCTAGAGTCGTGTGAAACAATAGACAGTTATTTTACTCAGTCAGTTGTGCAGATTACTTTCACCAAGATGCAGAGAATAGAGAGACGGGCGTTTTCAATAAAAGATATTATTTATTGAACAGTCTTTCTTCTCATGCAAGAGAAATGAATTGCCACAATTGCACGACTTGTTATTATAAAAAGTGCGTACAGTAAAAGGAGAATTGCGAAATAATACTGTAAAAGCATTGATATGGTTTCTTAGCCATACAATGGTTAAAATGAATAAAATATATATACATTCATATATACATTAGCTGACGTACTCAACTGGTGCTTCTAACTACGCCTACCCCAGTGTACCTGACCTAAGCCTAGCACTTGGAAGGGAGTAAGTAAGTAGCAGTTTAGCTACGTTGGTTTTGCCAAGGATTTGCTTCAAGAATTCTCTCTAAGGGTTTAGTCAACACCATACCTCTGGAATAGAATGTTGGAGGGCTGGTATCTCCTTTCAGGACTCGATATCCCAGTTTACCCGCAAGGGTAGGCTGGAAACGCCGGAGCTGGATTTTCTCGGCAGGAGAAAAGACAGCGTCTTTCTCAGCGTGTCAAGGAGGAGGAGGGGCAGCGTCCGTGGGCTGCCTGCATCTGCTGGGCTCTGCAAGGGACAGCTGTTCTGCTCCTGTATTCACCACACCATCGCTCCTGCTTAAGGCAACGTTGGTAATATTTATACCTGAAAGGTGCCTTGTTTGACGTAAGTTTTTGGACATAGGACGTCAATAAAGATGTCACAAGAACCGGTCGTTCTTACAGTGCTCATTAGAGTTCTATTACTAATCAAAACATAGCTAGCGGGGTTGCTGGGGGTTTTATCTTGTTGAAGAGCTCAGAGTGTAATCTAGGAATCTAAGATAGTGGCTTCTGCTGTGTCATGTACTGTAATGAGCTGCAGAGGCGAGTTTCTGAAATATGGCTGAAATATGGCTCTGATCATTTATGCCATTATAGGGGTATGAATGGATTATAGCCGTATAGGGGCATAAGGTCACAATATTGATCGGGGTCCTAGATTAGAACACAACACCCACTCCACAAATTTATGTCCATCAAATTACTAAAAACTAAAGCAATAAGATGCGCGTGTAACATTACCCACCCCAAAATACATATTGCATTTGAAATGGTGTATTTGAAATACATGAAAATATAGGTACTGTACGTCTTTAAGCATGGAAATCATTCAAAAATTATAGCATATGTAATCAGTTGAATGATTTTGTGAAAAAAGAATTACACATGAAATATCTCTTTATACAGAAAAGAAGGGCGAGATTATTTCATCACATATAAATGCATTTTCTCTAACGTTTGCTAGAGGCTGAGGTAAAGTTATTATGTCTCTAGATCTACCTAAAAATAGAAGTTCTGTTCTTTATGAATAGTTCTACTTTAAGCAAAGGTTTTCGTGCCAGAAAAAAAAGTTAATATTTTGAATAAATGTTCAATCCCCCCCAAAAATATTTTTCATGGTGAGCGGGGAATAGAGTTCCAACGCTTTTCAGTAGTTTTTGTTGATCAAAACTGAAGGCCGAATTCAGAGTTCATGGGAACGCTGTGTGTCGGAATGCTTTTCAAAAATCATTGTTTCTGTTCAGGGGAGAACATCATATCAGACCGGCTCTCAAAAAATTGGTCTTCAAAATCAGGTGACAGTTCGACCAAGTTCTATAATGCTGTAACTTGGCAGGTGTGAGACTGATTGCTATCATCGATGTCTGGATCAGCAATGCTCACAAAGGGTCGTACCTGGGTGATGTTGCTTTTATTTCTTGCTCCACTGTCACCACCTAGTCGTAGCACAGGAGTCTCAACGAATGCCGTCAACAGGATTGGTAGCCGCTGGGGACAACGCAATGCGTGAGCCGTTACAGGACTTAGCAAAGTATCGATATCCATTGGTACTGCTGATGGAAGTGCAAGACAGGTGTCCAACACGCATTCTTCTCCGCATAGCATACATCGAAGCACAGGTAAGATGCAGGTCTGCCATATAGGTCTGAATGAAAGAAACCAGGTCATGTTCAGATCTCTCAGCCTGGCCAATCCAAGGACTCTAGTTATGCGGTCCCGGTAGCGTATTGCTAGGATCGTTTCTTCCATCCTTGCTGGAGTCATGTCTGTGTTTTGGCTTGCCATATCGGAGCAGGAGGGTCAAAAATAAAATGCCTGCTACAAGTCCCAAAATCAGGGGTATGCCGCCAAAGACTGAATGGACAAAATTAGGAATAATTCCTAGGATTGCTTTGAATGGTGTTAACAGTCCCGAAAAAATGGTCTTAAATACGCCTGGGATGCCTATGGCACTTGACATACTTAGAATTTGGCTAAGTATTTCTGTGAAATGCACGGGGCAAGTTGTTGATAAAGGTCATGTATCTCCAAAGCCGTCCTTAAACTTGGAGATCATACGTCTCTTTTGATGACGTGATGGGCACTGTTGTCTGTAAAAGCACAGACTTCATTCTGCTTAAGGTATCAATTCGTATAGAAGAGACATTCAAACGAGGCCAAATGGGAGTCTCGGAGTCTCCAGGGCCGTTTGGAAACAATGCTTGCATACAGCATTTGACCATGGAAGTTACGCTTACGAGATATGCTTTCCCTGGCAAAAGGCCACAACAGCTGTGATCCGTTATTAGAATGTAACTCCCGTTAGAGAGCTGCTTAAAGAAAGGCTCTATCTGCGTTGCAGGTGTGACATGTTGGTGGCATGAAAGGTTGTTCAAATTTCCTTCACAGGCCCCGTGTAAATTAATACCCTGGCACAAAAGTATACCGCTTAGTGAATGTTTGCAGTTTTCACCACTAAGAAATACATTTTTGTTGCTGTCACTATAGCATGTGTGTGTATATGGTAATTTCCATGCTGACTTAATGTACCCTTTACCCAATCGTTCATACTGGCCAGTCGGTATATATTCAAGGCACTTTTTAAATCGGAAAGTTGTTATCGGAATTGTGATAATCCTGTGTATTATCCATTCAATGACAGGACTTTCTGACATTGTCAATGGTAATCTCTCAAGTTTTTCGATGCTTAGGATTGTATAGTCTGCTCCTTTCTGTGCCAAGCTAATTTGTTTATCAGTAAGGTTAAAGATAGAAAACAATGACGTTGTGTTGAATAAACACCATGGCACATAGCCTGAACGAAGATTTTGCAGCGTCCAGCCTAACTGTACAATAGAACGCAATTGCGCCTGGCCATGCTGTAACATTAGCAAGTCTTTTTCTATTATATCTATGGCAGATGATACAATACTGTCCAGTGAATATATTCTGGAGGACAGAGTCATTAACCCATTGTCCACAGCAGAAAGTGATTTTTCCAAATTAATACGATCAATTTCTCGTATTTTTTCAGCTGTTTCAATTTGTGTTACTTTCCAAGCCTCGTTGTAAGCCGTATATATACTGGTCGCTATGAAACGTTTTTGACGCTGTTTGCGAGGTCCCAGAATGAAATCGCGCAAATCAGCACCATCTTTAAGTAAAGATAAGTGTTGCTTAATTTCTGCCAGTGTGGATGTTTCTAGCCATTCGAGGCAGAGTTTCCCTACACTGTATGTTGTTACTATCCCTGGATGTTGTCTCTGGGAGTATCTAGGGTCTGGTCTGGTCATTGTTAACCCCTGTGTTTTATTCAGGAATCTATCTTGACAGTTATTCGTGTCAGTAGGCCAGATTAACCACTTTTTCCAATCAGGATGTGTTCTGTTTAGATGTAAAATTTTTGATACGTCTATTTCAATATCTGTTGTTGCATTATCAGGTATTGGCTTTGGAATAGACGTTTTGTTAAGGTCTTTAATCTTAGCTAGGCCAAGACAGGATGTTTGGTGAATTGTGTCATTTAAGAACATTATTTGTTTTGGGATCATGCAGGCTCAAAATAATGCTTCTAGGCCTTGTACCTGGCAATCTTTTGTACCCCAGATGTTTTTTGTTTCAATGTTATTTTTCCAAAAATCAAAACCAAATGTCATAATTTTTTCATTAAATGCTTCTGAATATATCAATTTAGTATTTGCCAGCATTGTTTTCAACCCTGTTTTATCTAACAGTTTATAATAAAACGCTTCTGCATCACTTGTGTTAAACCCTGAGAAGTACTGGAATTTCTCATAGAATGTTTTCGAACTGCTTTTAGGTGGAGTAGCACAATGTTCCCATTGGTTATATTTAAAAACATTTCTAGGTTGTGCAGATTTATGTAAGTAATGGTCTCCGTAATGTGAGAAGCAGTACATCTGTTCATAATTAGACGAACCTTTTAAATAATCATGTTCTGTAAATCTTGCTGACAACACTAAATCAGACATCATATTATTAATACTTTCAAAATCCCAATCATCAGAAAATGTACTTGGTTTTACAAAGTCACTTAAGGAAACCTTGAACTGGTGAGGATATTTCAGGATTTCGACGGGCCATATACTAAATAGTCAGTCTTGTCCCATACTACCCCCCCGGGTATTGGAATGGCTGCGACATTTACTGTTGATAGTTCTCTTTTCTTCACGTGGGATGATCTGTGTGGTTTTAGGACTAAGTTGATGTTCTGACTTGCTGTGTCCATTGAACTGTATTTTCCCTCAATAAATGTTCCCAAACAAAGTACCATGATGAGCCAAACCAGGAGGAAAAATATACCTAGACCAAACCAAAACTCTAACCATGGAGAAAAAAGGTAAATTTCCTTGAGTTGATGAAAGAGTTCTGTTGCTTTTTCTTTAAAAGTCTTTGTTTCTGGCGTCACTTCAGGGTCGCTATGATCTTCAGAAAAGTTATCAAAATTAATGAAGTAGCCAGAGGCAGTTCTGTCAATAGTTGGAATTGTTTTCTCAATTTGTCTTTCGGTAGCACATTCTGATGCCACATCATTGTAGACTGGTGTTTCATGACGAACTGTTTCAATCTGTGTTTCAAGAGGCACGAGTTCCATGGCATTATTGCGTAGTCCCTCTCTGTGCACTGCAGGTTTATCAAATGTGATTAGTCTTTCAGTTTGAACCTCTTGGATTGTTGCAAATTTTGGTATTCTTTTGGTTCTCGCGAGTCCACTGGGCCTACTGTTGAATATAGGCCACATGCTTGTGGTTTTACCAGGTCGATTGATACAACTCTGTTCTCCTTTTTACCAGCAAGGGGCGGTAGTACTACTGATCTTGTTCCTTTGATTGCCAAGACAGGTACTGCTTCTCTGTAAGAAGGCCCAAATTCCTTCTTCACCGCTATTTTCTCTCTGACTAGATCCCCAATCTTTGGAATCCAGACAGATCTTGCTGGGGCTGGTGGTGCCTCTTCAGTGGTAGTTGGCTGTTGCTTTAACTTTATGTTGCTTAAGGATTTTCTTGTTTCATTCAAGTCCTGTAAAACAGCCAAACGATCTTTGATATCAAAGTCTTTATTCTTATCTTTTACCACTGATGCCTGACTATCGAGGTCATGAACATGCATTCTAGTTACGAACAATAGTTCGTACGGGCTTAAACCTTTTAGAGAATTTTTTGGCAAATTGTTTAGACTAAGTTGGACACTTATTAAATGTTTGACCCACCCATCACCCGGACCTAATACCTTCGCTGTTATAGATTGCTTTATGTCTCGGTTTTTTGCTTTCCACTACACTGTTCCCCTCAGGGTGTGATGGACAAGAGTATCGCAACCCAACGCCCATACTGGCCATGGCCTCCTTATAAGCTCGAGAGCTGAAAGCAGGACCCTGGTCAGAATGGAACATGGCAATTGCGTATGTGCCGATAAAGACTCGCAGATCTTTTATAAAAGTTTTGGCGTCAGCCGAGCGCTGGGGCCACATTTTCTAAGTGAATTTTAGTCTTAATAATTAATAGGACGCTGGATGGCATGTAGACAGTATTACCCTGTCTATAAATGGTAACTGGGCAACAGGCAGGACCGGTTCATTACTGTGATCCCTGTCACAGTAGGACAGTTCTTTACATATATTTGATGTTGCCGGCCACCAGTATACTGATTGTAATTCAGTCAGAGATTCCTTCATCTGTATGTGCCTTGGACCTTCACCCATGTGTGCGTCTGCTATTAATAACTTTCTCCGGTTCATGTTTGGAATTACCATATCCCCCACTCCAGGGATTCGAGCAAAAGGAACGGAGTTTGCATCAATTACGTATGCATAATTGAGTGGATAGTTCACGGGTAGTGCTGCACAGTCGCCTTTTAAGGACGTCTTTACTGCCAGCATAGTTTCCCCGTCTATGTATTTTTCTGAATGCTTTTTTGTGACTACGGAAGCCGGTTTAGTTGCTTCCGCTGTGGCTGTAATAGCCAATGAATTCCCTGCAACGTGAACGCCATCACATTGATGACTCAGAGTGTGTATCACGTGAGTCTTTTGTAGTTCCTTCTGTAAGAGAACTACCTGTTTCCAAAGCATTTTATGCTTGATTGTGGCACCTTAGTCATCTTCGTAATCATTTGGAATCCAGCTCTGCAACTTATTATTGTAAGAGTTGACGCAAAAATGCGAATCGCACACGATTAGTGTCAGGAATTCACGTTCTGCATTTTCAAGCACCATCTTTAAAGATCTGATTTCAGCTCTCTGAGCCAAACAGTTTCTTACTGATTCAGTTTTTGTTATTTTCGGTCTGAATTTAACGCACAGCCAGCGACCTTTAACAATCGCGCAGGCTGCATCGTAGGATTTATTTTCTACGTTGTAATGCTGTACAAATCTGTCTGTGTAGATTATACAGGAGTATTGTTGTAGGGGCAGAATTTCGATTGGCAGAGGATATTCTTGTTCATAAGTCAAATCATTCAGTTTTTTCATGTGCGGGCGAAATACTATTTCACATCTTCCGCGCCAAGAGAAGTTACACACTGTATCCATTTCGGATCTAGTGACACTGTAGGCAAGTTTACTGGGCTGAATAGCGCCTCAAAGGCGGATTCTGCTGTGAGGAAATTTATCCTTTTGCCATGTGCTAGTTCTCGTTCATTAGCTATTGCAGTTTGTACTGCTTTCACAGTATTTTCTGTGAGACTGAATGTTTTTTCTGCTTGTGTGTACAAGTGAGATTTGTAAGCAATTGGAACCTTTTCTCCCTCATTAGAGGTCAGGTACGTGAATCCGCATCTTCTGTGGAATTTGACAAAAAAAAAGCTCCCTTTTTCCCTGGTGTCCCATCATCCATCCTGACATCGACCAGGCAAGCCAATCCTCCTACTTCAAGCACCTTCCCCGTTGTACCCCCTCTTGCCTGCTCTCTTTTTCGTAAAGCTGACACATGACAAGAATAATGTCCAGCTACCATGCTACCTACGGGTTTCCGTCCCGTTCGATATTTTCCCTTAGACAAGAACGGAGTCAGTCGGATGGCTGACTCAGAAAACCCCCCCTCCCTAACTCTGTCACCGAACGAGCAGCTCTCGCTCGTCAATGATTTCCTAGTTTGCAAGGACAGCCACGGGTTGGGTTAACAACCTAGGGAAAACCTAATCAAGCACACGAGATAGCCACGAAGAAGAATAGTTTACTGCAGCCCATTCTTCCTTTTCCCCTCTGCACACACATACCATTGTGAAACATCACCATCCTTGTGTACGAAGTAAAGAACGCACAATGCCTCGTCCTCTTTACCTTTCCGACAGAAAATGACCCTGTAACAATGCCTCGATTCTCTGTCCTCATATACTAGCAACTCTGTAACTTGTCACCACAATCACCCCGATGCAATATATTTGTCTATGTGTAAATGCTATTCAGGTTATTCTTTAAACGAGAACAAGTATGCTATGTCTTCTGTATGATTACATCATGAATGATTGAATCAAGTCTAAGGGAAACTCCTTCTTTCTGATTGTACTCGTATTGTATAAAAGTGCTGATATGTTTCAAGCAAAGTAGACTACTCCTGAACCCGCTTGGTAAAGGAGCTCTCCCTTAACTTGAGTTCTGGAATAAAACCCTTTCAACTCGAAGACCATGGACTCTGCTCCTCATTTTTATGCATTACCATTTTCTTGGGTAATTATAGAAATTCCGAACGGCGTAAATAACTAGCTTTTTATTTACCACATTAATTGGCGCCTGAACAGGGCGCTCCCTCTTCCCTACGCGCCGGCGATGTAAGTCGGGTCCTTGTCCCCTTCCATACTTTCGACGGACTTCAAGTGCACAACAGCGGGGTGTTCCCGCTAACTCCCTCGAGACGAGGAGGAGGCAGACTGCGACTGATCATCCACACGAGGCGGTGAAGAAGATAGCCGAGCGTCCCAACCCAGAGCCTGACCAGTGAGAGTGCCGAGTCCGAGGTCTTTTGAGCCCCGAATTCCTGCGCAAGCGTCAAGAGTCCGATGACCAGGTCTTCAAGTTTTGCTTCTTGGTGAGTACCACTGAGATAGTATAAAGACGGGTTCCATTTTTGGAAAACGGTAAAGACGTGTTTCATTCGTGAAACCGGTATGGTTGCACTATATTCTAGTGTATAAAGTGTTCGTTTCGTTTTTGTATATTCCAAGTCTTTTTAAATCGTAATTTGTTGAGTTTAAGAATGCCTCTGTTTTCCAAATTACGTGCAATTGGCACCAAAAAGAATCTGTTAGAAAAACCAGTTAAAGTCCCGCCTAGGGACACTCCTGGATATTTCATGTACAACAAGCATGGATTGAGTGCCATATTGTTTTTAGACCTTTGGGTAGACTATACCGAGAAATTAGAGATGGCGTATAGGTGGCCTGCCACAGGTACATGGGATATAGAATCCATTATGAGAGTGGAGGAAGAGTTATGGAAAAGAAAGGCGAGGCCCTCACAGACAGAAGCCATTGAGTTATGGCGTAAGGAAGCGCATAGGAGGGCCCAGAAAGAACTAGGGAAAGTCGAGAAAAGTAAGAGAATGTCGGAACAGGCTAAAGAAAAGCAATTACAGGAAGAAGGTGAGAAAGTCTTAGCTGAACAGGTAGAGATTGAGAGAAACGCCCTTGTTACTGGTATTTATCCCGTTTTGTCTGAAGAAATTGTAGAAGAACACCCCAAGTCCCCGGTGAAAGTAATTCCCACTGCTCCCGAAAATTTCCTCCCTGCCTATCTATCCGGACCACCCCCCGCTTATGTAAACATGCCTAGAACCCGCCCGTCCATACGTGCTCCTGAACTAGTAACCGGTGGTTCTACCTCTGATTTAGGAGTGTCCGGGAACGGGGCTGAGGATAAAGACGATGTCCCGCCTCTTGAGTGTCCTTACGACCCCGAACCCGGTAGTGGCCCAATGACCACGATATCAGAAAGATTAAGACAAGCCCTAGGTCAACTCCAAAAGGTCCCTGACATAATAAAGCATTTGGATAGAGTTTACGAATTCATACGGACAGGTGAAGGTCCGGATACTCTGGTCCAGGTCATGAAAAACAGAAAAGTCCCCATCAGAGGACTGCTCCTGCGGTTCATCATAAATTGTCTGATCCGGGAACTAGACCCGGGTAATGGAAGCGTAGACTCTGAGTTAATAGATCTTAGCGATCAGATACACAGAGGAGCACACGATCTGGGACATCAGATCGACAAAGTAACTAAAAGACTGGTTAAGAAAATTGTCACTATTCACTCTGAAAAAGTCACACAAGAGGACGACTCAGAGGAAGATGATAGTCCGACACTAGATAGAATGAATTTCCTGGGTGTAGCGCGACATTGTCCTGGCCCCAAGTGGCGAACCCCGCGAATGTCGCTGAAAATTAAAAGAGTAGATCCTTCTTCGGAAGATCTTTTTCAGTCCACAGAAAGAGCCCTAGGTGAATGGATGGACAATGAGCCTCCCCTTACCCAGCAAGAAAAAGAATTGGCCCGGTCTGCCACCCATTGGATATCACAGCACCAAGTGTATGGCCCAGATATAGTAGCGCAAATGTTCTTGGCTCTTCCCCGAGCAGAACAACGACTAGCAGGTATTTATATGGTCCAACACCTGGCTACCTTACACGAGAATAACTTCCACCGACCAGACAAGCTATACAAATTGTTACAAGAAGTAGTGACAGATAGATGGAGGTCTCGGGGACCGGAATTGATTAACACCATTTTGGACCTGCGCCTCCGTTTCCTGCAACTTACTTTAGCTTCATGAGATCATGAACCTTACAGTATAGGCCAATATCCTTTACGAGAAGTCCACCCCATACCCCAGCCAGATGGTACACTGCAACGAATACATGTGTATACTCCCCTCACCAAGTTAGAGATAATGGAATTGAAAAAGATGGTGCCCTCTCACGAAAAAGATCCCGGAGGATTCCATAGGGAACTGAAAGATATCCTCCAAATGGGTAGTTTTACATATCCAGATATAATAATACTCCTTAAAGTAATTCTACCTACAGGCATATTTGACAAATTGAAGGAAAAGGATTGGGAGGTGGGTGGTAAAAAGATCACGTGGACTGCCCTAGAACAAGAAGAGACAGACAGAAAACCAGGTGAAGGTTTAGGTGAGCGCGTAAGAGAACTGCCCAGTCTCCTCATACAGGTCTTGCCTCTGTTGTTGACAACGAAAAAGGAAGATTGGGATGCCATTTCTGCCTGTAAACAAAAGCCAGACGAGGATACAGGTGATTACTACACCAGATTAGAGAAATGTTTTTCTATAAATAGTGGTCTTGCACATAGCAGCGAGGCATATCCTCATCTTTTTGTGTCCAAATTGGTGGACAACGCCTTACCTTCCATCAGGAATAGAGTGTTGAAAGTTGAGAGTACCTGGCAAGCAAATAGTCCTTCACAAATGTTACAGATGTTACAGTACCACCACAACAGAATAAGGGAAGAACAGGAACAGGAAAAGAAAAGGGTAAAAGACACAAAAATGAAGGTACTGGTTGCACAGACGGCACCAGTAAATACGGGCCCCAAAGGTAATGTGGGGGCCAATAAAGGTACTTGTAACTACTGCAAGCAACAGGGCCATTTTGTGAAGGAATGTCCAGTTCTGAAACATAACATAGCAACAGGAAGGACGAAAGAACGCCCACACACTCCTAGACCAGGTAACACTCAGCAGCCTCAAACCATTACGCCGCCACAGGTTCAGAAGCCCGCTACTGCTACCACACAGATGTACCAGTACGCCCAATCAGATTACCCCGAGTTTGAACCGTGTGCATGAGTCAGCCTTGAGAGAGAAAGTGACTTGCCCCTTATTCCAGTTCCAGTAGATCAGAGAGGTCCATATGTACAAGCTCACTTACTGGGACAAGACAGAAAATTCCTCATAGATACGGGGGCGAGTAGGACTACCATAAGTCATAAGGAAGTCCCAGAGGTTCCTCTCTCTGGCTCACATAATATATCTCTGGGCTTTTCAGGAAAACCGATCATAAACAAAGTATCTGAACAAGTCTCTTTAGGAGTGGGTCCTCTGACACTTACTACTGATTTGGTCCTTACAGAAACGTGCCCAGAGAATTTACTAGGTATCAAGACACTCAAGGAACTAGGAGCAGTAATATGCTGTTCACCGGAAGGAGTAAAATTGTTCCTACGAGATTTCAACGGACATTTCACAGTCAAAGAATTCGACCCCAGACTAAAAGAGATCCCGCAACATTTATGGGCAAAAAGCTCGACTGATGTCGGTTACATGGACATCACCCCACATCAAGTCACACTCAAGGAGGGTGTAGTCTTACCCCGTATACGACAATGTAAGATTCCACCCGAGGCTGAACAAGCCTTACTAAAAATAATACAAGAACTCATAGAGCATGGTGTGGTGATCGAGACTGATTCAAATGTTTGCAATTCTCCAGTTCTTCCGGTCCTCAAAAGGACTGACCCTCAGGCACCCCCGGTCTACCGACTGGTGGTTGATCTCCAAGAACTGAACAAATGTGTGATCCCACAATATCCGGTGGTCCCAGATATTTCTTCACTATTGACTGCCATAGATCCCGAAGCTGCATTTTTCACAGTCATCCACTTGAAGAATGCGTTTTTTAGCATTCCTATACATCCCGACAGTCAATATCTATTCGGATTCAGTTTAAAAGGACGAAGCTTCAGGTTCACTAGAGCTCCCCAAGGCTTTACAGAAAGTCCAAGTATCTACAGCCAAGCACTAAAAAGACAACTTGACAGTATCAATATGCCTGCCAACACAGCATTGATACAGTACGTAGATGACATCCTCGTCACAGCAAGGACAGAACCAGAATGTGAAAAAGCATCTCTCACAGTCCTACATTTCCTGACAGACAAAGGTCACTAGGTGTCTCCCTCTAAATTACAGTTCTGCGCACAGCAAGTAGCTTACTTAGGACATTTACTGTCGAAAGAGGGTAGGCAACTAACACAAGAACGAATCCAACTGATTTCGACAATTTCACAGCCAAAGTCACAGAAAGAAGTCCGCGCATTCATTGGTCTCACTTCATATTGCAGACAATGGATCCCTCAGTATGCCCACATAGTCAAGCCACTCATACAGTTAACCACAGTGGAAGCAGCCACTCATACAACTCTCCCTTGGACATCGGAACACTCCCAAGCATTTGAAGCTCTGAAACTAGCTCTGTGTCAAGCACCAGTTCTGGCCACCCCGAACTATAGCAAGCCTTTTACCCTGTTCGTGACAGAACGTGACGGAACAGCACTATCCGTCCTCACACAAGACCAAGCAGGAAGAAACAGACCCTGTGCTTATTTTTCTAGCACATTGGACCCTGTAGCACAAGCTTTGCCTGCATGTCTGAAATCCGTTGCGGCTACAGCCCTGGCCATAAGACAAAGTGACTCAATAGTGTTAGGACATCCCCTGATAGTACAAGTGCCCCATACTGTGGAAGTCCTTCTGAACAGAACACAGACCCAACACCTGACTGTAGCAAGACTGACAGGATACGAACTAACGCTCTTTCAGCCACACATAGAGATCAGACGATGCAATGTATTGAATCCTGCTACCCTTTTGCCCTCAAGCTCAGATGACACGACACAACATGACTGTGTGGAAATGATCGACGAAGTGACAAAACCAAGACAAGACCTAACAGATGTTGCACTCCCAGATCCTGATGTAACACTCTATGTGGATGGGTCGTGCATGAGGACAAGTGCTGGAGAGTTAGTGGCAGCCTATGCAGTAACAACGGACTGTAAAGTTATAGAGACCCAAAGAATTGACATTCTGTCAGCTCAAGCAGCAGAGCTCATCGCTCTGACACAGGCCTGCATATGGGCAAAACAATTGAAAGTGAACATCTATACCGATTCCCAATATGCATTCGGTGTAGTTCACAATTTTGGAGTGTTGTGGCAGGAACGAGGTTTTCTTACCTCACATGGGGCCAAAATACAACATGGTCCCCTGATTCAAGCCCTACTAGATGCCATACACCTACCTACAGCCATAGCTATTCTGAAATGCAAAGCACATACCAAAGCTACAGACACCATATCCAAAGGAAATGACTTAGCGGACCGAACTGCTAAACAGACAGTCCAGAATCCAGTGAACACATCAGACTCTCAGTTACCCACACAGACTGTCACTATGGTAGTGAGAGACCCCTTGAACGATGTGCTAGACATACAGACACATGCCACCTCAGATGAAATAAAGAAATGGGCTGAACAAGGAGGGGTCCAGACAGATCAAGGTTGGATGACCAAAGACCGAACAGTGTGGTTTCTCCCTGATTCCATGGTACAAGTCATAATTGACACGGTCCATAGCCCCGCCCACCTAGGCGAGAAAGGTATGCTGGATAGTTTACGGAACATCTGGTTTAACAAACATCTGAGAGCTGCAGCCAAACAAAAAGTAAAAACTTGCATGATATGTTGCCAATTTAATCCTGGTAAAGGTGTACCAGTAGAACAAGGTGGATTCCAGCCTCCTGATCATCCTTTCGAAGTCCTCCAAATGGATTATATCCAGATGGACAGATGTAGAGGGTACAAATATGTGCTAGTGGTAGTGTGCACACTGACACGATGGACTGAAGCATACCCCATCCCAGACTATGGTGCACAGACAACAGCTAAGCAACTAGTGAGAGAATTCTTCCCCAGGTATGGGTTGCCAAGGGTCATTTATTCGGACAATGGACAGCCTTTCTCCTCCAAATTGATGGAGGCTGTTTCTCTTTTATTGGGATATTCCTGGAGATTCCATTGTGTCCGACACCCTCAAGCAGCTGGCCTGGTAGAAAGGCACAACCAGACCTTGAAAACAAAACTAGCCAAAATATGTGCAGAAAAAGGGATAGACTGGTTCACTGCCCTCCCGGTCGCTCTTTTTTATATGCGAATGGTGGCACATTCCCGGACGGGACTGTCCCCTTTCGAAATAACATTCGGGAGACCTCCTAACATCTGGGGTGTCCCTTCTCCTAGAAAACTGACTGACATTGATTCTAATATGTTGACAGATTACCTGGCTTCCTTGATGTCTGCACTCCAATCTTGTCGTTCACAGGTTACAGCAGCATTTCCAGACCTCACCACGCCTGGAGAACACGCCATCAGGCCCGGCGACTGGATATTGATCCGAAATTTCGATCGTACCAGCCCCCTGGAGAAGAGATGGACAGCTCCTAAGCTGGTCCTCCTAACTACGAGGACCGCCGTCAAAGTGGAAGGACGCAAAGGATGGCTCCACGCTAGCCACTGTCGGAAATTAATTGGACCTACACCCACAGACACTGTGCCTTGTTCAACAGCTACCAACGCCCCGAAAATAATTTCACCAATTCCAGAACTCACTCCAAAACAGGAATACAGATCGCGGCTGCGATCTCACCAAAAACAGACTAAAGACATTGCACCTGATCATAACGCACCGGTGGCTAATTAAGCCCAGGAACAAGCTCTTGGTGAAGCGGCTGCTGGGAGACATTTTGATCTCGTGTCCAGAGACATCTTGATATTAAATCCATAGACATCATGAGGAGAAATGACGCGGTGCGTCAATGGAAAAAGACTAATTATGTAAAATTACTGCATAGCAGGTTCTCGATTTTTCTGTTTACAATGTTACTTGTTTGCTGTGTAGCAGCCTGCCTGGGATGGATCTTATGTACAGTTGTCCCTCCACATTCTTCCACACTTATAAAGAATACCACTATGCATTCCTATGTTGATCTTCCCCCACACCTCGAGGACAGAAGAAAGAAATTTATAAATAATACATACATTTCCACCCTCCATAAACACCAGCTCATAGTCAACAAGACAAACTGTTGCCACATTCCGTGCATAAGGGAATGCCCTTTGGTTATTCAGGATCCGCCTATGCCTTAGCCATGATATTCTCTGCCTCAGTCAGAAACATTCCCCCGACCAAACTGAAAAACGAAAGTAATTGGAACGAGGTAAAGACCAAAATAATAAAGGTTGTTTCTAAAATGGTGGATCTCACTGTTACCTGGAGGAGGGCCGAAGATCACGAAAATATCAGTTACTCTCAGTTCCATGACATTGCTTCCTTCAGGGAAATGTTTTCCGTCGATCAAAGACGGACAGATCAAGGGGGTTGGGTAGTACCGCAAAACGGCCGGTTTTGCATAAGGGGAAAAGGAAAAGTCAAGTCGGGATTTATATAGCGCGCTACATACCCATAGGGTCTCAAGGCGCTTGAAGAAGGGGGTGGGGAGTTACTTGTCGAATATCCAAGTTTTAAGTTGCTTTCAGAATGCTAGGTGGTTCTGAGTAAGGCGGAGGTGAGTGGGAAGAGAGTTCCAGGTTTTAGCTGCCAGGTAGGAGAAGGATCTACCTCCCATGGTGGCTTTGTTGATGCGAGGTACAGTGGCAAGGGCTTGGTTGGAGGATCGTAGCTGACGGGAGGGGGTGTAGAAAGACAGTCGTGTGTTGAGGCATTCGGGTCCAAGTTCGTAAAGTGCTTTGTGTGCGTGGGTTAAGAGGCGGAAAGTAATCCTCTTATTTATGGGGAGCCAGTGGAGGTTTTTCAGGTGACCAGAGATGTGTTCTTTACGCGGGATGTCTAGTATGAGCCTGGCTGAAGCGTTCTGGATGCGTTGGAGTTTTTTCTGGAGTTTTGCGGAGGTGCCGGCGTATAGGGTGTTTCCATAGTCCAGGCGGCTCGTGACCAGTGCGTGGGTGACCGTTTTTCTAGTTTCGGTGGGGATCCAGTGAAATGTTTTTTTGAGCATGCGAAGAATGTTGAAGCAAGATGATGAGACGGCGTTGACTTGTCTGGTCATCGAGAGTGAGGAGTCCAGGATGACGCCCAGGTTCCGTGCGTGGTCCGTTGGGATGGGTGCTTTTCCAAGGGCCTCTGGCCACCAAGAGTCATCCCAGGCGGAGGGGGAGGTGCCTAAGATGAGGACTTCTGTTTTGTCTGAGTTAAGTTTCAGACGGCTGGGCTTCATCCAATCGGCAACTTCTTTCATACCTTGGTGTAAGTTGTTTTTGGCGGTGTTAGGGTCTTTGGTGAGTGAGAGGATCAGTTGAGTGTCGTCAGCGTAGGAGATGATGTTGAGGTTGTGTTGGCGAGCGATAGTTGCAAGGGGGCTCATGTACACGTTGAAGAGGGTGGGGCTGAGTGACGATCCTTGCGGCACGCCGCAGATGACTTCCGAGGCCTCTGACTTGAATGGAGGGAGCCGGACTCCCTGAGTTCTTCCGGTGAGGAACGAGGTGATCCATTCCAGTGCTTTTCCTTGGATTCTGATGTTTCTGAGGCGCTGTAGCAGGGTGCTATGGCAGACTGTGTCGAAGGCTGCGGAGAGGTCAAGGAGGATGAGGGCGACTGTGTCTCCATTGTCCAATAGAGTTCGGATGTCGTCAGTTGCAGCGATGAGTGCGGTCTCAGTGCTGTGTTTGGCTCGGAATCCGGACTGTGAGGGGTCGAGGGATTTGTTGCTTTCGAGGAAGGTGGCAAGCTGGTTGTTGACAGCTTTCTCGATGACTTTGGCCGGGAAAGGAAGAAGCGAGATGGGGCGGTAGTTTTTGAGTTCGGTGGGGTCCGCTGTGGGTTTTTTCAGAAGGGCGCTGAGTTCTGCGTGTTTCCTGCTTTCCGGGAAGGTGGCGGTGTTGAGGGAGCAGTTGATGACATGTCGGAGGTGTGGAGCTATGATGGAGCCTACTTTGTTGAAGATGTGGTGAGGGCATGGGTCAGTTGGGGATCCTGAGTGGATGGAGTTCATCAGGCGGATGGTGTCCTCAGTGGAGATTGGGTTCCAGTCGTTAAGGATGTTCAAGGGGGGTGAAGGTCCTGCAGTAGGTTGAGTGGGTTGGTCTCCGGGTCGGTTGTCGAAGCTGTTGTGGATGTCTGCGATTTTGTTGTGGAAGAACGAAGCTAGGGAGTCGCAGAGGGCTTGAGAGGGGGTGATGTCGTTGGAGTTGGCTGATGTGTTGGTAAATTCTTTGACGATGTTGAATAATTCCTTGCTGTTGTCGGCGTTGTTATCTAGTCGGTCTTTGAAAGCGGCTTTCTTGGCAGACCGGATTAGTTGGTGGTGTATGCGGGTGGCGTTTTTGAAGGCGTCCTTGGTGCTGGTGTTTGGGTCTTTTTTCCAGGCCTTCTCGAGGGAGCGACAGAGTTTCTTGGATTTCTTAAGGTCATCGTTGAACCAGGGGGCGTGTTTGCTGCCTAGTTTGATTTGACGTTTATTTAATGGTGCTAGGATGTCGGCGCTGTTGGATAGCCATTGGGTGAAGTTAATGGCTGCTTGGTCGGGGTTTGAAGAGTGGACAGGAGGATATAGAAGGAGCGATGAGGAGATCTGGTCGATGGTGAGTTTGTTCCAATTTCTACGCAGGGTGGGTTGAGGGTGGTTGTGGATTGTGGTCTTATTGTAGCTAAAGTGAACGCATCTGTGGTCCGTCCAGTGAGGAGCTGTGGTGTGGCTGAATGAGACATATTTGCTGGAGGTGAAGATAGGGTCAAGTGTGTGACCTGTAATGTGGGTGGGGGAAGTGACAAGTTGTTTGAGTCCGAGGTTGGCGAGGTTGTCCAGAAGGGTGGTGGCGCTGTTGTCATTGTTCTTTTCCAGGTGAAAATTGAGGTCTCCCAATAGGATGTAGTCCTCGGAGGGGAGGGCGTGTGGGGTGACAAAGTCAGTGATGGCGTCACTGAATTGTGCACGGGGTCCTGGAGGCCGGTAGAGGAGGGTGCCTCGGAGTGTGGTCTTGGGATCGGTGTGGATCTGGAAGTGGAGGTGTTCGGCGCTGGCAAGGTTGACGTCTGAGCTGGTTGAGATGCGGATGGAGTTCTTATGGACGATAGCGATGCCTCCTCCTGTTTGGTCGGTGCGGTCCTTACGGATGATCTTGTATCCTTCCGGGATGGCAATGGTGATGTCTGGGGCTGAAGAGGCATTCATCCAAGTTTCTGTTAGGAAGGCGACGTCTGGTGAGATGGTGTCTAGTAGGTTCCAAAGGTCGATGGCGTGTCTGTGGACTGAGCGGGTGTTGAGCAGGATGCAATTTAGGTGGTTGGTGTCAGGTCTCTGTATGGCGTTGGTGGATGAGGAGTTGGTTTTGGTGCCGTCGAACTTGCAGGAGTTGCATGAGAAGGGTCCATGGGTGTGTCCAGGGGCGGCTTGGACGCAGTTGGGGGAGCGGCCGGGGTTAAGGGCTAGGAGGGTGGAGGCGGCGTATGTAATGCGGGTATGCCCCAAACACCTATTTCATTTGTGGACCCCATGCACGCACCTGGTTGCCCCAAGGCTGGTCTGGAAAGTCCTACATCGCATTCCTATTACCACCGACTTACACAGCCCCTGCCAATTACCACCTGATTGACCCTCTGACCCAAGTTAGAAGACAACGAAGGGGGGTCATAGATGCAGAAGATACTACAGGACAAGAAGTAGGAGACTTCTTTAAAGGTTTTCTCCCTTTCTGGGGACCTATGGCAAATAGTCGCCACATCCGGCAACTAACCCGTGTAGTTCAGGCTGCCATAGACGAAACAACTGGCGCCTTAAATAACATTACAGCTGAGGTCGCTGCAGACAGGGTCATGACACTACAGCACCGTATAGTTTTAGATGTCCTGTTAGCCGACCGTGGTGGTGTGTGTAAGGTAATAGGGTCCAGTTGTTGTGTATTTATTCCAGACAACGCCCCATCAGTTTATTCTGCTATCTCCCGCCTCCATGTTCTATCTGACAAATTGGATATGGACACCGGCACATGGTCCCTGACCGGCTGGTTCTGGGACCTCCTGTCCACCTGGGGGTGGAAGGCACTAACAGTCCTGGGACTCGTTTTGGCCACTATCTTCACCTGTTGCCTCTGTGTCCAGTGTGGCCCCGCCCTTTGTGGACGGTGTGCCACTTTCTGTACTCCTCGTCCACGAAACAGAGGAAAGAAAAATGAAATGATCATGTTACAGGAACAAGTATACGATCTGATGAACATAGAAATTGATTAAGAATTTCTGTAATAGGGTTTCTATGGGACAAGGAGGGAATGTGGAATTTGACTAAAAAAAAGCTCCCTTTTTCCCTGGTGTCCCATCATGCACCCTATCCACCCTGACATCGACCAGGCAAGCCGATCCTCCTACTTCAAGCACAAACCCCGTTGTACCCCCTCTTGCCTGCTCTATTTTTCGTAAAGCTGACACATGCCAAGAATAATGTCCAGCTACCATGCAACCTACGTGTTTCCGTTCCGTTCGATATTTTCCCTTAGACAAGAACTGAGTCAGTCGGATGGCTGACTCGGAAACCCCCCCCTCCCTAACTCTGTCACCGAACGAGCAGCTCTCGCTCGTCAATGATTTCCTAGTTTGCAAGGACAGCCACGGGTTGGGTTAACAACCTAGGGAAAACCTAATCAAGCACACGAGACAGCCACGAAGAAGAATAGTTTACTGCAGCCCATTCTTCCTTTTCCCCGCTGCACACACATACCATTGTGAAACATCACCACCCTTGTGTACGAAGTAAAGAACGCACAATGCCTCAGCACCCTCTTTACCTTTCCGACAGAAAATGACCCTGTAACAATGCCTCGATTCTCTGTCCTCAGATACTAGCAACTCTGTAACTTGTCACCACAATCACCCCGATGCAATATATTTGTCTATGTGTAAATGCTATTCAGGTTATTCTTTAAACGAGAACAAGTATGCTATGTCTTCTGTATGATTACATCATGAATGATTGAATCAAGTCTAAGGGAAACTCCTTCTTTCTGATTGTACTCGTATTGTATAAAAGTGCTGATATGTTTCAAGCAAAGTAGACTACTCCTGAACCCGCTTGGTGAAGGAGCTTTCCCTTAACTCGAGTTCTGGAATAAAACACTTTCAACTCGAAGACCACGGACTCTGCTCCTCATTTTTATGCATTACCATTTTCTTGGGTAATTATAGAAATTCCGAACGGCGTAAATAACTAGCTTTTTATTTACCACATTAATTGGCCCCTGAACAGGGCGCTCCCTCTTCCCTACGCGCCGGCGATGTAAGTCGGGTCCTTGTCCCCTTCCATACTTTCGACGGACTTCAAGTTACCACACTTCCTGGGATGACTCGGATTACAAGGTTGCGTGTTTTGTCACGTGTTTCTAATTTTGTTTTTGCTAACATGTCTGTTTGCAGTGATCTCAAAATTTCTGTGTGTTTTTGAGTCCAGTTGATTGGTTTAAAATCAGGTTTAATTAATTTGTAGAGAGGTTTAACCCTCTCTGCGTAATTTAGAATGTAAGTTCTTCCGAAATTCAGGAAACCTAGAATTGATTGTAAGTTCTTCAGCGTTTTAGGTGCTTGGAGTACAGTGCACTTCTCTAAGAAGTTGTCCGCTAGGCTTTTTCCTTCACTTGATAATTCGTATCCCAGAAATAATACTGTCAGATGGGCAATTCGAGACTTTTTAAAGTTGAATTTGTAACCCTCTGCTGCAAATCCAAGTATTATGGTGTTCACTCTTTTCAAGTGAGTCTCCAAGTCGTCGTCTGTGAGATAGATATCATCGACATAAGATAATGCCTCATCATCATACATTTGTAGTAACTCTGTTACTCTGGCTAAAAATAGTCCTGGGCTGTTCTTGAATCCCTGTGGGAGCCTACAGAAATTTTTCTGAGATCCCATTACTGAGAAAGCGGTCAAGTACCTGCTTTCTGGTGCAATATTTTGACAAAAGAAACCATTAGATATGTCTAATGTCGTTTTATATTTTTTACGAACTATGTTATTCATTAGTGCAGCACTATGCGAATTCTGTACTGCAAATGTTTTGCAACATGAGGTAAGGTGTCTGTAGTCCAAAACTAGACGATATGATTCGTCCGGTTTGGAGACAGGAAACAAAGGATTTTTCATTTGAGAGGTGCATGTTTCAATCACCCCCTGGTATTCAAAGTTGATCTAAAATCTCCCTGACTTGTTTTTTAGCTTCTTGCTTAATTGGATACTGCCTTTGTGCAGTCGGTTGACTTTTTAACTGGATTTTGTGAGGAGGAGAGTCCTCATCCCATCCTACATGATTTTTATATAATGCTGGTGCCTGGGCTACTGCCCATTTCCTTGCATATATATATATTTAGTATGAATCGGATTGTGATTCGAGAAGGCAGGCATAATCATTTCTTCGCCACGAGGGCACTCCCTGACAAACTCTGGGGGCCAATCTTTTTCAGCTAATAGGATGTCGTAGCCTTTTGAGAGGTTATCCCAAAATAGACCCCTTATTTTCCTAGTCTTATCTCCCTCTATACGCAGTGTTATTTCGTATATTTTATGAGGTTTGCTAACTCTGGTGTCGGCAGTTTCTACTTGAATGTATTCATTCATGTCCACTGTCTCCAGATGACTCATCAGGATCTTGCGAGCTATGGTGATTTCTGCTGCACTGTCTAGCATTGTCTCTGCCCACTCCCCGTTTTTCATCTGTGTCCTCAGTATTCTCGGCATGTTCGATTACTCTAATACTGGCTACCTTCTTTCTTGGAAATTGTAATTTTTTACTTTGAGCAGGTTCCTTGTCTTTGGACTTGTTGTGCTCTCCTGGGTCTGACCGTCCTCTTCTTTCCTATTTCTGCGAAAAAGATCGAGAGGGTCGTGTATCAATACTTTGATATCTAGCAGGCTTCTTCAAGTTATCCCTATTTCTAAGGTTATATCTTTTCTCAGAGGGCTCCATCTGGGGAAACTGGTGTTCTCGAGTCGGAGTTCTTTCCCTCCGTCGAGGAGACCTTCCTCTGGACTGGAAACTTTTTCCTTAGGAGTGGACTGTTTATTTCCATCCCAGCTCTTTTTAGGAGTTTTTGAATTATTTTTAATAAATAATTTTTCAGGATTTTCGAGTAGTTGGGGTTTTACTGGTTTCCCACCCAAGCTGTCTCTACCTAATTCTTCATAACATTTTTCTATGATTCTGGCAAGCTCAATTGGTTGATCTGTTATATCTGTTTCCTTCAACGAGTCCTACTTCCTGGCGGCACAGCTCCAATGGCTATCGTATTGGACAGCGGACCGCTTCACCCTGGAGACCTCTACGCCGACCGGCAGAGTTCCGACCCCGGAGCTCATCCGTCTCCTTCTCCCGGGCACCAAACCCAGACGGACATACCCCCACCAAGTCACGATAGCGCGCCAATGTATGATGCGGATCCACCGGATGGCCCATAGTAGGACCCCATACTCCCCGCTGCTACCGCTGGTGGGCTGCCCCAGACAGGACTCCTATTTCTCGGCGCCAATGTTGGCTGAGTGGACTCGTTGCGCTATCATGGATATGGAGTCGCTCTTCGAGGAAGGACAGCTGAAACCAATCACTCAGCTGGCCGCAGAATATGACCTTCCCCCAGGTCAATTCCTCAGGCACCGACAGCTACTTGAGGGATTCCGTCCCTACCATAATCTTAGGGCAGGGGAACCAGATACGCACCCAGTAGTGCACACTATCCTACACATGAGAGTGGGTCGCCACCTGGTCACCTGGTTGTATAAATCAATCCAGGAACTCTCAAACGCCCCCCTGGCGGCCCTACGGGCCACATGGGAGGAGGAAATCGGTCGCGCACTACACGACTCAGAGTGGACCAAGGCGCTCGAGGCCCCGAAACGCGTCTCCAGGAATGCCAGATTCAAAAACATCCAATACTATATACTACACAGGGCATACCTCACGCCGGCGCGCCTACAACGGTTTTACCCATCCACACAATTCCTATGCCCCAGGTGTCGTTCCCCCGATGCAGATTTCCGTCACATGTTCTGGGACTGCCCCGGCCTACACTCCCTATGAAAAACTGTGCAAGACACACTGGCGGATCTCACAGGCCTCACAACACTAGCTTCCTGGGAATCCAGCGCACTGGGCATCCTACACATCCCTAAACAAGAACCTGTACACAGGCGGTTCGTGTCCTTGGCGCTGCTGCTGGCAAACAGATGCATAGCTATGCATTGGCGATCCCCGGAAGGTCCCCCTACAGCAGCCTGGACAGGAGCAGTTTGTAAGTGGGTGGCAGCGGAGGAAGACGCCCTCAGGGAGGAAGAAGCCAAGGGCGCGCGTAAACACCCCATTTCCATGGAATGGGCCATGCTCCTACACAGCTTCCGGCAGTCCCTGCACACAGAAGACCCACCTACGCCCCCCCCACCCCCCTCCCTCTCCCGAGTGAACATATAGCTCCTGTCCAAGACCCTGACCCCACACTGTCCATCCCACTAAGCTCTAACATGGAATGCCCCCGCTCTCTGACTACACCGCCCTGATATGGGCGCACTTTGAGGGAACCCTTCGTCTTCCGACATCCGACACCTGCTCCTCTTCTACCGTGCACCTGCTAACGCCTATATGCTCCCCTCCCCAGTTGTGTTTCCCCAGTTACTGGTAATACAATTATAAGAACTGTACAGACTCTGACCCTACGCCATCAAGGCGGGCATTCATGTACCCTCTAGTATCCACCCTTCTCCCTTACGGAGCACGATTATAGGATCCCAGCCTGAGACTATATCAAACCAATCTGTACTGTTTCACAGAAGAAATGTCAAAATTCCGCAAGTTTGCTCACAGAAAAGTTGCGCGCATGGCTGACCGTGGCTGAATGTTGAAGCCACGCCAGCAGTTGATTCTCTATGTACCCAAGTATTATGATGCAACAATAAAAACACATTTACAAAAAAAAATCTGTTTCCTTCAATTTCTGGCGGATCGCCACAGATGCTGCTTCTCCTTTTATATTGGCTAGTAATATAGCCGAGACCTGCTTGAAGTCTTTCAGTAATTTCATACCAAGAGTTAAAGCAGGTTCTGGACCGTATTCATTCTGAATCTGTTTTAGCACATCTGGTATTACCGCCATGGACGGAACACCATGTGTTTTTGTGTAAATGGAAGCAAAAACTGTACCCCAAGTGTCACAGTCCTCCACGTGTGGTGCGACCCCCATTGGAAGGCAGATGGTCAGAATTCTGTGTTTCTCAATAGGGGTAGTATTCAGAAATACTGCCTCTATTTGAGTACTTTTCTGCGCTAACCAGAATGGAATTTGTTCCCGTTTTATGGGTGTTTTACCAAGACATGATTGTATGTTCTGTGGTGTAATTTTATTTGTGTTCCCCTGATGAGGGGTCAGCTGTGGGACATTAACAGCTGTTTGGACTGTTGCAGTCCGCATTACATATTGGACTAACTGTCTATGTATTTTAATTAAGGTTTTTAGCTGTGCTAAAAGCTCTTCTTTCGACATTTTTGCAATGTCCGGATGTGGTGTGTAGCTGGCTAGAACAGGCCAAGTTGCTCCTGGTCTACCCAGTGGACCGAGCCTGGTAATATGATCATTATGTTTTAGGGCGCCTTTAAACCAGAGCAGGTGCTCTTGGTATTTTAATGGGATTTCAATCTCCTCGAAAGGAGCGTACTCTTCCGGTGGATCCCCTATTTTGTAATAGTGGAACTCGTGTGTTGCAGCGTTTGCTGCTGGAAATTTTATCCAAGAATAGAATACCTCTGTCTCCCGATATTCGTGTGCCTCTATCACGAAGACGACTGTGCCACCTTGTGTGGTCAGTCCATTTTCTATAAGTTTTAACGTTATAGTTTTTCTTATGTTAACCGGGATGATAAACGCACCCGGTTCATTAATCCCTGTAACATCGGGACCCTGCTGAGTCGCATTTACTGCGGCATCAGTGGTTCCGTTGTCTTCTAGTGACATTGTATGAAATGCAGGTTTTTGCAGAGCAGGTCTCCAAGGAGACAAAGATTAGGTGCACAATATTTTGGAACACTGTATCCTTCAACGTTGAATAAACCAGAGCTTTACATAGGAATCTCTTCCTACTAAGTAATGGCGGATTTTAACCTTTCACCCTCTCCAGACGTCTATTGGAGTATTTACGGTAGAAAGGGTCTGTGTGAAAAAGCACGACTGAGTTACTCTAACCTCTTGCGTTAGTTTTTTCGCCTTACCAAACGTTGGGCGCCATGTAGTGTAGTTCCTATTTTCCCTATAGGCCCTGCGCATTGGAATAACATAAACAGCAGTGTAGACGTAGAAGTGGGGTCTTCCAGGTCTCTACTGACTATGCTAAACTTAATTGGGTTTGTTACCAACTAGCTCAGAGGTCACTGGAAACTTTCTTGACTGAATAGGAAGTGATCAGCTTCCCAGGCACAGACAAGAAGGGATTCAGTTTTCCAACAATCGCATAAACATGACAACTTTGCTCCCTAAAATAAGAGTCAATCTCTAGAGTCGTGTGAAACAATAGACAGTTATTTTACTCAGTCAGTTGTGCAGATTACTTTCACCAAGATGCAGAGATTAGAGAGACAGGTGTTTTCAATAAAAGATATTATTTATTGAACAGTCTTTCTTCTCATGCAAGAGAAATGAATTGCCACAATTGCAAGACTTGTTATTATAAAAAGTGCGTACAGTAAAAGGAGGATTGCTAAATAATACTGTAAAAGCATTGATATGGTTTCTTAGCCATACAATGGTTAAAATGAATAAAATATATACATTCATATATACATTAGCTAACGTACTCAACTGGTGCTTCTAACTACGCCTACCCCAGTGTACCTGACCTAAGCCTAACACTTGGAAGGGAGTAAGTAAGTAGCAGTTTAGTTAAGTTGGTTTTGCCAAGGATTTGCTTCAAGAATTCTCTCTAAGGGTTTAGTCAACACCATACCTCTGGAATAGAATGTTGGAGGGCTGGTATCTCCTTTCAGGACTCCATATCCCAGTTTACCCGCAAGGGTAGGCTGGAAACGCTGGAGCTGGATTTTCTCGGCAGGAGAAAAGACAGCGTCTTTCTCAGCGCGTCAAGGAGGAGGAGGGGCAGCGTCCGTGGGCTGCTTGCATCTGCTGGGCTCTGCAAGGGACAGCTGTTCTGCTCCTGTATTCGCCACACCATCGCTCCTGCTTAAGGCAACGTTGGTAATATTTATACCTGAAAGGTGCCTTGTTTGACGTAAGTTTTTGGACATAAGACGTCAATAAAGATGTCACAAGAACCGGTCATTCTTACAGTGCTCATTAGAGTTCTATTACTAATCAAAACATAGCAAGCGGGGTTTTCCCAGGTTGCTGGTGGTTTTATCTTGTTGAAGAACTCGGAGTGTAATCTAGGAATCTAAGATAGTGGCTTTTGCTGTGTCATGTACTGTAATGAGCTGCAGAGGTGAGTTTCTGAAATATGGCTGAAATATGGCTCTGATCGGTTATGCCATTATAGGGCTATGAATGGATTATAGCCGTATAGGGGCATAAGGTCACAATATTGATCGGGGTCCTAGATTAGAACACGACACAGTAAGTAAGCAAACCACGGATAAAAAATACAGTATGGAGAATAAATAACTGTGCAACGGAGGGGGGGGGGGGAGAAAAAAAAGAAAAACAAGGTGATTAGAATAGTCCGTTCGCCAGCAATACTTGAATGGGAGTCAACTCGGGATATTGAGGTCTAGGTTAGTTGACATTGTTCAGGAAAGTATTTATTAAGGAGATGGAGTTTGAGGTCTCTTTTGAAACAAGTGAAGGAGGGGTTGCATCTGAGGACTCCCGGGAGAGCGTTTCATATCCTGGGAGTGTTGCCAGAAAACGATCGGTATTGGGTGGTTTTCTTTTTCATTTTTGGAGGAATGAGAAGGAGTGAGTTGGAGCTTCTTGGTGTTCTGACTTGACCTGCTCTTACCAGTTTATTGTTCAGGTAGTTGGAGGCCGGAGAGTGGAGGGTTTTGTGTGTGATGCAGGCCAGCTTGTAAATACATCTCCCTTCCATGGGAAGCCATTTGAGGGAGTTGAGAGCTGGAGTGATGTGATCAAATCTTTTTACTCCAGATACAAGTCTGAAGAACCGGGCCTTTGAGCCTGGCGGCGCAGGGTACGCCTGAAATCTTCGAGTTCACCTGCCTTGTTGCACAGAGACACAGAATACTCTGTTGGCGTAGAAAGACCAAGTTTATTAGCTGCAGCTAGGCACAGTTGTCCAAGAAGTACACCAAGTAGGTTCTCAGGAGACTGCCACTTTACTCCGTGGCTCACAAACTTTTATATCCAAAATACATCTGTACAAACATACACCCAATGCACAAAGTTTTAGCCAATCAGAAGAGTTTGAAAACAAGGTGTTGTGCAACCAGAATGCTCTATGCTTACATGTTTGTGTGTTATCCAGCCCCCAGAGTTAATCAATACGGGTACCCATAGTTCAGTGTTGCAATGGCAGGACATGTCTGTATGCTTCAAAAGAAAGGTTGTAAAATAGGAAAACACAAGGAGAGAATGGCGAAGGCCAAAAGATAAGATACGGCAAGAGAAGAATACTAAAGGCTAACAGATAGTTGATATAGAGATTAGGTAGTCCAGACAAGGATTAGTTAGGCCGGCTGGTGTCTGAGATGAGTTTCAAGACAAGGATGGAGGGGGTTTTTGACATGTTACAGTCCAAGGGGCAGAGACACTTCGTGAATCGAGCAGCCTGTGTAAAGGCAACACAGAATGGCGGCAACTGTAAAATGGAGTCGAAATTAAAGAACCTCAGACCCTCCTTTTACCATTACGCAGGCAATACACAAAGACTCATGCTAATCTGAATCAATGTCAATGGTCATGAGGTCGTCAAGCTGTTGCTGCAACATCATCTTCATATTCTCTGTTTTCTGTGACATGGATCTTGGGACACACATAGTAGCACAAAGACCACAAATTGCGGGGTCACATTGCAAACAAAGACAACACAAAAAGATGATGGCCAGAACAAAGATCAATACCCTCCATCCCCATGTGGATAGTAGTCCCCAGAACCATCCCATCAAAGACCAATGTCCTTCGTCCTGGTGGATAGACTCAGCAATGTGGTGTAATTTAGAGATGGCCTGGTATACTGTGGGGGCGTTGTCAGGTATGTAAATGCAACAACTGGATCCGATCAATTTACAGACTCCACCACGATCCGCAAGAATGATGTCTAACACCATTCTGTTTTGTAATGTCATAAGGCGATCGACCTGAATCTCAGCAGTGATATTACCCAGTGCTCCGACAGTTTCAATTACTTTTGCTTCAACAACACGAATGAGATGCCTGATATTTCTAATATTGGCCACAGGGCCCCAAAATGGGAGGAATCCTTTAAGGAAGTCGCCTCCTTCTTGTCCTACTGTGTCTTCCAAGGCAATAACCCCTCTACCGTACCTTGTCTTGTGATGTCCCGAAGGAGCTGTATATGTTGGAGGGAGATGAAAAGCTATATAACAAGTTCCTGAGAAATCGGCTGGTAGGCATGTATAGGCTCTGTCATGGCAAACGAAATATGTTCCTTGATACGCTACCAGTGGTGGAGACGTTCGGGATGTATAGATATATGTGATGTTACAAGTGCTCTGTCCCAATTGAGCCTTAGGACTTTGACCATTTGCTTTGAGACATAGGTGACCTTGGTGGGGCACAGTATATATAGGTGGGGATATTTTCCTTTTGGCTCTGTCTGTAAGACTAGTGACGTAATGTGTCACATTCCAGTCAATGTATGCTTGCCGTTCGTCAGTGGGGAATTCCTTAAATTTCGTATAATGTTTTGACATAGCCACTATCCCTTTGATTAGTGCGTCATGACTAACGTCAATTCCATCTCTGTACGGACCAACAGGATGTCGATGTTGGTTCTCATAGGCATTGGCAAACATAGAGGTGTAAGCCCAAGCAGATCCTTTTAGGGAGAAGGGTAGAACTAAATATGGCATTCCTCTATCTGTATTATGGGGTAAAAGTCCACAAACCCAGCAATCGGCGGTATTGATCACCAATTGATGCTTGTGTAACAATTGAATGAAGGAATTGTTGAAATACTCTATTGTCCTAATTTGCTCATGCTCTGGTAGCGTATGAAATTGGTGTGGGAAAACAGTAGTGTGAAAAGGTATGGGCTGGGAGGTAGATATAGGTACAGATGTTGACTGCAAAGTGTGAATAACCCAACCCACACAAGCTAATAAAACACATAGCAAAGTTAAAACACATAGTACTAAGCCACATTTATTAAATAATAATTTACAATATTTAGCAGAATCCATCTTCTAGATGTTGCTCATGGCAGTCTTCCTTCTTCACTTAGCCGTGATTATTAGCCGTCCTATGACACTGCAAGTCCCGCAGACCTATTGCCACAATTCGGGTCCTAACTAAGGCTCTTACCACGACCCTGCAACCTAATTAGATGGTCAACATCGCAAAAATCACACAACAAAAAAATCATTCCCTAATTGTCCTTAGTTGCTCTAGATCTCAAATTGTATCTAATTCTGTTCGGTACAGTCTGATCCTGGAAAAGTTTCTCTGGATGTGGTGGGATAGCTTCTTGCAAAACGTCATCGTCTTCTTTCTCAGACTGAGTCCATTCTAGGTGTGCATCGCCAAAAGGTACAAACCGGGGGACCCTCTCTCCTTCACAATCACCTATACCTTCGCGGACCCACTGATCAAAAGGCAAAGGCAAGGGCACCTTTTTGCAGTGCACACCATGGATCCAGTTTTTCTTTCCGACCACCTTCACAGCTGTGCGTGTTGTCAACAACACTTGACGTGGCTCTCTCCAGCGAGGTTCCAAGTTCTTTGACCTCTGAAATTTTTTAGTACAAACTCAGTCATCGGGTTGTATGGTGTGACTAGGATCCGTAGTAGCCTGAGGCAAAGCGTCTCATACCTGTTGATGGAGAACACGCAATTTAGTGGTGAGGTCATGCAAATATTCAATCAACATTGGGTATTCTATGTCAGAGTACTTCTTGGGTCTAGGGACACCCCAGACATTAGCCAGGCGTCCGAACACAATCTCATATGGGCTAAGTCCCACACTAGAATGAACAGCTGTTCAAGTTGACAAGAGGGCCGAAGGTAAAGCATCGGGCCACGCAAGACCTGTGCTGGCTTGTATCTTCGCAAGTTTAAGCTTGAGAGTGCCATTATAGCACTCTACCAAACCCGCTGACTGAGGATGGTTTGCCGCATGGAATTTCTGCTTAATATCAAGACCGACACATACTTTCTGCATGATTTGACCCACGAATTCACTTCCGTTGTCACTCCAGACAATTCGAGGTAAACCAAACCTCGGGAAGTATTCTTTCAGAAGGACCTTGGCTGTAGACATGGCAGTATTATCCTTTAGGGGGTAGTCCTCTATCCATATAGAAAAGGCGCACACCACCACAAGGACATACTTCAAGTTATTGGATCTCTCCATGTGAATGTAGTCTATTTGCAATACCTCAAAAGGATACGTTGGGGGAGCAAAATAGCCTTCTGGGGTTGGTGTCCCTTTCCTGGGTTGTTCATCAAACAAACAATGCAATGTTTAACAAGATTGTCTGCACATGTAGGAATCCCTGCATTCTGCCATACCGGAGCCAAAAGCTTGCATATTCCTTTCGCACTGATGTGGGCTGGACCATGCGCCATAGTTACTACTGGAAGTACATAGGTGTCTGGTAACAGCTAAAGTTGGTGTTCCGACAATTCGATCATGCACCCTGTCGCATCCAACATTCCAGTACCATCTCTCCACTTACTCAATTCTTTTTCTGTAGCCTCTTCCTGAATCATTTTCACACTTTCCATTGTGTCCTCACACATTCCTCCTTGACTGACCCATCTAGCAGGTCCAGCAACATACATATGACTCGTCACATCTTTCGCTGTCTCTTTCGCTATCTGATCCGCAAAAGCGTTTCCTTCACCCACATCACCAGTGATCCTCTTATGCGCACTACACTTCACATTTGCTATCTGAGTGGGTAAAGCAAGTGATTCCAAAAGGTCATTCACTAACTGACCATGCTGTATTTTAGTACCATGTGTGGTAAAGAATCCTCTTTCCCTCCAAAGGCGGCCAAAACTGTGGGCCACCCCGAATGCATATTGGCTGTCGGTGAACACATTCACTCCCTTCCCTTCAGCCAATACACAAGCTCTAGTCAGAGCTATCAATTCAGCTGCTTGGGCTGAATTCTGCCTAATGCGTGCTGTCTCCACAATTGTATTCAAAGTGGTAACAGCATAGGCTGCAGTCGTTTCACCATTGGGGAGCTTAAAACACGAACCATCCACCCATAGGATCCCATCCGGGTCCAGGTGCGGCGTATCCTTCAAATCGATTCTACCTCTGTTCAGAGAAAACAATCATGTTGCTCTTGAATGCCTTTCTCTACTGGGATCGGTAACAGTGTAGCTGGATTTGGGGTATTACATTGTTTGATGTGCACGTGACTAGCCAAGAGCGTCAGCTCATACCCCGATGAGCGGGCGCTCATAAGGTGCTGAGTTTTTTGTCCTGTTTAGGAGAGTATCCACTGCATGTGGCACCATGACAATAAGCGTATTGTCTAGCACCAATCCAGCAGGTTGGTGAATAGAAACTGCTGCTGCTGCTGTAGATTTCAGACAACTAGGTAATGCTTTAGCCACGGGATCTAATGTAGCCGAAAAATAAGCACATGGACGTTGCTTGTCCCTAAATTTCTGTGTCAAGACTGACAACACGCAACCTTCTCTCTCGTGCACATAAATTGTGAAAGGTTTTCTGTAATCCGGAGTACCCAACACAGGAGCAGAACATAAGGAAGTGCGCAAATCAGTAAAACTTTTCTGGCAATCCTCTGTCCAAGGGAGAGGTTGGGGTGTATCTTTAAGGGTAAGTGCTAACAAAGATTTTGCTAACAAAGAAAAATTCGGAATCCACTGTCTGCAATAAGAGGTAATGCCCAAAAAGGCACGCACCTCTCTCTGTGTGCATGGTACAGACATTTGTGCAATTGCTTGGATTCTTTCTGGGGTCAATCGCCGTCCCTCCTTCGACAAGAGATGACCTACGTAGGTAACCTCTTGGCGACAATATTGTAATTTAGAGGGCAAAACCTTATGATGAAGGTCAGACAAGTGATGCAACAGTGAAACAGTAACTTGTTTACAAACGTCCTCATAATCAGCAGCAACCAACAGATCATCTACGTACTGAATAAGGGTGGCACCTGGAGGCAAAGTGAAAGTATCGAGCTGAGTTTTCAAAGCCTGACTATAAATGGAGGGACTTTCACAATAGTCTTGAGGTTCGCGCTTGAACCGGAAACTTGGGCCTCCCAAAGAGAAACCAAAAATATCCCTACTTTCCTCAGCAATGGGAATGCTAAAGAAAGCATTCTTAAGGTCAATGACCGAAAACCAGGCAGCCGAAGCAGGTATCATTGTCAATAAAGCAGTGATATCTGGGACGACAGGAAACTGGGGTACAACAATCTTGTTGACCTCCCGGAGATCGATCACAAAACGATAAACAGGTGGCTGGGAAGAGTCAGTACGTTTAAGGACAGGCAGAACAGGACCATTTCACACATTTCCTCTAGTCTCTTCAACCACACCTTTCTCAACCAGATCATAAATGATAGCCATCAGCGCTCTCTCACCATCACTCAAAATCTTATACTGAGGAAAGCGAGGTAACTTAATATTAGACTTGAGGGTGACAACATAGGGTGGAATCTGCAAGAGACCAACATCATTGGGGCCCGTAGCCCAAAGAGTGGCAGGCAGGGAGCGTAATTCAGAAGGTAGTTGGTCTCTAGACAAATATGTCGGTGAAATCAAACTTTTACCTAAAGTAAGGTGTACACCAGAAGGAGAACAATGCAGTGTCGCATACAGTCTTTTCTTCAAATCCAAACCCAACAAATTTTCACCACAACCAGTCGTCAAAATAAGCGGAGCCTCTAAATCATAAGGACCTATTGAAATGGGCAGAGGACAAGAAACTGGGTTACGAACTGGGGCGCAAGAAAATCCTACAGAAACATTTTTTAAGCCAGACAAAGGTGCCCCAGGGAGTTTAGAGTGGATGATAGAACTCTTTGTTGCACCAGTAACCAAGAGAAATGGCTCTGACACACCTAGCGCAACAACTTCAACATAAGGCCCATTTTGGTCCACTGGAACTGATATGACTCCCTCACTTTGTCTATGGCTGTCCTAGCTGGAGAAACCCTGATTCTCATCTTCCATATAATAATCGTCATTATAATAGTGGGCAGACTGAGTATTTTGCTGATCAAAATAATTCATGGAATTTTTAGGCAGAAAGGAACGTTGATCCTGAGACATTGTACTTCGCCTCCTCCCCCTAGGTGTTGACTGGGAGCCACCTCGGCCTCGCGGCCCAGGCGTACCACCAGTACGCTGCAATAAAACCGGGCAATTATTCTTAAAGTGACCTTCCTCCTTGCAATAGGTGCATTGATTCGGACCCAGTGGAGGCCGTGGGACAAAGGGCTCAGCTTTCTGAAACAACTTCTGAAATTGGGGAGTCAGCTGAAACTGACGCTGAGCAGGGCGAGGGAGATAAGCCTGTTGCAAAAGAACTTTCGTCTTTAATTCTTTGGTCTTTTTATCAAGTTTATCCTTCTCCTCCTTATCCCTATTTTCATAATACTGAGCAGTAGCCAATATCTGGGCTGAAGAAGAAACAGCCCATAAACTTTCGGAATCTTTTAATTTATTAGAGAGTTCAGGAAGCAAATTAAATACAAATTTATCTACGAACAATCGCTGTCCCCCCTCTGTGCTCATATCCTGACCACTGTGATCAAGAAACGTCTCCTCAAAACGAGTAAAGAAGTCAGAGACACTCATCTTTCTTCTGCTTACAGGCAGCTAACTTATCCCAATTAACTCGCAGAGTGGGCATCATAGTTTTCATTAAGGTAATTATTCTACAAGGAAGTTGTGCAATTAAATCATCAGGTTTAGCACCGCCCACCTGGAGTCTATCAGCAGCCAGTATAGCATTCCAATCACCTTCTAATTCTTGGACATGGTCCTCTTTCCGAATCCTGGCCCACAGTGGTTGTGGGACAACATTTCCCATCAACATATCTATGTCAGCCAAATTCATCAAGCATCAACAGTCTGAGATAATTCTTTGTAGTAACCAGCAGGGTTTTTACGGGGGTCAGGTAAAGACTGTTTAAGGGCCAGCATCTCAGATATCTTCCAAGGTACATGTACCCATATATGTTGGAAGTGAGAAGGTATATAGGCTGATTACCATCCTGGGCTGGAACCGCTTCGCTCCACACTGGGGGAACCTCTCGCATATGGTAGTGTTTCAGTTTGCGCCTAACAGAAGGATCAGGTTCCGACAAAGACCGGGAAATAAACATCGATCTGAAGGTGACAAGTGTCTGGGCAGCAGTCACCAGCAGCCGTTGGAAAGGAGAAGCCACACTTCAAAAGACCATCGGTCCACTTTTCGACATACAGGGGTCGCTGGTGTGGGGGGCACCTCCTCTGGAATTTTCATGAGGGGCTCCTCACGATCCTTGGGCTCAACCGCTACCTTGAAACCTGCCAATGTTGGGCGCCAATTGAAGAACCGGGCCTTTGGGCCTGGCGGCGCAGGGTACTCCTGAAATCTTCGAGTTCACCTGCCTTGTTGCACAGAGACACGGAATACTCTGTTGGTGTAGAAAGACCAAGTTTATTAGCTGCAGCTAGGCACAATTGTCCAAGAAGTACACCAAGTAGGTTCTCAGGAGACTGCCACTTTACTCCGTGGTTCACAAACTTTGATATCCAAAATACATCTGTACAAACATACACCCAATGCACAACGTTTTAGCCTATCAGAAGAGTTTGAAAACAAGGTGTTGTGCAACCAGAATGCTCTATGCTTACATGTTTGTGTGTTATCCAGCCCCCAGAGTTAATCAATACTGGTACCCATAGTTCAGTGTTGCAATGGCAGGACATATCTGTATGCTTCAAAAGAAAGGTTGTAAAATAGGAAAACACAAGGAGAGAATGGCGAAGGCCAAAAGATAAGATACGGCAAGAGAAGAATACTAAAGGCTAACAGATAGTTGATATAGAGATTAGGTAGTCCAGACAAGGATTAGTTAGGCCGGCTGGTGTCTGAGATGGGTTTCAAGACAAGGATGGAGGGGGTTTTTGACATGTTGCAGTCCAAGGGGCAGAGACACTTCGTGAATCGAGCAGCCTGTGTAAAGGCAATACAAAATAATATGAATATGGCAGAAGATGCAGGGGATACACCGAAACACTGTGGTATGAGGGTCTACCATCACCTTGCATGCCATACTTAATTTGAAAAATTCTCCCACCTTCCCGCAAAGACTTGGAACACACTCCCCACCCACCTGCGCCACACTGCGCTGACCTTCAGGAGACGTCTCAAGACCTGGCTGTTCGACCTGTAGCTGAGTCCTCCCTACCCCCCTCCCCTTAGCCCCTTGAGACCCTCAAGGGTGAGTAGTGCGCTCTACAAATGATGATTGATTGATTGATTGAAAAATGGAATTGGCCTTCCCTATGTGGTGGATTGCTGTTAGTGAGGTGCCTTAAACCTGGTACACAACATACATTTGCCTGGCCGAAAAGGGAATGTGGAGTCTAGACACAGAGATTTGGCATGCTGAAAGTACTGGTGTAATGTGAGACAACTCGCATTGTGAGGGAATTGGAATCAGAAGCACAGAAATGTGCACCAAACCTCTAGAAAGCCTTTGTTGATGATCGTGTTCCGCTAAGGCCTACTGCTCAATATGAACCAGAAATAACAACAACATATTGGTATTATCATTTTAGTTTTCCTATTAGACTCAGTGGCTTTCGGGGCGGGTTGGGCTGTGCATAGCAGGGAGAGGAGTGGTTTGCACTCCTTCAGTTGGCACGACTGCTTGGCCAGCCCTCTGGGGCCAGCCAAACGTCATGCACACTTTGCATGTTCCCCACCAGGCTGCATTACACAGCCTGGTGAGGAACATGCACAGCCTCCTAGTCCCTGTCTGAGCGCAGCTTTGTGATTGGCTCAGTGGAGCCTGGGTGCTTCCTGCTACTTCCTGCTGCCCACCGGAGCCAGGAAGAAGAGGATGGAGGAGAGATGCAGCCGGCCGTAGCAAGAAAAGTGCCTTTTGTTCTTTTTTTTGTTTACTTCCCCTCTCCGATCCCCTACTTGTGTCCGGTTTTAGCTGCTACTTGGTCTGGAAGAGTGTAAAAAGTAACATTAGTTGGAAGGGGCACTGTTAGCAGGTAGCAACTCTCGGTTACACACTCTGGGCTGTAAAGGGAGATATTCTGGCTTGGGTAAGGATTACAAGGGCCGAGAGGCCTTGCATGTGTTTAGCATGCTTATGTTTGTAGGTTAACATTGGCAACGCTGACTGCCCGATCGGCTCCATGGAGCTCCTGGGCCGTATCATTAACAGCTGCACCGGCCCATAGCAGACCCCAGTACCTGTATGAGTGTGCTTGCAGTGTCTAAAGCTCAAACATATAACTCAGAATTTCTCATAGTAAACACAGCTGATCCCATCACCTGCAGGCGAAATAGAGGGGGCAGCATTTTAGATTTGCTCTCTTGCTAGACAGGATGGACAGCATGTCACAAAAAAAGTCAGTAGCTCCAGAAAACTTTCCCTCTGTGTATTCCCTCCCAGCATCAGGAGAGAGAGAGAAGTGAGGCCACGGGGGACCTATGAGGGGTCATCAAACAGGGCATGGCATTCTTGTTGGAGCTGGTGTTAACCAGCCATCCACCCTATCTATACATATAACAAACAAAAGAAAGAGAAAAAAAGAGATGGAAAGGAAACAATGTTTTATTTCAGCGTTGCAATGGGGGTTTACAGGGAGATCCTAAAGCTTCTCACAACAAATACGTAGACCCCCAGACAGTGGATCTTGGAGCCAAAAGCCTGTCCCTGTCCCTAGGGGCCTGAGATGAGGCGACCGCTCTCCTTAATCCCTCAAAGGACACTTGGAATCCCGAGCAGCTGTGGACACTGGCCTTGGTCTCTCTCGGACTGTCAGGAGCCGACTCAGGATAGGGGTTATCCATTCCTTGTACTCACCACTTGCATGTGAGTCCGCCTGTAAGCTAACTCAACCTATGTAATCTGAATCAATAACACCATTTTATGCGCACAACAGTTGCCAGCGCCATTTCTTGTGTGGGCTGCATGTTAACTCAAGAGTGATTGGTGGTCCTCACATCTGCCAAGGGCGGGGGCAGCGATGTTGTGACTGTCCTGCAATCAGCACAGCTCGGAGACAGAGAGCGTGTCTGCCTCTCTGTTTACAAACTTTACTGTATCCACTTATGCCTTAAACTGGAGAAACTCTGAGTTCTATGCATGAACTTTGGACACTACAGGGGCATGAAAACAAGCACTCGGCCCTGCCGTGAGCGGTGCGACGGTTCATGGTTTATTTGCCTGCTGGGCTGGCTTGTTGTTGCCTAGCTGTGAGCTGAGTGTTTAACCTTTGCACCCTTGGTGATAGTTTGTGGCATTAGGAAGTGACATAGAGGAGCATATCCACTTTGAAGTGAGAGAAAAACACACACACCTGCCCCTCACATGACCTACCAACTTGGCAGGGAAAGTACGAGAGGCCCCAGGCCCACAAACAATCAATCAAAGAACCTCGAGAGATGACACACAACAGAGCTGGAATGCTGCTTATAGGGCAGGTAATTGACATATACATCTGCGGTTTCAAAAAACATGGGGCCTTATTTATGAAGGCCTTGCGCCGCCGGTGCGTCAATTTTAACATGGGAAAAAGTGACGCACCGGTGACGCAAGTCCTTCATAAATAAGGCCCATGGATTCGTGTCATAAAGGAACTCGTGTCAAGGGCTGAGTTAGATATAAACTATGTCTCCGTCTCTGCCCAACGCATTTATTTAGTTATGTTTCAAATTGTTTCTTTTCCCCCAAAAAATTAGTTCGCTTTTTCTAATTTTCAATCGCCATTGTCGGGTAATAATGGCCAAATATTGTGATCCCAGTTAACTTTACATAGATTTTGTGAATATATTTAAGAAGCTAGAACGTTTGAAACCTCAAACCCTACATTTGTTTTGCTTGTTTTAAGCCTGCTCGAAGAAAGCACAGAATAGGTGTTTCAGAGTGACTTCTGTACAAACCAGTCCTCTTTTTATCTTCCAACAAAATGGAGGCTTCTTGGGCTGTATCTAAATGAAAAACAGGCTAAAATCTTCCGTTAATATGAGCTGCATTTTTGCATCAAATTCAATTCAAAAAAACTTTATCTGGTCAATAGACCATTACAGTCCATATGAATATTGACAATTTATTTTTGCATATTGATTAATTTATTAAAATGATTAAAAAAAATGAAAAAAATCCTTAGGAGCACAGAATCAAACCCCCGCAAACAAATGTATAAATACCATCGTTTGGAACCTGTGCCCCATACATTACAACAATAAGTGCAAATCTAAAATGTTAATAACAACGGATATGTGGCATAATGCATACATTAAAAAAGGTCTTAAAAAATCTCAGACGATGGAGATACATAATATGTAACATATCCAGTTAAAATGTGGAGATATTAGCGTCTTTGACCTACACATTGGCATTCAGAAACCTTTTGCATAGACACCACATAGAAAATAAAATACGCGATATCGCAAATACAATAGGCAATTGTGTGTTAAATTTCAGCAGTCTGAATGCGTCTGCGCAGTGCTGTGTACCTAGGTTTCTGCATAACTGGAGCAGCCAGTGATGCTTAGCCTTCCTGTAACCAAGGCAGAAAAAGACTACGTGGTATTCTGTCTCCTCTGCAATACTGCTTGCCGGGCAGCCTAAAGAAACTGTGTCAACCCATTTATTAGTAAAGGCATGCAATGGGAGAACACTGTGCCGGAATTGCAAGTATAACTTCCTGGCTAAGGCAGGTTGAATATCATCCAAAACAGCCTCTAAGCGGTTCTGGTCTTGCAATCTCATAGTATGCGCACAACGTGACATTCCCTCCTCCCCAAATTCCGGCACCTTACCCCCACTACGCCCAAGAACTCTCAGAATCAAGATATGTTGTCCACGGCGTAGCTTTTTATTCACATCAATCCAAGGAATAAACCACAGACCATTACCAAGGAAAGTATCCTTCTTGGATATATAATAATTATTCACAGCATCACACTTTAGCTGCATCAACATGTTAACGGCAGTAAGGAATTTAGGTACGACATTACATTTTAACTTTAACTCGGCCATACACTAGAACAACTTGGCAGTACATTTGAACTTTACACTTTAACTTTTTAACTCGGCCGTACACTAGAACTTGGCCGTACATTTGAACTTGGCCGTCTCGGCCATCAATGTCCCACTCTGCTGCGCACATTGTGCCGGCAGGCCCCAATGCGCTACACACAACAAAATATAGGAGTCTAGAGGGAAAGACAGAACTAGGACGCCCTCCACTCTATAAGTCATTCAACAACACCAATCCTAGTTCTCGTGGCAATATTTACTTATTGATCTGTATACATCAGTGATTGAAACTTAATCACCCGGGGAATCCCTATAATCTTAGGATAATCCCAAATGTTTCCATCTATTGCCTCTTTAAAAAAACAACCTCATATACATTAAAAAAGGAAAGTGTGAATACTACCTATCGACTCACACTCAACTTACAGCCGACATGTTTCATTGCCATGGTTTTTTTATCAGGCAATTTCTTCAGGGGAACACTTTCGAGTGCTGAGAGGACGCCGACCTTTTACTCTCCACGGTCATTGAACGAAAGGGAGAAAAGGACCACGCTCACCTTTGGGAGCTGAGTTCCGGTTTTTAATGACTACCTCGCTGGTATGAGAGGCTAGGCTGCTGGAAGGCACACGAGATACAGTGTCTCCTGCAGTGGCATTTAAATTAAGTTGCCCTGAAGAAATTGCCTGATAAAAAAACCATGGCAATGAAACATGTCGGCTGTAAGTAGAGTGTGAGTCGATAGGTAGTATTCACACTTTCCTTTTTTAATGTATATGCGTTTACTGTTTGCAACATAAAAAGGAACACGAGTAAAGTTGATTGTCCTGGTTGCGCAGTAACTTATATGTTAAGTGTTTAATGTTGTAAGTTTTGTCACATATAAGTTGTGTTCACTGCACCAATCGCTGTCCTTTTCATTTGGGGTTTGAGACACGTTTACGTTATAGCTTGATGGCACCAATGATGAGAACAGGGCCAACCTGGTGAGTACCAGCCAGGGGTCCCATTGGTGGTTCGCCCGTGAGGTGCCATCTCGCTTTTCACACATTTTTTGTCTTGTGAAAATCATCGTCAGTCTAGTGCTGTTATATATGTTCAGATCAGAGAGGTTGTTTTTTTAAAGAGGCAATAGATGGAAACATTTGGGATTATCCTAAGATTATAGGGATTCCCCGGGTGATTAAGTTTCAATCACTGATGTATACAGATCAATAAGTAAATATTGCCACGAGAACTAGGATTGGTGTTGTTGAATGACCCAATGCGCTACAGCCAACAGTTGCACTATTTTACATCAAGGGCACCGCATAGCGCACCGGCCCACCGGGGTACCTGCACACAGGCAGCCTCCCCAATATTCTTCTCAGTCTATACCTTGTGGGTTAGGGCAGTAGAGTCCAGGACTACCGGCAGGTCAGTCCCTCCTCCCCGCCGATCCACGGCACACATGGAATCTACCCCCTCCTGGGGTCCATGGAATGGCTGCACCTCCATTGTTGTGGATACGTCTTTGTTGTTAACTGTCAGCGCTCAGCCACAGCTTGTCTCCTTTCTGGTGAAGAATTGGCTTGGTAGTTTGGTCTGCCCTGTTCCCATGATGCACTGGGCCAGGGACAGACTAATTTGCATATAGCCAGGTTCTGAGCTGGGAGGGTGCAGTGAGCTAAATAACGGTGATGGATCAAGCCCTGATCTTTGGACTGGGTAAGAGTGGTCTGCTTAATTCAGACACTCTGTTCATCAAATCCCCCTTTTCTGAATCGTTTTTGGCCACTATAGGTGTGGCAGGGTATACTCAGACATGAGTCCCTTGCTCACTGCACCATCAGGATTCAAGCAAGCCGGGCCGACGACGGCTGAAATGCCAGGAACCGGTCCCCGGAAGCTTGCCTCCTTTCTGGTGAAGAATTGGCTTGGTAGTTTGGTCTGCCCTGTTCCCATGATGCACTGGGCCAGGGACAGACTAATTTGCATATAGCCAGGTTCTGAGCTGGGATGGTGCAGTGAGCTAAATAACGGTGATGGATCAAGCCCTGATCTTTGGACTGGGTAAGAGTGGTCTGCTTAATTCAGACACTCTGTGCATCACCACCCCCTTTTCTGAATCGTTTTTGGCCACTATAGGTGTGGCAGGGTATACTCAGACATGAGTCCCTTGCTCACTGCACCATCAGGATTCAAGCAAGCCGGGCCGACGACGGCTAAAAAGCCAGAAACCGGTCCCCGGAAGCTTGTCTCCTTTCTGGTGAAGAATTGGCTTGGTAGTTTGGTCTGCCCTGTTCCCATGATGCACTGGGCCAGGGACAGACTAATTTGCATATAGCCAGGTTCTGAGCTGGGATGGTGCAGTGAGCTAAATAACGGTGATGGATCAAGCCCTGATCTTTGGACTTGGTAAGAGTGGTCTGCTTAATTCAGACACTCTGTTCATCACCACCCCCTTTTCTGAATCGTTTTTGGCCACTATAGGTGTGGCAGGGTATACTCAGACATGAGTCCCTTGCTCACTGCACCATCAGGATTCAAGCAAGCCGGGCCGACGACGGCTGAAATGCCAGAAACCGGTTCCCGGAAGCTTGTCTCCTTTCTGGTGAAGAATTGGCTTGGTAGTTTGGTCTGCCCTGTTCCCATAATGCACTGGGCCAGGGACAGACTAATTTGCATGTAGCCAGGTTCTGAGCTGGGATGGTGCAGTGAGCTAAATAACGGTGATGGATCAAGCCCTGATCTTTGGACTGGGTAAGAGTGGTCTGCTTAATTCAGACACTCTGTTCATCACCACCCCCTTTTCTGAATCATTTATTAGTAAAGGCATGCAATGGGAGAACACTGTGCCGGAATTGCAAGTATAACTTCCTGGCTAAGGCAGGTTGAATATCATCCAAAACAGCCTCTAAGCGGTTCTGGTCTTGCAATCTCATAGTATGCGCACAACGTGACATTCCCTCCTCCCCAAATTCCGGCACCTTACCCCCACTACGCCCAAGAACTCTCAGAATCAAGATATGTTGTCCACGGCGTAGCTTTTTATTCACATCAATCCAAGGAATAAACCACAGACCATTACCAAGGAAAGTATCCTTCTTGGATATATAATAATTATTCACAGCATCACGCTTTAGCTGCATCAACATGTTAACGGCAGTAAGGAATTTAGGTACGACATTACATTTTAACTTTAACTCGGCCATACACTAGAACAACTTGGCCGTACATTTGAACTTTACACTTTAACTTTTTAACTCGGCCGTACACTAGAACTTGGCCGTACATTTGAACTTGGCCGTCTCGGCCATCAATGTCCCACTCTGCTGCGCACATTGTGCCGGCAGGCCCCAATGCGCTACAGCCAACAGTTGCACTATTTTACATCCAGGGCACCGCATAACGCACCGGCCCACCGGGGTACCTGCACACAGGCAGCCTCCCCAATATTCTTCTCAGTCCATACCTTGTGGGTTAGGGCAGTAGAGTCCAGGACTACCGGCAGGTCAGTCCTTCCCCCCCGCCGATCCACGGCACACATGGAATCTACTCCCTCCTGGGGTCCATGGAATGGCTGCACCTCCATTGTTGTGCATACATCTTTGTTGTTAACTGTCAGCGCTCAGCCACTGGGTGAGAAGCTCCCCGGCTCACTCGCCCTCCCCCCGCAGACGCTGACCATGGTCCACAACACCTGCCTTCTTTTTTTTTTTTTTGTGCCTACAGACGTATTTTTTCTTACAGAACAATGCCAAATTCCTGACTAGCATAAATGGCATACACTGGAAAATATACGGGATAACCTAACTCCATGCACCTTTCTTCTCCAATGAGTGGAGAACTCCATGCACCTTTCTTCTCCCATCAGTGGAAAAACACGGTATTTGAAACATCAGCTGAGCGCAGCATGCCTGTAGGCCCTGACTTGCAACATCCTTTTAGCCTTTCCCAGGGTCCTAGCTAGACACCCTCGCCCGTTTACTGTACTATTTCCAGAACGTCCCGCACATTTAATGTGACATCCCGGTGTGTCCCAGCCGGACACCTTTACCCGTCAAAAAACGGTATGCACCGGAAAATACGCAAGATAAATTTACCATTGCTTGGCAACAATTTATATAAGGTTCTCACCAGGATATCCCTGCCGGTTTATAAATGGCATACACTGGAAAATAAGCGGGATAACTTCACCACGTGCCCTTCTTGTCCACCAACAGTGGAGAACATACTTCTGGAGATATTTGCTGTGCGCAGCATGCCAGCAGGCCCCGACTTGCAACAACTTTTCCCCAGGTTCCAGCTGAGGCATATTTGCCCGCTCCTGCATGAAGTTTGCTGAAACATGATTCTGACCACAACACTAACTATGGGCACTGCATACTGCATTGGCCCCCTGGCAGTTCTTAATTGGCGTCAGATAAAGCCTGAACTGTGCACTACCAGCACTTATGTTCGAATAGCGGGCATCAGAGTAGAATATTGGGCACTTGCCCTCACTATTGCACAAAGGAAGCACTGCCACCGGGATACCCTCCAATTCAGCCTGCAGGACACCTTTCCACGTCGCCAACGCTCCTTCGCCGACGCTCCTGTAATCCAGGCTGTAGTCAGAGGGGACAAAGAGAACGAAACCCCCGTGGCACAGCCTTATATAGCCTGCTAGGTTTCATTTCTTCTACGTTTCATTTCTCAGACCTCCCAATGACATCATCCCGGTCAGCCAACCCCCTTCCTTGGCCCGGGGCCCCGGAGGAGGCTCAGCCCCGTGGCGCAACTAAGGGCGCCCCTCCCCTAGGCGCGGGGGGCGCCTGTCAGGAACACCACAGTTAATGAGCCTGTTACTGAGCTCCCCTGTAGCTGTGCAAAATTACTCTCCCTATATCTCCAGGCCAGTTCCTTCCTTGAAATCATGGCTGCCTCTGCATTATACCAAAGGCTTGCTCTGCCTAGGGTCAGAAATGTGTCCTAGACATGTGCTATCCAAGGTATTTTTCCCGCACAATGCAGGCTCAGTACCTCCTGCCCTATTATGCGCCAGCTCTGGGGTAGCCCAAAAGCGATGCCAGAATGTAAGGGGTCTGAGGTGGATTTTATCAGCAATTGGCCTTACCCTAATGTCCAAACGGAGCGGAGTAGGGGGGGAACTAAGAGAAGGCCAAATAACTGCCTCAGAAAGATATTCTCGATCTTGGTGATACATCGTGGTTAACAATGCCCCCAAATTTCAGCCCCATCCAGAGAGGCACCCCTTGCTTGCATTTTATAAATTTCAACAAGCGGACCAATGGGTTTATGAGTGGAATTCTAAAATAACTTGGACCGTGCTAGCTTTAGGCTAGCTTTATTAATTTTGGCTCCCCAGGCCATTTTTTCAGGTAAAGTAACCCGAGATACTCAAAAACTGACACCCTCTCCAGTGGAATCCCATGTAGGCAGGGGTTTGGTCCAATTGAGCTGCCTGAGTTGAAGACCATACATTTTGTCTTCTGGGTATTCATTTTGAGCCCCCTGCATTTGCAAAAAGCATTACAACTGTCAAGCATCCTCTGTACACCCACTGGTGATTTAGATAGCAGAAGAGTATCGTCCATGAACATCAGTGCCGGCACTTCCCTGTTCGCTAACTTGGGTGCATCACTGTCCTTTCCCACATTAGGTGTCTCGACCAGTGAATGAATAGACAATGAATAGACAACAGAGGGTGGGCGCGAGAACACAACATTTTCGGACACTGCTATCTATGGGTTTAGGGGCAGTTAATTCTCCATGCTTGCCAAATCTAATTTGGGCATAATTGCCTTCATGGATCTGCTTTAAGAGGAGGCATAGATAGCTTGGGACCCCCAGATCAGTTAGGACCACCCACAATTTATCTCTGGGAACCAGATCAAACGCAGATTTTAAGTCCATGAAGATTAAACAGAGGCTGCCACCCTCTAAAATCACTGTTTTCCAATGCAAACGTTGGAGCCTGAAGATTTGATCTGTGGTAGACAGCTTTTCCCCAAAGCCTGCTTGAAAGTGGCTCAAGATTTAATTTCCTTCCATCCATGTCTGTAGACGGTCCCACAACACACGAGCAAAGATTTTCTGACTGACATCAATTAGGCTTATCGGTCTACAATTTATGGGAAGGAGCGGTGAGCTCTTTCTATAGATCAGCAGAATTTCTGCCCCAGCCCAGGTTGAAGGCATCGCCATTCCCGGAGTATGGCATTATGCAATGCCCATAAAGAGGGGCCCCAGATAGAGGGTACACTATGAAAAAGGTCCCCTGGGATCTTATCCAGACCACGGAGCATTCGACGGTGCTACTTTGCTTATAGCACTATTGATTTCTCTAAGAGTTATCTCGGGGGCCTCAGCATAGAGTTTCAGCAGAGGCATCACATTCGTTATCATTCCACGTGTCCTCTAGGCACTACAAAATGAATGCCTTGCACTGTTGCCATATCACAATTATCTGCACTGAGCAACCTGGTCACTGTGCCATTTTTGGTCACTCTGTCATATATTGCATCAGTTGAACCAATTTAATTCCTGAGTTTTCGAATGTGCTCTCTGACTCGATCTTTGACAAACCTTTGATATGTCTAAACTACAGCTGAATGTCTAGCCGTACTTAATGTTTTTCCTAAGTTAACATGAACCGCTGTTTTCGATACATGTAATGTAACGTACCCAGTTTCCTCTTTCGCGTTGCCCTATTTTCCAGTATGTCTTGAAGTAAGTTAGATGGCGCAGTTCTTGGTGGGGGAGTTGGATGCATCTATCAGTTGCCATGTGCCTTGAAGGCCCGCAGTTCTGATATGCCAAGCGTGTCTCTCGCAGATTTCTGGGCCGACCCAGTGTACATAGATGTCTTATTAATGCTGGTGTATGTTTGTTAGGGGATCGATTTGGGATTTCACGAGGCCTTGCAGGTTGATAATCCTGTTCATGGTCTGTCTGAATCGCTGTATTTGATCCTGGTGGGTGGTTTCATGGAGGGTGGCACTTTTATGAATTGTCTTTTCCTGTGGACTCCTCTTGTCTCCCTGCATTTCGCATACCCATGAGCATCTGCTACAATTACATGTTCAGGAGGGACATTTGTTTCTGTTTCTCATCATTAGCCCGGCCATGCCTTTGCCTTTGTAAACGCGTTTAGATTAGGCTGTTGGTGATTCCGGCTTCTATATTTGAGGTCAGCAGGCTTGTGTGTAAGAGTCTGCGGCACGATGAGTAATTGCTTTGATAATGTGGATGCATCCATTCGGGCTGCACCATTCTTTTGAATCGTGCAATCCCTTGTTTGTAATTTTGATCTTTTCCTTGTTTTTCATACTTCATTCTCATAATTAAAGATTATATTTGCATACGTTTCAATTTTGCTTGCATCATTGCCATACCACTCTTCGTTTTTTGTTTGCATGTAAAATACACTTGTTAATTTATGCAATTCACAATTTTGTGAGACACTTCAGGTAGTTCATTAATGCAAGTGGTAGTTAGTTTTTTTGTGTGATTTGTTTCTAGTTATGTGTCTACAGTCTTCTCAAGTATTGGTGGGCATGGCTATGTGTTAATCTATGCAGATTTTAAGCTTCTTTATGAGCTTGCATTGGTGGTGTGCTTGGCATGGTCTGTCTTCCTTTGATTCGAATACTGCCTTCTATATTGACTATGTTTGCCCAGGTATTTTTGGCATGATTGATTGTACTTCATATTCCCAAGAATTGGGTTTTATGTCACCATACTGAGGTTGAAATACCCACCTGCTACAAAATTACAGCTACAATTGTGACAACCACTATTTCGTTGAGTTAATTATGTATGAGAAGTATGGATTCATTATTCTTAAGTGCCTACCTGTATGCCTTGATGATACAGTGGTAGTCCATATTGTGAATGCAATATTTTTGCTGATCGATATTGTGGGTGAATATTTTTGCTGACCGACACTTTATTTGAACCCCGGCCCCAAAGAATTGTCTCCTCACAGCCCTGGTGCCGTATAAGATGTATTGCTGCCTATTCAAACTTTACTGCAATAATAAGGTGATTAATAAAATGCTTGAATTAGTCTCAGCCACTGGCAGTCGCTGAGGCAGCATTCCAGTCCATTGTTTTTCACCCACCATGATGCCACTTTAGACAAAGACCTGCCTTATGCAAATCAGTGCCAACCCTACTCCTCATGGGGACAGTCTGCACCGAACTGCCAAGCGAGGCCCCCTCCCGAAGAGACCCTGGCAACCTCAGACCGGTTTTGCCTTTCTTGAGGCTTGCAGTAACATGAAGCTTGAGTTCAACATTAGCCCTTTGTTCCTTTTATTACTCCTTCCACCATTCCAAGATTTTAAAAGTACCAGAAGTCACAGTCACTGAAGAGCACCCTGAGTAACAGAAAGATGAAATATGAAAAAATATATTGTACTTTAATCTCCTAAAATACCAGCCAATCAGGTTTTAGAAAGTTTAGGGTTCTAGTGGAAGATCCTTCACCCTTCCCAGAGGGAAAGGACATGATGAAACCAGTGGTGAGACCCCAATGCAGGTCACCGGACCGCGGAGACCAGCATAAATGTTGCTAGGCTCCTCATGAGTTTCAACTGCATGTTAAGAACCAATTCTCCGAGCTATGTCATATATTGTGTTACATGTCTCCAAACTGCCGCATTTGGTCTGCTGACTACCCGGAGGCCTCTAATGCATTCACTTTCACGACTCTGAGAGACACCCTCTTCTATCTACAAGCCCTGAACAGTGGAGAGATCTACTAAAATGCCTCTGCAGCTTATCCTTTCAAGAAGCCTCTGAAACATGACTCTGTTTTTTCTACCGTATTTCTTCTGGAAAGTAGTTCCACTAAACTGTTAATATTTTTTTCTAAGAAGCGTCATTTTATGTTGTCGCGTATGAGCCTGTACTTCCACTGTCCCCCTCCTTATTAATATAACATCACCCAAAGTAATTATTTTAGTGGACATGTTTGTATTGGAGAAGCCTCGGCCAAGCAGCAGTTGAGTGTTTCACATAGTGACAGTGATCATAGCCAAGTAAGTCTTCAGGGTACAGGGTGCGTGGAAGCATGTTTACATACTTAAGGGAAACAATGAATACAGGAGCTACAAATGGGCACAAAATCTGCCTAGCTGCAGATGGGAGGGAGGCGGTAGTCCATTTCCTGTTGGCAGGCACATGGAGAAGAGATTAGTCTGTGGATTTTTTTCTGAAGCATAGCGAGGAATTTAATCTGAGATGTAGGAAAGTGAATTCCAGAGTCAGAGAAGGACTTGGCACTGCTCCACTGAAGGATATCTGATTCAACAGCGCCCAGGGAAGACTTTGTAAACTAAGTTGATGCAACAAATCAATCAAAGGCATCTTTGTAAAAAGAAATCACAACCAAAGTGACAGAATTCCAACATAGTCCCACTGTCTCCCGCACAGCAGGAGCTTTTGGACAATGACCACGACCTGTCGCAGATGTCAGCGAGGAGCACTGACTCACAACTCTCCAGGCACCATCCACCTTTGTAAGCAGTTAAGCATCTGAAGCAAGAAAAACAAGCATTCCTATCAGTGTTCATACCCTGCACCACCATTCAGGGTGAATCATGAACAGAAATGGCAATGTCTTGTCGAACCTGGTGCCATCCATCTTGCATCTACTACTGCTCTGCTGATCTGACTTTGCAACTGGGATAGACTTCCAGTGATGTACCATGTGTTTTGTATTTATGTTGGACCTTATTGCCTCCGTTTTTGGGATGAACCTGGTGTCCATGATAATTCGTCCAATTTCAGCCTCCTCTTCTACAGGGCTGTCATTAATACCCACTGGAGACCCATCCCTTACCCTTGTAACAGGGCGAAAATAAAGAAAGTTGGGTGCACATTTCCTCAATTAAGTGTCTGACGTTCTTTGATGCAGCCAGGCCAGTGCCGCAGATTGGTTTTACCGCATTGGCACATGCAAAGCAGGTTGCTGTGTTTTTGTGAAATGGTTGGACACACACGCCCCTCCTGCATCTGTGCTCTCTGTCAGTCAGTTGATTGTACACAATGGAGAAATATATCAGGAAACAGGGGATGGTGCAACGATTTTCAAAGGCTGAGTATAGAACGCCTCCTAACTTTTTAAATGTACAATATCTGCGGAATGCAACTTTGAACCTTGTCCTAATCTCTACTAACACTCCCCTCACCTTGCCCACAGACAGCAAAGCAACATCACAGAAACAGCAGAGGATGGTGGAGGCTAGATGTTAACATGTGCCACCTGTGACTCAACTGTGCTAAAACACTTGACTATGGGGAGATAGTACCATCTGTAATCAAACACTCTGAAGAGGCAAGAAGATAAGATACCTCTGAGGTAGTGTAAACAATATTACACAGAGGTACAAACGAAGGGGAATGAAATCCCAGCCAGCCTGTGTCAATGCCTTGCACTTTCCTGTCTCACAGGGGCAATAAAATGAACCGTATCTGATTAATATGAGAACCTCTTTCTTAAGGAAAGATAGGGTTCTGATACAGAGTAAGCGGATGTTGATTGGCCAACGTGGCTCCATTTACACCTGCCAGGCCTCCACAAAAGTATACCTATAATTAAACAGTAGGCAACTCCACACCAGGGTTGGAGAATTAATTAATGAAGGCTAGGTTTGCCTTGAGGTTTGTGGATTTTCACCAACTTGGGAGTTCGTAGACATTCACAAATTCCTCTCTGACTCTCTTCCACCCAGAAATAGGTGGAGATCTATTCCAGTAAAGTGCTGGAGTACATCCCCTTTCATGATGGGAATGTAAAGAAACATCCCCAAACTTTGACACTGAGTAAGGGAAGGGGTTTCTCCACATGGGGGTGCCTTTCGCTAATGTAGAATTATATTCTGCATAAAATTTCACATTGAGGAAATGGCAAGATAGAAACATTGCACATGAAATTCCTAAAATGTGTAAAACTAGACCACTTCATAGAAGTATGCATATGGGTGTAGATGTACAAGTCTTGTTTCACAATTGGGCCACTGTTTATTTCAGATTACCAATGGGCTGTTTTCAGTATCTATAAGAATAAAGAACGAGAAGCCCACACATTACGTCATAATTTGTCTATTTAATATCAATCAATTATAATTATTTCAAAAAATGTAGTCCTTTCAATTATAGATTGTAGTCACAAAAAGTAATCTCCAGTCTCTCACGATCATCCAAAGCAAAATGGCTCTAATCTTTTTTTTTTTTTTCAAAATGTTTTTATTGATTCAGTTCAAAGCCATATATAGAAAAAATAAACATGTCAATATTTCAACTTAGTGATTAACATATTCAACATAAATAAACATAAAGGCAAAGAATGATTTTAACATCACATAAATACAGTCTGAACAGCAGCTTTATCTTATTTGATGACATGAATAATAATAGCTAGTGATCCAAATAATCTATCAAAGTCTGCCTTATTTTGTACCCTCTTCTCTTTTTCGTAATTGATTTAATGCGATATAAATTAAATTCTAAATGAAAAATATTATAAAACTTTGCTCGCCACATTTCATATGTAGGTGCTTCAGGTTTTAGCCACATTGATGATATACAAAGGCGAGCTACAGCCATAGCCATGAATATAATATATCTATTTTCTTGATAACCTAGAAACAGTTCATTATCATTTGATAATCCAAAAATAATCATCTCTCCAGAGATTTTAACATCGCATTTTGTAATATGTGCTAGAAAGATTTCTATGGATACAAAAAACGGTTTTAATATAAGGCAGTCTGTAAATATATGTAAAATATCTGCCAAGTCACATTGACATCTATAGCATTTCCCATTGTTTGTACTACTCCATTTGAGCATTTTAAGTGGTGTATGATAAAGATTGAACAAAGTTTTATAATGCTGTGAATATAAATTGGCAGATAAAATAATTTTATCGGCCATACATATTGATTCTTGAAAAGGTACTACAGATGTGCCTAGTCTCATACACAATTTTGATGCCTGCTGTTCCATATCATCCTGCTGTAAATTTTACAGATATTTGTAAATAATCCCTATGCGTGTTGGTTTTCTAAGTATTTCCATGAATTCATTAGGACAGAGTGGTACAATATTTGGATGTGTATAAATAAAGTTCCGTATTTGCAAATACTTAAAGAAGTCATGTTTAGAAAGGCTGTATTCATCTCTTAACTCCTGGAATGAGGCGATTGTACCATTTTTAACCATGTCACCAATGGCTAGTATACCTATTTCCCGCCATATACCCATAATGCGATCCCTGAATGTTAACGGGAGCAACTCTATAGAATTGCACGGAGTATAAAAATTAATACGTCCCAATGAAATGAGCTTCCGTCTAGAACGCCATCCTTTAAAGGCAGACATTATAAGTTTAAATCTGGTTCTTTTGTAGTAACTAGGTTCTATAAAACGGAGTAGCATTTGCCGAGATTGTGGGCCTAATAGAAGAGAAAAAATATCAGGGCTTTCAAATGTAGGTGGAGTTCCGCCTATTGAAAAATATTTAACATTTTGCATAAGACATGCCAAATAATATAGTGCGAAATTCGGGACTCCCCAACCCCCCCTTAAGATTGGTAATGTCATATATTTAGATGCTCTCCGCGATGATTTCCACTCCATAAAAATCGATCAGTTATAGATTGCAATTTCCTCAATTGTAGTGTAGGTATTTCCAGTGGTATTGCTCGAAAATAATATAAAACTTTCGGTAGAATAGTCATTTTTAAAACATTTCGTCTCCCAACCAATGATAGATGTAAACATTCAATTTTCTCTAGTTGACTTTTAACTGATACTAATATATCTGACCAGTTTGCCATAACTAACTGTTTAGGTAGCAATCTAATTTTAATGCCTAAATATTTAGCCTCTAGAGTAACCCTGCTATCATTAGTACATAATCCTGCTGAGCATATAACCTGTGTTTTTTGGCTATTAAGTTTGTACCCAGCCACATTGCCGAATTCACGAGTCAGATTTTCTATTTCAGTTAATGCAGATTCTGGATCAGATGTTATTACTGCGATATCTTCAGCCTTAGCTAACACCCGTATATCACCTCCAGGCAAAACCACGGCTTGAATTTGTTGAGATGACATTAATGCCTTTATCAGTGGTTCTATATAAATAGCGAATAGCAAGGGTGAGCAGGGGCACCCCTGTCGTGTGCCCCGCGTGATATTGACTGCCATTGACTCTTGTCCTGAAATACAGATCTGAGCCCTCGGGTGTCTATACATAATTTGTAAAGCAGATATAAGTCGTGATCCAAATCCCATTTTCACCAAGATTGCCCACAAAAATGCCCATGAGACGCGATCGAACGCTTTCTCTGCGTCTAAAAACACCAATCCAACATCTTTATGTTCTGCAGTAGCATAATCTAGTGTTGCAATAACCCGGTGTACTTGGTTGATAGTGCCACGACCTGGGAGAAAGCCATGTTGTTGTTCAGAAACTAAAGTTGAAACAATTTGGCTCAATCGATTGGCGAATATTTTAGAATATAGTTTTGCGTCCGCATTTATAACTGAAATGGGACGATACGACCCAGGTAGATGCGAAGGCTTGTCTTTTTTATGAAATATAACTATGCTAGCATCTTCCCATGATGGTGGGGGGTGGCCATTTTGGGCTTCTAAAAACGTTGCAAACATATCACTCTTGATTATAGGGAATAGCATTTGATAAATTTCTAATGGGAGTTTATCAGGACCACAAGCCTTCCCCAGGGCCTGTTCTTTCAGGGAGGTCTCGAGTTCTTCAATTGTAATTGGGAGCTCCAATTGTTCCTGTTGTGCCAGGTCTAATTGGGGCATTTCCAGTTTATCTATATATTGGTCAAGTAAATCAGATGAAAGATCTTCTTGAGTATAAAGATTTGTATAATACTCATAAAAGACCTGCAATATCCCCTCTGGTGACTCTATTAGGGTTCCCTGATTATTTTCTATAGAATTTATACGCTGTACAGTCTGTCTCCCACGCATTCTCTGAGCTAGACATCTACCCACATTTTCCCCATATTAATATCTTTCTGCACGGAAAGCCTTATATTGTTGTGCTATGTCCTGACTCCAGACCCCATTTATCTTAGCTTTATGCTTCGCAACTTCGTTTTGTGAAGTTTCGCTATCTCGATGTAATCTAATATCGCGCATTAAATCATGTTCTGCATTGATTAGATCTTGTATTAATTCTGTCTTTATATTATTTCTTTTCTTTTGTATACTCCAACTATAGCTACAGGTTTCGCCTCGTAATCCTGCCTTAAAACAATCCCATACCATTGCATAAGATGTAGAGCCTCTATTGAGATCGAAAAATTGCTGAGCCCAATCCATTACTTGTTTCATATATATTTCATCTGATAAGAGTTTCCTATTAAAAGTAAAGGATCTTTGTGTTCGTTGGGTGTTAGGTATAGGTATATCCATAACAATTGGAGCATGATCTGAAGTGATGCGTGGTTTAACTAACATACTAGATCCTTGTGCCAAATGTCTAGGTATAAAAATGTAGTCTATTCGCACAAATTTCTTGTGCGGCGAAGAAAAAAAAGTGTAACCAGGATCCTTCAAATGAGCCACAGGCCAGCCATCAATCAGCCCATGTTGAGATAAGAGTTGGCGTAATGCCTTAAATACCTTGGGCTTCCTACCTTGATATCTAGTAAATGTTAGATTCCATGAATCCAGTTCCCCATGAATATTGAAATCACCCAATAAAAATACTGGGGTGCTCCATAGGGCTAATTCTGCATTTAAATATTCTATAACTGCAGTGTCATCCATATTGGATCCATATACTGTACAAATCGTAGTTACAACATTGCAGATGACACATTCCGCGATTGCCCAACGTCCTAGACTATCCACTTTAACTTTCCCCGTTGTGATTACAGAGCGTCGTCCCAAAATAGCCACCCCTCTATTCGTAGTAGATTGTTGTGAGGCAGCCAACACTATAAATCCAAGATCGTTCAATACTTGTCTTTTCGCCCATGGTATGTGCGTCTCTTGAATACATATTATATCCGGTTGTATTAAACGAATTTCATGCATCACACGCTTGCGCTTTTGCACATTATTGAGACCACATACATTAAATGAGCACATTCGAAACTTAAAGCTCGCCATAGCAAATGTGTAAATTCATTGCAAAAATTAAATTATACCATTGTACCATTCCATCAACAAAGAAAGGGCTGTTCATTTCAACATAATATTCTATGACTTTGACTGAATCTTTTTTCCCCCTTTTCGCCCCCAACACCCCCAACACACCCCCCGTGATCATCCCATCCCACCCATACCCCAACACTGCACCCCCCCAGTGACCCCTTCCCAGCATTAAGGCAAAGGGGCCTATTGCCCCGGTGATGTATGTGAGAGCACCACAGATGTTTGGGCGTATCCAAAGCTCTAAGCATTAGAAGAGAATGAGTTATGCCACACAATACATCTGATATCTGATACTCAAATCTTACTCCTCATTCTAGTGTATTCAAATATGCTTTTGCTAGAGCTTCGGCGGTGAAAAATCTATTTTGACCCTTATATACAATCTTTAATCTGGATGGTTGGAGCAAGAAAGCTTGCACGCCCTTTTTTTGAAATGGTTCGATCATTTGACGCATTCTCCAGCGGTTTTCTACGGTAGAATGGCAATAATCAGGGCGTACAAAAAACTCTATACCCTTCCCAGAGCGCTTCTTATCCGGCCTTGCAAGATCATACAATTTTTGTCTTGCCAAGAAGTTGTTCAAGGATATCAAAATGGCTCGAGGATATTGCCGTGTTTGGGTGTTCCGTGTCGTTTGTTTGCGAAAAGGAAAGCGATGTGCCCTCTGAATCTCCTGAGACCATTGCCAGTCTTTAACATCAGGAAAAGCATCTTCAAAAAGTTCCACAACAAACTGTCGTACATCTTGCTTCCTTCTGGAACACCCAAAATTTGCAGGTTATTGCGACGAAGTCTATTCTCCAAATCAACCAGTTTAGAGTTCACATCTTCTTTCTGTCCCTTGGAGTCATCAAGACTAGTTTTAATGTGTGTGACTTGGTCCTCTAATGTAGATATACGTCCTTCCGCTTCTGCCATTCTGTCTGTAAAGTCATTACATGACTTGGATAGGCGTCGCACCGTGTTCTGAAGTTTTTTACAAGCATTGTGAGTTTTCAAGTGCTCAGCTTTTGCCTCTAGTCGTTGTTCTGAAATGGCTTTCAGTATAATATCTATTGGCGTTTGATTAGGAAATCCAGGACTGGAGCTGGTTTGTTGAGTAGAATCCGCTAGATCCTGATCTAGATCTTGGTCTATTATAGTTGGATCGCCTTCTGAAGTTTCCTCGCTGCAAGATCTAGTTGAACGCATATCGCCTGTAGCACTAGCAAGTGTTTCCTTGCTTGTATTTTCCTTACTCACATTTTCTATCCCCTCCACTAAATCCTCTTCCAAATCAGACACCTCGGAATGTTCTGAAAGTGAGTAAAATTCACTATCTTTACTACCGATGGGGTCGCCATCGCATTCTAACCCTTCAGCTCGAGGTGGGTCCAGTTCAGCATCCCCTTCAGCCTCCCTCTCAACGTTAACATTGAAAGCAGAAGCATTTTGTGTTTCTAGCAATGCAGGGGGCTCAGATGAATAGGCATATGTGGATGGATTAATTGAAGAGGTTGTCGGAGAGGCTGTCAACTGTTCAAGTGCCAGTACCAGAGTCTCATCTTGATCATTATCCAGAGGTAAACCGCCCTTTTCAGTTCCACTGCCATCATTCTGAGGCTTAGTGATTGTTATGGTTGTTGCTTTCACTTTGGAGTTAAACATTTGTGGAATTTTTGGGGTGCCCAGTTAGCTATTATCCGGGTCGTTATTGCTAGTATCTTGCCTTGATTTTGCCGCTAGTGCAGCCCAAGTCCCGATCGGATTATCACCGCTAGGTCTAGTTTTACCACCACGCGCAGTTTTCGGGGCCATATTGCAGAAAAAAAAGTCCTTATACCATACAGTTTATAGAAGTAATTGCAAAAGACCGCCTTTCAGCTAATAAGCTCTGCCGATTATGTTGATCACGCCGTTTATCAAGTCTCTTTAAGCTTGAAAGCCTCTTTAAATCCTTTTGACCCCTTCAAAAGACAGTTTTATAATAGAAGAGAAAAAGCATACCAGCGTTTTTTTCCCCCCACTATATTTAAATCTGCTTTTAGTTCTGCTTCAGGGTTAGAAAAAATCTTACTCAATTATTCCTGTGTTGTTCCAGGCTAGGCCAAATTCAACAGCTTTCAGCGTTTTCTCCAGTATCCGCTCCGTGGTGGCTTCATGTAGCTCTCAGCTCTCAGCTATCGGCTCCTGGCGTGCTGAGGCGTCCCTCTGTGCAACCCTCTGTACACCAGAATCAGCGTTCGATTTGTTCCAGGTGCCGCTGCAGAGCCGCGCAGCAACCACGTCCATTCGGCACAGCGGGCGCCTCCCACTCAGGCAGAGGATCGTATTCCCTGAGCCAGAGCACTCCCGGAAAAGCTCCAAAAAACTCCCAATGCAGCTCAGAGTATCGCAAAATATCAGCGAAGCAGCAGCAAAACACCAGCGGGTTAAAGACGCGATCTAGCGGTAGAAGAGATCACCGCCAAAGCTCAGGTACAGCTGCTAGTTGGTACGCCCAAACGGAGCTCTCACAAACACGCCTGACGTGCAGGCGCCATCTTGCCTCTTGCTATCTACGGCTCTAATCTTTTTGGGTGAAAAATGTGTTTTATTAATCGTATTTGTGTCTTCTTTATATAGAAAAACATCAGCCCATGCAATGCATCTCGTCCCTGACTGGGACTTCATAAAAAACATATGTATAAAATAATTATTATAAAAATATTTATCAAATCAATCATTCAAACAAAGCTTTATTTCGACCATGTGGCCATAAAAGCTCATAAAAGGGAAACAATACAATACATTTGACATAACAAGGAAGGATGTTAAAAATATGTCATCATAACATTTGTGTACAATGGTGCTATATAAAAAGATGGTACAGGGATCGTTTGTGCAAAATGTTCTAGTTCATTCTTGAATGCACTCCCTCACTACAGCACACAGTACTAACCTTGAATGCAAATCAGTAATCAACAAGGGATATGTATTCTGCCATAGGTGCGGGAGGGGTTAAAATATTGCATATTAAAAAAGTCAATTCATTAATATATATAGAGCTCCTATCAATTGTAAAAAGCTTTTGACCTTATATAGTAGATGTGTGTAACAATGCTAAACAAACCACCTTAAACAGGTAATATAAAACATTTTGAGAAAAAAGGAGAGGAAGGACTTAAAATGGAGAACATTTGCGGTAGCAATAATCATAAAAAATATTTACAATTAGACCTTAGGCCAGTAAAACATGCTTACAATTGTATATCCAAACAAAACATGAAAACAAAATCACTTGTTACATTCCCTTGAACAACAGTTGTCTTTGTTTTACCAATAATGCCTCTGTACTTTCTTCACAAATTCAGATTGTCATCATAGTTCATGGTATAATCAATATGAGTGACTAATAAATAAACATACACCTACAATTTCAAATTCTTCCTAAAAGTTAATTTTATTTCCAATCAATTTACATTATGAGACATAATAGTTCATAATAATGCAACCTAATAAAAATAACTCATATCAGCATATTATCTATTAATATTTTACTGACCTCATAATTCATTAAAATGCAGGTGTATGTTTTTACTCGATTCTAGACATTGAGAATTTAGACTATAGTTCTATTGCATCCAGCTCTGACTGTCAACCATTGGGTTCTCATGCAATTGTGGAATGGAATTTTTTTTTCAACCATGCATACACATTCCTTTGCAGCAAGGGATCTTCATCGCAAGAGATTGGGTGGCAGAGTTCTAACTCTAGGCTTAAGATCCTTTATTTGTCTAACCATTATGCTAGAGGTGAATTTGGTTTAACCAGTTTGTGTGTGCAGCCCAAGTAAATCGAGCGTGGTGAAATGAAGGGTCACAGAATGTGCACCAGTACTAGTTATGTATGGGCTTTATACCAGTCATGCTCTCTTCACGGTTTCAAACCTTTAGAATGCAGTATTAAATAGCATGATCGTCCTCAGCGGACTCCCTCTAGCAACAACTGCCCCCCTAAGAGCCTCCTTGAACGCTGCCGCGAGACTCATCACTGGCTCAAGAAAGCACTCTCATATAACCCCCGATTTGATATCCCTGAATTGGCTGCCCTTTGAAGCCAGAATACAGCTGAAAATTGCTGTTATGACACACTCGGCAGTACACCACAAGGCACCCAACTACCTCACTCAAAAGTTGACTATATCAGGAGGGTCGAGATCCAATAGAAGTACAAAAAATCTACTCCTGAAACCTCGCAGATTCCGGAAGGAAAAAACTTACAAACGCTCCTTCTCAGGAATGGCACCCAGGATTTGGAATGCACTCCCTCCTGAAACCAGGCTTATCACCTCCACTGCCTTCTTCAAGAAAGAGGTGAAAGCCCTCCTTATGGCCAAGTTCTCCTGAAGTTTATCGTTTGCTGGACCAGAGACTTTGCACTGACTTGGTACCACTAGCTACCTCATTGTCTAATGTCTAATAATATCATATCCTTGCTAGATTTCGAGCATATCATACTACTCTCTCACTACCTATTTTTTATGATCATGTTAGTTTGCTAAACTGGATGTTCCCTATCCCTTCTCTCCCTGTAACTCTTAGAAAGTGGTATAAGCCAACCTTATAGCCTAGCTCTCCTGATCTCTATTGTAGCTGTACCAAAGGCTCCGCACCGCTCTTATTATTGTCTATTTCATTGTTTATTGTTATTCCAATAGCATATGACTACTATCCGATCTTGCTATTGAATATTATACTGTACCCAATATTATGTTTAGTCACCCTCTTGTTGTCCTCACCCCCTGCTCCTGTGAAGCGCTCTGATATCTGCAAAGATCTTGTTCGCGCTATATAAAACTCTGAATAAATAAATAAATAAATAAATAAATATTGATTATTTTTCTCATAAAATGGTATAAGTCAATATCTAAACGAATTATTCTATATATTTTATCTGCTATTTTACAAATTGGCACTCAATTAGTGGTACTGCCAAATATTCCCACAGTTCCAAATTTTGAAAGTGTCATTGGTTCTAACCAATGAAAGCCAACCTGCAGGAAGGAGAATTGCTGGTATCAGCTGTTTCTAGAAACACTATCTTTTAAAGGTCAAATCATGTAATATAAACACACAGATACCTGTGAATGTTCACATCTATTAATTTCATCGCAATATCTCAATGCATTTCCTCCTGATTCAACAGATGTTGTTCCTTATGTCCCTAAACATTATATATGCAAAATAATGCAGCCACCTCCTTATATAAGCAATTTGCATGTTATGAGTTTACTTATTCTCTTGAGAAACCCAAATACAGCACATCTAAGCAAATCTTCAGCGTCTAATATGGAAAACGCAAACCACATTCACATCTAATATTCTTGAAACCTAACAATACCAGAAACATTGACTAGATATCAGCATCGTCTTGGACAGGGCCAAAACAGTCATTCTACCCTCCAATCATCCCTCACTCCAGTATGGATTTGTAACATCCCACATGAGCATCCATACAAGTTTCAAAAACACTTTCCAAAATGATGTAACCATAATAGTAATAACCGATAGTGCTAAGGAGTTGACCCCTGAGTTCCAAGGTTCAGACACGTCCTATACGCATAGCTGCCATCTTTAAGCAAGCTTGAGCTTCGCTTAGATAATTAAGATCTGACCCAGTCCCATCCATTTCAAAACTACATGTATTGCCCATTACCTGTACTCAACATCACAGTTTCCTTAAAGTGTATCACCTTTGCTATTCAGGCGAGCCAACCGCTACTTTGAATGCCACAGTTTTAAGTAGTTAGCAACCTTGATCACCTGATTACCTCAAATATGTGATTGGAAGTAAAACCTACTAGTGTCTCAAAGTAGTATTGTACAATTGACCGTATTGTTTAAAAAAAATCTTTTTATTAAACTTTCGTCAATTGTGGTGCAGTGTAAATTACAAATACAACAATTATTCTGAAGCGTATCCCAAACCGGCCTCATTACAGTTTATATCAGGTTCATTTCACCTAGTGGTGCTGCTACTGTCGACCCTCTCCCTTCCCTCCCACTGTTCTTAAATTACCCGGTGTTCCACCAATTTGGCACTGTTAATTCATTATTGATTCCAATAGTGCATTAGTTCCTCCTTGCCCAATTTCATTTAATTATAAAACACCGGAATTTCCATTAATCCAGTACTCGAAAGACCTCACTCTCAATATCCATACAATCGTTATCACAACATCGCTTAAGACATTGATTCCCATACCAGTCACAAGGTGTATTTGTAAATATTTTGTCTGTTGTGTACGTGTTTTTTTAGCCCTGATGAAGTCCCAGTCAGGAACTGTCATGATCAGGAATGAGAGGACCATTTCATGTATATCTCCATGGACAATGCCAATAAACAAGGAAAAAAAAAACCTTGACGTCGATAAGGATGGTGGACGGACTTGCGTCCATCCGCCAACCCCGAGGTGCAGGGACCGTCCGCAGGGGCAGCGGCGTGCCCACCATCGGAATTAGGATGTGATCGCCACCCTGGCGGTCACATCCCGTATATTTAACATAGCGGCGGGTGCTGCTTTAAGCAGCACCTGCCGCAAAGTTAAATATGCATGCTTTGCATTTGCATGCACAAAGCGGCAGATACCGCGCGGTGCCTGCCGCTTTATGCATGTAAATGCAGGGGGGTACCATAGGTACCCCCCATGTGCACCCCCCACCCCAGACACCCTGGGGGCCTGCAAGGGCCCCCCAGAAGCAAATGTCCACATGCTTTTCCACGGCGGAAAAGCTGCAGCGCGAAAGCATGTTTGCACACACATCGTAATTTGGCTGGCGGTGTCTTGCAGACACCGCTACCAAATTGCGGTCAACACCCCGCGGATCTGTCCGCCGCTGATCCCACCGCCATCATGATCTGGCAGGGGGTGTTTTCGAGGTCCACTGCGGTGAATCCGCATACTCCGGGCCGGCAGTGGCTTCCACCGCCCCGGAGTATGCTGATTCACCGCAATCATAATCGACCCCTATGATTTTACACAACTACGAATACCATGATCCTTTGCACTGACTGGGCTAGGTGTCTCCTATATATAAGGTAACCACACCCTGTGACCAACCGTCACAGGGTGTGGTTACCTTATAGAACCCTCGATGGGCGAAGAGGAGTTCTCTCTCTCTCTCTGACTTTCAATTGGTATTCGTGGAACCTTGGAAAGAGAGTTTGTTATCTCTCAATCATTCAGAATTCTTTTGGCGCGTATGCCAAGTGAATGTGGCTATTTAATCTTAGAAATATCTGTTTAGTTTTCTCTTTAAGTATGGCAGGAATGCATTTGTCTTTCTTAGCAGTGAGCATTGTTTAATATTGCATTTCAATTTCAAAATGTGAAAGACTGTACAAACAATTACATTCTTCTGAGAAAAATATAGCACAACACATTTGTAGCTAATTTTAATGACCAACTGTCCCTAGCAATAGATTCCATCGCCCCTTTGCAACCTCTGTCTTCGGCGCGCGTCAAACCTACTGAACCGATCCATCGATTACAGATCATACAGAATGCGGCCGCAAGGCTGATCTGCAACATCCCTTACCGGCACTCAATTACCCTGCATCTGAAGAAATTTCACTGGCTTCCTGTATCCTCCCGCATCCAGTTCAAGGCCCTGGTCCTGTCTTTCAGGGCACTGAACAGTAGGGGACCTGGGTATCTCCGGCTTAGGCTTAAGTTGGTGCACTCAGCCCACGCACTTAGATCCAATCACCTCCGCCTGTTGCTCCCCCCCAGGTTCCAACCCCACAGGAAAGGAGGCAGAGCATTAGCGGTGGTCACAGCTAAGCTCTGGAACGGTCTACTCCTTTTGTCTCCGTCTTATCGACTCGGAACCTCTGTTCAGGCGCAGCTTAAAGATCTGGCTGTTCTCTACTCTCTAGCCTGGTTTTCTGGTGCTTGTGGTTTTTGCTGTCTGCAGCGTCGGGACACCCCCGCTGGGGGTAGCCGTGCACTTAACAAATATCTACAATAAATAATAATAATTGTTATCAAGAAGTTCAAGGAAATGCATTCAGTTTATTTAGTAGTGAACGCTATTAACTGCTTTCAGTTTCAAAACTAAAATACTTTTTCCTTGAAAAATAATTCTTCTGAGACAAAATAAGATTCACCTGTTCAGCAAGATGGTCATAGGATTTGGATTTGTCTGTTCAACAGTGTTCCCTGGTAATTGCTTTCAGTTTCAAATGTTTAAAAGACGTTGCATCAACAATTAACTTTTTCAAGAAACATAAAACTTGTTTGTTCAGAAGCTCCAGAAAAGTGCAAGGATTAATTATTCAACTAAAGTGATCTTCATGCGTATTTCAGTCTCATTGACATATACAAACTCAGATCAAAGTATTATTGAAATTACTTAACAAGAGCTGAGGAAATTGCAATCCAGGTGAACTATATCAATATGCAAACGGGTGATCCTCACTGTCACTGACTCATAAAACAGCATCTGCGTATCTCCCTACTAGGAAGAGGCATTCCTTCCAAATAGCGATACACACAAATAGGTATTGAGGTATACTCAGCGCACAGTCCTAGCAGCAATTATTTTGGAATGAATTATATCTGGTTGCATCAAAAGGGATCCAAAAACAACGACCACCTAACGTTGCCAGGTAAACAATAACTAGCAGCAATTGTTATTATCACATAAACAAACATTGGAACCCTGAGCTGAATAGAATATGAATAATATCAATTTCCCATATGCAGACATTGTAATCTTCAGTCTTGTTTCTTTATTTTCATGTCAAAGTTTTTCTTGAAGACTTGTTGATACACAGATCGATTCTTGATAAGACAAACAACAGCCAACAGCCAATACGTGTTTCGTCTGAAGGGAATAACCCAAATACTTCCTCAGGACTGTAATAAACAGACATTGAACCTATTTTAAGTTTCCAAAATTATTGCCAGACTTAACTAAATATAACTACCACCATAATAAAGACTTTGAAGGTAAAAAAGCAAAAAGAGCCAAGACAAAAAGAAAAAAGGGAGATACATCCAAAGTGTGCATGTGAAAAAAGAATCCCATAAATCACACAAACCAATGTCTTTAAAAGCCGAATGTGACACTCAGTCATGTACTGGAACATATGCCAAATAGATCCCTCATGCCATAAAACACATACACATGTGCCACAACCTTCTGAGTTTGTGAACACAGTATCACAGTAGCATCTAAAACATGAACTCACCCTAGACTGTCCTTCTCGTGATAATCAATATCAAACACAGTTCTTCCCAAAGCAAGGTGCTTAGAAAAATGAAACTGAAAAGTTTGATTCTTCTTTTTTAACTGCATCCCGTTTTATTTTAAGGGGAATGGGCTGCATTCCTAGGAAGAACAATGCCACCAGGCTTCATAGGGCTAGCCACAGCATTCATGGCCCCAGACTTAGGAAGCAAGGAAGAGAGAGACTTAGTGGACATCCTACTCACCGCAGCAGTCAAAACCATATTAGCGAATTGGAAAGACACAGCTAAGGCAACATTCAAAAGCTGGCTAAACTGGGTCACCTTTCTCAGAGGAGCAGACAACATCACGGGAAAATTCCCACCAAACTACAATGCTAAGAATGAGATGTGGGCGGCCCTAGACGCACACCTGGGGTCAGACAAACCCCGTGAACCAAACCACCACTAGGCAGCGGAACTACGGAAGTAGCGGGCGCCTATAATGTTATGCGTATTAAACCCATTCCCCCCCTCCCCCCCCCCCATCTCTTTTTCCTCCTTTCTCATTCTCCTTCACCGCCACCGGGGGGCTTACAGACCCAACAGCACAACCAACGTACAATGTATATGTTTCAGAGTAACCGTGTATGTTACGATAAAACGACCCGCTGTACCCCCCCTTCTTTTGTTTGCATTACTACTGTACTATATTGAAAATCTTCGAAATAAAAATCTTTTGAAATAAAAAAAAACGAAAACTGCTTTATTAAAAATGAAGTCACAGACAGGGTGGTCTGCTGACCCAAGCAGGCCACCATCCCTGTGAGTGCTAGCTATTCCTAATGGTGTCGCAAATTGCGCCTGCCTCATTAATATTAATAAGGCATGCAATTTGCGACCTCATTATGAATCGCAAACAGTGTCTGAGACACTGTTGTGCATCCCAATTTGCGAGTCACAAATTGCCAGTAGCAAATGCAACACAATTTGCGAGTCGCAAATTGGTGGGTTGTAGATCTGGCCCCAAGTGCTGAGGAAAAGCATCATGCCATTCCTGAGAAGTGTTGGATTCTTTACGGACAGACCTGACAGGGACTAATCGCTTTAGCTGGGATGAGATTTTTCTATGATAAGAAAACACAAGCATGAATAATAAAAAACATTTTTCACCGAAGAAGATTGGAGCTGTGTTCTTTGTATTATCTTGAGACTGGGGATGGATTTCTGTGGCTAAAATCCACAATTGAGAGAACTGCATTTTGTGAAGAGATTACACTTGATTGATATTAAATGGACACATTATGATATAATTGATGTACTTCTCACTCTTTATTCTTATAGAAAGTGTTTTGTATAAGGGATCATTGGTGGTTAGTCACTTATGATTTAATCAGCATTAGATTAAAACTTCTAGGAAGCAGCCTGTGCAATGTTTTTGTGCCCTACCTTCCATTACCGTTGCACTTTCATCAGAATCTGCCTAATTATTATAACATATTAAGTCCATACATCTCTGTGGAAGAGCGTTACAAAAGAGTAGGAGAAGTAAAGTATTCGGGCCTGGTGGCATTCAATATCAGGTAATTCGCAAATTACAGAGAAAATAATTCCAATGTGGAAAATCCTATTTGATTCTATCTTACCAAATGGTGCTCTTTTGCTGAGTTCTTGGGATAATGCAACCATAAATGTAATTTTGAAATCAAATAAAGTACCAACTAATTAAGAATTGTATCACTTTCAAACTGTGATCTAGCATCTTAGCAAATGAATAGGTTTATTAGCAAATAGTGTAATCCACCAGGATCAAAAGGGTTTTTTACAAGGTAACTATCGATCATAGCATATGAAAGACCATTATCTGTGTCAACACTCAACACAATGAAAGCCTTCGATAGAGTTACCTGGATGTGTTTCAGGGAGGTGTTAGCACATTTTGGGTTAAGGGAATGTGTTTTGCAGGACACTACACTTGATATAGAGCTCCCCAAGAGCAAGTGTTTTTTTTCCCTTCATAACAGGAGCTTGACCCCACAATTCAGCATAACATGTGGGACTAGACAAAGGTTCCATTGTCCCCCTTAATGTTTGATCTATATATTGAGCCACATACACAGTTACTAAGATCTAATATTAACATAATACAAATGGTTTAACAAAACCCCATATGCAGACAATCTCATTATATTCATATTGCAGATCTAGAAAGATCTCTCCCATGTATAAAACAGGCAGCACGTAGTTCTCGACACCTGTCAGGCTATCAGATCAATGGCTCAAAGTCAGAAGTTATGATTTGGAATCTTACTTGGGAAGGTAGATCAACACAAGATGAAATAAGAGATTTAGTGGTAAAAGTGATATATGCTTAAGACATAATTGCAGACTAAAACCTCAATAAAGCCATCAAAGAGGTAAACAAGATTTACGACTAAGTGGCAGACTTTCCAGCTGGTCTGGGGGTGGGTACAGTAGGTAGAGTTGGTAGAAATGTGCATCCTTCCTAAATATATCGTCCTATTAGATAACGCCTTTTTGAGTTTTAATAAAAATGTTGTTATAAGGTAAAATAAGTCGTTTTCTATGGGTCTGTACGGTTAAAAGAATTTCCTGGAGAATATTAAGAAGAAAATTTGCTAAAGGGGGTCTAGCGTACCAGATCTTTTGTTGTGCTTTTCAATGAAACAATTGCAGAAAGCTTATATCCAACCTTGAAAGTCAGCCATTGACTGCCTTCCTCAAGCAATGGTGAAGGATACTTGCAGTGGTATTTCTCTGTATAAGTTCGATACCTCTAAGTACATTAAGAAGATATGGTCAAAGGTACCACAGGCATCAGTCAGGGTCTGATTTAAAGTTTGTGTTAAGCAATAGTCGGGGTCTGGTTTAAGCCAGCTGGTTTGAAGTATTCTTTAGACAACCTTTAGGGTCTGGTTTAAGGTAGCTACTTTGAAGGGTAGTTGAAGCATCAGTCATGGTCTGATTTGAAGTCTGTTTTAAGCATCAGGAAGGGTCTGGTTTAAGCGAGCTAGTTTGAAGTCTAGTTTAGACATCCACCAGGGTCTGGTTGAAGCGAGCTAGTTTGAAGTCTAGTTTAAGCATCAGTTTGTTTGAGGGATCAGCGATCTCTGCTGCTGAGAGAAGCAGGAGTCAATAGATGGGCTCCGCTTCTGGATGGAGGCAATTTGCATTCTTGGGATCGTTGAATGGAGAGATCAAATGGGACCCTATTAGGTTTTAAATATTTTCAATGGACTTATTGGTTTGCAACACAAGACTGGACCCTGAACAAAGCTTGTTAAATGGTATTAGACTTATAATACATTCCACCATGAGAGAAGGAAATTTCGACTTGGAACCGGGATGTGTGTGTTGCAGTTGACAGTATTCAGAAGCCACTGTGCAGTGCTTGGAAAGGGTACTTGCCCACACGTTATCGGAGCTGGAAAACATATGGATAGTATCTCTTAGCGGTGAGAATCTGGAACTCACCTCTGCCTCGGCTCTGGACCACCACCTCCTTCCAGGCCTTCAAAACTCACCTCAAAATTCTCCTCCTTCAAAGACACTTCCAAATTTAATTCACGCCCTCTCTATTCTCTGAAGGAAGACCTTCCATTATAGAAAATTCTATTCTCCATGACTATGTAAGTGCCTTCCCGGTGTGTTCTTGTGGTTTGAGTGTCTGCCATTTATTGCAGTATTATCCTTCTACTTGTGTTTGGTACTCTTTTGTAAAATGCACACGTCACTTTTCTCTTGTAACACACTGTTTGCTACCTCTTACATTTTGTTTGCTTTAGATACTGGCACAAGTGCCTACGTAGCGTTTGTGCTTGTGTTTGAGTGTCTGCCATTTATTGCAGCACTATACCTCTACTTGTACTTTGTACGCTTGTGTAACCTGCACACATGTCACTTTTTCCTACTGTAATGTACCGTTTGCTCACGATTGTCACTTTTGCCTCATGTAACTTAACTTAACGTTTGCTTTTGTAATTTGTTCACTTGTAATTTTCTCTTCATGTATCAGTACTGTTCCTATTGTGAAGAGCTCTGAAGCCTTTGGGTAAAGTCTGCACTATATAAAAACGCATAAAAAAAATAAATAAAAAAAATTAGATAAATGATTGTACTGTTATGTCTGATGCACTCAGGAGGAACCAATTTTCATTCTCAAAAGTATATATTGGACCACGCTGAAACTAGCAAAATAGAGAAAACGCATAGATGTGGCATGTTGGAAGCTGATGTTGTGGATATATTAGTAAATTTCCCGGATTTCAGAAACTCTTGTCAAGGTGTGGATAAGACGGTATCAAAGATTTCCATGCATAAGATAGAGGTAAGCACAACCCTGTTATCTTTGGACTGCTTAAGAAGGACTTGATTAAGAGGTATTTATTGTCTAAACAAAACAAGTTACTATTTTATTTGATACTCTTGGAAAGGAATAAAGTGTGTTAAAACGGATTAGGCTGCTGCCACCTTCATACAGACACGGGCTAAATTCTGCAAAATATGTGTGTGATGCTGAAGATCTACAGAGCTCTATAACTAAGGAGGCTCAGTTCTGGAAGCCTTTTGTGAGTTGGTCAGTTGGCCTCACTATGATTTAATTCAATGATTATACCTTTTTGGTAATGTGGAACATGGGAACCTGATGGTTCGTATAGAAGTATCCGAAATAACAGAAAAGACAGACTAGGGGCCGCAATCAACATCTACACCGTGGCATAGGAAGGGGAGTGCGGTCGGTGCGGGCTCGCCCCGGGTGTCATCACTGAGGAGGTGACAAAATGGCAACAATATATGTTTTAAACACATAGCTTTGCCATTTTGGCAAGCCAGGGGTAACAATAATTTTTCCGCACCGGGTACCACCTGACCTTGCTATGCCACTGCATCTACAGAGGTGCTCAAATCACGTTTTATAACATGTCACATCCGAGGGTGATATGAAGACCAAACCAAAATCTGCATAATGGTTATGGATTCGTTTTGACATTTTCTTTTTTATTGTCTCTGTTTCTGTGATGGAAACTGCATGTAGGGCACACCTGCCATTTTTGTACGTGTTCAGCCTCTTACCTCCAGCTGTATTTATAGTTAGCTCTTCTTTCCATTTGCTACCTTTTGTTCAGTGTCAGTCGCAAGCAAGGTATTGTTTGTAGTAAGAGAGCTCTGCCCTTAACTGAGTAAACATCACTGCCTAAAAGTCATCCCTACAGCTTGGAGCGGTTCACATCCACAGGGAGGAGGGATGACGGGCGCGTGCAAGAGAAAATAAAATAAATGTTAAAAAAATTAAACCTTTATTTCTGCACCAAGCCTCTTCTTTCTTGAACTTCAGCCCGGCCACCAGGAAATTCCCTTGACCAATCCTGGTGCTGCTCTCATGCAGCATGAGAGCAGCACCCTTATTTGAGGGAGCGGCCTCACTCGGCGCTCCACAGGTCCTCTGGGGGCCTGTACTTGCTCTAACTTAGCCTTCTTAAGATAGCTGGGTTAGAGATGTTTAAAGTGTGCATGTGTGTCTGGCCGTCCCAAGACTGCACATAGAGCCCACCTCCTCCCTGCTGCTGTCATTCAACAGGCCCGACCCATCCTGTTGCTCTGATCAGGACTGGGTACGAAAAATAAAATGGTAATGAATTACCATTTTAATTTTTCATCTCTGGGGTTTTGGAGGTAATTTAAGTGGGGCGTCGCTCCTCCACTGCAACGGGAAATGCCTTTTGCCCTCCTAGCTTTCCATTCTTTGGTTTCTATGTTTTGATAGGACAGTTGCTGAGAGCCCCCTCTGCCCTCTCAGCAGCTGTCCTGTGCCCTTTCCTAGGGCTGGTGCTTCGTTAAGGTGTGGTACGGCATCTGCATTATGTCACTTCCTGCAGGGGCAGCAATCAGCACAGTTTTCCAACTGGGAACTGTAATGCATGTTTTGCTTGATGCACCAATGATCCTTGCGCCATTCATGCAGATACCTTGTAAATAAGCACCAACCCCATGAAAAGGACCCAATGCTGCTGTTAATTACTAGTCTCAACTCTTGCTTGCTGTAGATGGGCCCATACATTATTGTCAATATTGTATTTATGTTTTGCTATCATTTTTCCAGTGTTTCCTTGGTATCCTAATGCTGTGACTCTCAAGTAGGCCTGTTCCATGCAAAGTGTAGGTTTATCAACTTATCACTTAGAGCCAAGAAAATAGACAGCTGTCCTGTGAATACCTCCAATAGGATTAATGTCAGGAGAAGGCAGAGACAGCACCACATCTGCCAGAGGCAACCCATGCATACACTCACATCAGCAATTAATCTGAGCCAGTGGTTGCGGTGGGGACCCTCGGCACTCATTTTTGGGGACCAGCACTTATTTTTCCTCATCAGATATTGACCACGCGCACAAGAGATAAATACACACAAAAGAGCAAGAAGGAGAAAGAAAGATGGAAAAACTGGCCCAATTGGTAGAATAAGGGACCGGCAAGAGTGAGACAAAGGGATAAGTAGTGTCTGGTAGTGGATTTAAAGATGTTGAAGGGAATTCAAGAGTGCGTGACTTGATATTTAGTGCACCGATTTTTTAATAGTACCGCCTGAGCAGAGCTTTAGGCATTGGCACTGATTCTTTTATAAATTAAACACTGACTCACACATAACCCTGAACTAAAATGAGTTCATTTCTTCAGGCAATAATCAATTCAGCTTTGAAAGAAATGTGCATAACATTTTGTTGGCAAGGCAAATATCTAATCTACCACCCTCTATAAATATAGTTAAGGAATGCCAACATGACAATCTTGAATTAAAATTACCCTGGTAGTCAAAATTTGAAACCTTTAAACTTTTAAAACTACAAAACCGCACAAATTCCTTTTGACTTAGGTTAGAATACATTGTCCATTTCATATATGTTGTATCCTAAATAAAGTGTCAATCTCTGTGGCATTGTTTATTTTTTTTTTAATTAAACTGTCCAATTTATTGAGTGGTGGCATTTTGTGATGCAAAAGCTTCTAAGATTTGTTTCAGTAGCAAAAGTGTACCTTAGCTGGGCTTTCTTTTTTTATTTTTTTAATAAATCTTTTTATTGAAAGAACAAATCAAATAACATCACAAAAGTAAACACAAAAACAAAAGCAGCCATAATAGTGCAAAAAATGAATCTAAGAAATACGGCAAAAATCAATATAAAATAATACATCATTCCGGGCAACGTCAGTGCAGTCATATGGAGCCAGATTATAGTGTTGCTGTATCTACCACAAATAGGGAGGTATCACCAAAGGGGGTGCACAACCAACCTCTGCTTTCATTCCATGGGGCACAAATTTTGATCCACTTCCCCGGGCAGCCCCTACTTTCATGCATCGTTCTCTCAGCTTGCATACACCAATTCATATCAGAGTTCCAGTCAGAGCATTTCAATTCAATTCCACCTTTCCACGTTCTGGCAATATTGTGCTTGGCCACCATGCATCCCAAGGAGACCCACAATCTCTCCTACCTCATTGGATCAGTGGCCTCACAAATATCCAAGAGGCAGAGTCGCGGGGAACTGTCAATCTCTTTCCTGCAAGTCTGAGACAGAGTTGCAAGAATCTCTTCCCCAGTACTTATGGAGGATCAGGCATTCCCACCATTGCGTACATAGGTGCCTACCTGGCCACAACCTCGTGGGCAGAGGGGAGAACTCATCAGACCCATTTTTACCAGGACGTTGCTTGTGTAATAGATCCTATGGAACAGTTTAAGTTGGACTAGTTTGAATCAGGACCTGATCACAGTCTCCCGGTACGAGGAAAGGGCCGCCCTCCAGTCCTCATCATCTATATCGCCCACATCCAAACACCATTTTGCCCTAACTTTAACCAGCAGGTCGGGCGCATTATTTTGAAGCTTACGATAGGTGAGAGAGATGGCCTTGTCAGGAAGATAGTCATCTAGGAGCCTATCCTCCAAAGGAGAAGATACCAGCAGACCCTGGAAAGCGCTTTAGACAGTGCACTACGAACTTGAAGATAAGAAAAATTTTCGTTCTCATGCAAGTCGAATTCGCGCTACAGGTTGCCTAACGGAATGACTGTGCCTCCCACCCATACATCTCCCAGCCTTGATAATCCAATCAGATCCCAATTGTCTAAACCGGGCTGACGCCACAGCAGGCCCAGACGACCGGAATCCAACAAAGGTGTTGCCTGCGCAAGTTTACCTCTCCAACCAAGCACCGAGTTTGCCGCATGCCAAATGGAGACAGTGTTCGAAGTCGGAGTAAACCTGGGCTCCAACTTTGATCCCCCATATAACGCCCTTAGATAGGAGCCGGGCAACATATTATGCCTGTCCATTCTGTACGATGGGTCAGTAATGGGCCGATGCATCCAGTGATTGAGAACCACGAGTTGTGAAGCCCAGTGATAATACCGAATGGCCGGTAAGGCAATACCACCATCATACCGCTCTTGGTTAATTTGGCCAGTGCAATTTGGGGCGGATCATTGTTCCACAGTAGACTACGCACCTCCGACTCAATGAATGTAAAATAATGAGGGGGGCTGTGTGGCATTGTTTTAGTTCTGATGTGCAAAACACAAGCAGTCTGGGCATAACATTCACTCACTGTAACATTATGTATAGCTCACAAGCAGGCCAGAATAAATCCCACATTAATGAAAGAACAAGCATTGGTAAAGCCAATAGGTCTCACTATTGTGTGAGTGCTGAGCAACTGTTTGCTTTGACAATGTTTGTCAGTAAACCATTGTTTAAAAAAAGCAAAAGAAAATAAACATTTCAAAATGCTGGAGGAAAGGCAAACACCTATCTTATGATAGCTTCGCTCAAGAACCTCTGAACAGAATTTAAAAAGAATAAGAAAGTGGCAGCATGCAAAGGAAAAGGCTTCCCAAGGCCTAATTTACTTTCCACAGGATTCTTACATTTGCTCCTCCGCACTAGACCAGTTAGCAGATTTATAGGCCTCTAGAACACCATTTTAGTGAGGAAGAAGATGGCCCTTGCCAAAAAGTAATGAAAGCCTTTGTGTGTCCAATCTCTGGTTTCACACAATATGTGGAATGCAGGAGATAAAACAAAAATAACCTGTTTAGTCACTTTTTTAGTCACTCCTCAGCAAAAATGTCCCTGTTCCTGTGCTTTTACAGACAAGCTGGAGGGTGTGGAGAACAGCACAGCGCAGGGGCTATTTGAGGGGTGAAGCAGCAAAAGAGGTGGAGAGATAGTAAGCACATGCACTCATATGGAGTACTGAACCTAAAATAAAAAAGTAGTTCCTGAAAGGTGAGCAGTGGAAGGATACAAGTCGGGCAACCAAAAGGGTTGTAAAGAGGGTATGCCCCAGGGGAAGGAAAAACTTAAGCAGAGGAAGGCAAGCCATTGAATAAGAAGCAAGCAAACCAGAGTGACAAAGCCAACTAACAGTAAGAAATGGGTGGGCTCTAAGGCCACTGAAAGCTTACAATAGATCTTTTGCAGCTGGACAGCTTGTGCTGTCTGGTAAGCTCGACCTAAAAAGTGGTTGTCCATAAGTCTAGATCTTAGGGTACCAGCAGTTTCACAAACCGAATGAAAGAATTGTTCAAAACTGGCACTCGCGGTCACCAAATCCCGCACGCAGGGCCATATTCCATGCTCTACATTCACTGCACAATTCCTGCTTTTCAGGGGGCTTTTCTGCCTACCTGAAGCTGGGGGGATTAGCTCATGAGGTAAATGTATCCATCCGAGTCTCAGGGTCAAACAGCTGTTCATCCTTCCTTGGATTATAACATGAGTGCAGCTATGCAGTATCACACCTGTTATGAGGTACAGGGAATGAGGCTTCTCAGTATAAACTATAATTTTTTATTTTTTTGAAAACCTTTATTGTTCATTTCAGCAACAATACATTTGTGGACCTACAACCACAGGGGCCGGCCGTCACTAAAATTAAACAGAAACTTGGTATTGCATAAAAACACAGCTCTTCAGCCGACAGCCCCGGGGCCCGGCAGCGATTCAGCGTACAGTTCGTGTGAATCATAGGATATTTGCACAGGATGAAGTTAAGGTTTTACATTTTAAGTATACATAAATCGAAACATAAACAATAAATTAAACCAAAAAATAAACGAGGCAAATGAAGCTATGTCGGTAGGTGTCTGCTCCGGGGGGGGAAGAAAAAAACGCCGTGAAACAATGTACGCAGCAATAATAAATGAGAAGGGGGGCAGGGAGAAAGTAGACCACAGTATCAACAAGGATCTATACAGTACACGGAATGCTCGGCTATGGGGACTGCAACATTTCCGGAGTGTCTACCAAAGGAGGAGTGCACATGTCCCCTCGGTATGAATTCCATTGGTCCCATATTGTACCCCATTTCTTGGGTCTGCCACGTGCAACATACACCGTTTTTTCCCTGAACATGCACCAGCCCATGTGTTCTTTCCACGCTGAGACCGTAGGTGCTCTTTGGGACCCCCACAGTTGTGCTATGTCTCTTTTAGCTACCATATTCCCAGGGGTAGCCCATTGAGTCTGTGCCACATTATAATCATTCGGTTCCCATACGTTCAGCAGACAGCGTCGGGCTTCAGGTAACAACGAAACTCCCATAACCTATTCCATAATTGCATGCACACGGTTCCAGAACACAACAACCTCTGGGCATTCCCATATGATATGGAGGAAAGTACCCATCAAACCACACCCACGCTTACACAACCCATCCACAGAATAACCCATACGAAACAGACGGGGACCCGTTATATAAATACGGTGTAGGATCTTTAATTGCACCAGCCGTAGACGGGCCGGGATGGCGACCTCTTTAGGAGAAGATATCGCAGCCTGCCAATCCTCATCATCCAATTCCAGTCCATCGCTGGTCCAAGCCTCCTGGAGCTGCAGAAGTAAATCCGTTCGGTCGTTAATTAATTTTTTTGTATATCAAAGTAATAGTGCTATCCGGAACATGTCCGTCAAGCACTCTATCTTCGAGAGGAGAAGACTCCGGAACCACGGCCCCGGCCGGGAATACCGAACCAAGCGCATGGCGGATCTGCATATAGCGGAAATGCTCCTTATCACTAAGTGCATACTCCGACTGCAGCTCCTCAAAGGTCTTAATCCTGTCCTTGACCCAAAGATCTCCGACCCTACTGATACCTATGAGCTCCCACTTCTCAAAGCCCTTCGTTTTCCACAGGCTACCCAATCTTTCAGCGACGTAAAGCAGGGTCGCTCGAATCAATATATCCGACCACCCTATTGCTGCGTTCGCACTATGCCACACCCGCACCGCGACCCCAGTGGGTCCCAGTAGCTTCCTGCCAACTGATTTAGAGTATAACGCCCTGTTGTAGTTTCCACCCGGTAACTGCCATTTATCCAATATCAAACGCGGGATTTGGCATAGGGCCGTACATAGCATGATTAATTGCGCTCAATTGAGATGCCCAGTAATAGCGCTTGATGTCCGGTAACGCGATGCCTCCATCGTACCAGGGCAGTGTCAATTTCGCCAGGGCAATACGAGGACGCCCACCCATTAACAACTGCCTCTGCAAGCTCTCTACCTCACGGAAATAACTCGCGGGTACGAGATCAAGTGTGTTTTGAAGGGCGTATAGAAATCGAGGTAGAGACATCATCTTAAAAAGGGCTGCCCTCCCGACAGGGGACAACGGCAAGCCACACCAGGCCGCTACGTCGGATTTAAGCCGAAGAAGCGGGGGAAGCAGGTCATGTTCATATCGAACAGCGGGGTCAAGTGATATGAAAATCCCCAAATATTTAAAACCAATCTGTGATATCTGTATCCGGCAGATATGCGGCTGGGGGTTATATCCCCAGTGAGGACATAAACACAGGATTTAGCCCAGTTGATCACTAGACCAGAGTTCCTTCCGAATGAACTGAGCACGTCAAACAATACTATCAGTGACTTCCAGGGGGGATGTGAGGTATAGCAGAATTTCATCTGTGTATAGCGATATGCGATCTTCAAAGTCAGGGGTCCACCTAATACCCTTAAGCGAGGGTTCCCACCACAACCAGGCAGCTAGGGGTTCCAAAGCGAGTGCGAAGAGCAAAGGAGACAATGGGCACCCCTGCCGCGTGCCCCTCCCAAGAACAAAGGACTCCGAGACCCTGACGTTTACCACAACCTGGGCCAGTGGTTCCTCATAAAGGAGTTTAACCCAACCGACAAACCCTGGGCCAAAACCGAACTTTGCTAGAGCAGCCCACAAATATGGCCATTCCACTGTGTCAAAGGCCATCGTGGCATCCAAGGAGACCAAGATGGCCGGCTCACGTAGCGACTCCGCTCTCGCCAGGACGCCATGAAGACGGCGCAGGTTCAGCACGGTATTGCGGTGCGGAATAAACCCAGACTGATCCGGGTGCACCAAGTCGCCGATTACCTTTATTAGCCGGTTTGCCAGCAGTTTTGCCAAAATTTTTGGTTCTGCATTTAAAAGTGATATCGGTCTGTAAGACGTACATTGGTCCCTGGGTTTACCTTCTCTATGGATCACAACAATGGATGCAAGTCTCTGATCTCAGGGAAGGGACCCAACATCTCGCGATTCCAGAAACATCTCCCGGAGATACAGTGCCATTTTGTCTGGACGTAGCTTGTACAGCTCAATGGGGATACCATTTGGGCCCATAGCTTTACCAGAGCGGATGGAGCGGATAGCGAGTGCTACTTCATCGTCGGAAAATTCTGCTTCCATAAGCTCTCTGTCAGAATCAGCCAAACAAGGCAGCGCGATATCTCTCAGCAATAAATGCGAGTCCTCCTCCGATCTGTCTGAGACTGGCGTATATACCTTTTGAAAGTGGTGTGTGAAACTTTCCACTATCTCCATGGGGTCCACAACTCGCACTCTATCCACTCTCTCAATCACAGGCACCACATGATTCAATCTTTCCTTTTTATCCAACCAGGTAATTAGCTTCCCGGCTTTATCTCCAACATCATACAGCCGTCCCTGCTGCTCACGACTCATAGCTTTAGCCGCATCAGTCCCCAAGGCTCTATAATCAAGCTGTTTGAGGTTTAGAGCGTGCAGCTTATCATGTGTGGCACCAGACTCCAACTCTCCCTCCAATTCAGGGATTTCAGCCTCTAGCCGTACTACCTCCTCGTTCTTTCTTTTCTTTGCACAAGCAATCAACGACAGAGCTTGACCACGGATTACCGTCTTGAAGGCTTCCCACAGTGAGACAGAGGAGGATACGGACCCCACATTTTCGGTGAAATACTGATCTATAGACTTGACCAAGCCCGCCCGGGTCTTAGGGTTACGAAGATGCCAGGGATTAATCGGAGCCACTCGACCTTCCGCTCCCAGCTATATATCAATAGAGAGCCACAGTGGGGAGTGGTCCGAAATACCCCTGGCCAAGTGCCTGATCTCCCTCACCGAGACGGCCTGCGTTGCTGGCATAAGGACATAATCGAGCCTAGCAAGGCTCCCGTGTACACCAGAGTGAAAAGTGTATTGTGCCTGCCCAGAGTGCCTCAGTCTCCAGCAATCCACCAGACCCAGTGTCTCCAAGACGTTACCCAACCAAGACTGCGATCTCGCAAGATCTCTAGGGGGGCTGCGGTCCTCCCTACCACAGACAACAGAGTTGAAATCTTCACCTATAACTAAAATACCCTCGGGGAGTCCCAATACTATTCTCCCCAAATCTGCAAAAGTCATTGTTTGCAAGCCCGACGGAACATACACAGAGAGTATGGAAATCGTCTTCCCCTCCCATCTGCCCGTGATGGCAGCATAGCGTCCCCTGTCGTCCAGGATCGTATCATCTAATTCCAAGGGGAGGGAACTCCTGATTAGGATACCCGCCCCCCTAGATCCAGTGGTGGATCCCGAATGTGCAACTAAACGATAACCTAGCCGGTTCATTGCATGGCACGTGTTCCCTATCAAGTGTGTTTCCTGGTGCAATACTACATCAGGGGAAAGACGTTTCAAAAGCTAAAGTACTACCCCTCATTTTATCCTGTCCCCCAAACCGTTAACATTCCAACTTAGTACCCTCAACCCCTTACCCTCATCCCAGAAATGAGGGGAGGCTCCACCTCACATCAAACAGGACACCAAAATCAAAATATACAGCGATGTATTGCCTCTAAACAAAAAGAAATCAAACAAAGTCCCCCCCCACCCACAAGGATATCCCCTGAACACACCCCCCACCCAGCACCCCTGCGTTAGACTAAATAGCCACCCCAACTTGCAGTGTGCCTGTCGCCCTGACATAAAAACTAATCTACAAGAAGAAAGAGAACCCCAGAAGGAGGGAGAGTCCCGTCTCCCCTACCGCCTCTGGGTATATACAGTTGTATGTACAGACACAAAAAGTCATCAAACCACTGCTGCGAAGTCCGTATACTGCTCGGGCCGGTCACCACTCCTCACTCATGTTCCAACGGGCCACCTTCTATGCCCCCCGAGTGCTCCGGGTGGTCTCGATGCGTCGGCAGAGTGTCAAGCCAGTCACTGACGACCTCAGGCCGATCAAAGAAGAACGTCTGTTCGTTGTGTTCGACACGAAGCCGAGCAGGAAAAAGCATTGCATATTTCAATCCCATGTCTCTCAATCTCCGTTTCACCCCCAAGAATCCCATTGTTTGCTTCTGTACGGATTGAGTGAAGTCTGGGTAGAAACTAACCGTCACATTCTCAAATTTCGTGGGGCCATTGGCCCGCGACGCCTGCAGGATAGCGTCTCTATCCCTAAAATTGAAGATTCTGGCTATTATGGGCCGTGGAGGAGCGCCTGGTTTATGCTTTCCACCTGGAACTCTGTGGGCACGTTCAACAGCAAAAAAGTTACTGAGGCCCTTGGGGGCCAAATGATTCAAAATTAGGTCCTCCACGAGGAGATCCGTAGTCAACTCGGTGGACTTTTCCGGAACTCCGATGATACGAACGTTATTGCGCCCTGCTCGACTTTCGAAATCTTCCAGCCGGCGGGCAAATAGGTCGTTGGAAGACCGTAGATTGCGAACCTCTGTTTGCAGATCGGACATGTCGGTCGTGAGGCTGGCGGTCTTGATATCTAGAGACTTGACCCGTTCGTTGGCCTTAGCCAGGTCAGTCCTGATCAGGTTAACGTCTATAGCCACAGTATCAAGTTTAAGAGCCAATGTCTCATATTGCTGGCCCATGGACGTCTTCATGCTCGCAATGGCGCCCATGACGTCTCGCAGAGTCAAATCATCCGTTGCAGCGGAGCCAACTCCGGACTCTTCCAAAGTTTTACTAGCACCACTGGGGGATCCTTTAGGCCGGGTGTAACGATCCATAACATTTGATTGAATGACTTTGGTCGTCCGCTTCTCGCTGTCTGGCTTGCCCGCCATGTTGAGCGATGTGCCCCGAAGGGGCCTCTGCGACCTGGTAAGAATGGCTCCTCACAAGTCAGTCTTGAGAGAGTCTTGATATGAGACGCAACAGGCGACCGTACAATCCAAAGTTTAGTCCATGGGCCATCGAAGGTGGGTGATGGCAGGTTTCAATAGGAAAATTCCAAAAACGAAACCGAAAGTACATTAAGGGCCCTAGTCAACTTCCACTGGCCATAGTTATTCAACTACCACCTGGGTATCGCGGGGACTCGAGTCCCCGGCTGCTCCACGGTGTAGGCCGTCAACATTCGGAGTGGAATAGGTATCCAAATCGATTCCTGAAAAGAGCTTTTATGTCAGCAGGGTCATGTCCTTAATAACCCGTCGTCTTCATCAGGATTAGTGACAGGATATATGCGGGAGGCGGCGAGGGTCCCGGGACCCCTGTGCTCACGCGTCCATCTTGGATGCGCGCTAAGCTCCTCCCCATGATCTATCATTTTAATGATCAGAATGACACACCCTTTGTGTCTTGCCTCAGTTCACTCCAGCGAGATGTGCAGGCAAATGTGCAGCTCACTCAGAGTTCACTTCATGGTAGAGAGGTATAACACAGCCTGTGCTAGAACTGGAACATTCTGGGCTTCACTGCAGTCTTCTGGACACTCGATTTACTGTGCCACGACACATGGGGATCTAGAGCTCACATATTCAGTTGTATGGTTCTAGAAGGACTGGCTTACTGGGCCAATAAACAGCAGTTGGTTCCAGAACTCAAATATTCTGCATCACACTGCACAGTTCTGGAACGGTTGACTTACTGCACCAGTACAGAGCACTGGGTTCTAGAACTCAAATATTCAGCATTAAACAGTTCTGGATGGTTGACTTACAGGGCCAATATACAGCATTGGGTTCTAGAGCTCAAATATTCTGCATTAGACTGCATTGTTCTGACAGTGTTGACTTACTGGGCCAGTACACAGATCTGAGTTCTAGAGCCAGAGAATGCTGCATTACACTTCACCATTCAAGAAGGGTTGCCTTACTGCACAAGGACACATCCGGGTACTGAAAAGTTCCAACATGTTCTGCTACAGTGCAAGGTTCTAAAACAATCATCTTACTTCACAGAGCACACGCAGGGTTTAGAACTCTAAACCGCTCAGGTACCTTGATGAGGTTCTAGATGACCCTGCTCATGGCACCAATACATGCAAATGAGATCTACAGTTGAAATATTAATCATTAAAGTGCTGTGGTTCTAAACTAACCTACATATTCTGATCCGAAGCTACACCTAGAATAGTTCACTCCCTATTCTGAAAGGCCATTTCCAGAGTCCACCTTCTGCTCGCCCTAATCATTGCCGACTCTGCTTCTGGACATGAACTGAATGGAATCTTCTAGAGCGGGCCGCACCTTCACCCTGGCTGCACTCACAGCAGAACATGCCATCTACCTAGAACACAGGCTTACATCACATACAGCGCAGAATACAATCTGGACTGGAGCATATAAACGTATTTATCCTGGTATTTTTGTATAGCGCAGATCTCCCATAAGGGGAAGCGAGTCGCTTTACAGAGGATATATTTATTGCAGAAGGTGCATCTCAAACGTGAGGTGCTTACATTAGAGCAGTAGATTGTGCATGATGGGTTTGTACAGTGAAACATCCATTACAACGCCGTCATTACAACGCACTACCTGTACAACACAGCTGTTAAAACGCAACTGCCTTTACATCGCATGCCATTACAATGCATACCATTACAACACATGTCACTATAACGCAGACCATTACAACGCATACCATTACAACGCATGCCATTACAACACATTATAAGGAAAGTAATAGAGATTTTTTGTTTTAGGGTGGGTGTGGGTCTTGGGGTACATGGGAATAATAATTTTTACCCTTACACTATCCAACACTTTACCTACAGTTGCACTCACTGAAATGGGAATAGTAATTTTTACCCCTACACTATCCAACACTTACCCTACTGTTGCCCTAAAAGTATTATGCATTGTAATGGTATGCACTGTAATGGTATGCATTGTAATGGAATGCGTTGTAAAATCATGTGATGTAATGGTAGTTGCAAAGTAAAAACTGCATTGTAAAAGCATATATTCGTTTGTACATGTGTGCTTGTGTGTATGTATTTGTGTCAGTGTGTGTACACCACTGTACTGGAATGTGAATTCAACTGCCTAATACGCTGGGACTGTTTATGATATGTATGATACTTTATAATGTTTACAATTTCAGCCTGGGTTAGGCAATTTTTTCAGAATAGCACAACTGTAACAACGTAACATAACACATAATGCCTATCTTAGAACAAAACATAGAGGGCCTCATTGCAATGCCAGTCAGAGTGGCTTCTCTGGTCTTATCGGAAGGCGGTTGGAGCGCCACTGTACTGTTGAAAGGGGTCGCCCGATAGCCATATTACAATGCATGCAAATAAGCATTTTCTGAACTCCGCGGACCCTCCGACTTCAGCAAGAAATGCCAACCACTGTGGTGTCGGAAAAGACCAAAGAAGGCCATCAGAGAGCGGAACGCCTCACAATCCACCTGCCCAATTACGATGCGTCGTTCCGACGAGCTGATCGTGGCGCTCCAACCGGTTCATCAGAGCTGGCGGAAAGGGAGGGAACCCACCGGTACACAGCTCTGCACGTCCTGTGCCACCATGCAGCCCATCGCACATGTTCTGCAACTACTTTACCTGCTCTATGCCATTCAAAAGTCATGCCGTATTGGACGCAACTGCCAGTAAGTCTCCCACTTACCCTTGTATAGTCAGTCCACAGCCAAGCGATGCACCACCATGGACAAGCAGGGGTGGAGCTAGCTTAGTATGAGTGGGGGTGTGTGGGCAACATGTTTCTAAGTCATCATGCTGTGAAATCTTGCCAATACACATTGCATGAGAAGCAGGACGTGAGGGGGCCTGAAGGGATAGAGAAAGAGCGAGTAGTGAGAGTTGCGGAGCAGGGCTTGCAGTGGTCAGGGGTCTGCCAGCGGTTACCACCTGCAGGCCAAAAAAGCTGATGCAGAGACGGGTCCCATCGTTCTCTCCATATTTTCCCTCACCCTCAGGGCTCTACATTAAATCAACTCTGCAGCAGAACCTCTCGGGCAGATGTACCTGCAAAGACACTCGCAATACTCCACTCCCAGTGTTGGCAGGTCAGTACTGAGGTAGTATCATAATCCAATGCAATGATGCGATCCTTCTAAGCGCAATAGGCGCTGAGAGTTGCCTGGCTCCCGCATCACACTTAGTACTTATTATTTCCCTTATTACTCTTCATTTCTTGTCATTCCTTGTAAGCCCACTAGGTACTGGGAGGGGCCTGGCTCCCACATAACCCTTATTACTTATCATTTCCCTTATTACTCTTCATTTCTTTTTAATCCTGGCTCCCCTGCACTCTGTGTTATAGGACGCATGTTTCTAATTTATCTCACCTTCTTACTGTTTGTTTTTACTTCTTGCACTGCTTTGCAGTTTTGGCTTGCTCCTTCTTGCCTGCTTGCCACATTAGTCAGCTGCTCTCGATCTCCCAAGTCGGACCGTAGCCACTGCCCTAGAGGCGGGCTACAGTTTTTCGGTCGAGGACTGCGTCGCACTGCGTAGCAGTGTGGGTCGAGCTCCGAGATTTTATGTTTCTTAGTTAGGGGGCTTGAACCCGCCCCTCTTCTCCATTGGCTGGCCTCGTAAATGCTGGCCAGCTATTGGAGGAGAGGGGCGTCACTCCCTTTAAGCCCCGTCTTTTTCGGATTCGGGGGCGTGTTTTTTGCGTTCTTTCTATCTGTGACGTCATCCGTCACTCAACAAAAAAGACGCCCCGATTCCGAAAATGTCGGAGCCCCTTGCATCCATTCGCTTGCTTCGTTGGCCATTCTTCTTCATTTTAAGTTAAATTTTAATAGTTTGTAGTGTACACACTGCCGGGCCCACTCCAAAATGGTAGCTTGCAAATCGAGCCGCAATTACTCAATGGAATACAAACTTTGCCTGTGCTGTCAGGACGCGTTGCTGCGAAGAACGCCGAAAAGTTGCTTCGCTATCTGGGAACCAAACACTATACAGTCGTAATTCTGCATTCCACTTCTTATCACATATGCTGCTGGGAAGTGTAGTCCCATGCAATGTCACGTGAATGCCAACGATGACAGATGCACGGTTGGTTTCCGGTCACGTGGGTAGTCAGAATGCTGGGAGTGTATTGGTAGTCTCCGATGTCGCACGTACCTTAATCTTCTGTGATGCGCTTGCGCGGTGTTCCGGTTGTTGGTGACTGTCTTTTGCTCTTCTCCACCCCGGGAACTGCTTAGACGGGCTGCCGTCATCTTCGGAGAGGATTGCATGGGCCGCGGGCAGGTAAGGGACTGCTCTTCCTTGCGGTAGTGGCGCTCGCTTACTTTGCTGTACCTTTCAAGTGCCAAGGAAAGTAAACAAACCATATCAGCTGACTGTAAGGGACTGCTCATCCTTGAAGTTGAAGTTGAAGTTGAAAGGTTTTATAGAGCGCTCGCTCACCATGCGGTTTCTTGGCGCTGCAGACGGATTAGCATTGAAGGGGGATGGGAGGTCACTGCGATGGAAATGCAAGGGAAAATAGGTGAGTCTTAACAGCTTTTCGGAAGTCTATATAGATGGGGATAGTCCTGATGGCAAGGGGAAGAGCATTCCAGAAGGAGGGGGCGAGGGTAGAGAACCTCATGCCACCGAGTTTTTTCTCTGAAAACGGGGGACACTGAGAAGACACAGAGTGGAGGCACGTAGGTTTCTGTTAGGCACGTAAGTACTGATCTTGGAGTTGATAAAGTCAGGAGCAGTACCAGCTAGGGCCATAAACAGCCCAACTTGAATAGGGAGCGCTCCAGGATGGGCAATCAGTGGAGGCCTTTTAGCAGGGAAGTGACTCGATGGGACTTAGGGAGTCGATAAATAAAGCGAGCTGCCTGGTTTTGAATTAGTTGTAGGCGCCGGAGTTCGTAGGCAGTGATGCCTACGTACAGACCGTTGCCATAATCAGGGCAGGATAAAATCATTGTGAGAAGGATAAGTTTAAGGGCTTTGACAGAGAAAAAGCGGGAGATTTTTCAAATAGATCTAAGGGAAAGGAAACATGATGAGACCACAGTACTGATCTGGGGACGCATAGTTAAATCCTGGCTGACTTTGATGCCCAGAGCTTTCACGGAGGCAGAGGGTATGGGGGGGTGACCCAAGGAGAGGGCGCCAGAAGGCAGAGTTCCAAGCACTGGAAGGGCCACCAGTGAGCACCAACTCAGTCTTGTCGGGGTTCAACTTTAAATGGTTGCAGTTCATCCAATCGTAAATGAACGTCAGGGTAAATTGAAACTTGAGAATAGAGTCAGGGGAAGAAGAGAGATCAAAGATGAGCTGGAGGTCATCGGCATCATTAAATACCGTGACCTCCATTTTTTGCAGAGCAGCTATAAGAGGATAGATGTAGAGGTTGAAGAGAAGAGGAGAGAGAGAGGAACCCTGAGGGACCCCGCAAGGGACAGGCCAGGTGGGGGCGGAAAAGCCGTCCAGCTGCACGGCGTGCAGTTGCCTAGGAAGGAGGTGAGCCAGGCCAAAGCTGAGCCCCGAATGCCGGCGCCCCCGAAACGGTCGAGAAGGATGGAATGGTCGACCGTGTCGAAGGCGGCGGACAAATCGAGGAGGGCCAGGGCCTGAGGGGAGTTGATGTCAGCACTCCTCCTGAGCTCGTCTAAGACAGAGAGTACAACGGACTCCGTAGAGTGGGATGGACAAAAGCCGGCTTGATGGGGGGCTTGAAGGTGGTTTTTCTCAATAAAAGCAGTGAGGCAGGTAATGACGTGGCTTTCTAGCATCTTACCCAGATAGGGGAGTAAAGAGATAGGACGAAAATTGGAAAGGGAAGTGAAACCAGCACCAGGTTAACTTTGGCTGATTTGAATAAATCAGGGACAGTTCCCTGGGTGATAGAAGTGTTGAGGAGGGTTAACGGGCAGATGGTGAAAATCTCCCTCAGAATGTGTACAGGGCAACAATCGGAGGGGGACCTCGACTTTATCTTCTTAAGCAAGATGTAGAAAGCTTCCTCGGAGATCAAGAGAAATTGTTCGAAAAAAGGAGGGTTAGGCGGTGGTTGGGGGCATGAAAAGGAGAGGGAAGGCAAGGGGATATTGCGTTTGATGTTTACAATCTTTTCAATTGAATATTCATTGAACGAATTGCAAAGAATTTGTGAGGGGACGGGCTTGGGAGTCGCTCTGTCTGAGGTTGCTAGTTCATGGGCGATGGTAAAGATTTCCTTGGGTTTGTTTGCCGCAAGGAGAATCTTAGAAGAAAAATATTCTGATTTTGCTTGAAGGATAGCCTTTTTATACTCCCGGAGGAGAGTCGTGTATTGTTTTTTAGTGTAGGGCAGTATTTGCGCCTCCAGTGGCGCTCAGCCTGCCTGAGTGTAAGTTTTTGAGCGTTAAGTTTGGAAGTGAAACATCTATTGGCCTCATGGGGGCGGCATGTTCTGACCAATTTAAGAGGAGCCACTTGATCGCAGGATGCGGAGAGCCAGCTATAGATGGCAGCCACCTGGGAGTGAAGAGGGGCATCGACCAGACTGGGGGGTGAGGCTGCAAGGGAAGAGCAGAGTGTAGCAAGATCCACTCGATTCCAATTCCGAGCCCAAACATTTTTGGGTGGGGGGGGTTTAATATCAGCCCCGAGTTCGAGAGAGAAGGATTTCAGAGAGTGATCAGACCAAGAGCAGGGAGAGACTAAGGGAGAAGAGATTGATCAATTGGTTGACCAGATCTGATCAAGGATGTGGCCATGTATATGGGTGGGCGAGTGTATCTGTGGGGTGAGGTTCAGGCTGAGGAGTGAATCTGTAAAATCTTTGGACATATGATCCTCTCGAGGGTCGCTGGGCCAGTAATTAAAGTCACCCAGTACCAAAACGGAGGAATTGTTGACCACAAAGTGGCCAACAGTTCCTGCATAGAAGGAATAAAATGAGGCATGGGTTGGGGACCACTAAAGAGACAGAGCAAACAACGAAATAATCAACAGCGGTGATAGAGGGGTAGGAAAGAAGTTGGAACTAAAGGTTGGAGCGGGCTATCAGGGCTACACCTCCTCCGGCCTTCCCCTCTGGGCGATCGGCTCAGAGAGCATAGTATGGTTCAGGAAGAGCCGCTAGGATGTCCGGTAGGGAGTCAGAGGAGAACCACGTTTCGGCGAGAAACAGAATATCCGGCTTGACTGTATCCAGGAGATTCCAATTGATGTTTAACCGCAGAGCGGGTGTTAAGAAGATAGACTGTTGCCGCAGCCGAGGGACTAGGGAGAGACTGAGGGGAGACCTCCGGTTTAACATTCAGCGGGGAGGGCTGGAAAGATGAAATGGCATGCTTTGACTGAATGATACCAAGATTTTCAATATGGGCCAGAACGGAGGCACTGAGGGGCCAATTGCCCTGAAGTGCTTGAAGTTGTGTGGAGGAATAACATAAAAATTGGGCATAGTGACAGGCCCCAGGCCCTGGTCGACCGCGGTCCTTGCGCTAGTGGCGCTCGCTTACTTTGCTGTTCCTTTCAAGTGCCAAGGAAAGTAAACATACCATATCAGCTGGCTGTAGACAGCAATTTTTGAGAGGCGGTGGAGTCTGCACGTCGGCTTTCAGTTTTGGCAAAGCAGCCTATGTATGTAAGAACAACAAAATCGGCTTCTTGAAGAGCCCCTTATTTTAGTGGATACACGAGGCAGTGGAAGAGGGTAGTAGATGCTCAGGAGAGGATACGTGTTATTTTACGGCTTTGGTTTTCAGTCACTACAAAGAAATCACACGTGTTTCGGTAGTTGAGAAACGCTAAAACCCTGAGCTTTCTAAGTGCTATGCAAAGCTGCCATTTCGCAGTCACTGGGGTGTGATGCTCCCTTGTGTGTGTGGCGCTCTGTCTGTGTGTGTGGCGCTCTGTGTGTGTGTGGGGGGGCTCTGTGTGTGTGTGTGGGGTTCTGTGTGTGTGTGTGGCTCTGTGTGTGTGTGTGTGGCTTGCTGTGTGCGTGTGTGGCTCGCTATGTGTGTGTTTGTGTGGCTCGCTATGTGTGTGTGTGTGGGGGGGCTCTGTGTGTGTGTGTGTGGGGGGGGGCTCTGTGTGTGTGTGTGTGTGTGTGTGTGTGGCTCTGTGTGTGTGTGTGGCTTTCTGTGTGTGTGTGGCTTTCTGTGTGTGTGGCTCTGTGTCTGCAAATACTCTCTACTACTCTCTAATGCTCACCTATTGCAATTGTAAATGACAATACCATTTATTTATGTTTTAAAAAAAAATGTCATGAGCAATGCCAATAGCTCTACCTTTAATAATGACCGAGACCATTGCATTGTAAATGCTTGTTGTCTTTACTTCTTGCACTGCATTGCAGTTTTGTCTTGCTCCTTCTTGCTTGCTTGCCATGCCAGTCAGATGCTCTCCATCTCCGGAGTCGAACCGTAGCTACGCCCCTGGAGGCGGGCTACAGATTCATGGCAGCTGCGCGGCCGCAAAGAGGACACACTGCACTTGCCAAAGGCAAGCTCGTCTGCGCCCGTCCGCACATAGACGGTGCCAGGGGCCATGACGACTGCTCCGCACTCCATCCAGTCCCTAGCTGGCAGGTCACATGTTGCAAGGCATGTATACTACTCACAAAGTGAACTAATGAAGCTGAACTGTCCCGTGAGAGATATGTGCTTTCACACTTTAAACCTATCCCGAAGTCCCAATAGATGCGGCAGTTGTGAGTTCTGTTTGGATGAACAACACACAGTAAATCCTTCTGGTAAGACTAGCCTGTTAGACCTTTGGAATAATCAATGCCTACTATTAGATTGCCGCTTTCTGTCTAAACGCAAAACGGAGCTGGCAGACTTAATCTTAAAACTCAAGCCCTACGCACTTTTTTAACTGAAACATGCCTTATAGAAGTCTCAGCCCCTGACATATTAGATGCAGTTCCCCACAGCTACGCCATACTATGACTCTACTGCCCCCTATTTTATTATAATTTTTAAAAGTTGTCTGCGTTGCCAGCTGAAGCCACTAAACATCACTAATTCTGGGGCAGCTATTTTTAGCTTATCCCTGAATTGCCAACTCACACAGGGTTTTTAATTTATCGCCCTCTGGGCCCAGCTGCGTCTTTTGTAAAAAGCTTAGGGAAGACGATTCTGGATTATGCAGTTCGATAGGCCATCTTTATAGTTTTGGGTGACCTTAATATACACATAGACAACAAGAACTGCCCGACCACGAAAAATCTAATGGAAGATTCGAGCTTGCACCAACTTTCCCAATTGGCCAGCGCCCCCACACTTGCTCTGGGCCATATTCTGGACCCTATCTTTACTAAATCACACTTCTTAGCAGTGGCCGAACCCACCCAGGTGGCGTGGTCGGACCAACCCCTGAACCAATTTAGGATCATGGAGCCCCCTCAAGCAGTGGCACCATCTCTAAAACAAGTTTTCGTAAATGGGCACGGATCACGCCCACCTCTTTTACTAGGGTCCTAAATTCTAATAGACCGACTCTTGAAGTCTGTCCATCATCGGCAATACTCAGCTCAAAGGGTGAATCAATCATGCCCTACACACCCTAGCACCTCTGAAGGTAGTTACTTCTAGGCGGACCAAACCCTCCGCACCCTGGTTTTCAGAGGCACTCCAAGAAAAAAGAAGGTCCTGCAAAAGGCTAGAACGTACGTGGGGCAAAGAGTACAATGAATTCCATGAACTCACGTACCTTGCCGCCTTAAAGAAGTATCACAAATATCTCAAGCATGCCCTTCAAAATTACTATGCCTTACAAATTGAACATTCGAAAAATTAAACTAGGGAACTTTTCCTACAGTTCCTCCTTTAGCTCACCGCTGTGACCAGATTGCACCATCCTACATCTATATTTCCTTTCCTGAGAGTGCTAGGACCTTCAAAACAATTTTCTACCTGCATGCTACCAGATGCACCGGGTAAGCTTCTTTTTTTTTTTTTTTTTTTTTTTTTTTCATTTAAAATATTTTTATTGAAAAATAAAGTGGCATATACATTGGCAGTCTTACAACAGTGCTGAAGGGAAAAAAAAAAAAAAAAGAGAGGGATGAAAGAAGAAGAAGAAAGAGGGGGGGGGGGGGTTTAGTGTGGCTTCTTTAAATGTTCATCGAGTTGTTTCCACATGCGCTCTTGGGGCTTGTGTTCTTTCGAGAGGTTGCCCGTGATATTTTCTGCTCCTCTTAGGAAGGTGACCCAGTTGATCCATGTTTTGAAGTTTGCTTTTCCCGTGTCCTTCCAGTTTGTTAAGATTATCTTCAGGGCTGCTGTCAGGAGCAGGTCTAGAAGGTCTCTTTCTTCCTTGCTGTTCAGGTTCGCTGTTACGTGCCCTGTCCCCAGTGTCACATAGTTCACCATTAAGTTTGTATTGAACATGTCATTTATGAAGGCGTTTATCTGGGCCCAGAACTTCTTGACTTTGATGCACCCAAAGATGAGGTGTTCGAGTGTGCCCTCTTCTTTCTGGCAGTTCCAGCAGTCGGCTGAATCTGCTATGCCGCTTTTATGGAGCCTGGATGGGGTCCAGTAGGCTCTGTGGAGTAGCCAGTATTTTGTTTGTGCCAGTTGCGGGGTGATCTTGCTTTTTGTAGCTGAGGCCCACATTTGCGCCTGTTCCTTTTCGTTTAGCTGTCTGCCTAGGAGTGTTGCCCATGAGTTTGTTGTCTTCTTGTTTAGAGATAGGGTCGTTGGGGCGAGCAGTTTGTAGATTTTGGCGGTTTGGTGTCCCGCCGAGTTTAGCATTAGCACGTACTTGACTATGCCCGGTTCTTCTCGGGTTAGGTTTGCTCTGGTTATGGCAGTCCTTATTTTCAGAAATGTGTATAGCTCTTTGTTGGGCAAGTTGTGTAGTTGTTATAGGTTTGAGAAGGTTAGCTGTTTCCCCTTTGTTTCTATTTGTTTGGGAAGGCTTATCCCCTTTTTGATCCATGTGTCATAGTTTATTACTGCCCCTTGATATGATATTTTTGTGTTGTACCAGATGGATTCCCATGTTGTACCTCTCAGTTTCTGTGCCATTCGCCTGTCCACCTTCATCAGCGCTTCTCTGGTGTGCTTCAGTATCGCGTTGGACCACTGTTTGTTTGCAGTTAAAATCGCTGTCGGGTGTAGGCCTCCTAGGAGCTCTCTTTCCAATTCCAGCCAGACTGGTTTGTATTGTTGTGTTTCGTCGATCCATGCGAATCCTTGTTTAGCTAGGCAGGCTGTCTGGTAGGTTTTGAAGTTTGCCAGGTTGAGGCCGCCTAGTTCTTTCGCTAGTCTCAGTTTGGGTAGGCTAATTCGTGGTTTTTTGTTTCTCCATAGGAAGGTGTTGATCAAGCCGTCCAGCTTTTTGTGGAAGCCATCCGTCATTTGGATCAGTAGCATGTTTAGCGTGTAGTAATCTGAACCCTATCTCAGAGACTGACACGTGCAGCCTAAAGCTCATAGTTAAATTTGGATCTCCTTTAGATCCTGCATCCCCGTCGATTCTGGAGCAGGGCAGAGTTGCTTTTGCAACAGTGTCAACGGATTGCTCAACTTGTTGTTTTGCTCCAGCCTAGTCCCGAAAGAGTGGAAACATGCCGTAGTTATCCGTCTACTCAAAAAAGCCAAATCTAGACTGACTATTACCTGACAATCTAAGACCCAAACCCATTTCTACCCTGCTTTGCAAAAATTGCTGAGAAATTTTTCAATCATCAGCTAAAGCAGTTTGTAGAGGAAAATGATCTCCTCCACGAGACACAGTCTGGATTTAGACCTTCCTTTAGCACTGAATCTGCGCTACTGCTTGTGTCAGACTCAATCCACAAAATTGCTGGTGAAGGTCAAGCCTGACCTGAGCACTTGACCTGAGTGTTGCATTTGATACGGTCTCTCACGGTTTGTTACTTTATGTTTTTACTTCTTTTTATTGCAATTTTCCAAAGGAGAACAAATCCCATAATGTGCATTATACCGAATATGCTTACACAATATCGATATGCAGGAGAGCATGACAAATGACAATGACTAATATTTCATCGGAAATAATAGAAATAGAAAAAAGAAGAAACCAAAAAAATGGAAAAAACCATCACAGTGCAGGTACATACAATAGTGAACCTAGATGAATCAGTACATTACAACTGGCTAACTGTTGCAGCACTCATTTTTGCAAAGAAAGACACATCAGTCTGTGAGCTCAGGATGGAGCAGCAAGTAGGAGTGAAGTGGCTGCCTAATATTTTTGTGTCAGGAAGTGGGAGGTAGTAAGGACGCATAGATATCACTGGTGGTATCGCAGTACATCAAGTCTTTCAACAAGGTTTTCACCCTTAGCGGTGTAACTCCACCCCATGCAAGGAGATTTGTGTCTTGGCCAGCAGTAGTGCAATTGCAGTAAAGTGTCTGATCTCAACGTGCAGAGGGAGAACATACCCAGCAGTGCCAGGAGCGGCAAGGGCATAAGTTCAGTCTCAACCATTAGCCCTAAATGTTCAAAAATCGCTTCCCAGAAAGCAAGGACGGAGGGCACTTCCACACTAAATGAATAAAGTCAGCATGCTCCATTGCATATCTCTGGCAAATGTCTGGCTTAGTGCGATCCATCTTTGCAAACAGCATTGGGGTGACATTAACTCTTTGGAAATACTTAAAATGTAAGAGAGGCCGCCCGCACCCCCCCCCCCCCCCCAACGCCGGTCAGCGTGTATGCGCAAAGGTATACAGTCTGGAAACTAGGTGTGTACTGTCGCGAGCACACCTGTCTGTCTTTAAACAGGTCACCTACAGTTAGGAGCTGACAACGAGTAAGTGACCTAGTAGTAGGAGGTAGCCACGGGTTATCCAAAAAAGGCAGATGTACGGTTTGTTACTTGACAGATTACACCATGCAGGGATAGGCGGCACTACACTGAGCTGGCTGGTGAGCTTTTTGGAGGATCGCACCTTCCAAATTACTCTTCTATCCTCTGTTTCATCCACACAACATCAGAAACAGGGCGTGCCTCAAGTCTCAGCACTGAGCCTGACCCTTTTCAATGTGTATATGCGGCCACTGGCAGACCTTCTGGACAAGCATGGGGTGCAGACAGTGTTATATGCAGGTGCCACACAGCTGATCCTCACCTTGGCCCAGGACAACTGCCAAGCGGCAGAGGATTTCAAGATTTGCCTAGAAGACATTGCAAACTGGATGAAACATAGCCGCCTCAGACTAAATGCCAGTAAAACGGATATTTTAGTGGTAGGGAAACAACCTTTCATCTGGTCCTCGAGTTGGTGGCCCATTATGTTAGGATCTCCACCTTTCCGGAGCCACAAAGTCAGAAATCTTGGAGTCTGGTTTGACTCCACACTATCCTTTTCCAATAAAATTTCCACCCTCACAGGTACCTGTTTCAAGATTCTAAAAAGGCTTAAGAAAATCCTAGGGCTCACTCGGACTATGCCAAAAAGATGGCGGTCCAGACCATGGTGACGTCCAGATTAGTCTACTGTAATGTTCTCTATCTGGGGGCATCGAAAAAGGGCAAATATATGCTTAAACGGGTGCAAAAAACGGCAGCTCTGATGCTGTTAAATATCCCCAGATTTGCGCACACTGGCCGTACCCTGGAAACTCTCCACTGGCTCCCTATTGAGGAGAGGATCTCCTTAAAAGCCCTGTGTTATGCCCACAGAATACTACAGGACAAAGGCCTGAAATATCTTCGCTCTATGATACATTCATACCACCTCACGCGCTGCCTCAGATCGGCTGGAACTGGACTGGTTAGCATTCCTAAATACAACAAAAAATGCTTTGGTGGAATCGTCTTCAGGCACTTGGCTGCCAAGCAGTGGAATTCGCTGCCTCTGCACCTCAGACTGGAGATGTCAGAATCAACTTTTAGGAAAAATCTTAAAACTTGGCTGTTTAGAGAAAATCTCACCCCTAAGTAATACCCCGCTGAGTCCTCTTTTAATGCCTTGATGGAATCCAGCTCGTGGACACTCCATAATGGAGTAACCAAGCGCTTTACAAGCTGCAAATAATAATATTAATAATTTATGCCACAAATCTGAGGATCAGCAGATCTACAGGTAGTGTACTCTGTGCAACAATTCCATTAGCACTTCAACTCTGCTACAGCCTGGGCCATGGACAATTAAGGGCGCATATCATTCTCAGTGTTTGGTCTCTGCAGGCTGAGCATACTGTTCCCATAATGACCATTATATGGCCACATATTTCATACCTAACATTAAACCTTATGGCCAACCTGTATGGGACATAACCGTTGTGGGTTACTATAGAGGGAGCTGTGAGGTGATGGTATCTCCCTGACAGCAGGTTGGTCAGGCCTCGTTTGTGTAGATGGATATTTGGAACTGTACTTCTATCTAACATCACCTTCACCTGCTACTCACAGGACACATACATAAGTCAGGGTGTAAAACCTACACGTGTTTGCACATCTTCCATTCATTATATAGCTGTTTCATCTCTTGCAACAATAGGTCTAAACATGCATCGATATGTGCATACAGGTGCAGGGTCTAGGCCTGTATACACAACATCATGATGATGTGATATCCACAAAATACGGTGCAACATAAATCATTACATCATAGTCCTATGTTTCACAATAGTCACATAGACAACCCTAAATTCAGTCCAAGACTCTGAACCACAATGTGGCCTATGGGCTTGGATACTAACATTTTTGTAGACCGTAGTAGTAGTATTCACCTGCTCCTCTGGTGATCCATAGAGCTGGCGGTACAGGAGAAGGACCTCAAACACTAGGGTCTTGAGTGAAGACCGGGGCCCTGCTCCCTCTACAGCATGTTATTACTGCTCCCAGAGGTGGCAAACAGCAGCTGACAATGAGAAGTGCATGAAGGCAGGTTATTTGATGCTTAAGCGGCCACCCATATGTACGCCACATAGGTGGACTTCTGTGTAGAGGGACACAGCCACTGGACTGCGACAGTCGCATTTTTCAATGTTGACCTAGGGCTGTGACCGCTGTTGTTGATCCCGCCTACCGTGCGCTTCAAACAGCCAGTGGTCGACGTATTAGCATGTCCCATGTCTTTTGAATGAATGAATACTTTATTGTTTGGTTACTCAAAACCATTACATTAAAAACCAGGATACAAAATTACAAAAGTTAAAACCAGGAGTGTGTCAGCGAGCAAGTCTTTTTGGTAATTCCCAGGGCGCTGGTGGGCAACGGGAATAGGGTTCATGGAAGACAGCCCAACGTGCGTCTGCAGAGTTTCTATTCGTGTGTGCCCTGGGTAGCCATCAGCTTGGACCGTGTCTGATGGATACATTTTCCAAAAGAGGCCATCTGTTTTACCATAGTCCGTGTATATAGTTGGTAGATCGCCTCCTTTGCGGTGTGTATCCCCATTTGTCTTAAGATGGGCCTAAGATAAAGACTGCGAGCCGTACGCAGAGCCGGACAACACAATAGAAGAAGGGCCAATGACTCTCGTTTGTACCTGCAGAGCCTGCATTCCCCAGCTCCTGATCCAGCCTGTTCAAAGGCATATAGTTCTTTTAGGGACAGGGGGTGTGGTCTGTAGGCTAAAACCTTGTGAAGGGCTGCCCGGCCACGGCCTGCGTAAGATGGTGTTTGGGGTTATGCACAGTATGCGGCAGGCATATGGACTCGTGGAAATCTCTTTTACCAGTGACTCCAAGTCCAGTTCCCGCGAACGCGCACGTACTTGTTTTTTAATCGTGTTTTTAATGGCAGTGTAATTAACGTGTTCGGGGTCCCAAGACTCGATAGCAAGATTGAGAAGGTCCTTTGCCGCATTAATAGTGGCCGACCAGGGATTCCCAGGTTCCGTGAAGATGTATTTCAGAACTGCCTTGAGTGTGTTCTCGTGTGCCGCTGTTGTAAGGAAGTAATATTTACTTTGGGCGGCCATCTCTTCCAGATTTTGCTGGTTGAGCGAGAATTCTAGGCGGACAAGAGTGTTTCTGGTGCACCTTGGTAAGTGGAACAGTCTCTTGTAAGCTCTGCAATGGATTATTTCTAGGTCCTTATTGAGTTTACCCGGGAAAGCTTGTTGAGTGTAATTGAGGGCCGGCATTAGCTTAGCTTTGAGTACTCTTTGGATAGCCGTTGTGGTTGGGCTATATAAAGAGACTTGTAACTTGCAGGGGGTGTAGGTGATGGTTTTCCCTTTGCCTTGGATTTTCTTTAAGTGGGTGCCGGAAAGCCCCGACTCTTGGTAGCAGATGCCCAAGTAGGTGTATTGCTGTGTGCTTTCCAAGGAGAGTTGGCCAAGCCTCCATCTTGCTCATTTTTTCTTGGGATAGTGTCCAAAGATGATTATTTTTGACTTGGAAGGATTTACTACCAGCCTATTTATGTTGTTATACACTGCAAGTGCCGTCTGTGCCCTTTGTAGCCCAATTTTGGTGTGATCCAGGAGTACCAAATCATCGGCATATTGCATGAATTGAATTTTGGTCCCTCCAATCTTTGGGGTTGCTAAGGCTGCCCCAGTCAAGGCCCTCTCCATGTCCGCTGTATATAGATTGAACAATAGTGGGGCCAATACGCACCCTTGTTTTAGACCTCGATCTGTGTCAATCTTCACAGATGCGGAGTCCCTCAAGAGTTTGATTCTCACCCACGTTTTTTGGTACAAAGACTGGATCACTCTTAGCAGGGATGGGTTGATGTTCCATTGAGCCAGCTTTCTCCATAGTATGGCGCGATCTACCCCATCAAACGCCGCCGAGTAGTCAATGAAGCAGGGAAATAGGGGGGGACTTTTGCGCGACTGCGCTTGGTGAACCAAGAAGGAAAGTGCGGTGATGCTATCTACTGTGCAGACCCAGGTCAAAATCCGGTTTGGCAGAATGGGAGTAGGCCTTCTACGCTCGTCCAATCTGCGAGGTCCCCCAGGATAGCACTAGCATTGGCTTTGCCCTCGATGTCCCGGAGTGCGATCATACGGTAGTTTGATGGATCTGTTTTTGGGCCTTTCTTGTGGATTGGATGTAAATGTAAATGTATAGGCATTTATATAGCGCACTACTTACCCGGAGGGTCCCAAGGCGCTTCGACCGCTGCGAAACCCTTCCTGGCTTCCCTGAGAGATGGTCCCTTAATGGGTATCTCCAGGGTGAGACCAGGCATCCCCGGCGGTCTGGTGGGGCCGTTAGTGAAGATGAGGCAAGCTAATGCCCAGAGTTGCCGAGTGTGATCGCTGATCAGAGTGGGCACTGAGGCGAGAGAATTATCGAGTCCGCTGACCCTGGTCCAGAAACCTGCCGCGCCGGGATTCGAACCCTGGTCCCGGGCCGTCCTCTGTCTGCCGCCTCTAACCAGTGAGCCACACTACTTCACTGTAGTGTGGCTCATTGGTTAGATGTAAGAGCGAGCCTAATGTTTTTTACGATTTTAGACACAATTTTCCGGACGGGGCCATCTTTTCGGTGACAGAGTCTGGGTCATCACCTGCTATGGGTGCATCATTTTGCTGGTTGACAGATCCGTCTTCGTTGTAAAGTGCTTTTACATGGGCAACCCAGATGGAGGCTTCGAGGGAGTTTTCTCTGTGATTTATACCTCGTCCGAGATCGCTTAGGTAACTCCAGAACTCTTGCGATTTCCCGGGGCTCAGCAGGTCGAAGATTTTAAGCCATTGTGCTTCACAGTGGTCTCGTTTTGCACCCCACACCTTCTTGGAATGGCTTTTTGTGGCTTCTTGTAATTGTTTTTTATTTAGGCTTGTGTCGATTTTACGGAAAGCTTTATTTATTTCGATACGGTACATATCATAAAAGCGGTACAAAAAATAAAATCATTACAAGGGTGCATAATATAAAATACCGTAGAGAATCATAACAGACATTAATACATAAAATACACATTTAAGCTATTCTTACATATATTTGCACTAATGGCTAAAAACAGGTCAAAGAGAATAGAACATTATTGGATCAATAGCTTTCTTGCAGATCTTATGCGCCATGCCCAGCCAAGAAATTTTGCCATGCAGCATGCAAAGAATGGGCGGGCATCCGAGCGCAATATACGTAGGGCTTCTAGATGTGATCTTGTTCCCAAACTTCTGCACAGAGGCTTTAACCATTTCAATCTAGGAGCTGCATAAACACTGCACTCAAACAGAAGGTGGGCGTCAGATTCAACCCTTGAGTCGCAAAAAGGACAAAATGGGACCGTTTGAAAGGGAGGATTCCAGGAAGAAGTAAACAATCCTAAGGGGAGGACACCCACCCTAAATTTGAAGTAGAGTGATCTGTCTCCAGAGCTGCAGATTAGGTCCAAATAAGGTTCCCTGGAGGGGAGATCTTTAACTAATAAAAATTGGGCAACAGATTTGCAAAGATTGGAGTTACGCATTCTGTTATTTTTTACCCATAGCCAGTAAGCATTCTTTAGGAGCAGCTTGGGTGGTGCTGTTTTATTAGCCCAAGCGTCTCCCAATCCCAGCTCATAGAGCAATCTTTTTACCTCCCTAAACCAGGGTATCTTATTACAACCTGGGAGAGACAACAGATCTTTCAGGGCGTCAGCGTAACTACACAATTCAGGGACATTCCATACCCGGGACCAAAGTAGCAGGGGGCGCAGTTTTGCTTGCTCGCAAATTGGGCGAGTGCCTGCATCCAGCAGGAGGGGGATTGTAGGAGTGCTGTGGGGTAGCCTCATCAGATCTTTATGGAAATTGTTTTCCATCTTTGCCAATGTATCGACTCTCTGCGTACCCCACAGTTCGGCGCCATATAAAGCTGCGCTTACAACCCGTGCTCTGTAAATATCTAGCACTGCCCCGATTGGTTTCAATGAGGAGGCTCGTTGCTCCTTGAGCAAAACACCCGTGACCCTTTTGTGCGTCAGAAACACCTTTTGATGGTGTGCCTTCCAACTCATTGAGTCACACAAGCGAATTCCCAGGTAGTCAAATTCTTTGACTCTCTCCAGGGGGGTGGAGTCTAAAACAGGTGGGGCGACGGTTTTCTTGGGGGGATTAAGGACAAGGAATTTAGTCTTGCTTATATTTATAGCTAAACCCCTGCTATCACAGAAGGATTTAAAGCTAGAAAGCAATTTCTGGATGCCAGTTGGAGATTTCGAGATCAGGAGGGTGTCATCCGCAAACAGGAGCGTTGGGATCTTTCTGCCCGCCAGGGTAGGCGCATCCGCAGGGTGTTGTAGTAGATGCTCCACCACTCCGTTGACATATAGAGAAAACAGAGTGGGGGCAAGCACACACCCCTGGCGGACGCCCCTGTCTACTGGGATGCGAGATGTTTTTTCTCCCTGGACACCCCACCTGATCTGGGCGAAATTGCCTTCATGGAATTTTTTAAGCAAGAATAACAGGTAGTTAGGTAGTCCTAGACCATCGAGAACATTCCATAGCAGTTCCCGTGGGACTAGGTCGAAGGCCGTTCTCAAGTCTATAAAGACTAGATATAACGTGCCCCCTCCCAGCACCACCACCTTCCAATATATCATCAGAAGGCGGAATGTTTGCTCGATGGTGCCTGTCCCTGTTCTAAAACCTGCCTGAAAATCAGACAGAATTTTTTCCTCGTCGGCCCATTGAAGGATCCTACCCAGAACGACTTTCCCCGCAACCTTCTGGGATGAGTCCAGCAAGCTAATAGGGCGGTAGTTTGCTGGATCATCCCGGCTACCTTTCTTGAAAATAGGCACAACTTCTGCGCCCCTCCAAGAATCAGGAAAGGATCCCCCTAGCAGAGCCTCGTTTAAGAGTAAAGCAATTAATCTGCTCCATACTACCGGGTAGGATTTGAGTAAGTCCCCTGGGATACCATCAGGGCCTGGAGCCTTATTGGGGACAATGCTCCTGATAGCCCCTTCAACTTCCTGACTGGTGAAAGGGAAGTCTATAGGAAGAGAGTTAGCTATAGTAATGGCCAAAGATCCCGGGCATGGAGGAGACAAGTCCAGTGCAACAGAATAGAGCTTGGAGAAGTGGGCAAACCAAGCATCACCCGGAATATTGCAGGTTATTTGTTGGTCAATAGGCTTGTTCCTTGCTCTTAGGAGATCCCAAAACCGTTTGGAATCCTTCAAGGAACTAGCTTCAGTTAGGTCACACCAGAAGTGGTAATCATGAGCCTCCTTTGCCTCAACCACTAATTTTTTGTAAGAATTCCTCGCCGAACTAATGGCGACCTTGTCCCTACTCTTTACTGCCGCAATAAGCTCCCCCTTAGCAATACGACATTTAGGAGAGTACCAATTGTCTCTGGCATTAGAATTACTTTTGGAACCCACCCTAGGTTTGGTACATTGAATAGTAAACAATTTACTCAGTGAAACTATAGTCTCTATAAAAAGTGGTAAGACTTTAGTACTGGCTGGGCATATGGCGTCAAGCCGAGGCTCCACCACTGACAAGATGGACCCGGCTTGCGCCATCCTTGCCTCATCAGCTTTAACTTTTGCCCACTTCAAACGTCTACCACAATTGGACGGAACAATTTCATGGGATGACTTCCAAGTAGGTGCTTGCTTGTACTTCTTACTTTGCCAATTAGGAGAGAGGGTTAAACAAAGGGGGTTGTGGTCGCTGTCGCAAGATGCTACAACCTCCATATCCAAGTGGAATGGCCAAAGATTATAATTCAGGATAATAAAATCGATTCTGGAGGAGTGGCCCGGTCTATTGTAGGTGTGAGCTCCCATAAGGTCCGATTTTGAGCGGCCATTCGCTGATCTCAAATTATGCTCCAGACAGAGTGCATTAATATCTAACGCACTTTGTGTCCATTTGGGAATCGGATCCAGCGACAAGGTCGGGATACCCCTTCTTACATCTTCTTCGAAGGAGTTCAAAATATCCTCCTTTGCCAGCGGTTCGAAACAACAGTTGAAGTCGCCCGCAAGGAGAATGTAAGAGTCAATCTTGCAAGCAGCTAGATCATTGCTAAGACCTGTCTGAGGTAGGCTTGATGTCCCGCTCCTGGCGCCCCTCAGATATAGGTTAAAGACCTCTAGCATCTTGCCCCCCTCGCAATGTATTGAGATCCTCTGCAAGTCAGAAGAATGAGTGGACCTATCGCTCACTGTTAAACCCAAAGCAATTCTAACCCATATTAAGAGGCCTCCGGATGGACGACCCTTTGAGCCCCTTTGTTGGAGAGCTGGGACAAAATAGGTGGTAAAGCCTACTCTATGTTTTGGGTCCAAGGTCCAGGTTTCTTGCAAAATGCAAATGTCAAATGGCTCTATGAACACATTCCATTCGGGATTGTCAAAGTTCCGATTTAGCCCTGCCACATTCCAGCTTACAATCTTTAACGGAGGTACAGCTGTGATAGGTTGACTGGGGGAGTAAGCAAATGCGGTAGAAGTTGGCACAGCCGCTGAGGGTAACCTATCAAGGGGCTCATCATGGGAAATTTTATGGAAGGTTGTAAGGACCATAGTTCCCTCGGACTGACTTCCTACGAATGAAGGTGGGGCCTGTACAGGGGCATTTGATAGGATATGCGAGGGTTCCAACTGTGCATTCCTACCTTGTGGACTAGAGGTTCCCAATACAGTCAGCTCGGCTTGATCTGCACTACTCTTAGCTATCAAACCCCCCTCAAAAACAGAGCTGTGTAGTGTTTGAACTAAGCCAAAAGGATGTACAGTTGCTAGGGGTTCAAAGCCTGCACAATCGGACCCGGGACGCCCATGGGCTAGGAAAGATGGTACATTGCCCGCTGTGTGGGAACCTGGGTGCCTAGGGAGTCAATCTACTTCCTCCAAACCCCCGAATCTATTTGAGATTGGGAAACCATTCCAATGTGAAAAAGGATCCACTTGATGGTTAAAATGGTTTCTCCTTGATTGTTGCTGGACTAGTGACCAATTGTCCACCTGATTGTGGATCGGTCGTGGGGGATAGAAGAAGGACAAGGGTTTCGGAATGACAGAGGACCCCTCACTACAAGGCCACGAGCATATGTGCTGTGCTGTGTGCGGGTCATCGAAGGTTACAACTATGCAATCCCCCGCATTTGTTTTCCTAGTTGGGCCCACCCAGGAGGTTCTGCGGACCATCAGCACTTTACTTCTACGGCCATTGGGGATAGGTCTATTGACATTAAGCCAATGCATTATTTTATTTTTCAAGGACCAATGATCCTCATACTGGCCATTGCTAATCTGTGGAACCCCCATCAACACAACTACAAAATCATTTGCTTCCGGGGGAAGGTCAATATAGCCCCCTCTAAAATTGTTCTTAACCTGGAAGTCCCGGGTAGGTGGTATAGCTACCTTGTCAGGCTGGGGTTTCAAAGATAGCCCAGCTTTAGATTTGACAGGTAGATGGGTTGGGGTCCGCTTCGGGGCCTTAGGGATTGTAACAGGAGGTATTTGATCCACCTTCACAGTCCTCGGTTTAGGAACCGGTCGTGCAATCGAGGGTAAAGTGGGCTGATTTTGGTCTGTTTGCACTATGGGAACTGGAGAGGTAGCATCGGCTACAGAGAGGCCCTGATTCTCAAGACTTCTCAAACCGAGAGTGGCCAGAGCAATAATGCTCTTTTCCATCTCAAGGAGATTATTTTCGATTCGTGAAAGTCTGAGATCTAAGGGAGAAAGGAGCTTTTTCAGGGATTCCCAGACCAGATCTATGAATTCCCTATCATTATTACCCAGACCATCTATCTGTGGACCTTCAGTCACTGGGGTGGAAGCAGGTAATTGCTCAGTGGTTGTCCCCACCCCAACTCCCTCCAGTGATGGCTGCTCCCCAAACGGCCGAGGAACTTTGGTGGTAGGTGTTGGGCCATTCGTCGGTGTCAGGTGTTGTGGCACCGCGATTTTCGCCTTTTTCCGTGAATAGGCGGAACGAGAGCGAGCCTTCCGGTTTAGTTTGGTGGCACTAGGGGCACTAGGGGCATTGAAGACCACTGGGGGGGGAAGGGTAGGAACAGCATTCTGGGCGCAAGAGGTGACGGGGGCGCTCACTTCCAGTAAATTCAGTTGTGAGGTGTGGTGTGGGGAAGGGATAAGTTGTGGAGGAGTCTGGTGTACCTCTGCCTGGGAAATTATACAGTGGGGGATGGGAGGACGCTCTGGAGTGACCGCCACAGCTATAGAGCCCAAGGAGGATTTTTTGGAAGTAGCAATGACTTCAGACAGTCTTCTGGCCGCTGCCAACTCGAGAGATACCCGAGTCTGAAGCTTGGATATTTCCCGGTCAATGGCAAAGTTAGTGCGGGTAATGAAGTCATCCATTGGACCACTAATTGGGTGACCACCTTTGGAGGCCTTACTCCTAGTTATTCTTGTGCACATGTCTTAGGTAGGGGGCAAGGCCAAACAACAAAATATATATGAGAAAAAGAGGGCGTGGATCGGACTTTGCGGTCCTCTGTGATAGGAAGTAGCGGGCAAAAGAGAGTAGGCCAGTCCGGTCCGCTCAGTCCTCGAACGGCCTCAAACGGCCCGCTCTTTGCCCGGTCTTCGCCCCGGTCGCTCCCGCGCGCGCTCCCGCGCAGCGAGGGTCAGCTGTATCTATAGGTCCTTGGGCCAATGGGCAGAGACGTTCGAGGTGGGGCGGGCGGTCAGGGAGAGCGGGGCCAGGTGACTCGGCCTCTCACACACCGGGACTCCTGGGAGTGTGAGTCCCGGGTTTTGCGCTCGCAGCCCTGCCGCTTTTACAACCCCACAGCAGCGTCCACAAAACGGCAGAATCCGAAGCGGGACCCGCGGAGCGGGTACCGCGAGGCGTTGGACAAGGACAGAAAAGCCTCCAGCAGTCGGCAGGACAGAAGAGCCTCCAGTAATCCGCAGCGCCGTCCAGGTCAGGAAAGCAGCAGTGTCCCACAGTACAGAGGGTCCTTCCCTCTTTTTAGCTGTTCGAGGTGGGGCGGGGCGGTCAGGGAGAGCGGGGCCAGGTGACTCGGCCTCTCACACACCGGGACTCCTGGGAGTGTGAGTCCCGGGTTTTGCGCTCGCAGCCCTGCCGCTTTTACAACCCCACAGCAGCGTCCACAAAACGGCAGAATCCGAAGCGGGACCCGCGGAGCGGGTACCGCGAGGCGTTGGACAAGGACAGAAAAGCCTCCAGCAGTCGGCAGGACAGAAGAGCCTCCAGTAATCCGCAGCGCCGTCCAGGTCAGGAAAGCAGCAGTGTCCAAGCTTTTCGTTTCGTGTTCAGTTGTTTGGCACTTTTTAAAATTACTTCAATATATCCATATGCGGTTGGAGGGTGCCAATAGGTTGTTCTATCTGAGTCCCCACGAAGTGTCACCTCCAGGGTCCCGGTTATGCCATTCCATGTTGCTATTGCACCTTTCTTCTGTTCACTCGGTGGCCAGCCTATCCATGAATTTGCCCAGTTGTTAAATGTAGTAGTTGCAGCCTGCCCCCATTTAATTCTTCTGCGTAGTTTTATCAGTTCTTCGCCGTCGGCTGCTCCAATACATTCTAGCCTGTGGCGTGTTTTCACTGTTAAGTTCAGCGTGATTGTTAAGGCGGCATAATCGCTATCGCTACGCAGATGAACTGAGATGTTTGACATCAGGGGTTGCAATTTATCACTTAAGATGATATAGTCAATCGTTGTTTGGTTGTTATACGTAGGACCAACAAAGGCCCCTGGGCTGTTCTTTAGATGAACTGAGTGCGCTGTCTCCAGTTTATAGGATTTTAATAGGTCGTTCAGTGCGTTAGTAGCCCCAGACTGATGACTTTGTGTAGTTAGCACCCCTATGTTGTGGATGTTGAAGTCACCAAGGATAATACTTTCTAGTGATGAGAATTGGAGCAATAAGGACTCTAACTGGTTTGTTAGCGTGGGCGAGTTGGCTGTAGGCCCATGTGGATTGTGATAAATATTGATTAATAAAATTGAGAAATTTCTGTTAATCGAGTGGCGGCCTTTCAGGATGCCCGCCTGAAGGGTGTCTGGAAGGTTGTTTATTTCCGAGAATTCCAATTTCAATGAATGCTTGATGTAGACGCATATCCCCCCCGATGGTCTTCCAAAAATGTTGGTCTTTTTTGCTGGTTTACCATATTCTGCATATCCTCTAAGTGAGAGAGGGTTGATCAGCCAGGATTCTTGTATGCAGATTATGTCCGCCTCCTCCATGAATTTCCCTGCGGCTTGGTTTTGTAACAGCTTTTTGAACCCTGCAACGTTCCAGGTCATGATTTTCAAGCTGTTAGAAGTCCGGATTTTGTTTAAGGATTTTGCTTGCTTGTTGGTCGTGCATTGATAGAGTTGGCCTGTTTCTTCAGGGCAATGCCTGTTAGGAGCTGGGGTTTAATGCTAGGGCGGCCAAGACCAATCTTTGCTCGCACACCCCTTTGTTACACATAAGCGTTTGCCTTGACTCGGATTGGTGGTTATCTTGATTGGGGTTCCGTTGATTATGCCTGTGTTTATGCTGCCTTTGGACCCCTGAAGGATGGACGCCGCATTTGGCTCGTGGGTGGAGGGTGCGTTCGAGCATAGGTGCCCTCCAGCTGGCTGTTCTAGGCTTTCCAGCTGGGAATGCGGGAAATGAGTTTTTAGAATTAGGGGGTATTTTTGCGCGGGCTTAGACTTTATTTTTATACCCCAGCTAGCGTTTGTTGACTTTTCAGTGCCTTGACCATATCTGAGCTGGTGAAGGTTAGCTCCGTGGTTTCGTTTTTCTCCTCTGGGTCTGGCGGCAAAAAAGAGATGGTCTCAATGTCTGTGGTTTTTGTCCCTTCAGCCCTGGGATGCTTGCACAAAGTGTTAGGAGGTTTCTACGATTGAGGATATCCCACTTTCCCTGTGAAATATAGTCGGGATACAGCATTATTTTCCGGTCCCGGGGTTGTATGTGATTTGGTTGGCTGGCAGAGTCCGCGTCCCTCCACTTTTTTGCCTGTGCGCCGGTTAGTAGTGGCTGTACCGCGCCAGGTGGATGGGCGTTTACTTGCTTTGTTAGCCCTATTGTCTGGTGGGGAGCCGCCATAAGCGGTGAGCTGGGCGGGCCATTGTTAGATGGCGTATTCTCGGCGTACTCAGGTTTGATGGTATCCGATGGCACTTGGTTCACTCTGCAAGTTGTGATCCTTATTTGAGCGGCAGGCTGAGAGCTTGTAGAGCACAGGTCATAGTCGCTTAGGGGGCTTGGTTCACTTCCCCATTGCATTGTCCTTGCAAGTTATTTGCTTGATTTTGTGTTGACGATGCTGGAGCTAGCTGAGGAGCTGCAAGGGAAACCAGCATCGTCGGATATATTGCTGCATTGATTGTGTATAAGGCTTCCAGGTTGGCTCATTTATTTCTACAGTTTCTACAGCGTGCATTATTGCTGCTCCTGTCATTGAAATGAGTGCCTTGTTAATCAGTAATAGATGATCTGTAATCGCTGGGGGCTTCTCCCCCCTGTCCGCGCGGCTACTCACTGACGTTGGTGACTGGGCCGTTGTATCTTGTTCCGGGGTTCTCCATCTCAACAGGTTCAATTAATGGTTTTGAAGGGCGGCCGATGATTCTGAGGTTACTCCTTCGTTGACTACATGAGTGCTATTAGGCACGTCGGGCATATACGCTCCATTTGCCGGGGCTCTTCTTTCGTTGTCAGAAAGAGTTCTGTTAGGGGCATCGAGCGTGGATGCTCCGTTTGGAGACTGGCTCAGTTGATAGACCTCCAATTGTTGGTAGGTCCCGGCTGTAGTGCTAATGTGAGCGGACCTCGGTGCGACCCTGTCTAATGTCTCTAATTTGGGGGGTTTTCTACCCTGGAGCATAGTTATTATTGGTGAAAGGGGTATACCTAGTGCCCGGTTGGCTGTGGGGCTTGGGATCTGCCCGTCCTCCATTGCCTTGTTGGGCGGTGAGCTATTTGAAGTCCTGAGGGGTTCGGCTGAGCTAATTACTTTGGGACACAGAGAGCTTCTTATATCTCTGTTTCCTGCGGACCCATTAGCGTTTCTTTTGCGGCAGGCCAAGGCATGTGAGGGGTTGACTTGAACGGACTATGGATCTTCCCGGTGGAGCCGCTGGGGTCGGGGCTGGGATCGATGTCGGTGCTGGAAACGTGATGGGTCGTCCCGGGGACGTCGGCGTTGCTCCGGTGGCTCCGGATGATCCTGAAAATTCTCCGTCCCAATGCCCAGGCCCTGGGTGCGAGCCCCCTGCTCCTGGGGGGTAGAAAAGCTTTGCCTTCCGTCTCCTGGCTGATCTGTGAGGGCGGGGCTTTTCCTGTGGTTGTATTAAGGTCGAATTTCTGGTCCTCATTATTTGCCCAGTTTAGTTGTCTGGCCTTGCCCAGTTTAGTTGTCTGGCCTTGCCCGTTTAACCAGGAAACGTACCCAAAGCGGTGGGGGGGAGGGCGAGGTCTGCGTGTTCTCTTGCGGGGGTGACCTGCAGCCTTGATATAGCCTTGATATAACTGGTGAGGTTGTCCCTGCCCTCGGCGCACGCAGCTACTGTTCCTACTGCTGCTATACAGCTCTGCTCGGTCCTGCTTAATGCCGCACAGGAACACTGCCTCTGTTCCGAAGCTGCCCAAGGGGTTGAGACTCTAGCTTGCTGCGTATGCCGCCTTGCCAATGACTCACCGGCTTACAGGGCTCACAAGTCCTCCTGTCTCCCGGCTCCTGGCTCTCGTGGGTTTCTCAATTTGTGGCACCTCGGCGGTGAGGCTGGTGGGGGGGCTTCTCAATTTGTGGCACCTCAGCGGTGGGGCTGGTGGGGGGGCTGAGCGCGACTCGGCACGGCAATGACTCACCCCTCCTGCTACTGCACCGGTGTTGTTTTCTCAGCGCTTAACTCAGCGCTCACACTCGCTTGCAGCTGCAGCTCCTCTCACGCAGCATGACCGGTCAGCTGTGCTGCTGCTTTCCAGTGGGGCTGCCAACGGCTGAAAAAAGGGCTTCAATGGCCCAACGATAGCTTCTTGGCCAGAGCAGACAGCGGTTGGTGGAAACCGGCGGACGGTAACCTGTGTTTTCCGCAGCAGCCGTTTCCCGCTTCTCCGTTTCTCCGTGGCGGCGTCTGATCGGCGTCTTAGAGTGCTATGTGGTCCGAATTGCGACAGCCGTATCCGCGCTCATTCCGAGTCCCATGTCTTTGCCAAAAGCATCCACATAGACTGTGTCATCTGTAGGCGTATGTAGGCCTTGTACTGCGACGGTCAAATTTTTCAACGTTGGCCTATGCCTGTGGCCGCCATGATCGATAAGGCCTACTGTGTAGTTTGAATCCACCGGCCTGTCTGTGATTCCATGTCCCATGTCAGTGTTGAAGGCCTAATTGACAAACACTCTCCTAAGTGTGCCTCCACCAGTACATATATGTTAGAATATGTCCCCATATGTAGCTCACTTTTTCTCTAACTATACTAATCCTCACATGTCAGTGTTGTACATGACTGTGCTTGAACACACGATTACCACGGGCCAGGATACCCCAGTGATGACAGTAGGTATGTGTGCAAGGCAGGCTACTAACATGATGGTGTCCACCATACAATAGTAGATTGTATGATAGGCATAGTGCTGTAACAGACACATGAGCAGGCCAGATTGGGGATGATAGGTGGAGCTTGCAGTCATGGCAATGGGTCGGAATTTTCCTGGTTGTTTCCGTGGTTCTCTGGAAAATCAATGTCATATTTTAGGCTGTTCCGCCTGAAATGGCCTCCCTTACAACAGTGGTCAGTGGGTTATATGTATCATCCAGACCATTGGCAGGTATCTCTTCAACTTTCCTCATCCAAGAAGTAGCTGTGTATGCAATGGTAAGTCATACAATGATGATGTCTATTGCTGTATACTGCTGATTTTTGCAGTGATGTTAGTTCACTTTACATTTGGCCGTGTCGTGGTATATGTGAGTGTGCACACGTTGACCAATATCCGTATGTGTGTACACTCAACACACAGGCATCCTGGCAGAGGGAAGACACAACAGCCTCCTCTGTACCAGCCATTTAAAGATCTACAAACTATGGAAGAAAGAGACGTCATCAGGAAGTTTCCTCTTAATAGGCAGAAAATGCAAGATCTATATGATCAGTTGGAGCCTCATTTACATCCTGGAAGAACCTATTCCACCGCGCTGACACCAATGGTGAAATTTATGGCAGCACTGTGTTTCCTGACCACAGATTTTTTTCAGTGCACTGTGGCCATAGCCGGTGGAATGTCACAACCTATGTTCAGTGGCGTGCTACATGATTTGCTGGTAGCACTGATGAGATACATGGAAGGTCGACTTTTATGGATTTAATAGCATCCCACATGTAAATGTAAATGTATTTTTATAGCGCAAATCAGCGACCCGGTATCTAAGCGCTTGCTTAGGGTACCCGTCCTGATATTACCCTGTGAGAAAACCCCAGCAGGCTATCCCCAAGGTGAAAGCCAGGCATCCCACCGCGAGGGGCCGTTGTGGAGATTAAGCAAGCTATTGCCCAGAGTCGCAGAGTGTGAACCCGTGAGTCGAGTAGGCACCGGAGCAAGAATTGTCAAGTCCGTGGAATTTTGAGCCCAAGACCCGCCGAGGCGGGGAATTGAACCCTGGTCCAGGGCCGATTTCAGCTTCCGGGTCTGCCGCCTCTAACCCCTGAGCCACACTTCTCATGTGGTTGGATCTATCGATGGCACACATTTTGCCTTAGTACCACCGCAAGCCAGAGAACAGGTGTATAGGAACAGGAAGCACTTCCATTCTATCAACTTGCAAGTGGTGTGTTTACCAGATTTATACATCTCACACGTCTGTGCCAGATGTCCAGGGTCTTCGTACTGCGGAACAGCACCATACCCCAGCTGATGTCACAACTACTACAGGAGAGGGCCTGGCTTGTAGGTGAGTATGATTTGTCAAGTCAAGTCAAGTTAAGTCAAATTAAAATTTGTATAGCGCACTACTCACCCAGAGGGTCTCAAGGCGCTTGAGGGAGGGTGGTACGTTACTTATCAAATATCCAAGTTTTGAGTTGTTTTCTGAAGGAGAGGTGGTTCTGTGTAAGGCGGAGGTGGGTGGGGAGGGAATTCCAGGTTTTGGCCGCTAAGTAGGAGAAAGATCTTCCTCCCATGGTGGATCTTTGGATGCGTGGAATCGTGGCAAGGGCTTGATTGGACGATCATAGTTGGCGGGTGGGGGTGTAAAAGGTCAGGCGCGTGATTCTGCAGATTTTTGACTCATATTTTCACATATGTGTGTCTTCCAGCTGGGAAACTCAGCGTATCCCAACCGCTCATGGTTGTAATGTTGATACTGCTGAGGAATCTAACAACACCAGGGGAAGTCCGCCTCAAAGAGGCCCATGGGAGAACACTGTGGACAGTGGAGCGGGCTTTTGGGCTTCTGAAGGCTAGATTCAGATGTCTGGACAGGACTCGGGAGACCTCCTCTACTCATCCGGGAAGGTGTGTGAGATCAATGTTGCCTGCTGCATGCTCCACAACCTTGCACTGCGACGTAACATCCTTCTCATCACAGAGGATGGAGACCAGCAGGAGCCACCGGGTGAGGATCCAGAAATCCCAAATGCTGATGATAGTCGGAAAGAGGAAGGAGTTGACCTGGGACAAGAGCTCATCAACAACTTCTTCTCTTGAGAGTAAGTATGCTATGAGATGTTACGACTTTGACTGTTACATTGACTGTTGTTGTGATGCTGTGAGAATGACATTAATGTGTACATGTTAGGTGTGTACAGCTGTGTCCTTGAATGGGTCCTATTAAACAGGCTCTCTGAGTGGGGGGACACTCATCAAATAATTTTGGAGGTGCAATATGTGTTCGGCACTTGAAGGTCAACAACAGATCAGTGACTATACCTCTATCTTTTTATATTGAAATACACAATATCTAAACCGAGAGCTCTTTTCCTGAAATTTATGGATCTCTCTACTGCATTTGACTGGGTTAACCCCACCAAATTGTTGGCCCTGCTTGGTAGCCTTGGCATTGAACCAGCAATCATAAACATCTTAATGACCCTGCACTTTAACACCTCGGCCATAGTTAGATACACTCAAGGAGGGCATATCACTGATACCTTTAAATTCTCTAGTGGGGTCAGCCAAGGATGTATAATAGATCCTTTTTTATTTACGGTGTATATTAATGGTCAAGAATCATCCTTGATCACTTTACAAACTGACACCCAACAGGTAGGCAGGAGACCGGTCCCCGTCTTGCTGTACGCGGACGATGAGGTATTGCTAGCACAAACCCCATGAGGATTGCAGGTTTTACTCAATAGGTTAGTGGCTTTTATGAATGAGATGGACCTGTCAACGAATCTGACCAAATTGTACATCATGGAATATGGTAAGCTGGCCACCAGACATACCATTTATAAAGTGGGTTCTCACAGCTTGGCTAAGGTTTCTTATCTGGGCATCCTATTTGATGAGAAACTTAATTTTAAACACAAGAAGGAGGGGGAGACAGTGGACCTGAAAAAAGTCCATGGCTGCAATCCCAAACTATTCCCACAGACTAGGTACATGGTCACCAGGGGTAATTTTAAAGGTGTACAACTTTTTCTGTATCTCTAAGTTTATATATGGAAGTGAGATATGGGGTTTTTCGGCAGCCAACAAAATACAGACCGCACAAAATAAATATCTTAGACGAATTCTGAAAGTACCTCAGGTCACCCCAGTGTACTCAGTTCATGAAGAATTAGGAATGCAGTACCTTACGGAATTGGTGTCTTTTAAACCTTTGTTATGCTGGGTGAAGTTCTGGTCTAGTCAGGAAGCCGGTTTTAATTCAACAGTAATTCAGGACTACCTCTCACTTGACCACTCACTAAAAATCCCATGGCTAAGATATGTCAAGGAAACTTTCACAGCGCTGGGTAGAGCAGATATTTTTAAGAGATATAGTCAAAACACAGGATAAAAACATTGTGAAAGAGCTGTTTTTAGGTCGAGCAGACCTAAGCCTCAATGCGTGAGCATTGCTGGTATCTGCTTCAGACCTAATGTTATCCGTATTTAGGAATGTGGACAGCAATCAGACGCGCGCTTTGACATTGTCAGATTTCACCTCGGGAGCGCGCGTCTGAGCTGCGCTTGCGCGGAGTAACACACAGCCCTTGCTCACACACAGACACAGGCAGCCCCCACCCCTCTGCATGCACGCACAAACACACACACACACACACGCGCGCGCATGCACACGCAGGCACACGGCACACATACAGGCACACGGCACACTATCCCCTGCCTCACATTCTCTCTCAATCACACACAGTCACGCATGCGCACACACATTCCCTCGCGCACACACGCACATGCGCACACACTCCCCCCCCCTCCCCCACAGGCATACACACAGGCAGGCACGGACTTCACATCAGCCCTGGGCCCCACTCACCGGCTGCGCTCTTCCGGCGGGGCTCCTCTCGCGCTCTGCTCCTCACGGCGCGTCTCCTCTTCTGGATCGGGGCTCCCTCAGGTCAGGGGAGCCCCGCAACAGGCGCCACACTCCTCCTTCTCCCCGGCCCCCTCCTGGGGACCGGGGCTACCCAGGACCGGCAGGGCGCTCCATGCGCCGGCAGGCCTTATTCTCACGGACCTCAGGAGGCGGGACTTCCGGTCGGCCGCGAGCGGATAGGCCGGCCGGCCGGCCAAGAGCTTCCGGGTCGCCGGGGGCAGCGCGGGGGCACCCTCCCGATCACTACTAGGACAGGAGATGTGCACGCGAGTGGCCGCAGGCGTCTCGCGTCTCTTCCGCCTTGTTTTTTTATTTTATTGTAAATGATATTCGGAAGTCCATGTCCATACTGATCAGTTGAATTAGAAATACATTCTACATACCCTTTAACCTCAAAATACCCACATAGAGCCACGTACACCACCTATATGAGAGTTAATCTCTCGAGCGCAGAGGGACAACCGATAGAAGAGGGAGGGGGGTTACCTGGAGATGAATGCTGGGGACGACGGGACACTTGAGTGGGACTGTCATTAGCATTGAGATCGAGACTGAGACGGCGATAAGGGAGGCACAGGTCTACGGGGGCGCTGTCACTGGAGAGCGGTACTGATATCGTGCTTGACTCTAAGTCTTCCCGCCCGCCCTTGACAGGTCGCTGATATGCATCTTACGCTTCATCATTGGGAGCAGGTCTGTCCGAAAGTAACGGGATCCGCTGGCGCCGGTCCGAATTGGGAGGATGGTTCGCTTTACGTTGGCCGTTCTGAGTAGCGAGCTGTGGAAGGAAATACTTCAAGTTGTGGGAGAGTCGATTCAGGCTTGTTCCTCTCATCTGCTGCTGACCGGTGAGTGGGCGGCTCGGGCAGTCAGTTCTCTGATTGCCACTTTGACAGCCCAGAGGCACTAATCGTAGCTGTGACAGCCCGCAGGCGCTGAGAGCCCCCCTCCACCGCAACCGATGCTAGTCTGCTGCCTCCGGCGTCCCCGTCTTGCCTTCTCCGCACCCAACCAGCAGCCCCTGCCGTGGGACTCGCTCCTGAAACTCCCACTCGTATATCCCAGTAGCCTCTCCCTGGGAAGCCTTGCCTGCCTGGCCTGGGTCCCGGCAAGGAGCACATGCAGATGGCAGCGTACTTAGGGCACCGAACCAACTAATACCCCGATGAAGATATGAAAGGACAAAGTTGAACCTTAGTAGGACATTGCACATCAGTGTTTTCTAACCCGGAAGCACTGACACTTTCATAAACAAATCATTATAACGCCAGGCTTCACAACTTTGTGATCCCGAAGGATGTGCTGTCTCCCATGCAGCTTGACCTTGCACAAGCAAGCCTTGACCTCGCCCTACAGACAAACGCAAACTAGTTGCCAGGGGATGGTAGGATCAGACCCCAAACACCGGGATTAACAGACCTCTGTTTACACACAGCCTCCGTGAAAGCCGACTGAAAGAGCTGGCTCTTGTCAGGTACCTTATTGTTTGAACTACCTGCACCTGCTAGCAATGTTCCTTCAGGCTTATTTTGGAAAAACAGACTAATTGCTATCTGTGTTTTTTTTTAGTGGATGACATTGGTTCTAATAACAACCTGATGGGACTGGAGGGAATAATAAGTTTCAGTTTCTCAAGGGCATTCCGTGCCCCTGCCCTCTAAAACACAGGTTCAGAAGTATACACACTCGTACTAGCACAGATACCTGTGATTTATAGAGAGACACGGACACGTGCACACACACACACACACTTACACACATGCACATGTGCACACGTTTGCACACACACACTGATGTAGACACCAACACAGTTACACACCCCAGGCATGCGGACACGTACACTTGCAGCAATGCAGAAACATGCATATAGACGAACACTCACAAACAGAAACGCATGCTGAAATAGACACACAAAAATACAGATGCACAGACAAAAAACAACTATACCAAACTAACAAAGACAAAAATACACATACCATTCAGTAGGCACACCAAAGAAGACTCATTAAATGCACCTGCATATGCACACAGGCGCGCCCAAGCATACCCACACACGTAGACACACACCCACTCACTACTCACTAAAAGACCACTTGTAATTTCTAACGAAATATTATTAGAATGGTTGTTCATAAACAATTTTTCAGAAATTTGCATTTTAAAGTTAAATGCAAGGAAAAAGTCGATGTGGGAGCAAGGAGGAAATGCTGTTTGAAGTTCTACCTTCTGTCTATGCTTGGAAGAAAATAGTGCCCCTACCTCTGAATCTCATTCCATCTCACAAAAGCACATCTTGGTGAAAGAATGGCATAGCAGTTCCTGCTCTCTAATGGATGCCTTGGTATCCATTTATGAACCATTTTGCGTTGCTCTTGCTCCATACAGCACGGAGCAAGAGGGACACAAACCTTACATGTGAGTTATGAAGCCACGCAAGGCCACTTTGCGTGGCCTTGAGAGGCTCCATAAATCTGAAGTAAGGCAACACAGTATAAATAACTGCATTGCCTTACTCTGCCCTGGGAAGGCGTTACATGGGTGTTGCGTGGGGGTTCCAACGTAACTCCCATGGCTTTTGATGTAAGTCATGTAAATACAACACATATTGCATTACAAATGCTATAGGTGTCACAGTTGCGAAAGTTATAACTATTGGCATTGTTAATGACAAAGCTATTAATTTAGCTATTTTCAAAAACAAAACATAAATAAAAAATTTGTCATTTACAATACCAATAGCTCAAACTTTCCTAATGCGAGACCTATTGCATTGCAAATGCTTGTTTAGCATGCCGTGGCTACGAGGGAGGAAATCGAGATAGGAAACCCATAGTAAGAGGGCATGTTCCAGTGAAGTCTGGGCCAGGAATGGAGTCTTACTCAATGATTTTAACAAATTCTCATGATAGATGTTTAAACACCCGTTTTTGACTGAACATGCTTCACCATTTATTGGCATCTCCCTTTAGTTTTGTCTCACACACAGAAGATAAAGGGCCCTGTGGCTGCGACAATAGTTCTCCACAGGATACCTTACACTTTGTGTTTCTCTGTAAATATTTTACGCACCCTAGGCGACTGTTTCTTAAAGAGCTTTTAAAAGAAATGAGATTTAGGCATGCCCATGTAGTTCAACTGTATTTACAGCTTATGCCGAATACTCGAACGCTATTTAGTGTTATTTATTTTTTAAGCACAGCTCTAAATCCAAGAAATTGTAGATGTGACTGAAAAGTATAAGCGGATTTGTGATATTGCTCAGGCTCTGGGATATATTACAAATGAATTTTATGCAATTTTTAATCATAGTTTCCTTTATGGTTTGGATTTCTGCATACTTGTTTAACTTGAACTGTAATTATACTTGCACCTGATTAACGGTGGTGATTGAGGTTTACACGGCCAATTCACACATTTTGCACATCTAAGTGATATGCTACTAACAAATGAATATGCGGTTGTCTTCTTATCTTCATAATGTTGTTTGTTTCTTTTATTTATTTATTTATTTATTTTTTTACATTTGTATGGCGCTCAGCTACCCAACAAGGGTTTCCCGGCGCCTATGACATTAGGTTGGGCTAAGGTATAAGCGGAGTTAGATTTTAGCTCAGTTGTTTCTGGAAAAGCCAGGTTTTTACATATTTCCGGAAGCTAGCGTAGTTTTCCTCTTTCCGGATATGTAGGGGGAGTGTGTTCCACAGAATTGGCCCTCTGACAGAAAACGATCTGCCGCCAGTTCTTTGCAGTCTAAAACTGGGAACAGCGAAATTTGCTGCAGTTTGGGAGCGTAGGTTTCTTGTTGGTAGGTAAGGGGTGGCTAACGCTTGTAGATAGGTAGGTGCCGTTTTGGTTTTGATCTTAAAAGCTTGATTTTATGGCTATCACTTCAGCAGGATAAAGAATATTATTACTATACAGCTGTTAAAACTCTGTGCACGGCTGTTTGTGGAGTTTGGAGACATGCACACATAGTTGATTTAGCTTTGTGTAGGTTACATTTATCAATGTACGGTGTTCTCCAGAAGTTGACTGTGATTGGTGTCATATGTATGGCTTACTGACTTATCTCACTTGATTATACATTTTAGAAGCAAATGTGAGTGGGACACAGGGAAGTGGCTTTTCAAAGGGGCAGACTTACTCCATAGGGGATGGGATTAGGGAGGAGCAAATGGGGTTGTATTGAGGGTCAGGGAGAGGTTTATGGAGGGATGTCCCGCACCCACACAAGAGTAAGCCAATTGCTATACTCCGGGGGTGGAGACATGTGCTTACACTATTGTACTAAATATACACATTCGGAGTTTGTGGATACTGAAAAGTAGTATAATTACTGCAAAGGGCAAATTACTCTAAAGTGAAAGTTCCCTTTGTGTATCAGGCCAAAAGCATCTCAGATCCCCCTTTTAAAAGACCCAATTGTGAAAAAGATATATATTTGTAATGTGAAAAGGCTGGCGTTCCCTTTAAATAAATGTATGTAGTCATTGCCCCAGATTTTCTAGTGAATGCCTAAATCATTTGTTTACTTTGATACCTAAATTCTCATTGGCAGAAATAAGCAGACAGTTTTGTGAAAACGCACTCACATGGCTAAGACTTTACATCCCACATTAGCACTGTCCAAGGCTCTATTCCAATTACCTCCGGGCTCCACACCACAGAACAAACAGCTGAGTCACCCGGGATCATCGGGTGAGCTGGGCAGAGGTGTGTCCCTGCTGCTTGTTCCAAGGGCGGGGCTTCCGTACCTGTGCTGTACATTGCTTCACCTGCAGTCTTAAGGCCATCACACGTCCAGCACGTGCTCCGGAAATGTGTGAATACGCATCTTAGATATGTAGGTCATGTATTCTTAGTCTCCTTGTGGACGAGGATGAAGGGACAGGACATGCGTCATACAAACCCATTGGACAGAGTCAAAGACATGCTAATATAGAAAGAACTTTCGCCATCCGTCCATGTACAAGTAGAACATTCATTCGCTCCATCACGAGGTCGCTACTGACGCATGTGAACAGCATTTGTGTATGCATGTGTTTGTACTTGTTGGCACATTCAAACCAGACCTATTGCCTTTCCAAATTCATATGTCTGCCCTATTTTTCCTCCAAGTGCTGTCAGCACAGCCCTGTGGGCACTGCAGCTCCCGTGCACACCAAAAGTCCTAATAATGCGTACGGGGTATTTCTAACTTTGTAAAGGTGTGGTATGCCATGGGTTACCACAGCCACAGGAAAGTAGAGGCTGAGACCAGGAAATAGGATGGCAGGGGAGGAAAACGCGGTGATCTCTCCCAGCCATCTCTCCCACAGCATTGAACCGTCCATACTAGTGCCTGTCACAGACCCCCACAGCCCTCTACCAGAGACCCTACTGCTGCGTTTGACACATCATTTATGGACATTGTGCAGACTCGGCTTTTCGTCCTTCCAAGGTTGATAACATTGTTATAATAGTTCAGTACAAATATTTAAAATGGACTATGGAATGTGTAACTATTGCTGTTATTCAATTTTTTAAATTTTTTCTAGACTCAAGAAGGCCAAGGCTGCTATTTTATAGTGACGTGTTTATTCCGCCTACCAAGAGTTCACACATTGGTGCAACTGCCTTCTCCAAAAACATTCTGGAATTCCTTCCTGAAAGAAACTAGAAACATCCTACACCATCTGGAATCCAGGAAGGTAGCAAAGACTTCACTTTCCTCCAACAGATGACTCCAACCAACATTCACCCATCTAGCAGAAGCACTCATCCGCACCTGGGTGATGGGTAAGACCCATGTGATGCCATCGCTGAGTCTTGCTAGCTCCACCCCACGCCTAGGCTCACCTACACATAATCCTTCCACATGCCCTTACAGTCATACTTACTGATGTGATGCAAGCTTAAGCAATTCTATCGCTTACACTTCTCGCACCAATCCATGCTCAAGCAATAGAGCACGACTCTGGCCAAAGCACTCCCCACATAGGCCCCACTAAACCCCCTATAGACTGGCAACCGAGCACGTCCTATAAAGTAGCATGTCATCTGTCCATCGAAAGCGTTTTGGCACTTTGACTACAGTATCAATTACCATGTAAGTTTGTCTACAAAACAATGCAATCTTATCATAATGAATGTATCACCACGGGCTGCAAAAACCTAGGCGGTTAACATCGGAAACAAAAGTGACATAACATGCTTGACATTTGGAGCTGATGGGCAGAACAAATGTAAATGCCGCAGTAGGGTGGGTTACAGACCTGCCAACCCTTAAAATATTTCTACAGTGTGTAAGGATGAGAAGCTCCTTGGAGAGTATTGGGCCCGACATGGAGGGGTCTAAAAAACAAACAAAGACTTCTAAAGTTGACAGCTGATGCCAAGGTCAGAGAATGTGGGGGGTGGAAGGGGCCTGGGGGAGTGGTCTGACGTTAGACAGGCAAAGTCCTTGTTTGGTGTCAGCTGTGCGGAGTATTAACAAAATCTACAAGTCCTCTCTGTGCAGGCCTTCCATCGCTTCCTCTAAACCATGTGGTATTAGCTCTTCACTGGGTGACCTTGTGAGGAAAGCTGATATCCTGTGACACATGGCACCATGCATGTTGACGTTTTAGGTGAAGGTTACTGTGAATCTGTTGCACGGGCACCAGCAAACATGGTCCTAGTTCTGTTTTTGAGTTTGAAGCGCGTGGCGTGCGGTTTTGTTAATCCCTCCAAAATGGCTCTATAGTTGGGCTGCAGGGTCAGTCGAGAATACTCGGGCCTGGCTTCCAAGACACCAGTGCGATGGGGGTGAAGAGGAAGAATTTGATGAGAAGGTAGAGGAAGGAAAGAGTACTGCGGTTGAGTGAAAGGTGTATAGCTATGAGGTGCGGTGGTGGCCGTGGGGCCCAGGGCTTGATTGGCCCTCAGCACCCCAGATGTGACTCTCTTTTACTACCCAACTGCGGGTAGAGGAAGCCATTTCCCCAGCATGCACTAGAGTCCATGGTACCTCTGCTACAACTCAGAGTTGAATCCAAAAAGCAGAATAAAAGCAAGACAACAGCTGGGCTAATCATAAAAGCAACACCTGTGAGTGATTTGGGTCAAAACTGAAAAAACTAAAATATTGAAAAATGCAGCAAGAAGATGGTAGGTATTAATAAACACACCAGAAAAAAATAGGCTCTGAGGAAAAATGATCAGACGTTGAAAGGAGCATGCCAGGAAACTGACAGTTTTCTCTGAAACATATAAAGATCATTCTAGTTGAAGTGGCCCGAGTTTCATCAATTTCACGATAGGTGGAGAGTGTGCAGGGATATCCACTCTTTGAAATCATAAGCTACTTCCATATACCTCAACTTTTAAACATATTTATGTGCATTTTATTCTCGCTATACCGTGGACGTTGCTTGACGAAAATAACACCAGAAGTGCAAGTGACATGATAGGCCCTTTGACAACATGGCGAAACAGGAAGTGAAATCAGATGATCTATGACCCTAATGACATCAACAGAAGTGACATAAAAGACCTCTGAGACTGGTGAGAACAGGTAAATTATAAAAAAATATATGCAAGCTAAAACAATATGTTCAAGGCTAATAAAATAATACTAAGGGACATCTAGAAGAGAGTCAACATCCAACTCACCCGCTACCTCGAAGACAACAGCATCCTGGACCCCTCCCAGTCAGGTTTCCACAGCAACCACAGCACCGAGACAGCCCTCATCGCCCCCACAGACGACATCAGGATACTACTGGACAACGGCGAGACAGCGGCCCTCATCCTCCTGGACCTCTCTGCCGCCTTCGAAACTGTTTGTCACCGCACACTACGCACACGACTGCACGGCGCAGGGATCCGAGACAAGGCCCTGAACTGGACCTCCTCAATCCTCTCCGGCAGAACCCAGAGAGTCCACATCCCCGTTCCGTTCTGAAGCCTCCGAGATCATCTACGGCGTCCCACAGGGATCCTCCCTCAGCCCGACTCTGTTCAACGTCTACATGGCGCCCCTCGCACGCATCGCCCAACATCACGACCTCAACATAATCTCCTACGCAGACGACACACAACTGATTCTCTCACCCAGGCCCTAGTCGGCAGCAGACTCGACTACGGAAATGCCCTTTACGCCGGAGCCCCGACCAAGCTCATCAACAGACTGCAAAGAATATAGAATGTCTCTGCATGCCTGATCCTCAACGTCCTGCGCCGTGACCACATCACCCCCCACCTGAGGAACCTGCACTGGCTCCCTGTCGACAAAAGAATCTCCTTCAAGCTCCTGATACACACAAACAAGGCACTCCACAAGACCGGCTCAGCCTATCTCAACAGTCGACTCTCCTTCTACGTACCCAACTGGAAACCCCGCCCTGCAGACCTCTCCCTGGCTGCCGTCCCGTGCATCCATAGAACCACAGCCGGAGGCAAAACCTTCTCCCACCGCGCCGCCAAGACCTGGAACACCCTCCCCCTCATTCTACGACAAACCAAAGAACTTCTAACCTTCAGGAGACAACTCAAGACCTGGCTGTTCGACCAGTAGCAACAGCACCCCCTTCCTCCCCACCCCTCAGCGCCTTGGAACCCTTGCAGGTATGTAGTGCGCTTTACAAATCATATGATTGATTGAATGATACACATGTTTCTATAGCTGATTCTATTTAACTCATTCAAATACTTTGGTCTGGATTAAGAATTTGGTGGTAAAAAAACATTAAACTTTCACATTGGGTGAATACAGGTTCGGCGGGTTTGGTAAGTTTTTACAATGTACGGCGGAATCAGTATTTTCTGCGGTTGTTAAATACTGAGGGGCATATTCATAAGAACGTGTGCTAACTATCGCAAAAGTTACGTAACGCAACTTCCAACATAGCATCTATCTCGGGAAAATTATGCCGTGTTAACCAAGCATTCTCAACACGGTGGTATCAAGCGATAGCCTCCAGATCACGCGTCAAAAGTCTGCGTCAAAATCAACGCCATGCCGCAAAAAATGCGAAACGCAAACCCAAAAAATTCTGCGATGAGGCCAATTGCTGTCCAAAAAGCAGCGAAAACCACGCCGCAAAAAATGCGAAACGCAAACCCAAAAAATCCTGCGATGAGGCCAATCGCTGTCCAAAAAGCAGCGAAAACCAGCGACAGGCCTGCAAATCCCACACGTCTGGTGGGAAAATGCACTACAAAAGCTACAAATACAACACACCAGAAACAATCTAAAGTGCGTAGCAACATGGATGCACCCTGACCGAGCGCAGAGGCCGACGCTAACCCCACAACCCCCACAGACCACCAGCAAGGAACAACGGGGTCGGGAAGGCAAGGTAGAAGAGGGAGTGCCGTCCGCAGGAAAACCGGATCAGCATCACGGAGGTGACAGAACACCACCATTAACTGACCCACAATTAGACTACCGTGAATGCAGTCGGAGTGTTGAGGAGGCCAATCGAGGAGGCCAAGAGGCGCTGGCATGATGTGAAAACCTAAACCAGGCACAAACCTGCTGCCAACAGGAAGGCTGCAATGGCAACAGGAGGTGGGAGTCCTGCACCACAGTAGGAGCTGGAGGAAACAGTGGCCACAGTCATCAGTGTGGAGACGGTGCAAGGAGTCGGAAGTATGGACTCAGCTCGAGAGGACCTGACACAACATCAACAGGGTGAGTTACGACCAGGGACTGGGGAGACTGGGGGAGATGGGCACAATGGCATACATGCACAAAGAGGTAAAGCACACTGCACACCCGCAATGACCCAGGATCATGTCCATGTTCCCTGTAGCACACTCCAGCACACACACGTAGCAAGAACAGCACACCCACATTGACGATAATTTGGTACAATCCGCAAACACGACTCTGCATAACAGAGGACACCTGGGTCCCCACACGAGCAGAAACAGGCCTACTACATCTGACAGAGCTGGAAACTGTGAAATGGAACTGTACGCGTACAAACTCACATCCGTCATGTAGACCAAATTTATACGTTCTTGCATCTAAATCCTGCACCACCAAAACAGTCACAATGTACATTGTCATACAGTCTGCATGTAAACAAGGACAATGCACCAACATACATGTCAAAAACAAGCGGGTCCCTTTAGAACAATGATTAATGAATCACAGACTATCAACTAGTGCTAGTGGTCAGAGAACAAAAATTAAGGAAACATGACAATTATTCAATATTGGAAAGTCAAAGCAACAATTATATAACAAAATCCCCAAAAATCATATGTTGGCATTAATATTTATTAAGTACATATATATACAATATTAGTTAAAAACATTTCGTTAAAAATACATAATCGTATGAAAACAGTTGTCGACGCTGCGTTTCGGTGAGTACGTGAATAAACACCTTCTTCAGGACAGTTTTCTAAATAGTAAAAACATTAAATTATTATCATGTACATGTTGCTGACAAGCCTATATATTAAGCAATTTACAGTCATCATTTTCTCTTTTATATTATATTTTATTCACAATTTGTAAACCCTCTGTTACGGCTAGCACCAAGTATACATAATGTGAAATACACGATTGGAAGATAAATATCAACACAAAGATCAACAAGATCAAAAGAAGGAACACATACCTAACCACAATTAAAACGGTGCTAGAATTCAATTTTGCAATGAATCATGAAAAGAGGTAAAATAAAATGAATCCAACAATTCATGAAAAATATCTATTCCCCAAAAAATGATAATGACATATCCCCTGATAAGAATAATGGTCACTAAAGATCAACAAATATCTCAGAAAGAGATGGTGGAGTCGACATTTCGGTCTCGGTGGCGTCAGTCCATCAGACCATCTTCAGGACAGTAGATATTGAATATAAAAAGGACCCTTCTATAATCAATATTCCCACGATTAGTCCTTATCGTGAGTGTATGGTCAAATCCGCGTGCAGTAATGGCGGGATTATCACTGATCCACAAATCAAGAGAGTCAGATTAATGACGATGATTAAATGTACCGATCAATGGCATCAATTTCGGGGGAAGTGATTCAATCTTCCAGTCACCACTTATGGATAATATTTCTATCAATCATAATGTTGCACGGAGGCTGGCGTCAGTCAGAGAATCTGTTCGTTACGCAGGATTCTCTGACTGACGCCAGCCTCCGTGCAATGTTTTGATTGATAGAAATATTGTCCTGTAGAAGGTGTTTATTCACGTACTCACCGAAACGCAGCGTCTACAACTGTTTTCTTACGATTATGTCTTTTTAATGAAATGCTTTTAACTTATATTATGTATATATATATATATATGTGCCTAATAAATATTAATGTCAATATATGATTTTGGGATTTTTTAATATAACTGTTGCTTTGCCTTTCTGATATTGAACAACATGCATCTCCCTTTCACATTGCCGAGGGACACACAACACCCCCAGCAGAGCACAGAAGACCACACATCAGTGATCCCGGAGAGGACCACCATACCTTTGACACCGACGCCCTACAACACCCATGGACATCCCACGCAACCCACTACCAGGACTAGGGCAGCCAAGCTTCTCAGAGGAAAACACAGATCCTGCAACAGACCACACAGCAGGAAGTACCCGCAAGCACGGCTGGCTCACAACACTTCACCGAGCCTCACATGACACTCCAATGCCAGGTGTCAGAACCCCAAAAGGAGGTGGCCGAACAGGTGCGGGTGGGGTCCAAACCCATGTAAGGTGAACTACATCACATACATGGGTGTCTAATATCCTTGAGGGATCACCTACACCCCCCAAAGGAGACCCACACTGTCATGGAGACATATGCAGATGTACATTCCTAGCACAGGACCACGCCCAGGGGCACGCAAATATCAGTCACACACCCATGTTGGCTCTGCGGATGATTGCCCAGTCCACTCCCCTTACGTATTGAGTGGGTGATGGCAAAGCTACATGTCCAAGCTGCAACCCGCTGCCTGCGTCCGCTGTATACCGCAAATTGTAATATCGTACGGCCCAGGGCCCTCATGCATACAACAAAACCACAGGGACACACGCAGATATTATAATGAACTGCCTACAGGCTCGTGCGCCCAGCCCTTTTATTGGCGGCCCCACATGTACAGTGATGCCTGTGCTGAATGTGTGTGGGGTGAGTGTAAGCCGGCCCACATGGAATGCTTGGTGGTGGCAAGAACTTGAACAGTGCACACCAGTGCAACGGAAAATGAAAACACCTGCACAACAGAGTCAACTGCTAAGCAACATGGAGGGAGCCGGAGCAAGTACCGAGGTCAGCCAACATACAAACTGAAGTGTCCGTGAGTGTCAGTGCGCAGAGGTTGGGCACTAGAGCTGAGCGCGCCCATGTGAAGAGAATGTCTAGGATTGTGTCCCTTTTGGATATTCCTGAAGCAGATGCAGTGGGAGGGGTGTCACGCTTGCATCATCTCCATCATTGTTGTCCCAGGTCTCACACGCTGCCTGTGGTGACATTGCTGCGTGAGATCTCCACAGCACATGACCGAAACAGGTATGGACGATGATTCGTGGTACACTGAGTTAGTAGCACCTGGAGTGCTGAGCAGGATCAGGCAGAAGATGGCAACCACGACAGGTGCGAGCAACTCCGTCAGTCTGCCAGTACAACTGTTTCTACACTGGCAGTTGGCGGTTAGAATTTGGTCCTGGCGGTGGTGGTGTGTTCCTCCTGCGGTGATGCTGCGTCCGGGTCAGTCAGGGCTCGATTTGATGTGTGAGCCCCAGTGGCCCACAGTTGTGGCCGGAGGAAGCAGATAGTGCTGGGCCACAGACAGATGGCGTTGATGACCCCAAAGCCATCGCCTCAGGGGCCATCCAATATCTCAGAAAAAGGGGTCCCGGACCTGACCAGCACAGAGTTAGTCGCCCCAGATGCACAGCAGCTGGCACAGGCTCCCTACCACAGAACGGTGACTTGCGGTGCACTGAGGTAGGGCCACGCGTACTGAGCGGGTCATCATTAATGTTGTAGGTGAATGTTACAGAGGGTTGCTGGGGTCAGTGGAATGTGTCCTCCAGGGCATGATGCTGAAGGTCTGATGTTACCTGGAAGCAACAAATGGTGGAGTGGAAAGCGACAGCCTCGTTGCCATAACCAATTCGGGATCAACCACATGAGGATGAAAACGACCCCCCAAGTCCATAGACTCAGACACCACCAATGTACGATCAGTGAGTGTCCATGAATGTGGGAAACAGACTTAGTGGCACTGGTGCTGAGAGGGGATGCAGTGTGCAATGATGCTGGTACACTGATATGAACACAGCCACATGTTGTTGGCTCGCGATGCACACAGTTAGTGACACCCGGGCAGTTGTCAGTGGTGTTTGATCACCTCCGTAACGATGATCCTTTTATTCCGCTAAGCTGCAACGCATCATCCTGTTACGCCTTTCCTTGCATGCTAATATATATATTTTGCCTTTGCATTATCGATGTTGAGTTCCATTTCTGTGGCCTACTTGAGCGCAGCCTAGGCCGAGAGCAGTAGTCCGCGTGGGCCCACAGAATCTTGTGGTTGTGATGTGCTACTAAGGCCTGGTGGCACCACATCAAAGGGAGTATAGTGACATCAAACGTATCATGTGCACATGAACTCGCCTATCAGGATATCAAGACTCAGTTCCAAAAGTGTGACCTACTCATGCGCAGGGCAGTAGTCCACGTGGGCCCACATGCACTTGAGGTTGTGATGCTAAGCACAGACTTGGTGTCACCACATCGACGGGCGTATAGTGACATGAGCTCATCCGATATGAATGTACTCTGCCATGGTGTAATCAAGACTCCGTTCCAAATGTGTGAGCTACTTGTCCGCTGTGTCTACCGGTAGAGTACGTCAACGTGAAATGAATACAGTGGGCCTTGCTCACGGAGGCCGTGATGATCAGAGGATGCTGCCAAGTTCACGGCCCTCGGCCTTGGACATTGCACTGGCACGTGGTGGGCCCTCTTCGACACACGCTGGTGTCAGCAGGTGGCCATTGAGGCCTGGTTACGCAGGGGTGGGCAGGACTGGTTCAGGGACCAGCGTCCCAGGGTGCAGCACACAGGGTCACAGTCAACTCCGCTCAGGGCGTCGGCCTGGTGAAAGGCTGAGAGTTACATGCCTTTTATTCACACCCCTACGCTGGCCTGGCGTACGCCAGGCTGCCCACTCCGCTCACGCTTATTGGGGGAAACGTAACAAGCTACATTTCCTTGATCTCCCCCACTAGCTGGGGTAACATGGTTGTGTCCACTCTCCACTGCACTCCATACACCAGCGGGGTCTGTCGACATGGATATGTGTGTGATCTGCATACTGCAGTCTGTCCAGCACAACCACGCCACACATGGCATTGTGTACATTCCTATTCAACTGTCACTTGCCTCCTTCGCACATATCTGGTCCCACCTCTTCGCACATCCTGCTATTTTGTGGCTGGGGTGCCATGGCATTGATGCCTAATGTACATGGCTGGCCCAGATTCCCACAGTAAGTTGTGCTGTCGTGTCTGGTGGGTGTGCATGTTGTATGTAAGCTTGTGACGTGTGCATCCCAAGAGTTGTGAGTTCCAAGATTGTGGAGTTGAGGTGTGTGTGTGTTCATTTGGTATTGGCCAACGAGCAGTGCATTCCGTGGGTGCCATCCTGGTAGCGCAAGCTGATGGACTGTCGGAAGGTTTAGGAATCATGCACAATGTCTGGCGTGTTGGCGGCGGCATTGGCAGGGATTCCTCGGTGGTCCAATATTGCCTGCACATTGGTGAGATACGTGCGCTTTCTGTTGCTCTTATTGTGTGCAGTGTTGCCATGGGGCACAAGTAGGACATGTATGCAGTCAATGCCCCCTGGCACGTGTGGGAAGCCAGCTGTGGCGTAGATGCCTTGCTTGGTCTCTGGATGTTCCTGCGCAGTGTGTGGGAAGTATAGATAGTGGGGTACCAAGCTGATGGTGTCATCCATGACCGTTGTGAGTGACTTGGATTGGGTTAGCTGTGTGACTCCTCCGACTGGTGCGATGTTGGTTGGAGTGTACCAGTGGCCAACAGGTTCATCACGTCCAGCAGCTTGGCCTGAGGGGGGATGTTGGTTTTCTGCTGTGTTGGTACCGTCAGTCTGTGTACAATGGTGGTCGGATGTGGAGGAGGGTTGTCCTTTTGAACCTGTAGTGGGCAATAACATTCTCTGGTGTTGGGCCTTTGAGGTTGGTGCTTTTTCGGAGAGTAGCTGTCTTTGTCTGCGCTGCCTCTGTGTTGGTCCGGGGGGTGATCCTGGGGGTGGTGGCGGTGGGTGTTGTGTCCCTCTTGGGTGTCTAGCCCACATGATCAGTGGCTCAATAGCATCTGTTTGTTCTTCAGGTGTGGCTGTGGGCTAGCCTCCCTTATGTGTTGCAGGCTGTGGTTCGACTTTACACCAGGTCAGAGGAGGTGTTAGTTTCCTGCTGCTAACACGTCATATCACCTGTTTTGGGATCTTATCGCCAATGTGGCTGGTCATTGAGAATGTTGTGGAGTGGTGTTGTTGCAGCTTTTTGCTCGGGAACGCCTACTCTGCATCCCATTAGCGATAGTTGCAGGGGGTCATCTGTGGCGATGTTTTGTGCGGCTGCTATCGCAGGTAAACTGATGATATGGGCTGTTAGCACCAGCTTGTGACTGGGGTGACTTTGGCTGTGATAAAGTGCTGTTAACTCAGCGATAGCTTCTTGAGAATATGCCCCTGAATGGGTTATTCACTGCATGTGGTAAATACTGCACCCTATACATAGTACATGCACAAAACATCAGGAAGTTCCCATTTTAAGGCACTTGAGTGAGAAAACGAATCCATAGAGAGCAGAACAGCCAAAGCAGCATACAGATGCTACCTATTCGACACTGATCAGTGCGGTTTCATACCAAATAGGCGCACAGTGACTAGAAGACTAAGACACGTTCTTGGTGAAACAAGAATGTCGAATGAGCCCATGGCCCTGGTGTCTCTGTACACAGAAAAAGCATTTGAATCTCTTTCTTGGCAATATATGTTTGAGACACTAAGAGCTATGATTTTGTCTGGGTGTTCATGTCGCTATATATTAACCCCATCACAAGAGTAAAAACAAATGGGCTCATATCGGCAGAAGAAGAATTTGAATGTTACGTTATAAGGGAGTTCACTGTCCACTTTGCTATATGCATTGGCAGCTGAGCCATGGGCTTGCCAACTTAGGGCCTCTTTGTCAGACTTGGTCAATGAAGTGGGGAGTGTGAAGCACCACGTGCCCCTCTAGGCCGATGATCTGCTTGTGTACCTGCAAAATCCTGTGGAGGCATTGCCGCGTCTCCTTACTATACTGGATGACTTTGCTAGACAATCGGGATCCCACATTAATGCACGTAAGTCATTGCTGTAACCAATAGCTAGGCTTTCAGCGGTACCAAGAGCACTGCTTTCCCCACTGGTGATCCCATGGAAAACTGAGGTGTACCGGTATTTGAGCATAATGATAACTGTTATGCTATGTTATGCCAATGGTTTTCTAAAGCGCTCATTAACCTGAGGGTGTCTTGGCGCTAACTTTAATGGCAGAGCAGAAGAAAATGGGGAGAGGAAAATAAGATGCTACATAATATTGAACAACCAGGTTTTCAGCGCTTTTCTGAACTGTAGAAAAAGGGCTCCTTGATGTACAGTGGCAGAACATTCCAAGCTTTAGTTGTCCCCCGCCGACAATTTTTGCCTCCCCAAGCTGCCTGCCTGAACCGGGGAACAACTGCAAATTTGGCTGAAGCTGAGCTTAGGGTCCTGCCTGCAGTGTGCCATTCGAAGCAATGTTGTAAAAAATCTGGGCCTAAGTCACATAGTGCTTTATAGGCTTTGCAGAGTGTTTTAAAGGCGATTCTCTGTCTAATGGGGAGCCAATGCAGTTTTTTAATAAATGTGGGCACAGAATTATATTTTGGAATCTTCAGTAGAAGTCTGGCTGCAGCATTTTGCAGAGTTTGCAGTTTGTTCAGTAGGTATTGGTGTGTGGTGAGAAATAGACCATTGCAGTGATCTAATGTTAACATTACCAGTGATGTAACAATGGTTTTCTGGAGGTTCCTTGGAACGTAAGGTAAATCTTTCTTATTGTCCTGAGAGTAAAAAAAAGCAGAAGAGGTCACCGCATTGATTTGATTGATATAGCTCAGTCAATAGTCTAATCAAACTCAAAGATAACAGATTTTACTAACCGGTATGGGGCAAGAGACCAGTTCCTGTGGCCACCAAGTTAGGGTTCATAAAGAAGTTTGGGCTCTGAACAGTAAAACTTCGGTCTTTCGTGAATTGAGTTTTAAGTAGATCTTATACATCCATGTGTTGACTGTCTGCATGCAGTCACAAAATCTAGGCCCGTGCCGGTGTCATCATTGGCCAGGGAAACAACAATTCGGGTGTCGTCTGCGTAAGGGAGATACCAAAGGATTTCATTGGAACAGCCAGAGGGGTGATGTACACATTTAAGTGCATCGGACTGAACGAGGATCCCTGAGAGACCCCGTAAAAGGAGGGAGGAAGACTGTGAAACAAATTTGCCTAGCCAGACAGCCTGTTCTGTGCCACGGAAAAAGGAATTAAGCAGATCCCAGACTTTGCCCGCGATCCCGATTTTAACTTGTTTATCTATCTTCAGCCTATGATTAGGCATGCCAAAGGCTGCTGATAGATCAAGCAGGATGAGAGCTGCCCTTCCGCCCCATTTCAGTGACTGCCTGATCTACTCGGTAGACGAGAATCCACAATACACTGCTTCAATTTTATGTAAAAAAAAAAGTTGACCAGCATATTGCAAAAGGATTGACTGGTGTCCTTAAGTTTTTTAGTTGTGTCCGTTGCCAATGTAATGACCATTTGAAACAGTTCTTTAGTAGAATTCTTCGCTTCTTCTATCTTCTAATGAGATAGGAAGCTTTTACTTTTGCAATCATTGCCTTTTAGTTTGTCAAGCAGTTATGTTTGACCTTCTTCTCCTCAGTATAGTCTTTCCTCCATCTCTTCTACCTTGGAATGCATTTGGCATGAATTGAATACACACGGATTGATACAGGGCATGCAGGACCCATGGAGTTCTGAGTCTCCTTCCCAATGTCAACAGCTGGATTCATAGCAGTCTCTAAAATGTTAGTGTTAGCTCCCTGTCTGTACCTTTTTCAATACTGCCTCCACCCAATACCACAAAAATACAATAACAGAATGCGATCCCTCATAAATACACTCATATTGGGCAAAAAAGAGAAGCAATGTAGAAATGGAGACGTCAGTTTGCACACATGGCAGAGGGAGAATGCAGGATCCGGGCATGGCGGCATACCACCTGGCAGCACAGCTGCAATCCACGGCCAACTGATTTAGCACTGATGACAATGTGGACAGAAAGCTACCACAATCGCTAAAAGGAGTCACCTGCATGATACGAGACACATTGTCCCTATGGCAGAGATACTGCAGGTGGTGGGGCAGCACATACCATATTCTGTGGATTTATCACTCTGGTGTGTGCCAGAATTTGCTTGCCTGGACTGTACTATAGACATGTACAGGGCTTTAAGTGGGATTACAAAAATTGGGGGTCTCTCAAAGGTGTGTGCCATTGTAATTAAGGGTGTGGCCAAAAAACACATCAGCTAACAATCTGTGCCGCTCGACTTGTATTGTGCTGTTTCTGTTATTGCATCAAGATATATGATACAACAAGTAACATCATACCTACAACAAGTCAGGACTATTGGCTTTGTCAATGGTTGTTAGTTGCATAAGATAAATAAGCAGCAACTATGACTTGTTATATAGAATATTGAGAAAGCTTCCTCTTAAAGCCCTGATGACACCACGACAATGTTGCTGCTCCTGAGTTTCAAAAAGAGAAGGGAAATCGAAAGAGAAAGTGGCTCTCTTTAAAGGATTCCCCTTCCCCTACAAGGCTCACCTGGCATGACGTCATGCTGCTTAACTTCTCTACTAGTGAGAAGTGAGCAGTGTGAGCAGCGCACATCGATGAACCTGCTCTCACGGCAGTCCGGAAAAAAAGGGACCGCCTGTGCCAGGGCACAAAACAGAGCCCGATAGAAACCCAATTCGAGGCCTCTTTCAGAAAACTGCCCGTACTCAGCACTGGTGACACCCGGCCCACTTAAAGCCCTGGACATGTCAGAATGGAAAAGGGGTTCTGACTCGTTTGAGACAGACCAGGCGCATTGTCCGGCCCCCCACCGACAATATAAACAATACAATGCCATTAAGAGGGCAATGCACAAACTCTGGGGGTCACCCGCAGTGCCCCAGCATGATCTGCTACTCTGGACCTACCGGTCCACGTGGACTGTGGGTGCGGGATCATCACGGCCATTAGGGAAGAGTAAAACTCAAACAAACACTCCTTACATGTGCGCGTAAAATGGGAGGCAGACTGCGCCTGGGCCCTTTCGGATGCACAATGGAAACAGGCATTGCTGCTGATAAAAGAGGTCTCAAGTAATGCTAGATTCCGCTTATGCCATTTTAACTATATACACATTACGCACATGACTCTGTCAATGTTACATCATTAAACAATTCACCTCAAGCTGCTGCCCCAAGTGTGACACCCAGGAGGTACTTATTATCAGCCGGTATAGAATTGCCCTAAAATTGCTGCATATTGGTGGGTAATGGGAAGATACTCGGAACACGTCATTAACTCTGCCGTTGACCTCTTCTGCAAGTCTACTGGGGACTGATGTCATTAAAACCAAATATAAAATTAAAAATACTTTTTGTACAACTCACACTCCTGTTGACAAAGCGCCGCATGATGATTCATTGGCTAAGAACTGTGGGGCAGATTTACAACAAAGTAAAGCAGCACGGTGCAGCAAGTCATTTTGCTGCGCCGTGCTGCGTTAGTTTGGAAAGCACAGAGATGCAACATATTTACAAGAGTATATCGCAGCTCTGTGCTTTCACTGCGCTGGCGCACAAACTGCAGCCAGGCGCCGGCGCAGGCACCCTTGCACCAAGGTCCCTGGGTCGTGGGAAGATTGTTTTTGTGCAGGAAGGGGCACCTTCCTGCACAAAAACAATCACAAGAGGCTTTTTCCTCTTTCAATACGTGCTGTAGAATGCAGTACGCATTGAAAGAGGAAAAAACAAGGAGAAATGAAAACATTTCTCCTCCTTGCGCCTCGCTATGCCACCTCTAGGGTGGCGTAGCATTCACACGCATCTCCAGATTTACGATTTCTCGTAAATCTGGAGATGTGCCTTGTTCCATGGGTGTTGCGTGGGAACAGCCACAGCAACACCCATAGAACGCCCCTTCCACGCACACTACTGCATGTGAAGGGGCCATATTTATGAGGAGAGGAAAAGGCACGCAGGGTGGCTTTTTCTCTCCTTGTAAATATGGAGGAGCCCCCTGCGCCAACAGTACGTCACGAAAAGTGAACCTGGATACATGACGTGACTGATTGGAAAACGCCGGAGAAATCAGATTGGCACTAATTAGAACAGATGATAAAGTACAGGAGGATCTTGCACTGTGGAAAGCACAGTCACGTGCACTGATATGCCGCTGGACGAACGCCCTCCTTGAAACTCTGTCATTGTACCCTGTAACAACAAAGATCACTGTCTGCCAACTGTAAAGTTACAATACGATTTGTCCACTTTGTCTCAAAGGAGGCTGTGTCCACAGTAGTGTAATCAATCTGGAGTTGCTGTCCTTGAGGGAGTAAGACACCATGGCCGTCTAATGTGCAAGGGCATGCTGAAGATGCCACCAAAAACAAACAAGAGCATGCATATGGAGGGAGATAATAGACAAAATCAATACTGTTTCAATAAAACTGATTCTAAACCTTGAAATGTTAGGTACTTAAGGGAGAACAAGCACTAAGGCATGACGACTGGTGATACTTCTCCACATCAGTTCTAGCTCATGCCATGTGGAGAAACAATTATGACCATCCTCATTATGTCTGGAGTGGAAGGAATGATAGTGTTGCAGGGATTCTGCTGAATTACAGAACTATGCTTGGGATCATGGAACCTTAGTTGTCAGGGACTGAGTCATCCTACCACCTGAGTATCCATGAGCCCGGGGACCAACTAGCTATAGTGTCTCATTTGCCCTCCTACTCACTCACAGAGGAACAAGTATTGAAGGTAGGCCCGCCCTGACGCGCTCTAGCTTCCTACTTAAGGGGCTTGGTCACTCGCGCGCTGAAACTCTTTCTAACCCTCTGAGGCGGAAGCCGGAGGTTCTCTCGCTCTGATCTTTTAACTGCACTGTTAGCAGATACTTGCTCTTTGGAAAAAGCATTTTAAAAATTGTTGACTGTGATTGATGCATTTACTCGCGCTTGTTTTTTAATAAGCGGCAGAATTACGACTTCGTCTCCTCCTACCTCCCTTCTCCATCTGAGCCACTCTCAGCTGAGTGCTGACGCTGAGAGTTGGTCCCGGGGAGGCGAGGGTGCAATAGCGGCCATATTGAAGGTAGGCCCGCCCTGACGCGCTCTAGCTTCCTACTTAAGGGGGAGGGCCTCTCCGCGTAGCGGACGCGATCGCGGACGCGCCGGATGCCCGCCGGAGTCACGCCAGAGTCCAGCCCGTCTGCGCCCGTCTGCGCCCGTCTGCGCCCGTCTGCGCCCGTCTGCGCCCGTCTGCGCCCGTCTGCGCCCGTCCGCGCTGAGGACGGGCTGCAGGACGGGCTGCCTCTCTCAATTATGTCCTCAGGTAGTCCAACTCGGGATGGCCGTGCACATTATTATTCTTCCACGGCATTATTGTCATTGCGACCCTGCATCCCCATCTCCTGCTCCTCATGCATCCTGCCTCGTCATTACTTCTTATGTGCTGGTTGTGGCTTTTCTACTGGCAAAATGCAGCTCTCTAAGACACAACAGAGCGCTAAGCATTATAGGGGAAAAAGGAAGCCCACCAAGGGTCATACTACTTCTCCTTCCCCGCTCCATTTTTGGAGCCTAAATTGTAGATCGCTTCCTAAGAACAAACTAAACATCTTCGATTTTATCACTGAGGAGTCCCCTGACGCTCTGTTCCTGACCGAGACTTGGGTACAGGCCAGCTCGGGTCCGGACATTGCCGCAGCTATCCCTCCCAACTATGTTGTGCTGCATCAGGATAGACCCTCAGGTAAAGGTGGTGGAATTGCAATCATTTTTAAATCCATTTACCAATGTAAACTGGAATTATTACATCTTCCAGGTAGTGAGGCAGCATTGTTCAAACTGATGATTAATCCTCGAATGACGCTTTCCGGTCTGCTAATTTATCTGCCGCCCGGAAACGCCGCACCTTGGATTTCCTCACTCATTGATTGCCTATCAGCAACACTACTAAAATTGAATAATTTCACCCTTCTTGTGATCTAAACATCCATTTCGATGATGTCAATAATCCCCTTAATAAAGCTTTTCTCTCTGACCTTGAGGTTTTCAACCTCAAACTTTGTAACTCCGGAGCTACTCATCTTGCTGGTCATCTTTTGGATCCAATTATCTCTACCCTTTCATTTGACTGCACCTACTCTGCACACCCGCTTGTCTGGTCTGATCACTATGCGATACATTTCGTGCTACCACCCGGTCTATACTCGGCCAAGGTTCATGTGGAAGAAATTAAATCATCTTATCGCTGGGACAGGCTTGATATAGCTGCTTTTAATCTACGTTTAACTGAGTCTATTCCATGTTCCATCAACACTGAGCAGAATCTGAATGCTCCCATCTCTGGTTGGTTGACAGATGCAGTGTCGGCTCTTGTTCCTCGGTCCAGCAGCAAATGTAGATCCCTGCGCCCACCAGCACCTTGGTACTCGGAGGAGTTGAAAACCCAATGTGCCAAATGTAAAGCCCTGGAGAGGAAGTGGAGGACGTCTTACTCCGCTCCCTCTAAAGTGATTTATAAAGAAGAACTAAAACTCTATCATGCAAACTGCAAATGTGCTAAGGCCTCTTACATTGCTTCCACAATCACTTCAGTGCAAAATTGTCCTCGGACTCTTTTTGCCACAGTTAAGAAACTCACAGGAGCTGATACCGTTCCCGCGCTGCCGGCTTTAGATGGCACACAATGTAATGCCATTGCAGACTTTTTTATATCCAAGGTTGAGGGCATCCATCAATCTCTGGCCTCCCTTCCACCACCAATTGATTCCTCTCAACCTGGCCCTTTCTGCAATGCCTCCATCTCCCCTACTGAGTTCATTTACAACTGGATACCATTTGATGACTCTTCCTTCCTATCCTGCTTAAAAAGCATTAGGTCAGGTTCTCCGCGGGACCCAGTCCCTATGAAGATACTTAAACAACTTGACCTTGAACCACGGAGATTCCTAATGAGGTTACTAAACATCTCTCTAACTGAATCTCGGGTGGAACAGGATTGGAAACATGCCATGGTCGTTCCCCTACTTAAAAAATCTGGTGCTGACATCACAAATCTTGCCAACTTCAGGCCTATATCCCTGCTGCCAGCTTGTTCTAAAATCTTAGAGCGTCATGTTAACACCCAGCTTAATGAGTTTGTTGAAAACGTGGGATATCTCCATCCATCCCAATCAGGCTTTCGCGCTAATTACTCCACCGAATCCGCACTCCTTGGGGTAACCGAGCGACTCCGACATGGTATCGATGGCGGTGAGACCTTTGCGCTTATTCTTCTTGATTTAAGCGCTGCTTTCGATACCGTGTCCCATTCCATCCTATTAGAGTCTCTCTGTTCCCTTGGTGTTGTTGGACCAGCGCTTGCCTGGGTGGCCTCATTTCTCAATGAGCGCACCTTTCAGGTTTTCTCAAACAAAGCTGAATCTGCGATTCATTCCTCTGCCTACGGCGTCCCTCAAGGGTCTATATTGAGCCCTCTGTTGTTCAATATTTACATCAGACCACTTGCTTCTATCGTAGAGGACGCCGGTCTGTCTATATACTCATATGCAGACGACACGCAGATTGTGTTCTCTTTGTCTAGCAGCAGAGTTCAAGACACTTCTGCCCTTAAAATCGGCCTTTCTCGTGTTGCAGCTTGGATGCAAACGCATCTGTTAAAGCTCAACGGAGATAAGACCGAGGTGATCATACTAGGCAAACAAAAAGATCTATGGGGTTCAAGACACTGGCCCAGTGATATGGGTCCACTGCCTACCCCCGTGCCTGTTGCTCGTAACCTCGGTGTCCTGATCGACGACAAACTCTCGATGAGGCAGCAGGCAACTAAGGTCGCTGCAATCTGTTTTAACACTCTTCGTTGGTTGCAGAAGATCATATGGATGTTGCCTGAGTCCACTCGTAGAACTGTCGTACAGGCCCTTGTGATGTCTCGTATCGACTACGGCAATGTGCTTTATCTAGGAGCAGATAAAGCCACAATCAATAAACTCCAGGTTGTACAGAACTCAGCTGCTCGCCTGCTGCGCAATGTTCCACGGAGAACGTCTGCAATGCAAGCTCTACGCGACATTCATTGGTTAAAAATTTCGGATCGTGTTGCCTTCAAAACTTTGTGCCTCCTATTTAAGATTCGTCAAGGTACTGCTCCTATCTACTTGCATAATCTTGCTCAGCCATATCAGCCTGGCCGCCTTCTGAGGTCATCCAACAGTGGCAATCTTGTGATTTCTAGAATCCGACTGGCAAAAATGGGAGGCCGCTCATTTGCATATCTAGGACCCAAGATGTGGAATGCTCTCCCGTTGGCGCTAAAAACAGAAACGAGCCTTCTTGCTTTCCGCAAAAAACTGAAAACTCTTCTGTTTTAAATTTTTCGGTCTTGTGTCTTCCCTCTTTGCAGTTGCTTGTTTTCTTCTCTAGTCTGTCCCTGGCGCCGGGAAACCCACTGCGGGTAGCTGTGCGCAATACAAGTTCAATAAATAAATAAAAATAAATAAATAAATAAGTGATTAGACACCCCAGAACACAATACTCCTGACCCTCTCAGGAATCCCAGTTGCAGGACACACCCTTTCGCTCACACGCTTGTACCGGACCATAATAAGATCTGCCAGAGACACAAGAAAAGTTTAAAATGTTTTTTTTAACTATCGTGCCCTAGTATGCAGTATACAATGCCACAACAAGCAGAAAAATGCCTAACACAAATACGGTTAGCATAGCAAGTAGTCCGTAAATCATAAAAGGCACTCTCATTGTATACTACAGCATAGCCTAACCTCACTCCCTTTCTATAGAACCAAAATGATGATATATTAGAACATCTCTGAGTGTTTCCAGCAGACCCCATACGTCAGTCTATAGATGAAAGATCTACATCTCAGGTGCTTACACACTCCCTTTTCTGGAAAGATCCCTCTCCAAAATGTGTGTTACCCACCCGTGTATACCTATATGACCAAAGTATGTGTTCCCAAACAACAGCAGCCTCTGTGTGTTATATCTAGGTGCTAGGGCCTGACCAGAAAAGAATAACAAGGGGCATTGTTGTTCAACCTTGTCTGTAGTGTTCAGACTAAGGAAAGAGCAGAACGCAAAAACAATAGTATGTTCTGTATGAAAGTTGCAGAGTGGCACAAAGCAAAACTATGTTTGTATAGTAACGTGCGCAAATCACAAGGCAGTCCGCCGCTGGCTCATGCTAACATAAGGACAATGGCCACATGGACCACGTGACAATAGAAGGCCTTGAGGTCAGAGAAATCCATCGTTAGAGAGCATAAGAGTTGCAATGGAAGTACATGTGGCTGTTAAAAAGTTGACTTGGTTGAGAATCGTCATCACTGTGAAGAGTGACTGATGTAATATTGCACATATTCATATTGATCAATGCATGTGCTGTCATAGGGGCTAACAATCATAATGCATTGTAATCTTGAGGTTGAAGGTTAGATTTCTAGAAGGACCAAGTCATTCTAAATTGATCCAGGGCACCTATCACACCAGTTCAGGATAAACAGGTCCACATCACACAGCATTTGCATATTGATAGTGTGCCTCATTTTATGGTTGCAGCACAGGTGTTCTTGTCTATGTGAAACCACCAGGGGCCGTATCTGGGAAGTGCCCCGGGGGCGCAACAGGCATTTGTGCCCTATTTGCGTGCCCCTGGGGCACTTTAGTATTACAGAAGGGGGTCGCTAAAGCTTGCCTGTACGCTTCTGTAATTCCGATAACGCATGTAAAGTGCCAGTGATATCTTCAGAGGGCTTTTCCTTATTTGTATGGAGGCATGACCCAATGAAAATGAGGGAATCGTATTGCCTCTGCTCCGTATTACAGATACAGGTGTAGAGGCTAAGAAGCTGCCAGGGGGCGCATTGACAGTGCATTACATGAAAAGTGGCGCACTGTCAATGCGCCCACTGATGACAGCCCTTTGGAGGGGGTCAAGGGGATCCTGTGGCACCCTCAGACCTTCCATTGCAGGCGGGTGCAGTTGCTCACTGCACCCAACTGCAATGGGATCTCTAAACACCCTTAAAGGTGCAGGGAGGCTGCCACCTGCACTGTGAAACACAGAGCTGCCTCAAAGCAGCTGCTCTGTTTTTCACATTAATGCGTTGCCTCAAGGGCAGCACGAGTTCACGGCTACCCTGGGGTCAGTGTATTCATGTAATAGGTTGCAGTTTCCCTGTTTGTGCCCAGCGCACCTGTTTTAAGGTGCGCCGGGCTCAAACAGGGAAAGTATGCCTTTACATATTAGGGCCCATGGTGTACATGAGTGCAGTCAATTGTCCTAAGGATGTCCATAAATGATTTGCTTTGCTGGCATTGGATTTGTGAGGTCCAAGGGGAACTGTATATGCTCAATCATTATCTCCAAAGCTTCTATCACTTAGCAGACTATTTAGCTGAAGTTTATCTGAGGAATACTATGCACCAACCATACTGTCATCTGTGTAGTGCCTGTTGTCAAGAATTCAAGCACTGCTTGCATTTTATAGAAGACAGGATGGTAGAGGATTCCTATGTTGGGCTCCAGGGTATCTGCAATGATGAAAATACATTTTGTATGGTACCCATATCAAGCCTATGTATTCTTTGGACTGTGCATGTTTATGGGTTCCAGCCTTACTTTGTCAATCCTGGTGTTGCCTCACAATTTGATGCCATTGATTGGTATCCTAGTTACCATCCTTGGGCTGCATGGTTTATTCTAGCAGAACATGGATCTGGCATAGTATGATATAGTGGCCTAGTAGGGCTGCATACACGGTGGTCTACTGCTGAATGCAAGTGTGGGCTGCTGCAATCAGTCTGTAAGAGCTTCACCTGTCCATAGCTGTTTATCTAGGTCTGGCCATGTTTGTAGGTGTGATTTTATTTTTATTTTTTAGCTCAAACAGTGCATGTACTCTGTGTTTTTGCAATATTGTGTTAGTTGTAGTTATACTACTTTCCTCCCGTTCTCCACATTTACCGGAGGTATTCTAAGGTGGTATTTTCCACCGGTTTTCAATTACCTCTCATACTTGTAATTGGGTTGTTACTTACCACATGCGTTATTTTTCGCTTGTGGTAAACATAACATGTGGCAAATATCACATGCCATATATAGAGCATGTGGACCACACAAATGCAGCATTTACTATTTACCACATGTCATAAATACAACATGCATATTTTAACTCATGACCAGACAAGCCAGTAAAATCATGCACTATTTACCCTGGTGTGCAGGCTTTTATAACTTTTCCTAACTGTTAGAAGGTGGTTCTGACCATCTGAGCCGCCCGGATTTTTTGCTTTTTGAACACCTAATTGTTGAGACTTTACTGTGGGAGAGCCTCATAAGTTGGGACTCACCCACAGTGAACTCATGATGAAAGAGACTGTGGGGCCGATTCTGATTCAGGAAAAAAAAGCGTCCGTCCGAATTGTAGCCGGAGCCCTCTCCGTACGAATCGTACACGTCCGTCCGAATCCTGTAGTACAATCCGTACCTTGTCAATCCGTCCAAATCTATGCGAACCGTACGAATTGCAAGGGTGTAACCGTACGACACGGACCCTCACAGCGATTCGTAAACATGCTGTACAACCTGACGAGTACGATCCGGACCGTGTTATGAGGACGTGATTCGCACGGTCCACGTTAGGTAAGGCGATTCATACTGACACCACACAATCACATACACACCGTACGGTGCGTACACCCCATGATCGCATGGGAGTGCACCATACCCCTGCAGACATGGGGTGTACGCACCATACCCTGGGGGGCATTCCGTACCTGTTTTGAGGCGAACTCTGCTTCTCTGGATGTTTTGGGCTCCCGTAAAAAAAAGCGCCGTACGGTGCGTACCTGACACAAATCGTGCTTGCTGGGTCGGGAAAACCTGCTTCGAACCGTACGGATGTTGCGTACAGCGTGTTCCGAGGGTGAATCGTGTGGAGATTAGAGCCGTACAGTCTTTGTACAATTCGTACAGAGTCCTGCTCCTGGTACGAATTGTACTTCATCGTACGGACAGGGACGCTGCAGGGTACGATTTGTACGGGAAAAACGCTCCGTACGGCTATTCGGAGTGGTTTTTCCCAAATCGGAATCGGCCCCTGTATGTGGATTTTATGGGTGTCCCCCCGTCGAGAGTAGGCTGCTTCGCTCCAGCCAGAGTAAGGGGCACCGGGCTGGTTACATGCAGACACATGTGTCCATGCGTGTGCACAAGTGTAGGGGCTGCGCAGGGGAGATTCCAGGCGTGCGCAGCCCAGGAGCAGGTACAGATAGAATGGTGTGGCAGGAATTATGCAGAGCTGGGTAGTGACATGGAATAGACTTTGTACAGTGGGAAAAAACATGTAAGGGAAAGTCAGTGTGCTTTACTATTTTCACTGAAGGACCACTTCATTATTCTCCTATGAAGATGGGGATCACATGGGGGTAGTTTCACTTCCCTAGGGCCTACAAATTCTACTATATGTACTGCTTATGGGTCATTAAGAAATGTCATACTCCTCTGACTCAGCTCATAACCTGAGCCTGGCTGGGACTGACCCTGCCAGGCTGGATTAATGACCTTCCTGCCCAAACTGAAGCACCAGAGGCCTAGCCCATCACGGCAAGCATTCCAAGGGCAGAATTCTCCTCTCCAAAAGGGAGAGAAGGTGGGTGGAGCTGCAGGTTGTCCATCAGCAGCTGTCACCTGGTGCCAGGCACCAAGCTGCTCTGGAGAGAAGGCAGAAAGGGGGCTTTTAAGAGACCATGTGGCATGAGACCCCCCAGGCATGGGCAGGTAGGAGGGAGCAGGGGCAGAGAGGTGATGTGTCGCTGCAGGATAGGTCAGCGGAGCCCCTGCCAGCCCCCTCCGAATTCTTTTAAAAGGCCTTGCACAGGAAGAGGAGCTCTCTGGGGTGTGGTCTGCTGAGGAAGACTGGTGGCGCCATGGGCAGTTGGAAGAAATAACCCCCTGACTGTTCCAGTACCTTGAATTGCGCCAGGAGAGGAGTCCAGGACCAGGGAACCAAAGCATGGGCCTCTGCGAGAGGAGAAGAGAGGCCCAGAAGGAGAGCCAGATGAAAGGCTGCTGCAGGGAGCCAGTGAAGACCACTCCCTGCTTAGTTCACCCTTCTTGAGACCAGGAGGGCAAAGGAAAGTGCTCCCAGTAGCTGGGGCGCACCACCAGGAGCATGAATAGGCCTAAATGGCGCAAATCGGCCACCTGGAGCCTGAGATACACCCCCCCCCCAGAAGATAGGCAACCTTTGACCTCAGAGAGGACCCACGACGAAGTGCGTGGGGCTCCTTTAACAGTCCAAGATGTGCCCCTGGGGTGGGTCAGGTCCCTGGTGTTGCCCCCACAAGTAGCAAAGTCAGGGAGCGCCATCACGCTCCCCGTGAAGTTGCCCAAAAGGGGTGCCAGGAGCCCTCCCAGCCCTTAGCGACAACTGAGGACGGGGAGTGCCATTGTGCCCCCGCAAGATGTCTTTGGAGCCCAGGATCCCAACTCTGGCCCCAGACACCAAGATGGGAAGACGGGGAGCATCATCGCGCTCCCCGTGAAGAAGTATCAGGAGCTGTGGACCCCAACGCTGGGCCCGAAGCTTTGGGCGAAGCCGTGGCGAACCGTTGTGCTCCCTATGAAGACCTTCCTGGGGGAGGGGCCCAGGATCCCCAACTCCGGGCCACGGTGTGCCCCGACGCCAGAAAGCCAAGCCAGGGAGCACGACTTGGGGGCCCAGGACCCCAACACCAGGCCCCGGCGTGGTGGCAGAGGAGGGGAGAGTGCCGTCGCACTCCCCCACAGCAGCGGGAAGGTGGGGTAGTGCCGTCGCACTCCCCCGAGGACCCACCAGACTGGAGGCAGCCTTGTGTTTGCCCCCAGGAGCAGGCAGACCAGAACAGAAGTGCCGGCTCCCGCAGAAGCACGTGAGGGTGCTGGCCAGGCGGGGAGCAGGAGGGGGCAGCCGGGGGTGGGTTACCTGGGCTGCCCTCCAACGATCTGCCTTGCGGGGTGCCCGGGTGGGCAGGGCCCCCACGAAGAGGAGAGCGGCAGTAGGAGCAGCCGGGGGTGGGCTCCCCGAGCTGCAATAACTCACCTGGGTGTCCAGGTGGGACCGGCATTCCCCACGAGGATCCAATGCGTCATGATGCCGCCAGCAGTGCATCTCGGCTCTCCCCAGAGCAGAGGGGAGCCGCTGCTATAATATTCACAGGCAGGAGAGAATCGCCCCATAATGCCTTGCAGGCCCATACCGGCCTGCAAGGAAAGCGGATTGTGCTCTGTCTGGGGTGGCCCCAGGAAGACGGGGTCACTGCTAAGTGCCTACAAAGGTGCAGGGGGAGCTACAGGAGCAAAGAGGAGAAGTCCCTTTCTAAGTCTCTGGGAGACTTGAAAGAAACAACCCTTCAAGGGCTCAGCTTGTGGGTTTGCACAAAGGTATGGAGGGCTGAGCTGGGGATGTCTGGAGAAGGGCATCCCCTGGAGGTGAAGAGGTGCAATTGCACAAGAAGTGAATTTACCAAGGTTATTTCTATTGGGGGACTGAAAGTCACATGTGTAATGTGAGGTCATAAGCAAAGTGGGGTTATGTTGCTGGACATTCCTGCTATGGTGTCTGGCTGTAAATGCTTAATCCTGTGATTATAGCTGGGATGCTTTTTAAGGGCTTTTACTGCAATGCCTTATAATGGTAATCAGCTATGATAAGTACTGTCATTTTAAGTGATGCTTAAACATATATTCTTGCTGCTGTGTTAGGTGAAGAACAACCCAGACTGTTAGCGCCTAAGATGTAGAGGTGTATACTGTATGGTCAGTATGAAATGCTCAGTCAGGGTTATTTGTCACCAGGGCAGGTGTGCCCATTTTAAATGCTTGTTGAGATAATGGGGTGGGTCGCCACTGGAATGGTGCCAGAGGGTAAGGCCCTCACTCCAGGTTATTTTCAACCCACTGCATTAGGGGGCAAGGTGATGTGCATACATGGGAGTGGTGGCACTAGACCTCATCCCCCGGGGGATGGATGGAAATGTTATGCAATGTCACAAAGTAATTAGAACAGCTTATGTACATTTGTAAATTGTTGTATAATATTGAGTAGTGTGTGTTTTTATAAATGTATTCTTCCTTTTATAAAGAAAAGTACAGACTGGACAATCAATTATTGAGTGTTACTTCTGCGTACTGGTAAATGGTGATTACCAGCCCACACCACCTCTCTTGAGTAAGCCTTAGACTGCTCTGCAACGCTACCCTCTGTGACTGAAGTCCTACAATGGGGTGCTAGGTTCCCAGTGAAGGACAAAGGTAGTCATGTTATTTGTGCAGGCCTCGCAGATACTGCCTCGCTTTCCAACACTAACTCAAAACCAGGGCCTAAGTAGGCTGTTACCCTGATATGCTAGTGGATGAACCATGATATGTCCTGGACGTCGATATCTAGGTATAGCCCTCATTTATCATATACTGTCCTGATATGCTGAAGCATGGCTCCAAAAGCCCACCCACAACTCTAATTGCTAAGGCACAACAACCATCAGACACACATCTATTGTAGCAAAGAGCAATAACAGTGTGAGTTTCCTTCACGTTTGTGCACACACACAGATACACACACATATTTTGCATGATTACCCTTATTTCCTAGCACAGAAGAAAATACTTCATACCCCATGTGTCAGTTGATAGACTGAAGAGCTAGAAACAGTAGGAGTAAACTGCCTCAGAAACTCAAAGTAGATCTATTTGGGGAGAGTCAACTCGTTTTGTACAAGTAACATTGTTAAAACAGTGAAATCGTAGGGATTGTGGAGCTTTGGACAATACATATTTTGGAGGGCACTGTTTGGCACAGCATTACATTTATCACCCCTTTTGGCTCATTCAAGCTCTTGTGATGCCAAACAATATTGAAATACTATTTATTTATTTTTGGAGTTTTATAGAGAAAGAACATGACATGCCAGGGTATCAGAGCACTGTACATAGAACAGTCAGGTCAAATATACAAGGTTAAAATGCATAAAGGGAAATAAGGGGGCAATGCAAACACAGCAAATAAATACAGAAAAAACCACAGCGTCTTGATAGATCCATGATCCAAAGAAGTCCACATGTAAATGTATGAGCACAGTGATAAAGCAAACACAGCAAACAGAATACAGAAACCACAGCTACTTGGTAGATCCATGGGACAGTATTAAATGTATCACTTCTTTTGCCTCATTCAAGCTCATGTGATGCCAAACAATATTGAATTACTATTTATTTATTTTTGGAGTTTTATAAAGAGAGAACATGACATGTCAGGCTATCAGAGCACTGTACATAGAACAGTCAGGTCAAATATACAAGGTAAAAATGCATAAAAGGAAATGAGGGGGCAATGCGAACACAGCAAATAAACACAGAGAAAACCACAGCGGCTTGGTAAATCCATGATCCAATAAATCCACATGTAAATGTACGAGCACAGTGAGAAAGCAAACACTGCAAACGGAATATAGAAACCACAGCTACTTGGTAGATCCATGATCCAAAGAGTCCATATGTAAGTGGTCAAGTACATTGATAAAGAATCACTAGTAATTAAGTATTCCTAGTGGAGGAGGCCATTAAGCAGAAGCTTTTTTGTCCAAATTATATGTTAATCTATCAGAAATGGCTCCACGCAAAAACAACAGAAAGCTCAAGCTGCCTGGTGTGTCCTAGACATATAGTACCAAAAGGAAGCTTAAAAAAGCTGTTATTTAGCCATTTCTTTTTGAGTTTGGATCTTGATTTGTTTTATACTTGCAACAACAACATTTTGTCTACAGATTTACAGCACTAACCTGCACCAACTTTGGTGGAATACTCCAATGAAATTTCAAGTAAGCATGTACCATGAACTGACCAGAATGCGAAGGGCCGAACCGTGCTGCTAGGTGAAGCAGTGTGCTCCCACCCTTTCCTGTTTCAAAAGGCTCCCTTGAGCCATTGAGCTGATGAGCTTGTGGAGATGCACCTGTGAGCCTGTGAGAGGTACTGAGACCTGAAATGATTGTGGCACCCTGCTCAGCAACCCCATATAAAATTTGTTTTTGTCTGTACTGATGATGGATGATATCCAGAAACACATGTCTACAGATGTACAGCACTACCCTGCACCAGCTTTGGTGGAATACTTCAGTGAAATTTGAAGTAAGCATGTACCATGAACTGCATTGGCCAGAATGCTAAGGGTGGAATTGTGCTGGGAAGTAAAGCAGTGTGCTCCCACCCCTTCCTGTTTGAAAAGGCTCCCTTGAGCTATTGAGCTGACGAGCTTGTGGACATGCACCTTTGTGCCTGTGAGAGGTACTGAGACCTGAAAAGATTGTGTCAGCCTGCTCAGCAACCCCAAATAAAGTTCATTTTTTATTGTACTGATGACGGGTGATATCCAGAAACACGCGTCAACAGATTTACAGCACTAACCTTCACCAACTTTGGTGAAATACTCCAGTGAAATTTGAAGTAAGCATGTACCATGAACTTCATTGACCAGAATGCTAAGGGGCGAACTGTGCTGGGAGGTGAAGCAGTGTGCTCCCACCCTTCCAACATTTTATGTGGAATCCAGTGTGTAACCAGCTTGTTACTCCTGTTCTAGTAAAAACATACTAAGAGTAACATTTTAGATGTTTAGTGGATAATGAATATTATTAAAATAAGACGTACGCAGATAGGACTTAAATGGTAGCTTTAGTTGCCAACTATTAATTATCACAAATAAAACCCCTTTAACAAGTGTGTTCTTGCTGCAACAGTGGACATCAATGCACTGCTATGAGGATTTTTACCGTTCAATTGGTTATTAATCTAATAAAGGTATCCCAATTTCTCTTCCCATGCCTTTATATGTGTATACCACTGTGGCTAACAGTTACCTGAAGCCCGGCTGAATAAAAGGAATAGGATTGGGCAGGATACAGGAGATGAACAGAAACATAAAGAGAACAGTATAATGAGAGATGTGAATTAGAGGGAGAAGGGAGTAGAGACAGAGATGATGTTGAAAGATATGTGAGTTATGGAGAGAAGTAAAGCGAGAAATGTGAGATAGCCAGAAAGAAAGATAGAAAGGTAGGTAGAGAAGGAGAGGCAGAGTGCATCAGAGAAGTAGAGAAGTAGAGAGATAGCGATAGTGAGAAGGAAATATAACTAGAGGCAGAAACGCACAGTACTCAAAGACGGGAGGTAGAGAAAGAGAGGTAATGTAGAACAAGAGTTCAAGTAGAGAGAGGAAAAGGCAGAGAAAGGTAGTGCTAGACAGAGCAATTTAAGAGATACCAAAAAGACGCAAGGCAGAAGGCGAAAAAAGTGAGAAGAGGAAATAAGAGCTAAACAGGTATAGAGAGTAGTGACAAAGAGAGAAAGGTAAAGAGAGGGGTGAAGGGCAGAAAAGGAAATGTGGCATAGAGCTGAAAGAGGAAACTGAGAGACATACATCACATAGAGAAAAAGAGGTGTAGGTTATGCAGAGGTAAAATGTGCGAGGAAGAGATGGTGCGGTACAGAGTTCTATAAAGAAAAGGTTTAAGAGATGTGAGGTGGAGGGCTGAGTTAACCCCTTGCATGCTGATGACGGCCCCATCAGTCATGCACTACGGCGCTCGTGTGCTGATGACGGCTGGGGGCCATCATAAACCCGCCCACTTGCGATTTTGCCGCACAGGCGCAGAATCGTGGCAGCATGCAAGGGGTTAAAGTGGAGGAGGAGGTTTAGAGAGAGGTATGTGTTTGTATGAGAGAAGAAGGCAGAGATAGATTGAGAAATGAAGTTATAGAGAAAAAGGGGTAGAGAAATAGAGGAAGCCAGAGAGGAGTAAGATATTTAGAGAGTTGATGAAAAGGGAACAAAGGTAGAATGAGAGAAAGGGAGGTGGAGAGGTGAGGTGGTGCCCTAATGGTGAGGTAAACTGAGAGGTTATATAGAGAGAGAGAGCAGTGAGTTAGGAAGAGGAGAGTGGGTCAGAAATATTGACATAAAGATTCTGGTGGTCAAGAATATCAATTTTAGGTAAGTGATATCGATGTTAAAAATATCGAAGTGTTGGGGGCGTGGCTTGAGCGCCGCACAAGATGGCGGCTTGACTCCGGAGCTCCGTCCATCGAGCACCGACACCAGCGATTTTGGCAACATTTCCTGGATTTTCAGGGACACTGTCCTCATTTTCCTGCATCGGAGCATGAGGTGAGCAGATTGATACCAGCTGCGTCCCTCTACTCCGTTTCCATGCGCATTTTTCATGACTGACGCGGCTCGCTTTTCCGGCGGACGCCATTTTCTCTCATCTTTTGCCGCGTTTTCAGTCTCTGTCGGCAGATGATCTACGCTACGACACAGTGCTTCCTCGATGCACCCCAAGCTCAGTAGCCTACCCAATTTGCGCAATGTCGTTGTAACTCCTCAGCAGGAACCTCTCTTTGGCGTTTTTCAGCCTATAATGCCCTTTTTCTTCACGCTAAGTAGCGTTTCACGCTGAGTCATTCAATAAAGCACCACTCTTCACAGGAATTTATCAAACAGGCTACTACTTGCTACTACTTGCCTGCAACAATGTTTGTTCCTCCACGTGATGCAGACAGTTTCCTTTCTCATGCTCAATAACTTTAATGTTCAAAAAACTGTCTGCACGCACGGACCACTCTTCTAAATGCGACTCCGGTCCTTGTACCTGAACTTTTAATTTACTGGTGACCATTGTGTGACGCACTTTTCTTTCTTCTATTTTGTGGAGGTTTTACTGCGTAAATTGTGTGTGATACCGATAACTTGTGCTTTATACATCACAGCACTACTATTCCTTTTTATCTTTCATCATATTAAGGAGTGCCTTCCTCACAGAACCTCTTTTTTCCGAGTCTGAAGTAGCACTGCTATTTATCTCCCCTGCCTTATATGGGGAGACTGCGCACCCTCAAGCTTACAGCTTCTAAGACCAAACCGCGTCATTCCTCAGACTCTGACTCGACGACGCAGACCATGGATGACATTATTCCTCCTAAACCGGATGTTACTCGTGGGGCAATTCCTAAAGCTAACACCACCAGTAAACTTCTACAACCTGGCTCTACGAAACGTCTAAAAAAAGATCCTCCATCTCCAGGTTCTGCGTCTCCATCCACATCCATGGATCTTATCCTTGAAGAAATCCGTGCACTTAAACCCTTCATGGCTGAAACTACTAAAACACTGCAATTTCTTCATGATAAATGGTCCACTCTCGAATCCAGAGTCCTTTTGGTAGAACAATCAACGGAAGCTCTTCAAACTTCCTGTTCTAGAATTTCAACGTTGGAGAAGGATGTCTCTCTTTTAAGGCGACAGACTGAGGAGTTGGAAAATAGAAATCGTCGAAATAACTTACGCCTTTATAATCTTCCGGAGCTCACAGAAGGGTCCAATCCAACCACCTTCTTCCAAACCTTCTTACCAAAGATTTTGGATCTTCCACCCTCTACCACACTTAACATTCAACGTGCTCATAGACTTGGTCCGAAAGTTTCCTCCAAACCCCGTGGAGTCATCATGCTCTTCCTACAATATACTGACCTACTTCAAGTACTCTCGGCAGCCAAAGCTAAAAAACAGGTTATGTGGGAAGGTCACCGTTTGTATCTCTCTCAAGATGTAGCTAAAGTGACAGCTGACCGCAGGAAACAATTTCTTGATCTACGACCACGACTGCGAGACCTTGGTGCCAGATTTGGTCTCCTCCATCCTTGCCTCTTCAAGGTCACTTATAAAGAGAAGACAACAACTTTTGAAGATCCACAAGTCCTTGAAGAATTTCTCTGTCACCATGAAACCGTCAACATGGACACTGCAAGACCAGTTTAATTATTCATGTTTTCTCCTGTTCGACTAAAATGTTCATCCTTTTGTTTCCCTATTGTACCTAGTCTCGATTTCCTTCATCCTATTGTATGCACCTATTCCTAGTTTCTTACGTCCTAGTATTGCGCAGTTTCTATATTTGGTTTTCTTATGTACTCCTAACATCTTCTTTTCCATTTTTGTCTTCTTACAGATCCTCTCCTCATGTTCTCCATCCCGGTGTATTTTTGCTCCCTTCAATTGACCCTAAGCTGGTTCCTCAGGTGTTCGATGGCGTGAGTTTCTGTTGTTGATGTCGTCCTCTTCTGGCGTCGTCACCCCTCAGTTCTCATCTGTATTTGTTGTTATGTCTCTACTCCTTCATATCTTTCTTCTATTCTCTTTACTGTCCTTTTTCTCCATTTTTCTCTCCTTACTCTTCTCTCTTCTTCTCCATTACCTTCCTCTTGATTTTCTATCTTTATGCATTTCACCTACAGCCTCTCTTCGCATTCTTACTACATCTCCCCTTTCCTCTCCACTCATTTTCTACTTTTACTACTTTTACTGCATCATCCTTTTTTATCTTTTTCTTAATATTTTATATTCCGAGTAGTTACTTGGAATGTTAAGGGTTTAAATAACCCTATTAAACGTCAAAGAGTTTTAACACATTTGACTAGACTTAAAGCAGACGTAGCCCTCCTCCAAGAATCCCACCTTACAGAAACGGAGGCTACTAAACTTAAACGTTCTTGGGTGGGTCATGTCTTTTACTCTCCCGCTTTAAGTAAGAAAAATGGTATTATTATATTATGTCATAAAAAGTTAGTTGTTTCAGTTACTTCACAAGAATGCGATGTTAATGGTCGTTGGGTTCTCGTTAATCTTCTTATTGATAAAATTCCTTTAGTTATTTTTAATGTATATGCTCCCACAGGTGTTGATAAACTGTTTTGGCCTGCTATTTCTGATAAGCTTGTAACACTTAATGAACAATATGTTATTTTTGGTGGTGATTGTAATCAAGTTTTTGATCCCTTTTTAGATAGAAATTCAAAAGTTAAATTTCTTCCCTCCAAAATGCATTCCCAGTTTGTCACTTCTATAAAGAATAATGCTTTAGTTGACATTTGGAGGCTATGTAACCCAGCCCTTAGAGAGTATACTTTTTATTCCCCCACTCACCACTCCCAATCCCGTATTGATTACCTTTTCCTCAGCAAACCCCTAGCACAACTTGCTATCCATTCAGATATAGGTTCCATTTTGATTTCAGATCACGCTCCTGTTTTTGTTGATATTGACCTTATCCCATTCTCCCCTCACTCAGGACGCTGGCGATTTAATAATTCCCTACTCCTCGATTCCAATTTTTGCACCCGTTTTAATTCCTTTGACACCGAATTTTTTACAATTAATCATCTTCCAGAATCCTCCTTTCCCATGATATGGGACTCATTTAAAGCGGCTGCAAGGGGTTTTATAATTAACTTTGTTTCTCAAAAGAAAAAACAATCTATTTCTAAGTCAACTCAAATTTTAGATAAAATTAAAAAGCTAGAATATGTCTATTACAATTCTAACTCTGAATCTTCCCTTTGCGAACTTATATCTGCCAAAATTGAGTTTAATAAATATACCACCAATGCTGCCTCGAATTCCCTTCTTAAATGTAACTCCCGCTATTATGGTGGACAAAACAAAATGAGCAAACTTCTTGCAAACTATCTCAAAATACGTACAGAAAGGACTAAAATTGAATCTATACAAGACCCAGCTGGTGTCTCTTTGTTTAAAGACAAGGAAATATTAGCTCAATTTGTTTCGTTCTACAAAACTCTATATACTCCCGAATCTACTCCTGACCCTATTGATCTTCTCACATACTTTCAAGATATTCCTTCTCCGGATTCTTCCCACATTGATTTCCAACCGTTAGATTTGGACATCACCCTCCCTGAAATTTCACATGCAGTCTCTGTTCTTCGTCGCGGTAAAGCACCTGGACCTGATGGTTTTACCATTGAATTCTACAATCATTTTTCTTCCCTTCTTCTCCCTAAATTACTTTCCTTATTTCAATCGTTCTCGGCTTCCGGATCTTCTCAAGGAACTTTCCAAGAAGCATTAATTTGTTTAATTCCCAAACCAGATAAAGACCACACCCTCTGTAAAAATTATCGTCCTATCTCCCTAGTAAACACTGATTATAAAATTTTTGCTAAAATCATAGCTCTTAGATTAGATCCCCTACTACCAGACATCATTGGCCCTGAACAATCCGGATTCGTTAAAGGTCGTTTATCATCAGACAATTCCCGTGTTTTCTTTAACATTCTGTGTAAAGCCCCCTCCCTATCTACTCCCCTTGCTGCTATCTCTTTAGACGCCGAAAAGGCATTTGATCGAATAGGTTGGGACTTTATGTTTCAAGCTCTTCGTTGGTTTGGTTTCCCTCCTAAATTTATTTCTCTTATTTCCTTACTTTACTCTAGCCCCCACGCATCAATCTTTGCAAATGGTATGATTTCAGATTACTTTCCTCTTCAAAGAGGGGTACGTCAAGGATGTCCTCTTTCTCCTCTTTTGTTTATTCTAGCTCTAGAGCCCTTCTTAACTAAAATTCGTCTTGATGATAATATTACTGGTTTCCAATATGAATCCCACAATCAAGCTAAATTATCAGTATACGCAGATGATATTTTATTTTACTGTTCAAACCCCCAAACAACTCTCCCTTCCTTCCTTAATCAAGTTTCTTCTTTCTCAGCTGTTTCAGGTTATCGTCTCAATACTGACAAATGCGAAATCTTACCCTTAAACCCTTTATGTCAAAAACATCTCTTTGACTCTTCTGGCTTTTCTTGGCAACCCTCTAAGATTAAATATCTGGGTGTTTGGTTTGCTCCCCGCCTCCCTGACACACTTAAATTTAATTTTGAATCTATATCTAATAAAATTAACACATCAATTAACCGATGGAACCCTCTTTTCCTTTCTTGGTGGGGTCGTTTAGACTCCATTAAAATGATGCTAGCACCTTTAGTTCTATATACTATTTCCATGATTCCTATTCGTATTCCTGACCATTACTTCAAATCGATAGATTCTCTTCTAATAAAATTTTTATGGAAAGGTAAAAAATCTCGAATAGCTCTTTCTTCTTTGAAAAAAGATAAATCCTTAGGCGGAATCAAATTCCCTAACTTTAAATCTTATCACAATGCTTTTTCCTTAAAACAAGCCGTGCGTTGGCTCTCCTCAGATCTTCCTCATATTCCTCCTTTATGGCTTACGTTGGAATCTTCTTTGCTACATCCTTATGAATTCACAGAAGTTCTCTCCTTTTCCTCTAATGTATCATCTCTTCGTTCCCCCATCATTTCTCACTCCTGTTCTCTTCTTCGTCCCTACGTACTATCCAATTATCCCTCGGCTTCCTCTACTCACACCCAACCTATCTGGCATAATAAATTCCTCAAAATCCGTAACCGCTCATTATATTGGAAATCCTGGCATTCTCTTGGTTTAAAATGGATTTCCCAACTCCTTTCTAATAATCATCCGCTTCCCTTTCAGGACCTTCAAACACAATTTTCGCTGCCCTCCTCTTCCCATAAACAGTATTTAACATTGATTCCTTCCCTTACCCAATACCTTGCTTCACTCCCAATTACCAACTCTATCCCTGTCACTCATCTTTCAATTTCTAATGCTCTCGATCAATCCCTTTCTGCTTCATTTATATATAAATCCCTGCAGTCTTCTACAGATCGAACTAAATCTAAGGTTGAGTTGGCTTGGGAAAAAGATCTGTCTCAAATTTGGTCATTCACTTTGTGGGATAAAATCTGGTCCAAAATTCACAGTACTTCCAGAGCTGCTAACACTACACAAACTTTATTCTTTATATATAATCGTACACTTTTTACTCCATCAACTTTGTCTTCATTCTCCCCAGACACTCCATCCACATGTTGGTCCTGTCCTTGTCCCTTAGCTGATTTGAAACACATGTTATTTGATTGTCCTCACATTTTACGTTTTTGGCACTTGGTTTGGTCCCAATTACAAAAGATTTTCCACTTTACTTTTTCTTTTTCCATCATTCACATTTTCCTAGGTTCTCTTTCCCCTGCTTTCACCGACTCGCATCACAAACACAAATTGCTCGACCTCTTAATAGCCATTGCTTTTCATCATATTACGTCACATTGGAAACGGGCTAATGATGTTTCCTTTACTGCTTGGTGGAATGCAGTTTGTTTTAACCACCGTCTCGACACTAATTTTGTTTCCCCCATTTCCTTAGCAATTAAGCGTGACCTTTTATGGATTCCCATCACAAACTATTTATCTAAGATTGCTGGACCTCCTCCCAACTCTCCAGTACGCAATGTTGAAGTTCGTAAACCACCATAAGTGCATTTTCTTATTTGCTTATAATGGTTCTCCATTGCATCTAATGTTTATCATTTTATTTATATGCTTTTCTTATTCCAGATGATTCCTTATTCCTTTGTGTTTCCTGATATTTATTACGATTTTTATTTTTCTGTATGACATAGCTTTAATAAGTTGCCATTATTTGTAAGAGAGATTTTTAGCTTCCTTAACTTATGATTGTTTCTTCATTTTCTGCCTTTTCTGCTTTTGTCTGTTTTTATTTCAATAAACTTCAAACTTAAAAAAAAAAATATCGAAGTGTTTAATATCGTTTGCCAATATATAGATGTTAAAAATATTGTTTGTTTTCTATTGTTATGTATTTTAGTAATTATTTTATATGTATGTGTTGTATTTTTTTTGTAAAAGAAATCTTTATATTTTTAATATACGTATTACAATTTTAGTAGTTATAAGCATGGGCGAATTTTGCGAATTCGCAATTCGTGAATTTGCGAATTTGCGATCCGCAAAATCCGCGAATTTGCGGATTCGCGGATTTTGCAGATTGTGTGGGTAAAGGCTGGGCGGGAAAACGGTGTACATCGCTAGTGTGAGGGGCAGGGCCAAACGGGCAAGGCTTATATGCGAGTTCACATGCCTCTTGTGTGCATAAATGGACAGGCACAGATCAGAGAAGCTCGTGGTCACAGGAACTGCACAGGGATTGAGCTTGTGAAAGTCAATAATGCAAAGGCCTCCATCAAGCATCAAAGCTAATTTTCGGCACCCCTGCCCAGCCTCAACAAAACTCAAATTTTTGGGGGGCTGATTAACTTTGCCATCACACCGAAGAGCGCAGGGGTCCCTTGAGTGAGCTGCCTGCCAGTGCCCATCATCCTGTAACTATTTTAGGATGGCGCCGGCAAGCTGCCAGCGCCATCCTAAAATAGTTACTAAATTAGCTTCATCAGGAAGCACTAATAGATCAAATAAAGCAGGTGCTCAAGTACCTGCCTTATTTTATCTATTAGTGCTTCCTGTTGAAGCTAACTTAGTAACTATTTTAGGATGGCGCTGGCAGCTTGCCGGCGCCGTCCTAAAATAGTTACAAGTTCAACAGGCTTGAACTTTTGCCCCCCAAATCTGCCGCTCGCGGATTTCGCGGATTTTCGGTAAATTCGCGGGAGTTCACGGATTGCGTATTTACCGAAAATCCGCGAAATCCGCGAGCGGAACGGATTTTGCGCTCACCCTTAAGTAGTTATTAACTTTATTGTATTTAAATTTCACGTTTTTAGTTCTGTAGCAAGTTATGGGTTTGTAGGGGAATATGGTGGGAAGTAATTTAATTACATTTATTGATTATTTTGTATTTATTAATATTTGTTTAATTGAGATGTTATAGTGTTAAATGTGTAAAGTAATTTATTATTGATTAATTAAAATTAATTAATTGGGAATTATTCATGGTGATTGTGTAGTTAATTTTAGGTGGGTGCTATTAGTGTTTATATAGGTGTTAAGGGTGGAAATAATTTATTTTTAATTGATGAATTAATAATTGGAAGTTAATTAATTGTAATGAATTAATTGGTAAATAATTATGGTAAATGTGTAAATACTTTTAGGTGTGTGGTGGTGTTTATTGGTGCTAAGGGTGGGAACTAATTTATTTTTAATTGATGAATTAATAATTGGATGTTAATTAATTTCAATTAATTATTTTGGTCATTAACAATGGTAATTGTGTAGGTAATTTTAGGTGTGTTTTTGGTGTTTATAGGAGTACAGGGTGGGAAGTAATTAATTTGTTTTTAATTAATTAATATATAGTTGGTAATTAATGTTAATTATTTAATATGTATTTTGGGTAATTGTTTAATTTGTTGACTGTTGTTTATACTTTTAAAGTGGTAAAGGGTGGGTATTAAATATATTTTAATTACTTTATTATTATTTGTTAATAGTAATAGTTTTTAATTTATAAAATTTAAGTGTGTTTGTAAATATTTTCTAGTTTAAAATAATTTTATTTTATAAATGTATGCATTATTGTATATTATATATTATTTCTAAGTTTTATATATGTAATTAATATTATACTATTTGTAATTTAGATATATTTAATATATTTGATTTTTAATTTCTACATATTATTTGATTATGTTTATGATTTTTTAAATAATTTTTAATGTTTGAGTGTGAATAGTGATTTTTGTGTCTTTGCTATCCAACACATTCCCTAACACTGCACTCACTGGAGTTGGAATTGTCATTTTTACCCCTCCCCTATCCAACACTTTTCTTACCGTTGCACGGATTGGAGTGGGAATAATAATTTTTACACCTCTGCTACCCAACGCTTTCCCTACTATTGTACTCACTGGATTAGAAATAGTAATTTTTACACCTCTGCTATCCAACACTTTACCTACTGTTGCACTCACTGGAGTGGGAGTAGTAATTTTTACCCCTCTGCTATCCACCACTTTCCCTACTGTTGCACTCACTGGAGTTGGAATAGTAATGTTTACATCACCACTATACAACCCTCTCCCTACTGTTGCACTCACTGGAGCGGGAGTAGAACATTTTTACCGCTCCACTACCCAATACTTTGCCTACTGTTGCATTTACTGGAGTGAGAGTACATTTGTTTACCCCTCCGCTATCCAACAGATTTTCTACTGTTGCATTCATTGGAGTGGGATTGTAATTTTTACGCCTCCGTTATACAACACTTTTGTTACTGTTGCACTAATTGGAGGGGGAATAGTAATTTGTACTCCTCCGCTATCCAGCACTTTCCCTACTGATGCACTCACTGGAGTTAGAATAGTAATTTTTACACCTCCGCTATCCCACACTTTCTGTACTGTTGCACTCACTAGAGTGGGAATAGTAATTTTTACCCCTCCGCTATGCAACACTTACCCTACTGTTGCATTCACTGGAGTGGGAATAGTAATATTTTCCTCACCGCTATCCAACACTTTACCTACTGTTGCATTCACTGGAGTGGGAATACAATTTTTTTACCCTCTGCTATCCAACAGTTATTCTATTGTTGAATTCAGTGGAGTGGGAATAATAATTTTTACTCCTCCGCTATCCAACAGTTTCCCTACTGTTGTACTCTTTAAAGTGGGAATAGTAATTTTATCTCCTCTGCTACCCGACACTTTCCCTACTGCTACTTTTACTGAAGTGGGAATATTCATTTTTACACCTCTGCTATCCAGCACTTTCCCTACTGTTGCAATCTTTGGAGTAGGAATAGTAATGTTTACTCCTCCTCAATCCAACACTTTCCCTACTTTTGCATTCTTTGGAGTGGAAATAGTCATTTTTACCTCTCCGCTATCCAACACTTTCCCTACTGTTGCACTTTTTGGAGTGGGAATAGTAATTTTTACTCCTCCGCTATCCAAAACATTCCTTACTGTTGCATTCTTTGGAGTGGGAATAGTAATTTTTGCCTCTCCACTATCCAACACTTTCCCTACTGTTGCATTCACTGGAGTGGGAATAAAAGTTTTTACCCCTCTGCTATTCAACAGTTATTCTACTGTTGCATTCAGTGGAGTGGGAATAGTAATGCTGCCTCTCTGCTATCCAGCACTTTCCTTACTGTTGCTCTCACTGGAGTGGGAATAGTAATCTTTACCCCTCCGCTATCAAACACTTTCCCCACTGTTGCTCTCACTGGAGTGGGAATAGTAATTGTTACCCCTCCACTATCCAACAATTTCCCTACTGTCGCACACTTTGGAGTGGGAAAAGTATGTTTGTTTCCCCTCCGTTATCCAACACTTTCCCTACTGTTGCTCACACTGGAGTGGGAATAGTATTTGTTTCCCCTCCATTACTAAACATTTTCCCTACTGTTGCTCACACTGGAGTGGGAATAGTAATCTTTACCCCTCCGCTATCCAACACTTTCTCTACTGTTGCACTCACTGGAGTTGGAACAGTAAATATAAATTTTTTTTTCTATCTAATACTTTCCCTACTGTTGCACTGATTGTATCAGGAAATTTAAGTTTAAATATTTTCAATAGTTCAATGTTTTAATTATTATAGATGTTTTTATTTTAAATTATTGACATATATATGTATATTATTTTTATATAATTTAAAAGTTTTAAAATAAATTAAAGATAATAGTTTATTAATTATTTGAAAGTAAATATATATATGTATACATTATTATGTTTGTGTGCTTATTTTTTAATTAAGTTTATTGGTTATATTTTGGTAAAATGCATAATAAAATTAATATTTAATATGTATTATTTTATTATATATATATATATATATATATATATATATATATATATATATATATATATATATATATATATATTTGTAGTCTGCCCTCTGACTTTGAAAAATGTTTAGAGGAATTGTTGGGGCGATTGAAAGCCAGGGGCTACTCTGAGAAAATCCTGAAGGAAGCGGTCGAAAAATCCAAATTGAGACCCAGAGAGAGTCTGTTCCCTTCCCGACAACCTGAGCCAGAAACCAATATTGCACTTGACGCTCTACAAGATGTTCCTAGAATGATAACAGCCTTCCGCAGTGAGGACAGGAAATTGAAAGCAATCTTTAAAAAGAATTGGCCTATAGTGCTGAGTGACCACATATTAAACACCAGGTTACCAGCCAATCCCACTATTACCTTTAGACGGGCCAAAAGTATGGGATCCGTGTTAGATAAACCGGCTCCTGAATTAAAAGCTAAAACCCCCTGGTTAAAACCTTCGAGGGGTTTTTTCAAATGTTCGAGCTGTCGCGCATGTAGATTTGGAGTAAACACATCCCAGTATTTAACTCCATTTTCTTCTGAACCCAGAAAGATCTTGGGCAACTTCAACTGTAAAACAGATTTCGCTGTGTATGTCCTGACATGTACCTGCGGCCTACAATATGTGGGTAGTACCAAGCTGCAGGTGCATGTCAGGATCTTGCAGCATTTGCGCGCTATTTTACATAGTGACCCTGCCTACCCGGTGGCACGCCACTTCAAAAGAGTGCACAATAAAGATCTCTCGTGCTTGAAGTATTTTGTAATAGGGTCTGTGCCACCTATGACCAGAGGAGGGGATAGGGAGTCACGTCTAAGACAGCTTGAAACTAGGATGATATTGGAGCTCGATACACGCTGGCCTAATGGTTTGAATAATATAGATGAATTACACCATTTCTTATAACCGTATCTATTTCCTGTCGCTGTTCATTCCTGTTGATAAATACAGACCCATCCCCATTATCTTTCTCCCTCTTAGTTAGGTTCCCTATTTTGAGGTTGAGTTTGGGTCTGTCCATTTCTGTCACCTTTATTGTATATATGGCTGTATATACTTTTTCTACTGAACTGTAAATTTGGAATGATTTAAGTCCGTAATGAATTGTTTTTATTTGTAATATATATGTATTTATGTGTATATATTGATCTATGTTGTATACATTTATACATATGTATCTATATGATGAGTCTTACACTTTTTGTACTTTTGTAATTTTCTACTTTTCTACTTTTCCACCTATTTACAGATGTTGATACAATTTTGATACCATTTTGCTACTGTTTTTTCTATTTTTCTATTTTTCTATTCTTGTACATATATGATTAATTAATAGTACAATGGAGGTGAACTCTGTAAATAAGCATATGTAAATTATTGTGGGTTGTAAATACGAGGTTTAGACTTATGTATAGGTAGACCTAGGAAATTGAAAGGTCATTAGATATCGACACATGATTATCTTAAACCCAGATTTTGGTATATGGTTCTAGGTTCCTTCCATTTTAACTATTTATACTATTTATTATTATTAGAGTACGTGACATATACACATGAAATGATAGGATATTTTATAACCCACTATTTATCCACCTGTCAATATATATTTGCTTATCGTACTTGATGTAATGACTGGTATTGCACTTTAGCTGGTTTAGCTTTTCTTCCTCATGCACTTTTTACAAATGTTGCACTTTACTCACTTAGCACTTTTCCATACGACTGCTAGTACATTGACGGATATACTCATATGCCTGAATTGTATATATTAGAATTCCCCTGTTATTGTTTATCTCTAAACAGATGTTTATCTGTTTTTAAAGTAAAGGAATATTTTCTATTATACATAGGTTTTATGAGATACATGAATGCCATAATGGATTTAACCAGTGAGAATTCATGAATCATGATTATAGATATCTGGATTTAACCAGTGATGTTTTTTCTGTCTTTTGGTAATGTTCCATTGGACACACTGTCACTTTACTGCGGTAGTATGTTGTTTATTTCTATAAAGTCACATGACTCACTATGTCACTGTGAGGGGTTGGTCACTATGTGTAATTAGCATATAAAATAGCATTGAGTTTGATGTACTAGTTGCAGCGTGAACAAGGGCACAACTTGCCAGAAACGCGTAGCTGCTTTCTGTTGTTCAATAAAAACAACTCTGCTGATGTGCTGTGGTCCGTCTCCTTCCTGTTTGCTGGTGTGCTGCGTGATTGCTGAGACACCGAGAGATCAGAGGAGTCACGTGTTGGATATATATATATATATATATATATATATATATATATATATATATATATATATATATATATATATATATATATATATATATATATATATATATATATATATATATATATATATATATATATATATTGCAGTACTCCATCCACCAGAAATCCAATAGAGCAACACGGATTTGGATAGACACGCGGACCCAATTTCTTTGTGCTTTTTTATTTATTCAATTTTCTGCCCTGCATCCCATGCCGCCATGACGCGTTTCGGTCCAACCTGGACCTTGATCACATGACGCGTTACTCATGGGTAGGCGCCAAATTTAAAGTGCAAAGTTCGCAGATACAAAACAGCTGTGTATTCACACATATAGAGCTGGAAAACAGACTATATAATACAATATCGATGTAAAATACTGCATATTAGCTGAAAGAGCCTACAAAGGAATGTACAAATCTAAAATCCTAATGTTAAAATCTCATTAATGTACAAAACTTAATACATAATAATTTACATATGTATTATAAATAAAGATATAAAAAACTCTTTAATTCTCTCTAAAAAGTTTTAACTATACAAATACTGAAATTTCCCAGTAGCCACACAATCTAAGTACTTAGATACAGTCTGTAAATTTCTGCTAAGAAAATAAGGCCCAAGTGGGCAAGCACTTCAGATAGGCAACCTAAACCCAAAAACTTGTGATCGATTATATCAACTGCCTAAGTGTCCATGGCACAAAATGGCGTGATATATATAGTAGATAAACGTAATAAGTGAACACAGTTTGAATCAATGAAGATCCCAAAAATATAAGCACCACTGTGTAAAAAGAATTGCTAATAAGTGAGATGTGTTGTTAAAAACAAGTACATTATTTCATTCCAAAAAGACGCAAGATTATAAATTCATTACATAGTACGACGTATAAATGGAGTTTAACTGATGAGTTAGAAAAGGTAATTAGCAATATATCAAGGTGGACTCCATAGGATAATTCATATCTCCAATTTGGCATAGATGTATAAATAGTATACTGTATCACAGGTTTCATCAGAAATAAAGAGAACAATCTCCACACAGTATGTATATATATATATACATATACTAGCAGCCCGCCCCGGCGTTGCCCGGGGCAGAAGGTGGCTGGGGGCAGCATCGCAGCAGGAGAGGCGCAGCAGAGTGGCCGGGAGCAGCAGAGCGTACTTACAGTGTTTCCTTGCTCCGGGTTTGCTGGTCCTGGCCGTTTTTGCCCACGCTCATGTCGCTGTTCCCCCCGACGTCCCGACTTTGAGGAAAAGGCTTCCGAGCACTCATGGCCCCCGCCCGTCCCTCCGCCCGTCCCTCGGTGTGCACCCGCGGCTCTTGTCCGCTGTTTCTCCCGACGTCCCGACTTTGAGTAAAAGGCTTGCGAGCACTCATGGCCCACGCCCGTCCCTCGGTGCGCACCCGCGGCTGCTTCACTTACCTCAGCCGCCGTTCCTCCCCGCGCTGCTGAGTTTACCGCTCCACTGCTCTGCCGCTCCTCATCGCTTGTCCGCAGCTCGCCGCTCCTCCCCGCCTGTCCGCAGCTCCTTTGCTCCTGAACGCCGCTCCTCCCCGCGCTCCCGAAGTCATCACGCACGTCGTGGCCGGCGCTACTTGCAAGGGACTACTTTTTTTTTATTCCTAAATTTTTTAAAGAACGTATATTTGTTATTTTTATATAGCCTATCTCCTTCTGCTTGCCCTGAGGTTTCCAAAGATGTCTTGGGTGTTTGGATTGGTGGTGTACTTTTCGAGTTTACCTGGCTCAAAGACACAGTTCTCTCTTTATAATAGTAGTATAGATATATATATCTTTGTGGTTTGGTTCTCTGTAAGACGCCGGCACTCTTGATAGTAGCGTGGTGCCCTCCTTAGACGACAGCACCAGTCGTAAAATTTGCACTTGAGAAGAACCGGCTGAAAACCGGTAAGGAGGCACTCACTCAGGTTATTTCAGTTTAGACCAACTGCTTTTATTTCAGCATGCTCGTCCTAAGGGTTAGGACGAGCATGCTGAAATAAAAGCAGTTGGTCTAAACTGAAATAACCTGAGTGAGTGCCTCCTTACCGGTTTTCAGCCGGTTCTTCTCGTGTGTATATATATATATATATATATATATATATATATATATATATATATATATATATATATATATATATATATATGTATATATATATATATATATATATATATATATTTGTATATATATATATATATATATATATTTGTATATATATATATATATATATTTAAATTGATATTTTTTATATCTATATCTTTACATCAATATTTTTGATTCAATATTTTTGTGCTTACCTGTGGAGGTATGGGAGTCGATATTTTTGTATTCTTTATTTTTTTTTTAGATATTTTTAACATCAATGTTTTTCTCATCGGTAATTCTATCACTGAACCGAGCTAGTAAAGGAGATTCGAGATAGAGGAAATTGAGATAGAGAGGTCAGGGAGAGTGGTGAGGAAGAGTAAGGGCTGATTGAGATATAGAGAGGTAAGATGTTAAAGACATGAAGAGGGAGGTATAGAGATTAATTAAAGATGCAGATATGGTAGTGAGAAAAGTAGCGTAGCTAAACGAGAGATACAGGGAAGTCAAGTGGGACATGAGCAGTGTAATAGAGAGGGATTTCTGTTTGTGTAATTTAAATGTTTTTTATTTTTTTAAGCCAATAGCTGACCCTAGTACTCCATGTAGTTAGTGTGTAGGCATGCTTGAGTTCATTGTATTAACTTTCTGTGGTTGGCCTGGCCATGTGTTGGCGGCCATTTTATGTTTCCCAGCCACTTTGCTCTTGCCATAGGCCTCCAACCTTGTGGCCTACTCTGCCAGTAGGCCAGAGCTACTAGTCATAGGGTCATGAAAGTTAATCAACTGTTTTTGTGGTGTACCCTTAATTAGAAAACCATGGATGGCTTGGTTTGATTTAGAAAATCTTATTTTTATGTGTGGGGTATGTCAGGTTTTGGGTGTGTTTAACTAATCTGTCAATTTCTGCCATTAGGTAACCCTAGGAATACAGCTTGGGTAGTTTTGGTAACTTCGCACAGTGTGGACACGCGACATTACATTTTTTGTCTTGTTCGCGCGCTCAATGTACTGGCTCGGGAACGCGATAACGACGTTTCATTCAATTCGCGCTGCCGAACACGCCGATTTTGCATTCTCGCGAACAATATGTCCCGAGTTGCATAAAAGTTCCTCGAAAATGTTTAATGTGTTTCTTGTGCTACAAAAAGTCCTCATTTATGTGTCATTTGGTTGTAGTTTTGTCTTATTGGAGCATGGACCACTTCCAGTTTCTTTCTGTCCTCTATGTAATGATTTCTTGTTTATGGGTGGGGTGACCAATTTGGGCGGTGGTGTGTCCATTTTGTGAAGCTAAGCATTGTCCCTTTGCCATAGGCATTTATTGTCTGTCTTCTCTTTCTTTTCATGTTGTTGTGGGTGGCCAGGCCATGTGGTGGGGGGCATTTTGTATGTACTTCCTTTGTGATGATTCTGCCATGTTGTTGTTGGTGGACAGGCCATGTGGTGGCGGCCATTTTGTGTATGCTTCCTTTGTGACTGATTTTGCCATGTTGTTGGTGGCCAGGCCATGTGGTGGAGGCCATTTTGGGTATACATGCTTTGTGATTTTCCATGTTGTTGTTGGTGGCCAGGCCCTATGGTGGCGGCCATTTTGTGTGTCCTTCCTTTGTGCTTTTGCCATAGGCATCCAAGGTTTTTTACTATTCTGGCAGTAGGGCAGAGATACTACTACTCACAGCCATAGGTGTATTAAAGTTAATCAACTCTTTTTGTGCTGTATCTTTAATTACATCGTGTATGGCTTTGGATTGCTTCACATTTTTTTTATGTTGGTACTTTCAGCTTTTGGTTGCTTGTGTGTAACTAATATGGCACTCCCTGCCAGTAGGTAACCTTAGGAATACAGCTCGCGTACTTTTGGTAACGTCGCACAGTGTGGACACGCGACATTACATTTTTTGTCTTGTTCCCGCGCTCAATGTACTGGCTCGGGAACGCGATAACGACGTTTCATTCAATTCGCGCTGCCGAACACGCCGATTTTGCATTCTCGCGAACAATATGTCCCGAGTTGCATAAAAGTTCCTCGAAAATGTTTAATGTGTTTCTTGTGCTACAAAAAGTCCTCATTTATGTGTCATTTGGTTGTAGTTTTGTCTTATTGGAGCATGGACCACTTCCAGTTTCTTTCTGTCCTCTATGTAATGATTTCTTGTTTATGGGTGGGGTGACCAATTTGGGCGGTGGTGTGTCCATTTTGTGAAGCTAAGCATTGTCCCTTTGCCATAGGCATTTATTGTCTGTCTTCTCTTTCTTTTCATGTTGTTGTGGGTGGCCAGGCCATGTGGTGGGGGCCATTTTGTGTGTACTTCCTTTGTGATGATTCTGCCGTGTTGTTGTTGGTGGACAGGCCATGTGGTGGCGGCCATTTTGTAGGTACTTCCTTTGTGCATTTATCATTGGCCTCCCTGCTTTTGGTCTGATCTGACAGTAGGCCAGAGTCCCAGAGGTAGTAGTTAGCGGGGCTGCTTTATGTAGCTGTTTCTATTCGGTCTATTCAATTAACATCATTAGTGCATGTGTGTATGGCATTGCATTCCCAAATGTGTTGTCTGGGCAGGGGTGTAGGTAACTTTTTTGTGTGTGTAATAATGTTATGCCTTGTATGTGTTTTTGCGGTGTAGGTTTCCAACCTCTTAGCCATGGGGTATTTTTATTCCTTGCATTAACCTGTCATGTGTAGCAGGCATCCTCCTTTTTCTGTCCATATTGGTATATAGGCCCGCTTGACTTTATTGGTTCTTTCTGGACTTCATGTGGCTGGGAGCTGTGGTGCTGGTAGTATTAGTCTTCTGTTTTGTGTTCTATACATTGGCCTGTGTGTCTTTCAATTGTTCATGTTGGCTTACTGCTTGTTTGACTGATGTTGTTCTGTCTTCTTTGCTTGTAGGTGCACAAAAAAAGACTGAGGAGGTGCTAGTTGTTTTCATCCATCGCCCGTTCTACAGCCAGACGGACGTCCTTCAGTTGTACGCCACGTGTGGTGTGTGACTCATCTGACCACACATCTCTGCAATTTGTGCTACTGAGTGCTGCTGTGTGCTGACATCAGAAGAAGATGGGCCCTAAGAAAGCAGGTACCAGGTCCTCCACCACCAAGAAAGTTGCTGAGAAGAAGGTACAGAAGAAGGAAGTGTCACTTAAGTGTGGTATGGACCCCAAAACCTTTTTTGGGCCCCCAAAAGGTACGCCTGCAGCAGCGGTGTCCGGGGTGCAAGCTGGGGCCAGCACATCCGCATTAACGGGGGCAAGCCACCAACCCAGGGCCAAGCACATGAGGGTCGAAGAGGTAGCCAGCCTGGTGTTACAAAACAGTGATACTGAGTCTGAACAAAACTTATCACTGTCTCAAAGTAGTACACAATCCTTGCAAGATGAAAGTGCTCAACAACCCCCGCCAGCAGTAGATGTTCAACAACCACAACCACTTCCCGCAATAGTTGTTGAACAACCACAAGCACCGCCCGCAATAGTTGTTCAACAACAACAACCAAATCCCACAATAGTAGTTGTTGAAGAACCACAGCCCGCTATAGTACTTCCTCAAGAACAACAACCACCATCTCCGCACGCAATAGTAGTAGTTGTTCTTCCTGAAGTCGGGGCAGTTCAGGAAATAGAGCCTCATTCCGAGGAAGAAGAAGAGGAAGCCACTTCTGGAGGTGATCTATTGTCTTTCAATTTACCAAGGGAAAGGAGGGTTAGTGGTGGCCGTGCATCGACTTCTTCGCCAAGCATCCTTTCAGATGACCTTGATAAGGATTGGCATCCAAAAGTATCTGAGCATTCAAAGGAGAGACATCCCAAGACCAGGCTAGGAAAAAGGAAGGATCCACCAAGTTTTGAAATTATGGAGGTCGATGTAGGTGAGCAGGATACTGCTGGTGATAAAGACGGGTCGGACACTGTTATCATCACGAGCGTTATTCCTGGTGCAGAGGATGTAGAGACCAACATTTTCACCCTATCCAGAAGGGCTGCGATTAGTGATGAGCAGGTAGCACGTATAACTCCTACACACTCAGCACCCAAAGTAACACCAGCTCCCATTTTTTCATCAGTGAAGGCCTGGCAGCGTCCGACATCCAGCACAAGCGCCACCTCAACAGAAGGAGGGTAGTGGCAGTACTAGTACTGAGCTGTCACATAGGGAAATTCAACAAAAATCCTCCAGTTCATCCGGCATTGGAAGTGGGTCCTCTTCCTATGGCAGGAGACAAAAGTTTACCTCCCCAGTGTGGGATTTTTTTACGGTTCACCCACATCAGGAGAACATTGCTATATGCACCATTTGTCATACCAATGTTAGTCGTGGTAAGATTGGTACAAACTATGGTACTGGAGGCCAAACGACCCATTTGAAAAAAACACACGTAATCCAGTGGGAGAACCACCTTGCAAGCTTAAAAAATGTAAGCACTGGTGTTGGTGGGGATACAGTACTACAACGTCCACTCATGGTTGACCAGGAGGAAGAAGAGGGAGACGATGACCTTCTATCTGGGAGTGGTATACAAATGAGCCCTGTCGCCAGCACTGGAGTGGTGCAGTCCACATCCTCCGCATCAGCAACTTCTCAGTGGCACCAGAGTCATCTGGAGACACCAAGGAGTGCAAAGTCTGCGTTGAAAGGTGGTCCGTCTAGCATAACAGAAAGAAATACCAAGCAGCGTACCATTACTAGCATGTTTAGGCAGGAGGGAAAGTACGAGCGGAACCACCCAATAGCACGTTTGTACAATGCGAAACTTGCAAAAATGTTGGCACTCGACCTTCTCCCATTTTCATTTGTTGAGGCAGTGGGATTTCGGGAATTAGTGGCAACACTCTCCCCAAAATGGGACGTTCCCAGTCGCTACTATTTTGCAAGAGTTGCTATTCCAGCACTATACCACGACGTGCTGGAATTGATTGGGAAAGCCTTACAAAAGAGTGTTATCCATTGTATCCACCTGACAACAGACATGTGGAGCAGTCGCGAAGCCACAGCAGATTACATGTGCACTGGATCTCTTTTGCAGGTGTTAAAGACAAGTTAACTTCAGGCCTTGATGTTGCTGGGATTTTTAATGATACTCGCAGACATGCAACTGTAGCCATGTTTGGTATGGAGAAAAATCATACTGCTGAAAACATTTTGTCTGAGTTTAACAGCAAGGTCTTTGAATGGCTGCAACCAAGAGGCCTTAAGATTGGTTTTGTTGCCCCCGACAATGGCAGTAATGTAGTGAAGGCAATGAGAGAAGGATATTATTTCAGGGTACCCTGTTTGGCACACTGCATTAACTTAGTCGTGCAAGACTTTCTGAAAACTGAAGCCAAAGTCAGCAACATACTGACCATCTGCAGAAGAATATGCACGCATTTTAACCATTCTTTTAAAGCACGGAAGCTGCTACGCGTCATTCAGCGTGAGCATAGATTGCCAGTCAAAGCACTGATCCAGGAGGTCCCAACACGTTGGAACTCTACTTATTTCATGCTTGAGCGTCTCTTTGAGCAGTACATACCACTGAATGCTTATGTCATGTCAAGAAGATTAGGGGATCCTACTGTTAATCTTAAAACCCTGACCGTTGAGATGTGGCAGTGGGACATCATTAAATGCTTGACAGAGATGCTACAACCTTTTGAGGTCTTCACACGTGCAGTTAGCAGGGAGGACTGTACTACGGGCCAAGCCATCCCATTGTTGTACATGCTCGAGCAACAGCTGAAGGAGATCTGTGAAACATACGAAGGTGATGAAGAAAAAGTTGATGCATATACCTTGGCCAAGGCCTTAGCCAACCGCTTATCTGTAAATGCAAGGCTTCAAATGATTGTGTCAGATCAACATTACATAACTGCAACAATGTTGGATCCACGGTACAAATTGTTTGTCAGCAGTAGCGCAGTAATTCCTTTTTCAGATGGGGATGTTGTCAATTACAAAACTTCCATAGCTGTGGAAGCTAATGATTTAGAAACCAAACTGCTGTTACTTAAAGGCCTGCCAGTGCCAGACCAGGACAGTCAAAGTACTCCAGGCCATCCTCCTGAGGCAAGTTCATCAGAGCATGAGAGCAGTGCGTCTGCTTCCCAGCAGGCACCAACAGTACCAAAAGAAGCACCTACACGATCTGATTCAGCAGACACAACCAAAAGCATAACTGCTTTTTTTCTACAAAAAGGGATGGGTAAGTCCGTTGCTGTTGCAAAGGGGAAAGAGGACCAGCAAAGCCGAGCACCAATGAACACTGAGCGGATGGTTCAGGCCTATCTGGATGACACAACAGAGGTGTTCATGGAACAAAGCCCATTGGTCTATTGGTATGAAAGAAGGAGACAGTGGCCAGTGCTGAGCAGGCTGGCGATAAAGTATCTGGCTTGTCCTGTAGCCAGTGTCCCTTCTGAGCGGGTTTTCAGTGCTGCTGGTGCCATTGTGACATCGAAAAGGACCAGTCTCTCCCCCAAAAGCGTGGAGAGGCTGACAATGATAAAAATGAATCAACACTTCATACCACCAGACTATACTGTACGTGAATCAGAGCTGGATGAAGAAAGCGAGTCCGAAGACATCATCACTACTGTGTTACATGACCTACTTCTGTCTGAACCCCCAGAGTTTGAGGACGAGCTCCTCTTCCCTGACAAATAGGCTTTTAAATTGTTACTTTCTCCCTTCCTTTATTTGTGTTATTTATTTTCTTATTAACAATGGCTTTCTGGTGCAAAACTGCTAATAAAAACCACAACCAAATCCATCCCCACCACTGATTCTTTTTATGTACCTACTGGAGTTGCACGCCTGTGCATTTATTTTCACTGTATCTTTTTATTTACCTCCTGGAGTGGCACGCCTGTGCATTTATGTTCCATGTTGACTGCACTCCTCAGAGTCTTGCTCCATCTTCTTGACTCCCACTCAAGTCAATACAATTCCATCTTGCCAGCCATACATTGGATGTTGTAGATGGAGTATAGTACAATAACAATAATGTAGCCTCTAACAGTCCCTCCATAACAAGTGAACCGTACATGACTACAGCCATCCTCTATTCCATTTGAAATCTGCAACTCATCACTGCCTTACTGAGTCTTAAGGCTACCACCTCTGTCTGCAGGCATTCATAGACAACTCTTCAGTGTCAAAAGAAACTTGAGCAGGCATTCATAGACGACTCTTCAGTGTCAAAAGAAACTTGAGCAGGCATCCACAACTGAAGTCAACTTGTTGTGACTCGCATTACTTTTAAAAGGCTCGGCAGCATCTGTGATCAATCATCTGACAGTGAAAGAGAAGAGCAAGACAGGTATATTAAATGAATGATGCCATGCATTGCATTGGATGTATTGTTTTGCTGACTCTGAGCAAATGTGCATGGAGTTGAAGTATACTAGTAACTTCAGACTCAAGTGATAGCCAATTTTTCCATGTTATTTGATAATATAAATTATTTACGCACTTGTGTTCCTACTACTACAGATGCAGTCAGGACTTAATTTATCGTAGTCACTCACTACAGACTGAGTTGCTGTTGCTGTTGGACTTGACGTGCCACACCTGATAATGATGGTGACCACCATATCTTTGCTGTCAGGCAGTTGGATCTGAGCTGATTGATGTACGATGTTTCTTGGAGTGGAATACAAGGTAATAAATACAAATAAGAGGCACAGCACAGTAGACCCAGGCTACTACATGTGTGTGCACTGTGCAGTGGTAGAGTACAATAGTGGTATGATTGATGACTGAGAATGACGCATTGATTTTGTTGATTAATTTTGTAAATGCTAGGTTGCTTTTTTATTCCCCTTTCTGTGGCTCTGTGAAATTTTTAGGGAAACGCAGTTTGTATTACGGGCGACCCTGTGTCGTCGTGGGCCTGTTCTGTGCTGGCTCCTGTCTTTTTTTGTACTTCTAGATTAATAATGATGTGCAACTAGTAGACTTATACATATTGTATCCAAGTCGTCTCAGTCTGAAAGTCTTCTCATACGACTACTCCTCTTGTAGTATTTTTTTGATCTTTACTGTATTACAATTTGTTTAGGTCATTCACATTCTTTTGTATTTGTCTTTTCTTTTTCAGGCTGGACGTTTTTCACCCACTGCTATTATACTATGAGCATCAACTCACCCTTACCACTAATCCTCATTATCAAGCAATTGGATGGCGGGAAACCAAGAATGATATTCAGCGTGTCCTTTTCTTACGTTTATTCCTTACATTCATTGGCTAGTGGATCAACATCATAAATCATCGTCTTCATTGTTTTGCTTTTGTTGTCTCCATGCGTACTGTTTTTCTTTCTCAAACCTTTCCCAAAACCCCCGTACCTATCCATTCAACAAACCCTAACCCTCTTCCCCCGGGCTGCGTGGTTTCATTGAGGTGTGATGTTTCTTACATTAAATATACGCCAACAATTTGATCACGCGCTTGCTGGGGCAGATGTGGTAAAAGCAACAATAGTGAAATGTCAACAAGGCATGGCCAGGATCTTCTTCGGCTTCCCAACTCAAGCTCTGTGTATAATGCCAAATAATTTACCATTACCATCAAACAACGAATACATCTAATGAATTGGCTTAATTGTTTGGGTTTAAGTTTAAAGCATTATGATTTAGAAAAGTTTGACGTTGCCGTGAGTACTACAACTACAGTTGAACTTCTTATCTTCTCTTGCACTTAGTTTCCAGTCCCCAAACCATTGTTTTGTTTCAGTTTAGCAGTTGCAATATTGGGTCAGTCGTGTAATGTACTGTACTTACTTATACTACCCCCACATTGTCTGTCACGCAAATGACTGCCTCTTTCTTTTTGTCTCAAAATGCTACTGGCAGGGTCTGTCTACTACTAGTACTATCACAGAAGTTCAGAACCACAGATTCTTCTCCATTGTCTTGGGAAACAAATGCAGCCCTTGCAGTGCCACACTTCATCATAAATCATCATCAGCAATCACAGGTAAGATAAGTTTGCTGTGAGGTATAACGCAAGACAGACTGGTAGTTCTTCTAATACTACAAATATAACTCGGTGAGGGTTTACCGCATCTATCTGTCTGCATGTTAAAGATGTGGGCAATATATTTTTTTATTGGAAAGCACTGTCCGCCGACCTGCATGGCCAATTAAACCTTGCGATGTTGCACAACGTACATTATTTGGTGAAACAATCCCCCCTCCACCCCCCCAAGAAACGCAAATGAACTTCAAATGTTTTCTTTTGAACATAACTTTGTGTCTCGTTTATCGTTTATTTTAACATAATATAAATAAAGATGATACAAAAATAAAATATATATTAAATCTTACCCCACAGCTGTCCCTACCCGCCTCCCCTAACCCCAACCAAATTTCCACGTTCAATGTAACCCCAACACCCAATTCCCACCCACCAACAAAAGGATTGAAAAAGGGGCAAACAAACAGGATCCATCTCAAAGCCGGCGGGCTTTTAAGTGTTTATCAACAATGAGCTTCACACGCTCCTCTATTTCACCCTCCAGCCTGGCTACCCGGAGGAGAATCTTTCTTTGGAATTGACGGCACCTACATTGGCATGCATGTTGTTGTGGGGGGGTGGGCGATGCTGAAAAAATCTGGTGGCGGGCGGCTGCCTGACCACAGCGACGTACTCCTGCAGGCTTGGGGGCCGGGGCATTGGAAGAGGCAGCAGCTGCTGCCGCCTCCTCCTCCTCCTCCTCGGCCTGAGCCACCAGCCGGCGGTAGGCCTCAACGATGGCCTGCAGTTTCCGCTGCCGGGCCCGGACTGCCAACTCCTTTCTCGTTGTTTTTGAAGGAGTAACTATAAAGAAAGAGACAGAATTGTTGTAATCCAAAATCCCAGCAAATCAAGAACACAAAATTTATTCAACACATAGTGGCACAGTACAGTAGCACTAGCAAGCAAGCTCAGTACAAAAATGGTGTTTTATCTATCTTGAACATTCTATGGCTTATATACTTAATTTGTTTGACTTTTTGGCACAGCATTATGCCTGCCCTAGTAGCGTAGCATGGGTGTACTTCAACGGTCACACACATACGAACACCTGTTTTTTTCATATCTCGTTTTTTTATATCATATACTCTGTGCTTCCGGGAACAGTGACAGTCTCAAACTAACATTAATTAACAGGGGCCAGCTAGTACTAGTAAATGTCTAGTAGAGACTATCATTCTTTATATCGCGCAACAAACCTTAGGTGGTTTGTGTTTCGCCAGCAACGACCCGGAATGCATCCAGTCGTCCCCTCCTTCCCTTGCCTTTGGGTTTGACCAAAACACCGCTGCTGACACTATCCACCACTACCCACCGATATTGGATGTGTCTCCCACCCACGCAGGCAGCTGTGTTTTCCCCTTTCTATGCTTCCACAACAACCCATGCATCCGACTGCTATCAGCCACCTGCATTGCTGATTCCAAAGTATCCTTCTATATTAGATGATTGGTGCTTTTTCCTTGCTCCTTTCATCATACTTAAAATCAATCTCCTTAGTGTTAATCCATCGCGGTCATGTAATGTTGTGTATAAGACTTTTTTAGTCTGCCACCAACCTTTCACAGCTGAGTTGTAGTCAGAAAGAAGAGGCCTGTTATTTTATCAATTCTCGCCGGTGGTAATGCTAAGCTTGGTAATGACAAATAAAGGTGGCGTCATATATTGTCCAGTAGAACTTCATGTTCATAAATATCAGAGTAAAGTGAGGAAGTTTTCCCCACCCACCAAGTAATGCGGATCACTATTGAATGTAACTTACCATCGCCCAATGTTGTTGGCTCCTCCCCCACTGCTGCTGGTGCTGGTGTAGGTGCCTCTGGTCCTCCTGTCCCCTCCGGGATCGCCTCTGCTGACGCTGCACCGCTGTCCCCGTCGGCACTGGTGGATAATACCGGTTCTGCACCTATAGAAATAAGTTCACCTTTTTAGATGGATGCACAGCCCCCATTGTACTTGTTCACCAAGAATGGAGTTCTGCAAAACAGTTAAGTACAACGTAATCAGTAGTAGTCCACATTGCCTAGTACAGCAGAGTAACTAACTCACTACACATTTAGCATTCATTTGTTATGGTATGGTACCCAAGCTCATCTCATCTCTACTGCTACTCTAGTCCTTGGAAAGTTAGACTGAACCATGTAACCTAACCAGTTTGTACATCAATGTCTACAGTTTTGCGCATGCTACCTCGCAGCTTGTTGCGCAGTACGAGAAGACGCCTTTGAGGCCACATGATTGTTCAAAGCATACACCTGAAGAGTTTGGAAAATAAAAAGGCCCGTATTTACTTTTTCAATGTGGATTGTGGAATCAAGTTTGCTTACAGCCTCAGGTTACACCTTTTTTTTTAGCATGACTGCTAAAAACTTGCATAAATGTATTTAATTTTGTCATACTGTCTAACGTGCACCACTTTTGTCATTATTTTTTGGCAGATGAAAACATGTCCTTCTACGAAGCAGAGATTTCCAGAGCTTACCAAAAAGAGGCATATGTAACCAGTATACGTTCAATGGTGAGGGGTCTCCGACATTTCCCACATTTCCCTATCGTGAACTGGTAGCTGTACAAATGTAGATTACTTTATTCAGCCTTTTTTAACTCTGGATTTTTTATGGTGGGCCTTGACGTATTTCACGGAACAACTTAAAAAAACTTTGATGTTACTTACTTAGTTACTTCTAACAAAATAAAGCTTTTGAAGTACCACATTGACTCGGAAGTATATTTTCAGTGTCTGTTGTCTTGTAGACTTACACGAGAGAGTGAGCAAAAGGGGATTACTTAGGTTATGGATTGTGTAATAAAAGCATTGGGCATCTTGGTATTGGGGTTCAGGAGTGGGATAATTGAATAATTGACCAATGACTGAGCCCATATAGGTTGTCGTTCAGTGAATTGTGGGTTCCTCAGAGTTCTGTGACTGAGGTGTAAGACTGTAAGTAAGTAAGGTCCAACCTGCCTATCACCAACATCCAATTTTGTGGTGCATAGTTACATAGTTATGTATGTGACTGCATAGAAGAATAGAATACCCACAAGAGTAGTAGTGGTATACTAACCTTTACAAAATACTAGACCAACATCTGGATGCATACTTGGTTGGTGTCAATTGGCAAAGAAGAGACATTACTGAGGAAAAAGCATAAGACAGGAGTGGACCCTGTGCCTGCAGCTATTCTATCAAAGATTTTTTGAAAAGATTAATACCTTAACTAAAGAGTGGGCAACAGGGCAAGCTTACCTACAGACAGTCTAGTAGTAGCACAGAGAGTCATAACAGAGGCTCTTTGAAGGAACAGAAAAGCAGGGACAGATACCCAAAATTTTGAAAACATAATCAAAATCAAAAAAGCATTTGTCAAAATTTAGTTAGGAATGAAATGTCATTAATCGGTTGGAAAAAAAAGCTCCGTTAGAAAGTTAGGGAAATATCATTGTTCCAAAAGAAAGCACTGTTGGACTTACTGGGGACAGCAGCAGGATCCTCAGTAGAGGAGCTCTGTGCCTGTGGTTCAGGTTCACCCGCCGACTCGGTCCCAGCCTTCTGCTTGCCCCTGGGTTCTGTGGTTCATGTAAGAAATAATAAAGAAAGAGAAAAGCATTGAGTGCTGTGAAACATAGACAGCACAGCATTTCAAAAACGACTGCTCCAACATTAAAAGAAACAAACATTGATCTACCAAATGACTACTGCCTTGCATGATTCACTGACTCTATACTTGGAGAAAACAAATCAAATGATCCATAAACATTCTGATTGCAGATTACTAAGTAACACAGAGGCAGTAACACCTGAACAACACCACCGATTCAAGAATGGGGTAATCAATTATCTGTAAGTAGGCATTTCTTTTTTATTTTTGCCAGCAAAATGCATAGATCACAAGGAGGAGACATGCTTAACTTTGTGCATACTAACACGAAATTGTACGTTCATTGCATCATATTTTGTTCTGCTACTCACTGAATGCTACTGCTGCCCTACCCACTCACTAAACAAACTACATCAGTTTTATGGAGGGCTGAGGCAGGGGCGGCTCTAGGCTCATGGTGGTCCTGGCCAGGGAGCGTAGGTAGGGGGGCCCGGAAGAGGAGGTCGGGGCGGAGCATGGAGGCCAGTGAAGAGGGGGGAGTCAGGGTGTTTGGAAGTGGAACAGAGCCGGAGGCACCAAATCCCTGCAAGGGGCCGCCACGCAAATATGTATCCATCCTATGAGGATTATTAAATTAAGGATATATATTGGTGTGGTGGCCCCTGGCGTTTGGTGGCCCTGTGCAGTTGCACAGCTTGCCCATGCCTAAAGCCGGCCCTGGCTGAGGTAAGAAGAACAAAGTAACTTTAGCATTCATTGGCAGAGGAGGATTCATGCAGAAGAGAAGGCTGTGAAAAAAAAATGATACAATATGCAAACACGTACAATTATCCATCAATCCGCTATTTCACTGACGGACAAAGGAAGGACAAGACTCTATTAATAGCATTAACTAACTTTCTCTACAATAAAGAAAATCTCACATCAATAAACAGCAAAAGCTAGCGCCAAATTGAACACGCAAGAGTCAGTGAAGATGAAGAAGCGCAGCACAGACCAGTGTCATACAATTACAGTAGATATAACGGAATACATCGGAAATGTAACTAGGAGCACCAGTCATCGCGTTACTTATTCAGCCAAGATTTACAAAGATACAATAACAATACTTATACTACTATAGATATATATTATACACACACTTTTTTGGGGGGGAAGCCACTCACCAAGACCCACGACCTTGACACCAAGCAGGTCCAACAGGTCCTGCTCCCGGTCCAAAATGTCTGCCCAGCGGTGGGTCAGCTGATGGTGGGTACGCCGGATACCGGAGCAGCGGAAGACTGCCCGGCGCACCTTCGCCCACCGCCGGAGACGCTCTTCAATCTGGTGGTAGCCAGAGCCGGGCCTGCCGCCTGCTGCCAACATCAAGGGGAGGTGGCGCTGGATAAAAAAGACCAGGGCAGCCACCTCCTCCTCCCCAAAAAGTTGGCAGGGCCTCACCCCTAGGGGGCGCATTCTGCCGCAAGGCAGCCGGGTTTTTTGGGGCACAGGCGCCTTGCCCTTTGAGCCGCCGCTGCTGCTGGCGCCCTTGACCATGGTTCTGGGTGGAGGGGAGAAGAAAAGTTCAAGAAAAACAGGTAGGGGAAAGAAGAAGCAAGGTAAAAGAAGGAAGTAAAATAAAACAATAGAAAAGTTGTAAAAGTAGAAATAAAATGAAAAATATAAACCTAGGCACAGAGAGAGATAGGTAATAACTAAAGAAAGTTTGAAAAAGTAAGTAAAAAGTCCAGGATTGAAGAGATATCAGCAAGATGCTAAAGTAGGCCCAAAACCATAGCCAGAGTGTGTGATCCAAGATGGCTGCGCCCATCGCGACCGCGTGGGTAGGTTCGTGCGATATTTAACGCAATCACGCACTTTTGTAGTGCGAACGAGAAGATGAGTTCCCGAACATGTCTTGCACACCCCGAACACGTTACTTGTGACCCGGAACAGGAAATAAGGGAACGCAAGCGGGCGGGACAAACCTCTGGGGTAACTTAGCGCGCTAGCCATCCCGAGCATGCAGGCAACGCCCCGAACACGCGCACCACGCTCTCGAAGACGAAAAACGGCACGCGAACGGGTCTAGCAGGCAACTACGCATGGCTGCGGAGCTACGCGTAGTTCGCGGAGTGCAAGTGCGGCTTCGCGTAGCTCCGCGGAGTCCGACTCCGCGAACTACGCCCAGGGTTATTTGTTACTGGATTAAATAATTTTTAAAGTGCTTCTGAATCTTACACAGACAAAAAAGATTAAATATCCCTCGTGAGATAAAAGGACTAGAGGTTTTGTTGCTTAAAAATTAAATCATGCCAGACTTCTCTTTAGGTTATCTTATGTGCCTCCAAGTGTTGCTACAAATCTAATAATGCTTAAGTTATGGAGTGTTGAAAGTGATAGCTAAGGCGTTTCTCCTTTTGGCATCTTAATATTATTTCCATTACAAACAAATCACAGCCTGCATTACACACACACATATCTAATAATAATAATAATAATAAAATCATAAGCAACCAAGTTTGCCAGCTCAATACAACAAATCCTTTCAGTTTTAGACAACTAATAGGTCCCGGGCGAAGGCGGGCTATTAATCTGTATCTGCATATGGTACTGACATTTAGTTTGATTGAGGAGGTAAAGGCAGTGAGATGCTGACATGCATTCTAAATTGTTTTCAGGTGTGTGCATGTAGCCAACCCTCAAAGACTGAGCTCTACCATAAATACACTGCGAACAAGGGATAGGGTGTTGAGCATCTCACAATGATATTTTGTGATGCTGACTATGACATTTCACAGAATGAGTCTTCCTACCCTCTCTATTTTGCAGTACCTCCACTCTTCTTTATACCCCTTTCTCCTGGCCTGGTGTCGAGTGAGGCAGGGCACATTGCCACAAATGTGCGGAGTACTCTGTCCACCAAACTGACCCACCACCACTCTCTATTTTGAGTACGAGGGCCACTTTGTTTCTGTCGGCAATGCCTCAGCTGGCTCCACAGACATAAACCCTACAGCGGTGGCAAAAAGGATTTGGGCCGTTTGTGCATGTGCAACAGACTGTTCATCCTATGCCGCCCGCCGTGTTTACAGTGAATGATCTGAACTTTTTTTTCAGTTCGGGCCCCTTGTGGTCCAGCACAGAAAAAAATGCCCCCACACACCCTGGGAGAAAATTCTCATAGTGTCTGGGTCATAGTTTTTTTTGTTGTTTTGCAAATGCAAACTATGCCTTTGGGAGTTTGTTTTTTAAAAACAAAACAAATAAAAGTTTGGGAGAGGTGCCTGAAACATGCACAGGCACAGAGAGTTCCACAGATCTATCATTATGATAGGGAGTGTTCCAGCTAGGGTTGCAGAAGTAATAACCGCCCCCTCCCTGTCACCAAACACTAGCTGATATCCAAAGTCCTTATAGATATCAGTGATGAGCAGCAATCTGCACTTGACCAAAGTCACCGTCTTTAAAAAAAAATGTTTTTGAAAATCTTTTTATTGGCAGCAAGTTAAGTAAGGACCAATACATTTTTGACATAGGTAAGGTACCTCCATAAGATGTCCCAACATAACAATAATATGTTCACTAATCAAATTTTTGTTTTTAATACCATCCAACTATTCCAACCCAACTCCCCCCACCCCTGTCCTCCCTTCCCCGGCACTATACTTGGACTTGATTGATGATTGCATTACATGACTCCACTTAGCAGAACTGGCGTACAGTTATTGTTTCAACACAGATCATTTGGGGACTTGTTCAGTATGATACAATGATATTGGAGTGGTGTGGCTCACTGGTTAGAGGCGGCAGACCCGGAAGCAGAGAACGGCCCGGGACCGGGGTTCAATTCCCGACGCGGCAGGGTCGTGGACCAGGGTCAGCGGACTCAATAATTCTTGCCTCGGTGCCTACTCTAACCAGGGATCACACTCGGCAACTCTGGGCATTAGCTTGCCTCATCTCGACAACGGCCCACCACATTCGCTGGGGATGCCTGGTTTCACCTTGGAGATACCCAGTAGGGACCATCTAACAGGGATAGCCAGGACGGGTTCCCCAGCGGTCTACAGCGCCACGACGCCTCAGGGCAGCAGTGCGCTTTACAAGACACATACATTACATTACATACACATAATATTTGCATTCTCTGCACCCAGAAACTATTCTCTTTCACCGGTGTGTAAGACTGTGCCGACCAGAGGGGAAGGCATCCAGGCCCGGCATTGCATCTCCTAGTCAGGGGTAAGTGATGAGTTAGATGCAACGTCCCCACCCGCCTCAAAAGCCCCAAGTGTGGCATTCCAGTCCAGGGATATTGGGGTCTTCCTGAGTCCCTTACACTCTTCGCGTTGCAACGTCTCGCCCTCTGCCTTTCCCCAGCGCAACACTTCTGCTCTCCATATCTCAGGGTCAGGCGGCCTAGCTGACTTCCAGCGCATCGTTATTGTGCGCTTCGCAAGCAGCAGAGCCAGATCGGTAAACCCTGTAACTACACTTTTTTTACGCTCCATTGGCCCCAGTCCCAATATTGTGCATTCTATAGCGTTGTATGGTTTGGAAGGAGCTAATTTAAATAGAGCCTCCTGGATCGTCTTCCAGTAGTATCCTAGTTTTGGGCAGTCCCAAATCATGTGCATTAGTCGCGCATTATCCGCACCACACCGGGGGCAAGTGTCAGCTGTGGCTGGGAACATTGTGTGTAAGTGGTGGGGTGTTAGGTATGCCCTATGCAGGACCATTAGCTGAATGAATTTGAATTTCGGGTTCCTGGATACTTTCTTTGGGAATGTAATGATTCTCTCCCATTCATAAACTCTTACTGGCCTCCCTACGTCCCTTTCCCATTTTTCTCGCAGGGGCAGTAACGAGGTCGCCCTCCCCTCTCTAATACCAGTTGTTATCCATTTTGTCAGGTGGCTACCTGATCCCATAAGGTATTGCATTGTGAGTAGTGGGTTTGTGGATGGCTCCGTTCCATCCTGTGCCCATGTCTTCGCTATGTATCGACATATCCCGGCATGTAAGAGGAACATTCCTCCTGGGGTCCGGTGTGTGGCACGAAAGTCCTTAAATGACATTATTCGGCTATCTACAAACAGATCTCCTACCTGCGTCACACCCGCCTCGTGCCACACAGTGAGTGATTGGTTTGAGAGCGTTCCTTGTCCCAGTGGGATCCCTAGCAGCGGTATTGTGGGAGCATAGGAGGAAGCAGGGGATGTGTATTTCACTGCCTTCCTCCAGTAGGTAATCGCAAGTCGCAGCAGGGGGGGTGTCGACCTGGGAATCTCCGGACTAGGTACTAACAGGGTGTGGACATTTCCCTTTGACCAGTCCGTTTCTGACATGCCAATTTCATGAAGATTTCGCCCAGCCAGCCAGTAGGCCAGCCACTGTAGCTGGCAAGCATAGTTGTACGCCTGGAAGTCCGGTACCCCCATACCGCCCATCGCAGTGGTGAGCTGTAGTTTGGACAGGCTGATACGTCTTCGGCCCGTTCCCCATACTAGTTTGGTAAGAATTGTGTTTAACGTCCTGAACATTGTAGTAGGGACCATGAATGGCATGCTCGTAAAGTAGAAAAGAAGTCTGGGTAGTACTACCATCTTAGAGATGGCTACTCTGCCCGCCACTGACATTGGCAAGGTGGTCCAGAATTGTACCTGCGATTTTAACGCTGAGATCGCCCTACCCAGGTTGCCGTCGATCATATCTGTCGCACCTCTATATATCTGTATCCCTAGGTAACGGAAGGTTGTCTCCGCCACCCGGAAATTGTGGGGCGCAAAGGATAGGTGTGTGGCCATTTCGACATTGCCGAAGTAGAACCCATAGGACTTAGGCCTGCTAATGGTGAGGCCCGACAGTGTACGGAAGTCCTCAAAGATCTCGGGGATGGGGCCTAGGTTCCCCCCCAGGTCTCGTAAGTATAGAATGATATCGTCTGCATATGCCGATACCACGTGAATTGTTCTGGCTCTATCAATGCCCTGATGTTGTGCTGATCCCCGGAGTTTACAGAGTAAGGGCTCAAGCGCTAGTATAAATAAGAGTGGGGACAGCGGGCATCCCTGTCTAGTCCCCTTTGCTATGTCCAGTTGTCCCGATATGCATTTATTCGTGCGCACCCGGGCTATCGGATGGGTGTACAATAGTTTGACCCAGGTGATATAATCTAGTGGGATCCCACATTTTTCAAATGTCGCAAACATGAAGTCCCATCTGAGGGAGTCGAATGCCTGTTTCAAGTCAAGGGAAATGCAGCCTTCTGTCCCTTCCCGTGCCTGCTCGCATAACATGAGTTGGCTAAGTTTCCTCAGGTTCATGGCCGTACTCCTACAAGGCACGAAACTGCACTGATCAGTGTGTATTAGTTGTGGGATGTATTGTGCTAGTCTCGTCGCTAGGATCTTGTTCAGTATTTTATAGTCTGTATTCAGTAAGGACAGGGGTCTATAGTTGGCTAGATGCATTCCATCCCTACCTGGTTTCAGAAGTGAGACTATCAGCGCCTGCAAGGACGACTGCGGCAGTGACTGGGTATGCAGCGCTTCTCGATACACTGTATGTAGACGTGGTGCAAGGAGGTCAATATAGGCCTCATAGAACTTGGCTGGGAGGCCGTCGGTCCCCGGGGTTTTGTTCTGAGGGAGCGCGCGTATGGCCTGTCGGACCTCCGCGACTGTGATAGGGCGTGTTAAGTCCTCCCCTTGGTGGTCTTCTAGGCGTGGCAGTTCGATCCCCGACATAAACTCCTCTAGAGCCGTCTCGGAGAGCGGTCTGTGCGGGCTATACAGCATCTCGTAGTATTCTCTAAATGCAGTGTTAATGTCTGTTTGTGTCGTGGCTGGTGACCCCCGTAGGTCTGTAACTTCTAGTATGTGCATGTGTGCTGGGGCATCTCATACTATGCGAGCCAGTAAGGGCCCTGACCTGTCTGCTTGTGTGTGTTGTCTGCATAGGTATTCCCTGTGGTCTAGTACGCGTAGCTCCTCTAAAAGTTCAGCATGGAGTATGTGCGCTTCCTGCAGCGGCGTGAAGGGTAAATTTGTGCCCGCAGCCTCACTCTCCAACATGGCTAGGTGACCCTCCACCTCCCGGAGTCTGTTTAACACATTGGGTCTCATGCCTACTCGTGTGCCCATCGCCTCCCCCCTGATGGACACCTTGAAGGCGTCTCATTCTACTAGCCATGAGCTAGCAGTACCAGTGTTTGTATTGAAGTAGTTTGTGATAGCATCTGCCAGTGATGTCTTAAATACAGTGTCTTCCAGCAGTTCCGTGGGTAGGCTCCATGTCGGGATAGGTGTCGGGATTTTGCCCCATTGCAATGTGACTTCCACTGGGTTATGGTCGGAGAGAGTCTTGCCCATATGTTCCGCTGAAGTAACCGCCTCTAACAACGGCTTGGTGCAGAAGACTCGATCTATTCTAGTGTGTAGTCTGTGGGGCGGGGAGTAAAAAGTGTACTCTCTATTTAACACATGTTTGCAGCACATATATCAGCCAGATCCCATCCCTCTGCCCACTGTGCCAGCGCGTCTGCCTGTCTCCTGCTTTCAGTGGCGTGTAGCGGTGGGTGCGACCTATCCAGGGATATATCCAAGACAGAATTAAAATCCCCTCCCACAATCCACTGATATCCTGCCCAGTCTGCCAGCACTCTATTCATGTTAGTCCAAAAAATCTGATTGTCCTGAGTTCGGCGCGTACACTAAGCATGGGTGGAAAATCCGTTTCGCTCGCGGATTTTGCGGATTTTCGGTAAATTCGCAATCCGCGAGATTCGCGAATCTCCCGCAAAATCCGCAAATCCGCGAGCAGCGGATTTTGCTCGCACTGCTCGCAATGTTCGCGTGAGTTCGCGGCTTCCCAGTACAACTTCGCGCCCCGCGAATAAGTGCAAAATTGCAGAAATACGATCTTAGCAAAACTGAAACTACTTACCAGGTTCAAAAGTTCAGGCTCATCATTAGTAGCCATTTCCTGTAGTGCTTCCTGAGGGGCCCCTCCAGAGTTCAGTTGCCAGTTGCAACTATTATGTGACCCTGCTCTGAACCTCAGAATAGTTACACATATGCCACAAAGGTCCTGAATTACAGCTAAGGGAGACAAGCAGGAGCCAGGCTGGAGGTTCAAATCCATTAATCAGCCCCTAATTCATTATTGTCAGTTGGGGCAGGGCAGGTGTTGTAACTAATTTTGCAACAATGAAAGCACTTAGCAAGTGCAAAAGATCACTAATCAGGAAGCACTAAGGAAGCAGGTGCCAGCTAAAAAAATATTCTGTGACACATTAATCAGCCCCAAATTAATTCAGGTCACTTGAGGCAGGGAAGGTGTGCTTGCGTTGCCACAATAATGTACACTGACTGGACAACCAGAGGGTGCTGTGATGAAACAGAGGGTGGCATGGGTGGGCCAGAGGGTGGCATGAGTAGTCAGAGAGTGGCAGTGGTGACAGAGAGTGGCAGTGATGAAGAAGAGTGTCCCAAACAGGCTGGACACGTAGAAACAACAAGTTCGCGAAACTTGCGACCCGACAGGTAAGTTCGCAATTTGCGACATTGTACAAAACCCTCGCGAACTGGCAGAAACCCGCGCAAACACAAAAAAAAAAAAATCTGCAAATTCGCGAGAATTCGCGGATTTTGCAGATTGCGAGTTCGCAAATCCGCAAAATTCGCGAACGCGAGATTCGCAAAATTCGCCCATGCTTAGCGTACACACTGCCCAGCACAACGGGGGAACCATCCAATAATCCATGAACAAATACATATCTGCCCTCCTTGTCCAGTCTTGTTTCCACTACCTTAAATGGTACTGAGTTCCTGAGCCATATGGCCCCCCCCCTTGAGAACACAGAATAAGAGGTAGCAATGGCCTTTCCATTTTTTGAGCAGCTTGACACCCTCCGCACTGTTCAGGTGAGTTTTTTGAAGGCATGCTATCATTACATTTCGCCGGTTAAGCTGTGCCAAAATTCTGTGTCTCTTGTGGACGGAACCTATACCCCTGACGTTCCTGGTGCATAGTTTGTAGGTGTTAAGGGTCCCCATTTCCATCTGTGGTAAGTGTGCTCACCAGGGTTTGCGCCAGGAGAGTCATATGTAGTATGTGCAATGTTTCTAATGCCTTCATAACGTGTAACCCCCTAACATTAAGGTCCTCGAGTGAAGAAGCTCGAGGTCCAAACCTTGATGCCCAACTTGGGCAAGAGTTAAACCATAACATGTCTATACGGTGGGGGGGTGGAGACCACTCATATCCGTACAGGACCAGTCGGTGGTGGTACTGCGTGCCCTGGGCTAATTTGTCCCCATTCCCCGTCAACCCACCCTTGACCTTGCGTGGATCTCATACATTACCATCCGGAGTCTTCTGAAAACACACTCAGAATTCGTTTGCCACCTGTGCCGTGATTTTGGGGAAGAGCTGTAGGCTATCCGCAGAGCCTGACACCTCCGTGTGCGTATCTGAGTTGCTTCCCGGTGTTGATTTGCCTCGAGCATCATGTACAGCCAACGCAGCCTTCGTCAGCTGCACCACCTTTGCCTTTTTTCCAGTGTGCTCCGACATGGGCTCACTATGTGCCTCCGACTCTCTTGCGTGGTCTTCTCCTGTGTCAGTCCATTGCTGATCCTCCACGTGCGAAGGCCCCCCACCAAGGTCCTCCTCAAAAGGGTCTGGTGTATTTGGTGGCGTCAGCGTTACCTCCATCCACTCTGCTGCTTCCTCATGGATATCAAAGAAATGCAATTTGTTTTCATATAGTATCTTGAGGCGGGCCGGGAACAGTAAGGCATATTTCAAATTCCTGTCTCGCAGTTTGCGCTTTACTCCTAGGAACGACGACCTGCCTCTCTGTACCGCTGGGGTGAAGTCCGGATATACTGAGATGGTCTTATCCCCGTACCTTAGCGGCGCTTTCTCTCTTGCCACTCTCAGCACTGAGTCTCTGTCCTTGTAATGGATGAGGCGTGCTATCAGTGGTCGCGGTGTCGCACCCGGCCTAGGCGTTCTTGCCGGCATTCTATGTGCTCTTTCCACACTGTATAGTCGGGTGAGATCTTGCGGGCCCACCAACGACTTCAGCCAGTCTTCGACGAACTGCATGGGATTCCTCCCCTCACTTCGTTCCGGTATTCCTAAGATTCTCGCGTTGTTGCGGCGGGCCTGCCCTTCCGCATCGTCCATCTTGTCCCAGAGTAATTTAATCTGCTTCTTGCGGACACTTTTCCTAGCTGGTCCGGCGCCCCGATAGCCCTCGTCAATAGGAGCCCTGGCGCGCAGCTGAGCTCCTCTATACGCCACAAAATGGCGGCCTCTGTTATTTGCGCAGTGGTTAAAGACGGCTACCTCTCGGGGTCTTGCAGCCGGGGGACAGCCAGTGTCTTACCGCCCCTCGCCGTTTTGTCGCTCCCTTCCACCGAGCTCCGCCACTCCACTTACTCTTATTGCGGTGCCAGGTGTCCGCGATGCGACGCTGTAATGGCTGCCCTTTTTGGCTCCTTTAAGGGGGGAGAATGATGGAGAGTGACTCCAGCCTATCACCCTCATAGCATAGGGATTAGGACTATAGACAGGACCCCTGCCTTCCATATATTAGAGCATTTTCGTGTCACTTTCCTTAATGTAGGGCCTATGAATTTAAGTTAGGGGATAGATATATAAGTATTAGTCATGATTCGCCCATTTGCTAACGTGTTAGGATATTTTCCATGGAGTTACGCATATTGTGGGCCCCGTAGGCCTTAAACGAGACAGACTCCATTTTGCTTTCTGCCTGGTAGCTCGAGAAGGCTTTCTAGGTGAAGTGTAATGTTTTAGTTTCAAGCTGTTGTTCGCTTGGAGAGAACCGGCTCAGGCTGGCCCTTATCGAAGGAATGTATTTTTCTCCACTCCGAAGACACAACTTCAGGCCGGCCGGCTGGGAACGTGTCCTTGGTACGGGGAGGTACAAGAATTTGGTGGGCGGCAGGTTACTGGCCGTATCTTTCCATGAAGGAACGGGCTTTGATATTAGCGAAGGTGTTAGTCAGTTTGTCAGTTAGTCCGTAGGCGGCATCTAGCCGTTAGCATCTCTGCCATTAATTATTTCATGGCGGACAGTCGCCATCTTTGAAGTCCGAGAAAGATTTAAGACCGAAACTCTCTGAGAAAGACTGAAGGAGACTTAGCGCGGAGCGCACTGGCGCAGAGAGAGAGAGAGACGGTAGCTAATAACCAGCGAGGTTCCGGTGGCCTGGAGGGAAGCAGACGAGGTTGAGCCTAGCGGTGCAGACGTGTACTTGTGACGGCTGGGGTGTGACTGCGAGACGAGCCAGGACACAGAGACGAGAAGGGAACCTAGATGACTGCCGAGCCCAGACTTCATATTAATAAGGTGACCTCTGCCCTTTTCCCAATTAGCGCGCATTCTAATCTTTACCTTTTCTTTGCAGAAATTATGTTGCATAGTAATGTGATATGTGTTTATTGTTAATAAATACCCTAGTTCTTATAGAACTAACGTGTGCCTTGTGTTCCTGTTCAATCTTGGTGAATGCATCTCCTAGTCGAGAGTTGTTTATATGAACGGATGTGAAATCCCGATCAGGTAAATAGTGATCGAACAAAGAGGGAGTGAGTGGACCTTTGATGCCAAGAATAGGAGGTACATCATATAATTTGGAAACCGTATTAAAAGTCATTATTATAGTTTTATCCCAAGTAGATAACTGAGACATTGTCCCGATGACTGTTCATAGGAATGTGGTCGTCGTTGATATGCGGCGTTAGTGAGAACGTTGGGGGGGATCACCAACGTGTATACCCACAAGATTGTGGCTTGCATAAGTGAGAGCGTCAGGGAGGACACTGGCGTGGAGATCTACCGGATTGTAGATCGTTTGGAAAAGGGAGCATTGGGTTCTGCAGGCCCATGTGTAGACGCACCGGATTGTGTGTCATATCTGCCCTAGGGTAGACCGGTCTGGGTCGGGGTGACCGCGAGACCAACTGATGTGAATAAGATATTGTAGAAAATCTATGCATGTGTATTGCTATTCCCCATCCTTAGGTGCGACCTATATATATCTGTATATCTATCCATTGTGAATACGTTCTAAGGAGGGAAGGTGAGTACGTTTTGGCTGGGTCATAGGGGCCCCTGGGGGCTGATCCCATCTAAGCGGAAAATCCGGCCATTACATCTGGCGTCACGAACTGTTTACGAAGCCTGTGTGCACTGTATTGTTTTAATCTTGTTGGTTTGCGCTCGGCTCGTACGTATAATATTTTGTTTATAATTCTGTATATATCTTTTTTGTGTCAATATGTTTGCGAAAAAATCACCGTCGGTTTTCAAGTTACCGATTCAGATTCCCGGCTGGGAGTCTACGCCTTACGAGGCTTTGGCCCGTGAGTGGGCTGATTCTACTGGTTTGAGTGAAAATTGGTCTTCATGCTTGGAGCAGGCGGAGCCTGCCGATGTGGTATCGTGCTTACAGAAAGCGCCGGTAGTGAAGGGTGATGAGCTTCCTATTTTAGGACGCAGAGGTTGGATTGTTCTTAATGCCTACAGAATACTGCATGAGAGGTTTGTTCAGCTACAAAAGCAGTTTAAGGACATGGAAGGACAGTGTGTTGAGTTGCAAAATGCGCATACTCTTTTGCGTTGTCAAAATAAATTGCTTGCCGACAAACTTGAAACAAATCAGACCATTGCTGAAAGAGCTGCGGTCCGCATTGCACGATATAAGTATAAACATCGTCGTGGTCGTGTATCTACACGCAAAGTGCGTATGGTTGTAGCAAAAGCCGGAATGGATTGGAACCCCGATGAGTGGGATGGTAATATCTGGGATTCACATACTTCTAACTCCTCGGCGGAGGAGGGTGACAAGCGCGAGTCTTCTCGCTCCGGACGTGATTGTAAATCTGCTTCATGTACTGATATAGGTCCTCACAGCGACCGTGCTCGTTCTTCCCGTTCGGATGACGTAGCTTGCCCTGATGGTTCTGCTAAATCTAAGATGCGGGCTTCCTTGGAAGCTCTTCCTGAGGTTTCTGCTCACCCTGTGTTTCGACGCAAATTACAACAAGCCCCTGGTAATCCGGCTGGTATAGCTTTAGACTGTATTGAAGATTTTACTCAGCAGGAGGTTAGTGACATTTTACAACGATTTCGACAACGGCCTGGTGAGGCCTTGCTTACCTGGATGGTGCGCCTTTATGAACTGGGCGCTGCCGGTATTATGCTCGATGCTGTTGATTGCTTACGGTTTTGCTCTTTGAGTTCTGATTCTACGATTCAAGATCATTTTCGAAACTATAATGGTGCTGGTCAAATTACTTTACTCCAGCTTGCGTCTGATGGCTGTAATCATAAATATCCAACTGAATCTGATTGGCCCACTGATGACAAACCGTGGTACACTTTGCGCGATGCGTCGCAACGTTTAAAGGAGGAAGTCATGAAAACGGCTATCTTTCTTAGTAAAGCTGATAGATTGCTGGATGGTCTTTTAACATCTTCCGTGCGCAATCGCATTATCCGTTCTTCGCCTGTTGCTTATAAGCAGGTCATGATGACTTTGTTGATCAATCAGACTGGCAATCCTTTGTCTGCTGTGCTTGAGTCTGTTCGTCAGCTTGGTGAGCTGGGTGAGTGGTTTAAACCTGAGAGACAATCTCGACCTGAGGGTCGTACTGGTGGGGACTATAAGTTCTCTAGACGTGACATGTTTCTTGCTCTCATTGCTGATGGTGTCAAAAGGGAGGACATTGACGGTGAGCCTAATAATCGCTTATGGGACATGTTTCGTAAGCGTGGTTTGGATCGAAAGGAGGGTGCCCGTCGTGTGCGAAAGAATGAGTATGACCGTGGTTCGGATGACAGTGGTGATGAGAGGCGACGTGTGAATTCTGACCGCCGTGATGATCGGCGTTATGAACGTGATGGATCCCCTCATCGTAATGGCGGGAGGGGGAGAGAGGATGAGCGTGAGAGGGGGAGAGATGATCGTGTTTCCAACCGACAAAGAGAGGAAAGGAGTTATTCCCCTGACATGAGAAAAAGAGAGGATCGTAACAGACTTTCTGACCGTAATTCAAAATTTTTTGAACATGACAATAATCCGTTTCGTACTGGAGACGGATATGAACAAGACATTTTGATACCAAAGAAAACTGAGAACATTTACCCTGATTTGTCTTGGTTGACGGAACGCAGGAAAAATGACTAGGAAATAGGTCAAACTCCAGTACACAAGTGGGCTCACAGAGACAACAGACCCTATGTAGATATTGAGATTTTTTGGAAACATCGTAATATCCGAAGGGCCCGAGCATTAGTTGATACTGGGGCGGAGGCCACTTTAATTCATGGTAAATCAAAGAAATTTAATGGACAGTCTTTCACGATTACCGGTTTGGGTGGTAAAGAAACACCCGCAGTTCAAATTGCACTTGAAATTAAAATTGGTAGGATTCCTCGTAGAGAATACTCTGTGTTAGTTGTACCACTTTTGGAATATATAATTGGAATTGACATTTTAAAAGGAATGACTTTGCATTTGGATGATGGTTGTTATCAATTTGGAACTAGACAGTACATTTCGACCAGACCCGTACGGGTTGGCCGTTTGCGAATGCCACCTATTAAAATTCCTTTGGCTACGAAGGTAATTTCTCAAAAGCAATATCGTATCCCAGGTGGTCATGAAGAAATTACTGCTACGATTCAGGATTTGGTTGACGCGGGAGTCATAACTCCGGTCACGTCTGCTTGGAATAATCCCGTTTGGCCCGTGCGCAAAAGTGACGATTCTTGGCGCATGACTGTTGATTATCGAGAATTGAATAAACATACACCTAAATTGACTGTTGCAGTACCAGACATTGTCACGCTAATTCAGAGAATTCAAAAGCATCCAGGTACGTGGTATGCTTCTATTGATATTGCTAATGCTTTCTTTTCAATTCCGATTGCCCCCGAATGTCAGGAACAGTTCAGTTTTACATGGAATGGACGTCAAATGACGTTCCGGAGTCTTCCTCAAGGCTATGTACACAGTCCGACGATCTGTCACCGGCTGGTGGCAGAGCACTTGTCTGAAGTGCCCACGAATCCACGAGTTCAGGTCTGTCATTATATTGACGACATTTTGATTCAAGGTGAAACGCAAGACCAGGTACAGTCCCATTTAGATCAGATCCTTGACTGTTTGCGAGCGAAAGGTTGGGAAATTAATCCTGACAAATTACAAACTCCATCCCAGAATGTGAAATTTATAGGAATTAATTGGCATGAAGGTCACAGAGAAGTGATCCCACAGGTGAAGCGAAAAATACTTGATTTTGCAGTTCCTAGGAACAGGAAAGAGGCTCAATGTTTCATTGGCTTGTTTGGCTTTTGGCGTCAGCATATTCCCCATCTGAGTCAGATTCTGGCTCCATTATATCGAGTCACTCGTAAAAAGAATGCGTTTGAATGGGGTGAGTCTCAACAGAATGCTTTTAATTTGGCTAAAGAAGCTATTCAGTATGCCTTGGATTTGTGGCCTGTGAGTGAAGGTGATGTGGATTTGAATGTGTCCGTGGAAGGTCTGTATGCCAATTGGAGCCTGTGGCAAAAGCAGGGCAGACAAAAAGTGCCATTGGGTTTTTGGACCAAAAAGTTACCTGAGGCTGGTGAGCGTTACTCGCCCTTTGAGAAACAATTGCTTGCTTGTTATTGGGCTCTGGTTGATTCCGAGCAACTGACCCTAGGCCATGCTGTGATTTTGAGGCCTGAAATTCCCATTATGCAGTGGGTTTTGAGTTCACCGAAGTCCCATCGAATTGGACATGCTCAGGAGGCGAGTGTGATTAAATGGAAATGGTACATTCAGGACAGGGCACGTGTGGGTCCGAAAGGTGTGGCGGTTTTACATGAGCGAGTGGCGCAGGCGCCCTCCAATGAGACTGAAAGCGATTGTTCGGTACCCGTGGTGCAGGAGTCTCCCGTTAAGTGGGGTAAATCATTTGATGATCTGTCCGTGGAGGATAGAAAACATGTGTGGTTTACGGATGGTTCAGCGAAGTTCATCGGTGACAAAAGACATTGGAAAGCTGTTTCGTATAACCCGATCACGCAGAAATTATTGAGTACGACTGGAGATGGTAAGAGTAGTCAGTATGCTGAACTCTATGCTGTTTACCAAGTTTTGAAACAGGAATTGCCTGGCACATGTCATATTTTCACTGATTCCTGGTCCACTGCGAATGGACTGGCGGTATGGTTACCAACATGGCATTCTCATAATTGGGAATTGCATTCGAAAGAATTGTGGGGAAAGGAATTATGGCAAGAAATTTGGGAGTTGCTCCCGCAGAGTACTGTAACAATCTTTCACGTAGATGCTCACACTCCAATTGACTCCCTTGATAAATTCTTCCATAACATTGCAGATGAAAAATCTAAAATTGCTGAGGCAGTGGTGGACATGCAAGATTCTGATTTGGCGGGATTTGCGAAGTGGGCCCACCAGAAAGCAGGACATTTTGGAGAGAAAGCCACTAGCAGGTGGGCTGCCGATAGAGGAATTTATATTCCTTTTTCTTTGATAAAAGATGTCATTTTACATTGTCCCATTTGTCAGCATTCTAGAAAAAAGGAGGTGCCTCAAATTGTTCGAGGCCACTTGCATCGAGGTAAATTACCCGCTCAAATTTGGCAGATTGACTATATCGGTCCGCTCCCTATGAGCAGAAATTGTCAATATATTTGTACAGTTGTTGACACTTACAGTGGCCTTTTGGTCGCTTTCCCTTGTAAGAACGCTACCCAAGTGAATACCATTAAAACCCTGGAGCTGCTTATTTTGTACTATGGTGTCCCATTCCAAATTCAATCAGATAACGCATCCCACTTTCGTGGAAGGTTGGTGCAGGAATTCTGTGCGGAAAATAATATTGATTGGGTGTTTCATATTCCGTATTACCCACAAGCTTCAGGACTGATTGAGAGAATGAATGGTTTGTTGAAAGAACAGTTGCGTAAATTGACTGATGACCGATACAAAAACTGGAAGGATGTGTTGTTTCAAGCTTTATTGATTCTGAATAATCGCCCTTTGTTACATGCTGAATCCCCTCTGATGCGTTTGTTTCCTCCAAATGTTGATGTAAAGCCTAATTCTTTATCAAACACTGTCATGTATTGGGAAATTACCCCCGGTGCTTTAGCTCCATGTAGAGCGACCCCAGGTTCCGCAGGCCTCGACCTGCATGCTTTAAATGATGCAAAATTACCAGGAAAAGATCGAATCATTGTTGAAACTGGCATTGGTGTCTGTATACCTGCCGGTAGTTTTGAATTAATTGCCCCTAGATCTGGCCTAGCCCTGAAAGGCATACAAGTGCTCGGAGGAGTAATTGACAGTGACTATCAGGGAGAGATTAAGGTTCTCCTGCTTAATAGCAGTGAGACTGATTTAATGATTAAAAAGTCTGACCGCGTTGCTCAATTACTGATTATGCCTGTCTTCAGTGGTGAGATCAAAAAAGGCTCTGCCCCAACGTTGCTAACTGTGCGAGGACAAAAAGGATTCGGATCATCTGATCTTCCTGGAGCTAAGATATGGGTGCAATCGCCTAAAAATCCTCCTGAACAGGCTGATATTATTGCGACCGGTCATGACAACACCGTTTTGGTGATGAAGCCAGGGAAAGATGGCTGGGAAGCTGTCCCAGCTGATAAATGTTATTTACGAGAATGATTAAGGCCTGTGTTTGTATTCTTTCAGATCATTCTCTGGACTGCTGCTGCAGGATGTGTCGGCGTTGGACTCCTTTTGGCCTGCTACGCCGGGAGAGGAGAGGATCCACCGACGCCGGTTGATGGGATAATCCGAGCTCCACGGTCTGCGTGGAGCTCTTCATCTAACTTTTGGATTACACTCGCAAAGCGGGTGACGAACTCTCCACATTTCTGTCTTACCCCAATGAAGTCTGTCACTGACATTTTAGCGACCTGTCTGGTTGCCGTCCCTGCATCTACTGAGACTTTGCGACATATTTTTAATATCTCGAATGCCCGACCAAATGTTATTCTGGGCGACTTCGCGGCCCACGAGTTCTGTCCATCATGTACTGCTCTTCCAGACCTCGATATCCCTATTCATTCCCGAATTACTACTTTTAATATTACCCCTGGAGACCTATGTTTTATAATGACGTGTGATCCTAAAGCTATCACCGAATGTATTAAGCTGAAGCTACAGGCTGCGACTTCTTTTTCGGCTCATCAACGATTACTGTGTTTGAAGAGACTTCCGAATTCATGTCTTTCTGTGAAAAATAATATGACATGTCAACGTTTATTAGTTGCCCCTAGTTATTATCGCTCAATGTTATTGCCAGCTGGATGGCTCTTTTCGTGCGGAAATTCATCTTGGCCCTATATTCCTGCAAATATTTCTGGTGGCCCATGTGCCATCACTAGATTGAGTTTATTAATGTTTTCCTCACATCCTAATTCACATTCCCGTATTGTACGTGATTCAATGTCATTGCATGAGGACTGTGATTCCTCTGTCCACCTTTATTCTAAATCAGAATATCTTGGTTTAGCTTTTTCTATCATTGGAGTGCCTGCATTGGCCGTTTATAATGCCAAAACGATCGGCAAGATGGCCTGCTGGATGGTTAAGTCCATCAACCAAACGTCTACTGTTTTATCTGACCTTTTATTAGACGCCCAAGGCGAACGTAGAGCTATTTTACAGAATCGTGCTGCTATTGATTATCTTTTGTTGAAACATGGACATGAATGTTCTGATTTTGAGGGCCTATGCTGTTTTAATTTGTCTGACCATTCTAAATCAATCCAATCCCATATTGATAAACTCCACGACTTGACTGCAGAAATTAGACAACACATAGATCAGGGTTTCTTTGACTGGCTCTTTAATTGGTTACCTGACTTGCATTCTTTACGACAGATTTTAGGGGGAGTTATCGTTGCCATTTGTGTTTTAATAGCTATTTGTTGCTTTATTCAGTGCATCCCTTCCCTGCTCCAATTTTTTAGACTTAGTAAGAGACATAGATCAGTTAATTTTGTCTCCTATTATTCTTCTACTGATGTTAGTTCTATTTAGTTTGTGGTTAATAGACTGGAGTCAAGGGGTGTAATGTAATGACTGCCCTTTTCTGGCTCCTTTAAGGGGGGAGAATGATGGAGAGTGACTCCAGCCTATCACCCTCATAGCATAGGGATTAGGACTATAGACAGGACCCCTGCCTTCCATATATTAGAGCATTTTCGTGTCACTTTCCTTAATGTAGGGCCTATGAATTTAAGTTAGGGGATAGATATATAAGTATTAGTCATGATTCGCCCATTTGCTAACGTGTTAGGATATTTTCCATGGAGTTACGCATATTGTGGGCCCCGTAGGCCTTAAACGAGACAGACTCCATTTTGCTTTCTGCCTGGTAGCTCGAGAAGGCTTTCTAGGTGAAGTGTAATGTTTTAGTTTCAAGCTGTTGTTCGCTTGGAGAGAACCGGCTCAGGCTGGCCCTTATCGAAGGAATGTATTTTTCTCCACTCCGAAGACACAACTTCAGGCCGGCCGGCTGGGAACGTGTCCTTGGTACGGGGAGGTACAAGAATTTGGTGGGCGGCAGGTTACTGGCCGTAGCTTTCCATGAAGGAACGGGCTTTGATATTAGCGAAGGTGTTAGTCAGTTTGTCAGTTAGTCCGTAGGCGGCATCTAGCCGTTAGCATCTCTGCCATTAATTATTTCATGGCGGACAGTCGCCATCTTTGAAGTCCGAGAAAGATTTAAGACCGAAACTCTCTGAGAAAGACTGAAGGAGACTTAGCGCGGAGCGCACTGGCGCAGAGAGAGAGAGAGACGGTAGCTAATAACCAGCGAGGTTCCGGTGGCCTGGAGGGAAGCAGACGAGGTTGAGCCTAGCGGTGCAGAAGTGTACTTGTGACGGCTGGGGTGTGACTGCGAGGCGAGCCAGGACACAGAGACGAGAAGGGAACCTAGATGACTGCCGAGCCCAGACTTCATATTAATAAGGTGACCTCTGCCCTTTTCCCAATTAGCGCGCATTCTAATCTTTACCTTTTCTTTGCAGAAATTATGTTGCATAGTAATGTGATATGTGTTTATTGTTAATAAATACCCTAGTTCTTATAGAACTAACGTGTGCCTTGTGTTCCTGTTCAATCTTGGTGAATGCATCTCCTAGTCGAGAGTTGTTTATATGAACGGATGTGAAATCCCGATCAGGTAAATAGTGATCGAACAAAGAGGGAGTGAGTGGACCTTTGATGCCAAGAATAGGAGGTACATCATATAATTTGGAAACCGTATTAAAAGTCATTATTATAGTTTTATCCCAAGTAGATAACTGAGACATTGTCCCGATGACTGTTCATAGGAATGTGGTCGTCGTTGATATGCGGCGTTAGTGAGAACGTTGGGGGGGATCACCAACGTGTATACCCACAAGATTGTGGCTTGCATAAGTGAGAGCGTCAGGGAGGACACTGGCGTGGAGATCTACCGGATTGTGGATCGTTTGGAAAAGGGAGCATTGGGTTCTGCAGGACCATGTGTAGACGCACCGGATTGTGTGTCATATCTGCCCTAGGGTAGACCGGTCTGGGTCGGGGTGACCGCGAGACCAACTGATGTGAATAAGATATTGTAGAAAATCTATGCATGTGTATTGCTATTCCCCATCCTTAGGTGCGACCTATATATATCTGTATATCTATCCATTGTGAATACGTTCTAAGGAGGGAAGGTGAGTACGCTTTGGCTGGGTCATAGGGGCCCCTGGGGGCTGATCCCATCTAAGCGGAAAATCCGGCCATTACAGACGCGCCAGGGCTCCTTTCCCGGGGTTCCTGCCTCGTAAAGGATTCCTCCAGTGGTCAAGGAAGTGTCTCGCACTCCGAATTCAGCCACAGCCCCTTTGTTCTCGGCGTCCGGGGTAGCCGCCGACTGCCTCTCTCCCGGTGCGCCGTCCCTGCGCACCTTCGGGTTCCGTTGCAGCGCCTCTGCCCCCAGGCCTCACACAGGCCGGCTCCTCCTCTTACGGCAGTCCGCGGCTTCTGGCGTGTCGCAAGGCCCCTCCGTCTCCGGTGGCCCTCCGCCCCATACAAGTTCAGCTGATATCAAGGAGTTCGTCTCTGGTAATCCTCTTCTCCTCCGATATTAGTTGGCCAAGGGTGGGTGTCCCTCGAGTGCAGGGATCGCAGGATAATTTGCAAAGTATTAGGGCTTGAGACGGAGCTAACTTAGTTTACGTCTGCCATGTTCGGCGCGTGGCCACGCCCCCCTGACCAAAGTCACCTTCAACCACCTACTTAACCTTAGAAGCTAGAACCAGTAAACATGAAATGTAGAACCCCAATTCTATCATAATAAGCATGTCACACATCCTCCCCTTCATAACACTGAAATAAAGAAGCCATTCATGTAGCATTAGCAAAGATCGACCAACAAAGCGTGCATACAATAATGAAAGAAAACATCTGAAAACAACTTTCCACTTGAATGCATAGATAGTGCTCCTATGCAAATGCCCCTCGTTACATTAGAGGCAACCAGACAATAAGTAAAAAATACAATTAATCACAAACATAATCTTCTAGTTACTTTAGAGCAGTTACCACTCTCCCAAACCTCCCTCTTCAAACTAGACCTCTGGATTAATTTTCTTTATTATCATCATTTTCTTGCACACCAACATACCATCTAGGACATCTTCGTCATCCCTTTCTTCATTATCATCCCTAAAACTGCATTCTTCAACATGCTCTTGTTCCTTCTCAACACCATCGAAGTTGTCATCCATCTCCTCAATTTGCTTCCCCTCTGTAGGTTTACATTCACTATTTACCATCTAAGCATTGAAAGTTGCCTTCATGCTCCGTCCTCCTTGTTTTACGTGTACATTATTACACAAAGGCATTCGGTTCATATGCCACACTTTCCTATCACTTAGTTTCGTTGTATTTTTAGCATTTTTACAACCATGTATGGATATGCAAACACACTTTCCCCTTTAGATATTTTGGATCCTTTTTCTGATATACACCAGGGACTTATTTATAAGCCGCTGCGTCACTTTTGCTCCGCCGCTGCGTCACTTTTGCTCCGCCGGTGCGTCACATTTTGTGACGCACCAGCAGGGTAAAAAATGAGCCATGTTGCGTCATATTTACAAAGTGAAGCATCTAGGTAGATGCATCACTTTGTAAACCCCTGCGCCACATTATACCTGCGCCATGTATAATGTATGCAGGGCGGGCGTTCTGAGGCTAGTAAGCCACACAGAAGTGACGCAGTGAAATCTATGAGAATTCACTGCATCACTTCTAAGACACAAATCCATCATTATCTTATGCCTGATTCACAGCATACGTAAGACTGACGCAAGCACATTTGAAATGGGACTTGCCTATGTGAAATGACCCATTGATGGAGTTGCATCACTTACGTGACATACTCCATCAATGCGTCATTTTTGCGCCAATAGATACATCAGAAATACTGACGTATGTGTAACTCCTTGCGACATGATGCGTCATACTGTAAATATAACGCATCCAGCATGTCGCAAGGGGGGGTGCAATGAAAAGTGACGCATCGCTGTTTTCACACAGCGATGTGTCACTTTTCATAAATGAGGCCCTTATTGTCCCACATTCCTCAACATCTTTTTCAATCAATGCCATAGTAACCCTTGGGCTTTCGACTTGTCATTCCTTACTGCTTCTGGAGACCACCCCACTTTCATCCATTCCAAATTGTCCTTAGTAAATGGAACTCTACCTCTCATAACAGTAAACACATATGGAAAGAAAGATATTTAAAAGATGGACAGAAACAAGAAATGAAAGATAGAGGAAAAGAAGGAAAAAAAGAACATGATAAAATGGAAGTAATAACGCCATAAACAGAAACATGAAAGAACTATGGAAAGACGCAACGATAGATTAGGGACCGCACCATCATATTCTGGGAGTGAATAAGCCATGTCTTGCATTATATAAATGTATAGTAATGTGCAATAAATATATTACAAAAAACAATGTTTTTATTGATTGCATGTTTTATGGATTTGCAATCCGAAATAAACAGTTCTATACGGATATATTACAATATTTCATGAGTGCTCCTTCAAAACTACTTGCAAATCCCCTGGCTTTAGCCACAGCAGGGAGCCCTTGACGAGTTTAATTATTTAATAAGGGCCTACACAGAATTTCCTGAATTTTTGGGGAACCACACTGTTTGGAATCTAAGGTGTAAAAGGCAGCATTTCAGATTCCCCTCCTCGTCACCGTCGCTCTGTCATTGCCGTTCAGGCCATGGTTTAAAGTGGGGCGATATTTTACTTTTCTGGCTGCCCCATTCTGTCTCTGACAGGCTGTTTCCACTTCAATAGTTCAGCTTCAGTCAGGCAGGTCTCATCCTAATCATTACACACCAACTTAGGTCACTTGCACTAGCTGTGTGACTTGGTTTGGCAACCTCCAATCTCAAAAGGTTTACAAGAATAGATGGCTGTTTTTTTGGCTTTAATATAGGCTTAGCTTGTCTTCTGCCTTCAAAGTCAGCGAGTTGCTGTAGAAGCACATTGAGAATGTACTTTTCGTGTTCTGAAATGACAAACTTGAATCCCTAAAGAAATGAAAGAAGAAAAAAAGGAAGAACAGAAGGAGAGAAAACAGAAAGAAAGAAGGTAAGTCCTAAACAGATGATAGAAACATGAGAGAAGCATGGAAAAGAGGCAACAATAGATTGGGGGCCACCCTCGCGAAATCCCATGGGTGAATGAGTCTTGCCTTGCACACTGTGTATGTATCATAATGTGCAATGAATGTATGTATTACAGTATTTCGAGAGGGCCCATTCAAAACTACTTGTAAAACCAATAGCTTTTGTGGCCGCATAATTTAAAAAACAGTTCTGTAAGGTGCAAAATGGGGCCCACTTTTCTGTAGAAGTAGTGACCACTTCGACATTTTTGAGGAAGCAGAGCCACAATAGGCAGCCTTCGACAAGTTTGATTATTTCATGAGTTTTATGCAGACGTGAAGAACAGCCTCAGAAGTCATGTTCTTCGGAAACTGAAGTGTAAAATGCACCATTTGGGACATTGTTTTCAAATTTCCCTTGGGGGAAGCACCCTCTGAAAGAGTGCTTGGTTTATTTGCCTCTTTTGCTCAGCCAGTGCAGTTCGAGCTCTGGTTCTGTGTGTGTGTGTGGGGGGGGGGGGGGGGATTCTTTTTCTGGCTACTCATTTGTCGCATTGGATCAGAGCCAGGCAGATGTCGTGCTAATAGTTATTTACCTACTTGGGTCACTTGCACTTGTTAGGGGGCTTAGGTCCCGATTTATATCTTGGTGGTGTAGATGCTCCATCGGAACAGCAATAGAGAATCTTTACCGCCAACATAATGATCTGCCCGCCAAATGTAGATTTAGGCGGAGTTTAGGCGTATCCACGGTGGATCCTACTGTATCTCCCTGTGATTAAACCCCTCCAACGGCCCTAAGGACTAAAGGCCGTTGGAGGTAGACCTCTGATTACGTTTATCTAATTTAGATGTGTGGAATTAGAGGTCAGTTTTCAGTGGCCGTCACTGCTAGGAAAACCCAGGCGGTAAGGTGCAGTGAAAACTGCTAAATGCTCCCATTGCAATGGGAGAGAACTCCCATGTCGAGGGGAGCATTTTATTTTTTCTTCTCAAAATCCCACCTTGAGATTTTGTTTTTGAAATTAAGAAAGAAAATAGGATGATGCAGGGCACGGTCATGCTGATGAAGCCCTAATGTGAAGAGCATTGACAGGAACCCTGTGATGACGGTTCCTAACAAAGCTTTAGAAATGACCACCAGCTTAAAGGCCATTTCTAAATTTGGCGGGTGGAAAAGTCTCGGACTGGTGGGCCTTAAATCCTCCGCCATTCCAACTGAGATTACACCGTCTGCCAAAAACTAAATCAGGCCCTTGGTTTGGTGACTTCTTAAGGGCTTCCATGCATGTTAAGGATAATTTTATGACTTTGAAATAGGCTTACCTATTGTGTTCTCATGTCTGCCAAGTTTGTCAGCCACTATAGAAGAACAGTGCGTATGACCTTTGAGCGTTCCGCAAGGGCAAACCTGAATCACTGTCGCTGTTCACAAAGAGGCTACTTACTTAAAATGGGTTCCAGAGTTAAGACACCTGTCCAGTCACAGTTTTTACTCGCAAAGTAGCATAGAGCATTAGTGTGCCTGCTGCAACACACACTGAGTTTAGACCTTTCATATCCCCGTTTTGGCATTTCCAGGCAATTGCCCACATACTTGGAGGGCTCACTTCATAATATCATCCGCATTGATCCTTCGAGTATACAAGTCCCCCGTTTTAGTCTCCAGCCATAGGACTGAGTTTGTGCACGTTATTGTGCCCTTTCATGTGACCAAGGAATCGGAACTCACATAGTTTACCTTTGCCTTGCAGGGTCGCGGTGACGTTACAGTACTAAATCACCTCGCAGAATGCCTGTTTGTTATGAAAAATGATCACCACTAAATATTGTAAGTTTCTAGCATAGCATCTCCAACCTTGCATGTGTAGAACAATTCAATAACATGCATGTTGTGCCTTACATATGTGTTGGTATCACTTTATATGTCATTAGAGATCGTAATAACATAGGAGTGGACGCCCTACGCGGACTACAGTATCCTGGGACCCTCTAAATAATAGGAGTATCTCCTCAGAACCCACATATTAATGGAAATTATTGGCGCATTTTGGTATGACTTCTTCTATAGTGCTATTAAGAAGCAGTTCAGTTAACTCAGAGGATTAGTGTCCCCCAGAAATAACTTTGATTTGGGATCTCACAATTTTCTCTTTCCAGCCTCCAACACAGAATCTGATATTTTAGACATCAATATGAAATTTTGAGGATCACTAAATACATCCGACTTGTCATTTCGGGTAAGCCTCATCAATAGGGACTTTGTATGTATATCGTGGAATTTTCCCATTTTAGAAACCGACTGTAACAGTTTCCTCTGGCCACCTTATAGATGCAGCGACATTCTCGTGACCCGACTTATCTACTCTCGTAGAGACCAAGTTGGAGTGATAGCTTACCTATCACCCTGTAAGTACTACTTAATGCTTACATTTCTCTGTATATGCAGTACCTTTTTGTTGGCTTGTGCAGAATAAATTAACTTACTGCACATTCATTAAATGATAGTAGGACCTTTCACTTTGTGCCCATAATTTGATTTTATATGATCAGATTTCTGTGCTCTCACCACTGAGAGATTTTTTCTCTTATTAGAGTAATGAACCATGGGGTTGACTCAACAGTGGATGTACTAACGCTTACTTGTTTACAGATTTTTTGTATATGTGATAGTGACAGATTTGTCTTTTCCTTTCAGGCCAATCTCTCTCTTGTCTGATCCCCTGTTACGTGCACAATCCGATGTTCAAGGTCCTGATGAAGGTGGCTTGCCCACCGAAACGCGCGTAGACCCGCCATAAGGGCCAACAACGACATCTTGTTGACCGTTTACCACACTAGCGTTACCATCTCGCTAATAGGGATCCAGTTCCTTTTTCCATCTCTGTATGTAGTATGAATGTAGAATGTCTGTTAGCACGTGAGTGAGTTGCTGTGTATGATTGTTTTTCAGGGGATATTTCTGTTTAATTGTTATGGATTTTAGATTTGTCCTTGTGTCTTTTTTGAATTTTTTCAAACATTTCATGTATTGTCTATGAACTTTATAAAAGACGATTCGTTGATTAAGAATTTAACTTATATGTATCTATATTCATACAAAAACAAAATATAATAAGTAAATAAAAATATATATATTTTTTTGAATGAACCTCACTTGCACTTCTCCTTTTTCTGTCACTATTTGTGTTGATTAAATTTGAGATGTACACACATTATTGAATGATCGGCCACTGCAGGAACATCTTTCTAGTTTTGTGCCTGCTGCAACATGTGACATGCAGATCACACATTTGTATTTATTTTAGGTAAAAGATGTTTTATTAGCATTTGATTCCTGCAGTAGAACTATCAAAGGAGTCTTTACATCCCGCCTATTAGTTATAGATGTTTTAAAAAACAATCCCTCTCCCCGGCCTCTGCCAACTTCATCATACAAGATCTGCCTCCTTCTGTCTCCCATTACCCATTGGCAGTTGCCCCTCATGAAGATCAGTCAAGTTAGTGTGCCTACCCCGCCAAGTATTAGTAGTTCAGACTGCCTGGCTGGGGTCCGTTGTATTGCGCAATATTAGCTGTCCAATTTGGAGTCATCTAAAATATTCAACACTCGTAGCCTCTTGGGACAAGAGAGTTCTTTGTAGCCTCTTCTAAAGTAGATGAACGAAGAGCTCCATTGTTTGGCGAATTCCCTCTCTCTCCCCTGCGCTGTGGAGGCTAGTTTCTCCATGCCCAAGGACCAACATAGTTTCACCAGCCATTTCTGCTCTGAGGGAGGGTGGTGCTGTCCCCACAGTCCCATGGTTGTCTGCTTAGCTATCTATACCAAATTAGACATCAGGCACTCCCTAGATACATACAGTGGGTATACCTGGGGCTGGACATCCCCGCACTATCACTTCTAGGCATTTGGCTAGGGGTGAGCCAGTAATAGCTTCTACTTGTGTCAGGACCATCATCCACAAGTTTGTCAGAGTGGGATATAACCACAGCACATGCCAATAATTCCTACCCCACAACCCCTCCAGCACTCAGGGAGAATACTCGAAGAGCCAGGTCTTCAGCTTCTTGCATAACTCAAGACAAGATGAGGAGGCTTTAATGTGCTGTGTCAGGTCATTCCAGACTTTATTGGATATGTGACAGAAGGCGTGTCCTCCAGTTCTGTTCTTGTGTAAGTGCTAATGAGTGTCTGACAGATAGAAGGTGTCTGGATGGTTGGTGGAAGTGTATGTGGCTTTTAAGGTAGACAGGGCCTGTTATGTGTAGAGCTGTGTATCTGTGTGAGAGCAGTTTGAGTTGAATGCGCTTGCATGTGGGGAGCCAGTGAAGTTCTTTGAAGAGTGGAGAGATGTGGGTGCGGTGAGGGAGGTTGAGAACAAGTCTAACTGCAGAGGATTGTTTGGAGCCTGCTGAGATGCTGTTTGATGATTTCCATGTAGAGTGTGTTGCCATAGTTGAGTCTGCAAAATATTCTGGGCCTGTGTTACTGTTTTCATGGTGTTCTCTGGTAGCCACTTGAAGATTTTCCATAGCATACTCCTGTTGTAGAAGCAAGTGGAGGTCATCACAATTGCCTGGCTTGACATGTCGAGTTTGTCAATGAGGATGATTCCTAGGTTCTTGGCATAGGTGGTGGGTACTGGTGTAAGGCAGAGGACTGTTGGGCACCAGATGGAGTCCCATACAAATGTTTTACTCCTGAAGATCACCACTAAGGTTTTGTCTTTGTTGAACTTTAGGTAGTTGGATCTTATCCAGATGGCCACTGCGGACATGCAGTTGGTGAAATAGTTCTTTGTTGCGTGGTTTCTGTCCGACAGAGAGAGTATTATTTAGGTGTCATCTGTGTGAGAGAGAATGTTGATGCCATGCAATCTGATGAGGTCTGCCATTAGGGTCACATAAAGGCAGGGTCGAGATGACCTCTGGGGGACACTGCACAGTACTGTTTTGGCTTCTGATTTGTAAGGATTTTTAAGGAAGAAGCAGATGCAGTTGAGTGCAGGTCTTTAGGTTCCTACTTCATAAAGTCTTTCAATGATTTGGGTTACCATATCGACAGCTGCCGAGCAGGGGCGTGGCTTGTTCAGTAACATTGGGGGGCTGCGAGCTTCAGATTTCCCTACAATCAAGCTGGCATATACTGTTAAAAGTCATTATATGACAAGCAGGGCTCATGAGAGGGGCTCAAGATGCAGTGGAAAGGGAGAGAAATAAGGATTGGTTGGAGTGCTAGGGGAGAGAAGCACAATATTCTCTGTCAAGATTTTAGGGCTTTCAAAACAGATGAGAGACAGTATGTGCGTGTTTTTTTCAGTGTGTGATTGCAAAAATCCCAGGTGAAACCTGACAGCCACCATATCTGACTGAAAGCACCTGTACCCAACTATTCAGCAGAAATACCCCACACACCTCCCCTGAAGCTGCGCCCCTGCTGCCGAAAGGTCGAGCAGAATGTGGGCCGCTGTTTCGCCTCAGTCGAGGATCAATCTGATATAGTCTTTTATTGCAATGAAGGTAGTTTTGGTGCTGGGTGTGGGTCTGAAGCCTGATTGGGTGGCACCCAGGAGTTAGTGCTTGTCGAAGTGGTGTGTGAGTTGCTTGTTGATAATTTTCTCTATAACTTTAGATGGGTATGGAAGAAGGGAGATTGGCTGTAACTTTCCAGCTGGGCAGGGTCAGCTGAAGGGTTCTTTAATAGTGCGTTTACCGCTGCCTGTTTCCAGGAATCTGGTAATGTTTGTGTTGGGTATAGAGGAATTCAGGATGTGAGTGAGAAGTTCTTTGACTGGGGAGGCATCCATGTTGAAGATGTGGTGGGTGAAACACTAGAGAATAAAAACAATTGATGGATGGAATTAATCTCAGCCACTGGTAACTAGTACTAGCAAAGCATCCCAATCCATTGGTATTTTGCACACCATGTCACCTCAGTTTGGAACCGGAACACAAGAAACCCAGGACAAGGTTTGCCTTAGGTATATGCTCATCCGCCTGGTACTGCTTGTTTCCAGTGACACAGTGTGCACAGGACCCATGCCTGGGCATACCGGTCCCATTTAGGGTGACACAGCAAAGTATACAATAAAGAGATTGATGGAATGCTTCAATCAATCCATCCTTATTTTGCACACCATGTCACCTCAATTTGAACCCAACTATATGCAAATCATTCTTGACCTTGCTCCAGTTGGAACAGTCCATCCCAAACTGCCAAGCCAGGTCCTCCCTCAACTGGAACACATTAACACAGGACTGATGTTGCCCTAGTTATGGGCTCATCAGACAGGTACAGCTTTGTTCTAGTGACACAGTGTGCACGAGACCCTTGCTGGGCATACCTGTCCCATTTAGGGTTGCCCAGGTGTGGGTCCTATGCACACCCACCTCTGAGTGTACCTGGTTTGGCAGTTTGGGTTTCGGTTGCAGCATCTCAGTACAATTTGGAAGGTGTCTTTGTCTGCTTCTTTGTGATTATTTCTTCATCTCTTTCCAGGTGTTTGCAATGTTGTTTATTTGCTCGGAGTTTGTCGATATACCAACTCGCTTGCTTCCTGATTCTCTTTTGGTTGTTGTTTTTGCGGGTGCCAATGAGTCGGTGAATTCTGTGATTCATTTGTCGAGTTGTTTGATGTCACAGCTTAGACGGACAGTGGGATTGGGCTGGTTCATGCACACAGTGTAGGATCATTTTGATTATCTTAATCTGCTCCAGTTTGGACTGGCCTGGATGGTGGTGGTGGGTTTTGTCTATTGAGTGAGGTGTTGATTTGGAAGGGGACGATGCCATGATCGGTCCACGTGTGAGGCGTGGTTGCTGTGACTTTGAAGTCATTGAAGGTGGTGAAGAGTAGGTCATGCATGTGACTGACAGAGTGTTTTGGTCGAGGTACATGTTGAGTGAGTCCAAGTTTTCTCAGGCTTTTGAGGAGCTTGAGTTGGTCTGGTTCTCTCAGTAGAATTTGAGGTCTCCAAGTAAGATATAGGCTTTTGCATTGATAAGGAGAGGAGTGAAGAAATCTGCGATGTTGTCAGTAAAACTTGCTGTGTGATCAGGCAGGTGGTATACAAGGGTTTCATTCAGGGCGAAGGTTGGCAAGATTTGCAGTGTGAACTGTAGGTACTCAATATAGGGGGCTGTAAGGGGTGACAAGAGACACCCCTGTTTTGTGTAAGCCTGGGCGGAGTTTGCAGAGTTCTGCCAAGTGCAAAAAAACTCTGCTGCACTACACGGAGCTCCACAAGCAGCAGAGTGTGTTAGATAAATGCCGTTTGCGGGGATTTTCAGTGCCAGGTGATTGTCCACTCTGTGCAATCCAGATGAATGGCACCATGCACAGTGCAAGTGGTTGCTGCTTCCTTTCTGCCACTTGAGTAGATTGTTACTCGAGCAGCAGCTTTCTCAATGCTAATGGACGGTTTCTCAACGCAAGCGGTTTTGAGCATACGCAACCACTCCCAATAAGAATTCTAACTGCCTGTTTTGAGAAATCTAGCCGGGAGTTTGGTTTTCCACGATTGCGTTCGCCAGCTTGATGTTGACAACCGTGAGCGAGGAAAAATCTCGCCGGTAGGTGGTTTTTCCTCTTTTGCGCTCGCCAACTTGATGTTGACAAACGTGAGTGCGGAAAAAAACTCTGTTCCGCCAAGCAGAGTTTTTCAGAACTCCACCAGCTCCGCGTAACGCATAGTATGGAAATCTCTGCAAACTCCGCGGAGCAAGGTTCCCCGCCCAGACTTAGTCTTGTGCCGGACATGATTGTGACCAAGTGTGAGTGAAGCTCACTTAGACATATTTTACCTTTCGTTTCTTTGCATCCTGCTCATAAATATCATACCAAGGTCTCACCCTCCATGTTAGTTTCAATGTGTCCGCCATGATCTCTCAGTACATTCTGTTGAACGCCTTTTATGAGTCCAGGGTGGCTAGGAGTGTTTACGTGATGCCTGTAGCCCCTTTATCAAGAAGGCATAGAGATTTTTGGGTGTTATTCCTTGTTTTTTATTCCGTTATAAACCCTGATTGGTCGGGGTGGACCAAATTTTCCATCAACGATTGCAACTGCAGCACTGCTATTTTGGTAAACATTTTCACATCTACATTATGAGTCAATCGAAGTTATAATCTGTGGGATATTTGCCTGGTTTGAGGATTAAGGAAATAGCTGAAATGGAGGTATTCACTCGACCTTCATCTATTGTTTCCTAGAATAGGGAAAAAGGAAAAGAGCAAAGCAACAGGAAAATGTGGCTGTAAAGCCATCTGAGCCCAGCATTTTACAGAGATGCAGTTGAGATACAGCCTCAAGGACTTCCTCTTTAGTGATAGGTTTGTGCAATCCTTCCCTGTCAATCTGTGTGTCTGTGTAGAGCTCACGGACCGCATCTGTGGGGCAGTAGGCTCTCTTGTTGTATAGGTGTGAATAATACATATGGAAGCATTTACGCTTTTCTATGACTTGGGTGAGATGTGTTGGGTATTTGACATCTGCTATCACATTTTTGATCTAGCGTGAACTGAGAAGGTTGGTTAGAAGTTTACCCGGTTAGTTCCCATTTGTGCAATATTTATTGTCTAGTTGGGTGAGTAGGTAAGGCTCTCTGTCCAGTTCCAGGGTCCTAAATTGTCCTCATGCCATTAAGATTTTCCTCCAAAGTTTCCTGAACCAGTTGTGCTTATGGTCTTGTTCTGCTGTGTGACGTTCACCTGTGAGTTTTGTTCTCAGTGCAATTCCTAATCTGTGTAGGCATGCTACTTCCACAATGAAATTGACCCATATAACTGGCTTTTTTGAGTTCCAGAGGGTCACAGCCTTCTCCATTCCGGTATAGTTAAGGAAAATGTAGTCAGCAATACTTGTCTTAATATTTGAGTTAAGATTGTCACTGGGGCGGAGGAGCTACGCGGGCATCCAAGATGGTCATTGAGCAGAGAGCTCCCGAGACCCTCGCCGCCCTTCTTGATCTATCCTTCTGCTATCCTGGTTACTTCGATGGGCTTTTGAAGTACAACTCATCCTCATGCTGCTACACTTTTCCGGGCCGAGATCGTACTTCGGGAACCCATTTTACGCCGTCCTAAGTTTTCAGGCCTGGCCCCGGACGGGACCGGGTACTCTGCTGCTTGGAATTGCCGAGCAGTAGTTCAACAACAACGGTCGCCTGGCATCTGCTCTGCCGGTGGTGCCGCCACTTTCACTTTCGGTTTCTGTTTCCCTGGCGAACTGATTGCCGAGGATCTACGTTGCATTCCTGACTCCGATGGTCTGACCAGCTATACGTCTGACCAAGCCTCGGGCCGGCATTCTGTGACTTTCCCACGAAAGTGTGACTTTGGAGTCCAGAGAGTCACTGCCATATTCCCGCGACCAGGAAGACCCATCGAGGTGCCGATTCTAATATGGCGACGAAGCCAGAGCTGGAGAAGCGCAGGAAAGTCACCAACCGTGGGGGATCGGTCCAGACTAACGTGATAGACCATTATACTCAGCCAAGAGGCTCCCCCGGCGCTTCTGGCCGCGGTACTGAGGACATGAGGACGGACCCGGTGGCTGCATCGGAGGTGTCCCTTCAAGACCTAATGGCCGCCATCTCTGGACTCAAGGAGGATATGTGCCAACAGTATGAGGCCATCGTGTCCAAGATAGACACGGTGGCGGTCGATGTCACCCTTATTCGAGCCGACCTGGCCAAAACTAATGAGAGGGTCAAGGAATTGGACCTTAAGGCTACCAGTCTGGTTACCGATATGGCGGAAGCACAATCAGAGATCGGTAATCTCCGATCGTCGCATGATCTCTTGACCAGACGGATGGAGGAGTACGATAATCGGGCCCGACGGAACAACATTCACCTGGTCGGGGTGCCGGAGGACAGCAGTACAGCCTCAATCGATTTTACTGGTCGAGGAGTTGATTGTTGCCAAACTTGCTCCCGCAGGCCTTAGTAAATTTTTTGCGGTGGAGCGTGCATACCGCTTCCCAGGTGGACAGGTCAAACCGGGGGCCCCCCCCGAGGCCTATTATTGCTAGGCTGTTTCACTTTCGGGACAGGGATGCCATTCTCCAGGCCTCTCGTAGGCACGGCCCGCTGAAATTTGAGAACAGCTCCATTTCCATCTACCCTGATTTTACCCCTCAGGTGCAGCGGCAGCGATCTGGATTCCTGGGAGTGAAACGCCGCCTAAGAGACATGGGACTCAAATATGCGATGTTGTTCCCCGCTCGTCTTTGTATTGAATACAGACAACGTGCTTTCTTTTTGTATCAACCGGATAGTGCTAGTGACTGGTTGGATTCATTGCCGAAGGACGACGCCGAGAGCGGAGGCCCCGGAGGCGCGGACGGAGGTGCATCGGCACAAGAATGACTTTGGGTCCTGAGGTCCGATTTTGGGTCGTAATTATCTGCAGAGTATTTTTATATGCTTTCTCTTTTAGGCCCAAGGGTGGGGCGGGTCGGGATAGTCTCTCCCTTCCTCCTCAGGGGTTCTTTGTGTAGATTTTTGGAAGGGGCGACAGGCACACTGCAGTTTGGGGTGGCTTATGAGTCAGCAGGGGTGCAGGGTGGGGGGTGTTGTAACGGGTTGTTGGTTGGGAGGTGGGGGGAGGGGTTTTGGTTGTTTTTGTGGTTTATGTTTTTTCTCACATGGTACTTTATTGCTTACACGTATCCTTGCTCTGAGGTTTTGGGTGGTGGTGGTATGGGAGTCACATTGGAATGGGGGGGGTGACATGAAAGTGCTATCTTGGAACGTTAATGGTTTGGGAGACAGGATTAAACGTGGTATCGTGCTTCAACTCATTAGACGCCATTCCCCAGATGTTGTTTTCCTCCAAGAGACCCACTTGATAGGGAATGCCTGCAAAGCTCTTGACCGCCGAGGTTACCGTCTTGTGGCTCACGCTGGCTTTACATCCGGTTCCCGGGGGGTTGGCATAATGGTGAAATCCTCTTTGGCCCTTGCAATTGATGATGTCACCCTCGACGACCGGGGCCGATATGCTGCTGTTTCCGGAAGATGGGAGGGGAGAGTGGTTGTATTTGTTGCTGTTTATATACCCCCGGGTTTGCAGGCCACCACTTATGCTGACCTTGGTAGGACTCTTCTAGGGCTCCCAGATGGTCTCCTGATTATAAGTGGGGATTTTAATTCTGTAGTATTTGGCGAGTGTGACCGGCTTCCCCCCAGGGTTCTTCCATTGTCCCAGATGTGGCTGTCTGACATGCTTGAAACCTTTGGGCTGATGGATGTTTTGCGACTGTTGCACCCCGCACAAACTCAGTACACATTTCACTCCGGTGCCCATGGTAGCCTCTCGAGAATTGATTATTTTTTGATGTTAACAGCCAATTCCTCCTTGGTTAGTGGTATCCGTCATCTTCCTAGGGGTATTTCTGACCATTCCCCCCTGTTACTTGAGGTCTCGGTGGGCGGCTTTTCTGGCTGTAGGGTCCCTCCTATTCCTCCCTGGCATTTTAGGAATCCTCAGCTTCGTTCGAACTTGGTTAAGGCGATCGATTGTTATTTTGATGAAAATGTGGGATCGGTCGGTTCCCCTACGATTATGTGGGAGGCCTTCAAAACTGTCATACGGGGCTCCGCGCTGTCCCTTATTGCTGCCGATAGGAAGGTGAGGAGGGAAGCTGTGTCGGCTCTTGAGGCCGAAATAACAGAACTCGAAACTGAGTTGGGTAGAGATGATAAACCTGCGCTCTTTCATTCCCTGGAGCTGAAACAGGCGGATTATAGAGCCCTGGTCACCGACGCTGCCAAGGTGATGCGTATGAATCAGTTGGGTCGTTTATATGATGTAGGTGATAAGGCTAGCAAGCTCCTAGCGTGGTTGGACAAAGCTGATAGACTGAATCATGTGGTGCCGGAAATAATTAGTGAAACGGGTGAATGTGTGACTGACCCGGGCAAGATTGTTGAATGTTTTGTGGACCATTTCCGAACGGTATACAGCTCTGTGAGTGATCGTGATGAGGCTGATTCCTGTTTGCTTTTGCGCGACATCGCATTGCCTTGGGAGGCAGATCCTTTTCTTACCTGGCTGCCAAAACATGGAACTCACTCCCCGCGTACCTTCGTCTTACCCAGAACCACCTAGCATTCAGAAAGCAACTTAAAACATGGATATTTGACAAGTAACCCTCCTCTCCTTCCTAAGCACCTTGAAACCCTCTGGGTATGTAGTGCGCTATACAAATTCCATGACTTGACTTGACTTGAATTAGGTCCTTGCGTTCGGGCAAAGCTATGGGGCCCAACGGTTTGCCTATCGAACTTTACAAACTGCGACCGGACAAAATGGCCGCCCATCTGCGTACTATGTTTCTTGATGCGCTCAAAGAGGGCCTTCTTCCCCCTGAACAGCGCCTGGCTACCATAGTGGTCATTCACAAGGACGGCAAACCTGTGGAAAAAGGTAGGGCTAGGACCTTTCTCAAGATTTGCCCGGCGCTAACCGCCCTTGTACCATTCAAATTTACCAAGCAATGAGGCAGGCGCCGAAGACCAGAAGGCAGGAAACAGAAGTTTTATTCCGACGGAGCAGAACACATCAGATCAGACAACAAGGTATCGTCTCGAGGTGCTCTAACAGCCTCTCGGAGGCCTGGCCTCTTATACACTGGTTTATGGCATGTGACCTTTCTTTATTACAATCAGAACTTTGTAAAGCAAGGAAAAGACATCCCCGTAATCCTCGTGTCAATCCCACCCCCATATACCTTCACAATAGAGGTCCTCAACCTGCTGATAAGAGGAGGGGGTCATCACGCAGCTGAGTGTTCCGTCGAGTCTTAGGATGTGTGCGCCTGATCATATCACAGGGGGTGGGGAGGCCTGGATCAATAGAGGGTCCTTTGAAGGAGAGCGACCTCATACAATAAAGGGCAGTAAATGATATCTCCCGGCTTAGGCAATGGCCTCGGACCTGTGTGGACAGTCGGACACGGGGTGAGGGGCCATCAATGGAGTGGTATTCATGCTGCGTGGACAATCCAGTGCAGAAGGGAGGTTTATCAACAGAGGGGCATTCATGGGAGGAGAGGAGGTGTTGGTCAGGCGCTGGCGTGACTCCCAAGGACAGGGTCATGCAGAAGGGTCATGCTCATAAGGAGGAGGGAGGGGGAGCCAGGGTGCGCGGAGGATGCTTGCTGGGTCAGAGGGGCGCGCTGGCGGTTGATCGTGGACAGGGAGACCATGATATTTAAAATGGCTGCCGTGCACGTAGTACATAGGTGACCTAGAATGGCTGCCGTGCACGTAGTACATAGGTGACCTAGAATGGCTGCCGTGCACGTAGTACATAGGTGACAAGCTGGCGCAGATGATGTTCAGATCGCAAATTTAAAATTCCACAGTCCTCCCTTTTAACATGTCTCGCCAACTTGTCAGTTTGGATTTATCCCCATAAGGCCACGTATTTCTACTTCATAGGGGGGGCTCATGTGCTCATTTCGGAAGTCCAAAGTCTTTGGGCACATACAGTTAGAAACAAGGCCGCACAAAGGTGGCAGACATTGGATACCTAGGCAACACCCACATAATATTACAACAGGTATCAGCACGAAGGAAAACAACTTCCAACCCCAGTTCTTCAGAGTGTCCCAAAACCAATTCCCGAGCGACCATCCTTCTTGTTCTTGGTGAACCTCCGAAGAAAGTCTGTGGAGGTGCTCAATGGCTTTGTAGACTGAAGGCGAGTTGTCTGGCACGTAGGTGCAACAGCTGGATCCGATGATGCGGCATGCTCCTCCTCGGTCGGCTAGGACCACGTCTAGGACAAGACGATTTTGGAGGGTCACAAGGCGGACCGCCTGAAGTTCCGCAGTGTTGTTGGCGAGGATGCCAGCCGTGATGTTGATCGTTGTTTCTACTGCCTGGGTCAGGTGTCGGATAGCACGGCTGTTTGCCATTGGGCCCCACAGAGGAACAAGACCCTTTGCTGCATCCAGGAACTGTGCTCCGGTGGAGTCGGCTTGTCCAAGGTCGTCTGCACGCCTCTGCCGGTGATGGTTGGCAGGGGCTACATATGTGGGTGGAAGAACGAAGGCAATGTAACAGATACCTTTCCAGCCTCTCGGGAGCCAGGTGTAAGCTTTGGTGCCACACACAAAGTACATGTTTGGAGAGGCGACAAAAGAAGGGGGGTCAACTGAGTCCAATGTTCTGGTGATTCGGCAGGAGCTGTGGCCCACCAGCTGCGTTCCCTGGCCTTCTAGGCACACAAGGCCAGTGACATTGATTACGGACAGAGCCACAGTCAGGGTGGCGGTAGTTTGTTTTTGCAGATGAGAGAAGGTGGTTCTGGCCGGATTGTGGAGCACCTGTACTTCGACTCGTTCTTTGGCTGGAATGTCTTTGAGGAAGGTGGCGCCTGCGAGCGCAGGACACAGAGCAGCAGGGGTCTTTCCGGTTCTATTCAGCCAGAACCCAGAGTAGAAGTGTGACACTGTCCGGCTGGAGGTGGCGTTGTCCTTGTGGCTCTCTTGCATGAGGATCAACCAAGCGAGGCAGGAGCCGTGAACTGAGAAGGGTGAAGGGATGAAGGGGATGGAGTGTCCTGTGGCATGCGGGAGCAACCCGCAGATCCAGCAGTTCGTAGCATTTGCAGCAAGGTTGTGTTGGTGCAACAGTTGCACGAAGGAATTGTTCCAGAATTCCCTGCGCCTTTCTCGGAGCTGAGGCGACAGAGAGATTAGGTGATGCTCTTTCAGGGGTGTCGGCTGTGCAGTAGGTAGCAATGCCTCATGAGCCGGTGTGCTTTCCTCCAGAATCCAGAAGGAGGTCATGAGGAGGAGGCAGAAGAGGAAGACAATGAAGAGTGCAATTGTCTTTGATTTGTGCAAGTTGTCAGTCTTTGGATTTCTATACTGAGTATTTCCTGTTGCTTCCATCATCTTCATATCCGGCGCTTCCATCCTCTTCTTATCTGGCGCTTCCATCACCTTCAAGGGGCTCGGTAGTGGGCAGAACCACAGACTTCGTTTAGCTTCTCTCCCGGCAACCCTTGATTGTGTTTAGGTCACCGTTCTGAGATTTAACTTAGTCCGTGGCCTACTTAGCCGAAACTCCCTCCTTTCGACGCAGGAAATACCCTTCTCTGGATGGCACAGTGGGATCGGAGAATTTTGCAAGTTCGAGTGCCTCAGTATCGGGATAACAGTTAGGCGTGGGCGGAAAATCCGTTCCGCTCGCGGATTTTGCGGATTTTCGGGAAATCCGCAATCCGCGAGATTTGCGAATTTCCCGCAAAATCCGCAAATCCGCGAGCAGCGGATTTTGCTCGCACTGCTCGCACTGTTCGCGTGAGTTCGCGCCCCGCGAATAAGTGCAAAATTGCAGAAATACGATCTTAGCAAAACTGAAAGTAACTACTTACCAGGTTCAAAAGTTCAGGCTCATCATTAGTAGCCATTTCCTGGAGTGCTTCCTGAGGGGCCCCTCCAGAGTTCAGTTGCCAGTTGAAACTATTATGTGACCCTGCTCTGAACCTCAGAATAGTTACACATATGCCACAAAGGTCCTGAATTACAGCTAAGGGAGACAAGCAGGAGCCAGGCTGGAAGTTAAAATCCATTAATCAGCCCCTAATTCATTATTGTCAGTTGGGGCAGGGCAGGTGTTGTAACTAATTTTGCAACAATGAAAGCACTTAGCAAGTGCAAAAGATCACTAATCAGGGCGCACTAAGGAAGCAGGTGCCAGCTAAAAAAATATTCTGTGACACATGAATCAGCCCCAAATTAATTCAGGTCACTTGAGGCAGTGAAGGTGTGCTTTGCTTTGCCGAAAATAATGTACACTGGACAACCAGAGGGTGTGGTGATGAAACAGAGGGTGGCATGGGTGGGCCAGAGGGTGGCATGAGTAGTCAGAGAGTGGCAGTGGTGACAGAGAGTGGCAGTGATGAAGAAGAGTGTCCCAAACAGGCTGGACACGTAGAAACAACAAGTTCGCGAAACTTGCGACCCAACAGGTAAGTTCGCAATTTGCGAAAGTGTACAAAACCCTCGCGAACTGGCAGAAACACGGGCGAACACAAAAAAAAAAAAAATCCGCAAATTCGCGGGAATTCGCGGATTTTGCGGATTGCGAATCCGCAAATCCGCAAAATTCGCGAACGCGAGATCCGCAAAATTCGCTCATGCTTAATAACAGTCCAATATCGGTCGGTCTTTGCTCAGGAGCTCTTCTTGGGCGCTGACGTTTTCTGTCATGGCCAGGTTTGCAGAGACCTTCCGGCAATGATGCGCTTGCAGCCAGTGCTTCTTCCCCTCCACTCGGAGTGCCGTTCGGGTGGTGATCAGCACTTGCCAGGGGCCCGTCCACCGAGGTTCCAGACTCTTGGTTCGCTGGAAATTTCGTATCAATACGAAATCTCCCGGTTGGATGTCATGGCCGGGGCCCCTGGAAGCATCGGGGATGGCCTGCTGCACCTGTTGATGAATGACAGACAACGTTTTAGTTAACTTGCACAAATAATCAGACAGTAGGACGTCCGGGACGTCATGAATGGAGGTCGGTTTGGGAGCAGTCCAGAGATTCATCGGTCGCCCAAACACGACCTCGTAGGGGGTCAAATGGTGCTTGGTGGGAGTGGAGCGCATCGATAACAAAGCCAGTGGGAGGGCATCCGGCCAGTTAAGTCCAGTGGTGGCCACTATTTTTGCCAGTTTCAGCTTCAGTGTGGCATTATGGCGTTCCACTAGACCGGCGGATTGGGGGTGGAAGACCGCATGAAATCGTTGCTTCACCCCCAACCCCTTTAGGATTAATTGGATAACCTCAGCTATGAAGTGGGGGCCATTGTCGCTCCATAAAATTCGACAAAGGCCATAGCGAGGGAAGAATTCCTTCAGTAGCACTTTGGCAGTAGTCATGGCAGTGTTGTCACAGGTTGGATAGGCTTCTACCCATTTGCTGAAGGCACACACAATGACTAGTACATACTTCAGGCTTTGGCATCTCTCTAGTTGGATGAAGTCCATCTGAAGGACCTCGAAGGGGTGATTGGGGGTCCCAAACCCTCCCCGGGGCACTACAGTTCCTTTCCCGGGGTTGTGTTGCAGACAGATAAGGCACTGCTGAACTAGGCGTCTGGCTGAGTCAGGGATTTTGTCGTTATGCCAGACTTTGGAAATGAGTTCGATCATGGGTGCAGATCCTATGTGTGCGGGGGAGTGAGCCATTGTCAGTATGGGAATCAGATATGAGTCGGGCAGCAACCATTTGCTTGCATCCTTCGTTCGCCAACAGCCCTCCTCATCCTTCAAACCCACCCTTGCCCACTTAGTCAGCTCGTGAGGGGTGCTGGCCGACTGTATGTCTCTGATCATTATCCTTGTGTCACTCCATGTTTCTGCTTGTGACCTGGTCATGTACATGCGTGCCACCGTCCCATTCTCAGCTGTGGTTCGTGCAGTGATGTCGGCCAACGCATTCCCTTGTCCGACCAAGTCTGTCACCCTTTTGTGTGCCTGACATTTTATCACCGCTAATCGTTTGGGGAGGAGAACTGCTTCAATCAGAGCGGAGACTAGATCTCCGTGGAGGATCGGGGTGCCGTGGGACGTCAGGAATCCCCTCTCCCTCCACAGGAGCCCAAAATGGTGGACCACTCCGAAGGCATACTGGCTGTCCGTATATACGTTCGTGGTGGTCCCTGCGGCTATGATGCATGCTCGGGTGAGGACTATCAGCTCTGCTGCCTGAGCAGATCGTTGTGTGATGCAGGCTGTCTCAACTACTGTTCGGGCTGTCGTTACTGCATAGGCAGCTGAAGTGGTGCCATCTGGGAGTTTGATGCATGAGCCGTCTACCCATAGCTCTCCATCGGGGTCAGGAAAAGCAGTGTCTCGGAGGTCAACCCTACTCCTAGTTTGTTCGTCCGTGAGGGTCACACAGTCGTGGATGGGAGGAATGTCGGGGTCATTTTCAGGCAGGGGTAACAATGTGGCAGGATTCAAAGTCGTGCATCTCTTTAGTGTGATGTGGGGTGCAAGCAGAGTCAACTCGTACCCTGTCAGTCGTGCGCTAGTCAGGTGTTGGGTCTTGGTCTGGTTCAAGAGGGTGTCGACTGCATGGGGTACTAGCACTGTGAGGGAGTTGGAAAGTACAATTCCCTCACTCTGACGGATAGAGACAGCAGCGGCGGCTACTGCTCGAAGGCAGGCAGGCAAAGCTCTGGCTACAGGATCAAGAGTGGCGGAGAAGTAGGCACAAGGGCGCTGCTTAGGACCAATTGATTGAGTTAGGACAGACAATGCGCATCCCTCCCTTTCGTGGGTGAAGAGGGAGAAGGGTTTGGAGTAATCCGGGGTTCCTAGGACAGGCGCTGAATAGAGTGCATCCCGTAATTCCTTAAAGGAGGCTTGACACTCAGCGGTCCAAGGAAGCGGGGAGGGGACATCTTTGGTCAGCAGGGCAAGTAATGGTTTCACAATGAGGCTGTAATTAGGCAACCACTGTCTGCAAAAAGAGGTTAGGCCAACCAAAGAGCGGACCTGTTTTTGTGTTTTTGGGATGGGGGTGTCTAGGATGGTTTGGATTCGGTCGGGTGTAAGTTTCCTCCCTTCTTTGGACAGAAGATGGCCTAGGTAAGTCACCTGTGGCTGACAGAACTGCAACTTCTTTTTGGAGACTTTATGGCCATTTTCTGCAAGAAAGTGTAGGAGTTGGACGGTGGCTGTCGTTGCAAGCGGGGTGGTGTCGGCCGCCAAAAGGATATCATCGACATATTGGATCAACACCACTCCCTCTGGTAGCTGGAAGGCATCCAGCTGTCTTTTGAGGGCCTGGCTGTAAATGCTGGGACTTTCGGTGTACCCCTGGGGTGCTCTACAAAATCGGTACGAGCGGGATTTTAAAGTGAAGCCGAAGAGATAACGGCTGTCTGGATGAATGGGGATAGAGAAAAACGCGTTTTTAAGGTCGATAACAGAGAAGGTGGTGGCAGTGGACGGGATGAGGGTCAGAATGGTGGTGATATCAGAGACTACAGGATATTGGGGTACAACCACTTTGTTGATCTCTTGTAAGTCGATGATGAAGCGGTACGCTTTCTCATCTCCTTCACCTTGCTTCTTAACAATAGGTAGGATTGGGCTGTTGCAGACGTTGCTAACCACCTCTTCAACCACTCCTGCCTCTACCAGAGACTGAATGATCGCTACCAGTGCCTTCTCACCCTCTGGCGATATCCGATATTGCGGGAGTTTCGGGAGCATAGCGTCCTGTCGTACAGTTATGTGAATAGGATCAATCATCATTCGCCCCACATCAGAGTCATTTTTGGCCCACAGGTACGGAGGCAGGGTGTCAAGCAGGGACAGGTCAGCGTCAGTTATGGAGCACATGTGTCGTGGGGGACGGGATCTGGGCATGTCTGGGTTGTCGTACAGGATGACTCGTATTCCATCTGGGGAACACCTAATGGTAGCTCGAAAATGTTTCAGTAAGTCAATGCCCATAATGGCGTCAGGGGAGTTGGAGGAGAGTAGAAATGTCGCGTCAGTGGTGCTGTTTTCTAGGTCAAAGGTAATAGGTACGGACAGGGGGTTAGTGGAGGGCGTTCCATCGAAACCTATCGACGTTATGTGTGAGCCAGACAAGGGTGCCCTTGGAATCAGTCGTTTTGATAACACACTACGTGTCGCCCCAGTGTCTACCAAGAATGGAGACTCTGTACCCAGGACCTTAGCGGTGACATAAGGACCTTGCTGGTCAACACAGAGCTCGACTGGATCCCTCCCTTGCCCCTGGCAGTCCTATGCAAAGTCGGGGGCATTTTCACCTTCGGATAGCTGATATTGGTTCTGCCGGGGACGGTCAAATGTGTTCAGTCTCCCTGATCTGTCATTGTTGGTGTCGTTGGGGTGCCCTCGTCCCTGTACTCTATTCCTCGGACCACCTGCCACATCCCTGGAATCCCTATTTCTATTCATCTCTAGCAGAACCGGACACTGGGATTTCCAATGGCCGAGCCCTTTGCAGAAGGCGCATTGGTCATTGCTAATGTCTCTACGTCCAGTGTGGGGTGCTGGGGTGTGATCTTTAGGAGGTAGATCTCTGGGGGTGGTTGATTGGTAGTTCCCCCTTTGGTGTTCCCGTCCTACCGCTATACCCTGTATCTGGGCTATCATTACCCTTTCTTTTAAATCTTTCTTCTTTTTCTCGGACGCCCTATCATTCTCATTCTTTTGGTGCTCGTAATACTGAGCCATCTGAAGGATAGCTGCGGGTTTGGAGGCTCCCCAACTACTCTCACTCGTCTGCAGTTTTTGGGAGACTTCTTGTGTTAGTCCCTTTACATAATTTTGTACAAACAGGTGCTGTCCGGTTGCGGTGGTCATGTCTTGGCCACTGTAGTCGGAGAACACTGTCTCGAATCGGGAGAAGTATTCTGACACATCTTCCTGGGGTTTCTGTCGGCAGGCCGTGACTATCGACCAGTCTACTTTTCTTTCCGGGACCAGTGTTTTTAACTTCTGAACTAGTTTGTCTGGGAGTTCCAGGATGTCTTTTACTGGTTTGCTCCCCGGCTCTCGCTGTCTATCTAGTTTACCGAGTTGGTCCCAGGTATGTCCAAACAGATCTGTGTGGTCAGCCTTCCGGATTTGCTTCCACACGTCAGCTGGCAGACATAACCCAAAGAACAAGTCAATGTCCGCTAAAGTCATTATTGTCGAACCCAAGGCTGTGCCTAATTCGGTATAAAATGCCGTCGGGTTCTTTCTTAAATCGGGCAGGGTTTGTTTGAAGGTTAGGATATCCTGTCGGTCCCATGGTTGGTAAACCCAATTGTACACAACCCTCCCCTTTGCATTTTCATTATTAATATCATCGCTCGTTCCCTGGCCCCGTGGCGGGATCCAGTAAGGAGCCGCTTCTCTGATAGGCATCATAGTATTGGCTACTTCCACCGAGGCTGCTTCAGGGACTGTAACCTTGGCTTCTGGTTTCTGTTCCGTGAGGTGGCGGAAGACCTCAAGCATCTGCATGAAGAGCTCCGTCGCCTCACGTTCGGTCCCATCTCCAACATCAATTTTCCTATATAGTGTTGTTAGTTTAGCGGGACCCTTACTCTGATACCTATCTTCATACGCGTTCAGGGTGTGGTAGCTGAATCGCAAGATGAAATGCCGTCTGTGGCTGTCGGCATGTGAATTATATACACTCATTGTATACTCTTCGCTCTCCCTTCGTTCTACTAATGTCTTTGCTATTTTGTCGATTCCATCCCGCTCATCTTTGCTCAACCTACTTAGTCTGGCCGGTGATTGTTTGCTAGCCTCGGGATCGTCTGACGAAGTTGTTAATGTGGCTGGTGCGGAGGCCGTGAGGGCTGGTGCACTAGCGCTAGGATCACTTTCACTCATACTTGGGGCTTGCAGGCTTTGTTGGCTGGGAGCATACGGAGGGGGCATGTAGATGATTGGGGGACCTAGCAGTAACTCATCGTTTGCCCGTTGTTTGGAGGGTAATTCAGGGTAGAGTGCAGAGGGGGTCCTAACAGGGCATTGGCCTGTTGACCCCGATTCTTGGTTTTGTGTAGCTTCTTTTCTTTCTTTTATTTCCTCTTCTAGTTGCTTTGCGGCCAGGTGGGCTGCCTTTCGTAATTCTTTCCCTATTTTTGCTTCTTCTCTTTTCTTTTGTTGTTCCGTTTCTTTGCGCCACATGCCGATACTGTCGAGCATAGTGGGCGTGGTCTTATTCTTCTGGAGCGCTATTTCTAATGTTCTTATTTTATTTTCATTAAAGGAACCTATCAGTGGCCACTGACTTTCAGGGTTCTTTTTCGTATATTTATGCCATAGTCTAGTGTAAGCTATAGCGACTAGTCCATACTTAGTGAACATGTCCTTATTAGGGGTGCCCTCCAGTGGAGCTGGATGGTTCATCTCTAATAAGCGGTCCGGGCTAAACAGGCTACCAACCAGTGGGGAGAAGATAGGCATGACGGTTTACAACGGGGACAAAAGTCTGCACTACCTATCTTATCACGGCGGGCAAAGACTAGACAGAATATTTCTATTCTCCGTTGTTTGCCGGCGGTGAATACCTCAAACGAACCAATACCGAATAATCGGTCAATCAAAACAATTCAGTGGGGAGAATAAGTGGGCACGAAAAGTTATCGTTACCCACTCTTTCTCTACCTGCAAAGAGAGACCTTGTTCTTCCCTGTTTGCAGACAAACAATCTCCAGACAATAATCCACGAACGACAGTTCGGGAAACAGTGGGGGAGGAAGATAGGCACGACGGATTACAATGGGGACAAAAGTCTGCGTTACCTATCCTTCACTGTTTGCAAAGAGAGAGCCTGTTGTTTTTCTCCGTTTGCAGACAGCGAATCTCCAGAGGTTTCAACAAAGCGTAATACTAGTATTATCCAAACAAAACAATTTTTCCTCAATTCGTCGTGTTTACACGACCTTACCCGGACCGCATGGACGGTTTCCTGTCCTCTGGATCCAGCGCCCGATCGTCCTCTCTCCTTCGTGATGTTCGTGGCACTCCTGATGGTTCCCAGTCAGGACCGTAGATCACTCGAGAGAGGTCTGTTCAGAACTAGTGAAGGTCGGATGATCGGCTGTCAGACGAGGGTCTATCGGACACGAGCTCTTCCCGATCGTTGCAGTCGTTCACTCTGTCATCGGGACCTCTCCCACTGGATCCACGTGTCGCTGATGGGCCCCACGCTTTGGGACGCCAATTGTGGAAAAAGGTAGGGCTAGGACCTTTCTCAAGATTTGCCCGGCGCTAACCGCCCTTGTACCATTCAAATTTACCAAGCAATGAGGCAGGCGCCGAAGACCAGAAGGCAGGAAACAGAAGTTTTATTCCGACGGAGCAGAACACATCAGATCAGACAACAAGGTATCGTCTCGAGGTGCTCTAACAGCCTCTCGGAGGCCTGGCCTCTTATACACTGGTTTATGGCATGTGACCTTTCTTTATTACAATCAGAACTTTGTAAAGCAAGGAAAAGACATCCCCGTAATCCTCGTGTCAATCCCACCCCCATATACCTTCACAATAGAGGTCCTCAACCTGCTGATAAGAGGAGGGGGTCATCACGCAGCTGAGTGTTCCGTCGAGTCTTAGGATGTGTGCGCCTGATCATATCACAGGGGGTGGGGAGGCCTGGATCAATAGAGGGTCCTTTGAAGGAGAGCGACCTCATACAATAAAGGGCAGTAAATGATATCTCCCGGCTTAGGCAATGGCCTCGGACCTGTGTGGACAGTCGGACACGGGGTGAGGGGCCATCAATGGAGTGGTATTCATGCTGCGTGGACAATCCAGTGCAGAAGGGAGGTTTATCAACAGAGGGGCATTCATGGGAGGAGAGGAGGTGTTGGTCAGGCGCTGGCGTGACTCCCAAGGACAGGGTCATGCAGAAGGGTCATGCTCATAAGGAGGAGGGAGGGGGAGCCAGGGTGCGCGGAGGATGCTTGCTGGGTCAGAGGGGCGCGCTGGCGATCGATCGTGGACAGGGAGACCATGATATCTAAAATGGCTGCCGTGCACGTAGTACATAGGTGACCTAGAATGGCTGCCGTGCACGTAGTACATAGGTGACCTAGAATGGCTGCCGTGCACGTAGTACATAGGTGACAAGCTGGCGCAGATGATGTTCAGATCGCAAATTTAAAATTCCACAAACCGCGTGACCGCTGTGCCTCGTATCGCCTCATTTCATTGCTTAACGCTGAGCCCAAGATCCTGGCCAAAGTACTGGCTAATCGTTTATTAACAGTGATTTGCGACTTGATGCATCCGGATCAGTCCGGTTTTATCCCCCACAGGAATACAGCTCTCAATCTCCGCGGGCTCCATAGTGTCCTTGCGAGAGCTAAGACTCTCCCTGAACCCGCAGTGGTGGCGTCCTTGGACACCACAATGGCTTTTGACACCATTGAGTGGCCTTACTTATGGGCCGCGCTTTCTAAGTTTGGTTTCGGTCTTGGTTTCATTTCATGGGTGCGGCTCCTGTATGAGCAACCATTAGCCCAGGTTGTAGTAAACGGCAGAGCTTCTGCATCTTTTCCGCTGGGGCGTGGCACCCATCAGGGGTGTCCGCACTCTCAAATCTTTTCGCATTGGCGTTGGAGCCCCTCGCAGTGTGGCTCCGTTGGGAGCCCTCGATAAAAGGGATCCAGTGGACACCGGATCTCGAGGATCGTGTCTCGCTATACGCGGACGACATTCTTCTTTATTTCACGTCACCTCAGAAGTCTCTCAACGTGCTCTTCGATGTGCTTACCTCCTTTGGGAAGAACTCCGGGCTTGTTATTAACTGGACCAAATCATGTGTCTATGTTATAGCGGGGGTGCTGCCTCCGCTGCCCCGTAGATTCCCGATACAAGTGGCTGCGGATGGCTTTAAATATTTGGGGATTTTTATTACTATGGACTCCTTCATTCGCTATGACCGTAATCTCTATGCTCCTCTCCGTCGCCTCAAACAGGATGTACGAAGGTGGCGTGATTTGCCTTTATCCCCGCTGGGACGAGCGGCACTTTTTAAAATGATGTCCCTTCCCAGGTTTTTATATGCCTTGCAGAATTTTTTCGATCCTGTTCCCTCCCGTTATTTCCGTGAGGTGGAGGGCCTTCAGAGGCAGTTAATCTGGGACGGACGGGCCCGTATTTCCCTATCAAAACTCACGCTTCCATGGTATGATGGCGGTATAGCTTTGCCTGATATCCGGCATTATTATTGGGCCTAGCAATTGAGTGCGATCAACCATGTGGCATATTCTCTAGGGCCCACTCCCGCTTTCGCCATGGATAAACTCCTGCTGCCGGGCGGCAACTTTAACAGAGCCTTATATTCGAAGCCACCACTCCGGCTTCTGACTGGCCCAACGAAGTGTGCCGTGCGTGCCTGGAAGGACACGACTGTGGCTACGGGTTGGAGTGATAGATTGACGCTCATGACCCCGCTGTATGATTCTGAACGGCTGGGTAACCTGTGGCGTACGAAAAGGTTCGATAGATGGGATATGATTGGTATTAGCAAGGTGGAGGATCTTTGGGCCAAAGGCACAGTCAAGTCCTTTGAGGCCCTGAAGTTAGAATATCAATTGGACGACAAGGAATACTTTCGTTACCTCCAGGTACGGCACGCCCTGCTCACAAATTTCCCCCCGGGGACGGACATTCCCCAGTCGTCCCCACTGGAAGACCGTATTCTAGATGGCCACGTCCCGGAAAGTACGGTTTCTTTAATCTACAAAAAGCTCATTAACACCAGGGCGGACCTTCTGGTGAAACTTCGGACCTCCTGGGTGGCGGATGGCCTCGAATTAGACGATGAAGACTGGCAAATGGCGATTTCCTCTCCCAAGGAGGTGGCCATTCCAGCTCGACTGCGATTTGTACAACTGAAGATCCTCCACCGAGTGTATGTAACTGGTGTGCGTCTGGTACGGATGGGGCTCGCAACTGATGGACTGTGTAGGCGTGGCTGTGGAATGAATGGTACCTTTCTTCATATTTTGTGGGAATGTCCGGTTATTTCCGCTTTTTGGTCTAGGGTGCATGATGTGATGGGGCGAGTTACTGGTGTCCCCCTCCTTCCTGAGGCGAGACGCTGCCTACTTAATGTGTGGGAACCCACAGACTGTACGACTGCCCAGAACTTCTGGGTCACCCTAGGCAACATGATTGCTAAAAGAGACATTGCACAACTCTGGGGCTCCCACAGACCGCCGGGTGTCAGTGCATGGAAAGATAACATGGACTGGTGCATGTTTCGGGAAAAGACAGTCTATGAGGCTCGAGGTCGTCCTAAGAAATGGGGTAGAATCTGGGCGCAGTGGAATGAATACCGGGAAGACATTTGTACCTCACCACTTGATTATACTGAGACTACTCCCTCATCCCCGTAATTGACGTTCCCTTTGATTAGCGTCCATTTCTTCATCATTCCTTTCATTGTCTCCCTGTCCCCTCCAGAACTGGTTCCATTCTTATATATTGATTTCCCCCGTCCCTAACCCCCCCATGAACTAGATATTGTTGTCGCCATGTGAGTGTCTTTGTTGTCTGTTTGAATTTCACCAAAATTATAAAATTTAACCTTCCCTATCCTTTATATGATGTCTATACCATTGCACCGTATTGCGTCGACTTTTGACTTCTCCGCAATGTATTGTAGTTCACGATTCACTTTGATGTCATAGCGGCCGGCCCGTTCGGGTTGTAGGTAGACGCTGTGTACTGTGCATTTGTTTAATAAAGGTTTCAAAAAAAAAAAAAAGATTTTCACTGGGTCATGCAGTAGTGAGTCGTGAAGACTTCATGCCCCTGGGGTACTGGCTCTTTGTTTGTCAGATTGCAGGTAATAGGAATGTACTCTGTGAGTGTGATAGGATGATGTGCCACAGCCAACAGGTCTGGGAGCAATCGTTTGTCAATGAAGAGGAAATTGAGCCTAGCGAAAGTCTAATGGGCTCCAGAATAATATAACTAGTCCTGGCTTAGCGGTTGTTTGGTTCTCCAGGCGTCAACTAAGCCCTGGTCCTCCAGAAGGATTCTGACTGCCGGTGATAGGACTGTCGACTCCACCCCCAGTACTGTCTGTATCAGCGCCTGCCTCGAAGAGTCACTCCAACCACCACTGGCGCGGGCAGACCACGCTGTCAGAGTGTGAAGCGTCTCTGTCCTTTTAAGAAGTAGTTCCCCTGGCTAAATCCTATGTTGGCATCTGGTAGGGTCAGTTCATGATGGATAGAATGCTGTTTGAGTGAGTTGTTGAGGCCCCTAAAATTGTAGGTGGAAACATGTGATGTAGTCGGACATGTCTGAGTGCAGGTCCAGAATATTGTGGCCTTCCTAAGGGGAGGAGCACATAGCCTTTAAGACTGCGCGCTCTCTTGCAGGAAGTCGCTCGTCGTCAGGGTGATTTCCTACTTGTGTTTTGCAGTCTAGCTGATGGTGCTCTGGTCGGCACCCTTCTCTTCCTGCTTGCAGTTTACAACCTACATGGTGGTGCTCCGGCCGGCATCCATTCTGAGCATCTTCGGTTTTCTGAGCGTTGTCATGGCTCCAGTTCCTGCCACCCTGGCATCGGTTAGAGATGCTCAGTACACTTGATTTCCTGGATCTGCTCCCTTCTTGTTCTGCTTTATGCTGCTGCTGTGCTTCGGTCAAGACCAAGAGAAAAAAATTACAAGGAGATATTATAAACTCATTTTGGGTAACAGCCAGAAAGCACTTTTATTATTTTGAAGTTTACCTGATTGTATTCTTTGTCCAATCCAATCCAATCCAAAAATCTTTATTTCGGCCTTTTAGGCCATAAAAGAAGCATACAAATACATACAACAGTATAAAAACATCATTGTAATGTACAAAAATAACAGTAACGAGACTTCTTATCCATCTTTAAAATCGAATAGATAAAAAACATAAAAAAGGGGACGGCACAATTCATTGCATGGGAGTAAAATTGACATTGTGGAAAGGACGTTATCAACGGAAGCCGTAAAAACATTAAAACAGTGGCAGGAAATTCAATCTATGTTAGATTATCCTTAATCAGCTTGGACCTCTTACGCCACATGGCAAGGAGAAATTTGGAAACTGCAAATACAATATGGGGGGAAGGGTCAGATTTCAGTATTCTGTAGGATGACAGACAGTTCCTTATAGCCATGTATTCTTTGTTGTTTGGAACAAGAGTTATTTGGTTATCCAGCGACCTATCAGAGAAACAAAAAATAGAAATGGACATTCATTGGTTTAATTTGGAATAATAAATGAATTTAATACATCATTTTACTAAGGCTGCAATCACTTATGTTACACTTATCATTTATATTGTCTGTAGGAAAACCTTTTTGTAAATAAGGCATGAAGAAATGCTTAATTGTTTGGAAATCTTAAGAACATATATATGTACCTGCAAGTTCCAAATAAAAGGGGATGATTTGAAGAATTACTGACTACAGGGTTGCAACTAGTCAGTCTCCCAGTACGGACTTTTCAGCTTATCCTGGAGGTTGGGAGTATTCTTAGTGACCAGCAGTTCCCTCTGCTGAAATGCATACCAGGTGAGACCCTGACAGATATAATGGACAGCTTGGGGTGTGAGGTGTGTATGTATGTCTGTGTATTCGTTCATTTTCTTTTAGCCAAGGAAGACAAAAGTCAAAAGTCAAAAGTTTATTATGTTTTTGGCTCTCGATGAGGGCCACATAAAGTAAAACATACAGTATACATCTCAAAAGCACAATGAAGTAAAACCATACAGGCGAGCATAAGCGAGGATACAGTTACACCCATTAGTCGAGCAATCCCCAGCAATTCCATGTGCATTATTAATAAATATCTAAAAAGCTTTTAAAAAAATTAAAAATTCTGTAGCAAAACATTTCATTAGGCGGGCAGTAAAGTGCATGGAGAAAAGTATTTACATTTAAAATTCCTAGTTGCAGACAAATAGGTTTTAGCCATTTAAGGCGAAAAGGGCGCAATACCTTACATACAAACAAAACATGGTTACGATTCTGTACAGCATTATGACAGAAGTTACAGACAGGAGACACACCGTACCATTTTGCGTGAAGAGAATTTAGAGGAAGCAGATCTTGTCTCAATAAAAACCATAATCTTCTGACTCTATGAGGGATGTTCCACATGAGATATTGTTGGGGCTGTTTAAATAAATATGTATTTAACAGAGATTGTGTTTCTTTTTTTCTTGATTGGGCTATCCTATCTAGTTTGTAACATAGTTCCCAGGATGCATTTTTTAATTTCATCTTAAGTTCAACAGGGTCTAATAAGAACAAGATGTTTGCATCCAACTCTAGTAGACTAACAGCCATTCTAAAGTTTTTTACCAATAGAGAGAAGTCGTTGAGATCCCCCAAAAGTTCTCTTTTAATCGCTTCTCTAAGGGAACCAGTTTTCCCTCTAACTAGACAGGCTACCCATCTTACAAGGGCAATCAACCCCTGTACCCAACCACTTCTCAAACCAAATTCTAGCCTGCATGAGATGACAGAGCAGGCCGTATTAAGAGAAGATATTTTCCTTAAAATCTTTCCTTCTGTTTTCTGGACAAATCCCCAGTGTTTTAAGTCCACTAATTCAATCCCATATAGGAGAGTGGCGGGTATCTTTGTTTTAAATACATCAAGGAATAATGTGAAATGTCTCTTCCCCGTAGCATTATAAAAGGAACACAATCCCATCCCATGTGATAATGCCTTACGAGAATTGTGCTCTATGTGGGCAGTCTCACTTATGTTTGCTGTAATTATCTTTCCTAAAAAGGTGTAGGTTTTTACGACCTCTAATTTCTGTCCTCCTAATATCCAGTTATAATTGGCAGACCTGCATTTTTTCTTACCGAAAATACACATGATCTTGCTTTTAGTAGCATTAATCTGCATAAAGTGTGTTTCTGCGAAAAGTGTTAATGCATGCAGGCGGTTTGACAGGCCCTTCGGGGTTAAATCAAGCACTAGTATGTCGTCTGCATACATTAAAACTGATATCGGTACCCCCCCCAATTTTTGGGGCTAGTCCTCCACTGGATGTTATTTGGGAAGGTAGGTCAGCTGTATATAGAGAGAACAGTATGGGGGCCAATATGCACCCTTGTTTTAATCCATTCGGGGAAGGGATTGATTGGGAAAGTCCCCTTTCCCCACCTAGTAACAGCTTGCACCATGTGTTGGTGTGAAGGGACTTTACCAATTCTAGTAAATATACTGGCATACCCATTTTGGCGAGTTTTTTCCATAGCATTGACCGATCTACCTTATCAAACGCGGTAGAGAAATCAATGAATGCCACATATATTCCGCCTCCTCGAACACGGACATATTTGTCTACAAGCACCTGTAAGGCAGTTAAGTTATCAAGAGTTCCATGCTCTTTACGAAAGCCAGTTTGCTGCATAGGTAAAATATCATTTTCATCTATCCATTTCATAATTAATTTTAAAACACATTTTGCGAAAATTTTCCCTATTGAATCTAAAAGTGCTATTAAGCGATAATTCTTAGGGTTATCCCGTTCTCCCTTTTTAAATATGGGAATCAGAATACTACCCCTCCAAGAATTGGGGACTGACTTAGTAATAAAACATGTATGAAACAGTGGGAGCAATATCTTACTCCATAAAGTAACATCCTGTTTTATTATAGTCATGGGCAATTCATCCGGGCCCATGGCTCCGGAAGAGCGCATGCTTCTTATCACAGCTGCTATGGACTCCTCAGTAGGGAGATCTATATTATTGTCGTCTTTATTCAGGATTATTTCCAAATTATTGTCCTCCACTCCATTGGAAGCGTAAAGATTAGAGATAAATGTCATCCATACTTCCTCTGCAATAGAAATTGGAGTGGGAAGAGTTCTCGCTCCGCATCCCTTTCCTATTACAGACCAGAAGTCTCTAGAATTATTATTGACAGATGCCTCTCTTAATCGTATCCATAGATTGTCTTGTTTTTCTTTCTTTAATTTATATTTTAATCTATTCCTTCTTCTTTTGAGTAAGGCTAATTTACGTTCATTTTCTCTAGTTCTATTTAGATATTGTTGCCTAATAAGTTTATTTACTTCCTTATTTAAGGCTAGTAATAAAGGCGGAAGACATGGGAGATTCTTAGGATTTCTATTTGTCTTTGCCAGCCTTCTCAGTTTCTGCAACAATATTTCAAACTTAAGGAGTTCTGATCCTTGCCATTCATCAAGTTCCAATACGGTTTGGGCAAGAATACTTTGGACATTCCTTACAGAACTAGAGTCCCAAAAGCATCTCCCTCCCTTATGCTTAATAGTAATTCCTGTATTACTCAAAGACCAGGACTCAGTCACGGGGGGTTGGAGGGAAATTGTTATATTAATGATTTTGTGATCACTCAAAGTAGAGTTAGAGATCACAATATCCTGAATAAACGAGTACGTCTCATAGTCTGTGATAACATAATCTAAAACAGATTCACCTCTATATGACCCATGAGTGAACTTAGCTGGGACATCAGAGGGCATTCTGCCGTTTACTATGAGCCCCTCTACCAAACTTATTTCCTCTAATAAAATGTTTCCTCTATTGTTAGGAATACACATTCCATCCACTAAACCTCCCCAACATCCCCAGAAAAATAAAATCCATCATCAGAAGCTTAACAACAAGTCAAATATACAAGTGTTGTTTCCCTGAAATATTCAGGAAGATGGGGAGAATTGCTCAGTCTGTTCCCAAGCGTCACTTCAGAAAATCCGCACTTGAGGCAAGAAGAATAGGGCCTGCAGGAGCATATAGGGGTAAAGGCCTCTGTTGACTGTCATCAGGAGAAAAGGTTGTCCCTGCCCGCAGCTGACTGTGGGCTTGGAGGATAGATATAGCCTCCTGAGCTCTACCCCCTGTAGCCCCACCTCTACATTTACATTATCTCCTAGCCCTCTTCCTTGGGGTTTCCTGGGGGGCAGCCTCCGGAGTCAAATTCTGGGGAGGTCAGGATCCAATCCAGCTAATATTTTTTACAAGTCTAAGGCTGCTTTATCCACCAGCCAGGATCTCCTCCTGCTTCAATGTCTTCCGTACACCCCAACGCTTCACAGTTGTCCATATTTGGCATGACAGTCTGAGTAAATCAGCGTGGTGATTTGTTTCGTCGGTAGGGGATGGCAGGTCCAGGTCCCGCCGGGCGTACTGGTCTGACTTGAGGGCATGTCTTTTACTTTTCCACACAAAGAGAAGACAAAATGGGTGGCCCCATCGGTATAGTACTTCGATGGCCATTAGAAAGGCAGTGAAATCCCTCTGCTTGATAAGGGCCACCGTTGACAAGTCCTGAAAGATCTTTGATTCAACTCCAGTGCATTCTATGGGAATGCCTTCCAGGCTGCCTCTATGAAAGTGATAAAAACAGACCAGTATGTTGGTGTGGGGCATTTCCCATTCTGGGTCTGGCTACTTGGGTCAGCTATTTGTGCCCAGTTTATACACGAGGGTCAGGACCAGTTTCATCCAGAAGGGCCTCGGCAAGGCCCTGGATATATGGTCTAATGTTCTCTCCTTCATTGCCCTGTGAGACCCCACAGATGTGGAGATTACACCTCTAAGAGTGGTCCTCTAGCTCTTCCTGTTTTTCTTGCTGGATCAATTGAATGGTACATCAATGGGGAATTGCGCCGCACCGGCGTATGCTAACCTATTCATGACGTCATTCGAAAACCAACATATTTACCATGATGATAAATGGGCCACCAACCTCTTAATGTTTGTGAGGTTCATTGATGATATCTTTTTGATATGGAAAGGGACAGAAGAGTCATTAAAACAACAACTGGAAATTCTGGACACCAAAAATGACAGAATAGGCTTCACTTGGACCTTGAGTAAGGATGTCATACAATTTCTAGACGTAGAGATCTCTAAAGCAGGAACAACCTTCACAACCAACATATACCGCAAACCTACAGATAGAAACGACTTATTGCAATATCAGAGTCACCATCCTCAATCATTGAAAACACATCTACCATACTCCCAGTTTCTTAGAGTGAAAAGGTTGGTCTCGGAAGAAAACACTTGTCAACAACAGTTAGACATCACGGCTGAAAGATTTGAAGCCCGAGGTTATCCACAAAAAATAATCAGTGAATCAAGGGGAAGAACAGACAGGAAAACCAGGTCAGAGTTACTCACAGCGACACTAAAAACCAAAGAACAAAGAATAACGTGTGTCAGTAAATATTCCAACGTAAGCACGAATTTTAAAAAAATCATTCGAAAAAATTGGCAATGGTTCAACTAGAACCGGATTTCAAAGGAATATTCCAACAGGAACCACTGTTCGCATTTACCAGAGGCAAAAATATTGGAGAACTATTAAAAACTCCCAAAGAGAGGTTAAACAAACAGACATTCAGAAGAACAGTACCATGTTTGAACTGTGGAAACTGCCATAATATAATGACGGGTGCGAGCATCACTCACCCAATGAAAGGTCATAAAATTGCTCTGAACCTCAATGCCACATGTGACACAACCAACATTATATACTTACTAAAATGCCCATGCGGACAAGGTTACGTGGGTCACACTGAACGGAAACTTAAGACTCGTTTGAACGAACACAAAAGTAACATTAGAACAGGACAATTGAAATCCACAGTAGCCGTACATTTTATGAAGAAAAAACATAACATAAGCCAGTTGAGGGCTTGCGTGTTGGAAATTGTACCAAAAAAAGAAGGACCCTTGAATAAGAAAATCCTCTTGCAGAGGGAAAATTATTGGATTTACCACTTGTGTAGTTTTAAGCCCAATGGGCTTAACGAAAGAATGGAATTTACATGTTATCTGTGAAGTGTAATTATCATTGTAAAGCTAACAGTATATGCTGAGTATTATTCATGCCATAAGCAGTTTTCTCCATCATGCATACAGCAGTATAACATTTGATAATGCTGATAGCGTAGGACCCGGGAGATTGAGAAGCGTATGTTTTGTATCCGAGGAGAAAGCCTCGGAGTAGATAAAGTTATTTTTGAGTAGCTCTTGAAAAAAAACACTGGAACTTCCTTAAGGTGCGCATGCGCTAGAATCTTGTTTGAACGAACAGCGTAGCAGCTACACGGAGCGGAATAGCTTCCCGTAACTGGGACTAATCCTGTTACAATTAAGGTGAGAGACGAACTCGGGGTACGTCCCCTAATGGCCGGTAGAACGTTTACGGTAATGTGTGAATGCCCAAGCGGGCAGCGGCAAGCGCGCAATGTTTCATTGACTAACGGTTAGAACGGGGAGTGAAAATCCTCGCCGAGGGTCATACACGAAGAAACGTTTTTTAACTAAAGGAGTTTAGATAGAGCTACTGAAGTTCACAATATGATACTTAAGTTGTATATGATGAATTAATATGATTTTGTGTGAATTTATGACATAGAGATTACTAGTTTGATTACAGAAAATGTTTATGTGTTTAATTTTCAGGCGTTCCCTGATGAAGGTGCAGAATGCACCGAAATACATTGGAATAATTTATGTCGACGCCTAATATGAATTAAATGGAAATCAATGTGAATGAATTGGTGAAAATAAGAATTAAAGATTACTAATGATATAAACTACTGGATGAATGATATTGTTTATCAAGGCTGGAACCCAGCATCCGATGCTTGTGCCTAGGGTGACACACCTGTGATGGAACAGGTGCGCGACCAGTAAAGTACCCAGGGCTCATCACTCAGCCAGACCCTGTTCAACATCTACATGGCCCCCCTCGCACAAGTGGCCCGCCAGCACAACCTGAACATCATCTCTTATGCCGACGACACCCAACTCATCCTCTCCCTCACCAAAGACCCCCACACCGCCAAAACCAACCTTCACGAGGGAATGAAGGCCGTCATCGGCTGGATGAGGAACAGCCACCTGAAGCTGAACTCGGACAAGACGGAGGTTCTCATCCTCGGCCCCAACCCCAGTACTAGAAGGATAACCTTCCAGTACAAAATACTATGCTGAGAATCACTTTAAACCTTTTCCCACCTTGCATGTGTGCTGTATAGTGCAGCACATATGCAAAGTCGAAAAAGAAAGGAGAAATGAAAGCATTTCTCTGTGATAGCGCCTGGTTGAAGTGGGCGCTATTTTCAGATGCTAAACCTTTTCTACATTTGTAAGTAAACAGGGCTTAGCATCAGAAATTGTGGGTGATTGCATGGGAACGCCCATACACCCCTACATGGTATACCCCCATTGGTGCTAAATAATGCAAAGCATATAGCAGGTTTTACGCTGAAAAGTAAATAGGTGGAATAAGATTTAACATCATTTTACGTCACTTTTGTGATACAAACAAAGAGGTAAATCTTAGTAAATAGACCCCTTTATTTGAAAGAAGCCCTTTCCAATGCCCTATTTCAGAAGAGTTGTACAACCTTTTTATCAGCAGTGGTAGGTGCAGGTAAGCTCGGTGGGGAGGGAGAAGGGGTGAGGAGATGTCAACAGAAGAAATAGGATTCATTTAATTTTCTCTATTCTGTGGTCTGTCGACAACCCACCTGCCCCGCTGCCTGACCGCGCTTACCTGCACCGACCGCTGGTGCTTTTTACCCCTTTTAGGTTCTGTTGTAATGTTGGAATCATGGTTTTACTGGTAAACTACTGTTCACATACCCCAACCTGAGGGACCAATGTCTCCAGTAATTCATTTTCAAAGGTGCTTAATAAATTACACTGCTCACTCAAAGATGATTTTGGAAAGTAATGTTCAATCAGCAAAGAAGGGAATGCCATTGTTTAAGTGGATAACAAACAGAAGGTCAATTTTGGCAGTTGTCTAAAGAGTCCTTCAGAGAATAACAAGTTGTAAAAAAATAATTATTTCGAACGGACGTGTAATATGTGTAATGCATTTTCTTAAAAATTATGTATTGATGAATTAAGTTATTAATTGGTGAAACAATGTTGAATGTAGAAGTTGGGTGTGGGCTAATCTCACAAACATAAATGACTTCAAAATCATTTTTAAAAGATCTTGTTGGTGAAAAGGATAAATATTTGTAATGTGAAAGAAAAGGAAGTGCCCTTGTTGATGAAATGTCTAAACCACTTGTTGATACTGATGCACAAATTCTGACTGGCAGAGGCAATCCGCAGTTTTGGGAAACTACACACATGGGCATGATTAGAGAATGGCATAGCCTGTCAAAACATGGGAGATATATCATCCACAGCATTACAAGTGCCATAGGCTATAATGCACCTGTAAGACAGAGGACGGGACATCCATCACATATGCGATGGAGTATCACGTCCGCCAAACTCTAATTCCAAGAATCTATTCAAATTACCTCCGGGCTGCATGACACAGAACAAACAGTTGATAGATGGTGCGTGATCATCAGATGAGCTTCTTGGAAAGTTGCAACTGCTGCTCGTTCCAAGGGCGGGCCTTCCTTTCCTGTGCAGTAGATTGCATCACCTGCTGGCTTGGGTACATTACAAGTTTAGCAAATGTTCTGAAGTGCTGTGATTACTTATCTTAGATTTTGAGGGCATGTACTCCAAGGGGCAGGAAGGCCTACAACGCTTGCCTACGGCAAAAACTCATAAATGAGGCCCCTAATCTCTCTGGGGCGATGAATAAGGTACAGTATGTGCATCACGCAAACATATCAGAGAGCGTGAAAGATGTGCTAATATGGAGAACGTTTCGGCCTCCCTCTTAATATCATTGAGTAACTCTTTAACTTCATAGAGTTGATTGGAAAGAGTATTTGCACAATCGCTTCATTGTGCTAACATTTGCAAACGTTTGATGGATTATCACGTTAAAGGGGCTTGAACCAAAGCTCATCTCCTGCATATGTTTTTTGTTTCTGTCCCAAATCTCTCGTAGTGGAAGACTGAAAGGCAGCCATGACTGGATTTTATGTGTACAGTTTGTTAGCCAGAAACCAGGGGCGGCTGGTGACATTTGAAAGTGGTGGGGTGTAAAATGATTGTCATACTGCACCGCAGCAAGTGAGCGTAGCGAGCAAGCCCGAACAATCTAAGGGGGATTCGGGGGGCTTCTCCCCCCTCGAAAATTTTGAAAAAAGAGTGGACAAATGGTGCCTTTTCAAGAAAATTTGAGAAAGCAGGAAGGTTAATAAAGCAATTGTGAAAGTGCAGTTATTACATTAATAAAGAGATGTCATATAACATAGGTAGCTGCTTATTCAAACTTTCGTTCACCCCATAGTCCAGCAGGGTCTTGATACAAGACAGATAAGAGAACAAGCATTTGCAATGCAATAGGTCTCGCATTAGGAAAGTTTGAGCTATTGGTATTGTAAATGATAATGTTTTTATTATTGTGTTGGTTTTGAAAATAGCTAAATTAATAGCTTTGTCATTGACAATGCCAACTGTTTTAACTTTCGCAAATGTTACACCTATAGCATTTGTACTGCAATATGTGTTGTATTTACGTGACTTAGATGTATTGATATTACAAATAACAATGGCTTTTACTTTTTTAAAAATATTTAATACTTAAATGAAAGTTATTGCAATTTATAATGCCAATAGCTTAAACTTTTGTAAATGACTTTTGTGAAGATTATGTTCAATGTACTTTATTGTGACAAAAATTCAAGAACAGAAGTGAAATATTAACATCTTTTTGTGACATTTGTAATAAAGCTTGAAACATTGAGAGAACATATTTGAACCAGTTGTTGTTGATTGGTTGCACAGATTGATGCTGTGGTGGTGCTGAGTGATGCGATAGATAGATAGAGTGAGTGCGATAGATAGATAGAGGGAAGGTGATAGCTAGAGGGAGGCCGATAGTGGTGGCCCCGAGTGATGCTATGGAGGCCCTGAGTGATGCTGTGGAGGCCCTGAGTGAAGCTGTGGAGGCCCTGAGTGATGCTGTGGAGGCCCTGAGTGATGCTGTGGAGGCCCTGAGTGATGCTGTAGTGGTGCTGAGTGATGCTGTGTTGGCGCTGAGTGATGTTGTGGTGGTGCTGAGTGATGTTGTGGTGGTGCTGAGTGATGTTGTGGTGGTGCTGAGTGGTGCTGTGGTGGTGCTGAGTGGTGCTGTGGTGGTGTTGAGTGGTGCTGTGGTGGTGCTGAGTGATGTTGTGGTGGTGCTGAGTGATGTTGTGGTGGTGCTGAGTGATGCTGTGGTGGTGCTGAGTGGTGCTGTGGGGTGCTGTGTTGGTGCTGAGTAATAATGTGGTGGTGGTGAGTGGTGCTGTGGTGGTGCTGAGTGGTGGTGTGGTGGTGCTGAGTGGTGCTGTGGTGGTGCTGAGTAGTGTTGTGGTGGTGCTGAGTGGTGCTGTGGTGCTGCTGAGTGATGCTGTGGTGGTGCTGAGTGATAATGCAGTGGTGCTGAGTGATAATGTGGTGGTGCTGAGTGATGCTGTGGTGGTGCGGAGTGATGCTGTGGTGGTGCGGAGTGATGCTGTCGTGGTGCGGAGTGATGCTGTGGTGATGCTGAGTGGTGCTTTTGTGGTGCTGTGGTGGTGCTGAGTGGTGCTGTGGTGGTGCTGAGTGATGCTGTGGTGGTGCTGAGTGGTGCTGTGGTGGTGCTGAGTGGTGCTGTGGTGGTGCTGAGTGGTGCTGTGGTGGTGCGGAGTGATGCTGTGGTGGTGCTGAGTGGTGCTGTGGTGGTGCTGAGTGGTGCTGTGTTGGTGCTGAGTGATAATGTGGTGGTGGTGAGTGGTGCTGTGGTGGTGCTGAGTGGTGGTGTGGTGGTGCTGAGTGGTGCTGTGGTGGTGCTGAGCAGTGCTGTGGTGGTGCTGAGTGGTGCTGTGGTGGTGCTGAGTGATGCTGTGGTGGTGCTGAGTGATAATGTGGTGGTGCTGAGTGATAATGTGGTGGTGCTGAGTGATAATGTGGTGGTGCTGAGTGATGCTGTGGTGGTGCGGAGTGATGCTGTGGTGATGCGGAGTGATGCTGTGGTGGTGCTGAGTGGTGCTGTGGTGGTGCTGTGGTAGTGCTGAGTGGTGCTGTGTTGGTGCTGAGTGATAATATGGTGGTGAGTGGTGCTGTGGTGGTCCTGAGTGGTGGTGTGGTGGTGCTGAGTGATGCTGTGGTGGTGCTGAGTGATGCTGTTGTGGTGCTGAGTGATAATGTGGTGGTGCTGAGTGATGCTGTGGTGGTGCTGAGTGATGCTGTGGTGGTGCTGAGTGATGCTGTGGTGGTGCTGAGTGATAATGTGGTGGTGCTGAGTAATAATGTGGCGGTGCTGAGTGATAATGTGGTGGTGCTGAGTGATGCTGTGGTGGTGCTGAATGATGCTGTGGTGGTGCTGAGTGATGCGGTGGTGGTGCTGAGTGGTGCTGTGGTGGTGCTGAGTAGTGCTGTGGTGGTGCTGAGTGGTGCTGTGGTGGTGCTGAGTGATGCTGTGGTGGTGCTGAGTGATAATGTAGTGGTGCTGAGTGATACTGTGGTGGTGGTGAGTGGTGCTGTGGTGGTGCTGAGTGGTGGTGTGGTGGTGCTGAGTGGTGCTGTGGTGGTGCTGAGTAGTGCTGTGGTGGTGCTGAGTGGTGCTGTGGTGGTGCTGAGTGATGTTGTGGTGGTGCTGAGTGATAATGCGGTGGTGCTGAGTGATAATGTGGTGGTGCTGAGTGATGCTGTGGTGGTGCGGAGTGATGCTGTGGTGGTGCGGAGTGATGCTGTGGTGGTGCGGAGTGAATCTGTGGTGATGCTGAGTGGTGCTGTTGTGGTGCTGTGGTGGTGCTGAGTGGTGCTGTGGTGGTGCTGAGTGATGCTGTGGTGGTGCTGAGTGGTGCTCTGGTGGTGCTGAGTGGTGCTGTGGTGGTGCTGAGTGGTGCTGTGGTGGTGCTGAGTGATGCTGTGGTGGTGCTGAGTGGTGCTGTGGTGGTGCTGAGTGGTGCTGTGTTGGTGCTGAGTGATAATGTGGTGGTGGTGAGTGGTGCTGTGGTGGTGCTGAGTGGTGGTGTGGTGGTGCTGAGTGGTGCTGTGGTGGTGCTGAGTAGTGCTGTGGTGGTGCTGAGTGGTGCTGTGGTGGTGCTGAGTGATGCTGTGGTGGTGCTGAGTGATAATGTGGTGGTGCTGAGTGATAATGTGGTGGTGCTGAGTGATGCTGTGGTGGTGCGGAGTGATGCTGTGGTGGTGCGGAGTGATGCTGTGGTGGTGCTGAGTGGTGCTGTGGTGGTGCTGTGGTGGTGCTGAGTGGTGCTGTGGTGGTGCTGAGTGATGCTGTGGTGGTGCTGAGTGATGCTGTGGTGGTGCTGAGTGGTGCTGTGGTGGTGCTGAGTGGTGCTGTGGTGGTGCTGAGTGATAATGTGGTGGTGAGTGGTGCTGTGGTGGTGCTGAGTGGTGGTGTGGTGGTGCTGAGTGATGCTGTGGTGGTGCTGAGTGATGCTGTGGTGGTGCTGAGTGATAATGTGGTGGTGCTGAGTGATGCTGTGGTGGTGCTGAGTGATGCTGTGGTGGTGCTGAGTGATGCTGTGGTGGTGCTGAGTGATAATGTGGTGGTGCTAAGTAATAATGTGGTGGTGCTGAGTGATAATGTGGTGGTGCTGAGTGATGCTGTGGTGGTGCTGAGTGATGCTGTGGTGGTGCTGAGTGATGCTGTGGTGGTGCTGAGTGATGCTGTGGTGGACCCAAAGATGTGATTAAATATTGAGGAAAAGTAAAAGTAAAGGAAGACAAACGACGTGTTGCACAATCTGCATGCTCAAATCAATATGTGTAAAGAATAAAAGACCACCAAGTGCACAATGCACTATAACATGTGTTAAAAACAAGGGCATATTAGCCCATATGAATAAATATACCTTATGTGGCGCAATAAATCTCGGCTATCAAAATAGACAGCTGTGGCAATATCCTTAGCAAGCAATATCTGCTGTAATAGCAGGGAAGTATATTAGTTTGTATCCTGGCCTTAGTTATTAAAAACCAACCGCTTTCTGTATGTTACAGCCACATTTCTTATGGGCAATTAAACCCAAATAACAATATCACCTAATGAGCAGAAACGTGCTGCCTCTATTCACGAAGATAAAAACCAGCCGCTTCCCCAATTTAAATAAAAATAACCTCAACAAAGAGTTCTACAGCCTCTTTATCTCACTCTTGCTGGGTCTTTTCCATCTCAGCTTTCTCCCTTGTCACTTAGAAATAAGTTAAGGCTCCGACACCAATTGGAGCAGGCATAATTCTGGCACAGCACACATATCAAAAACATTATTAGTGTTGTACCCGAGTGCGCTTTTCACCCACATGCATTACGACACCAATTGAGCACACTAGACAGGACGGTGCACGCGTCCTCAAGCTTCACACAAGGCACGCTGATATCAGGGTTACCAGATTTTGAGAATCAAACACCAGGACAGGTCAGACAGAAAAGCAGGACTAAAGCCTTTAGTCTTACTGCTACCCTGTTTTTTTTTTTTTGCGAAGTTATGTAGTTATGTGATATCTATCTATCTATCTATCTATCTATCTATCTATCTATCTATCTATCTATCTATCTATCTATCTATCTATCTATCTATCTATCTATCTATCTATATATCTATCTATATATATATATATATATATATATATATATATATATACACACACACATATATATATATATATATGTATATATATATATATATATATATACATACACACACACTTACAAATCTACATTTACTTAACATTATCTATGGCAGGATATCCACCCTGAACCCACTTGCCCGAATCCCATCTGCTGGGAGCATGTAGCAGACTTTCCCCGTCCTGTGCTGCCTGACAGAAACGGATACTTTCAGTCTTCTGAGGCACCTGTGGAAGGATAGCACACCTTTCAATTCTACTCTGCAAAATTACCTGACCTTTGTCCCCAAAAAACGGCACATGTATTTAAAATTAAGAAAAGCGTTGGGAGTCCAGGTCAGTCCACTAAAAACAGGACTGTGAGGAAATCTGGGACACCTGGTCACTAACTGTAGCCCAATCCTACTACTGGCCTTCTGCAGACTAGTGGCCGCAAGAAGATTCCAAAATTCCATGTATGCCGGCATGTGAGGCACTACTCCTCAGACATGTGCAGAAGTATGGAGACTGACCCCTAGACGTCCCCGGTGACTTAAAAGCAAATCCTTCACAGGTCTCCCAAACTCCAGCACCATTGTGTAAAGGATGGACCTGTACAGTGCATCATCCAGTACTATTGCACCAGGCCGCATGGCGTAACTACCACATACAGAAAGCAGACAGGGGTTAGCAAAATACTAGATATAGATCCCACAAATATGACAGCAAGGAATACAGACAGGTGCCGCTTTAGGGAGGGGGATACCAGTGCAGCTGCACCTGGTACAGAGTTCGGAGGGGGTCTGAGTTCGGGCTGGGAGGCACTTTGATAGGAAATAACTTTGAAGGTGTTTTTTAATTGAAGTGTTTCTTTTTTGATCAGCAGGTTTTAGGCAACAACAAAAAATGTCAAGGTAACACTAGGGATTAATGTTCCTGTTGGGAGATAGATGGAGTTTAGTCTAGTCGCAGTTTTGACTCATCAAATGGTAGTGCAGAGGATAAGTATGAATGCTGCAAAGAGCGTGTACTATGAGATCACAGTACTGTATTTATGTGGATAGCTCAGTGGGTTACTGTTTTCGTCACAGAGATCCTTTTGTTACCTGCAGTTCATAAGTTAACATGCTAATAAAATAAAATGATCTATGAACTGTTAAAGAGCTGCATGCAAACTGCATGGTATAAGTTAGAACATTATGCCTTTTCCCAGTCTTTCATTACCCTATTGGTTCATAAGAAAGGGTTGGTTTGAATAGAAATGCATTCATTAGTACAGCCAAATGCAACCACTGTGGTATGTATTACATCCTAAATGTGTGCTTCATCAGACCAAACACTATTAAAATAGACTGCCTACTATTATGGATTACGTGATTCCTACACCTTGTAATCCTGATTATTTTATGTAACACATAGGATTTATTGTCTCTGTATAGTTTGTATGTGAAGTGCTCAGACACATTACAGTGGTATAAATTGCGGTATAAAACAAATGAAATGCATTTACAAGAGGGGCTATGGAGAGATGAGGGTCACTGTTGGATGGTGGTAGTGTGGAAATCCCTGGAGAAGGTGGTCATGGGGTGGGGTGTTGGTGAAGGGGGTCGAAAAAGACTGTTGCACCGGGCACCACTACTACCACTAGGGCTAAAGCCAGTCCTGACAACAGAGAGTGGTGTTGACACTGAACAGCAGTCTCTGATCTTGTGAAAGCTACACCTCAACTCGGATGGATGTGGTTTTGTATGATTAAGAGAAAGGCGCCGCCATACCACATACGACACCTCACAACCTCTCCAGTGCGGACATTCTATCCTGCTTCAATCTGTGTTACGTGTACGTCTGTGGTATTTGTAGACGCAAATCTAGCCAAAGGGAAGCTGTTCCGGGAAACAATCGGATCTGTGCAAAACACACCTGCCAAAAAAACAAACAAAAAAACAATTACCGACTTCAATTTTCCAGGTACCGCACTACAGGAGCTTTTCCAATGGCTAATTTTCTAACCTAATTTGCAAACACTTAAAAATCATATGATGCCCTAGGTACCGAGTGCATTTTATTTTTTTAGAAGTAAAAAAAACGTTTCTCCCTCTTTGATCTGCCTGCTCGGTCTTCGATTCACACAGGCACTGCTACTGCTCTTTCAAGCGTGTGCTTTTAACGTGTACAGAGTGAGACTGCCATTCTTTCAGAAGTGTGCCCAGTAAGAGGCCATATTTCCCAAATCGCTTGACGTCACCAGACTCATGGTGTAGTGTGCCTCATTGTCTGGTCTGGCCATCACTGAGGTCAGGCATCTGAACCTTTCTACAAAATGATATAGAATAAAAAAAATAATGGCCACAATTCTATTTCCAAAGGTTTGATGAAACCTCCATTATACGACGCCGGGTGTTTCCTGTGTACAAAGTCCCTTCGACAATGGCAGCGGAAGAATGCCTTCCTATAGTCGCTAAGGAGCTGGGTGGGGCGATAATCAACTTTCTGGAACTAATTTAGTTTTCCCACGCTTCCCTCCCAAGGCTTGACCCTTTAAAAAGACCTAAGGTGTATAATCCCGCCACAGAAAAGGTTGTTGGACCAACCCTTACAAGGTCAGAGGTATCTGCCTGCCTCCCGCCGCCGCCTCCTGTCAGGAAATCTGTGAGGAGACAGCCACGCCCGCTTCCACCTCCTCCCGCCTTTCACGGCCTCCACTAAGTGGCTTCCTCTAATCCCGGCATATTGAAGTTTGAAACAAGCATTTACAATGCAATGGTTTCGCCTTTGGAAAAGTTAGAGCTATTGGCATTGTAAATGGCAAAATTTGTATTTATGTGTTGGTTTTGAAAACAGATAAATAAATGGCATTGTCATTTACATTGCCATTAGCTTAATCTCTGCAGTCACTCTGCACTCCCTAGTCACTCTGCACTCCCTAGCACTCCCTAGTCACTCTGCACTCCCTAGCATTCTGCAGTCACTCTGTACTCCCTAGTCACTCTGCATTCCCTAGCACTCTGCAGTCACTCTGCACTCCATAGCATTCTGCAGTCTCTGCCTCTCCTTCCGCCCGAGTCCCGGTGCCCAAGCAGGTTTGTGCACTCTTATGCAAGTCAATCAAAGGCAGGGTTCCCACGTGACGTCACCGATCATAGCAACTGCAAACACTGAGTTTGGAGGCACAAATTTACACAACGTTGCAATCTCACGAGTGGCTCTGTGCTTCAGCGGGCCTCCCATGTTACAATAAGACACATTCTGGGAGTTGTAGTCCTCGTTTAACATCAAATGATCTACAGTGATTAAAACACTCCAAAACAATAATTTCTAAAAGAAAACTCCAGGACTGGAAAATAAAGGGCTTGTGATATGGGGTCATATGGTAACGTTAGCCAGGGATCAATAGCTCAAACTCAGGTAAATGCGAGACCTATTGCATTGCAAATGCTTGTTGTTTTTGCATCTCAATACCTGGCATTAGTTTGTGGGAGGCCTAATGGTAGGAGATTCATGGCCAGCCTGTGGTGGGGTGGGCCTGTGGTTAGCAGCGAAACTACAGGTTAACTTGGCATCTTACTATTGACTATATATTTGAACATTGTGGGGATGTTTGAGATTTGATTCTTGGCAGGGGCCAGTGGATAGGCGCATAGCGGCTGTTTCTGACCCTCTAAGTAGCTGGTAGCACCATCTTGTGGCCCCTGGGGGTGAGAGTGGTGCGGTCTGCACCAGTGAACCAAGCTATAACCCTGCTGCCAAGGCTCATCTCTCTGAAGGGTGCAAGGGGTCCTTCAGGAGATACCTCTGGCATGCTTATTTAGATTTACATCTTAGCGGCCTTGCTCCTCCCTCGAGGGAGTTGGTTAGGCAAGATTTTGGGAGGCCTTCACAATCACGTGCAGGCCCTGAAATGGATGAGAGGTGCAAGGAGCATCTGAAGAGGAGCCAGACAATGAGATTTCAAACGGCAGTGCTTAATTTGTAAAAAATGAAGTGCCGGGGCTATAAATTTGCTCTGAAACTGCTGTCGCCAGCGCTGCAGAAAGTCGCGGTGCCGAGTACCAGGGCGGGGTAGGTTTGAGCACCCTTCATACATTTTTAACACACCACCAGACACTCCCTGCCCCTCTATTTCACTCCTGTATGTTCTTTGTCATCTTTGCTTCTAATAGCAGCACACCAGGAGTTACCTACCTTTTTCCTAACTCAAAACAACAACACAGGAGTTCAAAGAGCTTTGGCAGAGAACAAGAAGCACAACAAGAACAAATTTGTCACCAGGCAGGCTGTGCAAAAAACACACAAAAAATTGCATTTCAACTTCCATTAAACTCAAGCATGATAGAATAGGTAACGCAACGTCATTTTTGGGAAACAGATCATTCATATTCGGTACTCAGTCAGTGATGCATAGTTATCAGTTTCTACAAATGTTTGCAGTTGCTACAATATTACAAAATGTTTTAATATTGTTGTTTTGTCAGTTTACACCTTCACTTACTCTTTTAGGATTTTAGCGTTAAGCCTTATTATAAAAATCTCTGTGATTTCTCCCATTCCGTAATCTTAATATTTTAAATTGTTTCATGCCCATGGGTCTGACGTGGACAAAGTAGATGTGAAGCACTGCAAAGAAGTTCTCTCAAAATAACAGCGAATTATAGATTAATAACTGTGAATAGCTGGGATGTTTTTCGGAAGGGGCTCTGAATGACATGCTGGAGTTGTCATGATGCTATGATGTAATTTAGAACCCTAAGGCTAACAACATCTCCTTCATTCACAGTTATCCATCTTCAATGTTTTATTATGTATGGCCTCTCCATTTCATCTCTCACTGCTCTCATCTGCTGTTCAGGAGCATAGAGACATAGGAAGGCTTATGCACCACATGGCCACACGTGTGCCCTCTCCTGCACAGTAGTAAACGTGGTGTCTGTCACCCATCACTCTCTGACAATCTCTCCCCTACACCCTCCACATTTTAAAAACAGTATTTCTCTTCCTTGCACCCTCACACAAAACCTTCGAAATTACTCACCTCTGTTCAGTTCCTCTCCACCAAACTGTTAAAATAAAATTATCCCTGGTTTTCTGCCACGCCCCAATCAACCTCTCCTGTTAGCTTACCTCCTCTCCTAAATTGGAAATAAAACCTAGTGTCCTCGACCTGCCCATACTACCTCTCTTCAATCCACTCCTTCCACTGCTCAAACATGTCAAAAGAAACCCAGCACGCACCCTCTTTGAATCCCTCTCCCGCGCCCAGCTCGAAGAGGTGTTCTCAACTATCAATGGAGCAGAGTCAGCCCAAAACTGAAAGGCTGTCTCGGAGCCCAGTCAGTGCAGCCTAGAATTCGTTTACAACATCACAGTGTGAGTCTTAACCCCGGCAGACACACAGTAGTCAGGACTAGGATGGCATGGTGAGAGGGAGAATAGATGGAAGGGTGAAAGAATGAATGTAAGAGTGAAAGAATCAGTGGGTGGAAGGTTTAATAAATGGGAGGGTGGAAGAATGGGCAGATGGGAGAAAGGATGGAGGAAGGGAGTGTGAAAGGATGATTAGGTGAAATAATAGGTGGATGATGGGAAGGTGAAGGCATGGACAGATGGGTGTAGGAATAGATGGATGTATGACTAGATAAAGGCTGAGAGGATGGAAGTATGGATTGATGGAAGGAGCGCTTCTAATGAAGGTTGGGGTTGCTCTCTTCCTGTGCTCGTGTGAATAAGGTGTGCTTCATTTGGGGGATATTTTAATTTGATGGCTACCCCCCTTACCTGTCAATTAAATCCCTGTCAATACTTCATGAGTAAGCTCAGGACATACCTGAAGCGAGGTGCCTCGGCTGAGCCCTCTGTCAGCCGTCATGAATCCAGAAGTGAACGCACAATAAACCTCCACTGAGGTGCCTCAGCCGTGCCCTCTGTCAGCCCTCATTAATCCGCAAGTGAAAGCAGAATCAACCTCCGCCAGGGACAGATACCTCCGCCGTGCCCTGTAGGAGCCCTCATTAATCTAGAAGTGAGCCCAGCACATACCTCCACCGAGGTACCTCAGCCGTGCCCCGCAGCATCCCTTGATATGCCAGCAGGTACGCTTTGCTGTCTAATTCCCCCATCCCACCAGAGCGCCCCCAACCCAACCCTGCCATGCCACGCCACGCTCTCTACTGTTACTGTAATTAATCCAGAGGCAGCACTTCCAATGCACAGCAATCCGCCTTTCCAGCATTCTAAGTAATCCCTGCATTTAGTTCTTCCAATGCGCCTCGGTCTGCATTCCAAAGCGCCTCGATGATGTCTTGTATCAATTACAGCGCCAAGCGTTTTCAAGGCACACAGCTCTCCAAATGAAGCTCCGGCCTGTGGCACCCCCTGCACTTAGAGAAGCCCCGCATACAGCTCTACCAATGCACCTCACCCACATCCTAGAAGTGACGGTTTTTTCTTTTTTGCACTTTTTATACGGCTCAAATTAGAACCGACGGTATTGGGGCGCTTTGCACCAGCACAGTTACATTACACGTATTCTCACCCTGAACTACAGTGCTATGATGCATGCATGGGAGGGACACACACAGTAGTGTGAGTTAAATTGAAAAATGTGATGTGCGTCTGGTGCGCGCAGTGCAGCAGATGCGTGTAGAGTGTAGACCCGGCCCTGTCATATAAGTGCCGGAGCTAAGCACCGGCACAAATTAAGCCCTTAGGCATTGACGCTAGTCAGGAACTGCACATGCCTAGCTGTCTCTGTAAGGAACATTCCAAAATGGTGTCATTAATAAATACGTTGTGAAGTTATTTATGAGTGCGTTTTATTCCACTGTATAATGTGAAAAATAATATGGCATCAGATATTTAACCTCAAAGTTGTGGTCTCAGCTCCTTCTGTTGATTGTCCTTGCTCGGGGTCCCCTCTTGTGCGTAATGGTTCACCCCACATGGAGACACATCTGGTAGGAGCGGGCCACGTGGCAACGGCGGGGCAGAATAGTAATGGCGGGCGGGCGTAGGGGTAAAAGCTCCTCCTTTTATTCAAGAGGGTAGAGCCCAACTAAAAGGTGGCTTTCTGGGGAATATGGGGCAAGAGTTAGGCAACCTCCCTTCATTTTGACCCACTGCCTCCTTCCTGCCTGCACTCGCCTCAGGAGCTCTTCAGCCGGGAGCAACAGGGACCTGTGTGATATTCGGAAAGAGGAAAGCGCAGCATTTATCTATTTTGCACTTTCCCAATATCATGTCTTCTTTTCCAAGCAGTTTCTGATGGATTGAACGAGAACTGCAGAGAATGAAAAAATAATCTTTCATCTGCCCTGGACTGGATCAGAAGAGAAATGGGCAGAGACAGCTGCGGCTAAAGCTCGCACCAGCCTCCCAGTCCATATCAGTTTAGACTCTCATACCTAGTGACCCGCACCCACCCCCGGCAGAGCTTGTTTCCTCGGGATTAGCTAGGGCTACTTGCCCCTCAGGCATTTAGCACCTCGTCTGTGGGAAGTGAGAAGCGGCTGCTACAAGAGGGGTTGGGCCGATGGTGAAGGGGGCAGAGAGTGCAGCAGAGGCCACCACGCAGGTGTGCCGCCCCCACCCCATCACTCCAGGCATTCTCACTTTTAGGTCCCCCCCCACCCCCCCGGACCTCAGCGATCTTTATTTTTCTCAGCTATCTGTGTCGCTATGTATTCATCTATATGCACCCATTCACCCACCTATTTCTCAATCTGGCTTGATTTTTTCCTAAGTATCGCATCTGCAATAATACCGAAATAAAATGCAGAAAAAAAGAAAATGCACATAATTGTATTTAAAAAATCATGCAACCCCCACTCATGTGGTTTGTGCGGTTGGAGACAGACCCTGTTAACACGCTCATATGCAAATGTGGCCATTCAAACACGCTCTCTCAGGCGGGGGTCGCCATGTTCCTTGACCCATGCATTAGTGCTACTGATGGCGACGTTAATGAAGAGATGATCGCTAATTACAGGCTGAGAAACCAGCACCTCCTCGGATCTCCATCCAAACTCAACAGAGAAGCGTGCCCATCCTTCACTGGTGCCTTTAGCTCCTTGAGGGGCCTGTGGAGTGGCGAGGCGCTGGGGCCTCTACTTGGCCAGGGTTGAGTCCCTGCCGCTGCTGGACGAGAGGGACGAAGGAGGGAAGCAGATTGTAGTCCCTATTAAAAACAAGAGGCGCCCTAGCCTGTCTCGGTGTGCGCAGCACATTCCGTCAATCCTCCCGGTGCACCATGCACTGAATGCTATCTCGTCCTTTCAGGCGGTGCGGGGTAAGGAGCCTTGGCTGGTATATAGGGAAGGGGGGGCAGAGCGGGACGACGGAGCTGCGGGCGGAGGGAAGGGGGGGGCAGAGCAGGACCACGGAGCTGCGGGCGGAGGGAAGGGGGCAGAGCAGGACCACGGAGCTGCGGGCAGAGTGAGGGGGGGGGCAGAGCAGGACGAAGGAGCTGGGGGGCGGGAGAGAACACGAACGGCGGGAGGGAGGCGGGAAACGTGCCGGGGAAAAACACTCACGATGCCCAGGACAGCAGCAAGCACGGCCCGGCCGGAGGAGACTCGGGGGCGTTCCCGGCGTCGCGTGACGTCGGCAAAAGCCAAAGAATCTCGGGAACGCCCCCGTGTCTGGTCCGGCATTGACGGACAGGCCCCTCGTCCAATGGCTAGGCTCCATTTATGGAGCTAGCCAATGGGACGGGGGGGCGTGTTCCAGAGTGCTTACTGTAATCAATAGATTTCTCTGGAGGCGGAGCCTAACGGCTCCGCCCCCCAGCGAAACCTAAAAAGTAGTAGCAGGGAGGGTCAATACGATTTTCAGAGCAAGGCGACTCCGGCGGATCTAAAAATGACAGACTCATTAAAGTGCAACTTGAGACGGAGCACGCGGGAATGTCTGCCAGGAGGGAAGGGCCCCCCGCGTCCGTCCTGAGGCGGCAAGCCAGTGGCTCCATAGCCACAGAAACAAGCATTGGCATAGCCAATAGGTCTCGCTTTTGGGACCTTCTAAGTATTTAGTTATGCAGCACAATATCCTTGGTGCAACAACATCAACTGTTGCGTGGCTAAACACTTATAAGGTCCCAAAGGCAAGACCTATTGGCTTCGCCAATGCTTGTTATTTTTTGTTCTTGGGGGAAACCGGGCTAGTGCCAGGAGGGTCAAGGGTGAGTGACAGGGAGGTGAGGAGTGAATGCCAGGAGGGACAAGGGTGACTGTCAGGCCATTGGGGGGAAGGGTGCCAGAGAGGTGAGGAGTGAGGTGAGACGTAAGAGTCAGGAGGGTCAAGGGTGAGTACCACAGAGGGGAAGGGTGAGTGCCGAGAAGGGGGAAGTATGAGTGCCAGTGGTGAGGGTTAGCTGCCAGGCCAGGGCGGTGAAGGGCTAGTGCCGCGGAGGTGAAGGTTGAGTGCCACGTCAGGGGGATAAAGGGTGAGTGCCAGGGAGATGAAGGTCGAGTGCCATGGAGGTGAGACGTAACAGTCAGTAGGGTCAAGGGTGAGTGCCAGGGGGGGAAGGGTGAGTGCAAGGCGTGAAGGGTAGCTGCCAGGCCAGGGGGATGAAGGGCTCATGCCATGGAGGTGAAGGGTGAGTGCCAAGGGGGCGAGTAGTGAATGCCAGGAAGGACATGGGTGAGTGTCAGGGAGGTGACAGTTAAGTGTCATGCAGAGTCAATGCTGAGTGCCAGAGAGGAAGAAGGGTTAGTGCCAGGTACGAGGAGTGACTGCCAGGCCTGGGGGGTGAAGGGTGAGTGCCAGGGAGGTGAGGGGTGAGTGACAGACTGCAAACACTAATGAGCTGGGGTGCGGAGATCATCACCCGTTGTGTGCCAGGCTGGGACGCACCAGTGCCAAGACAGACTTTGGTGGATGCAAGAACCTCTGAAAGGTGGGTGCAAAGTCACTTGTAACCTCAGTACAGGAGTGGGGTGCGCAGGAGAGAGTAACATCTTCAAACAAGAAATTATTCAAAATCATGAAAACTCCACTTTATGATCTTGCAACCTTATGTGGGAAATCATTAGCAAATGAATGGGCTTACGTAGCGGACTTGCAGCTTGTTACAACAGCCTATTGAGATAAAGTTTGCATTGCAAGTAAGCCAAAGGTACACAATTTGAATTAGTAACGGTAAGATTCACAATGAACTAGCAAGAAGTTGAAAAAGCACCCCAGAATTGAACTGAGAATACAGAATAATAAAAATGGGGGCAATATTGGTCTCCTTTTCACAGCTGACAGCCATAAAAACAGGGTGTTGTGAGGACTTTGATTCTGGTGGAATCAGAATTTTTAAAAGAGTCAATTTTTCATTTTTTTTAAACAACTCTTTTGAACACACTAGTGTATAGTGCCATGCGAGTGCCACTGCCCTTCTCCTAAGACACAACCTCTGTGAAACAAACCGATTAGAATAACAGTTTGCTGTTTAAAACTAAGTGGGGCACAAATGCAGTTTAGTATTCTGGTTATTGCTTGAAGGAAGGATAAGAAACCTGGTTACCTTTGTCTGTACCACTGATATCTATGTGGATCGGAGAAAATGCATGGAGTGGTATGGTTGTCAGGAGACGTGCAGGCTGCTTAAATATTGTAGAGATTGGAGGGGGGCGGGGCCACGGAGGCGACTAAGATGGCCGCCTTCGTCTGAAGCTCCGCCAACCGGGCGGCCTGTCCACTACATCCTGAGGGCCTGAGGCTGCTTTAACCACCTCCATCCTACAGCCGCGGCGATTTGCCGCCGTTTGATATCCGACTTGGGCTCGGGGTGCCCCGGAGGGGATACACCGGCGGAGGAGCAGGAATGCCACCCCACCGGTGGCTGCTCTCCCTGTACCTGGATCGCGGGTAAGATCTGTGCCGGGGGCGCATCGCCTGCAGTCCGGCATCCGCTTGGGGTGCCGGGGGCTTGAGCTCGCTCCTCGGGGGCCGACCTGGGGATTTGTCCGCGCTGGCTCCGAGGCTCCGGGCCGCACGACAGACTTAAGGCCTGGTTCGTGGGCCGGAGCCGGGGTCTTGAGTAGCGGCTGCCCTGGGCGGAGCTCGGGAGGGGGCGGGCCCGGGTGCCGCGAGGGGACGCCTGGGCGGGGGTGGGCGCCCTGAGGTCTGGAGCTGTTGCGAGGCCAGGCGGCCTAGCATCCCCCCCCCAGTGGTTCCCCCCGTGCCTTTCTACCGCATGGAGCGGGCGGAGGCTTGAATCTCGGAAAATCAACAGCCCTGGCCCGCCATCTTCCCTGAGAGTCCCGCCAGAAGCGCCGTGGGTGCTCGGGCGCCTAGAGATGACACACTAGCCCTGCAGCCAGCGGAGTATGAGGAAAGTTATGGCTCGTTTGCCTGGCCAGTAGCGATGGGTTGTTAGACTCATCCCCTGGACGCTGACTGCCCTGCTGACCGCCGGGAACCGGATTAAATAACCGACATTTGTTGCCTGAGACGGCCTGCACACTGCGGGTACCCTGTACGTCGAGGGGATTGCAAGGCCATTGATACATTACACTGCTTGCCTAGAACGCCCGCTCAAGACCTCAGAATTTGCCCCCCCACCTGGCTTGCTAGCTGTCGCACGCAGCAGACGGACCACCGGCCAACATGGGTAAAAGAGACCCTAACCAGCGTAAGCTTAGTTTTGACAAGGCCTCCCTGCTGAACACTGACACTGCCACTGGCTCTACGTCAGAGGCGATGCCTCCTGCTCAACAGGACAATACCACTACATTGGTCACGACAATGATGTCCGAAACAAGAGCTGGGTTCAAGGCACTGGACAATAGATTTGACACGCTGGAACAAAAACTTGACGACATGGGATCTAAAGTACAGGCACACGATCGCCAACTGGACATTGCCGAATCCCGCATTTCGGATGTTGAAGGCGCGGGCTCTAAAACGTTAAAGCGTCTTGAGAGAGTTGAAAAGATCTTGAAGGAAGTGTCCACATACCTGACCTACGGTTAAATACATCAAACACAATGAGATATTTGGGAATTCGGATAGTGCAAGATATCACACAAATTGCCCAAGTCAATCTTGAGAGAATTCTCAAGGAAATCAAAAAATCTCTAAAATCTTGGTCCAAACTCCCACTAACTATCCTAGGTAGAGTAAGCCTGCTAAAGATGTCAATTCTTCCCAAGTTTACCTTCTTATTTAACACGATCCCCCTTGCATTTGATAAAACAGCGCTAGAGAAATGCCAGAGAGAGCTTAACTCCTTCGTTTGGGGATGTAAGTCGGCTAGAATATCCTGGAAAAAGCTGAGGAGGAGGAGGGAAAAGGGGGGCCTATCCCTACCCGATCTACAATACTATGCGTGGGCATTCCAACTATCCCATTCGAGAATGCTTTTAAAAGTACCATCTAATACATCAAAAGGCATTATGTTCATGGCAATGCTGATTGGTGCTGGCTTACCAACTAACGGCTACATGTTCAAGTTTGGAGAACAGAAATACTTCAAGAAAGTAAAATTAAAAACTCTTATGTCCCAAGCAAAGCTATGGTCACATATAAGGAGGAACCTGGGTTTGTCATACTACTCCAACCTTGCACCCATCTGGGAATCCCCTGGGCTCCCTTCCTGCTGGGATGATAGGCTTACTATTCCGTTGAGATCAGGAGGGATACTAACATGGGGTGATGTGTTGACAGGCGACTCTCTGAGGCCCTGGGAGGACTTGCGGGAGCAGCGGGGGATAGAGCTCTCGAGGATTAAGTATTTACAACTAGATAGTTGGGCTAAGGCAACAAACAGGTCTGGAGTACCATTAGGGAAGTATAGCATCACAGAAGAGAAATTGGTAGCGCAACCTGCAGGGGGTAAAGAGGTCTCGAAATGGTATTGGTGCCTGCTAGAAGAGATAGACGGAGATTTCATCCTCCCGGAACAACTATGGGGCTCAGATCTGGGGGCCCAGAGCATTGAAACCTGGCAGAACTCCTGTACCCTACTATATAAATGTGTCAAACCCGCATGGCTAAGACGCAATCATTTTTTTACAATTCACCGTGCATATTTTACACCGCTAAAACTTTCTAAATTTATCCCAGGGAAGAAATGCAATAAATGTGGCCATATCGCAGCCTCAGATGTCCACATGTTTAAAGAATGCCCCAACATATTACAATTTTGGAAGGAAGTTAAAGCAACTCTGGACTCCATTCTTAATACTTCAATCTCCATCACACTTTCCTTGATCATATTTGGATGGGACAACAATATAAAGGGCCACGCTAGGACATTTCTGTTTTTTGCCATACTACTTGCAAGAAGAGAGATATGCAAGGTTTGGATTGAAAATTCAGCGCCAACCCACGCAAATTGGCTGTCGTCTCTCTACGCAACCTCTAAAACTGACTTGAGGAGATCAGGCAGCGAGCGGAGCCGTATCTTTTGGGACGTTCTGGTTCAATGGAGACAATAACCGGGGTTTTTTTTTTTTTTTTTTTCCCCGGTCCTATGATTATGCCTTGAAACTCCAAGAACTAGGCCCCCCCCAGTCGGCTCAGAATGGCTAGTTCAACTGAATAAAACTTCAAGTTTGGAGTCTTTTCCCACGATACTCTTCGGGCCATCCATTGCCGAATTCCACCTAGTAGAGCATAGGATGCAGAGGAAACTATGCTCCTGGATAGAGTGGTTGGCAGTTGGAGGTTAAATAAGAGGTGGCCAGGCAAATGAGGATAAAAAAAAAAAAAAAAAAAAAGGAAGTGTCCATAAAAAATGAGGACCTGGAGGCGCGCGGACGACGCAATAACGTTCGCATTTTGGGTGTGGCGGAATCGACCCAAACTGGCCGGATGGACGTCTTCGTGGAAAAGCTTCTCATTGACCTGTTCGGAAGAGACCAGTTTACTGCTGGATTTGTGGTGGAGAGGGCCCACCGGTCCCTGGGTCCACGACCAAAGCCGGGTCTACCGCCACACCCTATCATCGCTAGGATCATGAACTTCAGGGACCGGGATGCAGCCCTGCGTGCCGCCCGGGAGAAGGGGAAAATACGATGGCAGGGCGACTCACTGTCATTCTACCCAGACTTCACCGTCATGGTCCAAGAGGCACGTCGGAAATACACTGGGGTGAAAGCTACTCTGCGAAATTTGGGCCTTAAATATGGTATGCTTTACCCTGCACGCCTTAGAGTGGAGGTGGCCGGCAGGGCTCGCGTCTTTGATACCCCATCAGAAGTGCAGGAATTTTGTAAAACCTATAAATCCAGAGTTTCCCAGAATGCGGACAACTCTGGGGCACCGTCACCGGCTCAGGGAGACTCTCAACAAAGCGTAGATCTGTTCACGGACGCTGGGCATGGCTGACAATTGTACTCTTACGCATGTTTCTATTCTCTTGTTTTGGACAATCGCAGAAGCGACTGGAGACTCCCTGGATTGATTGCTGCATAAAAGTGGTTTGATAGCCCGGATGACGAGGCGTCGCTACCCCCTATGGCGATCGCCATTCTACTTGGGGAATTTTTTGTTTTCTTTATTGCGGAGGTCTCAGTTTCAATTGCGCTTTTACTGCTCATAATGTCCCATTTTACCTCCGCGCAGGGTGAGATGTTCCTCTTTGGGGTTTGCAAGAGGTTGGGTGGGGGGTGGGAGTGGGAATTTGTTCGGTTCTGTTCTTTTAGAAGGTGTCCTGAAGTCTTCACAACTACAGTTTTGGTACTGAACTGCTCATGCTATAGGTCATTTAGCCTTACCTTGTTCCCATGGCCAGATTAGGGTTGCAATCCGGCCCCTCAGAATTGTCATTGATGACCTGGAATGTTAGGGGACTAAACAACGACAGAAAGTGTAAACAGGTGTTTAACTACATAGCTAGGCATAGGATAGACATTGTCTTCCTGCAGAAAACTCATTTGACCGCTGACGCCGCCACAAGGGTGGCCAGAAGTTGGGGTATGCATCGCTTCTTTGCCCACTACAACAGGTACTCCAGGAGGGTGGCAATTTGCAACCACAAGCGACTACCCTTTAACCTAACCCACACTGTCATCGACAACGAGGGCAGATATGCCATTATTGCGGGAACCCTCATGGGGCACAGGGTCACCCTTGTTGGGGTGTATGGCCCTAACACTGACACTCCCACTTTCTTCAATGATCTACAAATACAATTATTAAACTCGGAACCTGGCCTATTACTAATTGGCAGTGATTTTAATCTGCTTTTTGACCCGTCAAGGGACACCACGGAAGCTACCCCAGACACTAGGCCCCACTCACGCCCAGTCCTACGAGACATCTGTACACACTTTTCCCTTGTAGACATCGAAGCGATGTTGCACACTGCCACACAGGCTTATTCCCACTACTCCGGGTTCCACGACACATGGACCAGAATCGACTATTGGCTGATATCCCCGGAGGTGGTTGGGTGGGTGACGGACCTCCTAACACTGCTGCGCACGCTATCGGATCATTCTCCCATAGTGCTGAGATTGCGGGTCCCCCGGGAGGGTGGTTGTAGGAGAGTAGGGTCTGCAATCCTATGATCACCCGGACTTTTTGCTTTTGTGTCACTGGTTTACGACTTTCTCGGGCTGTGGGCCTGCCAATCAGACCCACAGCCTAGCTGGTCTCTCGCTAAATTGATATGTGTACCTTAGGTGCATTACCCAATTGGAACTGGGCCACCCTGTCAGACCCTGTAACTCAGGGCATCGGTGTACCCAGGGCCTACCAGGGGCTGAAGCATGTATTATGCCACCCCTGGATGGCCATCTAAATCTGACACAACTGGCTGCACGACAGCTGGGGCCGCGTGGCGTACTCGCCCGTTGCTGTAGGTGTAGTATCCCTATACCTAACCTTAAAATGGACACCCGAGTTCCTCTCAATCACTCCTATGGCAGGCCTTGACAATCCTGAAGGCAGAGTGCATGAAACCGTGTGAATTGGGGTCTGGCACGAGCCGAGCCCGGTTGCAGCATGCGGAACCAAGACCCAATGGCTGTTCCATGATAACGCGTATCATATCGGTAACTTCGGTATCGCGTTATCAAGACATGTCGAGTAAGGTGTCATACGAATCGGGATGCTGCCCCCTTACCAATTCTGGCGACGAGGTTAGCATTCCGCCCTTCTAGAGGGACACGACATGTACGTAACTGTGAACCCCGGTTAAAGTTAACTGAAGCCTCAGCTCCACAAAATGGACGCTGCCACCACCGACACGAGTCTGACCTCCTGCTGCTGGGAGTCCTTCCAGCGAGGAGAGCTTGGACAAAGGGTTTCCTGTCAAGGGCGGTGTTCGCACCGTCCCAGACAGGGTTTGTGTATTCTGGGTAGGTAGGGCTTGGCAAGAAGGTGACTGCGGAGTGGCACCCCGGTGCTCAATACGCATCGGCCGGCTAGAACCAGTTCCAGGGGCGCGCAGCCCCTGACCTGGGGAAAGTCCAGCAGGGGGAGAGGGGTGTAACTACCCCCCTTCCTGGTCCCACCCTTAGGGCAGGACCTAGTCATGTACCCGCCCCTTTCTTTAGGATAAAGGCCGGAGCGGGGACCCTTCCAAATTAGATCATCTTTGAATCAAGAATACTTTCTACGAAAGGACTTCGAGACTCTTCTCAAGATTTCTCCCCTGTGGCTAAGGAGTAGTCACCCTGCATCCGCAGGCACCATCTAAGAACTCTGCGGTTTGCTGCAAGTCCTTCCTCAAGGATCCGACGGCCCAGCTCGACGAGAACCGGCTTCCCTGGCACCTCTGACCTCTACCCACGTCGTCAGCTCAGCTGAGATCTGTGGGTGCGACGAGACCTCGAGGGACCGGCCATCATCAAAACCTGCACGTTTTCTTATTCAGCACGACGATCGAAGCAATTCTCTGGTGAGTGCTCTGGGGTCCGAGAAGCCCCGACCCTGAGCAGCTCCAGCCCGAAGTGCAGTCTCCCAGCATCTCCACGATCTGGGTGGGGCCCTTCTGCTCGCTGCTCAGTACGTTGTCTGGTCACTAGCCGCTGGCTTGTGCCCTTCCTTGACGACATCCGACAACCAACGCTGCTGGTCTGGTTGCTCCAGATCGGCCCTTGCTCCCTTTTTTGAGAGGAGCACCCCGGACCCTCCTGGTCCACTCAAGACGCCATTTTAGGCCCACCACGTGGCCCTGAAATCTGCCAAGGCTTGTTGCCCCAATCCTGGGCCCAGCGACGCCGACAGCATCAACCTTCGTGGGACAGCTCGCACCTCCATCCTAGTCGCCGACAACGCCTCCTGGTCCGTGAGACTGCAGAGCCTAGCGTCGCCCACTCACCTAGTCGAGGTGACGGCCATCCGGTGCCTTCCTGGTACCCTCTGACTACTGGCTAGTAGTACGAACTTGGTCCCCTCTGCTTTCAGGTATCAACAACCACTGATCCAGGCTTGGATCTCTATGAACTATTCGTCACTGATCGCCGGCCAGCAACTCCTTTCCTTCCGGCTCCTGGCTCGTCAGCGAAGACCCCGACGCCTGTAAGACTTGTGCAGCCGCAGCCCTCGTGGCTAGGTAACTTCGGCATTTCGGTGCCTGCATAGCCTCCTTACTCTAGGGTCCCGAGTCCCTCGCTTCCGACTTGCCTTATCGGGTCCGCCCGAGACCACTAAACTTTCCGTGCCCTCGGGCACTTGTTTTAATTGTGCACTTGAAGTATTTTCTAAGAGCTTTTGTTCTGTGCTTAGTACCCTGTCCTCATAAAGAGTACAGGGCTGTTGTGATTCTAATAAATATACTGTTTATTTTCATAACACTTGTGTGGTGTCCTTTCACTTGGTGTTCAAGGGGTATGTGATGGTATTACAGCTGGCTTAACACGCCCTCTAGAGTTTAGCCCGAAGACTGCTCGTATCCACGCTACTAGGATAGCTGGTCTAAGGTTGATTTACAACCAATCACCATAAGGGTCGTTGGAACGATACATAGTGGTCGCTAGAATAGCGAACGCTGCATATCGGGCCACCTTCTCACATTGGTGAGCAGCGGTTGGGATTTGAGGTTGCTGTTGTTTTACCACGCATATCCTAAGAATATCTTGTGAAAGATCACATAAGTACTCCAGGTACATATAACTTAGCTTAGAATACTCTGAGTTCTACTGAACCAGCTGTTGTAGCTCCTCAAGGCTTAGCACACCTTGGCTGCAACTCTTAGCAAGGGATCAGTAGGTAAACCCATAGTGTAGGTAGGTGCATCACTTACACCACACTAGAAGCAGCATGTCGGACAAAGGAGGAAACTCTGAGTCTCCCCTTGTGTCAGTCGACCCTCCACAGGTCACCTCCAGATATGCTGCACTTAGCTTCCACGAGATGCGACAGATCTGTACATCTCGGAAGTTAAAACAGGGTGCAAACCCTACCATTCCGTTTCTGATTGGTCTCTTGGAGACTTATGATGCTAGGAGGGCGGGTAACACCGACCCTTCTCATCCAGAAATGGAGATGCCTCCCCTCGAGGGAACCCGAGGTGACCCTGACCTTATCCATCTCTCCGCCGAGGGCGAAGAGGAGGACGAGGAACCAGAGACATCTGGGGACGAGGCAGACGAAGGTCCGGTCATAGTTAGTCAGCTAACTCAGGACAACTTAAGCCGGCACGAGATTGGTACTAGGGGACCCCTGGGCCCTCTCTCGGGCCAGCTTAACATTGGGAACGGACGAGTTAGGTCTCTGTCGAGAGGCTCTAACAGATCCGCTCGAACCAATGGCTCTCGAGGTTCTGCTCGAAGAGGGATGACATCACCTCAGAGGAGAATGTACGAGGCAAAGGAGAGGGAAGTCAATCTGCGGATCGAGAGGGAAGAACTTGCCCTAGCCAAAGAGAGACTCGCCTTTGCTCGAGAGCAAGAGTTGAGTGGGACAATTCCCACTGGTGGCAGCATTCCCCCACGGGAACCCAGGAGTTTAGACACTAAGCACTTGAATAAGATAGTGCCCCCCTTTAAGCAAGGGGACGACATCCACAAATGGATTACTGCTTTGGAGCGGGCCTGCACTGTACAGTGCATCCCCCAGAGTCAGTGGGCAGCTATCTTGTGGCTCTCCTTTGACGGTAAAGGTAGAGATAAGCTCCTCACTACTAGAGTTGAGGACGCTAACAATTACCAGGTCCTGAAGAACACACTGATTGATGGGTTCGGCCTAACCACTGAGCAGTACAGGTTGCTGTTCAGGGATACCCAGAAAACTCAGTCTCAGGACTGGTCTGATTTCGTTGATTGTGCCACTAAGGCTTTGGAGGGCTGGTTGCTGGGCAGTAAGGTTACTGATTACACAGGATTGTATAATTTGATCATGCGAGAACAGATTTTAAACAATTGTCAGAACCAGTTGTTGCATCAGCACCTTGTCGACTCGGATCTGACCTCTCCCCAAGAATTGGGAAAGAAGGCAGACAGATGGGTCAGAACAAGGGTTAAGCAAAACCAGGGCCAGAACCAGGGTGGTCAGAAGAAAGCAGACCAGAAGGGTAAAGATTTGAAAGGGGAACAAACTGACCAGAAGTCTTCGACAGGTCCCCAACAACCCAAAGAGGGGGGGGGGTCAGGCTTCCCAGAAAAAGAAGAATCAAGAAGGCCAATCGAAAAGGTGGTGCCAATACTGTAAAAGTAAAACTCACTGGTTTAGTGAGTGCACCAAGAAAGGAGGGCAGACTCCTACTACTGCAGCCCCTAAGGCACCTGTGCCCCCTAGTACAGCCAGCAGTAGTAGTGCGCCTCCAAAGGGACTAGTTGGGTTAACCTTGGGTTCTGAGGGGTGTGACAGCTTAGCTGGTACGCTCACTCAGGCTGTCCTTGTCTGTACAGGGGATGTGGATATATCCCCTGATGTCAGTCCCAATACTTTGGGCAAATAGCGACAGACGCCTTTAATAAATGGAAGAATGGCTCAAGCCTATAGGGACACTTGTGCCAGCGTCACCATGGTGACGCCTAACTTTGTGGACCCTGGACAGATCATGCCAGGTACAGATTTCCTGGTGACCAATGCCAGCAACGTCACTACCAGTCATAGTATGGCGATTGTTGCTTTCTCCTGGGGAGGGGTAAATGGCCAGAAAAAGGTTGTTGTTAGTTCAGACCTCTCAGTGGATTGTTTGTTGGGCAATGATTTGGAGTCATCACAATGGTCAGAAGTGGAGCAATAGACTCACATGGATATGTTAGGCTTGCCAGCACATGTGTTTGCTGTGACCAGGTCACAGGTCAGACGATACCCCACTGAACAGGTGCTGGATCCTGGAACAACGGACCAGACACCACCCAAGAAGAAGAGCAGTCGGGTTAAGGCTTCGCCTTCCCCCTTGCCCCAGGTCGAGGATCAAGTCTCAGAGGAGGCTGACCTCCAGGAGTTGCGGGAAACTGAACCTAAAGAACTTGAACTTGATCAAGTTGAGTTTCTGGGCTTAGGGGGACCCACACGAGAAGACCTGGGGAAGGACCAGTTAGACTGCCCTTCCCTTGAACCCCTCAGACAGCAGGCTGCTGCTGAGGCTGCTGGGAACGCCACGGGTACCCACAAGGTATACTGGGAAGATGGACTCCTGTACACTGAGGCAAGAGACCCCAAGCCTGGCATGACCAGGAGGCTGGTAGTCCCCTTGCCTCAGCGTGGTTTCCTCCTTACCTTGGCCCACGAGATTCGCTTAGCAGGACACTTAGGCCAGACGAAGACGTGGGACAGGCTTGTCTCACACTTTCACTGGCCTCACATGAACGAAGATACCAAGGAGTTTTGCCGCTCCTGTGTCACTTGCCAAGCCAGTGGTAAGTCAGGTGGCACGACAAAGGCCCCCCTTATACCAATGCCTGTGGTGGGGTGCCCTTTGAACGGGTGGGGATTGACATCGTCGGTCCCATGGAACCACCAACAGCATCAGGGCACAAGTTTATACTGGTGGTAGTGGATCATGCCACCAGGTATCCTGAAGCTATTCCCCTTAGGACCACTACAGCGCCTGTTGTGGCAAGAGCCCTAGTTGGAGTATTCTCCAGAGTGGGCTTCCCTAAGGAGGTCGTCTCCGACAGAGGTGCAAACTTTATGTCGAGCTACTTAACTGCTATGTGGAAGGAATGTGGTGTCAACTACAAGTTCACTACACCCTATCATCCGCAATGCAATGGGCTTGTTGAGAGATTCAACAGGACCTGGAAAGGGATGATTCATGGACTACCTGGAAAGCTTCGGCGTAGATGGGACGTCCTGATCCCCTGCCTTTTATTCGCTTACAGAGAAGTCCCACAGAAGGGGGTTGGCTACAGCCCTTTTGAACTTTTGTATGGGCATCCTGTAAGACGACCCCTGTGTTTGGTGAAGGAAGGATGGGAGAGACCTCTCAAATAGCCTGCAACCAACATAGTGGACTATGTGCTTGGTCTCCGCTCGCGGATGGCTGAATACATAGAGAAGGCATCCGAAAACCTTAAGGCCAGCCAAGAACTCCAAAAAGCTTGGCATGACCAAAAGGCTGTCTTGACTGTTTACCAGCCCGGACAGAAGGTGTGGGTGTTGGAGCCAGTGGCCCCAGCAGCACTCAAGGACAAGTGGTCCGGGCCCTACACCATCCTGGAGAAAAAGGGAGAGGTCACCTACCTGGTAGACCTGGGAACTCCCCGGAGCCCCCACAGGGTGCTCCATGTCAACAGGCTCAAGGCATATGTCGACAGGAAGGACATGAGTTTGCTCATGGCCATAGATGAGGGACAGGAGGAGGAGAGTGACCCTCTCCCCGACCTGCTCACTCAGAATCCTGACGATCGATCGGTAGATGGTGTTGTCTTTTGTGGCAGCCTCTCCGAACATCAACAGGAGGATTGTAAACAGGTTCTTCAATCCTTCCGGCATATGTTCTCTCTAACACCCAGTCAGACCAATTGGTGCACCCATGAGGTTGACACTGGTGACAGCTTGCCCGTCAAGAGTAAAATCTACCGGCAGCCTGATCACGTTAGAGACTGCATCAAGAGTGAAGTGCAGAAAATGTTGGAGCTGGGAGTCATTGAACCCTCGGATAGCCCTTGGGCTAGTCCCGTAGTTCTAGTGCCGAAACCTCACACCCCGGGCGGTAAGAAAGAGATGAGGTTCTGCGTAGACTACAGGGGTCTCAATGCAGTCACTAAGACTGACGCCCACCCAATACCAAGGGCAGACGAGCTTATCGATAGATTGGCTTCGGCCAACTACTTAAGGACGTTTGACCTGACAGCTGGGTATTGGCAAATCAGGTTAGCTGAGGACGCCAAGCCTAAGACCGCATTTTCTACCCCTGGTGGGCATTTTCAGTTCATGGTGATGCCCTTTGGTTTGAAAAATGCACCTGCCACCTTCCAACGGTTGGTGAATCACGTTCTCACCGGGCTGGATGACTTCTGTGCGGTGTATCTTGACGATATTGCTGTCTTTAGCTCCACCTGGGAGGATCACCTGGTCCACCTGCGGAAAGTGTTAGAGGCTCTGCAAGCAGCAGGTCTCACTATCAAGGCTACTAAGTGCCAGATAGGGCAGACACAGGTTGTATACCTGGGCCACCTCGTCGGTGGAGGCCAAGTTCAACCACTGGAGAGCAAGATACAGTCAATCAGGGACTGGGCTCCTCCAACCACCCAGAGTCAGGTTCGAGCTTTCTAGGGCCTGACTGGTTACTACCGGAAGTTCGTCAGAAATTACGGATCGATTGTGACTCCGCTCAATGAACTGACGAGTAAGAAAATGCCAAAAAAGGTTCAGTGGACAGCGAGCTGTCAAAAAGCATTCGATGACCTAAAACAGGCCATGTGCACGGCACCTATCCTCAAGAGTCCAGACTACTCCAAACCATTCATTGTCCAAACAGATGCTTCTGAGTTGGGTGTGGGAGCTGTTCTATCTCAACTGAATTTTGATGGTAATGACCAGCCCATTGCTTTTATAAGCAGACGGCTGACCCCCAGGGAGAAAAATTGGTCAGCTATAGAGAGGGAGGCCTTCGCTGTGGTGTGGGCCCTGAAGAAACTGAGGCCATACTTGTTTGGCACTCATTTCAAGATTCAGACCGACCATAAACCCCTCCTATGGCTAAATCAGATGAAGGGTGAAAAACCCAAACTGCTTAGGTGGTCCATTTCCCTACAGGGGATGGACTTCACAGTGGAGCATAGACCTGGCACTGATCATGGCAATGCAGATGGGCTCTCCAGGTATTTCCACTTAGAACAAGAAGACTCACCTGGTCAAGGTTAGCTTATTGTCCCAACGTTTGGGGGGGGTCATGTAGGAGAGTAGGGTCTGCAATCCTATGATCACCCGGACTTTTTGCTTTTGTTTCACTGGTTTACGACTTTCTCGGGCTGTGGGCCTGCCAATCAGACCCACAGCCTAGCTGTTCTCTCGCTAAATTGATATGTGTACCTTAGGTGCATTACCCAATTGGAACTGGGCCACCCTGTCAGACCCTGTAACTCAGGGCATCGGTGTACCCAGGGCCTACCAGGGGCTGAAGCATGTATTATGCCACCCCTGGATGGCCATCTAAATCTGACACAACTGGCTGCACGACAGCTGGGGCCGCGTGGCGTACTCGCCCGTTGCTGTAGGTGTAGTATCCCTATACCTAACCTTAAAATGGACACCCGAGTTCCTCTCAGTCACTCCTATGGCAGGCCTTGACAATCCTGAAGGCAGAGTGCATGGAACCGTGTGAATTGGGCTCTGGCACGAGCCGAGCCCGGTTGCAGCTTGCGGAACCAAGACCCAATGGCTGTTCCATGATAACGCGTATCATATCGGTAACTTCGGTATCGCGTTATCAAGACATGTCGAGTAAGGTGTCATACGAATCGGGATGCTGCCCCCTCACCAATTCTGGCGACGAGGTTAGCATTCCGCCCTTCTAGAGGGACACGACATGTACGTAACTGTGAACCCCGGTTAAAGTTAACTGAAGCCTCAGCTCCACAAAATGGACGCTGCCACCACAGACACGAGTCTGACCTCCTGCTGCTGGGAGTCCTTCCAGCGAGGAGAGCTTGGACAAAGGGTTTCCTGTCAAGGGCGGTGTTCGCACCGTCCCAGACAGGGTTTGTGTATTCTGGGTAGGTAGGGCTTGGCAAGAAGGTGACTGCGGAGTGGCACCCCGGTGCTCACTACGCATCGGCCGGCTAGAACCAGTTCCAGGGGCGCGCAGCCCCTGACCTGGGGAAAGTCCAGCAGGGGGAGAGGGGTGTAACTACCCCCCTTCCTGGTCCTACCCTTAGGGCAGGACCTAGTCATGTACCCGCCCCTTTCTTTAGGATAAAGGCCGGAGCGGGGACCCTTCCAAATTAGATCATCTTTGAATCAAGAATACTTTCTACGAAAGGACTTCGAGACTCTTCTCAAGATTTCTCCCTTGTGGCTAAGGAGTAGTCATCCTGCATCCGCAGGCACCATCTAAGAACTCTGCGGTTTGCTGCAAGTCCTTCCTCAAGGATCCGACGGCCCAGCTCGACGAGAACCGGCTTCCCTGGCACCTCTGACCTCTACCCACGTCGTCAGCTCAGCTGAGATCTGTGGGTGCGACGAGACCTCGAGGGACCGGCCATCATCAAAACCTGCACGCTTTCTTATTCAGCACGACCATCGAAGCAATTCTCTGGTGAGTGCTCTGGGGTCCGAGAAGCCCCGACCCTGAGCAGCTCCAGCCCGAAGTGCAGTCTCCCAGCATCTCCACGATCTGCGTGGGGCCCTTCTGCTCGCTGCTCAGTACGTTGTCTGGTCACTAGCCGCTGGCTTGTGCCCTTCCTTGACGACATCCGACAACCAACGCTGCTGGTCTGGTTGCTCCAGATCGGCCCTTGCTCCCTTTTTTGAGAGGAGCACCCCGGACCCTCCTGGTCCACTCAAGACGCCATTTTAGGCCCACCACGTGGCCCTGAAATCTGCCAAGGCTTGTTGCCCCAATCCTGGGCCCAGCGACGCCGACAGCATCAACCTTCGTGGGACAGCTCGCACCTCCATCCTAGTCGCCGACAACGCCTCCTGGTCCGTGAGACTGCAGAGCCTAGCGTCGCCCACTCACCTAGTCGAGGTGACAGCCATCCGGTGCCTTCCTGGTACCCTCTGACTACTGGCTAGTAGTACGAACTTGGTCCCCTCTGCTTTCAGGTATCAACAACCACTGATCCAGGCTTGGATCTCTACGAACTATTCATCACTGGTCGCCGGCCAGCAACTCCTTTCCTTCCGGCTCCTGGCTCGTCAGCGAAGACCCCGACGCCTGTAAGACTTGTGCAGCCGCAGCCCTCGTGGCTAGGTAACTTCGGCATTTCGGTGCCTGCATAGCCTCCTTACTCTAGGGTCCCGAGTCCCTCGCTTCCGACTTGCCTTATCGGGTCCGCCCGAGACCACTAAACTTTCCGTGCCCTCGGGCACTTGTTTTAATTGTGCACTTGAAGTATTTTCTAAGAGCTTTTGTTCTGTGCTTAGTACCCTGTCCTCATAAAGAGTACAGGGCTGTTGTGATTCTAATAAATATACTGTTTATTTTCATAACACTTGTGTGGTGTCCTTTCACTTGGTGTTCAAGGGGTATGTGATGGTATTACAGCTGGCTTAACACGCCCTCTAGAGTTTAGCCCGAAGACTGCTCGTATCCACGCTACTAGGATAGCTGGTCTAAGGTTGACTTACAACCAATCACCATAAGGGTCGTTGTAACGATACATAGTGGTCGCTAGAATAGCGAACGCTGCATATCGGGCCACCTTCTCACAGTGGTTATGAAAGAAGGTGGCGCTTCCCTGGGAAGGCTTTATTGGATCTAGTTTTCACGAAGAAATCAGAGAGGCCATTGTAGGATATTTTGACTTAAACACGGGCACGGTGGACACCTGGGCTGTCCTCTGGGAGGGATTCAAGGCGACCATCAGAGGAGTGTGCATTGCTAAACATGCTGGAATGCTGCGCGATGTACGGGCTGCCCTCTCTCGTATAGAGCGCGACATAGGGGCGCTAGACACGGAACAGCTTCAACACCACACAGAGGAGAGGGAGCGCAGGCACTTACAACTGATGGTGGAGTTTAGGGAGGAGGCAGAGCGAGAGCTCCGATTCCTGGCTAGGTCATACACGGCTAGGCAACACGGGGAGGGCGAAAGACCTGGCAGGTTATTAGCACACTTACTCCGCCCACCACACAACTCTTCCTATATCACGGAGCTTAGAGGATCGACGGGAGATGTATTACGCACCACGCCTGAGATCTGCGATACCTTTCTGTCTTACTGCACTAATTTATACACCTCTACACTGACTGACGATGCTACTGACCGCAGGGATTACCTGAATGAGATTGCAATGGTATATTTAGATAAATGGATGATTGACTTTTTGGCTGATCCCATAACATCGGATAGCGTAGAGGAAGCCATTGACTCCATGAAGAGTTCTTCGGCCCCTGGGCTGGATGGGTTTTCAGCCGATTTCTACAAGGCCTACAAAGATCTGCTGGTTCCCCACCTGGTAGAAATGTACGCCGAGGCCCTTGAATCGGGTTGTCTGCCCCCCACTCTAAGAGAGGCGGTCATTGTGCTGTTACCTAAGCCGGGCAAGGACACTACACTCTGTGAATCTTATCGCCCTCTATCCTTACTGAACCTCGATTACAAGATCTTAGCGAAAGTTCTTGCATCCGCCTCTCACTCCTAATGGAATCCATAGTCTCCCCTGCCCAATCAGGCTTTATTCCACACCGCTCCACCTCCCTTAACCTCTGCACCCTTTTCTCCATTCTACACTGTGTTGACCCGGATACTCTGGCGGCAGCGATACTGTTGGATGCCGAAAAGGCGTTTGACTCTTTAGAGTGGCCTTTCCTCATGTCTGTGATGCGCTGTATGGGAATTCCTGAATGCTTAGTAAACACAGTGGAATTGCTGTATACTCTTCCCGTCGCCCGACTGCGCTTAAATGGTACAATCACTGCCCAGTTCCGACTGACGCGGGGTACACGATAGGGCTGCCCCCTGTCCCCACTGTTATACATTCTGGCAATGTTATACATTCTGGTCATTTCCAAGAAAGGCATTTACACGAGGCCTCCAATTTTGCACTGGCCCACTTTTGATTTCGCTATATGCGGATGATACCATCCTCTATGTCGGGCAGCCCCAGACCAACCTAGAGCCACAACCGACATCACCCCATCGCAAGACCTCTGCAATTCCCTCGCCTCCTACTTCCACAACAAGATCGCGGACATACACAACAGTTTCAGCACTCAACCGACGCACGCCACGACCGAACCACCCCCCACCACCACCCTCCGCGCCTGGACTCCGATCAGCACCGAAGACACCGTCCGCATGATGAACTCCATCCACTCCGGATCTCCGACCGACCCCTGCCCTCACCACGTCTTCAACAAGGCCGACGCTGTCATCGCACCCCACCTGCGGGACATCATCAACACCTCCTTCGACACCGCCACCTTCCCGGAGAGCTGGAAGCACGCCGAACTCAGCGCCCTACTAAAGAAACCTACAGCGGACCCCACCGAACTCAAGAATTACCGCCCCATCTCGCTCCTCCCGTTCCCAGCCAAAGTCATCGAGAAGACCGTCAACAAACAGCTGGCCGCCTTCCTCGAGACGAATGGATCCCTCGACCCCTCACAGTCTGGCTTCCGAGCCAACCACAGCACCAAGACCGCCCTCATCGCTGCCACTGATGACATCCGAGCCCTGATGGACAACGGAGAAACAGCGGCCCTCATCCTCCTAGACCTCTCCGCGGCATTCAACACTGTCTGCCACCGCACCCTAGTGCAGCGCCTCAGCTACGTCGGAATCCAGGAGAAGGCACTGGAATGGATCATCTCCTTCCTCGACGGAAGAACACAGAGAGTCCGCCTACCACCGTACAAGTCAGAGGCCACCGAAGTCATCTGCGGCGTCCCTCAAGGATCCTCGCTGAGCCCCACCCTCTTCAACATCTACATGAGCCCCCTCGCGGCCATCGCACGCCAACACAACCTCAACATCATCTCCTACGCTGATGACACCCAGCTGATCCTCTCCCTGACCAACGACCCCGCCGCCGCCAGAGCCAACCTTCACGAAGGGATGAAAGACGTAGCCGAGTGGATGACGACCAGCCGCCTGAAACTGAACTCAGACAAGACGGAAGTCCTCATCCTGGGTTCCTCGCCCTCCGCCTGGGACGACTCCTGGTGGCCCCCCGCCCTGGGCACCGCACCCAAACCGACAGACCACGCACGCAACCTGGGCTTCATCTTGGACTCCTCCCTCACTATGACCAGACAAGTCAACGCCGTCTCCTCGTCATGCTTCAACATCCTGCGCATGCTACGGAAGATCTTCCGGTGGATCCCCACCGAGACGAGGAAGACGGTCACCCAGGCCCTCGTCACCAGCCGACTGGACTATGGCAACGCCCTCTACGCCGGAACCACAGCCAAGCTCCAGAAGAGACTCCAGCGGATCCAGAACGCCTCAGCCAGACTCATCCTCGACATCCCACGACACAGACACATCTCCGGACATCTGAGAGACCTGCATTGGCTCCCCGTCAACAAAAGAATCACCTTCCGTCTCCTCACCCACGCACACAAAGCCCTACACGATCAAGGCCCGAGCTACCTCAACAACCGCATCAACTTCTACGCTCCCAAACGTCATCTCCGATCAGCCAGCCACGCCCTCGCCGCCGTCCCCCGCATCCGAAGAACGACAACAGGAGGAAGGTCCTTCTCCTACCTGGCCGCCAAGACCTGGAACTCCCTCCCGACCGACCTGCGCCTGACCCAAGACCACCTCTCCTTCAGGAAGAAGCTCAAGACCTGGCTATTCGAGCAGTAGCAGCACCCCCCCCCCCCCCAAGCGCCTTGAGACCCTCCGGGTAAGTAGTGCGCTCTATAAATGTCTGTGATTGATTGATTGATTGATTGACTGCTATTGGAAATCACCCGGTTTGGCAAATACTCGGGCCTCCGTATTAACTGGCATAAGTCGGTCGTCTTCCCACTCACGCCCAGTACGGTCGAATGGCCCAACTCTTTCCCCCTTGCGTGGGGCCGGGATTCGGTGAGATACGTAGGCATCCACATACATTTGGAGACTGAATCCATTATCAGATTAAATTATGGAACAGCGCTGACGGCCCTTGAGGGGCAGGTTGAAAGATGGAGTAGGCTCCCATTGTCCATGGCCGGCCGTGTCGCTATCATCAAAATGATTGTTCTGCCGAGGTTTCTATACCTGTTCAATAATATACCTATACCCCTCACCAAAGTATTTTTCACGCAGCTCAGCTCTTTACTCCTGAAACTGGTGTGGGGCAGCAAGACCCTGCATGTGGCTTGGCGTGTGCTAACGATCCCATATGAGCGGGGTGGACTGGGCGTCCCAGATTTGTATCTTTATTTTTTGGTGGCACAGTGCTCCTACGCATACCCATGGTTTCACCCTGATGCTAGGATTCCGTACCTGAAAGCGGAGGCCGATTTAGTGTTGCCGGGATCATTGTTCACCACCCTCCCGTCAGGCTTTCCTAGAGATCCGAGAGACATCCAAACTGTTTCATCTACGTTGTGGGCGTGGGGAAGACTGGGCCGCCTTGTCGGCCTTACGCAGCTGTATTCCCAGGCCCTTCCGTTGCCCAACGCCACTTGGCTCCCGATAACTGGGGAAACTGTGGTGCGACAGACGTTGACCAAGTTCCACATTGCCTCCGTCGGGGACTTGTTCCCGGACGGACATGCATTTTCACTTACAGAAGATCACCGCTTTACGGAGAGGAGGTTCATTGGCTCATTTGTTCTAACCAGTCTACCCTCCTTGCTGCGCGCTTCATTCTCTTCGTACCCTCTCCCTCCCGAGGAGATGGCGCCCCTCACTTTTATCATACAACACCCATCAGGCGCACATTTGGTCTCTAAGTTGTATCAGATGTGCTGCGACCTTCTCCCCTCTCGTGATCAGGTAGTTCGTGCTGCTTGGGAGACGGACTTGGGATACACCATCTCCGATGATCAATGGTAGTGGTGCTGTAGAGCGACAAAAGATGTCTCTATCAATAGTAAACACAAACTTCTACACTTTAAATTTTTACGTAGGTTGTACTTCACACCAGCGCGACTCCATAGGATAGACCCATCTAGATCACACGCCTGTCCCAAATGCGGTGGACCATTTGCAGATTTCGCACACCTTTCATGGACCTGCCCTGAATTGCATGACTATTGGTCCCGAGTAAACGGCACATTCAGTGACATGCTGCATTTAACTCTGGCCCCAATCCTGGAGATCGCTCTCCTGGGATACGTGACTGAATTTCCAAAGACAGTGCGCAGGCTGGCGGCACTGGGTTTTCTGCTAGCCAAACGCAAAGTTGCACTGAGATGGTGTGACCAGCGCCCCCCGCTACACAGCTCCTGGCTCCGGAGCATGGCACGCTGCAACATTAATAGTACCGAATACTCCGCCATGGTCCCTGCCACATCCAGGCCCGTCGACATTTGAGGTCCATACCGCGCATACATAGCAGGCACCATTGAGAGAAGCCAACCCACCCCTACACATGTGGTGGTCCCCGAGGGTGTTGGTTGAGGGATGTGGGAGTACCCCGATCTTGGACGTTTGATTAATGCATACTTTGTGGGATGGCCCTATCCCCCCTGTCCATGCTCTTCACTGAACTGGGAAATTGAATACTGTACATGTACTGATGGGAACGTTGCGTGGTAATGTTGCCTTAAGGGATTGCTGTAGATATGTTGTCCCACTGTGGACCTTTATCCCTATCTTGACCGTGAAATTTGAGTATGTTCGGACAATTGTAAGCTTTGTATTTGTGACTAGAGTGACACCCTACGAATCACCAGTGTATATTGAATATGTATACTTCTCTTTATTTTTATATTTCTTTTGGAAAATAATAAATACATTTAAAAAAAAAAATATTGTAGAGATTGGATTGTCAAGCACTAGGAAACAAGAGTGAATGCTCAATAAAACTAGAAATGCGAACACTTTCACGGCGAACGCAGCCGTGAAAGTGAAACTGATTGTGTTCGCGTGAAAGTGAAACTGATCGCAATCGCGCTACCTGGCTGATAGGAGGCTGATAGGCAGTGAGTGGCCGAGGGGCGGGGTGTGTGTGTGTGTGGTTGTGTGTGGTTGTGGGTGTGGTTGTGTGTTTGTGTGTAGTTGTGGGTGTGGTTGTGGTTGTGTGAGTGGTTGTGGCAACATAGAATCCTGAGACCTCCATAGAAGCTATCATGACTACCATTGAAAGATATTCGCTTTACTCCGGCTACAAATTAAACCGAGACAAGTCAGAAGTTAAACGCCTAAATGTTCATGGTAACAGAGATATGTTGGGTGACTCAGGCCTCACATGGCAAACTAGCTTTTTTAAATATCTAGGAATCGAATTCGGCAGCTCCCTTCGTGAAGCACTTCACCACAATGATTCCACCACTCTAGACAAAATTAAATCACACTTGGATGGCTGGTCCCCCCGTTTTATAACTTGGTGGGGAAGGGTCGAAACCATTAATATGATGATCTCCCCTCTAGTCAATCACAATGCTTCCTCTCACCTTGTCTGGGGGTTTCCATCGCAAATTAGAATCCTGACGATCGATCGGTAGATGGTGTTGTCTTTTGTGGCAGCCTCTCCGAACATCAACAGGAGGATTGTAAACAGGTTCTTCAATCCTTCCGGCATATGTTCTCTCTAACACCCAGTCAGACCAATTGGTGCACCCATGAGGTTGACACTGGTGACAGCTTGCCCGTCAAGAGTAAAATCTACCGGCAGCCTGATCACGTTAGAGACTGCATCAAGAGTGAAGTGCAGAAAATGTTGGAGCTGGGAGTCATTGAACCCTCGGATAGCCCTTGGGCTAGTCCCGTAGTTCTAGTGCCGAAACCTCACACCCCGGGCGGTAAGAAAGAGATGAGGTTCTGCGTAGACTACAGGGGTCTCAATGCAGTCACTAAGACTGACGCCCACCCAATACCAAGGGCAGACGAGCTTATCGATAGATTGGCTTCGGCCAACTACTTAAGGACGTTTGACCTGACAGCTGGGTATTGGCAAATCAGGTTAGCTGAGGACGCCAAGCCTAAGACCGCATTTTCTACCCCTGGTGGGCATTTTCAGTTCATGGTGATGCCCTTTGGTTTGAAAAATGCACCTGCCACCTTCCAACGGTTGGTGAATCACGTTCTCACCGGGCTGGATGACTTCTGTGCGGTGTATCTTGACGATATTGCTGTCTTTAGCTCCACCTGGGAGGATCACCTGGTCCACCTGCGGAAAGTGTTAGAGGCTCTGCAAGCAGCAGGTCTCACTATCAAGGCTACTAAGTGCCAGATAGGGCAGACACAGGTTGTATACCTGGGCCACCTCGTCGGTGGAGGCCAAGTTCAACCACTGGAGAGCAAGATACAGTCAATCAGGGACTGGGCTCCTCCAACCACCCAGAGTCAGGTTCGAGCTTTCTAGGGCCTGACTGGTTACTACCGGAAGTTCGTCAGAAATTACGGATCGATTGTGACTCCGCTCAATGAACTGACGAGTAAGAAAATGCCAAAAAAGGTTCAGTGGACAGCGAGCTGTCAAAAAGCATTCGATGACCTAAAACAGGCCATGTGCACGGCACCTATCCTCAAGAGTCCAGACTACTCCAAACCATTCATTGTCCAAACAGATGCTTCTGAGTTGGGTGTGGGAGCTGTTCTATCTCAACTGAATTTTGATGGTAATGACCAGCCCATTGCTTTTATAAGCAGACGGCTGACCCCCAGGGAGAAAAATTGGTCAGCTATAGAGAGGGAGGCCTTCGCTGTGGTGTGGGCCCTGAAGAAACTGAGGCCATACTTGTTTGGCACTCATTTCAAGATTCAGACCGACCATAAACCCCTCCTATGGCTAAATCAGATGAAGGGTGAAAAACCCAAACTGCTTAGGTGGTCCATTTCCCTACAGGGGATGGACTTCACAGTGGAGCATAGACCTGGCACTGATCATGGCAATGCAGATGGGCTCTCCAGGTATTTCCACTTAGAACAAGAAGACTCACCTGGTCAAGGTTAGCTTATTGTCCCAACGTTTGGGGGGGGGTCATGTAGGAGAGTAGGGTCTGCAATCCTATGATCACCCGGACTTTTTGCTTTTGTTTCACTGGTTTACGACTTTCTCGGGCTGTGGGCCTGCCAATCAGACCCACAGCCTAGCTGTTCTCTCGCTAAATTGATATGTGTACCTTAGGTGCATTACCCAATTGGAACTGGGCCACCCTGTCAGACCCTGTAACTCAGGGCATCGGTGTACCCAGGGCCTACCAGGGGCTGAAGCATGTATTATGCCACCCCTGGATGGCCATCTAAATCTGACACAACTGGCTGCACGACAGCTGGGGCCGCGTGGCGTACTCGCCCGTTGCTGTAGGTGTAGTATCCCTATACCTAACCTTAAAATGGACACCCGAGTTCCTCTCAGTCACTCCTATGGCAGGCCTTGACAATCCTGAAGGCAGAGTGCATGGAACCGTGTGAATTGGGCTCTGGCACGAGCCGAGCCCGGTTGCAGCTTGCGGAACCAAGACCCAATGGCTGTTCCATGATAACGCGTATCATATCGGTAACTTCGGTATCGCGTTATCAAGACATGTCGAGTAAGGTGTCATACGAATCGGGATGCTGCCCCCTCACCAATTCTGGCGACGAGGTTAGCATTCCGCCCTTCTAGAGGGACACGACATGTACGTAACTGTGAACCCCGGTTAAAGTTAACTGAAGCCTCAGCTCCACAAAATGGACGCTGCCACCACAGACACGAGTCTGACCTCCTGCTGCTGGGAGTCCTTCCAGCGAGGAGAGCTTGGACAAAGGGTTTCCTGTCAAGGGCGGTGTTCGCACCGTCCCAGACAGGGTTTGTGTATTCTGGGTAGGTAGGGCTTGGCAAGAAGGTGACTGCGGAGTGGCACCCCGGTGCTCACTACGCATCGGCCGGCTAGAACCAGTTCCAGGGGCGCGCAGCCCCTGACCTGGGGAAAGTCCAGCAGGGGGAGAGGGGTGTAACTACCCCCCTTCCTGGTCCTACCCTTAGGGCAGGACCTAGTCATGTACCCGCCCCTTTCTTTAGGATAAAGGCCGGAGCGGGGACCCTTCCAAATTAGATCATCTTTGAATCAAGAATACTTTCTACGAAAGGACTTCGAGACTCTTCTCAAGATTTCTCCCTTGTGGCTAAGGAGTAGTCATCCTGCATCCGCAGGCACCATCTAAGAACTCTGCGGTTTGCTGCAAGTCCTTCCTCAAGGATCCGACGGCCCAGCTCGACGAGAACCGGCTTCCCTGGCACCTCTGACCTCTACCCACGTCGTCAGCTCAGCTGAGATCTGTGGGTGCGACGAGACCTCGAGGGACCGGCCATCATCAAAACCTGCACGCTTTCTTATTCAGCACGACCATCGAAGCAATTCTCTGGTGAGTGCTCTGGGGTCCGAGAAGCCCCGACCCTGAGCAGCTCCAGCCCGAAGTGCAGTCTCCCAGCATCTCCACGATCTGCGTGGGGCCCTTCTGCTCGCTGCTCAGTACGTTGTCTGGTCACTAGCCGCTGGCTTGTGCCCTTCCTTGACGACATCCGACAACCAACGCTGCTGGTCTGGTTGCTCCAGATCGGCCCTTGCTCCCTTTTTTGAGAGGAGCACCCCGGACCCTCCTGGTCCACTCAAGACGCCATTTTAGGCCCACCACGTGGCCCTGAAATCTGCCAAGGCTTGTTGCCCCAATCCTGGGCCCAGCGACGCCGACAGCATCAACCTTCGTGGGACAGCTCGCACCTCCATCCTAGTCGCCGACAACGCCTCCTGGTCCGTGAGACTGCAGAGCCTAGCGTCGCCCACTCACCTAGTCGAGGTGACAGCCATCCGGTGCCTTCCTGGTACCCTCTGACTACTGGCTAGTAGTACGAACTTGGTCCCCTCTGCTTTCAGGTATCAACAACCACTGATCCAGGCTTGGATCTCTACGAACTATTCATCACTGGTCGCCGGCCAGCAACTCCTTTCCTTCCGGCTCCTGGCTCGTCAGCGAAGACCCCGACGCCTGTAAGACTTGTGCAGCCGCAGCCCTCGTGGCTAGGTAACTTCGGCATTTCGGTGCCTGCATAGCCTCCTTACTCTAGGGTCCCGAGTCCCTCGCTTCCGACTTGCCTTATCGGGTCCGCCCGAGACCACTAAACTTTCCGTGCCCTCGGGCACTTGTTTTAATTGTGCACTTGAAGTATTTTCTAAGAGCTTTTGTTCTGTGCTTAGTACCCTGTCCTCATAAAGAGTACAGGGCTGTTGTGATTCTAATAAATATACTGTTTATTTTCATAACACTTGTGTGGTGTCCTTTCACTTGGTGTTCAAGGGGTATGTGATGGTATTACAGCTGGCTTAACACGCCCTCTAGAGTTTAGCCCGAAGACTGCTCGTATCCACGCTACTAGGATAGCTGGTCTAAGGTTGACTTACAACCAATCACCATAAGGGTCGTTGTAACGATACATAGTGGTCGCTAGAATAGCGAACGCTGCATATCGGGCCACCTTCTCACAGTGGTTATGAAAGAAGGTGGCGCTTCCCTGGGAAGGCTTTATTGGATCTAGTTTTCACGAAGAAATCAGAGAGGCCATTGTAGGATATTTTGACTTAAACACGGGCACGGTGGACACCTGGGCTGTCCTCTGGGAGGGATTCAAGGCGACCATCAGAGGAGTGTGCATTGCTAAACATGCTGGAATGCTGCGCGATGTACGGGCTGCCCTCTCTCGTATAGAGCGCGACATAGGGGCGCTAGACACGGAACAGCTTCAACACCACACAGAGGAGAGGGAGCGCAGGCACTTACAACTGATGGTGGAGTTTAGGGAGGAGGCAGAGCGAGAGCTCCGATTCCTGGCTAGGTCATACACGGCTAGGCAACACGGGGAGGGCGAAAGACCTGGCAGGTTATTAGCACACTTACTCCGCCCACCACACAACTCTTCCTATATCACGGAGCTTAGAGGATCGACGGGAGATGTATTACGCACCACGCCTGAGATCTGCGATACCTTTCTGTCTTACTGCACTAATTTATACACCTCTACACTGACTGACGATGCTACTGACCGCAGGGATTACCTGAATGAGATTGCAATGGTATATTTAGATAAATGGATGATTGACTTTTTGGCTGATCCCATAACATCGGATAGCGTAGAGGAAGCCATTGACTCCATGAAGAGTTCTTCGGCCCCTGGGCTGGATGGGTTTTCAGCCGATTTCTACAAGGCCTACAAAGATCTGCTGGTTCCCCACCTGGTAGAAATGTACGCCGAGGCCCTTGAATCGGGTTGTCTGCCCCCCACTCTAAGAGAGGCGGTCATTGTGCTGTTACCTAAGCCGGGCAAGGACACTACACTCTGTGAATCTTATCGCCCTCTATCCTTACTGAACCTCGATTACAAGATCTTAGCGAAAGTTCTTGCATCCGCCTCTCACTCCTAATGGAATCCATAGTCTCCCCTGCCCAATCAGGCTTTATTCCACACCGCTCCACCTCCCTTAACCTCTGCACCCTTTTCTCCATTCTACACTGTGTTGACCCGGATACTCTGGCGGCAGCGATACTGTTGGATGCCGAAAAGGCGTTTGACTCTTTAGAGTGGCCTTTCCTCATGTCTGTGATGCGCTGTATGGGAATTCCTGAATGCTTAGTAAACACAGTGGAATTGCTGTATACTCTTCCCGTCGCCCGACTGCGCTTAAATGGTACAATCACTGCCCAGTTCCGACTGACGCGGGGTACACGATAGGGCTGCCCCCTGTCCCCACTGTTATACATTCTGGCAATGTTATACATTCTGGTCATTTCCAAGAAAGGCATTTACACGAGGCCTCCAATTTTGCACTGGCCCACTTTTGATTTCGCTATATGCGGATGATACCATCCTCTATGTCGGGCAGCCCCAGACCAACCTAGAGCCACAACCGACATCACCCCATCGCAAGACCTCTGCAATTCCCTCGCCTCCTACTTCCACAACAAGATCGCGGACATACACAACAGTTTCAGCACTCAACCGACGCACGCCACGACCGAACCACCCCCCACCACCACCCTCCGCGCCTGGACTCCGATCAGCACCGAAGACACCGTCCGCATGATGAACTCCATCCACTCCGGATCTCCGACCGACCCCTGCCCTCACCACGTCTTCAACAAGGCCGACGCTGTCATCGCACCCCACCTGCGGGACATCATCAACACCTCCTTCGACACCGCCACCTTCCCGGAGAGCTGGAAGCACGCCGAACTCAGCGCCCTACTAAAGAAACCTACAGCGGACCCCACCGAACTCAAGAATTACCGCCCCATCTCGCTCCTCCCGTTCCCAGCCAAAGTCATCGAGAAGACCGTCAACAAACAGCTGGCCGCCTTCCTCGAGACGAATGGATCCCTCGACCCCTCACAGTCTGGCTTCCGAGCCAACCACAGCACCAAGACCGCCCTCATCGCTGCCACTGATGACATCCGAGCCCTGATGGACAACGGAGAAACAGCGGCCCTCATCCTCCTAGACCTCTCCGCGGCATTCAACACTGTCTGCCACCGCACCCTAGTGCAGCGCCTCAGCTACGTCGGAATCCAGGAGAAGGCACTGGAATGGATCATCTCCTTCCTCGACGGAAGAACACAGAGAGTCCGCCTACCACCGTACAAGTCAGAGGCCACCGAAGTCATCTGCGGCGTCCCTCAAGGATCCTCGCTGAGCCCCACCCTCTTCAACATCTACATGAGCCCCCTCGCGGCCATCGCACGCCAACACAACCTCAACATCATCTCCTACGCTGATGACACCCAGCTGATCCTCTCCCTGACCAACGACCCCGCCGCCGCCAGAGCCAACCTTCACGAAGGGATGAAAGACGTAGCCGAGTGGATGACGACCAGCCGCCTGAAACTGAACTCAGACAAGACGGAAGTCCTCATCCTGGGTTCCTCGCCCTCCGCCTGGGACGACTCCTGGTGGCCCCCCGCCCTGGGCACCGCACCCAAACCGACAGACCACGCACGCAACCTGGGCTTCATCTTGGACTCCTCCCTCACTATGACCAGACAAGTCAACGCCGTCTCCTCGTCATGCTTCAACATCCTGCGCATGCTACGGAAGATCTTCCGGTGGATCCCCACCGAGACGAGGAAGACGGTCACCCAGGCCCTCGTCACCAGCCGACTGGACTATGGCAACGCCCTCTACGCCGGAACCACAGCCAAGCTCCAGAAGAGACTCCAGCGGATCCAGAACGCCTCAGCCAGACTCATCCTCGACATCCCACGACACAGACACATCTCCGGACATCTGAGAGACCTGCATTGGCTCCCCGTCAACAAAAGAATCACCTTCCGTCTCCTCACCCACGCACACAAAGCCCTACACGATCAAGGCCCGAGCTACCTCAACAACCGCATCAACTTCTACGCTCCCAAACGTCATCTCCGATCAGCCAGCCACGCCCTCGCCGCCGTCCCCCGCATCCGAAGAACGACAACAGGAGGAAGGTCCTTCTCCTACCTGGCCGCCAAGACCTGGAACTCCCTCCCGACCGACCTGCGCCTGACCCAAGACCACCTCTCCTTCAGGAAGAAGCTCAAGACCTGGCTATTCGAGCAGTAGCAGCACCCCCCCCCCCCCCAAGCGCCTTGAGACCCTCCGGGTAAGTAGTGCGCTCTATAAATGTCTGTGATTGATTGATTGATTGATTGACTGCTATTGGAAATCACCCGGTTTGGCAAATACTCGGGCCTCCGTATTAACTGGCATAAGTCGGTCGTCTTCCCACTCACGCCCAGTACGGTCGAATGGCCCAACTCTTTCCCCCTTGCGTGGGGCCGGGATTCGGTGAGATACGTAGGCATCCACATACATTTGGAGACTGAATCCATTATCAGATTAAATTATGGAACAGCGCTGACGGCCCTTGAGGGGCAGGTTGAAAGATGGAGTAGGCTCCCATTGTCCATGGCCGGCCGTGTCGCTATCATCAAAATGATTGTTCTGCCGAGGTTTCTATACCTGTTCAATAATATACCTATACCCCTCACCAAAGTATTTTTCACGCAGCTCAGCTCTTTACTCCTGAAACTGGTGTGGGGCAGCAAGACCCTGCATGTGGCTTGGCGTGTGCTAACGATCCCATATGAGCGGGGTGGACTGGGCGTCCCAGATTTGTATCTTTATTTTTTGGTGGCACAGTGCTCCTACGCATACCCATGGTTTCACCCTGATGCTAGGATTCCGTACCTGAAAGCGGAGGCCGATTTAGTGTTGCCGGGATCATTGTTCACCACCCTCCCGTCAGGCTTTCCTAGAGATCCGAGAGACATCCAAACTGTTTCATCTACGTTGTGGGCGTGGGGAAGACTGGGCCGCCTTGTCGGCCTTACGCAGCTGTATTCCCAGGCCCTTCCGTTGCCCAACGCCACTTGGCTCCCGATAACTGGGGAAACTGTGGTGCGACAGACGTTGACCAAGTTCCACATTGCCTCCGTCGGGGACTTGTTCCCGGACGGACATGCATTTTCACTTACAGAAGATCACCGCTTTACGGAGAGGAGGTTCATTGGCTCATTTGTTCTAACCAGTCTACCCTCCTTGCTGCGCGCTTCATTCTCTTCGTACCCTCTCCCTCCCGAGGAGATGGCGCCCCTCACTTTTATCATACAACACCCATCAGGCGCACATTTGGTCTCTAAGTTGTATCAGATGTGCTGCGACCTTCTCCCCTCTCGTGATCAGGTAGTTCGTGCTGCTTGGGAGACGGACTTGGGATACACCATCTCCGATGATCAATGGTAGTGGTGCTGTAGAGCGACAAAAGATGTCTCTATCAATAGTAAACACAAACTTCTACACTTTAAATTTTTACGTAGGTTGTACTTCACACCAGCGCGACTCCATAGGATAGACCCATCTAGATCACACGCCTGTCCCAAATGCGGTGGACCATTTGCAGATTTCGCACACCTTTCATGGACCTGCCCTGAATTGCATGACTATTGGTCCCGAGTAAACGGCACATTCAGTGACATGCTGCATTTAACTCTGGCCCCAATCCTGGAGATCGCTCTCCTGGGATACGTGACTGAATTTCCAAAGACAGTGCGCAGGCTGGCGGCACTGGGTTTTCTGCTAGCCAAACGCAAAGTTGCACTGAGATGGTGTGACCAGCGCCCCCCGCTACACAGCTCCTGGCTCCGGAGCATGGCACGCTGCAACATTAATAGTACCGAATACTCCGCCATGGTCCCTGCCACATCCAGGCCCGTCGACATTTGAGGTCCATACCGCGCATACATAGCAGGCACCATTGAGAGAAGCCAACCCACCCCTACACATGTGGTGGTCCCCGAGGGTGTTGGTTGAGGGATGTGGGAGTACCCCGATCTTGGACGTTTGATTAATGCATACTTTGTGGGATGGCCCTATCCCCCCTGTCCATGCTCTTCACTGAACTGGGAAATTGAATACTGTACATGTACTGATGGGAACGTTGCGTGGTAATGTTGCCTTAAGGGATTGCTGTAGATATGTTGTCCCACTGTGGACCTTTATCCCTATCTTGACCGTGAAATTTGAGTATGTTCGGACAATTGTAAGCTTTGTATTTGTGACTAGAGTGACACCCTACGAATCACCAGTGTATATTGAATATGTATACTTCTCTTTATTTTTATATTTCTTTTGGAAAATAATAAATACATTTAAAAAAAAAAATATTGTAGAGATTGGATTGTCAAGCACTAGGAAACAAGAGTGAATGCTCAATAAAACTAGAAATGCGAACACTTTCACGGCGAACGCAGCCGTGAAAGTGAAACTGATTGTGTTCGCGTGAAAGTGAAACTGATCGCAATCGCGCTACCTGGCTGATAGGAGGCTGATAGGCAGTGAGTGGCCGAGGGGCGGGGTGTGTGTGTGTGTGGTTGTGTGTGGTTGTGGGTGTGGTTGTGTGTTTGTGTGTAGTTGTGGGTGTGGTTGTGGTTGTGTGAGTGGTTGTGGCAACATAGAATCCTGAGACCTCCATAGAAGCTATCATGACTACCATTGAAAGATATTCGCTTTACTCCGGCTACAAATTAAACCGAGACAAGTCAGAAGTTAAACGCCTAAATGTTCATGGTAACAGAGATATGTTGGGTGACTCAGGCCTCACATGGCAAACTAGCTTTTTTAAATATCTAGGAATCGAATTCGGCAGCTCCCTTCGTGAAGCACTTCACCACAATGATTCCACCACTCTAGACAAAATTAAATCACACTTGGATGGCTGGTCCCCCCGTTTTATAACTTGGTGGGGAAGGGTCGAAACCATTAAAATGATGATCTCCCCTCTAGTCAATCACAATGCTTCCTCTCACCTTGTCTGGGGGTTTCCATCGCAAATTAGATATTCTACTTTCTAAATTCCTGTGGAAAGGGAAAAAAGATAGAATTAGCCTAAAAAACTTCGCCTAGACAAATCCCTAGGTGGGGTCAATCTTGTGGATTTCAAATTATATCAGATTGCCTTTCTTGCCAACCAAGGCTCTCACTGGTTGCCACCCCAGGCTGAATAGGTTCCTGCTTGGCTTATTGTCGAGAAAACCCTTCTTAAAAATCTTGATCCGGCATCCATTCTTACAGCTAAAATAAATACGGCCAGCTGCTCAATACCCATTTTTAAGAGTACAAAACTTGCCGTCCTAAAAATTTATAAAACTTCTGCCTAACTAGATAAAGTGCTCTGAATGGGAATCGCTATGGCCAAAACACTTAATAATGTACAAAATGAAACCACTACACAATGCGACCTGGATCAATAAGGGTATACTCTTCCCACTAAGGATGGGTGAATTTTGCAGACCTGCGGTCCGCAAATTTGCATAAAAAATCAGCGAACTCGCAGATTTTCCCACAAAATTGCGGATTTTTTTGCGATTTCCACTATACTCAAGTGGAGTACTTTCTAGTGGCTAATCAGTAAGTGCTACCTCGTAAATGTATAGTGCTTTTCCTACACTGCAGCTGCGTAAAGGGCCAGAAGATTTGTCTACAGTGACCATGTGTGCCTGTAACTTTGTCACCACGCCAAAAGGCGCTGAGGTCCCTTGAGTGAGCTGTCCATCATAGTTGGGAAAGGGTAGGAAGACGTTTGATACCGCTAGTGTGTGGTGCAGGGCTTCTATGCTTGTGCACATGCCTCTTGTGTAAAGGGTCAAAGAGCGAGCAGGGCAGCAGGTGAGGAGAAAGCAGCCTCCTGGTAACAGGAACTGCAAGGGGATCGCGCTCGAGAAACTCATGGATGCAAAGACCTCCCTCGAGTATTACAGCTAATTTTTGACGGCAGATATGGGGTTAAAGCACACTTCCCCAGCCTCGACTGTGCTCACTAATGTTTTGGGCTGATTAAAAATGTTACTGAATTTGAACTTCAATTCGGGCATCTGCTGTATCTGTAAGTGCTTCCTGTTGAGGTTTAATTTTTGTGACAGGAGCCTCGTGCCAGAATGAATCCTGCCCTGCATAGCTATCCACGAAGATGCCACCGTTTTGTGCAATACCTCTACTCAACTGGAGTACTGGCTAATCAGTAAGTGCTACCTCGTTGGGTAAATGTATAGTGCTTTTCCTACACTGCAGCTGCGTAAGGGGCCAGAAGATTTGTCTTCACTGACCATGTGTGCCTGTAACTTTGCCACCGCGCCAAAAGGCGCCAAGGTGCCTTGAGTGAGCTGTCCATCCTAGTTGGGAAAGGGCGGGAAGACATATGATACCACTAGTGTGTGGTGCGGGGCTTCTATGCGTGTGCACATGCCTCTTGTGTAAATGGTCAGAGAGCGAGCAGGGCAGCAGGTGCGGATAAAGCAGCCTCCTGGCCACAGGAACTACACAGCGATCACGCTTGAGAAAGTCATGGATGCAAAAGACCTCCCTCGAGTATTACAGCTAATTTTCGATGGCAGAGACGGGGTTAAAGCACACTTGGCCAGCCTTGACCGGGCTCACTAATGTTTTGGGCTGATTAAAACGTTACTGAATTTGAGCCTCAACTCGGGCACCTGCTTTTTTTATATCTGTAAGTGCTTCCTGTTGAGGTTTAATTGTTGTGACAGGAGCCTCGTGCAAGAATGAATCCTGCCCTGCATAGTTATCCACGAAGATGCCACTATGATGGACGAAGCTGTCCATCATAGTGGTGAAAGGTTGGGAAGACGTTTGATACCGCTAGTGTGTGGTGCACAGTCAAAAGGGCAGGGCTTCTATGCGTGTGCACATGCCTCTTGTGTAAAGGGTCAGAGAGCGAGCAGGGCAGCAGGAGAGGAGAAAGCAGCCCCCTGGTCACAGGAACTACAAGGGGATCGTGCTCGAGAAACTCATGGATGCAAAGACCTCCCTCGAGTATTACAACTAATTTTCAACGGCAGAGATGGGGTTAAAGCACACTTGCCCACCCTCGACTGTGCTCACTAATGTTTTGGGCTGATTAAAATGTTACTGAATTTGAGCTTCAACTCTGGCACCTGCTTTATTTATCTGTAAGTGCTTCCTGTTGAGGTTTAATTTTTGTGACAGGAGCCTCGTGCCATACTTGTAACTATTCTCTGACCCTGCTTCGAGGGTCAGAGCAGGGTCAGAGAATAGTTGCAATTAGGCAACGAACTCTGGAGGCTCAGGAAGCACTTACAGGGTTACAGCAGGTGCCCAAGTTGAAGTTAATTACTTTGTAACCATTTTGTAAATGGTTACAAAGAAATTAGCTTTAACTTGGGCACCTGCTGTAACCCTGAAAGTGCTTCATGGAAAAAATTTGTCCCGCTCACGGATTTTTCTGCAATTTCGCGAGATTCGCAGATTGCGAAATTGCCAAAAATCCGCAATTTTGTCAAGTTTGTGTGTGGTTGTGTGTGTGGTTGTGTTTGTGTGGTTGTGTGTGTGTGGTTGTGTGTGTGTGGTTGTGTGTGTGTAGTTGTGGTTGTGTATGTGTGTGGATGTGGTTGTGTGTGTGTGGTTGTTGTGGTTGTGTGTGTGTGGTTGTGTGTGTGGTTGTGTGTGTGTATAGTTGTGGTTGTGTGTGTGTGGATGTTTTGTGTGTGAGTGTGTGTGTGTGTGTGTGTGTGTTGTTTGTGTGTGGCTCTGTGTGTGTGAGGTTGTGTGTGGTTGTGTGTGGTTATGTGTATAGTTGTGTGTGGTTCTGTGTGTTGTGTGTGTGTGGTTGCATGTGTGTGTGGTTGTGTGTATGTGGTTGTGTGTGTGTGGTTGTGTGTGTAGTTGTGGTTGTGTATGTGTGTGGATCTGTGGATGTGATTGTGTGTGTGTTGTGTGTGGTTGTTGTGGTTGTGTGTGTGTGGTTGTGTGTGTGGTTGTGTGTGTGTATAGTTGTGGTTGTGTGTGTGTGTGTGGTTGTGTGTGTGGTTTTGTGTGGTTGTGTGTGGTTCTGGTTGTGTGTGTGGTTGTGGGTGTGATTGTTTTTTTGGTGTGGTTGTGGGTGTATTTTTGTGTGGTTGTGTGTGGTCGTGGTTGTGTGTGTGGGTGTGGTTGTGTGTGGTTGTGTGTGTGTGGTTGTATGTGTGCGCGTACTGTAATCCATGCAAGTTGCGTGTTGGGAGCAATTAAATTAGGCCTAATTCCAATTTGTATAGTTGGTAGGCATTGACGAATAAAGTAAATACGTGGTCGTGCACGGAAGAGACAACAAAGTTTGAGCCCAATAAGTTTATTCATAAGACTAATGATAATAAGACTATTTTGATGGAACTCGAAAATATTTTGCACACCCTGGTAATTTACATTTGGATTCAAACGAAAGTGAAAGTGATCGGACGGAGGCAGAGGGGAAAGCACAGGAAATTAAAACAAGCAAATTAATGACTCGTGATGGAGGAGACAGTTGGCAGCTGTGTGTGTTCACGCTTGCGTGAACGCAAGCGAGTAGCCAGCCAGTATCACTTTGAAAACTCACCTAATAAATGTCTCGGCCAGAACAGCGCATGTGTTGGATCAGGCGAGACCTAAAATGCAATGGTGACAATGGTAAGAGGGTCATGGTACAGCTCCCTTGTGGTGGTGACAAACAAGACAAATCCATTTTACACAATGGTGTTGCTTGGGAAATAAGGAGTGGTGGAAACAGAACTTCCTCTGGCCAGTTTTACAGAAAGATTTTTGCATCAGGGCACAAATGACAGAATGATTGTCTTAACTACTGCTACACCTATACACCATAAAAAAATATTTTCGGTTCCCATTTGGGGGGTTTGGGAAATTTGTTTGCTTTAGCATAATTGAATGAAATTTGGGAAAATTACACATAATTACACAAAATGCAAATCTATTAGTTAGTGTTGTATTTTAGGGTGAAGTGCGTCCTCACATCAATTTGATGAAAGTATACTTTTTGTGCAAAACAAATCAGACAATAAACGATTGCATCAGAAAACACGGCTGCTCACAATATGGTTGATTGTATCACCCTCGTGCTCTGTCACTATAATTTTACAGTGAATGGTAGCACAAATACGCAATATTGCTGCACGGTGGAATTTCAGCTAAGAAGGGTAATATCTAACTCCCCAAAATTAGACTAATTAAACCGGCATGAAATAGATTTCACCTGGGCCTAGTTGTAATACAGATTTTAGTCACTACATATCAGTCAATGGAACACCAATAGCTTCGAATTGATTTTGCTCTGACTGCCAATAATGTGCGATAAAGTGCAGCAAACTGATTTGGCCTTGAACTCCGCGCTGTCTTTTCACGTTTGAAAATCAGGACCCGTAATTTCTTTTAAATTGCTTAATGTGAAATCAACTTGCCCTATGTTTTCCTCTGGAGGAAAACTACTTTTGGCCAAATAGTAGTTACACAATTCCCTTTGATAGACGCATGCCAAATGATACAACTAGATTTGCTCTGGTCTATCTCCACCACTAAAGTACTTTGTAATACGGTTATCTTCTGCTAATTGTAGGTGTTCTTCCACCAGACACAATGAATGAGAGCTTGTGCATTGCTTTTAAAGAAGTTTGGAGGATATTACGAGTCGAGTGAAAAAGCTAGATGCACCAGAAGTAAAAAAAATAAATAGATGATGGTCAGATTATGTTCCTTTCCACGCTGTGGTAAACTAAATTTCAGTAAATCATTTGAATGTAGAGCCTATCACAGGCCTTCCAATGTGTTAATTTTTTTCCGAACACGAGGCAGCCATCGGTGGGTAATAAAGCGAGCGGCCCTAAGTTGGGGTCAGTGCAGTGGTAGTGAAAGCACTCTGTAGCAGCAAGCGCTATGTCAAAATGCACTATTGTTATTAGGAGGGGGTCAATAAAGATTATGCAAGAAATGAGAAAGCGCTGATCTTTAGAGCCATGTCTCTGTCACTCTGCAGGCACTGCGTGACTACACTACGAGTTGTGAGAACACAGGCAGTGCCATCAGTGGGATGCGGTTATAATACTGCAGGCACTGGGGGGTCTCTCTGGCAATTGGACGCGCCATGGGGGCATCAAAAATCTATGTTCCTGTTTCCCTTTACTCTTTTCTATCCTCCTGCCGTCCACAGGTCTGATAACTAAAGAAGCACTGGTGATAGTAGTAGGCATTGACTGCACCACATGGCCCCATGATGCGGGCCACCCTATGCCAGTGCTGAATTTATATTCGGCAACACGCAGTCTCGGCTCACGGGGGATGTCTTGGGGGGGATGTGGGGGGAGGGGGAGGTTTAAAATAAAATAAAAATCCCTACCTAACCAGGTCCGCGCTGCCTCGGGTCCGTTGGCACCTTCAGTACAAAAGCCCCATCACTGCTGGCAACTTCTAAACCCTCTCAGCCAATCCTGGTGCTCCAGCAGCGGATTGACTTAGGGCATGGTTACTCTCTGCCCACCTGCCCATTAGGAGACCGAGGTTTGAGCCTTTGCTCAACCCTAGATCTCCTAATGGGCATGCGCCAGCCCCAGCAGGCACTAGTGCTTATGACTCGGCAAGAGGGAAACATTTGCAGACCTTCTCCACTCATGCGCACTTGTGCTGCTGCCTGCTGCCCCTCGTCTGACAATCATGTCAGTCAACATGACACCGGATGCCCACCCCCTTCAGACTCTGAAGGGGGTGGGCGGTCTGACGTCGTGCTGACTGACATGATTGTCAGTTCTCCCTTAGCGTCTCTGAACTTAAGTAAACTGAGAGTTTTCTTAATTTTAGAGAAGCTGAGGGAGCAGCTGGGGGAAGGCGGTTTGGGGGGCAACGCCCCAGCACCCTACTGGACGCACCGCCACTGCCAGAAACAATGTTCAACCAAACCCCATTCTGATACAGTTGAGCTAAGCTTAGGGGGGTTTGGGATAAAAAAACAAAAAAGAAGAGATATGAATCGAGAAAACATGAGAGTGGAGGTTCTTTTCTAAGGGAGTACTAAAAATGAAGAAGGTTCTTGCATAGCAACGTGCCACACTAGCTGCTAATATTTTTCAGTGCGCTATCGTCCATGTGGCAAAGTTATACACAGCACATATGGTTATAGAGCCGACCAGGACTTTTGAGGGTGAAAAAAAGATGTTTATAGTGGTTCCATTACAAATATTTTAAATGGCCTGTGTGCTGTTTCAGTACAGCTGGTATTAATATTATTATAATTTTTTTGTATAGCACTTAACTCTTTCGCTGCTAGGCCTTTTCTTCCCTGTGCTAAGCCTTTTTTATGGCAAATTGGGGTAGTTTGCGCTTAGGGTCCTGTAACTCTTTGTCCACATAAGGTATCCACGCCAAATGTGCGTCCTTTTCTTCCAACATCGTGGGGATTTTAAAGGTACCCAGTGTTTGTGGATTACCCTGTAGGGGAAACCAGAAATTAGTTAACATACAGCTAAATTATGTTTGTTTGTTTTTTTTAAATGGGAAAAAGAGCTGCAGAAGAAAGCGTCTGTTTTTTCCCTGCAAATGATATTAACAGAAGGTTTGTGGTGCTGAAATCACCATCTTCCTAGATTTTAGGGACAGGCAGACTTTAGTCAAAAAATCAAAATGGTATGCACAGTTTTGACATATTACTGCGGCATAGCCTGATTTTGCTACTTTTTGTGCGATTAACCTGCTTCCAGTTAGTGGTAGAAATAAGTGTGACAGCAATAATGGCTCCCGGAAAGCTATACATTTTCAAAATGTAGACAAAATTCTGATTTCCGCAAGGGGTTATTTGTGTTTATCCTTCAAGGTTTTTTATAGAAACTAACAGTTGAAAATAAGAAATATTGAAAATGAGTTGCAAAAACAACCATTTGTGTCACCTGTAACTTCTTCTAAGAATGACAGAATTTTGAAAGCAATATACCGTTACATTTGATGGACCCTTCTGGTTGTGGGGTTATGTAAGACTTGTAGGTTCACCAAGAGCCCGAGGAATCCAGAGCCAATAACTGGGCTGCATCTTGCAATGGTTTTTCATTGTGTACCGGGTATATAGCAATTCATTTAGTAAAATATAGAGAGTGAAAACTAGGTATTAAGGACACCTATGTACTTAGAAATGGGAAATAAATATAGAGTTTAGAAGCAGTGGTTATTAGAACATCTCTGTGTGATTTATAGGACATTTTTCTAAGTGACCTCTTTTTTAGACATCGTCTTACATTTGGACGGCAGAAATGCATAGAAAGTCAATTGGTAATAACAGTTGCTCTGCAATTCTATGTTCCCCTAAGTCTCCCAATAAATGTGATACCTCCCTTCTGTGGGTAGGCCTAGTGCCCACAACAGGAAACGGGCCAAAATGCAACGTGGCACACCACATTTTTACAGCGAAAACTGACCCTTTTTTGCTAAGTGTCTAGCTGTGGATTTTGAACCCTAGGTCTGCCGGAACCTAGGGAAACCTAGCAAACCTATACATTTTTGAAAACTAGATACCAAGAGGAATACAGGATGGGGTGACTTGTGTGGCTCTCACCAAGTTTTGTTACCCAGAATCTCTTGCAAACCGCAAACTTTGTAAAAAAAATATTTTCCTTTCATTTCTGTGAAGGAAAGTTCTGTAATCTGCATGGATTCACAAAATTCTACCAACCCTGCTTTGCCAAACGTCTCCCGATAAAAATGGTTCCTCACTTGTGTGGGTAGGCCTAGAGCTTGCGACAGGAAATGGGCCAAAACCAAATGTGAACACCACAGTTTTATAGTGAAAACTGACCCTTTTTTTGCAAAGTGCCTAGCTGTGGATTTTGAACCCTATCTCAGCCAGCACCTAAAGAAACCTAGAAAACCTATACACTTTTGAAAACTAGAAACCCAGGGGAATCCAGGATGGGGTGACTTGTGTGGCTCTCACCAGGTTCTGTTACATATAATCCCTTGCCTTGCAAATCTCAAACTTTGTAAAAATAACATATTTTCCTCACATTTCTTTGATAGAAAGTTCTGGAATCTCCATGGATCCACAAACTTCTACACACCCCGCACTCCCCAAACTCTCCTGATAAAAATGGTACCTCACTTGTATGGGTAGGACTAGTTCCCGCGACAGGAAACAGGCCGAAACGCAACATGGACACACCAAATTTTAACAGTGAAAACTGACCCTATTTTTGCAAAGTGCCGAGCTGTGGATTTTGTACCCTAACTCTGCCAGCACCTAGGGAAACCTAGCAATTTGAAAAGTAGACACCCAGGGGAATCCAGAATGGGGTGACTTGTGTGGCTCTCACCAGGTTCTGTTACTCAGAATCCCTTGCAAACCTCAAACCTTGTAAAAACAAACCTAATTTTCCTCAAATTTCTGTGACGGAAAGTTATGGAATCTGTGTGAATCCACACAATTCCAACCAATCCCTATTCCCCAAAGTCTCCTGATAAAAATGATACCTCACTTGTGTCGGTAGGTCTAGAGCCTGTGACATGATACGGGACGAAACGCAGTGGACATACCACATTTATACAGTGAAAACTGACCCTTTTATTGCACAGTGGCAAGCTGTGGATTTTGAACCCTAGTTAAGTCGGCACGTAAGAAACCTGGAAAACCTATACATTTATGAAAACTAGACACCCAGGGGAATCCAGGAGGGTTGTGACTTGTGTGGCTCCCACCAGGTTTTGTTACACAGAATCCCTAGCCAATCTCAAACTTCGTAAAAAAACACATTTTCCTCATATTTTTGTGATGGAAAGTTCTGGAATCTGCATAGATCCACAAACTTCCACCCCCCCCCAAATTCTCAAAAGTCTCCCAATAAAAATGATAAGTCACTTGTGTGGGTGTGCCAAGTACCCACGATAGGCAAGGGCCCAAAACGTATTGGGAAGACATCAAAATTACCTATCACAAAACAACCTGGTTATACAAGGGGGGCACCTGGATTTTTGGCCCTGGGCTCGGCGGCCATTTACGGACATCTAGGGACATCTACCACACCCACATGTTTCTGATAACTAGACACCTAGGGGAGTCTAGGGAAGTATGGGTTGTGTGGATCCCCCAACATTTTCCTACACAGAATCCCCTGCAAACCTCAAATTTTGCTACACAATATCACTTTTTCTCAAATTACTGTGTGGGAAAGTTGTGGGATCACCAGGCTGACACAAATTTCCTACCAGCATTCCCTCAGGTCTGCCGATAAAAATGGTACCTCACTCGTGTGGGTGTGCCAAGCACCTGTGACATGTTATGATATACGGGTTAACCCAACAATACTGGGACCTGGGTAATCAATAGTACATAGAAAGGGGTCCCAGTTGGTACAGTGTAAGAGGCACACAATCACAGTTCATACAATGTAAACAATGAAGAACTTCCTGAGAAAAATACTTTGAGAAATGTTATTTAATACACATCCTCAATTGTAAATTAATTACCAATGCTTTACAAAAAACACACAGTTAAACTTATTCATATTGCCCAAAAGACGAGGGGCGTGGGAAGGAAGGAAAGGTGAGAGGAGGGAGTGTGTTCAGGGTAGTGCAGAAATCAGATCAGTTTCAAAAGAAATAACAAGTGGTCTCATGTACATTCAGAGTTAAGTACCACATGGACGTATATACATTGTCATTCACGTATTTTGTACAATAAGAATATTCCTATCCCATTATAGGATAACACAGCCAATCATGGTCTGTTGTTGATGGGTAGGGGCAAGCAAGGGTGTGTCGATGTTTTGACCCCAGGAGTGCAGGCCGAGTTATGCCCTACTGCGGGGTCTTCATCAGGACAGGTGGACGTGGGGTGTCGGTGTAGTGAAGAAGGGCACCTGTAAAGACAGACTATTTAATATGGGGAATCTTGCTTACTATTCAAAAGGGGTAGAATAATCACACCAAATTACCCAAAAAGGCATGCCGAATCGCGTGACTACGTCTAGGATTGGTAGTTGGCCAAAAGGCTCCAAAATTCAAGAGAGCGTGAACCTAAAAAGAAATTAGGCTTAAATCAGATTATGGGCAATCGTAACGCAAGTCCCATAACACCAAAATTCGCTATTGTCAGATTGTGCTTCCATTTAAAAGCATCAAGGGAAACCCAGCCGGGTTAAAAACAAAGACACTGTCTCACACTGGAGGATGAACCAACCAAACCAACACCAGGATAGACCCAAAACATCTAATTATTTAAAGTGTGGACGGCTAAACAAACCGCTCTTGGCTATTCCAAAATTGGCTAAGGTTACAAGTCCAAAACTACACACATCTGATTACATATTTACCCAAAGTTCACAAGCTAGGGTTGAACTTCTTTAGACGATATCTGCCATCAATCCTTGGCAAGAAGTCTTTCAAATAGTATTAATTACATCCGGCGATATTCGCCTACAATCCTTGGCGTGATGTATTAAAATTATGCTGGCCTGCAATGAGGGGAGAGTAAGTGGGAATGGTTTTAGTTGAAAAAATCCCGTGTTTGGAACGATTAGCTAAGTCTTCACACTGTGAAGTGTGTTCGTAACTCACCGCATGCACAGCGGAATTAATCCTCTCTGGCTTCCAAGTCTCACTCAAGGGGGGCACGGCTGTACGTTCGTGCTGGTGTCTCAGCACGAGACCGTTCGTAAAGGATGAACGCGTCTCTAAAGCAGCAGCTAAATGCCTGCTCTTCTCTCTAACCATTGGCAGCCCACTAGGAAGAGAAGAAAGACTTCTCAATTCAAGGCCGGTCGAAATTAAGCCAGGGGAACGTATGGCATGAAAAACGGTCGTTCTTAGAATATTTAAGAGCCGATACTACTCACAAGTGATTGTGTCATACTGAACGCTTGAACAAGACAGAAATAACTGAAGACCTAGTATATTAAAACGGTCAAAGGTTCATCATGAATAAAAATACATTTACACGGAAAATGCATCTGAGGACCTTGTGTAAAATTGGGGTCAGTAGACGAACACATACATCGTAATGTGGTCTTTTTACATATATACGCAACAAATGAAACAATTGTTAGGGTACATATGGTGACGAGATGGAGGATCTCCATGCAAGATAGTCAATCACAATAAATATCCTGTATCACAAACAGACTCACAGCAATGAAAAATAACTATGCATGTTTAAAAATTCATTAAGTCTCTAAAGTCAAACATAATACACAGTATGAGAGAGAAAGAGACAAAGCATGTAGATGAAAATCACATTTTCATAAGTGTCAACACATCAATTACAATATGACAGGTTCTTGTAAATACACTAATGTAAACATGCTAGCTGGGCGTAACTGTTGTCCTGCTCGTTTAGCCCATGACGTACAGTGTCCAAACGGGTCATCCATTTAATTTCCCTTAAATTAAGGATAGAGCCAATACTGACTCCCCTTGGTCCCAGTGTAACTTTTTCTAGAACGACCCATTGCAGTTCTTCTACTGTGTGCCCAACCCTTCTGTAGTGACAGGCAAGGGTCAAAATTGTATTATGAAGACATCAAAATTACCTATCACAAAACGACCTGGTTTTGCAAGGGGGGGCACCTGGGTTTTTGGTCTCAGTGACCATCTAAGGAAACCTACCAAACCCACACATTTCTGAAAACTAGAAACCCGGGGGAGTCCAGGGAGGTATGGCTTGCTTGGATCCCTCAACATTTTCCTCCCCTGCAAACCTCAAATTTAGTGAAAAAAATCACTTTTTTCACACATTTTTGTGTGGGATCACAGTGCCAGCACAACTGTCCTACCACCCAGCATTCCCCTTGGTCACCCGTATGAAATTATTCCTCACTTGTGTGACTGTCCAATGCAGAATCAGCAAACAAAATGTATTTTTTTTAAATGTTGTCCTTAGAATGCACTGTGCTATACCTTTAATCACTATGATTTTTGCCCTTGGCCCACCCATACAAGTGAGGTATCATTTTACTTTTTTACCGGGAGCCAGATCAGGGGCTATTGCCCCCATCTGCATCCTGGGGAAGGCAGAAAGCCTGTGGCAATTCTTTTTTTTTGGGGGGGGGGGCTTTGGCATGCCCATTTTGATCAGCTTCCAACTCTACTTATAAAACAATTTAATCCATGGTGCACGTAGAAAGTGAAACTGAAATGGGTCTATCGCCAAATTTCAGTTTCGGTGAGAAATGAGGTCAGTGCGACGTGCGCACTGACTGTCATTTCCCTGAAACAAACAGAACAGCCTCGGGAGCCGGGGAAGCCCTTCCCCAGCTCCAGAGGCTGTTTAGGACTTAAAGAAAACCCTCGGGCTCCCGACGCACCAAAGGTGTTAAGGAGCCGGAATGGTGTTTTCTGGTGATGTCCGTTTCACCCTTCAATACGTCATGTATTGGGGTAACTGCCTTCTCCTTCTAAGCAGCAAAGGTCTGGAATTCCTTATCTGCAAAGACAAGAAATGTCTAAGGCCACTTGGAATTCAAGAAGGCAAAAAACACCTGACTTATCTCCAACAGATGTCTCAACCATCTAGAAAAAACATTCTTTGCACATGGATGGTTGGCATGAACACATGTGATGCTCTCTTCCTCTTCTCTTAGCCTCACTCTACTCCACTGGAATGTACGCCTAAGCTCAGATAAGCTTCTACAGCAACAAGATGAGAGCAAAAAATGCCCACATAGTGCCCTTCCAGTCACACACACTAATGCGAAGTACTCTTAAGCAATTCCTTCTCTCACCCTCTGTTCTCACTTCTGTGTACTCAATCCTGTTTTCTCACTCCTGTGTTCTTTCTTCAGCCCATGTTGTAGCAAAGATGCATGTAACAATACAGCACCACTCTGGTCTTTCTGCCGGGGTTTGGAGGAGCGCAGTAGAAACACAACTACTCCATTGCCCTGTTAGACACCCCTATTTCAGGGTCAGAGATACTATAACTCTGTAAAAAAATCGAAAATTTAGGTTTTCTGCTAAACACATCAATCCTGGTGATCTCCCAGATTAATAAAGATATGATGAAAACGTATTTCCACGAGGGCCAAGTAATAGTTGTCAGACCAGGTATTAATCCCTGACTCAACTACAGTACCTTCATGTGCTGAAGGCTTCCAATCAAGCAAGATGCAAAAAGTACAATAGCCACCAGAATGCGAACATTTAAATGCCTCTTTCTGTGAGCTGCGAGTTTGAGTGTTGAGAGCACCAGAGGGTAGTAGAGAGCCGTAAGCCGGTGAGCCAGACCACCAACTCACGAACCGGAGAGCAGCAGCAAGCGCCGCAAGCACCGTGCTTCACCACATCCACGCCACGCCAAGCGCAAAGCGCCGAAAACCTCCCCCACTGGAGGAGGAGGAGGTGGTGGTGGTAGAGACCGGGGAGTGCAGCGAGCGGCGGCGGACAAACTAGTGAGCCCGTGAGCCCCTGTGAGGCCCGGTGAGTCGTGAAAGCAGCGAAGGATCGCAGAGTAGTGCCCAGAGGATTGCCATAGCCCGGCTGCAGCCTCGGGCGGCCCTTCTGCGCTGCTATCGCCCGCGGCTCGGCCTGGCTGTTGGTGGGGGCCCGGGAGCGGTCCGGAAGTGACCCGGTGAAGGACTTTACCTGCTCTCAGAGCTGTAAACTGCAGCGCATAACAAGTCTTCGGCTTTAGTTTAACAATTACAGTTTAATAATTACAGAAACTGGATCTTCTACATAATGTCAGCAATGGATTGACTGATTAACTGATGGTAGTGATGGTAGTGGCCACAAACACTTTGGAGCAGCAGCAGAGGGCAGCAGAGAGCTGTTCGCAAGACCAGGCGATTCAGCTGTGGATTGCAGGCCGTGGGCTGTAGTCCGCAGGTGGCGGGTTTTAAGCCAGAGTGTGTGCACAGTCGTATCCTAGCCCGTCCAAGTCCTGGACAGGATCGGCCGCAGGCCCGGAGTGTCGGAGCGGGGAGGCTACTGGAGGATTTATTTGCACCGTTGCTGGTAACTCTGACGTGCTATTCCTGGGCGGTCGCAGGCCTGTCACCTGGTGGCTTGTGGTGGCTTGTGGTGCCTGCAGCTCTGGTTTTATCACCCTTGTGTCGTCACAGCTTCCGGAGGGCTCCAGGAGGGCACCAAGGAGCTTTAACACTCGCGGAACTGCAATGGAGACTTCTAAACCGCTTAGGAGACTGCCCAAGAGAAAGGGCACAGTCTTACGTGTCGTCTCCCCGGAGGCCAACCAGCAGCAGTTGCCCGCTCACCAGGTCAAATCCCCTCAAACTGGTGGTTCATTGTCGCAACTCCGGATTAGTGACTTTTTTGACACCGCTCTTCAAACAAGCTCTCAAACAGGCTCTCAAACAGGCTCTTTCCCCACCGCAACATGCCAGCAGGATCCGGAAACAAACGTGGACACCATGGGCCAGGATAAATACCTCGATTCTAGCCCTGTTCACCTTAAAAGTTTACTTTTGGAAAATTCTCATCTATCATCGCCTAACGCTCTGGTTTCATCTGAGCACCTCCAGTTAAGTCCGCTCTCCCAGGATATTGCAAGAACGTCACAAACTACCAACACTGCTTCTTCAAGTGCATCTCCTACCCGTTTGGGGAATCTAACAGCCTTAGTCCTGGACTCAAACTCTACAACTCTTACTGCAAATACAACTACAATAAACTCGGCGGCCAAGCTACAAGCCCAAGTACAAGTTCATGGCAGAGTGCCATCTACCCTGCTAAAACAAATCCCTTTTAGACAGCATGTCTCTCCGCATCTACACGACCTACATTGGCTCCCTGTGGCTAGTAGAATAAAGTTCAAAGCTCTAACCTTGGCGTTCAGAGCACTTAAGGGGTCCTGTCCTGATTACTTAAAACGTAGACTTCCCAGGTATCAGCAGGAGAGGCACCTGCGTTCTAACGCTCGGCTTCAGCTCCTCGTCCCTCGCGCCAAAAAAGCCAGACTCAGTGGTAGGTCCTTTTCTGCTAACACGGCAATACTTTGGAATACCCTGCCGGACGCCATCCAAGCTGCCACGACTGAATCCTGTTTCAAGAAGCTACTAAAGACCTGGCTATTTGCCCAGAAAAGATAAGCACTGTCCCCCCTTTTTGTTTTTCCTGCCTAACAAGAGTTGCCCACTTAGCGCCGGGACACCTCCTTGTGAGGTAGCTGATCACGATTTAGAAATGTCAGTATTATTATTATTATTATTACCCCTCCAAAATATGATGACAACCGCAATAAGGTAGATATGACTCCTAAGTCCACATCACAATGCACCCCTGGTTCGGATCCCCTCCAAATCACTCTGAAGGACTTTCCATCGCTAAAAAATAGCTTAAAGTTTGAAAACCCCTTGTCATCTAAGCGGTTTCTGGCCTCTTTAGAAGCCCGAATTGAGGACTCCTTTGCCCTTACACCGGTCCTCAGCTCGCATCCCAACTCTTCCAGTATTACGCAAGATGTTCGTCTCCCAGGGATCTATAAATTCTATTTCGGTCTCACTGACATCACTCCACGTAAAGCAAGATGCAATTTCTACAGCTATGTTTTGGCAATCTCAGAAAATGGAACTGCAGGTTGACCTAATTCAAACTCTGGCCTCAACACTGTCTGACCTGGGCTCCAGATTAAGCTCTCTCGAATGGTCTGCAGGGCTACAGGACAAAACGAACATCTGTCCCTGCTCTCCAATAATAAATAAACTTTCCGCCCTCCCAGAAATCTTGGGAGCATTATTGGACAGCGTGAAGAATAACACCAATGGAAATGGATTATTGAATTTTCCCCAAGAGCTCCAAACTCCATCCTATCTCGAGGAGTCTTTAGACACTGAAATATTGGTTGGCTCTCCATCTGGGAGAAAGCCGACCTCCCCGTCTCTCGAATCTGACCCTAATAGCTTGGTCCGTTTGTCTCTGGGGACCAGCTCAGGCAACCTCCAAGTGGGCTCGGAACGCCCCGATCTGAGCAGCCCAGCACTGACGAAATTAGCGAAGCAGCGGCCCAATCCTACTAATACAATCCCGGAAAACATGGCTCACACCGCATCGAAACTCCCAACGACACCTCCCTTGTCGTTGGGAGAAAGAAATTGAAAAAACAATCCAAGAAACAACGTTTAGCCAAAAGAAGAGTGGGTTTTGACGTGCCAGCAGCTCCTAGCTTCTCAGATATTAAATCTAAAGGCCTTCCTTGTTTTCCAATTTTCAATCTGGCCTCAAAACCCAAGACGAAAACCACCGAGACAAGCACGACCCAGGTGTGCATCAAGGATACATCAGAAAAAACAGGACCACCGACACAGGATCCACCTGTGGGAATACCTTCGGTTCTGGGAGTGACTGAACTTCAAATTACAACGGCAATGTTTGGATCCCTGTCAAACAAAATCAACGGTACACCCTTCTATGTCTCAGGCCTTGGGAGCGTGAACAACACTGCACAGCCCAAGGCAACTATGCACGAAGCTCGGAGCAGCCAAATCAACGTTTTGACAGGAGATCCTCAAACTGTACCAGAGGGAGTAGTGACGGGCTGCTCCATGTGCCATCCTCCTGAGCCAACAACCAAAGTCTGCGGGGACTGGGCTGTACAAATTCAGAGGCTTTACCAGCCCCAACTTAATTATGCCCCAGGAGCGCAAAATCTCCAGGAGGTGAATAATCAATCATCAGGAGCACAACCGCAACAACTGGAGGCGCACGTATCCCCAAATAACCCAGCCAGGAGTCTGAACTATCAAAGCCCGGAAAAGGATGCTGAACTTGTCTTCCTTCCTCAATATGCCCATAAGGGCCCACACAACATCCTCAACAGAAACAATCTGCTCCGGCTATTCAACAATATTCCAGCACTGTCCGGGGTCACTTCTTCGGACCTTACCTCGGTCAAGTTCTCCACAATACAAGGCAAAGGGGGTTCAGAGGCAACCGTAACAACGTGGTACCGGGAGTCCACTAGGAATGCAATCCTAGGCAAAGCAGGCACATTTGAAAACTGGGGAATTGAAACATGGGTACCAACTAAACAAAAATATCCTCACGTCCTCCTTCCGTCGTACCCTGCAAGGAAGCATATTAGCATTCTAAAGGGGTCCCGGGGCGCAACCCATGCTTGGCTTCCAGAGGCGACGAAAGTGGATAACTTTATAAACATCTCATGTAACAGCAATCACCGCCTGGTGAGCTGCAAAATGAGTCACTCTGTCCGTGCTACCGATGCAAATCACGCCCCCCCCCACCTAGAGCCTTCAAGCACTTCTGCCCGGCAGTGCTCCTCCTAACGGGGAAGTCAACCGGTCGAATAATAATAATCTGACGTCCTGGAATGTGGCTGGGCTAAAGTCAACATTTGCCTCTAAATCTGCCGTGGAGTACCTGAACAAAAGCGATATCATCTGCTTACAGGAGACTTGGTCCCTGGCTCCAACACCACTTGTCGGCTATTATGAACTTTTCCAACCAGCTACTCAGGCCAAATCACACGGAAGACCCTCAGGGGGCCTCTCTATTTACATCAAACATAGATGCAAGATAACGGTGACCCCTATTCTTCGGAACTCAACGACATGGCAGACAGTGTTAATTAACGGCCTATTATCTTCAGGCAGGGCTTTACCCACGCTTCTAATCAACTGTTACCACAACTCAATGAAAACCTCAAAAACAACCGCTACAGACCGATTGATTAAGCAGCTGGCAGATCTGTTATTGGAATTTGCATCAGCAGAAGTTCTGCTAATTGGGGATTTTAACATCAAAGGCCTGGTTACCAATGTGGGTCCGGCCTTCAGAAGTAAAGAACAAGAAGCCATGATTACATTCTTAATCAATCACAAGCTATGCTCCGCAAAACAAATTAGATTAAATCAGAATCCCGGGACTTATTTTCCACCAACCTTTAAAAACATCTCCACAATTGACTATATTTTCCTCTCACCATCTTTAGGAAATAAGTTAACTATGATGGAAATCCCCAACCGCCACGAGAGTGACCATAACCCCTTAACGGTAACAATGAAATTGCTAGTGCCAGCCGCCGCGGAAATAACAGTTGTGGGGCACTCAACACTGGCTGAATTCCATACTTTAGTCAGGAAAATCAAATGGGATTCATCAGGTTCTGCCAAGGTGAGCACTTGGCTTTCAGGAGAGATTCCTATTTTCAGGCACAGCTCTTCCATGGACCTACACCATCGTTGGGACAGTGCTATCAGAAAATTGCAAAATCTTTTAATGGGACCCGAGGCCCAACAAAAATCTTACGATCAACGCCCAAAGTGGATCCATGACCCAGAGTTAATCATCAAAAGAAAAGCCCTAAGGAGGGCTGTGCGTCAGCACAAATTGAATGGCACGGCGCACTTGGCCCACAACATGGCATTACTACGCAAGTCCTTCAGAAAAACAGTATGGCCCGCAAAGAGATTAAAAGAACAAAAAGAGTGCATAAAAATATTCGCCCTATTAAAGGGCAAGAATTTATCCCAGTTCTGGAAATATATGAACAAGCTCCGCTCGTCGAATGACAACAGAGGGAACGCAGTTCGCGAAGAAGTCTGGGCCCAGCACGTAACTCAACTATATGGCAGTGTCACGTCCGACCTAACGATGACCGAACGCCACGAGCTGACCTCTGCAGCCAAAGTCTCCAAATTTCTGAAGGTAATGAAAAATGACGGCCTGCAGGGGTATTTAAATGTGCCTTGGAGGAGTGGGCCAAACTTCTTGCCTTAATATTTAACAACGTGTTTATGACCCGCCAGCTACCAGACTCTTGGCTTGGCTCGATCTTATGCCCCATCTTCAAGAAAGGAAACCCCTTGCTCCCAGCAAACTACCGCCTTATTGCCCTACTAGATCTGGAGGAGAAGGCATATGCCAGGTGTCTTCTTAAGCTCTTAGAAGATTCGGTAGCAGAAAACAATATTTTACCTTACTTTCAGACAGGGTTTCGCTCCTCAGCCTCCACCATAGATAGCATCACTACCTTGGCTTTTCTGAGTCAACAGGCAGCACAAAAAACTCATCTTTCACTATATTGCTGCTTCATTGACTACAGCGCAGCCTTCGATAAAGTGTCTCGCGACATCCTATGGAGGAAACTGGATAAATGGGGGATTCCACAGAACCTGCTAGGAGCTCTTATCTCTTTGCACAAGAACACCTGGGTGCAAATTAAAACTGGCCCCAAGACAGTCTCCAGAAAAATTGCCACCGGAGACGGCTTGAAGCAGGGCTGTGTTCTCGCCCCGCTTTTGTTCAATCTTTACACTGCCGACTTGGGAACATATCTGAAAAAAAGCAATTTACTCCCGCCAAAGCTGGGTCCCGCAAAATGGGATATGCATATTTTACAATACGCGGACGATATTGTCATAATGGACCAGACAAAAACGGGGCTTCAACGAGCATTAAGTAAGCTTCATACATATAATATGGCCAACGTACTAAAAATCAACCAAGAAAAGATCAAGGTGATGATATTCGGAAGATGCAATAACAAGAGAAGTTTAAGGTGGCACATTGGGCCTGCAACGATCAACTCAACAGCAAAGTATAATTATTTGGGAGTATGATTCTGCGAGACCTCAAGATCAACAGCTCATTTAGCAGCTATGAAAAAGAGAGCAGGTGCAATAACATACTCCTGATTCGACTGAATCAGTCTCTGAGCAGCCCTTCCGCAGAACCGATCTTGAAAGTGACCAAAGCCACATTACTCCCCGCCTTAAACTATGGGCATCAGGCCTTTCCCGGTGCATGCTCAGTCAGTCTTGACCACGGCCAAGTTTCCATCTACAAAAAAATCTTTCATCTCCCGAAATTCATTCAGAGGGCAAGATTACATCTGGAGCTGGGCCTACAAAGGCAGTCCATCTACTGCGAGGCAGACACTTTGAAATATTTTATAAGGTCATCAAAAGCAGCAGATACCACTCTAAAATTCCGCCTAAAAGAGATCTTTACAATACCTGGAAATCTGTGGAATCGTCAGATTATAAAGGCCATCAAATCATTAGAGATTGACAGCTCCCTGCTAACTTCAGACACAATTCCATACTCAGTGTGGAAAAAAGTAATCAACAAGCAGGTGAAACTAATCTCCCATCGGATTTACCTAAAGGCTTTAAATATACCAACTGTCTTGCTTCCCTTGAATGGTTCATACCAGCCTGGGGTACCGCAATTTTACCTATTGGAAAATTTGAACGCAGCTGCACGGAAAAATATCATCTTTATGCGCCTATTAGGCCTGTGCTCTACAGCCTCCCACAGATGGGCTCCTTCAAAGGAGGGGGGGGGGCTGCAGACTGTGTTCATACTATAAAGAATCAAGGCCGCACCTTCTGTGTTGTTGCCCTGCCATGGATGCCCCCAGAAGGCTTTTATTAAAACCTTTATTTTTAAAATGGGGCACTAGGTCATGCTGGGAGGCTATGTCTCTGTGTTTTACCTCCACAGACATTCAAGCGCTTGCTAGGGTTGGAATGTTTGTGAGACTCTTGGCTAATTTCTTAACACCCTCCTTGGCTCCTGTGCTACCTGCCCCTCCCACCCAAAAACTTATCACTGACTTTTTTGTCCCCTGGTTTAGCACCTCCTGTCCTAATCCTTTCATTTTTGGACTCTATTAGTAACTTAGCATCAGTAGTAATAAGAACATTTTTAAATGTACAGATTTTGTTTTTTTTAAATGACAGTGTATTTCTCCAGCTTTGTTTCTTGATGTGATAATTGTGCTAATATGGATTTTTTTATAGCAATGGTTTTAATCAATTAAGCTAAACAAATAAACTAAACTGAACTAAACTAAATGCCTCTGAGGCTAGAAAGAACCAGCACATACTTGTGATTATTTGGCACTGTAGGCTGTATTTTATACTGTATATGCTTGAAGGAGGAAGCCACATCCCAAAGCCCAATACCATTCAAAAGACATCTATCAGTAAGTCTAAGACTTGATTAAAGAAAAATGTTTAGAACTCCCAGGTCAAATTTGTTAATAGGTGGCTGATGGGGTTTGGAGGATGGTGAACAAGAAGAACCTGGAAGAAAATACCTCTCCAAAGAGTTGTAAGTTGAACCCCTTCCAGGTGTGCGATTTCCCCTGTCCATCTTGGCCATACCCTTCATCTTATTACAAAACATGCATCATACATCTTACAACTTACTGGTTGGTCATTCGGGATCCATATTTGTTTATTACATATCCCACTTATCACTCTGAATATTGTCCACTGGTTTTCCTTCTGTCTGTGTCTGACAGCACTGCCCCTGCGCGATGGCCCTTTTGCAGTTGTCTCAGGTTCTGCAGGTTCTAGGCTTACCTTGCTACCGACCTTGTGGGTGGTCGTCAGACCCAGTCTTGGCTGTAAATGCCGTTCCGCTTCTCTGGACCCATGCTGGCCACTCGCATGCTCCCAGTGCCCCTGCTGTGTGGAACTCCAAGGACACTGTCTGAGCAGCTCTTCTTTACCGGCTGTCATTGTGTGCTGTCACCTGCTCCTCATGTCCCTGCCATGAGGCATCCCTAGGCAACTGTCAGAGCAGCTCTTCTACCTCGGTTACTCTTTTCTTTGGGTCCCCTTTTTGTGCTGCCTCTGCCTCGCCCTCATCCACTGTCCTTACGGATGCAACAACGGCATAGTGCCCACACAGTCATTCGCTCCCCCCTGCATTTTATACACTTGCCCATATAATGATTACACAGGACACATTGTTATGGGTAAGAACTGCTGCAGGTTTATTTTCATACAACAAAAGTATGACTTTTTGTGGGTTATCTTACGGAAGATCCAGGGCAGGCAGCCCCTCGCTGCCCCGCCCGCCTTATGAGCCATCCAGTACGGTGGGTCGACACCCGGACAGTGCAGCATTTGCTGATCCCCTTATGGATCACGTGATCAAGTCTTATACTCCTGCCCCTCCTTTCAGGGCGGAGCATGGTGTGGCACACCCTCGGTTGGTAAGGCCCCCCAACCGCCCGAAGGACTAACGGGGCGCCGTCGCGGTTTTCCCGGAACCTCCCTGCAGCGAGGCAGGCAGGCGCAGGACGACCGGTACCGAGGCCGGACAGGGGCAGCCAGGAAAGCAGACGACCGACAAAGAGGTCGCTTTGGGCTGCAGGGGCCTAAGTACCCAGCCCACCCCCAACGCGCCCTCCCCCGGATGCACGTCATTGGTGGTGCACCCGACCGGGGGAGGGGCAGGTGCACTGCCCGAGCCTCCCCCTCCACGAGGACTGACGGAAGGGGTGGGCTCCTACTAATGGGACTAAGGGGGCTGCCCTGCTGATGTCCCCCTGTGGGGGACGCGGGCAGCGGCATTCTCTCGGTGTGGGTGGGTGGGTTCCAAGGCGAAGAGGCGAGGTCCGATTGTGGAAAACGTCGGCCCCTGCCACCTTTTGACTCTCTAGGTCGCACCGCCCTTCTTCCTGTTATTGGGCAGTTAAAAAAATCGAAAGAAGCGCCCAATCTTTATGCATCTTCTCTTTTTCGATGGCTTTCGCCTTTGCACTTCCGGTGGTCCAGCCACCATTAGGGGTTCCCCGTGGGCCCCTATCTGGTCCCGCTTCGCCTCCCCCGGTCCGTGTCGCCCACCCCCCTCAGTGAATCATGGTTTTGCTTGCAAACTACTTTTCACGTACTTCAGACTAGAGTACCAAAGCCCATTGTAGTTCATTTTTCAAAGTTCCTCAATAAAGGAACCCCCTTACTCAAAGATCATTTTGGAAAGTAATGTGCCATCAGCAAAGAAGGCAACAACATAGTTTAATTGTAACAAACAGATGCAGATTTGTCCGTGATCTACTAGGCAAGTTGTGAAAAAATAATTCATGTTTGTAGACACGATAGAATTGGAAATGTGTATAATGCAGGGTGTATTTCTTAATTGTATATCAATTATTTTGTGATGAATTACATTATTCATTTGTGACATTATACTAAATGTAGAATTTGGGTGCAGGCTAATCTGAATAAAATAAATGATTTCAAACCCTTTTTTTGGGTGAAAAAGGTGAATATTAGCAATGTGAAAAACCTGGAGTGCCCTTGTGATAAATATATGCATTCATTGTCCAAGATTTAGTAAGAAATGTCTAAATCACTCATTGACACAGTGGAGCAAAGATTCTCACTGGTAGAAACAAGCAACTAGACGTGGGAAACTACACATATGGAGAAGGTTATTGACTCACCAGAGGACCTAGGACCTTAATTAGAGTTTGAGGGAAGGACAACCCTGTCAAACAGTGGGAGGAATCTCATCCGCATTATTACAAGTGCCAGGCACCTGTGAGATAGAGGATGGGACATCCATCACGTACGCATGGAGTATCACGTCCGCCAAACTATATTTCCAAGAATCTATTCCAATTACCTCCGGGCTGCACAACACAGAGCAAACAGTTGATAGAAGGTGCGTGATCATCAGGTGAGCTTCTTGGAAAGTTGCAACTGCTGCTCGTTCCAAGGGCGGGCCTTCCTTTCCTGTGCAGTAGACTGCATCACCTACAGGGTTGGGGACATCACAAGTTTAGCAAATGTTCTGAAAGTGCTGTAATTACGTATCTTAGATTTCTAGGGCATGTACTCCTAAGGCCTCATTTATTAAAGCCTTGCGCCACTGGTGCGTCACTTTTTCCCATGTTAAAAGTGACGCACCTGCGGCGCAAGGCCTTCATAAATAAGGCCCCTAGTCCCTTTGTGGGTGATGATTAAGGTACAGTATGTACATCACACAAACATAGCAGAGAGCGCGAAAGACGGGCTAATATGGAGAAAGATTCGACCTCCATTTTTACATCATTTGGTAACTCGGTGAGTTCATGGAGTTCGTTGCGAAAAGTATTTGCACAACAGCCTCATTGTGCTAATGTTTGAACACTTTTCTGTGAGTTAGCACATTCAAGGAAGACCTATTGCCTTTAGCATCTCTTGCTGCTCCCTCACTTTTCCTCCCAGCCCTGGTGCTCTGGTTTACACAAAAAACCTAATCGCAAGAACTAAGAGACATTTCAAACTTTTTAAAGGTGTGGTGGACTGCAAGTTAGAGCAGCCATGCAAAAGTAGAGGCTAGAAACATGGAGGATAGTCGATTGGATGGCAGGGTTAGGAGAACATGACGTGGATCCCTGCAGACCAGATCACTGTCTCTCATACACCATAGAACCCACCATGCCCTGATTCTAATGCATGAAACCTACCCCTCCTGCCCATTAGCAGACTCCCTGCTGCTACAGCACAGTACATAGATATATTGGGAATGGCAGTGGTAAGGCATGTGGGCAGGGGCATAGCGATCAGTAGTGCAGCAGGTGTAGTTTAACCAGAACCCGGGCTGTGAATTGCCAATTTGACTCAATTATAGCTGTTGCTATGACCGCAGGGATTGGGCCCATTTCCTTGCTTGCATCAGGGCCCAGGGCACCCTTGCTATTTCATTTCAAATAGGTGTGTGGGACATTTGAAACACACCTAAGGGGATATGGAACATCATCTGGGGAATGGAATCTGGGGAAGGGAATCCAGGATGGGGTGACTTGTGTGGTTCTCACCAGGTTCTATTACACATAATCCCTTGCCATGCAAATCTCTAACTTTGTAAAAAGAACACATTTTCCTGACATTTCTTTGATGGAAAGTTCTGGAATCTCCATGGATTCACAAACTTCCACACACCCCGCACACCCCAAACTCTCCTGATAAAAATGGTACCTCATTTGTGTGGGTAGGACTAGTGCCCGCGACAGGAAACAGGCCGAAACACAACATGGACACACCACATTTTTACAGTGAAAACTGACCCTATTTTTGCAAAGTACCGAGCTGTGGATTTTGAACCCTAACTCTGCCAGCACCTAGGGAAACCTAGCAAACCTATTCATGTTTGAAAAGTAGACACCCAGGGGAATCCAGAATGGGGTGACTTGTGTGGCTCTCACCTGGTTCTGTTACTCAGAATCCCTTGTAAACCTCAAACTTTGTAAAAACAAACCTCATTTTCCTCAAATTTCTGTGATGGAAAGTTCTGGAATCTGTGTGGATCCACACAATTCCAACCAATCCCTATTCCCCGAAGTCTCCTGATAAAAATGGTACCTCACTTGTGTCGGTAGGTCTAGAGCCTGTGACATGATACGGGACGAACGGCCGTGGACATACCACATTTATACAGTGAAAACAGACCCTTTTATTGCACAGTGGCAAGCTGTGGATTTTGAACCCTAGTTAAGTCGGCACCTAAGAAACCTGGAAAACCTATACATTTATGAAAACTAGACACCCAGGGGAATCCAGGAGGGTTGTGACTTGTGTGGCTCCCACCAGGTTCTGTTACACAGAATCCCGTGCCAATCTCAAACTTTGTAAAAAAAAACACGTTTTCCTCATATTTCTGAGATGGAAAGTTCTGGAATCTGCATAGATCCACAAACTTCCACCCACCCCGCATTCTCAAAAGTCTCCCAATAAAAATGATAAGTCACTTGTGTGGGTGGGCCAAGTACCCACGATAGGCAAGGGCCCAAAACGTATTGGGAAGACATCAAAATTACCTATCACAAAACAACCTGGTTTTTACAAGGGGGGCACCTGGATTTTTGGCCCTGGGCTCGGCAGCCATTTAGGAACATCTAGGGACATCTACCACACCCACATGTTTCTGAAAACTAGACACCCTGGGAAGCCTAGGGAGGTATGGGTTGTGTGGATCCCCCAACATTTTCCTACACAGAATCCCCTGCAAACCTCAAATTTTGCTAAACAATATCACATTTTTCTCAAATTACTGTGTGGGAAAGTTGTGGGATCACCAGGCTGACACAAACTTCCTACCAGCATTCCCTCAGGTCTCCCGATAAAAATGGTACCTCACTCGTGTGGGTGGGCCAAGTACCTGTGACAGGCAAGGGTCAAATTGTATTATGAAGACATCAAAATTACATATCACAAAACGACCTGATTTTGCAAGGGGGGACACCTGGGATTTTGGCCTCGGTCTCCGTGACCATCTAAGGAAACCTAACCTATCAAACTCACACATTTCTGAAAACTAGAGACCCGGGGGAGTCCAGGGAGGTATGGCTTGCGTGGATCCCTCAACATTTTCCTCCCCTGCAAACCTCAAATTTAGTGAAAATAATTACTTTTTTCACACATTTTTGTGTGGGATCACAGTGCCAGCACAACAGTCCTACCACTCAGCGTTACCCTTGGTCTCCCGAGTAAAATGATTCCTCACTTGTGTGCCTGTCCAATGCAGAATCAGCAAACAAATGTATTTTTTTGTTTTAATGTTGTCCTTAGAATGCACTGTGCTATACCTTTAATCACTATGATTTTGGTCCTTGGCCCACCCACACAAGTGAGGTGTAATTATACTTTTTTACCGGGAGCCAGATCAGGGGCTATTGCCCCCATCTGCATCCTGGGGGAGGCAGAAAGCCTGTGGCAATTTTTTATTTGGGGGAGGGGGGCTTTGGCATGCCCATTTTGATCAGCTTCCAACTCTACTTATAAAAAATTGTATCCATGGTGCCATGTGGGCTTTTTGCCCCCCTGTGGGGCAGATGAGGGGTTTTTGCCTTTCTAACAATACCTCTCCTCACTTTCTACGTGCTCAGGGGGCTGAGACAGCCCCCTGAGCACATAGAAAGTGAAACTGAAATGGGTCTATTGGCAAATTTCAGTTTCGGTGAGAAATTAGGTCAGTGCGATGTGCGCGCTGACTGTCATTTCCCTGAAACAAACAGAACAGCCTCGGGAGACGGGGAAGCCCTTCCCTAGCTCCAGAGGCTGTTTAGGGCTTAAAGGAAACCCTCGGGCTCCCGACGCACCAAAGGTGTTAAGGAGCCGGAATGCTGTTTTCTGGTGATGTCCGTTTCACCCTTCAATACGTCATGTATTGGGGTAACTGCCTTCTCCTTCTAAGCAGCAAAGGTCTGGAATTCCTTATCTGCAAAGACAAGAAATGTCTAAGGCCACTTGGAATTCAAGAAGGCAAAAAACACCTGACTTATCTCCAACAGATGTCTCAACCATCTAGAAAAACCATTCTTTGCACATGGATGGTTGGCATGAACACATGTGATGCTCTCTTCCTCTTCTCTTAGCCTCACTCTACTCCACTGGAATCTACGCCTAAGCTCAGATAAGCTTCTACAGCAACAAGATGAGAGCAAAAAATGCTCACATAGTGCACAATTACAATGTGTGCCCTTCCAGTCACACACACTAATGCGAAGTACTCTTAAGCAATTCCTTCTCTCACACTCTGCTCTCACTCCTGTGTACTCAATCCTGTTTTCTCACACCTGTGTTCTTTCTACAGCCCATGTTGCAGCAAAGCTGCATGTGACAATACAGCACCACTCTGGTCTTTCTGCCGGGGTTTGGAGGAGCGCAGTAGAAACACAACTACTCCATTGCCCTGTTAGACACCGCTATTTTAGGGTCAGATATACTATAACTCTGTAAAAAAATCGAAAATGTAGGTTTTCTGTTAAACACATCAATCCTGGTGATCTCCCAGATTAATAAAGATATGATGAAAACGTATTTCCACGAGGGCCAAGTAATAGTTGTCGGACCAGGTATTAAACCCTGACTCAACTACAGTACCTTAATGTGCTGAAGGTTACCAATCAAGCAAGATGCAAAAAGTACAGAAACCACCAGAATGCGAACATTTAAATGCCTCTTTCTGTGAGCTGCGAGTTTGAGTGTTGAGAGCACCAGAGGGCAGTAGAGAGCCGTAAGCCGCAGAGCCAGACCACCAACTCACGAAGCGGAAAGCAGCAGCAAGCGCCGCAAGCACCGTGCTTCACCGCATCCACGCCACGCAAAGCGCGAAGCGCCGAAAACCTCCCCCACTGGAGGAGGAGGAGTTGGTGGTGGTTGAGACCGGGGATTGTGGCGAGCGGCGGCAGACATACCAGTGAGCCCGTGAGCCCCGGTGAGTCGTGAAAGCCGCGAAGGGTCGCGGAGGTCCGACAGTAGTGCCCAGAGGATTGCCATTGCCCGGCTGCAGCCGCGGCCCTTCTGCGCTGCTATCGCCCGTGGCTCGGCCTGGCTGCTGGTGGGGGCCCGGGAGCGGTCCGGAAGTGACCCAGTGAAGGACTTTACCTGCTCTCAGAGCTGTAAACTGCAGCGCATAACAAGTCTCCGGTTTTAGTTTAACAATTACAGTTTAATAATTACAGAAACAGGATCTTCTACATAATGTCAGCAATGGATTGACTGATTAACTGATGGTAGTGATGGTAGTGGCCACAAACACTTTGGAGCAGCAGCAGAGGGCAGCAGAGAGCTGTTCGCCAGACCAGGCGATTCAGCTGTGGATTGCAGGCCGTGGGCTGTAGTCCGCAGGTGGCGGGTTTTAAGCCAGAGTGTGTGCACAGTCGTATCCTAGCCCGTCCAAGTCCTGGACAGGTTCTGCCGCAGGCCCGGAATGTCGGAGCGGTGAGGCTACTGGAGGATTTATTTGCACCTATTCGTGGGCGGTCGCAGGCCTGTCACCTGGTGGCTTGTGGTGCCTGCAGCTCTGGTTTTATCACCCTTGTGTCGCCACAGCTTCCGGAGGGCTCCAGGAGGGCACCAAGGAGCAGTAAAACACTCGCGGAACTGCAATGGAGACTTCTAAACCGCTTAGGAGACTGCCCGAGAGAAAGGGCACAGTCTTACGTGTCGTCTCCCCGGAGGCCAACCAGCAGCAGTTGCCCGCTCACCAGGTGAAATCCCCTCAAACTGGTGGTTCATTGTCGCAACTCCGGATTAGTGACTTTTTTGACACCGCTCCTCAAACAAGCTCTCAAACAGGCTCTCAAACAGGCTCTTCCCCCACCGCAACATCCCAGCAGGATACGGAAACAAACGCAGACACCATGGGCCAGGATAAATACCTCGATTCTAGCCCTGTTCACCTTAAAAGTTTACTTTCGGAAAATTCTCATCTATCATCGCCTAACGCTCTGGTTTCATCTGAGCACCTCCAGTTAAGTCCGCTCTCCCAGGATATTGCAATAACGTCACAAACTACCAACACTACTTCTCCAAGTGCATCTCCTACCAGCTTGGGGAATCTAACAGCCTTAGTCCTGGACTCAAATCTACAACTCTTACTGCAAATACCACTACAATAAACTCGGCGGCCAAGCTACAAGCCCAAGTACAAGTTCATGGCAGAGTGCCATCTACCCCTCCAAAATATGATGACAACCGCAATAAGGTAGATATGACTCCTAAGTCCACATCACAATGCACCCCTGGTTCAGATCCCCTCCAAATCACTCTGAAGGACTTTCCATCGCTAAAAAATAGCTTAAAGTTTGAAAACCCCTTGTCATCTAAGCGGTTTCTGGCCTCTTTAGAAGCCCGAATTGAGGACTCCTTTGCCCATACACCGGGCCTCAGCTCGCATCCCAACTCTTCCAGTATTACGCAAGATGATCAAGAACTACCAGTGTTCGTCTCCCAGGGATCTATAAATTCTATTTCGGTCTCGCTGACATCACTCCACGTAAAGCAAGATGCAATTTCTACAGCTATTTTTTGTTAATCTCAGAAAATGGAACTGCATGTTGACCTAATTCAAACTCTGGCCTCAACACTGTCTGACCTGGGCTCCAGATTAAGCTCTCTCGAATGGTCTGCAGGGCTACAGGACAAAACGAACATCTGTCCCTGCTCTCCAATAATAAATAAACTTTCCGCCCTCCCAGAAATCTTGGGAGCATTATTGGACAGCGTGAAGAATAACACCAACGGAAATGGATTAGTGAATTTTCCCCAAGAGCTCCAAACTCCATCCTCTCTCGAGGAGTCTTTAGACTCTGAAATATTGGTTGGCTCTCCATCTGGGAGAAAGCCGACCTCCCCGTCTCTCGAATCTGACCCTAATAGCTTGGTCCGTTTGTCTCGGGGGACCAGCTCAGGCAACCTCCAAGTGTGCTCAGAACGCCCCGATCTGAGCAGCCCAGCACTGACGAAATCAGCGACGCAGCGGCCCAATCCTACTAATACAATCCCGGAAAACATGGCTCACACCGCATCGAATCTCCCAACGGAAACTCCCTTGTCAAGGAGGGAGAGAAAGAAATTGAAAAAACAATCCAAGAAACAACGTTTAGCCAAAAGAAGAGTGGGTTTTGACGGGCCAGCAGCTCCTAACATCTCAGATATTAAATCTAAAGGCCTTCCTTATTTTCCAATTTTCAATCTGGCCTCAAAACCCAAGACGAAAACCACTGAGACAAGCACGACTGAGGTGTGCATCAAGGATACATCAGAAAAAACAGGACCACCGACACAGGATCCACCTGTGGGAATACCTCCGGTTCTGGGAGTGACTGAACTTCAAACTACAACGGCAACGTTCGGATCCCTGCCAAACAAAATCAACGGTACACCCTTCTATGTCTCAGGCCTTGGGAGCGTGAACAACACTGCACAGACCAAGGCAACTATGCAGGAAGCTCGGAGCAGCCAAATCAACGTTTTGACAGGAGATCCTCAAACTGTACCAGAGGAAGTAGTGACGGGCTGCTCCACGTGCGATCCTCCTGAGCCAACAACCAAAGTCTGCGGGGACTGGGCTATACAAATGCAGAGGCTTCACCAGGGCCAACTTAATTATGCCCCAGCAGCGCAAAATCTCCAGGAGGTGAATAATCATTCATCAGGAGCACAACCGCAACAACTGGAGGCGCACGTATCCCCAAATAACCCAGCCAGGAGTCTGAACCATCAAAGCCCGGAAAAGGATGCTGAACTTGTCTTCCTTCCTCAATATGCACATAAGGGCCCACACAAAATCCTCAACAGAAACAATCTGCTCTGGCTATTCAACAATATTCCAGCACTGTCCGGGGTCACTTCTTCAGACCTTACCTCGGTCAAGTTCTCCACAATACAAGGCAAAGGGGGCTCTGAGGCAACCGTAACAACGTGGTCCCGGGAGTCCACAAGGAATGCAATCCTAGGCGAAGCAGGCACATTTGAAAACTGGGGAATTGAAACATGGGTACCAACTAAACAAAAATATCCTCACGTCCTCCTTCCGTCGTACCCTGCAAGGAAGCATATTAGCGTTCTTAAGGGGTCCCGGGGCGCAACCCATGCTTGGCTCCGAGAAGCGACGAAAGTGGATAACTTTATAAACATCTCATGTAACAGCAATCATCGCCTGGTGAGCTGCAAAATGAGTCACTCTGTCCGTGCTGCCGATGCAAATCACGCCCCCCCCCCCACCTAGAGCCTTCAAGCACTTCTACCCGGCAGTACTCCTCCTAAGGGGGAAGTCAACCGGTCGAATAATAATCTGACTATTACGTCCTGGAATGTGGCTGGGCTAAAGTCAACATTTGCCTCTAAATCTGCTGTGGAGTACCTGAACAAAAGCGATATCATCTGCTTACAGGAGACTTGGTCCCTAGCTCCAACACCACTTTTCGGCTATTATGAACTTTTCCAACCAGCTACTCAGGCCAAATCACATGGAAGACCCTTAGGGGGCCTCTCTATTTACATCAAACATAGATGCAAGATAACAGTAACCCCTATTCTTCGGAACTCAACGACATGGCAGACAGTATTAATTAACGGCCTATTATCTTCAGGCAGGGCTTTACCCACGCTTCTAATCAAATGTTACCACAACTCAATGAAAACCTCAAAAACAACCGCTACAGACCGATTGATTAAGCAGCTGGCAGATCTGTTATTGGAATTTGCATCAGCAGAAGTTCTGCTAATTGGGGATTTTAACATCAAAGGCCTGGTTACCAATGTGGGTCCAGCCTTCTGAAGTAAAGAACAAGAAGCCATGATTACATTCTTAATCAATCACAAGCTATGCTCCGCAAAACAAATTAGATTAAATCAGAATCCCGGGACTTATTTTCCACCAACCTTTAAAAACATCTCCACAATTGACTATACTTTCCTCTCACCATCTTTAGGAAATAAGTTAACTATGATGGAAATCCCCAACTGCCACGAGAGTGACCATAACCCCTTAACGGTAACAATGGAATTGCTAGTGCCAGCCGCGGCGGAAATAACAGTTGTGGGGCACTCAACGCTGGCTGAATTCCATACTTTAGTCAGGAAAATCAAATGGGATTCCTCAGGTTCTGCCAAGGTGAGCACTTGGCTTTCAGGAGAGATTCCTATTTTCAGGCACAGCTCTTCCACGGACCTACACCATTGTTGGGACAGTGCTTGATATAGGATTACCGCCCCGTCGCCTCGTCCTGTCGCGGATGGGCGCAGACGGGCAGCTCTTTGGCTGGTCTTCGGCTGAAATGAGGCTGCGCGCAATCGCTGCGCGCTTCCTGTGAGGCGATGGCTAAATAGCCCCCTGCTGACAGCTAGAGCGCTGACCGCTCGCCGGAAGTGCCTGGCCCTCACCTGTCCGCCCTCCGCACAACGGTAATGAATTACCGAGTCGGACCGAGGCGGGCAGGAAGTGGGATCGAGACCAGCACTCCGGTGAGAATTAAAAAAGTATTAAACTATTGTAGGGTGTAAAACGCTGATCGCTAAAAACGAGCACCAATCGTTATTAAAATTACAGTGACTTTAAAGCGGCAAGGTTGAGAAATGCTCTGTCTGTCTCTCGATAGTTTTCCTTAACATCCAGCAAGCTAGCGGTATGAAGACACTGCCACCGTAACGGTAACAATGGAATTGCTAGTGCCAGCCGCCGCGGAAATAACAGTTGTGGGGCAATCAACGCTGCCTGAATTCCATACTTTAGTCAGGAAAATCAAAAAGGATTCATCAGGTTCTGCCAAGGTGAGCACTTGGCTTTAAGGAGAGATTCCTATTTTCAGGCACAGCTTTTCCACTGACCTACACCATCGTTGGGACAGCGCTATCAGAAAATTGCAAAATCTTTTAATGGGACCCGAGGCCCAACAAAAATCTTACGATCAACGCCCAAAGTGGATCCATGACCCAGAGTTAATCATCAAAAGAAAAGCCCTAAGGAGGGCTGTGCGTCAGCACAAATTGAATGGCACGGCGCACTTGGCCCACAACATGCATTACTACGCAAGTCCTTCAGAAAATCAGTATGGGCTGCAAAGAGATTAAAAGAACAAAAAGAGTGGATAAAAATATTCGCCCTATTAAAGGGCAAGAATTTATCCCAGTTCTGGAACTATATGAACAAGCTCCGCTCGTCGAATACCAACAGAGGGAATGCAGTTCGCGAAGAAGTCTGGGCCCAGCACGTAACTCAACTATATGGCAGTGTCACGTCCCCCTCCATGGTGACCGATTTAAGAGACACTGTCGACCTAACGATGACCGAACGCCACGAGCTGACCTCTGCAGCCGAAGTCTCCAAATTTCTGAAGGTAATGAAAAACGACGGGGCTCCCGGGCCAATGGCCTTCCTGCAGGGGTATTTAAATGTGCCTTGGAGGAGTGGGCCGAACTTCTTGCCTCAATATCTAACAACGTGTTTATGGCCCACCAGCTACCAGACTCTTGGCTTGGCTCATCTTATGCCCCATCTTCAAGAAAGGAAACCCCTTGCTCCCAGCAAACTACCGCCTTTTGCCCTACTAGATCTGGAGGCGAAGGCATATGCCAGGTGTCTTCTTAAGCTCTTAGAAGATTGGGTAGCAGAAAACAATATTTTACCTTACCTTCAGACAGGGTTTCGCTCCTCAGCCTCCACCATAGATAACATCACTACCTTGGCTTTTCTGAGTCAACAGGCAGCACAAAAAAATCATCTTCCACTATATTGCTGCTTCATTGACTACAGCGCAGCCTTCGATAAAGTGTCTCACGACATCCTATGAAGGAAACTGGATAAATGGGGGATTCCACAGAACCTGCTAGGAGCTCTTATCTCTTTGCACAAGAACACCTGGGTGCGAATTAAAACTGGCCCCAAGACAGTCTCCAGAAAAATTGCCACCGGAGACGGCTTGAAGCAGGGCTGTGTTCTCGCCCCGCTTATGTTCAATCTTTACACTGCCGACTTGGGAACATATCTGAAGAAAAGCAATTTACTCCCGCCAAAGCTGGATCACGCAAAATGGGATCTGCATATTTTACAATACGCGGACGATATTGTCATAATGGACCAGACAAAAACGGGGCTTCAACGAGCATTAAGTAAGCTTCATACATATAATATGGCCAACGTACTAAAAATCAACCAAGAAAAGATCAAGGTGATGATATTCGGAAGATGCAATAACAAGAGAAGTTTAAGGTGGCACATTGGGCCTGCAACGATCAACTCAACAGCAAAGTATAATAATTTGGGAGTATGATTCTGCGAGACTTCAAGATCAACAGCTCATTTAGCAGCTATGAAAAAGAGAGCAGGTGCAATAACATACTCCTGATTCGACTGAATCAGTCTCTGAGTAGCCCTTCCGCAGAACCGATCTTGAAAGTGATCAAAGCCACATTACTCCCCGCCTTAAACTATGGGCATCAGGCCTTTCCTGGTGCATGCTCAGTCAGTCTTGACCACGCCCAAGTTTCCATCTACAAAAAAATCTTTCATCTCCCGAAATTCATTCAGAGGGCAAGATTACATCTGGAGCTGGGCCTACAAAGGCAGTCCATCTACTGCGAGGCAGACACTTTGAAATATTTTATAAGGTCATTAAAAGCAGCAGATACCACTCTAAAATTCTGCCTAAAAGAGATCTTTACAATACCTGGAAATCTGTGGAATCGTCAGATTATAAAGGCCATCAAATCATTAGAGATTGACAGCTCCCTGCTAACTTCAGACACAATTCCATACTCAGTGTGGAAAAAAGTAATCAACAAGCAGGTGAAACTAATCTCCCATCGGATTGACCTAAAGGCTTTAAATATACCAACTGTCTTGCTTCCCTTGAATGGTTCATACCAGCCTGGGGTTCCGCAATTTTACCTATTGGAAAATTTGAACGCAGCTGCACGGAAAAATATCATCTTTATGCGCCTATTAGGCCTGTGCTCTACAGCCTCCCACAGATGGGCTCCTTCAAAGGAGGGGGGGGGGGGCTGCAGACTGTGTTCATACTATAAAGCATCATGGCCGCACCTTCTGTGTTGTTGCCCTGCCATGGACGCCCCCAGAAGGCTTTTATTAAAACCTTTATTTTTAAAATGGGGCACTAGGTCATGCTGGGAGGTTATGTCTCTGTGTTTTACCTCCACAGACATTCAAGCGCTTGCTAGGGTTGGAATGTTTGTGAGACTCTTGGCTAATTTCTTAACACCCTCCTTGGCTCCTGTGCTACCTGCCCCTCCCACCCAAAAACTTATCACTGACTTTTTTGTCCCCTGGTTTAGCCCTCCTGTCCTAATCCTTTCATTTTTGGACTCTATTAGTAACTTAGCATCAGTAGTAATAAGACCATTTTTAAATGTACAGATTTTGTTTTTTTTAAATGACAGTGTATTTCTCCAGCTTTGTTTCTTGATGTGATAATTGTGCTAATATGGATTTTTTTTATAGCAATGGTTTTAATTAATTAAGCTAAACAAATAAACTAAACTAAACTAAACTAAAGGCCTCTGAGGCTAGAAAGAACCAGCACATACTTGTGATTATTTGACACTGTAGGCTGTATTTTATACTGTATATGCTTGAAGGAGGAAGCCACCTCCCAAAGCCCAATGCCATTCAAAAGACATCTATCAGTAAGTCTAAGACTTGATTAAAGAAAAATGTTTAGAACTCCCAGGTCAAATTTGTTAATAGGTGGCTGATGGGGTTTGGAGGATGGTGAACAAGAAGAACCTGGAAGAAAATACCTCTCCAAAGAGTTGTAAGTTGAACCCCTTCCAGGTGTGCGATTTCCCCTGTCCATCTTGGCCATACCCTTCATCTTATTACAAAACATGCATCATACATCTTACAACTTACTGGTGGGTCATTCGGGATCCATATTTGTTTATTACATATCCCACTTATCACTCTGAATATTGTCCACTGGTTTTCCTTCTGTCTGTGTCTGACAGCACTGCCCCTGCGCGATGGCCCTTTTGCAGTTGTCTCAGGTTCTGCAGGTTCTAGGCTTACCTTGCTACCGACCTTGTGGGTGGTCGTCAGACCCAGTCTTGGCTGTAAATGCCGTTCCGCTTCTCTGGACCCATGCTGGCCACTCGCATGCTCCCAGTGCCCCTGCTGTGTGGAACTCCAAGGACACTGTCTGAGCAGCTCTTCTTTACCGGCTGTCATTGTGTGCTGTCACCTGCTCCTCATGTCCCTGCCATGAGGCATCCCTAGGCAACTGTCAGAGCAGCTCTTCTACCTCGGTTACTCTTTTATTTGGGTCCCCTTTTTGTGCTGCCTCTGCCTCGCCCTCATCCACTGTCCTTACGGATGCAACAACGGCATAGTGCCCACACAGTCATTCGCTCCCCCCTGCATTTTATACACTTGCCCATATAATGATTACACAGGACACATTGTTATGGGTAAGAACTGCTGCAGGTTTATTTTCATACAACAAAAGTATGACTTTTTGTGGGTTATCTTACGGAAGATCCAGGGCAGGCTGCCCCTCGCTGCCCCGCCCGCCTTATGAGCCATCCAGCACGGTGGGTCGACACCCGGACAGTGCAGCCTTTGCTGATCCCCTTATGGATCACGTGATCAAGTCTTATACTCCTGCCCCCCCTTTCAGGGCGGAGCATGGTGTGGCACACCCCCGGTTGGTAAGGCCCCCCCAACCGCCCGAAGGACTAATGGGGCGCCGTCGCGGTTTTTCCGGAACCTCCCTGCAGCGAGGCAGGCAGGTGCAGGACGACCGGTACCGAGGCCGGACAGGGGCAGCCAGGAAAGCAGACGACCGACAAAGAGGTCGCTTTGGGCTGCAGGGGCCTAAGTACCCGGCCCACCCCCAACGCGCCCTCCCCCGGATGCACGTCATTGGTGGTGCACCCGACCGGGGGAGGGGCAGGTGCACTGCCCGAGCCTCCCCCTCCACGAGGACTGACGGAAGGGGGGGGCTCCTACTAATGGGACTAAGGGGGCTGCCCTGCTGATGTCCCCCTGTGGGGGACGCGGGCAGCGGCATTCTCTCGGTGTGGGTGGGTGGGTTCCAAGGCGAAGAGGCGAGGTCCGATTGTGGAAAACGTCGGCCCCTGCCACCTTTTGACTCTCTAGGTCGCACCGCCCTTCTTCCTGTTATTGGTCAGTTAAAAAAAACAAAAGAAGCACCCAATCTTTATGCATCTTCTCTTTTTCGCTGGCTTTCGCCTTTGCACTTCCGGTGGTCCAGCCACCATTAGGGGTTCCCCGTGGGCCCCTATCTGGTCCCGCTTCGCCTCCCCCGGTCCGTGTCGCCCACCCCCCTCAGTGAATCATGGTTTTGCTTGCAAACTACTTTTCACGTACTTCAGACTAGAGTACCAAAGCCCATTGTAGTTCATTTTTCAAAGTTCCTCAATAAAGGAACCCCCTTACTCAAAGATAATTTTGGAAAGTAATGTGCCATCAGCAAAGAAGGCAACAACATAGTTTAATTGTAACAAACAGATGCAGATTTGTCCGTGATCTACTAGGCAAGTTGTGAAAAAATAATTCATGTTTGTAGACACGATAGAATTGGAAATGTGTATAATGCAGGGTGTATTTCTTAATTGTATATCAATTATTTTGTGATGAATTACATTATTCATTTGTGACATTATACTAAATGTAGAATTTGGGTGCAGGCTAATCTGAATAAAATAAATGATTTCAAAACCTTTTTTTGGGTGAAAAAGGTGAATATTAGCAATGTGAAAAACCTGGAGTGCCCTTGTGATAAATATATGCATTCATTGTCCAAGATTTAGTAAGAAATGTCTAAATCACTCATTGACACAGTGGAGCAAAGATTCTCACTGGTAGAAACAAGCAACTAGACGTGGGAAACTACACATATGGAGAAGGTTATTGACTCACCAGAGGACCTAGGACCTTAATTAGAGTTTGAGGGAAGGAAAACCCTGCCAACTAGTGGGAGTAATCTCATCCGCATTATTACAAGTGCCAGGCACCTGTGAGATAGAGGATGGGACATCCATCACGTACGCATGGAGTATCACGTCCGCCAAACTATATTTCCAAGAATCTATTCCAATTACCTCCGGGCTGCACAACACAGAGCAAACAGTTGATAGAAGGTGCGTGATCATCAGGTGAGCTTCTTGGAAAGTTGCAACTGCTGCTCGTTCCAAGGGCGGGCCTTCCTTTCCTGTGCAGTAGACTGCATCACCTACAGGGTTGGGGACATCACAAGTTTAGCAAATGTTCTGAAAGTGCTGTAATTACGTATCTTAGATTTCTAGGGCATGTACTCCTAAGGCCTCATTTATTAAAGCCTTGCGCCACTGGTGCGTCACTTTTTCCCATGTTAAAAGTGACGCACCTGCGGCGCAAGGCCTTCATAAATAAGGCCCCTAGTCCCTTTGTGGGTGATGATTAAGGTACAGTATGTACATCACACAAACATAGCAGAGAGCGCGAAAGACGGGCTAATATGGAGAAAGATTCGACCTCCATTTTTACATCATTTGGTAACTCGGTGAGTTCATGGAGTTCGTTGCGAAAAGTATTTGCACAACAGCCTCATTGTGCTAATGTTTGAACACTTTTCTGTGAGTTAGCACATTCAAGGAAGACCTATTGCCTTTAGCATCTCTTGCTGCTCCCTCACTTTTCCTCCCAGCCCTGGTGCTCTGGTTTACACAAAAAACCTAATCGCAAGAACTAAGAGACATTTCAAACTTTTTAAAGGTGTGGTGGACTGCAAGTTAGAGCAGCCATGCAAAAGTAGAGGCTAGAAACATGGAGGATAGTCGATTGGATGGCAGGGTTAGGAGAACATGACGTGGATCCCTGCAGACCAGATCACTGTCTCTCATACACCATAGAACCCACCATGCCCTGATTCTAATGCATGAAACCTACCCCTCCTGCCCATTAGCAGACTCCCTGCTGCTACAGCACAGTACATAGATATATTGGGAATGGCAGTGGTAAGGCATGTGGGCAGGGGCATAGCGATCAGTAGTGCAGCAGGTGTAGTTTAACCAGAACCCGGGCTGTGAATTGCCAATTTGACTCAATTATAGCTGTTGCTATGACCGCAGGGATTGGGCCCATTTCCTTGCTTGCATCAGGGCCCAGGGCACCCTTGCTATTTCATTTCAAATAGGTGTGTGGGACATTTGAAACACACCTAAGGGGATATGGAACATCATCTGGGGAATGGAATCTGGGGAAGGGAATCCAGGATGGGGTGACTTGTGTGGTTCTCACCAGGTTCTATTACACATAATCCCTTGCCATGCAAATCTCTAACTTTGTAAAAAGAACACATTTTCCTGACATTTCTTTGATGGAAAGTTCTGGAATCTCCATGGATTCACAAACTTCCACACACCCCGCACACCCCAAACTCTCCTGATAAAAATGGTACCTCATTTGTGTGGGTAGGACTAGTGCCCGCGACAGGAAACAGGCCGAAACACAACATGGACACACCACATTTTTACAGTGAAAACTGACCCTATTTTTGCAAAGTACCGAGCTGTGGATTTTGAACCCTAACTCTGCCAGCACCTAGGGAAACCTAGCAAACCTATTCATGTTTGAAAAGTAGACACCCAGGGGAATCCAGAATGGGGTGACTTGTGTGGCTCTCACCTGGTTCTGTTACTCAGAATCCCTTGTAAACCTCAAACTTTGTAAAAACAAACCTCATTTTCCTCAAATTTCTGTGATGGAAAGTTCTGGAATCTGTGTGGATCCACACAATTCCAACCAATCCCTATTCCCCGAAGTCTCCTGATAAAAATGGTACCTCACTTGTGTCGGTAGGTCTAGAGCCTGTGACATGATACGGGACGAACGGCCGTGGACATACCACATTTATACAGTGAAAACAGACCCTTTTATTGCACAGTGGCAAGCTGTGGATTTTGAACCCTAGTTAAGTCGGCACCTAAGAAACCTGGAAAACCTATACATTTATGAAAACTAGACACCCAGGGGAATCCAGGAGGGTTGTGACTTGTGTGGCTCCCACCAGGTTCTGTTACACAGAATCCCGTGCCAATCTCAAACTTTGTAAAAAAAAACACGTTTTCCTCATATTTCTGAGATGGAAAGTTCTGGAATCTGCATAGATCCACAAACTTCCACCCACCCCGCATTCTCAAAAGTCTCCCAATAAAAATGATAAGTCACTTGTGTGGGTGGGCCAAGTACCCACGATAGGCAAGGGCCCAAAACGTATTGGGAAGACATCAAAATTACCTATCACAAAACAACCTGGTTTTTACAAGGGGGGCACCTGGATTTTTGGCCCTGGGCTCGGCAGCCATTTAGGAACATCTAGGGACATCTACCACACCCACATGTTTCTGAAAACTAGACACCCTGGGAAGCCTAGGGAGGTATGGGTTGTGTGGATCCCCCAACATTTTCCTACACAGAATCCCCTGCAAACCTCAAATTTTGCTAAACAATATCACATTTTTCTCAAATTACTGTGTGGGAAAGTTGTGGGATCACCAGGCTGACACAAACTTCCTACCAGCATTCCCTCAGGTCTCCCGATAAAAATGGTACCTCACTCGTGTGGGTGGGCCAAGTACCTGTGACAGGCAAGGGTCAAATTGTATTATGAAGACATCAAAATTACATATCACAAAACGACCTGATTTTGCAAGGGGGGACACCTGGGATTTTGGCCTCGGTCTCCGTGACCATCTAAGGAAACCTAACCTACCAAACTCACACATTTCTGAAAACTAGAGACCCGGGGGAGTCCAGGGAGGTATGGCTTGCGTGGATCCCTCAACATTTTCCTCCCCTGCAAACCTCAAATTTAGTGAAAATAATTACTTTTTTCACACATTTTTGTGTGGGATCACAGTGCCAGCACAACAGTCCTACCACTCAGCGTTACCCTTGGTCTCCCGAGTAAAATGATTCCTCACTTGTGTGCCTGTCCAATGCAGAATCAGCAAACAAATGTATTTTTTTGTTTTAATGTTGTCCTTAGAATGCACTGTGCTATACCTTTAATCACTATGATTTTGGTCCTTGGCCCACCCACACAAGTGAGGTGTAATTATACTTTTTTACCGGGAGCCAGATCAGGGGCTATTGCCCCCATCTGCATCCTGGGGGAGGCAGAAAACCTGTGGCAATTTTTTATTTGGGGGAGGGGGGCTTTGGCATGCCCATTTTGATCAGCTTCCAACTCTACTTATAAAAAATGGTATCCATGGTGCCATGTGGGCTTTTTGCCCCCCTGTGGGGCAGATGAGGGGTTTTTGCCTTTCTAACAATACCTCTCCTCACTTTCTACGTGCTCAGGGGGCTGAGACAGCCCCCTGAGCACATAGAAAGTGAAACTGAAATGGGTCTATTGGCAAATTTCAGTTTCGGTGAGAAATTAGGTCAGTGCGACGTGCGCGCTGACTGTCATTTCCCTGAAACAAACAGAACAGCCTCGGGAGACGGGGAAGCCCTTCCCTAGCTCCAGAGGCTGTTTAGGGCTTAAAGGAAACCCTCGGGCTCCCGACGCACCAAAGGTGTTAAGGAGCCGGAATGCTGTTTTCTGGTGATGTCCGTTTCACCCTTCAATACGTCATGTATTGGGGTAACTGCCTTCTCCTTCTAAGCAGCAAAGGTCTGGAATTCCTTATCTGCAAAGACAAGAAATGTCTAAGGCCACTTGGAATTCAAGAAGGCAAAAAACACCTGACTTATCTCCAACAGATGTCTCAACCATCTAGAAAAACCATTCTTTGCACATGGATGGTTGGCATGAACACATGTGATGCTCTCTTCCTCTTCTCTTAGCCTCACTCTACTCCACTGGAATCTACGCCTAAGCTCAGATAAGCTTCTACAGCAACAAGATGAGAGCAAAAAATGCTCACATAGTGCACAATTACAATGTGTGCCCTTCCAGTCACACACACTAATGCGAAGTACTCTTAAGCAATTCCTTCTCTCACACTCTGCTCTCACTCCTGTGTACTCAATCCTGTTTTCTCACACCTGTGTTCTTTCTACAGCCCATGTTGCAGCAAAGCTGCATGTGACAATACAGCACCACTCTGGTCTTTCTGCCGGGGTTTGGAGGAGCGCAGTAGAAACACAACTACTCCATTGCCCTGTTAGACACCGCTATTTTAGGGTCAGATATACTATAACTCTGTAAAAAAATCGAAAATGTAGGTTTTCTGTTAAACACATCAATCCTGGTGATCTCCCAGATTAATAAAGATATGATGAAAACGTATTTCCACGAGGGCCAAGTAATAGTTGTCGGACCAGGTATTAAACCCTGACTCAACTACAGTACCTTAATGTGCTGAAGGTTACCAATCAAGCAAGATGCAAAAAGTACAGAAACCACCAGAATGCGAACATTTAAATGCCTCTTTCTGTGAGCTGCGAGTTTGAGTGTTGAGAGCACCAGAGGGCAGTAGAGAGCCGTAAGCCGCAGAGCCAGACCACCAACTCACGAAGCGGAAAGCAGCAGCAAGCGCCGCAAGCACCGTGCTTCACCGCATCCACGCCACGCAAAGCGCGAAGCGCCGAAAACCTCCCCCACTGGAGGAGGAGGAGTTGGTGGTGGTTGAGACCGGGGATTGTGGCGAGCGGCGGCAGACATACCAGTGAGCCCGTGAGCCCCGGTGAGTCGTGAAAGCCGCGAAGGGTCGCGGAGGTCCGACAGTAGTGCCCAGAGGATTGCCATTGCCCGGCTGCAGCCCCGGCCCTTCTGCGCTGCTATCGCCCGTGGCTCGGCCTGGCTGCTGGTGGGGGCCCGGGAGTGGTCCGGAAGTGACCCAGTGAAGGACTTTACCTGCTCTCAGAGCTGTAAACTGCAGCGCATAACAAGTCTCCGGTTTTAGTTTAACAATTACAGTTTAATAATTACAGAAACAGGATCTTCTACATAATGTCAGCAATGGATTGACTGATTAACTGATGGTAGTGATGGTAGTGGCCACAAACACTTTGGAGCAGCAGCAGAGGGCAGCAGAGAGCTGTTCGCCAGACCAGGCGATTCAGCTGTGGATTGCAGGCCGTGGGCTGTAGTCCGCAGGTGGCGGGTTTTAAGCCAGAGTGTGTGCACAGTCGTATCCTAGCCCGTCCAAGTCCTGGACAGGTTCTGCCGCAGGCCCGGAATGTCGGAGCGGTGAGGCTACTGGAGGATTTATTTGCACCTATTCGTGGGCGGTCGCAGGCCTGTCACCTGGTGGCTTGTGGTGCCTGCAGCTCTGGTTTTATCACCCTTGTGTCGCCACAGCTTCCGGAGGGCTCCAGGAGGGCACCAAGGAGCAGTAAAACACTCGCGGAACTGCAATGGAGACTTCTAAACCGCTTAGGAGACTGCCCGAGAGAAAGGGCACAGTCTTACGTGTCGTCTCCCCGGAGGCCAACCAGCAGCAGTTGCCCGCTCACCAGGTGAAATCCCCTCAAACTGGTGGTTCATTGTCGCAACTCCGGATTAGTGACTTTTTTGACACCGCTCCTCAAACAAGCTCTCAAACAGGCTCTCAAAAAGGCTCTTCCCCCACCGCAACATCCCAGCAGGATACGGAAACAAACGCAGACACCATGGGCCAGGATAAATACCTCGATTCTAGCCCTGTTCACCTTAAAAGTTTACTTTCGGAAAATTCTCATCTATCATCGCCTAACGCTCTGGTTTCATCTGAGCACCTCCAGTTAAGTCCGCTCTCCCAGGATATTGCAATAACGTCACAAACTACCAACACTACTTCTCCAAGTGCATCTCCTACCAGCTTGGGGAATCTAACAGCCTTAGTCCTGGACTCAAATCTACAACTCTTACTGCAAATACCACTACAATAAACTCGGCGGCCAAGCTACAAGCCCAAGTACAAGTTCATGGCAGAGTGCCATCTACCCCTCCAAAATATGATGACAACCGCAATAAGGTAGATATGACTCCTAAGTCCACATCACAATGCACCCCTGGTTCAGATCCCCTCCAAATCACTCTGAAGGACTTTCCATCGCTAAAAAATAGCTTAAAGTTTGAAAACCCCTTGTCATCTAAGCGGTTTCTGGCCTCTTTAGAAGCCCGAATTGAGGACTCCTTTGCCCATACACCGGGCCTCAGCTCGCATCCCAACTCTTCCAGTATTACGCAAGATGATCAAGAACTACCAGTGTTCGTCTCCCAGGGATCTATAAATTCTATTTCGGTCTCGCTGACATCACTCCACGTAAAGCAAGATGCAATTTCTACAGCTATTTTTTGTTAATCTCAGAAAATGGAACTGCATGTTGACCTAATTCAAACTCTGGCCTCAACACTGTCTGACCTGGGCTCCAGATTAAGCTCTCTCGAATGGTCTGCAGGGCTACAGGACAAAACGAACATCTGTCCCTGCTCTCCAATAATAAATAAACTTTCCGCCCTCCCAGAAATCTTGGGAGCATTATTGGACAGCGTGAAGAATAACACCAACGGAAATGGATTAGTGAATTTTCCCCAAGAGCTCCAAACTCCATCCTCTCTCGAGGAGTCTTTAGACTCTGAAATATTGGTTGGCTCTCCATCTGGGAGAAAGCCGACCTCCCCGTCTCTCGAATCTGACCCTAATAGCTTGGTCCGTTTGTCTCGGGGGACCAGCTCAGGCAACCTCCAAGTGTGCTCAGAACGCCCCGATCTGAGCAGCCCAGCACTGACGAAATCAGCGACGCAGCGGCCCAATCCTACTAATACAATCCCGGAAAACATGGCTCACACCGCATCGAATCTCCCAACGGAACCTCCCTTGTCAAGGAGGGAGAGAAAGAAATTGAAAAAACAATCCAAGAAACAACGTTTAGCCAAAAGAAGAGTGGGTTTTGACGGGCCAGCAGCTCCTAACATCTCAGATATTAAATCTAAAGGCCTTCCTTATTTTCCAATTTTCAATCTGGCCTCAAAACCCAAGACGAAAACCACTGAGACAAGCACGACTGAGGTGTGCATCAAGGATACATCAGAAAAAACAGGACCACCGACACAGGATCCACCTGTGGGAATACCTCCGGTTCTGGGAGTGACTGAACTTCAAACTACAACGGCAACGTTCGGATCCCTGCCAAACAAAATCAACAGTACACCCTTCTATGTCTCAGGCCTTGGGAGCGTGAACAACACTGCACAGACCAAGGCAACTATGCAGGAAGCTCGGAGCAGCCAAATCAACGTTTTGACAGGAGATCCTCAAACTGTACCAGAGGAAGTAGTGACGGGCTGCTCCACGTGCGATCCTCCTGAGCCAACAACCAAAGTCTGCGGGGACTGGGCTATACAAATGCAGAGGCTTCACCAGGGCCAACTTAATTATGCCCCAGCAGCGCAAAATCTCCAGGAGGTGAATAATCATTCATCAGGAGCACAACCGCAACAACTGGAGGCGCACGTATCCCCAAATAACCCAGCCAGGAGTCTGAACCATCAAAGCCCGGAAAAGGATGCTGAACTTGTCTTCCTTCCTCAATATGCACATAAGGGCCCACACAAAATCCTCAACAGAAACAATCTGCTCTGGCTATTCAACAATATTCCAGCACTGTCCGGGGTCACTTCTTCAGACCTTACCTCGGTCAAGTTCTCCACAATACAAGGCAAAGGGGGCTCTGAGGCAACCGTAACAACGTGGTCCCGGGAGTCCACAAGGAATGCAATCCTAGGCGAAGCAGGCACATTTGAAAACTGGGGAATTGAAACATGGGTACCAACTAAACAAAAATATCCTCACGTCCTCCTTCCGTCGTACCCTGCAAGGAAGCATATTAGCGTTCTAAAGGGGTCCCGGGGCGCAACCCATGCTTGGCTCCGAGAAGCGACGAAAGTGGATAACTTTATAAACATCTCATGTAACAGCAATCATCGCCTGGTGAGCTGCAAAATGAGTCACTCTGTCCGTGCTGCCGATGCAAATCACGCCCCCCCCCCCACCTAGAGCCTTCAAGCACTTCTACCCGGCAGTACTCCTCCTAAGGGGGAAGTCAACCGGTCGAATAATAATCTGACTATTACGTCCTGGAATGTGGCTGGGCTAAAGTCAACATTTGCCTCTAAATCTGCTGTGGAGTACCTGAACAAAAGCGATATCATCTGCTTACAGGAGACTTGGTCCCTAGCTCCAACACCACTTTTCGGCTATTATGAACTTTTCCAACCAGCTACTCAGGCCAAATCACATGGAAGACCCTTAGGGGGCCTCTCTATTTACATCAAACATAGATGCAAGATAACAGTAACCCCTATTCTTCGGAACTCAACGACATGGCAGACAGTATTAATTAACGGCCTATTATCTTCAGGCAGGGCTTTACCCACGCTTCTAATCAAATGTTACCACAACTCAATGAAAACCTCAAAAACAACCGCTACAGACCGATTGATTAAGCAGCTGGCAGATCTGTTATTGGAATTTGCATCAGCAGAAGTTCTGCTAATTGGGGATTTTAACATCAAAGGCCTGGTTACCAATGTGGGTCCAGCCTTCTGAAGTAAAGAACAAGAAGCCATGATTACATTCTTAATCAATCACAAGCTATGCTCCGCAAAACAAATTAGATTAAATCAGAATCCCGGGACTTATTTTCCACCAACCTTTAAAAACATCTCCACAATTGACTATACTTTCCTCTCACCATCTTTAGGAAATAAGTTAACTATGATGGAAATCCCCAACTGCCACGAGAGTGACCATAACCCCTTAACGGTAACAATGGAATTGCTAGTGCCAGCCGCCGCGGAAATAACAGTTGTGGGGCACTCAACGCTGGCTGAATTCCATACTTTAGTCAGGAAAATCAAATGGGATTCCTCAGGTTCTGCCAAGGTGAGCACTTGGCTTTCAGGAGAGATTCCTATTTTCAGGCACAGCTCTTCCACGGACCTACACCATTGTTGGGACAGTGCTTGATATAGGATTACCGCCCCGTCGCCTCGTCCTGTCGCGGATGGGCGCAGACGGGCAGCTCTTTGGCTGGTCTTCGGCTGAAATGAGGCTGCACGCAATCGCTGCGCGCTTCCTGTGAGGCGATGGCTAAATAGCCCCCTGCTGACAGCTAGAGCGCTGACCGCTCGCCGGAAGTGCCTGGCCCTCACCTGTCCGCCCTCCGCACAACGGTAATGAATTACCGAGTCGGACCGAGGCGGGCAGGAAGTGGGATCGAGACCAGCACTCCGGTGAGAATTAAAAAAGTATTAAACTATTGTAGGGTGTAAAACGCTGATCGCTAAAAACGAGCACCAATCGTTATTAAAATTACAGTGACTTTAAAGCGGCAAGGTTGAGAAATGCTCTGTCTGTCTCTCGATAGTTTTCCTTAACATCCAGCAAGCTAGCGGTATGAAGACACTGCCACCGTAACGGTAACAATGGAATTGCTAGTGCCAGCCGCCGCGGAAATAACAGTTGTGGGGCAATCAACGCTGCCTGAATTCCATACTTTAGTCAGGAAAATCAAAAAGGATTCATCAGGTTCTGCCAAGGTGAGCACTTGGCTTTAAGGAGAGATTCCTATTTTCAGGCACAGCTTTTCCACTGACCTACACCATCGTTGGGACAGCGCTATCAGAAAATTGCAAAATCTTTTAATGGGACCCGAGGCCCAACAAAAATCTTACGATCAACGCCCAAAGTGGATCCATGACCCAGAGTTAATCATCAAAAGAAAAGCCCTAAGGAGGGCTGTGCGTCAGCACAAATTGAATGGCACGGCGCACTTGGCCCACAACATGCATTACTACGCAAGTCCTTCAGAAAATCAGTATGGGCTGCAAAGAGATTAAAAGAACAAAAAGAGTGGATAAAAATATTCGCCCTATTAAAGGGCAAGAATTTATCCCAGTTCTGGAACTATATGAACAAGCTCCGCTCGTCGAATACCAACAGAGGGAATGCAGTTCGCGAAGAAGTCTGGGCCCAGCACGTAACTCAACTATATGGCAGTGTCACGTCCCCCTCCATGGTGACCGATTTAAGAGACACTGTCGACCTAACGATGACCGAACGCCACGAGCTGACCTCTGCAGCCGAAGTCTCCAAATTTCTGAAGGTAATGAAAAACGACGGGGCTCCCGGGCCAATGGCCTTCCTGCAGGGGTATTTAAATGTGCCTTGGAGGAGTGGGCCGAACTTCTTGCCTCAATATCTAACAACGTGTTTATGGCCCACCAGCTACCAGACTCTTGGCTTGGCTCATCTTATGCCCCATCTTCAAGAAAGGAAACCCCTTGCTCCCAGCAAACTACCGCCTTTTGCCCTACTAGATCTGGAGGCGAAGGCATATGCCAGGTGTCTTCTTAAGCTCTTAGAAGATTGGGTAGCAGAAAACAATATTTTACCTTACCTTCAGACAGGGTTTCGCTCCTCAGCCTCCACCATAGATAACATCACTACCTTGGCTTTTCTGAGTCAACAGGCAGCACAAAAAAATCATCTTCCACTATATTGCTGCTTCATTGACTACAGCGCAGCCTTCGATAAAGTGTCTCACGACATCCTATGAAGGAAACTGGATAAATGGGGTATTCCACAGAACCTGCTAGGAGCTCTTATCTCTTTGCACAAGAACACCTGGGTGCGAATTAAAACTGGCCCCAAGACAGTCTCCAGAAAAATTGCCACCGGAGACGGCTTGAAGCAGGGCTGTGTTCTCGCCCCGCTTATGTTCAATCTTTACACTGCCGACTTGGGAACATATCTGAAGAAAAGCAATTTACTCCCGCCAAAGCTGGATCACGCAAAATGGGATCTGCATATTTTACAATACGCGGACGATATTGTCATAATGGACCAGACAAAAACGGGGCTTCAACGAGCATTAAGTAAGCTTCATACATATAATATGGCCAACGTACTAAAAATCAACCAAGAAAAGATCAAGGTGATGATATTCGGAAGATGCAATAACAAGAGAAGTTTAAGGTGGCACATTGGGCCTGCAACGATCAACTCAACAGCAAAGTATAATAATTTGGGAGTATGATTCTGCGAGACTTCAAGATCAACAGCTCATTTAGCAGCTATGAAAAAGAGAGCAGGTGCAATAACATACTCCTGATTCGACTGAATCAGTCTCTGAGTAGCCCTTCCGCAGAACCGATCTTGAAAGTGATCAAAGCCACATTACTCCCCGCCTTAAACTATGGGCATCAGGCCTTTCCTGGTGCATGCTCAGTCAGTCTTGACCACGCCCAAGTTTCCATCTACAAAAAAATCTTTCATCTCCCGAAATTCATTCAGAGGGCAAGATTACATCTGGAGCTGGGCCTACAAAGGCAGTCCATCTACTGCGAGGCAGACACTTTGAAATATTTTATAAGGTCATTAAAAGCAGCAGATACCACTCTAAAATTCTGCCTAAAAGAGATCTTTACAATACCTGGAAATCTGTGGAATCGTCAGATTATAAAGGCCATCAAATCATTAGAGATTGACAGCTCCCTGCTAACTTCAGACACAATTCCATACTCAGTGTGGAAAAAAGTAATCAACAAGCAGGTGAAACTAATCTCCCATCGGATTGACCTAAAGGCTTTAAATATACCAACTGTCTTGCTTCCCTTGAATGGTTCATACCAGCCTGGGGTTCCGCAATTTTACCTATTGGAAAATTTGAACGCAGCTGCACGGAAAAATATCATCTTTATGCGCCTATTAGGCCTGTGCTCTACAGCCTCCCACAGATGGGCTCCTTCAAAGGAGGGGGGGGGGCTGCAGACTGTGTTCATACTATAAAGCATCATGGCCGCACCTTCTGTGTTGTTGCCCTGCCATGGACGCCCCCAGAAGGCTTTTATTAAAACCTTTATTTTTAAAATGGGGCACTAGGTCATGCTGGGAGGTTATGTCTCTGTGTTTTACCTCCACAGACATTCAAGCGCTTGCTAGGGTTGGAATGTTTGTGAGACTCTTGGCTAATTTCTTAACACCCTCCTTGGCTCCTGTGCTACCTGCCCCTCCCACCCAAAAACTTATCACTGACTTTTTTGTCCCCTGGTTTAGCCCTCCTGTCCTAATCCTTTCATTTTTGGACTCTATTAGTAACTTAGCATCAGTAGTAATAAGACCATTTTTAAATGTACAGATTTTGTTTTTTTTAAATGACAGTGTATTTCTCCAGCTTTGTTTCTTGATGTGATAATTGTGCTAATATGGATTTTTTTTATAGCAATGGTTTTAATTAATTAAGCTAAGCAAATAAACTAAACTAAACTAAACTAAAGGCCTCTGAGGCTAGAAAGAACCAGCACATACTTGTGATTATTTGACACTGTAGGCTGTATTTTATACTGTATATGCTTGAAGGAGGAAGCCACCTCCCAAAGCCCAATGCCATTCAAAAGACATCTATCAGTAAGTCTAAGACTTGATTAAAGAAAAATGTTTAGAACTCCCAGGTCAAATTTGTTAATAGGTGGCTGATGGGGTTTGGAGGATGGTGAACAAGAAGAACCTGGAAGAAAATACCTCTCCAAAGAGTTGTAAGTTGAACCCCTTCCAGGTGTGCGATTTCCCCTGTCCATCTTGGCCATACCCTTCATCTTATTACAAAACATGCATCATACATCTTACAACTTACTGGTGGGTCATTCGGGATCCATATTTGTTTATTACATATCCCACTTATCACTCTGAATATTGTCCACTGGTTTTCCTTCTGTCTGTGTCTGACAGCACTGCCCCTGCGCGATGGCCCTTTTGCAGTTGTCTCAGGTTCTGCAGGTTCTAGGCTTACCTTGCTACCGACCTTGTGGGTGGTCGTCAGACCCAGTCTTGGCTGTAAATGCCGTTCCGCTTCTCTGGACCCATGCTGGCCACTCGCATGCTCCCAGTGCCCCTGCTGTGTGGAACTCCAAGGACACTGTCTGAGCAGCTCTTCTTTACCGGCTGTCATTGTGTGCTGTCACCTGCTCCTCATGTCCCTGCCATGAGGCATCCCTAGGCAACTGTCAGAGCAGCTCTTCTACCTCGGTTACTCTTTTATTTGGGTCCCCTTTTTGTGCTGCCTCTGCCTCGCCCTCATCCACTGTCCTTACGGATGCAACAACGGCATAGTGCCCACACAGTCATTCGCTCCCCCCTGCATTTTATACACTTGCCCATATAATGATTACACAGGACACATTGTTATGGGTAAGAACTGCTGCAGGTTTATTTTCATACAACAAAAGTATGACTTTTTGTGGGTTATCTTACGGAAGATCCAGGGCAGGCTGCCCCTCGCTGCCCCGCCCGCCTTATGAGCCATCCAGCACGGTGGGTCGACACCCGGACAGTGCAGCCTTTGCTGATCCCCTTATGGATCACGTGATCAAGTCTTATACTCCTGCCCCCCCTTTCAGGGCGGAGCATGGTGTGGCACACCCCCGGTTGGTAAGGCCCCCCCAACCGCCCGAAGGACTAATGGGGCGCCGTCGCGGTTTTTCCGGAACCTCCCTGCAGCGAGGCAGGCAGGTGCAGGACGACCGGTACCGAGGCCGGACAGGGGCAGCCAGGAAAGCAGACGACCGACAAAGAGGTCGCTTTGGGCTGCAGGGGCCTAAGTACCCGGCCCACCCCCAACGCGCCCTCCCCCGGATGCACGTCATTGGTGGTGCACCCGACCGGGGGAGGGGCAGGTGCACTGCCCGAGCCTCCCCCTCCACGAGGACTGACGGAAGGGGGGGGCTCCTACTAATGGGACTAAGGGGGCTGCCCTGCTGATGTCCCCCTGTGGGGGACGCGGGCAGCGGCATTCTCTCGGTGTGGGTGGGTGGGTTCCAAGGCGAAGAGGCGAGGTCCGATTGTGGAAAACGTCGGCCCCTGCCACCTTTTGACTCTCTAGGTCGCACCGCCCTTCTTCCTGTTATTGGTCAGTTAAAAAAAACAAAAGAAGCACCCAATCTTTATGCATCTTCTCTTTTTCGCTGGCTTTCGCCTTTGCACTTCCGGTGGTCCAGCCACCATTAGGGGTTCCCCGTGGGCCCCTATCTGGTCCCGCTTCGCCTCCCCCGGTCCGTGTCGCCCACCCCCCTCAGTGAATCATGGTTTTGCTTGCAAACTACTTTTCACGTACTTCAGACTAGAGTACCAAAGCCCATTGTAGTTCATTTTTCAAAGTTCCTCAATAAAGGAACCCCCTTACTCAAAGATCATTTTGGAAAGTAATGTGCCATCAGCAAAGAAGGCAACAACATAGTTTAATTGTAACAAACAGATGCAGATTTGTCCGTGATCTACTAGGCAAGTTGTGAAAAAATAATTCATGTTTGTAGACACGATAGAATTGGAAATGTGTATAATGCAGGGTGTATTTCTTAATTGTATATCAATTATTTTGTGATGAATTACATTATTCATTTGTGACATTATACTAAATGTAGAATTTGGGTGCAGGCTAATCTGAATAAAATAAATGATTTCAAAACCTTTTTTTGGGTGAAAAAGGTGAATATTAGCAATGTGAAAAACCTGGAGTGCCCTTGTGATAAATATATGCATTCATTGTCCAAGATTTAGTAAGAAATGTCTAAATCACTCATTGACACAGTGGAGCAAAGATTCTCACTGGTAGAAACAAGCAACTAGACGTGGGAAACTACACATATGGAGAAGGTTATTGACTCACCAGAGGACCTAGGACCTTAATTAGAGTTTGAGGGAAGGAAAACCCTGTCAAACAGTGGGAGGAATCTCATCCGCATTATTACAAGTGCCAGGCACCTGTGAGATAGAGGATGGGACATCCATCACGTACGCATGGAGTGTCACGTCCGCCAAACTATATTTCCAAGAATCTATTCCAATTACCTCCGGGCTGCACAACACAGAGCAAACAGTTGATAGAAGGTGCGTGATCATCAGGTGAGCTTCTTGGAAAGTTGCAACTGCTGCTCGTTCCAAGGGCGGGCCTTCCTTTCCTGTGCAGTAGACTGCATCACCTACAGGGTTGGGGACATCACAAGTTTAGCAAATGTTCTGAAAGTGCTGTAATTACGTATCTTAGATTTCTAGGGCATGTACTCCTAAGGCCTCATTTATTAAAGCCTTGCGCCACCTGTGCGTCACTTTTTCCCATGTTAAAAGTGACGCACCTGCGGCGCAAGGCCTTCATAAATAAGGCCCCTAGTCCCTTTGTGGGTGATGATTAAGGTACAGTATGTACATCACACAAACATAGCAGAGAGCGCGAAAGACGGGCTAATATGGAGAAAGATTCAACCTCCATTTTTACATCATTTGGTAACTCGGTGAGTTCATGGAGTTCGTTGCGAAAAGTATTTGCACAACAGCCTCATTGTGCTAATGTTTGCACACTTTTCTGTGAGTTAGCACATTCAAGGAAGACCTATTGCCTTTAGCATCTCTTGCTGCTCCCCCACTTTTCCTCCCAGCCCTGGTGCTCTGGTTTACACAAAAAACCTAATCGCAAGAACTAAGAGACATTTCAAACTTTTTAAAGGTGTGGTGGACTGCAAGTTAGAGCAGCCATGCAAAAGTAGAGGCTAGAAACATGGAGGATAGTCGATTGGATGGCAGGGTTAGGAGAACATGACGTGGATCCCTGCAGACCAGATCACTGTCTCTCATACACCATAGAACCCACCATGCCCTGATTCTAATGCATGGAACCTACCCCTCCTGCCCATTAGCAGACTCCCTGCTGCTACAGCACAGTACATAGATATATTGGGAATGGCAGTGGTAAGGCATGTGGGCAGGGGCATAGCGATCAGTAGTGCAGCAGGTGTAGTTTAACCAGAACCCGGGCTGTGAATTGCCAATTTGACTCAATTATAGCTGTTGCTATGACCGCAGGGATTGGGCCCATTTCCTTGCTTGCATCAGGGCCCAGGGCACCCTTGCTATTTCATTTCAAATAGGTGTGTGGGACATTTGAAACACACCTAAGGGGATATGGAACATCATCTGGGGAATGGAATCTGGGGAAGGGAATCCAGGATGGGGTGGCTTGTGTGGTTCTCACCAGGTTCTATTACACATAATCCCTTGCCATGCAAATCTCTAACTTTGTAAAAAGAACACATTTTCCTGACATTTCTTTGATGGAAAGTTCTGGAATCTCCATGGATTCACAAACTTCCACACACCCGCACACCCCAAACTCTCCTGATAAAAATGGTACCTCATTTGTGTGGGTAGGACTAGTGCCCGCGACAGGAAACAGGCCGAAACACAACATGGACACACCACATTTTTACAGTGAAAACTGACCCTATTTTTGCAAAGTACCGAGCTGTGGATTTTGAACCCTAACTCTGCCAGCACCTAGGGAAACCTAGCAAACCTATACATGTTTGAAAAGTAGACACCCAGGGGAATCCAGAATGGGGTGACTTGTGTGGCTCTCACCTGGTTCTGTTACTCAGAATCCCTTGTAAACCTCAAACTTTGTAAAAACAAACCTCATTTTCCTCAAATTTCTGTGATGGAAAGTTCTGGAATCTGTGTGGATCCACACAATTCCAACCAATCCCTATTCCCCGAAGTCTCCTGATAAAAATGGTACCTCACTTGTGTCGGTAGGTCTAGAGCCTGTGACATGATACGGGACGAACCGCCGTGGACATACCACATTTATACAGTGAAAACAGACCCTTTTATTGCACAGTGGCAAGCTGTGGATTTTGAACCCTAGTTAAGTCGGCACCTAAGAAACCTGGAAAACCTATACATTTATGAAAACTAGACACCCAGGGGAATCCAGGAGGGTTGTGACTTGTGTGGCTCCCACCAGGTTCTGTTACACAGAATCCCGTGCCAATCTCAAACTTTGTAAAAAAAAACACGTTTTCCTCATATTTCTGAGATGGAAAGTTCTGGAATCTGCATAGATCCACAAACTTCCACCGACCCACCCCGCATTCTCAAAAGTCTCCCAATAAAAATGATAAGTCACTTGTGTGGGTGGGCCAAGTACCCACGATAGGCAAGGGCCCAAAACGTATTGGGAAGACATCAAAGTTACCTATCACAAAACAACCTGGTTTTTACAAGGGGGGCACCTGGATTTTTGGCCCTGGGCTCGGCAGCCATTTAGGAACATCTAGGGACATCTACCACACCCACATGTTTCTGAAAACTAGACACCCTGGGAAGCCTAGGGAGGTATGGGTTGTGTGGATCCCCCAACATTTTCCTACACAGAATCCCCTGCAAACCTCAAATTTGGCAAACAATATCACATTTTTCTCAAATTACTGTGTGGGAAAGTTGTGGGATCACCAGGCTGGCACAAATTTCCTACCAGCATTCCCTCAGGTCTCCCGATAAAAATGGTACCTCACTCGTGTGGGTGGGCCAAGTACCTGTGACAGGCAAGGGTCAAATTGTATTATGAAGACATCAAAATTACATATCACAAAACGACCTGATTTTGCAAGGGGGGACACCTGGGTTTTTGGCCTCGGCCTCGGTGACCATCTAAGGAAACCTAACGTACCAAACTCACACATTTCTGAAAACTAGAGACCCGGGGGAGTCCAGGGAGGTATGGCTTGCGTGGATCCCTCAACATTCTCCTCCCCTGCAAACCTCAAATTTAGTGAAAATAATTACTTTTTTTCACACATTTTTGTGTGGGATCACAGTGCCAGCACAACAGTCCTACCACTCAGCGTTACCCTTGGTCTCCCGAGTAAAATGATTCCTCACTTGTGTGCCTGTCCAATGCAGAATCAGCAAACAAATGTATTTTTTTGTTTTAATGTTGTCCTTAGAATGCACTGTGCTATACCTTTAATCACTATGATTTTGGTCCTTGGCCCACCCACACAAGTGAGGTATAATTATACTTTTTTACCGGGAGCCAGATCAGGGGCTATTGCCCCCATCTGCATCCTGGGGGAGGCAGAAAGCCTATGGCAATTTTTTATTTGGGGGAGGGGGGGCTTTGGCATGCCCATTTTGATCAGCTTCCAACTCTACTTATAAAAAAATGTATCCATGGTGCCGTGTGGGCTTTTTGCCCCCCTGTGGGGCAGATGAGGGGTTTTTGCCTTTCTAACAATACCTCTCCTCACTTTCTACGTGCTCAGGGGGCTGAGACAGCCCCCTGAGCACATAGAAAGTGAAACTGAAATGGGTCTATTGGCAAATTTCAGTTTCGGTGAGAAATTAGGTCAGTGCGACGTGCGCGCTGACTGTCATTTCCCTGAAACAAACAGAACAGCCTCGGGAGACGGGGAAGCCCTTCCCCAGGTCCAGAGGCTGTTTAGGGCTTAAAGAAAACCCTCGGGCTCCCGACGCACCAAAGGTGTTAAGGAGCCGGAATGCTGTTTTCTGGTGATGTCCGTTTCACCCTTCAATACGTCATGTATTGGGGTAACTGCCTTCTCCTTCTAAGCAGCAAAGGTATGGAATTCCTTATCTGCAAAGACAAGAAATGTCTAAGGCCACTTGGAATTCAAGAAGGCAAAAAACACCTGACTTATCTCCAACAGATGTCTCAATCATCTAGAAAAACCACTCTTTGCACATGGATGGTTCCCATGAACACATTTGATGCTCTCTTCCTCTTCTCTGAGCTCCACTCTACTCCACTGGAATCCATGCCTAAGCTCAGAGAAGCTTCTACAGCAACAAGATGAGAGCAAAAACTGCCCACATCGTGCACAATTACAATGTGTGCCCTTCCAGTCACACACACTAATGCGAAGTACTCTTAAGCAATTCCTTCTCTCACCCTCTGTTCTCACTCCTGTGTACTCAATCCTGTTTTCTCACACCTGTGTTCTTTCTACAGCCCATATTGCAGCAAAGCTGCATGTGACAATACAGCACCACTCTGGTCTTTCTGTCGGGGTTTGGAGGAACGCAGTAGAAACACAACTACTCCATTGCCCTGTTAGACACCGCTATTTTAGGGTCAGAGATACTATAACTCTGTAAAAAAAATCGAAAATTTAGGTTTTCTGCTAAACACATCAATCCTGGTGATCTCCCAGATTAATAAAGATATGATGAAAACGTATTTCAAAGAGGGCCAAGTAATAGTTGTCGGACCAGGTATTAATCCCTGACTCAACTACAGTACGTTCATGTGATGAAGGCTTCCAATCAAGCAAGATGCAAAAAGTCCAGAAACCTCCAGAATGCGAACATTTAAATGCCTCTTTCTGTGAGCTGCGAGTTTGAGTGTTGAGAGCACCAGAGGGCAGTAGAGAGCCGTAAGCCGGAGAGCCAGACCACCAACTCACGAAGCAGAGAGCAGCAGCAAGCGCCGCAAGCACCGGGCTTCACCGCATCCACGCCACGCCAAGCGCAAAGCGCCGAAAACCTCCCCCACTGGAGGAGGAGGAGGTGGTGGTGGTAGAGACCGGGGAGTGCGGCGAGCGGCGGTGGACAAACCAGTGAGCCCGTGAGCCCCGGTGAGTCGTGAAAGCCGCGAAGGGTCGCGGAGGTCCGACAGTAGTGCCCAGAGGATTGCCATAGCCCGGCTGCAGCCTCGGGCGGCCCTTCTGCGCTGCTATCGCCCGCGGCTCGGCCTGGCTGCTGGTGGGGGCCCGGGAGCGGTCCAGAAGTGACCCGGTGAAGGACTTTCCCTGCTCTCAGAGCTGTAAACTGCAGCGCATAACAAGTCTTCGGCTTTAGTTTAACAATTACAGTTTAATAATTACAGAAACAGGATCTTCTACATAATGTCAGCAATGGATTGACTGATTAACTGATGGTTGTGATGGTAGTGGCCACAAACACTTTGGAGCAGCAGCAGAGGGCAGCAGAGAGCTGTTCGCCAGACCAGGCGATTCAGCTGTGGATTGCAGGCCGTGGGCTGTAGTCCGCAGGTGGTGGGTTTTAAGCCAGAGTGTGTGCACAGTCGTATCCTAGCCCGTCCAAGTCCTGGACAGGATCGGCCGCAGGCCCGGAGTGTCGGAGCGGTGAGGCTACTGGAGGATTTATTTGCACCGTCGCTGGTAACTCTGACATGCTATTATTGGGCGGTCGCAAGCCTGTCACCTGGTGGCTTGTGGTGGCTTGTGGTGCCTACAGCTCTGGTTTTATCACCCTGGTGTCGCCACAGCTTCCGGAGGGCTCCAGGAGGGCACCAAGGAGCTGTAACACTCGCGGAACTGCAATGAAGACTTCTAAACCGCTTAGGAGACTGCCCAAGAGAAAGGGCACAGTCTTACGTGTCGTCTCCCCGGAGGCCAACCAGCAGCAGTTGCCCGCTCACCAGGTCAAATCCCCTCAAACTGGTGGTTCATTGTCGCAACTCCGGATTAGTGACTTTTTTGACACCGCTCCTCAAACAAGCTCTCAAACAGGCTCTCAAACAGGCTCTTCCCCCACCGCAACATCCCAGCAGGATACAGAAACAAACGCGGGCACCATGGGCCAGGATAAATACCTCGATTCTAGCCCTGTTCACCTTAAAAGTTTACTTTCGGAAAATTCTCATCTATCATCGCCTGGCGCTCTGGTTTCATCTGAGCACCACCAGTTAAGTCCGCTCTCCCAGGATATTGCAATAACGTCACAAACTACCAACACTGCTTCTCCAAGTGCATCTCCTACCGGTTTGGGGAATCTAACAGCCTTAGTCCTGGACTCAAACTCTACAACTCTTACTGCAAATACCACTACAATAAACTCGGCGGCCAAGCTACAAGCCCAAGTACAAGTTCATGGCAGAGTGCCATCTACCCCTCCAAAATATGATGACAACCGCAATAAGGTAGATATGACTCCTAAGTCCACATCACAATGCACCCCTGGTTCGGATCCCCTCCAAATCACTTTGAAGGACTTTCCATCGCTAAAAAATAGCTTAAAGTTTGAAAACCCCTTGTCATCTAAGCGGTTTCTGGCCTCTTTAGAAGCCCGAATTGAGGACTCCTTTGCCCATACACCGGGCCTCAGCTCGCATCCCAACTCTTCCAGTATTACGCAAGATGATCAAGAACTACCAGTGTTCGTCTCCCAGGGATCTATAAATTCTATTTCGGTCTCGCTGACATCACTCCACGTAAAGCAAGATGCAATTTCTACAGCTATGTTTTGGCAATCTCAGAAAATGGAACTGCAGGTTGACCTAATTCAAACTCTGGCCTCAACACTGTCTGACCTGGGCTCCAGATTAAGCTCTCTCGAATGGTCTGCAGGGCTACAGGACAAAACGAACATCTGTCCCTGCTCTCCAATAATAAATAAAGTTTCCGCCCTCCCAGAAATCTTGGGAGCATTATTGGATAGCTTGAAGAATAACACCAACGGAAATGGATTAGTGAATTTTCCCCAAGAGCTCCAAACTCCATCCTCTCTCGAGGAGTCTTTAGACGCTGAAATATTGGTTGGCTCTCCATCTGGGAGAAAGCCGACCTCCCCGTCTCTCGAATCTGACCCTAATAGCTTGGTCCGTTTGTCTCGGGGGACCAGCTCAGGCAACCTCCAAGTGGGCTCGGAACACCCCGATCTGAGCAGCCCAGCACTGACGAAATCAGCGACGCAGCGGCCCAATCCTACTAATACAATCCCGGAAAATATGGCTCACACCGCATCGAATCTCCCAACGAAACCTCCCTTGTCAAGGAGGGAGAGAAAGAAATTTGAAAAAACAATCCAAGAAACAACGTTTAGCCAAAAGAAGAGTGGGTTTTGACGGGCCAGCAGCTCCTAGCATCTCAGATATTAAATCCAAAGGCCTTCTTTATTTTCCAATTTTCAATCTGGCCTCAAAACCCAAGACGAAAACCACTGAGACAAGCACGACCCAGGTGCGCATCAAGGATACATCAGAAAAAACAGGACCACCGACACAGGATCCACCTGTGGGAATACCTCCGGTTCTGGGAGTGACTGAACTTCAAACTACAACGGCAACGTTCGGATCCCTGCCAAACAAAATCAACGGTACACCCTTCGATGTCTCAGGCCTTGGGAGCGTGAACAACACTGCACAGCCCAAGGCAACTATGCACGAAGCTCGGAGCAGCCAAATCAACGTTTTGACAGGAGATCCTCAAACTGTACCAGAGGGAGTAGTGACGGGCTGCTCCACGTGCCATCCTCCTGAGCCAACAACCAAAGTCTGCGGGGACTGGGCTATACAAATGCAGAGGCTTCACCAGCCCCAGCTTAATTATGCCCCAGGAGAGCAAAATCTCCAGGAGGTGAATAATCATTCATCAGGAGCACAACCGCAACAACTGGAGGCGCACGTATCCTCAAATAACCCAGCCTTGAGTCTGAACCATCAAAGCCCGGAAAAGGATGCTGAACTTCTCTTCCTTCCTCAATATGCCCATAAGGGCCCACACAACATCCTCAACAGAAACAATCTGCTCCGGCTATTCAACAATATTCCAGCACTGTCCGGGGTCACTTCTTTGGACCTTACCTCGGTCAAGTTCTCCACAATACAAGGCAAAGGGGGCTCAGAGGCAACCGTAACAACGTGGTCCCGGGAGTCTACAAGGAATGCAATCCTAGGCGAAGCAGGCACATTTGAAAACTGGGGAATTGAAACATGGGTACCAACTAAACAAAAATATCCTCACGTCCTCCTTCCGTCGTACCCTGCAAGGAAGCATATTAGCGTGCTAAAGGGGTCCCGGGGCGCAACCCATGCTTGGCTCCCAGAAGCGACGAAAGTGGATAACTTTATAAACATCTCATGTAACAGCAATCATCGCCTGGTGAGCTGCAAAATGAGTCACTCTGTCTGTGCTGCCAATGCAAATCATGCCCCCCCCCCCACCTAGAGCCTTCAAGCACTTCTGCCCGGCAGTGCTCCCCCTAACGGGGAAGTCAACCGGTCGAATAATAATCTGACTATTACGTCCTGGAATGTGGCTGGGCTAAAGTCAACATTTGCCTCTAAATCTGCCGTGGAGTACCTGAACAAAAGCGATATCATCTGCTTACAGGAGACTTGGTCCCTAGCTCCAACACCACTTTTCGGCTATTATGAATTTTTCCAACCAGCTACTCAGGCCAAATCACACGGAAGACCCTCCGGGGGCCTCTCTATTTACATCAAACATAGATGCAAGATAACGGTGACCCCTATTCTTCGGAACTCAACGACATGGCAGACAGTATTAATTAACGGGCTATTATCTTCACGCAGGGCTTTACCCACGCTTCTAATCAACTGTTACCACAACTCAATGAAAACCTCAAAAACAACCGCTACAGACCGATTGATTAAGCAGCTGGCAGATCTGTTATTGGAATTTGCATCAGTAGAAGTTCTGCTAATTGGGGATTTTAACATCAAAGGCCTGGTTACCAATGTGGGTCCGGCCTTCAGAAGTAAAGAACAAGAATCCATGATTACATTCTTAATCAATCACAAGCTATGCTCCGCAAAACAAATTAGATTAAATCAGAATCCCGGGACATATTTTCCACCAACCTTTAAAAACATCTCCACAATTGACTATATTTTCCTTTCACCATCTTTAGGAAATAAGTTACTATGATGGAAATCCCCAACCGCCACGAGAGTGACCATAACCCCTTTATTTATTTATTTATTTATATTCTTATAGCGCGCCTGAATCAGCCCCGAAGGGGTATCTCCGCGCGTAGCTTCTGTATAAGTTGGGCAAACTTTATTGAGGGGGTGACAGAGAGAAAGGCCAAATTAATCTTGTGTGAACAGGTGAGTTTTTAGTTTCTTCCTAAAGGAAAAGAGGTTGGAAATTTGTCTCAGCTGTGGTGGGAGGGAATTCCACAACAAGGGGCCTTTAAGGGAGGGTGCTCGGCCACCCTGCCTCGCTCTGGTAATTTTAGGTATTTGGGACCAGACCCATAGATGCACTTATGCATAATGCAGCAGAGTTTGAAATTTACCCGCTGTTGCACTGGAAGCCAGTGAAGGTGGGAAAGGAGAGGACGGGAAGGGGTGCGGGGGGGGCATTCAGGATGAGTCTTGCCGCGGTGTTCTGCACCACCTGCAGTCTACGAAGTTGTTCATGGTTGGCGGAAATGAGTAGACTATTACAATAGTCTACCCGTCCAAGGACTAGTGGCTGTACCAGCGTTTTCCTGTAAGTGTTTGGTAGGAAAGGGAAGATACGCCGTAGGAGACTAATTGTACGGAAACACGTTCCCGTGACCTGGCTTGAGCCTTGTGGCACACCCTTGGTAAGCTTCCTGCAGGCAGATTTATGGGAGCCTAGTTTGACACCTTGCTGTCTGTCTTCAAGAAAGCTTTCGAGCCACGCAAGGGCGGTCCCCTTTACTCCCACTCCCTTCAGGCGGTCGAGAAGGATTTTGTGCGACACCGTGTCGAAGGCAGCGGACAAATCCAATAGCACCAGAATCACTGAGCTCCCCCTGTCAAGTGACATTCTGATGTTATCTGTCACTGACAGGAGGGCTGATTCGGTGCTATGGTTGAACCTAAAACCAGATTGCGAGTGGTCTAGGCCGCCCGCTGCCTCGATGTAGTTGGACAGGTGTGCGTTGACATGTTTTTCGACCATCTTGCTGTAATAAGGCAGAAGGGAGATGGGACGGAGGTTGGAGAGCTCCGTCCACGGGAGAGCCGCGTTCTTGCGGATGGGGTTCACCACTGCTCTTTTCCATTCAGTTGGTACTTTTCCCTCTTTAAGAGACTGGTTGATTACATCCTGAATGTAGGGGGCTAGCAGGGTGCGGAGGGAGGTTAAGGTTTTAACAGGGATAAGGTCATCCGGCGATCCAGATTTTACTTGGGTCATTATTGTATAAAGCTCTTCAGTGTTAATAGGAGGGAAAGTAGTCAATGTGAAGTTGATATTTTCGTTGGGGGAGGAAACAGTCAAAGTATCACTATTTGGTTGGGATACTAAAATTTTTTCATAGATGGATTCTATTTTGTTTTCGAAGTATGATGAGACTTCTTCACATAGACTTTGTGAAAAGTCATCTGGACTTATACAAGCCATAGATTTTACGAATGTTTCAAGAATCCTGTGCAATTCTTTAGGAGAGTCACCGGCTTCTATGAGCTGTTGAGCAATGTTATTTTTACGGGCAGCTTTGATGTGTTTATAATAGTTGGTTTGGGCTGCACGATGTGCCTTTTTGTTATCCTCAGAATGTGATTTCCTCCATCTCTTCTCTATCCTCCTGCATTCTTGCTTCTCTTTTCTGAGAGCCTCGGTATACCATTTTTCCTGTTTAGCCACAGGAAGTTGCCTAAATGTTTTCAAGGGGGCAATTTTATCAATGGCTGCAGTTAGAGATTGCTGAAACATAGTTAGCTTATGTTCTACTTCCTCAGTATCTCTAATCTCGGGTTTTTCCCACACCTTTTGTAACGTCTCCAGTGTGAGTTTGTGCCACTGTCTGCGTATAGTGGAGGGTAGGTATTTCTTATGGGGACCTTTATTAACTTTAAAAATAGTAAATTGTAATAAAAAATGATCTGACCAATTGACTTGGGTGGGTTTATGACACAATATATTGTCGAAATTGGTGTATATCAGGTCGATGCAGTGTCCACCTTCATGAGTGGGATCCTGATTCTTTTGTGTAAGACCAATGGTTGTCATATCAGTAGACAAACTTTTGGTCCCTATGGAGTCGGGTTGGTCAGTATGAATATTAAAATCTCCAAGGAGAAGGAAATCCTCATTGACCCGTATATAAGGGCCTAGCATCTCTAAAAGAGATGTGGAAAAACTGGGACATGAAAGAGGTGGTCTGTATACAAGTGCACCTTTACTGGTCTTTCTGTTGGGGAAGGTAATTCTGAAAAACATTGTTTCCATTTCTTTGCAACATTGTTTATCTAAAATGTCTAATTTAAGGAACTCTTTGTAAATTATGGCGATGCCGCCACCTGTTTTATCGGGGCGATCAGAGTGGTGAAGTTTGTATCCCATAGGTACTCCCAAAGTGGGCAGATACCGTGTGGGGCTTTAACCAAGTTTCAGTGATGAAACAGAGATCTGGAGTCAGGGAGTGTATTAGGTCCCAGATCTCAATTTGGTGTTTGGGCATCGAACGAACATTAATAAGGATACAATGCAAATCATTTAAAGACTTACTAGGTTCGTGAGAGTCAGTAAATTGCATAGAGGAATAATGGCATTTCTTACATGAGAACGGTCCTTCAAAGCAAGGTCTGCTATCCTCTAAAGAGCACGGGGAGGTAAGTTGCCTTAAAGTTTTCAGAAAGGAAGCCTCATACCTGATATGTTTGTCTGCGCAGAGAGGCGGCATGATATAGGATTACCGCCCCGTCGCCTCGTCCTGTCGCGGATGGGCGCAGACGAGCAGCTCTTTGGCTGGTCTTCGGCTGAAATGAGGCTGTGCGCAATCGCTGCGCGCTTCCTGTGAGGCGATGGCTAAATAGCCCCCTGCTGACAGCTAGAGCGCTGACCGCTCGCCGGAAGTGCCTGGCCCTCACCTGTCCGCCCTCCGCACAACGGTAATGAATTACCGAGTCGGACCGAGGCGGGCAGGAAGTGGGATCGAGACCAGCACTCCGGTGAGAATTAAAAAAGTATTAAACTATTGTAGGGTGTAAAACGCTGATCGCTAAAAACGAGCACCAATCGTTATTAAAATTACAGTGACTTTAAAGCGGCAAGGTTGAGAAATGCTCTGTCTGTCTCTCGGTAGTTTTCCTTAACATCCAGCAAGCTAGCGGTATGAAGACACTGCCACCGTAACGGTAACAATGGAATTGCTAGTGCCAGCCGCCGCGGAAATAACAGTTGTGGGGCAATCAACGCTGCCTGAATTCCATACTTTAGTCAGGAAAATCAAAAAGGATTCATCAGGTTCTGCCAAGGTGAGCACTTGGCTTTAAGGAGAGATTCCTATTTTCAGGCACAGCTTTTCCACAGACCTACACCATCGTTGGGACAGCGCTATCAGAAAATTGCAAAATCTTTTAATGGGACCCGAGGCCCAACAAAAATCTTACGATCAACGCCCAAAGTAGATCCATGACCCAGAGTTAATCATCAAAAGAAAAGCCCTAAGGAGGGCTGTGCGTCAGCACAAATTGAATGGCACGGCGCACTTGGCCCACAACGTGGCATTACTACGCAAGTCCTTCAGAAAATAAGTATGGGCCGCAAAGAGATTAAAAGAACAAAAAGAGTGCATAAAAATATTCGCCCTATTAAAGGGCAAGAATTTATCCCAGTTCTGGAACTATATGAACAAGCTCCGCTCGTCGAATAACAACAGAGGGAACGCAGTTCGCGAAGAAGTCTGGGCCCAGCACGTAACTCAACTATATGGCAGTGTCACGTCCGACTCCATGGTGACCGATTTAAGAGACACTGTCGACCTAACGATGACCGAACGCCACAAGCTGACCTCTGCAGCCGAAGTCTCCAAATTTCTGAAGGTAATGAAAAACGACGGGGCTCCCGGGCCAATGGCCTTCCTGCAGGGGTATTTAAATGTGCCTTGGAGGAGTGGGCCGAACTTCTTGCCTCAATATTTAACAACGTGTTTATGACCCGCCAGCTACCAGACTCTTGGCTTGGCTCGATCTTATGCCCCATCTTCAAGAAAGGAAACCCCTTGCTCCCAGCAAACTACCGCCTTATTGCCCTACTAGATCTGGAGGCGAAGGCATATGCCAGGTGTCTTCTTAAGCTCTTAGAACATTGGGTAGCAGAAAACAATATTTTACCTTACTTTCAGACAGGGTTTCGCTCCCCAGCCTCCACCATAGATAACATCACTACCTTGGCTTTTCTGAGTCAACAGGCAGCACAAAAAAATCATCTTCCACTATATTGCTGCTTCATTGACTACAGCGCAGCCTTCGATAAAGTGTCTCACGACATCCTATGAAGGAAACTGGATAAATGGGGGATTCCACAGAACCTGCTAGGAGCTCTTATCTCTTTGCACAAGAACACCTGGGTGCGAATTAAAACTGGCCCCAAGACAGTCTCCAGAAAAATTGCCACCGGAGACGGCTTGAAGCAGGGCTGTGTTCTCGCCCCGCTTTTGTTCAATCTTTACACTGCCGACTTGAGAACATATCTGAAGAAAAGCAATTTACTCCCGCCAAAGCTGGGTCCCGCAAAATGGGATCTGCATATTTTACAATACGCGGACGATATTGTCATAATAGACCAGAAAAAAACGGAGCTTCAACGAGCATTAAGTAAGCTTCATACATATAATATGGCCAACGTACTAAAAATCAACCAAGAAAAGACCAAGGTGATGATATTCGGAAGATGCAATAACAAGAGAAGTTTAAGGTGGCACATTGGGCCTGCAACGATCAACTCAACAGCAAAGTATAATTATTTGGGAGTTTGGTTCTGCGAGACTTCAAGATCAACAGCTCATTTAGCAGCTATGAAAAAGAGAGCAGGTGCAATAACATACTCCTGATTCGACTGAATCAGTCTCTAAGCAGCCCTTCCGCAGAACCGATCATGAAAGTGACCAAAGCCACATTACTCCCCGCCTTAAACTACGGGCATCAGGCCTTTCCCGGTGCATGCTCTGTCAGTCTTGACCACGCCCAAGTTTCCATCTACAAAATAATCTTTCATCTCCCGAAATTCATTCAGAGGGCAAGATTACATCTGGAGCTGGGCCTACAAAGGCAGTCCATCTGCTGCGAGGCAGACACTTTGAAATATTTTATAAGGTCATTAAAAGCAGCAGATACCACTCTAAAATTCTGCCTAAAAGAGATCTTTACCATCCATGGAAATCCGTGGAATCGTCAGATTATAAAGTCCATCAAATCATTAGTGATTGACAGCTCCCTGCTAACTTTAGACACAATCCCATACTCAGTGTGGAAAAAAGTAATCAACAAGCAGGTGAAACTAATCTCCCATCGGATTGACCTAAAGGCTTTAAATACACCAACTGTCTTGCTTCCCTTGAATGCTTCATACCAGCCTGGGGTACCGCAATTTTACCTATTGGAAAATTTGAACGCAGCTGCACGGAAAAATATAATCTTTATGCGCCTATTAGGCCTGTGCTCTACAGCCTCCCACAGATGGGCACCTTCAAAGGAGGGGGGGGGCTGCAGACTGTGTTCATACTATAAAGAATCAAGGCCGCACCTTCTGTGTTGTTGCCCTGCCATGGACGCCCCCAGAAGGCTTTTATTAAAACCTTTATTTTTAAAATGGGGCACTAGGTCATGCTGGGTTTTACCTCCACAGACATTCAAGCGCTTGCTAGGGTTGGAAAGTTTGTGAGACTCTTGGCTAATTTCTTAACACCTTCCTCGGCTCCTGTGCTACCTGCCCCTCCCACCCAAAAACTTATCACTGACTTTTTTGTCCCCTGGTTTAGCACCTCCTGTCCTAATCCTTTCATTTTTGGACTCTATTAGTAACTTAGCATTGGTAGAAATAAGACCGTTTTTAAATGTACAGATTTTTTTTTTTTTAAATGACAGTGTATTTCTCCAGCTTTATTTCTTGATGTGATAATTGTGCTAATATGGATTTTTTTTATAGCAATGGTTTTAATTAACTAAGCTAAACAAATAAACTAAACTAAACTAAATGCCTCTGAGGCTAGAAAGAACCAGCACATACTTGTGATTATTTGGCACTGTAGGCTATATTTTATACTGTATATGCTTGAAGGAGGAAGCCACCTCATAAAGCCCAATGCCATTCAAAAGACATCTATCAGTAAGTCTAAGACTTGATTAAAAATGTTTAGAACTTTCAGGTCAAATTTGTTAATAGGTGGCTGACGGGGGTTGGGGGATGGTGAACAAGAAGAACCTGGAGGAAAATACCTCTCCAAACAGTTGTAAGTTGAACCCCTTCCAGCTGTGCGATTTCCCCTGTCCATCTTGGCCATACCCTGCATCTTATTAAAAAACATGCATCATACATCTTGCAACTTACTGGTTGGTCATTCGGGATCCATGTTTGTTTATTACATATCCCACTTATCACTCTGAATATTGTCCACTTGTTTTCCTTCTGTCTGTGTCTGACAGCACTGCCCCTGCGCGATGGCCCTTTTGCAGTTGTCTCAGGTTCTGCAGGTTCTAGGCTTGCCTTGCTACCGACCTTGTGGGTGGTCGTCAGACCCAGTCTGGGCTGCAAATGCCGTTCCGCTCCCTGGACCCTTGCTGGCCACTCGCCTGCTCCCAGTGCCCCTGCCGTGTGGAACTCCAAGGACACTGTCTGAACAGCTCTTCTTTACCGGCTGTCATTGTGTGCTGTCACCTGCTCCTCATGTCCCTGCCATGAGGCATCCCTAGGCCACTGTCAGAGCAGCTCTTCTACCTCGGTTACTCTTTTCTTTGGGTCCCCTTTTTGTGCTGCCTCTGCCTCACCCTCACCCTCTGTCCTTGCGGCTGCAGCGACGGCTTTCTCTTGGTGTGGGTGGGTGGGTTCCAAGGCGAAGAGGCGAGGTCCGATTGTGGAAAACGTCGGCCCCTGCCACCTTTTGACTCTCTAGGTCGCACCGCCCTTCTTCCTGTTATTGGGCAGTTAAAAAAAACAAAAGAAGCGCCCAATCTTTATGCGTCTTCTCTTTATTGCTGGCTTTCGCCTTTGCACTTCCGGTGGTCCAGCCACCATTAGGGGTTCCCCGTGGGCCCCTATCTGGTCCCGCTTCGCCTCCCCCGGGCCACCCCCCTCAGTGAATCATGGTTTTGCTTGCAAACTACTTTTCACGTACTTCAGACTAGAGTACCAAAGCCCATTGTAGTTCATTTTTCAAAGTTCCTCAATAAATGAACCCCCTTACTCAAAGATAATTTTGGAAAGTAATGTGCCATCAGCAAAGAAGGCAACAACATAGTTTAATTGTAACAAACAGATGCAGATTTGTCCGTGATCTACTAGGCAAGTTGTGAAAAAATAATTCATGTTTGTAGACACAATAGAATTTGAAATGTGTATAATGCAGGGTGTATTTCTTAATTGTATATCAATTATTTTGTGATGAATTACATTATTCATTTGTGACATTATACTAAATGTGGAATTTGGGTGCAGGCTAATCTGAATAAAATAAATGATTTCAAAAACATTTTTTGGGTGAAAAAAGTTGAATATTAACAATGTGAAAAACCTGGAGTGCCCTTGTGATAAATATATGCATTCTTGGTCCAAGATTTAGTAAGAAATGTCTAAATCACTCATTGACACAGTGGAGCAAAGATTCTCACTGGTAGAAACAAGCTAGTAGACGTGGGAAACTACACATTTGGAGAAGGTTATTGACTCACCAGAGGACCTAGGACCTTAATTAGAGTTTGATGGAAGGAAAACCCTGTCAAACCGTGGGAGGAATCTCATCTGCATTATTACAAGTGCCAGGCACCTGTGAGACAGAGGATGGGACATCCATCACGTACGCATGGAGTATCACGTCCGCCAAATATAATTCCAAGAATCTATTCCAATTACCTCCGGGCTGCACAACACAGAGCAAACAGTTGACAGAAGCTGCGTGATCATCAGGTGAGCTTCTTGGAAAGTTGCAACTGCTGCTCGTTCCAAGGGCGGGCCTTCCTTTCCTGTGCAGTAGATTGCATCACCTACAGGGTTGGGGACATCACAAGTTTAGCAAATGTTCTGAAAGTGCTGTAATTACGTATCCTAGATTTCTAGGGCATGTACTCCTAGTCCCTTTGTGGGTGATGATTAAGGTACAATATGTACATAACACAAACATAGCAGAGAGCATGAAAGACGGGCAAGATGGAGAAAGATTCGACCTCCATTTTTACATCATTAGGTAATTCGGTGAGTTCATGGACTTCGATGGGGAAAGTATTTGCACAACAGCATCATTGTGCTAATGTTTGCACACTTTTCTTTGAGTGAGCACATTCAAGGAAGACCTATTGCCTTTAGCATCTCTTGCTGTTCCCCACTTTTCCTCCCAGCCCTGGTGCTCTCGTTTCCACAAAAAACCTAAAAGTTAGAGCAGCCATGCGAAAGTGGTGGCTAGAAACATGGAGGATAGTCGATTGGATGGCAGGGTTGGGAGAACATGACGTGGATCCCTGGAGACTAGATCACTGTCTCTCATACACCATAGAACCCGCTATGTCCTGATTCTAATGCATGTAACCTACCCCTGCTGCCCACTACCAGACTCCCTGCTGCTACAGCACAGTACATAGATATATTGGGAATGGCAGTGGTAAGGCATTTGGGCAGGGCCATAGCTATCAGTAGTGCAGCAGGTGGGATGTATGTCGTTACAACACATACTTTTACAACGCCTACCTTTACAACGCATTTTTTACACCTCAACATCCATTACAACGCATTCCATTACAACGCATGCCATTACAACGAAATCTTTGAAACTTCCTTTACAACGCACTCCACTACAACGCATACTACATTTACAACGCATACCATTACAACACATACCATTACATTGTATGTATGGTAAGTATTGGATAGTGTAGGAGTTAAAATTACTATTCTAACTCCAGGGGGTGCAACAGTAGGGTAAGTATTGGATAGTGTAGGGGTAAAAATTACTATTCTAATTCCAGGGGGTGCAACAGTAGGGTAAGTGTTGGATAGTACTGGTATGCGTTGTAATGGTATGCGTTGTAATGACTGCGTTGTAAAGGTATGCGTGGTAGTGGTATGCGTTGTAGTGACATGCGTTGTAATGGTTGCGTTGTAATGGCATGCGTTGTAATGGATGTTGCGTTGTAAAAGTTTTGTTGTAAAGGTAGTGCATTGTAAAAGTTGTGTTGTAAGTGTTGTTTCCCCAGGAGGTGTCGTTTCACCAGAACCAGGACTGTGAATTGCCAATTTGACTGAATTATAGCTGTTGCTATGACCCCAGAGATTTGGGCCCATTTCCTTGCTTGCATCAGGGCCCAGGACACCCTTGCTATTTCATTTCAGATAGGTGTGTGGGACATTTGAAACACACCTAAGGGGATATGGAACATAATCTGGGGAATGGAAACTAGGACCATATCTTCCTCAAAACCCCACCCCATTTTGCACTGGACAAAGCTGGATTATGCCAATAAAGCTGGTGGCGCCCTATGGTGCGAAATATAAAGGCCAGGAGGTCAGAACGTAGAACAGAAACTCAGAAACATTCCAAAAATGCCAAAGCACAGGAAGAGCCTTGTCCCTAGCACCTGAAGTGAGGCGTTGCGCAGTGTGTCCTCCTTCAAAGCTTCGTATCCCTCCAGCTCCTGTTCTCACTTCAGTCCATGCTCAAGCAAAGCTGCATGTGACACAATACAGCACCAATGGTCAACTCACACAACACCAAAACACTTCCAACATAGACCATGCTAAACCCCCAAATCCTACCAGCCAAGCACAACCTATGGAGGACCATGTTAGTCATCGCGAAAGCACTTTGGCACCTCAGCCATGGTATGAATTGCCATAGAAATGCAACTACAAAACAATGAAATGTCATCACTAAGGGCTACAAGAAAATCAGACAGATAACATGAGAAACAATAATTGCATACCGTGCTTGATATTTGAAGCTGATGGGCACAAAACATGTAAATATGGTAGTTAGATGAGTTACAGATCATCTAAACTTTAAAATGTTCCCAATATGTGAGAGGAAGTAGCGATGAAGTAGAACTTGGCTTAGAGTCTGTTGCTGCTTTACTGAACATTAAGATGCCCTGGAAGGATTTTGTGGAGGAAGAGGAGGCGGATCTTGCAGCCTGGTACCAGAACCAGACTCTCCCTCCAGTTCTCCCAAAGCACTAACAAAATCTGACACGCAGGTCATGTGGCATTTGTAAAACTCGTGATAGGTGCCAACTGTGCAGAGCCATAACCCCTCCCACACAGGGCTAATTCCCCCACGGTGCGGGGGGAGGGGCCATGTGCGGCGCAGCGGTTCTCGTGATGAGCCCAGCTCGTCATGCTGCACAGTGAAGCTGTGCTCATGACAAGCTGGGCTTGTCACAATTCCGGCCACTCCTGTAGAACGCCCGCACAGGAGGGTAATTAGCCCCGCGTGGGCGTTCCACGGCAGTTATGACGAGCTCTGCTCGTCATGAGCACAGCTCCACTGTGCCTCATGACGAGCTGAGCTCACCCACTGGCGTAGCTAGGGGGGAAGTGGGGGGTGGGTCCTCCCCAGGCGGCACCATTTTTGAGGCGGCCGCGTGGCATTGAGGCCTGTTGCGGCCACGGCGGCCTTTAAAATTTATTTTGGGAAGTTGGGAATGAACGAAGTTGAACACAGTGTCCAAAATAAACAACGGGCCTCCAGTGCCATGGCCGCAGCCCACAGCAAAGGATACGGGGAAACTTGTGTGCAGGAGGGAGACAGCGGTGCTGCCTTTTCTCTTGTTCTTCGGGTGATCAACGGTTCTGGAAAGGAGCCGGCCCGGATCGGCTGCACAGCCTCGTGTCAGCCGGACTCGGTCTGTCACCCAGCTGAGGAGCATCGGAGCCTCGCAGCGTTTTTAAGTTTGCGGTGAGGAGGGGGTTGCAGGCAACTCCAAGAGAGAGGGGCTGCCGGTGTCCGATTGTGTTGGGTTAGAATCTGCCAGGGAGCTCGGGTGTCTCGGAGCCTTGTGGTATATGCGGAGTCTGGGTTGGGATCGGGATTACTCATTTTGGGAGAATTTTCGAGTATTTTGGAACTTGTTTTTGCAGGCTGCTTCGTTAGGGAAGTGAGTGTTTGCAATTGGTTTTTGCGAGCTGTTGTGATTAAGGGAGCTACTGTAGTGGAGTTAAGCGAGGAGCTCGGCTTTGTTTTGGGGATTGCTCAGTTTGGACATTTTAAGTGCCTTCATAATTGGTTTTTGGCAAAGCCGAGGGCCCTGTTATTTTTGTAATCAAAGTGACGTGTTCCGCCCAGGGTTGTTAAGGGAGCCAGTGGCAGCTCCTACCTACGAATTCACAGAGACCTCGGCTGCCACACTTTAGGAGGGAAATAGCGCCTACCTAGAAGAGGCCTCAGGCCTCTATGCCTTCTGGCTTTTTCAGTCACTCAAGGGCCAGCGTCTGTCTTTATGCCACCGAGCCTGCTGCTATTCGGAGCGGGGTGCAGCTATCCATGAGCTGACGGGCTGTGAATACAGCTCTCTGATGGATGTCACATGCAGTTTTTCCGTGTCCCTAGATAGATCATGAAGTCTGTGTGTTCTCTTTTGTACTTCCAGTCACCGGTGTATTCAACTGTGTAGCCTTTGACCGTTTCATACATGTGCATGTAACTTGCATGATCAAGGTAACTATTAGCAGCAATACTACGTGTCTCTCGGACATCTTTCAAGTGCTCACTGTCTTTTTTCCCCAGCACCCCTCCCTCCCTCTCCCCCAAGGGGCGGCAATCTGAGGGATAGCCCCTGAGCTCATCATAAGCGTTGAAGCTGTTAACAAAAGCTGGAAACCGTGTCTTTTCAGGGGTCTCCAGCTTGCTTTACCTACACAATGTGATATCAACTTTTCATTTGCAGACCTTGAGAGGAGAGCTGGTACTGTGTGAATCATGGTATCATGTGAGCTGGCAGGTTTGAAGGCAGGGTTTGTATGAATCTAGTGACAGGGGCAACAGTGAAAATGGTCCTCTTTTTATTTTTGAGTTTGAGGCTTGTTGCATGCGTTTCTGTTACCCTCTTCACAATGATTTTACATTTAGGCTAGAACACAAACATGCATCGATTAAGCCAAAAGTTCTGGTGCTGGCTGCCAGCATTTGGGCAATTCTTGTTTTGTTTTGTCATGGTTTTTGTAAAACGTCATTGTTTGGGAATCTGCCTGCCTCTCATTAAGTCTGAAAATAAACTATGGTTAAAGGCAAAAGTTTTTTCTGGTCTCCAAAAAGTAGACATTACCATGGTGCACCTGGCACTAAAGGGAACCACCTTGTGTGTGAATGTGCTCCTTGTGAAAGGGCAGCATGCCGTAACTCATTGTGAAGACAGTAAATGGTTAAAGTGGGCTAACATTGCCCCTTGATGCATACTGGAATGGGGGGGGGGCTAGAAAAGTGTGAATGACTCAATCACATACTAATGTATGAAGTTTGGCTTAAAAGCCTAAGGGCAACAATGTTGTATATACCTTTAATTAAATCAAAAGGTTTTGACTAACACAGACCTAAAGAAGCTGTTGGTCTGGCATTGACTGCTAGCCGATCCTTCGAGAAAGTAAACAAACAAGGAAGGAAGGAACAAAGAAAAACAAGCAGACCAAAAGTAAGGAAGGCAGACAAGTAAGAATGAAAGCAGGGTAAAAACAAAAGGAATGAAGGCAAAAAAGAAAGAATGTAAGCCAGGAGACAAAGAAGGGATGGAAATGAGGCAAAAAGGAGGAAATAAGGGAAGATGGAAAGACGGCAAAAGCAGAGGAAAAGAACAAAGGAAAGAATGAGAGAAAGAACGAACTAAAGAAAGGAAAGATCAAAGGTAAAACAGAAGGAAAAAATGAAAGAAGGAAAACAGAAAGCACGAAGGAAAAAAGAAATCAAGAAAAAAGGAAAGTACAGAGATAAAACAGAAAGAAAGAAAGGAAGAAAGTACAAAGTCAAGAGGAAAAAAACAAATAACAAAGGAAAGAAGGCTAAAAAGGTAGAAAGAAGGAAAAAGAAGAAAAAAAAGCAAGGCAAAGGAAAGTAATAAAGAAGAAGGAACGAAAAAAAGAAAGCAGGTAAGAAAGTAAGAAGTTAACAAATAATTAAAGGAAAAAGAAAAAGAAAGAAGAGAATAATAAAGAAAGACTGAAAAAAGGAAAGGAGGAAGGAAAGAAGAAAGATGAATTAAGTAAAGAAAAAGTAAAGAATGAAAACATAAAGAATGCAAAAAATAAAGAAAGAGAAAGAATGAGTGGATAAAGGAAAGAATGTAGAAAGAAAGGAAAGAAAGAGAGAAAGAAAGAAGGAAAGAAATACTGAAAGAAAGAAAGAAGAGTGAAAAATAAAACAAAAAGAAGGAAAGAAGAAAGAAAGAATGAAGGAAAAAAGGAAAAAGCAAAAAATAAAGAAAAATAGAGAGAAAGAATGAAGGGAAGAAGAAAAAGAAAGAATGAATGAAAAAAAGAAAAAGGAAAAAAGGGGAAGAGGGAAGAAAGAAAAAGGAAAGGCAAAGAAGAAAGAAAGGAGGAGAAAGGAAAAAAGAAGGCAAAAAAGGAAGAAAAGGAAAGTAGTAAAGAAGAAGGGAAAGAAAGAAGGAAGGAAAGAAGTAGGCAATATAAAATATTAGATACTAAAGCCCAAATTACACATCACATATGTTTAAACAAAACAGTTACGAGTGTGCTCTAAATTAAACAGCATAACAGTTTTTTTCCTGGGCTTAGTTTATCAAACAACCATTGGTGAAAGAGAGTCCAGGAAAACAATATGATGTGCTGTGAAATAGCAACAGTCCACCTTTAAGGAAATTTACAACAGTATTGGAAGGACGATAGAAGGACGGTGACAAGACAGAGCTGCTCTTCTGGTGTGGAGCCCAAACATCTATAGGTGTACTTCCTCCTAACTTCTGGCCCAGGTCATTTGAGGGGCCTGTTGTTCCCGTCATATTGGTTCAGAATTTGGGAGTTATGTTTGATGATAAACTTAGTATGGAGAGTCACATGAATAAAACAGCAGGTACTTGCATTGCGCTCTTGAGAACCCTGCAGAAGACCCTGCCGGTGCTCTGCCATTCCTCTAGAGCCTTGGTAGTCCGTAGTGTCATTGTTAGTTACCTGGACTACTGTAATGCTCTGCTACTGGATGCATCACAGTATTTAATACACCGCCTGTCGAGGGTTCATGTTGCAGCAGGTAAAATTGCCCTGAACAGACCTTGGAGAGCCTCTACCTCCTTGGCATTGAAGGAGAGACACTGGCTAACGTTTAAGCAAATAATCTGGTTTAAATCAGTTTACATTGTATTCAAAGCCTTTCAGGAGATAGGCCCTCTTCGGGCGCAAAAGGGGCTGAGAAGGTACACTTCCAAAAGACCTCTTCGATCTGCATCAGCCAATCTGTTATGTGTGTCTAAGTTCAGGAAATCCAGACAAGGTGGCCGGGCCTTTATGGTCAGTGCAGCCAAGCTCTGGAATTCACTTCACCCCTCATTAGGATCCATGACCGATGTGTTGCAGTTCAGGAGGGCGCTTAAGACTTGACTCTTTCCTAAGTAACTTTGAGTCAAAGTTGTCTTTCATCTTTAGGGGCTCTAACTCTGTTCTCTTTGGGTTTTTTCTATTTCTTCTGTGTCTCTCATTATCGTTAAAGGCCAATGCCAGTATACCAGTTTGGTGACAGAGCGCTTCATAAAATCCGTATTTCCATATTTCAACTTTATTTCGGTCATAGACCATAAAAGTGCAAGTGCGGTATGCATCATACAAAACAATTTAAAAACCAATACAAAAAATATCTCTCAAAACATATAATACAATCCATTATGCATTAATACATTAATAACTAGTTAAAAAAAGAAAATATCAATCGAGACATAATCTAAATATCCATTATAATTTTTTAAATTAACATGGTTGTGGATATGGAACCGAGACAACAAAAGCCTTTGCCTAATCCAATAGGGGGACAAGGCCCTCAATGCTGGCTGGGTTCTATGAATATTTGCACACTCATGGGCGATGAGAGATTTTCAACTAAACATAAAACATGGAAACATAATTGAATTAAAAACATTATAGATAGTGTTAGATAAAAGAAAGAAAAAAAACAATTAAGGACATGTGCAATGGACTCACCCTTTCAGCAGATGCCTTCTAATTGTCCACATGTGTTCCAAGAACTTGGCAACAGAGCAAATGATCACCAGGCTAGGACTAACCCTGGGCTTAGTTCGCGAAGTAGCGCTATGCTTAGCTACGCGAAGTGCACTTCGCACTACGCGAGCTATGCGTAGCACTACGCAAACTGCATAGTACCCTGTTCGCAATGACTGCACTGTACCGGATGCTTGTCCGCACCCTGCAATCATTGAAAAAGGCATTTTGCACAGTGCGAGCTGTCTTTTACGCCGCTCGAGTAGATTTTTACTCGAGCGGCAGCTTTCCCAATGCGGACTGGTAGTTTCTCATCCCGAGCGGCCGCGAGCATACGCGACCACTCGCAATGAGAAACCTGACCTCCCTGCGTTGAGAATCTCGCTGGGAGGTTTATTTTCCACGCTCGCAAACTGCAACTTGATGTTGCTGATCTCGAACAAGAAAAAAGTCTCGCCAGGATGTAATTTTGCTTGCTAGTGGTCCCCAACTTGACGCTGAGGACCGTGAGCAAGCAAAAAATGACCGCTGCACTACGCTACACTACGCGTGTTTGCACTGTGCTACATGCAGTTCGCGTAGTGCGAAGTAGGGCAAACTTTGTAAACTACGTGAGCGTAGCATAGTGCTTTGCCCAGGGTTAGCTAGAATCTGATCTTAATATACAAAGTGCCTCGACATGGCGACGTGTGCCCAGTTGCTTGCAAATTGGCTTCAGCCATTTACCTCTCAGACAGGAGTACTTAAAACAAACAAAGAACACATGGGCAACAGACTCTATTGCAGAAGGGCATCTGGGGCAAAACTGTGAAGAAGTGGATGACTGTCGCCAGGTACAAGTGAACGAGTTTGAAGGGAGTGAACCAAACCGGAACTTCATTTAGAGTTTCTTGTCCTGAATGTAGTGATGATTTCAAAATATTCTTTGTATGAACCAATCATTTTAAAATTCATGAACTCCTTGCGTAGGCATTTCCACGAGGGGCTAGTGGATAAACCATGTGCAAGCCAACGCTGCTCGCCTCTCAGAATTTATTGTTAACACGGACTTTCAGAAGAGGGCTTTAATGCCCGCCCCTCATTCCCATTGGCTGGTGTCACCGTCTACCATTGGAAATTAGGGTTTTTGTAGACGCCCATTGGCCTCCCAGCCGGACTCAGTGGCCTGCTTTGCGTCTGTCGCAAAGCACTTTCTTATCTTTATGGGGCCATGTGTTTCTAACACATAACCCCATAAAGATAAGATATGGATGATTGTTTTTTCTGCTCGCATGCTGTGGGCATGAAATGCGTACATGTTGTGGTGAGAGTCATCTGTGTGTTTTATATTATAACTATTATATTTGTGAACTTTGCAGTTCAGTTAAAGTAAAGTAGGTAGCAGAGTCTTGTATTCAAGGACACGTGTATTACACCCCCATAACTGTATCAAACTTTTAAAGAATCAAATAGAATGCTGAGCTGCCTTTCGCCAATTGTCCTGTAACAACGGACAGAAACAGTCTCAACTGCATGGCAAATTTATTTTTCCTGTGTTTCAAGTTAATTAGGGGCACGGGTGGGGCAGTGCGTCTTCGCTGTCACAGGGCTTGAGACCCGCTGAAAGAGACCGAAGGTGTGCTCTTCGTTTGGTTGTAGACAGATATGCTCTAGAAAGGGACTTACAAAACCTTTTTAGAAAAGTTAGACTGCAAGTATTTTTTGATGGTAAAGATAAACAACTTAGACCCAATAAGTCAGGACTCAAAAATAAATCTACCTGGACTCCATCCCTTAACACAGTACACAAAGATATAGAGGCCTTTGAGAGATCTATTGATAAAAGTATAGATAATCTTCTTAAACAAAAGATCTGGACACCTTTTAATTTGAGTAAAGAGGAGAAAAGGGCATTAGAACTCCTCGAAAAAAATGAGACCCTGACAATCAAACCAGCTGACAAAGGGGGAAGTATAGTGCTCATGGACAGTAATGATTATAATAATAGAATGTATAAACTTTTAAATAATAGTGAACACTATAGAAAATCAAATAGGGATGAATGGCATACTTTAAAAGAAGAAATAGGAAGAATGCTCAGACTTGCCAAAGATGACAATATAATATGTGAGGATGAATTTGCATTTCTGATGAACTCAGATCCCTTAATCCCGGCACTATATGGCCTACCGAAGGTACACAAGGACCTCAAAGATCCACCCATGAGACCAATAGTATCGTGTATAGGATCCCTCACAGAACCCTTAAGCAAATATGTAGAGGTCTTTTTACAACCCCTAGTCCAACAACAGAAAGCGTATATCAAAGATACGACCTTTATGATTAAAAAAGTAGAAGGATTAACGTTTGGAAAGGGGCGACCACTCGGTCCCCCCGAACGTATGGTTGGGTGCCCCGATCCTCCCGGGAAACCATTTTGGGCGGGGGGCGTGTCTCGGCTGGTATGCCCGAAGCAGCGTAGCCGGGGGGCGCCTTTTCCCGCCCAAGAGGGGTTGTCCTAGACACCTACACCGATGACCACGCCCAGTAGGCGTACCGGAGGAGGGTACACGCCCTCCCGCAGAAGAATAAATAGAGCGGGAATCCGAAGAAGCGTCCTTTTGTTCCTGTGCTCTGAAGGCTGCACCCACTCGTTGCTCGTGAGCCCTCGACGGAACAAGCAGCAATTTTGAGAACTTATAATTCTTGTGTTTCTCTTTCAGTTATTCGAAGTCGAAGAGTCCAGGACCTCGTTGATCGTCTAGGAGCGGATACTCAAAACCATGGCTGGCAAGAAGGCAGAAAAGGGTTCAGAGACGGATAAGGTGCTACGCCTGTTGTCGAACCGGATGGCTTGCATGGACCGGAAACTCGGACAAGTCCAATCGATCGGTCGAGGTTTGGCGGAGGTCAAAAAACAACTGGCTGCACTGAGCAATCCTGGTAACCCTAAGAAGGTAATAGGCCCGGCCTTGCCGGGAATCATCCCCGAGGGTAGAGGGAAGCGGGTCAAGAAGAGGGTGGTTTCAGGGGAGGTTCCGGTCCCAGAGGTACCCCCGGCCGCCCCTGTCACACCGGCAGACAACCCGGTACCAATCCCAGACACGGGTCAACCGATCCCGGTAGTGATTACCCCTGCTAACGATGAGGAAATGCCTCCTGAATTGGCCACCCAGTTGGCTGCATGGCTCAATAAAAAGGCAGGGGTGCCGTGGCACCTGGAGACACGGCCGAAGAGGCCAAGCTACTAATCCAGCAATTGCGGCAGTCGAGAGATGCCGCAAAGGCGAATCTTCCTCTTGTTTCCCCACAGGTGGCACCGGTAGGACCTGCAGTTGGTCTCGAGTAACGGCGGGAACAACGACCGAACCGGGTAAGCTCGCTTTGCCAATGGCAGGGGAGGGCTCATTACCCTCAAGGCGGGAGAGGGTGGCACAGCACATCCCTATGGCCACAAAAGAGTTAATATGGGGAGACAAATACGTCAATATGTTTTCATTATTAACTGACCATTGCGAGATGGAATATGCTAAAACCCAGAAAGATTTGTGGCACCCGAGCGTGTGGCGCGCCAAGATGGCGGAATTCAGGGTGGATGAAACGGTAACGAATTGGGTGAAGGCCTTTGCAATATTTACTGCAGTTATGGGGGAACGTAAACCCGAGGTGTTAACTGAACTGTCTTGCTATCAAACTCGTATTATGGAAAGGTTATGACATGAAATTCCGAAAAGCGAAAGAATATGATGCCTCTCTGACATGGGACTGCCTCGACTCGGTCTCATGGCATAAGCAGCTCCTGCCAGGGGCGGCAGGTACATCCTCGCCGGGCGGGAGTGGGTCGGGGGTCTTCCGCCAAAACCCCGCGGTGCCCTTTCGAGCAGGCGCCGGTGGCGATCACCAGCCGAAAACCGGCGGGAATGGCGGCAAGCGGGGGGTCTGTTGGGGCTTCAATCGAGGCAACTGTAACAGACCGCAAGGAACATGTAGGTTCAAGCATGTGTGTGCGGGCTGTGGGAATTCCTCACACCCGGAGAGTTCATGTAGATCAAAAAATAACGGGACGGGAGGAAGGGGGGGTCCAAGCAGGAGTAAGGTAGACCGTTGTGACCAATTGCCTACACCCGTTGATCTCATGGCTATGACTCCTTAGTTGAACAAATACCCTGATCATGTCTCCGCTGGGGTGTTGAGGAAGGGATTCTTGCACGGCTTCCACATCCCGGCAGGGGATTTTCGAGGGGACTCCTTTTGTAAAAACCAGTTATCGGCGCAACATAACCCAAGTGTGGTAGAGAGAAAAATTGCGAAAGAAGTCAGCTTAGGGCGAGTGGCAGGGCCTTTTCATCGCCCACCGGTGGCGGATTTCATCTGTTCCCCGTTAGGGGTTGTTCCGAAGAACGACCCAGGGGAGTTTAGACTTATTCATAACCTGTCTGCTCCAAGGGGTTCCTCGGTGAACGAGGCCATTGACCCAGAAGTTTGTTCAGTGCGGTACGCATCGTTCGATGATGCCGTGGCCATGTTAAATCGCCTGGGCCCGGGGCGCTGATGGCGAAATCAGATATCGAATCGGCGTTCCGGTTGCTCCCGGTACACCCACAGGATCAGCGCTTGCTAGGTTTTGCATTTCACAGGAGTCATTACATGGATAAATGCATGCCTATGGGTTGCTCTATTTCTTGTGCCTATTTTGAAATGTTCAGCTGTTTTTTAGAGTGGGAATTCACCGAGGCCACAGGGCATAGGCATGTTATGCATTATCTCGATGACTTCCTGTTTTTGGGAGCAGCCGGCGATACGAAATGTGCGCAGGCGCTGCACGACTTCTGCATCCTCATGAGGGAGTTTGGAGTCCCATTGGCACCAGGTAAGACGGTTGGCCCATCTACTTCACTGGAGTTTCTGGGAATTGAGCTCGATTCTGTGGAGGGATGTTTCCGTTTGCCGATGGGAAAGGTGGCCAAGTTTAGGGCTTCCTTGAAGCTATGCCTTGGTAAGGAGAAAGCGACCCTGCACCAGTTGCAACAAACAGTGGGTCAGCTTAACTTTGCCTTGAGGGTGATACCAATGGCCCGCCCCTTCTCTCGCTCTATTGCACAAGCTATGGTTGGTCTCAAAGAAGGACACCACCGTACAAGACTGTCTGCAGAGGTTCGCCAGGATATGCGCATTTGGTTGGCATTTCTGGCGACTTCAACGGTCGAGTAGTGTTGAACAAGCCGCCAGCGTCTTCAGATGAGCTAGGTCTGTGGACTGACTCGGCGGGGAGCGTGGGATTTGGCGCCATTTTTGGTAATCGATGGTCGGCGCAAACATGGCCGGCGTGGTGGCACTCCAGCGGTCTCACAAGTAACATTGGGTTCCTGGAGCTATTCCCCATTTTTGTTGCTCTGATGGCATGGCCAGACGATTTTAGGGACCGCTCAGTGGTGTTTTGGTCTGATAATATGACTGTTGTCGAATGCATTAACCAACAGGCAGCACGCTGCAAATGGATCTTGAGATTGTTGAAAGAAGTTGTGCTGCTTTGCATTAGACTGAATGTACAGTTCAGGGCGAAACATGTGCCGGGTGTACTGAATCATGCGGCTGATGCACTCTCTCGTTCACATATGCAGGCGTTCAGGGGTTATCTACCTACAGCGGACCTAGTGGCGGCACCATTCCCCGAAGCACTTTGGCTAATCGGTGCCCCGGATTACAAGACCTCGTGGCAGCAAGCTTAGCCCCCAGGACGAGGAAGGCATACGAAGGAGCGTTTCGTTCCTATTGCACATTTTTGGGTCCGACAGGGAATCAGAACTGGGGTCAGGAGGAATCCTTCCTGGGGTTCCTGGTAGCACTGCACAGAGAATGCCGATCAGCGGCAACGGCCAATAGGCATAGGGCGGCCATTTCATTCATGGCGCAGGTGCATGGCATAAAAGACCCAACGGGCTCCTTTTTGGTGAGAAAAGCCCTTCGCGGCTGGCAGCGCCTCGAGGGTCGCAAGCAAGATGAAAGGCGCCCGATTGGCTTAGATCAGTTGTCCCTACTCCTAGCGAAACTAGACGAGACATGCTCCTCCCAATTCGAAGCAGTTCTGTTCCGGGCAGCTTTCGCATTAGCGTTCCATGGGGCTATGCGGGTGAGCGAACTGGTCGCAAGGAATAAGAAAGACGTTGAGGGTGGTTTGTGCAGGGATCACGTCCAAATTAGGGGTGATTCGATGGTGGTCGCGATAGCCAGGTCCAAGACCGACCAAGGGGCTATGGGAAATAGTTTTGTTGTGCAGCGCGCGCGAGGGTCCCCCACGTGCCCGATAATGTGTATAGAGGAATACTTGGCACTAAGGGCGGCTACATGGGGGGGGAGTCTGCTGAGGCACAAGGATGGCACCCCACTGACGCGGTTTCAGTTCCAGAGGGTACTAGCACTGACAATCGCTGCTGATGGACCCGTGCGATTTTGGGACCCACTCCTTTAGGATAGGGGCTGCTACTGAGGCTACAGCCAGGGGTCAGAGTGCGGATGAAGTGAAACAGTTGGGACGATGGTCCTCGAATTGCTTCAAAAGGTATGTGCGATTGCACATGTTGTAAAGATCAATTGACATGCACTCACGCTTCTTGTCTTTTGTTTTAATTACAGTTTCGCGAGCCTGTCACGCGGGGCGGAATTTGCAGTCGACCCAGTACCAGGAGACCAGCGGTCATGGATCACCGTCTAGAGAGAGAGTGGTATGGGTCGTGGGCCACTCATACGTGAGGCGCCCCGGGGACGTATTCAAAGCAGGTGACGCGACTCACGCAGCTGGGAAATACGGGTACAGAGTGACCTTCCATGGGAAGGGCGGGCTCTGTTTTGACCAATTCGAGTCATTTGTTGAGGGTCTCTTAGGGCGGCAATGGTCACCGCCATCTGTAGTCATAGTACACTTGGGGGGCAATGACTTGGTGACACTGGGTAGACGAGTGTTGTTTGAACAAGTTTTGTCTGCTGTTAGCTGGTTGGCGAAAAGAATCCCGGGGTGCACGATTGCCTGGTCCCACATGATTCCCAGGAAGGTATGGCGGGGGGGCCTTTCGGTGTCAGCACTGAACCATTCGGTGAAGAGGGTTAACAATAAAATTGGTAGATTGTTTCACTCGTCGCAGTTGCATAGCATTCCTCATGGGTGTATTCGGGGTGATCACATGTATCTGAATGATGGGGTTCACCTGTCCCGGGAGGGGAATGATTTACTCATAGGAGACTTCATAGCATGGCTAAGGGGTTTGAGATAGCATGACCTTTAGGAGGAGTAGGGGGGGCCGGATAGTCGGTCAACTATCCGGCCTGTGGCGGTAAGGTCATGATCGGTGAGCAGTAATTTCAAGGTCCCTAGAGGTGGGCGCCACCCAGAATGGATGGGAGCGCCTGGGGGGAGGCGGCCATTGGCCCCTCCCACGGGGAGGAGGCACCCACTAAGGATGGGTCGCCTAAGGGGAGACGGTCATAGGCCCCTCCCAGGGGAGGAGGCGGCTATATGCCCCTCCTACTAATTTCCCGGGGCCCGGATATCCGCGACGGCGGATAGAGAGTGTGGGGATGGGGGGAGTCCACGCTGTCCTTCCTACAGATACCTCACACGGGAACTCGGACGACCTTTAAGATGGCGTCGAGTGGAAAGGGGGCCCCCACCACGACAAGGGAAGTTACAGTTGGCAATGAGGGTAGAGTCCTCTGCGCATGCGCCACTCACACCGTGAGGGCGAGAGTTTTGGTAGTAGGGATCTGACACCGGTTAAGACCTTGCCGTTGGCCCTTAATGCTAGGATGTACAATTTTAATTTAGAATGTATGCATTTGCAGGATGTTAGACTCGGCTAGGAAACCTTTGTATTAAAGATCTGTTAAGGTTAGCCAAAGAACATGTCTTCATCGAAATGTAATAAATGTAAAATTGTACATGATTATGAAACTTTTATTTAATGTTTTAAATTTTGTTTCATATTTTAATAAATACGGCCGGGAGGGTGACTCCCTCCCGCCTTCCAAAAGTTCAAGACTGCGTCCGACTTCCCATCCTTGGGGATTGTGTTGGGAGGGGGTGACGGGCATCCCGGCCATATGGAAAGGGGCGACCACTCGGTCCCCCCGAACGTATGGTTGGGTGCCCCGATCCTCCCGGGAAACCATTTTGGGCGGGGGACGTGTCTCGGCTGGTATGCCCGAAGCGGCGTAGCCGGGGCGCGCCTTTTCCCGCCCAAGAGGGGTTGTCCTAGACACCTACACCGATGACCATGCCCAGTAGGCGTACCGGAGGAGGGTACACGCCCTCCCGCAGAAGAATAAATAGAGCGGGAATCCGAAGAAGCGTCCTCTTGTTCCTGTGCTCTGAAGGCTGCACCCACTCGTTGCTCCTGAGCCGTCGACGGAACAAGCAGCAATTTTGACCCACCCACCAGCCCCTTATGGCAATGTTTGTTTTGTAATAAAGTTTTGCTGAGTTAGCCCCCTTTTTTCCTTTGAAGAAAAGTAAAGGAATGTTTAGGTTAAGGATGTGACTTCTGTCTGTAGGATACTGTTTTTTCTTTTTAGGAGTAAACAGTCTTGATACAATTAGGCATGCTGAATTTTTTCCTTCCTTAGTAGGTGAACAACTGTCGTATTTATTTTTTGGTCGGGCGGTAAGGTCATGATCGGTGAGCAGTAATTTCAAGGTCCCTAGAGGGGGGCGCCACCCAGAATGGATGGGAGCGCCCGGGGGGAGGCGGCCATTGGCCCCTCCCACGGGGAGGCGGCACCCACTAAGGATGGGTCGCCTAAGGGGAGACGGCCATAGGCCCCTCCCAGGGGAGGAGGCGGCTATATGCCCCTCCTACTAATTTCCCGGGGGCCGGATATCCGCGACGGCGGATAGAGAGTGTGGGGATGGGGGGGAGTCCACGCTGTCCTTCCTACAGATACCTCACACGGGAACTCAGACGACCTTTAAGATGGCGTCGAGTGGAAAGGGGGCCCCCACCACGACAAGGGAAGTTACAGTTGGCAATGAGGGTAGAGTCCTCTGCGCATGCGCCACTCACACCGTGAGGGCGAGAGTTTTGGTAGTAGGGATCTGACACCGGTTAAGACCTTGCCGTTGGCCCTTAATGCTAGGATGTACAATTTTAATTTAAAATGTATGCATTTGCAGGATGTTAGACTCGGCTAGGAAACCTTTGTATTAGAGATCTGTTAAGGTTAGCCAAAGAGCATGTCTTCATCGAAATGTAATAAATGTAAAATTGTACATGATTATGAAACTTTTATTTAATGTTTTAAATTTTGTTTCATATTTTAATAAATACGGCCGGGAGGGTGACTCCCTCCCGCCTTCCAAAAGTTCAAGACTGCGTCCGACTTCCCATCCTTGGGGATTGTGTTGGGAGGGGTGACGGGCATCCCGGCCATATGACCCAGATACACAAGTGTTAGTGACTTTGGACATCGAAGCACTTTACACAAATATCCCGCAGGATAGTACCATTGAGATTATGGAAGAGATTTTAAGTAACAACCAACAGGATCTATCAGACCATCAGACATTCATTTTAGACTGTATTACTGTAATCCTCAAGAACAACATTTTTCTGTTCAAAGATGACTTTTTGAGACAGATCAAGGGTACCAGCATGGGGGCCACATGTGCCCCCAGTCTGGCCTGTCTATATGTCTCCAGATTTGAAGACAAACACATCTATAATCCAGCCGCCCCATTCTATGAAAACATCTCAGAATGGGGACGATATATAGATAATATATTCTTTATCTGGACAGGAGACATGGATACTCTGAAAGACTTCTTACTCTGGTTAAATCTGGGGGATGCGAACCTTAAATTCACATCATATATAAGCAAACAATACGTAGAATTTCTTGACATTATTATCAAACAGACAGATGGCCACCTGGCTGTGGAGTTATACACAAAACCCACAGATAGGAACACCATGCTGCACTTCGATAGTAACCATCCTGCATCGCAGAAGAATAACATTCCCTTCGGACAATTTCTGAGGCTAAAAAGAAACTGCACCTCCATGCAAGACTATGAAAGACATGCGGCAACCCTGAAAATTGAATTCCTAGAGAGGGGCTACCCCAAAAGGATGATTAGGCATGCCTAAAAACGGGCTAAATATTTCAACAGAGACAATTTGTTCCTACCAAAGGAGAATGCCCAAGAAAATCAGCAATCAATCATGTTTGTAACCAATTTCTCACAAGTTAGTCATAAGGTTAAAAACATTATAAATAGAAATTGGCATTTAGTGAGGGATAAAACCCAGATTCCAATTCCAAAGCCCATCTTCTCATACGGAAGAAATAAAACAATTAGGAATTCTCTTGTGCACACATACAGAGAAAGTGCCAAGAATTCCCAACCGACCTTTAATGACACCCCCCTACCAACGGGAACATACCCCTCTTTGGGATAAAGTAACTGCGCAAGCATTATTAAAGGCAACAAAGTAACAGTAAGTGAAAGGTCAGCCAATATAAAAAGCTTCATGAACTGTAGGACAAAAAATGTTATCTATTTGATCCAATGTCCTTGCCAGAAATCATACATAGGTGAGACGTCCAAGAAGATTAGGTTACGCCTTAATGAGCATCGATCAGCCATAAGAAATAACAAAGTAGGGGCACCCCTTACTGAGCATTGGCGCTTGGCCGGACACCACATTGATGATCTGAAATGGTGCGGGCTAGAAAAAATCACAGGAAACAAGAGAGGTGGTAATTTAGACAACAAGAGAAAAAGAAGGGAACAATTCTACATGTCTTCCTTTAACAGGGTAAGATGTGGTCGGAACTCTAGAGAGGATTGGGAGAAATTAATCAAGGAATAAAGAGACTTTAGAATATATAGGGCATAATACGCATAAATATGCATAAACACACTAGGATAGCGGTTTATTGATGATTATAGAATAACAGCGCAAATTCAAAACAGGCAAGAAATAGGCGATACCGCAGGGCCGACAAAGTATCAAACAATATAAATTCATTGGTCCGCATAAATACACTAAGACAACGGTTTATTGATAATCATAGAATAACAGCGCATATTTAAAATAGGCACGAATAATGTGATACCGCATGGCCAACAAAGCATCACAGAATATAAATTTATTGGTCCGTAAACAAAGTAACATAGAAATTTTAAGACGCCCTTTTTTCTTAGGAATGCAAAGATACACTAGGAATCTTGCAATCACTTTTGAATTGCGATGTTTCACCAAAAAGAGGGAAATATTAACTTAAGCGCCAATACTTTCCCACTACGACAACAAAAAGTATCCCTATGGTAACGCATTCGGTATCAGAACCAATGAGCTTAGCCAAGTGCAACAGATTCGTCGAATAGGAGCGGGCTGGGAGAGGCAGTAGTATCCATAGCAACTCTGACAGCATTGACGAATTTTCGACCAATCAGGGTCGGGGAGAAAGGCGCCCAATCCCTCGGCGTTTACCATATAAGCAGGGAATACCGCAGCTGGGTATATCTCTTGAATGCCGTGTGAATGAGACGAGGACAGGCTGCCAGGAAACAGGAGCAGGGAGGCCGTAAGCAGAAACGAAGGTGAGCAAAATAGTGAGACTGTGGGTTTGTTTTAACTAGTTACCCTGTAGCTTAAGTTTAGTTAAATCGGCCTTCTAACAGACAAGAACGGGAGGATAAGGTCGTGCGATAAGGAGCGCGAGTGAGCAAAATAGTGAGACTGTGGGTTTGTTTTAACTACTTACCCTGTAGCTTAAGTTTAGTTAAATCGGCCTTCTAACAGACAAGAACTGGAGGATAAGGTCGTGCGATACGGAGCGCGAGTAGAAATTAGCGCCCTGAACGCGATGAGCGTAGAACAATCTCACTATGTTTTGAATGAACTACTAGCAAAGAGAGAAGCAGGGCGTACTAGATAAAAAAACGAATCGAAAATATAGAGCGGACAAGGATGACATGCAATTACTTAGAATAGTGAAAACCTAACCTTGGGTTACCTAGTCTAGCCCTACGATGTAAATCGGATATAACAGTGAAAGTAAAGCACACACATGAAACTAAGAGGTAGGCCATCATGTAATATGAGATAAACTAATTTAACCAATACTCCCACAGTGAACGACAACCCGGTGAGGCCGACCCCTAACGTGTTGATCGCTTTTCCGTTAAACGCTGACCTAATTGAAAGAGTTTTCCGACTGCAGTGATTGATCACCCAGTTCTTATGGTGAGTGAAATTGTGGTGTAATTTGGAAATTAAATCAGACCGCTTTACAATAATTTGTTTTTATACTTATAATTATAACAAGGGAATTAATTATAACCCTGCAGGGAGAATATTGCCGACAACCCTCATAAAAACGGTGGCTCCTTCTGGCAGCTAAATCCGGCAGGATTATATCCTATATACAGGTACAAGGCTGACCATAGTGAACTAACCAAGAGTACGTAAATATGGGTAATGGTAATTTAAAACAACCCCCGCTATTATTTCATTATATCAACAGATACGAACAATGCACACCATGTCCACCAAAGGAGATATATAAATAAATGTAAACGAAACCAAAAGGAAATTGAATTCACTCCTCTGGTATTAGGTACGTAATAACGATATCGCCCACCTAGTATAAACTGATGGTGATTGATAATACTTATAAGTCACTGGCAACTTTTATGTCTTTATTTAGAGACAGCACATTTTGCGTATTGATATTAGCATCTTGTGATCTGCCAATCGTCCATATTCACACAGGTCTTTTCGTTTAATCAACATTTTGCACATGGGCAATAACTCCATCTGGATTAATAAGGTATGCATGCATTATATGACACGTCATACTTCTTTTAGTGGTGGTACTATGGGGGGTTTTTAAGCATTGGATACAGTTCCAAGGGAAAGGCAAACAAAGTGTTTAACAATGTGTACATAATAATTGTCAATACAAAACAAATGCAAAAGAGAACAATGGTATAGAACATGAGCTTACCGTGTACCCAATTGTATATGTAGATAAAAAAATTGGCATTTTTCATATCAAGATGTAAAACATCAGTGTGACAAACTGGGTAAATGAAATGTGTTCATATATAGATGAAAAGATCGTATTCAATCAAAATTGTTTGGTAACTCTGTGTTTCTTAATGTTTTAATTGTTTAGAATCAGTCCTGAGGAAGGTGTACTAAAAGAAAGCCGAAACGCCGCGTTGACCTTTTGATTCTTTTCGTTTTAATACAATTTATAAAAAAAAATGTTTTAATATGTCCATTGCAAAATGTTTTTAATGATGGTTTTAATATGAATTGTGAACTGTAAATTGATAAAGTGTAATAAAATTGAAAAATAATGTTACCAAATATATATTGTGACAAGTCTTAATTAAATTCGTAGTCTTTTTTGAAAGTATTGCAAATAATTATACAGAACCTGTCATTACCCGTGTTTGTCCTCGATACTATAGTGCGTAACTGCTGTATATTGATAATTGATCACACTTTATTGTACCTTTGCGTTTCCCGCCGACCTCTCGGCATGCCCATTTAACTACTATACCCATATCACCAACACTAAAATAGGACAAATCCTCTTTGTCCACCGGTTTGGGACTTTTTTATTTTCTTAATACTGTCTTTCCCCCCAGTCCCTTATAACTCTGTGTGGGGTCCTCCTTTTTCTCCAATTACACTCGGCTTGTTAGCTGAGGAGGTTTCACTTTTGACTGCAAATTAGCAGATTGGTAAATTTAAGAATACCTTAATACTAATATATAAAAATAATAACTAAGATATTCAGATGGAAGGGATAAAGACATACACCTTCTCTGAAGACCAATTCAATAAACTCATTAATAACAAATCTAGGAATACAACCACAGTGAGATTAGATCAATCAGATGAAGAACAATGGGAGAAACTGTGGAACCTAAAAAAGAAAGTTGTAAGGGCGGAACTCCACGCAGAGTTCTTGGTAGAATACTGTAAAAATGGGGTTATACCCAAGGGCCTTCAGGTCACAAATGAGCCAGGGATCTTTATAACAGATAAAAAATTCATAGAAAGGTGGACACTTGTGGCCAATCGCTGCAGAAGGGATTGGATCCTGTTAATAATAGAGACGGCAAATGAATTTCTAGTTATCGAACGGAGGGAGATTGAAGAATTGGAGAGCCAATTAAAAGATAGCACAGCGTTAAAAGATGCCAAAGCAAAATTAGATGAAATTCAAAATGATATAGCAGGATATAATGAATATCTAATTAAGAAGAAGAGCAATAAACTCACTAAAGATATAGAGAATTATAACCCTGAATTTGTGTACCCCTATTTACAGAAAGATTTTTACGAATGCCCCAAAGAACAACATCAACCCCGTAGACAGTGGCATAACCAACCAAGAAATTTCCCTAAGAGGAGAGTGAGGTTTTTTGATTCCTCATATACGAGCAGTGATTCGGAGGGTGAACAGACAAATGACAAGACCAAAAATGGGGAACAAAATAAGCAGCAACCATTCGTTAAAGAGGGTCTCTCTTTTTTAGACAAACGCAACCAACCATTCGGTCAGCAACGGGGGAGAGGGAGGGGCCGCAGCAATTACAATCAACAGGCACAATACTCACACGCCCAACACCCTCAACGTCCACGAACCAGAAGTCAGAAACAATGGGACTAAATATCATTCAAAAAGCAGCCGTCATAAACTTATCAGACCACCAGTTAACTTCCATAGAAACAAGATTACTTGAGAAAGATCTGGGGTATGCAATCTGTTCCCCTGTAGACAGATATGCTCTAGAAAGGGACTTACAAAACTTTTCAGAAAAGTTAGACTGCAAGTATTTTTTGATGGTAAAGATAAACAACTTAGACCCAATAAGTCAGGACTCAAAAATAAATCTACCTGGACTCCATCCCTTAAAACAGTACACAAAGATATAGAGGCCTTTGAGAGATCTATTGATAAAAGTATAGATAATCTTCTTAAACAAAAGATCTGGACACCTTTTAATTTGAGGAAAGATGAGAAAAGGGCATTAGAACTCCTCGAATAAAATGAGACCCTGACAATCAAACCAGCTGACAAAGGGGGAAGTATAGTGCTCATGGACAGTAATGATTATAATAATAGAATGTATAAACTTTTAAATAATTGTGAACACTATAGAAAATCAAATAGGGATGAATGGCATACTTTAAAAGAAGAAATAGGAAGAATGCTCAGACTTGCCAAAGATGACAATATAATATGTGAGGATGAATTTGCATTTCTGATGAACTCAGATCCCTTAATCCCGGCACTATATGGCCTACCGACGGTACACAAGGACCTCAAAGATCCACCCATGAGACCAATAGTATCGTGTATAGGATCCCTCACAGAACCCTTAAGCAAATATGTAGAGGTCTTTTTACAACCCCTAGTCCAACAACAGAAAGCGTATATCAAAGATACGACCTTTATGATTAAAAAAGTAGAAGGATTAACGTTTGACCCAGTTACACAAGTGTTAGTGACTTTGGACATAGAAGCACTTTACACAAATATCCCGCAGGATAGTACCATTGAGATTATGGAAGAGATTTTAAGTAATAACCAACATGATCTGTCAGACCATCAGACATTCATTTTAGACTTTATTACTGTAATGCTCAAGAACAACATTTTTCAGTTCAAAGATGACTTTTTTAGACAGATCAAGGGTACCAGCATGGGGGCCACATGTGCCCCCAGTCTGGCCTGTCTATATGTCTCCAGATTTGAAGACAAACATATCTATAATCCAGCCGCCCCATTCTATGAAAACATCTCAGAATGGGGACGATATATAGATGATATATTCTTTATCTGGACAGGAGACATGGATACTCTGAAAGACTTCTTACTCTGGTTAAATCTGGGGGATGCGAACCTTAAATTCACATCACATATAAGCAAACAATACGTAGAATTTCTTGACATTATTATCAAACAGACAGATGGCCACCTGGCTGTGGAGTTATACACAAAACCCACAGATAGGAACACCATGCTGCACTTCGATAGTAACCATCCTGCATCGCAGAAGAATAACATTCCCTTCGGACAATTTCTGAGGCTAAAAAGAAACTGCACCTCCATGCAAGACTATGAAAGACATGCGGCAACCCTGAAAATTAAATTCCTAGACAGGGGCTACCCCAAAAGGATGATTAGGCATGCCTACAAACGGGCTAAATATTTCAACAGAGACAATTTGTTCCTACCAAAGGAGAATGCCCAAGAAAATCAGCAATCAATCATGTTTGTAACCAATTTCTCACAAGTTAGTCATAAGGTTAAAAACATTATAAATAGAAATTGGCATTTAGTGAGGGATAAAACCCAGATTCCAATTCCAAAGCCCATCTTCTCATACAGAAGAAATAAAACAATAAGGAATTCTCTTGTGCACACATACAGAGAAAGTGCCAAGAATTCCCAACCGACCATTAATGACACCCCCCTACCAACGGGAACATACCCCTGTTTGGGATGCAGTAACTGCTAAGCATTATTAAAGGCAACAAAGTAACAGTCAACGAAAGATCAGCCAATATAAAAAGCTTCATGAACTGTAGGACAAATTTTTTTATCTATTTGATCCAATGTCCATGCCAGAAATCATACATAGGTGAGACGTCCAGGGAGAGTAGGTTACGCCTTAATGAGCATCGATCAGCCATAAGAAATAACAAAGTAGGGGCACCCCTTACTGAGCATTGGCGCTTGGCCGGACACCACATTGATGATCTGAAGTGGTGCGGGCTAGAAAAAATCACAGGAAACAAGAGAGGTGGTAATTTAGACAACAAGAGAAAAAGAAGGGAACAATTCTACATGTCTTCCTTTAACAGGGTAAGATGTGGTCGGAACTCTAGAGAGGATTGGGAGAAATTAATCAAGGAATAAAGAGACTTTAGAATATATAGGGCATAATACGCATAAATACGCATAAACGCACTAGGATAGCGGTTTATTGATGATTATAGAATAACAGCGCAAATTCAAAACAGGCAAGAAATAGGCGATACCGCAGGGCCGACAAAGTATCAAACAATATAAATTCATTGGTCCGCATAAATACACTAAGACAACGGTTTATTGATAATCATAGAATAACAGCGCATATTTAAAATAGGCACGAATAATGTGATACCGCAGGGCCGACAAAGCATCACAGAATATAAATTTATTGGTCCGTAAACAAAGTACCATAGAAATTTTAAGACGCCCTTTTTTCTTAGGAATGCAAAGATACACTAGGAATCTCGCAATCACTTTTGAACTGCGATGTTTCACCAAAAAGAGGGAAATATTAACTTAAGCGCCAATAATTTCCCACTACGACAACAAAAAGTATCCCTATGGTAACGCATTCGGTATCAGAACCAATGAGCTTAGCCAAGTGCAACAGATTCATCGAATAGGAGCGGGCTGGGAGAGGCGGTAGTATCCATAGCAACTCTGACAGCATTGACGAATTTCGGACCAATCAGGGTCGGGGAGAAAGGCGCCCAATCCCTCGGCGTTTACCATATAAGCAGGGAATACCGCAGCTGGGTATTTCTCTTGAATGCCGTGTGAATGAGACGAGGACAGGCTGCCAGGAAACAGGAGCAGGGAGGCCGTAAGCAGGAACGAAGGTGAGCAAAATAGTGAGACTGTGAGTTTGTTTTAACTAGTTACCCTGTAGCTTAAGTTTAGTTAAATCGGCCTTCTAACAGACAAGAACTGGAGGATAAGGTCGTGCGATAAGGAGCGCGAGTGAGCAAAATAGTGAGACTATGGGTTTGTTTTAACTACTTACCCTGTAGCTTAAGTTTAGTTAAATCGGCATTCTAACAGACAAGAACTGGAGGATAAGGTCGTGCGTTAAGCAGTGCGAGTAGAAATTAGCGCCCTGAACGCGATGAGCGTAGAGCAATCTCACTATGTTTTGAATGAACTACTAGCAAAGAGAGAAGCAGGGCGTACTATATAAAAAAAGACTCGAAAATATAGAGCGGACAAGGATGACATGCAATTACTTAGAATAGTGAAAACCTAACCTTGAGTTACCTAGTCTAGCCCTACGATGTAAATCGGATATAACAGTGAAAGTAAAGCACACACATGAAACTAAGAGGTAGGCCATCATGTAATATGAGATAAACTAATTTAACCAATACTCCCACAGTGAACGACAACCCGGTGAGGCCGACCCCTAACGTGTTGATCGCTTTTCCGTTAAACGCTGACCTAATTGAAAGAGGTCTCCGACTGCAGTGATTGATCACCCAGTTCTTATGGTGAGTGAAATTGTGGTGTAATTTGATAATTAAATCAGACCGCTTTACAATAATTTGTTTTTTATACTTATAATTATAACAAAGGAATTAATTGTAACCCTGCAGGGAGAATATTGCCGACAACCCTCATAAAAACGGTGGCTCCTTCTGCCAGCTAAATCCGGCAGGATTATATCCTATATACAGGTACAAGGCTGACCATAGTGAACTATCCAAGAGTACGTAAATATGGGTAATGGTAATTTAAAACAACCCCCGCTATTATTTCATTATATCAACAGATACGAACAGTGGACACCATGTCCACTAAAGGAGATATATAAATAAATGTAAACGAAACCAAAAGGAAATTGAATTCACTCCTCTGGTATTAGGTACGTAATAACGATATCGCCCACCTAGTATAAACTGATGGTGATTGATAATACTTATAAGTCACTGGCAACTTTTATGTCTTTATTTAGAGACAGCACATTTTGCGTATTGATATTAGCATCTTGAGATCTGCCATTCGTCCATATTCACACAGGACTTTTGGTTTAATCAACATTTTCCACATGGGCAATAACTCCATCTGGATTAATAAGGTATGCATGCATGATATGACACGTCATGCTTCTTTTAGTGGTGGTCCAATGGGGGGTTTTTAAGCATTGGATACAGTTCCAAGGGAAAGGCAAACAAAGTGTTTAACAATGTGTACATAATAATTGTCAATACAAAACAAATGCAAAAGAGAACGATGGTATAGAACATGACCTTAACCGTGTACCCAATTGTATATGTAGATAAAAAAATGGGCATTTTTCATATGTAAATGTGCTTCGATTTATATAGCGCGCTTTAACCCAGGGGTCTCAAGGCGCTTGCTTAGGGAACCCGTCCTGTTATTCCCCTGTGAGATACCCCGGCTGGGTATCCACAAGGTGAAAGCCAGGCATCCCGCCCTGAGGGGCCGTAGTGGAGATTAAGCAAGCTATTGCCCAGAGTCGCAGAGTGTGACCCCGTGAGTCGAGTAGGCACCGGAGCGAGAATTGTCGACTCCGTGGAATTTTGAGCCCGAGACCCGCCGAGGCGGGGAATCGAACCCTGGTCCACGGCCGATCTCAGCTTCCGGGTCTGCCGCCTCTAACCACTGAGCCACGCTTCTCCACAGAAGAAACATCAGTGTGACAAACTGGGTAAAGGAAATGTGTTCATATATAGATGAAAAGATCGTATTCAATCAAAATTGTTTGGTAACTCTGTGTTTCTTAATGTTTTAATTGTTTAGAATCAGTCCTGAGGAAGGTGTACTAAAAGAAAGCCGAAACGCCGCGTCGACCTTTTGATTCTTTTCATTTTAATACAATTTATAAAAAAAAATTTTTTAATATGTCCATTGCAAAATGTTTTTAATGATGGTTTTAATATGAATTGTGAACTGTAAATTGATAAAGTGTAATAAAATTGAAAAAAATTGTTACCAAATATATATTGTGACAAGTCTTATTTAAATTCGTAGTCTTTTTTGAAAGTATTGCAAATAATTATACAGAACCTGTCATTACCCGTGTTTGTCCTCGATACTATAGTGCGTAACTGCTGTATATTGATAATTGATCACACTTTATTGTACCTTTGCCTTTCCCGCCGACCTCTCGGCATGCCCATTTAACTACTATACCCATATCACCAACACTAAAATAGGACAAATCCTCTTTGTCCACCGGTTTGGGACTTTTTTATTTTCTTAATCAAGTTAATTAGGGGCACGGGTGGGGCAGTGCGTCTTCGCTGTCACAGGGCTTGAGACCTGCTGAAAGAGACCGAAGGTGTGCTCTTCATTTGGTTATATTGTCATGGACCTGAGTGGTTATGTTATGTTATGTTAACATTTCTTATAAAGCGCAAATACACCGTTTGGTTTCTTGATGCTAACTTGAGGTATTGTTGGGGCCTGTGTATTTTAGATGTCTGCAAAGTCGAGTTATAGGCTTGGATAAATAACCAAGTAGTAGGAAGCCCACGGAATCTAGGACATTCAGTACAGGTTCTTATATCTAAAGGTAGAGTATTCCAGAAGCTGGGTGCCAGTACAGCAAATCTGCAGCCACCTAGTCGTTTCTGCCTGTAGGGAGGGATGGTTAGAAGGTTCTTGTGGGTAGAGCGCAAACTACGCGCAGGTAAATATCTCTGGACAAGTTTGGTTAAACATTTTGGACTAGCACCATGCAGAGTTTTGAAAATAAGGCAGCTAACTTTGAATGCACATCTTTGTTAGATGGGAAGCCAGTGTAGCTCCTTCATGGTGGGAGAGATGTGTACCCACCTAGGTTGTTGGCATATCAGCCTGGCTGCCTGGTTCTGTACCATCTGCAATCTTTTGGTAAGATAGAGTGGGATGCCAAAGTATAGAGAATTGGCATAGTGCAGGTGAGACATCACCATAGCTAGAACCACCTGGATTAAGGCTTCCCCAGTAAGTAGTCTTCTGATCTTCCTTATATTCCTCAGTTGAAAGAAACAGGTAGATGTTACTGGTCCTATCTGAGATTTTATAGTGAGATCACTATTGATGATTACACCCAAATGTTTCGCTGAGGAAGAAGGGTTGGGTGGGGAAACTAGTTCATTTGGCCAAAACTAAGTGTTCCAGGGGTTTAGGGATCGGAATCACTTCCTTTTTGTCTGGATTTGATTTTAACTGGTTATTATTCATCCAGTCATAGATGTGAAGCATCGTTGCCTGGAATTCAGATAACAAATCCGAGGAATTGTCAATAGGGAACACCAGTTGTAAGTCATCCGCATAATTATACGTGCATACCTTCCTATTTTTTCAAGGAGTGGAGTATGGGAAGAAGGTAAAGATTGAATAAGTGGAGGGACAACGAAGAACCCTGGGGTACTCCACATGTCGTAGCCCTTTTGGGTGCGGAGAACTGGGAGAGACGCACCGACTGAGTACGTTCCTCAAGGAAAGACTCAACCCAGCAAGATGCCACCCCTTAAGACCGGCCATCCTGATATGGTCAATCAGGACATCATGATTGACTGTGTCAAATGCCGCAGACAGGTCCAGCAGCACCAAAGCCTGGGGGGAGCCCTTATCAGCTTTCTTGAACAGCGTGTCCAGTACAGTGAGTATTACTGTCTCGGTGGAATGGTGACTTTTAAATGTGTAATGTTGTCAACAAGGGGATTTTCTGTCATTGGCAGCCGTGAATATGAATGGGGCAGAGGCGCAGTTAATTGCTCATTACCTGACTGCTTGTTTTTTCAAATGTAGGCACCGCTGCCCATAGCGTCTCAGCCGTCACTTTGTCTCAACGCCTGTGACTTACACTCACAATTGTTCTCTGGACCCAAGGCCCACCTCGCAGCTCTTGAGGCAGGGTATTACATGCTGCTGCACTACCACCCAGCTCGCGCACAGGGAGGTGGCATTGTAATGTGTGCTCCTCTGTATACTGAGCACTTGACAGCACAGATCTGTCGGCAATGACTCCGGGTGTGCGTTCTGCTTGGGAGTGCTTTCACCCCAATGGATCTATTGAAAACCAGTATTGTTTCCAACACAGCATTCCAGGTCCGTAATGTTGTAAGTGACTTAACAAAATGATACTGTCTAAGTCGACCCCTGAAGCATGAAGGGCTGAACTGGAGCAGCGAATGTTTAACTCCTGGAGTCACAGGCATGGATTCAAACGGATTTAGTGGGAACAAAAGCCAGGAAACTGACTTTGTAAACCTAGAACCTGCGTGCGGCTCGTAGATTGCAGATTAGGGAAATCCAGTGCGTCAGAACCACAGGAGAGTGTGCGACACTCTGTCTGAATGAAAAATGACACTAGATTACCGGCCAACAGACACCAGTCGATGTGCAGAAAATTATCCAACCCAGTTACACACCTCTGGAGAGCGGAAGGCGCTATGTCTTTATGCCTTCCCCAAGAATGTGGAATAACCCTCATTGGACACTCCTCTTGGAGACAGTCATCTATACTAAAAAACCTCCTGTTCTAAAGAGATGCCTGCCTCTTCTTTAAGGTAGCCATCTGTCCCTCACATCCGCAGATAGTGACATGAATTACCTGGACGTGCAGGTGATGGTGCGTGGGATTACCAGCTCAATAAATCATACTCACCTGGGCCCATAAACATTCACACTTTTAAACTGGTAATCCTGCTTCTATTTCCTAACTATCAGAATTATGTTTTCAGGACTTATCTATATACACCATGACTTACCAATCCTTTTTACCTATGTTATAAGTCCTGGAGATCGAAAAGGGACTTAGAAGAATAAGTAGTTATTCTAATAATTTACCTTTCCTGAAAATAACCACAGACTCAGGAGAAGTTTTCAACACTTTATCTATGCAAGGTTTTCTGAGTCAGTGGCCACAATACAGTGACCATAAATTTTACAAGCAAGAAAATGATTAATAGGACATAAAGTTTGCAAGAAATCACAGTAACACCTTTAAACATTGGTACCTGGGAAGGGTGGAAAAGGGAAATAGCACTAGGACATACCACATGGATTATATTTACCTAGAATGGTGCGAGGACCAATCCTGGCCATAGGCTGGGGCAAAGACAGGGCTCCTCAGGTGCCAACAAGTCAGGACAGGTGCAGATCAGGACAGGTAACCTCCACTAGTGCAACACCAGCATCACACTCCTCTCTCTATGCCAAATTTTGATACCCAATTGGGTAATCGATAATTCTCCCTCAGCAAATTCTCGATTCTTCTGACAGCGTGCCCCGCCAGCACCTCTGCTCTCGATCTCCTATAGCATGCGTTGGGTCAGTGACAGGCCAGATAATTGGACAAGTCGGACAATATTCTCTAACTAAGCCTACCTTAGTTATACCATTTCCAGGACAATGTACCACCCCTAAATGTTGCAAATCTATGTGTTCCCCTTCAGTGATTGGTCAGAAAGATGAGGTCATCTCACCATTCTAAGATGAGGTATTTTCACATTAAATTATGTTGATCAAGTTCCACCCATAATTTATTTTCCCATGCACTTTTATTCTATCCAGCAATAATATTTCATTTTAATATACAATGTTTAACAAATTTGCAAGTTCTCTTTCTTTCACCAGATCAAGGGTGAGGTTCCCAGGTGCATCACAGGTAAGGCAGTCCTTGGCAAGGTTTCAATGCCACCGCTCGAGGTTTTTCCGTCCTCCAGGCACATGCGCAGAGTAAATTCAATATGGCGATTCAAGTCACCCTTCAAGCCCAAATAAGAGCTAGTAACAAAGTCAAAGAAAAACATTTTCAAATACAAAACTAAATGAATGCACTGTATACCACTTATCTCTACTCTAGCCCCATTACTTTATTTATACTATAGCATTAATAGTTAAGCAGAACGAACAAGGTTTAGTACAAGCAGCAGGGTTGGAGCAGCGTCTTCCACACAGCGTCAGTGCTCACACACTCCAGGCTGAAGCAAATGTTGTTAAATATTGCTCTGTTTGGTCTAAGAGTAGATGGTTGTGCCTGTCTTTGGATGCCACACTCTGTGAACTGGCACGTAGAGGCTCCAGGAAGTGCCCAGGGTGCGGGCACTGTGTTTTGAGAGGCTCAGGCTGACTGCCCATGACACCTTGAGCGTCTTAAAGTTTACTCCATCCAGAGCCTACCAGAGGGCGCCAAACATCCCAGTGCTCGCTGCAGAAATCTGCAATACAATTCATCCTACTGTAGTCAGTCATTAAAAAGAAGTATTAGTGAGTTGGGCAATTGTAGTTACATGTCACAGACTCTGCAGAAGCCTGGTCCGACCAGCGTCTCTCAGGCCTCATAGACCATTCCATACATGAGCTATAACCAGGGCCACTGCATGCATGGGACAGGGAAGGACAAAAATTATGTTGCAGGATTGACTAAATCATGGGGCAAGAAAAGCAAAATGATGTGAGATAATGCATCACTTTTTGTGCTAGTTTTAACTCGCCTTTTTCGAATTTTTACACATGTTAACACTATCTAGGCAAATCTTTAACCTCATCACTAACAATCTGCTCCCAAATAAAGCAAAAAGCAACAGAAATTTGACCATTCAGATTTGGTGAAGGGCCTACTACTGCACGGCAACACTCTGACGCGTTTTATTACCTTTTGATCCATTCAACCTAGAAACATTTTTTTTTAATTTGCAGAGTATTCATCCCATGATGGATTATGTGGCAAATGTGGCATATCTATAATGATGTGGAAAAAGCTACAGCTGTAAAAAATGTATAATTCCAATGGCTCTGATCAATACATTAGTGTACAGTTTCTACCTAATTGGTAGGCCAGTTGGGCCCAGACAGTTGTGTTGCCTCTATTAGGACCAGTGACACCCTTGCTCTGCCACTGCACATTAGGAGGGCTTCAGACAGGCCACACTGCCCCAAGTATAGACTGCAAAATAGTTGCTCTTGAACTAATTGTAGTAAGTCACTCAGACTTAATTTACTTTTGATGCAGTTTATTCATCTCAAGAGATACGCAGCAACAAGCCAGCACAGTAATGAAAATAAACTGTCAAAGTAATAACCGCATTCTTAACAGGAATACAGAACCCCACAACCGGAGGATTCCAAATACAAGTGCCTGAAAGGGAAAAACTAAATACAGAATACTACATTATCCCTTCCCTTCCAAAACAGACAAAATAAGAGAGAAAGTAATAAAATAGAAACAGATGAAAGAAAGAAAGATAGAAAAACAATAATGAGAAAAGAGGAAGGAATACTCAAATAAAACTAAATGACAATATCTAACAAAAGAAACTCATCTAAATCTTAAAGGAAGTTTGCGAATTCTCATGCTTCTGCGCAGTTTAAATACATTGTCACAATCATTATTGGTATTAGAATTTGGGTTAGCAAAAGAAGAATTAAAATCAACATTCCTATCTTTAACTTTAACAACTCTACAAGCGTTCCACCAATTCACCGCATTACCACAAACTTTATCAACAATAAGTTGTTTAGAGAATTTACCCCGCCCCTTGATCACATGAACAGGACTTTTAATCTGCACAACATCCCCTACACAAATATCATGTTGTAGAACTTTTTTCCTTTCATCAAAGTATTCTTTTTGCTTTTCTTGGGCTCTGCCTACATTACTTCTCTCAAAACCATCAATATCATCTATCACATTCCTTTTGACCTATTTTGACATCCATCCTGGGCAAATATTTGTAGATGGTTTTCTTCCTTTTAACAGTTCAAAAGGTGATACTCCAGTAGACGAATGTGCAGTAGTACGATAGAACCACAGCATAGAATGCACCACATTTGTTGGCAATAGCCCACCGCAAACAATTATTTAAAACTCTATTCATCCTCTCTACAAGGCCATTTGCTTGAGGATGATAAAAGGAACTCTTCTGATGTATGACATCGCCTTGTTTCAAAAAGTTTTCAAATTCAGAACTGACAAACTGTACACCGTTATCAGACATTACACAAGAAGGAAACACTTCCCTTAAAAAAATGTCTTTTAAAAAATTAATCACATTTGCCGTACTAGGTTCATTAAAAAAACATGCTTCTGGCCACTTTGAATAATCGGAAATTGGTTCTGTCGGGTAGTGAAACAACTAATTTGCAAATTCTATCTGCATTCAATATTACCTCCTCCTTCTGACAAGAATTCACAACAGGTTCTTACAATGAATGAAAAGAAAAGCCTGTATAGAACTATTTTTATCTTTATATTTTTCAAAATGCATTCAAAACAATTCACAAGTGACAATAGTGAATAGTGATCATGTGACACATACAATATGTACAGTAATTATTTTCAATATACACAATTTGTGCAAATATATACAAGTTTAACAGAAAAGGACGTCCATTAATACAGATTTACAGAATCCTATATGAAGATGAATGAGGTCGCAGCGGGTCTTTCTCAAGACAGATGTTTAGAGCACGACAGTCCTGGGGTTCAAATACAGATGAGTCACCTGGACCGGGTTGGAATGAATTCCTTAAATCTGAAAATGTGAAGGAAAATGTCCAACCGAATCACGGCTGCTCTCGGAAACGCTGTAATCAATCAGCTGGTAAATTCTTTATAAAACTTTGCAGTTAGACCATCAGGGCCCGGAGATTTATTTTGTGTGAGAGATTTTATAGCAGATAAAATTTCGTCCTTAGTAATGTGTAATTCCAGTCCAAGTTTATCTGATTGAGAAATCTTAGGTAGATCACAAAAGGATAGGAAAGAATCCACCAAAGAGTCATTAAAATCAGGTTTATTATATTACTTAGAGTAAAAGTCCAAACATTCATTAACAATATCTTTATGAGATAAGGCAATTTTACCATTTGGGCCATGAATAGAAGTGTTTTGAGTTTTATCTTTTTTAATACGTAGGCAATTTGCTAAAAGTCTACCAGATTTGTTTGCATTAAAAATAAATTTAGCTTTGGCTTTAGAAATTTGAATGCCAGCTCTTTTACTAAGAATTGTATTAAAATCATAGCAGAGTTTTTGCAACTTAACCCTGTATTGTGGATCATTAGATGTAATAAAGAGTAGTTCATATTTCGCTATTTGTTTTTCTAAACATTGAATATTTGCATTAAAGATTTTATTTTGTGGGCCATAATAGAAATAGTAGCTCCTCTAATATAAGCTTTAAAAGCATCCCATCTATTAACCATAGAAGTAGAACCTTTAATATTCAGTTGAAAATAATCATTAATGGCAGATAAAAGTTTTGGTTTATTATGTTCATTGAGAGCTATGCCAGAATTCATTCTCCATCTAGATTGTTTAGTGAAGGTTACATTTAGATTTAAAATACAAGAAATCATAGCATGATCAGAGACATCAATATTTCCAATCATAGGTGTTTTTATAGAATTAATAAGCTGTCTTGTGATTAATATATAATCAATTCTAGAGTGGGAATTGTGTGGGTTTGAAAAGAAAGTAAAACATGTTTCCATAGAGAAATGGAGACGCCAGATATCAACTAATTTAGGGCCTCATTAGGATGGCGGACGGACCCGTGTCCGTCTGCCACCCCCGAGGTGGAGGGACCGTCCGCAGGGGCAGCGGCGTTCCCCCTGTGCGAATTAGGATGTGACTGCCACTCCGGCGGTCACATCCTGTATATATAACATTGCGGCAGGTGCTGCCTGAAGCACGCCGCAAGGTTAAATATGCATGTTTTCCATTTGCATGCACAAAACGGCAGGCACCGCGCGGTGCCTGCCACCTTGTACATGCAAATGCTGGGGGTACCATAGGTACCCCCCATGTGCACACCCCACCCCTGACACACTGGGGGCCCGCAAGGGCCCCCCAGAAGCTATTTTCCACACGCTTTTCCATGGTGGTAAATCCGCCACGGAAAAGCATGTTTCTACACATATTGGCCCACATGCATCATTGTGTCATTTTGCATTTCTTAATTTGCGAAAAATAAGGAATCGCAAATTAAGAAGTGCAAATTGCTATGCATCATTTTTTCCGGTATTTCTTTGTGATTCGGTAAAAATCGCAATTTTTACCGAATCCCAATGAAATACCGAATTCTTAAGTTAATTTTCGCAATTCCCATCAAAAGGCCCATAGGAGTCAAAGCAAATTGCGAGTGGCACTTAGAAAATTTCATGGATGCAGGGGGGGGTCCAAAGGACCCCCCCATGCACCCTTGAAATGTATTTTTCGCATCATGTTTCACACACACATGTCCTAAAGACATGTGTCTGTGAAACATGAATGTTGAAAAAAAAACATTCAAAGCATTTTAAACACTTTTTCCAAATTTACCGAGTGGTTCAACCACTCGGTAAATTTGGAACCCTAATTGCGATTTTCCACTTGTCACAGTAATGATGCATTGCTTTTAAGAAGTCGCACATCTGCGACTTCTTAAAAGCACCCGCAATTTTAGAACTCGCAACAATGTTGCGAATTCTAAAATTGCTTCATGCATCCCAAAAAGCACTTTTGCATTCGCAAACGGCCGATTTTAAGGAATCGCACCGTTTGCGAATGAAAAAGTGCTTGATGCATGTGGGCCATTGTAATTTGGCTGGCAGTGTCTTGCAGACACCGCCACCAAATTGCAGCCAACACCCCGCGGATCAGTGGCGGACGGATCTGCCGTTCGCCGCTGATCCCACCGCCATCCTAATCTGGCGGTGGGTGTTTTGAAGGGCCGCAGCGGTAATTCCGCATCCTCCAGGCCGGCGGTGGCTTCCATCGGCCCAGAGGATGCGGAATCACCGCAATCCTAATCGGCCCCATAGTAGTTTGAAGAAGCGTTTTAAAAGCAAAATAAACCTTAGGGGGATGAAATTTCGTCTGAGATAATCTATCTAGTAAAGAATCAGAGATAACATTAAAGTCACCAGCAACAATTAAAGGGACATTCCCAATTTTTAGTAGCTCTGTTGCAAGATTGGTCCAAAAACCAGGATCATCCCCAGTGGGCCCATAAACATTTAATAAAAATATAATAGAGTCATGAACTTTAACTTTAACAATTAAATATCTCTCCTCTGTATCTGTAACTTTACTCAAAATTTGTCAGTGAGATTTCTTTGCAAATAGTATAGCTACACCATTTTTCTTGCCATTAGCAGGAGAGGAAACAATATTGTCAACCCATTTGTCTAAGATTTTATCATCAACATGAGTTTCTTGTAAAAAACAAAAATCAGCTTTGGAACTGCTGAAATATTTTACAATTTTAGTACGCTTAACTGGATGGCACAAACCTTTAACATTTAACGAAATTATTACTTTAATGTTACCCATAATGGAAAAGGAAGAAAGAAAAAGATAAGAAGAGGACAGTGAGAAAAAGCACATATGAGAAGAAAGTGAGTAGCTCTAGAGAATATAAAAGGTAAGGGAGAAGGTAAACATAGAAAAAAAGACAAACAAAAAATATAAATGTGAACAGTGAAACGCACACACGCTCTACAAGCATGGCCTAAACCGTTGGAGCCCAAAAATGGAAGAATTACTTATAAAGTTGTCAGTAGAAATCATACTCAAGTAGTAGGGTCATGAGTGTCCATCGAATGATGCGATTGGAGATCAAGAAAATGTTGCAGTTCTTCTGGTCGGTGAAAAGATTTTGAGAAATTGTCTTTCCATATGCGCATTGTAGATTGATCAAAAAGGCCGTGTTTGAAACCAAGACTTCTTAACTGTGGGCGAAGGTGAGAAAATTGCTTACGTATTGCAACAGTTTCTTTAGCAAAGTCTTGATGAATAAAGATTTTATTGCCATTAACCATCAGTGAGGGAATTTCTCTTGCTGCTTTCCTGATCAAAACCACGTGATGATGGCGAAAAACTTTAAATATCATTTGCCTAGGTTTGGTATGTTGAGGATTGCGATGAGAAGGGATTCTGTGGGCTTAATTTGATAATTAAAAGACCAGGAATAATTTTTTCCAAATATAATCGGCAATTAGATACCTCAACTTCTTCTGGTAAATTAAATATTCAAAGGCAGTATTGTCTATTACGATTTTCCATATCCAAAAGATGTGAACACATAAGAGATATTTTCCCCACCAGTGGGGTAAAAGCATCTATTTTGGCTTTATTATCTTGTATCTTGATTGAATTATCAGAGATTTTCATAGACAAACTGGCCATTTCTTTTCGCACATTTTTAACTTATGTCGCAATAGTCTCAGTATTAGGCCTAAGTGCTTGAATTTCTTCTAAAATTAGAGACAGTGAAGGCTCAGATGACTCTACCATTTTCGATTTTAATGGAGGAGGTGAAACCTGCTGTCTTCTTTTATTGTTAGCAGGATTTTTCTTTTCCATTTTTGAGGAGAAAACTAACTGCGTTTCAATTAAAATGAGCAAATAAATAATATAGGAGTAAATAAAGTAAAAGATAATAAGCACTCCTCAAAAATACTGGTGCAGCAGCTAAACAGGACTGTGGGTGTGGCTAGGCCCAAGCCAGGCCTTTTCCTGAAGTATACTCTGCCCCCCTGTCAGACAATCCAGGCAGTACCTCTATGGAGAGCTGGGAGCAGGAACCACGAAGCTCAAAACAGCACCTCTGACGATCAAAAAAGCATGAAACCTCCTCAGACAGTAAGTGTCATTATAACTATCATAGCGACCTCATTTGCACCGATTTTCTGACAAGAAATCTTTGTTTTGGAGGGAAACCGGGAGAAAAAATGAAGGAGCTCAGTCCGCTGTGGCCATCTTGAATTTGCCCGCTCGTGCGACTGACAAATTGAAATGTATTTCTAATGTTAACTCCCTTACAGCACTTCAAGTCGAACAACAAAGGTCCATATGACCAATGGGAAAATGTATTTAATTATTTTAATAAGAGGCTGAGATGCAGATACCCACATGCTCTCAGTTGCATCTAACTAATTTACTCAGATCACACACCTTATCTGCTATCATTCACTACTGTGTTCGTACATCTTACCAAACGTAAAATGCAGCAACCAGTTCATATGAAATTATTATACCTTACATCTCTGTAGCTAATACCCTTGTATAATAACAATCTTTGAAGATAAATGTCTTCAACCTGCTCATGGTTCAAGGCAGCATGCTGTTAAGGTGGAATTCAGGCACTCTAAAACAATCTTACTTTCAAGTAAGAGGCTGGAACAACAAAGTTCAACAATCTGCTGGGCATATTTTAATGCACTTCTGCATTCAATTTCAAATGCAAAAAAGGGAAGAAAAGTAATTAACCTTTACATGTCATTCAGCCTTTGATGTGCAGGGATACAGGTTTGTTACAGTAACTGTATATTTAGTCATGCTAATATCTAAGTTTTAATTTTAATCTGCACAAGAGAGAAAACATTGGACAAATGAGTGGCTCTCATGTTCAGTGTTGAGTGGCATGTGCTTTGTTGAAGGAGATTGGGCCTCTGCTGTACTCCCCACTCATAAAAACAGCCATAAAAGACCCTCTGAATGATATTGTTCCCCAGGGGAGGTGTAAGGGAGGCACAATGAGAAGAAATATCTTTATTTCTCCTCATTTTTCCTTTTTCTATGTGTGCTGCATTCTGCACACATGGAAAGAGGAAAACGTCTAGTCTGATTGTTTTTGTGCAGGAAGGTTTATCTTCCTGCACAAAAATATTCATCCCTGCAACGCAGGTACCCCTGCACTATGGTGCAAAGGTGCCTACATTAGCGCACAGCAGCCCATTGTGTGCCAGCACAGGGGAAAAGGACATGAATGTGCCGTATCTAATAGATACAGCGCATCCCTGCCCTTTTCTTTTGCTGCAGCTGGACTATTGAAACAGTCTTTGAGAAATAAAACGGGGCAAGCGAGTAGTCAGAAAAATAAAATACCTCCACTTTGAATCATAGCCCAAATGGCACTGACTGAGCAAAAGATGTAAGGAAACCCAGCAGACCTCTGAAGTTGATGCCACTGAAGAAATTCTGAAAACAGTTTGGCCAAATAGCGCATTTTACACCTTAGTCTGCAAACAGAGGGTTTTCAAATGCTGTTCAAGAAATTCTGTGTAGGCACTCATTAAATAGTCAGACTCATCAAGTGCTCTCTACTATGGCTAATACTCCTCAGAGATTTTTGAAGGGGCCACTACTTCTAATAACAAGCACTGAAAATGCAATAGGTCCCATCTTCGATTAAGTTAAAGCCATTTGCTTTGCTAATGGTATTGTATAGCAAAGCAAATGGCTTTAACTTAATATGAGGTGAGACCCTTTGCAACACAGGGGCTCCTCCAACAATCCGAGCAAGAGGAAAACGCACCCAAGCTTAATCTAGTCACGAGTTCCTCCTCCTCCATCATTAGGAGGGGCAGAACACATGTTCACAAAGAGGGTATTTTTCACTGCACCGTTCCTTGGCACAGGTTCCCCAGGGCTCTCAGGCCGGCCCTTTCCCATGATGGACGTGTGCTTAGAGATGGAACCTGCTATCAGTCACATGACTGACACTTCCTGCTTCAGGCCTTTCAGCCTCTGTTTATGAAATGCATCTACAATGCCCATGACACACATTTTAAATGTAAATATTGAATGGAATAGTTTAATATCCGCCCACAGAGCACTTTAATGCGGTAAGGGATAGAAGGCGCTATTTAAACGTCAATATAATGTCAGAGTTCCTAATGAAGTGAAGTGCCACCCATAACTCCAAACACACAAGATCTTCAACCTCCATTTACAAGGAATTGCACAATAAGTTTGCATGAGATAAACAATTTAAAATGCATGACATGGCATACAAACAGCATGGCAATTTATAACCCTCATGCATGACTAAGGGCCAGATGTAGGTCGCCCAATACCGGTCGGTAACGGACGAAATTACCGAATATCGGCCATTACCGACCGGTATTTGGCTTTTGAGATGTAGGTGGCATGATTCCTGGAGAATCGGTAATTTAAGGAATCAGTAAATTACCGAATTTTTAACATACCGATTCGGTAAATTACCGAATCCGTAATGTAGGGTGCACTCAAGTTAGTGCACTCCTGAGTTAAGGATTCGTTATTTACCACCAACTACAAATTGGTGGTAAATATCGAAAACCTTTGAAAAAGCAATTATTTTGCTTTTACAACAGTGCGATGTGGCAGACATACATTCCCTTAGGGCATGTATGTGTGCCACATGTGCACCCATGCACTATTCAGGGGTGCAACAGGGTGTCAGTGTGACACACTGCCACTCTTAAAAATGTTTCCCCTATTACCGATTCGGTATTTACCGAATCGGTAATACTGAATGGCTTCCGATTCATGAATGGGAATTACCCAATCGGTAAATACCGATTCTTAATTACCAAATCGTACGGTTTCGGTAAAATTTACCGAATAATTATCTACATCCCATTTACCTATTCTTGAATACCGAATCGGTAAAATTCGGTATTTAAGAATAGGTAAATTGAGATTACCTACATATGGCCCTAAATTACTAGCACCCTAAGCATGGGCGAATTTTGCGAATCTCGCGTTCGCGAATTTTGCGGATTTGCGAACTCGCAATCCGCAAAATCCGCGAATTCCCGCGAATTTGCGGATTTTTTTTTTTTTGTGTTCGCCCGTGTTTCTGCCAGTTCGCGAGGGTTTTTACAATTTCGCAATTTGCGAACTTACCTGTCGGGTCGCAAGTTTTGCGAACTTGTTGTTTCTACGTGTCCAGCCTGTTTGGGACACTCTTCTTCATCACTGCCACTCTCTGTCACCACTGTCACTCTCTGACTACTCATGCCACCCTCTGGCCCACCCATGCCACCCTCTGTTTCATCACCACACCCTCTGGTTGTCCAGTGTACATTATTTTCGGCAAAGCAAAGCACACCTTCCCTGCCTCAAGTGACCTGAATTAATTTGGGGCTGATTAATGTGTCACAGAATATTTTTTTAGCTGGCACCTGCTTCCTTAGTGCGCCCTGATTAGTGATCTTTTGCACTTGCTAAGTGCTTTCATTGTTGCAAAATTAGTTACAACACCTGCCCTGCCCCAACTGACAATAATGAATTAGGGGCTGATTAATGGATTTTAACTTCCAGCCTGGCTCCTGCTTGTCTCCCTTAGCTGTAATTCAGGACCTTTGTGGCATATGTGTAACTATTCTGAGGTTCAGAGCAGGGTCACATAATAGTTGCAACTGCCAACTGAACTCTGGAGGGGCCCCTCAGGAATCACTACAGGAAATGGCTACTAATGATGAGCCTGAACTTTTGAACCTGGTAAGTAGTTTCAGTTTTGCTAAGATCGTATTTCTGCAATTTAGCACTTATTCGCGGGGCGCGAAGTTGTACTGGGAAGCCGCGAACTCACGCGAACAGTGCGAGCAGTGCGAGCAAAATCCGCTGCTCGCGGATTTGCGGATTTTGCGGGAGATTCGCGAATCTCGCGGATTGCGAATTTCCCGAAAATCCGCAAAATCCGCGAGCGAAACGGATTTTCCGCCCATACCTATAGCACCCCCACAGTGTATCCTGCTACCCATTTGCAAAGTGCTAACAGGGGGGTAGTGTGAGTGCCATATAAATATTTATACCATATCATAACTGTCTGTGCACCCACTGCCTCTGCAGAAAAAGCTCGCCACAGCCTTCTTTGTGTGAATGACTGTGATCAGGTGACACAGGCCTTGTCGCATCTATGGGAGACTAGGCCAGACATGCTTTAATCCATGCTGCCCTTGAAAAGCTATGTGTGTGTTACTGATTTTTGCATAACTCACTGAACACCTAAAGTAAAGGAGTCTCATGTGACTGTCACATGGAACATGGCTTTGTTCTTTCGAAAAATATATGAGTTATAAAAAAAAGAATATACTGAGAACCGAAAAGCACATTGGAGGGCGTGCAATTGTATGAAAATTTTAGGGAAATAAAGAACATGCTGATTCTGTAATCCCGTGAGATTAGTGTAGTATTCTGTATTTAGTTTTTCCCTTTCAGGCACTTGTATTTGGAATCCTCCGGTCATGGGGTTCTGTATTCCTGTTAAGAATGCGGTTATTGCTTTGACAGTTTATTTTTATTACTGTGCTGGCTTGTTGCTGCGTATCTCTTGAGATGAATAAACTGCATCAAAAGTAAATTAAGTCTGAGTGACTTACTACATTATTTGTGGCGATGATCCTCAAGAGATTGGAAAGGACCTGAACCTCGTCGGAAATCTCATCGGAGATTAAGTAGCAGCGTAGCAGCGGAGCATGAAAAGAACGTTGTCACTGCGGGACTCCTGAAAAGAAGATAAGTGATTGATATAGTCTCGGCACAGAGCGGAGAGAAAAGCAAACATTAATGTCAAAAGCGGGAGGCTGTTAACATTAAAGGAAATAAAGCAGTGCGAGTCGTGATTGGCAACGTAGACTGAGGTGGTTGGCAACACTGGAGCAAGCTGGAGCGGACGTATTACGATGTTGAAAGTGGCGTACACAAAGAGGAAAGCGCGAGCTGCTGCGGACATTTTAAAGCTTTGAAAGTGATGTGCGTATGATTGGCAACGCAAGTGGAGTTTGGTCAGACATTTTATGTGATTGGCAAGACTGATGTACGTTCAAACCGTGTTGAAGACATCACAGTGAATTAAGAGCTTCATAGAAAAGCTTAAGTAAAGGAAATAAATAGTTTAAAGGAACAGTGCTGCTTTGATACATTAAGAAACACTTCAAGAATTATTATAAATAATAATAGTGACTTAAGGAAAAGTGTTACTTATTCTGTCTAGAACACCACAAGACGTGTTTTAAGTTTCTTTAAAAAAAAATAACAAGCTTTAATTTTCACAAACTGTGTGTTTTGGAAATTTGTTCTAAAATATAGCTTGTAAGTAAAATGCAGTCTGTTTCGCCGCCACCACCTTTTATGGAAACACCTGGAAACCCGCCAATAGCATGGTGAATTGGTTTGATGCATTTGAGACATATCTGGGTGCTATAGGTGCATCTAGGTACCGTGCAGAGCGGAATAAGTACTTACTTCTGCATTAGTTAGGATTTGAGGGGAGGGAGATTTATAAGCATTTACCTCCTTTAGTTAGAGACAATGCGGAAGAAGAAATTGATGAGTATTTGGAGACTAGAAGAAAGTTGGAGTTGAGGTTTGACATAAAACCTAGCCTTGTGGTAATCAGGCATAAATTCTTCAAAAGGGAGCAATTACCACGTGAGTATGTGGAAACGTATGTGTCTACTCTTAGGCAATTAAGTGCTGAGTGCGAATTTGAGACGTTCAGAGAACAATTAATTAGGGACCAGTATATTTGCAAATGCACAGACAAATCAATTCAACAAAAGTTGTTTACTTCTGGACGAGACTATTTGCACAGCAAAAAAGTATTGAGTTGTCAAAAAAAGAAGTTAAAGAACTTGAAAAGAAGAGCGAGGAGGCAATTTCTGTGGTCAGAGCTAAAGAAACTAAGTCAATGCCTCTTACACAACGCTTTGATAAAAACACCTTGCCTGGATCACAACGTTACAAAAGAAACACCTTTTTCAAACCAAGTAACATTTGTTACAGATGTGGTAATTTGGCACACAATAAGGGGAACAGATTTTGCCCTGCTAGGAATTCTACTTGCCGAAATTGAGGAAGATTTTGACATTTTGCAAAAATGTGTCAAAATAATAGGCAGCCAAGTCTAGGGTTAATTAATAAAAATCTAAGTCTAGGTAACACTAGTGGGGTGGGAAATGTTTCTGATATTTCTGATATTGTTGACAAAGAATGTGACACTGTAAATAGTATTCAAGACGATCTGAGGGAAATGGTTGTGGTGGTACATGATGATGTGATCATCGCTGGAGATTCGTCAGAATGTGCTGATCCGTATACTGATATTGGTGTGAGTGACAAAACTCTGTTGTTGCTTGTTGATTCAGGTGCAAGGATTACGATGATTATCCAAGAGTTGTTCAGTGAGACATGGCCTGAAAGAAAATTAGAACCTCCTGAGAGAGCCCCTGTTTCTTATGAGGGGCGTAAAATAGATTTGGCCGGTTATTTTGAAGATGTGTTACAGTTTAAAGGAAGGAAAATTCTAGTAAAAATGTATGTTGCTATTAAGGGGTTGAATATTTTGGGATAGTTTCATCAGGGTTTGTTCCAGATGGTTCTTAGACTAGGAACAAAAGAGCAGGTCTGTGTGGTAGAATCATCTGATTACACGGAAAAGTTGGGTTTTACTTTTCCTGTTGTTTTTGGAAAGGGTCTTGGAATGATTAAAGGTTTTACCCATGAGATTAAGGTTAAGGATGGAGCTATTCAAATTAAACACAAGGTGAGGAGTGTCCCTTTCAGTGTGAGAGATAGTTTGGAGAAAGAATTGAATGAGTTATGTGCGAAGGGCATCATTGAGCCAATTGAGTCTTCTTTGTGGTTGTCTCCCCTGGTAGTGGTGCGCAAAAAAAATGGTGATTTGTGCGTATGTGTGGATCTACGCAGTCTTAACAAGAATATCTGGATTGATTCACATCCTTTACCCAAGATTACTGAGTTGCTGTCATTTACTAGAGGAGCAAGGTGGTTCACCAAGCTGGATCTGGTGTCTGCTTACCACCAGGTTGTACTTAGTCCATCTTCTAGACACTTGACTGCATTTGTTTCTCCTTTTGGCAGCTACCAATACTGCAGGAGGCCGTTTGGCCTTGCATCGGCGGCTGCGGTTTTTCGGAGATTGATGAGTCAAATGTTTAAAGATACCCCTGGTGTCATCGTTTTTCAGGATGATGTTTTAATTTTGGGTGAAAACAGAATTGATCATGACAAATCTTTGAATAAAGGTTTGGAAATTATGCAGGAGAAAGGTGTTGTACTTAAGAGTGAGAAGTGTGTTTTTCTGAAGGAAAAAATTGAATTTCTTGGTCATGTTGTTTCGCACGATGGTGTTAAACCCCGTCCGGGGTTGGTAAAAGCGATTGTTGATGCTAGTACACCAGTTGATAAATCTGGTTTGAAGTCTTTCATTGGGCTCAGTGAATTTTATTCCAGATTTATCAAAGACTACGCTTCTGTGATACAACCTCTGACCAACATGTTGAAGAAGAATGTTCCGTTCAAGTGGGATAAAAGTTGTCAGGAAATTTTTGATTGGATAAAGTTACAGCTAGTAAGTGACAGAATTTTGAAGCCCTTTGATCCTAACAAAAAGTGTACTGTTACTGTAGATGCAAGTGGTTTTGGTCTTGGAGCTGTTCTTACTCAAGAAAACGGTAAAACAGACAATACTATAGGTTATGATTCCAGGGTTTTGAGAGGAGCAGAGAAGAATTTTTCAGTCATAAAAAAGGAATTTTTGACTTGTTGGTGGGCGGTCAGGAAGTTCAATCCATTTATATGGGGAAGTCATTTTGTGCTAAGAACTGATCATAGTCCATTAGTATCTATTTTGTCATGTGAAAAAATAAAAGAACATACACCAAGGATAGCTAGGTTGTCATTGAAATTGTTGCAGTGTGATTTTAATGTTGTTTATTTACCTGGTTTGAGGAATGTACGGGCAGATTACTTGTCACGTTTTCCAGTTACAGGTAATGGTTCGGATTTTGATAAAGAAGATGATCAAGATGATTGTTTTGTTGCTGCCTTGGATGTTGAAGAGATGTGTGCCGTGAGTGAAATTGAATGGAGGAAGGAGCTGATCAAGGATGAAGTTCTGGTTCAAGTAATGAGATATCTAAGATCTGGTTGGCCTAAGGAGAAAAATGTGTCTTCTCAGTTTCAAACCTATGTGAAGATTTCAGAAGAGTTAACTGTGGAGGATGGTATTCTTCTACGTGGAGGAAGGCTTGTACCTCCTTAAAAGTTTAAGGAAACGTCTTTTAAACGGTGCACATGAGGGCCATTTGGGAAAGACATTCACTAAACGTAGACTGAGAGATGTGTTCTGGTGGCCACACATGGATGTATGCGTGGATGAACTGGTTGATACTTGTGTTGTCTGTAAATCATCTGATAAGAGTCACAAGTTGAGGACGCCACCTTTGGAACCGGTTGGTTTTCCAGGGAGACCGTGGGAGAAAATTGGAATCGAATTAATAGGGCCATTCAATCTTCTACCGTCTGCCTCACGTTTTGCTGTTGTGGCCATTGATTGTTATACAAAGTAATGAAAAAACTGGGGTTGACCCTGTGTCCCTCAGAACCTGGGTAATTTATGGTTAAAAGAAAATTGGTTCTGTTGGGTAGTGAAACAACTAATTTTCAAATTCTATCTGCATTCAATATTACCTCCTCCTTCTGACAAGAATTCACAGGTTCTTACAATTAATGAAAAGAAAACACAGACGCAGGAAGTATTCCGCGGATGGTAGGGTATCCGGTATCACTTGTTTAACAATCTTGAACAGTGTTCTTGTTATTTCTTTGCAGTAGTGTATATAAAGGTCCTGATGAAAGCCTGGTAGGGAAGACGCCCCTGCAATGGCAGAATAATGTTGACCGCAATACCATCTAGTCCTGGCAGTCATTATTTCAGACTGTCATACACTCTCTTTTAACGTTGACACCATTACTTATCCCGAATAAAGTTCCCCTATATCATGGTAGCCAATTTTAAGGTGCACATTTGATTTTTGTTCACACACATTTTTTCACAGCAATCAACTTCCCACACCATTACACCCACGTGACAACATCTTTGGGTCGGATCCATCACTGGAGGTCTTGGAGAATTGGAGAATTACACACAATACCAACAGGTGTGTCTCCTTATCTAGACCATTACCTAAAACAATCCCAGATGACGATGCTCCGCCATATGGGTGGGCTGATGGGATTCATTTCCAGTCTCTAACACACGTATTGCACCTGATACATAGTTTCTCGCTTCTGTCTTTCTGCTCAGTCTTTTTCTTAATATAGACCACTACTAGTCTTTTGTTTTGTTTCTACACATTCAGATATTAACTAGCCCTTCAGGAGTCATGGCTTTGGATGCTGAAAAAGCCTTTGACAAACTTAATTGGCAATTTGTATTTCATGCTTTATCGTCTTTTAATTTTGGTTACACTTTTATCCGAATGGTTTCAGCTTTATATTTTGCTCCTACTGCTCGTTTATTTATTAATGGCCAAGTTTCAAATCAATTCTCCCTTCCCAGAGGTACACGTCAAGCTTATCCCCTTTCCCCACTATTGTTTAATAGGTATTGAACCCTTTCTTGCCACTAGAAGAAAATGTGATACAATTAAAGAAATCAAGGTTAAAGAAGTTATTATTAAAACTTTAGCATATGCTGATGATGTGCTTTTATTTATCAGTGATCCATTAACCTCTTTTCCTTCCTTAATTGAAATAATAACACAATATTCTTTGGTATCTGGGTACAAATTGAATACTAACAAAACATATTTTTTCCTTTAAATGTTTACTATACTCCTGATATGATTTCTATGCATGAAATTATTTGGCAAAAGAATAAATTAATATATCTGGGTATTTTATTCTCTTCTTCTATAAAATCAACATTAACCTTAAACAGTGATTTTGTTTTAAAATTTTATTAAAGATAAAACGTCCAAATGGTCCTCATTACATCTTTCATGGTGGGGTAGAATGGAATCTATTAAAATGAATATTGCTCCTAAAATCATTTACACCCTTGCCATGATCTCCATTCAATTTCCATTAAAATTTTATAAAGATGTTGATAAACTCCTTTCCAAATTTCTTTGGAATAACAAAGCTCCACATATTATTTATAAAAAATTAAAAATGTCTTAATGTAATGCTGGTTTTGGTATCCCAGACTTTCTTCTTTACCATAAAGCGTTTATTTTAAAACAAATTGCTATTTGGTTTAATCAATCCTTTTTACATAACCCTCCTACTTGGTTCTATATTAAGCATGGGCGGAAAATCCGTTTCGCTCGCGGATTTTGCGGATTTTCGGTAAATTCGCAATCCGCGAGATCCGCGAATCTCCCGCAAAATCCGCAAATCCGCGAGCAGCGGATTTTATGGCTTGCTCGCACTGTTCGCGTGAGTTCGCGGCTTGCCAGTACAACTTCGCACCCCGCGAGTAAGTGCTAAATTGCAGAAATACGATCTTAGCAAAACTGAAACTACTTACCAGGTTCAAAAGTTCAGGCTCATCATTAGTAGCCATTTCCTGTAGTGCTTCCTGAGGGGCCCCTCCAGAGTTCAGTTGCCAGTTGCAACTATTATGTGACCCTGCTCTGAACCTCAGAATAGTTACACATATGCCACAAAGGTCCTGAATTACAGCTAAGGGAGACAAGCAGGAGCCAGGCTGGAAGTTAAAATCCATTAATCAGCCCCTAATTCATTATTGTCAGTTGGGGCAGGGCAGGTGTTGTAACTAATTTTGCAACAATGAAAGCACTTAGCAAGTGCAAAAGATCACTAATCAGGAAGCACTAAGGAAGCAGGTGCCAGCTAAAAAAATATTCTGTGACACATTAATCAGCCCCAAATTAATTCAGGTCACTTGAGGCAGGGAAGGTGTGCTTTGCTTTGCCGAAAATAATGTACACTGGACAACCAGAGGGTGTGGTGATGAAACAGAGGGTGGCATGGGTGGGCCAGAGGGTGGCATGAGTAGTCAGAGAGTGGCAGTGGTGACAGAGAGTGGCAGTGATGAAGAAGACACGTAGAAACAACAAGTTCGCAAAACTTGCGACCCGACAGGTAAGTTCGCATATTGCGAAATTGTAAAAACCCTCGCGAACTGGCAGAAACACGCGCGAACACAAAAAAAAAAAAATCCGCAAATTCGCGGGAATTCGCGGATTTTGCAGATTGCGAGTTCGCAAATCCGCAAAATTCGCGAACGCGAGATTCGCAAAATTCGCCCATGCTTATTCTATATTGAAAAATCCATTGTGGAGCCTTTTCTACTTTCTGCTCTGTTAACAATGTCTAACAAATCTTAATTTTTTCAGAAATCTATTATCCTCAAATGCACTAAAATGATTTTCAATGATATAGACTCAATTTTTCAATATCCCATGTGCAGTACTGACACATTCCCTTTATGGTATAGCAATGTTATCAAATTGAATAGAAATATTAGTTTCTGGTTTTCATGGATTAAAGCCGATATTTTTTATCTTAAAGATGTTCATTCTAATAACACTTTTATACCGTTTGGAAATTTACAAACAAAGTTTGGTTTAGCTAATGCTGAACTTATAAAATATGAATATTTAAGTAATTCGATTTTGGATTTGTTTTCACAAGTTATTCCATCTAATATTCAAGCTGATTTATCTATTTATATCCAAACTATATCAATAAATGTTCATGGTGTTTCTATTTTATATAAAAAAAGTGTCCAACAGTCTAGGCAGTAACATAAATATGATTACATTGTTCTGGAATAATAAACTATCGCTTTCCTTATCTGCTGATTTATGGGAAAATATATGGCTTATTAATATATCTGGATGGTTACCTGTTTCACTTTTCCAAACTAATTCTTATATTTTATTTAATTGCTTATGGACTCCATTATGTTTATTTCAACCAAAACCTCTTCAATCTGATACATGTTGACATTGTAATTTACACTCTGGCTCACTAAAACATATGCTTTTTACTAGTCCTCTAATCTCCAAATTTTGGACAGAAGTTTGGGATATTATTAAAAGATTCTCAATATTCATGAAGACATATCATATAAAATGTTAATATGCAAATCTGTGACTTTATCGCAGGATTTAAGTAATCTTGAATGTAAACTTTTTAACTTCTTAATTTCAGCTGCGTTAAAATCAATTACCTTCTGTTGGAAAGATGTCTCAAAGTTATCAGTTCATGCTTGGTGGTCATGGGTTATTTTTTACAAGAAGAGGTGCACAATTATCTTTGTCTAGGGTTGGTCCGAATTCTATTTCTTATCACTTATTTTGGACTCCTGCTGATATTTATTTATCAAATTAATGGCGTATTTATTGCTTGTTACCCCTTTAATGTTCCTTTACTGTATAAATTGATGTTACACAGTAGCTCTATTTATAAATGAATACTTATTTGCTACTATATGTTGACCTCCCCCTATTCTCCCTTTTTTTTAGTTTTTCTATGAACATGCCTATCCTCATTCATTTAGAAATGAATATGAAACTATTGAGTTATTAGTATTATATAAGATCTTTTGAATTGTTATTCTTTTTTGTATGTCTTGCTTTTTGTTTATTATGGGAAAAAAATTCAATAACATATTTTGGACGTATAGAAATACATTTCACTTTGTGAAGCCAGTGTGACTCCACAATGAAGAATCAATCACTCCAATTATGGATGGATTTATTTCAAAACATTTATCCTGTCAGTATATATGAAAAGTAGAAATAAAGTCAGAAAAAGATACCAATATAGTTTGATGGCCAAAATGTGCCAGTAAATTAAATCATAATAAAACGAGATACAAAATAGTAACAGTTACAATGCAAGAAATCCACATGTTGAAAGAAAGTGTTCTGTAAAGAAATGTTACTTTTCAAATCTAAACACAAGTTGAACTCAAGATTCTCTAATGAGGATTCCTATCCAGGAACATAGAAGGTGGCAGAACAGGGTTGAACTTCAGTAGAAGTTTAAGTAAAAAGAGAAGTGTGCAGCCTTACACTCCAGGAGGACTTTTCAGAGAGTTTTGCTCTCACTCAGAGTCAAAGTAACGTCTGCTGTTTTCTGCATCTGGAAACCCCAATTACACACAGACAATAGCTTCAAAAAGATCCATATCTCCCTCCCACCAACAAAAGCAAAACGAATGACCGTGCATCAGGGGAGTTGAAATACTCCCTAAGTTGTCATCTCCCCAAAATTGGGTTTGCAGCTAGTATCCTTGACCATTTCACCCTCTTGGTACTCCATAAACAGGACTCATCTCACCATCATTTCTCCGAGTTCATTGCCAATTTCTTCCCCAAAGGCCTCATTATCAATAGTCTAATACAATAAATAAGCCTTTCTGTAGCTAGCAAGAAGCATGATTACGCATCTGCAGAAGAAACAAAACAGCCTACTGTCAAGATTAAAGCATAAATTTCAATTGAGGACTAATGTCAGACTAAGTTAACTAGAGAATCAAAATGGATGCATATTACATCATAATGTTTAAGTAATGGAAGAAAATAAGAAATACGAATTTGCAAAAGCGTGAATACATTAGTCAGTTGATCGACTTGACACACTTGTGTATCAACTCTTAGCGGTTACAATGGTTATACACTATTAATTCATGAAATGTGTCACACATATCAACAAAGTTAAACCACACATTGAATAGGAATGCTGTACATAAGGGCATAAATGTATATAGAAAGGGTGGAGCCTAAATTATGCTGCAACATTACTATTTGGTTGTTTTTAAGTTATAGGCATCACTACATCCTAGGAAGAAACCAACAAAAAGCCTTCTGAAAGGCGCGCCTCAGTAAGCAGACCCTGATTTTATGAGAACTCTATGAGAAATGCCTAAAAACATGATACTTTTATACTAAATCATTCAAAAATGATACCTTACGAAGCTCACCTCTTAAATATCCCTAGGTAAATTTGGGCTTGCACACCTCTCATGTTCACTTACTCAAGTTCATTGCAAATGTGGTTCAAAAGGGGTTATTTTTTTCTGGCAACTCCCCAGGGCCATTGTCAACATGTATGCCAAACAAGTGCCTGAACTGCTGGTGTGATCCTGTGCTGACGTTAATCTGCCTGCACCACTGTAAACATGAAAGGACCTCTAACTCAAATGCACCCAGATGATTCCGTACAGGTTTTGGGGAACAGTAGCTTTGTTTAGGTGCCCCTGAGACTCTGGCATTGTTGCCATAGTTCAGAGGAGTTCGGTAGAAAACTTACTCCTTTGTCCTCTTTGACACATCCCCATTTCAACTTTTGGAGAAACTATTATCTTCAAAATAAAATCTCAGATTTAGCTTTTATGCTACATAGAGCATTCATGCAGAAAAATTTGGTTTGACAAAAATATTTTTTTTAACATAAATTCGACAAAACAACATATGTTTATTTTTCATGCTGCCCAAGTATCAGCTGTGAGGCCAGTTATCAACCCCTGCCTTACACATTCTTCCTTCATGCTTAAAAGGACTTGATGCACAAATCTGGCATTCACCCTTAAGAGAAAATCTAAACATCTTGGAGGTCAGGAAGAACGAGCACATACACATAGTTCAAGCTGATTTGTCAACATAGGGCTATATGCCTGAAGGAGGAAGTCACCTGATAAAGGTCAACGTCATTGAAATAGCCTTAAGTCAAAGGCCAAAGGGAAGAATGTTTTAAACCCAATGGACCAAACGTATTACTAAGTGGTCGAGAAGATCTTGGAGTTGGTTGGCAAAACCCTGGAAGTAACTACCTCTTGATTTGAAACAAGCACTGTTTTAGAAGAGTTGTAAGTTATTATTTGTACCCTCGTTTATGCTCTTTTGTTATGTTGTGATCTTGGTTATACAGGTCAGCTGCTTTTCAGTTATCACAACCTGAAGGACCACTGGTCTACAGTAATTCATTAGGCAAAGGTTCTTATTAAATGAAACCCTTTAATCAAAGGTGATTTTGGAAAGTAACATGCAGTCAGCAAAGACGACAATGAAATTGTTTAATCGGTCACAAACACAAGTGCAAGTATGTCAGTGGTCTACAGATCAAGTCCTTGATCAAAAAGCGGGGTATTAAACGTTCCGCATTAGCAGCTGCAATAGGTGCAGAGGGTTTCCCTCATGCCAGTGCACTTTGGTCACATACAATTATTTACATTGCTGTTTATTACCTCCTGGACTTTGATAGGAGTCTCATACATAACCTGAAAGAGAATGGTGTGAAAATTAGTAATTCCAAAGATTGCAAACATATTGACCAAGAAAGAGAGCATAGAGATAGTGAAAATCAGAAAGAAATGTAGATGTGAGAGGGGACAGCGAAGAGAAAAAGAGGAAGAGAAGGGAGAAACAGGGAAAAGATGGAGAGAAATAAGGAATGATCTAACAACTATAGAATGGAGGAGGAAATGCAGGCTTTATATCTTGATGACATTTTTATAAACTATGTAGTGTGTTGAATTATGTCAAATCAAAAATCTGTGTGCAGACTAATCTGACGAACACAAAGGATCTCAAACCCCTATTAAAAAGACTTCACTAGTGAAAAGAGCAAGCATATGCAATATGAAAACGCTGAGGTTCCCTTGGGATAAACGTGTGCCGTCTTTGTCGCAGATTTCCTAAGAAATATCTAAAACACTCACATATTCTCACTGGCAGAAACAACTAGGCAGTTTTGGGAAACTGCAACCATAGGGCTAAGGCTTTTTACCCTCAGAGAGATTAAGGACATTATTAAGAGGTTTGATGATAGGATGCGCTGCCAAAATGTTATCCTATTACATGTATCAGCACCTATAATGAACTTGTAATAAAGCAGACGGGACATCCCTCATTTTTATCACAGAGAAAGACATCCTAAAGTTCGTAATAAGGCTCTGAGCACTTTCCTCAAAGAATCCATTCCAACTACCGTGGGACTCAACCACACACAAAAATAGGCATTCAAGGAAGGATCCTCAGATGAAATTCGTGGAAATTTGTCATTGCTGCTTGTTTACCGGGCGGGTCTTCTGTACCTGTGCAGTAGATTGCGTCACCTGCAGTCTTAGTTCATCACACGTACAGCACGTCTTCAGAAAGTGCTGTGGTTACGCATCCTAGATTTCATGAACATTGTATTTTGTGGATTACATGAATAGGTGATGTTACAATGCATGCCATTACATCGCATGCCATTGTAACGCAAACTTTTACTCCGACTTTCTGTCGGGGCGATGGAAGTTGGAATAGATTCATTTTCTATTCCAACTCCAGTGTGTGCAACAGTAGGGAAGGTGTTGGAGTTACCCCACTGCTGCACGCCTTTTGCGTTGCAATGACGTGATGTAATGGCATGCGTTGTAATAGTTTAGTTGTAAAGGCTGTCTCCCATGTGAAAGCAGTGGCTGGAACCATGAGGACTAGTACATTGGATGGAAGCGTTGAGATAACGTGGCCTAGTAACAGAGAATGGAACCAGGACATGGCGGCTTCTATGGCGCTGAGTAATTACTCCTGCCTGGCTAGCTTAGCCACAGTGCATTGTGGGTGAAGTGCCGTGAGGTAAGAGAATTTGGTGAAATGAGAGGGGCGAAAACAGGTCTTTGGTTCAGCGCTAGTAGTGTAAAAGAGCAGTGCGGTGGTGGCAGTGGCATCGGGGCCCCACTACACTCCAGATATTACTACACATTTGGAGGTAGAGGAGGATATTTGATTTGCATGAATTAGGGTTCATGCTACCTTTGCTACAACCGAGAGTTGTATAAAGAAACAGAAGAAAGATGACAGTCGTCTCACAACCTAGGAAAAAAAGAGGTAATCATAAAAGCAAGTCAAAGTCAAAGTTTTTTATTTGTTTTGGTACTCTACTGAGGACCACAAATATTTAAAAACGTTTTACATCAATAAAGGAAAATTAATATAATATTTAAAAAAAAGCTTTAAGAGAACGACAAAAGTATTTGACAAACACATCCACTATTAGATCAAAGACACTAGTATAATGTTAGAAAAGACTTTAGAAATTTGTAAAAATTATAACAGACCCATTCATTGGGAGGGTATTTACATACTAATATCAGATTTTTTACTGTGATGATCCTACATTTATTGTATATCAGGGTTAAATATCTTAACCGTGCTGCAACTATATTTGGATGGGGGCATACAAATAAAATATGCTCAATATTCTGATCGCCTCCTAGACAGAATTTACATGTAGGAGATCCATCTGGCGACCATTTGGAGGTGAAGGTTGACACGGGTAAAATTCCTAGACGTAACATTGTTATAGCCCTTCTTGCACCATGCGTAAGGGAGCACCCAATATATGGCTGTACTTGCTTATATTACAAGGACTCAGCAAAAAGTTTGTATGATGGTAACTTATTACAGTGTGCAAAGTCTAGGTCGAAGCTCAATCTTGGTGTAAAGTTTTTTAGAAAGAGTTTCAGTTGAGACTTTGACCAGGATAGCAAGATTTCTTTGGGAAGTTTAGCGATTTCAAATGCCTCTGTCATATTCCTGTAAAAGTTGAGCTTCGATGCGCCTGATGAAAAAGTCTACATTTTTAACAGGGAGCGCAATGTTCCTTCCTTCCCAAGCAAGATGTTATGAGCCCATCTGATGACATTGGCGACGGCTGTAGCGTAGGAACTTGTTATTGAAAACTCTAATCTTAGGGCTTGAACCGGTGTAGATTTAGAAACCTTTAAGATTTTTTTCAAAATTTTCCCCTCGTTTAAATCCATATAAGTCCATTGCTTTATTGGTATACGCTCGGTAGCATAGGATAGAACAGGAGGAATTTTTGCTCTGTACACTTTTAATAATGAAGAGAAATGTCTATTTCCTGTGGCGGAGTACAGTCTAGAAAGAGCCCCAGCATGTATTTCTGATTTTCTCGTTAAATTATTTATAATTAATCATAAAAGCAAAAGTGTGGTGAGATATCAGTTCAAGACTGGAAAAAATGAAAAATGCAGTGAAAACGTGGAAGGAAATAATAAACACACCAAAAAAACTGTATAAAGCAAAACACATCATAGGTGATTGTAACCAATGACAACTCGTGGAACCAAGATTTCCTTTCGCGTCTTCACTGTCAGTGGTTTTGAAAGGAGTGTACCAGGAAACCTGCATTTTACTTTGAAGAATAAAGATCAGTCATGATCATCAAGCTTTCATATCTGTAAATCTTTAGCATATTTATTTGTCTTTAACTCTAGATATACCACAGACGTTGCTTCACCAAAATGCTAGTAGTAGTAGAAGTGACCTCACATTCTCTTAGACCGCATGATGACATCACAAGAAGTGACATCATATGGTCGGCCCTTCTATTGAGATCACAGGAAGTGACGTCAAAACTCTTCTAAAACTGATGAGATCACAGAATTAAAAAATATTAAATACAAGCTAAAACTCTAAATTCAAGAGTGATAACATAACAAACACTTTTTTTTATAGAAGATACCTTATTTTTTTTGTCATCACACAAATACAGAGTAGGCTGTTATCATAATATGCCAGTGGGGCTGTCATATATCACATAGCATATATCATATAAAGCCCTGATATGGTGCAGTTTATCTACAGCTGGGCACCCACTGGTCTGATTTCAACGACTATTGGAAGCATAGACCAACTATTGTGCAAGCTTCCATCACCTCGCCCCCTCCACCCAGCAAACACAGGACACATAGATTGGACATCAGTGGCCCACGCTCATGCTGGGGACCCTTGGCTAAGGCCAACATATTATGCAAAACTACCTTAACTTCCTATGACAGACAAAAATACTTCCTTTCCCAAATGATAGTTAACAGACAGAAGGGCTGCAAAAAATAGGAGCAAACCATCTCAGAAACCTCAAAGTATATCTGTTGGATAAAGATAATTCTTTATGCTCTCACAAAGATGTCAAAATCCTATTAAAGGGAAAGAAATTTTTGCATCCTTGGAAGACCGGTTTTCATACCCTTCTCTGTCAACTCAGTCAAGGGTATGACAAGGGCACACCTCATCAAAAATCTATGAATCTGTCCATTCTCCCGGTTACATCCTAGGCACAGAAGATTTCTGGTACCAACAGGCTAATTTAGGGAAATATGCTAGCTAGATCAAACATTTTCAATCGACAATTACTCCCAGAATGACATTCTGGCATTGTTTTGCCAAATAAATTTTCTATGATATGGCGCCACCCCCATATCAACTATTGACCATGGCATGACCATTAAACAGTGAATTGAAGGCAATGACCAATTTAAAGTTGAAATTGATACCAAAGTCATTCCCTATTTTGACATCATAATATTACTTTCATCACAAACAAATCTCAACCTTCCTTTCAAAACAAATGTAATGACTTGGATCTGATCAACTGGAAACAGTTGTTATAGAATGATTTCAACTGGTTTAGAAAATTTGTGTAAAACTACTTCGAACTCTGCTACAGGGTTCTTTTGAGGCGGCACCAGGTCCATATAATCGTCAACTGTTATCAGGCATAATGAGGTTTCTCTTAACCATGGCCTCAGTGCCCAGAAGAGCTTCCTCAAAACAAGCATCGGAGCAGATTTACAGAGAACAAAATTCAATGCTGTAGTAGATATAAAATCTGCCTCTCTACAAAGGGGTTTGGAGCTGGTCACTTAGAACGAGCACAGCAGTGGGTTTAGAGAGGTATTAGTAAGATTGTAATGATAGCATTCCGGGTGAACAGCAGTCTTACGCTGATCGAGCTCCCCTTCAGCTTTCAAGTTGACCTTACATTGTACAGTCATTACTTATGAACTTTTAGGCCACCTATTCTGTAGTAACAAGCATGCTGCCCATCCTTTCCTTTAAAGAAAATATTAATATGACTTCAGTAAAGATTATCGAACAAACCCTATGTAAAACAATAAAAGGAAACAAGTGAAACAAATGTCCCAATTGTTTGAGTGTTCATCAATAGTACTTGTACGCTAACGTCTTCTATTTCTTCAGAGGTACACCAACCAAAGAATGGGAACAAAAGGCATATAGAATATAGAAACTATGTAGAACAGTAAAATGATTACATTGATGGCAAACAAACAGCAGGTAAAGGACACAATTAATCACAATCGCAATCTTCTAGTTTCTTCAGAGAAGTTACCACTCTCCCAGATCACCCTCTTCGAATAGGAGTTCTGGATTCATACTCTTTCTTATTATCATTTTCTTGCACACCAACATTTATACCATTGTGGACATCCTCATCATTACTTCATTCTTTATGACAAGTAATACTGAATTCCTCAACATGCTCTTATTCATTTGCTTCCTCCTTGTACATTCACGTTCACCACCCAACCATTGAAAGTTGAATTCATTCCCCATCCTCTCCACCCTTTTGTTTTTACCGCTATATTCCTACAAGGAACCACACCGTTCATTGGTGACACTTCCCCATCACTTAGTTTATCTGCCTTTTTTATCACTTTTGTGATAAATGATGGTCAGAAGAGTCCTTCTGTTCATGGCGGACCAGGAGCGCGAAATGCTCAAGGCTACCAGCTGCATATCCAATTTTGAGGGGATGAGAATTTAGGGGGGGTGTCGACTCCCCTGACACTGGGCTACTGGATTGGCTTTTGTTGGTGAGATAGAGATATCGTTGTTTTTGAAGCTACAGTTTGTATATAATTGGTGTTTCCAGATGCAGAAACCAGTGGACTTTTCTTTGACTCTGAAGAGAGCAAACCTCTCTGATAAGTCCTCCTTGAGTGTAAGGTTCGTACTGCACACTTCTCTTTTTCCCTAAACTTCCACTGAAGTCACTGCTGCCACCTTCTAAGCTTCTGGCAAGGGATCCAAATTAGAGAATCTTGACTTAAGTTTATGTTTAGATTAGAAAAGGGAGGTTTCCTTTCTGAACACTCTATTGCAAGAATTGGGTTTCTTGCACTGTGACTGTTACTATTTTGTATCTTTTTTTTACGATTTAATTTTCTGCCACATTTTGGCCTTCAAACTATATTGTTATATTTTTCTTAATTCATTTCTACTTTGCATATATCTTGGCAGGGTAACTGTTTGGAAATATATCCATCCATAATTGGAGTAATTGATTCTTGGTCTTTATTGTGGAGTCACAATGGGTTCACAAATTGAAATGTATTTGTAATATTAACTCCCATGTATGGATATGAAAACATACTTTTCTCTTTAGGTACCTTGCATTATTTCTAGACCTGGGCGTAAAATTCTGCTCTGCTCACGGAGTTTGTGGAATTTGAGTTCTCCACGCCCCTGCGGAGAACACAGAGTTTCCCGATACATTCTGCACTCTAGCAGAATTGTTTATCTGATGACGTGCTCGAGTCGTGTTTCGGCACATGCTGGCAAGCGTGATGAGTCTTGCCGAGCGCTCACAAGTGCCAGCGAGATTTGCCGACTGCCTGCAAGCACCAGCAAGACTTGCCGACTACCCGCGAGTGCTTGCAAGACTTGCCGCCAGCTGACAACATCCACCACCTTTTTTCTGATGATCGATAGCATGAGAAAGCAGATTTTTTCCTCGAGAAGCTGCTAAATCTATTTGAAAGCATGTTTTTGAGTAAATATTCTCCTCTAACTGACGGTTCAAGTTGATTTTTAGTGTGAGGAGCCTTTTTTTAATATTACATTTTTTTCAACAAGGAGGAAGTGTCCCTGAGACTCCAACTTGCTGTTTCTGTCCAGCAGACTCCTCCCACTGCTTTGTCCATCTCCTGGTCACTTTTCCTTTGGATTTGGAGCTGGAAGGATCACTCTCTTTGTTTGCTACTTATATATTATTGGATTTAAGGACTTTGTTTTTGTGATATCACAAGTAAGTTGAAAAACTGTTATTTAAGGGTGTTGTTTGTTTGATAGAGGGCATGCACCAGGATTTATTTGTACTTTTATTCAATTTTTAAAATGTATTGTGGTGGATGCCTGTCAGTTTCAGTAGGGTCCTAGTTATTTTTCTGCATTTAATTTTTCTTCTAGTGTAAAGCAAGAATGTTGCACAGTTCAGTACATTGTCTCCATGCATTTTAATACATTTGCAATATTCATTTAATTCACTATGTGGCCTGGTGAACCAAAGGGCCTTCCAGCCACAACTGTTTCTGTTGAATTGAAACATCATTTAGGCCATGGATGGCATTGGATTAAATTACAAAATGTGTTTTTTGTATATTTCATGTTTTCTTCTGCAAAAAGTGTATAGGTGGGGTAATATATATTTTACGTCTTTGGTGGGTGTGACCAGTTTTCATTTTTTTTGCATTGCTGATTTAATGCTGTTTTGTTCTGTTTTACCACGCCCCTTTTGTATGACCAATGTGTGAGTGTATTTGTCAAAGGTCCCCATTTGTCTTTTGTATGGTCAGTATCCACAGGCCTGCATGTGTTCTTTGTGTTCCATGCATCCTTATTTATTATTTAACCATTTGTCTGGCTGCCATTTTGTATAGCCAGCCAGTGTGTGTTTGCTATAGGCCTACACTTGTTCTTTATTGTGGCCATGCCCCCTTGTGGTTGTTGTTTGCCACGTGGCTGGAGGCCATTTTGTGTAGCCAACCAGTGTGCTTTTGCCGTAGGCCTGCATCTGTTCTTTGTTGTGGCCATGCCTCCTTGCTGGATGTTGTTGTTTGACCATGTGCCTGGTGGCCATTTTGTGCAGCCACCCTTTTATCCCGAGGTTTCAATGAGAGATTGATAGGAGAGAGCATATGTTATTTTTTTCCTTTTCCCGAAGAGTTTAATATTTTGCTTGAGGATCATTGTGTAATATTTGTTTATTTATTAACAGTTTTATATTACATGCTTTTTGTACTTTTCACTTGAACCCCTTTTCCTCCTAATAGATTTCTCATACTCCCCTAGTACACCACCAATTCATTATTGTTATTTTGTTTTATTTTAATTTTTTATATTAATTTTCTTATTTAATGAATTTTTTTAATTACATTTAAATTTTGTTTAAAAAAAACTTTCCACAATCATCCACCACCTACCTGCCATAGGTGCACAGCTGCACAACAGCATTAATTTTGTAATGATTATTCCATTTTCCCCTTGACACCCTACCAGCCATAGGTACACAACACACACCTGCATTCATTTTTTAAGAATTATTCCATTTTCCCCTGGACATCCTGCCTGCTTTTGTTGCACAACGCACACCAGTGTTAATTTTTTCAAGATTATTCCATTTTCTCCTGCACCTCCCTGACTGCCACAGGTTTCTCCCTTAGATGTGTGCATTGCGCACAAAGAAAACAGTTACGTTGTATCCTGATTGGAAATTAAATATTATGTTCTGGTGGTGTGGTTTGACTTTGAAATACACTGTTGTTAATTATTTAGGATAACAATGATAACCTAAGTAACCACACTGCAATATATTCAAACTTCAACAATGCCACGTTTCTCTAAATGCTTTTCTTGCTTGTTTTCCTTTAAGTGCACAAGAGAAATTATCCACAGTACTGTCAGACCATCATGTGAGTCTTTCAATCTCTTCCACTTGTGCCGTTATGTGCCAGTACCAACTGACAGCTTTAAGATGGCTCCAAAGAAAGTTGCTGCCAAGAAAGTGGCATGTGTGCAGGAGAAGAAGCAGATTTCTGCCACAGGTGTGTCTACCAGAACCTTTTTTGGCAAACTTGTGCCTACCACACTAGCCTCCAGGGAGCAACCTAATCCAAAGTCCATGTCTCTCAATGAGGCAGACACTTCAATCATGTTCACTTCAATCATGTTGACACCAGTGGATGTGTCTCTTTCCCAAAGTAGTACACAATCATTTCTGGAAAGTGGAATATAGCTGCAGCCAGCAATTGATCTTACTGAAGTAGGAGCAGAACAGGAGGTTGAGCTACCTGCTGAGCAAGAACCTCTTCTTTTACAACCATTCCCTTCCAGATGTCCGGCAAGAAAAAGGAAGGGTACTCCACCATCTCCTCCAAGCCCACCTTCTGATGATCTGGATATGAATTGGACCCCGGCCAGGAGAGCCTTAGGAAAAGGAAAGTTCCTGAAAGCCTTCCAATTATGGAAGGGGTGAGGATGACGATGAGCCACTTATTGTTGAAGCTGGCACAGAGGAGACTGACATTACCGCTCATATTCAACCTGCTCCAAGGTATATAACACACCATCCCCACCTGCGCCAACTCCCATATTTGCAAGGCACACGCCAAGACATGCATCCACCACTACCACTGTAGAAGTGCGCACTGCAGAGAGCCAATTGTTGCCAAACCCGCCTAACTCCACTTCTACTGGCATTGGCGATGGCACCAGTGGCCCAATGAGAAAGTGTAACTCCCAGTTTGGGACTTCTTCAAAGCTAGCAAGTAGGTTTAAAACATTGGTATTTGCTCCATTTGCAATGCTAGAGTTGTCAAGGTAAGCTTGGCACACACTATGGCACTGAAGGCTAAGCAACCCATTTGAAAAAATATCACACACATTCCACAGGGAGGCACACATTAATAAACTTTCTGCACATGGTGGTCAAGGTGATGCAGTAGCGGTATTGACTCCGGAGCCTTCTATCAGAATGGGAATTGTAGGTGGTGATGAGGAAGAACAGGGTTAAATTCTTATGTAAAGCAGCCCCGTCCCTCGCAGTGCACCAGTTTCACCCACCTCATCATCAGCATCCTCCCAGTGGCCGAAGAGTCAGAAGAAGACAACACACCATACCGTATTGGCTGCCCCAAGATGTGCTTTGAGTCTGCCCCCTCCTGGTACTCTCCAGAAGTCTCCTGAATCAGTAGCACTGATAGAGCAAGGATTCAAGAAAACAAAACATGCTCAGAGCAATCCCTCATCAACAGTACTAATCGTTTAAATTATAGATAAAATGAAAACTAATATACACGCAACATCGACATTAGGGGAGAAAAGCTTTACGCATACATAGATAGCAACGTGACTGACCCGTTTTGAGAGGAAAAACTCATGCATGCACATGAATTACTAACATTAGGTTTGTTTTGAGGCACCGCATGCCCGGCATATGCTTGTTTGAATTTAAATGTGTAAATGTAAATGTGTTTGTATTTATATAGCGCCTTCTACCCAGAGGTCTCGTAGAGCTGTATTCATACCGCTGTGGAACCCTTCCTGGCAATCCTGTGAGATGTCCACTCCTGGGCACCCCCAAGGTGAAGCCAGGCATCCAAGCGCTGCTGGGGCCGTTGTGGAGATTAAGCAAGCTATTGCCCAGAGTCACAGAGTGGGACCCATGATTAGACTAGGCACCGAGGCGAGAATTATAAGGTCCGGGGAGATTTAGTTCCAGACCTCTGCATCAGGGTCTGCCGCTCTAACCATTGAGTCACGCTTCTCCACTAAAAGAGAGCTATTTCTGCTAATGCTTCTGCTTAAAGAAAACAATAACATGGGATAGAGTAGAAGTGGGTGGTGAACAGTGAAGATTATATATTTGAGAAATTAACATCTGTTTATGATTCCGTTGTGTACGTTTGGGCCCACTGATGCACGTAATGAAAGGAATATGGCAGCGAAAGAGAAGCAAGCTACCCATGCGCATTAAAGTCATAATGTCACCCGATGACCACGTTGCTGAAAGCCTGCCAAGATTCAAGGATGAGAGTCGGATAAAAGAAGCCCTCCACTGTGGAACTGTATTGTGTAAATTAAATTTGCAACAATAGATGTATGGGAATTAAGTAATATAAACTGTGTGAATGAGCTAAAGGGGAAGGGTTTGCCAGACAAAGAAGGACTAATAAAAATGAATATGTCAACATGAGGTGACAACAACTCCCCTGCCCCTGTCCAATCAAAGTCCGATTTCCATCAACATTTGCAACTTTTGAGGGTGGGACATGCAGAAATGAAGACTATAACTAGAGTAACTTAAAATTTTGCAATAGGCAAGCAAAGGGATTCGAGAGAGGCAAGCAAGTGAGCTATCTGAGAGAGAGGCATGAGCTGCTGCTGATGAGGAGAGGAGAGAATAGACTGGGAAGTTTCGTACCTGAATGACAACTTGATTAGATTGAAGAGTCCAGAAGAATAACGAGGAGGGAGAGAGTGGGAGAGGGATGCGCCCTGATGCGTTGGCTTTGTAAAGAAGTCTAGTAAGTATTGCCCTGTCCTGATTATCTCCTTTAGTCTTTGTCTCCTGATTCTTAATTCGGGGACCTCCACTAGTCCTTTGGCCAGAAAGGTGGTTTTCCATTATCACCATTGGGTAACTATTATTCTGTCTCAAATTTGCATATCCTTTTCCAAATGTATGATTTGTTATGCCTTTTGTCTCCACATCTATCCACTGTCTGTGACTTTGAATGCATTTGTTAAATGAATGTTTTCTCCCATGAAAAGTTGATGGAGTTTGCACTGTGAATCTGTAAAAATGAGCCTTCAATTTATGACTGAAAATTTAGTAAAATTCAAGAATCTTACCCAGAGTCTGTGGTTATTTTACTGAGATCTGTAAATTAGTTAGTTAATTGTTAATATCACCATCAATTAACTCAACTAATGGTCCATCGACCAGAGGAAAGAGTGTTGATCTGTGAAGATTAGTTAGGTATTGAAATTATTTTCTCAAATGATTTTGAGGTTACTGTGAGTTAACTAATCAGAGCCAAAGTGAAATAATAAAACTTGACCACCAGCGGAACAGCCAGGGAACTGTAATGTGTATATGGGCCCCATTGAATTTTTCTTGACTGAAGTGTTCATATTTGGCCTTTCGCTGGATCAGTCCCACCAATAAAAAAAATCAGGCTACTATTAGGAGCATGTTTAGGCAGGAGAGGCCATACCACAGCAACTACAGCATCCATCAAACAACATGTTTGTACAACGGCAAGCTGGTTAAAATGTCAAAGCTGGACCTTCTCCCTTTTTTGTGGAAGGAGTGTTTTATTTAGAGTCTGTGACAGCCATCTGCCTGAAATTGAAGGTTCCCAGCAGGACCTACTTTTCCATAGTGGCTGTTTCAGTGCTCCATCATGATATGCTGGAATTGGTTGCAAAAGCTTTGCAGCAGAGCTCTGCTCATACTATCCACCTGAAGACAGAGAGGTGGACCAGTTGTAAAGCCACTGAGTGCATGTGTATCAATGCACTCTAGATCTCCTTTGTTGGGGTTAGGCAACAGCTATCTACAGGTTTCAGCACTGAAGAAAGTTTTAAGGGAGTTTGTGGCATGGAACAGTATATGTGCCATAGAGGAATCCCATACAGCTGCAAACATCTTAAAAGACTTTAACTGCAAGGTGTTAGAATGGCTGTAACCCAGAGGTCTCAGAATTGGATTTGTTGCCATGGATAATGGCAGTGTTATAATTAAGGCCATGGCAGATGGTCTCTATTTACGGGTCCTGTGTTTGGCTCATTGCTTCAACATCATTGTGCAGGACTTTCTCAAAAAGGAAGTACTAGTCAGTAACTTAATGGCCATCTGCAGAAGAATCTGCAATCATTTCAGTCATTCTTTAAAACCCCAGAAGTATTTGAGGATTATTCAGCGTGTTAAAAGAGTACAAATGAAGCTCTCATACAAGAGGTGCCAACACGTTGGAACCCAACCTATTACACATTACAACGTCTTTCGGAGCAGTACAAGATCAAGGAGTGTATCATGAGAAGAGGAGGGATGTAACTAAAAGCATGACCATCGGGATGGACAAACTAGACCTAATGCCTGACAGAGTTGCTACTTCCTTTTGAGGTGTTCACACAGTAAGTCAGCATGGAGGACAGCAGGATGGGCCAAGCAATCCCGTTGTTGTATCTGCTAGGAGGAGCAGTTAAAAAATTTGTCTGGCAGTTTCACAGCAATGAATACGAAGATAAGTATAGCTTGATTCAGAGCTTAATCCTTCACTTGGCTGAGAATACAGGGCTGCAAAGGCATGTCCGGTTTCTCCATTAGGGCTAAGGGGCTGCGCCCCTCAGAAATTCCTACACATTTACATAAAAACATATTATATAGATCGATTTGTTTGGAGATGCAATCATATAAATCGATGTATTTAAGTCAGGGTTGTCTGTGTCTGTTTCCCTCCTCGCTCTGAAGCAGGAGACGGAAGCCAGGCAGTAAATCAACTTTCTAAACTGTAATGCAGGACGCAGGGCTTTCTGTTTTAAAGCACTTCATTGCCATTGTGGTCTAGAGTTGTATGCACTCTGTGGGCCAGTGACGCAATCAGCGTCACAGTTTCGGGTGTCTGAGACTTAATCTCTGCGTGACTTCAGACGTCCATCATTCAAAGACATAGATCCCACCCTTTCATCATACATGAGGGTGGATTTTATGTTATGTTACTTAGGTATTTGTAAAAGCGAACGTATACCAGCAGGTTTCTTGGCGCTGAGGGTCTGAGCAGAGACATTACAGACAAGGGAGCATCTAGTTATAAGCCAAGGTAAACATGTTTTTTGCTGTTTTCTGAACCGCATTTAATCCACCTCAAGCCTCAGTGAGATGGGTAACGAGTTCCAGAGCCTCGGACCCAAAAAGGAGAACCGAGTCCCACCAATGCCTTTGTGTTTGAATCTGGGAACCGCCAAAAGATTCAAGTGCAGTGATCTCAAGGTTCGCAGGGGTGAGTACTTATTGATTCGAGAAGAGATGAAATTAGGCCCAGTTCCCTGAATAGCTCTAAAGAGAATGCAGCCAGTTTTCAACATAGCTCTCTGTTCTACTGGGAGTCAGTGGAGATCTTTTAACACTGGGCTAATATGACATTGTCTATCCTAGCTGCTTGATTTTAAATCATCTGTAGACGATGTTTCTGCTTTTGCGGGAGGTCAAGATAGAGAACATTGCCATAATCAATTTTAGATAGGATAAGTGCAATCACCATTTGAGTACAGGCCTCTTTGCTGAAAAAGTGTCCAATCTTGCGCAACTTACGAAGTTGGACAATGCAAAAAGAAGTAACTGAACCAATCTGGGCACTCATGGAGAGACCTGAATAAATGTGAAATCCCAGACTCTTTTTCACTGGTTAAGGGAGTGGGACCGCCCCTAACTCCGAAGGCCAATAAGAGGGTGTCCATTAAATGAGTTTGTTGCTGGGTCTGATTATCTCTGTCTTGTCAGAGTTTAATTTTAATTTGTTATTGTCCATCCAATTTTTTACATAAACCATGAAGTTCTTAACAAAGTCTTTGGATTCATCTGAGTTCTCAATGGAGAATATTTCCTGCATGTCATCAGCATAGTTAAAAATCTTTACCCCCATCTGCCAGAGGCTGGAGATCAAAGGCCGCATATATATATATATATATATATATATATATATATATATATATATATTAAAAAGAATTGGCGAGAGAGAGGAGCCCTGCGGGACACCACAACTCATTTCTACTATGTTAGATTTAAAAGGGGAAAGCCACACAGATTGTTTGCGATCCTCTAAAAAGGATTTAAACCAATCCAAAGCTGGTCCCCCCAGACCCGCTGCGGCTATACGATACAACAGAATTGTGTGGTTCACGGTGTCAAATGCTGCAGATAGGTCAATGAGGAACAGAGCCTGAGTACAATCAATGTCCGCATGTCTTTTGAGATCATTCATGACAGATAGAATCACTGATTCAGTGGAATGTCCGGGGCCAAAGCCCGCCTGATGGGCATCCAGAAACATGATTGCCTCTAAAAAAGAACTGAGACAAGAAGCTACAGGAGCTTCCAGCAGTTTAGCTGGAAATGGGAGTAACAATATCACCTTATAGTTCTCCAACTTTTTGGGAACCATACCCTTCTTTTTTGGATCGGGATGACCACTGCTTCCTTAAAAACTGACGGAACAGTACCATGAGACTGGGATAGATTGAGAAACTCCAAAATAGTATTGGGGAAAGCCTGATAAATTGCATTTAGTATGTAAATAGGGCAATTTTTCATGGGGGAGCCCGATTTAATATTCGTAACAAGATCTAAAAAAAGTTTTCTGTCCAACTTAGGAAACGTATTGAGAGAAAAAGAATTGAGAAAGGCCAGGCTAGCTTCTGTGTTAGGATTATTGAAATCAATGGGATGTTGAATTGTCCCAATTTTTTCAATGAAAAAAGAGTTCAAATCATTACAGAGATCCTGGGTTGCCGTGACAGACGGAGTCACGTGGCTGGGATTAGAAAACTCTTTCACGACCTTAAAGATTTCTTTCGAGCTATTATCTGAATTGAGTACCTTATTTGTGAAGAAGGTTCTCTTAGCCTCCAATATGGAATTTTTTTATACACATACAATTTTGAGGTATATGTTATCTTATCCCCCACTGGATACGATTTGCTCCATTTCATTCAGCTTGGCGAACATGAGGTTTTTGGATTTCCAATTCCTTAGTGAACCATTTAGATGCTTCATGTTGCCTTAGGCGGGATGTTTTAGTCCGTGAGGGAGCATGAATATTAAAGGCCTTAGTTTGGCAATTGTTGATCTGTTTTTCACAGCTATCTAACTCTCCTTCTAAAGCAGGCTGCTCGCAGGATAAAGTGTCTAGAAGCGTCTTCAGGTTGGTTAGATTCTAATTTCTGAAGGTGCTTTTTAGACAGGAAGGGTGTTTCAGCAGTGACAAATTATTCAGCCTAAAATACGTCTGATCTGGTGCCTTGTTCTCTGTAATAGTAAGTGTTTGCATGCTAATGTTTTGCTGAGGTCCCTCAGCATGCTAACCTTTCCAACTGTGATATCCCAGGCCCTCGTTGCAGCTTGCTAGCTCCATTAGAAGTGGAGCTGCTGTATTTTTTCCTGGATCCAAATAACGAGCAGGGTTCTTGTTCCCTTGTGAAGTTGATCCAAATATCCCAGTCAAGCAAGGCGATTAATATGTGCTTTCAGTTGACAGTTTTCTGATGTATGACATTAAAACTGGACATATCTTCATGCCCCTAAGTTAATGCTGATGCCAAAAACATGGATTGACTTGCAAACAATGAATGTTAAAAACGTTAAGGGAATGCATTTCAGCGAATGAGTGGCTCTCCTATTTCACATGCTATACTTAATCTTGCATTCCCCAAGAGTAAGCTATTTTATAATGTTGTTGTTTATCTATTTTTGTCTGTGCATACTATGAGGCTTTAGCCATGCTAGGTGTTTCTGAGAGGCTTTCATTGAACACGCAGGCACCAAGGCTGAAGCCAAAGAAACAGCCTGTCAGTGGTTTGGCCTCTCTACAGAGCACACAGAACAATGTGTATATGTTCCATCTGCAGCTGACATTCTGTGGATATGTGTGTGAAGGGAGTACACAGATGTCAAAATATTTGCAAGTCTATAGAGAAACTAAAGTGCTTACATTAGATGGAGTAAAGTGCATGTTTGGGGGCAGTGAAGTGACAGAGATGCGAGGAAGTGAATTCAAGGGAAGAGTAAAAAGAAGATACTGAAGAGGAAAGAGAGGTAGTTGAAGATGTGCAGATGGACAAGATAAGGAGAGAAAAAGAGGATACATATTTAACATAAAGCAAACATAACTGAAGGCCAAAACTCCTTCCACGGGCCTCAATGCTATTTAATTCACAGACTCACAGTTTTCAGAATTGAAACATTTCTAATGTTAATTATTTATAACAAATCATAGTTGTTACTCATTTATCTTAAACAACTAACACACATTGACAAAGCCAATCATACTGACAGGCTTTAGGTGTATGTCAGTTGTTGTGTCATTTATCTGAATACAATTACATCTCAGAGACAAATCAAAATACCTGTCAGGTGGCATACTATGGGAATCACATGTATTTAACAAAGGCCCCAACTTTTTTCATCCCACTTAAAGATCTGTCTGCACATATTTGTGTTTGACTGGTTGCGGCTATCAGCTGAGGGTGCATCTCGAAGTCTGGTTAGAGCATATGTTTCCAATGTATGCTGCATGCATGGCAACACACTGGGCAAGCAGACATTTTAAAGGGCTAACGTTGTCATGTTGTACAATTGTGATTCTCATATTACCATAACTAGAGAATCTCGGTTTTCATTAAAGACATGGAGACAGACATTATGCATTATTCCTTTAATGCAGTCCAAGCAGCTGTTTACATCGCAATCTTAAAAGGTTCCAGAATAGAACAATAGCAACACATGAAAGGCATGAGCCATCAACAATCTGCCTTATAAGCCTTGCTTTATTGCTACATTCATTTGCTACATTCATTTGCTTTAAAATGCACAATTTGCTAATCTTTTTTTCATTTCTTTCTCGGGAGAGGGATACACCCTGAAACCTAGGTTTGTCCATTAAACTTGTTTGCTAAAGGTCATGCCCAACGTTTAATTATTATTATTATTATTAAAAGGCTCTTCTATAGCGCATGGCCACTCAAAAGCATCCCAGCGCTTTGGACTAGCCAGAAGGAGATGGATTAAGGAAGCAGGTCTGTCTTATCTAGCTTTTTGGGAACAGGAAGGTTTTTAACTTTTTCCGGAAGGCGAGTAGGTTAGGCTCTTGACGCAAAGGTGGAGGAAGAGCATTCCATAGCCCAGCCGCATTATGCGAAAATAGACGGCCCCCTGTACGGGCCCTGCTAATCCTGGGAGTTATCAACAGGTTTTGTTGGTTCGAACGAAGGTTCCTAGTAGGTTTGTATGGCCTGATCATGTCATCTAGAATGGGGGGGCCTCTCCCGTAGAGTGTTTTATGGACCGTGCAGAGTGTCTTGAAGTGGATTCGCTCCTTTATGGGGAGCCAGTGCAAGGTGCAGAGCGCGGGCCTGGCTGATGTACGATGGCTGGTGCCCGTGAGTAGCCGTGCTGCGGATTTCTGGACAACCTGAAGTTGCCGGATGATCGAAACAGGGACTCCAAGATAGAGCGCGTTTCCATAGTCCAGCCTGGATAGAACAAGGGACTGGACTATGGTTTTCTTAGCTATTTCGGGTAGCTGAGGGAGGATTTTTCGAATTGTTTTCAGCAGTCCGAAGCAGTTGGCTACTGTCTTCCTTGCCTGGGTTTTAAATGACAGCTCTGCGTCCAACCAAAACCCGAGACTCTTTATCTCGGTCTTTGGAGTGGGTCCGGGACCCATACAGGAGGGCCAGTGTGTCAAGTTGTTAAATATGGCCTTTTTCCCTAAAAGCATCAGCTCTGTTTTTCCTCCATTTAATTTCAGGTGGGACAAGTCCATCCATTTTGCTACCGCCTCCAGGCAACAGCAAAGACTGGAGGGGGGGGACTCCACCTGATTAAGGGAAACAACGAGCTGGTTGTCGTCAGCATAGCTTACTAGTTGGATTCCAAAGGGTGCTACTACTTCCGCCAGGAGCGCCATATAGACATTAAACAGTGTGGGGCTAAGGGAGGAGCTCTGTGGCACCCCACACTGTAATGGTATTGGTGGAGAGCAGCTGTCTTCTGAAAAGACCTTGAAGAATCTGTCACCAAGAAAGGACTCCAACCACATAAGTGCCCTGCCTTTGACGCCGATCCTTCTGAGACGAGACAGGAGGACACGGTGATTCACCGTGTCGAAGGCGGCGCTGAGGTCCAGGAGAATAATGGCCGCGCTGCCACCTGCGTCCAGAATCCTCCTGGAATCCTCTACCACCCTCAACAGTGCCGTCTCCGTTCCCTGTTCTCTCCGGAACCCGGTTTGGGTTGGATGAAGCAGATTGTGGGTCTCCAGAAAGGATGCTAGTTGTTTGTTTACCCATTTCTCGGCAAGTTTACTAATGCCAGGGAGCAGGGAAATGGGACGGTAGTTAGAAAAATCTTGGGGGTTGATATGTGGCTTTTTTAACAAGGCCCTGACCATGGCCAATTTCCAGTCTTGAGGTACCTTCCCGGATTCAAGTGAAGTGTTAACTAAGTGGGTGATATGTGTACTGATATTAGGCAGGGCTAGGTTTAAAATGTTCATAGGGGCAGGGTCTAGCGGGGAGCCGCTTTTTATAGAGTTGAAGAGCGAGGGTAAGAGCTCTTTACTGAGGGGAGAAAAAGAGGGAAGGGACGGCGAAATAGTATCAGTGTCGTCTGCCAAAGGAGGGATTAGTTCTTCCAAAGGTAGGGGAGGGAGGGAGAGGAGGATCTTTTGAATCTTTTCAGCAAAAAAATTCGCCAAATTATTGCAGTGAGCGTCAGCTTCCTCCGTGCAGGATGGTGAGGATGACGGATCGGGGATTTTTAGCAGAGATTTAGCTATCTTAAACATCTCTCTTGGGGCGTTGGCGGAGACCTCAATTTTTTCTGCATAGAAGATGGATTTGGCCGCGTTAAGAGCAGATTTATAATTCTTTAAAGTGAGTCTATATGTGATTTTTTTCTCTTCCTCAAAGTGTTTTCGCCACTGCCTCTCCAACTGTTTACATTCTTGTTTTAGGGACCTTAATTGTGGAGTAAACCAGGGTTGTTTAGTGGGGCCTTTCTTTTTGGAGATATATTTTTTTGGAAGCACACTGTCCAATGATAGTTCGATCCATTGGTTGAAGTCCATATTTGCCCTATCAATGTCCTGATTGGCCTGGGGTTCACTTGTTTTCAATGCCTCTACCCAGTCATTCGCTTCTAATTTCGTCCACCGCCTACCCAGAGTTTTACTAGGCAGTTTTGCTAGGCCGGGTGTGGGCGTATTCCATATGAAAGGAATGACCATGTGATCTGTCCAAGGAATGGGGTATGGCTCGGCTGATGTTAAATCCACCATGTTTATTTATACCCCCACCACTTCAAATGTCACCAGCCGCCACTGTGCAAAGGAACATTGTGCCATTTAAAGAGCACATCTGTGCCACAATACTGGATCTACGCTACAAAAAATACTGTTCACTTTCATTTCTTTTTTAGAAGGGGATGTTTCGGAATACAATGGCTGGGTAGATATAGCTAGGGAATGTTATGTTATCTCTTTGTTTGTTCATGACTGACTTAACATAACATAACATAACATTATGCAGCCCCATCTGTTTTATGCACATGCATGGCCTGATTGGAGTCAAACAGTGTGCAGCGAAGAAGTCCCCACCCATTTCCTTGAAGGATATTGGAAAAACAATGCCTGTCTCTGTCTTGTGCCTATCCTTTTTTCATCCCCTAACAGGAAGGCACCAGAACATTTGAGTCACAAAGACTGCCCTAATGTATGTTTCACGCATCAAAGAGGATCGACAACTGTGTACCATGGAGCTTCAATTGGAACAGGTATATTTTGCATGAATGAGTGGTTGTGAGTGATGAATGATTCATGGGTGGCAGTCAGTAAGGAAGGGTGTCCAACTATTATTTATAAGCATGATTGTGATGCTTTGCAAATGTTTGTTGCATGATGGGTGAACATTTATCCTGAAGATGATTGGCCATTCCCCTTTCTCACTTAGCATAATTTTCTTGCTGCATCCACTCTGTTTTTTTTTGTTCTGGTAACTGATTCACAAATTAATCTTCAAAGACCTTTCTAGACAGACTGTTTAATAACAAACACAAATCGACACAAAAAATTACTCAGTGTTTCTTTTCAGCAGTGCACTACAGTTTGATCTCTCTCATTTGGGTCGAGAGTTAGAACCGAGTTGGACAGATTTGTTGTTACTCAGAGTCAGGAGGATAATGGAAGACTCCGGGTGAGACTACCTCAACAACCAGAAGAAGGAAGTTATCAACTTCAAGGAAACCAACATGATGATGACTCAAAGGGGCCTACTCAGCTTTGTGGACTGGTGAGAGATGCATTAATTTGGGAAATGCAACACTGCTGAGTGTGTGTGCTGGCTCATATTTGAAACTCCTTTATTATGTGGTCGGGCTGGATGGGGGGCCTGTTGTAAGTAACTGGAGACAGACGTGATGTCATCACATTGTGCACGCACTTGGCTAAACGTTGTGATGACAGTTGTGAGATTGATCAGACTGGTACATGCAGCCAACTGTCTGTGATTGGTTTAGATTTGCTCTCCTTTCTCAAATAATCGATCACAAATGAGTCAAAAAATGATTTGCTGTAGTAGGCTATGCTCTTGCACAGCCTCTCTGAGACTCTGAGCCTTCTTGGCCTTCTCTTCTCGTGCACAATAAGGTGAAAGCTCCATAACACTTGCATAACTGGATGACTTCAGTCAGGCACCCAAGATTGATGGACAATCCATGAAGAATGCAGAACCACCACACAATTTGGTAATACAGTATCATTTTTCTTTTAATAATAATTTTTTATAACTGTGTTGGTTTGCCTCACTCCTCCATAATTTGTATTCTATTTTTCAAACCAAGATGGCAAAACATTTAGATATCTGACTGTTTTTGTTTGCAATGCATTTAATTGAACTGTGTCATACTCATTCCTTCATTTCCTTCGATAACAGATTGAAGATATTCTGCTCATCACCTGGATGAACATTGCGTTGTTCTGTAGTGCATGCCTTTGTCGCACCTTTCCCCAGATCATCTTTCCCATCCATTCATCAAACCCCTAACCTTCTTCTCTCTGGTTTTGTCAATTATTGAGGCATGACTTAATTTACACCACAAATAGATCACACACTTGGTGGAGCGGATGTGGTGAAATCAACATCAACTCACTGCAGGATCTTCTATTTCCTTAGCAATAGTCCACTTGGCTCCATTTTTTAGACATCAACACACTAGGAGCTACAGGGGGATCAAAAGGACAGGCCGCCCCCCACTCAATGCAATATAAATCCACTAAAGGCCTGTCCCACTGGGAACACACCTGAATCTACAATTCCAACATTAGAGGGGTATCATAACTTTTTCAAAAAACTCCCTCAAGGACATTCTACTCAAATTGTTGTGGTGAATCTTAATTACAATACAATCAAATAGCCTAACATCATAGACCCACCCATAAATAAGAAAAAAGTGTGGGAAAGAGAGAAAGCACCTCACGGCTGCAACACCAAGTGGGCTGCTGGCTGGTACTCACCAGCATGCCCACTTATCGTCATTGGTTACTTTCTCTCCAAGGAAAATAAATGTGTGTGCTCTTATAGAGAAACCTAAACCCAATGAAATCAAACCAAGGTAGAAAAAACTCAATGTGACTGTACTACCTATGCATGCTATTATAGTGCATGCCCCTTGGACCCCGTGAGAATATATGCAAATAATCCTCACTGTTTAAAAATTGGTAAAGCTTAGTGGCTCTAAGTGACTTTATTCAATGCTGTAAGCTATTACAAATTAAAAATGGCTCCTATAGAACCAAGATCAATCATTATTAGCCAACATGTGACGTTGCCACAACAAATTCGAGCAACTTCTTCAGGGCTAGTGGGGCTCCAAATTGTGAACTACTGTAGACGCAACCTAATGGTACGGGACTTTCCAATATCTTAAGTGGAGACTTATTTTATCACTGGCGTGAAGTTTTTCACAGATAGCGTTTTCTTGTTTTCTCCCTTTCTTTTACTACCATCATAGGTGTGATGTGAACCTCACATGAAGCTTTAATTTGGAACTCCACTAGCCCTGAAGAAGTTGCTCAAATTCTCATGGGGCCCAAGGGGCATGCACTATAATAGCATGCATAGGTACTACAACATTCACATTTAGGTTTTTTCTACCTTGGTTTGATTTAATTGGGGTAGGTTTCTCTATAAGAGCACACACATTTCCTTTCCTTGGAGAGAAAGTATCCAATGATGATAAGTGGGCTTGCTGGTGAGTACCAGCCAGCAGCCCCCTTGGTGTTGCAACCTTGAGGTGCTTTCTCTCTTTCCCACAGGTTTTTCTTATTTATGGGTGGGTCTATGATGTTAGGCTATTTGATTGTATTGCAATTAAGGCACACCACAACAATTTGACTAGAATGTCCTTGAGGAAGTTTTTTGAAAAAGTTATGATACCCCTCTAATGTTGGAATTGTAGATTCCGGTGTGTTCACAGTGGGACAGGCCTTTAGTCAACTTGTTTAGATACATATTTTAGATATACAAGAACATCATTCGGCAATATCATCATTCGGGCCTTGTGTTGCATAAACGCTTAACCCTGTCCACTCCTGACTGTGACTCAACTCCACCACACTCAAAGATGTTGTAAGTTTAGTATTTTAGTTTTAAAAATTAGCTCCCCATTGTTCAAAAGAAGTTACGGTTGTACGTTTTTGTTATACCAGTTCGTCTTAATTGTGTCCGGGTTGTAGTCTGGTCTCAGTCTTTCTAAAGTTATGATGATAATATATTAATAATAAAAAACACACTAATGTTGTGTGTTCTTTCAATCTAGTTGCCTGTGATGGATAATACTTTGATTCATCTTACAGTTGGAACTTCACCTTGGTGGGAGTGGGACTTCACTTGTGATTCCTTCCATTAGCTCGCTAGCTGGCTTCTACTACTACCACCACCATAAAGTGGCACATTGGAAACCCTGCAGCAAGAACACTAAAAGAGGTACCAGCCCTTGCTTCATCTATTGAGGTAAGAGAACTAGGGAGCGTTGCTGTAATATAGGCAATGCTAATCCCCCACAGTGGTCAATATAGTTAAAGAGGAGAGTAGGACTAGGGTACCATATCGTATATACTTTTTAAAAAGGTTTAAAACACAGGCTGCACAAAAAGGCAGCAGTGCAAAGTAACCCCCCCAACAAAGATTTGAGGCATAAATAAAGTTTTTTAAAATATTTCCCTTTTGAACAAAAAAACCAACTCCTTCCACCCACAAGTGGCTCATCCCACTCCTCAAACAAATCTCCCTGTACCAATGTCTAACAAAAAAGTCCAATACATAGTCCTGGTCCCCACTTCCATCATTCCCACCCTCTCCACCCACAACAAGTCCCTCTCACCAAAACAAATATTTAAAACGGGCTAAAGAAGAGGTCACTACACTATACACAGGCCAGAAGCTGCTTAAAGTACCCCTCAATGCATGCCTGTCTGCTTTCAATTTGCGCTAGCATCAGCATGTAATGGGTGGCTGACGGCGGTAATGGCGTTGTTGTTGCCAGGAGGCTACAGACAGAGGGGGTGGCGGCTGGTAGGGGCCCTGAGCAGCAGCAGCTGTCACTTCGTCATCCTTCTCCAGGGCCACCAGGTGCTGAAATTTGGCCCGTATGGCCTCCAACCTCTGCTGTCACAGCCGGGCAGCTATCTCCTGCTTAATAGCAGGAGTAGCTCTATCAAGAAAGAAAAATGACAAATTGTAAACAATGCTCTGTGCAAAGGACTTTCTTCAAAAGTATGTAGCACAGTAGTAGTACATTGTTGGTCCCTTAGCACCATTCGTATTTAATGTGATTAGAATCACAACCATTTTTACTCACTCATGCCTCACATAAGGCTGAAACTGGTTGAAAGGAATTAAGGCAGAATAGCAGCAGACCAGACTTAAAAAACTGTTTTAAAAAAAAAAGGATTTCCTGTTAAACAAATAAATAGACACTTAGGGCTCAATTATGATGTTAGTCATAAGGTGACCTTAGGGCGGAGGCCTTACGACCGACATTGCTGGTTTCAATTCCGACCAGCTGATTATGATACAGCCGGTCACAATTGAAACCGGCCGGTCATTCCAGCTGGTTTCCGACGGGCTCCAGGAACCTGCATGCCAGTCAGAGACCGGCCCATAATCTAAATGGAAGGTGTTTCCACCTTCTGGATTATGATGCACATTTTCCGGAAGGGTTTCCATGTCAGCCTTTATGACATGTAAACCTTGTCGAAAAGCATGTCTGGGGGCCCCTTTTGTATTCCGCCTCCGGTTGGGGGCCGAGGGGGCACCTATGGTGCCCCTCTGTTGACCCCTGCACCTTGGGGCAGGTACCTTGAGCTGCCTGTCACGCGGTGCAGGAATGAACACAGACTCCCATTTCTCAATGGGAGCTTGTGTTACGGCTGGTTTATAGCCGTAACGCAAGCTCCTATTGAGAAAGGTGGGAATACGACTGCACCATGTGAGGTCGCATTGTAATTAGGTAGTCGGGACCACTGACAGGAGGTCGGTCGGTCCTGTTTCTGCAATGGTGTCTAACCCAACATCGTAATAAGGCCCTTTGTGTGGATTTTACCAATTAAGGAGTAAGACATTATTCACTATGGAGTTCAAGTATTCTTGTGATAGGGACAGAGACGTAACTTTACAGACGGCGCACCAACACAGAGATCTACAGTATGTAAATGCTACAATCTGGTTCTTTCCTGATTTCACGCTTCAGGTATAGCGACAGCGGCGAACCTTCGATGCAGTGAATGGGCCCGGCGCGATAAAAACATCAAATACATGATGTTGTTTGCTGCCAAGTTAAAAATAATTGTGGAGGGCAAGACCTTCTTCTTCACTGCACCAGAAGAGGCGAGCGACTAGCTGAAAGGCTGTAGAACGGTCTGACGAAAAGGGGGTAGAGCCCAACAACACATCCCCAAGGAGCGCGATGAGAGAGCAGAGAGGTGAACTAAGGAAGCTGACAGCCCAACCCAGCAACAGCGACCAGATAAGTGACCACCTATTGGGTTTCATGTTTGTAATTCAGTGAGTGTACCTGCGGGAGGTGGGGTGTGAACCACACTACTCCTGCACTACTCCTGAGGTGGAACCCGGGAGCGCGGACCCTCGTTGTTTTAAAAATTGACTGTCACTTGATAACAATTGCATTTTAACTCACCCTCTGCTCAGACCTCAAGCATCGCGCAGCGGACTTAGCGCTGACGCGACATAACAAACAAACAATCTTGCCGCCATTCCGGCATGCCCGCAGGCCACGCCCCCTTTTCGGAGGCCACGCCCCCTTGATCACTTGCACTACAAAAGACGCTGAATACGAGCGCCATACCGTACTGCACTACTCCTGAGGCGGAAGCCGGGAGCGCGAACCCTCGTTGTTTTAAAAATTGACTGTCACTTGATAACAATTGCATTTTAACTCACCCTCTGCTCAGACCTCAAGCCTCGCGCAGCGGACTTAGCGCTGACGCGACATAACAAACAAACAATCTTGCTGCCATTCCGGCACGCCTGCAGGCCACGCCCCCTTTTCGGAGGACATGCCCCCCTGATCACTTGCACTACAAAAGACACTGAATACGAGCGCCATACCGTACTGCACTACTCCTGAGGCGGTAGCCGGGAGTGCGAACCCTCGTTGTTTTAAAAATTGACTGTCACTTGATAACAATTGCATTTTAACTCACCCTCTGCTCAGACCTCAAGCATCGCGCAGCGGACTTAGCGCTGACGCGACATAACAAACAAACAATCTTGCCGCCATTCCGGCACGCCAGCAGGCCACGCCCCCTTTTCGGAGGCCACGCCCCCTGATCACTTGCACTACAAAAGACGATGAATACGAGCGCCATACCGTACTGCACTACTCCTGAGGCGGAAGCCGGGAGCGCAAACTCTCGTTGTTTTAAAAAATTGACTGTCACTTGATTACAATTGCATTTTAACTCACCCTCTGCTCAGACCTCAAGCATCGCGCAGCGGACTTAGCGCTGACGCAACATAACAAACAAACAATCTTGCCGCCATTCCGGCACGCCCGCAGGTCACGCCCCCTTTTCGGAGGCCACGCCCCCCTGATCACTTGCACTACAAAAGACGCTGAATACGAGCGCCATACCGTACTGCACTACTCCTGAGGCGGTAGCCGGGAGCGCGAACCCTCGTTGTTTTAAAAATTGACTGTCACTTGATAACAATTGCATTTTAACTCACCCACTGCTCAGACCTCAAGCATCGCCCAGCGGACTTAGCGCTGATGCGACATAACAAACAAACAATCTTGCCGCCATTCCGGCACGCCCGCAGGCCACGCCCCCTTTTCGGAGGCACGCCCCCTGATCACTTGCACTACAAAAGACGCTGAATATGAGCGCCATACAGTACTGCACTACTCCGGAGGCGGAAGCCGGGAGCGCGAACCCTCGTTGTTTTAAAAAATTGACTGTCACTTGATAACAATTGCATTTTAACTCACCCTCTGCTCAGACCTCAAGCATCGCGCAGCGGACTTAGCGCTGACGCGACATAACAAACAAACAATCTTGCCGCCATTCCGGCACGCCCGCAGGCCACGCCCCCTTTTTGGAGGCCACGCTCCCCTGATCTACATCCCTCTTATCCAAAAATTATGTGCGTCTCTCGGACGCGACGTTTGCATGCCTAAGGCGCGCCGAAGGCAAGCCCGTCTGCGCCCGTCATCGCCAAGACATCGCCTCTCGCCTGTCCCACTAGCCGAGCTCCACGGGCACTCCATCTATATGATAAAGAACTCCTTATCGCCCTGAACCCCGGAGGGAGCTGTGAAGAGACCTCAGGCATTCTTGGCAAAACAGGCCTTCAATGTAAGTCTTGCCACTTTACCACATCTAGCCCCCGTCACGCCAGACAGAGGCGAGGCTCGCCCAGTCTTACCCCTCTCACCGTCCTCCAACTCAACGTCAGGTCCCTGACTAAACATCACCTAGAGGTCAACACCCTCCTACTTGACGAGAATCTAGACATTCTCTTCCTTTGCGAAACCTAGTTACGCGACGATTCGACCACCATACCTATCCTCACGCTACCAGAGAACTACTTAATGATCACCCTAAATAGAGACGCGAGAGGTGGCGGTATCGCAGTCATCTATAAAAAGCAATTCACTTGCTCCTTCACCAAGGAAGAAATTCCGGGTTGTGAAAGCGCCCGTTTTAAAATCACAATCAGCCCTCACTTCACCCTATCTGGTCTTTATATCTATCGCCCACCAGGACCTGCTTCTAAATTCATAGAAGCTCTCCTGGAGGTGGCAAACTCCTTAGTGATGAGATCAGCCAACTTTACTATATTAGGCGAACTCAACCTTCATTTTGATCTGTCTCAAGACCCCACTATCAAAAACCTTCTGGCCGACTTTGCTGCCTTACAACTCAACTCTCTTACCCAAGCCCCCACGCACTCGGCTGGACATATCCTCGATCCTGTCTTCACCCACATCCCGGAGGTTAAGACAGACGTGCCCAAACCCATGGGATGGACTGACCACTATCTTATTAAAATGACTATGTTAGTTAAAGAAACATTAAACAAAACTGAGCCAACCTGCCGTCTAAAGAGACCTTGGCACAAACTTTCTGCCAGTGACCTACATGTTACCTTAGGAGAATTCCATTGTAAGGCCAATCAGGACATCAATATGACCTATGACGCTTTCCACGGCTGGATTACTAGAGGACTAGATGCTCTCATCCCAGCCAAATGGACCAACGGGCGCAGCTCTCCCTCCAACCCATGGTACAACGACACCCTTAAAGCCATGCGAAAAGACTGCAAAAAAGCTGAGCGTCTCTGGAGAAGGGAATATAATAATGGGGACAAAGTTCTTTACCTATCTAAACAAAAACTTTACCACAAAGCCATCTGCGCCACCCGCGCCTCCTTCTACGCTGAATAAATTAACTCGAGCTCGAATCCTGCAAAAGTCGTCTTTAAACTGGTTCAAGAACTACAGGGCAACAGATCTCCCTCCTCCAGCATTTCCTCCATGCATCAATGTGACGACCTTGCCACGTTCTTTGTAGAGAAAGTACAAAGAATATACAGATCATTTCCACAACACTCCCCCAATTCGACTAACCCCACCAATTCCACTACCAACGGCTCCACCATGACGCACATACCAGAAATCTCATATGAAGAACTCACCAATCTTTGCAGGAAAGTCAAATCCGGCTCCCCTGCAGACCCCATGAGACCTACCCAATTTATGGAATCCCTTGAATTCTTTCTGCCTTCCCTGGCCTCCATACTGAATCTCTCCTTCTCATCGGCTAGTGTCCCGACAGCCTGGAAACAAGCTTGGGTTTCCCCTATCATCAAGGAACCCACCTTGGACCCTTCCAAACTGGAACATTTCCGGCCTATCTCCCTGCTCCCATGGCTGTCCAAACTTGCTGAGGCCCATGCCATTAACGTCCTGTCTCTACACATGGACCAAAATAGCATCCTGGACCGATCCCAAAATGGGTTCAGACCGGGCCACAGCACTGAGTCTGCCCTCTTGGCTACGACTGAACACCTCCGGACGATCCTTGATGCCGGTCAAAGTGCTGCGCTGATTCTACTAGACCTCAGCGCAGCCTTTGACACGGTGTCCCACAACATCCTACTCAATCGTCTAGAGGCAGTAGGGATCTCCGGCTCGGTCCTGGAATGGTTCCGTTCCTTTCTGAAAGACAGATCCTCCCGGGTATCAGCTCCCCCATTTCTATCAAAACCCCATCCCATCGGACAGGGAGTCCCGCAAGGCTCTGCACTGAGCCCATCCCTTTTTAATCTTTACGTGCAGCCACTTGCGGCAGTGGCTAAAGAGTGGGACCTTACGCTGGTGTCTTATGCTGATGACACGCAGCTGGCCATCACTGTCACGGAAGCCCCGTCCATCCCGGCCTCGAGATTTAGGGATGGCCTTGCTGCAGTGGCCCAACGGATGACGGACAACTGCCTGCAGCTCAATGCAGGCAAGACGGAGGTGCTGCTCCTTGGAAAAAACACCAGTCACTGGAATGAGCACTGGTGGCCCTCGTCATTAGGTACCATCCCACCTCCCAAATCCCTGGTCAAAAACCTAGGAGTTTGGATGGACTCCTCACTCAGTTTTCAGACCCACACAAAAAAAGTGGCAGCCACTTGTGTCGGTCTCTTGAGGAGTCTCAGCCCCATTCTTGGCTTCTTTGACACCAAGGTTCGTCAACTCATTGTCCAAGCTACGATCCTCTCCCGCCTGGACTATGCCAATGTTCTTGTTCCTGGCGCCAACAAAGGAGAGATAGCACGACTGCAACGCGTGCAGAACTCTGCAGCAAGAGCCTTGGTTGGTCTTCCCCGCAGATGCTCCGCTAGAGCCACGATCCGTAAGCTGCACTGGCTACCTATTGACTCCAGAATCCAGTTTAAAACTCTCATTATGACATTCATAATCATTAAACTCGGACGCCAAGAACTGTTGCGACCTCTCCTCACACCCTGTGTACCGCGGCGCAATACACGCTCCTCAGGCCAACACCTACTGAGCGTACCCCGCACAAACCTCTGCTGCACTGGCGGTCGCTCCTTCAGGGTCCTGGGAGCCAAGCTTTGGAACACTCTGCCACTGAACATCCGCTCCTTGAAAACATGTCTACCTTCCGGAAGGCCATTAAGACCCACCTATTCCCCTCCCCCTAGGCCTCTCGTCCCCTCCTGTCATATAGATGCTGCTTTTCTATATACTGTGTTAAGTTAGCATGAGTTTACTAAGTGTTTAAACAACATATTTTCCTTTGGCTTTAGTTTGCACATGACACATAATTGTTATTGTAGCTTTCAACCTAGACGAAAGATGTGATATATTTGAGAATAATATGTTATTACTCTGATATCAGTTGTGCTTGGTACACTGTCTGAACAGTGAGTGCTGAACCCTCAAAGAATAACTTAACACAAGGTTGCTGGGAGGTCTGATCCTCGCACCACTAGACATAACACAAATACAGTTGCTGCCAAGATTGGGCTCTAAGCGGGTTTAAGATAGAGTTACTGAGAATGCAAAAACACACTTGATGATGCTTCGCATGCCGAGAGCTGGTGGCAGATGATGTGATCCTCTCCTCCTGACATTTAGAGGTATGGGCCCGCCCTGCTAAAACCCAAATGAGACCTTCTTAGATAAAATATAGTATGCTAAATAGGGAGTGCGAGAAATATGTGTTATAAATTTCTATTGATTTTTGCACTATAATATGCGATCACCGTTTGCTTATTATGGATTAGTAACTATGCTGATAACTCTGATTCTTATAATATGTCTTCTTGTATTATATAAGATACTGCGTTTGAGAACCTTGCATTGAATAATAAATATTTCAAATGTGCACAAGTCCTCTTTTACTCCACGTTCTGGTTTGAAATGATTATAGAACGAAAGAGTGTTCATGTGTTCCACGATACCTGAGGTAACCTAAGTTCATGTTCTGGTTTGTCTAAGTCATTGGGAGTTTGTTATGACCAATGAGACACTGTAGCTAGCTCGGTAAGGGGATTTTGGATACTGAGGTGAGTTTTGGGTCACCCTAATTCACTGAGGTTCCGGATCTCTATGCACAGTTCTGTAAGAGAACGGAATCCCTGCTACATGGCGCCCATACGTTGGTGGTCTTATATCATGACACTCGAGTAGTATATCATTCAATCCTTAACCCCTTCATTCCCGATTCCGGAAAACGGTGGTGTCGGAAAAACCTACCTATTTTTGAAATAGGTCTTTTTCAAGCTTGAATCTATCTAAAACGGTTTCCTTGAATTACTACCCAGTTGTGCTACAAAGTGATCCTTGTTTTTTCATTTTCCTGTGCAGTCATGGCACAAGCCGTGGACATTCCGCAACATAGTCGCATTGCGGTGCGTGATCATTTGCGGGCTTATAATGTTCCTTTGGATGGCTTGGCGGTGATAATGGTGGTTAGTGCGGAACATGCTTATCCATACGAATTGTTTTATTCATGGGTGACGTTTCCGGCAGTGGTCACAAATTCTGGAGTGTTCCACACATACACTGCCACTGCTGTACCTGATGTGTATACTCTGTACAGAGCGCAGGAAGTACCTATTGATGTTTGGCAGCATGGAGTTTGGTTTGGTGACACCCTACCCCATTCTTTGACCGCTCCGAGATTAGGTCCTTTGTCCATTCCAGGCGCAAATTGGCCTGTTTTGGCTGGATTTTCTCCTCATCTTCTACACGGCACTTGTAACTTAGGTGAACTTCGGCGACTACATGTGGTCGCGATTGCCGTGATTAGAGCCCTAGTGCACTACACTAGCCGTTACGTTCAGGGTGGAGCCCCTGGAGGTGCGGCGCTTCCGGCAGGGCAGACTGGTTTGAAATTCAGCCCTGTAATGGTCAATTCCGTAATGGGTAAGAAGCCCCAGGATAAGGATGATTTTCCTTTCTGGCTTGCCGGGAAATTTGACCAGCTGGAAGCGGTATTTCCGAATACGACTCCGGGTGAAAAACACCGGATTCTTACGCTTAGTTTGCCGAAAGATTTGGCCCCTGAGCTCGTTGACTGTGAGACATGGGGGAAGACTTTTGCAGCGGTCTATTCGAGATGCTTTGGCACCCCGTCTATGTCCAATCTGTCTACGGTCCTTAAACGTGTTCAAGATGATCACGGACCGGAGTCTGCGGTTGAGTTGGGTATGCGCTGTGTGGCACCTTTGATGTAGTTTGTGATCTGATCCTTGCAAATGTCAAGGGGGATGCAGTGAACTTTCAGGTAGCTAACGCGTTAAAGGCGGTTCCCGATGCCGAGAAACCCCGACAGTTAGCAAAGATAATTGTGGCGGCTTATAAAACGGTTGGCCGCAATGCCAAGGGTCTTAAGACTTTTTCTGATAAAGAGAAAAAGCAGCCACCAGGGACAATCTTCTTTGGCGGTGGTTCAGCCCAATCCCAATAAAAAACAAAATTGGCCTAAAAAACAGAAACAGGGTAAGCAACAACAACAACAGACTCAGGTTTCTCGCCCTGTGTCTCCATTGCCTGCGTAGTCGGAACGTGTTTATGATTTGCGTGACCGCGCGATGATTAAAAGTCCTGATCGGTTTCAGGCTTATGACCAACGCTCTCCTCGTTCCTTTCAGGACTCATCGGCTCCGTCAACCGGTGGTGGAGGGGGCGGCAGGGGCTGGGGTGGCCAGCAAGGATGTGACCAGCCCCGTCCGCGCAACGGTGCAGACAAGCAGGAGGGCTCAACGCCTAAGAGACCGCAGTTTGCCAAGAAGAAAGTCGCAGCCTTAACAGCGCATCGATATGCCCCAGATTGTGAGAACGCGGCTTCGGAATCTGACGTGGGCTCTGACCTTGCTGGACAGCGCGGCGGAGATTACCATAGTGAGAGAGGCCCTCCGTCCACTACTGAAGGTGACAGCGACTGACACTTATGTTGTGATTGAAACAGCTGATACTAGAGTTGCTCCCCCTCATAGACTTTTTGAAATTGTCCTGTTAATTGAAGGTGACATACAGCGTACCATAAAAGGGGTATTTTGGGAAAATCTTTCATCTACGTATGACATTTTGCTTTCGGAGGCTGACTGGCCCCTGCCTTTTGTTCTTGCAGCTGCGCGAGGGGAGGAGGGGATCCTCCCCAGTTTCGCGAACACTGTTTCGAGAGTGGAAGCGCTGCACTTTGCAGAAGAGTGGGCTCTGGCGCTTGCACCGGCTGTGTACCGCAATCAATGTGGCTGGGATAAATTGTCCCCAAGCCACGAGATTCCTTTACGGTCTCAGCCGCAGCCTCAACCTCAATATCCCATACGACGTGAAGCCAAAGCTTCAGTCGCGGCTATCCTTGAACAATTGGAATATCAAGGTGTAATTGAAACATGTGTGTCACCGATGAATAACCCCCTCTTTATTGTAAACAAGCCGGACGGCTCATATCGTTTGGGTTTGGATTACCGGCATTTAAACTCGCATTGCCGTAACTGTGCAGTACAGAATACTCACGGCTCTGCCCTTGTGAATAGTCTTGTGAGTAAGCGTTTCAAAACCACGCTTGACATCTCAAATGGTTTTTATGCCCATAGTTTGGATGGTCTAAGTTCCCAATGGACCTCCTTCACATGCGGCGGTGTCAAAAAAATGTTTCGGCGTCTCCCAATGGGCTATAAGAATAGTCCTGGAGTTTTTTCCGCCCGCATAGTCTCTCTGTTGGAGAGAATCGACCCGGATGCTTGTTCGTATGTGGATGACATATATCTCACAGACGACGAACTTTGGGAGCATCTGTGTCGAGTGAACAGTATTATTTGTAACTTTGCAGAGATGGGTTACAAGTTTAACTTTGCAAAATCGCACATTGCAGAGTACACAGTGTTGTTTCTAGGCTATGAACTAAACAATGAAGGAAAAGTATTGGCTCCTCACTTCCTGGAGAAATGCGCACAATTGCGTGCTCCAACAACACTGAAAAAATTACAGTCTTTACTGGGCTTTTTGAATTTCAGGAGGACATACATTCCGGAATATGCCCAGCGTATCAAGCCTTTGTATGCTTTGATACAACCATCTTTTTCCAAATCATGCTGGCTGCCTGAGCATTCAACTATTCTGCAGTCTTTGCAAGCTGATTTGCTCGCCTCTGAATATTTACAGACTCGTGATAACTAGACCAACCTGGTGATAAGAATTGTCCCTGGGACGGTAGGTTTCACGTACCTAACTTTTAATGAAGGAGATACAGTACCTATTGCTTACAAGTCACACTTGTACACTTCAGCTGAAATGCGATTTTCCACTGTGGAGAAAGTTTTAACGGCTGGGCAGATGGCAATTCTCAAGGAACGCGCCCTGTCACATGGAAAACGCATGTTGGTTGTTACCCCGTGTCCTGCCTTGGAGGCAGTTACGAAAGCCAGTGTACCGAATTCCAAAGCTTTGCGCCCTCGGTGGATTCAATGGGCTGCATCCTTGACATCCCAGGATGTCACGTTTATTATTGACGCCACTTTACGGTCGCAGGAATACTTACAGTATGAATTCGTTCATCCGGCTCCTTTAGCAATGCGGCCGTTGGAGGATTTCCCTTGCATCATTTACACTGATGGTTCGGCGCAGGTTGCGCATGGCTCTAAACATGCCTACGTTTCCGCATTCGCCATTGTGGTCGGTGCTATGGTGAACGATGAGTTCAAGTCCAGTGTCGTGCACACGCAGACACTTGGAGACTGCACTGCACAATTAGCAGAGCTTCATGCTCTGATGCTTGCATTGGAGTACGCAGATCCTTGTGTGACGACTTTAATTGACTGTGTCCAGTCTTACAATGAAAACTTGTTCTTTTGGATTCAGAATGAATTTCGTGATTCCAAAGGTAGCACAATAAAACATAAAATGATCAGGGTCCGAGTGGCTGAACTTAAAGAAAAGTTACCACTTGTGTTTGTGATTCATACTCTTGGCCACCGGCGTGTGGGAGTCCACGCTGTCGGTAATTCGCTTGCTGATGAAGCGGCGAAGTCAGCAGTATCAAAGTACTTAGTTGCAGCTGTTACATGGTCCAAAAGTAAAATAGATGATGACATCTTGGCGGCTGTTGCTGCCACTGAGAAGGGAGGTAAATATCCTGCGGGGTTCCCTTCGAAGTACACATACCATTTAAGTCCCGATAAGGTTCCTTATGTGAAAATTCCTGAAGTTGGCGAACGTTTAATTCCCAACTCGGATCGCAGAGCTACTTTGATTACAGCGGCGCATGAAGGTGTGGCGTCTGCGCATGTGGGCTTCTCGGCCACTGTAACTCAGCTACAGCAGAGGTTCTGGTGGCGGGGACTGTACAAACAGACGCGCGATTATGTCCTTCAATGTGACATTTGCCAGCAGATTAAGCCTTCAAGTGCTGTGCGTCCGCCTCAGACACAGTTGTACATTTCTAATAAACCACTAGGTTGTGTTTATTTAGATCACTGCGGTCTTTTTTCTTCTGATACTGCGTATAAGTACATCTTAGTAGCAGTTGATTCATGCACACGCTTTGTGTGGGTATGGCCCCCTCGCAGCGCTGATTCACGGACTGTCATTAAGGATTTGCGTGTCTTACTCTTTGTAGGGATTTTTGCCTGTGGTACCCTCCATTCGGATGATGGTCCGGCTTTCGCCTCTAAGGCGTATAAGGATGCTATGGTTTCGTTGGGGGTCCAAGTCAAGTTTTCGTCTCCGTACAGACCTGAGGGTAACAGTGTAGTGGAACGAATGAACCGTGACTTAAAGCAATCTTTGACATGTCGAGTTATAGGCACTGGCAGAAACTGGTCAGCCCATCTCAATGGCATGCAGCGTGCGCTTAATAATCTCCCTAGAAGGTCTCTGGGTGGGTGGACCCCATACAAAATGCTCTTTGGTATCAAGATGTATGTACCTGACCTCGACGGTCTAGACTGCAAGGCCCAGGCCGCGGCCTTTGACGTAGATGAACATTGCAATGTTTTACAGAATCTACAAAAGGCCAGAGACAGTCTAGCTAAGGAACATTTGCCCTCCACATCGGATGATGCGTTGCAGATCCCGGTAGTTGGCTGGCTACCACAAGTTGGAGAACTGGTTCGAGAGAAGATCGATAACAAGAAAGAGTTTGGTCCTTCATATCGTGCACCGGTTCGAGTTCTTGGAGTGAAGGGCACGAGAACAGTCATATTACCACCACTTCCAGGTCGTAAGAAAAACAGATGTATCTCAATTGACAATGTCAAGATACACAGGGTGGCCGATTCTTCATAGCATGACACCGGCAGTATCCTGTCCTTCCATGGTGAGGCATTCTGTGTTGGCCATTACTTCTGGTGCTGAGCCAGAGGTGTCCCTCGAGATGCCTGTTATTTCCAGTCCTTTATTAAATACTTTTCCTGTTAATGACACTGATGAGCTGAACTACACCTATCCAACTGATTTATCAATGCCCGATTTGCAGAATTGTTTGGCCACACAATCCAGATTCTCTTTTGACTCTGTTTCAGTACATTCGAAGAAACCCTCAAATATTGCAATTTATGCCACTTTATTTAAAAAAAAAATTTGATTCCCCCTTGGACATACATTTGGATGGTTCTATTTTCAGTTTATCTTTTTATGTCAATTGGTTTTGTGTTTTATTTTTTCCGTCTGATCGATGGCCACTATGTCAAAGAAAGAACAGGAATTCAGTACCTTAATGGAACATTGGCCCCTCTTTCCTCTTCACATTCAGCACACAGACTGAAAAGAGATTTGAATACAGTTAACATCACTGCTTGGCCTGTTCTTGATGGGATTATGTGGGATGCGGTTAGGTTTCAAATACATGGCCCCACTGAAGTGATTAATGTTCCGAATGTGCTTAGAGTAAACATGGGGGATGTGGTAAAACAAAATATACGTTCTGATGATTGGGATATTCAGGCGTGGAAGCATTATTCTCTGATTTACAATACTATGCTGCCTTTGATGCTGAGGATTTATACTTAGATTCTGTTAATTATGGTGATTTGTTTTGCTTTCAACATTATGGTAATAATTTTCTGCATAAAACAAGTTCCAGAAGGGGTACTGTAAATTACACACAGTGGGACCATTGCCCAGCTCCATTAAGAGGCAGCTCCAGTACATTTCTGAAAAAATATACTTATTTTACAGACTTCAATCAATCAAATCCTGAGTCATTTTATTTCAAAATGACACAAAAGTCCATGTCCAAAGTTAGACTTACCGATACAAAATTGCTGTATTCGAAGTCCTTTCTGGACAAGTTAGCTGTGGAAGGCTATGAGCTATGGAAGGAAACAATTGACCTTAAATCGGTTTGGGGTACCAAAGATTGGCAGGTACAAGGCACTGAGGCTTTGCACCGTGCATGTCTCATCCCGAATCACATGTTGTTTTTGAATTCTACTGTTTCCCAAACAACATGCTTTGGATTGGCTACTTCTAAAAAATTAAATACACCAACTATCCCCGAATTGGAAGAATACTCAGGTTAGGGTAATTATACTGAATTGTCCATTCGTGAGTTACAAACTCTATTGCATAATTCATCCTTTAATGTATCCAGTTTGGATCCGAAGGGTTGGCTGATGTGGCATAGAAGTGCTGATTCTTGCCAACGTCGTTTTCTGGGTTTGACTGAAGGGTTTACACAAGTCAGGCCTGATCCCCGTTTTGAAACTGATTATACTGTCACAACTTACTCTGTGGGGAAACTGTGTCAGAATTGGTTGCAACATTCCACGTTAGCTGCAGTTAAACTACATCTATCCCAGTTAAATGATAATGTGGATTTAAATGATTTTGTAAAAGGCCCGGCTAATGGTAGATCTAAACGGTGGATTTATGCGGTTTACAATGAAAATTGGAAATTTTCGCAAATTGAGGCTGCTAAGCGCCTAAGGGCTATTAACCAAGCAAATTTGGAAAAAGTGCTTGCAGTTGTCGATAACAGTATTAACATGCTTTCTTCCCGAATTTACACGTTGAATAATATTGTTTCTTCTATAGTTGACATTGTGAATGATGAGGTGTCTGTATTATACCATGGTCAAAATCAATTGCGTTCTGTAATGCAGTTTGCATGGACACTACAGACTCTTAAGGCGGGCCGTGTGCCCTGGAGTTACATGAACGTGTCCTCCCTCTTTGCCCCATTTAATTTGACTGACAAGCAGCGCATGCTTTCAATGCGAGATGCATCATTTTCTATGTTACATATTGAAAAGTTAGAATCTTTACCCTTTTCTGTAGCTGAAGCCGCTGCTGCAACATGGCTAATCCATGGATTAATTACATTGCCATTTGCTTTGTACAAATTCACTAATTGTATGCGGTATATTGCAATAGGGTGATATGAACCACTAGGCAGCGCATTCCTCCATGAGGCATGGTCTCTACCATACACATACAGATGTCTAAAAGATGGAAAGGAAGTGAATCTTAATGGTGAAGAATGCACACAGTCGCCTGACCGTTCATTAATATGCAGACACATCCAGTTACACAGTTCTTGTAATCAGGACCGACCTAATTTAGCCTGTGTTTTGAATGGCACACCAGTTCCAGCGATAGTTCCCGCATTTACATTATTGACAAATGGTAGTTATTTGCTTTTGATTAACGAGGAGTGTTGTGGGTTAATGGTCGGTATCGTTTATGTGGTTACTGTATTAGAACGTGTGGTGTGTTGCAAAAATGTACTATATCCTCCCACACATGGGAATTCAGATGTTTCCATCTGGCCGCGCATCCCAACCTTGAAAGCGGAGTTCAATGGTATGAGTAGAATAAGAGCTCTTTTGTCTCAAAAGGAAGTGGCCCTGAGCTCGGCCCGTGAAACTTATGTCCTTCACATAGCTAACACACGCACAGAGGTGCAGGCACTTTTAAATACTGACTTGCCGTTTCATTTCTGCAAATTAGTTCATCAAATCTTTAATGCCTCCTCCACGTCTGGCTTAGCTCATTTTTTTAAATTAGTTAGCAGTGGTCTCGTGACTACCTTTGAAAAAAATGTTGGTGTCATCCCGCATTCTTCCATTCTATATTTTCCAGTTTGTTTGGCGGATTCCCTGTTTTGCTGGCTTTGGCTGCAGGCATTTTGATATTATTTTGCTTCCTAAAACATGGATGCCCGTCCTGCGCAAGAAGCCGCTCAGCTCCTTCTGACACTGTTTCGTAACCGGATGCTTGATTACTATGGCACCCTGCAGCTTGCGACCTTAAGCACGGCATTTGGATTATCGTTTCGATTTTCCTATTTCACATGTGTCCAGCCTGTGTTTCATTGCCTGAGCTGCGATTTCGACTGGGCCATTGATTTGTGTCTCTGCTTGCCGATATCTCCTGACGTCGATTTTAATCACCTGATGGGCCCCGTAGTTGCTCACGAGTTGGTTTGTTCTGGCGATAGGATTATGGCCTTGGCAGCGATGCATGGACTAATGGGTCAGTGGGACATACCTGCAGCGGCGCATGAGTTTCTGGCACATAGCGTTCTTGAGAACCCACCGAGTTGTCCTCTGATGTTGCTAGAGGATCCGGTGCTGGAGGAGCACGTATGTTCTTTCCCATTGCTTAATTGGATGGCTGAACTGTTTTCCGATGATGACAGTAATTTCGTGTTGGAAGCTGTTGCTGCCTATTTTGCACATTCTGTCCAATCATGAGATGCCTTGGAGACTTTCATTATTATGGCACGTGACTTTTTAGTATTTTTGAAAGGTGCCTTTTTTTAGGTCTCGCGACCTATCAATGCGCGCGATCGCATTGAGTGTAGCGAGAATTCATGTCCTCTAAACGCTCGTGAAACCAAGGGTTTAGTTTGTGCGGTTTTGTTTAAGTTCAAGTGAATCACGTGACCAAACAAGCACGCGCATTCACGGCCGCACAGCACATCAAAGGGCTTCTCCTCCCCTAATTATTCATGGCCGGCCAGCAGGCCGGCCGTACTTTCAGTTTCCCGGCCGCTCTGCATTATCAGGTACGTGTTGTTTTTCACGTTGTCTCCGTGCGTGCGTCTCCCTCGTGGTTTTCCCCCACCACTCGTGTTGTTCTCTCCCTTGTGTACCCAACCCACCCCCCCCTTGCATTTCCCGTACTTGTCTTTATTTTTTTCCTTTCAATTCTAAGCCTCTTCTAAAAAATGTTTCTGGGCACGATATATCTGCATTTCAATACAAATAGCTTCACTAAAATAAATCTAATACTAATCCGGTCAGAGCTGGGTGCTTCCCGACTCGCAGCGCACTAATCTCATGGTGCTCAATGAACAAGAACAGATCAGGTTTCCGGCGAGGGCTCTCCGAACGTACAATAATTAACGGAGATGCTTTTAAGTGCTGTTAAAAACAAGTTATTATTAAAACGGCCATCACACATCATTTGTTAAACCTGATAGTGGAAGTTATTTGCATATCTTTCATACGAGGTACATCAAATGTTACTCTAGACATTAAGGACATTAGAAATAAAACTACTGCAGTGCAAACGTTAATCTAAGAAATCGTCGTTTCCGTAGTCGGACTCTCGAAAATGGGACGTTTTCAAATTAAATCACTTATCGAATTAATCAGTGGTACGGGTAGAATGGAAATAGTTACTCTTCTATTTTTATTGTGTTTACGAACAGTAAATAGTTCACATTAAAAAGGCCAGGTTTGTAAGAAACATGCCACAAGTAATTACTGTTTTTAATGCCGATCTCTGTAGTTGGGAAACCAAACGCCTACTATTCTCTAATGGCGGTCGCTTTTCCCAAGCTTCAGCCGGGGTATTTTCATGCTAGAGTTGTCATCCCGGAAGCTCCGCCCTTTATTAACCCGACGGTGCTTGAAATAAAGGATGTATTTTGGGCGCTCTCTCTTTTGCTCAGGACGCGTGCCCGCTTAAACTTCTGTCTCAGCTGTAAGTTACTTTTCACGAATACCGCGCCGCTGTGTTTAAGGCACGGGACATTGGTGTTTTCAAAATAAAATATTTATTTTCAAACAGTTATCTTCCTCGAACATTTTGCCGATCTAGGAGTTGTACCAGCCTCGTACTTAAAATAACATTTAAGTACTACTGTGTTAGCATTCATTACTCTACTTCCAAATCACTATACTATGCTTGTCTACTTGCCAAATGTAAGCCATACTTTGCAAAGAGCAGAAATCACACCGTTCTTTTATGATTCCAGCGACCTCTAAACTATATCCCTCATCTAAGAATCAGTCTACATGGTTTCACGTTACGTGAAGAATCATGAAAGATTTTCTCTTATTCAGAAAAGTGTGAGTGAGAAACAATAGCGAATCCTTGCTGATATGGGCATGTTCCTAAGATTTGCGTTGATTTTCTTTATTATGAGGAAGTCTCTAAACAAACCTTGTGTGATTTTAAAGCTATGGCAGTCGTTGTTTTTTTTAGCTTATCAGTAGGTATGGGCGGAAAATCCGTTTCGCTCGCGGATTTTGCGGATTTTCGGGAAATCCGCAATCCGCGAGATTCGCTAATCTCCCGCAAAATCCGCAAATCCGCGAGCAGCGGATTTTGCTCGCACTACTCGCACTGTTCGCGTGAGTTCGCGGCTTCCCAGTACAACTTCGCGCCCCGCGAATAAGTGCTAAATTGCAGAAATACGATCTTAGCAAAACTGAAACTACTTGCCAGGTTCAAAAGTTCAGGCTCATCATTAGTAGCCATTTCCTGTAGTGCTTCCTGAGGGGCCCCTCCAGAGTTCAGTTGCCAGTTGCAAATATTATGTGACCCTGCTCTGAACCTCAGAATAGTTACACATATGCCACAAAGGTCCTGAATTACAGCTAAGGGAGACAAGCAGGAGCCAGGCTGGAAGTTAAAATCCATTAATCAGCCCCTAATTCATTATTGTCAGTTGGGGCAGGGCAGGTGTTGTAACTAATTTTGCAACAATGAAAGCACTTAGCAAGTGCAAAAGATCACTAATCAGGGCGCACTAAGGAAGCAGGTGCCAGCTAAAAAAATATTCTGTGACACATTAATCAGCCCCAAATTAATTCAGGTCACTTGAGGCAGGGAAGGTGTGCTTTGCTTTGCCGAAAATAATGTACACTGGACAACCAGAGGGTGTGGTGATGAAACAGAGGGTGGCATGGGTGGGCCAGAGGGTGGCATGAGTAGTCAGAGAGTGGCAGTGGTGACAGAGAGTGGCAGTGATGAAGAAGAGTGTCCCAAACAGGCTGGACACGTAGAAACAACAAGTTCGCAAAACTTGCGACCCGACAGGTAAGTTCGCAAATTGCGAAATTGTAAAAACCCTTGCGAACTGGCAGAAACACGGGCGAACACAAAAAAAAAAATCCGCAAATTCGCGGGAATTCGCGGATTTTGCGGATTGCGAATTCGCAAATCCGCAAAATTCGCGAACGCGAGATCCGCAAAATTCGCCCATGCTTACTTATCAGACCTAAAACTCAAAGATCAGATTACCTGAGCACAGAGGTTTAGTAAAATTTTTCATATGCAGTCATGCCATTCCATAGACCAATGGAAAACATGGTATTTAGAGTAATTGAACCACGTCACACACCGAACAGGGCTTTAAGGATGAAAACACTGGGGGTGGTGAGGTCTCCTCAACAGGGCGTGGCTTATATAATTAGAGGCATGGTTTAAAACACCTAAGCTAAACACCTCTGCTTTAGCATTGTGTGCCACCCGACTGTTAATGTCAGTTTCAGTCGTTACATCCACATATAATATAGCAAGTAACATTATATCTACCAGCCAGGACTATTGGCTTTGTCAGTGGATGTTAGCGGCATAAGATAAATAAGCAACAACTATGGCTTCGTTTTATAGAATATTGAAAATGCTTCAGTTTTGAAATGATGAGACAGCGAAAGAACTATAAAGATTCTCTCTGAAGTTACCTCAAAGGCAGCGAAGAGTGGTACTGCTCCAGAGTTAAGAATTTTTTTTCACCCCGAGAGTAAGTGCAAAAATGGAGAGCCCGATAGGAACCTGTCTCTGCACCTACACTGGCTTTCCCACATGGGCATAGTACACTGTAGATTACATTTTTGGATTTACAGTTTGTAATCTCTTTGTGTTGTATTGTGATGTTTTTATATATAAATGTAGAACCTTCTTAAGTGGATGCACAAGCCACACGTGTGCCACATTTATGATGTCCCACTATGGTTGGCAAACCTATAAGGGTTTGCACAGTTCTCTTTATGCGTTGGGTCTCTGTATTAGAATGAACCAGCTTGTTTCTGAGGTTTTTGTTCTTCTTCAGGCCAAACAGTGGAATCTCTTTGAGGGGATTCAGAAAGGAGATGGCTCGTCAATGTTTCCGTCCTACCTTTTTGACATTTGTTGTAACTGAATTAAATGTGGCTACACACTAGTCTATCTGTTGGTTTTCTCACCTTAGGTTCTAATAGAATCTCTCTGGGTATGTATCATGCTCTTTTCATGGATTTTTTTCAAACGTGGATAAGGATATTGTCTCAGTTTTAGGACCAATTTGTTGGCATTTTCAAAATAGGCATGGCACCATAAAGACAGTATGTCTGCCATAGATGTAAAGGAAAACATGTTTCTTGAAAAATAAATGGTTCCCATAATAAGACCATTATCCGAATTCCCATTTATTGTTCATATTATTGGCCAGATTGAATTTTACGCCCTGATGATGACCTCAACAAAACAAGCACTGGCGTTGCCAATAGGTCTCGTGGTAGGAAAGTTGGAGCTATTACAATTGCAAATAACAATGCCTTTTATTTTTGTTTTCATTTTAAAAACATAAAGTGCTTTGTCATTTACAAAACCAATAGCTCCAACTTTCCTACTGCGAGACCTATTGGCAACGCCAGTGCTTGTCTTACGAACGTTTGACTTTATATGATCTAGGCCTATAACTTTATACTTGTCCTCGAGTTGAAGACTTTGGATTAAAACATTTTTTGGGCCACTATAGGCATTCGTACATATTTTTATATAATTTTTATATACACATTTAGCTTGGCTCAATATTGTTGAACTCTGCTTTCATGTTATGCCTCTATTCTGGTATTGGGTTGTGTTTTTTGACCGTCCTCGGATCATTGGGGGGTTGTCATATAGATGCTGCTTTTCTATATACTGTGTTAAGTTAGCATGAGTTTACTAAGTGTTTAAACAACATATTTTCCTTTGGCTTTAGTTTGCACACGACACATAATTGTTATTGTAGCTTTCAACCTAGACGAAAGATGTGATTTATTTGAGAATAATATGTTATTACTCTGATATCAGTCGTGCTTGGTACACTGTCTGAACAGTGAGTGCTGAGCCCTCTAAGAATAACTTAACACAAGGTTGCTGGGAGGTCTGATCCTCGCACCACTAGACATAACACAAATACAGTTGCTGCCAACATTGGGCTCTAAGCGGGTTTAAGATAGAGTTACTGAGAATGCAAAAACACACTTGATGATGCTTCGCATGCAGAGAGCTGGTGGAAGATGATGTGATCCTCTCCTCCTGACATTTAGAGGTATGGGCCCGCCCTGCTAAAACCCAAATGAGACCTTCTTAGATATAATATAGTATGCTAAATAAGGAGTGCGAGAAATAGGTGTTATAAATTTCTATTGATTTTTGCACTATAATATGCTATCACCGTTTGCTTATTATGGACTAGTAACTATGCTGATAACTCTGATTCTTATAATATGTCTTCTTGTATTATATAAGATACTGCGTTTGGGAACCTTGCATTGAATAATAAATATTTCAAATGTGCACGTGTCCTCTTTTACTCCACGTTCTGGTTTGAAATGATTATAGAGCGAAAGAGTGTTCATGTGTTCCACGATAACTGAGGTAACATAAGTTCATGTTCTGGTTTGTCTACGTCATTGGGAGTTTGTTATGACCAATGAGACACTGTAGCTAGCTCGGTAAGGGGATTTTGGATACTGAGGTGAGTTTTGGGTCACCCTGATTCACTGAGGTTCCGGATCTCTATGAACAGTTCTGTAAGAGAACGGAATCCCTGCTACACTCCCTTCCCATCCTCAGTAGAGTTTCTGTAGTTCCTTAGCGCCGGGACGCCTCTTTGCTGGGGCAGCTGTTTGCGCTTTACCAAAACTATAACATAACATAACATAACATTAGGTTGGCTCTTGAACTGAGGCAATGGATAGCAGTTGCAGAAACTATGCTGCTGGGACAGCGGACTAACATTGGACTAGAGACTTATGCGCTGAGGAGCACCTATAATGAGAGTTGGGGCATTGTTCATCCGAATGTTATTTGAGGTATCATGTGGCTGGAGGCTGGCGCGTACCCCACAGCACTAGTTACCACTTTACAGTTAGGGCGACAGGCACTCTGCATGTTGGGGAGGTGGGAGGTTTTCTACTCACATAGCAGGGTTGCAGGAAGGGGGATTGGGGAATTGTTTAATTAGCGTTTTTGGTTGTTTTGATGTTGTTAGCTCAAGACCAAATGAATGGCTATGTACATGCACAAAGGGAAGGGATGAGGTGGGGGGGAGTGAAATGCGGGCCAAATTTTTGTCACTAAGGCTAAGATAAGGGAGAGTCCCACACAGCTCCCGGCCTGAACCTGGAATGTAAATGGTTTCGGGAACAAAATCAAGCTCACATTTGTCTTCCAACATATCAAAAGACATGTCCCCTATGTGGTACTGATGCAGGAGACACACATTAAGTGGAACAGGTATAAAGCTTTGGATCACTTCAGTTATAGGCTGGTGGCCCATTAGGGATACACATCTTACACGTTTGGGGTTAGGGATCTTGGTGCATTCTGCCTTCCCGCTTATTGTGGAGAGGGTTTGGTCTGATGATGCTGGCTGTGCGTGGCGGTGGCAGGGCGATGGAGTATAAACCTCTGCGCGTTCTATACTCCCCCACTGCTGCTGAAGTTTGTCTTCCTAATAATCAGTAAAATCCTTGTAGGACTCCCGACGGGCATGCTTCTGGCTGGGGGCGATGCCAATGCAATTCTAGATCCCGAGCTAGAGCGCTCACGCACAGCGGTGGGACAAGGGAATGAAGGGCTTCTCCTTGGATTCCTTTCTGCTCTGGGATTAGTGGATGCATGGAGGGAGCAACACCCACAACCACAGCAGTACACATACTACTCAGCACGCCACGGCTTGTTTTCTAGACTTGATTACCTAGTCACACAGGGCGACAGGGTGGGAGAATTTTCCGCCTCCCAACGTATGGCCCGGGGCATCTCTGATCATTCCCCAATATGTGCCATGGTTCAGGGGCCGCATATCAGTAAAGCACCGTTCCCGAAGATAAACCCATGGAGATCAAGAGATCACAATCTGAGGCATAAGCTAAGGGAGGGTACAGAAAGGTGTTTTTGGGAAAATGCAGGCCCGGTAGACTCACATTGCACATTATGGGAGGCATATAAAGCAGTGATTGGGGGACAAGCTCAGGCACTTATAGGGGTCAAAAAAAGGAAGAAGCGAGACCCCTAAAATCCTTGGAACAAGAAGTGCTTCAGACAGAACAGAGGCCGACGGTGCAGGGAGATGCAGACGCACGTCATGCTTTAGCCCTGTGTCAATATGAACTGAGAGCAGCGGCGAAGGGAGCAGCACGAGCACATGCGTTGGCTATACAACATTGCCTCTATGACGTGGAAGATAAGGCATCCAGGTTTCTTGCCTGACTTGAGAAGCGGAATAGAGAAAGGCCATGGGTGGCATCTGTCCAAGATGGAGATGGCATTCACCGTGTAGACAGTGTAAAGATTGCTGAGGTGTTTGCCTCTTACGAAAATGGTGTCTATTCACCAGTCGGCACTAGATCTGAGGACAACTGTGTTGAGTTCCTGAGAGATTTCTCACTCCCCGTGGTCACTGCTGCAGATGACAAGGCGGCCCTAGACCCCAAGATTGTGAAAGACGAATTACTGACAGCACTGGGATCTTTGCAGGTGGGAAAGGTGGTGGGCCCCAATAGGCTTCCTGTCAAATGATTTAACTTAAGTGGCCTCCAAGATAGTGAAGCCACTACGCAACATGTTATAGGAGGCAGAAGAATAGGGACAGCTACCAGTTGATCAAAGAGTGGCCACTATTATGGTAATACACAAACCCGGGAGACCTCCCGACCACTGTAGCTCCTACAGGCTGATCTCCCTCGTCAATGTCGAGGTCAAGGTCTTGGCTAAGACCTTGGCTAACAGACTGATACCGATTATTACCAGCTCAGTTCATAGAGACCAGTCGGGAGTTATGCCCCTAAGAAGCACCCTGGATAACCTGCGTAGATTATATGGTGTGCTACACACGACTCGAGATCCCTTCGGTCCGCAAACAGCGCTGATGTCGTTTGATGTTTCCATGGCCTTTGACAGGTTTGAATGGCCTTATTTGTTTGCTGTGCCATTAAAGCTGGGTTTTGGTCCTAGTTTCTGATGGTGGGTGAGACTCCTCTATCAGGGTCCAAGGGTCCAAGTGTGCGTCAATAGTGTGCTTTCACTACAATTTTCCTTGCAGAGGGGCACGAGACAGGGGTGCCCTCTGTTTCCTTTACTGTTTGCATTGGCCTTAGAGCCCTTAGCACACTGGATCAGTAGGGTCCCTTTGATCTGGGGTATTGAAGCACCAGGAGGTTGGGAGGATTGCATATCGTTGTATGCAGATTATATTTTGATGTATCTCTCGAGGCCCTACTACTCAATCGTCAGGGTGCTACACCTTTTTGATTTATTTGGGAACTACTCGGGATACACTATAAATTCGGCTAAATCAGTGGTGTTCTTGTTGCCCCCCCCCGGACTACCAATGCGGTGTACGACTCCTAAAGTTACAGAGGGTTTTAATTATCTGGGGATCCAGGTAGTGCAGAACCAACAGTTGTTCCTGGACAGGAACCTTGGCCCCCAGTTTGAGAGACTCCATAGTGACGTGCTGCATTGGTGAACCCTACCACTGTCCTTAGCGGGCAGGGCGACCCTTTTCAAGATGATGGTTTTCAAGATGATGGCCGGTAGAGCTGCTCTGTTCAGCTATTGAGGATATTGGCCCTGGTTCATCCCCTCGGCCGTCACCTACCTAGCCGGACATTGGGCACAGCTTCTCCCCGCCTCCTTGTCTCTCCCATCCCTCCCCCTCGCATAATCGAATTTCTGTACCTCTTCTCTTTTTCTTTTTTTCCTATGTTTTGATTGTGCTTCAACAAATGTAACATATTTAGCCTGTAACTCTGATCCTCATGTAAAGAGCTCTGATACCTCTAGGTCTAGCCAGCGCTTATATAAAACTCAAATAAATAAATCAAATAAAAAAATAACTATAATTATACTTATATCCAAGCATATATTCTATCTAACAGCACAATGGTTTTATTTTTCATTTTCTTCACCATTCTTGTGACGCTGATTCCTCAATTTTGTTTCCTTCTTTTGATAACTGCAGCACATATATTTTACACAAGAATCTTACTGCTTCAATAAATATTTGAAATGCCAATTCGAGTATTTCTTTTGTTTCCCTTTGGACATGCATGAGTCACCAAATGAGGGCTTTAGATCTGTTTCCACAATTTTCTTTGGGAGTCAGGGTTGTCATGTTCTGAGTTTGCACATACCATGTGTTACCTTGCTAGGTTAGGGGTACAGATGGTGCACTGTGAGCTAGCCAGAACTAAGGCCAACATATGATGATGGTATGTGTGGACTCAGTCTTATGCAGTTTTGAGGTTTATGTTGTCCAACAAACATACAGTTTTACTGAGAAAGTATGAAACATATGACAGTAGTTGCCCTGATCGGTGGCTGCAAACACAGCAAACAAACCTGGGTCAATGAGCTGACTTAGGCTAATACACTTTGGTGTAGTCAGTGAGTCATAGGCCCTAGTGCAAGAAAAGAAAAGGACACCCTGGCCACTGTTTTAACTGGCCTTCACAGTATACCAGGGATCAGTGGGCTCCCAAGCCCTCACAGTCCATAGCAACTATACTTGCTGCACCAATAGAAGCTACACCACTGCTCAAGTACGTGCTATCCAGAGCTTAATTTAAGGAGGTGGTTTCCGATGCTTGGCACTGGCACTCAATAGTCAACACTGGCACTTATAGCAGTGTGCCACATAGTGGCGCTTTTTGTTTTATTTAGAGGCGAGCCAACATAAGTTGTTTATTTATTCAGAAAATATTTGGTTATAAGCTTTAACTAATGATGAAGGTTCTTCTCTCCAGCTGGGAGCAGCTAACCCTAAAGTGTCATTACTTTCACTCACTTACATCGGAAAATACCATACAGTTGTCATGTACGACTACATGAATTTCAACTCTGCAAGCAGACAATCATGGTGTTTACAAAATACTGCCATTAGAGTCATCTAACAGTTCTACACAGCTTTGCGAGCCTCCCACATTAGTACAAACAGCCTATGGCTATTTTGTCGACTTTGATGATTTCTTTTCAGATTCGTCAGACCCGCCTCCACATAGAGGGCCATGTGAACTTTTTATTTGGCTCAAAAAGACATATCTTATCCCTCCATGGATATTCATTTAGATTTCAATTTCTTTACTTTTCCTCTTCCTTTGAAATGGTTTTGTGACTGTGCTTTTTCCTGCTTTCTGAATGGACACTATCTCCCAGAATGCTCTGCTGTTAAACTGGTAAATGACGTTTTGAAAACCCATTCTTCATCACACAAAGTGTGAAATACCTTTCCTTGGTGAACATTTCAGCTGTTCTGCTTCCTATTAGACTTGTTTGGCATAAGGTTACCTTATGATATATTCGGACAGACAGAGGCTTTACAAGTCCCCTAGTTTTTCCATATTTCCTTACATGATTTCATCACTCCTGGCACTATCTCTGATGGTTGGGGTATTCACACAGTACATGAAATGCTTGCTGATTTAGAGCATTACACTACATTTTAATAGTGAAGAAATATATGATCGTACATCTTATTATGATTAAATGTTTTGCTTTTACCATTATGGTCACCATTATTTACATAAAGCAAGTACTCCACGTACAATATTTAATTATGCTCAAGGGGAACATCGTCCAATTCCACCACAGGGTAGCTCAAAGTCATCTGCAAAGAAGTTTGCATATTTCTCTGGTCACAATCCAGAAGACCCAGAGTCCTATTATTATATACAGGCAACTTCTTCAGTGAAGAAAAATATGCTAACTGACACAAAGTTGCTTTTTCATCTTTCATTTCCCATTTGTCGACACAAGGGTATGACTTTTGGTGAGACAATATTGATCTGAAATCTATAAGGGGTTCTAGAGATTGGTAGGTTCAGGGGAACAAGCTTTTTTTTACCATACTTGTGATACTGATTACTCTGATTAGTTTCCTTCTATTGAGGATTGCAGTGCACGTATTGTACATAAGAATATAACTGCTTCAATAAATATTTGTAATGCCAATTCAAGTATTCCATGAGTCTCTATTTGAGCATGCAAGATTTACCAAACGAAAGGGCTTTAAATCTGTTTCCATGATTTCCTTGGGTAGTCAGAGTTGCATCGGCGGTTCCTCCATGGGAGAGGGGGAGCGTCGCTCCCCCCTTCCCACTGCTGCCGAAAAAGTGGAAAATAAAATGGTAATAAATGATTTTATTACCATTTTGTTTTCTACTCTCTGCCAAATGGAGTGTGGGGGCAGGGCCAGTGCGTCATTGCTGCAGATAGGCAGCAATGAGGAGTTGCTCCTTCATTTCAGGTGCACAAGTTTGGCCAGCTGACAATCGCAATTCAAACCTCTCCAACCTAGCTATTTTAGATAGCTGAGTTGGAGAGTAGGCAAATGCCTCCAGTGCCTTTTGAAGCGATGTGGCAGCCTGCTCCATCCAAACAAGACGCTTTTCACTCATGCTGTTTCACAGCCTGAGAGCAGCATCTAGATTGGATAAAGTAGTTGGCTGGGTGACATCATGTAGCACCTGGAGGTGTCTGAAGTCAGGGACTGAGAGCATTGAGGACATGCTGCAGGATAAGGTAAGTGAAAGTTTTATTTTTTCTTTCTTGTTATTTTTAATGTAACATGCTTTACCTCCTGCCACTGGAGGGTTGTCATGTTCTGAGGTTGCACATACAACTTGTTGCCTTACTAGGTTAAGGGTAGAGATGGTGCACTGTGAGCTAGTCAGGATTAAGGCCAGCATATCCAAACAGTGTGAGTGGACTAAGTCTTACGTAGTTTTGATGTTTATGTTGTCCAACTAATGCACACTGAGAATGTATGAACTGTACAAAAGTAGTTGCTATGATTGGTGGGTGCAACCACAGCAAACGTACGTGGGCCAATGAGTTGACCTAGGCTCATATACTATGGGGTAGCCAGTGAGTCATGGGCACTAGTGCAAGGAAAGAAATAGCCCCCCTGGTCGCTGTTAGAAAGTGTGAACATTGCCAGGATTCAGTGGACCCGAGGCCTCTGGGTACAGAGCTACTATACCTAAGGCATCCATAGTAGCTACGTCCTTCGCTCAAGTACAAGCCATCCAGTGCTTCATTTGAGCAGGTGGTTTCTGATGGTCAGCGCTGGCACTTAATAGTCAATACTGACACATAAAGCAGTGTGCCACATTTTGCCACCGTTTGTTTAATTTAGAGGCAAGGTGTAGTGTCCTGTTGGTCATAGATACACACGGACACTGGTTTGCAGGGTAGCTTCTTTATTCAGCGTCCTCATTACTCGTGGGCTAACGGCTAACTGCCGTCCCTGGTCCCCGACTCCTCCCTGTCCGCCCGCCCTCGTCCCACCTCGGGCATGTCCTAGTGACTGCCATGTGTGGGCATCACTACATCTCCCTCCTCTGTAAAAGAAAAAAAAACAAAAAGAACACAGCACTATATTCACACACAGTGACTGTTTACACTTCTTCAATCAGGCGTGACGGTTTTGTGATGACCCGTCTGGGGCGTGACTCGGGTTCAGGACTGTCCAGTTTGAGCTCGTCAGGGGTCCCCCTGAGTGCCTGACCGTGACTGGTCAATGTCTCTGGTTCTCTTCTCTCCGCTTTATGTTCCGTCAATAGTTCTTTGACCTCAGGACTGCATCTTTTAAAGTACGTCGCATTTCTGGTCATGCATTTTCCATCGTTTTCCGCTGTGATCATTGTTCCCTTTTGTTGTATCACCTTCAGTGGCTTCTCGTGATATCTGCAGTCAGTCTTTCGGCGTTGTTCTTGCCGCGCCAGTACCCAGTCACCTTCGCCGATTTGGGTGGGGACGGCATGTCGTCGTTCGTCCGCATAGTCCTTCATTTTCTCTTTCTTTATTTTGTCCGTGGCCACTATCTCTTCGTGTTCCGAGTCGGGATACCGTTCACTCTGTGCGGTGTTCATCATTGGCAGCCTCGTGCGCACTGGTCGCCTCAGCATGAGGGTGGCTGGGCATTTGCCTGTGGTGGAGTGGGGCGTGTGATAGGCCCTTAGTACTTCGTTTAGTGCTGTCTGGATGTCATTTCGGGTGAGCTCCGCTTGCTGAATGGCTTTCTTGATTGTGGTCATGAAATGTTTAATCATTCCGTTCGCCTGGGGCCATAGTGACGTGATCATGTCACTGATGTGAGGGCCTGGATGTCTCTCCCTCTCTATTGCTGTGTTGAAGGCTCTCATGTCCACACATAGACGGACTCGGCTTGTGTCTCCTTTTTTTGGGACTACCACCACTGGCGAGACCCATGGTGTCGGTCCATCCGTCCTTTCTATGTTGTCAGCTTCTAGAAGTTTGTGTAGCTCTTTCTCAACGCCTTTTTGCAGGTGAAAAGAGATCTTCCGGTGGTGCTGGGCCACCGGTGGGGTTTGTTCATTGATATGCAGTCTTATTTGGCAGTTCTTCATTTTTTCGAGGCCTTGGAAGAGCTTGGGGAACTGTTGGGTGACGGTTGGTTTGTCATCCACTTTGTACAAGACGGCAACCAATTTCAGTCGCTCAGCAGTGGCCAGACTTAGGAGGCAGTCTGCCTCGGGCCCTTCGATGACGTGGATGTAGGCCTGTATAGTGCGATCTTGGTATGACAGGTCAGTTGCAAACTTCCCCAGACACAGTAGTGGTTTCTTGGACATCCATGTATATACTCGTACGTGAGCGTTGACTAGTTTGGGAGGCAGTCTCATGCGTTGGTACTCCGCTACGGGTAGGTAGTTCAGTGACGCCCCACTGTCCAGCACGAACTTGGCAGGATGAGAACCGACTCTGATGTCTAACCTCGGATATTCCTTAAGCCCGTCAGGGTCCGCCACACAGTAGACGTACTCGTTTCAGACTCTTGGGACGGTAGAGACAGATCTGGACTCCCTGGATGATGACCGTCGTGACTGATATGTCCGGCAGGAGTGGCCGCTGGATTGTGACGACCCAGTGGATGAGTCTCGTCTATCCTGAACTGCTCTGACGTGATGACGACTGCTTGAGTGATGGTGTTGTCGGGGTGGTCCTCGCTGGTCTCTTTTGTGCCCTGTTCCGCACATACTTTCAAAGGGATCATCTCGGCCACACTTCCGGCATTGTTGTCCTAGTGCTGGGCAGGCGTCCAAATGCAGGAAGTCATAACCGCATCTATAGCATTTGAGTTGTTTGTCTGAGTGTCTCTTGTTGTGGCTCATGCTGGTGTGTCTCTTGGATGATTGTGAGTAGTGTTTCTTCGATCTGTGAGACCGCCCTTGAGGCGGCGATCGTCCATGTGCTGGTCGAGATTGCATCCTGAATGCTTGTTCTCGTTTCTCTTGTTCTCGCTTCTTCCCTCTCCCAGCTTCCATTTTCTTTGCATGTTCATCGGCTTGCTCGTCTACTCTCGTCATTTCTTCAATGTCTTCCAGCGAGTAGCTCTTCTTGAGCAGCTTGCGTCTCAGTGTCTCTGAGGTACAGCCTTCTATGATTCGCAGTCGAAGGGCATCTTCGGTGGAGAACTTATCAAGGTCACAGTATCTCGCCAGCCGTCTCAGGTGCGTGACGAACACGCTTATTTGTTCCTCTCGCTCTTGCGTGGCGAGATTGAATGTGTACCGCTCATAGTCTACGTTCTTCTTGTGTGCAAACTTGCGATCGAGTGCTTCACATACTTTATCGTACGAATCCGCAGACTCCGTGGGCAATTCCTTTATTATTTGACCAACTTCTTTCCCAACTAGGTTCTTGAGAGCCAGCAGTAGCTCTTCTTTGTCCGTTACTTTCAACGCTTTCATAAAGTCTGTGAAGTCCTCCATCCATTCTTGCCATCGCAGGCCCATGCCCCCGCCATATTCAAGAGCGAGAGGCTCTGGGCGGCGCAAAAACGAGGCCCCGTATGCCCCATGGGAGTTGGTTCAACCATTGTTCCCTTTTGTTGTTCTTGACTGCTGTTGCGGGCTCTTTCTCGCTCTTCGTTGCGCTCGCTGGTGCTTGTTTACGGTGTTCGTTGAACTCGCCAGGGCTTGTTTGCTGTTTTCGTTGCACTCGCCACTGCTTGTTTGCTGTCTCCGTTGCACTTGCCAGTGCTTGTTTATTAGGTCTATTGCACTCGCCAGTGCCTGTTTGCTATCTTCGTTGCACTCGCCAGTGCTTGTTTACTATTTTCGTTGCACTCACCAGTGTTGTTTACTGTCTTCGTTGCACTCGCCAGTGCTTGTTTACTATCTTCATTGCACTCGCCAGTGTTTGTTTATTAGGTCTATTGCACTCGCCAGTGCGTGTTCATTAAATCTATTGCACTCGCCAGTGCTTTTTTGCAGTTCCAGGTCTTCTGCCTGACTTCAAGATGGCGGCCGACGGTCCCTCGCAGGGGATTGGACACTGCTGCCTGACTCCAAGATGGCCGCTGAGAATCTCGTTTTCAACTACATTTTGGCCTATTTCTTCACCGGAGACACTCGGGGCTTGCTTTCACTCACCGATTGCCGGTTGCAGTTACCGCTCCTGAGCCAGGTGAGTCTGTGATTGCTCTTCTTTCTTCTTTGCCGCCGGGTTGGGCTCTCGGTCGACCTTCTGGTAAACCTGCTCCTGCTTCAGTTGCCGCCAAGGTGGCTCTCGGTGGGCTGTGATCAGATGCGCTCCAGCCCCCATACGCGGGGTGAGCTCCGGGACAGTTGCCGCCGAGGTGGGCTCTCGGTGGGCAGTAATCGGACGCGCTCCAGCCCCCATATGCGGGGCGAGCTCCAGGACAGTTGCCGCCGAGGTGTGTTCTCGGTGGGCAGTGATCTGACGAGCTCCAGCCCCCACAAGCGGGGCGAGCTCCGGGACAGTTGCCGCCGAGGTGGGCTCTCGGTAGGCAGTACTCAGACACGCTCTGGCCCCACACACATGGGGCGATTTCCGGACGGGCCACGCGGCGGACGTGCTGCTGAGGTAGCCGTCTGACACACACACACATGTGAGCTCAGAGTCCCTTCGTCGCCAGTTGTAGTGTCCTGTTGGTCATAGATACACACAGACACTAGTTTGCAGGGTAGCTTCTTTATTCAGCGTCCTCATTCCTCGTGGGCTAACGGCTAACTGCCGTCCCTGGTCCCCGACTCCTCCCTTTCCGCCCGCCTTCGTCCCACCTCGGGCATGTCCTAGTGACTGCCATGTGTGGGCATCACTACATCAGGCAACACCAGTTGTTTATTAATTCAACAAACATTAGAAATGACTATTACCTCATACCCAAGCCATTTTTATAGATTTGGAGGCCTGGAAGAGTGTGAAATGTCATACTTGTATACGTGTGTTGATTAGTTTTGGTCCTGGCAATGGAAACCCTGGCTGGAGCCATGGATGGCACAAGCTGCAGTGGTTCCCTGACGAGAGCCATGGCACTTTACACATTAGGGACTGGTGCTATCCCTGAAACTGCTCGATGGTCCCTGTGCTGCTCTATGCCCTGAACTACTTTTAAAGTCATGTGGCAACCTCTGTAGCAAATGTGCCTGGGACAGGAAGTCAGTTTTTTACTTGCACCAGAGACAATGGCAACCTTTTCTACTCTACTGTGTACAGCAAAAATGGACATTATGCAGCAGGTGTGCTCATTCAGCAGTGTGCTGTGGGTGCATCAGTTTCTCTGCCTGTGTTTATTTAGTGAAATACGTGATTGCTTCCTGTTTGTCACCAGACATTTATATCAACACTAGGGTGCAGATTATAGTTATCATTCAAGACTAAATGTAGCATACACATGTAGGAAGTTATAACCTAAGCGTGTATAACTTAAGCATGATTCAAAAAGTCAGAAATATTTAAGGCCAAGCATTTAAGCAAATGTAAAAATGGCAAGAACAAGCAATGCAAACTTTGTGGAATCAACAGAAAAAGCGGGAGACGTCAGAACTGAGTTCAAAAGTAGGGAATGCCAATCAATTGGAAACCAAAATGAGGTGTGCACAAAGGATTGGTGCACAGACGCAAATAAGACTGAAACAGAACAACAGTGCATTTACGTGCTGCCAACACTCTACTTCTGCAAGAAAATAGCACGAGTATTGTCACAGAAACAGTACAAATGGTGGTCATTTAGAGCCTGGTGGTCATTTAGACCCCAACTCTCTTCACAGCATCAGCGGCTCACTGAGCGGGGACCATTTCACGCTTACACTGCTCGCGCCTAAGTGCATTTTATATTTATACAGGAACAATGGTCGATCATGGCACCTTGACACGAAATTGCTCATACAACTACTGGACACTTGTGCAATGGTGCTCTCAATATGTTTGTGGCCTTATTGTGGATTGTATTTTGGCCACATATGTTCATGCCTGAGTTCTTCTCATTTCTCTTCTAGACACTATCCCACTTTCTTTTCTTCTTCTTTATGATGTAAATAAAAGTATCTATTTTCCTATCTGGAATTCTTCAACACAGGCTTTATTATATCCCTGTGGTAACTGCTGTTGTTTATCTATGTTGTAAGGGGCCGTTGTTCATGTATAATTACTTGTACCCCAGGTCCCTCTCAGACCCTTTGGGTTCCCTTGTTCTTTAAAAATATAAGTGCATTTTATGGCAGACGGAGGCAAGAAGAATCCGAGATGGTCTCCTCGGCATCAATAGGGCAGGGTAACTGCCACTGTGCCTGGAAGTATATTGGCAGGAATGCCCCCAGGTCAAAGGTTTACACTGGCAGGGTCAGTAGATGCTCCATGTAAACATGGCACTTCACCTGACTCTAAATACTGCAAGGGAACTGCGAGTTTGGTGTGGCGGTAGCACAATCAGTTTGAGAGAGTATTTCTGCCCTGGGGAACAACAACTAAAGCCCAAAGTTAGCTGTCTATGTTAATATCAGAAATAACCCATGGGAATTTATGCAATGTTTAAGTTATACAGGATTATGTTAGGTGCCAAACAAATATTTGCGAGTTAGTAAGAAACAGGTTATAAAGTGACTAAATAGATATAATTTTCAAACTTATGAGTAAGCTAAACGCACGTACACACATCACAGACAAGCATTGGCATAGCCAATAGGCCTCGCCTTTTGGGCCATATAAGTGTTTAGCCATGTAGACAGGGCTCCACACTGGCCAGTGTATTTTTTTACTATATTGTTTGGAAAACATAAGCCTGGCTACACAGCTAAACCTGCTTTTGGGCCAGGCCTAAAAAGAGGGTAGCGATTTGGAAGCTTGTTAGTGCTTTGCTGTCCCAAGCACGAATGTAACTGAAGTGGCTGGATATCATAGGGTGGTGTGCACACACAAGGAGAAAATGAAACTTTATGGGTTTATTACTTTTCCACCAGCTAGTTCGCAAGCCAGTGGTCCATATAGCCTTAAACATAAGCACATCCTGAAATTCTACTCCTCCTGCCTCCATGCTCTTCACTCACAAGTCCAGAGAAGGAAATAAGGAACTCGAGGGAACTGCACAGACTCAGGGTCATGTATGCCCTTGTCAGCTTTTCCTAAAAAAAGTGCAATGATGTTTAGTTCTGTGAGTGAAGTTAGGTCTTTGGTGTTTACAGGAGTGGACATCTGGTGCTCCCTTCTGGTGGCAACAAGGGCAGCTCTCTGTTTTTTGTATTACTGCAGCCTGCTCTGCTCTGTACCCCCCTTTCCATCTTTCATTTATTCGGTGCTAGGTTCAAACTGTTGTTTTAGAGAAGTGAAGGGCCTAGTCTGGTATAATTATATACCAGATAAAACGAGCATTAGCAACCCTAATAAGACTGGCTTGCATTTTTAGCCTTGACTAAATTATTGCAATAAAGATTGCTGCAGTGAAAAAACTAAACAGAAAATGATTGTTTTATTTAGATCATGTATCTGTGCGATAAAAAAAAATAATCTGTAATGACTGGGTATACTTTATAGATATAAAATAGTTCCTCGTGCCTGGAGGTGTAATGATCATCAACTAACATCAGTGAGTGAGAGAGAAATGCTCCTCTGGGTGGATCCAAAGCCTACCCTAAGCATATGTTAAAAAACTGGTAACAGTAAGTCCTGTGGCTAGAATTATCAGATGTAGTGAGCTGCAAATATCTATTGAGGCCTCAAAAGCTGAATGCATTTTGGGAGGATATAAGCATGGAATTGAGAGAATGGTACAAATCAAGTGTTAAAAAAAAAAGAATGGAATTGAGAGGAGAGGTGTCAACAGAGGAAGTGGGATGATTTAAGAGAAGGGGATGACAGCTTTTCAGGGGGCATTGTTTGGACGAAGGACTCCAAGAGATGTTGCCACTGGCTTTTACAGTTTTATGGTGCTTTTACCAACATGAACCGTAGTTTCGTTTTTATCTAGCTGTGCACTGAGAGAGTTTCACTCTATTGTTTCAACCAGACATAAAAAATTGTTTAATCTGGGATTCCACACTAACAGTGAACAACCTGCACTTGTGTTTTAAATAACACTGCCGTTTAGGGGCTTAAAGAGCCAGATTCTGTAACAGCTTTTTAAAATTTTATTGTTTTGTGTTTATTGCATTTCATTGATTGTTTTGCATACTGCTAATTCTACGGCAAGATGGCTCTGTAGCACCTAACTCCAGTAGCACCGGGATACACCACAGTAGCTTATATACCGTGGGCTTACATCAAGAAGAATGAGCAGGCGCCCCCCACGCCTAGAGGAGGGGCGACCATAGTAGCGCCACGGGATCAAGCATCCCACCTGGGGGCTGGGTAGTGACGTTACGGTTTCGGGATGGGTCAATGATGAAACATAACCAAATCCCAATAGTTAGCCATTTAAGGCAGTGCCTTGAGGGCTCGTCCTCTTTGTCTCCCTGGACCCTGGCTGCAGAAGGGCCGGAATAACAGCAGGAGTGCGGAAATAAGGTGTTCAGGTCGATGGCCCGAGGAGGGCAAAGCGGTGGGTGCAAGGGGGCCAGCGTAGTGTATGTGCATTCTGAGTCGGTATTTTTGCATTAATGCCCGGGGTTGCCGTGGTGACTATGTTGTTGAGTACACTCCCGCGAAGATTTCTGACAAAAAAATAAAAAAATAAATGTACAATAAAAAAAATAAAAAAATTGTCTCACAGCACTCAAAATGGAGATTTAAATCCCCTAGTATGCTGAAGTTCGCAGACTGCAGCGCTAGCGTGGAAATAAAAGAAACCAGAGATTCCTGGAAAATGCTAGCAGGGCCAGGGGGGCGATAAATCAAAAGCCCTGTAAGGGTAAACATTTCTGAGACCGTTATCTTAAAAAGGGCGCATTCACAATTAATTATATTCATAGGGGAAAGCGAGCAGGAATAAATGGATTTAAAAATCACAGCCAATCCGCCCCCTTTTTTCTTGGGTCTATTCTGGGTCTGTATCAGATAGCCAGGAGGCAGTGTCAGGGTCAGGATGGCCGAAGAATCGTTTGTGAGCCATGTTTCTGTTAGAAATAGTAGATCAGGAGATTGATCTACCAGAAGGTCATGAACATCCTCATGATGCCTGACTAAAGACCTGCAATTCAGGCTCTGCACCTTTAAATTCATGATCTTACTAGATGGTAAATCCAGTGGAACTTCCGTGGCCGTGTAACCACAATGTGGGCATCTTAGGCAAAGCGCGCCTGGGTACAGTACATGGGTCATACATGCAGCCACACGACGAAGAGCCAGTAGCTCCTCCCTAGCGTAAGGGGCCACGTGCTGTAGAACTGACCAGGGATTCTGACAACGGGCAACGGTCTAGCGCGGACGGGCGCAGACGGGCTCACCTTTGGCGACCCGCCGGCTGCCCGCCACGCGCGTCCGCTGCGCGGGAAGAAGTCAATTAGCCTAAAAAGGCACCGTCCACTCAGGAGTGAAAAACATTTTAACGATCTACATGCAAGATGTTGATTTTTAGCTTCTCCCCTTGTCTATGTGAACGTAGATCACTTACTCTATCTCTCTATCTAAAATTCCCATTTAAGTTGTTCAAACATGACAACTATACAGATTTCAAAGTGAAGCGAATTCTTATAGCAGGTATACATCGAGGGGTAGGAGGAGCTTACAAACAAAAAGAAAGAATTAGCATAGCAAGTGACAATAAATTTGACAATACATTTGAAGGTTATGTTTTGTAGTACTTCAGTTTTAAAGATTAATTATTTTGAAAAGTAATAGTGTCCATAAAGATTTCAGGGCCAAACCCAGATGGCTCTTATGCCCTAAATTGTACATTGAGCTGCACATTTTAACACAATCCTGCATTTTATTTTGATTCCCATTCGGCCTTTCTGCTCAGAATAAGCATGAATCATTTGGGGCCCATCGGGAGACGGGGAGGGGAAAGACCGACCGGAGACAATATAAGGTGTGATAAAGGCCGCTTTATTGGGAAACAGGTGCATTTTAACGATACCACATCCTTGGACTTTGCCGTACAAAACTAGGCCTAACTAAATATGCACATACCTGACCAAACCCCCCATCCCCACCCCTAAAACATTGCCCCCGCAAACAAATAACATAATTACCAACTCTCCAAACACCTGCCTCAACTGTTTAAACTCTTGCCATATGTACACTCCCTCCACCTCTGTCCAGGAACCTCTTTCCTCCTAACCTACCCCCCCTTAACTAGGAAAAAGCGCCACCGCACAAACTTTTACCAGCACTTGCCCCCAGCGACATCAGCTCTCCGCTACCTAACCAAAAAGCACCTGCTCCCAACAAAACCCCTCCAGAATTCCCCCCCACCCCGGACGGGAAACCTCAATCCCCGCAACCCCTCGCATCCAAACCTCTTAGGGAGGGCGGGAGGGACAACAACTTCCCTGCCTAACTCGGCTGCTGGGTCACTGTCCCTAAAATGGTGCACAGTGACCCAAAATGGCCGTATTTAACTAGCCCCAGCCCAAAGAGAGCCCAAACAAGCCCAAAGTCGCCCAAGGAGCCCAACCAGCCCAAACTCTCCTTCCTGTCCCCCGCCCTATCTCTTCCCTCCCCCCACCTCCCATGGCTCCAAACCTCCCCGGGGGGGCGAGCCTCCCTCCGGTCAGCCACCCCCCGCAAAGCCCCATTGGGGCCCATCGGGAGACGGGGAGGGGAAAGACCGACCAGAGACAATATAAGGTGTGATAAAGGCCGCCTTATTGGGAAACAGGTGCATTTTAACGATACCACATACTTGGCCTTTGCCGTACAAAACTAGGCCTAACTAAATATGCAAATACCTGACCAAACCCCCTACCCCCACCCCTAAAACATTGCCCCCGCAAACAAATAACATAATTACCAACTCTCCAAACACCTGCCTCAACTGTTTAAACTCTTGCCATCTGTACACTCCCTCCACCTCTGTCCAGGAACCTCCTTCCTCCTAACCTACCCCCCCTTAACTAGGAAAAAGCACCACTCGGAAGCCCCATATGGCCCTTGCACCTTCGGATACCTGCGCACCCCTACAGCCCGATCCACTGCCTCCTTCAGCTGCACAATATATAGCTCCATCTAAGCATGGGCGAATTTTGCGAATTCGCGATCCGCAAAATTCGCGAATTTGCGGATTTTTGTTTTTTTGCATGTTCGCTGGTTTTTTGCGTGTTCGCGGGTTTTTTGCGTGTTCGCGGGGATTTTTGCGTCTTCACGAGCCGCTTGCATAGCGAAGTTACCCATGCAGTCGTTTATGGGAGAGGGAGAGAGAGATAGATAGATAGATAGAAAGATAGATAGATAGATAGATAGATAGATAGAAAGAGAGAGAAAGAGAGGGAAAGAGAGAGGGAGAGAGAGAACGAGAGAAAGAAAGAGAGGCCGGATCTCTGAAGGGCCAGATTCCTGAGTTGCCCCTACAGAACATACAGCTTTTTATTTTTAGCAAAATGCATATGAAAATTGTGCTGTAAAGGTCTCTTTTAGTTTAACCCCTCCTGGCAACTCAAAATGGGTGTATTTGCCATCCTCTCCCTTCTTCCTGTTTTTTATATCTGTAAGTGCTTCCTCATGAGGTTTAATTCCTTGGACAGGTGCCTCGTTGCCTACTTGTAACTATTCTCTGACCCTGCTTCAAGGGTCAGAGCAGGGTCAGAGAATAGTTGCAAGTAGGCAACGAGGCGCCAGGAAGCAATTAGCAGCAGGTGTACAAGTTGAAGTTAATTTGTTTGTAATCCTTTTGTAAAAGGTTACAAAGAAATTAGGTTCAACTTTTGCACCTGCTGCTGTAACTCTTGCTTGGCTGAAAATTCGTCCCCGCTGATTCGCGGATTTTACCACGATTTCACGAGATTCACGGATCGCGAAATCGCGGAAAATCCGCAAATTCGCCCGCGAAACGGATTTTACGCCCACCCTTAGCTCCATCCCGTATCGTGGTAAATGCACACCATCCTCCCTGAAGAAATACACTGCCCCATACCTCAACTCCGGGTGCTCCATCCTACCCAAACCCTCCTTTTCACAGAAAGCCCGCATTTCCCTATTAATTTTTCTCTGTGTCCTGTCAATAGCTGCAGGCCTCCCTGCCCCCCTCCAGCATCGTCTGGTAATGAATTCCGACCAAATGACGTAACACCCCGCCCACTGTCTCCTAAGTTCCAGCAAATCCCTCTTCATTTGTTTTACTAGTGCCAGTCCTTTACACTGCACCAAATCATTCTCCCCCAGGTGAATGACTACCACATCCGGACAGACCCCCCCCGCACAACATTATTCAGAACCGGCACCAACTCGTGCCAACGCATGCCCCCTTTGCCCATCCAATGACTACTAAACAACTGGTCATCCAACTCCAAATTGAGACTCCTGCGTTTCTCCCATTCAGCCCTCTTCGCTCTCTTTACAAAGGAATGGCCCACCACGTAAATGCTCATCGTTGCCGCCGTAGGCCCCGCCACTGCACCTGCAAAGATACATATATAAGCAATGGGCCAAGCATGTCCTCACTCCACTCCTTCCCCCCGCATCCTAACGTACGTCCTATAACAGTCCGATTTCCAGCGTCCCAGCCGTTTTATCTCCTCCTTGCCCCAACCCCTTTGCGCCGCCTCCGTTGCCGCACCAATGCGGAAGGAATGTGTTCCGAATTCCTTCGGGTCCTCACCCATAGACCGCAGGGCGTGCCGCGAGACCCACAGTAACTGAGCCGCCGTCACCCGACCGGCCCCTCCCCGGCAAAACCCTCTGCCCCGTCCTGCGCCTGCCCCCTCGCCAGTCTTCTCCCCCACTTTGCCGGACAAACCACCTCTGTCCCAGGACCCAGCACCACCCAGGTACCCTCTCCACGCTGATCTGTCTTCGACTGTCGCAGCCGCACCGCCACCTCCCGGCCTCTCAACTCTACTTCCCCCCACTTCACGGCTGTCCTCGCAACCCCACCAACTCCGACACCCGGAACGCTCCGAAAAACATCTATGACATGATGACATGTTTTGTTATGTTATGTTAGTATGTATTTGTAGAGCGCACGTTCACCCTGGAGTTTCTTGGCGCGGTGTACCGCTGGGGAACCCGTCCTGGCTTTCCCTGTGAGATGTCCCTATTGGGCATCCCCAAGGTGAAGCCAGGCATCCCCGGCAGCGAGGGGGCCGTTGTGGAGATTAAGCAAGCTATTGCCCAGAGTTGCAGCGTGGGACTCATGGATAGAGAGGCACCGAGGCGAGATTTATCAAGCCCGCTGACATTGGTAGCGTGGAAAACAAAACCGTCTCCGCCTGATCCCTGCACACTCCCGGAAAACGGCGCACCAAGCCTTCCAGCATCCCTTTGGTAATCGGCCGTCGCTGCCGCGCCCGTGCCGCCTTTTCCCTCTCCCAACCCTCCAAGAGACGCCCCCCCAACTCTCCTGCCGAAGGCACATAGCCCCACCAGAGCTTCCCCATGAACTCCACTACTGCCAACTTCCCCGCAATCGTCACCCTCGCCAGCCCTCTGTCCATCAAACTGAGCAAGAACCACACTACCTGCTCCTCCGACGCCACTTGCCACGCTGCCTTACCGCTCCGAAACGTAGAAACTCCAGCCAAGCTTGTTCATACGCCTTCCACATGGACGCCGCCAACGACGACCTCACCAACTGAACGACCCGCGCTCTCCCAACAACCACATCTCCTCCGGCACCGGCGTCTTGACTGCGGACGCCTCCGTGGCTAGCCCATGGAACCTCTGCCACTGTGAACAAGACAAAGCATCCACAATGTCATTGTCCACCCCCGGCACATGCTGAGCTTGAAACAGAATGTCATGTTCCAGGCACTTCAAGACAAAAACGCGCATCAGCTTCAGCACCTGTGGCTCCCTTGCAGACTGCCGATTCACCACCTGCACCACCGACATGTTGTCCACCCTGAACAAGACTCACTTGTGTGACAGCTCTTGCGCCCACACCGTCACCGCCACCACCAACGGGAAAAGCTCCAGTAACGCAATGCTCCTCCCCTCTGCCTGCCACCGAGCCGGCCACTGCTCCGCACACCATCTCCCTGCCCAGTACAAACCAAAGCCGCCGACTCCCGCCGCGTCCGATGACATCGTGACGTCCCACTGCCAGTCCTCCGGTGGAGCCATGGGCACTCCATCAAAACGCCCCAGAAACACCAACCACATGCTCAAGTCCTCTCTCGAACCCGCCGACAGGCGCACGAGATGATGAGGCAACGTCAGCCCGGACAATGCCAGCCCCAACCGACGACAAAACGTCCTCCCCGCCCGCACAACGCGGCACGCAAAGTTCAAATGCCCAAGCAACACCTGCACCTCCCGCACTTTCGCTTTCGGCCTGGCCAACATGCCCCTCACCAAGTCCATCATCACCACCCGCTTGTCCTCTGGTAGGCGTGCTTCCATGGCCGCTGAGTCGAGCTCTATCCCGAGGAAGGACAGCACCGTGCTCAGACCCTGAGTCTTCTCCGGTGGCAAGGGAACCCCTAGGTAACCCATCAGGTCCGTAAAACCGTCCAGCTGCTGCTGGCAGTCCGTCGAACCGGGCCGACCCACCAGGAAGAAGTCGTCCAGGTAGTGCGTCACCGCCTCAGAGCCTGTGCACCAGGAAAAAACTAAGGGTGGGCGGGCGGCTACGCTCCGTGCACGGAGGGTGCGTAGTGCCGGCTTCTACGCATTTTGCGTAGCAGGCGTAGAATCCGGCACTACGCACGCTCCGCAGACAGAGCATAGCTGGCCGCCACCTGCCTTCCTCCCGCCCTCCCTAAATACTTTAAATTAATAGTGTAAAAGAATTAAAAGGCACTTACCTTGCCCGCCGCTGCCCGCCGCGTCCCCGGGGCTCGCTATCTTCATTGCTTCCGTCTTGTGTACTAATGCGCATGCGCGGGCGGCCGCGCATGCAAATTTCTCACGAGAAATGCGCATGCGCGGTCGCCCGCGCATGCGCATTTGTACAGAAGACGGCAGCAATGAAGATAGCGAGCCCCGGGGACGCGGCGGGCAGCGGCGGGCAAGGTAAGTGCCTTTTAATTCTTTTACACTTTTAATTTAAAGTATTTAGGGAGGGCGGGAGGGAGGCCTGCGGTGCGTAGTGGGGCTACGCGGAGTGCGGAGGTGGGCGTAGTTTCTCGCCCACTTCACGTAGCTCTGCGAACCCCCACTACGCCCACTATGCCCAGGGTTAGAAAAAGCCCACTGCAAGAAGGAGCTGAACCTCTCAAACAATGCACACGACACCGAGCACCCCATAGGAAGTGCTCTATCCACGAAAATGAGTCCGTCAAACTGGATCCCCAACAACTGATGATCCGCTGGATGCACCGGCAACAACCTGAACGCAGACTTCACATCACATTTTGCCATGAGCGCACCCTGCCCCGCCGTCGTCACCAACCTCCTCGCACGTCCACCGGCGAGTACGACACCGACGCCAACTCCACCGAGATGTAATCCTTTACCGACGTGCCCTCTGGCCATGACAGATGCTGGATCAGGCGGAACTGACCCGGCTCCTTCTTTGGGACCACTCCAATCGGCGAAATGATCAAGTCCGGCATGGGCGACTCCTGAAAAGGACCCACCATCCGCCCTTCCTTCACCTCCTTAAAGAGCTTCTCCCAGACGATGCCTCTGTGTGCGTTCACGGACTTCAGATTCTCAGCCCAACGAGCGATCCGCGGACCCTCGTACCCCAAACGGAAACCCTCCCTGAAGCCCCGACGCAGCACGGCCGCATTGTCCGCCCGCGGATACGCCGCCAGTAGAGGTTCGAGCCTGTCCAACCTAACCGGTGTACGAGCCTTTTCCCAAGGCACTGCCCCCTCCCCTGCTGCCTCCTCTCCCCCCACCGGGAGCCGATGGCTGTTGCCCCTGAGCGGGTCCTCCTCCGAACCCCCAGCAGCGCACCACTGGGTGTCTCCTCCCGCACTTGGAACATTTGTGCCGAAAACGGCACGACTGCCTGAGACAGGACCCCCTATTGAAGTCTCAGCAGGCCCCGACGCTGTTAGTACTTCCGGCATCTCCCGACCCCACCCTCCCACGGGTGGGGCGGGCTGTAAAGGGGGTCGACGCCAGTGGAAGCCCACTGGCTGTGTAGATGGTGTGGCCAAATTTCGCAATTTGGAAAAAAGGGGACCCCTACTACTAATGTATTCACTACTCGTAGGTAGTGAGCTTAATAAATAAGCCAACAAACCCAAGGAAACCATACAACTAAGTATATAAATCTTGTGACATGTAATTAGAATTGATAGAAACAAAACTTACCGTGTGTGTATAAATTAATTTTTTACTTTATTTAAATTATTTTCTTCATTTTTGTTAAACATTTCTTTTATAAAAATACATATATTCAATAAAAAGGTCAATGACAAACATTTTATAATTCAAGAAATTTGTGAAGACATACTAAAAACCATGTAGAAAAAGGGGGAGAAATAAACAACACAAATGACAATGATGTTAAACGGGGCTAGTGGAGTAAGCAAAGCGGTGGATGGAACTCTACGCGCGTTTCGGCATTTGCCTTCTTCAGGAGTCAGTCATTTGCAATAGGACATAAAACAAAACACTGAAAAACATATAAAAAACCATGTCACAAACTAGTAATCTGATGATTTCATACAGTTTTTATACATACAGTATAGCAGCCTTGGGCATAGGTCTACTTTATATTGAAACACACAAAACAAAAAATATCACATTCGGTGTACTTTTGATATTTACATGTGATACATAATAAAGCAGTTCTATATACAGGAGGCAGTATTACTATAAAACACATAGGGTGATCCCATATATGGTACATTGGTGCTCTAGACATTCTTTGCTTTAAACACGTAAGGTGATCTGATTTCTGGATAAATTGATGCTATACAGATATGTTTGATTTAAATCAACTTCATCTTTTGATTACTTATTTCATAGCAACTAATATCTAAGGATCTTGTTAGTGCTGAAAAAATAGAAGGAGGCATATCAATTTATTGAAAGATAGATAAAACTCAAGTTTTCTAAGGTGAGAAATACCAAGAAAAAAGGGGGATAAGGAAAGAGGAAAAAGCAAGGTTGGTACGCCAAAAAGTAGGGATATGAAAAGAGGAAAAAGCAAGATTGATACGCAAAAGTACCACAATGATATAGCTACGTGTGGTTATACTTTTGTTGCCACAAGCTAAGTAAATAAGGGCATTTGGATGTTGACATAAAAAGGTGGGTGGAAATACCTTTATAGTAGTTACTTACGTACTAATGTGGTGGCACACTATTTTCGTATTTTTATTCAGGATAGATTATTCAGCTAGAGGATAGCGCTCCCATTACCTTGTTGATTGAAAAAGACGCATTGTGTAACAAAATATAACAAGAGGAAGTAAGCAATTTAACAAGAAAGTCCTTCTATCAGTGTGGTATTTCACTTCTAGGTCCTAAAGTTAGCATTATGTAAATACACGCAATTCCCTGTTTCACTCATTTTTTTAAAAACAGTATACTACAATAGCCTTATATATGCATTGTGTGTACACTTATTGCACTACATTTTTTAACTTTTCACATTTCACATTTTCATTTTTGAACAAATAGTCATGAAAAAAAACTAAGAGCAGCCACTAAATACATACCTAACACTCCTTATAACCTCACATTGGAAGAGTACAGAGCGCTTAAGTCTTTGAAGGAATCCACTTCCATTACTGTGAAGGGGTGTGATAAAGGAGGAGGTATTGCTATTCTTGATACTTCTAATTACACAGCAAAAATAGAGAATATGCTTAATGACAATGTTTTTTACAATACAATATCAAAAGACCCTACTGCCAAAATCAAACAAAAAATACAGAAACTGACATCTAAAGCTCTAAACAATGGTGATTTATGCCAAAAAGAATATGAATACTTAAATGTGTCAACACCTAGAATGGCTTGCCTGTACGGAACACCGAAGGTCCACAAGAATGAAGTAGACCCACCCTTTCGCCCTATTGTTAACACCATAGGAAGTATCACTGAACCTCTGTCAAAGTATCTGGATGCCATCCTGAGACTATACATATCCAAAATACCTGGATATGTTAAAGACATCGGCCACATTATCAATTTACTAGAAGGTACAGCATTTAATGAAAAAAGACAATGGCTAGTGACGCTAGATGTGGAAAGCTTATACTCTAACAATCCCATCGATAGTGCCGTTTTAGCAACAGAATGGTTCATCAACACATACGAAGTTGATTGTAACATTACTTTCATCTTAGACTGCCTCAAGATTGTTTTAGAGGAGAATGTCTTTGAATTCCGTGGGAATTTGTATAAACAAACCAAAGGAGTCAGTATGGGCGCATGTTGCGCCCCTACTATTGCAAATATCTATATGGCTCGATTCGAAAATATTCATATTTTCAATTAAATTTCCCCATTTTTTGAAACAATCCTACACTGGTCGAGATATATCGACGACGTGATATTCATATGGGATGTTAATGAGTATATTCTTAATGAATTTATATCATGGCTTAATACATGTGACAGTAACCTCAGATTTACATCCCATATCAGTAACACCGATATGGGATTTTTGGACATAACCATCAAGCATGACCAAGGCCAACTCTTTGTGGATCTATTTGTAAAGCCGACTGCCCGCAATACCCTGCTCCACTACAAAAGTTTCCATCCTGCATCCCAAAAAAACAGTATCCCTTTTAGCCAATTTGTACTAAACTACAAGATTACAATGAACGCTCTATAGTCATGAAAAAGAAATTTGAAGATCGTGGCTACCCGCACAGGCTTGTCTGGGAATCATTTAAAAGAGCACGATTTTTTGATCGTCAGTCCATCTTACAAGAAAAGCGTACGAAACAAAATGACCCTTTAGTGTTTGTCACCAGACACTCTCTATTGAATGACAAGCTACGACAAATCATTTATTCCAACTGGCATCTTCCGAATGTTAATAAGCCCAAACAAGCTCTCATACCGAAACCAGTTTTTGCCTACAAAAGGAATAAGAACATAAACGACTTAGTTGTAAGATTAAGACTGCCAGAGAAAATGAAATTCGTACAAAGAAGTATAACCAGTGAAAACCCAGTTATAGGCAATTTCAAAAGCGGTAACTGCAAGATTTGCGCTCAAGCCATGGAAGGGAAAGACCTTACATTCAATAACATAACAATTCCATGCAAAACAATGACAAACTGCAAAACCCAAAACGTAGTATATTTAATATTATGTCCATGTCAGAGCCATTAACAAAAGAATAACAGAACACAAATCTGCAGTTCGCACCAAGAAGATCAATGCCCCTCTGGTGGCGCATTTCTTGGAATATGGACATTCTCCGGAGGATGTAAGGTGGTACATTCTTGAAAGTGTGCAACCTAGAGCAGGACTATGCCCTTATAAGATTCGAAAAAAGAGAGAGAGGTGTACTGGATTTTCTCTTTGGATACAACCATTACGGGTCTCAATTTTGAGATTCAGTGGGAGCAAGCAATAATCTAAAAACTATCATGTATGATAATTGACAGCTCAGGAGCAATTATACTGGTCGCGATAGAGGCTTACTAATCTGTAAGATAGAGGATTCCCCCCCCTTTTTTAGCTTTGCAATATCGCAATTTGAGCTACCCTTGCTGGTTCAGGTTAGCCTTAATCGCCCTATTATGACTGTAAAACCATGGCCATAAATACTGTGTGCTTCCTATGACAATTTGCTTAATGTTATACACTGTTTTCAATTTTATAAAAAAAAAAAAATTAATTGATATATAGGGTGTATTTATTATTTACATCATGCATTGTTACATTAAGCAACACTCTTCATCTGTTTAAGAGGATATAACTATTCCCCATGCGCTTTCTATTCAATCATTCCACCTCATTATTGTAGTTCGACAATAGAACTACTCGTGTGTGCCTATTGGCCCATAAGGTTATAATGCGGTGTATCATCATGGTGGGGATCGCCTCGCGATAAATAATATATCTCGCCTTCATGTAGTTCTGCCTTTGAACTACTTACGTATGCTGATTGGCCCTTGAAGTCAAACCGCGATGCATTTCTGAGGACGTAATCCTCACCTGTCTAGTTTGACGCCCGTTTTTATTTGACACACCTGGTTTAACTTAAAATCAGAGGGGGTATATAAATAACAGGAAAATCTGGTATCCTTTCCGCTGGTTTGGCCACTACATCTGACGAACTCCAGAACCCCAACTACATCGCGGCGTTTGTTGCCGACAAGGTATGCTTCGCGATCCAGCCTTGCAATAATATTGCCATACTTAAAGGGAAGTGAAGTTTTAAATAAACTTACACTTTTCTTCTTTTCCCTCCCCGTATTTATTTTAATCTCTAGGGGCTGTCAGAGCTTCCAGTCCCCTAATTAAAGATATCCAGATCCCCAACTACATCACGGCGTCTGATGCCGATAAGGTATGTCTCGTGATTCAGTTTAGCAACAACATTGCTATATTCAGATGGAAGTTAAGTTTTAACTATACTTATACTTTTCTTCTTTCCCCTTCCCGCATTTACTTTAATCTTATAGGTTTGTCAGCACTTCGAGTCCCTTAATTGCCTAATAAGAAATATCCAGCGCTTCGAGTCCCTTAATTGCCTAATAAGAAATATCCACATGCACTAGAGGTAAAAAGCTTTCTTTCACTCGAACTGATTCAATATCGATATGACCTGTAGTCTAGATGTAACAGACAACATATAGTCCGATTCTTCACTAATAGTAGATATATCCATTTCTACAGTGGTTACGAATACATTTTATCGGGCACAACAGTCGTTTTACGTCCTATCAGATCGTCAACTTGACTCTTCACAATCATCGCTCAGCATCGAGTCATAGCTATATATCAATAAGGTAACTATCTAGTAACAGCGACAATGATTGACATGCTGACAGCCTTGCTCTCCCCTCATTGTAATTATTATATATTCTTCATTTATTGTAGCGTTTACCTTTGACTTAATTACTTCAACACGCCTGCAAGCCTCCCAAGAAGCGCATTAATAAGGAAAAGTAGCATGATAATAAGGTACACATAGTAAGATTTACAATAATATGTCCTTTCATATTAGTCCGGTTTGGTAAAATTATATTGTTCTGTAACAGCCATTTTAGCTACAACCAGTCCCTTTTCTAGGTTAAAGTCATAGGTTTATGAAGTAAAAAATGTAGTGCAATAAGTGTACACACAAGGCATATATAAGGCTATTGTAATATACTGTTTTTTAAAAAAAATAAGTGAAAAAATGTAGTGCATTAAGTGTACACACAATGCATATATAAGGCTATTGTAGTATACTGTTTTTAAAAAAATGAGTGAAACAGGGAATCGCGTGAATTTACATAATGCTAACTTTAGGACCTAGAAGTGAAATACCACACTGATAGAAGGACTTTCTTGTTAAATTGCTTACTTCCTCTTGTTATAGTTTGTTACACAATGCGTCTTAGTCAATCAACAAGGTAATGGGAGCGCTATCCTCTAGCTGAATAATCTATCCTGAATAAAAATACGAAAATAGTGTGCCACCACATTATTACGTAAGTAACTACTATAAAGGTATTTCCACCCACCTTTTTATGTCAACATCCAAATGCCCTTATTTACTTAGCTTGTGGCAACAAAAGTATAACCACACGTAGCTATATCATTGTGGTACTTTTGGGTACCAATCTTGCTTTTTCCTCTTTTCATATCCCTACTTTTTGGCGTACCAACCTTGCTTTTTCCTCTTTCCTTATCCCCCTTTTTTCTTGGTATTTCTCACTTTAGAAAACTTGAGTTTTATCTATCTTTCAATAAATTGATATGCCTCCTTCTATTTTTTCAGCACTAACAAGATCCTTAGATATTAGTTGCTATGAAATAAGTAATCAAAAGATGAAGTTGATTTAAATCAAACATATGTGTATAGCATCAATTTATCCAGAAATCAGATCACCTTACGTGTTTAAAGCAAAGAATGTCTAGAGCACCAATGTACCATATATGAGATCACCCTATGTGTTTTATAGTAATACTGCCTCCTGTATATAGAACTGCTTTATTATGTATCACATGTAAATATCAAAAGTACACCGAATGTGATATTTTTTGTTTTGTGTGTTTCAATATAAACTAGACCTATGCCCAAGGCTGCTATACTGTATGTATAAAAACTGTATGAAATCATCAGATTACTAGTTTGTGACATGGTTTTTTATATGTTTTTCAGTGTTTTGTTTTATGTCCTATTGCAAATGACGGACTCGTGAAGAAGGCGCGTAGAGTTTCCATCCACCACTTTGCTTACTCCACTAGCCCCATTTAACATCATTGTCATTTGTGTTGTTTATTTCTCCCCCTTTTTCTACTTGGTTTTTAGTATGTCTTCACAAATTTCTTGAATTATAAAATGTTTGTCATTGACCTTTTTATGGAATATATGTATTTTTATAAAAGAAATGTCTAACAAAAATGAAGAAAATAATTTAAATAAAGTAAAACATTTATTTATTCACAAACAGTAAGTTTTGTTTCTATCAATTCTAATTACATGTCACAAGATTTATTTACTTAGTTGTATGGTTTCCTTGGGTTTGTTGGCTTATTTATTAAGCTCACTACTGTCTGCTTTACAAAAGCGGACAAATTTTGCCCCACTCATCGTCTGCTGATACAAATCTGCATCCAACTCGCACCACTGCGCCTCCGGATCTGACGCCATGCGCACCCGGAACTCCTCGTCATAATGCGACCAAGCGTAACCTCCGTACGTCACTTGAGCCCGCCACACCACGTCCATATACTTGAACAACCCAACCGACCAGTCCGGATACTTTTCGCAGTATACACTAGCGTAGATCAGGAAGGCAGCTGACCAATTTTCAATGGTCACCGGGACCTTGGGGCGCCTAGCTAACTCCTGCTCCTCCTCCTTTGAACCCTCCTTGGCCATCAATTCCCTGTGAAGTAACTTCAAAATCTCCACGCATTCCCCTTTCCAGATTTTCTCCTTCATCGCCAATGACAAGTGCGCCCCCAGTGGGTTCGCCACCCCCATATACGGCATTTTCTTGATTGGTACCTCACAACTCTCCTTCGCCCCGATGCCAGCCGCCGCCGACCCCCCTGCCTTCGCCGCATTTCCGCTCGCAGCGCTTCCTGACTCCGTGTCGCCCGCCGCCTCCTTCGTCTCTGTACCCACCCCCGCATCCATCACATACCTGCCCTTCACCAATCGCACTGCCTCCCCTCCCCCAGCATCCGTGCCCACCGACACCTGGCCTCCACCAGACCTCCGGCCTCCATGAGGCCCGCCCAAGCCACTCCCCAACCGTGCACCATCCTGACCTGGCGTCAAGGCTGGCGTCCGCACCGGATCCCGCGCCTAACCAGTTCCACTGGGGGGGCCGTCACTCGCGGCACCGTCTGCCGGGGGGGTTCCTGCAGAATACTGCCAACAACATTACTCATCTCCCCCTCCCCCTCCCTGATCTCCCCCTCCTCCTCCGACTCCATTTCTCCTTCTCCATCCCTCAACTGCCTCGGTAGACCACTGCTTGTGCTCCTGCTTAATCCTGCCCTGTCCCTGCATGCCCTCATCAATGCCCCCAGGTCCACATTCTCTCTCCTCCCACTCTCAGCATGATTGTCCGTGTATCCAGTCACATTCGCGCTCCATCCCCGTCCCCCGGCGGCCGTCTCGACCCATCGGGAGGGGGGCGGCGGAGACCTATAGCTGTGCCATCAGCTGTCCACATGTGCCTGGTCCCTCGGTGGCGCGCGGCCGCCCGTACAAAGCTGAGCCGGCCCATCCTCTTGGCGGGTTGGAGCGCATGCTGCTCACCCGAGCCCCCTGCCAACTGCTCCTGCAAAGAAAAAAGCGGGGAAGTCCAGCATGCCGAGGGAAACTCACCCCCGTCGCCCCCCCCAACCTCCAGGTGCCCCTCTCCCCCACACCGCCGAATGCCCACCCCGTCGCGCCGGTCGTCCCCACCACCCCCCTTCCCCCCCTCCCCACCCCGCTCCCCCTCGCCCCCCTTGCACCCACCCCAAAACCCCCACACGCCCCACAACCCCACGGCCCACCCCCACTACCCCTCGCTACCCCTCCACCTTCCTGGCTCCACTCACCGCACCCCCCCTTCCACTCCCCCCGCCCGCCCCCCTCGCCCTTGGCAGCTCCTTACCCCTCCTCCGGCCCCCTCTTGCCCCACCCCCCCTCTGTCCACCCTCTACCCCCCACCCCGTGGCTACACCGGCCTGCTTGGCCCCACTGTTCCCCCCTCCCCTTCTGACAATGACGCCCAGTCCAGCATGCTCCCCCCCCTCCAATACCCACCTCCTCCGATTCGTCAATCAGCAATGGGGAGCCCCCCTCCCCTCCCTGTGGGCCCCCTGATCCCCCCCTCCCCGTCCTCACCCTGAGCCCCCCCCCCCACCCCTCCACTCCCAACATCCTGACCTGTATGTAAACCTGCAGCACCTCTTCCCCCCAGGGCATCCCCCCTCCTGGTACCACAGGCCCCTGGTCCCCCTCTCCCCCCGCCCCCCCACCCATCCTGGCACTCCTCCTAGTTTTTGGGGCACCCCCCAACCTTCTTTCTCTTGTCCATCCCTTTGTCCACCACCGCGCCTCCTGCTGGCGTCCCTCCCGCTTCACTGCCGCCGCCCGCTCCTCCCTGCCCCCCGCACCCCCCACAAACTGCAGCGACGCCTTCCGTGCACCACCGCGCTTCTTCCCCACTCCCCGCTTCGGTGCCCCAGCCACCCGCTGGCCGCCACCACGCGACGCTCCTCCCCGTGCCCCCACCCCCTCCTCCCTCCTCGCGCGAGCGCGCGGCGGCTCACAAGCCGGCAGCGCGCCGCGGGGGCCTTACCCGCACATCTCCGCAGATCAAGTCCATCCTGCCTGCTTCCCCTAAGAGGCGTAGAGCCTCTCTCACACGGGGGTCCGCCATCGTCTCTGCCGCCATGCCGCAACCGAAGGTACGCTTCTCCAGCCGTCCACACCGCCGCACCAGCTCCTGAAATTCACGACGCTCACCCCCACTGCCCAGACTATTTAAACCGCGCAATGAAGCACAAAGACTCCCGCAATAAACCTGGCCAGCTAAAATTCACTAACTATGCACAACAACTTCCCTGCCTAACTCGGATGCTGGGTCACTGTCCCTAAAATGGTGCACAGTGACCAAAAATGGCCGAATTTAACTAGCCCCAGCGCAAAGAGAGCCCAAACCAGCCCAAAGTCGCCCAAGGAGCCCAACCAGCCCAAACTCTCCTTCCTGTCCCCCGTCCTATCTCCCCCCCCCATACCTCCCGTGGCCCCAAACCTCCCCGGAGGGGGGGAGCCTCCCTCCAGTCGGCCACCCTCCGCAAGCCCCAATGAGCTTGGTTTGCACGGAGAATCGGAAATGTATTCACTCCTGTAAAGAGATAATAGGAACACTGTTCTTCGAGAGTGAATTAAAGTCAATCAGAAGAGCTTGCGACAAAACCCTGGTCAGATGACAGGGAAGGAATAATGACTTCACAGTGCTTCAACTCCTCGTGCCCTCATTTCCAGCCAGCGGCTCTCCATGTCAAACCTTGTTGCACGCCATAGCCTTAATCCCTTATGAACATGGGCATTCAACATATAAGGCTGGCTCGAGCCCAGCTGTTCCTTCCACAACAGCATTTTTGTATTATTACATAAATCCTATAGAATTGTGTATGTACCCCAGTTTTCCTGCATACGGGTGTTCAGTTTAGCTGGGTAAATCTAGTAAACATAATACAGTGCATAAAAAAGAGCAGGGTGTACTATATGGAAGTCCCTGAGCCTGATCTGAAATCTTACATTTGTATATATGTATGTATCTGAAACTGTGCACATTTTAAAGATGATACAATTATTTTTTATAGGTGGGGTATCAGACTTCTCTGGGGAAAAGCCGAACCTGGTTGCTTGTTTTGGTGAACATGAGTATCTTAATGACTCTACTGAAGTCGAAGAAGGCTGAGTACCAAGTAATAAAATGACTCGAGGATCAGTAGAATGATTCTAGCGTGGGCTGGAATTGGACCACCAGTGATGGGGAAGTCATTCCTCACTCATCTTTGCCCATTTCCAACACCCTTAAGCTCCAGGTACTGGAAGATGCTAAATGAACTTTAGCTTCATTTCCCATCAGCCCATGGCCCCTTTACCTTGTAAGGACTATACTGCCATCCAAAGTTTTGTATCTGCTACAGATGTACAGATTCTTATAAAGAGATATTGAAGAATTACTGTCCTAAAATGGGCCAAATTCATAAGTCTTTGGTGCTACCATATTGAACAAAGTCCGATTTAAGTATGCTCCCGCAACCAAATTGGAACATGAAAATGAAGTGGGGACTGCAATTCAATTTGGTTGTCATGCCTACCAAAGTCGGGATCCAGGTACAGAGGGTCAACCAAATCTTCACCACCTAAGAGTGATATCCATGATGTATCTATAAGAAGTCTAAATAGAATTAGATCGCCTGGGAAAGACACGCTGCTGGCTTCAGAGGCCAGTTTAAATCAAGGGGTGCAGGATACGAGGCTCTGTCCTCTCGAGACTCTTGGGCTGATATTAGAAAGGGTCGTCAGTTTCATACCGCCAGCAGGTGAGCGCTGCTCACCCGGTGAACCACAAGGAAATACACAGTAATATATACTAGCACATAGGTAGTTGAACGCAATATGTGGAAAGGTAAACGCATCTCATAAAATGTATATTAGAGTGACATCATGCTTATGAAAATAGAGTCATTTGGGGTCATGCACGTTGACACAGCAGGGCACCGTACCCTCAAAAAACAGACTTCCCCCTTACTTCATCTGAACACTAAACCAAATTCGACCCTTCTTTTTCAAATGTACTGTCAACAGAAGACTTCCTGCTGATCCAGCGCTCTTATAGAAAAAACTGTCTCACATACACTACCTTTAACCTCAATACTCACCATTAATCATGAAACACTTAAACAGGCCCATAACACCAATGAGACAATTTTGAGCAACTGAATCTAGTGATCTGATTAATAAATTCACTCACCTATTATTTACACTATTATGTACAACTGCAGTCTATCATCTTTTACCATGGTTTTAAACATTTATCAATTATTAAACAGATCACATAAGGCGATTGGATCAACTGATAGTAACTAGACCATGACTAAACAAGACCAGCTTGTCATTTCAAATCTAATTTTTATTAGCTTTATTCTTCAAAGAAAAATAATTCACGTTTTAGAATCTTTATTTTATAATCAAATAAGAAAGCAGCATTTATTAGGAAATGAAATATTAGACCGACATTTATTCAAGCAAGATCAGAATCATGAAATATTAGCAAATAACAGTTTCCATGCCCTAAATCTATTTCCCTGTCTATCTTTTGCTTCACCTAAAAAGGAAAATAATAATTAAAGTCTGCTGTCCTTACGTTCACCAAAAGTCCAACAGCACGTCAATCAGGAATCAGGAAGCAAGCTTTTTGCCCTGCTCATGATGTCAGGTTTTATACCTGTTCTCTATCTAAAACTTTCTACATTCTGCATTCTTTCAACAAAATCCAGATCTTTCATTGGCTGAGCTATGTCAGACCACGGTTAGGTCATCCTTATATTTTGTCCAAGTCCTGGCTTCACATAGGCCCTATTGTCTCTTTCTTCGACGACATTTGGCTTCCTAAAGAGTGTTGCTTTCTCCTTCGAGTACTGTACTTTTTACTTCCTACCCTTGGCAGACATTCACAAATCCTGTCATTGGGCCTTCTTTCCGTGAGCACATTTTATTCAAGCAAAAAGTCTTTTTCTTTTTATTAATAATGTTCGTTCAGCAAAAATCTTCATTGCGTAAATGCAAGGCTCCACTCTGGACAAGGTTACTCGTCTGCATCTCTGTCAGCCATATTTTCCTGAGCCACTTTTCAGGCTTCACTTTGGAAACTATTATTAAACAAACACAAGACATCAATTAATTAAAGAATGGAGACCCATTCTGTTACCCGCCACCCTTCCAATAATTAACCAGGTTAAATTATGTTACCTAGCCAAAGCACATGTATGCAGCAATATATTTACTTTTTCCCTCAGGAACTGCACGAACTCCGAAGGATTTGTCACAAAAGACATAACATAAGCACAAATAATAAGCACATGGCATTAGTTAAACAGCTGCATTTAATACTGACAAAGACAATAGACAAGGGTGTGTTTATTATTTTTTTCTTCTTTGCATTTGCAACATATGGCACATTTGTTAATCCCGCCTGTAATGTTTGTAATTTTAAACTAAGTTGATTAATACTTTTCACCACATGCTTATTAGTCAAGTTATATATTATGGGAGGTTAACTTCACAGGTTCAAACACAATTTTGCTCTTCACCCTGATCCATCACTGCAAAGCCTCGCACACTCAGTAAAATTATTGGGCTTTACCTTGGATTCTACCCTCATCCAATACCTCACCTCAGCCAAGATGCCAAGTCTAGAAATCTCTTCCTCTACTCGTTCAAAAACATAAAGTATATCATCATTCTCAACCACTCGAATACTGCTGTTGAAGCTATAGTCATCTCGGGGCTAGACTTAGGAAATTATATTTTATTAGGGGGTTGCACAAGTGTCTCTTTCTCTCTCTCCGCTCAAGACAATATTACATTCAAAGGTTGGGCATGGCACTGGGGCAAAGAAATTCTATCTCTTCACTCCTATTCTCTCACATCTACACTTGCTTTGTATTCCAGTGAGAATTACATTCAAATCATGCGGCCTCTCTAAAAAGTCTCCCATCTGTAGAATCTGACAAATTTGGGAAACCTCCTCCTTCTCTCCATTTTCCCAATTTCAAAACGTCTTTTGCACAAAAGCATTCCTCTGGCACAGAGGCATCTTCTTGAACCTCTCTGCCCCTTAGATAAAATCACGAAATTGTGTGTCTGAATCGATTTAGCTGTCTCAGCTGTAGCACTTGACCTAATTGTGCTGGGCTAGTCTGCACCAATGAAGAAGAGTTTGGTGTAAGTGTGTGACACATGGCCAACGAGTACCTTTGTGAAGTATGCCGCTGGAAGTGAGGCTGCTGCCTCAAGGCTCTTGCCGCTGTCAGAGGCGGCTCTAGGCTCATGGTGGCCCTGGGCAGGGAGCATAGGTAGGGGGCCCCGGAAGAGGAGGTCTGGGTGGGGCGGAGTGCAGAGGCCAGTGAAAAGGGGGGGGTCAGGGTGTTTGGAAGTGGAACAGAGCCGGAGGCCGCCAAATCCCTGCCAGGGGCCACCACGCAAATATGAATCCATCCTCAGAGGATTATTACATTAAGGATATATATTGGTGTGGTGGCCCCTGGGGTTTGGTGGCCCTGTGCAGGTGCACAGCCTGTACATGCCTAAAGCCGCCCCTGCCGCTGTATGCCCAATTGACTGCACGGGTACCAAGGCACTAACCAGAAGCGCTCCTAATTGGACCAATCTACTGCTGCTGCACTAAAGCACCTTGAAGAGACCGAGCTTCTGTCCCCAGACCTGCAACCAGAAGTGGACCCAGAGAGGACCAAGTCACTAAATCGACGACTTACCCAGTCCAGGAGGAAGGAGGCCAAGTCACAACTTGGGGACCCATCCACCACTGAAGCCATGTACCCGGAAGGGGGTGGCTGAATGAAGACAGCCGCACACCTGCCGCAGCCTCTGGGCGTTACTGTGCTACCTGCATCAGCTCAGAATGAGCGGAGCAGCTACTTGACGCACCTACAGCTGGGACATCTTCCCCCACCATGGAAGAACCAGGACTGTAGAGCGGGAGGTCGGAGTGAGCTCTACCACAGACCGCAACTGTGGGTGAGACAAACACTGAGACACTGATTGCTTGCTAGTGCCTACCAGACCAAAGGGGGAGGTGGAAAGAGGTGGACTTGTGCGGAATACCTACAGCCAGGCGCCTAAGATTCAGGGAGGAGAAAGGGGTACAGTAATCTGCCTGTGCCAGAGACACCAGCTCCTGATAGTTTCTGTCTCGTGTGTAGTATTACACTGGTCTGGACAATCACATCATTACAGCGCTGGGTGTCTGTCGAATGCTAACCTCCCTCAGAAGCCTATAAGGCTCGCCATTGCTACCACTGAGAGTTGAGTGCTGAAGGGGTTGTACTTGGCCACGTTTGCAGAGCTAGTACGGCCACAAGGACTTCAGAGGCAGGCGAGCGGAGCCCCTGCAGCTGAGACCCTTAGACCCCGACTGAACAATGGCCCCCGAAATGGGGTATGACAGACACCAAGAAATCTCCATCCGTGGCCAAGACTTTTAAATCTTTTTTATGGCCCCCTTTTATAGTATTATGACAAGACTGCAAGACTTTAGTTTACCATGCTGATGATATTCAATTAGTGTAAAAAAAATCAAATTACATCTGAGGAAAGATTGCTTCATTTCTCCTCCTTTCTACGCATAATTCCTCAATGGACAAATGATAATTTTCTGACATTAAATCCCAGCAAAACTAAGCTACCGGTATTAAGTACTTCAAGACAAGACTCCCAAGCGAAAAGCAGCCTCATCAAAAAATGACCCCTCCCGGAATCTGTATGTCACAGTATATGAAGAATTGTGCATTTCTGTAAAACATTTCAGGTGGTCAGAATGGGGCTCCTTCATTTTCATAATCTGAAAACCTATTTTGCTTTTTGAAACATGTTCAAGCTGATCCAGCTATTGTTTTGGACATATATTCATGCCAACAGCATGCACTTGGGGCATTCCAACTACTATGGGATTGCAGAACTGAAAGAATGGCAAAGTGCAGCCGTTTGGGCAGTGTTGAAGATCATGTGGAACTAACATACTAGAACATCTTTGTAACCTCCCCACTACCTTCCCGTATCACAGAGAATCAAATGTAAGTCCCTCCATATGGTCTCAACGAGAAAGGCCCTTTGTTCCCAAAGAAATCTTAGTTTGTATTATACAAAGTGAGATGAACTTGAGGCACCTACTCCAGCCACCAGCTATCAGAGGCTCCTAAAACAAGAATCAACGTGTTGGGGGTAGGGCCTTCTCAGTGCAAGCAGCCGGTTGGTGGAATCAACGCGTTTGAAAATTTAAACCACTAGCTGGCATGATGCCTTCAGACACTGTCTGAGGACATTAATATCCACAAATAGACATTCTTCTCTAAAGCCAGTTTGAGAGTCGAAGTAGATGCTTCCCTCTGCCAAGATGACAGTGACGGTGAATGCTGTGTGTCCTATAAGAAGGGCTTTGGGGGGTCTCCAACTCACACTGCTCTCTTTCAGGTAAGTAAGGGTAGATAGTGGGTAGGCAGGTGAAATCTGCACCTTTGGAATGTGCATGGGTCCTGCTTATGTCACCAACCTTGACTGCTATTACAATTGTTACTTATCTAATTTTATATCAATGTACAGCCGTTGGTAGTATGGCTTTCTTTAAGCTTGCATAGGTTGTTCTCACGCCATCATCTGATTGCCTGTCCTCCTGTGACACCCAGCCCTCCGCAGCCACTGTGGCCAGGTTTGCACTATGTAGTTAACACAGCAGGGGAGAAGGTCAAAAACTAGCACCACTGAATGCAACAGCGCAGGTACGAACCAATCCTTCCATATGAAAACAAACACAACAGTGCATATTTGATGCACAGTCATCACTCGTTCACGTGACCATCAAAAGCCCAATATCATGCAGAGCGTTGGTATGATTCTAAAATGTTTTCATTCAATGCTCACTGGAAATTAAGGAGCGAGACTTGGTGGGTTATACCTAGGGATCTGAGTGATAGGGACGGCCAGTTGATACATTTTTAACAGTTCCTAAAATCTTAAATGTATGATGTAAATTATATTTTTATACTATATTCTACAACTATGAAGTTTTATTAAGATTGTATTTAATGGTATTCGTTCTTCTATCTTGCCTTATTACTACGTGTTTAATTGAATGGCGCACTGTATTCTTGGATCGGTAATATGATTTGTATTGTTGTGAAGGTGCTTTTATGGCTATAACTAGTCGCAATAAAGTTTAAATTGATTGATTGATTGGAAATTAATGATACCATCTCTGCAGAGAAACTTACTTTTATGTAGCTTCCACATTGCTTTCTCAAGGTTGTATGGCAGAATATTGTATCCGGATATATAATTTGACATAGCATGTCCTTTGAGAGGGTGTTGTTCGAGTAAGTTTTTCTTTTAATTTTGTCTGATGTATACACTTAGTTCTACCTATCTTTAAACAAAAATCGTCTGAAAGTCTTTAAACTATCTGGTAATAAATCCAATGGAGTGATTTGCATGTAGCCGGGTCTGAACTGGGGTGGTGAAGTGAGCTAAAGAATTATGATAGATTCAACCCAGATCTGTGACTGGAGGTGAGTGTCTAAAAGGTTTCCGCGCTCCGTCCATCATCTCCTTGTGATTGCTTTGTTCGCCCTAATTTGGCAGGGTATGTCCAGACATGGGTTTCGTGTTCCCTTTGCCACTGGATTCAAGCTAGCCTGGCTGATGAGGAGTTTTACCCTGAAATCGGTCCCAGGATGCTTGTTTCCAGTCCAGAAAAGACCTGGCTTGGCAGTTCAGGCTGGACTGTTCTCATGAGGAACAGGGTCAAGACTGACTAGTATATGGCTTGGTCTGAACTGGGGTGGCGAAGTGAGCTAAAGAATGATGATGGTTTTAACCCAGATCTGTGACTAGGGATGAGTGTCTGAAAAGTTTCAGCACTCCTTCCCGCATCTCCTTGTGTTTGCTTTGTGATATTTTTGTAGACAATATCTACCGCCAATGTTGATATCGGTGGATATTCTGACAGCTATTTTCTAGTTTCTACACCCTCTTACAGGACACTTCAACATTCAACACATTCATGCAGTACAGATAAGCCTGCAGACAGCTATCATGTAGCTTACAACAACACAGACCACTGAGAATCAACACACACATACTTGCAATAAAACACATTGAGCATAACACCTTGCTAACATCCAGAAAAGCTGTAAAGCTGGCTATCACTTTGTTCACAAAGGCCCATCCCACAATGACACAGGACGCATAAACAACCAATAGAAAAACTGAGAAGAACTACGACTATCCATCAAATATTGGCTAAATATGCTCTACAGATGACTAGCACTGACCCCAACAGAATTGGCTACCAAGACACTCCACAATCACATTATCGTTTCCTAGGCACTAGGCATGTCAATCTACGTAGAAGGGGTATAAACACTTGACAAAGCCACACACAGCTCACTGACTGAAATATAACTATTGACCCAAAAATATGACTGCAGCTCAATACCATCACCTAGCGCCAAGGGGGGTGTACCATGGGTGGTGCATGTGTTCCCATGCAACCATCTAGGGTTTCTGACACTAAACCCAATTTACTAAATAAAGTAGAAATGCTTTTTTTCTCCTTTATTTTCCGACTTTGCGTACGTGTTGCACTGTATAGCACACATATATGTGGGAAAATGTTTAAAATGAGTCTAAGCATAGTATTTTGGACTAGAAGTGCATCCTTCCAGTACAGAACCAATGCTTGACTTATGGAGACACCCTTGCACTATGGAACAAAGGTGTCTCCGTGGACACAGCAGCTGATTTCAGCACCGGTGCTAGGGAGATCGGAGGGGAGCACCATATTTCTCATGCAGTGCAGCATTTGCAGCTGCTGCACTGTGCCACGTCAGAAAGTGGTAACTCTGTTCCCCGGTCTCTCATGGTAACCCTAGAACTGTGAAAAGTCAACAGATGGCCGAAAACAAGAAAAAGTCATTCCAACTGCAAAATGTGTGCAATACAAAGGTTAGCACTATATCATAACATAACATAACATGCGATGACATAACATTACATGACATAACATAATGTAACATAATGGCCAATCCTTTTTAAAAAGAACACATTTACACTGCCCCACAAATAAAAGTTTTTGGATTAACATCTTTTTTTTCCGGATGATTAAACATATTTTTCCCACCACAAAGCAAAGACCAGTTGCTTCTGCCAATGACAAATCTAATTGTGGTAAAAACCACAAACCTTGTTCAATTTTCTCATCTGAGCACTCAATAATGCATGAGTGATGTTGTAGTGTAGTTCCTATTTTCCCTATAAGCCCTGGGCATTGGAATAACATAAACAGCAGTGTAGACGTAGGACTGAGGTCATCTAGGTCTCTACTGACTATGTTAGACTTAATTTAGGTTTGTGCCAGCTAGCTCAGAGGTCACTGGAAACTTTATTGAATGAATAGGAAGTGATCAGCTTCGCTGGCTCAGACAAGAAGGGATTCAGCTTCCGACAACCGCATAAACATGACAACTTTGCTCCCTCAGAAAAGGAGTGAATCTCTAGAGTCGTGTGAAAACAAGAGACAGCTATTTCACTCAGTCAGATGTGCATACTTAGTTTCACCAGAGTGCAGAGAATAAAGAGACAGGAGTTTTCAATAAAAGGTATTATTTATTGATCAGTCTTCCTTCTCATGAAAGAGAAATGAATTGCCACAATTGCAATACTTAATATAAAGTAAAGTACGTACAGTAATAGGAGTATTATGAAATAATACTGTAAAAGCATGGATATGGTTTCTTAGCCATAAGTCACTTTAAAATGGATAAAATATATACATACATATATACATAGGCTATCGTGCTCAACTGGTGCTTCTAAAATACGCCTACCCCGGTGTACCTGACCTAAGCCAAATACGTGGGAAGGAGTTAGTAAGTAAGTTTAAGTTAAATTAGTTTTGCCAAGAATCTGATACAAGAATTCTCTAAGGGTTTAGTCAGCACTGTACCTTGGGAATAGAATGTAGGAGGTCTGGTATCTCTCTCTCAGGACTCGATATCCCAGTCACCCGCAAGGGTAGGCTGGAAACGCCGGAGCTGGATTTTCTCGGCAGGAGAAAAGACAGCGTCTTTCTCAGCGCGTCAAAGAGGAGGGGCAGCGTCCGTGGGCTCTTCGCATCTGCTGGGCTCTCGGCAAGTAGATTAGCTGCTCCGCTTCAAAACCACCACCGTGTGTTTGCTTAAGGCAACGTTGGTATATTTATACCTGAAAGGTGCCGAGTTTGACGTAAGGTTTGGACATAAGACGTCAATAAAGATGTCACTAAGAACTGGCAGTTCTTACAGTGCTCGCAGGAGTTCTATTACAAATCAAAACAAAGCAAGCAGGGATTTCCCAGATTGCTGGAGGTTTGGTGTGTCAAAAGAACTCGTTGTGCTTTCTAGGAATCCAAGGAAGTAGCTTTTGCTGTGCCTTGGACTGCAAGGGCGATTTACTGAAATATGGATCTGATTCTTGTGCCATTATAGAGATATTATTAATTATAGCCGTACAAGGGCATAAAATAGCAATATTGATTCGGGTTCCTAGATAAAACACATCAATGTCTTCATTGGAAGAGCCGTAGAGTCTACAAATGCATAAGTTCTCTTTCAAAACCCTCTAAGGCCAAAGCAGTCTTTATAAACAGTCTTTGAATTTTTCTTGCTGGAATTGCTCATGCAGTTTCAGCTCTGTAGCTAGACTGTGAATATTTCAATTTATCATCTCCTGTGCTATCCACTCACTGACTACTCGCCAGCCATAGACCCATCCTCAATGCCCCTTGTTTATTTATTGGTAGTTTTGATAGTATGAACTAGACCCAGTGCACAACAGAAACATGATGGTAAAACTGGAAGTAAAGCCAGCCAACCTCAATTGGTGCAGAGATCCAAGTGTTATAAGCACCAAGGCAAGTGGTTCCAGATGCTCAGGGCCTGTCCCAGCCCTGTAGAAGACTGTCTTCGAGGCAACCACTCACTCTGGCAAAAAGCCCTGACGCCACCTTGGATATAGCATTTTTTATTCACCATCCATGACTGACATCCGCCAGTTTGTTCCAGCATCCCTCTATTTCCCGACACCTACCAACATTGATAGAGCAGACGTGCGGCTTGCTTCAGTCATCCCTGCATTCTTTTCATGTTCTCAACTATCCATCTGCAATATCTTTGTTTATCCTGTCTCAGGGCGGGATGTGAATCCAAGGAAAGCAGGAGATGACGGAAGCAAAATGCATGCTCCCCCAGGGGCATCACTAAGAACACTGAAAGTGCCAGGTAGGCAACCGACGGGCACTTTAAATTATGCCTTGCGTCCAGGGCCGGACTGGGAAAAAAAACAACGTTGGCAATTCACTAGGGCCAGCCCCGGGGGAAGCACTACCTGGTTCAAGGAGGCTAAAAATGCTTGCTTGCTGCTTTTGTTATCCGGGGATTGTATTGCATCACTGCTGCAAAACTGACCCTATGCAGCTCAACAATGCATATAGAATGTTTGTACAGCCACAAACCTTTCTGGTGGCAATTGCTCAATGTGGGCAATCTTCGCTTCATTACTAGGTCGATTCAGTATTCCCTTGCATAATTTGCAGTGCTGATTTAACGAGGATCCGGGCTCTACCTTACACTCACCAGGAGATCACAAACCAAAACATGAATAAACAGGGGTAAAGGTTCATCAGCTTCACCATTAATCTATAACATATAATCACTTATTCGCACTCAACATTATCAGTGTTTACTTCAGTACCCAAAGCACTCTTGGACATGCTGTGCTTTTTATCCAGCTTTAAACAGTGGCCTTTTAAACCACATCCTCCACACAGACTCATCAAAGTGAGACATCTTTACATAGTTTCATGTGACCTGGAAAATACCACCAGATGCACTCATTCATTTCTGTCCCTCCTAATTTAGCTGTACAAATATCTGTGACATGCCCATCCTTCTGTGTCATATGTTTTCCTTTCCTTGGCCAGGCTCCACTGTGTTTTCAATCTTTTATAGCTACCCATATCACACTGTCTCTATTTAATATCAATCATTCTGTATTTACTCAACATTTCCACCCCTTGCAGTAAATCGTATTACCTTTCTGATAGGTTCATTCTTCTCATCCGACAACTTTTTCAGAATTTTGGGTTTGAACATATGTGACATTAGATGATCTCCTATTTATTTATCTTCAATTCCTATGATATTTCATTGAAGAAAAAACTCAGGCAAAATAGCTGCAGAATTATTGACCTTTTCATTTTCCCCATGATCACTTGAGAAAGAACAGTGGCAGAGACAACCGGTCTCACCTGTTGACTTTGTCAAGAGGGCTTGACTGGCTGCGACGGGCATCGGGTGTTTGCCTGGGAGGCTGGAAGGGCGGGGGCTGGTTTTGGAGCAGTGGGGACGGTTGCCCCACTAAAAAAAAGCAGCAGTGCTGGGGGTCAGTTTTGTTTAGCTGAAGTGCTTCATGCTGCCGCGGGGGGGGGGGGGGGGGGGGGGGATGGGTGGCGGCTGATCCAGATAAAAAATTGCCAGGGCTGCTTTGGGTTCCCAGTTCGGCACTATTTGCCAATACTTTTTTGGGATGCTGTTCAGCAACAGCAAAACTATCAACAAAATGGTTCTTGCCAATGCGGAACAGCTTCAGCATAGAAAAAAAGCATAGGGCGATGAGGTATTTGTGACCATGCATCATCCCACATGCTTTCTTATTCATCATGATGCCATGGTGTTCCGGACACGATGACATATGCCCGGCATATTGACACCAGAATGTTGATGTGACATGACAACACATAAAAAAAAATCTATAGGTAAATCAGTCTAGATATTCTATATCTAACTTCACACATATGTACTTCTACTATACATGTATCTTCAAGGTACACAAATGTGGAGCAAAGAATAGTATATCTATACTTCCCTATGTGCACTTACCTTTAGCTACTTGTAACTATATATTCTGTCCACTATATTCTTGGATCACGACATTCTGGGAGTCGATATTCTGTAGAACGTTCATGCATGCACATCTTGTCTCATGATGCTGCAGCGGCTAATTACTGGTCCAAGATGTTGGGCAGTAAATGAAAAAAGATATAAAAAGTTTTCTAAAGAAAATAATTTAGAAAGGAGTGGTCAGACAGCTTATTTTTTTAGTTAACATGAAGGTATAAACCACTGAAAAGACATAAGCAAACGCACTCCTGCAGAACACGGAAGCTACAATAATTGCATGCCAAGTAGAAGAAGACGGAGGCTTACCACATTAATTTCGAGAAGGAAAATCACATAATTGCAATGTCAAATTAACACAGGCAAAGCATGATTTTCGCCTTTTTTTCTTAAAAGACATTTAATGCCAATAGGAGCAGAGCGAAGTAGAGCATGGAAGAAAATCTGTAAAACATGTCCAGTGCTGCACAAACATTTTAATTATGATAGCAAAATCAAATAGAACTAAAAGGGTATTGTGGAAGCTTCTGGAGTTTTAAGGAAGTAAACATATAGTGACAAAGAAAATAAATCTCTTCTGTGATGATTGTATGTTTGTCGGTGAGGTAAAGAAGAAGCAGACATGCTCCTGAAAATGAGATAGCTGTCTGATTGGGACCGATTCCTAAAAATAGGCCTCAAAGTTAAAATAAAAGAAAAAAAAAGAACCTCCGCCCAGATGGAGCTGGAGTAAGCTGTACAGCATTGCCTGGAGCCATGTGATGAATGTCACACCATGAAATACTTTAGGATAAGACTGCCACCTGGGGGCAGAGACACAAAAGGACAGTCAGATGTGAATGAGTATTGTTGCCACTTCATTTCTGTGAAAACGTTCAAAATGCATGCGCTGTTGGTAAAGGAAATGGGGTTCTGTAGAGGAGGTCTAACTCTTGGGTGAGTTATGACCTTGATAAGAACTCACTGGCCATGGCCAATAGGGTGCGATAAAAGAAAACCGCACTTTGACCCGATAACAATGCGAGTAAACAAGATTCCTATGGCTGGAATTATAATTCCAATAATAATTTATCTCCCCACGTGTTTACTCCTATTAGGAATTAAACCTCACCTCATGGAATGGGGAATAACCGATTTTACCTGGATTTCAATTCCATGGGGGTTTAACGCCGCCAGGCGGTAAAAGGGAGCAGCGCTTCACTGCGGGCCAGGAGTGGAGAGGAGAGTTGGATGGAAGTGGAAAATTGGTTCTGGCAGGAGGGAGCACAACCTTGCTGGAGGAAATAAAATCGACCTGGAGTGAGGGACGAGGCTGTCTGCTGTTGCTGACAAAGCTTTTACCAGCCAGAATTTCCAGTGGGTAAAATCGGGTTTGGGTGTTTCTGCATCTGGAATAAGTGTGTGTGTGGAAGGGTGCCTTGGGGGGGCTGCCGACCGCAGGGAGGTTCCACCCCCCCCCCCCCGCGCTTTGGGAGGGGGGAAGGGCCAGCAGGCTACGGGCTGGCCATTTTGTTTTGGACTTGTTTATAGCCCAAAGGGAGCCCAAGCATAAATGCTTTGGGCTCCAGCTCCCGGCCACCATTTTGTCTTTGATGACCTGGTGGCCGGGAGATCTAGATAGTCAGGATTTTTGTTTATCTGTGTGAGGCTGGGTTTTTGATGCGGGAGGGCGCGGGGGTTCTGCGCTGCTGATTAATGTAGTGCTGGGAGCGGCAGAGTTGTTGCCTGGTCCGGAGCTGCTAACAGCGTCTTCAACCCCCACGCTGAAGAGTAAGCGCGGGGGACCACGGGGCGGCAAGAGGCCCTCGCTCTCCCGCGGTGTCCGCTGCTCCGGCGCAGAAGGCGGTATATGAGGGCGGGGAGCAGGGGGGCCTGGGAGTGGCTGTCTGGCCGGGAGCGAGTGGAGTTTGGAAGAAAGTAGCGGAGGGGGAGCGGCAGCTCCCTTCCCCTCCAAGGGTAGTGAAGCTGGGCACTGTGGCTGGTGGGGTGGTTGGGGGGGCAGGGTTTAGCACTCCGGTGCGGGCCATTTCATCATTTATGGGGGCCCCTGCATGTCATTTAGGTAGAGAGGGAGGCCAAATTATTGTGGAGCATGAGGCTGTGGGGGGGTGGGGATTCCTTTAGCCCCCTTTCTCCCCCCCCTCCATATTCTCCTGGGGGCGCAGTGGCCTCTTTGGTCGGTAGCTCAGTGGGAGTTGGGGAAGGGGCACAGGTGGGGGGTTGGGAGGTTTTCGAAAGTTGGGGGTTACTCAGGAGTTAGAGATCTTGACACCAGTTCCTCTTTCAGACCCCGAGAGGCCGAAGGTGGGGGAAAGGCAGGGTAGTGGGGTACAGGAGGGCACTCGGGCAGCGGAACTGGCCTCGGCTAGTGGGAGCATGGCTTGGGAGGACCTCTATATTTCCTTCTTGGTCGGCTGGTGTGCAGGGCGTTGGTGAAGGGGACCGGAGAGACTTTGTTAGCCCTGCCCGGCGCGGTGCAGTCTCGGCTAATTTTAAGAGACCAATTGGGGTTATGGGGGCCACGGGTGGGGTCGCAGGGGTTTCTAGGGGCTTGGGGGGGAGGAGCGGGCACCAGGTCCAGGGGAAAGCTTCTGTTGTTGTGCAAGCAAGGTTGGAGGGGAGCGGGGATGAATGAATGAAATGGCATTTGTAATGCGCAACTATGCCCAATGGGCGTCAAGGCGCCTAACTCAAATAACTAGCTGTCAGCAATCAGAATCAGAGCTTACTGGTATGCTTTAATGAAAAGCCAAGTTTTCAATGATTTCCTAAAAAGGTCAAGTGAAGGCAGTGACTTGATCTCAAGGGGAAGTGTATTCCACATCTGGGGTGCCAGAATGGAAAAGGCTTTACTCCCCCCCCCCTGCCATGCCCCTGGTAAGTAAGCTTAGTTCGGGGCACGTAGGGCGGGACGTAGGCTGGCAGTCTAGGAATAGCTTTTTTGGGTAGGCAGGTGAGCATGGTAGATAGCAGGTTTGAAGGACTCGGCACATCAGTCCAAAAATGTTTCTTCACAGGGCAGGGAGCTTTTCAGGATGGCAGACTCAGTAGGGTGAAGTGCGGCACAACATCGCCGAGCTGAAGGGAGGGTGGAGCCTTGTGCGGCACATTCCATACTAGCGGGGGATCCCGGCGCAGCCAGCATATGAAGGTCAAGCGCGACCACAATGGCCCTAATGACAAGCAGGAAACATTGGTCAGCAAAGCCAGCGGATGGAATTTTTTCAGGGTAGTCAACGCTTGGTGGAGTATCGGCGAGTACAGTCGGCTCCCCCCTCAGGAGTGCATTCAGTGGCCGGTAGGGCCGATGTGGGCAATGTAGGGTCCGGTAATGCCCGTGATGTTGAAATGGTTTCGAATACATGGCAAATGGAGGAGCCAGTTGTGCTCGACTATGATGAAGATAGCCCCGAGGAAGGGGAACTGTGGGTCAACAAAGATGGGGGTGGGGTTCTCATGTGTCTCCTAGTTTTTTACAGGCACCGGTGGTTGGTGCAGCCCAGGAGGGTAGTGGCAGCTGGACCCGGAAGAGAGCGCGCCCCCTCGGTGAGGGCTCCTCGGACGGTGGACAGCGTGGAGCAAGTGGCATGGCGGTCTGCACCCTCCCGGGCAGCTTTATTAGAGCCAGGTGAGATTTGTGAACCACAGGCCAAACCAAAAAATGGTGTCGGTGGGGATGGGGATGGAAAGGGAAAGGGGGAGTGTTGGAAGGGAAGCTTCAAAAACGTAAATACATTAAGGATCAAGGGGTGGGAACAAGGGAAGTGGAGGGACCGCTGGACACTAAGGTGGAGAGTGGGACGCATACCGAGGCACTTGAAGCAGGTAAAGAGCCTTTACAGAGTAAAGAGTTAAAGATTAAAAAACTGCCTTATATGGGCGTGACGAAGCCCCTGGGTGTTCATTTGATGTTAGCTACCAGAGAACGCATATAAAAGGGGGAATATGTTGAAATACTGAAGCTTCTTCACAGGGAGGTACGGTCGAAGGAAGGTTCTAAAGAGGAGGAGTATGAGTTAGCTAAGCTGCCTAAGGTGCCCATGACAATTGAAAATTGGACGGCTGCATTTTAATTTATGCCTGCGTGTATTGCGAAAAGTTTCCTGAGCGCTGCGTTGCCATTTTCAAAAAATATGGATGTTATTAGTAACCTCACAGCACAGATAGTGGTTACGCATGGGCGCAGTATGAGGAGAAATTTCGGGCCCGTATGGCTTGGGACCCAGAGGCGAAGTGGGGTGAGTTAGACACGGACTTGTGGCAGCACACGATGGGAGCACCTGCTGGGAGTAAGACCATATTCACGGCTAGTGGGTTGCCATTAGTATACCGCCTCTTTCAGGGGAAACCTACCCAGGGAGAGGTGGGGAGCACAACAGCTACACAATCTGGGACCGGACGTGTAGGGATTTTAACAAAGGCCGGTGCACAAGGGAATACTGTAGGTTCCGACACTTGTGTTCTCAGTGCGGAAAGAAACACCCCATGGTAAAATGTTGGGGAGTTATGCAGCAGGGAGGCCAGCAGTGGCAACAGACAGGTGCTACCAACCTGGGGTCCTCTCGCCCATCACAGAGTGGTAGGGGTGGGAAAGGAGATAAAGGGTCTTGGCACAAAAGCTCATACGCCAGTTAGGCTAGTGGCACTGGCTGAAGGTTTGGAGGAGTATGGAGATGTAGGGGCAAGACGGGTGCTTTTGATTGGTTTTAGGGATGGGGTTTTCGTTTGGGATACAGCGGGTCACAGCAGAGGCGGTGGGTGCCCAATTTGAAATTGGCGGCAGAACTTAAGGCAGTTGTGCAAGAAAAACTGGACAAGGAGTTGAGAGAAGGGAGAATGACGGGTCCTTTTGATGACTGTCCATTGGAGGTGCAGCGCTGCTGTCGGATCGTGCTTGGGCTGCAGCGACAACACAAGCTATATGGAAGTGCTGAATGGGCTCCTGGTTCAAGACAAAGCCCCACCCCACGCCTGCACTTAAAGCAGCAGCAGTTAGATCTGAGGCTGAAATCTGTGTACCTGCCTTAAGTGCCTAAGAGCCTACTCTGTGTAATTGCGTCCAAACTATGGCACAAAAACATTTTTATTGCCTCTGCCATTTTGTTCTCATTTTGCGCTCTGGCTGCCCAGTCACTCCACCTCGGAAAATGGCAGCACATTGAAATGCTAATGGAAAGAGGACTTAACAACAGAAACAAACAAGGGTCCACTGCTGTACCCCAACCAGGCTGGTTCAGCAGTGGTAACAGAAAGAGGACTGCCCCTCTCTACAATCAATGGTCACCCGGAACCATACTCGCTCAGGTGGCGGCCATCTTTAAGTGACACTGGCCTAAAAAAAAAAGCTGTTGGAACGTGGAAAGCCCCAGGAATCTAGTCTCCCTTCAATGCCGCCAAACTATTACCTCTCAAAGTTATTATCCCAACTCTAAGGACACATAGGTTTCTTTCTTTTGATTCCGACCTAGGTCGCGCCTCAGTGCCCTACCTGTGTCAACATGGTTGGACCTGGCCTGAATGCTACTGGATCAAACACATACACCCTGGTTTACCCGCCTACCCTCTCCAAAACAGCCGCATTAAACTTCAAGCACCTCACCATGAAAAACCACCCTGAGACTCTGATCTCTGACCTAAGCTTCAGTACAGACAATGGCACAGTCATCAACGACCTTGTTTTCTACTCCAGAAGAACCCCCGCTTGGCGCATTACCCTTGAGCACTCCTTAATGTACCAGGAACATTCCCTATTGCACTAAACTCTCAATAGCGCCCTCCACAACCCTGCGAGCCGACCTTACCATCACCCTCTACAGCCTCCTAGCACACCTATCGCGCCTGCTCCCATCACAGCCCATCCTAACCCTTCCCGTACCCCTATCACGCCTGCTCCCATCACAGCCCATTCTAACCCTCATAACACCTCTTCCACGCCCCCTGTATGTGGATATCGATACTCTGCACTCCAGTGCCACCAAAATAATCCAGAGCATCCATCTCTCCATCCAGGATCTAACAAACCTCCTCCACCTCGCTGAACTTTCCTTCGCCAGCCTCAAGCACCAATTGAGCTCCACTTCCCCACCTACTACAGAGCTCCCCAAACACCCTCTATCTCTATCCCTGAGGCACCTTCGCCCTCGCATGCACCCCTGCCACGTATCAGAGGATGAAAACCTAGCTCTTGCCCTCTCCTATAACCCTCCCCCCGCCTCACCAAATACACTAGACCTCACTGAAAAAGAAATCCTCGCCATCCTACAGGACCACAATGCAGCCCCAGTCACCCTCTGTTCCTCTGGTATGAATGAAGAACACCCCATCGGCACGGTCGCTATCAACCCTTGCAGATCTGCCAACCTCTGCAATAGAAGTGTGACTACAAGCAATCTAACGCCTATACTCCTGTCTACCCCGACACCCGACAACCCCCCTGACGGCTCCCTGACTTATTTAACTGCCAATCGACAGTAAAGCACACAGCGGATGTTGCTCCTCTCATCATGAAAAGTAAGTTCGACTTAGCAATCCTAACAGAATCATGGCTTAATGACTCCTCATCCCCATGCCTGGACCTCTTAGTCCCTCCCAACTACAACATTGCGAGGCTGGACAGACAACCTAACAAGAAAGGAGGGGGCATTGCCTGCATCTATCGCTCTAACCTTCTTGTCACAGAAATCCTGGTGGATACCTCTGACTCCTGTGAATGCCTTGCCCTCTCAATTTGCAATAATTCCACCCTAATTTGCAACCTCCACATTTTTTACCACCCCCCAGGCAAGAACAACTCCTACACTGACCTCCTCTTGGAAATCCAAACAGCAAAGAGTTCCTCCAGGGCTAATGACATCTTCCTCAGCGACTTCAACTTACACTGGAATGACTTCAAGGATCCTCATGTCAACACCATTAAAGACCTCCTGACCTATCAAGCCATGACACAATCTTGTTTACTCCCAACCCACTCGAAAGGAGCCACTCTTGACTGGATCATTGCTAAGGAAAAAACCATCAAGCTTATCTCAATAGACCCCTGTGACTGGTCCGACCACCACGCCATTGCCTTCCTACTTCCAGGCTCCCTCAAGATGAGGGCCCCCCAGCCGGTGCTTCCTAAATGTGGGACAGAGACACTAAGAACCTTGACCACAAGGAACTCGAGGCTAGGTGCAAATCTGACCTCTCCCCTCCCCCGCATATCACAATGGTCAGTGACCTCAACGGTCACTACTCTGCTACTATGTCCAACATTCTAGATGACCTGAACCCTCGAAAACTAAAAAGAACTCAAATTAAAGATAGAAACCCCTGGTTCACTGGATCCCTCAACATTGAGAGGAGATCCTCCAACAAGCCAAAAGAATATGGAGAAAGCACCCCTCTGCCGCTCATTTAAAACTTTTCCGCCAGGCCAGAAATACATACAACAAGAACATCCTCAACTCAAAAAAAGAATTCTTCAGAGCGGAACTGAGGAACGCTCAGAACAGACCCAGCAAACTCTTTGAACTGGTCAAACACCAATCCAACAAATTGGCCAAAACATCAAAAGAAAACCCCAAGTCTCTAATTTCATCTGAAGAATTCTCCTCGTTTTTTTGCGGACAAAATTAAAAGCTTAGGTAACAGACTTAGTTCCGCCCCATTCTCCCTAACCCCCCCCCCCCGGACCCGCCTCCTCAACCCTCGCTGCCCCAACAGGCTTCACCTAAGAACCAAGCACAGTGGACTAACTTCACACTCTACGACGAGGACTCTGTCTCCGAAATCCTATCTACCTTAAAGCCGAACAACCACTTCAATGACCCGCTCCCTTCCAAATGCCTAGCTCCCATCGCCCAATCCATTATCCCTAATGCCTCCCTCCGGCAGGGATAAATTCCTGACTCCCTGAAAGTGGGCCAAGTCCTCCCCATTTTGAAAAAGCCATCTCTGGATCCAGTCTCACCTGACAATTTCAGGCCTATCTCCAACATCCCTCTCTTATCTAAAGTACTGGAGATATGTGTGCAGCTACAGCTTAGTCGTCTCATCAATAACTTTCACCTGCACAATAACTTCCAATCTGGATTCTGGCCAGGACACAGCACTGAAACCACCATGCTCCACATCGTCGATGATGCCCTCCAAGCCCTTGACCAAGGCAAAACCTGTTTCCTAATCCTCCTAGACCTATCCTCTGTCTTCGACACGGTCAACCATGGGAAACTTCTCGAACGTCTAAAACGTAGGATGGGACTAGATGGCACCGTCATTGAATGGTTTAGCTCCTTCCTCCAAAACCGATCTCAAAGATCGTTCCTAGTCAACGGCATCCTGTCCGCTCCCTCCTCTGTCACAGTAGGAGTCCCTCAAGGCTCAACGCTGTCCCTCACCCTCTTCAACCTCTATCTAAAACCACTCGCCGAAGTCCTCTGCACCTTAAATATCTCCTACCATATGTATGCGGATGCCACGCAGATCTACATCAAAATCTCATCTCTCGAGGAGGTTCTCTCCCTAAATGAGGCCCTGAAGCAGACCGTCCAATGGCTCGCCTCCAATCAACTCAAACTCAATGCAAAGAAAACTGAATTTCTTCTCATTTCCCCTCCTAAAACCAACCCTGAAACTCAAACTTGGATTAAGGCCCTCACAGCCTTAAACTGTCCTCCGACCATTGTGAACTCAGCCAAATCGCTGGGAATAACCTTGGACTGCAACTTGAACATGCGAAACCACATCAGATCGATGGCCAAATCTGCCAGATTCCACCTGAGCTATCTATGGAAACTGAAACCCTTCCTGGATGCTCCCGACCTATAAATGGCAGTCCAAGCACTAGTCATTTCTAGACTGGAATATGGCTGCTCCACCCTCTCGGGCTTAACCAAGATCTCTCTAGCACCATTGAACGCCTGCCTCAATGCAGCCGCCAGACTACTCACCGGCACAAGGAAATTTGATCACATTTCCCCACACTTGAAAATGCTGAACTGGCTTCCTCTCGAGGCTAGAATACAGCTTAAGCTGGCATGCATCACGCACAAGGCCTTATACTCGAACTCCCCTGCATACCTGTCACAGAAACTTGTGTTATCAGGCGGAATCAGAAACTCACAGTCCACCAGAGACCTCCTACTCCAGCCTGCACGCATTTGAAAAAAAAAACTTATAATTGGGCGTTTACTGGGGCTGCGCCAAGACTATGGAACTTCATCCCACCCGCCATCAGAAGAATACCCTCTGCTGCTCATTTCAAAAAGGAGGCCAAATCCTTCCTCATGAGTAAATTCCTCATCTAAACCCTGCCCATAACCCCGCAGAGGCTATTGCCTCCTTCCGTCGACCTTTCGCCCCACCGTGAAAGTTGGGGCCTACCTTCAACAACTACATTGTTAACCATACTTGTATCCTTCCTCCCTCCATTGTCCTATGCTATAGTAATGCTAACTGTACCTTGTGTTCCTTGCATCCCCTTGTACTCCCATGATTCCCTTCCTATTGTACAACTCCTGACTATGTAAAGCGCTCTGTTACCCTAACGGGTCAAGTTCGCGCTCTATAAAACACAAAATAAATAAATAAATAGGATTTGATTATTTTTCGGATCGGAGTGAGGCCCAAAAAAGAGGTGAGCCAGTACCGTTTTATACAGCACTAGTCATGGCCAAAGGGGTCTTCAGTTAATGACGTTATGGAAGAGGATGCGGCCTCTGTTTCATATTCCTCAGTTGACGTTGCAATGTCACTAGTTGTGACCGCGGGCGCAACTGCAGAGATGGTAAAATGTGATATAAAATCAGCATTTCGGTTTCTTCCAGTCCATCCAGATGATTGGAATCTTCTGAGGACCCATTCTGAAGGAGAAGGGGACGTGGACAAAGCATTACTGATGGGTTGCTCAATGTATTGTGCCCTGTTTGAGTGTTTTAGCACCTTGTTGCAGTGATATTTCACACAGCACACTAGTCATGGGTTGGTGACACATTATGTGGACGACTTCTTTTTTGTTAATTCCCTGGGCTCCATAGAGTGCCAGGTAGCCCTGGACAAGTTCCATGAGCTAATGGAGGATTTGGGTGTGCCATTGGCCTCAGTGAAGACAATGGATCCATGCACGACCATGGACGACCATTGGCTTTTCTGGGAATTGAACTGGTCTCTGTGGCAATGCAGGCTCGCTTGCCAGAGGATAACAAAAGTGAAATGTTACAATTACTGGATGGCATGCCATCAAAACAACAAGTGATGGTGAAAGACATACAGGCCTTGCTTGGCCACCTTAATTTCGCCTGCAGGGTAGTCAGGGCGGGTAGGACCTTTTGCAGGAGATTGGGGTGAGCATTGGTATATACTGGCAGGGCAAGGCGAACAGAGGGTCCAGTCAGAATAGATGGCCAAGTGGTATCAAGCAGGGGCTCTCAGTGCTTTTAGGATTTCTTAGCATCAGGGGCCTGTAGGCGGGAGGAAGAATGGAGGCGGTCAGAAGATGCAATCTAGTTTCTTTTAGACCTCACTAAGAGGGGTCTTTCCAAGGTCACCATTGCAGGGAAATTGGCGGGCGTTTCTGTCATGGGGAAACTCCTGTGGGGTTATTCCTCTTCAGTGGGTGAAGTAGGGAGGAGAATGTTGGAAGGTGGGCCTGGTAGCGGGGCGAGGATCATTTGTCACGCAGCTCTCTGTCATGGCAGAAGTTAGCACGCTTGTTGGAAGTGTTATTGGGTGTTTGTAAGGATAGATTTGAGTCTTGTTTGTTTTCTACCCTTATGGTATGGATGTTTTTTCTGAGCTTTTAGAGTCTCTGATCTGTTAAGCACTAAGTTGAAATGGGGCATTCTTTGGTAGGAAGTATTTTTCTCAGAAAGGGGGGTGCATTTATGGCTGGCCAGCTTAAAAAAGGACCAGCAAGGCATAGGGATAGGTGATTGGCCGGAGGCAGCTTCGCCCGTGTTGACATTCCCCCATTTATTAGGCTCATTGTGGGAAGGCGTTGTCGGGAGGGGAGGAGGTTAAAAGGATAGTCTGTCACGCCGACGGGAGCCAGGAATCAGGGTATCAGTTGCGAATGGTGATGCGCAGGGCCCTTGGAGTATTGGGTTGGATGGGGCGCAATATGGGACGCACTCTTTTAGGATCGGTGCAGCAACAGAAGCTTCTAACCGGGGCTGCGCTAGGGGGATATTATGCGGCTGGGGCTCTGGTCTTCTAATTGTTTCCAGCGCTACGTGAGAAGTAATGCGGAGAAGGCGCATGCGTCATCCTCTTTGTCATGAGTCTCATTATGTTTTTCGTTACAGGTTAAGTAGCCGGTCCACGCCCGACGCAACTGACCATCTGGATAGTTGATTCAGAAAAGGGGGGGGGGTGGTGATGAACAGAGTGTCTGAATTAAGCAGACCACTCTTACCCAGTCCAAAGATCAGGGCTTGATCCATCACCGTTATTTATCTCACTGCCCCATCCCAGCTCAGAATCTGGCTATATGCAAATCAGTCTGTCCCTGGCCCAGTGCATCATGGGAACAGGGCAGACTAAACTACCAAGCCAATTCTTCACCAGAAAGGAGACAAGCTACCGGGGACCGGTTTCTGGCATTTCAGCCGTCTTCGGCCCGGCTTGCTTGAATCCTGATGGAGCAGTGAGAAAGGGACTCATGTCTGAGTATACCCTGCCACACCTATAGTGGCCAAAAACGATTCAGAAAAGGGGGTGGTGATGAACAGAGTGTCTGAATTAAGCAGACCACTCTTACCCAGTCCAAAGATCAGGGCTTGATCCATCACCGTTATTTATCTCACTGCCCCATCCCAGCTCAGAATCTGGCTATATGCAAATCAGTCTGTCCCTGGCCCAGTGCATCATGGGAACAGGGCAGACTAAACTACCAAGCCAATTCTTCACCAGAAAGGAGACAAGCTACCGGCGACCGGTTTCTGGCATTTCAGCCGTCTTCGGCCCGGCTTGCTTGAATCCTGATGGAGCAGTGAGAAAGGGACTGGTTTGGTTTGCCCTGTTCCCATCATGCACTGGGACAGGAACAGACTAATTTGCATACAGCCAGGTTCTGAAACTGGGATGGTGCAGTGAGCTAAAAAATGGTGTTGGATCTAGCCCTGATCTCTTGACTGGGTGAGAGCTTTCTGCTTAATTCAGAGACTCTGTCCCTCACCACCCCTTGTTGTAAATATTTTTGTCCACCCTAAGCGTGGAAGGGTATTCTCAGATGTGAGACCCTTGCTCATTGCACCATCAGGATTCAAGCAAACCGGGCCGAAGACGGCTGTAATGCCAGAAACCGGTCCCCGGGAGCTTGTTTCCTTCCCAGTGTAAGAATTGGCTTTTGTAGTTTGGTTTGCCCTGTTCCCATCATGCACTGGGACAGGAACAGACTAATTTGCATACAGCCAGGTTCTGAAACTGGGATGGTGCAGTGAGCTAAAAAACGGTGTTGGATCTAGCCCTGATCTCTTGACTGGGTGAGAGCTTTCTGCTTAATTCAGAGACTCTGTCCCTCACCACCCCTTGTTGTAAATATTTTTGTCCACCCTAAGCGTGGAAGGGTATTCTCAGATGTGAGACCCTTGCTCATTGCACCATCAGGATTCAAGCAAACCGGGCCGAAGACGGCTGTAATGCCAGAAACCGGTCCCCGGGAGCTTGTTTCCTTCCCAGTGTAAGAATTGGCTTTTGTAGTTTGGTTTGCCCTGTTCCCATCATGCACTGGGACAGGAACAGACTAATTTGCATACAGCCAGGTTCTGAAACTGGGATGGTGCAGTGAGCTAAAAAACGGTGTTGGATCTAGCCCTGATCTCTTGACTGGGTGAGAGCTTTCTGCTTAATTCAGAGACTCTGTCCCTCACCACCCCTTGTTGTAAATATTTTTGTCCACCCTAAGCGTGGAAGGGTATTCTCAGATGTGAGACCCTTGCTCATTGCACCATCAGGATTCAAGCAAACCGGGCCGAAGACGGCTGTAATGCCAGAAACCGGTCCCCGGGAGCTTGTTTCCTTCCCAGTGTAAGAATTGGCTTTTGTAGTTTGGTTTGCCCTGTTCCCATCATGCACTGGGACAGGAACAGACTAATTTGCATACAGCCAGGTTCTGAAACTGGGATGGTGCAGTGAGCTAAAAAACGGTGTTGGATCTAGCCCTGATCTCTTGACTGGGTGAGAGCTTTCTGCTTAATTCAGAGACTCTGTCCCTCACCACCCCTTGTTGTAAATATTTTTGTCCACCCTAAGCGTGGAAGGGTATTCTCAGATGTGAGACCCTTGCTCATTGCACCATCAGGATTCAAGCAAACCGGGCCGAAGACGGCTGTAATGCCAGAAACCGGTCCCCGGGAGCTTGTTTCCTTCCCAGTGTAAGAATTGGCTTTTGTAGTTTGGTTTGCCCTGTTCCCATCATGCACTGGGACAGGAACAGACTAATTTGCATACAGCCAGTTTCTGAAACTGGGATGGTGCAGTGAGCTAAAAAACGGTGTTGGATCTAGCCCTGATCTCTTGACTGGGTGAGAGCTTTCTGCTTAATTCAGAGACTCTGTCCCTCACCACCCCTTGTTGTAAATACATCTGGATAGTTGGGCACTCGTTCATCATATGGGCAATGTTGGTTTTCAATGAGCGTTTGTTTAAAATCGGGTGGATGTGGAAAGTGAGGATGCTTTGGAGGGAGCTGATACCTGCTCTGAACAAGTGGATCGTTGGGGGTCAGTGGCCGGTTGGGCTGTTAATTCATTTGGGAGATAACAGCCTTTGTGGAGTTAAAGGGGTAATTTTGTTGATGGCAATGAAGAAGGACTGGGCACTTTTTGAAGGAGCAGTGGGCTGTTTGCCACATTTTTGTGGACAAAACTGGTGCTGCGTAGAATCTGGAGGGGAGCTTCGAATCATAGAGCGATTGACAGGGCGCGTAAGAAGGTGAACTTGGAGATCTACAGATTATGTAGGAGTTTAGGTTTTGGGAGAGTGACGCATAGGGACATTCGTTATCAAGCTGTGGAGTTTTTCAGGGGCGATGGGGTTCATTTATACAGGATGGGTATGGAACTTTATTTGTTGGAGATTAGAGACGTTTTTTCAAAGGTTTTTGAATGTTCAGGGGCATGCTGTGTAGGCCTGAAATTTGCTGTCAGTTTGGGAGGCAGAAAGGGAGGGAGTTTTTTCTGGGTGGCGGGGGTTATTGGAAGTATGCCAGGGTTGGCTGAGTTTTGTTGTTCATTTTTAGAAGCTGGGTCATCGACAGGGATAGTTTGGGCAGGTTTATGGCTGGGGTGTTTACATATTTATAGGTTTATACGTTGATGCATTGATTTGTACTGTTTGTACTGTTTGTAATTTTGTAATGTGGTATTGTACGGGTGGGGGCGGGCTTGAGAGAAATTTTAGGGGCGGGGGAATTAGATGGGGTTAATTAAGTTTTTTATTAGTGAGGTTTAGTTTTGAAAGGCGTTTTGCCGAGGTTTTATAATTGTTATGTGCACCTGTTTCAATAAAGCAGCATTTTACACACAAAGTCTGGTTTGTGGTCTGCACCCTCTCCCACCCCTCCCTCCCAAAGGGGACTTGGGGGGGCTGCCGGCCGCAGGGAGGTCCCCCCTGGGCGGTTTGGGAGGGGCGGAGGGGAGGGTCCAGCAGGCTACGGGCCGAACATTTTGTTTTGGGTTTGTTTATAGCCCAAGGATAAATGCTTTGGGCTCCCGCTCCCGGCCACCATTTTGTCTTTGGTGACCTGGTGGTAAGCATGAGCGAATTTTGCGGATCTCGCGTTCGCGAATTTGCGGATTTTTGAACTCGCAATCCGCAAAATCCGCGAATTCTTGCGAATTTGCGTATTTTTTTTTTTTTTTGTGTTCGCAAGGATTTCTGCCAGTTCGCGAGGGTTTCGTACCAGTTCGCAATTGCGAACTTACATTTCGTCGCGCAACGGTCGCGAATTATGTTGTTTCTACGTCTGGTTCATCATCACAGGTTCCCAGCACCCTCTGTTTCACCACTGCAACCCTCTGTTACATCAATGCCACCCTCTGGTTCATCATTACTGTAGATTATGGGGGGGAAAAGCAAGCACACCATCCCTGCTTCAACTCAGATGAATTAATTTGGGGTTAGTTTATTAATGTGTCACTGTTTTAAAATTCCAGTCTGGCACCTGCTTCCTTATCTGTAATTTTGCTTTCTGTTGCAGTGCATTTTTTTTCCCCAGGACCTTCTTTGTGGCCTACTTGTAGCTATTGTATGAGCCTGCTGTGAGGGTCAGAGCAGGGTCATACAATTGTTGCAACTAGCAACTGAATTCTGGAGGGGCCCCAGTCAGGAAGCACTACCGGGAATTGTTACTAATGATGAGTTTGAACTCTTGCCCCTGCCGAGTGCTTTCACTTTTGAAAAACTCGTTTTTCTGCAATTTCGCGGGGTTCGCGGGGTGCGAACACGCGCAAGATCGGATTCGGAAGCCGCAAATTCGTGCGAATATGCAATTTGTTTTTTTTGCAGCGTGTTAGTTGGCAAGGTTTTGTGCGTTTTTGCGAGCCGCTCGTAGCGCAAGACGCGAAGTTACCCTCGCGGTCGTGCAAGGGCGCAGCCATCTTGTTTGCCTGACGTATTTCCGTTTCCGGGCGCGAAGTGTAATCTCGCAAAGTCCGCGGTTTGCCAGTACAGTCTCGCGCGTGTTCGCAAGGAAAATCTCGCGCGAACTTACCCGCGCGGTCGTGAACGGGCGCGGCCATCTTGTTTCTCATTCATTGCTATGGTTCTGGGCATGGTCTTTGTATCCTCTGTCAATCTCTGCCATCCTTTGCTTGTTTGAAGTTTTTTTTTATCTATTTTACTTATTATCTATCCCTCTATTTTTCTAGCCCTATATTTTTGTGTTTACTGCTACTTTTGGTTAATTTTAAACTACTTTTGTAAACTCTTTTCTTTTCTTCTCTTCCCTATTCTATTTTCTTTATTCCTTTCCGCCCAGACCATGGTGAAGGGAGCCGGGAAGCATCCCGAGAAGGGGAAGGGTCCCGCACCCCGTGTCCGGCTCCCGTGCGGGCGTTTGAGGGGGGAGCTAGTGATGCCACGGGAGATCTTTACCCCGGAGGAGGTGGGCCAGCTCATTTTTTATGTTCAGCGCCGCCTCCCCAGGACCATCATGGGAGGCGGCAAGATCAGTGCCGGGTACGGGGCCCGGGAGCGCCGGAAGCGGTGGGAGAAGGTGTGCCAGGCCATTTACCACCACTCTCGGGTCTGGCGCACCTACAACCAGGCCACCCACCGCTGGACGGATGTCCTGACCCGTGAGCGAGATCTGCTCGACCTCCTTGGCCTTGAGATCCCCGGGCTTGGTGAGTAGTAGTAGCTATGTCTTTACTACTATGTTTTCTCCTGCTGTGTTATTATATTGCAAATTTTTGTTTTTTTTACAAGAGCAATAATGCTGCTCATTACATTGTAGGTACATTTTATTTCAAAATCTTCTGTGCATTTCAGGTACACTGCTCTCCTTCTCAGTAGTGTTGCTACTATGCTTATTTGTTTTAGATTTTGTGTTCATTTCATTGGCCTGTGAAATTATGTATGAGTGTAGTTGAAAGAACTGCGCAATGCTACACACTAAGGTTCAGATTTTTAATTACCGGCGCATCCCTGCAAAGTTGCAGGGATGCGCCAGTAATTGTGCGTCACGCCACCATCACCCATGGTGCGCCGTATTACAATGCGGCGCGCCATGGGCCCAAAACGTCACCAAAGCGTTACGCATCTGTGCCGTAAAGGTGGCGCATTGCTGGAGTTGCGTCGCAACGATGGTGCAGCTCCATCAATTCTCTGGGGTGCCCTATCTCCCCAATGCTGCGTCAAGCCGTACGTCTGCTTCAAGCAGGCGCAGGGTTTGAGTCACGCATCATTGTCCTCAAAGTGACTGATTGAAATCTTGTAGATTTCCCTCAGCCACTTTTAGGATGCGTTCCTGCGCAGGAACGCCCTCCCTTGCGCCGGAACACCCCTATTGGCGCAGGGCTTTACAACGTGATGCATCTCCCAGATGCGTCACGTTGTTAATATACGCCGCACCATTGCGCCTCTTATGTGCTGTCGCTGCGTCACAAAAGTCACGCAACAATGGAGCAAAAGAGCCGCAAGGGCCTTATAAATCAGCCCCTACAGACTCAAGTCCAGTCCTTCCTTTGTACACATGGCGATAAGAAGAAATAGTGGTGGTGGATTAATAGTTTGAGTATTTTAATGACTGGTGAATGTAGTAGGAAACTTTAGTGTTGTCGCTGATCTTCAATCACAATGGACTTTGGCTGTCACTTTGCGTGCTGCGGACTGCTGCCTGCCAATCCTAGGCAAACCTTTTTAGTACTTTGTTTAGTGAGTTACATAGGGTAGTTTCCAATTCGACGGTCCGCAAATCAAGCAATACTAAAGTAATGACGTAGTCGACCACATGAGATTGGTCAATAATATATCCCGTGGAGTCGTTCCCTATTTGCTATTTCGCAAAAATATTTTGTTACTTTGTTAGTTCTTTTTTAAATGTTTGATTTGGTTGAGAAATAAATATCATCCATGTTTTCTGTTTTTCTTTCTTTCATGTTGTACATCAGCTTCCCCCAGGGGCAAGAGGAGGACACAGGAGGAGGAGGAGGAGGGTGCTGTTGTCGATGCAGGCCAGGACCGGGCAGTCGAGGGCTCCTTTGCTGGCCCCAGTAAGTTTTAATTTTAATATAGAGTACTTATTTTTTCCTAGCGTTCCTCATTCGATTTTTTCTAAATCGTCTTTGATCTTCTTGTAGACAGGATCTAAATTCTTATCCCTATGACTCCGTGTGGTATTACTAGATTATTCTTATTAGTCTGTCTGTGTAGCTAACTAAGATTGCACATTTGGCATTTCCATTGGACTCCCATTCTAGTCAGCAATAGCTCTATGCACTGAGTGTAGTCCTCTGGGATTGTCCATATTGTCTTTTCAAGTATTCTAAATGTTTATGCTTTGACCATTGCCAACAATAAAAAGGTGAATGACCACCACCAAGAAATAATAAGATACTACTTTACTTTTGGTTTGGATAGGACAATCCATTCTACTACTGTTGCAGGGACAAATCTGCACAAACAGAACTATGGACACTAAATAATGCATCGCTTAGCTTATCAATTATAATAGGTGCTGTAACTGTTAGACTTTCCACATACCTCAGTGATAACAGACTTTGTAGTTGAACCCCGGCCCCAATCTCCTTACTGACTAGATAGTGTGGCAGAGTCATTTAGCTCCCAAAGTCACCGATGGCAGAGGCACGGACTCATGCTTGCAAAAATTCGAAAACCTTTAGCTCATCCACTCTAGTCTGGATGACCAAAAACCACAGACTCTATTTAAGTTTAAAAGCTTTATTAAAAGTAAACACATTTATTAAATTCAAGTTTGTCATAAAAGTGAACGTGTAACTGAAAATGGAAAAGTGCTTAGTGCTGACGATTAATTGGACACATTTCTTGTGGTCGAGCCGAGCTCTCACCTGGTTTGAACTTGATCCTGCTCGTGTTCTTAGAAGTCAAGGTTCTGTCTGTTAGGAGAAAAAGTGGTGCGTGTTAAAAAGTAAAAAGCAAACATTCATCAGTTGTGCCAAAAAGTGCAGCAAGACAACAGCCTTCCCTGGAAAAAGGGACCTTTTTACTCTAGAGTAGACAGTCAAAAATTATTAAATTGTACACTTTTTTCACATTTCTTTCTTCCTCCTAGACCAAATATTATATAGTAGTGAGTGGTGTATTCTAACATTATTAAATGTACTTTGTAGGTGGAACATCTGGAGACGGGGCCAGCGCGGAGGTGGTGGCATTGGACGAGGAGGACAACTCTGGGGAGGAGGCGGTGCAAGTGCCGGAAAAGGACATGCCTGTGAGGGTTCACACGGTGGTGGCGGGCAGAGGTAAGCTATACATTCCTTAGTCATTGAGATTGAAGACTGCAGAGTGTGCTTTCTGCACGGGTGTATTATAAAAAAAGCAGGTAGTAGCCTCCTCTAAATGTACTTCGACTTAGCTGTGAAGTTTTTGGCGAGAAGAATCCCAATCAGATCTGAGGTGAACTTGATGGATGGGATGAACGAAAAGCGAAAGAAGGGTGTAAGTAAGTGTGGAAGCACGAGAAATGTAATGATGACTGGCAAAGAAGAATGATATGTGTTTGCTTGGTCCCCGAGGTGGCTGGGAAGGTAAGAAAATGGTATGGTGCATGGCTGGGTGAATGATGAAGCAAGGATGGGTGGAAGGAGAACAGCCTGGGTGGGTGAGAAAGAAACTGTATGTGTGCAATATACTTTGAATGGATGGATGCCTGGATCATTCATGGTACTATCTGACTCTTAGATAGCATATGTGAATCTAGAGAGAGTAGACGGTCACTGGATGAACTAAGTGTTACTTTGAAGAGCATGTAACACCGCACCCGCACGTCCGTTCCAGTGTAGGAAAGGCAAGGAAAAGAAGTTGTAACGTTGTCCAAAGACTACCATGAATAGTAGCAGTAGTTTGTATTGCAACTGCAAGCACAGCATATATCCAGTTATTACGGTGGGCACTCCCTACCTCCCTTAATAACTTTAGTTTAGTAGTAGTACGTCATTCATGTGTGGGGGTATCACTGTTCACTCAATAATAAGCAAAGCACCTAAAGTCATCCCATATGTCATCAAATACATCCCATGTGAAGTGATAGATAATCAGATAATTTAGCTTCTTCATTTTCCTTTTCTAATACTCATTTGCACTGTAGGGTGAAAGCTAAATTAATTAAGCAGTAGCCCTTTTAACAGAGTATTCTCAGTGCCACCCGTAATAGAAAAGTAAGAGCTTCACCACCTGCATGTACTGGACCGGTACAGTAACGCAAGTCTGTCTCACTCACCATGGTGTGCGTCTGTTTTTCTCGGGTGCAAGTTCACTGCGCTGGCATTATGCCGGCTTGCATAAGATAACGTACCAATTGTCCTAAACAAGAGAGAAGAAGAAGAATAAGAGTGGTGTACTGTCATAGTCGACTGTAATAGAAGTCCATAGTGCTCGTAGAATTTGTTCCTTAAACTCCCACTAATGTTAGAGCAAGGATGAAGAAGTCGGAGGTTACATAGATACTGTCCTCAATAGTTATGCACTGTGCTTTCAATTTGCTACTTGTACTGTGACAACTTTCTGCTCAATCATTTTGTGTTAATCTTAAGGAGCATTGGTTACAGACTATGTCTTTCTTTTTTCATGTAGTTGCTCCTTCCAAATCCAAGACACCATCAAGGAGGAAGGAGCAGGCTCGAATGGCCCGGCAACGGAGGCTGGATGCCACTGTTGCTGAATATCGGCGGCTGGTGGCCCTGGAGGAGGAGGAGACGCAGTCTGGAACAACAACAACGTCCACTGGGACAGCTGCCTCCTCCTCCGTGCGGGCTGCCAGCCAGCGCAGTGCTCCAGCGGTACGGAGCCGGGCTACCAAAGCCAAACGCCACCGCCCAGCAGCAAAGAAAGCAGCTGCCCCTCACAGGAATTGCAAGGCACACCGGCGCCGCTTATCCCTCAGACTGTCCTACCTGGAGCAGGAGGTCCATAATTATAAGAACGTGGTGGAGGGCCTCCGCTTCGAACTTGCCACCCTCCGCAAGGAGCATGATGCCCTGGCTGCTAATTCCAACAGCACCCTGCCATAGTGTCCCTTGCCCCTTTTTTAGAGACTTTTGGGGGGTGGGAATTGGGAGTTGTGATTTTTGGGGACTTTTGAAGGACAATCGTTGGGGTTAGGGAGGGTCTTGCGGGAGATTCTTTTGTTAGGGCTATAAAAATATACTTTTTGAAACTTTATCTGACCATACCTGTTTTTTACTGCTTTTGAGTCTGGTGGGTGGGGGTTTAACATAACAGTAAGTTTGTTTTCCTGAATAGTCCTAGGACTTTAGTAGTACTACCGTCAATCAAATCTCTCGTCTCTCCTAATACTCCATTATACTACCTCCAACCAAACGCCTATCTTACCTGTAATTTCTGTTTGCAAGTAGGGCTAGGCCCAGGGCTGGCTCCACGGGAAACAGCAAATAAGGTTGGCAATCCTGGGCGGATAAAATTTCCTCATAGCGGTGGTACTAGTGGTGTGACACAGTGGCAGTTGCTTGCCTATGAAAAAAAGAAAATGAAATCTGGTTTGTGCTCCTGAGCAATACAAAGGTACAATACAGAATATAGCAGGTGACAGAAGTACACTAGAACAGTGCCACGTTGTAGCCTAACAAATGTTAAAGTATAACTAATTCGGTTGAAGTTCTTTGACATTAGCCATGGGTCTTTGTCAAGCAGAGTAAGAATATATCATCGGATTTCTTCACCAGCCTGTTGCTATCACCTTATCCTCCCCAGCAAGTGTGTGGATTTATTGCTGTAATTTAGTCACACATCAATCAAAACCACACAGCCCGGGGGAAGAGGGTTAGGGTTTGAAAAATGGATGGGTACGGGGGTTTTTGGGAAAGGTTTTGGGAGACAAGAAAAAGTAGCACAGCATGGACGAACAATTGTGAACATAAACAAATCTTTGGGTACAAACCTATCCATCAATCTTTGAAAGTGCATACACTACTGTAACTGCATGCATGTCAGTTAAAAGTAATTAGTACTTTCGACAACTGTGGAAGAAAGAATGCGACAGTACAGGGCGTGGGTGGAAATATTGATAACTATATTCAACATAAGGTCTCTGTAGCCAGATACCTGAGAGCCTTGCTGGTCACTATAAATCCATTCACAACAACACTCAATGGGGTTGGTCTGGAAGGTGTCAGGTTTACTCCCCGTGATCCAGTCGATGCAAATATGGTTCCACTTCCAAATGTCACCAACACCCAGAAGTGTAAACACAGGGTGTTCGAGGCATTAGGCGGGGGAGAAAAATAACAAACTAAAATAAAAAATGTGGGATGGGTAAAGGTAGGGTCAGCAGGGAAAGGATACCTGTAACAGAAGACAAGACAGGCATCAGTGAAGTGCTGTCCTAACATACAAGGGTACTCTCATATAGTCTCACTAAATAGTCTGCAAGTCTCCCGCCTACTCATGGGAAATGTAGTTTCATAGTACGGTAGGCGCTTAGGGGCTGCGTAACCTGACAGAAGGTATAGTAGATAGAAAAGGAGAAATTGCTTTTTTTCTAGGTGTCCCCTCACTCACCAGGGTTGCACCTTGGTGACATGCTTCATCATTGGGGCCATCCCAGTCCTCTACGGCCTGGGGCGTGCTGCGACTTGCGAATTACGTAGGAGCACTTACAAATGACTATGTGTGGTGCAGATGTGATAGTGGAGTGGACTAAGTGATGTGTTAAGGGATCAATGTAGAAGCAGAGAGAGAGCCAAGAAATGCAGTCACAGTCAGAGAAAAAGGCAAGGGATACTGTATCTATGTGGTTGTAGTGGTCCTGTTGGAAGTGGTAAGTAAGTTGCCCGCAGAAAAAAAATCCTCCTATTAGCGGCACTCCTCCATTGCAGCCGACGCTTCGTCCATCGATGTTGGTCACCAGAAGACACCCTGTCCACTGCCTGCCTGATGCTGAATTGTGGCTCGCTACTGTGAAGCCTGACTCCATCCTTTTTTCCCCATTGCAGAGACTGAAACCCGGCCTGTAATTATTCAACGAAAAACAGGAAGTGATATAATATTACAACACCACTGATAAATAAATATAAGGCATGTAGGCTGTGGAGTGCAAAAAGTCACAATTTGTTTTTCCTAGTAGACAGCACAATGTTTTTGAAAGTGCGTACTCTGAGTCACCTTTTGAAGGATGTATGGGCAAATTAATGTATCGGATCTTGCCCCTCAAGCTAGGTGTACTGTAAACTGTGTTTTAGAACAAAATTAGATCTTCCTAGCAGTGCTTCCACCCAGACCCTTACTAAAGCCAGTCGCAAAAATGTAGAAGACCCCCAATCAAATCTCAAAAAACGAGGCCTAGCAGAAAACTGGTGACAAAACTTACTTTGAAAGTAAAAGTAGGCCGAAGTACCCTAATTACCCATTACCCACCGTGGATTGCATTCAAACCACTTGCAAGCAACCAAGCAAAAGTAGCCATAGCCAGCATCGCTCCAAGACTCGAAATCCCCCCCACTCAAACACATGCAATAGAAATACTGCTAACCCTAACGAACCCTAAGTTAAGAATAGTGGCAAAGGCTTTCTTTAACTATGCCAAATCCCCCCTTTCCCACCATGGATTTTCTTCAAATGACTTGCAACCAAAATTACACATTCTCACGAGTGCTCTAAGACCCCAGAACTCAGTTTGAAAAATCTAGAACACCCCGAAACACATGCAATCCTGCTGCTAGGGCTAACCCTAACGAACCCTAAGTTACAAAAAGTGCCAAAACTAAAGGCTTTTCCGCGCGGATTTTGTCCCAACCACTTCTACCCGGTATTAGACCTTCCCAGGAATGCCCCAAGACCCGGCAACCCACCCGCCAAGAAGCGTAACACCCCCAAACAGGCCAAAAGCAAAATCTCATACTTGCAATATTTCTGGGCCTTCGGTCCAAACGCGCTGCGTAGCTAGGCCATAAGTCGGGGTTGGCACGACGGATTTCCTGAAAAGCAAATGCAATCAAGATTAGAGTGTCCCAGCAGTGCTCCCAGACCACGAAACTCACCCGCAAACAGACGGAACCCCCCCTAAGAGCACCTCAAAGGCAAGCAAGTCATCAAAAACACAAAAAAAATTCCGCCTGGGATTTGGTCCAAAACACTTTTATCCGGTATTAGAGCTTCCCAGCAATGGCCCCAGAGCCGTCAACCCAGGAGAAAACGAGTAGAAGACCCCCAAACAGCCAAAGAGCAAAAGTACAAAAATGGGGACTTAGTCACTTTTTCACAAATTTCCCAAATCACTCCGCGCGCGCTCTGCAGCTAGGCCCTAAGTCCCCTCAGCCACCATGGATTTGCTTCAAACCTCTTGCAAAGTAAAGTATATATAGCCAGCAGTGCTCCCACACCACGAAACTCACCCGCAAACACCAGGAAGCCCCCCAAACAGGCCCCCGAAAACGCTACATAGAGCAAAATGTCAGAAATAGCCCAAAAAAAAATCGGCCTGGATTTTGTCCCAACCACTTCTACCCGGTATTAGACCTTCCCAGGAATGCCCCAAGACCCGGCAACCCACCCGCCAAGAAGCATAACACCCCCAAACAGGCCAAAAGCAAAATCTCATACTTGCAATATTTCTGGGCCTTCGGTCCAAACGCGCTGCGTAGCTAGGCCATAAGTCGGGGTTGGCACGACGGATTTCCTGAAAAGCAAATGCAATCAAGATTAGAGTGTCCCAGCAGTGCTCCCAGACCACGAAACTCACCCGCAAACACCAGGAAGCCCCCCAAACAGGCCCCCGAAAACGCTACATAGAGCAAAATGTCAGAAATAGCCCAAAAAAAAATCGGCCTGGATTTAGTCCCAACCACTTCTACCCGGTATTAGACCTTCCCAGGAATGCCCCAAGACCCGGCAACCCACCCGCCAAGAAGCATAACACCCCCAAACAGGCCAAAAGCAAAATCTCATACTTGCAATATTTCTGGGCCTTCGGTCCAAACGCGCTGCGTAGCTGGGCCATAAGTCGGGGTTGGCACGACGGATTTCCTGAAAAGCAAATGCAATCAAGATTAGAGTGTCCCAGCAGTGCTCCCAGACCACGAAACTCACCCAGAAACACCAGGAAGCCCCCCAAACAGGCCCCCGAAAACGCTACATAGAGCAAAATGTCAGAAATAGCCCAAAAAAAAATCGGCCTGGATTTAGTCCCAACCACTTCTACCCGGTATTAGACCTTCCCAGGAATGCCCCAAGACCCGGCAACCCACCCGCCAAGAAGTATAACACCCCCAAACAGGCCAAAAGCAAACTCTCATACTTGCAATATTTCTGGGCCTTCGGTCCAAACGCGCTGCGTAGCTGGGCCATAAGTCGGGGTTGGCACGACGGATTTCCTGAAAAGCAAATGCAATCAAGATTAGAGTGTCCCAGCAGTGCTCCCAGACCACGAAACTCACCCGCAAACACCAGGAAGCCCCCCAAACAGGCCCCCGAAAACGCTACATAGAGCAAAATGTCAGAAATAGCCCAAAAAAAAATCGGCCTGGATTTAGTCCCAACCACTTCTACCCGGTATTAGACCTTCCCAGGAATGCCCCAAGACCCGGCAACCCACCCGCCAAGAAGTATAACACCCCCAAACAGGCCAAAAGCAAACTCTCATACTTGCAATATTTCTGGGCCTTCGGTCCAAACGCGCTGCGTAGCTGGGCCATAAGTCGGGGTTGGCACGACGGATTTCCTGAAAAGCAAATGCAATCAAGATTAGAGTGTCCCAGCAGTGCTCCCAGACCACGAAACTCACCCGCAAACACCAGGAAGCCCCCCAAACAGGCCCCCGAAAACGCTACATAGAGCAAAATGTCAGAAATAGCCCAAAAAAAAATCGGCCTGGATTTAGTCCCAACCACTTCTACCCGGTATTAGACCTTCCCAGGAATGCCCCAAGACCCGGCAACCCACCCGCCAAGAAGTATAACACCCCCAAACAGGCCAAAAGCAAACTCTCATACTTGCAATATTTCTGGGCCTTCGGTCCAAACGCGCTGCGTAGCTGGGCCATAAGTCGGGGTTGGCACGACGGATTTCCTGAAAAGCAAATGCAATCAAGATTAGAGTGTCCCAGCAATGCTCTCAGACCATGAAACTCACCCACAAACAGACGGAACCCCCCCTAAGAGCACCTCAAAGGCAAGCAAGTCATCAAAAACACAAAAAAATTTCCGCCTCGGATTTGGCACAAACCACTTTTAGTGCTTCCCAGCAATGGCCCCAGACCCGTCAACTCACCTGCAAAGAGGTAGAACAACACCCCCACAAGTGCTGAGTCTTTCTTCATTGGGCGTAAACCAGCCCTCTGCTTTGATGGAAATAGGAGTCTGGAGGAGGAGGATAGAGGAGCATGTTCTTCTGAACTTGTGAACCTGAGGAATGCAGACTGCGGCACCTTCAAATAAATTAGCAAACAAGTGAAGACAGTTCTGCTGATGGGCTTGTCTTTGTGATTATCTGATTAAAGTTTGAATTATATTAACTGTGCACAACAAAGAAAGACAGACACACAGGAATAAAAGTGAATAAGGATGAAAAAGAAAGTTATTGATTCGTTGTCTCATTTTCAGGGCTCGAAGTCGGAATCACGGTCCAGGAATAAGAATAAGGCTTCGTCATCATACTCTGCGAATTCAGCCCGGGTGAGGTCAGTGCCACCTGACAGAGTAGAAATTCCCTCATCTATGGTGCTGGCCACCTCCTCTTCATCCGGCACGCTCTCTCGTACTCTTATATCTGGTGGTATGAGGTGCTGATTCATCTTGATCATTGTTAACCTCTCCACATTTTTGGGCGAGAGGCGGCTCCGTTTGGGAGTTACAATCCCACCAGCCGCACTGAAAACCCGTTCAGAAGACACACTTGCGAGTGGGCAAGACAAGTAGTTTAAAGCCAGGTTGGTGAGCTGTGGCCACAATTCTTTTTTCCCATGCCAATACGCCAATGGGTCAGAATTAACATAGACCTCTGTGGAGTCATTCAGATAGTCCTTCACCATCGACTCAAGGTCCTCCTCCAAGGTTCCTCCACTTTGCGTAGCTCTTGCTGTGCCTCTGGCCTTTTGAGAACCAAACCCACGCAGAGCTAGCCAATCCTCTTCAGCCTCCAATGTTTCTGCTGCCTTTCGTGCAGATGATGCGGTTGCCGGTGTCTTTAACGGCTGAGAGGTCACTTGTGCCACAGCCACAGGTGCAGAAGTGGATTGTTTTGACTGGGGATGGCCTGCTGATGTACTGCCATTTCCTTCAATTTCCAGCCGTTCTGTTTCAAACTTCTTGGCTGACAAGGCTAGCCAACGTTTGTACTTTGTAACATCTTCATCAGCAAAAGGAAAGAATGCTCTGCCTGCCAGCGCCTTTTTGTAGCGTGGATCCAGAATAGTAGCACAAATGTAATGCTGTTCTGAGTGGATCTTTTGAAGACGTTCATCACCTTGTAGGAGCTCTAATAATGTCTCAGCCAGAAGCAAAGAGTCTTTCTTTTTGTCATCTTTTCGAAACACAGAACACACCTCCTTCAGTTGGTCCTCCAGCATGTACAACAATGGGATAGCTTTTCCCAAATTAGAGTCCTCCTTGCTGACTGCACGTGTGAAGACCTCAAAAGGACGAAGCATGCGTGTTAGGCTTTCAACTATGTTCCATTGCGGCCCACCCATCCTCAGCTCCTCTATACCCTCTTTCAAGAAAAATTGATCGAGTTGCGTATACTGCTCATACAGACGCTCAAGCATGTAGAAGGTTGAGTTCCAACGTGTTACCACCTCCTGGATGAGTGCTTTCACTGGCATTTGACTTTGATATAGCATGCTCCTCAGCTGCTTGCGGGCCTTAAAAGAATGCCTGAAATGCTTGCAAATTTTTCGGCAGTTGTCCAATACACTGTACGCTGCACTGCGTTTATTACCCAAGAATTTTTGGACAACCAGGTTTATACAGTGCGCCAAACACGGCACTCTGAAATAGTAACCGTCCCTCATGGCCTTAACTATATTGGAGCCATTGTCTGTGGAAACATAACCAACCTTGCGTTTTAGTGGGGACAGACAGTTAAGGACCTTTGTGTTAAAGACATCCAAAATGTTTTCTGCTGTGTGACGTTTCTCCAAACCAAACATGGCTAGTGTTGCATGTTTCCGAGCACCTTTAAAAACAATGTTAGTGTCAACACCTGAGTTTAGCTTTGCTTTAGCCCCTGAAAAAGAGACCCAGTGTGCAGTGATGCACATGTAATCAGCGCCTGCGCCACTGGTCCACATGTCTGTTGTCAGATGTATAGTGTGAACAGCACTCTTCTCCAAAGCTGCCCCAATCAACTTCAGAACATCTTCATGTAGTGCTGGAACCGCAACTCGGGCAAAATAGAACCGGCTAGGAACCTTCCATTTAGGGCAGAGCACTGTCACTAATTCTAGAAAACCAACCCCTTCTACAAAAGAAAAAGGGAGAAGGTCCAGAGCTAGCATTTTAGCCAGCTTAGTGTTATACAGACGGGTCATTGGGTGGTTGCGTTCATATTGCGCTTCTGTAAACAACATCTTTTTAATGTTGCCCTGGACCAATGATTTACGGGATGATGATGATCTCTTCGACCCAGTTACGCTCGCTGATGAACTTTTCCGCATTGATGTCTCACTCTCTCCCACACTCTTAGTGTGGCTCCCATGGGGTGTGCTGCTGACATGGGAACTGGGTGTAAGTGAAGTGTTTGAATCGTCTTCTTCTACCTCCTCGTCATCAGCAGATGACAAATCAACGTTTTCATTACGTGCAATTCCGGCTTTCTTGACCGCCTCTAGGTGCGGAAACCATTCGACAGGGTGCCTTCTCTCAAGATGACCTCTCTGGCCTCCGGTACCATAGTTAGAACCAAGCTTACCACGACTATATCGAAGCTTACAAAGGCTACAAATGGCTACGTTTTCCTTTTTTGGGCAAACACTAAAGAAGTCCCAAACTGGAGACTTGAAATGTCTTCGGGGGCCGGAGGAGGCGGCGATACTGGTGGTGGTGGTCCTGCTGCTAATGACAGATGAAGTGGAGGATGTGGATTGCCGAACTTCAGTACGTTTTGCACTTTCACCACCACGAATTGAGGTCGAGGACGAGGTGGGTACCTTCTTGCGAGGAAGAAATATGGAAGCGGTAGGTTTTGGTGTACTACTTAACTCCAAATCTAATGATTCCATTTCCATTGCCTCCTCGCCGACATCATCATCACGCTCAGCAGCTTCTCGGGATAGGGTCAAAATGTCTCTTTGCTGCATGCCCGGTGGGGCTGCAGTGACCTTTGTGATGACTGCCTCGTCGTCATCGTGAGAGGCTTCATCACCAGCAGTATCTGTCACTTCTTGTTGAGCCTCATCACACTCCATAGGTTTGAGTTTTTGGACGACCTTCCTTTTACGCTTAGGTACCGGTGGCAGATCATGGTGTGCCTCTGCCTCACTGTCAGACCGCAGTTGTCGTGGTTCCCAAGACAGATCACTTGCACCAGAACGAGGTGGGCTTGAAGAAGATGTAGACACCCCCCTTGATCTTTTCCTTGCTAGGGATGTGGAAGACAATGAATGATCATCAGGAGGAGTGGCTTCCAATGATACCTCAGCTTCATTGTCGATTTCCAAATGTGCCCCTACTTCGGGAGGAACAACTATTGTGGGCACTTGTGAACGTCCATGCACCTTTGCTTGCGCATCTCCTTTTGCTGCCTCTCCTTCCACATGTACTTGGGCGTGTACTTGCACATGGTGTTGTTGTTGCGGCTGTGGTTGTTCAACACTTGTCAGATGAGTTACAACAACCTGTGTTGATTCAGGGACATTGCTGCTACTTTCTTGCGATGAGCCAACATCACTGGTCGATGGTGATTGGAGAAGTACACTGACTGCCTCTGAAGCACTCAAGGGCTTTGACTTAAGTTGGCGTGGTGGTGGAGGCACTGAACCCAATGGAGCAGGGGTGCTGCTCTCAGGTTGGTCCCCAGCAGATCCTGCTGCTGCAGGCGTACTTTTTTTTTTGCTCCCAAAAAAAGTGGTGGGTGGCACACCAGCCTCCTTGGTAACTTGCTTCTTCTGCTCCTTACTAGCAACTTTCTTGCTAGAGGAGCTACGGAGAAGTTTCTTTGGGGCCATCTTCTTCAGAGCAGGTCAGACAGCAGGCCGCAGTTGCACGAATTGTAGAGTTGTCTGAGGCCAGACGTGACGTCGCGTGACGTTATGCTGCACACACACACCGCTGCAGGACTTCTTCCTGGCACTGGTGGTTCTCTTGAGTCTTGTGCACCTAAAAAAAATGGAAGACAGAGGAACATCAGTTCAGTTATAGAGCACAAAAAAATCGAAAAACACTGCAAAATCAGCACAATCCCAATCCATCCATGCCCTCCATAATGTTTAAATTCAAGACAACCCACAGAAAGACTAGGCCCATGCAAGACTCACTACCCCTGGGCATAAATAAAGGTTGAAAAGTAGGCAAAATGGTTGGAGGCCTAACAACAAAGCCTGCATTCAAAATGGCCACTTGCCTGCCAGCACATGGCCAGTGCCTGTAGCTGCACTCAAAATGGCCACCAGCCACATGGCATGTCCCTCCCCATGAACACCCCCAAAAATCGAAAAACACTGCAAAATCAGCACAATCCCATTCCATCCATGATGTTTAAATTCAAGACAGCCCACAGAAAGACTAGGCCCCATGCACCACTCACTACCCCTGGTCAAGGCCCCAACAACAGGTCAAAAATCGAAAAACACAAAATTTTACAAAAAAAAAAAATCGAAAAACACAGAAAAATCAGCACAATCCCAATTCATCTATGGCCTCCATGATGTTTAAATTCAAGACAACCCACAGAAATACTAGGCCCATGCAAGACTCACTACCCCTGGCATAAATAAAGGTTGAAAAGTAGGGAAAATGGTTGGAGGCCTAACAACAAAGCCTGCATTCAAAATGGCCACTTGCCTGCCAGCACATGGCAAGTGCCTGTAGCTGCACTCAAAATGGCCACCAGCCACATGGCATGTCCCTCCCCATGAACACCCCCAAAAATCGAAAAACACTGCAAAATCAGCACAATCCCATTCCATCCATGATGTTTAAATTCAAGACAGCCCACAGAAAGACTAGGCCCCATGCACCACTCACTACCCCTGGTCAAGGCCCCAACAACAGGTCAAAAATCGAAAAACACAAAATTTTACAAAAAAAAAAAAATCGAAAAACACAGAAAAATCAGCACAATCCCAATTCATCTATGGCCTCCATGATGTTTAAATTCAAGACAACCCACAGAAATACTAGGCCCATGCAAGACTCACTACCCCTGGCATAAATAAAGGTTGAAAAGTAGGGAAAATGGTTGGAGGCCTAACAACAAAGCCTGCATTCAAAATGGCCACTTGCCTGCCAGCACATGGCAAGTGCCTGTAGCTGCACTCAAAATGGCCACCAGCCACATGGCATGTCCCTCCCCATGAACACCCCCAAAAATCGAAAAACACTGCAAAATCAGCACAATCCCATTCCATCCATGATGTTTAAATTCAAGACAGCCCACAGAAAGACTAGGCCCCATGCACCACTCACTACCCCTGGTCAAGGCCCCAACAACAGGTCAAAAATCGAAAAACACAAAATTTTACAAAAAAAAAAAAATCGAAAAACACAGAAAAATCAGCACAATCCCAATTCATCTATGGCCTCCATGATGTTTAAATTCAAGACAACCCACAGAAATACTAGGCCCATGCAAGACTCACTACCCCTGGCATAAATAAAGGTTGAAAAGTAGGGAAAATGGTTGGAGGCCTAACAACAAAGCCTGCATTCAAAATGGCCACTTGCCTGCCAGCACATGGCAAGTGCCTGTAGCTGCACTCAAAATGGCCACCAGCCACATGGCATGTCCCTCCCCATGAACACCCCCAAAAATCGAAAAACACTGCAAAATCAGCACAATCCCATTCCATCCATGATGTTTAAATTCAAGACAGCCCACAGAAAGACTAGGCCCCATGCACCACTCACTACCCCTGGTCAAGGCCCCAACAACAGGTCAAAAATCGAAAAACACAAAATTTTACAAAAAAAAAAAATCGAAAAACACAGAAAAATCAGCACAATCCCAATTCATCTATGGCCTCCATGATGTTTAAATTCAAGACAACCCACAGAAATACTAGGCCCATGCAAGACTCACTACCCCTGGCATAAATAAAGGTTGAAAAGTAGGGAAAATGGTTGGAGGCCTAACAACAAAGCCTGCATTCAAAATGGCCACTTGCCTGCCAGCACATGGCAAGTGCCTGTAGCTGCACTCAAAATGGCCACCAGCCACATGGCATGTCCCTCCCCATGAACACCCCCAAAAATCGAAAAACACTGCAAAATCAGCACAATCCCATTCCATCCATGATGTTTAAATTCAAGACAGCCCACAGAAAGACTAGGCCCCATGCACCACTCACTACCCCTGGTCAAGGCCCCAACAACAGGTCAAAAATCGAAAAACACAAAATTTTACAAAAAAAAAAAATCGAAAAACACAGAAAAATCAGCACAATCCCAATTCATCTATGGCCTCCATGATGTTTAAATTCAAGACAACCCACAGAAAGAATCAGTCCACCCACCACTGAGTACCCCTGGGAAAAGGCCCCAAAACAGCCCAAAAATCGAAAATCCCAAAATTTTAGTTGCAGCAACTGTAATGCCCCAAACAAACTTACTTGTAAAATTTCTAATCCAACAGTGATCCAAAGAAAGTCAAAAAGGCCTCAAATCCAAAGATCCAGCAGCATCCACAAAAGGTAATCCTTCCAGGTCCACATCCGAATGAAAAGTGACCAGGAGATGGACAAAGCACTGGGAGGAGCCTGCTGAACAGGAACAGGAAGTTGAAGACTATGGGGCACTTCCTTCCTCCCACCCCCCTGCCCCCCTCCCCAAAATGGACTCCTCGCTAAAAAAGTGCAGGCAAATGTCAAACTAAGGAGTTATTCACATAAAAATCATCATTTCTAGAAGGTTTATGCTGCTTGCTGGTGGATTTCTTGTGCAGAATTGCAAATTTATATTTTCGCGCGCCGCATCTCAAATCTCGCAATTTGCGAAGTACCGCGAGACGTGATCTCGCCGTACTCGCGTTGACAAACTCTCGCTGGCAAGCCGCGATGACGTAATCGCGCTCGCCAATTCCCGCGGGATCACACAGCAAGATCCAAAATGGCGCAGCACTCGCAAACTATCGAAAAAAACAACTCGGCAAACGATGATAAACGCCGCGCGCCGCAAAAATTGTATCACCAACGCCGCGCGCCGCCAAAAAAATCCGCTGCGTGCGAATTTGCGGATTTTGCGGGAAATCCGCAAATCTCGCGGATTGCGGATTTCCCGAAAATCCGCAAAATCCGCGAGCGGAACGGATTTTCCGCCCACGCTTACCTGGTGGCCGGGAGCTCTAGATAGTCAGGATTTTTGCCCTCCCTCCCACCCTTTTATTGTCTCCTTTTATTGGGGTTTTTATATAGTTTTGTGATTTCTTTATGGTGGCTTTGTTGGTACAGGTGAGCAAGGTTTTCTTTTTGTATTTGTCGCTTGGAACAGGTGTAGTGCGGGGGTTATTGGAACTTTGCCAGGGTTGGCTGAGTTTTGGTGTTCATTTTTAGAAGTTGGGTCATTGACAGGGATAGTTTGGGCAGGTTTATGGTTGGGATGTTTACATAGGTTGGGTGATCGGAAGTTCTAAAATGGCAGGCAGGGGAGGTTGTGTAACAGATGGTTTGGCTTTATAGGTTTATAGGTTGATGCATTGATTTGCACTATTTGTAATTTTGTAATGTGGTATTGTACGGGTGGGGGTGGGTTTGAGAGAAATTTTAGGAGCGGGGGAGCGGAAATGGGGTTAAGTATGTTTTTTATTAGTGAGGTTTAGTTTTGTAAGGCGTTTGGCCGCGGTTTTATAATTGTTATGTGCACCCGTTTCAATAAAGCGGCCTTTTACACACAAAATCTGGTTTGTGGTCTGCTCCCTCCCCCACCCCTCCCTCCCAACACCGGGCCAGTTGTGGTAAGGCAGACCAGTATCCCACCCAAGTGTAGTGTCCTGCAGGATACGTCCTAGTGTTCGGCAGGAAGCTGTACTCCCAGCCACTCCCTCGAGGGCTGGACACTCTTGCACCCCCAAACCCATTCATCACGGGTGTCACGAGTGACGTAGCCCCACCAATAAAAGGGCCCGGGCACGTGCTCGTGGCCAGTTTACTTCACTACATATCCAGGTGTCCGTGTCTGTCATTCCTCGTCATGTGGGCCTAAGGTCCAACACCACACATTGGCGACGAGTGGGTCGACACCCTTGCATGCGCTGGCAGCCTCACCTGCATGAGGGACGGTCTAGCCCCTGTCTTGGGCACCCCCTGCTGCCAGCGGAACGTTTCCTGACTACGGGGAAAAGGAAAAACATGTGTTGCAGTACACACAGCGTGTGAGGAGCCCCCGCCGCTGACCCTCACTGAAAAGGACAAGTATCCTTCTCCCGGAGCTCCCCCGGTGTCCGCGTGGGCGCAGAACCTACAACAAGCGTTCAATGGCCGCAGTGCCTGCAGGTGAGCAGAGCATAAACCAGCAGGCTGCGAGCCCTAGACGAATCAGCCGTGTCCATAGCGCCTGCAGAACCGCGCGGAGCCCGCAACGCCAGGAAGGCTCCCGTGGCCTGCATGGTAGGGAGGCCACGGGTCATTAAACTGCATAAGGTACTACTTTACAATTATAGCCCTCTCTATCCACTAATGCCAGCTCCCTACATGGTGTCTTTCTCCAATATCCTAAAGCAGTAAGTGTTTGCCAAAGCTGGCATATTTTATTTCCTGGGAGTCAGAGCACTAGTATGTGTAAAATGTTCTCTTTTTTCATAAGTTAATAGTTTGATGTAATTATCAAGGGTGTCATTTAGGGGTTGCAGCTGAAAGCCCTGTTTGTCCCCTGCAATTGCCAGCATTGCCTATTCGACCCCTGTCCTCAGAGGTGACACAGTCAGTGCCAAGAGAGCGGAGGCAGTTCACTCTTGTGGGCTTTGGGGCTACGCCCTCCTTGTTTTTTTACCATTTTTCTTTATTATACTAACAGTTTATAATAATCTGTTATTTGCTAATAGTAAAAAAAAACAAGCATTGATAAAGCCAGTAGGTCTCGCCTTAAGCACTTATAGGCTCCGCCAATGGTCTTTAGCGATGCTGCACATCATCTCTGATACTGTACAGCATGATCAAAGGAAGAAAAAAAACTATGAGGCAGCAGCCTATGTCATTTTGAGGCACACGCACTATGTATTTGTGCAGGAAATGTTTTCTTTTTTTCTACAGATCTAAGTAGCATCAATAGATAAAGAGAATGTTTCTTAAGCGGGGGTGGGGAAGCAACATGGGAAGTGGGGAAGGAACATGAGGGCGGTGGGGGAAATGGGAGTGGGTGGGGGAAAGCAACTGGGAGGCCGTGGGGTGAGGTGGATCAAAAACAAATGGAAAAAAGGAGAGCAATGGGAGTGGGGAGAAAAGTAGATGGGGTAGGGAGAAAAGCAGACAGGGTGGGGAGAAAAGCAGACAGGGTAGAGAGAGCAACTTGCAGCTGGGTGGCAATAGCAAGCACATGGGCAAGAAAGCAATCCAGGAAAAAAGCACACAAGGGCAAGCACACCAAGGAGGGCGGTAGAAGGAAGCTCACAGGGGAGAGAGAGAGGGCCGTGCAGAGAGGAGAAGAGACGAGAAACACACTGGGGAGACAGCTGGAATATATATTCACTATTGTGGAGTGCTTCAGACAAAACAAAAGAGTTGGCCCTAAAAGTGAGCAGAGGAAGCATAGACGACAGTCAGTCAAAGAGATTGTAGAGAGACTATGCTCCATCTGAGGCACAAACACAAGATGGCCAAGGCAAGACAACTAATAGGAAGCAAGTCAATGGAGTGATGTTAAAGGAAACCAATGGCAAGTAATAGACAGGCTGCACGTCCCTCTGTGTTCTTGGCAACCCCACAATATATCTTTTGCAACCAGGCAGCTTTCGTTGTCTGGTAGGCTCGACCTAAGATATAGAGCACAAGAAACTGAGGTAAGTATAACAAAATGCTTTAACATATCTCTTGTGTGCATGTGTGCAGGTGAGAATAAGTCTGTGTGAGAAAGAGTGTGTATGTGTGTGTATGTGTGTGGATTTGTGTGAGTGCATTTGAGTGGATAAGCAAGAGTGAGAGCAAGAGTGAATGCACAAGAGTGAGTGAGAACGAATGAGTAATTGCAAGTAAGTGAGAAGGAATGAGTGAGAATGAGTGTGAGTGACTGACTGTAAATGAGCATCAGTGAGAATGTGGTTTTATACACACAAGTCTGCCATTAAACCTAGCTTACTAGAGGTAGTCTTTGGCTTATAAAGTCAACCATTCAAAATGCTAGTGCTGGCATACCTGTGACAAAATACAGACACTGACATACCAGAGGTAATACTTATCATATGAGACACACATAGCAAATGGCGAGCACAGGCATACTTGAGGTAATTCTTGACATAGAGGCACCTGTGGAAAAACTCTGATGGTGGCATATTGGAGAACATTCTTTGCCTATTGGGCACCCATAGCAAACTGCTGGCACTGGCACAATCAGGGTAATTCTTGGCATGAAGAAGGACGACCACGGTCCATGGGATGGGGCAAACATGACAAAATGCTGAACGCATACCAGAGGTAACTTTTTAAAATAAGGATCACCCATGGTATATGGATGGCAGTAGTGGCAACATTCTGGCACTGACTTATTGTATGTAATTTCTTGGATAACGGACATCCATGCCTCAGTGGGGACACCAGTGTTCCTTCTAAGGTGCATGCCTGGGTGGCCTCGCATACTAGCATTAACCTCAGTGCAGGGGGCTTACTACAGTGTTCCCTCAAAGGCGCGTGACTCAGCGGCCACTTATACTAACATAACTTTCGTGCACAACAGTGTACATTAAAAAGGTTTTCCCAGGTGAGCCGGAGCAGAGGCCTATCATGCCTGTAAAAGAAACAAAAGAGGGATTGAAAGCAACACAAAAGGAAGGCACTTCCCTGTGTGCCAGGTGGTGACATTTTCGCAGCTGCAGGGCTTCTCCTTATAGTTTGTGAACAAGGCCTAGCTGTCTACATAGCTGATTGTATTCACAAAAATGTTCCTGGTGCCTTTTGACATCAATGCAATATATCATGCCAGAGACAATTGTGTTTTTTCTTAGATTCTGTTTATCTGGGATGTGGAACTCCAAACACAGTTTTGGAAACCTATTTACTATATTCATTACAATAAGAAAATGCATACCCAACCTAATGCTTTGTAAATACTGTATATATATATTTTTCTCATTCTTCTCTTTTCACCTGTACTTTATTCATCTTTTCACCGAATTTCTTGTTTCTATGTAAGGCACTCTGGCTTTAAAAAAAAAATTTTTTTAAATATTTTTATTTGCATCAATGGGAACAAAAAGAAAAACCATAAAAAACAATAAATGTCTACATACAGTTTAGCAAGATCAGTGAATTAACATTTCCAATGCAAGAGGATACATAAATCATAGACACAGTAGAGGCCAACCAGAAAAATACTAAAAAAACAATAAAAGAATAGAAATATACTGTTATTAGGACATTATTAATCCCCACATTCTGTCGACTTTCCTTTTCGTCTGCAAACCCCTTGTAGCAGCAAGAGCAAGCTCCATGTTATATATTTCCTTAACCACTCCATAACCGTTGGTGTTTTTTTGAACCCAAGCTCTAGCAATAACCAGCCTTGCACATGTAACTAAAATGTTCAACAAGTCACATAATACCCTATTACCCCCAGATATACCCACCAACACATCCATTGATGAAACTGTAATAGGACGAGCAAGTCTATCAGAAACAACTTTAGTTATTCCATCCCATAATTCAATAAGATGCGGGCAGGAAAAGAACATGTGAATAATATCAGCACCACTTAGATCAACTTTTGGGCATTTCGTACGGTCACTGAAGTTATTATTTGTTGCCCATTTAAGAATTCTCTCTGGGGTATGATAAAGTTGGCATAGGTTTTAAACAACTGTAATTTAAGACTGGAAGAGTGAACTGACACATTTAAGCTATTAAGAGATGAAGTAATCAAATCTGATGGTACATTCATTGCCAGCTTTCTACTCCATTCCTCAGCTAATTTTGTGATGTCGTTAATAATGTAGCCAGAAAAGATCTTATACCCTATACTAATCAGGGCTTTATCTGCTTCTCTATAGATACAATTCCAAACCTCAGAATCTGATATAGTAGTAAACTCTAATTTCCTCACTAGGTAATCCTTAATCTGATAGCATTTAAACCGAGCCACCTCCGGCAAATTGTAACACATCTTCAGTCGTTCATATACCATAAATCCTTTGTGGTCATATAGATCACCCAATAGTTTAATGCCAGAGTCTGATAGTAAACGACAACCTGAGTCGTGAAAAATTGCGGGTAGACCCGGATTACATCACAAGGGTGTTTTATAATGAAAAAGAGAGACCTTACTCTTAACCAAAGTGGAGCGCCAAATATTAACTGTATCTCGTACCGTCTTGAACTTTACTCGTTTAAAGTAAATGGGGTTATTTAGCCTATAAAGAAACAAATTAGCATCCCGTCCTAACAAGAATCTATGAAAATATAAGCATTTATCAGGGATCAGCAGGCTACGAAAACGAATCAGAAAAGCCGACCAGTAATAAAGTTTAAAATCCGGGAGAGCCAGTCCTCCTTGATTAAAAGGAAGTTTAAGTGAGGACACAGCCCACCGGGCTTTCTTATACCCCCATATAAAACTACTAATAATACCCTCTAATCTGAGAAAATAAGAATTGTTTACCCGTAAGGGAATCGAACGAAAAAAATATAAATATTTTGGTAATATTTTCATCTTGACCAGGTTTATTCGGCCAATAATGCTAAGCGGTAACTTATGCCACTTCTTAAATAGCATAGCAGTCTCTTTTAATAATGGTTCATAATTCAATGCCACAATTAAATCAATATGCGAGGAGATTTTAACCCCCAAGTAAGTTGCTACATCACAAATTCCTAAAACCGGTGCTGGCGGTTGATGGTTCATAATAATCTGAGTTTTGCTGGTATTGAGTCGATAGCCTGAAACTAAGCCATATTTCCCTGCTTTTACTATAATACCCTTCATAGCTTGAGGCACATTGGAAGAAAAAACTGCAACATCATCTGCATACACAGTAATATCAAGAGCGTTTGAACCGTTTAAAAAAGGGCAGATTAAAGCCTGGCTCTGAAGTGCAATCAAAAAAGGATCCATACCCAAAACAAATAACAGGGGTGATAAAGGACACCACTGACGTGTCCCTCTCCTGATTGAAAAAGTAAAGGAGCAATTTCCCATGTAACATACCTTGCCCATAGGATTATCATACAGCGATTGGATCCATCTCAAAAATTGGCCTTTGATACCAAACGCCTGCAATGCAGCCCATAAAAAGCCCCACCCCACTTGGTCAAATGCCTTCTCTGCATCTAATAAAATCATACAGAGTGGGGTAGACTGGGTCCGTGCAGCATCAAAAGCAGAGACAGCCATATTAATATGTGCTGTAGTATCTCGTTTTGGGATAAACCCATTTTGCTGGGAGGATACAAGCTGAGACATTACTGGTCCCAACCTAGTTGCCAATATTTTTGCAAAAATTTTAGCATCACTATTAATGAGCGAGATGGTCTATAGGAGCCTCTCTCCTGAGGTGGTTTGCCCTTTTTAAAAAAAAATAATAATTTGGGTTAGGTTCCAAGACTTTGGTGCCTGCTCCCCATTGCCAATAGCATAAATCACTTTAATTAATAGCGGTATTAGTTCCTCTATACAATATTTAAATAATTCCAAAGGAATGGAATCCTCACCTACAGCTTTGCCAGCTGCTAAGGAGTTGATAGCATTTCTAATTTCTGCCGTTGTAATGTCTGCCGCAAGTTGATCAAATTGTTCAGGCTCCAAAGTTTTGACTCTGTTTACCGCTATATAATTTTTAATATTATCCTCCGTAACTACGGTTTCTGGTGTATAAAGATTTTGATAGAACAATGCAAACTGTTGCAATATTGACTTGGGATCTAAAAATAATTGGTAATTATCCCTTTTAATTTCTTTAATAATATTCTGAGATCGAGCTTCAGCCACTTTATAAGCTAATACTTTACCAATCTTATCGCCATTTTCATATTGGTCAAGTTGATATTTCTTTAGTTTACTAATACTCTTAGCCCTGAGAAGATTTTTTAGAGCTGCTTTAAGTTCAATTAATTTGAAGCTTAATGTATCCAAATTCGTTACCCCAGTTACTAAAGCTTCAGATATTTGATGTTCAACATTGAGTATTTCCGCAAGCATTTTCTCATTTTGGCATCGGCGCTCTTTATTTTGCCGCCATATAAACGGTGGGGTGAATCCCCGTATACTTGCTTTACAAGCATCCCATACTGTCAAAGGTCGAGCAGAGTGTATATTTATGTTAATAAATTCCTTTATATGCTCTTTGAGTTGGTTCACAAAATTAAAGATCCATGAATAAATATCTGGGAAATGAGAAAAGGCGAGGAGAAGATTTCACAGTTGTAACCTCAAATGTTAAAGAGATCGGATTGTGGTCCGAAGTTACCCTTGGACAAATTGCCATAGAGCTAGTTCCGAGAATAGAATCTGAGACCCAAACCATATCTATGGGTGAGCATAATTTATGTGCTGCGGAATAGTACGTGTAGCCGGCCACATTGGGGTGTAAATATCTCCAAGCATCTTTAAGAAGATGAATTGCTGCCAGATCTATAATTGCAGCCCTAGTTTTCCTCATTCTCTGAAATGAGCTTTTTCTGGTAGTATCTAAATTATAATTCATAATACAATTTAAGTCCCCAAGCACAATGTATTCCCCATCCCATGCGAGCAGTTCCATATTAATCTGGTCAATAATTTTTGGCTCATCCTGATTTGACGCATAGACCCCACATATTGTATACTTACAGCCTTCCAATATTATCTGTACGATTGCCCACCTGCCCGCCTTATCAGTTAATGTTTTACGTATTTCAACCTTCAAATGTTTATGTTTTAGTATCGCCACCCCCCGGATTGAAGCATTAAATTCAGTACACACCATAATGTCGTATCCCAGTTGTTTAAGCAATTTTTTATCCTTCTATGCTACGTGAGTCTCAGTGATAACCACAATTTGAGGATTATATATCTTAAGTTCCTCATACACAAGATTCCTCTTAATCCTGCTATTTAAGCCCGCCACATTCCATACTACCAACCATTTTACTTGATACATTTTATAGAGTATATTTTCCTATCTATAAAGCCTCTACAGTAAATCAAAGCAACCTTTCGATACCTCACATTTATATCGTTTTTTAGCCCCCTGATGCATTTTTTACCCCAAGAAATACCTCCCCCTTCCCCACCCCGCACACCACCCCACCCCTACCGTATAGCTACCTGTAGACCGGCTGCCGCTATACTGGCAGCCAAAGAGCGGAATCAGCCGCATAGAGGATCCGGGTATTCAAATAAAATTTCAAATAAACAAGACCGTGCTTAGCAATCGCTATTGCTTTATACTTTATACTGCCTTCTGGGCCGATAAATCAAACGAGAAAAATAGAAGAAATAACAATAAATCCCAGAATAAACACCCAAATTTCACACAAGGATTCCGTGCACTTTCTCCTGTTATAACATTATTGAAAAAAGGAAAAGATTGAAGTATTTAAAACAAAGCATTATTCAATGTCCATTTTTTCATAATTTCCAAGTAGCCAATGCTCGTTCCACCTCATTCTCTTCCAGGAAATAGTAAGAGCGGACATTTTTTATTACTTTCAGCTTAGCTGGTTCTTACAAGAAAGCTTGGCCACCCAATTCCTTTATCGGGTCAATAAATTGTTTCAGTTTCCAACGTCGTTCCAAAGAGAGTTTACTTAAATCAGATCTATCAAAAAAAGTAACTAGATCAGTGGTAACTGGAGTGTTTGGTCGCGCTTTTAATGAGATAGCTTGGCGGAGCAGAAAGTTACCTATACATATCAGAATTGGGCGGGGGTATTTACCGCCCTTATTTCTTTGAAATAGTGGGAGCCGATGGGCGCGTTGTATCTGCGAGTCCCAATCCCAATCTGATAATTCAGGAAAAGCTTTTTGAAATAATTGAACAATGAATGCCCTAGGATCAGCTCCTTCGGCCCCTTCCGCAATTCCAAATATGCGTAGATTCTGTCTGCGTTACCTATTTTCTAAATCTTCAAGTTTGACTTGCATTTGGAATAGTTGAGCCGCATGTTTATTCACAGCTATTTCAGAGCGAAGTGACTTTTCCTCTGTTAAAACCACTCTTTGCTGAAGCTCTTCCATATCCTGGGAGATGGCTCCAAGTTTACACAACATTTCTTGCAGAGAAGATTGAGTCTTATTACTATCTTCCCTCATCTGCTGATAATGAATCTTGGCCTCCTGTTTTTGTTCATTTAATAGTTGCAAAATCGTCTGAAATGATGACGACACCTCCCCTTGAAGGGTCCAATCCACCGGCAAAAATGAAGAATGCTCATCTAAAGCAGATTCTTTTGTTAGTTCTGCACTCAAAGCCATCCCAAGACCTGCCTCAGCTGAATCTCCTGTATTTGCTGCAATCTGTAAGACGGTAGTGGTAGTGGAAGAGAATGTACTGGGAGTTTCCACAGACGCTATTGGTGCAAGGATTATCGCTGGCTGAGAAGCCAGTAAAGAAGAAGAGGAGACTTCCACTAAACCTTCTGTTTGGGACCCGGCAGATCCTGCCAGTCCACTGATACCAGTGTAGGAACTGTAGTAGCAGTTGCAAGGGGAGAGGTAGGAATGGAAGTGATTTGTGGGTTTTGGGTTACAGTGAGTACATCAGCTACCCGCTTGATAGAACACGCAGAGCCTGTTTTAATTCTATCACAGCATTAAGACCACTTACATCCCCCAATGAAGCACCCGTGTCAATAGGGCTATTTCCTGAAATTCTCATAGCCATTGATTTAATGCCACCTTTAGCTTGTACCCATTGTCTGATAGGGCTGTTTTCTGCTATCGCCTTCATAGTAGTGGGTTTAGGTTTATTTATGACCTTCTTAATCTTATTCTTGGTTTTGTTTTTTAACTTTTTAATACTGATAGCTTTATCTTTATCTTTAGTTGAAGATGAAGGTGTATTGTTGCCCAAATAGGAAAAGTCACAGTACTCCTCATCTGTCTCAACACCATCCACATTTTCCAGACACTCAGCCCCTAGAGTTTCCTTTATTTCTTTTACCCCCTCTGTTTCCATACTGAGCCCCACTTCAGCTAGCACTTTGTCTGTTATAATAGATGAGGCTTGAGTAGATTGTGTAAATTGTTTATCATTTACACTAAGATTTTCCGCAGATTGTGTCTCTAAGTGAGTTGGAATTATATTGATAGTTGCTAATGAAGATATAGTTTGAGTAGTCGAGGCAAGAGAGCCAGTATCTGCTCCAGTTTGAAAGTTAATAGCAGTTTTAGCAAACGGGGCACGGTCATTTAATGTATTACTCACATTCGCGACATTAGCATTGTCCACTTTAGCTCCCATTGCGGCATTCATTCTCTGGCTCTTCCCTTTATCTACAATGTTGCTCCCTGTTTCAGACATCAATAAATTAGCTTCCGTTGGTAGCAATAAAGTATCATCAGATGCTGAGTTAATCTTAGAAACTCCCGCTCTCTCCCCCAGTTTCTCTTGCCTACCCGTAACTTTCTTGCTTGCATCGAAAGTCATCTCAGACGTAGCCGTTTGAGATTCCAATATCGCTGTCACGCCACCAATATTTCCAGCAGGATCTGGGTCCGTGGAATTGGTTGTCGTCGTCGACGCTTGTTTAGCTGCCGTTGTTGTCATCCGGGTGCTTCGTCCTTGAGGCTTCAGCGCCATCCCCACGTAGTTCGTTATCGCTGCAACCGTTGGTGAGGAGGAGCGCCGATAGACCTGTAGGCCAAACCAGCTGACCGCAAACCAGCCCTTCGATGCCCCAGAGGCTAGGCGCGGTAGTCGAATGAAGCGGAGTAAACTCCGCACTCGGCTCTCAATCAGCCGAAATTGCAGCATCTGCCCAAGTTCTGGCCACGCTTCACTGCCACTCAGCCTCCGTAGTCGAGCAGCTCCAAGCCGTGCCGTGACCGCAATGCGCTTTCTCACCCCAAGAGTCGGCTGCACGCAAGCAGTATACTTGCAATCAACCTTTACCTCCCGCTACGGTAAGTGAGCCGCCAAGCAAAATCCTGATAGTTCACACTTTACTAGTGATAAAGTACGATGTCGCAAGTAGAGCAAAATCAGCGAAAAGCACGGTCCGACATGATCACAGCCCGGACCTCAGCCAGCGTTCCTCCGCACTGGCGGTGTCAATCTGCCATTTTGGACCCCCGCAAGGCACTCTGATGCTGCAAGAGCCCTGTATACAGTTGTCAAAACTACAAATTATTTAAAATAAAACCATACACTACCTGGTGCGGTTGCAAACTCCCATTTTCCTATGGGAGCATTTGCTGCGGCCATACACCGGCCGTAGCCCATGCTCCCATAGAGAAATGGGAGTATGTGTAAATCCTTGCACCATGTGGCAGGCATCTCATGGTGCATGCCACATGGCGCAGAGATTCACAGGGGGGCACCATAAGGGCCCCCTTGGTCCACAGCCAGAGGCTGCAGGGTGAAGGGAACCCTGCTAGGAGGTCCCCAATGTCACTTTCTGACAGGCTTTCCATGTCGGAAAGCCTGACATGGAAAGCCTGTTGGAAATCAACATCATAATCCCAACTGCAGAACCGCTGTCCATTGGTATTACATTCCAGTCTTCGACTGGCCAACAGGTTCAAGACCCGTCGGAATCCAGCAAGAATGACTGTCCACTTTCACTTTCGACCGCCTGCATCGTAATGCGGCAGTCGAAACTGAAACCACGATGAAACTTGGAAAGCCTCCGACCTGTGGTCGGAGGCTTTCCGGGTCTCATCGTTATAAGGCCCTAAGTAAAAAAAAGGGAGCATTCAAGCATACTGTTGGAAGCTGTCTGCCTTTTCCTTGGGAAGAGATCTTATCTTAACAGTGAATGGGGCTTAAACAGTGTGAACAGCTTTAGTAGAAGTATCGTAAATGCATGGAGCCAGAGAAAGATAACAAGAAAAAAAGTTCCACACAAAAGCAAATGAACAAAGTAATTGGGCACTGGGAACTGAGAAAAGCCCTTTTTAAGATTTATTTATTGAGTTTTATATAGCGCTGGCTAGATCCGGAGGTATCAGAGCGCTTTACATGAGGAACATGCTTACAAAGTTACATCAGTTTCTGGAGCTTAGTTACAGGAATTATATTGGTACAAAAGCATAGCATAAACAAGAGGAAAAAAATAGGCAAAGGAATAGAAGGATAGGGGAGAGAGGGAAGGAATAGATGAGGTAGGGGAGAATAATGAAGGGAGAGGAGGGGGAGGGTATAGGAGGCACAATGGGGAAACAAGGAAAAACAGTGTCTGACGTCCGGCTGGGTAGGTGACGGCCGAGGGGTGAACGAATGCCAAACTCCTCTATAGCTGCGTGGGACAGCTCCACTGGTCATCACCAGGTTGCTCGGGCACCGCAGTACATGCAAAGAAGGTCATAGTTTCCGCCTAAAGGGGCATAGTCCAAAAAGTTCCATTGAGTGCGCCAGTCACGGTGTACGGTGCTGTGCTCCAGAGGTAATGGGGTGAAAACCCAGGCCTCCGCTGTGTGAGACTCCCTAGTCGCTGTAGACTCTCTCAGAGGGGTCTCTGAGACTCCAGGATATAAATGCTGGATCCCTCCCCAAGAAGGGGAGAAAGAGTGCTTTGGAAAGGGGCACACTCATGGTGGCCATTATTAGAAAATTGGTGTGACAGATGTCCCCAGAGGCGACAATAATGACCTAATTTCGCATCCATGTATATGTTATATGAGTACTAGTTCCCAAACTGCCTCTCAGCCTCCAGATCCTGGTTTTCAAGTGCGTCTCCCACCCCTCCCCCGCTGGCGTCTCTTCAGTGTGCTCACTATGCTTGATTTCCTTCATTAAGTCAGGCTGTTGTTCTATAGATGATAGTTGGTAGATGTCAGGTATGAGCTCGTAGGTGCTTCGTGTATTTGAGGAGGGCAACTATTATACACTATTATATCCATAAAGCGATAATGAACGCTAGATAAATATGTAGTGCAGTTAAGTGTCCGTTAAGTTATGGTGGTGTTTGACTGGATTAGCAATCTCTTATTGAGGTGAGTGGTGCTGAAGCCCTTTCTGGATCTGTTGATGCTGCTGGTATTTGCTGGTAGTAGGTGCTGCCAGCAGATGTTAGATGATATTAGGTAAATATGTGCGCTCTTGGTAGCTCTGGGAGGTACAGAACCTGTTGGCCACAATATAATGTAGAGCTAGGCTGGTTTAATAAAATTTAGCTGATTCTTCATTTTTAGGTGTTCATGTTGGTGGATTGTCTACACATAACTCTGGTTGTAGAACAGGTCATTCCATTTTAAAATCGGTAACAGAGTCAGGTAAGTATGTTAGATTTTGAGTAAAGATTGTGGAGCAGGACACTCCATTATAAAGTCAGGCAACAGAGTCAGGCAAGCATGTTAGTTCTTGAATAGAGATACCACAGTAAGGAATTCTATGTCAGGAAGCGAAGGCGAGGATTATGCTTTGCCTTTCTTCATTTTATTGATAGCAATTTAAAAGAAACAGAAAAAACACAGGCTGCCAACTACATGTATATAATCACAAAAGAGGGGTGAGGGTCAAATAAGTTTAGACTCTGCCACCCAGAACCCACAGAGACCTATAATTGTACACACAAGATGGGTGGGTAGAGTAAATAACAAAACAATATATACTAATACAACGAAAAATAGAGAAAGCCCCAATAGGGCAAATCACTCTATTTGAGAAAACTGCCCTCACTCACATACCAAGGTATGTGACATGCTTCATCATTGGGCCTGCTTACAATACGCCCTGGTGTACCCCACACAGGACGGAGCATAAGGGAGGGGGGAAAAATAATAAATTTCTCTTAACACAACATATAGTCAAAACAGACTGAACGAACACAACACTTAACACATCAATATGGTGAAATCGTGCAAACACAAAGTGTTTTCAACCGAAAAGTGCGACAAAAATGTGCAGTATGAGGAGTGATTTAAAACTGATTAAAGGTGTCAACCAGAATACAACCTTTATTAGACTTTTCTTGGCACCTCTACCAGGATTAAAAATAAGTGAACAAAGGATGGGAAAGCGCCTTCAGGAGATAATTAGGAACCTCAAGGCTTCCCTCCTACCACTGCCAGAGTCAACATGTTTCGACCGCTCTTGATACGCCTGAAAGGTCACTCCGGTCTTCTTCAGGACCGTCGCATTCGGTATCACTCAGGGTTCCCCCGTATTTCGGAGAAAAATTATTACCCCAACAGGGAGGTAGGTCCAATTAATCCATACCACTTCTGTACAATATGTGGAGAGTGTCCCCTCAAATGCGGGAGAACATTCGTGAGTTTATGTCATTTATGTACTCGTACTGGTGTCCGGTGTAGAGGACGCCAAAGAACACAATCGTTCTGAAGGCTTGTCCTGGCTTTATCTTTCACGACCCGTGGCACCGCGTGGATCCTGAGAACCTACCACTGATGAACTTCTAGGATAACTGTGCATAGCTGCAGCTAATAAATTTGGTTTTCTACGCTAACAGAGTATTCTGTGTCTCTGTACAGCAAGGCAGGTGAACTCGGAGATTTCAGGCGTGCCCTGCACCGCCAGGCCCTTAAAGGCCCGGTTCTTCAGCCTTTCTTCATTTTATTGACAGTAATTTAAAAGAAACAGAAAAAACACAGGCTGCCAACTACATGTCTCATGAGGCACAGCAGTAACCATGGAAGCCAGTCCACCAATCACAGTGCAGCCGAATCCATAAAGTAACTCCGTCGCTGAAGTCCGTCCTCTTTCTTCATTTGCTGCCCCTCAGTTAAGTCCCTGTGCATTATAACTGCGTTTTCAGGATGTTGTGGTGGCAGTTTATGTTGTGACAGCTTGCGCTTGTTGTATTGTTGTGGCGGGTTTCTCCAGCTGTGTAGCAGATGCGGGAGGCTGTGGCTTGAGCGTCTTGTGCATGCGCATGCGCTGTGTGGTGCCGTTTCTGATGAGATGCGCTGCCGGTGCGTCTCCTTCACCACAGTGCCCTTTGCGCCCATGTGGGGATAACGCTCTGAGGCTTCTGGTGCTTCGTTTCTTTTGTTGTTCTGTCTATCCCCCCTGGCACTGACACCGCTTTGCGATACGTTTGAGGGCTTTGCCCAAATTTAAATTTGGTGGTCTCTTTTGTTTAAAAAATAAATAAAAATTCAAGCTTTTATTTATACTGCTTGGGACACCTTCTCTATATAAAGAATTTTTCTTTGAGGCACTCGTGTTGGGGGGAACCCTTGATATTTTACTAGGGTGTGTTTGTGTATGGGTGCCCGACCCTCATTAAATATGCAGTCTTCTGACCATGACTATATTTCTGCTCCCTCTGCTGAGGAGCAGCGCCCCTAGGCACACACTCCTGCAGAGGTGAACAAGCTCCTTTCTTCGGCCATCGTCCAGGCGCTTGCACCTCTGCAGGACAGCGTTAACAAGTTGTATGACCATGTTTTCAAGACCGGCTTTGGGATTCTGGGAGACAGTGGGGCTGGGCCTAGTGGCATTCACTCTGTAGTGCCACGTAAGGCCGTTAAGCGTGACGCGGGGCACCTGGAGGGCTTCAGCAAGCTTGCTGAGGTCTTTCATAAGAGTGCACGCACACTGCGAAGCGCACCCTACCGGGAGGACGACTTACCCGGCTATACTGGTGGCGAGCCCACCCCAGACTTTGACCCTGAGGAGGGTTTTCCCGAAGGCGGAGAGGGTGAGGATGAGGAGGTGTTTGAGGATATCGACAATTCATCTGATGTTTGATTCAGGCAGGTCTTGGCGCCCACGGTCTTCTTGCTCTGATGTTGGTGATGGGGATCAGGTTCACGCTGATATGTTTGACCCTACCTGTATCTTTCATCCTGATTGGGTCCCTGATTGGGTCCCTGATAAGAAAACGGCGGATTATGTTGCCGCAAAGATTAGACAACCTCTTTCTCAAGAGGTGCGATCACGTCATAGGTCTAAGTGTCCTAGACCGTCTCTCCTCAATGCTGTTGCTAGTACCCCTGAGTTGGACCCCAAACTTTGCACCTTTTTTGCGAAATACATGAAGGATCCTGAAAAGGGTATAGACTGTTCCTGGAGGGCTTGTCAGGACAAGCGTCTTGATGTTGTGGGACCACTAACTAAAATTATTGAATTGGCGGAACAGTCCCGAGAGTCAGGTCTTCCACTCCCAACGGATGATGTTGCGGGTTGGGCGCAAAGGGCAATGTGCCTCTTGGGCAATGCCTATCGTGCGCTCTCCGCTGAGCGTCGCCGTTTCCTCCTTTTGAAAATTGACCCCAAGCTGGGTGAGCTGTCTTCCTCCGAGGCGGGTTCTGTAGCTCAGGGTAATCTCTTCGGTGACCCTTTCGTTAAGGGGCTAGGGAAGTTTGTGGCCACCTTTTCTGCCCTGGATAAGGCTCAGGCTTCCATGAAGAAGATATTCCCTAAGAAGGTTTTTGGTGGGGCTGGACAAGGCAGGGGTCACTCTTCCGGCCGGCAGTTCAACCAAGGTCCCAATAGAGCCCAGGCGAAATGAAATAATGGATGGAACGAAGGCAGACAAGGAACCTTCTATCCTTCCCGCGGAGGCAAAGGACAAGGCAGAGGCCGTGGTGGCAACCAGAATTCCCAAGGATTCAATGGTAAGCTTGGAAATCCTCTCTCCTGTTCGTCTGGGGGGCAGGATTTCTCTGTTTCTGGCAAACTGGGCGGATTTACCATCAGATCCTTGGGTGTTAGAGACAGTCCAAGGTTTTCACATAGAGTTCTACGGGTCTCCCGTACAAACTTCTCGTCCTCGCCCTTTGGTTTTTTCAGACTCCGAGACCGACCTGATAGATCTCGAAGTTCTAAATCTTCTTTCAAAAGGTGCTATTGCCCTCTCCCATCTTCATCCGCGGGGATTTTTAAGCAATCTCTTTCTGGTCGAAAAGAAAGAAAAAGGCTTCAGACCAGTTATCAACCTCAGGTCGTTCAACGAGTGGTTGGTTTATCGCCACTTCAAGATGGAGGGCATCCATCTGCTCAGAGATCTCGTCCTGCAGGACGATTGGTTGGTGAGGTTGGACATCAAGGATGCCTATCTGTTGGTTCCCATCTTTCCCCCTCATTGCAGGTTTCTGCAATTTCAGTGGAAGGGTCCGACTTACGAGTTCAAAACTCTTCCCTTTGGTCTCTCCTCAGCTCCTTGGTGTTTTACCAAGCTTCTTCGCCCTGTGGTGGAACATCTCCACACCAAGGGCATTCGGCTGGTAATTTACCTGGACGATATCCTGCTCATGGACCAATCCAGGGATCATCTTCTTCTTCACCTTCAGATAACTATTTCCCTATTACAGAATCTGGGGTTTACCATCAATGTCCAGAAATTGGACCTGGTTTCCCAACAGAGCATGATCTTTCTAGGCTTTCGCATCGACACGAGGGATGCCACCTTGAATCTTCCTTCTCAGAAGATTTCAAAGATCAAGAAGGAGATTCGACAATTTCTCCGCCTGGACAGGATCTCCCTTCGGCAGCTGGCCAGGATTGTTGGTTTACTATCGTCCTCGATTCAAGCCATCTTTCCGGGTCCTCTGCACTACAGGGCCCTGCAGAGGTTGAAAGCCTCTCACCTTCGCAGGGGTCTCACTTATTCGGCATTGATCTCCCTTTCCTGGGAGGCCAAGTCGGAACTTCTTTCGTGGATGGATCATATGGAGGCCTGGAATGGGCAAGCAATCTTCGGTTCCCGTCCGGATCCTGTGATAGAGTCAGATGCCAGTCGCCTGGGCTGGGGTGCCAGATGCGGCACTCTCTCGGTAGGAGGCCGGTGGACGGAGGAGGAACTCCTTCTCCATATCAATTGCCTGGAACTTTTGGTGGATTCCTTTGCCATTCGATCTTTCACGACCAACAGAGTGTCCTGTTGTGTCCTCCTCAAGATGGACAACACGACGGCGGTGAGGTACATCAATCGCCTTGGAGGTACTCATTCAAAGATTCTGGTGGATCTAGCCAAGGATTTTTGGCATTACTGCCTCCACCGTTCAAATTTCGGTGACGGCGGAGTATCTCCCGGGTGATCAGAATTGTGTGGCGGACTGGAACTCCAGGAATTTCAGGGATACCAGCGATTGGAGACTGGATCCCAGAGTGTTTTCTCAGATTGTGCCTTCCTCTAGTGGATCTCTTTGCTTCCAGATGGAACGCTCAAGTTCCCAGATTCTTCAGCTGGAAACCGGATCCGGGAGCAGAGGCTGTGGACGCCTTCCTCCAGGATTGGTCGGGGATTCCAACTTACGCCTTTCCCCCCTTCCTTTTCATTCAGAGAGTTGCAGTCCAGGTCCGCAGACAGAGAGCCTCTTTGATCCTGATCACTCCAATCTGGAGAGCCCAAATTTGGTTTCCCTCCCTTCTCGAACTATCTTGGGACAGACCTCTTCGGTTACCGTCTTTCAACAAGATCCTCTCAGATCCTCTAGGACTTCCTCATCCCTTGTTCTCCAAGGCCATCTACATCTTATGGCTTGGAGGATTTCCGGAGACAGTGGACTGACGTCTCGCTTTCAAGAGAGGCTGAACTCCTCATCCAACAGGCTTGGGCCCCAGGTACTACCAAGCGGTACAGATCAGCTTGGAGACAATGGGTTTGTTGGTGTGTGGCGAAACACCTGGATCCCATGGGCGCCTGCGTTGCCAATGTTGTGAACTTCCTTTCAGAGCGTTTTCACCAGAATTTGGCTTATTGCACTATCAACTCTTTTAGATCAGCCATTTCTGCTGGTCACTCCCCGGTGGATGGGGCTCCGGTTGGGGAGCACCCGTTGGTTTGTAAACTTTTGAAAGGCATTCGTCTTTCGCGTCCTCCGGAGCCTCGTTACTGAGGCCTCTGGGACGTTAATGTGGTCCTTCATTTTCTCTTATCCTGGCAAGATAATGATAACCTTTCCCGGAAGGAGATTTCAGCTAAGCTCGCTATTTTCCTGTGTCTTATTTCTTGGAAGAGAGTGTCAGATGTCAGGGCCCTTGACATTTCTGCCCGTGTTTTTCCCCGGAAGGGGTTATTTTACCATCTCCAGAAGGACAAAATCAAGTACGAGGTCAGTAACATATCCTGCTTTTCCAGACTCTCCTAAATTATGTGTTGTTAGATGCCTAAAATTTTATAAAGATATGACTATGGAGATTCGCCCTCCGGGTGAACGGCAACTTCTGATTGCCCTCAAAAAAACGGTTCATACGGTTTCTTCCCCTACCATTGCTAGGTGGGTTAAATGGATCATGACTGAATCTTGTATTGATGTCAGGCACTTTGGAGCTCATTCCACTAGGGGGGCAATGGCCTCCAAAGCTGTCCTGGTAGGTGGCGGATTGGAGGACATTATCAATGCGGCTGATTGGTCTTCGGAATCTACTTTTAAAAAGTTCTATTTTAAACCAATTCATGGAGCCGCTACGCTAGTGTTAAGTACGCTTTGAACTAGCATAATCCTCGCCTCCGCTTCCTGACATAGAATGAGAAATTTCCTAGTTATCACAAAGGAAAGTTTTAATTCTATTAAGGCCGCGGAGGTGAGGATTATCCCCCCCTGGCTTTTCTAGCCTCCCTCCCTTGCTTGGAGGTTTTGCTGAATATCCTTTTCTTCTTATCAGGAAAGTACTGTTTCTTGTGCATTCTTTTGATATTTTGTGCATTGATCTTGTTTTGTACATTTGCACGCTATGTTTCTAATGCTGTTTATATTGATGATAATGCTTTACATTTGCATTTGTCTGTGCTTTATGGTTCTTCTCTTGCACGAGAATTCCTTTGTCTATAGATTAAAACATTTTCTGCATCCTAGGATCAGATCAGAAGATGGATTAACTGGGATCGACTTAACTTCCTGCAGCGACGAAAGAGGACGGACTTCAGCGACTGAGTTACTTTATGGATTCGGCTGCACTGTGATTGGTGGACTGGCTTCCATGGTTACTGCTGTGCCTCATGGGACATGTAGTTGGCAGCCTGTGTTTTTTCTGCTTCTTTTAAATTACTGTCAATAAAATGAAGAAAGGCTGAAGAACCGGGCCTTTAAGGGCCTGGCGGCGCAGGGCACGCCTGAAATCTCTGAGTTCACCTGCCTTGCTGTACAGAGACACAGAATACTCTGTTAGCGTAGAAAACCAAATTTATTAGCTGCAGCTATGCACAGTTATCCTAGAAGTACATCAGTGGTAGATTCTCAGGAGACTGCCACTTCATTCCGTGGCTCACAGTCTTTTATAACCATATACACCCACAAAAAACACTCCCCATGCACCAAATATTAGCCAATAGGAAAATATTCAAAACAATAACCATGTAACCAGAACGTCCCCCTTGAGTCGTGTTCTTGCCCAACCCCATAAGTCAATCAATGACAGCACCTATAGGTCAATCAATAATGGCAGGACGTGGTTGTGTGCTTCAAAGGACAACTTGAGAAATAGGATAATGCAAGGAAAGAATACCGAAGGCCAACAGATAAGATAAGGCAGGAAAAGAATACTGAAGGCCAACAGATAGTTGGGACAAGGATTAGTCAGTCTAGACAAGGATTAGTCACTTTGGCTAGTTCCTGGAATTGGCTTCACAACAAGGAAGGGGAGGTTATTTGACACGTAGCAGTACAACGGGCAAAAACACTTGGTTTGCCAAGCTGCCTGAGTGAGGGCAACACAAAATGGCGACGGAATATAAAATGGAGTTGAAACTGAATTACCTCAAGGCAAAGCATAATCCTCGCCTCCGAGTCCTTAATAGAATTGAAACTTTCCTTTGTGATAACTAGGAAATTTCTCATTCACTGAACAGATAAGGGATTTGCCATATAAATCGCTAGAATATCTGTCAGATTGCAACAAAGCATGAAGTGGCTCAGTTGGAGGCTTCTAAGGCTAGAGAGTAGCGTATTGTAAGCTGGGCGCCAATTTGTAAGACTGCTGAAGAAACCAAAAGTGCCTGTAAATTGTGGTCACCAAAGCTGATCGTGCTGGTGCAAGATGCACTTCCCCGTGTGCATGAGTTGCAGGTGACACAGTGGGATGCAGAACAAGCAAATGTGCAGCACCCAAGCGGATTCAAGTGCTGGCTGACAGAGCGCAAGTGACACTATTCCGGCCACCATCTTAGGGTTAAGCCTCTTCCTGGATTGCTGGTCTCAGGCCCCAAGTAAGCTTTGTAAAGTTGTATTTTGAAGCAGTACCTTAACCAGAGACTGCTGCAGCTTGAATATTCGTAGAGCGGCCGCACGGGTATGAAATGTGATGTTTAAATCTTCCGCCGACACAGTAAAACCAGGTGCCACTAGCTGTCCACCATTTTGGTTTACTGCGTGGCTTTAATCAACTAAGTTAGCGGCAGGAATTGTGGAGAAATTGGCGCATTTCAATATCCGCCGGTGACATCAAAAGGTGCCGCGCGCCATAGGGATCTGAAGCCTGATGCGGGAACGTCTTGCAGCCTGTACTGCACTCACCTGTGGATCAGGGAGTCAGTTTGGTCTGCCACTGCAGATCTAGGCCGTTATCCAGTTCCTCTCACTATCGGTGGCTCCTGGAGTCTCGCACCTCCCTCTGTGGTGCTCCACTCATCGGCTGCTTCATTAAATCAAGGCTGGTGCTCCTCTTCTCCCACTTGGCCCCAGAGCAAAAGCGGCGACCATACGGCCACGTTTGATTTTACGAGTTAGATGAAATATTCTTACTGTGTGATTAAATAACCTGTGTGACTGCTGCCACCGCCTCTCAAAAGCCCAGGTGTGCACGGCTCACCAGGCTCCCCCGTTCCCGGTACGAGAAGGGCGAGCAGACGACTGCTCGGCCCCTGTTCCCGAGTACAAAAGGCCACAATCGACACTTCCCCACTGATTGCTAGTGTGATTGGAAGTGGTAAGAATTGTCCTGAGGCGAAATAGCCGGGACCGCTTGTATTTTAAAAACGCTACTCTGCAAAACGCTTTTTAAAATTGTATCACATGTTTTTATTGCCTAAATATTGCGCTGACTGATTTTACGAGTTAGATGAAATATTCTTACTGTGTGATTAAATAACCTGTGTGACTGCTGCCACCGCCTCTCAAAAGCCCAGGTGTGCACGGCTCACCAGGCTCCCCCGTTCCCGGTACGAGAAGGGCGAGCAGACGACTGCTCGGCCCCTCCCACCCTCCCGCCATTCCCGAGTACAAAAGGCCACAATCGACACTTCCCCACTGATTGCTAGTGTGATTGGAAGTGGTAAGAATTGTCCTGAGGCGAAATAGCCGGGACCGCTTGTATTTTAAAAACGCTACTCTGCAAAACGCTTTTTAAAATTTATCACATGTTTTTATTGCCTAAATATTGCGCTGACTGATTTTACGAGTTAGATGAAATATTCTTACTGTGTGATTAAATAACCTGTGTGACTGCTGCCACCGCCTCTCAAAAGCCCAGGTGTGCACGGCTCACCAGGCTCCCCCGTTCCCGGTACGAGAAGGGCGAGCAGACGACTGCTCGGCCCCTCCCACCCTCCCGCCATTCCCGAGTACAAAAGGCCACAATCGACACTTCCCCACTGATTGCTAGTGTGATTGGAAGTGGTAAGAATTGTCCTGAGGCGAAATAGCCGGGACCGCTTGTATTTTAAAAACGCTACTCTGCAAAACGCTTTTTAAAATTGTATCACATGTTTTTATTGCCTAAATATTGCGCTGACTGATTTTACGAGTTAGATGAAATATTCTTACTGTGTGATTAAATAACCTGTGTGACTGCTGCCACCGCCTCTCAAAAGCCCAGGTGTGCACGGCTCACCAGGCTCCCCCGTTCCCGGTACGAGAAGGGCGAGCAGACGACTGCTCGGCCCCTCCCACCCTCCCGCCATTTCCGAGTACTAATGGAGCCACTGCCCCGGAAGCGCAGCGGACGGGCGCAGCGGGCGCGCCGTCAGCGCGCCGAAGGCGCGCCAAAGGCAAGCCCGTCTGTGCCCGTCCGTGTCAGTCCGGGGCACGGGGCCACAACTCCTGACCCTTCCCCTGGCCACCCCGATCCTCAGAAGATTAGTGTCACGACATATACAGCCAGTGAACTAAAACTACTAAATACCACGGACACACCACATTCCGGCATGTGTGCACAACTGGACCCTTCGAACACCACGGGACCAGTTAGCTGTCGGAACTGTCACTGGCTGAGCGATCCCTGCCATGGCCCCAGCAAACCAACTACCTCTAACGTGACCTTAAAATGTCTTTTGCTAAATGTCAGGTCCCTCCCCAAACATGCCATTGAAATCTGGGATATTCTCAAAAAGGACCAACCTGATCTAGCCTTCCTGACCGAGACATGGCTAGACAAACATAGCACCCCGGACATCGCCACAGCTCTCCCTGATAATTATAAAATACTCAACCTAAACAGGGAGAAAAAGAAGGGAGGTGGGGTTGCTCTAGTGTTCAAAGACTCACTGACCTGTAGGCAGGAGATAATTACTCAGGCTAGGAGCCATGAAGCAATGGCCTTTACGGTATACATTAACACCACCGTTATACTCGGCGGTGTTATTATTTATAACCCCCCAGGCTGCACCTCCGATTTTAACACCCAGTTCCTGTCACAAGTCATGCCTATATGCCTTCAGAATAAAAACATACTGCTCATAGGAGACTTTAATATCCACTTCGAAGACAGCAACAACCCCCTCACTAGACAACTGACCGAGAATATGGAGATATTACAGCTGCATCAAAAAATCATTCAGCCAACGCATAGGGCAGGACACACCCTTGACCTGCTGTTCTCCAATATCAACGCCATCTCTATCTCCGCTATTAAACCTCTAGTGTGGACAGACCACTCACTGGTCGAGTTCGACCTGCTCCTACCTACAAAAAACCCCAGGTCTTCCAACCAAATAACTATCCATAGGAGAAGCTATGCCAACTTTAAGGTGGAAACCTTTCAGAAACATTTTAGTCACCCTCCAAGCGGTGAACTAGGTACTGATGAAGCAACAGACAGACTTCAGAGCCACATAGCCTCAGCTCTGGAGCACTGCTCAAAGCTCCGTGGCAACGCCAAGCCTAGGCGTACCATGTCTGAAAACTGGTACGGGCCAGATCTGAAGGCACAAAAAAGGAAGTGCACCTTCCTCGAACGCAAGTGGAGACTAACAAAAACTCAAGAGACGAGGGCCATTTACAAAAATGAACTGACACAATACACCAAGGCTATTAGAAAGGCAAAAAAAGACTACTTTTCAAATAGGATCTTGGATAACAAAGACTCCTCGAAAGAGCTTTTTAAAATTGTGAAAGAACTTTGCAGTCCTGCTAACCTCTCGGCCAATCTTACTCCCTCTCAAACAGGCTGCGACAAATTGAATACCTTCTTCGGCGAAAAAAGTAGACAAGATCTATTCATCCTTCCCTAAAGCTAACTCCGACGGCCTGCTGGACCACGAGCCCTCCTCTTCCCAAAACTTCTGCACCAGCTTTGGCCCGTATTCCGAAGAGGAAGTAGGCAAAGCGATGCTCGAAATCAAATCCGGCTCCCCCCTTGACCCCTGCCCTCACCATATCTTTCGTCAACTCACTCCCTTGATCTGCCCTGCTGTCACTCAGCTACTTAATCACTCACTAGAAACTGCAGAGTTTCCATCATGCTGGAAGATCGCCACAGTCACCCCCCTATTAAAAAAAGCTGGATTAGATATCAACAACCCGGCCAACTACAGGCCGATATCCCAACTTCCCTATCTATCAAAAGTCCTAGAGAAACTGGTCAATAGACAACTAGCCAGTTTCCTCGAAGCCAACAATCTGCTGGATATCACTCAGACGGGCTTCAGGGCTAACAACAGCACAGAAACCACTCTTTTAGCAGTGCTGGATAACATCAGGATGCATGTCGATCAGGGAAAGACAGTGGCCCTGATACTGTTGGACCTCTCGGCGGCGTTCGACACCGTCCCCCACCACCTGCTTCTGGAAACCTTAGCATCCAAGGGCATACGGGAAAAAGCACTGGGCTGGCTGCGGTCTTTCCTTTCGAATAGATCGCAATCAGTGCACATGGGTAACTTCTCATCCCCAGGCCGTAACATCAAATATGGGGTCCCACAGGGGGCCTCATTAAGCACAACTTTGTTCAACATTTTTGTTTCATCTCTGGCAGGAATAGGCAGAAAGTGGGGCATGGAAATCTGTTCCTATGCCGACGACACTCAACTTACGGTCATCCTTGATGAAAATAACAACCCTAAAGAAAGGCTCCTTAACTGTCTTACCGAGCTGGCCGACTGGATGGATCAACATTGCCTAAAACTCAATGCTGACAAATCTGAGATCCTCCTGATCGGCAGCCACACCGAGCTGTGGAACGACAGCTGGTGGCCTATAGCGCTGGGCACTCCACCAACCCCGGCGCAAACTGCAAAAAATCTCGGAATAACCATGGATACTGCACTATCCATGAAGACTCATGTAGCTGCCATCTGTGGCAAAGGCTTTGGAATCCTAAAAATGCTCAAAAGAGTCTTCCCCTGGATTCCACTGGAGTGCAGAAAGATCCTGGTCCAGTCACTCCTGATGAGTAGGCTGGACTACGGCAACTCTTTGTTCGTAGGCATGGCCGATTACCTCTTTTCCAAGCTCCAAATGGTGCAGAACGCAGCAGCCAAAGCTATATGTATGAAAAAGAAATACGACTCGGCCAAGAGCTGTCTGCGCCACCTCCACTGGCTACCTATGAGGCAAAGAACGTCCTTTAAAATGATGTGCATCACTCATAGAGCACTTCACAAAACTGGTCCCTTCATCCTCAGAAATAGGATTCAGTTCTATGCGCCCACTCGGAACCTCCGCTCTCAATCTCTGGCTCGCGCAAAAACCTGCAGGGTAAAGAAAGCCAGGATGGGCGAACGCGCTTTCTCTCATATTGCAGCAGTCAAATGGAACGAACTACCCACAGCCCTCCGACTCATAGAAGACCACCTGACATTCAGGAAGCAGTTAAAATCCTTCCTCTTCCCTCTTCCTGAATGAACCCCGCTAGACTGCCATTTACTTGCACACTAGCAAATATAGCGCCGTGATATCCTACCAAGGATGATTGTTAGCGCTTTATAAGAACCTTAAATAAATAAATAAATAAATTTGCAGCCAGGCTCCACACCGTTGTCGGCTCTACACGGTCCGCAGTCTTTTCCGCGGTTTCAGTGTCGGATTAATTACCGATTTATGGGGGAATTAGGAGAAGGGGTTTCGGGGCTACACTAAGAAGAAGCGGCCATCTTTCTTCGCGGCAATCCTTACTTTTAAATTAAATTAAATTAAGATAAATTAAGTGCAAGAGATTTCACAAGCAAAGCGCAAGTGCTGTGCAGGCAAAATCTAACAAGAAAAAAAGTACAACACAAAAGAGAATGAACAAAGTAATTTGGCCATGGGAACTGATAAAAGCCCCCTTATACGCTATAATAAATACAAGAGATTTCACAAGCAAAGTGCAGGCGAAAGCTAAAAATAGAGACTTCAACACCCAGGGAACTAAGGATGTGTTACGCTCGAATTTTAAATCAGGAGCTGGAAAATTGGGCCTTAGAAAAATAATTAATCCCTTAATTTCAGACAGTGTTTCAACAAGGCTGTAATATTGAGGATAATCTCGTATGCTTTAACTACAATGACAGATGAAACCAAAGGTAAAAGGGGAAATCTTTGAAAACTGCATTTATCGGTTCCAAATCTGCATCTGTCAATGTTGCTCGGGGAAATCTGTGGGTAAAGCTGGCTAAGTGGGGTATTCCACCAGTCTTGTTAAATGCCATAATCACTTTTTAGTCTGAAACATGGGTTAAGGTCAAGGCAACCAGAAAATTCACTATGATGGAAAAGATCTTTACCATGAAGGGGCTAAAGCAAGGCTACATTCTTGCCCCTCTGTTGTTTAATCTATATCTAGGAGACATGAAAACAACTCTGGATAAAGTAAGCTCATTCCTCCTACTGTTAGCAGGCCAAAAAATCCAAATACTACAATATGCGGATGACACAGTTCTGTTACATCAGACATCCAATCGGCCTACAGACATTCCTGGAGGCACTAACCTGCTATTGTGAGGCAAATACAATTTAATCAACTTACCCAAAACCACAGTCATCGTGTTTGGACATAATCTAAATAAAAGTGGCACCAGGATTTTAAACAAAGAATAACTTGAAAGAAATACTTTGGGTATGGCTGGACGAAGGAGGATGAACCATCTATCACATGAAAGTCCTTAAGAGTTTAGCCCAGTCCTTGATACCTGCCCAGATGTTAGTGCTTTAACAAAGGATATCAACTGTAAATTAATACGCACACTGACGTATGGAGCAATCAGCTTCAAAAATGAACTTGACATCTGACAAGACAAAACTCATTGTAACTTTTATTGACAACAACTGCATATACCAGACCGCACCAGCCTATTCCACATCTGACTAGACTTCGACCTCACGAGACAACATCAGTCACTGAAATCACGTTGCTATCAAACAGTACCAAAATTAAGAGGGTGACCAGTGGATTTCTAAAAAAATACTTTGTGGCAGGTGCTAATGCAGGAGAACTTTCCATGGTTCCAACATTGTAACACCAACTTAACCAACCTAGATCCCGAGAAATTTGAGGGGGCTAGTCTCCTGCCTAAACAGATTTCAAGAATCTTGTTGAAACAAGCAAAATTCATGTTTGCAAATCTGGACATCAAGGATATGTATTTTAAAAAGTGCATGGAAAATTGGCAGTTAAGGTATAAGACCGAACATTTATCTAAAACATTCACTGTCTAGGGACCAAGAGCGGCAACTGATGTGGCTAAGATTTAGGCTGGTCCTCCTGAAAGCTTACTGGTACAGAAGACTAACTAGCAGGACAGATTGCATTTGCAAACTATGTGGCCTGTCGCCGGAAACACTAGGCCTCAAAGTGTGCATAGGTAAGAAGCTGCTGCCCCTCTGGACATTCTGGGTGTGACCTTGAACATCAGACAATGCAATGGTGCCATAGGGTGTTACTTGAAGGGGGGACGACATAGTCTTGGGCCTGGCTCCTGAAGTTCTTAACACCGCTACAAAAGAATTGAATGATGAATCCGAATAAATTTTTCGACTATTGTTTGAGGCGCCCAAGCAGTAACTTTTGCACATTCTAGCACTCAACGCACTTTGCAAATCCCTAATGCATCCCCTCGTTGGGTCTCTACTTATTCAAACATGTAATGACTTTAGTAAATGCCACCTAATGTTGTAGTCATTCATTTCTTCTACACAGCTCCTAAAGCATTTAGGAAGAATTTCTAGGAATTTTTAGATTATGTTTTATTGGCGGCCGGAGACGTCGAATGCACAATGTGTGACTTGATTTCCCTTTGAAATTACTCTTAGAAGGTCCTTTTAGATAAGTGACCTGCATAGATTGAGCCACTACAACCATGGCATGCTAGGCCTTTTATCTGAAAGCCCAATGCTTTAACTATAATGATTTAAAATGATCGTACAAATAAATACATTTTAATTCTACGTCCGACTCTGTTGAGTAAGAGAAAAAGAGTGGAGATGAGACAAGAAAAAGGCAGAGAGGGAGAGCAGGTGGAATAGGGAGGTAGAGATGTCGAAGTGGATGACAGATATGTGAAATAGGGAGAGATATAAAGTAAAGGCATAACGGTGAGATAGCCAGGAGAAAATATATAGAGCGGTATAAAGAGGAAGAGGTAGGAAGAGCAGAAGGTTTTGTAGTTTACATTTATCATAAACATTTGGCACTCAGGACCTGCTGTGCTCAACTCCATCGGGAGCTCATGAAGAGCAAAATATATGTCTGGGGCAGAGAAAATTAATACTTGTGCGAAATCTCTCAGACTTTAGGGCGATCTTCCCTCAAATGTTTTTCCTTCACCCATCCTGTTTTGCTGAATTAGTTGTGTTGAGTTCCTTGTAAGATGATGCTGCATGTACCAAGAGCCTGCAAATGCTGATAGAAGGCTTGCAGCATGTATTGTACCACCCACTTAAGTAACCCTTTAGATTTTGTCTCAAGCCTGCCATTGCAGCCTGTGTGTACAGTTTTCAACTGATATTTCAATCTTGCAAAAAAACGTTCTGTCAGGTCTAAGCCTTCCTTTTTAATACATATAAGTCAATCCTAGGGTCGGCCCTAAACAGTCAATGGAGCAAGACATGCTGTATTTAAGAAGTTGGATATGTACTTTTAAGTTTTACATGTTCTAATAATAAAACACTCTCAAATTAGTTTTTTACTATTGCAAGGACTGCACTGCTCCTTGAGACCTGCCCTGCTTGCTGAGAAGGAAGACTGGACCTGCACCCTTCATCCCAGACTGAAGTGACTTCAAAGGTTAGCTTACTGACCTCCTTTTCTAAGCTAGAAGGACACAACTAGCTCCAGAGGCTTCTCTGCCACTGCCCAGCTGACCTGCTGCAATTGCACCTGCGTGGACCTGTCTGAGACCTGCTGGCCTCTGCTGGAGTGAGTTCCTGATCCCTAAGAGGTATCTCATAGGTATTGGACCCATGTTGTGGCATGTTGTGGCACTCCGGATCCCCACGCCGAGATCAACGCCCTTCTGAAGAAGCCCAAGGCGGACCCCAAGGACCTCAAGAACCTCCGGCCCATCTCTCTGCTCCTGTTCCTGGCAAAAGTGACAGAGAAGATTGTCAACAAATAGCTAACCCGCTACCTCGAAGACAACAACACCCTGGACCCCTCCCAATCCGGGTTTCGCAGCAACCACAGCACCGAGACCGCCCTCATCGCCGCCACTGATGACGTCAGGATCCTGATGGACAAAGGAGAAACAGCCGCCCTCATCCTCCTGGACCTATCAGCAGCCTTTGACACAGTCTGCCACCGAACCCTATCAGCACGCCTCCATGACGCCGGAATTCAAGAGAAGGCCCTGGCCTGGACCACATCCTTCCTCTCGGCAGAACCCAGAGAGTCCGCCTCCCACCCTTCCGCTCAAAAACCACAGAGATCTTCTGCGGCGTCCCACAGGGGTCCTCCCTCAGCCCAACGCTGTTCAATATCTACATGGCGCCGCTCGCCCACGTCGCATGACAACATAACCTCAACACCATCTCCTACGCTGACGACACCCAGCTGATCATATCCCTCACCGAAGACCCCCACACCGCCAAAGCCAACCTCCACAGAGGAATGAAGGCCGTAGCCGACTGGATGAAGTACAGCAGACTGAAGCTAAATTCAGACAAGACGGAGGTCCTCATTCTCGGACCCACCCCATCAGCCTGGGATGACTCTTGGTGGCCCACATTTCTAGGCTCAGCCCCGGAACCCACCGACCACGCACGCAACCTGGGGGTTATCCTCGACTCCACCCTCTCTATGATCAGGCAAGTCAACGCTGTCTCCGCGTCCTGCTTCAACGCCCTCCGAATGCTCCGCAGGATCTTCAAATGGATCCCCCCGACACGAGAAAAACTGTCACCCAGGCCCTCGTCACCAGCAGACTCGACTACGGAAACGCCCTCTACTCAGGAACAATGTTGGGATTTAGCACGGTCTGCGCTCAGTCCTCTCTCTCTGCACATGTCTAAAGGTACACCCCTCCCCCTTTTTGCCCATGTGATGGTTTTTAAGGCAGTGGGACCGGGCTATCAGTGCTTGGTTTTAATTCCGGTCACGTTGTCTTTCTGGGAACCGTGTACCTGATCGGGTTGCTGAGTTCGTGTTTTTTTTCTCTCCAAAGGACGGATTTGGTGTTGAGTCAGAGCGAGGCTTCGCTCTGACCGTGAAGTACGTCTTCGGGATTCTTGATGGGGATATCGCAAGTGACTCATTAACTTGCTCAAAGACAAGGAAGTAGGATTCCAGTGCGCGGCTGCGCACGAACATTGCATTCTAGTGAGTGTATTCATTTCCGGGTGTTTTGTGACCCTCGGCGTTCTTGAGAGTGACATTTGGGTTCAGGAAACGAACCAGGTTTACGCTAACGTTTTGTTTTTCGGTTTTATCACTGCAAGTGGCCACGGGTTTTTTTTTGGGCAGTGGATAATTGTGGAGTTTGTTTTGCACACATAGCGAGAAGAACTGGGTTTTTTCAGTCCGAGGACTTTTTCCCCAAGAAGCGTGCAGCACACAGAAAGGAAAACTAACCCGGCTGGGTGTTTATTTTTGAAGGCTTCCGGACGGACTCTGAGGAATAGAGTCTCCTATGCTGCCCTGCTCCAGTCATTATTGGGTAAGAAGGAGTGAAGAGGTTGTGTTTAATGCAGGTAATTGAATGTGCAAAGAGAGATTGACATTGGAAGGGATTCTCATGATTGCTCGTTTCTGCTTATGTTTCCTATGCAGGGTGCGAGGTTCCTTATATGCTCTTGAAGCTTAGGAGAGCGGTCAGGAGATTTACTGGGTCTACAAGCCTTCTTCACCTTCCCTTCCCCCGGGGTATTTATTTTTACCCTTCCCTCTCTCCTGGCCCAGGCTGTAGAGTGCATTGGTATTCATACGTGGCCTGCAGCCTGTGCGGGGGTAGAGAGAGGGGACTATCATCGCTCCTGCAGCGTGGTTCCGAGTGGGAGACAGCTTGACAAACAACAACCAAGCTCCTGAAACGATTACAACAAATCCAGAACGCATCGGCACGACTGATCCTCGACGTCCCCTGACGCAGCCACATCACACCCCACCCGAGAGGCCTCCACTGGCTCCCCGTCAACAAGATGATCACCTTCAAACTCCTCATCACGCACACAAAGCACTACACAATTTCCACACCCCCACCCGAAGCCTCCACTCAGCCAAACTCGCCCGCGCCTCAGTTCCTCGTATCCAGAAAGTCACCGTCCGCGGAAAATCCTTCTATTACCTCGATACCAAGACCTGGAACGCTCGCCCTACCAGCCCACGACAGACTCAGGACCTGCTGGCCTTCAGAAGACTTCTCAAGACCTGGACCTTCGATCAGTAGCGCCCCCCGTCCCCCCAGCGCCTTGAGACCCTCACAGGTATGTAGCGCGCTTTAGAAATGCAGTGATTGATTGGCATCAGTTGACCTCCTTGAAGAAAAATAGAACATTCTGGAGTTTTGGGTTCTTTGCATCCCTAAACAGGCTATTTGTGGCAAGATCTTACCACCTGCACCGATCGCCTATGCGAAGCTCCGTGGACCCAATTTTTCAAAGTACAGCGACCACCAGTAATGACCAGCAACGCTAGATCTACACTTCACGCTACAGCATTGATAGCCCGCGGTAACCGGCAATGTGACTCTCCGGCAACAGCATCTGTGATGCCCAACATGATCTTCGGGGTACAGTGACGTTTTTCCACGATGCCCGGCGTGCTACAGCGATGACCATCCGCAACTCTCTCTCTACTTCACACGGCTTTCTCCACCGCAAACTGAATTCTTCACACTAGACTTTAGAAGGTAATTTTTTCAGCGGGGACTAACCTGGTCACTGTATCTGGCCCATGTTCCATCACGGACGGTTTGAACTTCTGACTTTCACTCAGTTTCGCATGATTAGAAAGATGTGCTCTTCAATTTGTAGGGGTGCATTATAATCGTGAGTAGTGTGCACCCGCATATATTCCATTTTCATGTTAACATTTGTTTATTAGAATGTACAATGTCATAACCTGTAAAGTAAAGTGATAGAGACATTTTGTGCATTGTGGAGAAAGTAACGTTGTAATTGTGTTCTGCATGGTGAAGTTTAATGTTTGATTTTACATATGACTAATGAGAAATTAATTTGCTAATGTGTCACACACTGTTTTAAACGTGCACAGTAATATTATTCATGTATATGTGTGATTAATGAAGTTCATATTGATTCTCATGTTAGCCGATTTTCTGTAGGCCTCGTGTGTATTTTTCTGTGACTCTGGAATTGAACTGCTCGTAATATTCATGTGTATGCAAGAACTTTTCTTTCTCACGTTTCTGTTACAGGTGGAGAAATTCATAGTTGTTAGTTAGAATAACGTTTTTTATTTTAGGGGAGGATACATTTGAACAAGTGGTGCTGATAATGTGGGGCAGTGTTCTTTCTCACTGGAGTAGGCCTGGGAATCAAGGTCATCGAGCCAGAGGCTGGGAGGATCGAAGTCTCCTGCAAAATTACCTATGAGGAGGTGTCCAGCTGGATGATCGTGTGATGTGATGATGGGTTTGTCCTAAGATTTTGGTGTTGGGATTAGGGACAGTGCCCTGGGGAATTGAGTTAGGAGTGGAGATCTGATCGAAAGAGACGAAGGAGCATCTCAGGACAAGCTCCTTAGCTTTATGCTACTTGACCCATTCAAAGTCAGTGCACTTCTTAGGAAGTCTTCACGCACTGACATCTCTTCCTGAACTGGCCTGGGGAAAATGCTAAGTAGGGATGTCACAGTGGTAGTGTAGGGACAGACTAATGCTCTTTACTTACAAACTTCAAATGAAGAATACTCTTGATGTTGGTGCAGTCATCATCTGCATCCTGATTCTAGAACTGGTCATCCTTTGTATGCTTCACAGACTGAATTTTGCTCGTAGGTTTGGTTTTGTATTAGTTCCAATGTATTTCTACACCCTCATTTTGAGGTGTTTGTATGTCCAATTATTCTTGGGTTTGTAATAAATTAACTAAACTTAGAACGTGGAGTCAGTGATTCTTCAGAGTCATGGTTTATTTCAATTGTGAAATCTAATTAGATAAGATATTTCTCCCCTCTACACAATTAAGCCAGAACCAACAATCCATCGACCAGGGGTTCCAGAGCAAATCTAGAATGTGGAACCCGGCCCCATCAGCAACGAGTGGCTCTTTGTGCTTTTAGGCACTACACTTACCTAAAAAAAATAATTTGCATATATCCAGTTCTACTGATTGGATTTTAGTCATAACAATTCCTTGATAGACTATTTTTGCTCTTTTCAAATTCACTTCTGTTCCACCTGACAGTTTATTTCCTATGACTCTAGCTGCAAGTATGAACAAAAAATGAACTCGCCTGAGTGAAAAAGAAGACTGAGGCAGAGAGGGCCTGAGCAGGGAAAAAGATCTTTTTGTCATGAGGTTGCAGGCACAAACACCTACATTTTACATGCTCACGTTTAAAGTTGATGACCTGACGACATAATGTTCTCAGAAAATGATTTTGCTTACACTTACACTTGTTCGTAGGCACATTATCAGGCCTTGGAACATCTTGTACAAGGACTAGGCACACTGCACAAAATGTCTTTGTGTGTTGTTGTCTGTTCAAGGATAGCTCGGGAGGGTAGAATCAATAATGAAAGTCAGACCAGAACCTGGGCACAGAACAAATGGGTCCAGTTCATTAAGTATTTGGACAAAATATCGATTTAGAAATATTGGGCTGCAGAAAAATAGAGTTTTAAATATCGTGATACATAAATCTCATGATGTAGAAATACTGTTGACCAGAATATCGATTTTTCAGGTAAGTAATATTATTTTCAAGAGGATCTGTGTTGTTAATATCGTCAATAACATAGTTGTGAAAATATTGTTTTGAAATTATCTGTATGTGTTTAAGTTCATATATTAATTTTAAATGTTCAATATTGTTTGTATAATTGTTGACAAAATTTTAAATATAGTTTGCAATTTTAAGCAATTTCAAATATTTCAAAAATATAGTTGTAAAAATATTGTTTTTAGTTATCTGTATGTATTTTAGTTGATCTATAACTTTTATATGTTCAATATTGTTTGTATAATTGTTGACAATATTTTTAAATATAGTTTGCAACTTTAAGTTATTTATCATTTTTAAATTCATTGTTAATAGCAATTTTTAGTGGCCTGTGGGCTTTGTAGGGGTAGAGGGTGAGAAGTTAAGTAAGTATAAATAATCATAATACATTTTTAATTTATTATAAATTATTTTAATGTTAAATAATTATGTATATTGTGTAAATAATATATTTTTAAGTTATATTTTAGGTGCAGGTTATTGAGTTTGTAGGGCTTCAGAGTGGGAAGTTTGTTAAGTAATAATTGATTAGTAGTGGTTTAACTTTGAATAAGTTAATTGAGCTGCCCTCTGCTGTGTTGTGTCGTCGCTGAATGCCAGTCAGAGTGGTGCGGGAGTGCTTGTGTTCGCATTGACTTACGCATAACATGCCCTTGCATCTGCTGGCTGCTGCCTGGCCTCTAACAAGGAAAGAACGCCAGCAAGAGTCCAGCCACAAAAACAAGCTGAGGGGCAGCCAAACCAGCCGCAAAAATGGGAGAGGATCTCGCAGACTCAACAAAATGCTCTGGGCCTTTAGGACCCCAACCTCCTAGCCCCAGTTCCAGGCCCACACGAGTGCCTAGGGTTTCAGCATTCTCTCCTGTAGCAGTACAAGTGTGCAACTGCACCGCTGCCCATGGGGGAGTCAAGAGGAGCTCGGCATGCGGCAGTGTGCTCATCGTGCCCGTAAGTCTGCAGGAAAGTGCGTCAAAGGGCGGTGGGGGCCCAAGATTGGAGTCAGTGGCCCCCTGGGGAGAGGAAAAGTAGGAAATCAACAAAATTAATAAACATGAAAGAAGGAATGAAGGAGCAAGAAGCATAAAGAAATTCACCTAATTAAGAAGGGGTGATGGCAACACAGCACTCACTCACTCAATGCGAAGGCACAGTAAAGGTAAGTGTTTGGGGAAAAAATAGATCTTTGTGGAAATATAAAAGGAAGATACAATTAGTTGTAGCAGATGGAATGGGAATAACTGAGCATCGGACTGTAAGGTTGGTGTGGAGATTATCGGGAGGTGCATGAAGTAGCCAGCCAGTAAAAATCGTTGGAATAGCACTGCTGGAGAAGTGACAGAGATCAAAGGGGTTTAGCAAGTCAAACATAAACCCACAGTACTAGCTGTTAAGGAATGGCACCAGGACAATGCAGATCATGAAAAGGACGAAATGGGCACTTGTAGATGGACCATGAGACCGCAATAGAAACTGGGTCATTAAAAGAAAGTATGGTAAATCCTAGAAAATACGGAGAAAGGCATGAAAGAGAAGTTTAAAGAAGAAATCTGCATCTGAAAGCCCCTAGCATGGAGAGAAGGGGGGAGAGTCTGTCTCCAAATCAATCAAAAATGTGTGAGAAAACACTTCAAGAAGAATAAATCCATACTAAATACATTGAAAACCAGAGAAATTCAACAATTAGAGGCTGAGAATACTAGTCAATGTGTCCTCATCACCGCAGCTCTTTACCCTCCAGGATATAGAAGGATCGCTACGTGAGGAGAATAGTACGGATGGAAAGAGAGGGGATCACGGCATAGCCCCTAGGGTTGAATAAGAAAAAAGTATGGGGCAGTTGCAAAGCCGAGGGAATGAGGAAATTCCACCATCAACCTCTATGTTGGACATAATGTTGATGCTGCAAAAAACATTGCAAGGATTACTAGAAGTAACTATTGATGAATAATGATATCTTAAAAACCACAAATGATCAACTACAGAACATTGTGGGAGACCAAAAAGCTATTTAGGACCATATGCCGCCTATAGTAAGACCCGTAACCAAAAATCGGAATATGGAAAGAGCTGGGAAACTCCTCGACTGGCAGAGCTACACAGTGTGTACATCTCTAGATGCCCTAGGCTGATAAAGAAATGGAGAAAATCATTAAGCTAAAGGCAACATTTCCCACGTATAAAAATAGGGAGGAAGCCCCGGCAACAGGGGAAGGGGATGAAAAGTAAATGGCAGAAAGGAATAGAGGGGGAAAGATCCATCCCTACAAGTGAATAAACAAAAGGGAAGAGACCCTGGAAGTGACATGAAGTAATGGGAAAAGAAGTGGACTTCTGGGGAAAAGAGAATGGAAGTAAGCATGGGTAAATTTTGCAAATTCGCGGTTTGCGAATTTGCGTATTCACGAATTCGTAATCTGCAAAATCCGCGAACTCTCGCGAATTTGTGGATTTTTTCTTTTTTTTGTGTTCGCAAGGCTTTCTGCTAGTTCGCAAGGGTTTTGTACCAGTTCGCAAAAGCGAACTTACTTCTCGGCTCGCAACGGTTGCGACTATGTTGTTTCTACGTCTGGTTCATCACAGCACCCTCTGTTTCACCACTGCCACCCTCTGGTTCACCCATGCCACCCTCTGGTACATCACTGCCACCCTCTGGTTCATCACTGTAGATTATGGGGGGGAAGCACACCTGCCCTGCTTCAACTGACATGAATTAATTTGGGGTTGATTAATGTGTCACTGAATTTGAACTTCCAGTCTGGCACCTGCTTCCTTATCTGTAATTGCTTTCTGTTGCAGTGCAAATTTTTTTCACAGGACCTTTGTGGCCTACTTGTAGCTATTCTCTGAGCCTGCTGTGAGGGTCAGAGCAGGCTCATAGAATAGTTGCAAGTAGGCAACTGAACTCTGGAGGGGCCCCTCAGGAAGCACTACAGGGAATGGTTACTAATGATGAGTTTAAACTTTTGCACCTGCTGAGTGCTTTCAGTTTTGCAAAAATCGTTTTTCTGCAATTTTGCGGGATTCGCGGGGTGCGAATTTGCGCGAGATCAAATTCAGAAGCTGCGAATGTGTGCGAATATGTGATTTGTTTTTTTGCGGCATGTCAGTTCGCAAGGTTTTGTGCGTTTTAGCGAGCCGCTTGTAGCGCAACGGCGCGAAGTTACCCTCACGGTCGTTCACGGGCGCAGCCATCTTGTTTGCATGACGTATTTTCGTTTCCGGGAGCTATGTGTAATCTCGCAAAGTGTGCGGCTCGCTAGTACAAGTTCGCGTGTGATCGCGAGGGAAATCTCGCGCGAACTTACCCACGCGGTCGTGAACGGGAGCGGCCATCTTGTTTCTCATTCATTGCTATGGTTCTGGGCATGCTTTCTGTATCCTCTGTCAATCTCTGCCATCCTTTGCTTGTTTGAAGTTTTTTAAATCTATTTTACTTATTATCTATCCCTCTATTTTTCTAGCTCTATATTTTTGTGTTTTCTGCTACTTTTGGTTAATTTTAAACTACTTTTTTAAACTCTTTTCTTTTCTTCTTCCCTATTCTATTTCTTATTTATTATTTACCTTCCTTTCTGCCCAGACCATGGTAAAGGGAGCCGGGAAGCAGCCTGAGAAGGGGAAGGGTCCCGCACCCCGTGCCCGGCTCCCGTGCGAGCGTTTGAGGGGGGAGACAGTCACAGCCCGGGAGATCATTAGCGCAGAGGAGGTGGCAGCACTAGTACTTTATGTCCAGCGCCGCCTCCCCAGGACCATCATGGCATGCCGCAAGATCGCTAGCGGCTACGGGATCCGGGAGCGCCGGAAGCGGTGGGAGAAGGTGTGCCGGGCCATGTACCAACACTCTCAGGTCCGGCGAACCTACAACCAGGCCACCCACCGTTGGACGGATCTCCTGGACCGGGAACGTGACTTGGTCGACCTGCTCGGCCTCGAGATCCCCGGGGTTGGTGAGTAGTAGTAGCTATTTCATCACTACTCTGTTTTCTGCTGCTCTGTGTGTTATTATATTGCAATTTTTTTTTTTTACCAAGAGCAATAATGCTGCAGATTACATTGTAGGTAAATTTAATTATATTTCAAAATCGTCTGGGTATTTCAGGTGCACTGCTCTCCTTCTCAGTAGCGTTGCTACTATGCTTATTTGTTTTTGATTTTGTGTTCATTTCATTGGCCTGAGAAATTATGTATGAGTGTAGTTTAAAGAACTGCGTAATGCTAGACACTAAGGGTCAGATTTTCAATTACCGGCGCATCCCTGCAAAGTAGCAGGAATGCGCCAGTAATTGTGCGCCACGCCACCACCACCCATGGTGCGCCGTATTTACAATGCGGCGCACCATGGGCCCAAAACGTCACCGAAGCGTTACGCATCTGTGCCATAAAGGCGGCGCATTGCTGGAGTTGCGTCGCAATGATGGCGCAGCTCCAGCAATGCTCTGGGGTGCCCTATCTCCCCAATGCTGCGTCAAGCCGTATGTCTGTTTCAAGCAGGCGCAGGGTTTGAGTCACGCATCATTGTCTTAAAAGTGACTGATTGAAATCTTGTAGATTTCCCTCAGCCACTTTTAGGATGCGTTCCTGCGCAGGAACGCCCTCCCTTGCGCCGGAACGCCCCCTGATGGCGCAGGCCTTTACAACGTGATGCATCTCCCATATGCGTCACGTTGTTAATATACGCCGCACCATGGTGCCTCTTTTGTTCTGCCGCAGCGTCACAAAAGTCACGCAACAATGGAGCAAAAGAGCCGCAAGGGGCTTGTAAATCTGCCCCTACAGACTCAAGTCCAGTCTTTCCTTTGTACACCTGGCAATAAGAAGAAATAGTGGTGGTGGATTGATAGTTTGAGTATTTTAATGACTGGTTAATGTAGTAGGAAACTTTTTAGTGTTGTCGCTGATCTGCAATCACAATGAAGTTTGTCTGTCACTTCGCGTGCTGCGGACTGCTGCCTGCCAGTCCTAGGCGAACCTTTTTAGTAGTTTGTTTAGTGAGTTACATAACTTTCCAAGTCGACAGTCCGCAAATCAAGCAATACTAATATCGGAGTAGACCACATGAGATAGGTCAATATATCCTGTGGAATAGTTGTCTATTTGCTATTTCGCCAAAATATTTTGTTATTGTTCTTTTGAAATGCTTGATTTGGTTGACAACAATCATCCATGTTTTCGGGTTTTTCTTTCTTTCATGTTGTACATCAGCTCCCCCCAGGGGCAAGAGGACAGAGGAGGAGGCTGCTGTGGAACTGGATGCAGGCCAGGATCGGTCAGGCGAGGGCTACCTTTCTGGCCCCAGTAAGTTTTCATTTTAATATAGAGTACCTATTTTTTCCTAGCGTTCCTCATTCGATTTTTTCTAAATCGTCTTTGATCTTCTTGTAGACTGTATCTAAATTCTTATCCTGCCTCTACTATGACTCCCTGTGGTATTACTAGATTATTCTTATTAGGCTGTCTGTGTAGCTAACTAAGATTGCACAGTTGCCAAAAGGTGTTAACCGAAACTCCCATTCTAGTCAGCAATAGCTCTAAGCACTGAGTGCAGTCCTCTGGGATTATCCATAAGGTCTTTTCAAGTCTTCTAAATTTTTATGCTTTGACAATTCCCCACAATAAAATGTGAATGACCACCAAGAAAGAATAAGATACTACTTTACTTTTGGTTTGAATTGGAGGACAATCCATACTACTACTGTTGCAGGGACAAATCTGCACAAACAGAACTATGGACACTAAATAGTGCATTTTTTATCAATTATAATAGGCGCAGGTAGACTTTCCACATACCTCAGTGATATCAGACTTTGAAGAACCCCCAATCTCCTTACTGACTAGATAGTGTGGCAGAGTCATTTAGCTCCCGAATTCATCGATGATTGATCCCCAATGATAATTATCCAATGCAGGACAAGAGTACGGAGTCAGAGTCTAGAAGTGTCGGAGGCACAGACTCATGCTTGCAAATTGCAAAACCTTTTGCTCATTCACTCTTGACCAAAAACCACAGAGTCTATTTAAGTTTTAAAGCTTTATTAAAAGTAAAAATATTTACTAAAATCAAGCTTGTCATAAAACATAAACGGTTGATTAAAAATAGAAAAGTGCTTAGTGATGATTTCTTTCACACATTTATTGTGGTGGAGCCGAGCCCTCACCTGGTTTGAACTTTAATTTTCCTTTTTGGTGCTGAATCGGTGGTCACTCCGTCCTAGTGATGATGATTTGTTCTTAGAAGTGAAGCTTCTGTCTGTTATGAGAAAAATGGTGCGTGTTAAAAAGCAAGCATTCATCAGTTGTGCCAAAAAGTGCAGCAAGACAACACCCTTCCCTGGAAAAAAGGACATTTTTACTTTAGAGTAGACAGTCACAAATTATTAGATTGGTTTCTGTATTCACATTTCTTCATTCCTAGACAAAATACTAGTGAGTGGTGTATGTCTATGACATCTAACATTCTTAAATGTACTTTGTAGGTGGAACATCTGTTGCTGGGCCCAGCGCGGAGGTGGAGGAGGAGACTTCAGGGGAGGAGGCGGTGCAAGTGCCGGACGAAACTGCTGTGCGGGTTGCCACGGTAGTGGCGGGCAGTGGTAAGCTCTTATATTCCTTACTCATTGAGATTGCAGACTGCATAGTGTGCTCCCTGTGAGAAAACATAAGGTTTGTCCAGATGAGAGACATGAAGAAGAATGATTGACATATAGTTTGAATGGATGGATGCCTGGATCATGGTACTATCTGACTCTTAGATAGCATATGTGTATCTAGAGAGAGTAGACGGTCACTGGATGAACTAAGTGTTACTTTGAAGAGCATGTAACACCGCACCTGCACGTCCGTCCCAGTGTAGGAAAGGCAAGGAAAAGAAGTTGTCATTTTGTCCGAATACTACCATGAATAGTAGCAGTAGTTTGTATTGCAAGCACAGCATATATCCGGCTATTACGATGGCCACTCACTACCTCTGTTAATAAGTTTAATAGAACTCGGTCATTCATGTGTGGATGTATCACTGTTCACTCAATAAAAAGCAAAGCACCTAAAGTCATCCCATATGTAAGCAAATACATACCATGTGCAGTGATAGATAATCAGATTATTTATCTTCTTAATTTTCCTTTTCTAGTATTCATTGGCACTGTAGGGTGAAAGTTAAATTAATTAAGCAGTAGCCCTTGTAACAGAGTATTCTCAGTGCCACCCATAATAGAAAAGTAAGAGCATCACCACCTGCATGTACTGGACTGGTACAGTAACGTAAGTCTGTCTCACTCATCATGGCGGGCGTCTGCTTTTTTCGGGTGCAAGTTGACTGCCCCGGCATTATGCTGGCTTGCAGAAGTTAACGTACCAATTTTGCTAAACAAGAGAGAAAAATAAGAATAAGACTGGTGTACTGTCATAGTCGACTCTAACGGAGTGAGTCCATAGTGCTCGTAGAATTGATTCCTTAAACTCCCACTAATGTTAGAGCAAGGATGAAGAAGTGGGAGGTTAGATAGATACTGGCCACAATAGTTATGTACTGCGCTTGCAAGTTGCTATTTCTACTGTGACACAACTTTCTGCTGAATAATTTTGTGTTCATCCTAAAGCGCATTGGTTACAGACTATGTCTTTCTTTCTTCATATAGATGCTCCTTCCAAACCAACACGGAAGGAGCTGGCTAAAAGGGCCCGGCAACAGAGGCTGGAGGCCACTGTCACCGAATATCGGTGGCTGGTGACCCAGGAGGAGGAGGACACGCAGAGTACGTCAACAACATCCACGGCGACACCTGCATCCTCCTCCGCGCTCCCTGGGTCAGCCAGTCAGCGCAGCAGGTCTCCAGTGGTATGGAGACGGGGTACCGCAGCACCCGCCAGCGCCGAGCAGCAAAGAAATCAGCTGCCCCCATAGCAGTTTCAAAAAAAGGATGCACCGCCTTTCCCTGAGGGTTTCCTACCTCGAGCAGGAGCTCCTCAACACCAAAACCCTGCTCGAGACCCTCCGCAAGGAGCATGCCGACCTGGCCAGAAAAGTCAACAGCAGCCAGCAGTAGGAGGAGACTGTCCCTTGCCCCTTTTTTAAAGACTTCTGGGGGGTGGGAATTGGGAGTTGGGTTTTCTACTTTTTTGGACTTAGTTTTCAGGGACATTCGTTGGGGTTCGGGAGGGGGGGTGGGTTGGGTTTCTTGCGGGAGATTATTTATGTTAGGGATATATACATATACTTTAAACTTTATCTTAGCATACGTGTTTTTTACTGCTTTTGAGGCTGGTGGGTGGGGGTTTAACAGTCCTGAAACTTAAGTGGCATCTTGATTCAAGTTGTGTAAGTACTAATGGCCCAAATGTTTTCAAAACTAAGTGCCTCTCACAGAGTAAGTGAATTCAATAGTCCTAGGACCGTCACTCTCTCGTCTCTCCTAATACTCCATTATACTACCTCTCCCCAAATGCTTATCTTACCTGTAATTTGTGTTTGGAAATAGGGCTAGGCACAGGGCTGGCTGCACGCGAAATGGCGATTAAGGTTGGCAATCCTGGGCGGATGAAATGTCATCATTGCGGTGGTACTTGTGGTGTTACACAGTGGCAGTTACAGCATCTGAAAAAAAAGAAAATGAAACCTTGTTTGTCCTTACCGTAGCATTAGAACGGTACGATAGAGAATATAGCAGGTGACAGTACACTAGAACAGTGCCACAATGTAGCCTAACAAATGTTAAAGTATTGAAAGTATAACTAGTACTTGCGTTGAATTTCTTTGACATTGGCTACTACTACAAGAAATAGTACTGAAGGTGAAGGACACAGCAGCGTAATAATTTGCCACGTCTAGGAGGAGGATCTTCTTGATGACCAATCAAGTTGATGGCGCACATAAAAATCTGCTTTCATTTGCCAATAGTGACTCAGTGTCAAGCTGAATAAGAATAGAATATATCCTCGGATTCCTTCACCAGCCTGTTGCTATGACCTTATCCTCCCCAGCAAGTAGGTGGAATTATTGCTGTCATTTAGTCACACATCAATCAAAACCACACAGCCCGGGGGAAGAGGGTTAGGGTTTGGAAAATGGATGGGAATGGGGGTTTTTGGGAAAGTTTTGTTGAGAGAAGAAAAAAAAGCACAGCATGGACAAACAATAATTGAAGATAAAGAAACCTTTGGGTACAAAGCTAACCATGAATCTTTTAAGTGACATAAAGGAAGTGCATGCACTACTGCATGCATGGTTACTGAAAAGTAAGTAGTACTTTCGACAACCGTGAATGAAAGAATGCAACAGTACAGGGCTGCAGTAATAAATATGAGTTTTCACTTGCCTATCTCTGCACTCAGAGAAACACTTCGTACATTAAATTAGGTTTGAAAAATAGCAGAAGTAAAACCTATACAATGGCTGTAGGGATGAATTTAGAAGCAGAGATCAAAGAAATGCAGAGTCACACTCATAGAAGTTCACAGCAATAACATTACTTAAAAGATAATTAGAAAAGAACGGATACTGTATCTGTATGTTGTTGTAGTTGTCCTGTTGAATTTGGGAAGTTGTAAGATGCATCCAACCATTCCTCTTATTAGCGTGACTCATCCATTCCATCTGACGCTACTAGGCATGGGCGGAAAATCCGTTCCGCTCGCGGATTTTCAGGAAATTCGCAATCCGCGAGATTCGCGAATCTCCCGCAAAATCCGCAAATCCGCGAGCAGCGGATTTTGCTCGCACTGCTCGCACTGTTCGCGTGAGTTCGCGCCCCGCGAATAAGTGCAAAATTGCAGAAATACGATCTTAGCAAAACTGAAAGTAACTACTTACCAGGTTCAAAAGTTCAGGCTCATCATTAGTAGCCATTTCCTGTAGTGCTTCCTGAGGGGCCCCTCCAGAGTTGCCAGTTGAAACTATTATGTGACCCTGCTCTGAACCTCAGAATAGTTACACATATGCCACAAAGGTCCTGAATTACAGCTAAGGGAGACAAGCAGGAGCCAGGCTGGAAGTTAAAATCCATTAATCAGCCCCTAATTCATTATTGTCAGTTGGGGCAGGGCAGGTGTTGTAACTAATTTTGCAACAATGAAAGCACTTAGCAAGTGCAAAAGATCACTAATCAGGGCGCACTAAGGAAGCAGGTGCCAGCTAAAAAAATATTCTGTGACACATTAATCAGCCCCAAATTAATTCAGGTCACTTGAGGCAGGGAAGGTGTGCTTTGCTTTGCCGAAAATAATGTACACTGGACAACCAGAGGGTGTGGTGATGAAACAGAGGGTGGCATGGGTGGGCCAGAGGGTGGCATGAGTAGTCAGAGAGTGGCAGTGGTGACAGAGAGTGGCAGTGATGAAGAAGAGTGTCCCAAACAGGCTGGACACGTAGAAACAACAAGTTCGCAAAACTTGCGACCCGACAGGTAAGTTCGCAAATTGCGAAATTGTAAAAACCCTCGCGAACTGGCAGAAACACGGGCGAACACAAAAAAAAAAAAAAATACGCAAATTCGCGGGAATTCGCGGATTTTGCGGATTGCGAATCCGCAAATCCGCAAAATTCGCGAACGAGAGATCCGCAAAATTCGCTCATGCTTAGACGCTACGTCCATCAATGTTGGTGACCAGAAGACACCCTGTCCACTGCCTGCCTGGCGGATGCTGAATTGCGGCTCGCTAATGTGAAGCCTGACTTCATCCTTTTCCCATTGCACAGGCTGAAACCTGGCCTGTAATTATTGATGAAAAAACAGGAAGTGATATTAGAACACCACTGACAAATAGATATAAGGTATGTACGCTGTGTAGTGCAAAAATTCATATTTTGAGTTTCCTAATAGACAGTACAATATTTTTAAAAGTGCGTACTCTGTCTGAGTCTCCTTTTGAACGATAAATAAGTATGGGCAAATTAATTTAGTGGATCTTTCCCCTCAAGCTAGGTGTACTGTAAACTGTGTTTTAGAACAAAATTAGACCTTCCCAGCAGTGCTCCCAGACCCTTACTAAACCCAATCGCAAAAATTTAGAAGACCCCCAATCAGATCTCAAAAATCGAGGCCTAGTAGAAAATGGTGACAAAACGTACTTTGAAAGTAAAGTAGGCCCAAATCCCCCCTTACCCACCGTGGATTGTATTAAAACCACTTGCAAGCAAGCAAAAGTATCCATACCCAGCATCGCTCCAAGACTTGCAAACCCTCCCACAAACAGCCCCCCGCCCAAACACATGCAATAAAATACTGCTAACCCTAACGAGCCCTAAGTTAAGAATAGTGGCAAACGCTTTCTTTAACTAGGCCAAATCCCCCCTTTCCCACCATGGATTTTCTTCAAACCACTTGCAACCAAAATTACACATTCCCACGAGTGCTCTAAGACCCCAGAACTCAGTTGCAAAAATCTAGAACACCCCGAAACACATGCAATCCTGCTGCTAGTGCTAACCCTAACGAGCCCTAAGTTAATGTGCCAAAACGCTTTTTCAGCATGGATTTTCTCCAAACCACTTTTATCCGGTATTAGACCTTCCCAGAAATGCCCCAAGACCTGCCAACCCACCCACAAAAAAAGCAGAACACCCCCATACAGGCAAAAAGCAAAAATGGAAAATCTCATACTTAAATATTTTTCGGCCTTCTTTCAATTCTGTCCAAACGCGCTGTGCAGCTAGGCCCTAACTCCCCTTTTCCACCATGGATTTCCTGAAAAACAAATGCAATCCACATAAGACTGTGCCAGCAGTGCTCCTAGACCACAAAACCCACCCACAACAACCTAAAAGCCCGCCAAACAGCACCCCAAAGACAGGCAAGTGATCAAAAGCGCAAAATCTTTTTCTGCTCCGATTTTGTCCAAACCACTTTTATCCGGTATTAGACCTTCCCAGCAATGGCACCAGAGCCGCCAACCCAGGCGGAAACAAGTAGAAGACCCCCAAACAGCCAAAAAGCAAAACTACAAAAACGGGGACTTTGAAATTTTCAGGCAAATTTCCAAAATCACTCCGCGTGCGCTCTGCAGCTAGGCCCTAACTCCCCTTTGCCACCTAGGATTTTCTTCAAACCTCTTGCAATCAAAAGTATCCATACCCAGCAGTGCTCCCAGACCCCAAAACCCAACCCCAAACACCAGGAACCCCCCCAATCAGGCCCCCGAAAACATGATGGTGAGCAAAAAGGCAAACACTTTTTCAACTCTGATTTTCTCCAAACCACTTTTATCCGGTATTAGACCTTCCCAGCAATGTCCCAAGACCCGCCAACCCACCCGCAAAAAAGCACAACACCCCCAAACAGGCAAAAAGCAAAAATGGAAAATCTCATACTTACAATATTTTTCGGCCTTCTTTCAATTCTGTCCAAACGCGCTGTGCAGCTAGGTCATAACTCCACTTTTCCACCATGGATGTCCTGGAAAACAAATGCAATCAACATTAGACTGTGCCAGCAGTGCTCCCAGACCCCAAAACTCACCCACAAACACCCGGAACCCCCCCAAACAGCACCTCAAAGACAAGCAAGTCAGCAAAAATTCTAAAAATATTTCGCCTCCGATTTTGTCCAGACCACTTCTATCCGGTATTAGACATTCCCAGCAATGGCCCCAGACCCGTCAACTCACCCGCAAAGAAGTAGAACACCCCCACAAGTGCAGAGTCTTTCTTCATTGGGCGTAATCCAGCCATCTGCTTTGAGGCAAATAGGAGTCTGGAGGAGGAGGATAGAGGAGCATGTGCTTGTGAACTTGTGAACCTGAGGAATGCAGACTGCGGCACCTTCAAATCAATAAGCAAATAAGTGAAGACAGTTCTGCTGATGGGCTTGTTTTTGTGCTTAGGTGATTAAAGTTTTTTTTTATATAGATTTTGCAAAACAAAGAAAGACAGACACACAGGAATAAAAGTGAATAAGGACGAAAAAGAAAGTTATTGATTCATTGGCTCATTTTCAGGGCTCGGTGTCAGGGAAGAAGAGTTCGTCCTCATACTCTGCGAATTCAGGCGGGAGTAGGTCACCTAACAGAGAAGAACTTTCCTCATCTAAGTCGGTGTCCTCCTCGTCTTCTTCCTGCGTGTATTCTCGTATTTTGTAATCTGGTGGTATGAGGTGCTGATTCATCTTGATCATTGTTAACCTCTCCACATTTTTGGGCGAGAGGCGGGTCCTTTTGCAAGGTACAATGCCACCAGCAGCACTGAAAACACATTCAGAAGACACGCTTGCGAGTGGGCAAGACAAGTAATGTATAGCCAGGTTGGAGATCTCTGGCCACAATTCTTTTTTCCCATGCCAATACGCCAATGGGTCATCATGAACATAGACCTCTGTTGAGTCATTCAGATAGTCCTGCACCATCGACTCAAGGTTCTCCAGGGTTCCTCCACTTTGCTTACTTTTTGCTGGGACCTTTTGAGAAGCAAACCCAAGCTGAGTTAGCCAATCCTCTTCTTCACACAATGTTACTGTTGTGTCTGGTGCAGATGATCCGGTTGCTGGTGTCTTTAACGGCTGAGAGGGAAAATCACTCACTTCTGCCACAGCCACAGATGCAGAAGTGGATTCTTTTGACTCCGGATGGCCTGCTGATGCTGATGTTCTGCCTTTTCCTTCAATTTCCTGCCGTTCTCTTTCAAACCGAGTGACTGACAAAGCTAGCCAAGGTTTGTACTTTGTAACTTCTGCGTCATCAAAAGGAAAGAATACTCTGCCTGCCAGTGCCTTTTTGTACCGTAGATCCAGAATAGTAGCACAAATGTAATGCTGTTCTGTGTGGATCTTTTGAAGATGTTCATCGCAAAGTAGGCGCTCGAATAATTTCTCCGCCAAATCAAAAGCTTCTTGCTTTTTTTTATCTTTTTGAAACGTAGAAGACACCGCCTTCAGTTGGTGCTCTAGCATGCGCAACAATGGGATACCTTTTCCTAAATTACAGTCCTCCCTGCTGACTGCACGCGTGAAGACCTCAAAAGGACGAAGCATGTCTGTCAGGCTTTGACTAGCTTCCATTGCTCCGCATGTATCCTCAGGTCCTTCATAGCTGCACCCTGTGTAAAGAAATACTGATCGACTACCGCACACTGCTTAAACAGACGCTCAAGCATGTAGAAGGTTGAGTTCCAACGTATTGCCACCTCCTGGATGAGTGCTTTCACTGGCAGTTTACGTTCATGTAGCAGGCCCCTCAGATGCTTCCGGGCCTTAAAAGAATGGTTGAAATGTGTGCACCTTCTTCGGCAGGTGGTCAGTAACTCACACACTGGACTTTCTTCACTCAAGAATTTTTTAACAACCAGGTTTATACAGTGCGCCAAACACGGCACTCTGAAATAGTTACCCATATCCATGGCCTTAACTACATTGGCGCCATTATCCGTGGAAACATAACCAATCTTGTGTTTTATTGGGGAAAACCATTGAAAGACCTTTGTGTTAAACTCCTGCAAAATGTTTTCTCCTGTATGACTTTTCTCCATGCCAAACATGGCTAGTGTTGCATGTTTCCGAGCAGCTTTAAAAACGTTGTCCCGGTCAACACCTGCCCTTAGCTTTGCTGTAACCCCTGAAAAAGAGACCCAGTGTGCAGTGATGCACATGTAATCAACGCCTTGGCAACTGGTCCACATGTCTGTTGTCAGATGTATAGTGTGAACAGCCCTCTTCTGCAAAGCTGCCCCAATCACCTCCAGCACATCTTCATGTAGTGCTGGAACCGCAACTCTGGCAAAATAGAACCGGCTAGGAACCTTCCATTTAGGGCAGAGCGTTGTCACTAATTCAAGAAAACCAACCCCTTCCACAAAAGAAAAAGGGAGAAGGTCCAGCGCTAGCATTTTAGCCAGCTTAGTGTTATACAGATGCGTAATTGGGCAGTTGCGTTCAAATGGCGCATCTGAAAACAACATGCTTCTAATGGTGGGCTGGACAATTTTACGGGATGATGATGATGATGACTTCTTTGACCCAGTTACGCTCGGTGATGATGAACTTTTTCGCATTGGTGTCTCACTCTCTTAGTGTGGCTCATATATCTTGCAGGGGGTGTGCTGCTGACAGGGGTACTGGCTGTAAGTGAAGAAATGTTTGACGCTTCTTCCTCCTCATCATCATCAGATGAAACATCAACGGATACAGCTTGTTGACTTGCAATTCGGTCTTCCTTGATCTCCTTTAGGTGTGCATGCCATTGGACAGTGTGCTGTCTCTCAAGATGACCTCTCTGGCCTCCGGTACCATTGTTGGTACCAAGCTTACCACGACTAACTCCAAGCTTACAAATGGTACAAATGGCTATGTTTTCCCTTGTTGTGCTAACACTAAAGAAGTCCCAAACTGAGGACTTCAAATGTCTGTGGGGGGCGGAGGAGGCGATACTGGTCATGCTAATGCCAGATGAAGTGGAGGATGTGTGTTGCCGAACTTTACTACGCTGTGCACTTGCAGCACCACTAATTGAGGAAATGGAGGTCGAGGTGGATGGAGGTCCCTTCTGGCGAGAAAATATGGAAGCGGTAGGTGGTGGTGTACTAGTTAACTGTGGTGGTCCCATTGCCTCGTCGACAATATCACGCTCAGAAGCTTTTCGGGCTAGGGTCAAAATGTCTGTTTGCTGCATGCCCGCTGGGGCTGCAGTGATGTTTATGATGACTGCGTCGTCGTCGTGAGAGCCTTCATCAGCAGGAGTATACGCCACTTCTTGTTCAGCGTCATCATCACACTCCATAAGTACGAGACTTTCGGGGACCTTCCTTTTACGCTTAGCTCCCTTTGTCAGATCATTGTGTGCCTCACTCTCAGACGGCCGTGGTGGTTCCCAATTTTCATCCATATCATCAAAAGGAAGGGGGCTTGAAGAAGATGTAGACACAATCCTTGATCTTTTCCTTGCTAGGGATCTGGAAGACAATGAATGATCAGGAGGAGTGGCTTCCTCAAATGATACCTCGGCTTGAATGTCGATTTCCTGATGTGCCCCTACTTCGGGAAGAACAACTATTGTGGGCACTTGTGCCGCTCCACGCACCTCTGCTTGCGCATCTCCTTGCGCTGCCTCTCCTTCCACATCTACTTGGGCTTGTACTTGCACATGTGGTTGTTGTTGCGGCTGTGGTTGTTGAACACTCGTCAGATGAGTTACAACAACCTGTGTTGATCGAGGGATGCTGCAACTTTCTTACGATGAGCCAACATCACTGGTCGATGGTGATTGAACAACTATACTGGCTGCCTCTAAAGCACTCAAGGGCTTGGACTTAAGTTGGCATGGTGTGGTGGCACTGAGCCCAATGGAGCGAGGGTGCTGCTCCCAGCTTGGTCCCAGCAGACCCCGCTGCTGCTGCAGGCGTACTTTTTTAGTCAAAAATGTGGCGGGTGGCACACCAGTCTCCTTGGTAAGTGGCGCCACTTGCTTCTTCTGCTCCTTACTGGCAACTTTCTTGCTAGAGGAGCTACGGGGAACTTTTTTTGGGGCCATCTTCTTCAGATGTCAGAACAGCAGGCCGCAGTTGCACGAGTTGCAGAGTTGTCTTGTCTGTGGCCACACGTGACGTCGCGTGACATTATGCTGCACACACCGCTGCACTGGTGGTTCTCTTGTGCACCTAAAAGCAATGGAAGACAGAGGAACATCAGTTATACACCCCAAAAAGTGGAAAAACACACAAAAATCAGCACAATCCCATGCTATCCATTCCCTCAAAGATGTTTAAATTCAAGACACCCCACAGAAAGACTAGGCCCATGCCACTCATTACCCCTGGGCATAATGGATGAAAGCTAGGCAAAATGGGTGCAGGCCTGAGAACACTGCCTGCCTTCAAAATGGCCCCTTGCCCCCAGCACATGGCCAGGCCCTGCCTGTACCAGCACTCAAAATGGCCCCCACCCACATGGCCAGTCCCCATCAACACCCCAAAAAATCGAAAAACACACAAAAATCACCACAATTCAATGCCATCCATGCCCTCCATGATGTTTACATTAAAGAGACCCTACAGAAAGACTCAGTCCATGCACCACTGGGTATCCCTGGGCAAAAGGCCCCAACAGCAGCCAAAAAAATCGGAAAAACACACAAAAATCAGCACAATCCCATGCCATCCATGCCCTCAATGATGTTTAAATTCAAGACACCCCACAGAAAGACTAGGCCCATGCACCACTCACTACCCCTGGGCATAATGGATGAAAGCTAAGCAAAATGGGTGCAGGCCTGAGAACACTGCCTGCATTCAAAATGGCCTCTTGCCCCCCAGCACATGGCCAGGCCCTGCCTGTACCAGCACTCAAAATGCCCCCCACCCACAAGGACAGGCCCCATCAACACCCCAAAAAATCAAAAAACACACAAAATCACCACAATCCAATGCCATCCATGCCCTCCATGGTGTTTACATTAAAGAGACCCCACAGAAAGACTCAGTCCATGCACCATTGGGTACCCCTGGGCAAAAGGCCCCAACAGCAGCCAAAAAAATTGAAAAACATACAACAATCAGCACAATCCCATGCCATCCATGCCCTCAATGATGTTTAAATTCAAGACACCCCACAGAAAGACTAGGCCCTTGCACCACTCACTACCCCTGGGCATAATAGATGAAAGCTAGGCAAAATGGGTGCAGGCCTGAGAACACTGCCTGCATTTAGAATGGCCCCTTGCCCCCCAACACATGGCCAGGCCCTGCCTGTACGAGCACTCAAAATGGCCCCCACCCACATGGCCAGTCCCCATCAACACCCCAAAAAATCAAAAAACACACAAAAATCACCACAATCCAATGCCATCTATGCCCTCCATGATGTTTACATTAAAGAGACCCCACAGAAAGACTCAGTCCATGCACCACTGGGTACCCCTGGGCAAAAGGCCCCAACAGCAGCCAAAAAAATCGAAAAAAAACCAACAATCAGCACAATCCCATGCCATCCATGCCCTCCATGATGTTTACATTAAAGAGACCCCACAGAAAGACTCAGTCCATCCACCACTGAGTACCCCTGGGCAAAAGGCCCCAACAACAGCCCAAAAGTCGAAAAATTCCAAAATTGTAGTTGCAGCAACTGTAATGCCCCAAACAAACTTATTTGTGAAAATTCTAATCCAAAAGTAAACCAAAGAAAGTCAAAAAGGCCTCAAATCCAAATTTCCAGCAGCATCCACAAAAAGTAATCCTTCCAGGTCAAGATCCAAATGAAAGTGACCAGCACATGAAGAAAGCACTGGAAGGAGCCTGCTGGACAGGAACAGGAGGTTGGAGACTGTGGGGCACTTCCTTCCTCCCAATAAAATGGACTCCTTGCAAAAAAAGTGCATGCAAATGTCAACCTGTGGAGTTATTCTGATAAAAATCATCATTTCAGAAGGTTTATGCTGCTTGCTGGTGGATTTCTTGTGCAGAATTGCAAATTTTGCAATTTCGCGAGTGCGAGATTGTTGCTGCCCGCCGCATCTACGTGTTTGCAATTTCGAACTCTCGCGATGCGTGCTGTGCAAGGTGGCAAGCCGCCAAACTCCCGCGGGATCTCGCAGCAAGATCCAAAATGGCGCAGCACACGCAAAATATGGAGAAAAATAACTCTGCAAACGCTGAATGACGGTAAGTGAACCTCGAGCGCCACAATATTGTATCACCAAGCAAAAAAATCTGCTGCGTGCGAATTTGCGAATTTTCGGCAAATTTGCGAGAGTTTACGGATTGCGAATTTGCCGAAAATCCGCAAATTCCGCGAGCGGAACGGATTTTACGCAAAGGCTTAAATGGAAGCTCAAGTGGAAAAAAGGAATGAGCCATTACAACCCCAAATGAAAAAGAAAAGGGTGAGGGGAATAGATAAACAACAGGTAAAGTGATCTGGAGAAAATGGAAATACAGTCAACCAAGTGGAAATAGGAAGAAAGCTAAATTTAACACTAAGCAGGAATTGGGTGCAGGAAAGAGGAAGCATCAAGATGTAGAAAAGAAGAGTAGAAGCAATGCGTGGCTATATTTTTTATTTTCCAATCACGGAGGGGAAAGAAAAAAATGGGAAAGCTCCAACCCTTAAATCAGCTCCCCCGATACAGAAAAGGGGGGGGTGATGAACAGAGTGTCTGAATTAAGCAGACCACTCTTACCCAGTCAAGAGATCAGGGCTTGATCCATCACCGTTATTTAGCTCACTGCATCACCCCAGTTCAGAACCTGGCTATATGCAAATTAGTCTGACCCAGTGCCTCATGGGAACAGGGCAGACCAAACTACCAAAGCCAATTCTTCACCGGAACGGAGACAAGCTTCCGGAGATCGGTTTCTGGCATTTCAGCCGTCATCGGCCCGGCTTGCTTGAATCCTGGTGGTGCAGTGAGCAAGGGACTCATGTCTGAGTATACCCTGCCACACCTATAGTGGCTAAAATCGATACAGAAAAGGGGGTGGTGATGAACAGAGTGTCTGAATTAAGCAGACCACTCTTACCCAGTCAAGAGATCAGGGCTTGATCTATCACCGTTATTTAGCTCACTGCATCACCCCAGTTCAGAACCTGGCTATATGCAAATTAGTCTGACCCAGTGCCTCATGGGAACAGGGCAGACCAAACTACCAAAGCCAATTCTTCACCGGAACGGAGACAAGCTTCCGGGGACCGGTTTCTGGCATTTCAGGCGTCGTCGGCCCGGCTTGCTTGAATCCTGGTGGTGCAGTGAGCAAGGGACTCATGTCTGAGTCTACCCTGCCACACCTATAGTGGCCAAAATCGATACAGAAAAGGGGGTGGTGATGAACAGAGTGTCTGAATTAAGCAGACCACTCTTACCCAGTCAAGAGATCAGGGCTTGATCCATCACCGTTATATAAATGTAAATGTGCTGGACTTGTAAAGCGCACAGCTGCCCGTAAGCGTCCCGGCGCTTGCTTAGGGAACCCGTCCCGGTATTCCCCTGTGAGAAACCACGGCAGGGTGTCCACAAGGTGAAAGCCAGGCATCCCGCCGCGAGGGGCCGTAGTGGAGATTAAGCAAGCTATTGCCCAGAGTCGCAGAGTGTGACCCCATGAGTTGAGTAGGCACCAGAGCGAGAATTGTTGAGTCCGTGGAATTTTGAGCCCGAGACCCGCAGAGGCGGGGAATCGAACCCTGGTCCACGGTCGATCTCAGCTTCCGGGTCTGCCGCCTCTAACCACTGAGCCACGCTTCTCCACCGTTATTTAGCTCACTGCATCACCCCAGTTCAGAACCTGGCTATATGCAAATTAGTCTGACCCAGTGCCTCATGGGAACAGGGCAGACCAAACTACCAAAGCCAATTCTTCACCGGAACGGAGACAAGCTTCCGGGGACCGGTTTCTGGCATTTCAGCCGTTGTCGGCCCGGCTTGCTTAAATCCTGGTGGTGCAGTGAGCAAGGGACTCATGTCTGAGTATACCCTGCCACACCTATAGTGGCCAAAATCGATACAGAAAAGGGGGTGGTGATGAACAGAGTGTCTGAATTAAGCAGACCACTCTTACCCAATCAAGAGATCAGGGTTTGATCCATCACCGTTATTTAGCTCACTGCATCACCCCAGTTCAGAACCTGGCTATATGCAAATTAGTCTGACCCAGTGCCTCATGGGAACAGGGCAGACCAAACTACCAAAGCCAATTCTTCACCGGAACGGAGACAAGCTTCCGGGGACCGGTTTCTGGCATTTCAGCCGTCGTCGGCCCGGCTTGCTTGAATCCTGGTGGTGCAGTGAGCAAGGGACTCATGTCTGAGTATACCCTGCAATTTTGCGAGTGCGAGATTGTTGCTGCCCGCCGCATCTACGTGTTTGCAATTGCGAACTCTTGCGATGCGTGCTGTGCAAGGTGGCAAGCCGCGATGACGTAATCGCGGTCGCCAAACTCACGCGGGATCCCGCAGCAAGATCCAAAATGGCGCAGCACACGCAAAATATGGAGAAAAATAACTCTGCAAACGCTGAATGACGGAAATAAGGGAGCTCTTACCTGCACTGTAATTGCTGCACACCCACATTTTGTGGGACAGAAGGGACTCGGGGGCATTGTAGTACCATCGCGCCGGTTGCGAGCGCCATTTTGGAGTGGGAAGAAGGTCCTTCCACACTGAGCGCCATCTTGGGTGAGGGAGAGACACTCGCCCTGCCAGGACCCACGCGACACCCCGCCGGCCATATAAGATGGCCGCTAGACAAGTGCGCAGCGACGGTGCGCAGCGGGGGCGCCGTAGGGGCGCCGGAGGTGCGCCAGAGGTAAGCCCGTTTGCGCCCGTTCGCGCAACGGACGCGCTTAGGGCCGCTACCTCTGGCTCCTCTGGCCCACTTCGCATAGCCTACTCTCGGGCTGAGCTACTCAGACTCAGACCATGTCAGGACCCGGTCAGGCCTCTAACCTTTAGGCCAATTTCCTGTGGGCTGCTTAATGTCAGATCCCTCTGCAAGCACTACACGGAAATAGCCTTCCTCATCGATTCTGAAAAACTCGATGTCCTCTTTCTTACAGAAACGTGGACTCGGGAGGATTGTGAGGTCGAGTTGGGCCTAGCCTGCCCCTCAGGCTATAAAATCAGCCACACCCCGCGCCCACTCAATCGAGGAGGGGGAATCGGGTACATCTATAGAGACTCGCTGACCCTCTCCCAGCTAAAGATTCGAGAAGTACCGGGATTTGAACTGATGGGTTTCTCAGTCAAACAGCAGGAGTTGACACTCTGCTCGGGTGTCCTATGCTATCGTCCCCCGGGACCGGCACCTTCCATATCTCTTCTCATTGACCTGATTTATGAACTCTCTAGCTCCCACTCCAAGTTATTGATTCTCGGAGATTTTAACCTGTGGGCAGGCAGCTCGATGGACAATGCATTTTTTTCCCTTAGCCAAGCCTGTACAGATATCAATTTAGAACAGTTGGTGAATGCCTCCACGCATCGAAAAGGCCACACCCTGGACTTAGTGTTTGCGGACCCACAGTGGGTATCATTAGATGATATCAAGTGCCAGTATTGGACAGACCACTCTTTGATTATGTTTTCCCTTTGTTCTGAGGACCATACTTCGCGAAAGGCTGGACTACCCCTAGCTAAGCTAGAGAGACCTTGGTCCCGAATCCTTAAAACCTCTCCATTGCCGAACATCTTAGGTAAGGACTTTAAGCTTGGCAACACAGCTGAAGAGAGTTATACTCTCTTCTGCCAGTCCATTTCGAGTTCGCTGGATAAGTTGGCACCCCTTCGGAAGTCACGAGGGAGGGTGAATCGAGCTAGCCCATGGTACACGAGCGAATTACGCTAGCTTAAACTTGACTGTAAACGCGCAGAAAGGGTCTGGAGGAAACTGTATTTAGACTCGGAGAAAATGGTATTTAGGTCTGCTATACAAAAATACAAGGCTCAAATCAAGATGGCTAAAGCGACCTATCTTGAATCCACCTTGAATCAGGCCCCAAACAAGGCACAGGCCCTCTTTAAAATTGTTAGGGACCTTGCCCACCATACGTGTGTGGCTAGTGCAGTCCCGTCATCGCAAGCTCTTTGTGACTCACTTGCGGATGCCTTCGAGGAGAAAATCCGTAAAATCCTGGAGGGTCTGCAGGACCCAGCTAATCCCACCACTGATGCGGGAGCTCCGGAGGAGATGGCCAGTCGACCCCTGCAGAGGGTCGCTCACCTCTGTTTGGAAGCTCCGGCCACGCCCTCCAGTCGACCCCGACCAGAGGATCAGCCCCTCAGCCTGGGAGCTCCGGCGATGGAAGCCAGTCGACCCCAGCTGAGTAGTTTTCTTTCCCCCCCTTTGGATCCGGCCCTCAGCTTGGGAGCTCCGGCGATTGAGGCCAGTCGACCCCAGTTGAGTAGCTTTTCTCCTCCCTCTCTGGATCCGGCTCTCAGCTTGGGAGCTCCGGCGATTGAGGCCAGTCGACCCCAGCTGAGTAGCTTTCCCCTTCCCTCTCTGGAGGAGTTTAGCAGTCTAGCCCTCACGATTTCATCTGGCTCGCCTCTGGATCCTCTTCCTCCAAAACTTTGGAAGGTGTTTCAAGAGGATCTCTTCCAGCCCTTGCATGCCATCTGTTGCCAGTCGTTTGAAACAGGGACTGTACCGGGCTGCTGGAAGAAGGCAGTGGTATCTCCGCTCTTAAAAAAACCTACGCTCGACCCTGTGTGCCTTTCTAACTACCGGCCAATCTCCCTGCTTCCTTTTCCAGTCAAAATCATGGAAAAATTGGCTACCCGCACTCTGTCCGGCTTCTTAGAAGGGAACACCTGGTTGGATGAGACGCAATTCGGTTTTCGCCCAGCGCACGGGACGGAATCCGCGTTGGTGACCGTGTTAGACAATCTGCGGGCGCGAGTCGACAGTGGTCGGGCAGCATTTTTGGTGTTGCTCGATATGTCGGCCGCGTTCGACACGGTCAGTCATCCTACCTTGATTTCGAGGTTGGAAGAATGCGGGGTCAAAGACAAGGCCAGGGACTGGTTAATCTCCTACCTGGACAGCCGTCAGCAACGGGTTTCGCTCCCTCCCTTCAGCTCAGAGGAGCGGAGAGTGGGACAAGGAGTACCCCAGGGCTCAGCCATCAGCCCTATACTCTTTAATATCTACCTCCGCCCTCTAGTCCAGCTCATTAAATCATTCGGGATCTCCGCATTTAATTATGCGGATGATACCCAGCTGGTCTTTTCTCTGGAGGGACAGGATGCAGTCCCATTGGAGACTTTTCACCGGTGCATGCAGGCTACAGCGGAATGGCTCCGTTTGAACTCGTTACAGTTCAATGGAACCAAGACAGAGGTCCTGCACTGCTCCACTGACCGAGTTCCCCGAGATCGTCTAGATGACTTTTGGCCCCCGTCCTTTTCAGAGACGGTGTCAGCCGCACAATCGGCGCGTAATCTGGGCGTCATTTTTGGGCCCAACCTGCAGCTGGATCTGCACGTAAATAAGACCACCTCAACGTGCATGATGCTGATCCGCATGCTGTGCAAGGTTTTACCCCTCCTGCCTGAGCAAGCCAGACCAGAAGTAGTGCGAAGTACCATCCTAAGTCGACTTGACTATTGTAACGCACTGCTTCTGGAGGCCCCGGTAACACTTCTGGGCAAGCTTCAAAGGGTGCAAAATATGGCTGCCAAACTCGCCCTTTCCCACCCCTACCACAGCTCTTCTACGGCAGCATTGCAGGAACTCCATTGGCTGCCGGTCCATTTACGCGTTCGCTACAAAGCAGCGTGTATTGTGTTCAGGGCTATCCATGGCCTGGGCCCAATCCCTCTGCGGCGAATGTTTGCCTGGTATCTTCCATCTCGAGCTTTACGTTCCTCGTCGTCCAGGCTACTTGTAGTTCCGCGCTTCCAGAGAGTGAGGATGGGTGGCCGCTCGTTCAGAGTAGCGGCGGCCAAACTCTGGAACTCCCTGCCAATATCCCTGAGAAGTCTTGAGGATCTCTTAGCCTTTAGAAAGGCGCTGAAAACTTACCTCTTTCCTAGGACAGGTTGAGCTATTGCTTTTGCTGGATCATGGGTCAAAGCGCCAGGATGCCCTTGGTGGTAACAGGTTGCGCTATATAAGTATACCACAATACAATACAATAAGTGAACCCCGAGCGCCACAATATTGTATCACTAAGCAAAAAAATCTGCTGCGTGCGAATTTTCGGCAAATTTGCGAGAGTTTACGGATTGCGAATTTGCCGAAAATCCGCAAATTCCGCGAGCAGAACGGATTTTACGCAAAGGCTTAAATGGAAACTCAAGTGGAAAAAAGGAATGAGCCATTACAACCCCAAATGAAAAAGAAAAGGGTGAGGGGAATAGATAAACAACAGGTAAAGGGATCTGGAGAAAATGGAAACACAGTCAACCAAGTGGAAATAGGAAGAAAGCTAAATGTAACACTCAGCAGGAATTGGGTGCAGGAAAGAGGAAGCATCAAGATGTAGAAAAGAAGAGTAGAAGCAATGTGTGGCTATATTTTTTATTTTCCAATCACGGAGGGGAAAGAAAAAAATGGGAAAGCTCCAACCCTTAAATCAGCTCCACCTCATATTAGCCTTTTCTAAATGTGCTAGTCTAAAAGACATACAAACCAAGGATCTGAGACAAGTAGGCTTCACTCAAAATAATGAAGGGAACAAAATGACAAAGGCTCTGATGTACTCAGAGTTGGTAAAGGCAGCTATTGTAACAGCAGAGAATGAGGTACTAAAAGAAGGGATAAGATTATTCCCAGAAACAGACCTGATTGAAAAAAGACATCAAAGCAAAGCTTTTATGAAGCACCATGCAGGTCGAGGGGTAAGTCCTGTTTTTACATTTGGCAGTCTCCAATAACGGTGTATGGTGTGTCCTATACTGGTGCCTTGACAAAGTGGTTTGCCCTGAAGAAAAGTTGATGTGGCAAAGAAACATGTTGGCGCTGGAAACGGTATGCATGATAAGCAACCGGTTTTAATTTGAAAAAATACACTTTTTGAATAATAAAGTGGTTGCTAATATAGTGTATTTTTCAATTTTAGTTACACATGGTTACATCGTGAGATGTGACCTGCTCACTTCACAGCACTGACAGTATTTTCTTTTTGGACACCAATTTTCTTTTTTTAGACAAAATGACCGGCGATGATGAGAAAAGTGGGCACAACTGGTGACTACCGGTGCAGCGCGGCTCCAAAAATTCTCCATAAACCATCACCTTAACCCGCGGAGCTACTTACTATTTTCTCACAACTGGGCCCATCATTCTTACCTTACATTCATTCGCACAGTTACTCTGCTCCGAGGATTCAGTAAGGATCCAAAAGAGGAGTCGCGGTGCTATAGCGGAGTGCCTGAACTAAACTTTATACATTACTAGCAGCCCGCCCCAGCGTTGCCCAGGGCAGAAGGGGGCTGGGGGCAGCATTTCAGGCTTGCGTGCACTCCCGCACCGGCCCCCGCCCGCCACGACATTGTCCGTGTCCTGGAGCCTGAGCCTTACCTCAGCCGCCGTTGTTCAGGGCCAACCTCCCACCCCTCTCCCCCTCCCGCCCCGGCCACCTCCTGCCCGTGTCCCGGAGAGCCTGAGCCTTACCTCAGCCGCCGGTCCCGCTCCAGGCGCTTTTCCTCCTGTAATTCACCGTTTGCTACCTCCCGCTCCCCGCGCATGAAGCAGCGCCAGTCACTCCAGGACTCACCCCCGTCCGCGCTCTAAGGGATTGTCCGGTCCCGCTCTAGGCGGCCCGCCCGCACAGGCCGCCACTTCAAGTGATGTCAGCACGCATGTAGGCATGATCCGCAGAGCTGCACAGCCTCGGACACCCCGGGAGCGCAAATGATGTCATCACGCAGACGTCGCGCCCGGCACTACTTGCAAGGGACTACTTTATTTTTATTTCTAAATTTTTTAAACAACGTATATTTTTTATTTTTAATAGCCGTTGTCCTTCTGCTTGCCCTGAGGTTTTGAAATATGTCTTGGGTGTTTGGAGTGGTGGTGTACTTTTCGAGTTTACCTGGCTCAAAGGACACAGTTCTCTCTTTTTAAAATCACCCCACTATTCATTTACTTAATGCATCTGCTAGTAAAAGTTAACTAAAGGACAACAAGACCTGCTTAATTCTCCATTTATTTAATTTTTCTTTAGGGATTTAATCTCCTAGCATGATCTCTACGTTTTACCAAAATGAAAATAATTCAACTATGCAATATATCCTGAAAGAAAAGTTAAAATTCAATAACATTCATTTATTAGCATGACAGCTTTGAGAAAATAAGTCAGAGTCATATTACCCAGATATAGAGACAAAGACATCAGCATAGAATATAATAGTTCCAAACGAAAGCCTTTCTGTCTCTCTCTCTCTCTCTCTCTCTCCCAGGACTTCACACCCATTCAAAAGTTAAAGTTCAGAAAAATGTCAAAGTCCCTGCGCCATAGGAAAAATTGCGCAGACCGACAGCATCTCGGGGTGCAAAGATCAGGTCAAAAAGCGAGCTCATTTCAATGTCCCAAATGTCCTCTTTTATACCCTTTTTCACTAACTTATCTGTCTAAATTCGTAACTCTTAAGAATTGGATGAGCATCACCTCATCATTTTACAGTTCAATTTTGTGCGGAGTCATCCCCATGTTGCAGAAAACTGGGGTGCCATTGTCTTAATTCTTTACTTCCTTCGAAGTTTCCTTTAAATTGTTAGTTGATGTACTTTTCCCACGAACCAACATGCTGACTTCACCAAACTTGGCTTAGGCCACTCTGTCCGTGACCCATACTGCTCAGTCACAAGCATCTCCGATCTGGCGCCTGCGCACTTCTACCACCATCTCGGAATTTCAGTCAGCATCCATCTTTATTGGCTCACATAGGCCTCAATTTAGGAACTATTACAGAAACAAACACAAATAAATGTAAATTTACTAAATAAAGCCCTTTCTGTTTACCTCCCCCTTTCTAATGATATCCCGATTAGTATTTACCTAGCTTTAAGCAACATATATGCATGATTTGACTTACCAATCTTCATGATTTATGCCACAAATAAACAGACAAAAAGCACATTCATGCAATTCTCAATTAGATTATAACAAATGTGTACTCTTTATACACAATATACGACAAATTACTAAATTATGTTTTGCAAATCCATGCAAATTAGTATCCCACGTGTATTTGTGTGCGTGCATTCTATTCTATGTTGGTTAATTTCAAAACCACACATTTAGTACTTATTACTGTTATGGAAAGTTAATCTCGCAAGGGGTATACAAAAATGTTTGTTTCCACCTTGCTCCATCAGTACCAACGAGTGAACCCGTTGGTGGTGCGCACGTGAGGGGTCATATGGCTGAGATACCCACCACCCCCTCTCAACACAATCCCCAAGAATGGGAATACGGAAACATTTCTGAACTTTTGGAAGGCGGGAGGGAGTTACCCTCCCGGCCGTATTTATTAAAATATGGAACAAAATTAAAACATTAAAATAACAGTTTCATATCATGTACAATTTCATTTCCATATAACGATGTTTTGGCTGACCTTAACATATTTCTAATACAAAGGTTCTCCTAGCCGATACTAACATCCTACAAAACAGTCTTTGAAATTGTACATCCTAACGTTAAGGGCCAACGGCAAGGTCGTAACCGGTGTCAGATCCCTAAACCAGAACTACCCCCTCACTTGTGAGGGGCGGCCACACAGAGGACTGTACCTCATGTGCACATACCAATTTCCCTTGTCTTGACGGGGGCCCCAATTAACTCGACGCCATTTTAAGGTCGTCCGAGGACTCGTGTGAGGTGTCTAGAAGGTAGCGTGGACCCCCCTCGCCGTCGCAGATGTCCTGGCCCCGGGAAATTCCCAGGAGGGGCCCGTAGCCCCTCCTATCCAGGGAGGGGCCTTGACCGCCTTCCCTTTCCTTTCGGCGTCCCATCCTTAGAAGGGACCGCCTCCCCGTTGAGGGGCCAATGGCCACCTCCCCCCGGGCGCTCCCATCCGTAATGGGTGACGCCCCCCCATAGGGATCTTCCAATTACTGCTCACCGATCATGACCTTACCGCCCGACCGAAAATAAATACGACATTAAACTAAAAGGACTAATCACTAAAAGACAGAAGATGCTCAATATATGAACTGCCGAAACATCACTGATCACACTGGTGCAAATACTTTATTCGATAAAACATACTGTAAGAAATTATCCACTTTATTGCACAATGAATCACAACTTTTAATCAAAGCAACCTGTAAGAAAATCGCGTTACCACTTTATTGCATAATGAATCACAACTTTTAATCCAAGTAACCTGTAAGAAAATTGAGTTACCACATCACAACTTTACTTCAGACCACTTGCTGTCTCCAGGGGCTGGTGGGTGGGTCAAAATTGGCTCTTCGTTCCGTCTCGAGCTCACGTGCAGCGGGGAGGTGCAGCTTCAGAGCACAGGAACAAGAGGATGCTACTTTGGCTTGTCGCTCCTTTTATCCTTCTTCGGGCGGGCGTAAACCCGCCTCCGCCCGCCTCCGGGGGCGTGGCTGGCGGCTTCGGTGTCTAGGACAACCCACTCTAGGGCGGGAAAAGGCGCGCCCTGGCTACGCCGCTTCGGGCATACCAGCCGGGACTCGCCTCCCGCCCAAGATGGCTTCCCGGAGGGATCGGGGTACTCCACCATACGTTCGGGGGGACCGATTGGTCGCCCCTTTCCATATGGCTGAGATACCCGCCACCCCCTCTCAACACAATCCCCAAGAATGGGAATACGGAAACATTTCTGAACTTTTGGAAGGCGGGAGGGAGTTACCCTCCCGGCCGTATTTAATAAAATATGAAACAAAATTAAAACATTAAAATAACAGTTTCATATCATGTACAATTTCATTTCCATATAACGATGTTTTGGCTGACCTTAACATATTTCTAATACAAAGGTTCTCCTAGCCGATACTAACATCCTACAAAACAGTCTTTGAAATTGTACATCCTAACGTTAAGGGCCAACGGCAAGGTCGTAACCGGTGTCAGATCCCTAAACCAGAACTACCCCCTCACTTGTGAGGGGCGGCCACACAGAGGACTGTACCTCATGTGCACATACCAATTTCCCTTGTCTTGACGGGGGCCCCAATTAACTCGACGCCATTTTAAGGTCGTCCGAGGACTCGTGTGAGGTGTCTAGAAGGTAGCGTGGACCCCCCTCCCCACCCCACACAACTTACCACATCTGCCGTCGCAGATGTCCTGGCCCCGGGAAATTCCCAGGAGGGGCCCGTAGCCCCTCCTATCCAGGGAGGGGCCTTGACCGCCTTCCCTTTCCTTTCGGCGTCCAATCCTTAGAAGGGACCGCCTCCCCGTTGAGGGGCCAATGGCCACCTCCCCCCGGGCGCTCCCATCCGTAATGGGTGACGCCCCCCCCCATAGGGATCTTCCAATTACTGCTCACCGATCATGACCTTACCGCCACAGGCCGGATAGTTGACCGGCTATCCGGACCCCCCACAAAAAACTCCTACCTAAAGGTCATGCTGTAAACTCTTTAGCCAAGCTACGAGGTCTCCTATGAGTAAAGAATTCCCCACCCGGGACAAATGGACCCCATCCTCTAGATACATACTGTCCCCCCTGATACAACCATGAGGAATCGAATGCAATGCACTTGTACGAAACAGTCTAGCCAACTTGTTATTTACTTTCTTCACCGAATGATTTATAGCAGACACAGAATTCGCCCCCCGCCACACTTTTCGTGGAATCATATGGGACCATGCAATTGTGCACCCTGGAACCCTTCTCGCCAACCAACTCACTGTGGATAGTATCGCCTCGAGAAGTAGTCGTCTACCAGTGGTCACCAAATCATTGCCCCCAAGATGCACTATGATTATAGATGGCGGTGACCTTGTCCGCCCTAACAAACTCTCAACAAAAGGTTGAAACTGGTCAATACAGAGCCCGCCCCTTCCATAGAAGGTCACCCTGTACCCGTATTCCCCAGCCATGTGAATCATGTCACCTGCTTTGAATACGTCCCCGGCACGCCTCACGTATGAGTGGCCCACGACCCACACCACTTTTTCCGCAGCCGGTGATCTTTGACCGCTGGTTCCCAGGTGTCGGGTCGACTGCACAGTCCGCCCCGCCTCGTAAGCTTGCGAAACTGTAAACCAAACAAAAACAAGAAGCGTGAGTACATGATTACAGCTTCACAACATGTGCAACCGCACATACCTTTTGTAACAGTTCGAGGACCAACGCCCCAATTGTTTCACTTTTTCCACACTAAGACCCCTGGCTGTAGCCTCTGTAGCAGCCCCTATCCGGAAGGAATGGGTCCCAAAATCGCCCGGGTTCAAGCCCGCGGCCGAAATTGCCATTGTTAGCACCCGCTGGAACTGAAACCTCGTCAGTGGGGTGGCATCAGTGTGCCTCAACAGGGTCCCCCCCCATGATGCCGCTCTCTGCGCCAAATATTCCTCAACGCATACGACGGGGCACATGGGAGATCCGGGACTCCGATGGACTACTATACTGTCCCCGATCGCACCCTGATCGGTCTTGGACCTGGGAAACGAGACCATCATCGTATCCCCCTTAACTAGAACGTGCTCTCGGCACAGTCCCCCCCCCGTATCCTGCTTGTTCCTCGCCACCAGTTCGCTTACCCGCATAGCCCCATGGAATGCTAATGCAAAAGCGGCCCTGAATAACACTGTTTCAGACTGGGATGAACAAGTCGCAGGGAGAACGGAAAATAACAGAGCCAACCTCTCCAGACCTATCGGGTGCCTTTCATCTACTCTGCGACCCTCAAGGCGTTGCCACCCACGCAGCGCTTTCTGTACTACGAAAGATGCAGTAGGGTCCTGGATCCCATGAGCCCGCGCCATGAAGGAAATGGCGGCCCGATACCTCTGGGCCGTGGCTACCGTTTTGCCTGCCTGATGTAACGACAGAAAAAACTTTACGACGTATTCTTCCTGGCCCCAAAGCTCCCCCCTAACCGAACCCAAAAAGGACTGATAAGAACGGAACGCCCCTTCATATGCCTTCCTCGTCCTGGGTGCTAAACTCTCTCCCACGAGGTTTTGTAGTTCGGGGCACCGAGAGACCAGAGAGCTTCGGGGAATGGTGCCGACACCGGGTCCGCTGTGGGCAGAAAACCCCAGAAGGCCTGCATACGGAAACGAGAAAGCGCATCAGCCGCCTGATTCAGTACTCCTGGCACATGTCTAGCCCTAAAGAGTACGTTCAATTGCATACATAGTAACACAATTTCTTTAAGCAATCTCAGAATCCATTTGCATCGTGCTGCCTGACTATTGATACACTCAACCACGGTCATGTTATCCGACCAGAACACCACAGAGTGATCCCGGAACCCCTCAGGCCATGTTTGTAGGGCCACCAGAATAGGGAACAGTTCGAGAAACGCAATGTTGCTCGTCAGCCCACACTCGTGCCACCATGACGGCCATTTTTGGGCCGACCAGTGATTACCGAATATGGCGCCAAAGCCTATACTCCCCGCCGAATCTGTCCACAGCCCCAACTCCTCGGAGGACACCGCCGGCTTGTTCCAGACCACCCGACCATTGAAATCCGCCAGAAATGCCAACCAAATGCGCATGTCCTGGCGAATCTCGGTCGAGAGCCTCGTGCGATGGTGCCCTTCTTTAAGACCGACCATGGCTTGAGCAATCGAGCGGGAGAAAGGGCGGGCCATTGGCATTACTCTAAGGGCAAAATTCAACTGACCCACAGTTTGCTGCAATTGATGCAAGTTCACCTTGGTTTCCCGAATACATGCCTCAAGGGAGGCCCTGAATCTCCCCACCTTTTCTTTGGGCAGCCGGAAGCAACCTTCCAGTGAATCGAGCTCTATTCCGAGAAACTCGAGGGAAGTTGATGGCCCCACCGTCTTACCTGGTGCCAATGGCACACCAAACTGATTCATCAGACCACAAAATTCATTTAGAGCTTGTGCACATTCTGGATCCCCAGCTGCACCCAGGAACAGAAAATCATCAAGATAATGCATAACATGCTGAAACCCCGTCATTCTTGTGAATACCCATTGCAAAAAACAACTGAATTTCTCAAAATAAGCACAAGATATGGAGCATCCCATTGGCATACATTTATCCATGTAATAGCGCCCCTGAAACATAAAACCGAGGAGACGCTGATCGTCTGGGTGTACCGGGAGCAACCGGAACGCTGACTCGATGTCTGATTTGGCCATCAGCGCTCCGGGCCCCAGGCGATTCAACATGGCGACGGCCTCATCGAAAGATGCGTACCACACCGAACACACCTCCGGGTCTATCGCATCATTCACCGAAAGACCTCTCGGGGCGGACAAGTTATGTATTAATCGAAACTCGCCCGGGTCCTTCTTGGGGACCACTCCCAAAGGGGAACAAACAAAGTTAGCAACTGGTGGCGTGTCGAATGGTCCGGCAACCCGACCCCGGGCCAACTCTTTCACAATCTTCGCCTGTACCACCGCCGTATTCTGCAGGACCGACAGTTGGTTCCTACACTGTGTCTTACCCTGAAAATTCCCCACTGGGATGCGGAAACCATAAGAAAACCCATCTCGCAACACCCCAGCGGAGAAATGATCCGGGTATTCATTGAGCAAAGGGATCATTGCCATGGTATCAACCGGGGTAGGTAGAGGCGCCCCTCGGACTATTTCAGACCTGTTTGGCGCTTCCCCTACCTCCGTTATCCCCCGTCTTGGCTCTGCACATGGTCTCAGGATGCGAGGATTGCCCACACCCCCCACAGTCGTGCCTAAACTTGCATGACCCCTGGGGCCTCGTACACTTTCCTCTGTTAAAATTCCAGCAGATGCCCCTTTTGCCTGTATTGCCACTTGATCTCGAGTGATGCTCATTACTTGAACCTGCCCGAAAGGGCGCCCCAGATGAATGGCGGGAAAACTCTCCCCCGCTTCCCCCCACCAATGGTGCCTTTAACATGCCTGTTTTCTCCATCTTTTGCCAAGAAATGGAGTCGTAACAATCCCACGTCAGAGATGTGTCGAACTCCTTGGCCTTCCTAAAAATATTATCATAACAAAACCACTGATTGCCCTCATATGACTGAGAGTACTCCATAATACGTGTCTGGTACACGGGTAACTCGGCCAACATTTCCGGCCTTCGTTCCCCCATAATTGAAGTGAAAATGCCAAATGCTCTGCCCCAATTTCCTATGTTCTCATCGACCTTAAAAGCGGCCATCTTGACGCGCCAAACACTTGGGTGCAAAAACTCTTTTTGACCCTTCACATGCTCGATCTCATAATGATCAGTTAGCAAAGAGAACATGTTCACATATTGCTCACCCCATATCCTCTCCTTGATTTCAATCGGGATATGCTGAGCCACTTTCTCCCTTCTCGAGGGTACAGACCCCTCCCCCGCAATCGGCAGTCGCTGCTTACCTGAACTAGAGGCTGTAACCGTAGTCGCTGCCGAACTCATGCCCGCTGCGGTTTCACCCACTGGAGCCTGCGGGGGAACAAAAGGACATGGTGCCTTCGCGGCCTCTCTTGACTGCCGCAACTGCCTCATTACTGCCCTGGCGTCATCCGCCGTGGTGCCTTCGCTATCTTTTCCCAACCACGCTGCCAGCTGTGCAGCCAACTCGGGAGGCATATCCTCCCCATTCACAGGGGTGACTACAACCGGGATTGGTTGTCCCTCCTTCGGGACCGGGATCGGGGTTCCGTCGGTGTATCGGGGAGCGCAGGCGGCGCCTCAGGAACCGGGGTCTCTCCCCCAGTTGCCCCCCTCTTGGACCTTCTACCTCTCCCGCTAGGGACTATTCCCGGCAATGCTGGTCCGACAACTCGCTTCGGGCCTCCTACACCATTCATTGCCGCCATCTGCTTCTTCATCTCAGCCATGTCTTTCACGAGCATGCGGAGCATCTGATCGGTACCGACCCGCTTTCCGACCTTCTTGCCCGGCATTCTCGAACGATGATCTCTGAAAGAAAAAAGACAAAATTACAACGCTCAAAATTGGCTCTTCGTTCCGTCTCGAGCTCACGTGCAGCGGGGAGGTGCAGCTTCAGAGCACAGGAACAAGAGGATGCTACTTTGGCTTGTCGCTCCTTTTATCCTTCTTCGGGCGGGCGTAAACCCGCCTCCGCCCGCCTCCGGGGGCGTGGCTGGCGGCTTCGGTGTCTAGGACAACCCACTCTAGGGCGGGAAAAGGCGCGCCCCGGCTATGCCGCTTCGGGCATACCAGCCGGGACTCGCCTCCCGCCCAAGATGGCTTCCCGGAGGGATCGGGGTACTCCACCATACGTTCGGGGGGACCGATTGGTCGCCCCTTTCCATTTTGTCTTTTCACACTTTTTCCTTCCTTCCTCCTTTTTTGAAACCTTTGGGTTATTTTCACATTGTGATAAGTTGATGGAAATATTATAAAACGTGGGGACTGTCTGTCTTAAAAACGGTTTTAGGTAAAGGCGGAAAACTCTTGTCGAATACCTCATAAAAGAAAAGAGAGGGTTATATGGAATTTACAGTTTGTAAATCTTCGCCTCCATTTAGAAACTGTGTAGCCTGACAAGAGGTGCCTTATAAACCAGGTCTTGTTGTTTTTTCATTGACTAGGGGTAAGCAGGTCAGGTTAATACATCCGGAGTGCAAGGAAAAAGCAAATATCAAAATTATCATAGACACTGCCGAGACAAGTAAACATTGGGATAATTGGGGTTTTGAAAATAGCTGAGCCGGCTCCTCCTCGCCAGCCCCAGAGGAAATGGGATTGCTAAGCGAAATCGATTAGGGTATTGGGTCGCAGCACAGCCTTAGAATATTAACTTGGAACACAAATGGTCTTGGGAGAATGGCAAAACTAGGAAGCCTTAAAACTTTAGCCAATAGTCTGGTGATTATATGCTTGCAAGAAACATGGCTGTACAACGAAACCCCCATAATTGAAGGGTTTGTTCAATTAAACAAGCCGATGAAGAGAAAAAAGCAGGGACGCCCCATGGGGGAATCGGGGGGAAGAGCTTGTCTATGACCTTAATATCGACCAAGATTGCAAAAAAGGTGATACCCATAGTTGTAAAATGTAAATGGCTATTGGCTTGCAGAGTATGCCTGCTGGACCCTAATACTAAGTATGACAATATGGTAATCATTAATGTATACACGCAGTGGGGAAGCCCTGGAGAGTATAAGATAGAGATGAGGCAATTTCAGGAAGATGTGGACTGTCTGTGTGTAAACTACAACACTGACATGCTTATCCTGAAGGGAGACTTTAACTATAAAATTAACCCCCAAAAAATAGAACCCTGGTTTAAAGAAATATTACGCTCATATAATATAAGTGTGGCTAGCTTTCCTGATACTACATTATCCTCACAAAATATGACATTCGGAAAGTATCTAGGCACAAAGGGCTTGATCTGCTTGAATGGCAGGATGGAGACCCACCGCCCTGTTAGGCAAACTTTTAAGGTAGGCTCACTGCCCAATTGATTACATTTGTATAAATGCCTGGAACTTTGAAAAAAATAAAGGGGTTTTGAGTAGCACAAGGAGGGGGAAGTGATCATTACTCGCTAAAACTAGAAATAAGGAGAGGCAAAGAGAGAGCACGAGGTACTGTAATCCCCCTACAGCTAGATTACCCTAAACACCTCACCACTAGATTAACAGGGGAATGCTTGGTAAAACTGGGTAATTTCCAACAGAATTTAAGCTTGGAAAGTGACAGGATACAAAAACTAGAATGGTATGAAAAAACAAGTAGACTAGTGGTGCAATGTCTAAGGGTAAAACTAAAAGATGAAATTTCAAAGGCCAAGAAAAAACAAAATAATCATGGAATGAGAATAGACTGGTTTAGTGGGGAATGTAGGAAACTAAAGGGGCTGATAAGTAAAGGGGAGAGAAGCCTCTGAGGTTCCGTGACAATTGTAAGTGGTGTTTTTCGACTCGCACGAATATGGTCGAGTCTGGTATCTACGAACCGCAAATGACGAGTTTAGTGAGTGTGCGCAGTTTCGCTGTGCTAACTTAAACCGTTCGTTTGTTACGTGGGTTATTCATCTGTACCCACGGGTTCCATCTTAGATACGGCATCCATTTTGTCTCTTGCCCTCAAGTAGCCAGCGAACGGACGTTGTCCGTTTCGCGACCCTGGGATTCCCAAGACATCCGCGGAAGACACATGTCCTTTGAAAGTGTCTTTATGACGAGGGGGATGATACTGTAAGGCAGATGGCCCCGCTCGAGGCTCATCTTGCCGTGCCGGTCTATTGTCTCAGCCGTGCATCGCATTAGGCACGTCCCTTTGATGCCTGTAGCTCGTGTTTCCCGATACCTCCCTTTTTACACCCTTTTCGATCTCCCCACTGTTTCCATCTTCCTCTGCACCTGTCCTTGTTCCTTCTTTGATCTGTTTTACTGCCGATTGGAATGTACTAATGGTGGGAAGATGGGTTTTTACAGTTGGGAACCACCAAATGTTTCCGCACTTATGCCCCGGATCTTGAATGTATCAAAGTGACCAAAGTGACCCCTCTCGGGGATAATTATGGGAACCGAGTTGTAAACCTTTGTGTACCATGCAACCCTATGGGAGAAATCTGTATAAAAGGAGCGATCCACAGTAGAAATTTGAAGCAGTCTCCTCGAACTTACACTCGCTGTACTTCCTGTGACTTCTGTGTTCCCTGCAGTAAATAAATCTCGAATCTTTGACGCCGAAGGAAGTGTCCCGTGTCTCTGTCATTCGTACGCCGTAGCAGGTTACCCACGAAGGTTTCAGGTGTGGTCCCCTGGCACCGCTGGGTCTTAAATAACCCAGTCCTTCAGTTGGCGCCCAACGTGGGGCTGCATCAGTGGTACCGGTCCAAGCCCGACGATCGTGAGGAACTTCGTGTGAAATCTCCGAGGGAAGGTGCACTCCGCTTCATCGATCCTGTTGTCGAAACAAGTGGCCCGAAGACTTTTCCCGCGAAGATTTCCGCCTCCTGATGGCTGCGACGGACTGCTGCCCTGACTGTAGACCTGTTTTGGCGCCTGGCGTAGACCTTGGTATAGCGAGACGATTGACGGGCCTTCCTGGTGACGCCATCGATCTTTGAGTTAAGTATTTGTGGGTCGCTCCCAGAGTTCTTGGTTGTGGTTGCTTAGTTGTTGCATGGTTCCATTGCATTTGTGGTTCTTGGTACTTTGTTGTGATATTTGACGACTGCAGCCGGCAAAGACCGAGGGTTGTTGCTCTTTGCAGGGACTTGGTAAATCCCGTAACCCTTGAAGTTTGTGAAACTCGGCTAGTGTGCAAGATGCCTGGTCGCAGTACTTTGTTTAGTTGTTTCAGACGTTGTGGTACGGATTCCCGACTGGAGGACTCTTGTCCGATACCTCCGGTTGGAACTCCAACTTATGAGCTCTACAGTAAGCACGGGCTAGGCCCGATTACTTTTAATGAATACTGGATTCGTTATACCAAAAAAGATGGTGCCCTTAGTTGGCCACCTCATAGTAGTTTTGAGACCACGATCTTAAATAATCTTGAGGCTAAATTGTTTGAGAAAAAGTCAAGGCCGGCCATGTTTGATGCCTTTCGGTTGTGGCGTAAAGAAGCCCGACAGAAAGAGATCAGACAGACTAAACGCAATCAGAGAGATGGTGTTGCTACTATTGTAAAGAAAGCAGAGCAGTTTCAGCGTGATAAGGAGGATAAGGAAAAGGAAGTGTTTGATAGGTTACAGCGTATGTCCATAGATAAATGCTACCCCGCTCTACCAACGGAGTCGGATAAAAAGGAAGAATTAGTTGAGGATCCTTTAATGTCCTATCTTATGAAGTCGCCACCTCCGTATGTACAGGGTACCGCGCCTCCTGTGGTTCCTCCGGTACCTGCTCTTCAACCTGTTCCTCAACCTGTTCCTCAACATATACCCGCTCTTCCGGCTGTTCCCGCTCCTTTGCCTACTGCTGTTCCTACTGCTCCTCCGCTTCCACATACTCCTGCTCCCGCTACTGCTCCTACTCTACTTACTCCTGTTGCTTCTTCTGCTTCTACCTCTTCTCTTGTTAATCCCTTATGCTATACTTCTCCATCTACTCGATGTCGTACCCCTCCGGTTGCGGCTAGCTTTTTCAATTCTCTTGGTCCTGTTCTTGGGTCCGCTGATTCGGACGGTCCTCAAAGACGTAGTCAGCTTCCCGGTAACAGGGAACGTGCTGCGTTATATAACATGGCGATGGGTTGGATGACGCACCCTCTTAGAAATCCTCCACGTGCTGTACTTGATACGTTCTGTCAATTTAACGTACCGACACAGAGGTACGTGTTCGAAGAAATGTGTAAGGTTCTACGCGACCAGATATCGGCCGATGCACCTGACGATGTGTTGACCGCCTTGTCTGATCTACAGCTTCAGTTCTCGAGCGGAATGATAGTGGATACCAACGTTCGACGCGCTGTTGAGCGGTTGTTATCTTTCCGTCCCTCTCCGATACCTCAAGCATTGTTTGTTGAGGATGTTGAGAGACAGTTAGATCCGTCTGGTCAGTTTCCCATGCGTGAAGTTCCACCTGTATGGATGCCAGCTAATCCTCAGGCTCAACCTCCGGTAGTGGCACATTTCCAGAGAGTATGGATACATCTCCCATGGAAAAGATCAGAAGTGTTGCAGGTGAAACAATCTTTGCCGGACCCTCGCAAAAATCCTGCAGGGTACTATAAAGAATTATCGCAGCTCGTAGACGCTACGATAATGAATCTTGCCGATATCGATATGTTGTTTGGCAATGTTGTACCGCAACCGGTATGGGCTAAGATTCGGCACGAAGATCACGCAAACGAATTAGGTGGCGATTGGGCTGCTCTTACTGCGGCCGATACGCAACAAGTTGGAGGGGCAAAACCTGAACAGCTCATTACTGCTCTCCCTCAAAGAATTATTACCTTGATAAAAACGCTTATGCCAGCAATGAGGGTGAACTGGGACAAATTGTCAGCCTGTAAACAGAAGAAGGACGAGAGTGTCTCTGATTTCTTTACGAGATTTGAGGAGGCATTTATCGACCATAGTGGTCAGGATATGGGCACTGAGGGTGGTCAACGGTTGTTTGTGGATAAATTTGTTTCTAACTTATTGCCCGACTTGAGCACTAAATTAAAAAATTCCGAGAGTGCGTGGGCCGTCTCTACATCTGCTCAAATATTGGCTACGGCACAGTATTACGAAAACAGAGAAAAAGAAGAGAACGACCGCGCTGATAAAAAGACGAAAGAACTTAAAACCAAAGTGTTGTTGCAGCAGGCCTATCCTCCGCGTTCGAATCAGAATGCTCCTCAGCAAAATGGATCGCAGTCGCAATCAAATAGGTCGCAACCTCGAAATGACTCCTCTTCCCAAAGATCTTCGCTAGGGTACAATCAGTGTGCCTATTGTAGACAGGAGGGTCATTTAAAATTCAACTGTCCTGTTCTAAACGATCGTAACAGTGGTAACTCATCTAGAGGAGGTCGTGGTGGTTCTCAGCAGACATCACGTGGTAGGGGTCGTGGTGTTCAAAATGATCGTTCAGATAACTCATCAAATTCCAATAACTGTTTTGACCAACGTGGATCATCGCAAGGACGATCTGCGCAGTACAATGTAGATGATTATTACGTCGATCAGGGAACTGACGACAGTAATTACTAGGACAGCCTTAGACAAGGAGAGGGAGTGGTATCAGTTCCGGTTGATCAGAGAGGGCCTTACGTCGCAGTTGCTACATCGGGCGTCGTTGAGCCTTTTCTGTTGAACACTGGTGCAGCGAAAAGTTCCATAATGCATTCGAAACTCCCTGGCGCACCTTTGTCTGGCTTAACCAATGTTTCCGTTGGATTCTCTGGCGCCCCCGTTAGCAATCCAGTTTCGCGCCCTTTGCCCCTTACAATTGGGCCTCGTGAGCTTCGAGCTCCGTTGATTTTAACTACTGGTTGTGGTGAAAATCTTTTGGGCCTGGATTTGCTAAAACGTTTGTATGCAACTTTGTATTGTTCTCCTGCCGGTGTAAAGCTTACGTTAGGTGAGAGGGTTGTCTCTCCTATGTACTTGTCTCTCGATAAGCTTCCACCGGAATTGAGTTCTCTTCCTGCATCTTTGTGGGCAACAGGTCCCAATGATGTGGGCCTGCTTGACATCTCCCCTTATGTCGTTCAGCTGAAATCTAATGTACGGTTGCCACGTATTCCCCAGTATCGAATCTCTCTTGATGGTGAACGAGCACTGTTAGCGATCATCTATGATCTGATCGAGAAAGATGTTATTGAAGAAACGCGGGGAAACGTGTGCAATAGCCCTGTACTGCCTATCCTAAAACGTACTGACCCTTCAAAACCGCCTGTTTATCGTTTTGTTATCGATTTACGGGAGGTGAATAAAATTGTGATTCCTCAGTTCCCTGTTGTGCCTGATATCACGGCGCTACTGACTCTGATTCCAGCTTCTGCATCTTGGTTTTCAGTGATCGATTTGAAGAATGCTTTCTTTAGCATTCGGATTGCCGAAGAAAGCAGAGACCTTTTCGGTTTCTCTCTTGGTGGTCGCAGCTTCCGGTTTAAACGTGCTCCTCAGGGCTACTGTAAGAGTCCATCGATTTACTGTCAAGCCTTGAAGGGTCAACTGGATGCGTTTTCGTTGCCGGCTGGTGCGGCCTTAATCCAATATGTCGATGACTTATTGGTGGCTGCAGATACTCAGGACATTTGCAAAATTGCTACGGTGTCGTTGCTGCAACATCTCTGTGACTTACATCACAAGGTGTCACCTTCTAAACTCCAATATTGTTGTCAAGAAGTAACCTATCTAGGTCACTTATTGTCAAAGGAGGGAAGACGGTTGACCCCAGAGAGAATTGCAGCAATTGCGCGAATGACTGTGCCAACAGCCCAAAGAGATGTGCGTGCCTTTCTAGGTATCACGTCGTATTGCAGGCAATGGATTCCAAATTTTTCATTGCTAGCGAAACCATTGGTGGCTCTTACGTGCAAGGATGTTTCAACTCCTTTACCATGGACGGAAGAATGTCAGAAGAGTTTTTCTGAATTGCGTGACTCATTGTGTTTGGCTCCTGTGTTAGGTACCCCTGACTACAGCAAGCCGTTTACATTATATGTTCACGAGAGGGAAGGTTGTGCTTTGAGTGTCTTAACGCAACCTTTTGGTGGTAAGCAACGTCCATGTGCATATTTTTCCTCGACCTTGTACCCGGTAGCTAGAGCATTGCCGAGTTGCTTGAGAGCAACAGCGGCAGCTGCGGTGTCCATCCGACAATCAGCAGGATTGGTCATGGATAATATGCTTACCGTGATGGTTCCGCATGCGGTCGACACTCTTTTGAATCGTACGAAAACTCAGCACCTGACGAGTGCGAGGTTGTCTGGGTACGAGTTGACGCTGTTGGCAAGTCATATTCAGATAAAACGTTGCAATGTTCTGAACCCGGCAACTTTGTTACCAATTAGCACAGAGTCAGATGAAATAGCAGCCCATGACTGCTATCTGAGGACTGAAGAGGAAACAAAAGGTTGAGTGGACCTTAAAAACACTCCTTTGGAAAATCCAGATGGAACTTTGTATGTGGATGGTTCATGTTTTAAATTGCCGAATGGTGATGTGACTACTGCGTATGCTGTTGTAACTTTGAATACTATCGTGGAAACTGCAAGATTGAATCAGAACTGTGCCCAGGCAGCAGAGCTGATCGCTCTAACAAGTATTTACAACAAGGGGTGGTGAGGGACAGAGTCTCTGGATTAAGCAGAAAGCTCTCACCCAGTCAAGAGATCAGGGCTAGATCCAACACCGTTTTTTAGCTCACTGCACCATCCCAGTTTCAGAACCTGGCTGTATGCAAATTAGTCTGTTCCTGTCCCAGTGCATGATGGGAACAGGGCAAACCAAACTACAAAAGCCAATTCTTACACTGGGAAGGAAACAAGCTCCCGGGGACCGGTTTCTGGCATTACAGCCGTCTTCGGCCCGGTTTGCTTGAATCCTGATGGTGCAATGAGCAAGGGTCTCACATCTGAGAATACCCTTCCACGCTTAGGGTGGACAAAAATATTTACAACAAGGGGTGGTGAGGGACAGTGGTATGGCCACTATAGGTGTGGCAGGGTATACTCAGACATGAGTCCCTTTCTCACTGCTCCATCAGGATTCAAGCAAGCCGGGCCGAAGAAGGCTGAAATGCCAGAAACCGGTCCCCGGTAGCTTGTCTCCTTTCTGGTGAAGAATTGGCTTGGTAGTTTAGTCTGCCCTGTTCCCATGATGCACTGGGCCAGGGACAGACTGATTTGCATATAGCCAGGTTCTGAGCTGGGATGGGGCAGTGAGATAAATAACGGTGATGGATCAAGCCCTGATCTTTGGACTGGGTAAGAGTGGTCTGTTTAACTCAGACACTCTGTTCATCACCACCCCCTTTTCTAAATCGTTTTTGGCCACTATAGGTGTGGCAGGGTATACTCAGACATGAGTCCCTTTCTCACTGCTCCATCAGGATTCAAGCAAGCCGGGCCGAAGAAGGCTGAAATGCCAGAAACCGGTCCCCGGTAGCTTGTCTCCTTTCTGGTGAAGAATTGGCTTGGTAGTTTAGTCTGCCCTGTTCCCATGATGCACTGGGCCAGGGACAGACTGATTTGCATATAGCCAGGTTCTGAGCTGGGATGGGGCAGTGAGATAAATAACGGTGATGGATCAAGCCCTGATCTTTGGACTGGGTAAGAGTGGTCTGTTTAACTCAGACACTCTGTTCATCACCACCCCCTTTTCTAAATCGTTTTTGGCCACTATAGGTGTGGCAGGGTATACTCAGACATGAGTCCCTTTCTCACTGCTCCATCAGGATTCAAGCAAGCCGGGCCGAAGAAGGCTGAAATGCCAGAAACCGGTCCCCGGTAGCTTGTCTCCTTTCTGGTGAAGAATTGGCTTGGTAGTTTAGTCTGCCCTGTTCCCATGATGCACTGGGCCAGGGACAGACTGATTTGCATATAGCCAGGTTCTGAGCTGGGATGGGGCAGTGAGATAAATAACGGTGATGGATCAAGCCCTGATCTTTGGACTGGGTAAGAGTGGTCTGTTTAACTCAGACACTCTGTTCATCACCACCCCCTTTTCTAAATCGTTTTTGGCCACTATAGGTGTGGCAGGGTATACTCAGACATGAGTCCCTTTCTCACTGCTCCATCAGGATTCAAGCAAGCCGGGCCGAAGAAGGCTGAAATGCCAGAAACCGGTCCCCGGTAGCTTGTCTCCTTTCTGGTGAAGAATTGGCTTGGTAGTTTAGTCTGCCCTGTTCCCATGATGCACTGGGCCAGGGACAGACTGATTTGCATATAGCCAGGTTCTGAGCTGGGATGGGGCAGTGAGATAAATAACGGTGATGGATCAAGCCCTGATCTTTGGACTGGGTAAGAGTGGTCTGTTTAACTCAGACACTCTGTTCATCACCACCCCCTTTTCTAAATCGTTTTTGGCCACTATAGGTGTGGCAGGGTATACTCAGACATGAGTCCCTTTCTCACTGCTCCATCAGGATTCAAGCAAGCCGGGCCGAAGAAGGCTGAAATGCCAGAAACCGGTCCCCGGTAGCTTGTCTCCTTTCTGGTGAAGAATTGGCTTGGTAGTTTAGTCTGCCCTGTTCCCATGATGCACTGGGCCAGGGACAGACTGATTTGCATATAGCCAGGTTCTGAGCTGGGATGGGGCAGTGAGATAAATAACGGTGATGGATCAAGCCCTGATCTTTGGACTGGGTAAGAGTGGTCTGTTTAACTCAGACACTCTGTTCATCACCACCCCCTTTTCTAAATCGTTTTTGGCCACTATAGGTGTGGCAGGGTATACTCAGACATGAGTCCCTTTCTCACTGCTCCATCAGGATTCAAGCAAGCCGGGCCGAAGAAGGCTGAAATGCCAGAAACCGGTCCCCGGTAGCTTGTCTCCTTTCTGGTGAAGAATTGGCTTGGTAGTTTAGTCTGCCCTGTTCCCATGATGCACTGGGCCAGGGACAGACTGATTTGCATATAGCCAGGTTCTGAGCTGGGATGTGGCAGTGAGATAAATAACGGTGATGGATCAAGCCCTGATCTTTGGACTGGGTAAGAGTGGTCTGTTTAACTCAGACACTCTGTTCATCACCACCCCCTTTTCTAAATCGTTTTTGGCCACTATAGGTGTGGCAGGGTATACTCAGACATGAGTCCCTTTCTCACTGCTCCATCAGGATTCAAGCAAGCCGGGCCGAAGAAGGCTGAAATGCCAGAAACCGGTCCCCGGTAGCTTGTCTCCTTTCTGGTGAAGAATTGGCTTGGTAGTTTAGTCTGCCCTGTTCCCATGATGCACTGGGCCAGGGACAGACTGATTTGCATATAGCCAGGTTCTGAGCTGGGATGGGGCAGTGAGATAAATAACGGTGATGGATCAAGCCCTGATCTTTGGACTGGGTAAGAGTGGTCTGTTTAACTCAGACACTCTGTTCATCACCACCCCCTTTTCTAAATCGTTTTTGGCCACTATAGGTGTGGCAGGGTATACTCAGACATGAGTCCCTTTCTCACTGCTCCATCAGGATTCAAGCAAGCCGGGCCGAAGAAGGCTGAAATGCCAGAAACCGGTCCCCGGTAGCTTGTCTCCTTTCTGGTGAAGAATTGGCTTGGTAGTTTAGTCTGCCCTGTTCCCATGATGCACTGGGCCAGGGACAGACTGATTTGCATATAGCCAGGTTCTGAGCTGGGATGGGGCAGTGAGATAAATAACGGTGATGGATCAAGCCCTGATCTTTGGACTGGGTAAGAGTGGTCTGTTTAACTCAGACACTCTGTTCATCACCACCCCCTTTTCTAAATCGTTTTTGGCCACTATAGGTGTGGCAGGGTATACTCAGACATGAGTCCCTTTCTCACTGCTCCATCAGGATTCAAGCAAGCCGGGCCGAAGAAGGCTGAAATGCCAGAAACCGGTCCCCGGTAGCTTGTCTCCTTTCTGGTGAAGAATTGGCTTGGTAGTTTAGTCTGCCCTGTTCCCATGATGCACTGGGCCAGGGACAGACTGATTTGCATATAGCCAGGTTCTGAGCTGGGATGGGGCAGTGAGATAAATAACGGTGATGGATCAAGCCCTGATCTTTGGACTGGGTAAGAGTGGTCTGTTTAACTCAGACACTCTGTTCATCACCACCCCCCCCCCCCACCCCCCCACCCCCTTTTCTAAATCGATCGCTCTAACAAGAGCGTGTGTGTTGGCGAAAGGGAAACGTGTGAATGTGTTTACCGACAGCCAATATGCATTTGGCGTCGCCCATAGCTTTGGACGGTTGTGGAGAGAGAGAGGTTTTATGACGTCGCATGGTACGAAGATTCAGCATGGACAGCTTGTGAATGATCTTTTGGATGCACTTACGTTGCCTAAGCAGGTAGCGATTGTTAAATGTAGTGCACATCGTAAGGTGACGGATGATGTTGGTCGTGGTAATGCATTTGCGGATGAGATTGCTAAGGAGACTGCCCGGAACCTTAGCACTAGAATGTATGTGACGAGTTCGGTTAGGTGGCCTACAGAGACTAGTATGTGTGAGGACACTATCGAGAGTGTGAAAGCGATTCAAGATGAGGCCACCGAGACTGAAAAGACGAAGTGGAAAGAAAGTACGGGAAAGTTGGATGCGAATGGTTGTTGGGTTGATTTGTCGGAATATAAGAGATGGATGTTGCCGGATGCGTATGTGCTAGCTGTTGTGACAATGGCGCATGGGTTAGCACATATTAGTGTGAAAGGTATTTGTAAGTTGCTGTCCCATGTGTGGAAGAATGATGGTATCACGAAATGTGCTGAACGGTTGGTTAAGAATTGTATGGTATGTATGTTGTACAATCCTGGTAAGGGAACCCCAACTCCTCCTGGCCATTTTGCTCCCCCTTCATGTCCTTTTGAGGTGATTCAATTAGACTTCATCCATATGGAGCGATGCAACAACCTGAAATATGTTTTAGTTGTGGTTTGCGCGTTCTCCCGATGGATTGAAGCCTACCCTCTTAAAGATAATACTGCCCTGTCGACTGCGAAAATCCTACTGAAGGAATACTTTCCTCGGTATGGAATGCCTCGGATTGTATGGTCTGATAACGGAAGTGAGTTTGTGGGGAGTGTGATGAAGAGTGTGTGTAAGGGCCTTGGAATTAATCAGAAATTCCATAGCGCCAATCATCCCCAGTCAGCTGGTTTGGTTGAAGGGTATAACGGCACCCTTAAACTGAAGCTAGCGAAGATTCAGGCTACGACTGGTCTTTCGTGGCCTGACGCCTTACCCTTAGCTTTATTGTCAACTAGGGCAACCGTACACTCCCGAGTAGGGCTTAGTCCCTATGAAATAGTGTTCGGTCGTCCTGCGAATGTCTGGGGGGTCCCTAGGCCGGGTGTGTTCTCTAGTCTTGAGTATCCAATGTTGATTGACTATCTTCATGATCTGACTGCTAAACTGAGGTTAATTCACCAACAAGTTTACGAAGCATTGCCGACGCAGACGGAGGGTCCAGGTCACCAGCTCCAGCCCGGAGACTGGGTGGTGACGCGCAACTTTGCCCGTAAGAAGAATTTGGAACCCCGCTTCACTGGACCCTACCAGGTCCTCCTTGCCACGAGAACTGCCGTCCGTTTAGAAGGCCGAAAAAATTGGGTGCATGCCACCCATACGAAGAAAGTTCCTATACCTTTACCGGCAGACTCGTGGGTGAGGAGGGGCATTGCTTCAGCTGAATCCGAAGGATTGCCGGCTTTTGTACCTTTTAGCGACGCACAACCTGTCGGAGAATCCTCAGTGCAGCAGAAAGACACTGTTGAACATTCGCCACCAAAAGACTCAAGACCGGAACATTCGACTGATCAGCAGGACTCTGTTCCCTCATCGGATCCTTTGTTTGATGAACATACACGTCCTGGGAAAACTCGATATTATTTGCGTTCCAGCACTAAGGACAAATAAAAAGATTTCGTTTTGTCCCTTGACAAGTGCATTTCCTGTTTTCCACGATCAGTCTGAACACCCGTATCATTGTAATTATTTTTGTATATATTGAGTTTTGTTCCATATGTATTTTTGCTTCCACAGCTGAGAGACATTTTGCATATACATCGTGAATAAAGACCGTAGGGCCGCGCGTGTACTTCCTTCTGGTTAGTAGGTCTTGACGCTAGGTTAAAGACCATCGGTTCCTGGGAACTCCTAGGGATTGACTACTGCTACACAGAACGAAGTGCGTCAAGAAATGTTGCGGACGGTCATAGGGGATGGCGTTTTCAAAGCTGATGGACTTGGAAGAAGCTCAGGCGCAAAGATTCAAACTGCAACAACTTATTCGTACCAAATGTTTTATGTTTCAAATGTTCGTATTGCTTTTGACTGTTTCTGCACTATTGGCGGGTGGAGTGTATTACATGATGTCGTACTTCTTACCTTCTGCCATACCTACTGCTACTTCTGACCCTAAACTTACCTTCACTGCATCCCCTCATTCTTTCCATATCCTACCTGAACACGAGCAGGCTAGACGTGCAGAATTCCGAAATAACTCCTTTATTCAGCTCCTTCATCAGCACCAGTTAGTGGTTAATACTACTAATTGTTGGGTGTGTGGACTGATGCCACATACCACGGATAAGGGAATTCCATATCTGGTCTTACCGTATAGTTCCCAGGGTTCAGCTCGAGCATTCCAAACAATGTTTCGAAGCGCACTAGATTCTTATCCCAGTCGAGAGCCACGTTCTCCCTACTTTGGCCCTGGCTCGTATCATAAGCCTTTGTCTATAGCGATAGAAGATTTAGATAGAGATATCTATGAGCCGTCGCTCATCCCAGAGGAAGAGGTACAAGCCTATAGGGTCCTGAGTAAGGTTGAGTATAGTGCGCTCACGAGTGAAAAACAGCTTAAAAGCTCGCCTCTGATATGGGTCGTACCCCACATTGGTAATTTTTGTCTAATGGGTCGTGGCCGAAGATCGAAAGCCCGACTTGGAGAGAGTGCTTGCACCGAGAATTACATTCTGCCGATGGTCTCGTCCCCTGTGTTTCTGGCTGCCAAGGGTACATACTTTGTCTGCCATGATCGTGCGTATGCATGGTTGCCCTCCGACTTTGTGGGCTCATGTTTTATCGCAAATCTGTTGCCTCCGACGTTCACTATAGACGCAGACTATCACAAAACTAGAGTTGTGAGAGGCGTAATTAGCGAAGAGGACACCGCCGGTCAAGAGGCAGGAGACTTTTTCAAGGGTTTCCTCCCGTTTTGGGGGCCTATGGTTAATAGTAGGAACCTGAGACAGTTGACTCGAGTGGTAGAATCGACAGCTAATATTACTGCCAGTGCCCTTGGTAATATCACCACAGAACTTCAGGCGGATAGGCTTATGACGTCACAAAACCGTATGGTTTTAGACGAGATCTTAGCAGATCGAGGTGGGGTATGTAAGGTGATCCATTCGAGCTGCTGTATTTTCATTCCAGATAACGCTCCGACCGTCTATCAAGCCATCTCAAAGTTGCATAAGATCTCTGAATCCATACACGTGGATGTAGGGGATTGGACGCTACTTGGGTGGTTTTGGGGCCTGATGTCGACTTGGGGTTGGAAGATTCTGATGATTATCGGAGTTGTTGTGGCGTTCCTGTTCACATGTTGCCTTTGTGTGCAGTGTGGTCCTGCCTTATGTGGCCTCTGTGCTACAACGTGTATGAGACAGCCACCTGTTACCAAGGGGACTCGGTTGGACAGAGCTATGTTACAGCAACATCTAGATGGTTTGATGAATATCGAGTATGATTCCGACTAGTGCTTGCCTACATGAGGGCAAAAGGAGCGTCTGAGGTTCCGTGACAATTGTAAGTGGTGTTTTTCGACTCGCACGAATATGGTCGAGTCTGGTATCTACGAACCGCAAATGACGAGTTTAGTGAGTGTGCGCAGTTTCGCTGTGCTAACTTAAACCGTTCGTTTGTTACGTGGGTTATTCATCTGTACCCACGGGTTCCATCTTAGATACGGCATCCATTTTGTCTCTTGCCCTCAAGTAGCCAGCGAACGGACGTTGTCCGTTTCGCGACCCTGGGATTCCCAAGACATCCGCGGAAGACGCATGTCCTTTGAAAGTGTCTTTATGACGAGGGGGATGATACTGTAAGGCAGATGGCCCCGCTCGAGGCTCATCTTGCCGTGCCGGTCTATTGTCTCAGCCGTGCATCTCATTAGGCACGTCCCTTTGATGCCTGTAGCTCGTGTTTCCCGATACCTCCCTTTTTACACCCTTTTCGATCTCCCCACTGTTTCCATCTTCCTCTGCACCTGTCCTTGTTCCTTCTTCGATCTGTTTTACTGCCGATTGGAATGTACTAATGGTGGGAAGATGGGTTTTTACAGTTGGGAACCACCAAATGTTTCTGCACTTATGCCCCGGATCTTGAATGTATCAAAGTGACCAAAGTGACCCCTCTCGGGGATAATTATGGGAACCGAGTTGTAAACCTTTGTGTACCATGCAACCCTATGGGAGAAATCTGTATAAAAGGAGCGATCCACAGTAGCAATTTGAAGCAGTCTCCTCGAACTTACACTCGTTGTACTTCCTGTGACTTCTGTGTTCCCTGCAGTAAATAAATCTCGAATCTTTAACGCCGAAGGAAGTGTCCCGTGTCTCTGTCATTCGTACGCCGGAGCTGGTTACCCACGAAGGTTTCAGGTGTTGTCCCCTGGCACCGCTGGGTCTTAAATAACCCAGTCCTTCACCTCAGAGTTAGGTTAAAACGTTAATTCCTGTTAGACCTGACATCATTGGCTTGAGTCTCTCCTCCATTTTTCTGTTTGCCTCTACTGTTTTACGATGTTTTGCTGGTATATGCTTTGGGCGCCGTGTCACTGCTGATCAGTGCCATAGCGCAAGTGCTCCCTCTGTTAAAATGATGTATCTATTGTATCCATGTTTGGCTTATTTGGTTTACTGTCAGTCCCTAGTCTAGTGCACCAGGAGTGCCGGGGCTTGTAAATACAAATGCCGCTCGTGGGCTTGCAGCACGTGTTGTGCCACCCACAGGAGCGGCCTTGTAAAAGAATGTCTACGGGTCGGTCATTACGAGACCCACGTGCAGTCTTGCACTGTCACGTCGGCTGCGCAGGTATACCTACTTGCCAGCCCCTCCAACCTTCCCTTAAACTTCATGTTAGTCACCCCTATGGTAGGCCCATGGGCAGGGTGCATTGTAAGTGTAAGGTCGGACAAGCCTGACCAAGTTGGCATGTCCTGATAGTGAAGTACCGCCATCTTAGGGCTTCACTATTGCGAGGTAGCCTGCTCTCCGTTGGATAGAATGGGCCGCCGGGATTATTAATGCTATGATCCTAGCTGGCTCGGAGAGTACGGTGCAATGTCGAGTTTGGTATCCCTGAACTCGGGGTTTAATTACGCATCCGTTGGTGTGGATGGTTTTTGGACTCTGGGTTCGAAAGTAGTACTTTTAGAAAGTGTCTATTTTCTTGTCTAACCATATCTGGTCTCTGCTGGTCTTACGTGTGTGTGACAGGAGCTGGGTGGCTCCAAGAGGTCTGGATGAGTCAGTGTGGGATGAGTGGGACATTTACGTTGAGAGTAGGGGGAGAGTAGTTGTTGATAGCCTGCCTTGCCTGATACAATGCTGGCTCCACCTCCTGCCAAGCGACTGATGGCTCTGTGCCTGCCATGGACGATCCTAGCCCCACCTCCTGCCAGGAGGGCGATAGCTCTGCTCCTGCCAGTATCAATGCTGGCTCCACCTCCTGCGGGGCGTCTGAGGACCCGGCCCGGCTCAATGAATAGGCCAGGTGCTACTGCCTAGCTCCACCCACCGCAGACCCAGGGCGTTGGGAAACCCCCGGCCTAGACAAAGGGATCAAAGACGAAAAGGGGTATAAGAGAAGGACCCCTGAACTAGGAAATCAGATCACTTCTGACAAGGAACCCTGTAACCAAGGACAAGAAGCCTGCTGATCTAAAGGACTGCCTACCCCTTCTGCCAGTGTGCTGTTGTTGGGGGAATCCTGCGGTGCTTCTTTATTTTTGCCAAGGAACCAGGAGAGAGGAACTGTGTGTGTACTCTCACGCTTGCTAAGAAAATCTCCAAGGACTGGAAGAGTGCCAGTCTCCTGCCGAAGTCACAGGGCTAAAGGACTTCACCTGCTAAAAAGTGCTATCCACTGGAAGTGTGAATCCAGCGCCTCTGAAAGGACCAGCAATCACGACGATCGGACGCTGGGCCCGACCGACGCCAGCAGCAACGCCAGTGAGTAGGAGTACGGCTCTAACTCCAGAGGACCTCGTGTCTGCCCCGCTGCTGATCGCATCAACCGTGTGCCCTTCGACGCCGTGAGCGCTGCTCACTCTGTGCAACTGCATCATCGACAACGCCTGCTGTGGCCTGATCGACACCAAAGACGCGACGCCGGATTGCTCGACGCCGCTGATCATCGTGTGCTTCAATTTCCTAAGGTACTGTGTTGTTGGGGGTCCGTGTGACTCCCGGCCCGGCGCAGCGCTCCTCGCGGTTGACGCCGAACCTGTGGATTATCCTTGCCCCAGCGTTGTGTAGCTCCCGTATGAGTTACCCTGTTGCTAAGAACTGTGTTTCCAAGAAGAAGATTTGCTTGATATAAAAGACTCTTGTGCTAAAGAAGAAACTACCTTTGAACTATCCTTTTTCCTTCCCGAACGTATTTATTCCGATTGTGTACAGTTTTGCCGTTATTTGGTCTTGTGCTAAGTCTTATATAAAGATACTTATTTTTATAATACTACTGTGTCGTGTCCATTTGTAGTGTATTCACTTTATTACTGTATGTGGTCATAATTGCTTAACACACAGCCTCTGAGATAAGCCTGTTCTGCTCTGCCAAGCTACCAAGGGGGTGAGCAGGGGTTATCGAAGGGTGTGATCCCCTTGCCCTGACTAGAAAAGGAGTGTCCCTATTTGTCAGAAGTGTATACCTCTGCCAACTGGAGACAGCCGGTTCTAACATTGGATGCAGCGGTGAGGATTTGGACCTTGCATTTATGACCCATGTACAGTGATTAGTGTGCGCTACGTAGTGAAAGCAGACCATAACGCAGTCACAATCTGATTCGGAAGGATCCTATTGTTGTTCTCCGCTTTCCTGAAACTTGATTTTCTGAACACTGCCAGTTTAACCATGAGTGACAACGGAGTCACTGCCCCTGCTATCGTTGCTGTTGAAGAGTTCGAGAGGAGTAAGCTAAAAAGATACAAGAAAGATGAGCTGAAACACTTTTGCAACCAGTTTGAAGTTCCTACCACCGGCCTCTCGAGAAAAGATGATTTTTATAAAGCATTACAGGCCTGGTGGGAATCCAGAAATCCCTCTGATGTGGTGGTGGTACCCACAGAGGAAGGGGATGAGGAGGTGCCAGTGAATGGACCTGTGCCCTCTCCCGGAAGCAGTGTTTCCTCCAAAGGTCTTTCCCCTGAAGAAAGAGAAGAAAGGGCGAAAGAGCGAGCTTACAACATGGAGATGGCAAGGCTAAAAATAAATGGGCAGTTGGAGTTAGAAAATGCAAGAGGTAGAAGGGAAGCTGATTTAGAGATCAAAAAGTTGGAGTTTGAGCGAGAGAAGTAAGCTTTGGAGCGTGAAGCCAGGTTGAGGGAATTGGATATCCAAGCTAAAAAGTTAGAGTTGAATCCCTCTGGTGGCAGCATTCCATCCGAGCCTGCAGAAAGTAAGTTTTACTTCCCGAAAGATGTGATCAAAGATTACAATAAGAATGAAGATATTGGTCAATGGTTTAAAGCATATGAGTTAGCATTGTTGGCCCACCAGGTCCCTGAGAAGAATTGGGGAGCGGGGTTGTGGGGTCGCTTTGTGAATGAGGGAAGAGATACCCTGTTAGACATGCCTGTTGCAGATCGGATGTCGTATGCTCATATGAAAGATGCTTTAATGTTGCGATATGGTTTAACCCCCGAGCAGTACAGACAAGCTTTTAGAGAATGTAAGAAATTGCCTGGTACGACGTGGGTTGAATATGTGTCTTATTTTTGCAGAGCCATGGATGGTTGGGTAAAGGGCAGCAAAGTGGAAAGTTATGAAGCTCTCTATGATTTGTTTGCGTGGGAGCACTTGTCTAATAACTGTTTTCCAGAGCTGCGCCAGCACCTGATTGATAGCAAGATATCTAACCCTAGAAAACTTGCTGAGGAGGCGGACCGCTGGGTCAGTACCAGGGTCCACAAGGGTCCAGTGGGAGACTCAGCCAAAGGTGGGCAGGGTCCCCAGCAGAAGAGTGGGGGGGACAAGGGTAAACAGAAGGAGTCTCAGAAAGGGCCCCAAAGTAATCCCCAAGGGAACCAAGGGAAAGGTTCCCAGCCTCCCCCTGAGAAGAAGCCAGGGGCCCCGACGGGTAAACCTGTTCATAGGGGCCCCCTAACCTGCTACGGTTGTGGGCAGGTGGGACACCGGTTTTATGACCCCCAGTGTCCCAAAAAGGATTCGAATGCACCGCCGCGTGCACCCCCTCGTCAGTTGGCAAGTATAGCCTTGGGAGGGGAGGAGATGGTTGTCCATGGTGGGAGGGGTCCCGCAGAAATGTCCCTGGTCTCGCTAGGAGACATGCATATGGTCCCTCCACCCCCTCTGCCTAGTAACACTAGTAAATATAGGCAGTGGGTGACCATTAATGGCCATAGAGTGGAAGCTCTCAGAGACACCGGAGCAAGTGTGACAGCTGTCAAGTGTCACTTGGTGTCCAGAGAGCAGGTGGTTCCCCACGCATTCTACCCCGTGATAGCTGCCGATAACTCCCAGAAAGAGTGTGAGGTGGCTCAGGTTTCCTTTGAATGGGGGGGAGTTTCAGGTACTCTTCAGGTTGCTGTGAGGCCCGCCATGCCTGTCGACTGTCTCCTGGGCAATGATTTGGAAGACTCCCCTTGGGCTAAGGTGGAGCGAGCGGCGCACTTGAAAATGTTGGGTGTACCAGAGTGGGTGTGTGCAACCACTCGATCCATGACAGCAAGTAAGGGTGTTGATGGGGTCCCGGAGCCTGAAAGTACGGCCCAGGACCCAGCTGTGAAGAGAAGAGGCAGGAGGCGCGGGAAACCGGCCCCCGTTGTTCCCGTGGTCCAGAAGGAGGTAAACCCTGAGGGGGATGCCCTGGAGCCCACAGGGGAACAAATTGCCGAACTGGGAGATCTGCCCGAGCTGACCCACTGGCAGCAGGATGGTGGTCCCTCCAGGGAGGAATTCTGTGCGGAACAGAAGGTGTGCCCTTCTCTTGTGGGCATGAGGCAGCAGGCCTCCGCCCAATCCTCAGGTGATCAGTCAGGGTCACATTTTGTGTACTGGGAGAACGACCTCCTGTATAGCGAGCCTAAGGCTGCTGAGCCTGGGTCAGCCCGTGTGCTGGTGGTACCCCAGCGCTTCAGAGCCTTCCTACTGGGTTTGGCTCATGACGTACCGTTAGCTGGACATCTGGGGCAGGACAAGACCTATGACAGGCTTGTCTCCCATTTTTATTGGCCTCAGATGCGTAGGGATGTAGACATCCATTGCAAGACTTGTCGCACTTGCCAGGCAAGTGGGAAAAGCGGAAGGAAGCAGAAGGCTCCCCTCCAACCTTTTCCGGTAGTCAGCACCCCCTTTGACCGGGTGGGTATTGACATTGTTGGGCCCCTGGACCCCAAGACAGCCGTAGGCAACAGGTTCATCCTGGTCTTGGTGGATCATGCCACAAGGTACCCGGAAGCCATCCCTCTCAGGACAGTGACGGCCCCGTGGTGGGACGGGCACTGATGGGTGTTTTCTCCCGGATGGGGTTCCCCAGAGAGGTGGTGTCCGACCGAGGCACCAACTTCATTTCGAACTATATGAAGTCTCTGTGGAAGGAGTGTGGGGTAACCTACAAGTTCACCACTCCTTACCACCCTCAAGGAAATGGGCTGGTTGAGAGATTCAACCGGACCCTGAAAGGCATGATTATGGGTCTTGAAGAACCAATGAGGCGGAAATGGGACGTCCTCTTGCCATGCCTGTTGTTTGCTTACCGTGAGGTACCGCAGAAGGCTCTAGGGTTCAGCCCCTTTGAGCTCTTATACGGTCACCCGGTAAGAGGGCCTTTGAGTCTAGTCAAGGAAGGCTGGGAGCAATCTCCCAGGAAACCTCCCCAGGATGTATACAGCTACATGCTGGCCTTTCGGAACCAGACTCGGCGCTTCAGAGAACTTGCTCAGGCAAATCTGGAGGCCAGCCAGGAGGAGATGAAGCGATGGTACGACCGGAATGCCACTCTGGTAGAGCTTCAGCCTGGTCAGGAAGTGTGGGTCATGTCCCCTGTGGAACCTTGTGCGCTCAAGGACAGGTGGACTGGACCGTTTAAGGTTGTGGAGAAGAAGAGCGATGTCACCTACTTGGTGGACTTGAAATCTCCCAGGAACCCCTTGCGGGTCCTGCATGTCAACCGTTTGAAGCCCCACTTAGAAAGGTCCGAAGTGGGCATGCTCTTAGCTACAGATGATGGAACGGAGGAGGAGAGTGAGCCTCTTCCTGACCTCCTGTATGCTAGAGAGCAAGACGGGTCGGTGGATGGTGTGGTCCTCTCTGACACACTGACCCTTGAGCAGAAACAGGATTGTCGCCACCTGTTGGGACAATTCCCGGATCTGTTTTCCTTGGTTCCGGGTGTCACGCATTGGTGTGTCCATGACGTTGACACCGGAGACAGCCCTCCTGTGAAGCACAAGGCTTACAGGGTGACTGACAAGGTCAGAGCGTACATTAAGGAGGAGGTCTCCAAAATGTTCGCGTTAGGGGTGATTGAGTCCTCTAGCAGTCCTTGGGCCAGCCCAGTGGTCTTGGTCCCGAAGGCTGCCGCGCCTGGTGCTTCACCAGAACTCCGGTTCTGCGTGGATTACCGAGGACTCAATTCGGTCACGAAGACTGACGCGCACCCCATCCCCAGAGCTGATGAGCTCATCGATCGGTTGGGGGCTGCCCGGTACCTTAGTACGTTTGACTTAACGTCTGGGTACTGGCAGATCGCCTTGACTGATGGGGCAAAAGAGAGGTCAGCGTTCTCCACACCAGATGGGCTATACCAGTTCCGGGTGATGCCCTTTGGGATGAAGAATGCCCCTGCCACCTTCCAGAGGTTGGTCAACCAGGTCTTGGCTGGACTGGAGGAATTCAGCGCCGCCTACCTGGACGACATCGCAGTGTTCAGCGCCAGCTGGGAGGAACACTTGCGCCACCTCCAGGAAGTGTTGTTGGCCCTGCGCGGAGCAGGCTCACAATCAAAGCCAGTAAGTGCCAGATTGGGCAGGGTTCTGTGGTGTACTTGGGGCACCAAGTAGGGAGTGGTAAGGTGGCCCCCCTGCAACCCAAGATTGATACCATCCTGGCTTGGGCACCGCCCAAAACCCAAACACAGGTGAGAGCCTTCTTAGGACTCACAGGTTATTACAGGAGGTTCGTCAAGGATTACGGTAACATTGTGCACCCCTTGACTTCGCTGACTTCCAGGAAGCAGCCACGAAACGTGATCTGGACTGATGCCTGTCAAACGGCCTTTGACACCCTGAAAACTGCAATGTGCACAGCACCTATACTCCAGGCACCCGACTTTTCAAAAGAATTCCTTGTTCAGACGGATGCTTCAGAGCATGGCGTAGGGGCTGTTCTAGCTCAGGTGAATGAAGAGGGCCGAGACTTGCCTGTAGCCTTCATCAGTAGGAGGTTACTTCCCAGGGAAACGAGGTGGAGTGCGATAAAGAGAGAAGCATTTGCTGTGGTCTGGGCGCTGAAGAAGCTAAGGCCCTACCTGTTTGGGACTCACTTCCGGGTTCAGACAGACCACAGGCCCCTCAGATGGTTGATGCAAATGAGGGGTGAGAATCCAAAACTGTTGAGGTGGTCCATTGCTCTACAGGGGATGGACTTTACGGTGGAACACCGCCCTGGTACAGATCACGCCAATGCTGATGGTCTGTCCAGATTTTTCCGCCTTAGTGATGAGGACTCCCTAGGTTAAGGGTAGTTCTCCCCACATTTCAGCTGGAGGGGACACGTGTTAGACCTGACATCATTGGCTTGAGTCTCTCCTCCATTTTTCTGTTTGCCTCTACTGTTTTACGATGTTTTGCTGGTATATGCTTTGGGCGCCGTGTCACTGCTGATCAGTGCCATAGCGCAAGTGCTCCCTCTGTTAAAATGATGTATCTATTGTATCCATGTTTGGCTTATTTGGTTTACTGTCAGTCCCTAGTCTAGTGCACCAGGAGTGCCGGGGCTTGTAAATACAAATGCCGCTCGTGGGCTTGCAGCACGTGTTGTGCCACCCACAGGAGCGGCCTTGTAAAAGAATGTCTACGGGTCGGTCATTGCGAGACCCACGTGCAGTCTTGCACTGTCACGTCGGCTGCGCAGGTATACCTACTTGCCAGCCCCTCCAACCTTCCCTTAAACTTCATGTTAGTCACCCCTATGGTAGGCCCATGGGCAGGGTGCATTGTAAGTGTAAGGTCGGACAAGCCTGACCAAGTTGGCATGTCCTGATAGTGAAGTACCGCCATCTTAGGGCTTCACTATTGCGAGGTAGCCTGCTCTCCGTTGGATAGAATGGGCCGCCGGGATTATTAATGCTATGATCCTAGCTGGCTCGGAGAGTACGGTGCAATGTCGAGTTTGGTATCCCTGAACTCGGGGTTTAATTACGCATCCGTTGGTGTGGATGGTTTTTGGACTCTGGGTTCGAAAGTAGTACTTTTAGAAAGTGTCTATTTTCTTGTCTAACCATATCTGGTCTCTGCTGGTCTTACGTGTGTGTGACAGGAGCTGGGTGGCTCCAAGAGGTCTGGATGAGTCAGTGTGGGATGAGTGGGACATTTACGTTGAGAGTAGGGGGAGAGTAGTTGTTGATAGCCTGCCTTGCCTGATACAATGCTGGCTCCACCTCCTGCCAAGCGACTGATGGCTCTGTGCCTGCCATGGACGATCCTAGCCCCACCTCCTGCCAGGAGGGCGATAGCTCTGCTCCTGCCAGTATCAATGCTGGCTCCACCTCCTGCGGGGCGTCTGAGGACCCGGCCCGGCTCAATGAATAGGCCAGGTGCTACTGCCTAGCTCCACCCACCGCAGACCCAGGGCGTTGGGAAACCCCCGGCCTAGACAAAGGGATCAAAGACGAAAAGGGGTATAAGAGAAGGACCCCTGAACTAGGAAATCAGATCACTTCTGACAAGGAACCCTGTAACCAAGGACAAGAAGCCTGCTGATCTAAAGGACTGCCTACCCCTTCTGCCAGTGTGCTGTTGTTGGGGGAATCCTGCGGTGCTTCTTTATTTTTGCCAAGGAACCAGGAGAGAGGAACTGTGTGTGTACTCTCACGCTTGCTAAGAAAATCTCCAAGGACTGGAAGAGTGCCAGTCTCCTGCCGAAGTCACAGGGCTAAAGGACTTCACCTGCTAAAAAGTGCTATCCGCTGGAAGTGTGAATCCAGCGCCTCTGAAAGGACCAGCAATCACGACGATCGGACGCTGGGCCCGACCGACGCCAGCAGCAACGCCAGTGAGTAGGAGTACGGCTCTAACTCCAGAGGACCTCGTGTCTGCCCCGCTGCTGATCGCATCAACCGTGTGCCCTTCGACGCCGTGAGCGCTGCTCACTCTGTGCAACTGCATCATCGACAACGCCTGCTGTGGCCTGATCGACACCAAAGACGCGACGCCGGATTGCTCGACGCCGCTGATCATCGTGTGCTTCAATTTCCTAAGGTACTGTGTTGTTGGGGGTCCGTGTGACTCCCGGCCCGGCGCAGCGCTCCTCGCAGTCGACGCCGAACCTGTGGATTATCCTTGCCCCAGCGTTGTGTAGCTCCCGTATGAGTTACCCTGTTGCTAAGAACTGTGTTTCCAAGAAGAAGATTTGCTTGATATAAAAGACTCTTGTGCTAAAGAAGAAACTACCTTTGAACTATCCTTTTTCCTTCCCGAACGTATTTATTCCGATTGTGTACAGTTTTGCCGTTATTTGGTCTTGTGCTAAGTCTTATATAAAGATACTTATTTTTATAATACTACTGTGTCGTGTCCATTTGTAGTGTATTCACTTTATTACTGTATGTGGTCATAATTGCTTAACACACAGCCTCTGAGATAAGCCTGTTCTGCTCTGCCAAGCTACCAAGGGGGTGAGCAGGGGTTATCGAAGGGTGTGATCCCCTTGCCCTGACTAGAAAAGGAGTGTCCCTATTTGTCAGAAGTGTATACCTCTGCCAACTGGAGACAGCTGGTTCTAACAATTCCCAATCAGAAAAGGAACTTTAAAGAGAAATGTTGGGGGAAGCAGTTAGAAGCCATTAAGTAAAAAAAATGCATGAACTTTCTGGTTAATATGGGAAAGCGCAGGCAAGGGGGAAATGAATTTCATGATGGAGGAAGCCGCATGGGAAGAGCCTTTGGGGGACCTGTATGGCGAGACGACAGAGCCTACAAAAGAGATATAATGCCCTGGGAAGGAATGGACAAAGATATATAAGTATATTTTACAGCAGATAATATAACATGTATTATAGTAAAACTAAGCGTAACTCACGCAGCTGGCCTTGATAACCTTCCTGCAGTCATAATAAAGACACAGTCTGAGTGGTGGGCTGAAGTGCTATCTCAAATGTTCTTCCTCATAATAGATACAGGTCAAATCCCTGATAGCTGGAGAGGTGCCATAATTAGACTGATATATAAGAAAGGAGATATGAAGGCCCCACATAACTATAGGCTGATAAATCTCCTAGATGTGTGAGATAAAGTATTCACAAAAATAGTCTTGGGAATACTGAAGGAATGGGTGGAACAGAGATCAATCATGCCTGTAGAACAAGGTGACTTCAAAGAGGGCCACTCCACAATTGATCACTGCTTGGCACTCTGGTCAATCGCACGGAAATCAGTTAAGCAGATAGGGAGGTTGTTCTGCTGTTTCGTAGATTTACATGGAGCTTTCGACCTGGTAGACCGAAATTGCCTATTGGGACTATGACATTCCAAAGGGGTTACTGTTTATAATTAAGAGCTGCATATGTAAAATGGGGCACAGGCCATTAAGAACACAGAGGGGGCATTAACATGGAAATTAGCAATTAACAATGAAACAAGACAGGGTTGTGTGTTGCCCCACAACTCTTTTCCATATTTCTGGCTGATCTACCAACCGCCCTTGTGGTGGACAGAAGTGCAAGCCCTAGAATGAACAGCAAACAGATATATTTCTTGTTGTATGCAGATGACTTGTAATTCTACATCAGATAGAGATGGGTCCTGAGAAAGCTGGATGCAGTCAGTGAATATCATAGGTCTAAACACCTAATTGTAAATATGGATAAAAGCAAGGTACTGTGTTTTGGGAAAAAGTAGTTTAATTTGTACCTGGGCCCTAGAAAACTAGGAACAGTAAACAAATATAAATATCTAGGAGTCTGGTTTGAATAGGCCCTGAATTGGCATACTGATATGGAGGCCCTAAAGGGTAGGGCACTTACTTCGGTGGGTGGTTTGAAAAAATGTAACCGTGACTATGGGGCGATATCACATAGACCGAAGATGAAAGCCTTTAGTGCAATGAAACCTCCACAGCTACAATATGGTGCAGAATTACAATGCATCAGTGGTAAAAGTGGGTTGAATACGGAGGAAGGAAAATGTATAAGACTGGAGATGGATATGACCAAATGGAATATACAGGCCCAAGTGTCACTAATTAGAGTTTGGAAAAGATTGGGGTCAGGAGAGGAACATAAAGTTTCCCAGTGGTGCCAGAATAAGATCCAGAAAAGATATTTAAAATGGGCCAAATGAGGCAGAAAGAAATTGGAATCTTTATGTGGGAATATGAAGGTGAGAGTATACCAACAGACGTTTCAAGTAGAACTTTCAAAGGGTGAACTAAGAACTTTTGGGAAGGAATTATCTTGGGAAAAGGATTGTCAGTATCTGAGAGAGAAAATAAACGGTGTAATTTATGATAAACTGTTGTCGGAAGGAAGTCTGGTTCCCATATTGGTACATATTACCAAATTGTTGACTTAGGTGTGAATTATTAAGTATAAGAATTGGTATTAACCCATGGGTAATAAATGAGAGAATAAAAATGGAAATGCTTCAACCCGGTGGAAAATGTACATGTAAGCTGGAGACAAAATGCAATATTTTGCAAATATTAATGGATTGTTCAAAAGTGTTACCCTTGAGGATTTTGATCTTATGCCCCATTTTCTAGAAATATGCAATTAGGAACCGTGCCTAAGCTGAAGAACTCCTTCTTGACATGCGCTACCTGGGTATTGCAATAGCTATTGGAAGGTTCATGATTGCAGTAAAAAAGACCTTGTTTGGAGGAATAAGATGAACTATGTACTTAAGTAATTAAGAGTTGGAAGCCATAGTGAGAAATGAAGGATATAAAAATAAGCATGGCTTTTTTCTAACTGGTTTTGATTTTAGCTTGAATGTGATCGAAGAATTTTAGATAAACTGTAGAAATGTTACATTTTTATTGTGTAGGTACAATGAAGTGGGATGTCTATAATCAGGCCTTTTTAAGTGATTTGTTTTTAGCCACAAAATTGTTGATTACATTATTTATGATATTAGAATTGTATATAAATTGATAAATGTCACATAAGGGGACAATGTACACATGTATCTGCATTGTTTAAATACCAGTGGTCTAAATAAATGTTACTTTGACTGACTGTAAAAAAATACTTAATTGATTGTTAATGATGTAAAATGTGTAATTATTATATTTGTTAAGCTATATTTTATGTGAGGATTTTTGGGTTTGTAGGGGTCCGACGCGTTTCAAGGCTAAGTTTGCCTCTTCCTCATGGACAGGCACAGGGGGAAATGAAAACACCTCTCGCTTCATTCAATTATTTTATTAATGAAGAAACGCCTATGAACAGGGGGACTGAACCTACTTAAGGACACACTGCACCACTTCTCATGGACTATAATTACCAGCATGCTGCTGGCTGTCACGTGATGCCACGCCCACTTAGGGCGTTTCTTCATTAATAAAATAATTGAATGAAGCGAGAGGTGTTTTCGTTTCCACGTCGGACCATGATGTTTAAACAGTAAAGTCACAGAAAGGCAAGTGACTGCGAGGCTTGCACATCGGATGATAGGGAGAGCGGAGTGTGCTCTTTCAGAGCTCGAGGGCTTTTGTTTGACATATATATATATTCACAGAAAAAACCATAGGTTTTAGGCCATATATAGTTAGGGATTTGCATTTACAAAACCTTATTTTACTCGCATAAAACCATTGAAATTCGCATATATAGTTAGATGCGCTAACTATATATCGCGCACCCGCAATCCACTGCTGATGATGTCACATATTACATCATTCATGACATGGTCAGTGACATCACTGATGACATCACTGATGACATCATCCAGTGACTGTATGTTTCTGTAAAGTTAAAATATGTCTTACATATTGAAGAATGAGTGGATGTATAAGTGTCTGGATGAAGGATTTAGTAGGTGCATGACTGACTGTATGAGAGAGTGATTAAATGTGTCTCACTGAGAGCATGGGTTAGTGACTAAACTGTTTTAATTTGTGCATCATTATATCTGCTGTTCTGTAAACTGCTGCATGTGTTGATCAGTAGCTATATGATTAACTATATGGGTTATTGATTGGTTGCCCAAGTATTTGTATGGGAGAGTGAGTGTGTGTGTGGGTGGCTGGGAGGTGTGTGACTCTGTGCATACATGTGTGAACAGTTTATTCACTAGATCTATGGGTTCAAAACTGTGGAAACAGCTGTATGGGTGGTTGACTGTGTACGAGTGTATTGGTGAGTGAATGGATATCTCAGTGCTACATGTCAAAGTAAGTACATATGTAAAACACAGTACATGTGAAAGTTCACATATATAAATTACTGTGTATAAGAGCCAGTGAATGTGTGAGTGGCTGTATGGATCATTGTGAACTTGTATCAGGGATTGTATAAAAGAGTAAATATGTGTTAGTATATGTTTGAATAAGTAAGGTGTGTATAACTGTATAGTTGAGGATATGGAGGTGTGATTGATTCAGTGCATGCCTGACTAGGTGTGTGAGTAACTCCATGGATGAGTGACAGTCTGTGAGTGTCTGTTTACTCTGAGTGTATCTAAGGTTATATTAGAGTCTGAAGAGGTTGATCGTATTATCACATGATTGATGTCATCAGTGATGTTATCAGTGATGTCATTTGAGTTGTCATCAGTGATGTCATCAGTGATGTCACTGACCATGTCATGAATGATGTAATATGTGACATCATCAGCAGTGGATTTCGGGTGCGCGATATATAGTTAGCGCATCTAACTATATATGCGAATTTCAATGGTTTTATGCGAGTAAAATAAGGTTTTGTAAATGCAAATCCCTAACTATATATGGCCTAAAACCTATGGTTTTTTCTGTGAATTTCAATGGTTTTTTAATACCAAATATCAAATGCTGTCAAATGTCAAGTACATGATAGGTAAAAACATTTTCGTGTTTATGCACGCTGATGTGCTTTGAACGCTGCCCCCCCTCCCCCCCCCCCTCTTTTCTCTTAGCAGTACTCTCTCTTTGCAGATAGTGAAGGGTAGTTAACGCAGGCCTTTGCCCCCGTTGTAATCCGTCGTGCCTGCTTCTCTCTCTATTTGATTGATTGCTATCCAAGCATTTACTGTTTTAGAATTGGTTCTCTTTGGTTCATTCTGTATTTACAAACAAGCACAGAGTCGCAATACTCTGTTTAGTCTTTGCAGATAGTGAAAAATAGTTTAAAAAAACAAAAGGAATCGAGCAAAATCAGTAGGCCACTAATGGGATCTGTTTTTGACCTCGCTAAAATAGAAACATTAAGAACAACCCCTCATGAGAAATACGAAACTAGTGAGATGAACTTAGCTCCACACCATGATGGCTGCAAGACAGCTCGACTCCGCCGCCCACCCCACCCCACCCAAAATAACGACAAACCCTATGCAAATATTATAAATATATACAACACACCAGCAAAGTAACAGGGTAAAACGTTTTATTAAATAACTATATACATGGCAGCCTGCTGCAACATCGATCCAAATGCCTTTTGGTGACTCTTCCATTGTGAACATTGTCCCACAATCCGTTTGACCTGAAACGATTACACAAATAAAACATTTGTGAGTTTTAAATTTCCGGAGAAGTATAATTCACCAATAGTTTTCTCTGTAGATCTTTTTCCATTAACAATCCCAGTTCCATCACCCGCCCAGGATATCACTACTGTTAGTTGTCATTATTGCTTCTGTTTTAATAAAAAATGTTTTAAGGTGTTTACTGTTTTTGTTGCGATGTATATATTTATAAGTTATTAAAGTGTTATAATCCTACTATTTTTTTTATCGATTATTGCTGTTTGAGATATTCCCTGTCTACAAACAGAGAAGAATAGAAATATTCTGTCTCCCTTTGCAGATAGTAAAGGATAGGTAATGCGGACTTTTGTCCCCCGTTGTAATCCGTCATGCCTGACTGATTGATTGGCTGGAAATTTATTGTTCAAGGAGTAGTTCTTTCGAGGTACTCTCTGTTTGCAAATAACGTGGAATAGAAATATTCTGTCTAGTCTTTGCAAGTAGTGAAGGGTGGGTAATGCGGACCTTTGTCGCCCGTTGTAATCTGTCACTCCCCACTGATTGAGAAACTACTTCCACCCGGACCATTTATTAGAGGTACATCATCTGACTCAACTGGAGAGAACCCCTAATAAAGAAGACATATGTAAAATACGAAGTAATCCCTGTATCCTGTTAAACAGAAACTTTAGCATGAAACACACTTGAAAAGGAAAGGAAAGAAATCGAACAAAATCAGTAGGCCTCTGATGAGTTTTTGACTTCGCTAGAAATAAGAAACATGAAAATGGTGAAAGAAGCCAAGCTTGACGTTACGGCAGCCACAAGGTAGCTAGGCTCCGCCACCCCCCCCACTGCTCCAAGCATGTCTGTCCCACCGCCCGCCACTCCCAATAACGGTAACATGAAATAAATACAAATCAGCAGATACCTACCCCCATTCCGGAAACTCCCGAAGTGCAACAGGTTCGCGGCTACGCCCATCCGGAAGACGAGGCCTTCGGCACGTGTAGGGCGAGTCCTGCTGGCAGCTGTCGGCCAGGGAGGTCATCCCATAAGGTGGGCCAGGAGAGGAGCCGAGGCCGACGGGATTCTTCTTCTTTCTTAGATAATGACTGCGACAACGGGGGGGGATGTCTTGCATATGCCACCGACCCCCCCCCCTCGTATCTCCTGGTCTGGCCCCGGCTTGATATGAGCTCCCCGTTCGGGCCTGAAGCGGCGCCCTGCAGGCCACGGGGGGAGGATGTCTTGCCTCTGCCTCCGACCCCCCCCCCTCTTATCGCCTGGTCCGGACATCATGGATATCAACGCCAGGTGTCGGCGTGGGGTGCGCTGGGAGGGAGAGGTGGCGCGAACGAGCCTCTCCCACCCCCCCCCAGGTGGGGGCCCCTCAGCTGCACCCCCAACGCTCCACTCACCCAACAAAAGGGTTCGTCCACTCTTGCGATACAGCGACGCTCCACTCGCCCAACAAAAGGGTTCGTCCACTCTTGCGATGCAGCGACGTTCCACTCACCCAACAAAAGGGTTCCTCCACTCTTGCGATGCAGCGACGCTGCACTCACCCGACAAAAGGTCTCGTCCACTATTGCGAGGCAATGATGCTCCGCTCACCCAGCGGGGGTCTCGTCCACTGTTGCAGTGCAACGGCGCTTCTGAGTTCAACTAGAAAACGAGTCCTGCATCCAGAAACGTTCTCCTCAACTTTGAAGATTCTATAAGAGCCACGGGGGCCCCCGACCCCCGATGGGGAATGACTGCCATGATCACCCACGGAACGACCACGACGTAGCCGGGGGACGTCGGCGCGCTCATGCCGGCGCCGGCCTCAGTCTTGAAATCACCAAAATCCTGCAAGACTACCAACTTGATCAGTTCCGGTGGGACACCAGTATGACCCGGTAGGAGAGATTTTTGCCTCCCACCCCTCTTTGACTGATGGTTCATGTCGCCAGTCCCCTCTACTACCCTTCAACGAAAACTTTTAGACTGCCGAAAGAGGTCCCGGTCCAACCACGAGTTGGTGGAGACATTTTGACTATACTTGGACCTTCCTGACCTCACCCAAAATGGCGCCGGTACAAATGAAACTATTGTGCCCCGATTGCTCAGCCTTGATATCATGAGATATGTATGCAGTTTTTAGCACATGAATTGATATGGGATAAGACTGATTATATGTTCGGACAATGAATTGATCCGGGATGGGTATTGATTATACGTTCGAACAATAAATTGACATGGGACTTGTACTGATTACACATTCGGACAATGAAGTGATATTAAGTTCTAATGCATCATTGATTACTGTATTTATTGAAGGTTAGAATTGTCGACACTTTTGGTACTTGCTCACAATGAATTATCGATATGATTTTGTCGCACTTGTCGCACTTTTTACTGATTATATGTTCGGACAATGAATTGATCCGGGATGGGTATTGATTATACGTTCGAACAATGAATTGACATGGGACAGGTACTGATTACACGTTCGGAAAATGAATTGATATTAAGTTCTAATGCATCATTGATTACTGTATTTATTGAAGCAATACTGATCTCTCCGCATGAAATTAATTTTCCACATGCTACACAAGTCAATCTCATCTTCCCAAAGTTCTTTTGCAGATTTGGGACCGTTTCCCTTGCCTCTGACTCACTTATTGCTAAGTCATTGGTGGATGTTTTTGCCGGTCGGGGGTTATCCCCCAAATCTCGAAGTTGTGCTTTAGAATAATTAAAAGGGTGCCACCTCTCCATGTGCCGATGCATGGTATGATTGCCATAGCAATATTTTTTTTCGGTCCCTCTCGAGAGTTTTTTTTTTGCAGATGAGGCAGGTAACGAACCTGGCTTTAACTTTCTTTTCATGAGAAGGAAAAGAAAAAAATTGCCAGATAAAATTCACTTTCACATGAGACGTTCTTGGCATTTCTTTTAGTTTTTTAATGTACATGTTCATAAAACGATTACACAAATGAAACATTTGTGAGTTTTAAATTTCCGGAGAAGTATAATTTACCAATAGTTTTCTCTGTAGATGTTTTTCCATTAACAAACCCAGTTCCATCACCCGCCCAGGATATCACTACTGTTCCCCATGTCATAAAACCTTAGGATGTTCAATAACTGAAACAGCTAATATGGGTTTACTTACAGGGGACATCTTTTGTTCTGTTTTGTAAAGTAAAACTATTGTGAACGCAAGTATTATACATAGTAAGTGTTTAATATAGCATTTGTCAGTCATTGGTTAAGCAGCTAGGACCTGTTCACTCTTGACACCCCAGGTGCTGTGTATGTTGCACTATAGTGCTGCATCGGGAATATGGACAACCCTATTGATGTTGATTTTTCATTATTGACTATTGTAAAGAAATGGCGACTCCCCCCTTTAGCAGATTAGCTAAATATTTGCGTAATTTGGGCATAAAAGTTATATTATTGGAAGTAGATGGTTATAGTTCTGGTTAATTTCCATTCAGAATGTCCTACACAGCACCACTCTAGGTAAATATGCTGCCTTGGGACTATTCGCACAACAGACCGCTACTGACCATTGTCGCTTCTGTTTTATTAAAAAATGTTTTAAGGTGTTTACTGTTTTTGTTGCGATGTATATATTTATAAGTTATTAAAGTGTTATTTTCCTTCTACTTTTTTGTGAGTGCTATATATTTTTAATGTGACACATAATTGTGAAGACTTTGATGTACAAAAAGGCATCCCTGGAATCTTCCGCTTCAGGCTCGGTCCCACACACCCTCACAGTGAGAATCCCCTCTCCAATCACAATACAGGATGGTTATCAGATTGCAGGAACGCGTGTAGTGTGACGGATCTCATCGGGTGGGGGCCTTGATCTACTGTAACTTCTTTGAAGAGGGGTGATTCTTTACAGTTGAGGCCATAAACTACATCTGCAGGGCTAGGTGATAGCCTGGGACGGGCCTGGACAATCGGACACAGAGGAAGAGGAGTGTCAGAGGGTGCGGTAGTGAATAGGGTGAAAGGCAGGTGTCGGGCGGGCACAGGGTGTGATTCTCAGAGAAGAACAGCGCAGATGGGAGGAGGTTTCTAGCCCATACATGAGAAAGAGAGCGGGAGTGACCAGTGCGTGGGGGAGATGCTTGCGAGGGTGCAGACAGTGGGTCTGGTCAAGGCATCTAAAATGGCTGCTGTGCTCGACAAAAGTGTGGCATTGCAAAAAAGGCAAGATGGCGCAGACAATGTTTATCAATAATGATTTATTTATAACAAATAAAATATTTACTCGCAGTGACAAAATGGCGGTCAACACTTCCTGATTTCCATCGAATCGAACGTTAACAGACGTCACGCAGCAAAAAAAAAAAATGCTCACGCACAGCCGCTGGAAGACATGTATTAACATATATGAGCCTCCTCAGCCACCCTCAGAAAACAAAAGGGGTCAGGATACGTCTCCCGTACCCCCTTATACCTAGTAATTTAATGAAATCGAAACACAAAATGGCGAATTCACGTTTCGCTACCAGTTTGCGAACCGAGAAGCGCTTCTACCGCGAAAAATAATTTTTTTTTTATTTGCCCCACGGGACCCTTTAATAACCCCAACATCATTCCTAGGGGGTCAATAGGGGTCTACCTAGCCCCCTTTCATTAAATTCCCCCTTCGTTTTTCTCCTCCTCTTGTCTCTCGATCCTACCGACAGACAAAATGGCGGCCGCACCGGACTGTTTAGAATGTTGACAGACACCGGAGAGCCAATCAGCTTCGCTATGCAAAGCTCCGTTACGCGAAAAGTACGCGATCTGGAGCGCTATCTGGGACGCTGTCACAGATATATCTGTTTTTTAAAACGTTAATTTCTCAAAATCCACTGGAGCACATATATTGAGACCCAGCAAAGACACATCGGACTAACAGTCCCTATAATTTTGCCAAGTTTCGTGCAAATCCATTCAGCCGTTCGAGCTAAAAGTGAGGCCAAACGCCCTATGGAAATTAACATGGGAAAAACGCGTTTTGGGACTCCCCTTTTTTCTCGGCCCCCCCTTGACGAACCCCCCCCCCCAAATTTTCAGGGGCTGCTCAGAAACAAAATGTGCCGATTCCGTCCACAAACGCCAAAGTTATTAGACATAGAATTTTCAAAAGTTCCATAGAGAAATAATCCTAACTATATATACCTACTGGCTATATATATATATATATATATATATATATATATATATATATATATATATATATATATATATATATATATATATATATATAATATATATATATATATATATATATATATATATATATATATTCACTGAAAAAACAATAGGTTTCACACCAGTTATAGTTAGCTGAACATTTTACTCATACAAAACCATTGAAATTCCCAAGTTATAGTTACTTGGACTCACTATAACTCGCGCTGCTGATGATGTCACATATTACATCATTCATGACATGATCAGTGACATCACAGATGACATCACTGATGACATCTTAAATTACATCACTGATGACATCGCTGATGACATCATCCAGTGTCTGTGTGTTTCTGTAAAGTTTAAATATGTTTTACATATTGAAAAATGAGTGGATGTATAAGTGTCTGGATGAAGGATTTAGAAGGTGCGTGACTGACTGTATGAGTGAGTGATTAAATGTGTCTTACTGAATGCATGGGTTAGTGACTAAACTGTCTGAATGTGTGCATCATTATGTCTGTTGTTGTGTAAGCTGCTGCATGTGTTGATCAGTAGCTATATCAGTGGCTATATGGGTTATTGATTAGTTGGTCAAGTATTTGTATGTGAGGTTGAGTGTGTGTGGGAGTGGCTGGGAGGTGTGTGACTCTGTGCATAGATGTGTGAGAAGTTGATTCACTTGGTGTATGAGTTCAAGAGTGCATGTGGAAACAGCTGTATGGGCAGTTTACTGTGTGCATGGATGTGTTGGTGAGTGAATGGATATCTCAGTGCTACATGTCCAAGTAAGTACATATGTAAAACACAGTGCATGTGAGAGTTGGCATATATCAATGACTATACATGAGAGTCTGTGATTGCGTAAGTGACTGCATGGATCAATGTGTACTTGTATCAGTGATTGTAAAAGAGAGTAAGTATGTGTTAGTACATGTTTGAATAAGTAAGGTTATATGTGTATAACTGTATTGATGAGGAAATGGGAGTGTGATTGATTCTTTGCATGACTGACTAGGTTTGTGAGTATCTCCATGGATGAGTGGCAGTGTGTCAGTGTCTGTATAGGTGTATGAGTGCATATGATTGTGTTGTATTGATGAGTGACTGTATGTATGAGTGATTGTATGGGTGAATGAGTGGATGTGTGTGTAGACTTAGGAATCAGTGAGTGTGTATGTAGTAACTAGTATTGGTGTGTCAATGGTTTCAGGAATGGTAGTCTGTATTCAACACTGGATGTACCAAAGGTTAGATTAGAGTGTGAGGAGGTGCATTATATTATCACATGGATGATGTTATCAGTGATGTCATCAGTGATGTCATCAGTGAATCGTGATGTCATCAGTGATGTGACTGACCATGTCATAAATGATGTAATATGTGACATCATCAGCAGTGGATTGCGGGCGCGCGAGTTATAGTGAGTCCAACTAACTATAACGTGGGAAATTCAATGGTTTTGTATGAGTAAAATGTTCAGCTAACTATAACTGGTGTGAAACCTATGGTTTTTTCAGTGAATTTCAAAGGTTTTTTAAATGCTAATTCTTAACTATAACAACTATAACAAATGTGAAACCTATGTTTTTTTCAGTGAATTTCAAAGGTTTTTTAAATGCTAATTCCTAACTATAACGATTGTGAAACCTATGGTTTTTTCAGTGAATTTCAAAGGTTTTTTAAAAGCTAATTCCTTTGTATGTCGATTTTTAAATTGATTTTTTTTATTAGCTGTTTTTTTAACTATACATTTTTTTCCAATGTATTTTTCATGTCGTTTTTTTTTTTATCATTTTGTCTTGGAGCGCTCACCGGTAAGCTCACAAGAGAGTGCAGCAAGAGCGCTATTTCCGCAACCTTGATTTACCAAATGTGGACATTGTGTGGATTGGACAAAGAGGATTGAGAAGTCACCAATTGATACCATTGGTAAAATCCTTTATGCATCTACCACACCCTGACCTCAATTTGAGACTCTGCATTGGTACTAAGCATGGGCGAATTTTGCGAATCTGGCGTTCGCGAATTTGCGTATTTGCGAATTCGCAATCCGCAAAATCCGCGAGCTCTCGTGAATTTGCGGATTTTTTTGTTGTTGTGTGTTAGCAAGGGTTTCTGCCCGTTCGCGAGGGTTTTGTACCAGTTCGCAATTGCGAACTTACTTGTCGGCTCGCAACGGTCGCGACTTTGTTGTTTCTACGTCTGGTTCATCATCACAGGTTCACAGCACCCTCTGTTTCACCACTGCCATCCTCTGGTTCACCCATGCCACCCTCTGGTACATCACTGACACCCTCTGATTCATCACTGTAGATTATGGGGGGGGAAAGCAAGCACACCTGCCCTGCTTCAACTGACCTGAATTAATTTCTGGTTCATCACTGTAGATTATGGGGTGGAAAAGCAAGCACACCTGCCCTGCCCTGCTTCAACTGACATGAATTAATTTGGGGTTGATTAATGTGTCACTGAATTTAAACTTCCTGTCTGGCACCTGCTTCCTTATCTGTAATTTGCTTTCTGTTACAGTGCAATTTTTTTTCACAGGACCTTTGTGGCCTACTTGTAGCTATTCTATGAGCCTGCTGTGAGGGTCAGAGCAGGGTCATAGAATAGTTGCAAGTAGGCAACTGAACTCTGGAGGGGCCCCTCAGGAAGCACTACAGGGAATGGCTACTAATGATGAGTTTGAACTTTTGCACCTGCTGAGTGCTTTCAGTTTTGCAAAACGTGTTTTTCTGTGGGGCACTTCCTTCCTTCCACCCCCCCCCATGAATAGTTGCAAGTAGGCAACTGAACTCTGGAGGGGCCCCTCAGGAAGCACTACAGGGAATGGTTACTAATGATGAGTTTGAACTTTTGCACCTGCTGAGTGCTTTCAGTTTTGCAAAACTTGTTTTTCTGTGGGGCACTTCCTTCCTCCCACCCCCGCCCCCCCACAAAATGGACTCCTTGCAAAAAAAAAGTGCAGGCAAATGTCAACCTGAGGAGTTATTCTGATAAAAATCATCATTTTCAGAAGGTTTATGCTGCTTGTTGGTGGATTTATTGTGCAGAATTGCAAATTTTGTAATTTCGCGAGTGCAAGATTGTTGCTGCCCGCCGCATCTACATGTTCGCAATTGCGAACTCTCGCGATGCGTCGCCAAACTCCCGCGGGATCCTGCAGCAAGATCCAAAATGGCGCAGCACTCGCAAAATATCGAGAAAAACAACTCGGCAAACGCTGAATGACGGTAAGTGAACGCCGCACGCCGCAATATTGTATCACCAAGCAAAAAAATCCGCTGCGTGCGAATTTGCGGATTTTCGGTAAATTCGCGAGAGTTCGCGGATTGCGAATTTACTGAAAATCCGCAAAATCCACGAGCGGAACGGATTTTCCACCCATGCTTAATTGGTACCTACTTGTAGGTACAAAAAACACCCACATAACACAACAGCTCTTTTCAGAGCTAACTTACCTCTAAGCACTCTAAATTATTTTTTTACTCTATTTTTTTTACACTGTTTTTCCCCGTGGTGCGCTCAGGGTGCGCGTACCGGAGAGCGCACCGGAGAACGCACCCAGCGCTTACCCCGCGAACATTTTTTTAAAAAAAATAGTTTTTTTGCCCTTCAGGGTCCTTCTAGGCCCCCTCAGAAAACCTAGGGGGTCAGGGGGTGTCTACCCTGCCCCCTTTTAATCATTTCCCCCTTTTTATTATCACCTTAGGTGTCTCGATTTTACCGAGACACAATATGGCGGACTCTCCGGACTGTTTAGAATGTTGACAGACATACAACAGCCAATCACCTTTCCGCTCTCGCACTCCCGTAGCCCGCCGGGTGCGCTCCCCGGTACGCGTACCGGTGAGCGCTCGGAGCACGCCTATAGATATATATATGTGTTTTTGAAGTTAATTTTCGTAAAAACCACTGGAGCAATTTTAAACAAATATGGAAAAGGCCCTACTACGTACCAGTCCCTACCATTTTGCCAACTTTGAGGTAATTCCATTTAGCAGTACGGCTGTAGCTGTGTCTAAAATGTCCTATGGAAAACTGCATGGGGAAAACACACTATTTACAGTCATTCTGTTATAATTATGGATTAAGAAAGACTTAATCACATGCAGTGCTTTATATTTCTAGTTCCTGCCTCATACTATACACTACCAATTAATTTTAAAGAACTAAATACTTGATTAAGCTACTTTTATATTATGTATTTATAAAAACGATAAATGAAAGTGTTTACTTTTTTCTGCAATTTACAGCAAGAAATTTGAAATTAAAATGGAGGAGAGCAAGGAAATTTCTTTTGAAATTTCAAGAACATATCTTGAAAATGAAAATGTCATGGATATTGAAAGCACCATTTTATCAAAAGGAGGAGATGACTTAAAAGATTTTTTGGATCAATCTCTAGACAAAGAATCAATTGAATGTTTGGATAAAATAGAATTCCAAAAAACATCAATGAACACTTTTCATGAGGACATTAATTATATGAGTTTAGATGAAATTCCAGATGAGGACATGCTACAAGTTCTATTAAATTATGAAAAATCTGAACAATAAATTATTAATTACAAATTAAAAATTAGTTGACATATTATTCATTTTTATTTCTAATTTATGAGGTAAAAGCGAAGTGATTGTAGTATAATTTAATACTTATAGTATAGAGTGCAACATTTTTATGTTACATAGTAAGTTTACTCATATTTACTTCCCTTCTCCCACTGTATTTTTACCAATGTATATTTGACATCTCTTCTTCATCTCCTGCCTCCTTTCTCTCACTGTCTGTCTCTGATGCACCCTATTGCCGCCATTTTGTGTAGTTTCAGAAGAGAGTGAAATGTAATACTACAAAATTTGAAAAGGGAGCAGGGTAGAGTGCCCCTCACCCCCTAGACCTTCTCAGGAGGTCCCAAAAGGATCTGTTTCTGCTTTCCTGAGAGACTATGGTATGACTTCAATATACCACAATAACTTGCATTACAACATGCAAGATATCTACAGAGGAGACGATGTACATTTCTCAGATGGGGAGAACAGAGTTTTTCTCTTGAATTTTAGACTCTGCATCGGTACCTACTTGTAGGTACTTAAATCACCCACATAACACAACAGCTTTTTCTCGAGCTACCCTACCTCTAAGCAATCCAAATTCTTATTTAAAACTATTTTCTTTCACTGTTTTACCCTGTGGTGCGCTCAGGGTGCGCGTACCGGAGAGCGTACATGGGAACACACCCAGCGCTTACCCCGCGAAAATTGGAAAGAAAAAAAGTGTTTTTGCCCTTCAGGGTCCTTCTAGGCCAACCTCAAAAAACATAGGGGGTCACGGGGTGTGTACCTTGCCCCCTTTTACACATTTCCCCCTTTTTATTTTCACCTCTTGTGTCTCGATTCTACCGATACACAAGTTGGCGGACTCTCCGGACTGTTTAGAATGTTAACAGACATCCGACAGCCAATCAGCTTTCCGCTCGCGCACTCCTATAGCGCGCCAAGTGAGCTCCCCGGTATGTGTAGATATATATGTGTTTTTGAAGTTAATTTTCGTAAAAACCACTGGAGCAAATTTCACCAAATATAGCAAAGGCGCATCTGCGTACCAGTCCCTACAATTTTGCAAAGTTTGGCGTAATTCCATTCAGCGGTTCAAGCTGTAGCCGTGTCAGAACGTCCTATGGAAAATTGCATGGGGAAAACACGTTTTGGGACCCCCCTTTTTTCTCAGCCCCCACTTGACGAATCCCCCGAAACTTTCAGGAAAGGAGCGGAGCGGAGCTGGCCAAAATTTGGGAAAATTACACGCAAATTCCTCAACCGGCGCCAAAGTTATTCCCAATAGAATGTTTGGGATTTCCTATGGTAGCTAGGTCCTAACTATAACTACCTACTGGCGACTGCCAGTAGGTAATATATATATATATATATATATATATATATATATATATATATATATATATATATATATATATATACATAAAATTTACATATTAAGAGTTTTCTATTTCTGGTCAACTAATAGGGTTATTAAAATATGTACTATGTTTGAAGTGAAGTACTTTCCCTGTTGCTGCACAGACTGGAGTGTAAATAGTAAATATTGTCCTTCTGGATTCCAAACTTTCCCTAACGTTGCATAGACTGCAGTGGGAATAGTAAATTAAACCCATTTGAAGTCCAATGCCTTCCCTACTGTTGCACAGATGTTGAGTTGGAATAGTAGATTTTACCTTTCTGAAGTCCAATACTTTCCTACTGTTGCACAGACTCGAGGGGAAATAGTCAGTTTAACCAGGCACGGTGCGTCCTTTGGGGCGTGGGGGTGTAGCCGCCCCCGCCTGCAGCTCCCTCGGCCTCGGTGTTTCTGAAATTAAGTAAACTGATTCAGTTTACTTAAGTTCAGAGACGCCGCCGAGGGAGAACTGACTGACAATCATGTCAGTCAGCATGACGTCAGACCCCCCCCCCCCCACGCGAGCCGCGACTGCAGTCTGGACATGCAGTGGCAGAGACAAACAGGGACATGGTGTGAGAAATATGTGTATCTGGGGCAATGGCCATCAATCTGCCCTTGTATCGAAGCCTCAGCTCGGGGGAGGACGCCTGAAATACAGCATTTGCCGTGGTTGAGAAACAAACGCTGATAATAAAGTCTGCGCTGTTTATTTATCCAGGACTCGGGTCATTGGCGCCCGAGCTGTGACATTCCGCTCAGCTTTGCTGCAATATTTCACCACTTCTTGTTATGTTACCCCTTGTTATCGTGTGTAGCGGCCACCTTTGGGACTGCACTCCCAACAACGTCCGTTTCAAAACCGAGTAACGCAAACCCGAGCAGATCAGAGTGAATTCCTCCAAGATCACACAGTGTGTCAATTGAAACGCATCGCTCACAGACCTACAGCCCACATGCATTGTTCTGACATGCAACATGGTGACGTAATCACCTGATCGCGCCCCTCTGATTTGTTTGTGTTAAGTTAGTTTAGTGGGTTGCTGTTCCTGTTGCTATGGTCTTTATTTGGCTGCCAGAACTGTAAGAATTAGGCTCATTCATCATGGCATCCAAGACAGGCATTTACGCCCACCACTTTAAAATGTCACCAGCCGCACCTGAGTTTAACCCTTCCGAAATCCAACATTTTCCCTGTTGTACAGACTGGAGTTGAAATACTAACTTTTACTCCTCCAAAGTCCAACACTTTCCCTAATGTTGCACAGACTGGAGAGGGAATGGTAAAGATAACTCCTTTGAAGTTTAACACTTTCCCTACTGTTGCACAGACTGGAGTGGGCACAGAAAATGTAACCCCTCTTAAGTCTAACCCATCCCCTACTGTTGCACAGACGAGTTAGAAAAGTACATTTTACCTCTCTGAAGTCCAACACTTTCCCTACTGTTGCACACACTGGAGTGGGAATAGTAAATTGAACCCCTTTAGGCTTTCCCTACTATTGCACAGACTGGAGTTGGCATAGTACATTTTACCTCTCCAAAGTACTGCGCTTTCCCTGCTGTTGCACAGACTGGAGTGGAAATAGTAAATGTTACCTCTCCAAAGTCTAACGCTTTCCCTAATGTTGCAGAGACTGGAATGGGAATAGTAGATTTAACCCCTCCGATGTCCAACAGTTTTCCTACTGTTGCACAGACTGGGGGAGGGGAATAGTACATTTTACTCCTTTTAATTCCAACGCTTTCCCTACTGTTGCACAGACAGGAGTAGGAATCGTAAATTTAACCCCTTCAAAGTCCAATGTGTTCTCTACTGTTGCACAGATTGGAGTGGGAATACTACATTTTATTCCTCCAAAGTCCTATTCTTTTCAAATGTTTCACAAACTGAAGTGGGAATAGTAAATTTTACTCTTCTGAAGTTTAATTCTTTCCCTCATGTTACACAGACTGGGGTGTGAAAAGTGTGTGATTAATAATTATTTTTACAATTGTTCATATATATTAGTATTATTTGTTTGTTTGTTTCATTTTATATTATTTTTTTATATATAGGTTTGTTTTTTATTTTTGTAATATTTTGTAATATTTTGAATATTTTTACATTTTATATTAAATTGATTTGGCAATTTATTTAGTTTAATGTTTTGCACTTGGGCTATCATATTTATTATGTTTATTTAAATATATCAATGTCTATGTATTATATGTATGTTTTTTAAAGAGTACATTAAAAAACAATCATTTAAAACATTTAATATAAATTAAAATATATATATATATTTATTACTGTTAGCCATTGGTTTTTACACATCAGTTCCTCAGCTTCCCTATGTATATAGACCTAAATATCCAGTTTTTTTCTATCCTCTTCTTAGCACTTTTTATACACAGGGTGTTTTAATCACTTGTATATATGATGAACTTCCAAAATAGTATGAATTGTTTTAAAAAAATGTGTTTTAATTGACAAAACAAAGTTTTATCTTGTGTGTCTAAATAGCATTATTTATTCATTCTTATGCAGGTTGTTTTATCAAACACTTTAGCACTTTTTCCCAATATTTGCACGGTTTACAACTGCTTTTTTGCACTTCAGGCATCGACTATTTGTCACTATTAGTAGCACTGTAAGAGTAACCCGCCTGTCTATGCTTTGGTTTCTCTGTGTCAATACAACATTGTGCTGTCACCATGTATTATACAGAAATTTGATGTCTCATATGTACATTCACGGATGTATCCAGTGAGAGCCAACTTTTTGTTGATGGAACATGTAATGTATTCCAGTATTTGTACGTCTCAAGAGAGGTCCATTGCTTGAGCCTAAAATTGCGTATTTGCACACATTATTTTAAGTGCACAGTATGTTGTTCATTTCTATGGTCACATGACCAGCTGAGAGGCTGGACGTCGGCGGGTTACCAGCACTATAAAAACAAAAAAGTTACATTCAGTCAGTGCATGTGAACAAGGGCTTGTTTGGCCCGAAACGCGCCTTGCTCTTTCAACCAGCTGAGACTGAAATAAAGAACCTGTAATTCGATCTGGTGGTCCATCTCCTGCTTTTGCTTCGCTGATCCGAGTTGGGATTAGAGGTGGCGTTCTGGAGTTTAGTGCATATATATATATATATATATATATATACACACACACACACATACATTGTAAACGGGCCAGGGGCGGACGGGCGCCCCTGGGTGCCCCATGACAGAACGGACACGTAACGGACACACAGCGGACGGGCGCAGAAGGGCTTGCCTTTGGTGCGCCTTCGGCACGCCGGTGGCGTGCCCGCTGCGCGCGTCTGCTGTGCATCCGTTGCGAGTCCGTTCTGTCATGGGGCACCCAAAAATACCATGTTAGGGCCTTTGGGGGGATCCGCAGGGCCCCGTTGGCCCCAGCCGACTCCCCACACAGTGCATAATCCAGTACTGCTCCTGCCCAGATGAAGCAGCTATCAATCCTTGCTACCTCTGGGTGGGAGTATTATGAGTTCTGTTACCCTGCCTACATGAGCATGGGCTTGGAAACAAAACAGAAGTTTGCTTCCAGCCATTGGGAGCATTTAAATCTCCTTTTGGGCAGGAGCAGACTTGCATGTTTGCTGCTATCTGGTAGGTAATTTAAAAATGATCCTTCCAGGCAGGATGTTTCCCTGCCCAAGCTGGTGTGGGCAAGGATAATACTGTGTATCGGGGGTAGCCCAGGACACAGTGACTTACCCGCCCTGGGTAATGGAGTTCCTGGGGCCTTTAAAGGCTCAGGAAGGGAGACTCTTCAGCCCCCCTCCCTTTTAATGACCATCACAGCCTTTGGGAATGGGGTCCCCATGGCCTTTTTAAGGCTCAGTAATGGGGGCCATGGGGCCCCCTCCCCTTTTAATGACATTTTGTTCTACATAGTTTTTGTAGAGCTCAAGGCTACCTTGTTAAGGCTTACCAGCGCTAACTCACCAACTCGGGCCAAGACGGTGCAAGTGACCTATCTAGAACAGATATAGTAAAGGATGAACTTAAGTTCCTTCAAGAGAAGGTTGAGGGGTTGACTGCACTTTTTTTTTTTTTCAAAAGACCTTTATTGTACCTTTAACCTTATACACAGCGCCTGGCCTACAACCCCTTGGTCCGGCCGCAACTTATTCATCTGTACTCCGTGATATCAGGATAACACAGCCCAGGAGCCGACATCCCGAGGGCACGGCGGCGGTTTATATCAATGCAGGTACACAATTCACAATAGGATGATAACTCTGCATGGGTCTTTCTTTTAATTTTTTTTTTTTTTAAATTGAACTTGTTAACAGTGCATCAGACACAGAAGACGACATAAGCAACAATATATGCAGTATTCTGAATATTCGTAGTGCAAGTACAGTTGAGTCCCCATCGGTATATCATTTATAGAGTAGTGGCTAAATTTCGGAATGGACTAAAAACCCACCATGTAGTACTCGATCATGGGACTGGGACTCTTAGTCTGAGAAGTCCTCGTCCGAGTCAATCTGGGGCGGTTCACAGATATCCCTTCTGAACCCATTCCACGCCCCCCATATCTGCCCCCATTTCCTGGGGCACCCACCGCCTTCTCGGCAACCATCGCTACATCCATGTTTCTACAACACTCCCTCAGCTTAGGCGATGCCTCAGCGCCCCATAGTCTAGCAATGTTTCGCTTTGCAACCATCATCCCCAGCATGGCCCAATCCTGCTATCGAAGAGTCAAATCCGTTGCGTCCCACACATTTAACAGGCAACGCCGGGGATCAGGCAGCAGGGAAACATTCATGGTTTGGGAGATGGTACGCATCACAGCAGCCCAGAACATAGCTACTCGACCACGATCCCAAATGGTGTGATAGAATGTTCCTCTCTCTCCGCACCCACGGAGACTCATGAGAGGCCCTCCCTATCGTATGCAGGACTGTTCTGGTGAAATACGTGCGGTGCAATATTTTCAACTGCACCAGTTTAAGCCTAGAGGGGATCGCTGTTTCCCGCGGCGAGGAGATTGCCTCCTGCCATACTGAGTCATCAAAGCCGCCCACGTCCCTCGACCAACACAACCACAACTGAACTAACCTGTCCGGGAGCTTGTTGACCAGCTTTCGATACGTGAAAGATGTTGCTCTACGGGGCATGTGGTCTGTTAGTAGCCTGTCCTCAAGAGGAGAGGATTCTGGTAAGACTGACTCTGCAGGGATGGCTGTCTGCAGTGCATGACGGATTTGTATGTACCTGTAGTGTTCAGACCGTGCCATCTCATATTTGGTTTGTAGAAACGCAATGTCCACTACCTTGCGCTTTTTCCAAAGGTCTCCCACAACCGATATTCCTATGTTGTCCCAAGCCTGGAACCCCTTACTGTTGCGAAGGAAACGTAGTCTGTATGAATCCCACAATGGCGTCATTTGCGTGATTGTATTAGCGCACTGAAGGTGTCTGTGTGCCTTGTACCAGAGTTGAATCGTGTGTCGTGTCGGTCCCACTAGGTCAGTCGGAACACTTCGGCTATATAAGTTTCTCAACAGATCTCTGGGCTCCAAGTATTGCCTATCTGCTGAATAAGCGGGTTCAGTCTGTGGGGCATGTAACCAATAGTTGATTTGTTTTTGAGGTGGGCCGCCCAGTAGTACAGTTCAATATTAGGGACCGCTATGCCTCCATCATACCAATCTTTCACCAGTTTGCATTGTGCGATCCGTGCCAGTTTACCGTCCCACAGCAAGGCCGAGACCGCAGATGAGATCGCTGTGAAGTAGGAGGGCAGGACCGGGAACGGCGTGTTTTCGAAAATGTAGAGGAAGCGGGGAAGCGTCATCATTTTGAACAGCGCAGCTTTTCCCAGGAGAGTGAGCGGGAGGGAGCGCCATACCTTTACATCCCGTTTAAATCAGTCTGGGGGGGTTTCAAATTTAGGGCGTAGAATTCGTCCGGGTCTGTCGAAGCGTAAATACACAAACATTTAAACGCCGCAACATATAGCTTAAGGGGCAGCTCGCCGGGAGCAACGGCGGGTGGCCTGCAAGAACAAAGAGTACCGATTTAGTCCAATTAATCCTATATCCCGACACTCTCCCAAATTTTTCACAAACATTAAGAAGCTCAAGAATCGATTTTTTGGGGGAGGTGAGATAAAGAAGGATGTCGTCCTCGTATAGAGATATATGATCTTCCCACGTCGGTGACCACCGGATACATTTAATAGATGGTTCCCATCGGATCCGGATCGCTATGACTCTACCCGCTTTCTCTTTCTTGTCCAGCCATGCCAGCATCTTTCCGGCCTTGTCCCCCAGCTCATAAACCCTATGTCGAGTGGCCTGAATCGTATTTTGCACCATTTCCTTCTGACATGCCATCCACTCGGTGCGCCGTAGCCAGACAGCCTGGGCAGCTCCAAGGGACGGGTGAGTCTCCTGCTCCCGAACTGCAGTTTGAAGTGCCTCCTCTAAAGTGTTAAGTTCCTGCCGCTGCATTCGCTTGTGGTCTGCAACGGAGGATATGGCCTGTCCGCGTAAGACCATTTTGTAAGCCTCCCACAAGATGATGTGTGAGTCGAGAAGAATATAGTTAATGATTCTGCTCACTTAAAGTTTACCCTGAGAGTGATTACAAATGTATTCCAGGAGTTCATCTGCCTCATAAGGTGATCTGACATTGTGCATCTTATTGTTATACATAATGCGCAAGAAAGCCGGGAACCTCATCTGGACCATTGCACCAGCTGCTCTGAATTTATCCATCTTCTGGCCCAGCTCCCACTGCCTATCAAGCGTAGTCTTGGATAGATCGGAGCGGATTTCGAAAGGGAAATCAGGGCCTTTTGTGGTTTTAAGTCTAAGGGCAGCGTTGAGAATTTTCTCTTTCAGGGCATATGTCAAGAAGTTTATAAGGATTTTCCTAGGCTTCGTCCTGCCAGAGTTTAATCGGAACGGGTCGCAGTGAATTCTCTGTATGTCTTTATCCAACTCCTCTGCTGACTCTTCGAGGTCTAAGGCTTCCTTCAATAGTTTAACTATAAAGCCTTTAAGGTCTCCGCCTTCCTTTCCCTCCGGGATCTTAAGAAGGCGCAAGTTATTTCTGCGTGAATAGTTCTCTAGCGATTCCACTCTATCTTTCATCGTGTCCCCTTCCCTCCGTAATTTTTGGATTTTTGATTCGGCTGCATCTAGGTTTGCTTTCATTTCTCCAATCGAGCTCTCCAAAGCTTCTGTTCTCTCCCCCAAGCCATCTACTTTTCTCTCCAGCGCTTCGCAAGATGTCCGAATGTCGTTCTGATTTGTCTTGGAGACTAGAAAGTCATTACGAATCTCTTCTCTCATTGATGCGATTGAGGCTGCCAGGGCCACCAATGCGGACTCGGTGTTAGTAGCGCCCTTGAGGATGTCTCCTTCTTCTTCTTTGTCACTAGCCACTAGATTATGTGAAAGACCAGTGTGAGTCGAAGATTGCACTTCACCATCATTTTCCGGGGCGTTTGCTATTTCGCTCAGTGGAGGTGGAGGCAGTGGGTCAGCCATGTCAGATACTGGGGCAGGGGCTGGGGCAGAAATATCAGGAGCTCTGGTAGGGTCAAAAGTGTCCGAGTTAATGTTGGTAGTAATCAAACTGACAGGAGGGGTATCTATTCTGATGCTCTCGTCCAGGTTGTTTACTGGTATCAAGTCTAATACTTGGGGCAGTACCTTGAAAAAAGAGCGCAAAGAAGGGGTTACTCTCCCAGCACTACAAGTTGGATTCAGAGCCTTGCATCCCTCTTGGAGAACGATTTTACTACTTTTTTTGCTTCTTTTCCCTTTAGGTTTAGACTTAGGCTTAAGATTCTGGCTTGACTTTCCCCTTATTGAGGTTGTACAGGTGGAAGTAGAGGGCTCGCTTGTTGCACAAGTTTCGGTAGAGGGCTCAATTGCTGCCACTTTCCCAGAAACAGGGGACTCTGGGAGTTGTAGTGTTTCCTTACCAACCCTTTGTATCACTTTCAAGTTTTTAGTTACACGTTTAAAACTTATAGTGTCTGTCCTTCCACGAGAGATTTCCTTAACCTTCACACCCCTCTTGCACGCAGGGCCCTCCAAGCACACAGAAGCCTCCCGAGTCCCTTCTCCGAGAGTAATTGATTCCCCGGTCCTGCCCTCCTGCTCACGTCCGCTACGGTCGGTGGACTTGGATCCAGCCTGCTTCTGCAGCAACTGAATCTCCGCTCCCCCAGAACCAGCACAGCCCAACCTACCTCGCAGCTGACCCCGCGCAGAACGGCCCCGTCGAAGCTCCACGGCTGCTCTGTGCCACGGGCCCCGAAGGGGCGAAGAGCTGCCGGGAGAGCTGCCGGAAGGAGGTAGCGAGGCGTGACACATCCGTGACACATCCAAGGAAGGAACCACCACAGCAATCGATCGGCAACTTTAGGTTACGATCCGGGTATGAGAAGATGCAGGACAAAGCTCTGACAGCATTTCAAAAAGGCATATTCCCGTGTAGCAGACCTCGACAGGGTAGCAGGTCAGAGTGATGAAGGGCTGCTCCGTGTTGCAGAGCTCGGCGTCTGACGCGCGCGCCGCACTAGCCTGCGGCCGCCATGCTCTCCGCTGAAACCATATTCTTCTCTATATTTCCCCTGTTTACCTCATTCTTACTTGACTCGATGTATCATTGTTGAGAATGTAGTTTGAAGTGGGCACAGTATTAGGGGGCGCTCTATAGGGCTTTAGGAAAAGTTCTAGGAAAAGATTTGGAAAAAAAAAACCCTAATAAACAAATAAACAAATAAATAAATAAAATAAAAAGAAGGAAAAAAAAAAAGGGTATGGGAGTAAAGAAAATAATCATATAAATAAATAAATAAATAATCAAAGATTACTAAAGGGGGAAGAAAATATATGTAAGACCCTACACAGGTTAATGCACAGGGCACTTGTTAGTCTTTTTTCTTTAAGAAGAGCACTCCGTGGTGTGGGAGGAGAAGGCACAGCTTGGTGCGAAGCCGGCCATACATCTGGTCGGAGTAAGTATGGGTGGGTTCTCCAAGGGGGGGGGAGGGGGGGTCGGGAGCTGGGGGGGGGGGGGGAACACAAAAATGCAAAACTATCCTCAGGAGTCTGGCCCTCAAATTCAGGTTTTTCCTTTAATCCACTCAATTGCCACTGATAAGACAAATAAGGCTAATAAAGGGAATAACATCAAAGTGAGCGGGAGGGAAGAATATACTAGGGAGGATGTAGAAAGATGACCTCAGTTCAGTTCTTATCTTGGAATGTTAATGGTCTGCGTGTGCAAGGGAGAAAAGAACGTATTTTACAATACTTGCGGGACTCCCCAGCGCAGATCATTATAATCCAAGAATCACATCTTTTAAAAAGTGAGGCCAATTCAATACTAAAAAAACAAAAGTGGATTGACAAATTCATCAGTACTGACCATAACGCTAATATAAGAGGAATCCTTTTAATCTGCAAAAAAACAGCAAAGGTGCAGATCCTCAACTGTAACAAGGACAACAGTGGAAGATGGCTTCTAGTTAAGCTGTCCATCAATGGGTGGGTGTGTAACCTAGTCGGATATTATGGCCCCAATATAGATGATCCGTCTTTCTTAGAAATAGTCAGGAACAACTTAATGACCACTACGGAACCTATAATATGGACAGGGGATTTTAATGTTATACTGAATCCAAGACTAGATCAATCCACTCACCACAGCGGATATAGAAGTCATACCCCCTCTAAAGCTAGACAGTCTCTCGTAGGGATTATGGAACAAATAGGCTTGGCAGATCTATGGAGAGAAAAAGCGGGTAACAAACAAGGTATATCCTATAGGAACTTAAAGTATAAACATACCTCAAGAATTGACTTCGCCTTGTTCAGTTACTGCCTCCAAAATTCTATTCCTAGTATCAAGTATATACCCTCCCACCTATCGGATCATTCAGCTCTCTCATTTACGCTAAAACTTCATGATCAAATTAAACATTCCTCTTGGTCATTTGACCGTACTATTTTACTAGAGCAGGAGGAAGTGACATACTTAAAAAACAAAATTAGCATGTTCTTGGATATCAACCTCGGCTCAGCCTCTCTCGATACGGTTTGGGAGGCTCTAAAAGCATATTTGAGAGGTTGTATTACAAACAGAGCCTCCTATCTGAGGAAAACTTATATATCAAAAATTCACAATCTTGAACAAGAACTAGAAATAATTGAGCAGAGACTCGGGGGCTCAATTGGGTCGCTTCAAGATCAAAAGAACATCTCCGATCTGAGGAATCAGCTAGAAAACATTTTACAAGAGAGAGTAACAAAGAGATGGGAGGCGAGTAAAATCTCAAACTTTGAATTTGGGGAAACAGCGGGTAAGATCTTGGCTTGGAAGGTCAAGGCTGATCAAGCTAAAAGCCATATAAGAGGAATTAGGGTTGAAGGTGAAAACGAACTCAGGACAGCAAATCAAGAAATAAGTAGAGTCTTCAGGGAATTCTTTGAGGAGATTTACAGGGAAGATATCCTTGACAACCAACAGGCAAGAGATACATGGTTAAATCAGATCGCTTTACCATCCCTTTCACTCGCACAACGCGCGGGGATTGAGATGGATATCTCCGAAATAGAAGTAAGGAAGGTCATCTTGTCACTTAAACATGGCAAAGCTACAGGTCCTGACGAACTTCCTGGAGAACTGTACCGTACCTTGGCCGATGCAATTGTCCCCACTTTAACGGCCCTCTTCAATGATATTTTGAGGGAAGGTCACGACCCCCCTCGATCGTGGAGCGAGGCCACCATAGTATTGATTCCCAAACCTGGCAAAGACCCAACTTTATGCGGGTCATACCGCCCAATATCACTACTGAACAGTGACTACAAGATTTTTGCTTCCATTTTAGCAGCCAGAGTGGGATCAGTAGTGGGTGAAATTATACACCAGGACCAGAAGGGCTTCATCAAAGGTCGCCAGCTTTCCGATCTAACGTACGACCTTGTGGGGGCAATTGACATCGCCTCATCCTTCTCCCTTCCGCTGGCAACACTCACCCTAGATGCGGCTAAAGCCTTCGATAGGGTAAATTGGCCCTACCTCAATGATGTACTGAGGAAGTTTAACTTTGGGGAGAAATTTGGCCGCACTATAGAACTCATGTACAACTCACCATCTGCACGGCTCCTAATAAATGGAACACTATCTGAATCATTTGGGATGTCGAGAGGCACTAGACAGGGCTGCCCGCTTTCCCCCCTCCTCTTCAATCTGTATATTGAACCATTTGCAGAAGTCCTAAGAAGAGATGAACTTATTCCATCCTTCAGATTTGGGGGGTGGGAAAAGCGGGTAGCTCTGTATGCAGACGACATCCTAGTTTTTACCTCAGATCCGGAGATTACATTTCCAGAGGTAATAAGGAGAGCTGAAGAGTTTGGCCGGATCTCGGGCTATGAGATTAGCCCAAGCAAAACCGACATCATGGCTTGGAACATCCCTGATTTACGGCTAAAAACAACCAACTCAATGAGATACCTGGGTATTCGGATAGTGCAAGATGTCAGCAAAATCGCTCAAGTTAACCTCGAGAGAGTGTCTAATGAAAGCAAGAAATTATTAAAATCTTGGTCCAATCTCCCACTGACTATCCTTGGTAGAATAAGTCTGATGAAGATGTCCATCCTTCCCAAATTTTCTTTTATTTTTAACTCCATCCCCCTTGCATTCGATAACGCAGCCTTGGAGAAATGTCAGAGAGAGCTCAATTCCTTTGTTTGGTGTTATAAATCGGCAAGAGTGGCATGGAAGAAATTGAGAAGGAGGAGGGAAAAGGGGGGCCTGTCTTTGCCCGATTTGCAATATTATGCGTGGGCATTCCAACTGTCTCACTCAAGAATGCTCCTAAAAAATCCATCTAATACCTCTATTGGTCTCATGTTTAACGCCATGCTGATTGGTGCTGGGTTACCAACTAATGGATTCATGTTTAAATATGGCGATCAGAAATATTTCAAAAAAGTAAAATTAAAAATTCTTATGTCCCAAGCGAAGTCATGGTCACATATAAGGAGGAAACTAGGCTTACCATATTACTCTAACTCTGCACCCATTTGGGACTCTCCAGGGTTGCCGCTTTGTCTAGAAGACAGGCTTGCAAACTCATTGAGACTAGGAGGAATATTAACATGGGGAGATTTATTGGTAGGCGAATCCTTGAGGCCCTGGGAGGAATTACGGGATCAACTGGGTTCAGAGTTTTCGTGGTTTAAGTTCTTACAATTAGACAGTTGGTTCAAAGCACTGGTCAGGTCTGGAGTAACTCTTGGGAAGTGCAGTATCACTGAAGAGAAATTGGTAGCTAGATCAGGAGGAGGCAAAGAAGTCTCGCAGTGGTACTGGAGCCTGTTAGAAGAGATAGATGGAGAATTCATCCACCCGGAACAACTATGGGGTACAGAACTTGGAGCCCAGAGTATCGAATTCTGGCAGAAATCCTGCACCCTGCTATATAAATGTGTTAAACCTGCATGGCTTAGGCGTAACCATTTTTTTACGATACACCGAGCTTATTTTACACCTCTAAAACTGTCTAAATTCATCCCAGGGAAGAAATGCAATAAATGTAACTGCATCGCAGCTTCGGACATTCACATGTTTAAAGATTGTCCAAACATACTACAGTTCTGGAATGAGGTAAAAGTGACTTTGGACTCTATCCTCAATATCTCGATTTCTATTTCACTCCCCTTGATTATATTTGGATGGGATAATAGCATTAAGGGTCATGCAAGGACATTTCTGTTTTATGCAATACTGCTTGCAAGAAGGGAAATATGCAAGGTCTGGATAGAAAACTCGACACCAACACATGCAAACTGGTTATCATCTCTCTATGCAACCTCTAAAATAGACTTGTTGAGATCAGGTGGCCCACGCAACCGGGCTTTTTGGAATTTTTTGGTTCAGTGGAGACAGTAACCAGGGTTTTTTTTTTTTCCCCCGGTCCAATGATTATGCCTTAGAACTCCAAGAACTAGGCCCCCCTCATTTGGTCTCAAGGCTAGTTCAACTGGTTAAACACTAAGTTTGGAGTCATTACCCGCTTTCTCTTCGGGCCATCTCCTGCCGATTCTCATAAATCGCGTTTTCAGGAGCAGGGGTAAACTTGCACCTTAAGTCAACACGCGCATGGCAGTTGGAGGCTGAATAAGAGGAGGGTCCAGGCAAATGAGGATTAAAAAAAAAAAAAAAAAAAAAAAAGATGATGTGTGAGTCCACCGATCCGGAATTCTCCTGAAAATATTGTTTAGTGGTACTATTTAAAATTTTCATGATAGGGGTGACCTGCAGGTAGCTCGCATGGATAGGGAAAATGCGTCTGCGATGTGTGCGGTGGTTCGTGTAAGTAAGTCGCAGTGGAGAGTGATCTGATATTCCCCTGGGACGGATCTCTACTTCCTCAACGCTCTGCAGCCCATCGCCAGACACCAAGATGTAACCTATCCGGGAGAGACAGTCGTGGGTAGCTGAATAATAAGTGTATTGTCTGTCATATGGGTGTTTGTATCTCCAACAGTCTGTGAGTCCCAAGGCGTCGAGTAGTCCTAGGAGTCGTCCGGCCCCCCGCCCCGCTGTCACATGTGGGTGTCTATCAAGTTCCTGATCTGCAATGTCATTGAAGTCGCCCCCTATCACCAACGTTTGTGTCGGCAGAGTCAAGAGGGAGGCCGTGAGGGCAGTGTGTGTTGTAGCATGTAGCCCTGGCAGGACATAAACGGACACAAAATTAAAAAGCTGGCCCTCCCACTGCACCGTTGTAGACGCAAAACGTCCCTGATTATCTATACGTGTCTGTTGCACCCCCATCTGGAAGTTCTTCCTTATCAGTATCCCTGTCCCTCTCGAACCCGATGAAAAATCTGCATGTGCAATGAACTTGTACCCCCATCTATCCATTGCCTTTGAGGCCGAGCCCACTAGATGAGTTTCTTGCAGTAAAATTATTGCCGGGTTACAGCGCTTTAGGTATTGCAGCACTAGTCCACGCTTCACCCTGCCTCCCAATCCCCGAACATTCCACGTTAGGACTGTCAAGGCCGACTGGCAGGTTACATGATTCTCAGGTGTATCCGCTACCGGTGCAGCCATCTGTCAGTGTGTGCGATATCGCGCTATCAACGGGGGATAAGTCCTGCAATGCATCTACTTTCAAGAAACATGTCGTCTTCATCATCATACAAAAAGAAAAGAAAACAGTGAAAAACAACCCAAACACCCTCCCGCCCTGTGTCCCACCCACCCTCCCTGCCTCCCTGCTAGACGAACTTTCAACTGCCCGCCACCCCAACTCAGCAGAGCGCTCTATCCCCCCCAAAACCCCAATACTTGCTTGTCGGGGGAAGAGTTCAGCCAGGTACCAGCCCCTTAATGCCCCCAGTCTTGACCCAGGTCAGAGTCTCCGACAGCAGAGGCCCGAGTTTGCACCGGATCACTGCCGTAACAAAGGAACAGCAATATGGAAACAGGGCTCATTCCTCTTCAAGGTGCGAAGTTTGGTGCAGATCGGGGTCTCCAGAGCTAGATCCCCCGGGTGCACCTTCAGCGTCCCGGTGTCGGTGTGGTTTCGGTCTACGATCTGATCTGTCCACAGTGCGCCACCCTTCCAGCCAGTCATGTGCAGCCTCAGGGGTATCGAAAGACCAAGTCTTCTCATCAGTCACCACCCGAAGTCTTGCCGGAAAGAGCATTGAATAGGGCAGTTCCTGCGCCCTAAGTAATTTCTTGACCGCCAAAAAACTTCGCCTTTTCCATGCAAACAGTCGCTGTGTAGTCCGGGAAGAACGAGACCATAGAGTTTAAGACCCGGATAGGAGAGGCATTTCTTGCTGCTTGTAAAATGGAGTCTCGGTCCCGAAAGTTAAATAACCTAGCAAGGACCGGTCTCGGGGCGCACCCGGTCTAGGTTTGCCATCAGGCACCCTGTGTGCACGCTCCACTGAGAAAAAGTTCGATAGTCCCTTAGGTTGTAGTTTGGTGGTAATGAGCTCCTCAACATACAGGTCCATAGTGTAGTGTAGTTCCTATTTTCCCTATAGGCCCTGCGCATTGGAATAACATAAACAGCAGTGTAGACGTAGAAGTGCGGTCTTCCAGGTCTCTACTGACTATGCTAAACTTAATTGGGTTTGTACCAACTAGCTCAGAGGTCACTGGAAACTTTCTTGACTGTTTGCCGCTGGAAATTTTATCCAAGAACAGAATACCTCTGTCTGCCGATATTCGTGTGCCTCTATCACAAAGACGACTGTGCCACCTTGTGTGGTCAGTCCATTTTCTATAAGTTTTAACGTTATAGTTTTTCTTATGTTGACCGGGATGATTATCGCACCCGGTTCATTAACACCGGCGTCCCGTTGATTCGCATCTACTGCGGCTTCAGCGGTCCCGTTGTCTAGTACTGACATTGTATAAATGAAAGTTTTTCAGAGCAGGTCTCCAAGGAGACAAAGATTAGGTGCACAATATTTTGGAACACTGTATCCTTCAACGTTGAATAAACCAGAGCTTTACATAGGAATCTCTTCCTACTAAGTTTGGGCGGATTTTAACCTTTCACCCACTCCAGACGTCTATTGGAGTATTTATGGTAGAAAGGGTCTGTGTGAAAAAGCACAACTGAGTTACTCTAACGTCTTGCGTTATTTTTACCGCCTTACCAAACGTTGGGCGCCATGTAGTGTAGTTCCTATTTTCCCTATAGCCCCTGCGCATTGGAATAACAAACAGCAGTGTAGACGTAGAAGTGCGGTCTTCCAGGTCTCTACTGACTATGCTAAACTTAATTGGGTTTGTACCAACTAGCTCAGAGGTCACTGGAAACTTTCTTGACTGAATAGGAAGTGATCAGCTCCCCTGGCTCAAACAAGAAGGGATTCAGTTTCCCAACAACCGCATAAACATGACAACTTTGCTCCTTAGAATAAGAGTCAATCTCTAGAGTCGTGTGAAACAATAGACAGCTATTTCACTCAGTCAGTTGTGCAAGAATCACTTTCACCAGGATTATTATTATTATTATTAAATGGGTTTTATTAAGCGCAGACAACCCGGAGGCCTCGTAGCGCTGATGCAGAGATTAGAGAGACGGGCGTTTTCAATAAAAGGTATTATTTATTGAACAGTCTTTCTTCTCATGCAAGAGAAATGAATTACCACAATTGCAAGACTTGTTATTATAAAAAGTGCGTACAGTAAAAGGAGGATTACGAAATAATACTGTAAAAGCATTGATATGGTTTCTTAGCCATACAATGGTTAAAATGAGTAAAATATATACATTCATATATAAATTTAGCTAACGTACTCAACTGGTGCTTCTAACCTGACCTAAGCCTAATACATGGAAGGGAGTAAGTAAGTAGCAGTTTAAGTTAAGTTGGTTTGCCAAGGGTTTGCTTCAAGAATTCTCTCTAAGGGTTTAGTCAACACTGTACCTCTGGAATAGAATGTTGGAGGTCTGGTATCTACCCTCAGGACTCGATATCCCAGTTACCCGCAGGGGTAGGCTGGAAACGCCGGAGCTGGATTTTCTCGGCAGGAGAAAAGACAGCGTCTTTCTCAGCGCGTCAAGGAGGAGGAGGGGCAGCATCCGTGGGCTTCTCGCATCTGCTGGGCTCTGCAAGGGACAGCTGTTCTGCTCCTATATTCACCACCACCACCGCTGTGTTTGCTTAAGGAAACGTTGGTAATATTTATACCTGGAAGGTGCCTTGTTTGACGAAAGTTTTTGGACATAAGACGTCAATAAAGATGTCACTAAGAACCGGTCGTTCTTACAGTGCTCATTAGAGTTCTATTACTAATCAAAACATAGCAAGCGGGGCTTTCCCAGGTTGCTGGGGGTTTTATCTGTTGAAAGAACTCGGTGTGTAATCTAGGAATCTAAGATAGAAGCTTCTGCTGTGTCATATACTGTAATGAGCTGCAGAGACGAGTTTCTGAAATATGGCTCTGATCGTTTATGCCATTATAGGGGTATTGATGGATTATAGCCGTATAGGGGCATAAGGTCACAATATTGATCGGGGTCCTAGATAGAACACGACACCCACTCCACGAATTTATGTCCATCAAATTACTAAAAACGAAAGCAATAAGATGCGTGTGTAATACTTCCCACCCCAAAATACATATTGCATTTGAAATGGCGTATTTGAAATACATGAAAATATAGGTACTGTACGTCTTTAAGCATAGAAATCATTCAAAAATTATAGCATATGTAATCAGTTGAACGATTTTGCGAAAAAGAAAATTACACATGAAATATCTCTTTATACAGAAAAGAAGGGCGAGATTATTTCATCACATATAAATGCATTTGCTGTAACATGTGCAAGAGGCTGAGGTAAAGTTATTATGTCTCTAGATCTACCTAAAAATAGAAGTTCTGTTCTTTATGAATAGTTCTACTTTAAGCAAAGGTTTTCGTGCCAGAAAGAAGGTAAATATTTTGAAAAAGTATTCAATTAAAAAAAAATATTTCATGGCGAACGGGGGAATAGAGTTCCAAACGCTTTTCAGTAGTTTTTGTTGATCAAAACTGAAGGCCAAATTCAGAGTTCATGAGAACGCTGTGCGCCGGAATGTGATTCCAAAAATTCATTGTTGCTGTTCAGGCGAGAACATCATATCAGACAGGCTTTTAAAGAACAGGTCTACATATTCAGGTGACAGTTCGACCAAGTTCGATAATGCTGTAACTTGGCAGGTGTGAGAATGATTGCTATCATCGATGTTTGGATCAGCAATGCTCACAGAAGGCCGTACCTGGGTGATGTGGCTTTCATGTACCATGCCACTTGATGCCTGAGGCTTGAGCCAGGCAGATGCTTTTACTTGATTCTTAAATATTCCTGTGTGATATTACCCCCTCTGTGTCCTACCCCCCCCTGCACAGCGAGCGGATTTATCGCAGAGCATGTCTCCACCAATTAAGGGTGGAAGCATAATTTGGTATAATATTTTAAAAATTACCTCCTGCACCCCCCGAATTCCGCGCTTCACGGACAGCACCTCAGCCTCCCCCCAGAGCAACCGGCCAGTTCAGGGCGGTCTTGCCGGGACACGGAAGGAAAACGGCGGCGGCCATTTTGGGTAGGGCTAGAGAGTATAAAAATAGACGGCTATGACTCCGCGCAGCGGACGGGCTCAGCGGGCACGCCGCATTCACGCCGGAGTCAAGCCAGAGTCCAGCCCGTCTGCGCCCGTCCGCACACAGGCCGGGCGCAGGGCCAGGGACCCTGTGAAAAATGTCATACCCAGGCGCTATGATAGACAAGATCTGCTGGCCTTACAAACAAAGCCCTGCTGTGACTCAAATAAACTCGATCCCTCATACTGGGCAGGCCCAGTGAGCTACCAGGCCTGTCGCCACACTTTTTTGTGGTCCCAAGTTTCGGCCTTCTCAACACCCCAGGATAGCTTTAAAGCAGCCGTAATAAATGCCAGATCTGTACCGAAGCATGCCCAGCATATCCAGGACTTATTGATAGATGACAATTTAGATTGTCTCTTCATTACGGAGACATGGCTTAAACCCTGGTGCACCCCAGATGTGGTTCACACCCTGCCCCACGACTCTAAGGAAGTAACGGACATCCCAGTATATTCAGTATTAAAAAACCCACAGGGTAGATCACATCAGATTAATAAGGAGAGCCCGGAAGAAATAAAACTGGTAGAACCTCGGCAAATAAATGAAAGTTGGATACGGAATGCTCTGCATGAACTCTGACCGGGTAATAACCATAACCATAAATTGAAGGAGCAAAGAGATCATCCGCAGCCGGTAACCATATGTTCATGGAACATTAATGGTCTGGGAAAAAAAATCCAAAACGCGGGAATAGAATCCCTGTCAAATATTTATCAAATCATATGTCTACAAGAGACATGGAATACGGAAGCTTTCTTCTTACAAGGTTATAAAGGGTTCTATGTACCAGCCATCAAATATACCAAGTTTGGACGCCCATGTGGGGGTCTGGCAATATTTATTGGTCTAGACCTGAAAATCAATCACGAACAACTGGACACCAACAACGCGAACATACAAGCTGTCAAGATAACTATGGGGCATGATGAGCAAAAAAACAGGATTAACTTACTAATACTTAATATATATATTCCACCAAACAAGACATCACGCAAGAACATAAGTTTTGATCTAGTATCATTCCTACTGGAACAACTAATGATTGATCCGACTGTCAGTATTCTAGCCACAGGGGATTTTAATATAAACTTGCTGATTAACATGACACGGAATGATTTGGTTCACTCCCAAAACTATGAATGGTCCATCCCGGAACAATCAATGGATCAAAGTCCAATTCGTAAGGTAAATTTAATTGGGAAAAACCTACTGATGGATCTGGAGGCAATAGGTTTACGTGCTCTAAACGGAAGGTTTCCAACGGATCAACCTCCCGGCTGGTCATTTCACAACCACGAATCTAAATCAAGAATTGATTTCACATTAATGTCATTAGACATGTTTGATAAAATTCGTTCCTACCGACTCAATAAGCGAATCGACAGTGACCACTGCCAGCAAATAGTGGAATTGTGTTTTGATTTCTCTAGACACCAAAGTTATTTAACCACACGAGGACAGATTACGTCAATTAATCATAAGAAACTAATCTGGAAACCGGATAAAAAATATGTTATGGAAAAAAGGGCCCAAAAATTGGCAGTTGAATGTTTTGAAAAGCATGCAACACAGTCAGCAATATTATGTTGGGAACAATTTACCGAAAAGGCAGTGGAGTTGGATAACGAAAACACAACTTATAAGAAATTGAAATTTAGGGAAAAAAAAATAATAAAAAGTGACAACAAAATCAATCTTCCATACACAATTAAAAAAGTGAGGCGGACCCGTAACAAATTGAGAAAACAACTAACCAAGATGCCGGATAATGAGGATGTTAGGATACAACTCAGAAATACGAATAGTAATTTGAGGAAATTAATATGGTCTGAAAAAAACAAAACCCAACAAGAGCTATGGACAAAAATCTTTTACGCTAGTAACCAACCAAATTCCAGAGATTTTTGGAAAATTATTAACGAAATAAACAGACCAAACAAGCATGTAATAGCCTCGCCAATATCAGAAGAGGACTGGGTAAGGTTTCTTAAAAAAACCCTTTTCGCCGAAATTGAATCATTTACCAACGGTGGGGGCCACAAAGAGCCCACTGAAAGACCAATTGAAACGGATCAGATGATACATTTCACAATCACTGAGGTAGCAAACTTAATAAAGAGACAAAAGGATGGAGCTCCGGGCCCCAATGGTATCCCTTTCGCCCTCTACAAAGAGGACCCCCTACTATGGGCCACCTATCTGACAAAGGTTTTCAATGAAATTATCCACACAGGGCAAATACCACAATCCTGGAGAGGGTCAATTATATCGCCCGTGTTCAAAAAGGGTAATTGGCAACTACCGGAGAATTACCGCCTGATCACCCTGCAAGATACGGACGCCAAGTTATTCGCTGGTCTCTTATTATCAATCCTGACAGATTGGGTCAAGGAAAAGTCAATACTTCCCCCAAACCAAACCGGCTTCATTAAGGGCTTAGGCACCACAACCAATTTGTTAATTTTATCAGTTTTAATAGATAAGACACTTTTATCTAAACAGTCACTTTACTTTTGTTTTCTCGATTTCAGATCGGCCTTTGATCTAGTAAATAGATCCCTCCTATGGAAAAAACTCGAGGGCTACGACATCCCAGGCTCACTACTGACTCTTATTAAGCTATTATATTCTGAAAACTGGGTCAAGGTGAGGATAGGTGATGGCCGAGCTCTGACTAACAAAATATTGGTGACTCGTGGCCTTAAGCAGGGATGCGTACTTGCACCTTTACTCTTCAACTTATTTGTGGCCGATCTTACTAATTCATTAAATGAGGTAAACTCACATCCACCCAGGGTAGCTGGAAAACAAATGTCTAACTTGCTATACGCAGACGACGTGGTATTGCTGAGCCACACAAAAGTGGGACTGCAAAGACTGATCGATCGTACAGTCAAATATGCAAAGGATAACCAAATGACAATAAACGAGACTAAAACAAAAATAATGGTTGTGACAGGAAGAAAAAGACAAAAGATGAAATGGTTACTGGGACAAACACAACTAGAGCAAGTGGAGAGTTATCGATATCTCGGTGTCCTTTTCAATGAGACCGGAAGTTTTGTACCACAAAGGGAAGATATTGTAAGGAAGGCGAACAGCTTGATTGCGGCATTTAGAACCCTTCAAAAGAATCTATCTGCACTGTCATACGGGCCACTGTTAAAAATTATAGCTGCCAAGCTATTACCATCCTTAACATATGGTGCTGAAGTGCTAAACGGTAAGGATGCCGTACTTATCAATAATGCTGTGGCAAAAACCTATAAAATATTATTCACCCTACCATGTAATGCCTCACAAGCGCAAATAAGGATGGAATTCGGTATGAACAATCAGCTATATGTCCGGCAAGGCCAAATATTAAAAGTTTGGAATAGAGTAAAGAATGATCAGGATAATCAATTGTCTATAGCTTTGTGGAGAGAGGTGAAAGATAACCAGAAACTGCAAGCGTGGAAATACCTAAACAACGCAAAAGAAGAATTCGGAATATCAGCAATCTGGGAAAACACAATAACGCAGGAAAGCTTTAAAAAAACAATCAATAAACTGGTTACTCACCTATCACTGCTAAAAGACAAAGCTCTATTAGTAAAACGTAAGCACTCATGGCCAATCATAAACGGCTACAAAAAAAAACAAGCCCAACCATACCTTCATACTGCATGGTCAGTCCAAAGTAAGCGAACATTTATAGGAGCACGCTTTGGTCTATGGCCAGGTTTGTGTCATCTTCCACCCTGGAAGTCAAACGAGGGGCATACGTTATGTAGACTGTGCAAGGGGGGAAAAGAAGACATTGTGCACTTGGTATGTCTGTGCCCTGCCATAGACTCAAAAAGGAGGTTAATCCTCAGGAGGTTGTTAAACGCACGAGAAATAAGAACCTGTAGACAAGCAATAATGGCGTGCTTAAACCCGAATGACCTACCAATGAATGTTGCTTTTGTAAAATTTTTAAATGTGATTGCCAAAAGTCTTAACGAAAATTTTATCTAGTTATATTTTTCTCTGTTTCTCTCTCTTTTTAATTATATTTACTATTTGCATGATGTTTTAATTGTGTATTGATGCTGATATTTTCTCTAAAGTCACATTTTTGTAAGATTTTAATTAATCAAACAAATAAACTTAAACTAATACCCTGCCCCCTGGATATGGTATACAAAGAGTAGATAGAGAGAATGAACAACGTGGTGGAGGAGTGGCCATTATATATAGGGACTCCCTCAGCTGCTCCACGATACCACTGCAAGAGCTAACAGATGCAGAAGGGATGGGTTTCATAATTAAAATTAATGACAACTTCTCCTTCTCGGGGGCTTTGATCTATCGCCCACCAGGACCCTGTGCGGGCTTCCTGGGTAACATAGGAGAGGTGCTCAGCCCATTGATACTTAGGTATTCTAATTTCACTCTGATGGGTGACATAAACATCCACCTAGAGTCCACAACCGATGCACCTGCTGCCTCCTATCGGGAAACCATGGAGGTCTTGGGCCTCACTATCCGAGACACCCTAGCCACCCATGAGGCAGAGCATACAATAGACTGCATTGCCACTAACCTAGACGCTTTGACAACTAACCCCCTTAGACCCCAAATTTGGACTGACCATATGCTGATTCCTTTTATGCTTCCTCTTATGTCCTACCGAGAAAACGATCATAAAAAGGAACACAGCAAGGTCACAAGGGATGAATGGAAAACGATACTGTCCCACCCAGAACTTATAACTATAGCCAGGAACTGTAGACCCCAGCTGGTAGTACCTGCAAATCCCATCAGTTTCAGAACATGGATGAATGATCTGAAAGGTACAGTTGGGCAGGGAAAAAACAGAACGAGGCGGGGTAGAAAGAAAACATCTGCACCCTGGTTCGATCGAGATCTCAAAGATAAACAAGGGGAGCTTAGAAGAGCTGAACGAAGCTGGCGGAAAAACTACTCTAGCCTAGAACGTAGCAAATACAAAAGGATAAAAAATGCCTATCATGCGCTAATTAAACAAGCTAAAAAAAGGTACTTCTCGTTGGCAATAGAAACAGCCAGCAGCAAACAAAAGGAAATATTTAAAATTGTAAACAGCTTTAATAAGCCTAAATGTTTAGCGCAGGATATCCCGCCCTCGCAGGCACTCTGTGACAAGATCGCAGATTTCTTTGAGGGAAAAGTACAGGGGCTGACGAAGGACTTTGATGTCCCTATATTAGAGCCAAGAACAGAGGATGATATAGTGAGGCAAGGGGCCACGCAGTTGACAACTTTCCTTCCAGTTAGCCTGGAGGATACCAAAAGAGGAATTCTGGCAACAAAATCCGGATCCCCCTTTGACCCATGCCCAGTTAGACTCTTACACCTCATTGTGGACATTGCCAACCCAATAATAAATGCCATTGTCAACGCCTCACTGTCCACAGCCAAAGTCCCCCCAGAGTGGAAACTGGCAGCGGTGAAACCACTGCAAAAAAACCAACTCCCTGACCCCACCACATTGTCGAACCTACGACCCATCTCACTACTCCCTGCCCTGTGCAAAGTCACAGAGTCAATTGTAAATAAACAACTTACTCGTTTCTTGGAAGATAGTGATGTATGGCACCCCAACCAGGCAGGTTTCAGGGTCCAACATTCCACCGAATCGGCCCTCCTGTTCACTACAGAAACTATCCGCTCAGCCCTAGACCAAGGCAAGAAGGCCGTCCTGATTTTATTAGACCTATCGGCGGCCTTCGACACGGTCTCACATGCCATCCTATTAGACCGGCTAATAACATCTGGTGTCACAGGGACAGTGCTTGAGTGGATAAGAAACTTTTTAAGTGACAGGAGGCAAGTGGTGACCCTGGGGGAATTCTGCTCCAGTGAAAAAGCGCTGTTGACGGGAGTTCTGCAGGGTTCGAGCCTGAGCCCGACCCTGTTTAATGTTTATACTGCACCCCTGATAAAACTGATATCGTCATTTGGCATAGACGCTATAGCCTATGCCGATGACACACAACTTATCCTGGTAATGGATAAGGATAACCAAGCCTGGGAGGATAAGCTCAAAGGTTGCCTAACGGCCACCTTTGAATGGATGCGCCTAAATCATCTGAAATGCAACACAGGTAAAACAGAGATCATGCCTATAGGCCCAAAAAATGAGTTCATCCCACGATTATGGTGGCCAGAAAAAGCTGAAATACCACCTCATACAACCAACTCGGCCCGTAATCTGGGGGTGCATTTTGACTCTGACCTGTCTTTTAGACAACAAGCGGCTAGAGTGGCAGGCATGTGCTTTGGGGTAATAAAGGAACTGAGAAAGTTCTTTGATCTTTTGCCCCTTGAAGCAAGGAAAACAGTTACGGTTGCACTTGTAACATCACGCATCGATTACTGCAACAGCCTCTAGGCTGGTACAAATAAAGCTGTCACACACAAACTTCAGATGGTGCAACATGCAGCAGCGAGGTTGGTTCTAAAATGGCCGAAAAGATCATCTGCAACCAAAGCCCTCAAGGCATTACATTGGCTGCCCATTACAAAAAGGGTTTTGTTCAAAGTACTGTTAATTACTTAGAGCTGTTCACAACCTAGGCCCGTCCTATCTGAGGAAAAAATTCAGCAGATACTGTCCAACCAGAGCACTGCGTTCTTCAACGGCCAACCTGCTTACCGTCCCGAGTTTCAGACTTAAAACTCGAGGGGGCAAATCCCTGGCGGTACTGGGAGCAAAAGCATGGAATACTCTTCCTCCCCAGTTGAGATTACTGGATAAAGAAATAGACTTCCGTAAACATCTAAAAACCTGGATCTTTAATCTCCAAGATATAACTGCCAGAAGCCTAGTGTAATTCGGGTCTCGGTCAAGTAAGCATAGGGACTACCTAACACCTGGTGGTCCTTTCTGGGCGCCTAGATGCTCCTTGGAGCGATTGCCGCGTGATACAAATTGGCACTTACATTACATTACATGTATCGCTTCACTGCCGCCACCTAGTCGAAGCACAGGAGTCTCAACGAATGCCGTCATCAGGATTGGTAGCCGCTGGGGACAACACGATGCGTGAGCCGTTACAGGACTTAGCAAAGTATCGATATCCATTGGTACTGCTGATGGTAGTACAAGACAGGTGTCTAACACGCATTCTTCGCCGCATAGCATACATCGAAGCACAGGTAAGATGCAGGTCTGCCATATAGGTCTGAATGAAAGAAACCAGGTCATGTTCAGATCTCTCAGCCTGGCCAATCCAAAGACTCTAGTTATGCGGTCCCGGTAGCGTACTGCTAGGATCTTTTCTTCCATCCTTGCCGGAGTCATGTCTGTGTTTTGGCTTGCCATATCGGAGCAGGAGGGTCAAAAATAAAATGCCTGCTACAAGTCCCAAAGTTAGGGGTATGCCGCCAAAGACTGAATGGACAAAATTAGGAATAATTCCTAGGATTGCTTTGAATGGTGTTAACAGTCCCGAAAAAATTGTCTTAAATATGCCTGAGATACCCATGGCATCTGACATATTTAGAATTTGGCTAAGCATTTCTGTGAAATGCACGGGGCAATTTGTTGATAAAAGGTCATGTATCTCCGATGTTGTCCTTGCAACTTGGAGATCATACGTCTCTTTTGATGACGTTATGGGCACGGTTGTCTGTAAAAGCACAGACTTCATTCTGCTTAAAGTATCAATTCGTATAGAAGAGACATTCAAAGGAGGCCAAATCGGCGTCTCGGAATCTTCAGGGCCGTTTGGAAACAATGCTTGCATACAGCAAGTGACCATGGAAGTTACGCTTACGAGATATGCTTTCCCTGGCATCAAGCCACAACATCTGTGATCCGTTATTAGAATGTAACTTCCGTTAGAGAGTTGCTTAAAGAAAGGCTCTATCTGTGTTGCAGGTGTGACATGTTGGTGCATGAAAGGTTGTGTGAAGTTCCTTCACAGGCCCCGTGTAAATTAATACCCTGGCACAAAAGTATACCGCTTAGTGACTGTTTGCAGTTTTCACCACCTTTACCCAATCATTCATACTGGCCAGTCGGTATATATTTAAGGCAATTTTTAAATTGGAAAGTTGTTATCGGAATTGTGAAAATCCCATGTATTATCCATTTAATGACAGGTCTTTCTGACATTGTCAATGGTAATCTCTCAAGTTTTTCGATGCTCAGGATTGTATACTCTGCTCCTTTCTCTGCCAAGCTGATTTGTTTATCAGTAAGGTTAAAGATGGAAAACAATGACGTTGTGTTGATTAAACGCCATGGCACATAGCCTGAACGAAGATTTTGCAGCGTCCAGGCTAGCTGTACAATAGAACGCAATTGCGACTGGCCATGCTGTAACATTAGCAAGTCTTTGTCTATTATATCGATGGCAGATGATACAATACTATCCAGTGAATATATTCTGGAGGACAGAGTCAATAACCCATTGTCCACAACAGAAAGTGATTTTTCCAAGTTAATACGATCAATTTCTCGTATTTTTTCAGCTGTTTCAATTTGTGTTACTTTCCAAGCCTTGTTGTATGCCGCATATATACTTGCCGCTATGAAACGTTTTTGACGCTGTTTGCGTGGTCCCATAATGAACTCGCGCAAGTCAGCACCATCTTTAAGTAAAGTTAAGTGTTGCTTAATTTCTGCCAGTGTAGATGATTCTAGTCATTCAAGGCACAGTTTCCCTACACTGTATGTTGTTACTATCCCTGGATGTTGTCTCTGGGAGTATCTAGGGTCTGGTCTGGTCATTTTTAACCCCTGTGTTTTGTTGAGGAATCTATCTTGACAGTTATTCGTGTCAGTAGGCCAGATTAACCATTTTTTCCAATCAGGATGTGTTCTGTTTAGATGTAAAATTTTTGATACGTCTATTTCAACTTCTGTTGTTGCATTATCAGGTATTGGCTTTGGAATAACGGTTTGTTAAGGTCTTTGATCTTAGCTAGGCCAAGACAGGTTGTTTGGTGAATTGTGTCATTTAAAAACATTATTTGTTGTGGGATCATGCAGGCTCGAAATAATGCCTCTAGGCCTTGTACCTGCCAATCTTTTGTACCCCAGATGGTTTTTGTTTCAATGTTGTTTTTCCAGAAATCAAAACCAAATGCCATCATTTTTTCATAAAATTCTTCTGAATATATCAATTTAGTATTTGTCAGCATAGTTTTCAACCCTGTTTTATCCAACAGTTTATAATAAAATGTTTCTGCATCACTTGTGTTAAACCCTGAGAAGTACTGGAATTTCTCATAGAATGTTTTCTAACTGCTTTTAGGTGGAGTAGCACAATGTTCCCATTGGTTCTATTTAAAAACATTTCTAGGTTGTGCAGATTTATGTAAGTAATGGTCAGCGTAATGTGAGAAGCAGTTCATCTGTTCATAATTAGACGAACCTTGTAAATAATCATGTTCTGTAAATCATGCTGACAACACTAAATCAGACATCATATTATTTATACTTTCAAAATCCCAATCATCAGAGAATGTACTTGGTTTTACAAAGTCACTTAACGAAACCTTGAACTGGTGAGGATATTTCAAGATCTCGACCGGGCCATATACTTCATAGTCAGTTTTGTCCCATACTACCCCGCCGGGTATTGGAATGGCTGTGACATTTACTGATGATAGTCCTCTTTTCTTCACGTGGGATGATTTGTGTGGTTTCAGGACTAAGTTGATGTTCTGACTTGCTGTGTCCATTGAACTGTATTTCCCTTCAATGAATTTTCCCAAACAAAGTATCATGATGAGCCAAAGCAGGAGGAAAAATACACCTAGCCCAAAACAAAACTCTAACCATGGAGAAATAAGGTAAGTTTCCTTGAGTTGATGAAAGAGTTCTGTTGCTTTTTCTTTAAAAGTCTTTGTTTCTGGCGTCACTTCAGGGTCGTTTTGATCTTCAGAAAAGGTATCGAGGTTGATGAAGTAGCCAGAGGCAGTTCTGTCAATTGTTGGAATTTGTTTCTCAATTTGTCTTTCGTTAGCACATTCTGATGCCACATCATTGTAGACTAGTGTTTCATGACGAACTGTTTCAATCTGTGTTTCAAGAGGCACGAGTTCCAAGCCATTATTGCACAGTCCCTCTCTGTGCACTGCAGGTTTATCAAATGTGATTAGTCTTTCAGTTTGACCCTCTTGGATTGTTGCAAATTTGGGTATTCTGTTGTTTCTTGGGAGTCCACTTGGCCTACTGTTGATTATGGGCCACATGCTTGTGGTTTTACCAGGTCGATTGATACAACTCGGTTCTCCTTTTTACCAGCAAGAGGCGGTAGTACTACTGATCTTGTTCCGTTGATTGCCAAGACAGGTACTGCTTTTCTGTAAGAAGGCCCAAATTCCTTCTTCACCGCTATTTTCTCTCTGACTAGATCCCCAATCTTTGGAATCCAGACAGGTCTTGCTATGACAGGTGGTGTGTCTTCAGTGGTAGTTGTCTGTTGCTTTAACTTTATGTTGCTTAAGGATTTTCTTGTTTCATTCAAGTCCTGTAAAACAGCCAAACGATCTTTGATGTCAAAGTCTTTATTCTTATCTTTTACCACTGAAGCCTGACTATCGAGGTCCTGAACATGCACTCTAGTTCCGAACAATAGTTCCTACGGGCTGAAACCTTTTAGAGAATTTCTTGGCAAATGATTTAGACTAAGTTGGACACTTATTAAATGTTTGACCCACCCATCACCCGAACCTAATACCTTCGTCGTTATGTATTGCTTTATGTCTCGGTTTTTTCTTTCCACTACACTGTTCCCCTCAGGGTGTGATGGACAAGAGTATCGCAACCCAACGCCCATACTGGCCATGGCCTCCTTATAAGCTCGAGAGCTGAAAGCAGGACCCTGGTCAGAATGGAACATGGCAATTGCGTATGTGCTGATAAAGACTCGCAGATCTTTTATAACAGTTTTGGCGTCAGCCGAGCGCTGGGGCCACATTTTTTTAAGTGAAGTCTTAGTCTAGTCTTAAAAAATTAATAGGACGCTGGATTGCATATAGACAGCATTACGCTTCCTACATACCAGGCCATGGCATTACTGCGCTTGACTCGTTGCTGCGATCTCTGTCACAGTCCGGACAGTTCTTTACATATTTATAGTGGTGCAGACTCATCTCCGGCCACCAGTATACTGATTGTAATTCGGTCAGAGATTCCTTCATCTGTTTGTGCCTTGGGCCTTCACCCATGTGTGCGTCTGCTATTAATAACTTTCTCCGGTTCGTGTTTGGAATTACCCTATCCCCCACTCCAGGGATTCGAGCAAAAGGAATGGAGTTTGCATCAATTACGTATGCATAATTGAGTGGATAGTTCATGGGTAGTGCTGCACAGTCGCTTTTTAAGGACGTTTTTACTGCTAGCATGGTTTCCCCGTCTATGTATTTTTCTGAACGCTTTTTTGTGGCTACGGAAGCCGGTTTAGTTGCTTCCGCTGTGGCTGTAATAGCCAATGAATTCCCTGCAACGTGAACGCCATCACGTTGATGACTCAGAGCGTGTATCACGTGAGTCTTTTGTAGTTCTTTCTGCAAAAGAACTACCTGTTTCCAAAGCATTTTATGCTTGATTGTGGCACCTGTGTCATCTTTGAAATAGTTTTGAATCCAGCTCTGTAAATCATTATTGTATGAGTTGACGCAAAAATGAGAATCGCACACGATTAATGTTGGGAATTCACGTTCTGCATTTTCAAGCGCCATCTTTAAAGATCTGATTTCAGCTCGCTGAGCCGAACATTTTCTCAGTGATTCAGTTTTTGTTATTTTCGGTCTGAATTTACCGCATAGCCAGCGACCTTTAACAATCGCACAGGCTGCATCGTAGGATTTGTTTTCTACATTGTAGTGCTGTACAAATCTGTCTGTGTAGATTATACAGGAGTATTGTTGGAGAGGAAGAATAGCGATTGGCAGAGGATATTCATAAGTTAAATCATTCAGTTTTTTCATGTGCGGGGCGAAATAGTATTTCACGTCTTCCGCAGCAAGAGAATCTTCCCACTGTATCCATTTCGGATCCAGTGACACTGTAGGCAGGTTTACTGGGCTGAATAGCACCTCGAAGGCGGATTCCGCTGTGAGGACATTGATCCTTTTGCCATGTGCTAGTTCTCGTTCTTTAGCTATAGCAGTTTGTACTGCTTTCACAGTATTTTCTGTGAGACTGAATGTATTTTCTGCTTGTGTGTACAAGTGTGATTTGTAAGCAATTGGTACCTTTTCTCCCTCATTAGAGGTCAGGTACGTGAATCCGCATCTTTCTGGGATGACTCGGATTACAAGGATTCGTGTATTGTCACGTGTATCTAATTTTGTTTTTGCTAACATGTCTGTTTGCAATGATCTCAAAATTTATGTGTGTTTTTGAGTCCAGTTGATTGGTTTAAAATCAGGTTTAATTAGTTTGTAGAGAGGTTTAACCCTCTCCGCATAATTTAGAATGTAAGTTCTTCCGAAATTCAGGAAACTTAGAATTGATTGTAAGTTCTTCCGCGTTTTTGGAGCTTGGAGTACAGCGCACTTCTCTAAGAAGTTGTCCGCTAGGCTTTTTCCTTCACTTGATAATTCGTATCCTAAAAATAGTACTGTCAGATGGGCAATTCGAGACTTTTTAAAGTTGAATTTGTAACCCTCTGCAGCGAACCCAAGTATTATGGTGTTCACCCTTTTCAAGTGAGTCTCCAAGTTGTCGTCTGTTAGATAGATGTCATTGACGTAAGATAATGCCTCATCATCATATATTTGTAGTAACTCTGTTACTCTGGCTGAGAATAATCCTGGGCTGTTCTTGAATCCCTGTGGGAGCCTACAGAAATTTTTCTGTGACCCCATTACTGAGAAAGCGGTCAAATATCTGCTTTCTGGTGCAATATTTTGACAAAAGAACCCATTAGATATCTCTAATGTCGTTTTATATTTTTTTCGAACTATGTTATTCATTAGTGCAGCACTATGCGAATTTTGTACTGCAAATGTTTTGCAACATGAGTTAAGGTGTCTGTAGTCCAAGACTAGACGATATGAATCGTCCGGTTTGGAGACAGGAAACAAAGGATTGTTCATTTGAGAGGTGCATGTTTCAATCACCCCCTGGTATTCAAGTTGATCTAAAATCTCCCTGACCTGTTTTTTAGCTTCTTGCTTAATTGGATACTGCCTTTGTGCAGTCGGTTGACTTTTTAACTAGATTTTGTGAGGAGGAGAGTCCTCATCCCATCCTGCATGGTTTTTATATAATGCTGGTGCCTGGGCTACTGCCCATTTCCTTGCATATATATATTTAGTGTGAATCAGAATGTGATTCGAGAAGGCAGGCATAATCATTTCTTCGCCACGAGGGCACTCCCTGACAAACTCCGGGGGCCAATCTTTTTCAGCTAACAGGATGTCATAGCCCTTTGAGAGTTTATCCCAAAATAGACCCCTTATTTACCTAGTCTTATCTCCCTCTATACGCAGTGTTATTTCGTATATCTTATGAGGTTCGCTAACTCTGGTGTCGGCAGTTTCTACTTGAATGTATTCATTCGTGTCCACTGTCTCCAGATGACTCATCAGGATCTTGCGAGCTATGGTGATTTCTGCTGCACTGTCTAGCATTGTCTGTGCCCAATCCCCGTTTTTCAGCTGTGTCCTCAGTATTCTCGGCATGTTCGATTACTCTAATACTGGCTACCTTCTTCTTTGGAAATTGTGATTTTTTACTTTGAGCAGGTTCCTTGTCTTTGGACTTGGTGTGCTCTCCTGGGTCTGACCGTCCTCTTCTTTCCGATTTCTGCGAAAAAGATCGAGAGGGACGTGTATCAATACTTTGATATCTATCAGGCTTCTTCAAGTTATCCCTATTTCTAAGGTTATATCTTTTCTCAGAGGGCTCCCTTTGGGGAGACTGGTGTTCTCGAGTCGGAGTTCTTTCCCTCCGTCGAGGAGACCTTCCTCTGGACTGGAAAACTTTTTCTTTGGGAGTGGATTTTTTATTTCCATCCCAGTTCTTTTTAGGAGTGTTTGAATTATTTTTAATAAATAATTTTTCAGGATTTTCGAGTAGTTGGGGTTTTACTGGTTTCCCACCCAAGCTGTCTCTACCTAATTCTTCATAACATTTTTCTATAATTCTGGCAAGCTCAATTGGTTGATCTGTTATATCTGTTTCCTTCAACTTCTGGCGGATCGCCACAGATGCTGCTTCTCCTTTTATATTGGCTAATAATATAGCCGAGACCTGCTTGAAGTCTTTCAGTAATTTCATACCAAGAGTTAAAGCAGGTTCTGGACCGTATTCATTCTGAATCTGTTTTAGCACATCCGGTATTACCGCCATGGACGGAACACCATGTGCTTTTGTGTAAATGGAAGCAAAGACTGTACCCCAAGTGTCACAGTCCTCCATGTGTGGTGCGACCCCCATTGGAAGGCAGATGGTCAGAATTCTGTGTTTCTCAATAGGGGTAGTATTCGGAAATACTGCCTCTATTTGAGTAATTTTCTGCGCTAACCAGAAAGGAATTTGTTCCTGTTTTATGGGTGTTTTACCGAGACATGATTGTAGGTTCTGTGGTGTAATTTTATTTGTGTTCCCCTGATGAGAGGTCAGCTGAGGAACATTAACAGCTGTTTGGACTGTTGCAGTCCGCATTACATATTGGACTAATTGTCTATATATTTTGATTAATGTTTTTAGCTATGCTAAAAGTTCTTCTTTCGACATTTTTGCAATGTCTGGATGTGGTGTGTAGCTGGCTAGAACCGGCTCCTGGTCTACCTAGTGGACCAAGCCTGGTAATATGATCATTGTGTTTTAGGGTGCCTTTAAACCAGAGCAGATGCTCTTGGAATTTTAATGGGATTTCAATCTCCTCGACAGGAGCGTACTCTTCTGGTGGATCTAAGCATGAGCGAATTTTGCGGATCTCGCGTTCACGAATTTTGCGGATTTGCGGATTCGCAATCCGCAAAATCCGCGAATTCCCGCGAATTTGCGGATTTTTTTTTTTGTGTTCGCCCGTGTTTCTGCCAGTTCGCGAGGGTTTTGTACACTTTCGCAAATTGCGAACTTACCTGTCGGGTCGCAAGTTTCGCGAACTTGTTGTTTCTACGTGTCCAGCCTGTTTGGGACACTCTTCTTCATCACTGCCACTCTCTGTCACCACTGCCACTCTCTGACTACTCATGCCACCCTCTGGCCCACCCATGCCACCTTCTGTTTCATCACCACACCCTCTGGTTGTCCAGTGTACATTATTTTCGGCAAAGCAAAGCACACCTTCCCTGCCTCAAGTGACCTGAATTAATTTGGGGCTGATTAATGTGTCACAGAATATTTTTTTAGCTGGCACCTGCTTCCTTAGTGCGCCCTGATTAGTGATCTTTTGCACTTGCTAAGTGCTTTCATTGTTGCAAAATTAGTTACAACACCTGCCCTGCCCCAACTGACAATAATGAATTAGGGGCTGATTAATGGATTTTAACTTCCAGCCTGGCTCCTGCTTGTCTCCCTTAGCTGTAATTCAGGACCTTTGTGGCATATGTGTAACTATTCTGAGGTTCAGAGCAGGGTCACATAATAGTTTCAACTGGCAACTGAACTCTGGAGGGGCCCCTCAGGAAGCACTACAGGAAATGGCTACAAATGATGAGCCTGAACTTTTGAACCTGGTAAGTAGTTACTTTCAGTTTTGCTAAGATCGTATTTCTGCAATTTTGCACTTATTCGCGGGGCGCGAACTCACGCGAACTCACGCGAACAGTGCGAGCAGTGCGAGCAAAATCCGCTGCTCGCGGATTTGCGGATTTTGCGGGAGATTCGCAAATCTCGCGGATTGCGGATTTCCCGAAAATCCGCAAAATCCGCGAGCGGAACGGATTTTCCGCCCATGCCTAGGTGGATCCTCTATTTTGTAAAAGTGGAACTCGTGTGTTGCAGCGTTTGCCGCTGGAAATTTTATCCAAGAATACAATACCTCTGTCTGCCGATATTCGTGTGCCTCTATCACGAAGACGACTGTGCCACCTTGTGTGGTCAGTCCATTTTCTATAAGTTTTAACGTTATAGTTTTTCTTTTGTTGACCAGGATGATTATCGCACCCAGTTCATTAACACCGGCGTCCTGTTGATTCGCATCTACTGCGGCTTCAGCGGTCCCGTTGTCTAGTACTGACATTGTATAAATGAAAGTTTTTCAGAGCAGGTCTCCAAGGAGACAAAGATTAGGTGCACAATATTTTGGAACACTGTATCCTTCAACGTTGAATAAACCAGAGCTTTACATAGGAATCTCTTCCTACTAAGTTTGGGTGGATTTTAACCTTTCACCCACTCCAGACGTCTATTGGAGTATTTACGGTAGAAAGGGTCTGTGTGAAAAAGCACAACTGAGTTACTCTAACGTCTTGCATTATTTTTACCGCCTTACCAAACGTTGGGCGCCATGTAGTGTAGTTCCTATTTTCCCTATAGCCCCTGCGCATTGGAATAACATAAACAGCAGTGTAGACGTAGAAATGAGGTCTTCCAGGTCTCTACTGACTATGCTAAACTTAATTGGGTTTGTACCAACTAGCTCAGAGGTCACTGGAAACTTTCTTGACTGAATAGGAAGTGATCAGCTCCCCTGGCTCAGACAAGAAGGGATTCAGTTTTCCAACAACCGCATTAACATGACAACTTTGCTCCTTAGAATAAGAGTCAATCTCTAGAGTCGTGTGAAACAATAGACAGCTATTTCACTCAGTCAGTTGTGCAAGAATTACTTTCACCAGGATGCAGAGAATAGAGAGACAGGCGTTTTCAATAAAAGGTATTATTTATTGAACAGTCTTTCTTCTCATGCAAGAGAAATGAATTGCCACAATTGCAAGACTTGTTATTATAAAAAGTGCGTACAGTAAAAGGAGGATTGCGAAATAATACTGTAAAAGCATTGATATGGTTTCTTAGCCATACAATGGTTAAAATGAGTAAAATATATACATTTAGCTAACGTCCTCAACTGGTGCTTCTAACTACGCCTACCCCAGTGTACCTGACCTAAGCCTAATACATGGAAGGGAGTAAGTAAGTAGCAGTTTAAGTTAAGTTGGTTTGCCAAGGGTTTGCTTCAAGAATTCTCTCTAAGGGTTTAGTCAACACTGTACCTCTGGAATAGAATGTTGGAGGTCTGGTATCTCCCCTCAGGACTCGATATCCCAGTTACCCGCAAGGGTAGGCTGGAAACGCCGGAGCTGGATTTTCTCGGCAGGAGAAAAGACAGCATCTTTCTCAGCGCGTCAAGGAGGAGGAGGGGCAGCATCCGTGGGCTTCTCGCATCTGCTGGGCTCTGCAAGGGACAGCTGTTCTTCTCCTATATTCACCACCACCACCACCACTGTGTTTGCTTAAGGCAACGTTGGTAATATTTATACCTGGAAGGTGCCTTGTTTGACGTAAGTTTTTGGACATAAGACGTCAATAAAGATGTCACTAAGAACCGGTCGTTCTTAAAGTGCTCATTAGAGTTCTATTACTAATCAAAACATAGCAAGCAGGGCTTTCCCAGGTTGCTGGGGGTTTTATCTGTTGAAAGTACTCGGTGTGTAATCTAGGAATCTAAGATAGTGGCTTCTGCTGTGTCATATACTGTAATGAGCTGCAGAGACGAGTTTCTCAAATATGGCTCTGATCGTTTATGCCATTATAGGGGTATGGATGGATTATAGCCGTATGGGGGCATAAGGTCACAATATTGATCGGGGTCCTAGATAGAACACAACAATAGCTCTTGTGCCTTCCGATTCCGGAATACCAATAATCTGGACATTTTTTCGCCTTGCTCGCCCTTCCTGCTCGTCGAGCTTTTCAGCCAGCGCCTTATTCTCCTTTTCAAGCTGGGTGACCGAGGTCTGCAATTCGGAGGTGTCCATCACGAGAGACTTGGCAACTATCTCCACTTCTTTGACCCTGTCCGCCATTTTGTGGAGCTCAGCACGCAGCAAAGATACGTTCGTAGAGATAGTGCCCACCGTTTCTTGAACGTTAGCAAGGGCCCTCATCACGTCTTCAAGAGTGACCTTTTTTGTCCCTTCGTTGTCTGTAGGTTTAGTTTGGGAGTGGCTGGGAGATGATCCTTTCTCGTAAGCGAATTTATCCAGCTTCGCCTGTGTGGCGGTATGCCGCGGTCCCCTGCCAGCCATGGCGACTTATGTCCGTTGTGCACAGTATTACAAAAGAATGGGGCAGTGGGGGCGCCAAAAAATTGGCCGCGATGAAAGCGGCAGTAATGTTGTATGGAGCACCACGCCTCAGATTCAGGCGCTGTGTTACTCCGGAGTTGTGATGAGTGTGGGGCCGGGCTCACGATGCAAACGTTTATCTAAGTATGCGCCGGGCCATGCTGGAGTCCATGCTGGGGAACGAAGGAAGAGGGGGAGAGGGTTGCCCCTGGTGCGTAGGCCTAACAGAGGGGGTCCCGCACTCCCCGTAGCCTACAGTTGAAAGTCTGTCTTCCCAGCAGCCGGAACCGCTGAACCCCGTTCAGCAGTTATCGATGTTGAGTCTCCAGGCGAGCACTTATCCTTGCTGAGGGAACTTCCGCCCACTCGAGGCGGTGGGTAGGGAGCGCCGTCTTTGAACTTCCGGTTCGCTGGCGTCAGCCGGATCTCAACTTTAGCCCCCGGACTCAGTTTTCCAGGTAGGCCGTAGTTCGTCAGCAGTTCGCTCGGGTCGATCTAAACCTCTGATTTTCACGAAAGTCACACCAGGCGATACTGCAGGTACTCCGATCCTAAGGGCCGTCGTCGGAGCAGCATATTTATCAGGATAAGTGTGTGGATTTATCAAAAAGGGCGGCTGGGTCCCCGGAGCTCACAGGCTAAGCGGCCATCTTGATCGGCCGGTAGCCATGCCCCCGACTGCACTTTTTAATGATTTGATACCTCATAGGGGTTTAACCCATGGCTCTGCTAGTACAGAGAACAGGACACAACCTCAAACCACATCTAACCAAGCTCCAGATAATGTTTATTTTGATCCTATCGCTCAAACATTATCTTCAAACACACGGGGGTAGCACACGTAATGGAGGCCAATAGAGACATCGCTGCCAAGTCTCCCCTGGTTATCTTACATCAACCCATACGCCCACCCCCATTGCTTACATCTACAGAGCATCCAGTAGTAAATTCTAGACAGGTGGGGGGCCGTGTACCTAAAACAAAAAAGGATATCAATCATTCTTACTCCCCAAGAGTAATTAATCTCCCCCCTGCTTCAACACCATATGTCCTCGTAATTGCAGGTATCCCTGAACTTAGGAGGGATCAATTTTAATCCAAACAAGACTTAAAGAAGAAATGTGTCCACTGGCTAGTAAATCATAGACATTTTAGATATGATAACGTGGAAGAGATTCTAACTACACGTAGGGTGGGTTGGCTAGGCAGACGTCAGAAGTACATACACGGGGATTGCATAATAATTATTTTAGAAATCCTAGGATGACTCAAAGCATTTTATCTAGAGAAGAGGGAAGATCACCAAGTGGTATTCAGGTTCTACCATTAAGGTTTTTATACCCCCCCCCCCAACACCCCTTTCTATGAATCTTGGCAAGGGGAGCAGGGAAGGATAAATGATTACAAGTATTCTGTGCCATCACACTTAGATCAGCATTGGCAGAGAAAATAACATTCCTACTGCAAATAGATACAGCTGCTTAGATGGAGTAGAATGACTAGAGGATAACTCATCCCCCATCAAAACACAAATTTGGCCAGCACAATTGGAATTCAGATTGAGGTGGGCACAGCAGGTCCTTGCACCACACCCAGGGGGGACCAAAGCTGTGGGAGAGTGAGCGGCTCCCCTGCTTGCACTCGTAATGATGGTGACTTGGACAGGAATGCTAATATTACAACTATACTTCCAGCAGGGCCAAATCCCAAGGATGACAGAGGGATACTAGAGGCAATAGCACTTTCACCTGCTATAGCGCTCCAAAATCCAAAGCCCACTACTCCCTCAATAATAAGAACTATATCATGGAACGTGGCAGGGTTGAACAACAAGATGGAGGACCCCATCTGGGGTACCTTTATCAACCAATTTGAAATCTTCATGTTTCAAGAAACTTGGGATAGAGGGGTGGTTTCTAGGTTGGGCTTTGCCACCTTTAGTATTCCTGCAATTTGGGGAGGTAAAGGGGGACCATCTGGAGGCCTTAGCACGTAGGTGGGCGTTCACTTAGGATGTCGGGCCGAGCAGATAGACACAGGATCTGAAGACATATTATGTGTCTTACTGCAATTTCCACCAAAGATTTCTGTAGCCCTTATCAATGTATACTCAAGACCCACAGTTCTGGCCAAAGAGTCACAAACGCTGGAAGAATTATCTAATTTGCTTGCTGACAAACATATGGTGATTTTGGGACGGGATTTTAATTGTCAATTTGAGCCACTGGAGGGATTGCTCAAGGATAGTTTATCTGAGGAGGACAATTTCTGGGTAATCCCTGAGACTAGTTGTCCACCAGTAAAAAAATGGTCCTCCTTGGTGATGCAAATGAACTGACTTGTATTAAAACACTCCCTCAGAGCCTGCAATGGCAGAACCCCTTCCGAAACCTCTAGTAGTTACACCTTCCATCGAAACGAACGGGGATCTCTATTAGATTACATTTTAATAGATTCTAAATCCTGGGAAAGGGTCATAGATTTTAGGATTGTTCAACGACTCGATAGCGACCACCAAGCATTGGCATTGGAATTAAAAGCCTTCAATCGAGGGAGTGTTTCCGCTGTGGAAAACTCTATTGACCATAGGTTGACTATCTCCAATTGTAGGCGAAGAGCGAAATGGTCTGACCTTAGCCAATCCCAATCCAAAATGAGCTCCCTGTATGAAGCTCTGATTCCAGTGCTTCAGACAGCATCCCTCTCATCAAGCCAAAATGGGGAAGGTATAGATCTGGAGATGGTGAAGAAGAAGCACGCCAGATTAGAAGATGCCACATTGGATTTTTTCTATCCAAAAAAAACTAGTAGGATAAGTAAGAAGCCCCACCACCCGTGGTATAATGATCATTGACGTAAAACGAAAAGAGCCCTGGTACTATCTATTAAGGCTAATGATCGTCGGTTAATTAAATACGCTAGGACGACATATAAAAAGGCAATTTTAGAAGCCAAGAAAGGGTGGGAAATGGATAAATGGGAGGCCTTGAGAAGAACTCTGGGAGTAAGGGATATGAGGTCATTTTGGAGAGTAGTCAATTTGAATAGCTCTGGCCCTAAATCATTGGTGGATCCTAATTTGGGAGAGGAGGATTGGCGTGATCATTTCCAATTCCTTTATTCTAAGGAACAAACAGTGGTTGGTGACCCAGGTGAAGGCTGCCCAATGGGGGTTGATCTTTCTCAAGATCTAGGAGTATGTAAAGAGGTCTCTGATGCCACAAGCAATATAAGTATAAGTATAAGTATAAGTGGACCACTCACATAGATACTTACGGTCATAATCACCAACCAGTATCTTCTCACTATTTTTAATTGTGTCCAGTAGCTTGTGAATAAAGTTTTTTCAATAAAGTCATACAAGGACAATTTTTAACACCACCCCTTTTTTTGCACTAATCACTCAAAATAACCAGCTCCACTGTAATTCAGGTGTCACAGCACACCCTGATGGTATTCGGTCATCAGGGTGGACCCCAATGATGAAGCATGTCACCAACCAGGTTGGTGAGTGAGGGTTTTTTTAACAAAAGGTTAATACTCCTTTTTTTCTAAACATATCCCATTCAGAATCTTCTTTTTTAGATTCCTATGGTGATACTCCTTTCTTGTTACATAGATCCCTGAGGCAACCTGCAGGCAAGTGAAAGAACATCAGAGGAAAAGACTCCCTCACATACCATAAAACGTTTGTCTGCCACAAATTCTGCCAGCCAGTTTAAAGCATTGATCTTGATTCCCACTTCTTTTAACCTCAAACTAGGAGTGGTGTGAGAAACAGTGTCAAATGCTGCACTTAGTTCGAACATGATCAAGATGGCAGTCCCACCCCTATCCAGAATCCTCCTTAGCTCTTCGATGGCCGCAAGTAAAGCAATCTTTATACAGCCCCCTTTCTAAAACCTGTTTGTGTGGGGGCCACGAGGTTATGGACTTCTAGATAAGTAGGAAGATATCTATTTTTTAAGTTCAAGTTTATTGAAACCAAAACATAGCATAAAATACAGAATGTAATACACTCAATCAATGAAAGGTATATGAGATACAAAAATAAAATTTGAGAAGGTATAATAAAACGGAATCAATAAACACCTATATCTAAGTCATGGAAAAGGAAAAACAAAAGGGGGAAAAAGAACAAAACAAAAGGGAGGTGAGGTATGGCAATTCATAAAATATAACAATGTATGCAGATATTGAACTTAAATAAAAAAGTATACAATTGGCAGAGAATAATAAATAAGCGTAAAACTTTGTAAATCGAAGGAAAAAGATAAATAAGCAAAATCATGGCGGCTTATGAACATCATCAGATGGATTTTGAGGGGTAACAATAGCATTTTGAGGAGAGGGAGAGGTCTTGGAGAGGTAGGTAGTAAGAGGAATCCACAATAGGTCTCATTTAACAGCTAAGGAAACGGGGGTAACATAATTGGTATCAAGTCTATGGTGAAAACAAATAGCATTCCACCAAGCTGAATAACTGACAATGGCGGAATCTTTCCAATTGGAAGTAATCAGATGAAAGGCTATGGCCAAAAATAAGTCAAGCAACTTATAGTGAGACGGGGAGAGTGGTAAATCAGGAGACAAAGAACCCAAAAGGACGTTGGAAAGGGAGAAAGGGAGTGTGAAACCAAAAATATTGTGCAAGCGGGACCAAACCAATTGCCAAAAGGAAGCAATGTTGGGGCAGTGGAACAACATATGAAGTAAATCTGCAGGTTGGCAAGGATAGGACCAACACTTAGGCGAAAGATCCTGGGAAAATGTAGCCAGTTTCTGTGGGGTTAATAGTAAACGGTGATATAAAAAGTAAAGAGTTTGGGTAGTATTAGCAGCTCTGGACGTTTTGTGTATTTTTAACCACAGCTTGTCCCATAGAGAGACAGGCCAGGATGTTGACAAATCCCGTTCCCAGGCCAATTCAGTCTTCGATTTGAGTCATTCAGGGGAAGTTATAAGACATTTGTAAATGTGAGAAGCGGACGGAGAGGTGTCCAAAAGCGGGCTAATGATAGAGTAAGAGGAGGGTATCTCAAAGGAAGAAGGAAGAGATTGAAGGTATTGAAGAAGAGCAGGTAGTAACAGGTCGTATTGTTTTCTAAAGGAAGCAGGGAGAAGAAATTGAGTTTGAAGATCTGTAAAAGAAAGAGGAACGTTATGAAATAGAAGTTGGGAAATCCAAGATAGACCTTTGGATTTCCAAGATTTCCAATAAAAAGAACGGTTCTTAATGCGGAGTAGTTTATTATGCCAAATGGATTGGTGGGACAAAGAAGTAAGGGAAGGGTAAGAAGAAGGTAAAAGGGGGATTAAGAGGTGACGGGTATGAGCAATGACAGGGGATTTCAAGAAAGAAACGTTGGCCGAAAAGGCAAGGGTCTCCGAAAAATCAAACGGTGAAATGAGAGATTTCTCCAGAGACAGCCAAACAGGAGGATAAGTGGGAGTTTCTATGGAAAGTCAACGAGAAGCTTGTTTGAGGATAAAAGAATAATGGTATGATTTAAAGTCTGGAAATTTAAGACCTCCGGACTGTTTATCTTTTTTAAGGGAAGACAAGGCAATCTGTGGAGGCTTATTTCTCCAAAGAAATTTCACCAAGAGTGAGTCTAACCGTTTAAAATAATAACAGGTTATGCGAACAGGAATCATGGATAGTGAATATAGGACGATAGGAGCTAACATCATTTTGATGGAGTCCAAGTGACCCCACCATGAAAGAAAGAGGGGATGCCATCTAGTAATAGAGGCAGTTAATTTCTTTGTAATATATTCATAATTAGCCGTCAAAGTGTCTGGTATAGAAGGGGAAAACCACAATCCTAAATATTTTACCTTAGTCGACTGCCAAGAGAAACTAGTATGATCAAAGTAATGGCGCTGACATAAGACATTAAGGGGTAAAACTTCACATTTGTCACGATTGAGACGATATCTCGAAACCTGTGAGAAGGCGTCAACTTGGAGTAAAAAGGCAGGAAGAGTGGACTCAGGATTAGGGCAATAGAAAAGGATGTCATCTGCATAAACAGATAATTTAACTTGATTAGGGCCGGGGTTAAAGCCAGTGATTTGGGCATCCAGTCGTAGTTTGGTGAGAAAAGGTTCCAATGCTACAATAAACAATAAGGGAGATAAGGGACAACCTTGCCGGACACCCCTGGAAAGGGAAAATAATCAGAAATGTTCCCATTAGCAAAGATAGAAGCTCTAGGTCCGGAATACAAAAGGGAGATGAGGGAGATTAATTTAGGGGGAAAGCCAATCCAAGTGAGGGCATGAAACACAAAGTCCCAACTGATCCTGTCAAATGCCTTTTCGGCATCTAATGTGATGGCCGCAAGTGGGTAGGTTAGGGAGGAAGATATCTATTAACATGCTTTTCTAGGACTTTGGTTGCCACTGGGAGAAGAGATATAGGTATGTAATTTTCTAGTGAAGAGTGGTTGGCGGTAAGTTTTTTTAAGAGAGGTTTAACTACTGCCTGTTTCCAGGCCATGGGAATCTGTAGATTGTGGGGACATTTGGGACCTGTTCTTGCCAAAATCGAATGCATAATAATTATATGTGTTGAACAAATGATCTGGATCTAATGTATTGCCTTTTTAATAATTAGAAAGTATCTTTCTTGCAGAATCTCCCTTTTGATTAATTGGGTAAACTGAATTATGTGTATGTTTTAATCTTTTTTAACACTGTAAAATGATCTTTTGCTCTTGATTATTGTCGGATAATTTTTTATAAAATATTTTTTATACTTTGTGCACATTTTGGCCTTTGATGGTGGTGGAAATATTTTCTGGTGATATTTTGGATGTGATGAGTGCTTTGACTTTCTTGTATTAAGTTAACTCAAAGGGGATTTGTTCTTGACTACGGTCTATTTGGTGCCCTACTCCTTTTTGTGGTTAAGGGGCCCCTCTCATTTGTTTGGTATATTACTAGCCTAATGGCCACCTCGCGATTTGTGTCATTAAAATTTATTTTCAAATTGTCCAAAAGGGTACAATTAGCTTTTGTTAAGCAGCATTTGCCACTATATCAGGGAAGAATGAGGAAAATTGTGAATCCGCCCCAGCGGCTCCAATCAGCAAATGATCAGAGAAAGGGAAGGTTGGTGAAAATTCTATAGAGATTTGAAGGCTCTCACAGCCTGTCTAATTGACAGGGTTGAATATTCCTTTCCATTCTTCGTTCAGGACTACTGGCACCCCAACCCCTCTTTTGCCTTACCGATTAAGGGCAGCTATCGTACATTTCCGGGGGAGGATCATTCCTCTGTTAACCAAGTCTCTATCAAAAACATCATATCAGGATTATAGTCTTCTATGAACATATGTATCTGTTTGTTGTGCTATACTCCAGACACTTGGTTTGCTTGGATTTAAAAGTCTGTGTACGACATATACCAAGATTCACTTTACAGGCTTTGCATGCACATGGCAGCTTTTTGGCCCCTCGGGGCATCCCCCTCCTCTCTACATTCATTTACTCTCCCCAGGGAGTGGTGTCTCTGGGGAGTAATTAGTCTCAAGGAGGGAGACCTTGTGTCCCCTCCCTTCTTTTTTGATCTCAGCCCTAGAGCCAAGCACCCCCTCCCCAATATAAATGCCCCCAAGGCACTGCACCACCCCAGGGTGTTTTACTAGAAACAAACACAGCCCACGCTTTTTTTTTATTGTGGATTTGCAGATCTGGGGCACCACCACCAGGCCTAATGGGTCAGGGTACCCCTGCCCTGCCCTATATTTCCTTATTTGCATTTTTTAGGACTCGGGCTGCCACCACTTCCTGGTTGATGTGATGGCAGCCAATCAGATCTCAGCAGGAGATCTGTCTGCTCCCCTGATGCTACGCAGCGTGAAATATTCTAAGTTTTTCAGCAATAATTGCTCAAAAGCTACTGAACAAATTTACACCAAATCATGAAAAGCACTCTTTCTGGAACAAGATCTAGCTTTCTGCCAAAGTTGGTGTAAATCCATTCAGTGGTTTGGGCTGTAGCTGTGTCAAAAGTCCCTTTGGAAAAATGAATTGGGAAAACTCATTTTGAGACCCTCCAGTGTTCTCAGCCCATGCTCGGCAGATTGCCCCGAAACATTTCATGCACAAAGTAGTCAAGAAGTAGCAATTTTTCTGAACGTTAAGAGGAGATTCATCAAATAGTGCTAAAGTTATTAGCAACACAGAAAAGGCATTTCCTCTGTAAAGATGATACTAACTTTAGCTACCCAGTGGTGATTTGAAAAGAACAAAGCTTTAATACTAAATATAGTTAGGAAAACGTAATTTATTATTTCTATACAAAACCAATGTAAACAACACATGGAGAACAGCTAGACTGCTCCCCAGAAAGTATGCCAAAGGGAACGGGGGTTAGGACAAAATTATTAAGACAGCTACTACGATGTGTAGTGTTTCTCCTCTCCAGCCGTTCCTGGATTCTTCTCTTAGCACATCAGGTGTAAGTGGAAAGCTTGACCAGGGAAACGTCACAACTATGTATGACAATAAGGCGTGTTCAGCCCCTCTCACATTCACTCTCAATCATGCTTACAAAGGTGTTCAGACTCAAATGCACTGCACTGACTTAAAAGAAGAGGCTGTATAGTGTTTGATGAGTAGAGGAGAGCGATAACAAGCTTGAAGCTCCTTCGACCTTAAGACCGTAGAGATCCTTGAATCAGATTAACTTTATTGAAAGATCTCAGTGCTTTCAAGCTAACAAAGCAGTTGCTGAAGCTTTCTGGGTTAGTACTGCAAGGTTCATAAGCTCATGAGGCAGCTGTCTACACCTCAAGAGTTAATTACACCCTGTCCCAGAGGAGAAGCCAATATGTGTATACCAAAATTAAACAAACCGGTAACCATTTAAACCCTCTGGCTGGTGCTACTATATGCAGCAAACATGGAGTGCGCTATTTTGTGTATAAGGAATGCACTGCAGACATGGGGTGTAGGCGAGGAGCCGCATGGGCAGGGAGGGGGGATGGTGCACAATCTATGAGAGTCCCCCTGGGGCATGCATGGTCCCCAGTGATGCCAATAAGCCTGTGTATGTGTGAATGAATGGACCCCTCAGCAGCTCAATCTGGTCATCCACAAGGCACACTGCAGCATGTTCTGTTTCCTAAGGGTGGGTATATTCAAGTTGTTGAACAATTTGAGGACATATGTGTCCCACAACGTAGCGGCACCTTTACCCCACCCCCACAATCTTCGGTCATGTGGCATGGCTTCCGCTGACTCAGGACCCACCCCTTGGGTATCTCCGCTTGTGGTGGCACCTAAGCAGAAGCAACTGGGAGTGAATTGCTTATGTGTCGACAAGAGGCTCCCCAATCAAGCCATCCGCCGGGAGCGGGAGGTCACTCCAACAATGGAAAACATTGTGGCCAATCTGAATGGCGCGCAATGGTTCTCGAAACTGGACCTAAGCTCTGGTTACCACCAGCTAGAGTTGGCACCTGAGAGCTGCTACATAACGACGTTCTCAACTCATGAGGGGTTTCGAAGATACACCAGACTCAGCTTTGGGGTGTCATCCACGGTGGAGGTCTTCCAAAATGCCATCAGGGAAGTCCCCCTCTCAGGCCTCGTCCGGGTGATCAAACTCAGTGACGATATCTTAATCTACTCGCAAAGTTTGGAGGAGCACCATGCAAGACTAAGAGCCACACTACAGAGGATGTCCGACTGCGGACTCACCCTCCACAAGAAGAAGTGTGGGTTGGTTGACTTCTTCGGATATGTGTTTTAGAGGGACGGGCTTCGCGAAGACCCGCGCAAGGCTGAAGCCATCAGAAGTGTCCTGGTACCGCAGAAACCCACGGAGGTCAGAAGCTTTTTGGGGAGGGCCACTTACTGTGGAAGGTTTCTCCCGAACCTTGCAACGCTATCGGAACCACTCAGGCAGCTGACATAGGCAGGGACACCGTGGGAATGGACACCTCGAGAAGAGTCATCATGTCAAGGATCAAGAAACTTAGACCAGACGACAATGGCCTACTTTCACCTCAAATAGAAGACGGAGCTTGTGGTTGATGCCAGCTCCGTGGGACTGGGAGCTGGCCTACTCTAGGAAAACACAAAAGTAACCTCCGCCCCAGTAGCATATGCCAGTCGGACGTTGACTGTAACAGAGATGAGGTACGCCCAGATTGAACGCGAGGCTCTCACCATACAATAGGCCTGTCAGCATTTCCATTTGTATTTGGGTGGTCACCCTTTTCGGGTCATAACGGACCACAAACCCCTGCTGCTGCTCTTCAATGGATCTACCAGACTGGCACCACAGAGGATCGAGAGGTTGGCAGTCCAGCTTCAGGCGTACTCCTTCCAACTGATGTATCGGCCAGAACTAGATAGCCCCGCCGACTTCTTGTCCAGACACCCCGTGTCACTGGAAGAACGCCAAGACCCTAATGACACAGAAAGCACGGGTGCGTTCATCTGCATGGTCGAGGATAGTGCTTGTCCCATCGCCGTCACCAAGCACGACCTCTGCAAAGCCACCAAAGCTGATGTCACCCTGGGAAAAGTCAGAGAGGCTCTCAAGTGAGGACAATTGCATTGGTTCTTAGATGGCCTGTCACTGCTCAATGCCGAAGAACAAAATTCAAGGCATCAAATGCCAAGAATAAGGCATGAGCTCAGTATTGGAGGGTCTGGATTGGTCCTCAGAGGACAGCGTATAATGATACCCAGTGACCTGCATTCCTGGATGGTCACCCTGGCTCATCAAGGCCATCAAGGTGCTGCCAAGACGAAGGCACGGTTCCGAGGGAAGGTGTGGTTCCCTATATGAACCAGCTGGTGGATGCCGAATTACAGAACTGCCACTCGTGCACCATCAAGGGCGCTGACCCAGCTCCTGCACCTGTGATCACAGAAGAGGCGTGCCAGCTGCCATGGAACAAAGTGAGTGTCAACTTTGGGTGCTTCCCGGACGGGAGACACACCATGGTCGTGAAGAACTCATTCTCCAAATTCCCAGTGATCAAAGTGGTCAAATCCACGGCATTTGTACACGTTCAACCAGCCTAGAGAAGATCTTTGCAATGTTCGGTTTACCGGAGGAAGTTAAGTCGGACAATGGGCCGCCTTTTAAGGGTCATGATTTTTACGATTTCCTGGAATGAAGAGCAATTCAGCACCGCCAAATTACACCCCAATGGCCACAGGTGAACAGCGAGGTTGAGCGGTTCATGAGGACCCTCAACCGGACCTTGAGAATAGGAGTAGACCAGCGTCAAGATCCGGAGACCTGCCTGAATCAGTTCCTGTTAGCCTACAGTCTGACACCACACTCAACCATGGGGTGCGCTCTAGCCACGCTCCTGCGGAAGTGCTCTCCCAGAGACTTTGTCCATGGAGGCCCGCGTGGGTCCCACTGAGTATGGACATGGAACTTAGACAACAGAAACGCAAACGAACCAATAAGAAGGCAACCACCAGCCGAGGTGCTCGGACTCCAGCGGTGCGTGTTGGATCTCGTGTGGTCCTCAAGGATCCCCATCCCGCCTGGAAGTTCTGCACGCCTTATGAACCCGAGGTGTGGATCGTCACTAGAGTGAATGGCACAATGGTCATGGCTCAACGAGGTCCACACACGGTGGTGAGGAATGTGTCCTGGTTCAAGGAAGTGAGTGGGCCCCCACCTATTAGCCGGCCACCATCGGAAGTAGAGGAAGATGATCCCGTGGATCTGCATGGTGGAGTTGTAGCAAGTGCCCGAGGTAACAGCCCCTTAACATGGGACAGTTCTCAAGACTTATTAGGGACTGGGACAGCAGTGAAACCTCAAGTGAGTCCTTACAACAACCTGGGTGGTGTGCCAACCCAGAGCCAGCGGTACCTGCTGAGACTTAACCCTGCACCTAGCCAGAAGCTGAAGGACTATGTGTGCTGAGTCACCGTGGGTTACCTGGATGTTCTGTGGCTGTGGTTTTCGGACTCTGTGTCAGATCACTGTTTGGTTATTATTCATGTTTGGTGTTGTTAGTCAACTAAAGGAAAGGGGGATATATAGAGCCACCCGGCCTCTGCAGGACTATGTATCCTCTGCAGCACCCCTCATGACCGGGGTCGATCCGAGGGTATAAATAAACAGGCTGAGATCGCACATGATCTTCCGGCCAACACTGAGCCAAAGGGATATATTCTTAAGGACTTATCGCCAAGTTAGCAGCACTTTATCGCAGCCAAAGTGGCGATAAATGTATTGCCCTATTCACAAGCTGGTGCTAACTGCCAATATCACCAGCTTTCCTGCAATAGCAGCTGGAAAAAACATGGCCACACCGGCAACTAAAGCTATTGATATGCAGAGTAGGCATTCCTGTGCAAAAAGCAGCGACAACACAACTTCACAACATTCTCAATGACCAGCCAGATCGGCGATAAGATCACAAAACATGCGATAAGGCCTGTTAGCAGCAGGGATTTAACACCTGCTCTTACCTAGTGTAAAGTCGTTCGACAACCTGCCCCATTAAAGGGAGACTAGCCCAGCGCCACACTTGAAGAACAACAGATTCCATGGAGCTACTGATCATACAGCTCGGACACCTAAGAGGGCCACAACACCCACCGCCACCATCCCCAGAACCCCCTCCCCCGGCCCCTACCCCGGGCTTCCCCTCCCCGGACAAAGATATTTTACATCAACTTTACAAAATCATGAACAAAACAATTCACCTGATGTCGCAGAATTACAACAATTAACATTCATATCTGGACTGAAAAAGGAGAATCATTCAAATCAAACTCAAAACAATTATTTGGAAGAGTCATGGTGGGTCTTCACTGGACAATCTGTAAGTCACATCCCGCAAGACAAAAATCAAGATAAGAAGGTGTGTCATGCGCTCATCAAAGGACAGAGAGAGAGAAAGAAAGGGAGAGAGAGAAAGAGTGAAAGGAAGAGAGGGGGAGAGAGAGAGAGAAAGAAAAAGAGAGCGAGAGAAAGAGAGAGAGAGAGAGAGAGAGAGAGAAAGAGAGAAAGGAAGGAAGAGAGGGAGAGAGAGTACCAACACTGCGGACCCAGAACTCACTGCTCACCTTCCGCCACCGGCATGTCTCCAAGCGGGCCCGCTACGTGCCGGTGCAAGCTCCAAGCCCAGGGCCCGCGACCTTGGCAGCCTCCACGTCATGCAGCCCGCACCGCAGGCCACCAGGTTACACACGTGATCCTGGGTCTTGATTTCGCAATGGCAGAGATCATATCTGTGCACAAGGCATCATCGCAGGCTGGACACCCGCTCAGCTCTTTAGGTGCCACTAACTCTATGAACCGCGAGGCAACGCCACGTGGCGGTAGGCCCACACTGCCCACTGGCTCAGACCTACACTGCGGTCCAGCAGTGCTCACACAAATCTTTATCAGTCCGGACCGCCAGGACAGCGCATCATCGCAGGCTGCACACCCGCTCAGTACTTAAGGTGTCCCTACCTCAGTGCACCAAAAGTCTCCGTCCCGTAGCGGTAGGCCCATGCCAGCCGCAGTGGATCCGGTGCCACCAACTCTGTGCAATGCAAGTCATAGACCCTTTATGATTGAGTATCGTGGTGCGAATGCCATCATGTCACCTCCAGCAGTGGGGAATGTGATGTGGTAGGGCCCTCGGCCCTCATGCTTAAATAATAACCACACAGAGAATGGCGTCGAGCACGTGTGCCTGGCCCTTTTTATAAGGCAGGGTCACATGTCTTGTGACGCCTGTGCTGGATGGGTGTGGTGTGGGTGTAAACCAGCCCTCAAGGAGTAGCTGTGGTATGCTGACAACTAGACCTGTGATCAGCAGAATACTACAGGGAAGACCTGGGACATGTAGCGTTGTCATCCCCCCTGTAAGCGTAAGCGGAGTGGGCTGGCCTGGCGTGTGCCAGTCCAGCGTAAGGGTGTGAACAATGACCACAGGGCTCTGGGCGTGGTTCCGTCCTGGGCTGGAGAAGGAAGTAACTAATGTGTGTGTCTCTTTTGTAGTGTCGGCGCCACCCGGATCGCAATCTGCAATGTTGCACCCTGTGACTCAAGTCCCACAACATTAGCAACATGGAAGTAAGGGAGAATCACTGACCCTACATTTATCCATACTTCCACACTTGAATGATCATAGACATGACACATCTATGTGAATATGAATGTTTGATGCACATTCAGGGGAGTGTTGTAGCTGGAGGAGTACAGGGCCATCCAAATCCCACTTTACATTGTTGGCCCTTGGAGGGCCAGCCAGAGTCCTTTAGGGAATGACAAGTTCATCTGAAGAGGAAGAGTTCAGTCTGCAGTCTGATTGCTGTGTCATTGGTAACCAAACAGAATATGGCAGGTCGAGGTCCAAGGTGAGTGTTGCAGAGTGTATCGGGGACAATGGAAGGTGATGATGTAGAAAGGCAGAACCAAGCAGAAACAGGCCATATGGCGGAGATGAATGCTACAGCTTCCTTCTTACCAGTAAGGCAGATTCATCCACATCTTCGTCCTCATCTGTTTCATGTGCCTCACATGTGGGTGATGGTGTTCTGTCTCCAGCACTGTGTGGCAGTGACACATCAGGTCCAGATGTGGAATATCTGCCGCACTGTGTGGCACTGAAACTTTAGGGGGCAGAGATGTGGATGTAGTAGTAGCAGCAGCATTCATCAGTGCCAGGCCTTGTGCCAGCAATGGCATGAGGAGGGTCTGCAGGGCATTCAAGAACCCAGCTCCCTCTCGCTGGTGTGCAGCCGTGGCAGCCGCTCTTCTTGCCCGCATCCGCTCCATGTTCTCCATGATCCTCCACATGTGTCCCAACTCCCGGTTGACATCGCTGGAGCCACGCTGTCTAGACAGTTGTTCTTGACTCCGAGTCAGGACTCCAGCGATGTCAGCCATGGATTGTTGGAGAACATGAAGCGGACTGTGGGTGTCTGTTAGGGACTGTGAGTGGTCCCTGATGGGACTTAGACATCCACATATGGCATTTAGTTTGGCTGCCTTGCGGTCGAACCCTACCCACACCTGTTCAGCCATCTTCTCCTGGCACCCCAACACACAGCGTTGGAAGGCCATGTGTTGTTCATGGGGGTCCTGGGAGACTGTGTGGTGGTGGGTGCTGCCTGCTGTGTAGTCTGTGCAGGGGGTGGGGTCTCCTTGTGGCAGCTGGGCTGTCCTGCTGCTGGAGGTGGGTTGACATAGCTGTCAATGAACTCTTGGAGGGCGTCATTGTCGAAGGTGTGGAGGTCCTCTTCGTCATCATTGAAGAGAGGTTTGGTCTGCTCTGCAGGAGGTGTTGGTTTTCCCTCTGCAATGTGAAGGGGAGATGCAGTTTAACATTGTGTTCACATGTATGTTGAAGCATTGTACATGTTTACCTACAGAGTGCATGACAATGTACATTGTCACTGTTTGGGAGGAGCTGCCTATTTGATGGGGGACAGTGGACATTTTTGACAACATCACGGATGTGTGTTTGTACGTGTACATTATTAACTCACATTTCTCTGCTATGCCAAATGTGATAGGCCAGTTTCTACACACAAGCGGCACCTGTTGAGTCCTCTGTTCTGTTGTGAACATGTTGCGTTTGTACCACATAGTTGTCATTGTTGATGTGCTCTGCATGTTATGCGTGTGTGCTGCATTTTGGGAGAGTCTCCACTGCAGCTCTGATTTTGCTGTCCCTTATCCCTTTCATATGGTGTGCCTTTGACTTCTGTGCTTATACAGAGCTGTGATGTTGCAGACTTGGGTACATTGGGATCTTGGTGGGAGTTGGGAGTCTGGGGCTTGGTTTGTCCGCAGATGTGTTGTTGACATCAGGGGTTGTTTGTGCACATGGATGTGTCAGAGTGTGACCTCTTCCTTTACAGATGTGGTCCACAATCAGCCACCTCAGTGTTGAGGCGTGCAACATTTCATGATATGTTGACTGCAGCAATGTTATTTGTCATGCAAAGTCACTTGCATTGTCAGTGTTGCTCACAGGCATGCCGCTTTGCTGGGTTTGACACATGCATGGGTTGGTTGTGAGATTGGTGGTGTGTGTGAAGGGCCCCCTCTGCGCACACAGTCGATGGGGCCTACTTGCTGTTTCTAGGTGTGCTGCGGTGTGCCAAGGGGATCAGACACATGCTCCAGAGTCATTGTGGGTGTGCACTGTGCTATACCTAATTGTGCATGTGTGCCATTGTGCCCATCCCCCCGTTTTCCCCAGTCCCTGGTCATTACTCACCCTGTTGCTGTTGTGTCAGGTCATGTTGAGCAGTGTCCGGTCCCCCAACTCCTGCCACAGTCTCCACTCTGATGACTGTGGACACCATTTCCTCCATCTCATCCAGCTCCTCCTGTGGCTCTGGACTCCCACCTACAGTCTGCACTTCTGGTTGTTGAGTTTCTGCTTGGTTTTGCGCTTCACATCATTCCAGTTCCTCTTAACCTCTTCCATTGTCCTCCTCAGCACTCCGACTGCATTCACCTTGTCCACAATGGACTGCCATATTCCATTTTTTGTTGCCAATGACACAGTGGAGGTTCCGAACAGTAGTTGATGGTGTTCTATCACCTCCATTATCAGGATTCTGTTTTCCTGCGGCTGAACCGCACATTCCTCTTTTTCTTGTCCTTGCCCTTCCCTGACCCCGAGGACCCAGGCTGGTCCTCCGGGGGGCTTGTGGGGTTCTGGTTGTCCTCTGTACTTGCTCCGGCTACCTCCATTGTGCTTCGCAGTCGTTTTGGTTTTGTCTGTGATTTTTTTCTACTTTTATAGCGATTTTTCCCGTCTGACGTGTGTGAATTGCAGGCCTGGAGAAGATTATTGCTGGTTTTTTATCGCGGTTGGGCCCATCGCAGCTTTTTTCACGTTGGGGTTTAATTTTTTATCGCCGTCCTAGTGACTTTATCGCGGGCATTTGACGTGGTATCAGGAGAATATCGCATGTTATCGCTGTGTTGTGAATAGGACATCAGCAAAGAGTTATTTTCCCGCGATAGACGGCGATATGAAACATTGCGTTAACCGATATTGGTGATGATTATCGCACGCTCGTGAGAATATCCCCAAAAGTGTCCTGTGTCCCATTATTATAACTGCGCAGGCCGAGGTGTTCATTGCATACATCATACGTTTGTGCCTCTCTACAGCCGGTAGACGAGGTGCCTGCTGGACGGGCTGCCTGTACCCAACCATGTCCTCATGGCCGCCTTCTACTCCTAGCTTCCTGCTGTGGGGGGGGGGGGGCGTGCTTGAATATACTGCCAGGTCTAATATTGTTTATCGGTCCTACCCTGTGCTGGGCACCACTCTCCTTCCTGATGTTAGAGCATGCCTGAGGTTTTGCTTGAGCGTAACTTCCGCTATGCGGCTTTCTGGAAATAAGCGGGCGGCAATGTTTTTAACACACAAAAAAACAGAACAGGGCCAAAAAATGAGAGCAGAAATGACCGCCGGAGCCCCTGCTTTCACAACTTCAGGCACCTGCAGGAAGCTAGCTCTGCACGTGTTGTGTAAATCGTACAGATGGCAAGATAGCCGCAAGTGTCAAAGGAATTGGCCTCACAGGGCCGTTTCTCTCCAGGAGCTAATATTCCATTTCCTGTCATTGCCCGAGCTTCCTGTTTCTGACCGCTCGCGCACACGGTGACTCATTTCCTGACATTCTGCAGTGACTTCCAGTAATTCTCACATTCAGCTAAGCGTAAACCGCAACAAAGGAAGCTTTCAACTGTAAATGCGACTTCACTTTTCTATCAACTTTCGTTACCTGCAGGGGGCGCTAGTGTATCGCATTTACTTTCTGTACACCGCCCAACACATGCAAACCACAACATTATTTTATTATTTCTCTTTTGTAGATGTATGGCTGTCCTGATATTTTTGAAGTGCTTGATGGCAGCAAGAACGCAGCCTCAACTAATTTCGCTAGCTACGTTGATACATAGTCAACTCGGCACACCATAGTTCACGCAAGTTGGACGTGTAGGGAGGGAAACCGGGTTAGAGCTTTAATTCTCCTTGATCAACACCTTTTTCCCCGTTTATTGTCCAGATACTGGGATGCACGAAAAGAAAGCACTTCCCATCTGCTCTGACTGTGAACAAGCAGCTGGTATATGCCCCTCTACAAAATGCACCGCCTTCGTGGGATTAGAAAATAGACAGGTGGTAAATCACTAAATAAATACATACGTGATCGGACAAATCCCACAAGCTGATTAGAGAGGAATCTGTTTTTTGACAGCTTTCCTGTTGTTGCAATGGTTGCATGAAAAAGAGGAAACATTTGAAATAAAAATAAACGACACATTGCCTGAAATGCGCATGTTCTGTAAACACAGGCGTGCATACACATGGTTGACACATCTGTGGTTACCGTTACTTACAACCAGGCCCACTGCAATTATGCAACTCTGCGACCATAGCAGTTCCACATCATGTATTTACCTCGTTTCACACTCAACGCACCATCTGCTAACTAATTTGCAGAGCTGAACAAAAAAAATATGTTTTGAGCTGAAACTGATCAAATGTCACTAAAATAATTGACACATGTGGTGTCATGATGTGACAGGTTCTTTTCAAATACTAATTGGCCAGCTTTCAGTTGCTGATTGCTGTAGTCAGGTGTTAAAATATGAAAGTATGAGGTACTAATGAACTGACATTTTTGCCAGACAGTATTAAAGAGTGTTAAATAATAAGTCCTGCCACAGAATCTGCTACATTATGTGAAATAATTTGCATTTTCTTAGTTAGCCTCCAACCGTGTAACTTTGGCCTTCATGGGCACATCATTGCAATGGCCCTACTTATGACTACCCCCCCACCCCCTTTGATAACCATAATCAAAATATCGACTTGGATGTGGGCAGTACGAGAATTGTGTTTAGGAATCCTTGAATAATATGAGATGTAGTGAGTGAGTATGGGAAGACGGCTCACCTGCTAGTGACAGAGTAATATTAGATTAAGAGGGTGAGTATGGGAGATCGGCCCACCGGCTAATCACAGAGTAATATGAGATGGGGTAAGTGAGTATGAGAGTACGGCTCATCTGCTAGTGACAGGGTAATATGAGATAAGTAAGTGAGTATGGGAGTACGGCTCACCTGCTAGTGACAGAGTAATATGACATGTAGTGAGTCAGTATGGGAGGACGGCTCACCTTCTAGAGACAGAGAAATATGAGACGTAGTGAGTGAGGATGTATGACGTTACAACGCATGCTTTTACCACTCATGCCTTTACAACGCGGTTTTTACAACGCATAGTGCTTTGGGGCGCTGGATAGTGAATAGTTTAATTTACTATTCCAACTCCAGTCCCCGTGGATAGTAGGGAAGGTGTTTGGATAGTAAATTAAACCTATTCCCTATCCTAGAGCGCCCCCCAGCGCAATGCGTTGTAATGGTTTGCATTGTAAAAGTTGCATTGTAATGGTAGTGCGTTGTAAAAGTTTAGTTGTAAAGGTTGTTTACCAGTGAGTGAGTATGGGAGGACGGCTCAACTGCTTTTAACAGAGTAATATGAGATGTAGTGAGTGAGTATGGGAGGACGGCTCACCTGCTAGTGACAGAGTAATATGAGATGTAGTGAGTGAGTATGGGAGTTCGGCTCACCTGCCTGCTAGTTACAGAGTAATCCGAGATGTAGTGAGTGAGTATCGGAGTTCGGCTCACCTGCTAGTTTTAGAGTAATATGAGATGTAGTGAGTGAGTACAGGAGTGCGGCTCACCTGTCCGTGACAGAATAATATGAGATGGAGTAAGTGAGTATGGGAGTACAGCTCACCTGCTAGTGACAGAGTAATATGAGATGGAGTGAGTGAGTATGGCTCACCTGCTAGTGACAGAGTAATATGACATGTAGTGAGTGAGTATGGGAGGGTGGCTCACCTTCTAGAGACAGAGTAATATGAGATGTAGTGAGTGAGTATGGGAGGACGGCTCAACTGCTAGTTACAGAGTAATCCGAGATGTAGTGATTGAGTATGGGAGGACGGCTCACCTGCTAGTTTTAGAGTAATATGAGATGTAGTGAGTGAGTACAGGAGTGCGGCTCACCTGCTCGTGACAGAGTAATATGAGATTGAGTGAGTGAGTACGCGAGTACAGTTAACCTGCTAGTGATATACTAGCCCACTGTCAACTTTCGACCTATCTCTTACTACCCTTTTTAGGGAAAGTACTGGAACGACATGTGACCAGAGCCCTTACCACCTTTGTGGAAGAAAACCAGGTTTTAGCTCCCCATCAGGCCAGATTCCGCCCTGCTCAATCCACCGAGTCTGTGGCCCTATCCATCCTCGATAACCTTAGAGAAAGTATGGACACCAACCTTCCCCAGGCCCTGGTCCTCCTCGACCTGTCCGCCGCCTTCGACACGGTGGACCATTCCATCTTACTCTCCCGTGTCGGAGCGGCCGGGGTCGGCGGGGTAGCCCTAGTCTGGCTGTCCTGCTTCCTAAGGGACCGCACCCAAGCAGTGCGGCTGGGCGAATTGTCGGCTGAGCCCTGTCAGGTGCCATGCGGGGTCCCTCAGGGTTCCTCTCTTTCCCCACTACTTTTCAATCTCTATATTGCCCCTCTAATTTTTGCCCTTTAACACATGGAGGTCTCCGTATTCAATTATGCGGATGACCTCCAGCTCATATTCAATCTTTCTTCATCCCCTGAATCCATAACTAACTTTCAAACCACTATGATCTTTATCCGGGACTGGATGAGCCACAACCACCTGAAACTTAACCCGGATAAAATCGAACTGGTTTTAACAGGTGGTTGTGCTAGTCCCTGGTCCTCTCTTTTTTGGCCCTCCTCCTTGGCCCCCCCCCCCTTCCCACTCCCCTTCCGTCAAAGCGCTCGGATTCAAGATCAATGATCAACTTACCTTGCACTCCCAGGTGAGTTCGGTGGTGTCCTCTTCTTTCCTTTCTCTCCACACTATTCGTAAGGTTTCCCGCTTTTTCTCTTTCCCTGCCCTAAAACTCATTGTACTGGCTATGGTCGTCTCTAAATTATACTATGGCAACGCTCTTTATTGTGGTATGCCCGCCTACAGTGTCTGACGGCTGCAGCTGGTGCAAAACCAGGCCGCTCGCCTAGTCTATAAGTTGGCCAAGTCACATCATGTCACCCCGCTTCTAAAATCCCAGCATTGGCTCACTATTCGTGAACGCTCATTGTTCAAAATGGGTTGCATCACCTTTCAGGCTCAGTCAGGATCCTCCCCGGCCTTTATCTCCTCTGAGATTAAACTCTATACCCCGGCAAGGGAATTACGATCTTCCTCCCAACACTTGTTGGTTGTCCCCCGGTTTCGTTGAAAAAAATGGGGAGGCTCTAAATTCTCCACCATTGCCCCCATTTTCTGGAATTCACTTCCGCTTCATCTCAGGTCCCTCACCCAATATCCCCTGTTCCGGAAAGCATTAAAAACCTTTCTCTTTTCACAAGCCTTCCCCCAATGAGTTTCTTTTCTGTCCCCCGGATCCCCCTGCTAATTGAGGCATAGTGAACCACAGCGCCATGAAACCGTCAGGTGTACGTGCGCTTTAGAAGTGATTTAAACTCAAACTCAAACTCAAGAGGGTGAATATGGGAGATAGGCCCACCGGCTAATCACAGAGTAATATGAGATGGGGTAAGTGAGTATGAGAGTACGGCTCATCTGCTAGTGACAGGGTAATAGGAGGTGAAGTAAGTGAGTATGGGAGGACTGCTCACCTGCTAGAGAGAGAGTAATATGAGATGGAGTAAGTGAGTATGGGAGTACGACTCATCTGATAGTGACAGAGTAATATGTGATGAGTAAGTGAGTGTGGGAGTACGGCTCACCTGCTAGTGACAGATAATCTGAGATGGAGTGAGTGAGTATGGGAGTACGGCTCACCTGCTAGTGACAGAGTAATATGAGATGGAGTGAGTGAGTATGGGAGTATGGCTCACCTTCTAGTGACAGAGTAATATGACATGTAGTGAGTGAGTATGGGAGGACGGCTCACCTTCTAGAGACAGAGAAATATGAGACGTAGTGAGTGAGTATGGGAGGACGGCTCAACTGCTAGTGACAGAGTAATATGAGATGTAGTGAGTGAGTATGGGAGTTCGGCTCACCTGCCTGCTAGTTACAGAGTAATCCGAGATGTAGTGAGTATCGGAGTTCGGCTCACCTGCTAGTTTTAGAGTAATATGAGATGTAGTGAGTGAGTACAGGAGTGCCGCTCACCTGCTCGTGACAGAGTAATATGAGATGGAGTACGTGAGTATGGGAGTACAGCTCACCTGCTAGTGACAGAGTAATATGAGATGGAGTCAGTGAGTATGGCTCACCTACTAGTGACAGAGTAATATGAGATGTAGTGAGTGAGTATGGGAGGACGGCTCACCTGCTAGTGACAGAGTAATATGAGATGTAGTGAGTGAGTATGGGAGTTCGGCTCACCTGCTAGTTACAGAGTAATCCAAGATGTAGTGAGTGAGTATGGGAGTTCGGCTCACCTGCTAGTTTTAGAGTAATATGAGATGTAGTGAGTGAGAACAGGAGTGCGGCTCACCTGCTCGTGACAGAGTAATATGAGATTGAGTGAGTGAGTACGGGAGTACAGCTCACCTGCTAGTGATATTCTAATATTAGATTAAGAGGGTGAGTATGGGAGATAGGCCCACCGGCTAATCACAGAGTAATATGAGATGGGGTAAGTGAGTATGAGAGTACGGCTCATCTGCTAGTGACAGGGTAATATGAGATGGAGTAAGTGAGTGTGGGAGTACGGCTCACCTGCTAGAGAGAGAGTAATATGAGATGGAGTAAGTGAGTATGGGAGTACGGCTCATCTGATAGTGACAGAGTAATATGAGATGAGTAAGTGAGTGTGGGAGTACGGCTCACCTGCTAGTGACAGATAATCTGAGATGGAGTGAGTGAGTATGGGAGTACGGCTCACCTGCTAGTGACAGAGTAATATGAGATGGAGTGAGTGAGTATGGGAGTATGGCTCACCTGCTAGTGACAGAGTAATATGACATGTAGTGAGTGAGTATGGGAGGACGGCTCACCTTCTAGAGACAGAGAAATATGAGATGTAGTGAGTGAGTATGGGAGGACGGCTCAACTGCTAGTGACAGAGTAATATGAGATGTAGTGAGTGAGTATGGGAGGACGGCTCACCTGCTAGTGACAGAGTAATATGAGATGTAGTGAGTGAGTATGGGAGTTCGGCTCACCTGCCTGCTAGTTACAGAGTAATCCGAGATGTAGTGAATGAGTATCGGAGTTCGGCTCACCTGCTAGTTTTAGAGTAACATGAGATGTAGTGAGTGAGTACAAGAGTGCGGCTCACCTGCTCGTGACAGAGTAATATGAGATGGAGTAAGTGAGTATGGGAGTACAGCTCACCTGCTAGTGACAGAGTAATATGAGATGGAGTGATTGAGTATGGCTCACATGCTAGTGACAGAGTAATATGACATGTAGTGAGTGAGTATGGCAGGGTGGCTCACCTTCTAGAGACAGAGAAATATGAGATGTTGTGAGTGAGTATGGGAGGACGGCTCAATTGCTAGTGACAGAGTAATATGTGATGTAGTGAGTGAGTATGGGAGGACGGCTCACCTGCTAGTGACAGAGTAATATGAGATGTAGTGAGTGAGTATGGGAGTTCGGCTCACCTGCTAGTTTTAGAGTAATATGAGATGTAGTGAGTGAGTACAAGAGTGTGGCTCACCTGCTCGTGACAGAGTAATATGAGATTGAGTAAGTGAGTACGGGAGTACAGCTCACCTGCTAGTGATATACTAATATTAGATTAAGAGGGTGAGTATGGGAGATAGGCCCACCGGTTAGTCACAGAGTAATATGAGATGGGGTAGTGAGTATGGGAGTTCGGCTCATCTGCTAGTGACAGGGTAATATGAGATGGAGTAAGTGAGTATGGGAGTACTGCTCATCTGCTAGTGACAGAGTAATATGAGATGGAGTGAGTGAGTATGGGAGTATGGCTCACCTGCTAGTGACAGAGTAATATGAGATTGAGTGAGTGAGTATGGGAGTACGGCTCAATTGCTAGTGACAGAGTAATATGAGATGTAGTGAGTGAGTATGGGAGGACAGCTCACCTGCTAGTGACAGAGTAATATGAGATGTAGTGAGTAAGTACAGGAGTGCGGCTCACCTGCTAGTGACAGAGTAATATGAGATTGAGTAAGTGAGTATGGGAGTGCGGTTCAATTGCTAGTGACAGAGTAATATGGCATGTAGTGAGTGAGTATGGGAGTTCGGCTCACCTGCTAGATACAGAGTAATCCGAGATGTAGTGAGTGAGTATGGGAGGACGGCTCACCTGCTAGAGACAGAGAAATATGAGATGTAGTGAATGAGTATGGTAGGACGGCTCACCTGCTAGTGACAGAGTAATATGAGATGTAGTGAGTGAGTATGGGAGGACAGCTCACCTGCTAGTGACAGAGTAATATGAGATGTAGTGAGTTAGTACAGGAGTGCAGCTCACCTGCTAGTGACAGAGTAATATGAGATTGAGCGAGTGAGTACAGGAGTACAGCTCACCTGCTATTGACAGAGTAATATGAGATGGAGTAAATGAGTATGGGAGTACGGCTCATCCGCTAGTGACAGAGTAATATGAGATGGAGTGAGTGAGTATGGGAGTATGGCTCACCTGCTAGTGACAGTTTAATATGAGATTGAGTGAGTGAGTATGGGAGTACGGCTCAATTGCTAGTGACAGAGTAATATGATATGTAGTAAGTGAGTATGGGAGGATGGCTCACCTGCTAGAGACAGAGAAATATGAGATGTAGTAAGTGAGTATGGGAGGACGGCTCACCTGCTAGTGACAGAGTAATACGAGATGTAGTGAGTGAGTATGGGAGGGCAGTTCACCTGCTAGTGACAGAGTAATATGAGATGTAGTGAGTGAGTACAGGAGTGCGGCTCACCTGCTAGTGACAGAGTAATATGAGATTGAGTGAGTGAGTATGGGAGTACGGTTTAATTGCTAGTGACAGAGTAATATGACATGTAGTGAGTGAGTATGGGAGTTCGGCTCACCTGCTAGATACAGAGTAATCTGAGATGTAATGGGTGAGTATGGGAGGACGGCTCATCTGCTAGAGACAGAGAAATATGAGATGTAGTGAGTGAGTATGGGAGGACAGCTCACCTGCTAGTGACAGAGTAATTTGAGATGTAGTGAGTGAGTACAGGAGTGCGGCTCACCTGCTAGTGACAGAGTAATATGAGATTGAGCGAGTGAGTACAGGAGTACAGCTCACCTGCTGGTGACAGAGTAATAAGAGATTGAGAGTGCATGGGAGTATGGTTCACCTGCTAGTGACAGAGTAATATGAAATGGAGTGAGTGAGTATGGGAGCATGGCTCACCTGCTAGTGACAAAGTAATTTGAGATGGAGTGAGTGAGTTAGGGTATACGGCTTAGTTGTTTTTGACAGAGTACTATGAGATGGTGAGGGTACAATGAGAGGGTGAGGGTGAGTTTAGGAGTATGGCTCACTTGTAAATGACAGAGTAACATGAGATGGAAAGAGTGAGTAGGGGCATATGGGCATGGCTCACTTATTAGTAACAGAGTAATATGAGTGGAGAAGTGTGGCTCACTGGTTAGAGCAGGCAGACCCTGAAGCAGAGGTCAGACCCGGGACCAGGGTTCAATTCCCGACGCGGCAGGGTCTTGAGCTCAAATGTCCATGGACTCGATAATTCTCGCTTCGGTGCCTGACCTAATCATGGGTTCACACTCTGCAACTCTGGGCATTAAGCTTGCTTAATCTCCACAACGGCCCCCCCGCGGTGGGATGCCTGGCTTTCACCTTGGGGATGCCCTGTAGGGGCTATCTCACAGGGAAAAGCCAGGACGGGTTCCCAAGGCAAGCGCGGAGATACCCCTTCGGGGGTCGATTCAGGCGCTATATAAGAAACATAATAATAATAATAATAATTGAGTGAGTAAGTATGGGAGTACAGGTCACCTATTAGTGACTGAGTAATATGTGATGGAGTAAGTGAGTATGAGAGAATGGCTCTCGTGTTAGTGACAGATTAAGATGAGATGGAGAGAGTGAATATAGGAGTACATCTCATCAGTTAGTAACAGAGTAATATGAAATTGAGTATGTACGGGAGAACAGTTCACTTGTTAGTGGCAGGGTAATATGAGATGGTGAGTTTGGGAGTACTGCTCACCTGTTAGTGACAGAGTAACATGAGATAGAAAGGGTAAGTATGGGCTTAAGTCTCACCTGTAAGAAATAGAGTAAGATGAGATGGAGTGAGTGAGTAAGTACAGGAGTACACTTCACCTATTAGTACAGGGTAATATGCTATGGAGTGAGTGAGCATGGGAGTATGGCTCACCTGTAAGTGACAGAGTAATGTGGAATGGAGTGAGTGAGTGAGTGAGTGAGTGTGGGAGAACATCTCACTTGTTAGTCAGAGAGTACCTTGTAAAAAGGCATATAAAAAGAAGAGGCTGTGATGTATGGCACAGAATCTGTAATAGACAGCATAAGAATTTTGATCGTGGCAAAATGTAACACAAGCCAACAATGTATTTTATTTTCCTTCAAAATATTCAAAAGCATAACTCTAGAAAAAATGGAATCAGGGCACTGTATACAATTAAGCAGCAGAGTAAAAGAGCTGCGGACTGAAAACATGATAAAATATAGCAGAAAAATAACAAAACATGAAGAATAACAGTTGGCCGAGAGAATAACAGATTAGGAACAAATGCAGAAAATATCAACAAACAAAAATAGCCCTACCTCACTGCTAGGATGTTTGCAGTAAGTCTTGGCTCTACAAGGAATTAATAGGAAGTGGCTTGACAAAATAGGTCTGATAGGAAAATGTTATTGTTTAGAATCTGGCAGTCAAGCGTTGTCGATTAGCACTTCGGTAAATCTGGATTCGGTGGAGCCCTGGAGCTTTTGTACCAGAAAATGAATGGCTTCCCCCCCTACTAAAACATACTTTGCATCTCTTGGCTTCACCTTGGACTCTTCGTTATCTCCTATTCCTCACATACACAATATGGCCAAGGTTGCTAAGTTTTCCTCCATTCCTCACTGCAAGTACTTTGTAACTGCTTTCTGATACTGAACTGTTAAAATATCCTTAAAGCCTTAATGGCTCACTAACATTTCAATCTTCCAAAACCAATGTAACTAATTCATATGTAACTGCATTTTTGGAAAAGTGCTCAAATATCGTTTGATGCCCTGGCGCTAATACATTCAAACATACATATAAAAGGCCTGGATTACAGACCAAAAATCCCTGGAAAGAAAACAAGACTTAATTTTGCCAAAATTCAGCATTGAAAATGGCACTTGTGGACCTATTTAGTGATGTGCCCAGAAATCTAGAGAGGAACCAAGCATAAGCATCTGATGGGGCTGGGTTCCACTACAGAAATTTAACCTGGGACCTCAGGTTGATGTCTCTTTTTACCTGCTAAGAAGTGTAAAGGGGAGAAACAATGCATCACAATTTAACCTTCCAAACCAATCAAGACTTAAGGATCACAGACTCCAACTTCAATTTAGGGGGTTCATTACAAAGCCAAAAACAACTGAATATACAAGCACCACAACATGAGGTTGTAGAAATACATGGGAACTAATACAAAGCCGAATCTCCTGATTAATCTGCTCCGGTGAATCATGAAGAGTATAAACAATTCCAAAAATAAAACACATGCAAGGACTGCTCCAACATTTAAGTCAGACTTCATCTATGACTAAAAAGGAAAAGAATTATTAGACTATCCCTACACTATCTCTAAGGTGACATTCGTACTTAGCATTTCCCAGGCAATGTCAATAAAAGGTGTCAGCTTGTGAAGACTTCCTAAGAAGACTATTCACAGAGTAAATCAGAAGCCAAAGTTACAGAGCTCGTTCTAAGAAGCTCCTTAGGTTGATCTCCTAACTCATTCTGTCTCCCTCTACCTCAGAACCCCTCTCTCTCTTCTGCCTCTCTAACGCACCTTCGGACCCTCTTCCCTCGGGGCGCTTTCCCTAATACAAAATATGAAAATGCAGAACATGCCCACAGACCACCTCACTAACGAACCCCTCTCCTAGGTAGTTTTCCACCGTCTTCTCCGTGTGGATTCTGTTGACCTTGATTCCCAGGCCTCCTCAGTGAGAAAGAACACCGGCTCCCAATTATCGCTTCTTTCCTTACATTGTTGCACATCTCCTCCATGCCCACCTCCTAAAACCAAAAGGCATCAGTTCTAACTAACAAAGGCAGCTTTCTCCACCTGCAGCTGAAACGTGAGAACAGAACATCCTTGCATACACGTGAAATTCGCTGACTACCTCTAAATGCGAGAGCACACCAGGGAAAAATACATTTTCAGGCCTACAAAGGTTGGCCAATGTAAGAATAAACTAATAGGCCCTTCATATTCCAACGTGAACATTTCATTCAGGTCTTTACACATCAAATTATACACTTGAGTTAATAATGCTTTACACTACAGCACCTTCAATTCATACACGTTAAACATTTCACATTATTTCTTCGTGCAATCTTCATCTTGGTGCACATTTAAACTAAATGCATTTCATTACACATAAACTTGTCGTCAAGCAATTGCAGCACACTAAAGATTACAATTTCAGGCATGATTGTCATTTCTTTTCTCTTTGCATGGCACAAATAACTTTCTACTGTTTAACATCACATAATTATTACACCACATTGTAATAATCACACTTTAATACAAAACATGAATATGTGCGGGTGCAGGCTATCCATGATTATAATGCACCCCTACAATTTTAGAGCACCATCACGCTCTATCACATCCTGAAGAATGAGTGGAAGAGGACAGCTTAAGCGAAATTCAAAGTACAGATAACCAGGTCTAAAAAAGAATTAATGATAGGAAGAGAGTAGGTAAAAGAAACACTTAAGTCCTCTTTCTGAGTTGGGAGTGAATCCATATTTGGCTGGTATCAGATGTGCAATCAACAATGATGGCCTGTCCCTTCTACGCTCTATGGCGACAGAGATTTTTATATTTTTTTTTATTTTTTGTAGTCAGACAGAGAGTATCCATACACCTTCTATCTGTGTAAAACTGCACTTCGTTGCAAACTAAAAAGATATTATTCAATTAAGTGTGTGTGTGTGTCAGAATTCCCCGCCTATACCCCTGTACCCTCTCTCATACACCAGTGAAAAAAGGGGGGAGGGAAGGTTGACAGTGCCACACGGAAGCAACACCAAGGGGAGGATTCTGACAGGCTGGTACTCGTCTGATTCCTCACTTCTCATCATTGGCTACTGTCAACCCATAAATAAAATGGGAGACCATGGAGCTGATGCCTTAACTTTCATAGAACAAGACTTGAAAAGCGCGTGTGTGTCTACCATCATCTGAAGAGGGAGGCTGGGATCAGAAAGCAAAAGTTAACATAAGTGATAGAAGCTGATAGGGAGTCCAAATTCTTAGATTGGTCTTTGAGAATAGTTTTTAGTGAGTGAGATATCAGATATCAGATGTGAACAAGTAGACTTTACACGTTGTCCAAGAAAATGGTGATTTGGACTCTGTTTTACCTGGACATTTCATTAGGAAAAACCTGTAGATCTATGTGGGTGAAAAAAGGCCTATAAATGAGTGGATCTGTTGTGGAAACTTCCTTTTTCTGAGAGTACAACTCAAAATACCACTGTGCTCACCCACCTAGAATTACTGATGCCTGTGGGATGTAGGAATACCGCATCAACATTCCTGAATATTCCTGATGTGAGTGCCTTAGCTTTAGTGAGATTAGTTTTAAGGGAGAGTGTGGTAAGTCAATACATTTTCAATGTTTCTGATATAGTTTCTCAGGCTATCACTCACAAGTTATGCTACCAATATATTGCAATCATAATCACGGGATACAGTTACAACACATTTTTTTCAACTCATGGTTGTTTACAACGCATGCATTTATAGTGCAGTAACTGTTTAGGGCTGGATAAAGGTCAAAAGTTTAAAAAAAAATACAAACTACAAAAAACGATGTTAAAAAAACACAAGTGTAAAAAGTATGCGTTGTAATGATTTGCGTTGTAAAGTACTTTACTTTGTGGTACATTACTTTGCACTGTAAAGGTATGTGTTGAAATGAATGTGTTATATCGTTCTATGATGTATAAGACTTTGTTTTAACGTCTGTTATTCCACTCACAAAAGACATCCTAAGATACATACAACCTCTAAATGTCTTCCAAACTTCCTTATGCCCATAGATTTATAAAAAAAAATATCTATAAACACAACACATTCATATATGATTAGGTTTCATCAACATACTCTTGAATGGAGATATTTAAGTAAAGATCCAACAATGCAGGTTTAATAACAATAACAATACAGGTGAGAAAAAAATGAGTAAAAAAAACAATACCAAAAATAAAAACACTGCTGGTAGAGCAAGGTCACCCAATCCACTTGTGCCCCCTACCCCTGTCCCTATGCATCTCACTCACTAAAAACTATTCTCAAAGACCAATCTAAGAATTTGGACTCCCTATCAGCTTCTATCACTTATGTTAACTTTTGCTTTCTGATCCCAGCCTCCCTCTTCAGATGATGGTAGACACACACGTGCTTTTCAAGTCTTGTTCTATGAAAGTTAAGGCATCAGCTCCATGGTCCGCTCAGAGATTGCATATGCACCATTTGAAGACAGGATAAGAAACAGTGTCAGTGCATGAAAAAGCTGCATGCAGACAACTTGGAGTTTAAGGCAACCTACTATACCAACATCATTATTGAGGTCTCAGTCAGGGTTCAAAGTGTTTATTGCGGGACCACTAATTACTTTAGAATGAATCTAAGGAGATCAATGTAAGGGTAACTCTTTTCTGGACTCTATTTTTTTAAAATTCTTGCTCCATTAGCATCAAATTATAGACGCCATTTTAATCTGATGTTTATTTTGTGTTAGCCTTTGGATGGCAGTGTTGCTTTATCTACAAGCATGTATTTTTCCTATCTGAAATTGCACCCATACTTTTTGGTGTATATATATCTTACTTAATTTAACATAAGTAATTAGCAGGGGTGAGATTGCAGTGCTTGTCTTTTAACTTTCCCATACTCACTTTTGTCTTATCCTTAACCTATATATTCATTGTAATCCTTAATCAAGTTTATTTAATCTGTTTGCCCCTTTATTTGCACTTAACGTTTTAGTTTTCACCTGCACAGTGGTTGCGATGTGCTAGTAAAATCTATTGTATTGTAAAAAAAAACCTTAAAAGAGACTTTGAGCCAACCCATCACTAACTTTTACTTACTATTAGTAGGCTCCCACATCACTCTTTTTTTCACTGCTTCCAATTAGTCAGTGCTTTTCTTTACCTTTGGCTTCCTCCTGGGCTTAGAGTCTTCATCCTTGCCATGGAGCATGGACCAGGTACAGCTTCTTGTGGCCAGTGTCCTTCCACTGTTCTCAGGCTCCTGCAGGTACTATTTATTTTTCTTTTCGGCATGCACTCTAAGAGAGTGCTTGCATTTGCACTCACTCGCTTTCACACCCGCCCTTCTCTTACTCTCTGTGGTGTCACCCTCTCACCGCCCTCCACCCACCATGCAGTCTTTTTATGCTGTTCATTCTTTTTAACCTGTTCCGTGCTCGTGACGGCTGCTGGCCAACGTGAGCACTACCTTCCGGGAGCTGCGCATGACCAACAGCCGACGCAGCCCCGCCCACTGGGTAGGACGCCCGCACCGCGGCTGAATGTCCGCTGTGGTAAATGGGTTAAAATATAACTCACCCCATCATCCTCCTCCCACTACCGATTCTTTGTTCCTCACCCTCTTGTTGTTTGCCAACCCCAATCACAGTACTGTGTTAAGACATAATGCACAGCAGCAAGAGGTGCTGTGCAACATGGTTTGAAGTAAATAAAAACAAAGCGCTTTGTTTTTATACTTTAAGCCATGTTGCCAGCAGCCCACTCTGCTGGCTATACAACATCTATAAAAAACACATTAACAAAGCCAAATACCTCACATAGATGTATTAGGCTTTGTTAAAGTTTCTTCTAAAAATGTTGCACAGCAGCACATGCTTCTGTTCAACATGGCTGAAAGTACACAAAACAGCTTTATAATGCAGTCAATGCTGGCCGTGATAGAACTTTGTTTTTAATCACTTTGAGCCATGTTGCACAGCAGCCCGCGATGCAGTGCCAACATCTTTAAAACAGTGCCAACGCCAATAGGTCTCGCACGGATTAAACCTATTGGCTTGACCAATGCTTGTTTGCTATTTCAGTGGAATTAACAAAAGAATTTCTCGTAGAAACGAAACCAATATTCACACGTCGTCTTTTTATGATTGAATGCTTTACTGAAATAAAGGATATATAACAACAAGGTGACATCAGTAGAGAAACAAGAACAAATTGTAGAGGAAAAATATATGGAAAAAAACAAAGACTACTGATGACAACACTAGGGGCCTGATGTATCAAAGGGTTTTACCCATTCTGTGTGTATGGGAAAATGTGTTGATACATATGGCCCTAGGAATCTAAGCATTTTCTAAAAATTTTAGAGGGAGGGAGAAAGGGGGAAATAGAAACCATGTTATTACAAGTCATGCTTATATAAAAGTATCAGGAGATAAAACAATTGCACAATAACAGGAAAAAGGTATACTATATGTAAAAAATCTTATAATACAACTAAAACTGTGAACTGTAGGTAATAATACTGTAGGCGAGAGTAATAATCCTTCAAGGAGGTTTAACATTTTCGGAGGAAAGGGAAGTGTAGCTCCTTTTGGCAGATTGACCTAAGTATATGGTAAGGGGTAACCAATAGAGTTCAACATTGCGAGGGGGTTTACAGGAGGAGGCAAAGGTCTATGGAAATTGCATAGTAAGTTCCACCAACAACGTGTGGAAACTTTGGTAAGGGACTTCCAATTCGAGGCAATATGTTGAAACGCAAGTGCCAGCATGAGATCAAAAAGACCAAGTGAGTGTGACGGGAGATTTCAAGATTCCGAGAGACTCCCCAAAAACACAAGGGTATTGGAGTAAGGAACAGAGAGTGTAAAAATGCGTGAAATGTAAGACCAGACCTGCTGCCAGAATACTGCTACAGAAGGACAGAAAAAGAAAAGGTGAAGAAGATCAGCATCAGGTGCATTACATGTCCAGCAATTAGAATTGGAGAAAGAAGGAAAGCGAGAGAGAGAAAGGGGAGAAAGATAGAGTCTATGATAAAGGAAAAATATGGATTGAGTAAGGGAAGCAGAACGAGAAGTCTTCAGCGTTTTAGACCATAATTTATCCCAGATAGGAACAGGCCATGAGCAACCGAAATCTGTTTCCCAAGAGAGCTCCAGTTTAGTTTTGGGACGTACCGGGTCGGGGCAGAGAAGAAACGGTAAATAAGAGAAGCTATAGGAAGAGTGGCAAGTATGGCGAGAAGAGGGGAAGGAGAGAGAGGCGAAACGGAAGAGGGGAGAGAATAATAACGGTCTAGGATATTTTCCATAAGAATATAATATTTCTGGGAGAACGATTGAGGGCAACGAAACTGCCTTTGAAATTGGGTGAAGGAGCAAGGTGACAAGCCGTCAAAGAGTTGATGAACCCAAATAATACCTTTGGACCTCCAAGAAGACCAGGCAATAGGTCTATTCTTTAGCAGAATAAGCGAATTATACCAGATGGGTGAGAGCAAGAAAGAATCACGAGATAAAGACAATGGGGAAAGTAAGGGTTTCAAAAGAGAAGAAGTATGTTTAAATAGAGGGGGAAGAGTATGAGGAGATTTAGTAGTAAAACGAAGTACATATTGAAAGGAAAAGGGCAGTAATAAAGAATGTTCAACATGGAGCCAGAGGGGGGAAAAGGGAGACAGCTCAGACGATAACCATCTAGAGGCCTGACGCAAAGAAAAGGATTTGTGAAAAAAGACGAAAATCAGTAAAATTAACACCTCCATTTGATTTGACCTTGCGGAGAGCTGACAAAGATATCCTAGCTTCTTTCTGTTTCCAAAGAAATTTAGACCAAACAGAATCAGTACGATTGAAATAAAGAGCCGGAATATGAACGGGAAGCATAGAGAGCATATAAATAAGAATAGGAGCAATCATAATTTTAATAGAATCAAGACGACCTCACCAAGAGAGAAATAAGGGATTCCAGGAAGAAAACAATTGTTCTATTCTAGAAATAACTGCAGACATGTTTAATTTGATAGAAGATGAAATAGAATTAGAGAATAGAACACCAAGATATTTTATTTTAGTACTATTCCAGGCAAAACCCGTAGAAGAGAAGAAATGCGGGAGACAAAATGTAGTTAATGGGAGAATTTCTGTTTTATCAGAATTAATTTTATATCCTGAGACAAGAGAAAACTTTTCAAATTCAGCTAATAAAGAAGGGACAGAGGATTCTGGATCTGAAATGACTAAAAAGAATGTCATCGGCATAAGCAGAGAGCTTTAGCTGGTGATCCCCATATGGGAAACCAGAAATGGAAGAATTGTTACGAATAGAGGAAAGAAAAGGTTCAAGAGCTAACACAAAAAGAAGAGGGGAAAGAGGACAACCCTGACGAACCCCAAGTTGAAGTGTAAAAGAAGAGGTAAGTTGACCATTAACTAGGACTGAGACTTTGGGCATGGAGTATATCAAAGAAGTAAAAGAAATACATCTGGGGCCAAAACAATGCCATTTTAGGGAGGCAAGTAAAAAAGACCAGTCAACCCTATCAAAAGCTTTTTCAGCATCCACTGAAATAGCTGCCAAAGGAATACAGAGAGAAGAAGCTTTATTTAACCCCTTCGATGCTCATGACGAGCTCAGCTCGTCATGAGGCACAGTGGAGCTGTGCTGATGATGAGCTGAGCTCGTCATGAACAGTGGGAGTCATGAAATATCAGCACAGGAGGAAAATATCACTAGCAGCGAAGGTGTTAAAACATTGAGGAAAAGTCTAGAGTTATCAGAAGTAAGACGACCCTTAACAAAACCGCACTGTTCTTTCCCAATGAGGTGTGGCATGAAGGGATCAAGACGCAGTGCGAGCAATTTAGCAAAAAGTTTATAGTCCACATTAACTAATGAGATTGGTCGATAATTTGTACAAAATTTGGGATCACGGCATTCCTTGGGAATAAGACAAATAGTAGCATCTTGAAAGGAACCCTGGGCGAGACCAGAAGAACAAAACGATTGGAAAAGAAAAAAGAGTTTGGGTAGTAAAAGGTCAGAAAAATGTAAATAAAACTCAACCGGAAAGCCGTCAGGGCCTGGTGTTTTGCCCTTAGTAAGAGAGGACAACGCAGTGGAAATTTCGTGCAGGGAAAAATCTACTTCAATGTCTGAGAATTGAAGTTGAGAAGTATCAGGCTTGGGTAATTCATCAAAATAAGACTGAAGAAGAGCCGGCGTAGGAGGAGCTTCCGGAGTATATAAAGATTCATAAAAGGACTGAAATTGGTCTAGAATTTCCTTATCCGTGTGAAGGAGAGCGTTGGTAGGGGAATAAATGGATTCAATAAAAGTACGCTCTTTGCGAGATTTAAGATAGTTAGCAAGGAGTTTGCCTGATTTATTACGGCCGTCGTAATAACGTGCACTACTGCGAAGGAGAAAGGAAGAAGCCGAGTCACTAGTGAGTTTATTGAATGCAATCTTGGCCTGAAGAAGCTCAGAGGACATGCAATTGGGGGTAGATGTTTAAAACTGATGTTCCAAGGTTTTGATATGGGCTAAAGCAACTTTCCGCTTTTGAAGAAACTTTTTCTTTTTCTTAGATACAAAGTCAATAATGAAACCGCGGCTGTAGCTTTGAAGGAGTCCCAAAGGATGTGAGGGGAGATGTGAGGATCAGAATTAAGTTGGAAAAATTCATTAGTAAAAGAACGGAAGGAAGAGGAAAAATTAGGATCAGTAAGTAGGGAGGAGTTAAAACGCCAACAAGAGGATTTAGGAAGAGGGGGAAGCAAGTCAAAGTCTGTAACAATAGGAGCGTGGTCCGAAATTACGATAGGTTCGATAGAGGAAGACAAAAGGTTTTGAGATAAGGAAGAGGAGAGAAAAATATAATCTAGACGAGAAAAAGAGGCATGTGGGGAGAGAAGAAGGAAAAGTCTAAGGTATCTGGATGAGTGAGTCTCCAAGAGTCAGAAAGATGTGCTTGTGAGATAGTGTCCAAAAACTGTTTATGAGGTTTGTGAGGTACAAAACGGATAGAAGATTTGCGATCCAAGAAGGGATCAACTATCTGATTGCAATCGCCCCCTAAAAGGAAAAAATCATCTTGATATTGAATACATTTGCTAGTGATTATTGGCCAAAAGGAAGGATCAAAGTTAGTGGGACCATAAACATTAAACACAATAATAGGTTTTCCATTGATAAGCAGCTTAGCTAAAACCCAACAACCCTCAGTATCCTTTTCTTCTAATAGGACCTTACATTTGAGTCTTTATGAATTAAAACAGCAACCCCATTTTTTTTGTGATTTGACGGAAAAAATAAAACAGTACCAACCCAATTTATTTTTAATTTTAAAGATTCATGGTCAGAGAGGTGAGTTTCCTGGAGAAGGACAATATCGGGATTATAAGAGGATAAATGAGAGAGTACTCTCTGCCGCTTAATAGGATTACTAAAACCTTTCACATTCCATGAAACAACTCTAAATGTTTAAACAGAATAAACATGACAAATTAAAAGAGTGCAAAAGAATAAGCAATTATTAACCAACTAGAGCATGAAAGAGAGAGAAAGGAAAGAATGGAAGAAAGAGGATAGGGAAGGGTGAGGAAAAAATGAGATAGGAAAGAGAAAAGAGAGGTAGAGAAGCAAAAGGGAAGAGATAGACAGAAGAGACAGTACAAATCCAAAAGGATGACTGCAAAAAACATACCTGAAGGGGAAATACGAAAGGGAGAAAAGGGGATTGCGACACTCAACAAGATGAACCAGCCAAGGAGCAGGGACATAACCGCACCGGGACATCATAGAACCACAAGATTGAAATAATAACAAGCACTGGCGTTGCCAATAGGTCTCGCAGTAGGAAAGTTGGAGCAATTACAATTGCAAATAACAATGCCTTTTATTTTTGTTTTCATTTTAAAAACATGAAGGGCTTTGTCATTTACAAAACCAATAGCTCCAACTTTCCTACTGCGAGACCTATTGTGCACTCCACAGTGTGGGTGTGAGTGGCGTTGCATGGGTGAGTGGCGTTGCGTGGGTGAGTGGCGTTGTGTGTGTGAGTGGCGTTGCATGTGTGAGTGGCGTTGCGTGTGTGAGTGGCGTTGGGTGTGTGAGTGGCGTTGCGTGTGTGAGTGGCGTTGCGTGTGTGAGTGGTGTTGCATGTGTGAGTGGCGTTGCATGTGTGAGTGGCGTTGCATGTGTGAGTGACGTTGCATGTGTGAGTGGCGTTGCGTGTGTGAGTGGCGTTGCGTGTGTGAGTGGCGTTGCGTGTGTGAGTGGCGTTGCATGGGTGAGTGGCGTTGCGTGGGTGAGTGGCGTTGCATGGGTGAGTGGCGTTGCATGTGTGAGTGGCGTTGCATGTGTGAGTGGCATTGCGTGTGTGAGTGGCGTTGCGTGTGTGAGTGGCGTTGCATGTGCGAGTGGCGTTGCATGTGTGAGTGGCATTGCGTGTGTGAGTGGCGTTGCGTGTGTGAGTGGCGTTGCATGTGTGAGTGGGGTTGCATGTGAGTGGGGTTGCGTGTGTGAGTGGCGTTGCATGTGTGAGTGGCATTGCGTGAGTGAGTTGCGTTGCGTGTGTGAGTGGTGTTGCTTTGTGTGAGTGGCGTTGCGTGGATGAGTGGCGTTGCATGTGTGAGTGTTGTTGCGTGGGTGAGTGGCGTTGCGTGTGTGAGTGGCGTTGCGTGTGTGAGTGGCGTTGCGTGTGTGAGTGGTGTTGCGTGTGTGAGTGGCGTTGCATGTGTGAGTGGCGTTGCGTGTGTGAGTGTCGTTGCGTGTGTGAGTGGCATTGTGTGGGTGAGTGGCGTTGCGTGGGTGAGTGGCGTTGCGTGGGTGAGTCGCGTTGCGTGGGTGAGTCGCATTGCGTGGGTGAGTGGCAAGTTGGAAGTTCGGTGGTATTATATTTACATAAGGCAGAGTGAAGTTCCCTCCTAATTCTGGCATATAAACATATATTCCCAGCATAGGTTTTATTTCAAATGCAGTGCTACGATGAATGAGCACCAGGTCTGCTGGTGTTTCGAAAACACTGGCTGATTGAGTCTTGGTGTCAAAAACAACTGTGTAAGATGCTAATAATTTAATTCACTTGTGGTGGGTGCTGCACAGATGATGAGACAACAACAAATACACGTCTGCGAAGAATAAAGCTCTAGAAAGACCCTGAAAAGAGAGTCAGCTTCTTCAGCACAGCAAAGGACAGTTGACTTCCCCACACTGGCAGATCTTCAGGCACCGCCGACTAAGGGGTCATTCAGCTGCTGCTGCAGGAGTATACGAAAGACATCCCTGCCTGCTTCAGAATACTACCAGGGAACCCTTGTACTCGGATCTCTCTTTGGAGAAATCAAAGGCACAAACTGATCACGGTGAAACATCCTTGGCGAGCACGAGAACAAGATGAAATCGAGTCAGAGACCTTGGGGAAAATAAGCTCTTGGCATTGCTAAGATTAGGGGGGAGGAAGAGAAATGTGGCTCGGGAGCAAATGGTAACGAGCGCGTGAATGGGAAGAGCCGTGGGAGGTGGGAGGGGAAGTCGGAAAGTGTGAAGTGCAGGTGGGGGGCGGGGAGTGGAGCCTTTGAAGTGTGTGGCTTTCATGTGGAGTTCTGGGTGGGGTGCAGCCTGCGTGAGGAGGTGGTTGGTGTGGTTGATGCATAGATACCGGCCTCTATCTGGTTGGTAGGTGTGCAGGCAGGTGCAGGTGTAATGAAATCGTATGTGGCCGTGTCCCTGCCTACCTACTCTGCAAATCGGAATGGCCCGAGGGTGGGGAGTGTGGGCCTGGAGGGGTTTGCCGGTGATGGGCAGATGAGTCACTGCTGTGGATGAGCTGTGCCAGCGTCCCGGAGATACGCATTAACCCTTCACTGCCCAGGGCTGCACGAGGAGGATACTGCCAGTAGCGGGAGGCTGCGAGAGTGGATAGCAGTAGAGAATCGAGGTCTGCTGCGGGGGCACTCAGTGGTGGGCGAGGGGAAGTTGAAAGTTCTGCGCAGCACGCGTGCCTCCGCCTCGAAGCGCTTCCTGCCCTCGGGCAGGCTGTGATTTGTCCCCGTCACGCGCTCTGGCCCTGGTCTCGGGAAGGCCCGGTATGAATGGATAGGAGGAGGGCACTGTCACAGGCTTGTGAATGGACCTATCGATTATCAGTGACGCTGCGTGTGCTGACGTCTGGCACTGCTTCATTCACCCTGTAGAGCGGTCTCGCGGCTCGACGTGGTGCATCCCGCGCACTCACGTCTGAGGAGCGCCAAGAACAGTCAATCAATGCGAGCTATGGAAACCCTGGAAGCAGCAATGATCTAGGTATTGAGTCTGCACTACACACACGCAGCTGTGCGCGCAAGAACAATGCCACAGTCCTGCCCCCGCCCAAGTCTCTGATGGTAATAAAGAGTTGAAATGAATCCATATTTCTTTAGTTTTCCATGCCCGTCTTGCATGGTAGGGTGGTGATAGCTACACAGTCCTGCCCCCGCCCAAGTCTCTGATGGTAATAAAGAGTTAAAATGAATCCATATTTCTTTAGTTTTCCATGCCCATCTTGCATGGTAGGGTGGCGATAGCTACACAGTCCTGCCCCCGCATAAGTCTCTGATGGTAATAAAGAGTAGAAATGAATCCATATTTCTTTAGTTTTCCATGCCCGTCTTGCATGGTAGGGTGGTGATAGCTACCCATTCCCCCTGACGGTTGTAAGTCTGAGAACTGTGCTGGCAGAGGCTGACGGGTGACATATTCTGAACCCCAGGAAGCCGCTCTCAGGGCAAGGCTGTGTTTGCGGGGAGAGAGAGGGGATGTGCTGGTGTGGGAGGGGGGAGGTGCTGGTGTGGGAGGAGTGCTGCTAGGGCAAGGCTGTGTTTGCGGGGAGAGAGAGGGGAGGTGCTGGTGTGGGAGGGGGAGGTGCTGGTGTGGGAGGAGTGCTGCTAGGGCAAGGCTGTGTTTGCGGGGAGAGAGAGGGGAGGTGCTGGTGTGGGAGGGGGAGGTGCTGGTGTGGGAGGAGTGCTGCTAGGGCAAGGCTGTGTTTGCGGGTAGAGAGAGGGGAGGTGCTGGTGTGGGAGGGGGGAGGTGCTGGTGTGGGAGGAGTGCTGCTAGGGCAAGGCTGTGTTTGCGGGGAGAGAGGGGAGGTGCTGGTGTGGGAGGGGGGAGTTGCTGGTGTGGGAGGAGTGCTGCTAGGGGAGGAGAAGCCCTGGCCGTGAATGCGCGTGCATGTTTGCTCACGTGATTCACGTGAACTGCAAGAAAACCGCGGGGCTGAAAGCCCTTGGTTTGAAGAGGATTTTGCCGACTTGAATTCTCCCCATTTCCCATTCCTGCGGAATAGTAAAGGTGAGACCTAAAAAACACATCTGTGGAAGGGGAGAAAAATAGTTAGAAGCAATATCAGGACAACAAAATACATTCTGAAGATTACAACAATCAGTACAACAAAAGATGACAACAAGAACAAATAAAACAAACAGCAATCAAATTAAATACAACAATCTCAAGGAGGGTAGAAGAGAAAGGAAGCACTGCAGCGAAGAAAGAGAACCTGGAGCCAAGTATAGAGTATCATAAAGCATTTCAAACTATTCAGCCATTTGACGAGGAAAAAGTGTCCATGCCGCCGCCATTTTGTAGAAGAATGAAATTCCTAAGTTCACCAGGATCCTGAAAAGTCCAAGTTTTATTCTGATGTGTGACCTTAAAAATGCAGGGGTGGAACAGGCCATATCGTGCCCCAAGGGAGCGCAGAGATGGGCGAAGAGAGAGGAATTCCTTCCGTTGTGTTGCGGTAGCATTGGAGACATCTTGAGCAAGGAATACTCGTTGACCCAACCAGGAGACTTGACGTTTGGTTCTGGCAGCCGAAAGGACAGAAAGTAGATCCGTGAATTTCAGAAAAAGGATAATGACCCCACGTGGTTTCGTAGAAGCAGCTGAGCGAGGACCAAGTCTATGGGCTCTTTGAATACTGAGAGCAGTGGATGGTAGCATGTCTAGGAGTTTCGGGAGGAAGAAGGTAAAGAAAGTCACCAGGTCATCTCCCTCCAAGGATTCTGGCAGGCCATAAATACGAAGGTTGTTCCTCCTGTTCCGGTTTTCCAAATCCTCTGTATGCTGTTGGAGGGAAAGGACAGTCTTCTCTAGAGAGGAGATACGCTGTGAATTAGATTGAATATCAGGAACTTGCTGTTCAACTAAAGTGATTCGGGCGTCCATGACTGACCATTTTTCTTTCAATAGTTGCATGTCCTTACTTGTTTCTTCAATAAATGGACGCAAGGCGCGTATCTCCTCTAGAATCAGATCCGTGGAAGCGGATGTTGATGGCTTGTCAGGGGAGGGAGGATCCTGCTTAAGGCGCTTGGAAGAGGATGCAGGAGGTGAAGACTTGTTTGAGACAGCCTGTGTGACTGAAGAACGGTGAGGAGCCGAGCCAGCCATTATTGGTGTTGAAGCAGGAATACACAATTGTGCCGAGGATGACGTTGGAAGAGACTTGGAGGGAACGAAAATAAATTTTGGCTTGCGCAATTTGACGATATGCACAAAGTACGAATAAGTTCCTGAAGGCCGCGTGAAGTAGACACGTAGAGGTGCTTACACATGAACAAAGCTCAGCAGTCTTGGGTTATGAGTGAGCGAGAGTCCAAACAAACATTATTCCTGTATAGAGTAGCATGGATCCAAGTATTAGTCAGTAGAGGTAGAGCTACTATGGAAGCAACAGTCACAGGAAATTGCTATAGAAGAGGAGGGAGTATTAATGAATGAATGAAGAACTCTCCGTTATCAGCAGCAGAAGAGGCAAGTATCAGTTGGAGGCAGAAGAAAGAAAGAAGTAGGTGCGAAGCGTGAAACTGAGAGCAGCGACATTGTGCAATGGGCAGTCAAATGTGGTAATAAATGAAACAAACATTGACATTTTGAAGTGTATCAGTTGAGGACGTAGTTGAAAGTTAATAAAGGCAGCGCAAAGTAAATATGGCGTATATATCACAGTATTACTGCAGTGCTGGTACATAGGTGGCAGGACAGCAGAAAAATCACTTCAATAATAACGATAAAGTAGCCAGGCATAGAATAAACAGCTGCGTTGATATGTGGTAAATACAGGGAGTCTCTGCAGCACAACGTTCAAATAATGCACAGAAAATGAGCAGAAAAAGGCACTCCTGCATGTTATGGCACGTTAACAAAATCAATTCACTTGAAAAAGGTCAGCAGCGCGTGAAGGAATGAAGAAATAATAACCTCCCAAGGCAGAAAGCATCATACTGAATATGGTCAAGAGGCGGTGGCTCATTCCAGAAAACAGCATTTATAAACTGCTAATGTAGTGATAAATGTCTTATGACTGCAGTTATTTCAAGTATTAATGCTGTAAAGATGAATGCAGGTCATGACAGGAAGTTTCACTGAATGACATTGGCACCTGCTTCAGTAAGACGTCATAATTGTGTGTAAAATAATTATGTATACACAAGCCCCAAAGTCATGGGCACGGTGTATACAGTTCTCACCAACGCTAAATATCGCTGGAAACGGTCCCAGGCATCGACCCTCACAGCGTGGAGCCCACGGTGGCGTCGTCAAAGAAAGAGCGCGAAATGCCGGTGGCCCGTTTCGTGAAGGGAAACGGGTCTCGGCCGCAGGTCAGCGCTCTGAAGTCACCAGAGTCTGAAAATTCCTCCAAATGATGCCGCTCGCATTCCAACAACTTTTCCTGTTGCCCTGCAGCGACGGGGAAGGCAGGAAGCTGGAAGAAATACCGAAGGCTGTCCCGGCGTAGCAGAGACCCTGCACTCGGCGGCCATCTCGAACGGCGCCGTAGCCACGCCCCTCACACGTCGTCTTTAATAAAAGCAGAAACGTCTTCAAGGTAATGAAAACATGTGTCATCCTCAGACTGGACCAACCTCTCAAATACTGCAAATAAAAGTGTACTGGCATCAACTTTTTTAAAGAGGTCAACAAAATCCAAATTGATGACACAAAAACAGCAGCAGCCATCACCCATATAATACCACACTCAAACAACCAATGCTTCCAATAAATTATGCAAAGGATTCTTCTGAACTTTGATGTAGCTGGTGATGGTCTATGAAGTCCCAAGATGGGCGTGCACCCAGAATAACACCGCCAGAATATGGACGGAACACAATCTAGGACGGAATATCAAAAATAAAATGTCGACTGATATGTAAATCATACCCAACTCCACATATATGTATCTACATGGTATACTTGTCTTCAAGCTACGTAGAATCGTAAATCCATAGTTCGCTTTATGCACTTACCTTTCAATATTTTGTCCCTCGATATTCTGTTCTCCGATAATCTGCCCTCAATATTGTGACCTCTATATTACACCACGATATCTACGCCACAATATTTTAGGGGTCGATATTCCGCAATACAATCTCTTTTAAATCTAAACATGACGGCAGTAAATCTATGCTCACCTGTTTCAGATCTGATTCAGACCTGTTAGAAGCTCTTTTAGCCCCTAACTCTAGTAGCCTGATCCAATTGCTCCCCAGTAGTAGTACCTACTACAATCAGAGTTGCAGTGTGTGGAGGGTGTGCATGAGGGTGTTTGTGGGTGAGGTGTGAGGGTCCTTTCCTGGCCAGATGATGAGGTGTTGAAACACTGCCATGTGATTCTATTGCCTTCTGCAGGTGCCCATGAGACACCAGCACCTTAATACAAGTAAGTCTTGTGCTGGACAATGAATACAAAACAGAGATCAGAACTGAAGGGAACAGAGAAGCGCGTGCATATTGCATTAAGGCAAAGGCACAGCTGTGACGTCCAGATTAGTAATGTATGCCCCCAGGTCAAGGTGAGGGCGTAACATTTGTATTAAATGTTAAACATAGGGCGGTTGCTTGTTTCACAGACTTGACTCACCCTTATAATGTCAGACTTTGAAAGTGAAGAGAAGGTCAATGTGTGACGAAGAGTCCCAGTCAGTTATCAGAGCATTTTACCAACTCAAGTGAGATACAAGTCGGACTGCACACCTTCCTTGTTTGAATGGAAGTACAGACCAAAACATGCTTCCATGTTGTCATCACGTTCTGCACCTGCTCTGCCTGCATAATAAGGTAACCATTAGCATAGCCGACTGGAGAGAGGGCACATCTCCAGCAGGGGTCAGGCAACGATTGTGACATGAGATTGAATTGTTTTGAAGAAGGTATACAAGTCCTAGTGAAAAACAAACAAGCATTTGCAATGCAATAGGTCTCGCATTTGCGAGAGTTTAAGCAATTGGCATTGTAAATAACAATACCTTTTATTCATCTGTTTTAAAAACCATCTCATAATTTATTTATTTATTTTATTTTATTTAACATTTGTAAGGCGCAATGAATCATCCCCAGGGGGATCTCTCGGCGCCCGGCAATACAGAGAAAACAGGACTATTGGCCGGCCTAGGCTCCTACAACAGCAGGTCTTTAGGCTCTTTTTGAAGTAAACCAGGGATGTACAGCCCCGCAATGCTTCGGTAGCGTGTTCCAGTGGAAGGGGGCCAGATGTGAAAAAGCCCGCCCTCCTATTCTCACTTTGTTGATTTTGCACGGGGCTAAGACATTTTGGTTACTGGATCTTAATTGACACCCGGCACATATGCTCTTACCTTCTTTTTTAATTATGCCGGACCCAGGCCTTGCCTTGCCTTGAACACCGGGATCAAAAGTTTAAAGACTGCTCTCTTCTTAACCCTTTCGATGCTGATGACGAGCTCAGCTCGTCATGATGCACGGTTGAGCTGTGCTGATGACGAGCTGAGCTCGTCATGAACAATGGGAAACAGTGGCCTGCAGCACAGGACGGGAAAACACCTAGCAGCCAAGGTGTTAATAGGCAGCCAATGTACTGACTGCAGCAGGGGGCGGGACAGGGTGCGTCTAGGTTTGTTCAAAGCCATTCTAGCTGCGGTGTTCTGCAGTACCTGGAGCCTAGAGAACAGTTCTTCTCTGGTCCGACCAATAGGGAATTCCCATAGTCCAGCCTACTCACAATCAATGCCTGAATGAGAGTCTTTCTTGCATCCAGAGGAATCCAAGGAAAAACTTTCCTTTGCATTTTCAAGATCCCAAAACAGGAGCTAGATGGTGACTTTACATGATCTTCAAAAGATAGCTTGCTATCCAGAAGGACTCCCAGATTCCTGGCCTGCTTTGTGGGGGAGGGAGAATCCCCCAGTTCCGAAGGCCACAACTCTGGAGTCCATAGTTCTTCCGCCTTTCCAAAGAGGAGAATCTCCATCTTGTTGGAGTTTAGGTGGAAAAAATTGCCCCTTAGCCAAGCCACAATGTCTAACAAACAGGTCCTAAACTTCGTTCTAGTGACCACAGGATCCGAATCAAACGGAATAATCACCTGTGTGTCGTCTGCATATGAGATCGTCTTGAATCCAGATGACCTTATAATAGCAGACAATGGAGCCATGTATATGTTGAACAAAGTTGGGCTTAGGATGGAGCCCTGCGGCACCCCCTTGTCCACTAGGGTGGTTGCTGACAGAAATGGCTCTAGTTTGACCCGCTGAGATCTCCTTAACAGAAAGCTTTCCAACCATGCCAGAGGTTGCCCCTCGACACCAATATCCTGTAATCGCCAAAGCAGGATGGATTGGGAGATGGTGTCGAAGGCCACCGATAGATCTAACAATACCAGCATAGTAGGAGTCCCTTTATCTAGGGACATTCTGATTATGTCAGTCACTTCCATCAGGGCTGCCTCCGTGCTGTGTCCAGCTCGGAGGCCCGATTGAGCGGGATCTAATAATTGGTTCTGCTCCAGATAGCTTGTCAATTGTTGGTTAATCAACTTCTCCATAAACCTTTGCACAGCAAGGCAGAAGGCATATTGGCCTGTAGTTCTTCATTTCTAACGGAACGGCTGATGTTTTTTTTATGAGCGGTCTGATCCCAGCGTTCTTCCACTTATCTGGGAAGGTGGCCGTGTCTACGGAGATGTTACATATGTCCCCCAGTGAAGGAGCTAAGGTAGTGGCCAAAGCTGCCATGACAAAAGGAGGGGCACAATCCAATTCTGCTCCTGACTTGGTTGCTGCCAGAGCCACTCTTATTTGCTCCGTTGTGATGGTGGAAAAGGAGTCTAACTTGGGTAGAGAGGGGATCCTCGCCCTCGGGTTGGGTAGCTTTATACTCTCTCCTCCCCCCAGAGAATTATAGATAATGCCTATCTTTTCTCTGAAGTGGGTGGCCACCTTATCACATAGATCTTGTGTATGTGGGACGCTTGAACTGCTTACAGAGGGATTTGTAAATTCTTTTAATATTGCAAACAATTCCTTGGAGGAATTATTTCCTTCCCTAATCCTCCTGCACAGATGTTTTCTCTCCTGGTGGTTTTACAATGGCCTAAATAGGCTCTGCGTGCCTCGTTATAAGCCTGCTTGTCCTCAGCACATTTAGTTCTTCTCCATTTTCTTTCCCGCCCCCTACACCGACCTTTCTCCTCCTTCAATTCTACCAAGTACCATGGAGCAGGTATTCGCTTCTCCTTAAGTTTTACTGTTTAGGTCGAGTAATTTATTACTCAAAACTATTGTGTTGAAACCAACTCTTAAAACCAAGGGCTTTGGGAGACGGATAACACACAGTGCATGTGCCCGTGCACGCGCTTTTCTCCCGAGCCTCGGCATCACACTTCAAAGGAATTCCTTCCGCTCCTTATCTCCTCAGGCACTTAGCGTCTACGTGTGTCTCCCAGGCTCCTCACAGTGCCATATGTCCTCAGGGCATCACACTTCTAACGCGAACGACCGTCTGCTCCCTGGAATGCTGGCATGGTTGCCCAGTGCTGCCTGATCTTCTTCAAAGGCAGCTTGTAACCCGAGCTGCCCTCTGCCTTTGCATTCTGAACTCTTTCTTGGATTTCAAACACAGTCCATAGTGCTTCCTTCTACCTTTCACCAGGCACACACACACAACACCTGCCCTCAGTGCATGCTTGCACCAGGCACACACACACACACACACCACCAGCCATCAGTGCACGCTTTCACCAGGCATACACACCACCTGCCGTCAGTGCACGCTTTCACCAGGCACACACACCACCGGCTGTCAGTGCACGCTTTCACCAGGCACACACACACACCACCAGCCATCAGTGCACGCTTTCACCAGGCATTCACACCACCGCCCGTCAGTGCACGCTTTCACCTGGCACACACACACACACACCACCAGCCATCAGTGCATGATTTCACCAGGCATACACACCACCGGCCATCAGTGCACACTCTCACCAGGCACAGACACCATCAGTCATCAGTGCACGCATTCACTAGGCATACACACCACCGGCCGTCAGTGCACGCTTTCACCAGGCACACACACACACCACCAGCCATCAGTGCACGCTTCCACCAGGCATACACACCACCGGCCCTCAGTGCACACTCTCACTAGGCACAGACACCATCAGCCATCAGTGCACACATTCACCTGGCATACACACCACCGCCGTCAGTGCACGGTTTCACCAGGCACACACACACACCACCAGCCATCAGTGCACACTTTCACCAGGCATACACACTACCGGTCGTCAGTGCACGCTTTCACCAGGCACACACACACACACCACCAGCCATCAGTGCATGCTTTCACCAGGCATACACACCACCGGCCGTCAGTGCACACTCTCAACAGGCACAGACACCATCAGTCATCAGTGCACGCTTTCACTGGGCATACACACCACCGGCGTCAGTGCACGCTTTCACCAGGCACACACACACACCACCAGCCATCAGTGCACGCTTCCACCAGGCATACACACCACCGGCCCTCAGTGCACACTCTCACCAGGCACAGACACCATCAGCCATCAGTGCACACATTCACCTGGCATACACACCACCGCCGTCAGTGCACGGTTTCACCAGGCACACACACACACCACCAGCCATCAGTGCACACTTTCACCAGGCATACACACCACCGGTCGTCAGTGCACGCTTTCACCAGGCACACACACACACACCACCAGCCATCAGTGCATGCTTTTACCAGGCATACACACCACCGGCCGTCAGTGCACACTCTCAACAGGCACAGACACCATCAGTCATCAGTGCACGCTTTCACTGGGCACAAACACCACCAGCCGTCAGTACACGCTTCCACCAGGCACACACACCACCAAACGGCAGTGCACGCTTTCACCAGGCACACACACCACCAGCCGTCAGTGCACGCTTTCACCAGGTACACACCACCAGCTGTCAGTGCACGCTTTCACCAGAGACACACACTACCAGCCATCAGTGCACGCTTCCACCAGGCACACACACCACCAGCCGGCCAGGCACACACACACCACCAGCCATCATTGCATGCTTTCAACAGGCACACACACACCACCAGCCATCAGCGCACGCTTTCACCAGGCATACACACCACCGGCCATCAGTGCACACTTTCACCGGGCACAGACACCATCAGTCGTCAGTGCACGCTTCCACCAGGCACACACCACCAGCCGTCAGTGCACGCTTTCACCAGGCACACACACACACCACCAGCCATCAGTGCACGCTTTCACCAGGCATACACACCACCGGCCGTCAGTGCACGCTTTCACCAGGCACACACACCCACCACCCACCATCAGTGCACGCTTTCACCAGGCATACACACCACTGGCCGTCAGTGCACACTCTCACCAGGCACAGACACCATCAGTCATCAGTGCACGCTTTCACCAGGCACACACCACCAGCCGTCAGTGCACGCTTTCACCAGGCACACACATACACACCGCCGGCCATCAGTGCACGCTTTCACCAGGCATATACACCACCAGCCATCAGTGCACGCTTTGGCCAGGCACACACACACACCACCAGTCATCAATGCACGCTTTCACCGGGCACAAACACCACCAGCCGTCAGTGCACGCTTTCACCAGGCACAAACACCACTTGCTGTCAGTGCACGATTCCTCCAGGCACACACCTCCAGATGTCAGTGCACGCTTTAAGCAGGCACACACACCACCAGCCATCAGTGCGCTCTTTCACCAGGCACACACCACCAGCCATCAGTGCATGCTTCCACCAGGCACACAAGGCACCAGCCGGCCAGGCACACACACAGCACCAGCCATCAGTGCATGCTTTCAAAAGGCAAACACACACCACCAGCCATCAGTGCACGTTTTCACCAGGCATACACACCACCAGCTGTCAGTGCACACTTTCACCGGGCACAGACACCATCAGTCGTCAGGGTATGCTTACACCAGGCACACACTACCAGCCGTCAGTGCACGCTTTCACCAGGCACACAGACACACATACACCGCCAGCCATCAGTGCACGCTTTCACCAGGCACACACCACCAGCCGTCAGTGCACGCTTTCACCAGGCACACACACCACCAGCCATCCGTGCACGCTTCCACCAGGCACACACACCACCAGCCAGCCAGACCCACACACACCACCAGCCGTCAGTGCACGCTTTCACCAGGCACACACACCACCAGCCATTAGTGCACCCTTTCTACAGGCACACACACCACCAGCCATCAGTGCACACATCAATTGTTAACGCATCCACAATTAACTATTGTAGCAATCGCAGTATGGCACACTTTACTTTTAAACATATTCATCTAAAGCGCAGTATGCCACCTTTCCCTCACACTCAGCACCCTCACACACTCTGAAATGGAACATACACTCCAAATACCACTCAGTGCCACATAATTGCACGCCACATAATTACACTGCACTCAATGCAACATACACTTCAAATACCACTCAGTACCACATAATTTCACTCCACATAATTACACTGCACTCAATGCAACATACATTCCAAATACCACTCAGTGCCACATAATTACACACGATAGAATTACACTGCACTCAATGCAACATACTTTCCAAATACCATTTAGTACCACCTAATTACACGCCACATATTTACACAGCACTCAATGCAACTTACACTCCAAATACCTCTCAGTGCCACATAGTTATATGCAACATAATTACACTGCACACAATGCAACATACACTCCAAATACCACTCAGTGCCCCATAATTACACACCACATAATTGCACTCTACTGAATGCTACAGACACTCCACACAATACCACTCAGTGCTACATATTTGTATGCTGCATAATTACACTGCACTCATGCAACATACACTCCAAACAATACCACTCAGTGCCACATAATTACACGCCACACAATTACACTCTACTGAATTCAACATACACTCTCCAAACAATACCACTCAGTGCCACATAATTATATGCTTCATAATTACACTGCGCTCACCGCAACATACACTCCAAATACCACTCAGTGCCACATAATTACACGCCACATAATTACACTGCACTCAATGTAACCCACACTCCACACAATACCACTCAGTGCCACATAATTATATGCTACATAATTACACTGCACTCAATGCAACATACACTCCAAATTCCACTCAGTGCCACATAATTAAACACCACATAATTACACTCTACTGAATGCAACACACACTCCACACAATACCACTCAGTGCCACATAATTATATGCTACATAATTACACAGCACTCAATGCAATATACACTCCAAATACCTCTCAGTGTTACATAGTTATATGCAACATAATTACACTGCACACAATGCAACATACACTCCAAATACCACTCAGTGCCACATAATTACACACCACATAATTACACTCTACTGAATACAACATACACTCCACACAATTCCACTCAGTACCACATAATTACACGCCACATAATTACACGGCACTCAATGCAACGTGCATTCCAAATACCACTCAGTGCCACATAATTACACGCCACATATTTACACTGCAGCCGTAGTGCTGGACTTTGTGTTTTACCTTTTCCGTCCTGCAAGGAGAGTGAATTCCGTGCCCTGGACCTTTGGAGAGGACCCTCGTTCATTGTGGACTGTTTGGGGCGGGACTGCGAGTACCAGCAGGAATTGCACTAGAGTCACCCGCGCACATGCGTCTCTTCCCGCCCCCTCTGCCCTCATTTGCATAAAGCAGCTCGCGGCCCCCGCTTCGCGGGAGCCGCTCGCAGCCGTAGTGCTGGACTTTGTGTTTTACCTTTTCCGTCCTGCAAGGAGAATGAATTCCGTGCCCTGGACCTTTGGAGAGGACCCTCGTTCATTGTGGACTGTTTGGGGCGGGACTGCGAGTACCGGCAGGAATTGCGCTAGAGTCACCCGCGCACCTGCGTCTCTTCCCGCCCCCTCCGCCCTCATTTGCATAAAGCGGCTCGCGGCCCCCGCTTCACGGGAGCCGCTCGCAGCCGTAGTGCTGGACTTTGTGTTTTACCTTTTCCGTCCTGCAAGGAGAGTGAATTCCGTGCCCTGGACCTTTGGAGAGGACCCTCATTCATTGTGGACTGTTTGGGGCGGGACTGCGAGTACCGGCAGGAATTCCACTGGAGTCACCCGCGCACCTGCGTCTCTTCCCGCCCCCTCCGCCCTTTGACGTTGCAGACCTCGAGTACATAGCCCCCCTCAGTCCCGCGTGCGCGGGACGCGTGCGGGACGGAGCACGGGGCTAAGCCTGGGCAAAGGGCGGGCCGTTGTGTGGCCGTTTATTTGGCTGTGGGAGGCTGGGCTGGGGCCCGTTTCTTTATCTCCCATAATTCCATCTATCAGACTTGTGTCCTCCGTATAGACTGCTGTCTTGGTTGCTATCCTGCCTCTAGTATTTTGCATGGTAACAGTATTTTATTTTGTTTTACTATTTGTATGAGTTATATTGCTAGGCCAGGATTCTTTTTCCTCCTGCACCCCTTCCTTTTCTCTCCTCCCCCTCAAGGGACAAAGTGCTAAGAATTTCGAGTTCCCGACTAGATATTCCTGTCTAGGTTCCCGCTTTCCTATTTAGTTGTAAATCTTTATTAGTATGGATATTGTTCTACCTAGCACCCCGGGGGGAAACCTTAACAAGGGTACCCTAGACAACTACTTTAAGAAATCCACTTCTGAAATAGACAGGGAAGAAGCCTTAGCTGAGAGAAGGGTGGAGCGTCGCCGTTCCATCGAAGGTTATAAAGCTAGACTCTCTCTGACATCAACCCCGCTTACCTTAACACCTGGCTAAGGGGGGGGGCCCTATAATTGAGGATTCCCTTGCCACTCAGGGTATTCCTGTACACTTAAGGGACATCTCTCCTTTACCATCTTTACCTGGGGCCTCAAACAGCACTTCTATAACTGTTTCCTCACCATCTCGTAATTCTGGTGAAGGGCTGGAACTTCCATCAGCCGCCCATCACACAGCCAAAAAGACCATTAGAAATCAATCGAGGAAAATAGAGGTCCCAAAAGCCCACGGTCCACCTCCTAATAAAAGAAGGAGGAAGGGGGGTTCACTCCAAAAAGGCAGAATTAGTCATTCTGACTTCGGCAAGGGGAAAGGGGGGAACCTAGTTTCTGCCCCCAAACCAACAGTGGACACAGGAACTAAAACCACTTTAGTGACTCCACAGGAAATTCCAATATTAATTGGTACAGCCTCTTTAAGTGCCAATATGTTGGACACACAGCCGACTGCCCCAACCTTGGAGCTTCTTGAGCATTTGCTTAGGACGTTCACTTCTCCAATCTTAGATAGACTACTGGATATTGAGCAGCGGCTGGGGAATTTGGAAGTGGCCATCCTCAATAAAGCGGAAAAACAGAAAGTTCCTCCCATTCCAACTCCAGCACTGGCTGCGGTTGGTCTATCCACTATTCTAAAACCAACTCCAGCCCAGGCGGCTCAAGCTGCATCCATTACCACTACAACGGATATATTTAAAAAGCCTAAGGCACCCACCAAAACAGTGTTAATGCAACATACACTTCAAATACCACTCAGTGCCACATAATTACATGCCACATAATTACACTGCACTCAATGCAACAGACACTCCACACAATACCACTCAGTGCCACATAATTATATGCTTCATAATTACACTGCGCTCAATGCAACATGCACTCCAAATACCACTCAGTGCCACATAATTACACGCCACATAATTACACTGCACTCAATGCAATATACACTCCAAATAACACTCAGTGCCACATAGTTACGCGCCACATAATTACACTGCACTCAATGCAACATACACTCCAAATACCACTCAGTAGCACATAATTACACGCCTAATAATTACACTCTACTGAATACAACACACACTCCACACAATACGGTACACAGACAAAATATCGAGTTTTAAATTTCGATATACAATTATATCGAAGTTTAAATATCGATGGGACAAAATATCGAAGGTAAGTAATATCGACAGTCTTAATATCGATATTAGTATGATATCAGTAATATCGAAGTTTTAAATATCGATGTCAATAATATCGAAATAAATAACTTTGATGTTACTAATATCAATTTTTAAATAACTTTAGTGTATATTATATTGTATTTATTATGTTTTATTATTTATTTTTAATGTAATTTAATTAAATATTGTCTTTTACTACTGTAGCGGGTTGTGGGTTTATAGGGGAATAGGGTGGGAAGTAATTTAATTATGTTAAATTAATTATTAATTAGTAGGAATTATTAATTAATTAATTGAGAATTAATTGAGAATTAATTTTAATTAATTGATTAATTGATAAATATGTTCTGTAGCGGGTTATGGGTTTATAGGGGAATAGGGTGGGAAGTAATTTAATAATAATTAATTAATTAATATATGTTTGTACATATTTTAATTAATAATTAATTGGTAATTAATTTATATTAATTAGTTAATTAATTAATATAATTTTGTACATATTTTTAATTATTAATTAGTTGGTAATTAATTAATATTAATTAGTTAATTACATTAATTAGAGTATTTTTTTTATATATAATTTTTTGTTATTCTTAATTAATTAATTGGGAAAAATAATATTAATTATCAAATTAAATTAATTACAGCTAATGTGCTAATATATTTACTTTATTGTTATTGTTAATTAATAATTAATTGGTAATTAAATAATATTAATTAATTTTGGGTAAAGGAGTATTTTTAGGGTTCAGGGTCAGTTTTCAGTTTTTGGGTAAAGGGGTATTTTTAGGGTTCAGGGTCAGTTTTCAGTTCTTGGGTAAAGGGGTATTTTTAGGGTTCAGGGTCAGTTTTCAGTTTTTGGGTAAAGGGGTATTTTTAGGGTTCAGGGTCAGTTTTCAGTTTTTTGGTAAAGGGTATTTTTAGGGTTCAGGGTCAGTTTTCAGTTCTTGGGTAAAGGGGTATTTTTAGGGTTCAGGGTCAGTTTCAGTTTTTGGGTAAAGGGGTATTTTTAGGGTTCAGGGTCAGTTTTCAGTTTTTGGGTAAAGGGGTATTTTTAGGGTTCAGGGTCAGTTTGCAGTTTTTGGGTAAAGGGGTATTTTTAGGGTTCAGGGTCAGTTTTCAGTTTTTGGGTAAAGGGGTATTTTTAGGGTTCAGGGTCAGTTTTGGGTTTTTGGGGTACAGGGATATTTTTAGGGTTCAGGGTCAGTTTTGGGTTTTTGGGGTACAGGGATATTTTTAGGGTTCAGGGTCAGTTTTGGGTTTTTGGGGTACAGGCGTACAGGGTAAAAATATCTTTTTTTTACATTAAATCAATTAAATGAAATTAAAAAAAAGAAAATTACATTAAATTATTAACTGTTTTATTTATTTTAAATGTATATGTATTAGTTTTAATTTTGTTTTAATATTTTTATTTATCATTTGTAAAATTATATGTATTTTAAAATTATTTTTACATTATTATTAATACATTTAAAAAAACGATATTTTTAATTTCGATATTTTTGTACTACGATATTATTTTTTCGATATTTTTGTACTTACCTTTATGAAGATATGACTCCGATATTTTTGATGTCGATATTTTTGTGCCGATATTTTTGTATTTCGATATTCTGTCTGTCGATATTATGTCAGACATTCACACAATACCACTCAGTGCCACATAATTATATGCTGCATAATTACACTGCACTCAATGCAACATACACTCCAAATTCCACTCAGAGCCACATAATTAAACACCACATAATTACACTCTGCTGAATGCAACACACACTCCACACAATACCACTCAGTGCCACATAATTATATGCTACATAATTACACAGCACTCAATGCAACATACACTCCAAATACCTCTCAGTGCCACATAGTTATATGCAACATAATTACACTCTACACAATGCAACATACACTCCAAATACCACTCAATGCCACATAATTACACACCACATAATTACACTCTACTGAATACAACATACACTCCACACAATACCACTCAGTGTCACATAATTATATGCTACATAATTACACTGCGCTCAACGCTACTTACACTCCAAATACCACTCAGTGCCACATAATTACACGCCACATAATTACACTGCACTGAATGCAACATACACGCCAAATACCACTCAGTGCCACATAATTAAACTCCACATAATTACTCTGCACTCAATGCAACGTACATTCCAAATACCACTCAGTGCCACATAATTACACGCCACATATTTACACTGCACTCAATGCAACATACACTCCAAATCCCACTCAGTGCCACATAATTACACGCCGCATAATGACACTGCACTCAATGCAACAGACACTCCACACAATACCACTCAGTGCCACATAATTATATGCTTCATAATTACCCTGCGCTCAACGCAACATACCCTCCAAATACCACTCAGTGCCACATAATTACACGCCACATAATTACACTGCACTCAATGCAACATACACTCCAAATAACACTCAGTGCCACATAATTACACAGCACTCAATGCAACATACACTCCAAATACCACTCAGTGCCACATAATTACACGCCACATAATTACACTGCACTCAATGTCACATACACTCCAAATACCACTCAGTGCCACATAATTACACTGCAATCAATGCAAAATACATTCCAAATACCGCTCAGTGCCACATAATTACACGCCAGATAATTACACTGCACTCAATGCAACATACACTCCAAATACCACTCAGTGCCACATTATTACACAGCACTCAATGCAACATACACTCCAAATACCACTCAGTGCCACATAATTACACGCTACATAATTACAATGCACTCAATGCAACATACACTCCAAATACCACTCAGTGACACATAGTTATATGCAGAAAGGTATAGGTGCCTTCAAGGGGATTTGTTTAACAAAATATATTTAAACGTGATTCAACTAACTCTTTAGGACAAGTCAATGGTCCTTTCAAGAATAAGGACCATTGACCTGTCCTAAAGAGTTAGTTGAATCACGTTTAATTATATTTTGTTAAACAAATCCCCTTGAAGGCACCTATACCTTTCTACTTACTCACCCAAGCCCTCAAGGGTATTTTGGGTTGCTCACTGTTCCTTGATCACATAGTTATATGCAACATACACTCCAATTACCACTCAGTGCCACATAATTACACATCTCATAATTAGACTCTACTGAATGCAACACACACTCCCCATATTACCACTCAGTGCCACATAATTACACGCTACATAATTACACTGCACTCAATGCAACATACACTCCAAATACCACTCAGTGCCACATAATTACACGGCACACAATTACACTCTACTGAATACAATATACACTCCCCATATTTCCACTCAGTGCCATATAATTACATGCCTCATACTTACACTCTACTCGATGCAACATAAATACACTTTATCTATCTATCTGTCTATCTATTACCCTTCTATCTGTCTATCTCTCTATCACCCTCACTCTATCTATCTATCTATCTATTGCCCTCACTCTATCTATCTATCGCCCTCACTCTACCTATCGCCCTCCGTCTATCTATCTATCGCCCTCCCTCTATCTATCTATCGCCCTCACTCTATCTATCCATCGCACTCACTCTATCTATCTATCGCATCACCACAGCATCACTCAGCACCACCAGAGCATCACTTGTCGCCACCACAACATCACTATGCGCTACCACAGCATCAATCTTTGCAACCATTCAACAACTGGTTCAAATATGTTCTCTCAATGTTTCAAGCTTCATTACAAATGTCACAAAAATATGTTAATAGTTCACTTCTGTTCTTGGGTTTTCATCACAATAAAATACAATGAACATAATCTTCACAAAAGTTATTTACAAAAGCTATTGCCATTATAAATTACAATAACTTTTAAGTATTAATTATTAAAAAAATAAAAGCCATTTTTATTTGTGATATCAATACATCTAAGTTACGTAAATACAACACATATTGCATTACAAATGCTATAGGTGTCACATTTGCAAAAGTTCAAACTATTGGCATTGTAAATGACAAAGCTATTCAATTCACTATTTTCCAAACCAACACATAAATAAAAAAACTTGCCATTTACAATACCAATAGCTCAAACTTTCCTAATGCGAGACCTATTGCATTGCAAATGCTTGTTTTAGTGGGGCGATACAGTTCAGGGTCTTCTCCACCGCCCCTTCCCACCTCTCCAATGCTTTATTACTGTCCATCCCCTCTGCCGGCTGAGCTAGGAAGGCCCCCTAAATGCCTCAGGTGTGACTTTCCTCCAGGCCCAATGCACGCCCTTCCTTCCAAGGGTCTTTATTGCCCTTTCTGGTTGAGTGAAGGAGAACCTTAAGGCCCTGTGGTCGGTCCAAATTAACTCCTGAGGTGTTTCTACAGACTGGACGGGGACATTGGTAAAGATAGAGTCCAGGGTGTGCCCTGCCCGGTGCATTGGGTCCTGTACTCTAGATAGAAGCCCCAGTGAATCCTTCGCTGATAGGTGGGCCCTTGCTTCTATTTTGAGGGATCTTCCAGATGATGATTGAAGTCCCCCACTAACACAAAACACTCTGACTGAGAGATGTAGGGGGCAAGTGTTTCAAGGAGGGAGGCGCAAAACAATTGCTTGCTTCCCCCCGGGGGATGGTATACTACCGCACCCATCCATCTGGTGTCTTTCAGAGAGTCTAACTGAAACACTAGTAGCTCCATGAAAGATGTATGCACTGAGTCTATCACCTTGATATGATGGGGCGCGCTCGTTGCTATTGCTACCCCCCTCCCCGTTCACCCTCTCTGTCAAGTCTAGTCACCTTGTATTCTTCAGGGAATGCCGCTACTAACACTGGGGTTGAGTGGTCTTGAAGCCAGGTCTAGGTCAGAAGTCGGGCTGCCCTTCTTCCAGGAGGGGCCATAGTTCTCCCGCATGTTTGGAAACTGACCTAGCATTCACATATAGCCCCTGACACAGTCCTCTGCATAGGTGATTATCTGGCAGGGGGAGACCCTCACCCTAAGTTGCTGGAAGGCTAAGGACGTGTGGGTTGCAGGCCTTCCCATATTTCCCGGCCCATCCTGATCCCTCCCGCCACCCCTCCAAACCTCTTCTTTCGTGGACTCCTTACCCCACATCCTTGCCTTATTCCCAAGAGTTCTTCTCTTGTGTAGGTGACTGGAGTCATCCTGTCTTTAAACACGGGCAGCGCTTCCTGGCAGCCGGCAGTGTCATTGGCAATGCCAGTAGCTCAGACTCTCGCAAACGAGAGAGCCCTGCAAGTTGCCTGGCCATGTTTACAACTAAGTAGCCTGCTTCCTGCTGCCACAGCTGAGCAACCCATTCATTTCAACAGAGAAAAAACAAGCATGGCAGTGATCTGTGATCTTTTGTGACGGCCAGCGGTTAATGGAGGGATAAATACAAACAAACCAAATATACCTGAAGAGTGCACACTTACCAGACAGCAGGAAGCTTGGTTTCTGCTGTCAGCTTTAGGCAAGCGGAGTCGTGCAGGTGGGTTGGGGTAGACGCAGAGGGAGATTAAACGAAGCGAGACCCTGCTCAGTATTGTAGGCTTAGCATTGCAGGCTATCCTTGTTTTCATAACATTGATCCTTCTAACCTATCTAAAGACACGTACAGGAAATAACCTGGATATGCGGTGGCTGTACAGAGAGGCAATCTGCAAAAGGAAGAGAATGAAAAATGCACACACAATGTACCCAAACAGTTTGGATCCGAGATTTCTTAAATTAGTATGTCAGCGGTGTCTGTCATGAAAGACCACAGATGCTGCATGAAAAAAAACATTCAAGAAAAACTTTATTAATATAAATTGCCCACTGCTAAATTCAAGTGGAGCAGTTGGAGGGACAGCTAATTGGGCTTTTCCTACTTGCCTTTCTTTGTTTCTCTGGGAAACACTTAGAGCATAAGCCCTCAAATATGTCCGCAATCTAGGATGTCAACATGCCGGGTCTGTCGTACAAGTTCCTGGAATTATACTCGCAAAACACACCTCTGCCATTTGATATAGCAAATCAGGGAAGTGCTTAGAAACATCAGCTAGCTAAAAAGAAAAAGTGGACCAATCGGCTAAAAACAAACCGTCGGCCATGTTATAAAGGTGGTGTTGTAGGAGAGTAGAGTCCGCTTCCTATGGTTACCAACACTTTTTGCTGTGATCTACTGTTTTTTCGACTTTAGTATGGCTGTGGCCCTGCTAATCAGGCCCACAGCCTAGCTGTTCTCTCGCTAAATTGATACCATGTACTTTAGGTACATACCAGATTGGTTACTGGGTTACCCTTGTGAGCTCCTTGATTCAGCTAAAAACAGACCAAAAAAACTTTTCGACCTCATCAAAAACCCAAATTGTTCTCCCCAAACCATCAAGCCTGAGGATGCTTCAAATAAAGCAACTGAGTTCGCTATATTCTTCGATCAAAAGGTAAAATCTCTGGTGGAACAGGTCACCCACCCCACCCCCATCGAGGAGCGAAAAGCAATAGTCACCTAGCAGAACTTTGCCGCCATCTCGGAGGTTGATCTCCTCATATGCATCCGTGAAACCAAATTCTACAACCATTCTTCTGACCCCATACCCAGTGGCATCGCCATTGATTTCTATACTAACACCCTTTCCTACTGGACCAGGCTAGTCAATCTCTTCCTCAGTCAAGGATCCCTTCCAGTTGTCCTCAAAACAGGACAGGTTACCCCCCTTCTAAAAAAAACCTCTGCAGATGCAGATGACCTCAATAACTTCCGCCCAATCACCAATCTCCCTTTTCTTTTAAAGATCACAGAAAAATGTGTTGCAAAACAACTGTCCCAACACATTATGGACGATAATCTCCTCAACATGTTCCAGTCGGGCTTTATTCAAAATTGCAGCACTGAAACAGCCTTGCTGCAAGTGATCGATGATGCGCTGCATATTCTCGATTGGGGGGAATCGTGCCTTCTGATTCTTCTTGACCTCTCTGCAGCTTTTGACACTGTTAATCACAACACCCTCATGAACATTCTTCATCAGAGAATGAGCGTGGAAGGCACTGTACTCAAATGGTTTGCCTCTTTCCTCTCGGACAGATCCCAAATGATTTAAATTGCAAACAGTCTCTCGTCTCCACTGGTGGTTGGTCAAGGCGTCCCTCAAGGTTCTATCCTTGCTCCCACTCTGTTTAATCCTTATCTGGAACCATTAGGGAACCTCCTAAGCAAATCTGGAATCATCTACCATCTCTGTGCGGATGACACCCAAATATAATTCAAGGCGTCTTCCCCTCATGATCTCTCACTACTCAGCTGTACTCTCAACGCTATTCACAACTGTATGTTAGTGCACCAACTCATTCTCAATCCCTCTAAAATGAATTCCTCCTCTTATCTAACTCTCTCTCCCTGCCTCCTGTTCAATCCTGGTTGGATCAGTTGAATCTCACTCAACAGTAAACCCATCATTGTTGACTGCGCTAAATCCTTAGGTGTCATACTGGACAAAAGACTCAACCTAATCTCACACATCAATTCCATGGCCTAGAGCGCACGTTATCAGCTGCGCCTTTTTGGGGGGATTCATCGGTTCTTCCCGGAGAATGACCGAAAAACCTTGGTTCAATTGCCAGTTCTCTCTAGATTGGACTATTGTAATTCTCTTCTGACTGGCCTTCCCAAAGCTAACCTCTCTCCCCTCAAAACGCTTCCATTCAGCAGCTCGCTTCATTTCAGGGTCCAAACGAAGTGACCACATCACCCCTATCCAGTCTTCTCTCCGTTGTCTTCCTATCGAGGCTAGAGCTGTCTACAAAACGGTGTGCATCACCCACAAAGCTGTGCTCTCTTCCTCCCCTCGCTATCTGGCGAATAAACTGAAATTGTCTGGAGGCTAAGACCGTCTCGTAATGTGGAAAAGTTCCTTCTTGAGCCCCCCCCCCCCCTCCTTTAAAAGGGAAAAATTGATGGCACAATCGTTCTCAGGTAATGCTGTGAGAATCTGGAACTCACTTCCTCCTTCGCTCCGTGCCATCACCTCCATCCAGACCTTCAAAGCGGACCTCAAATCTCTTTTATTCAAAAGACACTTGCAGAACTGATTCCCTCCTCAGTCCTCGCCAGGAAGTTCTTTAGTCATTGTAAATGTGTCACATATATTTATATTTTTATTTGTACATCCTGTGCTTACTGCGTTTGATTTTGTGTTCCGTTTGCCTGAGTTGTTTTGCTTGTACAGTCTGTGCTTGCTGTGCTTGAAATTGTGTGCCTTATGCTTACATCGCTTTGATTCTATGGCATGCTATTTTTATTTGTTCCATTCCTGAAGAGTTCTCTCATGTAACGTAACTGGTTTTATTGTACAGTGCTCTGACACCTTCGGGTATAGTCAGCGCTTTATAAGAATGCATTAAATAAAATAACAAAATTAATTGTGCCACCCCTGGTTAGCCTTCCAAACTGACACCACAGGTCTGTACTTACAGCCTGGGTAAGGTGGTGTAAGTATACCTATATCTACCTTATATATAGACACATAATAACCTATAAGTCAATCCTATGGCAGGCCTTGACAATCCTGGAGGAGGAGTGCTTGGTTTTGTGTGAGAGGGTGCCCTAGCATGAGCTGAGCACCTCTGTAGCTTTCGGAACCATCTCCTTATAGCTGTTCTATGATATAGCCATACCATATACTCTTAAGTTCATTATGATCCTCGCGGTAATGAATTACCATTTTATTTTTCCTCTCTGGCACTTTGGGGGTAATTTAAGTGGGCAATGCTTCTCCGCTCAAGCTTCTCTGTACTGCTGTTCATGTGTCATTAGATGCACAATGTCCATTCACCCATATATGGATGCAAATGCAAGTGGGGGAGGCAGGGGGCAAATGCAACATGGGGATCATGACAGCAACATGGAGTGCACGGTCGGGGGAAGAAATGGGGAGAAGCACCAAGCAAGCACAAGTAGGAGGAGGACAAGGAGAAGCAGCCATGCAACAAAGAGGAAAACAGAATGCATGTGGAGGGACGCACTCAAAGGCGACAGGTTGAAAACACACATTTCTAATGGAGTGCTTCACATAAAAGAGAAACAAATAGTGCTTTAAAAAGAAGCAGTGGTAGCAACAATTCCAGACAGTCTAGTAGGCTCCATCTAAATTAACAAGAACAGTGCAGCTTTGAATAATTAGCTGGCTAAAACAGAAGGGGAGCTCAGATAAGTGCACCCATACCCTTCTCAAGTTATCAGAACAAGGAAAAAACAGAGACTGGATCTTAGTGTAAAAACAGAAGGAATTGAAAAGATGAAGGTGTAATCATTTTCCCACATATTTTGTGGAATATTTACACTGCCAAGGAGCAGTTAGTGAAAAGAGTAGGGAGCAGCAGGGGAAAAGTTTGAAAAACATAGGAAGAAACAGCTAAGATTGACATTTTTGATTTACCAAACTTTGACTATTGGGATACGTTTTACTACCACACTCAGGGATCCGATTCAATACTGCTTACATGGAGGAATACATTGGTGGATCACCTCGGATACGAGAGACCACATACGTGTGTCTTCTTTGCATTGTATATGGTATGTGTCTGTGTGTAAGTAGTTATCCAACGTTGGTTGTATATACAAGGTTCAGGACCTGAGTCTTGAGGACAAGTTGCACAGCGTTGTCGTGGTGTGGAAGGGCATGAAGCCTTAGCAGCTTACCTGATCTAGAAACCAATGAAGCTGTAGTGTTCAATGAACACAAAATGTGTAAAATGAACTTGGAAGAATACGATCTCCCAAAAGTGAGCCTTGATCGGTGTGACACCAATTCAAAGTATAGTGGAAAGTGAATAGGGATAATATGTTTTAGCATTGAGGAAATAAGCTCCTCCCTGTGAATTTTATTCTACAAGAGGCAAAAGAATACAAGACCAAGGGGCATATTCTCAAGGATTTATCGCCGAGTTATCAGCACTTTATCACAGCCAAAGTCGTGATAAATGATCTCCTCATTCACAAGCTGTTGCTAACAGCCCATATCACCAGTTTACCTGAGATAGCAGCCTCAAAGAACACCGCCACAGATGACCCCGGCAACTAATGGAGTGGTGTGGCTCACTGGTTAGAGGCGGCAGACCCGGGAGCAGAGGACGGCCCGGGACCAGGGTTCAATTCCCGACGCCGCAGGGTTGTGGACCAGGGTCAGCGGACTCGATAATTCTCACCTCGGTGCCTACTCTAACCAGGGATCACACTCGGCAACTCTGGGCATTAGCTTGCCTCATCTCCACAACGGCCCCCCACATATGCCGGGGATGCCTGGTTTCACCTTGGAGATACCCAGTAGGGACGACCATCTCACAGGGAAAGCCAGGACGGGTTCCCCAGCGGTCTATTGCGCAGAGATACTCCTTCGGGAGTCGATTTTAGCGCATTAGAAACCCGCAATTAATTAATTAATGCTAATTATATGCAGAGTAGGCGTACCCGTGTAAAAAGCTGCGAAAACACCATTCTCAACGACCAGCCAGATCAGCAATAAGATCCCAAAACATGTGATAAGGCGTGTTAGCAGCAGAGATTTAACACCTGCTCCTACCTGGTATAAAGTCGGACGACAACCTGCACCATAAAAGGGAGCCCAGCCCAGAACCACACCTGAAGGGAAACAGAGGCCATGGAGCCACTGACAATGCAGCTGGGAGCCCCAACAGGGCTACAAAGCCAACCGCCACCACCCCCAGGTTCCTCCCCCCCAGGCACCACCCCTCCCACCCACGGGCAAATTTGCGTGTTTGTATCGCACTGGGATCGACTCCCGAAGGAGTATCTCCGCGCCTTTGGCAGCCATAATGCAAATAACGAGTGCTGGCAGTGAATGCTAGCAATTTTGGAATAGGAAAGTTTTTAATTGTTTCCTAAACGGGAGGTGATCCTTACAAAGTCTCAAAGTTAGTGGGAGACTATTCCATAGGGTTGGGCCATGTCACATCAACTTCACAAAATCATGTACAAAATAATTTTCCTGATGTCGCACAATCACAACAGCCAACATGCATGTGTCATCACAAAAATGAGCATCACACATTTACCTTTGAATTACCAAATGAAACATTTTATTCAAAAAAATCAAAACAACAACTTTGAAGACTCATGGCGGGTCTCCTCGGGACAATCTGTAGGTCACTGCATGCAAGACAAAATTCCAGTTAAGAAGATGTGTCATACGCACATCAAAGGACAGAGAGAGAGCAAAAGAGAGAGAGAGATACAGAGAGAGAGAGAAAGAGAGGGAGAGAGAGAGAGAGAGAGATGGAGGGAGAGAGAGAAAGACGGAAAGAGAGGGAGAGAGAGAAAGACGGAAAGAGAGGGAGAGACAGTAAAAAGAAGAGAGGGATAGGGAAAGAGAGTGCCAACACTGCGCTCCTAGGCCTCACTGCTCACCTGCTGGCACCAGTGTGTCTCCAACCACGTGCCAGTATGCACTGCAGTTCACCAGGTCCCTCACCTGAAACAGAGTCCAGATACATGGATGGCAGAGTACATACAATTGCACACGCAATCATCGCCTGTCCGTCCTTGCGCACCCAGGCAGCTGCACCCCATCCCCTCCCACCGCCTAGCGGTGCATGCCTGCCCCTGCGCACCCAGGCAGCTGCACCCCAGCCCCTCCAACTGCCGAGCGGTGCATGCCCGCCCCTGGGCACCCAGACCTCACTTCTCAGCTTCTGCCACCAGCGTGTCTCCTAGAGGGCCCACCACGTGCCGTGCAAGCCCCAAGCCCGCTAACATGGCACCCTCCACATCATGCAGCCCAGCTCAGTGAGCCACCAAGTCTCACACTTGATTCTCGGTCTTGATTTCGCTATGGCAGAGGACATATAAGTGCACACAGCATCATTGCAGGCTGCACACTCGCTCAGCCCTTGAGGTGCGACTAACTCTATGACCCTCGAGGAAACGCCACGTGACGGTAGGCCCGCACTGCCCGCTGTCTCAGGCCTACACTGTGGTCCAGCAGGGCTAACAACAATTGACACCAGTCCAGGCCGCCAGGACGGGGCATCATCCGAAACTGCACACCCGCTCAGCACTTAAAGTGCCTCTACCTCAGTGCACTGAAAGTCACAGTCCTGTGACGGTGTGCCTGTATCGGACGCAGTGTATCCGGTGCCACCAAGTCTGTGCCCCAAAAGTCATGGACCCTCTATGATTGAGTATCGTAGTGCGGACACCATCATGTCGCCTCCAGCCCTGGGGAATGTGATATTGCAGGGCCCTAGGCCCCCATGCATAAATGAGAACCACATGGATGTTATGTTATGTTAAAGGTACTTATTAAGCGCGCATTCACCAAACGGTTTCAAAGAAGCTTAAATGTAGATCTTGACCAAGCGGATACACCCAGCGAGACAGTGGAAATGGCATAGAGCACGTGCCCCTAGCCCTTTTTATTGGCAGGGTCACATGTCCTGTGACTTGTGTACTGGATGGGTGTGGTGTGCATGTAAACCAGCCATGAGGGAGTGGCTGTGGCATGCTGACAACTAGACCTGTGATCTGCAGAACAATATAGGGAAGACCTGGGACATGTAGCGTTGTCATCCCCCCCTGTGAGCGTAAAGGGAGTGGGCTGGCCTGGCATATGCCGGGCCAGCGTAAGGGTTGGAACAATGACCCAGGCGCTCTGGGCATGGTTCTGTACTGGGCTGGAAAAGGAAGTAACTAATGCGTGTGTCCCTGTTGTTGTGTCGGAGCCATCTGGACCGAAATCGGCAATGTGTCACCCTGTGACTCAATTCCAACGTCATGAGCAACAAGCGTTGTCATTGGCTATGGGGAGCCTGGGAGTCCGGGTTGCTTCCTGCTCCTTCCTGCAGCTTTTGGAGACTTGAAGAAGAGGACGGAGAAGAGGTGCCGGCCGGCAGGCACAGGTAAGTGTCTTTTGTTGTTATTTAGTTCCATCCCGCAACACCAGTCTCCCCCCACCACTCCCGATCGGTATCAGCCGCTACCAGACTACTGAAAGGTCTAGAAGGATGAGGGCTGCTGTTTCTCCCCATGTCGAGGGTCATCTGGGTGTCATTGGTTGCTTCAATGAGGACAGTTTAACCTGCGATAGGTATGAATAAAGTTAATGTGATGGAAAATTTCATAGAGACTAGAGTGCGGGGTACGTGGCTGAGACTCGCAGCATGTTGGACATGTAAGCGCTGAGATCCGTCCCAGCCTAAAATGAATCCCGCCGTGACAAAAGACGATACTTTGAATGGCAGTTCTCACACTACATAAAAAACAGAACACTACCCTGCGTTCCTCGTGGAGTAAGCTGTTTTTGCTAAGTGGGGGTCTTAGCGCGAGGCCCCGGAGCTGCGATGAGCGGGCCCAAAATAGGACTCTGTGTGTACAGGGCAGACACATTGAATGTGATGCCAAGTCAATGCGACCAACACAGGGGAGCATATCTCTGCCCCTAATCTCAGCACCAATCAACAGCTGCCGGCAAAAGGCTGGGAAGTGAGAGACCTTGCAGTGTGAGGGATGATGTGGAGCAGGCCACCCGAAGACATTGGACACATCAGCAGCGCTTGCCACGGGAGGTCGGGCCAGTGCCAGGGCCTGGAGTTCATGCCCCAGAAGGGGACAGTTACATGACCAAGTGTCGGAGTAGCCCCGGAGTCGGAAATGGAAAAGTAACAGATACTGTCTCGTGGAAGACATGAATCCAAATCTGCGATTCCCCAGGAGTGGCACGAAACGCTGTGTGAATAAGGAAGAGCGGTGCAAGCAGACATAATGGGATTGATCGCTCGGGGGGCTGATGCTGATATCGGGCCCTAGGGAGAAAGCTGGTAAAGGTCTGGCTGCCACCGGAAATGAAAAGGGAGGCCTGTCTTCAATTAGCACAAAGGCCCTCTAGAGTACAGACCTGCTTAGGAGGAGAAATAAACAGCTGCCCAGTCTGACAGGAAATATCGGGACACTGTTTAAAATACTGCTGGGAGGATTGGCTTTATCTACTGCTCTCACCTTAAAGTAAACACCAGAACGGCAGCACAGAGTACAGTCCTTCCTACCCTTTTAAGCATCAGGAAAGGGGGGCCTCTATGTAGCAAAAATCTTTGGCACAATAATTATAGGCTGCGATGGAAAGGCAGTCCACCACCCCCTCTCCCCACAGCTCTGCTAAACTGTCTCCTAACAACCCTCTGCTAAGTGTTAGTTACAGCGCAGAGCCCACGCCAGGTTCTTCAGAGCGCAACAGTAAGTAAGAGGGCCAGCAATCACACCTTTTATAAGTGTGCCAACACAGTACTATGGCAAGATGCCCAAGCAGAAACAGAAACATGGGGGGATGCTACCAAAAACGAGAGAACCCTCCCCAATACCTCCAGGAAGAGAAGAGGAACGGAATGATGGGGTGGAAGTCTCACTTCATTCAAACCGAGACAGAGTGCTAGCTGCCATTGAAGACACCGAAATCGCCCTCCAACAGGATATTGGAGGGGTCTCAGTGGGCCGAGGGCCTAGGGCAAAACACCGTAAGTTAACAGATAGAGTAAAAGAGGTGGAGAGCTCAGTAGCTGAATTTCAACCTGAACAAAAGTTGAACTCTTCCAAGCTAGAGGAACACCTCCAGAGTAGTGATTTTGGAGCACAGGGCTGAAAACTTGGAGGACTGCAGCAGGCGTAACAACATACGAATACTGGGTGTCCCGGAGGGCACGGAAGGAACAAATATGGGGACTTTTGTGGAAAATGGTTGCGATCAGTCATAGCTTCGGAACATCTCTCTCAGTTCCTTGCACTCGAGAGGGCTCATCGAGTTCCTGCCCACCTCCTTGCACCTGGGAAACCTCCTCACCTGGTAGATGCAAGCCTCCTCCATTATAGAGACCGGGACAGCATATTACAACAGGACTGAACACATGGCCCCTACCCTTTAGAAAATAGCAAGGTGTTTATGTTTCCAGACTTCACAACCAAAGTACAGGCCCATCACGCATCCTTCTTTGAAGTCAAGAAAGCCCTCCGAGAAACAGGTATCCAATATTCGCTAATGTTCCCAGCATTGCTCAGGATCATCCTGGATGGTATCACTCGCTTTTGTGATAGCCTAGAAGAGCTGTGGTCCTGGCTGGAAGCATACAAAGCAGGAAAACTGCTGCCCAAAAAGCACTCTGCACAGCTGCAGAAGCCTACGGCCTCACAAACCGAACAAGACAGGAAAGTCGCTGCGAGGCCTCCGGGTAGTTATGCGCTATACAAGTGTAATTTTTCATTTCATTTCATTTCAAAGTGGCATTGCAAGAGGTAACTCACATCATTTCGCCACAGAAACACATCTGAACCACTGAGACCACATCGGAATGGAGATAGGCAGCATTGGACTCAGGAGACTCCACTGGAAGTGAAATAAGCCTACCGAAAATAGCCCTGTGCTCAGAAGATGTAATCATATGAATACTTCAGGTAAAGAAGGACTTGTGTGCAGTGTACCAGTATCTGAACTGAAAGAAGCCACAGGAGGGGCTGACACGGCTACTGAACTTGCCCCCTCGGGGACTCAGGTACTGAGACACCACAATATACCAGAGGACTGCCGACGCAGATCGAAACATTGTGGGTGGGCCGGGACGAGGAACTCAGCCTTGAGATATATTTCCCCCCATGATCGAGTGCCTGGCAATGCAAAGGCGGCACTCAAACTAAATGTGTTTGTTTGTTTGCAGATTTGGGCACACTTCAGTTGCGTTGCAGCCCTCGGGTAGAGGAGTTGGGTTTCAAGACTCTCCGTTGAGCGTCCAGAGGTCAGAATACAATGTCACTTTGCTTATCGTCCCGAGCTTCACGCTAACACGAGCGAGGGAGGAGAAGACACAATCACAACCAGAAATATGGCTGTCACAACCACATCCAGTAGGGTGATAACATTATTATCCTGGAAGATACGTGCAATGGGGGCCCCTACCAAACGCCACAAGATACACACCTACATACACCGAAGGAGAGCAGATGCTACTGGATACACACGTCACGGTGGAAGGAGGACTCCATTTTCTCCAGATATGGAGAGGGAAAATATTTACAATCACATATTCAGCATACTCGTGAAGGGCTCTGCTGTGGATACAACTGGGTACCCCCTTTGAGGCAACGCACACACTAATTGATCCTGAGGGGCACTACACGATAGTCAAAGGCAGACTAATGGGTAAAGAGGTGGCACTTGGAACCATTTATGCCCCGAATCATGATCAAACTCAGTTCCTACATTGATTATCCAGACCCCTGTCAGGAGTGGCGGCAAACAACTTGCTATTGGGAGGGGACTATACCTGTGTGGCTGATACTCAATTAGACAGATCCACTCCCCCAATGCGGGGCATAATGGCAACCGAAAGACTATTCATACTACTCACCACTATACCGCCCACATGCCCGATTAGATATTTTTCTTTGCTCAACTCACTTAAGCCCCACAGTGACTGACATGGAGTACCTAGGCCATACACTATTTGACCACAGCCCATTACTCCTGACCCTCCCCCCAGCTCCCGAGGGTGCAGCCACTCAACTGACTCCTAGACATGGCCCTTTTGGAAAATCCATGCTTTCAACACTCACTACACTCTTCAATCTTCGACTATTTTCAAATTAATCAAGACACGGTGAAGACCTCCCTGGCTGAGTGGGATGTATTTAAAACATTGATGAGGGGGCAGTGCTTGGGACAGACAGTAGGGGTGAAACGAGAAATTGATAGGGAACTACACACACTGGAGACACAGATTCACTCTTTGGAAACCAGACTTGGGGGATGTGAGGAAATACAGAGGCAACTCTCAGAGGCAAAGAGTGAACACAATACAGCATTTGAACAATTGCGTTTGTTGGACCTCCTGTCCTACCATGAACGACAGCATGCCGAAGGTGGAAAATCAGGGAGTCTACTGGCATAGCTTATTAGACCTGAGAGCAGGGGCTCCCCTATAACTCGATTGCAGATGAAAGATGACACCATATTGTATTCACCCAAACGTATTAATGCCACCTTTCTTGAATACGAGACTACCTTATATGGGAGACCAAACGAAGTGCCTAAAGAGCGCATAGATGAATACTTAGAAACACTACCACTATGTAGGATAGATCCTACTATGAAGAATGCACTGGGGGAAGAAATATCCATGCAGGAAATCAAGGCTATGATCAAAGGGATGGCAAGGGGGAAACCGCCAGGCCCATATGGGCTCCCAGTGGAATTCTATTCCACCTTTAAAGTACTGTTAGCCGCCAGATTAGAAAAGGTTTATGCTGATGCATTGTGCTTTTGCCAACTGCCAGCCTCCACCAGAGAAGTATTAGTGAACCCATTACCCACAAACTAAAACCGATCTGCCCAGCACATCTGCCTTTCACCCACTCTCCATGTTAATCATGGATTTAAAAATTCTTAGCAAAATACCAGCCACACAATTGCTCCCCCACATGCAAGACTTGATCCATTCCGACCAAAATGGGTTTATACAACAAGATCGACCTCAGGGAACCTTAGAAGGTTTTACCATGTTTTATGCCATCACTACGCCACCAATTTCCCAGAGGCTGTCATAATGGCTGTCGATCTAGAAAAAGCTTTTGACTTCCTGCGATGGGACTTCCTGATGCAAGTCATGCAAAGGATGGGATTGGGAGACGAGTGGCAATGGTGGGTACGGCTACTATATGCCTACCCCGTTAGCTAGAGTCAGAATGGGAGGAGTAGTCTCATAACCTTACGACATTTACAGAGGGACTAGGCAGGGTTGCCCGCTATCTCCTTTGATATTCGCCCTCGCTATCGAACGATTAGCAGAACAGTTCAGGTACAAATGGACAAGGTGGGGGATAATACTGGGGGGAAGGAGTATATAATATCCCTATACGTGGATGATATATTTCTAAGCAGTGTTTGCAACGTGTCAGCCAAGTGTCAGACCTCCTGGTCGCCGTTTTCCCTGTACACCTGTGAGTTGGGAGAAATTTGATAGTGCAGACAGTGCAACATCATTTATTGCTTTACATGACTAGGGATATGCCAGGAAGAGATGAATTGGCAGCAGCCAGCCACCAGCGACCCATGACCCTGTCTCCAGGCAGGTCGCTCCCCACGCTGGTCAGCTCCACCTGACTGCGCCCGTGCTCCTCAGCCCAGCTGCTGCCTGGTGCCGAGTTCGAGGCCCGCCTCCACCCGTAGGCTACCACCTGCGCCTCATCCCTGGTGGCCAGTGGTAGGCCGTAGGTTTGTCATTGTTGTTTTTTATTGTGCTCTATTTTTTGCTCTGTTATAGTTTTTATTGTATTATTGTACTGTATTTGCCTCTGTTCACTGTATTGTTTCTTTGCTTTCTGTCTCTGTTCCCCCTCCCTTTTACCACCTTTTGCCTTTGCATTCTCTCCTCTTCGCTGTCCTTTCCCCAGCTTTTCCCGCCGCTGAGTCCCCTGCGACCCCACCCCCCCTCACCCATTTGTTGCGCCCGCTCCCAGCTGCTCCTCCCTCCCACCTCCCCTTCTTATGGCAGCCGCTGCATGCAGTGAGAGCGACCCTTGACTCTGTCTCCAGGCAAGTCGCTTCCCACGCTGCGCAGCTCCACCTGACTGCGCCCGTGCTTCTGAGCCCAGCTGCTGCCTGGTGCTGAGTTCGAGGCCCACCTCCACCCGCAAGCTACCACCTGTGCCTCATAACTGGTGGCCAGTGGTAGGCCGTAGGTTTGTCACGCCTGTTTTTTATTGTGCTCTATTTTTTGCTCTGTTATCGTTTTTATGGTATTATTGTACTGTATTTGCCTCTGTTTAGTCTATTGTTTCTTTGCTTTCTGTCTCTGTTCCCCCTTCCTGTTTACTGCCTTTTGCCTTTGCCTTCTGTCCCCTTTGCCATCCTTTCCCCTGCTTTTCCAGCCGCTGCGTCCCCTGCGGCCCCCCCGCTTGCCCATTCGTCGCTCCCCCCTTCCAGCTGCTCCTCCCTCCGACCTTCCCTTCTTATGGAGGTCGCTGCGCGGCCACGCACAGCGGGCGCGCCTAAGGCAAGCCCATCTGCTCCCCTCCGTGCCTGGACTGCACCCAGCACCAGAACCCATCACCTCCACGGATGCAACGACGCCTGAATCCATTACGACGCCAACACATTCCACGCACTCAACCCTGGACGAGAACACACCTGCTAGCGGGCCACCATGAAGCGCACCCAACGGGCCCTTCACCTGCCGGAACTGCAGCTTCACCAGCATCCGGCCCACCAAACCACCAACCAAAGAACCCAACTACCTCAGATGTTTCTTCCTCAACACCTGCTCCACCCGCAAACACGTGTCCATACAGACCTGAGGGTAATAGTGTTGTGGAACGAATGAACCGAGATTTAAAGCAGTCTTTGACAGCCAGGGTTATAGGTACTGGCAGGAACTGGCTAGCCCATCTCAATAGCATACAACGTGCACTTAATAATCTTCCTAGAAGGTCTCTGATTGGGCAGACCCCATACAAAATGCTCTTTGGTATAAAAATGTTCGTCCCGGACCTTGAAGGTCTAGACCAGGCGGGCGGCAGCTGCCCCCTTTGACGTAGATGAACATTGTCATGTTTTACAGAATCTACAAGAGACGAGAGACAGTCTTGCAAATGAACACTTGCCCTCCACATCAGAAGCTGCGTTGCAGATTCCGGGAGTTGGCTGGCTACCCAAGGTTGGAGAACTGGTTCGAGAGAAGATCGAAAACAAGAAAGAATTTGGTCCCTCATATCGAGCTCCGGTTCCTGTACTTGGAGTGCAGGGCACAAGAACAGTCATTTTACCACCACTTCCAGGTCGTAAGGAAAAAAGGTACATCTCCATTGACAATGTCAAATTGGAGAGTGGCCGATTCTTCTTAGTATGACACCTGCGGTCTCAGTCCATCTACACTGAGACTTTCTGTTTTGGCTCCGGCTCCTAACACCGGGCCTGACGTTGCCATCGAGATGCCTGCTGTTTCCAGTCATTTATTGAGTTCTCCACCTGCTGATCATCTTGATGATACTGAATACACTTACCTCACAGACTTATCGATGCCCGATCTGCAAACTTGTTTGGCAACTGAGTCCAGATTTTCATTTGACACTAACTCTACTACATCAAAGACCCCTAAAAAAATTCTGGTTTTGCTACATGGTTTAAAAAACTTTTTTTGATTCCTCCCTGGACCTACATTTGGTTGGTGCTTTTTAAACATTTTTTGTTCATGTCAATTGGATTTGTGGTGTATTTTTTCCGTCTTGTCAACGAACACTATGTTGAAGAGAGAACGTCTAATCAACATATTAATGGAACATTGGCACCCCATTCCTCATCACACAGATTGAAGAAGGACTTGGCTTTTGTAAACATTACTGCTTGGCCCGTCTTAGATGGGATTGTATGGGATGCTGTTAGATTTCAAATCCATGGTCCCACAGAGGTTATAAATGTCCCAAATGTCCTAAGGGTTTCTATGGGAGATGTGATTAGACAAAATATACGTTCTGATGATTGGGATGTTCAGGCCGTAGAGGCTTTATTTTCCGGTTTGAAATATTATGCTGCTTTTGATGCTGAGGATTTATATTTAAATTCGGTGAATTATGGTGATTTGTTTTGTTACCAACACTTTGGCAATCACTACCTGCATAAGGCAAACACCAGGAGGAATATGGTTAATTATACGCAATGGGAATATTGCCCCGCTCCTGTTGAAGGCAGCTCAAATTCTCTTTTAAAGAGATGCACCTATTTTACTGATTTTAATCAGTCAAATCCCAATGCATTTTATTTTAAAATGACCAAGAAGTCCACTTCCAAAGTTAGACTTACCCACACTAAATTACTCTATTCAAAGTCCTTTCTTGACCAATTGGCTATTGGGGGCTTTTAACTGTGGAAGGATACTATTGATCTTAAATCTGTTTGGGGTTCTAAAAGTTGGCAAGTGCAAAGCACTGAGGCTTTTTATCGTGCATGTCTCATCCCGAACCATATGTTGTTTTTAAATTCTACTATTTCACAAACCACATGCTTTGGATTGGCTACTACAAAAAAATTAAATGTTCCTTCTTTTCCTTTATTGGAAGAATACCCTTGTTGGGATAATAATACTAAATTGTATATTAGAGAATTACAGAAGCTGTTGCTTAATTCTACTTTTAACATATCCAGTTTGGATCCTAATGGTTGGTTACTGTGGCACAAAAGTGCAGATTCTTGCCAACTTCGTTTCCTGGGTTTAGCCCCAGGCTACACACAGGTTAGTGTGGACCAGCGTTTTGAGAATGGCCATTCTGTGACTACTTATTCAGTAGGCAAATTATGTGAGAGTTAAACATTCCACTTTAGTGTCAGTTAAGCTACATTTATCTAAATTGACTGACGATGTTGACTAAATGATTTTGTCAAGGGCCCTGCTTCCGGCAGATTCAAAAGGTGGATATATGCTATTTACAACAAAGTTTGGAAACTGTTCCAGATTGAGGCTGCATCCCGCTTAAGAGCTATAGATCAAGCGAATTTAGAAAAGGTGCTGGCAGTTGTAGATAACAGCAGTAACACTCTTTCTTCCTGCATTTACACTTTAGATGATATTGTTTCATCTGTTGTTGATATTGTGCAAGATGATGTCTCTGTTTTGTACCATGGTCAAAATCAATTGCGTTCTATTATGCAATTCGCATGGACTTTGCAAACGTTAAAGGCAGGAAAAGTGCCTTGGCACTACATGAACACATCATCTTTGTTTGCCCCTTTTAATTTGACAGACAAGCAAAGTTTTATGTCTATGAAGGATGCAACTTTTTCTATGTTACATATTGAAAAGTTAGAACCTTTACCATTTTCTGTGGCTGAAACAAATTCTGCTATGTGGCTCGTCCATGGGTTAATAACATTACCTTTTCCTTTGTACAAATTTGAGGCTTGCATCAAATACTACGCAATTGGCAGATATGAACCCCTGGGCACCACTTATCTCCAAGAAGCTTGGTCACTTCCTTTTACCTACATGTGCCTGAGGGAGGGTAAAGAGGTTTATTTGAATGGTGAGGATTGCACAACAACACCAGATCACTCATTAGTGTGCAAGAATATCCAATTGCATGGCTCTTGCAACCAAAATGCGCCTAACTGTGCATGTGTTTTGGAAGGCACACCAACGCCTGCTATCATACCAACATTCACATTACTAGCAAACGGTAGTTATTTACTTTTGAATAATGAAGATTGTTGTCGGATGTTAGCTGGAATTCCTTACGTGGTTACGGTCTCTGAACGTGCAGTCTTTTGTAAAAACGTAATGTTTCCTCCTCCACATGGGAAGATGGGTGTTTCCATCTGGCCGTTGATTCCCGCCTTGAAAGCAGAGTTCAACAAGATGAGTCGCATAAGAGCGCTTTTGTCTCAAAATGAAGTCGCCCTCACATCTGCTCGTGAAACATTTGTCCTTCACGTGGCAAACAACCACACAGAAGAGCACGCTTTATTAAATACGGATTTGCCCTTGCATTTCAGTGAATTAATTCACACTATCTTTAATGCTTCCTCCACCACAGGGCTGGCTCACTTTTTTAAAGTGGTTAGTAGTGGCCTTGTGATTTCTTTTCAAACTATGGGGCCGATTAGGATTGCGGTGATTCCGCATCCTCCGGGCCGGCGGAAGGCACCGCCGGCCCGCAGGATGCGGAATCACAGCAGCAGTGCCTCCAAAGACCCCCCGCCAGATTAGGATGGCTGGGGGGTCATCGGCGGATGGGAAAACCGTCTGCCGCTTTTCCGCCGCGGTCGCCTTCCGACCGTGGTGGAAAAGCTCTAATATGGTGGCGGTGTCTATCAGACACTGCCAGCCATATTAGGATGGGGCAGGAAACATGCTTTTCCACAGCGGCTTTTCCGCCGTGGAAAAGCATGTGGTCTTTTCAGTTTTGGGGACCGCGCGATGCCTGCCGCTTTGTGTATGTATATGCAATACATGCATTTTTAACCTTGCGGCGGGTGCTGCAGCATCCTGCAACACTCCTACCCATTGTTTTCACAGTGAAGAAAAATCTTGCCGTTTAAGATGTGTTTCTTGCAGAAAAGAAAGTTGGCCTTTCAGTCTAGCCAAGTGAGATAAAACAAGTTGGGTTTTGACAGGATTGCGAATACCTTTAACATTCCATGAGATAACACGAAGACCACTCATCTATGGAATTTAAGTAAGAGTAGGCTTGAAAGTGAAGAAAAGTTAAAAAAGGGGAGGAGAGGAGAATGCAAGAGTGGAAAGAGGACGCAAAGGTTAAAATGATAGTGGACATCAAGGAGAAGTGAAAGTGTATCATATATCCACCGAAGTAAAGGATAGAGGAAACAGTAAAGGACCAGAAACTGAAATGAAGAGGAAAAAAAAGTTAAGCAGAAGTGGAAAAGGAAAGTATTGCCAAAGATAGAAAGGACAGGGGGAGACGAGGAGATAAAGCAGAAAGGAGGAGGAACACAATCCTCCTGGAGAGGATAGGAAGAAAGTGATGACAATAAGCCAAAGAGCTTCAGCCATAATGAACAAGGAAACAAAAAAAATTAATGTGGGGAGGGGGGACAGAAAAGGTCAAGACAGCCATTGCACAAAGAGGGGCACCAAGCAGAAACAAACAACGTTACATAACTATATAAAGGGAAGGGAGGAAATGCTCCATCGGAAAAATAGTTGATGTATGAGACGAAAAAGGAAGGGAACTTACCAGACATTAGGGTAAATGACAGCGAGATGGATCAAACATTATGAACAAACAGATGGTATGAACGGGGATCTTCGACAACAGCACAAGGAGAATCTATACAGGAGGAATTAACAACAGACAACATACAATTAAAAATAAATAAAAAGAAGAATTACATCCAACAAAAAACTAAAAGAGATAACACATGACAAAACTATCAATGCTTGCTAAGTTCCTTAAGTTCTCCTCGATGTGTAGGTATGAACTTCCGAAGGTCGGCAGGGTCCTCAAAGGAAAATGTTCTGTCTTTATAAGTCACCTTGAAGAAGCAGGGATGTTTAAGACCATAACGAGCATTCATGGATTTCAAGGCTGGTCTAATATCGAGTAATTTTTTGTGTCTGCTGGCTGTATCTAAACCAACATCTTGACTGAAGAAGATCCGGTGACCAGACCAGTACAATTGTTTAGCTTGTTTGGCAGCATTAAGGATTGCCATTAGATCGGAATACAACAAGAAATAGACAATGATACCTTGATTTAGTGGAGGAGGAAGCGTTTTGAGGCCCAAGTCGATGTGCTCTTTGAATATTGAACTCCTTTGATTTTGGAGGCCAACAATCTGCAAAACTTGAGTCTTCAGAAAGGAGATCATGTCTGACCCTTCAGAACCTTCTGGAATACCGTAAATGTGTAAATGATTGCGCTGGTTACGATTTTCTAAGTCTTCTGTAGTTTTCTTGAGCTGGGTAATTTCTTTGGTGAGACTGTCGACCTTGGCAATAACATCCTGAGCATTGCTTATCTTTTGTTAAACATCAGAGAGTCTCGAATCCAGGCCTGACCATTTCTCTTCAATTCTTTGGAGAGTAGCTGAGGTGTCAGACATAAAGGGCCAAAGAAGTCGCAATGCATCCATGACGTCCTCTAACGTGAGGGGAAGAGGCGACTTAGATGGGGAAGAATCTTTTTTAAGACGTTTACTAGTGGTTGCTGTAGAGTCTTTGCGACCTCCCGAAGAGGTTCCTGTGGCTCCATGTTGTTTGTTAGATTGCGAGTGATCCATGATGACGAAGTGGAAAAAAATAGTCACAATCGCACTCTTGAAGTAAAATGAAAGGACCACCCTATCACAGGTGAAAATGACCAACGCAGTGCAAATTCAGGAAAAGTGTAGAGCGAACCACCCTAGCAACGCTGTTATGAGTGAGAACCGCTGGCAACAAACGATATCCGCTGCTCCGCAATAAGCATTAAAAAAGAGGCAGTTAATAGATACGCAGGGACTCCTGACTGGGCAGGACTGAACACTTCATTAGAGCACCGTATTGTACAGACAGACAAGCCTATAGACAGGAGACCCAGCGCAGGGTACATAGAAACAATCCATCAGGTGAACGTGAGGAGCAGAATGAGGGTAGCCATTTGGAGAAGAGGTTCCATATATAACATACCATGCATTGGATACATGAACCAGTGACAAAACAGTCCAGTGTGTAAAGGCAAGCAGAGTGCTGGGATAAAGTGTATTTAAATCCTCAGCGCAGACTGCTAAGGAAGCTGCATGCTGAATTTAGTGCAGCGCACTAGAGGCTCTTAAAATGGCACCCGCAATGTATTTACGTGCTTAGGCGGCAAAAGAAGTGGAGAAAAGGGAGCCTAGACCAACATATTCAGTGTCTGAAGTTAGCCTGTGCAGTTCTGGCCACTTCCGACATTCACATACCCCTTTGCAGGCTCCGACGATCCGTGGTAGAGGTCCCATCAGTGAAAAACTGAGCTCGGCGCTCCGGAGTTTTTCAGGGTGCGGCCATTTTGATGCTACCGCTGCACGCGCCTCCCGCATTTAATTGTTTAATACATTACAATGTTATTATGTTTGCTTATAGCAGATTGAGATATATCGAAGCAATACTATTCCGATCTCCTCTGAGACACAATGTGTAAACTAGGCACTGAATGTAACATAATGTGGATATGCTAGTTGGGTGTACTATAATATCATGAATTTAAATCAGAAATACTGAATATCAACTGAACTGCACTCCCAATTGGATTGTATGACTTGAATAGTAGACCTAATTGTACATGCAATATTTTATTTAAGTCTTGCTTTGTCATTAGAAAATGCGAATAATAAGATTTCTTTTTAAAATAGAATAGAGTGCAGGGGAGATCAGAAGACAGAAACATTGGAAATTAACCATTGATTCATACACAGCAGTGGGGATGATAGCTGTAAAGGTCAGAGACACAGTAGTGTACAAACAATGGTGGGCAGTTCTCCAAGTTCACCAAACTAATACAGTTTGGTAAAGTTCTAGGTAGTGCTGTAAACATTGAGGATTGAATGGTGTGGACCCTCTGTAAAGTGGCCAACTATCGAACAGTGGTGAGAGAAAATAAGGGAGCAATTGAGGTCAGTGGCAGCAACAGTAGAAGAAAAGTCCCTCCATCAGAAACTGCAATAGACCAGAGTACCTGGAAGGTCATGCATGATTTACACTCACATTCTGCTACTGACTATTGTGTATGGTTGTTTTTCTAAAGAAGGTGTTTTAGTGTTCCTAGACATATTGATTTTACCCAAAGTTGGAATGTGCCTGTATTCTAAATGTATTTTTCTTCTTTTAAAAGGAGGGAAGTGTGATTTCTTCCATTAATTTGGAATGTGACAACATAATATGGTGTATTAAAGTGGTGGCAAATAGGAGGAGAGACTCATGGAGCATGAGTTGTTTCACAGTACTTAATTTGTAGAAGAAAGTGCCAGAGGCCTTGTCAGAGGCCACAGCAGCTTGCACCAACCATTGGTCCCACTAGCTCTGCCAATGACAGTACCACCACACTCATAGAAGTGTGACAATTCAAAGTTTACATATACATTAAAAATGACTAATACATGCCCAAGCTATTCTTACAGTTTCAGTGGCTGGCATTAGTGCTTTTAATGTATGTTTAACTATTAAACAACTGTTTTTGTGCACCGCCCAAAATTAAACAAACAGTGCCACTATGTGGCAGGCTGCTATAAGAGTCGGTGTTAACAATAAAGTGCTGGTGCTGAGCAGTGGAAATCACTGGCTCAAATTAAGCACTAGCCTAACTGCTGCTCCTTGTATGTATCACCTTAATCTATGAGCAAATTACCTGTATATTTCAAGAAGACTCTGCAACATCTTTCCAAGCATTATACTATACAGACACTAATATTATGTAATTACACAATGAAAATCATAAAACGGTACAAGAACAAGTTACAGCCCACATTTCTATGATAGTAACAAAAATGTCAACATTAACAATAAACAGAAAAAGCTACCCATTAGATATATTATGACCACTCAGATGCCAAACCTGTCCTGAATTTGTAACACAGCACAATTCAAATGATGTGATAGTGGTACCTTCGCATATGCACATGCATGGTTATTAGATTGTCTCTTGCTATTATTTTTCCAGATTTACCCATTTAACCAAAGGCCACAATATCTGAATGAATTTCATGCCTCTAGGATGATCAATAATTAGTTTTGAGTGGTTACATTTATCCACAGAGGGTTGAGCCATTTGAATCCAAGCAATAGTATGTACAATTTTAACCAGGAACATAAATGTACCTAAGCCATACTTAAAACCACAAGATTACTTTGATCCAAATTAAAAGTAAAACATTTTTTTTAATAAAGAATTGTATTAATTATTTAAACCCGAAAAGGCAGAAGAACAGATCGATGTTCATACTTGGCAATACAGTGCAATGTAAATATCATAGTCACAGAAGGAGAAAAACATAAGTACGTAATCCAGGTACATATATGCGAAAACCAGATGAGTACAGGGTGCACAACTACTGTTCAATAGGCGACCTGATGTGATATGTAATAGCATACATTCACTAAAGTTGTGGGGACATAGCAATACGCGGTAATTCCCCCTCCACTGTGCCCCTGTATTATTATGTTGATGCTGTGTTGCGGTATCTGTTACCCAAAGTGACATCAGTAGGTAGTCTTCTTGAAATGGTTGCCAAATGTCTAGTGGTCTGGCAGATGGCGACTGTAGTTGAGCGTAAATATCACTATTGGTGTTGCAGTATGTCATGCTCCGTAGCCATGCCTGTAATGTAGGAATGCGCCTACCACCCGAGTTAATGGCGATTTTACGCTTAGCAATGAGGAGTGCGATCATGACGAAACGCCGTTTAGATTTGGATAGGCTGTAAATATATATAGGTAGTTAGGCCATGAAGGGCTAGGGTGCAATCTCGGTCTCGACCATACAGGTTATTTCTACAAAGACTGCCCACCAATATCCCTCTATCTTAGTACAAAGTCCATGTAATATGTGCAAAGTCGCCGTTTGGGGAGCCACATCTCAAACATATGTGTGGACGAGAAGGATCTATACGATGCATTTTACTTGGTATCAAGTATGCTCTCCAGAGAAATTTAAAATGCACCAGTTTATGCCAATGATTGGGAGAAACACAGCGTATTTGAGTGAGGCACCGGCCCCATTTTGCGTCTGAGATCGGATGTCGGAGGTCACGTTCCCATGCCGCCCTCACACCGACATCCCGAACAGGAAGCATAGCAACTACTGCCTTGTACATACTTGTAACTACATGGTTATCCATCCCCACATTTAATAATCCAAGTTAATATTGGGAAATCCTTTAGTTCTAATGAGTAACTATACACATTCGCTGGCAGTGCCCTCTGTATTCTGACCAATTTGAAATGGTCCATTACTGTTGCATCACGGGAACGGGGATCCTCCATACATGAAAAAATGTGACCCTTGGAGAAAAAAGGTCACCAAATGTCACTAAGTGAAACTTGGCCAGTGCACGCTTCACCAACCTTTCCTGCAGAATAGGAATTCAACCGTTCCCAGCTAACGACAATGCGTGTGAGTATAGTATACGGGATCCCATCAATGCTTTCCGTTTGTGCCACACCCAACTAGTCGTGGATACAGTTTGAATATCTTGCGGGCCTCGTGGAAACCCAACCGGCAATAGAGCATTAAGTGGCATTGGCAGTGCCAAATCAGCTCCGGTCTGTGATATGGGATCCCAACATCGACGTGGTACCACTGTCGGGTGAAGCTGGCCTGTGCTAATAGATAATAGACCCAAAGATTTGGGACCCCAAACCCACCGCTCTCATAAGGGAGCATAATTGTGTCTGAGCTGATGCAGGGTTGCCTCCCCACCCACACCAGACATAGCAACAGCTTGCGAAGTTCTGAAAAAAAGTTATTATACAATGGAATAGGAATGTTATGAAAAGGTACAGGAACTGCGGAAGGACCAATATCTTTATTATGGCTATTCCACCAGCCATTGATAAGGGCATAGACAGACAGCGCTCTATGTTTTGCACCAACTTCTCACTAACCAGACCGTAATTCAGCTGCAAAATGCGACCTTTCTCCCTGTGGAGATAAACCCCAAGATACTTCACTGACTCAACGCACCACATCAGTGGGCACTCCACTGTCCTGTCGCTTGGTGCTGCTGTCAACAGGGAGACTTCTGAGTTTTCCCAATTAATAAGCAGATCTGACAGGGTGCCATTCCTCGTCACTTCACGGAGGAGCAGAGACAAATAATTGTCTGGGTTTCTCAAATACAAGATAATGTCATCTGCATAGAGTATAAGGAGCTGAGGTCCTGCATTAAATTGCAGCCCCCGATGGCTGTGCTTTTCTTCCAAATGCCGCACCAATGGGCCAAGTGCTACCACGAACAACAGTGGTGAGAGAGGGCACCCCTGTCTTGTACCCCGCGTAAGTCTGAATTCATCAGTCAGCGTCCCATTGAGGCAGATGAGCGCCGGGGGTAAAGTACACAGTAATTTAACGACCGCAAGGAATTGCTCTGGCACCCCCAGTAATCCCAAGGAGTCATATAAAAACAAGCATTTACAATGCAATAGGTCTCGCAGCATTAAAGTTTGAGTTATTGGCATTGTGTATGACAATGCGGTGCATAACATTTTTAGCAAACTTTGAATTGGTGAGCATTGAGAGTGTGTGCAGGAGAATGCTGTTTTTGAAAGCAGTGTGGTAGAGAGTGCAGGAATTTGGGTGACCTGAGCAATGTGGATGATGCACCTCACGCACGGGGCTGCCGCAGTTATTATTCACACAGATCTGATGGTGCACCTCACGCACGGGCTCACAGCTGTTATTATTCACACAGCTCTGATGATGAACCTTACGCACGGGCTCACAGTTGTTATTCACACAGCTCTGATGATGCACCTCAAGCACGGGGCTGACGCAGTTATTATTTACACAGCTTTGATGATGCACCTCAGGCACGGGCTCACAGCTGTTATTATTCACACAGCTCTGATGATGCACCTTAGGCACGTGCTCACAGCTGTTATTATTCACACAGCTCTGATGATGCACCTCACGCACGGGGCTGATGCAGTTATCACACAGTTCTGATGCACCTTAGGCACGGGCTCACAGCTGTTATTATTCACACAGCTCTGATGATGCACCTCCGGCACGGGCTCACAGCTATTATTCACACAGCTCTGATGATGCACCTCACGCACGGAGCTGACGCAGTTATTATTCACACAGCTCTGATGATGCACCTTAGGCATCGGCTCACAGCTGTTATTATTCACACAGCTCTGATGATGCACCTCACGCACGAGGCTGACGCAGTTATTATTTACACAGCTATGATGCACCTTAGGCACGGACTCACAGCTGTTATTATTCACACAGCTCTGATGATGCACCTCACGCATGGGGCTGACGCAGTTATCATTCACACAGCTCTGATGATGGACCTTAGGCACGGGCTCACAGCTGTTATTATTCACACAGCTCTGATGATGCACCTCACGCACTGGGCTGACGCAGTTATTATTTACACAGCTCTAATGCACCTTAGGCACGGGCTCACAGCTGTTATTATTCACACAGCTCTGATGATGCACCTCCGGCACGGGGCTGACGCAGTTATTATTTACACAGCTCTGATGATGCACCTCACGCACGGAGCTGACGCAGTTATTATTCACACAGCTCTGATGATGCACCTTAGGCATCGGCTCACAGCTGTTATTATTCACACAGCTCTGATGATGCACCTCACGCACGAGGCTGACGCAGTTATTATTTACACAGCTATGATGCACCTTAGGCACGGACTCACAGCTGTTATTATTCACACAGCTCTGATGATGCACCTCACGCATGGGGCTGACGCAGTTATCATTCACACAGCTCTGATGATGGACCTTAGGCACGGGCTCACAGCTGTTATTATTCACACAGCTCTGATGATGCACCTCACGCACTGGGCTGACGCAGTTATTATTTACACAGCTCTAATGCACCTTAGGCACGGGCTCACAGCTGTTATTATTCACACAGCTCTGATGATGCACCTCACGCACGGGGCTGACGCAGTTATTATTTACACAGCTCTGATGCACCATAGGCACGGGCTCATAGCTGTTATTATTCACACAGCTCTGATGATGCACCTTAGGCACGGGCTCACAGCTGTTACGGTGCTTCCTTCTTTTTACTGGGGGAAACCTGGCTGGATAAATGCAGTGAAGTTTCTCAATGTAAAGACTTTGCTGCCTCAGCTGCATGTTTAAGTCTAAGCTCGGGACTAAGCTCGGGAGAGGATCCATGCAATACAGGCCGGACCCCACTTCACTCTCACAGGCTCTCTTCCACCTGTTGCCCCGCAGCAGGAGCCCTCAGGAAGCATCACACGAGTTGTGAGGAGAACTCAGCCCTCAACGTACAAAGTGTTCAGCAGTCGGAAAAAGATGTCCCCCTATCAGGCTGTTCTGGGGCCAAACCAGTAATAACGAGCAACACCTTCGGGTAAAGTTCGCGCTATACAAATTCGCATTACATAAATAACAATAAAAAAACGATCGCTATTGTAAAAAAAAGGTAAAACACATACCAGATATGCGACCCCAGGGCGAGAGAGCGGAATGAGCGGAAGCAGGAATAGACGTGCGCGTGCACTGCCGAAACCTGCCGTGGGGCGGGACTTCCGTTTCTGCTGGAAGCCCGTGCCCACAGAGTTCCTGGCCAGAGGAGCTCCCATGCCCGAGGGAGAGCCCCGCGGTGGCGGCTGAAGTCTGGAGTGCGGTGACTGGGGCTTAGTTGAAGTGGGGGGTGGCGGCGGGGGAGGGGGGTGTCTCTGTGCGCTGGTGTGTGCTCGTGTGTGTGCGTGCACTCTTGTGTGTGTGCGGCTGGGGGGTGTCTCTGTGCGCTCGTGTGTATGCGTGGGTGTATGTGCGCTAGTGTGTGTGCGTATGTGTATGTCTCTGCGTGTGTGCCTGTGTGTGTGTGCGAGTGTCTCTGTGTGGGTGTGTCTGTGACCAGCCTGCCGGAATCGGAGCGCGTGGTTGTGTGCGCCACCCGCTCCGATCCGATCCTGGCAGATGCACATGGACAGGTCTTGTCTCCTAGAAAGCCATCTGGACAGCAGTAAGAACGAAACTTAAACTGAAAGCTGGAAAAGAAAAAACGCTTATACATTCCTGTTCTGCCTGTCTTTAATTGTTTGTATTTAATGTTATGCTTCTCCATCGTTAGTTGTATTAGATAGCGTGTGCAAAACTCAGAACCATCTGGACAAACTTAAATCGCGTCACTTTGAATTGCCGTCACAAAAAGCCTAATTTAGCAGAATACAGAACCCTACAAAGGCGCAAATGTACAGCATTTCTATCATGCCTGTCCTTATACAGATCCATCTGGACAGATAGACAATGGAGCCATGTCAAAAAGCCTATTTTACCCTATCGCCAGCAAGGCACCACTTGCTTTTAAATACACGCAGCTTTTATAAGCCACCTACAAATTGGAGCTGTCGCTTAAAGCCCATTTTAAAAAGGCAAGACACATAGTGGCCTTGTGATTTCTCTCCTACGGTGGTCATGTTCCCTGCTTTCTGCTTGTGCCTGTATCCTGGCAACACCCCCCACCCCCTTAGTTAGTTATGCCACCGCCTCCTGCTTATACCTTGCTGTCATGACTGTCAATAGTTATTTGTCTTTAATGTTATGCTTCCCCACCGTTAGTTGTATTGGAGCGCGTGTTCATCAGAACCATATTGAGCCGTCGCTAAAAGCCCATTGTAAAAAGGCAAGACACATAGTAGCCTTGTGATTTCTCTCCTACGGTGGTCATGTTCCCTGCTTTCTGCTTGTGCCTGTATCCTGGCAACACCCCCACCTCCCTTAGTTAGTTATGCCACTGCCTCCTGCACTGCTGGCGGAAATGTACAGCATTTCTGTCCTGCCTGTCGTCGTGGCAGGTATCGAAATGCATCACTACCGTCCTGCCTGTCCGTAAATCTCTAAGTACCCCAGCACTTTTAGATAAACATACACCTCTTATGTACACCTTAAAGGCTTCCCACAGTACGGTCTTGGAATCCACAGATCCCTTGTTCAAAGAAAAGTATTCTGAGACCACCTCCCCTAGTTCAACTACAAAAACGGTATCTCGTAGGGCCATATCAGGGAACCGCCAGGGACACTCTACCTCCCCAGCCCTGGGGACTTTCAACTTAACCATAAGTGGAGCATGGTCAGACAGTGTCAGCGAGAGGTGGCTAAAAGAGTTTATCCACAACGCAACCCCCACAGAAAGGCACCAATAATCCAGACGAGTCCATGTGCCATGAGGTGTAGAGTAGTGAGTGTAGCCATCTTGATCAAGGCAGTGATGTCTCCAGGCATCCACCAAGCCAAACCTGTCTATGGTATCCAGTAAGGAGCTCCGTGCATTGGGCTTGGTGTCTGATGTATGTGATGTGCCGTCTCACACCAGTTCTAGTAGAAGGTTGAAATCCTCACCCAAATATATGTGATCTGCCCCCATGCACTCTATGTTGGTGTGGTAAGTGTCAAAGAAATCGCGGTCATCAACATTTGGTGCATTTATGTTAAGAAACAATATTGAATGCTCGAGCATACACTCCTTAACCAGCAAGAAACGCACACCAGGATTCCGGCATACCTCCACCTCCTGGAATGGAATCCTCCTATGTATCAATATTGCAACTCCACGTGCTCACAAGCTATTACCAGCAAAATGCCTGTGTGTCCCCCAATTTGAGGCCAAAGGCATCTTAACAGATGAGTCTAGATGCTTTTTTTTAATGAAAGCAATGTCTACCTGATGGTGTTGCAAATAATTGGTCACTTGTTTACATTTATGAGCATTATTGAGGCCCCTAACGTTCCATGACATTATTACAATATTGGCTTCAGCTTGTAACCTGTTAACCATAACCTAATCCAGGCCCATTCAACCTGACATGACCCAGACTCTTATGGTTGCACTGTGATTGCAAATTGCGACTAAACATGTTATGTACTACTGCCCACATGCCCCATATCCCCCATCCCACCACCCATCCCCCTTACCCAACATTAGGGGCAAAACACATCCCCGTGCAATAATAATTTAACAAGAGCAAACAGAATGGGAAAATAAAATTATCATGAATAAGCATCAAAGCAAACATGTACATCCGCAATAGGGGGGTGACAACACTGCGTCACTTCCCATATTCTTGACACATACGTGCCTGACTATTTAGGAATGATTCATCCCAGGTGGCAATCCAATGTGCCAAATCAAAAACAAAAAGGAGACCCAGCATGCCCAGTAATTACACCCACAGTCACTAACACATTAATAGATGAAGGCTAATATCACTATCAGCTAACTGCGGGTTAAAATGATCAGCACTTGCTCCGGAGTCCGGTATATTCTGTGAATCCTGCGGGGGTGGCGATCCACGCTGTCTGTCTGATTTAGAGTATTTCTGGCAAAACTCCCGGGCATCATGAGGGGAATCAAACATTTGCGATTGGATGTCCACATCAACCTATAACCTTGTGGGATATAGCATCCCATACCGGCGAAGTCCCAATTTCCGGAGATTTGCCTTTACCCCTGCGTACTTGCGGCGCTTCCTGCTTTCACGTGTCATCTGTAGAGTGGTGTCCCTGTCCCTAAAGTTTAGCAAGCAGGTAATAATTGGTCTTGGCGGGCAGCCAGGATTCGGCCGCAGCCCCATGATGCAATGTGCTCATTCCATCACAAATGTGGCTGTGAAGGATTTGCCACCAAATATATATTTGTGAGTACTGTTTTTTCAAAATGCCCAGTATTGGTGGATTCGGGCACCCCATTATTCGAATAATATTACACCACCCCTCTGCTCCAAATCTTCGTTTTTGACGGCGACTGACTTGAGGAGTTTCTCCATTCTGTCAATTTTCTTGGTTGTCAGGGCGGCGCCATCTTCGGGATCGGAAATCCTGGCCTAAGCCATGATCGAGTCTAGCGCCCATGGACTTCAGCCTCTTATCCAGGGCGTCTAGGGCTCTGAAGCACAAAGTTCCATTAGTATGGTATCTGGGTCCACCGCCTCCATTGCGTATGATACTCCACTTTTCCGCCATATCGACCCGCTGTGTCGTCATGTTGGTGCCTGGCATTTTAAAGGACAGGGTAGTTTGCTTAGGGTCCTTACGACCGATGCCACCTTCTGACTCCTCCTAATAATTAGACTTGTGGCACCAGCCATTCTCAGGGGCCCTCTGCAATAACCACGCTCACAACTTAAGCACACTTAATTCACAGAGCAATACTGCTTACAGTTGTTATCCACTAGCTCATTCATGACACAGTAGATAGTGTGAGGTGGCGACAGTATTGCAATACCATTGGAGCTGGCTTTTTTCACTCTGCGCCACAGCTGTACACTTTACACTACGATCGGTGCGGGTGTCCCGCTGACTCCGCAGCTGCCACACGGGGGAGTTAATGGGCCCATGGCCACAGTCTGATGCCTCCGACCAGCCCACCGCTCACAAGAGAAAAGCAGTGTGCGCGCCTTCGAATCACCACGGGGAATTCTTCACTGGTGCAGTTAAATACCCCCGGCTAGCTGTAATGCCCACACCTCCACTTCCAGCCAGACCAGGATTCTTACTTGTAGGGCACTGGGCCCCGTTTCTACACAGTGGGCCTGCCTTCATTCATTGTCCGTTCTGGGTGGGAGGGGCCACAGTACCCCCACAATGGATGGAGTGGACGTAGGGGGCAACTGCGGGGATCCCGCAGCTCTCGGCCTGATGACCAGTCCGCAAACTCACCTGAGACCCCTGTCACCATGGAGCCTCCAGGGAATGCCTGCGGACCGCTAAAAAATGCTATCCAAAGACTAATTGAACAAACATGTTTTAAGACTCATTTTGCAAATGGCAAAATTGAACATCTGCTACAGAGAGAAGGAAAGGCCACTCCAGAACTGGTGGCCCTTTACTTGGAAGAACCAACCTTTTTATCTAGAGAGGTTACTCCCGGTAAGGAACAAAATAAGTTTCATGATACTTTTAGCTAGTAGACCTTGAAATAAATAGTTGGATTCATCAATTTGGGGTTGAAAATAGGTTCCTAACACAGATGAGTGTATTGTAAAAGATGGTATAGAGACTAAATGGTACATATAAGAGATATGCAGAATTATATTGCTCTGTTCCACTGGGAACTTGAGATCTTTACTCCTCTTACCTTTAACAACATTGGAAGGTTGAATGAAAGCTGCATAACACTAACTTATTGAGTGGATTGCTAAAACAATTCAGCAGTAAGTATTTTATACATTAAGAGGTGTTTCTTAAATTCTTGATTGAGTACCTCATATAGTTATAAATATGTGGGAAAAAAATGTGGTTGCAAGTTATAGACCAAGCAGAGTTTCTCAAAAATCGCTAAACTATCACATTTTCAGTTCCATGAGCATACCTATATCCATTGAGTTAACTGATGCTAAAGACGATAAGTTGAAAGCTACATAAAGAAATAGATTATCCCAGATTGGGTTTTAAATATATACTTTAGGTATTCATCAGAAATGACATATCCTGCCAATCCGGCAAGAATTCTTGGGCAGCCTTCAATGTAACCATTGTAAAGTACACTGTATAACAGCGTTCAAGTCCAGAATTTTACTAACATTGTTATTTATTTAGAATTAGAATAGTAAATTGATCACTTTTGTAGTTAGAGTTGATGGAAACAGCGGGTTTGAATATAATGTTTGATCAATAGTAAAGCTTGACATTAGAAAGGCTTGAGCCATCTGAATCAGGGTTGTTTGCTTAAACAGGTAGCTCCACAAATTAACCAAAACAATATTGAATGTGACAGTTTAAATAAATACAGTGGCTCAACAAAGATGTAAAACCTAGGAAGGTTAAACTTTAGATGATGTTTATCTTACCATGTACATTTAAAGGCAACTATATCCATTGTTTCTAATTAAAATTAGAGTTCTTTAAAACTGTATTAAAGTTGATAACCCATATTGAGGTGAATGGATGGTGACCGAAATAATAGTAATCAATAGCTACAATTTGTATGTTGCACATGATTATATTCTATGGTGCCTCCCAGAAAGAAGAATTCTGTCCATGCTAAGGAAATAAATTAAAACTTTCCAACTGGCAAGACAAACTGTTAGTAATTAGCTTTGTCCCACTCAGAATTAGTAAGTAATATTATGAGTGAAGGGAGTATTGCCATGATCGTATGGTGGTTAGTACTTTATGTTGTGTATTAGCGAAGGGAATAATGTGAAAGAACAATTCAGTGATAATATGAAAATAAAATATGTTTGGAGTTTATAAACTAGATTTGTAAATGTGAATTAAATAAAAAGAATAAACAATTTGAAGTATTTCAAATGTTATTTAGACAGCAGGCTACAACGACCTTTAAGGAAGATACCTATGCCTTGAATAAACAGTATTGGAAATAGGATTGTGCACTTTACAGATCAAAAGAATTTCGATCTTAAATGTTTTTCTTCCGGGATATATCCTTGTGACCGTCTTTTTCAACTAAACTCATTGCCAGGTTTATGTGACTGGGTTTCTGCCTGGATTAAATTCATGTTGATCCATGGAAACTACTGAAAAAAAGAGAAATGTAAGGGGATTATCCAACATCATAGCATATATATTGGCATCAACATTTGAAAGTGATATTCAGTGTTAGACAGTCCAATTACTGATAGCTTTAATTGTTTTAATCATTCATTATTTGTCCCAATTGAGCTGCACCCTGAACAACCAAAAATAATTCTGTAATTACTATTACTGAAAAAACTTCATAAAATCCAGATAGAACTAAATGGTGCACATTAGCTTTAGTGGTTCATCGCATGGAGGATTTTATTCAAAGACCAGTTGCAGACGAGAAAAAGACACAGCATCTCCTTGAACGTCATATAAGAAAAAAGCTCAGTAATGTGTTGCTAATAAATTGATGTATTTCAGGGGAACAGTGCTCTCAATTTCATGAAACAGGGAAATGTTCACTTCTACTCGGTACGTGATTTGCATTAGAAACTGCAACATTTTCACCCAGCAGCAGCTCCAGACATTCACCAAGCTTTAGATGTGGGAATATATTTACAAGGCCTCTGATGCTGTTTCCCCAGAAGGGCCTCCCTTTACGCTTCATTTTATTTGGGGAGGAATGGAGAAAGCAAAGAATTTATTTTATCCTTTTCTATAGATGCTCTATGTTTTTTCTCCCATTTTTCCAACCACCGCTGGCCATCAAAACATAAACATGTACTCCCTTGCAACCCATGTGTTCTCCAGATACATTTTGCTGATGACACGCATGAAGAGTGCACAGACTGCTGCCAACAAAAATTGCCAGGCTTTCTCTTATAAAACTGTCAGAGGCAGACAGACTTGAGTTTGTTTCCTTACTGTTGTGTGGTTCAAAGTGCTCTTGCTGAGGCGAGAGCAGAGTTTAGGTATTTTCCTTATGGCTCAGAGGCCAAAGAAGAGCTGGTCTAAAACCAAGCAAAAATAGAAGTACAAAATCGGTGCCGTGTCCTGCTGAAAGAATGGAAGCAGGATAAGTCTCCTTTCAGCACCTTTGCACCCTGAAATGTCATTCCCTACTAATGAAAGTGGAATTAGTTTGGAAAGATGTTCTACCGACAGGACGATGAATCCTAATGCAGACTACAAAGAGCAAGGCTATCGGACCCAAGAACAAGTATTACAGGGATGAGGAATGGCGGCTAGCACAGGATAAGCTGATTCATTCTGATTCTGTCAGAGCAGCAATCTATCAGACACTTTGACTCTCACAACTTCCAGCTGCAGGGGGCCCATCTAGCTAGACTCAGACCCATGACCTGCCTTGGGATAACTCGAATGGCTCTCATCCGCCCTTGGGAGGTTTTGGGGCGTTCAATGGGCTAGGGATGTGTAACTCGGCTCAAAGATGTAGCCTTCTGCGGCCTGGGTGGAATCTGGGCCTTTTAAAGACTGTGTCAGTTCTACTCAGGTTGCCAAACCTGATTGCTGTTCCACTTCTTTTCTCACTCATGGGGTGTATTTGTACACTAACAGGTGGCAAACGAGCCTTTAGAATACTGCACGTTCTCTGATTATGTCCCAACTTCCATTCTTGGACATTTGACATCATTTTACTAATCTGACAGCATCCCTGTTTTGTGCCTTCTGATGTATAGATTAACGGGCCTTTTCCGATTACCCCTATGTTTGGAGAACACACCACACCATACCACCGGCCTTCTAGCTTGGTTGGTGCTACGTAGCTTGCTGCATGTCATATTGTCCCTGCCCCCAACTAGACTATCTATAGTACTGACCATTCAGGTAGATCCCTGCATCTTTCCTGAAAACCACAGAACATGCAGAGTAAATTATAACCACCCGTTCTTAACAGTTATATTTTGAGTGCCAATGTCTCATACTTCCTCCTCCATCACACTGCTAGGTGATGTGCCTCAGGACAAAACAGTGGCACCTATCTGGTCACTCATGCACAACACCAAAATGCTTTCCATGCATGATCACAACAAATACAAGTGTACGCCAACCACACACTTCACAACAGTCTAGAGTGCCATTCATCTAAAATATGCTTTGGTGCCCCACAACTGGGCATGGCGCACTATATAAATGATACCATACTAAACAATACATGGGTGAAAGGCTAGACGAGGTACTGTTATCTACAGACAGTACTTCCATACCCCACATGCAGCCAAAATCACTGTTGACAGTCTCACTTTCAAAAGTTCACCCTTTCAATATCTAAAGAGGCAACACAATACCATCCATCACTTTATTTTTGCCTTTCATCACCAGTCTCCCATTTGGCCTCATGTGTGTCACAGGCTCACTGCTCCACGGGACTCGTGCTGCTATCACTTTACAGCACCAAAAAGGTGTCGGAGGTCAATATTTTTTCTCTTGAGAGGTGATGTACCCTTGCAGTTCAGTTGTAACCGCCCTTTTTGCAACATGGCCAAGACTAACTTTCATGTGGTTAGTCCCAGTCTGGGTGGGTAGGCAGGCTAAAAACTCTATGGCTTGGAATGTGCCCAGTGTAATTATCAGTGCTTCAGATTAATTGAAGAAGTTATGTACATTACGTTTGCATTCTATTAGTGAGCTGCAACAAATGTCACGACTAAGGGCCTCATTACGATGTCGGTAGGTAAGCCTCAAACCGCTCATGGTAGGTTTACATTCCCACCACCGAATTACAATGTCGGCCAGTCGGAAACCAATCAAAATCCCTTAATTATGACGTTTCTGCATTCGGAATTATTTTATTTGATTTTATTTATAAAGTTTTATATAGTGCGAACTTGATCCCGAAGGATATCAGAGCGCTTGACAATTATGATGTTGGTTTCCAACAGCCTTTCCATGTCGGCCTTTCCGACATCAAAGGGCTGTCAGAAAGCTTCGTCGGAGGCCCAAAGCAGGGCCCCAATCCCTCTGAGGTCTACTGTTGTGGGCCTAGAGGGGACCTGCCCCCCCCCTGAAAATCCCTGCACCAAGTTGCAGGCACTGTGAGGTGCCTGCCACACAGTGCAGGGATTTCCACAAACTCCCATTTCTCAATGGTTTCCACCTGCCGCACAAGCTCCCATTTAGAAATGGGAGTTTGTGACCGCACCATATGCAGTCACATCCTATTGGGTGTTTGGAACCACCGACCTATGGTTGGGCAGTTCACACAGCGAGACGGTGTCGGGCGGAGGCAACTCCGACCTACATCGAATTAGGCCTTCAGTCTGCACCTCAGCGATCAGGCCCATGAGGGACAGAGGTGAAAGAGAAGTAGCTGTAATAGAGAGAGTTAAGAGACAGTTGTGAGTTGCAGGTGATAATGAGAGAGTGCCGGAGAGAGAATGATCCATTAGGAAATGAGAGTGAGTTGATAAAAGGACAGCTTTGAAAAGGAAAGTGGGAGACAGCTGTGTGAGATAGGGAGGAGACGTGTATTTGAGTGAAAAGGGTTAAACAGGTACAGAGACAGCTGACAGAGAGTGAAGGGAGAGATAGGGAGGGACAGAGAGACACTCATGGAAAGAAGAATGAACGAGAGACAGAGGGGTATAAAAATAAACAAACATGTTAGGAAAGGACATCTAAGAGCAGAAGTGCCACACAAATGACAAATAGGTGATAAAGAAACAAAGAGAGATCGTAGAGGAGACTGCGAGAAATTTAAGGAAATTGACCGATAAAAGACAGATGAGAGAGAAAAGAGCAGACAAGTCAAGCTGATAAAGAGGGAGTTAATAAAGTGACAAGTGAATAAGAGCTGATAGATAGCTAGGTGCCACACATACAGGTGAGAAGTACCGCTTGAGGGGGCGGGGGGGTGAGGTGATAATGATACAGATAAGCAGGAAAAAGCCAACTGAGAAAGACAGTGGGCAGAGGGTTGATGGGTGATAAACACTTTAGATAGTGAGCTAAGTGGAAGGACAGCTTAGAGACAGCAAGGAGATAGAGAGATACAGATAGGTAAGAAAGAGATTGCGGAGAGGGGAATAGGAGAGAGAAGGATAAAGAAACAGCAGGTGGAAGGGTAGGAAAGAGGGCAGATGAGAGGAGTGAAAGGGGAGTCAGGTCTTGGGAGACTAGACCGACTAGTTAGGGAAGATGTGAGGGACAGCACAGAAAGGTGACAAAGGAGGAAAGAGAGCTGGGAAAGGAGAGGTACACAGTGAGGAAGAAAGGTAAAGGGCGGCGGATCAAGGAGAGAAAAGTAAGCATGTCCTTTTAAGGACATATATTTAAAATCCAGCACAGTGTAAAGGGCCTAATGTCATGGGGGATTTGTATTTGTGCATATCCAGCGCATGAACAACTTCAAAACATTGAGCACAGCACTGTGAATCCAACCAATCACTAGTAAATCTTTAATGATCCACAATCACCCAGATCCACAATCACCTCCACTCCCACTCGGAAGCCGGCAAGAGGTACCGACGGATGTTAGATGTTTGATGTTAGATGTTAGGTTGGTCTTCTATAGCGCACGGCTACTCCAAAGGAGTGTCCCGGCGCTTTGATTAGTGACCAGAAAAAACAGACAATTACCACAAAAAAACGGAGCTTCTACAGGGAGTAGAGAGATCCAACACTGCAAAAAAAGAACACTATCGGGAAAAGAGCCATGTTTTAAGGCCCTTCCTGAAAGCCAGTAAATTGGATGTACTGCGCAGTGACAGTGGAAGAGAGTTCCAAAGCTGCGAAGCTCGCAGCCTGAAAGAGCGGCCTCCAATGCAAGCCTTTTTTACTCGGGGAACCACAGCTAAGAACAGAGACTCAGATCTCAGAGAGCGAGCCGGGTGGTAAAAGGCGAGTCTCCTTTGGAGATACTGAGCTCCCGTGGCATGCAAGGCCTTATGGGCCAGTGTCAAGGCCTTGAACTCTATCCGCTTCCGGACGGGAAGCCAATGGAGCGACTGCAATAGGCTGGATACTCTGGCACGTCTGTGGAGGCTAAAGATAGCCCGCGCGGCCGCGTTCTGCACCACCTGCAAGCGTTGCAGGAGATACTCCGGTAGGGCAAGATATAGGATGTTGGAATAATCCAATCTTGAGCCGATTAATGCCGGGACCGTAGTTCTCCTGTGCTCTTCCGAGAGCAGGGGGAAGAACTTCCGGAGCATCTTGAGGAGGCCAAAGCAGGTACCCGAGAGAGCCAGAACCTGGGATCTTAAAGTCAGCCCGTTGTCGATCTTAATTCCCAGATTCATAGCTATCTGGGACGAATGTGCTGGAGGGAACATGTCAGCAGGCCACCATTCATGCCACTCTGGGTCAGATAAGCAACCGAAGAAGAGTATCTCAGATTTATCTGAGTTGCACTTGAGGCTGTTCAGCTGGAACCATTTGAAAACAGCCCCAAGGCACTCACGGATACTCTCGCCGTCGAAATCTTCTCCTTTCTGACATGAAAGGAGGAGCTGGGTGTCGTCGGCGTAAGATACGATCTGGGCCCTGAAAGACTCCACCAATGTCACCAAAGGGGTCATAAAGATGTTAAAGAGAGTCGGGCTCAGCACGGAGCCCTGAGGGACTCTGACTCCCAGTGGCGGCATCTCGGCGGAGCTCGGAGAGGCCCAGACCGTTTGTCGGCGGTCAGCCGACGGACAGAGCGGGCCTCATTTTTTCCCGAGCGGGTGCCAGGTGAGGTGAGGTGACTTCCCACATAATGCTGGGAAAGGACGAGTAACTCAATTCAGTCTACATTGGGGACCCAAGTTCCTGGTAGGAATATTTTGATTTGATACTGCCTTGCTTCACATTCACATGATCACTTATTTTGCAGTTGCTATTAAGATCACGGTCCTGAAGAAAGCTGGATAAAATTAATCCATATAGCTGAAACATGTCGACCACTCTGCACTGCGCCTATATATAGTCATATTTTCAAACTATCAGGCGTAATTTTAATCTTGACACTAGAACAGTGCCCATTAAACATATTTTCTGTTCTGGTAGTTATTTTTATTGTTACCTTTATCACTCACTTTTTCACACAGCACTGCACTCCATCAGCACCTACTTGAAATACACTGTGGCTAGAGATCTACCTCGGAAATCCATCTCTGCACCATCACTTGATGGGTTGGGCGAGTTTTGGATCCACCATCCGTATCCCACGTGATGATATTCCGCCACAATGGTGGTCTGATGGGAGTTTTCAGCCATATGTAATTTCTTGGTGTTTCATGATCCTCCTTAGTTCTTAGTTGCGGTACAACACACATCTTCCCAGACCTTATATCTCTTGTTTATTGTTCGTGTTATGTTTTGGGTTATGAGATCTTAGGGTTGTTAAACTAACCCTGTCTCAATTCCTGGAAACCAACCACCTTCTTAAGAACTCACAGACAGGTTTTCGACCAGGTCAGGGCACTGACACCGCTCTTCTTGCAGCAGTGGAGAAGACCAGAGAAATTCTCGATACAGGAGGATCAGTGGCAGTGGTCCTCCTAGACTTGAGTGCGGCCTTCGACACTGTCAGCCACCAGGTCTTAACCCAACGCCTAGAAAACATCGGAGTGAAAGATACAGCGTTGAAATGGCTCACGTCCTTTCTTTAGCAACACTCTTTCCAAGTCTGGGAATATGAAAGTCGCTCCCCCTCCATCCCCCTCCGGTGTGGTGTGCCACAGGGCTCATCACTAAGCCCCACGTTGTTTAACGTGTTCATGGCCCCACTGGAGGAGTTAGTCTCTCCATTTGGAGTCACCCTCGTCAGTTATGCTGACGACACTCAGCTGGTGGTAACTCTCTCTCACCCCAAGCTAGAGCCTTCCAATCTCCATGATTGCCTCTCCAATATCCATCAATGGATGAGCGACTCAGCCCTGAAATTAAATGGGACAAAAACGGAGATTCTTCTCCTAGGGCACAAAACACTGAATCTACCCCCAAACATCTGGCCCGCCTGTATGGGTGAACCCCCTACCCCTAAGACGGAAGTTAAGAGTCTGGGAGTATGGTTAGAGAAAGATCTCACCTTCAGAACACAGGCAAGAAAAACGGCCGGCATTTGTTACGGCTTACTAAGATCATGCAGAAAGGTGCTCTCCCTACTCCCTTTCCAGTCCCGACTACTGCTGATCCAAGGCCTAATTGTGTCCAGGCTGGACTACAGCAACGCCATTTACTTAGGAGCCCCGGAAACCACTCTCCAAATATTACAAAAAACCAAGAATGCCGCGGCCCGACTGCTCACGAATACCCCAGCCAGGACATCAGCCAGACCTGCACTGAAAAAACTACACTGGCTCCCGATCAGGGAAAGAGTGATATTCAAGGCCCTTTGCCTGGCTCACAAGGTACTGCACAACGCAGGTCCACCAATCCTTAGCAACTGGATCACACCCTACAGACCTACGAGAGCACTTCGGTCAGACCATGGAAACCTTATCTTGGTTCCCAGGGTGAAGAAGGCCCGCGCAGGTGGCCGCCGCTTCTCAGTCAACACAGCGAAACAATGGAACGCGCTCCCCTTGAGTCTCAGATCAGAACCTAACCTCCTGCGATTCAGGAAGTCTCTCAAAACCCTTCTCTTCCCTTAAATCATCGCCATCCCCTACTTTCAGCCATCAGGAACTTGAGGTTAGCGCTGGGATACTCTTGGGTGACTACGCGCTCTATAAAAACCTAAAATAAAATAAATAAATAACCCACATAGACCCCCCCCATCCTTCTTTTTTCTAAGATGTGAGGGACAGCACAGAAAGGTGACAAAGGAGGAAAGAGAGCTGGGAAAGGAGAGGTACACAGTGAGGAAGAAAGGTAAAGGGCAGATCAAGGAGAGAAAAGTAAGCATGTCCTTTTAAGGACATGTATTTAAAATCCAGCACTGTGTAAAGGGCCTAATGTCATGGGGGATTTGTATTTGTGCATATCCAGCGCATGAACAACTTCAAAACATTGAGCACAGCACTGTGAATCCAACCAATCACTAGTAAATCTTTAATGATCCACAATCACCCAGATTTAGACAATAGGTTCCATTGTGAGGTTAAGGAGAAGGCCAACGAGGCTCCACCAGAGAGATTTCTGTGTCTGAGGGAGATAAGGCCCATCTGAGCCAACAAGTTCCATTGTTCAAGTTCAAAATAACTTTATTTCGCTGTTATTAATTTTGCAAGTGACCTTCACTTGAAGAAAAACAGGAGTCATTTGTTATTTATTTCTTAGATTGGACTTTTATTCAGATGTATTGTAGGAACAATTTGTTCATTCTTTTTTCATTTGAATGCATTTTGATTTATTTCAATGGTTAATATGTACCCTTTGAATCTATGAACTAAACATATATAAAAGTAATATCTTTTGATAAAAAAGATTTCCTGTGTTGCTGTTTTTTTGCTGTGTTTTGCTTTATTGCTCCTTTTTTGTCTTAGAGCTAGACAAATAAAATAGCTGTGAGCAGATGACCAAAAGTCTGACTTCTGTTAAGTATCTTCGCAAATCAGTCTTTACCCTGCTCCTCATGGGAAAAGTCCTGTCCGATCTGCCAGGCCAGGCTTTCCACTGGACCGGAAACAAGCATCCTGGGCCCGGGTATAGGGTATCACCCCTCATCAGCCAGGTTAGCTTTAATTCAGTGTGACAGCGAGCAAGAGACCCACATCTGGGCATATCCTTGAGCACTTAGAGCAAAAATAGAAAGCACAACTAGATGATGGATTGAGTGCTGAAACTCTTCAACCACTCTCCCCCGGTCAAGAGAATTGGGTTTATCCATCGTTCTTTTGCTCACTATGGCACCCCAGTTTAGACCAAGACATATGCAAATCAGTCTTGACCCTACTCCTTATGGGAACAGTCCAGCCCGGATGTATGATCATACATCGCGCACCATGACATTACGTGCTTTAACCCCGCGGTGAATACATCGCAATGTGCAAAACATCGCCATCTTTTACATTGCACGTATTTACAACGGCAATGCGTTGATTCCTTTTGGCAAGCATGAAACATCACAGGCGCTTAAATCGCACGTCATGACAATGCGTGCTTTGCTTCTGGCTAGGGTGACCAACTGTCCGTAAATTTCACGGACAGTCCGTAATTTCGGCCGTCTGTCCGTTGTCCGTGAAGGATTCTTTAACGGACGCCATTTGTCCGTAATTTTAACGGGGCACGGTCGCACATCCCTAAAGCAGGCACAGCTTCCACTCACCTCCCTTCTTGACTTGACATGACGCATTCAGGGCTGTTTGCATCTGAATAGATGCCCCTGCTCTTGAAGCTGCAGCCCCCACCTCTCACACCTCCAACCCTTGTTGAGCTGTTAAGAGGTGCTTGGAGGTGGCTGAGAGGGAGGGGCTGCAGCTTCAGGAGCAGGGGCATCTATTCAGATGCAAACAGCCCTGAATGCATCGCAATTTGTGTGAGACAGTCCCTTTCTGCCCAGGGCCCCAAACATCCTACAACCGGTCTGGATTACACCGAGGCAGCACGTGGTTCTCAGCACAGCACAGAGCTTAATAACTGTCACTAAATTGTAAACAAACCTCGATTCTTCCAACATGCAGTCTTTAATGTAATAAAATAAAGAAATGGCACAATCGCACCCACACTGATTAACAAAGTAAGGAGGACAATCAGTTAAATCAGTTCTCTCGAAGTATCTCCTTTAAGTACTGTACATCACAGTGGGGGCTGGTAAAAGTAACATTTTGGAAAGAGAGACTGACTTCTCATTGTCTTGTCCAGGAGGGGGTGAGGAGCCCTATTCCACCCTGGAAGAGACCAAGATGATACTAGGATGCTGCATGCCCACCCCTGTGCCCACCCTGGTGGATCCTGGTCCCCCTCCTTCCCACCCCCCTCCCCCCAGTGATGGCTCCTGTCCCTCCGGCTCCCCCCCCCCACCCCCCCCCACCTGTGGTGGATCCTGTGTCTGCCCTGAGTGGCTTCTGTCCCAGTCCAGGAATGGCTTCTGCAGCTCAAAAAGGCTCAGCTCAAAATGAATATGAAAAGGTGGGCGAGTGAGTAAGTGAAGGGATGGGTGGGTGGATGGCTGGATGAATTAGTGAAAGGGTGCATGGATGAATGAAAGATTGAATAGATGGATAATAAAAGAGGATGGATGGATTGATGAGTGAGTGGTTGAAGGATGGAAGGGAGAAAAGGTAAATAGCTGGATGTATGGGTGGAAGGGTAGCTGGATGGGTAAAAGGGTGGATGGATGAGTGAAAGGATGGATGAGTGAAAAGGTGGATGAGTGAGTGGGTGGGTGGGTGGATGGATGAGTGAAATGATGGATGGATTGATGAATTGATAAGTGCAAGGGTGAGTGGATGGACAGATGAGTGAAAAGGTGGGTGTAAGGATGGATGAGTGAGTGAAAGGGAGGGTAGATGGACTAAAGGACGAATAGATGAGTGAAGGAGTAAAAGGATAAATGGATGAGAGAAAGGTTGGATGAGTGATAGGGTCAATGGATGGATTCATGAGTGGATGAGTAGATGGGTGGGTGGGTGGTGGATGGATGGAAGGAAGGATTGCTAAGTGAAAGGGACGATGGAGAGAGAAAGGGAGGATGGTGGATGTCTGAAAGGGTGGATGGTTGGAAGGATGAGTGACTGGGTGGATGGGTAGAAGAGTGGATGGATGAGTATACAGATGGCTAGGATGAAAGGGTGGATGGATGGATAAAGGATGGATGAAGGGATGGATGAATGAAAGGATAGATGGAAGGATACGTGATGGATAGGTTTGCAAATGGTTGAATATGTTTGGATATGGCTGGGCTTACTTATATACCATTGCGCGACCTCTGATGTGTCTGTAAAACATATCCAATTGTCCTGAAGTTTTGTCCTGAATTTTGACCTCCTGTCCTGAATTTGTGTCCTGAATTTTGACCCTTTGTCCTGAATTTTTACACTCGCCGTCCTGAATTTGCACCAATGCCAGTTGGTCACCCTACTTCTGGCAGAGGTGAGGGGTCAGAGTTCAGGCGCGAGGACCTGGCCTAATGGCAAGCAGGTCGGCAGGGACGCTCAACATCCAGTGAATGTGAGCAAATCACTCGATCTCCCGTGCCTAAAAAAAGAACACTGCTGTAAGAAAATAACCCTATTCCCGCCCCGTGAAAGTCTGGATAGCGAGAGGGACTTCCACAGGAAACATCCCCCAGAACTCCCCACATGACAGCACTTCTTTAACACTGTCAATAGACTTCTCACCTGTGGAATTAGTGGGTTATGGAAGATGTTGCTGTTGTATATCGGCCACTGTTACATCTGGATAGATGCACGTTCGGCAGATGATGGAACTGGAGAAGATCACACATTTCGGACACATTTAGAACCCCCTCATTTAAACCCAGAGCTCCTGGTCACTGAGTCTGCAGTTGTCACCAGGACACACCTCTGAGGGCCGCTTCTCCCGATATTATAATATAGTTATCAAGGTCCAGTCATTTGCAGTCTAGTTACCTCTGGGTCAAATGGGGTGCAAACGGTTCACACTTCTCAATACAGGTCTCCATTTATTCACAACCTTCGATTAAGAAGCGCTTTGAAGTGGAATGCTAAGTGGCATAGAGTTGTTTTTTTTATGAAAAACTTCAAAATTAAAATAAGAGTTTTTATGGAATATTATTAGCATAAAAGGCATGGGTTACAGAGACGAAAATGCAGTTTTAGGAAAATAGGTCTTCTTGCGTGGATACATTCACTTGCCGAACACCTGTTTGTGGTTGCTCTATTCCAAACCCGCAAGCGCCCTTCCTCGGGCACATTGTTGTGTATATTACCACAGTTATGACTGTGCCGGTGGGTCGTCGGGTTTCTATAGGCGACCCCCATGTACGCCGGAGTGTTTGCACGTCACATGTGTGAATCCGAGGGGGTTCCTGTCTGCTCCACCTGTCCTCGAGTGCCTGGTGGCTCTGTGTGATGACACATTGTGACAGTCTAGTGTATGCGTTTTGCTCGCATAAGCCCTCTCTGTATCTGCTCGGAATATGTTGCGTCCTGTTTGCTGGAATCGCTGGCTGTGCTGTTCTTGTGTGCGCGCTCCACTGTGCATATGTTTATGCACCTGTGTGGGTGTGTCACGGCCCCTGTCTGACTGTCTAGATTCATGTCTTGTTTGTGTGCACACTTCCTGCTGGGTGTGTGGTGCATGGATTTGATACCAAACGCTCACTTACTGATGATATCCGATCTCAGGGAAATCCACGTGGCTCTATATTCATTAATATTTATTTATTTATTTATTACAAATGTATCATCCCTGCAGGGTGTTTCATGGGCAAATGAACTGCGTTCAATGGCCCGAGCGTGCGCGCAGCACAGTCTGCAGTGTTTAAATTGGCCCAGACCCGTGACCTCTGTTCCTTGACCCAGGAGGGTTCCAATTTGGTACTGGTGAACTTTGGGTCAGGTGTGAACCCCTAGTGCAGAGTACTGCTGCCGAGGTTTCTTGGCGCATCGGGCACTATGTGTGGCGGTGAACGGGGGAGTGTAATAGTGTACACCGGAATAAGCTGCAGTCTTAGATTTTACCCCAGTGTATGAAGGGAGGATGCTTGGGGCATTTAAACCGGTTGTGACTAGGGTATGGGAATATGTGGTTTACGGGTATGGGAATATGTGGTAACATTGTATTTCACATACATCCATCCATCCACCCACCCATCCATCCACCCACTCATCCATCCATCATGCATCCATCTATCCACCAATCCATCCACCCATCCATCATGCAACCACCACCCACCCACCCATTCATCCATCATGCATCCTTACACCCATCCATCCACACATCCATCATGCACCCACCACCCATCCATCCATCCATCCATCCACCCATCTATCTACACGTTTAGCCATCCATTCATCCACCCATCCACCCATCCATCCATCATGCATCCATCTACCCATCCATCCACCCATCCATCATGCAATCACCACCCACCCACCCATCCATCCATCCTTCCATCCACCCATCCATCCATCCATCTATTCACACTTTTAGCCATCCATTCACCCACCCATACATCCATCATGCATCCATCATGCAACCACCACCCACTTATCCATCCATCCATCCACCCACCCATCCACCCATCCATCATGCAATCACCACCCACACACCCATCCATCCTTCCATCCACCCATCCATCCATCCATCCATCCATCCATCCACCCACCCATCCACCCATCCATCATGCAACCACCACCCACTCATCCATCCATCCACCCACCCACCCATCCACCCATCCATCATGCAATCACCACCCACCCACCCATCCATCCATCCTTCCATCCACCCATCCATCCATCCATCTATTCACACTTTTAGCCACCCATTCACCCACCCATCCATCCATCATGCATCCATCATGCAACCACCACCCACTTATCCATCCATCCATCCACCCACCCATCCACCCATCCATCATGCAATCACCACCCACACACCCATCCATCCATCCTTCCATCCACCCATCCATCCATCCATCCATCCATCCATCCACCCACCCATCCACCCATCCATCATGCAACCACCACCCACTCATCCATCCATCCACCCACGCACCCATCCACCCATCCATCATGCAATCACCACCCACCCACCCATCCATCCATCCTTCCATCCACCCATCCATCCATCCATCCATCCATCCATCCATCCATCTATCCATCTATTCACACTTTTAGCCATCCATTCACCCACCCATCCATCCACCCATCCATCCATCATGCATCCATCATGCAACCACCACCCACTCATCCATCCATCCATCCACCCACCCATCCACCCATTCACCCATCCATCCATCATGCATCAATCCACCTATCCATCATGCACCCACCACCCACCCACCCGTCCATCCATCCATCCATCCATCCATCCATCCATCCATCCATCCATCCATCCATCCATCCATCCATCCATCCATCCATCCATCCATCCATCCATCCATCCACCCAGCTATCCACACGTTTAGGCATCTATTCATCCATCCAACCAACGAACCATCCACCCATCCCGACCTGCAGATAGATGAGCCGCCAAATAAACACTGGCAGGGTTTCTGCCCAGCATAGGCAGAGACTTGCAGTCCAACCAGGCACTGCCACGGAATATGACCCATACACATACCTAAAGAGTGCGCCCACCTGTGTACGGCACGGGCAGAGAAGGGCAGTGCCCTCCCATCAGCATATGGACATAAGCAAAAACAGGCGGGCTGTGCCAACCAAACACTGCCAATAAACCAGGAGGCTGCCAGTCAGCTCGTTAAGCACTGGCAGAGACAGCAAATACAACAAAGGATTTGCCTGCCTGCTTCCATCGGTGCATCGCACACAGCCACACTTCTTGGTGATCACTGCTTCCCCTCACCTGTGCAGCTTCTTTTTTCCCGCGTAGTCAGCGATGTATATGTAATTGCAAGGATTTGCCTGTCTGCTTCCACCGGTGCATAAAACACAACCACTCTTCTTGGTGATCACTGCTTCCCTCACCTGTGCAGATTCTTTTTTCCCGCGTTATCATCGCTAGTGATGTAATTGCTAACGATGTATATGTCACTGCGCCGTTGTAGCATGCGTCCCGAAAGCATGCGTTGTAAAGCCGGACGCGATGTAAAAGTCGCATTGCAATTGCACAGCGAAGCAATACATGAGTTGTAACCGGTTTTTCCCATCCAGCCCAAACTGTCAGGCCAGTTCCTCCCTGGACCAGAAACAAGCATGCTGGAACTGGTTTAGGGGTATCACCCCTCATCAGCATGGCTAGCTTGAATCCAGTAACACAGCGAGCAAGGGACCCACGTCTGGGCATACCAATGGCCACTTAGGGCAAACATAGCAAACACAACAAGATGATGGACAGAGTGCTGAAGCTTTTCAACAATTCACCCCTAGTCAAGAGATCTGGTTTTAATCCATTGTTCTTTTGCTCACAATGCTACCCCAGTTTGGACCCAGCCATATGCAAATGAGTATTGACCCTGTTCCTCATGCAGTGGCGTAGCTAGGGGCGGGGCGGTGGGGGCGGTCCGCCCCAGGCTGCACTATTTTAGGGGGCGGTCGCGCGGCACTGGTGGCCCGTTACAGCCTTTATAATTTATTTGGGAACACAGTGTCCCCAAATAAATTATAAAGGCCCCTGCAATGGGCGACCAGTACCGCGCGCGCGGTTCAATTTGAAAGTGGGCGCTGAGCGCACCTGACCTGCAGTGCTGCCAAAACTGCCCCTGTGACGTCCGTCCCGCGTTTGTGCCTGCTTGACTGTTGGTCCCTCCCAGCCTACAGGGCCATCAATCTTGTAGCGCGGGAGCGCTACTAATGACGGCCCTGGGCATCATTTTAGCCAAGCCTCACGATGCAGCAGTGACGCGGCATGCGCTTCACCACTACGCGCTCTTGTGAGGAGTCAATTCTGGCCTGGGGAATTTAGTGGCAGTGCTGTTGGGCGATTTGCTGGCTGCTGCAGTGCAGCAGAAGAGAACAAAGTTCCAACCAACCCCTACCTGCCCTAGAGAGTAGACCCTGGAGCGAGTGAGGTAAGAGGAGAGCAGCAGGAGCTAAGTAAACGTTTTCAGAGGGGTGGGTGAGTGGCTCATCACCTCCGCCACAAATCCACTTTCATATGTGAGTGCATTTCCGCTGCAGATAAGAACCTTGATGACGCCCAAGTCTCCTTGACACAGTAAACGTCCGAGCTCCACTTACGCCGTTTGATTAGTAAATAATCCGCGCTCGATGCACAAGGAATAGAAACAGAGGTATTACTAGCTTTTGAGCAATGTCAAAATCAATGTGAATTTTTTATTTAAGCTAAACCTCTAAGGAACTTGCAGTTCGCTCACAAAATCAGGCCAGTTGAATATAAATGAGAAAATTTTTATGTGTATTAAATTTTATTTCAGACGGTCATTGATTAAGAATCATTCGCAAAGCAACAGGTCTCGTGTCCCTTAATTGTGTAATGGCAAAGCTAATAGATCTAGCTTCTTGTTGGTAATAAGTGATTTTTTTGTCTGCTGCTTCTAACTGTTCTAGAATGAAAATATCACATTGAAGCAATCTCTCGAGCTACAACTATATGGATGTTGGGAGCAGGGTCTGTTTGTTGAACAGACTATCGGCCATATTCATCAACATGAATTGCGCTCGCAAATGTGTAGATTCTGAGAATCTGGCCGTTTGCGAGTGCGATTTTTGCATTTGGGATTCATCATCCCAAATGCAAAAATCGCTATTACCGAAATCGCATATTTGCGAGGGATTGGATTTAAGGAATCTCTAATAGAGATTCCTTCAATCCAATTCATCAACCAATTGGAAATTGCGAATTCGCAATATTTGGTCGCAATTTACCACCAAGTCTGACTTGGTGGTAAATTGTGAAAAAAGAGTAAAAAGCACTTTAGTGCATTTTTTTCTTTTGCATGTTACACACACACATGTCCTCTGGACATGTGTGTGTGCAACACCTGTTCAAATGTGCATTTGAGGGGTGCTACAGGGTGTCCTTTGGACACCCCTGGCACCCTTCAAATCGCAATCTTATTTGCGATTAGCAAATTGCTAATCGCAAATAAGGAATACTCCCCATTCATTCCTATGGGCCTTTTGGCCCATAGGAATGAATGGGGAGTTTTTCCTTATTTGCGATTAGCAATTTGCTAATCGCAAATAAGGAATCAGTAGGAATCGCAATAAATTTTGCTATTCCTACATGAATCCCGTTTTGCGAGTCCTTAATAGCGAATCGCTATAATTCGCTATTAGGGCCTCGCAAAACGGGAGATTGATGAATCAGGCTGTTCGTTCCCAGAATCAAGCTGTAGCCTCAAAGAACAGCGTCATAAAAATGCATGTGCTTATTCTGTGAACCAAAAAAGCTGTCAATCCAAAATCCACGTTATCAAGACACCAAAATAAAACAAATGATTTCACAAGGTGATTAGTGAAGCCCTAGAGTGCCTTAAAGGCAAAACAGGATGTGCTTCCTAAACAATAAAGCCATAAACCAGCAATTAAAATGTGTGACTGATTTACAAGCTACAAGTAATGTTGCTTCTGCAGGCCAACCAAAGGGCTACTTCTGCACCATCACCAATTAGAACACAAATGGGACAACTTGTGGAATTCCACAGCCTTAATGAGCAGTCCAGACAAGCAATGGCATATCAAGATAAGCCTATGGCAGCCAATAGCTGCAGTGGGATGACCGAAGCCCCACTTTCCCCGTAATACTTCACATACATACGTTTTAAAAGTATCAGTAACATGAGATCTCCCAAACAGATAAGGAAAACCTAAAAAGATGTCCAATTGTTGCTCAGTGCTGCAAGCCTGGTTTTAAGTATATGTCACCCATGAGACGAACATTCACAGGTGTAGCACAGTCAAAATTCCGAATAGCTCTGGACTACAGGGTGGTCCCGAGGAATAGGAGAATGAGACTGGAAAAAATCAGGCTTACAGACCATTGGAAGCAAACTAAGGCAAGGAATACAAAAAAATGAGAAATATATATCCCTGAACAGTGTCATGTATGTGCATGTTTCCATTGTGCTGCGGGGATTACCAGGTAATTGTTCACACAGCTCTCTGATGGATGTCACATGCGGTTTTTCTGAGTCCCCAGATAGATCATGCAGTCTGTGTGTTCTTTTGTCCTGCCAGTCACCATTGTATTCTACTGTGTAGCCTTGGACCATGTCATGTATGTGCATGTAACTTGCATGATCAAGGTAACTATTAGGGGCGATACTACGTGTCTCACAGACCTCTTTCAAGTGCTCACTGTCCATTTTATCCAGCACCCCTCCCCCCAAGTTCCCCCTCAGGGGCGGCAATCTGAGGGATATCCCCGGGCGCCACAAGCTCTAGCTATGCCTCTGTCCTCATGGGATCAAAGAGGACCTGGCTTGGCAGTTCGGGATGGACTGTTTCTTGTGAAGCAGTGTCAAGACTGATTTGGATATGACTGGGTCTAAATTGAGGTGGAAAGGTGTGCAAAATAATAACGGACTAGGATGTGACTTCAAGTAATTACCAGTGTTTGAGATTAATTTGAGCATTCAATCAATCACTTTATTGTATACCTAAATGATATTTAAGCAGTCATGAAAAAGAAGCAGTATAACCTAAAGAGTACATCAGCTGCCAATCAGCAGAGACATTCACTTGAGAGATAGTTCTGGTGCGTGAAGTCCGAATATGTACTTCTGTTTCACCTCATGAATATATCAGTAACTCTATTCTTTGAACCTGCTAAAGGAAGAAGGTAGGGAAGAAGAATGGCATAGAGATGTGAGAGGGCCCTCTTACCGCACATTATAGGGGGTTCCATGACAGAAAACAATATTGACTCACCAAAATATTGTCATCCTATACTTTACCAAAAAAATACAAATATGAATGACAAAAATATCTAAAAAACAAATATCGTCTACTATTTAAATATATAGACAATTTCCAAAATATCAAAACACACAATATCATCTAAAATAATATCTTTAAAAAAGGCAAAAATAATAATTATTAAAATCAGAAACCCTTTTTTTACATTAAATAAAGGTAAAAATTATGATAAATAAACTACACAAAAAAGAATTAATACATTAAAACAACAATCATAAAATTATCATTCATAAATAGAACCACATCTATATACATTACATTTACTATTAAAAATAAACACATTTAAAAAAACAAATGATAAGAAGCTGATCTCGATGACATATAGCACTAAATTGCGAAACACACAACCAGGTCTGTTGAAAATGCAGGATGGATAGATGGACACAAGATCTGGGGGAACTTGACGTAGACAACTGGCAGGAGGCTCTGGGGTTTCTGGCAAAGGTGGCCATAAAGGCAAGTTTTTGCCTGATCCAGATTAAAATTATGTACCCGGATTACTACAGGCAAACGCTGCTCTATAGGATAGGTAGAGTGGAAGAGTGGATGGTGCTCATTTCCTCAGGGGCTGTGGGTCAGAGGGCACACTGTTATAGACACTCTAGAGTTGTCCTTCGATTGCGTAACTTCTGGGAGGCAGTGGCTAGATCCCTGGAGGAGGCAACAGGGCTTCCACTGGAGTTACAGTCTATGCAGGCGTTCCTGGGTCTATGGGGTTCAACGTATCTATTAATTAACTGGGGTTGCATGGTGACGAAATGAGACATGTTATGTTATGTTATGTTATGTTATGTTAACTGCATTTATTTTGCGCACAGCTGCTCCAGCGAAGGAGCGTCCTGGCGCATGGAAAAGGTGAACATAACACAACGCGGAAAAAAGGTGAGAGTCAACATAAGAAGATTAAAACAAGTAGGTTTTCACGGCCCTGCGAAATGCTAGAAGATCCTCTAAAAGGCGGATTTCCAAAGGAAGCGAATTCCAGAGAGCCGCAGCTCTCACACGGAAGGAGCGGCCGCCCATCCGGCTAAGCCTGAAACGCGGGGTAACCGCAAGGGATTGCCCTAGGGATCTGAGGGAGCGAGTCGGGACATAAGGGGATATAAGGTTATTGAGGATCTCAGGTGCCGATCCTTTTAAAATTTTAAAAGCAAGGCTGAGTACCTTAAAATGGATTCGGCTTTTCACTGGTAACCAGTGTAAGGACCTCAGAGTGTTGGACGTGGGACATGACCTCGGCAGGCCCACCACTGCTCTCGCAGCCGCGTTCTGGACGCGCTGCAGGCGGACGATCTCAGCTTGGTTAGCTCCCAGCAGGAGCGAGCTGGCATAGTCCAGCCGGGAGATGATCGTCGCTTGGATGACCAACTGTCTCGTCGGGGCATCGAAAAATTTAAGCACCGGCCTCAGTCCGCGCAGAACACCAAAGCAGCATGCTGCCACTCTCTTAGTGTGGGTGGTAAAACATAAGGTGTGGTCGATTCTGACTATGATATTCTGCTAGCACACCACTGTTGCTGCCCCTGATTGAAAGTTTTTTTAAGGGAGCGATCAACACCAGAAAAAAGTGCCCCTCTGAATCTTGGTTGTTTCCCCTCCTTGTCCTTCTCTTTCCCCTTCAGTATCAAACAGAAAGCTGAAGAGGGGCCTGAGTGAAAGAAACAAGAAACAACCGTGTGGTGCCATCACGGGTGAGGATGGTTGAAGTCTGTTCTGCTCAAATTTTGGTTATTAAAAAGACAGAGACTGAAAAAGAATTTGGAAAAAATGGGGTACTGAATTTTTACTATTGATTTAAGTAAAAGCAAAGGCAAGTTTAGGCGGAAAATTTGCTAAACAAGCCATTTCAGGCTTAAAAAAATCTGGGCCATCAGGGCGACTTCAGAGTGTGAGTCGATAGTACTAGACCAATCTACATGCAACGATGAAGACAACATAGGCTGCATGCTAGGCAGCTCAGCAATCTAAACAGCAGACAGCATACCTGAAAACATAAAGGCTAATTTAGACAATAGAGCAACATCAAAAATGGGCAGAAACATATTTCACTGGTGTTTGCACTTTGCAGTGTTTTCAAGTTAAATACAAAATCCGCTCACGTGGTTTTAGCACTTACTTTTAAAAACAGTTTTTGCCTGGTAATAATAGAGTGCATAAAGACGACTCAATTGTTGGGGTAGTTGATTTTCGCACCAGTAGTACCTCTTTTTTGACAGTAAAGCCCAATGCAGTCTCAAAATGGCTTACCACGCTTTGCCTCTGAATTTCACATCAAAACCTAAACGATGACCAAACTCTTTAGTTCATTGCAGAAGTAAAGAATGTCAGCTCTCGAGTGATGTTTTTCCTCCATTTAGTAGCTTGTACTCTGTGATGAAGATTGATGTAATCAAATATGTCATTTTATATGCCATCAGTGATGTTATCAATGATGTCATAGAACATGTCATGAGTGGTGTAATATGTGAGGTAATAAGCAGTGCATAGGGAGGGTGCAAGTTATAGTTATTTGAATTAACCACAACTAGTGAATTTTAGTATTTTGTTCAGTTTAAAATGTTATTTTAACTGACATTTTCACCTATCTAGTCTATAATGTCATGTTAACTTTTGTTTTTTTCAATGAATGTATGAGGTGTAAAGTAAGGTAGCATTTCCATACTCAAAATTAACATCACTTTAACCTTTGGTTTCTTTGAATTTCTAGTTTTTTTTAACGTAAAGTAACATTATATTGCCATACCTAACTTTGCCATTTCCCACTGTGTGGGATTTTGCACAGGGCATGGCCTGAGGTAAGGCGCTGCACCTAAAGCCAGGGAACCCCCTACTGTGGGTATGGCATGTGCTTGGCCGCAGGGCTTAACCTGTGGCCAGACCCTGCGTCCAACCCCCCCCCCGGGCGGGCATCCGACCCTCGAACTGCGCACTGCCTTGGGCCGTGTGCTGCGAAGACTTGGCAAGGAGGCAAGCTATGACTTGTGTTTGAGGCCACAACTCCAATGTCCAGATTCCAACCAACAACAACTTGAAGTGCTAATTACCTACATGAGCCCTGTGAGTTCCCTTGGTATTGTAAGGTGTGTAGAAAATTATGAATACAGTGCTCCCCTGAGTGTAAAACAGAGAAAAAAGCATAATGGAGTGTCATTACCTAACGTTTTTAAATTGCCTCAGAAATATGTTCTCTGGAAAGATTTCTTTGATGTGAGTAAGACCCAGAGTAGTCAGTTGACTCTTGTCTTTGGGCGCCAATGTAAGCGGAAGGCAAGGGTTATCTAGTATTTATATCTCAGATGAGTTCACCGCGCCAATACCTATAGTATTAGGCAAACAGTGCCATGACCAATTTGTACATGCTACTGCATCCACATATGCCATGAGCCGTGAAATTGAGACGACAATATCATCCCCTGTGAGTGCAGTAGTTTCCCTCTCAATCCCCCGGTGGGGCATAGATGCCCCCTTGGTGGAGCCAATGTATGCATAAAGGGCCTAAGCAACTTAGTAATAAAGTGCAACGTCTGTCCTTGATATGGCTTTTTTTTTAAACGTCCACTCACAAAAATAGTGCTTGCCAGAAGAAAAATGAAGACCTTCTTACTTCCATATATAGTACTTTTTGTGCTGTTTGTGTGCACCATGACCACATATCAGTCTGTTCTAGACAGGGAGGATTAATGTGCATGCCACGCTTCCTATGCTCTAGGGCATTTATGTATAGCCGTTGTACAGATGTGTATCTTGTGATGTCCAGTGTCCTTTCGTAGTTGGGTAGAAATGTGGAAATTAATCCAAGCCACTGATTGCTCTGTTTGCATTACATTTCACTGATATAGCTTGTCTGTCCCATTACCATCTTAGACCAACCATATACAAATTTTTCTTGGCCTGCACCTTAAAAGAACAGACCATCCTGAACTTGTAGGCCAAGAGGAGAGGAAGATAAATAAAACCAGATAAGGTTCTGTGTCATCTGACCTCATTGATCGAATACAACATTAAGTCTTAGTGAGCAGCACTCCTGTAGTTTAAAGCTGGACATACCTGCATTGCATACAGTGAGTGCTTGGTGAGGTACGTGAGACCAATGTTGCGTACGGCTTTGTATGTGTGTGTGAGGAGATTGAAGAGTGCTCCTTTTTAGACTGGAAACTTGAGAGTAAACCTGGCTGCTGAGTTTTTTATGGTCTGTAGTCTTCTTGTCAGTTTAGTGTTAATTCCAACATAGAGTGTGCTGCCATAGTCCAACTGGCAAATGAGGAAGACTGGGTGACGGTTTTGCAAGTGTTGGTGAGAGCCATTTTAAGATCTTCTTGAGCATCTTGAGTGTGTGGAAGCAGGAAACTGATATGGTGAATTGGTTGTCAATTACTATTCTGAGATTCTTTGCATGGGTTGACGGGTGGGTTTAGATAAAAGTTCGGCAGTATATTTAATATTCTTTGAATAATCAACGGGGAGCAGAGGTTTAACTTAGTACATGAATATTAGTGGCTTTAAAGTAAGAATTTCTGCTAGCTGATCACTAATGTGCTCAGGTACTTTAGAGAGTATGAGTTTTAAAATGTTGGTAGTGAGCTCTTAGGAGCTAATAATATTGAAGCATGTGCCTTACTTCTATCTCAGTAACATTTTGGTGGTGGTTGTGTTCTCTGATGATAATTACAATATTGGTTTGTATGTGCATATTAGGTAGTACATTTTCATTTCATATTCTCGTTGCTTTTACTTTCCTGGCTGTATGTGTATCCAAAGTGCGATAGCAGTTGTTTGGCTTTCAGTGATTGAATACATTGGGCACTTCCTGTCATACTGTGAGAAAATAGCATAATTTAAAAATTAGTTATTTTGTTGAATCTGTTTATTTTGATTTTGTAATATTATTTCAACATGCTTTGAAACATTTTTATATTTTATACTTATATAACTGATGGTGCTTTAAGTTTCACTTGATTTTCTTCTGTTTTTCTTTGATGTAGTGTGAGATTTGGGTCAGGTGGGCTTTCCTCTCTGTTGGGGAGAAAACGTTTGTTTTAGTTACATAGTAAAACAGAGGTTTGGTTATTTTTGGGGTTGGTGGGGTTTTAGTTTTAAGATTAACACATAGGGGTCATATTTTATAATTGGTTTTATTTTACTTTGAAATTGCCTTTGTCCAGGTTTACAACTGTGGAGTTGGATTTTTCGGTGATAGTACTTTGGTTTTGCAAAAGTGCTTCTTTATTATTTAATACACATACTAGATAACGAACTTTCATTTATTTATTTATATATTTGTGTTTTAAAATCATTTCATGTTACATTGTAGTTCATGTAGTTTTTTAAACTTATTTGTGAAGGTGCCATGTTATTTTGTTGAAGTCTTCTTACTGGCTTTTCTCCGTGCAGCTCAGCACAGTGTTGTTTTCTTTTAATTGTTACATTTTTCCTGTGAAAAAATAGTGATGTTTTGTGTTTTATTATAGTGTTCACGTAATTATGTTTATATTTTCATTGGTTAGTTCATTATATGGTAAATTTTATTGGCTACCTTGAGTGTTGTTTGAATTTCTTTCAGTTATTACTTTTTTGGTTGAAGCTAATTAGTGTTCATGTTTTATGTTAAATATGTGCATTTGTTGGATTGTTGGAATATTAATTTATATAAGTTTACTTTTAATGTGTGTTTTAATATTTATTTTATTCTAGTATTTTTTTTGTTTATAATTTTATTCATAACAGAGTATACTACAATGCTTAATTTATAAAATAATAAGTGCCGGGGCTCTCGTCATGGGGCTACTGTCGCTTGGACCACCCATTGTACCTGCCAGCACTGCCAATAATAGTACCAAAACAGCTACTAACATCACACCCTGCAAGTGTGACAATCCGGCTATTCTCGGCGCCCAAAGCTATAAGAATGGTTTGGGGGGCAGGTTTTAGTCATTCTAGTGTACACTGAATTAATAAACAACTGCTGTTGTTCTCATACCCAAATCAGACAAACAGTGCCACTAGGTGGCTGACTGTCATAAGTGCCAGTGCTGACAATTAAGTGCCAGTTCGGAGCACCCGAAACAACCGGCTCAAAAAAAGCACTGGTATACAGTAACAACATCCTGTCAGAACAAGTCACCTTAACCACCACAGCCACCCCAAGCAGGGCACGGTACAACTGTAGATCTATGTTCTTCTCTTCATTGACCGCATCCCGTGACCTCACCTCCCCTCCCTTTTGCCTCTAACGTTCATGCATTCAAAGGTAGTATGAACGTTCAGTCCTTCCCCACTCAATTCGTAACAAAGTTACGAGTTCCTGTCCCATTCTAACTCTCATTCTATTGTCTCAGTGTCTGACGATATGATATCAATGGCTGAGAAATTCAAACTCTGTATGTTGGACATAGGGATCGGGATAAAGGAGACCTGCCTAAAGCTAAATATGGAGAACACAGAGATCTTGGTATTTGGGGCTCAGCACTCAGTGTGGTCAGAGCCGTGGTAGCCAGAGACATGTGTCCCCCTTCCTGCTGCAGTTGCCTCTGTTAAAAACCTAGGAGTAATCTTTGATGACACATTCACTTTTGATACTCAGGTTAGTAGGACCATATGCTCATGTTTTTAATCATTAAAATGTTGAAAAAGATCCTTCCCTTTTTTCCTATGAAAGCATATAACTTCATCAGTAATTGCAATAATTACCTCTCACCTTGACTACTGCAACACTCTCTACTTAAATATGTGAAAATCCTTACTCAATAAACTCCAGGTTATTAAAAATGTGGCTTCCCATTTGATATTGAATATTTCAAACACCAGCCGGTGAGGGATGGATTGGTCTCTCTACACTGGTTACCTGTGAGGAAGCAGGTGATTTTCAAAGCCTTGTGCAAAGTCCATTGGGCACTGTACCATCAGGGACCGCTTCCCCTCAGGTTAGCATTCCAAGGCGATTTGTCTAAAAGGCAGTTGAGATCTTCTTCTGTTAGGAACTTGATAGTTCCTGTTTCAGAAGGTGAGATGGAGGGGCCGCAACTTTTTGGCAGTGGCTGCTAAATTGTGGAACATACCGTTGATACACATTGCTAGCTTACCCTCTCACATGACCTTCCATAAGAATTTGAAGATGTGGTTATATTCTCTACTGTAAGTGTTCTTTTTATGAATAGCTTCTTCTCTATTGGTAGATCATTGACATCCTAGGGCATAGTTCACTTTGTAAATCTAAAATCAAATCAATGCAGTTAACATAACAGAACAGACTTCAACCATCCTCACCCGTGATGGCACCACACGGTTGTTTCTTGTTTCTTTCACTCAGGCCCCTCTTCAGCTTCCTGTTTGATACTGAAGGGGAAAGAGAAGGACAAGGAGGGGAAACAACCAAGATTCAGAGGGGCACTTTTTTCTGGTGTTGATCGCTCCCTTAAAAAAACTTTCAATCAGGGGCAGCAACAGTGGTGTGCTAGCAGAATATCATAGTCAGAATATGGAATTACTTAAATATTTCGTCCTAATTATTATTTACAAAAATATAATTCCATTGCAGTTACTGTTAAAAAATCTACACCAATGTAACAATATGTTTGTAAACAGTAATTGAGATACAATATGCAGGTCAAAATATATTTTTGGTTACAATATTCCTATCTACAAGCATAGGACAGTAGTTACTACTCAAGGCTACCACTCATGGACTTCCAGGCATCTCCCATCTATGCAGACCTACAGCTTTGTCGGAACATGATTGGATCAGAGGTAAAGAGGCGCGCTACACATCATGGGATACAGTTCGGATAAGAACTGGAATCTTCCATTATTTCCACTTTAACAAGTAGAGTCTCCCTGGAGAGGACCTCGATCAGCAGCACACACAACTAATTATGGTCAAAAATAGACTTTTACTGGCTGGTTGGAGACAACTGTTCCCAGGGCTTGCCTTTCCCCTTTTAAGTTAATGCAACAGCTTTAAAATGAAGTTTATGAGTTCCACATGTTTGTTTTCCTAGGTGACGTGTCTTGCTATTTTCCGAAAGGTTGGTTCACAGTAGTTAAAATGGGTAAAGCACCCATTTTACTTTTTCCATAACTTCAAATTTTCCAAAGGTAATTTATGCAAAACCAGTCAAGTGAATGGCCGCATGGGAATGCATTAGCTGCTGCAGTAGATCGGAGTTAGTGGAGTCTGGTGCTCGTTTTGTGACCCAGAGATCGGTTTTATTTGCTTTACACTTTCTTTATAAATGTTTAAACCTGCCTCTCACCCGGCACAGAGGATTCCAATTTGGAACAAAACCAAAGAGGAATAAAGACTTAAATGCAACATTTACGTTGTGTCCACTCTGTTTCACCTTATTTCACGTATACAACTGTTTTGCATAATGTAAACCTTGAAAATGCCCATCATATATTGTGTTTTTGTCAACAATAAAATTGTTAAAAAAAACAAATGCAACATTTAAGCGAATCAGAAAAAAGTCAAAGTGAATTTTGGGCAGAGGCGCAGGACAAGCCGGCTTCAGGTCTGCTAGGTTCACAGCTGGGAACATGATGGTGCTTTGCATAAGCTCACTGGCCGTTGGACGTGAGTGAGCTCAAGCTATGCACATCATTAATTGATTACTCTGTGGCGTTCCACTATGACCATCACTGATGATAACATTTCACGTGCCTCAGTCCGCAATGAATGTAGCAGCCCAAGGACAGAACTACTGGAATTATTCAGTAATAGAGGACCAAACGATGCTGCAGAATTGCCAAATTATGCAACATGAAACAACACGTTATATGGCATAATGCGGCCTATTCTGTAAAAAAAGTAATGTTTCACTATTTAACATCTTGATACACTTGGGCAGACTGCACCTCGTTTGGAATGGTTTACACTTTCGTGCAGTGATCAGCCGCTGAACGGTGGCCAGATAATCCTGGTTAGCAGTCTGCCACTGAGCGACACAACGTGTCAACCCTTTTCTTGGTAACATTTGATCTGTTTGAGTTGGAACTTTGTTGAAATCTGCAAATTATGACAAGTGCAGTAAATCCATAACTATGCAGAAAACGATGCGGCCGCAGAATTGCATAATTCCGGTGGCCCGTGTATAGGAAGCATGCGAAGTGGGACTGGGCAACTCACAGGGCTCTAAGATCTCTGCAGCTAGTGGCCTGCATGTTTAGTTTGCCCCAATAGTGTTCAATCTACACATTACTGAGACAACTGGGTATCACTCAACAACAAATCAACTGTCTAAATTCTCAGTTACTTATTACAGAGAACAAAGGTCCTAAGGATTTACGATATGGCAAGAGAGTAATAATATAGACTACAATCAGTACTATATAATTTCAACGCCCAGCCGGGCGTGAGTTTATTTAATTGATAATATAGAATCTTGTTGATCCAAGAAGGACCAAAGTAAGCGGTGAGATAGGGTACAGTCCTGTACCTATCCCAAAAGGTTAGAAAGAACAGATCAAAGCAAGGGAGATAGAAGAAAGAAAGAGGTTTTTCAGGCAGGAAACACATTTTTGAGCCAAGGGGTGACTTGCAATTACAATAGATAATTTCAACAAATTCACCCTGCAGTGTAAACAATTTCAAGTATACATGTTAAATCATATGTTACACTGCATAGCGCGTCGACGTTTCGATCCCTAAAGGCTCATAATAAACTGGGACCATCATCAGGACAGTTTTACAATTAATACCTGCATTACAATGCGAAAGCCTTTTAGAATTATTACGAACCCAGAGTTACGGGTAAAATGGCTTAAGACTTTCTTTCAGATACAGATGCCTTGATGCTTGCGTTACTGAATGCAGTCGCATGGGGTTGGGAGTGTTTGTTCTAACCGGTGGAGAGATTTCAGCCGGTACGGGGAACAGGATGCTAGCGCCACTAGGATGTAGTCGCATTCGGTTGAAAAATTGTTGTTCTGACCGGAGGGGAGATAGTTCCTGCCGGTTCGGTACACAGGATGCTGGCTACGTGTAAAGTAGCCGTCCAGGGGAGGTTTTTCTTTGGATCCGGAATGTGCCGTGTTGAGGGAGAAGGTAGTCTCCTTTAAGTTGGCTCCCACGAGATTACTGGTTGCTGGATCGGAGCAACGGCGGGTTGGGGTGAAGCTCAATGGACTTCTACCCCTTTCCAGCCAGCGCAAGTCCGCTGAGCTTCACCCCAACCCGCCGTTGCTCCGATCCAGCAACCAGTAATCTAGTGGGAGCCAACTTAAAGGAGACTACCTTCTCCCTCAACACGGCACATTCCGGATCCAAAGAAAACCCCCCCCTGGACGGCTACTTTACACGTAGCCAGCATACTGTGTACCGAACCGGCAGGAACTATCTCCCCTCCGGTCAGAACAACAATTTTTCAACTGAATGCGACTACATCCTAGTGGCGCTAGCATCCTGTTCCCCGTACCGGCTGAAATCTCTCCACCGGTTAGAACAAACACTCCCAACCCCATGCGACTGCATTCAGTAACGCAAGCATCAAGGCATCTGTATCTGAAAGAAAGTCTTAAGCCATTTTACCCGTAACTCTGGGTTCGTAATAATTCTAAAAGGCTTTCGCATTGTAATGCAGGTATTAATTGTAAAACTGTCCTGATGATGGTCCCAGTTTATTATGAGCCTTTAGGGATCGAAACGTCGACGCGCTATGCAGTGTAACATATGATTTAACATGCATACTTGAAATTGTTTACACTGCAGGGTGAATTTGTTGAAATTATCTATTGTAATTGCAAGTCACCCCTTGGCTCAAAAATTTGTTTCCTGCCTGAAAAACCTCTTTCTTTCTTCTATCTCCCTTGCTTTGATCTGTTCTTTCTAACCTTTTGGGATAGGTACAGGACTGTACCCTATCTCACCGCTTACTTTGGTCCTTCTTGGATCAACAAGATTCTATATTATCAATTAAATAAACTCACGCCCGGCTGGGCGTTGAAATTATATAGTACTGATTGTAGTCTATATTATTACTCTCTTGCCATATCGTAAATCCTTAGGACCTTTGTTCTCTGTAATAAGTTACTTAACCCATGGTCCGAAGGCCTTTAGTGGGTTCCCTTGTATTCTAAAAACAATAAATTCTCAGTTATGCAGAAAATGTGGCTACTTTGGACCGGTCATCCTTTGGGCTACAGTGCATGCTGACAGCTTCATCAGTATTCAACTAAACGAAGTTTCTGACTTTGAACATCTAAAATAATCTTTTTTGTGGCTTATTGGAAAAAAAGGTTACTCATTGTTCATTGTTAGAGCAGAACGGGGGGTGGAGGGGGTGGCTTGAAGAAAGGCGGTGACAGGAGCACTACCCCCAGGCGTCTAGGGCGGGTGGTGCGATCAGGGGCAGCCGCAGGTGCAGTTGGCAGTGGGCCTTGAGGAGGGGGTTAGCAGGGGTGTAGATGATGTGCGTGGGGCCCTCTTGTAGATAGCCAGGCACCACAATGGTTACTGCAGCTGCAGGTAAAGATTTTCTGGCCAAGGCTACTCTTTGTATAGGTGTGTTAGGGAGTGGTAGTCCTTTGGCATTAAGATAGTGATGTCCACTAATTTGGTAGTTGAAGAGTTGGTGTAGTTGAAGGGCAGAAGGAAAGTGGATCTTTTGGTCCCTGGTAGGTTGGACCAGGCCGGGTTGCCCAAGGGGGCTAATCATCTCAGCAGTGGCTGGGGGCATAGAGGGTCAGTCCTAGCCTGTACTCTTACGCTACATAAGGCAGACCAAGCTCACTCAAATCCCCCCATGCTGGCATTATGCCCTGACCCTATGTCTCCAAGAAACCCATCTTACAAATGCAATAGGCCACCCAATGCCTACATCTATAGATCTGCGGGCACAACCCTTTTCCTATGGGACATAGTGGCTGAACAGCTTAAGCTAACCACCTCTCCCTCCTCATACACTCCCATTTTTATAACCCTAACTTGACTCCAGAGTTAAAGATAGGCTTTTATAAAGACTGCAAGTAGGGTGGCTGCTGAGCAGTTTCTGACTTGTTCCAAAGGGGGGCTATAAGGTCCTTCAGACGGAATAAACTTACATTTGGAATGTACAATATTTCATTTGTAAAAAAGTAAGTGACAGGGCCCTTCTCAGTTTTGTCTACTAATGCATGTCCTCTAAGGCGCGCATATGGGCATGATAATCCAGAATCCAGGTAATGCAAGCCAGGCTTTGGGATACCCCATGCAATCCAGGACTAATCCATGCAGCATTGGGTTTGGTGTAAAGGTTTTTTTTTTAAGTCTTCAGATCAGCATAGTTTGACAAATGGGAAGGAAGGTATTGGTATAAGCATCCAATTCAAGCTGTGGGATCTCTCCAAACTTCCAGAGTCTGTACAATGCATCTAGATTTACAGGGAAAGAGGCTGACATCCTTCAAACTCCTTACAGTGCCCACCACTGCAATAGTGGTATATGCCAACCAGTTAAAGGCCCTTATGTGCCCACCAGTGCCTACTGATCACACTAACAGGTTAGTGCCTCTTCCTCACATTCACCCACTACCAGTTCCTCATTCAGCCCATAAGTACCAGCCTCCTACGCTTCCTGCTCTTTCCATCTCCTTACATGTCATACCAGTCCTATTTTTTATTACTCACCCTACCTAAGGTGTCTCACTCCATAGCCCTCCTAACAGTAGCAGCAACTCACACTGTTGCCCAGTGTCAGCTCTGCACGCTTCGCACCAGTGTTCTCTCCTCACACTGCCCGCAACTGCCCGATTCACACATACCTCCACAGAGCCTCTTCACACTGCTCACAACTGCCCGCTTCACACGTACCTCCCCAGAGTCTCTTCACACTGCCCACAACTGCCTGCTTTATACATACCTCCCAAGAGGATCTTCACACTGCCCACAACTGCCTGCTGTTCACATACCTCCCAAGAGGATCTTCACACTGCCCACAACTGCCCATTTACACGTACCTCCCCAGAGTCTCTTCACACTGCCCACAACTGCCCATTTACACGTACCTCCCCAGAGTCTCTTCACACTGCCCACAACTGTCCATTTACACGTACCTTCCCAGAGGCTCTTCACACTGCCCACAACTGCCCATTTACACATACCTCTCTTGAGGCTCCTCACACTGCCCGTTTTACACGTACCTCCCAAGTGGCTCCTCACACTGCCCACAACTGTCCGCTTGACACGTACCTCTCCAGTGGCTCCTCACACTGCCCACAACTGCCCGCTTGGCATGTACCTCGCTTGAGGCGCCTCACACTGTCCACAACTAACTGCTCGCTACACACGTACCACCCCAGCGGCTCGTCACACTCCCCACAACTGCCCACTGTACACACCCTCCCCAGTGGCTCCTCATACTGTCAACCACGTGCCCTTCATCATACAGGCCCCACAGTGCCATTTCATCGCACTCCCAAGTAATATTGCCTCTAACACTGCCTGCCAGTGCTGTCTCATCACACTGCTCGCCAGTTCCAGCTCTTTGCATACCAAACCCGTGCCAGATCCTAACACTGGACTGCAGTCATCTCTCACATGCCCACAAAATACAGGCTCTCACACTGCCTGCCAGCCAGCTCCTCGCTTCTACCCCTCATGGGTAGCTACGTACACACTGCCAATCTCTGCCAGGACCCCACTGTTCCCTGTACTACCAGCTGCTCATGCACACAGCCAATACCAGCTCCTCACAGCATTCACCAGTGATCCCCCCTCACACTGCCCACCACTGCCAGCGTGTTACACGGACCAACAGTTCCCGCTTCGCACACTCACCAACAGTGCCAGCCAGTGCCAGCTTTAACACTGACCATCAGTGCCAGATTATCATACAACACACCAGTGCCAGCTTCTCGCATAGCCCACCATCACCAGCCGCTCATTTTGACCACCATTACAGCGACTCGGTCTTCCAACGCTCGATTCTCAAAGTTTCCACCAAGGTAAGGTTCGTACACAAACTACCACTGCAGGATCCTCATACTGCCTACCAGTGCCCAGCTCCCCATGCTGCCCATCATATCAAAACTCAGTGTTCTGTCCCGGAGTGCCCAATCCTTGCCCTACCTGCCCTTACCATCTCCTCACACTGTCCACTGCTGACAGCTCCACACATTGCTCACCAACATGAGGGCCTCACACTGCTCCTCAGTGCCAGTGCCGCACACTGCCCGTCAGACTTGCACACTGCCACACCAGTATCCTCTTCTCACGGTACCCACCAATGTGCTGTGAAATCTGCACAGTTCTAATCAGCGCCAGATCTTCCTCCTGACCATTAGTGCCACCTTCCCATACAGCAGACCAGTGCCAGCTCTACACACCATCAGTGCCATCTACTCACATTTACCACCAGTTCCTGTTTCTCATGTTGCCAACCAGTGCCAGCTTTGCACACTGCACACCAGTGCCATCTCCCTATTCTGAGCACCACTGCTCCCTGCTACAAATGCCCACCCATGTCCCCGTTTTCCACTCCAACTCTCCCCCTTAGATTGGCACCAGCCATGCTAGGCCCACACAGTTGTGCCAACCATTATGTGTTCCAATGATGTGGCAGCCATAAGGAACCTGCCCACCATGCCCACTTCTGATCATGGGACTTATTCTGTGGCACAATACTGTTGTTTACCTTGACACCCAGGTGTGCCTTTGCATCTCTGGACTTCATGATCTATAACTATCATTGAGGAAGATTAAAGCAAGGTCCTCCAAGTAGCATTGAGCAGTGCTTAATTTGTAAAATAGTAAGTACCAGGACCCTTCTCAGGAGGCCAATTCAGCTTGCAGGAACCACTGCCCCTACCAACAGACCTCTTAACCATCACACTCCTACATGTGTGACAATTTAGACTATTTCAGTTCCCCAAAGCTATAAGAATGGCTTTGGTTGCAGGTATTAGTCATTTTTAGGTTGAGCCTAACCACACATGCGCTGGCCTGGAAGACCTGCTGTAAACACTATGGGAGTGTAATCCCGCCTGCCACTTATCAGTTGGTTCACTCCTACATCACTCTCCTTTTCTGCTTTCTAACATGTTCACACAGTCCATAGCTCACTTCCGTTGAAGGATGAGTCGCCCGGGTCAAGCACACTGTCCCTGCACTTGCATTCCTTATGTGTTGCTTTGGCGAACTCTTTTGTTTAAAAAGTTCCTTCCCGACCTTCGGTGCTTCTTTATTTAGGCTACTCGTGTCTTTGTTGTAGAGCCTGGTGAACACAGCTAAGCCCGCCAACTTCTAGAACAACAGTAGCTCTACTATTTTCATTACTTTGGGCTGTGGCTTCAGTAACGGAAGGAAAGAAGACGCAGAGACGAATGTCATTTAGTAAGCAAACACAACGGGATCTGTGTCGTAGCTGAGTTTCTGTATTTTAGAAGCAAAGACAAGTACAACATTACTTTTTTTAACTGTTTTAAATTTAAATGCTGGCTGTTTGCCAAACCACTGTATTTCCACAAAAGTCACAGATGTGAGAAAATGCATTTTGTTTTCAACTAACATTTTAAGAGGACGGGTACATTGTGAGTAGGGCTCCGGTTTTTATGGTATTTATGTTTTTACCATTTCTGTCTGTATTTATCCATATTTATTTTTTGCTAATTTTATCTGTATTTATCCATATGTTTTTGGGTTTTGTGGAAAAATTAAGCTGAAAATAGTATATTTCCACATTTATTTAACCAATAAATATGCACTCTTGTTTGAATGTCTCCCAGGTTTCAGTGCTGTGAACACCCGCAGAAGATAAATCAGTGCACTAGTATGAAAATGTGCAATTTTCAGTATCAACCTTGTGCTTTAAAGCCTCTTTACTAAAATGTGTAACCCCCTTATCTACCAATCCACACATCTATTGCCTTGGCAGTCATGGCAGACAGAGTTTAGAATTACTCAAAAAGCAACCCAATTTCCATTTTTATCCACATTTAAAAATAAATACAGGCAAGAAAATGAATGTTTTCTGTCTGTATTTATCTGTAAAAATCAGTAAAAACGAAAAACATGGAGCCTTAATTGTGATCCGTGAAATTATTCACAAGCAATATGAACGCCGAGCCCAAGTTGATCTTGGTACGAACCAGCGCGAAGCCGGCAGGGTAGTCTTTATTCCTGTCCTGATGTCAATTTCCATTCTAGCTTCCATTTCCAACGTAGCTGCACATCTAAACTTGCCTCCGTGTTGCCTTGTAAGATAAGGTCGCTATGTTACAATATGGATACTATCTAAGGGTGGGCGTAGTTCGCGAAGTAGCCCTACGCGAAGCTACGCGAAGTGCACTTCGCACTACGCGAGCTGCGTAGTAGCATGTTCGCACTGTGCAAGATGTGTTTTCAATGATTGCACAGTGCGGACAAGCATCCGGCACTGTGCAATCATTGAAAACGGCATCTTGCACAGTGCGAGCTGTAGTTTTCTGCTGCTCGAGTAGATTATTACTCGAGCTGAAGCTTTCTCAACGCGAACTGGTAGTTTCTCATTGAGAGCGGTCGCGAGCATGCGCAACCACTCACAATGAGAAACCTTACCTCCCCGCTTTGAGAATCTCGCCGGGATGTCATTTTGCTTGCTCGCGGTCGCGAACATGACGTTCAGGACCGCGAACAAGCAAAAAATGAGCGCTGCACTACGCTTCGCTGCACTACACGTGTTCGCACTGTGCTACGTGCAGCTCGCGTAGTGCGAAGTTGCGCAAACTTCGCAAACTCCGCAAGCGTAGCGTAGTGCTTCGCCCAGGGTTAATACTATCTAAACATTTGATTAGGTAGTGGCATACTAACTCAACATGGACAACATTTGCATTTAGTTTAGATTATGGAAATCTCTGTATTTCCTGTATCGCACAGCTGCTTGTGTTTTCAGAACAGAGCCCAGTGCTGTTTTTTCTTACCTCATGGTTTTGCTGTTTCCGATTGACTAGGGTTGTCTGGTGAGAAATGCTTAATAATATGCACAGAGATACTTATCAAAGAGGAAGTGCATGCGTTTCTCTGTGCAGCACATGGTGTTTCTTATATAGTTTTCATCTGGCTAAAGTTCTTTACTAAAAAGTTGCACAGGTAGAATATTCCACATTATATTTCAGCCTCATGCTCATGAGTTGGCGCTCTAAATAAAAACCCAAATGGGGATTTGTGGGGGCAGCCGACCAACGTGAGGCTTGCCCCCACGGGTAGTTTTGGGGCCATAGGGTGGGGGGTAGGGGGCTTTAGAGACCCAGCAGAGCTATTTGGGCTGGTTGGGCTGGGGGAGGTTTCTTGGGCAATAGTTGGGCTGTTTTTGGGCTGGGGCCTACATAAACGGACATCTTGTGTCACTGTCCACCATTTTGGTGCAGTGACACAGCAGCTGGCATCAGGGCAGTGGGGGCACGAGTTTTTGGAGTTATTGTCGTGGTTAGGCCTGGTGCGCGGTAGTTACAGTGGGCGCGGCGTCTTACTTGGTTGCTGGCAAAACAGGTGATGGACCGAATGTGTCTGTTGGCTGTGCGGTGCGGGAAGTATGGTGGCGCTCGGCGACCCCCGTGTGCAGGAGGCTCTCAGGCTGCTGGGGGAGGCGGGCCGCATGGACCTGGTGTGGCCCGACCTCCAGGTAAGCAATCCGCGGCACACTGCAATAGGCGCCGCGGCAGCGGTGATTGCATGTGGGCCTCCGCGGTTTCGGGGGGATCGAGTAATCTTGTTGGCAGTGTGTTACAGGTACGGCCACAGCAGGACGCGCCCAGAGTGACGGTCCCCTCAACTCCACTGATTAGGTGGCGGGATCCAGTGCGGTGGACGCCGACCTTGACGCCAGGTAAGGTTGGAGGCGGAGTGGGGAGTGGTGTGAGCAAGCGGCGCTGTGTGCAGGTGTCGGTGGGGACGGATGCTGGAGGGGGTGAAGGAGGTCGTTTGGTGAAGGGCTGTTACGTGAAGGACACCGGGGTGGGCACGGATGGCGTGAGCGGTGTCGGCGGGGCATCGGCGCCGGGGAGCGCGGGAACAGGCGTGGGCAAAAACACGGGTACGGGGGACGCGAAGGCGGGGGCAGGCGCGGCCAGAGGGAAGGAGAGTTGTGTGGTGCCGGTGCGCAAGCTCCCGTACATGGGGGTGACCAAGTCGCTAGGGGCGCACCTGTCGGCGGGGACGAAGGAGAAGATCTGGAAGGGGAAGTATATCGATATCTTGAAGTTGTTGCATAGGGAGTTGACTTCGAAGGAGGGGTCCAAGGAGGAGGAGCAGGAGTTGGCCTGGCGCCCCAAGGTTCCTTTGACGATTGACAATTGGTCAGCGGCCTTCCTCATATACGCCAGCGTATATTGTGAGAGGTTTCCGGATCAGTCCATTGCACTTTTTAAGTACATGGACGTGGTGCAGAGGGCACAGGTGACGTATGGTGGGTATGGCTGGTCCCACTACGAAGAGGAATTCCGGGCACGTATGGCGTCTGATCCGGAGGTGAAGTGGGGGGAGCTATATTCGGATCTATACCAGCAAACGATGGGCAGGGCAAAGTTTGGGCGTACGGTGTATACGGCCAGCGGTCTGCCGCTCGCGCCGGCCCCCTTTTCGGCTCGCCCCACCCGAGGTGGGGTGGGGCAGGGTGAGTCCACTGGGCAGCACCCGGTTGGGGCCTGCTGGGATTTCAATAAACGGGCGCGTGGCCGCCAAACGTGCCGTTTCCGGGACAACAGCCCACGCAGGGAGGAACGCAGAGCGGAGGTTCACAGGGTGGGCGGGGACTATGGGCAAAGGCTTGTACGCCGGTTAGACTGGTGGGGATGAAACCCTGGCTGGCTGAGTACCCGCGGGCGGACGATGCGGCCGTTTTGCGTCAGGGGTTCCGGGAGGGTTTTTGGCTGGGCTATGAGGGCCCAAGGATTGCGTGCTGGGTGGACAATCTGAAATCGGTGAATGCTCACAAGGGTATTGCGAGGGAGAAGCTGTTGAAGGAGGTCAAGGAGGACTGCATGGTGGGCCCATTTGTGGAACCGCCGCTGTCTGGTTTGATTATCTCCCCGATTGGGGTGGTGCCCAAGAAGGAGCCGGGGCAGTTCCGACTGATAAAACACCTGTCGTGGCCGGCAGGAGGGTCAGTCAACGATTTCATATCGGCGGACGTGGCGTTTGTGTCTTACTCATCAGTGGGCGTGGCACAGAGGCTCGTGGCGGGAGTGGGACGGGGTGCTATGATGGCGAAATGTGACATTAAGTCGGCGTTCCACTTGCTCCCGGTCCACCCGGATGACCACCAGTTACTGGGGATTCAGTTCGACAGTGGCTTTTTTGTGGTCAAGGCATTGCCTATGGGGTGCTCAGTCTCCTGTGCGTTGTTCGAGCGATTCAGTTCCTTTCTGCAGTGGGCTTTTTCCAGGCGCACAGGCTCTGAGGCGGTGACGCACTAACTGGATGACTTCTTCCTGTTGGGGCGACCCGGTGCAACGGACTGCCAGCGGCTGCTGGACAGTTTGGCGGGGATGACGGAGGAGTTTGGGGTTCCTCTGGCACCATAGAAGACGCACGGTCCCAGTACGGTGTTGTCCTTTCTCGGTATAGAGCTCGACTCAGCTGCCATGGAAGCACGCCTGCCGGAGGACAAGAGGTCGGTCACGTTGGCATTGGTGGACGACATGCTGGGCAAGCAGAAAGTGTTGGTACGGGAGGTCCAGGTCCTCTTGGGGCATCTTAACTTCGCTTGTCGCGTGGTGCGTGCGGGTCGAACTTTCTGTAGGAGGTTGGGCTTGGCGTTGTCGGGTTTGACCCTTCCCCATCACCACGTGCGTCTGTCGGCAGAGGTGAAGGAGGACTTGCGGATGTGGCGGGCTTTCCTAAAATGTTTCAATGGTGTGCCGATGGTGCCGGCGGAGGACTGGGAGTGGGACGTTACACTGTACTCCGATGCGGCGGGTGTTGGCGGCTTTGGCCTGTATTGGGACGGGCGGTGGTGCGCGGAGCAATGGCCGGCACATTGGCAGGCAGGGGGCCATAGCATCGCTTTCTTGGAGTTGTTTCCGTTGTTGGTGGCAGTCACGGTGTGGGCGGGTGCGTTGGCACACAAGAGGGTGTTGTTCAGAGTGGACAACATGGCTGTGGTACACGTGGTGAACAGGCAGTCGGTGCGGGACCCGCAGGTTTTGAAGCTGATGAGAGTTTGTGTGCTGCGCTGTTTGGAGAGTGACATTATGTTTCATGTGCGCCACGTTCCGGGAGTGGACAATGACATTGCGGATGCTTTGTCTCGTTCACAGTGGCAGAGGTTCCATGGGCTAGCCACGGCGGCGGAGACGGTCAAGATGTCGGTCCCGAGGGAGCTCTGATCAGTACGAGACGCCGGGTTGTTTAGCTGGTGAGGGCGTCAGTGGCCGCGTCCATGTGGAAGGCGTACGTGCAGGCGTGGGAGGAGTTTTGGCGCCCTGGTGTGGTAAGGCACGGGGATCCCTGGCAGTGGGAGGAGCAGGTGGTGCGGTTCATGTTGAGTCTGATGGACAGGGGTCTGTCGCGGGTGACGATTGCGGGCAAATTGGCGGCAGTGGTGTTCATTGGGAAGTTGTGGTGGGGGTACCCCCCCGTTGGCGGGTAAGTTGGGGGCTCGATTGCTGGAAGGGTGGGTGAGGGAGAGGGGGGGCGCGGGTTTGCGCAGCGTCGGCCGGTCACGGGGGCATTGCTGGGGGCTTTGATTGGTGTCGGTGTGCCGGAGCGGAAGCAAGGCAGTATTGTTTTCCACGCTCATGTCCTGGCTGTTTTTTGGAGCGTTTCGGGTGTCGGAGTTGGTAGGCTCGAAAGGGGGCCGGGGACTCCTGTGGGAGGACGTGGAGATGCGGGACCGGGAAGTTGCGGGGGGTTGTCAGGCATTCACATATTTAGCTAGGCCTAGTTTTGTTCAGCACAGGCCAAGGTTGGGGAATAGGCAGTGTGCACCTGATTCCAATAAAGTGGTCTTTATCGCACCATTCCTGTGTCTGCGGTCAGTGCCCCCTCCTACTGGTGGGCCCCAAAATCTCCATGCAGGCGTAGTGAATAAGGCTATGAGTTCAGGAATAATGCAGCAATAGAGTGAAGCCTCAAATGTGCTTTCACAACCCTTCCTCTCGTATGTTGGAGCTGTATGAGACAGTCCGCAGAGCGCTTTTAGCAATCGAGGGACAATGCTGAATTTAAAATGGGGCGTTCTCTGATGCTGTGGAAGAAATGTTGCCTCTTTTCTAAGTCTCTGTCCTCCCACCACACCCACCAGCTAAAGCCTCTTATAATCTAGACTCCGAACAAGACAATATCTGAGGGGCCTCTGCCCTCTGGCATAGTTGGAACAACTGCTCGACCCCTAGAGATGACTGCACTTCAGATGCACCCTCTCTCGTCTCCTGCTTTAGGCACAGGGAGCAGACTCATCATCAGCCCTTCTCCAAGGAGAGGCCTGGTTGTGTGTCAGTGCAATGTCAGGCATTGCGCTGCTCAAAACGACCAACCAGCTGCAAACGTTTTTACTCTCAGATAATGCTTTTTCGGAAAGCATGAAAACCAGCAAATCTGCCAGTAAGCAGGGCAATGTTTTGTTGTGTGTAAGAGCCCCTCGCACCTTCCTGTGGGTGTTGGAGCCTCCACTGAGTGGTGCTGTGGTAATTACAATATGAAGAATTTCTTTAATAGCAACAGGCACATTTTAAGGGCCGATGTGAGCAGATGCTTCTTGGAGCAGGGCATTTAATTCAGATGATAACCTCAGCACTCAGTTCGCCTCAAAAACGATAAGGAATGAGCGTTTTCTGTCTTGCTTTTTTATTTCAAAAGATTTTATTAGAAGAAGTTTTTACAAAACAGTACAGAGTAAGCCGATCGAAGGCAACACTGGTAAATGTAAACATACATATCGGTAATAATACTTACGGGTTTGTTACGGCGCTTGTGTGCTGGTTATACATAGGTTGCTTGAGTTCTTGTTATTACATACCTGTCATATACATTGCCCCCTACGGTCGGAAGAGATCGTGTGTAGAGGTAAGTAGGACGGAGATGAGAAGAGGTGAGAGAAAGGACGGGTTTTCTTTCTTGCCATGCTGTTTCCAGCAGCGAATGCCCTCTTGCAGTTTCCGGCCCACAGGCTCCGAATCATTTCCCTCGGATTCATACAGTCCATCCCTTGCACACTCTATCAAGCTGAGTTGAGGTTGGGCACCCCCTTTAGGATTAGTGATAGATACTTGGGGCCTTATTTATGAAGGCTTTGCGCCACCGGTGCGTCACTTTTTCCCATTTTAAAAGTGACGCGCCGCCGGCGCAAGTCCTTCATAAATAAGGCCCTTGGTGCTTAGGAACATTTTCCGGCTATTTCCACTCCCTGCTGACACACTGTGTTATCTCATGCCATTCACCTTTTGTCTCCCTGGGTGTATATATTTTCACACGGCCAGAACGTGAAGGAAGTGTGAGTCAATATCAGAAAAACCGAATACTTGGTTTTCCAGCCACAGGTACTGTGTTCTGAATTTGATTGCGGAAACACGACATGCTTGGTTGTGCCTTTTAAGTACTTTATGAATAATGCTGCTTAAGAAATATATGTTATTTTAATTAGAAGAACGTGGTTTGAATGAACATTTTATGCACAGGATGACAGATCGCCTGCACTCTCTGTATCGCATCTTCTGGAATATGTATGTTTTTATGCTACACGTGAAAGGTTTATTATAAATAGTGATCTGTGTTGCTATTTACAAAGCATCATTTGCACCAGAATTTCATCTTTTGAGAATTCACAATAACATTAGTATCACTCCCAAATCAATGGGAGGAGTTTACATGTCTTGCTTGTGTTACACTGTGGGTGCCTGTTCCTACTACTGTGTTTTGTTTATTTCATCATCAAGGTGCCGCTGCTTCAGAGGCCGCAACATGCATAGCTTTTATCTACATGGGTGCCTCAGCTTCATGTTTCAGCAGGGCACCCGCTTTTATGTTTCTTGTTTTTTATGTGTCCACTAGTCTCAAACCAAAAACACATGGGTAAAAGACATTGTGATTTACAACGTCAATACCTCTATCTCTTGTATATGCGAGACTTATTGCATTGCAAATGCTTGTTCAATTTGCAGTCCTCATGCCTAAACTAGACAAACCTCTCCACCATGTGGTGCACTGTCGAAAGTGCTGGTGTTGACAATTAAGTGCCGTGCCGAGCAGCAGGTACCACCAGCTTAAATTAAGCACTGGCATCAAGTGATTTTTTTGTGGCACTTACCATTTTCCACCTCACTTACTTGCTATGTAAACTGCCGCCAACTGACGTAAACGCATTATGGTGCTGACATTTTACACTATTTCCAGATACAGGCTCTATGGTTCTTTCAATACAGCTGGTAAAATGGCTTCCACCAATCACAATGTCACCAGAAGAAGGGAAGACACAGAGGGCGAGAGAAGGCTCATGCAATCTTTGCTTGGTCTGACTCAAACGAAAGGGCTCTAGGAGCCCAAGTGATTCCTCCTACCTTACATGCCATCTCACTTCCCTCCCTCCTTCTCTCTTTCATCTCGTACAGATGCAAAACATGTCTGGCATTTCAAGGTTTGGCAGAATCCTTCCAAAATACATCCCTTGCCAGTGTTGGCTGTGCACCCAACCTCGTGCATCAGCAGAGAAAGACAGACTGTCTCTGGAATTATAATGCTTGGCTCCCTCCCAGCATAGCAAGGAATAATTCCTCTGATGAAAAGTCGGATGCAGACAGTTCTGAGGATGAATCTGCAGTTTTCAATTCATTAGGATCCACTTGACTCCTCGTTGCTGCCAAGTTGTGGAGCGTGTCTAAAATGCTTATGCTTCGGGTAGTCTTTTTCTTAGGTGTGTCGACATAGACTGCTTGTGTGCAGCAATGCTCAGAGTAGAGGTAGCAGAAATTAAAACATTGCCCCCCAAATGTTAGTGTAGTTTACAAGCTTTGCACTGCGCAAGTGTGGAGAAGTGTGGCTCAAATGGTTAGAGCGGCAGACCCTGATGCAGAGGTCTGGTCCGGAACCAGGGTTCAATACCCGCCTCGGCGGGTCTTGGGCACAATTTCCTCGTACCTGATAATTCTCGCCTCGGTGCCTATTCTAATCATGGGTCCCACTCTGCAACTCTGGGCAATAGCTTGCTTAATCTCCACAACGGCCCCAACAGCGCTGGGATGCCTGGCTTCACCTTGGGGGTGCCCAAGAGTGGACATTCCACAAGGAAAAACCAGGAAGGGTTCCTAGGTGGTATACGGACAGCGCCGGGACATCTCAGTTGGAGGTAGCTGTGCGCCTTACAAATGGCATTTACAAGAAGAGTGTTTTTTACTCACAATTTAAAAGAACTGCAAACTTCTCAATATTTGCAGAAGAAAAAGCTTGCAAAGTCCAAATGCCTAGGTTAATAATCCATCCCATTGAATGAACGATATAAAGCTTTTGTTTAGCACTCACAATTAAATAAATCACCTCCAGGGACCATATTATAAAAGGAGCCCTGGGGGCGTAATGGGCTGTTGCGCCCGCTTTGCGCCCACTCCCGGGCAATTTGGTATTACATAATTGGCCACATAAACTTGTGCAGCCCCTTCTGTAATGCTGATAGCACTGGAGCACTTAAAGTGCCAGAGCTACCTTCAGAGGGCGTCCCTCATTCGCATGGGGACGTGGTCCATGGAAATAAGGGAATTCCTTTTCCAGTGCGCCCGCACCCTATTACAGATGCGGGCACAGAGGCAAAGAAGCTGTCAGGAGGTGCACTGTCAGTGAGCAGCCCTCTGGCAGTGCGAAAGGGGGTCTGGACCCCCTAGACATCCCCTTTAGAAGTGCAGGCAGGTTGCTCCCTTCACTGTGAGACACAAAGCGGCAGCTTTGAAGCTGCTCTGTATTTCCCTTGAATGCGCTGTCGCCAGGGAAGCACGAGTGTGCAGCTGCCCCGGGTGCAGCGCATTCTATGTAATTGAGTACACTTTCCCTGTTTGCGCCAGGCGCACCTGTTTTAAGAAGCGCCAGGTGCAAACAGCGAATGTGCGCCCTACTACATAGTATGGCCCCAGGTATTTAGTTTCTTATTTAAGCTTCTTCAACAAGTAACTCGTAAGCTATTACTGGCAGCTCTCATTTACCTACACTGGTTAAGATGGGCAACCTCTAACCTGCTGGTGAATTCATGGCTCTGTGGGACTTAGAGGCCTGTGCCTCTTTATCACTGCTAGACATATTCCTCTACTATCCACTGCACAGTGTCTGCAAGGCTATACGTGGCTCACTCAACCATGAACCTGTGAAATTGCATGCTCTAGACTGCATGTTCACTACCCGCTCTCATGGGAGACTTAGCACATGCTTGAACTTTGAAACCCAAGAAAATGTCCCAGTGCCTAAGCCCACAGCTCTAATAAAGTGGCAGGCAAACTTGGGGAATGACCTGACGGAGGATGGATTTGCTGCTACCAAATCAGAAGGCTCTCGCCAAATTATAGGTTGAGGCTCATACATGTAAAATATCCACACCGCACCCCGGTGGCACTGAGAAGAATGGGCCCAGTGCTCGGTAAATGTGGTACCATTTACCAGGGGCTGACCTGTGGCCAGAGATGCCAATTGGGTCAGTTTTGGGGGAATAACACAGGCCCTGAGAACCTGATTGGCAGGGACCCAGGGCACACCAAGAGGAAGTGCATCAGTAGTCTGGCAAAAAGTGTGGGGGTTTTGCAACAGAAACCCACTTTCCTACACACCCCTCTTCAACCAGGCTAGCTGCTTGACTCCAGTGGCATGGAGAGCACGGGACTCGCGTCTGGGCATACCCATCCCACTTGGGGTGACAAATGAAAAAACAAAAATTGATGGACAGAATGCAGAACAATGTCATACATTCACCCCAGTACAGAGATCTGGGATTAAATCCATTGTTTTTTTGCTCATCATGCCATTCCAGTTTGAACCCAGCCATATGCAAATCAGTTTTGACCCTCTGCCCAATGGCAACAGTCCTAGGATTCTTGTTTTCGGTCCAGGCTTGGTAGTTCGGGCTGGACTGTTCCCATGAGTCACAGGGCCAAGACTGATTTGCATATGGCCGGGTCTAAACTGGGGTGGCATGGTGGGCAAAAGAATGGGTTTAACCCAGATCTCTTGACTGGGGTGAATGTTTTGATTTGTTCTGCATCCGTCCATTAATGGTGTGTTTTTTGCTAACTCTGAATAATCAACACTATTACAAAAGCAATGAGAGGCGGTGCAGTAACAGTAGGGGAGAGGGGAAACAGAAATGAAAAAGCGAGAGAGAATGGGCCTGCAGGCCAGATGGGCATTTACCAAGATGAAATTGATACATTTTATTAAAAGTCATTCAGGGAGCAATATATGAAGAAATGGATTTCCTTACAGATATTCAGCTGAACCTGTTTCAGCAACTGTGCTCTTCCCTTCCACATATGACAGGTCAGTGCAATTTCAAGATTGACTTGACAAAGTGAAACATCTTTCCACATCAGAATCTCTAGGAGGTTCCTAACATCTGCAGACCTACTCTAGTGCGGGTCTGGAGGATGAAGTTGCTCAAAATCAATGTATATTACGTTCTGTTTCCAATCCAAAGGTTTCATTTGAGAATCTAATGCCACACGTCACTTTACTCTTGTAACACACTGTTTGCTACGTCTTACATTTTGTTTGCTTTAGATACTTGCACAAGTGCCACACTTGCCTACGTGACGTTTGTTCTTGTGTTTGAGTGTCTGCCATTTATTGCAGTATTATACCTCTACTTGTACTTTGTACGCTTTTGTAACTTGCACACATATGACTTTTTCCTCCTGTAATGTACCGTTTGCTGCTTCTTGTATTTTGTTTGCTCACAATTGTCACTTTTGCCTCATGTAACAACGTTTGCTTTTGTAATTTGTTCACTTGTAATTTTCTCCTCATGTATCATTACTGTTCCTATTGTGAAGCGCTCTGACACCTTCGAGTAACGTCTGCGCTATATAAAAACGCATACAATAAAATAAATAAATAAGAAATAGGTAGAACAATGAGTTGCAAAAGGAAAGCAGACAACTGGAGGCGTGGGCGGGAGAGCGCTGTTGATGCTGTCTCTCCAGGCTGCTGGTGGGAGCAAGCCCCCGGTGCCCTGGCGACCAGGGATGACGCGGCAGCCCTGCACGATACGTCTTCCAAATGAGGTGTCTGCGCAGACGCTGCTGTTCTCCGGGAGGTTTCTATTTCTGATAAGCTTTGATGACGCTGGCAAAGAAATCTAATCTCCTAAAATGACCTTGTCTCCTCCCTGTCTGTAAACATTTTCCTGCGGACTGCACCAGATTACTAACTCCGTCAGCTTCTAATGAGTCACAAAGAAGGGAAAGTAGAAATGGGCGATTTGGAACTCGAAGGTGTTGTTCTGGACACAATTCTTTCTGAGACGTGCTTGTCCACTTACACCTGTGCAGCATTGGAGGAAACACTCGTAGTGAGAACAGGTCTAAATGCACGCACAGGGGGGCCAGTCTGTTCCTATGGAACGTGGCGGGGCACTTAACCTACTGAACCCTATACCAAGCGTTTCCACTCCATTGGAACAAGGGAAAAGGTTCTATCAATAAAGGGCTGACTGCAAGAGCGCAGTGGTGACGCAAACACTATTTAAAGGTACAGCTCAGCTGTCAGCCTCTTACCTGCACCTGAAGATTAGCGACAGGTGTATTATTAAGTTATTAACCAAGTTGCATAGAAGAGCTGTGTTTGATGCCAAGTTGTTGTGCTTTGCCGGCCCGGAAGTATCATAACACTGCAGCACAAAGGGTCGATTCGTATGTGTTTGCAGAAATCCTGTCATCCGTGTCATGAGTCACCCTTCTTCCTGCTCTGAATCTTGGTGAATGATCACAAACGCAGAGAGGGTGACCTGCAAGAGACAGCACACCTTCACCTCTTCACCACCTTTCTCAACCCCTACAATTTAAGAACACGTAGCAGGTCTGGAAATCAAAATAATGTCACATTGTGAAAGGACAACATGGGAGTATGCAGGTGTCCATGGGGCCGCTGTGTGCGTGCTCCATCATAGTCACATCAGGGCCACATGAACCCCCACCCCACATGCCCAAACCCGCAAATAACACAAAGACACAAGTGTTAGGTTTGGGTAAAAATTGCTGCAGGTTTATTACATACAACATATGTAATGACGGTGGGTTAGCTTACGGGCGATCCTAGGGCAGGCCGCATTCTCGCCACCTGCCCGCCTGTTGAGCCAAACAACACAGTGGCGAACCACCCAACTGTTGTACAATTACCATAATTATAATGACACGCCCATTGCGGGGCGTGACTAGGCAAACCCCCGGTTGCGCAGGCCCACAACCGCCCGAAGGACTACTGGGGCGCAAACACGAATTCCTGCACCTCCCATGAGGTTACAGGTTAGGCTCTGAGGTTATGCTCTGGCACCCCTATGTGCCCGCTGACGTCCAGCGTTTGCACCTCTCTTCTTCCGGATCGCCCAGTAACTCCGCCTGCAACGAAAAAGAAACATATTAAAAGCTCCCCCCGGAGCCCCCTCAAGCCGACACTCTGGGTACGAGGAAGGGCGGGAAAAGAGTGTCCCAACATGGAACTGCGACGTCCGGGGCGGCAAAGAGGCCTCCCCAGCAGGGCAGAGGTCTGATGTACTCCAGACGGCTCCTCCCCACCGCCCCGGACGTGCATCACTACCAGTCTCCACCAACCAGGGGAAACTGCCTCAGGAGAGGAACTACTGCGTCATGCGGGGGCGGGACAGCCCTCCGTGACTAGGAGCCCGCCCTCTTGATGGCCACTGCGTGGCCTCGGGCAGGCGCATAGTCACATCAGGGCCACATGAACCCCCGCCCCACATGCCCAAACCCGCAAATAACACAAAGACACAAGTGTTAGGTTTGGGTAAAAATTGCTGCAGGTTTATTACATACAACATATGTAATGACGGTGGGTTAGCTTACGGGCGATCCTAGGGCAGGCCGCATTCTCGCCACCTGCCCGCCTGTTGAGCCAAACAACACAGTGGCGAACCACCCAACTGTTGTACAATTACCATAATTATAATGACACGCCCATTGCGGGGCGTGACTAGGCAAACCCCCGGTTGCGCAGGCCCACAACCGCCCGAAGGACTACTGGGGCGCCGACACGAATTCCTGCACCTCCCATGAGGTTACAGGTTAGGCTCTGAGGTTATGCTCTGGCACCCCTATGTGCCCGCTGACGTCCAGCGTTTGCACCTCTCTTCTTCCGGATCGCCCAGTAACTCCGCCACAGCCCGTGAGGTGGTTCCCGCTGCCGCACGGGCCCCCCCACCATTATTACTGCTCTTTACCTGCAACCTACACCTAGAATTGCTACCTCCAGACAGAGGAGGAACAAGGCAACGCCCATAGGCGTGGGGTGCTACCATCAGGCACCAATAAACCTGTCCTACAACCCCTCAGGGAAACAAAAGGGGTAGGAAGGGGCCCCTACTACAGAGGCCCTAGGTAACATGAAATAGGCTGTCCAGCGCAAGCCGCTGGGACACCAACATATCCCTTCCCCCTGAGCGTCAGAAAACTGCGCCAAGGAGTCACTGATACATCTGAATCACTGTCTTCATAATCCAGCAGGGAGAGTAAGTGTGCTTACTGACACGAGGGAATAGGAGGGCACCGAACATACTATAGAACTTGGACGAGTCCCAGTTAAGCGATAATCCGGGTCCACAGGCCAAACAGCCGGCATCCCCTGCCCTCTTAGGTTTTTGGCTGGAAGCGGCTTCAGACATAGTACCGTTAAGTTAGCTAGACTGAAGGCCGACTACGACCACCTCCCGGGGACCGCAGCGCCTGCAACAGAGAGCCCCCTCGGCTGACCTGCGCAGGGGCATGCATGGATAAATGCCAGCCACTCCGACACCAATAGGCATAACCACCCGGGAACAATCCCTCTACCCCAATATGGAAGACTATCCCAGGCAAGAGACCAGGTGATGGGAAGGGCCCCCCTGCAGAGAATCCCTCCCGAATAAACAAGCGCTGTCACAAAACCAATCAACTGCCAGATTACGCTTCAGCCACTAATCCCCACAGGATACAGAAGTCTATTGCAGTACGCAAATGCATATATTGGAGTGACTAGCGAAGTGGTCTTGCAAGAGACAAACTGAAAACCACGGGGACAGCCGAGAACACTTGCCCCCCCTAGTTAATGCACTAATTCCTAAAAGACTTCTCGGGCCCACCTCAAACGATTATTGGCAGTATGGAAGAGCAACACATGTGCCGTTATCAAGGGTGCACAGGTAGAATTTCTCAGTTTAAAGTGGTTGCCATTATTGCAGTGCTCTCTATGTACCTGTGTTTGGTACTCTTTGTTGCATACCACGCCACTTCTCTTAACGCACTGTTTGCTATTTTTCACGTGCTTATCTTAACACTTGCACCGGTGCAAACATAGCCTACGTAACGTTTGTTCTTGTACTTGGGTGTCTGGTGTGCACTGCGTGCTAAACCTATTGAACCCCGCACAAGGTGGCAAGTTTGCCGACGAGCCTGGCACAATCACTTGTGCTGCACCCCCCTTTGCCTGCCCAAAATAATAGGGGGGTACTATCAACTCCCAGAGTTCTAAGCATATATGATTACCCTAGTTAGTAATTCAACACATGTAGATCCATTCAGAATTCTCAGGTGTAACTCAATACTTAGCCTGGGCTGTCAAACAATTAAACCCCCAGTATTTCAAATAATAGCAAGCCTCCTGTTTAACTTACTGGAGTAATTACGAGGACCTATACATAGCTGACAACGTCTGGGAATATGTAAGTGGCATATCCAGTCTTTTTTGTTTTTGACGTGACATATGAATGTCTATGTCCAGCACTTCACCGCATGTTAGAAAAGGACTAAAAGAGATCGGCCGTTGTGCCTAACTATTAGGATGAAGACCTCTTTGTGGTAAATGGGGTCAAGGTAACGTAAGTGCTTTGAAAGTAATAATACATAAAAAGATACTGGATTTTCTTTGGAGAATACCTGCGCGTCAGATACATGGCAGAACTATCAAATTAAAGTAGTCGTGCGTTGCCCAGACGACAGGTTACTTACGTAACATGGGCCGAAGTGCAGCACTATCTATAGCTGCGTTTTGCCTTGTTTACTTTGAGCAGGAATCGCAAGGTTTGGGTGCGTGGCGCCTGTCTAATAGGGCAATGAGTGTGTCATAGGCACTGTTAAGAGGAAGAATATGGGCCCCAGGAAGGTGATAGGATGATGAAATTGCAGCCATGATCACTACAGCAATGTCACTTTTCCCTGAAATACAAGCCCCTACCCTGGACTAGAAGGAGCCACATTGACATTGTAGGGTAAACTTCCCCCGGCTCCGGGGTTCCTTCCAAGGAGTACAGATGGGGTGAAAGACTGCCCCCACCCCATATACGCAGCAAGTTGCCTGCTCTCTGGCTTGGGCCACTACTAAAAGTGCGCACTACACCCTTAAAACACCCCACCATCTGCACATAATATACTCTTGCAGCATGCCTACCGGACCCTTTTCCACTTGTAACGACCCACAAGCTAACACGTAAAGTAACTCAGGGAAACTGGTCTGGCCCTAGCTCGACACAGCGGGCCCAACTGGTGCGATCCTGTGGCGGGACAAGGCCCTAAATGCCGCACACAACAAGGTCAAGTCTGATGACAGCGACTAAAGCAGGTCGGCCAACACATTCGCATTTTGATCCCCTTGTGCCTAGTTGGCTTACTGTGTGTGTGGAATAACACAAATCTCTAACATCGGCACACAGAACGCGTACACGAGTCACCTGATACAGTTCTAGCTTGCTGCATGCCTGATGTAACACCTCTTGTACAGGGGCACCCGGTCACATGTACTCATTAGCGGCCCTCATGCATAGTACACAAGCTGATGACCTGTGGTACCACACACCCCACATTTCAGGACTCAAACCCGTAATTCTAACGATAATCTCATTTAATTTATGCAGGCACCCAGGATAAGAACATGCTGAGTATCATGCAGTGTCTGTTCGCTACTAACCTGGTTGCCTCACCCGCACTGCAGCACTACCAATTCAGGTGCACACCAACCCCATGGCAGAACCTAGCATATGAAATAGAAATGCTTCCGCTCACCCCCATTCCTACGCAACTGTAGGCGTTTCTGTCTAATAACATTATTAGCCCCGAGGCAAAGAAGGTGAACTGATTCTCTAAAATGCGTTCCGACACCTAAGGGCAAGGCCGCGCTGAATAAACATTCCTACGACTGACAAGCTACCACTCCAGCCCCGCAGCATGATGGAAGCCTCACCGTAACTAAGGTATGCGAGAGCAGAGTTTAGAGCGCTCCAAAACTCGAGGGCTCTTAATAAGAGGATCAGATTGATCCTCTGTAAAGCTGAAGGGTATACAAAATATTAGGGTAGAGGATAGGTCATCGAGAGAGAGCATTACATTAACAGCAGTGGAACCACTCTCACCTTCAAACACAGACATTGTGACTGTTTTGCTCAAATACCTGATGGGAAGTAACAGGTATAAGAATTAGCAGTCACCGCTGACCCTCCCAGTCCGAACCTCAGTAGCGCTGTCAACCCATACAACCTGATATTGTGCCAATCTTATAAATATCCCGTCCCAAAACACAGGTACATGGGGCGATAACCAGTAAAAGTTATTTCAGCAAACCTGTATTACTCAACTTAAGTATAATATTGTTGTGAAGGGAATTAGGAAAGCAGTCGTTCGCAACTGGAACTTGATGCATGGTAGACAAGATCCCCATCTGTAAAAATACTTTATTGTGCTTACCCCAGAATAGATGAGATAAGGGGAGGAAGGTTCTGCTACAGTTATGACTGCTGCTGCAAAGTGCAAGCCAGGCGAGTCCCATGGATGAGAGCCTAAAGAAAAGGGGCTCAGGGGGTGTAGCCGCGAGATACAGATGACTCTTCATGTCAACTAGAGCTACAGTGGCATTAGCAAATGTAGAGCTTCAGCTAACGTTATTTGAACAGGAGAAGAGGAGATATATTTACCATGAATGCGTATATAAACATTGAAGTGCCCTCATGGATTCTGCCTTGCAGTGGCAACTGGGTGTATGCACGTGTCTAACATCCCTTGGAGAATATGAGAATATGGCACCTATGCCTACCGTGAATCTGACTCATCACTGATCACATGGCAGGCTTAATATGAACATCACAATAAAATCGTCCTGTGCCATCGATGGGAGCGCATGGTAAAACCCATATAAAGGATGGACCTGCAACTACAGCGTGTACAGCAATCTGTGACACCAAGGACCAGACCACCCGGTGGCCAACTCACCTCACCGCCCGTGAATGACACGAATGAAATAATGGTAACATCATCCCTGTTTGTACACACGAATATGCCAAAGGCGGAGCCGCAGCCAGCGGCACAACCCAAAAAACACAGTAACACGGCCGGCCAAGGACCTCGACAGACAAACGTCACTCCCCGCTCCCGGGGTAGTCCGAGTAGCGCGGCCCAAACAGGTACGTGTCCCCCCTTCCCCGTGCCCGAAGTCTGAGAGGGCGGTCACACATATGGAATCACGCATACCAAACTGACGCAAGGGGTGCCGCAGGCGACTCCACCAGTTTGCAGCCCAAAAATCGTACATGCGGAGACTCGAAAGGCTAATGCGCACGTACAAGTCCCCCACAAAACTCGAAAACGCCACATGTCTGAACCGCGCGTCATACCCACATGTGCCGGACATCTCGCGAAATATTGCCCATGGGAATGGCCGCCCTTTACCCACGCGCACCGGTCAAAGAAACATGGCATAAGATGGCCGAAAACGGACACCGACTGGTACCGTGGTAGCAGGAACAGCGACAAACCTGGCAGCTTAGCGTAACCGGCGCACTACATCTGCCTATCATCACTAGCTGGTATGCGAATGGAAATTGATTTCCTAAGACATGCGGTGCTGCGACATAGCAGACATTCGAACCGCAAACCCGACTCAGTGAATGTGCAGTAGGCCTCGCCATAGGAACTCTTGTCTAATGCGACCTGAACTGCGTCGCAGAAATGTGCTTTTAATGGTACACGCCAACGCATCGCCTTAAGTTGTTGCAACAAGGAATGCTCAGTCACGCTGCCGAGCCCATCGCCTACAGCAATTCAAATATATTTACATTTACATTTACAGCTGCAGAGAAAGCTAGAGTCGAACGCAGAACGCACCTCGCAACGAATCTGCCTGAGGACCTGAACGCGATTGGGAAGTTGCCCTAACACCCGCGCCACGGGCCTCAGATAAAATGGCGTACAATTACTCTTCACCATATTAATTAATGACACTGGTAACCCAAAGTACGCGCTTGAACAGCTTACCTCTCGCGCTGAAGTCTACAGAGCCATGAGCGGGGACATAAGTCACATGATTGGGCATTGAGATACAATGGACTGACGAACCTAACACCATTTGTAAATATGGACACCATCACGCAGCTTGCGCGCGAACTAAGCTTACCCATCGCGCCAAAATTACAATGCCACGTGTAAACCTGAGTAGGCCATCCTATTGTGCCTCGAGGTACAAAGACCTACAGAAACGATCCAGGCTCCTCCCGACCAGAGAGGATGGGGGGGGGGGGGAGAGATTTGAGGAATCCCAATTGAAGGCAAGAAAGCAACGTGACTTTGAGGGAAATAATGAGTGCAATGAAGAATACCGAAAGCCATCTTGTTGTGCTCGAAATGCTCCTGTTCATCTCGGGCATAACACACGCTCCCTTCACGAAAAGCCACAGGAAGCCTTGAAGCAACGCCTAGTGCACTTCCTTACAACATAAATGATGTGCTGGAAACCGGAAGCGATGTATTCCGCGCATGCAGAGCCTAAGTAAAGTTACGCGCTTCATATAAGCCAGGAATGCGTAACCAGCAGAACGAATGGATTAATTTCCAGGTTGCGTGGCTCCATTCAGGCAATTATTACAATCAGTGCAGGCTCGAGCCCTTGCCCACAAAGACAATTGCAGGCAGATATAACAAGAAAGCCGAAAGTATGCACCTCCTGCTAATGGACCATTCCAGGGCGGTTCTGACAAGCGGACAAAGGCTTCCGTGGTCGGATTCATAATTGCCTGTGTCACACTTCTTAGAAGCCACCCACAACGAGCCTCGAAACCTGTTATCCAACTCCACTGTCGGCACTTATGATTTGAGCCACCTCCTCGCCCCCTTATATCTCTCTGACCAGTGTATCCGGAGTGATAATCGCAGCACGTTCCAAAACCACTGCATGCTCACCGAGCCCAAGAAAAACGTGAACAAATCCCCGCGCACGAGGCCACTGTATTCGCTGCTGCACAAAAGAGCAGTACTCTAACCCCCAACTCGCCCGTCGTGCCCACCAAACAATGCAGTTCCATCTGCGCACAGCAACACATAAAGGCGCACACTTAATGAAACACGCTCACACTGGGGCATAACTCACGAGATCACTCAATAAAATATGCTTGTAAGATAGATTTACATCTCGTTCGCAAAACGGACCTCCGAGGGTACTCCACGTGGCTAATTCTTACAAGGCTTTAGAACGCATAGTACCCCACAGTGCCATTTCGCAGTTTCCCTATAACAATCATGAAGCAGGCGCCAATGCGAGAATTATCCCTGCCACGCCGCTACTTAAACCCTGGTCACCGGGCCATTCTCTGTTTCGAAGACCGCCGCTCTAACCAGAGTACCATATTTCTCTGCAACCGCCGGGGGCACATGCCCCTAACAAATTTCTCCGTTCCCTCTGCCACACACTCACTATGCTCCCCAGCATGCGAGAAACCGGACGGGCCCCAAATGCCCCCAAAGCTAAGTGAAGCACGACACGGCCGACATGAAAACCAAAGAGCTTACAACACCGACCCCCGCCACTCACCACGTGCACGAGACAAACCAGGGACCCGACGTCCTAGTCTCACGGCGACTCCTCGGCACGACCATCTAACCAGAGTGACGAGTAAGAAAAGAGTGTCCCAACATGGAACTGCGACGTCCGGGGCGGCAAAGAGGCCTCCCCAGCAGGGCAGAGGTCTGATGTACTCCAGACGGCTCCTCCCCACCGCCCCGGACGTGCATCACTACCAGTCTCCACCAACCAGGGGAGACTGCCTCAGGAGAGGAACTACTGCGTCATGCGGGGGCGGGACAGCCCTCCGTGACTAGGAGCCCGCCCTCCTGATGGCCACTGCCTGGCCTCGGGCAGGCGCAGAGCCTGCAGCCAGGGCCGGACTGGAAACCCAAAGGAGGGGTGAGCAAATGGGGGGAGGGGGGAGGGGGTTGGGGGATGCTGGTCTTAGGGGTGGGTGTTTGCAGGCGTGAAGCAATGCTGCTTTTGTTAGTGGGGGCCGTTATTGCATCACTGCTGCAAAACCGGCCCCAGTAACAAACCCGGCCCTCACTACTACAAAACCAGCCCCCACCTTTCCAGCCTCCCAGGGAAACGCCCGATGCCCGCTATGGCCAGTCCGGCCCTGCCTGCAGCTGTCATTTGCACAGAATTTGCCTCCTACGGAAACCTTCCACTCTGTCACTGGTTCCTGACTAAGAGAGTTGGTAACTGTTCAATGCTTTGTGGCAACGGGAGCGGTCATTGAGCATTGATATATCACGGTGAGTTGCAAGGGTAGGAGGGAAATTTCGTTGCCTCCCCGTTCCCTTTTGATACTCAAGGGCTTGCATGTATGCCTTGCGAGTCCTGATGACATTTAAAACTTGCAACATGCTTTGGTACATTATTTGCATTTTTGTTTGTTTCCACAGTGGAAGGTTTGCCACTTTTTTCAGCAAAGGCGTTGTTATGGAAAATACATAACAGCCCCCTTGGTCATTTGCTTACACCTGGGCCACAACACCAGTCTCTCCCCAGCAGCTTCCTGTTTGTTGCTAACAAGTGAGGGAAAGTACACGTAAATGGGAGTATTTCTATTTGTGCCCTGTCCATTCCCTGTGCCCCCATTCCCCCCCTCCCCCCTCAGCAAAAGTGATTGGTCCATGCACTTTGCAGGGTGTCCCAATCCCTCAAATTTCGTTTCGCCACTAGCGGCAATCCTGTCCCACGAATTGACAGTGAATTCTCGGACAGTGAGGGTAGTGTCCCATTGAAGGGACAGCCACCTTCTGGGAGTCTGTCAAATGTTGCAGTTCTCCTAAGAAGCCGTCCTGTCCCCTTAAACATGGAACCGACCTCCCGCGAGCGCCGGAGGAAGAGATCAAGCGGAGCGGAAGTGAGTTGAGGAAGCAATCTATTTTTAGAGACGTTACAAAGCCCGCCCCGCCCAGCCGAGCACTGAAGCCGCTGAGACGCAATTCACTCTCTTTAAAATACGACTGTGACGTGATAGTCCAGAGGCCGCGAGCCACTTTTAGCCTTGCCCGTCTTTTTCCAGCATCCTGTTAGCAGTGCCCGATGCACACTGATGATACCACACACCAACGAACAGTGTTATGTGAGATCTATTCTCATAGTGCTCATTGTGCCGTAGAATGGCCTCACAGCGCTATCTCAGTTTGTTGCCATCTCGCCCTGATTTCAAGTATTTCGACCAGAATGGAGTTTTTTTCGGTGTCCGAGCTGTATGGAGTTTGTAGTGGTGTTATGGGTACCATATTGTGCATCGATTGCCCTATCTGGGCTGTGTTGGTTGGGTTGAAAGACTGTTTATTATGCTCCATTGATAGTTAAGACTCCACTTGTGCCTGATATGCCACCATATGTAGTTTAGGTGCAAAGATCAAAATACATGTACTAAGCCCATTTTGTGATTCAGTAGCATGTTGAATTGCAAAATGGGTTTACATAGGCATTACGAATCACTATTTGCAGGAGCATTTGTAGGGTGTCCCTTCTAAATAGCGATTCGTTATGGTATGTATCAATGTTTTGCAACTGGTTATCGATTGCAAAACATTGGAAAGTTAGTGATTCTCGAGTTGGGGTGGTAACATATTTGAAAAACAGAAGGGGTCCTGTTGGGACCCTATTCCCTTTGTGAATGTAAAATAAACGTTTGTTGGAGAGGAGAAAGTAGTCCAGGGAACCACTGCCAACTCTCAAACAAATAAAAAAAAACTCTCTTTAAAAGCAACCTCCTTTCCTTTAATGAAAATGAGTAGGGGTGGGCGATAAATTCCACTTCGGCGGCGGAGTTGCCAGAGTTTTGGCCACTCCGTGTTACCCATTTAATGAGAAGTTTTTGAAAGATTCCGCCAACCGCTATGTGACAGAGTTTTGTCATGCGCGCGCCTCACCAACGGTAAGTTGGCGAGTGAGACTTGGCATCTATTAGCGCGATTTATGGTCACTAGGATGACACCCACCGAGATTTCCCTAACGCGGGCTATTGTGACTATCCCTGGTCAGAAAGCTGCTGCTAGAGTAGAAAATCTATTAGAGTTGCAGCAAAATGCCATGTGTGCCGATTTTTCAGAATGATACGAGCTCCTGGTGCTAAAAATGAGCATGAGCAGAGCGACGGGCCTAATTCTGCACTTTTGCGGAATTCCTCGGAATCTCGCAGAGTTTTAATGTAATTCTGCGGAGTGCAACTCCGTGAGTGTCGCCTACCCCTAAAAACAAGCTGAATTAAAAAACATAAAAGTTTACTTTACTTAAACGTGATCACAAATATGGTAGGCTGCTGGCCACAACAGGCCACCATCCATGTGATGGCATCCAATCGTAGTGAGTTACAATTTACAATCTATATCATAAATATTGATGAGGTAGGTCGGATTGCAAACCCCTACAATTCAGATTTTTATGAAGCAACATAAAACTTCATGGGTTAGTTCACAACAGTCATTTCCATTTGCCGGCAGTCAGTGTGCATTTTTCTTCAACTTTTTGTTTAATGGATATTTTGTGTATATGGTCCCATATTCGTACCCTCTGAAAACTTTAGTAGGGCTGTGAAAAGATCACTATCATGCCAGTGACTGCCTTCCTAGTGATAGAGTGACTCAGATAGCCATGGAGAATGCCGTTTCACAGGCTCTGGTTTCCCTAAAAATATACCCATTTCCCTGTAGGTCAGTCCACCTCTAGTCACAGGCTCTTACAGAATACTTGGCAACTCTTGTGTCGAGACCTATGAGTGTTTGCATTGATCCAACAAGGCTCTCCCTCAATACAGCGTAATGTGCTGAAAAAATGCACTCTTCTAGTGCAAAATGCCCTTTGCGCTGGAAAGTAAATACAAATGTGTTGCTTTGTATTGCCGTTACACCTTTGTAAATCTGGTCCTAGGTATCTTCATAAGACTTCCAAGGGAAATGTTTAACATTCTGTGCACTGTGCTGAACACCCCCTGGGGCAAACACCCTAGATACCAAACTAGACACCTAATATCACACAGGGCTAGACTTCCACTTGTCTCATCACAGCAAAAGGCATCCAGACCCTTCAAAAATGGATGCAGAGCATCAGGGGTCCACATCTCTAGAAAGTGGTATGCATAAAGCTTACAGCTTAAAGCTGAGGGCCAAACCCAAATGATGGAGCTACAAGATGGGCCTGAATACTGACATTCTTTCAAGCATTCAATGAAAAATTCTTTCCTCTGCACATAATGATTAGTTTTGTACTGGTGCCACCAACATTGTAATAAATTAAGGTATTAGTTGAGGTAGGTAAGTGTTCACCTCAAGTACTAATCACAGTCCTTGTCAGGGTGAACACTCACTTTGACGCTGACCTCATTGAAGAGTGGGTCAGATAAACCAACCAGGTTCATCCTGGTCAAAGTTTTTACCTTCTGACCTTAGTCCTTTAAGACTCAATCCGCCACAGTGCTACACTTCTAAAGCTCCACAAGAACTCAGTTGAGGCACTTAGAGACTCACAGGTTGTTAGGCAAAAGCCAGCAGTAGAGCCTAGTCCAAGTCCAGTTGCCACTGATCAGCTGGGCAGCTGCAGGAGAGAAAAGGCCTCTTGTATCTTGTTGCATCTTTGTAGCTTGGGCAGTAGGTCAACCTTAAGACAGTTGAATCCACTTCTTTCTCCTGGGTGCAAGAGGGAGGGCAGGTCTAGTCCTTCAGGGCTTTCCTCAGATCTCAGACAGCAGGTTCAGTCCTCTTCTGGTCTTCCACATGTCCAGGGGCATTCTGAAGTGGTTGCTTGGATATGGCACATTTCTGCCTTGCCCGAGCTAGTGGGTGGTAGTAAACCCTGGGCATGCCCTAAGCAATCGTGAAAAGGTTCCTTGGGCAAACCTTACCCAATTGTGGTATTATCAAGATGGTGAAAGTTTTCGGCTCAACTAAATTTGGACTCCGAGAGCTGGGTTTGTATTTGGGGAGATTACTATGAAAATCCTATTGTCCTCCCACTTCTAACACTAAAATCCAGTTTGAAGTAGTCACGGTCAGTGCCTAATTTGTAAAATAACGAGCGACAGTGCCAAAAACTATGCTATTGGATGTCAGCACAGTTCTGAATCCATCCCAGGCCTCTTGAATTCTCCACCAGACACTGCCTGACCTTTCATCTCAGTCTTGCAGGTTCCTGCTTTCTCTCTTTGTGATGTTCTTTCCGTCTTTCTCCTCCTCCTTTTCTATTTATGCGTTTTTCCCTCTATTACTCTCAAGAAATGTCTGACGAGGAAAAATAATTGCTGGTCCCTAAAGTGAATGCCAGTGGCCAATAACCACCAGCTCAAACTAAGCACTGGTCCCTCTATGCCAGTGATACTCAAAGCACGTCCTGTGGGCCGCTTGCGGCCCTCTTGACCTTTAAATGCGCCCCCCTTGGTGAACAGCAGCAACAGCTGCTGTTTATTTGCTAGCACTAATATTTAGAAAAATATGTTAAATAAATAACTAAGCATTTATTAACCTGCAAATAAATCCTTGCCTTGTTACTTAAAATGTTTTTGAACCTCCTTACACAATCCATGACCCACCCAGACCCCCTCCGCCCATCCTGCTGGCATCAGTGCGGCCCACTGGCACACCACAAACCGTATTTTGTGGCCCCTTGGCAGATGTTTGTGAGTACCCAAGCTCTACGCCAAAGAAAGTCAGAGACAGGAGTCTGGAAGAAAAAAACTTGCTTTTTCTAACAACCAGACACTTGATATACAAGAATTGTTCTGGCATCCGTTGAAGTGTAACTCACATGTTATATGCAGAACTGCCAGGTATCTTTTGACACTACTTCAGGATTCAATTCAATTCAATTCAATTCAATTGATTTATATAGCGCGCTACATACCCAGAGGGTCTCAAGGCGCTTAGAGAAGGGTGGGGAGTTACAGGTCGAAAATCCATGTTTTAAGTTGCTTTCTGAATGCTAGGTGGTTCTGAGTGAGGCGAAGGTGAATGGGAAGTGAGTTCCAGGTTTTAGCCGCCAGGTAGTAGAAGGATCTTCCTCCCATGGTGGTTTTGTTGATGCGAGGTACAGCAGCAAGGGCTTGGTTGGAAGAGCGTAGCTGGCGGGAGGGGGTGTAGAAGGAAAGTCGTGTGTTGAGGCATTCGGGACCAAGTTTGTAGAGTGCTTTGTGTGCGTGGGTTAGGAGGCGGAATGTTATCCTCTTATTGACGGGGAGCCAGTGGAGGTTTTTCAGGTGACCAGAAATGTGGTCTTTACGCGGGATGTCTAGTATGAGTCTGGCTGATGCGTTCTGGATGCGTTGGAGTTTTTTCTGAAGTTTTGCGGTGGTACCGGCGTATAGGATGTTTCCGTAGTCCAGTCGGCTTGTAACCAGTGCGTGGGTGACTGTTTTCCTAGTTTCAGTGGGGATCCAGCGGAATGCTTTTTTGAGCATGCGATGAATGTTGAAGCAAGATGATGAAACGGCGTTGACTTGTCTGGTCATCGAAAGTGAGGAGTCCAGGACGACGCCCAGGTTCCGTGCGTGGTCTGTCGGGATGGGTGCTTTTCCAAGGGCCTCTGGCCACCAAGAGTCGTCCCAGGCGGAGGGGGAGGTACCCAGGATAAGGACTTCTGTTTTGTCGGAATTCAGTTTCAGACGGCTGTGCTTCATCCACTCGGCTACTTCTTTCATTCCTTCATGTAGGTTGGTTTTGGCGGTGTTAGGGTCTTTGGTGATTGAGAGGATCAGTTGAGTGTCATCAGCGTAGGAGATGATGTTGAGGTTGTGTTGGCGTGCGATGGCCGCGAGGGGGCTCATGTATACATTGAAGAGGGTGGGGCTGAAAGATGATCCTTGTGGTACTCCGCAGATGACTTCAGTGGCCTCTGACTTGAATGGTGGGAGGCGGACTCTCTGAGTCCTACCGGCAAGGAACGAGGTAATGCATTCCAGTGCTTTTCCTTGGATTCCAATGTTTCTGAGGCGTTGTATAAGGGTGCTATGACAGACTGTGTCGAAGGCTGCGGAGAGGTCGAGGAGGATGAGGGCGACTGTGTCTCCATTGTCCAGTAAAGTTTGAATGTCGTCTGTTGCTGCGATGAGTGCGGTCTCAGTGCTGTGTTTGGCTCGGAAACCAGACTGTGAGGAGTCGAGGGATTTGTTGGTTTCGAAGAAGGCGGCGAGCTGGTTGTTGACAGCTTTCTCGATGACTTTGGCCGGGAATGGAAGGAGCGAGATGGGGCGGTAGTTTTTGAGTTCGGTGGGGTCGGCTGTGGGTTTTTTCAGAAGGGCGCTGAGTTCGGCGTGTTTCCAGATTTCCGGGAAGGTGGCGGAGTTGAGGGAGCAGTTGATGACGTCTCGGAGGTGTGGTGCTATGATGGAGTCTGCTTTGTTGAAGATGTGGTGAAGGCATGGTTCTGTTGGGGATCCTGAGTGGATGGAGTTCATCAGGCGGATGGTGTCCTCAGTGGAGATTGGGTTCTAGTCATTAAGGATGTTCAGGGGGGGTGACGGTACGGCAGCAGGTTGGGTGGGTTGTTCTCCGGGTTGGTTGTCGAAGCTGTTGTGGATGTCTGCGATTTGGTCATGGAAGAACGAGGCTAGGGAGTCGCAAAGGGTTTGCGAGGGAGTGATGTCGTTGGAGTTGGCGGTAGGGTTGGTAAACTCTTTGACGATGTTGAATAATTCCTTGCTGTTGTGGGCGTTGTTGTCTAGTCGGTCTTTAAATGCGGCTTTCTTGGCAGTCCGGATCAGTTGGTGGTGTATGCGGGTGGCGTTTTTGAAGGCGTCCTTGGAGCTGGTGTTTGGGTCTTTTTTCCAGGCCTTCTCGAAGGAGCGACAGAGTTTCTTGGATTTCTTAAGATCATCGTTGAACCAGGGGGCGTTTTTGCTGCCTAGTTTGATGCTAGGTGATCGGCGCTGTTGGTTAGCCATTGAGTGAGGTTAATGGCTGCTTGGTTGGGATTCGAAGAGTGGGCAGGGGGGTTTTGAAGAAGTGATGAGGAGATCTGGTCGATGGTGATTTTGTTCCAGTTTCTTCGCAGAGTAGGTTGAGGATGGTTGTGTGTTGTGGTCTTTTTGTAGACAAAGTGAACGCAGCTGTGGTCCGTCCAGTGGAGAACTGTGGTGTGACTGAAGGAGATATGTTTGCTGGAGGTGAAGATAGGGTCGAGTGTGTGACCTGCGTGGTGAGTGGGGGTATTAACAAGTTGTTTGAGTCCGAGGTTGGCGAGATTGTCCAGGAGGGTGGTGGTGTTGCTGTCGTTGCTCTTTTCCAGGTGGAAATTGAGGTCTCCCAATAGAATGTAGTCTTCGAAGGGGAGGGCGTGTGGGGTGATGAAGTCAGTGATGTCTTCACTGAATTATGTACGGGGTTCTGGTGGCCTGTAGAGGAGGGTGCCTCTGAGTGTGGTCTTGGGGTCGGTGTGGATTTGGAAGTGAAGGTGTTCGGCACTAGGGAGGTTGACGTCTGAGCTGGTTGAGATGCGGATGGAATTCTTATGGACGATAGCAATGCAACTAATGTAAAAAAAAAGAGGCCCACTGTGATTGTAGCCTCTGAGAGGTGTGGGGGACAAAAGAAGGGATAAGGCCTGTGTGTCAAAGAAGAGGACTAACATTGTCCGCCACTGTTTGATGAATTAATGGTGTCATTTTCTGTATTATATTGATTTTTTTTAAAAACAGGATATGTGTCGCATTTTGTTATGTGTTAGAATTTTAATGTTTTTTATCTTGAGTACATATACCTAATAAACAAAATATTTTGTACTTTTTAATTTATTGTTTTGCTTCATACTTATCGTTTTCTCCCTGGTGATATTATATTTGAGTTTTTTTTTTTTTTCACACTGTGTGTCAGATGCGTCTGCTCAGTTGTGGCTCCTCTGCTATAGCGGAGGATCTTCTCTCCACCTGCCAGCAACCAAAAAAAAAGAAAAATGAAACAATAAACCCTTGTTTATTATTGCTTTATTTTTCCTCTCAGAGCAAAGGCTTGGGGGCAGGGCTGGGGTGATGAGCGGCTGATTGAGGTGTATTTTGCACTGGTATTCAGTGCGCATGACGGTCTGCCCCACCAAACTGTCGTGCGCACCAACGCTCCAATGCGCTAAAGCTCTTTCCAACCCAAGGTTGGAGAGAGCAAGACACAGGCTCACAGTCTAATTGGGACCGTATATCATTGGCATTTAGGCCAATCCTTTCATGCTGCTTTCAGCAGCATGAAAGCAGTGTCAGGATTGGCAGCAGTGCACTCTGAGAGCCTGTACCTGCAGAAGAGAGGGCCGCGATGCGGCATGGCAGGTAAGTGTTTTAATTTTAAAAAAAATTGAGTCCATCCATCCCCTCGTCCCTCCCCCTGACCCTTTCCACTTAATCCACACACCGGACGCTTCTGTGTCTGTTGTGACAAGGTAGGTCTCTTTGAACTTAATCAAGTTCCTGAGCTCAGCTCACAGGCTATTGTGTCAAAGGAGCACAACACCTCCCCACACTCACAGCCTTTTGTTGCTGCCCAGGAAGTCACTTCACATCTCATCAGAGAGGCTTTTCATCTGCCAGATGACAGGTAGAGGTTATGCAGATCGGCCTCCAGAGATGTTAGGTAGATAATAGTAAATTCTTCTTAATAGTTACACAAAATTCGATTAGACCATTATATTGGATTTCAAATAACCATTAAAACGAGTCTAACAACAAATTTCTTGCTTCTTCCAAACTGAAATTAGCATTATTAAATGTAATAACATAACCCAGTGTTTTCCTATGAAAGAGCCATTCTTTGCTACAATGAAAATAGCCTTTTGTGTTTTTTCACTGTAAGGGTATGTCTAACATTAAATTACTACAACAATCAAAGAGATGGGTGGAGGGTCCGAGGGAATGTTTAACGACCTCAGCACAGTTACAATCCCCCTAACAAGCTATAGAAAACGTAAAGAGTAACTGTGGGTCTTTAACAAAGAGAAAGGACTAAGTGTGTGTGGATGACTATGTGTATGCCTCCGACTTAGAGCAAAAAACCAGACATTTACACTATGTGAAAAATATCCTGTACCGCCCAATTCATCATTTGGTCTACTTCACATAGTAGGCAATCCGTGTTTTATCCATCTCTTAAGATGTTGTAATGAGATAGATAATTGCGGTGATGTTAGTGCCCAAGATGATTGGTGGATGTTGTCTGTCTACCGCTTCTTCTGGACCCATTAACTTTTTGCTACTGCTCAAAAAAGTGATAAAAATAGTGAACACAACAATGATAAATATCACCTGTTCACTCCTGGTAATCCTCCTGGTTAGGTAGAAGAAATCCAGGCTGGCCAGGTGAGGTGAAGCACGTTCCCCTTGCAACTAAGGTGAGCCTATGGTTTACTTTGTAAAGTTGTTTGTAAATCAGGGTCAGTTGACCATATATGTAAAAGAACAATAATCTAGTCTAGTTAGAGATAACCCATACTAATGATGGTTTGTTATCCTACTTTGTTCTTGTGTCTGTCTATGTGTGTGTGTCTTGGTGACTTCGACATCTGGATGTTTTCTACCTAACCAGTTAATGGGTCCCGAAGAAGCGGTAGACACCATTTTGGGTCTTTAAATGTCCGCAGAAACATGTTGACCAGTAAACCCAGTCAGAAGTTATTTGTTTGAACCATCTGACTTTTTTGCACTCTTTTGTTTTTATTGTTGGAAGTGTACGACTCCAGAATAAAATTAATATTGTGTACATTCTCCAATTTTAACACGAGCACATTTTTCTTCTTTTCTTCTTTTCACAACTCACATACGCAGCTCTCTGTTACTAACAGACAACATCCACCAATCATCTTGGGCACTAACATAACCGCAATTATCTATCTCATTACAACATCTTAAGAGATGGATAAAACACGGATTGCCTACTATGTGAAGTAGACCAAATGATGAATTGGGCGGTACAGGATAAGTAACTGATGGATATTTTTCACATAGTGTAAATGTCCGGTTTTTTGCTCTAAGTCGGAGGCATACACATAGTCATCCACACACACTTAGTCCTTTCTCTTTGTTAAAGACCCACAGTTACTCTTTACGTTTTCTATAACATTAAATTACTACATGTCCTTCTTTTAAATATATTGCACCTCGCCTTATTCGTAACAAGGCGTACTACAGGGTGATTTATAAATATTTAAAATGAAGGTTTTGACACATTAAATTTTCCTTTTTAAAACCGCAACAGCTATGCTACACATGGTAGGCCTGCAGTCATGTTTGCATTGTCACTAGAGTGGATGGCAAATAGGTCCTGTAGTCTAAAAGTCACATTTAAACAGGTCCTATGGTATAATAGTACCATATACTATAAGACCCTAGTATATGGTACTGTTTGTACCATATACTAGGGACTTATAGGTGAGTCAAACATGCCGCTTAGGGGTATACCAGTTTCATCATATTGAAAGGGGGTCTATTTTATCTCCGGTTAGCAAGGGTAAATTGCACAGAGTTCTACAACCATTCAAAAATGGTGTACGGAGATAAGGCCAAAATCATGGAGTGACTGCGCAGAAAGAGAACATTTCCAACAAACAGTTATTTGACTCTTAACTCTGCATTCCCCTCCCCACCCTATATCCTCCTATGCAGCTTTGTTCTCTTACAGTGCTCTGATGTACCTGAAATGTAGCACAGACTGCTCTACAAAGAAACTAAATAAAGGAATTACATTAGATGCTGCTCTGAGGCATAGACCATGACAGTGGCAACTGAATATATAAAGGAAGGTAGACTGGCATTTGGATTTCAACTCACACTTTGAACATGCTACTATTCCAGATTCAAAAGCGTGGGGAAAGATGCTCACTCATTTCTCAAATGAATGGACTACACTCAATAAAGTCATTTAAAAAAATAATAATTTTCAAATGAAGGGACTATAAGGCAACATGTGACAAGTTCATTGAGACATGGTGAAAACAAATCCTGCCCATTGGTGTCAATAAAGACAAAGATGAAACACAGGTGAAAAAATGCGCTGGATTACAATTTGATGTGAAACCTTACTTACTGAAGCATCTGTTAATTAAGGGTGGGCGGAATTTGCGAAATTGACTTTCGCAAACTCGCGAAATTGCGCAAAATCTCCGCGAGCATGCAGAACTTTCGCGAAGATGCCGAGATTGCTTTTCCCACCCATTCGCGATGTGTTTTTGCGTTCTCGCGGGGAAATGTGCCTCTAACATGCCGATGCGGCCTGCTTGCGATGCTTATTTCCTCTTCTGGGTCGAATGACGTGTTCGCAGTTGCAAACTCGCGCGGGATAGCGCAACCGGTTACCAACAATCCAACATCGTGCGGCGCACGCGAATGGAAATGAAAACTCATCGGCGAACGCAGGAACCAGGTAAGTCGCTACCACGCACACAGGAACGCATTATTAAAGTGTAAACAAGAAAAAGCTTCCATTTCGCGGCAGATTGCGAAAGTTTTGACATTTCGACGCTCTCCGCGGATCGCAAAATTATCTCAATATCGCAAATTCCGCGAGCGTAACGAAATTTACCGCCCAGGCCTCCTGTTAATGTGAATGGCAGGGAGGCAGGACCACAGCAACTGCCCCCCTAGCTATTCAAAAGGTAACATTCCTAACCCAACATGAACATTTCTAAACTACTGAATGATACATTCATATTCCTTGTATCACAACATTCTACAACACCGAAAACAACTTCCCCCTTTTAAGGATAGAAAGAATAGAAGAATCAAAATTGAAATAAATATAAAAATAAATGGCGCAATCCACTGATGACTACTTTTCTCATGCAACAACAATTCCAATCCCACACTACATTCTCAGTACATAATCTTTTAATTTGAACATAAGAGAACCTTTTCTCGATAATCTCCGCGGAACAGCGACTGCATATCCAAAGACATAACTTTCTGCTCTCATGAAGCTCAATGCACTATTGACAATCTTTCCATATTCCAACATTTTCTTTCTTCCATTTATACAGCATGTTCACGCACCCTAACTAATGTATTGGGCTAAGCTATATGAGAAACTCCCTTTGTACATTGAAACTCTCACCAAATCTTCTTCCTTCATATTCAAGTAACAACACCCCTTCCTTTCATGCTTCTCTTGTGCGTTCTTTCACTTTTTACACACACCCTATATCAAGCTCTCAAGCGTCATTTCTGTTTCCAACCATAATCTGTTCATTTTTTTAACCAGAAAATATTCCCATTCAATAAACCAATAGGAGAGACCTTGGGGTCTGCATTGGGAGTGGTGCTGATTGCCCATAATACATTTTTCACAACCTGCATGCAATTCACACCACCAACTAAATACAATTAAATATTTTCTTTAATCACCTTGTTGAACCTCTCCACAAGACCATTTCTCATTGCGTGGTACAAGGAAGTCATAAAGTGTTTAACGGCAGCATTTCGGGAAAAATCTCAGACTTATTAGAAACAAATTGTGTCCCATTACCTGTTACGATTTTGACTGGTGTACCGTCTATGAAGAACAAATTCTCCAACGCTTCTTTTACCTAGGCAGTTATAATACTGATCATAAATCCCTCCTCTGGCCATCACGAATAATAACCTATCACTACAATACCATATTTGACATGACCATTAACAATTCTCATCAGGGACCGGGTCAGAGCTTACAGGATTAGGTACAGTAACCTGTGTTTTGCCCCTTTCAACACAAAGCTTACAATATCTCACAAACTGCTCAACATTCCTGTTTAGTCCTGCCACCAAAACAAATCCCTCACACTCCTTTTCTGGGCACACATTCTATTGTGTCCTTCATGTGCTAAGTCCACAATTCTAGGTCTCAAGACTCTGGTACGATCGAGGTGCAGAGATCTGCGAAGCACACCTCTCACAACCAACAATACAAGTGCAACATGACAGAAAGCATCAACACCAGCATTAGATATCTTCGAATTCGGACAACTTTTATTTACATTATCTATAACCAACTTCAAAGTCATGTTTTGTTCTAAAGCTAATGAGCACTCCACCTCAGAAATTACATCTTTGGTCACAAAAAATTCGTTGACCACAAATTCATCATCCTCTTTAATAATAATATATTCCTGTTCGTCATTTAGTGCTAACTTAGACAATTGGCTGTTATGTTTTTTACCCCCCTTACATATTCAGTTCGGTAACGAAATTCCTGCAACCTGAGTTGCCACTTGGCAATCTTGGGTGTGGCTCTCCTCGACCCATTTATGGTAAATAGATTGACTAACGGCTTATGATCCACACAAACCACGAGTCCAGTACCCCACAGATGCATAATCATTCTCAATGTATCCCTCCCTAACACAGATAGATGATGCACGTTTTTTTTTTTAACATAACATTTTATTGAAAAGAAAACAGAGTCAGTAAATCAGTCACATATAGAATGACACAATAGAAGCAAGATACAAAATGAATATACTGGTACATCAGCGCACAATTCGAGATAAGGGTCCATCTCTGTCCATGGCTAGTTCCAACGTCGGAGAGTCACATAATTCTCCACAGTATTTATTCCAGTGTCCCCACTTCTTATCCCACTTTGCAGGGAAGCCTCTAAGTTTATATTCAGTTTTTTCGGCGAGCATACAGCGGTCCATCTCCGCCATCCAACCCACCACCAGTGGCCTTTCAACAGAGCCCCATTGCATAGCTATTGAGCGTTTGGTAAGCAGGAAACCCAGCACCGCCCACTGTAATTCAAGTTCGTTCAGGTCCGTGGCCCCCCATATATTAAGGACACATTCCTTCGGTGACAGCGGAACTGACTTTCCCAGAGAGTTTCTCATCTTTCGAACAGCCCCCCCCCCCCAGAATTGCAGAATTGTTGTATTACCGGACAGTCCCACAAGACATGATAGAAGGTGCCAGACAAGCCGCAGCCCCTTAAACACAGGTTGTCAGGACGCCTGCCGATTCTAGCCAATAATGTAGCAGACATGTAGGCCCTATGTAGTACCTTCAATTGAATCAATCGGAACCTATGGTTGATTGCTGTCTCTCTAGGGGACATTAGGGCCGTTCGCCAGTCCTCTTCTTCCAGGGGACCTAAGTCTGCCTGCCATTTGTCTCGCAGGGACTGAAAAGTATCAGGGAGATTGTTACACAGTTTTCGGGATGATGCACGTTTTTTAATGACTTTCTGCCCTCAGGCTGAAATAATGCCTAAGTAAAGCATATTTTTGTGTGTGAATGTTTCACCCTCAATCGCAGCCAGATAAGCCTAGAAACCGGGGGGGCGCTAGAGGGCGCACTGCAGAATGGCCGCACTGTCGTGAGGCTCCTGCTGCCCGGAGCTATTATCCGTCTAGTGATCCTGATTACCATCGATGCGCCCTGATCTGACCCTATAGATCTACTGGGATACCGACTGACCACCCACGGTCCAACTCCTGGGCCGATCGGAGGTTGCTGGCTGAAGTTACGAGGATTTCAAGTTTCCCCGACTTGCGCTCTGGAGGTCTGGTGTCCCTCGGCCCGGCGTCATCATTCATGCCAGCCCGTGGCTCTGCACGTGGGGTGTAGGCCCTGCTCTGCCCCTCTCCACCGGGCCTGCTCGCTGGCCGGGCAGGCGGGTTGCTACTTCTCTGCTATCGGACTGATCTCTTGGCTCCTACATCTGCCTGTCCAGATACCATTGCTCACGGAGGCATAGCGGATCTCCTTCTGGCTGCCTGGGATTTCGCTTCTCGGGCCTGGGTGCGGGGACGGCCATTTTGTCGTTGTTGGGAGTGGCGGGGCGCGCTGGCCTGCTCGTGCCCCCACGGTCTCGGCTGCTGTCCGTACCCTGTGACCGGCCTACATCCTACTTTTTACTTGCCCCGGTCCCCTGCTGTGATACTAGCACACCATCATGGGGAAGCCGGACACTAAGCAATCCAAGTTGTCCTTTGACTCTGGAGGAGCTAGGAGGGGTACGCGGTTGCTCCAAGATGCTGGGGCTTCGAGGTCTCCCCCCCCGCCTGTCGCTGATAATGTGCCGCAGCCACCTCCACCGGACTTTACCCAGATGATGCAGGAGATGAGGCAGGGGTTTGCCACGATAGTGGACAAGGTGGACAAGATATCGTCGCGCATGGATGCGGTCGTCCAGAAGCTGGACGTGCATGAGGAGCGCCTGACAACGGCGGAACAGCGCATTTCGGACCACGACGACACGGCGGCCACCCATACCACCCAGCTGGCGAGGATGGACAATATACTGCGTGTTATTGCCGCTAAGAATGAGGAGTTGGAGGCGAGGAGTAGGCGCAATAACGTTCGCATTGTAGGTGGGCCGGAGTCCACAAATGTGGGCAAAATGGAACTTTATGTTGAGAGACTACTGGTGGGCGCCATTGGGGCGGGAGCATTCTCGTCCCAGTTCATCATTGAGAGAGTGCATCGGTCACTGGGACCTCGGCCGGCCTCTGGGGCCGCACCGCGCCCCATCATCGCGCGCCTTTTGAACTACCGGGACCGGGACGCTGCCCTCCGAGCTGCCCGCACTAATCGGGCCCTCTCCTTCGATGGGGTGTCTTTCACCATGTACCCCGACTTCACGCCGATGGTGCAGGACCAGCGTCGTAAGTTTCTGGGGGTGAAAAAGAAACTTCGGGAACTACAAGTGGACTACGCCTTGCTTTACACGTGGAGAAGTGTGGCTCAGGGGTTAGAGGCGGCAGACCTGGAGCTTGAGTTCGGTCCGGGACCAGGGTTCAATTCCCCGCCTTGGCGGGTCTTGGGCTCAAAAATTCCGCGGACTCGTTAATTCTCGCTCCGGTGCCTTCTCAGCTCACGGGTTCACACTCTGCGACTCTGGGCAATAGCTTGCTTAATCTCCACAACGGCCCCTCGCGGCGGGATGCCTGGCTTTCACCTTGTGGATACCCTTCCTGGGCTATCTCACAGGGGAATACCAGGACGGGTTCCCTATGCAAGCGCCGAGATGCCCCAGGGTAATCGCGCGCTATATAAGACTTCATACTTTACTCATACTTACTTTACTTTACCCTGCCAAACTTAGAGTGACGCACCAGGCTAAGCAACATTTTTTTACCAACCCACAGCATGCTGAGGATTTTGCAAAGCGCCTCCAGCGCGAACGAGCGGCTGCAGATCGGGGAGGCGATCGAGACCCTGAGGATGAACATTCGGCGGCTGAGGAGGAGGTCGCCTGATTGTGGTGACTTTGGTCTTTGTTTCTGTTTTACTGGTGTTGGAACACTCTGGACATTTGTCTTTTTATGCTGACTGCTACTGACTTCCTTGTCCGCATTGGTGGCCTAAGTGTTATCTGCTTTTAGCTTTTGCTGGGGCGTGGGTCATGACATGTCTGAGGTGAGAGTGTACGCATTGATTTTTGGGGTCGGAGTGGAACCGCAGGATGGTGCTATCTGGTGTCGCGCTCTGGGCACCCCCCCCCCGCGCTGCGCCTGGGGCCGTTTGGGACCCGTTGGCTCGGACACTGGCGTGGTTGAGGGAGTGGTATCGTGCACCTCTAGAAGGTTCCCCGAAGGGTGTGCCCCACTTGTATCTTTGATTTGGAATCTAGTCTTTTGTTGGTTGACTGGTTGTGTGTTGGGGAACGGGGGGTGGGTGGGGGTACGCATGGCCTGATAGTTGGGGTGGCATCAGGTGGGTGGGTGGGGAGGGGATGAAGCTGACTGCACTTGCGCGCCCGGGCTTCGGGGATCAGTGGTTGGATTGCTGCTATTGGCTGTCTGCACAGGCGCGGCTCCGTGCCTGCTACCTAGGCTGGCCCATTTATCATCTCGGCGGAGTTGATCCTGGGGCCCTTGCCCCCGTCCGCCTTGAGCCCGAAAGGGATGGCCGCCATCTTTGGCAGCCGCGTGGCGGAGACTGCTTTGCACGAGGAACGCGTGTGCTAGGCGCGGGCCGCTTGGGCTGGATTGGCTGCGTGCTGCGCGTGGTGTTTGCTGAGTGCTTGTTGCATGGACGGTTCAGCTGGGGGGGGGGTGTTGTGGTTCTGGTTGTTGGGGTTGGAGATGGCTTGGATGTGTGTGTAGTGTATGCGGGTGGACGACTGCTCCCTAGGGATTGGTCCTGTCGCTGGCTGTTGCTGGGAGTTGGATGGTCTGTATTCGCTTACTGGGTCCTGTGGGGACCGGAAACTGGCTGATGTCGACTGCTGTTCTAGATCAGATATCGATTTTGTCATGGAATGTACGGGGACTTAATGATGCCAGGAAATGTCGCAGTGTGATCCAGTATCTGGACAGGCATGCTATTCATGTTGCCCTCCTCCAGGAGACGCATCTGCGCCCCACCCCTTCCCCCGGCTTTGGAGGGAGGTGGGCTGTGGCCAGGATGATTGCTTCCTATTCTTCTTATGCTCGGGGGGTTGTCATTCTTGTTAAAAAGTCGCTCGCATTTCAAGAACTGGGATCTATGGGGGACCCTGAGGGGCGCTATGTGCTATTGTGGGGGCGGCTTGGGCAGAACACTGTACTGTTTGTTAATTGCTATGCTCCTAATGTTGATACGCCAACCTTTTTCGTTACATTGTGGGGTCATGTGCTTGCTGTTGATGCCACTTACATTGTGTGGGGTGGGGATTTCAATCTTGCACTTCATGCCCAGTCGGATAGATCAGAAGGGAGCCCTCAGTATAATGTGCAAGCTAGGGAAGTACTGCGTGGGATTGTGGAGGAGGCTGGGTTGATCGACAGCTGGAGGTACGCCCACCCTGCCGTTAAGGAGGGCACTCATTACACTACACATGCTCGCTCATGGGCGAGACTGGACTATGTGTTTTTGTCTGGAGGGTTGGTGGCTGGCTTGCGGGAGGTTGCACATCTGGCTCGTACGTATTCTGATCACTGTCCGGTGAAGGCTGTTCTATCCGTACCCGGGCTGCATAGGCCGCGCCCGCCTTGGCGCCTTTTTCCGACTGCGTTGCTTGACCCGGTGTTCAAGGAGGAGCTTGGCGAGGAGGTGGAGGCGTTCTTCCCTAGAAACAAGGGCTCTGTTGAAAGCGTCGAGGTTATATGGGAGGCGTTCAAGGTTACGATCCGAAGAGTCACTATTTCTAAAAGTTGTGGAATCCTCAAGCTAATTGTTCGGACCCTCGAGGGCCTGGAGGCTGACTTGCGAGACTTGGAACGCAGGATGCAGGTTGACTCGGATCCCGATCTTCTGGTCCAGTTCCGTACTAAACTCTCAGAATATGAAGAGGAGGCCGCTAGGGAGGCTAGACATAGGGGAAAGTACTGGACGGCGAGGCGATACTGTGAAGGGGAGCGGCCCGGTAAGGTCCTCGCTGCCCTTACTAGGCATCCGAGGCATGGGTCAGACGTGTTGGAGCTGGTGTCGCCGGATGGCACTCGCTGCCGGGACGCTGCGGAGATTCAGCGTACTTTTGTTGACCATTACGCACACCTGTACACGACACAGCAGACTGGTGAGACACGGTTTGGTGAATTTCTTGATGAGCTGGCGCTCTGCTGGCTATCGGATGATCATTGAGCGTTCTTAGGTAGACCCCTGGAGGTGGAGGAGGTCAGGAATGCCATCATGTCGTTGAATAATGGAAAGGCCGCCGGGCTGGATGGCCTTCCTGCCGAATTTTATAAGTGTTATGTGGACACCATGGCCCCTGTTCTCCGCGAGGTGTTTGAGGAGTCCCTGGAGGAGGGGCGTCTGCCGTGCTCCATGCGGGAGGTCGCCATTATGTCGCTGCTCAAGCTGGGGAAGGATCCGGTGGATGTGGGCTCCTATAGGCCCCTTTCATTGCTCAACTGCGATGTCAAAATTCTTGCGAAGGTCTTGGCAGTGAGGCTTGCCGAGCTCATGCCCATTATTGTACTACCTGATCAGTCGGGGTTTGTGCCCGGCCGTGCTACCTCCCACAATCTTCGCACCTTGTTTTCGCTTGTGTCGGCCATTGCTCCTGATGTCCCGGTTGCCGCTATCTTTCTGGATGCCACTAAGGCGTTTGACTCAGTTGAGTGGGGCTATCTTATTGATGTTCTTTGTCGGATGGGCTTCCCCCGGATCTTCATCTCATGGGTCAAGCTCTTATATACGGATCCGATGGCGAGGGTGGTGGTGAATGGAGTGCTGTCCCCCTCGTTCCCTCTCACAAGGGGGACCCGACAGGGATGCCCCCTCTCGCCCCTCTTGTTTGCCATTGCCATTGAGCCGCTGGCCTGCAGGATTCGTCAGCTTCACCAGCAGAGCGCTTTTAATTGTCTTCAGCGGCAGGTCGGTATTTCTTTATACGCTGACGATGTTACACTTTATGTTAAAGACCCTGAGAACAACCTTAATTCGCTCCTGCGAGAGTTGGTCACTTTTGGGGGTGTCTCCAGTGTCCATATTAACTGGCGGAAGTCCCAACTTTTCCCCCTCACTGCTGCTGTAGCTAGGTTTCCCCTTGATTACCCTCTGGAATGGTGTGATTCGGAGCTGCGATACCTTGGCATTGTCGTGTCATTGGATAGAGAAGTAACGGTTCGGCTTAATTATGGAGTGGCTATTAGTAAACTTGCAGATGATGTCACTAGGTGGATGGCCTTGCCTCTCTCCATGGCCGGCAGGGCGTCACTTATCAAGATGGTAGTTCTGCCTCGCTTTCTGTACCTTTTTCAAAACCTTCCGTACCATCCTGGTGCTTATTTTTTTCGCAGACTTCGTTCTGAGCTCATACGATTGTTCTGGGGGGGCAAGCAACCGCGGGTGGCTTGGGCTACCCTTACATTACCCTACTCTGAAGGCGGTTTCGATGTCCCCGACTTTGAGCTTTATTATCTTAGCGCTCAGATGCATTACGCTTACCACTGGATGCGCCCCACGCCGTTTATGCCCCAAATTGCTGCTGAACATTGGGTTGCCCACCCACTCCCGCTTGAAGGGATGGTACTGGGCAAGGTGTCGGATGTGGAAACGCCTCGCACGACGGTGACGTGCACGGTGGATGCTTGGAAACGGGTGGCTCAAGTGCTGGGCGTCTCCTTTCTTTATTCGCCGGCCCTGCCTCTGGCTTATCACCCTGATTTGTCTCTGTTGCTAGAAAAGGGGTTCCAACGAATGTGTAGGCGGCTCGGTGTCCTTTCGTGGGGTGACTTGTTTCATGACGGTACCTTCCGTACGCAGGCTCATTTCTTCGGAGTGGCTGCCTGCTCCCCTTTAGAGCTGTTCTACTTTGTCCGCTTGCGGCAGGGCATGCGTGCCTTGTTACCAGATTTCCCTTCGGAGCCGGAGGTTACCCTCCCCCTCCACGTGCTGTTGGTATCAGATGGGCGACACCTGGTATCGAAATTATACGGTGCTATTCGCAGACAGCGTTCGGTCCCGGCCAATCGGGTGCGCGAGCAGTGGGTCGCTGAATTGGGAGCCCCTATTACCGACGAGCAATGGAAGTACTGCTGTGGACTCACAGCCAATGTTTCTTCCAGTTGTCGGCTTAAAATTATCCATTACAAATTTGTTCAGAGGTACTATTACACCCCGGCGAGGAAACTTCGGTTTCATTTAGCGGAGGATGACAGATGCGCTAGGTGTCGGGCAGAAGGCGCTGACTTTCTGCACTTGGCTTGGAGTTGTGCGGGGGTGCTGGAATATTGGACTCAGGTCCATGAAGCCCTGCAGATTATGGCGGAGGATGGGGTGGCATTGGACCCCTTGGTGATGTTGCTGGGTTATTCTAAGGACGTGCCTGCCTCTCACCGTAGATTTGTTGACGTGGCCTTGCTGTTTGCTAAGCGTAGGGTGGCTTGTTGCTGGGGTCGTAGCAGGGTACCGCGCTTCCAGGATTGGTTGACTGACCTCATCTACTGTCAGGACCAATATAATATCTACTCTGAATTGATGCCTGTCAGGTGCAGACCGAAGGACTTTTGGAGTCCGCTCCAGGTGTATCTCCCAACTAGAGCTGTGCAGGATTCTGATTCTGAACATGAGGACATCGTTGGGGTTGGCTGACGGTAGCATGGTGGGCTGGGTTTTCATTATGCACCTGTTGATCCTCGAGTGGCGGGGGAGAGGCTGGGCTGCTTCCTCTTACTGCGAGATTTTGGGAGCTGTGGCTCCTCCTATGGCGGGTGGATGGGAGGGGATTGAGGTCATACCCCTGTCAGGATTTTCTTTTTTTTTTTTTCTTTTTTTTTTTTTTTCCTCCTGACCGTTCTATCCGACTCTGCTTTGTTCTATTCTCTGAGCGCTCATAGAGTATGACCATAATGTATTGTAATACTAGCTTGTCTGTGCAAACTGGATCATTGTTTTCTTATATGCATAGCACATTTCGATGTGGATATATGTATTGACTGATATGTTCCCCTGTACTTGTTTCATCACTTTTTTTTCGAGTCTGACATTCCACTGTGATGGCCATATGCGACTGTATGTATTGTGTATGCACTTCCTCTGTCCTTGATTGTCTCCAAATAAAGGTTTAAAAAAAAAAAAGATAAGCCTAGAAACCTACATTCCATTGTTCCAAATCTACACAGGGAAGACCAGGATTTAGTAAAAAGGAAGATGGTGGCACTGTATTTTGTTGCATAATACCGAGGAGTAGCTGGGATACCCCCCCCAAAAAATATTAACACTAACTTGCACAAAGCAAAAAAGCAACAAAAGGTGCAATAATTCCAAATATATTTTGAGATTACAATATTTGTCTAATTGTCTAAATTGAAAATTGAGTGAGATGTAGGTAATGGGGAATGCACAGATAATTGTACCCACAATGTTTGCAAATTACTGTGTTTTTTAAAACACCAAATAGTATAGAGGACACATGCAGAAGATGCCCTCTGAAGTGTCTAATGGGGTGTGCACGTCATCCACCATTATAAATGTGCAGTATTAAAACATGTGAAGCACACGGATATGTTGTAAAGTTGTTTGTAGGGAGATGTGCTATGACGGTAAATTAAATGCCCATTGAGTGTGCGAAATATACTCACTTCTTTGCGGCACACAAAGTAGAAATTTCCAAAGTATAGTTTACATTGTTTTTGATTCATTACATCCGGATGACGGATCGCGTCAAGGATGTGATGTGATGATGTCACGTAGACAGTTAACTGCAGGCACCAATGGGTTAAGGTGAAAAATGATCAAGAAGGGAATGAACATTAAATGCTGTAGGGGCTCTGCCATGCCTTGCGACTGTCCCAAGGATGACCAGCAACCGTATAGAAAGGCACAGATTGGAGGCAGTGCATAAATGAGGAAAAAAAGCACCAAGGGGCATATTAGCGATAGACGACGATAAATATCGCAAAGCGCGCTTAGCGCTTTTTTATTTATCGCCGTCTATTGTTGGAATTGTTTGCCCGGTTAGCGCGTTATTAACAACTCGTTTCACTGAGGCAATAATAATTCCAACGATAGAGGGGATATCACCGGTTTCCATGGAACAACGCTGGTTTTCCAGCGATGTTCCATGGAAAACGGCGATATCATTGATGATAGGGCCTGTGGTCTTAGCCACACAATCCACTCCCCATGTCATGTCTGCATTAGTCTGGAATTTAACAGCATTAAGGCCCAGTTAGCGTGAAAAAATTTGCGCTAAACCAGACTGGGCTTTATTGTAAATACAGCGAAGCACCGTTACTGATATTTTATGATGTAGTTGTGAGGGGCACGCCTACCTTGCATCTCATTAGCGATGCAAGGTGAGTCGATAAGGAACCGGGTGTTAAGGCAAGGAAACATGCGCTAGCGTGTCCTTGCTTATAGTGCAATGCCATTATCGCCGCTAAACGGCCGCTAAAGCGGTGATAATGGGCTTGATAATATACCCCCAAGATCGCTGAGGGACCATGGTGAACTCCACCTGACACCTCGTGACCCTGCAAGTCACCACATCTTTCCCCTATTTCCTCTATCGGACGAAAATCAATTTTCAGAATTCACCACGGGCTTGAAATGCTAGCTGAAGACCAATACACCACAACACTCTTTCTCTGTGTGTTCCGACAAGACAATGCTCATAAAACATTCTTCATCTCCTTGCTCATCAGCACAGAAGTTGAAAACAGAATTGAAGTCTACAAGAGTTGAAGAACAGCAAAGATCAAGTGCACATGAAAGGCTGAAGTACCACCAGGGCCGGCTTCAGGGCGGTGCGACTGGTGCGACCGCACTGTGCGCTGAACTATAGAGCTGGCGCTGACCTCCAGGGGACACTTTGTTTAGCAATAACTTATGATTGAAATACACCTGTGGCAGAGTCCCTTGTGCGTCCAGCTTTCAGATAGCAACAACAAATGTCAAGCTAGCTCTTGTGATTAATGTTCCTGCTAGAGAGAGGGAGGGTGAACAACCATTACAACAAATCTTTTACCACACATACCATCAACCCGCATACCATGACAACGCAGCTACCATTACTCCGCAATGCCACTACAATGCATGCCACTACAGTTTATATGCTTCTACCAGGCATTCTTTTACAACGAAAATCGTTGTAAATGCATGAATAGTAAAAGCATGTTTTAACACTATAAAAGCGCCCATTATTTTGCGTCAGTGCGGCGATTCTGCGGAGTGGGTGTGGCCGCGTCGGCCGTTCGCAGCACCAGCGAGGTAGTGCTCGCGACGGCCAATGGCCGACGGCAGCAGTTAAAGGGTTAATATGTAAGTACAAGGTAAGTATAGGGTTTTGGGTTTGGGGTGTAGGGGTATGTGCTTTGGGGTTCAGGGGTAATTTTAGGGTTCAGGGTGGGTTTCGTTTTTGGGGTGCTGAGGTATTTATAGGGGTCAGGGGTAATTTTAGCGTTAAAGGCATGTTTGGGTTTTGGGGTGCTGGGGTATTTTTAGGGTTCAGGAAGGGTTTAGGTTTTGGGGGGCAGGGGTATTCTAAGGGTTCAGGGGGTTTGGGTTTTGGGGTGAAGGGGCTATTTTTAGGGTTCAGGGTGGTGTTATGGCTGGATTTTCTGAGTAGGTGGGATCAGCCCCTAGGGGCCCCTCCAACCCAGCCAGAACGTACTCACCTTCCCTCCTCAGGACTAACTATCCAGGCACCTGGTACCTACCTGAGGATGGGGAACTCGCAATATACAAGCTCATATTATTAAAAACACCACTAAATCTATAGGGATACTAAGAATACTCACTGATTACTAGGGATATCCATACCCTACACCACACTTATTCACATCAGTTGGTCTCGCGGTCACCCCGACCCAGACCGGTCTACCCTAGGGCAGATCTGACACACAATCCGGTGCGTCTACACATGGGCCTGCAGAACCCAATGCTCCCTTTTCCAAACTGTTCGCAATCCTGCGAAACTACACACTAGTTCGACCTCCTAGTGCTCTCACTTATTCAAGCCACAATCCAGTGGGTATCCACACTGGTCTCCCACCCAGTGTTCTCACTAACGCCGCATATCAACGACGACCACATTCCTATGAATACCTATATATATATATATAGTGGGAAGTCTCTTCACTAAGGGTCTGCTACTACAATATTAGGAGTTAGCCAATTAATCTCATATATCTCCTACTCTTGACATCATAGGTCCACTCACTCCCTATTTATGTGATCACCATTTACCTGACTGGGATTACTCATCCATTCATGCAAAACTAAACACCTAGGAGTGTTGTTTACCTGGATTGAACAAGAATACAAGAGATACACGCCAGTTTGTTATAAACTGGGGGGTTATTTTATTACAACAATATAAACCTTTATACAGAACTGACAAAGACTATAGGTAGAACACACCGCTGAAAGAGAAAAGATTAAACATAACAGGAACACTCCGCTGAAAGAGAAAGGATTTAAACATACAATAGGCTAGGGAATAAGGACAAGATTAAGATGCAAGTGTAAAGTAAACTAATGTGATGAAAACAATATCACCTGATTAGTGTGAAGTCTTGTTCTAGCTGTCATCTGGGTTCCTCTCTCGTCTGTGCCTTGGCTCATCTCAGACTCCCTCTCTCTCCTGCACTCTTGGGTACACCTCTGCGCTGCCTCTCCCCCACGAACTGTCTCCACCTTCCGGCTTCAATCTTAATGGTTCCTGCTGCTCTGATCACCGTTCATTCCACTAGCTTATTCACTCTGTCTCTGCGCCAATGTCCAATTAACTCCATCTGCTCCCATAGGTTAGTCCACGATCTCTCCTCCGTCTCTTCTAAAAGGCATTACTTCAGACTCCAGCTATTCACACCTCCTCCTGATAAGCAACTGCTTCTGACTGCTTCCTTCAGTTCCAGCTCACTATTCAACTCAGCTCTTCTCCAGCTTGAACCCTCTCTCTCTCTCTGCCAACTCCACTCCACTGCTCGACTCTCTGCTTGACTGCCTCTGCTCGACTCCCTCTCTGCTTGACTGACTGGCTCCGCCTCTGCACTTCACTGATATAGAATGCTGTTTCCTCATGGAAAGTTCCAGCCAGCAGCTTCCTCCCACCAATCCCATGCACCAGGCTCCTTGCGCTAGACGCTCCCACAGTGACCAGTCTGCTTGTTTCGTCTAGAGACCTGAGCCCGGGAACAATTCCTGATTAGATTCAGCTCTGGCCGGTTCTCTCCGGTCCGCTTAGGGCGAACAACAGTTATAACTATAAACTTTGCCTTTGCCCTGAAAAGCCTCTCAGCTTCATCAAGATGGAGTCCCTCTAGCTCTAGGCCTGTAGGCCTGAAAGGGGTGAAATGCTCCTTAGCTCTGTCAGAATACCTACATAAACCATACCAATGTGTCTAATATGTCAAAGCCAATAGATAATAGACAGGTTAAAGTCAAGAATAAAGGCATATTAAGCAGCTATCCTCTTCTAGATCTGGAAAAAGGGCTTAAAAGGGCCAACACAGGCTAAGAATACCTATACTAGATGCGAGCAAGACTAATGATCTATATCACTGCTAAATAAAGCCAAAAACTCTGCCATAACATTCCACCCTTAGATCCTTATCTTGCGAGCATCAGTAAACAACAACAACCATCTAAACAAACATCAACATAATCTATCCAACATAGGCTAAGAATACCTATCCTAGATGTGAGCAAGATTAAGATCTATATCACTGCTAAATAGAGCCCAAAACTCTGCCATCCACCCTTAGATCCTTATCTTGCGAACATCCTATAAACAATAACATCCAAATAAACAAACATCAACACAATCTATCAACAAATCAAAACCTAAAAAACTCCCTAAAAACAATGACAACTTAAGGAAATTCCACCTGAAACTCAATTGTAGGGAACAGAAACCTAACAACCAACTGAAAACAAATCAAAGCACCCTTGACTTGAATGCTGAAACATATCTGAGATTGGATCTGATAACAACAGAAACTAACCAAAGCATCCTCAAACTAAATGTGCCTCAACTTCTAATGATAACTGGTGAAATCTAGTGATGTAGGGACTTATGTGTTGAATGAAAACAGCAAGGGGCCTAAATGGGGCCTACTTCGGACAACTTAAGCCTAAATGAGGCCTACCTACTATTGTCAACTTAAGAACTAAATGTGTTTCAACTCCTAATGAGAAAACAACAAAGGGCCTAAATGAGCCCTACCTACTATAGGCAACTTAAGCTAATGATGAGTCATGAAATCTATTGGTGTAGGGGCATGTTTATGGGATGATAATAACAATGGGCCTAAATGAGGCCTACCTACTGACATTTGTCAATTTAAAGTGAAATCTGAGAAGTAGACATGACAAACTGTTTCAAGGTCTGGGCAAACATTAATACATAATCATACTAAAAGACACACCACCCAGAACAATCCAAAGTTTAAGGTAACCACCCTTTGATCAATCAAGGTGAAAATGTAAGAACAGTAAAAAAACAACCCCATTTCTACAAGATAGCTGGTGTAACATCAAGCTTAGAACAACAAAACAACCATTTTAAATCACACGGTGGAACACATGTGTGCACCACCATTCAAAAAAAAAAAAAAAAAGTCCTTCATTGGCAAAAACTGTTTTGAAGAAAACAGGAAAACTATAATAGGTGACATGTTTTTTGCTTTAAAAGTGGGGCCTGCTTGTCCAAGGGATTATGCAACGAAATACATGTATAATTCTGTCCCAAATAAAACATGTTTGTGTTTTTTTTTTTTTTTTAAAGTGGGGCCTGCTCGTAGTGATGTCAACAAAAAAATGCAGGCCAAGGAATTATGTAACTCAGTCCAAATTCTTCAGTGTAGGCCACCACCCTGCATCTTCGGTATCCGGACACTTCCTCCGATGCGGCCATCCATCACCCTTCCGGTCTGGTCTGGTCTGGTCTGGTCCCATCATCCAAAAACAATAAACTAAAATAAAAACATGAAAGTAAAAAGCTAAAACAAGAAAAGAAGTGGAAGGGGGACGGACCCACGCACAACCACAACTCAGCAATCCTAGGAACAAGAGAACAAGTATCATTATTCTTGCAAAATAAAATTTTCCATTTAAAAAGCACCCCGGGTGCCTTTCATTATTGAAAAGAAAATATCCTAATTAATTAAAAACATTCAAAATTTAACTTTTAATAATATTTAGCAGGGCCTAACATACCCTAATCCTCTCTAAGCCAGCCCCTCCCTTCAGAGCAGGAGCCAGGCTACAGTGTGAAGCTACTTTGAAATAACGCCAAGGGATGAGCTCACAGCATCAGCAGGGCACTGCAAGCCTCCCATTTCCCTGGTCAGAGAAGCCCGCCCAGGCTCACTACGACTAACTAACTCCAAGGGAAGAGCCAGGTCACCCCTCCCTTAAATAAACAAGCCGTTCGCGGAAGAAAATTGGATTGTAGCCAATCATAACGAACAGGGACGTGATCAAAACCTGCAGAGCAAAGGAAAAAAAAAACTCGTCTGCACAAACCAGCTGGTCTGCCAAGGTCGACAAACAAATTCCTTTGCCTGTTCTCAGGCCTGATTGTGCTAACCAACGAAAGCTAGCATTTTAAAAAAAACAATTCTGTTACAGTGTACTGCTAATTAAAAGCCCCAGTTTCTAAAAAGACTTTTGTGTAACTAATTCAGCTAAAGGCAAGACATTTAAAATATGGGCACTTATTTAGAAAGTGGCAACTAACTTTTGCACACAAGATTATACATTCTGCATTTGGGAAAAAAAACGAATTAACATGGTCCATTGTCAGCTGCTGAAAGAGAAATAATAAAACAACATAAAATGCAGATACATTTCAACATTGTATTTAATTTAACCAGGGGCATTATATCATTTTACATTACAGTGTAATTTAACATGCAAGCCATTCAAGCCAGCCTAATAAAAGGGCCACATTCATACACTAATAAACAACGTATTATTTTCTAACTGAATTGGTTCACTTAATAAAAAAGATTTTGCTGACACATTTATAAAAGCATACATTTTAATTTACATTTGGGAAAATAATAATGTTACATTTTAACATTTTTTTTCAAAGGCACATGGTTGCCTTCCACTAATTAAAAGCACATGTTACCATGCACTGTCGGGCAAGATTGATTATTCTCAACCTGTGATCATTGCAACCAGCACATTCCTGTCTAGATGGAAAACCCCTCAAAGAATTAATTAATGAAAACAGCCCGTAGCATGCATTCTAACGGGCCATCTTTTTAACATTTCACTCATTTTAAAAGAACACAGCTCTCTCCGTAATCCGACTAGTTGATTTATAACCACATCAGTTCCAAGGCAAACCCACACAAATTCGTAGACGCATTTCAAAAAGAATGTGAAATGAACAAAACCCTTTGCAAAGCACAAGATGTTACCTTCCCGTCAAGAAGTTGACAAAGCACATAGGCAGACCAAGGAACTAAAAAAAAAAAGTCAAAATCAAACCATCAAATAATCCCCTGACTTTTATAGTCAGGTCAGATAACCATGCATGTTGACAGCATGTAAAAAATAAAGACTGCCATCTCAACTCAAGATATTAACCCTTTGGCAGCTCAAGCACAATCATTCCCCAATGTCCATGGATACATGGGAAAGTCATGAGCACATCTCTTCACGTTTACAGATGACACGTACACATATTTTCAAAACGTTATCCCCAAGCACCCGAGAGAGATCCAGCTCTCTCCTGCCAAACGTAATGATAACATGCCCTGTCCAAGCCATGACCACATGGCGCTATTCACAAGCCGTATTTACAAGACAAACTCCTCACAAACAATATATCCAAGGCGCAATGCACAAGGAACACAGCAGATCAACATGAGAACATGCACCTCACAAGCCACAATAATATGGCGCTATTCACAAGCCATATTTACAAGACAAGCTTTTCACAAACAATATATCCAAGGCGCAATGCACAAGGAACACAATAGATCAACATGAGAACATGCACCTCACAAGCCACAATAATATGGCGCTATTCACAAGTCATATTTACAAGGAGCTATATTCAAAGAACTCCACAGATCATATTACAATGAACACATTTCACATTGCACAGCATAAGCAGATGCAGCAAGCAATTTAATGGGCAATTTAAAAGCATTTTTTACACACATTTATACAATTGGACCATCACATAGATGTAACTGGCCTCCTCATGTAATGCCATCCTTCAACTCTGACAGATTAAACACCAAGATGAAAACCATTCCTTCCACCCTGAATAAGCCAAATGCCATGATGTAATACAATCTCCTCACGCTGCAACTGTTCAAGCCCATAGGTCTAACAGGCTACATAAACTGCAACATTACGCCAGATGGAACCAGCGTTCAGGGCACTCCCTCAGAACACATGGGAAACTCTCTAAGCACATGGCCAGGACACACAGGATAGGTAAGCAGTTCGTGACGCCAGATGTTATGGCTGGATTTTCTGAGTAGGTGGGATCAGCCCCTAGGGGCCCCTCCAACCCAGCCAGAACGTACTCACCTTCCCTCCTCAGGACTAACTATCCAGGCACCTGGTACCTACCTGAGGATGGGGAACTCGCAATATACAAGCTCATATTATTAAAAACACCACTAAATCTATAGGGATACTAAGAATACTCACTGATTACTAGGGATATCCATACCCTACACCACACTTATTCACATCAGTTGGTCTCGCGGTCACCCCGACCCAGACCGGTCTACCCTAGGGCAGATCTGACACACAATCCGGTGCGTCTACACATGGGCCTGCAGAACCCAATGCTCCCTTTTCCAAACTGTTCGCAATCCTGCAAAACTACACACTAGTTCGACCTCCTAGTGCTCTCACTTATTCAAGCCACAATCCAGTGGGTATCCACACTGGTCTCCCACCCAGTGTTCTCACTAACGCCGCATATCAACGACGACCACATTCCTATGAATACCTATATATATATATATAGTGGGAAGTCTCTTCACTAAGGGTCTGCTACTACAATATTAGGAGTTAGCCAATTAATCTCATATATCTCCTACTCTTGACATCATAGGTCCACTCACTCCCTATTTATGTGATCACCATTTACCTGACTGGGATTACTCATCCATTCATGCAAAACTAAACACCTAGGAGTGTTGTTTACCTGGATTGAACAAGAATACAAGAGATACACGCCAGTTTGTTATAAACTGGGGGGTTATTTTATTACAACAATATAAACCTTTATACAGAACTGACAAAGACTATAGGTAGAACACACCGCTGAAAGAGAAAAGATTAAACATAACAGGAACACTCCGCTGAAAGAGAAAGGATTTAAACATACAATAGCCTAGGGAATAAGGACAAGATTAAGATGCAAGTGTAAAGTAAACTAATGTGATGAAAACAATATCACCTGATTAGTGTGAAGTCTTGTTCTAGCTGTCATCTGGGTTCCTCTCTCGTCTGTGCCTTGGCTCATCTCAGACTCCCTCTCTCTCCTGCACTCTTGGGTACACCTCTGCGCTGCCTCTCCCCCACGAACTGTCTCCACCTTCCGGCTTCAATCTTAATGGTTCCTGCCGCTCTGATCACCGTTCATTCCACTAGCTTATTCACTCTGTCTCTGCGCCAATGTCCAATTAACTCCATCTGCTCCCATAGGTTAGTCCACGATCTCTCCTCCGTCTCTTCTAAAAGGCATTACTTCAGACTCCAGCTATTCACACCTCCTCCTGATAAGCAACTGCTTCTGACTGCTTCCTTCAGTTCCAGCTCACTATTCAACTCAGCTCTTCTCCAGCTTGAACCCTCTCTCTCTCTCTGCCAACTCCACTCCACTGCTCGACTCTCTGCTTGACTGCCTCTGCTCGACTCCCTCTCTGCTTGACTGACTGGCTCCGCCTCTGCACTTCACTGATATAGAATGCTGTTTCCTCATGGAAAGTTCCAGCCAGCAGCTTCCTCCCACCAATCCCATGCACCAGGCTCCTTGCGCTAGACGCTCCCACAGTGACCAGTCTGCTTGTTTCGTCTAGAGACCTGAGCCCGGGAACAATTCCTGATTAGATTCAGCTCTGGCCGGTTCTCTCCGGTCCGCTTAGGGCGAACAACAGTTATAACTATAAACTTTGCCTTTGCCCTGAAAAGCCTCTCAGCTTCATCAAGATGGAGTCCCTCTAGCTCTAGGCCTGTAGGCCTGAAAGGGGTGAAATGCTCCTTAGCTCTGTCAGAATACCTACATAAACCATACCAATGTGTCTAATATGTCAAAGCCAATAGGCAATAGACAGGTTAAAGTCAAGAATAAAGGCATATTAAGCAGCTATCCTCTTCTAGATCTGGAAAAAGGGCTTAAAAGGGCCAACACAGGCTAAGAATACCTATACTAGATGCGAGCAAGACTAATGATCTATATCACTGCTAAATAAAGCCAAAAACTCTGCCATAACAGGTGGGTTTAGGTTTGGGGGTGCACGGGGTATTTTAGGGGGCATGGGTAATTTAGGGTTAAGTGCATGTTTGGGTTTTGGGGTGCTGGGGTATTTGTAGGGTTCAGGGTGGGTTAGGGTTTTGGGTGTAGGGGAATTTTTAGGATTCAGAGTGGGTTTAGGTTTTGGGGTGCTGAGGTATTTTTAGGTTCAGGGTGGGTTTAGATTTTGGGGTGCAGGGGTATTTTAAGGGGGAGTTTGGGTTTTGGGGTATTTTAAGGGTTGAAGGTGAGTTTGGGTTTTGGGGTGTAGAGGTGTTTTTAGGGGTGAGGGTGGGTGTTAGGGTTCAGGTTGGTTTTCGGGTGCAAAGGGTAATTTATTAGGGGTGGGCGGAATTTGCGTAATCGCGTTATGCAAATCTCCGCAAAACGGTAAAAACCTCTGCGAACACGCAGAAATTCTGCGAACACGTAGAACTGCATGTTCGCGATGCTTTTTACCTGTTCGCAATTGCTGTTTGCGTACTCGGGGGAAATATCAAACAAACACGCATTTTGAGAACGCGAACAAGCAAAAAATTTTGCGAAGTCGCGGAACGCAGAATTTTGGGCAATTTCGCGTTCTCCGCGGAATGCGAAATTATCCAAATTCCTCAAATTCCGAGAGCAGAATGGAATTTACCGCCCGGGCCTATAATTTAAGATTTAAGTGGGTATGGGTATTGGGGTGGTATGGGTAACTTAATGTTAGGGGTGTTTAGTTATTGGGATAAAAAAGGACTTTTATGGGATTTAGTTTCTTTTTTAAAATAAAGAAATGTATATATATATATATATATTCACTGAAAAAACCATAGGTTTCACACCAGTTATAGATAGCTGGAAATTTTACTGACTTAACACCATTGAAATTCCCACGTTATAGTTAGTTGGACTCACTATAACTTGCGCGCCTGCAATGCACTGCTGATGATGTCACATATTACATCACTCATGACATGGTCAGTGACATCACTCATGACATCACTGATGACACCATCCAGGGAATGTGTGTCTTTCTGAAAAATCAATATGGTTATATTTTAGTTTCTATTTTTGAATATGTGTTTCAAGGGTTACATTACACTGAAAGGAGGTCTGTCACTCGGTCACAAGGATGATGTCACTGTTTTTTTAATTCTTTTTTGTTGTTTTATATTTTTGAATATCAGTAGGAGTGTCTGTATGGTTTGGTGGGGGTATTACTTAGCACATAGATGCATCAATGACTGACTCACTGTTTGTATGTGTTTCGAAGACAGCATATGTTCAGGACTGTATGGGTGGATGAGTGTGTATATGTGTGTGTTAGTGAGTGAATGACTGTCTCACTAGTGTCTTAATCAGTAACTACATATGTTTTAATCTAGTATATGTGAGTATTGATGTATAAAAGTGAATATATGTGAGAGTGAGAGATTGTAAGAGTTCCTGTTTAAATAAGTATGTGTTTCTATAAGTGATTGTTTAAGAGAGTAAGTATGTGTAAGTTTCCTTAGAAGTAAGGTGGTAGTGTGTGCATAGCTGTATATGCAAATAAATGGATGATCAATAGTTTATTTGCATGTGTGATTATGTGTGTGAGTAACTTTTGGATGACTGTCGGTGTGTAACAGGATGTATAGGTGTTTCACTACATATGATGAGTGAATATATGTTATGAGTGACTATATAGAACTGTTGGTGAATGAGTGGATGTGTATATAGATGGTGGTATTACTGAATTGGTTGTTGAAACTGGTATGGGTATCTCTATTTTTTTGAAAGTTTTAGTTTCTATTTTTGAATATGTGTTTCAAGGGTTACATTACACTGAAAGGAGGTCTGTCACTCTGTCACAAGGATGGTGTCATCAGTGATGTCATGAGTGATGTCACTGACCATGTCATGAGTGATGTAATATGTGACGTCATCAGCAGTGCATTGCAGGCGCGCAAGTTATAGTGAGTCCAACTAACTATAACGTGGGAATTTCAATGGTTTTATGTCAGTAAAATTTCCAGCTAACTATAACTGGTGTGAAACCTATGTTTTTTTCAGTGAATTTCAAAGGTTTTTTAAATGCTAATTCCTAACTATAACGTGTGTGAAACCTATGGTTTTTTCAGTGAATTTCAAAGGATTTTTAAATGCTAATTCCTAACTATAACGTGTGTGAAACCTATGGTTTTTTCGGTGAATTTCATAGGTTTTTTAATAGCAAATTGTTGGGCTACATCTGGCTGATATTTGGGCTACATTTGGTTTTTTTTGTCTCTGGTGGCCATCTTTGGGCTACATTGGGCTACATTTGGGCTCTAACATATATATAGCCCAATGTAGCCCAATATATATATTTTCAAAGTTAATTTTCGTAAAAACTACTGGAGCATATATCTTGAGACATAGCAAAGGCACATCGGGGTACCAGTCCCTACAATTTTGCCAAGTTTGGTGGAAATCCATTCAGCCGTTCAGGCTAAAAGTGAGTTCGACCGCCCTATGGAAATTAACATGGGGAAAACACGTTTTGGGACCCCCCATATTTTCAGGGAAGGAGCGGAGCGGGCCACGAACTTTGAGAAATTCGCGAAGATTCGTCCACCAGCGCCAAAGTTATTCCCAATAGAATGTTGCGGATTTCCTATGGAAAGTAGATCCTAACTATAACTACCTACTGGCGACTGCCAGTAGGTAATAAATAACATATTAAAAAAAATATTTTATATATATATATATGCCCAGAACTTCGTTGTCCGCCCCAAGGAAACTGGAAACAGAATGACGAAACGGACCCAATCAAGTTAGTTTCAGAGCTTATTTTATTCTTTGTGCACCCTCTTGTCCGCCATGACGCGTTTCGGGCCCTGGAGCCCTTGATCACATGACATGGTCGCAATTCACCTCGTGATTTGTAGTGCAGGAAAAGTCGCATGCTCCCAAGCCTATAGAAATAAACAACATACTTCAGCCTAATCCAAAGTTGTTAAAAGCATTCAAAGAATTATTTACAATTGCATTTTCGTTTGCTTTTCCCATTATTTTCTTAACCATTTCCTCATTAATTACTACTCCACAGACATGTGCAAAATTCACAATAAATAGGATAAATATTTAAAATATATATAAATATGTGCAAAATTGCAGTCATAATATAATAAATATTTATCACCGTATCAGTTATGACATCTATATACACCAACATCAATTATAATATGTCATCATATATCCACACCCTTTAAAATATTATGGAAATTAATTTTATATGAAAGGGTAATTTTTGTGCAAAGTTGGCAAAATAAAGTGCATATTTGGTCACTGAACTCTCTTCAATGTGGAATTTAGTATAGTAAGAGGATTTGAATATATAGCCCCAGTGGGCATTGTTAACTTTAGGATTACTGCTTCTATACTGCTTGGGAATTTATGTGTTGTTCCTGTACATCTAAAAAAGAATTATGTGGTTTCCCCATAATGTGTAATTAAACTAATGATTGTTAAAAACCTGGCAGTGCTAGATGGTTTATCCGTTTGACGACTTTGGTACCCCAGAATTTCTTATTGGGCATATGCATCTCTTGACAATTTCATACCACTTGTCTTCTTGTGTTTTTCTAGTTACAGACATGTGTATAAATCTTCCGTCGCGTTGAGGCCATATGGTGTCTTGGTATCGAGCTCTAAGATGTAACGGGTTTCCAGTAATCTTAAACGTGCTTCCCTGTTGCCCCCTCTTCGTAGTGGCTGTACCATATCAATTGCATAATATTTGAGGCAGTTCACATCCCCCCTGTGGCATAAGTTCACATGTCTCGCCACAGGGTAGGCTTCATCTTTGTTGGTTACTGCTCTCATATGCTGCAATATACGCTTATGAACTTGCAGCTTGGTGCTACCCACGTAGCACAGCCCACAAACGCATTCCAGTACATAGATAACATGATCAGATTTGCATGTTATCTTTTTAGTGATAGGAATTTCAGTTTCACTAAATGGAGAACTGTATGTTGTTTTATTTTTTCCTATGGTACAAGCCTTGCACACGGCACACTTTAGGAAACCCTTGCTTTTTCCTAGCCAGTAAAAACAATCCAGACTTTTTGGCTGCAATTCAAACATATGGCCTAGGAGGGTTTCTGCCTGGATCTACACAGACCCCTGCTCGTTAAGTGGTTGACACCGACAACAGAAGCCAACGTTCGAAGCTTTGGCATAGAGCTTAACTACAGAAATCCGGGAGGATTATGTGCATCGAACTCCCCCTCAGCGGCAAGCAAAGCTGTAAAGTCCCGACCAAAGCCAGTGACGCCACATCGGAGGAAACGGAAGACGCCGGCTGCAGTCCAGGTAGGCGTTAGAGGTAGCAAATAGGGGGGAGCGGCTCACAATTGGTTTTTGTACTTTCCCTCGCTAATTCACTATGCGGAGGCATTGCACAAACCTAATTTAACAATTAAGGATGTCTCATGACACACTGCGGGACTGCGGAGCAGCGGCATTAGAACTTTTCAGTGACCTGCCGGCAGTGCATGCAACAAAAGTAACGGCATTAAGCAGCAAAACAAATACCAACAGCAACAGTAAAGACACATTTAAACAACTAGAAAAAACAATACACCAAGAGCAGAGCAAGTGGTGGGAGTCCAAATCTTTGCAAAGATATATAGATGTAGGGCGTGTACCGAGAGGGCTAAGAATCTTTATAGCTCCAAGCTATGAAAATCCCAATCCCCTTATGATGCAAGAATGGGCGGATTGCAACCTGGAGTCTTCCAGAAAATTGATTTTAATTTTAATCAAGTATGCTGATGTGGACAGAACTTCTTTGCTAGAGCAAATTGATAAGCTTAATGAAGAGATTGAAAATCTTGTCCCTAATGAGGAAATATCCAAAATGCGGAAAGAAATGCTTATACACTTGAAAAGAGACGAGGACAAAATTAAAGAGTGCAAAGCATACAAATTCCAGCGCAGCAAGACTGATTATGAGCTGGGACAGATTTTCACATTTTCTAAAAGATATGAGGCAATCAGAAATATATATATATTTTTTTAATAATTCTTTTTATCAAACAATTCGACTAATTCACAGCGAATCAAATACCAGAAGGCTATTACTTCCTTCACAGAAATAAATCAAATACACAAAACAAGTCACCATTTTACACGAGACAGTTCAAGTGGTATCAAGAGCATCCAAGTCCCTCTGACAGTTTGGTGGGAGACAAATGTCGCTCCTATATCGATTCCACGCTCCCCAAATCTTCCTACACTTCCCAGGACATCCTCTCGCTATAAAGACTGACTTTTCTCTGTACATAAACCAGTCTAGATCTTCCTCCCACCTCTTCACTCGGGGCGGTTGACTGGCTCCCCACAATTGTGCGATATTTCGTTTTGCAATCATGAAAGCATGTGTAGACCATTGTGTGGTGTATGCGTTAAGGTCCGAGGGTTTCCAGACGTTTTATAAACATCTTCGAGCCTCCAGCTGCAGATCCACCCCCAAGACAGTCCGCAATATGGAATGGATGTCTGCCCAATACCGCTCTATCTGATGACAATGCCACAATATGTGCATGAACATTCCAATCTCCCCGCACCCCCTTTTGCACTCACCGCTCTCCGCCCTTCCCATACAAACCAGGAACGGACCCGTGACATGCACCCTATGCAAGATTTTGAGCTGCACTAGCCTCAGCCTGGGTAGGATCGCTACCACTCGTGGGGAGGAGACCGCCTCCCACCAATCTTCATAATCAAGTTCCAGTCCGTCCCTGAACCACTTCCCCCTCAGAGCTTGCAATGGATCCTCCATATTATTGATCAGTTTCCTATATATTAGGGATATGGTTTTCTAGGGGAGATGCCCATCGAGCACCCTATCCTCGAGAGGGGATGCTTCCGGGAGCAACAAGCCCCTGGGCACCCGAGTTAATAATGCAAGGCGGATTTGAAGATATCGAAAACGTTCGGTATCTGACAATTTATATTGGGCTTGCAGGGTCGAGAATGGAAGTATTGTTCCTTCCCCCCAGATTTCCTTGGTCTGGGATATACCCATAATGTCCCATTTATCGAACGCTTGGACTTCCAGAGGTTACCCATTCTCTCCGAACCCCACAGTGGCGTGGCGAGCATAAGCTTATTCTCCCATTGCAGGTGTTTGGTCGCTGCATGCCATACTTGAACGGCATGTGCGGTCGGCCCCGTCAACGGGTATCTCTGTGGTTTCGCGTAGGGTGCTTTATTATAGTCCCCCCCGGAGCATCCATCTGTCCATGGCATACCCTGGGTCATCCGGCTGCCCATAGATCCCATGATTGATAGCAGCCAGTTGGGACGCCCAGTAGTACTTCCTTAAGTCTGGTAGGCTAATTCCCCGGTCATACCAGTTGAGGGTCAGTTTAGAGATTGCGATACGTGGTCTGACCTCCCATAAGAGTTGTCTCTGGAGACTCTCTATTTCCCTGAAATAGGACGTGGGAACCGGGTCCATTGTGTTTTGAAGCGCATACAGAAAATGTGGGAGCGCCATCATTTTAAATAGGACAGCCCTGCCCAACATGGACAGAGGAAGAGCCCTCAAGAGCGTGACATCATTCCTAAGTCTCTGCAGCGGTGGAACCAGATTTCTCGCAAACGTACCGCAGAATCCAAAGTCACATATATTCCAAGGTAGCTGAACCCGGTCGACACCACCTGGATGGGGCAGCCTCTAGGTATTACTGGCGGGTCTCCACTTACACCGAAGACCACCGACTTGAGCCAATTTATGGTAAATCCCGAGTATCTGTCGTGAATCGCCAGCACATCGAGGAGGCAGATCAATGAGCCCCTAGGATTAGTGAGATATAACAGGACATCATCCGCATATAGCGAAAGCTTGTCCTCCCAATCCGGTGACCAACGCAATCCACGGATCGATCGATCCTGCCTGATCCATGCCGCCAGCGGCTCCACTGCTAGGGCAGATAAGAGTGGGGAGAGGGGGCTCCCTTGCCGGGTACTCCTACTAAGTTGAAAGTCATAAGACTTACGGTTGTTGACCACCACCCTGGCCATCGGGCCTGAGTACAGGAGACGGATCCAGCTACAATATTCCTCCCCAAAACCTAACTTGGCTAAGACTGCAAATAGATAGGGCCACTCAACCATATCAAAGGCCATTGTGGCGTTCAATGTTACTATTACTGCCGGTTCCAATATGGTGGATGCTCTACCCAATACTCTCAGGTTGAGGGCAGTATTTCGGTGAGGCATAAAGCCCGATTGATCCGGGTGTATCAAGGTAGTGATTACTTTGATCAGCCGTGTCACCAATAACTTGGCGAGGTCCTTCGGCTCCGAATTTAATAGTGATATTGGCCGATAAGAGTCACAGCTGGTTCTGGGCTTACCGTCTTTATAAATTACCACTATATTAGCTACTCGTTGGTCATACGGCAGCAAATCCTTCTCCCTACTCTCCAGCGACATAGATCGTAAGTGGGGTGCCAGTCTGTTGGAGTTTAATTTATGCAAGTCGATGGGGATCCCTTTGGGCCCTGTAGCTTAACCCGAGTTCGCTCCCCGGATTGCCTGAGCCACCTTGTCGTCAGTGACAGGCGAGCCTGGGTACTCTCTATTTTCGTCGGACAGAACAGGAAGCTGTATATCTCTTAACAAGTCTGCATTATCTGTTTCCATGAACCTGCCGGTCGTTGTGTAAACGGAGCTGTAGTGGGCAGCGAATGTATCTGTTATAGCCTGTGGGTCCGTGACCGGAACGGAATACGGTCCTTCCACCTCAGGCACTACACGAGACGCCCACTCTCGCTTGTCTAGCCACGCTACCATCTTTCCTGCCTTATCTCCAAGTTCATAGATTCGGCCCTCTACCTCCCTGCTCTGTGCCCTAGCTCTCTCTTTGGCAATGCCGTGAAACTCATCCTCCTTTAGCCTCACGAGGTGGAGGCCCTCCGGGGTTTGCGTCCGAGCCAATTCTTCCTCAGCTTTTACTACTTGGTCCTCCGCTTTCTCAAGTTCAGCCAACCTCTCTTTCTTTTTCCCCGCTATTAGGGAGAGTGTCTCTCCCCTGACTGCCGTTTTGTAGGCCTCCCAAAGTGACTGGGCGGATTCCACCGAATCCTTATTTTCCTTAAAATAGCGGTTGGTGGCTTTGACCAGGCTTCTCTGGATATGTGGGTCTTTTAAATACCAAGGGTTAATGGGGGCCACTGTGCCCACAGTCACATATTCCCATTCTATCTGTAGCCACACAGGGGAGTGGTCCGAGATACCCCGCCCCAGGTGGCCAATGTCACGAATGGCATGGCGATGGAGATCCAACTCCTCGGACATGACCGCTTTAAAATCTCCTCCCAGCACCAGGATACCCACCGGGTATGTGAGAAAAACAGCCCCCAGATCTTTAAATGTATCCGCCTGCAGCCCAGGAGGAACATATATCGAGACAAACGTAGCAACCTTCTCTTCCCAAAGGCCCGAGATTCCAACATATCTCCCCCGTTTATCCGACCACTTGTTCTGAATCGTGAAGGAAAATGAATTCTTGACTAGTATACCAACTCCCCTCGACCCAGAGGTGAAACCTGCATGTGCCACCAGTCTGTACCACCCCCTGTGCAACGCCATACATTTGTTCCCAATCATATGGGTTTCCTGTCGAAGTATCACATCTGGGGAATGCCGTATGATATATTGGTTGACCATGCCCCGTTTTAGTTTATCCCCCAGCCCGTTCACATTCCAGCTGAGCACCTTGACCCCTGATCTACTCTTATCAAGTGACATATCGTCTCTGTGTATAAGTATTCAGCCCTACTCTGCTGCTCTTTAGTGTCGAAAAGAACAAATACCTAAACAAAACAAACAAAAACACTAAAATCAATTCAACTCCTACCCCCTCCCACCATCCCTGCACCCCTGCACATGGCGTATGTCCTTCCCCAACTAGCAGAGTGCCTATCACCCTACACACAAAACTACAACGCTATTAAAGGTAGTAAAGAAGGAGGAGGGCAGCATCCCATTCCCACCCCCGAACCCTACACCCATTAAGCACAATTGTCCCTCTGAGCTCACATGGCTGGGTATTGTGCCGCAAACCCCGGGAGGAGCTCGCCAGTCCAGCGGTAGTGCAACAACCCAATACCTGAGAATGGCCACACAGTCTGAGAGGACATCCACCGGATCTAGTCCTGTTCTCCAGATTTTTCTCAACACCTCGGTCTCGAGACTCAGATCCGCCGGGGGCGGCTATCAATCCAGTCAGACGCAATATCTGGGTTATCGAAGAACCATGCCTTTCCCTCGACCTCCACTCTTAGCCGCGCCGGGAACATCATCGCATATTTGCACCCCCTGTCTCATAGTTTTTCCTTGAAGAGAAAGTTCCGGTGTTGCTTCTGCACCAGTTGCGTGAAGTCAGGAAAGAAGGAGAGGGAGGCATTCTTGTACTCGTAGGGGACCATCCAGTCGGGCCGTTTGCAGGATATCGTGTCTATCTCTAAAATTCAGTACCCTGGCGATCATAGGACGCGGGGGCGCTCCAGACTTTGGTCTTCCCTCTGTGACCCTTTGCGCACTCTCAATAGTAAAGAATTTTCCAATTCCCTTGGGCTTGAGATGCTGGAGGATGAGGTTTTCAACAAACAGGTCAGGGGCCGGGCCTTCAGATTTTTCGGGCATACCTAAGATACGGATATTGTTGCGCCAAGCCCTCCCTTCATACTCATCCAGCTTACGCTCCGCCAGGTCGTGGGAAGATTTGAGCTTGCGCACTTCCTGCTAGAGCTGCGCCACTTCGTCCACCAGACTGGCTGTCTTGATCTCCAGGGATTTGACCTTTTCATTGATTTTAGTAAGGTCTACACGTATGAGGTTGACCTCTATCGACACCACGTCCAGCTTAGTGTCTAGCGCCTCCATTTGTTTTCCAAGGGAGGATTTGACCCCCTCAATGGCCGCCATGACGTCAACTCTGCCGCTGGGCAAGAGGAATCTCCTCCCACCGTAGCGGAGTGTCTCATTTCAGATGGTAAACTTTTAGGCATCGTACATCGGTCTAGCTTATTGGTCTGTACTGGCTTCAATCAATCAATCAATCAATCAGGATATTTGTATAGCGCGCTACTCACACAGAGGGTCTCAAGGCGCTTGGGGGAGGGGGGTCCGCTACTGTTCGAACAGCCAGGTCTTGAGTTGCTTCCTGAAGGAGAGGTGGTCTTGGGTCAGGCGGAGGTGGATGGGGACGGAGTTCCAAGTCTTGGCTGCCAGGTAGGAGAATGATCTTCCTCCCATGGTGGATCTTCGGATGCGTGGCACGGCGGCAAGGGCGTGGCTGGTCGATCGAAGCTGGCAGTGGGCGTGTAGAAGGTCAGGCGGTTGTTGAGGTACCTGGGGCCCAGGTCGGGGAGGGCCTTGTGTGCGTGGGTGAGGAGTCGTAACGTGATTCTCTTGCTGACGGGAAGCTAGTGAAGGTCTCTCAGGTGTCCGGAGATGTGGCTGTGTCAGGGGATGTCCAAGATGAGCCATGTGGAGGCGTTCTGGATGTGTTGGAGTCTTTTCTGGAGTTTGGCTGTGGTTCCGGAATAGAGGGTGTTTCCGTAGTCCAGTCGGCTGGTGACGAGTGCCTGTGTGACCGTCTTCCTGGTTTCGGTGGGGAGCCATCGGAAGATCTTTCGGAGCATGCATTGGATGTTGAAGCATGATGATGAGACAGCGTTGACTTGTCTGGTCATCCAGAGGGAGGAGTCCAGGATGAAGCCCAGGTTGCGTGCGTGGTCCGTTGGTTTGGGTGCGCTGCCCAAGGCAGGGGGCCACCAGGAGTCGTCCCAGGCGGAGGGTGATGATCCAAGGATGAGGACTTCCGTCTTGTCTGAGTTCAGTTTCAGGCGGCTGTTCCTCATCCACTCGGCTACGTCTTTCATCCCTTTGTGTAGGTTGGTTCTGGCGGAGGCTGGGTCATTGGTGAGGGAGAGGATCAGCTGGGTGTTGTCGGCGTAGGAGATGATGTTGAGGTTGTGTTGGCGTGCGATGGCTGCGAGGGGGCTCATGTAGAAGTTGAAAAGGGTGGGGCTGAGTGATGATCCTTGTGGTACACCGCAGATGACTTCGGTGGCCTTGGATCTGTACGGGGGGAGGCGGACTCTCTGGGTTTTTCCGGTGAGGAACGAGATGATCCACTCCAGTGCCTTCTCTTGGATTCCGATGTTGCTGAGGTGCTGCACTAGGGTGCGGTGGCAGACAGTATTGAATGCTGCGGAGAGGTTCAGGAGGATGAGGGTCGCTGTTTCCCTGTTGTCGAGCAGGGTTCAGATGTCGTCAGTGGCTGCGATGAGGGCGGTCTCGGTGCTGTGGTTGGCGCGGAAGCCGGACTGCTAGTGGTCGAGGGATCCGTTCGTCTCGAGGAAGGCGGCAAGCTGTCTGTTGACGGTCTTCTCAATGACTTTGGCAGGAAAGGGGAGGAGCGAGATGGGGCGGTAGTTCTTGAGGTCGGCGGGGTCTGCTGACGGTTTCTTCAGGAGGGTGCTGAGTTTGGCATGCTTCCAGCTCTCCGGGAAGGTGGCGGTGCTGAAGGAGCAGTTGATGATGTCCCGGAGATGGGGTGCGATGACGGAGTCGGCCTTGTTGAAGATGTGGTGGGGGCATGGGTCGGTTGGTGATCCGGAGTGGATGGTGTTCAACGTGTGGATGGTGTCTTCAGTGCTGACCGGGGTCCAGTCGCGGAGGGTGGTCGTGGGGGGTGTCGGTTCGGTGGTTGGTGCGTGGTCTGTGCGCCGAAGCTGTTGTGTATGTTGGCGATCTTGCTGTGGAAGAACCAGGGGAGTGAGTCGCAGAGGTCTTGCGAGGGAGTGATGTCGTTGTTTCCGGCACTGGGGTTGGAGAGCTCTTTGACGATGCTGAAGAGTTCCTTGCTGTTGTTTGTGTTGTTGTCGAGACGTTCCTTGAATGCTGTCTTCTTGGTGGTGCGGATCAGCTGGTGGTGATTGCGGGTGGCGTGCTTGAAGGTGGTCATGTTATCTGTAGTCTGGTTTTTTCACCAGGCTTTCTCAAGGGTACGGTAGTTCTTCTTGGAGTTCTTGAGGTCGTCATTGAACCAGGAGGCTTTCTTGCTGCTGGGCCTGCTGGGATGGTTTTTCAGAGGTGCAAGGTCGTCAGCGCAGTTGGTGATCCACTGTGTGAGGTTGTTGGCTGCTTGGTTGGGGTCCGTTGAGATGGCAGGAGGGTTCAGGCTCAGTGATGTGGTGAGCTGGTCGGTGATGATCTTGTTCCAGCTCCTACGGGGAACCTGTTGCGGGTGGTGGTGGGTCGTGGTCTTTCTGAAGCTGAAGTGGACGCAGCTGTGGTCTGTCCAGTGGAGTCCGGTGGAGTGGCCGAAGGAGATGTACTTGCTGGAGGAGAAGACAGGGTCAAGCGTGTGTCTGGCGTAGTGGGTGGGGGTGTTCACCAGTTGCTTGAGTCCGAGGTTGGCGAGGTTGTCCAGCAGGGTGGTGGTGTTGTTGTCGTTGTTGTTCTCCAGGTGGAAGTTGAGGTCCCCTAGGAGGATGTAGTCAGCGGAGGCGAGGGCGTACGGGCTGATGAAGTCTGCGATGTCTTCGCTGAATTGTGAGCGAGGTCCTGGGGGTCTGTAGATGAGTGTGGTCTTGGGGTCGGTGTGTATCTGGAAGTGAAGATGTTCGGCGGCTGTGAGGGTGTCGTCGGAGTTGGTCGTGATGTGGATGGTGTTCTTGTGGACAATGGCGATGCCTCCCCCTGTCTGGTTGACGCGGTCCCTCCGGGTGATCTTGTATCCGATGTCGGGCTTCAGCCCTTTCGATACCCTAGAAGAGTGTCTCTCACTCGCCGGTTTTGTCACCATCGCTAGACCCTCACTCAGCGCACTCCAGCCTCAATCCAAGGAGTAGCCACAGGATGGGTCAGTCAGGTCCCGCCTGGGGCCCGTCTACGTGGCCACCTGGCCACTGAGGATAAGCTGTGGAAGGTTCTACGGGGGGCCAAGGGCAGACAACCGCAACAATTCGGGACCCCCTGCCCACTGGTCTCCCGTCTCCTTGTCCGCCTGATGCTCCACTGGATCACCCCACCGTTAAACTTCTGAGAGAGGAAACATTTTTTAAGAAATTCAATCCGATAATGGGAAGAGACTCAATTGATATTTTCAGCGACAAAGCAGTGGCCCAACTGAAAAGATTACATCATAAGGTTGAAAGTTCAAAAAGCTAACAAATTCAGCATACTATGAATTACTACAAGCTCATCAATTGACTGGAAAAAGAGAATTCTATTGTGATCCGAAATAATGACAAAGGCGGCAACACAGTTATTTCTGATTAAAAAATAACATATCTGGTTCGCCACTGCCACCCTCTGGAACATCACTGCCACCCTCTGGTTCATCCCTGCCACCCTCTGGTTCATCGCTGCCACCCTCTGGTTCCGCACTGCCACCCTCTGGTTCACCAGTGCCACCCTGCGGTTCATCACTGCCACCCTCTGGTTGATCACTGCCACTCTCTGGTTCAAGACTGCCACCCTCTGGTTGATCACTGCCATCCTCTGGTTCATCACAGCACCCTCTGGGTCACCACTGCCACCCTCTAGATCATCACTGCCACCCTCTGGTTCATCCCTGCCACCCTCTGGTTCATCACTACCACCCGCTGGTTCATCCCTGCCACCCTCTAGTTCATCACTGCCACCCTCTGGTTCATCACAGCACCCTCTCGTTCACCACTGTAGATTATGGGGGGAAAGCACACCTGCCCAGCCTCAACTGAGATGAATTAATTTGGGGCTGGGTAATGTGTCACTGAACTTGAGCTTCAAGCCTGAGACCTGCTTCCTTAGCTGTAAGTGCTTCCTGTTGCAGTTTAATTTTTTTTACAGGAGCATTGTGCCATACTTGTAACTATTCTCTGACCGTGCTTTGAGGGTCAGAGAATAGTTGCAAGTAGGCAACTGAACTTTGGAGGGGCCCCTCAGGAAGCACTACAGGGAATGGTTACAAATTAGCTTGAACTTTTGCACCTGCTAAGTGCTTTCAGTTTTGCAAAATTCATTTTTGTGCAATTTCGCGAGATTCGCGGGGCGCGAATTTGTTCTAAATCGAACTCGCAATCCGCGAATTCTTCCAAATTAGCGGATTGTTTTTTTTTGCGTGTTCGCAGGGTTTTTTGCGTCTTCGCAAGCCGCTTGCAGCGCACCGACCGCGTAGTTACCCATGTGGTCGTACATGGGCGTGGCCATCTTGTGCGCATTGCGTATTTCCGGTTCCGGGCGCTATTGGCAATCTCGCGTTGTATTCACCGCGCTATTATGAGTTCACCTGTGTTTTGCGTACTCGCGGGGAAAATATCGCGTAAACTTACTCACGCGGTCCTCTATGGGCGCGGCCATCTTGTTTTTCATTCATTGCTATGGTTTTTGGGCATGCTACCTTTCTATCCATCTTACATCTTTGTAATCCTATGTTTTTATGAATTAACTTTTTTTTGCTTTTTTTGCTTATTAGCTATCTCTACAATTTCCTACATCTATATTTGGTGTTTTTTTAACTTTTTGTTACTTTATTACCTACTTTATTTCTTTCGCTCTCTCTTTCTTAATTTTTTTTCACACCTATTCCTCTTTCCTTTTTCTTGTGCCCAGGACCATGGCAAAGGGAGCCGACAAGGGCAAGGGGAAGGGCCCAGCACCCCGTACCCGGCTCCCTTGCGGGCGATTGAGGGTGGAGCTCGTCAAGGCCAGGGAGATCTTCTCTGCGGTGGAGGTGGCCGCCTTGATGGTGTTTGTGCAAGTCCACATCCAACAAACAGTTGAGAAGGGTCTAAGGGCAAGTTTACCGACCGACCAGATATGTGCCCCGAACACAATATACAACAACAATTAATACCTGGGGGTCTGAGAGCAAATGAGTGAGTCAGACAAATCGGATTACTATACCAAGACTACGCAAAATAACACCAGTGAGAGAAAGTTGGTAACTACAGGCCTAGTCAAGGCTCAAGAGTATATGGAGAAAAATAGTTCCCATCAGAAGCCACACTGTACCGCCCTCATTGTCATCATTTGGGTTCTCCTTACCCAGGAGACAGAACGGCCAGTAAGTTGTTACTGTGACCGGAATGTGGTATGCGGGAAGTACAGAAAAGAAAATGAGTGGCTAATGAAAAAGCAGTGTATGGTGGTTAGAGTGAAAAGTGAGGGGTAATAATAAAATTAGGTGAACTGGGTAGAAAAAGAAATTTATTGATATCTCCCAATCCCTAAGATTAAAAGGCAGGTGGGTAAGTTTGTGCAAGTCCACCTCCCTAAGACCGTGGCAGCAGGTGGGCGGATTGCTTCCGGTTACGGCCTCCGGGAGCGTCGCCAGCTGTAGGAGAAGGTGTGCCGGCACATGTGGAAGAAGTCTGGGGTCCGGCGCACCTACCAGCAAGGGACGCACCGGTGGACTGACATCCTGGACCGGAGCATGATATGCTCGACCTGCTAGGATTGGAGATCCCTGGCCTTGGTAAGTAGCTATTTAATAACTACTTTTCTTTCTTTTGCTCTGTTATATTGCTAATCTATTTCTTTCCTGAAGAGTACGAATGCTGCTGATTCGATTACATTGCAGGTAAATTAATCTTTAAATAGCTTCTGTCATTGCAGGTGCTCGCCTGGTTATTGGCGTTGCTACTATGCTTACTTGTTTGCTACTTTTTACTCATTTGAGAGCATTACTGCGTAATGGTAGAGACAGTACACTCAAGTCTAGTCCTGCTTTGTACTCCTGCTGCTGCCACTTTGAAGAGATAGTGGTGGATTGATACGTTGAGTATATTATTTATTACTTGTTATAGGACATTTGTTACTGGTCTGCAATCATGATGACGGACTGTGTCTGTCACGCGACGTCTCGTGCTGCTGAGTGATGGCAGTCGTACTAGAACCTTTTTGTTGTTGGTGTAGTTAGTGAATTACATAACTTTCCTATTAGACGGTCTGCGAATCCTGCAATACTGTACTACTATCCTCCTAGTTGACCAGATCAGATGCAATTGTTGTTAATTTGTTTCCTCAACATAATTTTAGATTGTGTTCAAAGAAATCAAATATTTCCAAAAAAAACAATCATCCATGTTGTTTTTCTTTATTTCATGTTCACCAGAAGCTCCCAGGGGCAAGGCGGCGACGGTGACTGAGACTCCGGTGGAAGAAGGTGGACAGGATCAGTCCCTTGCAGGCTCTTCTGCTGGCCCCAGTAAGTTGTTCTATTGTTATATTAATACTTATACTTCCCTAACTTTTACAGCTCCTATTCATTACAAACTGTTTCCTAATAATTCTATGTTTTACAAAATAGTCTTTGATCTTCTTCTAATGTAAACTACTTTCTACATTCTTATCCTGCCTCTACCATCACTCTCTGTGCTACTACTATTTACGATTATGAGTCGGTCTGTGTAGGTAGCTAAGCTTGCCCAGTCGGCAAACAGTGTGAAACTAAACTCTGATCCAGCAATAGCTCTAGGCACTGAGTGCAGTCCTCTGGGTTGCCCTTGATGTCTATTCCAGTCTTCTTAATGTAAGTGCTTTGACAATTTCCAACAACAAAATGTTATTGTTTACACAAAGTAAAAGGTAGCAGTTGCCTTTTTTATTTGAGATGAGCACATCCCATACCGCTAGTGTTTCAGGGACTATTCTGCACACAAAGAAGTATGGACAAGAGAAATAGGACACTGTTGATGATAGGTGCAGTTCGACTTTCGACATAGCTCAGTCCGAACAGAAGTTGAACCCCTAATCCCCTGACTGACTATCTAGTGTGTCTGACCAATGATTTTACGACCCCGAAGAACAGAAGAAGACTACCGCCCAGTCCCGGCCTATCTGAGTCACTGAAACATGACTGCCAAGTGCAGTAGTTCAAACTCTTCCGCTCACTCACTCTTGAATAAAAACCATACAGTGTTTGTTAGTTTTAAAGTTTTATTTTCAATTAAGAAATGAAAACATTATTTCTTTATTTTTAATAGCGTAGTATTCGGAGCGAGCAATGGTGATGGATAAAGACGACGTTAAAGTTTAAACAACATTCCCATGAATTAAATTACTATGACTCAAACTTAATAATAGTTAACAGACACATGAAATTGTTAGAATAACTGTGTGGGAGCCCCCACCTTCTTTAAAGTACTTAAAGTACTGCTGGTGATGACTTACTAGTAGTTGGTGAATTGTCTGGCAGAAAGGCAATGGAATCTTCTTTCTGTAATGAGAAAAATGGTGCACGTTAAGCAAACATTCATCACTTGTCATAAGAAGAAGTGTAGCATTTAATAGAATAAGCATATAAAAGGTTAACACTTCCTCCCCAAAACCGTTACTTTTTTTCAATCCCAGTAATAAAAAATGTGCTATGTAACATTTTCTTCCATTACGAGATAAAATAGGGGGTTGTGTATGGCATCTGAAAATATGACATGTTTTTCCTAGACGTCACAACATATGATGCAGCACAGATGACCACCAGTGCAGAGGGGTCCACTCTGGATGCAGCAGCGCCAACAGGAGGAGCTGGGGGGGAAAGACTCAGCGGCGGCGGACGGTGGTGAGTTATTATACTCCTTACTCAATGAAATGTTTTTGAGTAGGCTCGCAAAGGAGTGTATGATGTACTGTACAGTAGTACACAGTACACTAGTATAAGTAGACTGTACTGTTAATAACAGTTACTAATTTAGAACTACTTTTTGGGCTACTATCACGGAGAAGACAGTCAAGCTTGACTTGTAATAGCATTAGCTCCTTGAGACCCTACGGGTATGTAGCGCGCTTTATAAGTGTCACTGATTGATTGATTGATAGCTGCGGTACTTCTCGGGTAACCAATGGCCCCCTCTATTTCACTTCAACTCAGCTCGCAAATTTTTATTGTGAAGCAAAGTCATATCAGATGTAGTTTAGGGATGTGAAGAACGAAAAGTTAAAGAAGGGTGAAACGAAGGACGAGCGAGTCTTAATATTTATGATTGTAAAGAATGGTTTTGTTGAATGCAATTCAAGATAAGAAGACGGCGGTTTCCAAAATATAATGAAACGGGTGTTAGTTGGTTGTTGACAAAAAGAAATTTTCAAGTTCAAGTTCAAGTTCAGGAATTTGTATAGCGCACTACTCACCCAGAGGGTCTCAAGGCGCTTGAGGGAGGATGGGTGCATTACTTATCGAAAAGCCAGGTTTTGAGCTGCTTTCTGAAGGAGAGGTGGTTCTGTGTAAGACGGAGGTGAGTAGGGAGAGAATTCCAAGTCTTGGCCGCTAGGTAGAAGAAAGAACTTGCTCCCATGGTGGATCTATGGATGCGCAGAATTGCGGTGAGGGCTTGATAGGATGATCGTAGTTGGCGGGTGGGTGTGTAGAAGGATAGTCGTGTGTTGAGGCATTCTGGTCCTAGGTCGTAGAGGGCCTTGTGTGCGTGGGTGAGGAGACAGAATGTGATTCTCTTGTTTACGGGGAGCCAGTGGAGGTCTTTCAGGTGACCGGAAATGTGAGCATGACGGGGGATATCCAGTATGAGTCTGGCTGAGGCGTTTTGGATGCGTTGGAGTTTTTTCTGTAGTTTGGCTGTGGTTCCGGCGTAAAGGGTATTTCCATAATCCAGTCGACTAGTGACCAGTGCGTGGGTGACTGTCTTTCTTGTTTCGGAGGGGATCCAACTGAATATTTTTTTGAGCATGCGTAGGATGTTGAAGCATGAAGATGAGACGGTGTTGACTTGTCTGGTCATCGAGAGGGAGGAGTCTAGGATGAAGCCCAGGTTACGTGCGTGATCTGTAGGTATGGGTGCTGTACCCAGGGCCGGTGGCCACCATGAGTCGTCCCAGGCAGAGGGGGATGATCCTAAGATGAGGACTTCCGTTTTGTCCGAGTTTAGTTTTAAACGGCTGTTCTTCATCCAATCGGCTACTTCTTTCATCCCTTCATGTAGGTTGGTTTTGGCGGTGTTCGGGTCTTTTGTGAGGGAGAGGATCAGCTGGGTGTCGTCTGCGTTAGAGATGATGTTGAGGTTGTGTTGGCGCGCGATGGATGCGAAGGGACTCATGTAAACGTTGAAGAGGGTGGGACTGAGTGATGATCCTTGTGGTACGCCGCAGATGACTTCGGTGGCCTCTGATTTGAATGGGGGAGGCGGACTTTCTGGGTTCTTCCGGCGAGGAACAAGATGATCCAGTCCAGAGCTTTTCCTTGTATTCCGATGTTGCTGAGGCGTTGTATGAGGGTGCTATGACGGACTGTGTCGAAGGCTGCGGAGAGGTCAAGTAAGATGAGGGCAACTGTTTCTCCGTTGTCCAGTAGTGTTTGGATGTCTTCTGTAGCTGCAATGAGGGCGGTTTCGGTGCTGTGTTTGGCTCGGAAGCCGGATTGTGAAGGGTCGAGGGATTTGTTGGATTCGAGGAAGGCGGCGAGCTGATTATTGACGGCTTTCTCAATGACTTTGGCCGGGAAAGGGAGGAGTGAGATGGGGCGGTAGTTCTTAAGTTCGGAGATTTCTGCTGTGGGTTTCTTCAGGAGGGCGCTGAGTTCGGCATGTTTCCAGCTTTCCGGGAAGGTAGCGGAGTTGAAGGAGCAGTTGATGACATCGCGTAGATGGGGTGCGATGATGGAGTCTGCTTTGTTGAAAATGTGGTGGGGACATGGGTCGGTTGGTGAACCTGAGTGGATGGAGTTCATCAGGCGGATGGTGTCTTCAGTAGTGATTGGGTTCCAGGCGCAAAGGTTGTGAGAGTGCTGTTTTGGTTCGGAGGTGGGTGGAGTGGTCTGATCTTCGGACTGGTTTTCAAAGTTGTTATGTATGTCGGCGATTTTGTTGTGGAAGAAAGAGGATAAAGAGTCGCAGAGGTCTTGGGAGGGAGTGATGTCGTTGGTGCCGGCGATGGGGTTGGTAAATTCTTTGACGATGTTGAATAGTTCCTTGCTGTTGTGGGCGTTGTTGTCGAGTCGATCCTTGAATGCTGATTTCTTGGTGAATCTGATCAATTGGTGGTGTTTGCGGGTGGCGTCCTTGAAGCTGGTCAGGTTGTGAGTGGTTGGATTTTTTCTCGAGGCTACGACATAACTTCTTGGATTTCTTAAGGTCATCGTTGAACCAGGGGGCCTTTTTGCTACCTTGTTTGATCTGGTGGTTTTTCAAGGGTGCTAATTCATCAGCGCTGTGGGTGATCCATTGTGTGAGTTTGGTGGCAGCTTGTTTTGGGTCCGATGAAATGGCAGGAGGGTTTTGGTTAAGCAATGTGGAGAATTGGTTGGTGGTGATTTTGTTCCAGTTTCTTCGTGGAATAGGTTGTGGAGGGTTGTGAGTCGTGGTCTTTTTGTAGCTGAAGTGGACGCAGCTGTGGTCCGTCCAATGAAGAGCTGCAGTGTGATCGAAGGAGATGCGTTTGCTGGAGGTGAAGATAGGGTTGAGCGTATGTCCGGCTAAGTGGGTGGGGGTGTCAAAAGTTGTTTGAGTCCGAGATTGGCCAGGTTGTCCAGAAGGGTGGTGGTGCTGCTGTCGTTTTTCTTTTCCAGGTGGAAGTTGAGGTCTCCCAGTAGGATGTAGTTCTCGGATATGAGGGCATGTGGGCTGATGAAGTCAGTGATGTCCTCATTGAATTGTGTGCGGGTTCCTGGTGGTCTGTAGATGAGGGTGCCTCTAAGTGTGGTCCTGGGGTCGGTGTGGATCTGGAAGTGAAGGTGTTCGGCGGCCGCGAGGTTGTCGTCGGAGCTGGTCGTGATTTGGATGGTGTTCTTATGGACGATGGCGATGCCTCCTCCTGTTTGGATGGTGCGGTCTTTTTGGATGATCTTGTAATTTTCCGGGATGGCTATGGCGATGTCGGGTGCTGATGAGGCGTTTATCCATGTTTCAGTAAGGAAGGCGACGTCCGGCGATGTAGTGTCAAGTAGATCCCAGAGTTCAGTGGCGTGTCTGTGGACCGAGCGGGTGTTCAGCAGGATGCACTTCAGGTGGTTAGAGTCGGAGCTGTGTTTGGGGCAAGTGGATTTGGTGTGGGTCCTGATGCAGGTGAACTTGCAGGAGTGGCAGGCGAATTGTCCATGGTTGTGTCCTGGGGTAGCTGCGCAGCATTGTGGTGTGCGTCCGGGGTTAAGGGCAAAGAGGGTATCGGCGTCGTACGTTATGCGGGTGGAGAGGGTTTTGCGAGGACAAAGGGGTCTGGCGCTGGGCGCGGTCCAGGCGCGGACGGGCGTAGACGGGCTTACCTTTGGCGCACCTTCGGCGGCATGTAGCGCGACCGCTGCGCGCGGAGGCATCTGTCATATGTGGATAGTGGAAGTGGAGGGGCGAGGGAGGATCAGCTTGGAGGCGGGAGCGGGGTGGAGATCAGGGCAGGGAGGCACAACAATGACAACAAAAACAAAATGGCAGCAAGCCAATATCGCAACATTTTGGCACATTTGAGACATTAAGAAGAATCATAGACATATTTTGGAAGCCTGGATGTTATCTTCTTTATCCTCATCGATAGCAGAGGTGTATGATGTAGTAGAGCAGACGCTGAGTGGATGAAGTATGGCCAGTGGTAGTGCCACCCCTATAGAAAAGTAAGACATTCATACCTCCACCTGCATGTACTGCTTAAAGTACTGCAAGACTGCATCATCATGGCCTGTGTCTGTATTTCTTGGGTGAAAGCTGAGTGAGCTGCCATTATGGCGGCTACCACAAGTTCACGTACCAGTAATTTCTTTTGCAACACAAGAGAAAAAAAGTAAAAAAAATTCCTTTTTTTTGTACTCTCTGACTAGTTATGTAGTAGTGAGTCCACCCATAGTGAAGCTAGTGGAATTCCTGAAACTACCATTAATGTCACAGGCTTACAAAGATGGCGGAAAGATACATGCCAAAATGTTATACTGTTACAACAGGTATCTGTGCACACGTCACCTTTTACAGAGTAAATGCTGTAGGTAATCAAACAACACAAGCAATAGACAAACAATGTGGAAGTAGTCTTGATGGAAGTTTTTCTTCAATTCAGATTTTATTCACCACGCCCAGCCAACACGTGTTTCATCAGGGCTAGTAGCCCACGACTTCATCAGGGCTCCCGCGGGCAGCGGTTCCAAAGCTATTGCCACAATGGCTATGTGCTCTCAGCCGGTTCTAATTCCGACCCGGCTACCGGGTACTGTGGAGGTTCTCGCTGATTCGTCTCAGCCATCTCAGCTTTCCAGCGTCTCTGCGTGTAAAAAATGACTTCCGCATTTACACGTGGAGACGCTGTAAAGCAGTACGGCTTAACCTGCCGCGCACACGGATACTCCTATGGTATGTCGCATCTTTGGTATTAACCATCACACGGACGGCTGAGACGAATCAGCGAAAACCTCCACAGTACCCGGTAGCCGGGTCGGAATTAGAATACCCCCAATCAGACCACAAAAAAAGTGCGATACTGCTACCTGTCTGAGGCCTAGTGGAAATTGGTGACAAAACGTACTTTGAAAGTAAAGTAGGCCCAAATCCCCCCTTTCCCACCATGGATTTTCTTCAAACCACTTGCAACCAAAATTAGACATTTCTCGACAAGTGCTCTAAGAGAAGACCCCAGAACCCAGTTGCCAAAATCTCGAACACCCCCAAATACATGCAATACTGCTAACCCTAACGAGCCCTAAGTTAAAAATAGTGTCAAACGCTTTCTTCAACTAGACCCTAACTCCCCATTGCCACCATGGATTTTCGTCAAACCTCTTGCAATCAAAAGTATCCATACCCAGCATTGCTCCAAGACCTCAAAACCCACCCACAAACACCAGGAACCCCCCCAAACAGCCCCCCAAAAACGCTAAAGTGAGCGAAATGCCTGAAAATGGAAAAACTTTTTCACCTCCGATTTTCTCCAAACCACTTTTATCCGGTATTAGACCTTCACAGCAATGCCTTCAGACCCGTTAACCCAGGCGGAAAGAAGTTTAACGACCCAAACAGCCAAAAAGCAAAAATGGAAAAATGGGCACTTCGTCAAATTTCTGCATATTTCCCAGATCACTCTGTGCGCGCTCTGCAGCTAGGCCCTAACTCCCCTTTGCCACTATGGATTTTCGTCAAACCTCTTGCAATCAAAAGTATCCATACCCAGCGTTGCTCCAAGACCCCAAAACCCACCCACAAACACCAGGAACCCCCCCAAACAGCCCCCCGAAAACACTAAAGTGAGCAAAATGCCTGAAAATGGAAAAACTTTTTCACCTCTGATTTTCTCCAAACCACTTTTATCCGGTATTAGACCTTCACAGCAATGCCCCTAGACCCGTCAACCCAGGCGGAAACAAGTTTAACCCCCCCAAACAGCCAAAAAGCTAAACCGAAAAAAATTGAGACTTAGCAACTTTCGGGCCTACCTGGAATTCAGTCCAAATGCGCTGTGCAGCTAGGCCCTAACTCCCCTTTTCCACCATGGATTTCCTGAAAAACAAATGCAATCAACATTAGACTGTGCCAGCAGTGCTCCCAGACCCCAAAACCCACTAACAAAAACCTGGAAGCCCCCCAAACAGCACCCCAAAGACAGGCAATTGAGCAAAAATGCAAACACTTTTTCACCATGGATTTGGTCTAAAACACTTGATTCCATTATTAGACCTTCCGAGCTATGCCCCAGACCCCTGCAGCCACCCGCAAAAAAGCAGAACACCCCTAAACAGGCAAAAAGCAGAAATGCAAAAACTCATACTTAGAAAGTTTTCAGCCAACCAGTCAACATCGGTCCAAACGCGCTCTGCAGCTAGGCCCTAACTCCTCTTTCCTACCATGGATTTTCTTCAAATCACTTCCAATACAAATTATGCTATTCCAGCAGTGCTCCCAGACCCCCACACCCTCCCCCACAAATCTAGAAACCCCCAAACAGCACCCCAAAAACATGTAATACTGGTTTATTCAAAACATGGCAAATTGCGCTGTTCACAAAACATTGCTGTTTTCAGCACTTCCACTACTTTGATCCTCTTGAAACTCACCTGGACAGTCACTTGTTCCAGCGATTCACAAGAATCTCAGCAAGGCAGAACAAAATCGAACCACTGCGCTCTTTGAAGAAAAAGAAGAGGAAGAAGGTCTACGACTAGTTTTCACTTAGTTTTCACCCAAACACACACGCCTGCAAAACACCCAAAAAGGCCAAAATACTGCCAATTCTGGACCAAAGAACACCAAACCCCCCTAAAACATTGCCAACATCATTATGAACGAGCCTGCATCGTGCCCGAGCCCTAGAATCAGCGTGAACCTTACCAACTTAAACCTAAAAACCCTAGTAAATCGCACTGAACCCTAAACCGTAGATATGCTTTGTCTGTCTGTGTCAAAGAGGTATGCTACATCAGGAGGATGCTTCACTCAGTGGTGCCTGCCTTGACTGTCTGCATGGCCCTGCCGCAAGCAAGGGCAAAAAATCAGTTCCGCTCAAGAATTTGCGATTTTTCTGTACTTTCGCGAGATTTGCGAAATACAGGAAAACGGATGTTTGGCCCAAGCTTGAGGCAGTGCCATGCAGAGGGTCAAGGCAGGCACCACTGAGTGGAGCAACCTGATGTAGCATACCTAGGCTCTTTGTCAGACAGACAAAGCATATCTAATTGTATGCAGCAAGCCACATAGTCTCAATTTTACATGAACTGCTGTCTGGAGTGGACTCTGCCTGGCATAACAACAACAGTACACTGCCTCGCCCTCGACCAATACATACCACGAATAGACAGACATGTAGTCCTGCTGTAGTAGTTGTTGTAGACTGGTTTACCTTTTTGCCACTCACGAATTGGCCATAGTTCTTCCGTAAATCCACGCTGATGATCCATCCATCCCAGTGAGTGACTGCAAAGAAATATTATTTAATCAATCATCATGGTATATTGGCAAGTGAGTCCGCTCCAAGGACATTTTGCATATTTTGTGAAATGCAATATAGTGGCCCCTGAATTTGAAGTACAATTTTAATTAAACAAGGTAAAAAAAAAGAGTTGTTGACATGAGTTACAATTACTGTGTGAAAGATTAAATAATAACTAAGACAAGACATATGAATCATCATTTCATGCACAAAAAACAAACAGCAGCAATTGGTTTCATCAGAGCCAGACAGCCATTGCTGTCCAGTGCATGCCATCTTCTCAATTATTCATTACCTGTTCTACTTTTTGTCCGCATCTTCTTCGGAAAGTGAGGGCCCACAGGGCAGCCTCTCCTGTCAGTATCAAAAGTAACTCTGTCAGCAATCAGCAAGCATGTAGTCATTCAGTAATTTCAGTCCCACTTGAGGGGACTCTTCGTAATCCATCCATCTGCCTTGAGGGAAATGGATAGGGTGAGTCTGGAGGAGGAGTATAAAGGAGAATGATTGAGTTGTGTACTTGTGAACCTCAGGACGTGTTGTGATTAGGTGATTAGAGTTTTGTTGTGGTAAAAGTTGCAAAACAAAGAAAGACACACAGGAATAAAAGTGAATACGGACGAAAAAAAGGAAGTCATTTTCAGGGCTCGGTGTCAGGGAAGTAGAGCTCGTCCTCCAACTCCATGAATTGAGACGGGAGTAGGTCGGTGTCCTCTTCTTCCTGCGTGCATTCACGTACTTTGTAATCTGGTGGTATCAAGTGCTGATTCATCTTAATCAGTGTTAACCTCTCTACATTTTTGGCCGAGAGGCGGGTCCTTTTTGAAGTTACAATGGCACCAGCAGCACTGAAAACACGTTCAGAAGACACACTTGCGAGTGGGCAAGACAAATAATTTATAGCCAGGTTGGTGATCAGTGGCCATAGAGCCATTTTCCTGTACCAATACAGCAATGGGTTTGTATTAACAAAGACCTGTGTTGGGTCATCCAGATAGGCCTGCACCATCATCAACTCAAAGTTCTCCGCGGTTGCTCCACTTTGCGTACCACCTGTGGCCTTCTCAGCACTGGAACAAACAAACCCTTGATGAGTTAGCCAATCCGCTTCCGACAATATTATGGGTGGGCCTGGTGCAGGTGAGGATGATGATACGGTTGTTGTTGGTGTCGTTAAAGGCTGTGAGGGAAAGTTACTCCCTTCACCCACAGATTCAGAAGTGGAACTTGACGCTGGATCACCTGCTGATTCAGTTGGACTTCTGATGGCTCCTTGAATTTTCTGCCGATCTTTTTCAAACCGACTGGCTGACACAGCTATCCAATGTTTGTACTTTGAAACATCTGCCTCATCAAAATGAATGAATGCTTTGCTGGCCACTGCTTTTTTGTACAGTGGATCCAGAATAGTGGCACAAATGTAATGTTGTTCTGTATGTATCTTTTGAAGCCTTTCATTGGCAACTAGGCGGCTTAATAAGTTCTCCGCCAACAGATATGCATCATGCTTTCCAACATCATCTCTGAACGTTGAAGACACCGCCTTCATTTGGTGCTCTAGTATGCGCAACAATGGGATAGCTCAAAGAACAGTCCTCCCTGCTGATTTCACGCATGCAGACCTCAAAAGGACGAAGCATGTCTGTCAGGCTTTTAACTAGCTGCCATTCCTCCAACTCTAGCCTCATGTCATTCATAGCAGAACCTACTGTAAAGATATAGTCATTGATTACCATGAACTGCTCAAACAGACGCTCAAGCATGTAAAAGGTTGAGTTCGAGTTCCAACGTGTTGCCACCTCCTGGATGAGTCCTTTGACTGGCACTTTACGTACATGTTGAATGCTCCTCAGCTGCTTCCGGGCCTTAAAAGAATAGCTGAAATGTGTGCAGATTCTTCGGCAGGTAGACAGTAACTTCTTGACTTGGTTTTCATTTTTCAAGAAATCTTGAACAACCAGGTTTATACAGTGCGCCAAACACGGCACTCTGCAATATTCACTGTCCTGCATGGCCTTAACTATATTACTGCCATTATCCGTGGAAACATAACCAACTATAAGATTTCTTGGTTTCAGCCATTCAGAGACCTTACTGTTAAACTTCTCCAAAATGTTTTTTGCAGTATGAGTTTTCTCCATGGCAAACACGGCTAATGTTGCATGTTTCCGAGTAGCTTGAAAAACTGTGTCCAGGTCAACAACTGCACTTGACTTGTCTCTAACCCCTGCAAAAGACCCTGCAGAGAGACCCAGTGTGCAGTGATGCACATGTAATGAAGGGCTTGGCAACTGGTCCACATGTCAAGTGGATAGTGTGAACAGCACTCTTCTGCAAAGCTGCCCCAATCACCTTCAGCGCATCTTGATGTAGTGCTGGAACCGCAACTCTGGCAAAATAGGACCGGCTAGGAACCTTCCATTTAGGGCAGACTGTTGCCACTAATTCTAGAAACCCCACCCCTTCCACGAAAGAAAAAGGGAGAAGGTCCAGCGCTAGCACTTTAGCCAACTTTGCGTTATACAGACGTACCGTTGGGTGGTTGCGTTCAAATGGCGCCTCCGACCAGAACATTCCGCGAATGGTGGGCTGGATAATTTTACGAGATGATGATGATGATGTTTTCAAACCAGTTAGGCCCAGTGATGTATTTTTTCGCATTGGTGTCTCTTCAACATTCTTAGTGTGCCTCATAGATGTTGCAGGGGTAGAGGGTATGGGCGATACCACTGCAGTGCTTCTGCCAGAGGTACTGGGTGTACCAGAAAAAATGTCTGTCGCTTCTTCACTTCCCCGCTGCACGATCAGATTCTCGTCATCATCAGATGCAATATCAATGGATATATTTGGATTTGTTTTTCTTTTGCCTTCCTCGATCTTCCTCATGTGTGTTTCCCAAATGATAGTGTGGTGTTGCTTGAGAAGACCTCTCTGGCCTCGGGTACCATAGTTGGTACCAAGCTTACCCCGACTAACGCATGTTTTACAAATCGAACAAACAATCATGTTTTCCGCCTTTGCGCTAACAGTAAAGAAGTCCCAAACTGGGGACTGGTGATGTCTGCTGAAGGTGGAGGTGCTACTTTGACTTTCAATGCCAGATGAAGTGGAGAATGAGCGTGGCTGAATTCGTTTCTGTTGTTCACTTACAGCACCACTACTTGAGGTCGAGCTGGATGGAGGTCCATGCTGGCCCTTCTGACTTAAAAAGATGGGAGCTGTAGGTCGTGTTGGTGTTGTAGTTAACATTGGTGGTACCAGTGCCACGCCGCCCATATCCCGCTCAGCAGCCATTCGGGCTAGGGTGAAAATGTCTGTCTTCTGCATGCCTGCTGGGGCTGGAATGACGACTGTGATGGCTGGGTCATCGTCAGACTGTTCATCTGCAGCAGAAGACACCACTTCTTGTTCGTCGTCATCAGCCATAAGTCGAAGCTTTGCGGGAGCCTTCCTTTTAGGCTTAGCTACCTTTGTCGACTCATTGCGTGACTCACTCTCAGACTGCATTGGTGGGTTCCAATCAACATCAAGATCATCAGAAGGAAGGGGGCTTGAATAAGAACTTGTAGTAGCCCTCCTTGACCTTTTTCTTGCTGGGGATCTGGAAGACAATGGATCATCATCAGGAGGAGTGGCTTCCTCGGATGATCCCTCCTCTTGAATAGCAATTTCCTGATGTGTCCCTACTTCTGGAGGAACAATCGTTGTAGGCAGTTGTGCCGCTTCATGAACCTCTAGTCGCACCTCTCCATGCACCTGTCCATGCGCCTCTCCTTGCGGCCGTACTTGCGCCTCTCCTTGCGGCTGTACTTGCGCCTCTCCTTGCCCATGTACTTGCGCTTGTACTAGTTGCACCTGTGTTTGTGACTGTGGTTGTTGAACACTCATCAGCTGAGTTACACCGGCATTGATTGGATGGTACTTTCTTGTGATGAGCCAAGATCACTGGTCGATGGTGATTCAACAACCAAAGTGGCTGCCGTAGCAGCACTCATGGTGGTCTTGGACCTAACTTGGCGTGGTGGCACTGAGCGGAATGAAGCAGAGGTGCTGCTTCCAGCTTGGTCCCCGGTGGACACCGCTGCTGCTGCAGGCGTAGTTTTTTTTCCCAAAAAAAGGTGTCGGTGGGCACACCAGTCTCCTTGATACTTGGTGCCACTTGCTTCTTCTGCTCCTTCTTACTGGCAGTGGCCCTGGCAACTTTATTCGCTGAGGCGCTACGGCTAACTTTCTTTGGGGCCATCTTCTTGAGATGTCAGAACAGCAGGCCGCAGTTGCACGAGTTGCAGAGTTGTCTTGTCTGTGGACACATGTGAGGTCACGTGATGTTGTGCTGTACACACCGCTGCAGGACTTCTTCCTGGCACTGGTGGTTCTCTTGTGCACCTAAAGGCAATGGAAGCCAGAGGAACATCAGTTATACACCCCAAAAAGTCGAAAAACACTCAAAAATCACCACAATCCCATGCCATCCATGCCTTTAATTATGTTTAAATTCAAGACACCCCACAGAAAGACTAGGCCCATGCACCACTGAGTACCCCTGGGCATAATGGTTGAAAGCCAGGCAAACTGGGTGCAGGCCTGAGCACACTGCCTGGCTTCAAAATGGCCCCTTATCCCCCACCACATGGCTAGGCCCTGCCTGTACCAGGCCTCAAAATGGCCCCCCACCCACATGGCCAGGCCCCAACAATACCCCAAAAAGTAAAAAAACACTCAAAAATCACCACAATCCCATGCCATCCATGCCCTCAATGATGTTTAAATTCAAGACACCCCACAGAAAGACTAGGCCCATGCACCACTCACTACACCTGGGCCTACTGGCTAGTGAGTCTTTACTGGCACCCCACATTTTTAAAAAAAATCAACATATAACAGTGAGCTAAAATTCCATGACATAAATGAGAATTAAGTTAAAAAACAAATCACAGAAACAGTTGTATCATGCACCCATGACTGACCCTGGGCCTACTGGATACTGTGGATACCCACCACAATATATATTTTGTTAAAGTTGTGAACAAAGTTTTAGAACTGTAGTTGCCTCAACTGCAATGCAACAAACAACACCAACTTACTTGTAAAATCTCAAGTCCAAAAGTGATCCAAACTCCAAAGTCCAAAAAGTCCTCAAATACAAATCCAGCAGCAGTCACAGAAAGTAATCCTTCCAGCTCCACAGCCAAATGAAAAGTGACCAGTACATGCACAAAGCACTGGGAGGAGCCTGCTGGACAGGAACAGGAAGTTGGAGACTCTGGGTCACTTTCTTCCTCCCACCCCACCCCAAAAAATGGACTCCTGCACCAAAAAGTGCAGCCAAATGTCAATCTGAGGAGTTATTCTGATCACAATCATCATTTTCACAAGGTTTATTCTTCCTGCGCTGGATTTCTTGTGCAGAATTGCAATTTTTGCAATTTCGGGAACGCGAGCTGTTCAAATCTCCCGCCGGAAGTCAGCTGCGTGCCGTCGTGGGCCTTTATGACGTACTCGCTTTGTCAAACTCTCGCCGTGCAAGATGGCAAGCCTCAATAACGTAATTGCGTTCGAAAAACTCTCGCGCGATCACGCAGCAAGATCGAAAATGGCTCAGCAAACGCAAAACCGGGAGAAAAACAACTCGGCGGACTAAGAATCACAGTAAGTCAACACCGTATGCGCGATATTGTATTTTTCAAGCGCGACCAAGCAAAATAATTTGTAGCTTGCGAATCCGCAAATTCGCCCACGAAACGGATTTTACGCCCATACTTACTATTTTCTTCAGGGGTTTGTCCAGATACTACCATACTATGTGCGGGACACCAATGACTTCTTAAATAAATTGAATAACTGTACCTGGCAAGATAACTACCTGTTACTAGCACTTGATGTAACCTCACTTTATACAAGCATACAAAATTGTGATGGACTGAATGCACTGAAGTATTTTTTGTCTAAAAGAGCAGAATTTCATACACATCATAGTCAAATGCTTTAGAAATGGTGGCATTCTGCTTAGATAACAATATGTTCATGTTCGATAATATTTTGTACAAGCAAACCAGAGGTGTAGCCATGAGTGGCAGCTCCTCCCCCAGCTATGCGTGTATTCACATGGGCTGGTGGGAGGAGCTGGTGCTCAAAACCAAATACAAGGAAGTGGTAGAGAACATTATCATTGTATGGCTATGGTGTATTGATGATCATTTTGTAATACGGACAGATTCACATCCAGCAGCCCACGATTTTATAGGTAACATCAATGAGAATCCTTTCAATCTACATTTCACTGCCACAATCAGTGCAAATACTGTCAACTTTCTTGATATGCAGGTATTAATAAATGACAACAAAATTGAAACAAAACTCTACCGCAAAGAAACTGCAGGCAATTCCACCTTACGCGCCAGCAGTGCACATCCACGTCATCTCATTAGCATCATCCCCTATGGGTAAATGCTTAGACTTAGGAGAGTCAACAGTGATCCAGTGTCTCTCAGGCCCAAATTGAAAGTAAGGAAGGATTTTTGTAAAGAGGGTATTCATCAAAAACTATCAATAGCGCCATTACCAAATCCCTGTCAATAGAAAGATCGGATCTGATGTAGGGGGCAATCAGAAAGAGAAGTCCAAAACCAAACAACAGGCACTCACTCCACCACCCAAGCAACAAGAATTTAGAGTGATTTTGAAATTTAGTAAAGAGCACAAAGTGTAACATCAGCAAACGAAATTGGCATCTAATTTTGGATGATCCCATTATAGGAACCTCTTTGTCTAACAATATATTCATCACCTACAGTAGGGCAATGAGAGACAAACTGGTCAAAACAAGTCCAGAGATTATTGAAAGCTACAGCAAAGCCTGCCAAAAAGGAGTAAATACAACAATATATGTTACCCCTTTCAGCCCCAAGAAACACAAAATCCAGAAACTCTTAACTTGCAAAACGGAATTTATGGTGTATGTCCTGGTATGTCCGTGTGGCCTACAATATATAGGGAGTACCAAACTTCAGGCACACAAACGCATTCTGCAACATATGCGGGCTATCAACAACCAGGACAACACCTATCCCGTTGCCAGACATTTCTGGGACCACCATAATTCTGAAAGTGAGGATCTAAAATACTACCTCATAGATTCCGTCCCAGCCAGTCTGAGAGGTTGTAACAGAGAGGATAAACTGCGCAAGTTAGAAACAAAATAAATTCTGGAAATGAGTTCTAAACAGTCTGGGGGGCTAACTGTTACAGAGAATCTATATACCTGCATTTAGAATGGTTGATTTATAAGCAAAATTGAGACATCTAAGTTGCTGCACATAACATTTTAAACAAAACTGATTTTTAATCTTTATTTGTGACATTTTAGGATTATTTATATATTCTTATGATTATTTTTTTAAAATATATTTATATATATATATATATGTAGTGAACTTACTTTGTCTGTAGTGCTAAATAGCCACCAACTACATCTAATCATATGCACTATATGTAGTGTAGGTATAGCCAATTCTAAAACGTTATACTGACTCAACTGATCCACCATGATGATGATAAGGCTCTGAAATCTATCAAGACATCTAATAGAATATACAAGTCACGACGAAAATTTTCTTAGAAAATTACTAATACCTGATGACATTATCAAGTTAGGCCAATTGACTTAAATGTTGAAGCACTCAGCCAAGTGATATTTATATAATTCTTTTTAATCACATCTTTTGCAAATTTTTACACATTTAGCTCTTTAGACAGTCACAAAGATCGATAAAATCATAGAACATTTATGCATATATATGAAGGAGCATAAAAGAATGAACTATGGAGGTCTAAACAGAGTTCAATTACAAAATACATACATATATGTTCAGCCTTCAAATAAAATCAGGATATGTAATGTAAGTTTCCTTAAGGTATTTTGGTATTGAAAAAACCTTTTTATATCATATATGGAAACAGATGTTTTTATGAGCAATATATTTGATGCTACATTTAAGTACCTACTTCTCATTGAATGCTGCTATAACATCGTAATTGTATTGGTTTTAATGGTTTTACAGTTAATAAGAAGTAAATCATTAGATTGACGACTTTTAAATCTATGAATCTGTAGACATCATATTTATTCATGTTTTACCTCTGAGATGCGGTATTTACATGTTTATTTTATATTGTATGTTCTTCAAAGAAAGCATGAACTACAAAAATGAATATTTTTTCTATGTTTATGACTGTCTCATATACGTAATTCACAACAAGCACATCGTCACTTTAAAAAGGAAGAAACTGACCGTAATGTTGTCATGTGATCAAGGCTCCTTGTGAGTTGAAACGCGTCATGGCAGCATCCTGATAAAACATCTGAAGCCACTTTGTGGTCCGTGTCCGTGCTTTCCTTGGAGCAATCCGGAGTTTTTGGCGGCAAGTCAAATATATAAACAAATATAAATATACAATATATATTTACTTTAACCACTTTTACATAGTTTATGCTTTCACCACGCATGCCTTTGCATTGTAATGGCATGTGTGGTAAAGGCATATGCGGAGTGAAAGTTTGCGGGGTGATTGTATTGTGTTGTAAGTGGTCTTGAGTTGTAGAAAATGCGGGTTGATGGTATGCAGGGTAATGACTTGCGGGAAAACTTCATATATTCAGAGGGAGAGGTCAGTTTTGTTTAGTGGCAGTTTTAACTTGCCATAAAGTAGTGCAGAGGGTTAATATGCATGGTGGAAAGAACACTTACCATGCAGATCACTGATCTGTATTTAATGTGGATAGCTAAGTCGGTTACTGCTTTTGTGACAGAGATCCTTTTGTTATTGCAGTTCATAAGATACAACCCTAATCTAGAACAGTGACTGTTTTGAACTGTTATCAAAGAGTTGCATGAAAACTCCATAAAATAGGTTAGGCCGTTATGTTTTTTTCCCCCCAGTCTTTCATTATCTATTCCTAATATTGCTAATAAGGGTTACTTTGGGTGGAAATACATTCTTATTCCTAAAGCCAGCTTTAACAGTGCTTTAAAACAAATGAAATGTATGTGGGAGACGGGCTTCGGAGAGATGAGGGGCACTTATGCCCAGTTGTAGTGAGGGAGTTCGTGGAGGAGGTCATGGGGGAGTGAGGGGTGCCAAAAAGGTTTGTTACACAGGGCGCCGCCGCCAGTGCCTCTGCCTGTCACTCATCGGCAATCGAAAGATACGTCGAACTCCAATTTGATCAATGAAACCTTATTTATTTAATCTTCTCTTCGTTAGGTTGAAGCAGTCCTAATCTACCATGAACTGTCCTAAACAAATGGATGACAGATTCATATTTATTACATCACAACATTGCACAAGACCCAACACAAGGTGAGTGACAGGAAGTGCTCAATGAAGCAGGGTGAACGAGGATTGATGAAGAGTGATGAGTGAATGAGCAAGGGTGGCCTGGGAATGTGTCTGGGTGTCAAGTAAATGAGCATGAGCAGTCGATGAGGGAAGGTGAGCAGTGTATGAATAAAGGTGGCCAGTTAATTGGGCAGCGTGGCCAGTGAGTGAGGCAGGGTGACAAATCAACATCGAACCTATTTTCCATGTGGAAAAGTAGCTGTGCATTTGACCCCACACAAAACATTTCAACTCCAGTAAGTTTAGGAAAACGTTTCTATAAGTAAAGGACTTTACCATGTAACCTTTTACTAAGAAAATAAAAAGGTGATGTAAGGAGTGCTCCACTGGCAATTATTCCACTCAAATACTATTTCATTGTGTTCTTGCTATCTTTGCCACGTCTAACAAGAATCAACCATTAGAGTAAACCAGTCTTTATTGTGCCATAGAAAGGACAGTGGATCATAAATGTCTTGGTCACATCCTATTTGCATTAGCACATAAATCAACGTTGGACATTTTAAGGTCTCGGCTAGCGATAGCAGCGCGCATTCGCTGTTCTCGGTATTCGAGAGCTTCTTGGAATCAATACAGATTCCGAAGTCGTGTCTCAGCTCCGCCCTTAATTTCTATTGGTGTGGGTCATTGAGCGCCGTAGCTTATGCTAAACAGAGACTTCTAATTGTAACTGAGACTATTTAGTCCCTCCTGGTTGCCACCCCGTCCTCTTTTGGCCCTGGCCACAGGGATTGCATAGTTTAAACACTGTCTTCCGGCGGGAGACAGTGTCTCCAAATTAGGCGTTACACACTTTTTTGTTATCATTTGGCTTTGGCAAAGGCAGCTGCATGTTTATTTTTGCATCGCACCTTCACTTAAAGTGAAAGCTCTATGCAATTATAAACAAGCGGCTGCCTTTGCACATGCGAGGATAGTTTACCTTGCATGTAGTCAGTTTAACTCGCATGCAAGCAGCCCAACCATTTCAGTGTTGCTTCTGTGTATGCGTACATTTTGGCTCCGAAAGTAAGCCCTCTATGGCTGAGCCAAAAATGCGCCCACACAAGATCACTTTTTACTGCTCAATAAAAGCACCTCTGGAGGATGAGGTGACCCCTTCCCTGCCACTCATTTTTAAGTCAGAAACAAACCAAAGCTCCGTCGAGGAGAGTTTGTAAAAGTTATGTGGGGGCAGAGACCGCGGTGATAAAGGTCTCAGCAAAAGAATGACCGGAAAAAGGGAAAAATGCCATATCTCTCAGTTGGCACCTTTCCCTTCGCCGGGCTGCACTCGGGGGTTTGTGAAGGTTCTCACCGAGTTGCGGAGGTAGTTTTACAGTGAAAGTGAAATAAAGGCTTCCTGCCCTGTGATTGAAAAGGGGAATCCTTGGCTGTATGGAGTCTGCCACTAGCCGCCGTCTCGATCGAAAACAGGGACGCAGACTCATCTTACTAATGATTCCCGGCCCCGGCTCGTCCCTCTAGTGATGAAGGGAAGAACTGCTGCTTTGGGAGGGATGAAGGGGGCAATCAAGACCGACTACCATTTTGTGTGTGTAAAAGGCCGCTTTATTTGAAACAGGTGCACATCACATACATTAAAACTGGCAACCGCCTCACAAAACAAAAACCTCTCTAAACATCGAGTTACCTGACCCCTTAGGTTTTTTTCTCCCCCACCCCTACGATCCCCACATGATACAATCCCCCCACCCTGAATATACAAATATACAATTCAATTACTTCCTCATAGTATCCAATTTTCTCCCCTACATCCTAACTCCAAAACCTGCCAAGACCTACAGAACTATCTGCCTTCTTGCAACTGTAACTAAGTACCCTCTAATGTAACTCCAAAACTGTTTACCCTATCCCCGCTCCCGTTCCCCAAATCCTCAAACATAAGGATAAAGAACCGAACTCCAGCCAAACTTGGCCAACATCAACCCAACTCTGCCTGCACCTGTTCAAAGTGACAAATACATACAAAAGCCCCCCTGTGCACCTGTCCCAAACGCTGCCTCCCTAACAAACATTACCCTGAAATTAAAACCCTCCACCACCCAAATCCCAGGGGTGGGGTGGGCGGGACAAGCTAATTTGCGCTCCCAGCCACCAGGTTTCAATACCTAAAATGGTGGCTGGGAGGAAGCGGAACCCCGGCTATATAGCCTAATTGGGCTGTTTAGTTCTAGATTGGGCTGCCTTTGGGCTATTCCCTGGCAGCCCAAAGCAACAAAATGGCCGCTCCCATCTTGCCCACTTCCCCCTCCCAAACCTGCCTGGGGGGCAGACCTCGCGGCTCGGCTGCCCCCCAAATCCCCCTAGTTCCACTGGCTTTCCCTGGTGCAGTTTCCTTCGCTGGTCTGGGGAGGGGTTCAGCTGTAGGGTCGTCTGGTGCACGTTCTCGCTCTCGTGGGGGCTGTAGTGACACCTCTCAGGGTTAGGACGAAGGAGGCAATGTCTCTGCTCACATGCTTCGGACGATTCTGGAGCCTCTGCTCAGCTTGCGAGGAGTGCCGTGGCTGGAGGTACCGGAGTCCAGCCGTAGGGTTTCGCCGTGCACTCTTCCTGGCTCCTGCCTTAGGGGCCCTGGATGGATTCAAGACCCTGTAGAAAAAGGTAGGGCTAGGACCTTTCTCAAGATTTGCCCGGCGCTAACCGCCCTTGTACCATTCAAGTTTACCAAGCAATGAGGCAGGCGCCGGAGACCAGAAGGCAGGAAACAGAAGTTTATTCCGACGGAGCAGAACACATCAGATCAGACAACAAGGTATCGTCTCGAGGTGCTCTAACAGCCACTCAGAGGCCTGGCCTCTTATACACTGGTTTATGGCATGTGACCTTCTTTTAATACAATCACAACTTTGTAAGGCATGGGAAAAGACATCCCCGTAATCCTCGTGTTAATCCCACCCCCATATACATTCACAATGGAGGTCCTCAACCTGCTGATAAGAGAGAGAGTCATCACGCAGCTGAGTGTTCCGTCGGGTCTTAGGATGTGTGCGCCCGATCATGTCACAGGGGGTGGGGAGGCCTGGATCAATAGAGGGTCCTTTGAAGGAGAGCGACCTCATACAATAAGGGCAGTAAATGGTATCTCTCGGCTTAGGCAATGGCCTCGGACCTGTGTGGACAGTCGGACACGGGGTGAGGGGTCATCAATGGAGTGGTATTCATGCCGCATGAACAATCCAGCGCAGAGGGGAGGTTTATCAACAGAGGGGCATTCATGGGAGGAGAGGAGGTGTTGGTCAGGCGCTGGCGTGACTCCCAAGGACAGGGTCATGCAGAAGGGTCATGCTCATAAAGAGGAGGGAGGGGGAGCCAGGGTGTGCGGAGGATGCTTGCTGGGTCACAGGGGCGCGCTGGTGATCGATCGTGGGCAGGGAGACCATGATATCTAAGATGGCTGCCGTGCACGTAATACATAGGTGACCCACAATGGCTGCCGTGCGCGTAGTGCATAGGTGACAAGCTGGCGCAGATGATGTTCAGATCGCAAACTAAAATTCCACAGTCCTCCCTTTTAACATGTCTCGCCAACTTGTCAGTTCGGATTTATCCCCATAAGACCACGTATCTCTACCTCATAGAGGGGGCTCATGTGCTCATTTCGGAAGTCCAAAGTCTTTGGGCACATGTAGCCAGAAAGAAGGCCGAACAATGGTGGCAGACATTGGATACCTAAACAACACCCACATAATATTACAATAGGTATCAGCACGAAGGAAAACAACTTCCAACCCCAATTTTTCAAAGTGTCCCAAAACCAGCTCCCAAGCGACCATCCTTCCTGTTCTTGGTGAACCTCTGAGGACAGTCTGTGGAGGTGTTCAATGGCTTTGTAGACTGAAGGCGAGTTGTCAGGCACGTAGGTGCAGCAGCTGGATCCGATGATGCGGCATGCTCCTCCTCGGTCGGCCAGGACCACGTCTAAGACAGGACGATTTTGGAGGGTCACGAGGCGGACCGCCTGAAGCTCCGCAGTGTTGTTGGCGAGGATGCCAGCCGTGATGTTGATCGTTGTTTCTACTGCCTGGGTCAGGTGTCGGATAGCACGGCTGTTTGCCATTGGGCCCCACAGAGGAACAAGTCCCTTTGCTGCATCCAGGAACTGTGCTCCAGTGGAGTCGGCTTGCCCAAGGTCGTCTGCACGCCTCTGCCGGTGGTGGTTGGCAGGGGCTACATATGTGGGTGGAAGAACGAAGGCAATATAACAGGTGCCCTTCCAGCCTTTCGGGAGCCAGGTGTAAGCCTTGGTGCCACACACAAAGTACATGTTTGGAGAAGCAACAAAGGAAGGGGGGTCAGCTGAGTCCAATGTTCTGGTGATTCGGCAGGCGCTGTGACCCACCAGCTGCGTTCCATGGCCTTCGAGACACGCGAGACCTGTGACATTGATAACGGACAGGGCCACAGTTAGAGTGGCAGTAGATTGCTTTTGCAGATGAGTGAAGGTGGTTCTGGCTGGATTGTGGAGCACCTGTACTTCGACTCGTTCTTTGGCCGGAATGTCTTTGATGAAGGTGGCGCCTGCGAGCGCAGGACACAGGGCAGCTGGGGTCTTTCCTGTTTTGTTCAGCCAAAACCCAGAGTAGAAGTGTGACACTGTCCGGCTGGAGGTGGCGTTGTCCCTGTGGCTCTCTTGCATGAGGATCAACCAGGCGAGGCAAGAGCCGTGAACTGAGAAGGGTGAAGGGATGAAGGGGATGGAGTGTCCAGTGGCATGCGGGAGCAACCCACAGATCCAACAGTTCGTAGCATTTGCAGCAAGGTTATGTTGGTGCAACAGTTGCACGAAGGAATTGTTCCAGAATTCCCTGCGCCTTTCTCGGAGCTGAGGCGACAGAGAGATTAAGTGATGCTCTTTCAAAGGTGTTGGCTGTGCAGTAGGTAGCAATGTTTCATGAGCCGGTGTGCTCTCTTCCAGAATCCAGAAGGAGGTCACGAGAAGGAGGCAGAAGAGGAAGACAATGAAGAGTGCAATTGTCTTCGGGTTGTGCAGGTTGTCAGTCTTTGGATTTCTATACTGGGTATTTCCCGTTGCTTCCATCATCTTCTTATCTGGCGCTTCCATCATCTTCTTATTTGGCGCTTCCATCACCTTCAAGGGGCTCGGTAGTGGGCAGAACCACAGACCTTGTTTAGCCTCTCTCCCGGCAACCCTTGATTGTGTGTGGGTCACCGTTCTGAGATTTTAACTTAGTCCGTGGCCTACTTAGCCGAGACTCCCTCCTTTCGACGCAGGAAATACCCTTCTCTGGATGGCACAGTAGGATCAGAGAATTTTGCAAATTCGAGTGCCCCAGTATCTGAATAACAGTCCAATATCGGTCGGTCTTTGTTCAGGAGCTCTTCTTGGGTGCTGACGTTTTCTGTTGTGGCCAGGTTTTCAGGGACCTTCCGACAATGATGCGCGTGCAGCCAGTGCTTCTTCCCCTCCACTCGGAGTGCCGTTCGGGTGGTGATCAGCACTTGCCAGGGGCCCGTCCACCGAGGTTCCAGACTCTTGGTTCGCTGGAAATTTCGTATCAATACGAAATTTCCCGGTTGGATGTCGTGACCGGGGCCCCTGGAAGCATCGGGGATGGCCTGCTGCACCTGTTGATGAATGACAGACAACGTTTTAGTCAACTTGCACAAATAATCAGATAGTAGGACGTCTGGGACGTCATGAATGGAGGTCGGTTTGGGAGCAGTCCAGAGATTCATAGGCCGCCCAAACACGACCTCGTAGGGGGTCAAATGGTGCTTGGTGGGAGTGGAGCGCATTGATAACAAAGCCAGTGGGAGGGCATCCGGCCAGTTAAGTCCAGTGGTGGCCACGATTTTTGACAATTTCAGCTTCAGTGTGGCATTATGGCGCTCCACTAGACCGGCGGATTGGGGGTGGAAGACCGCATGGAATCGTTGCTTCACCCCCAACCCTTTCAGGATTAGCTGGATAACCTCAGCTATGAAGTGAGGGCCATTGTCGCTCCATAAAATTCGGCAAAGGCCATAGCGAGGGAAGAATTCCTTCAGTAGTACTTTGGCAGTAGTCATGGCAGTGTTGTCACGGGTTGGATAGGCTTCTACCCATTTGCTGAAGGCACATACGATGACTAGTACATACTTCAGGTTTTGGCATCTCTCTAGTTGGATGTAATCCATCTGAAGGACCTCAAAGGGGTGATTGGGGGTCCCGAACCCTCCCCGGGGCACTACAGTCCCTTTCCCGGGGTTGTGTTGCAGGCAGATAAGGCACTGCTGAACTAGGCGTCTGGCCGAGTCAGGGATTTTGTCGTTATGCCAGACTTTGGAAATGAGTTCGATCATGGGTGCAGATCCTATGTGTGCGGGGGAGTGGGCCATGGTCAGTATGGGAATCAGATATGAGTCGGGCAGCATCCATTTGCTTGCATCCTTCGTTCGCCAACAACCTTCCTCATCCTTCAAACCCACCCCTGCCCACTTAGTCAGCTCGTGAGGGGTGCTGGCCGATTGTATGTCTCTGATCATTGTCCTTGTGTCACTCCATGTTTCTGCTTGTGACCTGGTCACGTACATGCGTGTCACCGTCCTGTTCTCGGCTGTGGTTCGTGCAGTAATGTCGGCCAATGCATTCCCTTGTCCAACTAAGTCTGTCACCCTTTTGTGTGCCTGACATTTTATCACCGCTAATCGTTTGGGGAGGAGAACTGCTTCAATCAGGGCGGAGACTAAATCTCCGTGGAGGATCGGGGTGCCGTGGGACGTCAGGAATCCCCTCTCCCTCCACAGGAGCCCAAAATGGTGGACCACTCCGAAGGCATACTGGCTGTCCGTATATACGTTCGTGGTGGTCCCTGCGGCTATGATGCATGCTCGAGTGAGGGCTATCAGCTCTGCTGCTTGGGCAGATCGTTGTGTGATGCAGGCTGTCTCAACTACTGTTCGGGCTGTCGTTACTGCATAGGCAGCTGAAGTGGTGCCATCTGGGAGTTTGATGCAAGAGCCGTCTACCCATAGCTCTCCATCGGGGTCAGGGAAAGCAGTGTCTCGGAGGTCAATCCTACTCCTAGTTTGTTCGTCCGTGAGGGTCACACAGTCGTGGATGGGAGGAATGTCAGGGTCATTTTCAGGCAGGGGTAACAATGTGGCAGGATTCAGAGTCGTGCATCTTTTTAGGGTGATGTGGGGTGCAAGTAGCGTCAGTTCATACCCTGTCAGTCGTGCGCTAGTCAGGTGCTGGGTCTTTGTCTGATTCAAGAGGGTGTCGACTGCATGGGGTACTAGCACTGTGAGGGAGTTGGAAAGTACAATTCCCTCGCTCTGACGGATAGAGACAGCAGCGGCGGCTACTGCTCGAAGGCAGGCAGGCAAAGCTCTGGCTACAGGATCAAGAGTGGCGGAGAAGTAGGCACAAGGGCGCTGCTTAGGACCAATTGATTGAGTTAGGACAGACAATGCGCATCCCTCCCTTTCGTGGGTGAAGAGGGAGAAGGGTTTGGAGTAATCCGGCATTCCGAGGACGGGCGCTGAGCAGAGTGCATCCCGTAATTCCTTAAAGGAGGCTTGACACTCAGCGGTCCAAGGAAACGGGGAGGGGGCATCCTTGGTCAGTAGGGCAAGTAATGGTTTCACAATGAGGCTGTAATTAGGCAACCACTGTCTGCAAAAAGATGTCAGGCCAACCAAAGAGCGGACCTGCTTTTGTGTTTTCGGGATGGGGGTATCTAGGATGGTTTGGATTCGGTCGGGTGTAAGTTTTCTCCCTTCTTTGGACAGAAGATGGCCTAGGTAAGTCACCTGTGGCTGGCAGAACTGTAACTTCTTTTTGGAGACTTTATGGCCATTTTCTGCAAGGAAGTGTAGGAGTTGAACGGTGGCTGTCGTTGCAAGCGGGGTGGTGTCAGCCGCCAAAAGGATATCATCGACATATTGGATCAATACCACTCCCTCTGGTAGCTGGAAGGCATCCAGCTGTCTTTTGAGGGCCTGGCTGTAAATGCTGGGACTTTCAGTGTACCCCTGGGGAGCTCTACAGAATCGGTACGAACGGGATTTTAAAGTGAAGCCGAAGAGATAACGGCTGTCTGGATGGATGGGGATAGAGAAAAACGCGTTCTTAAGGTCGATAACAGTGAAGGTGGTGGCAGTGGACGGGATGAGGGTCAGAATGGTGGTGATATCAGAGACCACAGGATATTGGGGTACAACCACTTTGTTAATCTCTCGCAAGTCGATGATGAAGCGGTACGCTTTCTCATCTCCTTCACCTTGCTTCTTAACAATAGGTAGGATTGGGCTGTTGCAGACGTTGCTAACCACTTCTTCAACCACTCCTGCGTCTACCAGAGACTGAATGATCGCTACCAGTGCCTTCTCACCCTCTGGCGATATCCGATACTGCGGGAGTTTCGGGAGCATAGCGTCCTGTCGTACAGTTATGTGAATAGGGTCAATCATCATCCGCCCCACATCAGAGTCATTTTTGGCCCACAGGTACGAAGGTAGGGTGTCAAGCAGGGATAGGTCAGCATCAGTTATAGAGCACATGTGTCGTGGGGGACGGGATCTGGGCATGTCTGGGTTGTCGTACAGGATGACTCGTATTCCATCTGGGGAACACCTAATGGTAGCTCGAAAATGCTTCAGTAAGTCAATGCCCATAATGGCGTCAGGGGAGTTGGAGGAGAGGAGAAATGTCGCGTCAGTAGTGTTGTTTTCTAGGTCGAAGGTAATAGGTACGGACAGGGGGTTAGTGGAGGGCGTCCCATCGAAACCTATCGACGTTATGTGTGAGCCAGACAAGGGTGCCCTTGGAATCAGTCGTTTTGATAACACACTGCGTGTCGCCCCAGTGTCTACCAAGAATGGAGACTCTGTACCCAAGACCTTAGCGGTGACATAAGGACCTTGCTGGTCAACACAGAGCTCGACTGGATCCCTCCCTTGCCCCTGGCAGTCCTATGCAAAGTCGGGGGCATGTTCACCCTCGGATAGCTGATATTGGTTCTGTCGGGGACGGTCAAATGTGTTCAGTCTTCCTGATCTGTCATTATTGGTGTCGTTGGGGTTCCCTCGTCCCTGTATTCTATTCCTCGGACCACCCGCCACATCCCTGGAATCCCTACTTCTATTCATCTCTAGCAGAACCGGACACTGGGATTTCCAATGGCCGAGCCCTTTGCAGAAGGCGCATTGGTCATTGCTAATGTCTCTCCGTCCAGTGTGGGATGTTGGGGTGTGATCTTTAGGAGGTAGATCTCTGGGGGTGGTTGATTGGTAGTTCCCCCTTTGGTGTTCCCGTCCTAGCGCTATACCCTGTATCTGGGCTATCATTACCCTTTCCTTCAAATCTTTCTTCTTTTTCTCGGACGCCCTATCATTCTCATTCTTTTGGTGCTCGTAATACTGAGCCATCTGAAGGATGGCTGCGGGTTTGGAGGCTCCCCAACTACTCTCACTCGTCTGCAGTTTTTGGGAGACTTCTTGTGTTAGTCCCTTTACATAATTTTGCACAAACAGGTGTTGTCCGGTTGCGGTGGTCATGTCTTGGCCACTGTAGTCGGAGAACACTGTCTCGAATCGGGAGAAGTATTCTGACACATCCTCCTGGGGTTTCTGTCGACAGGCCGTGACTATCGACCAGTCTACTTTTCTTTCCGGGACCAGGGTTTTTAACTTCTGAACCAGTTTGTCTGGGAGTTCCAGTATGTCCTTCACTGGTTTACTCCCTGGCTCTCGCTGTCTATCGAGTTTACCGAGTTGGTCCCAGGTATGTCCAAACAGATCCGTGTGGTCGACTTTCCGGATTTGCTTCCACACATCAGCTGGCAGGCATAACCCAAAGAACAAGTCAATATCTGCTAAAGTCATTATTGTCGAACCCAAAGCTGTGCCTAATTCAGTATAAAATGCCGTCGGGTTCTTTCTTAAGTCGGGCAAGGTTTGCTTGAAGGTTAGGATGTCTTGTCGGTCCCATGGTTGGTAAACCCAATTGTACACAACCCTTCCCTTTGCATGTTCATTATTAATATCATCGCTCGTTCCCTGGCCCCGTGGCGGGATCCAGTAAGGAGCCGCTTCTCTGATAGGCATCATAGTATTGGCTACCTCTGCCGAGGTTGTTTCAGGGGGCGTAACCTTTGTTTCTGGTTTCTGTTCGGCGAGGTGGCGGAAGACCTCGAGCATTTGCATGAAGAGCTCCGTCGCCTCACGTTCAGTCCCATCTCCGACATCAATCTTCCTATACAGTGCTGTTAGTCTAGCGGGACCCTTACTCTGATACCTATCTTCATACGCGTTCAGGGTGTGGAAGCTGAATCGCAAAATGAAATGCCGTCTGTGGCTGTCGGCATGTGAATTATACACGCTCATTGTGTATTCTTCGCTCTCCCTTCGTTCTACCAATGTCTTTGCTATTTTGTCGATCCCATCCCGCTCATCTTTGCTTAACCTATTTAACCTGGCTGATGATTGTTTGCTAGCCTCGGGGTCGCCTAATGAAGTTGTTAATGCGGCTGGTGCGGAGGCCGTGAGGGCCGGTGCACTAGCACTAGGGTCGCTTTCACTCACACTCGGGGCTTGCAGGTTTTGTTGGCTGGGAGCATATGGAGGGGGCATGTAGATGATTGGGGGACCTAGCAATAACTCATCGTTTGCCCGTTGTTTGGAGGGTAGTTCAGGGTAGAGCGCAGAGGGGGTCCTAACAGGACATTGGCCTGTTGACCCCGATTCTTGGTTTTGTGTAGCTTCGTTTCTTTCTTTTATTTCCTCTTCTAGTTGCTTTGCGGCTAGGTGGGCTGCCTTTCGTAATTCTTTCCCTACTTTTGCTTCTTCTCTTTTCTTTCGTTGTTCCGTTTCTTTGCGCCACATGCCGATACTGTCGAGCATGGTGGGCGTGGTCTTATTTTTCTGGAGCGCTATTTCTAATGTTTTTATTTTATTTTCACTAAAGGAACCTATCAGTGGCCACTGACTTTCAGGGTTCTTTTTCGTGTATTTATGCCATAGTCTAGTGTAAGCTATAGCGACTAGTCCATACTTAGTGAACATGTCCTTATTAGGGGTGCCCTCCAGTGGAGCTGGATGGTTCATCTCTAATAAGCGGTCCGGGCTAAACAGGCTACCAACCAGTGGGGAGAAGATAGGCATGACGGTTTACACCGGGGACAAAAGTCTGCACTACCTATCTTATCACAGCGGGCAAAGACTAGGCAGAATATTTCTATTCTCCGTTGTTTGGCGGCGGTGAATACCTCAAACGAACCAATACCGAATAATCGGCCAATCAAACAATTCAGTGGGGAGAATAAGTGGGCACGAAAAGTTATCGCTACCCACTCTTTCTCTTCCTGCAAAGAGAGACCTTGTTCTTCCCTGTTTGCAGACAAAGAATCTCCAGACAATAATCCACGAACGACAGTTCGGGAAACAGTGGGGGAGGAAGATAGGTACGACGGATTACAATGGGGACAAAAGTCTGCGTTACCTATCCTTCACTGTTTGCAAAGAGAGAGCCTGTTTGTTTTTCCCCGTTTGCAGACAGCGAATCTCCAGAGGTTTCAACAAAGCGTAATACTAGTATTATCCAAACAAAAACAATTTTCCTCAATTCGTCGTGTTTACACGACCTTACCCGGACCGCATGGACGGTTTCCTGTCCTCTGGATCCAGCGCCCGATCGTCCTCTCTCCTTCGTGATGTTCGCGGCACTCCTGATGGTTCCCAGTCAGGACCGTAGATCACTCGAGAGAGGTCTGTTCAGAACTAGTGAAGGTCGGATGATCGGCTGTCAGACGAGGGTCTATCGGACATGAGCTCTTCCCGATCGTTGCAGTCGTTCACTCTGTCATCGGGACCTCTCCCACTGGATCCACGTGTCGCTGATGGGCCCCACGCTTTGGGACGCCAATTTGTAGAAAAAGGTAGGGCTAGGACCTTTCTCAAGATTTGCCCGGCGCTAACCGCCCTTGTACCATTCAAGTTTACCAAGCAATGAGGCAGGCGCCGGAGACCAGAAGGCAGGAAACAGAAGTTTATTCCGACGGAGCAGAACACATCAGATCAGACAACAAGGTATCGTCTCGAGGTGCTCTAACAGCCACTCAGAGGCCTGGCCTCTTATACACTGGTTTATGGCATGTGACCTTCTTTTAATACAATCACAACTTTGTAAGGCATGGGAAAAGACATCCCCGTAATCCTCGTGTTAATCCCACCCCCATATACATTCACAATGGAGGTCCTCAACCTGCTGATAAGAGAGAGAGTCATCACGCAGCTGAGTGTTCCGTCGGGTCTTAGGATGTGTGCGCCCGATCATGTCACAGGGGGTGGGGAGGCCTGAATCAATAGAGGGTCCTTTGAAGGAGAGCGACCTCATACAATAAGGGCAGTAAATGGTATCTCTCGGCTTAGGCAATGGCCTCGGACCTGTGTGGACAGTCGGACACGGGGTGAGGGGTCATCAATGGAGTGGTATTCATGCCGCATGAACAATCCAGCGCAGAGGGGAGGTTTATCAACAGAGGGGCATTCATGGGAGGAGAGGAGGTGTTGGTCAGGCGCTGGCGTGACTCCCAAGGACAGGGTCATGCAGAAGGGTCATGCTCATAAAGAGGAGGGAGGGGGAGCCAGGGTGTGCGGAGGATGCTTGCTGGGTCACAGGGGCGCGCTGGTGATCGATCGTGGGCAGGGAGACCATGATATCTAAGATGGCTGCCGTGCACGTAATACATAGGTGACCCACAATGGCTGCCGTGCGCGTAGTGCATAGGTGACAAGCTGGCGCAGATGATGTTCAGATCGCAAACTAAAATTCCACAACCCTAATGGGCTTGCAGGAAAAATTCTCGGAACCGATATTAAAAGTGACCCTGCCTGGCTCACGGCCAGGGCCTCCTCGACGGGGTCGGCTCCCCCCTCTCTCTCAGTGGCAGCAAATTTAGTGAAACTTTTATGTTGACATTGGGGGTTTAAATTGGCTCAACATCCTGTGATTCTGGGCAAATCACTTAATCTACCGGTTCCTAGAAAAAAACTAGCATTACAAATGCAATAGGTCTCGCCTTTCATTAAGTTAAAAACATTTGCTTTGCTATACAATACCATTAGCAAAGCAAATGGCTTTAACTTAATCAAAGGCGAGACCTATAGCATTTTCAGTGCTTGTTCATTCTTGTTGGGCCCTCATCAGTGAGGTGTGGTTTGTGTCCTATGGCACAGCAAGCTTGGAACTCACATCTGGGCATACCTGACACACATAAAGTTTTGTCACTGTGAAAAAATTGAAGAGGAAAATTCAATAATGAATCTCAGGTGCTAATCTGTTAATAAAGTATATATAATCAATTATCTATGAAGATTTTATGGAGTTTAACGTTTTCAGGGAGATTTGTGAGTCACTTTATTAGACCAAGCTTAGGGAGCGCACATGTGCTGTCTGGAAAAACCTGCTATAATCACTATACAGAGTGTAATCCCGCCATCTGCTTGGCATTGGTTCACTCCCGTGTCGCTCTTTGTTTGCGGGCTCCTCATTGGTTGGCGCTCCCGATACATCACTTCCATTTTTTGGTTAGGAGATCCGCCCAACTATAGTTTTGTTATGCTGTAAAGTGTTTATGTGTTCCTATGGGGACTACTTTTTTATAACTGTTGCAGCACAGCATTCCGAGCCTTATCTTCAAGTATGGTGGCCGTGCCTTTCTTTTGTTCTGCATGGCGCTGCTCACCCACCTCCATGTTTGTAATCACGTTCAACATACTTAAAGTCTGCATCTCCTTGCGCATTTCCATCACCAGCGGCAAGTCACAGCCGCCTGCGAGCACTGCGGTAACCATGTTGTTCCCCCATACATAGCTCATGCTTTACTTGATCTTGCATTCAGTATCAGTGTTTCCTTTTTTTTAGGATGTTGTTGACTTGAAACATACTTAAACTCTCAGCACAGCTCCCGTTTTACGAGCGCTACGCTTTATATTTTAGTTGCAGCTTCAGAGCTGCATCTCCCGGTGCCTTTCCATTGCCAGCAGTCTGCAAACACCTTGGTAACCATGTAGTTCCTGTTTAAATTTCACATGTTTTACTTGATCTTGCATTCCCTGTCATTGTTTGCTTTTTCCAGGATGTTGTTGATTTTTCAACATACATCAACTCTCAGCACAGTGACCATTTTACTAGTGCTGCACTTTATATTTAGGTTGCAGCTTCGAAGCTGCATCTCCCTGTGCCTTTCCATCGACAGCGGCACATCAAAGCAGTCTGTGAACCCCGCTGTACCCATGTAGTTCCTGCTTACATTTCACATGCTTCACTTGATTGTGCATTCTCTATCACTGTTTGCTTTTTTGAGGATGTTGTTGACTGTCAATATACTTAAAACTCTCAGTTTGGCGCCCATTTTAAGAGCGCCATGCTTTATATTTTAGTTGCAGCTTCGGAGCTGCATCTGCTTATGCCTTTCCATCGCCAGCAGTACATCACAGCAGTCTACGAGAGCCATGCTGTAATCATGTTGTCCCTGCTCACATTGCACATGTTTCCCTATAAGTGCTTGCTTTTTCCAGTATGTAGTTACTTTTTTTTTCAGGCAGCATATTACTCTTATCACACCTCTCGCAAATATAATCACTCCTCTTCAAATAGAGAAGCAAATATAAAAAAAAATGTTATTTTCAATGCCAACAGCTCTAACTTTAAGAAATGCAAGACCGATACCATTGGAAATGCTTGTTCCTTTAAAATACTCTTTACTTTTGTGGGGGTAAGGGGAACACAAGCTGTGGATACCTACCTGGCCCATAGAGCTCTGCTCTGCTTAGAGGTCTGCTTCCTTTCTGTACCTGGCACTGCCTTCATGACCTCTGAGACTAGATGTCACAAAGGCTCTGCGTGTCATACCCATCCCTGAGCATCAGTCAGCCCAGTCCATCTCCGAGAGTGCGCTCCCGGCTGCGGAGCACGCGCTCGCCTCTCGCGCGAAGAGCTGTGGATGTGCCGCAGCCACTCATCTGCTGCAGTCTGCAGCTCTCGTCACCAGCGAAGGGCCCAGCACATCGCCGCCTGCTCTTCACTGCAAACACCAGCTGCTTCGGTGCCGGGGCTTCCTTCTATTTCCATTGAGCGGCGCCCACACCTGCGGGTTCACTCCCTCTGCCAGGGCGGCAACAGCAGCCTGGCACCGGCGCTGCTGTGCTATCGGTCCCTCCACATTGGGTGTTTGCCTGAGTGCCAGCAGCTTTAAAGGCGAAGTCGCCTCTGTACAGCGTCCGGATCTGCGTGATCCTCTGCATTGCATGGGAGTCAGCAAGGTCGGTGCTGGCAGAAACTGTAGACGACCATAAAAATATCACCATCTTCACCAGGATTCTCGACAGACTGTTGGATAGCTATGATAACCGGCTTAGGCCTTGATTAGGAGGACTGTATCTGACCTCAAGATGGTGTCTGGAATTCTTTTGGACCATGGTTTCCCCCCGGACTAATCTGAAAATCCCTGAGCTCAGATGATCTCTATCAATACTGACCCACTAGAAACTATGGTCTGATGTATTAAGAGTTTTTACCCATTCTCTGTGGGTAAATGTGATGACACATATTAGGAACGATTTTTATGAAACCAGACATTTTACCTATCGGTGAAAGAATCAAATGCAGCCAAAATATCAAATATGAGTTTGATATTTCCTGATTCTTTATAGTTTATAAAATATTTAAACTAGACTTAAAACATAAAACTAAACCCTGCATCTTTAGACCACAGTCCAAAAAACTGAAAAAGTAAAAGGAAGCTGAAACAATATTTTAGTGGCATCCCTAAAGAACAAAACTCAAGCAGAATAATGTTAGCCAGTCTTTTTACTGCTACTTGTATAACAAAGTTACATTGTATTGACCCCTTCAGGAAGAAAAAAATGACTCTTTCACTCTCTTTTTCCTTTCTTTGAATGGCATTTAGTTTGTGGATGTCCAGGTGTTTTATCAGTGTTTATATGTTTTCACCGGTGAGGGCTATTTTTCTTTCAGTGGAGTTTTATCAGTTATTATAGGTTTAGACCTAAAACCCCACAGCCTAATTATGTCCAATGCCCGGTGGAGCTGCTCTGTTCAGCTAATGAGGAGATTGGCCTTGGTTCATCCCATGACCGTCACCTACCCAGCCGGACCTTGGGCTCAGTTTCTCCCCGTCTCCCTGTCTCTAGCACCCCCCACCCCCATCGTATTGCTGCAATTCTGCTTTTTTCCTTATCACCTTTCTATCTATCTTTCTGACCGATGCCCGTTGGAGCCACCTTAAGAGCTGTAGGGGAGACTGGCTGTGGATTACCTCCTCGGCCGTCACCTACCTATTCGGTCATTGGGCTGACTTTCCATTTGTCTCTCATTACATATCTCCCACTTGTCCTCTCCCCTCTCACTCTCCCTCTCCCTCTTTTCTTTTTTCCTGTCTCTCCTTCTCTCCCTATCAGGTTTCGCATATATTTGATGTAACATATAATTGTTATTATTGTTGTAACATTGTTGACCTTATGTAAAGCACTCTAATACCTTCGGGTCTTGCCAGCGCTATAAAAAACTCTTTAAATAAGTAAATAAAGACAGTGCAAGAGATACCATCCAATCATAACTAAGCTCAGCTTATGCTGAGGGAACATGTTTTGACCCTGCGCATATGCACAGTGGTTCCCAATCAGCTCCTTTTCCAAAGTCTACTATGCCCACAAGATGGTGCTCTAGGGCTAACCAAAGCACAAAAAGCCTCTTCAGAATGAAGTGTAGAACCAGTTCCCACAATACAAAATATTGACTTTCCACACACTGAGCTGGTAGGATGGCTGAATGAGTTGCCTCTCAGCTGTGTTTAATAGGATGATGGCTAATCAATAGAAATGCAATGCTAAAAAGACAGAGATATTATTCTTTGGCTCTATCTCACCAGTGTTAAAGCTGACTTTCTGGCCAAACTGTGCCCCACCACCTGGTCCTCAACAGGATACAGTTAAGAATTTAGGCATCAATTTTGATAGGACCCTGTCTTTTCAACCACAGATTCAGTCGGTGGTAGGAATTTGTTTAGGGTTGCTACGCGTTCTGAAAAAGTTCCTTCCTTTGCTCTTCTTTCCTGCTAAAAAACGAACTGTTTATTCAGGCTTTGATAATGCCCAGACTGGTCTATGGAAATGCTTTATAATTGGGTTTTCCAGACTATCTTCTTAATAAACAACAGGTTGACCAGAATTTGGCAGCTCAAATTCTTTTGAATCTCCCCCAAGTCTCATATTTCCTCTCACTTGAAGGCTCTTCATTGGCTCCCAATAAAAAAAGATTCTTTTTTAAAATACTTGTCCTTTATTCACAAAGAACTGCAGGCCACCCGGGCAAGCTATCTCAGGGAAAGGATTAAGGAGTATATTCCTTATAGAAGTCTCTGATCTTCGACCAGTCGGTTGGCTAAGATTCCAAAGATTCATCGAGCCAGAATGGAGGCAGGTCCTTCTCTTATCTCGGGTCGGTTGCCTGGAATTAACTTCCTCTGGAGCTATGCAAAACAGCTGAGACCTCGATTTTTAAGAATTTTTTTTTAAACTTGGATGTTTCAACAGGAGTAGTGTCGCTATTTTGCCTGAGCAGACTGCCTTGCAGCTATCAAGGGTGCACTCATCTGAGTATCTGAGCGCTTTATATATCTCTAATAAATTTTATAAGCAACTGTAGGTGATTTAGACTTTTGGACACAGTGCGAATTACATCTTGTGAACAGTACCCTGATTAATTTGAAAAAGTAACCTCCACCTGGTCCTGATGATGGTTCCCGGAAATGATGAAATGAAACAGAAACGTTGACAGGTGGGAGGTTAGCAGGGCTTCTACTCATAGGACAAAGAGAATAGATTGACCATCGATATCTAAACACAAGAAGCTTATTCCGGCTGTGTTGTGTCTTTTTGCCCTCAAGCTAACCACTTTGTGAAACTTTTTTATTTCTGTCTTGTGTAATGTGTCTGTTTTATTTTTAGAAGGGATAGTGGTTGGGGGTTAATGTGACTTTTTGGGACTGTAAATACGGTTAAATTGTAAATAACATATTGAAGTGATTATCCCCTTCCGTGCATTTGTCGGTCAACGGCCGTCGCGAGCACTACCTCCGTAGTGCTGCGCACGTCCGTTGGCCGACGTGGCCCTGCCCACTCCGCTAAACTGCCGCACCGCGGCAGAATTGCCGCCGCAATTAAGCAGGTATATTGAAATAAATAAAAATATTTTTGTTTAGGCAGATGTTCTCCACTTTTTTTTGTTGTTGTCTTATTATTATTGAATATATTTGCTGGATGAAGTCTAAAGGGCGTTTTGGTTTATTTTATATTTACTGGTAATCCCACCCCTTTTGACAGTAGTTAGCAGGACACACCCTATTTTGTAGATGTGTAGATTTTCCAATAGTACGTCAGGAAATCTGGACCTTGCTTTGTGCCAAATTAGATAGTTAATTTTACCTTTTCTGTTAATCTGGAGCTCTTCATTTTCACCAGGAACTGTTCTAAAAGCATTTCCTTAATGCATCTTACCTTGCTCACTAATAGTCTTTTTGAAATGTTGCAGAGCTCAAAGGTACTGTTCAACTTGAAAATGCCTCTGAATCTAAGTACATGCTGCTTCATGAGTTGGGTTCTCAATCAATCAATCAATCAATCAATCGTAAAGCGCATTACATACCCGCAAGGGTCTCAAGGCGCTGGGGGGGGGGGGGGAGGGGGGGGTGGCACTACTGATCGAACAGCCAGGTCTTGAGTATCCTCCTGAAGGTCAGCAGGTCTTGGGTCTGTCATAGGCTCGGTGGGAGGGTGTTCCATGTCTTGGCGGCGAAGTGGGAGTAGGATCTACCGCCAGTGGTCGTTCTTCGGATGCGTGGGACGGTGACGAGTGAGAGGTCGGCGGAGCGTAGCTGGTGGTTGGGGATGTAGAAGGAGAGCCGTCTGTTGAGGTAGGCTGGGCCAGTCTTGTGGAGTGCCTTGCGTGCGTGGTTGAGGAGCTTCAAGGATATCCTCTTCTTGACGGGGAGCCCTTGCAGATTTCTCAGGTGTGGGGTGATGTGGCCGTGGCGTGGTATGTCGAGGATCAGTCGTTCCGAGGTGTTTTGGATGCGTTGTAGTCGTTTGATGAGCTTGGTCGGGGCTCCCGTGTAGAGGGCATTTCTGTAGTCGAGTCTGCTGCTGACGATGGCCTAGGTGACTGTCTTGTATCTGTCGGGATCCATCTGTAGATCGTGCGGAGCATGCGGAGGGTGTTGAAGCAGGAGAAGGAGACGGCGTTGACTTGCTTGGTCATTGAGAACATTGAGTCGAGGATGATTCCCTGGTTGTGTGTGTTGTCGGTGGGTGTCGAGGCTGCCCCCAGTGCCATCGGCCACCAGGAGTCATCCCAGGCTGAAGGGTTGGAGCCGAGGATGAGGACCTCCGTCTTGTCCGAGTTCAGCTTCAGACGGCTGGTCTTCATCCAGTCGGCGACGGCCTTCATTCCTTCGTGGAGGTTGGCTTTGTCTGTGATGGGGTCCTTGGTGTGGGAGAGGATCAGATGAGTGTTGTCGGCGTAGGAGATTATGTTGAGGTCGTGCTGTCGGGCTACGTGTGTGAGCGGGCCCATGTAAATGTTGAACAGCGTCGGAGTGAGGAAGGATCCCTGGGGTACGCCGCAGAAGATCTCGGAGGCTTTGGAACAGAATGGGGGGAGGCAGACGCTCTGGGTTCTGCCGGAGAGGAAGTAGGTGGTCCAATCCAGAGCCTTGTCTCGGATCCCTGCGATGTGGAGGTGTGCGCGTAGTGTGCGGTGGCAGACGGTGTCGATGGCGGCAGAGAGGTCTAGGAGGATGAGTGCTGTGGTCTCACCGTTGTCCAGCAGGCTCGTGGTGTCGTCGGTGGCGGCGATGAGGGCAGTCTCAGTGCTGTGGTTGCTGTGGAACCCTGACTGGGATGAGTCCAGGATTCTGTTTTTTTCGAGGTATCGGGTTAGCTGTCTGTTGACGGTTTTTTCGATGACCTTGGCCGGGAAGGGGAGCAGAGAGATGGGCCGGAAGTTCTTGAGGTCTCTTGGGTCTGCCTTAGGTTTTTTGAGTGGGGAGTTGATCTCGGCGTGTTTCCAGATCTCTGGGAAAGTTGCGGTCTCGAGGGAGAGATTGATGACGTTGCGCAGGTGGAGTACGATGGTGCTGCTTGCTCTGTTGAAGACGTGGCGCGGGGATGGGTCAGACGGAGAGCCGGAGTGGATTGAGCGCATGGTCTTGATGGTGTCATTGATGCTCACGCTGGCCCAGGCTAGCAGGGGCTCATGGTCGATGGTGTACGGAGGGTCTGTTGTGTTGCTGTCTGTTTAGGCTGTCTGGGTGTTGAAGCTGTTGTGGATGTCTGCTATCTTGCGGTGGAAGAAGGAGGCGAGGGAATCGCACAGGGCTTGCGACGGCGGGATGTCGTTGGTGTTGGAGCTGGGGTTGGAGAGTTCCTTCACGATGTTGAAGAGCTCCTTGCTACTGTGTGCGTTGTTGTCGAGGCGGTCTTTGAAGTAGGTCATCTTGCCTGACCTGATGAGTGTGGTTGCGGATGGCATCCTTGTTTGCTGCGTGGCTGTCCTGAGTTGGTTCACTGTGCCATTTCTTCTCTAGTTTCCGGCAGGCTTGCTTGGAGGCTAGGAGTTCTGGGGTGAACCAGCTGGCCCTCTTTCTAGTGTCTCTGTGGGGGGGTTTCTTCAGCGGGACGAGGGTGTTGGCGCAGTCCTCGATCCAGCATCTGAGGCTGTGGGCAGCATCGTCGGTGTTGGAGGGTTCAGTGGGTGGGATGAGAGTGAGGTTCTTGTGTAGTTGGTCTTCGGTGATTTTGCTTCAGCAGCGGGCGGGGGATCTGTTGGGTGCGTGTGTGGTGGTGGGTTTCTGGAAGGTGAAGTGGATGCAGCGGTGGTCGGTCCAGAGGAGTTCGGTAGTGTGGCTGATGGAGACGTACAGGCTTGAGGAGAAGACTGGGTCTAGTGTGTGGCCGGCGGAGTGGGTGGGCATTGTGATGAGTTGCTTCAGTCCGAGGTTGGCGAGGTTATCGGTTGTGGAGTTGTTGTCCTTGTTGTTCTCAAGGTGAAAGTTCGGGTCTCCAAGAAGGATGTAGTTGGTGGAGGTCAGGGCGTGCGTGCTGATCAAGTCGGTGATGGAGTCGCTGAACTGGGAGCGGAGTCCGGGGGGTCTGTAGATGAGGGTGCCTCTGAGGGTGGAATTAGGGTCTGTGTGGATCTGGAAATGCATGTGTTCGGTGGTGCTGAGCGCGTCATCGGTGCTAGTCGAGACCCTGATGCTGTTCTTGTGGACAATGGTGATTACCCTCCGACTCCATTGGTGCGGTCTATGCAGGTGATCTTGTAGCCGTCTGGAATGGCTATGGCGATGTCGGGTGCAGAGGAGTCCTTAAACCAGGTCTCTGTCAGGAAGGCGACGTCCGGGGATGTTGTGTCGAGCAGGTCCCAGATCGCAACGGCATGCTTGCGTGCGGAGCGGGTGTTCAGTAGTATGCATCGGAGGTGGTTGGAGGAAAAAATCCAGTCTCATAGCTGTTCTTGACAAACTCCTTGTTTTATCAGATATCACTGATGTCTGTGCTTTGGTTCTTTATCACCTTTTACTGCCATTTAACAACTTGATCCATTTCATTCTCCTGATGCTACTAAGAAGTTTTGGCCTAGGTACCAGTGCTTATCTGGTATCTGTCTTTTCTAACTGGTGAGGGGTTAGTCCTCTTCCTCTTTCTTTTGTATTGGTGATTGAGTACTTTATAGCTCATGGGATCTTTTGACACTGAAAGACAGATAACCATCAGATGAAGTTGCGCTTTTTTTACCCAGAGTACATCTAGTAGTACTGTCAGAAGACCTGCTTAGAGAACTTTACAAAAATATGGTATTGATAGGACCAAAAATGATTATGGCAATAAACTTCATGGCATATTAACTAATCTTTTGACCAATGCAGGGCAGCAAGCAAAGTTGCTGCGCTGTGTTACATGAAAGGGAGATAGCAGAAAAGCTCCTTATAGAAATGCTCCATATTTACAAAGATATGGAATATTTCTGCTCTCTCCCTGCTCTGGTGCATTGTGTGCTGCTAGTGCCAACACATGTAGCTTGAACCATTGTGCAATGATGCCTGCATTGCAGGAAAGATTGATTGTGTGACATCTCTTGTGCGAAAACAATGCTTAGAGGCATTTTCCTCTGTCTATGTGTGCTGCAGAATGCAGCACATGTGGAAAGAGGAAATAAAGAGGAGAAATAAAGATATTTATTCTCGTTGTGCCTCACTGAAGAAGGCATAGCTTTTCGATGCATTCCCAGGTTTGCTAGCTTTAGTAAATATGAAAATGTGCCAAAATACAGGGGTGGATGCATGTAAACACTCATGCCCCATCTATGGAACGCTCTCCAATTGGAATGGTAAGTAATGTAGTGCATGCAGCTGCATTGCATCACATTTCCTTACAAAGCTAAGACTACACAAATCGGGCCTTGCATGGTTATGTACATTTTAAATAAGCCTTTGTGTTGCCCTGCGTTGCCATGCATGACGCAGGCAAAATATTACTTAATCTATTTTTTGGAATTTGGAATTTGGAAGTGGATTTGTAGAGCGCATAGCTACCCTTGGGCATCCCAGCGCTGAGAGGACCTAGTTTTTCCATGTGGAGGCCAGAAAACAGGGAGGTTTAGGGGAAGAGCCAAGTTTTTAATTGTTTTCGGAAGGAGAGTAGGTTATGATCTCTCCTCATGGCTAGTGGGAGGGTGTTCCAGAGCTTTGGCGCGTTGTAGGCGAACATGCGGCCGCCAGCTCTTGCCTTTTTTATTCTTGGGATGGAAGCCAGGGCAAGTGTATCAGATCTTAGATGTTTGGTAGACTGGTGTGGTTTCATCAGGGATCTGAGTATTGGAGGGCCCTTATCGTGCAAGATTTTGTGCGATATGCAGAGCGTCTTGAAAGTGATGCGCTCCTTCACTGGGAGCCAGTGTAGGCTTTTGAGGGCTGGTTTCGCCGAGCTCCGTGCTTTGGTTCCTGTAAGGACTCTAGCTGCGGCGTTTTGGGCCACCTGTAGTTTCTGAATGACTGATGCAGGGGCTCCCAGGTACAAGACGTTACCGTAGTCTAACCTTGAGTTAACCAGTCCCTGCATCAGTAGCTTCCTGGACTGGAAGGGAATCAGGTGGAGGATCTTTCGGGCCATACGAATTAAGCCGAAGCAGGTCCCTGAGGTTTTTCTGGCCTGGGTTTTAAAATTAAGGTCCTGGTCGAGCCAGATGCCTGGGCTTTTGACCTCGGTTTTAGGGGTTGGGTAGGTACCCATGCAAGGTGGCCAGGAAAGATTTGTGGGTAGTTTGTTCTGGTTGCCTAGGAAAAGGATCTCCGATTTATCGCCGTTGAGCTTGAGTCTTGAGTCAGACATCCATTGTAAGATACCTTCGAGACATCTGGCGAGATTTTCTAGGCTAGTGTTTGATTGATTGATGGACACCACCAGCTGAGTGTCGTCAGCGTACATCACTGTCTTGACGCCAAAAGGAGTGATAACGTCTTTGAGGGGGGACATATAAACATTAAAAATTGTGGGGCTCCGGAGGAGCCCTGGGGGACCCCACACTGCATGGTCAAGGCTTTAGACGTGAAGAAACCATCAGACACCTGAAAGGATCTACCCTCAAGAAAGGATTTAATCCAGGCAAGGGCTGAGTCGGTGATTCCCACTCGACTTAGCCGGTGGACCAAGATGGTGTGGTCCACCGTGTCGAAGGCGGCACTTAGATCGAGGAGGATCACTGCCACTGATCCTCCTGCATCTATGATGGCTCTCGCCTCTTCGACAACTGCTAGTAGGGCGGCTTTGGTGCCTTGCCCCGGTCTGAAGCCGGTCTGGGAGTCATGTAGTAAGTGATTTGACTCCAGAAAGGTGGATAGCTGCTGGTTAGCTATTCGTTCGGCCACTTTGCTGATCCCTGTGAGGAGCGAAATGGGCCTGAAGTTGGAGGGGTCCGTGGGGTCTAGGTGAGGTTTTTTCAGGAGGGCTTTGACGGTAGCCTTCTTCCAATTGGCTGGGACGGTGCCCTTCCTAAAGGAGGCATTTATGAGATTGGTGAAGGGTTGAGCTACCATGGGGGCGACCAGTTTTAGCTTGCTGATGGGAGCAGGGTCAGATGGCGAGCCACTTTTTACAGTTTGCAGGGTGTCTAAAAACGTCTCCGTGGAGATCTGGTCAAAGGCTCGTAGGTAAGGAGCCTCAGGATGAAGGGGAAGTGAGGTGGTGTGGAGAGGGACAGAGGGTAAAGGGAGTGAAGTAAGTATTTTGTCGAATTTTTGCGGAGAAGAAATTGGCCATTTGATTACATCTAGCACCCTCAGGGTCTGGAGGGGAGGGAGGGTCCTGGAGTTTTGTAAGGAGACGTACTATGCGGTATGTTTCCTTCGCGGAGTTGGCCGCTGCTGCAATCTTTCCTTCGAAGAAGGTGGCTTGAGTAGTTTTTATGGAGTTCTTATAGAGCTTGATGGCGGCTCTGTATTCACTTTTGGAAGCTGTTGACCAGGTTTTCCTCCATGCGCGTTCGAGTTTTTTGCAACTCTTTTTCAGATTGCGAAGTTCCTGGGTGAACCAGGGAGATTTGGCCGTTTTATTCCTGCTGGGCAGTTGTTTGAGTGGCAAGGTGATTTCTAGGGATTGATGGATCCAATCCTGTAGTTGGACGTCTGCGATAGAAGGATCATCGTCCAGGTGAGGTGAGGTGAAGGATAGGGCCTGGGCCCAGGCGTTTTTGTCCAGTTTTTTCCACGGGCGGTCGGGGGGTTGGGGGGGAGGTTTACCGAGGGGTTTGGTTGATAGCTGTAGTTTGAAGGGGACCAAAAAGTGGTCTGACCAAGGAAGGGGAATGGGGGGTTGAGTTGAAAGACGCGGGAGGTTGGAGAAAACGGGATCCAACAGATGCCCTTTGATGTGAGTAGGAAGGTTATTAAGCAATTCGAGACTGAGTGAGCCCAAATCTGCTTTGAGGTCCATCGCCGGTTTGCTGGAGGAGTCATCGAGGTGGAGATTTAGATCTCCCAGTATCGTGAAATTCGGTGATAGACACGCAAGGGAGGAGACAGAATCAATGAGTGACTCATTAAAGCATCGAATTGGTCCAGGGGGGCGATATACTAACAGTCCCGAGAGGATGAGCGAGGGTGGTCGATTGACGGAGAAGAAAACATTTTCGCAGTCAAGTATAGGACTGTCTTTGAATTGGCATGAGAGGTAGTCTCTATATACGACAGCTATTCCTCCGCCGATACCTTCGGGTCTATTGTGGAACTTAATCAGGTATTCCGGTGGGAGTGATTGAATGATGTCTGGCTCTGAGCCTGCTGTGAGCCATGTTTCCATTAGAAACAGAATTTCTATATCGGAGTCCTTAAGGAGTAAATTAATTTCCGTTTGATGCTTTGGGAGGGATCTGCAGTTTAGCAGGGCCATATTAAGGGTGCTGGGTTTCAGCGGTGGCTCCGGGCTGAAACTGTAAGGGCATTTAAGGCAGCGAGAATGCCCTTCCACGAGTGAGATCGAGTTGCTGCAGGGGGGGTTGGGGGGTTCTAAGTCCAAGCAGGGTATCACTAGAGTATTTGATGGTTGAGTGGGACGAACCAGGGGTCTGGGCTCTGGGCGCGGTCTGGCGCGGACGGGCGCAGACGGGCTTGCCTTAGGCGCGCCTTCGGCGTGCAAACGGCGCTCCCGCTGCGCTCGTCCGCTGCGCGTCCGGTATGAGCACATTTTAGTAGTGTTGGGGGGCGTGGCCAGCGAAGTGGGCGTGGCCTGAGTGCTCGACCAGGTGGCGGCAATTAGGCAGGTTTCCCTACGTCAGCGCTAAGGTCCGCTGCGTGGGAGTGCTCAGGGGGAGAGGCGAGTGAGTTTAAAAACACAATATCACAAGAAATTCAAAGTTTTAACCCCATGGCTGCTAGGCGTTTTCCCGTCCTGCGCTGGGTTTTATTGTTTTATATTGTTTTATGACGAGCTGGCCTTGTCATCCGCGCACGGCAGGTAAGCGCCATGACGAGCCCAGCTCGTCATTAGCCTCGAAGGGGTTAAAAAGATGCACAAGCAATCTCCCGGCTTCCGCCTCAGGAGTAAACAAACAGTCCTCTGGGCGCGTTATTAGTCAGCGCGCCTTTTGTACTGGATGCGGGGGGCGTGGCCAGCGAAGTGGGCGTGGCCTGAGTGCTCGACCAGGTGGCGGCAATTAGGCAGGTTTCCCTACATCAGCGCTAAGGTCCGCTGCGTGGGAGTGCTCAGGGGGAGAGGCGAGTGAGTTTAAAAACACAATATCACAAGAAATTCAAAGTTTTAAAAAGATGCACAAGCAATCTCCCGGCTTCCGCCTCAGGAGTAAACAACCAGTCCTCTGGGCGCGTTATTAGTCAGCGCGCCTTTTGTACTGGATGCGGGGGGCATGGCCAGCGAAGTGGGCGTGGCCTGAGTGCTCGACCAGGTGGCGGCAATTAGGCAGGTTTCCCTACGTCAGCGCTAAGGTCCGCTGCGTGGGAGTGCTCAGGGGGAGAGGCGAGTGAGTTTAAAGACACAATATCACAAGAAATTCAAAGTTTTAAAAAGATGCACAAGCAATCTCCCGGCTTCCGCCTCAGGAGTAAACAAACAGTCCTCTGGGAGTCTAGGCATACATTTGACCTTCCAGAAATGCACTCTTTCTTCTTCAATCAGTTTTGTATGTGGCATCAAGTCTCATTGATGGTACTTTAAAATGTAATAGAGTTACTCCATTGCTTTGCTCTTTTCAGTTTCTCTTGGTACATGCCCATATCGCATTCAAGAGTGTGAACCTTTTGCAATATTCCCTGAATGTATTGCTTCTAGCATGTCTACCAAGTGTCACACATCACATGTGACACTAAGGTAAATTGGACATATCCTTTGCACTGCACCAGAGTAGTCTCTTACTCACATACATGTTGCTTGAGTTAGAAATCCTTTAAAAACAGAAGACAAGAGGTGTTTGGCAAAACAGGAACAGTTACAGGCACGAAGTCTGAGGACTGTCTCAATTTACAATCGTTATATGTCCTTTTATACAAAACACAACAGATTACAAACGTTTCTGGCGTACCATATATGGTGAGCATATATGGCGAGGAATGTTGGTTGCTACCTTTGGAGTCATAAATTAGTGGTCTACTGGTTACCAAAGGTTGGTCTCGACCTCAGATCGATGATGTGTGGCCAGTGGATAATGTGTCCCGATGTTCATCATGGGGAGTGTGTGATCATTCACTACATGTGCTCGGTCCTGATTGGCTATGTGTTCCTAACTCATGTGGTATCTGACTTTTTACTGTGTTTTTAGGAGCGCACGTACCCCCTCAAGCCGTGTGTGCTTTATTGGGTCAATCTCCCCTGACAATTGTAATGTTGCTGCGCCTATCTGTGGGATCGATCAAGAGTTTCCTGCCTGAGTGTTCGCCTGCCAGCTATGCAACCTCACACCTGTGACCTTTCAGTCAGTAATCCCAGGTCTATGTTTCAGGGCCTGCTTGACTACATATTTGTGAGTCGAGGTTGATGTGGAGTTCAGCACTGGAAATTCGATTATGAAGGACAAGGGGCCATTTGTATGACCCTATTTTGCATGAGCAAACAAGTTTGCAACCCGTTTGCACATCCTAAATACAATAGGGCAATGTACAAACCCTATTTAGCGAGTCACCATTTTTTGGAGACTCGCTAAGTAGGATTTGCGACTCGCTATTATGGAGGGGAGTTCCAAGGTGGTCCCTTTATAATAGCGACTTGCTTCCCTATGTAAAAATGTTTTGTAACCGAAACTGCCCTTAAGAAATGAAGCGAAAAAGTTTTCTTTTTTTAAATGCAGCCCGTTTTCCTCTAAAGGAAAATGGGCTGCATTTAAACAAAAACTGCTTTATTTAAAAGCAGTCCCAGACAGGGAGGTCTGCTGAGCCCAGCAGGCCACCATACCTGGGAGGGCCATCCATTCCCAATGGAGTCGCAAATTGCCGGTGCCTCATGAATATTGATGAGGCATGCAATTTGCGACCCCACTGGTAATCGCAAAAAGTGTCTCTGACACTGTTGTACATAGCATTTTGCGACTCGCAAATTGTGACTCGCAATTGAGCGCTATTTGAAACTCGCAAAATGCTATGATCATACAACTGGCCCAAGATTTCATTTTTATCGGTGAACGCATCGATTTCCATATTAACATTCCCCCCCTTTAGTTGATTTTTCAACTACACTACATAACTCATGCATTTGTACAGTTACTTTATTTGGGCCCTGTTGCTCCTTATGCTCGCTTTTGACAATAGCTACCTTTATATTCATTCTTCCTAGTTTGAAGACTGCTTTTTTACAGCAGGTGATCCCCAATTGTATAACCATGCATACCAATAGCAACATAATGATAACTGGCAACAATGATTTACATAAACCGGATATCCATCATGGGAGCCAGGAGAAACTGTTTGAAAACCACTCTTGCTCAGTGGCACCTCCCTCTTCATGGATGTTAATTTGTAAATTGTGCCATGCTTGACTGGCAACGGTCAATGTTCCATTGTCCATGTCATTCCAGGGGATGACCCTGCAGCAACCCGCTTTGATCTTGGCACAGACCCCTCCCTCTATTCCGTTCATTAAGTCCAGTACATTACGGTGCTGCATTACTATGAGGCAAATTGCTCACATTTTTTCTTTGACAGAATTTAGGCCAAGCTCAGTGTTGTTCATCATTTTGAGCACTTTCCATCGGGTGATTTGTAACTAGAGGGCATTTGCTTTTTTCTGCAGGGTGTAGAAGGATATCGACTCTCTCTTGCCCCCACATGTACTTCCATGAATGTCTTTAAACTGTGCCAAGTCAAAGTAGGCTGCAAATCTCCTTTCATAAGCTTGGTCTTTTTCCTTAACTGGTACAAGTCTGATGCCTCTTCACAAGGAATCACCAGGGTCGGGGTTTGCATGGGTATCAGGGAACACAGTGCCCTCCATCCCGGAGCAATCTCAGTGTAGGCATGCTGACCGCATTGCTAGTAGTAATCCATCAGCATGGAGGTGCCCTGTTGCATATCTGGAATATATAATATCACTCCCCAGTTCGCATTTGTGCCCATCGGAAGCGTTCTTTTTCCTCTGAGACATAAGCAACACAGTGTAAGCTTCTCTGCAATCAGGGGTTGCTCTTTCCCTTCTAACCAAGTGTACCCACCCACCTCAGTGTCCCAAATGTCCTGACATGGTGTAGTCATACTTTCATTAATCCCTCCCCATATGACCCATTCACCTTTTTATCCCCGAGCTGGAAGGCACTACATCGGAATTCCATGTCAGGAGATCACTTATTGTTAAGGAAGATCGCCCCGGTTACACTAAGAGCTACTCTCAATCCAAAGATGAACATTGGAGCAGACATGTTTGTGCACTGAGTTGAGGGATATAATTGTGGCTTTAGCAGGAGTTCTATGGGTGTCACTAATTTATAACAAACACTTCTTGCCCGGTGCGGGCACAAGAGTGCAGTTGCAGTGCAGCCCCTTTCCAAGACTATTTTCCTGCTAGGGGCTACCTGTTTTTGACATTGCCCCTGGTTGCATTCGCTATGAGTTGTGTTATTCCCTTGTGGCCTCAGATACCTGGCTTTGGCTGATTTCAACCCCTCCTTTTTATCTGCCATTTTTGGGTTAACTTTGTGTGGTTTTCCGTTTAGTTTTGGGCATTTCCTTGAGTTGCATCACTCATTGACCCTTGCCCCATAGAGAGATGGTCAGAAGCTGCTCTGTGGTTCTCCCCCACACCCCTATACCACCCATGTGGGGTCGGCAGTCAGAGCCAACTGTTTTCTGGATGGTGCCTGAAAGGTTTGTACATCGTGAGTGGAATATGCTTGGAATGGAGGTGCCCTTGGAAGGGAAGCTCTCAGTGCCCTGCGTTCCACCTGGAGTAGGACTAGAGGCTCAGAAGCCTCAGTCTCTGGCACCCCCTCTACTTCAGACCAAACCCCACTTTCTATCAGCGTTTCGGTTGGGCCCTGTGTCCCTAACTTTTGAGTGTGCTCTCTTGAGCTCCTCAGACTAGATACAGTTTTTAATTGCCCAATGACATTGGTGCTCATCTTACCAATCTCCGAGAGAGTGAAAGGTTGGGTGAATCCCCAACTGGAGTCTCGAACTCATGGTCACCCAGAAGTAGGCTGACCAGATTTATAATGGCAAAAAAACGGGACACCTCACAAAAATAGAGGTAGGACTACAATTTCACATCGCAAAAGAGCACAGGGCTAGCACAGACCCCCACAATCATGGGTGCTGATTAAATTGATTTCTGAAAAAGACTGGTACCTATTCCTGCGCTGACACTAGTAAAAGCTAGTTCAATGAAGCCTTTCCAAAAACCTGGGAAAAGCTGCTGTGACAGATTACCAAAAAAAAGACTGTCCTGGCAAATCTGAGACATCTGGTCACCCTACACCAGGGCCTCTAAGCCTATTGAGTCTGTGGAGTCTGTGGAGTTTTAGGGTCGTACTATCCCAGGTGCAAGAAGAACATTGATTCCCGTCACTGAGGATGGCTTAGTTCATAAGCGAAAGGAAGGCCTCCATGGATTCGGAGACTTCTAGCTCACTTGAAGGAAATGTCAAGTTTGGGCATGATGCCGAAACAAATGGGGACCTTTTGGCTTTGTGATTAGAATGCATCCCATTATTCTTTGGCTGCAGGACCTTGGTGTCTGCTTTTTAAACAGTTTTCTTTCCCGCCCACTCGCCAGACTGCCCTGCCCCTGGGGTGCGGCCAGTGAACCCGCCCTGGGTGATCAGCAGCAGAGTGGTGCCTAATTTCCATAGGTGCTTTAAGCAACCTGATCATTCTGTGCTCCCACGAAATCACCTTCGATGCCAAACTTACTGGGTCATTAGGATGGAGGATTTTCCGCATCCTCTGGGCCGGCGGAAGCCACCGCCGGCCCGGAGGATGCGGAAAATCCTCTGCGGACCCACCAGGACCCACCGCCACATTAGGATGGCTGGCGGGTCATGGTTTAGGTCCGCAGCTTTTCCGCCGCGGCTGGCTTACAACCGCGGCGGAAAAGCACTAAAATGGTGAAGGTGTCTCTTAGACACCGTCAGCCAGATTAGGATGTGCTTGGGAACATGCTTTTCCGCGGCGGCTTTTCCGCCGTGGAAAAGCATGTGTAACTGCACTGCAGGGGCCCGTTGCGGGCCCCCTAGGTGTAGTGGGGGGTGGGGGGTGCACATGGGGGGTACCTATGGTACCCCCCTGCATTTGCGTGCACAATGCAGCAGGCACCGCGCGGTGCCTGCCGCTTTGTGCACGCAAATGCTGTGCATGCATTTTTGACATTGCTGCGGGTGCAGCTTGAAGCTCCACCCGCAGCAATGTTGAAAATAGAGGATGTGACCGCCACCCTGGCGGTCACATCCTAATCTGCACAGAGGGAACGCCGCAGCCCATGCGGACGTTCCCTCATGCTCTGGGGTCGCGGACGGACTCAAGTCCGTCCGCGATCCTAATGACCCCTATAGTGTGGACACCTGATCGACACAGACCACAGCAACCCTGAATTACTGGAAGCAAGTAAAAAAATGTGCGGACCCCCTTAATGTTGTCTCTTCATACTTTCTTTCCTGATACAATTTATAGGAAAAAAGGGGACGGGGATGCTGGTTGTCTTTACTTATAAAGATGACCTACTGGGAGTTAAGTATCTGTAATTATTCTTTCCTGTCTTTGTTTACTGAGGGGGCCTACTATTGTACTGGGAATTTTTGGTTCTGTGGCTGCGTGAAGGCACTACCTCCCCACATTGTCACCCCTCCTTGCAGGGGTTGTGGCCCGGTTCCCTGTTGTGTTGGTTTCCCTATCTGTGGTTGTTGCTGCCACATGCTCACCCAATTACTTGATCCCTGCTGTGGGTGTGTGGCGAACGCCTGACCTCTCTGCGACTGAGTGTGTGGTACGTTCTGATTACCCTGTGATCGGTACTGAGGAGGGACGTTAATCATGTCCTGTTGCGTGGGGTTTTGTGACCGCTGGCCCTGGTTCACTAACCTCTGCTGCTTTTGATGCTCATGGTATGCCTTTGTCCGGCATGCCTCTACCAGGTTACCCTGCCTACGACAATAGTAGCACTCTCTAGTGTCTGATTGCAGTCAGCCTCCCTGGCCTCCACTACCGTAACCAGTTAGTATTCCTGGACTACCTAATTGGAACCCTCTAAAATCCTGAGGTAGAGCCCCCATTGTGACTGGTGCCATCTGCACAGCTTCTGCCATCGCTAGTCCCTCAAGGGCAGTTTTTTTCAATTTATGCGGCATTGACTTTGAAGTGTCTCTTTAGGTCTGCTCCTGCTTCTCTCTACCATTTTCTTGCTTTTACTTATGGTAGTAGAGTATGTGAGCTTATATTTCCTGCCAGGGTTTGGTATTTAAACCAACTATGCTGTCCAGCCCCCTCTGTATCTCGGTGGGAAATCCTTTCTTCAAAATGTTATAGAAAAATCTGACAGGTGGGCCCTTGTTAGTCCATGGTTGTCCAGTTTCCTGTCCCCATCTTTCCCTCATTCTATTTAGGAAATTATTTATGTCTTCCTCTGGATTTATGGTCTCCGCCACTACATCTAGGCAGTCAAGGAATATTTCTGTTAAGGTTGTCCAGATTAGGTGCTTATGCGTATTAAACGCCTCACCTGTCATGCTGGGCATTTTTTAGCATGATTGCTTAATTTTTATCGAGCAATGCATCGGTTTCAATATTAACACAAACTTTCCTTGTTGTCAGAGCTGACTCTGTCTAGGTGTGACTTGGGTAGGGGCTGCCCTTTCAATAAAGGTAAGCCAATTGCCCTGTGATGGATGGGGCTCTAATAAGAGGAACGACCTTTGGAAACTCAGCAGCCCCTCACCTCTGACTGAAAGAGGAGAAACATTAAGTGAGCCTGAAGAAATCAAGAAACCTTCCTAGGGGTCCCACTGATACTTGGTCCTTTTAAACCAACAAAGAAAACATTGGTACAGAAGCTGAAATATAAAAGTTACATCTTCATTAACCTCAAATGAGTCAGACTACGTCACACAGAAGCCTTAGCAACTGAATGAGGCAGTCTAAGGAGTACTGGGACCTTATATATGCTTAGGGTTACATAGTCAGTATAAGACCAGGGGCAGTCCTGGCTCATGCAAGCATGCAAAATGACTAATATGGACATGCAAGATCTGCTTGCTCAATAAAGTGGGAGGAGCTAACAGTGGCTGTTTTTGGCAAACACATCCTGACATTTACATACTAGGAATAGTTGCAAGGACAGCTAGAAGCTCAACTGAGCATGTGCGAAGGTGGGTGATGCTGAATATAGTTCGTTTCTAGGCAGATTACAAGAGCAGTCAACACTGAGGGAGGACCGAGCACATGGTGAGCACGTGGCAGCACATGGCAAACTAAAATGGCTGTAATGTCTGAAAAGGATGGATATAGCGCACATCTTAGGTTTTTCAAGATTTAGATGATTAACCAAACAATGTTTACAAGTTAGATGGGTGCACCCTGGGGTGACGTTTCCGTCCCAGAACGTCTTTGAATTCAATGATACATTAGTGCTTCCATAAAGCCTGGTCGCATCCCCCTGTGAGGCACTCCTGAAACGGGTAGTCTTTTAGTTATCAATTGGTATGTCAAAAATAATGTTCATACAAAATGTTGCGTAAAGTTCTTAGTTTGAATTTTATTCATTCATGTAGAGTTTTCATTTTGATTGAAGCAGTGAAATAAACTAATTTTTTCGTTTTTGGAATATCTTTAACTTTGTCTCCAATGCATTTCGAGCACAAATTGCTCTCCATCAGGGAGAAATTCCTATGGAAAAAGAATGTACGCTAGCTTACTGATACATTACAATGAAGATAAATTAAAGTAAAAGCGAAGATGTAAATACCAGAAATAAATAAAGTGCTGTGGTGGGTCATGCTAGTGTCACATGCTTTAGTGCAGGTTAGTGAGTGTAGAACTTGTCAGACGCGTGCTTAATACTCACAAGTATGTGAACGGGGCTGATACCTCCAGGCAAAGTTCTGCGAAAAAAGGTCCAAAACGAATAAGGTTAAAGTCACCCGTAGGGACAGGTTTACTCAAACAGTCTCATGACATGCTGCCACTGTTGTCAGTAACGTTCATGCACTGTGCGTTAACCTCTTCGCCGCTAATGACAAGGGTAACTCGTCATGGACTTTCCATTGATTTCAATGGAAATTATATGAGCAGAAGAGTAATGCCTTAGCAGTAAAGGGGTTAATGAACTCTATGCGCTAAGATAACCTTGAGGTTTAACACGCTCTCCCATAGACAGCGGAGGGTTTTCGACATACTTAAAGGTTAACTTACATTGAAAAACGGGTCTCAAACTCTGTATGGTCCGACGGTGTTTTAAACAAGTGTTTGTTAGTCTATAAGTTGTAGCGTGTCACTTGGCGTATTAGGTAAACAATGAAGATGGACTAGTTCTCAGAAAGAGAACGGCAGACATGTTGGAGTGTGTGAACGCGATAACCTTATGGAACTAAAGGGGTGTAATATAGGACACGATCTAAAAAGTGTAAATCAAATACATCTAACCATACTAAGAGTGCTAACAATGCAAAGAAAGGATAACAAATGAATAATAATGTATACATCATGGAGTGCAGAACAGCTATACAGAGAACTAATGTGAAGCATCTTGGAACATTTCAATCGTGCAAAACCAATGATGCCTGGTACTAAAGGTAACAGGTTTATTCCACTCTTTCATTCAGTCCAAATGGTTTCTGTGATTGTAGCTACACCATCCAGTAGTTTTCCATTCGTAACAGTTGTTTATTGTTGTCACGACCTTCAATTTTGTCTATTTTTTGAAGTACCATGAATTTTAGTTGTGAAATGTTATGATGTTGTTCCATGAAGTGGACGGCCACTGTAGACTTAGTGTTTTGGGTTCCAATATTAAATTTCTGCTCATTAATCCTCAGACGTATTTTTCTTTCCGTCTTCCCTACATAAACTTTGCCGCAGGGGCACTTTAGTAAAAGTAAATACACAACATTTGATGTTTCACAAGTAGCTGTAACTCTTACTTTGATTTTATTACCTTTCATAGGAGGATTTATGATCGTGCCTTGAATGATATTGTTGCAATTTTGACAGTTAAAGCATGGCTTGGTACCACTGTATGTTAAAGGGAGTGGTTGTTTTTGTTTCAAAATTTCCCCCAAATTTTTATGGCGAGTGTATGCAAATATGGGAAATTGTAAGAACGATTCTTTGAAGTCTGGCTCCATAGTTAATATCGGCCAATGTTTCCGAATAATTTTTTTGAATTTGTTACTGGAAGTTGAAAATTTAGAAACAACCACAATTCTGGTGTTTCCTTTCTTTGCTATTTGTGTCAATGCTTTTTCACGTGAGATAGATGCACATTTATTGATAGCTTTGTCTATGGTTTGTTCCGGGTAATCTCGGTCTTTAAATCTTTCAGCCATCTCATGGACTCTAATATTGGACAATATTGGGTCCGATACTATACGTTTGATTCTCAACATTTGAGATGTTGGAAGATGTTCTTTGAGTGAAGATTGGTGGTGACTTGAAAATTGCAGCAGATTATTTTTATCAGTTTTTTTTCTGTAAATATCAGTCTCCAAAGTAGTATCAGTTTTTTGAATCAATACATCCAAGAAAGTAATATTAGTGTCCGATGTTACACTAGTGAATTGTAGGTGTTCATTGAACATGTTCCAGGATTCTAGCACCTTTTCAGCTTCCTCCTTTGGACCATTCCACAGCATAAAGATATCGTCTATATAGCAATGATATGCAATAATTCGATGTTTCCAGTCTTGATTCGACAAAATGTGTGCGCTCTCAAATTTTTCCATCACCAAATTCGCGTATGCAGGCGCCATACAGTTTCCCATAGACGTCCCGCTAACTTGGAGGAACCAGTCCTCCTTCCATTGAAAGTAGCTTTGGTACAATGTGAAGTGTACCAACTCCATTAAGAATATTTGCATCTGGTTGTCTAGATCCGAGTTGAGAAGGGTTTGTTCAATAGCTTCTAACCCCATGTTGTGGGGAACAGAGGTATATAGTGCTTTAACATCAGCTGTGCATATTATGATGTTGTCACCTTCTTTCCAGGTGATTTCTTGAACTTTCTTGAGAAAATCCGTAGTGTCTTTTATATATGAAGCCATGTTTTTGACACTGGGATGCAGGTATTTATCTATGAATTGGCCCACTGGTTCGTGGATGCTGCCACACGTTGAGACAATTGGTCTAAATGGTGGGTCTGTCATGTTCTTATGTATTTTAGGTACCACGTAAAGAACTGGGCTTTTTGGATGATCTTTCAAAAGGAACTCCTTGGTTTTTTGTTTTATGGTACCCATGTCAAATGCTCTGTCGATAATGACTTTGAGAATTTTCCAGAATTCTTTGGTCGGGTTGTAGTCTAGTTTCATATATGTATTAGTATCCATTACGTGTTCCTTCACCCGTCTCCCGTAGTGTTCAGTATTCAGTACAAACAGGGCTCCCCCTTTATCTGCTTTTTGAAACATTATTTGAGGATGATTCACCAGTTTTTTTAGGATAGACCAATCCTTCTGAGTAAAATTCTTAGGTGTCTTTTTTTTATAGTTGATATGAGCCACGTCTTGTTTGATAAGATTTTCAAAAAGATCTATAGTTTTGTGACTCATTGGTGCCATGTAGGTGCTGGTGTTGCTTAAACCTTTGAGTTCGTCTTCCATTCCGGTGGGTCTTTGATCTTGTATCATGTTATCAAAAAAATTCCTCAATCTTATTTTCCTCATGAATTTAAAAACACTAATTTCTGTTTCCAGTTTGTTGCTGTCAGAGGTAGGTACATATGATGTGCCACATTGAAGTAGTCTAAGTTCTTCTGGTTTTAACACGTAGTCTGAAATATTGACCACTAGGTTTCTTTCGTTTACTTCTTCTTTTCCGGTTTCGAATGAATAGTGCTCCGAATGTTTGGATGCTCTTATTCTTTTTCCCCTCCTGGGTCTTCCACCCGTCCTTGGCCTTTCTCTAAAAAAGATTCAGTCGAAGTAGATTGTTGAGGTGCCAGAAATACAAAATGGCTTTCAGCTCATGCTAACAAATCCGTCCAATATTTAACAGATGATCCTTTCAGCATGAGCTAAAGACATTCCTATGATCCAGTAGGAACATAGAAAATATTTGCATATTAATGTTCATACATTTATCAATATCCTAATTCATTGCTAGGTGGGCATTTTTCCATTCTAAACATTTCATTAAGCGGGTATAAGCAGGAATTCAAAGGGAACGGAGCATCAGGTCATAATTAACATACAGATTGCAGAGAGAGTAATGACCACTATTACAAACAGAATTATCATCTTTCTAGTCCTAAGCAAAAGCAAATCCTAAAATCATCTAGTAAACATTTTTAGGGCTCCTATGCATTGCAGTGACCATCCATTTTAAAATAGCTAACAGGACATCTCTAATAAAAACATTTTCCAATTGACTGGTACATTTTCCTTTTATGTGGGCTAGCACATCAATCATATCTGGGACCAGGAGGACCACACAGGGCCATAGGAATTAGAACGAAGAGCTGCATAGGGCTGCTCCTCCTAAAAAATGGGACGACTAAAGGGGTACATTATTGACAAGAAAAAGAAGAAGTCCTTGGGGAAATTGAAGCCGCTATACAACCAACCAGAGGGGAGTCTTCTCCCTGTGTCCGTTTGAGCCTCACAGGCAGGCTCTTATTGTTTCCACAGTGGAGCTGCACAACTCGCAACTCAAGAATCACAGCCTAGTTTCAAGGAAAAAGTCTCTTCTTTCAGGATAGGACAGTCACCCACCAGGCAAATGCTCTTAGCGATCCTGTCCAGTGTCTCAGGCAGTGCACCAGCCTTCTTCACTTCAATCTAACAGGCATCAGAGACACAGCACCTGTACCCTAATCTCAAGTCCTTCCCTAACTCCTGTATTGCTCTGCTGGCGCACTGCTCATTTGTTGGGGCAAAACATTGCATCTAGTGTGCTCAGGCACCTCTTGACCAACAAACAAAGGAGCAAAATTGTATTCACTTTAGAACCAGGACTCAGAGGCCTGATGCTAGGATCTCTGAAGCTACCCTTGTTTCAAAAGGGGTCACCTCAAGCAAAGCCTCCTCACCATTCTGGTCAGTCTGTGACTCTCAGCTGGGCATCGAATACAATTTCTCCTTTCTGATTTCTGACCCCGTCTTTCGCCCAAGACAGTGGCAGGGGTACACATTTGATTACAGGGCTTCCGCCTTCACTGAGGTCCTAGTTGCCAGCAATGCCTGTGCTGGTTACCTTCACTTTGGCTTCAAGCTAGACTGATGCTGAAGCTGACTCCCCAGGCTGTATCTGATGTCCGGGCCCCTCTGGCAATGGTTGTAAGGCAGCAAATATCTATTGGTGGACAGAACAAAAGGTCTTTAGACAAGGCACAAAAACAGTCTATCAACAGAGAGGATAGTGTTAGAATACTTCCTGGTCTTGGGACGCCCCATATATTAGCAAGGCACCCAAGAACAACATTCATCTTATCTATGAGAGAGTAAAAAAAGCAACAGCCTGGACCTATTGGCAAGTATAAAAGGAACTCTTTGGTGAACTAACAAGATTAATACATCACCCAATCCCAAGCAGCCAAGGAAGTCTGTATTCATTTTCTAAATTGTGAGGAAAAAAAAAACACACAGACATACTCTAAATCCTTACATTGGTGTATTCCTGTGTGCTAATCTGAAAACCCTAAAAAAAAGAAATATTCTACACTTTTGCTCATAAACTTTATATTACTTGTACAGGACTGCAGACACTTCTAAAATGATTCTTCTTAATAAAAGCACCTACATACCTACATTGTACGCTTAGGACCATGCTCTCGTGTTATAGGAGCAACAGGAAAATCTAAAACTGCTAATTTAACAGGGTTTCTTATCTACAAAGCAACATTTTCTTCAAAACATTTTTTTGCTAAGGATCACATGGGCATCTTACCTACGTTCTACTTTTCATGATCCAAACTATGCAACATCAGCTCTAATAAGGACTGCCAGTTTATTTACACGGACTAGCTAATAAAAAACTAGCAATGCCCTTGCAAAACTATGTAGCATGGAATAAAATACAATAATGGTGTTATCACCTAAGAATTTTAGAACAAAAACTACCCACATCTAGCTCCCCTTAAAGATCAAATAAGAGAACGACAAACGAGACTACAGATCCTGTCATAATTTCATCAAACAAGATGGGTAGTAACATAACATATATATTTTATTTATTTTATTAATGCTAACAATGTTTAAAACAGTATTACTGAATAGCCAATTAAGTGTCTCATTGCTATTTCACAGGCAATTTAGACAGGCTAAAAAGAAATTGAGAAAAAGAGAGAGCAACATACATATTACCTAGCCTTAATTTTTTAGATATGCTAGCCTCCTTCCCCCATTTTGACAGTAGGAAACCTAAAACAGGTGTCCCTTCTGTCAACATTATCAACCCCTATTTGTAGAAACTGGCCATAAACAAAGTTATAGGAGGTACATAGCACTTTTGAGGAGGTAAAGAATATGAATACCCACACCCAAATCCTTTTAGCAAATATACAAATGTAACATGAAGGCGAATGAATTCAAACTAAATTCCATTAGCTCAGCCCTAGTAATCACCAAACTAAAAGCATTAGTGCTGTATATATGGCCAAGCTCACATATACAATTGTATTGTGGTATATTCATATGAGGGCATAAAACTTGCTTTTGCCATAAAAAAATAAATAAGCACAACTACTCCTTCTTTCCCAGCGCTGCCATCTTGTCTTTCAAAAAGTTTCAGATGTCAAAATGTCAAAGCAAACTTTACTCTGGTAGCCATGCTATGCTTCTAAATATAGAACTGACATTTAACTCTTCCCAGCTGTCCTATTCTGTGTGCACATTTTCCATGCAGCTTTCCCTATTCAAAGTCACCCTGAAAACAGAAAGCTGACCCAGTACCCTGTTTGTCAGTTTAATAGCTTCTGCTGTTTTAATACATATTTTCAATTGTAAGCAGTGTGCAATATACTTGTCTAACTATATAGTAGTCAGCTATTTGTATTATACCTAAATGTATGCATTTACTGGAGCCTAAGGTACTTTAAAAGCTGCTTTAAATGGAAAAAATGCTCGTTAAATAGTTAATTTTGCCCAATTTCGACTTTGATATTTGGGGCACTTAAAAATGAATATCCTATAATTGTTTTGCATAATATTCATTATCAAAATGTTCTCTAGATAGCCCAGGAGTAAGAAATCAAAAATAATCATATATACCGTTATAAAAATGAGTTTTTTATGCCTGCGCAGAGTGAAATTTCATATGCAAATATGCTCATTATGCGGTACAACACAACTTAAATTTAATTTTAATGCTAGTAGGTCACAGTATGAGTATTTAGCTTTATAAATATTAAAAAACGAATCTAAAAGGACTTATTTTTTTAATAATGTTTCATAATTAATAAAAAAGATTTTTAATAAAACCAATCATTTTTTAAAATTCTACATGAAAAGCAAGCTACATCCCTTGTCTATCATATTTAGATGCATTCACTCACAAGCCTAAGCACAGAAGCCTAACTTAAAACATGAAAAGTTTTACGACACTTTTTTAAAAGGACAGTCATTATTTAACATCAGAACCACGAATATGCTTATAAAGAAAAAGCCTTTAAGAAAGGAAAATCCTTACGTTAAACGTTTTCCTGTTATCCAAAATAATGAACCTGATTTTTGTAACTTTTTAAAACAGCAGTCTGAAATGCAGGATTTTACCCCATGTTTAACTGACAAAATCCTGGCTGATCTGTCTCTCCGTGGCCTGCAATCAAAACAACAGGTGCTGCTAAGTGGCAGTTAAAACACAGCTGGTGGAAAGCTTTTTTCAGTGTTGAAATGTAAGCACAGTGACTGTCTTTTTAAAACTGAGGCATTTCAATGCATGTTCTATAATATGTGTTTAGTTCAGCAAACATTTACTCAGATTAAGTGTTTGCCTCTTAATATCTAATACAATGTATCTAAGAAAAATGCTGTAAGTTTATTTATTTCACAAAACACACAGTTACGTTTTTGAGGCCTATTTTATTTTTATTGAATGTGAATTCTATTTTTATCTTTTAAGCATTGGCAGTTTGTACATGTGCATAATTGCTTACTCTTATCAATTTAATAATAACATACAGTTATTTAGCATATCATATGGTTCATTTCTGGATTTTTATTTAATTTTTATTTAATATTAATTAAATGACATTTTGCATAACAGACTGATGACAGCAAGAAAAAACACAAACACACATGTTGAGCTCATTCCAGACATATAGAGAAGGGGTCATACACTCAGAATCAAATAATACAGCGCGCTTAAGGCTAGCAATCCTTACACAAAGAGCGCAATTGCTATTTACTCACAGAAGTTGCAATGTAAAACTATGAACCACATAGACATTTAAACACGCATTTAACCCACATATCCACGCTTAATACAGAAACAAAGGGCAGCCCACAGACTGTATTTAAATCAAACCATTTGTAAATACTAGTTGTAAGTCATATTTACAAGAAGCTCTTCTCAATAGTGTTCCAAAAGACTTCAAAAACAGCCTAACAGACTGTTTTATTTCCCAGAAGCCAAAATACACTCAATTCACTAGCTTTGGCTGGCAAGACACCAGAAAATCGCTCTGCACATCTCCATTGATAAAATTGCGCAGAAAAAGGATCCTTGTTTGTATTCTGTCCATATTTGAATTCTACGGGGATACAGATTCACCAAGGAAGAAATATGTTTTTATACCTAAGCCTATCTAGCTATTCCCTCAAGGGAGCCGACTAATTTTATTCACATCTCAATATGGTACCTCCAAAAAGCAACACATTCTTCGATGTGTGCTTGAAACAGGCATGCCAAAAATATTGCAAAATATGCAAATAATATAATCATAGTAGTGCTTAACCCCTCCCATGCTGGTGTCGAACCCCAGCCGTCACGCCCCGCTGTGGGCGTGTGCTGATGACGGCTGGGGTTCGTCACGGCCCGCCCTGTTCTTTTGTTTACCGCACAGCGGTAAAATCGCAGCGAAAGGGTTAAGGTACTCTTCGTACGTTGCGCCGTTCAAACAAAGTCAAACAGACAAAAATCTCCTCATTACCTGCCTACATAAATTTCAATTTACATATTACATACATACTAATCAAAAGTTGGCCAACGCAAATCTAAGCCACAGTAAGTGTTAATAAACTACCTAACCAATCAAAGGCATCAAAACCAACAGCAGGTGCTGCAGAACGACTCTTTCCAAACACATGGTTGTCCAAATTCTAACTCCTAAGTTCTGAATGACCTAACAGTCTTTTTTAGAATACTCACCCCAAAAAGGTTCTCAGTCAGGGGTGACATCATGTGGAGGATCAAAATCAGGAAGATCAGAAATATACTGGGCTGCAGAGACAGAGAATCCCCAGAACCTCCTTAGTAGAATCTTGTCCTGTCCTCCTCAGTAGATTTCTGTCTCCTGACAAGATCACTCCCTCAGATAGCCACTTCTCTGATGAGGTCCACGTTGGAGCGCCATTTGAAGAAATCAAGATACCTTCCTACGGGTCCCACTGATACTTGGTCATTTTAAACCAACAAAGAAGAAATTGGCACAGAAGCTGAAATATAAAAGTTACATCTTTATTAACCTCAAATGAGTCAGACTACGTCACACAGAAGCCTTAGCAACTGAATGAGGCAGTCTAAGGAGTACAGAAAACTGGGGCCTTATATATGCTTAGGGTCACATAGTCAGTATAAGACCAAGGGGGAGCCCTGGCTCATGCAAGCATGCAAAATGACTAATATGGACATACAAGATCTGCTTGCTCAACAAAGTGGGAGGAGCTAACAGTGGCTGTTTTTGGCAAACACATCCTGACATTTACATATTAGGAACAGTTGCAATGACAGCTACAAGCTCAACTGAGCATGTGCGAAGGTGGAAGATGCTGAATATAGTTCGTTTCTAGGCAGATTACAAGTGCAGTCAACACTGAGGGAGGACAGAGCACATGGTGAGCAGGTGGCAGCACATGGCAAACTAAAATGGCTGCCAGAAATACAAAATGGCTTTCAGCTCATGCTAACAAATCCGTCCAATATTTAACAAGGCCGACATGGAACATTTGCTGGTTTACGGAGGTTGTCTGGGATCAGCTACACTCTAAATTATCCTTTAATGGCCTACTCACTTTTGGGAAATATTTAAAACCAATTTATTTTTACATTCCTGCTATAAAATACTGCTGGGCTGCTCCTTCTCACCCTGTGATAATGTACCATAAAGAAACTCCCCAGAGTGTTATAGTATAACATTTCTATTAGATTACAAGGATGTGGGTGCTCCTATGTTACAAGTCCAATTTACGGGTAGAGGTTCAGAATCTGCTCCACCCAGAGCCGAGATCTCAGTACTGGTTCATACAAGATTAGGAAGTTGTCGATCATCCAGTTGGTTATATGGACTAGACATGCAGAATTGTCAACCTGCTCTTTTGGACTATTTTCAAACTGGAAATGGATTTGAATATTGTCCACATACATTTGGAGTTTCACTGATATGAGTTGTGAGGTAGTATTGAATTATTGTAATGACTTTTGTGCTATTAACCTGGCAAATTTAGCTGCAAACCTAAGGGAGTTTGGATTCATGGCTCTTGTAAATACACACTCTGTTTCATCAAAAACATTACTATCTCACTTGAATCTATCTGTGCAATGGTGTTCCTATCAGGCAACAGGTCAAGTGTTAGATCTTCTTTTTAACTCATTAGGTCTTATAGGATAGGGCTCCTCCCTATGCATGGTCATGCATGTTTGCCAATCAAGTCCATAAGAGCACCATTCTAAAGCACCTAGCAATCTTATAAAATTTCATATGTGAAGCATGTCAAAAGGGAACATATTTCCATAGGTTTTCTTTCACACAGTTTAACTGAAAGCATCTTTGGCAGTTCCTGCTGATATATGGCAAGATAAAAAACTTGAGCAAAACCATGTTGTCCAAAAAGAAGGACTCAAAGCAGCTCAGTGTGAAGGGAGTATGAGACATACAAATGTCAGAAACTTGAAGGTGACTGGCCATCCAATTCTTGGGATAGTCGGTCTGAGATTGATAATAACCTTGAAATCCACGTATGCTTGCTTTGATGCTCACTGATGGCAGTATGAGCAACCTTTGGTTTTCATTCTCATCAAGAAGTGTTCACTGTAGTTGTATAAGATACAGGTCTACAGACGTGGTAAACATCATTCATACAGATTGTAATGCTGAGATGCTTCTGGAGTGGTCATCCTGTATTTAGATACAGATCATCTGCCCTCCCCATTCATTTGTAATTTTTGTTCATCTTCATCATAATGTCATGAATATTTTTTTTTTTTAATTGTATCGCATCTACCATGCTGGGTAGAACACTTAACTAACACAAGAGGGTGTTGTAATGTTGTTCTGTATAGAACCTTATAGGTGTGACATGAAAGAGAACTGTGGGGAAGGATTCTACCGGAGCCAGTTAGAGCTACTCCTGCCTGCCGTAGTGATTGGTGGTTTTCTATTGGAACTTATGGTTAATAAACTCCTTGGATTTTTCACTTTGTGATCGGGTTTTTCTTTAAAACAGAGACTCAGAGACAGAAGCAGCTGCAAATCACTGATGCATGTCCTTGCAAGTTGTAAAAATCCCCTCTTTCACCTCCTTTGCCGTACATTGCAATTTGCTAATTCATTTGCGAATCGTAATGTCACTTTACTCCATTGCAATTTGGGTTATTGCATTTGCACAGTCTACCAATTAGTGCAGCATAGCCCTTGCTAGCTCGTATATCTCATTGCCATCTGGGCCATGATGCAGTGTCAAGTGCAGCACTCTGTTGCATGTGTTTGACAATGTTAATATGCATCACATGCCTAAGTGATTGCTAACATTGTTGCTGTTTGTGAGTTAAATGTGGTATTGCCTGTCTTCACTTAGGGGCCCATTAGGATGGCGGGCGGATACCCACCGCCGGCCTGGCGGGGGCGATCCGCCCGCCATCCTTGATGCAATGACCCCCCGCCATATGAACAAGGCTGGGGGGTCCGTGGCGGATGGAAAGGTCGTCCTCCGCTTCTCCCCCCCCCCCCCCCCCCCCGGTCGCCTTGCGACCAGGGTGGAGAAGGGTTTATATGGTGGCGGTGTCTATCAGACACCACCAGCCATATAAGGATGGGCATTTTTTCTTTACTTTGGGGGCCCGTTGCAGGCCCCCATGGTGAAGGCGAGGTGTGATACCCCCCTGCATTTGCATACACAATGCGGCAGGCACTGCGCGGTGCCTGCCACTTTGTGTATGTAAATGCAAAACATGCATTTCTAACATTGCGGAGTGTGCAGGCGTAAACACCGCCCGCCGCAATGTCAAACATGCATCATGCGCCCGCTACTGTGGCGGGTGCATCCTAATACCCCCAACGGGACCCCTGCATTTTTTCTTTACTTTGGGGGCCCGTTGCAGGCCCCCATGGTGAAGGCGAGGTGTGATACCCCCCTGCATTTGCATACACAATGCGGCAGGCACTGCGCGTTGCCTGCCACTTTGTGTATGCAAATGCAAAACATGCATTTCTAACATTGCGGAGTGTGCTGGCGTAAACACCGCCCGCCGCAATGTCAAACATGCATGATGCGCCCGCTACTGCGGCGGGCGCATCCTAATACCCCCTAAAGGCGGGCGGTCCCATCCCCCGATGGGATGGCGGGCGGACTAAGTCCACCCGTCTTCCTAATGACCCCCTTAGTCTTCACCTGAAATGCAGGCCTGGAAATAATTGAGTAGTTTAATTTATTCATGCAAGCTGCTGGAGTGTGTTGTGTGTGCAAAATTGTCACATATTTTGCTATACTTTGTTTCAGTTTAAGGGAAATTTCCATTTCACCGGTTCCTAAGAGACGAGCTGCCTATCAGGGCCCTGAAGTGAATACCATACGGTGTACAGTTATGCAGGGTACTGCAAGGCTTGGCAACAAATGCAATTAATATAATAATAATGTGATGCTTCAAGGCAAATCGGGTGTCCTGGAATAATTGATTAGGTGAGTATTCTAGAATAATGCAATAGGAATGTGTGGTGACCAAATGTTTCAGGTATATATTTAATTAACCCTAACTAACACTGTAACTGTTGAGTTGTTCACTATTACAATGATAATTCTTACTCACATGATTTGCAGAGTAGCACATAGTGAATACTCATGTATATATAATACCAAGGTTCATGTGTGTACTGATTCTGGGGATTCAGGGTGCAGCCCTTCATTTTGCGTCTTAACAGCAAGAGATTCTCTGACAGGCCTGAGGGAGTGTAAGCACTTCTTCACAACAGTAACTACAACTTACACGAAGGGGTGGAAAACACCCACATTTTCCTTTTGTATTCAATGGTTGCAGTTTCCTTTGAAGGAAAGTTAACAGGTGTCACCCCAAAATTGTAGGTGTAAAAACACCAGTACCATAGAGTCAGCCAGTCACTACATCATCTGCTCATTATCTCTCATGTAACATGGCTTGTACTAGTAAAAATCCACAGTGGACGTGCATTCTGCTTTTTATGACAAAACTAAGACGGTGTAACTGCTATGAAGTTGCAATTTCTGAATTACATACGGATGCTGCTAAATTCCCCAAGAGCCATGTACTGTTTTGAATGTCACTTGACCTCACTATGCATTGCTTCTGGGCAGGGGCCAGCTGCTATCACCCCCCTTGCCGCATCTATCACGCAAATGCAATGAAAGAAACACATTGCTGTCGCTGGAAGCTGCGAGTCTCTTCCCACCAGAGCTGTACATTTTCCACTTCAGTGCTTACAATGCCTGCTTAGTTTGAGATAAGATCAAGTGCCTATTCATTGCTCGGCTGTTGTGAATCCGAGTGCACCCGACTCACTTATGGAAAATCATCACATTTGACATCTACGACCATAGGTTGATCCAATTCTTTTGTTTCTTAGTTTCTTGAGGTTGCCTCGTTTTATACTGAATCTCATCCAATGTGTTCAGAGTACAGCCTACATTAATGCAGTAAGGAAAGTAATAATGCTTCAATTAATAATTGTAATTTCCTTTCTTTTGGTAATTTCACATCTTTATATTAAAAAATGTTTACATGAACATCTTTGTCGTTTCTGGTACAGGGTTAGCAGAGTTGTATCAGGCACATTTTTACTTCGAAATATGTTTAGCTAACCCCACCTGACGGTAGCTTGCCTAGAAGAGAAAGAAGAGAAAGAGACAGGGAGAGAAAGGGGATAGAAACAAGGGGGGAAGAGGAGACAGGAGACATGCAACGAGAGTTACATTTCTTGACGTTTACATATTATTAAGCTTCAGACATATCTTTGCCCACAACTCTGCCCATTCTTTAGAATTTCTTCTATTTAGAGACTGGCTCTCATTGGCTGGCCTATCAAGCTAAGTCTGCCTTTTATGCCTTCTGAATGAGATTTTCCAAGCTGTCGTGACTTTCACAGCTGGTTGGTAAGAGGGTTAATAAGGCTAGGAGAAGGAGAGAAGGCACAGGCCCAGCAAACGTGTGAAAATCAATGGTGTTGCATTTTGCGATAAAGAAAAAAATAGCTCAGCTCCATATTTAACAAAACTCACATGCTGATGATGTCATTGGCTTCACTTATGCTAACAAAGTCATTGTTGTGTGATGCCAAGCCTTGCACTGTTAAGACAAGAAAACCAGTGGCGACCTGCATGAGATTTGTGCGCGAGGTACACCAAGAGCTACCTAAATTATGTAAGTTTATGGTAATTACTAGGGATGTGCGAAATTCCAGAAATGTGCTTTTGATTAAATATGCTAATTTATTTGCATGATTATGCATAATCATGTGAAATGCAAATTCGTCATGTAGATATATATTTTAGCACAAAATGCACCCTTGCATCTATTTATGATGCGAGGATGCAATTTATGCTGGAAAAGTTGTATTACAATTATAAATGATGCAAAAAGTAGTCACTCATGCTCCGGTTGTTAACGCTGTTCCTGGGCTCCCGTGCTGTAATGTTGACACTAGCTGTGGCGTAATTACACAATGTAGCATAGTAGCGTAATTTGGGGATTGGTTTATAACAAGTATAACCTGTTCAGGCTGTGTAATTACAAAAGGCACATATAGTAAGGTCATTTTTTTATAGTAAAACTGGCTTTGTGTGAACAAATAAGGGTTTGAGCTGTTCTTGTCCCATTGACACCCCTTTTGTATAGATAAAGAGGAGGGTTCGTATGTCATGAAGAAAAGTAATTGTGCTGCTTCATTTGTATCAACTATCAGTGCAAAATAGTTATTATACTTGAAATTTGATCAGTGCTACCCTCTATGCCACACCAGGACAATGGTTTAATCCACCCTGGGGCACTACGATCAAATGTTCTGGATGACCAAATGTGCCACTCTTGTGGACCACATTGATGCAAGCACCAACAAAACTTAAATATCTTTGCCATTGTGCTGGATTTCACCTCACATGCGGCCATCTCGATCATCCCCTTGCAAGCTTTTGGAAACAATCTCTCTCAATTCTTCAGCAACAAAACCACTACCATTTACAGCAACCTCAACCCCAAACTGGACCCAACAGACCTCGCCAAATGCCTCCTGGCCTTATCTAAAGAACCAGTGCTAACCACATCGTCCATAATCACCCCAGAAGAAACCACTGCCACCATGAAGCCCATCCAATCAGGAGCCCATCGGACCCCTGTCCCAACCAGACCTACTAAACAGGACTGCAACCCATCGGTGCCATGCTCATAACCCTTCTGAATACCTCCATCTCTTCCATGACCTTCCCAGATGCTTGGAAACACACAACTGTCCTCCCATTCCATCAGCAATCGCAAACTACAGGCCAATCTCCCTGCTTACTAATTCCGGCCAATGTCTTAGAGAAAATTATCAGCAGGTGCCTTACGGAATACCTCAACGACCATCATCTTTTCGACATCACTCAGTCTATTTCCAGACCCAAACACATCACGGACACTGCCCTCAACTCCCTCATGGTTGACATGTGTATGACTCTGGACAGAGGAGACATGATGACCCTCATCCTCCTGGATCTCAATGCAGCATTTGACACGGTCACTCTCTCCATCCTCATTCAACACCCACACGAAATCGGAATCCAAAGACACACCTGCCAATGGATCTGCTCCTTTCTTACTAGAAGGACCGAGTCAGCCTGCCACTGTACACCTCGGATTACCGCAAACTCATCAGCAGAGTTCTACAAGGATCATTCCTGAGCCCAACACTCTTCAACGCATACATGACCACAGCAGTCAGCATCATTTGCTCTCATGACATCAACGTACTTTTCTCTGCAGACAACACTCAACTACTTCTTTCCCTCACAGACAAGACGCTCAGTACCCCGATCAACGTAAATGTCTACATGACTGAAATCACCAACTTGATTAAGACCAACTATCTGAAGCAGACCACCGACAAGACCAAAATTGTGATCTTTGGGAAGAACACTTCACTGTGGAACTCCACCTGGGGGCCAACATAGTTATGACTGACACCCACCACCCACACCAAGAACCTCAGGATCATCCTTGGTAGAACACTCAACATGACTGCCCAAGTCAACGCTGGCACAGCCTCATATTTCCATTCTCTTATGATGCTGAGGAAGATTTTCAAAGAGCTCGCAATCAGACCCCGTTTTAGACCTGGCATTCTTGACGTGGTTTCCCATGTCCTTTTGGCCTCTGCCTCCTGTATTTTTGCTGTTTGCTGAATTTCGTTTTTGCTAGTCTAGATGCTTTGGGCGCTGTTGGACTTTTGGCAGGTTCACCCCTAAACTTTTTGCTTTTTAATGTGACCTGATGTTAGTTGTTTTTGGCTTTTGCGCACTTTAACACTGTGTCCCAGTATAAAGTGCGCGCGCAATCTGAGTGCATGTGGTGAGATTGGCCTGCCCTCCCATAGGAATGCATGGGGGTTATGCGTGTCCATGGTAATTTCTGATGTGAGAGGAGTGCAGGGGCGAGTTTGGTATGTGCGAGCTTGTGAGAATAAATGTTGCACAATGGTGTGCGCAGATTGAGGAGAAGTGGAGAAGTGCCACTTTTAGAAGTTGTACAAAAGGGGGTGGTGATGGACGGAGCATCTGAAACAATCAAACACTCACACCCAGTCAACAGATCTGGGTTTAATCCATCACCGTTCTTTAACCCACTCTGTCCCCCCAGTTCAGACATGGCCATATGAAAATCAGTCTGACCCTGTACCTCATGGGAACAGTCCATCCCGAACTGCCAAGCCATGACTTCCCTGGTCCAGAAACAAGCTTCCTAGGACAAGTTTCTGCCATTACAGCCGTCTTCAGCCACGCTTGCTTGAATCCAGTGGCAAAGTGAGCAAGGGACTCACGTCTGAGCATACCCTGCCAACTTATGGCGAACAAAGCGGTACAAAAGGGGGTGGTGGTGGACGGAGCATCTGAACCAATCAAACACTCACACCCAGTCAACAGATCTGGGTTTAAACCCTCACCGTTATTTAGCCCACTCTGTCACCCCAGTTCAGGCATGGCCATATGCAAGTCAGTCTGACCCTGTGCCTCATGGGAACAGTCCAGCCCGAACTGCCAAGCCATGCCTTCCCTGGACCGGAAACAAGCTTCCTAGGACCGGTTTCTGGTATTACAGCCATCTTCAGCCAGGCTTGCTTGAATCCAGTGGCAAAGTGAGCAAGGGACTCACGTCTGAGCATACCCTGCCAACTTATGGCGAACAAAGCGGCACAAAAGGGGGTGGTGATGGACGGTGCATCTGAACCAATCAAACACTCACACCCAGTCAACAGATCTGGGTTTAATCCATCACCGTTCTTTAGCCCACTCTGCCACCCCAGTTCAGACATGGCCATATGCAAATCAGTCTGACCCTGTGCCTCATGGGAACAGTCCAGCCCGAGCTGCCAAGCCATGCCTTCCCTGGACCGGAAACAAGCTTTCTAGGACCGGTTACTGGCATTACAGCCGTCTTCAGCCAGGCTTGCTTGAATCCAGTGGCAAAGTAAGCAAGGGACTCATGTCTGAGCATACCCTGCCAACTTATGGCAAACAAAGCGGTACAAAAGGGGGTGGTGATGGACCACTTTTAGAAGTTGGCATTTCTGTGTGCAGTGAATGTGAATTGCCTTCCTGACTTGTGATTGACAGGGGCTGCTGGTGTGCTTGGCTCCAGGAGCCAGGATGTGTCTGCCCAGTTGTGAATAGGGAGATCTGCATGTAGATGGGAGGGAGGAGTTGCACCTGGGACCTGAATAGGGCTGTGCCTTCCCTACACAATGCTGGCTCCACCTACTGTGGTGAGTCTGATGTCCATAGCCTGTCCTGTAAATAGGGAGAAGGGCTGAGCAAAGCAAAGTGCTCCAGAACCAGTTGAAACTGGTTCTCCCCTTGCCCTACAGTTTGTGACAAAGGAAAATTTGTGTATAAGAAGGGGCTGTGACCCCATGAAAGTGTTCTCTTGTTCCTGACTTGAGGGGGGCCTACTAAGCATGGGCGGAAAATCCGTTCCGCTCGCGGATTTTGCGGATTTTCGGTAAATTCGCAATCCGCGAATTTACAGAAAATCCGCAAATCCGCGAGCGGCGGATTTTTCCGGGGGCAAAAGTTCAAGCCTGTCCTGTTGCTTGTAACTATTTTAGGATGGCGCCGGCAAGCTGCCAGCGCCATCCTAAAATAGTTACTAAGTTAGCTTCAACAGGAAGCTCTAATAGATAAAATAAAGCAGGTGCTCGCAACTGCTTTATTTTATCTATTAGAGCTTCCTGTTGAAGCTAATTTAGTAAGTATTTTAGGATGGCGCTGGCAGCTTGCCGGCGCCATCCTAAAATATTTACAAATGCTCTTCCTGTGACCCTTCCTGTGGAGCTTTTTCTCTTCATCTGCTGAACTGATCTTTCTCTGACCTTTTATGCAAACAAGAGGCATGTGAACTCGCATGGAAGCCCCGCACGTTTGGCCCCGCGCACACACTCGCGGTTTGCACCGTCTTCCCGCCATTCACCCGCTATGATGGACAGCTCACTCAAGGGACCCCTGCGCCCTTCGGGGCGATTGCATAGTAACACACACATGGTCGCTCGAACTAGTTGATGCTCAAATTCAGTGACTCATTCATTAGCCCAAAAACAATCATGAGCGTCTTCGAGGCTGGACAGGTGTGCCTCTTCCCAAATCTACCGTGGAAAGTCAGCTGTGATGCTGGGTAGAGGCCTTTGCATCCTTAACTTTCATGAGCGCAATCCCCGTGCTGTTCCTGTGACCAGGAGCTTCTTTCTCTTCATATTATTGTGTTCGCACGGGTTGCTGCAAGTTCGCACGCGTTTTGTACAATTTCGCAATTTGCGAAATTGTACAAAACCCTCGCGAACTTGCAGAAACCCGTGCGAACATAAAAAAAAAAAATCCGCAAATTCGCGAGAATTCGCGGATTTTGCGGATTGCGAGTTCGCAAATCCGCAAAATCCGCGAACGCGAGATCCGCAAAATTCGCCCATGCTTAGGGCCTACTGCTGCTGCTGGGCACCAGGAGGAACCGCCACAGGGGACTGCCTCCCTGCTGGAGGGCCCTGTGAGCTGGCCTGCCTGGGCCCAGCCTTTGCCCCCTTCCTTCCCCAAGACTTTCTTTGGATGTCGCTAAAGCGCCTGGGATGCGTCTGATTGTGGTCCCTTTTCTTTAGAGGAGCAACGCTCCTGTTTGCGAGCTGCAGCACGAAGCTGCGATCATTTTCCAGAGGGAGCCCCCGTCGTGAGGATCCCCCTGCCTTGGTGCCCGGATCGAGCAGGTGCCTACCCCACATTTTTCCGGTGACTTTCGGACCGATTTTGGCGCGGGTGCCCACCACGCATATCGGCTGTTTTTAAATATCCCTAGCGGGTGCCCACCCCACCAGGGACCTTGTGCTGCTTTGTATACCCCTAGCGGGTGCCCACCCAGGGACTTTATGAGCAAAGAATATGGAGCCCACCCCTCGGGACCACTGTACTGAAGAATCACCGCCTGGGACGACGTGGGCGGAGCTGCAAGCGGAAACAGGAAGCAGACAGGAGCCCTCTTGCACTCCTGTACACTGAGGGAGATCGCAGCGTCCTCACCCGGGGCTCCCAAGAGCGAGGTAGAGCCCCGGACTGCCTGCTTGTGCCCCGCGTGCCGCCTATTACTTGGAGCTTCGGAGGTTCCACAGGAGAGAGTCCCCGCAGGCTGAGCCGGCTGCCGGGAGTCCCCAGACCGGCGAGGAAAGGAGACCGGCAGCACAGGAGAGCCCGGTGAGTAGGGCTCGTTTGCGATGGGGAGGGGAGCGTGAAGGGGCACATTGCTGGTGCCCTCCCCCTCCTGCCAGTACTTACTGTTTTGGGGCACTTGTGCTGAGCGGACTAGCCAGAGGGCAAGCCGCCCTACCGTTGGGGTGTGAATTGTGGTCTCAAGATCCCCATAGTGGGGCACCCGCCTACCTGTGCCCATTTGTTGACTGGAGGCTCACAGCGGCGCCGCAGTTGCGGGCCGCTGTAACAAGAGGCATATTTGTTTATTATTAGAGCCTGTGTGTGGCTCTAGCAGGGGGAAAGTTATCAGAGAAGCCCCAGAGTGAGGGCCCAGAGGCACTGTTGTGCCAGTGCTTGTTTGTTGTCCTAATTTCCTCAGCTGCCCAGCAGGTAGTGGGCAGCTGCACTGTGTAGGCCCACAGTTCCTTGGGGGGCAGGATTGAAGGTAGGAGTTAGACGCACTCCTTCGCCCCCTCCATTCACAGCTGCCCAGCAAGTAGTGGGCAGCTGCCACGTTTAGGCCTGTTCTTTTGCGTTGTTGCTTTTGGCTGCGTAAGCAGCCAGCCCTGACTATTTTGGACATAGGGCGCTGGCCCCCTGTGAGAGGCCAGTTGGCCTGGGGACAGTCTTCATGTGTTGTGCCCTCGTTTGGGGTACACTGTTTATGCCTAAATGTGATGTCTAATGCGCAATGCCTTTATGCCTGTTCCATACCTCTAAATGTGTTTTATGGTTAGGAGGCTGTTTTTCCTAGTATAGTTTATGCCAGTAAGTTTGTTTCACTGTGTGACCTATGCCTACGTGATTAGTACAGGGTAGTGTGTTCCTACCTTTTACCAGTGGTTACTGGTTGTGTTCTACAAATGTTATTTTGTGATGCAGTTATTCTATGTTCTACATCTACTATTTCTACTAAGTGCTGATTCTGGCAGTGGCCCACATGGCCCAGTCATGTGTAAATAATTCCCTGTAAATACTGCCCAGTGCCAGTTGGCACAGTGTATATTTGTGATTATGATCTAATGTGTTTATGGTAATACAAAGGCGTTATTTATAAATAGCCTTGTGTGGAGTTCCTTTTGGTGGTGTGCCTAGTGTGTTGCTGCTGTGTGTGTGTTGCGCAAACGCTATACGCATTGCCTCCGGGGATAAGCCTGACTGCTCGTGCCAAGCTACCAAGGGGGTGAGCAGGGGTTATCTTGGCGTCCAACTCCCTTGCCCTGACTAGAGTGGTGGTCTCTGCCTGGCTTTGGTGCAAGCCTTAGCCAACCAGAGATCCCATTTCTAACAGGCACTTTGCCACTGCCAATCTGCAAGTGCTCCCTGTATAGATTGTGTTTATGGGTTAGTGGTTCCATACCCAGGAACTGTAAATCAAATGTTGCTAGTGGGCCTTCAACACTGATTATGCCAACCACCCAGGCAGCTTTTCAAAGGTGTCTCAGACCTGCCACTGCAGTGTCAGTGTGCAGTTTTTACTGCCATGCCGACCTGGCAAGTACACCCTCTTGCCAGGCCCTTACCTTCTCTTTCCTCACATGTGAATCACCCCTAAGGTAGGGCCCAGGGAACCCATGGGTAGGGTGCAGTGTATGTGAAAGGTAGGACATGTACTGGATGTATGACATGTCCTGATAGTGAAACACTGTGTATTTTGTTTTTCACTATTGAAAGGCTATCTGTCCGATAGGATAGCATGGGAAATACTTTGTAACATCTTACAAGTATAACTTCCCATGGGGACAAGATTGAAAGATGGAGGTTAGGTTATCTGAAAAGATGTTTTTTTTATTGTTGGTTTGAAAATGCCACTTTTAGAAAGTAGGCAGTTTCTTGCTTAGCCATCCTAAGTGCCTCTGCTGGGTTGTGTTTTCACTGTCTGCTTTTGGAATTACAGGGGCTGGGGATATGCATTCACTGCAGACAGTCACGGGGGTTGAGGTGTGTCTTGCCTTTCCTGGTTGACTCAGAGATGGGCTGAATAGACCTGGGTCTCATTTAGAGTAGTGGGAGGAGTTTTCCTTGCACCTGTATAGGCCCTGTCTCTTGTGCACAATGCTATCTCCACCTCCTGCCAAGAAGATGGACCAATGAGGACATAACTATTTAGGACTGAGCTGAGAGACTTTTGCCATAAAAGAACAAAGGAAAATGTGGTATAAATATTGGGGCCAGAACGTTAGCATACTTCTGGTCTCAATAGGAACCTCTGCCAAGGAGAAGAGCTGGGAAAGCTGTAGGAGAAGTACTGCCTCCATGCTGTGTGGCTGCTTTGCTTGTTTGGCCTGCAGTGCTGCTTCTACCAAGGAGAGAACAAATACTGAACTGTGCTGTGTATCCTGCTTGAAGAAGATCTTGAGGCCTGGGTGTAGAGCTTGCCTTCTGTTCTGGAGTTTCAGGACAAAAAGACTTCACTCCCTCTCTCCCTCTGTCCTCCTGCATTTGAAACTGCTATTTAAGCTGCCACAGAGAGAAAAAGCAACACCGACAAGGGCGAGGGACGCCGTCACCTGAAAGGAAGCCATGAGCACCACTCGTGAATTGCACGCTTCATCATTGCGGAGCTGATACCTGATGTGAGTAAATTCCTGAATCCATCGACCTCGCACTGTTGTGAGAATCGCCGCCACTCTGCCATTGCGATGTCAACTCCCTGGCAACAGTAAGGAACCAATGCCTCACCTCCCTGGTAACAGTAAGGAACCGACGCCTCACCTCTCCTGCATTACAGTAAAGAACCAACGCCTCACCTACACTGTGGTCTTAAGGAACCGAAGCCTCACCTCCTCTGTGGTCATAAGGAACAGACGTCGCCCTGCTTCAATGACGCATCACTTCCCTGATGCCATGCACTGTCTTTCTTTTCATCGTTTGCCAAGGTACTGGTTTTTGGGGTACCTGCAACTCTGTGCATGGCCTGCGCACGTCAGGTGCAGTACTTTGGGATTTTCATCTTTCTCGACGTCGTATTAGCTCCAGGTGGAGCTATTGGTTGCTACAAGCTTTATTTTTGGGAATAGTCTATTTTTGATGATATCTTGACATATGTATGGTGGATTTATGTTGTTTGGTCTTTGGTCTTGTTTTGATTTCGATAAAGATTTCCTATTTTTCTCTCAACTGGTGTGGTGTCCATTTTGTAGTTTTGGCTGCAGCCCCAGCCTTGTAAATCTGGGGCAGCGTCAAAAAGCAATGGGTGTTGCAGTGCAGCTTCCACTGCAATACAAATTGCCCTTCCTTTGCCGTAACAGACTGTGACGGAAAGGGGCATATTTACAAGGTGGCGTTAAGCCACGTTAAGTGGCTTAGCACCTCCTTGTGAATATGGGGAATGGCGCAACGCCTTCAGAGTATCAGATATAGTGACACTCTAATCGCGTAAGGGACTTGTAAATATGCCCCTGTAGGTGAACTGAACACCTATGACACATTTGGAAGAACCAGGAATTGTAAATGCCAACAAGTATCTAGATGTGACAGGACATATACATAAAGCAAAACAATTTTACATATGTGAACATTTTCCTGTGTGGTCAGTCACATACACCTAAAAATATATCCACTGTCAATTTTGTCAAGCCAAATGTCTTATCACCAGTGCTTAGTTTGTAAGACAATGACTGCCGGTCCCCAAAGCTCTGCTCCGAAGTCCACGGTCGGTGATGTAAAATGTTGATGCACCGACTACCAAGGTTACGTAATAATGAAACTATCTAAAGCTTCTTTCATTCACTACCAGAGACAGTCTGTTCATTTAACTAACTCGTTCAGGTTGCTGCTTTCTATCTGTGTTATGTTCTTCGTTATTTCTCTTAATCTGCTTTTCCACTTTATGTTTTCTCTCTGCTCTTTGTAACTGTTCTTTGAGGAAAAGTAAGTGCTGGTCCCCAAAAATGCATGCTTGTGGGCCCCAACGGCAACCCCAGGCTCAAATTAAGCACTGCTTATCACAGACCTAGCAGCTGAAGAGACCTTAATGGTAATAGGTTCCCACGCCACCATAGGTAGCGGATTCTCCATGGCATGGGCAGGAGCGTAACAGAGACCCCCGCATCCCCTGTGATCCAGTGGGGCCCTCACCCTTCAGGGACCCCTTTCAGCCCAATAACTATGAAAATCTGTGAGTTATGGAAGCTTCGGGGCGCTTCTCACCACATTCTGCAGGGAGGCCCCATCATTTTGAGTTATGTTACAGAGCCTGGCCGTTATCTCTACATGCTCTCCTCAGATACATATATCTGTAGCATGCCTAATGGGAAATCTACATCACCAAAGGTCATGAGCATGCATCTACCAAGGTCAGTGATTCTGCAACAGTGTCACTGTCCTGTGAGGAGACTGAGAGAACACAGAGTGAAATATCCTAGTGTGCTTTAGCGCTGTTCAAGAGAATACATCTACCAGCATTGCCGCCATCTTGTTTTTGGGGTCTTTGTTCTCGTTAACCATCTTACAGATCCTTGCCACAGGTCAGTGTCCTTTTTCACCAGAAAGTCTTAACCCAGAAGATTTGCCGATGAGTTCTGCGCTTGTTAAATTCCTTCGTGCGGTACAGAAGAAATTGGATGCTTTTGATTGACCAAACAATAATCTACGTGAATATGGACTTTATACAATGCAGCTTTTTTTCCTTTTTATGTGTATAATATATATCTAACTTTTGAAAACTGATTGAAAATCCAATTGTTTTATAATTTTAAATTTGGTAAAGTTTTATCTGCTTTTTTGTAAGATTTTAATTAATCAAACAAATAAATAAAATACAAATACAAATACCAGAACGACCATTCGCACCTTTCTTGACCACCTCCGGACAGCTTTGACTTACTTTCTCAATTTTTTTTTTTTGTCTCCACGGAAGTTCTCTACACCATGACTGGGCCATGACTGGACTATGACTCTGTAAATATGTAATATATAATTGTTCAAGCCTAATCACTGTTAAAATGTAATCCTGAGTGAATTTACTACTTGTATATATATATATATATATATATATATATATATATATATATATATATATATATAACTTTAACCACTAGTATATGTAGTAGACCTTTGTACTTACTACCATTCCTATGTGATTTTAGAGTTTATAACTTGTACATTTGCAATTTTTTCTGTTTGTATCTCTTCCTTGAGTGACTTTACAACTTGTACATTTGCAATTTATTTCTGTTTGTATATCTTATGTAACTCAAATAATCCAAAGTCCTTATGTAACGCAACTGTTTCTTTTGTAAAGCGCTCCGACACCTTCGGGTAATGTTCATGCTAAATAAAATTGCATTAAAAATAAATGAATAAAAATAAATAAAAAGTTAAACACTCCAATGCTCCCTAGTTGGATCTGTTTAGTAAGTGAAATGGGATTTTTATCACAAAAGCACCGTTTTTATTTTTGCATTCTGACATTTTTGTTTCATATTTAGCTCCTCGATGACCTTCTGGTCTATAGTAGTCTTTACAAATGCTCTTAACATAACATATTCAGCCAATTTGAAATCAAAAGCGCTCAGGGATTACAAAGGACTGCTCAATGCAACCACATTTTAGGAAAACAGCTGCAGTCACTGCTTATTTTTAAGTCTCACAGTTACCAGGGCACCTTTAGGACCCCAGAGACAGATGAGAGGCATTTCCGGTGACTTTTCTAAACCTTAGCTTCACCAATCGTCAGCTCCTGGTACGCAAATATTGTCTCACTTTAACAGAAAAACACAATCGTGTAAGTCTTGTTTTCAAGCTGGTCAATTCAAATGTGAAATCCCCTGTCACGTTACCATGAAGGGATATATGCTGTAATTACCTTGTTTATATATTTAAAAAAAACGTGTTTAATAAAATAAATGAAGGGAGACAGTACTTTTAGGCGCGCTCGCCTAGCCCATTTGTTCCACCGTGTCCCGTGGGGCGATGCAGGCCAGAATCAGTGGCCCACATGCTGGGTTTGGAACCAGAAAGTCTAGACTGCTCGCTGCAAAGAGCAAAAATATATTTTTCTACTTCATGTGTGGCAGGAACTTTTCCTGAGCCAAACCCGAATGTGTGAACTGCTCTAGCCTTCCCCAGATAGCGTGATCAGTGATCGCACACATCGTTTGATTAACCAACACACCAGACATCTGTTTGTGTGTTTGCCATGCTGGTGGGATTTTCTAGTGTGTGTTATTACTTCTTATGAAATTACGATTTTGAAAAAACAGATAAAAACAGGAATGTCACGTTCACAAGTTTAACTGAAAATTAAACAAACCTTATAATTTATTTACGGATCTTTGACTGGATGTTACAATTGTGGCATTGAAAGTCGCAATTCCCTCATACATTGGCATTCAGGCATTCAATGTATAATTATGTTAGCTGATAGCCAACATAAATGCAGGACATGGCACCATGGAAGGAATTGCATTTATTGTAAGAAATGTGTTAAAGTTGAATACTGATGACCAGAAGAAGGGAATTTTCATATTTCAGTTACAATTGGTTAGTTAAGTTATTATGTATACTAACTACATTATGCCTGATTTAAGTGAAGCCTCGTTTTTAACACCAGTGTTCTCTGCAAATAGGAAAACATTTAACAGCTAAACAGATGTATGTGGCGACTCGTGTAGGCCTTCGGTCTCAGATCTCCAAGGAGTTCAAAGGTCAGGAGTTTAGAAAAGACAAAAGGTTTTGGTGTTACAGAAGGGCTGATGGAATTCTTCAGTAGGTTGCCCACTACCAGGACATATGAAAGCAAAAGACTGCAGTGGGCAAACTTCTGTCTCTTCGGAAATTCCACAAAAACTTTACCTTTCTAGGAAACTTGTCTTTCTTTTGGATGACACAAGACAGCCCCTAATCTCAAAATCTTTCAAGATGTAGCCTGGAGATTATCACAAATGAAAATTGGTGTAACTATTTACATAACTTAATTCTAGGGGTAGGTGTAACTCATGTAATTCTGTGTAGCGTAATCACAGGAAATTAGCCAAATATTCCAAGTGATTATACGGAATTACGCAAAATGCATCTCACGCATGTCGATTCAGTTATTAAGGAAGAGCTACCAAAGCAGTGACGACAGAGGCTGTTCTCTGCAGCTGTACCATCACAAACCACTTTGTCCAACCCTTTCCCTCTTCAAGTTTTCAATATTTCCTTAACCGATCTCCCTTTCTATGTGTTGTTACCTACTCTACTTACCGTTACTCCTACAGTACAGCACTCCCCTGCAAACAGTGTTGTAAAATAGAATATAAGTGACCATACTCAACCCTCCAACCCAGGCTTGATGAGGCTGAGCAGCACCCACCCTCCCATCAGTGTCAGTGATATCTGTATACTTCTTACTACCCTTGCCCTACACTCTGTAACGAGTGTCCGCTAATGGGGCCCATCAACATAGAGCAAAAACAACAAGGCCTCCTGCCCCAAAGCTTATGTTCTCACCTGAGTAGATAAAGCGATTTGCGCTACCTCTCTTATCATTGGTTCTTAACTTAATGAGGGATTTAGCCTGGGGCATAGCTTGGTCAGTAAGATTAGGAGGGTGTAAGGGTCAGATTTCTCAACAATCACACTGGTATATCTTGTTAAAATACATTATGAGAAGCAGCTCACGAGGGGGGCTTAAGATAGAAAGAGAGAGGAGTGTGGATTGTTAGGAGTACTTAAAATACAATTGTCTTCAAACTAACCGGGTTTTAAGGTAGATATGAGAGAGAGAGAGTATGTGTGTATGTGTGTTTTTGTCTGTGTGTGCATATAAAAATCCAGGGTGAAATCCGACAGACACCAAACTATACCTGACTGAAAACACCCATACTCAACTATTCACTACAGAATAAATGTTTTATGGGGGTGTAAGACCCCAAACACCCTCCCAGCCAAAGCTATGCCCCTGGATTTAGCAAAGAGCCTTCTTGAAGTCTTTGGCGGTGGACCAACAGTACTAACAAGGATGACATAACCGCACTTACAACATAAAATCCTTCTTATTCAAAATGAATCTGGTGAGGTGAACTAGTTCCTCACAGCCACCAACTAGAAAACAGAATAAGTGGAAATCCAAGACTGAGATTACCATGCTAAAACAACAATTAGCAACACAGTGTTGACTTACTGAAGTAAATATAATGAACTTCTCAAGTCTCAGGGTTAGTCAGAAGGACTGAGTAGACAGTTTCTTCAATAGAATACATGGGGTGTAGATCGTGGAAATAAGTGAGCACTTCCTATTTTTGGACACATATTGTTGTAATTGAGTCTCTGAACTATGATGCCCCTTTCACGCCTTGGGAGGAGCGTGGTGTGGTCAAATTTCAATTTTGGTAACCATCTCCTTTAACAGTTGGTGTTACTTTAATCACATCCGACCCACCAAGTGTTGGATCTGTTGAAGGTGGCAACTAACACACAACTCGACTGGTCACAAAACCTGGGGAAAGAGGGTTAGGGGTTTTATGAATGGATGGGTAGGAGGAATTAGGGAAAAGTGAAAGATAGATATGCACAACATTCATCAAGTTGATGAGCCCATCACATCTGTTGTGGAAGGATGATGAATGCTCAGTTACCAAAAGCAAACAGTCCTTCTACCCCTAGAGTCTCAAGTTATTGAATTGCTTTGTTACCTAGACTTGATAAATGCAAAACAGGGATGACCCACACAGTTCAAAAAATATTTATAGTTAGGCAAAGAAGAATGATACTGAATACAAATAGACAGTGCATCTGCATTTTTCTGGCATTGTCCATCTTGGGCACAGGGTTGAACTGCAAAGCTGGAGTGCTAAGAAGTATTCTGGTGTCAGAGGAACGAGACTGCACAGGCTGGTGCAGTGGTGTGGCATTAACTAAGAAGTGAGAAGAACCAATCTCGTACTACCAATCACAGACAACTAGTTTCATGTACCCGACTGATCACTCTAACAATAACAACATTTTGCTATTTCAAGTAAAGTAGAACACAAATCGGCCACTTAATTAGAGTTTGCCATTTGAAACACTACTCTGCGTTTTTCTAATCAAAACACCCTTTAAGTCCACAGGGGTAGGCCTCTTTGAGTCCTCGTTTCCCATTGAAGTAGCTATGCAATGGTTCTTCTAGTCGTTGTCAATGTCCTTTCATTTCACCCAAAAGAGATAGACCTGAAGTGTCAACAAGAAAATGAAAATAATTTGAGGATTAGTTTAGTCTTGCTAACTAAATTGTCTCAGAAGAACCTACAGATGATAGACAAGTTAAGAAGAGGAAAAGTAAAGTATATTTTCCATTATGTGAAAGGCAAGCATTGACACAGAAGGATTCCCCTAAACCTTACCAAGTATAGCTTACCAGACCCTCAAATTCAACACAACTGATGAATCATTTATTTGGTAATACTCATTAGTGCTAATAAGGTACCTGTTTCAAGTGTGTGGAATCCCTCTGTATCTGACATTTCCATGGAAGCGGTATAGGGTAGTGTTAGTTTTAAATCTTCACTGCAGCCCAGCAAGTGGATGAAAGAAAGGAAAGAGATGAGAAACACCTTCTTGGTCTTTATCCTCGTTTTATGAAACAGAGGCTTTCTATTGTAGCAGACTGTCACATGTCTGAATTCAAAGTGAACCATTGACTCAAAGGATGAATTAGTCTTTCCCAGCTCTCACAGCTCAGCTAACATGGGCCCAATAATTGCTGTGTCATCCTTAATTCACTCTGTGTGCCATGCACATTGGTCCACTCATTTTCAGTTGATTATTTACAATAGGCGGTGTAAGTCGCACACCAAATATACATTTTTTATAAAGTGTTTTCAGACAGCTCTCCTACATGTAATTTCTGCTGTATTAGTCTTGAAAGTGGAGTTCTTTTTAAAATTCAGGGCGGACATCTGGAGAAAATTCATTGGCCAAACTTGAGATCTAGAGAGTCTTACACCATTAGCTGAATTGTCATTGGCACTGTCACTTGCTGCATATGGGACTCTGTACTTGACTGAAGTCCTGCTAAATTAACCCAACCCATTGCAAAGGTTAGCTGTTAACTTGAAGAGGTTATGGCTGTGAGGTTTGGAGTAACTGGTAATGGTGCTGGCTTATGCTGCAGAGACTGCGAGCCAAAAGCACTGCCCTGTGTGGAGGTTGAAGGCTGCACTTTACAATTTCTGCCACAGCCTCAAATTCTAGATCACTCGCTTTACTGATGATCCAAGTCTTGCCAACTAAGACATCTGTTTCAGTTAAAGGTATGAAAGTGGCCAGAGCTTTTTTGTATTGTGGACCCAGTATTGTGGCGCATGTGTAATCTTTGGAGGATATAATCTCTTTTTCTAGTCTTTGATAAGTGTTCAAGCAAAGGATTAATCTATCCACCAAAGAAGCTGCTTCTTCATTGACACTGGTGAACACTTGTTCTACCTTTTTCAATTTATCCTATAGCAGATGCAACAATGCCTTCCTTGCTGACTTCCCTTTTCATAATCTCGAAAAGAAATAGCTTTTGTATTATGCCCTCCGGCATAACCTATTAGCCCATCTGCATTATCTTGGCTTTGGCAGTTACATCCCCTCTCATTTAAATTAATTACATATTCGCTGATAGACTTCAAACAGGTGCTCCAGCTTGTAGTAGGTTGAGCTTCGACATGTTGCCAACTCCTGTATGAGGGTTGTTACAGGTATTTTATTAGCACTCTGAAGGATCCTCAACTGCTTCCGGGTATGGAAGAATGGCTGAAATGAATGCATATTCTTTGGAAGGTGACCAGTATGTTGCTGACTACCTGTTCTTTTTTAAGAAAGTCCTGCACAATTTGGTTGATGCAATGGGCTAAACACAGGACTCTGAAATATTCACTGTCAGCCATGGCTTTGAGCATATAACTGCCATTATCAGTGGTAGGAGTGGGTGATAAATTCTGCTCCGCTGGTGAAGTTCACTGATTTTTGCCCACTCCACGTTACGCTTGTAATGCAGAGTTCCGATAAAACTCATATGGCCGGGATACCCGTCACCCCCTCCCAACACAATCCCCAAGAATGGGAAGACGGAAACAGTTCTTGAGCTTTTGGAAGGCGGGAGGGAGTTACCCTCCCGGCCGTATTTATTAAAATATGAAACAAAATTAAAACATTAAAATAACAGTACAATTTCATTTACACATTACGATGTTTATTGGCTAACCTTAACATATCTCTAATACAAAGGTTCTCCTAGCCGATTTCTAAAACATCCTGTAAATGCATTTCTCAAAATTCAAATTGTACATCCTAACATTACGGACCAACGGCAAGGTCGTAACCGGTGTCAGATCCCTAATACCAGAACTCCCCCCTTACTTGTGAGGGGCGGGCGCACAGAGGACTGTACCTCTGTGCCAACTTCCAATTTCCCTTGTCTTAACGGGGGCCCCATATTTACTCGACGCCATCTTGGTGGTCGTCCGAGGACTCGTGTGAGGTGTCTAGAAGGTAGCGTAGACCCCCCTCCCACCCCACACTGCTTACCACATCCGCCGTCGCGGATGTCCTGGTCCCGGGAAATTCCCAGGAGGGGCCCGTAGCCCCTCCTCCCCAGGGAGGGGCCTTGACCGCCTTCCCTTTTGGCAGCCCCATCCTTAGAGGGTACCAATGGCCGCCTCCCCCCGGGCGCTCCCATCCATAATGGGTGGCGCCCCACCTCTAGGGATCTTCCAATTACTGCTCACCGATCATGACCTTACCGCCACAGGCCGGATAGTTGACCGGCTATCCGGACCCCCCACAAAACTCCTACTAAAGGTCATGGCTACACAAACTTATTAACCAAGCTATGAAGTCACCTATGAGTAAGACATTTCCCTCCCGGGACAAATGGACCCCGTCTTCCAGATACATATGGTCCCCCCGGATACATCCATGCGGAACACAATGCAAATTTCCTGTACGAAACAACCTACCCAGTTTGTTATTAACCTTCTTTACCGATTGATTCAAGGCTGACACAGAGAGGGCCCCCCGCCACACCTTCCGAGGAATCATGTGTGACCATGCAATCGTGCACCCCGGAACCCTTCTCGCCAACCAACTTACTGAGGATAAGATTAACTCGAGAAGTACTCGTCGACCAATGGTCACCAAATCATTGCCCTCAAGATGCACTATGATTACAGACGGCGGTGACCTTGTCCGCCCTAACAGTCCCTCCATAAAACCTTGAAACTGGTCAATACAGAGCCCGCCCCTTCCGTGGAAGGTCACCCTGTACCCGTATTCCCCAGCCACGTGAATCATGTCACCTGCTTTGAATACGTCCGCGGCGCGCCTCACGTATGAGTGGCCAACGACCCACACCACTCTTCCCTCAGCCGGTGATCTTTGACCGCTGGTCCCCAGGTGTCGGGTCAACTGCACAGTCCGCCCCGCAAAGCCTGCTCGCGAAACTGTAAACCAAACAGAAGACAAGAAGCGTGAGTGCATGACATTAGCTTCACAACATGTGCAACCGCACATACCTTTTGTAACAATTAGAAGACCAACGCCCCAACTGTTTCACCTTCTCCACACTCAGACCCCTGGCTGTAGCCTCTGTAGCAGCCCCTATCCGGAAGGAATGGGTCCCAAAATCACTCGGGTCCAAGCCCGCTGCCGCGATTGCCATTGTTAACACCCGCTGAAACTGAAATCTCGTCAGTGGGGTGGCGTCGGTGTGTCTCAGCAAGCTCCCCCCCATGATGCCGCCCTCTGCGCTAAATACTCCTCCACGCATTTTACCGGGCACATGGGAGACCCCGGGATCCGCTGGACTACCACACTGTCCCCGATGGCACCCTGATCGGTCTTGGACTTGGCTATTGTGACCACCATTGTGTCACCCCTTATCTGAATGTGTTCTCGACACAGACCTCCCCCCGTATCCTGCTTATTCCTCGCTACCAGCTCGCTTACCCGCATAGCCCCATGGAATGCTAATGCAAAAGCGGCCCGGAACAGCACTGTCTCCGTTTGAGATGAACAAGTCGCAGGGAGTACGGACATTAACATGGACAACCTCGCTAGATCTATCGGGTGCCTCTCATCCTCCCTACGGCCCTCAAGGCGTTGCCACCCACGCAGTGCCTTCTTTACGAGAAAGGACGATGTGGGGTCCTGGATGCCATGCGCCTGTGCCATAAAGGCAATGGCGGCCCTGTGCCTATTGGCTGTTGCCAATGATCGGCCTGCCTGATGTAGTGCTACCAGAAATTTCAGGACATACTCCTCCTGCCCCCAATGCTCCCCCCTAGCTGGACCCAAAAATGACCAATAGGAACGGAACGCTCCTTCATATGCCTTCCTTGTCCTGGGTGCTAGACTCTCTCCCACGAGGTTTTGTAATCCGGGGCACCGAGAGACCAGAGAGCTTCGGGAAATGGTGCCGCCACCAAGTCCGCTGAGGGCAGAAAACCCCGGAAGGCCTGCATATGGGAACGAGAGAGTGCATCAGCTGCCTGGTTCAGTACCACCGGCACGTGTCTTGCCCTAAACTGGACGTTTAATCTCATACATAACAGGACAATTTCCTTCAGTAATCTCAAAATCCACTTGCAGCATGCTGCCTGATTATTGATACATTCCACAACAGTCATATTATCAGACCAGAACACTACAGCGTGATCACGAAACCCCTCTGGCCATGTTTTCAAGGCTACCAGAATGGGGAACAGCTCAAGAAACCCAATGTTACCTGTGAGCCCACTATCGTGCCACCACGCTGGCCATGTTTGCGCCGACCATCGATTACCAAAGATGGCGCCAAAGCCCACACTTCCTGCCGAGTCGGTCCACAACCCCAGCTCCTCGGAGGAAGCTGATGGTTTGTTCCACACGACACGACCGTTGAAATCCGCCAGAAATGCCAGCCATATGCGCATATCCTGGCGAACCTCTGCTGACAGTCTTGTGCGGTGGTGCCCTTCCTTGAGGCCCACCATGGCTTGTGCGATAGAGCGGGAAAAGGGGCGAGCCATCGGTATTACTCTAAGGGCAAAGTTAAGCTGACCCACAGTTTGTTGCAACTGATGGAGAGTTACTTTCCTCTCGCCAAGGCATATCCCAAGAGAGGCCTTAAATTTCATTACCTTCTCCATGGGTAAACGGAAGCACCCCTCCACTGAATCGAGCTCAATTCCCAGAAACTCGAGTGAAGTAGATGGCCCCACTGTCTTGCCTGGTGCCAATGGCACGCCGAAACTTTTCATGAGATTACAAAATTCATTCAAAGCCTGTTCACATTCCGTGCCCCCGGCTGCCCCCAGAAACAGAAAATCATCAAGGTAATGCATAACCTGAGTGAAGACCGTGGCTCTGGTGAACGCCCATTGCAAAAAAGTACTGAACTTCTCAAAATACGCACAGGAGATGGAGCAACCCATCGGCATACATTTATCCATGTAGTAGCGCCCTTGAAACACAAAACCTAAGAGAGGCTGATCTTGCAGGTGTACCGGGAGCAACCGGAACGCTGACTCGATATCTGATTTAGCCATCAGCGCTCCGGGCCCCAAGCGATTCAACATGGTGACGGCCTCATCAAAGGATGCGTACCGCACCGAACAAACTCCCGGGTCAATCGCATCGTTCACCGAAAGACCCCTAGGAGAGGATAAATTATGGATTAATCGAAACTCACCTGGGTCCTTCTTGGGGACTACTTCCAACGGTGAACAAACAAAGTTAACAACAGGCGGATTCACATACGGTCCCGCAACCCGACCTCGGGTCACCTCCTTTGCAATTTTTGCCTGTACCACCGCCGTATTTTGTTGAACAGATAGTTGGTTTTTACACTGTGCTTCCCCCCGAAAATCCCCCGCCGGGATGTGGAAACCATACGAGAAACCATCTCGCAACACCCCAGCGGAGACATGATCAGGGTATTCGTTCAGCCAAGGGATCAATGCCATGATGTCAACGGGAGTAGGTAACGGTGCCCCTCGGTCGATGTTAGACCTGTTTGGCTCCTCCTCTACCTCCTGTCTCACCATTCTTGGCTCTGCACAAACTCTCGGGGTGTGAAGACTGCCCGCACCCTGCACACTCATGCCTGAACTTGCATGTCCCTTGTGGCCTAGTGCACTTGCCTCTGTTAAAGCTCCAACAGACCCCTTTTTTACCTGAGTTCCCATTATTCTTTGTGTGCTGATCCCCGTTGGCGCCTGCCCGAAAGGGCGCCGCCGAATAATGGCGGGAAGGCTCTGTCCCATTCCCGCCAAAAGAAGACGACTTCGCCGAGTTCGTCATACCCTGCTTCTGCCATGAAATGGAGTCGAAACAATCCCACGTCAGGGATGAGTCGTGCTCCTTGGCTTTACGAAATTTGTTATCATAACTCATCCATTGATTGCCTTCGTATGATTCATAAAATTCCATAATACATGTTTGATAACAGGCTAATTCCGCCAACAGTTCAGGCCTACGTTCCCCCATGATTGCAGTGAACATTCCAAAGGCCCTGGCCCAATTAGCGATCGTTTCATCTACTCTGAAACCCGCCATTTTTGCACGCCATACACTCGGATGTAACAACTCCTTCTGATTTTTAACGTGCTCTATCTCATAGTGATCGGTCAACAGAGAAAACATATTCACATATTTATCAACCCAGATCCTTTCTTTCACATCCATCGGAATATGCTGCACCACCCTTTCCCTCCTTGAGGGTAACGATCCCACCCCCGCCATTGGCAACGGCTGCTTACCCGAACCGGTAGCTGTCTCTGTTGTTGCTGCCGCTCCAACACTTGCCGCCGGCCTTTCCGAGGGAACCTGCGGGGAAACAAGAGGACAAGGTGCCTTCGCAGCATCTCTCGATTGCCGCAACTGCTTCATTATTAACCTGGCCTCTTCGGCCGTGTCTCCTGGTGCCCCACCACTCTCGTTGTTCTTGCCCAACCATGTCGCCAACTGGGCGGCCAGTTCGGGGGGCATATCCTCCTCGCTAACGGGTGTAACTACTACAGGGATCGGCTGTCCCGCGTTCGGGATCGGAACTGGGGCCTCCACCGGACCGACCGGGCTTGCTGGAGGGGACTCGGGCACCGGTGCCTCCCCTCCTGCCGCCCTACTCCTGGCCCTTTTACCTCTCCCGGCAGGGACTACTCCCGGCAATGCTGGTCCGATGACTTTCTTCGGTCTACCCGTGCCATTCATTGCCGCCATCTGCTTCTTCATGTTCGCCATGTCCTTTACCAGCATGCGAAGCATTTGTTCGGTCCCAACCTTCTTTCCGACCTTCTTGCCAGGCATCGTCTACAGATATTCGATTCGAGGTCCTGGATCCAAAGCTTCGGACTCACTGAAAGAGAAACACAAAAAATTACAAGCTCTCAAAATTGGCTCCTTGTTCCGTCTCGGGCTCGCACGTGCAACGAGGGGGTGCAGCTTCCGAGCACAGGAACAAGAGGATGCTTTCTTGGATTGTTGCTCCTTTTATTCTTCCTCGGGGGGGGCGTGGACCCTCCTCCAACCGCCTACGGGGCGTGTCCAACGGTGTAGGTGTCTAGGGCAACCCCTCTTGGGCGGGAAAAGGCGCTCCCCGGCTACGCCACTTCGGGCATACCAGCCGTGACACGCCTCCCGCCCAAAATGGTTTCCCGGGGGGATCGGGGCACCCACCATACGTTCGGGGGGACCGAGTGGTCGCCCCTTTCCACATGCGGCTCACCAGCATTAAGTTAGCAAGCGAGAACTGCCATCCTCTATCACAATTTTTGTGAGCTAGGACAGCAATAAGCAAGATTTTCGCAGTGGGGGGGCGGTCACGACCGTGGTGCCGTTCGTATTGATTTTGCAGTCAGGACAAGCTCCTGGCGCAAAAAATCAGCTCGATGTGCTGATTCCACCCATTTGTGGAACTCCGTGGAATCTCACTGAGTTTTTATTTAACTCAGAAGAATTTCGCGGAGTGAAAGGCCACGGGTTCCACCCTTCCCTGGTCATTGGCAGCTAAGACAATTGTGAGACCTCTGGGATTAAGCCATTTGCAGACCTTGTTATTATACTCTTCAAAGATGTTAGTTGCTGTATGCGATTTCCCAATGATGAACATTGCACATTTTGCATGTGTAGTGAGACAAGCAGTTAGCCTTTGCCTAAGTCCCTAGAAAGAGATCCAGTATGCAGTGTTGCTTGACATCTGATCTACATGTCCATTGTGAGGTAGATATACTGTACAGTGCTCTGTTTCATAGCATTGCTAAACAGTTGCAGCACTTCATAATGAAGCACTGACACAGCAAAATAGCTTCTAGTGAGATCTTTCCATTTTTACTTTTGTAGAAACAGACTTTTTTTGTGGTCCCAGTGGTAATGTGATTGCTGGTAAACATTGCCTTAACAGTAGACTTTTTTTCCTGTGGTACTACTGTCACAAGCTGCCCACAGTAATAGCAGGTAAGCTTCCTTGGTGCTTTGGGTTGAAAGTTGCTCTATCCTGGGGGGGCGTGGCCAAGCAGCATGGCCGACAGGACGTGAGCTCTGCCAGCTCCCGTCCTGCGGACCCGTAAATCCTGTGGATAATCCTGCCCAGGCTCCGGTGTGCCATCCTGAGCGACCGGACACACTACGGAAGGTGCGGGGACCAGTCTGGCCGAATCTCGGCTGGCAGACATAACGGAGTGGCCGCGGAGCAGCCCCGGTGCTTGGAGAGCGGCCGCCTCACCAACGCGAGCCCGTGGTCTGGGCCTGGTCGGCCGGGAGTGGCCATAGCCTGAAGTGCTTCGGTGGGCCGGCGGGGGACTTGAAGTGATTGTCCCGGGCCTGGACGCTGACCCGGGGGGCGGAGCCGTGAGCGGAGGAGCTGCGGACGGTGCCGGCCCGAGAGACGTCCCTGGAGAAAGCTCAGCCCGGGTGCAGATGACCGCGAGCACCAGCTGGCGGACAAGGGGGTCGGAACCCGTGGGGACGCCTCGGCGTGCGCTTGCCTGACTGTGCGGCTGCCGGCCTGGACGAGGGTCTACCACCCTACGGGGCGGGGGACCGCCTGGAGAGCTGAGGACCGGAGCGTGCCCCTCCCCCACCGGGGCCGCCATCTTGGGGTCGGTCGTCGGACCGTGGACACCGGAGTGACCGGCGGCGCCCGCAGGCCCAGGTCCCAGAAGTCGCAGCTGCGTGGCCGTGAGGTGAGAGCGGGCTGGGGGCTCAGAGGAGCACAGACAGGCGGAGTGACCGGCGCAGTCACGAACGCTGAGCCCCTGCCGGACTACACGAGGTCGGCACAGTTCCCCCGGGCCTTTCTGCATCCTGGAGCACAGGGGGGGAGGGGCACTAGACCCCCCCACTGATCACCGGCGGGGGCCCTGAGCCGCTGAGGACCCCATTGGTCGAGGGGCGCAGATTGGACTCCAGATTGCGGAGCCGGGATGGGGCACCTGGGGGACCCCCCCCTTCCTAACTGCTAGCGGGGAGATCAGGGCGCACAAACTGCTCAGCCCATTCTAGCCGGAGGTGGAGAGTGGAGTGACCTCCTCCCTGTGGAGCCCGGCTGGACGAGGGGACACAGCGCCGCACTCACTGGGGGCCACAGGGTACCTTGACGAGACCGCGCCACCCAGCTGGCGTGGTGTGGTTCCCGGATTTCTCCTTGCTGGGGCACGACGCTTCCCGACGGTGCCTGCACTCTCTGGGCCTTGCCTGTAACAGGAGTATTGGGGGAGTGTGGAAGCCGGACTGACCGTGCAAGGCTGGGTGCTTGAGCGCGACTCCGCACGGAACTCTTCACGGACTGGGTGGAGGCGAGATTGGGCTTGCTGCTGCTTTGAAGCCACCCCTGCGCTGAGATCGACCCGAAGATGCGTAAGGACAGGGCGTCCCGATCGTCACAGGCTAACACGATCACCCAGTATACCACGCAGAGACTGCAGCCCCAACGGATTACACGCCAATCTGGCCAGGATGAGGATCCTGGGGGCTCCGGTGAGCCCACCCGTGCGGAACTCCTAAAGGCTATCCAGGGCTCCCACACGGCGCTGGAGAGGCAAATAGAAACAGTCTCCATCGACGTCAATCTCCTGCGGACGGACCTCCGCAAGGTGGCGGACAAAGTCACGGAGGCGGAGGCCAATATCGGGCAGCTGCAGGGGGAGGTAGCCTCTCTCCGGAAGACGGTCACACACCTTACGGCGACGACTGGTGCCTTAGAACGGAGAGCTGAGGACGCGGAAGGGAGGGCGCGTCGCAGCAACATTAGAGTCTTAGGGGTGCCGGAGAGGATGGAGGCGGGAGATCCTGAACGTTTCCTGGAAACATGGATTAGAGCGGAACTGTGCCCGCAGGGTCTCTCGGCAGTGTTTGTCATCGAAAGGGCTCACCGGGCTCTGGTTCCCCCGCCGCAGCCGGGGGCCCCGCCGCGAGCTCTGATCGCCAAGATATTGAATTATCGGGATCGGGACTGCATCCTGCGAGCGGCGAGGGAAAAACCGGACCTAACCATTGAAAATAGCCGGATTTCAATATACCCAGACTATACCCACCAGGTTCAGGAGATGAGGAAATCCTTTTTGGGGGTTAAACAGAAGCTCCGGGCGATGCAGTTGCAATATATGCTGCTGTACCCCGCCAAACTCAAGGTGCTGGCACAGGGCAAGGCACACTTCTTTGAATCCCCGGAGGAGGTGTGGGAATGGTTGGAGGTCAGGGGAGACGGGGTTCCACCGGGAGCCCGTGGTGGATCCAAGGAGACATGGGGGAGCCGACCCCAGCGACAGCGGAGGCCCCGAGGCGGACGGAGACGACGCTCTATATCGGAACACGCTGAGGAACCTCGAATCACGGTTGGGGCTGATGGAGGAATGCTACTGGAACCCTTGCTACAGGGGGCCGGGGCGGAGTCTCAAAACCCGCCGGAACCTACGGAAATCCTGGTCCCAGACACGATACCAGCTGCGGTGCCGGACATGACACCATCGGACCTGGTGATTCAGGAAACTGGGGGAGCTGGGGCCCTGGAGGTGAATGGCCCGCCCTGAGGTGATGTAGGAGCCGTATATACTTTATCTCTGGATGGCTGCTGTGGCTCCCGGGGTGGAGAGGAGTATGGGTGGACACTGGTTTGACATTGTTCCAGGAGCCACCAGACATTGCATTTAGGGGGGGGAGAGGGGGCCCGGTGGACTTACGGTGTGGGAATTGATTAATGTTCGAGAGTCGGGGGTACAACTGTTGGAATTGGTCCTGAATGGTCGACTACAGTTGGTCCGGAGCCGGGAGAATTCAATACATGCATCGGGTCATGCGGGGAGCTGGGGGGGGGGGGGTGTATGCAGTTCATAGTTGTGTGAGTGTGTAATGGGTTGTGAGGGGTGTGTGGGGAGGCTGTGCACGTCCTGGCACCAGCGGGGGAAGGGCGGGTTGACAGGTTGGGTTGTTGTCGTTATCCTGCTCGTGGGCGGGGGAGGGGGGAGATGTTCTGCTGATGTTGCAATGTTGGGGGGGTGGGAGGAGGGGGGGGAACTGTTTAAAAATGTTGGTATAGGCATCATGTGTATCACTGTTCAGGCCCCTAGGAGGCGGTATTTTGGCAGCAGACTGCATGGCCCGGCTGGGCACTTACAGGACACATGGGGTACAAATTTTTAACGTGGAATGTGCGTGGGTTGGGCACTTGTACCAAACGATATAGGGTCCTATCCTTCCTTCGGCGGCATGGCATATCGATTGCATGTTTGCAAGAGACGCATCTGGATGAGGAGGGGGCGCAAAAGCTTGCTAATAAATGGAGGGGTCAGGTCTTCCATTCTTCCTTTTCGACGTATGCGCGTGGGGTCTTGATCTGGGTAGCGCCCGGAGTCCCTCTCGCGGTACAGTATGCGGAGGCGGACACTGAGGGTCGGTACCTGCTGCTGAGGGTGCTGTTGAATGGCAGGGACCTTACGCTACTTAATACATATGCGCCTAACGTAGATGACGCGACCTTCTACCCACGAATGCAAGACGTCTTAGTGTCGGACGTGGACAGCCCTCTCCTGTGGTTCGGGGACTTCAACTGCGTCTTGGACCCGGTCCTGGATAGGCATCCTCCCCGAGCGGGGACGAAGCCTCGCATGACGGCGAGACTGCGCGAGGTCATGGCAAACTTGGGAGCGGTAGATGTGTGGCGCCAGAGTCACCCGTCACAGAAATTGTACACTTGTTACACCCCTACACACGACACCCATAGCAGGCTAGATAGGGTCCTCGCCGCAAATATGGATGCGTCGTACGCCCTACAGGTCACCCACCTGGCCCGCTTCCTGTCTGACCACTCCCCGGTGTTGTGCGCTATGCAGGACGTGGACCAGCCTTGCCACCCCCGTACATGGCGGATGCCCGCGGACCTCCTACAGGACCCGTTGGGCAGAGATCATGTGCAGACTGCACTCACTACTTACGTAGACCTGAATTGGGAGGGAGAAGGCGTGTCCCTGTCGATGAAATGGGAGGCTCTGAAGGCAGTGGTACGGGGAGAGTGCATGGCTCTCACCTACGGAGTCCGCCGACAGCTGACCCGCGAATTGCGAGAGGCCGAAGACTCCCTGCGGACTCGGCAGGCCTCACCGAACCCTGGGGACCCTGAACTAGCCCTGGAGCGGGAAGCCCAGGCGCAAGTGCATGATATACTTACGCGCCTCGACAGATACACGCTGGGTCAATTTAGACAGCGCCTCCACAGGGAGGGGGACAAATCCGGCCGGTTATTGGCCTGGATTCTGAAGAAGGAAGCGACCCCGGTTCAGATAGCGGCCCTGAGGGGCCCTGATGGAGTCATGGTCCACTCGGAGTCAGGTATATTGCGGGTCCTCAAAACACACCTGCAGCAGGTGTATACGGCTGATCCGCTGGTCACGGAGGCATCCTATCAGTCTTACATCCGAGGAGTGACTCTCCCGGCCCTTCCGAGAGAGGCCGCGGAGGAATTAGATGGGGCCTTGACACTCCACGAGGTGCGGGTGGCGATGGCAGGCTTACCGACGGCGAAATCCCCGGGGGGAGACGGGTTTCCCTCCGAGTTTTACCACGCATTCGGGGATGTCCTTGGCCCCCTCCTCCTCCAGGTCTTTCATGCGGCGCTGGAGGAGGGCGCTCTTCCACCCACAATGTACCAGGGTGAGATCTGCATGCTTCTAAAGCCGGGAGGTGATGGATATGACCCTGCGGCGTACCGCCCTATCACAATGATTAACACGGATGTCAAGATCCTGACCAAACTCTTAGCCACTCGGTTGGCGCCGTACATGGTCCAATTGGTTCACCAGGACCAGTGTGGGTTCATCCCCGGACGCAACACCGCGATGAATCTACGGCGATTAACCCATATTATGCATGAGGTGCGCGGTAGGGAGGACCCCCAGGTCCTGGTTTCAATAGACTTGGCCAAGGCATTTGACACGGTTAGCTGGGGGTACCTATCGGAGGTGCTTCAACGGGTGGGACTGGGGCCCGTGTTTCGCAAGTGGATCCAGATACTGTATCGGGCGCCTCGAGCCAGAGTCAAACTTGGGGCCGCATGCTCGGAGGACTGGGCGTTGGGGAGAGGCACCCGCCAGGGATGCCCCCTCTCGCCACTCCTGTTCGCCCTGGCAATTGAGCCATTGGCGGTGGAAGTCCGCACCACGATGGCCCAATGGGGAATCAAGGTGGGGAGTAATGTCCATACCGTGTCCTTGTATGCGGACGATGCTCTATTTTATTTAACATCTCCGCAGGAAGCGCTACCGGTTTTGCTTCAGATACTGGACCGTTTTGGCGCGGCATCGGGCCTGCGTATCAATGCAGGGAAGTCCCTGGTCTTCCCCCTAGCGGGATGTGATGTGGACGCACGCGGGGACTTGCCACGCCTGGGGCTGCGATGGGAACTGGAGGCCTTCCGCTATCTGGGGATACAGGTGGCGTCGTCGGACGAACAATTGCTGGCCCGCAATGCGGACAGGGTGGTGCGGTCCCTACAACAGTCGGTGGCATTCTGGAACACGTTGCCTCTCTCCCTGATGGGACGACTGGCAGTGGCGAAAATGGTGATGCTGCCGCGAGTGCTATATGTGTTGCAGAATTCACTGTGCCCACTTCCCCCGCGGTTGTTCCGCACTCTCAATACGCTCCTTACGTCCTTACTCTGGGCGGGCAGGCGTAGTAGGGTTGCTTTACACACGGTTGTCCGGAGCTGGGAGGAGGGGGGGTTGGAGGCGCCGAGATTCGACCTCTATTACTATGCGGCTCAGCTGTTGCCAGCGGCCAGGTGGTTCGCGGATGCGGACACCTGGGAACTACGGCTCCTCGCGGGGAGCGCGGATGAAAGAACAGTACAGATGGCCCTGATGCGAGGCAGGGGAGCGGACGCGACACTGCCGTATATAGTGCGCCACACCGCAGCCATTTGGCAACGTGTGGTGGAAAAAGTCCTACAGAGGGCCCCCTTCCACAGGGAATTGCCGATATGGATTATGGCCCCAGTGGTGGACATGGAGGTACACATGCCATTCCATGAATGGAGAGCGGGTGGGTGTGAGCTGCTGGCGGATCTCTACCCGGACGACACGTTTCTATCTATCGAACGGGCGACTGAGACGTTCGGTCTTGGTGAGGGCCAATTTCTACAGTACAGGGGCCTCCATGCGCTGGCTCGAGACACTTGGCCGCAGTTCCCGGATGCGCCCGCTGTGTCCCATACCCTCAATGTCATCCTTTCCTGTGGTAGGGGCAGGAAGCTGATAACCCTATTGTACTCGGCCATGCGGCTGGACTCCACCCCGCCGGTGCCCCCGGCGTGGGCGGCTTGGGAGGCTGACCTGGGAACTGTGCTGGACCCGGCACAGCGCAAGCGCATCGGTACCCTCACCCGAAAGGTGTCGTGCAATGCACGGTTCAAACTGACACACTTTAACTTTTTACACCGAACTTATGTGACTCCGGTTACCTTGAAGCGTATTGCCCCGGACAAGCGCGATGACTGCCCTAGGTGTGGCGCGTCAGGTGCGTCATTCCTTCATCTGGCGTGGGAGTGCCCGCGGGTTCGCACCTTCTGGCAATCAGTAGTGGCACACATTCATAAGGTTACTGACCTCCGGATGGAGCTGACCCCCCTTCACTGCTTGTTAGCCTTAGTCCCCAAGCCCAGGAAGTGTAATCTGTCCTACAAGATGTTGCAACTGCTTTTAGTACTGGCAAGGAGGAGGGTGGCCATCACATGGATGGGACAGAGGGCCCCGGAGATGTCACGGTGGCTTAGAGATGTGGGGGAATGGACCCTGGCGGAGGAAACCTTTATGCAAACAGTGCGTAGAGATGAGAAGCTGCAGGACGACCTGCTTGCGTGGAGAATGATGCGGGAGGTGGGAGAGGCAGCAGAGGACTCGGATGGAACAAGTGCGGAGTTGTTCACCCCCGGGGACACAGGGTCTGAGGATGAGGGTGGTGGGGAGGGTGAGGATGGGCAGTGAGTCAGGGGAGTGTCTGACCGCACACGCACATGTAGGATACACCTGAGAGGAATTGTGTCTTGGTATCTGCAAGTTTCATGCCTAATATACGTAATGATCGCTGCTTTTTCTGCCGATAGGAGTGCCATAATGAGGTGAACGACCTGTGTACGCATGTTTTCGTCATGAATGCCGAAGTTTTGGGGGGGGGGGTTCCATTGGGGAGTTGGGGGGTAATCTGTATAAAAGAAAAAAAAATAAAAGCGGATTAGAATATCCTGCCGCGCAGTTACATGGCTAGGTCCAAGACCTGGCTTCCTTGTTACCACCTATCGCCGCCCGGCCTTCGGGTTGTGGGCTGAAGGGCCGTGTACACAGCAGTATGTTATTGGCCATAATGTCGTTGATTTTTTGTAACTGTCGGCGCAACTGTTATATACTATCATTGTCTGCGACAAAAATAAAGTTTTCAAAAAAAAAAAAAAAAAAAGTTGCTCTATCCTGCTGTGACTTGTGCCATGCAGAGTGTTGGACCTGTCAGCCTTAGGGTGGTCTCCCCCAACATTTTGCCCTTTTTGCCTCCCACTTGACCTCACATTTTTGTTGGACTTAGGACTCTGGGCACCTTACCACTGCTAAACAGTGCTAAGGTGCAGGTGCTCTCCCCTAAAAACATGGTGACACTAGCATACCTGCCACAGGCCCCTGCTACCGCAGTGAGACCTACCCCTCCATAGACTAACATTGGGAACCCCCCCTATCGGATAACTTTTAACTGGGACCTAATAGGTATGTCTTGTTTGGTATAGTCGGAATCTTAGCAGGGAACCCTTTCTAGAGATATATGGGGTTTGGGCACTACTACTTTAGAAAACCCACTTTTAGAAAGTGGTAATTTTCCTGCCTGTACTTAGTTTGTGCACTGCAGACTCACCCCTCCCATCTGCATGCTGATAGCCTTCCTGGGCTGTGAGGAGGGAGTGGTGATTCACACCTTTACACATGAATAGTCTGGGCCCAGCGGCCCCACAATAGACATAACGACCCTGCCTTTGTCACTGTAGACAGCCAAGAGCCAGGTCAGGGAAGACAGGGAACACCCCAGAAACCCCTAGACCCTTCGAGTAACTGGGCTTCAGGGTATAAAAGGGAGGGTCCTGGTCACACATCCTTGTTACACTAATGGACCAGGAAGAATCTCTGCTGGAGTGAAGACTGCTGCGCCAGGAGGATTACCACACTGCTGAAGCTGACTGCTCCGAGGAACTGCTGCCCCAACATGCTGTGCTGCCCTACTGCCTGCTGATCTCCCCTGCCAGGGAGACAGAAAATAACATCCCCAGAGTGTCTCCACAACGCTTCTAAGAACTGCCTTTTAGGGACAACAACATTTTTAAGGACTTGCCCCTGCAAAGCTGTGCCTGCACTCGGCATCGCTGGCCCTGTGATCTTTAACAACTGCCTCTGCAGCCTCTGCAGCGCTGGGTGTGTAAGTCTGATTTATTAGTAACTCTGATGTCACCACTGCAGGCCCGAGTGGAGCGCGTAGTTTAAATCCCCCAGTTGAGTGCGTTATTCAAAGCGCTTCAGCAATCACTGCCACTGGCCTGGGGGATCACCTCTGCTTGTGACTGTGTGGGAACTGTGAGGGCACAGCGTGTTATCACCACCACGGGCTTGAGCGAAAAGCGCATCAAATCGCCCCTGAAATCACAGTCGCCGGCCCAGGAGCTTCGGGAACCCTGTGCGCATCACTGCTGACATCAGGGAGGAGTCGTGCCGGGATTGGTGCCAGTGCGAGGTGTTGCCCAGCAACGAGGGGCCCGTCCCGAAGCGAGGCCGTGCCTGGAACTCCGCAACGGTGACCCCTTCGCCCCAAGCTTAGGTAACCACTTAGCGTGTGCACTAAGCTGCTGGCTGCAGTGCTGCCTTGGGTGGGGTGCGGGCTGGAGACCATGTGGGCGGTGGCGTGAAGATTGGGGACTGCCTTAATTGACTGGTGGAGGGGAGAAAGATGATGATGGAGAGGGGCATTGGTGCTATAAAAAGTTTTGCCAGGAAATTGGGTGCAAAACCCCTAATAACGATAAAAAATATATATCTGGCAAGAGTTAAAGCAGCAGCAACCTACGGAGCTCAGGTGATACTTTAAATCTCTAGTGTGTTTATCTCCCCCCTTACAAATGGGATTTTACACTCGCAACTGGATCTACCTTATATCTCACACTACATACAGTTAGCTTCACTCCTCCTCTGGCATTAAATCTGGAGGAGAGACACAGTTCCACTGAATAAATCGATATTAAGGACCTGCCTAGCAATGGACAAATGGAAGAGGTCTAGGTGGTTTAGTTATGTAGAGTCAGCGCTAAGGGAAATCCACGCACTTTTTAAAGCTCCCCTAGCTTTCAAGAAGTTTCCCAAACACCAGGTTAGTGATATGTTTATGTTGATGGCCAAGTATAAACGTAATGAACACCATAAAGAGAAATATGCAGCCCGGGTATATGGCCTCAATCCGCCATTAACTGGAGGAGGTTTCTCTTATCTAGTAAATGTACATAGGATGCAACACAAATTTATACTACTAAGGTTTCGCAACAACTTGATTCCTCTGATGTTAGGTTATCCGAAAAATATATATAATCATGCCAAATTAAGTGCGTGCCCGTGCGACAACCTATCACCTCAAACAGAATGGCATATATTTTTATTTTGCAGCCTATACGAGAAGGAAAGGAATGTCCACCTTAAACCAATTCTTAAGAAAATTAATTTTAAGCAGTGCCGGGTAGCATTATATTTTTTTTAAACACTCCTTGACCCTCTGGTTTGTTATTCAGTTACGTCATTCCTATGGGCTTGTATGAGGAAGAGGAAAGGGATGGTCTGTAGGATACCGAGTCTGTAAAAATAATAATTCAAACACACCGAGCATGTACATAAAATGGAATTTTTTCCTTTTAATATTTCTTATGTATTTTCGTCTTTATACTAGAATTGTGATGAAATATTTGTATTTTTTAAAGATAGAAATTTGAAATAATTGTAATGACTTATTTATATGTGCTTTTATGATCTTTTAACATGCTCGAATAAAGACGAATTGATTGATTGACTTGGCTAACGGGCCACTGGAGATTGTGCTGAATTGCCAACGGACTGCCTCCCTTGATTAGCAGGCCTGCTCGGTGTCCAATCAGTCTCAGGCCCGCTGATGACTGTTGAGGCATTATCTTTATTTGTGGGCTGATCATTGTAATGCAGCACTGACTGGCACTGTGGGCGCATACCTTCCATGAACAGGGCTGATTGACTGCACCTAAGATTGCGGCCGGGAACTGGTGGGATTTACTGAGCAACTGGCCTCCCTACCGTATTGTCCCTAATGGGAACCCAGACAGCACTGTTTTGCTCTGAATGTAAAATACTGTTCCTCCAAAGTGACTTGTGCTCCTAATACTGCAACGGTGCAGCAACCTACCGCAATGGAAGTACTGTCTTACCCTAGAGCTTTCCGCCTGTAGGAATAACGCCTTTTTCAGGTTACCCTTGCACCAGCCAATCTCAAAAGATATTCCTACTGAGAGTCTTCACATGTGTATAATGGACTGTTGACGCTTTTATCTTGCATACTCTTTAGATAAAGATACTTTTATTTTTATATAAAATCAGTGTAGTGTCCTTTTTGTAGGTGGTTCATTGTGTCACTATAGGTGTGTATTGCACAATTACTTTACACATTGCCTCATGCGTTTAGCCTATCTGCCCTGCGCCAAGCTGCCTTGTCGAATCGGTGGTCCCTACTTGGACTAGGGTGCATACCCCTGCCAACTAGAGACCCCGGTTCTCACACAAAGGTGTTGCAGGTAAGGGTTGTATATTACGGGGGGGGGTTTATAGGGCTGCTTTGCAAGATGCTGCTGGTATCCTTCTCTTCTTCTTCTGATCACCTTCTTTTGTCACTTCATCTGCTGGTTTTCTCTCACTACCAGCAACTATGTTTTTAAGCTGCTCTTCCCACATAATTATGTGTTGATTTTTTAAGTGGATAGTTGGCCTCCAGTCCATACTATAGTACCCACCTGGCATACCAAAATAAACGTTCTTGTGGCAAACTGAGTAGATTTCAATGATATCCCCTTGCTGACTAAGCGTAAAGAAGTCCCAGACTTGTCAAGTGAGCATTCTTATTTTGCTAAAGTCTGAAGAACTTGAGGTAAAGCTAAGTGGTGGTGCGCTGTTTGCCCTTTTGTAGGGCATGCTGCAACTGTGGTATGAGTGGTGGTGGTGGTGGTGGCAGTTGCAGGTATCTGGGGTTCTGCAAATATGAAAGAAGGAAACGTTGGTAGGACTACACGGCTCTGAGCAGCTTGCATAGAGGTGATCTCTACCACCTTTACTACCACCTCTGTGCAGCTCTCCTCCCAGAGGATCACTGATCACTGATGATCAAAGCTTTCAGAACATTTTATTTTCCCTGTCTCTTGGACTTGGCCATGGCCCAATCCATGTCCAGATCATCAGAAGGGTGCTTGGAAAAGATGGGGCATGCTCTTTCTTTTCCCTGCTGGATATCGTGAAGCCTGGCCTTAGGTTTTGGTGGTTGTGGTACCCATGATGCACGACTGATCTTCTCAGCTTCTTTGTGCCCACAGGAGGGTGCAGCAGGTATATTTCCTGAAAGGAGATAGGGGCTCGATGCCAATGGTTGCAACCAACTTCTTTTCCTCTCCACTAACCACTTTCTTGGCTGGCACCACCTTCTTTGGTACCATCTTCTTAACACTAGCAATTATCACCTATCCCCAGGAGCAAGCACTGATCAGAGGAGGACTCAGGTGTTACTGCCAGCTGTTTCCTTTGTGGACTTCTCTCTGTATCAGCGACGTGTGTGATCTCTTCTGTAAAACTTGTGAAAGAAGTCATTCAGGAGAGTCGAGCCAGTGTAACACTAGTGAAGTCATCATCACCATCATCCTCATCTTCTCAAATGCTTAACATTAGTATACCCAAACAAGCTTGATCCATGAGAGAAAAGGTGAGACAGACAAACAATTAAAGAAATACAATAAATAGCCTGGTGCCCCAACAGGGCCCATGCAAACCCTATGAGAGGTAGGCATAAAAAAATACATATAATACTTGCTGGTGCCCCACTGGGGCCCATGGGTACTCTATGGGAGGCAGGCAGAAATTTTAAAAAAACATACTTTAAATAATTGTTGGTGCCACACCAGGGCCTGTTAAAACTCTATGGGAGGCAGGGGAGGAAGGCAACAATTTAAAAAAAAAACATTAAATAATTGCTGTTGCCTCACTAGGGCCCATTGGCACTCTATGGGCGGCAGGCAAAAATCTAAGAAAATTATGAAAACAAAAGACACAAATAAATATATCAGGAAATAGAAAAAAAGTTATCAAAAGCCGACATTTTCGTTGCAACAAATATTAAATAGATGTATTTAGAGACACAATGGTTTCTCTTGACAAATCTGTGTATTTAAGCCTGGGTATCCTATCCAGTCTGCCTGCCCTGCTTCACTCTCAACAATGAGCCGGAAGCAAATCAACTTTCTGCACTGTGGCGCAAGGAATGCTCTCCATTTGTCCCTTTGCCTTTAAGAAAGAGTGAGAGCCTACTGTCGTTCAGAAAGGAGCTCAAAAGGTGGCTGTTTGGCCAATAAGTCTCTTCCTTTCACCGGGGCTTTTTTGTTATGGGTGTGATAGCGCCGGGAATCTCTGCTAGAGTAGCTGAGCGCTCAATAAAACACCAGCTAACATAACATATAACATAACATAACATACCATACCATAACATAACATAACATAACATAACATAACATAACATAACATAACATAACATAACATAACATAACATAACATAACATAACATAACATAACATAACATAACATAACATAACATAACATAACATAACATACACAATGCAGGGCTTACCTTTCTAAAGTCCTTCTGTGCCAGGGTAGTCTATGGTGGTTTCCACTGTAGGCCTGTGATGCTGCTGGAGTTACTGTTTCGGGCAGGCTGCATCCCCGTGTATTGCCAGACGTCTATCATTCATAGGTATTGATCCCACCCTTTCCCATTCATCAAAGTGTAGGACTGGATGCGAGTGCTGTACTTGATATTTAGTGCCTTCTCCCTGGTAATTATAAGTGTTATGATGCTAAACTTGCATTAGGTATATTGTACTGAGGTGCCCGGCCATGCTGACCTTCCCCACTGTAACACGGCTGGCCGTGGCTGTAGGTCGCTGGCTCCTTTAGAGTTGGAGTTGCTGCAATTTTGTTCCCCATCGAAGTTGATCCAAAAGACAAACAGGGCTTTTGTTCCCTTGCAAAGTCGATCCAAATACCTGAGTCGAGCGTAAAGGGAGAAATGTGTGCTTATAGTGTTCTGATTTGTGGAGTAACAGGAAAATGTTAAAAACATCAAATGCTTTGAGTGTGCTTGTCTAGAATATGAAGTGAATACTTGCTAATTCTTAAGGTCCCTTTGCATTTAGAATGATCAGTACAATAATTATAGAATGTTTTATCCCCTCTCTGAACATGTTTGGATTTTAAAGACATTTACATAATGTAGCATGTTGAATGTTTGTGGTTGCTTTATTGTGAGGATCTTGCAGTGTCACATGGCATTAAATGGGCCTAATCTTCATGCCCTTCACATTAATGCCAAAACACAGGTTGATTTCTGAACAATGAATGTTAAAAACATTAAGATAATGCATGCCAACGATTTAGTTTCTCTTCTATTTCATGTTTTACTTATTCTTGCGTTCCTCAAGAGTGTTAGCTATTTCCATCATGTTATATTTATATGTCTTTTTTGTGCATCTTATTACTCTTGTAGAGTATCAACTTTGAGTCATGGCAGGTGTTTAGTAGGGGCTGCGATTGAGAGCTCTGGAGCTGAGGTTGAAGGCAGTCCAAGCTTTTAACAGTGAGTTCGCCTCCCTGCAGAGCACACAGAGCAATGGTCACATATTCCAGTTGCAATTGAAATTCTGTATAAATGTGTGTGAAGGGGTACACAGTTGTCAAAATATTTACAAGGCAAAGTAACACTAAATAAAGTGCTTACATGTGAGCGAGCTCAGTATATGTTTGGGGGCAGTGAAGCGTGGAAGGTGCGAGGAAGTGCATTCGGGGTACAGTAAACACAGGGTGCAGAAGAGGAAAGAGGTGAGATTTAAGATGTGCAGATGAAAGCGATGCGGAGAGAAAAAGTGCATACTTGTCTAACATAAAATAAATATAACTGAAGCCAAAACTCCTTCTATAATATTTAATTCACAGTCTCACAATTTCAGAATTTAAACATTTTCAATGTTAATTATTGATGTAAGATGATTGGTGCCACACATCTAGCTTAAGCAACAAACCACTGACAAAGCCAATAGTCCTGGCAGGTTTTAGGTGTGAATAACAGCTGAACAGCATAACAGTTCATAGAGAAGTCAAAATGCTGGTTGGGTGCCACACTATGGAAATCACAAACATTTATTTTACATGTTCCCTTTTAGAAATCCCCCACTTTTGACATCTCACTTAAATACATGTCTGCACATATTTCTATATGACTGATTGCAGCAAGAATGTGTGGGTGCTTCCCGAAGCCTGGTTAGAGCATTTTTTTCTCAGAGTCGATGCCACATGCAGGTCAAGACACACCGCAAGCACACACTTTAAAGATCCGGATGTTGTCACGCTGTACAATTTCCACACTACAGTCACTGTTGAACATATTAACGCAGTAAGAGATGAAGCAGTTTTTAATGTGTTTAAATATTTCACGACTACATGTTCATAATTGCTTTTTTTAAACCTTCTTGCTTTATCAGTAAATGTTTTATTAAAATTGCTTTAAAATGCACCATTTGCCAATCTTTTTTCAAATCTAATTTGGGAGGAGGAAAGCCCTTAACCCCACATTGGTCCATTGAACTTGCTCACTTCGCTTGCTTCATAAAAGTCATATACAACCTTTATGCCTTATCCCTTTCAAATGCCACCAGCTGCCACTGGTGGATACAACAGAGACAGTGATGGTTTCCCTCCAAAATCCAAATTGAAAGGATAAAGCAGGGGGAGGAGTCTGTAGGACAGGAAGAGGAAGTTGGTACTGTATGTATAGTAGCCTCCCAGTCTCAATAGCACTTGAAAAAAAGTGCATTTCATGCAAACAAATATTCTAACTGTCCGTTTGAGAAAATAGTTAATTTTGTTGATTTTGTTGTCGCTCAAGTAAAAAATCTTCTCAAAATGCTGACTGTCAATCAACAATGTTAAAGTTCTGCCGCTCGCATTGGAAACAACCACTGAACATTCTGATAGCGTTTGCCAAAAGACAATCATGAGCAATCATGCTCCTGTGTTGTTTCAATGCTCCTCACAGTCCCATTTTCCCTGAATGGGAGAATCGGATGTTATGGCATTAAAACTGGCAATTCCATGTCACAAGAGAAATGCAAATTACTCCAATTAGTCTGGAGTAAATAAAATCATGCCAGGTCCACTTAATTCAGTCATACACTTCCTCTTGGGATGCTTATGGGCTCATTTATTGGGTAGCGGGATAGGCCATTCACAATGACATAATGAAATGCTGCATGCCCCATTCTGCCACATTTAGGGTTCCCCTGCTTCAAGCATAGTGGGAGGAATCTCTGAGTTCTGGACAGTGGTACCCCAGCTGAGTTGACTGTTATAAACGCCTATCCTGCTGTCCATCTGCAGCATGGCTTACGGTCCTTCCTCTTTGGAGGCATAATGTGATTGTGGGGTGTTTCTGAAACTATTTTTCTCTTGATGGCTATGCATATTATGGCAGATGTGAACTGGAAAAAAACTAAAGGTTGCCTACGCAAAGGGAGAAAAACTCCCTGCACATCAAGAGCAATTGTTTTTTTGTTCGTTTTTTTTAGTAAGAAACTTCCCTTTTTGGGTACTTGCTTTTGCAAACAAAAGATATTCATGCCCAGTAATGGTCAGTATTATACAGTATTATACAAATTACAAGGTATGGGCAATTTGACTTGACATTTATCAATGGGATATTCATTGTAGGTGCCCAGCGTTATGCATCTGCCAAAAGTGCTTTTTTCTAGGCTGAGCTTATGTCTCATGTCTACCAAATGTACTATAATAGGATTGCATACTTATTGATTCCGACAGCCTCAATTAATTCTGACACATGCATTTTCCTCCCAGTATCTTCCCAGAGGACTTAATGCCACAGTAACTATACAATCTCAGGACGATCACAAATACAAAAACTGCCCCATTACATAAAAGGACCCCTGACCCTGGTCGCTCCCCACGCCGCACAGTTCCACCTGTGTGCCCTTTCCCTCTCCCTCCACGCCGTGAGTTCGAGTCCCTCAGAGCCTGGTTGCTCCGGGGCTCTCGCCTGCGCCTGCTCTTTAACTACTTATTCTGCTCTCACTTGTAATTGTTTTTTCCCTGCTGTATTTTTCATTGTTGGCATTTTACCCTCACCCCTCCCGTTTTTCCTTCTGTGCCCAGTCGCTCCCGCTGCTGCCACCCTGCGGCTCTGCCCCTTCACCAGCTGATTTGCCACCCTGCTCCCACCTCTCAGCTGATCCTCCCTCCCCGCCTCAAATGGTGGCAGCTGCGCGGCTGCGCCGCTGGTAGGCGCCGCTGGCACGCCAAAGGCAAGCCCGTCTGCACCTGTACCGCGCCCTGCACCAGAACCCCTGGACCTCGAAGCTGCCACAATACCAGACGGCACTACGACTCCAGCACCCTCCATACACTCAACACCGGGCGAGAACACACCTGCTACCGTGCCACCCCGAAGCGCACCCGAGGGCCCTTCACCTGCCAGAACTGCAGCTTTACCGGCATCCGGCCCGCCAAACCATCAACCAAAGAACCCAATCACCTCCGATGCATCCTCCTCAACACCCGCTCCGCTCGCAAGCACGCCATCGAACTCTGGTACCTCCTAGACTCCACCACCCCTGACATCGCCTTCCTGACGGAGACCTGGCTGAACACCACCTCGGCACCAGACATTGCCATAGCCCTCCCAGAAGGCTACAAGATCTCCCGCAGAGACCGCACCAACGGAGTGGGAGGGGGAATCGCCATCATCCACAAGAACATCCTCCAAGTCTCGACCAACACCGACGACACCCTCACCACCGCCAAGCACATGCACTTCCAGATCCACACCGACCCCAACACCACCCTCAGAGGAACACTCGTCTACAGACCACCCGGACCCCGACCACAGTTTAGCGACACCATCGCCGACCTCATCAGCACCCACACCCTAGCCTCCGCAGACTACATCCTCCTCGGGGACCTGAACTTCCACCTCAAAAACAACAACGACGACAACCTCGCCAACCTCGGACTCAAACAGCTTGTGACGACACCCACCCACGCCACTGGACACACACTGGACCCCATCTTCTCTGCAAGTCCCCACGTCTCCTTCAACCACACCACCGAACCCCACTGGACCGACCACAGATGCGTCCACTTCACCTTCAGCAAACCCACCACACACCACCGCACCCAACAGATGCCACGCCGCTGCTGGGGCAAGGTCACCAAGGACCAACTGATCACCACCCTCGCCTTGGGACCACCCACCGACCCCACTGACCCCGACACCGCCGCCATCAACCTCAAACAGTGGATCAACGACTGCACCGACACCCTCGCCCCACTCAGGACCCCCACCACCAATCATACCAATAAGTAAGCCACATGGTTCACCGAAGACCTCCGGACCTCCAAGCGCACCTGTCTGAAGCTCGTGAAGAGCTGGCTCCGCAACCGCACACCAGACAGCTACACAGCCCACAAGAACACCACTCGCAGACACCACCAACTTATCAGGACCGCCAAGAGGACCGCCTTCAAGGACCGCCTAGACAGCAACGCACACAACAGCAAAGAGCTCTTCAACATCATGAAAGAACTCTCCAACACCAACAACATTCCCCCATCGCAAGACCTGTGCGACTCCCTTGCCACCTTCTTTCACCGCAAGATCACCGACATCCACAACAGCTTCAACACTGCCACCCCCACATCCACCACCGAGACCACCACCCCTGCGACCACCACCCATACCAGTCGCCTGACCGCCTGGTCCAACGTCAGCGACGAAGACACCATCAAGACCATGAACTCCATCCACTCCGGATCCCCTTCTGACCCATGCCGACACCACGTTTTCAACATAGCCAGCACAGCCATCGCACCCCATCTCCGGAAAACAATCGACATCTCCTTTGAGACAGCAACCTTTCCGGAGAGCTGGAAGCACGCCCTACTGAAGAAACCCAAGGCGGACCCCAAGGACCTCAGGAACTTCCGGCCCATCTTCCTGCTCCCTTTCCCGGAAAAAGTCACGGAGAAGATCGTCAACAGCCCATTACCTCGAAGACAACAACATCTGGACCCATCCCAGTCCGGCTTCCGCAGCAAACACAGCACCGAGACCACGCTCATCGCTGCCACCGACGACATCAGGATCCTTATGGACAAAGAAGAAACAGCCGCCCTCATCCTTCTGGACCTATCAGCCGCTTTCGATACAGTCTGTCACCGCACCCTAACAGCACGCCTCCACAATGCCGGAATCCAAGAGAAGGCCCTGACCTGGACCACATCCTTCCTCTCCGGCAGAACCCAGAGCGTCCGCCTCCCACAATCCGCTCCAAGACCACCGTCTGCGGCGTTCCACAGGGATCATCCCTCAGCCAGACGCTGTTCAATATCTACATGGCACCACTCGCCCACGTCGTCCGACAGCATAGCCTCAAAATCATCTTCTACGCCGATGACACCCACCTGAAATCTCCCTCACCAAAGACCCCCGCACCGCCAAAGCCAACCTCCACATAGGAATGAAGGCCGTCGCCGAATTAATGAAGGACAGCAGGTTGGAGCTGAATTCAGACAAGACGAAGGTCCTCATCCTCGGCTCCACCCCCTCAGCCTGGGACGGCTCCTGGTGGCCAACATCGCTAGGAACAGCCCAGAACCCACCGACAACGCACGCAACCTGGGGGTCATCCTCGACTCCCCCCTCTCCATGACCAAGCAACGCCGTCTCCGCCTCCTGCTTCAACACCCTCAGAATGCTCCGCAGGATGTTCAAGTGGATCCCCTCCTACATGAGAAAAACCGTCACCGAGGCCCTCGTCACCAGCAGACAGGACTACGGGTACGCCCGCTACGCAGGAACAACAACCAAGCTCCTGAGATGGCTGCAACGCATCCAGAACGCCTCGGCATGACTGGTCCTCGACGTCCCCCGACGCAGCCACATCACACCTCACCTGAGAGACCTGCATTGGCTCCCCGTAAACAAGAGGATCACCTTCAAACTCCTCATCCACGCACACAAAGCCCTACACAACGCCGGACCAGCATACCTCAATGTTTGACTCAGCTTCTAAACCCCCACCCGCAGCCTCCGCTCAGCCAACCTCGCCCTCGCCACAGTTTCACGCATCAGGAAAACCACCGCCGGCGGCAGATCCTTCTCCTTCCTCACCGCCAAGACCTGGAACACCCTCCCCACCCACCTACGGCAGAACCAGGACCTGCTGGCCTTCAGAAGACTTCTCAAGACCTGGCTTTTTGATCAGTAGCTGCCCCCCTTTTCCCCCCAGCGCCTTGAGACCCTCACAGGTATGTAGCGCGCTCTACAAATGTTTGATTGATTGATTGATTGATTGATTGAAGAGGACTGGAGTAAATTTGACTTTACTTTGAGAAGTCTGATACAGAGTAATTTGTGGGTAGTTTGAACTAAATGTTTTGCATTGCAAAATAAATATATTAGTTTGTATCATTTCACACTTTAGTAGTTCATCTAGGGCCAGATGTACAAAGCTTTTTACCATTGCAAACCCCACCGATTCGGTAAACCTTGCACACCACCATACTTGTGATTGTATCCAATTGCGGGGGAGTTGCCAAATTTCAACTTGCTTAATTAATATTCATAAGGGAGGTCATTCTGTGGCCACCTACTAGTAGTACACAGATCGGTTCATAAAATTAGATACTGGACACAATAAGTTGGGTTGCAAGTTGCAAACATTTTTTGAGACCAGTATCTTAGTACATCTGCCCTATAGACCTTTTTCCCATTGCATTCTGCTTCCCATACTTGGCCTAAGAGAAAAAACTAAATCGAGGAAAAATCTGTAGAGAATTATCTAATCATACCTGAAATAACAGTATGGATCTCTTTGAGACCACATACACACAGTGTAAGTTATAGTGGTCTCCGAAGGGCATTCTTACAATTTCAGGTGGTGTGTTTGGCTTCAATAGGAAAACATTATCATGAACATGAAATTCAAAACCCTAAGATTCTTCAACACTCAAATAGATACAATTAGCCACTGGTGGGATTGGGATCCTTTTCAAATAATTGAAAAAGCCAATAGGTGCTGTCTTGGCTAAAGCATTGACAAATGAGACAGGAGAACACACAACATTGCAAATATGAGAGTGGATGATGGACAAGAGCACCACATTGGAGAACATAAATTAGAAGGCTAGGAAAGTATCAGTTTAGATATACAGAATAAGAGAGAAAGTGAAGAATGGGAGAATACATGTTTGGAGAGACCTTTGAATGGGAATTAGCTCGGGACAGGGTGGCGCACGATGAGTAATAGCATTTTATGAGAGAGATCATACAATGGTGGTTTATGACAGAATGTGTGAGAGCCTAGGATCTGCATACGGGGCGTAGCTTCAGAGGGGTGTTTGGGTGTTTCATCCCCCAAATAAATGTATTTTGTGATAAATAGTTGGGAACTGGTGCTTACAGTTGGGTTTGGTGAGGTGTCTGTCAGATTTACCAGGAATATTTACACACACAGACTAAACAAACTCTCACACTCACTCTCCATCTCTCTATTTTGGAAAGGAATGAAAAAAATGTTGGTTATTTCACAAAATAATGTGTTTTCCCTCATTTAGTACCACTCCCAATCCGCATTACTGTCCCTTTCCACTGCCCCTTAAGCTCCTCTCATGCTCCCTGCATGCCGTATAATGTATTTTAACATTATGGGGTATATTTACTAGGATTTTGTGCCATGTTTGCATTCCAAAAGTGAAGCAAATCATCACAAAACCTTTTTTCCGCAAGTTACTTTTCAGTGCAAAACTTGTTTAGTACTGGAAATTAAATTGAAAGTAAAGCAAAAGAGCACATATTGCTGCTTTGCATTCCCATGCAACCACCCATGGGTTTTGATGCAAAACCCTATTCACTAACAGAGGTAGACAGAGTTTTGCATCACAAAATGGCGCCTATTTCAACTAAGCACTATCAAGGAGAAATGCTTTCATTTCTCCTTCATTTTCCGACGCTGCATGGGTGATGCACTGTACAGCACACATACAAAGTGGGAAAGGTTTGAAAGTTAGTCTAAGCATTGTAATTTGTACTGGAATTGTACCCTTCCAGTACAAAACCTATGCTAGACTCATGCAGCCTCCCTTGCACTATAGTGCAAAGGTGTGTGCATGGCGCACATATACCGGCTCAGGAGCGTGGAGGAGAGTGCCATAACTCTGTAAATATGGTGCTCTCCCGCTCTCTCCTTCTCATGCAGCGCAGCATTTTTGGCAGCTGCGCTAGCTGAGAATTTGGTCAATAGACATCTATGTGCCAGCATGATTGTTTGGAAATCTGAAGTTCACAACTCCCCAATCCTACTGACCACGCTACGCCCCTGTCTGCAAGACCAGAGAATGGAGAGCAGACAGAACATTTTGGGGATACCATAGTATGGAATAATACAGGATGGTAGATGCAGATACACTTGTGCACAGGGCGGAAGAGGACATAATGTATCAATGCTGTAAAGATGAGATACTTGGTGGCAGAGTACAGGTAAGGGGCTACCTCAGGTTGGGGAGAACAGAGTGAAGGATGGGACATAGAGGCTAGCACAGAATTAGAAAGTACAGCCACAGAATGAGAGAACACAGTGTGGTGGAGCACTGGATGATTGTGAAGAACAGAAAGGGAGGGCAAAGCCAGGAATAGGACAGTATTGGAGCACAGGAGAGAAGAAAGCAGGTTAAAAGGGAATAGATTCACAGAGCAAATGATGGAAAACTCATGATGATAGACCGCAATGTTGGGAAGAGATGAGTGGAGAGCACAGGATAGGAAGAACTCAGGATCTGAACTGCACATGATGGCATATAGCACTAGAAGGGATAGCACGGGACGAAAGACTGTAAGATAAGTGAGGACAGGATGAGGCAGAACAGAACAGAAGACCACAAGGTGGGGAAGAGCTTCATGAGTGAAGGGGAGTGAGCGCATAGTAGGAGACAAAATAATAAGCTAGAGCAAGGAGTGGGAGAGAACAGAGGATGGCACAGCATGGGCTGGGCAAAATCAAGCATGATAGAAGAATGCTTAGACAGCAAAGGTGAATACAGGTCTCAGAGAAGTTGACAGGTGGAGGATGGACAGAAAAACAGAGTGAGGAAGAGATTCAATGGACACTAGTGCAGACACATGCATGAACAAGAAGAGAGCTAGAGGAATAAAAGCATAAGCACATGAGACAAAATGGCCCAAGAGAAGGGCAATGAGGCAGGGGTGAAAAGTTAGAGAAAGCGAGCGAGAGTGGAAAGATGTGGCTCCTGACTGAGCGAAAGGGAAAAAGAGCTCCTGAAAGATGAGGGAATTGATGCTGGGGAGAAGTGGATGGAGCCTAACATGGAGGAAGAAATGGAGGGGAGAGAGCTAATAGAGGGTAGAGAGGATAGCAATTTGAGGAGGAGTGAGAGAGAACATAGATAGAAAGTATAGGGAGGGAGAAAGCAGGGAGAAGGGAACAAGAGAAAGGAGATAGTTAATAAAGGAGAATAGAGTCAGTTTAATTGAAAATATCATTTACACATAACTTTAAATTCTGGTGCATTTCATTCGATGTGCATTTGATGTGGTCACAGAGACTTAAATGCCATTTTTTGAGGTCTTTGTTAGTCAAGGCCTTTTAATTTGACTACAATTAGAAATGTATTGTGCTTATGAGGGCTTTCAGCCAGCTCTCTTCATCTATTGGTTTCTTATTATGGCACCCACTACAGCATGCACCCTGGGGCAATGGGTCAACTCACTTAATCCACTGGTTAGCTTCACTGTGAGTGATGCCCTTCTGCTCTTTCACAAGGAGCACATCTGTACACAAGGTAGCACCGTTCAGTGTCAGGAATTACTATGGCAATGTGTGATTTTTTTAGATAAAAATAATATTTTTAAATTCAGACAATGTTTATTTTATATTAGCAAAGGCTTAGCAGCTCCATCAACAAGAATGTTTCATAAAAGCTATGAAAAAAACTATACAAGCATTGATGAAGCCAAAAACCAAGATTCACTGAAAGTTATGTGTCTACAGCAGCAGGATCTCTCCCTCCCCTCTCTGGGCCCCTCTGTTATATTCCAGACGGTCCTCTCCTTCTGCTCTGCGGTATCAGTTTCCTCCTGCCATCAGAAAGTATTCAAGCCCATGATGACAGTGTGCGGTTTTCTAATTACAAGGTGACTGACATGACGCACAGGAAGCACAGATCTTCCCTGGCAGCCAGTAGTGCATGCAACTATAGCCACTACTGCTGCAGCAAAATGTAGTCAATAGTACTTTCATGGCCAGAGGGGCGTGGTGACCACCTCTCTGTTATGAAGTGGGGTCTGCTGCCTCTTTCAGGCCAGGGCCTCTTGTATGCTGCTGAATCACAGCACTTCCGCCCCTTTGATATCGTCATGTTGCTGCTCGTGCCCTGTCACATTTAAAACCAATGAAGTGAAACTGATTTGGGGCAAAGTTTACAGGCGGGAAAAGGAAAGCATAAGAGGGTTCAGGTGACTGTGCAACCCTGGGAGCAGAGATGTGGCCTAACAGTGAGAGATGGCAACTCTGGAACTCAGAAAACAAGTTTGAGGCTTGTTGTTGGCTCAACATCCTGTGATTCTGGCCAAATCAATCCATCTTCCTGTGCCTAAAAAAAAGTCTGACCTTATGTAATGTAATCTGGTGTTCATTTAAAGTGCTCTAAGGACCTTATGTTGTTGGCCTTACTTTTTAGGTCTAGATCTAGTGCCAGCTTTAGACATCTTTGGATGTCTCTCTAGACTCATGTGATAAAAGAAATAGTACATTCCAAACTACATAGAAAAGGTGTTCTGGGTACGGTCTCCGCCGCCATTGCTCAGTTGGAGTAACGTTCAAATATTGGATCAGCCAATCAGAATACAGTGAAGAGTTCATTCAATGTAATGAACAGTAAATAATCTCTTTCATATCTAGTTTTTTTCAAGTTTCCCAAAATAGTGCGGTCCTGAAAATGGCTTTATTATTTAGGTGCAAGGTTGAAATGTCATTGGCATCATTATGTACAATTGTCTTTAATTCTAGCACAAATATTGCTATGATACTAGATTCAATATAATACACAGCACATTAGTATCCTATGTGTCTTGGTCGTTTGTGTTTTGTTGTACACTTTCCTTGACTCACTGGCATTGGTATTTGTCTTGTGTAAACACAAGAGAAACTGAGAACTTTTTGCTACCTTTTTTTACGTGTATGTGACTGGTATTAAAAAGACATATGTCTTTCAAGTGAGGGGCTAGTTCTTGTTAATGACCACTGTGTGACATTCGTTTGTGTAATCCATTATGCGCTTAAAGTAATAACTAGGATTATCAAGGTTATTGTAGCTTTCATAAAGTTAGGAAAACAGTTGCAAGTGGGATCCAGACACCAGTGAACTCCTTCAGGTTGTGCAGTGTGTTACATCATACGTGATAAAGCACCACACGGTATACCTAAAGCAGCGAAGGAATAACCTTGACCTTTCAGACTGGTTCAGTGGACCAAGCTACCTCCGTCAAGTCCATTTTAGCATCACTAACTTCTGTCCTAGCTGTTTTCCTTGGCTAGCGACTTTTTATGGGGTGTTCCCCTACTTCCACAAGCTGTTCCTTCACATTGCTTCTCAGAAGCAGACATGCTCAATATTCAGGCGTTATTAGACATCCTTCCTGTTGAGTCGTTAGAATAACGTGAGATGGTTAATTTTGCATGGCACACTTTAATTGGTTCTGATGTCAGATTGTCAATGGTCTGTGGTTGCAGAGTTCACTGCTGATCCAGCGTTTCTGGAACCACACTCTTGGTCCTCCGATGGACCTTTATAGGTGCAGTCAGGGGAGAGGGGGAGTTAGTATTTCATAACCTCAATTTGCAACCCATTGGGCTACACAATGAGTACCAGGATTCGGTAGCCAAGTTTCAGAATGTTTATTACAAATTGGTAATCAAATTCAAATAACTCACTCTCAATACTACGCTATAAATATACAGTATTACAAGTGGGAGTCCAAGCCTCCAAAAGAAATTGAGGTCGACCAGAATTAAACAGACAAGCAATTTAGTGGCGGTGATGCAGCATAACAACACGAGTACCTGATGCTCAGAAAACAATCTTACGTTCTCCGTCAATACATTAGTAATCTAAATATCCAGAGAAGAGTTGAACAGATAAGGATAGCTCAGTTAATCTTAGGAGTCTCATTAATCGAAGAGTAGGAGCCAGGGACAGGGCAAGGAAAATTAAGTAGAACAAGTGTTAGCATCTCAGCAGCTCGGTCAAGAGTCTTCAGTGACTCACAAATACGTTTTAGCCTAAGCAACACTTAGGGTAGAATCCAAAGGAAGCATTGAGGTGTAAACCTCTCAAAGTCTGTTTAAGGGCAGTGGGGAAATCATGGAAAGTATCTGCAAGGGGTCAAAGGAGAAGTTCTGTATAGAGTCTGGAGAAAAGGCAGTTCAGCAAAGAAGTCCTGCAATGCTTCTCTAGAGAGTGTCCCGAAAGGTTCCGAAGAGAGATCTGCAGAGTTCTGGTTTATCCGTTTATTATAATCCACAGTCCATAGGACACCCCCTTTGTCACACCATGTTTGTTCACATATTGCAGACTGTAACATTCGTTAAAGGTACCACAGTAGACATGGGAACGACATCTTCTCACATCGATGTCAGGAAAGAATAGTCCTTTCATTAGTGCTCCAGTCTCCCATGTGCTTTTGTCAAGGTCTGCATCTCAGGCTATGTATCTATCTCTGGTACAAAAATATACCTATTCTAAACTAACAATATGTGTGAATACCTGCAAGGAACCACGTTAGCAGAAGCTGTAACACTGTAATTTATGGACTGTAGCATGGCTGTTAGAAATGAGGGTCTCTAGTTGTTCAAACAGGGACACTTGCTTCTTGTCAGGGTGATACACTCCTAAAATAACCTCTTCTCACCCCCTTGGTAGCTTGGCACGAGCAGACAGGCTTATCTCAGAGGCAGTGTGTAAAGCATTTGGGAACACATACAGTAAAACAGTGAAGACACTACAAATGGACATCACACCAGTTTATAAAAAAAGTAATCTTTATCTAAACCAAAACAAGACCGAACGACAAAAATTCACAATACAGTATTAAAAATAAGGCTTTCAAATGGTAGAAATTGTTCAGTGCAATGCAAGTTGTAAATGCAACACTCAAAAGTACCTTAGAAGCGTCACGCAAAACAAATAAAATGGCCGCAGGGAAGGTGATGCGTTGGTTCCTTACACTCAGGGAAGGTGATGAGTTGATTCCTTGCTCCGGGGGAGTTGATGCATCGGTTCCTTACCAGAGAGGAGGTGATGTGTTGTTTTCTTACTGCGTGGGGAGTTTAAGAGTCTGTTTCTTTCTGCAGCCCCAAATGATGCGACAGTCTTGGCACCTCAATGCGATGCGTTGATCTTGTACGATGCGTGGTTTCATGCAACCACGTAGCAGGCTTGCGTCTGGATCGGTGCAGTGATCTCAGACTTTGGAGATCGTTGCTCCTGATGCATCGTGCGGCAACTTCTCGAGCCGCGGCAGGCGCTGCGAAGGGTTCTTCGGCGAGGCATCGGAAAACAGGTGCGGATGCGACACCTTCTTCAGTGTTGGGTCGATTTTCCACTTCCCAGCTACAAACAGTCTCTAGAGGTCCTAAACAGCAGCAGGCACGTCTATGCAGGTTGGAATTCCCAGCAAGGAAATTCAGGGGAGCTGGTGGTGAAATCTTTGTGTCCATGAGACCTCAGTAGAGGAGGCAAGCTCAGTTTCAAGCCCTTGGAGATCTTTTCTTCAAGCAGGTGACAAAGCAAACAGCAAAGTCCTTTTCTTGCTTTCCTTGGCAGCAAGGAGTCACTACAGGCCAACCCCAGACAGCAAACAGCAAAGGGGCAGTATTCCTCCTCAGCTTATCCGGCTCTTCTCCTTGGTAAAGGTTCAGCTCGATTCCCCAGGAGTGATCTAAAAGTCTGGGGTCTGTGCCCCTCTTTTTATACCCCAAAATCCTTTGTTCTCTGAAGGCAGAGAGTGTCTGTACCCAGCCAAAACCAGCTCGCGGGGGCACTTTGCAAGTGCACAACAACCTCCATTGTCAGCCCAAATGCAGACCAGGCCTATTCAGCCCAGCCCTGACTCATCAGACCTCTGGAGCTGCTGCCCCTCTCCAGCCCCTGTCATCCAAAAGCCAGACATGCAATACACAAAACTAGCAAAGGCACACTGGATGGTTAGGCAAGAAAATACCTACTTTCTAAAAATGGTATTTTCAAACACAGAATGGAAAAATCACCCTCACTAAAAGATGAGTTTTAACTTTCTGATTTAAGGCATACTAAACTTTTTTCTCTACCTTGTTCCCTGAGCAAATTATGTTTATAAGATGTTGTAAACAAACTCCCTATTCTGTCCTATGGGAACAGGTAGCCTGGCAATAGTGAAAAACGAAATTGGCAGTAATTCACTATCAGGACATGCTACGCACATCAGGGCATGTCCTACCTTTCACATACAATGCACCCTGCCCACAGGGCTACCTTGGGCCTACCTTAGGGGGTGACTAACATGTAGAAAAGGGAAGGTTAGGGACTGGCAAGTGTATGCTTTTCCAAGTCGACATGGCAGTCCCAGACTGCACACAGGCTCTATAATGGCAGGCCAGAGTTTCATTTTACAGGCTGCTTCTGTGGGTGGTACAAACAGGGCTGCAGCCCACTAGCAGCATTTGATTTACAGGCCCTGGACACACACAGTGCATTATACTAGGGTCTGACAAGTAAATCAGATATGCCAATCATGGAATCACTAATCCATAACAACAATTTAGAAAAAGAACACTTGCACTTTGGCACTGAACAGTAGTGGCAAAGTGCCCAAAGCATCTAGACCAGCAAAATTGAGCCCAGCACAAAGCAAAAACACAGGAGGCAACAGCAAAAATGAAAGGGAGACCCACGCCAATGGAGCCAGGTCTAACAATGGTGAAGTACAGGCTTAAAACAGTAAATCAAGTTAAACATTTAATTCTATGGTGCATATTTGTGTGTGTGCACAATTAAACACATACAAATCTAAGTTCTTCAGTACATGTAGTTTATATTGAATAAGGCATTCAGTGAATAAACAAAATACTCAAAGGTAAGTATGGCTGAGAACTACACTTGAATGTACATACATGTAACATTAATGCATATATCACATAACTTTTGGCGTTTAAATTGAAATAACATTCTACACATGTGAGGATGTTTTAGAGCTAACAGTCAAATCACTAAATGTTACTTAGACAATATAGCACACATTTAGGAATCCTGAGCCATGTTTTAGCAGTAAAGCACAATAACATGAACATGGTTTTAAGAATGCACGTGCATTTTGTACAATCCTAATTAGCATTTTACAAAGTCGGTAGGGTCTGCATACTTAATGAAGCATGGTAGTGGGCAGGGCGGATACGCAAATTACAATGGGCCTGATTCACAGAATTAACTTACGACAAAATCGTAAACTTACTACTCATGGTATTCACAGAATGCACTTACGATTGTCCTAAGTTTACGTCCGCACCGGGCCGGAATTTACGCACCTGGAGTGGCACCTGGAGTGGAAGCTCCACACCTGGAGTGGAAACTCCACACCCGGAGCGGAATTTCGACCATTGGGCCAGAATCTTCACTTCCAGGCCGGAATTCCCACAATGCATCAGATATAGTCAATTAACACCAGATTGCGGGTATTTTGGCCCGTAAAGCGGATATTCCGGCTCGATGGTGGAAATTCCCCCCAGGTGTGGAGCTTACAGTCCGGGTGCAGAGCTTACACTCCGGGTGCGGAAATTCCGGCCCGAGTGCGGATGTAAACTTAGGACAGTCGTAAGTGCATTCTGTGAATACCATGAGTAGTAAGTTTAGGATTTTGTTATAAGTTAGTTCTGTGAATCGGGCCCATTGTACTTTGCGTATCCGCCCTGCCCTGAGCCAGATTTGATTTGCAAAATATAGACCTGTGGTTATATTTTTTCTCCCTACCATGCTTCATGAAGTATGCAGACCCTTCCGTCTTTGTAAAATGCTAATTAGAGGTGGGCGATGGGCGAGTGTAGCAACTTCGCCCACTCGCAGAACTCTGTGGAAAGTTTTTATGCAACTCTGTGGAATTCCGCATAGTGCAACTCCACGGCTCCGCCCACCCTTACCCAGAACAGGAGCAGTTGAGGTACACTGTTGCCTCAGACATCCCAAGGTCCTCACCGGCTGCCCATTCCCTTACCCAGAGGTTATGCCCCCTTTGCATTTGTATATCCCCCGAGACAGTGGACTTGAAAAAGTGTTTCTCCCAGTGTAAAGAATTATACCATACTAAGCCACCCTTCATGCAGGGTCAACCGGTGGCGGCTCCTCCGCTAAGGCGGGGGAGCTTCACCCCACTGCTCAAAAGGAAAAATAAAATGATAACAAAGTATCCTTATTATCATTTTATTTTTCCTATTGCAGTCAGTGGCAGGGCGGGGCTGGCCAGAGCTGGGGAGGAGTGGTTTGCACTCTCTAAGTGCGCATGAGCTGTTTGCCTGGCCCTCTAGGGCTGACCAAATATTTAATGCTCTCTTTGCATGTTCCCTACCAAGCTGTATTACACAGCCTGGTGAGCAACATGCGCAAGCTTCTTGCCCCCATCTGAGCGCTGAACCACAGTGCTCAGACTAATCACAACGCCCATTGTATAAGTCCTTTTTTCTATTTTTTTCATCCACCCCCACCCCTGCCCCCGCCCCACCATCTCCTGCCAGCCACTACTTGGGTCCTCTGACAGGGACTACTGGTTCACCCTCATGAGACGTTTAACATCTGGGAGGTTTTCTTCAATAGAATCAGTCATGAAACAATACCACCTTTAAAAAATGTACAGACACAGTTGGGGGCGTTGCACTCCAACAATAATCAATTCTGCTGAGAAGTACAGCTGATACACCAAAGAGGAATTTCCAGAGATGTTAATAAAACAATTCACTATTCAAACTGAGGGAGACTTGATCAGACAAAAACAGACATTTGGAAGCAGAGTTTATCAGGGTCAGCACCTTGATATACTAAAGTTCAAAAATGGCAGCCACATTCTAGCACACGTTTGTCCTCTATTGAGATATAATTCTCACTATGTGGACATATTTTGATTTGTAAAAGATTCACCAAACACTCACCATTTCAGATTCTGCCTTAGAATTATAGAACATTATTTAAATCTGCATTCAATATTAAATATGTGAAATTGATATTCTTGATATAAATGTTCTGTATGACTAAGTTTAAGGAATCATAAATGTATTTAAAGTCTATGTCTACCTATAATGCCTATGTCTACTTAGGTCCCTGTGACGGATCCTCTACTACTCTGACCACAAATAATGGATACTGTGTTCATGTTCTTGACAATACAGTAGTTGAGGGTGCATTGGGTAGAGGACAGCTTCTTCAGGGAGATGAGATGGAGACGGGATCCAGATGTCTCTCCAGGATGTACTTCGGCCAGATCAATCCTGGATAACTTCTACACGTGCTTCCTCTCATCTTACCATTTTTTATTTAAGTCTCCCCTGGGGCAGATCTCCTCCCCCAATACATTCACTGAGAAGGTGACCTCCATCCAACAGCCAGCATCCTGTTATATTATCATCCACTGAGGTTAAATGGAAGCAGTCCATGAAGTTTTTTGTAGAGTTTGACCACACATTTTACTACAGGGCTGTCTTTTCCTCAGTGAAATTTCTCTTCTTATTCCCCTACACACCCACTCATGGGCCCGTACCACATTTTCTAAAACTGTAAATAAAAAAAGGTAAAACCTTATAAATTATGCTTCAGGTAGGCCTTCAAATACATGTATTCCCTGCACCTCATGCTGCTCTCTTACCAGACACACTGACTCAGCTGAGGTAGAATCGCACTGAGAAGTGAGTTTACAGTGTGCGCATTACATGGCCCTTAAAAAATAGAAATAATATTTATTTATTTTATTACTCTGTTTGTCTTAAAAATAGAGTTGGCCTCCAGATCACTCCAGGAATGGACTGTTAACTTGCAAACTTTTATCTCAGTACTAGCAGGCACCCTCAGAGTTAAGAAAGTGCAAAAATATGCCATACATCTTAAAACCAGATGTTGAGCTACTCTGTCTTGTCTGGGAGAGGAAGGAAGAGACGGGGTGGTTACAGTTCTGCTCAAGAAAATGTCAGGCATAAAACAAATAGTGGAAAGGCAGAATTTCGAAAAAAGAACCACAATATGCTCTTTTTTGGACATTTATAGCCTCATTTAGAGGTTGGCACAGTACTAGAAACATTAGCATTTAGCACCTATTTTTATCACTGCACTTGTTGCAAGATGAGTCATGTTTAGTGCTGTTTTTAGTAGGGGCATGCAAAGATAGTTTTAAGAGAGAAAAGTTATTAGCCTTCAAATAGTTCTCAGTGTTCCACTCTTTCACTTTGCATACACATGAGACTAGTTTTCCTTCAAAAGCGTTAGTTGGCACTAAAACCACGCGAGTACTGTGAAAGGTGTCCCGACGGTAACTCACAATTGTTTTGGATGTGAGTGCATATTTTGCAAAGTTTTTTGGGGCTTGTGATTCAGCACTACCAATGGAAAGGTACGTCTAACTGTATTTTTGTACCAAATTTAGAATATAAGCAGTATCTAATATCAGAACACTGCAAAACTTTACCCAAGCCTACTTGTCAGGTGGTGGTAAAACTAACGCAAAATACAGAAAATGTGCCCAAAAATAAATGATAAAGAGACATTATAGCTAGGTGAGAATGTCATTTAAAACATACCATTTCAAATTATTAAAATTACAAACATATTCCAGTTACAGTTATCTCAAGTAACTATAATGTGCTCCCACGCAACTATAACTCACGCCCCCACCATGCAGAGTGTTGTCATCAATGATGCCATTGCAGATGCTGCAGTGATGTTATCAATGATGTCATAGTATTTGTCATGAGTGATGTAATATGTGAGATTATTAGCAGTGCACACAGATACATGAATATATGAAATGCAATGGGGGTAGACAAGCAGGAACACTGTAAGATCTTATCAGTGAAATATTGTGTAAAAAAACAATAAGTGTAAATAATAATTGTGTTGGCTGTGGGTGTTATTGGCCAGTTTTCAGGCATTGGCAAAATAATGAGGAAACATGAATGAAAATATATATTTGGACCTGTTTGTGCATGTGGTGGTCCCTTTGTGCACATGTTTGCATGGGCTATTGGCCACAGACAACTCCCAATTGCATTGTCCACGTAACACAGTAGATGTGAATCCGTGCTAAACTCTGCTACAAATTCAATTTACAGGTGTTTTAGTGCTACCTGATGATCTTCAATGAATGTATTTGGCATCTTCTCTGTCAGTGATGTTTTAGCTGTGCAATGCATTATATTTTTTTGAAGAGTGTATGGGTCAGTAAACGGGACCCACGCAAGACTTTGCTTGAGTAACTTTAAATGCCACTGTTGTACATGTTATGTACACATTGGCAAGAGCACTTTGTGCATATTTAATATTCTGCATTTAAAACCTCTAAACCATGCTTCTCTAACGAGTAGCTCATGAGCTTCTTTCAGCTCTCCAGCAACCTGAAAGTAGCTATCCTGGGTCCATGCCCACTAAATCAAAAGCTTTAGTTTGGTTGAATTAATATGTGTATCCCAAAAGTGAATTTCCAAAAGATATTTATGCTGATGTTCGAGTCATAAATCATGTGGTGCTGGAGAGACTTATTACTCTTTTACCTTGGTGTTAGGGCCACTGCAACTATGGTTGTTATGTATTAACCACGTAGAGGCATTTCTAATTGATATTCTAGTATTTGCAGTACTGCTAGGAGCTCTAATGCTTGAGGTGATGACTGTTAACCATCTTGCATGAGCTGTCCAGTAATGCAATCCTGCCTTCTTTAGTCAGTATTACAAAACTAGTAATGGCAGTAACTCGTATTACAAAAAAGGTTGGAGACCCCTGCTCTAAACAGAACAACGGAATTACATTTTCAATTCTGACTTTTTCCTGTACGCTATGAACATATTTTAGGTGAGGACTGACACTAAAGGCTCCTCGTTCACTGAGTAGAGCAGTGCATTGGTCAAAATCTCCTCTCTGACAAAAATGTTGGATACCAGTTCTCAAATGCTTTTGTTAAGACGAGTCTTGCTATTGTTATGCACCCTTTGTTGATAAATAAATAGAGAACTTCTTTGACTCTTGAAATGCTGGCTGTCTGTCCAGCTGGTGGTGAGCAGAACGACACTCCATGCACCAGTTGTGGTTTGGATGCTTGCTGGAAGTTGCCGAACTTGCAGATTCATATATAAGATGCCTCTGTGCCTAATATATATATTTATACCAGGCTTAAGTACACGTTTCTGATTATTTTGACGATGAATGATGTACAAATGCAAGAATTAGCATATGAATTCTGATACGCATTCACTAAATTATATTACATATTATAAATGATATCTCAACAGATAGACAGACAGACAGACAGACAGACAGACAGACAGACAGACAGACAGACAGACAGACAGACAGATAGATAGATAGACAGATAGATAGATAGATAGATAGATAGATAGATAGATAGATAGATAGATAGATATGGACTAAATGGAGAGTTTGAGTTAATAATGTAGTTTGTGAAATAATGAACTAAATTGCAGATAATTAAAGGTTAAAAATAGTTCTAATATGTTATTTTTTCTAATGTAAAGTAATTAAGGACTTCGGATAATTATTTAATTTAATGTAATTTATTGTACATTAAGGGTTAGGGAAATATTTGTAAAATACATTTAACCCTTAACGTAACAATGTAGTTTCCATTGTAGTGTTGATCTAGTTGTACTTCATCATGGGAACCATCTTAGTAAGAGCATATATACACATCTACATATTAATCCTTCCTGCACAGGACACTCAAAGATTAAAAGAGTCTTGAATAGGAGCATACTTTTAGTATTTACATGTTCTGCAAGTTAATTTAGCAATCAAGGGGTATATTTACAAGGAAAGTGACAGAGCGCGGCATTAGCCTACTTGGCTTAACGCAGTGCTCCACTACATTGGAAATTCAGGGCTGCACAGTATTTACAAAAATGCGGTGCAGCCCTGAATTTCCCCCTGGGCTGACGCTAATTACAGCTGCCTAGCACCAATGCAGGAACCCTTGCATCATAGTGCAAGGGTGCCTGCGTTGCGAGAATGATTGTTTATGTTCAGGAAGGTGTTCTGTCCTGCTTATAAACAATCTGAAATGGGGGGCTCTCACCTGAGGCGTGGCTGCAGGACACGGGCTGTGCTGGAGGCATTGTCAGCGGGCAGCAAGAGCGGAGGTCTCCCTTTCACGGCCGCCAACGCTAAGAGTCACCAGCTGCACACTTCTCGCGCCGCCGCCCCAGGACTAAATGGCGGCGTGCACCGCAACCGGCAGGACAGCGCCAGGAGGCGCATTTAATCAGCGCACATCCCGCGTCGCGGGACGCGAGCGAAGCACGGGCAAAGGGCGGGCCCTCTGTGGCCCTCGAAGGCCGGAAGAGGCTCGGCTGGGCCACGGACTTTGGTCCTGCATCAAAGGATTTATATACCCAAGTGAGACCTTGAATTCTATTATCAGGGTAAAGTGCATTTGAAGTTTGTTTTGTTTTCCCATACAGTACCTAAGTGCAAAAGCAAGCTTGGAGGATGTCTAAATCCAAAACTGATAAAACTGCATCTGGATTGGGCACCATGGACAATTATTTGGTAAAAATGGTGAATCAAATTAATAACGATCGAAGGGCCTCGCTAGGTCGAGGGAGCTATTCTGTTTTACACGAAGACATGCCTTCCCCACTGGTGGATCCAGCTGCGGTTGATAACCTTGATGTGGGCAATAGGGCTGTCATAACGGCTGAAGCGCAGGTTCATGCCGAGTTCCATGAAGATTTACCTGATATACCTATTGAGGCAATAGAGCAGCCACCGCCTGCCCCTAGACCAGTGAGAACTTGCAGAAAGTTACAAATCAAACGCGGGGGAAAGTACAGTAAAAAAAGAGTAGAAACAGTCCAATTAGTTCCAAATAGCTCTGCTATTGGAACTGATTTACATGAAGGTAAAAGTGTAGCTTGTACAAATATAAACCCGGACCAATTTGCCCTATTAATCCGCACTATAGAAGCTAAGATAGAGGCAAAGATAGAAGAGCTGATGAAACCCTTGACATCTAAATTGGATACTGTGGCCCTAGAAGTTAACAGATTAGGTGGATTGATAGCAACACACTTGGCCTCAGCCTCGGCCGAAAGATCTAGGGCTGTGGACAAGGGTCCTGCTGGAGAGGGGCAGGGAACTGGTAGATTGAACTCTCAGCAAACTAGCCAGCATATAACTGTAATCGAAACTGCCTCACCTGATCTCACACCACCAATCCGCCAGAATAAACAGGCTACAGTAGATCCAGAGGGTAACCCGGATACTAGACAAGTAAAGAAATGTCGCTACATCAACCTCCCTCCTGATTGCGCACCTTATGTGGCTGTTCTAACAAATGTCCCGCCTATTGATTGTCACTCTGTTCAGTCCTACGAGGAATCCCATGAATCCCTAAAAATAAAACAGTATCATGGTTGAATAAAAGATGTGGCTTTCCAATCACATACTCTGATCAAATATTGTTAACGAGAAGGTTGAACTGGATTGGCCCGTCCAGAAAGACATCTAGTGGGGATTGTATTATTGTTAATTTCAAACATCCCCAAGACGTCGCAACAGTCTTATTAAGAGCGGCCTCCTTAGTTTACAATGTGAACAGTGTATGTGTACGCCCACTTGGTTACTTCTACACCCATCTAATTAAAGCCCCTCCTAATCCTAGGAAAATCAGACCATTTTTTTCTATTCAGCCTCCGGCCCCCGAAGTAGCATATCTGTATAATGTTGATAACCATTGCATGAATGGGTTCAATGTTGCAACACAGAATAGATTTGATTTACTCTCGGGTCTGGAAGCGTGCGATTGACGTGAGGAATCTGAGAGACAGGGAAAGGAGAGATTGGCTGAAGTCGGATGTACGGAGATCACACGGGTAAAAATGAGTCAAAACAATGTAATTTCTTGGAACATTGCGGGATTGGGTGCTAAAATGGAGGACTGCAATTGGATTAGGTATATTAAGCAGTATCAGATTATCTGTTTGCAGGAGACTTGGTCAGTTGAATGTGACCATTTCCTTGAAGGGTATAAGGCATTCTATGTCCCTGCAATAGCAACAACCAGGGGAAGACCTAAGGGGGGAATGGTCACGTTCATTTCTGTTGCATTATCTTGTAAAGGACGCAGAGTCTTAACAAGCAATTCTGGAATCATTGGTTTAATTTTAACTGGAGAAAACTGTATGGCCGGTTTGGTCAATTTTTATAACGCTGTCAATCCATGCTCAGTTTCCAGTCAGATATTAGCACTGAATGTCTTTATTAGTATTAGATCATGGGTGATTTTAATTTTCACCCTTGTGGTATCCCCCTTTTGAAAAGTATTTCGGATTTGCATTGTGCACGATCCGAGGGTTTGCATTTGGAACACACGACTGAGGGGGAACTCTTTAATGATCTATTGAATGATCTGGATTTGACGCTGACCATGGCATTGATGGATCCTACCAAGTGTTTTGAGACCCCAACTTTTAAGGGGCATGGGAGGGGAACTTTCATTGATTATGTATTACTTACATCTTCAATGCAGTCCTTTGTGGATTCTTTCACTATCGAAGACAGTGAATTTAGTGATCATAACCCGCTCACTGTTCACCTGAGGGGTCCATGGATAGTTAAAGAAGGACCGAATCATATCAATGGTAGGGTGAGCACAACTGATAGGAGACGCCGACTAAGATGGTCTAAGAGCACCCCAGATCTGCTGTACAAAGACATTAAAGCCATTTGTGCAGATGAAATCATGGTTTGCACTCAAGAAGGGTCACAGCCGAGTAAGGTCCTCAGTGCCTTCCAAAGTTTATCGGACAAGGTCTCTCAGCTGCTGTCGGCTCCAGCAAAGAATTTAGAGAATGTGGGACCAAAATGGTTTAACCATGATTGCTCTAAAGCAGCAAGAAATCTAAGGTTGGCACTGGTAGCTAAACCAAGAATAAAGGCGACAGTTCAACTGTGCCGGAAAGAATACAAATCTACCATTGCCAAACATAAGGAATCCCTAAGAGAAGAGGCATGGAGTGAGATTCTTGATCCCACTACTTTGCGGTGTAGCTCCAGATTCTGGGCGGAAATGAAGAAACCTTTTCTGGTCCAGGAGTCGGGTGACGGTTTGGAATGCTACATACCAAAGGAGGAGAGGGAAGCACACTTCAAGCGACTATATTGCTGCTCGATGGATGACATTTCTAACCCCGCCCCTTGTAATAATGGTGAAATAATTAGTTTTGATAGAAGTGTGGTTACTGAGGGTATTGTGGGACTAACAGCCGGGAAAGCTCCCGTTCCCGATGGGATTCCTCCAGACTTATTCAAGTCTGAGCCAAATTTCTGGGCACCCATATTAGAGTCTGTCTTTAATGCTGCTGTAAAAAAAGGTTGTCCACAATCATGGGGGGTTTCTGCGATTGTCCCGGTTTTCAAGAAGGGGGACAAAGGTAGCCCACATTGTTGTAGACCTATTTCATTAATAGACTCTATGGTTAAAATAGTAGGAAGAATCCTACTGCAGAGACTTTCAGACTGGGCGCTAGAAAATAACATCATGTCCATCTCCCAGTATGGTTTCTGCAGTGGCAGCTCAACAGTAACTCAGTGCCTTAATCTCTTTTTAATATTAAGTAAGTACACTGTTGCTCAAAGGAGTACCATCCACCTCGCCTTCATGGACTTGTCCTCAGCTTTCAACTGTGTAAACAGAGAAAAGTTATGGCAGTCCATGAGGGTGAAGGGTGTAGATAGTGGAAATGTTGATTTTCTTGTTGATCTACATAGCAATACTAGAGCAAATGTGAGATATTCTCAAGATCTGAGCACAACAAATAATTTTGACATCAGAAAGGGTGTTCGCCAAGGATGTATCTTGGCCCCCTTCCTTTTTAATTTTTATATTAATGAGCTAGATAGCGTGTTGCAGAACGTACCGGCTGACTGCCCCAGAGTCGGCAGGCGGGGAATTCCTGTACTTTTATACGCAAATGATGCGGTTTTAATTTCCAGAACTGAGAGGGGTCTTCAATCTCTATTAAATGCTTTTAAACTGTTCATGACGGAAAGAGACCTTTTGGTCAACAATTCGAAATCATTTGTTATGCAAGTAGGCCAACAACCAATTCAAAATTGATGTAGTAGTAATCCCCATATCAAAAACGTTCTTGTATCTTGGGGTTCTTTTTGATACTAAACTTAACTGGGGTCCTCATCTTGCAAAAAAGAAAGGGGAATTGGTCAGGGTCAATGCTTCCATTTTTAATTTTGCATCGAAACTGGGGAAAAAACCTACTAGTGCCATGTTGAAACTTTATAATGCAAAATCAGTGGCAACTGCTATATACAGTAGTGAAATTTGGGGGTATGTTGCCGGTGAGCAGCTGCAGATTGCTGAAAACTTCTTCATGACCCGTCTCCTGTGTGTCCCTGCAGGTACGTCCAATCTTGCAGTACACGAAGAGCTAGGGACGCAATACCTAAGTGACACTTTTTCCTTACGCCTGTTGACCTGTTGGTTAAAACTGTGGTTGAATCAGGATATACCACTGACACATTTGATTGTGAGGGACTATCTGATCCAGGACAAGGCAATGGGCACCCCATGGATAAAATACCTGAAATCCAGCTTTGCTTGGCTTGGCCGCCTGGATCTGTTTGAACACCCAAGTCAGATTGTAAAGGGGGATCTGGAGTTAATTAAAAGGGCCTTCCTCATGGACAGGAAGACCCAGAAGGAAGGAGTGGAGCTCCAGAAACAAAGTGTGAGAAAATTTGTCATTCTGAAAACGTGTGAAACTACAGAACCGTATTTGATGGGCTCACTGACCTCTCATGAAAAGTTCCTGCTAACAAGGTTTAGGTTGAATCTCTTTCATCATCTGCTGATTAGGCCAAAAACTGATATTTTTAATAAGTTTGCAGCACCCTGCGGCTGCGACGGAAAGTCTCTGCAGGATATGCTGCATTTTATATTTTTATGTAGGTTTTATGAATACCCACGCAAGCGCTATCTGTTAACCCTTTTAAAAAACGTAATTTTACTCAGATCAGACTGGCATTAATGTATTTACAACTTTTGCATAGTGACAGTATTCTCCAAATTACTTGAATTTTTAAAATTGACTGTTAAGCTGAGAAATTGTATGGCCAGTAATGGTCCCCTGTGATGAATCACTGATTCCATTGTACGGAAGATATCACATTCCTGCACCTTTGGCACTTTATCTGATATGTGTTTACAATTAATGTGTTTTAAATTGTTTTATTACTGTATATGTACTTTTATGGTTTGTACAAAAACCGAAATAAAGTCTTTTTATTGATATTGATATTGAGTCTTGTATAGGAGCATACTTTCAGTATTTACATGTTCTGCAAGTTAATTTAGCAATCAAGGGGTATATTTAGAAGGAAAGTGACGGAGCGCGGCAATAGCCTACTTGGCTTAACGCCGTGCTCCACTACATTGGAAATTCAGGGCTGCACAGTATTTACAAAAATGCGGTGCAGCCCTGAATTTCCCCCTGGGCTGACGCTAATTACAGATGCCTAGCACCAATGCAGGCACCCTTGCACCATAGTGCAAGGGTGCCTATATTGCGGGAATGATTGTTTATGTTCAGGAAGGTGTTCCGTCCTGCTTATAAACAATCTGAAAAGGTGATTTGTAACTTCATTGAGCATTAGATAGTATGGCTTGTTTTTTCCTTTCTCACTTCCCTATGTGCTGCTTCATCCTAAAGGCCTGCCCCCGCTCTCTGTGTTGATGCCACTCCTTCCAGCTTATTTATAAAAACAAGGTAACAGGTATATATTGGGCCAGGTTTGACTAAAGAGCAGATTTTATAATGTTGGTTTCCTTTAATCTCCCGCTTCTACATGTTCCATTAAAGCCCAGGCCATGACACACAAAGATAACGTATATGGAGCTGGGGGGAGTGACAGGCTTCTGCACTTATTTAGGTGCCTATTAGCATGGTGGGCGGATCGCCACCGCCCTACCGGCGGTGGCGATCCGCCCACCAAAACACCTTGTCGGACGGCCTTTTACCCCCAGCCATATTAGCATAGCGGGTGGTACCTAGGTGGACGGACAGACCGTCCACCGCTTTTTCGCAATTGCCTGCTGGGTGGAAAGGGCCCATAATATGGTGGCGGTGCCTTGCAGGCACCGTCATCTATATTATGATGTGTGCGTGGAATGCTTTTCCATAGCGGAGACTCCGCCATGAAAAGGCAAGCAGAGTTTACTTTGGGGGCCTGTTACGGGCCCCTGGGAGGAGAGGGTGTGGGGGACTGCACTTGGGGGGTAACCATGGTACCCCCCTGCATTGACATTCACAAAGTGGCAGGCATCACGCGGTGCCTGTCACGTTGTGCATGCCAATGAACAACATGCATTTTCAACATTGTGGCAGGTGCTGCTTACAGCACCTCCCGCCACAATGTTGAATATGCGGGATGCGACCGCCAGGGTGACGGTCGCATCCTAATGGGCACAGCGGCACTGCCACACCTCTGGCAGTTGGTCCCGTTTACCGTTACGGTAAATGGGCCCCCTAGCCTATGTATAAGACAGAAAATGACTGGAAAGTTGTTTCTTTTCCTGGAAGCCCAAAGCTCTGCTCCCTGCCCACCCGTAGGCACCAAATGGCTGGAGCATTTGTTCTAGTTACTAGTCATTGGGAAGGTAAATGGCAAGCATTTTCCAATAAATTCTGGTACTTCTTCAGACACCTGTTATGTTCTTTAAAGTAACTGCAACTAGACCATCATGTATTTTTTCAAGCTGGATCACAGGCAACATTTCTTTTTACATTCTGGTCAGAGTTTCCTGCATACAATCTGAAAAATAAAAAATGCTCTATATATTTGAACATTTTGAAATAAAAATTAAACTTTGAGCTACCATAAGATAATTATTTGCTTTTTCTCCAGTGATTTGATTTTTATCTTTTATGCTCATTTTTACTAATTATTGAGAAAGGAAGAAAGCAACTGAAAAAGAAATTGAATACAGATATTTTCAGAAAAGAGCATAAAAAATACAATAAATGCATTTCTGTCCATATAATCAACATACAATATTATCATGGTGTTGCAGAGGTTCAAGGTAGTTGTTTCAGAACGAAATGACAATGAATAACTTGATTGGAGTCATCAATGTACTAATCCATCTTTTGTTCACAAACTTTACCACACTCCACCAAATCTCCAAATCCAGTCTGCTTTTGCCCCTCAGATAAAACTGAAGTGTCATCTCCTTCTTCTGCCTTTGGCCTATAGAATAGCTGTTGGAAATTGGATTACTGGTTGAAGGGGGAAACACAATCTCTGTCCGGGTGAAGCACAAACAAACCCAAAATTAACTTGTGCATAACCCTCTGGTAGCCTGGCACAAGCAGTCAGTTGTAATGTAGAAGCAATGTATTAATGGGGAAACAACCTTTACATCACAGATTTTACACCGCGATGCAATCACAATGCGGTTGTTACAACGACCGCGTTGTAACCACGCAGTGCCATTAAAACGCAAGTCATTACATCGACTTGCAGTAGATGGCACTCTAACATATGGATCAGTATAGTTTACTATTCCAACACCTTCCCAACTGTTACATAGGCTGGAGTTGGAATAGTAAATTATACATTTCTAATGTTACGGTGCCATCTACTGCAAGTCGATGTAATACCTTGCATAGTAATGGCAGTGTGTGGTAACAACGCTGTCATTATAACAACCTTGTTGTGAAATACAGCGTAGAAAAAGCACGCGTTGTAAAGTGCTATATTCGTACTCATGCGATACTTGTAATAAAGTGAAAACACAACACAAGAAAAAACCCACACCAATTTAGAAATATAGGGTAAAATTTAATTAATTATGTGAGACCAACATGACAAAAATCCATTCAGTAGAACTGGAGATATGTAATTTCAAAGTATTAAGCAAAAATAGAATAGTGCCTAGAAGCACAAAGGTTGCGGAGCAATGTAAGTGCTGCATCGAGGATGCATCGCTCAGCATAGGCAATGTGGGTGCTTTCATAGAGATGTGTTGTGCAGCATCAGTTCCGAGGAATCTGCAATGGCTGTGTGAGGTCCGTGTGGGGAGAAGTATTGTTCAGAGGTAGTTCTGAGGAGCTGCAATGGTGATACCAGGTCTATGCCAATAGATGCAGTGTGCAGCGGCAGTTCCAAGGAGCTTGTCATGTAGATAGGCTTTGCCTTCACACTGTTGTGTTAGCATGAGCTTATTAGAAGTTTAAACGCCATTTTCCTTTTCTGCTGCCTCTGCACAGGACACATTTTGTTATTAAAGCTTTTAGCATAGTAGAATATTTCACTTCACACGAGAATAATATGTTTGCTGATAATATCAGCCTTGCTTGTTAAGCTATGTCTGAACAGTGAGTGCCGAGGCCTTCAAGGTTATTTCAACACAGCGCTTGTTGTTCGGTTTGATCAGAGCACGGTCTAGACATAATACATATGCAGCTGTGGCCAACTCTGTTTTTTGGCGCGTTTAATAATGCACTCAGTTGAGCATGCATACACACTTGATGAATATTCGCATGCAGAGAGTTGGTGCAGAAGATGATGTGATCCCTTTCTGCTAAGACCAGAGGTATGGGCCCGCCCTTCTAAACCCAAAGAGACCTTCTGTAGATATAATATAATATACTAACAAGGGAGAGAAAGACTTAGGTGTAATATAGCCTTCTTCCCTTTAGCATTTTACCATGCTTTCTCCCTTTGTATTTTATGGAATAATAACTATTCTGACAACCTTGTTGCTTATAATATGTTTGCTTGTATTAGCCAAGATGCTGCACCTGAGAACACGGCATTAGAAATAAATATTTCAAACTCACGTGTCCTCATTTACTCCTCATTCTGGACTGGTATGTTAGTATAACGAAAGAGTGTTCATGTGTTCCACGTTACCTGAGGTGTTCTAAGTTCATGTTCTGGGTTGTCTAATCATTGGGGGTTTGTAAGAACCAATGAGACACTGATTGCTAGTCTGGTAGGGGATTTTGGATACTAAGGTGAGTTTTGGCACGCCCTAATTCACTGAGGTGCCGAGTCTCTATGCACAGTTCTGTGTAGGAGCAGAATCCCTGCGACATGGGGCCCAACCGTTGGTGGTCTTATTACATGACACTTGAGTAGTACTTATATCAGTCCTTAACACCCTTCACTGTTGTTTCTGGAAGACAGTGGTGTCGGACAAACCTACCTATCGTTACATAGGTCTTTTCAAGCTTGAATATTTTGAAAGGGTTTCCTTGAATTACTACCCAGTTGTGCTACATAGTTTTTATTGTACCTTTTTCTTACTGTGTCACTATGGCTGACGTTGACATACCGCAACATAGTCGTATTGTGGTGCGCAATCATTTGCAGACTTATAACGTCCCAGTTGATGGCATGGCAGTTATCTTGGTAGTGAGTGCGGAAGTAGCTTACCCATACGAAATGTTCTATTCGTGGGTGACCTTCCCTGAAGTGAACGCTAATACTGGTGTGTTCGACACTTATACTGCTACTGCCGTGCCTCAAGAATATACTTCATATAGGACACAGGAAGTTCTGATTAATGCTTGGCAGCATCGAGCTTGGTTTCATGGTGACCTACCCCACTCTTTGTTAACTCCAAGGTTAGGTCATTTGTCCATTCCAGGCACTACTTGGCCTGTTTTGGCTGGGTTTACGCCGCATCCTCAACATGGAGCGGTACCCGTTGCCGATTTACGGCTGCTACATACAGTCGCAATTAGTGTAATTCGGTCATTAGTGCAGTACATTATCCGCAACCTCCCAGGCGGGGCCCCAGGTGCTGCGGCGCTTCCAGCCGGAACGAGTGGAATGAAGCTTAGTCCTGTGATGGTTAATGCAGTAATGGGCAAGCGCCCCCAGAATAGGGATGATTTTCCTTTCTGGCTTGCCGAAATGTTTGACCAGTTGGAAGCAGTATTTACTAACACGACTCCTGTTGAAAAACACAGGATTCTAACAATTAGTATGCCTAAAGACTTGATCCCAGAAGCTGGTGACTGTGAGTCATAGGGTAAGATCTTTGCAGCAGTGTATATGAGGTGCCTCGGCACACCGTCAATGACTGTCCTTCCAACGGTCGTTAAGCTTGTTCAAGATGAGCACGGACCTGAGGCAGCGGTTGAATTGGGTATGCGCCTATACAGCAGTTTTGACGTAGTTTCTGATCTCGTACGTGCGAATGTCAAGGGAGATGCAGTGAGCTTTCAGGTGTCTAATGCTTTGCAGGCTGTATCCGATGCTGATAAACCCCGACAGTTACCGAGAATTATTGTGGCGGCTTATAAGACCGTGGGCCGCAATAGTTTGGGTGTCAAGCCATTTTCCACTAAAGAGAAAAAGCAACCCCAAGAGCAGAAGTCAGAGACTGACGAACAGCCCAAGGCTAAAAAGCAAAATTGGCCCAAAAAAAAAACCAGGGTAAACAACAACAGCAGAAACAGGAGTCTCGTCCTGCATCTCCAGTGCCTGCACATACAGAACGTATTTATGACTTGCGCGATCGCGCGACGATGAAATCACTTGATCGTTTTCAGGTTTCTGAACAACGCTCTCCAAGTTCTTTTCAGGACTCATCGGCCTCATCGACCGGTGGTGGAGGAGGCGGCAGAGGTCGGGGTGGCCAGCAGGAACGCAACCAGCCCCGCCCGAAAGACAGTGAAAGCAAGCAGGACGATTCGACACCGAAAAGACCCCAGTTTCAGAAAAAGAAAGTTGCCGCTTTAACAGCGAGATATGCCACAGATAGTGAGAACGCAACTTTGGAATCAGACATAGGGTCTGACCTTGCTGGACAGCGCGGCGGAGATTACCATAGTGCGAGAGGCCCTGCGTCCACTATTGAAGGTGACAACGACTGACCAATATGTTGTTGTGGAGACAGCTGATACTAGAGTAGCTCCCCCGATAGACTTTAAAGCATAGTCCTTTTAACCCCTTCAGCGCGGCGCGAATTTTTGCGCTGTGCTGAAGGTTCTAATGAGCCTATCGGCTCATGACGGAACGGTTCCATCATGAGCACAGCTCAACCGACGCTCATGACGGAACTGCTCCGTCATGAGCATGGAAGGGGTTAATTGAAGGTGACATAACGCGTACCATCAAAGGGGTATTTTTTTGGAAAATCTTACGACTACCTATGACATTTTGTTAGCGGAGGCTGACTGGTCCCCACCTTTTGTGCTCGCAGCTCCGAGAGGGGAGAAGGTGATCCTCCCTAGTTTTGCGCACACAGTCTCGAAAGAGCATATGCTGAATTTTGCAGAAGAGTGGGCTAAGGCTCTTGCACCGGCTTTGTACCGTACACACTGTGGGTGAGATAAATTTTCACCACATCATGAGATTCCTTTGCGATCTATGCCACAGCCTCAACCTCAATATCCCATCCGATGTGAAGCTAAGGCTTCCATCACGGAAATCCTTGAACAATTGAAATATCAAGGTGTGATTGAAACTTGTGTGTCACCGATGAATAACCCTCTTTTTACTTTGACCAAGCCTGACGGCTCATACCGTTTGGTATTGGATTACCGGCATTTGAACTCGCATTGCCGTACCTGTGCAGTACAGAATACCAACGGCTCTGCTCTTGTGGATGGTCTTGTGCGTAAACGGTTTAAAACCACACTTGACATATCCAACGGTTTTTTGTCCACAATTTGGACGGACTGAGTTCCCAGTGGTCCAGTTTTACTTGTGGCGGCAAATAACGCCAGTATAAACGTTTGCCTATGGGCTATAAAAATAGTCCAGGCGTGTTTGCTGTCCTTATTGTCTCTCTCTTAGAGAGAATAGACACTGATGCGTGTTTGTATGTGGGTACATATATCTCACAGACGACGAGCTTTGGGCGCATCTGTGTTGCGTTGATTGCATTATTTGTAACTTTGCGGACTTAGGTTACAAGTTCAACTTTGCGAAGTCTCACATTGCAGAGTACACAGTGTTGTTCCTGGGCTACGAGCTCAACAATGAAGGTCAAGGATTGGCTCCTCACTTTTTGGAGAAATGCGCACAATTGCGCGCTCCTACAACTCTGAAAAAATTACAGTCCTTGCTGGGATTTTTTACATTTCGGGCGTACATATATTCCCGAATATGCCCAGCTTATCAAGCCTTTGTATGCGTTGATACAACCTACTTTTACCAAATCTTGCTGGCTGCCAGAACATTCAGCTATTTTGCAATCTTTGCAGGCTGATCTTCCAGAATCTAAATTCTTACTGACTCGTGGTAACCACAACAACCTGGTGATAAGAATCATCCCTGGGGCGTTGGGTTTCACTTACCTTACTTTTAACGAGGGAGACACAGTACCTATTGCTTACAAGTCACACTTTTACACTTTTGCTGAAATGCGGTTTTCCTCTGTGGAAAAAGTTTTAACAGCAGTGCAAATGGCGATTCTTAAGGAACATGCACTGTCTCAGGGAAAACGCATGTTGGTTGTTACCCCGTATCCTGCACTAGAGGCAGTGACTAAAGGCCATTGTACCTAATTCTAAAGCTTTGCACCCACGGTGGATACAATGGGCAGGATCATTGACATCTCCGGATGTTTCGTTTATTTTTTATGCCTCCTTACAGTCGCAGGAGTTTTTGCAGTATGAATTTGTTCATCCTGCACCTTTGGCTATGCGGCCTTTTGGAGGATTTCCATTGCATCATATACACTGATGGTTCACCGCAAGTTGCGCATGGGTCTAAACTCGCACACGTTTCCGCTTGCGCCATTGTGGTAGGTGCCATGGTGAATGATGAGTTCAAGTCCAGAGTCATGCACAAGCAGACTCTCGGGGACTGCACCGCACAATTGGCAGAGCTTCGTGCTCTGATGCTTGCATTGGAGTACGCTGATCCTAGTGTGACAACTCTTATTGTGAGTGATTCTTACTACTGTGTCCAGTCTTACAATGAAAACCTGTTCTTTTGGATTCCGAATGATTTTCGTGATTCCAAGGGTAGCACAATAAAACATTAAATGATCTGGGTCCGAATGGCTGAGCTTAAAGAGCAGTTGCCACTCGTGTTTGTGATTCACACTCTCGGTCATCAGCGCGTAGGAGTCTACGCTGTTGGCAATTCGTTGGCTGATGAGGCCGCGAAATCAGCAGTATCAACATATTTGGTTGCAGCAGTTACACGTTCTAAAAGTAAGATCGATGATGATATCTTGGCAGCTGTTGCCGCAACTGAGAAGGGAAGTAAATATCCTAAAGGATTCCCTCCGAAGTATTCATACCACTTAAGTCCTGATAAAGTTCCTTATGTGAAAGTACCTGACATGGGTGAGAGGTTAATTCCCGACACAGCCCGCAGGCCCACTCTGATTACCGCAGCCCATGAAGGTGTTCCGTCTGCACATGCAGGCGTTTCGGCTATTGCAGCTAAGTTACAACAACGTTTCTGGTGGCGGGGACTGTACAAACAGACGCGTGATTATGTCCTTCAATGTGACATTTGCCAGCAGATTAAGCCTTCGACTGATGCGCGTCCGCCCCAGACTCAGTTGTTCATTGGTTGTGTTTACTTCACAGCGGTCCTTTTTCTTCTGATACTGCGTATAAGTACATCTTAGTAGCAGTTGATTCATGCACATGCTTTGTGTGGGTGTGGCCACACCGCAGCGCTGATTCACGGACTATCATAAGAGACTTGCGTGTCTTTGTAGGGATTTTTGCCTGTGGTACCTTCCATTAGGATCAGGGTCTGGCTTTCGCCTCTAAGGTGTATAAGGATGCCATGACTTCGTTGGGGGTCCAAGTAAAGTTTTCGTCTCCATACAGACCTGAGGGTAAAAGTGTTGTGGAACGGATGAACCAAGATTTAAAGCAGTCTTTGACGGCTCGAGTTATAGGCACTGGCAGGAACTGGCTGGCCCACCTCAATAGCGTGCAGCGTGCTCTTAATATTCTCCCTAGAAGGTCTCTGGGTGGCGGGACCCCATACGAGATGCTCTTTGGCATCAAGATGTTTGTCCCGGAACTTGACGGTCTAGACTCTGCGGCTATTGCTGCCTCCTTTGACGTAAATGAACATTGCAATGTTTTACAGATCTACAAAAGACAAGAGACAGTCTTGCAAAGGAACATTTGCCCTCCACATCGGATGATGCGTTGCAGATCCCGGTAGTCGACTGGCTACCCCAAGTTGGAGAACTGGTTCGTGAGAAGATCGAAAACAGGAAAGAATTTGGTCCCTCTTATCGAGCTCGGCTTGGTGTAAAGAGCACAAGAACAATCATTTTACCACCACTTCCATGTCCATTGACAATGTCAAGATACACAGAGTGGCCGATTCTTCTTAGTATGACACTGGCGGTCTCATGTCCTTCGATTTTGAGAAATTCTGTTTTGGCCACGGTTTACAATCCTGTGCCTGATGTTGCTCTCGAGATGCCTGCTGTTTCCAGTCCTTTATTGAGTACACTGCCTGGTAGTCAACTTGATGAAACTGATTACACTTACCCAACTGACTTATTGATGCCTGATTTGCAAACTCGCTTGGCTACAGAATCCAGATTTCCCTTTGACACTGATTCCCACACATCAAAAAAGCCTTCAAAGATTTCTGTTCTAGCAAGACTGGTTAAAACACATTTTTTGATTACCCCTTGGACCTATGTTTGGCTGGTGCTTTTTTTCGATTTACTTTTTTATGTCAAATGGTTTTGTGTTTTATTTTTTCTGTCTCGTCAATGGACCCTATGTCGAGGAGAGAACATGCATTCTATATATCAATGGAACATTGGCTCCCCATTCCTCATCACACAGATTGAAGAGAGACTTGACTTTTATTAATATCACTGCTTGGCCTGTCTTAGATGGGATTGTATGGGATGCTGTACGATTTCAAATCCATGGGCCCACTGAGGTTATAAATGTCCCTAATGTGCTTAGAGTGTCTATGGGGGATGTAGTTAAACAAAATATACGTTCTGATGATTGGGATGTTCAGGCCGTAGAATCATTGTTTTCTGATTTGAAATATTATGCTGCCTTTGATGCTGAAGATTTGTACTTGGAGTCTGCTAATTACGGTGATTTGTATTATTACCAACATTTTGGCAATCACTTCCTGCATAAAACTAATACCAGGAGGCTCACTGTAAATTATACCCAGTGGGAACACTGTCCAGCTTCCATACAAGGCAGTTCTGCTTCCTTTTTGAAGAGGTTCACTTATTTTACAGATTTTTATCAGTCTAATCCCAATGCATTTTATTTTAAAATGACTGAAAAAGTCCACATCCAAAGTTAGACTTACTGATTCGAAATGATTGTACTCGAAGTCCTTTCTAGACCAGTTAGCTGTTGGGGGCTACGAGTTGTGGAAGGATACAATTTACCTTAAATCAGTTTGGGGTTCTAAAAACTGGCAAGTGCAAGGCACTGAGGCTTTGCACTGTGCATACCTCATCCCGAACGATATGCTGTTTTTGAATTCTACAATTTCACAGACAACATGCTTTGGATTGGCTACTGCTAAAAGATTAAATGCTCCTTCTTTTGCTGACTTAGAGGAATATTCCGGCTGGAGTACTACTACAAAATTTTCCATGAGAGAGTTACAAGCTCTGTTTTTTAATTCTTCCTTTAACATATCCAGTTTGGATCCCAAAGGCTGGTTGCTCTGGCACAGAAGTGCTGACTCATGCCAACATCGTTTTTTGGGTTTAGCTCATGGCTTTACACAGGTCAGGGTAGATCCCCGTTTTGAGAGTGACCATTGTGTGACTACCTATTCTGTAGGCAAATTATGTCAGAATTGGCTCAGACATTCTACCTTGGCGTCAGTTATACTGCATTTATCTAAACTGCCTGACAATGTTGATCTGAATGATTTTATAAAAAGGCCCAGCTAACAGTAGATCTAAAAGATGGATATATGCTGTTTATAACGAATTCTGGAAAACATCCCAGATTGAGGCGGCTACCCGCCTTAGAGCAATAGATCAAGCTAATTTAGAAAAAGCGCTAGCAGTTGTAGATAATAGCATAAACACGCTCTCTTCCCGCATTTACACGTTAGATACTATTGTGTCATCTGTTGTAGATATTGTGCAAGATGAAGTGTCTGTTTTGTACCATGGTCAAAATCAATTGCTTTCTATTATGTATATGTATGTATATGTATGTATGTATGTATGTATGTATAAATTATTTTATAGCGCGCTCCGTTACTGGAGAGTATCCTGGCGCGGGTAGAGGAGAGGTAGACAGTCAGACATACAAGAAAACTTAACTTACACTCTTGAACAGATGAGTTTTCAAATGCTTTTTAAAAACAGCCACTGAGGACATAGATCGTAGCTGAAGAGGGAGAGCATTCCAGGCCCGGGCCCCGATCACTGAGATCGATTGGCCACCAAGTCTTGCTCGTTTGAAGCGGGGAAGATACAGTTTGTGCAAGGTAGAGGATCTGAGGGGGCGAGCAGGAACATAGCTGGTAAATCTCTTCCTCAGATACAGGGGGCCTTGATCATGAGAAGCACGAAACGCAAGCACCAATGATTTGAATAGAATGCGTTGGGCAACCGGAAGCCAGTGGAGCGTGCGCATCTCAGAACGAACGCTCTTCCATCTTGGGATGTTAAACAAGAGTCGGACTGCCGCATTCTGGATGATTTGGAGGCGTTTTACCAAATAGGCCGGGATGCCACTAAACAGTGCATTTGCATAATCCAGCCTAGCCAGTATAAGTGCTCTGGCAACCGTCTCCTTAGCATCCCTAGGGAGCAAAGGAAAGAATTTGCGGAGCATTTTTAGGGTAGCGAAACAGGTGCCTGTAAGTTTGTTAATGTGGGCCTCAAATTTGAGGTCCTCTGTGAACCAGATGCCGAGATTTTTTGATGGTCTCCCCATCTCTTTTGGGCAAGGAATGTTTGGTGGCCACAACGAGTTCTTAAACGAGGTGGGGAAGGAGCCATAGAAAAGTACTTCACATTTTTCCTCGTTGCATTTCAATTGGGCCTGTGTTAACCAACGAAATGCAGCGGACAGGCACAGATGAACAACCGCAGTATCCAGATTATCATCCGGCCAGGTAAACAACAGCTGGGTATCATCTGCATACCCTATTATCTTGGCCCCAAACTGTTCTGCCAGAAAAACCAGGGGGGTTATATAGACATTAAACAGCAGGGGGCTAAGAGTAGACCCCTGCGGTACCCCTGTAAGCAGTGGTTTAGGTTCAGAGGCGTGAGGAGGCATCCAGACCTGCTGAGTCCTATCGGACAGAAAGGAGGATAGCCAATCTAGGACAACTCCCCCAATTCCAATGGCCGACAACCGGCGGAGAAGGAGCTCATAGGGGACGGTGTCGAACGCGGCAGAGAGGTCCAATAAAATTAAGACCGCTCTGCCACCTCCGTCCAAACATTCCCGAATTGACTCAGTCATCTCCATCAGCGCCGTCTCAGTACTATACGCTGCCCTGAAGCCGGATTGAGCAGGGTGGAGGGCATTGGAGATGTCAACAAAGTTCTCCAGTTGCTGAAGGACAACCTTCTCACAAATTTTTGTAAGTGCCGGGAGAAGGGAAATGGGACGGTAGTTCCCAGGAACCGACACGTCCAGTCCAGGTTTCTTCAGGAGCGGCAGCAGCTTGGCCTGTTTCCAGGCTGCAGGCACCTCTCCAGTGGCCAAGGAGAGGTTAACAATCTGCGTGATCCCAGCGCAGACTGTTTCCGCCACCTCCGACAGCACCCGGGCCGGGCACGGATCGGCTGGGGAGCCAGACTTCAGGGACTGAAGGAGCGGGAGAACGGTGCACTCCTCAGCTTCCACAAAGTTCGTGAGGTGCTGCCCTGAATTTGGACATAGTGAAGGGTCCAAATCAGCCGCTAGATAGTCGGCTGGGAGGGCCGCTAAAAGGTCCTGCTGGATCCTTGTTATTTTCGTAATGAAAAAAGATGAGAGTTCCTCACACCATTGCGCAGAGGACGGGAGTGGAACAGCATCAGCCACAGGGGACAAAAAACTTTTCACAATAGAGAAAATCTCTCTACTATTGTTATCAGCCTTAGCAATGCGCCCTGCATAGAAATTCCCCTTGGCTACCTTGATAGCTGTATAATAATCTTTCTGGGCGAGTCGTAGAGCGGATTTAGCCTCAGAGCTATATCCACATCTCCAAGCTCATTCCAATTTTTTACACCCCAGTTTCCGTTCTCTCAGTTCCGGAGAGAACCAGGGTTGGGAGGGAGAGCGCCTAGCTCTGCACACCGTACTTTGCTTGGTAGAGGCGATAGTCGCCTCCCGAGCCCACTCATTAAACTCACATACTGCTGTGTCTAAACATGAGTTAAGTCTTGGGCGGGTGCTGGACAAAGCCTGTCTGAACTCGAGTACATTAATCTTTTGAGGGTGACTCATGAGAGATGGGAGACTGGGTTCGGGCAATTCCCACATGAATCTGACCAAATCATGGTCCGACCAAGTAGTCTTTTCCACAGTAACCGACTGAATGGGAAAATTAGAGCAAACCAGGTCGAGTAGATGGCCACCCGCATGCGTTGCACCAGTGACCCATTGATTCAGCTGAGCAAGCTCGAGGATTTCACCAAGTCTTCGGGCTTCCGGGGCGTCCGGAACATCCATATGGATATTTAAGTCGCCAACCAGCAGAAACTTGGGAAAGCTTAGGGCACGGGGCACTATGTACTCTTCTAGGGAATCCAAGAAATGGCTAGGCTGACCCGGTGGCCTATAGATCAAAGATCCGCCCAGGGTAAAATGAGGGGAAGTCTTTATAGAAAAATGAAGAACCTCTGCCCTGGCATCCGCAGTCGGAGGCTCAGAGGTGAAGCTCCACCACTCCCTAAAAACGATAGCTATCCCCCCCCTCTACCTAAAGGGCGGTCCACCCTAGCTATCTTGAAACCCCTGGGGACAGCAAGTTCCACACTAGGAGCGGAAGTGTTAGTCATCCACGTCTCCGTGAGGAACAATACGTCCAACTGGCCTTCCCCTAGTAATTCATAGATATCGGCGGCATGCCTCACCGCAGATCTGGCATTGATCAAACCCGCCCTGATGTTGGGGGCAGGGGCGTTGATGACCGGATATGAAGGAAGGAAGGGTTGGGGGAAGAAGCCACAGTGGGGGCAAGTAGCCAAAGCACCATCAGGGACCACCCGAGGACAGGGTAGACCCTTAGCAGGGGGGGCCAGACTCCACAGAGCACTGCGCGAGTACCTGCGTTTCTCTAGCGAAGAGAATCCAGGAGTGCGCCGAGCAGTATGGCCGGCCCTGGGCCCGTCCGAGGCACGGACGGGCACAGACGGGCCCTCCTTTGGCGCTCCTTCGGCGCGCAGTCGGCGCGCCCACTGCGCGCGACCGCTGCGCGCCCTATGGGGGACCATTATTTATCACCCAAGCCCCTCCCCGAGCTGGACCGCTACCTCCCGACCAGCCAGGGACCGGGCCTCACTCAAGATGGCGCCGCCCGACCTGTCCCTCCACAACAATCGGCACAAAACAGCCGCGGTGGACCAGGGCACAGGGGAACTGAGAAGCAGTGCAGGTAATTAAAACGATTTCAGTTTAATTAATAAAAGTACATACAACACCATTAGTCAAGCAATAGAGTGTAAGAAGTAAAAATGAATTTTTAAAAAATAGCGCTACAGCTACAAGCAGCAAAGCGAGAGAGCAGAAGAGTTAAACTCGCAGTCTTTGCAGTTTGCATGGACCTTACAGACCCTTAAGGCTGGAAAAATGTCATGGCATTACATGAATACGTCATCATTGTTTGCTCCGTTTAATTTGACTGACAAGCAGCGCTTACTGTCAATGAAAGATGCTTCTTTTTCTATGTTACACATTGAGAGGTTGGAGCCTTTACCGTTTTCTGTGGCAGAGGCCAATACTGCAACGTGGCTTATTCATGGATTAATAACTCTCCCGTTCCTGCTGTTCGAGTTCAAGGGCTGTATGAAGTACTCTGCCATTGGTAGATACGAGTCTCTTGGAAGTTCTTATCTCCATGAAGCTTGGTTGTTTCCATTTACATATAGATGCCTTAGGGAGGGTAAGGAAGTTTACTTGAATGGTGAAGAATGCACTGAAACACCGGATCACTCATTAATGTGTAGACATATCCAATTACAGGGCTCCTGTAATCAGAACGAGACAAATTTAGCCTGTATTTTGAAAGGTACCCCCGTGCCTGCAATCATTTCAACATTCACATTACTGGCAAATGGGAGTTATTTACTTTTAAACAATGAAGATTGCTCTGGGTTAATAAAAGGGATTGCTTATGTTGTTACCGTCAGTGAGCGTGTGGTTTGCTGTAAGAATGTAATGCATCCACCCCAGCATGGGAAACTTGATGTTTCCATCTGGCCTAAGATTCCGACTTTGAAAGCAGAGTTCAATAAGATGAGTCGCATAAGAGCTCTATTGTCCCAAAAAGAAGTTGCCCTCACATCTGCTCATGAAACATTCGTCCTTCATGTGGCTAACACTCGGACAGAGGTGCATGCCTTATTAAATACTGATTTGCCCTTGCATTTCGGTGAGTAAATTCACACTATCTTCAATGCATCCTCCACATCGGGTCTGGCTCACTTTTTTAAAGTTGTAAGCTGTGGCTTGGTGACTTCTTTTCAAGCGATATTCAGTGTCTTTCCAGCTTTCTTCCATTCTATTTTTTCCAGCCTGTTCATTGGATTTCCATTACTACTCGCTTTTGCTGCTGGCGTGCTATTGCTATTTTGCTTGTTTCAAAATGGTTGCACATCCTGTGTTGCAAAACAAGCTGTCTCGGATTGGGCTGCTTCGCAACCGAATGCTTGAATACTATGGAGGGCTGCCTCTTGCTACATTGAGTGCAGCTTATGGATTATCGTGTCAATTTTCCTACTTTACATGCGTCCAGCCTGTTTTTCATTGCCTGAGCTGCGACTTCGAATGGTTCCCTGGATTTGTGTCTCTGCAATACGGTGTCTCCCGATGCGGATTACAAGCCCCTTAGTTGCTCATAAATTGCATTGTTCTGATGGAGGGATTATGGCCTTTGCAGCGATGCATGGAATGCTGGGTCAATGGAATGTCTTCGCAGCGGCGCAAGATTTCTTGGCTCACAGCTTCCTCGAAAACCCACTGAGTTGTCCTCTGATGGTGCTAGAGGCTCTGGTAATTGAAGAACATGTATGTTCTTTCCCTTTGTTAAATTGGATGGCCAAATTATTTTCTGATGAGAACAGTGACTTCCTGTTGGAGGCTATTGCTGCATATTTTGCATATTCATTATTAGGAGGAGATGTGTTTACAGTCACACTTCATTGACCGACACCTTTCATTGGATAATCGGATTTGTTTTTCCCACATTTTTTTGGGGGACCCAACCTATTGACTTTATCAATGTCCGAAGGCTACATTTTTTTTCTCCCTTCTTCAGAATTATGGTTATTTGTATCTCTTTTTTTTTGAGGTACCAAATTGGAGTCTTGTGTTCGGACTATCGATCTTGAATTCTACATTCCTAAATTTGCCCCTTTTCTTGTCCTGTCCGTGCTCAGATCAAAGGGAGGGTGTCATGTAGATAGGCTTTGCCTTCACACTGTGTTATGTTAGCCTGAGCTTATTAGAAGTTTATATGCCATTTTCCTTTTCTGCTGCCTCTGCACACAACGCATTTTGTTACTAAAGCTTTTAGCCTAGTAGAATTTTTCGCTTCACACGAGAATAATATGTTTGCTTATAATATCAACCTTGCTTGGTAAGCTATGTCTGAACAGTGAGTGCCGAGGCCTTCAAGGTTATTTCAACCCAGCGCTTGTTGTTTGGTTTGATCATCGCACGGTCTAGACATAATACATATACAGCTGTGGCCAACTCTGGTTTTTTGGTGCGTTTAATAATACACTGCGCAGAACATGCATACACACTTGATGAATATCCGCATGCAGAGAGTTGGTGCAGAAGATGATGTGACCCCTTTCTGCTAAGATCAGAGGTATGGGCCCGCCCTTCTAAACCCAAAGAGACCTTCTGTAGATATAATATAATATACTAGCAAGGGAGGGTAAGACTTAGGTGTAATTTAGCCTTCCTCCCTTTACCATTTTACCATGCTTTCTCCCTTTGTATTTTATGGAATAGTAATTATGCTGACAAATCAACCTTGTTGCTTACAATATGTTTGCTTGTATTCGCCAAGATACTGCGCCTGAGAACACGGCATTAGAAATAAATGTTTCAAACTCACTCGTGTCCTCATTTACTCCTCATTCTGGACTGGTATGTTAGTATAACTAAAGAGTGTTCATGTGTTCCACGTTACCTGAGGTGTTCTAAGTTCATTTCTGGGTTGTCTAATCATTGGGGGTTTGTAAGAACCAATGAGACACTGATTGCTAGTCTAGTAGGGCATTTTGGATACCAAGGTGAGTTTTGGCAGACCCTAATTCACTGAGGTTCCGAGTCTCTATGGACAGTTCTGTGTAGGAGCAGAATCACTGCGACAAGCTATGGTGGCGATGCGATGTCCTGCATGGAGATGCATTGTGCAGCAGTGGTTCTGAGGGGCTGCGATGCGAAGTCCTGGTCAGGGATGTGTCGCACAGTGGTCCTTGTATGAAGTCTTGTGAGGCGATGCCTCACGCTGCTTCAGTTCTGCTGGGACCACAAATGGACTGAAAGATCACCTTCAGGCCCACTTCCAAAGGTCCAGGCCTGGGGTTGCACCACTTGTGGAGCCAGTTCTCACAGCTGGTGGAGTCCAGGTGCTGGGTTTAAGGTTGTTACAGCCTGTTCTGTCCCTGGCTTTTGGAGTCACTGTGGTGAACCTGAGTTCAAGATGTAGGTCCAGTCCTGCACTAAGGCAGCAGGGCAACAGAGTAGAAATCTGTAAAGAGGGGGTCCACACAGTTGATAGAAGGTAAAATAAGTTCAGTTTAATCAGGATAAATGAAGAGACCTCCAGCTCCTTCTCCAGCTTCTTCTTCCTGGCACATTCTCAAGACATAACATTCTAAGCATCCTAGCAACTAACAGAGAGTTCTATTGAGCTAGACCCAATGAGCATAGATCCTAACACATCTCCCCCATTACAAATAATAAAGGAAATACAAACATGAACAACAATAATGCAGTATAAAGTAAATCTAAAAATGCACTAAGGAGCAGAACACTTTGCAACATTGCCACAGCTCCAAGCAGAACCATCTGTCAAAATAAGAACATTTCTTTTGACGCATTTGATTTGCATAGGTTGAAAGAACTTGCTGTCTCCTTTAACCACAAATCCCCCCTTCCTTGTCACAACCCAGTCACCCACTTTGAAATCATTCTCACGTACCCTCATTCTCAAGTTATATGACAGAGCAGAATCACCTTGCTGTTTGTCAACACCATACTTCACTCCTCTACGATCGACCCATACACATTCCTTGCTTCTCAACCAACCCGGAAGCTCCTTCACACCCGGCTCACGACCTTTAAGAGAAACAAATGGTGAAACACCAGTAACGGAGTGCGGGGTAACTCTGTAGCACCACATCATTTTTTTTAGTTCACCAGACCAAGTCAAACCATTAGAAAGAGACAATTGAATGTTTTCCATTAACAACCTATTCACTCTTTCCACCAAACCATTGGCCTGTGGTCTGAACAATGCAACCCTTTCATGACAAACTCCCATTCCATCCAGAAACTCCTTCATTTCCCTACAGACCAACTGCACACCGTTATCTGACACTAAAGTTTTCGGAATCCCTTCATTCAAGAACGCTCTCTCCAAAAAACCAATAACTCTTCTAGTATCAATAAATTCAGTCGACTCTACCACAAACCATTTTGAATGATAATTCACAAGTACCATCAAAAACCTGTTACGCACCCCGAGTTTATGGATTGGACCCAAAAAATCTATAGCTAATTTCTCCCACGGATGTTCTGGAAACTCAACACATTGGAGGGGAGGTTACCTGACCACTTTGGTCTTGTCGCTACTTGCACATGCATGACAATTCTTTACAATTTCGTCAATTTCACCATCCATGCCTGGCCACCAGTAAGATTCTCGAATTCTTCTTTTAGTCATATTGCGACCCAAATGGCCTTCATGCGCTAAGTTCATAATCTTAGTCCTAAAACTGCATGGTGGAACTAATCTATTTCTACGCCACAATTTCCCCTCCGCAACACTCAATTCCCCCTCCACATGAAAAAAACCTTTTAATCTTACATCACCACAAGACTCCTTAGACCAACCACCAGACACATTATCCATAACTATTTTTAATAGATGATTATCACTCATAGCACTTTCCCATTCGACTCTATCAAATGCCAAAATTTCATTGCAACTAGCACTAAATTCATAACCCACAAACTCCTCAGACACCACATCAACTGGCTTCCTAGACAAATAATCTGCAACAACATTTTTCTCACCCTTGACATATTCCATATCAAAATTGTACTCTAAAACTGATAGAATCCACTTCGATATCCTAGGGGTAACATTCCCCTCCAAGCCTCTACCACCTTTGAACAAATGCACCAGGGGTTTATGATCTGTCCTTACTCTAAAAGGTAAACCCCACAGAAAGTACCTAAAATGCTTGATACCCCAGGTACAAGCGAGAGCCTCTCTCTCAATTACTGAATAAGAAGTTTCCGCTCCTTGAAGCCTCCTAGACGCGAATCCAATGATTTTTTCAACACCACCAGAAATTTGAGTTAGCACTGCTCCAAGCCCTACGCTACTTGCATCAGTAGTTACCAAAGTTTTGGCTCGAACATCAAAATGACCTAAGGTCGGTGCATGCAATATGCCATCCTTCACACTTTTAAACGCCTTCTCACAGCTTTCACTCCACTTAAAAATGACACCATTCTTCATTAGCAACCTTAAGGGTTCTACAACATCAGCAAAACTCTTAATACATTTCAAACAATATTCGACCAAGTCTAAAAACGATCTAAGCTGATCTTTACAAGTAGGTGTAGGAGCATTGTTGATCGCAGAAACTATGCTCTTCTTAGGTTTTATTCCCAGAACGGAAATTTCATGACCTAAGTAAGTCACACAGTCACGTTTAAGTTGACACTTTTCCTTCTTTATAGTTAACCCATTCTTTTCCATTCGCACCAATACCTCTGTCAAAACTTTATCATGGTGTTCACAATCTCTCCCAACAACCAAAACATCATCTTGAAAACACAAGACATTCTCCACACCAGCTAAAACCTTCTGCATCACTCTTTGAAATACTGCAGAAGCAGACGCCAGGCCAAAAGGCATCCTGCAATACCTAAAGGCTCCTAACGGAGTCACAAAAGAGGTAAGGTGACGTGATTCCTCAGCTAAAACTATTTGGTGATACGCAGCTGACATGTCAATCACACTAAAAACCACGCCCCCACCCATTGCACTCAGCATTTCAGAAAAATTGGGTAAGGGTTGCCTGTCTACCCAAATATTTCTATTTAAGTCGCGCAAATCCACACATAGACGAATTTTCGCTCCCCCGTCATTTGGCGCGACCACAATGGGCGCAAGCCACTCAGAAGCTTCAATAGGCTCAATTATTTTTAAATCCAACAACTTATCCAGTTCATCTTTAAGAGGAGCCCTCATTAAGTGTGGAACATTTCTAACCTTGTGAACTGCAGGCACTGCGTTTTTCTTAAGTATTATCCAGTGCGAAAACCCTTTCAATTTACCCAGCCTTTCAGTAAAGGCGTCTGGAAACTTTATCATAATATCTATTTCAAAACCATCAATATTGAGAAAAGTGAGAGAGGATACTGGTTCAGGTGCATTGGGATTTAACGTTATACCTAAATCTTTTTGGTGGCGCCAGCCAAGCAAATTAGAACCTTGTTTGGTCAAGTAGACTCTACCAAACACTTTCCTAGAGGAAGAAGATATTACCATCCATTTCAATCCCAAAATGTCTATGGTCTTACACCATATTCCACAGCCTTGATGTCAGGAGCCCTCCAAGAAGAAAGATCACTATTTTCTGCCCAAACATTAATGTACATTTCCTTAGACAGTAATGTGTAAAGACTTCCAGAATCAATTAGCATCTTAACATCCTTGGATCCAGGATGTTTAGGATCTCTGCAGTCAAAACTGATTAGACTATGTGGTTTCTCCAACTTATCTGTACTCTCAGTGGAAGCATCAATCAAGCACACAGGATCCTGAGAAGAACCACTATTCTTATCATCTACTCCATCAATGCATAACATAAACTCTTGAACATCCTCACAACAATCATCAACCTCATTAACATATTGAGATTTTACATTGCAAACTTTAGCTAAATGCCCCCTTTTGCCACAGTTTCTGCAAATAGCATTCCTTGCCATACAACGTGTACTTGAGGCTATATGTCCTGGAGCACCACACCTATAGCATTTCACTTGGCGAAAATGTCCTTGCTGTGTAGAAGTCGTAGGATTTGGACGGAAATTGCTAGAAGATTTAGAAGACTTGAAATCAAACTTTCCTAGGGGTTTAGCAAGTTTAGTCTCATTAACACCAGTTTGAACAAGAGAAGGCTTCTCATTAACCTCAGATTGCTTTGTAAACCCTTCTTTGGACGTTGCTGGACTAGTGCACTTATCCATTTCTTTAATCCACAAGTCAGTATTTTCAAGTCCTTTAGCAATCTGAATCCCCTTTTCCAAGGTACAGTCTTTTATAAGTAATTTCTCTCTAACCCTTTTGTTATTAGTACATCTCACTATCTGATCACGAATCAAAGAATCATTTAAATCCTTGAATTGGCAATTGATAGAAAATCCTCTTAAGGCTGCTACAATGCTTGCTATGTCTTCATCATTCTTTTGTGCACGACAAAAGATTTTATGCCTTTCAAGCACAGTATTTATTTTGGTCATAAACCTTTTCTCAAGCATTTGCATACTCATTTCATAGACGTTATTAGGTTGTCCATTTCCAATCCCCAAAGAAATCTCAGGCAGATCCTCATAAAGCCTTCTACCTTCAACTCCCAAATTATGAAGCAAAATTGCTTGCCTGCGAATTGGCCCAAACTTGTCAGAACCTGTAGCAAGAATATAAGTTAAAAACAATTTTTTCCATTCTTTCCATTTTATTGTAGGCTCCCCAGGGGTGGGAAGTAAAGCAGGGGGGGTAGCAAAAGTTTGCTCAGCCATACTTCAACTTTACAGAGTAATGTACTTTAAGATTCACTTTTCACTATCACAATGTACTTTTGGGATTTACATTTGAAAATTAACACTGTCACTTTTAAAGCCCTGTAACGACCGGATTTTCGGACCAGATGGAATCAGCTCCTAGGAGCCCCTCTAACCCAGTCGGAACGTAATCACCTCCCTCCTTAGAACATATTTACAATGGGTATAGATATATGTATGTACATCTCGTACCTAAGGATGGGGCAAATAGCAATAAACATGCATAGATTTTCTACAATATCCTATTCATACCAGCTAGTCTCGCGGCCAATTAGGCCCAGACTAATCTACCTTGGGGCAGGTCTGATTATGTACCCTTACACACTGATCTTCCTCAGTGCTCACTCGACACGCAATCCGGCGTGCCTACACACGGGCCTGCAGTCCCAGTGCTCTCTCTCTCTCTTCCGGTCCACAATCCGGTGGACCTACACACGGTGTCCCCCCGGTGCTCTCATTCACAACACGATCCACAATCCGGCGGACCTATACACCGTATCCCCCCGGTGCTCTCATTCACAACACGATCCACAATCCGGCGGACCCATACACCGTATCCCCCCGGTGCTCTCATTAACGCCGCGTACCAACGACGATCACTTTCCTATGAACACCTATGGAAGAAATCTCTCATTGTCTACTCAGGATAATACTACAACAATATAATTTGGTATGGTTTTCCAAGTTGATAAATGTACCTTCTGCTCTTGGCATCAAACGTTCCCTCTCTCCCTCATTGCTCAGTCACCTCTTACCTGATCAGGATTCGCATCCGTTCATGCAAACAATGTCTGACTAGAAGACCAGGTTACCCTGATTGAACAAGAATACAAGGCACATGCCGGTTCACTAAGAACTGGGGTATTTTTATTACAATGATTATAAACACAATACTATACGATAGCATATATTTTGCAAAGAAAAGTAAAAGGTTAGAATGTGCACACTATAGGGGAAAGGGCGGAGGTCACCTTATTAACGTGAAGTCGGGGTTCGGCAGTCATCTAGGTTCCCTTCTTGTCTGTGTCTTGGCTCGTCTCGGAATCACACCTCAGCAGTCACGAGTACACGTCTGCACCGCTATGCTCGATCTCCTCTGCTTCCCTCCAAGTCACTGGAACCTCTCTTGTTATTAGCTGCTGTCTCTCTCTGTCTCTTATCGCTCTGCGCTACTTCTCCTTCTCCTTCAGTCTTTCTCAGAGAGTCTAAGGTTCATGATCTTTCTCGGACTTCAAAATGGCGACTGTCTGCCTGGAAATAATTAATGGCATAGATGCTAACGGCTAGCTGCCGCCTACAGACTGACTGACTCATTGCCTAACACTTTCGCTAATATCGAAGCCTGTCCCTTCATGGAAAGTTACGGCCAGTAACCTGCCGCCCACCAAATTCTCGTACCTCCCCGTACCAAGGACACGTTCCCAGCCGGCCGGCCTGAAGTTGTGTCTTCGGAGTGGAGAAAAATACAGTCTTTCGATAAGGGCCAGCCTGAGCCGGTTCTCTCCAAGCGAACAACACCTCGAAACTAAAACATTACACTTGACCTAGAAAGCCTCTCAAGCTGCCGGGCAGAAAGCAAGATGGAGTCTCTCCCGTTTGAGGCCTACAAGGCCCGAAATAAGCATAACTCCATAGAAGGTATACTAACACTCTTGCAAAAGGACGGATCATCACTAATACTAATGAATCTATTCCCTAACTTAAGTTTATAAGCCCTGATCTAAGGAAAAGGGTACGAAAATGCACTACTGTGCCTTATGGATAAGTCCTGTTTATAGTCCTACTCCCTGTACTAAAAGGGTAATAGGCTGGAGTCATCTTCCATCATTCTCCCTCCAAAGAGGGCCGAAAAAGTCGGTCAGAACACTTCACCCTTGACTCCAGTCTATTAACTATGTTCTATATGGAACTAACATCCGTGGAAGAATAATAAGAAACAAAATTAACTGATCTATTTCTCTTGCCAAATCTACAATATTGGAGCAGAGAAGGAATGCACTGAATAAAGCAGCAAATGGCTACCAAAATACAAATAGAAATCACAATACCCCCTAATATCTGTCGTAGAGAATGTAAGTCAGGTAACCAATTGAAGAGCCAGTCAAACCAGCCCTGATCAATATGTTTTCTAACTTCTGCAGTCAAGTCGTGAAGTTTGTCAATATGGGCTTGGATTGATTTAGAGTGGTCGGACAGGTTGAAGCAGCAAAGACCTTCAAAGTCAGAACAATCATGTCCATGCTTCAACAGGAGGTAATCAATTGCTGAATTGCCCTGCGTTCACCCTGGGCATCTAATAACATGTCAGATAGAATGGTAGAGGTTTGGTTAATCGATTTGACCATCCAACAGGCCATTTTTCCAATAGATTTGGCGTTATAAACTGCCAACGCCGGGACACCAATAATGGAAATTGCTAAACTTAGATATTCAGATTTAGAATAAAGATGAAGGGAAGAATCACAGTCCTCATGTAACATCATAGAATCACAGACCACACGGGAATGGGAATTGGGATGTGAAGAAAACATTAATAAACTCAATCTGGTGATGGCACATGGACCGCCGGAAATATTTGCAGGAATATAGGGCCAGGAGAAATTCCCGCAGGAAAATAACCAACCTGAGGGCAACAACATTGTACGGTAATGGCTAGGAGCAACTAATACACGTTTGCATGTCATATTATTTTTAACAGAAAAACATGAATTCGGGAGTCTATGTAAGCATAACAAACGTTGATGAGCCGAAAAAGAAGTGGCAGCATTTAACTTCAGTCTGACACATTCAGTAATTGCTTTAGGATCACAGGTTAAAATAAAACATAAATCACCCTGCGTGATATTGTAGGTAGTAATTTGGGAATGAATCGGGGGAATGGAGTCTGACAGAACAGTACACAAAGGACAAAATTCGTGGGCCGCAAAATCGCCCAGAATAATATTGGGTCGGGCACTTGATATATTGAAAATGTGCCGCAACGTTTCAGTAGAGGCAGGGACGGCAACCAAGCAGGTTGCTAAGATGTCAGTCACAGAACGCATAGGACGCATAGGGGTAAGGCAGAAATGCGGGGAGTTAGTAACCCGCTTAGCAAGGGTGATCCAAAAGTTCGATGAGGAATCCCACGCAGCGAAGGAACGCGGAACTCGGGTTCTCCAATCAACCGAAGTCAGTGGGTTCTCTCCTCTCCCGGCGTAGCAGACCAAAAGGAGTCCAACGCCGGCACATCCTGCAGCAGCAGTCCAGAGAATGATCTGAAAGAAAATCAAATACAGGCATTATTCATTCTCGTAAATAACATTTGTCAGCCGGGACAGCTTCCCAGCTATCTTTCCCTGGTCTCATTACCAAAATGGTATTGTCATGACCGGTCGCAATGACTTCAGCCTGTTCAGGGGGATGTTTAGGCGATTGCACCCATATTTTCGCTCCCGGATTATCGGTAGAACCGAAGCCTTTTTGGCCTCGTACTGTTAGCAAAGTTGGGGCAACGCCTTTCTTAATCTCACCACTGAAAACAGGCATAATTAGCAACTGAGCAACACGGTCAGATTTCTGAATTGATAGATCAATCTCACTGCTATTTAGCAGGAGAACCTTAATCTCTCCCTGATAATCACTGTCAATCACTCCTCCGAGTACTTGAACACCTTTTAAGGCAAGGCCCGATCTAGGGGCAATCAGTCCAAAACTTCCAGCTGGTATACAGACACCAACGCCTGTTTCAACAATGATTCGGTCCCTGCTCTTGAGGACAGTATCATTCATGGCATGCAGGTCCAAGCCTGCGGAACCTGGGGTTGCTCTGCATGGAGCCAAAGCTCCAGGGGTAATTTCCCAATACATAATAGTATTATTACCAATGGTGTTGGGCTTTGCATCAACATTTGGAGGAAACAAACGCATTAAAGGAGATTCAGCATGCAACAAAGGACGATTATTCAGAATCAGCAATGCCTGGAGTAGAAAATCCCTCCAGTTCTTGTAGTGTTCATCAGTTAACTTTCGTAATTGTTTCTTTAGCAACCCATTCATTCTCTCAATTAGGCCCGAAGCCTGCGGATAATATGGAATGTGAAACACCCATTCAATGTTATTCTCCACACAGAATTCCTGCACCAATCTTCCACGGAAATGGGATGCATTATCAGATTGAATTTGAAATGGAACACCATAATATAATATGATTAATTCCAATGTTTTAATGGTATTGATTTGGGTAGCTTGTTTGCAAGGGAAGGCAACCAAAAGGCCACTATAGGTATCAACAGCTGTACAAATATACTGACAATTTTTGCTCATAGGGAGCGGGCCAATATAATCAATTTGCCAAATTTGAGCGGGCAATTTTCCTCGATGTAAATGGCCTTTAACAATATGAGGCACTTTCCTCTTTCTAGAATGTTGACAGATGGGACAATGCAGAATGATATCTTTAATGTAATTTAAAGGAATATGAATTCCTCGATCAGCAGCCCACCTGCTAGTGGCTCTCTCTCCAAAATGTCCTGCTTTCTGGTGGGCCCATTTCGCCAATCCCGCCAAATCAGAATCTTGCATGTCCACCACTGCCTCAGCAATTTTAGACTTTTCATCTGCAATGTTATGAAAGAATTTGTCAAGGAAGTCTATCGGGGTATGAGCATCCACATGAAAGATTGTCACAGTACTCTGTGGGAGCATTTCCCAAATTTCTTGCCATAGTTCTTTTCCCCATAATTCTTTTGAATGCAATTCCCAATTATGAGAATGCCAAGTTGGCAACCATACCGCCAGTCCATTAGCTGTGGACCAGGAATCAGTGAAAATATGACATGTGCCAGGTAGTTCCTGTTTCAAAACTTGGTAAACTGCATACAATTCAGCATATTGACTACTCTTTCCGTCACCAGTTGTACTCAGTAATTTCTGCGTGATCGGCTTTCCAATGCCGTTTCTCACCAATGAACCTCGCTGAACCATCCGTAAACCACACATGTTTTCTGTCCTCTGCGGACAAATCATCAAATGGCTTACCCCACTTGACAGGAGATTCCTGCACTACAGGTACGGAGCAATCACTTCCAGTCTCGTTCGATGGCGCCTGCGCCACTCGCTCATGTAACACTGCCACACCTTTTGGACCCACACGTGCCCTGTCCTGAATGTACCATTTCCATTTAATCACGCTCGCCTCTTGAGCATGTCCAATTCGATGGGATTTCGGCGAACTCAAAACCCACTGCATGATAGGAATTTCAGGTCTCAAAATCACAGTATGACCCAAGGTCAATTGCTCGGTATCCACCAGAGCTCAATAACATGCAAGCAACTGTTTCTCAAAAGGTGTATAACGCTCACCAGCCTCAGGTAACTTTTTAGTCCAAAAACCTAATGGCACTTTTTGTCTGCCCTGCTTTTGCCATAAACTCCAATTGGCATACAGACCTTCTACAGACACATTCAAATCCACATCACCCTCGCCCACAGGCCACAGATCCAAGGCGTACTGAATCGCTTCTTTCGCCAAATCAAAAGCAGTCTGTTGTGGTTCACCCCATTCAAACGCATTCTTTTTACGAGTGACTCGATATAAGGGAGCTAATATCTGACTCAAATGAGGAATGTGTTGACGCCAAAAACCAAACAAGCCAATGAAACTCTGAGCTTCTTTTCTATTCCTCGGAACTGCAAAGTCCAACATTTTTCGTTTCACCTGTGGGATCACTTCTCTGTGACCTTCATGCCAATTGATGCCTAAAAATTTAACATTTTGGGATGGACCTTGTAATTTATCAGGATTAATTTCCCAACCTTTTGCACGTAAACATTCAAGAATCTGATCTAAATTGGTCTGGACCTGATCTTGCGTCTCACCTTGAATTAAAATGTCGTCAATATAATGACACACTTGAATTTGCGGATGTACAGTCACTTCAGATAAATGTTCCGCCACCAGCCGGTGACAGATCGTAGGACTATGTACATAACCTTGAGGAAGACTTCTAAACGTCATTTGACGTCCATTCCAGGTAAAACTGAATTGTTCCTGACACTGGGGCAATCTGAATCGAAAAGAAAGCATTAGCAATATCAATGGACGCATACCATGTACCTGGATGCTTTTGAATTCTTTGAATTAAAGTAACAATGTCGGGTACTGCAACAGTCAAACGAGGTGTGTGTTTGTTCAGCTCTCGACAATCAACAGTCATGCGCCAAGAATTATCACTCTTGCGCACAGGCCAAACGGGATTATTCCAAGCAGAAGTAACCGGAGTTATAACTCCTGCATCAACCAAATCCTGAATTGTGGCACTAATTTCTTCATGACCACCAGGAATACGATATTGTTTCTGAGAAACCACTTTCGTAGCTTGGGGAATCTGTATGGGGGGCATCCGTAAACGGCCAACCCGTACGGGTCTGGACGAAATGTAATGCTTAGTTCCAAATTGATAACAACCATCATCCAAATGCAAAGTCATTCCTTTCAAAATATCAATTCCAATTATAAACTCCAAAAGTGGTACAACTAACACAGAATACTCTTTACGGGGAATTCTACCAATTTTCATCTCAAGTGTCGTTTGCACTGCGGGTGTCTCTTTCCCGCCTAAACCAGTAATTGTGAAAAATTGTCCTTTAAATTTCTTTGATTTTCCATGAATTAAAGTGGCCTCCGCTCCTGTGTCTACCAATGCCCGGGCCCTTTGGATATTACGATGTTTCCAAAAAATCTCAATATCTACATAGGGTCTGTTGTCTTTGTGGGCCCACCTGCGTACCGGAGCTTGACCTATTTCCTAGTCATTTTTACTGTGGTCTGTCAACCAAGACAAATCAGGATAAATGCTCTCAGGTTTCTTGGAAATCAGAATGTCCTGCTCGTATCCATCTCTATTACGAAATGGATTTTTGTCATTGTCAAAGTATTGTGAGTTACGATCAGAAAGCTTGTGACGATCCTCCCTTCTCCTCAACTCTGGGGAATAACCTCTTTCATCTCTGTGTCTATTGGAAACACGATCATCTCTCCCCCTTTCTCTGTCTCCCTCTCTCACCCTTATGTTCTCACGACGAGGGGAAACATCACGTTCATAGCGCCGGTCATCACGGCGATCAGCATCCACACAACGCCTCTCATCGCCACTGTCATCAGAACCACGGTCACAACCATTCTTTCGCACCCGACGGGCACCCTCCTTCCGATCTAAACCACGCTTACGAAATATCTCCCATAAGCGATTATTAGGTTCGCCGTCAATGTCCTCCCTTTTCACACCATCAGCCAATAATGCAAGAAACATATCACGTCTAGAGAATTTATAATCCCCAGCGGTACGACCCTCAGGTCGAGATTGTCTCTCAGGTTTAAACCATTTACCCAACTCACCAAGCTGACGAACAGATTCAAGCACCATAGACAAAGGATTGCCAGTCTGATTGATCAACAAAGTCATCATAACCTGCTTATAAGCAACAGGGGAAGAACGGATAATGCAATTGCGTACAGAAGATGTTAAGAGACCATCTAACAACCTGTCAGAAGTACTGAGAAAAATCGCAGTCTTCATCACTTCCTCTTTCAAACGTTGCGACGCATCGCGCAAAGTGTACCACGGCTTGTCATTGACAGGCCAATCAGATTCAGTAGGGTATTTATGATTACAGCCATCATTCGCAAGCTGGAGCAAACTAATTTGGCCAGCACCATTATAATTTCGAAAATGATCTTGTACAGTAGAATCGGAACTCAAAGAGCAAAATCGTAAACAATCACCAGCATCAAGCATGATACCAGCAGCACCCAATTCATAAAGGCGCACCATCCATGTAAGCAAAGTTTCACCGGGCCGTTGTCGAAATCGTTGTAAAATGTCACTAACCTCCTGTTGAGTAAAATCTTCAATACTATCCAAATGAATACCATTCGGCATACCAGGAGCCTGTTGTAATTTGCGTCGAAACACAGGGTGAGCAGAAACCTCAGATACGTCATCAGAACGGGAAGAGCGACCACGGTCGCTAGAGATGGCGTCTTTGTCACAAGAAGCAGATTTACAATCACGTCCGGAGCGAGAAGACTCGCGCTTCTCACCCTCCTCAGCCGAGGAGCCAGAATCATTCGAATCCCAGATATTACCATCCCACTCATCGGGGTTCCAATCCAGTCCGGCTTTCGCCACGACCAGACGCACTTTCCGAGTAGAAACACGACCACGACGGTGTGTGTATTTATATTTCGCAATGCGCACTGCAGCCCTTTCGGCTATAGTTTGATAAGTCTCAAGTTTGTCGGCAAGCAGTTTATTCTGACATCGCAAAAGAGTGTGCGCATTCTGCACATCAACAAACTTTTCTTCCATATCTACAAACCGCTTCTGCAATTTAACAAACTTCTCATGAAGCATTCTGTATGCAGTTAGCACAATCCAACCTCTGCGTCCTAAAATAGGAAGCTACTCACCCTTCACTACTGGAGCTTTTTGCAAGCAAGAAACCACATCAGCAGGCTCCGCCAGCTCCAAACAAGAAGTCCAATTCTCACTCAAACCAGTAGAATCGGCCCACTCATGGGCCAAGGCCTCGTAAGGCATTGATTCCCAGCCGGGAATTTCAACAGGCAATTTGAAAGTAGATTTCGATTTTTTCGAAAACATTTTGACACAAAAAAAAAATATATACACAATTATCAACAAAGAAAATACGTACGAGCCGAGCGCAAACCAACAAGATGAAAACAATACAGCGCACACAGGCTTCGTAAACAGTTTGTGACGCCAGATGTAACGACCGGATTTTCGGACCAGATGGAATCAGCTCCTAGGAGCCCCTCTAACCCAGTCGGAACGTAATCACCTCCCTCCTTAGAACATATTTACAATGGGTATAGATATATGTATGTACATCTCGTACCTAAGGATGGGGCAAATAGCAATAAACATGCATAGATTTTCTACAATATCCTATTCATACCAGCTAGTCTCGCGGCCACTTAGGCCCAGACTAATCTACCCTGGGGCCAGTCTGATTATGTACCCTTACACACTGATCTCCCTCAGTGCTCACTCGACACGCAATCCGGCGTGCCTACACACGGGCCTGCAGTCCCAGTGCTCTCTCACTCTCTTCCGGTCCACAATCCGGCGGACCTACACACCGTGTCCCCCCGGTGCTCTCATTCACAACACGATCCACAATCCGGCGGACCTATACACCGTATCCCCCCAGTGCTCTCATTCACAACACGATCCACAATCCGGCGGACCTATACACCGTATCCCCCCGGTGCTCTCATTAACGCCGCGTACCAACGACGATCACTTTCCTATGAACACCTATGGAAGAAATCTCTCATTGTCTACTCAGGATAATACTACAACAATATAATTTGGTATGGTTTTCCAAGTTGATAAATGTACCTTCTGCTCTTGGCATCAAACGTTCCCTCTCTCCCTCATTGCTCAGTCACCTCTTACCTGATCGGGATTCGCATCCGTTCATGCAAACAATGTCTGACTAGAAGACCAGGTTACCCTGATTGAACAAGAATACAAGGCACATGTCGGTTCACTAAGAACTGGGGTATTTTTATTACAATGATTATAAACACAATACTATACGATAGCATATATTCTGCAAAGAAAAGTAAAAGGTTAGAATGTGCACACTATAAGGGAAAGGGCGGAGGTCACCTTATTAATGTGAAGTCGGGTTCGGCAGTCATCTAGGTTCCCTTCTCGTCTGTGTCTTGGCTCATCTCGTAATCACACCTCAGCAGTCACGAGTACACGTCTGCACCGATATGCACGATCTCCTCTGCTTCCCTCCAAGTCACTGGAACCTCTCTCGTTATTAGCTGCTGTCTCTCTCTGTCTCTGATCGCTCTGCGCTACTTCTCCTTCTCCTTCAGTCTTTCTCAGAGAGTCTCAGTTTCATGATCTTTCTCGGACTTCAAAATGGCGACTGTCTGCCTGGAAATAATTAATGGCATAGATGCTAACGGCTAGCTGCCGCCTACAGACTGACTGACTCATTGCCTAACACTTTCTCTAATATCGAAGCCTGTCCCTTCATGGAAAGTTACGGCCAGTAACCTGCCGCCCACCAAATTCTTGTACCTCCCCATACCAAGGACACGTTCCCAGCCGGCCGGCCTGAAGTTGTGTCTTCGGAGTGGAGAAAAATACAGTCTTTCGATAAGGGCCAGCCTGAGCCGGTTCTCTCCAAGCGAACAACACCTCGAAACTAAAACATTACACTTGACCTAGAAAGCCTCTCAAGCTGCCGGGCAGAAAGCAAGATGGAGTCTCTCCCGTTTGAGGCCTACAAGGCCCGAAATAAGCATAACTCCATAGAAGGTATACTAACACTCTTGCAAAAGGACGGATCATCACTAATACTAATGAATCTATTCCCTAACTTAAGTTTATAAGCCCTGATCTAAGGAAAAGGGTACGAAAATGCACTACTGTGCCTTATGGATAAGTCCTGTTTATAGTCCTACTCCCTGTACTAAAAGGGTAATAGGCTGGAGTCATCTTCCATCATTCTCCCTCCAAAGAGGGCCGAAAAAGTCGGTCAGAACAAGCCCTTCAGGTATATGCACTCGATTTGAACATGAACAAATAGTATGTGGCAAATGCTCTTCCTGCTACTTGCCCAAGAATGCTCTGCTCGCTAATGTTGTTGCTTCTTAAGATTAACGCGCATTCTATGCATTAGTCCCGAAAATCAATAGGACGAATGCGCACCGGCAGCTTGTTTCCTCTTGGGTGCTAGGCAACGCACTCGGCGCTTGAAGGACGAATGTGCATCGGCAGATTGCTAGGCAACGTGTGATAAAGATGGCCGCTTGCGCAGGGTCACGCAACGTGAGGGCGCAATGTCGTCACAAGGTCGGCAACGTGAGGGCGCGATGTCGTCACAAGATAGATGACGATCCGAAGAGATTCCAGATTCCAGATTCCGAAGCGAGGAGAAGCGTCATGGAGCAGATTCCATTGTGGAGCGCGGCGGTAAGCGCTGCAGTTTAAAATTTTGAAGAATGCGCAATGATGCGAAATGAAGTTGAGGTTCAACAAGTTTTGGAAGAAACGTTTAGGCTTTAAAGATTTTCTAAGTAAATTATCAGCACTCACTTATCAGCATCAGGGTATCTCTAGAAGAAGTCCAAGAAGGCAAAAGTAAATCCAAAGTAGAAGGAAAATAAATGTATACTACCAGCTCCAGGTAGTATCATCCAGGGGTGAAGGTCTCTGTACTCTGTCCCCTGCCAGAGCTGCTTCTCCACCTCGTCGCCAATGTAAAGAGGGGGTCCACACAGTTGATAGAAGGTAAAATAAGTTCAGTTTAATCAGGATAAATGAAGAGACCTCCAGCTCCTTCTCCAGCTTCTTCTTACTGGCACATTCTCAAGACATAACATTCTAAGCATCCTAGCAACTAACAGAGAGTTCTATTGAGCTAGACCCAATGAGCATAGATCCTAACAAAATCCTTATTGCAGAACAGCCCAGCAGTCCTTCTGAGTCCTTCGTAGGTCCAGAAGTGTACGGAAGCGTTTAGTCTGAGGGTCCATCATTTGCTTCTGTCCTTGCCGAAGTCAGCGATGATTCAGGCAATTAGATTAGAGACCGGAACAATAGCATGGAGCATTCAGGCTAAAATGGCAGTGGCAAGGTTCTGGAAACGACAATTACTAGAGGAAACCCAAACGGTGTCCCTTTGGTGCAGTAATGAAATCCGGCATAGCAACCTAAAATGGGCAGCGGAGGCAAAAAGGAAAATAAAGGAGGTATCCGGTAGTTTAAAGGTGAGAGTCAACCAGAATCCTGTAGAAATTGCATTCACCAAGGGCCTACTTAGAGCACAAGGAAGGGAGCTATCAAGAAACCAGGACATAAAATACTTGAGAAAGAAAAAGTCGGTCCAATGTATGTTAGAAGCATGGGAAAATGATGCATGGTATCCATACTTAGAAACCCTGCCGAACTACGGATTGAGGTGGGAAATTTTAAAAATCCGAATTGGAATTAACCCTTGGCTATTGGAGGGGAGATTAAAGGCAGAAATGCTATATCCTGACGGTCGATGTAAGTGTGGACTGGAGATGAAGTGTGATATCATGCACACACTGTTAGATTGCCTTACAAGTTTAGGAGTGAGAAAGCAGTTTTTACGGCCATTATTTATAAAATATGGCATAAATTCACGAGGGCAAGCTGCTATTCTACTGATAAAAATGGAAAAATTGGATACTGCAATTGCACTAGGGAATTACTTGAGAGGTGTAAATCGTTTGGCCAGGGAAAAACTCAAAAAAGTATTGTGATTCATTCTTTACCTACTTTTGCAGGACATAATGTGAAAGACCGATGTATGTTTAGTTTAAATGGTTTTAACTTTTGTAAAATAATAATGATGTATGTAAAGGGCTTTTTAAAGATTGTAATGCTTATTTTACTAAGTTAAGATGTTTTTAACATTTTTTTACTGATCCTTTTTAAATTGGAAATACTGAAAAATATGAGCCAATGGTATCCTATGGCTTGCTATAAATGTATAAGTAGAGCAGCTCAGAAAAGTAACTGTGGGATTTTAGAGATCATTACGCATCAATTGTTATTGTTGGGATTGCAATGTTTTATAATTTTTATGAACTCGAAGTTTAGAGACCATGGTCTAAATAAACAGATATCTCTCTCCCATCATTTAGACCTGGTGCCTACTTTGAAGTAGTAAACGATTCTGGAGGTTTTCGCACCCACTGAGGTGTCGGGCATTACCTTCCTCCCTGTCCTGGCCCCAACTTGTCCGGGAACACAATAGTCTAGTGATAGATCATTTGTGAGTGGGTTTAGGCAGGGCATTTGCGATGGACAGGTGTGGGAGCTGGCAGATCCGCCCCGTTGTTAAGTCAGAGAGGTCCATCCTGCCAACACCTATCTTCCCCTTATCTCACAGTCTGTGAGCAATACACAAGGACCAACTGCAAGCTACAGCTAGTCATGTGACCCAAATACAGGCTGCAGGCACAACATGGTTAGAAAATGCTAACTTTCTTAATGTGAAGTATACAAAAGAGTGATGGGTGGAATGCTTGAATTAATCGCAGCCACTTGTAATTACTCGGAAAGCATCCCAGTCCATCATTATTTTGCACACTATGCTCCCTCAGTTTGGACCCAGCTATACGCAAATCAATCTTGACCCTACTCCAATTGGAGCAGTCCAGACTAGACTGGAAAGCCAGGCCCTCCCTGAACCAGAACACAAGCAATCCAGGACCGGCTTTTCCCTATTTATGGGCTCATCAGCCGGGTACTGCTTGGTTCCAGTGACACAGTGTGCACTAGAGCCATCTATATGTATTAGAAAGGAAGGTTTAGGCCTGGGAAAAGGTTTATCTTGCCAGGTCAATACAGCAGTTTAAAACTACATACACAGGCTGCAATGGCAGGCCTGAGACATGTTATACAGGACTACTTAAGTAGGTGGTACTATCAGTTTTGCAGGCCCACTAGTAGCATTTATTTTACAGGCCATGTGAACATGGGGCACCATGTTACTAGGGACATATACATAAATTGAATGTGCCAACTGAGTACAAGCCTATTCTCCCATATTTAAAAAAAAGGGCACAAGCACTTTAGCAGTGGTTAGCAGCGTTAAAATGTGCAGAGTCCTCAAAGCCAACAAAAAAAGGTACTGAATAAAGGAGGGTGAAGGTAAAACGTCTGGGGATGACCCTGAAAAACGTCCAACAATAGCTATTTTATAGTGATCTACAAAAGAAAACCACCACTGCCAAAAAGTTGGGTATTGTTTGTCCTTATTAATCCAATTCGTTGCAATATTTAAGTAAGGAATTACAAAAACTAAAACAATGCCCCTATATATATATGGCAGTCCCATCTTCAGAACAAAACTACTAGTTTTAATTGAAGGTCAGAAGGATTCATATGTTAAATAACAATGCTTCCTAAGCATCTGTTCATGAAATTTAGTGAGGGCCCAGCACAAAACAAATATGTGAACCTTGTCCCTCATTCCACAGTGGTCAAATATTGAGGGCCCACTCCCACACCACCAAAGCCGTGTGAGCACCACCCACCAGAGTACAAGTTTTCTTGTCTTTGGCGGTGCCTCTGAAAAAGGACACCGCAATGGGAGCGTCAAAGGCAGTTGGATTGAGATTAGTAAATGTCACCCCTTTAATGTGTAACTCTTACCCCCAATATGGTTAGATTAGATTGGGAAAAGTAAATCTCAACCCTTTAGTGTCCAATACCTTCCCCAAATTGGTTTAGGCTGGAGTGGAAATAGTAAGTGCCACCCGTTTAGTGTAAAACACATTCCCCCAATATTGTTGGAGTGGAGTGGGAATTGTAAAAGTCACCCCTTTAGTATCCAACACCTTCCCCTAAATGGTTTAGATTGGAGTGGGAAGAGCAAATGTCACCCTTTTATTGTCCAACACCTTCGGCAATATGGTTAGATTGGAATGGAAATAGTAAATGTCACCTCCTTAGTGTCCAAGACATTCGCCAAATCTGTTTAGCTTAGAGTTAGACTAGTAAATGGCACCCTTTTAGTGTCCAACACCTTACCCAATATGGTTAGATTGGAGTTGGAATAGTAAATGGCACCTCTTTAGTGTGCAACTCTTTCCACCCATATGGTTAGATTGGAGTTGGAATTGTAAATGTTAGCCATTTAATGTTCAACACTTTCCACCAATATGATTAGACTGGAGTGGGAATAGTAAAGATCAGCCTTTTACTGACCAATACCTTTCCCAAATGGGTTTACATTGGAGTGGAAATAGTAAATGTCACCCCTATAGTGTCCAACACCTTCCTCTAAATGGTTTAGATTGGAGTGGGAATTGTAAATGTCACCTTTTTAGTGCCCAACACCTTCCCCAATATGGTTAGATTGGAGTGGGAACAGTAAATATCCCCTTTTAGAGGGTCATTAGGATCGCGGACGGACTTGCGTCCGTCCGCGACCCCAGAGCAGGAGGGAACCTCCGCATGGCATGCGGAGTTCCCTCCTGTGCAATTAGGATGTGACCGCAAGGGTTGCGGTCACATCCTCTATTTTTAACATTGCGGCGGGTGGAGCTTCAAGCTGCACCCGCCGCAATGTTAAAAATGCACGCATTGCATTTGCATGCATTAAGAGGCAGGCACCGCGCGGTGCCTGCCGCTTTTTGCATGCAAATGGAGGGGGTACCATAGGTACCCCCCATGTGCACCCCCCATCCCCCCTTCACCTAGGGGGCCCGCAACGGGCCCCCGCAATGAAGTTCCGTATGCTTTTCCACGGCGGAAAACCCGCAGCGGAAAAGCATAATTTACAGGCCATCCTAATATGGTGGACGGTGTCTGGAAGACACCGTCACCATATTAGAGCTTTTCCGCCGCGGTTGTAAGCCGACCGCGGCGGAAAAGCTGCGGACGGAAACCAGGACTCACCAGCCATCCTAATGTGGCGGTGGGTCTTTGGTCAGTCCGCTGCGGTTTTACCGCATCCTCTGGGCCGGCGGTGCCTTCCGCCGGCCCGAGGATGCGGAAAAAACGCAATCATAATGACCCCCTAAGTGTCCAACGCCATCCCCAATATGATTAGATTGGAGTGGGAATAGTAATTGGCACCCTTTGAGGGTCCAACACCATCCCCAATTTGGTTTAGGTTGGAGTGGGAATAGTAAATATCACCCCTTCAGCGCCCAACACCTTCCCTAATATGGCTAGATTGTAATGGGAATAGTATGTCACCCCTTTAGTATCCAATATTTTTCCCTAATATGGTTAGATTGGAGTGGGAATAGTAAATGTTACCCTTTGAGTGCACAACACCTTCCCCAAATTGGTTTAGATTGGAGTGGGAATAGTAAATGTCACCCTAGTTTCTAACACTTTCCCCAAATTTGTTTAGATTGGAGTGGGAATAGTAAATGTCACTCTTTTAGTGCCCAACACCTTCCCCAAATTTTGTATGATAAAGACATGTCACACATTTCTTCAGTTTTTATCTGTTTGCCATTTTTTATTATTCTGTAGGTTAACATTTTGAATCAACTATGTTCAAGTAAAAAAATATATATAACGTTCAGTAAATTAATCATCTGTCAGTATTTTATAATAAAAAATCAGGTGAATTATATTTATATACATTTGTATGTTATACATTTTCAACTCTTGCTTTTAATTTTTAACCATTTTGCAACATTTATATATTTTTGTATATATTTTCAACATTATTTTAACATGTTTTATTTGCATACATCAAATATTTGTTCATTTTAATCTATTATTTAATTTTTACTTTCCAGTCATTTTATAATATTTTATAACAGATATGTTTTATATGTTTAATTATTTTTCACATTTATGTAACATTTCTAAACTTTTCTATGTACATATTTTCAACGTTATTTTAACATATCTGTTATTAGTATATATTAAATAATTGTTTATATTTTATACTACCATTTAATTTATATTTTACAATTTTTCATATTTTTTCATTAAATTGTTTGATATGTTTTACATGTTTAATAATTGTTTAACATTTTCTTTAACATTTATTCAACTTTTGACAATATTTCCTATTCATTTATATGGAGAGATATTCTTTTGCTTTAGTTTCATTTAGCAGGCATTTTTCTTTTTACCACTGCTTTCTATTTTGCGATCTATTTATTTTATTTTTTGTCTATTTTCCTGGAACCAGGTCGCTGCAAGGTGCTGCTGTTTGTCGAAACAGGTAAGACCCTTTTCTAAATATTTTGAGAGTATGGGTGATTTAGGAGAGAAGTTTAAAAGTTAGTTAAAGTGCTGTTTGTGGGTTTTTGGCAAATTGCTGTCAGTATTTTATTATAATTTTTATGTCAAATGTGTGTGATTCTTATGTAGAATTGTTTGGATATATATATTATATCATTCTTTATTAATATTGTGATTTTGAAATAGTTGTTTGACCGATTAAAAAATATATTCATTATTATAAAAAGATTCATTTGGTATGTTTGTTTTGAGTTTGTTATACTTTGAGAACTTTGGCATTTTATAATATGTTTTTGGCTGTCATTTTTAAGTAATAGTTTAACTTTAAATTGTAGCATGCTGACATTCTTTTTGTTTGTTTGCTATGTTTAGGGGCAATATGGCTAACAGATTGCTCCATTCATAGTTCTTGATAGCTTTTTTCTTTTTGTAGTGCTTCTTTAAATTTGTATGGTGTAGGTTGAGTTATGCCTCATGTGGATTGGAAGGCATTATGCCATCCTTCCACTGTGTTGTTTGTTTTGGCTTCCAGTGCCAAGGTGCCATCATAGACATTCCACCATGGTATTTAGAATTTGGGCTGGCGTTTGTGTCCAGAGTGATGCAGTCTGCCAACCCAAGTGTCTTCGAAATAATCCATTAGGGGATTAAATAATCCATTAGGGGGTTAATTTCTTGGTAGAAAGGGCTTTCTATTAGTAAATTGTAGAGGTTGACTACCTCTGTGTTAGGGACATAGACGAGCTATAATTTTTTCAATTTCGAAGGGAAATTGGTTGTTTTTTTGAGTATTCTACACTTGTTGGTGCTAAAAGTTAAAAGAATGTACTAACCAGGAGGAATTACCAGTTAAACATCTACATGTTATAGAATTTCTTAAACTAAAGGATATTAGTTTCTGCTCGGAGATTATCTGACAAGGCATTCCACTTTGTGCTGCTGCAACAGAACATGTTCTTTCACCAAATCTAATTATTCTGGTCTTAAGAAAAGAGACAAGTTACTGGCTGTTTGAGTGAGGTGCTCATCTTGTAGAATGCCAACAGATGTTTTGCTTGATATTGCTGATAGAGCACTCTATGAACTATTATCTATGAATTAAAAACTAGCCGATTCACAATAGGGAGCCAGTGGAGCGGCGACAATATCTGGGAAATATGTGCACCTCTAGGAGTCTTGGTGATGAGGTGGGCTGCCGCCTTTGAATGAGTTTTAGTTGATGGATAATTTATCCAGCTGAAGTAAAATAATCCAGATTGCCATAGGCAAGTCTCGTTTATTGGTCTATCTTGACTGCATGAGAGACTTTACCACTGGGATGTGAATTGAGAAGTGTTCTCAGAATCTTCAAATGACAATAGCAAGTCTTGCCACTTTGGTATGCAAACGGAAATAATTGCTGATGTTGATGTGAGATTGTGAACAGTTTTGGCAGGTAGTGGCAAGAACCCACACCTGAAGGCCAGTCAAAGTGCTCAGATATATCATCACTGGTAAGGAGAATGTATTAAGCATCAGAAAATGCTTCGCCATCCACCATCGGGTGAGTGATGAACCTTCTTTCATGGAGGATGGATTGGGATAGTAGCTCCCCTTGCCAGACTAAAAATTAACTGTTTATCATCAGCATGCAAATAAAATATATAATCGTTAGCCTCTATCACACTCAATATGATACCTAGGTAATCCATCTCCAGACATGGATCATGAATCAGGAAAGCTGAGCTAGTTTATAATTTGATTACACTTCAGGGTATCTTATGTTCCCAAATAAACAAAACAAATAGAGAATCCAAACGGTGAAAATCCCAGTGGTCACAAACACAGGAATAGATCTAAACAAATTAAATGTATTTGGTAAAAGGCTCAATCTGTACAATATTACATCTTTAGATAGGATAGACTGAAATAAAAGTCCATCTTCTTATTGCAGCAAAACATTGTTTGGCAAGTTCTTATAATTAATCTTAAGGAACTGCCCAACATCAGCCATAATAATGATGCAAAGACATACAGCAAAATCAATAATCCTCTGATCTATTACACGGGTGTCTTTAATGACAATAATCTAGACTTTGCTTTCCTTGAGGAGGCATGCTGAAATGGATCCAAACTCACTAACTTCCTTTCTTTTGACAGGCATGTCTGGCACAATATCGTGTGTATACAAAGAAACATCATCAGAATATATGGAGACCTTAAGTAGAATTCCGTTAACATCATTAGCTGTAATTATTGTTAAGGCTTAAAATTCCATGGCTTATAATGCCAAGGTTTATATGCGTCTTAAAAATGAATAATCATATATTGCAAACCGTATCATCAATAGTGAACACTCCCAACAAGTACCATCAGTTATCCAAATGTGTCAAGATATAAATCCCATAGTAACCATGCATGCAATGAAAGGCAGTATAGCACCTGAATAAGTTTCATACAAGTAGAATAGACACCCCATCGTACCCATATAAATCCATAGTACCGCCTTTAGGCTCCATCAAATGCATTCTCAATGTCCCATATGATCATACCTGCTTTCATGAGCCTCAACAACATGACCCAAGACCACCTCTCCTTCAGGAAGAAGCTGAAGACCTGGCTGTTCGAGCAGTAGCGGCTCCCCCCCCCCAGCGCCTTGAGACCCCACGGGTATGTAGCGCGCTTTATAAGTGTCACTGATTGATTGATTGATTGATTGAACAACATCAAATACAGTGACAGCCATAATAAACTTAATATGCGAAGTTGTATCCCTCCCCTTGGCAAAATGGTGTTGCCATGAGGACACCATCTGAGTAATAACTTGGCAGAGATGCAGGGCAAGTCAGTTAGAATGTAGGATTTCATTGGCATTGATCAATGGAAGAGTTATATACAGGCTACAATCAGTTGCAGGAGTTTTCTTTATTTAGGAAAATCATGATACTAATATTCCAGCATGGTTAATGGACTCCCAAATCAGGCTTTCATCTTCACCCTCAGCTTTACCAGTATGAAGATGGCTGATTACAAATTCAACTTCTTTCAAAGTTAAAGGATCCAACAAAAATGAGGATTCTTTTTTTACCTAACCTATAGTTGCATATTTACCCAAAAACATTTTAAGCACTCCTAGGACCTAATGTCTTCTTCCAGACACACCAGGACATCTATGAGTATGTGAAATAGTTCTCCTGTAGTACTGCTTGACCGTCTCATAAATGCTTTTGTGGATTTGCCCTATAGTTTGGAATATGGCTAATAGCGCCAGGAAGCCGCTCGGCCACCGTGCCCTTTATTAAATATTTTATTCATTCATTCATTCATTCATAAACATGGTTTTCGTGTGTGCATTAAGAGTGAGCATTAAATAAGGGAAACCGCCAAAACATTCATTTTTGTTGTGCACAAACTAAGAGTCTGGCTTAGCTCTAGAAGGTTTGCCTTTACATGCATGGGTATCATGAGAGAAATCAGTTCAATGCACCGGTAATTGAATGTGAAGAAACAGGATAGTTGGCCTCTGTATTTTTAGGTAACTAATTAAATAGTAATCCAGGGATGCAGTGGTAATTTGAAAAAAAAAATCTTGTTTTTTGGAGAAGGTAGTAGCACGCACGCGCGCTATGCTGCTGATTTGTAATCCTCAGCGCTGCTGTCATTTTAAAAATACCGCTTTTGTATCTTTGTTGCTTTAATCTGCATTTCCCCCGTTTTTAAAAGCATCTTTGTGTGCCCTCTTACTTGCACCTTAAATTGGGCCCCCCACCGTGCTTTTCGCGGATCTGTCTCATTTTTCTTTCTGCCTTCGTGTTTGGCGCCGGGCGCCATCTTGGGGGTGCTGTGTAGCGAGTGTGCCACTTGTCTGAGCGCTCTAGCGCTCACTTGGAACACAGGTGAGCCCTACTTAATGCTCGCCTCCTGCGTGCAGCGGTGACGCGCAGCGGTAGCGCCGGACTCTCGCCGGAGTCAAGCCAGAGTCCTGCCCGTCTGCGCCCGTCAGCGTCCCGGAGGCGGGCGGAGCGGCGGGTGGGACTCTACCACCAGAAATGTGTCCCCCCGGGACCCCTGTTCTGCATTATTCCCCTCTAGAACTTCGTTCTTTCAACCCTCAGGGCTCAGGTTGTCGCACTGTTTTTCCCAGACGTCATCATGGGAAATCCTGCTGCCCGGGCTGTGGCTGGCGTCCGATCCGCTCGCTCTTTCCACGGCCGAGCAATAACACCCTTAGTGTGGGCTTTGGTTGCATGCTATTAAACACCAGGTCAGCATGTAAACATGCGCAAGACATCTTTGAGCTCCTAGATATAGAGAAGCCACTATGTCTCATGCTCACTGAGACATGGTGTGGTGATTCTTCTAACCCTGATGTCGCCATGGCAATCCCGCCTGACTATAACATCTTCAGGAAGGATAGAGCCAAGGGAAGGGGCGGTGGAGTGGCACTGGTGGTCAGGAAAGGCACCCCGTGTGCGTTCCTGCCAGTAATGGACATCCGAGGCTCGGAGACCCTAGCCTTTTCTATTACTCTATCGCCACATCAATCCTTCAAGGGACTGCTCGTGTATAGGCCACCTGGTGCACCCGGCACTTTCTTTGAAGATCTGGATTCGGTGCTGGTGGGGCTGGCCCTGAAAGCTGAACATTGTATCGTGGCAGGGGACTTCAACTTCCGGACGAGAAGGGGCACACTCTCGACCAGGTATTCTCGTCCTCCCTTCTTGAGGACATAGAGATTACTCCCGTCTTATGGTCAGACCATTTTCTTGCCAGATTTGTGATCAAGGGCATAGTTAAACCATTGCCTATCCTGGCACATCAACAGGGTCGTGTCCATAGGGCATATCACCGAGTAACCCCAGAGATGCTGGCTCAGGCAGCAGTGGTCCACCCTTGCCCCCTCTCCGGCGATCTGGACAGGGATCTGCAGACCCTGCAGGACTGGCTTTTTGACAGGCTAAATGATCTTGCCCCGGAATTGACATCTCGCCTGACGCCGAAACGGGTCTCTGCGCCTTGGTTCACCGCTGCACTGTCGGCTACGCGGCAGCAGTGCAAGGTAGCCGAAAGAGCCTGGCGGGCACAATATGATACTGTTGCCAAGCGGACCTACAAAACGGTGGTTAAGGCTTATTACCGGGACATTCGCCTGGAAAAAAAAGCATATCTAGCCAGGAGAATAGAAGCTGCTTCTAACTCCTGCAAGGAGATTCTCTCCATTGTGAGAGAATTCACGTCCCCATGGTCTAACACCTCGGACGAAAAGCCATTAGGTACCTGGGCTACGGACCTTGCTGAGTTCTTTACGAGCAAGATCCAGCGCATTCAGGAGTCGTTCCTGGCACCAGTGTCCACGGTCCAGATTGAATCTGATATCACCATAACGCCGCAGGCCTGGCCAGGTGTGACGCTGAGTGTGTTTCCACCGATTTCTGCTCCTGACTCCTTAGCTCTAATGGGCAATTTAAAATCGGGCTTACCCCTTGACCCATGCCCTGCTAAATTTCTAGCGAAAGTTGCGGAGGTGATTAACCCACTGGCCAACCCGCTGTTAAATCTTTCGCTGAAGCATGGAGTGGTCCCACTAGCTTGGAAACAGGCGATGGTGATTCCCTTGCTCAAAAAGCCAGGCCTAGATCCGAAGGCCCCAGTTAATTATAGGCCCATCTCTCTGTTGCCGGCTCTCACGAAGATTTTGGAAAAACATGTTCAAGGTGTGCTTTCCAATTTCCTTGAAACCAACGAGATCCTGCATGCCACCCAATCGGGCTTTCGTCCCCATCTTAGCACAGAGACTGCGCTCCTTGAAGTCTCAGAGACCATTAAAGGGGTTCTGGACTCTGGGGGCAAAGTCATGCTGGTGATGTTAGATTTGTCGGCGGCGTTCAACACCGTTCCCCATGATGGTCTTCTCGCCAGACTCTCTGAGATAGGCCTACGGGGGACGGTGTTCGACTGGTTTTCTTCCTTTCTAGCCGGCCGCCGGCAAACGATCTGGGCTCCGCCGGATTCCGCCGTGATGCCGCCTCTGGGAGTCGGGGTCCCTCAGGGCTCTATCTTGAGCCCGACCCTCTTCAACATCATTATGGCCCCGTTGGCGGCGCTGGTGGAGTCGCATGGCGCCCAGATCGTATCCTACGCGGATGACACCCAGCTCCTCTTCTCTTGTAAGAGAGGAGGTGACTTTGATGGGGAGAGTATTCGGGATTGCCTTGGGGCTGTTTTTCAATGGTTCCATCTGAACAGCCTCAAGTGCAATTCCGATAAGTCCGAGGTACTTTTCTTTGGGTGTGACACAGAGCCAGACTGGCAGGCCTGGTGGCCAATGAATATGTTCCCCCCGTCTTGTTCCTCCCAGGTTGCCAAGAATCTGGGGGTCAAGATGGATAATAGGCTAACCCTGAAATCCCAGATCCTGGGGGTGTCGGGCACTTGCTTCGGCATCCTTAGGATGCTGCGGAGGTTTCTTCCCCTGCTTTCCGAGGAACACAGGACATTGACAGTCCAGGCTCTGATTGGGTCCAGGTTGGATTATTCCAACATTCTTTACCTGGGCCTCCCAGAGTACTTGCTGCAGCAGCTTCAAGTGGTGCAGAATGCCGCTGCAAGGGCAATTGATGGTCTTAATAGGCGTTCCAGTGCCTCGGGCCTGTTGAAAACTTTGCACTGGCTTCCCATCCGCAAGCGGATCGCCTTTAAGGCTCTGACTCTGGCCTATAAAGCTCTTCACAAGGGGGGAGCTAAGTACCTCCAAAAGAGACTGGTCTTTTATCAACCAACCAGGTCTCTGAGGTCGGAATCCCTGTACTTGGCAGTTGTTCCACGTGTAAAGAAAGCGCTCCTCGGAGGCCGCTCTTTTGGATTGCTGGCACCACAGCTGTGGAACTCTTTGCCGCTTGCTCTGCGGGGAGCCACTAGCTTGCTGGCTTTTAGAAAAGGCCTTAAAACGTGGCTGTTTACTCAGTAGTCTGTTTACTGTGAGCTTTTGTCTGGCACTCCGTTTATTCTTTTATCTGGTGTTATGTTATTCTGTCGCAGTTTTTCCTTTCTCCAATAAAGCGCCGGGACACTCTTTTTGAGTAGCCGAGCGCTATATAAAAGAATAAATAACATAACATAACATAACATATCACACACACACACACACTGTACTAAGAATAACACACATTAGGCTTAAAAGTGTTTATTTCAACAGTCTCATCCTGTTGCTTAGCCATCTAATATAACCGCACAAAATATTATAAAACAGGGCTAATGCATGTTGTGAACAACAAGAATAGCATGAACATTTCTACCATAGTTTAATTGTCTTCTAGCAACCTAGCATCCTAAACCCCACTTCTATGCACTATACTATGAGCGTAACATATGAGCGTAACTTGCATCTTATAGTCTAACTTGCATCTAGAGTTTCTTAGACGGAAGCAACATACTGCATACCTTTTTCAAGCAGAACACTGTAGTTATTAGCCGTCGACCACAAGTGTTCCTTCGAAAGGAAACACACATCAGAAGTAGCTTCTCTCGTCCTGGACTTGGCTCAGTATCAGCTTTCAGTCAATAATGGAATGCAGCAGCCTCACAGCAGTCTGAAGATCTTCTGGAAGTATTTTGCGCGATACCCTGGGTCGAAGGATCTCCCGTGATAAGTGGTCGATTGGCTGGACGTTTATACTTTAACTTATCTGAGATTGGAATTTCTAACTTAACCTTAGGAAAGTCTCACATAGCCTATCTGCATCAATCTGCTAGGCTTAGACACTTTCTTACAAACAAGGTAAAAATCACATAAATTAAAACAACAATGTTTATGTTATTATTAATATCTGACTTTGAGATAGAGTTAACAAAGCACTTGTTCCAACCTGATGTCACAACAGGTGTATCATCTAGGTGATTGTCTGCGCATCAGGTGTTTTATCAATGTCATTATCTGAATGACTTAATGCTTTCACAAGTTCTTGGAAAGTTAAGGACAGACAACATCTGCATCAAACTCAGACATGTCAATGATTATACAAAAGTAGGGAAAATGTAATCTAGGCCTGCTCAAGATGGAGTCAAGCCTTAGGGACTTTACATAATTTAGGGTTAGCCAAACATTGTGGGGCTAATGCACAAAGGCATTATTTATAAATACTTGAAGTAGTACTATTAAGGTACCACTTCACATACTTAAACACATTTGTGACTTTCCCCCTTTATGTTGGCATAATCAACCCATAATATTCTCAGCCCCTTGCACCAGCTGATCTTGTCCATTGGATAGAAACGCTGCCCTATTCTAAACCCCATTGTCTTTAGTTTACAGTGCCTATATTTGGCAGAGACTCACTGTATTCATAAGTATTTCCTTTGTGAGGGCTACACCTTGGCAGAGTTTTCTTAACACAGTTTTAGCACCTGCCTCCAGGACACTGTGATCTTCTCAGACAGATGTTATACAAACAAGCATCATTGTAATGTGGGTGCTCCTGTAATTAAGCTTGTTCCAGCCTCTGGATATTGTTCCTTCATGTCAAGCAGCCTATCAATTTGCAACTTTTCTTAGTGTACATTCGCTGATACAGTCACAACATTTTTTTATTGTTCTGCCTGTTTCTGTCTGTTTAAATAATTTGAAACATACTTTTTTTTACTCTATTGAAGTACAATAGCCTGGGGAGCACCAACATTTTAGCAATCACTATACAGCCCGGTACACAGGGGAAACGGACGTGCCTGCTTAATTGTTGACACCCGCGCTCAGCTGAGATTCCCATCTATGAGGTTCTTGCTGTCATGGAAAATGTTAATGCACGGTATATTTGATGGTCTTGGTTTCTAGACGTAATCTCTCAGTGGGAAAGCTCACCTTATATTTATCCCCAACACAGACCAATGGAAATAGGCAAGACTTGTCCCAGTTCATAGTCAGTCCCACTAAAGCTCCAAATCCCTCCAGCAGAGAGGCGAGCAGTTTTATTCCAACCCTGCGAACCATCACTGTATTCAGTTACACCAGAGCATCATCTACATACATGGAAATGATGTACCAGTCCTTCCCTACTGTTTTTCCCCACTCAGGGCCTCTAGTCTGTAACAGGCACTCCAGTGGCTCCATGACCAACTCAAAAATGCTGGATGAAAGGGGGCATCCCGGGCATTTTCCACAGTCCACATCAAGCACATCCTATATCACATCTCCTGACTACATTCTTTCTAGTGGCTCAGTGTATAGTAACTACACCCACTGTCTGAAATCAGGCCCAAAATCCATTGACTGAAGAACCTTGATGAGATACTGCTAGCTCATGCTATCAAATGCCTTTTTGATGTCTAAAAAGGGAATCCGGGGCGTGGCCAAGATGGCGGGCTGAGAGGACGCACTTGCCGCAAGCTCCCGAGCCCCTGGAAACCCTGCACCGCTCTACACCGCTGATCTCCCCCAGATCGAGCGGAAAACGCATCCAGTGCTCCCCGTGGTGGTGTGGAACAGTCCATGGCCATTGGTTACCCTGCCGCGGCGGCGGTACCACTAGAGAACCAGCCGAGGCGGTAGCCGCCGAGGGACTTGTCGGGAGGCCCGGGAGCCACAGATCTCGAGGCCTTGGTGTTCCGACGTGGAGAGCCTGCAGCACAGAGCGGGCCACCAGATTGCACGCGACTCGACACCCCGGTAGGTGCCGGGACGGCCTTCATCGGCGGAGTGGAGCTGTGTTGACGGTGGAAGCGGAGGTGGAGTCAGCGGCAGTAACTACGCATGCCCGGGGATCGGGAAGGCCCGCGCCACGTGGCCCATCCCGGAGCCCCTCCTTTGACTGCTACGGAGCGCGGCCGGGCCCTCCGGCGCCCTTGAACACCTCGGCGGCATCTGGCTCCGGCTGCCACACAATCTGCAAACTTAGCCCCCGGCTGTGCGATCTTCGAGTGGACCCGTGGGGAGGGACTGCCACGATCCCCGGAACTGGGCCTAGCCGGAATCATCGGATGTGTTTTTGGGGGTGACCACCGGAGCGACTGCTCGGAGACGGCCTAGATGCACTGATAGTACCGGACCCCCGCATCGGGCAGCGCCACACATAGCCTGGGAGCTGGACTACGCCAGTTCAGTGCTGGTTCCCTGAGCCGGAACGAGCGGCCATTTTGAACGGGTGCGGGGCGGCTGCATCGGCCCTCATACGAGGGCTCCTTGCTGGGAGAGCCCCCACGCCGACGGGAGCTGTGTGACCTGCCACCCACTGCTGGACCGCGGCCCCGGCCTGTGGCACCTACTCACGGTGGCCCGCGGGCTCCGGCGACCCCCGCCTCTCAGCGATGTCGAATGCCAGGGGGCAGAGGAAGGGCGATCGAACTTTGCCAGACATGCTGGGACGCGGCGCCCCGAGACAGGACAGGACCCAGCCCGCCCGAGCCCCCCGACTAGCTCACGGGGCGCTGAAGGAGGGGAACCCCCGGTGACTAGATCGTTCCTGGAGTCCCTGTTCAGCTCCTTGAGGGAGGACTTTCAGGCCTTGAAGCAGGAGGTGGCCGGGGAGGTCCGGGAAGTCCGGAGAGAGGTGGACTCCCTGGGTGAACGAGTTAACACTGTGGAGGCGGCTGGCCACTCCAGGGACGAAGAAATCACCCATCTGCAACAGGAGGTCCTGAGGCTATGGGACCAACAGATCGATCTACAAGCCCACGCCGAGGACCTTGAAAATAGGTCCAGGCGGAACAACATCAGGGTCCGAGGTGTTCCGTCCAACGAAGAAGGTGAAGACGCGGCCGCCTACTTGGGAGCCTTGTTCCGCGAGATCCTGGGAGAGTCCGAAGACTTCCAGATTCGGATCGACAGGGCGCACAGAGTTGGCCGACCTCGCAGGGCTCGGCACCTCCCCTGGACATTCTGGCCTTCTTACCGGACTTCCCTTTGAAGGAGCGGATTCTCCGTGAGGCGCGGCGGCAGCAGCCTTTCCGCTTCAGAGACCACCCGGTGGCTCTCTATCAGGACCTGTCCTCGATAACATTGCAGAAACGGAAGGCCTTTAAGATTGCCACGGACTTCCTAAGGGAACATGACACGAAGTACTTGTGGGGGCACCCCTTCCTCCTGATTTTTCGGTGGAATGGAACATTGCACCAGCTCCGGTCTGTCCAGGATGTATGCGGGGTACTAGGAATCACTGCGTCGGACACGGACACCCCGGCGCCTCGCCGCAGGCGGAGCACGCGAGATGGCTGGCAACTGGCCGGAGAGAGGCGATCCCCGCCGCCCACGAGGCCTGACTCGCCCACAATTCGCGCAGAAATGTCTAGCGCCATCCAGGAGGTCTCCAGGACTACGGCGAATGGCGATGTGGCCATGACGGCCTGAACTTACTCCGGGGGGAGTCTACAGTAGCCTATCTTCATTGCAGGTGCGGGGGTTCTGGGGGTGGGGGTGGCGGGGGTGCTGGTGGTGGTGGCTGGACGTCCACTAAAACGACTTTCCACGGCCTTGTCCGCAAAGGACCGGACTGGGACAATGACGCATTTTGAATGGCTTGGGGAGAGGGGGGTGGGAAGGGGAGTTGGATGGGGAAGTTCGGGGTTTGGGGGTTCACTGGGAGGAGGGGGGAAGGGGAGAGTGTGGGGTTGGGAGTGTGGGGTTCCGGGGGAGGGGGGGTTCACACAGTTTGGGGGTTTTGGGGTTTGGGGACTGTACTGTGCTGTGGGGTGGTCTGCTTTCTCTGTGCGCTGGAGCCGCTTGCTGTGGCCTTTGAGTTATGTCCGGTGGGCCTTGCCCGCCTTGATGTGCGTTTCTGGTATTCCCCTCACTGATGGCCCTCAAAATTGTTACCTTGAATGTGAAGGGGCTGAATAACCCGGTTAAACGACGGGCTGTGCTGTCCCTTCTGGAGGACTCACAGGCCGACATTTGTCTTCTGCAGGAGACCCACCTGCTGGCTAAAGATTGTCACAGGCTGCGGACCCCGAAGTTCCCCACGCAGCTTTTCTCTTCCTGTGCCTCCAAGACGGCAGGGGTAGCGCTTATGATATCTAGGAGATTCAAGGGGGAGGTTTTGCAAAAGGTAGCGGAACAGAAAGGGAGGCTCTTGGCGTATAGGATCAAGGCCGGGGGTTTAGTGTTTACTGTAGGCTCCATATATGGCCCCAATGACCATCAGGATCAGTTTCTACACAGGGCACTAGAAGATGTGGCGTCCACTCCTGATAGACACATTGTTCTTGGGGGGGATTTGAATGTGGTCTTTGATGCATCTTTGGACAGGTCGGTGCAGAGGCGCCTACAATCGGGGGAGCTTTCGGGCTCGGTTCGTACCCGTTTGGAGGAGCTTGATATGCACAACATGTGGCGCCGTCTCCACCCCACAACCCGTGCATACTCCTATTACTCCCACGCCCACAAATCATATGCAAGCCTGGATCATCTCCTGGTGACGGGCCCGATGTATGAACTGGCCTCGAGCGCCGATATAGGGGTCCTATCTCTCTCAGACCACGCACCAGTGGAAGGCATCTTCCGACTGCCTCCGATGTTTCCCTCGAGAGGGATCTGGCGCCTCAGGGACACTTTGCTGCATAAGCACTCGGTGGTGAAACAGATCCGTGAGTCCATAGCGGACTTTCAACGCGTTAATGAAAACGACGACACCACCCCACGACACAATGGGCTGCCCTGAAGGCTGTGCTCCGTGGTGAGTTTATCGCCATCTCCTCAGCGGAGAACAAAGATCGCCAGCTCAAGAAGGACGAACTTACCCGCCAGGTGCGGGAGCTAGAGCAGGTGCATCAACGGACGGGTGCCCCCCGTGTCTGGAGGCAACTGAAAGCCGCCAGGAAACTCCTGTCCGTGCTTGACATGGACAGAGCGGAGTACGCAGTGCTTCGCCTGAAACATAAGTACTACACCGGCGGAGACAGGTGCGGCCGGCTTCTGGCTCACAAACTCAGGGTGCAGCACCAGCAGCACCGGGTGAAGGAATTAGCGGCCCCCGCTGGAGGAACGGTCACGGAGGACGGACAGATCGCGGAAGTTTTCCGTGGCTATTACGCTGAGTTGGTGTCGCTCCCGTCACTGACGTCGGATCAGGCCCAACATCTGGAGTGGGAGATTCGGATTGAGGAGGTGGTCACGGCGATCTCCCGACTCAAAAACGGGAAAGCCCCGGGACCTGACGGTTTTATCCCTCTCTTCTATAAAACCTTTTGTCAGGATCTCGCACCGCTTTTAACTCGCCTATTTAACACGTTCTCGGAGCCGGGCGCTATCCCCCCGGAATTCCTTCAGGCTACGGTATCGGTGATCCCGAAGCCGGGCAAGGACCGGACTGCTTGCGGGTCCTACTGACCGATTTCACTTTTAAACACAGACCTGAAGATTTTCACCAGTATCCTAGCGGCACGTCTGGCACTCCACCTCCCGGGCATGGTTGACCCGGATCAGGCCGGGTTTGTACCGGGCCGGCAGACTGTCGACAACACTAAGAGGGTGACCCATATCCTGGAGAAGGCCTCGCAGATACCCGGGGAAAGTATGCTCCTCTCCATTGACGCGGAAAAGGCGTTTGATAGAGTGCATTGGCCTTATTTGGAGAAGGTCTTGGGCAAATTTGGCATCGGTGAGAAGTTCAGGCACCTGGTGTTCAATTGCTATTGATTCCCATCCGCGGTAGTGAGGGTGAACGGGTGCAGCTCTCAGCACTTCCCAATAGAGCGAGGCACCAGACAAGGGTGCCCGCTATCACCATTGCTTTTTGCTCTTTATATGGAGCCGTTCGCACAAAGAGTTCGCCAGAACCCCGACATCATAGGAGTCCGTATGGGGGAGTTCCATCATGCTCTAAGTCTCTACGCGGATGACGTAATATTGACGCTCGATGACCCACAGAGGTCATTGCCTGCGTGTATTGCAGAACTGGACCTCTTTGCGACAGTGGCAGGATTCAAGGTAAACCTTGGGAAGTCGGTGGCCCTTGACATCTCGCTGTCTAGCACCACCAGGGCTGACTTACAGAGGCTCTTTCCTCCGAGCTGGTCTGGGGACCGGATACCATATTTGGGGATTCTTCTAGCACCCTCTCTCCCTGCTATGGTCACGGCCAACTACACAGCTTTAAGTGCGAAGATCAAGGAGGAACTGGCCCACTGGGATAGGGGCATGTTGTCGTTGCTGGGAAGAGTAGCCGCAGTGAAAAGGACCCTCCTGCCACAAGTCCTGTACCTGTTTCGAGCTCTCCCGCTGCAACCCCCCAAGGGATGGCTAGCGCCGTCTCAGTCTGCTATCACACGTTTTGTGTGGCAGGGCCGTAAGCCTAGGATCAAGAGAACCATTGCCACGCTGGCGCCTGAGTCTGGTGGCCTTGGGATACCGGACCTGCATAAGTACTTTCAAGCTGCTCAATTGCGCTACTTGGTGGAGTGGAGCCGATGGGAATTAGACAAACACTGGTTGTTTCAGGACCAGGCGTGGCGGGCAGGACACTACAGGAGGTGCCCTTCCTGAGGAGGGCCCACCACCCCCCCAACCTCTATGCGTCCTTTGTAACACGGGTCCCGCTCCGTGTGTGGGCCTCCGAGTCCGTCAAGCATGACCTTACCACTTTTCCCTCTCCTTTCACGCCAATAGTTGGTAACCCGGACTTTAGCCCAGGTATGGAGTCGGGAGCCTATGAACTCTGGCGAGTGGCTCGCTGCTCCGCCTTATTTCATATGTATGGCCCGGAGGGTGTAGTTTCCTTCCAGGACTTGCGACGGGACTACGGCCTTCCCGAGACGGAACGCATGCGATATATGCAGGCGCGCCACTGGGCGCTACAGCCGCAGGTACGTGCCACGGCGGACCGGAAAATCACGGCATATGAGCGTTGGCTAGTGACTCGCTCATCAGACGCCAAGCTTATTTCGACCTATACAAGATGTTGCAACCTCCCCCCTTTCACATCTACAACCCAGGGAGGGAGCGGTGAGAATGAGAACTTGGTCGAGCGTTGAGCCACACTGAATGGGACCACATTTCTTACCGGGCGCGTCACTCTGCCTATCACACCGGACTCACTGAGACTTTCACCAAAATTACGACTTATTGGTATCGCACCCCCGAGAAATTACATGACATGGACCACTCGCTACCCAAGACATGCTGGCGCAACTGCGGCCAGACTGGCACGCTCCCTCATATACTATGGGACTGTCCCCTGCTGACTCCTTACTGGGAGGAGGTACTGAATGAGATTGATAAGTGCTTTGGGATTGAATTACCCCGCTTCCCCGCCTATGTTCTACTGGGCTTGCCGAATGGTTTAATGTACCCGCTAAGGTCTAAGAGAGGTAGACAGACAGCGATAGCCCTGGGGTCGGCAGTACAGAACATACTTATACACTGGCGCACTACTACACTTCCTACTGTTGTCGGCTGGCTACACAGACTGTGGCATGTCCTGGGCATGGAAAAGCTGTCCCTGGTGGTGGCGGGGGAGGTGGACACTTTTGAAGAGCTGTGGGCGCCATTCCATACTTTGTTAAGATCAGAACTCAAGGAAATCACTTGCCCTAGGTATCTCACATTGTTATGGCTGACGTCGCCGCCAGATCCGCCAGATTGAACTGACCATGTGGGCAGTTGGAGGGAGGGAGGGATACCAAGCGGCCACAGTGAGAAAGCGAGAGGTTGACGGCACAGTACAGGGGGTGGGGGGGGGAGTTGGGGGGTTGAGGGGGGCAGTTGGTCGGGAGGGGGGGGGAGGGGGGGGGTGTTGTCCTTTTTTCCTTTCCTTTCTTTTGTTCCCACCCACAGGTGCACTAGCCGTGAGACTTTGGCACGAATGTGCCCACCGCACTGAAAGAACTGCCTTCACGCATCTATTGTATTGTGCACGCTGACTTGGGGGAGCACCTGTGGTTATTTGTCTGTGATATTGTCCCCTTTCTTTTCTTACTGCAATAAAATACTTTAAACCTTAAAAAAAAAAAAAAAAAGGGAATCCGATGTTCCTGGCTATTTCTCACTGACCAATGCATCCCTTTAAAGAGGCGTTGACGATTAAGAAAGGTATTCCTACCTGGAATAAACCAATTTTGGTCATAATGTATGATTGCCTGAGCTATTGAAATCAGGTGATTTGCCAGTGCCTTCCCCAGTATTTTACAATACAGATTAAGTAATGAGAGTTGGCATTAAGAAGGTACCAGGAGGTGATCCCTGTCCTGCTTCGGAAGCACCACTATTAACAGCTCCTGAATGGATGGTGGCAACCTACCTGTCCGTTCTGCTTACTCATAGACCTTCAGTAGTCAGGGCACCAGCCCTTATGTATATGCTGCATAGCAATCTATCGGGAGCTCATCTATTCCGAGTGTCCTACCTCTAGCCATCTGTTTTTATGCACCTAAAATCTCCTGGGTGGTGATCTGGTTCTCCAGCTCATCTCTCTGCTTCCCAAGGATGGAGCGTAGCACCATCTTAGCAAAGAAAGCAGAGTTGTCCCCTTCCTCGATCGTGCAGGTGCATACAATGTTGCAGAATAAGCATGGAGCACCACATTTATATCAGCCTGGGTGTTAACAATCTGTCCCCGGATAGCTTGAATTGCCCCTATGGGTTCCCTGGGAATTTCAGCCTTTAAGAGCAATGTGAACATGCCACCGGAATTGTCCTTTCAGCATATTGCCTCCCCACCCAGTCATTACAGTCAATTTTACTCGCCCTATCCTGAGGTACTCTCTGTTCCGCCCGGGCTTGGGATAGTTGTGTCAGGCTTCGAAAATCTGTCAGTGATCTATTCTTGAGTGCCCACATTCTAGTCTTCATCCCTTGTTTAACATCTATTTGACCACATAGTGTTGTGTAATATTCACTAATCCGTAGGATCTGTGCGTTTTTGGACAAAATAAACTTTGGGCGTGGTGCTTAGACTGTCTCCATGCACCCCTGTAGTATATGTTGGCCTAGAGACCAGCTAGCTCACAGTTTGCCCACAAGCCCCCCCAACCAAACAGGGAGCGAATGGTTTCTGGCTACAATTGAACATGAGAACCCTGACCCCTCAGGGATCGTAGTAACAGATCTAAAACACTTTTACTCATTCACTTGTGCACTCTAGTTCTCAGAGAAGTATACAGAGAATGCACAATATGACGTTTTCAATATATTTATTGAACCCAGGTGATTCATGTATAGAATACATGTGCTGCGATAATCAGTAGACAGAAGCATATGAAAGTGATTACAAGAACCAAAATAGTGAATAGCAGGAATAGTTTCACCATGATGCTAAAACAGTATTTATATGCAGGTATATAAAACAAGGTAGTAATCAGACGTACTCCTACTATACAATCCATACTCTATGTGTGTCTAGAGTGTAGGTCTTGATGCACAGTCCCTGAAGGACCACTTTAAAAGCATCCCATTCTATCAGAGCATTTGTTACCATATCCGCATTGTCCGCAAAATACTTCTCAATGTGGTCCCCAACCGTGGATCTGTACATTTGGTCGGCTAATACATCTGTACACAGCCTCTATGAAAATTCTGGGTCTGGCTTGTCCCCGTCTAATTGTCAGTTTCACAGGGCAGTGGTCTGAGAGAATGAATCCCAGGTATCAGGCCTCGGTCACTCTTGTCACCTTCGCTGCGTTACAGTAAGCTGTGCCAATGTGCATGTGCAGTGAGTGTACCCCGAAGAAAAAGGAATACTCCCTACCCTCGGTATACAATAGGCGCCACACCTCAAAACCTTGCCTGTCTCTTGATCACTTCTGGAGACCTTTCGTACTCACATGTGCCTTAGTACCCAAAAGCAGTGGAGTGGAGCGGTCCATGTCTGCATATGCCCTGTTTAAATCACTGCACCAAACACACGGACCCATCAGGGACAGCAAATTCAGAATGGTAGGAATCTTAGCATTCAGGGGATATACAGCCACAATTGTCAGTGGTACCCTATGCAGGGTCCCCTTGAGCGCAACATACCTGCCCTCCGGGTCCACCTTCTTGGCACCCATCACAAAAGGTACCACAGATGCCACCCAAATCAGAACTCCCCTAGCATGACTCAAATAAGTGGTGCCCATAATTAGTTCTCACCAGCACCGCTGCATCTTAAGGAGGAGGGAGCTCCGTAGTGGCTAGGTGTGTTCTTGCAGGCATGCAAAATAAATCTGGTTTTGCCTCAAATAGAAGTGTATCCTAAATCACTTGGTGTACATTGCCACCCCTTACGTTCCGCATCAGCAAGTTGTACCTCAAGCCCACTAATCGGTCCATTCCCAGCACATGTCTGTCAATGTTTGAAAGACCAATTCCCCATCCCAATTGACCTCCCTACCCCCAGCAATCTTCCCCCCCCACAGAATAAAACCATGCAATATTTCCTGAATTCATATCAAACAACCCCTGTAAGGGCAAACTCCACCTCACCAAACAACTAGCCCTTGAAAAATGTACATTGAACTTCAGAAAATAACGGAGTTGTGTAAAGTCAATGAACAATGGTGCAACTCTCCCTACCTTCACCCGGTTACTCAAAGTCACTTAATCCCTACAGCTGCCAGCTCCGACTACGATCCAGCTATTCCCAGCCATATAGCCACCATGGGCACCACCCCCACTCCAGCCGCCCACAGTGCGAGGAGTCCAGTGGCCAGCATCAAGCAGCACCTATGGTTATGCTACCAGAGCAGCAGTCAAAGGAGTCAGTACAGGGCCACATCTAAGTGTAAATGTAGCTTCACGTCCTCAACTGCCACTTCGTCCTCCTCTAAGTGGTCAATGTCGGCTCCCTCGGGAGATCCCACAGGGTAGCTGCTCCTTGAATCTAGTTCCTTGACCACTCGTGCACACTACCTGGCTACCTGTTTGATGGTGAGATAACTTTGGAGGTTTACTCTCCAATTTGCATCTATGCCTCTAGGTCCGCCATTCTCCCTTCGAGCTGACTTGATCCTTAAAATCCTGCAACACCAGTCAGGTTCGTGCTTCCGCAGGGCTGGTGAAGTACTTGGTTACATCACCTTCCACCACACAAAGTGTAGCAAGAATCATCAGTGAGTACTGAGCATTCAATTGGAGGAGACATCTCTTGATGTCTAGGAAGGATTCCCTCCGGTTCTGTACCTCTGTTGTGTAGTCCGGAAATAGGTATGGACCATACAGTTATCACCATGCTAAGGGCTTTTGATATGGGACATCTGGAAGATGTGATCTTGGTCCTTATAATTTAAGTCTCTCAACCTCTTGGCAGGGTGGGACCTCCGGGGGGTGTGATCCAGCACTGAATGTGTTCCGCAATGGAAAAGAAGGTAGAATGCTTGCCCATTAGAACCATATTTGCCAACCAGTTTTGCAAATAAAGGCATGTACTCGGGTCCTCCACTTTCTCTGACAATTAAACTAAGCAAAATTAAATTCTACATGAGTGCCCTTCGGCATTGTCCACATTGAGCTTTAAATATTGTACATCACCTCTAAGAGCCTGTAGTTGAATATGCATATATCGGAACAAGAGGTATTCTTAAAGCTTCCTATGGTCTGCTCTCAGCACTTCAGCGTGGCCTTGATATCCGAGATAGCATGAAGGCTGGCATCATATTTGCCAGTGAGCTCTTGTAGTGTTGCTGTAACCATGCTGGGGTTGCTGCAAATCTCCCGGCAGCGAGTTCATTTCATCATGACTAGGGGTGGGTGATAAAGTTTTGGCCACTCTGTGTTGCACATGTAATGCGGAGTTCTGGCTACACTCTGCCTAATTTTCGGTTGCTAGGAGGGCACCCTGCGAGATTTCCCCAACGCAAATGGTCGTGGGTGGTTGCGACTGTTCACAGTGAGAAAGCTGCCACCTGAGCAGAAAATCTACTCGAGCGACAGCAAAATCAACTTGAGAAGCTGCACCCTTTGGCAGGGTGTAGTTTGCACCAATTTTTCAGCAGCGAACGAGCTTTCAGAGCTATAAATCAGCAAGAGCAGTGCGATGTAACTAATTCTGCCTGTTCGCGGAACTCCACACAATTAGTTTTCATGGGCCCAATTCACAGAACAACTTAAGACAAAATTTTAAACTTACTACTTTTAGTATTCACAGAAGTTAGGATTTTGTCTTAAGTTTGTCTTAAGACAGACTTAAGACAGACTTAAGACAAAATCCTAACTTAAGTCTGTCTTAAGTCTGTCTTAAGACAAACTTAAGACAAAATCCTAACTTCTGTGAATACCAAAAGTAGTAAATTTAGGATTTTGTCTTAAGTTAGTTCTGTGAATCAGGCCCACAGTAACTCCGCGGAATTCTGTGGAGTGAAACGCTTCAATTTAAACCCACCCCTAATCATGACTACTACCCACCTCATAGGCTTTGGGTTTACCCATAATTGCTTACACTGTGAGACCACCAAGTGTTTGTACCGTAAGCAGTGGGGTACCGGCGTCAAGGAACACAGCCACAGTCTCTGTAGTTGCTAATCGCACCGCCTTCTGCTGTCTCCTCTCTGTCCAAAGCAGAGCCCAAGTTTACCCACCTACTGCTGTTTGCACAGTGTCATCCCACGTCTCCAAGTCACCTCGGAGCCCCCTGTGCGAAGCAGAGACAGCCATAGTGTTCCAACACCTCCTGTGCTCTCCCCACCTCTGTCCTTCACTCCCCACAGATGGGGGCATAAATGGGTGAGGGACCAGTGATGCCTTTTAAAAGTCCAGCGAGGCAGGGGGTTTCAGATCTCACCCCGCTCACAATACACACAGGCGTTCGTCGCATGAGCTGTGATCGTTGGGCATCAGGAGGCCAACGCTGGGCCAGCTGGCGGATCAGGAGCAGCTGAGTCTGGCTGCCAATGATATGCCTCTTTTGAGGACTCTCAGACTGGGGAAGGGACGGGAAAGCCAAGAAGATCCAGTGGTGGGGGGAAAGGCAGCAGTAAGTGCTCCACCTCATACTCCAAGCAGCCTGCCGCCAGCAGGCTGTAGGAGGCCAGTGTCACTCCAGACGGCGGCTCAGCAGTAATACAGCACATGGTCCATTTGCCACCACAGGCCTCTTGGGTCCAATGCAGCCTGCCTACCAAAGTTCAATGGAGTTGCTGCTCCTTGCCAGGTCACCCCTCAGGTGGCCAGTATAACCCCCGGAAGAGGGCGCCAGGCGGTCAGGATGCCTGTTTCAGGGACATCAGGCCGAAGTTCAGCACAACACGGCTTACTTGGCCGCTTTCTTAACCCCCCCCCCCGCCCCCCTCACTTCAAGCCACCCCTAAACTTACCTTTAGTTCCCTCTATCTCTACCCAACCCTCAACCCTAAATTACTCCTTAACTCCGTTTACCTCTGCCCATTCTTAAATCCTAGAATCACCCTTACCTCCCTTTTCCTCTACCCATCCCCTAAACCCTAAAATCACCTTTACTCAGTTTACATCTACCCCTACTTATCCTAAAATCGCCCTTGCCACTCTTTACCTCTACCCATCCCTAAACCCTTACCGCCCTTTACCTCTATCCACCCCTAAACCCTAAATTTACCCTTACATTCCTTTCCCTCTAGCCACCCCCTAACCCTAAAACCCCCCTTAAACTCGCTTTTCCTCTAGCAATGCCTTTACTTAAAAAAAACATTAAAATAATATTATTAAAAAATATATATATATACTTATCGGCGAAGTACAGTACCACGTGGTAAAGAATGCATGGAAAAAGTTAAAAAGCTGTTAAATATCCTCACCTACATGGTACTTATACGTGTGGTCAAGACGGTAGGGTAAAGGTCATATAGGGTAACCTCTGCGGTGTAAGGTCGACATACCAACCACAGCTAACCAACTTAAATTCCTTTAGAGTTTTTTGTGCTCACCATAAAGCCTGTCAAGCAAAACTGAACATCCGGTACATACAGCTGTCAGCTATGGAGCAAATCTTAGTTCTATTTAGGGATTCATCCGCCGAGGAACACAATAACATTTCCTAATTAAAAATTGCTTAATTTTCATTGCATTTATTTAACCGTAATTCCTCATAATTCACATGTGCGATTGGAAGCCAATTCTATGATAGACCTCCCAACAAATATAATGCTAAACTAAGATTAATTGCCATCAAAACATATGCATCCTTGTCCTTGCATTCCTACTTATGTATCATCTTCGATTTCATGAACTGAAGTCTGTAAAGCACCCTATGTATTACCTCTGCAAATCTAGCATTAACATATGCATTGAAAGTTACATTAATTTACATGATAGAAGTCTCTATTTTGGCCTTGATTACAAGTAAGGCATAGCGAAATGAGCACATGATTTTATACAATAATTTCAGTCCCTCCAATTTCAAGTTTCTGTATGCGATTTTTCATATGCGATTATACCGTGCTGTAAAATTGCATGCAAAGAGATCGCGTGAGGAAAAACACATCCAATTTTATCATGCATTCAACTTTCATGTGGAAAAGGAAATCTGCTAGAGAATGTTGTGAGGAAACCTTTTTCTCAAGAGGCATTAGCATCCAAGACAGGTGGTAAATCTTTCAAAAGTAGATAAAACTGTAAAAAAAATATGGATTCAAAGTGAAATGTAATTTTAGGTTTTCTTTTAAACTACATTTAACTTTTATGTAACCCACTGAAAAATATAATTAAAGTTGATGCTGAGTCGACTCAATTTAGACCTCACCCTCAATAAAATCCGATATTACCCATAGCAAAATTATTTATTTGGATCCAAATAACAGAGCGAGCACATCGGTGACTGCCCTACATTAGGGCAAAGGAGTGTCGCCCACCTGCTGCCAGTGCAGCAAAGGTGAAAAATAAAATGGTAATAAAATGAATTACCATTTTATTTTTCACAGCTCCCAGCCTTTGCAGTGTTTGAGGGCAGGGCCATTGCTACTGACTGGCAGCAGGGGAGGAGTGGTGTTCACTCCAGTTTATAGCGCGCATTTCACTTTGACCAGCTGTCTTGTGATGGCCAGCCTGACATGCACACTTTAAAACACTCCACCAAGGGGCCTTAGACAGCTGGGTGGAGAGCAGGCACTGGCCCCCAGTGCCTGATGGAGTATCAAGGCAGCCTGTTGCAACCAATCCTGGTGCTTTACTCTTGCTACTTCATGGCATGAAAGCAGCATCCCGATTGATAGAGGGGAATTGGCTGAGGCTCCAGTAGGTCTTATGGTCGAGAAGAGAACACTGAGGATGAGGAAGCGTGGACAAGTTAATATCTTCTTTTATTCTTTACTTTTTGGCCCACTGACAGGCAATGTGAAAAACTTGCATTGCCTTCAGCCTCAACTCCAGAGCTCACACTCATAGCCCATTGTAAACAAAAATATATTACCGAGCCATGATTGAGAGCTGTGGCATTGAGCTAAAAGGCACTGTGGATTTATTACAGTGTCTGTCACTGGGTTCAAATTCACTACGCTGTCAATGTCCCTCCACTGTAAGTGTCACCACCTATTACTGGAGCACACACAGGACAAAACTTTGACATGCATGAGGTTCAAATGCTGATTCATTATACACTCATACTGGTGCAGATACAGGAATTGACACAGAGTGTCAAAGTTCCAGTGAAAACGTAAAAACAACATGGTGATAGATGGTTTTAGAAATTGGGTTTCTGGTTAGCAGAGATTTGCATCCTGTCCAAGTAGGAACCACAATCCTAGTCAGGGTAAGTTACAAACACACCCTAAAGCAGCCTATGCTCACCCTCTGGTAGATTGGCACAGAACAGCCAGGCTTAACTTAAGAGGCAATGTATAAAGTATTTGTGCAACACTTCAAAAAGTTAAAACGGTGAAAGCACCACACAAAAAGATACCATACCTGGTCAGGAAAATAGAACGCAATTGAATAAATGAAACAAAATCAAAAAGACAAAAATCCAATAAGTAGAACTTGAGATATTAATTTTTAATGACTAATCTGTTAAATAGCACTTAAAGCAGTAAGCGCCTATTTGGGAAATCTGGTCACTTTGGACAGGGACAAAGTCCAAAAAGTTCAGTCTGACTGCAATCCTGTGCGGGCCAGATACAAGGACCCACTTCCAAAAGTACCTTGAACTTATTTGCGTCAATGTCGAGGACGATGCAGGGTACAGCCAAGGCAATGCATCAGTTCCAATCCCGCAACAGGGGAGATGCTTCTGTTTTCTCCACACTAAGGGGCTGATTATGATTGCAGGCGGATTGCCACCGCCGGCCTGGTGGTGGAGATCCACCCACCATCAAAAGGTGATTTACCCGCCGCCATATTATGATGGCGGTGGGAATCACTATTGTTCCACGGCGGTCAGAAAGACGGACCACTAAGGTCCCACAAGGCAGTCCTTTTCCGCCCGCCTTGCGGAACCCAGTACCAGGCAATCATAGCAGTGATTACATTGGGCCTCTCTGCCTGTCTTTTTGCGGCGAATTCCCCGTCGCAAAAAAGCAGGCTGAGACTGGCTTTAGGGGCCTGTTCCCGGCCCGGTGGGGGGGGGGGGGGGGGGGGGGGGCAGCTGTGTACTGGGCCTTTCCATGCACAAGGTGGCAGGCACCTTACGGTGCAGGGAAATGCACAACATGGCCATTTCACATTGTGGTGGGTGCTGCAGCCAGCATCATCTGCCGCAATGTTAAATCACCAGAAGCGACCGCCGCAGTGGCGGTTGCATCAGTATTAGGTTGGTGAGACCCGCTTGGCAGGCGGGCGGTCCCGTTGCTGCTAGGGTTGCAGGCAGACTTAGTCCGCCCGCAATCCTAATAACCCCCTAAGTCGGCAATGTGTTGGTTTCAAGGATGATGTGCTGGTTCCAAAGGGGATGCACCGGGTCCAAACCACTTAACAACAAAGACGCGCAGGTTCTGCTCCACGAAAAGGCGATGATGCACCGGTTCCGATGAGGATGTGTGGATTGGTTGAAGAAGCACTTTAGGACTCACTTCCAAGGGTCCAGGACAGGGGTGGAAACATTTGGCAGGGCAGACTCACAGACGGCAGAATCCAGGTGCAGATGCAGGTAAGTTGTAATTCCATTATGTCCACAATACTCCAATCTCGAGGCAAGCCCTTGGAGTCACTCTGGGTTCAAGTGATGCAGGTCCAGTCCAGCTCACCCAAGCAGGGGAACAGCAGGCGGGAGGGCAGCACAGCTGTCAGGAGTCCAACAAAGCAGCAGTCCTGTAAAGTGGCAGTCCTTCAGCAGTACAGCAGTTCTTCTTCCTGGTAGAGGCTTCACAGGTCCAGAAATGTACTCAAGTTATGGTTTCGGAGGTCCAATACTTATACCCTTTGAATTGAGGGAGACTTCACAGAAAGGCTTTAAAGTGCATAGAGTTCCTCACTTACTGCCCTGGCTCCAGACTCACTACAGAGGGTATGATGCCCTGTGTGTGAGGATAGGGCACAGACTATTCAGGTGTAAGTGTAAGACTGTGCATAGCTCCTCCCTCCCATCATTTCAGGATGGCCCATCAGACACACCTTAGCTCCCATTGTTCGTGGCTGTCTAGAGGAATACAAAAAGCCCAGCTGTCACACTTCCAAAAATGTATCAGAGACAGAATTGCAATTTGAAATCCAACTTCACCATAAGCTTTGATATTAAATTGTGATTCAGGAGACATGAAACTTGGAAACTCTATCTCTTCATAATCGGGAATTACACTTATAAAATGTAATAAGGTAATACCAATGTTATCCACTAGGAGAGATGGGCCTAGCATTAGTGAAAAACAAATTTGAGGTTTTTCACTACCAGGACATGTAAACTTTAAAAGTACATGTCCTGTTTTTTAAATACATTTCACCCTGCCCTGTGGGGTGCATGGGGCCTACCATAGGGGTGAGATATATATGAGAAAGAAAGGCTTGGTCTTGGTAAGAGGTTTATTTTGCCATGTTGAAATGGCAGTATAAACTGCACATACAGGCTCTGCAGTGGCAGGCCTGAGCCATGGTTAGAGGGCTACTCCAGTAGTTGGCACAATAGGTTCTTTAGGCCCACTCATAGCATTTCATTTACAGGCCCTAGCACATGTAGTAGACTTTCCAAGGGACTTCTAAGCAAATTAAATATGCCAATTGGGGATGAGCCAAAATTACAATATTTAGAGGGGAGAGCACAAGCACTTTAGCAGTGGCCAGTAGTGCTAAAGCCAGCAGAAAAGAGGTCAGAAAAAATGGAGGAGGTAGGCAAAATCTTTGGGGGAAGACCACTCTAAGGCTTTCAAGTCTAACACATGGAATGCATTTCAGTCTTGACCCTGCTCAAATGGGAAAAGTCCAGACTGAACTGCCAAGCCAGATCCTCCCTGAACTGGAATACAAGCAATCTAGGACCGATTTCGCCCATAAACTGATCCTGGGTTGCCTGTGTTCCAGTTCAGGGTGGACCTGACCTGGCAGTTTGGGCTGAGCAGTTTCCACGAGGAACAGGTTCAAGATTGATTTGCATATGGTTGGGCCCAAACTGAGGTGGCATGTTGGATGAAAAATCATGGCTTGGGATGTGGCCCGAGCGATTGCTAGTGGCTGAGATTAATTCAAGCATTTCATCCATCACCTTGTTGTTTTTGCCCTTTCTGCCCTAAGTAGGCCGGGTATGCCAAAATGTAGGTCCTGGGCTCATTGTGCTACTGGAACCAAGCTATACCTGGCTGAAGAGCCCATAACAAGGGTGAAACCGGTCCTAAGTTGCTTGTGTTCTAGTTCAGGGAGGGCCTGCCCTGGCAGTTCAGGCTGGACTGTTCTCATGAGGAATAGGGTTAAGACTGTTTTACATATGGCTGGGTCCAAACTGGCATGGTGGGTGAAAAACGATGGCATGGGATGCGACTCAGGTGATTGCTAGTGGCTGAGATTAATTCAAGCATTCCATCAATCACCAGCAGTGAAAAAGTAAGGCATAAGAGAGGGCCTAAAATCCCAACTACATTTGACAACCTTTACTTATGAGTGAAACTGTTGTACCTGTGTATGGAATAGACTTGGGCTCTGTCATGGCCAGGTCAGAATGTGGAAGGGGAACATTGAAATAATTGCAGTTGCTTCTGAGAATTCTTTGGGGAGACTTGCAGGCAGCTGCAGACTGGTGCATACTTCCTTGTCTACAATAAAAGAAGGTTACATTTTACATCAAGACTTCTGTATCTATTTCTTGTCTCAACATTTTTGGGGATGAGCGGCCACATTGACCATCGACATTGGGACAGACCGACCATGGCAGCCAACTGCAACAGTATGAACCTCATATATTTGATCACATGTCCTTGCAATAAAAAGTATGTGGGGATGACCACCCGAAAAATTAAATTGTGCATCTCTGAGCATAAAAGCTCAATACGATGTTCAAAACAGGCAACCAGGCTTACCAATCATTTCATACAAGTACAACACCTGCCTACTGATTTACGCTGGACAGTACTAGAACAGCCCATAATTCCTTCCCATATCAAAGATGTCAGCGCTTTTCTATTCAAACGCGAACAGAAATGGGTCTATAGAGTAAGGTCAGATAACATTGGTCTGAATGAAGACATCCCGTGGATGTCACTGTAACATCTACATCTATGACATTCTACCAGACATTATTAGCCTCTAATCCAGGTAGGCTCACTGTGAAAATGAAGTAAATGTGGATAGTGCTTTTAAGATTCTGGGATCCTAAGTAAAGAATAAACATAAACTTCAAGGTGGTGCTTTATAACGACTTATTGTAAATCGCACATACTTCTGTCTACATCTGGCTGTAGGTTATTAGTATCACATAACTGATTTATGTGCCATGACTTAAAGGAAAGCATACCACTGAATAGCTTATTCCAGGGTCACGAAATCGGAACTCCACCCTACGAGTGGAGTAGTACAATACAACTATTGGCGCACTGAACCATTTAAGATGAGCTTCAATATTTTAACCATATTATACACCTGTGGTTTTTATCGCAATAAACTAACAGGATTCCCTTTGTGAAACTTAACTGACTAAAACCGTGACAATGGTCTTTGGTTTCAGTTTGCACTTTTATACTGGTCGACAGTTAACTCTATAGATGTCCGTTAAATTATTCGTCAGCGGTTCTCAACATGCACCATACCATATCCCTAGGTTCTTAGGGCACACACATATGGCACTGTAGAAGTACTGTCAAAATAAGTGTTTTGAATTGTTCTCTAAGAAGAACATACTACAATTTCCATGTTTCCTAGATGTTCACGTACGAGGTCACGTGATACGTCAATCTCGGTAGGAAGAGGAAGGGGCTCGATATAATGGCCGCCGCTGTTCGTGTCTGGTACCTCCCCATAGACAGCCCAGAAGGACGTCCGGGGTACCGACGGACAGGTAAGCGCAGGCCGGCATACGACCACTTAATGCAACTTGACTTGCATGCTTTTATTCTGGCCCTCGCGAGGAAGTCGTAACAAACACAAAGGGTTGTCTTTTACTAATGTACTTTGTAATTATCTGAGCCCAACTTAGACAGCGCGTGTGAGTGGTCTTGGGAACACTAACCGTAAAGCTATGTTCCATATTTAGCCAACTTTAATACTAATAGGTAGCGACATCTTTACTGCCCTCTCATTTATCCAAACCCATAGCATTAACCAGTAGTTCTCTGCTGTGCCGATTACGATTGCGCTATGTGAGAATGATTACGATTCATGCAACTTTAATGACAAACATAGAAAATGTGCAAAATGGATATACGAACGAGATTACTTGTTTTTAAAGCAATTTGTCTGATCACGTTGTTGCAACCTGTCAATCCTTCCTTTGATGCCTTCTCTTCTCCTTATCAGAGCGGTGCTCCGTTTTACCTGAGCTGTGGCCAGGTGAAGTGGGGCGAGCATTCCCTAAAATTTAGGTGAGTGATATGTAAAGAAACTGATACTTTATCATCTTTGTTACTTTAAAAGAACTTGACAACCTTTACTGAAGAATGATCAATATATCCTGATGGCACATTGTGAGAAACGAAACACTATTAATTGACAGGTGTATGTGTTTTCTTTCTGTGTGTTTGTTTGTGTGTTTGTCTGCTCCACGTTTGGTGCACATTGGACCATTACAACAGCCGAATCTCAGGTGATATCGAATATCTTATTTTTCACCACGTTTCACTTTATGCCTAGCAGTTGCATTAGTCACGGTCCTGAAGAAGCAGTAGGAGACCACATGACCCCGATTTAACTGCAGAAACATGTCGACCCAACATCTACTTTAGTAGTCATTTGTTTATACTACTTCGCACTGTTTTTATCTTTGGGAGTGAATAGGTATCTATTAAATTACTTTTGAACCTCTTCATTACCCAATTTTATGAGGTTTCCACACCAATCACATATTATTTTCACTTTTTCAGCACTGCTAGTCAGATTACCACTTGATGCTGAGATATACCATACTTACTTTGGGACATATCTGTTAGATTAGGCTGAGATCTGCCAAATCTACGGTGGGTGCAACCACTTACCTTCATGGCAAAGGATCCCAAATGATGCAGGGTGGTACAGGTCGGTAATCTGATGGGAATATTTGTTCTCACCGAGGAAGTACCCGAGGTTTGATTTCGCGGCTGTAACTCACAGACACACAGTTAGTTAGTTTTGTTGACCCATTGCTATTTTGTTGTTGGTAGATGAGCGGCCAGCACCATAACAAAGAAAGTTGTTGGAAAATATCAACAACCCTATGTGTACAACTTATGTTATGTTATGTTATGTTATGTTATGTTACGTCGATTTGTAGAGCACACTAATCACCCACAAGAGTATCCAGGCTCTTGAGCAGGTATGAAGGCTGTAGTCCCCTCAGAATTATTTGATAAGCCAGGTCTTCAGCTTCTTGTGAAACTCAAGAAGTGAGGAGGAGGCTCTGGTGTGTTGTGGGGGGGTGTTCCATGTTTTGGGTGCGATGTAAGAGAAGAAGCGACTACCTGCCTACTTTTATGAATTTGGTTGGGGGAGTGCGAGTGAGAGTGAGTTGGACCGTAGGTGTTTGGTTAGGTTGTGGAAGATTATGCAGCTGTTGCGGGTCCTGTGTTGTGTAGAGCTTTGTAGGTGTGCATGAGGAGTTGGAATTGGCAACAGTTGTGAATGGGGAGGCAATGTGGAACCTTGAGGTGTGGGGAGATGTGGGTGCAGTGAAGAAGGCTGAGTATGAGTCATGTGGCAGCATTCTGGATGTTCTGTAGTCTGTTCAGTAGTTGATGGGTATACAGTGTGTTGCCGTAGTTGAGTCGGCTTGTGATGAGTGCTTGTGCGACAGTTCCTGTGGTGTTTTGTGGAAACCACTTGAGGATTTTTTGTAGCATTCATTGGTTATGGAAACAAACAAAGCTCACTGTGTTGACTTGTGCCATCATGTTCAGCTTGTCATCCGGTCTGGAGACCCATGAGAGGCCAAAGGTGGACAAAAACATCTGTGTGACAACATGCAGCACAGCTTCGAACTGTGTCAAAAAAAGTGTGCTGAAGAACTGGGGCATCCTCAACTCAGAAGGATTGAAGCAACAAACACCAGTTTTCGTATTTAAGAAGAGTGTAATTCTTAGAGACTCCTTGGTACACACAAGACCAACACCAGGGAAACCAAGAACTGAACCTAATTTGTGGGGCTTACCAACAGAAAGAAGAGTAACAAATGGACAATGCAAATAAAATAAATATATTCAATCTTGCACAAAGTGTGACTACAGGTCGATGTCCTATCTCACCTGAGTTAAGAGCAGGAAATGTGAAGCTCGGATAAGAGACTACTTTATTTATGGGTCTTTCTATATACATAACGAAAGAGAGAGGTGTATCACCGTTCCTACGCAGGAGCTGGTGGCATGCGGTGATGAGTAAGTACACATACACATAGATATCAGCATGTGTGAGAGTTCACAAAGTTGATGGTGAGATTTTAATAGAAGTTGGAAATGGAGCAATTCCCTTGGGGTATGCTAGTCATGAGACAAAATGTATATGACTAAAAAAGAATGCTTTATTAATCACATTGACTAACAAGGCAATCATTGTATTTCAGGAATTCTCTGCAGTGTACTACGACAGACAAGTATAGCAACTTAAAACCTCCACGTATATAATATTTTTGGTGGAAAGTTAATAGGATCTATATCCTGAGGAATGCCAATGACCCCTAGGGGCAGAAAGAATTGGCTGAAACATGTTGATCAAAGCAGAGAGGGTGACAGGGACGTTACTTCCCCAAGTACATCCTAAACATAGTTTTTTTTACTCCTGCCAGAAAGGGTCCAAGAATAAAAAGTTGAGAGGGTACCCTCCTAGATAGTTTTAACTCATTATTGCCTCTGCAAAGTGGATCCCTAGTGTATTTTTGCACTCCACCCTGTATGTTGGTCTGCAGCAGGTTGTAGTAGCGGACGTATGATGAAGCATGCCACTATCTAGTGGGTGAGGGCAGTACTAACCCTTTGGGTTTCCCATTCTCCTACTTTGATGAATATAATACAAAAGGTATTACATAGATGCTTCCCCTTCTTTTTGTGAGTATATCCGATAGGATCCACAGATTTCTGGTGTGGTTGGTGGGTATTGGTGTGGGTCTTAGTTAAGTCGGCCACCAGGTGGAGTCCCACACGGAGTTATTGTTTCCAAAGACTAATACGTTAGTCTTGTCGAAGTTCAATTTCAAGCAGTTGGTTCTCATCCATTCCGTTACAAGGTTTATGCAATTGATGAAGTTGGTTCTGGGAGTGGACATCTTTTCCATTAAGGAGAGGATGAGTTGGTTGTCATTTGTGTAGGAGATGATGATGTTGGTGAACTGCCCTATGTAGACGTTGAACAGGGTTGGACTGAGTGACAAACCCTATGGGACTCTGCATACATGTTTCTTGGCCTCGGATGTGAAGGGTGGCTCTTTAGGTTCTCCCTGTGAGGAAGAGGCAGATTAATTTGAGTGCTGGCTCTTAAAGACTGCAATTGTGGGGTTATCTGATGAGTGGGTTGTGGAGACTGAGACAAAAGCAGCAGAGGGATGGAGCAGGATGAGGGCAGCTGTTTCTTTTTGGTGGCTGCGATGAGTGCGCTTTCTGTGCTATGGTTCTTTCTAAAACATGATTGAGTTTTGCCCAGGACCAGGTGGAACTCAGGTGGTTTGTGAGTTGTTTGTTGATCACTTTATGACTCTTTTCACTGGGTAGGAAAGCAGAGAGATAGATCATAAGTTTGCCAATTGGCTATGGTCAACTGAAGGTTTCTTGAGGAGGACATTACCCGCTGTATGTTTCCAGCCTTCTGGTAAGGTGGCAGAGGTGATGGAGGTGTTTATGATGTGGGTGAGAACTGTGCTGATTGGTGATGTGCCAAGGTTATAGATGTGGTGGTTGCACGGGCCGGATGGGGCCCTGGAGTGAACGGTCTACATGATTGCTGCTGTTTCTTCACTGTTGAAAAACTTCCATCTGATCAGGTGATTGTCATGATTGGTGATGGGCAAGTTTGTGATGAGTTTGCTGGGATCTGATTGGGGCGTGAAGTTGCTGTAGATGTTTGAGATCTTGCAGTGGAAGATGGCGGATAGGTTGTAACAGAGTGCTTGAGAGGGGGGAATGCTGGTGATAGAAGCCGTGGTGTGGTGAAGTCTTTGCGGAGTGAAAAGATTTCTTTGCTGCTGTTCGAGTGCCCTTCAATGTGTTATGTTAGTGCACTTTCCTTGGTTTCTCTAAGTTGCTGGTGGTATAGCCTGAGTGAAACTTTGAAGGTGGTGCTGTTGGTGTCATCGTGGCTGGATCTCCACTTTCTCTCTAGTTGTTTTAAGTTCCCTTTGGTGTCCTTGAGTTTCCTTGTGCACCAGCTGGCTTGCATGTTGGATCTTCTCTGTTTGTTGAGATTCATGGGTGTGAGGGAGACTGCATAGTTTTTGATCCAGTTGTTGAAGTTGTCAATGTCCTTGTTTATGTTGTCCACAGGGTTGGGTGGGTCTGTGTGGTGGGCATTGAGGGAGCCTGTTTTCAAGATTTTGGTGTTAGTGGCTGTTTTGGTCTGCGGTGGGAAGGCAACAGTTTGAATTGCTGTGCTTTTATTAGTCAATTCGGCAATTTTCTGCCCAGATCTGCCACCTCTGCCGCTCAAATTATCACAACTGAATAAGTACTAGGCCATGCCTGCAACCTGGCCCATGCTAGAGGCAAGAGACTGTACAAGCAGCCTCAGGCATCCTCAGCCACCTTCATAAACCGACATCAGTCACTTTCACAAGCAAATACAAGAAAATACTTAATTTCTCAGTTGAATTTCAGTGCCCGTAAAGTTAGTATCCCTTCAGTTCAAGCAAATAAACGAACCTGATTATATCAGACTGCATCACAAAGCGCTGTGTGAACTATAATTATTTCCCTCAGTTCTCGTCACAGGAACAGGTCATGTGACATGGTGAGATCATCAGTCTGTACTGTTAATCTTGTGTGAGATAGAAATGCCTCCTAGTAGTGAAACAAAAGGGGGTGGTGATGGACAGAGCATCTGAATCAATCAAACACTCACACCCAGTCAAAAGATCTGGGTTTAATCCATCACCGTTCTTTAGCCCACTCTGCCACCCCAGTTCAGACATGGCTATAGGCAAATCAGTCTGACCCTGTGCCTCATGGGAACAGTCCAGCCCGAACTGCCAAGCCATGTGTTCCCTGGACCGGAAACAAGCTTTTGAGGATCGGTTTCTGGCATTCCAGCCGTCTTCAGCCCGGCTTGCTTGAATCCAGTGGCAAAGTGAGCAAGGGACTCACATCTGAGCATACCCTGCCACACTTACGGCGGCCAAAAGCGGTACAAAAGGGGGTGGTGATGGACAGAGCATCTGAATCAATCTAACACTCACACCCAGTCAAAAGATCTGGGTTTAATCCTTCACCGTTCTTTAGCCCACTCTGCCACCCCAGTTCAGACATGGCTATAGGCAAATCAGTCTGACCCTGTGCCTCATGGGAACAGTCCAGCCCGAACTGCCAAGCCATGTCTTCCCTGGACCGGAAACAAGCTTCCGAGGATCGGTTTCTGGCATTCCAGCCGTCTTCAGCCCGGCTTGCTTGAATCCAATGGCAAAGTGAGCAAGGGACTCACATCTGAGCATACCCTGCCACACTTACGGCGGCCAAAAGCGGTACAAAAGGGGGTGGTGATGGACGGAGCATCTGAATCAATCAAACACTCACACCCAGTCAAAAGATCTGGGTTTAATCCATCACCGTTCTTTAGCCCACTTTGCCACCCCAGGTCTGACATGGCTATAGGCAAATCAGTCTGACCCTGTGCCTCATGGGAACACCTCGTATAGGCTCGCACTGCAAGGCTACAAGGTACAGATTAAGCGGGCCAAGGCGGCCTTCTTAGAAGCTTCCTTGACTCAGGCGCCCAATAAATCCCAAGCCCTGTTCAAAATTGTCAGGGACTTGTCCCACCCTGTTTGTGCGGCTAACACAGTCCGTGCATCGCAGGCTCTTTGTGACTCGCTGGCGATTGCTTTCGAGGAGAAGACTGTTAAGATCTTAGAGGGCCTAACGCACCCCTTACCTGCTGCCTTCGGCTCGGGAGCTCCGGTTTGCTCGCTCAGTCGACCCCAGCCAACTGCTTCTAGCACCGGCTTGGGAACTCCGACCGTGCCACCCAGTCGGCCCCGGTCGACTGTTCCTGCCCTTCTTTCAGGAGCGCCTGGTATGGGAGCTCCGGTTGATCTGCCTAGTCGACCCCGGACTGATGCCTCTGGCCCGAGTCTGGGAGCTCCGGGCAGCTCACCCAGTCGACCCCAGCCGACCGGCTCTGCTCGCGTATTGGGAGCCTTTGGTGCGGGAGCTCCGGTGGGCTTGCCCAGTCGACCCCAGACGGGTGTCGCTGACCCGGGTCTGGGAGCTCCGGGCAGCTCATCCAGTCGACCCCAGCTGAACGCTCCTGACCTCTGTTTGGGAGCTCCGGTCACTCCCTCCAGTCGACCCCAACTAAGGTTTTTTCCTTCCCCCTCCTTCGAGGAATTCTGTTACGTGGCACATACGGTGTCCTCGGGGTCCCCGCTCGACCCATTGCCCCCCAAATTTTGGAAGGCTTTCCACGCAGATCTTTTCTTGCCTTTGTTTTCGATCTGTCTCCAATCTTTGGAGTTGACATCGGTGCCAGAATGCTGGAAACTAGCAGTAGTGTCACCTCTGCTAAAAAAGCCAACTTTGGACCCGGCCTGTCTCTCCAACTACAGGCCAATCTCCTTGCTCCCTTTTCCGATTAAGATTCTGGAAAAATGGGTGACACGCTCACTCTCAGGTTTCCTGGAGAACATCGGTTGGTTCGATGAGGCCCAGTTTGGCTTCCGCCCCGGACACGGGACGGAGTCCGCGCTGGTGACCGTGTTGGACAATCTTCGTTCGCGTGTCGACAGTGATCGGGCAGCCTTTTTAGTGCTGCTCGACATGTCGGCTGCGTTCGACACGGTCTGCCATCGGACCCTTGTCAGGAGACTGGAGGAATGCGGGGTCACTGAGGGGGCAAGAGACTGGCTGACATCCTATCTTGGGGGCAGGCAACAGTTGGTTTCACTTCCACCTTTCAGCTCTGAGCCAAGGAGTGTAGGACAGGGGGTTCCACAGGACTCGGCCATCAGCTTTTTAACCTGTACCTTCGCCCTCCAGTCCAGCTAATAAAATCTTTTGGTGTCTCGGCATTTAATTACGCCGATGATACCCAGCTGGTCTTTTCTCTGGAAGGGAATAATGCGGTTTCGCTGGATACTTTCCATTGCTGCATGGCAGCCACAGCGGACTGGTTACAAGCTAACTCCCTACAATTTAATAGCTCTAAAACGGAGGTGCTCCACTGTTCCATCGACCGGATTCCGCGGGCACTTCCAGAGAACTTTTGGCCTAGAGCCAGTACTGGCGGCGGAATCAGCCCGTAACTTGGGGGTGATCTTTGGCCCTAACCTACAGCTAGACATACACGTCAATAAAACCACTTCTACGTGTATGATGCTGTTGCGCATGTTGCGCAAAGTTCTGCCCCTTCTCCCCGCTAGGCCGGAAGTGGGACCATATTAAGTCGCCTCGACTACTGCAATGGGCTTCTTTTGGAGGCCCCAAAAAATCTGACAGGGAAGCTACAGCGGGTGCAGAACATGGCCGCCAAGTTGGCTCTGTCTCGCCCTAGGTCCAGCTCCTCCACTCTTGCTTTAAGAGACCTACACTGGCTCCCGGTACATTTGCGGGTACAGTATAAAGCTGCGTGTCTGGTGTTTAAAGCTGTATACCAACAGGGCCCTATTCCTTTGCAAAATATGTTCACATGGTACTCCGCTTCGCGGCCCCTCCGCTCTTCTTCGGCGCATCTTCTTGTAGTTCCGAGGTTTCACAGAGTGAGGATGGGTGGCCGCTCCTTTAGTGTTGCAGCGGCCAAACTTTGGAACTCCCTGCCACTCCCTTTGAGAAGTCACAAGGACTACTTTCCATTTAGAAAAGCGTTAAAAACCCACTTGTTTCCATAATTGGCCTGATCTGTTAAAGTGTATGGTTTCTTGATCAAAGCGCCAGGATGCCCTTTGGGTGACAGGTTTTTGCGCTCTACAAATACACTAAATAAATAAATATAAATAAATAAACAGTCCAGCCCGAACTGCCAAGCCATGTCTTCCCTGGACCGGAAACAAGCTTCCGAGGATCGGTTTCTGGCATTCCAGCCGTCTTCAGCCCGGCTTGCTTGAATCCAGTGGCAAAGTGAGCAAGGGTCTCACATCTGAGCATACCCTGCCACACTTATGGCGGCCAAAAGCGGTACAAAAGGGGGAGGTGATGGACGGAGCATCTGAATCAATCAAACACTCACACCCAGTCAAAAGATCTGGGTTTAATCCATCACTGTTCTTTTCCCCACTCTGTCACCCCAGTTCAGAAATGGCTATATGCAAATCAGTCTGACCCTGTGCCTCATGGGAACAGTCTAGCCCGAACTGCCAAGCCATGTCTTCCCTGGACCGGAAACAAGCTTCCGAGAACCGGTTTTTGGCATTCCAGCCGTCTTCAGCCCGGCTTGCTTGAATCCAGTGGCAAAGTGAGCAAGGGACTCACGTCTGAGCATACCCTGCCACACTTATTGAGGCCAAAAGCGGTACAAAAGGGGGTGGTGATGGACGGAGCATCTGAATCAATCAAACACTCACACCCAGTCAAAAGATCTGGGTTTAATCCATCACCGTTCTTTAGCCCAATCTGCCAAACCAGTTCAGACATGGCTATATGCAAATCAGTCTGACCCTATGCCTCATGGGAACAGTCCAGCCCGAACTGCCAAGCCATGTCTTCCCTGGACCGGAAACAAGCTTCTGAGGACCGGTTTCTGGCATTCCAGCAGTCTTCAGCCCGGCTTGCTTGAATCCAGTGGCAAAGTGAGCAAGGGACTCACGTCTGAGCATACCCTGCCACACTTATGGCGGCCAAAAGCGGTACAAAAGGGGGTGGTGATGGACGAAGCATCTGAATCAATCAAACACTCACACCCAGTCAAAAGATATGGGTTTAATCCATCACCGTTCTTTAGCCCACTCTGCCACCCCAGTTCAGACATGGCTATATGCAAATCAGCCTGACCCTGTGCCTCATGGGAACAGTCCAGCCCGAACTGCCAAGCCATGTCTTCCCTGTACAAGAAACAAGCTTACGAGGACCGGTTTCCGGCATTCCAGCCGTCTTCAGCCCGGCTTGCTTGAATCCAGTGGCAAAGTGAGAAAGAGGCTCACGTCTGGGCATACCCTACCACACTTATGGCGGCCAAAAGCGGTACAATAGGGGGGGTGATGGACGGAGCATCTGAATCAATCAAGCACTCACTCCCAGTCAAAAGATCTGGGTTTAATCCATCACCGTTCTTTAGCCCAGGGGTACCTGTTTACGTCAGTCAAGGAACGGGAGTGTGACCCGTCCACCGTGGACTGTACATTAGCTGCATGTTGGAGACACCCCTAATGTACTTCCCTAGGGTGGCCTTGTCGCGCACTCCACTCTTACATGTCACGTATGAAGGGATATTTCGTAGAATGTTTGACAAACTACATTACATCACCTGGGGAGATCTATATACTGGGGGACAATTCAGAACAAAGGAAACATTTTTTGGGGAACAAACACCCACTACCATGAATATATTCATGTATACTCGACTCAGACAAAGTGTAAAAGCCATGTACCCAACATTTCCTGCAGAACCGGATACATTCGCACCACTACACGAACTGCTGCAGACTGAAACCCCTAAACATGTCACTTCCATTTTGTATAAGTATGTGAGAAATTCCCCTCCACCCCAACCCTTACGAGCCAGAACGGAATGGAATAGTGACTTGGATATCCCTCTTACGGATGAACAACGGGAAATCAGTTGTACACAGACTGAGGCGATCACAGCTAACAGTAAATTGCGACTAATACATTTTACATTTTTGCATAGATTATGCCATACTCCGGTCCGGCTACATAAATTTCTTCTCAGGACCAATGACAAATGTGAACGATGCGGGCGGGATGGGGCGGATTTTATGCACTTGGCGTGGGAGTGCCCTCAGGTGGTAAGTTACTGGGCGGAAGTTTTTTAGGGCATGTCTGCTATGATAGGAGTACACATACTACCAACCCCACACGTAGTCCTCTTGGGTCTGAACCAAGGTATTATTGCAGTACACAAGAAATATTTGGCAATGGGAATGCTACTTGCGAAATGTCAGGTGGCCTGCAGATGGGGTAATGGTCAGGCCCCCAAATTCAAGGACTGGTTGCTTGACCTATCCACTTGGCAGGAAAACCTGCACTGCTATGCCGATCTCCTACCTATAAAGTCCCACCCAAAAGATATCTGGGGCCCGCTGACCACTTACCTACTGGCCCAGGGATCAGATGAGGTAGCGGTCCAGGTAGAACAGATAGAGATAGTTGGAGGCGGGGTGGGTGATGAGCCTCTAATAGGGGCTAGCGCCGGAGGGTACAGAGGTGCTATCCCCTCGGAATATAAACCGGCATAATAGCAGCACATAATTGGCCGGAACGATGTCGGAAGCCTTATCCTCACAGATATGAAGTGGTGTCTTAAACAATGTTAGTAACTCATATGAGATAATGTTTAAATGTAGTTCTTCCGAGCCCTGGACTTCGAAGCTGAATGTTGCTGATCTCTGTAATATGCCAATGTGCCGTACTATATGGGTTAGGGGGATCTTGTTGTTGGTTGGGCAGTGGGAGGAAATGACTGCAGCGTGGTACACATTTATTCAGCAAAGAACATGAAGCAAGACAATCATAACTATCTTTGACTGAAATTGACTTTATTTACTATGTAAAAAAAAGACGTTAACCTTTGCAATGTCATTTTTTTACTTCATCAAACACTTTCTGTTCTTTCTCTCATCCCCTCAAACTCTTTCCATTTTCTCTAGAGCTACCTCAATACTTCAGTTCTGTCAGCAAATCCCTGCACAAACATGACGTAGTATTCAACTAGCCCCATAAACAATCACAGTTTATCAGCAGGTCTTTATCATCTGATATGGCTGCACTAAGAATGGCACTGACAAAATCCAGTTTTGACCTGATCCCAATACAATCTCGTCCTGAATACATACACATTTTTTAGACCAGCCAATACATTTGTTTTTAGCCTCTGAAAAACACTGTCTGCAGAGCATAACCCGAATGGCATCCAGGTAAACTGATAGATCCCACCATGTGTGACAAACGTCATCAAAGTCTTTGATTCAGGGTGTAACCTTATCTGGTGGCAAGCACTACTCCAAGCTAACTTGAAGAAGTACCTACAACCTGACAACAACAGAACCATTTTATTTATGTTTGGGAATGGACAACACATGTCAATGGCATTCTTATTTAAACTTGGATGGTCTACACAAATTCTTAAAGACCCATCAGTTTTCTTGGTGATTACAGCCGGTAACAACCATTCCTCACCTTCAGCTGTTGCTCTGCTTCCCTTTGCATCCATTTGCTTTAACATGTCCTTGACAGTGTCTCTGAAGTCTAGCAGGATCTTTATAGGAGAATGATTTACTGATATTGCTCCTTTCTGTACCAGTTTGAGCATATATTGTTGTACAACTCCTAGGCTGTTCTCAAACACTGTGCAAATTTGTTTAACATATTTTCAAGATCTTTGTTTAGCACTACTAAAACCTGGTCTGGTGTTTGTGGATTGCTGATTATCTCCGAGTCAAATTGATGAGCTCAACCCAGCACTGGTGGTCCATTTTTTGCTACGTATACCTTTCCTGATATTCGATAATCTAAAAACCGTATGTGTGTCCACATATATCAATTGAGGATCCCTGGCATCCTTTGGGATTTATGTCTCCAAGTTTCAACTTTACATCTGGCCAAGTAGCCTGGTACAGATCTATTGGAACAATTTGGTACCGTGTGCCAGGGTTTACCATTAGTTTCACTTCTTGAACTCTGATCTTGAATACTGCTGAGGGTCTACGTTTTCTTCCACCAGTATTGTCTTCCATCTCTAGAATGTACAACACCTTAGGTTGGACATCATCTTTGCTTTCTTCAACCACCAGCACTTTTCTTCTTCTTGAACCTCTGCACACTCTCACTAAGGGCACAATTCACAAAGGGCCTCTACACTTATGGTGCAGGCTCTACAGTCATCATGAGAGGCCCCCACTCATGGAGGGACCTCAGCACTGCAGTTACTCATTGCGGAGGTCCATAATGAAGCCCCTCCACCACGACTATGGGTCCTCAACCACGAGTGAGGAGGCCTTTTGTGAATCGGCCGGAAGAGTCTTTTCTTGCCACAGTTCTGTTATTCTGTTCCAATTGCAAAGCTATTTTTTGGACTGTCCATAATTAGACAGTCTTCTACATCTGTTGAAATTCTGGACTCCAGTGTCACTCCAATACTTGTTTACTTGGGTGCTGTTTACATTTGTATTTCTCAAAAAGGATTTTCTTGACACCACATTTACGTCATTAGCTTTATCACTAGTCTCAACAACGTCTATAGACGAGCTGGTGTTGATTTTCCTAAATTCTTTTATGCATCTTTTGGATTCCACAACTATATTTGCAATGGTACTGTCTTCCTTCAACGTTGTGTTGCTAACAGGTCTTAAATTTATTTTACTGCATTGCACTATTAATTGAGCTTTTATAAGTTTATCGGTCCTATTGCCAAACTGACATTTTACCGGTGGTTCCCTCAACCGTGCAACACGATCATCTATTGCTTCAGATGGTTTCAATGGTTGAGTAAATAATTTGTGCCTACCCACTGCAACATTAACAGATTTTTCAAATCTTGTTTCTAAATACATAAGTGCTTCTTTGTTCACATTTTGCAGTATACATCCTTGAAGATGTACAGCATGAGGAAGGTACTTTGAAGGTCAGGAGATTAATAGTATAATTTTCCTGAAGAGTTGTTTTAAGTATTGTAGTTCATGCCTTTCACTACTAGGAGGTCCAAAAGGGGGTGGTGGTGATGGACAGAGCATCTGAATCAATCAAACACTCATACCCAGTCAAAAGATCTGGGTTTAATCCATCAGGTACCCCTCTAGAGGTGTCAGGGCCATGTAGCCAGCCTCCACCACCAGGTGAGGCATGAAAGGGGGCGGGTAGAGCCAGTATACTGCAAAGTGCTCCTGCTCACAGTAATAATAGTGTTCAAAGTTGGGGACATCATACTCTCCCTGGTGATATGGTAGCATCAATGTGGCCAGTTTAAGCCGTGCCTGTTTCCCTCCCCATTTGAGCAGTATGAGTTGTGGCTTAATTGTGTCAAAGAAAAATCTGCCCGCATGGTAGGGTATGTTGGTAAATAGGTATAAACATTTTGGTTGTATCACCATCTTGATAAGGGATATCCTCCCCGCCATTGAAAGAGGTAAACAAATCGATGACCAGGTTTTCCATGAAGCCTTCCATACGGGCTGTGTTGGTTGATTCAGCTATGCCAAAAACGCGGATATTATTCCTTCTGGAATGGGCCTCCAAATCCTCGTTCTTCTCCGCAATTAATTTAAGCAGTTTGTCCATTTGGAGAACCCGTTCTCTATTTGCTACTGCTTCATCTTCCAACTCCGACACTCTGGTTTCGGCATCTTTAATTTGCTGGTCATGCTGGTCCAGTTTGTTCACTACCGAGTCCATTCTGGCATTCATTGTGTCCATTTTGGATCAATAGATGAGAGGCTCTGTTTCATGCCAAGTAATCGGGCTTTCCAGTCCTCTTCCTAGTTGTCCACAGTATCAGAGTCTGTTCGTTCCGTTGAATTGGTCTGTGGTGTATTGCGCATTTCAAATGATATTTTTGCTTGTTTGGTGTCAGTACACCCCATGTTGGCTATCTACTGTTGATCCAGAGCAGAAAGCAGGCCGCCGCTGTCTATGGGCGTCTCTTTCTGAGAGTCCCGGACCTGTCACCTCTACCTGGAATGTGGGGTCCTCAAGATTAGTGGAAGATGCAGACAGGTTGTACACTTGGAGTATTCAGCTCCCTACCCCTGAAGTCAAGCAGGATGGCTCAATGGGTGCGGGGTCGTGAGTCACCGGCGATGTCAGGGCACCGTTCACTTATGTCCACAAACCTAGTTAGGCACGTTAATGTCAGCCAGGACTGCCACCCGCCAGCCGCAGCGGGACACGCAGTAACAGGGTCCTGATCGTGCATGGGGTCTAAGTTTGTAGTCACTGCAGGCACCTTTGATAACTCACGATGATCGGGAGGGGTAGCCTCGCCGCCGTCGGTGACAGCCCAACTCCTTCAGGCCAGAGGATCACTCTCTCGAAATGGCCGCCTGCACGTGTCACACAGGCCACAAATCGCTGCTAGCAGATCACGCATGCTTTAGATCCCACCTGGGTGAATACGTTCGTGCATCTTCACTTGTGTATTTCCGCGGGGGTTGGGGACCGCGCACACACAGAGGTCCGTTCCGGCAGCAGTCTCTCCTTCCTCCGCTGCCGCGTCCGGCACCTAAAATGGCGGCCACCCTCCTCCACCGCGATGTCGGCGATGAGGCTCGCAATAGTCCCCCACGCATGTATGTACAGGTACCACAAATCCACAGGGTGCAAGTGGGGCGGGCAATGCTTATTTCTTTGTCGTTTTTCTAGCCCCCGGATGGCCCCATGTTAGCGCGTCACCTCCCGCACCAGCCCGCAGCACGGGGATGTATAGTATCTGGATGGCGTGCTCCGGGCTCAAATCCCATGAGTTATTACGGCTGCTGTGCTATGTTGGGTGCCAGTCGCAGCCGTCCTTACGATGGACACCACAGGGGATCATAGCATTGCGCCGGCAGCCGTCCAAGGCGGGAGCTCACCACGGCACCCTCAGCTAGCGGGCCTGATCGGCCCCGGACTGTCTGTAGCCGCCTGGGCGCTCCTGGCCACCACCGCCGCTCCTCTCTCGAAAGTCTATCAGCCCCCAATCCGGGAAAGGTGTGGTCCCGCAGCATGTGAGTTACACCGTAGTGATCAGCTGTTGTGCCGCTCTTCGTCGAAGTGCATGCTGGGCTTTGCATTCAGTACAGGATGGGGATTTAGGATATTGTTCTGCCCCAGGAGCCTTACTGGTGTGCAGCCATCTTGGTCACACACCACCTAGCGCCCCTGCAAAGGTTACCGTTTTGACCCAATTTAAGATAGACCATCAAATCATTATAACAATGAATGCTATTGGAATGGGATTTGGGGCAGTACTTTTACAGATTCATGGTTGAGTTGACAAAACAGTAGCCTTTGCTACTCATTCATTTTCAGTTTGTTTCTGAAAGAGATTACTTGGTTATTGAGCAAGGGTCACTGGCTACTCTTTGGCTGTCAACTATTTTAAGATGTATGCATGGGGACAGCACATAAATCTTTAATCAATCAATCAATCTATCAGAGCACTTGTATAGCGCGCTACTCACCCGGAAGGGTCTCAAGGCGCTTGGGGGAAGGGGGCCGCTACTGCTCGAACAGCCAGGTCTTGAGTTGTCTCCTGAAGGCGAGGTGGTCCTGGGTCAGCTGAAGGTGGATGGGGAGGGAGTTCCATGTCTTGGCCGCCAGGTAGGAGAAGGATCTGCCTCCGGCGGTGGCTCTTCGGATGCGTGGTTCTGCGGCGAGGGCGAGGCTGGCGGACCGTAGCTGGCGGGTGGGCGTGTGGAAGGTCAGGCGGTCGTTGAGGTACTTGGGGCCCAGGTTGTGGAGAGATTTGTGTGCGTGGGTGAGGAGCCTGAACGTGATCATTTTGTTGACGGGGAGCCAGTGCAGGTTCCTCAGGTGGCCGGAGATGTGGCTGCGTCGCGGGAGGTCCAGGATGAGTCGGGCGGAGACATTCTGGATGCGCTGTAGTCTTTTCTGTAGCTTGGCTGTGGTTCCGGCGTAGAGGGTGTTTCCGTAGTCCAGCCGGCTGTTGTCGAGGGCCTGGGTGACCGTCTTCCTGGTTTCGATCGGGATCCATCGGAAGATCTTGCGGAGCATGCGGAGTGTGTGAAAGCATGAAGAGGAGATGGCATTGACTTGTCTGGTCATTGAGAGGGAGGAGTCCAGGATGAAGCCCAGGTTGCGTGCGTGGTCTGTCGGCTTGGGGGCGGTGCCCAGGGCTAGGGGCCGCCAGGAGTCATCCCAGGCGGAGGGTGAAGGTCCAAGGATGAGGACTTCCGTCTTGTTTGAGTTCAGTTTCAAGCGGCTGTTCTTCATCCACTCTGCGACGTCTTTCATCCCTTCGCGGAGGCTGGTTCTGGCGGTGTCAGGGTCTCTGGTGAGGGAGAGGATCAGCTGGGTGTCGTCGGCGTATGAGATGATGTTGAGGTTGTGTTGGTGTGCGATGGCTGCGAGAGGTCTCCTGTAGACGTTGAAGAGGGTGGGGCTGAGTAATGATCCTTGCGGGACACCACAGATGACTTCCGTGGCCTCGGAGCGAAACGGGGAGAGGCGGACTCTCTGTGTTCTTCCCGCGAGGAACGAGATGATCCACTTTAGTGCCCTCTCTTGGATGCCGGTGTTGCTGAGGCGTTGGACTAGGGTGCTGTGGCAGACAGTGTTGAACGCTGCGGAGAGGTCCAGGAGGATGAGTGCCGCTGTTTCCCCGTTGTCGAGAAGGGCTCGGATGTCGTCGGTGGCTGCGATGAGGGCGGTCTCGGTGCTGTGGTTGGCTCTGAAACCGGACTGCGAGGGGTCGAGGGATCCATTCGTCTCGAGGAAGGCGGCATGCTGTCTGTTGGCGATCTTCTCGATGACTTTGGCCGGAAAAGGGAGGAGCGAGATGGGGCGGAAGTTTTTGAGGTCGATGGGGTCCGCTGTAGGTTTCTTCAGTAGAGCGCTGAGCTCGGCATGCTTCCAACTCTCCGGGAAGGTGGCGGTGTCGAAGGAGGTGTTGATGATGTCTCGGAGTTAGGGTGCGATGGCGGAGTCGGCTTTGTTGAAGACGCGGTGGGGGCAGGGGTCAGTTGGAGATTTGGAGTGGATGGGGTTCATCGTGCGGGCTGTGTCTTCGGTGGTCACTGCGGTCCAGGTGCGGAGGGTCTCGGTGGGGTGCGTTGGTTCGGCGATTGGTTGCGAGGATGGTGTGCCGAAGCTGTTGTGGATGTCGGCAATCTTGCGGTGGAAGAACGAGGCGAGGGAGTCGCAGAGCTCTTGTGAAGGGGTGATGTCGCTTTTGCCGGTGCTGGGGTTGGAGAACTCCTTGACGATGCTGAAGAGTTCCTTGCTGTCGTGGGCGTTGTTGTCCAGTCGATCCTTCAGTGATTTCTTCTTGGTGGTGCGGATGAGCTGGTGGTGTTTGCGGGTCGCGTGTTTGAGGGCGGTCATGTTGTCAGTGGTCCGGTCGAGGAGCCAGGCTTTCTCGAGGGTGCGGCAGGTCTTTTTGGAGTCCTTGAGTTTGTCGGTGGACCAGGGGGCCTTCTTGCTTCTGGGTTTGCTGGGAGGGTTCTTCAGTGGTGCGAGGTCGTCGGCGCAGGCTGTCAGCCACTGCGTGAAGTTGCGGGCTGCTTCGTTGGGGTCCGGTGTGCTGGCAGGTGGGTTCTGGCTGAGGGAGGTGGTGAGCTAGTCGGCGGTGATCTTGCTCCAGCTTCTGTGAGGAACCTGTTGCGGGTGGTGGTGGGTAGTGGTTTTTCTGAAGCTGAAGTGGACGCAGCTGTGGTCGGTCCAGTGAAGTCCGGTGGAGTGGCTGAAGGCGATGTGCTTGCTGGATGAGAAGATGGGGTCAAGCATGTGGCCGGCATAGTGGTTGGGGGTGTTGACCAGTTGCTTCACTCCGAGGTTTGCGAGGTTGTCCAGCAGGGCGGCGGTGTTGCGGTCCTTGTTGGTCTCCAGGTGGAAGTTGAGGTCCCCTAGGAGGATGTAGTCGGCGGTGGGGAGGGCTTGTGGGCTGATGAAGTCCGTGATGTCTTCGCTGAATTGTGTGCGTGGTCCCGGGGGTCTGTAGATGAGGGTGCCTCTGAGGGTCGTTTTTGGGTCGGTGTGAATCTGGAAGTGGAGGTGTTCGGCGGCGGTGAAGGTGTCGTCGGCCGTGATGCGGATGGTGTTCTTGTGGACGATGGCGATGCCTCCTCCGGTCTGGTTGACGCGGTCCCTCCTCCTGATGACCTTGTATCCATCCGATACAAGATTGATCTTAGGCCTTTGCTTAAACTACTTCAGGAAGGACGATCAAGCGAGTGCTCAGCTAGATGAGCTAGACTGTCAGCTAACATGCAATCCTTTAAATATAAGATAGAGTATGTTCCAGAGGATGGAAAAATAGAGTGGCAGATTGCTTATCTAGATGGCCAGACGTGTGTAGCAGGTAGCCAAATAAAAGTGTCCCACATTCGCTGATCGCAGTCTTTCGCAATATACTGCTTGATTAGGATAATGGAGCTAAATGATGGCAAACATTTGCGGTAATAAAAGTATTTTAAAGCTTATAGAGCCAGTACTTAATTAGGAAATCAAACTTCCAGTGCATAAAGTATACTTTAGAAGCACAGAATTATCAAAAATACCCGGAATTCACTTTTAATTATTTTTTGTCCGTCCGTTTGCCATCGATGTTTTGATTAATGTTTACTGGTAAACATGATATAGCACAGACCTAAACTACCTATCACACTCACCCTGGGCGTCTATGAAATTCATAATATTTTGTTGTAGTACTTTATAGAGGGCCTCCAATGCTGAGAGACTGGTGAAAGGTGCAAATGTTTTTTTTATTTTACTTGCTGCTAGCATCATATGTGCGTTCTGAGAAAGAATGATGCTAGTGTGTAAATGCAAAAATAAAAAAAAAGTGTAGCTTTCCTTACATGCAGTTTTAAATAGCACGAACTAGGCTCAGCGGCATTAGAGCACTTTACATGAACACCAGATAACTTTACAGAGTGTCATATTTTTTTTTAGGTTTATGTAGATTAAGTGATTTGCCCAGAATCACAGGATGTTGAACTGACCCAAGGACTTGAACCTGGTTTTCCAGTACCAAAGTCAACTAAGGGCACAACCTGTCCCTGTTGACTTGACTGCAGTAATTGCTATTTGGCAGACAAAGGAGAAGAGTAGAGACTGATTTGTCTCCGCCCGTTGCTTTGAGTGGAGGAGGACAAACACTGCGGAGATCCCTCACTGGCCCTCACCAACACCCATCACCTGAAGCTCAGGTCCTCCCCACTGCCGCAGTCCCCTGCAAAGTAAGTGCTAATGGCTTCCCATCAGCTGCTCCTTGCAGACTCTATTGTACCTGGAGGGAACAGAGAGCAGGCACACCTCATGCTGCGACAGTCGGAGCAGCCCATTGTCATTCTGCCTCTGACATTAGCCCACTGGCCTGACTTCATGTGCATGTTTGTTAAGGCAGTAAAATCAGCCTTTCACATTGTGCACCAGGGGTGGAGTCCTTAGGAGACCAAAGAAATGGCCCTCCAATTAGCCAGAGTCCCATCAGCCAATGGCAGATTGCCCCCCCTTGCCAATCCAGCACTCACTGTGGTGCAGGGAGCGGAATGTGCTGGGAGAAATGTATCAGCGCCACCTCCCACCAATGCCACATCCCAGGCACCTCCACTCTAGCTCTTCTATCCGAATACATCGACTGGTTCCAGCTCACACCCGCAACACCTCACAGCTCCTTCTGTCCGCTGAGTACTACCCTGCCTGCACAGCCATGGCTGCCAAGTGGTCCCAGGTCATGTGAGACACCTAAAGTTAGTCCTGATTTTCAGGCAACATCCCTGCCCACTGCATTGCATTGCACACTAGGGACCTGATTTGCGATGTCGGGCAGAATTGCTTCCACCTGACACCGACTTGGTCCTTGGACTGACCAACACCTGGTTGGAGGCCCCGACTTCCTCATTAGGATGCGACTAAACACTGTTCAGTCACATTCCTACATTTCACCATGGGAGCATGCATTAGGGCCTTCAACCGGCCGAAATGCTTGCTCCCATAATGAAATGGGAGAGAGGTTCATCCCTGCACCCTGCAGCAGGCACTACAAGGTGCCTACCATAAGGTGAAGGGATCAATAGGGGAGCATTCGGCCTCCAACTGGAGGCCGTGGACCAAACGGGGCTCTTCTGGGGGCCCTCAAACACGCTTTCCAACATGGAAACCATGTTGGAAACCATGCATGGCTATCTTAAGGGCGGAAAGGCCTGCCCTTGAAATTACTGGCCGGATTCCGTCTGGTTGATGGCCCCCCAAACCCATCGGAAGCCAGCCGGAATGACAAGCCAGTTTACTTTCCAACCACCTATATCTTAATTAGGGCTCCCGGTTTTATGGAATTTATTTTTTTAACATTTCCGTCTATTCATCCATATTTATTTTTGGGCCATTTTATCTGTATTTATCCATATTTATTTTGTGTTTTGCATATAAAAGTAGTAAAACTGTACATTTCCATATTTATATAAATGATAGACCCGCAGTCATACTTTGATGTCTGTTGTGTTTTATCTATTTAAGTTGCCAAATATTTCATAACAGAATATCCACTGGCAAATATTAGCACTATTCCACAAAGGTATGTTGACAAATGCAGTTATTTAAAGAAATGTCATCCAGTTTTTTTATTTTCCATGCAGCCCATCTGCTCAGCTGTTGGCTAAATTCATGAAAGACAGCACGAAGATTCACTGATAAGAAGCACATTTTCATGAATGTATGACGTTACAACGCATACATTCACAACGCATACCATTACAACGAAACTTTTATAACGCAGGATCCATTACAAAGCAGTTGTTGTGAAAGTTGCGTTGTAATGGCTGTTTCCCCATTTTCTGTATGTATCCATTTAAAAAAATAAATGCATTGTTTCCTGTCTGTATTTATCTGTAAAAATTCATAAAAACGGAAAACAGGGAGCCCTAATCTTAATTAGGTGGTCAGAAGGTAAACTGAGGAGCCCATTACGATACGACTCCGGCCGTCAGTCGAAGCGAGCCTTCCGAGCTACATCGTAATCGGCCCCCTGGGGGCCGATTCACAAAGAGTCTCCACACTCGGGCAGGGTCGCCGTACTCATGACAGAATCTCCACACGGTACACTCTACGCAGTGTGCCGAGCAGAGTTTCTGCCATGAGTTTGGAGACTCCATCACGGCTACGGAGCCTCAGCTATGACCGCAGAGACTCTTTGTGAATCAGGCCCTTAATTTCCCCATGCCTAAAAAAAGAATGTGACCTAGTGTAATGTAACTGTTGCTCTGGTAAAGAGCTCCAATACCTTTGGGTCGAGTTTGTGCACTATAAAACTGCAAGATAAATAAATAAATAAAATGAATAATTGAACCTGGCTGAATAGCCCCCAGAAAAAAGGTCCAATATGTGGGATTTAGGCCTAGAAATGTATGTATAAATTCAGATTTCAACAGTGATTGTGTCTTCCCTTGAGAACAACTCAGAATAGTGTACTGATATCTCAGTGCGAATTACCGCACCCACATATTGGATATTCTAGATAAGGAATTAGTGCACCGGAAATCCTGAGGCACTAAGAAAAAAGGCATTGACGACTCTACTGCTATGTTATATGTATGAGGGCTTTAGGGACTATGTCTAGCATGTTCTGAAAAACAAAGACAAACTATAATTGTGATCAGAAAAGGACTGTGTAGTGAGTAATATTTGATGGAGGTAGTGTTGTGTGCTGCTACTTGCCCCAATAGCTAAACTACATGTGAGCTGTGTAGGATGTGTGTTAAGTGTTCAATATGTTCTGATATATGCGTAATTTGGGACATGGTGGCAAGTGTTTTGTGCACGCAGTGATTGCTGTTTCTATCCCATGTCAGTGCTGTGTTATGTGTATGCAAGTTGTTCTACTTTTGGTTATTTTTGTATTGCTGCCATCTGTACTTTAGCATTTATTACTGTTTGATGGGAGACCTTTTGGTCGTAACATGCTTATTGGTTGTAAACACTCCATGCAAACACTTATGTGCAGCCCTCAGGCTTCTTGCATGCTGAGCAAACACTGTCCCCTCACATTTCTGCACAGTTCATGCCCATAGCGAATAATCTGTAGGAAAAAATGTAAGTACAGGTGCCCAAGGCTTTTCTCAGAGACCCACCATTGGCACTGCTGAATGCTGCGGCTGTCATTCCCCTTTTGAAGGTTCTTTTTCATCCCTGCTTTTCCCATGTGCCACTGTTTTTATAGCTTTCCCTTCCTCCTCCCTTCTCCTTTTTGTCTCTCTTGCTCTGGGTCAAAGTCTGATAATGAAATATAAAATAAATGAGTGCTGGTGCCAACTACATGCAATTACAGGCAAACGGTAAGCACTGGATTCCCAAAGCGTGTGGAAGCAGGAGGGCCAGACTGAGTTGATCTAGTGGTCCATTTTGAGCTTGGAGTCCAGGATGATTCCTAGGTTGATTGCATGGTCCGTGGGGGTGGACGGGTTTCTGAGGGCAGAGGGCCACCAAGTGTTGTCCCAGGCATCATGGTTTGGGCCCATGATGAGAACTTCTGTCTTATTGGTGTTAAGGTGAAGGCAGCTGTTATTCATCCATTTGACGATGGCTTTCATGCCTTCTCAAAAGTTGTGTCTGGCGGTGTTGGGTTCGTTGGATAGGGAGAGGATGAGTTGGGTGTCGTCTGCGTATGACACAATGTTAAGTCCGTAGGTTCTGACGATGAGGGCGAGTGGAACCATATAGACGTTGAAGAGCATAGGGCTGAGGGAGGACCCCTGAGGGACTCCGCAGGTGGTTCGTGTAGGGTCCGACAGACAAGGGGGGAGTCTGACCCGCTGCATTCTGCCAGAGAGGAAGGAGCTGATCCAGTCAAGGTTCTTGTCCTGGATCCCTGCGTTGTGAAGTATTAGAACAGAACACAAGCAGGAATTGCTCCAATATTTAATTCAGACTTCATCTGTGGATGAAAAGTAAAAAGCATTAGACTGTCCCTACTCTATCACTAAGGTGACATCCCTACTTAGCATCTCCCAGGCAACGTCAGTCAAAAGGTGTCAGCTTGTAAAGACTTCCTAAGAAGTACATTCACGGAGTAAATCAGGTAGTCCAAGCTACAGAGCTCGTTTTAAGATGTTCTTTTCCAGATCAATCTCCAAACTTATCCTGTCTCGTTCTGCCTCTTTGACACTCTCTGCTCTCTCTCTCTCTGCCTCTCCACCTGAGTCCTTCTACCTCTCCAACCCTCTGGGCATTGTACCTAATACAAAATGCTACTTGTAAAACACGAACACAAACCACTAGTGAAGGGTCCTAGAGCATATTTTCAGACCTCGCATGGACACAGACCTTCCCGAGACGGTTCAGTTGATTGCCGGGAGTACAGACGGAGAGAGCGGTGCTCCATTTTCCTGAGCCGCAGCCAGGTGAGGTGAGGCCATACCCTCCTGCTTAATAGTGATCTACTAACAGGAGGTGAAACCAGAAATACCTAGGATTCCAGGTGAAATGGTTTATGATTAGTTGTTTTATATATAACACTTTCACCCTTTGCAGTAGCAGAAATATATATCAAGGTCCTGACGAAGGCAGAGGACACTTGTGTCCATCATTTTGCTGAAACATGATGACCGTATAACTTCTAGTAGCAGATATTTGTTTGAACTGCTATTCTTTGCACTGTTTTTAATCTTGGACAACTGAGGGACACTATTAACCTTGCTAATTTCTCTCATTTCTCAAATTTTAACCACACACATTTTCTTGACATTTTTTGTTGCACTGCAAATCAGTGGTTGTACATCATCTGATACCCTGATCTCACTCTATCTCGTTCACTTTGAGACATTGGACATGCAGATCTAGTCCTTATGGGTGAACATATGGAAAGGGGCGACCACTCGGTCCCCCCGAACGTATGGCAGAGTACCTCGATCCCCCCAGGAAGCCATTTTGGGCGGGAGGCGCGTCTCGGCTGGTATGCCCGAAGCGGCGTAGCCGGGGCGCGCTTTTTCCCGCCCTAGAGTGGGCTGGCCTAGACACTGACGCGGCTGGCCACGCCCTCGGGGCAGGCAGGGGCGGGTTTACGCCCGCCCTGAAGACGGATAAAAAGGGACGCAAGACCTGAAGGCATCCTCTTGTTCCTGTGCTCTGAAGCTGCACCTCCTCGCTGTACGAGAGCTCGAGACGGAACAAAGAGCCAATTTTGAGCGTTTTAATCGTTCTTGTTTGTTTTACAGTTACTCTGTTGGAGAATGCCGAAGAAGGCGGGAAAACGCATGACTACTGAACAGATGCTGCGTGTTCTCATGAAGGAGATGTCCGAACTAAAGAAGCGGGTGGATAAGAACGAGGAAGGGGGACCAAAACGTCCTTTGGCGGGAGCAGCCCCGGGAGGGAAAAACAAGAGGCCCAGGAGGGGAGCAGCGGGAGAAGACATCCCGGGTCCCAGTGCCCCGCTCGAGGCACCAACTCCCGTGCCGGAGGAGGGGAATCCGATACCCGTTGTGGTCACCCCCGTAACCGAGGACGATATGCCGCCCGAGCTGGCAGCACAATTGGCAGCGTGGTTGGGTAAAGGTAACGAGGGCGCCACGGCTGTCGACGCGCAGGCGCTGATGAAGCAACTGCGTGAGAAACGGGAGGCAGCCAAGGTGTCCGTGCCGGCTGCAGTAGTGGACAAGACACCAGGGACGGGTACGACCACAGAGTCAGCGTCCGGTGCAGGTAAGCGGCCATTGCCGATTGTGAGGGATGAGTCAGCACCCTCTCGTAGAGAAAGATTGGGTCAACATGTTCCTTTGGCGATTAAGGAAAAAATTTGGGCAGGGGAATATGTGAACATCTTCTCGTTGCTTGTTGATCATTATGAAGTGGAGCATGTTAAGGGTCAGAAGGATCTCATGCACCCGAGTGTTTGGCGCGCGAAAATGGCCGCCTTTAAAGTGAACGAGAATATTGGCAATTGGGGCAAGGCATGGGGAATTTTTACGTCGATCTTAGGGGAACGTAGGCCTGAGTTGCTTGCCGAGTTGCCAACCTATCAGTCGCGAATCATGGGGTACTCGACATCACACCAGGGTAACCATTGGTTCTGCTACGATAATCTGTTTAGAAAGGCGAAGGAGCATAACAAAAGCTTGACCTGGGATTGTTACGATTCTTTGACATGGGATAAAATGAAGGAGACGGGTATGTTGAAAATGCCATTGGTAGGAAGTAATGTTGGCGAATCCTCCCGCCGTTATGGGGGGACGCCCTTTCGTTCAAGTACGGGTACCGAAGAGTACTCGAGACCTGCCGGCAATACAGGAAAAAGGGGGTTCTGCTTTAATTTCAACAGAGGTAAATGTACTAGGCCACAGGGATCGTGTAAATTTAAACATGAGTGTAGTGGATGCGGGTCGTCCCATCCTGAGTCCACGTGCAGAGCCAAAACGGGTGATAATGGGGGGAGAGGAGGCGCCAAACAGGTCTAATATAGTCCGAGGGGCGCCTTTACCTACCCCGATTGATACCTTGGCGATGATTCCCTGGCTCAGTGAATACCCGGATCGTACTTCTGCTGGGGTGCTGCGGAACGGTTTTTCGTATGGTTTCCGCATCCCGGTAGGGGACTTTCAGGGTGTGGAAAAGTGTAAAAATCAACTTTCCGTCCTGCAGCATACGACCGTAGTACAGGATAAGATCCGGAAAGAGGTGACTCGAGGTCGGGTCGCCGGCCCGTTTAGTGTACCCCCGGTCCAGAATTTTGTTTGTTCCCCTTTAGGGGTGGTCCCCAAGAAGGATCCAGGCGAGTTCCGACTGATTCATAATTTATCAGCTCCACGTGGTCTTTCTGTAAACGATGCAATAGATCCAGAAGTGTGTTCGGTGCGGTACGCATCCTTCGATGAGGCCGTAGCCATTTTGAATCGCCTGGGGCCCGGGGCGCTGATGGCGAAATCAGATATCGAATCAGCGTTCCGACTGCTCCCGGTACACCCAGACGACCAGCGTCTCCTGGGATTCATGTTTCAGGGTTGTTATTACATCGATAGGTGTATGCCGATGGGGTGCTCTATATCTTGTGCCTATTTCGAGAAATTTAGTAGTTTCCTACAATGGGTCTTCACACAGAAGACGGGTTTCCAACATGTAATGCATTACCTTGATGATTTTTTGTTCCTTGGGGCAGCCGGGGATCTCGAATGTGGCCAGGCCTTGGCCGAATTTTGTGTGTTAATGAAACAGTTTGGTGTGCCATTGGCACCAGGTAAGACGGTGGGTCCTGCGACTTGCCTTGAGTTTCTGGGGATCGAGTTAGATTCCAGTGAGGGTTGTTTTCGATTGCCAGCTGACAAAGTGGGGAAGTTCAGGGCAACCCTGCAAGTATGTATAAATGCATCTAAAGTTACGCTGCATCAACTACAGCAGTTGGTGGGACAGTTGAATTTTGCCCTGAGGGTGATACCAATGGCCCGCCCCTTTTCCCGGTCAATTTCCCAAGCTATGGGCGGCCTAAAGGAGGGCCATCATCGCACGAGACTATCGGCGGAAGTCCGCCAGGACATGCGTATTTGGTTAGCATTTCTGGCGGATTTTAATGGTCGAGTGGTCTGGAACAAACCAGCCGTGTCCTCTGACGAGCTGGGGCTATGGACAGATTCAGCAGGGAGCATAGGTTTTGGTGCCATCTTTGGCACAAAATGGTCGGCACAGAGATGGCCGCCATGGTGGCATGACAGTGGTCTGACAACTAACATTGCTTTCCTGGAACTTTTTCCCATTTTGGTGGCCCTGAGAACCTGGCCCGAAGGGTTCAAAGATCACTCTGTCATATTTTGGTCTGACAATATGACCGTGGTTGAGTGCATCAATAGTCAGGCAGCACGTTGTAAACTGATTTTAAGACTGCTCAAAGAAATTGTTTTACTGTGTATGCAACTGAATGTGCTATTCAGAGCAAAACATGTCCCAGGGGTAATGAATCAGGCGGCTGATGCACTGTCTCGTTTTCAAATGCAGGCTTTCTCGGGTTTCCTTCCCTCAGCGGACCCAGAGCCGGCACCCTTTCCCGAAGCTCTCTGGTCTCTCGGTGCCCCGAACTTCGTCACCTCGTGGGAGAGAGTCTAGCACCAAGGACGAGGAAGGCATACGAAGGGGCGTTTCGGTCCTATTTAGCCTTTTTGGGGACTGATAGAGAGCGGCTTTGGGGTCACGAGGAATGGGTAGTGAATTTTCTGATGTCATTACGTAGGGCTGGGAAATCGGTGGCTACGGCCCAGAGGCATCGTGCTGCCATTTCCTTTGTTGCCAGAGCACACGCTATCCAGGACCCGACAGCGTCTTTCGTTGTACAGAAAGCGCTGCGTGGGTGGCAACGCCTTGAGGGTCGCAGATTAGATGAAAGGCGCCCGATAGGTTTGGATAGATTGTCCCAGTTGTTGACCACACTCCCGGCCACATGTTCATCTCAGTTTGGGGCGGTGCTGTTCCGAGCCGCTTTTTCGCTAGCATTTCACGGGGCGATGCGGGTAAGCGAACTAGTTGCAAGGAACAAACTGGATGTGGCAGGGGGTTTGTGCCAGGAACACGTTCAGATCAGGGGAGAAATAATGACTGTCTCCTTTGTAAGGTCCAAGACTGATCAAGATGGGATGGGTGACTGCGTAATCATACGCAGGATTCCCGGGTCCTCCATGTGTCCGGTAAAGTGTTTAGAAGATTACCTAGCACAAAGGGTGGCATCATGGGGGGGGACTTTGTTAAGACACGCAGACGCCACCCCACTGACGAAATTTCAGTTTCAGCGGGTGCTTGCGATGTCAATTGCCGCTGCAGGCTTGAACCCGGGCGAATTTGGGACCCATTCCTTTCGGATAGGGGCTGCTACGGAAGCTACAGCCAGGGGTCTTAATGTTGAACAAGTGAAACGAGTGGGGCGTTGGTCCTCCAATTGTTATAAGAGATACGTGCGGTTGCACATGTTGTGAAGCTGTAATAATGTACTCACGCTTCTTGTTTTTGTTTGGTTTTCAGTTACGCAAGCCTACGAGGCGGGGCGGACTATGCAGTCGACCTAACACCGGGCCAGCGGTCAGACATCACCGGCTGTGAAAAAGGAGGTGTGGGTCGTGGGCCACTCATACGTGAGGCGTGCCGCGGACGTATTCAAAGCAGGTGATATGATTCACGTAGCTGGGGAATACGGGTACAGGGTGTCCTTCCACGGAAGAGGCGGTCTCTGTATTGACCAGTTTCAGTCATTTTTCGAGGGTCTGTTAGGGCGGACGAGGTCACCGCCGGCTATAGTTATAGTGCATTTAGGGGGCAATGATTTGGTCACCACCGGTAGACGACTTCTCCTGGAGGCAATGCTTTCCACTGTAAGTTGGTTGGCGAGGAGAGTTCCGGGGTGCACAATTGCGTGGTCCCATATGATCCCACGAAAGGTGTGGCGGGGGGCTATTTCTATTTCCGCTTTGAATCATTCTGTTAGAAAACTTAATAACAAAGTGAGTAGGTTGTTCCGTTCCAGGACATTGCATTCTATTTCGCATGGCTGTATTAATGATGACAGTATGTATTTGGGGGATGGTGTGCATTTGTCTCGGGTGGGGAATGAGTTACTCATAGGAGACTTCTTAGCATGGTTAAAAATGTTACAACATGACCTTTAGGTAGGAGCTTTGTGGGGGGGTCCGGATAGCCGGTCAACTATCCGGCCTGTGGCGGTAAGGTCATGATCGGTGAGCACTAATTGGAAGATCCCTATGAGTGGGCGTCACCCAACACGGATGGGAGCGCTCGGGAGAGGTGGCCTTTGGCCCCTCAACGGGGAGGCGGTCCCTTCTAAGGATGGGTCGCCGAAAGAAAAGGAAAGGCGGTCAAGGCCCCTTCCTGTTTAGGAGGGGTTACAGCCCCCTCCTGGGGAATTTCCCGGGGCCAGTAACGTCTGCGACGGCAGATGTGGTAAGTTGTGCGGGGTTTGGGGGGAGGTCTACGATACCTTCTAGATAACCTCACACGAGTCCTCGAACGACCTTTAACTGGCGTCGAGTTTATTGGTGCCCCCGTCAAGTCAAGGGAAATTGGTAGTTTGCACTTGAGGTACGCCTCAGTGCTGTCGCCCCTCCCAAGTGGGGGGGGTATTTCTGGTTAGGGATCTTGACACCGGTTACGACCTTGCCGTTGGCCCTTAAACGTTAGGATGTACAATTTCAATATTTCAAGAAAATGTTTTGTAGGATGTTAGTTCGGCTAGGAGAACCTCTGTATTAGAGAATCTGTTAAGGTTAGCCAAACATCGCAATGTGGTAATGAAATTGTACATTAATATGAACTGTTTAATGTTTTAATTTTTTGTTTTAATAAATACGGCCGGGAGGGTCACTCCCTCCCTCTTCCAAAAACTTTAAGAGCTGTTTCCGGTTTCCCTCCTTTGGGGATTGTGTTGAGAGGGGGTGGCGGGTATCTCAGCCATATGGAAAGGGGCGACCACTCGGTCCCCCCGAACGTATGGCAGAGTACCTCGATCCCCCCAGGAAGCCATTTTGGGCGGGAGGCGCGTCTCGGCTGGTATGCCCGAAGCGGCGTAGCCGGGGCGCGCTTTTTCCCGCCCTAGAGTGGGCTGGCCTAGACACTGACGCGGCTGGCCACGCCCTCGGGGCAGGCAGGGGCGGGTTTACGCCCGCCCTGAAGACGGATAAAAAGGGACGCAAGACCTGAAGGCATCCTCTTGTTCCTGTGCTCTGAAGCTGCACCTCCTCGCTGTACGAGAGCTCGAGACGGAACAAAGAGCCAATTTTGACCCACCCACCAGCCCCTGAGGACAGCAAGTTGTTTTGAATAAAGTTTGATGTGGTAACTCTAATTCTTTGTTTACAGGTGTGATTAGTATTGTGATAACGTTGAATATGCAATAAAGAATGGTCAATTTGTGGTATGTTTTGCAAATAAAGTAATCCTGCGTTAGTGTTCATCAGTAAGCATGTTTTAATAAAGTGGTTGTTGTTACTGTCTTTCAAGTAATTGAGTCATTTAGTAATTTAGTTAGAATTGTCGTATTTATTTTGGTCGGGCGGTAAGGTCATGATCGGTGAGCACTAATTGGAAGATCCCTATGAGTGGGCGTCACCCAACACGGATGGGAGCGCTCGGGAGAGGTGGCCTTTGGCCCCTCAACGGGGAGGCGGTCCCTTCTAAGGATGGGTCGCCGAAAGAAAAGGAAAGGCGGTCAAGGCCCCTTCCTGTTTAGGAGGGGTTACAGCCCCCTCCTGGGGAATTTCCCGGGGCCAGTAACGTCTGCGACGGCAGATGTGGTAAGTTGTGCGGGGTTTGGGGGGAGGTCTACGATACCTTCTAGATAACCTCACACGAGTCCTCGAACGACCTTTAACTGGCGTCGAGTTTATTGGTGCCCCCGTCAAGTCAAGGGAAATTGGTAGTTTGCACTTGAGGTACGCCTCAGTGCTGTCGCCCCTCCCAAGTGGGGGGGGTATTTCTGGTTAGGGATCTTGACACCGGTTACGACCTTGCCGTTGGCCCTTAAACGTTAGGATGTACAATTTCAATATTTCAAGAAAATGTTTTGTAGGATGTTAGTTCGGCTAGGAGAACCTCTGTATTAGAGAATCTGTTAAGGTTAGCCAAACATCGCAATGTGGTAATGAAATTGTACATTAATATGAACTGTTTAATGTTTTAATTTTTTGTTTTAATAAATACGGCCGGGAGGGTCACTCCCTCCCTCTTCCAAAAACTTTAAGAGCTGTTTCCGGTTTCCCTCCTTTGGGGATTGTGTTGAGAGGGGGTGGCGGGTATCTCAGCCATATAAGTTACGCGGTACGAGGAAGCCCAAATGATGACTAGGGCGGTATCGGACAGCTACTGATGGGTATCCTTATTTACCAAGGGGTATCCTTTTTCAGTAACTACACCTGAAATATCCTCACACTGTATTTACTTTGCTGGTTCATGTCATATTTAGGTTTTTCCACTATAGACTCATGGGCACTTTTTGTCTGTTAAGTAACTTGTAAAACACGCCCACAGAGCACCTCATGCTAATAGACACCTCTCCTAGGTAGTTTTCCGCCATCTTCTCCAAGTGTAGTCCGATGGCCCTGGTTCTCAAGCCTCTTTAACGAGAAAGAACACCGGGTCCCAATTATAGACCTTCTGTTTACTTTTTATCACTTCTCCGCCATGCCTAACTCCTAAAACAGAAGGTGTTAGTTCTAACTAACAAAGGCAGCTTCTCCGCCTGCAACTGAAAACGTAAAAATAGAATATCCTTGCATACACATGAAATTCGCTGACTACTTCTAAATACGAGAGCTTACCAGGGAAATTACATTTTCAGGGCTACACAATTTGGCCAACATAAGAATAAACGAATAGACCTTTCATATACACAACGTGAACATTTATTTTAGGCCTTTACACATCAAATTATACACTCATGTTAATAATGTTCCGTGTTGCAAACATCTATAATATTTACATGTTAGCATAGCTCATTATTTCTTCATGCAATCTTCATCATGGTGCACGTTTAAATCAAAATGCATTTCATTACATGTAAGCTTTTCGTTAGGCAACTGCAATATACTAAAGGTTACAGTTTCAAATATAAATGCCATTTCATTTCTCTTTTGCATGGCACGAAACACTTTTCTATACATTCACTTGCACATTTTTTTTATTACAATACAGTTCTACTGAAATTAACTTTGTCAAATAAGAAATTCCCTCTGGCCACATAAATCAAAACAACATAAATGACAACCAACAATACAGGCAAACTTAATAGTGCAGTAGGAACCAAAACTATGAAACAACAAATAAATCACCAAATGTATAAATTTATTAAAATATTATTAAAAACTAAACAAATAGTAATGGTAAAATCAAGGGAACACAGTCAATATCGGGAACAGAAAATCTTCACAGTTAGTTACACAAGTTCCTAAAGTATAATAGAAGGAGGAACTCAATAAGGTTATATTCAGCAACAGTCAGAATAGTCCTTAGTTGGTAATATGAGTTCTCTCCCCCAATTCTCAACGCGTTTCGACGGACCAAAGCAATTGTAGCCGTCTTCTTCGACTACAATTGCTTTGGTCCGTCGAAACGCGTTGAGAATTGGGGGAGAGAACTCATATTACCAACTAAGGACTATTCTGACTGTTGCTGAATATAACCTTATTGAGTTCCTCCTTCTATTATACTTTAGGAACTTGTGTAACTAACTGTGAAGATTTTCTGTTCCCGATATTGACTGTGTTCCCTTGATTTTACCATTACTATTTGTTTAGTTTTTAATAATATTTTAATAAATTTATACATTTGGTGATTTATTTGTTGTTTCATAGTTTTGGTTCCTACTGCACTATTAAGTTTGCCTGTATTGTTGGTTGTCATTTATGTTGTTTTGATTTATGTGGCCAGAGGGAATTTCTTATTTGACAAAGTCAATAGTTGGTACCCCATCCCTTTGGTAGAGGGTCCCTCTCTCTTTTATTAGAGATCTACTGAAATTAATACAGCGCAAGAATATATGTGGATGCTGACTATCCATGATTATAATGCACCTCTAAAATTTTAGAGCACCATCTCACTCCATCAATGCCTTTGGGTAATTGTTGCGCTCTACAAATTCTACATCAAATCAGATCGAATATGTGCATTTCTAAGTGTGCATGTCTATTTGGCTGAACATCTTACGCCGGCCACATAGACATGCTCACTTAGATTTCTCTAGCACAGCTGTATTCTACAGCCGCATGGAGAAATGGCAGAGTCTCCCTTTGCCCCAGTGGACTGTCAAACCAGCCCGGTCAGGCCAACCATGGTTCTGCACTCATAGTATGAGGGCAGCATCTGGATTGGACGGGGAGTTTGTCCCAGGGACTGCCAGGAGCAGTAGGAGAATGGAGGCGGCTGCAGGAACAGGTTTGTTTTTTTCCAACACCCCCCTGCTGCCCCACCACTGCATATTAGCAGCAAACACAACTGGATAAACTCCCTACATCACTACAATAAAATGAAAGGAAAACAGTATTTAAAGCAAACTGTTTAAGAATTATTCAATGACTTCAGGGCAAGATTCTCAGCAGGACAGAGCTGGCTCTATCAGAAGGCGTCCTGAAAGGCTGGGACCTTGGGCTTAGGACCCACGCCTTAAAACGTCCCTGTGCCCAGCTCTGCACAGGGTACAGCTTCCTGTTAAATCCAGTGCCGTGGGAGGAAACTGTACATGTAAATGGTGCTTGGCTCCGCCCCTCTCCTTGCACCGCCTTCCCTCTCCAACGCCACGCCCACAGCTGGTTACATCCTCACTTTGAGTTTTTCCTGTAGCAGCCCAAGGCTTGGGCAGAGACTGCTACGTTAAGTCTCGTTAAGTAACTCCCCCCCCCCCAACTCTTTTTTTTTCTTTTTTTTTTTTTACCTCCAAAAGTAACTCTCTTTTGTCTGAAGGAAGATCTCCCACTACTGATAATTTCTACTTTTCATGTCCATGGAAGTGCCTTCCCAGTGTGTTCTTGCGGTTAGAGTGTTTGCCTTTTATTGCAGTATTATCCATGTACTTGTGTTTGGTACCCTCTTGCAACTTGCACTCACCACTTTGCCCCTGTAACACACGGTTTGCTTCCTCTCACATGTTTTTTACCTTTGATACTTGCACAAGGGCCACTTTTTGCCTACGTAATCGTTTGTTCTTGTGCTTGAGTGTGTAACATATATTGCAGTATTATACCACAAATTATACTCTATTTTCTCTTGTAGCCTGCACACTTGTCACTTTTTCCTCCTGTGCACTTTTTACTACCTCATGTATTTTTGGTAGCCCACATTTTTACTACCTCATGTATTTTGTTTGCTCACAAGTGTCACAATTACCTTGTCTACCTCATGTATTTTTGGTTTCTCACAATTTTTACTACCTCATGTATTCTTGGTTGCTCACAATTACCACTTTACCGTATGTAACGTAATGTATGCCTCTGCAATCTGTTGCTCGTGTAATGTTCTCAGTTTGTATCTTTTCTGTTCCTATTGTGAAGCGCTCTGACACCTTCGGGTAAAGTCCGCGCTATATAAAATTGCATAAATAAATAAAAATAATTAAAAATACCTCAGGTGATTGTCAATTCTGAATTTCTCAAGACATTTAGTTGAATAACAGCTGCAGTCATGCCTAGCCCCGGGGCTCTGCTCTGGTTTTGCATTCCAGTCACTACGTCTTGTGACATCTTGTGACTTTTCTGAGAAACACGAAGCAGTTAGCGAGAACTGCGTAAAGTCACTTTAATCAGTAATCGGCTTAAAGGCTAATGACAAATGAGACGTCAACGCCTGTTTTTGAAAGCATTGGCCTCTCTCCTGCGTGGCTGGGAAGTGTAAGCCCAGATCTAACGCTCTCATGCCTTGATCAATGCAATTTAAGGTCAGGGCATGATTGTAGGGTCACAAAGACGCAGGATTTGTTAGGTTTTAATATTTGCATTTGCGTAATGATTAAATCACAGCAAAATATTAAAGCTGCACAACCTTTCGCCTGCACCTGAACACGCAGGAGATGACATTTAATCACAACTGACCCGGATGAGAGAGGTTGAGTGTGACCTCAAATCCAGACGACATTTTCAGAAGTGACATAACATAAAATTAGGATATCCAAGTTACACTTCACTCGGTTGTCAAACATGCCAGGTACAATCAAAGAGGAGGGCCAGTCGCAACCACTGTCCATGATGAGTTCATGGTAATTGTATAGCGCCATGGACATAGAGAAAAGCCTAAAGCGTTCTGATTGTGAGTTTGCATCAGCCCAGTATAGATGTTATTATCTCCAGTTTTTGGGAACAGATCCTTCACTCAGTTTGCTCAGTGCTTAATTTGTAAAATAAAAAAATAAGTGCCAAGGTCGTGGTCAGGAGGCCACCACAGCTTGTACCACCCATTGCCACTGCCAGCGCTGCCAATGACAGCACCAACAGAACTGCAAAGCATCACCTTTCTACTAGTGTGACATTTAAACTGTTTGGGGCACCCAAAGCTATAAGAATGGCTTGGGCGGCTGGTATTAGTTCAACGAAAGAATCTCCTTCTACGCCCCCAAGAGAAACCTCCTCTTCGTTCTGCTGACCAGGCCTTAGCCAAAATCCACCGCATCCACAGAACAAGAACGCTAGGCAGATCCTTCTCCTACATTGCTCCAAAGACCTGGAACGAACTCCCCTCAGCATCAGATGAATCCCCACACTACACTGCAAGCATTCAGGAAGAGCCTCAAGACCTGGCTTTTGGGATGACCTTAATACCCTCACGGGTGAGTAGTGCACTCTATAAATCCCTGATTGATTAATTGAGTTGTTTTTTATGTATATTGAATTAATAAACAACTGCGGTTCTGCTAATCTAATAATGGCAGACACAGCGCCACCATGCAGAAGCTGTTATAAGTGCTGGTGTTGACAATTAAGTGCGGGTGCCGAGCACAGAAAGCACTAGCTTAAATTAAGCACTGGCATGCATATAACTTACACGTCCAGCTTTGGATCGTCAAGCAGGTCCACAGGTTACCCAATGCTTAGGCTACAGGCTGGAAATATATTTGTTGAGTCACACGAGTCTCACGACTGATGTCTTCACTATCAAAGCTGTCGCTCAGACTGCCAAGATTCTATAGGCCTTTGGCTGGAGTGACTGCCAATATGTCTAACATGCATACTACCTGAGGGTTATCTTAGCACAGGCCTTGGAATTTAATTGCTTTAGAATAGGTATGTCTTCATATGTTTTTTAAAGACAATCACTGAGAAGCAAAGATGTGGATAAAGCTTTAAACTGTTTTAAAACTTAGTTCCTCGCGGTGAATGGTCTATCACTGCTTGCCCCCAGGGCTACTGAGCGTTTTGCTCTAAATAAACAACGCACAACATATTATTTTACAGTAGGCTTTAAGCACTTGTTAAAACCATTTGTTTTTGCTTTGTTTATTTAGAAGTGCTGCAAGGAGGAACGTGGCTGGCAGGTCTCCCCAGCAACAAAACTGCCCCGCCTTCCTCCCCACAACGGCAGTGAAACCAGCCCCCCACACTTCTCCAGGCCTACGTGACTCATGGGCAGTTAGGCAATCTCTGTGACACGTATCACCACTGTTTTTGGAAACACACAATCTAGGTACTACTTCAAGCTCTCTCTCTCTCCTTCAGGCTTTGACTTTCAGGTGGAAATGAAGTCAAACAGTCGAGTAGGCTGCTGGGTGTGGAGTGTCTGGTTCAGGCAGCACACTTATCACTTACAATAAATACCATGGCCAAGCAGAGTTATTCTTTTAAAAAAGATAACAGACATTGCTCATCAAGATAACATGCGCTGCCATTTTAAGTCTGTATTGCTTTAACAAGCCTTCTGAATGTGTATTTATGGTACTCTCTGCCTTATGTCTACGTGCACTTATCAGCGAGTGCAGAACTAGGGCTCAACCCAGCTCTCTTGCCAAGAACAACATCTTCTTGTCAGCACGGTTCAAACCCTGATGCAGTTCTGTTGGAAGGCTGCACGAGAGCCACAAATGTGGTTTCATTCTCTCACCTGTTCTGGTAAGCAGCTGTTGCACAATCTGAGTCCACCGCTGGAAGCTGTAATTTCAGGTTACAGAGGGGCATCTGTAAGCAGCCACAGTGGACGGTGGTGCATGGACTCTGTTGCTAGGGGAGACTGCTCGAAGGAAAATGGTCCTAGTGAAGTGAATGCGGATGCTTCAGCATTCAGGCCTCTCAAGGGCATCAATATTGGAAAAGGAAAAGTTGGACAGAACTGCAAGGTACACAGATGCTTGAGGACAGATGGGTGGCAATGAAGAATGCAAGCACAAAGGCCAGATACTACACAGCTTCAAGAAAGCTGCAATGTAATGCACGTTGCCGCTTTTATTATTCGGAGGAAAACATAGACGGGTGTCCAATGAAAGACAATTATGAGTTGTCTTAGGGATGTTTAGTGCATGCAGCATGTCTGCTGTGTGCTGATAGTACGGTAATGTGGTATATTGACATCATAGTGGTAGTGGACAATTAGCTAAACCTGAGATGCTTTTCAAGTGTGGCATATTATGTCAGTTTGGGCTGTTCAACGATTGGTTGTTTGGTGGTAAGGCTGGGCATAGTTAGCGTAGTAGCACTAGGCGTAGCTACACGAAGTGCACTTTGCACTACGCAAACTGCGTAGTGCGGTAGGGAAATGCTATTCGCAATGATTGCACAGTGCCGGATGCTTGTCTGCACTGTGCAATCATTGCAAACGGCATCTTGCACAGTGCAAACGGCGTTTTCTGCCGCTCAAGTAGATTTATACTCAAGCGCCAGTTTTCTCAACGCGGACTGGTAGTTTCTCATCGCGAGCGGACGCGAGCATACGTGACCACTTGCAATGAGAAACCTGACCTCCCCGCGTTGAGAATCTTGCCAGGAGGTTTATTTTCCATTCTTGCGATCGGCAACTTGATGTTGCTGATCGCGAACAAGGAAAAAGTCTCGCCGGGATGTCATTCTGCCTGCTTGCGGTCGCCAGACGTTGAGGGCCGCAAGCAAGCAAAAAATGCCCGCTACGCTATGCGCTTTTGCACTGTGGTTCGTGCAATTTATGTAGTGCGTAGATGCGCAAACTACACGAGCGTAGCGTAGTTTTCCTCCCAGGCCTATTTTGTGGTAGAGAAGCAAGCCAAGGCAGATAGTATATACAAGTGAAAGTTCTTGAACAATCAGTGCTTAGCTTAAAATGTGATCATGCAAATTGTTTACAATACTGTAGGCTTTCAAAACAATACTGCACAGCCATTACTGTGGCCAATCAGATTGAATAACATTTGTGTGATGTTTATATTCATAAGTAAAATGTGTTAGTCGTGTGAGCGTCTGTGTGTTTGAGAGACAGAAAGATGCGAGGTAGAGAAATAGAGAGAGACATTTTAGTCATCTCAATTAGGCATAATAAGGATATCCCTGCAGGGCTGGATGCATGAGAGATGTTCTGTCTACCATACTGTGTTGGGCTCTCCTATGGGAGAAAAGCAAACAGAGTTAAGTGATGCTATCTTCACAATTACAAATACATCCATACCGTAGCAATTCTTTAGATGAGATAGAGACATTGAAAAATATAGGGTAAGTAAGGTTGTGCGTTATTTGTCCTTCTAGGTCAGGAGGGCAAATGGCGCTTACATTGGATCCAGAGAAAAAGAGAAAAAACAACGCGTTATTATTGATCCATAAGCAGACCATTTTTGTGGCCAAATCTGTTTTCTTCCCAGAAAAAATCAAGTCCACTAAAAATTAATCTAAGGAACTTAATAAAATTAACTTTATATCTAATCATCCCTCTTCTCAGCATTTTAATACTTCTCAGGCTTTCTGTGATGAATTAGCCATTTTTTCCAGTAGTTAAGGTCGGCACGGATCTTGGGTGCCGGCAATGTAAAAAAAAAACAAAAAAAACGTACCTTATCGCTGCGTCTCTTCATCTCTCCTTCACAGGCTGGAGCAGGAAGCACCCAGGCTCCCCCTACCAATCACAATGCGGCATTGTGCTTGGTCTGAGTGCCGTGATTCGGAGCTCAGACTGGGACTAGAGGCCTGGGCATGTTCTCTAGCCAGTCTGTAATGCAGCCTGCGTGGAGAACATGCAAAGTGCACAAGACTGCACTCCTCTGTCATATAGTTCTTACTAATCTGTAGGATCTACGCATTGTTTGTGCACCATAAACTAAGGAGTTGGTGTCAAGACTGATTTCGGACACCCCCGCAGGATATGTTGGCCTATAGACCAGCTAGCTCATAGTGCCACTGTAAGCCATCCTAACCTACCATGGAGCGAAAGGTTTCTGGCAACCCCTGAACATGACAATCTTGATTCCTCAGGAATTTTGGAAACAGTACAGAACCTTTCGCTTAGTCACTCGTGCTCAATTGTGTTCAGAGAAATATACAGAGAATACACAGTGGGACGTTTTCAATAATATTTATTGAAACAACAATATTATTGCATGAAATACATGCATTGCAATGATTAGGAGATAGAAGCAAATAAAGGAGATTATAAGAACCAACAGATTAAACAGTAGATACATTTCTACCATGGTGCGAAAGCAATGAATATATGCAGGCATATATGTAATGCGGTAATCTAACGTACTCCTATAATGCAAACCCTACTCTAAGGGTCCCTAGAGTGTGTGTAGATGTAGAGCCAAGAATCCCCCCAAGGGACAATCCAACACCATTACCTGATTGGATTGAGTGAAGGACTCTGTCTTGGTCTCGAGTTGCGAAGCAATTGTTTGAAGTTTGAGCGGTTGCACTCCTTCCCTTGTTTGATTATACTAGTGTTCCAATTATGACGGTAAAGTGCGTGCGTTCAGAAACCGTGTCAAGCCCCTTCACGGTTAAGTTGCATAACGAATCTGGTGGGACGCTTTACTCATGTGCCCCTCTGTCGCACAGCCAATGTGGAAATAATTCCTGTATATAGCTTTACTTCAGTAATCAACTTCTTCTGGTTATCTTATTTGATCCAAAGTTTTTTCTCATGTCTTACTTAATCACATCACAGCGGAGACATGGTGTTGTAGTATTGATTTGTTTATTCATCATTTTCAAATGCCAGACGTTGCCATAGGCTTCTACGAGGGCATGTGTAGACAAACATAATTCAACACTTTTTAAATGACGTCAATATTCTCCCAATGCATTTCGAATTTAACAAGTCTTCGTCAGGGGTTTTGACTGAAAATGAAATGAAAGAAACAGATAAGCTGGCTACTCAACGTATTAAGTAATTAAAACTGATAACTTTAAATCAACCCATATCCTCCTAAAATCTATCCTTCAAATAATTAACATCGCATTGCTCTCCCTTCGTGCTCAAAACCCTCCCCTCTCCCGGGTTATCGCTTGATGTTTCGCTTGATGCATGTAATGTGGCATAACTCACTCCCTGCTTAACTAATCCGACTAGAATCTAAACCACCCTTCACATTTACCTTTTTTAAACGCCGCGCTCGGCAGCATGATCTCATTTCACTCCCTCCGTGGCAGGCATTCTAGAAATGTTACCCTTCCACTCACTACGTTTTTAACAAATCCAATTGCACACCTGTGAGCAATGTGGCTACAAGTCTCCACCCCTACTTGTAGTTTATACGTGCCATATGGGGATAAACTCAGTCTCCCATGTTGCCCTGCATCGAGTCAAGAAAGGTGCCCTCCCACAAAATGTAAATAAGAATAAATGAAACAAGAAGAAGTTGATTACTGAAGTAAAGCTATATACAGGAATTATTTCCACATTGGCTGTGCGACAGAGGGGCACATGAGTAAAGCGTCCCACCAGATTCGTTATGCAACTTAACCGTGAAGGGGCTTGACACGGTTTCTGAACGCACGCACTTTACCGTCATAATTGGAACACTAGTATAATCAAACAAGGGAAGGAGTGCAACCGCTCAAACTTCAAACAATTGCTTCGCAACTTATTGCCTCGGAGCCTGCACCCCAAAGATTTAAATTCAAAACTTTCAAAAGGAAACGTCATCGCGGAGACTGAAAAATGACATAAACACGATCACGAACAATACTGGCACATGAACGAGGGGACAGTCGAACCTTGCTACTTGAATAGTTTGTTTTCTGCTAAAAAGATTTTCATGTTCGCAATTGAAGTTCATGTTAATATTGTTTCTATATGCTTTTAATGTGCAGGATGTTTTCATGAGAAGATTTTGTTTCATTTATTCTTATTTACATTTTGTGGGAGGGCACCTTTCTTGACTCGATGCAGGGCAACATGGGAGACTGAGTTTATCCCCATATGGCACGTATAAACTACAAGTAGGGGTGGACACTTGTAGCCACATTGCTCACAGGTGTGCAATTGGATTTGTTAAAAACGTAGTGAGTGGAAGGGTAACATTTCTAGAATGCCTGCCACGGAGGGAGTGAAATTAGATCATGCTGCCGAGCGCGGCGTTTTAAAAAAGGTGAATGTGAAGGGTGGTTTAGATTCTAGTCGGATTAGTTAAGCAGGGAGTGAGTTATGCCACATTACATGCATCAAGCGAAACATCAAGCGATAACCCGGGAGAGGGGAGGGTTTTGAGCACGAAGGGAGAGCAATGCGATGTTAATTATTTGAAGGATAGATTTTAGGAGGATATGGGTTGATTTAAAGTTATCAGTTTTAATTACTTAATACGTTGAGTAGCCAGCTTATCTGTTTCTTTCATTTCATTTTCAGTCAAAACCCCTGACGAAGACTTGTTAAATTCGAAATGCATTGGGAGAATATTGACGTCATTTAAAAAGTGTTGAATTATGTTTGTCTACACATGCCCTCGTAGAAGCCTATGGCAACGTCTGGCATTTGAAAATGATGAATAAACAAATCAATACTACAACACCATGTCTCCGCTGTGATGTGATTAAGTAAGACATGAGAAAAAACTTTGGATCAAATAAGATAACCAGAAGAAGTTGATTACTGAAGTAAAGCTATATACAGGAATTATTTCCACATTGGCTGTGCGACAGAGGGGCACATGAGTAAAGCGTCCCACCAGATTCGTTTTGGTCTCGAGTTGGACACCCCTCACGGATTGTCAGACCGGTGCACGATGATTTCTCAGCAACAATGGACCTTCGGTGTCAGCAGAAGTGCCTCCTCTACCAATCTATTAGGATTCCTATTATTTATAATAAAAAGCAGCCTTTGCGATGTGCACACTACATTAGTGATGTTATGGATGTGTGGATAGCGCTGTAGCCTCGTGGATGAAAATAGGACGACTTTTATACCTAGAGAGTAGAGAGACCTAGTACATGATGTTCAGGGCATCTTGATAATGTTGTGCGAAGCTGGATGTATAAACAAAGTAGTTTCAGAGAAACTAATCCAACATTGTTTTGCATGCAAATGTGTGCAAAAGGTCACAGCTGAAATGTTATTTTCTAGGACAATGTAAGGAATAAGCTGTCTTGGTACATGGGCCTAACTCGGAAATATAACACCTCCTCTGTCCTGCTCTGAGAGCAGAGCAGCCCTGCCCCCCAACCACAGAGCAGAAGGAAAAAATCAAATGATAATAACATTGAGTTATTATAATTTTATTTTAGTTATACTGCTTAAAGGCAGTGGGGCAATGCCTCTCCGCCATTGGCAGAGGAGCCGCCACTGTTCTTTAGTGATAACATTTTGAATATCTGTTGTGAGTTTGATTCTCCTTGTGACCAGTAGATTCTGTCTATGACCTCTTCTCCTTCTCTGCTGAATCATTTGTCAGTGCTGTCTTGCTTTTCTCAAGTTACGGTGCCACAGGTTAAAGAACTCCTGATGTCCATTAAATCTGGCTCTTTCTTAGATTCCCGCTCTCCAAAAATCCTATAACTTGCCCTGGATATAGTTGCAGAACATTTTGTTTTGACCTTTAATAACGTCATAGAGGCACTTAGAGGCGATAACATTTCCTTTTCTATGGAAATAAGCAAGTGTCATTCCATTGCTCAAGAAACTTAACCTTAATCCTGATGATCTTAAAACTCTCACCCTATTTCACTACTGCCTATGCCTGCTAAAATTCTGGAGAAGCGTTTGAACCAGGAATTGATCAAATTTATTAATACTCAGGATCTCCTTAATCCATCCTAGACTGGGTTCAGGAGTGCTCACAGCACAGAGACCGCATTAGAGGTGGTGGCTGCCTGCAATAGAGGTTAGGTCGACCGGGGCGGAGCGTCAGTTCTGGTCATGCATGACCTGTCTGCGGCTTTGGATGCGGTTTCCCTGAATTTATGTGCAATAATTTACGGATCTGGGCATGAAAAGAAAAGCGCTCAGTCTGTTGTATTCTTTCCTAGTGGATACAATGCAAGATATAAGTTGGGGACAGTTTAGGGCTAAAGCGTTTAGTCTCCAGTGTGCGGTGCTGCAGTGCTCCTCACTTAGACCTATCCTTTGAAGGACTGGGTTCTTTAAGACCCAGCGGTGCCAGGGGACAACACCTGAAACCTTCGTGGGTAACCTGCTCCGGCGTACGAATGACAGAGACACGGGACACTTCCTTCGGCGTCAAAGATTCAAGGTTTATTTGCTGCAGGGAAACACAGAGATCACGGAAGTACAACGAGTGTAGTTCAGGGAGACTGCTTCAAATTGGTTCTGTGGATCGCTCCTTTTATACACAATTTTCCCATAAGTTTGCAGAGCAGACAAAGGTTTACAACCCGGTTCCCACAATTATCCCCGAGAGGGGTCGCTTTGGTCACTTTGATACTCATCAGGTCCGGAGCATAAGTGCGGAAACATTTGGCGGTTCCCAACTGTAAAAACCCATCTTCCCACCATTAGTACATTCCAATCAGCAGTAAAACAGATCGAAATAGGAACAGGGACAGGTGTAGAGGAAGATGGAAAACAGTGGGGAGATTGGAAAGGGTGTAAAAGGGGAGGTATCGGGAAACACGAGCTACAGGCATCAAAGGGACGTGCCTAATGAGATGCACGGCTGAGACAATAACCGGCACGGCGAGATGAGCCTCGAGCGGGGCCATCTGCCTTACAGTATCATCCCCCTCATCATAAAGACACTTACAAAGGACATGTGTCTTCCGCAAATATCTTGGGAGTCCCAGGTCGCGAAGCGGACAACGTCCGTTCGCTGGCTACTTGAGGGCAAGAGACAAAATGGATGCCGTATCTAAGATGGAACCCGTGGGTACAGATGAAAAACCCACGTAGCAAACGAACGGTTTAAGTTAGCACAGCGAAACTGCGCACACTTGCTAAACTCGTCATTTGCGGTTCGTAGATACCAGACTCGACTATATTCGTGCGAGTCGAAAACACCACTTACAATTGCCACGGAACCTCAGACGCTCCTTTTGCCCTCATGTAGGCAAGCACTAGTCGGAATCATACTCGATATTCATCAGACCATCTAGATGTTGCTGCAACATAGCTCTGTCCAACCGAGTTCCATTGGTAACAGGCGGCTGTCTCATACACGTTGTAGCGCAGAGGCCACATAAGGCAGGACCGCACTGCACACAAAGGCAACACGTGAACAGAAACGCCACAACGACTCCGATGATCATCAGAATCTTCCAACACCAAGTCGACATCAGGCCCCAAAACCACCCAAGTAGCGTCCAATCCCCTACATCCACGTGTATGGATTCGGAGATCTTATGCAACTTCGAGATGGCTTGATAAACAGTCGGAGCGTTATCAGGAATGAAAATACAGCAGCTCGAATGGATCACCTTACATACCCCACCACGATCTGCTAAGATTACGTCTAAAACCATACGGTTTTGTAACGTCATAAGTCTATCCGCCTGAAGTTCTGTGGTGATATTACCAAGGGCACTGGCAGTAATATTAGCTGTCGATTCTACCACTCGAGTCAACTGTCTCAGGTTCCTACTATTAACCATAGGCCCCCAAAACGGGAGGAAACCCTTGAAAAAGTCTCCTGCCTCTTGACCGGCAGTATCCTCTTCGCTAATTACGCCTCTCACAACTCTAGTCTTGTGGTAATCTGCATCTACAGTAAACGTCGGAGGCAACAAGTTTGCGATAAAACATGAGCCCATGAAGTCAGAGGGCAACCATGCATACGCACGATCATGACAGATAAAGTATGTACCCTTGGCAGCCAGAAACACAGGGGACGAGACCATCGGCAGAATGTAATTTTCAGTGCAAGCACTCTCTCCAAGTCGGGCTTTCGATCTTCGGCCACGACCTATTAGACAAAAATTACCAATGTGGGGTACGACCCATATCGGAGGCGAGCTTTTAAGTTGTTTTTCACCAGTGAACACACTATACTCGCCTCTACTCAGGACCCTGTAGGCTTGTACCTCTTCTTCTGGAATAAGCGAGGGATCATAGATATCGCTATCTAAGTCTTCAATCGCTATAGACAAAGGTTTTTGATACGAGCTAGGACCAGAGTAGGGGGAGCGTGGTTCTCGAATGGGGTGGAAGCCTAGTGCGCTTCGAAACATTGTTTGAAATGCTCGAGCAGACCCTTGGGAACTATACGGTAACACCAGATATGGAATTCCCTTATCCGTAGTGTGTGGCATCAACCCACACACCCAGCAATTAGTAGTGTTAACCACTAACTGATGCTGATGAAGGAGCTGAATAAAGGAATTATTGCGGAATTCTGCACGTCTAGCCTGCTCGTGTTCAGGTAAGATATGGAAAGAATGAGGAGAAGCAGTGGAGGTGAATTTAGGGTCAGGGTTAGGAGTAGGTATGGCAGAAGGTAAGAAATAAGACATCGTGTAATACACCCCACCCGCCAATAATGCAGAAACAGTCAAAAACAATACGAATATTTGGAACATAAAACATTTGGTACGACTAAGTTGTTGCAACTTGAACCTTTTCGCCTGAGCTTCTTCCAAGTCCATCAGCTTCGAAAATGCCATCCCCTACGACCGTCCGCAACGTTTCTTGACGCACTTCGTTCTGTGTAGCAGTAGTCAATCCCTAGGAGTTCCCAGGAACCGACGGTCTTTAACCTAGTGTCAAGACCTACTAACCAGAAGGAAGTACACGCGCGGCCCTACGGCCTTTATTCACAATTATGTGTATGCAAAGTGTCTCTCAGCTGTGGAAGCAAAAATATGAGGAACGAAACTCAATATATATATATACAAAAATAATTACAATGATACGAGTGTTCAAACTGATCGTGGAAAACGGGATAGTGCAATTGTCAAGGGACAAAACAGGATCTTTTATTAGTCTTAGGTGCTGGATCGCAAAAAGTATCGGGTTTTCCCAGGACGTGTCTGCTCGTCGAACAAAGGATCCGTTGAAGAGACAGCGTTCTGTTGATCAGTTGAATGTTCTGGTCTTGAGTCTTTTGATGACAAATGTTTAACAGTGTCTTTCTGCTGCACTGAGGATTCTCCGACAGGTTGTGCGTCGCTGAAAGGTACAAACGCCGGCAATCCTTCGGTTTCAGTTGATGCAATGCCTCTCCTCACCCACGAGTCTGCCGGCAACGGAATAGGGACCTTTTTGGTATGGGTGGCATGCACCCAGTTTTTCCGCCCCTCTAGACGAACAGCAGTTCTCGTGGCAAGGAGGACCTGGTAGGGTCCTGTGAACCTTGGCTCCAAGTTCTTCTTGCGCGAAAAATTGCGCGTCACCACCCAATCTCCGGGCTGGAGCTGGTGGCCTGGACCCTCCGTCTGCGTCGGCAATGCTTCGTAAACCTGTTGGTGAATTAACCTCAGTTTAGCAGTCAAGTCATGAAGATAATCGATCAACATTGGATACTCAAGATCACAGAACACACCCGGTCTAGGGACCCCCCAAACATTTGCAGGACGACCGAACACTATTTCATAGGGACTGAGCCCTACTCGGGAGTGTACAGTTGCCCTCGTTGACAATAATGCTAAGGGTAAAGCGTCAGGCCACGAGAGACCAGTCGTAGCCTGAATCTTTGCTAACTTTAGTTTAAGGGTGCCGTTATACCCTTCAACCAAACCAGCTGACTGGGGATGATTGGCGCTATGGAATTTCTGATTAATTCCAAGGCCCTTACACACACTCTTCATCACACTCCCCACAAACTCACTTCCGTTATCAGACCACACAACTCTAGGCATTCCGTACCGAGGAAAGTATTCCTTCAGTAGGATTTTCGCAGTTGACAAAGCAGTGTTATCCTTAAGAGGGTAGGCTTCAATCCATCGGGAGAATGCGCAAACCACAACTAAAACGTACTTCAGGTTATTGCATCGCTCCATATGGATGAAGTCTAATTGGATCACCTCAAAGGGACATGAAGGGGGAGCAAAACTACCAGGAGGAGTTGGGGTTCCCTTACCAGGATTGTACAACATACATACCATACAGTTCTTAACCAATCGTTCAGCACATTTTGTGATACCATCATTCTTCCACACAGGAGACAACAACTTACAGATACCTTTCGCGCTAATATGTGCTAACCCATGTGCCATTGTCACAACAGCCAGCACATACGCATCAGGCAACATCCATCTTTTCTGATCCGATAAGTCAATCCAACAACCATTCGCATCCAACTTTCCCTTACTTTCTTTCCACTTCGCCTTTTCAGTCTCGGTGGCCTCATTCTGAATTGCTTTCACACTCTCGATAGTGTCCTCACACATGCTCGATTCTGTAGGCCACCTAACCGAACTCGTCACATACATTCGAGTGCTAAGGTTCCGGGCAGTCTCCTTAGCAGTCTCATCCGCAAACGCATTACCACGACCAACATCATCCGTCACCTTACGATGCGCACTACATTTAACAATCGCCACTTGCTTAGGCAACGTAAGTGCATCCAAAAGATCATTCACAAGCTGGCCATGCTGAATCTTCGCACCATGCGATGTCAGAAAACCTCTCTCTCTCCACAATCGTCCAAAGCTATGTGCGACGCCAAAAGCATATTGGCTGTCGGTAAACACATTCACACGTTTCCCTTTCGCTAACACACACGCTCTAGTGAGAGCGATCAATTCTGCAGCTTGGGCAGAATTCTGATTTAATCTTGCAGTCTCAACAACAGTATTCAATGTTACAACAGCATATGCAGTAGTCACATCACCATTCGACAATTTAAAACATGAACCATCCACATACAGCGTTCCATCTGGGTCTTCCAAAGGAGTGTTTTTAAGGTCCACTCGACCTTTTGTTTCCTCTTCCGTTCTCAAATAACAGTCGTGTTCTGTTATTTCATCTGACTCTGAACTAATTGGTAACAAAGTCGCCGGATTCAGAACATTATATGGTTTTATCTAAATATGGCTTGCCAGCAGCGTCAGCTCGTACCCAGACAATCTCGCACTCGTCAAGTGCTGGGTTTTCGTACGATTTAAAAGAGTGTCGACTGCATGCGGAACCATCACCGTAAGCATATTATCCATGACCAATCCTGCTGATTGTCGGATGGACACCGCAGCTGCCGCTGTTGCTCTCAAACAACTCGGCAATGCTCTAGCTACCGGGTCCAAGGTCGAGGAAAAATATGCACATGGACGTTGCTTACCACCAAAAGGTTGCGTTAAGACACTCAAAGCACAACCTTCCCTCTCGTGAACATATAATGTGAACGGCTTGCTATAGTCAGGGGTACCTAACACAGGAGCCGAACACAATGAATCACGTAATTCAGAAAAACTTTTCTGACATTCTTCCGTCCATGGTAAAGGAGTTGAAACATCCTTGCACGTAAGAGCCACCAATGGTTTCGCTAGCAATGAAAAATTTGGAATCCATTGCCTGCAGTACGACGTGATACCTAGAAAGGCACGCACATCTCTTTGGGTTGTTGGCACAGCCATTCGCGCAATTGCTGCAATTCTCTCAGGGGTCAACCGCCTTCCCTCCTTTGACAATAAGTGACCTAAGTAGGTTACTTCTTGACAACAATATTGGAGTTTAGAAGGTGACACCTTGTGATTTAACACGCAGAGATGTTGCAGCAACGACACCGTAGCAGTTTTGCAAATGTCCTGAGTATCTGCAGCCACCAATAAGTCGTCGACATATTGGATTAAGGCCGCACCAGCCGGCAACCTAAACGCATCCAGTTGACCCTTCAAGGCTTGACTGTAAATCGATGGACTTTCACAGTAGCCCTGAGGAGCGCGTTTGAACCGGAAGCTGCGTCCACCAAGAGAGAAACCGAAAAGGTCTCTGCTCTCTTCTGCAATGGGAATGCTGAAGAACGCATTCTTCAAATCAATCACCGAAAACCAAGATGCAGAAGCTGGAATCAGAGTCAGTAGTGCCGTGATGTCAGGCACAACGGGGAACTGAGGAATCACAATTTTATTCACCTCCCGTAAATCGATAACAAAACGATAAACAGGTGGTTTCGAAGGATCAGTACGTTTTAGAATAGGCAGTACAGGGCTGTTGCACACGTTTCCCCGTGTTTCCTCAACAACGTCTTTCTCGATCAAATCATAGATGATCGCTAACAATGCTCGTTCACCATCAAGAGAGATACGATACTGGGGAATACGTGGCAACCGCACATTAGATTTCAACTGAACAACATAAGGGGAGATGTCGAGCAGGCCCACGTCGTTGGGACCTGTTGCCCACAAAGATGCAGGAAGAGAACTCAATTCCGGTGGAAGCTTATCGAGAGACAAGTACATAGGAGAGACAACCCTCTCTCCCAACGTAAGCTTTACACCCGCAGGGGAACAATACAAAGTTGCATACAAACGTTTAAGCAAATCCAGACCCAAAAGATTTTCACCACAGCCCGTGGTCAAAATCAACGGAGCTTCTAGCTCACGAGGCCCAATTGTAAGGGGCAGAGGGCGCGAAACTGGATTGCTAACGGGGGCGCCAGAGAATCCAACGGAAACATTTGTTAAGCCAGACAAAGGTGCGCCAGGGAGTTTTGAATGCTTTATGGAACTTTTCGCTGCACCAGTGTCCAACAGAAAAGGCTCAACGACGCCCGATGTAGCAACCGCGACGTAAGGCCCTCTCTGATCAACCGGAACTGATACCACTCCCTCTCCTTGTCCATGGCTGTCCTAGTAATTACTGTCGTCAGTTCCCTGATCGACGTAATAATCGTCTACATTGTACTGCGCAGATCGTCCTTGCGATGATCCACGTTGATCAAAACAATTATCGGAATTTGATGAGTTATCTGAACGGTCATTTTGAGCACCACGACCTCTACCACGTGACGTTTGCTGTGAACCACCACAACCTCCTCTAGATGAATTACCACTATTACGGTCGTTTAGAACAGGACAATTGAATTTGATATGACCCTCCTGTCTACAATAGGCACATTGATTGTACCCCAATGAAGATCTTTGGGAAGAGGAGTCATTACGAGTTTGTGATCGGTTCGATTGCGACTGCGATCTATTCTGTTGCGAAGCATTCTGATTCGAACGTGGAGGATAGGCCTGCTGTAACAACACTTTAGTTTTGAGTTCTTTCGTCTTTTTATCAGCACGGTCGTTCTCTTCTTTCTCTCTATTCTCATAATATTGTGCTGTGGCCAGTATCTGAGCCGAGGTAGAAACGGCCCACGCACTTTCTGAATTCTTCAATTTATTTCTCAAATCGGGCAATAAGTTTGAAACAAATTTGTCTACGAACAACCGCTGACCACCCTCATTGCTCATATCCTGACCACTGTGATCGATGAATGCCTCCTCAAATCTCGTAAAGAAGTCAGAGACACTCTCGTCCTTTTTCTGTTTGCAAGCTGACAATTTGTCCCAATTCACCCTCATAGCTGGCATAAGAGTTTTCATGAGCGTTATTATTCTTTGAGGAAGAGCAGCAATCAACTGCTCGGGTTTAGCACCACCAGTTTGCAAACCATCCGCCGCTACAAGGGCAGCCCAATCACCGCCTAATTCATTCGGATGATTTTCCTGCCGAATCTTAGCCCATACCGGTTGCGGTACAACATTGCCGAACAGCATGTCGATATCGGCAAGATTCATTATCGTAGCGTCTACGAGCTGCGATAATTCCTTGTAATACCCCGCAGGATTTTTGCGAGGGTCAGGCAAGGATTGTTTCACCTGCAACACTTCTGATCGTTTCCATGGGAGATGTATCCATACTCTCTGGAAATGTGGCAAGATCGGAGGTTGAGCATTAGCGTCGCCTGGCATCCACACTGGTGGAACTTCTCGCATGGGGAACTGACCAGACTCATCTGGCTGTCTTTCAACATCTTCAACAAACAAGGCTTGAGGTATAGGAGTGGGACGGAAAGATAACAACCGTTCAACCGCACGTCGAACGTTGGTATCCACTATCAGTCCAGTCGAGAACTGAAGCTGTAGGTCAGACAAGGCGGTCAGCACCTCGTCAGGTGCATCAGCCGATATCTGATCGCGAAGGACCTTACACATTTCTTCGAACACAAATCTTTGTGTTGGTATATTGAATTGACAAAACGTATCGAGTACAGTACGTGGTGGATTTCTAAGGGGATGCGTCATCCAACCCATCGCCATATTATATAGCGAAGCGCGTTCCCTGTTACCGGGAAGCTGACTACGTCTCTGAGGACCATCTGAACCAGCGGACCCAAGAACAGGTCCGAGAGAATGAAAGAAGCTAGCCGCAAGAGGAGAAGTACGGCTACGAGTAGAGGGAGAAGCATAGGACACAGGACTAACAAGCGAAGGAGTAGAGACAGAAGCAACAGCAGGAGTTAACAGAGCAGGAGCAGTAGCGGGAGCAGGAGTATGTGGAAGCGGAGGAGCAGTAGGAATAGCAGTAGGCAAGGGAGCGGGAAAAATCGGAAGAACGGATGCAGGTTGAGGAGCAGGTACAGGAACAGGCACAGGGGGAGCCACAGGAACTGCGGTACCCTGTACGTACGGAGGTGGCGACTTCATAAGATAAGACATTAAGGGATCCTCAACTGCGTCTTCCTTCTTTTCCGACTCAGTAGGCAAAGCAGGATAGCATATCTATAGTCATACGCTGTAATCTATCAAACACTTCCTTTTCCTTAACCTCCTTATCACGCTGAAATTGCTCTGCTTTCTTTACAATGGTAGCAACACAATCTCTGATTTCGTTTAGTCTGTCTGATTTCTTTCTGTCGGGCTTCTTTACGCCACAACCGAAAGGCATCAAACATGGCCGGCCTTGACTTTTTCTCGAACAATTTAGCCTCTAGGTTATCTAAGATCGGGGTCTCAAAGCTACCATGAGGGGGCCAACTAAGGACACCGTCCTTCTTAGTATAGCGAATCCAATAATCATTAAAAGTAATCGGGCCTAGCCCATGTTTACTGTACAGTTCATAAGTCGGAGTTCCAACCGGAGGTATCGGACACGAGTCCTCCAGTCGGGAATCCGTACCACAACGTCTGAAACAACTAAACAAAGTACTGCGACCAGGCATCTTGCACACTAGCCGAGTTTCACAAACTTCAAGGGTTACGGGATTTACCAAGTCCCAGCAAAGAACAAAAACCCTCGGTTTTTGGCGGCTGCAGTCGTCAAACAACACAACAAAGTACCAAGAACTACAAATGCAATGGAACCATGCAACCACTAAGCAACCACAACCAAGAACTCTGGGAGCGACCCACAAATACTTAACTCAAAGATCAATGGCGTCACCAGGAAGGCCCGTCAATCGTCTCGCTCTACCAAGGTCTACGCCAGGCGCCAAAACAGGTCTACAGTCAGGGCAGCAGTCCGTCGCAGCCGTCAGGAGGCGGGAATCTTCGCGGGAAAAGTCTTCGGGCCACTTGTTTCGACAACAGGATCGATGAAGCGGAGTGCACCTTCCCTCGGAGATTTCACACGAAGTTCCTCACGATCGTCGGGCTTGGACCGGTACCACTGATGCAGCCCCACGTTGGGCGCCAACTGAAGGACTGGGTTCTTTAAGACCCAGCGGTGCCAGGGGACAACACCTGAAACCTTCGTGGGTAACCTGCTCCGGCGTACGAATGACAGAGACACGGGACACTTCCTTCGGCGTCAAAGATTCAAGGTTTATTTGCTGCAGGGAAACACAGAGATCACGGAAGTACAACGAGTGTAGTTCAGGGAGACTGCTTCAAATTGGTTCTGTGGATCGCTCCTTTTATACACAATTTTCCCATAAGTTTGCATAGCAGACAAAGGTTTACAACCCGGTTCCCACAATTATCCCCGAGAGGGGTCGCTTTGGTCACTTTGATACTCATCAGGTCCGGAGCATAAGTGCGGAAACATTTGGCGGTTCCCAACTGTAAAAACCCATCTTCCCACCATTAGTACATTCCAATCAGCAGTAAAACAGATCGAAATAGGAACAGGGACAGGTGTAGAGGAAGATGGAAAACAGTGGGGAGATTGGAAAGGGTGTAAAAGGGGAGGTATCGGGAAACACGAGCTACAGGCATCAAAGGGACGTGCCTAATGAGATGCACGGCTGAGACAATAACCGGCACGGCGAGATGAGCCTCGAGCGGGGCCATCTGCCTTACAGTATCATCCCCCTCATCATAAAGACACTTACAAAGGACATGTGTCTTCCGCAAATATCTTGGGAGTCCCAGGTCGCGAAGCGGACAACGTCCGTTCGCTGGCTACTTGAGGGCAAGAGACAAAATGGATGCCGTATCTAAGATGGAACCCGTGGGTACAGATGAAAAACCCACGTAGCAAACGAACGGTTTAAGTTAGCACAGCGAAACTGCGCACACTTGCTAAACTCGTCATTTGCGGTTCGTAGATACCAGACTCGACTATATTCGTGCGAGTCGAAAACACCACTTACAATTGCCACGGAACCTCACCTTTTTAACCTAGACCACAAGGAGTTTATATACCATAACTCTAAAATGGCTGCCCCCATTTGTAAATATCTTGACATTTCTGTGGCTTTATGAGAAGTGTAGTTTCATGGATTACACAAGGTGCCTTGTGAAGTGCAATCTTCAATGACGCAAAACCGTTCTCCAGGAGGTGCTAATGCTCCATGAATACTGCCAGTCTTACCTTCGTTTAAGTGCGCACAGGACCTGCAAGTTCAGAGTATTGCCCTCACATTTCTGCTCATTGCGGAAAGGTAAATGCAAGCCACAGTTCATGACATTGCCCCCTAAAGATAGCTGTATATGCAGTTAAGCTCCTGGTTTAGCAGGATTCTTGGAATAAAATTGATGCAACAAATGTGGAACATGTAAATTGGAGAACAGATCCCATGTTCTTTCTTTAGGGCTCAACCCTTTCCAATCTACCAGATACTGCAATTGTTTTCTAACAATTTGTGCATCTAGAAGTTCTTCATATTCTTTTTTAGCATTTAACTGAATCAGCGCAAGATTTGGAGCAAGATTTGTTTCAGTAGAATAAGGTTTCTACAAAAATATGTGGAATACAGGATGAATTTTCTTGGACTGGGGCAATTTTATCTATATTGGAATTGGATTTACAAACTGTTCAAGAGGAAATAGAAAAATTCACTGGTTGTAATATACAATATTCTTACAAATGTAGATTCCTAATGAGGATTAACACGTTCACACTCACTCTCTTTTAGATGCTTTGGTTAATTTACAATTAGCATATGCATAGAAGTGTATCTTGCTGGAGTCAACGCTAGCTTTATCTCTGACTTAGGGACACACGCACATTGGATTGTGTTATGTGTGCGCAGCTGAATGCAGGGAAGAAAGGTATTGTGTGACGCGTGCACTGCCATCTGCAGGAAGAACGTTATTTGCCATCTCAGCTACTGGGTGATTGGTAAATTGGCAATAACAGAACGTGATTGGCTGCCTAAGGCGCTGATCACCCGAGCACGTTGCTTGGTGATTTGGAGGATGTAAGGTAAGCGCAGTGCGTGTTATCCGGCAAAAAGACGCAAGTCAATCAATCAATCAATCACAGCATTTGTAAAGCGCGCTACTCACCCGGAAGGGTCTCAAGGCGCTGGGGGAAGGGGTGTGTTACTGCTAGAACAGCCAGGTCTTGAGCTGCTTTCTGAAGGAGAGATGGTCCTGGGTTCGCCGAAGGTGGGTGGGGAGGGAGTTCCAGGTCCTGGCTGCCAGGTAGGAGAAGGATCTTCCTCCGGCGGTGGCTCTGTGGATGCGTGGTACGGTGTTGAGGGCGTGGCTGGTCGATCGTAGCTGGCGGGTGGGCGTGTAGAAGGTCATGCGGTTGTTGAGGTACTTGGGGCCCAGGTCGTGGAGAGCCTTGTGTGCGTGGGTGAGGAGCCTGAACGTGATTCTCTTGCTGACGGGGAGCCAATGCAGGTCTCTCAGGTGTCCGGTGATGTGGCTGTGTCGAGGGATGTCCAGGATGAGTCGTGCGGAGGCGTTCTGGATGCGTTGGAGTCTTTTTTGAAGTTTGGCTGTGGTTCCGGCGTAGAGGGTATTCCCGTAGTCCAGTCGGCTGGTGACGAGAGCCTGGGTGACGGTCTTCCTGGTTTCAGTGGGGATCCATCTGAAGATCTTGCGGAGCATGCGCAGGGTGTTGAAGCACAAAGATGAGACGATGTTGACTTGTCTGGTCATCGACAGGGAGGAGTCCAGGATGAAGCCCAGGTTGCATGCGTGGTCCGTTGGCTTGGGAGCGGTGCCCAGGGCCGGGGGCCACCAGGAGTCGTCCCAGGCGGAGGGTGATGATCCCAGGATGAGGACTTCCGTCTTGTCTGAGTTCAGTTTAAGGCGGCTGTTCTTCATCCAGTCGGCGACGTCTTTCATCCCTTCGTGTAGGTTGACTCTGGCGGTGGTGGGGTCGTTGGTGAGGGAGAGGATCAGCTGGGTGTCATCGGCGTAGGAGATGATGTTGAGGTCGTGTTGGCGTGCGATGGCTGCGAGGAGGCTCATGTAGACGTTGAAGAGGGTTGGACTGAGTGAAGTTCCTTGTGGTACGCCGCAGATGACTTCGGTGGCCTCGGATCTGAACGGGGTAGGCAGACTCTCTGGGTTCTTCCAGCGAGGAACGAGATGATCCACTCCAGTGCTTTCTCTCGGATTCCGATGTTGCTGAGGCGCTTCACTAGGGTGCGGTGGCAGACAGTGTCAAACACGGCAGAGAGGTCTAAGAGGATGAGGGCCGCTGTTTCCCCGTTGTCGATCAGGGTTCTGATGTCGTCAGTGGCTGCGATTAGGGCAGCTCGGTGCTGTGGTTGGCCCGAAACCCGGACTGTGAGTGGTCGAGGGATCCGTTCGTCTCGAGGAAGGCGACAAGCTGTCTGTTGACGGTCTTCTCGATGACTTTGGCCGAAAAAGGAAGGAGCAAGATGGGACGGTAGTTCTTGAGGAGAAGTGTGCTGCGTAACAAATTGGGAGCGCAAGCACACGTCTGTCACTGAAATTTTATATAGATTTCCACAAAACAAGCTGTGGAGTTCTAAGAAGCTGAAATGCAATGTTTTGAGGTTGCCTGCGGATTGAGTATTGGGGAATCTGATGACAGTGGTGGATCCTGGACACAAAGAGACATGATCTCAGATGGTGAAGATTTCACTCAGCATATATAAATTAGTGTGGATTAAATTCTTTTTTTTTTTAAATAACACCCCAATTGTCCATATGATTCACATGATTTTCTCTTCGCTCTTCTCTTCGCTTTTTTTTTTAAAAACCCACGGCTTTCTCTACCTTTCTCCTGTCCCTTCTCTCCCCTTGTTCATCTCCCGGGGGTACCGACGAGTGCATTCCTTTTCACTCAACGTGGTCCAGTAATTCCCCCTTATGTGACCCACACTTCCAATTCCTGCACTGTCTCCGAACATGGCACAGACCTGATCCCATCTTGTTCAGCCTCCAGACTCATCCTGGAATTCCCCCCTCAATCCCCTCCTTGCTTCGTTCCGGAGGCTAGCCCGTTCATCCCCCAGAGTTCAAACGTACTTACTGGACCCACTTCTTCAAGTTATGAATCCGTTTTTTCTTCGACATTCCCTTATCTTCCATCCAGGGTGGCCTCCCCTAAACACCCTTTCCACGCCCCCTCCATCTTCAGCCGCGGTCCTGTTTCACTTGGCTTTCGCAATCTGGTTGCCACCATACCTACCTCTGGATTCCTTGCTATAACCTTTGCAGGCGTTTACTGGCATGTGCACACGCCTCTGTCGTTGCACATGCCCTGTTTTGGACGCCGTAAGCTTTACCTGCCAGATCTTGCTACTTATTATTTTTAATTCGCTGATTGAACCTCAAGATCCGTTCTGGACTCCGTTCATCAGCCTCTCTGTACAGCATACTAAAGACCTTCATTCCCCTCTAGATCTGACCCAGACGCCAATGAACCGCAATCCTTGACTGACATAACCCACCCACAAGGATCACCTGCTACCATCAAAAAGGTAGCAGAAGCACTTTTACTCCATCTTCATCTTGCCACTTCCCCTTTCTTATTCTTTCCCCTTGTATTCCTCTATACTGCACTGACCGATTCGCTGTAACCCGGTCCTGATGATGACCTGAATTCTTACAGGTTGAAACACCGTCAACCACTCAGCGCATCCTTGGGCGTGTTCAGTTTAACATGTTAGGAATTATTTATACTCTGTTTTGTAACTATTCCCCAAAATATTCATTTTTGTGCCTTTTTTTGCTGAAACTTCACTTTATTTCATGTGTCACCTGTGCCATTCACTTTCTACACAAGCACGTTTGTGTACACCAATGTTTGGGTTACATTTGCATAAAATGTAATTTAGTGCTGATTTATCTACAACTGTTTCAATACAGACCAATTTACTTGTTCCACCTTATTGTGGTCTACCTTTCTCTCCTTTGCGCTACAATTGATTTGTTTTCTTTATGTATTTGTCTGCTAAATGATTACCTTTTGAGACATTGTTGCATTGTGAAATATATCTACCCGGGTCTCGACTGGGTATAAGGGTTAACTCCTGTTTCATTTTCATGTTGCTTTTTAATTAAAGCAATATTTTTAAAATGCAGCCCGTTTTCCTTAAACGGGCAACATTTAAAAAATACAAATGAAACGTTTCTGTTTCATTTTTTAAGAGTAGGCAGTGGTCAGTGGGACCACTGCCTACTCTTAATAAATATTTTCGCTACCAGTCACAAAGGGGAAGGGGTCCTCTGTTTCGAGTGGCTTACCACCTTTTTGAAATGGGTTATAAACTGCGAGTGTTTTGAGACTGCAATGATAGTCGCAAAACAATCGTACATTGAAGTGCGAGTCGCTATTAGAAAGGGACGCCCTTGGCACGCCCCTTCCTAACAGCAAGTCGCAAACCCTAAAATAGGGTTTGTACATAGTTCAGACATATTTTGCGGTCACAAACAGGCAGATTTCTAGTTTGCGACCGCAAAAAACAGTTGTACAACTGGCCCTTAGTCTGTTATTCTTATTTGTCATTTGAGATGTCATCAGTGATGTCTTGAGTAATGTCACTGACCATGTCATGTGTGATGTAATATGTGAGGTCATAAGCAGTGCATTGCGGGGGTGTAAGTTCTAGTTAGCCCAGCTAACTGTAACTGCTGAATTTCTCTGGTTTTTTACGAGCAAAATCTGAGCCTAACAATAACATCCCTGCAACCTTTGTTTTTTTCAGTGAATTTACAAGTTTTTTTTTATTGTTTCCTAACTATAATGTTCCTGTAGCCATTAATATTTTCAGTGAATTTCTACATTTAAAAACAATTCTATTTCCTAAGTATAACGTCCCTGTAACTTTTGTTTTTTTTCTGTGAATTTCTACATTTTTTTAAAATTCTATTTGCATACTATAAAGTCCCTGTAATTCATAGTTTTCTTCAGTGAATTTCAACTATTTTATACATTTTAATTTCAAAGTGTAACCTGTTGAGATTTATTTTTTGGCAAATGAGTATTGTATCTGAATGAATCCTGCTTGTATATTTTTTGAGGAGCACCCCACTGTTTTGTACAACATGCCTATCCAACTGGAGTACTTTCACATGTCTAATTAGTAAGTATTACCCAAATGGCTTAATGTATAGTGTAAGTCCTACACTATATTAGTGTAAACAGCACTAAGGAAATGTGTTGAATGGCCTTGTTCGTTTCTAAGTTTAGCGCTGTGTGTGTTCCTTCAGTGTCTTCAACAGATAACTGTACAAAGTCATACTGGAATGAAAACACACTTGTTGATTTTTACTTTGTAGAAGTAAGTGCTTGTGTGTGTGTTGTAGGTGTGACTGTATTTCCAGGTATGAACAACTCCATTCCAAAATGTTTGGGAAACGTGATGGATGGGCCTTTTAGTAAAGTTTTAATTATTAACTGTCTTACTGTATTAATAACTGTGATTTTTTCCCCCATACTATTTATATCATCGTAACATCTTCGCAATTCATGCAGTGGCGCCGCAAAGAGCCCGTATTTTCGCAAAAGTCTGAAACACATATATAGACGTATATATATATATATATATATATATATATATTTTTTTTTTTTTCTCAAGAATCTTTTTATTAAACATAAAGAAAAAAAACAATCTTCAGATCATCATCAATTACATTGTGGCAGTACAGGATGAACACTATCACAGGCATCCCAGAACATGACGAGTGTCTTTGGCACATACTAGCTGGTATTATCCGTACAATCTATGAATATAGGAACCTCTCGTCTCTTTGACAATTACTAGAGCACCCCCTGTGAAACTGTCCATGGACCTCGATATTGCACCCACGCCCCCCATATCTTTTCTGCTTTACGTGGGCCGTCCCGGCTCTAATATATCTCCCGCTCTGCATCCTGACATCAATCCATATCTTTCTTCCAGGCTTCCAGTGTAAGGGTCATCGTCGCCCCCCATGCCTGGGCGATGTTTCTCTTGGCCATCCCCCCTACTAAGGCCAGCCAAGTCTTGGCCTATTGTGGCCACGTCATCTCTCATGTTACTCCCAGGATATGCCACCTTGGATCTAGTGGGACACTCTCTCCCACCACCTCTGTCATCACGCTAGTAATACAATCCCAGTATCCTTAGATTTTGGGGCAGGACCATAGAATATGAAAAAAGGACCCAGACTCCCCACGTCCCCAAACACACTCATCCGTCGTACAGCTACCAATGCGTACGTGGATCATGCAAGAGGCATACGATCTAGGGAGAATACGAAGCTGGACAAGCCTAAAGCATGCCCGAATGGCGATTTCTCTAGGGCTCTGTAAGGCCTTGGCCCAGTCATTGTCCTCAGGTAAGCCCACGTCCGATTCCCATGCATCTTGCAGAGGTCCCAAGCAGTCTGGGGAGTTATTTACAAGCTTCGTGAGAGATATTGCTTTATCAATCATGGGGTCTAGGAGGAGGTGGTCCTCAAGTGGCGAATCCTCTAGTAACAGAGTGCCATCCTTCAGGTGACAGTGAAGAGCATGTCGTAGCTGTCAGTATCTGAGGAATTCCACCCCTCCCATTTGAAACCCCTCCCTCAAGGTATCGAAATCTATCATCTTGCCTCTTTTCCATACATCCCCCAATAGATCGATCCCAATAAGACCCCATTGCCGGAATCCCTTTAGTCGTTTCAGTTCACTCAAACAGTCTCCATCCCATAGAGGGGTCTGCTCCATGAGCTTGGCCTCCCACCCTGTCATTTTATTTGGCTTATGCCATACGTCAACAACTGTACAGGTGTGCACCGAGAGGAGTGGATTGCCTCTTCGTTTTCTGTACAGCTCCATCCGATAGTTACCACTGCTCATTGCTAGCCGGTCCATTCTGTATGCCGGTTCCTCAAGTGGGAAGAAGACCCATCCCTTAATATTTACAAGTTGGGAGGCCCAGTGTGGAATTTTAGTTTGCGATCTGAACATCATCTGCGCCAGCTTGTCACCTATGTACTACGTGCATGGCAGCCATTTTAGATATCATGGTCTCCCTGTCCACGAGCGATCGCCAGCGCGCCCCTCTGACCCAGCAAGCATCCTCCGCGCACCCTGGCTCCCCCTCCCTCCTCCTTATGAGCATGACCCTTCTGCATGACCCTGTCCTTGGGAGTCACGCCAGCGCCTGACCAACACCTCCTCTCCTCCCATGAATGCCCCTCTGTTGATAAACCTCCCCTCTGCACTGGATTGTCCACGCAGCATGAATACCACTCCATTGATGGCCCCTCACCCCGTGTCCGACTGTCCACACAGGTCCGAGGCCATTGCCTAAGCCGGGAGATATCATTTACTGCCCCTTATTGTATGAGGTCGCTCTCCTTCAAAGGACCCTCTATTGATCCAGGCCTCCCCACCCCCTGTGATATGATCAGGCGCACACATCCTAAGACTCGACGGAACACTCAGCTGCGTGATGACCCCCTCCTCTTATCAGCAGGTTGAGGACCTCTATTGTGAAGGTATATGGGGGTGGGATTGACACGAGGATTATGGGGATGACTTTTCCTTGCTTTACAAAGATTCTGATTGTAATAAAGAAAGGTCACATGCCATAAACCAGTGTATAAGAGGCCAGGCCTCCGAGAGGCTGTTAGAGCACCTCGAGACGATACCTTGTTGTCTGATCTGATGTGTTCTGCTCCGTCGGAATAAACTTCTGTTTCCTGCCTTCTGGTCTCCGGCGCCTGCCTCATTGCTTGGTAAACTTGAATGGTACAAGGGCGGTTAGCGCCGGGCAAATCTTGAGAAAGGTCCTAGCCCTACCTTTTTCCACAATTGGCGTCCCAAAGCGTGGGGCCCATCAGCGACACGTGGATCCAGTGGGAGAGGTCCCGATGACAGAGTGAACGACTGCAACGATCGGGAAGAGCTCGTGTCCGATAGACCCTCGTCTGACAGCCGATCATCCGACCTTCACTAGTTCTGAACAGACCTCTCTCGAGTGATCTACGGTCCTGACTGGGAACCATCAGGAGTGCCGCGAACATCACGAAGGAGAGAGGACAATCGGGCGCTGGATCCAGAGGACAGGAAACCGTCCATGCGGTCCGGGTAAGGTCGTGTAAACACGACGAATTGAGGAAAATTGTTTTTGTTTGGATAATACTAGTATTACGCTTTGTTGAAACCTCTGGAGATTCGCTGTCTGCAAACGGAGAAAAACAACAGGCTCTCTCTTTGCAAACAGTGAAGGATAGGTAACGCAGACTTTTGTCCCCGTTGTAACCCGTCGTGCCTATCTTCCTCCCCCACTGTTTCCCGAACTGTCGTTCGTGGATTATTGTCTGGAGATTCTTTTTCTGCAAACAGGGAAGAACAAGGTCTCTCTTTGCAGGGAGAGAAAGAGTAGGTAACGATAACTTTTCGTGCCCACTTATTCTCCCCACTGAATTGTTTTGATTGACCGATTGTTCGGTATTGGTTCGTTTGAGGTATTCACCGCCGGCAAACAACGGAGAATAGAAATATTCTGTCTAGTCTTTGCCCGCCGTGATAAGATAGGTAGTGCAGACTTTTGTCCCCGTTGTAATCCGTCATGCCTATCTTCTCCCCACTGGTTGGTAGCCTGTTTAGCCCGGACCGCTTATTAGAGATGAACCATCCAGCTCCACTGGAGGGCACCCCTAATAAGGACATGTTCACTAAGTATGGACTAGTCGCTATAGCTTACACTAAACTATGGCATAAATATACGAAAAAGAACCCTGAAAGTCAGTGGCCACTGATAGGGTCCTTTAATGAAAATAAAATAAGAACATTAGAAATAGCGCTCCAGAAGAATAAGACCACGCCCACTATGCTCGACAGTATCGGCATGTGGCGCAAAGAAACGGAACAACGAAAGAAAAGAGAAGAAGCAAAAATAGGGAAAGAACTACGAAAGGCAGCTCACCTGGCCGCAAAGCAACTAGAAGAGGAAATAAAAGAAAGAAAAGAAGCTACACAAAACCAAGAATCAGGGTCAACAGGCCAATGCCCTGTTAGGACCCCCTCTGCACTCTACCCTGAATTGCCCTCCAAACAACGGGCAAACGATGAGTTACTGCTAGGTCCCCCAATCATCTACATGCCCCCTCCATATGCTCCCAGCCAACAAAACCTGCAAGCCCCGAGTGTGAGTGAAAGTGACCCTAGTGCTAGTGCACCGGCCCTCACGGCCTCCGCACCAGCCACATTAACAACTTCGTCAGACGACCCCGAGGCTAGCAAACAATCATCAGCCAGGCTAAGTAGGATAAGCAAAGATGAGCGGGATGGGATCAACAAAATAGCAAAGACGTTGGTAGACCGAAGGGAGAGCGAAGAATACACAATGAGCATATATAATTCACATGCCGACAGCCACAGACGGCATTTCATCTTGCGATTCAGCTACCACACCCTGAACGCGTATGAAGATAGGTATCAGAGTAAGGGTCCCGCTAAACTAACAACACTGTATAGGAAGATTGATGTTGGAGATGGGACTGAACGTGAGGCGACGGAGCTCTTCATGCAAATGCTTGAGGTCTTCCGCCACCTCGCGGAACAGAAACCAGAAGCCAAGGTTACGGTCCCTGAAACAACCTCGGCAGAAGTAGCCAATACTATGATGCCTATCAGAGAAGCGGCTCCTTACTGGATCCCGCCACGGGGCCAGGGAACGAGCGATGATATTAATAATGAAAATGCAAAGGGGAGGGTTGTGTACAATTGGGTTTACCAACCATGGGACCGACAGGATATCCTAACCTTCAAACAAACCCTGCCCGATTTAAGAAAGAACCCGACGGCATTTTATACCGAACTAGGCACAGCCTTGGGTTCGACAATAATGACTTTAGCGGACATTGACTTGTTCTTTGGGTTATGCCTGCCAGCTGATGTGTGGAAGCAAATCCGGAAGGCTGACCACACGGATCTGTTTGGACATACCTGGGACCAACTCGGTAAACTAGATAGACAGCGAGAGCCGGGGAGTAAACCAGTGAAAGACATACTGGAACTCCCAGACAAACTGGTTCAGAAGTTAAAAACACTGGTCCCGGAAAGAAAAGTAGACTGGTCGATAGTCACGGCCTGTCGACAGAAACCCCAGGAAGATGTGTCAGAATACTTCTCCCGATTCGAGACAGTGTTCTCCGACTACAGTGGCCAAGACATGACCACCGCAACCGGACAGCACCTGTTTGTGCAAAATTATGTAAAGGGACTAACACAAGAAGTCTCCCAAAAACTGCAGACGAGTGAGAGTAGTTGGGGGGCCTCCAAACCCGCAGCTATCCTTCAGATGGCTCAGTATTACGAGCACCAAAAGAATGAGAATGATAGGGCGTCCGAGAAAAAGAAGAAAGATTTAAAGGAAAGGGTAATGATAGCCCAGATACAGGGTATAGCGATAGGACGGGAACACCAAAGAGGGAACTACCAATCAACCACCCCCAGAGATCTACCTCCTAAAGATCACACCCCAGCACCCCACACTGGACGTAGAGACATTAGCAATGACCAATGCGCCTTCTGCAAAGGGCTCGGCCATTGGAAATCCCAGTGTCCGGTTCTGCTAGAGATGAATAGAAATAGGGATTCCAGGGATGTGGCAGGTGGTCCGAGAAATAGAGTACAAGGACGAGGGAGCACCAACGACACCAGCAATGACAGATCAGGGAGACTGAACACATTTGACCGTCCCCGACAGAACCAATATCAGCTATCCGAAGGTGAAAATGCCCCCGACTTTGCATAGGACTGCCAGGGGCAAGGGAGGGATCCAGTCGAGCTCTGTGTTGACCAGCAAGGTCCTTATGTCACCGCTAAGGTCCTGGGTACAGAGTCTCCATTCTTGGTAGACACTGGGGCGACACGTAGTGTGTTATCAAAACGACTGATTCCAAGGGCACCCTTGTCTGGCTCACACATAACGTCGATAGGTTTCGATGGAACGCCCTCCACTAACCCCCTGTCCGTACCTATTACCTTTGACCTAGAAAACAACACCACTGACGCGACATTTCTACTCTCCTCCAACTCCCCTGACGCCATTATGGGCATTGACTTACTGAAACATTTTCGAGCTACCATTAGGTGTTCCCCAGATGGAATACGAGTCATCCTGTACGACAACCCAGACATGCCCAGATCCCGTCCCCCACGACACATGTGCTCCATAACTGACGCTGACCTGTCCCTGCTTGACACCCTACCTCCGTACCTGTGGGCCAAAAATGACTCTGATGTGGGGCGAATGATGATTGATCCTATTCACATAACTGTACGACAGGACGCTATGCTCCCGAAACTCCCGCAATATCGGATATCGCCAGAGGGTGAGAAGGCACTGGTAGCGATCATTCAGTCTCTGGTAGATGCAGGAGTGGTTGAAGAGGTGGTTAGCAACGTCTGCAACAGCCCAATCCTACCTATTGTTAAGAAGCAAGGTGAAGGAGATGAGAAAGCGTACCGCTTCATCATCGACTTGCGAGAGATTAACAAAGTGGTTGTACCCCAATATCCTGTAGTCTCCGATATCACCACCATTCTGACCCTCATCCCGTCCACTGCCACCACCTTCACTGTTATCGACCTTAAGAATGCGTTTTTCTCTATCCCCATTCATCCAGACAGCCGTTATCTCTTCGGCTTCACTTTAAAATCCCGCTCGTACCGATTTTGTAGAGCTCCCCAGGGGTACACTGAAAGTCCCAGCATTTACAGCCAGGCCCTCAAAAGACAGCTGGATGCCTTCCAGCCACCAGAGGGAGTGGTGTTGATCCAATATGTCGATGATATCCTTTTGGCGGCTGACACCACCCCGCTTGCAACGACTGCCACCGTCCAACTCCTACACTTTCTTGCAGAGAATGGCCATAAAGTCTCCAAAAAGAAGTTACAGTTCTGTCAGCCACAGGTGACTTACCTAGGCCATCTTCTGTCCAAAGAAGGGAGGAAACTTACACCCGACCGAATCCAAACCATCCTAGACACCCCCATCCCAAAAACACAAAAGCAGGTCCGCTCTTTGGTTGGCCTAACCTCTTTTTGCAGACAGTGGTTGCCTAATTACAGCCTCATTGTGAAACCATTACTTGCCCTGCTGACCAAAGATGTCCCCTCCCCGCTTCCTTGGACCGCTGAGTGTCAAGCCTCCTTTAAGGAATTACGGGATGCACTCTGCTCAGCGCCTGTCCTAGGAACCCCGGATTACTCCAAACCCTTCTCCCTCTTCACCCACGAAAGGGAGGGATGCGCATTGTCTGTCCTAACTCAATCAATTGGTCCTAAGCAGCGCCCTTGTGCCTACTTCTCCGCCACTCTTGATCCTGTAGCCAGAGCTTTGCCTGCCTGCCTTCGAGCAGTAGCCGCCGCTGCTGTCTCTATCCGTCAGAGCGAGGGAATTGTACTCTCCAACTCCCTCACAGTGCTAGTACCCCATGCAGTCGACACCCTCTTGAACCAGACCAAGACCCAACACCTGACTAGCGCACGACTGACAGGGTACGAGTTGACTCTGCTTGCACCCCACATCACACTAAAGAGATGCACGACTTTGAATCCTGCCACATTGTTACCCCTGCCTGAAAGTGACCCCGACATTCCTCCCATCCACGACTGTGTGACCCTCACGGACGAACAAACTAGGAGTAGGGTTGACCTCCGAGACACTGCTTTTCCTGACCCCGATGGAGAGCTATGGGTAGACGGCTCATGCATCAAACTCCCAGATGGCACCACTTCAGCTGCCTATGCAGTAACGACAGCCCGAACAGTAGTTGAGACAGCCTGCATCACACAACGATCTGCCCAGGCAGCAGAGCTGATAGCCCTCACCCGAGCATGCATCCTAGCCGCAGGGACCACCACGAACGTATATACGGACAGCCAGTATGCCTTCGGAGTGGTCCACCATTTTGGGCTCCTGTGGAGGGAGAGGGGATTCCTGACGTCCCACGGCACCCCGATCCTCCACGGAGATCTAGTCTCCGCTCTGATTGAAGCAGTTCTCCTCCCCAAACGATTAGCGGTGATAAAATGTCAGGCACACAAAAGGGTGACAGACTTGGTCGGACAAGGGAATGCATTGGCCGACATCACTGCACGAACCACAGCTGAGAATAGGACGGTGACACGCATGTACATGACCAGGTCACAAGCAGAAACATGGAGTGACACAAGGATAATGATCAGAGACATACAGTCGGCCAGCACCCCTCACGAGCTGACTAAGTGGGCAAGGGTGGGTTTGAAGGATGAGGAGGGCTGCTGGCGAACGAAGGACGCAAGCAAATGGTTGCTGCCCGACTCATATCTGATTCCCATACTGACAATGGCTCACTCCCCGCACACATAGGATCTGCACCCATGATCGAACTCATTTCCAAAGTCTGGCATAACGACAAAATCCCTGACTCAGCCAGACGCCTAGTTCAGCAGTGCCTTATCTGTCTGCAACACAACCCCGGGAAAGGAACTGTAGTACCCCGGGGAGGGTTTGGGACCCCCAATCACCCCTTCGAGGTCCTTCAGATGGACTACATCCAACTAGAGAGATGCCAAAGCCTGAAGTATGTACTAGTCATTGTGTGTGCCTTCAGCAAATGGGTAGAAGCCTATCCAACCCGTGACAACACTGCCATGACTACTGCCAAAGTACTACTGAAGGAATTCTTCCCTCGCTATGGCCTTTGTCGAATTTTATGGAGCGACAATGGCCCCCACTTCATAGCTGAGGTTATCCAATTAATCCTAAAGGGGTTGGGGGTGAAGCAACGATTTCATGCGGTCTTCCACCCCCAATCCGCCGGTCTAGTGGAACGCCATAATGCCACACTGAAGCTGAAACTGGCAAAAATAGTGGCCACCACTGGACTTAACTGGCCGGATGCCCTCCCACTGGCTTTGTTATCGATGCGCTCCACTCCCACCAAGCACCATTTGACCCCCTACGAGGTCGTGTTTGGGCGACCGATGAATCTCTGGACTGCTCCCAAACCGACCTCCATTCATGACGTCCCGGACGTCCTACTATCTGATTATTTGTGCAAGTTAACTAAAACGTTGTCTGTCATTCATCAACAGGTGCAGCAGGCCATCCCCGATGCTTCCAGGGGCCCCGGCCATGACATCCAACCGGGAGATTTCGTATTGATACGAAATTTCCAGCGAACCAAGAGTCTGGAACCTCGGTGGACGGGCCCCTGGCAAGTGCTGATCACCACCCGAACGGCACTCCGAGTGGAGGGGAAGAAGCACTGGCTGCACGCGCATCATTGCCGGAAGGTCTCTGCAAACCTGGCCACGACAGAAAACGTCAGCACCCAAGAAGAGCTCCTGAGCAAAGACCGGCCGATATTGGACTGTTATCCCGATACTGAGGCACTCGAACTTGCAAAATTCTCTGATCCCACTGTGCCATCCAGAGAAGGGTATTTCCTGCGACGAAAGGAGGGAGTTTCGGCTAAGTAGGCCACGGACTAAGTTAAATCTCAGAACGGTGACCTAAACACAACCAAGGGTTACCGGGAGAGAAGCTAAACGAAGTCTGTGGTTCTGCCCACTACCGAGCCCCTTGAAGGTGATGGAAGCGCCAGATAAGAAGATGATGGAAGCGCCAGATAAGAAGATGATGGAAGCAACAGGAAATACCCAGTATAGAAATCCAAAGACTGACAACTTGCACAAATCAAAGACAATCGCACTCTTCATTGTCTTCCTCTTCTGCCTCCTCCTCATGACCTCCTTCTGGATTCTGGAGGAAAGCACACCGGCTCATGAGGCATTGCTACCTACTGCACAACCAACACCCCTGAAAGAGCATCACCTAATCTCTCTGTCGCCTCAGCTCCGAGAAAGGCGCAGGGAATTCTGGAACAATTCCTTCGTGCAACTGTTGCACCAACACAACCTTGCTGCAAATGCTACGAACTGCTGGATCTGCGGGTTGCTCCCGCATGCCACAGGACACTCCATCCCCTTCATCCCTTCTCCTTTCTCAGTTCACGGCTCCTGCCTCGCCTGGTTGATCCTCATGCAAGAGAGCCACAAGGACAACGCCACCTCCAGCCGGACAGTGTCGCACTTCTACTCTGGGTTCTGGCTGAACAAAACAGGAAAGACCCCCGCTGCCCTGTGTCCTGCGCTCGCAGGCGCCACCTTCATCAAAGACATTCCAGCCAAAGAACGAGTCGAAGTACAGGTGCTCCACAATCCAGCCAGAACCACCTTCACTCATCTGCAAAAGCAAACTACCGCCACTCTAACTGTGGCCCTGTCTGTTATCAATGTCACAGGTCTCGTGTGTCTCGAAGGCCATGGAACGCAGCTGGTGGGTCACAGCGCCTGCCGAATCACCAGAACATTGGACTCAGCTGACCCCCCTTCCTTTGTTGCTTCTCCGAACATGTACTTTGTGTGTGGCACCAAAGCTTACACCTGGCTCCCGAAGGGTTGGAAGGGTATCTGTTACATTGCCTTCGTTCTTCCACCCACATATGTAGCCCCTGCCAACCATCACCGGCAGAGGCGTGCAGACGACCTTGGACAAGCCGACTCCACCGGAGCACAGTTCCTGGATGCAGCAAAGGGTCTTGTTCCTCTGTGGGGCCCAATGGCAAACAGCCGTGCTATCCGACACCTGACCCAGGCAGTAGAAACAACGATTAACATCACGGCTGGCATCCTCGCCAACAACACTGCGGAGCTTCAGGCGGTCCGCCTCGTGACCCTTCAAAATCGTCTTGTCCTAGACGTGGTCCTAGCCGACCGAGGAGGAGCATGCCGCATCATCGGATCCAGCTGCTGCACCTACGTGCCAGACAACTCGCCTTCAGTCTACAAAGCCATTGAACACCTCCACAGACTGTCCTCAGAGGTTCACCAAGAACAGGAAGGATGGTCGCTTGGAAATTGGTTTTGGGACACTCTGAAGAACTGGGGTTGGAAGTTGTTTTCCTTCGTGCTGATACCTGTTGTAATATTATGTGGGTGTTGCCTAGGTATCCAATGTCTGCCACCTTTGTGCGGCCTTGTTTCTAACTGTATGTGCCCAAAGACTTTGGACTTCCGAAATGAGCACATGAGCCCCCTCTATGAAGTAGAAATACGTGGCCTTATGGGGATAAATCCGAACTGACAAGACATGTTAAAAGGGAGGACTGTGGAATTTTAGTTTGCGATCTGAACATCATCTGCGCCAGCTTGTCACCTATGTACTACGTGCACGGCAGCCATTTTAGATATCATGGTCTCCCTGTCCACGAGCGATCGCCAGCGCGCCCCTCTGACCCAGCAAGCATCCTCCGCGCACCCTGGCTCCCCCTCCCTCCTCCTTATGAGCATGACCCTTCTGCATGACCCTGTCCTTGGGAGTCACGCCAGCGCCTGACCAACACCTCCTCTCCTCCCATGAATGCCCCTCTGTTGATAAACCTCCCCTCTGCACTGGATTGTCCACGCAGCATGAATACCACTCCATTGATGGCCCCTCACCCCGTGTCCGACTGTCCACACAGGTCCGAGGCCATTGCCTAAGCCGGGAGATATCATTTACTGCCCCTTATTGTATGAGGTCGCTCTCCTTCAAAGGACCCTCTATTGATCCAGGCCTCCCCACCCCCTGTGATATGATCAGGCGCACACATCCTAAGACTCGACGGAACACTCAGCTGCGTGATGACCCCCTCCTCTTATCAGCAGGTTGAGGACCTCTATTGTGAAGGTATATGGGGGTGGGATTGACACGAGGATTATGGGGATGACTTTTCCTTGCTTGACAAAGATTCTGATTGTAATAAAGAAAGGTCACATGCCATAAACCAGTGTATAAGAGGCCAGGCCTCCGAGAGGCTGTTAGAGCACCTCGAGACGATACCTTGTTGTCTGATCTGATGTGTTCTGCTCCGTCGGAATAAACTTCTGATTCCTGCCTTCTGGTCTCCGGCGCCTGCCTCATTGCTTGGTAAACTTGAATGGTACAAGGGCGGTTAGCGCCGGGCAAATCTTGAGAAAGGTCCTAGCCCTACCTTTTTCCACACCAGTAATTGAATCTAATGTTAGGAACAGCCAGGCCACCATCATACGCTTCTTTCTGGAGTTTCTTGAGTGCAATCCTGGGGCAGCCACCCCCACATGCAACATACTGTGTTCGGATTCGACAGAATGGAAAAATGCCTCCAGTATTCGAAATGGTGTGTTTTGAACCACATTCAGTAGGTGGTAGAGAGCCATCATTTTAAAGAGAACTGCTCTGCCCACCAGGGAAACAGGTAGGCGACTCCAGTGGGCTGCATATTCTCAAAGACGATCTAGTTGTGTCAGTATGTTTAATCGCATGAACTCCCAGTGTGTTACCCATATGCCCAAATATTTAAACGTCTCCTTCTTCACCAGCTCTGAGCATGATGACGTTGGGGGAGGGAGCTCTCCCGCCAACGAGAACACTATGGATTTGTCCCAGTTAACACAATATCCAGAGTATGTTCTGAACGATTGTATGATTTGAATAAGCCGGTGGAACATTTGGCACGGCCTGTGAGCGTACAGTAGAATATTGCCAGCATATAAGGAAATGCGCTCATCCCAGCCTCCCCCGAGATCAATTCCTCTTACCAGTGGATCCCCCCGAATCCAGACCGCTAACGGTCCCAATGCTAATGCAAACAGCATCGGTGACAAGGGCAGCCCTGCCTCATGCCCCGATGGAGCCTAAAGGCGCTGGATATATTCCCATTGACTCAAACTTGCGCCATTGAAGGCGCCAACTCTGATTTACTTTTCTTCGGCGCTCCTCTCCAGGGTCATGGCAGTGGTTTCTCAGCGGCAATGCGGGGTGGGCTACCACTTAATTAAAAACGCATAAAGTGGGGTGGGCACCCGCTCCCCTTGGAAAAACAGCAGGGTGGGCTCCCACTTGGTTTTAAAAGCAGGCAAAAGTCGGGGTGGGCACTTGCTCTACTTAGCAGAATGCAGGGGGATTCCCACATGCCGGGATTCCCTTACAAGATGGCGGCTGCAGGACACACACTCCTCCTCTCTTGTGGAATTGAAAGATAGGGTCCACAGAGCGCTAGGGTCCTCACAGTTCCAGGGTCCCTCAGAATAAAGTTGTAGCGCTCACGAGGATAAAAGATAGCGCTCCTCTTCTCCTAGGGCACAGTCCAAGGACTCAGACTGGGCAAGGATCAGCAGGCAGTAGGGCAGCTCAGCCAAAACCGGTTCCTAGCTGTTCCTAGGAACAGTCTTAACTCAGCAAGGTGGCAATCCTCCTGGCGCAGCAGTCTTTACTCCAGCAAAAGTCTCTTCCTCTTCCAGTAGAAAGGCAGAGGGGCAAAGTTGGACACAGGGTCCAGCACGGAGGGTCCCGCGGCGGTTCCTCCTGGCAGAGTGTCCCCTCAAAGTCAGCACAAGCACAACAACCTTCATGGGGTCACAGCCCCTGTATTTATACAGCTTTCAGTCCTGCTTCTAGAAGGGGGCAGAAGCTTCTGGAAGGGTCCCAACTGGCACTGGGAGGGGTTTTAGTAGAGGGCGGAGCTAGCATTGTACAGGGAAGGCACAGACCTAATCAGGAACAGGGGCATTCTCCTCCCACTACTCCAATTGCAGATCTCCCATTCAGCCTGACCCTGCCCTCCCTGAAACCACACACACCTCCCCAGCCCAGGTCACTTCTAGAACCAGCCTTGCAAGCCACATCAGGCAGGCAAGCACAAAGCACACAGAAATTGCAACTTTTAGAAGTGGCATTTCTAAAATAGTGAAAGTAAATCTGCACACACCCTTGCGCAGCATTTATTATTTCCAGTTCAAACATACCAAACATGACATGCTTATTTTATTCCAATATTTCAGTCTTAAAGTGCCCAGAATCCTAAAACCACCAACACCATGTTAGAAAAAAAAACTAAGAGGAAGTCAAAAAGTTTTAGGGATGACCCTGCAAGAAGGGCCAGGTCCAACAGCTGAGCATTGAAATGAGTTCAGTCCTTCATTTTCTGGGGTACCTCGCTTCGCTCATAGGACTCCCGGACCAGGAGTTCTGAATCTGGACGCCAACCTCACCCCTTCCGGAGATTCAAGATTGCAGTAGTGACTCCCGCGCCAGTTCATCTCCTTTCTCCATCGGTGAGCCAGGGGAGGGCCCCCATCCAGCCATTGTTGGACCTCTGCAGGCGCAGTAAAGAACCAGGATTTGTTGCCCTCTGTGACCTTGAGCTTTGCAGGGGAAAACATCATATATTTTACCCCCTTATCCCTGAGGACCTCTTTGACCCCATCAAATGTGCACCTCTCCTATCGCAATTTTAGGGTAAAGTACGGGAAGAACCAAACTGTTGCATTTTCGTATGCAAGGTCACCTTGCACTCTGGAAGTCTGTTAGATTGAACGCCGTTCGTGGAAGTTGAATATGCGCACAATAATTGTCCATGGGGGGGAGGGGCGGTTTCGGTTTCGGGATCGGAGCTCTGTGCGGCCTTTCCACAAAAAACAGAGGGGACAACCTCTAAGGCTTGAGGTGATTTACGATAAGGTCTTCAATGAAAAGGTCCATGCTGGGCCCCTCCGCCACCTCGGACACCCCCCAACATACGAATGTTGTTGTAGCGAGCCCTCCCTTCCTGGTCGTCCAGCTGCAAAACCATCATTTTATGTTGGTGTTTCAATTTCTGCACGCAATCTTCTAGCTTGTGCTCTGCAGATTGGAGCTCCCCTATACTCTTCTCGGTTGCTGTGACCCTCTCAGAGGTTTTTCACAAGTCCGCCCTCATGAGGTTCATTTCTATTGTAACCTTTTCGATTTTAGTTTCCAAGTTCGTGCACACAGATTGGATCGCCGCCATAATTGAGCTAAGGGAGGGTTCATCTTCAGCTGGTTTTTCTTCAGGCGTCCCCTGTTTAGAGTGCTGGTGTCGTGGGACAGTGTATTTGTCCAGTTTGGTTGCTTGTGTCGCGGCCGGAGCCCCTTTCAGTTTCATCATGACAGCTTTCACTCCGGATGGAGACAGAGAGGCACTGCCCCCTCTTCCGCGTTTCACCACTCCGGCATGGCACTATTTCCTGGGAGTCCTAGGCCCACCGGCTGAGGATGGTGATACTCTTCCGTTGTAGGGCACCGAGCAAGCTGCCTGCAGCTCGCTCAATTTGAAGGGCGGGGTGTGCAAACTGACCGGGTCCAGCCACTCCAGCCTATCACTTTGGTGGGCAGTTACGTCTGTCCGGTCCTCCCAGCATCCACAGTACTCCCACTAATGGGTATCCCAGCTGCTCCCTGCTGAGGCTGCGATTGGTTAGGGTGTCACAGAAATGCCGGTATCCTTCCACTGAACGAACACGCAGGAACCCCCCAACTACCAGACGATGGCCCACCCAGGCAATCAGCCCCAAACAGCAGAGTCACAGGCACAGGGCCCTCCAATAGTATCAGGTCCCTCTCTATGATTTCCGGGCCCCCGTAGATCCAGGCCCAGGAAAACCAGCACGGGCCAGGGTGAGCGTGCCAGGTATCCTTAACTATAGGAGTAGGGGTAGGAGCCCTCAGTTTGTACTCCACAATACCTTTTTGGACTGTCTGGCGGAGTTGATACTGGCCCGCCAGTGCAGCACAGCGATCACTTGCAGAGATTTCAGACTGCAGGGGATGTGTCGACAGCAGGATCCGGGCAGAGCTGCACACAGGACCTCACGATACCGGTGTTAGGAGGTAATCGCAGGCACAGGCCGCAGGCGCCTGGTTTTGATTTGCACGGATCACTGAAATATTATCTAGGGACAAAATATCGACTTGCAAAAATATCGTGGACAAAATATCGACAGTCAAAATATCGAGTTTGTATCTACAAACAGGTAAGTACAAAAATATTGAGTACAAAATATTGTTTACAATAATATAGATGTAAAAAATATCGACTTTATTAAAAACAGTGTTAAATTAAATTAATATTAAAATTTGATTATTAAAATATACTTAAAAATACTTACATTAACTTATAATAATTAAATAATAAATGAAAATAATAAAAAAAAAAATTACAATCTTATTTGTTAAAACATATATATATATAGTAACATACTATAATGAAATAATATACTATTATATTGCCGTACGATACCAGAAGTTTAAAAAATACTATTCCCACTCCAAAGAGTGCAAGCGTAGGGAAAGCGTTGGATAGCGTAGGGGTTAAAATTACTATTCCGACTCCAGTGGGTGTAACAGTAGGGAAAACTGACCCTGAACCCTAAAAATACCCCTTTACCCAAAAACCTAAAACTGACCCTGAACCCTAAAAATACCCCTTTACCCAAAAACCCAAAACTGACCCTGAACCCTAAAAATACCCCTTTACCCAAAAACTGAAAACTGACCCTGAACCCTAAAATTACCCCTTTACCCAAAAACTGAAAACCGACCCTGAACCCTAAAAATACCCCTTTACCTAAAAACTGAAAACTGACCCTGAACCCTAAAAATACCCCTTTACCCAAAAACTGAAAACTGACCCTGAACCCTAAAAAAAAACCTTTACCCAAAAACTGAAAACTGACCCTGAACCCTAAAAATACCCCTTTACCCAAAAAATGAAAACTGACCCTGAACCCTAAAAATACCCCTTTACCTAAAAACTGAAAACTGACCCTGAACCCTAAAAATACCCCTTTACCCAAAAACTGAAAACTGACCCTGAACCCTAAAAAAACCCCTTTACCCAAAAACTGAAAACTGACCCTGAACCCTAAAAATACCCCTTTACCCAAAAACTGAAAACTGACCCTGAACCCTAAAAATACCCCTTTACCCAAAAACTGAAAACTGACCCTGAACCCTAAAAATACTCCTTTACCCTTAATTAATTAATAATATTTAATTACCAATTAATTATTAATTAACAATAACAATAAAGTAAATATATTGGCACATTAGCTGTAATTAATTTAATTTAATAATTAATATTATTTTTTACCAATTAATTAATTAACAATAACTGAAAATTATATATATAAATAAATTACTCTAATTACTGTAATTAACTAATTAATATTATTTAATTACCAATTAATTACTAATTAAAAATATGTACAAAATATATTAATTAATTAACTAATTAATATTAATTAATTATCAATTAATTAATAATTAAAAGTATTTACAAACATATATTAATTAATTAATTATTATTAAATTACTCCCCACCCTTATCCCCTATTAACCCAACATCCCGCTCCTAAACATTAACTACAATTTAGATTACTATTAATAAAAAAAATATATTTTTTTATCCTTTTTTCTACATATTATTGAAATTTTTTACTTTGACTATTTATATATATTTTGTCGATATTTTTGTAGCGATATTTTTTTAACATTATTTTAATCGATATTTTGACCAACGATATTTTAGTTATCGATATTTTATTATTATCGATATTTTTAACTCGATATTTTGTCCATTCGATATTTTTGAGTCGATATTTTGTCTGTGCACCGATTTGCACGGCTCCTGGGCACCGTGTTCAGAGGGCAGGCTAGTAGATTACGCAACACCGCCCCCTTTCTGGCCCGAGTGCGTTGCAGATCTCAGAGAGGGCCCGTGGTTGCTGTGGCAGGGATCTCAACCACCCAGGGCTCAGGACGCCTTCCCTGACTTTGGACCCTACTGGGTAGGCAGTGCCCTCCAATTCCACTCGCCAGCAGCCGGATATTAGGCAGATATCACAGGCTTTATTGCAGGCCCAGACGGACCCACAGAGTTATGCCGCCATCACAGCTGATGCCATGCCTCGCCCCCATATAGACATATTTTAATCAATCTTTGACAGTAGGGGCCCCATTAGGATGAAAGTCCGCCCGCCATCCTGTTGTGTAAATGGACCGCCCGCCATAAGGGCAGGGGTCCCGTGGGTGCTATTAGGATGCGCCCGCCACAGGGGTGGGCGCATCCTGCATCCCTAACATTGTGGCGGGCGGTGCACACAGCACCGCCCGCCACAATGTTAGGTAAGCATGTTGTGCACTTCTATGCACAACATGGCAGGTACCGGGCGGTGCCTGCCATGTTGTGCATAGAACTGCAGGGGGGTACCATAGGTACCCCCATGTGCACCCACCCGGAGGCCTTGGGGGCCTGCAACGGGCTCCCTAGCAGACTCCGTATGGATTTACGTGGCGGCAAAGGCATTCCTAAATGCACATTGTAATATGGCTGGCGGTGTCAAACAGACACTGCCACCATATTGCAGCCTTTCCCGCCCGGTCGCAAGTCGACTGGGCGGAAATGCGGCGGACGGTCTTTCCGTCCGCTGCGGACCCCCCCCATCCATAATAATATGGCGGGGGTCTTTTCTACTGGGATGGTGGGCGGATTGTCACCGCCGGCCCGGCGGGGGCAATCCGCCCGCCATCCTAATGGACCCCTAGGTGTTTAGTAATATGCTCTTAAAAATGTTTTTCCTCTGGAAATACAATCCTAACTGTAACTACACACACACACACAAGCATGCACACACACACACACACATATCTAAAACCATAGAAGATGAATGGTAAAAGCACCTATCACAGAATAAAGAGAGCTACAAGACAAAGAAAGACATTCACAGAATATATAAGTGCTGCACTGGGCTACGACAAACAGAAATAAAGGGGAGATCAAGAATTAAATATTTATAATAATGAGGGAAGAATGTGATACATGATAAATTTGAAGTAGACTGTAACGAAAGAGATAGCAAGCCATGAATCTATAAGATTATTGAACAGAAAAAGTGAATGAGGTGCACCCTAAGTGAACAAATGAAAATACCAACATATTACTTGCATGAGTAACCCCATGATTTTGATTTTACTGTGCATAAAAGGAACATGGTTCTATCTTTCTATTCTACTTCATGATTAAAATGCCATTATAATGAACTGAAAATAAATATCACCCAAAAAAAAAGATTTAGAATGGAATGGATTATGAAGGGAAGTTGAACTGAATGTAATCCTTTTAACTCAGAGTTTGTTTTGCACATACTCGATGTAGAAAGACAATTAATTCTCAAAAAGAGTGTGTGTGTGTGTGAGGGCATGGGTGTACGTGTGTGTGTGTGTGTGTGTGTGTGTATGCGTTATGTTATGGGTACTTATAAAGCGCTTGGCTGCCCCAGCAACGGGCGTCCCAGTGCTGAGACAGACAGGTGGCTATCGGGAAGGATATAACTAAAGGTTAGAAAAAAGCCAGGTCTGTTTCCCGAATACCTAGTGATCTTGCATGCCCCTAGCAGCCAGGGGGGCAGCATTCCATAGGGCGGGTGCCATAGCCCTGAAAGAGCGCCCCCCCCTGCTCTCAGCCTGCACACTCGGGGTACAGGCTGAATGCAGGACTGCGGAGCGCAGGGCAAAGGTCGGAACATAATGTGAGTACAGCCCTTGTAGAATTTGGGGGATTTGTCCATGCAGGATCTTGTGCGTAGTACAAAGAGTCTTAAACTGGACTCTCTCTTCTATCTGCAGCCAGTGTAGACGACGAAGCAGGTTGGAGGCATGGTAGTGCTTCGGGAGGGCGAAAAGAGTGCAGGCAGTCACAATCTGTGGCCGTTGGAGTCTTTTGGTTATGGTCTTGTTCACGCCTAGTAAGAGCTCATTGCAGTCGTCTAGTCGGGACTGACTGCAGATTGGACAATCGTTTGACGGATGGATGCGTCAAAAAATCCCAGAATGTGTTTCAGGCCGCGTAAGAGGCCGAAGCAGGTGCCTGCCCCTTTTTTGGCATTACTCACTAATGAGAGGGCACTGTCTATCTGAACTCCTAGGTTCTTAACCACGGTTTTCGTTTGGGGAGGAGTACCCAGGGCCGTAGGCCACCATTGGGTATCCCAATGATGGGCATCGCGGTCCACCAGGAGCACCTCAGACTTGGTGGGGTTCAGTTTCAATTAATTATCCGCCATCCAGTCCTAGATGGCTAAAAAAGATCCTCTTGAAATTTTGCTTGGTCCTGTTTAGGGTTGTTGGAAAAGGTGAATACTAATTGGGTATCATCAGCATTCAATACCATGTCGATGTTCCATGCGTTGGCCAAGAGCGTCAATGGGCGGACATATACGTTAAATAACGTGGGGCTTAGGGCAGAAGCCTGGGGAACACCGCAATTGAGAGGGTAGACACTGGACAAAAAGAGAGAGACAGAGACCTCAAAAGCGCGATCGGTCAGGAAGGACGCAAGCCAGGCCAGGACCTTGCCCTTGACCCTGATCTCCTCTAACCGTTGTAACAGAATCTTATGGGAGACTGTGTCAAAGGCTGCACGGAGGTCCAGTAAAATCAGTGCCGAGGTCTTGCCTTCATCCAAAGTGGCCCGTAGCTGCTCTGTGACTGCAAGTAGTGCAGATTCGGTACTGTGTCTGGGCCGTTTTGTGACCTGTCCAGAATCTTATTTACTTCCAGGTATTTGGTCAGAGCGATGTTTACATGGGACTTTGTGTGTTTGTGTGAGAGCTGGGAGAGAGAGAGGGAGAAGGAGAGAGCTTGAACCAGCCCTGTTCCCTTCATCTCCTCTCACAATCTCTGTTTTCCCAGTCATCCATTCTCTTTCTTCCCTTTTCTATTTTCTCTCTCTCTGATAGCTGTCGCTATGCCTACTCCCTCTTTCTCTCCCTTCTTGAAGCCTACCTGTTTCTGCTCACAATTAACCTCAGGGAGCTGAGGAAAGTGACAGAAGCACTAAGGGCAACCCTGGGCTTTCAAAACCATCTCCAAGGGCCCCAGCCCACAGGGGAAATGACCAGTAGAATAAAAGGCCTGCGCAGTCTTGTGAGATAGAGAGACCATGTAATACGGTCCTGTATTGCCAGTAAGGGCTCTGGTAACAACATAAGCTACAAGGCTAAAACACACGTGGTTTTCAAATCTCACCCGAACCCCAAAAGGGGAATTTAGGACTATTTGAATTGCTTTTGGTTATACATTTTTCTGCTGCAGCTCTTCTGTAATGTTGGAGGAGCATCGCCCTACTGACTCAGAGCCAGCACCTGAAAAATAGAACAATATAATCACTGTTTTATTTTTCAGTTGCTGGCTAAGCTAGCGAGCAGTAGGAAGAGGTCGGGCTGGGGCCTTTAGAGGAGTTAGGAGGAGTGCTATGTAGAGCGTGTGTGTTTACCCAGCCTTCTTAGGCCAGCCAAACCCACATGCGCACTTAGGTTTCTCCAACCCACTGCATTGAACAGCCGGACTGGAGAAACCCCACAGACTCCCAGACCTGAGCAGAGCGTCTTTTCAGCCCGCCAAGGCCAATCCCTGCGCTGCTCTCATAGATTGATAGCAGCTCAGGGATTGCACAGGCAGTCTGTGACATAGTCCCAGTGTCTGCTGGGACCAGGAAGACAGAGGCGCGACACAGGGGTGACCGGCAGCTGCAGGTAAGTTTTCCTTTTTTTTTACGTTCATATTATTCAACTCCCTCCTCCGTGCACCCGTCCCGAACACCCCCTGCACCTCCACACCACCACTTTTTTTGAATCCCAAGTTTAATTTGGGGTAGATTGCATGGAAACAGTGTGCAAAAATTTGGGTTAATGTAAGCCTTAATTGCTGAGGCTTTTCTACTACTAGTCTTAATTGGGGTACATCAAGATTTAACCTTCATCATTTTTTTAACTTGAAGTATCATGGCAATTTTATGCCCTTCCCCCTTCCCCCTAAATTTGGGATTCTAAAGGTACCTAGAGTTTGTGGATACCCTTGAACCATATAAAAAAAAGCCAACATACAGAGAAATAAGAGAAATGTGCTGTGCAAGAAAGCATATTTTTTTTAAAAATGCAATTTTTTCAGTTTTTGCATTTTTCTAGGCAGTGGATGTTATTTCCTAGTTGTAATTTCCATGGGTGAACCCGGAAAGCTATACATTTCTGAAAAATAGACAACATTCTAAATTTACCAAGGGGTCATTTATGCTGAACAGTCATAGTTTTGCTGTAGACACTAAGGGGATTGGGACCGCCCGCCATAAGTGTGGGAGTCCTGTGGGGGGTATTAGGATGTGCCCACCACTGTGGCGAACACATCCTGCGTATTTAGCATTCTGCCACAATGCTAAAAATGCATTAAAGCATTTGCATAAACAAAGCGGCAGGCACCGCGCGGTCCCTGCCGCTTTGTCTATGCAAATGAAGGGAGGTACCACAGGTACCCCCCGTGTGCACCCCCCACCTCTCCTTCACTCTGGGGGCCCGCAGGGGTCCCCCAGAGTGAAGACTGCATGCCTTTCCGTGGTGGTATCACTACCGCGGAAAGGCATCACAAGAAGGCCTTCATAATACGGCTGGACGTGTCTGAAAGACACCGCCACCATATTAAACCTTTTCCGCCCCGGTCGCAAGGCGGCCGGGTCGGAAAAGCGGCCGACAGTCTTTCCGTCCGCCGTGGTCCCCCCCGCCATCCTAATATGGCGGGGGTAATTTAGGTGCAGATGGCGGGCGGATTGCTAATGGGCCCCTAGTTGTTGAAATGAAAAATAATGAAAATAGGTAGGAAAAATAGCAATAGTTGACAATGTTTTTCAACTGGAATTTAATCGCACAGTGTCAGATTTACAAAAGTGTTATACCATTCCATCTATCAGACTCTAATGGCCGCAGGGCTAGACTTTTTTTTTTTGTCCAAAAATACATAATATCCAGAGCCAGCAACTGAGCTGCAGCTTCTAAATATTTTTATTGTGTACCACCGGTCATGCATCAATTCATATAGTGTGATCTAATGAATAAAAAAATTGCTATGCATTTTTTAAATCTGCCCAACATACTAAATTTAGGAATAGTGAATATTTGCCAGTTCTATCATGTGATTCAGAGAGTATTTTGAAAAATGTGTTCTTTCTTGAACACTGGCTTACATTATGAAGGCACAAATTGGAGAGTAAATCAATTGATTAGAACATATGTTCCACTATTCTCTCCTCCCATATTTCTCTCAATGAAACTGGTACCCCATTTGAGTGGGTTTGCTTATCGGCCACAGCAGGAATGTCCCCAGAATGCAATATGGAGACATCAAGTTTTCACTTTGCAAATTGACCCATTTTATCAATGTGGGTAGCTGCCACACAAGTGTTTTTATCAATAGTTATGTGGGAACATTGGGTGGTAGCAATTGTCTGTATCTCCCGCAGATTTTGGAACTTTCCCTCATAGAAATGTGAAGAAAATATGTGATTTTGGTCACATTTTGATGTGGTATTCTGAGTTAAAAAGTTTAGTGGGATCTATGTAAACCCCTCCACTCTGGAATTGTCTGGGCCACTAGGTTTCAGGAATGCCCAGGGTTCATAGGGCTGATTGAAAGTCTGAGTAGCGCTAACATTCACTTTAGCAAATGACAGGAAATTGGCTCCATTTGTCTACAATATGCCCAATAAGCAAAATTACCTCTCACTTGTCATGGGGGTGGGATACCCCAGGTCTAGGTCGTGTGGGGGATAGGGCAATACTTGGAGCATTTAATAAACCCAGTGTATTTATTTTGTTTAAATACCCCTGACATCCAGTGGACTTTCTGCCCCCTCCCACCCCAAGGACAGAGTGGAGGGAAATCCTCCAATCTTTCTCCTGGAGGAACAGAAAGACTGTTAGACCTGTTATGGGGGTATTGCCCGATATTGGCCAATCTGCACCCAAACATTTTGTGTAAAAAAAATGTCAGTGTAGTGGGTTTTCTTCCCCCTTTTGGAAGGTGGGGGTTAACCCCCCATCTTCACCCCAGGGGTGCAGAAAGACCACACGGGACATGATTACTTTTTTACCATATTTTCTCGGTGTCTAGTGGGCTTTCTGGCTCTTCGAGGACAGATTGGTGTTAAACTCCCCCCCTAATCTGCCTCCTAAAAGGGACCGAGAGACTGTTTGGGTCGCCATTTGGTGGGGGCATGGCTCAATGTCTGGGCAGAACACCTCATCCTTTATTTTTTTTTTATGTAATATCCCTGCAGTATAGTGGGTTTTTAATACCACAGGGAGGCAAATTGGGAATCGGGGCCTCGGACTGTAATGGGAGCCGCATTATTTTACTCCATGTTGTAGACAGGCACTTAGATTGGGCTGGTTTCGTGACTTGGGTGTGGGGGTCATAGTCCCGAAATGACTGATGAGGTAAAAAGCTCACTCAGACAAGCAGGTTTGAATATTCTATTTAATCCACAGAGGTCCACAAATACCCCCATGGATTAACTGTCCACATAGCTTTAACATGTAACTTCTTCTTGCCCAGAGCTTAACACTTTTGTTTTCTTACAAACTACTGAACGGGTTTACACCAAACTAAGCAAAGGCACCTCCTTGAGTAAAGCTCTAATTTCATGTCATGCTTGGTGTAATTCTATTTAGCTGTTTTTTTCCGCATCAAGAATCCAATATGAAAATATCAATTTTGCACCCCATGTTTTTGGCCGCTGCTTAACAGATCTGCATGAACATGCCATGAACAGCACAAAGTTTAAGAATTTTTTTGGGCAAAAAATGTCTCATGCAGATTCATCAAATGCATCAAAGTTCTTAGCAAAACAAAAAATGTATTTTCAGTAGAAAAACCTACCTAACAACAACTACGCAAGTGGTATTACCACCTGTGTAATGTCTGTCTATTACCATCTGTGTAATGTATGTATGTCTGTCTGTCTAGCTATAGATCTATGATTTGGAGAAGGCAGCATATGAGGAGAAGTCGGAGTCTTGAGCCCAATCAGGGCACAAGTCCTAAAAAAAGAAGTTGGGGGACTCTCCAAGTTAGGTGGCGTCACAGGAAGTGATGTAGCGGGATGTGATATCACAATAGGAAGTGACATCACAACAGGAAGTGACATCACAGGAAGTGACCACATATGCAGCAGGTCTATCATTTGCAGGTATTGCAAAATTTAACAATTGAAGCGGCTCAGTACTGTAGCCTGTGACTTAAGGTTCCTGTTGGAGGGATTAACAGCCCAAAGGTGGATGAGGTTTGGTTTACAACTACATTAATCAAGCCACTAAGTGCTGTAAGCGAGGCATACTAAAACATGGCACCATTAACAAAAGCAGAGTTTGTGCTTTGTTAAAAAAACAAAGAAAGCCACATGCTAGAAACTACAATTGTAATTATCAAAACTATATATTTTATTATGCTACCTAGGACACCACATTTAACTATACTGACAAGTTTAAAACACTGTGACCATAATATAAAAAAGCAAGGTACACATTGTACAGTTTCAACCCGATACTCTGTACATCTGTTATTGCAAACATTATGGAACAGTAGTTGGGAGAAATTGGAGAGCAAATACTGATTAGCCTACACATGCTTTAAGCAAGGAAAATGTAACTTTCTAAAAGCCAGCCAATTAAAAGTGATGGTGCTTCATGGGAGGGTTGAACAGGATTGGCAAGTCGAGACACAAATACTGACCACACATCTTACTCTTCAGGTTTTGCAGGATGAAAGAGAAGCCTCCTCTTATTGCAGTCGAAAAATCTTCATGGGACGACCAACAGCAGCTAAGGAACCGCTTGCGGACAACTTGTATCGGATGGTTCACTGATAGCATTTTTCAGGTCTCAACATGAGCAAGACACCAGAGTCCACTGCAGGCCCACTCACCCTCATGGTTTGTGGAGGTATCTGATCAGTAATAGGGGAGTTAAATGCTATTTTCCATGAAGATGTCAGCCAGCTACCAAATTGATTTTGGTAACTCAGCTTGTGCACTGCAGCTCATTCCTTGAGGCTCACTCCTTGCATGCCCTTTTCCTCTGTGGCCCGTTCTCAGTATGTCATTCTCATTTGTTCTTGCTGTTCATTCCCTGTGCCTAATTCTCGGTGTTGCTCAATTCTTGGAGCCCATTTCATTTGGGTGCATTTTTTGTGGCTCCTTCCCCGTTGCCCATTCTCTGAGGCTCATTCCCAGTGTGGCGCGTGCTCTGTGTGGCTCATTCCTTATGGTTCATTCGGTATGTCACTCAATTCCTGTGGCTCACTCCTTGCATGCCCTTTTCCCCTGGGGCTCATTCCAAGTATGTGATTCTCTGACTTAGTTATTGCTGTTCATTCGCTGTGACTAATCCTCAGTGTTGTTCAAGTCTTTCAGCCCCTTCCATGCCGGCACTCAATACTGCACACTCACTCCTTCCTTCCTCAGGCACACTCGGAACTGCACGCTCACTCCTTCCCTCCGAACTCAATACTGCAGACTCGCGCCCCTCTCCCTCGCTATCCTCTGTCTGAAATTCAATTAAAATGCAGATGCCCTTCTGTTGGCCTGGCACAAATTACAAGTAATGCTAGTGTTACTGACATGACGAATAGCCAAGAAAATAGCAAATCATCCGTGCTCCGTCCGAGGGGCTGCAGAGCCCGGCCTCCCTGTCAAGAACACTACAGAGCCCAGGCGCCGCTGGCTGCTCCCTGTCACAGGCTCGAGGCGAGGGCCAGCACTCTCCCTGTTAATCGGGCTGAAAAGCCTCCAGTTCCCTGTCGCAGAGACTGCCGTGCCCGTCTTCTCCCTGTTGCAGACTCTGGCCTTCTCCTGAGACTGCACAGCTCGGCTGTTCCATGCCAGGGAGACTGAGGTGCAATGTCTCTTCCTCTTTCAGAGACTGCTGTGTCTGTCTTTTCCTGTTGCAATCTCGGCCCTCTGGCCTACTCCCGTGGCCAAGACTGCACAATCCGGTTGTTCCGTGCTCGAGAGACTGCAGTGCTGTGTCTCTTCCTGTCACGGAGACTGATCAGATGGTCCTCTCCTACTTGCAGACAAGGCAGAGCCTGGCCTTCTCCTGTGCCTGAGACTGCACAGCTCGGCTATTCCATGCCAGAGAGTTTGCGGTGTCACAGAGACTGCCAAGCCTGCCCTCTCCTTATACCAGAAACTGTCTCCCTTCTATAATAATGATAATTATACTGGAAAACAACCCCTCAGAGTAAGTTCTCAAAAGAATAATAAAGTGTTCAATAGCATCACGTTTTTTCATTTGAACACTGATTGGTCGCAGGTCACAGAGTTCACTGGTAGGTGCCCAGCAAGGTTATAAGGCGATGGTGGCAGGTTCAAAGGGCATGGCAGTGCTTTGATAGGTAGAGCATTTGCGCACTATACTAGATTGAGATGGGCTGGTAAGTCAACGCCATCTAAGAAAGTTAGGGGCGGCCGGGCGGGCAAGTTACGCCCTCTAAGAAAGTCTAGCTTTTGAGTAGGGTGGACAGCGTCCACCATGTACAATAAGTGGGGGGACGCCGTTCACCCGCGTGGACCCCCGACTCGTGCCTTGGGCCCAAAACTCTCCGGAGCAGTGAGTGGGTGATCTTTGTGACGAGCCCTGCCATAGAGCCAATCTATCATCCCTCACCCAAAAACATTTCTGAGGCTAGTTCTAGTATCCTGGTGAGGTTGAAAAACCCCAGATGGACCCCAGTGGTGCCAAACCTTGACACAGGAGCTGAAAACTTACTCTGTACGAGGGTTTCCAGCTCCCTTTGTCTCCCGCATCGTGATATCGGCTGGTCACCGGAGGACCGTGTGAACAGAGCCATTATTGAGTGACATAGGGCGGCTGCGTGTGGTTTGGCACGTCTGTGGTTGAAGGCAGCGCTTTAAGTGGGAAAAAAAAACGGGGCTGCTCTAAAAGGGGTGTGACAAATTCCTTAAAGGGGTGTGGCCTATGCGAGTAGGGGCGTGGTCTAAATCAAGATAACTAGCATTGTGTGCTTAAGAAAATCATGAAGTCGCATCAAGCAAAGGATAATAAAATAGGCAAAAAAGTATATTTATTAAGTATAAGCCATAAAATACCAAACACTCTTAAAAAAACATGTAAAAATTATTTACATTACTTAGAAAGCTATTGCAGGATTTCCCAAAACCTTTGAAGATATTCACTGTGTCTATTTTGCTGGGGTTTCTCATAGCAATTTTCTTCAGCAGACCTTCTACCTTTACATACAGCTTTGCGTCAAATGTTTCAAATGGAGGACCATTGAGTTTTACCCATAAGCATGAAGAAATGGTCTCTACAAGAAGAGAGGCCCTTGTTGGACTAGCAATTAAGTTCATTGTGCTGAAACCTCTCTCGCAATCCGCATTACTTGCTGGCAGGGTTTCCATGCAAACTACTAACTTTTTTAATGCTTCAGGGGTTTTCTTTCCACCAAAATCTTTGAAAAGTCTAAAAGCTTGGATAGTATCTCTTGCTGGCAGCTGAAACTCTGAACACAGTTTCTGGATCTCTGTATCACCATAAAGAATGCATTCATCACCAGAAGCCAACCAGATGTGAACTGAATTATAAACTGGAACGCGAGGGCAGCTGTTGGACTAAAGTCCAGAAGAAGTCTTGAATATGAATCTCCCCCCAGCGGTGTAACAAAGGCCCCCCGCAGCCCCCACAATGCAGGGCTCCCCAAGCTCCTGAGTGTGGTCAGAGGGGGCCCCCTCCAGGTACTTTGCAGGGGGGCCCCCTCAAGTTTCGTTACGCCACTGACACGTAAGTAGCAACAGGGCGACCTGTAAAGAGAAGGCAGGCCCGCCGGTAGTGGGTGTGATCATAATCTCCCCCCTTGTGCAAACCCCGGTTATTTTAGGATGTGAAGGGGGCTCTACGGTCCGCGCTGATCTCCGGTGAAGCCGCTTTTGCCAGTGGGACGCACCTCAGCCTCAGGTTCAGGCAGCTCCTTTCCTCGATGATGAGTGCAAGGGAACCCCGGTTGCTAGGGGACGCCTGGCGCCTCTCCAGACGCAACGTAGCTCCGCCTGATGAACCTCTGCGTTGCTGGAGGAAATCCTCGTTGCTGTGACCAATCCGAGCGGGGCTCGGAAATGACGATCCTGGGCCAGTGGTGGTGAATACTGGCAGGGTGTTTTCAAGGCTCCTTCTCAGAGCGGCGAACCCGGCCACAGGCACACAACACAGCTTGAGGGGCGGCGGTGGAGTCAATGCGCACACAGCGCTCAGGGGCAAAGCAGGCGCTCCAAAGTTCCTCAGCGGTGCGATAATCCGCACACACAGAGCGCGAGGAACTCGATCCGGGGGCAGATCACGTTTGAGGTAGAGCAGGCCTCACGCCCTTACGCCCCAGCTGTGTGCCGATGAGCACAGCGAGAAAGATTTCACAGGGGGACAGCTACACGAAGGCACAGCGCAGAGACCCACACAGCAGCTGGAAGGGTGGGTGCTGGAGAACTTTTGTATCCCAGAGTTCCCAGCTCTTCTTGGGCCTTGGAGACAGGCAGGCTTCAGAGGGGCGAAGCACACAGCACAGCTCCTCTTCAAGTTAGGGGGACACAGCACACAGCAGACAGTCCCTTCCTCAGCAATCACAGCAACTGTAGGTCAGCTCCCCGACACTCAGCACGGATTCCTTCTTGATCCCAAAGTTTCCTAATCTGTTTTTACTGGGGCTCCAGTCCTACTTGTATACCCCAAACGTATTTGTTATTCTTGTGTGAGGGGTCCTGGACCCAATCTAAACCAGTTCTAGGTGCACTCTGACAGTGCACCTCTTCTGCCTTTGTGAGTGTGGGCCAGGGCCATCAGACGCACCGCAGTAGGTCAAGCCAGCATTGTGGCAGGCATGCACAACCCTATTGAGACCCAGGTGCTACTCCTCCCACCACTCTACATGCAGATGGGTCTATCCAGCTCTGTGCTGACTCAGCCAGCCTCCTGGAGCCGCCCCCAGCCCCTGTCACTGAAATACCAGACTGTCAATATACAACCAGGCAGAGGCACACAGAAAGGTTGAACAGGAAAAAAGCAACTTTCTAAAAGTGCTATTTCCAAACTTAGAATTTAAAAACCATCTTCACTAAAGGATGTGTTATTAAATTCTGAGTTCAGGGATACCAGATTTCATATGTCTATCGTGCCGTTATGGGAAGATATACAGGTAAACATGTCGCACAGCATTCCCCATGTTATCCTATTGGCAAGATAGCCTTTCAATAGTGAAAAACGAAATTGGCAGTATTTCACTATCAAGGCATGTTACCCACACTAGTAATACCAAACAAAAACCGGGATGTCTGCTCACCCTACCTTTGATCTTTGAGGCCCGAAAATAGAGCCCCCTAGAACCCCATTTCGAGGCTCCCCCAAAATACCTGGGGGGGGACTGCCCCCCCACTCCCCCCCCCCCACTTAAAGCACTGGTTGAAGGTATCGCACACGACACAGGGACACTTGGCAGCTGCGTGTACATAATATCCACCTCTGCCAGGCTGAAGGCTTTGTCAGCACCCACAATGTTATCAGACCTATAAATGACACAGACACAAATATTGTCCTTGTCAGTTTTATGTGTTGCTTTATTTTGGCAGCGCACTCGCAGTGCTGTGGTTACAGGAGCATTTGTATGCAAATATTTGCTCTGCCGTCCTGCTGTGTAGTGCTTCTCAGAATTATGAGTGTGCTGTGCAGTGTGAACAACAGATGAGCACTCTCCCAGAGAACATTTCCTTTCAGAATACGAGCATTTAACCTCACTTGTAAACCCATGTTCAGGGTTTTCAAGTTCACCAGTTAAAAATGGTTCATACTGGCTAAAGTTATAGAATACGTTTTGTATTTGCATATATTTTGAAAAACAGGGCAAATTCGACTGATTAGATACCAGCTTAAACGAATAGACACAATCACAAACACACACAAACCACAAACTAATTCCAAAATGCACCTGGGATAAATGCGAGTGCTCCCCATAGACGTGCAGAAGATGGCCAAAAAAACATTTGGTAGCGGTAGGATCCGTCAGCTCTTGAGAATAGTAATGATGGTTAGCGCTCGGTATCCCAGAGTACCTATTTGCTACAGAGAATTGATGGTACTCTTCCATAAAAGTACTGCACCCGTTTTGTGAAGTGTAGGTACTCTTTCTTTCCAACAATAGAAGTACAAGCACTCAGTACCTGAGAGTACCTGCCCATTAAAAGCACCGGATCAGGTTCAAACCATCAGTGACTGGTTAACTGATGGAGCATTTGGCCAAAACAAGATGGTGCCCATTTCTGCAGGGGGACTTCTACCAGTGCCTGACCTGTAGTTATTGCAAAGTAATACAGTTGGCCTTCATAATCTTCACATCGGTTTCTATTCACCCTCTACATTTTTAAACAAGGCCGCGGACGTAGATAAATTCATAAAGAGGACAGAATTGTATTTTTCTAGACATTATGTGTGACTATTCAGAGTACCTTGACGTCTCAAACTGGTTTGCCCGACCTCAACAACTGTTCATGTACTTGTCCATGTCCTATATCTATCTGTATTGCTGCAACCACAACTACTCCAAGGCATTGTTTGACACTATAGGAAGGAAACACAAACAAGTTAATAAAAAAATACACAATGGGCCCACATTTGGTGACGGTTTCATATTCTATACTTAGCCTTTCCTTACTTTATAGCCTCAAAGCTGTATGCATGTTTAAGTCTGGCCTGCACACACAAACAGCTGGTTTCATTAATGCAGAGTAATCACAAAAGGAGGACAGGCAGCTGTATGTCCTTTTCAGTGGTGGCTTGTGAACCTTAAAAGTGGTGAGGCGTAAATGCCTGCCTCGAGTTCAACAGAGCGAGTAAAGCAAGTAAACCTAAGTTCCTTTAGAAGGGTTAGGGAGGAAAGTGTTCTCTCTCTCACCACCCTCAAAAACCTACAAAATGCTGAAATAGGGCTCCAAATGCCACATACGAAGCACAATTTCCACACAAATTGGTTTAAAACCCAAAGATTCTGAAAAGACTTTAAGGAAATATTACCATTCATTCATGGTGTGACAGCAAAGCCCTACGCTCCTTAGGACCTGTTTGTAGTTCAACATACCTAAGAAAAAATTTCCAAAAATGGTGACAAGGCATCGTGTCTTCACCATAGTTTCTCTATGTATTAGATTTCTGAAGATCATCCAGGCGCCACTACCAAATTTGATCACTATATTTACCTTGTATTGCTGCAAATGTGATCAAATGAGAACACTGACTTCTCCCTACTATTAAGTAGAGGCAGAGCTGAGCCAATGCTGTGGCTTGGTTTGAAATGCCTGTGCACAGCCATGAAACTGTTTGGCATGTAAATGTTGCAAGAAACCTCAGGTAGCAATATGATAAAGTCTCTTCAAAGTTCAAGCAAGTGTATTTCTTTAACAAAGGGGAGTGTTTCACCTTAGTATTTTTGATTATTTCAGTACATTGAGGGCCATTTATTGGAAGTGATAGTTTTCAAAATATATTCATGCCCCTTCCATCCCACCAACGACAATGCCAATAGTGAACCAATAGGCAAGTAGTTTGTCATGTGTAGCCTAAATGTGGCGTAAATTGTTATTATACATGTAGCAACATTATGTAGTAAAGACAAGAGAGGTGTTTGTGCAGCACACATCCAGAACTCATGCATTTGAAGGTGCTCTAATATGTGATAATGAAGTAATAAAGGAGGCACGGTGAAATAAAATAATTGCCTGAGGTCACACAATTTGGTCAAGTGGAGAAGCAGGGATTAAGAACAGTGTTTCAGGTTTTACAAAGTGCAGTTCAGTCACTTGATAAACTGCTTTTTCTCCCACCTATTTTACATCAATGGTTAATGCTCTATCTTTAATTTTGGGAGATGGGTGAGATCATGGGTGGGAAGCAGAAGCCAGACACTTTTTTCAACCTCTGCCTCTAGAAGTTTTTCAAACTGTTGATACTCATGTATGTGTGACAGTCATAGGCGTTAACTTGAAGATTGGAAAGTTTCACTGTAAATTAAGTCAAATTAAAATTATCTATAATTTCTCTATAACAGACTTTCTTGCAAATAGCAAAATAACTCTTTACCTGCACATTTAACTCCAAGAGCAGCCTTGAAACCCACCACATCTACAAATGTGAACCTTATCTGTGATCAACTTCAAGAACGGCATCAGAAAGTTGAGTCGAGTTTTTTTTTTTGGATGGAAACGTCTGACATTATCAGAATGATTTTTGACGTTGGACCCTTTACCTTACTATGCAATTCTCCTAGCCAAATTTTTAAGGTGGATGTGGTGCATCAGATCAAAATATGTAGCAACTGAGAATAATCAAGCTCCTTCACGAGTTGGTTTTCCTCTGGTGGGACATTGACTTGATCTTCTTATAGGGTGCTATTTAAACCCTATTGTATTCGTAGAGTATTTGTCCCGTTTGCACTTTCAGACATGTTTTTATTCTCCATCTACGTTAGTGTTTTAACTACATGTCTGATTTTATCTTTATCTGTTATCCTGTGATAATATTGACAGTTGTATGTCCCATATATTGCACTCCTCTGAGTTGAAGCTCTTAATATATTTGGACTCTATATTATCATTTTATATTGTGTATTTGTTGTATCTTAGTGTTTTTATCATTCGATTCAACTTTTGACTTTTTCTTTATCTTGATGAATTGAAATATTTTTTCAAACTTGGAATGTATTGGCCTGAAAGACTAATCCTTTTTGATAAACTTTGTATTTTATGCTGTAAATGCTTTTATGACAAATCTGTCAAAATAAAGCTCTTTGAATTGAATTGAATGGATAGTGAGCTGTTACTCCCTGCACTGATGAAGCATCTACCAGGCTGGCCTGCTTCCCTACGAACCTCCAATGAAGAGGATGCTCGATATTGGAGCTGTTATCTTTTGTGTCCTGATTCTGGAATTGATTATCCTGTGCATGCTGCATCCTCTAAATTTCACCCATAAGTTTGGCTTTGTATTAGTTCCAATGTATTTCTATACCCTCATCTTTAGGTGCTTGTATGTCCAACTGTCCTTGCCTTTGTGATAAATCAAACTAACCTAGGATTGAGAGTCAGTGATTTTTTGGATTCATGGTCCATTGGAACAGTACTGAGTGAATTTGCTAAGGATTCTTCCTCCCCTCCACACTTTCATGGCGACAAAAAGAGACATCGGGCGAAGGATCCAGAGTAAATCTAGAACGTGGAACCCGGTTCCTTCACATTTGTCCCTATAAGTGGGACAGGTATGCCCAGATGTGTGTTCTGTGCTCTCCATGTCACTAGAGTCTAGCTAGCCTGGATGTTAAGGGGTGATAGCCAAAAACCCAGAGTGCTTATTTTCGGTCCTGGAGGACCTGGCCTGGCAGTGCTGGCTGGACTGTTCCAATGGGGAGCAGGATCAAGACTGATATGCAAATGGCTGGGTCCAAACTGCAATGACCTGGTGAGCAGAAAAATGATGGATTTAGGCCCAGAACTCTGTAATGGGGGTGAATGTTTGACATTATTCAGCATTCTGTCCATCAATTATCATCATAAGTGGCACAGCTATGCCTACACGTAGGTCCCGTGCTCTCCATGCCACTTGAATCAAACTAGCCAGGCTGATAAGGGGTGCTATCCCAAAACCGGTCCCAGGATGCTTGTTTCCGGTCAGGAGAAGACCTGACCTGGCAGTTCGGGCTGGACTGTTCTCATGGGAAGAAGGGTCAAGACTGATTTGTATATGGCTGGGTTCAATCTAGAACGAAATGGTGAGCGAAAAACGCAATGGACTTAGGCCCAGATCTCAGTACTGGGGGTGACTGTTTGACATTGTTCAGCATTCTGTCCATCAATTGTTCTTTTTGAATTTGACTAATTTATGAGGCACCTGGCATTATTATAAAACATATAGATTTAAAAAAAGGAAAGAAAGAGCAAGTTGACATGCCTTGTATTATCCTAGAGATGTAGGCCTCAAAGGAGGACAACAATGGGAGAGCTGCTCATTCCCCCCACACACCAGTCTCGCATTGCCAGATGGAAAAGGTAATCAATGACTCAAGTGCCCCAGGTAAGATATTGGAACGTTTGGTGTCACTTTGGTGTTCCTCTTTTTCTTATACTCTTCACAAAGCCCCCTGTAAATGAAAGCACCTGCACCACACTAAATGCTGCATCATCCACTGGTACAGCCCTCTGGAAGAGATCATGGCGTTTCATTGAACATGATGCCCGAATTTCCCTCAGGGCCCTTATCTGGGAGTTAAGAAGATGTGACCTCTGCTCTTGTGTCTCACTTCCATGCAGTGGTGACACTCCTTGCTTCCACTCCACACCCAACTCTTGCAAGTCTCCCATCTTTGGTTTGATGGGGGAACCCATGATTGAACATTTTGAGTTGGGGCCCTCCAAATTATTGAAATTGGCTTCCCTCTCCCCATGTGATTGACTTGTTCACCTAGGCTTATCCTCCCCTGTAGAAAAGCTGTTAGAGGCAACCTCCGCTATGAATGCCCTCTTCCCTCAATACCAAGCAAAGTGTGCAACACCTGAAGTATACCCCTACGTGCTGACTTTCCCGCAATGCCAGTGTTGCTATCCCATAAAAGGGATCGGCTATGCCCTGTCAAAATTGAGTGATGAACACATTTAGCCCTTTTCGCCTCCCCCGTACTACCCAATGAGGTCCTGGAAATAATGTCTATGCCACACAATGAGAGGCATATGTATACATTCAGAAGTTGGCTCTACTACAACTAGTTTTTTTGGGAGACACGCATGCCTCCACTACTGTGGATAGAAGCCACTCTATTTTCCCCAGCTTGGATCCCTAGCTCAGAGACGTGTCATACAATCCCATCCCAGACCCAAACTAAGATCTCCTTTTCAATGAGAGATTTATAAAATCTTTATGTAAATATGTATCTACATTTTTTTACTGGATGTGGCTCAGGCCAATGTGAGGAGGGTGTTCCATTTGCTTCATCCTCTTGTTTTGGCAAGCAGCTATTGGAGCATTCACCTGGCCGCTGTAGAGGTCAGTTCACATCCCGCCACCCAACCAAGGTCACGTGACCTCTCATTCAGCCCCTGTGCACCCATGTTCTATCCCATAGAACCGATGCCACCTGAGGCATTTGCTGTGTCCCCAAGAAGCCAAGCCACTCTCCTCAGAAACGAGGTAAGATAGAATTGTTCTTTTTATATTCCCCCACCCACTATCAACAGGGCACACCACAACTTCGGACCCCTGTATCCTTCAAATGGTCTCTGGGTACCGAGTATATTTTTGGGCATCACCCTCTCAAGGTCAGCATCCTTCACTCACTCCTTTACTGCTGGAGTGTGCCTTGGTGGACAGAAATTTACAAAGATCGTTCATAAAGACACCATCACCCCTGTTCCTTGTGAGGTTACTTAATTTGTCTCACTTGCAAACAAGAGAAAAGTCTTTGACCCATCATCAGCTACCAGGCCTTACACCACTGGGTCTCATAACACCACCTCAAAATGGAAGCCATTCTCTTCCTACAATACACACATCTTCCTGGTGACTGGTTAGCCAGTTTAAAGCTCAAGGATGCTTATTTGCCATTTCCCATCTACTAAGACTACCAGTTCATTCTAAATTTCCAATGTAAACATCACAGGTGGCAGACCCTACCCAAACACAGATCCCATTGTTGCATTTGCTGTGGATGGGCAACATTTTGGAGGTAAGATACATCAACAAACTGGGAGGGTCATGGTCTAATCTCTTGACAAACTTCTCACCAGATATTTGGGAACACTGTGTTTACAACAATCTTTTGGTGACTGTGGAACACCTCTGTGATCTTTCCAGCTATACAGCAGACTGGTTCTACATGCACCTCCCGGGCTCAAGCAATTATACAATTGAGACTAGAGGATATCGTTCTACCTCTGTCCCTGCTTTGGGGTCCTATGGACATATATCTTCTCACTTCCTATTTGAGCAACCAACTTACCTTTGTGAGCTGGAATCCAGATTCAGAAGCTTGGGCAGATGCCTTTCTTCAAGACTGGCGATATGTGTTCACTCCTTTCCCTGTTCTTCTGTTTGTAAGATGTTTCCTTTTTTAAGATGGTTGTGATCACCCCCCATTGGCCCTCTCAGCCCTGATTTCCACACCTGTTGGAACTTTACTGCTCATCTATCGCAGATCACCTCCGTCTGTTTTATTTGATTCTTTGAGCAAAGAACCTTGTTTATCACCTCAAGAAAGCTGTACATCCCAGAAACCCCCTTTGCACTATTGCTCCTCTATGTGAGCCATCTCAGTTATTCTTTCCTCCAAATTTTCAAATTCCACTCTCCCCTTAATATGCCTGATCACTTGCCAAAGGGTCTATGATGCCACAGCCCTCTCCCTTTCATGACTCAATTTTTCACTAGACCGAGCAATGTTCTACATTGCAGCATGTACCAAGATGGCGTTGTGATTTGTCCTTTCCCCCATTTTCAGAGTCTTTCAGCTTTTTGTGCAGTCTTCTGTCTTCAGAAGTACATCTGCCGCACTACTCACCTCTGCCACTCAGACCAGCTTCATCTTTCACAAGCCGGTTTCCTGTACAAACTTGGCCCATTGGGTCAAACTAACCTTATCTATCTCAAGCATTAAACCTCTGTTTTTTAAGCCCACAACACTCGTGGGTTTATAGTTTCAAAGACATTCTTCGTTGGCTCAAAGCTGGAAGTCATCATTAGGGCCGCTAATTGGTCTTGTGCACCAGCCTTTAAGACCTTTTCAGACAGCTGAAACCATGGCGATCCAAGTTCTCACCAAACTTTAAACATGCATGTGACCGATCGATCTCCCTGTTCCCATTTCCGCCAAAGTATGAGAAAAAGAATCAACCAAAACTCTCTTCATGTCTGTAATGGAACCTCCTACTCTACTTCTCCCAATCCGGATTCCGCAGCAACCACAGGACCAAGACAGCTCTCATTGCGGCTACTAACTAACCCTGGGCATAGTGTGCGTAGAAATGCGCATGCACAGTTTTCTCAAGCAGTATTTCTAATGGCGAAGAAGAGGAGGAGGGCAGCCAAGGGACGCCACGGTTAAAAGGTAAGTGATTTTTAAATGCTTTAAGGTAGTTTCAAGCTATATATTGATAGGGGATGGAGGAGGGCGGCGTGCCACTCCGCTCCGCCGGGGAGTGTGCGGAGCTTTGCCTACACCGCGTTCTCCGTAGGCAAAACTCTGCACACTCCGCGGGCGAAGTGGAGTTCTCCACTCACAGTTACTACTAATGACATCCAAGCCCTACTCAACCAAAGAGAGACTGTGGCTCTGATCCTCCAAAACCTCTCTGCAGCCTTTGAAACGGTCTCCCACCACACACTCATCACAAGGCTGCCCAATATAGGCATCCAAGGAGCTGCTCTCAAATGGATTGCCTCTTTCCTCACAGGGATAATGCAAAACATCTGCCTTCGCCCCTTCCATGAAAATCATCTGTGGAGTACCACAAGGATCAGAATTCAGCCCCACCCTCTACAACACTTAAATGACACCTCTGGCCGACATTGCCAAGACCCACTGACTCAACATCACATCCTACGCTGATGACACACAACTCACCCTCTCCTTCTCCGAAGACACCACCAACACCAAGCCCAACTTCCAATTACTGCATGATCACCAGATAGATTCAGCTCAACTGTCTGAAGCTCAACTTGGACAAGACATAGGAACTGATGTTCAGAAATGAAAGCTCCCCATGGGCACATCCTGGTGGCCCTCAGAACTTGAACCTACTCCTGCTCCCACTGAATACGCAAAGATCCCAGGACAACAAGCTAACCATGATGACACAGGTCAACTTCATCTCCGCCTCCTACTTCTTCATCCTCCACATGCTTCGTTAGATATTCAAATCGATACACCAAAGCTCAAGGCGCACCATCACCCATGCTCTCATCTCCAGCTGACTGGACTATGGCAACACTCTCTATTAAGAGATTGCAGCTCACCTCCTCCCATGACTACATACCATACAGAACACCACAGCCAGACTTGTCCTGGATCTCCCTAAATGAACCCACATCACCCCCTACCTCTAGGAACTACACTGGCTCCTTGTACAGAGCAAAATGCCAGTTCAAGCTCCTGACCGATGCATACAAGGCCCTACACAACTGCAGACCCGCCTATTTGAACCACTTTCTGAACTTCCAGCAGCCCATCAGCGCATACCTTTTTCTACCCCTCACCTCCCACATCCGGCGTAGCAAATGCAAAGGTTGCTTCTTCTTCCTAGCAGCAAAGACATGAAACGAGCTAGCCTTTCACCTACGGTCCTCCTCATCTCTTTCAGAGTTCCGAAAGTCCCTGAAGACCTGGATATATCGACTAACAACTTGACTCTGCCCGCACCAGGATACCCACACTGGTGACAAGAAGCACTCTACAAATCTACTGATTGATTGATTGATATTGTAGTGCCTAATTGTTTTGTTAAAAAATGGGGATTTTCCTGGTTTAAGTAATGAATAAATCTAAGATTTTATTAAAGGCCCTAAATCTACATATATAAAAACGAAAGTATGTCTGCTTGTCCTTTATGCATTACTACACCATTCATCCGATCGCCATGAAACTTTGGGAAGTTGTTAAGTACACTCCCGCGAAGGTTTCTGGCAAATAAAAAAAATTGTTAAAAGTTGTTGAGCACACTCCCGCGAAGGTTTCCGGCAAAAAAAAATATATATATATATATTTGTTAAATATCGTCCCCCCCCCCGGCATTCCAGGGCCCTCATAATCTTTCCAATACTGAACGTTTACAGTTTACTGTGCGACTTGCTTTTGCAATGACCATCAACAAAGCACAAGGACAATCGCCTGAGTATGTGGACTAGATTTGGAGAATCCTTGCTTCTCACGTGGACAACTGTATGTGGCCAGCTCACGTGTCGGAAAACCTTCTGATTTATTCGTGTACGCGCCAGCGGGAAAAACAACAAACTTTAAAATGTTTTCCATATTAAAATGAATACGTTTCAATAAAAATGACACAATGTAAATTAAATGTTATCATATCATGTATCCTTAAATTTCCTTTCTTCTGAGATTGCAGCAACACGCGACGGGTAAGCTAGTTGTGTATAAAATGCCTCCCTTCCCTCTCTGGCATTGATATCAGCTCAGTATGATGATTGATATTAAATGTTTGTGAATTGTCATATAAAAGTATGCGGCCCCTATTGCAGTGCCTTCCATCTCTGGTGGGAACCTGTTGACTTCTACCCTCCATTTGGCTGTCCATTCAGCTGCGGTTTTAATTTACTATTATTTCCTAGTGCTCTCAAGACCTTTCACTCCCGGTTTCTGTTACATTAAGCAATAAGAGAGGGTAATTGATTTTGTACCAGCTGTTATGTACTGCCAGCCACCTCACCTTACCTTTCTTATGTCACCACTCAATGTTGCTGCCAGGTCAGTTATTAAAGAGAAAAATGGGATAAAGTGCTGCCTGCCATATGTTACAAGGACCAAACAAATCACAGAGAAATTCCATGACCTTATTATACATGCTCACACCATCGACTTTCCCACAAACTACTTAAATCCTTGGTACGTAGATTTTTCATATGAAAGAGAGAGCATGTTTGCAAACATGAGGACTCAAAATAGAAATTCTCAGGGCAGAATTAAAGAGCTATTAGAGATATTCAGTTTCAGATAGAATCGGTTTAATACAGATACATACAGATAGAATCACTTCTATACAAGTAACTATATAAAAATGTGTAGTATCTTGGAATGTGTAGAAACATGCAATGAGATTCTAACTTTTATATAATTACTTAAGGCGTGCAAGAAAAACAACATATTGCCAGAAATATCTCCTTTCTATTTGCCACTTTATAGCTGATAAAATAGATAAGAAGAAAAGCAGGCCACATTTCCTTGACCTGATCTGCCCTTCCCATCAGCTGCTAGCTCTGGCAGTAGGCACTGTGATGTCAGAAATCAACTGTAATAGTCTATTACAGTTGAGTTCTGATGTAATTTCTTTATAAATGGCGACCGAGTGTGTCACAGGTCGCCTATTATAAAGAAATTGAAGAATGTTTTTTTTATGGAGGAGTTGCAGAATCCCATGTGTTATACTGTGTATCATTGTCTTTAATAATAATTAATGCTTGAATATCTGTTCCGCCTAACACTGTCGAATGTTGTTTCCCAGCGTGTTAGGCATGACATATATACCTTTCTGTGAATGTCTACCAGCCTTCCCTTGTACTATAACTCTGTTGGACAGGGTTTGGGTCAGCTACTCTAGAGAGGCCATTTGATACACCACTGTTTACTGATGACAGAGCCAGAGGCCTTTCTTCTGACGTGAAATATGCGATGCAACCCACTTAACTGTAGATACAGTGGCAATACCACCAGTGGCATGGATTATGAATCTGCAGGTTTCATGGGGCTTCCAAATTAGCTGTAAATCCCTCTGATGCATCTCAGATGTTTAATTACATTCAACATGAAATGATAAAGTGTGGGAGGTCTTTATGTCATTGCAGAGACATCACCAGGAAGGTTTTGTGTTATTGCAGAGCCTTTGCACAAAAAAAGATCAGTTATGCGGTTTTACATTTTATTAGAAGGGCATTCGTAATAAAGAAAAGGTAGTAAACGCTCTCTGTATGATTGTTTATTGACAATGTTACCGTGCATGCAATGCCCACTGGGCTGCAAGGGCTTCAGCCTCCAGTCGTGTTCTATAGCCCCTGCTGCAGGCCTGCAGCTGGGTGGGTGGCTGTCCCCAGTAAATCCTGGGTGAAGTATGGCTTGAAAAGAGAGTGTCGGAATAAACATTTTCTTTTCTCTGACAGACAGCTTATCTTGCTGCTAGCAGCGTTCTCAAAGGAGGCAATGGGGTATTGCAGGTCATTCACAACATGCACCATAGTGGGGGTTCTAATTGTGCAAGGCAGTGTGCTGTACTGATCACCTTTGTTTTAAAGAGAGACAATTCGTGCCCATTAACACGAGGTTGTGAGACTACATCTGCCCTTTAAATCTCTGCCATTTTCCTCTGCTTCCAAGCAAACAAGACAAAAATCCCAAATTGTCTGGATTCGTAATTGCATTCATGTAGTGCTTACCACTCACATGAGTGTTGCTAAGCGCTAAATAAATGCTAAACAGGGAAGTAAAAGTTTTTTTTTTTTTTTAGTGCAATGACCACCCAGACTTTTCTATCATTAGCAAGAGGAATGGGGGAATTTGTGTTTTTTGTTCTAAAAGTTCCAAGTACTGACTGAAACATAAGAACATGCAAAATGATTTTGGCAAAATAGAAATGGGGTGGATAGATATCAAAGAGGGCAAGTGAGTAGTAGTCCTGATTCTCTGGGTAAAAAGTTTTTGGCTGCCAGTCGTTTTTATATCTGTGCAGTTTTATATAGAGCAAACCCCATGAGCACAGATTGCATTACACAAAATCAGATTTCTTTCTTTTTTAGGCTCGGGGATTTTAAATGATTTGCCCAGGATCACAGGATGTTGAGCTGATGCTAGGACTCAAACCTCTTTCCCCATCAGGCTGTTAGGTTACATCTCATTAGTTAGTATTGGCGCCAGTGGCGGCTGGTGATCTTTGAAAGTGGTGGGGGGTACCGCACTTTTTACAAAATTTGCCTCACTTGTTCTCATTCCCATTTCTGCTCACATTTAGATCCATATTAACAACCGTTTGCACTGGGTTTGCATCACAAAAGTGATGCAAACCTGTGAAAAATATTTAATTTCATTTACTTTCCAGTGCAACACCTGTTTTGCATGCAACAGTTGCCTGAAAATAATGCAAAACAGCGCAAATTGCAGCTTTGTGTTACTCTGCATCAAGGGCATTCCTTAGGTCGAGCATGGGCGTTCCCATGCAACTACCCATGTTTTTTTACTTAAAACTTTATATACTAACAGTGGTAGACAGTGTTTTGCATCAAAAAATAAATGACACAGGAAAGCTGGCATTAAAAAAGAGAAATGTTTTTATTTCACCTAACTTTTCCCACTTTGTACATGTACTGGACTGTAGTGCACAAATCCGCAGTAGGAACATTTTAAAGTCGGCCAAAGAACAGTACTGGAAGGGTACCCTTACAGTACAAAACCTATGCTAGACTCGCGGAGACACCCTTGCACTATTGCGCGAGAGCATGAGTGTAGCACTCGGTAGCCTAATAGTGCACTATCACTACAGAGAAAGTTGTGTGAAACTTTTGATAATATGGGCCTTAGTCTTATTTCCCTCACTCACTCTATCTCTCATTCCCTCACTTGCTAATTCTCATTCATATTCCCTCCCACTCACTGTTACTTACAAACAAATGTACTTATACTTGCTGATTCTCATTCTCACTTACTAAGTCAAGTCAAGTCAAGTCATAACATTTATATAGCGCACTACATACCCAGAGGGTTTCAAGGCGCTAGGAAGGGGGGTAGGATTAATTGTCGAATATCCACGTTTTAAGCTGCTTTCTGAACGCTAGGTGATTCTGGGTGAGGCGAAGGTAAGCGGGGAGTGAGTTCCATGTTTTGGCAGCCAGGTAGGAGAAGGATCTGCCTCCCATGGTGGTCTTGTTGATGCGAGGTACAGTGGCGAAGGCTTGGCTGGAAGAGCGAAGTTGGCGGGAGGGGGTGTAAAAGGACAGTCGAGAGTTGAGGCACTCTGGTCCGATGTCGTAGAGTGATTTGTGTGCGTGGGTATACTTAGGCATACTCACTGTGGACCCTGTTGCAACTGCACCTGCTGCATTATAGATAGAAACACCCACAATTCACTTTCATTCCCTCTCACAAGCTTCAATCAATTACACTCATACTCCTTCACTCACTCATTTGTACTCACTCACTTATTCTTGCAATCTCTCAACCTGTGATTCTCACTTTCACTTTCATTGACACTCTCAAGCACACACACTTTTATGCAATCCTATTTACTCTCAATCACTCACAAACACATGCATAAACGCAACAAGAAATAAAACTTTGTTTTGTAACTTACCTGGGTACTTAGCTGGCAATTTGGAGGCTCCAAGGCAGCAGCAGAGCAGGAATATGGTGGTGGGCACTGTAACCAGCAAGCCATGATTCCAAACAAGGAGCCAGGTAGAGCAGCAAGGGCAGGTTTGAAAAGGGGAGGCCAACCTAAATACCCCTCTCAACTTCTTGACAGGAAGAGCCATTGGAATTATGCATCAAGGATGGGCCAAATTATGCGGCAGTGTTGACTAAATTATGCGGCAAGAAAAGGCAAATTATGCAGAGTAATGCCGCACATTTTGTCATAGTATCATTTCATTATTTTGCCATTTTTACACTTGTCAACACTTTCTGGGCATACGTTGCACTACATTGGTATCATTTTAACACTAAACACTTTTCCTGCGTTTGTATGTGAGCTCTCACGATGCAGCACACAAGCAAAGTAGGAAAGCCAAGGAGAAATTAAAACATTTCACCTCTATATACCTGCCTTGAGGAGGCCTATGATTTTGGCACAAATCCCTACGAATGTTTGTAGATAGAGATTTGTGTCAAAACTCATAGGTTGGCGCACACAAACACCAATGTACCACCCCTCGAATGCTTCCTTGATACAAAGTAATGCAAAGGCAACACATAGTGCAACTTTGCGTTATGTTCGGAAACTATCTAGCTCAAATCAGGATTTGCATTGTATAGTAAATCCCAGCACAAGCCTTTGTGTCGAGTTTGCAACCCGAAAAGTAACGTAAACACAGGGCAAAGCGTTAGTAAATTTTGGCTTTAATCTTTGTTGAACACCAATCAAGGTAAAGTCATGATGGGAGGGAAGAGTATTGGGTACTAGGTGTTGGCACCAAGTGATTGAAATAATAGCATAGAGGATGTATCACACTCAGGGGTAGTTGTTTATAAAGTATACAATTTTAAATGAACAACTGCAAACACTACGGCGTCTGAATAGCGACGGCATTCTAAGGTACCAGTAGCAATGCATTTTCCTCCATACCAAGGTGCAGTATGTATTGCGTATTGGTCTTTTATTATCTTTACCTATTGCCTTCAGCTACAGTAAGGAATCTCGAATCAGCATCTTCTCGCATATTGTCTAATGACGTGTAAAAGTATCTAGGGACAGGCTTGCCCTTGCCACAGACACTTATTTCTCTAGATTGTCTTCTTAAGAAAGCTTTATCTCGTTTACGCTGAGCACTCAGAAATCTAATCTTTCCCTTGTGAGCCAAGGACAGCAGAACAGTGGTTTGTACTTGCTAATTCTATTGCTTGAGCATTACAAAGCAAAGCATTGATTCCAAAGGCATGAACTTCCAGCCCAAAGATTTACCTGCCAAAACTCATAATGACGCCTGAGACACCACGTGTCCCATCTTCCCTGGGATTCTGGCAACAGCACGGCAAACGTTCAGCCTGATTGAGGTGTGTGAGGTATTGTAACACTGAAGCGGACGCAGACTTAATCCTGAGGAGACTCAGACGATTTGTTGAAGGGAGATGTCTGAGAGTTTCAACACAGTCCACCACATTGAAGATGGTGTTGGATGATCCTGAGAATTGTGTAAGCTGTGGATCCGGAGAGGGAGTTTCTTTAGGAACAGGCGTTGGACTGATTAGACTCAATTTCATGCCCACATGTTGGCAGACTGGGCTATAGTTCGACCAGAGAGCTGGAATAGATGTGCTTACCAGGCAAGTACCTGACTCTGATTCTCATCTAGATGATCGTGTTGCACTGAGTCCATGGCCTTCAAGGTACCATACGGTTTCCCATCGCTTCACTTAACTTAGAATACCCAGAAATATCTTGCCTGCCCTTGCCAAACAATGCCCTCAGCTACGCCCCACACAACCATTGCACAAGTAATTCGCAAAGTTTTGTAGGCTCTTAAACACCTTCTTCATACATCCAATCACCTTCTGGTCAAAGGAAACTTCAACTTCTAGACTGAAGACCAGTATATGCCTTCATTCAAAGAATTTAAAGACATATGTCACGCTCTTAGTATGGAAGGGCTCATTACTTTCTTCTTACATCAATGACCACTGCCTGGATACGGTGATTCAACATGGTCTGCGCATGTCCTATCACACAATCTCCCCTGCCATCTGGTCCAACCGCTGTACTAATTCTTTCAGGTTTCCGAGATAGGAGAGCCAAAGTACAGTATCCCCCTCTCCTTCCTTCCAAAAACGTCACTGAGAAGCTGTCACATCTAAACTAGAGGAACACCTCACTTCTCCTAATACCAATAATTTCCCTGCACACATACTGTATTGATTGCCAAGTGACCTTTCTAAAATCATGGGAGAGGCGCTCTCACAAAAATTCACTTACAGGTGTCAAAACAGCAATGCCACATGCTAGAATCTGACTGATGCAGGAGGAGAACTTGTCCACAACCCATCCTCATAGAAGACCAAGTATCTGTCAAGGGGGTGCACCCTGGATGGAAATTCAAACCCCCCCCCCTAGAGAGAGACCACCAATGTTGTGATGGTTATGACGACTCAAGGACAAGAGACGACTAGTCATAATGTATTTCTGTTCAAAAACAGTGCAGAGTAGTCAAGGAAGTCATGAGAATAAATCGTCAAGGAAGGAGCCTTCAGAATCCTCTGATGAATTTGCCAAGTAGGGGTGGGACCAGATAACCCACCATCATGGTGTCTCCGAATGACTGTGAGAGGGAGGTGCCTAGAATATTTCCTGAAGCCGGCCAACCATCCAGTAGGAATCTTAGTCTTGCATAAAAACACAGCGGTGCAATCTTCACCCACAACCACTTCCATTTGAGAGAATGGCGACATCTATATTTGAGAATGCTTGTTTCACTGACCCGGTTAATAACAAATCTGATCTTATTTGGAAAGGAATGTAAAGTGCTGCATCTGCGTTCACACATCATCACGCACTCATACACAATGTAAGCTGGGCATGGGCGAGGGATAAATAAAGAGGAATGTTACCATTCATGGTCAGTCCCAGTATCTGAACACCGTGGGCATTGTGTGCTGTTTGAGGTTCCAAGGAGTGGAGCCACACCACTCAGCCAACCGATCTTACTCCTCCACAGATCCTATCTCAACCCCAGAACCCCCCTGGCATTCAGATAACAACTGAAAGCCTAAACCAATCTCTCACACCCTCTGGTCCACTCTCAAGAGGTCGTAGAAGTAACTCAGTTGTGCATTGTGAATTATACAAATATGTATAAACATCTAAAATAAAGGCAATATTGATATCCGATATACCATCGTCCAACTTTATGCGTATACAGCCACATACAGACAGCCACCTCCTTCCTTGCTTGGAGGATGGCAACCAATATTTAAGTGGTCAGGTGATTGAGATTCTGTGTATCCTCTTTATCAGATATCAAGCCATCACACATAGGCTGGTTAATGTGAAATTCAAATCCACCACTGAACATTTCCCATTATCTAGTGTCACCTCAGCTGTGGCCAAGCATCTGGTTCCGCTCTTTCAGTTATAACACACCTACCACTGCCTATGTCATTGACTAAATAATATGGACGCTGAGGATTTTCATACCAATGGGCAATTAAAAGGGGAATGCAAAGTTCGGGTTTAAAAGTGTGACATATTTTTGATAATGTTCCAAAAAATTTTATTTAATGTATCGGTTCTTCATTTTTCACCCAGTCTGGTGATTCGGGTTTTTATACCGTTTTGTAAGAGCAAACAGATAAGTGCAAGTACAGGCAACTATGCCAAGCTTCACAATATACCTACTGGCACCTTAAAAAACACTTCTTATCATTAAATACGTTTTCAACATCTCTGGGGTTATGAAACAGCAAAGTTTGAAGACTGTCCCAGCTTCACCCCAGAGTAACTGTGCATTTGAGCACTGGCGCTTCTCCTAAGAAGAAAACACGGAGGAGTCGTGCAAGAGTCTCCTTTTTAACAAGCAAAGTGATCACGAGGAATCATATGATCCGGTGTTGTGTACCTAATGCGACTGCAACTGAACAGTTTGAATGTCAGTTTCACTTGATACAGGAGCTCTGTGCTGATGTTGTAGGTGACAGTTTCTCTTCTCAACTCTTGTAGAGACTGTCCCCTAAGTTGTGATTCTCTTGACAAGTCTGAGCTCCGTGATTTACTTTCCTAGAGTGAAAGACACTGGAGAAAGTGAATGAATGAATGAATGAAGACGCATTTCTATAGCGCATGGCTACTCAAGAGCATCCCAGCGTTTGAAAAGTATTTTTGCTTTCTTGTCTTGCTTTATTTTAATAGCAGCCATGTTAGAAACCACACTTACAATGAGAATTTTTTTAACCAATGAAACATTTGCAGTGGTTCACTGAGGACCTGGAAGTCTGCCAGGAGCTCCAATAAATGCCTTCTCTAGTGCAGAGATATTCGTTTGTTCTCCCGCCTGCCTCCCTTCCCCTATCATCAAGTAAACCAGTAAGTGCTGAGCTCTGTCTTCACCCTTTCAAACATAACCTGCTGACACCGCTGAAAGAAGTTCTGTGCCTGGTGATGTACATAGATGGAAACAAAACTTTGGTTTGCTTGGCACAATACATCTTGACCTGGTAATCTGGTTGTGCTGGAGAAAGACATAATGTGCCCCGGTGGACACTTAGCCTGCAGCAGAGAGGTTCATGGAGAAGGGGATAGATCTGGTTCCTGAATTACTGTCATTTATGGGTTGTAAGCAGGGACATTGGAATTATGCAGCAGTCAAGGGCCAAATTATACTTCAGTGTTGGATAAGTTATGCAGCAAGAAATGGCAAATTATGTGGCATAATGTGGCACACTTTGTAATGGTATTACTTCATTAATTTATAATTTTTAGGTTTTGCCTGAACAGCATGCATGCACTTCTGGCAAAATCTATTGCTAATCAATAAAACATGTCATTCGTAAAGCGCACTACTCACCCGTGATGGTCTCAAGGCGCTGGGGTGGGGAATGCTGCTACTGCTCGAAAAGCCAGGTCTTGAGGGGTTTTCGGAAGGTCAGCAGGTCTTGGGTCTGCCGTAGGTGGATTGGAAGGGTGTTCCAGGGCTTGGCTGCGAGGTGGGAGAACGATCTGCCGCCGGAGGTCGCTCTTCGGAAGCAGGGGACTGTGGCGAGGGCGGAACGAAGCTGGCGGGTGGGGGTGTAGAAGCTTAGTCGTCTGTTGAGGTACGTTGTTCCGGTGTTGTGGAGTGCTTTGTGTCTGTGGGTGAGTAGCTTGAAGGTTATCCTCTTGTTGACCGGGAGCCAGTGCAGGTCTCTCAGGTGGGATGTGATGTGGCTGCGGTGAGGGATGTTGAGTATCAGGCGTGTAGAGGCTTTCTGTATGCGTTGGAGCAGTCTCAGGAGTTTGGCCGAGGCTCCTGCATAGAGGGAGTTTCCGTAGTCCAACCTGCTGCTGACGAGGGCCTGGGTGACCGTTCTTCTCATTTCAGTGGGGATCCACTTGAAGATCCTGCGGAGCATGCAGAGGGTGTTGAAGCAGGAGGAGGAGAAGAGGGTCTTGACCTGTTTAGTCATGGAAAGGGTGGAGTCAAGGGCGACCCCTAGGTTGCGTGCGTGGTCGGTGGGTGTTGGGGCGGTTCCCAGAGCGGTCGGCTACCAGGACTCGTCCCATGCCAAAGGGGTAGATCCGAGGATTAGGACCTCCGTCTTGTCCGAGTTCAGCCTCAGTCGGCTGTTCCTCATCCATTCACCAACGGCCTTCATTCCTTCATGAAGGTTGGTTTTGGTGGTGTGGGAGTCCTTGGTGAGGGAGAGGATCAGCTGGGTGTCATCGGCGTAGGAGATAATGTTGAGGTAGTGCCGACGGGTGATGTGGGCGAGCGGTGCCATGTACATGTTAAACAGAGTTGGGCTGAGGGATGAGCCCTGGGGTACGCATCAGATGATGTTGGTGGCTTCGGAGCGGAAGGGGGGAAGGCAGATGCTCTGTGTTCTTCTGGAGAGGAAGGAGGTGGGTCGGTCCAGGGCCTTCTCTTGGATCCCGGCGTTGTGGAGGCGTGTACGTAGCATGTGGTGGCAGACCGTGTCGAAGGCGGCTGACAGGTCCAGCAGGATGAGGGCAGCCGTTTCTCCATTGTCCAGCAGGGACTTGATGTTATCGGTGGTGGCGATGAGGGCAGTCTCGGTGCTGTGATTGCTGTGGAACCCGGACTGGGAAGGGTCCATGATGTTGTTCTCCTCGAGGTAGCGGGTCAGTTATTCGTTGACGGTCTTCTCGATGACCTTTGGCAGGAACGGGAGCAGGGAGATGGGCCGGAAGTTCTTGAGGTCCTTGTGGTCTGCCTTGGGTTTCTTGAGTAAGGCGTTGATCTCGGCTTACTTCCAGCTCTCCTGGAAGGTTGCTGTCTCAAAGGAGGTGTTGATGACTTTCTGGAGATGAAGTGCGATGGCTGTGCTGGCTTTGTTGAAGATGTGGTGTGGGCATGGGTCTGACAGAGATCCAGAGAGGATGGTGTTCATGATCTTGATGGTGTCGTTGATGTTGGTCCAGGAGAGCAGGCAGTTGGTGCGGATGGTGGTCTTGGGGGCGGATGTCTCAGTGGTTGTCGGGCGGTTGTGGCGTTGAAGCTGTTGTGGATGTCTGCAATCTTGCAGTGGAAGAAGGTGGCCAGCGAGTCGCACATGGCTTGCGAGGGTCGTTGGTGTTGGAGCTGGGGTTGGAGAGTTCCTTCACGATGTAGAAGAGCTCTTTGCTGTTGTGCGCGTTGTTGTCTAGGCAGTCTTCGAAGGAGGAACTATTGGCAGATCTGATACGGTGATGGTGTCTGCGGGTGGTGTTCTTGTGGGCTGCGTGGCTGTCTGGTGTTCGTTCACGGAGCCAGATCTTCTCCAGCTTTCGGCAGGTTTGCTTGGAGGCCCGGAGGTCTTCAGTGAACCAGCTAGCTTTCTTGTAGGTGTGACTGTTGGAGGGTTTCTTGATTGGGGTGAGGGTATTGGTGCAGTCGTTGATCCACTATCTGAGGTTGCGAGCTCCTGTGTTGGGGTCGGTGGAGTCAGCGGGTGGGCTCTGGGCGAGGGTGGGGGATAGCTGGTCTTCAGTGACTTTGCTCCAGCAGCGATGAAGTATCTGTTGGGTGCGGTGGTGCGTGGTGGGTTTCTTGAAGATGAAGTGGATGCAGCGATGGTCGGTCCAGTGGAGTACGGTGGTGTGGTTGAAGGAGACGTGGGGGCTTGCGGAGATGATGGGGTCAAGCCTGTGTCCGGTGGAGTGGGTGGGTGTTGTGACGAGTTGTCTGAGTCCGAGGTTGGCTAGTTGGTGTCATTGTTGTTTTTGAGGTGGAAGTTCAGGTCCCCGAGGAGGATGTAGTCCGTGGAGGCGAGGGCATGTGTGCTGACGAAGTCGGTGATGGAGTCGCTGAACTGTGGCTGGAGTCCGGAGGGTCTGTAGATGAGCGTTCCCCTGAGGGTGGTGTGAATCTGGAAGTGCAGGTGTTCGACTGTGCTGAGAGTGTCGTCGGTGTTGGTCGAGACTCTGAGAGTGTTCCTGTGGACAATGGCAATTTCTCCTCTTGCTCCGTTGGTGCGGCCCCTATGGGTAATCTTGTAGCCTTCCGGGACGGCTATGGCTATGTCGGGTGCTGAGCTGGGGTTCAGCCAGGTCTCCATCAGGAAGGCGACGTCTGGGGAGGTTGAGTCGAGTAGGCCCCAGAGCTCAACGGTGTGTTTGCGGTGGAGCGGGTGTTGAGAAGGATGCATCTGAGGTGTTTGCGTTCTTTCCTGGTCGGCAGCATGGTGGGGCGGATGCTTGTGAAGCTGCAGTTCCAGCAGGTAAAAGCTCCGTGGGTGTGCTTCGGGGCGGCCAGGAAGCAGGTGTTGAGTGCGTAGAGGGTTCTGGCATCGTAGCGGTGTCAGGCTTTGTGGCGTTCGCTGGGTCCAGGGGTCCTGGCGCTGGGCACGGTCCAGGCGCGGACGGGCGCAGACTGGCTTGCTAACATAAAAAAGTGTACAACAGGATTAGAGCCAGCCCATTACTTACAATTGGTTGGCTTCTATGTCACTCTTGTTTCCATGCTTCTGATTGGCCATCATCTCCTGCCCCTTCCTGCTTTTTCTAGGGACTTCCAGTATATGTCCCTGCTGTGGAGTATGGATCTTGTACAACTTCCTCTCTGAGGCCATTATCCTTCCACTGCTGTGTTCATCTCCGGGCACTTTTTGGGATGCGTTTTCGAAGAGGGCATGTGTCAACAAACTGCCTCTCTCTGCAGCCCCTCCCTCATGTTGCTTATTCCCCTGCCTTCCTCCTGCAGTCTCCATTGTGTTGTTTGTCACCCGCCCACCTCCTATTGTCTGTTGTTGGTGCTCCCTCCATCCTCCCTTCTTCGTACTCCCTTCTCCCCGACAGGGCCCTCGTTTGGCTTTCTCCATACCCTTACTCCTCCCTCTGTCTATTATTGCTGCTCCCTTCTTGCACCTCCTTGGTGTTGCTTTTCCCACTGTTGCTGCCCCCACCCTCCTCTCCTGCTCCTCCCTCATGTGGCTTGCCCCCCTTGCGCTTTTGTTAACATATTGCACGGCTGCTGTGCAACATGGCTTAAAAAAAGTGCTATGATGCGTTAACGGCTATATGAAGGCCATAAAAAAATTGTATCAAGGCCCTACAGCCAAAATCCTGGTGAATGGTGTGTTGACTGAGCTTTTTAAGATTAATAGAGGTACGAGGCAGGGATACCCACTGTTCGCTCTCCTTTTTGATATCTACATTGAACCTTTAGCTCAGTCTTTGCGGAGAGATGACCAGATAATCCCCATTCAATCACTAAGCCTTTGTAGTAAAATAGCTCTATTTGCAGACGACCTCATAATATACACCTCAGACCCAGATTGAATTGTACCAAGGATGGAACATTTAACCAAAGAATTTGGGTAAATCTCTGGTTATTTAGTAAATACTACTAAAACTGAAGTGATGGTATGGAATTTAGATGGATGAAATGACAGTGGTTGTGGGGAGATGAAGTACCTGAGGATACATATAATTAAACAGATCAAGGATATCCCGGCACAGAATCTAATTAGAGTAGGAAAAGAGAATGAAAGAACCCTTGCCAGATGGAGAAACCTCCCACTTACTATCTATGGGAGGGTGAACTTAATCAAAATGTCTATCCTTCCCAAGTTAACATATATATTCAACTGTATTCCGCTAAAATTCCCTATAGAAATGATAAATAAAATCCAAGGGGAAATAATTGTATTTGCGCCTTCCAAGGGGTACACCTCTCATGGAAGAAGCTGAGAAGACGACTCCATGGGGAAGGTCTAGCCCTGCCGGACCATAAGATATATTGCATGGCGTTTCAATTAAAAAACTTTTGAATGCTTATAAGGGACCCTGATTCGACTACTTGGGGACTAATATTGCAGGCTTTTTGTATAAATTTGGGGCTCAGAGATTTTTTTAAAAAGTAAGATTAAAAGTTCTGACAACATCTTTAAGTTTATGGCTTACAATGAGAAAGATGCTAAGCATGGGATATTTTTCAGAATTTGCTCCCATTTGGGAGTCGCCCGGCATCCCGGAATGCCTAAAAGATGTCCTAGCACTACCATTGAAGCAAGCCGGTTTAATGAAGTGGGGAGAACTTTTATTTGAAGGCAAATTGGTCCCCTGGGAAGTATTGAAAATCAAAACGGGAAATAAATTATCAAAATTTAAATTTATCCAGCTAACTTCATGGCTTTTTACAATGCCTCAAGAGACAAGATCACTATGGGACTTCGAGAATGACATTCAAGACACAAGGGCAAAAAGTAAAGAAGTCTCCAAGTGGTACACACAACTGTTGGAAGCAGAAGAAAGGAAAATGGATCCTTCATGCATCATCTGGCAAGATACGTTTCAGGAAGATGATTCCCAGATACTCTGGAAAAGTTCTTTAAAAACTGTTATATTCTTTAGTCGCACCAGTGAATCTTAAAATATATCAATTTTTTACAATAAATAGACTGTATTGGACGCCACACAAAATAGTCAAGTTTGTCTTTCAACCAATCCCCAGCTGTAACAGATGTAAAACACCAAAAGCTAATGATGTGCACATTTTTTTTACATGCCCTGGAATAGAGCGATATTGGAAAATGGTAGAATCAACTATTAGCGACATTCTAAAGATAACACTAACACTGTCAGCGGCTCTCGTATTTTTCATGGTGTATCACGATCCACAAACCACGCTTGATAGTAAATCAAGAGGGTTGCTCTTTAATTTGATACTACTGGCAAGACGAGAGATTTGCGAACACTGGCTAGATTCTGTACCACCACATCCTAGTGGTTGGTTGGCAGCAGCCAGGTGGATATGTAAAGAAGTAACAGATGGAAATTTGCAGCGACCAAGAGATGTGTGGAAGGCCTTTGTCGACTGGTCAAATTAGCTGGGAGATTCTCCCTATTTCTTTTTTTATGTTTTTTTTTAGTCCTATGATTACAGCAGAAAATGGGGAAGGTATCTATCCCGCGGGATGTAAGAACCTCCTTTAACCCCTTCGGTGCTCATTACGAGCTCAGCTCGTCATGAGGCACAGTGCTCCTGTGCTCATGACGAGCTGAGCTCGTCATGACCACACCCGTTTCTATTATGGTCCAGCAGAGGAGATAAAAACCTCAAGCAGCCAAGGTGTCAAGGGTCTGGCGGAGGAAGGCAGGGGTCCATGCGATATAGGGGCGCCAAGATATGGTCCTTGACCCGTAAGACGTTATGCTGACATGATGACAAAAAATATATATATTTTTTTAAATGATGCGGTAATGGTGGCCGCATCATAGCACTTTTTTCTCTTTACTTCAGGCCATGATGTACAGCACCATGGCCTGTTGTGCAGCATGGCTTAAAGTAAAGAAACAAGGTGAAATGAGCCGGTCAATGCTGGCCACATGATAGCTTTTCTTTTAAAAACATTTTTCTTACTAAAATCTTTTTGTTAAAATCTGCAGCAGATGGATTATGGAGCAAATATGTCAAATCCATAATTATGTGGAAGATGCTGTGGATGCAGAATCACAGAATTCCAGTGGCTCTAGCTGTAAGTCATTGTAATGGATGAATGGGGTGGCAAACATAGGGCAGGAGGCAGGGACAACAGATTGATTCTAATACATGCCTACCACAGGTGCATTCCAGAGGTTCAGATTTCTGCCATTATATTATTTTGTGTACTTCCTGTGTTTTGTTTTCCTTAGCTTTGGAGAGGTTCATTGTTGTGACAGATGAGTATGGTACAATTGTGAGGAGTTGGGTGTTTACAGAATATACAGACTTTCTAATAACATACATGTGTGTTGTCAGGTTTGGGACTTGCACATTTTCGGCTGCAGGATCATATATCAGGAACGCATATATTCGTTATTTTTCCCTTCCTTGTCAGCATCAGGAGGAAGCGTTATATCATGCTTCACTTGTTGTCAGAGTAGATGAGGATTTGTCACAGGGGTCAATCAAGGTGGATGGTCAAAGGCATTAGTTGCACTTATGATTTCTTACATTTCAGTTATTCAGAAGATTATATCTCGAATATTGGCTTCATGTAATTAATATTGAATGCAGATTTAAATACTGTTTTATACTTTTAAGATGGAAGCCAAAATATTGAGGGTCTGGTGTATCTTTCCCAAACCAAGATGGCAATGAAGATCTCATGTCAAACAAGAACAAATATGGACGGAAATGTGGCCACCAATCTGCGAATATATAAAGACACTTACATGGACGAACTCCACTTCGCAGTGGCTGCATTTTTCCTGCTGGTGTCTCACTCAGTTTGAAGGTTGAATTGAGCTATGGTCCTCCTTGGCAAACCTCTTGTTATTGGTGTTCTGCCATCAGTGTTTGTATGGACTCGGAAACGTCTCTCAAAGGCGGTGTTGTATCATGACTGACTTTATTAAACTAATGTTACTTTCCCAATTGCTGAGTGATAATCTCTAATTTCTTCTGAAGGCCTTGAACCATGTATTTGAATTGGCTTTCTGTTTATTTTATAAACTCTTTTAAAATATTCATGTTAGTTGAAGAATTAGTTTTGGGGGAAAATCATACCACAAGAGCATTTAGTGATATTTTCTTAGTGCAAACTGCATCCTCACGTCCATTTTGGACCCGGGGGTGCATTTTACACTAGGAAAAATGAATATATCATTTCACTCTCAGGAGTTAGACTTTAGACTAAATGCTAGTGCTAAATCCTGGGAGTAAATTGGGAAAATTCCTACCCTACATACACATTTAGGGAGTGTGAGTGGCTGCTCACTCTCGCTATTCCTGTTCTGTTGCATTTGCGATATTTCTTAATGCAAAATGCATCTCCGCATTCATTTTTGACGCGAATGGGCATTTTTGCACGAAGAAAATAGTACTAAAAGCAAAATTACTCTTCTTGTTTAATTTCACGTAATCTCATAGAATTGTTGGGTAACTCCACATGATTACGTTACAAGAATTATGCGAGTTATGCCCACCCCTCGTCTAAAGTTGTATGCCATTGTGCTAATTTTAGGAATGTGCATAGTGCGAAATTCAGACGGTAATCCATACAGCATAGCAGAAAGTGTCTTATAAGTGCCAAATGCATACCTCTCAACCTCTTGACTTATATATATGGGTCATGTGAATTGTTTAAGAGGGTAATTCCGTTAAGGTGAATGGCGTATGAACTCTTCTTTTGGAGTCTATGGAGGCATTTTGTTTGGTAGGTGGGAAAACACCAGTAAAAAGACTGTAACAGTCACCAAATAGGGGTGACTTGACAGATATGCTATGGGCCTGATTCCCAAATGCAAACATACACTTTTATATATTTTTACTATGTCTATGCAATACACAAAATATCAGAGTGCAAAATTCCGCATATAAAAAGATAGGCGTGTCCTATCTTTTTATGGGCTCAGTTCTCTGCCCTAACTGCAAAGTCTCTGCAGTAGTAAGCTTACTATTAACTTGTATTTTGTGAATACAAAAAAATGTAAACATGCAAAAAAGTGTAGGATTACCTTTGTGACTCCAGCCCTCAGTGTCCCGCATGTCGTTAAAGGTTTTGTCCATTATCACTTGATTTCTGATATTAATTGGCCGTGAGTGCAGTGTGTTGAATTACTTCAAGTCCACAAACCCTATAGGATTCTGTCACAATGAATGGATGATATCATCAGTGATATAATTTGAGATGTCATCTGTAATATCATCAATGATATATTTTAACTTGTCATAAGTGATGTCATAAGTAGTGCTTGACAGGGGCACGAGTTATAATTTCAGGGGGGTGTCAGCTTTCAAACATTAGTTCTTATCTCATTTAAACATCTAACAATAACATCACTTTAACCTTTGTGTTATTCAATCAATTTCTGGGTGTATTTTTTAACGTAAGCAAAGATCTTATTACCATATCTATTTACAACATCACTTTAACCATCTTTCTTTAGTGAATTTTGGTGCTGTTTTGATCATATTCTAAGTTGAGCAGTTGAGAATTTAGCCAACACCCTCGGGCAATCTGCGCCCAACACATGGGGAGCAATCAACCCCAACTTTGTATAAACTTTGTTCGTGCACAGCAGGGATGGGTGCACGGCCTGCACCCAGTTCCTCTGGACAGACCAAACACCCTTCAATGCCTAGCATTCATCAAAATGCAGCGATGGGTTAGCCCTTCGCCCAACTAACACCATGTAGCCAAACATCACTATGCATGGCCTATGGCCTATGGCCTGACAATGGTGGTTCGCCACAGCGCCTGGTTCATGACCAGACTCTTTTATTCTTTTTTTACAATTTGTTCTGCTGTAACACGGGGTTTGCCTTGTTGGATTCCGCAGTAGCGGGTGCTGGTACTGAAGCACGGCGACCCAAAATAATTATCTTTTTTAATTTAACTTAAGGGATGGTGTCTCAGGGACCACCGCATCCCGCTTCATGAGGACCTATGGGTCACAGTGTGTCCACCCTCCACCCTTATGTGACATTTAAAAAAATATTCCAGGACTTAGGGACCGAGGTCCTGAGTCCAGTAATGGCAGCTACATACAACATTTGCTTACATGTTGTGGCATGCCAGTCATATTATTCAGCATCTTGGTACTATCATCAGTAGATGTAAACACAACAGAAGCTGCTCCAAGTATTGTGACTGAAACCTGGAAACTGCTTAAAGCGAGTGATGGCATCTCACAAAAAGTTAAGGACTGTCTACATACACCACCTGGTGTCATGCTTCATCATCTGCAGTCCTCGCTCTCCATAAACTTGGTTGGATCGAAAGAGGGCCTACAGCTAGAGACAGGGAGGCACTTTTACAACTAAGTGGGGGCCCATAAAGTGAGTTTAAAAATCAGTATAATCCCAAGAATGACATTTATTCTAAGAAGGGGATTTTATGATATTAAAATACAAACCTAATGAACGTGGGGAGCTTATTGCCCCATCACCGTAGTGGGAAGTGTTGTTGGCATGTTTCTGTCCATCTGGCCCAAGGGGTCTGTGGCATTCATTAGGACAAAGAATAAAGAAAAAGGGCTCCTTATCTTACCACAAACGTTGGTAGGATGACACCAGTGCGTACGCCGACCTATGTCAAAGCTCTACATAATGTAAACTTCATGAAGTCTATTTAGGGAACAAATTAAAAGAAGATTGCCAAATTAAAAGAGATTGCCATCAAGGAAATACAGTCACAAAATTATAACCCTAAATGCATCACTAATACAGTTAGAGGGAATATGTGTAGCACGTGACATTGCAAGCGTGAATCACATGCAAAAACAAAAAAAACACTTAATTGTAAGATATACTCATTACCTTACCCTCTTAAGGGAATCTACAAGTCCCATGGGAGGAGAGCGAGGGAGAGACCCCTGAAGTCACACTTTAAAATTTAAAGAAAGAAGGAAAGAAAATGACAAGAATTCAATAATTAAAGGAATGTGGATTATCCTCAAAAAGGGATCCTGCCGCTTTTCTGGAGGTTGACTTACACATCCACACTCAGACCGACACTTATGCCCTTACTTCATCAAGGTGCGCCTCTCGCTGTAACTTGTGTGCGTCTGCTTTCCGTCCCCGATGACTAATGAGTCAAGAGTGGTAATGGTGGGGCTTAAATACTAGCAATGGGTAGGCGGATTGAAGTGCATTGATCTCAGGTGGGCCCCAATTAGATGCCAGAGGTTGTATCGGGTGTCCCGGCCGAGCTCGTCTAAACCTAAGAGCGGATGCCTTGCCTAGAGATGCATATACGGGATGCCCAATCTGAGCCCTTTCGTAAGGAAATCCGATGTCTAACTGGAAGGTGCCTGACCATGCCTGACATGCGTGTCAGAGCGTAACGCAGTCGATACCAGTGTCGGATCCAGTACGTGGGCGTGCCTTCACTTACATAGTGAATACTATCTGGGCATGCGTGGCGCGCTAGCTTTTGCGGCATGATGATATATGAAGCCAGATGCACCTGTGGTCCTTTAGTAAGAAAATCTGGTGTCAAAATGAAAGTTGCCTGACCAATGACATGTCTGACATGCGTGTCAGAGCGTAACAGGGCCGGTGATGGATTGAGTTTGTGAGTGTGCCTTTAATCAAATGGTGAATACTAACTGGGCATGCGCATAAGCTTTTGCGGCCGGAGGCTTCCTGAGCAAACAAGCCCAATGCACCTGTGGTCCCGTGTATGTACTTAACACGGTGGAAATGCAAATAATGAGAGCGCATACCCAGGTGTAAAGGGCACTTATTGATGTGCATACAAGGGATATCCAACCTTGTATCAGAACCACAATGCAGCCTCAAAGTGTGAGTGTATACTGATGGCCAGTATTCGACCCGTATAACAAACGGTTACCAGCTGATGTTTCCAAATGAACCAAATGGCAGTTGGTATTGCTCCAATGTTGACAAGCAGGACAATAAAAGCTGTCACAGTCTTGAAAAACCAGGCAGCAGTATAAGTGTGCACGTTGGTGGGACATATTGTCATTAAACTAAATGGTGCTGCACAGGTAAAATAATTCATGAGCGCAGTTAGTAAGGCGAATTGCCCTGCGTTTGACAGGACATCTATTGATCCCAGTCCCACATAACTCGAACCCAGGCTACAAGAGGCTACAAGTGGTAGGTAGCTATGGTTTCAGATGTAGGGTTTCAGGAAGCTCTATATTTCTCTTATTTGCCCAATTGTAGCTAAGTTATTTCGTCATTAAGACCTGTGTCCCATGTCCGTAAGCAAAAAAAACATTGTTGTTCTTTTATGTGAAGGGTTTTCTGGATGTCTGGGCTAGTTCCCTTGATTACTTCTGGGATCCACCATCTGAGGTCTGTGTCTCTGTGTTCATTTTCCAAGTGATGTCTAGTCAACTGAGTATTTGTCTGTTTGCACCTAATCCTGCTCTGGTGTTCGCTAATGCGTACTTTGATCTTCCTTGTCGTCATACCTATGTAAATCAAGTCGCAGGGACATTTGAGCAGATGGAGGACATTTTCGGTATTGCAGTTGTTAAAGTTCTTGCGAACCCAGGGTCTGTTGGTTTGTATGTCTACCTCTTTGTTTTTACTCATGAGAGGGCATGCAATGCATCCCCCACATGGGTAGTGTTAGAAATGGGATCCCTGGCTGGCCAGGGCTTGCGCCAAAGTCAGTCAGAGACCACCACTCCTAAGTCAGGGCAAGGGAGTTACACGCCAAGATAACCCCTGCTCACCCTCTAGGTAACGTGGCGCGAGCAGCAAGGCTAAACTCGGAGGCTATGTAGATTAAGTGTTTGCGCGCGCACCCAGCAACAACACCCAAGGCCCACCACAAAGGAAACTCCAAACAAGGTTATATGTAAAAATAGCCTTTGTATTATACCACAACACATTAGATAAAACCCACACCTTACAATGTGCCAACAGGCACTGGCAGAATTTACAGGGAATATGTACAAGACAGGGCCACATGGACCACTGTCAGGAATCAGCACTTTTAGAACTTAGCACTGGGTAGAATTAGCACTTAGAACATAGAATAATAATCACTGTAGCACAAAATACCACACAACCAGTAACTACTGGTAACAGGTAAGTACCACCTACGCAACCCTAACCACCTTAGGAACAGGTCACGCAGGGAACTAGGACCTCACTAGCACCACCTGTACTAGAAAGAACAACCACCTAAGTATCACAATACCTGTAGGGGTATAAGCACATTACACATGATGCAGCTTAACACATTCAGAGGTATAGGGAAGGAAAACACATGATGCAGAATCTACATTCAGCGGTGTGAGAACAAGGTACATGATGCATAAAAACACATTCAGAGGTGCAGCACAGGAGAACACATGATGCATAAACAATACATTCAGAAGTGTAAGGGAGGAAAGCACAATTGCGCAAAAATCACATTAGCCACAACCTGTGGCAGTCCCTAGGCCAACTGGCCTCTCTAGGGCTGGGACGCCCTGTGTCCCAAATATCAGGGGCCTAAACGTGGCAGCTGCCCACGACGTGCTGGGTAGCTGTGTAAGTAATGAGGGGGGCCAACGTAGGAGCCTTCCAGGCTCTGAAGAAACGACTGTCCCCTGAGCCTCTCTGGGTTCTGAACACAACAATGTGGGCTGCCACTGAGCCTCTCTGGGCTCCACAACAATAAATGTGCCCCCACGAGCCTCTCTGGGCTCGCCAAACAAGAAGATGCCACCTGGAGCCCTCGTGGCTCTGAAGGAGAATGCCCCCAAAACTGGTGGAGTCCCTCTCGGGGGACTCGACAACAAATGGGCCCGGAGCCTCTCGTGGGCTCTAAACAACTGATTGCCCCCTAGGGCCTCCGTGGCTCTGACGAAACAACAAAGATGCCCCCGGAAATCGTAGGAGAGCCTTGTGGGCTCTAAGTGAAAAAAATATGCCTCCTTGGGAGCCCTCAGGGCTCAAACAACAAATGAGGCCTAGTGGGGGCCTCTCGGCCCCCCCGCACGGACTCGGCACCACTGGAGGGGGGCGGACACCGGCAATGTGCCCCGAAGCCCCCTCCTCCTTCCGCACACACTCACCGGCTCTGGGGCGGTCTGTGGCTTTCTCCTCGGCGGCGGTAGCGCATGGCGGGGCTCTCTCTCCCCATGGGAGCCCCGCCTTCACCAGGCGCCCGCTTCGCTTTGGGCTTCACCCGGTCCCCTATCTCGGGACCAGGACTTTGCGAGGGGAGCCTTTGGGGCTCCAAGTCAGCCAGTCTCTTCTCCTGGCCGGGCAGCCAACCATCGACGATCAGGGCACGAGCCTCCCCTGTCTCCTCATGCCCACGAGCTGGGAGAGCAGACCTGACGCCAATTAACCCCTCGCCTGCTGCAGAGACCAGTGGGGGAATTCAAAAGAAAGGCAGCACAGCGCTCCCATGCTGCCAAAGGAGCCAGGTGCTTTTAAAGATAGGCAGCCCTCCCAGGGCCAAAGTAAATAACATCCAAGGTTTCCCAGGATCAGGGAAAGTCCATCAGTTGTCCAGGGTCTGGGCAGGGCCCAGGGAGGCAAGCCTTCCCCTGGGCCCCAGCAGCAGCATGCCCCTGGCAGATTCAAGTTGCAGAACAAGAACATTTTAGAAGAGGTCACAGCCTCTTTTTATACATGAAATTCCTTTGTCTAAAGGTTCAGGGTGGGGGAGAAACCAGTCGCAGCTGGTTTTGGAGTACTATGTTTTCCCCAGCCACCCTTTCCATTCACCAGGCAGGCTAGGGTCATCAGTCGCACCACAGGGGGCGGAGCCAGCATTGTGTTGGAAAAGCCCAACCCTATTCAGGACCCAGGTGCAGCCCCTCCCTCACATCAGCATGCTAATCTCTCCATTCATCACCGGGGCAGACCCACACAGACTCTTGCAGCCAGGCTCCCCAGCCAGCTTCAGCCAATCACGTGCCAGCATACTTACTGCACACGCACACCATGTCTAGAAGTGGCACTTCCACACTAGACACATACACCCACATACATCATCTCACAGCATTCAATCACACGAGTCCGCACATACCAGACTCGAGCCTGCACACCCCACGCATCAGGAACTACCAGGGACACATGCATTCCCCATGCATTCCTATGGGAGGGCAGGCCTATCTCACCACATGCACTCAGAGTGCACACGCACTTTCCACTGAGACACAGTGAACGTGCGCAGAAACCAAAAATCACCATCACCAGGTCACCATTAAAAGCAAAAAGTTTAGGGGTGAACCTGCCAGAAGGGCCAAGTCCAACAGGTAGTGTCCAAACGGTAGTTGCGTACCCCATAAGTTGGTCTGTTCTTGAGCCTTAGGTCTGGGTGTCTTGGCATGGACCAGTTCGTCCCTTATGCTGGTATTCCTCTTGAAGGCGAAAAGGGGAGTTTCCTAGTGTTTCTTTGGGCTGTTCAGGATGTGCCAGTGTTTTCGTACAATGTTCTCTACTTTGTTGGATATAGGAGTGTATGTGGTAAATCATACCAATCTCTCATTTTCTTTTTTGTGGAGTGATTAAGGATGGAAGCTCTCAAAGAGTAAAAGGATGTTTTTCTCAGTGCTTTTGTTGTGGACTTTGTTGTGACGCCGTCCGCACCCAGGTTGATCACCAAATCCAAGAAAACTACCTTTTCTTTGTCAAGCGTATGTGTGAAATTTAGATGTTCATCTCTTGAGTTGACCCATTCTACGAGGGTCTGTGCTTCTTCATTGTTGCCTCTCCAAATGATAATGACGTTGTCAATATATTGTCACCAGATTTTTATCTGTCTTGCATAGGGGTTATCCTGCTGGAAAATGTGGTCCTGTTTGAATTGGTGTACATAGAGACACACCATGCTGGGAGCAAAGGTGCTCCCCATGGACGTGCCTCTAATCTGGTGGTAGATAGTATCCTCAAATTTGAAGACGTTCTTAGTGAGAGCTATCTCTGCCACTCCATAATATAATGTTTAGGTGTCATGTACTCCCAGGCTCTTCCTGATAGGATGTGTTCTACTACAGTGAGGGTATGTCTCTGGGGTATGCTAGTGTATAGCGTCTAGACATCCATTGTGATAAACAGGTCCTCCGCTGGGTTGATCTCCGTATCCCTGAGAAGGCATAGAACATCTTTGAGTCTCTGAGGCATGAGTCGGAGGCTTGTACAATGAGTTTAAGAAACCAGTCACAGAATTACGAATAGGGCTCCAATGCTAAGCCAATACCTGACACTATAGGTCTCCCTGGTGGTGGCATCGTGTGCTTGTGGATTTTAGGGAGAGTGTAGACTCTTGGTGTGCATGGGTTGTCACACACCAAGAAATCTGCACTCAAGTGACATCACTGATTAATGTATATTACAAAAACACTATGTCACCACGGACCTCACACACTCCTGGTCAACTGACCATAATGATGATTTGTTCCTGGTGGTTGTTGAAGACGCGTGCAGGCTCAGCGCGCATATGTTACCGCCTCCGCGACACCGCTGTTTTTTTAAGGTGTGCATGCGCATTGGGAAGTGTGTGTGACTGAGCTGAGGCAAGCTTTCAGAGCAGAACAGGTCAGCCAGGAAAGAGGAAGAGATCGGCACCCCTGCGCACCCCATACTTTAATCTCCCCAGGCCTGATCTCCCGCAGCGCAGGTGAGTGCTATTTGTTGTTTGCAGCCTGATCCTGTGTACTTGTAATTTTTTTCTGAGGATGTGTAAATAAAAAGGAATCTCAGCATGTCTGTGCGGGAGCAGTCCTAATCTGTTTGTGCGTAAGGGTTAGACGTTTACAGATCTTACACAAGAGTTCAGCTTCCCATAACTGCAAGGGTCTGAAGAACAGAGAGCCCAGTTCATAAACGTGTTAATAAATCTTGCATGGGTAAATTTAGGAACTTCAGGGAATGGTAAACTTTTCTAAGAGCACCCCAGAAAAGGTGTAACAGTAGCATGTTTTCCAGGAGTATCCCTAGAAAGGGGTTTTATCTTTCTATACAGGTGCATCTGAAATTATTTACACATACATCACTTTACATATATACACAATTGAACGTGTGAAAATGCTCTTGAAAGAGTGCAATTACACTATTCCTATTTTTTCTATAGCTTAAATATTTTTCTCTTGACGAAACCCCTTCTCTGACAATATCAACAACCTTCCCAGGCACACCCTTTAATGGGGCTTACCGTCAACCTTTACAGGAGTGAATTCATGAATATTTCCAAGGGTGAGATGGGGTTTTTGGAGAGTTTGAGAAACCCCGGAGTTCCAAACGATCCTAAAATAGCTAATATATTCCCATATTTAGGATTTACCCATATCATACTTGTGAAATAACACTTGTGGGTATTAAAAAATAAAATTGCACTCATAAGGCCTGATTCACAGAGGCATTGCTCTGACTCAATCTTCCCCGTGATTTCCCATTTGGCATCGCCTTCACCACATCTGGGATGTCTTTGTTCATTATTTCTCTATTTAACCCTTCTCCGAGTGTTTCAGCTAATTGTATGATGGGCAGATTAGTCGTGAAAATATTTTTGGCAGTTTAGTCTACCGTTGGGTCAGAGGTATATTATATAATGAAAAAATAAAAGTAAAATTTGGCAAATTCTGCCGGCACATCACTACTGTGCTAAAAAGAAATTTTTAGCAGGAGTGCATCCAGCCAATGAAATATTCGGCATGCGGGCCCGCACAATTTTTTTATTTTCATGATACAACTTGAACTCTGTGTACAACTGCATTCAATGCTGCGCAGCGCTGCCCGATCTTTTTTGTTAATCTGGCCTGGGCCTCTGTTTCACATCTTAATCTTTAATTCTTCCATCCAGTTTGCTTTAGATTGTTACTTGCTATCTATTGTTTGTGCATGTTGTTTCTGATAGTTGTTTATTTAGTTATTTAGTGAAGCCGTTTTCTAGTGATAACATGTATGCCAGCAGCCACTTCAGAGCACTTGGTTGAGACTTTCTATCCACACGACTGTGGGTCGAATGCATCTCTGGAGGGGAAGGGGTTCCAATCTTTCCAGAAGAGACAGCAGTGTCCTTATTGCCTATCAATAGATCAAGACCATTCTAGAGGTCTTGGCCAGGGCACTTTGTGGTTCTTACTTTGTGTCTTTTTCTTTTCAATGTGGTTGGGACAAGGAGAGCTGATTTGAACGATCTTCGGTTCATTGTGAGAAGGTTACCACAGCACTGCACTGCCTGGGCCTGGGCCTGGGGTCGGGAGGGCAGCGTCAGTCTCAGGTCTGGGAGGCCTAGACCAGCTAACCAAAGCAGCCTGAAGGCACATGAACCGAAGGTCTAAAGAAAGCTGGGCTTCAAATTGGCAGGTATAGTCCGGTACCTTACCTTGTAGGCCCACTACTTTAATTTAAAGTGAGACCAAGGGCTCTCCTTGGCAGGGGTGTAAGAAAATGCATTTAATGGGAGAGTACAGTACAGACACTTCTCAGGCGCATGCAAATACATAGGGTCAGGTTGGGACCCGGACTAACCTGCAGTTCTGTATCCCATTTCATGCATTGCTTGCTATTATGTGTGACGTAACGTGACACCAAGACTAGGGGAGGGAGCAGCAAGGATTAGGAAAGACTCTGACAATTCATCTAGAAGGCCTTGTACCGATTACCCCCCATTTTCAGGAGGAGGAGGAGGTGCCTGTGCGCAGAATGATGCACTGTCTCCTCCGCCGCGTCTGCACGCCTTAGAGTGCGGCTGATGTCATCATGCCGTATGCGCATTGGGCCTCGTGCAATTAAAAGTGCCAGTGACTGGCTGTCTGCAGCATCACGAGTGGAGTGAGACAACACACAATACATGAATGTGCTTGTAAATTAGCAGGAGACAGAGAAGTTAATGCCGCCACCAAGGCTCCACAATCCCTCAAAACAAACAAGAAATAAAGCTTTCTATTTTCTAAATTTGTCCTTTCTGCAGGTTGCTTTTTACATTTATGAATTGTTTTTAAAAGTGTTAGATCTCGGGTTGCATTTTACATTTATGAATTACCTCTCTGGTGCTAGAATCATTTTAGTGTAAAATATAAGACCATTGGCAAGGTATTTTTTTTTTATGTGGAGACGCTGTGTTATCATCTTTATCGCATAACAACAGAACAATGGATGGATTCATTTCTTTTACACCTAATTTAAACGTTTTCCCAATCCGTACATTTTCAAGCCCGTAGAAAATTACCTAGGTTCTATGATGGAAGCAAAGAGGGAAAGTTAAATACCCCCACAGTCAAATCGGGAGCAGGGAATACCAACTATGTGACTGTAATTGCCCACTTGGTTTAGATTAGATATTCTTCAGTCACTCCATCAGATCATGGCTGGCTCATTGCTCCGGCAGCTTACAGAGCACGGGCCCGGCAGTACTGTATCCGCATTGCAGTCCTCCAAATTATGCATTGTAAAATGCTTCTGCTAGACTGCTAAGCATTAACATCTCTGCCTTAAAAAATCATTACTCTGTGTTTTATGCATGGTCTTCCCTCACATTCTGTCTTTTTGTCTTAGTGCCTACCAATTTAAGAGGCAACATTCACCTTTTTGATTTGTGCATGTCATATAGTCTATTTAAATCACTGTATTGTTCTCATAGCAAGGGTTACTGAATCACTCTACAGATTAGAGTCAGAGTTCAGAATCCTCAAAGACCTTGAGTCCCCAGGTCACAATGTTTTTATATATATATATATATATATATATATATATATATATATATATATATATATATATATATATATATATATATATATATATATATATATATATATATATATATATATATATATATATATATATATATATATATATATATATATACACACACACACATGAGGGGGGCAGGTGCCACAGGGCATTAGAGACTTTTTCTTTTTTTTAAATATTGTTTTGCTGGAGGGGGTTTAAGGCACCTATCAGAGAGATAGTGGAATGTTTGTAGCAAGACTCCTCCCAAAAGTATGACATTCCTGTAAGTATTATCTCAAAGAGCTAGACATCTTCAGTGTGTCTCCGCCTCTATTATAGGCATATAGATTGACTCATTCCTTTGGCTGTACAGTGGTGGCTGGCACAGTAACTTGGCACTGGGCGAACGTCACACGCCTCTCGCAGTGGTGGTGGTGGACAAGGCTGGACTGGTCACTCCCACTAGTAGTGGCTGCTCACTGCACTTGCTCGCTACACACCATGTGGGGGCTGGTCTCACTTTTACTTTGTTCTCTCTGATTCACTACTTGTGTCTATTTTTGATACACTCTGAAAAATGTCTATGGGTACTATGACTATGACTGGGTGGGTAACCTGATGTTCTTTAAGGTCATCATCTACTATTTACTGTGCTTTGAAAGGTGATACAATTTGAATATGTAATGAAAAATGTGCTGTAAAATTCAACATTTTGGTCTGTATTTTTCCAAAATTTTCGTGGGGGGAGAACCCCCCCAAACCCCCCTAGTAGCTGTTGGGATCGCTCGCTGCGCTCGCTCGCTACACGCCGGGTGGGGGCTGGTCTGCCAAAATTTGCCAGGGCTGCTTTCAATTCCCAGTCCGGCCCTGCAAGCCAGATGCACCTGTGGTCCTTTAGTAAGAAAATCTGGTGTCAAACTGAAAGTTGCCTGACCAATGACATCTCTGACATGCGTGTCAGAGCGTAACAGGGCCGGCACCAGTGATGGATTGAGTTTGTGAGTGTGCCTTTAATCAAATGGTGAATACTAACTGGGCATGCGCATAAGCTTTTGCGGCCGGAGGCTTCCTGAGCAAACAAGCCCAATGCACCTGTGGTCCCGTGTATGTACTTAACACGGTGGAAATGCAAATAATGAGAGCGCATACCCAGGTGTAAAGGGCACTTATTGATGTGCATACAAGGGGTATCCAACCTTGTATCAGAACCACAATGCAGCCCCAAAGTGTGAGTGTATACTGATGGCCAGTATTCGACCCGTATAACAAATGGTTACCAGCTGATGTTTCCAAATGAACCAAATGGCAGTTGGTATTGCTCCAATGTTGACAAGCAGGACAATAAAAGCTGTCACAGTCTTGAAAAACCAGGCTGCAGTATAAGTGTGCACGTTGGTGGGACATATTGTCATTAACCCTTTCAGCGCGGCGCAAATTCTTGCGCTGTGCTGAACGTTCCTTTGGGTTTATGGAACCATGACGGAACGGTTCCGTCATAAGCACAGGTCAACCGACGCTCATGACGGAACCGTTCCGTCATGAGCATGGAAGGGGTTAAACTAAATGGTGCTGCACAGGTAAAATAATTCATGAGCGCAGTTAGTAAGGCGAATTGCCCTGCGTTTGACAGGACATCTATTGATCCCAGGGTCCCACATAACTCGAACCCAGGCTACAAGAGGCTACAAGTGGTAGGTAGCTATGGTTTCAGATGTAGGGTTTCAGGAAGCTCTATATTTCTCTTATTTGCCCAATTGTAGCTAAGTTATTTCGTCATTAAGACCTGTGTCCCATGTCCGTAAGCAAAAAAAACATTGTTGTTCTTTTATGTGAAGGGTTTTCTGGATGTCTGGGCTAGTTCCCTTGATTACTTCTGGGATCCACCATCTGAGGTCTGTGTCTCTGTGCTCATTTTCCAAGTTATGTCTAGTCAACTGAGTATTTGTCTTTTTGCACCTAATCCTGCTCCGGTGTTCGCTAATGCGTACTTTGATCTTCCTTGTCGTCATACCTATGTAAATCAAGTCGCAGGGACATTTGAGCAGATGGATGACATTTTCGGTATTGCAGTTGTTAAAGTTCTTGCGAACCCAGGGTCTGTTGGTTTGTATGTCTACCTCTTTGTTTTTACTCATGAGAGGGCATGCAATGCATCCCCCACATGGGTAGTGTTAGAAATGGGATCCCTGGCTGGCCAGGGCTTGCGCCAAAGTCAGTCAGAGACCACCACTCCTAAGTCAGGGCAAGGGAGTTACACGCCAAGATAACCCCTGCTCACCCTCTAGGTAACGTGGCGCGAGCAGCAAGGCTAAACTTGGAGGCTATGTAGGTTAAGTGTTTGCGCGCGCACCCAGCAACAACACCCAAGGCCCACCACAAAGGAAACTCCACACAAGGTTATATGTAAAAATAGCTTTTGTATTATACCACAACACATTAGATAAAACCCACACCTTACAATGTGCCAACAGGCCTGGCAGAATTTACAGGGGATATGTACAAGACAGGGCCACGTGGACCACTGTCAGGAATCAGCACTTTTAGAACTTAGCACTGGGTAGTATTAGCACTTAGAACATAGAATAATAATCACTGTAGCACAAAATAGCACACAACCAGTAACTACTGGTAACAGGTAAGTACCACCTACGCAACCCTAACCACCTTAGGAACAGGTCACGCAGGGAACCAGGACCTCACTAGCACCACCTGTACTAGAAAGAACAACCACCTAAGTATCACAATACCTGTAGGGGTATAAGCACATTACACATGATGCAGCATAACACATTCAGAGGTATAGGGAAGGAAAACACATGATGCAGAATCTACATTCAGCGGTGTGAGAACAAGGTACATGATGCATAAAAACACATTCAGAGGTGCAGCAGAGGAGAACACATGATGCATAAACAACACATTCAGAAGTGTAAGGGAGGAAAGCACAATTGCGCAAAAATCACATTAGCCACAGCCTGTGGCAGTCCCTAGGCCAACTGGCCTCTCTAGGGCTGGGACGCCCTGTGTCCCAAATGTCAGGGGCCTAAACGTGGCAGCTGCCCACGACGTGCTGGGCAGCTGTGTAAGTAATGAGGGGGGCCAACGTAGTAGCCTTCCAGGCTCTGAAGAAACGACTGTCCCCTGAGCCTCTCTGGGCTCTGAACACAACAATGTGGGCTGCCACTGAGCCTCTCTGGGCTCCACAACAATAAATGTGCCCCCACGAGCCTCTCTGGGCTCGCCAAACAAGGAGATGCCACCTGGAGCCCTCGTGGCTCTGAAGGAGAATGCCCCCAAAACTGGTGGAGTCCCTCTTGGGGGACTCAACAACAAATGGGCCCGGAGCCTCTCGTGGGCTCTAAACAACTGATTGCCCCCTAGAGCCTCCGTGGCTCTGACGAAACAACAAATGTGGCCCCGGAAATCGTAGGAGAGCCTTGTGGGCTCTAAGTGAAAAAAATATGCCTCCTTGGGAGCCCTCAGGGCTCAAACAACAAATGAGGCCTCGTGGGGGCCTCTCGGCGCCCTCCGCACGGACTCGGCACCACTGGAGGGGGGCGGGCACCGGCAATGTGCCCCGAAGCCCCCTCCTCCTTCCGCACACACTCACCGGCTCTGGGGCGGTCTGCGGCTTTCTCCTCGGCGGCGGTAGCGCATGGCGGGGCTCTCTCTCCCCATGGGAGCCCCGCCTTCACCAGGCGCCCGCTTCGCTTTGGGCTTCACCCGGTCCCCCATCTCGGGACCGGGACTTTGCGAGGGGAGCCTTTGGGGCTCCAAGTCAGCCAGTCTCTTCTCCTGGCCGGGCAGCCAACCATCGACGATCAGGGCACGAACCTCCCCTGTCTCCTCATGCCCACGAGCTGGGAGAGCAGACCTGACGCCAATTAACCCCTCGCCTGCGGCAGAGACCCGTGGGGGAATTCAAAAGAAAGGCAGCACAGCGCTCCCATGCTGCCAAAGGAGCCAGGTGCTTTTAAAGAGAGGCAGCCCTCCCAGGGCCAAAGTAAATAACATCCAAGGTTTCCCAGGATCAGGGAAAGTCCATCAGGTGTCCAGGGTCTGGGCAGGGCCCAGGGAGGCAAGCCTTCCCCTGGGCCCCAGCAGCAGCATGCCCCTGGCAGATTCAAGTTGCAGAACAAGAACATTTTAGAAGAGGTCACAGCCTCTTTTCATACATGAAATTCCTTTGTCTAAAGGTTCAGGGTGGGGGAGAAACCAGTCGCAGCTGGTTTTGGAGTACTATGTTTTCCCCAGCCACCCTTTCCATTCACCAGGCAGGCTAGGGTCATCAGTCGCACCACAGGGGGCGGATCCAGCATTGTGTTGGAAAAGCCCAACCCTATTCAGGACCCAGGTGCAGCCCCTCCCTCACATCAGCATGCTAATCTCTCCATTCACCACCGGGGCAGACCCACACAGACTCTTGGAGCCAGGCTCCCCAGCCAGCTTCAGCCAATCACGCGCCAGCATACTTACTGCACACGCACACCATGTCTAGAAGTGGCACTTCCACACTAGACACATACACCCACATACATCATCTCGCAGCATTCAATCACATGAGTCCGCACATACCAGACTCGAGCCTGCACACCCCACGCATCAGGAACTACCAGGGACACATGCATTCCCCATGCATTCCTATGGGACGGCAGGCCTATCTCACCACATGCACTCAGAGTGCGCACGCACTTTCCACTGAGACACAGTGAACGTGCGCAGAAACCAAAAATCACCATCACCAGGTCACCATTAAAAGCAAAAAGTTTAGGGGTGAACCTGCCAGAAGGGCCAAGTCCAACAGGTAGTGTCCAAACGGTAGTTGCGTACCCCATAAGTTGGTCTGTTCTTGAGCCTTAGGTCTGGGTGTCTTGGCATGGACCAGTTCGTCCCTTATGCTGGTATTCCTCTTGAAGGCGAAAAGGGGAGTTTCCTAGTGTTTCTTTGGGCTGTTCAGGATGTGCCAGTGTTTTCGTACAATGTTCTCTACTTTGTTGGATATAGGAGTGTATGTGGTAAATCATACCAATCTCTCATTTTCTTTTTTGTGGAGTGATTAAGGATGGAAGCTCTCAAAGAGTAAAAGGATTTTTTTCTCAGTGCTTTTGTTGTGGACTTTGTTGTGACGCCGTCCGCACCCAGGTTGATCACCAAATCCAAGAAAACTACCTTTTCTTTGTCAAGCGTATGTGTGAAATTTAGATGTTCATCTCTTGAGTTGACCCATTGTACGAAGGTCTCTGCTTCTTCATTGTTGCCTCTCCAAATGATAATGACGTTGTCAATATATTGTCACCAGATTTTTATCTGTCTTGCATAGGGGTTATCCTGCTGGAAAATGTGGTCCTGTTTGAATTGGTGTACATAGAGACACACCATGCTGGGAGCAAAGGTGCTCCCCATGGACGTGCCTCTAATCTGGTGGTAGATGGTATCCTCAAATTTGAAGACGTTCTTAGTGAGAGCTATCTCTGCCACTCCATAATAAAATGTTTAGGTGTCATGTACTCCCAGGCTCTTCCTGATAGGATGTGTTCTACTACAGTGAGGGTATGTCTCTGGGGTATGCTAGTGTATAGCGTCTAGACATCCATTGTGATAAACAGGTCCTCCGCTGGGTTGATCTCCGTATCCCTGAGAAGGCATAGAACATCTTTGAGTCTCTGAGGCATGAGTCGGAGGCTTGTACAATGAGTTTAAGAAACCAGTCACAGAATTACGATTAGGGCTCCAATGCTGAGCCAATACCTGACACTATAGCTCTCCCTGGTGGTGGCATCGTGTGCTTGTGGATTTTAGGTGGTTTGCATGGGTTGTCACACACCAAGAAATCTGCACTCAAGTGACATCACTGATGACATCATCGAGTGAGTGTTAGTGTTTTCTAAGAGTTTATGTGTATTAAACATATATTCTAAGCTACTATAAATGTTAAATTAGTATACTAGGTGTTCTACTAATGAGTGATATTACTTCTGACATACATTATGTGGGTTGCTGTGTGACTGTGTGTATCCGTGTGAGTCGGTGTGTTGCTGTATGGCACTGTGAGCGGCTGTATGGGTGTAAGTGGCTGTGTGAGTGAGTGAGTGGCTGTGTGAGTGGCTGTATTGGTGAGTGAGTGGGTCTGTCAGTGACTGTATCAGTGAGTGAGTGGGTGTGTGAGTGACTGTAGGGGTGGATGATTGGCTGTCTGAATGGCTGTATGAGTGAATGACTGGTTGTGCGAGTGGCTGTATTGGTGTATGAGTAGCTGTTCGAGAGGGCACATGAGTGTCCGAGTGGGTGTTTAAGTGTCTGTGTGGGTCTGTGAGTAGGTCTGTGAGTGGGTAAGTGGGTCAGCGAGTAGGTGTGTGAGTGGCCAGGCCACATTTAAATGGGGTGGGGAGGATAAGGAGCCCCCCTGGGCTGCTTTGGCCCCATGACCTTTGGAAGTCAGCATTGTTGCTGCACGGAGGGAGCTGCTGAAAGGCAGCTCCCTCCATGCAGAAGCAATCCTTTTGTCTGTTTTCCTGAGGGCAGGGAAACAGACAAAACCTCTGTTTCTAGCAAGCAAAAGCATTTTCTCAGCTCTCAAATGCTGGAGATGGAGTGTTTGCTCTGACTCATGCCAAGTCACAGCAAACAGGTATGTCCCAGGGGTGGGTACACCAGGACATAGCATGAGCCAGCCCTGGGGGTGGCGGTCCCCAAGGCCATTATTTACCACATGGGGGGTCACCTGACACCCTTCCTTTCACTTTATATGGGCCTGCACAGGACAGGTGATGGTCCCCGGGCCACAAATGTCCCGGGCGTGGGACCACGCAGCTCCTCTACTTCGTTAAATAAAAAGAAAGCCCGCGGAGGTGGTGGTCCCTGGAGCATGGGGTGGGGGGTCTGTGAGGCCCCCACTCCATATTAAAGTGAGTCCCGGGGACGTGGTGGCCCCCAGGGTCCGGGGGTCCACACATCCCCCCCAAGCATTTTTTTTTAGCCCAAGGGAGGTGGGGTCCCCAGGGCATTTCTAAGCCGTACGCCTCTTAATTTTTGTAAATAATACCTGCATGCCCCTAGGATCTGTTTTTGCAGTTGAATTCTTACAAAAAATGTGAAGGGTCTATGCATTTTTATGTTCCATTTTTCCTTTATAAGCACTTTTTGGCAATGGAATTTGTCGGACTTAGTCGGAGATCCTCAATTCCTGGTGCTGGATTGACAAAACTGGATTCAGATCCCAAGAATGTTACCACAAACCTATTGAACTACCCTCAAAATACTCACTTAGAGGATCAATGGAGTTAAAAAGCATCAGAAATCTCCTACAACTCCTGTTCACCTCATTTGTCAGTGCATCTTGTTTGCTCTGCCTGTGGACCTGTGTGACCACATCAACAACACAGGAAGTGTAAATGTAGTCTATTAGAGGTGTCCTTGATACTGCCAATTTGTGAGACATTTGAGTTCTGCATAACTATGTACAGTGATTTGTAGGGTCCTTTCGAGAATGGTGGACAGTCTGCGGTCCACCAGATCACTGGAGCCCCTGGCTCTGTTTCCTCTAGCAGAGGACCACTTTCCACATTCAGAGATCATCGTTAGCCTGGAGGAGATCCCTAAAGCTTCCAGTGAAGTAATCGGTGCCTCAGTTGATGTGAAGGCAGAGAAATGTGGGATTCTGTACCATATTTGTTTTTCTATAACAAACTTGTAAAGCAGGAGAACAAACTCTCTGCTCTCAGCATTACCTCTGAGCCCAACACCACCCCTCAAGCTTTTGCTGTGAGGCGGCTTCCACCAAAGCATCCTTCAACCCACTCTCCACACAGCACTCATACAGTATCTACTATGAAAAATAGCTCCAAACTCTCTAATCAAGAATCTTAATTATAGAAATGCCCTCCAGCCCCATTTTGATAAAATCTGGGTAATACCCAGTCCTCCAAATATGAACTCTCTAATACTCCTGCCCTAGGATTTGATGAAATGATCCTTTGCAAAGCTAGCTCCATTTTAGCAGATATGTGGAGGGAGGAACTATCTACAGAAGAATTACCAGAGAAATCTCTGAACCCACCCAAGATTCATCATTGCGCACTTATGAAAAACTCTTGACCGCTCACGCAACATGCGTGGCACTGTGCCATGTAAATGTGATATGCCATCTGAGTCATCTAGATCTGGGCAGAGCATGAGTTGACAGGAGTCCAGGCCCACCACAAACATGGTTTCTTACCTCATTTAGGGAAACCTCGAGGTTTCAGATGAAAACGCTTCAGCTGTCAGGAACCTTTGTTTGGCGGCCCACCCACGACCCACCACAGGATGTCATACGTGTACATGGAATGCCCACCCTTCCAACACATATCTTACATACCAAGAACTTGCTTGCAAATATAGTCAGTGACCCCCGTGCACAGGGAGAAAAGTCTTCGCATGTCAGGGCAATTAATTGTTTCTGACATGACCCAACCCCCTGCTTTGAGGCTTTGTTTGTGAAAAACAAACATAATGCAGAGTGGGCCAACATGTCCAATTACATTTGGAGAAACTATGCCTGTTCACAGCACTTTCTACAGAAATGTCCTGCCTTAGCTGCGAGGATATTAAAATATGGTGGGCATAAGCAAGGCTTCCGACACCCCTCTGCTGGGGCGAGATTGTAGATCTCTATCTTATCACTATAGATCTAAACCCCGTTCTGGTCAACTGAACCTTTATTGCCTGTCGTTGAGGAAAGAAAGTGCATCCAATACCAAGTTAGTTGCTCAATAATGGGCTTGACTCTGAAAAACCACAGACTACTTCTAGCTTTTAAAGATTTATTATAGAGTCAAAGTTAACTGCAAGTACAGGCATCTCAAAATGAGATTCAAAAGATATATGGGCACCACTACAAACATGTGCTCTCGAAAAGCCCTCAGGCGAGCAAAGAACACGACTAGAACTAATTCCAAAATCAAAAGGGCTGCAAGCATCGACACATATTGTGATCTCTCCGTCATTAACAGCAGGAGGGAAAGGTTTCAGGTTAGGCTGTCCCTACCCTGCTCTGGATGGTATCCCTACTTAACAGAGTCCCAACCTACCAAAAGGTGTCAGCTGTGAATGACTTCCTAGGAAGATCACCCACTCTTAGTCTCTAGGTGAAAACCTATGATCTCCAGTCATGACCCCTCTCTGCCTACCCATCCGCTCTCTGAAGGGTCCTCAGGCATCTGCTCTAACTCCACCCCGGGGTGCTGACCCTAATACAAAATCACAATAACATTTGAGACGCCCCTCGTGAGACGCCCCTCACGTGGTGTTGATTCTGGCTTTTTCCATGAAGATCTTTCCTTGGGCCTCGTGCGTTAGCGTTGACCTTGCTTCTCAGACTCTTCTCCGGCCCGCCGATACCCCCTAAAACATTCCTGAACCCTCCTCCATGTCTACGCCAATCTTATGAACAGAACTCTATTCATCCAGTTATTAATTGAATCCCCCTCACATATGCAGACAGACATCCGTGGCTGAATCTCCATTCCCATAGACTTCTAACAAAAGTTTGCAACTTATTTCCTGACACAGCTCGGCCTGTATCAGTGCATGTAAATCAGAAATCCTTTCATCATTTCAGGCCTACAACCCTTTCGCAAAAGTTAACTAATATAACATGTTAGTTTCTTTCTCTGGCATAATAAGAAAACACATCTATGGAATATAAATCTAATGGATAAACAAATCGGTGTATCATTAGTGCAATCCATGTCGTGCAAATGAATACCTTTCCCCACCCTTTCAGCGCTGGCCCTGGGGCCTACTCTGTTCTGTGCTTTGCAGCACGACATTTTTACATTAGCAGCTACATGACATGGATCCTGATTAATCACTTCTAATAAAGTTATACATTTTCACACATGTTTGCATTAGTTCCACTTCTATATGAAATCGCTAGATTAACTACACATTTCAAGGTATAGGTGAATATATTTTCAGCACTCATAGCATTTCTCTTTATGATTTGTGCGTACTACTTGCAACTCTGGTGCACTCATACATTTTGTTCAGTTTGCGCTCTCTCAGTTCCCCCCTTTGATGACCTTTAGGGGTCATCATCAACATTTAAACTGAACTAATTGCCAATGCCCCTCGTTTCTGCGTTTCCAGAGCCCTCAGACTCCGGTACTGATTGTCTTGTATTGCAGCCAATCTCTGTAACTGCTCTCTCCTGGATCTCTCCAATCTATTTGATCTATACCATTGGTATGACCTCACCAATCCCCACAACAGGATCACACAGATCACTATTATGATGATAGGTTTCAGCACATACCATACAAAGCTCTTCCCTAGGTTGGCAAACCAACCTCCAACTTCTCCCATTCCATGACCCACTTTTTCCCAAACATTTACTTTAGTTAGGTCTTCGATCTCCTTGTGAATATTAGTTATATTCATAATGACCTTCTCAAGAGGTTTTGAATTGTCTGGAATGTAAGTGCAACATTCCTGGACCTTCAAAGCCTTACAGACTCCGCCTTCTTTTGCTAGCAGGACGTCTAACGCAAGACGGTTCTGAAGCACCATGGCCCTTATCGATTGCATCTCTCCTTCCACCAGCATTAAGGATCTAGCAGTGCTGGCAGACAACCTGTCTACGACTGTTGCCAGTCGCCTAATTTTGACATCATTGAGGATCAGTCCTAAGATAGGAAATGCAGCTCCAAATACATCTCCAACTAATTCTGCATCTCCTAGATCTCTTCTCCCTCTTGTCGAGGCTTTGCCCTCGATGATCTCTAAATCTTGAGCATGGTATATTTTGGGAAAGACAATTGCCAAGTAACATGATCCATACCAATTGTCAGGTAGTCTCACGTAAGCATTTCTCCCACATACAAAATATACATTTGGAATCACTTGCATTCCTTTCAAGAAATCCTTTGTGTAATATTCTAACTTGAAAGCATGTTCACAACTGACTTCCCCTACGAATACATTTTCGTAGTACGTTTTGCTTCTGTGAAGACATAACTTCCCTCTCTACGTTTTATCCAGCGCTATTGGACCACTACTACCCTTCCTCTTGTGTGCCTTCTCTTCCTCGGTCCAATCTGTTTTCCATTGTCCTGATTTTTTCAAAATCTTTTGCCTTCTGTATCGATCATCCACCTGCCCTATAAACTTCTTCTCGACTTCTGACACCTTGCATGTCAGGTTATTTCTGCGGGCATGTGAAGTATCTAAGGTATCCCAAGGAATGAAGAACTTGGCCAATCTGTCTTCACTCTTCCAGTAGTCCCACTTGTTCATTTGCTTGTAGTTTGGGACTTCTGGTAACACTGAGTCATAATTAGAGAAATAGTATTCAAAACTATCTCTCCCATAAAATATGCTAAGCAATAAGCTACATGTAATGCCATAAGTCAGCGGGAGGTGATGATATCTAATGCCTTCATCTACAGACGCCGGCAGTTGCATGCAGACGTAGCAATCCTTGACCTCCATGGCATCCACGTATTCGTACAAAAGTTTGGCATAAGCATTTGACCTAAAGTCGCCTTGGGACTCATCCATATGTAACCTACGAGCCTCTGCTGCTAATAACGCTTTCTCATGTATGTTTTCCCCTTTCTTACTGGCAACAGTGGGTCTTGGCGTCACTACAGACTTCTCGCCTGGTACCCTTGCCTCTCTCTCATGTCCCACTACATATGATACAGTAACTACTAAAGCTATTAGAAGTATCACTCCTACTATTAGTGTGCCTATTATACATTTGGCTCTACGATTCGGGCTACCGGCTTCCATTTCTTCAGACAGTATGATTCCTTCCTTCTATTTCAACACAAAGTTCTTTTCTTCTTTATTCCTTTACAGTCTCTCTTGATCAACCAGTCTTTTAGAATCACACAATTGGAAGCTGGCAGTCTCTTTTTGCAAAAGTCTTTTTGAAGCTTTAACACAGACAACCCTAGCCCTTCTCCGTCAACTGATAGGAAGGTCCCTAAGATTTTCTGCTTCCTAGGCGCTAGGTAATCTTCTTTCTCTTGCTTATTTACAAAGTCTTTAAGCATCTACGATCAGGCTTGGGCCTGCGGCTTGAATAGCATAGTTCAATATTTCCAGACGAAGAATGTGCTCTTCATGGCTTGTTATCTTTGTTCCAAAGTCGGGGAATTGCAATTCAGTGAAAAACATGTGCTTTAACTTGCTTAGGCGGGGAGGGTTGGGGAGTGTGAACGTTAGTGACCCTTCTGCTTCGACTCCGGGCACTAACAGCTGTACTTCTACTGTGATGATGGGTTCAGAGCTGGTCACCAGCACCGCTCGTATCCTCCCTGTCGCTCGTTCCCCAGACATTTGTCGCCAGATATGTCCACTCAGGGGTGGCGTATCTTCTGCTGGGCACACGTGCTCTTCTTGACCTTCTTAGATCTGGTGCTTCAGAGCCCTGAGCACCTTCTTCCGGGTCTGAGTCTTCCGATATTGGAGCAAGGGTTCTCTCTGGAGTTGACCTCAGGCTTGAACTCCTCCTTTGCGGCCAGCTGGCCTCTCCACGCCTTACCCTTCTGCTCCTTCTCCGTCTGCTTTGCTCTCGCTCTCTTTCAGACTGGTCGGTGTCTGATTCATACATCCGTGGCTGAATCTCCATTCCCATAGACTTCTAACAAAAGTTTGCAACTTATTTCCTGACACAGCTCGGCCTGTATCAGTGCATGTAAATCAGAAATCCTTTCATCATTTCAGGCCTACAACCCTTTCGCAAAAGTTAACTAATATAACATGTTAGTTTCTTTCTCTGGCATAATAAGAAAACACATCTATGGAATATAAATCTAATGGATAAACAAATCGGTGTATCATTAGTGCAATCCATGTCGTGCAAATGAATACCTTTCCCCACCCTTTCAGCGCTGGCCCTGGGGCCTACTCTGTTCTGTGCTTTGCAGCACGACATTTTTACATTAGCAGCTACATGACATGGATCCTGATTAATCACTTCTAATAAAGTTATACATTTTCACACATGTTTGCATTAGTTCCACTTCTATATGAAATCGCTAGATTAACTACACATTTCAAGGTATAGGTGAATATATTTTCAGCACTCATAGCATTTCTCTTTATGATTTGTGCGTACTACTTGCAACTCTGGTGCACTCATACATTTTGTTCAGTTTGCGCTCTCTCAGTTCCCCCCTTTGATGACCTTTAGGGGTCATCATCAACATTTAAACTGAACTAATTGCCAATGCCCCTCGTTTCTGCGTTTCCAGAGCCCTCAGACTCCGGTACTGATTGTCTTGTATTGCAGCCAATCTCTGTAACTGCTCTCTCCTGGATCTCTCCAATCTATTTGATCTATACCATTGGTATGACCTCACCAATCCCCACAACAGGATCACACAGATCACTATTATGATGATAGGTTTCAGCACATACCATACAAAGCTCTTCCCTAGGTTGGCAAACCAACCTCCAACTTCTCCCATTCCATGACCCACTTTTTCCCAAACATTTACTTTAGTTAGGTCTTCGATCTCCTTGTGAATATTAGTTATATTCATAATGACCTTCTCAAGAGGTTTTGAATTGTCTGGAATGTAAGTGCAACATTCCTGGACCTTCAAAGCCTTACAGACTCCGCCTTCTTTTGCTAGCAGGACGTCTAACGCAAGACGGTTCTGAAGCACCATGGCCCTTATCGATTGCATCTCTCCTTCCACCAGCATTAAGGATCTAGCAGTGCTGGCAGACAACCTGTCTACGACTGTTGCCAGTCGCCTAATTTTGACATCATTGAGGATCAGTCCTAAGATAGGAAATGCAGCTCCAAATACATCTCCAACTAATTCTGCATCTCCTAGATCTCTTCTCCCTCTTGTCGAGGCTTTGCCCTCGATGATCTCTAAATCTTGAGCATGGTATATTTTGGGAAAGACAATTGCCAAGTAACATGATCCATACCAATTGTCAGGTAGTCTCACGTAAGCATTTCTCCCACATACAAAATATACATTTGGAATCACTTGCATTCCTTTCAAGAAATCCTTTGTGTAATATTCTAACTTGAAAGCATGTTCACAACTGACTTCCCCTACGAATACATTTTCGTAGTACGTTTTGCTTCTGTGAAGACATAACTTCCCTCTCTGCGTTTTATCCAGCGCTATTGGACCACTACTACCCTTCCTCTTGTGTGCCTTCTCTTCCTCGGTCCAATCTGTTTTCCATTGTCCTGATTTTTTCAAAATCTTTTGCCTTCTGTATCGATCATCCACCTGCCCTATAAACTTCTTCTCGACTTCTGACACCTTGCATGTCAGGTTATTTCTGCGGGCATGTGAAGTATCTAAGGTATCCCAAGGAATGAAGAACTTGGCCAATCTGTCTTCACTCTTCCAGTAGTCCCACTTGTTCATTTGCTTGTAGTTTGGGACTTCTGGTAACACTGAGTCATAATTAGAGAAATAGTATTCAAAACTATCTCTCCCATAAAATATGCTAAGCAATAAGCTACATGTAATGCCATAAGTCAGCGGGAGGTGATGATATCTAATGCCTTCATCTACAGACGCCGGCAGTTGCATGCAGACGTAGCAATCCTTGACCTCCATGGCATCCACGTATTCGTACAAAAGTTTGGCATAAGCATTTGACCTAAAGTCGCCTTGGGACTCATCCATATGTAACCTACGAGCCTCTGCTGCTAATAACGCTTTCTCATGTATGTTTTCCCCTTTCTTACTGGCAACAGTGGGTCTTGGCGTCACTACAGACTTCTCGCCTGGTACCCTTGCCTCTCTCTCATGTCCCACTACATATGATACAGTAACTACTAAAGCTATTAGAAGTATCACTCCTACTATTAGTGTGCCTATTATACATTTGGCTCTACGATTCGGGCTACCGGCTTCCATTTCTTCAGACAGTATGATTCCTTCCTTCTATTTCAACACAAAGTTCTTTTCTTCTTTATTCCTTTACAGTCTCTCTTGATCAACCAGTCTTTTAGAATCACACAATTGGAAGCTGGCAGTCTCTTTTTGCAAAAGTCTTTTTGAAGCTTTAACACAGACAACCCTAGCCCTTCTCCGTCAACTGATAGGAAGGTCCCTAAGATTTTCTGCTTCCTAGGCGCTAGGTAATCTTCTTTCTCTTGCTTATTTACAAAGTCTTTAAGCATCTACGATCAGGCTTGGGCCTGCGGCTTGAATAGCATAGTTCAATATTTCCAGACGAAGAATGTGCTCTTCATGGCTTGTTATCTTTGTTCCAAAGTCGGGGAATTGCAATTCAGTGAAAAACATGTGCTTTAACTTGCTTAGGCGGGGAGGGTTGGGGAGTGTGAACGTTAGTGACCCTTCTGCTTCGACTCCGGGCACTAACAGCTGTACTTCTACTGTGATGATGGGTTCAGAGCTGGTCACCAGCACCGCTCGTATCCTCCCTGTCGCTCGTTCCCCAGACATTTGTCACCAGATATGTCCACTCAGGGGTGGCGTATCTTCTGCTGGGCACACGTGCTCTTCTTGACCTTCTTAGATCTGGTGCTTCAGAGCCCTGAGCACCTTCTTCCGGGTCTGAGTCTTCCGATATTGGAGCAAGGGTTCTCTCTGGAGTTGACCTCAGGCTTGAACTCCTCCTTTGCGGCCAGCTGGCCTCTCCACGCCTTACCCTTCTGCTCCTTCTCCGTCTGCTTTGCTCTCGCTCTCTTTCAGACTGGTCGGTGTCTGATTCATACTCCCAGCTACTTTCCCCTTCTGTAGCGTCGTCCGTTTCGCTGTTGTACTGACCGTCCTCAGCCTGGTCAGACACGTTCCCAGTTTCTTCTGGCACCTCTACAGCTTGGCTGGCCCCCTCTATGGCTTCTCGGTCCGCAGCTGGACTTCCATCCGAGAGAGGACTTGTTTCTTCCAGAGGTGCTGGAACCCTCCGCGTATGAGACGCGTGGATCCAGTTGGGCAGGCCTCCCACCTTCACTGCAGTGTTCGTGATCAGGATGATCTGGTAGGGCCCACGCCAACGAACATCTAGGCAGCTTCTTCTTACGTGCTTCTTCACAAGCACCCAGTCTCCAGGGCACAGGTCATGGCACAGGTCCTGGTACGACGGAACCTCGGCAGCCTGCACCTGAAGGGACACAGAATGAATGGCGTCAGACAGCCCCTTACAATAGTCCAGGATCATATCATCTGTGATATTTAACAGTGCAGCAGTTGGTACTGATGGCAATCTCATTGCCCTCCCCATTAACACCTCATGCGGTGACAGTCCCGTTCTTCTGTCTGGGGTACTACGGATACTCATAAGGACCAATGGCAGAGCATCAGGCCAACTCAGGGACGTTGATGAACACATTTTGGCAATTCGATTCTTGATGGTGCTGTTTATCTGCTCCACAATTCCCGAAGCTTCTGGTCGGTAACTACAATGCAATTTCTGGTCTATGTTTAGAGCCGCACAAATCATCTTCACAAGCTCACTGTTGAAATGGGTTCCCCTATCTGATTCCAAAGAGGCCGGTACCCCGAATCGTGGTATGAGTTCCCTAAGTAATAACTTGGCTACAGTGAGGGTGTCACACCTGCGTGTAGGGTATGCCTCGACCCATCTGGAAAATATGCAAACAACCACCAGGACATAACGAAGGCGGTTGCACCTTGGCATTTCAATAAAGTCCAATTGCATCCTATTGAACGGACCTCCAGACCTCCCTATGTGACTCAATGCAACTGGTGTCCTCTTTCCTACGTTCAACTGCTGACAGGTCACACAACGCTGGCACACTGCTTCTGCTGCTACTCTGAACTTAGGGTTGTACCAGGTTTGCCTGAACACCCTCAGCATAGCATCTCTCCCCAGATGTACTGGACCGTGTATCTGTCTGGCCATTGGGTTCACCATCTCATTGGGCAGCACTGCTCTTCCATCTGCTGAAACCCAGAAATGCGCCTCACCTATTACACATCCTGCAGTTTCCCACGTTTGTTTTTCGAAATTGGGTGCATTTTCTTGCATACATTTTAACTCGTCCCAAGTGTCTACAGTTTCCAATATCATGGCTAATTCAGTTCTTACATTTATTCCGCCCACTTCCACCTCTGTGAAAGAGTACCCTTGTTCTGCACAATACCTGGCGACTTCGTCGGCATATCTATTGCCTTGTGACACGAAGTCCATATTCCTGGTGTGGGCGGTACATTTTACAACTGCAATACCTGCTGGACATTGCAAAGCTAATAACAGCAACCGCACAAACTCTCCATTACGGATGGGGGAACCTGACGAAGTCATGTAGCCTCTTTGAGACCATAATTGCCCGTAATCATGAACTACCCCATAACCATATTGGCTGTCGGTGTATATGGTGACTCGAATTTGGTTGCTGGCCAGGCAAGCACGCGTCAATGCAATAATTTCAGCTACCTGAGCGGAGTGTACTCCTTCCAGGCATCCGGCTTCCACAACTCCAGTAATTGTACAAACAGCGTAAGCTGCTCTCAACTGCCCAACTTCGTCTCTTACGCATGAGCCATCGACAAAGAAAATTTCATCAGGGTCAGTTAGTGGCTCATCCACGATGTCGGGTCTTGGTTTGGTGCATAGTTCAGTCACATCAAGGCAATCATGATCTGTACATACATCATCATCAATGTCACCTGGGAGTGGCATCAAGGTGGCAGGGTTCAAAACAGAGCATCTCTTGAGAGTCACGTTCTCTGCAGCAAGAATGACTTGCTCATAGCGCGTGAGCCTGCTATTGGTCAGATGCTGTGTTTTGGTCCTGGTCATTAATAATTCAACAGAATGTGGCATGTACACCTCTAACGGGTGCCCCATCACAATGTTCTCGCAACGTTCGATACTGACACCTGTTGCAGCAACGGATTTGAGACATCCGGGCAACGCTGCGGCTACTGGATCTAAAGTAGCCAAGAAGTAGGCAACTGGTCTACGGGCATTCCCATGGATTTGGACCAAGACAGACAAAGCACAACCCTCTCTTTCACAACAGTAGAGCAAGAATATTTTATCGTAATCAGGCATTCCCAGAGCAGGAGCACGACACAGGTCCTCTCTCAGCTGCAGGAACGCCATCAAACAGTCCTTGTCCCATGGTACCGGATCACTCACCTCCTTGTGCGTCAGTTTTTGCAAGGGTTTTGCTTTCAGTGAAAAGTTCGCTATCCACTGTCGGCAATACCCCACCATCCCTAGGAACATCCTGACCTCTCTCTGTGTCTTGGGCGCATTCATCTTCATAATCGCCTCTATTCTGTCTGGGGACACCTTCCGTTTCCCCTTCTCTATTCTGTGCCCCAAGTACTGCACCTCTGTCAGGCAGTACTGCAATTTTCCCGGGGACACCTTGTGCCCATTTGCAGCTAAGTGATTTAGCAAAGCAATGGAGTCTTCCCTGCAAGCCTCTTCAGTTTCTGACGCCACAAGTAGGTCATCTATGTACTGGACCAGAACTGACTTCTGGGGCAGCACTAGACTTTCAAGGTTTTTCTTCAACAGCTGGTTAAAGATCGATGGGCTCTCTGTATACCCCTGTGGGATACGACACCATGTTAATACGCGACCTTCCAGCTTAAAAGCGAAAAGGAAATGGCTCTCCTCGTCCAGAGGGATCGAAAAGAAAGCCTGGCAAAGATCTATCACAGTGAACCATTCAGCTTGGAACGGTATCTGAAACAATATCACTGATGGATTCGGTACCACTGGACAACATGAGACAACTATGTTATTAATCTTTCGAAGATCCTGCACTATCCTGAATTTCCCATTGGGCTTCTGCAAACCCATAATCGGGGAGTTACACGGACTACCCACGATTTCTTTCAGTATTCCCTGCTTAATCATGGACTCGATCACGGGCTTTATTCCTGCAATCGTTTCTGGAGTCAAATTATATTGGGGTGTTCTTGGAAACTCAGCATGCGGTTTCACTACGATTTTCACTGGGTCTACTCCCTTTACCAGTCCAATCTCTTCCCCAGTGAAGTCCCACACTTCTGGTGCCACAGTCTCCCTTAGATCCCATGGGAGCTCATCCACTGTCAAAGTGGGATACAGCTCCACACATATTCTTGAATTAGCGACTTTGAAGTCAGCGTCATCATCGTTGGTCAATACCTCCACTCCCTGCGGGGTGCAATATATTGTACAATTTAATTTACACAATAGGTCTCTTCCCAATAAACATACTGGACTAGAGTCGCAAACCACAAACTGATGCTCATCGCTGTATTTCCCTATTTTCACCTGTACCGGTTCCGTCAATGAGCTCGTTATTCTCCTGTTTGCGACCCCCACCACTTGAATGGTCTCTCCAGACATGGGCAGGCCTGGAACTGCGGCTGATCTTATCGTGGATCGGGTGGCTCCTGTGTCTACTAAGAATGTCGTGGGGCACCCTGCCACTTCGGCCTCAACATAGGGTCCCCTTTGGTCCACATCTAAGGCTGCCCCGAGGGTACAGTCTTCTCTCTCTACTCTCTGTCCTGTTAAGGGATCAACGTAATAGCACTCCTCTCCTCCTACAAACAGAGGCATCTGTCTATAGGTCTTCCCCGTTGTCCCTATTCTGGGTGGTTGAGGGAACTGAGCTCGCGGAGCTGGGGTCCCCCCTTTGACCACCTTCCCTTGGTACGGCGTTACTCCTTTTCCTGGAGTACTTTGAGCCTCTTCCTCCTCTACTTCTTGTTCTCCAATTTCAACGTTGTAGGGACACTCGCGCTTCCAATGCCCCACCTCGTTACACTGGTGGCACCGGGTCGTCTTTTTCAATGCCGCAATGTCCACCCTAGGTCTAAAGGTGGAGTTCTCCTCAATGCCCTTGTTCTGACTATACTGTTTCTTACCCCCAGTCCCTGTTCCCTGTTGCTGTTGCTGTTGTCCACCCTTACCAGCTGACTGCATCTGCACCACCATCAGTTTTTCCTTTAGCTTCTTTGCCTTTGAGTCTATCTCATCACAACAGTACCTAGCATATCTCAGAATTTCATCCAAAGGTTTATTTTGCCAACAAATCAAGTGTTGCTGAATCATTAGACTAATATCCGGTCTCAAACCCAAGACAAACTTAGACACAAACTGCCCTATGTCTTTCGGGTCCATTACATCCAACCCGCTATATTGTTTAAACGCCTTCAGCAATCTCTCATAATATTCATGAACTGTCTCTTTGGGTTCCTGCCTAGTTCGATCTATTTTGACCCAATCTATGTCCTGCATTGGCACCTTGTCTTTCAGCCAAGTTATCACCCTCTCGTATTTTACCATTACTGTCTCGGACGGTCCATTGGTCCGTGCATCTCTCTCTGGTTCTGCTGTGGGCCACTCAGCACTAACCTTACATGCTGTCCACAAGTCTCCTGGTACCACTATGTCAAACAGTGTGTTCAGATCTATCCATAGTACCTTGGAGATTTTTACGAACCTCTCCACCTGTTTGTACCACTCTACTGGGTTCTCCCTCAATTTAGGGAAGGAGTTGGTAAAGGCTGCTAAGTCTCCCCTACTCCACGGCACATGCACATAGTTCCCGTTTGCAACCTCACGCAAAGGGTATGCCTCTACTCTCTGCAGTCCTCCCTCTGGGGTCATCCCAATCATGCTTCTCCTAACGGTCCCTTTCTTGGACCACCTTTCTTCCCATTTATCCAGCGCTCTCCATGTCCTTATTCCCATGATCAGTTCCCTTATGTGTGTTTTTAATCCTATTGTTCTTCTCTCTTCTAGGTCCTGATCTGAATAATGTAGCCTATGGTTACCCTGTAATGCTTTGGTCCTTGACAGGTCTACCATATATTTTCCTGCCAGTTCGACTAATTTCTCATGTGCCGCTCTCGCTTTCCGAGTGATGTCCTTTGCCATGAACAGTATCTCATCCCGTTCATACATCTCCATTCTCTCTAGAGGCAAGGTACCATCCACCATGTCATCCAGATCTGATTTTAGGCTGGCGACATCAAGTCTCTTGGCTTTTATCTCGGCTCGCAGTATGTCTTTTTTAGAGGGTTCACTAGTCTCTCTCCCGTCCCAACTTCGAGTCCTACGCTTGGGCTCAGGGGAGTTAAGGAGAGTTCTACCTTGTTCCCATCTCTCTAGGTCCCATGCTCGGCCATCCTGTCTTGGAAGGTGATGAAACACGGGCCTGTTTCCCCCAATCTCATTTTGTCCACTCTCTCTGTCCTCTCCTGCTCCCTGGTAGGATTCCCTGCTGTTCTCCCTTCTGTCGCTATTTTCTCGTTGCCTAGTGTCACTCAAGATTCGGTAGGTTCCTTCTCGGCTCCCCATCTCCCCAGGACTGCGTTCCTGTCCGTAGTCACAGGGGTTATGGCGAGACCTCTCGCAACTCTCCTTCTGCCCACTATTGTCAGACGCATAGCGGGTGCACTTAAAACTGTTCCTGTACTCCTGCGTTCTCCTATCCCCTTCGCTGTGAATTGGGCGAGACACCCCCCACACTCGGGGCTCCTGTTTTCCAGGTCTGGTCTCCCTCTTCTCCTGGTAGGACAAGTGTCTCCTCTACTGTCCTGACTCTTCCCGTCCCACTCCGGACTGCTTTCGTCAGCCCCACAGTGAGTCCGGGTTCTGCTGTCTTGGCTTTCCCTTCCAGCTTCCGCTGCTATGATGCTCTTGTGAGCCTCCACTGCCTCATCCCATTTCTTCATGTACTCACTTAGCTCCTGGAAGGATTTCCGTCCTGATCCCCTCAGATCCTCCGGCCATCTAGGGCCTCCCGGATCTCCTATTGGATCCACTGCTGTATGAACTGGGGTGCTCCAATCTCTCGGTCTTGTCAACTGACTTGGGGAATTGATTGTATCATTCCTCCTTGTCATTTCTGTTCTCTCTCTGTCCAGTCGTACCTGTTCCTCCCCTCTTGCTCTCTCTGGGTCATAAATCGATACTATAGGCCCTATAGTAACAGGTACTTGCAGGGCATCTGGCAGTGCATAGGAAGTGGCACACTCCGTTTCTGGCACTCTTTGTACCACAAACCTTCCGACTACCTTCTGCACCGGACTAGTTTGAGACAACTCTTTACTTGCCGTGGGATCCAAATCTGTAGTGGGAAGCGGTCCATACTCCCCTATGCTAGGCCCCCCTTCCCTGCATGGCTCGACATTCCCTGTCTCTTTATTGTACGGGGGTGGCCTATCTGTTAATAACCTATTTATCAGGCTGTCTTCTGTCTCGCTCTCATCATCCTCCTCACATGGGCTCTTGTTTCCTGCCACCTCTAATACTGGGTACAGTTTATTTACTTCTAGGTTATTCACTCTCCATCTTTTAGCATCCGCATCCCATTTGGCATCCTGCACTGCTCTTACCGATCGTTTCACCCTTTCCTGTCGTCTATTCAGGTTCCTCTCGTGCGCTGCCCTAATCCATGCATTGAGAGCTTCAAACTGAGTCGGTCTAGGCATAGGTCTCTCTGAGGTCATGACTGCTTTTAATCGGTGTAGCACCTCTAATCTGAACGTCCCGTACTTTGGGAACGTCAGTTCCTCATTTCCTTCTGTAATCTTACTCCACTCTGAAATCCACAATATAGTGTGTAACCCAACATTTGCCGCCATATAATAAGCCGGCGTACCCTCCGGCGGGGCTTCTTCCCCATCATAAGATCTCCGCCTCTCTCTTTTAAACGCCGCTCTTAACCATTTAAAACATTTCATGATTAAACGTACAATTTCCAGCCTCACTATTCTGTTTACTTCCTGATGACAATCCACCAATCCTAGCGCGGCTTTGCTAGCTGGCCTATCACAGCGCGGTCTTGCTCCGGCCGGCCAATCCCAGCGCGGCACTTTCTGACGTCACTCGTCTCCGCTTCGCAGCAGCACCCCTCCTTTCTCAGCTCGTCTCCCGGTCACACATGCGTCCCATTCATACACCGAAAAATGACTACTTCCGACCAAGCCGTCACTTCTCTTGACTGTACGTCCACAGTCTATCTGTAATTGTCACCACAACTGACGAAATGTCTTCCGTCTCTCTGATAGGTTGCTTACACACAGTAACTTCCGACCAGCGTCTGTTACTCACGCACTCACTCTTTCGTTCCCCCTATCACGGTCCTTCGGGCGATCAATGGTACCTCATGACCCCCTTCAAACTGGTTGACAATTACTCTGGATGTCCGATACACCCGAACCACTTAAGCTCTCCTTGAACTTAAGATTTGCACCGGTTGCGCGCGCTCACAACCTGTTCCACAGTCACTCTACAGGCATTCAACTCCGCCAGACATTACAACATAGATACAACACAAAAACACCGCAATCTAACACGCATGACCCTTTATACTCACTCTCGACCGATACTGCTGCTTTTCTGTCTCACGTCATCCGGACCTTCTTCGGCGGGCGGTTCTTCCGATCATCGATCTCTAGGGGCCTTGGGGTAATCTAACCTGGCCTAGATCACCTTCCTCAAGAAGGCAACCATCCTCTATAGCTACCAACTGCTGGGGCGAAATTGTAGATCTCTATCTTATCACTATAGATCTAAACCCCGTTCTGGTCAACTGAACCTTTATTGCCTGTCGTTGAGGAAAGAAAGTGCATCCAATACCAAGTTAGTTGCTCAATAATGGGCTTGACTCTGAAAAACCACAGACTACTTCTAGCTTTTAAAGATTTATTATAGAGTCAAAGTTAACTGCAAGTACAGGCATCTCAAAATGAGATTCAAAAGATATATGGGCACCACTACAAACATGTGCTCTCGAAAAGCCCTCAGGCGAGCAAAGAACACGACTAGAACTAATTCCAAAATCAAAAGGGCTGCAAGCATCGACACATATTGTGATCTCTCCGTCATTTACAGCAGGAGGGAAAGGTTTCAGGTTAGGCTGTCCCTACCCTGCTCTGGATGGTATCCCTACTTAACAGAGTCCCAACCTACCAAAAGGTGTCAGCTGTGAATGACTTCCTAAGAAGATCACCCACTCTTAGTCTCTAGGTGAAAACCTATAATCTCCAGTCATGACCCCTCTCTGCCTACCCATCCGCTCTCTGAAGGGTCCTCAGGCATCTGCTCTAACTCCACCCCGGGGTGCTGACCCTAATACAAAATCACAATAACATTTGAGACGCCCCTCATGAGACGCCCCTCACGTGGTGTTGATTCTGGCTTTTTCCATGAAGATCTTTCCTTGGGCCTCGTGCGTTAGCGTTGACCTTGCTTCTCAGACTCTTCTCCGGCCCGCCGATACCCCCTAAAACATTCCTGAACCCTCCTCCATGTCTACGCCAATCTTATGAACAGAACTCTATTCATCCAGTTATTAATTGAATCCCTCTCACATATGCAGACAGACATCCGTGGCTGAATCTCCATTCCCATAGACTTCTAACAAAAGTTTGCAACTTATTTCCTGACACAGCTCGGCCTGTATCAGTGCATGTAAATCAGAAATCCTTTCATCATTTCAGGCCTACAACCCTTTCGCAAAAGTTAACTAATATAACATGTTAGTTTCTTTCTCTGGCATAATAAGAAAACACATCTATGGAATATAAATCTAATGGATAAACAAATCGGTGTATCATTAGTGCAATCCATGTCGTGCAAATGAATACCTTTCCCCACCCTTTCAGCGCTGGCCCTGGGGCCTACTCTGTTCTGTGCTTTGCAGCACGACATTTTTACATTAGCAGCTACATGACATGGATCCTGATTAATCACTTCTAATAAAGTTATACATTTTCACACATGTTTGCATTAGTTCCACTTCTATATGAAATCTCTAGATTAACTACACATTTCAAGGTATAGGTGAATATATTTTCAGCACTCATAGCATTTCTCTTTATGATTTGTGCGTACTACTTGCAACTCTGGTGCACTCATACATTTTGTTCAGTTTGCGCTCTCTCACCTCCATATCTTAAATGACCCCAAAATCTTTAGCTCTCACACAAAGATGCACTACTGCAACCAACCAGCAGGCATGTAGTCAAGATATAGTCCTGCTCCTCTCCCAGCACCACCCCTTCTGCACTGCTACCAACACACTAATGTCAGTCACTACCTCTGGGGTTTCAGCTCTTCACCTCTCTTGATCAAATCATACATGCTGCACTTGAGCCGTGCATTTGGTATGTGTCTGATAAAATAGATAGATAACATTTCCCTTAAGAAAAAGTACAAAGAATATCTATTCTTTTTAATTTGACATTTTAAAATTGAGCAACAAAGATATAGGAAAGAAACTAAATTCGGCGTGAAGGAAATACACCGATATGACATACTTTTGGCACTGATTGAGCAGGGTGTCGTGCACTTTGCTTTTATTTTGGGAAAGAGGAATGCACTTTCCCAGCAACAAGACCCAACTCTGACTCCCTGGTTATTGTGCACTCTGCAGAGATCACCGAAGCGTTGGCGTGTGTTTTGAGCTCTTTGGCGGTGACTGACAAAGATGCTCTGTGCCTCTGAGGGGACAGGCTGCTGCGTACAGCCCACGCTGAGAAAGTGCTATGTTTTCGAGTTTAGCAGAATAAGCAGTTCCAGCCTTCGAGACAAGGCTCTTGATTCATGGTAGGCTGTGTTAATTTCACTGGAGGCACCACAATCTTATCTCTGGAATTTGGCGATGGACGCAGGGCACAGAGCGGTACGGTATAGCTTGTGCTATGAGAGAATGTTTCATATTTGAGATGAATGCCGAATTTGCAGTTCTGAACGTCCCCAGCGTTAATCCCTGTTGGAAGTGATTAAGCAATCTGAAAGTTGGAATCGTTCCAACCATCAATGCAGACTTTTTTAACTCAGTGCTGGATACCTAGATTCAGCACTGGGACATTTCCTGTAAACAGGTAAGCAATTTTTTTTTTTTTAGTCCTCATTTATATTTAAATATGCTTTAAATTAACGGATGGAAGTTCTCTGTCCATCACAGATAGCCAGATGTAGGGGGGGGGGGCATAGGGGGGGGGTCACTCCTTATGTAGAGATGGAATGAGCTGGGACTCCGGAAAGCCACCCCTTCGGCTTCGTTATGATGGGACCAACCCAAATCTTGATTCTTAGATGGAAACAATCTGATAATATCCCCAACCATTGGGGTCTATTTATAGCATATATTATAATCATTGGACCAGACAGCACGAAATAAAAGATAAACTACACCTGTGCCCTGCAACATGACCAACATATGTGTGAAAGGGAAACCAAAAATCTAAATATCAACAGATTTTTGTGCATTTCATTAATTTAAATTGTGTTAAACCCCTGACCATAGTTTTTGAATTAAAACCGAAGAACTTCTCTCCGCCCACCTGTCCCAAATTTCCCAGAAAATGTTTTTTTTCCAATTTGTGCCAGCTTGATCCAACTTCGCTACCCTCTGAATGGACTGTGTCCACTCTTCTTCTGTTGGGGAGCCAGCTAAAATCCATTTAAAGCACAGCTCTCTTTGAGCCAGCAGCACTAGAGTGAAGAATAATGCTCTATGTTTTTTTGTTAAAAACACCCCGGTTAAATCCCTCGGGAGTCTCCCAAATAATATGGCCATCGTCGTTAATTTTATTTCAAATCCCATAATATTTGAAATAGTCTTACCTACTTTCTGCTTAAACAAATGTATTACTGGGCAACTCCAAAACATGTGCACCTCATTTGCTTTTTCGTCTCCACATTTTGGACACTTCCTAATTTCTTGACTTCCCATTTTCGATAGTTTCTGGGGTGTCCAGTAAGCTTTATGAACTGTGAAGAGGTGTTTTTTTTTTTTAAAGGTGCAGCATTTACATAAGACCATAGAAAAGACATAGATACTTGCCCAATTTTTTCGAGAACTTCATCCGGCAGGTCCTTCTTCCAAATCTCATTAAATGAGACCTGCGTGTCTTCTCCATTTTGGGCTAATAACTAGTACCACTCTGATACTTCTTTAGGCTTTGTTTTGTAAGAGCAAATCTTCGATGCCAGTCCCGAATTCCCTTGTAACTCTTTGCCTGCAGATCTTACCCAACTACTCAACTGATAATATTTAAACTTTGAGACTGAGTTATCACATACCGCCGATAGATGGGGCCAATAAATCAGTTTTGCTTCAAAAATTGGTTGCCCCCAAGTAGTGATATCGCAGGTACGAAGGGGAGTTGCGGGGACATCTTTCAAACAAACTGGTGTCCCTGGGGAATCCCAGACGGGTGCTACCTCGTTGTAGTATGGTATCCTTAGAAGACATCTAACCTGGGACCAAAGCTTTATGGCTGAGACCAGCATCTTTAATTTAACCTTCTTAAAGTATTTTGGGTGTCCAAATTTTAAGAGAAAACACCCCGCTTGCTGAGAGAACTCTGCTGTGAGGGCCTTATAGAGTGGAGAAAATAATTCGCTTTCTAGTGATAATGGTCAACATTTTTTTAGTTGGAAAGCGCAGCAGTATAAGAATAGGTCAGGGGTTGCTTTGCCACCATAAGCTTTTTTCTTTCTGAGTTTCTTTAGTGTGATTCTAGGATTTTTGTTTCCTCAAATAAAACTTGAGAATAGCCCTTGCACTTTTTTAAACCACACTTTTGGGAAATCTAGTGGAATAGAATTAAATAAAAAGGTGTACTTTGGCAAAATTGACATTTTCAATAGGATTGATTTACCTAATACTAAAAGTGAGAGCCCCTCCCATGATTGCAACTGTGATCTAACTTTTTTAGTAACTTTTTCAATATTAACCAAGGCAATTTAATCAATATTTTGGACTATTTGGATGCCTAAATATCTATTTTCCTTCTTTGTATAAGTGCTCCTAACATTAGTATTCCATTACATTAATTCCGTTTTTTGTTGGTTAATACTATTCCCAGAGATCATTCCAAAGCCCTCTAGTGTGGACCATATCTCTGGAAGCGATTTTTCTAGATTGCTAGTGTATATTATAAGATCGTCAGCATATAACCCAATTTTTTTTACCCAGCCGTTACAACTATCAGGGATAATCTTCTGGCAGGCCCTCAGTGTGCACGCTAAAGGTTCAATATAGATATTAAAAAGGGAAACCCCTACCTAGTGCCTCTGCTTATTTGTATTGACCTAGATAATTTCCCATTAATAAGGATTCTAGCAGTAGGATTCGTATAGATGGCTTTAATTGCTGACAAAAGATTTTCACCTAGGTCAAGATGTTGAATTACTTTAAACAAGAAAGCCCAGTTGACCCAGTCGAAAGCATTGGCGGCGTCGAATGTCATTGCCGCCAAAGGAATTTTAAAGGTCTGTGCCATGTCGATCGCTGCAATTATATCATGAGTTAGTTCACTGAGTGCGTGGCTTGAGCGCCGATGGGAGAGGCGGTGTGAGCTGATAGCTCTGCGCCCGATCCCGATTAATATCCTGCTAAAACTCCTGAAACATCATAAAATTGAACGGGCGAGTGTCGGAACGCCAGGGCTTGTGAACCCGACCGACATTGCGACAATCGGAGGTCCCATGTCGCGATTACCTGCCTCCAGTCAAACAAGGGAGTGAGGGTGACAGAGCTAGACAGAACACCTTTCCCTGTTGTGCATGTTGAGCCAAAAGGGCACGTTTCTTTCATGGGCACTGCATCTCCCAGAAAACCATGGTGGGGAAGGAGCAAGCACATGACGCTAAGTCAATATAAGCCCCGCCTCTTCCGGGGGAGAGTGCTTGACAAACAACCACGACCGTGTTCGCGTAGCGGACGGTGCTTCCCCGCTGGAGTCCGTCGGCATACTAGAGAAGAGATGAGGAGTCTCTCTGGATATTTGTGAGACAGGAAGCCTTTCCGTTATTCAGTCTACACAGGACGTGTATTTTCTCTCAGACGCGAGCACTGTTTGCAGCGCGTCATTCCTTCGCGCTTCCCAGAGCCTGCAGAGACGCTGCCTCTTCACACGCTGAGCGGTACAAAAGGGGGTGGTGATGGACGGAGCATCTGAATCAATCAAACACTCACATCTCATATACCTTTCATTGATTGAGTGTATTACATTCTGTATTCTATGCTATGTTTTGGTTTCAATAAACTTGAACTTAAAAAAAGATCTGGGTTTAATCCATCACCGTTCTTTAGCCCACTCTGCCACCCCAGTTCAGACATGGCTATATACATTTCAGTCTGACCCTGTGCCTCATGGGAACAGTCCAGACGCTGAGACCCCGCTCCGCAGTGAGATTCAGCATGACTGAAAGGTATTTCTTCATCCCCTTGAGAGTGGAAGACTGCGCCTGGAGGCGCTCTCCTCTCGGGGAAGCTCTTTGCTTTTCTGGTTTGCATTCAATTTGGTTTACTCGAATGGAGACGACATTTCTTCCTTATTATTTAAGGAAGCATGGAATAAGAGAATACATCTTGTTCTCGTGCTTCTGGACAATTTCAATTTTAATCGAGGGTATATAAAGTTTGCATACCTGCCATGGTCAATAACATTTAACTCTCCTTCTTATCTAGTTAAAGACTATAATTTAGAATAGAGGGAGGATTGTTGTTCTGATATTGTACACTGTTCCTGAAGCAAGGACTCCTGACGTTCTTCCTAGGCCTCATGTACAAGGTACTTATCATGGAGTCTACACGCCTATAGTGATTGTAGATTGAATGTATGATTGTGGTGTCACTTACTGTATTTCTGCCTTTTCTTTGCATTAGAAAGTACCTGGGCTCGACAGGAGAACAAGTCTAGACGAGACCTTGGCAGTTTCTCTACGTTTGTTATTTTATCCCCTTCCCTTTTCCCTTGGGTACTTCTTTGTATGCACTTGATGTATTCAAGACAAGGTGCGTAGGAGAAGTGTTCGTGGTAATAGAGAAAAGCCTCTTCACAGCATTGCTCCTTCTGGCTGTTTGCAGATGAGGTTAGTGGCTAATTGTATCTTGTGCTGCTGACAACCACGACATCCCAGCGCGACCCCGGCGCGGATTGTGCTACTGGGGCGACCTGAGGCGGAGCAGCAAGATGGCAGCGGTGGACGGCGAGTGAGGTTGAGCCGGGCGAGCGGGCCGCTGATACACATGGCGAGTGGGCGTATTTGGAGCGCTCAGCCCCGTAGTGAACAATTGGACGTTCCTCACAAGTGCACAGCGACACTGGCGAGCAGAGCTCCTTGATCCCCGAGATGCCCGCAGTGCTCCGGAGCAGACCCAGGCCCTAAGATGGCGGCCGGAGAGTTGTATGATCCCTGACTGACCCTTCCCTGACGCCGAGGACTGGTGCCGTGATGAGCAATTGGTGGTGCGGCCGGAGTGCACACCCCTTAAATACTTGCAGGGACACCGGCACCGAGAACCGGGAGAACGCTGGGAGGCCCACCTGAACGGCGAAGTACTCGCGGGTCTAATAGCGAGGCACCTGTGTACCCCAGAGGCCCTGAGTGACTCCATTGGGACAGCCGAGTGACCGAGATCCCATTGGCGGGAAGGAACGATAAACGGCTGAAGGTGACGCCTGGTGAAAGTGCCCGGTAAGTGTGGAGGAGCGGGCCTGCACCCGGCACTGCAGAGGTGGGGGGCAGGTCTGCGTCGCCGCATGAGCGGGGGCAGGGGCACGCGCCTGGAGGCAAAGAGTGATAGGGGCAAACCCAAGGCGGCTACAGAACAGAGGGCTGAGGAATTGCGGACCGGACCCAGCATACACCGCAGCTCAAGGGGGAGTCCATGCCCACGTCCTGCGAGCATAGCAAGGGGGCAACTGCATGCTTGAAAGTGAGCAATAAGCGGGAATCGGACACACAGGATATGAGGTGGACTGGTGAACGGAGAACACGCCACTGAGGGCCGCTACGTACCCACCGTGATAGGGACCGTGTTCCACCTACTGGAGTGACTGGGAGTAAATAGGTGACCATGGGCTGCCTCAACGGAGTAGAGGAGATTATTGCTCCGGATAGGTGACCTGCATCAGGGGCTTAGGATTTTCCTTAGGAGTGGCTGCAGGGTTGCGGTACTGTTGCCGGGAACTGACTACTGGTAACTCCTTGTTGTGTCAAGCCTGCAGTAGTAGGGGCTCATGGAAGTGGAGAAACCACTGTGATTGAATCCGGACAGTCTCGTAATACTCATAATATTAGTCCACATGGAAGATCTTGGGGGTCATTGCGCAGGAAGGAGTAATTGTACTGGACTGTAACAACCTGCCAAACGAGATGAAACCAAAGAATAAGAAAGAGGAGGCTATGGGACAGGATAACACTCTTGGTGCTGGAGGTTGGCCGGAGGAAGCGATGTCGGAAATAGGGCTGCATCAACACCTTGATAAAATCCTGGAAGCCATAGCGGCGACGAAGGACGCATTGCAGCAAGACATTGTGCAGGTTGCGACAGGGCTGGGGCTCGTACGTGCGTACCACTCAAAACTAGTGGATAGAGTGAAGGAGAATGAAGTAGCAGTTCAGGAGCTGAAACCAGCGCAGGCTGCCATGGAGGTCAAGCTGGGAGATGCGTTAGGACGCTTAGCAATGTTAGAAAAGAGGGCTGAGGACTCCGAAAGTAGAAACCGGCACAATAATATACGCGTAGTAGGCCTACCGGAACGAACAGGAGGGACTGATATGATCTCTTATTTGGAGAACTGGCTCAAAACAGAGGTTGCACCGGAGGGACTATGTTCCTTCTTCACACTTGAGAGAGCGCACAGGGTGCCAGCGCGCCAACCGCAGCTTGGCCGGCCTCCTCCCCCAGTGGTGGCCAAATTACTTTACTATAAAGATAGGGACGCTTTGATCCAAAGAGCACGAACGGCGGGACCCTTCAAGGTCGGCAAGGGCACTGTCACAATATTCCCCGACTACACCCAGGACATACAAAGACGCAGGGCCTCCTTTCTCGCAATTAAAAAAGAGCTCAGGGGGGAGGGGATCCAGTATTCGCTGATCTTCCTGGCAAAATTGCGAGTGATTGTGGACGACACAACTCAGTTCTTCCTGACACCTGAAGAAGCGTGGGCATGGCTTGAGACATATAGAGCGGGCACAGATCGTAGGGCTAACTATCGCTCCGAGTCCCCTAAACAGTCTCAGATGCGTAAATCCCAACGTCTCCGGAAAAGGAATAAACACCTGCAGAAGCAGCAGCTGGCTCAAATGGCGATGGATTGGCAGGGAGCAGTAGCAGCGACAGCAGAGATAACCGGTTCACAGAGACCTGAGTCAGCAGTTGGAACGGAATCAGATGAAGATAAAAGGAGGTCCGACACGGAGTTCTCTGAAACGGACAGCAATAGAGGTCCTGTGGTCACACCAAATACGGCAAGAGGAATGTTGGACGAATAGCCGCTCTACGTGAACTTCGGAGGCTGAATAGTCAACTTGGACTGCTCATTACTGTTATCGCGCCTGGGAGCACCTGGGCACAAACAATGGAAGAATGGTACCCTATGGGATCTGGGGCGATGGGGCCCAGGCGAACGCAGCTGCCCGTCGGGCCGAGTTACCCTTCTATTGCCCTTAAGGCAACCTGTAGTGACTACTGCAGGATAGAACTGTGTGTTTTGTTGTAAAGTTTGGATGGGGGCTGATGTCTTGATATTGGGTCCTGTTCTGGGGGGAGGGATGTGGGTGTTACATGGGATGTTGATATTTGGGGGACCACTGGTGGTGTAGGCGGACATATCTTCCATAGGCTGAAACTGCGAAGCTCATGCAATGGGGATATTACCTGATCTGAAATGCATCATATGGAACGTGAGAGGTTTGCACACAATGACTAGGCGCCACAAGGTTCATGCTTATTTAATGAGGAGAGGTATCCACATAGCTCTACTACAAGAGACATCTTACCAGAGCCGAAGTTCAGGCGCTACAGCGTAGATGGAGGGGACAGGTATTCAGCACAGCATATTCGACGTTTGCGAGAGGAGTTCTTATATAGGTGAGGGCGAGTGTCCCTTTCCAGGTCACGAGACATGTGTTAGATCCAGAAGGCAGATATGCAGCGGTAGAAGGGAGATTGTATGGTAGGGACATCGTGCTATGTAGTGTATATGCCCCAAATGTGGACCAAGCTCGTTTCTTGGATAACTTGTCAGGCATGCTGGCGCTTTACTTGGCTGGTCCAGCAGTGGTGAGTGGGGATTTTAATGCGATTGCAGATGTAGAAATGGACAGATCGCATCCTCCTCTGGCTGACACGCCGGTCCAAAAATTGGCTAAAAACAGAACTGATTGGCAGGAAAGATGGGGGCTAATGAATGTGTGGCGGGTGCAACATCCTCGAGATAGGGATTATTCTTTTTATTCATCCCTACATGACCTTCATGTCAGAATAGATGCAATTCTTTGTTTCCACTCGATCGTCCACGTGGCTGCACATACTGAGTATCTTACCAGAACCATATCTGATCACAACCCGTTGTTGATGTCGATTAACTGGCAGCGCGTTCGGTCGGCGATTCCGACATGGCGGTTGCACCCAGACACTCTAGAGGATCTGGTTTTCAGAACGGAGATAAGAGAGGGCATTGAACATTATTTTCAGGAGAATCAGGGAACGGCAACCACAAGAGCAGTTGAATGGGACGCCTTTAAGGTCGTCATCAGGGAGCTCTGTATTAGTAAGTACTCAGGAAGTAGGAAGACAGTGCTTGAGGATGGGACGAAAGCGGAAAAGAAATTGATGGATTTAGAACAAAGGAGACCGGAACAGCCGATGCTGCAAGCGCAGCTCTTAGAGGCGAAGGAAATGCTCGCGGCTGAGGTTGAGCGGTTGCGCAGCTTTGATCATAAGAGCTACTTAGTGAAAGTTCATGCAGAGGGGGATAAGGTCGGTACATTGTTGGGTAAGTTAGAAAATCCGGTGCCGAAGAGTGGCCTGATCATGAGAATAGAACCGGATACTGGCCTATTGGTCCACTCGCAGGCTCAGGTGCTTTCTCGGTTCCTTGCCTATTACGAATCTCTATATAGTAGTCAGCTGGAAGCGAATGAGACGGATGTAGAGAGATATCTTGCAGGGGTCCCGCTGCCGCAATTAGATGCGGACCAGGCAAAATTACTGGGGCAAGATATAACTCTGGCTGAGATCCGCAGCGCAATCAAACACATGGCCCGGAATAAAACGCCAGGGCCTGATGGTCTACCTATCGAGTTCTAGGCACAATATATTGATATTCTGGCACCCTAGTTATTGGAGGTTTACAAAGAAGTAGGGGAGGACGGCCGGCTACCTAGGTCGATGCGTGAGGCGTTGATTATACCCTTACTGAAACCTGGGCGGACGACGTAGATGTGGCTTCATATAGACCATTATCCATGCTTATGGTGGACTATAAAATTCTTAGCAAGATACTGGCGACCAGACTCCAGCCGCACATGACCACGCTGGTGCATACGGACCAGGCGGGATTCATACCGACTAGGAACACGGCTTCGAATATACAACGACTCTTGAGGGTTATTGCTGAGGACCATGATGACCTGCAGTCACCAGCAGTCCTCTCTATAGACATAGAGAAGGCGTTTGACAGCCTGGAATGGGTTTTCCTGAACAAGGCGCTGGAACGATTCGGACTTCTGCTTGATAGCTTTCATTATAATTAATGCAACATTGTAGTACACTTAGGGGCCACCTAGTGACACCAAAAAGTTCAGTACAGCTCTATGGGTTTGGATATTCTGGACAACCAACATAAGTTTCAAATAACAGAGCCTCAGATTCTGGTACAGTTTCCGGAACAATAGAAAGTGCAGGGTGCTTTGTTTGCTATGACCATCACAGGGACACAGAATTGCAGGGGCAGGACCTCATATGAGGAAAAGCAACTAGGTGGTGCACAATACCACATCGCAGCCTTGTCAGCGCAAAACAGTGTTTTGCATAATATTTACATATGTCAGGTAATGGTTAGCCCCTCTTCCTTATCCAAGGACTTATAGAACATTACTAGTGATTTTTCCCCCTCATTCAACTCACACTTGTCCAGCCTGGCTTGAAACAGAAGGAGTTCTTCTAAAAATTGCAAATCAATCTCATTGTAAACTATGGTTTTTGCTGCACATGGTGGCAAACATAGAAGCTGTTTTAGAAATGTATTTTCCTCAATTGGCAGGGCATGGCCATTGGCGTAGACCAAGAGTCCAGCCCCATAATTTGCCATTGTCACGCCCTTAGCTTTGTATATAGCTACCATTTCCTTATTGGGTCAACTACCCAGTTTTGAGGCAAACTTAAAAATCCCATGTGAGACCTTGCCCATTTTGACTCTGGCATTTAATACATGCTGTGTTCATGAGCCGTTGTCCGCAAACAGTGTCCCCAAATAACAAAAAGAGTTCACTGAGACAATTGGGGTACTATCAATAAAAAATGTTCTGCAGGGTTTCCGTGTTTGGCCGCAGACTATGGTGAATGTTTTGGTTTGGTTAATAACCATTTTCTTATGGCCATATATTCACCAAATTCATTCATCAGTTACTGCAGACCCACTGGTGTTCTAGGTAGGAGTACAGCATCGTAAGCATAAACCAGCACTGGTATTGGATATCTTGCAGCCTTAGGGGCATCGGTCTGCAGGGACTTAAAATGGCTATCCACCCCATTAATAAAAAGTGAGAAAAGTAATGGTGCCAATGCACACCCCTGACGGATACCCTGCACTACTGTACATTTTGGCGTGCATTCTCCTTGAGGGCAGAAATGTACTTGACTAGATAGCTTCTCATAGAGGCGTGAGATGAACCCCATAAATGGTCTGGGTGAGCCTAGGGAGATCAGCAATACCCATATTAGGTTATGGTGAACTAAATCAAAAGCACTGCTCAGATCTGCAAAACATAGATATAAAGTACCCATGTTGGCCCTGTATATTTTCCGATTAGGAGCTCAAGGTTAATGCATTCTTCAACCGTACCCATCTGCTTCCTAAAACCATACTGACCCTAGGACAGGATCAATTGTTCATGTGCCAATTGCTCCAACCTTAGCAATAATACTCTACTCATGACCTTCATAGAGGAGTCTAGAATTGAAATTGGGCGATAGTTTTTAGGGTTTGCTTTATCACCCTTTTGTAATAGGTATGATAATCGATGTCTCCCAGGAGGATTGAATATTTTCAGTCGATGCTGCATTAAAGACCCTGGTCAAGATAGGCGCCCAAAGGTCAGGAGCATATTTAAGTACATCAACTGGCACCCCATCTGGACAAGGAGCCCGTCCCCCTGCACCAGTTTTAATGGCCAACTTGACTTCAAGGGTAATTTCTAAGTTTGCTGAGCCCCATTCACCTCCCGAACTCCGTGTAGACCTTACTACATCCTTGATGTTCTCTTTAAAGATATCGGAAACATGTGCCACCCAAATATCACAGGAGACAAAGTAGCTGAACTCGGGAGTGTCATCATTTTTTAAGAATGGTGCATTCACGGTGTCCCAGAATAACTTTTGTGTTTTTATTCTATGCCGCAAGGGTAAGATTATACTAAGGTTCATTCTGGAGTGTTTTTATCCTTTTATCCCTGGCCTGTTTGTATTGAATGAGCAGGGTCTTAATAGTCAAATTATCCCACGATGAACTGCTCAAGGCACGTTTCAGCGACCGAAGTGATTTAGTGCAGGCAGTGTCAAACCATCCTCTTTTCTTATTCCCTGCTTTGGTGGGATGGTGTGGAAGTAGCAGTTTTATGGAGCTAATGATTTGTCTAAAATGTTTAACTATTTAATTGGGTATAATATCCTTCTGAAGGCAATAATCAATTTCCATGATATTTTCCTCTACTATTAGTTGCAGCATAATGGTGGGGTTGACGCCTTCCCATTTGATTCTTACACCATTAGGCCTACTTACAGTGATGTTATTTACTATACGGACTGTATGGTGCGTCTTACCCCAACAATATATTGCCATTGAAATCAGATTGTGGTCACTTAGGGCTGCCGTTACTATGGTGGTTGTGACACGCAAGACATTTTCTGATGCTGATATCAGTAAATGTTATGTTATGTTATGTTAAAACGGATCTTTTATAGCGCACGGCTACTCCGAGGAGTCAATGATAGAGATCAAATTCCTACTGGTAAATGTTGGGACTAGCTCACCATTGGTATCACGGACACACCTCAGGACCTCAAGATCATATTTGGCAATAATTAAGTTCAAAGCTTTACCATACTCGTTATGGCAGGAATGGTAATTTTCCATCCCATCCTGATTAGTACAGCCACATGACCGTGTATCACCTAAAGGACTGCCTAGTATGTTAAAATCTCCTGCCCATATCAAAATATAGTTTATATGTACAACACTTAGGAAGGATTCCATATAATGATCTAAAGCCGTGGCCACCCTACTGCGTGTTAGATCAGAAACATTATTGTAATAGTTTATTATGACCAAGTCTTTCTCCCCATTTTTCTTCAGTCACAATAGTTGAAAGTGTGGGTCTGGGTTTAGGATCTTCTTGATAGTAACAGAGATTTTGTTAGAAATACGGGTCAAAAGTCCCCCTTTTGCCTGTCCTGCATTTGATGCTATTGCTTCTAGGGAGTATGAAGAGTGCCCATCGACAAATGTAGGTTTTAAATACCATGTTTCTTGCAAACAGATTATGCCATATTTAGTTATAAAATTATGCCAGTCAGGGTTCCCTATTTTATTCATGAGCCTGTTCACATTCCATGTAACAAAACTGTATTTGCCACCCACTGATCCGTTAATTGGATTTATGGTTGTAGTTGCAGTTGCTGCTATACTGAGGGTCTTACTAGCGGCATTATTACTCTTTTCAGACTTCGTCAACTCCCTTCTATTCTTAATAGCCAATCATGTTAGCATTGGGGGACAAATACACCCCTGAACATTAATAACCTCCTCACTACGATACATTACCTATTTTTGCCTATTATTTTGTATTGTTCTATTGCTGAGAGCCTTCATAGCAATGGTTAGTGCCTCTGTACTTTAAAATGCAGTTCAACCATTTGACTTTTTAAAATAAATCATTTAAAATTTGTAATTCCACCCTAATACTCACTCAGTGAGTCTGTCCTTACGTGATTGACTTTATTTTTGATATGCTGTTTCCACCTTGCGACACATTGCCTAATAAAATTGAGGTTGAACACCATCCTTCATTCACCCACCCTTTTGTGTATTGTTGAGGTGTCTTTTGGTGCTGTAATTCTAGGGGTAAATGTAAATGTAAATGTATTTGAGCTTATATAGCGCACAGCTACCCACAAAGGGTTTCCCGGCGCTTGCTTAGGGAACCCGTCCTGGTATTCCCCTGTGAGATAACCCAGGCAGGGTATCCACAAGGTGAAAGCCAGGCATCCCGCCGCGAGGGGCCGTTGTGGAGATTAAGCAAGCTATTGCCCAGAGTCGCAGAGTGTGAACCCGTGAGTTGAGAAGGCACCGGAGCGAGAATTATCGAGTCCATGGAATTTTTGAGCCCAAGACCCGCCGAGGCGGGGAATTGAACCCTGGTCCAGGGCCGATCTCAGCTTCCGGGTCTGCCGCCTCTAACCCCTGAGCCACACGTCCCCTGCTTCCACACGATGATAGCATTTTAGTAAAGTCAAATGTTAACAAAGAATTAAACCTTGGTCAATGTTATATCTATCAACTTCTTAATTGAATGAAATTTCAATAACTTTCATCAGTGTAATTTCTGGGAGAGAAAATTACACTGCGATTAGGTCTGAGTTAACAAACTCCATCTACAGGAGTCTAAATGTGAACAAGAATGAATTGCTCTTTTTTGGAGGTATTTCATTCAAGTGTTGGGATACCTCTGGTCTGGGAAATGATGCTGTATTTATTTTTTCTTTTAAACTCTTTTTATCAACTTTGCTCAAAAGACCATACATTACAGAAATTGCAGACACTTGTACATTTTATGTTACATCATCGCATAAATGTTGTTCGAGAGAGGTTCGAGATTGTTTGCCTCCAGTGGTTAAAGGGGCACCTTTTCAATATGAGACATATGCGCTGCGGAGGCCAGCCATATGCCTGTATGCCTGGGGCAGTCAATGTCCCCACGGATCATCGGGGGGAGCCATTTCGCATCAATTGGCACTGACACCCCGGACACCTTCAACATTGTTTCTGTGTTTCTCTGCCAGAACCCGACTACCTTCTGACACTCCCATAAGATGTGGAAGAAAGTCCCTTCCTGCTGGCATCCCCTTGGGCATTGTGTTGTTTGTACCCTACCCCATTTATGGAGGAGTGTACGGGTATAATAGGAGCAATGGAGTATCTTGAGCTGGATCAGCCTAAATCTTGTCCAGATAGCAAATTCTCTTGGGCTCTGTATTGGCTCCAGCCACTCCTCATCCTCTCTGTTTCCAAGGTCGTCTACCCATGCGGCTTGCAAGGTTGCCAGGGGGTCTGGTACGTTGTTTATTAGTTTACAGTACATTGTGGAGGTCGTTTTTCCAGGGAAGGGGTCTATCAACAGCCTATCCTCCAAGGGGGCGTGGTCGGGAACAGGAGTACCTCGCTGGATATTCCCTTGCAGGGCATGCATCAGCCTCAAATAGTGGTATCTCTGCATCTTGTTTAAATTATATTCTTGCTGTAAGTCTTCGAAAGAGAAGTGGGCCCCACCCCTCCATACGTCACCCAGGCACTCAACACCTATCACTTGCCAACCTCTGACGCAAATAATGCTGTATTTATTGAAGACTCCAGTTAACCAGAGAGGGCAGAATAGAAGTCCAGTCAATTCAGCATTTTGTCTAACATCTTTCCACTGTGCTACTTTAATGTATTTTATTAATGGGCTTGGTATGCTTCAATCAAGTTGTCAAAGCACCTTTCTCTTACTTCTCTCTTTCTTTCAATAATCTCTTTAATCTCATCATGCCTTCTTCCCTCCGAGTTTCCCAAATTGTCTTCTTCCTGTTCTCTTTCTTTACTTGTTTTCTTTCAAATTTCATCTACCTCTTCTGACACTATCCTCCTTCACTTCATTCCAATCCAATTGCTTTTCCCTCTCATCCTTCCCCTTCGAGATCTTTGTACCAACCCCTCATTCTCTTATGATTTCTCTATTTTAATCCTCTTGGTTGTCAAACTAAAGTCCTGATTTAGAGTTTGTCAGACTGGTACTGTGTCACAGGTGTAATGGATATCTCGCCGGCCTTACCCACCACCTGCTGATTATTGATCATTTGTTAACTTGGAATAATAACAAGTTTAACTTTATATTGTGCTTCACACTGCTAAGTGCTATAAATAGCAATGTGCTGATTACACATTTGACACATTTAACCAAATTAAGCAATGTTGGAATTCTAGAACGCTGAACTGACCTTGTTGGGTTGCAGGCTTGTGACCTGCAGATCAAAGCAGAACCCTGTGGTGACCATTGACCCGTTGAACAATCTTGCTGGCTTGTCTGAAGGCAGTGTTTACTTTCCACTGCCTAGTTTTAAGGAAGATGGCAGGAGAGTGAAGAACAGAAGGAAATAGATGCACAATTACAACGGTGGGAAACAGGATTGTGGAGAAATTAGGGAACTGTGATAAAAGGAAAGAGAGAAAGAACAAGGGTTTGTGATAGCATAAGGCAGAGAGCAGGTGAATGAACCAGTAGTAAAGGGTTAGATAGCTAGAGGACAGAGGAGAGCAAGAAGATAATAAGAAAAGTGGAAGTAATGCAGAAAATGAAGAAGAAATTGACAGAGTGAAGAGAGGGCATGACTAGAAGCAGGTAGGAAAGATAGGTGGGATCTAAAGTATTCATTTTGCCTGTTTTCTGCAGTTGTCATCACTTCAGATATTGCATTACTTTTCACTGGGAACAACCACCTCTAACTTTTGTAGGAACTAGTGTATAGCACTCGAAGCCTTCAACCACTTCCTGTTTGTCTGTTGTGTGAGTTCCTCAGCACTGCGTCATAAAACAGCACTTCTGGTGATGTCACTTCAAGTGAGGTGACATGGTTCAAAGGCCGTGCCTTATGGCTCACCCTGCGGGAACATGGAATCTGATAGTTTTAGGGCTTCCTAAATATAGCACTCCAGTTTCAGTTTATTCAAATTATTTATGTTGGTTTGTTATTTGTGCTTCCACATTATTCGTCTGTTTCTTCATATCTTAGCCAACTATCCTGGTTAACTCTGCCTTTAAATTTTAGGTTTAATTGTTTTCTTACTCTTGCTCTCAAGTTTGCACACTTTTTAGCCCTGTTGTATCTTTATTTTCTGTTTTGTTCTCTGTACTATTTCTTGACATCTTCACTTTACTGTTCTGCCCCCGTAATCTGCTCCTCACCACCCCTGCCTCTTCTACCATTTTTCATTTTCTTTAATAGCTCCTAAATTATGGAAATAGCTCCTTTTCATATTTGGCATATGGCATCTAAGGATCACTTTTAACTTAGCGCACCATTCTTTTCATTTTAAACAAAAAAATCTTTTTATTAATTTCAACAGCATAAGCACATACACATTCCATTTGGTATTTCAAATAATCACATACTGTATCATTACAATATCTAGGGGGAGAAAAGCAAGAATTACAATATTTCGTCATTTCGCTCTCCACCACGCTGCATTTCAAGTTCCACCAATGGGGACATACACAGGTTTCCACGAAAGAAATTACAATTGCCCCATTTCCTATCCCATTTCTTTGGACACCCTCGTGTTTTCAATACTTATGTTTCCGCAATCATACACTTCTCTAACTCTTTCACCCACATTTGAGGAGAAGGTGCATCCTCCGCCCCCTAACCCCTCGCTATTTCCCGCTTAACCAGGGTACAGCCTAGTGTAGTCAGTTGTTGTTCCACCTCCGTGAGGTCAGTCGGTGCCCAAATGTTGAGTAGGCCCAGTCTCGGTGTAAGGATTAGTTCTTTTCCCAGAGCAGTCTGATATGAGTTGTGGCACCTTCCAATGTTCGCTGTAGCTCAGGGCATTCCCAAATCGTGTGATAGAAGGTAGCGATTTGTTGGTATCCCCTAAGGCAAAGTGCATTAGCACACCATTCTTGATTTGATGTTTCATGTTTATCAAATTGACCCAGTTTAATCCGAAATATGCACTTGCTATTTTTTGAATATATACTCATTTTCGGCCCGAGTCCGAAAGGTAAACTGAGACGAAAGTCTAACTTTATTACTTTTGGTATTCATAAAGGGTATTTATGAGTAGTAAAATTAGACCTTTGTCTCAGTTAAGGTTTGGTCTGAAGTTTAACTGAGATCATAACTGAGACAAAAGTCTAATTTTACTTACTACTCATAAATGGCCTGTGTGAATACGGAAAGTCGTAAAGTTAGACTTTCGTCTCAATGTACCTTTGTGAATCAGTCCCTTTGAGTCTACATACCAACTTTTACTTTTACTGGATAAAATCATTTTTTCCTAAATCTCAGTTTTTTTTCTTTTTTATCTTTACTCTCAACATCTGCTAAGGCTTATTGTGGGTGGTGTTGAAATTCCTGTACAATCCGGACCCTCTTACTACCTCATTACTCCCTAAACCACTTGTTGAAGTCCCCAAGTCTCCCCAAAATAGTTTACTTCCAGAAATGATCACAATGTGACCTGCAGTTCTAAACTGAAAAAAAAACTGGTGGGTCCACCCATGATGGTCCATTGCTCTTCAGAACTAGCTGAATATGACTACTGCTTCCTCTCTCTAGAGGTCCATATTATGATGTGCTTCCAAAGGCCTTGTATGTCTGGCATTATACCTTTTGGCTGGATAATCTTCTCTACCCCTTTGTGTGAATTATTTTTGCAACCTGCCATCTGGTTCTGTCTTCCACTCAATTTACTCAGTGATACCCAACTATGATAATCTGTGCCTAAGCATTATACTCCAAACTTACAAGTGTTATGCTCATTCCGGTGAAGGAAAGGCTAATAGTGCACTCAGAACTTCGGAGCTGCGTATTAAAAGACAGCATTTCTGGAATACGCACTAAACAAAGGTAGCTGAACACAAATTCAGAAACAACATTTTTGATGAAGCCACAAAACTCTTGCATTGTTTGGAAATGTCAATGGCCATTTTGAAGGTATCAGAAATTTCTTTTCCCATGGTTCAAAGTGTTCATGCCAGGAATTCAGATGGTTTGTTGTTGCAGACAGGACCTTGCTACCAGATCTTGTATGATTATTTGTTTTCCCTTTGAAAGCTTGATTGGAAATTGAAGTGGGAAACAGACAAGTATTCTAAGGCATTACACTGCATTTGGAAACATACCTAAATAGTTTAAAAGTAATATTTCAGTCCTAACTTAAAGAAGCATTTAACTAACTTTTTAAAAAAGTGTACACATTTCACGATATGTGTATTTGATTTAAAGTTGTGGTGTTAGACAAGTCAACCTTAGGGTGGTCTTTCCTCAACTTTTTGCCTGCTAACCTCCACTTTTTACTGTATCCTCATGTTGGCCTTAGGACTTTGAGCACTTTACTACTGCTAACCAGTGCTAACGTGCATGTGCTTCTTCCCTACACATGGTGACATTTAGTTTACTTATAAGTCTCTTATAAAGTGCTATACCATATACCCAGGGCCTGTAATCTAAATGCTATCAGTGGGCCTGCAGCACTGATTGTGCCACCCACACAAGTAGCCTTTCAAACCTGTCTCAGGTTTACCATTTCAAGCCAGTGTGTGCAGTTGAGTGTTACTTCGACTTGGCATTTAAAACCATTTGCCAAGCCTTAAACTCCTCTTTTATTACACATAAGTCATCCTTAATGTAGGCCCTAGGGATTCCTAGTGACAAACCGTTAAATTAGTTTTTTGCTACTGTGAGGCCAATTCCTCTCATAGGCTAAGAATTCCTTAAAACACTTTTAAGCTGTAATTCCTGATTAGAAAGGAATAGCTAAATCATGTTTCACATCTTGAGAATGGTAATTATAAATCCTCTTTTGTGGTAAAGTTGGATGTAACATTACTATTTTAGAAAGGCTACTTTTAGAAAATGGGCATTTCTCTGCTCTGTGGGTCTGTAGCCTATCTCCAATACACGTCTGGGCTGAATGTCAGCTACACTTTGTGCATTCCCTCTGGACAGCCACTGAAAGCCACAGGAAGGTTTATTGTGACAGAGTTCTCAACTGCATTCATCTGTATTCTGATAGCCTTGCTGGGCAGGGAAGGGGAGGGTTTTTGGAGGATCCAACCGCCCTACCTGCGGTCAATCAACGGGTAGTTTTTTGCCATAGTCACAGATTCTAGTGCCTACATTGGGGGCAATTTACCCCAGTTATCTTGTTTTTGGAGTGACTTTAAGATGTTTTATGTCTACTGGATCAATCACGCGTATCAATTCAGCGTTACCTTTTGTCCTCACACACAGCTCTGCTCTATTCAGCAAACTGCTTATCATGCAGTTACGACTTTTGTGACTTGCCAGTATTATTGTTTAATCCATTTTGGGAATTAATGAACTGAAAAACCGCTGCATATATCTGTTTGGATTATTGGCATGTAGAAAAGAGTAAACCTAATTTTTATAAGACCTAGAAATCAAGGCCCTTAATTAATAGCAAAAGTCACTTCAGGGGGAAAAACAATGTGGCAACAAGTCTTCCATCACATGGAGGCCTGGTAGAACTCCAGGCATGTATAAGAGTCCTGAAGATATACCACCAAAGCGGGGTGCAGTTCCAGGACCCACATACAAAAATGTCCTTGACATATTGGGAGTTTATCACAGTATGTGAGAAAAATGTCAATTGTTTTTTTCTCTGATGTCGCCATGGACTGAAAGGCAGTCCTAGACAAAAGGTATATACAACAAAAATATGCCTGGTCACCTCAGTTGTGTTCCTGATGGCAGAGCCTGAGATGGCTCTCCCATTAGGAGTACTATAAAACACCAAAGAGGGGGGAGAAGGAGACATCCAACAACATTTTGTGGCAATCCCATTCTGTAGTACCTGATGATGAGCCCCCAATACCATAAGGATATATTGTAACGAAAGGAGATCATTGTTGCTAACCATACATTCTGACATATGGCCAAAATCTCACCTTATGTAAAGTGTAATCATCTTTTGCCCAAATACCACTCCTTCAGCATTTGAAATGCTGCGTTCATATGCTAGGTGAAGACTTTTACCATATGCTACATATTTCCAGTGGTGTCACTTGAGGGGAACCATATAAAGCAGGAGGCAAAATAGAAACTAAAACAGGCAATGCATCTTGTAGTACACATTTATTTATCCATCTACCTTTGACTGCAAAGCAGTGTTTGTTTGAAGCAATACCCAAGGCTATGTTTACTTAAAATATTTAAATCTGACTTTTTATGTATGTGTGTAAATATTTGTATCTATATATACATATGTAGATATATACGCACTTCCATACTAAGTCACATTTATGAATACTAAGAAAACCCTTTTTTATATGTATGTAAATGAACATTAGAAGATGAATGATCACAAGCAGACAACAGCCAGACAGGGCAAACATCCAAATCCCAAATGATACAATGTGTCACAAAGAAATAAAATATCCAAGGAACAAGTGACCCAAACAGATGGACTAACCAGAGAACAAAAATATATTTCCACTACAATATTTAGGCTTCTGCCTTTCTCACATAGTACAAGATTGATAGCTCAGTGGATACACGGCTGACACTACTGGGTTTTCAAAAAGCAACATGAGTGAAGATTTGATTTGGAATGTGGAATCAATGTGGTCCTGAGATCTTTTGATAAATGCAGTAATCAGGTGGTATATTCAGGGATGTTCAGCCCACCTGAATGCAATGATTTTAAATGGTACTTCCAGACGTTTTCTCTGGAGTCCAATAGTCCTTCCTTTAAAACATATTCTTCTGTGAAAGCCTTCAAATTCTATAGCAAATGGTCCACAAGGTTAAAATGGTTGGCTACGGGCTGGTCAACGTTCCTATTAATTATTGCTGCATTTTGGTTCCTGAATCATGTGCAGAGGTAATTCACTGTTTGCCCTGCATATTGTTTTTTACCGTTTAGTGTTATGTTATGTTATGTTATGTTCAAAGAACCTGGCATAGAACAAGCGAATTACTCCTGAAGGAGTATCTCAGTGTTTTCCTTGAATCTAGACAAAAACACCGAATGAAATAGCCAGATCATCATAAGTTTTTTAAATCTGGAAAAGTCAGTACAAGATTGAATGTATTAAGTAAGTTTATTTTAGTGAAAGGGGACCAGGTAAGAGAAAGCCCATCTGCTGCATCTCCAAGTATAGATACGGCGAGGACTTAAAAAAGTTTTGAATTAAATCTGAGATTTCTGCTGGGGCAGTATAGAGTGAGCTAACTACACAGGTAAACCAGACCCTTGCCTGTCAGAGACTTATGAATCAGACAGAGAAGCTTCAACAGGGACCAGTTCCTAACGATCAGCCAATGAAGCGCCTTCAGAGTGGGAATTGAAGGGGTACCAGAAGGAAGATTACAATCCAAATGTGCCACTGCATTTGTACAACCTGCACTTTGGAAATAAGTGCTTCATTGACAGCTACCAGTAAGGCGTTTCTGTAGTCCATCCGACTCATAATCAGAGCTTGGATTAGAGTTCTACTTGACCTCAATGGAAGCCACCTGAACACTTTTTAAGCAAACGTATGGTAGCGAAACAGGTACCACATACAGATCGAACATGTTCTTTCATGGAGAAGTTTTCATTAATCATAAAACCAATGTTAATTTTTTTAATAAATCTTTTTATTAACAGTCTCGACATAGAGGTACAATTTCACAATAATCAATAAAGGAATTTAAAGCGCAATCAGATATACATACAAATACAAAAGTTCAATTCATCGGAATTCACAGAGAGGGGGATCATCACTATCAGCATCACGGGGAGGGGTACAGATATCGCTACGGTATGCACTCCAGGGGGCCTACATCTTAGACCACTTTAGAGGGCAGCACCGGGCCACATAAACTGTCTTTTCTCTTAGCATACACCAGTCAAGGTCTCTCTCCCAATCTGCAATCGCGGGTGTAAGTGGGGCTCACCAGAAATGCGGAATATATCTCTTGGCGATCAAGCAGCCAAGTGTGACCCATTGCGTGGTATAAGTGTTGAGGTTGGTAGGTTCCCAGATGTTAAGAAGGCATCTGGGCGCTTATAGTTTGATTTCTACCTCCAGTGTTTCACTCATGATTGTATGTATGTTACGCCAATATTCCTGGATCAACTGACAGTGCTATAGTATGTGCATGAACGTGCCCAACTGTGTGCATCCCCGCCTACAAGATCCATCCGTCAGCCCACCCATATGCATCAACTGGGGACCAGTTATGCAAATTCTGTTCAGGATCTTTAGTTGCACCAGTCTGAGTCGTGCTGAGATCGCAACAGTTTTGGGGAAGGAGACCGCTGCCTGCCAACTTTCAACATCTAGTTCGAGTCTGTCCTCAGTCCATTTGTCTCGTATTGCCAGCAGGTGGTCCTCCATATTATTGATATGTTTTCGATAGGTTAGGGAAATGGCTTTTTCAGGTAGGTGGCCATGTAGCAGCCTATCATCTATTGGGGAGGCATCTGGCGGAGTTGAGGTACTAGACAATACTGTTTGCAAAGCGTGTCGGATTTGCAAGTAACGGAAAAACTCAGAATCCGCCAGCGCATATTGGGTTTGGAGAGTTTTGAAGGGTTTCACGCCTCCTGTGCACCAAAATTCCCTAACATGGGAGATGCCAATTAGATCCTATTTGTCAAAGCCCTTGGAATTTCCCAAGTGTCCAAGTTCCTGCGAGTCCCACAGAGGTGATAAAACCAATATTTTTAACTGCACTCCTGGGACAGGTCGCAGGACCCATCAGAAGAGCACCAATCAGCTGGCCAGAAGGCCTGAGCCTTCCTGAACAACGGAATTTAATTTTGTCTCCATTAAGCTGTAAACATTTTTGCATCATCCAGGCGCTTATCTTTCTCTTGCAGTTGGTAAATCTGATTTCCAAATTTTGTAATATGCTGTCTTATTCTATAGGTCTTTCTTTTAGCAGAACTAGTTACTGATGATATTTGTAAAAGGTATTAACATGTGATGCACCTTTTAGAGTCACAGCAATGAACCCCTGCATTAGTTACAACTTGCATGAGTTCAGCTCTCACAATAAGAGATCATAAAGCTCTGCAGTTAGCAATAACTGGCGGTTTTGGAAACATCTTTTGCAATTTTGTACAAGTGGATAATAAGAGAAATGTATTTTGCATTATGTTTCTGTAATTGGGAGCTGATGGATGATAGTCAACCACAAATGGGATTCTGTCACTTTTGTTTCTGCTGTTGGTATTCCAAATAAGTGCTTCCCTGTGTACCTGCATAAACTTGTCTATTTGTTGCTGTATAATATGTAGAGGATAGCCCTGCATTTGAAATAATCGAGGAAGCTTCTGTCGATGTTGTTTACATGTGTTCTTATTGCTGCAAATGCATCTTATTCTGAGGGCCTGGCTGTAAATGATGCTGAGTTTGGTGTGGTGTGGGTGACTTAAAGTCCAGTTTAGATATAAATGAGCATCTATAGGCTTCTGGTACGGGGGCGTGGCTAAGCACGCAATGGCGGAGGACGCAAAAGGGTAGAGCTCCGAACTGAGCTCCCCTTCCCCGGGTCGATTCTCCGACAGTAACCCCTGAAACAGGCTGATTTTGCAGGCGGACCATGGCGGCAGTATCCCAGGCAGTCTGGCCGATTTTCGAACCGGAGACCCGAAAATCGGCCTTTCCTTAAGGCCTTTCCTTAAGGCCACTGGCAGGACTTGTTGCCAGCCGGACGGCGTGGGGGGAGTACGTGAGGCCGCGGCTTGGGCCTGACAACAAGGCCCTGCTGTGGAAAGCGGAGCCGGGTCGCCGCGACCCCCTATCACACCGGGAGCCGAGGCCTGGGGGCCGTCTGGACACACTGGCCCCTGCTTCCCCCCCTGCTCCTGGAGAGGCGTGTGAGGCTAGCGCTGGAGCGACGCGAAGAATCGGCCGTCGGAGCACAGCTGTGACGCCGGAGGCGGTGAGTGTCACCGAAGCGGCTGCCCGAACTTTGCTGCACGCACGCCTGGAAGCGGCGAGACCCTGACGGCACAACTCCCATCACACCGGCGGACCTGGGAGACCAGGTGAGAGGGCCCCCGCACCCTGGACATTGCCTGAAGTGGCCCCCCCGCCCCCACGCAAGGGTGGCGACACACGGGGGGGACGGACACAGGCGGGGGCCGGAGCTGCACGCCATAGTGCACACATCAGCGGCGCTGGAACCTGGATGGCGCCCCACGCCTGAGCGGGGACGGGCCCTGCTGGAGGAACCGGCGTAATGATCAGCACACTGAGGGCGCACTGAGGGCGCACTCCCCCCACAACTCCTTGTGCCCGGCCCACTCTACCTGCCAGAGGTAACCCCGCGGCTCTCGCGTGCACGAGACGCTCTGCTGAGACGCGGTCGGCTGGCCGCAGTGAACTCGCCTGTCCGGCGCTGTTACCAGGCGCCTGCCCTGGCACACCACTACACAGGCCTCTTCCCGTGGACTGGCACGGTGGACGACTGAACCGCAGGCTGAACAACCGGGCCGTGGACAGGAGGCATTGAAGGAACTGAGGGCGGGACACGGGCACACTCACAGGTCCAAATGTGCTACTCGGGGCACGATAAGGGGGGAGACGGAGGCTCGCGACTAGGGGAGCCCCCACGCAGCGTGTCCCCATGGCCAGGGCGGCCTGGCGAAGCTCCGAAGGAAGAATCCCCGACTCCCTCGCTACACGCACGGCGGCGCACTGCCTGACCGACGCGCCCTGACGGCTCTGAGCTTCCTGAGGGCAGATCAACGTTTGCTCCCTAGTGGCCAGCTATCCCTAGTGGTGCCGGGCTGCTGGCTGACGCCTGCCTTGCCGCTCTGCCACATTGAAAACCTCTGCAATCTGGGGTGCAGGACACTTGGAGCGCTGACTGGCCCCCCCACACGGACACCCACACAAGAATAGGCAGCATTGCCACTCTTAGACACTGCTGGAACTGCACGCCCGACCGGGACCTCTCCCTTGGACCAGCAAAGGCTGACCAGACACCCAGACGGACCCTGCCAATCGTCAACAGACAACCACCTCCCCTAAGCCCCCAGGCAGAACTGAAATTACAGGGGCACTGCCCATGTCTGGAGGGGTCAGAACGCGCACCCGCACTGGAGGGGTCCCGCCGAAAGGGAAGACTGGAAAGACGCTGAACAAGATGGCTGCCGACCAGGTGACCACAAGACTAGACAGTGTGCTGGCTACCGTGGAGCGATTGGAGGAGTCGTTACAATCGACCAGAACATCCCTAGAGTCTAAAATAGACGGCATCGACATAGACCTCACACACCTGAGGGAAGACCACAAGAAACTGGCGGACAGAACCAAGACACTGGAAGGCACGGTGACGGACCTTGCACCCCGAGTCGCCCAAACTGACAAGCAAGTTCAAGACCTCCTGAACAGGGTAGAGTTCTTGGAAGACCGCGCAGAGGATGCGGAAGGGCGGGCGTGCCGGAACAACATTAGACTTGTGGGGATCCCGGAGAAATGGGAGGGCAACCACCCGGCCCAGAGGGTGGAGGACTGGCTACGAGAAACACTGCCGGAAGATACACTCTCGCCATACTTTGTGGTGGAACGGGCGCACTGAGTGCCTACGAGACCGCTTCCCACGGGCTCCAACCCAAGGCCGCTACTCATCCGGATACTGAACTACCGAGACAGGGACACGGTCCTGCGTGAGACCAGGCGGCTCGGGGAGATACGGATAGACAATGCCACAGTTATGTTTTTCCCGGACTATACCATTCAGATCCAATGCCAAAGACACTTGTTCCTGGAAGTAAAACGGAGGCTGCGCACGGCAGGCCTTAAATACTCCCTCCTTTTCCCTGCAAAGCTGAGAGTGGTCGCCCAGGATAAGACATACTTCTTTAACACCCCAGAGGAGGTGGGCTCCTGGCTGGACAGTGGCACTGACACGGCGCCCCGGCAGACACAGGGGTACGAACAGAGGCAGAGGACACGTGGTCCGAGACGTCGACGCAGGAACAGAGACCAGCTGGCCCGCATGGGACATCAACATGGAGTCGGCTGGGACGGGGAGCAGGCGACGGGGGCTGGCTGAATGCTGGGGCGCGGCTGGTCCCCGGTGCTGCCGGAGGCCTCCCCCCCCCCCCCCCCCCACTTGAACTTGGGCCAGATGGTGGACGCAGACGCAGTGAGTATTGCCCCTGCCGCATAGACACAAGCGGGAACCGGTGGTGTTGGGGGGCGTCTAGGGGACTTTCTTCCTTCTCGTACCACCCCTGGTCCACTGGCCCTGGCGAAATTGGGAAATGTTGAAGACAGGGGCCCAGGAGCTGCAATTGGTTTTAATTTGAAGCAAAGATTAAGGCTGACTGATATATGACATGTATGGCCCGGGGAAGGACACTGATCTCCTTCTTTGACTATTCAATTGAACTGCCGAGATTGTGGTTAGCACACGTTACCACCTAGACTTGAAAGGTTGTCCCTCATTAATGAGAGTTTGGACGGTGGCCCGTTTCTCTACTGCCCCTTTGGTATTTCGGTGGGGTACACCCACAGTTGGTTTTTGTTGTTAATTGTTTGCCTACCCTTTAATGGTTTCCGGGACTATGCTGAGTGCACTGAGGGGGGTGGTCATGGGAGAGCTGAGTGGAGGGACGCAATGGACTTGGGTAAAGCTGCTGTTTGTGGGCTTAGGGGGGATGCATGCACTGGTAAAATGTCTGCAGTAAAAATATGTACATGGAACATTAGAGGCATGCACACACCGGCGCGTCGCTATCAAATATACTCCTACCTGAAAAGGCACCAGATACACATTGCACTCTTACAAGAAACGCATTTAAACAGGGCGGAGGTGGCCGCACTGCGCCGCAGATGGAGAGGACAACTGTATGCCACTGAGTACTCATCGTATGCCCGTGGGGCGCTACTATGGGTGAAGCCGGGTACTCCCTTTACAGTGACAGCTACACATGCGGACCCAGAGGGAAGATACGTGATAGTGAACGGCCGAATAGATGGGCAGCCTGTGGTGTTGGCATCCATATACGCCCCAAACACTGACCAGGGGAACTTCCTACCATGCATCTCAGAGAAATTGGCGCCCTGGCACGGAATCCCGTGGATTCTTGTGGGGACTATAACACGGTATTAGATACTGTGCTGGACCGCTCGACTCCACCCAGGTCTGAAGCACAGTCTCTTGGAGCCACGAAGGCTCTCACCCAATGGGCGACACAGTGGGACCTAAAAGATGCATGGAGAGCACATAATCCAAACACCAAGGTTTACTCCTATTACTCAGGGGCGCACGCGCTACATGTCCGCCTGGATAGATATATGGTGTCACCGGAGCTACGGCCACACATAACGGACTCACAATATCTTGGCCGCACACACTCGGACCACAACCCACACACACTGCAAATAGCCTGGGAACGCCCCCACCCGCCCATCCCCACATGGTGCCTGCAACCGGCTCTGCTGCTGGACGCCCCCTTCCGAGACTCCTTACAGGCCTGCGCAGCGCAATACTTCACAGACAATTCAGGCACATCATCCTCCCCGCTGATCGAATGGGACGCCTTCAAGGTTGTGTTAAGGGGTCACTGCCTGGGCACACAGGGGAGCATGGGGAAAAAACTAGAGGCTGACCTGCGACGGGTGGAAGCTGACTTGCTCCACCTGGAACAGGAAGCAGTGATGGGCACGGGCGACCAATTACGCGCGGCCCGTGAGGAACATGCAACACTGTTGGAACGACTGAGACACATCAACTACGCAGCCCACTCGGCGCGTGTACATCAATACAGTGATAAACCCGGAAGGTTGTTGGCCTGGCTGGTCAAACAAGAGAGCCGTACTGAGCCAGTGTCTGCCATCAGAAGGATGGAAGGAGAGATAGTATACACCCAGAGTAAAATACACCTGGCCTTTACGCAACACTACCAGGCCTTATATAGGTCGCAGTTGAGGGTCTCACCTGAAACTATAGCAGAATATCTTGCGACTATTCAGCTACCGTCCCTTACGAATGCGCAGCGGGAGGAGCTGGGGGCGCCTTTCAGACAAGAGGAAGTGCACGAGGCCATTTTTGCCCTCTCCAACGGCAAATCACCTGGCCCGGATGGCATACCTGCCGAATTTTTTAAGGCATGCTCAGACATACTGACTCCGGAGCTGCTTAAAATGTATAATGCCGCTATGGAGGACTCGGCGCTCCCGGATACACTTAATGAGGCTACCCTGGTTTCCCTTTTGAAGCCCGGTAAGGAAGAGACATGCATGGGCTCCTACAGGCCCTTGGCCATGCTAAACACAGATTACAAAATTTTCACTTCTCTACTAGCCCGGCGATTGGCCACCGAGGTCCAAGCCCTGGTCCACTGTGAGGAGGAGCAGGACGGGCACCGTGGTGTTACCCTGAAAGGTACTTCCGCCTTGCCGTCATGCACGGACCAGGAACGGGCCAGCGCTCTAGTCGCGGGCGAACCGGAAGGGGCGGAGCCAAGTCGGAACGCGGAAGTGAGGAGGATAAGAGGACTGGGAATGGAACGGACGGTGTGCAGCAGCGAAGGCAGGAAAGCCGAGCACCTGGAGGACGAGGAGGAGAACCAACGGAGAGGACGACTTCGAGCAGGCGAGGACGTGGTGGAGAGAACCGAAAACTGCGTCGGACCGGAGGAGGAGGAGGGAGCAGAGAGCCGCGTCGGAGCGGAGGAAGAGAAAGCAGAGAGCCGAGGGGAGGAACCGGCGAGGGAATACCCGGTGGGCTGACAGGAGGAGGAGAGGACGCCCCGGGTCCAGGCGCCGTGGCCCAAGGAACGGGCCCCGGCCACAGGCAAGTGCCATTGCAAGGGGCATTCTGGTGGGGTGTTTGGGAAGGCGGGAGGTAGAGAAGTCGATACGGGGAGGCGGGAGGCAGAACACTCGAGAGGCACTGGGTGTTAGTTTGTTTGTTTGGACGTCCCTCACACCCCTCACCCCACTGACTGGTGACGGTAGCACACACATCAGGAAGGCAGAATAGTGTACTGACCCGGTGCCTTGCACCTTTCTTTCTCTTCCCTTCTGAGGCCCCAAGACCCCGGGATACCAGAGACATACGAGCTCAAGAAAAGACCCTACCATCCTAACTCCGTCTGGACCCAACAGGAAGCAGAGAACTAGTGTCCCGAGACCCTATGAACTACACCCTTACATACTGTTGATCTGCACTATCCTTAATTCGAATAAAAATAAACCAACCAACCAAGATCATAAAGTATTGTAGTCTGGCTTTTACACCCCTTTGGTCACGAAATCCCTACATCCACCAAGACCAAAATGGTTTTGTACCTGCAAGGAACACCTCACGCAATATCCGTTGCCTATTCCGAATTCAGGACGTCGCCACCGCACAATGGCCGAGATCGGGTTGTCTGGTCCTAGACCTAGAAAAAGCCTTTGACTCCGTGGAGTGGCCCTACCTCGTGGCGGTGCTGGGCAGCTTTGGCCTGGGCGATGCATATGCGGACATGGTTGGACTACTTTACCAACAGCCCAGTGTACGAGTGCGGACAGGCGGCTTGCTCTCGGAGTCGGTGCAGATGCGCAGAGGGACCCGACAGGGCTGTCCCCTGTCGCCACTTCTCTTCTCCCTGGCCATAGAACCCCTGGCGGCATTGTTGAGGGCGAGGGGAGCTTAATGGGGGATCCCGCTGGCTGATGGTGTCCATATAGTCTCGCTCTACGCAGACGATTTACTTCTATATGTGCGAGACCTCACAGCTGTGCCAAACTCACTGTCCGAAATTTTCCAGACGTTCGCTGACATGTCGGGGCTCAAGGTGAATTGGGCAAAGTCCGGAGTATACCCGTTCGGCCCAGACACGCAGGAATGCGACGTACACTTAGGGGGTGTCAGACTCACATGGTATTCCACGACTTTTAAATACCTCGGAGTGCACATTTACAGGGACACGCAGAATATATTGGAGGGCAACCTGGGGCGCGATACATCCTCGCTGCGAGCCCATATGAACTTCTGGAAGACACTGCCTCTAAATGTGCCCAGCAGGGTAGCACTAGTCAAAATAATAGCGCTGGCCAGACTGCTCTACCCCATCGCCAATATCCCATTGTATGTTCCCACAAAAATATTCCGCGACCTGGAATCAATGATACGTAACCTAATCTGGAACACAAGGCGCCCCGAGTGGCTCTGGCGAAACTCTACTCCCCAACTACGGAAGTGGGGATGGCAGTCCCGAACCTAGAGCTGTATTACCTGGCAGCACAGCTACAATGGGTAACACACTGGCTGAGCGGCACGCACTTAGATGACACAGCCACCGCTGCTTATGTATGGACACACACACAGGTGTGTGCATTGTTCCACCCCTTAACTAAGGGACCCCGCCCACTGCCAATACACATGGCTGTGGCCCGAAAGTGCTTTCTCCGTAGCCTGCGGCTGACCCGGGAAGTCAAACCCTACGCCCCGCGCTTCCCCTGCTGGGGACCCCCAGGAGGAGCGAGACAGTGTCACAGCGAGTTCTAGAGAGCTGGACTAAGGCTGGGGTGGAAACCATGGGTGACCTCTATGCAGACGGAGTTATGCTACAATTTGTGGAACTAACGGAGGGCACGGGTCTGCCGGCGGGGCAGTTCCTGCTGCATGCGTCTATACTGCGGACGTATACGGAGTCTTGGGGCGACATCCAGGATGAACCGCCAATGCACCACCTAATGCAATACCTGCATGTAATGGGCAACGGCTCCCACATTGTCCACTGGCTGGCACAGGCCTTACTCATGCACACGCATCGGTCTAGCACAACCGATACGAGACAAGTGGGTGGCCCTCAGAGGGAGGGAATGGACGGACAAAGAGTGGACCATGATCCTAGCCAGCCCCGTGAATGTCCCGCGTAACTCCCGCTTCCGGACAATCCAATACTACGTACTGCATCAGGCATATCTATCACCAGACAAAATCAACAGGTATTTCAGGATTAACACTGCCACCTGCCCCAGATGCAGCCTGCTAGGCGCGGATATTTTGCACATGCTCTGGCACTGCCCTTCTCTAGCCTTGTACTGGGGAGAGGTACATTTGCTCCTGACAAGCAGCACCGGCCCAGGGTTACCACACACATGGGAGGCTTGCATTCTGGGATTGTACAAAAGAAATAAACTCAACAGAATAGAGGCTAGGTTCTGGGACTTAGGCCTTATCACCGCCAAGCGACTAATTACTAAACACTGGAAGAGGACAGAACCACCCATCCCTAAATACTGGTACGCTTCCTTCACCAACTGGGCTAGGGCGGAAAGCATGGCACTACACCGGGAGGAAATAGCGAACTTACGAAAATTTCCGATAGCACAGATATGGGATGACATCCTCAGCTCCCTCCAGAAGGAGGGCACGGCCAGGGGGCTCACTTAGGGACCGCCACAGGTGGGAAAACACAGGCGAAGAAGATGCAGGGACACCATAGACACGGGGAACACGGCCATCACACGACGCACACATGCTCGGAATGCTGGACATGCGGAGCCTGCAGAACTATGGGATGATGGCTCCCCCCCTCCCCCCCTGCCGCACAGCGCACTGAATGTAATAGACGCCCGACGAGTGGGCCGCAGGCCCGGGCGCCCGCCCACACGAAGCAGCAATTGTCTGTGACAAGGAATGATAACCACCTAGGCCTCATACAGGACGCACCCCCTCTCACGCGCACCCTCCCTCTCCACTCCCCCCCGAACATATTCCCCAGTTTCATTGAGATCCTGTTTCTCGAATATGGCTTTTTCTTGCACGAGTACCACACCTGGGGGACACGCTTAGATGCCCAGACAGTTGTGAGACTTAAAACACGATGCGTCTCCCCAACATAAGATCAGGCTATACCACTTATCCAAATATCGCAACACCCGCTGTACTGACGGTCGGAGGGGTTTTGACGCTATGAGCCGGTGGCATGAACAGAGACACAGACAGGCCGAACACGAGTACTTCATATCCTTGCCACATAATGACATGCGCACAGGGTCTGTCAGTGAACATTATGAGTCTCAGTACGGCGGACGCCGGATTGCTCCTAGATGACTCAGCCACCAAGTTGGGACACGTTAAAACGAACTGTCGAGTTTAACAGAGTTGTATTCCCCCCTTTTTTTTAATGTACTTATAAAAAGACAAAACAAGACGTCACTTAAATGCGTAATTTAATTATGAGCATATGGGATACTGATGATGTAATAATGATATTTCACAAGATGTTGTGGTCGCCGGAGGTATATGCCTTCCTCTGTTTTCGTTTCTTTTATGAAATATAGCAATGTTGCAGCCGGCCCGATGGGTTGTAGGCTTAGCTATATGTAATGCTCAATGAATCTCTAATAAACGTCTTACAAAAAAAAATAATAATAATAAATCTATAGGCTTCTGGTACGGATCAGTTATGATTTGTTTGTTCTTGAATGTTGAGTAGCACATCCAGAAAAGGGAGATGGCGATTTTGTTTAGTATTGCTGCTGGTAAATTTGATGGTAGGATGGATACTGTTGTTGTAAGCTGTAAAGTTTCCAATGTTCTACTTCCTGCAGTCCATATTATAAATATGACAGTAATGCATCTTAGCCATTCCAGTGGTTTCATGCTAGAAGTATCAAGTATATATTCCTCTAGTTTGACCCATAGAAGTTCCTTATTCTGCAGATAGTGTTTACCATTGAAGGTAAAATTGTTGGATTTTAGGATAACTCTTGCAAAGTTGGTAAGCTCGTTGGTTGGTGGCTTTTTCACAGTTATGACCATCCTTATGCGGTATGTTGGTGTATAATAATGTAACATCAAATGTAGCCAGAGGAGCGTCACCATCAAATGTGTAGGTTTGGTTTAATTTTTTAATAACCTGAAGGAAGTGACTGGTATCCTTAACAAATATGGGAGTTCCTGGATAATGAGATGGAGGTGGAGGTCAACAACTGAAGATAGTCTAGCAGTGGCTAAGATGATGGGATAGCCAGGTTTGTTTATTTTGTGAATTTTGAGAAGCATGTAAGATCTCCCAGGTCTTGTTTTGGGATGAACAAGTATATCCTCTGTTGTTTCATCAAGGAGATTTTAGCTCCTCCACTTTACAACCATGGTCTTAATATTTTTGTTCAAGTCTTCTGTGGAAGCATTTTCTAAAGGTTTGCAAGTGTTAGTATCCATTAGTTGTCTCGTTCCCTCCTTAATATAATAACTTACGTTCAAGGCGACCACTGCACCACCTTTGTCTGCCGGTTTTATAAAGACATTCATTTTCTCTTGCAGGTGGTGGAGAGCTTTTCTTTCTTCTGTGAGAACATTATCATATTTTTGCCATTGATTCCTTGATGAGTATGTTGATGGATAAAATGTATGTATCAAGAACAGGATTTCTCCCCACATTGGGGAGTCCATGATTTGGGATCGTGGAACATTTTAAATGGATCTGGAAGGTATCTTGGCAGATCAACATCAAAATTATTTGTAACATATTCTGCAAGTCTATATCTTCTCTAGAAAGTTTTTGGTTCTCTCATCATGTTGGTCATATTTTGGTCCTTAGGTACAGACAGAAATAGAGGCCTTAGCTCAAGAGATTTATTTCCAGTTAAGTGAATAACTGGGTCTGATTTCTGGTAGGGTTATATTAGTCTGAAGCTTTGCAGTCTTTTTGTCTCATCAACCTTCTGTTCTTTTTATGCTGTTTACTCACAGGATTTACACTGACAAGAGAATCTCCAAAAACACAACAATTTATGAAGTGGTGAGTTGGAAGAGGTGGTGAGTTGGAAGAGGAGATATATGAAATCTTAATGTGTTTTTAATTTTGCAGATTTCATTTCAAAAGCATTCCTGGATGTCATCTTTTTCACTTCTGCAATCCTCTGTAGCATGTGTGCCACTTCAGAGTCACTGTTTGTGTTCTTTAAAATGTCATGTTCTTTTTGCAGCTTGCTTTTAAGAATCTGCATTTTTTGAATGGTTACTTTGAAAGATGCTGATAGAAGGGTCATTTATGACTTATGCAGTAAAATATTCCACAAAGCAGACCAGTCACAGTTGGTTAGCTTAAATGGTGGTTTAGACCTAATCTCCATCCTCATGGGATAGATGTTAAGTTTTTAATAGATTATTAAATATTCTAATGTAAATTGGCATTTACTGATTTTCTCCTGGATGAACAGCACATTTTTAGGATGTAGATTTGTTCTTGACATGGTGGTTGCTTATGACTTGAGTGTAGGATCCAAAAAGGATACAGGTTTGTAATCCCAAAAACAGTACACTAGAAGATAAAGGATTCCAAGAAAACTACAGCCATCCAGGGCAAGTATCCGGATCCCAAAACATACAATGAGTTACAAAAAAATGAAATATTCAAGGAGGAAGTGACTCAAACAGATAGATTGACCAAAGAACAAAAATATATTTCCACTACAATGTTTCGGCTTCTGCCTTTCTTCGGTAATACAAGATTGTTTGCTCAGTGTTTGCACAGCTGATACTGCTGGGATTTTAAAAAGCATCATGAATGAAGATTCAATTTGCTAAACACATAGATATTTCAGGCTTACACCTTATATCAAGTATCACAATCATATGCCCAGGAATGCACTTATGTATGCATGTACAGAAATGTACACACCAACACTCACACACTCGTTTTCTTCCCTAGCTGTCCACATTTCCCCATACTGCAGCATTAAATATTGTGCATCCCGCTGAAACCTTATTGAGCTGGCTGGTAGGTGTGGTAGCATAGTCTTGGTGAAGGAATGATGCATGCTAGTCTAGTTCCTCAGTACTTAGAAAGCATGCCATGTCACTCAAACTAATAAGTAGGTAAACATTCCTAGCTCCTTATTGGGTCATGCAATATCAGGTCACTGAATACATGATGATTGACATGGGTCCACCTCAGAAGCCAGAGATACACCAAGGAAGGCTTTGGAGCTATTGGAGACACTGCAGTACAGGACTGTGGAGCAGGGGTGCCTTTCAAGAAATATTGACATGTCTTCTTTTGGTCACACAGGCTCCCTCAAAAGTGAGGCAGCACAGACAAGTAATTGATGATTTCAAGAGGAGACTGTCTTTTATATCCTGCTCACTGTCCTAAATTATAGCTTCTCACATGTTGAAATTGAAAAGAAGCATTTTTCTACATAGTACAAAGAAACTGTACAGGTGCTTTTGGGCAAAAGTGAATTCCATTCCAACACTTCTGCAATGAGTGACAACTCACTCTCTTGTTGGGTTAGAACGCGAAAGTGCCAACAGAGGACCCTCCAATTTTGATGATTTTTGGGTAACCCTGCCCAAAGACCATTGAAATGACTAAATCTCATATTAATCGATACATTTGCTCACAAGCATTCTGTAATATATGAGAATTCTGCATTGGATTTAATATTATGTGGGTTCTTGCATTTGCATCACTTTAAATGGCAGAATAGAGAACCTATATTTCCAATATTGTAAACTCAATCAATGGGCACTAAGTAGTAGTACTAGTATTATGGTTCTTATGGAATAAAAAATAAACAAATATTAAATTTTCACTAATATGGTCCAATAGTTGTTGTTTCCTTTCATGGAAGCATTATATTTGGTGCCTGGTAAGGATTGGCCTGCCCATTCTACCTGTCCATGAAATGGCCTACTCAAGTTGACCTCCCGCTTTATCACTGTTTTGCCAGTGCAATTGAACTCGTCTGTCCAAGCTTTTTCTTGAATTACGTTACAGCTAGGGCCTCTACCACTATTTCAACTACATTTACTAGCATTTTCAACCGTCCATTATTGAGGATATAAATCCAAACGAGAAATAAGCTCTCACCTGGATTCATAATAGAGTTTGAAAATGTGTTCTCGCTGTATAAATCCTCAGTGAGAGTAGTCCTGAATACGTAATGATTTGCATATGGGATAAAATACCACCTGCCATATATTGTAAAGATATTGCAAGTCACAGAGAAGTTCTGTGACCAGATAAAGGAACAAGGCCAACGGCTGAGTTCCTGTTTATGATACTTGGACTTTGAGGAGACTTGCAATATCTTTTCAATATTCCTGAGGGTGTGTGTATTTCCTTATAGTACATGGTCACACTGACACTCTTCCCACAAACATTTTAAGTTCTTGATGTCTTGTTCCATCATATTACTCAAATATAAGTTTGCAGACATGAAGAATAAAAGCATAATCTATAGATCAAATGTAAGCACACCAAAAAGCAGTTTATTGTAAAGCAGATTTAAAAAGGCACTGTTGCTCAGAATGGGTAGCAAAATCCATAAATAATGTTTTTCCTGTAATGAACTCTGTTAAAAAGATGAACACATTGCCATAAATCTCTCCTTCTCTGATCACTATTATTTTTAGAAAAATAGATAATAAAGAATGAAAGGTCTGTTCTTGTTTTCTTAGTTTAAACAGTGGCTATAATTATGCTATATGTCCTTTCTTTCACCGTGGTTGCTGGCATTTCTAGACAGTATTATGATATCACAAATCAACTTTTATAAATTGTTAGAGTTGAGCACCTACATCATTTTCTCATTACAGGTGACTAGAGATGTCAGAACCTGACAGCAGTGTAGAAATTAGAGACAGTTTTTTTATTATTGCAGGCTTCAATATATTATATACAGGATAAAGTGCCTGGTGCTGTACATGATATGGGTATAGCCCATCACCGTAACCATATAGAAGAACACAGCCAAATACTGATTTCCTTTATAAGGCCATGGTTACCAAGGTGACTTTCAATATCCTTTCCATTTACTGTATAGAGTATTTTATTCCATATAGGTAATACAGAGTCACACTATCACTCTCCCCACAAACAGCTTTGTGCTATTTTCATTGAAATGAGTAAGTTAGAATTTTGCAGACATGAAGAATAAAAATAGAATTTGTATTGTGGAATTGAGTACACCAAAAGCAGTTAGTGATTAGTTGCAAATATATATTAGGTTAATTTAATGTAAATCACATTTTAAAAAATGCTTTAAGTTAGAATGTGTAGAAACATGAAGATTCTTTCCTGCTATTGTCTAAAGTTTGCAAAAAATACACATATTGCCATAAATATCTCCTTTCATCTGATCACTGCTCTTTTTTTTAGAAACATTAGACCAGAAGAGACAGGGATATAATTAACTCCTTCCTCCCTGATTTGAGCAGCTAGAGAGGGGTGTGGCGGTCACTTGTCACTGAACAGTTCTATGTTACATAAAACATTTAAGTTGGTGTGTTTGGCTCCTTTGAGACTTGGGTCTTCGAGAAACTCCTTAATAATAATATCTTTCAGTGGAAGTAAAGAAAAGACGGAAGAGTGGAGAGAAAGATGAAAAGGCGGATGTTCTGGTTGGTTGTGAGATGAATGGTTGGAGGGAAGGATGGAGAGAGAAAGGATGAAAAGATTCATAGATAAATGAATAGAGAGGAGTATGAAGGGATAGATGGAGAGAAGAGTGGATGAATAGAAGGATGGATGATTATTAGAGAGAAGAATGACTGGAGAGCAGTGGCATAGCTAGAGCTTCTGGCGCTTGGGGCTATCCCTCAGATTGCCGCCCAAGGCCGATAACGGGAAAGGGGCTGGGGGAAGGGGGGTGGATTGCAGAAAAAAGGACGCATTTCCTCCGGAGCCCCCAATGAAGTCAACCTGAAGCTTGGCTCTATCGCGCCAATAACTCCAGCTTGTTATTGATATATGGAAGTTCATTTCACACAAGGCCTAGTGACTTAGAGAAACCACACACTGCTTTTGTGTTCTGACATTCTTGGCATGATTTACGTCATAATGTTAGACATACTCCATTATTCCATCCCATTACCATGTATTTTTTACTTTATTCCTCATCACCACATTCAGTACCTTCCAGCCTGGGTTGTGACCCTAGCTATGTGTGTGCCCATCCATTTCTGGTGCTGGTCACTAGCGCAGGACAATATGAAGTTGTCTGCTCCCTAAGTGCAGGACCAGTTTTGAAAAGCATGCTAGCGCTCAGGACATTATGAAACTGTCTGCATCCTAAGAGCAGCACTTGTTTTGCAATGCACACTAGTGTGCAGGACATTATAGAAAAGGTCTGCAGATATGGACCGTTATTTTTTTCCATTTAAGGCGGAGAAAAACTTGCAGAATTGGATCTGTTATTACTGGGTTTGCATGTTATTCTCCATTCCAAGGGGAAAACTTAGGGGAAATACCTGTCTGTATTGTAAATTCCATCCCTGTTATCTCCCTGCAGGGGTAATGTGGAACTTAGAATAAGGTCCTTAGTGGTTTAATGATTTGGAGAAGTTGTGTACTTTAGCAGAGGCCCAACTTGATTATAGGCAGGTCTATATGCTGCGCGTATGCAAGAGGCTATGCAGGTTTGATATTTCTGAGGGATACATACATTCTGCTTATATGTAGAGAGTGTCCAATGTGCATACAATAGAGGCCTGCCTACATACTGTGCACATTTGACAGTGCACCATGTACATATTGTGCATGCTGAGAGAATTGCTACTCATAATCGATCCAGTGTAACTACAGCTATCGCCTATATATACAGAGACCTCATGTGCACATGATTTGATTGGATTTGATTTGATTTTGGGTTTTATAGAGCGCATAGCTACCCTAGGGCATCCCAGCGCTAGTGACCACGGTCCTGTAGGGTGAGGAATCATGGGAGGAGTGCTCAGGGGAAGAGTAGGGTCTTGGTGGCACTACTGGTAACTGACCAAACGTTTAGCCGATAGGTTGCCTAACAACAGTTTGGAACCCTGAATATAAACTTTTTGAGTGATAGTGCTGCATAGGATGGACACTCCCAGGTTTCTTTTTTTAAGTTGTGAAATGAAAAATGCACTCTGTTTTCACAATATTTGTACTTCTACAAGTAAGTTTGTTCCTTGCTTAATTGTGTTTCATATCACATTCAAATCTGTATTATTTATTTAGCTACTAAAAGCCATTGCGAATAGAGTATCTCGATAAAAATGGAAGGACAGGCTGGGATTCAAAGTGCATTTTACAGCACCACTGTAATAGAAAGCTATACAATTGATGGTATAAACATTAAAACCTATAAAAGCTCTCAGGATGGTTAGCAAGGAACTTGTTATAATGGTTCTAGCGATAGCCTAGTCTGTCTTTGCTCCCAAAGGAGAGCTGTTGTCTTTAATTGAGAAAGCTGCTGTTTTTATATTTTCACACATTTGGCTTATCTCCCCAATGCCACTGAGGGCCGGCTACTAAAGAAAATAATGGATGCCTGTGCGCATGCGCGTGCACCCTCGGCCAAAAAGACTGATTTGAGCAAAAGTCTCCTTTGGTTTTTCATATCTCTTCAGCTAATTCTTTTCATATCTCTTTTTGAAACGTGTGCATTTTATCACTAACTAGTTCATGTTTGACTCGGGCTGTATATGTTCATTATTAAACGTTTTGACTGGTTTTAATTAGAACAAAATAATTTATGATTTTATGCATTTCCAATTTGCCTGCCACACAGCATCAATTAGGTATATACCATTCCAAATTAAAGTGATGCACAGGGGATGTCTAACATCAAAAACAGGCTTTGAGAAATACAACCACTTTCCACATGTAACCAGATGGTCCATTACCTGATCTTTCTCAACCATCTTACCTACCTCACTTACAAGACGCGTTTCATGTGTACATTTGGAAAAGGGAAAAACCTATTTAATTCCCAAGACCCACCTTTCAGCTGCCTGGTCATTGGTTATAAAAGAGCCATGACAGCATGCGCTGGGAGCATCGCAAGGGAAGACACCAAAGAGTCATGACAATACCAGTGTCCCTATAAAAGATGCTAAACATGTATAGCGCACATCTGTACAAATGCAGGAAGTGCAGAACTTTCTGAGCTGACTTACTTTGGGAAGATACTGAGCCAATGTTGCCCAGTGTCTTTATCATTGACAATACAATTTGTGGTAACTAACTCTTACTTCTCTAATTCATGGTCATTTCACAGCTTTGCCTTCTCTGGAGCTGCAAGTAAACAACAGTAAGTCTCGAAGAGATATTACTTTCTATTGCCACTTCGGGCTTCACAGACAGATTACCCCGTTTGCCCAGAGTGTGCGCCGTTGAAGCCAGTTTTTGATCAGCAAAGAGAGGCTCAGAAGACAAATATAAAAAATAAAGCACCCGAAAACAGAAAACATTGAGTCCTTGAAACATAAGGGCTCATATTTTCCCCCTACTAAAAGAGGGGCAGCTGTGAAAACCCTAGCGACTACGTGCAAAAAAAAGCAAGTAATTTTTGTGCTTCTTCAAATACAACTATCTCATCAAAATGAAAATACAATAAAGATGCCTTTTCTGCCACAAACCGGTTTAAGTTTATGTATATAATAGCCAAAAACCAAACATGTTTGAAAGAAAGTTATTGACAAATAAAACTATGCATGTTGTTTTTAAATGCTGGACATTAAACTCCTCAATTGGTATCAGACCCTGACGCGCAGACAAGTGCAGAACGATCAATTCATTGGGTCGCGAATTAACGCAAGCCCAAGAATTTTATCCTTGTTGGCATTTTATTCTTTTTTTGATGGTTTTGCTGCTCATAGTTTGTTAAATACACCAGAGCGTGGTTACTGAAAATTAGGAGCACAAAACTGCAGTTTATAACACAATATGCGTGTTAGTGTTGGGCAGCACACCAGACAACTCCCAGGTCATGCTTCCCATCACTGTAGGTAAATCACTTAAGCGAAGGGCATTACACACCTCTAAATCCTGTTTGGTTCTTAAAATATACATATTAAACTGGACACACATATGTAAAAATGTACACATAAGGGACGATGGGATCTAAATAGTTTTCCAGATAAAGTATCAGATAAAATAGCGTGTCACCTGTGGGAAGCACGAACACAGATAAGGACACACATCTGCACCTCACGTCAGCGGAAGAGGCTGTTAGGACACAGAGGCTGGTACTCCGCTTACCACCTTGGAAACCATGTACCGAAAGCACTAATAATAAAGTCATCACCGAGCACGTGCTGGCGATAAAAAAAAAGTACCTCACTGAAGCACCATCACTCCAAGGCGGCGACAATGGTGTGACTCAGAAGCCAATACCAGACTCTCCACACTCGAGAGCGCGTGGTGGTGGAGCAAGCGCACGTCACTGCAGCATTTTCTGCGCAGGGGGGCTGGCCAAAAATTATTCCCAGAGCCATCATTGGTAGCTCTTTCGCCCGCTACAAGTTTGATGGCTCTGGGACCCACGCACATACGCGGCGGCCGCGCGGCACTGATTGCGCATGACGGCGGCCTTTATAATTTATTTGCGGACACTGTGTTAGTGTCCGCAGATAAATTAGAAAGGCCGTCGCCGTAGGCCATCAGTCCGGCGCTGCCGCCACCCCGAATATAGTGCCGCCTGGGGCGGATCGCCCCCCCCCCCCTAGCTACGCCGGTGCTGAAGAGATTGATGAATAAATGGAGAGAAAACATAAGGTCATGGATGGATATAAGGAAAAATGGATGTATGGATGCAAAGGGATGGACGGAAAAAACAGAGAAGGGTGGAGAGAAGGAACAATGGATAAAAAGAAAAGAGATGGAGCCAAGGATGGATGAATACAAAAATACAGAAAGTTGGATGGAACAAAGTAGATAAAGAATGGAAAGAATGAAAGCAAGATGGAAATGAAAGTATGGAGGGAAAGAAGGATAAAAGAGGTAAAGATGGATGGAGAAAAGGAAAGAAGGAAATTTAAGAATTTCAAAATTCCCTCAGGGGGAGGAATCCCAGAATAACTGCCAGACCACTTGCTGGTCTGATCACTCAGAGCTGTAGGAACTAGGTTTAAATGGGGGGTTGGTATTTTTCTGGCTACTGCTTCGAGAAGAAGTAAATCCCAGTTCTCTAAACTGTAGCAGTAATTATGCTTTGTAACCTACCTTCCATCTTAGCTGCTTTCACTGGCAGCAGGCATTATGATGTCAAAACTCAACTGTAATTAATTAATACTGCTGAGTAGCTATGCTGTTTTATCATCACAGGTGACTAGAGGCATCATACCTCGAATGTAATCAGGAAAGTAAAGACTGGCTTTTATACAGGTATTGCATGCTTTGGCATTTTATAATGGAGGCTTATACCCTTCAGAAGGTGCTGCTGACACATTTCTTCTGTCGATTTAATGCCATTGGATAGCTTCTGTGACAATTCACTGCAGGCATTGTTACTCGGGTATCTGCTCTCCTCGTAGTGAAAAAAATTGTATGTGTGTAGGATTGTAAAAAGAAACTGAATTAGAGGCTGTAGCTTATAACGATTAACAAAAGTAAATGGGAAACCCAATCAACCCTTGATGGTTTGGGCAATTAATTATTGGCAGGTAAATGAGACTACAAGGGATTTACTAAATCATATATTTACATTAATTGCTGCATTAAATTTTGGCAAACTCCATTATAATAGCTTGCAATTTAATTTCTTCAAAAACAATTTGAGTTTTTCACATATGAACAAATCTTTAAAGAAAGGTTTTATCAAACGGGTATGTGTATTCAAAATTGATTTTATATCAATCCAGGGTTAATAATTATAAAGGGTACAAAATCATAAAACACACAATGCAACTAGAAGTTACAATCATATATACACAGCCTTCTTTGTGACAATTGTGAACACCTTTTCACAGATATTTACAGGGCAATATGACCAAACATTACAGACATAGTTGTCTCTAATACAGTGATATATGGAGTAGGTGTAATTGTCAACGTTTTGGTCTAAAACTGTCTATATCTGCTAGACCATCTTCAGGATTTTGGATATACAGATGAATGACCCCTGTATAAACATAGAAAGAACAACAATACCCGTGTAGCCTACAGCATTTTTTGATTCTCAGTTCATGATAACACCTGTGTGAAAAAAGTAGAAAATGAAATGTGCCAATATCGAGAAGCAGATAAAAGAATGAATCAGTAATAACTCAGCCCATCTTGCAAAGAAGTTATATCACCTCGACATGTGAGAGAAGAGAGTAAAAAATTAATTTAAAAGTCTTCTTTTATTCACTTAAAAAATGATACAAGTAGTAGCTGGTATTGTTATCCGAACAGGTATGAGGTGGCAGATGTTCCTACCGCACATCCAGCAATCAATGCTAAAGACAAAGGATGTATATTTGATATTCAAAAATAATATACTACATAATCAATTGATGAAACATCCATAAAGTAACAATTATAGATGGATGGACACCAAAATTCAAAGTATCTATATTGGATCAATTTTTAATTCAATATATTTAACAAACTAATTTGACACAATGAAATTCTCTAAATTTAGTCCACTTCAAGTCTACATAGTTTGATCAGATGGAGATAAATCACAGACCTTTAATGAACAAGCATAATAAAGAAATGGTCTGTAAGTGCTTGTGTAGAGTCATAGTGTCATATATGTTACATTTTGTAACTTTAGAAGCAACACTAAACTCATGTAACAAGATTGATCCTAACTGAGCAGAGGGTTCATTTGAATTCATCAAAATTGAAATACCCCATGGCTCTGAAAAGGAGTAATTATGGTGATCATGACATCTAAACAAGGATCTCCATTAACCCTTATTCGATATAAAAAGGGAAAGGATCATATATATTAGTCAAGAATCCACAATACATGTAGGGTTAAACCAAATGCATTTATCAGTGGCTCCCTTTAATATTCCAATTGCACGCTGTAATTTAAATAAAGTGCCATCTTGCCATGTTGAGAACACCAAGTCATTACATGCAGGAGGTTAACACTGAAAATGACAACTTAAAAACGTTCTTTACTAATGCTTAGACCGAGGACCAACATGTATTCATGAATATGTAGTCTGGTCAAACATGCCAGTAAATCTAAAGACAAATCAAAAATACGAGCTTACTCAATCTCATTGGTATGCGCACGACCCGCACTCAGTGCCAGCACCCCTGCCCATTGGAGAGCAGGTCAACCGAGTATTGTACAATATTACCGTAATTTGCTGCTGAGTCTGAATGTCATTGGTAAAGCTACGGGGTGCTTATGTCTTAACCTTAATAATAGGACTTCATCTAGGCCTGTGTCCTGCCCCAACTGTAAAATCATTCTTCCGGAATTAGTTTACCGGGCAACAGAGCCTCGCAACTGGAAATGAAAAAGGAAGTAGATCTGGTTAAACCTGTCTTAAAGTGTTTACTGCTGAATGCCAGATCCCTAGTGAAGCATAGCGTTGAGTGTGCAGTATTAATTGAGGATGGGGAAACAAAGGTTGAGGCAATTTTATTCAACTTTCAAAGGTTCTAAAAGTGACAGGGGATTTAATAGAGGGAAAAAAGTCAGTGTGTCGCCCTCAGTCAATTTTTCGCAAGTTTGCTCCACTATCCATTGTGGACACACAAAATCTCCTCAGGACGGCAAAATCAGGATCCCCTTATGATCCTTGTCCAGTCGTGGTGTTAAAAGTGGCCCCTGGACCTATTGTCTTGACACTTACCTCCTTGTTCAACGCAATGTTTTCAGAAGGGCATTTTCCTAAATCCTGGAAAATTGCTTCTATATTACCACTTCTTTAGAGGCCCAGTCTCGACCCAAGGATCTCCCACTTTCTGCAAAACTGGCTGAAAAAAGTATGAATGTACAATTGAGTTCTTATCTATGAGAAGCTCAAGCTCTGGATCCTACTCAATATGAGATCAGAGAGGGACACAGCACGGAGTCTGCGCTCTTAAAATCTACAGAAGAGTTCAGGGTGGCCCTAGACCAAGGCGGCAAGGTCGCTATGGGTATGCTGGACCTCTCCGCAGCCTTCGATAAGGTCCATCATGATTTGTTGATGGACCGGTTGCGGGATTGCAGAGTTGAGGGTAAAGCATGGGAACTCCTGAAGTCCTTCCTTTCAGACAGACTGCAAATTGTTTCACTAGGCGAATTCTATTCCAAACCGTTCTTTCTACCTTGCGGAGTCCCACAGGGTTCGTCCCTGAGCCCCACACTTTTTAATGTGTAGGTGTCCTCTCTGGCCCCCTTATTGACTCCTTTGGTTTTTGCCTCCCCTCATATGCTGACAACACACAAATCGTGGTGTCGCTGCTTCCTGGGCAGTAAAATGGAATAGAAAAATGGTTCCATGATTGTATGGAAGCGGTGGAAAGGTGGATGTCTCAAAACTGTCTAAAACTAAACTCAAATAAAACGGATGTCATACTGTTCGGGAATGATCGCAACTTTTGGACCCTTAGCTGGTGGCTGGATACTATGGGTTCTCTCCCGATACCCACCAGGAAAGTAAAAAACTTGGGAGTTTTAATAGACAATAGACTCAATTTTGGAGACCAAGTTAATGCAGTAGCCTCGGCTATGTCGTTTGTACTCAGAACATGTAAAAAAATATTGCCTTTCCTACGTAGGGACAGTCAGCAAACAGTGATTACAGCACTAACAATGTCAAGATTAGACAATTGTAATAGTGTCTACCTGAACACTTATGGGGCGCTTTCTGCATCAACTTCAACTTTTGCAGAACGCGGCCACAAGACTGCTGACTGGCATTTCTAAATTTGCATCTGTTTCCAGTGAAATCAGACGACTCCACTGGTTACCTGTTAAGAAACGAGTGCTGTTTAAATCCCTCTGTATGGTATACAAAGCCCTACAAGGCACAGGACCCGACCACCTGAAGCAACAATTTCAGTGGTATGTGCCCAAAAGACCTCTACGCTCTCTTGGAGCAAAATTGGTGAGAGTACCATCCTCAAAAAAGGCCAGGTGGGGAGGCAGAAGTTTTCTTGCTGGTGCGGCAACGGTTTGGAATGCTCTCCCTTTTTATCTGAGGAGTATTACAGATTTACTGGTATTCAGGAAGGCCTTAAAAATTTGGCTTGGCTTGACTTATAATTCTGTATCTACTTGGCTTCACTAGGAGGATTGTAGCTTGTGCCAGGACCCCTTAGGGTAACAGTTGCGCTTTACAAATACATAACATAACATAACATAACACACAACAGGAATATGTTTAGCCAAATGTATTTTTACCTATGTTCAATCGTAATCAATTTCAAAGATAACAGCGCGCACTCAGGAGTCAGCATCTAGGAATACCCGATTCTTGACGACTTCTATTTAAAAACATTAGCGCCTAAGGGTGCTACCTGTTTGGAGATCAAAAGAGGACTGTTACGGAATGGCCGGTCTAGGAGTCGAAGTTGGCGCTGCCATCTTGCAGTGTGAAAAAAGGAGATTCAATACGCTCCCCATAAAGAATCTAAGGCAACACAAAGGTATAGTCTCCCTAATCATTTAGAATGTAGGTGCAAATTACATAATTGGAGAAAATATACTGTCTGAGTTATTTATAGCCATAGTAAGACATTTTTTATAAAAGTATTGGCAATGATACTGTGAAGTTGGCGTCTATAGACACTCGGTTCTGGATGGCGCCTATTCTAATGTTAACACCTATATGTGCTACCCTGTTTAAGAATCAAAGGCAGAGGATGTCCCGTCTGGAAATCAAAACCATGACAGCCATCTTGAATTCTGTAAACTCAAGAAAATCAATACATTCCTTATGACGAATCTATGGCAACGGAGAAATATACAGTTTTGGCACCTTTCTTTTGTCAAACCATGTTTTAAGTTTACTCTGAGATTCAGACATATTTTATTTCACAATCTCAATGAGTTTGTTTAATCAGACTCAGATTTAAGCCACGTATTCACCCAACCAGATCAGAGGCTCGTGTTGGCCTTGCGTTCTCTAAGTAACTCAAAGAGAGAGATCTTGGTAGAGCAATGTGAAGTAGTTCTGTAAAACCACAGCATACTGTGCAATTATTTAGCAATGTCATGGTTCCCAGACTTTGCCCATTTGATGCATTCTCTCACCACCCGGTTCATCCTCTCAACAAGGCCATTAGTCTGAGGGTGATATAGAGAACTTTTGGCATGCCTAATCCCATCGCATCTTCAAACAACTCACATACAAATTGAGTGCCATTGTCGGATACAAGAGTTTCAGCAAAACCCTCTCTCAAAAAAATGTTTTGTTTAGGAAAGAAATAATGGAAGAAGCGTTGGCCTTCTTCACAAGTTTGATTTCGGGTCACCTGGAAGGGTAGTGCATGAGTACAAGAATAAATCTATGTCCACCCGACAACCTATCAAATGGACCCATGACATCAATGTTCACTTTTATCCAGGGACCAGAAGGACAAACAATAGGCAGTCTTTAATCCCGTATCAGCAGCGCAACATACACAGCAATTGGGAACCAAATCCTCGATTTCACCATCTAACTTTGGCCACCAAAACCTGACTCAAATGCGATGCTTAGTGAGAGTCACCACCAAATGCCCCTCATGAGCATTTCTGATCATTTCTTGTCTCGCAGTATGGGTGGAACAAGGTTATCACATCTTACCAATAAACCATCCTTGCAATAAGGCTGAAGAAGAGGAGATAAAATGTTCTCTCTTGGCCAACCGCAGTGTACAAATTCACAAACTTGCTGAAGTAACTCATCATTTTTTAGAGCAACTCTCCATTCTTTTTCAGAACTCACAGATGGGATAGGTAAATCTAACACACCCACAAAACAATCATCGCAGTCTTCTTCACACAATTCACTGAATGCAACTTCCTCACTTTCAACTTTCTTTTGAGGAAATCGAGATAGGAAATCTGCTCTTACATTCCTACCTTCAGAAATATGAGACACGTCAAATTGATATTGTAAAAGTCTAGAGACCATCCTTAAAATCCTAGGTGTTCAACAGTTATTGACACCAGCACTAAGAATAGAAACTAATGGCTTGTGATCAGTAAGTGAATGGCCCACGAACATGCTAAAAGTTATTTTTCAATAACTGAATAGTGCATCTCTCAGAACTCTTGATGCAAAGCCCACATCGTCTTCACCACCATGATGTTTTTGTGTAAGAGTAGCTCCAAGACCAACTTTGCTTGCATCAACAGTAATGCAACAAAGGTAAAACAGGGTCAAAAGGACTTAATGAGATTGAAAGCTGAAGCACACTCGTCTGACCGCATGAATTTGACTCTCTTTTTAAGTAGATTACTGATGGGTCTAACTATAGTGGCAAAATCCGGAACAAACGTGAATAGTACTCACATTAGCCAAGCAGGGGCTTGACACCAACCTTGTCAATAGGAGCAGAAGTGTTGACTATAGCTTCCACCAACCCTTGCCTAGGCATATTTCAATTGTGGGTTCATTAATGTCCTAAATAGTCAACCTCAGAACAAAAAAACATGCATTTTTCTGACTTTAAAACAAATCCTATTTCCTCAAACCATTTGAGGACTTTGTGCAAAATGGCGTCATGTGAATAAGCATCTTTAGCAAAATGTAATACATCGTCCTGCAAAACTACGACTCCATCAATACCCTTCAAAAGTTCTTGCATCACTCTCTGAAACATAGAGGCAGCGAATGCCAATCCAAATGGCATATGCTGGTATTGAAATGTTCCCAGGGGGGAACTAAAAGCAGTAAGATGGTGAGATTCGGGATGAGATTCTATCTGTGGGTAAGCGCCTGCTAAATCTAATTTGGTGAAGAAGTTGGCTCCCTTAAACCCACACACACCCAGTTGGCCATACCTCTTACAAGCTACTACTAAAGGGGACAACCACAAAGAAGATTCGATGGGTTCAATTATGCCTTGCTCACAAGACCCTTAAGTTCCTTGTCCAAATCATTTCTGACACTAAATGGAAACCTCATAGTTTATGTTTTATATGTTTGGCATTTTCTTTAACAATGATTGTAGAGGCGTGGCCAAGATGGCGGGCTGAGAGGTCGCACTCGCCGAGGGCTCCCGGACCCCTGAATTCCTGCACCGCTCGTAACCGCTGATTCCCCCCGGATCACGCGGCGACTGAGCCTGGTGCCCCCGGTGGAGGTGTGGAGCGACTGCTGAGCCTGGTTTGCGCCGTCGGGGTGAGATTCTGACCGGTAAAGCCTGGGTCGGGGCCCGCTGAGTGGCCTGTGTGTGAGCCGGAAGCCGCGGGTCTCCCGACCCTCGGAGCCTGACGGAGCGCTCTGCCTCCTGTGTGTGAAGCCCGCAGCAGTGCATGTACTGTCGGAGTGGGAGTCGGCAGCGGCTTCGCGAGCGGAACGGAGTTGTCCAACGGCGGTTGTACGGAGCGGAGCAGCGCGGAGGTGAAGGGCGGAGGCGGAGCCGGCATCGACTTGCTACGCCGGCCCGTGGCTTGAGGGGGCTCGTATTGAGAGGCTGCTCCGGCCAGCTGTCGGTGGTGGAGCAGTGGAACTGGGCTCCTGGAGCAGATCTCCCCCTGGAATTGCGGGCCCCGGCGACCATCGCTCCGTGAGTTTGCCCACCGGCCGGATTTCTAGATCCCGGACCCGAGACAGAGAAGGGACCTCCATCTTGGGCGTTGGCCTCTCGATATCACGGGGCGGCCATTTTGTGGACTCCGGCCCGGCAGCTCGGCCTTCCTAGTGCTCTTTGTGTGGCGCTGCCCCCGGCTGGTGTATAGCCGCGCCGGTACGGCTGCTCTCTTTGCTGGACAGTAAGCCTCAACGTCCTCTACTCAGCTGAAATGTCGAACGCTAGAGGACAGAGAAGGGGCGACCGAACCTTGCCGGACATGCTGGGACGCGGCGCCCTACGCAGTGGAGGAACCCAACCCACCACGACCTCCCCAGCCCCGGCCAGGGGTGCAGATGGCAGAGAACCCCCGGTGACGAGATCATTTCTTGAGTCACTCTTCAGCTCCTTACGGGAGGACTTTCAAATGCTCAAGCGTGAGGTGGCCGGGGAGGTTCGTGAAGTACGGAGAGAGATGGACTCCCTGGGGGAACGTGTGAACACAGTGGAGGAAGCGGGTCACTCCAGGGATGAGGAGATCACCCATCTGCAGCAGGAGGTCCTGCGACTGCGGGAACAACAGATTGAATTGCAGGCCCACGCCGAGGACCTTGAAAATCGGTCCAGGCGGAATAACATACGGGTCCGCGGAGTGCCGTCCGGCGAGGAGGGTGAAGACGTGACTGCATACCTGGTGGCCCTCTTTCGTGCGATCCTGGGGGAGTCGGAAGTCTTTCGGATCCGCATAGACCGAGCACATCGGGTGGGTCACCCCCGCAGAGCCACGGCGCCCACCCCGGACATCCTGGCCTTCCTCCCAGACTTCCCCCTGAAGGAGCGGATCCTCCGAGAAGCACGAGGGCAGCAATCTTTCCGATTCCGAGACCACCCTGTGACCCTGTTTCAGGACTTATCCACGGTCACGCTGCAGAAGAGGAAATCATTCAAGATCGCTACTGACTTCCTTCGGGAGCAAGGGACACAGTACTCTTGGGGGCACCCTTTCCGCCTGATTTTTCGATGGAACGGTGTTCTGCACCAGCTCCGGTCCCTCCAAGATGTCTGCGCGGTGCTGGGCCTCACAGCATCAGATACGGATACCCCGGCTCCGCGGCGGAGGCGAAGCACTCGTGACGGATGGCAGCAGGTGGGATAGAGAAGCTCCCCCCAGTCGGAACGACCGGGCTCGCCCACGATCCGGGCGGACATGGCGGCCGCCATCCAGGAGGCCTCCAGAGTGGCGGCAAATGGCGACGTGGCCCTGACGGCCTGAACTCACTCCGGGGGGAGTCTACTCTAGCTTGTTCCTTTTGCAGGTGCGGGGATTCGGGGGGGGGGCTGGGAGGAATGGCGAGTGCTGTAGGTGGTGGCTGGACGTCCACTAGACTGATTTACCACGGCCTTGTCCGTTAAGGACCGGACTGGGACAATGTCTTTTTTGCAAAGTTTGAGAAGTGGGGTGTGGGGACGGGACTGGCGGGTGGATGTTTTGATTTCGGGGCCTAGAGGGGGGGCTTGCTGCTGGGGGTGGTGTAGATTTGGTTGTGTGGGATCTCGGGGGGCAGGGGGGGTCTTTCTAGTTGCGGGGTGTTGGGGTTTGGGGACTGTACTGTGCCAGTGGACTGTTCAAAGTTGCTCTGTGTTGAGGCCTCGAGTGGTGCCTTCTGTGTTTGCCTGCTGGGCTTTGCTTCTTGGTATGTGCCCCACTGATTCCCCTCCTTGATGGCTCCTAAAGTGCTCACTCTAAATGTGAAAGGGCTGAATAATCCGGTTAAGAGGCGGGCAGTGCTATCCTTGTTGGAAAACTCACAGGCGGATATCTGCCTGTTGCAGGAGACCCATTTGCTAGCTAAGGACTGCTCAAGAATGCGTACCCCCAAGTTCCCCACGCAGCTGTTCTCCTCTAGCGCCTCCAAGACAGCAGGGGTGGCGATCTTGTTCTCTAGGGGGTTCAGGGGAGAGGTCGTGTGCAAGGTAGCAGAACAGAAAGGGAGACTTCTGGTATATAGGATCAAGATGGGGGGTTTAGCACTGACTGTTGGCACCATCTACTGCCCCAATGATCATCAGGACCAATTCTTGCACAGGGCACTGGAGGACGTGGCATCCACCTCTGATAGGCACATAGTGTTGGGGGGTGATTTGAACCTGGTTTTCGATGCGGCAATGGACAGGTCTGTGCAGCGGCGCCACCAGTTGGGTGAGCTTTCGGGCTCGATTCGCACTCGACTTGAGGAGCTGGACTTGCATGACATGTGGCGCCACCTACACCCTACCACCCGCGCATACTCCTATTTCTCACATGCCCACAGATCCTATGCGCGACTGGACCATCTACTTGTGTCGGGCCCAATGCTCCTTCTGGCTTCGAATGCAGATATGGGGGTCCTCTCTGTTTCCGACCACGCTCCGGTGGAGGGCGCTTTCACTCTGCCGCCGACGGTTCGGCCGAGAGGGGTCTGGCGGCTCCGAGACACGCTATTGCACAGGCGGTCGGTGGTGGATCAGATCCGGGCGGCCATTTTGGATTTTCAGACCGTGAACGATAATGAGGATACTTCTCGTGCGACACAGTGGGCAGCCCTGAAGGCGGTGCTCCGTGGCGTATTTATAGCTATTTCCTCGGCCGAGAATAGGGACCGACAGCTCAAGAGGGATGAGCTCACCCGGCAGGTGAGGGAGCTGGAACAGGTTCATCTTAGGACAGGGGCCCCCAGGGTTTGGAGACAGTTGAAGGCGGCACGGAAACTCCTGGCAGCCCTTGACATGGACCGGGCGGAGTATGCGATGCTCCGCCTGAAACACAAATATTACACAGGGGGCGATAGGTGCGGGCGGCTCTTGGCCAACAAACTCAGGGTGCAACACCAGCAGCACCGAGTGAAGGAACTAGTTGACCCGACCAGAGGTAGGGTCACGGCTGACGAGCAAATAGCGGACGTCTTTCGCAGCTTTTATGCTGACCTCTACACCGGGGAGGCCCCCTCGGCCCAGGCTGAGGTGGACTATCTGGATTCGGTGCCGCTCCCGTCATTGACACTGGATCAGGCTCAGTATCTGGAGCGCGACATCCGTGTCGAGGAGGTGATCACGGCGATATCCCGGCTCAAATTGGGCAAGGCCCCAGGTCCGGATGGCTTTATCCCTCTGTTTTATAAGACCTTCTGTCAGGAGCTGGCGCCTCTACTGGCCCGCCTTTTCAACTCCTTTCTCCAGGCCACGGTCTCCGTGATCCCGAAGCCGGGTAAGGACAGGACCGCCTGTGGGTCCTACCGTCCTATCTCGCTGCTGAACACAGATTTGAAGGTGTTCACCAGTATATTAGCTGCACGTCTGGCGTTGCACCTCCCGGGCATGGTTGATTCGGACCAAGCGGGCTTTGTGCCTGGTATGCAAACAGTAGACAACACAAAGAGGGTGACCCACATCCTTGAGAAGGCTTCCAGGATCCCGGGGGAGAGGATGCTCCTGTCCATAGACGCGGAGAAGGCTTTCGATAGGGTGCATTGGCCCTACCTAGAGAAGGTCCTGAGCAAATTCGGGATTGGGGAGAAGTTCCGTCATCTGATCTTCAATTGTTACCGGTTCCCATCTGCAGTAGTCCGAGTGAACGGAGGCAGCTCTCGACCCTTTCCCATTGAACGGGGTACGCGACAGGGGTGCTCACTGTCCCCTTTGCTCTTTGCCCTATACATGTAGCCATTTGCTCAGAGGGTTAGGCAGAACCCCGACATTGTCGGTGTCAAGATGGGTGAATTCCATCATGCGATCAGCCTGTACGCGGATGATGTCATTCTGACGCTAGATGACCCGCGGAGGTCGCTGCCGGCTTGCGTAGAGGAACTGGACCTATTCGCCGACGTGGCGGGCTTCAAGGTGAACCTGGGGAAGTCAGCCGCCCTTGATATCTCGCTTACTAGCGCCACTAGAGCGGAACTACAGAGGCTTTACCCTCTGAGCTGGTCCAAGGACCGGATCCCGTACTTGGGGATCCTGTTGGCGCCCTCCCTCCCGGAGATGGTCACGGCCAATTATGCGGCTTTGGGCACGAAAATCAGGGAGGAATTAGGCCGGTGGGATAAGGGTACGCTGTCGCTACTAGGTAGGGTGGCCGTGGTGAAGATGACCCTCCTGCCTCAGGTGCTTTACCTCTTCAGAGCGTTGCCGCTCCAGCCCCCCGCGGGGTGGCTTGCGGAGACGCAGTCTGCCATTGCGCGGTTCGTATGGCAGGGCCGCAGGCCGAGGATTAAGAGGAGCATCGCTATGCTGATCCCCGAATCTGGGGGGCTGGGGATACCGGACTTGCGGAAATATTTCCAGGCCGCCCAACTCCGCTATCTGGTGGAATGGAGCCGGTGGGAGTCTGATAAGCACTGGCTGTTCCAGGATCGGGCGGTGGCGGGCAGGACGCTACAGGAAATACCATTCTTGAAGCAGGCCCATCGACCCCCTAACCTCTACGCGTCTCTGGTAACGCGGGTCCCGCTCCGGACGTGGGACTCGGTGGCTGCCAGGTACGAGCTTACTACCTTCTCCTCTCCCTTTACGCCGCTCATTGGCAACCCGGACTTCGGCCCCGGGATGGAGCAGGGTGCTTGTGAGCGCTGGCGGGTGGCCCGCTGCTGCACTTTGTATCACTTGTATAGCCCTGAGGGAGTTGTCCCCTTCCAGGATTTGAGGCGGGCTTATGGCCTCCCGGAAGCGGAGCGCATGCGATACATGCAGGCGCGTCACTGGGCATTACAACCCCAAGTGCGCGATGCGGCAAACCGGGAAATCACGGTGTATGAGCGCTGGTTAATCACTCGCACGTCAGACGCTAAACTGATCTCAGACTTGTATAAAATTCTGCAGCCCCCCTCCTTTCACATTCACAACCCCGGTCGGGAACGGTGGGAACGGGAGCTCGGGCGAGTGTTGAGCCACAAGGAATGGGAACATATCTCCTTCCGCGCACGTCACTCGGCCTATCACACGGGTCTTACGGAGACCTTCACCAAAATCTCGACCTACTGGTACTGCACTCCGGAGAAACTGCACGAGATGGACAGGGCAATACCAGGGACGTGCTGGCGCAACTGTGGCAATACTGGTACACTAACACACATACTGTGGGAATGCCCCCTACTGGCTCCTTATTGGTAAGAGGTCTTGGGTGAGGTGGACAAATGCTTTGGGATAGAACTGCCGAGGTTCCCGGCCTATGTTCTGCTAGGATTGCCAAATGGGTTGATGTATCCCCTTAGGTCTAAGAGGGGTAGGCAGATCGCGATTGCTCTGGGGTCGGCGGTGCAAAATATTCTCATACACTGGCGCACTACCACACTTCCCTCGGTAGTCGGCTGGCTGCATAGATTATGGCATGTCCTTGGAATGGAGAAGATGTCCTTAGTAGCCCTGGGAGATACTGATACCTTTGAAGAACTGTGGGCGCCCTTTCATAGCCTGTTATGTTCCGAGTTTCGGGAGATCACCTGCCCCAGATACCTTAGGTTGTTAAGGCTGACGCCGCCACCGGACCCGCCTGTCTGACCGGGCGGGGTCGGTACTGTATAGCGGGGATTATTGGAGAGTTGAATGAAGAGGAAGCTGAAGATAATGGCACAGTACAGGGGGTGGGTTGGGGTAATGGTAGTTGGGGGTTCTGTTTGGTTGGGTAGGTTTTTGGAGCGGGGATGCTTCTCCACCCTTCACCCCCCCCTTTTTTTCTTTTTCCCTTTCCCCCTCCCCCCCTCCCCATTTTCTTTATTTTTTCTTTGTCCCCCCCCCCCTGATTTTCTCTTCCTCGTCCCTATCCCGTCCTTCCTTCCCTCCCCCTTCCCCCCCCCCCTCGTTATTTGTACGTGACCACGGGTGCGAAAGCTGTGCTCCCGAGTCGGATGAAGCCTCTTGCAAAGTTGTAACTGCATTGTTGTACTTGCTGTATAATGCGCACTGATGGTGCGGTTCCTGTGGTTTATCTGTTCCTTGCCCTATTGTGTCCTACCCCACCCTGCTTCCATAAAATACTTTAAACCTAACAATGATTGTATGTTTAAACCCAAGAATCTTACCCAACTTTTCTCCAAAAACAGAAGGGAAACTTTCCTTACACTGCTTCAGCGATAATGGCTGACCGTTTGAAAGTGCACGTGCAAAGATAGCAGAGTGAGCAGGATCCATGAAGTGGAGGGAACCGCCCAGAGAGCTAAACCACGTAAAACCCCTAAAAATAGAAAGGTCTCACCAGGGGTTATTAATGGTGCTCCGCAAGGAGGGCAATCCTCTTTGTCCTCATGAGCAGAGCAGCGCTAGACGTGAAGTTCAAACAAAATCAAACAGCGGGACAGCTCGCTCCACAAAGCAGGCTCACAGGAGGCCACAACAAAACTGCGTCAGACAGCCCCACAATGCAGTCAACCAACAGGCATCCTCAGAAGCAGACTGCGCAGCGAAGGAGACCGCCAAGATGAGGCTCTAGCAGAAGAAATGAAGAACTTGCAGCATGCAGGGGTTCCTCCGTGTAGCCAGATCATCGCCACCAATGTGTAGTAACGACTCTAGAGCCAAGGTAAGTCATTTAAGTACATTTGTTGGCTACACGGTTGTGGAGCATAAGACAGAAGCTCCACCAGATTCAAGCATCCCAACAGTAATAATAATTTCAACCCTAAACATTCTAAGAATGAACACACAGAGGAAAGTCATCACCAGGCAACATGGAATTCTGAAGAAGAATGCCAGAGAGGCATTCACTGCAGGTAGGATACTACAGTTATCTATAGTCTTTTTAAATATTACCTGTTAAGACTTTGTCCTTGTTACAAAAGTTTATCACACAGGTCTCAACTGGGTATATGGGTGTACTCCTATTGCATGATCGCTATAGACAAGTCCCTGAGCATTGTGCAAAACAATTTGATCTGTCTAAACTTCTCTGAAGCATTTGATACAATCAGTGATTTATTTGAGCCGGTGGTAGCAGGTGGGTGGCACCAGCATTTCTTCTTGGGAAACAGCACTTATTTCCTGCATCAGGTACTTACCAAGTGCAAGAGAAGGAGAAATACACAGATCAGAAAGATGGAGAAAGATGGCAAAACCATAACAAAGAGAGAATGCAGGATCCTTCAAGAATGAGCAAAAGGGACAGGGAGAGTCTGGAAGTTGATTAAAAACTGCCAGGCTTGGTATTCGATGCCCCAGTGTCTAATTGCACCAGCTGACGACTTCTGAGCAAAGCTTCCGGCACCAGCATGCTTTCTTTCGCAAATTAGGCCCAAGATACAACTGAGCATGAGACCCTACTCAATACTGTGTAATTGCTATTGGTATCAGTAATTATCTTTCAACTAATTGTCTTCATTTGTACAAAATAGTGCCCAACTACACAAAATCAATGGATCATAGATCTTCCCCATACCACAGGCTTCAGAAGATTCTGAAAAGAACAGTTATTTATTCTACATTCTTTATAAAGTCTCCTAGGACTTTAATCAAAAGCATTGGGATAGCCTCTTTCTAACCAAAACAGCTAAAATCACAGATATTCAAGTGATGTTGTTGAACATGGACCTCTCTGAAGGGTCAATGCAACCTTCTTGCCTTCCTCCTAATATTTTTCTGACTTCATTTTTGTTAGCTTTAGGACTTTGAGTATGTTACCACTGCTGATCAGTGCTAAAGTGCATGTGCTCTCTTCTCTAAACATAGTATTCTTGGTTTACACCTGGTTGGCATATTTGATTTACTTGTGAGTTCCTTGTAAAGTGGTATATGTACCTAGGGCCTGTACTTCTAATGCTACTACTGGAATGCTGCACTGATTGTGTCACCCACAGAAGTAGCCTTTCAAACCTGCCTTAGGCCTGCCACTGCAGGACCTGTGTGTGCAGCTTACTGCCACTTTGACTTGGCATTTAATACTGCTTGCAAAGCCTTAAAATTCCCCTTTTATTACATGTATGTCCCCACAAAGGTAGGCCCTAGGTAGCCCTAAGGGCAGGGTGCCATGTAAGTAAAAGGTAGGACATGTACTTTTATGTTCTGCATGTCCTGGTAGTGACAAATGGCCTTTTTTTGTTTTTCACTAGTGTGAGGCCTCTCATAGGACAGCATTGGGAATTCCTTAATACACTTTTAACTTTTGAAGCTGTGATTCCTGATTAGAGGGGTAGCTTTTTCATGTTTCGTATGTTTGGAATGGTCTTGATAAATCATCTTTACTGGTGAAGTTGGATTTAACATTACTGTTTTAGAAATACCATTCTATTTTAAAAAGTGGACATTTCTCTTTGCTTTTCAACCTGTTTCCAATACATGTCTGGGCTGGGTAACAGCTACACTTTGTGCATTCCCTCTAGACAGCCACAAAAACAGGAAGATGAGGCTTATCTGTATTCTGGGCACCCATTTGCATTCTGATGAGTCTTCCTGGGAGGGGCTGAAACTTACACTTCAATAGGTAGTGTACTGTCCACACACAAAGCACTGATCTCCGAACCCCCTCCCCCCCGGGTTAGCCTGGCACACATGTCTGGGTTGTAAGGGATCCTCATGCACTTCAGAGAGCTCCTTTGAAGTCACTCCCTCCATCAAAGGCACTTTTGGTTATACGTACTGGGTCTCTGAACCCCAAAAATCATACACTTCTTAATCTTGAACTGAACCTCTGTCAGAAGGACTGTTGTGCTGCTGAAAGGACTCAACAGGACTGCTATTCTGGAAGGACTGCTTTTCTGCTTGTTACCCTGCTGCCTGCTGCTCCGTGACTCTGTTGGAAGGAGATCTGGGCTCTGTCTTCCCTCCAAGTGATCTCCAAGGGCTCGCTGACTTGCTTCCTGTTTTCTGAAGTCTTGGGGACACAAGAGACTTCCTATGATTCTGCTGGTGCTGCTGAACTCTGCTGTCTGTGAGTTCTGCCCTTGCCTGAGGTACCCCTCCAAGTAATGGGCCTCAGAACAGGGTTTTGTAGCTGCTTTCTTGAAAACCGGTGCACTGTCAACACTGCGCCGATCCAAAACGACCCATCGCCTTGCAACTCAGAAGCTGTTTGACAACAGTAGTTCAAAAGCCTCTGCGGCCCGATGACAACGCATTGCCTTCTCTTCAGCGAAGTTCAGTGACATTGCAGTGAAACAAATGTTTCGAAAAGATCGACGCATCGAGCCCTCAGTGTCGATACTTTGCTCCATCCACAATTTTTTCTCAGCAGGCCCTGCATGGGTCCTGTAGCTGCCTGATCTCCTTCGCAGTCAGCCAGAACTTTGGATTTGCACCAGTCCCTCATGACCTCAAGTAACCTTTTGACCGCTAGTGACATCTAAGTACTGTTTTTTCATTTCATCTTTAAAAATTCATATCTCGACTTCTACTGATTGGATTTTTGTCAGTCTGGTCATATTTTGCTTAGATAAATGTTCTCTATTTTTCTAAACCTATGTGGAGTATTTTTGTGGTGTATTCATTGTGTTACTGTGTGTGTGTGTTTGTTGCATAAATACTTTACACATTTGATGGAGCAAGGATTCGCATGTGAAGCGACTTGCTCGTACTCATGAACCTCAAATAACCCTAACTGAATAATCAACATGTCTGTCTCACTAAGTTGCCCCATATTCTTACACCATTTGGGTGTCCGAGCGAAGCTTGCTTATGTGTTTACTAATCCTAATACGCTTGCATATAAAATGGCTGCTGCTTCGCAGGAATTTCTACTGCGCATGCGTCTGCCATACCCACGTGACATGACGTACTCGCAGCTTTGGAGGGAATCTGTTGCTTCTGCGCACTAGAGATAAAATGGCTGTTCTGTGTTTTCACATGCGAGAAGCTTGCATTGCTGCTTTCGCTAAGCTATACGTTCTGCTTAATCAAAATGCTATAGTTTATATTAAATTAATGGGTATAGTGTAGGGATTCATGGTATACAGTGTATTCATTTTATTTTGCGGTTTAAAACTGTTTCCGTTATTTTTCATGTATCGTCATCATTTGGGCCTGGGAGGTGCTTATTACTCCATTTTGGAAGTCCTTTCTACGCATGTCCCCATGTGGAGGAAAAGAGAACTCTGCAGCATTGGAACCCAGCCAAATGGCAACAACAGCCACGATGCGCCTGGAAACCCGACCTGCGACGTAGCTAGAAGGAGCTGAACTGTATTGAAAGTTGTTACAATTGTATTCAATATTATATTCACCATTGTTAACCAAAAGCATATGTCATGAGAACCTGGAATTTAAGGGGCGGAAGTGGAATTTGAATAAGGAGTCTGAGAAAGTCTAAAAATGTAGGTGGTGTGATGACCTGTCCTCCTCCATTGACCAATCAAAATTGGGGATCCTTACATTTGCAACATTGAGGGGTGGTACACTGAGCTGGAAAGCAGTATAACTAGCGTAGGTTTAGCTAAGTTTCTAAATGATTAGCATACTCTATAATATTCATAGCTATACGCTGTTTCTGATATTAGTTATTGATAGTCTTATCGCATTTAACTTGTGGCACATGACATATGATGATGATGATGATGATGATGATTAGATAAAAGTTTAAACCAACCCGGAGTCTGTGGTTATTATATAAGTACAAATTGTTATAATGTTTGAGTGCCTTCCCTTTAACTCAACTCCCTGATCCAATTTGTTTAGGTTCCTAGTGTCAAAGATTATTAGGATATTTGGTATAGGAATCAGAAATAATATTACAACTGTACTGGTAGTAGAGCGTGAGTTGCCTAAAATAAATATTAAGGTATATGATTTGGAATTATGGGCCCATGTGAGTATTGGTAAAATTCCTAGTTGGGTGACCTGTGCGCTCTATCAGTATACTTTTCTGGTAGCAGAGGATGGTTAGGGCTTAGTTAAAGTTAGGTAGTTAATTAGTTAGTAGGTTAAATTCATATTTTATTGATCGTTCAAATGTGGTATTATTGAAATGTTTATTTGATGCTGCTATATTGAATGTATTAACCAGAGTTGTTCGTACCTGTTATATGTGTTGTCTGGAATCCCCGGGGGCAGAATAGCGGGTGGTAGGTAGAAGCCACCTCGCGTTGAGGTCACTTACCTGTAGGAAGTTGGTGCATGGTTGGGCAGAACCGGAAGCACTGTTTAGGGTTTTCTGTATGAATGTGTGAATAAATGATAGCAAGGAGTTCGCTAGCAAAACTTTTGCTGTGATATAACCTAGCAAGGGTCACACGAAAGAGTAGCAGGTTCGTCTAAGCTCGATTGATAGCAAAAGGGTTCGCTGGTGAAACTTTGGCCTCAGTATATATCCCGGAGTGGATGAGTCTAAAGGAGTAGCAGGTTCTCTAATGCTTATGTGAAGGGTAGGCGGAAGGGTTCTACTCGTAGTGTATGAAAAGTAAACGGAAGGGATTTACTTGCAGTGAAATATTTCTTTCCTATTTAGTCACTCGGGTACAGTGGGGAATGTGTTTCCGTTGTTAAATAATGAAATTTGCACTTTAAAATTTGAAAGAACTGAGTTTCCAAATAACTTGTGAAGGAGGGAGTCAGTTGCGGAGCTGCGCTGACGTCACTCAGTGCCGTGCTGGTATTGGTCAAGACAGCGGGTGAGTAGCTGCGATAGCATTGTAAAGGAGGGGTGAGCGCAGGAGCGTGGGAACTCGTCTCATGAGAAAGGCCGCGCACCCATTGGCTGAAATTATTTGCAACCACAGTGTTGATTGGTTGTCGAGAAATAAAAGACACGCTAGCATTGGAAGCATTTAGTAAACAGAAAATAAGCATTATTCGTCCTTTTTTGAATTTACGAGATATATGTGGTATCCAAGTCATCCAGAAACTTGACCTGATCTGAGATATTTAGGGTTTGCTGGGAATCAGATGTTAAGAGGCAGACCTAACAAAATGTACGGAAGTAAGAGAAAATTGTCACTTGTAAACAAGGTTAAGAATTACTTTAAGATTCTGGTATTGGCGCTGATGGTGGCAAAAAGAGACATAGCTAAGTATTGAGGGGCTCCAGAACCGCCAGGCTTGGAAGAATGGAGGAGAGGGTTGGACCTTTACATGGCCGCTGAAAGGGTCACTTACAAAGCAAGGGTATGCCTGAAGAAGTTCCGTAAGGTTTGGGGCAAATGGAGGAAGTATCACGGGCTGGATAGGGGGCTATGAGGGCGGCATGAGTAGTAGAGAGATAAGAGCGTGTATGCGTCTACTCCAGAGGCATCAGAGCCCGGAGGCAAGAGACTATCGCACCACAGCACTTTGGACTTTGGGTCGGATCGACATGGAACTTTTTAGAGATCTATGGTGGGGAGGGTGGAGGGTGGGGCACAGGGAAATGCGAGCTGATGATGACATGATTGTATTGTTGAGTTGCAATAAAATGCAAATAAAAATGTTTTTAAAAAAAAAGAATTACTTTAAGAAAGACAAGCCTATTAAAACAAGAGATGGAGTCATTATTCCACCACCAAATACTCCTGCTTCATTCATGATGTTTGACCGGGGATGCCATTCCTGTGTATGGTTAGAGAACTGGGTGGAATACAGAAAAGATGATGGGCTTCTGGCATTTCCCTTAGAAGGCACTTGTAAGGGAAGAATTTTGTTTAATTTAAGGACTCGAATGAATGACTTACATCCCAGACCTACGTTAACGCAATATGAGGCATTAGAAGAATGGGAGATCGAGGCTTTTGAACGAGACAGGCCTAGAATGGACACAGGACTGAGTAAATTTTACCCAAAGGTTCGCCCGAGATTCTAAAGAAAAACAAATGAAACAATGGAGACAGAATATGTTAGTGGAAGGGCTTTACCCAGTACTAACGGTAGAGGAGCCTGTGGGAGGTAAAAGGACTGGGAAAACTAGACATTTAATGAATAGTGGTGATTCCAATGATGATTACATGGAGGATTTATTAATGAAAAATCCACCACCCTATAACGAAGAAACAAGAATAGTAAATCCAAACAACCCGTTCTTTTGACCACCATGACCATGAGGGGTCAAGCACATCAAACCCGACTGCCCTGGTTTTAAAGCCACCTTTAATTCCGCAAGTGATACATGAGACCTCTATCGAAAGGGTGTTACAGGAAAGAGAAAGAGAAGCTATAAATAAACAGAGAAGTGAGTTAATTTAGAAAAATTCCCAATTAAATACCAGTCCTGAGGCTCTGACAATCCCAGTGACTATTTGCCCAGTTGTTCCTTTTTACGGAGATACACAAGCTAGTCCAAAGGCTCCCGTTATAACTGCATCAGTAATACAGCCAAGGAAAGAGTCACTGATAGTGGATGATCAGGCAAGCAAATGTGAATCAGTGATATCCTTAATGGATTTACCAATAAGGGAACCTGAAGGAGGTTCAATGAGGAGAACTACTCCTCAAACCTCAAGGGAAGTCCAGATAGAGACTTCCTCGGGTACGAGAAGTGCCACTGCAGTCACTCCTGAAGAGATAGACAGATGGACCCGAGAAATAGAGAGACCAAACACACAGCCCAAGCCATTAGACATATATAAATTGAGGATTGAAATAGAGGAAACGCTGTCTGGGAATGTGGGATTGGAGAGATTAAACACCCTTAGTGAAGACGAATTACTGTTTGTCTGTAAAAGCATCACTAGAAATACAAAGGTGTTGCACGAAAAATTAATGGACACTGCAGCTAGCATGGAAATCGATATTGGTAAATCTAAAGTATTGCAGAAACCCTACCGAGTAGAATTCTCTGACAAAGATTTAGAAAATATGAATCTGTCAGGGAAAAAAGTACAAATCAGAGAGCTGATGAATTTAATGCAAAAATGGGGAGAATTAGAAAAATGGAAAGCAAGATGGGCAAAGAAAAAGGAAGAAATACGATCAAGGCAGATGACTTCAGAATATGTTTTAAAAGAAGCAGATAAAGTAGAAAAATTATGTCCCATGCGAGAGGTCCCAGGTGGAGGATATGTGCATGTTCCATGGTCCCGGCAGGATATGTTGTCATTTACAAATGATTTAAAAAAACTGCGAGAAAAGTCTGTGGAATGGTACAGACAGGTCGAAAGATTTGTAAAGGTGTCAAAATGTCTTTTGATGGCTTATTTGACATTGTAGTTCCCGTAGATTTGTGGACAGAATGCAAAGTAGCTGTTGATTGGCCTAGTGATGAGTACCCAATAGACCCGAAGACAGGAGCACCTTCTGAGGATGTAATGAAGAAATATAATCAGGTAATACTTTACCTGAAAGGAAAGGTGCCTGCAAAAGAAACAGATTGGATGAAAATAGATAGACCCACTCAGAATAAAGACAAAACTGTGCATTCATATTATGAACGTCTACTACAGACCTTTAAACAATACAGTGGATTAGATAACATTGACCTGAAGGACATGACACATTTTATTTATCGATTTGTGCTAGGATTAAGACTAAAGATTTCACAATGGATTAAAGACAATAAAATGTGTTGGCAAGTTAAGCCCATAGATGAGGTCCTGAAATATGCAAAATATTGTGAAGATGAGCTAGAAAACAAACTGAAAGAATTAAAAGAAAAGGTTATGTGGGCACAAGTAAAATTAGCAGAACACCAAGAACAACAGCTGAATCAAATGTCTACTAATCAGAGTAAGGGCGATGGAAATGGGGGGAGGCCCCGGGGAAAATTCAATAGGGAAGATGCGAAAAAGAAATTCCCCTGTCACAGGTGTGGCAAGTTGGGGCACTGGAAAGACAAGTGTAAGGCTGTGCAGAATGGTAATGTGCAAAATAATGATTTAAATCCACAGACGCAGCCTGAGGTGCCACGGAAGACCCAGCAACAGGTAACAGAATCAGATACCCCCGGCGCCTATGCCAAATTATAGGAGCAAAGCACAACAGAATGTAGAGACTCAGAACTGTGAAGGAAGGGAAAAAAGAGATGCATCAACCTCACAATTTCTTTTAAATGACACATTTTTCTGTGAAGAACCTTACTGGCGGTGCCTGAGGGGGAGGACGAGGAGTGCGTGCTTGGCGCCTCCTTGCCGGTAGACCAGTCAGGGCCATACATTGAAGGAAACGTTGAAGGGAATGATGTCACCTTTCTGTTGGACACTGGTGCTACCCGTTCTACTGTGAGAACAGCAGACATTCCAAACCTACCCCTCTCGGGAGAAGCGATCCAAGTAGTGGGCGTTTCTAATAAACTAATTAGTTCCCCAGTCACCGAACCAATAGAAGTAAAAATAGGGAACTTTAAAGAAATGCATAGATTCGTAGTCTGTGATTCAAGCCCCGTAAATCTGCTAGGACGAGATTTGTTGTGCAAAATGAATTGCACCATATTTTGCACTCCAAATTGTGTTGAAATTCAGACCCCAGATGAAGATGGAATTTACAAGCTAATGTTAGCAAGACCAGAGAGAGAAGCTGCTAGGATGACAATAAAAGACTTACCAGAAGAATTACAACAAACAGTAAAACCAGAAGTATGGGACTTTACAGGAAAGGATGTAGGATTAATGGCAAATGTTGACCCCATAAAAGTAACCATTAAAGAAAATGCAGTTTACCCAAACACACGACAGTACAAGATGAACCTAGAAATAAAGGCAGGAGTTGCAGTAGAAATAAAACGGTTGCTGGAAACAGGAATCTTAGAAGAAGTAATGAGCAGTCCATGTAATTCCCCTATAATCGGAATAAAGAAACCTAGTGGTAAGTACAGAGTAGTACAGGACCTGAGAAAGGTTAAAAAGATTGTTGTCCCCTCTGCTGTCCAGTTGTGCCAAATCCTGCAGTGATTCTGTAGCAGATACCGTGGGAAGCTGGATGGTTTACTGTCATAGACATATGCCATGCATTTTTCTCAATCCCATTGCACCCAGATAGCAAATTTTTTTTCTCATTTGAATTCAACAGTCATGTTTACGTCTGGAATCGTGTCCCTCAGGGGTACACAGAGAGCCCCTCAATCTTTAACCAGATTTTGAAAAAGTGTCTGGAGTCGTTAGTGTTACCTGGACGGTCAGTCTTGGTTCAGTACATAGACGACCTTTTGGTGGCCTCAAAATCACGAAAGGCCTGTGTAGTTGATACCATTGCATTACTGAATCATCTGGGTGAAGGAGGACATAAAGTGTCCCCAGAGAATTTGCAATTCTGTACAACCTCCATAAAATATCTAGGACATCAGATAGAGAGAGGTGTCAGGAGAGTTACCACAGAGAGAATCAGAATAATTAAAAACATGGACTTGCCCAAGACACAAAAAGAGGTCAGAATGTTTCTTGGAGTTGTAGGATATTGCAGGCAATGGATTGTGGGATTCGCAGTCCTCATCACTCAGTCCCACCCTCTTCAAAGTCTACATGAGACCTCTTGCAGCCATCGCACGCCAGCACAACCTCAACATCATCTCCTACGCTGACGACACCCAACTGATCCTCTCCCTCACCAGAGACCCCGCCACCGCCAGAACGAGCCTACACGAAGGGATGAAAGACGTCGCCGAGTGGATGAAGAACAGCCGCCTGAAACTGAACTCAGACAAGACGGACGTCCTCGTCCTGGGACCATCGCCCTCCGCCTGGGACGACTCCTGGGCGCCCCCCGCCCTGGGCGCCACTCCCAAGCCAACAGACCACGCGCGCAACCAAGGCTTCATCCTGGACTCCTCCCTCTCGATCACCAAACAAGTCAACGCCGTCTCCTCATCATGCTTCAACACCCTACGCATGCTCCGCAAGATCTTCCGATGGATCCTGACCGAAACCAGGAAGACGGTCACCCAGGCACCCGTCACCAGCCAACTGGACTACGGAAACACCCTCTACGCCGGAACCATAGCCAAGCTACAGAAAAGACTCCAACGCATCCAGAACGCCTCCGCCCGACTCATCCTGGACATCCCCCGATGCAGCCACATCTCCGGCCACCTGAAGGACCTGCACTGGCTCCCCGTCAGCAAGAGGATCACGTTCACGCTCCTCACCCACGCGCACAAGTCTCTCCACGACCTGGGCCCCAAGTACCTCAATGACCGCTTGACCTTCTACACGCCCATCCGCCAGCTACGTTCTACAAGCCTCGCCCTCGCCGCCGGCATACCACGCATCCGAAGAGCCACCGCCGGAGGTAGATCCTTCTCCTACCTGGCGGCCAAGACATGGAACTCCCTCCCCATCCATCTTCGGCTGACCCAGGACCATCTCGCGTTCAGAAGACAACTCAAGACCTGGCTGTTCGAGCAATAGCGGACCCCTTCCCCCAAGCACCTTGAGACCCTGCCGGGTGAGTAGTGCGCTATACAAATGTTATGATTGATTGATTGATTGATTGATTGCAAATCCCCTGATACAAATGACAAAAAAGAGAGCCAAAGACCCAGTAGAATGGGATGACGAAAGCATGACTGCTTTTGTAAATTTGAGACACTGTCTGTGTACAGCTCCAGCATTGGGAATGCCTGATTATTCGAAAGATTTTGCACTATTTTGTGACACACGAGATAAATGTGCACTTTCAGTTTTGACTCAGATTCATGGATTGGTGCGATGACTTGTGGCATATTTTTAGTCCACTTTAGACCCAGTGGCCACCGCATTACCTGGTTGTCTGAAAGCAGTAGCTGCAACTTGCATGAGTCTTGAGCAGAGTGAATCCATCATTATGGGACATCCTGCAACAGTGTATGTTCCACATGCAGTTGTAATCTTGCTAACCAGGACTAAGACTCAGTACCTCACCCCTAGTCGGCTGACTAAGTACGAGAGAATTCTTGAAGGTGCAGGAAATGTAACCATTGCTAGGTGTAACATTTTGAACCCAGCAACCTTACTGCCAAATTCATACAGTGCGGAACTCAAAGAGGAAGTGGAGCATGACTGCATTAATCTGACTGAATACAGTACAAAGCCAAGGCCAGACATACGAGAGGAGCCCTTGATTTAGTCAGACTATGAGCTGTTTGTTGATGGCTCATGCTTCAAACATGATGAAGGAGGTTTAAGCACTGCTTACGCAGTGTGTACCTTGGGAGGCCCAGTGGAAGCATCCTATTTACCTGGAGTCAAGTCTGCACAAATTGCTGAATTGGTTGCCTTGACAAAGGCCTATAAATTTGGGGAAAATTGGAAAGTGACCATATTCACTGACAGCCAGTATGGTTATGGGGTGGTGCATGACTATGGCCAATTATGGATGCAAAGGGAGTTCCTGACTTTCTCAGGCACCCCCATCAGAAATGGTCACTATGTGAAAGATTTGCTGGAAGCAATCCAGTTGCCAAAAGAAGTGGCTGTGGTCAAGTGTGCTGCTCACAAATCTGGTGATGACAAAGTGAGAGCTGGTAACCGATATGCTGACCAGTTAGCCCAACATTGTGCAAAATACAAAATGGCTGTAAACAAAACGGTTGAGGTGGGCGGAAACAGCTGCCAACTTATGTTATTGGATCGAAAGAAGTGAGAGATTTGCAGAATGCAGCTGAACCAAAAGAAAAGGAGGAGTGGAGGAAGTCAGGGTGTAAGAGAAGAGTTGAAGATGGTGTCATTGTTTACCTTGACGATACCGTGGTGCTACCCAACTGTCTGCTTGCTCCTGTGGCTAAGTTGATTCATGGAGATTCACATCTAGGAAGAGATGCAATGATACTTCTGTTCAGACGAACATGGTTTAATGTGAAATTCAGGAACATAGCAGAAGCACTCTGCCAGAGGTGTCTGATTTGTCAACAAATGAACCCAGGAAAGAGAACAGTGGTATTACCAGGAAAAATTGGGAAGAGGGAAGGTCCTTTTACTCGATTACAGATTGATTTCAATCAGTTACCTACTTGTCGAGGACTAAAATATGTGCTTGTCATTGTCTGCCTGTTTTCAAAATTGGTGGAAACTTATCCCGCACGTAAAAATGATAGCATCACCGTGGCTAAGCTTCTACTTAGAGAGCTTATACCACGGTTCGGATTTCCAGTAACTATTGAATCTGACAGAGGAAAACATTTCAATAGCGAAATTATGGGTCTAATTTGTGAAGCATTCAAAACTAAGCAAAAGTTGCACTGTGCATACCGCCCACAAGCATCTGGAGTGGTAGAACAATTGTATGGCACCATAAAGTCAAGATTGGGAAAGATGTATGAGTCGACCCGATTGGAGTGGCTAGATGCTCTGCCACTTGTTCTAATGGGACTTAGAAGTATTCCAGACCACAAAACAGGGTTAAGTCCCCATGAAATACTGATGGGAAAAGCAATGCGGCAAGCATGGGTGCCAGGACACAGACTGCTAAACATATCAGATGATTTAATACTGGAATACTGCAAAGAACTGGCTGACCAAGTGCGTTCTATCTCTTGCCAGGTTGGGGAAGACGCTGTCGCCAGATCAGAAACTCTAGCACATGACTTGAACCCAGGAGATTGGGTTGTCCTTAAGAAACATACACGAACATCTTGCCTAAAACCCGGGTGGAGTAGACCTCGCCAGATGATCCTAATCACCACCACAGCGGTAAAGTGTGCCGGAGTCCCACACTGGATCCATGTCAGTCATACAAAGAAGGTGACACAAACTGATGAAACTGAGTCTGAAGGTTGCGCGGCTGAAGGGTCTCAAGAGATCGATCCTGAAGTAGCTGAAGAAGAACAACCGAGCACCAGTCAAGATGATTGGATTCCAATAATCGACATACCAGCAGAATATATTCGAACAAGAAGTCAAATTCACTTAGACAGACAGAGTGATAGCGAGGATGAGACAGGAATAGAGCAAGATACTCAGGTCATTGAAATTCAAGTAAAAAGTGACACTGAGCAGGATCAGATAGGGACAGATCAGGTAATCGATACTCCACCCAGAACCCCTGAAACCGAAAAGGGACAGATACAAAATAGGGCGATCACTCAAGCAGAAGAAGATCAAGAGTTCGAAGAGCTTGAGCAGGACCAGGTAGGAATAGACAATTGTGTTCAGGACGAAGAAAGTGAAACAAATAAAAGCCAAATTCAACAGATTTCTGAACAAGGCCAGCTTAGTAACCTGGCAGAAGAAACAGAAATAAGACCTGGAACTAGTCAGACAGGAAGGGAGGAAGAAGACACTGAAGTCAATGTGCCACAACTAAGCGAGAATAAAAGAGCATTTGAAGAGGGCCAAAGCACAGTGCCAGTTAAAAGATTCAGAAAAGGAGACAAGTGGCCTAGATACATCAAAAGACTGGGACTACGTTTAAAGAAAATGAATGAAGAGCCAGAACAAGTGGCTGAGGTAACAAGCCAAACTGATCCACCTGTGATACAACCCAGAAGAAGAAGTCCACAACTAAAAAGACTTAATAACAAGTACAAGGTTCCGGAGTGGACCTACATTGTTTTGGAAGATTTTGAAAACCTAGAGATAAGTGACGAAACTGATGAAGAATTGATTTCTGATCAAACTACCGAAGAAGTAAGACCCACCTGAATAGTACACAGGGTAAAAGACTGTGTAAAAGTTTCAAAGGGGGGTTGAGACTCCTTTAGAAAAAATGGCAGATTCAAGGGTTAATGGAAGACCGAGAAGAAATTGTGTGAGAACATGCTGCAAAGTATGTTTATGTAGTATAGCATTAGTACTTATACTTTGGATAGGACTAACCATAACTATTCCTTACATGATGAGTAAAGATACTAATTTATACCCTACTAAGCCAGTGACAATGGACACAGAAGAGCTACAAACGAAAGATACACCACAAAGAGTAGATACACCAGAGAAAACACTTAGCCTTAGCCAAACTAAACTAGACGTAGATGCACCAGATGAGGAACGACTGCATTATAATATAATCAAAAACAGAACTCATTTAAATGTATTTGCAAACCTTTTAGCACACTATGTAGAAGCAATGGAGATAGAAGATTTTTATGTCTGCATGAAGCTGCCCACTTCGGTAGGTGAGGGTGTGACATACCATCACATACCATTAACATATGGAATTTCCTGTAGTATTTTAGCTAGCTTATTTTACAAGAAAGGACCTTTACAGTATTATTATTCTAACTCAGATATGATATTTTCTGAACTTCCTGTATGTAGAAACTTAAACCCTGTTCACACTACTAGAGATGTAGCACGTTATATGGGTGAATATTTTCTAACAGTAGGAAAAATAGATATGGGTGAGGCCCACCAAAATAACTTAGCATGTCTATTACACGAAAAAGAAAAAATATTTCTAAATATGGTAGAGAAAAGAAGAGAAAGTTTCCAGAGGAAAGCAAATGACAAGAAGCAGAAGACCCCTAAATGGGATGAAAATATAGGGAGCACCTCTAATGGTGGAACTAACGCTGCTATGTTGCCGGATTTCAAAAAGAAAGGGAAACTTTGTCTTCACAGAGAAATGACTAGTTATTTTAACAACATATTCATTGGTTCCAGTACATGTGAGCACAATTATAAAGTAGTCAGAGGTTGGGGTTTCAAAGATGGAACAGAACCTGTGTTTCCCGGAATGTATTATATATGTGGGAAGAAGGCCTATTTCAAATGACCAGATCACTGGTATGGAAGCTGTTATTTTGGTATTGTCTTCCCAAAGATATGCCATGTGGATAAAATTACTGGAAGCAATGAAGGAACTAATGGATTAGTACGTAGCAGAAGAGAGAGTGTTGGAGAACTAGTAATTGATATATTTAGTGCATTGATACCTACAGTGGGAGTGGCTCTGAACACACACAGAATTTGCAAATTGTCAACAGTAGTAGATCGGTTATCAATTGACACTGCTGGAGGTTTCCTGATGGTCAATACCGAATTGGTTGCGATCAGATCTATGGTTTTACAGAATCAACTTGCTCTTGACACCCTTTTGGCAAAAGAGGGCGGAGTCTGTAGAATGTTGAAAGCGCAACATTTTTGCACTTACATTCCAGACAAAAGTGTTGAAATTAAGAAGTATGTGAAAAACATCACTAATTTGGAAAGAGAGCTCAAACCACTGGAGGTTGATAGTGCCTGGAAGAGACTGACTGATGGTCTCTCCTCTGTAGGTAGTTGGTTTTCTAATCTAGGTAAAAGTCTTGTGAGTAAAATACTGATGCCAATGGTGGGAATAGGTTTAATAGTCCTAGGGATAATAATTAACCCTGGACGTAGTAGGCGTAGTGGGGCTATGCGAAGCTACGTGAAGTGGGCCAGAAACTACGCCCACCCATGCACTTCGCGTAGCCCCACTACGCGCCACCCGCCTCCCTCCCGCCCTCCCTAAATACTTAAATTACCTTTTAAAAAGAATTAAAAGCACAGGTGGTGGCGAATAGCCATATTTCTCGAACATTCAGGCTGGAGCGGGGTACCCGTCAGGGTTGTCCCATGTCGCCATTGCTCTTTGCGATCGCACTGGAACCATTGGCGATTCAGATACGCTCAACCTCATTGCTGAAAGGGATCACCTGGTCAGAGGGGTGGGAAGACCGCCTATCTCTATACGCAGATGATATGCTGGTGTACCTGACGGAGCCGGAACGCAATATACCGGCGCTGCTGGCGCTGTGCGACGAACAGAGGAGAATATCGGGATACACTCTGATCTGGAATAAGTCGGAAATATGTCCTACACGGCCCGACCCCCGCACTGCGCGAAGATTGCCCCCTAAAAGTGGCAGGGTCCTCCTTTCGATATCTAGGTGTCCATATTACGAAAGATCCAACTGAGTTCTTTCAGAAGAACCTAACACCGCTGTTGGATCTACTGAAACAAGACGTTAAATTCTGGGCGGCGCTGCCACTGACATTGTTGGGTAGAGCGGCACTATACATGATGATGTCATTGCCCCGGTTTTCGTATATCCTAGAAAACACACCATACCCGGTAGACACGGGCTACTTTGGGCGGGTGTCCGCATTGATGGCCGGCCTCATTGGAACAATCGCCCGGCACGAATAGCCCAGGCAAAATTGCACAGGGGATGGTACGATGGCGGGATTGTGTCGCCGAACCTGCAACTCTACTACTGGGCCGCCCAACTAAAACCCATTAACCAGTGGCTGCATGCCCCTCAGGAAGACCCAGCATACAAGGCAGACAGGGAGCAATTGGGTACCAACAACATATTGGCACCTCTTTATGACCAGAGAAGAGTGCGCTCACTCACGGGACCCACAAAGCTTACCGCATCACTGTGGCACACAGCACAGGCAAAACTGGGGTGGAAGGGGAGACTCAAAAACTCACCCCATTGTGGGACACGCGGGCCCTGGGTAACCTGAGACGCAGTAAGGTTTTCACGCTGTGGGACAACATTGGTTTGTCCACAGTGGGAGATCTGTGGGAAAAAGACACGGTGACCCGCTTTGACCAGCTGCGACAGCGGTATGAGCTGGGGCACATGGAATTGTTTCGATACATACACGCTCTTCTGACAGCCATTCCACGTGGCACAAAAGTCCCAGAGGCATCTCCCCTCGAGGATCGCCTCCTCATGGAATATATGCAGGAGCGGGCGACGTCACTCACGTATCGTAAACTGATAAATAACCTAGCGGATCCAACGATAAAACTGAGAGCCAAATGGGTGGAGGACATAGGGGAAATGGACTTGTCCGAATGGAACGAAGCGCTAGCGTCGCCTAAGGATGTGGGCATATCGGCAAAATTTCGACTTATACAGCTTAAAATCCTGCATAGGGTGTATTATACGAGGAAGATGCTTCACACAATACAGAGGGCGCAACATCCATATTGTCTTCGCGGTTGTGGAGAGGAGGGGACACTGTTTCACACTATCTGGGAATGTCCACGCATTCGGGAGTTCTGGAAACAAACCATGCGTACAATATCACAAACACTGGGGGTATCCCTGGTTCCTGAACCACGGAAATGCTTATTAAACATATGGGAGCCCAACGACGTTTCCAGACACGGCCAACAGTGGTCCATGATAGGTATGATAATAGCAAAACGCGACATAGCACAAAAATGGGGAGCGGTAGATACCCCAACACTAACACAATGGTGCTCAAATATGGATAGGGTCATGATAATAAAGAGGACAGTATACACCAATAGAGCGTGCCCACGCAAATGGAATAAGATATGGACCCCGTGGAACATCTTCAGAGGGGAAATATGTGAACCTCTGGAGGAAGAAGACAAATTGACATCAGATGAGGAGGGTGAGGATGACTAGGGGGAGAGATAATGGGGGAGAGGGCCGGGACCCAAGGACATAACCAGATACATGAGTGGGAAGGGGATAGGAGGGTGAGTGGATCAATTTGTAACAATTGATCGCCATATAGAGTCACCCTACCGTGAGGGGAAACGGTAACAGCAAACTAAGTGGTCGTAGATCTGCTCACACAAAAGAGACGCTTGGCGAATACAAGCCGGATTAGGAGTTGTACACCTGTTACTTGTAGAATTAATGACCGAATGTGGTAACTTCATGTTAATATTGTTTAATGTTGTTAAATAAAAATTAGACCTACACCAATCCGCATTCTGAACGCGAACCAGCTACACACATAAATGTATAACGCCGCCGCACCTCCGGGATGGCGGCACATGGGCTGTGTGAACCAGAAAATACTACGTACATGAGAAAATGTGGCGGTCGGCCCCAGAGGTTGTAGGCCAGAAGCTGTGTACTTTTTGCAAATGGTAAATAAAGGTATTTAAAAAAAAAAAAGAATTAAAAACCACTTACCTTGTCCGCTGCGTCCCCGGGGCTCCCTCTTGTAATCACGCCGCCGTCTCGGATACTAATGTGCATGCGCGGCCGCCTGCGCATGCGCATTTCTCGCGTGAAGGAATGACAAACAGGATTATGTATGGAGGAGCCACTACGAAAGATTGAGCATATCGTAATCTCAAAGTGAAACTGAGGAACAGGGGGCTGGGTTTATAATAAACAGTGCCCGAGTCGGTCACTGTTACGCGGACCCCAGAAACAAGGGAACACACCCGGCGTCCCCGTTAAAACTACTCTTTCAGCCTCACGCTCCTGCGGAGAGCCGAGGACTGGGAGGAACGAAGGTTTACCAGAACGGTGAGGTCTTCAACTAAGTAAGTCTTAGACACACGCCGATACGACTCGGGGCCCCAGCACCTAGAGACCCTTACGGGTGATTGTGCGCTTTACAAATGTGGATTATTATAGGGACTTCCCACCTATAATTCCCCACACACTTTAGGGGAATCTGATACTTGCCCTGAAGAAAGTCCTGGACCTTTACGGCCCTTGTTGGACTGAAACATGTTGGCACTTACACTAAGGTCTTAGGACCATTAAAATCCAAAAAGACCAGTTTTTTTAATAATTTTTCAATAACCTGATCTGACCCAAAAATAAAGGGAAACCGGGGATCAGATTTAGGTTTTTTATATTTAAGCCCCCTATCTTCATCTTACTAAGAGCTACCCAACACTGTGGTTGAGCCCACCTCGACTTCTAGGGGTCGGGGTGACCCGATGATGAAGCATGACACCACTATGGTGTGTGAGGGTACCTAAAAAGAACTAGTTGTTTTCCCCTTACTCAGCAGGGACATGATTAGCATGATCCCTTTTCCCTAAGTGGCTAGGTGCTTATTCCATACCACATTAGCCTTTTATTTATTTTCATAAAACGCCGTATGTATGAACACATTTTCCCATAGACACAGAATGGGTAAAACCCTTTGATACATATAGCCCACTATTCGAGAACTGGTCTTGAAAAAAGAGTGTAATTGGAGTATTTGTTGTGATTTAGGACTGCCACTAGAGTCAGTGGTAACACCACAGGCTTAAATTAAGAACTGGGCGCTTGATGATTAATTAGTCTAACAATGCCACAAATGTAGTCAAGACAAAGTCCCCAACTGTTGACAATTAGAACCACATGGGGCACACTGCAAACACAATTTTTAGCACAGCATCTGTGATGGAAGAATATTCTTTGGCTGTGACTGCTGGATTAGTCCATTTAAGCACAATAAATTACAGTTGAAGAACTGAGAAAAACCCTTGCCACTAATATTAATATGGCAAGATTACCTCTACACATGTTACCCAATATCTGCAAAAGCGGGTATGATGCCCTGTGATTATTAGAAGACCGCATCCCTTTCCATTACCTTTGTACATCGTAACTTTGTTCTTCAGAGTAACAGTAGCTGCAATTTTAAAATAAATAGGCATGATGCTAAGTAATGTCAGGGGGAAAACGCCATGGTCCCTGGAATCACTGTTTGCTAACTCTGATGCCCACAGTCCACATTCCCCAATGAGGAGCAGCCCCTCACTGACAACTTCAACTTTGCAAATAGATTCCAGATTCTTTGATCTCTTTGGTCTTAAACTATCAATGGTTTGAGACCGCAATATCATATCATTGATACATGTCCTTGTGGTTTGCAAGTAATTGGGGGGACCATTATTTTCACACCCCATCATCTCTGCAAACTGGTAGACTGGTAGGAGGAGAAATTGGAATATTGTGATTTGCAAATTCATTTGAGTATCACAATTACCCTTTGGTATATTGCAACTAAGGGCTTAGCACCTGTAAAGCCTACGATGGTGTACACTCGAGGCTTTGCAAGTTCAAACCCAAATTCAAATGGTCACTTTCCTGTGGATCAGTCCAAGGGGAATTTTCACAATTTCAGTTCATGTTTATGAACAATAAAATCATATATAACACACATGCATACAATTATCAGCTACAAAGGTTGTAAATGTTTAATATGAAATACACACATTCTCACATTCAATCAGCACTCCTAGCATTATCACAAGGCAAATGTATTAGATACCCTTCTTCCATAATTCAATGTATGTATATCGTCGACATCCTCTTAGGTCCAATATCCAATAAGAATCCAGCTATTTTTCAACGTAACAGGATCCAGGTTGCAGACTCTTATGACCCCATGTGATCAGAGAGGATCTCCTTCAGAATTGTACAACTTAAACTAATTTGCCAAATGCATGCTGCACATTTTTCTAAGCTGAGTAAATGCCCACATATTACTAATTTAAAACTCATCTTCATTGCAGTGGACGATTGCCACTTCTGTAAAAATGTGTGCTCTGTACTGTGCATAAATGCGGCAACCAACCATGTGTAACGTCCATGTGTAATGGTCTGAAGTGCAGCAGGGTTAGGATCCCACTAATAAAGTCACATATTAGAGAAATAAATAAATGAATACATAGCCATACAGTGATATACTTAAAATAATACATAGGAGCCTGAAATCCCTGTACAAAAGACCGTCTCTAATTTCCTTATTAAGGGGACTTGGGGAGCACATGGTTGCTCAACTGTAATAACTTGTTACACAGCGAGTTCTGACATCACTATGCCTGCTGACAGAGCCAGCAGCCCAGTTGAAAGGTAGGTCACAAAGCATAATTAAAGCTTCAGTTTAAAACAGTAAGAAGTAGAAAGGAGATATTTATAGCAACATGCTTATTTTTTCCACTCTTTAGGTAATTAAAGGAAAAACAGAATCTCTCTGCATGTTTCTACACAATCTAGGCTGTAGCATATTCTTTTAAATCTGACTTGTATTAAACTGTTTCTAATTTCTTTTTGTAGCAAATCAGGTAACTGCTTTTTATGTATTTCATTATGTCCTATAGAGTCGTTTTATTCTTAATTTTTTACAAACATACTATCTCTTTTATATGAAAGAGCACCACACCAAGAATTCAATGATTTGTCTAAAGGGTTATGGTGTGACTATTTTATATGAAAAAAAGTACTCCCTTCGTGCATTATAAGGATATTGCAAGCCAATTCGGAGTTCCATGGTTTTATAAAGGAACTCAGACTTCGGCCTCATTCCTCTAGAGTGCCACAAAACATTTCAGTGATTTGCAAAAAAATATTTATGTATGACAGGGGGTACTTTATCCCATATATTAATGACTGTTTGAAGCTGGCATAGCCGTACTTTACCAAGATGGCACCAACTTCATCCTCTTCACAAAGCAGGAGAAGTTTAATAAAAGCAATGGGCGAAAAGTCACACTGACAATTGTTTTGTGGGAGAATACTCACACAAAAATCTTTTTTATAGGCGATGTGCAGTATTTCACCTTCACCAGAGGAGTGATTTCACACACCTGGCTGAAAATGTTTATGAGTAAGGCGCATCCAGGAGGGGGGGTTGTGGATCTGGTAACATAATGTTGTTGAACCAGATAAACGGGGCTTGACATCGCTTCTGGGCTAAAGCTCTACTCTCCACACAGCAGATTTGGAGCCCTTTGTGAAAATATATGTATATGTATTCAGCTTTGACTCCAAACATGCACAGATTCAACAATTGATGTAATCTACCCAGAGAGTGTGCATATAATTTACCATTTCACTACTCACACTCACAGAAGTCTTTACTTCAGGAGGTAGAGCGCATGGACAAAAGTCAGACAACCTCACTTGTACTAAAAAAATGTTTTAATTCCATTTTCTGCCCCACCGCCTCACCTGTACATAATTGTATGCTATAAGAGTGCAGTTACCAAAGGTAGTTAATGACACAAACACACACTGAGGAGGCAGGGACATGCATGGTCTTGAAGAGGAAAAGTACAATTTACTGTAATGAACATCTCCACGTAATTAACGCAACGAACAGGAGACTAAGTAACAATGATATTTACTAAAAAAAAAAAAAATGGGACGGGACTCTACACCAAGAAGGCACCTGGAGACTGATTGAGCCAAAGTCAGTTAAAGATGAGTCCCCAACTACACTTGTATGTAGCCAAATTAACCTATTTGGTTCACTCAGGGAGCAGAGATGTAAATTAGGGCTGGGTGTAATGCTAATTATGCCGGCGTTAAGATGATTAATTTAAGTAATTCTTTGTTACTCTTTGAAGCAAAATTACCGTTAATAACGCCATTACGCCAACTCGCATATTTAAGAGTAATTTGGGCGAAACCAATCATACCAGAAGGTCACATTTAGCGAATGGGTGCAGACACATGTGCTCATTATTTGTGATCTGCGTCATTTAGTGCTACTTCTTAACGCAAAATGCTTTCTAGTGCCCATTTTGGACGAAAGGGAGGCATTTTGCAATATGAAAATAGCACTTAATGCCGGGAGAAAGTTAGGTGAAAATCCTACCCATAAGAGTACATTCATGTTCTGTTGCATTTAGTACTATTTCTTAGTGCAAAATGCATTCTTGCACCCATTTTGGTTGCAAGGGGGCATTTTTGCCTTATGAAATAGTGCTAAAAAAGAATTACTCATCTCGCATAATTATGCGGACTCTTGAGGAATTTTTAAATAATTCTGCTTGATTATGTTGAGTTACACCCACCCCTGCAGATTTCTTTCTGGACACTCTCAAGGACTCACTCTGAAAGTCTGACAAAATTGCTAAAAAATATTCCATTAGCGTGATTGGAGCAATGGAGCCCCAAAGTTCCACATAAAGCAATCAACTGAGACACACATTCGCAGAGTTTTATGAACACCTACAGAGTACAGCCCTTTTTATAGAGCAGTCAGATCTTGAAAACAAGAACACTACAATGAAGAAGAAAGCAAGAGAAAACCACACATGGTAAATCACTCTTAACATATTAAACAACGTTGTCCAGAGAGTATTTCAAAATTACAATAGAACTATGTGTAGTGTCCACCGATGTCCCCACAAGTAAGACACGCCACTCTGGTATGTTGTATGGTTATCTTTATTTGATTCTTCTACAGCATGGCATCTGCACGTCCTTCCTCTGTCCCCGCTCCCCGTGATCTGCCCTCTGCCCTCATAATCGGATGTGGTGTCCGGTGTCCTGTCCCTAGTGCCATTTGACCCCGTGGGTCCTAGTGCCCAGCTGTCTGGTCACGACATCATGGGACATTGGCTCAAAATACAAACCATAAGTTTGACAATTTCCCTGCTTACAGAGAGACACATCCTGTGTAATATACATCTTTTCTTGTTCATACTATCATCTGTCCTGGCCATGATGCATCGCTCTATTGCATTGTATTGTTCTATTATATATCTTTTTCTGTCAACCGAAGTTGTAGTTTCAAACATACAACATTTTCGTCACCTGTCTATGTACTGTCTCCAGCCTGCCATTATCCTTCCAGGGATAATTTATACAGTGTCATCAGAAACTTCTGGTTGAAAATGTACCTACATGCTCTAACTTTCCTCTTTTGCATCCCTAAGGTCCTCACAGGAGGCACTATAATCTGTAAATCTTTGATCTTGTATCTATCTGAAAATATCTTCAGCTCTTTGATTCACTTATGAAATCTATTCACTGTCGATGAGTGTCGGCTAATCGCTCGACATCGGCCAACTGTTAGCAAATTGCACCGTTTGTAAAAGTCACTACCAAGAGACGTGTTCCTTTTGCTGCTTCTAGTTTAAAACCCTGGGGTTAACCAGGCAAGTGTCCACTTCAGCACAACTAATATTAATGTCAAACAGAAGACAAAAAGAAGGGTCTGGGTTTTTCAATGGACACAGCCTCATTTCAACATCCCCACTAAAGGTGTCATGAAGGGCACTGCATTTCTCACTGAACATGATTTGATCTGCTAATCCCAGTAGACTAAATCAGCAACATTGATTACGCTGTAATAAGTGACTCAAGCTTGCACTATCCTGACAATAGACAATCAGAGTATAGAGAGTTCAGATCCTGCGCTGGTCAAGAAATCAAGAATACCTAAGCATTTTATTCTTAAAATATTAAATTAAAAAGAACTGGGCCATTATAACTTTTTATAATGGGCTGTAAAAAATGAAATACCTAAAAATAAAGTCCCCGCCCGATTCACAAAAGTAATCTGAGACAATATCCTAACTTTACGACTTTCGGTATTCACAAAAGGCATTTAGGAGTAGTAAAGTTAGGATTCCTAACTTTACTACTCCTAAATGCCTTTTGTGAATACCAAAAGTTGTGAATACCGAAAGTCGTAAAGTTAGAATTTTTCTCAGTTTGGGAGTAGTAAAGTTAGGAATCCTAAATTTAGTACTCCTAAATGCCTTCTGAGAACACCGAAAGTCGTAAAGTTAGGATCTTTCACATTTTAGGAGTAGTAAAGTTAGGAATCCTAACTTTACTAATCCTGAATGCCATCTGTGAATACTGAGAGTTGTAAAGTTAGGATTATTTTCATTTTAGGAGTAGTAAAGATAGGAATCCTAACTTTACTACTCCTAAGTGCCTTCTGTGAAGACCAAGGGGCATATGTAGGTAGGCGTTAGCGATTCGCAAATGCCGGAATTCACAGAATTCCGGCGTTTGCGAATCGCAAACGGCGATTTGGTATGTAGGTGCCAAATCGCAAAATAAGGAATCGCAAAAATTGCAATTCCTTATTTTGCTCAAGCATTTAAGGAATCGCAATTTTGCGATTCCTTAAATGCTATGTAGGGGTGGCTTTAAAATAGCGATTTGGGCTTAAGGAATCCCAAAATACCACCTACTCCAAGTAGATGGTATTTTGCAATTTCCTTTCAAAATAATTTTTTTTTAAAAATTCAAAGTGCCATGTGGCGCACAGACATGCCCTTAGGGCATGTCTGTGCGCCACATGTACTTACAGGCACATTCCAGGGGTGCAACAGGTGTCCTTTGGACACCCTGGCACCCTTTGAATTGCGATTCGCAAATTGCGATTTTCTCATAGAAAATCGCAATTTGAGAATGTATCCTCATTCATTCCTATTGGCCTCTTGGCCCATAGGAATGAATGGGACACTCATTCCTTAATTGCGATTCGCAATTTCCTAATCGCAATTAGAGAATTTTTGAGATTCGCTAAAAAAATTGCAAATTTTTACCTACTTTCCATTTTGCAATTCTCAAATAGCGATTCCTTAAAAATCGCTATTTGAGAATCGCAAAATGTGAATTACCTACATATGCCCCCAAGAGTCGTAAAGTTAGGATTTTTCTCATTTTAAGAGTAGTAAAGTTAGGAATCCTAACTTTACTACTCCTAAATGCCTTCTGTGAATACCGAGAGTCGTAAAGTTAGGATTTTTCTCAGTTTAGGGGTAGTAAAGTTAGGAATCCTAACTTTACTACTCTTAAATGGCTTCTGTGAATACCAAAAGTCATAAAGTTAGGATTTTGTCTCAGATTACTTTTGTTAATCGGGCCCACAGTATTAATAACATTGGATCAGAAAAAAATCATATCTTTTTAAATGTTTATTGTAAAACAATACTCCAAGTAGGGCAAATGCTAATCCCAGAACATCAGATTAAGCATCTATGCAACACTGCACAGACTTGTGAGATCTGACATTGTGGATTCCTGCTGTTGGTGATCTCACTCAAACTGATCAATTTTATTCAAGATGACCAAATTTTAAATTGTAAATAGTAGCGAGCCTTTAATACAGAATTAGGATTATATCAGGGATAGAGGTCTTTAGTGACAAGAACAACCGACATTGAATAAGGACTTTACTGTAATTTACCAACATCCTAAAACACATATTAATCTCTAATATGAAATCAGGATCTCTCTATAGCTTATTATTTAGAATAAACCTGCTTTAAAAAAATTATTAAACTGTAGTGAGGGCTGAGCCTTGTTATTCATACTGCTATGTTAGCATGGGTTTATTAGAAGTTTTTTTTTTAATTATTTTATTTTTATTGATTACCTGGTAAAACCATTAGGAATAATATACAATTACAATATCAATAGAACCACTATACATATATCACATAGTTAAAAAAGTTAAAGTTAAAAAAACGAGACAGATATAAATATAGATCATAAGCCACTGGATTCATAAACATACAGAGTCAGACAGTTCATCTCAATCAGAGGTAAAAACCATAATATCAAGTAAGACCTCCTGCAATTCCCATTCATATTATAAGCAAGATTCTCTCCAAATTTTTAAAGGGCCCATAAGTTTTTCCCTAGTTCTCTCATTCTCCTACCTCTTCCCTTATATAGGGCTGTCTCGATATTATGGACCCCTAGCAGGCAAGAGAGCCACATCTGAAAGGAGGGAGCCGCAATATCCTTCCAGCCTGCTGCCAACATAATCCGGAAGATAGCCACGGATATAAACAAAAACCCTTCTTCCTCTTTATTTAGATTTAGTTTACTATCATGCCCTAGAATTATTAGGGTAGGGGATAAGATGATCTTAATACCTAGCAGCGCCACCCAACATTTCTAGATATTAATAAGAATCTCTGATAGTTTGTCACAGTGGTAGAACATATGAGCAAGATCAGCTGGCCCCTCCGAGCATCTAGGACACTTGTTGTCTTCCCTCCTACCCCACCCAAATAACTTAGCCAGGGTATAATAAAGATTGAATACTGTCTTATAATGTTGGGCTCTCAAATTTGTAGAGCGGAACCATTTCCCAGATAATTCGAGGTTCTTATCTAAATCAACATCAGGATCCCCTAATTTCACGATCCATGCTGTTTCCATTTTATTCACGTCATCCTGGAGAGTTGAAATTAGCACTTTGTAAATTGGGTTAATTTTGACACCCCCACACAACACATAATCCACCTCCTTGTTTTTATCCCCTACAGACCTGGGTAATCTAAACCTTAATAGTGTTTGATGTATCTGCAGGAATTTAAAACCTTGCGATTCGGGGATTCGATATTTTCTCTGAATACCATTAAAAGTCATCAACATGTTCCCACCAAACAAATCTCCCAATCTTCTGATTCCATGACCCTCCCACATTCTCCAAAGTTTTCCACACTAAGATAAGGAAACAGGCTTCAATATTCCAAAGTAAGGTGTAACGATTAATTTTCGGAATTCCCAGATGCCTCTGAATGGATTTCCACACCTTCCAAAATCTTGTATAGTTTTTTATTATGATAACTTTTGTCCGTTTTACGAAGCAAAACACCAGTGGTTTCTTTACCTAGCAGGAGCTCAAAAATAGATGGGGGGTATTTTAACCCTAGAGAGGAGCCAGATCTATTTGATGCGCCTTCTAAAAATATTGCCATCTGGCTAAAAAGACAGCTCAACATGTAAAATCTTATATTAGGAGCCGCTAAACCCCCCATTGTCTAATGGGAGTGAGAGATACTTCATAGAGCGTCTAATTTTCCCATATTGCCAGATAAAGTTGGCAAAGGCTGAATCTATATGTTTTAACATTTCCTCCGCGACCACCAAAGGGATAGTATGAAAAAGGTACAGTATCTTGGGAAACATGGACATTTTAATAACAGTAACTCTACCTATTATATATAGGTGTCAACAATCAATTTTTTTCAACTCTGCAGTAATTGTCTTAAGGGCAGGCGCAAAGTTTTCCTCGACAATTAAGTCTACTTTGGAGTTAATCCTAACCCCCAGATATACTGCTGATTCCAGATATCTATCATCCCTCTTTAGAATATTATTTGAACAAATTCTCTGGGTTTTTGATTCATTAAGATGGTATCCTGAATATTGTCCAAATTCCCCAGTAATCCCTTAAAGGGCCGCCATAGCCTGCTCCGGGTCTGGCATTATTATAGCCAGGTCATCTGCATACGCCAGTAATTTAGTTTCATAACCATTGCCCACAACAGGATTGATATTCTCACAGTCTAGGATCTTTCTAACCAGAGGATCAATGTATAGTGCAAATAGAATTGGTGAGCAGGGGCACACCTGTCGGGTCCCTTGCGATATGTTGATTTCCTCACAGCTATCACTCATTAGTTGGACTTTTGCTACTGGCTCGACATACATGTGTTTGATAGCCCCCGAGACATTAGGGCCAAACCCCCTCTGCTCCAATCTCCCCCATAAATAGCTCCAGGTGACGCAGTCGAATGCCTTTTCTGCATTCAGAAGGATCGTGGCGATCCGACCCCCCATAGCAGCCTGAGCATCGAATAGTGTGATCGCCCACCTGATGTGATCTGCGGTGTCATGGCCCGGTACAAACCTGTGCTGCCATGGTGAGACTAGACCACCAAATACCCTCCCAGCCTCTTGGTCAAGACCTTCGCATAAACTTTGGTGTCAGCATTTATGAAGGATATTGGGTGATAGGAGCCTGGATCTTCCTTGTCCTTACCGTTCTTATGAAAAACAACGATATTGGTGCCTTTCCAAGAGACAGGAACAACTCCAGAGCACATTACACCATTAAATAAATCCAGCATGAATGGAGCCAGCACATCCTGCAGGCACTTATATCCCTCAATGGGGATATTATCAGGCCCTATAGCCTTCCCCGCCGCCAGATCTTGCAAAGCGTCTTCCACCTCACTTATCATCATGTTGGCCTCGAGCATTAATTTGTCCTGATCTGATATCTCATGACCTAAATTACCCTGCTCCAGACCTGCCCGTCCAACGGGTGTTGCCCTATCCTCCTCACCATACAGATGTTGATAGAAGTTTTTAAACACCCTACGGATATCTACTGGCTCTACAAACTCCTGATCTCCTTCACAGATTTTTTAAATAACATTCCTACTGCTTTGCTGCTTGATTTTCAATGCCAGAAGCTTCCCCGCCTGTTTACCCGTTTCGTACATTTCAGCCCTGTGCACCTGATATTCATCAGCATTTTTCTGTACTATCCATTTGTTAAGATCAGCCTTAATGGACACAATTTTTTGAAGGTTTTGATCTGAATCCTTTCCCGCTATAGTATCACTTAGATGCAAGGCCTCTGTCTTCATGAGTAGCCCAACCAAATCCTCGTGTTCTTTCTGGTCTGCTTTCCTCTGCATAGCAGAGAAACTAAACGTCTCACCCGTTAAATCTGATTTAAATGTATCCCAGACGCAATTGCGGGAGGCACTAAATCTATTAGCATCGAAAAACTCTTCAGCCCACTTTCTTAAGTGGTCTCTAAATTTAGGATTAGCCAGAAGTCTCCTCTCAAATATCCATCTGGAACCAACCTTCGGGGTGTTTTCTACTTCGTAAAATAAAACCGAAGCTTTTTAATCCCCAACCTAGACAATTCTGATGATGAGATAAAAAAAAGTCTAATTTAGTATATTTCTTGTGCGGGTGTGAGAAATATGTAAACCCTAGGTCATGTTGCTCTTTATGCCCCCAAACATCAATTAGACTATATGAACCAACCAAAGAGCACACAGCTTTATAGACCCTGGGTTTACTTCCCTTATAGCTACTGGTCCCATCCCTATCACTAAAATCTGCAGCGATATTAAAGTCCCCGCAACAGATAATGGGAGATTTCCAATTCGCTAGTTCTATTTCTAACTTGTCGAACAGCTCCGGGTCATCCTTGTTGGATCCATAAATTACACTCAACGTGGGCCCTATCTTAAGTTCAACGATTTCCCAACGCCCCAAAGGATCTACTAGGGAGCGGCCAATGCCTCCCAAACATGGTTTCCCCAGGATTGCCCCCCCTCTTATAGTAGATGTCTGGGAGGAGCATGCCAACAAATCAAAACCTTTGATATTTAATAGGTGTTTTTTTCCCCACTGTGGGTGGGTCTCCTGTAGGCAGATTATATATAGAGGATTTTCTCGTGCAAAATACCCCAATCTTTGCCTCTTGGACCAATCATTCAGACCTCCTACATTAACGGAGCATATCTGAAGCCTTCTCATTGCTTCTTGTTATAGAACTGCCAAACAACTGTCTCCTTTCAAAACAATATGATAGTACCACATAAAGCATAGTGGTCAACATATATAAACCATAATACCAGGTAATCTGTTTCCTCCCCTTAAGAGAGCTTTCCAACCACCCTCCAACCCTCCCACCACTCGACCCCCAGACACCCTTGTTAACATTGAACACCCTTCCACCCTTCCACCCCTCTAGGACACTCAGACAATAGTCTGTGCATGTGATGAAGCTGTGGGAGTGGGCAGTGGTTCCCTCAGCATGTATATCTAATCCTATCATAGCCCTTAAATCATCAAAAGAAAGAAAAACATTATCAAACCTAACCCAAAGTTAACACCCCTCACAAATCACTCCTGATTGCGGTTCCCAATCCCCCCAAACACCCACCCCCCACCCCCCACTCCAACCCTCGACTGTAATATTCAGACATAATACCAGTCATAATACTGTGTGTCTTTCAACCAATAATGACAGACATGTGGATATCTATTCAGGAGCTTTATTGTGCACGTCTTATCTTGTCCCTGTCCCTATTCTATCTAACCCCATCCTGTCTATTCTCCTCCTCTTCCCTTCCACCCCAGCTAGCTCCGCCCACCCAGCTACTAGACTGCTAACCATATAACATCTCCCCCTTTCTTAACAAAATAACAGAACAGTGTGCTAGTCCATTTCTTCAATGAGTCTCTTTGGTGGCTGGATATCTCGACGGGGTCGCATAGACATAGCTCCAGTATCAGCACCAATCAGGGGTTCACTTGGCTGACCCCTACTCTCTCGGTCACCTTGGTCACACTCTTCCGGAGTGAGCATGTCAGTCACACCCGTCAAAGGTCCTTTTCATGTCCTTTCCTAGCGCTGGGATGCTCACGGGTTACTACGTGCTCTACAAAAACCTTAAATAAAATAAATAAATCATGTTTCGAGAACATTTCTTGAAATGCAATATGTTTCTGGTAACTCGCCGTTGCTCAGATTCAGCAGTTAGCATGGTGCCCTTCTGTTGGGTAACCAGCAAAGGTTCATCTCGGAATCGATAGTCAGTCTTCCTTTGTTGATCCTGCTTGACGAAAACATAATCTCCTTCGTGCAAGGACGGTGACCTCGCTCTCCTTTTGGCATCAGCATATGATTTCATTTTGTCCTTGTTGCGCTTATCAGTCACCATCATCTCTTGATGGATGTGGATTGGTGATACAGCTTGTAAGGCCCCTTCCCAGGTTGGGATGCGATTTCTCATAGGACTCCCTAGCATAAGTGTCGCAGGGCACTTTCCAGTGGTCGAATGAGGGGTTGTCCTATATGCTCTGAGAACCTCGTTGAGGGCCACTTGCAGGTCCTTCTTGTCAGCTGTGGCTTGTTGAAATGTCTTTTTGATCGTGGCCATAAACCTTTCAATAGTGCCATTCGCTTGTGGCCACAGGGGTGTAATTTTTCTATGATTGAAGTCCAGGTGCTTTGCGAACGCACTAAACTCATGCCCATTGAAGGGAGGTCCATTGTCTGTTTTCACCTCTCTGGGGACGCCCCATGTTGCGAACACTTCATCCAGCACCTTCAGAGTGCTGGCGGGGCTTGTGGATTGCACGAATTGCGCGATGAGATTTCGCGAGTATTCGTCGATTATGGCTAACACGTATTTGCCAGAAGATAATGGTCCATAAAAACCCATGGTGAGCTCTTGCCATACTCCATTTGGTAGAGTGGTCATTTGCAGTGGGGCCGGTGGGTCACCTTTGTTGGTCAGCAGGCACAGATGGCAATCTTTCAAGGTGGACTCTACCATTTGATCAAGGGCGGGAAACCACACGCGTTCCCTGAGAGCTATCTTTGTTGATACTACTCCTCGATGCCCTTCGTGTGCAAGGTCGATGACACCTTGCCGCAGTTGACTGGGGACCACGATCCGCTGACCTCGTAGTATTATTCCATCTGTGGTGGCAGACAGTTCGTCACAGACGTGTCGGAATGTTTGCATCTCCTGCTTGACAGCCGGGTCATTGTCTTCTTCTTGAGGATCATGTCTCCACCGGTTGGTTTGAATTCTGCGGAGTACTTTCTGCAGGATAGCATCTTGCATTGTGACTTCTCGGATGACTTCCATGGGAATGGCCGGTGGCAACGCTTGGTCGGCCACGAAGTGGATGTATTCCTCGGCGATGGAAGGGTTGGAGTCTGATGATGCATGAGGATGACGGGACATATAGTCAGCCGGGTTCTCTGCCTTCCCGGGTTTGTGAACAATGGTAAAAGTATATTCCTGGAGTCTCAGGCCCCACCTCTTGCTTCTCAGGGGCATTTTGGATCTGGGGTTGCGGTAGATGGTAACTAGCGCCTAATGATCGGTGATCAAAGTAAGTGCTTGCCATAGATGAAAACATGACAATGTTCACATGCCCAGACCACCGCAAGACTCTCCTTCTCAGGTTGCGAGTATGCCCTTTCGGGATCGGACAAACTGCGTCTGGCATAGGCAACGATGCGCCTCTGGTCAGAGTCATTATCAAATTGGCTAAGATAGCCCCCAGCCCTACAGGGCTAGCATCTACAGTGATTTCAGTCTTCCGTTTAGGATTGAAGTACGAGAGGTTGTCGGCAGACTCCATTGCACATTTGATCTCCCTGAACGCCTGTTCACACTGGGGCGTCCAGTCAAATGGTTAGCCTTGTTTGGTGAGGATGCGAAGAGGATGGCTGATGGTCGCATAGTCTCTGATGTAACGAGCACAGTAGCTGGCCATCCCTAAGAACGATCTCAGTTTGCTGACATCCTGAGGACTCTTGGTGTTGTTCAGGGTCGCTATCTTATCTGGATCGGGTTTCATCCCTGCACCCGAGAAGATGTGGCCAAAGAATTTCAAAGTGGACTGGTGGAACTTACACTTGTCTTTGTTTAATGTCAGGTTCGCATCTAGCAGGGCGTGGCAGACACGATCAAGTGGTATGTCATGTTCACGGACATCCGAGCTGTACACAAGGATGTCATCGCTGTAATTTAGAGTGTTTGGGATATGTTGGATGATTTGCCGGATCGCCTCCTGAAAGATTTCTGCCGCTGATGAGACACCAAAGCTCAATCTCTTGTATCTGAAGAGTCCTAAATGGGTTGCAAATGTTGTGATGTAACGGGACTTAACATCCAATTCGAGCTGGTGATAGCCTTTGTTTAAATCCAGCTTCGAGAACACCCTCGCCCGTTCAAAGCAGAGATCATGTCGCTCAGATGTGGCCCAGGATGTCGTTCTCTCTCAATCGCGGTGTTGGGCAATCGCACGTCGACACACAGCCTCAATTTGTTGGTGGTGCCTTTCTTGGGCACAATGACAACTGGCGATACCCATGGCGTCGGACCATCCGTCCGTTCGATGATGTCTGCTGATAGAAGGTCATGAAGTTCATCCTCGACGGCTTTCTGGAGATGGAATGGTACACATCGAGGGTGCTGTGCTACAGGCCTGATCTGTTCATTGATGTGTAGATGTATTTGACAGTCCTTCATCTTTCCTAGCCCTTGGAACAGCCTGGGAAATTTGCTGATAATGTCCTGGTCGTCATTGACCTTGAATAGGATCTTAACTAGGCGGAGATGCTCCGCAGTTGGCAGGCTGAGTAGACAGTCAGCCTCCGGGCCCTTGATGACGTGTATTATTGCCTGTATGGTGATGGCGTCGTGTTGGAGTGTGGTTGGGAATTTTCCCAAGCATTGAAGTGGTCTCTTGGACATCCAAGTGAAAACTCGGACTAGTGCATACGTCAGTGGAGGCTTAGGGCTCATCCTTTCATATTCTGTGACCGGGATATAGCTCAGTGAAGCCCCACTGTTTAGCCCGAATTTGGTGTCATGATTCCCTACTTTTATGTCCAAGCGTGGATATTTTTTGAGTTGGTCAGGGTCCGCAATCATATTCATGTATTCAACTGTGTATGCAGAGTCTCTGAATGATGATCTAGAGTCCCAGGATGGTGATCTTCGCTCCTACCGGGATCTTCATGACTCTCGGCTCGAGTGTGATGAGCCTGAGGATAATGTGGTCTTTCCTTGAACGGCCCTTATGTGGTGTTTTCTGGTGTCAGAGCGAGACGACCTCGTCGGTTCACTTCGCCTCTCTTTGTGATAGTCCCCGCACATTGCTTCGAAGTGGTTCGTCCGCCCACATTTCCTACATCTCTGACCCATGGCAGGACAGGCATCCACATGAGGGTAGTCATTTCCACACCTGTAGCATTTTTTTGTCCTTTCTGGTCTCCTTTCTCTCCGCCCAGGTTCTCGCCTTTTATGCTCTGGGTATCTGTGATAGGATGACGGTTGTGATCTCCACTGCTTATCTTTCGAGCTTCTTCGACTGCTGCCTTTAGCTTGGACGCGACGCACTTGTTCATGGCTCACGTTGGGCCCTGTTTCAATGTTGGTGGCGTGTTCCTCGGCCTGATCATATACACGCATCATTTCTTCAATTTCGTCTAGGTCATGAGGTTTTCTCAGCAGCCGCCTCCTGAGAGTTTCTGAGTGACACCCATCTATGATTTGCGATTTTATGGCAGCATCTGTTGAAAAGGTGTCGAATTCACAATGTCTGGATAGCCGTCGCAGTCGGGTGATGAATGAGCTCATCGCCTCGTCCTTTCCTTGGCGTGCTTGGTGAAAAGCATGACGTTCGTAGTCCACGTTTCTCTTATGGAGAAATTTTCTGTTCAGTGCTTCACGTACTTTGTCGTAGGTTCCAGCATCTGCAGGGGGAAGATCTTTAATTATTTTGCTTATCTCTCGACCTGCCAGGTTACGGAGAGCAATTAATTTCTCTTTATCGACAGTCACTTTAGATCCCTCAATGTAGTCTTCGAAATCTTCAAGCCACTCTTGCCACTTGGGGCCCATGCCCCCTCCTGTGGTCAATGTTAGGGGTTTCGGGGCCCGCAGGTGCGACCCCCCTGCTACAATGGGCTTGACTTCATTTCGCTGTGGGGATACACCTGGGGTCACCATCTTGGGGACGCGTGCTTCCCGCCTTTTCTGCCTCTAGTCAACCTTTTGGAAGGTGCTTGGATAGGTTGATTGCGGTCGTTTCTCTTTCACCGCTAAATTAGCTTTGCTCGTGCTTGTTTCTTTTTTATCACTCGTGTCTTCTCACACTTGTTATGCGTGTCTTTGTGGCTCGTGGGTGTCTTTTCACTAGCAAAAGGCCATGCCTGACTTCAAGATGGCCGCCCCACAATGACCAATGGGTCTGTCCTCAAAGCTGCCTGACTTCAAGATGGCCGCCGTTGCTAGCTGCACACAATGCTTTCTCTCTCTCACTCGGCACCCCAGCTGGTTCACTGAGGACTCACCGGCAGGCGATTTCAGAAGGCTGTGTCCTTCAGGATTAGTTCTCCCTAACAGCTGCTACAGCCAGGTGAGGATGGGGTGGGCTCCCGCCTTGCTGCGCCAAGTCCCGCGTTCACTCGGGGACAACGTGCCGAGGCTCACGCATCGGGCGTGAGATTTCCGATGTCGGAGATTCTTCGAGCTCCGATTTTGCCGCGCTTAACAGCGCTTACCGCCGGACCTTCGGGGACAGCGTCCTCCACTCGGGGCAATTGCCTTCTACTTTGGGAGTGCTGGGCAGAGTCGGAGTGGGCTCCCGGCCTCTGCTCTTTCAGTATATGCTGGATTGCACGCATCCGGCGGGGCCGCGTTTTGGCGCAAATTGTTTCCTCCTATCGAGCGTTTCAGCGCTCATTGCTGCGGCTCCCTCTTCACTCCCTTGCAATCACGGGAGGGGCAGGGTCACCTGCTGCTGGCCTCTCTCTTCAGGCGGCAGCTCCACACAGCAGCGTTCTCTTCTTTTCGGCGCTGCACGGGACAGGGCACTCTCGTGGGGTTCTGTGGGCTGTGGTCATGCCCATCCCACCCTCGTCGCCAGTTGTAGTGTCTTTCAACCAATAATGAGACACGTGGATATCTATTCACGAGCTTTATTGTGCACATCTTATCTCGTCCCTGTCCCTATTCTATCTAACCCCATCCTGTCTACTCTGCTCCTCTTCCCTTCCACCCCAACTAGCTCCGCCCACCCAGCTACTAGACTGCTAACCATATAACAAACACTAATTTCTCATACCACTCAGCCCCCAACTCCTCCTGTTCAAAAAAAGTAAAAGTTTAAACACCATTTTTCCTTTTTGCCGCTTTTGCACACAACACTGCATATAACTGTTGTTGTAGTTAGGCTGCGTGAAATGCTTCACATGAGAATGGCTTGTTTTCAGCATTCCTAGACTGACTTGCATTGTGACTCTAGTCTGCACAGCGAGTGCTAAAAGCCTCCAAGGTTATCGTAACAAGGTAGCTGTTGTCCGGTCTGATCGGCTCACGTTCTAGCCAAAACATATATGCAGCTGCAAGCCAATGTGATTCTGGCACCTTTAATAATGCACTGTAAGCATGATTTCAAGCACTTGGAAGAAGCCTGTTTTTCCAGAGAGACAGAGAGCTTTTGCAGATCCTGATGTGATTCACACCTTCGGATCTTGGAGGTATGGGGTCCCCCAAATAAGCCTAAGAGACCTTCTATATTTTATAAAAACATAGTTCCTAGCTAGGGAGGGTGATTTACTAGGCGACATAGTACCTATTTTCACCATCATTGTAATATGATTTCTCCTTTTGTGTTTTATGGAATTGTAACAATGCTGATCATATTATTTCTAATCATATGTCTGCTTATGTTAGAAAAATACTGCATCTTAGAGCACGTCGTTAAAATAAATATTTTAACCTTTCCGTGTCTCTTTTTTACTCCTGTTGTGGACTGGTATGAGAGTATAACGAAAGAGTGTTCTTGATTTCCACCATTCCTGAGTATAACCTAAGTAGCATGTTCTGGCTTGTCTAATCATTTGTTCCTTTGCTATAGGTTGAAGAGCTAATGTGACACAGATGCTAGCTGGTTAGGGTTTCTAGGCACTGAGGTGAGTTTTTTGGTACACCACAATTCACTGAGGTCCTGGGTCTCTATGCACAGTTCTGTGTAGGAGCAGAATCCCTGCGACATGGCGCATCTACCATTGTAGTCTTATTGTGAGACTCTCGAGTAGTGCTTATATCAGTCCACGACCCCCTCACTATTGTTTCCGGTTGACAGTGGTGACGGATAAACCTACCTATAGTTAAATAGGTCTTTTCAAGCTTGATAATTTAAAAACGTTTCTATTGGATTACTACCCAGTTGTGCTATTTTCGTTGCATTGTTCTTTTTTCTTTCTGTGTCATAATGGCAGTTTTTGACATCCCACACCATAGTAGGATGGTGGTCCGTAATCATTTACAGGGCTATAATGTCACCTTGGAAGGCATGGCAGTCATTTTTGTTGTGAGTGCTGACGCGGATTACCCGTTTGAGCCCTTCTACTCATGGGTTATGTTTCCTGCGGTCAATGCAGATACCAATATGTTTCATACTTATAATATGTCTGTTTATGTTAGCAAAAATACTGCATCTTAGAGCACATCGTTAAAATAAATATTTTAACCTTTCTGTGTCTCTTTTTTACTCCTGTTGTGGACTGGTATGAGAGTATAACGAAAGAGTGTTCTTGATTTCCACCATTCTTGAGTATAACCTAAGTCACATGTTCTGGGTTGTCTAATCATTGGTTCCTTTGCTACAGGACGAAGAGATAATGTGACACTGATGCTAGCTGGTTAGGGTTTCTAGGCACCGAGGTGAGTTTTTTGGTATACAACAATTCACTGAGGTCCTGGGTCTCTGTGCACAGTTCTGTGTAGGAGCAGAATCCCTGTGACAAAACAAGCACATGTGGCCAAACCCCAGGTCGACTAATGCTACTCATTTGTTTTTCTGAGAAGTCAATGTTACGTCACACATAAACAAAACAAGATGCCCATACTGTGTTTTAAATACCTATTAGTTTTGAGATAAGCAACTCAAACATGCCACATCCCTACCTTACAGACCAGTTATACTTTCCCAAACTAATCATTTCCAATCAGCCTAATCTAATAGCCCAGATCTAATAGCCCTTACTAGCACTTATGAGTCCAATATAATAGCCATTACTAGTCCCTCTGTTGTTGCCCAAACTAGTACAAAGTAGCCTACTCGCACTCTCAAAAACTATCCCATACTAGCTCTAGTAGTTCAATTGAGCACTTGCTTCCACAGCATTAATGGTGAGCCTACTTGCAATCTTTATCCCAGAATAAGCACTTTCCTGGCTGCATTAGGCAATAGGTAGTCCCGCAACCTCCACTAAACGTCCTATACCAGTCACAAGATACAAACCCATTAACTCCCTCATGGGGCATTCGATTCAATGCTAGACATGCTAGCATTATTAGCACACAAAAAAGGAAGTCATACTAACCTCTAAATTGATGTTGAGAAGGACTGTATCTTTACGACCGATAAGCCACAACTTAAAATCACAGCAACACTGATCCTCTCTAGACTGGATTATTGGAACATAATCTACATGGACAAAGAAGGATATATAAAAATGTCAAAGGATATAAAATCATATGGCAAAACCTTGCCTCAACCTGGCATGACCATGTTAAACCAGTCCTTTAAGATCTTTACTGGCTCTTTGTCGACAAAAGAATAACATTCAAGGTTGTGTGAAAAGCCTTTGAATTATTTCTGGGAGAAAGCCCAAAGTGCTTGTGAACGTCCCTGATATACCCTGGGTTGTGACGTCAGATCCATCAATTTACATTTGTACATTTGATTCACCTTTCCAATAGAAGAGGAAAAAAATTATGGAAGGTATAAGAACACAGGATGCCGACCTAGAGAACTCGCTATACCATCAGCTGAAATAGGCACATCTTTGAAATAAACTTTGAAATCAAACATTTCAGAAAGGTGTTTTGATGATTTATTACTCATGGGTCTTTGTAAGGCGCAACTTTTGAATCCCTAAGGAGTCCCATGTTGTTTATTGACTTAGATATGGAAGGTTTTAGGCTCAAACACTACTGCAAGAAAAGCCAGGATTTTAAAACTTTCCAGAATTTTATCAACTGCAGCTGAGATCCAATCTCCAGTGATATTGAATTCCACAACTTCACCCCTCGTATTCTGAATACACTTCAGTCACATATCATATATTTGTAGAGAGGGACTGTTAAGTTGGTTTTATTACAAGATCTGAGATTTTGCACGCAAATTTATTTCTTGAATTTATCCAAGAAGAATTTGGGAGCTGTGTCATTTAAAGAGTTTATACATCATACATGATGCTTTGAAGAGATTATATTTTTTCATAGGAAGCCATTGTAGTTGGTGCATTTAACCTGCGACAGAGCCAAATGTTTTAAAACTGAATATGGATAATACCAGTGCGTTTAAAATGTTCTGTAAGCAGCCTAAGGATGTTTAAGAGAGACCTATGATGGCAGAATTTCCATAATCTAGACACTGCTGAACAAAAGCATTTGTGACTATGGCTTTGTGAGAGAATGAGAGGGACAGCATGATGTGTTGCAAGAATAAACTGTTTGATTTTTTCAAATCCAAGTCAGACTCTGAGTCTATCAATGCTGCTAGGTTTTGCACAAGGGGGTTGAGCAAAGGCAGTTTATTTTTATTTTTTTTATTTTATTTTTAAAGTTTTCTATAGCGCGGACAGGGCCCAGTGCAGGGTATCAGAGCGCTTTACAGAGAGTACACAGAATGCATAAAAACAAATAGCAAGATAAGAAAAGGCAGTACATAATATGAAAATGTTTAGTCAAAAGATCGGAGGGGCACAGGCGACAAGGATAAACTGAGCAACAGGTCATAGGAGCCAGAATAAGAATGTAGAGCTGGAATAGATCATGTGTGAGTTTACGTGAGGAAATTTGCACATCAGAAATGATTTTGCTTCTCTTTTGAACAGATTAGTAGAGGAAATGTTTCTGATGTACGAAGTTTACACTTTGTGTAGGCCTTGAGCTGGTGTCCCAGAGGTTTATTTTTATTGGAGGGAGGCAAGATGTCCATTTTAGGTGGATTAAGTTCGAATGATTTTAGAACCATCAGAGCTGATATTTCTTTCAAAGTAGCTGATAGTTCTGTGGTGGGATTGGTAGGGTCATTCTTCAGGTTGGTGATGCTCTGTGTATCATCCACATAAAAGTCATCTTTAACTACTTGAGTAGAGCAAGTAGCTGAATGTTTATGTCAAATAGTAGTGAAGTAGTGGCGAAAGTGCAGATCCTTGAGGCACACCCCACAGGAAGAGGTAGACAAGTGTACTAGCTATAATTGTTGGGCTCTGCTAGTAAGAAAGGATTATAGTCATGAAAATGCTTTCCCATCCACATGAAGGAGTTTTAAATGATGTATGAGGGACTGAAGATCAATAGTGTTGAATGCGGCGGGAAAGTCCAGGTGTATCACCACCTCAGAATGTCTGTCATCTGCCATCTACCTTAAATCATACATTTCTGATGTTATGACAGAATCGGTTCTCAGACCTGGTGCGAAGCCTTGCTAATGTTGTATCCAGAAAATGATGCTGTTGAATATAGGAATGAAGCTGATTAGTGACAATCATGACTTTCCATGTTTCTTTTACATATTACCAGCATTATTTATGTGAGCAGGCCTTCATCTTGTGTCCTCAACCATCTATTTTCACCATCAACTGAGCCTGTTTCTTGCTCACTTAGGGCCTGATTACGATGCTGCCGGTCAGATTTTTGTCAGACAGGCACTGTGGCGGAAGCAGGACTGCCCGACTAGAAGTCGGCGGTACTGCTGCCCACATTACAATGCGATCGCCTTCACTGCAGCCACAATGTGTATACTTTGTATTGCGGTGTGTGTTGCGGGCTACAGCACACGCCGCAGTACAAAATATACCCATTATTAACATCCCTGCACTATACGGTGCCTGCCACATGGTGCAGGGATGTTTAGGGGGGGCTACCATAAATGCCCCCAGAGCCCATAGCGGAGGACCAGGGGGGGAAGAGGGCCGTCCTTGGGGACACAAAGGTCACTGTCTTCCTGCCTTTTCATAGCGGCGGAAAGGGACATCCTAATCTCTACGGCAGTGCCTGAGCAGGCACCGCCCCATTATAGGGAATAGGAGTCCGAATGTCAGACGCAGCGTTTTTTCCCCCGCCAGCCGAGATCCGACTGCCTGAATCCTAATGTGGTTGTCAGATCCAATGGGCTGGATGGCGGTGGGACTGCATAGACAGTCCCACCGCCATCGTATCAGGCCCTTAGTGCTGCAACAATCACTTGGCCGCAAGTTTAGCACAATGCAAATCAATTAACCCCTTCACTGCGGTGGCTATTCCGCCGCAGTGCTAAGGGGGGAGGGCGGCAGAGCGGCGGGCGCATGCTGGTGACGGAACCGCTCAGTCACCAGCGTCGGTTGCGCTGTGCTCATGACGGAACGGTTCTGTCACGGCACCACCCGCTCAATAGAACGCGCCGCCCAGGCGCGGCGGCAGGGCCATGATGGAACCGCTCCGTCATCAGCACAGCGCCACCGCAGCTGATGACGGAGCGGTTCCGTCATCAGCAGGGGAGGGGTTAAATAAAGCAAAGATTTCATGGTAAGGAACTGTAAAAAAATATTAAGAGAGATACAATCCTCCAACATTCACTTGTAAGAAGATATCCTCCTCAGATGATTCCTCATTTCTGGAATACCTTTTCACAACCAGCACTGCCGCTTTTGAATATGTAGCCCCCACATTAAAATGAAGCAAAATTTACTAAAACACATCACACAAAAAATGGTTCTCTGGTGAGTTCAATTTCTTAAAAGAAAATGGTAGAACTCTTGAGAGGCACTGAATGAAGGTCACCGCCCCCCCCCCCATTGCTAATACTGCATGTCCCATGAACCACCACTGCTGCAAAGCAGCCATTGTCACCAAAAAGGCTGACCTTCAGTCTTTCATCGCTCTCACCAATAATTCATCCAAATAGCTCTTCAGAGTCTATCAAAAATGATTTAACTGGCACACCACAAGCGCCATCATCTCAAATATTATGTGACACTCCGATGTCCTTCTTCAGGTTACGAGGTTAAACATGAACTGGAACTCATCATTCCAGACCCGACTTGATCTTTCTTTGACAGTTCAGAATTCTGCCCTTTTTTACATGGTCTCCCTGATATGTTTTAATTTTTTGCCAAGCATTCCAGATGTTTGGGACTCTGGAAACTGTGAGGCTGGTACACACTTCCCAATAGATGCTGTGCAGCTGTAAATGTGATAAATTATAAACAAACAACAATCCTCCTATTTGACTTTTGGGCCAGCCTGTAGTAAAAATGTACCAAAACTGAAAACAAATGCAAATGTTCCATTTGTGCTGCATTGTGAACTTGCATCCACCTCTGGATGACTTTAACACATGGTAGTAGCTCTGCCTAGCAGCTGTCTGTCTTCAGGCCAAGTTACAACATTAGCATGGCTGACTAAAACCTTTTTGGAACACTTAAGCCTAACTCTAAAATGTGCTAAGTCAACAATAAAGTATGCATTCAGGGCCACATTGCAGGCCCACTTGCATAATATTCAGAAGTAAAACATGCAAAGTTCTCTGACAAATACTCTTGAAGGCGCAATAGAAATAATATGTACAGAAGTGTGGTTGGTGGAAACTACATGGAGTGGATATGATGCTGGGGTCAAGCGAAAAATATATGACCATTACGGGACCCAGTAGGGCTCTAATTGGGGCTATCTGATTGCTCTGTACTTAATGTTGGCTTGGAGTTTGCCTTTTTTTTTAGTTTTGTTTCTATGACTATGGGATTCAAGCTTTTACAGAAGTAAAGCGGCATACATGTATGTATACAGACTGTATCAATGTATTACGCTTGTTACAAGATGCTGTATGGTATGATACCTAATAAAAAGATTACACAAAAAACATGCACAGAGTGTTAACTTGCATTGTTAGTGTAACGTACACTCCAATTACTATTTCCTGTATAGGCGAAGACAGCTTCGCCATTGTCAGGACCTGCTTAATGTTATCAGCAATTCTTACGTATAAAGAGCAATTGAGTAACTTGTCCCGGAAATAAACTAGAAATTCCATCTGTGACGTATTTCACGAATTAAAGAAAATCTAATTCATTGGTGAACCTTGATTGTTAGGACCAAGGTCACATCGATGCTTTCTGGAAAGTTTGATTATTTTTGCCACATAAGTTACATTTTTGCCTCTGCCCTGGGAGCCCTTCACCTAGTTCTGTCGGAGGCCCACCTCTTGCAGTGACTATAATTAGGTATACCCTAGACTAGAGCTCTGCCCAAAGATTGTGAAATACAGTCATTAGGTCTTCTGCCTGCAGGATAGTATCCTTTCTGATGCAGCAGCCAGAGCTCTCCTCGGCAGGGCAAGAGTTGTTTAACTATAGGACATCACACTTTCAGGAAAGATCACTATTTATCAGGCAATTGTGGGTAAAGGAATGAAGTCCAGACATATGACCGCAAAAAGACAGATTGGGCTTTTTGGGGTTTCATCCACAAGTCAAAGACAGGCCACACTATGCGCAAATGTGAGAATTGAAATGGATTTTCACCATCATAACCCTCTTGGTGGTTGCCCTTGCTGCTGTATGAGAATTTAGAGTGTCAGTCGTCACAAGAAACATACAAGGCCGAAGTACACACATAAAAGACCTGGAGAATATGAGATTCAGCCACTGAAAAAATCGATTGCATGCAAGATTGTTGGCATACTTCCTGTTCCATCACGGTGTATTTGCTGTTTTGGAGCATGAGATGTTCCCATCCCAGCTGATGGATGTGGATTACTTCACGCATGGCAGAGGCAACAAATAAGCAGCTGCTTGTGTGATATAATATCTCCAACAAACATATTTCTGTACTAAATAATCCCATAACATAATAACAATGTCAAGGACACACAAATGTACTTTACATACTTTCTACCTTCTAACAAAAGCACAAAAATATCGACTACAAAAATATTCTAGACAAAACTATCACCATTATTGGGCAAGTATAGCAAATTTGAAATATTTTACCTAATACTACCTTTAAAAAGTGTATTAACTTAAAGAAAGTTACATTTAAAAAAGCACACACATGTAATAAAGAAAGTATGCATATATATTTTATGAATTAAAAACACAAAATAAAAATATATGCTTTAAAATACATGTAAAATAATAATAAACAATAGGAAAATAAATACAATTTTTAAATAAACATGAATGCTAAAATAAACAATGCTAAGGATAATTAGGAGTAATAAAAACAATGGGCTGATTACAAGTTTGGCGGTCTCACCAACGTACCCACGCCGTGGCAGTCCCCAAGGAACAACTGAGCTGATGGTCTTCCGCCCGCCATATTACGAGTTTTCCACTGGACTGGCGGTGTGTGAGTGCCAAAGTCATGGCGGGAGCATGTTTAAGCTCTGGAAATGAGCTGGAAACCAATGCTGGCCTGTGGCCATACTGCAGGTCCTCCAGCTGTTCTGTTGTGCAGGTGAAACATTGCATGCACCCGACCTGGAGGCAATGGAGGGCACTACACGAGCAACAGCTACATTACTCATGGACACATGCATACCTGAGCCATTACTTAAGCTCATTACCTACCTTTCTACCGACTCTCCCATGGCGGTGTTCCCTCCAGGAACAGGCCGTGGAAAGGCAGGTCGAATTGGGCTGGCGGTGAGCTGCATGGGACAGCGTCTGCCGCCATGGTGGCAGAAATTTTTGCAATGATGGAGTCTTGTGGCCGCCTCACTGCACTGATCGTAATCGGGCTGTCAGACCGCCGAGGAGGCGGTGGTCGGACTGCCGAAAACGTGACGTCATCCAGCCCAATATATAACAATCATATATAAAATTATAAAAAGAAACACATACAATAAAATTATTAAAGCATAACATTATTTAACAGATTGTCCCACATCAGCCCAAGGGAGTGGGAAAGATGGCGGCCGGCTGCTGAGTCCGGTCGGGAGCTCCGTGCCTGAGCTCCGTATGCAGATACGTTTAGAGGAAGGATGCTTGCGAAAATCGAAAAATCACCCATGAAATCAAGATTGTGATACTTGCGATGACTAATATGCAGGGAGTAGCGTGAGCCCGGAAAATCGATTGCAGCTATTGAGGGCACTAACGGACGTGGCAGGCACAGTGAACGCAGCGAAAGTGAGTGAAAGTGAGCCCGACGTTTACCTGCTGCTGTGTGTGTTCCGTTTGGCGAATGCTGACCCCGCTCAGCGCTAGTGTTAGCGCTCAGGTTTTTCATTCATCCTCCGCCATCAGAACAGAGAGATCCGGCGAGAGGCTCCCTTCCATCGGCGATTCAGAGCTCGATTCAGCTGGCTCAGACACTGGAAAGTGGGAGGTGGCGCTGCGTGACATCGAGTCTGCAGGAAAGCGGTGAGCCGAGTTTCCTTCTGTGCTGGAGGTAAGGTGGGGACAGTTGAGGCGCTTAGAAACTGGACATTTTGTGTGAAGTACCTTAATTCTGAGACTTGCTTCTGCTCTTCAATTAATAATACAGTTTGGGGGGTGTTATATAAAAAATACAATTTAATCAACTCGGTTGATTACCCCCAGCTGACTTTCCAGCCAGGAGCCTGTGGGAATAGAATATTATTACAACCCCTTCAGTTACAAGTACAATTACAATTACAACTACAATCACAATTGCAACACATTGTTTCAGGGAGATTGGCTGGAACAAAAGTGGAGGGACAGAAGGAAAGCACAATCTGCGCCACCGCACCTCCAGTAATTCCAGAACTGGCAACACAGGCTATACAGGCTAGAGTTCTTTTGGACAATAATCCCTCAGGTGTAGACAGAATTGAAACCGTAAGCGCTGACATTTCTGCTTTGGACATTAAAACTGAGCCTCATCTCGATTTGTGTCACCAGGAGAAGTCGTCCTATTGTTTAAGGAATAGGCTTTTTCTTAAAAAATCAGCTCCCCCTACTCTCAAACAAACGGTAATCCCGCGAATCACAAAGAGAGTCTCGCGTAAAGCTCCTAAATCAGATAAAGGGATACCAATAAACAAGAAAGAAACCTCGGAGGTTAGGCAGGAACTAGCAGAGAGAAGGAAAAAATCCGCAATAAAAATTACACCTTCTCTGAGGACTTATTTTAAAGTGCAGGATAAACCTCAAGACAGAGCACACTTTGTACCTGTTATGGAAAAGTCTGCCTCACCAGAAGTACCAATGTTATCTCAGCCACTAGTGGGGGATATAAGTGATCCGGGAATTTTTTTGTCTGAGTTTTCAATGAAAGAAATAGGAAGTCAGGATCTGGAGAAATCACAGATGATAGATCAACCTCAAAATCAAACTACTAGTCAAAACCAGTCTCTCATTACGACTACTCCTCTAGCCTCCCTTGGAAATGAACCTGTCTCGGTCCCTGGTTGTTCCACTATGCCGACTACCCCAGAGCTAGAGAATGTTACAAATTTTGTATCCCCTGACGTCATGACTTTGGATATATTTAATACTAATTCTGAACCTGAAGCCAACTCTGACTCTAACCCGAACAAACCTGACAATTCTGCCAATTCTGCTAAGAATCTCTGTGAGTCTAGCAGCAGTAGTATGGAGTTACTTATGGAAAAAATGTTCACAGAGATGACATCCAGATTTAGGATATCAGAAGTTAACCAAACCAAACTCCATGAAAGGTTTGAATCTCTGGACTCAAAGTTACTGGCACTAAACGAGAGAGTCTCTACAGTAGAAGCTGTTGCTGTGGGTCTAACAAAGAGGGTGGAAGCATCTGAAAAAAATATAAGAGATTTAAGAGCAAAGGACAAAAGTATGGAGGAAAAACTGGAAGCCTTGGAGAACCAGTCTAGGAGGTCAAACTTGAGATTTCTTAATGTGCCAGAAGGCAGAGAAGGGCCAGATGTAAAGAAATTCATCATCTCCCTACTAGAGGAATACTTCCCGTGGTGTAAATCTTCAGACCTAGAAAATGACATCCAGCGGGCTCACCGTGACCCTTTTGGGAAACCGAAAGAAAGAAAGAACCCTAGGAAGATTCTGGTGAATTTTAAATCATACAACATCAAAGAAAGGATTCTGAGTGAGGCTCTAAAAACAGGAACATTCAACAGAGATGACTGGTCTTTTAGAATTCGATCTGACATTGCAAAGGTGACACAAGATAGGCAGTGGGAGTTGGGTCAAAAAATGCCTGAATTAAAATCACTGGGGGCAACAGTTCAAAATGAAGTTCCCGGCCTCACTAAGATAATGTGGAGAAACAAGATGTACAATATAAGAGATCCCCTAGAGGTTGATAACTTGATAATATTAATGCGGGACCAGATTCAAATACAATCTCAAGCCCACTCCTAGGCATAAAGCTAAATACACTTGCTGTGGGAGACCACATTTATAATGATTCTATGAAATTTAACTGTCCAATTAAGATATACTCTCAATTTTAGCATCCTTATCTAGTCTTTCTCCTTTTTCGGGCACGGAGCTCAAAGAGGGCCATAATTAAGGCCCAAAGGAAAGGGAGGCTTTCCCAGGGAGGGTGTTTGTCTCCCCAGCCTGGCAACACATAAATCAAGAGAGGCAAAAAAAGAGATCCAGAAAATGGAAGAAAACATAAAAAATTTGGATAGACAGATCTTGTTAGATACTTCCTCACCGAGATGCCAAGAATTAATGAGGGAAAGGCTCAACCAGAAGGAAAAATTATCATCACTATTGGAAGGGAAAATTAGGGAGAGATGGGAATGTAGTAAACTTGCCAATTACGAGTATGGAGAGGGTTGTGGAAAGATGCTCGCATGGAAACTCAAATCAGACCAAGTTAGAAATAAAATAAATTACATCCACCCAACAGACAACTCTCAAAATGGGCTTGAGGAGAAAATAATAAAAGAAGAATTTTCGGCTTTCTTTACTAAACTCTACGCCGAGGATTGCAACCCAAAAATTGAAGAAATAACTAACTTCCTGCATACACAAAATATGCCAGTTCTAACCCCAGAGGAAAAAATAATTTTAAATGGTGAAATAAAATCAGAGGAAGTTGCCCAAGCAATTAAAGATCTAAAGAGAGGGAAAGCAGCAGGGCCTGATGCCCTCCCCAACGAATTTTATTTAAAGCTAAAAGATACGCTTGTCCCCCATTTAACAACACTAGTCAACCAGATTTTCATAAACAATGCTAAAATCCCGGAGTCATGGAATGATGCCATCATCTCTATCATATTAAAACCAGGAAAAAATCCAAAGCAATGTGAATCTTACCGCCCAATATCCATCTTGAATTGTGATTACAAGATTTTTACTCAAATCCTGGCAAAAAGGTTAGGGAAAATAGCGGGGACCTTAATAAATTCTAACCAGAAAGGCTTCATGGCAGGAAGACACCTACAAGACCTCACTCACGAGTTAATCGCAGCAATTGACATCTCTATAACAGAAAAGATTCCTCTATCAATAATTACAATAGACGCTGCTAAAGCATTCGATAGAGTAAATTGGTCCTATCTAAATGAAGTACTAAAGATATTCAATCTAGGGGAAAACATCGTAAAAGCAGTAGCCAATATTTATAACTCACCCAGAGCTAAAATATTAATTAATGGGCACCTTACTAACAACATCCTGATAGGCAGAGGTACACGCCAAGGTTGCCCACTCTCCCCTCTACTCTTTAACTTTTATATTGAGCCGATTGCAGAACACCTTAGGAACCTCCCTTTAATTTCCCCATTCTCTTACCAAGGGTGGCACAAGAAAGTCGCGTTATATGCGGACGATCTTATGATCTTTACCACAGACCTAAAAGAGGCTCTTAAAACAACAGAAGAGACCTTGCTGAATTTCGGTAGGATATCTGGTTACCAGATAAATCAAACAAAAACTGAAACCATTAGCTGGAATGAAAACTTCGTATCCCCCTTTAGTAAAGACAAATTAAGATACCTGGGTATCGATCTGGTAAAGGAGATTGATAAAATTACACAAATAAATCTACATAGGGTAGAGGTTGAAGTAAAAAAACTACTGAATGTCTGGAGAGCTTTACCCTTAACATTCCTGGGGAAATCAAATATCATAAAAATGGCAATTCTACCAAAATTCACCTTTATTTTTAATGCTATCCTGCTTGAGTTCAATAGAGATAAGTTAAAAAAGATCCAGGGAGACTTATCCAGCTTCATATGGTCATCTAAAAAACCAAGAATTGCATGGCGTAAATTAAGAAGATCAAAAGAGCAAGGAGGAATAGCAAGCCCAGACCTACTAGAATATTGCAGAGCCTTCCAATTTAAAAGTAGTAGGGTGTTGTTGGGTCCATATGAAAATTACCCACTATTCTTATGTGTATTAACAAACAACACCAGTCACTTTCTATACAAATTCGGACATCCTAAGTTCTTCAAAAAAATTAAACTAAAGGTCCTGAAATCTGCCGCAAGAGTATGGTACTGTATCAGATCTACGCTGGATTTCCCCTTTTACAGCGAAAAAGCCCCGATCTGGGACTCTCATACTACACCAGACTGCCTTAAGGATAGTTTAGCAATATCGCTAAGATCAGCAGGAATAAAGGAATGGGGTCAACTTCTGATTCAGAATAACTTGCTTGAATGGGAAATATTATCTCAGAACACAAACTTCACTCTTTCTAAATTTAAATACTACCAACTACAGAGCTGGAGTAAGTCTCTCAAAGAAACTAGAAAAGGTAATACTACCCTGGAGATGAAGATGTGGACGTCTAAATCATTTTTGAAAGAAACTTCCTACTGGTATTGGGCCTTAATCTTGGCCGGGGAGGAAGACTTCCGAATCCCAGAAGACATCTGGGGAAAAGATCTGCCGACGCTGGATATAAGTAACATATGGCAAGTATCTATGAACATGTGCTGGTCAATTGTAACATCTGCTGCTCTTAAAAGAAACCATTTGCTCACTGTACACAGAGCCTACTGGACTCCGAAAAGATTATCCAAATTTAACGGGGCCACAGTGAAAAACTGTCCAAAGTGCGGTCTGCAGAGGGCAGACGATTTACATATGTTTTGGCGTTGTCCCAGCCTGGATGCCTTTTGGAATGAAGTGGGTACTACCTTAGAAGGGGTATTTGGAAAACAACTCTCTGTAAGTATGGACTTAGTTATTTTTGGGATCTCTAGAACAATTGCGGGAAGGCCTCTTACTAAAGCCCAAGAGAAGTTACTTTTCATTCTGATTCTCTTGGCAAGGAGGGAGATCTGTGTAAAATGGATAACTCCGGTTGCCCCTATTCATAATGAATGGTTGGCCTCAATTTTGAAAGTGTTTAACTTAGATAAAAATAAGAGGTATACCTCAAAAAAATTTAGATTCTGGGATCTGTGGGAAGAATACCATAAGCATTGAACTAAAGGGTGTGGTAAATAAATTGTCTACTTGAAACTTGAAGGTATTACTCCTGGCTCTCCAAATCACCTCCTCTGTGTATGGTCCAATGATTACGCTATTGCAACAATGATGAGAAAGGCTTGTAAGAGTAGCAAAAATGGCTAGCTCAACCCACTATGACCAACTATGCCTCCTCCCTATAAGTATGTGGACGTAAGGGGCTTCCTTTCTCAAGGGTGTCACGCATATCGAGAAGGATCCCTGAAAACTCCTGACTTTTAAATGTTGCGTAATGAGGACTAAAAAAAAAGAAAAAAAAAAAAATAACATTATTTAATAAAAACAGCATTATTTCATAAATATATGTAATCTAAAAGGCAATTTAAACTACAATACATGTAACAAATACCTATGGAGATTAAATGATTAAAATATATGGAAAAAAATAAAATAAAAAAGTGTTGGACTTGGAAAGGTCATATTTATTATTGCACTCCAACCTGGGCAATAGTAGGGAAAGTGTTGGATTTTGGAGGGGTCAGATTTAGCACAGATAAAAAAGAAAATAAACATAAACTATATGTCTACAATTATATACAAATATTTAACATTATGTAATGAACCTAAATAATTAAACATTTATAATTACAACATAAAAAATTTAAATTATAAACAAATTATAATTAATAATGATTTACCAATTAAAACATTAAATGTATATTTCAGAGTGCTGAGTTATAGTTGATGTAGTGTGGCTACCGAGCTCAATACAATGTGTATATATGTGCACATGTTAAAATAATTTGAATGGAACGGTATAGAATGAAATAGCGTAGAGTGTAGTGTCACAGAGCAGAGTTGCGTAGAGTGTAATAGCATAGAGTGGAGTAGCTTTCAGTGGATGGTCATACAGTGGAGTGGCATACACTAGAGTGTCGTAGAATGGAGTGCTGAGGAGTGCTGTAGAGCGGAATAGCATAGACTGTTGTGACGCAGAATAGAGTGCCATAGAATGGAGTGGCATACAGTAGAACAGCATGCAGAGGAGTGGTGTAGAGTGAAATACCATTGAGTGTAATGGCATACAGAGAAGTGATGTAGAGTGAAGTGATGTAGAGTGGAGTGCCATAAAGTGGAATAGCGTAGAGTGGAGTGGCGTACAGTTGAATGCTGTACAGTGGAATAGCATAGAGTGTAGAAGCATGCAGTGGAGTGGTGTACATTGGAGTGGAATGGTAAAGAGTAGTGACCACTGCGCCTTTCACTAGGCCGGGTCACCCCCCTTGCTCCTGCCGCTACCTGCTCCTGCCGATTCCTGCTGTGACACCCGCCTGCCTGCTCCTGCCGCCGCTGCCCTCCCTGGACCGGAGCGACCCAGCCACAGCTGAGCCGCCCGCCCGCCAGTTTTTCCCGCCGCTGACCCCCTGCGGCCGCGCCCACCACCAGCCCATTGGACGCCCCGCTCCCGCCACCCAGCTGACCTGCCCTCCCGTCCCCCTACTTATGTCACCCCCAGAGCGACCGCGCAGCGGACGCGCGCAGCGGGAGCACCGAATGAGCGCCGAAGGTGCGCCAAAGGTAAGTCCGTCTGTGCCCGTCCGCACCTGGACCGCGCCCAGTGCCAGGACCCCTGGCTCCCGCCGACACCAGCCCACCCGCCGGACCTACGACGCCACCGAACTCTACGCACTCAATGCCGGTCGAATCCCGGGCTGCTATTGAGCCACCCCGAGACGCACCCACGGACCCTTCTGCTGCCACTCCTGCAAGTTCACCTGCATCCGGACCTGCACTACACCTGCACCGACCAAGCCGAGCACCAGCAGCAACCACCTCAAGTGCATCCTGCTCATAACCCGCTCCACCCACAGACACGCCATTGAGCTCTGGAACCTGCTCGACACCACAGCCCCAGACGTCGCCTTCCTTGCGGAAACCTGGATGAACGCCTCCTCAGCGCCCGACATCGCCATTGCCATTCCGGGCGGCTACAAGATCATCCGGAGGGACCGCGTCAACCAGACAGGAGGAGGCATCGCCATCATCCAGAGCAACACCATCCGCATCACGACCAACACCGACGACAATCAATCAATCAATCAATCAATCACAGGCATTTGTATAGCGCACTACTTACCCGGAGGGTCTCAAGGCGCTAGGGGGGGGGGGGTAGTGCTGCTACTGCTCGAATAGCCAAGTCTTGAGCTTCTTCCTGAAGGAGAGGTGGTCTTGGGTCAGGCGCAGGTCGGTCGGTAGGGAGTTCCAGGTCTTGGCGGCCAGGTAGGAGAAGGACCTTCTTCCTGTTGTCGTTCTTCCGATGCGGGGGACGGCGGCGAGGGCGTGGCTGGCTGATCGGAGATGTCGTTTGGGAGCGTAGAAGTTGATGCGGTTGTTGAGGTAGCTACGGCCTTGATCGTGTAGGGCTTTGTGTGCGTGGGTGAGGAGGCGGAAGGTGATTCTTTTGTTGATGGGGAGCCAATGCAGGTCTCTCAGATGTCCGGAGATGTGGCTGTGTCGTGGGATGTCGAGGATGAGTCTGGCTGAGGCGTTCTGGATCCGCTGGAGTCTCTTCTGGAGCTTGGCGGTGGTTCCGGCGTAGAGGGCGTTGCCGTAGTCCAGTCGGCTGGTGACGAGGTCCTGGGTGACCGTCTTCCTGGTCTCGGTGGGGATCCACCGGAAGATCTTCCCTAGCATGCGCAGGATGTTGAAGCATGACGAGGAGACGGCGTTGACTTGTCTGGTCATGGTGAGGGAGGAGTCCAAGATGAAGCCCAGGTTGCGTGCGTGGTCTGTCGGTTTGGGTGCGCTGCCCAGGGCAGGGGGCCACCAGGAGTCGTCTCAGGCGGAGGGCGAGGAACCCAGGATGAGGACTTCCGTCTTGTCTGAGTTCAGTTTCAGGCTGCTGGTCGTCATCCACTCGGCTACGTCTTTCATCCCTTCATGAAGGTTGGCTCTGGCGGCGGCGTGGTCGTTGGTCAGGGAGAGGATCAGCTGGGTGTCGTCAGCGTAGGAGATGATGTTGAGGTTGTGTTGGTGTGCGATGGCCGCGAGGGGGCTCATGTAGACGTTGAAGAGGGTGGGGCTCAGCGAGGATCCTTGAGGGACGCCGCAGATGACTTCGGTGGCCTCTGACTTGTACGGTGGTAGACGGACTCTCTGTGTTCTTCCGTCGAGGAAGGAGATGATCCATTCCAGTGCCTTCTCCTGGATTCCGACGTTGCTGAGGCGCTGCACTAGGGTGCGGTGGCAGACAGTGTTGAATGCTGCGGAGAGGTCTAGGAGGATGAGGGCCGCTGTTTCTCCGTTGTCCATCAGGGCTCGGATGTCATCGGTGGCAGCGATGAGAGCGGTCTCGGTGCTGTGGTTGGCTCGAAAGCCAGACTGTGAGGGGTCGAGGGATCCATTCGTCTCGAGGAAGGCGGCCAGCTGCTTGTTGACGAACACCTGCACTTCCAGATTCACATCAACCCCAAGACCACTCTCAGAGGCACCCTCATCTACAGACCCCCAGGACCACGCACACAATTCAGCGAAGACATCGCCGACTTCATCAGCCCGCACGCCCTCCTCTCCTGTGGTAAATTAAATATTACACTGTCAGAATTTCTATACTTAAACAAAGGGTCATGCATATAATGAGAGGCAGAGTCCGTGGTGTCCGATTCAAAAGGGCTTTATTTCAGTAACTCGAGTTAAGGGAGAATCGGGTTCCATCACCACTAAGGTTCAGGAAGGGTCTTCTGAACTTTATTCACAGAGTACAATATTTATACATTGAATATACATTGCATTGCATAGAGAAGGAGGAGCGCTCCAGGCAGAGCAAGAGAAAGAGAGAGATAAGAGCATGTGGGCGTGCAAGAGGGCGCACACTTGAGGAGTCATAGGTGAGTCATAGGTGGGTGGATACATGGAGGGGGTCTGCATGGTCAGCTGGAACCTTTACCCTACTCGTGTGCGCAACTTGGTCATGACATGCAATTAACGTGTAACTGGGGGAAGCTGGGGGGAGATGACTTTTGGTCTAGTAGAGAAGCCTTCAGTGTCAGGACGACCTGCACGTCTGGTATTATCTGATATCTTAAGTTTGGAGGATGTATTGTCTGAAGTAAAGGTCGCTCAAGCAAAGGTTGCTCATCACCAAGAGCCAGTGTGTGCATATATTTCTTCGTGCATTTCGTGGGGGCCATGGGCTTTCTATGGATGCGAGCTCTGTAAATCACTTAAACGGAGACAGGAAGGCTAGGCCCTATCTCTGCAGACGGGTTCTGTTTACCTTCTTTACTAGGCAGGAATGTGTTTCTGTGGAGCAAGCAGATAACTGTGTGCAAAATACTGTCTTGGCACCCCGGGCTGGGCCCCTCTCGGCTGAGCCAGAAATATGCGAGAGGTCAGGGAAACGTAGCTGCAGCCCTCAGAGTGTCTGGAGGCAAGAAACCTGAATTCGGAGACTGGCTCAGGCTGAGCCACAAAACGGGTTCATCTCGACTTGTATTAAACGTGCACAATGCAAATACATTGGCAACATGGGCCTCAGTGCAGAATTAACATTTCTTTCATGGGGGACTTGGTAACTGACATTCTAATGTGGGACGGAAATACAGAAGCATCATTATTACAGGCATGAGAGGGAAAATGCATGGGTGACATGCACATACACTAAACGTGGGGTACAAGCAGGGGACACATTGGCCACGTAAAATTTCTATTTCCTCATTCCCTCCTTGTCCCCTACTGTACCCTTCAGGACACATCTATATTCATGAGACCGTATATCTGATCATACAGCATCATTTGTTCGTCTTTCTTCTTTTGTATACGTGGATGGGGAATACAGGCAGTGGCACACAGGCCGCAAATCGCCGGGCCACACTGCAGACAGAGACAGCAGCCGAATATCATAAGCAGTATCATTCCTAGGAACGACAACACTGTCCATCCCCATCCCGATATTACACCCCAGAGCCAACTGGACCAAGTCCATGGGTCTTGATGCATCTCGTGAGCTATCTTGTGGAGCCTAGTTATTGCTGCGTACACAGATGGCGCGTTATTTGGAATAAACACGCAACAACTGGAGCCGATCACTCTACAATCCCCGCCCCTATCGGCCAGGATGATGTCAAGAACAAGGCGATTCTGAAGAACAACAAGTCGCATGGCAGACTGCTCCTGGGTCAAGTTAGCCAGGGCAGATGTAGTCTCATTCACTACTGCTTCTAGAGTTCTTGTTAACCTGCGTATGAGTCTACTGTTTTGGACGGGACCTATGAAGAAAAAGTATCCTCTAATGAAATCCATATATTGCTCCCAAGCTGTGTCAGTCTGATCAACCACTGAGGAATCAGTCTCCCTCCTGTGTCTAACATGCTCTAGTCGTGAATCTCGATGATAATGGGATGGGGCTAGAAAGACAGGTGGCAGCAGGAACGCTATATAACATGTCCCCCCCAGTCTAAGAGCAGATGTACATAGGCTGTCTGACCGCAAATGAAATAGGAATGGCGGGAAGCTTTGAAAGAAGACTTTCCTCAACTACAGCATTACACTCGCTGTGTCCCAAATGTACTGATCCTTTCTTTCTAATGCACAATTCACCTTTTACTGGTAGGACTGATATAAACGGTGGACCTGTATTTTGCTCGGGCTGAACATTCAGAATCATAAAGCTAAGGGAAGCATTTCCTTGCTCGTACTCTTCATTTTCTAGATCGGTCCCCTTCCTTTGGGGAAGCCCGTCTTTGTCTGGAAACATGCCTTATGCATTACTGTATTCAAGTTTCCCCATATCCAGACACCCTGGGAAACTGCAGACTTTCTGTCTAGTGATGACATTAAAGCAAACCATGCTCCGCACGAACCATTGTGCGAGAACGGAAAAGGAAAGAGGGGCAGAACTCCCTTCATTTTCTGATAAGGTGGGAGTCGGCCACATACCCAGCAATTTGTTACATTGCTGGTCTGATGAGAATGGTGCAACATTCGAATAAAAGTATTGTTGCACAGGGCTAGTCGATATGACAGTTCATGGGGTGGCAGATCACTGAATGTATGCTCTACAGTGTCATTAATGGAGAAGTGTATACGTGAAGAAATAGGAGGAAAGAAGACATGTAGTGTCAAGCTGATACATATTATAGTGATGCACAGAAGAGACATAAAAATCAGAGTTACTATACATCTACTGCGTAATATCTTGCAATATTTTTCTTTCATTTCTCTCTTTTTACTATTCTGGTCTACGATCTTATACATGTCAGGAACCTGTCTAACCGATTCACCACCTAGTGGACTTAAACAATTAAACGCTGTCTGACTTACTAGATCGTAACTTGGACCTATACTCTTGTTGCGGAGTCTTTTCTAGCAAAGGGGGCTTAAAGTCTGTACTGTTTGTACTGTCTTTTGTCTTTATCAAAGTTCCGGAATCTCCAAAGTATTTTTTACAATGGTGGGTATGAAGCCATCCTTTTCGTCCTTCGACCTTGACGGCTGTCCTCGTGGTGAGCAATACTAATTTCGGTGTCTTCCAGCGCGGCTCAAGGGGGCTTGATCGATCAAAGTTCCGTATATAAACAAAATCTCCAGGGACTATGGCATGCTCCTTGACTTGGGTGTTGTCAGGGAAGGCGGCGGCAACCTGTGAACAACAAGAGAGTAGTGCAGACATCAAGGAAGCCAGGTAATCTGTCAGCATGTTACTGTCAACATCAGTTATTTTCTTAGGCATAGGCATACCCCACATATTCGGTGGTCTACCGAAAACCACTTCATAAGGAGATAGGCCTGTTCTGGAATGAGCTACCATACGCATGTAAAAGAGGGCAACCGGCAAGGCTACCATCCAATCCACGCCTTTTTCTGCACAGACCTTCGCTAATCTCGTCTTAAGTATCTGATTATGACGCTCTACGAGTCCTGCTGCTTCAGGATGTCGTACACAATGAAACTTCCACTGATATCCTAACAGAAGGGACACTTGTTTCATTAATTCAGAAGAAAAGGGCTGACCATTATCTGAGTACACGACACGGGGCAATCCATACCTGGGGAAAATTCACGCACCAATTGCCTGGCGGTGGTCACAGCAGTTTAATCTGGGACTGGGTACGCTTCTGTCCATCTAGATAGTGCACACACAACTACCAGGACATACTTGTAACCTCTACATCTGTCCATTTGGATATAATCCATCTGGAGGACTTCAAAAGGATGGTCAGGAGGATGAAATCCGCCTTGTTCCACCGGAATGCCTTTGCCTGGATTGAACTGGCAACAGATCATACAGGTACGTACTTTCTGTTTCGCTGCTGCACGTAGGTGCTTGTTAAACCAGATATTCTGTAAGCTGTCTAGCATTGCCTTTTCTCCTAAGTGTGCTGGACTATGTGCTGTGTTTATGATCACTTGTACCATAGAGTCTGGGAGAAACCATGTAGCTTTGCCTTTAGTCATCCAACCTTGGTCAGTCTGGACCCCTCCTTGTTCAGTCCATTTCTTTATTTCGTCTGGAGTGGCATGTGTCTGTATGTCGAGTACATCTTGTGAAGGATCCCTGACTGTCATGCTTTTCGTCTGTAACGGTACCTCTGTCTTTGTGGTGTCTGCTGGTGTCTGGGCTGTAGGTTTAGCAGTTCGGTCTGCCAGGTCATTACCCTGGGAAATGGTGTCTGTAACTTTGGTGTGTGCTTTGCATTTCAGGATGGCTATGGCTGTAGGTAAATGTATTGCTTCTAACAGAGCCTGAATAAGCGGACCGTGCTGAATTTTAGCCCCATGAGAGGTCAAGAAACCTCTCTCCCTCCATAACACTCCGAAGTCATGAACAACACCGAATGCATACTGTGAATCTGTATAAATGTTCACTTTCAAGTTCTTGGCTCTTATGCAGGCTTGTGTCAGAGCGATGAGCTCTGCTGCTTGTGCTGACAGTGTGTCTATTCTTTGCGTCTCTATGACTTCAGTATCAGTGGTCACGGCATATGCGGCCACTAACTCTCCTGTGCTTGTTCTCATGCATGAACCATCAACATAAAGTGTCATGTCAGGGTCTGGCAGTGCAATGTCTGTCAGGTCTTGTCTTGGTTTCGTCACTGTATTCATTACTTCCACACAGTCATGTGGTGTAGTGTCTACTGTGCTTGAGGGCAAAAGTGTAGCAGGGTTGAGAATATTGCATCGTCTGATCTCTATGTGTGGCTGAAATAACGTCAGTTCATATCCTGTCAGTCTCGCTACAGTCAAGTGCTGAGTTTGTGTCCTGTTCAAAAGAACTTCCACTGCATGTGGTACCTGTACTGTCAGGGGGTGTCCCAGCACTATGGAGTCAATTTGTCTTATGGCCAGGGCTGTTGCTGCAACTGATTTCAGGCACGCAGGCAGAGCCTGGGCCACTGGATCCAGTGTACTAGAAAAACTAAGCGCAAGGCTTGTGTTTTCCTGCATGATCCTGTGTGAGGACAGATAATGCTGTTCCATCTCGTTCAGTGACGAAAAGCATAAACAAGGAGTCGCTAAAACTGGCGCTTGACATAAGGCTCTTTTTAATTCTTCAAATGCCAAGGTATGTTCTTGTGTCCAAGGGAGGACAGTCAAAGACGCTGCCTCCTGTGTTGTCAACTGTATGAGTGGTTTGGCTAGATAGGCATACTGGGGAATCCATTGTCTGCAGTATGAAGTGAGGCCAATGAAGGCCCGTACTTCCTTTTGTGTCTTGGGCTGTGAAAGGTTAGCAATTAACTGAATACGTTCTTGTGTCAGCTGTCTACCCCTCTTGGACAGCAAGTGTCCAAGGTACACCACTTGCTGTGCACAGAATTGCAACTTTGAAGGGGACACTTTGTGCCCCTTGTCTGCCAGAAAGTGTAAAACTGTCAGTGATGCATTTTCGCAGTCTAGTTCTGATTGTGCTGTAATTAGGATGTCGTCTACATACTGGAGCAGTGCGGTGTTGGCAGGCATATGTATACTGTCCAGCTGTCTTTTTAATGCTTGGCTGTAAATGCTAGGACTCTCTGTAAAACCTTGGGGAGCTCTCGTAAATTTAAAGCTGCGACCATTTAAACTGAATCCGAAAAGATACTGACTATCTGGATGAATTGGAACACTAAAGAAAGCATTTTTCAAGTCAATGACAGTAAAGAACGTTGCCTCAGAATCAATAGCAGTCAGTAATGAAGAAATGTCTGGGACCACTGGGTATTGAGGGACTATACATTTGTTCAATTCTCGAAGGTCAACAACTAGTCTGTAAACTGGTGGTGCATTAGGGTCTGTTCGTTTAAGAATAGGGATGACAGGTGAATTACATACATTCGAGTCAGTCTCCACTACCACCCCTTGTGCAATGAGTTCGTCAACAATTTTCAGTAAGGCAACTACGGCCTCAGGTGGTAACTTGTATTGTCGGATACGTGGTAGTACTACTCCTGTCTTGAGAGTGACACAATGTGGTGTAATGTGCATGTAACCTACGTCAGTCGGACCTTGTACCCATAGGTGCTGTGGTACATTCTGGAGTCTGTGGTCAAAATCCTTCAACACATAATGTCCCTTAAAATCACGTAAGAACAGTGGTACTCCTTCCGGAGAACAACATATAACTGCTCCTAGTTCTTTTAATGTCTTTATGCCAAGCAAGTTTTCAGGACATGATCTAGTAAGTAGCAAGTCTGTAGTACGTGACAATGGACCAACTCCTAGGGAAACTGGTTTCGATACTTCGTTAACAATAGGCTTTCCTGAAAATCCCAGGGAAACACTCTGTGAGCCTGAGAGGGGTGCCCCTGGAACCTCGTCATGGCTGATGGTAGTTCTGCTCGCCCCTGTGTCAATCAGAAATTTTCTGTCCTTTCCCAATACACGACTATGTACATAGGGACCCTCTTGATCTACAGGAACCTCAATAAGGGGCAAGCCAACTTCCCTCTCTAGGCTGTTTCATGAGAACTGTTGGTATTCTGGATAGTCTGACTGCGTGTACTGATACATTTGTGTCGGGGCATTAACAGGCGGCGGTGGGGGTGGAAAATTCGCTACTGTCTGTTGCGTGTTATGTGGGGTGCTATTCTGCCTAGGAACGTGTGGTCGTTCTTTGGTTCTGCCTGTAGCTATATTGTGTTTCAGGACAGCACAATCTTTTACAAAGTGACCTGGCTGTTTGCAATAATTACAGTTCCCTTTAACAAGTGTCGTACCATTTTTGTTCGTATTTGCCGGCACCGTTTGGGCAACCAGCACTTTCATTTTTGTCTCTTTCATGCGTCTCTTTTCATGATCCTGCTCTTCTCTAATTCTGTTCTGGTGATATTGTAGCATTTGCAACATTTGTGAAGGGCTATTTGCTTGCCAAGTACTCTCAACCTTCAGTACTCTATTCTTGATCTGGGGTAAGGAATTCTCTACTAATTTGCTCACGAAAAGATGAGGATATGACTCGCTACTGGCCTTAAGGCCACTATTAATAGAAAAACATTTCTCGAATCTAGAATAGAAATCACTTGTGTCCTCGTCTTGTTTCTGTTTACAGGCTGAAATAGCATCCCAGTCTTCCTTTTTAGTAATCAATAATCTCGGCAAAACCTGTATCAGGAGTTCAGGTAGTTCTTTAGCTTTGTCCCCAAGACCAACACCCTGGTCCCGGCCTTTATCCTCTGTTTCCAATTTTTTTTTTTTTTTTTTAAATATATTTTTATTGCAGGAATCAGTAAATCAGTACAGTAGCGACCAGCATTGTATCATAAGCAACATAAACAGAATAAAGCCCTCTGGCCCCCCTCCGTAAAGTCTGTACACAGCCAACCGGCCCACAACCCTGGGGTCGGGCGGCGAAATGCAACGGGGGTCAGTAGGATGCTGGAGCTGGTCCGGATAATACACTGTCCGTCATCTGCTTTTCCAAACAAGCCTAAAACCCCCAAAATAAACCCCCCCCCTCAAAATGTCTACTAACTGAGAAAACCCCCCCACCCCCCACCACCAGCGCCAGGGAGCTATCAACATAGGATCTGCTATTTGACCCACGGGGAAGGTAATAGGACTGTCAGTGCTGACGTTCATCGGGACTCGGGGCGAGTCGCTTCTTCACTTTCGGAGTTGCTGGGGGCACAATAATCCCTGAGGGCCTGCACCAGCATTTCCCACTCCAACGCGGCCTCCTGCGCCTTCTCATTACCCTGCCTCCAAGCCAGTTGATATCTCAGCGCGCTCTCTCCTGCCGCCCACTTCAAAAGCTCACTGTGCCATCTGCTGCCTGCCGGACCAGCTCGTGCCTTCCAGTTCCTGGTCACCTCTCGCTTAGCAAGGAGGAGCCCCAGGTCGATAAATTTACTGGAAATTTTATTCCTGGGGGTATGGGGGAACCAGTGCAAGAGCCCCACCGCCGCATCTAATGATAAGAGTCTCCCTGTCACCTCCTCCAGAGTCGTCGCTACCTCCTGCCAGTAGGACGTCAGTCCTGGACAGGCCCATAACATGTGTAGGAGGTCCCCCTCCTGAGCCGGGCATCTAGGGCATTCCGCCGAAGCCGTGGCAAAATAACGCCTGATTTTCGCCGGGGTCAGGTACGCTCTATGGAGAACATAATAGTGGACCAGTTGGAAACGGGCGCTACGTGTGCCCTTCCAGGCTCGTCTCACCAACTGGGCCCAGGTCGTCTCCGGGATCTCCCTACCAATGTCCTCCTCCCAGCGGGTCCTCAAAGTGGTGAGAGGAGCCAATCCCTCGGTAATCAACCTGCCGTAGAGGCAAGTGACCGCCTTCACCGTGCCCGCCGACATCATTACGTACTGGCACACCTGAGACAAGTGGGGTTCCTCCTGCCCGTTCTGCCAGTGTGCCTGGATCGCTCGCACAATGGCCGAGTGCAGCAGAAAGTCGCCCCGGGAGATCCCGAAGCGGTCAATGAGATCCTGAAAGGACAAGAGCGCTCCGTCCTCGTACAGATCACCGACGAGCTGTAAACCGGAATCCTCCCAGGCCGCCAAACGTGACCAATCCCCTCCGTGGGGGAGGGCCGTCAGCATCCCCAACGGTATTTCAGGCGCATACGGTGTTCTCAGTTGGCCTCGGGCGTGAGCCCGATTCCAACACAGTCGGACAGTCCGCTCCTCCATCGACAAGTCCCGCAGGACCAAACGTTGTCGCAGCGCTATAAAGGAGAGAACATGCCTGGCCATACCCGTCCCTCTACCGTCTTCCGGGCCCCGGAATTCCCTGGCGATCTCCTGGGTGAAGGTCTGGAGCTGCGCCGCCAGATAGTACTTCTCGAAGTCCGGCACAGCGAGCCCCCCCTCGTCTTTCGGCCTCATCAAGGTATTGAGGGCCACCCGCCGCCGGCCCGTTCCCCAGAGGAATCCGACCACCATAGAGCGTAAGCGACGAAACGTGGCCGGTGTGACCCAGATCGGCAAAGTTCGGAAGTAATACAATAACCGGGGAAGCGCCACCATTTTGAGCAGGGCGATACGTCCCGCCACTGAGAGCGGCAGCGTGGCCCAAAAGTCCATGCAACCTCGGAGTGCTCGAATGCAGCGGGCAATGTTCCCATCTAGGAGGTCGGGTTGGTCGTGGTAAACGAATACCCCAAGGTACTTAAAGCAGTCGGGCTCCCATCTAATCTCCCTACTTAGCGCAGGGGTGGGGGTACCACTGCGTACCGGAAAAAGACAGGTCTTAGACCAATTCACTCGGAGGTCCGAGACCTCTCCGAACTCCGTGAGCGCCAATTCCGCTCCCCGTAAAGCGTCGACCGGGTCCTCTAGGAAGAGCAACAGGTCGTCCGCATATAGCGAGACATAATGCGGGCCCGCAGCCGTCCATAAGCCCGTATAGTGGGCTCCCGAGCGAAGGTGCATCGCCAGTGGCTCCACCGCTAGCGCAAAAAGAAGCGGGGACAAGGAGCACCCTTGCCGCGTGCCTCGTTCCACCGGATACCGCGATGAAATCAATGGGCCCGCTCGGACCCTGGCCGAAGCAGAAGCATAAAGAACCGCGGTCCATCTGACAAATCCCTCCCCGAGGCCGAATCTCCGTAACACCGTGCAGAGGTAGTCCCACTCTAGGCTATCAAAAGCCTTCTCCAGGTCCACCGACAAGACTACCGGGGACGGGGCATCCACAAATGGTTCCCCTAGCAAGCGGAACAACCTACGAATATTCATAGTCGTGTTCCGCCGTGGGATGAAACCGGCCTGGTCCTCATGCACCAGGGAACTCATATGTCCCAGCAGCCTCGAGGCCAAGATGCTGCTCAATATTTTGTAGTCCACCGTCAACATTGATAGGGGACGGTAGGACCCCGGGTCGGATGAGTCTCGGCCCGGTTTGAGGAGAGGAACCACCAACGCTTCACACATCGAGCTCGGGAGTCGCCCCAGCCTCTTCGCCTCCCTGTAGACCACCAGTAACCGAGGGGCTAGGAGGTCAGCGTAAGCTGCATAGAACTCCACTGGTAGGCCATCTAGGCCCGGGGTCTTGTTCCTCGCCATCCGTTTGATGGCCCCGCGGATCTCCCCCAAGTCGATGTCGGAACCCAGAGTTTTCGCCACTTCCCGCTCTACTGTGCGGAGCTCCAGTGGGCGAAGATAATTATCAAGCCGGTCTGGGTCACGTGCGGAGCGACTGCGGTATAAACATTCATAATAATGCCGGAAGCAACTTAGAATCTCCGGTTGGGTGCATACCTCGGTCCCGTCTGCCCCACGCATATTTGTCGTCGTCTGGGACTGGCGCGTAGGGTTGGCCAACCACGCCAACAACGCACTCGACCTGTCTCCCTCCGCGATAGACCGGACCGTATAGGCCTTATAATCAAAACAGCGGAGCCGTTCGACCTCCACCGCTACCCTTTCCCTCGCCTCCGCCGTTTGTGCTTGCAATTCCGGGTGTCCGGGGCGGCGAGCTTCCAGCTCGCGGAGTGCCCGGTCCGCTGTGTCTAAATCAGCCAGGATGACGCGCCTCATGCCCACCTTCTTAGAGATACAGTAGCCCCTCACCATTACCTTAAAAGCGTCCCATTCTAACGCCCTAGTACTCGCGGAGCCGCCGTTGGATGCAAAATAATCCGATATTCTCTCCCCCAAGTCCGCCTTGAAGACACTGTCCTCGAGGATCTCGGGTCGCATCTTCCAGGTGGGCACCGCCGGCGTCCCAGGAAACCAGCGAAGGTCCAGTAGGAGGGGGTTATGGTCCGAGATGGTCCTCGATAAGTACTCCGATCGGACCGCTGCCGAAACCAGTTCGGGCGAACCAAGAAAGCCATCTAGTCTGACATGCAGCTCATGGAGGCTCGAGAAATATGAATAATCCCTAGCTGCGGGGTGATGCGCCCTCCAAATGTCCGTCAAACCCCAGCGGGTCTGCCAATCCTGCCGACCCTTAGCCGTGCGACGGACCGGGGAATCGGGGAGCGGGGGATGCGAGCGGTCTATGTCCACATCCACTACGGAGTTAAAGTCTCCCCCCAACAGGAGGGGCCCGGCGAAAAAGTGGGCCAACGAGCCCGATAACCTGGAAAGGAAGGCAGTCTGGTCTACATTAGGAGCGTATACACAGCAAACGTTCAGGTCCCTCCCTCCTAGAGTGCCTGAGATGGCCACGAAACGCCCCTCTGGATCCAACACTGTCCTCGTGACCTGGAAGGGGACCCCTGCCCTGATCCATATTAGCGCCCCCCTGGCATAAGCAGAGTACGACGTGGAAAAGACCTGCCCCCGCCATCTACGCTGAAGCGCCGCCCCTTCCGCCTTGTTCAGATGAGTTTCCTGCAGCAGCGCCATTTGCACTCCCCTACGCACTAAATAAGCATGGACCTTGTGGCGCCTGGACATAGTGTGAAGCCCCCTCACGTTCCAAGTAACACATTTCAAGTTAGCAACATCAGCCATTGTCCCAGATTGTTCTTGCACAGTCCCCCCATCCGGGTCCCCACAAAGAAAAGGCATCAATTCTCCCAGCGCTGATGGCGGCCATTTTCCCCAACCAAAACCAAACCACCCAAGAACCAACCAAGCCCCCCCCCCACCCACCCCAGAACAGGACCCAAACTGCACCATCTAGATCCCATCCAAACCTCGTCTTCCATCAACCCCAGAACCCCCACTAATCCTACGGTCGCCACCGTAGGAAGGCCTTATGGGCCAGGTGCGGGCTGGGCGGAGGCAGTGGGCCCTCGTCGCCCAGGCCACCAGGACTATAACAAGCCCCAAACAGTGCCAAAACCTTCCGGGGCAAAAGCAGAGGCCCCCCAACCCTCTCTCCCTCTTTGTCAGCAATAAAGGACGGCAACCGCCTCCCCCCTGCCGGGCCCCCACCCAAAACAAGGCAGTATACCCCGTTACCCTTGTCCATCTAGAAGGTCCTCCACCGATTTCGGTGTGATCACCGGTGTATGGGTACTATCCGCCACTGAATCCTCCGAGTCCGATGGTGCTCCCTCAGCACCCGGGTTTTCTTCCTCCTCGATGGCTTCATCCCTTGCTCCCGACAGCTCCGACAACACTTCCAGCACTCCCCTCCGTTCCGATGATGTCTCCGCAGTCGAGGGCCCTCCCGTGCGGCCGCGGCGATTCCTGACCCTCTTGGATCGCCTCCTTTGTTCCGGCTCATCTGCCTGTTGGGACGAGGAGCCAAAACCATCTTTCCCTGTCCGGTATAGTTCGAGCCAGTCACAGACCTCCTCCGGGGTGTCGAAGAACTGGGTTTTGTCATCGACAATGATGCGGAGCCTTGCAGGATATAGGAGTGAATACTGAATGCCCTCGCTCCTGAGTTCGCGCTTAACCGCTAGGAAGGAGAACCGCTTGCGCTGCGTCTCGTAGGTGTAATCAGGAAAGATGTTCACCTGACTGTTCGCTACTTGGAACGGGCCATTGTGCCTGGCGGCATTGAGGATTAAGTCCCTGTCCCGAAAATGTAGCAACCGCGCCACCACCGGCCTCGGGGTGCGTCCCTGCTGTGGGGGCCGTGCTGGGACTCTGTGGGCCCGTTCCAGAGTGTAGAAGGAGGACAGACCCTCCGGGACCACCGTGTCTCGGAGCCAGGTCTCCAAGTATCGCACCATGTCGCCATCCTCGATCCTTTCCGGCAGGCCCACCACTCGGATGTTGTTCCTCCTGTTGCGGCCTTCCGCATCCTCCGCCCTCCGTTCCAGGGTCTCAATTCGGGATAAGGCGTCCTTCATCGTCGCAGCCAAGGTTCGCTGCGCCGGCTCCAAAGTTTTCACCGTGCCCTCCACCTCCTTGACCCGGTCTGAATGTTTGCCATGGTCCGCCCTGAGGAGGCCCAGGCTCGTCGCCACCTGAGCAATGTCCTGTTGGAGGGCCGATCTCGTAGCCTCTATCGCCTCTAGGACACGGTCGAACTGTTGCTGCATCGGCGCGCTACCAGAACTTTTTGGGTCCCCATGCTCCTCTTTGTCCTGGGCTTCAGAGTCCGAGGTGGTCTGGGTGGATCCCTTGGCTCCTCTAGGTTTCCCCATGCTTCCAGGGGCACTCCGTGAGGGTCCCGGAGTAGGCGTCTCTGTGTACAGGTGTCGATCACGACCTTCCCGGGTGCTTGTCCTCAATTCGGGTATGGGCGACCTCCTTCTCCAGAGCCTGTGGAGACTCCGCCGCTTCGGCTCACGCCACCGCCACGGTGTCCGAGGGCACCGATGAGGGGGCGGAGACAGCCGTCGCCGAGTCGGGCAGACCCGTTCACCCACTATAGCCCCGGGGTGAGGGCCATCGACTCCCTCGGATGATCTGTGGCGCCAGAGTGTTGCGCCTCCCATGTAAGTGGACTGGCCAGGAAGACGTAGCTAGTTGTGGAGTCGCGAGGTGGGCCACCGCCTGGATCACAGGACGTCCGCTCCCGGTGCCCTCCAGTGCGTGGGCACCCGTCCGGCCGTCCAACCGAGTGCAAATCCGTTGCAAAAGGTCCAATCCAGTAAATGTCCAATGTCCAGAACAGCCGGGGATGGCGAAGCCGGGCGCCAGTCGACACCCGCGGCACCTCTTCAACTCAGTAGTTTCGACCAGGGGGACAAAGGAGTCCGGGCGCCATGTTGGGTCGCACTCCGCAACTCCGCAAACTTCGGTATTACTTCGGAGCAACCCTCGTCCAAGCTCCACCAGGGGCCCCGGCAGGTTGCCGTCGGCACGCTCAGCAGAATGCGGGGTCAGGGGTGCCCCGCAGCCTCCGATTTTCAGGATAATCCCGGGCTTAGTCCCGGAGCCGAGCTCTCAGGCGACCATCGCCATCGGCGCCCAAGCCACGCCCCCTCCCTCTGTTTCCAATGCTGCCCAACTTAACTTTTTCTCTCCCACCTCCCAATCTTTTTCCTTAAGCTTTTCATAAATACCAGCAGGCAACAGTACTTTCAATAGTTTCAGAATGTCAGCGTACGTGTAATCTCCTATGCGGAGAATGTCTTTTAATTCTCGGTGAAACCCCCCCCGGGTCTTTATCATGGCAGGGCAGCATCTTTTTTATTTCCAGTATTTCTAATTTCGTCAAGGGTGTGTAAACATACACTCGTTGAAGCTCACCCGCTGCATTTTTGACGGGATGCACCTCTCGTAGGGGGTTATGTATAGGTTCTTCCTGTCGTGGTGTGGGGCGGGAAGCATGCATGTGGTCAGAGAATTCAAGTACTTATGTCTTTGATCCAGAATGACATTAATTAAATCAGTACCTAGGCCTGTCCATCTGTCTAGAAGTATGTCGTCCAGTAATTTATGCAAGTGACCAGGATCAGAATATTGGCTCTCATACAACGTTATCAAATGTTGAACCATGTAAATACCGGCCAAACGCTGTTCGTTCGGCGGAAGGCTCAAGAAAGTCCGGGCCACTATATCATTGCTATATATGTTAGAATTGGACACCCACTGGACGGCTGACCGGACCAATTCCTTTTTGTGTGGGGTGTGGGATCGCTCGCTCTCTATCCGTCGTCTCAGTGCTTTTTCAGTAGCTTGGAATAGATTTTCAAGGGAATATCTTTCTTTTATAGCCTGTCCCTGTTTACGGTAGTCGAGGCACTTGGGCCTGTCAAACTGTCGTGCTTTGCCTACATAATTCATTTTGTCCTTCGCCTCATTTCCTGACTCTAAATCTTCCATTGATGACTCATACTTCTCGTCAGACTCTTCACTGTGTATTTCTAATATTTCCTTCCGTATTTTCTTGTATTCTCTCTGTCTGTCCCTGTCTATCATGCCGACCGGCATCTATGTTGTCACTCCATTCTATCAGGCCTCTCTTTACATCTTTGTCTGGTTGGTCTTGTTCCCTGATCAGACAGTTAATCATAAAACGTAGGATGTAGTTCTTAACCTCCACCTTTCTGTGTTCCATGGCCTCTTCTATACACTCGGGTCCCTCCCCCGTTCTAATGAAATGGTATATTTTATCTAGGTGTTCCTTCATGTCTGGTAATGTGACCAAATAGTCGACGGCTTTTCTCAATCTTAGTGAAAACACAAGCATTGAACCCTTTCCTGGTACTGGATCGTATATACAACGTGGAATTGCTACATCTACAGAATACTTAAATGGCCTTGATGTCGTTTGTGGCGGTGGCGGTGGCCCCCCTCCCCCTATGGCCCCTGGCCCTACGTCGTCTTTCACGATCTGCTGGAACTGTTGGAGCTGAGTCGCTGATGGGGGCGGAGGGAAATCTGCATTTACATAGTCCGGTGCGGGCTCCTCTAGATAGGAGGAAATAAAAGCCTCAGATGCTGTCGGCTTCGTTCTACGTACTCTAAAGGGTACTGGTGGTGGAGTACGCGACCTACGGGGTACTTTTGAGGGGGTCACTTTAGCTAGTTCTTCTGAGAGGACGGGATAAATACCAGCAACGAGGGCATTTCTTTCTCTATCAACCTGTTCTGCCTTGACCCGTTCCCCCTCCTCCCGCAGTTCTTTTTCTTTGGCTTTTTCCGCTGCTTGTTTACTTCTCTCTGCTTGGTGGAATTCTTTCTCTGCCCTCCTATGCGCTTCTTTACGCCATAACTCAATGGCATCTTTCTGAGACGGTCTTACTTTCCTTTTCCATAGCGCTTCCTCTACTTTCATAATGCATTCAGGATCCCATGTTCCTGAGGCAGGCCATCTGTATTTTTCCTCTAAATCCTTCGTGTAATCTACCCATAAGTCTAAAAACAATATGGCATCTAGCCCGTGTTTGTTATACATGAAATGACCAGGTGTGTCTCTAGGCGGGACGGGAACTGACTCTTCGAGTATTCCTTTCCTGGTCCCTATCTGACGTAATTTCGAAAACAGTGGCATGTTGAAACTAACTTAACGAAAACACAATATACACCAAAATAGACTGACTGAAACAATCATTCACACTACAACACTAAAACACTAAAACAGATACATTCTAACTGATACATGGGGAAAAACATGAACTTGAAAACAGTTAACTTTATGCACTGGAATACAGTACAACCATACCGGTCTCATAAAGAGACACGTCTCTACCGTGCCCACCGAAATGGACCCGTCTTTACCGTGCCCGTATGAACAAGACACGTCTTTACCGAGCTCAAATAAATTAACCCGTCTTGAACTTTATGCATTCCCAATAACGGTCCTCACCGGGAAGCAGAACTTGAAGGCCTCGGAAACTTGATACGGCGTGAACTTGATACTGCGCATGCGCCTCGGAACAGGTGGGCCTCTGGAAACCTCGGACCTTGCTCTCTCACGGCTTGGGCTCTGGTTGGGATGATCCGCGATCCTCACCGCCTCGTGTGGATGCCTGGTCGCAGTCCATCTCCTTCGTGGGCCTGAGGGAGTAAGCAGGAAGTCCCGCTGGCGTGTACACTGTGAAGTCCGTCACGGCTGTAGAAGGGGGCAAGGGCTGGACCTACATCACCGGCGCGTGGGGAAGGGGACTTGTTCCTATTCGGGCGCCAGAATTATGTGGTAAATTAAATATTACCCTGTCAGAATTTCAATACTTAACCAAAGGGTCATGCATATAATGAGAGGCAGAGTCCGTGGTGTCCGATTCAAAAGGGCTTTATTTCAGTAACTCGAGTTAAGGGAGAATCGGGTTCCATCACCACTAAGGTTCAGGAAGGGTCTTCTGAACTTTATTCACAGAGTACAATATTTATACATTGAATATACATTGCATTGCATAGAGAAGGAGGAGCGCTCCAGGCAGAGCAAGAGAAAGAGAGAGATAAGAGCATGTGGGCATGCAAGAGGGCGTACACTTGAGGAGTCATAGGTGAGTCATAGGTGGGTGGATACATGGAGGGGGTCTGCATGGTCAGCTGGAACCTTTACCCTACTTGTGTGCGCAACTTGGTCATGACGTGCAATTAACGTGTAACTGGGGGAAGCTGGGGGGAGCTGACTTTTGGTCTAGTAGAGAAGCCTTCAGTGTCAGGACGACCTGCACGTCTGATATTATCTGATATCTTAAGTTTGGAGGATGTATTGTCTGAAGTAAAGGTCGCTCAAGCAAAGGTTGCTCATCACCAAGAGCCAGTGTGTGCATATATTTCTTCGTGCATTTCGTGGGGGCCATGGGCTTTCTATGGATGCGAGCTCTGTAAATCACTTAAACGGAGACAGGAAGGCTAGGCCCAATCTCTGCAGACGGGTTCTGTTTACCTTCTTCAGTAGGCAGGAATGTGTTTCTGTGGAGCAAGCAGATAACTCTGTGCAAAATACTGTCTTGGCACCCCGGGCTGGGCCCCTCTCGGCTGAGCCAGAAATATGCGAGAGGTCAGGGATACCTAGCTGCAGCCCTCAGAGTGTCTGGAGGCAAGAAACCTGAATACGGAGACTGGCTCAGGCTGAGCCACAAAACGGGTTCATCTCGACTTGTATTAAACGTGCACAATGCAAATACATTGGCAACATGGGCCTCAGTGCAGAATTAACATTTCTTTCATGGGGGACTTGGTAACTGGCATTCTAATGTGGGACGGAAATACAGAAGCATCATTATTACAGGCATGAGAGGGAAAATGCATGGGTGACATGCACATACACTAAACGTGGGGTACACGCAGGGGACACATTGGCCACGTAAAATTTCTATTTCCTCACTCCGCTGACTACATCCTCCTCGGGGACCTCAACTTCCACCTGGAGAACAACAACGACTGCAACACCACCACCCTGCTGGACAACCTCGCCAACCTCGGACTCAAGCAATTGGTGACCACCCCCACCCACTACGCCGGCCACATGCTTGACCCTGTCTTTTCCTCCAGCAAGGACATCTCCTTCAGCCACGCCACCGGACTCCACTGGACAGACCACAGCTGCATCCACTTCAGCTTCAGAAGGACCACGATCCACCACCACCAGCAACAGGTTGCACGCAGAAGCTGGAACAAGATCGCAGCCGACCAGCTCGCGACTTCCCTGAGCATGAACCCTCCCACCAGCGCAACGAACCCAAGCCAGGCGGCCACCAACCTTGCGAAGTGGATCAGCAACTGCGCAGACGACCTCGCCCCTCTGAAGACCCCGCCTAGCAGACCCGGCAGCAAGAAAGCCCCATGGTTCACTGACGAACTCAAGAGCTCCAAGAAGAACTGCAGAGCCCTCGAGAAAGCCTGGCGCAGAGACCCAACACCGAACAACATGACTGCCCTCAAGCTCGCCACCCGAAAACACCACCAACTGATCCACGCCACCAAGAAAACTGCATTCAAGGAACGACTGGACAACAAAGCCCACAACAACAAGGAACTCTTCAACATCGTTAAAGAGCTCTCCAACCCCAACGCCAGAAACAACGACATCACCCCTTCACAAGACCTCTGCAACTCCCTCGCCTCCTACTTCCACAACAAGATCGTGGACATACACAACAGCTCCAGCACTCAACCAACGCACGCCACGACTGAACCACCGCCCCCCACCACCACCCTCCGCGCCTGGACCCCGATCAGCACCGAAGACACCGTCCGCACGATGAACTCCATCCACTCCGGATCTCCGACCGACCCCTGCCCCCACCACGTCTTCAACAAGGCCGACGCTGTCATCGCACCCCACCTGCGGGACATCATCAACACCTCCTTCGACACCGCTACCTTCCCGGAGAGCAGGAAGCACGCCAAACTCAGCGCTCTACTAAAGAAGCCATCAGCCGACCCCACTGACCTCAAGAACTACCGCCCCATCTCGCTGCTCCCGTTTCCTGCAAAAGTCATCGAGAAGACCGTCAACAAGCAGCTGGCCGCCTTCCTCGAGACGAACGGATCCCTCGACCTCTCGCAGTCTGGCTTCCGGGCCAACCACAGCACCGAGACCTCCCTGATCGCAGCCACCAATGACATCCGAGCCCTGCTCGACAACGGAGAAACAGCGGCCCTCGTCCTCCTAGACCTCTCCGCGGCCTTCGACACTGTGTGCCACCGTACCCTAGTGCAGCGCCTCAGCAACGTCGGAATCCAGGGGAAGGCACTGGAATGGATCATCTCGTTCCTCGCCGGAAGGACACAGAGAGTCCGCCTCCCCCCGTTCAGATCAGGAGCCACTGAAGTCATCTGCGGCGTTCCTCAAGGCTCCTCGTTCAGACCAACCCTCTTCAACGTCTACATGAGCCCCCTCGCAGCCATCGCACGCCAACACAACCTCAACATCATCTCCTACGCCGACGACACCCAGCTGATCCTCTCCCTCACCAATGACCCCGCCACCGCCAGAGCCAACCTACACGAAGGGATGACAGACGTAGCCAAGTGGATGATGAACAGCCGCCTGAAACTGAACTCGGACAAGACGGAAGTCCTCATCCTGGGATCTTCACCCTCCGCCTGGGACGACTCCTGGTGGCCCCCGCCCTGGGCAGCGCACCCAAACCAACAGACCAGGCATGCAACCTGGGCTTCATCCTGGACTCCTCCCTCTCTATGACCAGACAAGTCAACGCCGTCTCCTTGTCCTGCTTCAACATCCTGCGCATGCTACGTAAGATCTTCCGGTGGATCCCCATCGAGACCAGGAAGACGGTCACCCAGGCCCTCGTCACCAGCCGTCTGGACTACGGCAACTCCCTCTACGCCGGAACCACCGCCAAACTCCAGAAGAGACTCCAGCTGATTCAGAACGCCTCAGCACGACTCATCCTGGACATCCCCCGTCGCAGCCACATATCCGGACACCTGAGAGATCTGCACTGGCTCCCGGTCAACAAGAGAATCACCTTCCGTCTCCTCACCCACGCACACACAGCCCTACACAACCAAGGCCCAGGATACCTCAACAGCCGCCTCAACTTCTACGCTCCCACACGCCAGCTTCGATCGACTGGCCACGCCCTCGCCGCTGTCCCCCACATCCGAAGAGCCACCACAGGAGGAAGGTCCTTCTCCTACCTGGCCGCCAAGACTTGGAACTCCCTCCCGACCCACCTCCGCCTGACCCAGGACCACCTTGCCTTCAGGAAGCAGCTCAAGACCTGGCTGTTTGAGCAGCAGCGGACCCCCCCTCCCCCAGCGCCTTGAGACCCTCCGGGTGAGTAGTGCGCTATATAAATGCTTTGATTGATTGATTGATTGATAGAGTGGAGTGGCACATACTGGAGTGGTGTAGAGTGGAGTGGCGTAGAGTGTGGTGGGGTGGCGTACATTAGAAAAGCGTACAGTGAAGTGGTGTACAATGGAGTGGCATAGAGTGAAGTGGGATAGAGTGGAATAGCATAGATTGTAGTATCGTAGAGTTGAGTTGTATAGAGTGAAATAGCTTAGAGTGGATTAGCGTAAAGTGGAGAGGGTACAGTGTAGTGCCGTAGACTGCAGTGTTGTATAAAAGAGTGGCGTAGAGTGTTACAGCTTACAGTGAAGTGCTTTAGTGTGGAGAAGCATAGAGTGGAGTACAATGGAGTGGCATGGAGTGTAATAACATAGAGTGGAGTGGCATACAGTAGTCTGGCAAAGGGTCGAGTGTGGTACTTGAAACAGAAGTAGCGCGAAAGTGGATGAACGGATGTACATGTAATGCTGTAGGAGTATGGATTATGAGGTGAAAATGCTAATATTTGATAATAGTTGTAAATGGTGTAAGTAGTTAAATAAGTTATAACTGTTAAATAATTAGTAATATATTGTACTTGTTGCGTTCATTTGTCTGGTCAAATAAGAAACCTTGCACAAAACTAGAGATTCTACAACTATCTATTCAAGAAGGTGGTCTTGCACTCCCCCATTTAAAAAAAAAATATTATCAGACAGCATTTATTGATTGGTGCAGAAGATCAATGTCAAGATACAATTTTGGAGACAGCTTCTATCTCAAACAAATGCTGCTAGAAAGTAGCATCGAGCTAAATTATCCAATTATCAAAATTTATTTTATTTATTTTGAATATTTATAAAGCGTGGCTGATACCTTGCAGGCTTCCTGGCGCTGGAGAATACTCTGCTGAGGATAGACCGGAGTAACTAGCAGGCGGGTAGAATTTTAGGGGAAAAGCCAGGTCTTGATGCGCTTCCTAAATGGAAGAAGTTGTGAGATCTGGAGTATGTCAATGGGCAAGCTTTTCCATAACTTGGCCGCTGCGACCCTGAAGGATCTGCCCCCGGTTCTGGCTATGTTGAATCTGGTAACCTTTACCAGACAGGCTGAGGATGATCGTAAGTCTCTGGTGGGAATGTACCACAGAAACAAAGCTTGCAGGGGTCTGGGCCCGAGCCCATGCCCATGCAAATCCCCAAACTTCCCAAGCACGGCAGATATAAGATGCATCAGGCTATTTGAGTTAGATTTTTCCAATTGAAGGAAGAGTACCAGTTTAGCTCTTTTCATCCTGAAATCCTGATGGCACATAGTAGTAACATAGGTCTCCACATAAGTAACAAAAGTATATCAACTTGGGAGAAAGCGGGATACGTAGTTTTAATGATATTCTTGTTGAAGGGGTAATGAAATCTTGGGATCAGTTCAAATCTACTTGTCCAGGACTTCCATCACACTACCTTTTTGTTTTTTTCAAATTTGCAACTTTATAAGGAAGTTCCAATTCCCCAAAGATGCTTTAGAGAATCTGATTAGTTTTAGTTACTATGTGAAGGAGACTAGAGGGGTAGGTAATTGGTACCAGATCTTACTAGAGCAGTTACATGCAAAATTTGTAGCGCAAGCACTACAAAAGATTGAAAATGCTACAGGTTGTAGGCTAGACTTGCAATCATGGAGAGTGTATGATGTTTGTGCGCATAGAGCTATAAGGGGAGCCAATTTCAAATGCATGGCATTTTTATGTAAGTGGCAACTTTATTATACTCCATCTCGCCTTCATAAAATGTACTCTACTATATTGGGGACTTGTTTTAGATGTAGTTGCTCTAATGGGGATTGGCTCAATATCTGCTTTTCATGCTCAGCACTAACTGAATTCTAGAAGCAAATCTTTTGTTTGCTTAGCGAAAAGCTTTGAATTGTTTTAATCCCTGTACCCAAAACGGTCCTCTTTGGAATCGTTGGTACACTTAACTTAACTATTAGACAGCAACAGTATATTTTTATTGCATCCCTAGTTGCCAAGTCTTTAATCCTCCAACAATTGAAAGTGGCAGAGCCACCAATCTTTTCCCAATGGAATAGGGGTTATAGTTAAATTCCCCAAAATTTGGAGAGGGAAACCAGGTTAAGCCCATGTCTATATTCATATTTGATCTACATCTATTTTATATATAAATGTAACAAGTATTTTGATGAATTATGTGATTTGTATTTTTTCTATTTCCATTTTTACTAACTGCAATAAAAATAAAAAAATAAAAATATATATATATATATATATTGTATTTGTAAAATATAGTGTAGTACCGTTTTTACCATATATATTGAACTATTTTAAGTACCTAGGTACTTCCTAGAAAGTACAGCAATACACTGTACATTTTTGTAAAATATATAGAAACTTATTAATATTTTTCCCTGCCTATTACCACTTTAAAAAAGTGTGATTAGGTAGGGGAAAAATATCCAACTTAATACTTACCTGTAATGCAGAACACATCCATAGTGTGCTTAAAAACAACATGGCTGCCTTTAACTTTTGAAAAGACAGTCATTAGCCAATCACATAGTGCCATGTCATCACTCTGTACCGTGGTACTTCCGCAAAATACCAGAAAAGTTCGCTAAAGTACAGAGACAACAGATATCACTAAGTTAAAATGCCTTATAACTTAAAAAAATGATTAGCCTACTTACCTGTAATACACACAGGATCATCTGCACCCCATAAGGTGTAATCCTGCCATATTTAATGGAAATCCAACTGGGTGTTTGCCCGCGACACGTGAGTACAAAGTCTATCTAAAAATGCATTGATGCCCAAATGCGTTTTGGCCCTCCCCTTTTATTTTTTAACCTCCTGGACGAATCACTGTGAAACTTCCCATCTTACAACTATGATGAAAAAGCAATAGGTCTGAAAACTCTTGTCGGGAATCGTCAAATGGGTTCAAAGTTATTAGCTAGCATAAATCACAGAAAGTCCTATACCTGGAAATCCTAACTAACTTGTGCCCCAGCCGTGCAAAGTTTTGTCATCATTTTATATGTTGCAGTGATGTTGTCAATGATGTCATTAGCAGTGCACAGGGAGGACACCAGTTATAGTTACTTTAGGGGAGAAAATATAGTTACTTAGGATAACTAACTGGTGAAGTTCAGGGTTTTGTTTGTTTAAAACTGATATTTTCACCTAACTATAACGTCCATTTAACCGTTGCTTTTGTCAGTGAATTTCTAAGTTTTTTAGTGTACAGTAACATATTATTACAATTCCTAACTATAACATCACTTTAACCTTTGTTTTTTTCATTGAATTTTGTATGTTTTATTGAGGGCCTTATTACAAGTATGTAGGTCTGACCACCGCCACACAGCGGGTCCGCCTGCAGTATTCTCAATGTGACGGTTGGACCACAACAAGCCTGCGGCTCTGCCAGGATCAATGATCCAAATGGGCTAGCGGTCTGCATCCGGACTGAATATGCTGGTGGTGCCGCTGTTGGCACTGCTGAGCATATTACGTGTTGCCTTTTCACCGCCCTTGGCGGTGAGCTCGCTATGGAAAGAAAGGGTGACGAGGAGGCAACTAAGGGGGCCCTAACCCTACTGGATCTGGGCCTAGGAGTGCATGCGGGGGCACATGTTGTGTCCCCCTCTAATTGCATCCCATTTCCTGAATGGTGTGGCTTCAATGCCACATCATGCAGGAACATGCTGCAGGCACTGTCACGGTGACGGGCTGCATGTGAGGCTCTCCTATGAACCTAACAGCCCACCGCCGTGAGACTGCCATAGCACTGCCGCCTGCCATGGATTACACTAGTAATCGGGCAGGTGCACTATAGGCTTGGCGGGCCTCCTGTCGGCACAGTGGTGGCAGTCTGACAAGAGGACTGCAAAACTCTTAATAAGGCCATTAATATAAAAAGCAGGCTTATCGGCTATATAAAATGGTCAACATAACAACATATATAAAGCAAACTTCTTGCCTCTGTCAAATAGTCACCAAAAACCATAATCAAATCTGTATTTTATAAATGTTCACATAGAAATGTTTAATGAAAGTGATTGTTAAAAACTATTATCAACAAAGCCTTTAGAAAAAAAATAACGTCTTTGAATCTTTTAAAAAAAAATCAGATCCCAAAGTGTAGCCATAGAACCAACCACAAGTTGTCCCTGCACTCCTGATAAAAAATTCGAGCTTTCAGTGACTCAGGAGACTTACTGTGTTTTTTTATGTTGCTGGGGATGCCTGCAACCCCTGCAGCGTTCCACAGGTTTTTTTAAAAACTTGTTGATGCCCTTTCACCTTTTAGGGACATCACCAGGATCCAAAAACCTTTTTCAAAAAAGTCCTACGTTTAGCAGTGGTAGCTTGAGTAGTGTTGTAAAAACATTGCGAATGGCAATATGAGCTGTGCATGGGCCATTCGAGTTGATTTTGCTGCCGTTTGAGTAGAAAATCTACTTGAGCGGCATCAAATCTACTCTAGTGGCATCGCTCTGAGCACGACCGTCCGCGACCGTCAGCGACTAGCCATGTTGGAAAATCGCATTTGGGGACACAAAATCTAGCTTGCGCTTAGCAACTCGCATTTCAGGAGCCACGCGGGCAAAAAAAAACACCACAGTGAGATTGGTGTAATTTGGCCAGAACTCTTCGTTACAAACCAACGCAGAGTCACCAAATTCTACCAATTCATGAGGTGAAATGAAACATTCCACCCACCCATACTAATGAGTAAAAGCCAAGAAATGGTTTCTGCAAATGAAAAAAGCATGATTGTACCTTGATCACCCTTCACATGATACTGTGGACCATGATATACTTCAAACTCATATGCCATGCATTGCAGTGTTTCAAATAATTCATTTTACATTGTGCCCAGGAGGCACAGCTCTGGTTCTTCCTCTCACATATTGTACATGCAATCTATGGCATGCTGTGAGGTTTCTCTCTTTTGCTGGCACTTTTCAACTTATGTTACCCCTATGTTATTATTGAGGTGGTGTTAATTTGTAATATATGTTTGTTTTATTGCCTGCTGGACCTGTAAGCAGGACCCCTTCGATGTATTTAACATGACAAATACTAAACAAAATAAGACCTATCTGATCCTTCTACAAACATCTTTAAGTGCTACAATATTGGCTATTACCCGTATACCTATGGTACCTGATGTACATCAGTATCTGAAAAAAACACCATTCTATAAAGAAATACCTCTCCCACATGCAACAATGAACAGCTCACAAAAGAATGAATAAAATATGAGAAGGCGGGACCCAGGAGATTCTGGAATGTTTATAGCAATGAGTTTCAGCACTACATAAATAAGTATTAGTGTGGCATATCAATTCACAGCAACAATAGCGCACAAAGAACAATGGCCAATTCTAGGGAATATTTTTCTTAATTAAATTTTCTTCTTTATTTTTCACTGGTCGAATTTCTTTCCATTCCACATATCATAGCCTCCTAGCCAACGCGTTTCGTCTCCAACGAGACTTCTTCAGGGCTTAAATGTATGCCATGCAATGAGTTCAATTTAAAGATTGTTAGGTTCAGATCCAGAGGTCCTGGGATGTTTATCAAACAAACAATTCTCAAAATCGGTATGATAACCGACTTTGTGTGTTGTCAGGATAGTTTTTGCGCAGCAGGCGAAGCCTCGCTCGGTCGCTAATAGTGCCTCTGACTGTATCGAGCATTAAGGGTGTAAGAGGGGTACTTTGGGGTAGCATCACGAGGTTCCTAAGAAATTTGTTTTCTGAGATACAAAGCTTGGATGTCTTGTCAAAGCCCCACAGCTCTAATCATTTTCTGTATTCTCTTTGTCACCTCAGCAGGGTTTTTCTTTTCTTTAGGTTTATCATATAGCCACAGATAGTGACATAGCAAGGCATTACAACCATGTATACATCATACAGTGTGTGTTCATACAATGAGTTGTGTGTGAATACTTCTATATAAGAAATTCATTCAGATCATTTGAATAATATTATTTGAATAATATTTTACTATACATTTTAATATTCATTATATTCATTATATATAATATAATATAGTAATATATTTGAAATTTACTTTTTAGAAAATTCCACTTTCAAAATATATGCCACCATATGCCTGGGGTCTTGAGCGGTTGTAGTCAAATCCATTGCTGCTCGCAGCCCTTATTCTGTGTCAGTGGTTGCAGGTATTAGGCAAGAGCAAAAAAGCACAAGTATTGGCAACGACAATAGGTCTTGTCTTCGTTGGTGCAATGGTTACATTTTTTCAATGTAAATAAATGCCACATATTAAAATGAAAAAAGCAGTCACCAAAACGTGACTGCCACAGACTTATCAGTGAAAAATGTTAACTTAAAAACATTCACTCAGTTGGCCACTTTACTTTTGAAGTTATTAATAACAATCCTTTCTGTTGTGCAATGCATTTTATTATTACTAATATTGTTATATTGGTCCCCAAGCAAACAAGAATACATCACCACCAAATCAAGCTTTCAAACAACTGGCAGCTACAATGCCACATTGTCGCTGAAATACTTTACAGTAGCAACTTTACAAAGGAGACAAAAAGCAATCATCAACTAACTTTGGCACCCAAGTACAGACAAAATAAATAGCTGGCATTTAAAGTTAATATAAAAAAAAACAATAACGCACACTTTGGACCAGCTTTAATAAAAGGAGCTACTTTTAGACAGAGGTAAACAAGGTGCAGAGGCCTAGCGTACTCACTTAAAGCGAAGGGAGCCAGGGGGTAATGTGGGCTGACCCATTGCCCATACAGTATGCTGCGAATAGACGTAAGGGGAATGTGACTGACACTTTAACGTTTCAATGGATGACGCCCACTGATCGAAAGCCCCCCTTGTATGTATATTATATATGATTTGTTTGGGAAAAATCAGTAGTCTGGTGAGACAGGTAAAGCTGTCTCAAAGACCATCCCTGAAATGTAGAAAAGGGAGAAAGAAGGTGGAAGAGAAAAACATGGACACAGTGCCAAAGAAGAAAGTGGTTTCCACCAGAAGTATAGTTTTTAAAACAAGGTACCCGGGTGAACATAGAAACTCAGCTCTCCGGTGCAACGGCAGCTCCAATCCAGAAATGAAGTGGCAGGCCCATGTTCTTGCCTTTTCCGGTGGCTTGTTCGGTTTATTTTAAGCTCTCCCCGTCTGCAGTTTCTGCTTTAAGCCGGAATTGTTTGCATAATTATTTCTGCAGCGTTAACCTTCACTGTTCACTGACTCTCACATTCAGCCAAGTCCAGACGAGTAAACCGGCGGTGCCCGCTCCACCCTCGCGCCTACAATAACACTGTTGTTCCCAGCCACAGAGGCATGTGCATAGGGGGCACATTCTGGCATGCGTTTCCCAGGTCATTAAATGAACCCAGAGGGCTCTATCCTCACTGCTCTCGCCCACCGGTCCACACTCAGGGCAGGGCGAATCCCAAGAGAATGGAATGCAACCTTTCTGTCTCACAGCCTCAACCTTTCCCTTACATTAATTAGTAGCTTTCTCGCCCCTCCTAAACAGCAAATCTTGCTTGTCAATAAGGGACAGTCACATTTTGAAACAACCATTGGCAAAGCCAATGGCCTGGCCTTGGAAGGCTGGGTGGTTTTTTTATATATATTTTTTAAATGTTTGATTGGAAGCGTATTTCACTAATCTAAATATAAAAAATGATGCCCCTAAATATGGGTGCCAAATATTTGCAATGAAAATGTACTTTTCTTTTTTTTTTAAATCACTAATGCAGCCATGTTATTGGTGATGCTTTTAAATAGCAAGCCTTTTAGCTGTGCCATGCATTCTAATTTTATTTATAAAGGAGACAAGAATATATCACCATCTAGCCAGCACTCAATTGACACACAGCTACAATGTTACAGTCTCACCGAAACACTTTATAACAGCACCTTTAAAAAGAAGACAACATACAAGAAGTCTAACTGGGCACCTGAAGTGTAGTCAAAACAAATAGCTGGTACTTTAACCCCTTCGCTGCGGGGTTATTTTCCCGCTGTGCTGGGGGGGGGGGGAGGGGGCGCGCACGGCGCCCGCATGCTCATGACGAGCTGAGCTCGTCATGAGGCACGGCGCTCCTGTGCTCATGACAAGCTCAGCTCGTCATCACCACACCCGTTCCCGTCGAACGCTCGGCACAGCAGGGGAATTATCCCCGCATGCGAGCGTTCCACGGCTCATGAAGAGCTGAGCTCGTCATGAGCACTGGAGCGCCGTGGCTCATGACGAGCTCAGTTCGTCAAGAGCATGGAAAGAGTTAAGATAATATTATTGTTATGTTATCTTATCTCATGTTATGTGTATTTATACAGCGTATCCTGGCGCTGAGTAGGGGTGTGTGCCTAGCCGTGCCAATGGTAGGTTGGTTATTTGAAAAGCCAGGTCTTCAGCTTCTTGCGTAATTCAAGTAGTGATGAGGAGGCTCTGATTTAGTGTGAGAATCCATTACACACTTTAGGAGCGATGTAAGAGAACGCCTGTCCTCCTGCTCTGGTTCTGTTTATGCATAGTATGTGTGCGAGTAGGAGTCCCTCAGAGTGGAGGTATCTGGGTGGTTTGGTGGGAGGAGATGTGACAGTCAGGTAGGTGGGGCAAGTTGTGTAGTGCCTTGAATGTGTGTGTGAGGAGTTTGAATTGAGTGAATTTCTGTATCGAGAACCAGTGTAGTTCCCTGAGGTGTGGTGTGATGTGAGTTCTATGTGGGAAATTGAGGATAAGCCTGGCAGGCAAGTTCTGGATGCTTTGTAGTCTTCTAGTAAGTTGTTTGGTGATCTCAGCATGGATGGTTTTCCCATAGTCCAATTTGTTGGCGACTAGGGCGAGTGACAGTATTTCTAGTGTTGCTTTGGGGCCATTTGAAGATCTTCCTCAACATATTCAAGGTGTGATGGCAGGATCCAGTGACATTGTTGGATTGTGAAGTCATTTCCAGTTTGCTGTTGATGATTATTATGAGGTTCCAGGCATGGGTTCCAAATGTGGGTGTGGGTCTGATTTTAGCCGGCCACCAGTTACAGTCCCATAGTGAGGTGCATTTTAAAACTGTTCGTTATTTCTAGCATATTGTGCGCTGACTCCCCGGTCCACCGTAGCAATTCATGCTGTTTGTTGTGGAGGGAGAACAGAGCGCCTTCACTTCCTGGTGGTGCCATTGCGGGTGGCCATCTTAGTAGGGTGACGCTCTAGTCTTCCCTCAAGCCCAATCTACTTAATCCCCTGTCCTTATCGTGCAGCGGTTACGCGCAGCGGCAGCGCCATAGTCACGCCGAAGAGGCGCCTAAGAGAAGCCAGTCTGCGCCAGTCCGCGTCCAACCGCTCCCAGATCCCACGGTTCCCGGAACTATGGTGGGCAATCCGATCACTTATGATTCCCTATCTTTACATGCCTTAAGATTAGCTGCTAACCTCAACTGTCTGCATTCGGTACGCCCTGTAGGTGGTAAGATCCGTTGTAATTATTGCGACTGGAAAGCATCCCTTAAAACCACAGGGAATTACGCCACTTATTGCAGCTGGAAGCTGCTTCTTCTTAATTTCAGATCAATGTCCAAACACTATACAGAGCTGGCCATGTTAATAGAAGATCTTAAGTCCGATGCCCTCTTCTTAACAGAGACTTGGCTCCAGCTGGAAGCCGATCCTACTACAGTCTGGGCTACCCCACAAGGCTATACAATGAAGAGATCTGATCGCAACACGGGGAGAGGAGGAGGGTTAGCCATCATTTATAAAGAACAATACAAGTGTCGCACCACCCCCTCTACCACGTCAGCTTGCGAGAGCTTAATGTTCACTTTAGAACTATCTCCTACTAATACCTTTCCAGGCCTCCTGGTCTATCGACCGCCTGGAACGATCGGCCAGTTTGTTTCGAATATGACTGATCTAGCTGCCAATCTAGTGATTACCTCGGCTATTTTCACTGTGCTGGGCGACCTAAATCTTCATTTAGATGACCTGCTCGACTCAGCAGCTAACAGTCTTCGACTGAATTTTCAAGCGATTGGCCTGGCACAAAAAGTATTCCTCCCTACTCACACTAAAAGTCATCTCTTAGATTACATTTACAGTACCCTTGACAATCTAAATACTGAATCGCCTGTACCATTGCTCTGGACCGATCACTATTTAATACCATTTTTATGGACTACTACAAATTCCTTTCCAAAAAAGACCCAAAAAAACACTGGGCAGGAAGTGCGCTACACTTACCTTCTCCAAATGGGAATCAGCGCTCGCTGAATCTAAACCTTCAGAGGTTACAAATCCTAACTTAGCCAACACTATTTTTAATAACTGGATTACTAATTCCCTTAATTTAGTACTCCCGAAGAAACCTTTGCACTCTATAAAGAGGCAAAAAGTAGCCCCCTGGCACACTCCTAGATTAAGAGAAATGAAACTATCTTGTCGCAAACTTGAAAGAGCATGGAGACAAGGTCGCTCTCAGATCAGGAAATCAGACTACAGAGCCGCAATGAGGCTATACAAAAAGGAAATTAGATCTGCCCAAGCCCAGTTTTATGATTTAAAGATTAATCTGGCAGCAAATGCTCCCAGAGAAATCTTTAAAATAGCCAAATCTCTGATCTCCCCTCCTCCCGAGAGAATGTCATCAGACGGGGCATTAGCTCGCTGTAATAACTTAGCAACCTTCTTCTTCCAGAAGATTCAGACCATCTACTTTTCCTTTTCCACTGATGGAATCAAATTGGAGGTTGCTACTACAGCCTACCCCAACACCCCAGCTCCCTGTATGTTGGAAAGCTTTACCTTCTTGGACTCTACTTCCCTAAATGAAATAATCTCTAAAGTTACATCAGGATGCCCTAGTGACCCAGCAGCCCCCCAGTTCCTTACTCTGGCCATAGATGTCATCCGGCCAGTTCTTCTTAACACCTCAATTGCTACGAGCATAGTTCCGACTGGGTGGAAATGTGCAATGGTCAGGGCTATTTTAAAAAAGCCCACTCTAGACCAAAACAATCTAGCCAACTTCCGCCCCATCTCCCTGTTACCCTGGACGAGTAAACTGCTAGAAAAGCACATTAACAACATCCTAGTAGACTACCTGGAATCCAATAGTCTGCTATGTGTCTCTCAGACAGGATTCCGTCCCCAACACGGGACTGAGACAGCTTTGTTAGCAGTAACCGAAGAAACACGAACTGTGTTAGACCAGGGAGAGAAAGCAGCCATCATATTATTAGACCTCAGCGCCGCGTTCGACACGGTTAACCATGCTACCCTATTACATAATTTGAAGGGCATGGGAGTGTCGGGCGCGGCCCTGGCATGGCTCGCATCCTTCCTGGATGAACGCTTCTTCCAGGTGTTTGAGGGCGAGGCTGTATCCACCAAACAGCCACTCAGTTGTGGGGTTCCTCAGGGCTCTGCCCTGAGCCCCACACTTTTTAACATCTACATGAGGCCCTTAGCGGAGATAGTTCATCCATTTGGCGTCCGTATTGTCACCTACGCAGACGACACTCAGTTGGTGGTCTCATTAGACCACTCTGAGGGGTCGTCTAGCACGCTGAGCTCATGCTTAGAAGCAGTGGCTAAATGGATGAAATCCTCCTGCCTCAGGTTGAATGGAGAGAAGACGGAGGTCATGTTACTGGGCAACCCTTCACCTACCAGCCTGGCCTCCTTTTGGCCCACATGTTTAGGCCCCCCTCCCCTCCCCAAATCTGAGATAAAAAGCCTGGGAGTCTGGCTCGATAAATCACTGGACTTTACTTTTCAGGCTTCTGTAATAACCGACTTTTTCTGGCCCTTTTTAGAGGGAGGATGATGGAGAGTGACTCCAGTCTATCACCTTTATAGTATAGGGATGAGGACTATAAGTAGGACCTATTCATAAGGCACAGTAGTGCATTTTCGTATCCTTTTTCTTAGATCAGGGCTTATGAGCTTAAGCTAGGGAATAGATATACAAGTGCTAGTGATGATCCATCCTTTTGCTAGAGTATTAGCATATTTTCCATGGAGTTATGCGTATTTTGGGCCTGGTAGGCCTTAAACGGGACAGACTCCATCTTGCCTTCTGCCCGGTAGCTGGAGAGGCTTTCTAGGTCAAGTGTAATGTTTTAGTTTCAAGGTGTTGTTCGCTTGGAGAGAACCGGCTCAGGCTGGCCCTTATCGAAGGAATGTATTTTTCTCCACTCCGAAGACACAACTCCAGGCCGGCCGGCTGGGAACGTGTCCTTGGTACGGGGAGGTACAAGAATTTGGTGGGCGGCAGGTTACTGGCCGTAACTTTCCATGAAGGGACAGGCTTTGATATTAGCGAAAGTGTTAGGCAATGAGTTAGTTAGTTCGTAGGCGGCAGCTAGCCGTTAGCATCTATGCTATTAATTATCTTCAAGGCGGACAGTCGCCATTTTGAAGTCCGAGAAATATTCTAAGACCGAGACTCTCTGAGAAAGACTGGAGGAGAAATAGCGCGGAGCGCATAGAGCCGGAGAGAGAGAGAGACGGTAGCTAATAGCGAGCAAGGTTCCAGTGCCTTGGAGGGAAGCAGAGGAGGTTGAGCCTAGCGGTGCAGACGTGTACTTGTGACGGCTGAGGTGTGACCCCGAGACGAGCCAAGACACAGAGACGAGAAGGGAACCTAGATGACTACCGAGCCCCGACTTCATATTAACCAGGTGACCTCCGCCCTTTCCCATATTGAGCGCTCATCCTAACCCCTTTTGTCTTTTCCTTTGCAGAATATATACATATTGCATAGTATTGTGTTTGTGTTAACTGCTAATAAATACCCCGAGTTCTTAGTGAACTGACATGTGCCTTGTATTCTTGTTCAATCGAGGTAACCGCACTTTCTAGTCAGGCATTGTTTGCATGAACGGTTGTGATTCCCGATCAGGTAAGGAATGAATGAACAATGAGGGAAGGAGGGTATGTTTGATGTCAAGAGCAGAAGGTACATATATACACATCAATTTGACAAGTCGTACTGATTTCGATTATTGTAGTTTTATCCCGAGTAGACAAGTGAGAGATTTCCTTCTTAAGTACTCATAGGAAAGTGGTCGTCGTTAGTGAACGGCGTTAATGAGAACACTGGGGGGATACAGCGTGGAGGTTCGCTGGATTGTGGACCTTGTGTATAAGTGAGAGCACTGGGTGGACACAGTGTGGAGGTTCGCCTGATTGTGGACCGTTTGGAAAATGAGAGCACTGGGGCTGCAGACCCATGTGTGTAGACACGCCAGATTGTGTGTCGAGTGAGCACTGATAGTGATCAGTGTGTAAGGGTATATATTCAGACCTGCCCTAGGGTAGATTAGTCTGGGCCGAAGTGGCCGCGAGACTAGTTGGTATAAATAGGATATTGTAGAAAACCTATGCATGTTTATTGCTGTCTTCCCCATCCTTAGGTACGAGATGTACGTACATATATGTCTATACCCATTGTAAATACGTCCTGAGGTGGGAGGTGATTACGTTCCGGCTGGGTTAGAGGGGCCCCTAGGGGCTGATTCCATCTGAGCGGAAAATCCGGTCGTTACATCTGGCGTCACAAACTGCTTACGAAGCCTGTGTGCGCTGTATTGTTTTCATCTTGTTGGTTTGCGCTCGGCTCGTACGTGTTTTTCTTTGTTTATAATTGTGTATATAAATTTTGTGTGTCGAAATGTTTTCGAAAAAATCAGGCTCTGTTTTCAAATTGCCTCTTCAGATTCCCGGCTGGGAGTCTACGCCTTACGAGGCTTTGGCCCGTGAGTGGGCCGATTCTACTGGTTTGAGCGAGAATTGGACTTCTTGTTTGGAGCAGGTGGAGCCTGCTGAGGTGGTTTCTTGCTTGCAAAAAGCTCCGGTGGTGAAGGGTGATGAGCTTCCTATTTTGGGTCGCAGAGGTTGGATTGTACTACATGCACACCGGATTCTTCATGAGAGGTTTGTTCAGTTGCGAAAGCAGTGCAAGGAAATGGAAGGACAGGTTGTTGAATTGCAGAATGCGCATACTTTGTTGAGGTGTCAAAATAAATTGCTTGCCGACAAACTTGAGACTTATCAAACTATTGCCGAAAGGGCTGCAGTTCGCATTGCGAGGTATAAGTACAAACACCGTCTTGGTTGTGTGTCTACGCGGAAAGTGCGTATGGTCGTGGCGAAAGCTGGAATGGATTGGAACCCTGACGAGTAGGATGGTAATATCTGGGATTCTCATACTTCTGACTCCTCGGCTGAGGAGGGTGACAAGCGCGAGTCTTCTCGCTCGGGATGTGACTTTAAATCTGCTTCTTGTGACAAAGATGTCGTGTCTAACGACCGTGGTCGTTCTTCCCGTTCTGATGACGTGTCTTATTCTGACTGTTCTTCTAAATCTAAGGACGGGGCTTCTTCGGGAGCTCTGCCAGAGGTTTCTGCTCATCCTGTGTTTCGTCGCAAGTTACAACAAGCTCCTGGTAATACGGGTGGTGTTGCCCTGGATAGTATTGAAGATTTTACTCAACAGGAGGTTAGTGATATTTTACAACGATTTCGACAACAGCCCGGTGAGGCTTTGCTTACGTGGATGGTACGCCTTTATGAACTGGGCGCTGCCGGTATCATGCTCGATGCTGTTGATTGTTTACGGTTTTGCTCTTTGAGTTCTGATTCTACCATTCAAGATCATTTTCGGAACTATAATGGTGCTGGTCAAATTACTTTGCTCCAGCTTGCGTCTGATGGCTGTAGCCAGAAGTACCCTACTGAATCTGATTGGCCTGTCAATGACAAGCCGTGGTACACTTTGCGTGATGCGTCGCAACGTCTGAAGGAGGAAGTGATGTAGACCGCGATATTTCTCAGTACTTCTGACAGGTTGTTGGACGGTCTTTTGACATCTTCTGTACGCAATCGCATAATCCGTTCTTCCCCTGTTGCTTACAAGCAGGTTATGATGACTTTATTGATTAATCAGACTGGCAATCCTTTGTCTGCGGTGCTTGAATCTGTTCGTCAGCTTGGTGAGTTGGGTGAATGGTTTAAACCTGAGAGACAATCTCGCCCTGAGGGTCGTGCTGCCGGGGATTACAAGTTCTCTAGACGTGATATGTTTCTTGCACTTTTGGCTGACGGTGTGAAAAGGGAGGATATTGACGGTGAGCCTAATAATCGCTTGTGGGACATATTCCGTAAGCGTGGTTTGGATCGGAAGGAGGGTGCCCGTCGTGTCCGAAAGAATGATTGTGGTCGTGGTTCTGATGACAGTGGTGATGAGAGGCGCCGTGTGGATTCTGATCACCGTGGTGATCGGTGGTATGAGCGTGATGTGTCCCCTCGTCGTGACAGAGAGAGGGAGAGAGAGGGGGAAAAAGAAAGGGGGAGAGATGATCGTGTATCCTACCGGTATAGAAAGGAGAGAGATTATTCCCCTGAGTTGAGGAGAAGGGAGGATCGTCACAGGCTTGCTGATCGTAATTCACAGTACGAGGTAAATGACAAAAATCCATTTCGCAATGGAGATGGATATGAACAGGAGATTTTGATACCCAAGAAACACGAGAGTATTTATCCTGATTTGTCCTGGTTAGCGGAACGCAGTAAAAATGACTAGGAAATAGGTCAAGCTCCAGTACGAAGGTGGGCTCACAGAGATAATAGACCCTATGTAGATATTGAGATTTTTTGGAAACATCGTAATATCCAAAGGGCCCGAGCATTAGTGGATACAGGAGCGGAGGCCACTTTAATTCATGGCAAAGCAAAGAAATTTAAAGGACAATTCTTCACAATTACTGGTTTAGGTGGAAAAGAGACCCCCGCAGTGCAAACTACGCTTGAGATGAAAATTGGTAGGATTCCCCGTAGAGAATATTCTGTGTTAGTCGTACCACTCTTGGAGTATATAATTGGAATTGATATTTTGAAAGGAATGACCTTACATTTGGATGATGGTTGTTATCAATTTGGAACCAAGCATTACATTTCGTCCAGACCCGTACGGGTTGGCCGTTTACGAATGCCCCCCATTACAATTCATCGAGCCACGAAGGTAGTTTCTCAAAAGCAATGTCGTATCCCAGGTGGCCACGAAGAGATCAGTGCCACAATTCAGGATTTGGTTAATGCAGGAGTTATAACTCCGGTTACTTCTGCTTGGAATAATCCCGTTTGGCCCGTGCGCAAGAGTGACAACTCTTGGCGCATGACGGTCGATTATCGTGAATTGAACAAACATACACCTCGTTTGACTGTTGCTGTACCAGACATTGTTACTTTGATTCAGAGAATTCAGAAGCATCCAGGTACATGGTATGCGTCTATTGATATTGCTAATGCTTTCTTTTCGATTCCAATTGCCCCCGAGTGTCAGGAACAATTCAGTTTTACCTGGAATGGACGTCAAATGACGTTTAGGAGTCTTCCTCAAGGCTATGTGAATAGCCCTACGATCTGTCACCGGCTGGTGGCGGAACATTTGTCTGAGGTGCCCGTACATCCACAAATACAGGTGTGTCATTATATTGATGACATTTTGATCCAAGGTGAGACGCAAGATCAGGTCCAGTCCCATTTAGGTCAGATCCTTGACTGTTTACGAGCAAAAGGTTGGGAAATCAATCCTGATAAATTACAAGGTCCATCCCAAAATGTTAAATTTTTAGGCATTAATTGGCATGAAGGTCACAGAGAAGTGATCCCACAGGTGAAGCGGAAAATTTTAGATTTTGCGGTTCCAAGGAATAGAAAAGAGGCTCAGAGTTTCATTGGTTTATTTGGTTTTTGGCGTCAGCATATTCCCCATTTGAGTCAGATTTTGGCTCCCTTATATCGAGTCACTCGCAAAAAGAATGCGTTTGAATGGGGTGAACTACAACAGAATGCATTTAATTTGGCGAAAGAAGCCATTCAGTACGCCTTGGATTTGTGGCCTGTGGGCGAGGGTGATGTGGATCTGAATGTGTCTGTGGAAGGTCCGTATGCCAATTGGAGTTTATGGCAAAAACAGGGCGGACAAAAAGTGCCATTAGGTTTTTGGACTAAAAAGTTACCTGAAGCTGGTGAGCGTTATACACCTTTTGAAAAGCAGTTGCTTGCATGTTACTGGGCTTTGGTGGATACCGAGCAATTGACTCTAGGTCATGCTGTGATTTTGAGACCTGAAATTCCTATCATGCAGTGGGTTTTGAGTTCGCAGAAATCCCATCGCATTGGACATGCTCAAGAGGCGAATGTGATTAAATGGAAATGGTACATTCAGGACAGAGCGCGTGTGGGTCCGAAAGGTGTGGCTGTGTTGCATGAGCGAGTGGCGCAGGCGCCATCGAATGAGACTGGAAATGATTGTTCTGTACCTGTAGTACAGGAATCTCCCGTCAAGTGGGGTAAATCATTTGATGATCTGTCCGCGGAGGACAGAAAACATGTGTGGTTTACGGATGGTTCAGCGAGATTCATTGGTGAGAAACGACATTGGAAGGCAGTATCTTACAATCCGATTACACAGAAATTATTGAGTACCACTGGTGATGGAAAGAGTAGTCAATATGCTGAATTGTATGCGGTTTACCAAGTGTTGAAGCAGGAACTACCTGGCACATGTCACATTTTCACTGATCCCTGGTCCACTGCTAATGGACTGGCGGTATGGCTACCAACATGGCATTCTCATAATTGGGAATTGCATTCAAAAGAACTGTGGGGAAAAGAACTATGGCAAGAAATTTGGGAATTGCTCCCACAGAGTACTGTGACAATCTTTCACGTAGATGCTCACACCCCAATAGATTCCCTTGACAAATTCTTTCATAATATTGCAGATGAAAAATCAAAAATTTCTGAGGCAGTGGTGGACATGCAAGATTCTGATTTGGCGGGATTGGCGAAATGGGCCCACCAGAAAGCGGGACATTTTGGAGAGAGAGCCACTAGCAGGTGGGCCACTGACCGAGGGATTCACATTCCTTTAAATTTGATTAAAGATGTCATTCTGCATTGTCCCATTTGCCAGCATTCTAGAAAGAGAGAAGTGCCTCACATTGTTCAAGGCCATTTACATCGAGGAAAATTGCCCGCTCAAATTTGGCAAATTGATTATATTGGTCCGCTCCCTATGAGCAGAAATTGTCAGTATATTTGTACCGCTGTTGATACTTATAGTGGCCTTCTGGTCGCTTTCCCTTGTAAAAATGCTACCCAAATCAATACCATTAAAACACTGGAACTACTCATTTTATATTATGGTGTTCCATTCCAAATTCAATCTGATAACGCATCCCACTTCCGTGGAAGATTGGTGCAGGAATTCTGTGCGGAAAACAACATTGAATGGGTGTTTCACATTCCATATTATCCACAGGCTTCAGGATTGATTGAGAGAATGAATGGTTTGCTAAAGGAACAGTTACAAAAGTTAACGGATGACCATTACAAACATTGGAGGCACTTTTTAATTCAGGCATTATTGATTTTGAACAATCGTCCCTTGTTGCATGCTGAATCTCCTTTAATGCGTTTGTTCCCTCCAGCTGTTGATGTAAAACCGAATACCCTTGCTACTACGGTTATGTATTGGGAAATTACCCCCGGAGCTCTGGCTCCATGTAGAGCAACCCCAGGTTCCGCAGGCTTGGACCTGCATGCTATGGATGACATTGTCCTAAAAAGTAGAGACCGAGTCATTGTTGAAACTGGCATTGGTGTCTGTATACCAGCCGGTAGTTTTGGACTGATTGCCCCTAGATCGGGCCTTGCCTTAAAAGGTATTCAAGTTCTTGGAGGAGTGATTGACAGCGATTATCAGGGAGAGATTAAGGTCCTCTTGCTTAATAGCAGTGAGGTGGATTTATCATTCAAAAAGTCTGACCGTGTTGCTCAATTGTTGATTATGCCTGTCTTCAGTGGTGAGATTAAGAAAGGCTCTACCCCGACTTTGCTAACGACACGTGGCCAAAAGGGCTTCGGCTCCTCTGATAATCCCGGAGCTAAGATATGGGTGCAATCGCCTAAGCATCCCCCTGAACAGGCTGAAGTTATTGCGACCGGTCATGACAACACCATTTTGGTGATGAAGCCAGGGAAAGATAGCTGGGAGGCTGTCCCAGCTAACAAATGTTATTTACGAGAATGATTAAGGCCTGTGTTTGTATTCTTTCAGATCATTCTCTGGACTGCTGCTGCAGGATGTGTCGGCGCTGGACTCCTTTTGGCCTGGTACGCCGGGAGAGGAGAGAACCCGCCGACTTCGGTTGATTGGAGAACCCGAGTTCCGCGTTCCTTCGCTGCGTGGGATTCGTCAGCCAACTTCTGGATAACACTCGCAAAAAGAGTGACTAACTCTCCACATTTTTGCCTCACTCCCATGAGGTCTGTGACTGACATTTTAGCGACCTGTTTGGTTGCCGTCCCTGCTTCTACTGAGACCTTACGACATATTTTTAACATTTCAAGTGCCCGACCCAATATTATTCTGGGCGATTTTGCAGCCCATGAATTTTGTCCCTTATGTACTATTCTTTCAGATTCTGATCCCCCTATTCATTCCTAAATCACAACCTATAATATCACGCAAGGTGACTTATGTTTTATTTTAACATGCGATCCAAAGGCCATTACAGAATGTCTTAAGTTGAAACTTCAGGCTGCCACTTCTTTTTCAGCTCATCAACGATTGCTGTGTTTAAAGAGACTTCCGAATTCATGTGTTTCCGTAAAAAATAATATGACATGTAAATGTTTATTAGTTGCCCCTAGTTATTACCGTTCAATGTTACTACCCTCTGGGTGGTTATTTTCGTGTGGAAATTCCTCCTGGCCCTATATTCCTGCTAATATTTCTGGAGGTCCATGTGCTATTACTAGATTAAGTTTGTTAATGTTTTCCTCACATCCTGGTTCCCATTCCCGTATGGTGCGAGACTCTATGTCATTACACGAAGATTGTGATTCCTCTGTACACCTCTACTCTAAATCGGAATACCTTGGTTTAGCTTTTTCTATTATTGGTGTCCCAGCGTTGGCCGTTTATAATGCAAAGACGATTGGCAAGATGGCCTGCTGGATGGTAAAATCTATTAATCAAACTTCTACTGTATTATCTGACCTGTTAGTAGATGCCCAGGGTGAACGTCGAGCTATTTTGCAGAATCGTGCAGCGATCGACTACCTTTTGTTAAAACATGGACATGAGTGTTCTGATTTTGAGGGCCTGTGCTGTTTTAATTTGTCTGATCACTCCAAATCAATTCAAGCCCATATTGATAAACTCCACGACTTGACTGCAGAAATTAGACAGCATATTGATCAGGGCTGGTTCGACTGGCTCTTTAATTGGTTACCTGACTTGTATTCCTTACGACAGATTTTAGGGGGTATTATACTTGGTGTTTGTATTTTAGTGGCTATTTGCTGCTTTATTCAGTGCATTCCTTCCCTACTCCAATTTTGTAGAATTAGCGGAAGACATAGATCAGTTAATTTTGTTTCTTATTATTCCTCTTCTGATGTTAGTTCTATATAGTGTATAGATTATAGACTGGAGTCAAGGGTGAAATGTAATAACTGACTTTTTCTGGCCCTTTTTAGAGGGAGGATGATGGAGAGTGACTCCAGTCTATCACCTTTATAGTATAGGGATGAGGACTATAAGTAGGACCTATTCATAAGGCACAGTAGTGCATTTTCGTATCCTTTTTCTTAGATCAGGGCTTATGAGCTTAAGCTAGGGAATAGATATACAAGTGCTAGTGATGATCCATCCTTTTGCTAGAGTATTAGCATATTTTCCATGGAGTTATGCGTATTTTGGGCCTGGTAGGCCTTAAACGGGACAGACTCCATCTTGCCTTCTGCCCGGTAGCTGGAGAGGCTTTCTAGGTCAAGTGTAATGTTTTAGTTTCAAGGTGTTGTTCGCTTGGAGAGAACCGGCTCAGGCTGGCCCTTATCGAAGGAATGTATTTTTCTCCACTCCGAAGACACAACTCCAGGCCGGCCGGCTGGGAACGTGTCCTTGGTACGGGGAGGTACAAGAATTTGGTGGGCGGCAGGTTACTGGCCGTAACTTTCCATGAAGGGACAGGCTTTGATATTAGCGAAAGTGTTAGGCAATGAGTTAGTTAGTTCGTAGGCGGCAGCTAGCCGTTAGCATCTATGCTATTAATTATCTTCAAGGTGGACAGTCGCCATTTTGAAGTCCGAGAAATATTCTAAGACCGAGACTCTCTGAGAAAGACTGGAGGAGAAATAGCGCGGAGCGCATAGAGCCGGAGAGAGAGAGAGACGGTAGCTAATAGCGAGCAAGGTTCCAGTGCCTTGGAGGGAAGCAGAGGAGGTTGAGCCTAGCGGTGCAGACGTGTACTTGTGACGGCTGAGGTGTGACCCCGAGATGAGCCAAGACACGGAGACGAGAAGGGAACCTAGATGACTACCGAGCCCCGACTTCATATTAACCAGGTGACCTCCGCCCTTTCCCATATTGAGCGCTCATCCTAACCCCTTTTGTCTTTTTCTTTGCAGAATATATACATATTGCATAGTATTGTGTTTGTGTTAACTGCTAATAAATACCCCGAGTTCTTAGTGAACTGACATGTGCCTTGTATTCTTGTTCAATCGAGGTAACCGCACTTTCTAGTCAGGCATTGTTTGCATGAACGGTTGTGATTCCTGATCAGGTAAGGAATGAATGAACAATGAGGGAAGGAGGGTATGTTTGATGTCAAGAGCAGAAGGTACATATATACACATCAATTTGACAAGTCGTACTGATTTCGATTATTGTAGTTTTATCCCGAGTAGACAAGGGAGAGATTTCCTTCTTAAGTACTCATAGGAAAGTGGTCGTCGTTAGTGAACGGCGTTAATGAGAACACTGGGGGGATACAGTGTGGAGGTTCGCTGGATTGTGGACCGTGTGTATAAGTGAGAGCACTGGGGGGACACAGTGTGGAGGTATGCCTGATTGTGGACCGTTTGGAAAATGAGAGCACTGGGGCTGCAGACCCATGTGTGTAGACACGCCAGATTGTGTGTCGAGTGAGCACTGATAGTGATCAGTGTGTAAGGGTATATATTCAGACCTGCCCTAGGGTAGATTAGTCTGGGCCGAAGTGGCCGCAAGACTAGTTGGTATAAATAGGATATTGTAGAAAACCTATGCATGTTTATTGCTGTCTTCCCCATCCTTAGGTACGAGATGTACGTACATATATGTCTATACCCATTGTAAATACGTCCTGAGGTGGGAGGTGATTACGTTCCGGCTGGGTTAGAGGGGCCCCTAGGGGCTGATTCCATCTGAGCGAAAAATCCGGTCGTTACAGCTTCCAAAACCGCATCCATCTGTTTTGGGCTGATGAGAATGCTCCGGAAGGTGCTCCCCTTGCTCCCATTCCAGGCGAGGAGAGTCATGGTCCAGGCCCTGATACTCTCATGCCTGGACTATAGTAATGCTCTCTATCTGGTAACCCCGGTGGGAGTGATCAATAAACTCCAGGTCACCCAAAACTGTGTGGCCCGGCTGCTTTTTCAAATTCCACACTGGAAGTTGGCCAAACATGCCTTAAAAAGTTACATTGGCTTCCTGTGGCAGCTAGGGTACAATTTAAGGCCATGTGTCTTGTCCAAAAAGCAATCTGCAGAACTGGTCCAGCCATAATGCACCCTTTAGCTACCCCTTACCTTCCCCTCAGAGTTTTGCGCTCAATTCATTGCAACTAGCCACCACGACCAAGATAAACAAAGCTCGCTGGGGCGGCTGCTCATTCTCACACAATGCTGCGAGAATATGGAATTGTCTTCCGCTTACCCTCCGAGAGAACAACAACCGGATGGCATTCAGGAGGCTTCTAAAGACCCACTTGTTCAGTAATGCCTGTTAATCATCCTAGTTGGCTGCCTTGGATTTCAGTTAAAAGCACTGCGAGGCCTACGGGTAGTCTATGCGCTCTATAAATGTAATTTTTCATTTCATTTCAAGTGTTCTTCTTGAAGACCACTACATCTGCAAATAAATATATACTATTATATAACATAAAATACTTTCAACCGGGTCTGTCACTGAAGTGAAAGGATCGACTTTTAGTTGGATGTGAACAATGTTTACAGCCTTCGTGCAGTTTCTCAAAGTGAAAGGAGCCAATTAGTGAAGTGGGATCACCCATAGCCCTATGCTTTATGTTGTGATGGGCAAAACCACAATTGTAATGATAATTTAACACACAAATAGATAAAGTATTCAGACCAAATGCCCCTCTGTGTATGTGCACCATGTGTGGATTGTTTGGAAAAACAATAGAGAAAGCTGTCTGAAAGGCTAGGCCTATAAAGGATACAGAGTTGGCACAAAATAGAAAATGTAGACATTATTTAGGAAAATCTGTGTGTATGTTTATTTTTTTTTCAGACCCCTCAAAGTCACCTATGTCTTGTGGGATGTAGTTGCCTGTAATCTTTGAGATTTGGTGACGTTGTTTTTGCTCAACAGCTGACGTACTTAGTTTGCCTTTATGGCAAGCATTTCAGTCAGCATTCCTTTCTGAATACAAAATGGAGTTACGGAATACACAGATTTGATAACTATCTCGCTGAAAACTGTTGCAATGCTAAATTTTGAGAGAATTTGTTATTTGTTTACCAAGTGGCAAGAAAGAGAAGCTTGAAGTGAACTGCGGACTTCATTCAAGTGCATCTACACCCCAGCTAATGTACACTGCTACCAACTCCAAGTTTCTTTCCATCCTACTCCTGCCCCATTCTGCTGCCATTCGGCAATTTTGCACATTCCATACATTCTTGTATTCCATACATACAATTACAGCACAGATTAATTGCACTCTCAGTATTGAACTGCTTTTGTGCTACAGCATTTTTATAAGTCTGTGGAAGATTCCTTAGGGCCCCTGATATACAGATAGACCTGAGAGCCCTCGGCGTAGGGCTGGAAGATGAGGGCAATGTCTTGAAGGGAGTCGGGATAGGCCTGGACTTGATGCCACAAGAGGCGGAAGTCGAGTAGAACTAAAAGGCCTCGCTACTCAATACACAGCACTCTGTCAGAATGAAGGAACTTAACCTAGCAAGAAAGGAGACAGTGAACATTGTCATCACCATAATAAGGCTATAGAAGAGGTTGTTTGAATAGCCTTATCCAGGTAAGTAAGGAGAGGGTTAGAGCCTTTGCAATAGCAGCCATGTTGAGGTGAGGTGGGGTGGGAACATCAGTGTGAAAGGAGCAGGGTGGGGGGTAGGGTGGTCTAGTGAGTCTGCTATTACTTGAGGATGAAGGGTCTGGCAGTAGGGCCTTCGCAATGCTTTCAGTAGCTACCCGCTGCTCAGAAGGGCACTAAATCAGCCATTTAAAATAAACTGCTTGGTTGAGAAACCAATTCTAGTGGTGTAAGAAGAGACGATGCAAATTTGCGCTCTCTTAACTTTCACCAGGGTTTATCTTTGCAGGGTTTTGGTTTGAAATTACCTTGCCATATATCTAGTATTCAGTAGCAATAACACATGTTGAATTTAGGCAGGAACTCTCTCCTGAGGATTCTAGAAAGACAAGGAACACCCGCAATTGAGGGGAGATCCCCATGGACATCCATTAGAGGAAGCGAAGAGTTACAGCTGCTATTCTTGGCGTCCCTAGGTCCTGACAGACTAACAGCTAATAGCACCAATTTCTCACTAAGGGACAAGAAGGCCTTGTCCTTGGCCAGGGCATTGGGTAACTGTCTAATAGAATGTCAAACCCTCACTCACCTTACATGGCTTGCTCCATCATCCTGCCTACTGCTATGTAGGTAAAGCCCCAGTATCTTGAGAAGAAACCCTGTCCCTGCTGGTGTTGTGCGTATGGCCTACAGCCGTGGAAGGTCTGGTATTCTGTCTTTGGAAGCCTTATTAGGATCACAAACTCTTCCCCATCACTGGTATTGACACCTATACTATTAAATGTGCACTTGATAGCATTTAGTCACCTGAATTCAGACCACAACATTACAACTGTGCCTTGGTGAGTTAGAGGGTACTCTAATAGGTTACCTAAGTCAGATGGATAAAGGAAAGAAATATGGCATAGTTACAAAGACAGGTTCAACCACTTATATTTGCACACGAGGGCCCATGCACAATCAGGTATCAGGACTGTGTAAAGTGGAAGGTGATCACAGAGGTCTGCTATTTGGGCAGGTTTGAGGTGTAAAGAACCTATTGCATTTTGGAAATTATATGAGAGTTTCAAGGGTTTGCTGTGTTAGCTACATTTGTACGTTCACTGCTCAAAATGCTTGTTACCAGAATTAATATTTAAAAAATCCATATTCTTTCATCATACCAATATTGCAGACTTGCTTCTTATTTTATAATGAACTAGCTTACCCGTCGAGCGTTGCTGCAATCTCAGAAGAAAGGAAATTTAAGGAAACTTGTTATGATAACATTCAATTTACATTGTGTCATTTTTATTGCAACATATTCATTTTAATATAGAAAACATTTGAAAGTGTTGTTTTAATTCTGTTTATTTATTCGAGTGCTTGTGGATACACTGTATTTTTTTGGTTTTCCGTCTGGTGCGTACACAAATAAATCAGAAGGTTTTCCGACACGTGAGCTGGCCACATACAGTTGTCCATGTGAGAATCACAGATTCTCCAAATCTAGTCCACTCACTTGCAGCGATTGTCCTTGTGCTTTTTTTTTTTTTTTTTTTTAATTTTTAAAACCTTTATTGTATCAAAGCACACAGCTATTCAGCCTAACATCCCGGAGGCAAGGCAGCATAGTATCAGGAGAGGTAAAGTGCAAAACGAATCACATCAGGACATTGCAGGTTGTTTTTTATTTATATAATAACCAAAACCAAGAAAGAAACGCCAAAGGGCGCATGAGAAAGGCAATGGAGGAAAAAGAAATGCGTATGAGTCAGTTGGAGGCATCGGAGGTCAGGTAAGAATCCAGAAAAGAACGGAAAGTAGGATGTAGGAAGGGGGGGGGGAAGGAAAGCAGGAGAAGTACAGTAAGTGTAAAATAGCTGGTGTCATCGGTTACGGTGACAGGTGTTCCTCGCGGGGAATAGGCTCCGGTGGTAAGCACAGGTCACCCCTGTAAGCATTCCACGCCCCCCACACCTTATTCCACGTCTGAGGTCTCCCCCTGGCAGCGTACACCGTCTTCTCTCGTAGCATACACCAATCCATATTGGCCTTCCATTGCACCACCAGGGGGGCCGTGTTAGATCCCCATTTCTGCGCTATATCTCGCTTAGCAATCATGTTGCCTAGTGTAGCCCAACGAGTCTGAGCCGTGTTGTAGTCATTCGGCTCCCAAATGTTGAGGAGGCACCTCCGCGCCTCTGCTGCCAACTCAACTCCAGTCACTTCCCTCATTACACGGTGTACTCTCTCCCAGTAGGGGGCAATGACAGGGCACTCCCACAAGATATGCATGAAGGTAGCAAGGGCTCCACAGCCACGACGACAAAAGCCATCAGGTGAGAAGCCCATGCGCACAAGCAGGGGGCCGGTAACATATACCCGGTGGAGAATCTTGAACTGCACCAGTCGCAGACGCGAGGAAATGGCGACCTCCTTAGGGGAGGACACAGCACTCTGCCAGTCCTCGTCGTCCAGTTCCAGGCCGTCGGCTACCCACTGTTCTCTCAAGCGCTGGAGGAGGTCAACTCTAACATTGATCAGCTTCTTGTAGGACAAAGAAATGGCACTATCAGGCATATGACCGTCCAGAATCCTGTCCTCCAAGGGGGAGCTTTCAGGGATTTCACCCTCCTCAGGCCGAGCGGCACTTATCGCGTGCTTCAGTTGGGCGTATCGGAAAAACTCCGATCCACCCAAGTGGTATTCAGCCCGTAGTTGGGGAAAAGTCTTGACCTCTCCTTTAGCTATCATGTCTTCCACCCTGGAGATACCTATAAGGTCCCATTTATCAAAACCCTTAGTGTGCCAGAGCTTGCCCAGGATATCAGAATCGTACAGAGGGGTGAACCTTGTCAGTCTGCCCTGCCAGCCCTGTATCTTGGTAATCGTCCGCCACGTGTGGACCGCTGCCTTGGTCGGGCCCGTAAGGCGCCGGTCGAAGGACCTGGAGTACAGGGCGCGGTAGTAATTGCCTCCACGCAAAAGCCACCTGTCCATAGCGTAACCCGGACTGTCCGCGGGGCCATAAAGGCCATGGTTGATGGCAGTGAGCTGAGAGGACCAGTAGTACCGCCGCACATCTGGTAGAACGATGCCCCCGTCATACCACGGTAACGTAAGCTTCTGAATGGCGACGCGTGGCTGACCCTCCCAGAGCAGGGCACGTTGCAGGCTCTCAACCTCTCTAAAGTAGCGAGCCGGGACACGGTCCTGGGTATTTTGCAAGGCATATAGAAACCTGGGCAGGGACATCATTTTAAACAATGCCGCCCGGCCCAGGAGGGAAAGCGGAAGCTTGCGCCAACTATCAACATCCCTCCACAGTCGTTGAAGAGGAGGGAGCAGGTTGTAGTCATACCGCGCCTTTGGACTACCTGATATGTAGATTCCCAGGTACCTGAAACCTTGCCCGGCCAGTTGTATATTGCAGCCCCTAGGGAGGCGTGGCGTGTCTCCCTTGAGAATGTAAAGGGAGGACTTGGCCCAGTTGATAATCAGGCCAGAGTAGCGCCCAAACAGCCGGAGTACGTCACATGCCACAATAAGCGACTTACAAGGAGAAGTAAGATAGAGCAGGATGTCGTCCGCATAGAGGGAGACCCTGTCTTCAAAGCCCGGGGCCCAGGTGATTCCATGCAGGTCAGGGTGCGAGCGTAACATGGCCGCAAGTGGCTCCAGGGCCAGCGCAAACAGGAGTGGTAACAGGGGGAAGCCCTGTCTAGTGCCACGTTGAAGCGCAAAGGAAGCCGACATGCGACCGTTAACTGTGACAGCAGCCAGTGGGCACGCATAAAGAAGTTGCACCCAGCCCAGGAAGACCGGTCCAAACCCAAGCTTAGCTAACACCGCCCAAAGGTAGCTCCACTCCAGGGAGTCAAAGGCCATCGTGGCATCAAGGGAAGCAAGTACCGCTGGTTCCTCCAGGGCGTGAGCTCTGGCCATGACACCATGCAGCCGTCGCAGGTTAAGGGCAGTGTTGCGGCGGGGAATAAAACCTGATTGGTCCGGGTGTACCAAGTCGCTGATGACTCCGACCAGCCGATTAGCAAGCAGTTTAGCTAGGATCTTGGGTTCCGCGTTGAGGAGAGAGATAGGACGGTAGGATCTACAAACGTCCCTCGGTTTGCCTTCCTTGTGAACGACCACTATGGTGGCCAGTCGTTGATCCAAAGGGAGGACACCCTCCTCCCGGGCCCGCAGGAACATAGCTCTCAGATGAGGAGAGACCACGTCCGGCCTAATCTTGTATAACTCGACCGGTATGCCATTGGGGCCGGTAGCTTTACCCGACCGCAGGGCGCGGATCGCCAAGGCAATCTCGTCCGCGGTTATATCTCGATCCATATCAGCACGTTCCTCGTCAGAAAGGCAGGGGAGGTCAATCGTCGAGAGAAACTCGGCTGAATCAGCCTCGGAGCGGTCTGAACCAGAAGTATAGACACCCCGAAAGTAGTCTGCAAAAGACTCGGCAATAGCGCTTGGGTCCGTGACTGCCACTCCGTCCTCGCCCAGGATCTCCGGAACCACCCGGCTTGCCATCTCGCGCCTGTCCAACCAGGCCAGCAACTTACCGGCCTTATCCCCAACGTCATAAATGCGGCCCTGCTGTTCCTTGGCCAAAACTAGGGCGGCATTCGTAGCGAGATCATGGTACTCTGACTGTTTCAGGGAGAGGTCGTGTAAAAGAGAAGGGTCTGGCTCAGGCCCCAAACGGGACTCGAGATCCAGGACTTCTTCTTCAATATGCGCGAGGTCGGCATCACGAGCTCGCTTAGCCTCCGCGATGAGAGCTAGGGCCTCACCCCGCAACACAGTCTTGAATGCCTCCCACAGGGTGACCGCCGAGCCAACCGAGCCAGCATTTTCGGAGAAGTACAAGTCGATGGCCTTGGCTAGGAGTGCGCGCGTCTTGTGGTTGCGGAAATACCAAGGGTTCACCGGACGGCTGGACAGGACGATGCCAAAGTCGAACGAGACCCACAACAGAGAGTGATCAGAAACGCCCCGTGCCAGAAAACGGGCCTCAGACACGGCAGGCGAATGTGCCGCCAGGGTAAGGACATAATCTATACGGGATAGACTCCCATGGGCACTGGAGAGGAAGGAAAAGTGGCGGAGCGCGGGATGCAGCAGTCGCCAGCTATCAACCAAACCCATGGAGTCGAGGAAGGCCGGCAGCCACATTTGGGAACTCCGGAGGTCCCTCGGCGGCTGGCGATCAAGGGTGCCAGAGCAGACTGAGTTGAGATCACCCCCCAGTATCAATAAGCCCGCAGGCAGGGACAAGATGGCGCCACCAAGGTCTTGAAAGGTGCTGGGTTGGAGGCCTGGGGGAACATAAACCGAAAGCAGCGCTAGGGAACGCCCCTCCCATCTTCCCGCCACAGCGGCGTAGCGTCCCCTATCGTCAAGCACTGTGACGTCTATTTCAAGGGGAAGGGACGCACGCACAAGGATGCCCGCCCCCCGGGAACCCGAGGAGAACCCAGAGTGGGCAACCATTTTGTAGCCTTTACGGTTTAGGGCCTTGCAGGAGTTCCCTACCAAATGCGTCTCTTGCAGAAGCACAACATCGGGCATATGTCTCTTTATCAATTGGATTACCACCCCTCTCTTAACTCGGTCACCCAACCCATTAACATTCCAGCTAAGCACTTTTAAATTCCTACCCCCCATCGTCCAACAACCCGCCCCACCCGACCCCAACCAACTCAGTCATCAAGTATATAGTAAAAAACACAATCCATTGCCTCAAGAAAGGGGAAGAGAAAGAACAAACGAACAAATAAACTTGCATAGTTGCACCCCCCACCCTGCACCCCTGCATATGACTGAAAAGCCCCCCCAACCAGCAGTGTGCCTGTCGCCCCATAACTACTCTACAAGAAGATACCCAGAGGAGTAAGGAATCTCCGCGAACACCCCCCGCCACCCTCCATGTACAGACAGGAAAGTCAACAGGGTAAAATAAGGCAATATCCGATAGTCATATGAGGCAGAAATAACAAACGATGGATCACCCACTTTAGAGCCAAGTCTCATAGGTCCGGGCCATCAGCAGCACCACCTTCATGTTCATCCTGAGCGTCTCGGCGCGGCGGTAAAGTGTCCAGCCAGTCACTCACATTTTCAGCAAAATCAAAGAAGAGGGCACGGCCCTCGTGTTCGATCCGGCAGGGAACATCATGGAATATTTGAACCCCAAGTCCCGTAGTCTTCGCTTCACCCTGGCGTAGCTCTGGCGCTGTCGCTGTACCGTCCTGGTAAAGTCCGGATAGAAATGGACGTCGGCGTTCTGAAATTTAAGCGGTCCATGCCGTCTGGAAGCCTGCAGGACCGCGTCTCTGTCCCGGAAATTGAGCAACCGAGCCACGATGGGTCTAGGCGCCACGCCCGACTTCGGCGGGCCACCCGGTACTCGGTGAGCTCGCTCCACCGAGAAAAAGTTGCTAAGGCCAGGCGGTGCCAGATGGGTCTTGATCAGGTCTTCTACGAGGAGGTCTGTCGCCGCCTCTTCTGAACCCTCCGGTACACCAACAATGCGGACGTTCTGCCGCCTGGCACGGCTCTCACAGTCCTCCAGCTGCCTTGAGAATTGTTCCGCGGTCCTCTGCAGGTTCCGGACCTCTGTTTGTAGGTCCGAGACGTCGACCGTCAGGCTGGATGTCTTAATGTCCAGATTCTTGACTCGATCGTTAGTTTTGCCCAAATCGGATCTAATGAGAGTCAGGTCGACGGCCATAGTGTCCACTTTATGTGTAAGGACTTCGTGCTGTTGCTGCATGTCCGCCCGGAAACTAGTGATGGCCCCCATGATGTCGCTCAGGGTAGGCTCCGAGCCGTCCGGCGAGCCCGAGGGCGGGAGGTTCTTGGCAGAGGGTCCGGTAACAGGTGGCGTCTTTGGCTGGGTATAGCGCTCAATCCTGTTCTGCTGCTGCTGTGATTTGCCGCGGACGCCTTTGCCCGATGTCTTGTCGGGGTCCCCTCTGCCCGCCATGTTAGGTCCGATGAGAACAAAGGGCTATGCCAGGCAAGCCCGAGCCCAGTGAGCCGGAGATCTTGTCCGGGCCGGACAGTAGGAGGCCGTTCCAGGAACGCGCTGCGAGAAATAACACCCTCTGCAGGTCGGTCGTGCGTAGTGACGGAGTCCGGAGAGACAATGGCACTACACTGGCACGGAGTCCCACTCGACGTAGCTCAGCGTAGGAAACACCGATTCGTGATCTGAAAACGGTTCTCGCCTCAGTAGACCATCAGCAACAAAAATCCACCCTCGTGGATCAGGATTTCAGGCAGGATAGTTGCGGAGGATCGGAAGGTCCGCGGAGCTCCGAGCTTACCCGGCCATCTTGGTTGCCCGCGAAGCTCCTCCCCCCTTGTGCTTTGTTGATGGTCATTGCAAAAGCGAGTCGCACTGTAAACTGTAAGCATTCAGTATTGAAAAGATTATGAGGGCCCTGGGGGGCCGTGGGGGCCGATATTTAACAAAACAGGCATAGCAAGTATGTTTCTCACTTCAGTAGTAGGGTTGGTAAAGGCATTCTCATGATAGTTTACGTCAATAATCTGATGGCTTGGGAATCACTGTGAGACCTACCACAGACCTCTAGGATGAAACTTAGGGCATCATTAGAGTCCGCCCGCCTTCCCGACGTAGAAAAGGACCGCCCGCCATAAGTGCCGCAGTCTGTGGGGGTGATTAGGATGCGCCTGCCACACTGCCAAAAATGCATATTGTGGATTTGCATGCACAACGTGGCAGGCACTGCCCGGTGCCTGCCATGTTGTACATGCAAATGCAGGGGGGTACCATAGATACCCCCCATGTGTACCCCCACCCCCAAATTTCCTGGGGACCCGCTACGGGCCCCCAATGTCAAACACTGCATGCCTTTCCGTGAGGGCAATGCAAATCGCCGCATGCATCGTGATATGGATGGCGGTGTCTAACAGACACCTCCACCATATTAAAAACTTTTCCGCCCGGTCGATTAGTCAACCGGGCGGAAAACCAGCAGATGGTCTTTCCGTCCGCCGGGGTCCCCCCCGCAATAGTAATGTGGCGGGAGGGAAATGGCATGCGGGCAGGAATGAATGTCGGGCAGATCGCCACCGCCATGCGGGCGGTGGCGATCCGCCCGACATTATAATGGGCCCATAGTATGCAGTTGTGAGGTTGGTAGTTAGGCAGGTTCCATTAACAGCCAAGGGTGCATTAACTAGATTGAAGACAAGTGTCTTTGTCGGTCTCCGATCTCCTGTATTCATTTCCCTGATGAGGCCAGGTGCATGGAAACCCTACCCTGATAACATTTTCCCAGGAGCCAAGGTGTAGTGTAGTTCCTATATTCTCAATAGGCTCTGCGCATTGGAATAATATTTCCTATAGATTAGACTTAGGACTGGGGTCTACTAGGTCTCTATCGAATATACTAGACTTAATGGTGAGTGCCAGCTAGCTCAGAGGTCACTAGAAACTTTCTCGAATAAACAAGAAGGGATTAGTTTCTGACAACCTCATAAACATGACAACTTTGTTTCCCCAAGATAAAACTGATCTTCAGAGTCGTGGAAACAATAGATAGATATTTTACTCAGTCAATCATGCATGCTTCGTTTCACCAAAGGTGCAGAGAAATAGAGAGACGGGCGTTTTCAATAAAAGTATTTATTGAACAGTCTTCTTTCTCATGCAGAAGAAATTAACTGCTACAATCGTAATACAGGCTGCAAAGTACAATGCGTACACACATAAATATTAAAAGGTTAAAAAGTACTCAACTGGTGCTTCTAAAATACGCCTACCCCGGTGTGCCTAAACTAAGTCTGGTACGAAGGAAGGAGTAAATGAGGTGTAGCATAAATCTAGTATTCTTTTTGTCAAGAATCTATCCAAGATTTCTCTTAGGGTCTAATCAGCTCCGTAACTTGGTTTAGAATGAAGGAGGTCTGGTATCTCTCTGTCGCAGGGCTCGATTTCCCAACAACCCGCAAGTGTAGCTTGGAAACACTGGAGCTGGATTTCTCGGCAAGAGAAAAGACAGCGTCTCTCTCAGTGCGTCTGCTGGAGGGTCGGCTTCCTTCGGCACTTGCTGTAGCGAGCTGTGCCGGGCAAGTAGATAGTCGAACTGCTCCAAACCACCATGTGTTTGCTATGGCAAGCGTGGGCATATTTATACCTTGAAGGTGCCGAGTTTGACGTAAAGGTGGACATAATAACGTCATCAAAGTGTCTCAGTTCTTTGAAAACTCCATGAGTTGTTGGACAAATCAATATTCAAGCAAGGGGAAGTCCCTAACTGCTGAAGTCAAGTTTTTCCAAGAAATTGTTGTGGCTTTTCGGAACTAGTGGAAGTAGCCATGCCGTATTTGGACTGCATGGGCCAAGTCTAAATATGGTTATGATTTCTATGCCTATATAAGGATATGGTGATTTTTACCTATGTAAGGGCATGAATCAGGGAAAATTACACTTGGGGCCTAAAACGCTATACAACACCCACTCCACTTTATTATGTTTAATATTACTAAATCTTAAGCACTAAAACATATCTAAAGCATGTGTTTACAATCCCACCCAAAAATACATTAAATGCATTTGAAAATGGTTGTACACATAAAATGAGCATTTGTACAGTACGCATTAAAAAGCAATGATTCCATTGTAAGCATATAGTGTGATATCGAAAATGCTAACTTAATGAATCATGAAATTATATTTATGAAATGGCTCTTAGTTACAGAAGAAAAAGTCGAGATCATCCCATAGCAAAATACATAAATTGTTTTGGTTTGTGGATAAGGTCAATATTGTTTCTAGGAAGTATTCAAGGAATTCTTGTTCTCTAAGAATAGTTCTACTTTAAGCAGATTACTTTGTGCCAAAAAAAATTCAATTTTGGAAAATAGTGAAATTAAATCGTAGAAATATACAGTTCCAAAGTTAAAAGTTTTGTTTTGAAAAAGCGAAGGTCAAAATGAGAGTTCATAGAACGCTGTGTGCTATTTTTCAAAAGTTGTTCTCGGTGACAGGAGAAAACATTAAGTCGTCAAGGCTGGCAAAGAAATCATCTACCACAGTAGATGAAAGTTGAACCACTTCATTAAGTAGATCAATTATACACAGATGAGAAGCATTGCCGTCAGCGTCAGTCGCATTAGCAATGTTCGCAGTAGATGGTACACGTGTGCCTGTCGGTCAACGTATCTCACCCTCAGCTGGAATTGCTGGTGAGACCTCAATGAATGCCGCCATCAGGATTGGTAGCCGCTGGGGGCAACACAAAGAATGAGTCGTTACCGAACCACGCAAAGCGTCAACATCCGTTGGCAGCGCTGATGGAAGTGTTAGACAGATATCCAACACGCATTCCTCTCCACAAAGCAGGCATCGTAGAACAGGTAAGATGCAATCTTGCCTGATTGGTCTGAACGATAGGAACCAAGTGGAATTCAGATCTCTCAAATGAACCAAGCCAAGAATCTGTGTTATGCGATCACGATACTGCATTACCAGAAAAGCGCTCTCCAGGGTAATCTGGGTATCGCTGGTGACTGGACTTGCCATAACGGAGCAGAAGGAAAAAAAATAGTATCCCTGCTACAAGTCCCAAGATGAGAGGCAGGAAGTTTGAAAAAATGCTTAGGACTGCTTCAAAGGGTGCTAACATTCCCGAAGAAATCATCTTAAATACATGTACTATACCACTGGTATCAGACATGTTTAAGATACGACTTAACATTTCTGCGAAATGTACTGGGCAGTTTGTTGATAATAGGGCATGTATCTCTGCAGAAGTCCTTGCAAGTTGCAGATCATACGTCTCTCTGGACGAGGTCACTGGCACAGTTTTTTGTAAAAGAATGGCTTTCATTCTGCTTAAAGTATCAATTCGTATAAAAGAGATGTTCAGTGAAGGCCATAACGGCGACTCCCCGTCTGTCTTAGTTTTAGGAAAAAATACTTGCATACAACAAATGACCCTGGCTGACACATTAACAAGATAGACTATTCCTGGCATCATTCCACAACAGCTGTGATCATTCAGCATTATGTAGCTCCCATTGGAAAGCTGCGTAAAAATTGGATCTATCACTGCTGCCAGGGAACTCTGCAGGTAGCATGATAAGTTGTTTGAAGAACCATCGCAGGCTCCATGCAAACTAATGCCTTGACATAGAAGAGTTCCGCTTAGTGTGTTGTTGCAATTTTTACCACTAAGAAACACCTCCTTTTCCCCACTCCAACATTTGTGTGTGTATGGTAAATCCCAGGTCGACTTTATGTATTCTTTACCCAACCTCTCATACATGCCTGCTGGTATGTGTTTTAAGCAATACTGAAACTGGAAAATCGTCACTGGTATCGTGATGGTGCCATGTATTATCCATTCAACGGCTGATTTCTCAGAAACGGTCAATGGTAATCTCTCCAGTTTTTCTATGCTCAGCACCTTATAGTCTGCTCCCCTCTGTGCCAAAGAGATTTGTTTATCTGTAAGGTAAAATCCAGTAAACAATGACGTGGTGTTGATTAGACGCCATAGCCTGAACGAAGGTTTTGTAACATCCAGCATAGCAGCATTATAGAATGCAATTGAGAATGGCCATGTTGTAACATTAGCAAGTCCTGTTCCATTATGTCTATTGCAGAGGATACAATGCTGTCCAAAGAATAAATTCTGTACGACAGAGTAGTTAATCCATTGTCAACTACAGAGAGTGCTTTCTCTAAATTAATACGATCAATTTCGCGTATTCGTTTTGCAGTTTCCATTTGCCTGACTTTCCATGCTTCATTATAAGCAGCGTAAATACCGGGGTATATGAAACGTTTATGACGTGGTTTCGAGGCCCTTGTAAGAAGTCTCTCAAATCAACGCCATCTTTAAATAAAGATAAGTGTTGTTTTATTTCCGGGAGTGTGGATTTTTGTAGCCATTCAATGCACAGTTTTTCCTACACTGTAAGTTGTTATTATCCCTGGATGTTGTCTCTGGATATATCTTGGATCTGGCCTAGTTACTGTAAACCCTTGTGTCTTGTTCAGGAATCTAGCTCGACAGTTATTCGTGTCTGTGGGCCAGATTAACCATTTTTTCCAATCAGGATTAATTCTGTTCTGTTTTAAAATGTGGTTTACGTATACCTCCTCATCTGTAGTGGTATTACTATCAGGTGTGGGCTTTGGTATGGACGGTTTGTTTAAATCTTTTATCTTAGCCAGGCCAAGACAAGATGTCTGTTGAACAGTTTCATTTAAAAACATTATTTGTTCTGGGATGATACAGGCTCTAAATAAGGCTTCTAAACCTTGCACCTGCCAGTCTTTTGTACACCAGACAGTTTTTGTCTTAATGTTGTCTCTGCAAATGTCAAACCCTAATGTGGACAACTGAACATAAAAGGCCGCAGAATAAATTTGTATTAGTCATCATATTTTTCATTCTGTCTTAATAATATTTCTAAAGTAAAATGTTTCTGGATTTGTGGTATTGAAACCTGAAAAGTATGGACATTTTTCAAAAAATGTTCTAGAGCTGCCCTTTGGTGGCGTTGGACAATGTTCCCATTGATTATAAATTAAAACATTTCTAGGATTTGCAGATTTGTGAAAATAATGGTGACCAAAAGTAATAAAACAATACATTTGTTCATAATCTGATGAACCTTCTAAGTATTCATGTTTTGCAAATTGTGCTGACATTTCTAAGTCTGCCAACAGTCTCAAAGTCCCAATCATCAGAAAATGTACTGGGTGAAACAAAATCACTCAAGGAACCCTTAAATTGGTGTGGAATCCTCAGCAGCTCTACCGGACCATAAATGTTATAGTCAGTTCTATCCCATGCTATACCACCAGGTAGAGGAATGGCTGTGATGGTCACTGATGACAGGCTCTTTGTTCACGATGAGATGATTTGTGTGGTTTCAGGAGCAAATTGATGTTCTTACTTGCTGTGCCCATTTTACTATATTTTCCATCTATCAGCTTTCCCAAACTTAAAACGAGAATCAGCCATAGGACAAGAAAAAGTAAACCTAACGCAATCCAAAATTCAGCCCGTTTTCAAACTAGATATGTATTTGCAAGCTGGTGACAAAGTTCTGTTAATTGTTCCCTGAAAATTTTTATTTGCTGGCATTGTTTCGGGCTCACTTGGATCCTCAGAGAAGTTATCAAAGTTGATGAAATAGCCAGTTCTGTCAATTCTTGGTATTGCATCCGGATTACTTGAAATCTCTGGAGCTGCTTGTTCCCTTGACATATTGGTATAGTCAGATGCAACATCATTGTAGACGGGAGTGTCTTGACGAACTGTTACTTGCTTTTCAAGAGGTACGAGTTCCACTGCTTTGTTGCACAGTCCTTCTTTTCCTACTGTAGATTCTTCAAATGTGATGAGTCTTTCAGTTTGAACCTCTTGGATAGTAGCAAGATTTGGTCTTCTGCTACATCTTTGGAGTCCACTGGGCCTACTACTTATTATTGGCCACATGGTATGGTTTGACCAGGTCGATGGATATGGAGCGGTTCTCCTTTCTTCCAGTAAGGGGCGGCAGTAACACTGTTCTTGATCCGTGGACTGCTAGTACAGGTACTGGTTTCCTGTAAGAAGGCCCAAATTCCTTCTTATCCGCTATTATCTCTCTGACTAGATCCCCAATCTTCGGAATCCAGACAGATCTTGCTGAGACAGGTGGTTTATCTTCAGTGGTCGTTGGCTTCTGTATTGTGTTGCTTAGACTTCTTCGTGTTTCATTTAAGTCCTGCAAAACAGCTAAACGGTCTTTGATATCAAAGGGTTTTTATTCTACCACTGAAGTGTGACAATCAAGATCCTGGACAAGCATTCTAGTACAAAAAAGGATTTCATATGGAGTGATTCCACCCAGAGAGTTTCTTGGTAGGTTATTAAAGCTACGTTGGATACTTATTAGATGTTTGACCTACCCGTATCCCGAACCTAATACCCTAGCAGTTATAGATTGCTTTATGTCACTGTTTTTTCTCTCCACAACCGAATTTCCCTCAGGATGGAATGGACTCGAAAATCGCAATGCAATGCCCAGATTGGCCATGGCCTCCTTGTAAGCTTTGGAGCTAAACGCAGGACCCTGGTCAGAATGCAGCATGCCGATTGCATATGTGCCGATAAAGACTCGCAAATCTTTTATAACAGTTTGAGCGTCAGCCGAGCGCTGAGTCCACATCCAAATGAATCTTGAGCACGAATCCACTGCGACCATGATATATTTATAGTAGCCATCACTCTGTAAGGGACCACAGTGGTCCAGGTAAACGCACGCTAATGGTTTATCTGAAATTAGATGGGGCACCTGCGCCGGGCTTTCACTGTTGAAACTTTCATTTTCTGGCAGATTTCACATTCCAAAACATAGTTTCCGGTCTGTTTCCTCATGCGCGGCCACCAGTATCTCTGCTTTAGTAATGATACTGTGGTGGAAAATCCTGCGTGTGCAGAGGTGAACCCTTCATGTGCTGCTAAAATTAGTCCTAATCTATGTTCCATGTTTGGAATTACTCTATCCCCCACTCCAGGGATTGGAGCAAAAGGAACATTATTTGCATCAGTTATACATGAGTACTTGAGTGGAAAGCCGTTTGGTAATGTTTTACCTCTGTCATTGTTGGAAGCGGTGACAGCCTGCATGATTTCACTGTCTATTTTTGTTTTTGAATGAGTGATTGCAGCTACGGAAGCCCTTTGCACAGCTGCCTTCACCGCTTCATCAGCCAATGAATTCCCTGCAACGTGAACGCCATCACGCTGATGACTCAGTGTATGGATCACGTGAGTCTTTTGTAGTTCTTTCTCTAATAGAACTTCTTGTTCCCAAAGCAATTTATGCTTGATTGTACCACCTTTTGCGTCTTTGAAACCGTTTTGAACCCAATTTTGCAAGTATTCATTGTAAGATTGGGCGCAGTAATACGAATCGCACACTATAAGTGTGGGGAATTCGCGATCGGTATTTTCCAGAGCCATTTTGAAAGCCTGTAGTTCAGCTCGCTGAGCTGTACAGTCTCCTAGAGATTGAGTTTTTGTGACCATAGGTCTGAATTTGCCTTAGCGCCAGCGACCTTTAACAATCGCGCACGCAGCACTATAAGCTTGTTTACCCCCAATTGCGGTTTGTGCTGATCCGTCTGTATAAATTATACATCCGTAATGTTCTAGAGGCAGAATCTCAGTGGGCAGAGGACATTCTTGTTCGTATTGTAGAAATTCTTGAGTTTTCAAGTATGGGTCAAAAACGTATTCAACGTCTGTTGCAGCAAGAGAGTTAACCTATTGTATCCATCTCGGATGTAAAGCTTTTGCATTCAGAATGCTCGCTTTTGTCACTGACTCTAAGGCAGGTATAGGAGTAACGACCTTTATGGGTTTTCCCTGCGCGAGGGCTCTCAATTTTGCTACTGCAGTTTGAACCGCTGTCAGAATTTTTTCTGTAGAAGTGAATTTCATTTCAGCTTGTATGTACAAGTGTGATTTGTAAGCTATTGGTACCTTTTCACCTTTGTTAAAGGTTAGGTATGTGAATACGCATCTACCTGGGATGATTCGGATTACAAGGTTGCGTACATTGTCTCGTGTTTGTAAATGTTTTTTTGCTAACATGTCTGTTTGCACTGAACGCAAAATTTCTGTGTGTTTTTGTGTTCAATTGGTTTGTTTGAAATCAGGTTTGATTAATTCGTAGAGAGATTTAACCCTTTCTGCGTAATTTAGAATGCAAGTTCTTCCGAAATTCAGGAAACCTAGAATTGACTAAGTTTTTCAGCGTTTTTGGAGGTTGGAGCTGCACACATTTCTCTAAAAAGTTTGCTGCCAGGCTTCTGCCTTCACCTGAAAGTTCGTATCCTAGGAATAGGACGTTGTGGTGGGCTATTCTTGATTTCTTAAAATTGAATTTGTACCCTTCAGATGTGAAACCAAGTATTATGGTGTGCACTCTGTTCAAGTCCCTGTCCAAGTCATGGTCTGTAAGATGGATGTCATCGACATACGATAATGCCTCATCATCATACATTTGTAGTAACTCTGTTACTCTGGCTGAAAATAACCCTGGACTATTTTTGAATCCCTGTGGGAGATGACAGAAGAGTTGTTGTATCCCCATTATTGAGAAAGCGGTCAAATACCTGCTTTCAGGTGCAATGTTTTGACAGAAGAAACCGTTTGAAATATCTAATGTGGTTTTATATTTGTTTGCGCACTATGTTATTCATCAGTGCTGCACTGTGTGCATTTCCTACTGCAAAAGTTTTATAACAAGAGTTTAAATGTCTATAATCCAAAACTAAACAATATGTATCATCTGGTTTGGAGACAGGAAACTAAGGATTGTTCATTGACGAGGTGCATTTTTCAATCACCCCTTGGTATTCAAGTTGATCTAGGAACTCCCTGACTTGTTTTTTAGCTACTTGCTTAACTGGATACTACCTCTGAGCAGTCAGTTGATTTTTTAACTGGATCTTATTGGGGGAGAGTCCTCATCCCATCCCACATGATTTTTATATAATGCTGGAGCCTGAGCCAAAGCCCATTTTCTGGCATAATTGTATTTTTTATGAATAGGAATATGGTTTGAGAAGGCTGGCATAATGATTTCTTCACGCCTAAGGCTTCAAATCCTGAATCTCATGTATCAAAACAATCATCAATTATTGATGCAACATACATTTGTAAAATCAAACAACATTCACTGTTTATATGTTCAGAGAATCTTCACTTTATGCATCATTTTTTCAGGAACAAACAATATATATACATGAATGCACTATCAACTTATGCATCAATGTTCAAACAATAAAATTGTTCTGTCTTCAAATTATAAAGTAAACAACCAAAAAACCCAATGCATTTTGGGTCTATTTTGACCCTTCTTCAGGGGAAAAGTGAGTCAAAATACAAATTTGTAACATATGATATAGATTCCACTTGATGCGTTCAAACTTGATTATAAGGCTCGTCTAGTTGGCACTACAAAAAAAATACGAAAATGATCTTACTAATGGGTGTCCAGTAACATTTCAAAGAATCAATGAGGGTTCTTGAACATACGGGGTTCCCTGTGTTGTAGTGTTAATAATTAGACATCATCCAGTGACTGTGTATTTCTATAAAGTTTAAATATGTTTTATATATATGTGCCAAATTTTATTGAAGAATGAGTGGGTGTATAAGTGTCTGGATAGAGGATTTAGTAGGTGTGTGACTGACTGTATAAGTGAGTAATTAAATGTGTCTTACTGAATGCATGGGTTAGTGACTAAACTGTGTGAATGTCTGTATCAGTCTGTCAGTTGGTGTGTAAGCGGCTGCATGGGTTGGTGAGTAGCTACATGAGTGTTATATGGCTTATTGATAAATTGCCTGAGTATTTGTATGGGTGCCTGAGTGAATGTGTGGGTGGGTGGGAGCTGTGTGACTCTGTGCATAGTTGTGTGAGTGTTTGATTCACTGGGTGTATGGGTTCAAGAGTGTATGTGGAAACAGCTGTGTGGGTGGATGAGTGTGTGTATGGGTGTGTTGGTGAGTGAATGGATGTCTCAGTGATACATGTGCAAGAAACTACATATGTAAAAGGCAGTATATGTGAGTGATGGTGTTTATAAATAACTATATTTAAGAGTGAGTGATTGTGAGAGTGGCTGTATGGATGAATGTATACTTGTATCGATTGTATAAGAGAGTAAGTATGCATTTGAATAAGTGTGGTGGTGTGTGTATAACTGTATAGGTGAGTAAATGGAAGTGTGATTCTTTGCATGACTGACTAGGTGTGTGAGTAACTCTGGATGAGTGGTGGTGTGTGAGTGTCTGTATAGGTTTATGAGTGCATATGATCGTGTTGTATTGATGAGTGACTGCATGTATGAGTGGCTGTATGGGTGAATGAGTAGATGTGTGTGTAGAACTAGGAATCAGTGAGCGTGTACGTAGTAACTGGTATTGGTGTGTCTATGGTTTAAAAAATGGTAGTCTGTATTTTAGAGTGGGTATATAAAAGGTTATTTTAGGATGTGAGGAGGTGCATCCGATTTTCACGTGGATGATGTCATCAGTGATGTCATTTGAGATGTCATCAGTGATGTCACTGAACATGTCGTGAATGATGTAATATGTAACATTATCAGCAGTGCATTGCGGGGGCGCAGGTTATAGTTAGCTGAACTATTATAGCGGCAGAATTTCTCTGGTTTTGTATGAATGAAATGTCCAACTAACTATAACATCCCTGAAGCCTAGGTTTTTTTCAGTGAATTTCAATGGTTTCTTAAGTGCTAATTTCTAACTATAACGTCCGAAACCTATGTTTTTTTTCAGTGAATCTCAAAGGTTTTTGAAATGCTAATTTTTTACTATAACATACCAGTCGCGTTTCCAGAGTGGTGGAGAAAGGTGAGCGTGGCCTACAAAACACCACTTAGCAATCCCACTTTGTGGGATTTACTGGAGGTAACAGGAGGAGTAGTTAGCCCCCAACGTCAACCTTGGGGGCCAACTATCCCTTTTATTACCACCAGTAAGCCCCACACAGCAGGATTGCTAACTTCTAATATCAGGCCAGCCCCCTCCCTGCACCACTGTGCAAACATGCCCCCTAGCACAATGTAAGTTGGGGGAATGAGTCCCCTTGAATCCTGAGGGTTCCTGGGGGCCAACTAGCCCACCAAGTACCTCCAGTAAGTGGCGCAGAACTGCTTTGCAGAGAGGTGGTCCAAGGCCACGCCCCTTTTTACACCTCTCTGCAACGCAGCTCTGTGGTGCTTACTGGAGGTACCTGGTGGGCTAGTTGGACCCAAGGGACCCTCAGGATTCAAGGGGACTTAATCCCCCAACTTACAACATGCCAGAGGGCCCGTTTGCACAGTGGTGAAGGGAGGGGGTGGGGCCTGATGAGACAAGTGTGCAAACGCACTGTGTGGTTCCTTTTAAGTTGGGGGATTAAGTCCCCCTGAATCCTGAGGGTCCCTGGGGGCCAACTAGCCCACCAGGTACCTTCAGTAAGCACCACAGAGCTGCATTGCAGAGAGGTGGTCCGCGGCCACACCCCTTTTACACCTCTCTGCAACCCCATCCCCCAGGGTTTGACCCCTACTTTTTTATTTTTTATTAATACGGGAAGGGGGCCGCGTGGCCCCCCTCCCAAGGTCATTTTTGGCCCCGGGGACCCCATCCCCTAGGGCATGGCCTTTCTTTATTTGTGGGGGGCCAATTCTAGGCCCAGGGACCTGCCATAGCAAACAGCAGTGTTTCACGGGTGGGCACCCCGGGACACTGCAGGAGCCGGCCCTGAGGATAGGGGTCCCTAGGCCATCAAGTGCTCTGGGGGGGGGGCGCGCATCCCCCCTCCCTACCAGTGCAAAGCCCCAGGGAGGTGGTTGTCTCTGGGGCTCAGGGATCCGTAATGGACCCCTACATTTGCATACTTAGTGCCCCAGGGAGGTGGTGGTCCCAGGGGCATGTGTCGGGAAAACGCGTTTTGGGACCCCCTTTTTTCTCGGCCCCCGCTTGATGATTCACCCCGAAACGTTCAAGAAAGGAGTTGACGGAAGAGCCCCACTAGTTTTCGAAAATTTCACGAAGTTTCGTCAAGCAGCCCAAAGTTAAGGGGAAAAGAAAAAACACTTTTGGAATAGAAACGAGGTCCTAATTATAACTACCTACTGGCGACTGCCAGTAGGTAATATCTAAATCTATATATATATATATATTTTTTTTTCCTTCAAGTGAGTTTGACTTGGTAAACACAAGAATAGACTTATTCAGGTACATTCGAAAACTAAAGTTCCAGAAGATTTTTCTTTTACACCCAAACAACACAAAAGTGGATGAAAGTTCGGAGATCCTCTGTGAAGGCACGGAAGAAAACACAGAGGAACATTCTAAAACTCTCCTAGATATTTTATTGGCTCCGACACAGGGTGATCAAGGAGTGGGGGCCCTAAGCCAACAGAGTGACTTTGCACCCACAAAACAAGTGCGAGATCCGAGCAATCTGAAAAATAAATCTAAAAAACTGCTTAACGCGCCTCATGACGCCATTGATGTTTTTAATGAAGCGGTACTTTTAGACTTGGAGAAATTGGCAAGAAATAAAATGGATATGAGACTTTCAAATATCACACGGAGAGAATGGGATGCAATTAAGTCACTAAAAAATGATAAAACCATTGAGATCAAACCCTCAGATAAAGGAGGTAACATTGTGATTTTCACTAAGGAAAATTATGAACAGGAAGCATTAAGGCAATTAAAAGACATAGGGCCAGATACCGGTCGGTAACGGCCGATTTCAGCCGTTACCGACCGGTATTTAGGATTTGGCATGTAGGGGCCATCATTTTACAGAATCGGTAAATTTACTGATTCTGTAAATTTACCGATTCTGTAAAATACCGAATCGGTATTTTTACCGATTCGGTTAATCCACATGTAGGTGACACTCCTAAGAGTGTCACAGGCCCTTAAAAATCGGTATTTTACCACCCAATCCTATTGGGTGGTAAAATACCGAATTCAGGTGTGCATGCACATCTGTGCATGCACACCTGTGCCATGTGACACACAGACATGCCCTTAGGGCATGTATGTGTGCCACATGTCACACATGCCTGAATTTGGGGTGCTAGAGGGTGTCAAAGTGACACCCCCTGCACCCTTGCAGGATTCGGTATTTACCGATTCGGTAAATACCGAATCGGTATTGCCCATTGATTCCTATGGGCTTCAAGGCCAATAGGAATCAATGGGCAATACCGATTCGGTATTTACCGAATCGGTAAATACCGATTCTTACCGATTCGGTAAATTGAAAAAGAAATTTACCTACATCTCACTACTTCTATTTTACCGATTCATAAATACCGAATCGGTAAAATTCGGTATTTATGAATCGGTAAAATAGAATTACCTACATCTGGCCCATAGAGTGCTACACTATCATAAAGAGAACAGAGTATGTCAAAAGCACCACAGATTATCAATCTATGTTGGTTAAATGGAAAGAAGATGGCATGCTAAATATGGACGAATTTTTGTTTCTGCAATGTGAATCACCAATATTACCGACCTTTTATCATCTCCCGAAAGTCCACAAAAATGCCAAAAGACCACCAGGGCGACTGACCGTGTCCTTGATCGGAAGTCTACTGGAGAATACATCCCGCTTCATTGATTCATATCTGCCACAAATTGTGTAGGACTTACCGTCATATGTGAGGGACACACAAGACTTCCTCCGTATGATAGATAGTGTTTCCTGGGAACCAGACATGCTTCTAATAACATTAGATGTTGTTAATTTATATACCTGTATAGCTCATGAACACGGCCTAGCGGCAAATAAATGGTTCCTAGATAGGAAACCGGAGAAATATCATACACATAACGGTATGCTACTAGACATGATGCGGTTCTGTCTATACAACAACATCTTCCTTTTCTCAGGGCAATTGTACAAACAGACAAGGGGCACTTCGATGGGCTTGTGCTTCTCCCCCAGTTACGCGAACTTATTCGTGGGCTGGTGGGAGAAGCACGAAGCATGGGGGGAGGCCAATGATGTTTGGAATGATAAGATTCCTATGTGGACTAGGTACACAGATGACTTCTTTATTGTGTGGCGCGGCGACCAAACCTCAGCCGAGGAATACATTGCCGTCCTCAACAATAAAGACTGGAACCTGAGATTCACTAGCACAATAAATGCCACAAGCAGCTGTTACTTAGATTTGGAGGTATTTATACTTAACAACACTCTCCAAACAAGACTCTATAGAAATCCAACAGCGGGGAACGCCGTGTTACACGAGTTGAGCCACCACCCAAAGAGTCTAATAAAGAATGTTCCCTATGAAGAACTCTTACGTTTGAAGCGTAACTGCTCAACGGAAGGAGATTTCCAACAGGCCCAAGCAGATGCCAGTGGAAGATTTCAGAGTAGGGGGTACTCAGGCAATATGTTAAAAGAGGCTGCTGAGAAAGCCTTAACAGTAAACTGGAGGTAAAGAATGTACAGAAAGTTGAGGACTCAGTAAGAATGAAAACCAACTACAGCGCCAAATCAGGTGAACTGGTCCACATTTTTAAGAAAAATTGGCACATTCCTACCACTGACAGTATCCTTAGAAAACATCTCCCTGAGAGGCCACTAATTACCTACAGACGCTGTTAATCACTGTCAGACCATCTAGTCCACAGCCATTTGTCCTCTAGTAAATCGCCCCCAAATATGACCAACATCAAGGGGTTCTTCCCCTGTCTACGCTGTAAGGCTTGCAAAAGTAGTAAAAAGGTCTCTGAATATCCAGACAGAACTGGTGAGGGAAAACCCAACAGAGTGATAAAAAAACTTCTGAATTGTAATTCGGAGTACACAATCTACTGTCTAGTATGCCCATGTAACAAATGTTACATAGGAAGCACAATAAATGCCACTAAACTTAAAATCCTTGAGCATATGCGTGCAATCGCTAAAAAGGATAAATCCTACCCGGTTGCACGCCATTTTGCAGAATGTCATCAAAGTGACAGGGATCGCCTAGGTTTTTATTGCATAGACCAAGTTAATCATCCAGAACGAGGAGGGGACAGAGAAAAAGCACTCCGTATTTTAGAACCCAGGTACATCATTGACCTAAAAACTATGACACCATGGGGTCTTAACAATGACAAAGAGATGTGGGTACACCTCTGAATTACGCATGGGATCATGAGTATACCAGTTCTGTTACTTGGAAACAAGATATGTAAAAAAATAGTGTGTATATCACACACTCTCATATATGTATTTTTTGATCACCCATCAATCCCCCAGTAGACATTATGGTTCATTGGATAATAATATGAAGAAAAAAATCTCTAGCCCATTCAGGGCTACACAACTAACATGAGCAAATGGTGAATTGACCAGATTGGCTAAAATATTGGGAGTTTTAATAACAAGGGATACCCAAAGAAATAGAGACCAAATAATTTAACTACATTAAAATCTTGGTAGTTATAGCCATGTCGGAATTCCATTTGTCTTGACACAGAATATGTACATCAATTGATAAATGTTTAATGTTGTAATAGTTTTTAAATTTTGAGCACTTAAGCACTTTATTATTCGCCATGATAAACAATTGAAATGCTCGTTAATGTAGACATTCAAAGATGGCCACCATGTATACTATCGTTTTAATAGTTACCTTCTTCTATGTTGATGAACTTAGAAGTAACCGGTGAGGTTTAAAATGGCGATCCTATTCTAACACAAACTGACACTGACGTAGCTGGAATAGCGAAACGCGTCTGTCGGGGGTGAGGGGTTTGTAATAAATCAAACAAACAGTCTGAATCCAGAGCACTCTTTACTAGCGGGTGTCGATCTCGAGGCAAGACCAAGCCTCGTATTGAATTAAACAGCAAAAGTCACCTGGTGGGTGGTGAACGGTGGCGGATTCCATTATGCTTGAACAAACAAGGTCCACGAAAGTTCTTGTCTTCTGGAGTGTGATCTTTTTTTGACTTTTGCTGTTTAATATATATATATATATATTACCTACTGGCGGTCACCAGTAGGTAGTTATAGTTAAGACCTATTATCCATAGGAAATCCGCAACATTCTATTGGCAATAACTTTGGTCGTCGATTGATGAATCTTCTTGAAACTTTTGGCCAGCTCAGTTCCGCTCTTTCCCTGAAAGTTTGGGGGTGATTGGTGAAGCGGGGGCCGAGAAAAAAGGGGGTCCCAAAACGTGTTTTCCCCATGCAATTTCTCATACGACCTTTAGACACGGCTATAGCCCGAACAGCTGAATGGAATTACACCAAATTTGGAAGAGAGGTATTCCTCAGTTCTGACTTATGTCTTTAGCTTAAATGGTGTCAATCTGTTCAGTAGTTTTGGAGAAAATGACGGTTAAGGTCATTTATATATCTATGGGCGCGGTGGATCCGCGGAGTGTGCAATGATTGGCACCATATTATAAGCGAACCATTCCGATCACGTGCTCATTGCTAATTGGATGTCAAGCGGTTGTAATCATTTGAAACCAGGAACTGTTGGCAGCCATGTTGTGCCTCGGTAGAAGCGAGGCTGAGTTAGTCAGTTGCATATGTGTTCAAAACGGAGAAAGGGGGTAGGGTAGAAATAACTTTACCCTGTAGACCCCTGGGGCCCACATATTTTTTTTTAAAACAACTGGGATGCGTGTAGGGTGCGTGGACTGTGGCGTAAAATAAATAAAATATAAAGGAGTTTTTTTTTAAATAATTCATCTCCGGGGGATTAAATTCCAGGTGCAAAATTATTACATTTTATGTGGGGCCCAGAGGGGACCCCCAGCCTCAGGTATTGTCAGGGCCCGAGGCTAAAAAGAAAAAAATGGTGGGGGAAGGGGTCGAAGGTCATGAAAGCCGCGGGGACCATCACCCATCGGGGGTTTATGTATTGTGGGAGGGGGACTATGTGGCTCCCCTACTGGAGCACTTGAGGGCCCCGTTCCTCACTGGGGCTACAAAAAAAGTATGGCTAGGGAGGGGGGCTGTAAGGTCTTCAAAGCCCCGGGGACCACCACTCCCTGGGGCTTTATGTATTGTGGGAGGGCCGGTTACTTCAGTGTCCCGGGGTGTCCATCCCGCCCTCCCATAGCAAGGAAATCTGTTCTCTCTTTCAAAATCAAACCCAGATTGCTTTTCCACATGGGGAGTTGTATGTTAGTAGCTCGTGATGTGGAAAAGTAATGCTGAGTCCCAAACGCGTACAAGTTGTGCATCCAAGTCGCTGGAGTCACGCACCGTACAGATTATGAGTCGTGCATCCAGAGGGTGCACACCAGACTTGTAATTTTACCGTAAAAAATAGCCCCTATTAGTAATTTCTAATATGTCCGGGGACCCTATCCCCCGGGTCTTATAACAAATGTTGATGACCATGAGGAGAGCTACAATGCCACCACTTATCCACCAGCTTCCCGCATTCTTCAGGAGTTGGCATTGCTTTTCCGCAAGAGGAGATGTTAACTTGTATGTGGAAATGCAATCTGCTTTTTATTTTGAAAGTGAGAACAGATTTCTCTGCTCTGTCTTTCAAAATGCAAACTAAGTCTGTTATGGGAGGGCGGGAGCCGTGAGATTTCCGCTGCTCAAAGCAAACAGCAGTGTCTCGGCGGCAGGCACCCGGGACAAAGCATGAGCCTGCCGTCGGGCGTTGCGGTCTCCAGGGATCTCGAGGGCTCTAGCCATAGGGTCACGCAGTCTGTCTCTCACAATACACACATTTCCGGGGGGTGGTGGTTTCTGGGGCTTGAGGGGGGTCGTTGAGGCCCCCACACTTCTAATTTTGTTGGGGGGGGGGACTTGGACGCGAAAGTGGTGCAAGGGGGTTGTAAATCTGGTACACAGTGTTTTGTTTTAGTTTGCTTTCCTTTTTGGTCTTGTAGAGGATCCAGGGTTAATATAAAAAATGTTGTACAGCCTCGTCTTTTTTATTGGTATGGTCACATGTGTAGTGACGGATGCACTGGATGGGTGTGGTGTGGGTGTATACCAGCCATGAGGGAGTGTGTGTGACAACTAGACCTGCAAGTAAGAAATCACTACAATTAAATCTGGGCAATGTCTCGTTGTTATCTTTTCATGGAAGCGTAAGTGGTGTGGGCTGGCCTGACATATGCTAGAGCTGCGCGAGGCTCTAAACCATGTTTCCGGAGCTTTGGGTGTGGTCCCGTTGAGAGCTATATGAGAAATCAAGTGATTTGGGTGTCCGTTTTGTAGTGCTGACGACACCCAGGTCTTAAAATGAAATGTGTCATTAAATCTGTAAAGACCCACAACTTGGCCAACATGTAAGGTACGGAGTATCACTGACTATATATTAGTTCATAGTTTCATACATAAAAGATGGTGGACATGACACATTTCTGCGATTATGAATCCTTGTTATACATTCAGTGAAGTGTTGTAGGTGTAGTAATACAGGGCTGTGAAAGGTTTAAGTTGCAGTTTTTGGCACATGAAGGGCAGCTAATATAAATATACGTATGTGGTTTTTCAGGAACACTGTAGAACTTGGTGCTGGAAATTAGTGTTCGAGCCGCGGAGTTGCGTCCATATCCTGTCATTGTAGAGTAATGACGTAATGTACGTGTGCCTGAAAATGTATTCGTTTTGAGTTGTTTCTGCGGTATATAGATATGCTAAAAAATAAATTAAAAAAGGATGAATAGCCCACACTTACTGTCAGAGGTAAGATGGTTGCATATGCTATTTAGAGCACAATATAATATGGTAGGGCGGAGGAGCAGCATTTTACAAACACAATAAATGCACAGACACAGATAGATAGTTGAAGTGGGTATGGACACGTGTTCTCGACTCCATTTTATTACATTGTTGGTAACAAGTAGAATAGTAATCATGACATCATATACAGATAATTAATCATAAACGGTTTAGGACTTTTGCTGTACAAAGGTAGGAGCATTGTATGTCAAATAATACACAGAAGATTCTATCGTAAAGTGTTCATGAGTTGTGGTGCACTGAGGTAGGGGCGGTTTGTGAGGAGCCTGCGATGCTGCATGGTCCAGGCAGACCGCACTGGTAAAAATGTGTTTTGACTATTGAATTTTGCTTTAACAAGGGCACATGGCTATTACTTACCTTGTACTGAATTAGTGGTACGTCTGGTGTTTATCGTGTGCTCACCCTACGATGATGCGTGGTCTGAACAGGCTGCACTGAAATCATTCTCTGTTGCATACTGGAGTATATGAACTTTGAGGGGGGGAAAAAAACCTAGCATCGATGGTTATCAATTGCTGTGAAAACTAGGTGTACTGATTGCTCCTCATAACAAATTACACGATTCCTCTTCACGCAGTGCATTGTAACTTTCACAAATTGGGGACGTATATCTGGTGGCGATGTTGAGGGTGATACCCCAGAGGCACTTGGTAGTGCTGGTGGTGGAGGTACATTTTGGCGCAAACTTGTACATTGTTTGTTATCATAGTTAACATGATGCAGCTATTGAAGGTGCTTTCACATACTAGAAGTGCAAAAGTACTATTTTTTTCTCTGCTTTAAATAAATCGAGGCTGAATTTAATGCTGTCTGTAGTGCTTATGCGCCACAGGTATCAAATGGTAAACTCTTTTGATCACAGTGTTTATTTGAAAACAGAACTCACTACAGTCATTGAGGAATGTTTTTTTGTGGCATCCGTTAAGAAAATAATCTTTGCCTTACATAAATCAAGGATATCTTGAATGCTGTGCGTAGTGTAGATGGAAAGCTGATTGCAAGTTGTAAACCCTGTTGTACGCAGTGTAGATTTAAGGCATTAGGTGATACAAAGATCGAAGCATGCTATTTTGTCACAGAATCTGAGGAAACAGTACAATTGTCTCTGCCTTAAATAAAGCAAGGCTGGATTCAATGCTGTCCATAGTGTTGATGCAAAGCTGAATTCAAGTTGAGAACCCTGTTGTACGCAGCGTAGATTGAAGGCAGTAGTCGACACAAAGATCAATGAATGCTATTTTGTCACAGTTAAGAGAATCTGAGGACACAGTATAATTGTCTCTGCCTTAAATAAAGCAAGGCTGGATTCAATGCTGTCCGTTGTGTTGATGCAAAGCTGAATTGAACTGGTATCAAGTTGTCAACTCTATTGACCGCAGAATAGATTGTAGGCACTTCTCAGCACAGATACTGAAGACAAATTTAGATCCAAAATTGAATTCAAGTTGTGAACCCTGCTGCCACAGTGTCGATGGAAAGCACTAGTCGATAAAGACATAAGTCTGTGGTGCTGTGGCGTTGAGTTTGCAATCGGCCTGTTTCAAGGAAGCACGCGGTCATGGCGGCAGCCACGTAGCAGGGTGCGGACCTTCACTGCGGCGCATTCGGTTCTCTTTGCAGAAGTGAACCACGCCCAAGACGTAGACTACTTATTTATAGTCTTACGTTGACGTTGTTTACGTTGGACTAGCCCACTCTGCTTCTGTTTCAAAGGAGGGGGGTGAACACAGCTACATTACCGAAATATTCCCTAGTGTCTGAAAAAATAATGGTTGCATCCACTTTTCAGTGCACTACACGTATCAATGGTATATGTATACCCTGACAATTTTTTGATTTCTATAGTGAATTGTGTATAGTATTTCACCGGTAGTCTTAGCGTTGTGTACATTATTGTTGATGTTCGAGTTCTTTCCCTTATATATACTTGTTGCCACATCTCTGTAGATTGAGCAGTTGTACTGTTGAGGAGATATAATATTTTGGAAAGATCCGTGGTACTGTTTTGGACTGCCTCTGAGGTAGTAGGAAGGAGAGGTCCGTGGGGGTGGTTCTAGTGGTAGTGGCGCTGAGTATTGTGATTTTGTTGGGTGTTGGAGTGTATAATTACAATCTCTAAAACATATTGCTCTTTAAACATGGGTGTGAGTTTGATGTAATTCACGTAGTACATGTTCGACATTCTTACAGTAGTTAAATGTTGATGTTAATTTGTTAGTGGTAAGCGGAAATATTGCCTGATTTTTTACGTAGCATTGCAGATTTGGTTTCTGGTTGAAAATATGGGGAAGTGGTCAACATAATAAGTAGAAATTGTCATTTTAAAAACCTTTGAAATTCACTGAAAAAAATATAGGTTTCAAGCAGGATATAGTTAGGAATTATCATTTAAAAACCTTTGAAATTCACTGAAAAAAACATAGTTTTCAGGCAGGTTATAGTTAGGAATTAGCATTTAAAAAACCTTAGAAATTCACTGAAAAAAAGATAGGTTTTAGGAATGTTATAGTTAGCTGGACATAACAGTCATACAAAACCATTGAAATTTCTCTGTTATAGTTAGTTGTACTAACTGTAACTCTCGCGCCCGCAATCCACTGGTGATGATGTCATATATTACATCATTCATGACATGGTCAATGACATCACTGATGACATATCAAATTACATCACTGATGACATCACTGATACCCTCATCATCGTGACAATCAGATACACCTCATCATACTCTACTATAATCTTTCATCACTCACTGTAAAATAGAGTACCACATTTGACTCCATTGGCACACTAATACAAGTATCTAAAACCCCACTCAGTCATTCTTAATGTACACAAACATGTAATCAATTATCTATAGATTCATTCATACATGCTGTCAATGATCAATTGACTGTAAAGAGACAACAGATATATAGAAAACACTTTTGATTAATTGAAATAATTTGTTGAGGGACTGAAGAAACATTTGGTTTAAATAATTTCTACCTATTTGTTTTCCTCACATTAATCTGTTTGATCTCGATAGGAATGTCCGGTTTATTGTTTCATTGTGACATCCTAGTTTGGAAATGAAGGGCTTCTTTTGTATATATGGAAAAATTACTTGTATATACAAATGTGTTTGAATTGAAAAAAAGAAATAATTAAAAAACTTGTTATTTGATAAAATAAAAAATAATTCAGTAATATTCTAAGGCGTGTTTGTGGTTCATGACGAGAGAGGAGATTGTAAAAAGTAAAAATAGACATAGTTTGGCCATAGTAATACAAATACTAAATAGGGAATACTTTTGCTTTATTCCTTATTTCCATTTAGAATATATACCAAGAACCAAGGTACCAAGTTCATATTAATTTAGTATTCTTTACCCAGGTACCTTTTGGTTTAATGGGTTTCCCCTGTTATTTATAGAGTCAATGATCAATAGAACACTATGAAATATACTTATACACCTATATTGACATTACACACCAGCACACATTCTATTTACTTATGCAGTCATCCTGCTCACTTATGCAAACAATGGATCATACTTATATTTACTCAGCTAAACCCTTATACAAACACCACTTCATTTAATGATATAGATAATAACTCATACTTAGTGTGTTATAAAATTACAATTACAAGTATGCAGTTATCTATACTGTCACTCATGCAATCACTGAGTCTTATGTATACCTATTTATATACAACATATGTCATATACACTGCCTTTTATTATTCTAGTTTTTTGGACATGTACCATTGAGAGATATTTTTGCTCATCGGCACATCCATATACATATTCACTCACCTAAACAAGTATTATAACATATAGTCTTAACATCATATACCTACTGAATCAACTATTGACACATCTTTGGGCAGTCACAAAGACCCCACCGAACTACACACGGATTCACTCACCCATACAAATAATCAGTTAACTAACTAATAACTAATATAGACTTTCAAGTAGCTAGTAACTAACTGGCTCAGCAGTTTGCACAACAACTGAGAAAGTAATACAGATATTCAAACAGTTTACTCACTATCCAATATATTTAGTGAGACACTATAAATTAGTCAAGTAAATAGTTAATCACACTGCTACTAAATCGTCCTTCTAGACACTTATTCATCCACTCATTCTTCAATGCAGATTGCTATATATAACACATATTTAAATATGGATCCAAACCACATTCACTGGATGATGTCATCAGTGATGTCATCAGTGATGTCATTTGAGATGTCATCAGTGATGTCATCAGTGATGTCACTCTCCATGTCATGAATGATGTAATAAGTGACATCATCACCAGTGGATTGCGGGCGCAAGAGTTACAGTTAGTAAAACTAACTATAACAGAGGAATTTCAATGGTTTTGTATGAGTGAAATGTCCAGCTAACTATAACATTCCTAAAACCTATGGTTTTTTCAGTGAATATATATAATTCTTATTTTCCCTATTGAAATGAATTTGGGTAACCAAATGGCAGGTCACTAAATAGTGACTTATTGTGCTGGAACTAAATGGACTGTAAATGAAAAATGTGTGCCTAATATGAAACGTTTTTTATAAAATATGCATTAATGTTGTGCTTTATATTACAGTTTTTTTGCGCACCTGGAAATACTAGGTTGCAGCAACCGTACTTCACGGTAATTCTTTTATATGTTTATTTTTCACATATATCCACTGGTTGGACGCGCCTTAGCGAGCACGGACCACCAGGGATTTTTTACGTCATTGGTCCTGAAGAAAGCTGCATGAATAGAAAGAGACAGCTGAAACATGTCGACCTATCATTGAAGGGATATAAGTGGTCAATAATATTACCACCCCTAATATCCCACACAGTGTTTTTAACAATATTGGTTGACCGCTGAATAAAATAGTTTTTGGGTACAACTAATATTTTTTAATTCACCTTCACTTGCACTCATTCACATACACCAAGTCCAATTCACAACAACCTGCTCCGCTGTAAATCAGGCGTCGAAGCACACTGGAGGGACATTCGGTTCCTCCAGTGGGAACCCCGTGATGAAGCATGTCACCACTAGGGTGAGTGAGGGTTCTTCTTAACAATTCATTTTTTGTTTCTGGTGTATGTGTTTCCACGTTTTTCCTTTTGTCTGGTTCCAATATTGGTTTATCACTAGGAGGTGGAAGAATTTCTTGTCCTATGGGTTGTCTGACTCTATTTATATGTCTAAGGCTCCAATAAGTCACTCCTTAGTTGTTTTTTGTATTTATGATCGGGGATACAGGAGTGATCCTTTTTCTAATCCTCCCTCTCTTGTTGTTAATTAATATTCCAATATATGCCAAAGACAGAAATGGAACTGGTCCAACCAATTTTGTCCACAATTTGAGAAATCACGGAAACATGTGAATAAATCTGTTTCTGCTTACATGAGAGACTTTAGAATGGGTTCAATATTCAACAATAACTTGCGTTACAGCATGCAAGACATCTACAGAGGAGATGGTGTGCACTTGTCAGATGAGGGGAATAGAATATTCCTCCTGAATTTAAGACTGTGCATTGGAACCTACTTGTAGGTACCTAAATCAGCCACAGAACCCAATAGCTCTTCTCAGAGCTACCCTACCTCTGATCATTCTAAACGTTTATCTTTTTCTAAGTTTTTTCACTATTTTTCACCCAAGTACGCTCCCCGGTACGCTTACCGGTGCGCGTGCCGGGTGCTCTCCACGCGATTTTTATTTTTTTTTGCCTATATGAGCGTCCTAAGCCCCCCTCAGAAAACCTAGAGGGTCAGGAAGTGTCTACCGTGCCCCCTTCTACCCATTCCGAACATTGTTTGCCCTCCATCTTGTGTCTCAATTCTACCGAAACACAAAATGGAGGACTCCCGTAACGCTGCCGGTACGCGTACCGGGGCGCGCACCGGTAAGCGCTCGATAAAAAAAGGTGGGAAAGTAATTTACAGAAAAACCACTGGAGACACTTTCATCAAATATAGAATAGGCCCTACTACATAGCAGTCCCTACCATTTACCCAAATTTGATGGAATTCCATTGAGACATTTATGCTGTAGGCCTGACTAAATATCCTCAGGTAAATTACATGACAAAAACACATATGAAGTGTTAGAATTGACAACCAATTAAAATGTTACTTTCATTTTCTACTATTATTTCATGACATTTGATTGGTTATGTACCTGAATATATATAAAGAAAGAGAGAGAAACACAGCCATTTTGACTACTACTTCCTGAAGTACATTTCAAGAGCATTTTCACTGACAACTTAAACTTCTTTTTGAAAGGTACGATGTTATTTTAAAAATTTGAAAGGAGAACTATGTTATGCTAATTTGGGAAAACGTTTTCAGATAGTTATATACTGTCCCTCTGTAAGAGTTAGAGATGGAGATAGGCTTCTCTGTTATAATTATGGATTGAGTTAGGCTTCTCTGGTATAATTATGAATTTACTTAGTCTTCATCACAGGCCCTTTTTAATAGTTCTACTTCCTGCCTGAAACCATACAGTGCCCAAAGATAACTTCACTGTTAAAAACTCACAAGTACCTGTCTGAACTTAAACCCAACAGTGCCCTATCTCTACTGATATATTTATTTTTTATGCAATTTACAGCAAGAAAATGGAAGCACAACAGAAAGAAAATAATATTTCCTTTCAAATTAAGATTGAAAACAATCCTAAGGAAGAAAATGAAGAAATTGAATTTTTGGATGACACTTTAGACCAAGAATTAATTAAATGTGTTGAAGAATGTGAATCAGGGAATGAAAAGGAGGACATACCAGATGAATTAATGTTACAAATTCTTTTAGATTTGGAAAAATCAGAACAATAAATTTAAATTTTAAAAGTTAAAATTGTTTGAGACATTATTCTTTTTATATGAAAATTATGAAATAGTACCCAAAAAGATATAATATAAAGTGAGACTTAAAATATACTGTGCAACTTTTTTGTGTTACATAGTAAGTTTGCTCATAGTTACTTCCTTTCTCCAACTATATTATCTCCAATGTGTATTTATCATCTCCTGCCTCCATATTGTTTCTGCTTTCCTGACAGACTATGGTATGAATTCCATATACCACAATAACTTCTGAAACAACATGCAAGATATCTACAAAGGAGACGGTGTATATTAATTTTTAGACTCTGCATTGGTACCTACATGTTGCTACTTAAATAAAAAAAAAAAACAACAAAGAGAACAATCAATAAACATACAATATTTGAAAAGTCTATCATTCTTTTTTCCCCATATTACGCTCCCCGGACCGCTTCCCGGTGCGCGTACCGGGCAATCCCCCCACAAAAAATACGGATTTTTTTTTTTATTTTTTTGCCCCACGGGGCCCTTTTAAAGCCCCCACATCAAACCTAGGGGGTCAGGGAGGATCTACTCTGCCCCCTTATGGTCATTTCCCCCTTTGTTTTGGCCATCTCTTGTGTCTCGATCCTACCGAGACACAAGATGGCGGCCGCTTCGGACTGTTTAGAATGTTTACAGACACCGGGGAGCCAATCAGCTTTCCGCGCGCAAGTCGCGTAGCGTGCCCGGAGTGCTCCCCGGTGTGCGTACCGGGGTGCGCTTACAGATATATATATTTTTTTGAACCTAAATTACTCACAATCCACTATTGCACATATCTTGAGACCTAGCAAAGGCACATCGGTCTACCAGTCCCTACAATTTTGCCAAGTTTCATAGAAATCCATTCAGCCGTTCGAGCTAAAAGTGAGTCCAACCGCCCTATGGAAAACTCAATGTTAAAAAAATGTTTTGGGACCCCCCTTTTTTCTCGGCCCCCACTTCACGAAACCCCCCAAACTTTCAGGGGACGCTCAGAAACAAAATGTGCCATTTTCCAGAAAATTTCAGCCAATTCCGTCCTTCAACGCCAAAGTTATTCAACATAGAATTTTCAGAAATCCCTATTCAAAAAAATCCTAACTATATATACCTACTGGCGACCGCCAGTAGGTAATATAGATGTATATATATTCTGCTCCAAAGCTTCTCCCCAGTTCAAAGGAAAGAATGGCCTCACTCACGGGGTTGTTGTTACATCAAAGGTATTTATTTAGCTTCCAAAATCACACAGGACGAGTTTCGGCGTTCGCGCCTTCTTCCTGCTGTATCGAAGTACAAACAAAATAAACGCCATTTTATCTTAGACTTTCCTCAATGTTTCCGGCACATTCCATAACATAGAAGACGTACTTCGCCATAACATTCATTGCATAGGGGCGCCATGATGAAACATACAATTATATTCTAAATTCATATTCTTTCTTCATACAACAGCAGTTAATTTGTTTCAAATCCATGATTAAATCTTGTATCATTTTCTCCACAATTGAGCCCTGAATGGGCACTCACTGTATTACATAAACAATACATCTTTAAAGTCATAGTGGCGCTGAATTTTTCAAAATTAGTTATAATATAATTCACCATGATCTACTAAATAAAGTTAGTTTTAAATGCACTTCAACGAAATTAATAATAGGTAGATAACTTCTCAATTCAACCAGATACCTCTATTCTATACAATCCGGATACCATCCACCTCATACAATATGATACAGCTCATTTAACCTAGATGAATCGAGAGTTCCTCTTTTGTATTTAAACCAAAGGGGATTACAGTTCGTAGCTCGAAAATGTATCGTGACTCAAGCCTACGCAGTCTCAACTCGCGGGTACCACCTTGTTTATTAGCTGGAATGTGATCAATACAATAAAATTTCAAGAGTCTCCTATCACTATTATGGTACTGAGTGAAGTGTCTCGCTACTGGGTAAGAGGTATCTTTATTCTCAATTGCCCTAGCATGTTCCAAGATTCTGCGCTTAGTTGGATGAATTGTACTCTCTATGTAGCTTTTCAGACATGGACATACTAGGCAGTACATGCAATATGGAGTATTACATGTCAGGAACTTATTTATTTTCTTTACCTCATCCTTGCCAGGTATTTTATAAGTCAGGACTTTAGAGCTGTTTCTACAAGTCTTATATTTAGAGCAAGGAAAAAACCCAGTAATGGTACTGATTCTTGGCACGAAGGGAATGGGTTCGTAATAGCTTTTGACCAGTGAGTCTTTCAAGGATCTACTACGTTTAACTGTAATTTGTGGATATTTAAGTAGTGACCTCCCTATCACTTGATCTGTCTTCAAAATATGCCAGTTACGACATAACATTTTCCTTAGTGCTCCTGCCTCGCTTGAGAAGGTGGTAATAAATCTACACAAATCTTCCCCTTGGTCATTGTGTTTCTCTATGGCCGAGATACCCGCCACCCCCTCTCAACACAATCCCCAATGATGGGAAACTGGAAACGATCTGGACTTTTGGAAGACGGGAGGGAGTGACCCTCCCGGCCGTATTTATTAAAATATGAAACAAAATTAAAAACGTTAAAATAACAGTTTCATATTAATGTACAATTTCATTTCCACATTTGATATTTGGCTAACCTTAACATATTCTCTAATACAAAGGTTCTCCTAGCCGATCTAACATCCTACAAACTTTAAATTGAAATTGTACATCCTAACGTTTAAGGGCCAACGGCAAGGTCATAACCGGTGTCAAGATCCCTAAACCAGACATGTCCCCCTCACTTGTGAGGGGCGACCGCACCGAGGCATACCTCAAGTGCATTTACCAATTTCCCTTGACTTGACGGGGGCCCCAATAAACTCGACGCCATTTAAAGGTCGTCCGAGGACTCGTGTGAGGTATCTAGAAGGTAGCGTGGACCCCCTCCCAAACCCCACACAACTTACCACATCTGCCGTCGCAGATGACCTGGCCCCAGGAAATTCCCCAGGAGGGGGCTGTAACCCCTCCTACCCAAGGAAGGGGCCTTGACCGCCTTTCCTTACCTTTCGGCGGCCCATCCTTAGACGGGACCGCCCCCGTTGAGGGGCCAATGGCCACCTCCTTCGAGCGCTCCCATCCGTAATGGGTGACGCCCACCCCTAGGGATCTTCCAATTACTGCTCACCGATCATGACCTTACCGCCCGACCAAAATAAATACGACAATTCTAACTAAATAACTAAATGCCTAATTCCTAACGACAGTAACAAATTACGACTTATAAAAAGGCATGATTACTGGTCAACAACAGTTCATTATCACTTTATTCGAAAAGAACATACGAGAATTTATTCATTCTTTATTGCATATTCAAAGGTATCACAATAATCCTTACAACCTGCAAAAAATAGTGTTATAACATCAACTTTATTCAAAACAACCTGCTGTCCTCAGGGGCTGGTGGGTGGGTCAAAAAATGGCTCTTCGTTCCGTCTCGAGCTCACGTGCAGCGAGGAGGTGCAGCTTCAGAGCACAGGAACAAGAGGATGCTTTCTTGGCTTGTTGCTCCTCTTATCCGTCTTCAGGGCGGGAGTAAACCCGCCCCCGCCTGCCCTGAAGGGCGTGGTCGGCCGCGTCAGTGTCTAGGCCAGCCCACTCCAGGGCGGGAAAAGGCGCGCCCCGGCTACGCCGCTTCGGGCATACCAGCCGAGACTCGCCTCCCGCCCTAAATGGCTTCCCGGGGGGATCGTGGTACTCCGCCATACGTTCGGGGGGACCGAATGGTCGCCCCTTTCCATTTATCTCTCAGCAGACAGCTCCTTGGAATTCTATCTACCTTATTCAGTGTTTTCATCAGCAACTCACAATTGTAACCTCAAACTTTAAACCTTTCAATTGCTTCTAATGCTGCAGCCTGAAAATCCTCATTGTTGGTACTGTTTATTTTAATACACAATAGCTCACCATACGGTATACCATCTTTTAGGCTCTTTTGATGGCTAAAATCGAGTTACCTGCGGTCTCTTTTCTGTAGAGTGCAGAACAAATCTTACCCTCACTAATAAACACTCTAAGGCACAGCTTTCCAAACTTTTCATGTTGGTGACACACTTTTTGGAGATGCGTCATTTTGTGACACAGTAAAGCAGTGTAGCGAACAAGCGAGCCCGAACCCCCTAAGCAAATTTTGAAATAAAAGAGAGCAAATGGTCTCCCTCTCTCTGTCTCCCTCCGTCTCCATCCCTCTGTCGCCCTCCTCCCTCTGTCTATCTCCCTCTCTCTGTCTCCCTCTGTCTATCGCCCTCTGTCTGTCGCCTTCTGTCTCTGTCCTTCTGTCTCCATCCTTCTGTCTCCGTCCTTCTGTCTCCGTCCCTCTGTCTCCGTCCCTCAGTCTCCGTCCCTCTGTCTCCATCCCCCTCTGTCTGTCTCCCTCTCTCTCTCTCTCTGTCTCCCTCTCTCTCTCTGTCTACCTCTCTCTCTGTCTCCCTCTCTCTCTGTCTCCCTTTCTCTGTCTCCCTCTCTCTGTCTGTCTCCCTCTCCTTTCCTCTGCCTCCCCCTGACTCCCTCCCTCTGTCTCACTCTGCCTCCCTTCATCTCCCTCTCTCTGTCTCCCTCTGTCTCTGTCTCCTCCCTCTCCCTCCCTCTGTCACCCCCTGTCTCCCTCTCTCTCTCTCTCCCTCTGTCTCTCTGCCTCTCTGTCTCTGCCTTTTCCTGTCTCCATCTCTGTCTGTCTGCCTCTCTGTCTCTGCCGGTCTCAGTCTCTGCCTCTATCTGTCTCTGTCTCTATCTCTCTCTGTCTCCCTCCCTCTCGCTGTCTCTCTCTCTCTCTCTCTCTGTCTCTCTCTCCCTCTCTCTCTCTGTCTCCCTCTGTCTCACTCACTCTTCTGTCTCTCTCTCTGTCTCCCTGCCTCTCTCTCTCTCTCTGTCTCCCTCTCTCCCTCTTGTCTCCCTCCCTCCTGTCTGTCTCCCTCTTGTCTGTCTCCCTCTTGTCTGCCTCCCTCCCTCTATCTCTCTCCCTCTCTCTGTCTCCCTCTCCTTCCCTCAGTCTCCCCCTGACTCTCGCCCTCTGTCTCCCTCTGCCTCCCTCCCTCTGTCTCCCTCTCTATGTCTCCCTCTATCTCCCGCTCTCTCTGTCTCCCTCTCTCTGTCTCCCTCTCTCTCTGTCTCCTCCATCTCCCTCCCTTCCTCTCTCTCTGTCTCTTCCCTCTCCCTCCCTCTGTCTCCCTACCTCTCTCTCTGTCTCCCTCCCTCTCCCTCTCGGTCTCTCTGCCTCTCTGTCTCTGCCTGTCTCAGTCTCTGCCTCTATCTGTCTATATCTATCTGTCTGTCTGTCCTTGTCTTCCTCCCTCTTTCTCCCTCTCCATCTCTCTGTCTCTGTCTCTATCTGTCTCTGTCTGTCCCTGTCTCTCTTTCTATCTCTATCTCTGTCTCTGACTCCCCCCCTCTCTCTCTCTGTCTCTTTCCCTGTCTCCCTCCCCCTCTCTCTCTCTGCCTCCCTCCCTATCTCGCTCTCTCTCGCTCTCCCTCTCTCCCTCTGTCTCCCTCTGTCTCACTCACTCTTCTATCTCCCTCTCTCTCTCTGACTCCCTCTCGCTGCCTCCTCTGTCTCCCTCCCTCTCTCACCCTGTCTCCCTCCCTCATGTCTGTCTCCCTCCCTCAAGTCTGTCTCCCTCCCTCTTGTCTGTCTTCCTCCCTCTTGTCTCCCTCCCTCTTGTCTTCCGCCCTCGTGTCTCCCTCCCTCTTGTCTCCCTCCCTCTTGTCTCCCTCCCTCTGTCTTCCTCCCTCTGTCTTCCTCCCTCCCTCTGTCACCTCACCCCAGCTTCCCAGGCACTCACAGCCGCACCTGAGTACTTCACAGGTCTTTAAAAGAAAATGTACTTGTTAATGAGGTTTTGTTATGAATCGCCCGGCCCCCATAGAGTGCCTGGAAATGCCTCTTAATTAGCAGATGTTATGTGCTAAGTGCCCGTGACACACCCACCATTTGCAGGTGACACAGTACTGTGTCGGGACACACAGTTTGGAAAGCTCTGCTCTGAGGTCTAGAAAGGAGACATCCTGTTTGCTCAAATGTCCACTGAATTGGAGATTCAGAGAATTTTTGTTTAGTTCACAGATATATTCTTCAGCTTCATGTTGTGGCCCTTTCCATAAAATGAACAAATCATCGATATATCTGTGCCAGGATACAATGCAACTGACCCACTTGCTATACTTTTCCGCCCAGGCAACCTGCTTCTCCCACCAGCCAACAAATACATTTGCGTAGCTGGGGGCGAAGCAGGTGCCCATCGCAGTGCCCCGTATCTGTCGGTAGTGTTGTTTATCAAATAAAAAGATATTATTTCTTAGGCAAAAGTCAGCAAACTCAATAAGCATTTCATTATGTTCTGACAATTGTAATGATCGCCCTTTGAGAAAATAGTGTATAGCTTGTCGGCCTGTCTCATGCTCTATAACTTTATATAGACTGGTAATATCCAGTGCAATCATTACCATATCGTGTTCCCATGAGATGTCCATTATGTTTTTAATGAAGTGGGTGGTATCTCGAGTATATGACGGCAAAGTTCTTACAAAGTCTGACAGAAAGTAATCAACAAATTGGGACATGGCTTCAGTCAGGCAACCAATAGAAGAAACAATAGGCTGCCCTGGCGGTCTTTTGGCGTCCTTGTGTATCTTAGGTGATAAAAAGTTGCCGTTATGGGGTATGGACACGTCAGGAATTTATGTTCATTATCATTGATCTATATATATATATATTCACTGAAAAAACCAAAGGTTTCACACATGTTATAGTTAGCTGGACATTTCACTCATACAAAACCATTGAAATTCCCCCGTTATAGTTACTATAACTTGCGCGCCCGCAATGCACTGCTGATGACGTCACATATTACATCACTCATGACATGGTCAGTGACATCACTCATGACATCGCTGATTACATCTCAAATGACATCACTGATGACATCACTGATGACATCATCCAGTGAATGTGTGTCTCTCTGAAAATAAATATTTTTTATATATGTATATTTAAAGGTCGATGGAAGAATAAATGGGTATATAAGTGTCTAAATGGATTTTTTTTGTAAAATTGATTGTATAACTTACTTATTAAGTGTATCTTTGTGAATACATGTATTAGCGAGTAATGTTTAAATATGTAAATATCTGTATCAGTGTCTCACTTTGTGTATAAGTGGCTTCATGGGTTGGTGAGTAGCTACATGAGTGTCTATATAGGTTATTAGTTGGTTTTTTGAGTATCAGGGGTGCCGCTCGCAGTCGTGAAGTGTGCGGACTGTTTGAACTTTGAGGAAGACCTTTGAATAGCCAGGTGGAACTGCGGCTGATTTAAAAAGCCTCAGTTTTCTTCTCCCGGACTTGCTGCTGGTTTAATCATTTATTAATTTGGGCCCTTACCGGGGAGCGGGACTGCGAGGCCCAGAGGTGCTTGCGTTCTGGCATCTTGCGCACCTGGTGCCTCTTCCTGCCCCTCCTCCCTGTGGACTTTAAAAAACGATTTGCGGCCCCTGCTCCGCGGGAGCCGCTCCCAGTCGTGAAGTGTGCGGACTGTTTGAACTTTGAGGAAGCCCTTTGAATAGCCAGGTGGAACTGCGGCTGATTTAAAAAGCCTCAGTTTTCTTCTCCCGGACTTGCTGCTGGTTTAATCATTTATTAATTTTTGGCCCTTACCGGGAAGCGGGACTGCGAGGCCCAGAGGTGCTTACGTTCTGGCATCGCGCGCACCTGGTGTCTCTTCCCGCCCTTCCTTCTCCTATTTAGGCCCACTTCCGACCGCGAGCGTGGGACGCGCGCGTGGCGAAGTACGGGGCAAAGCCCGGGCAAAGGGCGGGCCGTCTAAGGCCGTCCGGGGACGGTTGAGGCCGGGCTGGGCCACCCCTTTTGGTCCTCTGGTTTCGCTACATATTGATTTATTATATACTATTTTAATCTAGAGCTTTTTACCCATTGAAAGTGTTTAATGATAACTGTGTATTGGTGGTCATGACCCTACGCTCAGGGAAAAACAGATTGGTTACTGTAAACACTAATGCAGGAATGGTCACGGGCACCCTAGATCAGTTTTTTAAACGGGCTACCGTAATTTTAGAGAAGAAAATAGCCTTTACAGAAAGGCGCCTGTCGATAGATATCTTCACAGGCAAGCGGTCTTCCCTGGGTGTGATCGGGTCTGCTGTAACACCGGCCCATAGTAGTGACCCGGTTGCTCTTGTAGACACTAGCCCGATTCCATGCTCTCTAGAGGATGGTACAGCTGGATCTGCTACTGTTTCTATGTTGAGCTCAACCTCACTTAATCTTCCTTCTAGTGACTTGAGCCACAGAACATCTACGCCAACGCCCCCACCCCCTGTTCCCAGGACAGAACAAGATCAGGTGTCGGGGAGAGTAAACAAGAAAACTACTGTAACCCCTAAGCATATAAAAAATAAGAAACGGGGAGGCAGGAAGAAGTCGGCGGTGGTATTAGACTTGCTAAAATCTTAAATCCTAGTGAAGCTTCACAGGCTGCAGCTCAGTCCCCCATCCTATATAATGTATTAACTAATATTGATTCACCTTTGAATCAACAGAATTCTAATGAGGATTTACTTGTCAATATGGAAACATTAGTTAGGTCTCTAATATTGCCCTTGATCAATCGAACAAAATTAATTAAAGAAAAATAAAAATTAGATCAGCTAGAATTAATAACAAAAGGGAACACTTCAAAACTCGACGCACTGATTAAGAGTGTAAAAAGTAAAGATGTTAAAGCCCCCTCCACTACATCGTCAAGCCTTCTAATGCCCCCCCCTATGGCCCAGAAAACCCAACCAGCTTCAGGGGCAGGATGTGTGGCTAGTAGAAAAGCCCAAAGTACTGAGGCAGCTACGGCGGCTGCCCCTAAACAGAATTTAAATTAAAAAAAAGTGGTCAAACAGCCTTTGAGTAATGCCCCTCAAGGCAAAGAAGTGCAAAGAAAGAGGCTCCCGTGTGTAAATCTCCCTCCGGAATCTATGCCCTGACTATCATTCTAACAGTGGTACCAGAATCTAACTCAGACTATCAAGAATGAGATAGGGAACTCATGAATAAAGTTATTTTTTGGCTTAGTAAGAATAGAAGATTACCGCCAGGCTCGAACTCGGAGATCTTAGGTGTAAGGCGAGTGGCATGGCTGGGCCATATCATGAAGGATCTCGAGGGAGATTGCATAATTGTTAATTTTAGAAATACATGGGTTGTAGACCACATACGTAGGGAACCAAGGTTTGCCAGACTAGGTGACATTCAATCACTAGGCTTAGACTACTTCTACCCATATACGATTCCTAACCCACCTCGTCTATCACAGAATTTCGGTAAGGGTGTACCCACTGGCCCCAATAGAATGGTTTGGGTACCACAGTATTTACCACAGTATCTACCATTAAGTAATAGGTTTGACCCACTTATGAGACTGGAGGGGGTGACTCCGGAATGCTTGCATTCCTAGTAGTGGGGCAGGAGATACAGATAGGGGTAGGGTTGTCTGCCCAATGAGGCAAATCCCAGGTGAAGTAGTTAGAACTTGGGCAAAGAAGACGGCTAGTAATACACATTTATGCACCAACTTATCAATTGTTCCCACAGTAGCATCGAGGGGAGAGAGAGATGGAGCTGAACACATAGAACTGGTACCCTTGGATCAAGATAATACTCATATAGTAGCAGATCAGGGTGGGAGAGTTAACACTGAACAGGGGGAACTGGTACCCTTGGAAGCAGATATTGGCCCTGTAGTAGCGATCCAGTGTGAGAATGATGGGATCCAGCCGAAAGCAACATCGTTCATGGGGGAAGCAGATGGTCTGGTTAAGGGTTCCCCTTTCCGACTGATCCCGTGGAATATAGCTGGCTTCACTAGGAGGCTAGAGGATCCAGTGTGGATGAAATTTGTTGAATCTTTTGACATAATTTACTTCCAGGAGACCTGGAGTAGAGGGGACCATAGCTTGGATGGATACCAAATGTTTAATGTTCATGCTAAAGCGTCACATGCAGGAAGAGCCAAGGGTGGTCTTATGACAGCTATTTCTGTGAAGCACAACATGATGAAAAGTATTGCATTGGTGGAATCCCCTTGGTATCAATTACTTATGATTAAGGATTTATTTCATGTGCCTCTGCTTTTAATTAATTGGTATTACAATATATTTGATGCCCATGAAACATCGGTTATTGAAAAATTACAGGATGAAATTGTCAAAGTAACTAACACTGTATGTCCTCTTTTTGTTATGTGGGTAGGTGATTTTAATTGTACTTTGTGCAAATTTAGTGGAACAAGATGCTGTGGCTTGGTAGATCAAAATGATCAGCCATTGGCTCATTTTAAACATGCAAAACAAGGGGATGCTTTGAATAGTATCATCATAATTAATGAACTTTGTGTTCTGGATATGTCTAATGTTTCATGACCTTTGGGTATACCCACTTTTCAAGGAACAGGGGGCCAGATGAGTATAATCGATTTCGCTATGGTGTCTAGCAGGTATATTCACCTAGTAAATGACTTTGAGATTGAAGTGAACCCTGCTAGTGACCACAACCCTCTAAATCTAAGTTTTAGCACTGCTCTTGAGAGAGTCCAGACCCTGGAACATCCGATAAACTTTAGTTCGAATCAGGGGGTTACCCTAAAGTGGGATAAGATAGATGCAAGGCAGCTGGAGGTGGTAGTCTTTAAAGCAAATAAACTAAGGATAGATGCTTGTTTAACTGCCACCAATGAGCCGGATGTAATAATAGAGAATTTTGAGGCTCTTTTAGGTAATATAGCATCCCATTTTTTAAAAACTGTGGTTGGGAAAAAAGAAAACGGATGCAAATGGTTTGATGCAGAATGTTCTAAAGCACAAACTAGACTTACAAAGGCACTACACCAAGTCCCACGGGATAGGGAGCTGATTAGAAGGTCAAGGAAACTTTATAAAGATGCCATTATTAGGTGAAAATTAGATTTAAGAAAAAAGGCATGGGAGGATTTAGAAAAAGCATCAGAACTTAAGGATAGTAGGTATTTCTGGAAGGTAATAAACCGCCCATTTTTAAAGAGCGACAAAGTGGGCAAGATGTTGGTGCATATATCAGGGGATATTTGGGAAGCACATTATGGGAACATTTTTAACCCAAAAGGGGCGATGTTGACAACCCTTAATGAGGACGCTAGAGACTTTAACATGAAGTCAGCCTTAACGCTTAGCCTTTCGCGTACCATCCCAGCGGTAAAGGATGCTCTTGCGAAGGGCACCCCACTAAAAGCGCCAGGGCCGGATTCAGTCCCTCTGGATCTCTTCAAATATAATATCGAGGTCTGGGCACCACTTTTATTAAATCTATTTAGAGCAGTTGTGGTAGGGCGTATTCCGCACTCCTGGCAAGAGGCCGTAGTGGTGCCGATATTTAAAAAGGGGGACAAAGCTGGTCCATGTTGCTATAGACAGATATCTTTAATAGATGAGTCTTGCAAATTGATGGGAAGGGTGATATTGGCACGCTTGGAAACCTGGGCGGAGTCATCAGGTATTATTGTGGATTCCCAGTACGGGTTTAGGAGGGGTAAAGGAACCACTGAGCAGTGCCTTAATTTGGCACTGATTATGGGTAAGTACATGAAGGCCAGGCGTGGTCAAATCCACTTGGCCTTCATGGACTTATCCAGTGCCTTTGACACTGTTTGTAGAGTTAAACTGTGGCAGATGATGGAGTCCATGGGGTTCGAAGAACTGTTGGTCACCCTTCTCCGCAGACTGCATGCCGCTACAACAGTGAGGATCCGTTTTGGCTCAGGTGGGGAGAAGACAAAGCCCATTCCATCGACCGAAGGTGTACGCCAGGGATGCATTTTAGCTCCTTTTTTGTTCCTGGTGTACACCAACGGTCTGGAGGGCTACTTGTTGGAAACATCTGCAGACTTTCCCCAGGCTAATGGTAAACGGATACCGATGTTATCTTATGCAGATGACATGGTACTAATGACCCTAACCGCCAATAGCATGCAAACATGTTTGAATGCTTTTGATGCTTTTATGCAAGGATTAGATCTGAGGGTCAACTTTACAAAGTCCTTTGCCATGGCCTGCGGCCCTAAAGGGGCAAAATCTCACAGGTATATGGTGAATGACTCAATTATTGTGAAAGTCGATAATTTTAATTAACTAGGGAACCTATTTAATAAAACCTTGAGCTGGGATCCTCTAATATCAGCCCGTGTTCAAAAAGCCACGCAATCTATAGAGCCCTTCTCCGTTTTGCAAGTAAATTGGGTCAAAAGCCGGTTGCAGAACTTAAACCCCTATATAAGGCAAAATGCATCACTGTTGCAACTTATGGTGCGGGAGTGTGGGGGACACAAAACTGTAATAAAATAAAAATCATGGAAAATAAGTTTATAAAGCGCCTTTTATCTGTCCCACCTGGTACTTCAAATAGTTTTTGCCACACGGAGGTTGGTCTTGAGTTTGTGAGTGATACTATTCATGTCTCTCCTTTGCTGCTATTAAGCAAGGTTTGGAGTTCTGATGATTTGAAACTCACAAAGGAAATTTTGCAAGACTGCCTTAAGCTTGACCATTCTATGGAGATACCATGGTTATCATATGTAAGGGAAACCCTCCATAAGATTGGATTGGGACACATATTCTTAAATCCTGAAACTGTTGGCAGTGAGACCAAATTAACAATTAAGGACGCCTACCGTACAAGTTTAGGTATGTTAAGAAGTAGTGAGCATGCAGTATATGATAGGGGTAAGCTTCAACACCAGCCCTACTTGTCATACATTATGCTTGCCCAATGGCGTTTTTATTTGACAAGGTTTCGCCTTGGCACGTTGCATTTCCTTTTTGCTTTCCCAAAGCAAGCAGGGTGGTGTGAGAGACTTCCCGCCTGCCCCTGTAACAATATAGTTTCACAAAATACTGTGCACCTCATTCTTTTTTGTAATCTGTATAAAGATTCACAAAATCAGTTTATCAAGCCTGTCCTGTTAACTCTTGGTTCTCGCTATTATAAAGAGAATTACGAACACTTATTATCCCTACCAAATCCAACCATATGTAGTGCTGTGCTTAGCTTTATTAGAGTAGCGCTCACTATCAGAAATCGATATTGAACAGTATTATTGTATACCAATGATTGTTATCTGAAATACATCTAATAGATTGCTGTATATAATGGCATCCTAACGAAATGCACATGCACTTACAGTATTTACAATATTTTCTGTTTATTTATGTGTTTTTTTTTTGTTTGAATGCTTTGCAAATTTAAACTGGATATGTGTTTTGGACATTAATATGACTGTATGGTTTTTAATTTTTTATTCTATGTGTAATTGCCCTTTTAAACTGTTTATACTTTTATGATTCTATTTTTGAATCGAAATAAAGTTTCTTGACTTGACTTGACTTGACTAGAGTATCAGTATGAGTGTTTGTATGGTTTGGTGGGGGTATTAGATGCATGAATGACTGACTCACTGTTTGTATGTGTTTTGAAGACAGCATGTGTGCAGGACTGTATGGGTGGATGAGTGTGTGTATGGGTGTGTTAGTGAGTGAATGACTGTCTCAATAGTATCTTTATGAGTAACTACATACGTTTTAAACTAGTATATGTGAGTATTGATGTATATAAGTGAGTATATGTGAGAGTGAGAGATTGGAAGAGTTCCTCTATAAATAAGTATGTGTTTCTATAGGTGATTGTTTAAGAGAGTAAGTATGCGTGCGTTTCTGTAGAAGTAAGTGTAGTGGTGTGTGTATAGCTGTATATGCAAGTAAATGAATGTTTGATAATTTATTTGCATGTGCGAGGATGTGTGTGAGTAACTCTATGGATGAGTGCCGGTGTGTAACAGGATGTAGCTGTATGAGTACATATGATGAGTGAGTACATGTATGAGTGACTATATAGAACTGTTGGTGAATGAGTGGATGTGTATGTAGATGTTGGAATTACTGAATAGGTTGTTGTAACTGGTATTTGTATCTCCGTTTTTTTTAAAATTGTAGTTTCTATTTTTGAATGTGTGTATCAAAGGTTATATTACGGTGAGAGGAGGTCTGCCACTCTTTCACACATTCACAAGATTGATGTCATCAGTGATGTCATCAGTGATGTCATTTGAGATGTCATCAGTAATGTCATGAGTGATGTCACTGACCATGTCATGAGTGATGTAATATGTGACGTCATCAGCAGTGCATTGCGGGTGCGCGAGTTATAGTTAGCTGAACTAACTATAACGGGTGAATTTCAATGGTTTTGTATGAGTGAAATGTCCAGCTAACTATGACATGTGGGAAACCTATGGTTTTTTCAGTGAATTTCTAAGGGTTCTAAAATGCTAATTCCTAACTATAACGTGGCTGAAACTTATGGTTTTTTCAGTGAATTTCAAAGGTTTTGTAAATGATAATTTTTAAATGTATTAATTGTTATATATTTTTTATACTGATTTACTACATTGTTTTAAAGTATTTATTTTTAGATATTTTATTTTTTAAATTACATTACATATTTTTTATATAAATTGAAAAAAAATGTTTTTTAAAATATTGAAATTGTAATATTTTTTTATTTATTTTATATATTTTTTAATTTATATATATATCTTATGTAGCAGGCAATGATATCCTATGGAAGGAAATTCAAGTTACTGGTAAGTACGGTTAAAATTACTTTTCAGGATCAGTACTGGGCTGAAAGATGCAGCACTGAGGTCTCTCCTGATAACAGGTGAGTAAATCGGAATTCGTAGTTCAGCTTATTTTAGAGGAATATTTTAAAGTTCCAAAACTCCACACTTAGAAGAATTTCCAAGTGAAACCAGTCAATGTTAGCCTATGGAAGAAATTCAAGTTACTGTAAGTACAGTTAGAATTACTTTTCAGGATCAGTAGTGGGCTGAAAGATGCAGCACTGAGGTATCTCCTGATAACAGGTGAGTAAATCGGAATTCAGAGTTCGGCTGATTTTAGAGGAATTCTTTAAAGTTCTAAAACCCCACACTTAAAAGAATTTCCAAGTGAAACCAGTCAATGTTAGCCTATGGAAGAAATTCAAGTTACTATAAGTACAGTTAGAATTACTTTTCAGGATGCAGCACACAGGTTTATCCTGATAACAGGTGAGTAAATCGGAATTCGTAGTACATTCAGTAAGCGCCACAGAGCTGCGTAGCAGAGATATGTAAAAAGGGGCGCGGCATGCACCACCTCTCTGCAATGCAGCGCAGTGGCGCTTCTTGGAAGCACCTGGTGGACTACTTGGCCCCCATGGTCCCTCAGGTTTGAAGTTGAATTTTTACCCAACTTAAAACAAGCCACAAGGCGTGTTTGCACACATGACGTCAGGCCCCATCCCCTCCCTTCACCACTGTGTAAACATGCCCTGTCACCATTATAAGTTGAGAGATTAAGTCCCCTTCTATCCTAAGGATCCCTAGGGTCAAACTAGTCCACTAGGTACCTCTAGTAAGCACCACAGAGATGCGTTGCAGAGAGGTGTAAAAAGGGGCGTGGCCTCTGAACACCTGTCTGCAACGCAGCTCCCTGGCGCATACTGGAGATACCTGTTAGGCTATTTGGCCCTCAGGGACCCTCAGTATTGAAAGATAATTAATTCCCCAACTTAAAACGCACCACGGGGCGCATTTTCACACTGATGAAGGAAGAGGGCATGGCCTGAGGTGACATGTCTGCAAACACGCCCTGTGGCGAGTTTTAAGTTAGAGAATTAAATCCTCCTCAATCCTGTCGTCCCTGGGGGCCAACTAGCCCACCAAATACCTCCAGTATGCGCCTGGGGGCTGCGTTGCAGAGAGGTGTTCAGAGGCCATGCCCCATTTTACAACACTCTGCAATGCAGGTCCGTGACGCTTACTGAAGGTACCTGGTGGACTAGTTGGCCCCCAGGGACCCTCAGGATTGACAAGGAATTAATTCCCCAAGTTAAAGTACGCCACAGGGTGTGTTTGCACACATATGAACTCAGGCCCCGCCCCCTACCTCCACCACTGTGCAAACACGCCCTGTGACGCGTTTTAAGTTGGGGGATTAACTCCCCTTGAATCCTGAGGGGGCCCATGTAGAAAAGCATTCGTCTTTGTTTTTTGAAAGAGAGAGCAGGTTTCCTGCTCTCTCTTCCAAAAACCAAAGCAGTTTGCTATGGTAGGGCAGGAGCGGTGAGGCTCCAGCCCTACCATAGCAAACTACAGTGTCCCAGGGGTAGGCACTCCAGGACATTACAGGAGCTGGCCCTGGGGGGTGGCGGTCCCCAGGGCCAGCACAAGGCTCCAGGAGGGGGGCCATGCGGCAGCAGCTTAATAATTTGGAACACTATTCTCCTATCAGCAAATATGAATATGAGAAGAGTATACAATCTTTTCAAAAATTGATTATCAGTTGGAGGGATAAAGGGATCCTTGACCAACAGGACTACATTTTTTGAATTGTGAATATCCAGAAGTAGCGACCTTTTATCACCTTCCCAAGGTGCACAAGGATAAATATTTTCCTCCAGGACGAACGATTGTGTACCTCAAAAAACAGTTTTTGGGAGAACACATCCATGTACATAGATTTCTTTATCTCTCCCTTGTTAAAGGATTTGAGCTCGTTCTTGAAAGACACTAAAGATTTCCTTAGGATCATACAAGGAATAATTTGGGAGGAAGAAATGCTACTTATAACACTGGACATCACTAGTCTCTATACTAGCATCGAACATGCTAAGGGAGTAGAGGCAATGAGATTCTTTTTGAAAAAACGATCAATTGAACACCGTGATCATAATCTGCTGCTGATAGACCTTATTTGGTTGTGTCTATCTAACAATATTATTACCTTTGCAGGCCAACTATACCAACAACAAACGGGGACCGCGATGGGCATGTGCTTCGCTCCCAGCTAAGCAAATTTATTTGTGGGCTGGTGGGAGAAACACGTGGCCTGGGCGGGAGCCAATGAAAAATGGGTTGACAGAGTAGTTCTGTGGACACGCTATATTGATGACTTATTCATCATTTGGCGTGGACCACAGGCAGAGGCAGAAGAATACATTCAAGCACTGAATCAGAATGACTGTAATCTCCAATTTACCAATACAATAAGTAAGAAAGAGGTTGTATACTTGGATCTGAAAGTGTATGTGGAGAAAGGTGTTGTACAAGCTGCCCTCTATCGTAAACCGACTGCGGGTAATTCTATTCTACACGTAGGGAGCTATCATCCGAGGAGCGTAGTAAATAACATCCCCTATGGAGAGTTCCTTAGGATGAAGCGTAACTGTTCAATCACTGCTGAATATGAGAAATCGAAGCAACAAGCTAAAGTGAGATTCAGTAAGAGAGGATATCAGAAGGCAGTTATTGAAAGGGCCGAGGAAAAAAAGTGACAAAGTAGAACAAAGTTCACTTTTAATTGACAAACCAGTAAGTATAACTGACAGCGGAATAGCAGATCAGCAAAACGTCCAACTCAGATTTAACACTGAATTCTCAGACAAATCGCCAGAAGTAACTCAGATTCTACGGAAGAATTGGTGATTACTGAAAACTGATAATGTAGTGGGAAAACTCATTCCTGACAATCCTTTAGTCACCTATAGGAAGGGATCTTCCTTAAAAGATCATTTGGTTAGAAGCCATTATAAAGCTAAACCTAAAAGGAAAGATGCCATTAAGGGATTCTTTCCATGCACCAAATGCAAGGCATGTAAAAAGAGCAAAAAGGTAAAAGAATATACCATTCCAGGAGTGAAAGCCAAAATGAAAATTGGCAAATTCCTCAATTGCAATTCAGACCATACTGTATATTGTCAAGTGTGCCCCTGCGGAAAAAGATACGTGAGGAGCACGATTAACCCTACAAAGAAAAGAATTCTTGAGCATCTTCGGGCAATCAAGAATAAAGATCAAACATACCCGGTTGCCCTCCACTTCGAGCAATATCACAATAGTGATAGTGAACAATTACAATTTTTCTGTCTGGATCAGATTGAGAGAGGAGAGAGAGGTGGAGATAGAGTGAAACGTTTACGCACACTAGAATCATAATACATAATCAAATTGCAGAGTAAGGCCCCATTGGGCTTGAATAATGAAGAGCAGATGTGGGTTCACATTGGATAGGATTGTCTGTTTTTCCACTTATTTATTTATTTATTCAACAATGGGGTTTAATCTGGAGCCCTTTTTTTCTGAAGAGTTTATCAATCGGAACAAGTTTTTGGTTGACTGAATTGTATATATAAATGAAATAGAAATTTAATAGTTTTTCCTTTCTTTGCTTTGGATAATGACATTGAAATTTAAGTTGAAATTGGAAATGGTATAGAAATGATTATGTATGGCAATGGGAGGCAGGGTAATATGTAAATAAGAAATAGAGAGGGACATATTAGGAAAAGATAGAAGCCCATCCCAGGCTTAATAACCATTATTTCCTTCTAAATAATTAGGATAGGATATTTGGTTTTCAAAAAGTTGATGATTGTAGGCCAGCCCATCCAGGGCAGTATAACACTTGTGGACTAATATATCGATGAGAAATAATCGAGTGGTCCGTGCATTGCAAAACAATATTGATTGTGAAGCGGATAATTAAGATTTTATTATGATTTCGCAATATTTCCCGCAAAAGCAGCTAGTATTATGATGCTAAGTATTGAATGAATTGTAAACAAATGAGCACTTCAATATGGCCGCCGCGCCACAAAGTTTCTAAGTATCCTCTCTATGTCACTGACATTGTATTGTTTGCTCGTGGATAACTTTATTTAAACATGGTGATAATGTTTACAAACTGACACTGAGGAAGGCGGTTTCGCCGACACACGTTTGTAGGTCTGACTCGCTTAAAATCTGTTTGAAAATATTTGCTCCAGTGTGCCCTCGAATCTTTGCAGCGTCAAGTACTAACTGACTAACTAAACTCCAAATCCTGAACCTCGGCCTCTATCGCCAACGATAACTTCAGGTACAGACCACAAATACGCATAGAATAGAGTGATTTGGTGTTTATTTCTCCATTATCTTCAGCAGTAATATATATATACACCATCCTGCTCCAAAAGAAGAAGGCACGTACTCAAGACTGTCAGGATATGGCACTTTTAATTTTCTTCCACGACCCACGACCAGAGAGACTCTTTTTTATATATATATATATATATATATATATATATATATATATATATATATATATATATATATATATATATATAAACAAATACACACGAACAAATATATATATATCATGGGGCTAAGTCTTCACTTCAGTGACAGCATTTGGCTTGTCAGGGACCACATTACAGAAAACGGCGAGCTCTCTTTGTTTGAGCCGGGTACACATTTCAAAAGGTGCGCCCTAAGCAAACAAGGAGAGTGCACCATATTATATTGAATGCGCTGCCCCCAGGGCAGCCATGAATGTTTGGTGCCCTGAGGGTAGCACATACAAGTGAAATATGGAGCAGCTTTGAAGCAGCCGCTCCATGTTTCACTGTGCAGTAGGCAAGCCACCTGCACTTTTAAGCGGGATTAGAGATCTCCTTGCAGGCAGGTACAGTGAGTGACTGCACCCGCCTGCAAGGGATCTTGGGGGTCCACAGGACCCTCTTTCCCCCCTCACGAGGACTTCTATCACTCAGCAGGCACACTGACAGTGCGTCTAATGAGAGCTTCTTTGCCTCTGCGCTCGCATCTATGATATATCATGGGTGCAGAGGCAAAGAGATTCCCTCATTTGCATGGGGCCACTCCCCTATGCAAATGAGAGAACACTCACTGGTGATAATGCTGGTGCTATATGTGTGTCAGCACTATCTGTATTACAGAAAGAAGCGCACAAGCATCTGCAGCCCTCTCTGTAATACCAAAGTGCCCCGGGGGCACACAAAGCAGGTGCACATGCCTGTTGTATCCCCAGAGCATATTCCACAATACAGCCACAGGTATGCAAATATCTTTTTTCATTTCTGCTTTCATTTCATATTTTTTTTAATTATTTTAGCTGTGGGTCACTTTTACTTTTTATCAAACATGAGCATGCTATATTTGAGCAGTTCCATTCTTAACTTTTTTGTGCTTTTAAACGTTTAGTGTCTGTTGTAAAAGTCTGGAAAAAAAGCACAGGCTTACCAAAGCTGGAGTGATTGGCTTGCCATTGCTTGTTAATATTGCTAGGACCACCAGGAATGGTATACTGTTATCATATCCCGAGTGAGGAAAGGTAGGATGGCAAATGTCTGCAAAAATACACAAAAAAACAGGCTTGCCAATAGTAGTCTGATTGGCTTTGCCAATGCTTGTTAATGCTGTTTTCCCAATTCAAAAAACAGAAAGACTGATCAGAACTGATTTCGCACTGAGGTGTTCTGTCATCATAACTTCAGTGAGGGAAGTTCTAATATAAAATATGTTTCAGTGCTGACAGGCCTTCCCTTTTGCTAGCAAAGTTGAGGACTTGTGTGATCTTTGTGTCCTGAAGCAGAATAGGGGCAGATAGATTTTAGGTCATCATCCTATGACAGGCAGTTTTTTTCTTTCATCATCAAGCCTCCAAGGGAGCAAACCTCAGTGATAGAGTGAAGAGATGTAGTAAATGTCTCTGTGAGGGAGGCGAGTGGAAAGTATCCACTCCCACCTGATATTATCTTATCAGTGAGAACTAAGGGGCTCATTATTATGGCAGGCCGCCATCATAACGGTGATGGGACCATCCGCCAGACGTGCGGCGGTCCCCACCAGCCCAATTAGGATGCACCTGCCATACTGGCGGGTGCATCCTGGCCTTTTACCATTGCGGACGGTGCTGGTGGCTGCAGCACCATCCGCAATGGTAAAAGAGCATGCACAGCATTTCCCTGCACCACATGGCAGGCACCACGCCATGTCTGCCACTTGGTGCAGGGAACTGCAGGAGGGTACCATGGGTACCCCACAGTGCACCCCCACCCCCTCCCAGAGGGGGCCCGCAAGCCTTCCCCCGCCAGCCTTTCCATGGTGGCATCGCCGCCTTGGAAAGGCCTATACATCACTCACGTCCTAATATGGCGGTCGGTGCCTGCTAGGCATCGCCACCATATTAGTGGCCCAGCTCCGCCCGGCAAGCAATCATAACGATTGCCACCGCCGGAAAAAGCCGCGGACGGACTTTGCATTTTGCATCCGCTGCGATACGGCGGTGTGTAATTCTCATTACGATGGCGTAACGATTGCCATCACCAGCCCGGCGGTGGAGAATATTACACTATCTTAATGAGCCCATGTAAGCCCAAAACTGGTGCTACATGAATGCAGGGCCGGACTGGCCGTGGCGGGCACCGGGCAATCCCCCAGTGCGCCGCAAGGGTGGGGGCCTGTTGTGGGCCCCTGGGGGCCGTTTTTGTTACAGGGCCATTCATGCAGCATAGCTGCAAAATCGTCCCTGTAACAAAATCGTCCGAAAACCGGCCCCGTCAAAGAGCTCGGTCGCACCCCCAACCTCCCACCCGCTGCCGGCCGAGCACTTTGCCGGAGCCGGTTTTGGTTCCCAGTCCGGCCCTGCATGAATGAGACTCTGCAGCTATGCTGATGCACTACATACTACTGGAGAAGTGAGAGACAACAAGCAGTGACAGTACAATCCTCCACTTCTGCTTCTTGTTACATATCTCTGCTGTTGCTGCTATTGGTGTCAAGGGTCATGAGTATATTGACGAGAGCATGAAGTAAACAGGACTCTAAGATCTATGGGCCTTATGTACTAAGACTAAATTCAGCGATCGCAATATGCGCACCGACTTTGACCAAATGCATTGGTTTTTCCAAACCAACCTATATATTAATAGATTGATTTACAGAATGCTGACTCATAGTGGGTCGCCATTTAACCTTCATGAGGTAAGTCTCTAATTGTGACCCACTTTAAATTGCTGCAAACACATGAAGGGTGTGTTTGCTGGGGTCAGGAGACCAGCATGTCTATGATTGCTTTTAATTAAAGCAAGCAAAACATTTTTAAATGCAGTCTGTTTTCATTAAAGCAGTGATACTCAAAGTACGGCCCTCCTGACCTTTAGATGCAGCCCCCTGGTCAACAGCAGCACTGGGCTGTTGTTTACACAAGCAATAAAATTATTAAGATCCTAAATAAACAGACAAACCTGTATTTGAAGTTTAATGAACAGAGGCAGCTCCTTCATGTGGGAGGAGGAGCATCTCCCCACTGCTTTCTCGCAGAGCGAGAAGCAAAAACATTAAATGGTGTTATAAGTACCATTTTATGTTTCTGCTTCTCACATTGCGAGAAAGCAGAAGGGTTTGGTTGGGGGGAGGGCAAGGTGGGTGGTCCGGACCTAGGGCAGGGGAGGAGTGGCTTGCCCACTCTGAGGGCACTGACTGTTTGGTCAGCCACAGAGCCGAATAAACCAGTCATACGCACTCTGCATACATGGAGAAAATGGCCTTCCCATAGACGCCTGTGTGGTCGGCATCCCAGCCAATCACAATGCTGCCATTGCAGCATTGTGATTGGCTTAGGGGAGGGAAGGGAGGCTGCCTGCTTCTTCTTCCGTGGGACCCGGCCAGAAGCTGAGACAGCGCGGGACACAGGAAGGTAAGTTTTTTTTTCTTAATTAACCTCTCCAAACCCCCACCTCTGCGCAAACCCCCACAGACCTCCCCCCCCCCGCCCATCCCTCACCCGCGAGTCATGCTTGCCGCAACTGTTAATGAAAGTTAAAGAAACTGCTTAACTTCAGAAACATCTTAATTTTTAAAGACATATTGCATCATATGTACAAAAGTATGATAAAGTCTCTTCCAAATTCCAAAAGCGCATTACATTAACACACAGAATTGTTCCACCTTTGTACATCAGATTATATCAGTGCATTGCAGAATATTTAGTGAAAGGGACAGTTTTCAAACAAGAATTTGGTAGCATTCATTCTTCCGCCCCCCCCCCACACACACACACACACAACAATGTCAAAAGTGAACTACGAGGTAAATCAGTTCTTATGTCCTCTCTTTGTGTGACTTGCGCTTCTATTATATGTGAACAACATCATAGTGTATTCAATCAAACAAGGGAGATGGTTTTGTACAGCACACATCCTGAAGTCATGTATTTCAAGGTTCTTTTATATGTGATTTTGAAGAAAGAGGAGGGAAAGTGAAATAAATCGACTGCCTAGGATCACACAATTTGGTCAAATGGAGAAGCTGGGACCAATCCCAGTTTTTCTGGTTTCACATTGTGCAGTTCAGCCACCAGATGTATATGCTTCGCTTCCCCTACACCCACCCTACCAGCCAACTCTCCCCGCCCTGATCCCGAACTGCCACCCTGCTGGCATCATTGCAGCCCCCGACCACATCACTGACCATACATGTTTGTGAGTATCAATGCCTTAAAGAAAAAAGGGGTCAATTAAAACCACTTGTAAAGTTTCACTAATCTTAGTTTTTTAGAAGTAAATTGTTTTAGTCAACATTCACAAGGCAAAGGGGTCCCTTGAGAACTCCTTCCCTTTACTGAACCCCAACATGCCACTTCCAAACAGCAAATCTGAAACCATTTCTAAAGTAATAATAATTTAGTGATCCGGCAAATCTTTTCTGACTTGCTAAATGGGTTCAGTTCATATGAAAAAAGATGTTAGCATTCACAAACCCTCTGATTTACCAATTCACAGAGATTGAGAATATACCAACATTAAAACCCTGTGTACATGATGCCCTTTTGTACTTTGTGTAATTTCCACTTGTTGCCTTTCTCTTAGCCTTTCAGCAAGGGTGTACTGAAAGGTAAAGAATGGGGTGAGAGGTAAACCTTATCAAGAGACTGGCTGTCACAAACTGCATGATGTCATTTCTCCTACCACTGGCTACTTTGCTGCATCAGTTTCCCCATGGCCTTTGGCAGCTGGACCAGGGACTATGGAGACAGCATGTTCATTAAGGATTGCAGCCATAACTTCTGCTCGCTGAAGCCAGCTCCCTTCCCAATCACTCCTTGACTGTATCCTTGCCTTTGACCATATACAGTCTCCACTTCATTTTGGTTAGGTTCATGCTATGCAAATAACACACACATCCCATAAACGTTGTGGAGGCCTGTGAAGAAGAACTGATGAGGCTGTCTTCAATATTGCTGTGCCATATAAAAAAGCTATCTTAAGCATGTACAGCAAGACGTGAGAGCGGTCTATATATGGCTCTTACAGCCAGGCAGCAATATGTTTGTTTACATAGCTTGTTCACTATGGAGACACATTCTGAAATGAAATAAGGAAGCTCCCAGGCGCCGGCGCCACCCCTGCACACGTGTTTTATTCAAAGAAACCACAGTACGTGCAGATGTATGCAGGCTGTTCTAGGTGGTACAGAAGACAGTTTTTCATCCTTGCAAAGACAGTCTGCTCATTTTTATTGTAGCAGAGCCATGACAATGGACGCTATTTAGGGGTCGCCAGGGGTCGCAGCTGGAACCTCTGGCTTGCCCCTTGCTAACCCTGGCACTGCTTTAGCGACCCCTGGCCTTAAAGGTGGCAAAATAGTGCCTGGAACACAGGGGCAGCTCTTCCTAATGGACACTCTGCTACTAACCTACTTCTCCCCTCCTGAGGCGGAAGCCGGGAGGTCTCTCTACTTTTCTTTTACTTGTGAACACTTGACTCGTGTAATTTTAACATTACCATTTTATTGTGTGCCTTTTGCAGCTCGTGCTCGCGCTTGTGTTAAAAGCGTGTAGGAGCACAGCGCTGCCTGTTACTTGATCTCCCAGCGCTTGTAAGCGCTTCGCTTTCCCCCCCTCCCTTGCCTGGGACTCTGAGACCGCCCTCGGCTGAGTATTGACGCCGAGGGCTGGGATCTCATTTTGGCCGCCATCTTGGGGGTAGGACTTCCACCCTCGCGCTCTAGCAGCGCTACAAAAAGCTCACCCCCTCCTCCGCGCAGCGGACGCGATCAGCGGCCGCGCCGGATCTGCGCCGGAGTCGTGCCAGAGTCCTGCCCGTCTGCGCCCGTCAGCGTCCCGGAGGCGTGCGGCGTGGCAGGTACCTCTGGCCACTATGCTTTCTTACTCCGCTCAGGAGCTCCTTTCGCTGCGCGACTGGAATGTGTCGTGTCTGTCAGTCTTCCCAGGCCGATATAGGGGTAAGCATAAGTGCCCTGCTTGTCTCTGGCACCCTGTCCGCTCCCTCCCTTCCCCTCTCCCTGTTAAGGAGAGTAGCTTAAAACACCTCTGTCTACTCCTCAATACGAGGTCGTTGCATCGTCACACTCAAGAGATCTTTGATCTCTTGTCAACTACCAGTCCCACCTGTCTGATGCTCACCGAGACATGGCTTAATGATTGCTCCAACCCTGACATAGTGGCTGCCATTCCCACTGACTACACCATCCATCGACAGGATAGAGACAAGGGCAGAGGAGGAGGAGTTGCCTTGGTTGTGAAGAACTCTCTTCCGTGCACGGTCACGCATACTCACACCATCGAAGGGGCTGATTCATTAGCCTTTACCATCTCCTTATCGCCGCAACAAGCACTGAAGGGCATGATTGTCTATAGACCCCCGGGCCCTGTGGGCTCCTTTCTTGATGACCTCCAACAGGTCATGTCGGTCCTTGTCCTGAGATCGGAGCAATGCTTACTTGCGGGAGATTTCAACTTCCATATGGACGACCACAATGACCAAAATGCCATCAAATTGCTGGATATCGCATCTACCCTGGGTCTTTCCCCTTATCTTTCTGGTCCAACCCACGATAAAGGCCATACACTCGATCAGGTTTTTTCCACCATACCTATCATGAATGTTACACTTTTGCCAATCGTTTGGTCTGATCATTTTCTGGCCCACTTTGAAATACATTCTATCTCGGTCTCCCCCGCTAGCGCCACGAGACAGCAGGGCAGCAGCTATAGGACACTTCACCGGGTGACCTCAGATATGCTCACACATGCTCTGACTGATCACCCTGTGGTCTGCACTGGGGATCTGGAGAAAGATCTGGAGAACTTGCAATCCTGGCTTCTTGCCAGATTAAATGAGTTCGCTCCCTTACAGCCACCCAGGTCCGCTGCTCGGCGGGTTTCTGCCCCCTGGTTCACGGAGGAACTAGCCCTTGCTCGTAGGCAATGTAAAGTGGTAGAGCGTGCTTGGAGAGTCCAGTATGAGCCCGAGGCCAAACAACGGTATAAAACCACGATGAAGTCATACCATGAACTTGTCCTTCAGAGCAAGAAACGGTATCTTGCCAAAAGGATTGACGATGCTGCTAATTCCTGTAAGGAGTTCTTCTCAATCGTGCGCGAATTCACTAGCCCCCGGTCCATCCCTACTCAGGGTGCTCCGGCAGAGACCTGGGCTAACACTATTGCCAATTTTTTTACCACCAAAATTAGGCAAATCCAGGTCTCTTTCCCGCAGAGAGACCCAGATGATGTGTCTGTGATGCCGATTGAGGCAGCGTCTCTGTCTCCCCCTGGCCCAGCTCTGCTCGATTTTCCTCCTCTCTCGGCTGCTACATCTTTAACCTTGATGAGGAACCTCAAGTCGGGCTCACCATTAGATCCTTGCCCGGCAAAATTTCTGGCAAAAATGGCAGATGCCATAAACCCTATAGCCAATCCCATTCTTAATCTATCCTTGAGCGAGGGCTTTCTGCCTCAGACCTGGAAGCAAGCCATGGTCATCCCTCTGATCAAGAAACCCAATCTTGACCCAGAGGCACCCTCCAACTCCAGACCAATCTCGCTCCTTCCAGCACTGACCAAGATCTTGGAAAAACACGTGCACAGCGTGCTTTCCAACTTTTTGGAGTCTAATGATCTGCTCCATGAATCCCAATCGGGATTCCGTTCGAACTTAAGCACCGAGACGGCGCTCTTGGAAGTCTCGGAGATCGTAAGAGAGGCGCTGGACATGGGAGGCAGGGTGTTGTTAGTTATGCTAGACCTGTCGGCGGCGTTTGACACCGTCCCCCATGAGGATCTCCTCACCAGGCTCCATGACTTCGGGCTAGGGGGGACGGTGCTCAACTGGTTTTCTTCCTTTTTGGCCAACCGCCGCCAGACGGTCTGGGTCCCACCCGGATCCGCCGAGATGCCGCCATTGGGAGTCGGAGTGCATCAGGGCTCTATCTTGAGCCCCACTCTTTTTAACATCTTGATGACCCCTTTGGCGACATTGGCGGAGTCCTATGGGGCCCGGATCGTCTCTTATGCTGACGACACTCAGCTCCTCTTCACCTGTCGCAAGGGTGAAGAGTTTGATGGCGAAGGGATCCGCGAGTGCCTTGGGGCTGTTTTCAGCTGGTTTTCACGAAACAGCCTCAAGTGCAACTCGGACAAGTCCGAAATACTATTCTTCGGATGCCCTTCTGAACCAGACTGGCGAGGATGGTGGCCTGCCGACATGTTCCCTCCCACACAGTCCTCTAAGTGGGCTAAGAACCTGGGAGTTAAAATCGATAACGAGCTTTCGCTCAAATCCCAGGTTTCTACTCTTACGGGAACTTGTTTTGGGATACTCAGAATGCTGCGCAAGTTTTTTCCCCTTCTTTCTGAGCAACATCGGAGGATCACTGTTCAGGCCCTTATAGGGTCCAGATTGGACTATGCCAATGTTCTATATCTGGGCCTGCCTGAATATCTCCTCCAACGTCTGCAGATCACCCAGAACGCTGCTGCGCGTGCCATTTTTGGCCTTCATCGTCGCACTAGCGCCTCTAATCTTCTTGTATCCCTCCACTGGCTTCCGGTGCGGAAGAGGATACTGTTTAAGACCATGACGCTTGCCCATAAGGCCTTACATGGCACTGGTGCCAAGTATCTTCAGAGGAGGCTGGATTTCTATCGACCTGCACGATACCTCAGGTCAGAAACCTTGGCCTTGGCTCGGGTACCACGCATTAAAAAGGCTCGGCTAGGCGGCCGGTCTTTTAGCTTCCTTGCTCCTCAGCTATGGAACTCGCTACCGTTGTCCCTGCGAAACACCTCTAATCTGCTTGTCTTCAGGAAAGACTTGAAAACTTGGTTGTTTGCTGGATAATTTTCCCCTCCGTGTGCCCCTTTTTCTGTTATTGTTATGTTTCTTGCTCTTTTCCATGGTCTGGAGCTCAAAGCGCCGGGACACTCCTTTGGAGTAGCCGTTGCGCTATAAAAGTCCCATTTTAACATAACATAACATAACACTGGCTATGGCTCCACTTGTTGGTTTCTTTCAAATATTTTTATTATACAAATAGTGAATAATATTATTTACTATTAGTGTAATAAGAAAGGGAGTACATTAGCTGGAATATGACCCTATCTGGAAGCTAAGTTAAGTAAAAAATGCTGTTAAATATATGCTGTATGCATGCTTGCGGGTGAGAGTGTGTTTATGTGTTAGAATATGGATGCATGTATATGTGAGTCAAAGTAAGGGTCAAATGACGTGCTGCATTACTTCCGCTAACCGTGGCATTTTGGTGAATTGACCACCATGGCCATGACCAGGAGGAGCCGGCGAGTTCTATGAACTATCCTCTAGTTGGGCGTACTCCTGTCCCAATGTGTGCACTAACAAAGAGTCAGCCCTTTTTTTTTTATTCGATTAGCGCTGGTGTTTCCCTGTTTTATGACAGAGAGCATTGTTTGCACAATCCATCATAAAGGCAAGAGCTTACTCCACTGGTCTCAACTCTTGCTCTCTCAGAGTAGAGATAATATAATGAGCTGCTAATTATTTAACATATCGCAAAATCCAAAGCATGACCCATTGTTTGAACATATCAATGAATTTGAGAATATAACATTGGGTGCAAGAGCCACCAGGGGCTAATAAGGTTGCTGATCGGTAATGAGTGGATATTTGCACTCGAATTCGAATTTCCCCACCGGTAATGGAGCTTAACAGGCGGTAATGTCATTTGCATCTGGTTTTACCGCTTGGTGCTCTTCTCCACGCCTTGTTTTGGTTGCACATATTCCAAGTATTTCCTAGAGGGACTGTGTGAGGTATTTGGCAGGAAAAAACAGTTTTGCTGAGGGCTTTCTGGTTGATTGAGTAATTAGCTACTCTTTTTGTTGTGAATGGTAGAAGAAGACTGTTGGTAGTAGACAGTGTCACATCCGAGTGGCGTGCTTTGGTGTAGTCAGGGACACTGGAATTATGTGGCAGGAGAGGGCCAAATTATGTGGCAGGGTTAAGTACATTATGCAGCAAGAATAGGCAAATTATGCGGAGTAATAATAGTGTTACGTCATTATTTTGTACTTTTTACACTTGTTAACACTATCTGGGCATTGGGTGCACCTCATTAGTACAAGTTTAATATACAAATATGGCAATAAGCAACAGAAAGGTGACCAGTCAACCTTTACAAAAGGGCTTCCACCATGCGGCAATTTATGCCATTGCGTTTTTAGTGACCTTTGAACAGTTTGAGCTAGAAACAAACAATTTTTTGTTAACATCTGCAGATTATGCAGCAGATGAGTGACCACTGCGCCTTTTACTAGGCCGGGTCACCCCTCCTGCTGCCAACGCCTTCCTGTCTGCCTGCCTGTACCGAGCGACCCAGCCGCCGCTGAGCCGCCCGTCTGCGCCGATTCCCGCCGCTGCCTCCCTGCGGCCCCGCCCACCACCAGCCCATTGGCCGCCCGCTCCCGCCTCCCAGCTGACCCGCCCTCCCGGCTCCAGATTTAAGGGAAGTACTGCTGGCGATTCAGGAGTGAGCACTGTGCCTTTTACTAGGCCGGGTCACCCCTCCTGCTGCCAACGCTTTCCTGTCTGCCTGCCTGTACCGAGCGACCCAGCAGCCGCTGAGCCGCCCGTCTGCGCCGATTCCCTTCGCTGCCTCCCTGCGGCCCCGCCCACCACCAGCCCATTGGCCGCCCCGCTCCCGCCTCCCAGCTGACCCGCCCTCCCGGCTCCAGATTTAAGGGAAGTACTGCTGGCGACTCAGGAGTGACCACTGTGCCTTTTACTAGGCCGGGTCACCCCTCCTGCTGCCAACGCCTTCCTGTCTGCCTGCCTGTACCGAGCGACCCAGCCGCCGCTGAGCCGCCTGTCTGCGCCGATTTCCGCCGCTGCCTCCCTGCGGCCCCGCCCACCAGCAGCCCATTGGCCGCCCCACTCCCGCCTCCCAGCTGACCCGCCCTCCCGGCTCCAGATTTATGACGCCCCCAGAGCGACCGCGCAGCGGATGCGCGCTGCGGGAGCGCCGACTGAGCGCCGAAGGTGCGCCAATGGTAAGCCCGTCTGCGCCCTTCCGCGCCTGGACCGCGCCCAGTGCCAGACCCCATGGCCCCCGCTAACCCCAGCCCGCCCGCCGGACGTACGATGCCACCACCCTCAACGCCCTAAACGCCGGCCGATCCCTGGGTTGCTACCGAGCCACCCCGAGACGCACCCACGTACCCTTCTGCTGCAACTCCTGCAAGTTCACCTGCATCCGGACCTGCACTACTCCAGCACCAACCAAGACCAAGACGAGCAACAGCAGCAGCCACCTGAAATGCATCCTGCTCAACACCCGCTCCATCCACAGGCACGCCATCGAGATCTGGAACCTACTCGACACCACAGCCCCAGACTTCTTCACGGAAACCTGGATGAACGCCTCCTCAGCGCCCGACATCGCCATCTCCATCCCAGACGGCTACAAGATCATCCGAAGGGACCCCATCAACCACACCGGAGGAGGCATCGCCATCGTCCACAGGAGCACCATCCGCATCACGACCAACACCGACGACACCCTCGCAACCGCCGAGCAACTGCACTTTCAGGTCCACATCAACCCCAAGACCACCCTCAGAGGCACCCTCATCTACAGACCCCCGGGACAACGCACACAATTCAGCGAAGACATCGCCGACTTCATCAGCCCGCACGCCCTCTGCTCCGCTGACTACATCCTCCTAGGGGACCTCAACTTCCACCTGGAGAACAACCACGACCGCAACACCACCACCCTGCTGGACAACCTCGCCAACCTGGGACTCAAGCAGCTGGTCACCACCCCCACCCACTACGCCAGACACACACTCGACCCCGTCTTCTCATCCAGCAAGGACATCGCCTTCAGCCACGCCACCGGACTCCACTGGACGGACCACAGCTGCGTCCACTTCAGCTTCAGAAGGACCACGATCCGCCACCACCAGCAACAGGTTGCACGCAGGAGCTGGAACAAGTTCACAGCCGACCAGCTCGCGACCTCCCTGAGCATGAACCCTCCCAGCAGCACAACGAACCCTAGCCAGGCGGCCACCAACCTCACGAAGTGTATCAGCGACTGCGCAGACGAGCTCGCCCCCCTGAGGACCACGCCTAGCAGACCCGGTAGCAAGAAAGCCCCATGGTTCACCGACGAACTCAAGAGCTCCAAGAAGAACTGCCGAGCCCTCGAGAGAACCTGGCGCAGAGACCAAACACCGGACAACATGACTGTCCTCAAGCTCGCCACCCGAAAACACCACCAACTCATCTACGCCACCAAGAAAACTGCATTCAAGGAACGACTGGACAACAACGCACACAACAGCAAGGAACTCTTCAACATCGTCAAAGAGCTCTCCAACCCCAACGCCGGAAACAACGACATCACCCATTCGCAAGACCTCTGCAACTCCCTCGCCTCCTACTTCCACAACAAGATCGCGGACATACACAACGCTTCAGCATTCAACCGACGAACGCCACGACCGAACCACCGCCCCCCACCACCACCCTCCACGCCTGGACTCCGATCAGCACCGAAGACACCGTCCGCACGATGAACTCCATCCACTCCGGATCTCCGATCGACCCCTGCCCTCACCACGTCTTCAACAAGGCCGACGCTGTCATCGCACCCCACCTGCGGGACATCATCAACACCTCCTTCAACACCGCTACCTTCCCAGAGAGCTGGAAGCACGCCGAACTCAGTGCCCTACTCAAGAAGCCATCGGCCGACCCCACCGACCTCAAGAACTACCGCCTCGCTGCTCCCGTTTCCTGCAAAAGTCATCGAGAAGACCGTCAACAAGCAGTTGGCCGCCTTCCTCGAGACGAACGGATCCCTCGACCCCTCGCAGTCTGGCTTCCGGGCCAACCACAGCACCGAGACCGCCCTAATCGCAGCCACCGATGACATCCGAGCGCTGCTCGACAATGGAGAAACAGCGGCCCTCATCCTCCTCGACCTCTCTGCGGCCTTCGACACTGTCAGCCACCGTACCCTAGTACAACGCCTCAGCAATGTCGGAGTCCAGGAGAAGGCACTGGAGTGGATCATCTCCTTCCTCGCCGGAAGGACACAGAGAGTCCGCCTCCCTCCGTTCAGATCTGAAGCCACCGAAGTCATCTGCGGTGTTCCTCAAGGCTCCTCGCTCAGTCCAACCCTCTTCAACGTCTACATGAGCCCTCTCGCAGACATCGCACGCCAGCACAACCTCAACATCATCTCCTACGCCGACGACACCCAGCTGATCCTCTCCCTCACCAACGACCCCGCCACCGCCAGAGCCAACCTTCACGAAGGGATGAAAGAGGTAGCCGAATGGATGAAGAACAGCCGCCTGAAACTGAACTCGGACAAGACGGAAGTCCTCATCCTGGGATCCTCACCCGCCGCTTGGGACGACTCCTGGTGGCCCCCCGCCCTAGGCAGCGCACCCAAACCAACAGACCACGCACGCAACCTGGGCTTCATCCTGGACTCCTCCCTCTCCATGACCAAACAAGTCAACGCCGTCTCCTCGTCGTGCTTCAACATCCTGCGCATGCTACGTAAGATCTTCCGGTGGATTCCCACCGAGACCAGGAAGACGGTCACCCAGGCCCTCGTCACCAGCCGTCTGGACTACGGCAACTCCCTCTACGCTGGAACTACCGCCAAACTCCAGAAGAGACTCCAGCGGATCGAGAACGCCTCAGCACGACTCATCCTGGACATCCCCCGTCGCAGCCACATCTCCGGACACCTTAGAGACCTGCACTGGCTCCCGGTCAACAAGAGAATCACCTTCTGTCTCCTCACCCACGCACACAAAGCCCTACACAACTAAGGCCCAGGATACCTCAACAGCCGCCCCAATTTCTACGCTCCCAAACGCCAGCTTGGATCGACCAGCCACGCCCTCGCCGCCGTTCCACGCATCCGAAGAGCCACCACAGGGGGACGGTCCTTCTCCTACCTCGCCGCCAAGACATGGAACTCCCTCCCCACCCACCTCCGCCTGACCCAGGACCACCTCGCCTTCAGGAAGCAACTCAAGACCTGGCTGTTCGAGCAGTGGCGGACCCCCCCTCCCCCAGCGCCTTGAGACCCTCTGGGTGAGCAGTGCGCTATATAAATGCGATGATTGATTGATGATTGATTGATTGTGTGGCAAATGTAGTGAAACTATAATTATGCTAAAATCGTCGCACAATTGCATAATTCCAGTGGCCCTGGGTATAGTGCACAAGGCCTGGAGTGGTGTTCCAGAATAGGTGGTGCAGAATGTGAAGGGAGTTTAGGAGATGGTTTTGAAGACTGCATATAAACACCAGTCCTTTAGAGTCCGAGAGCAAGACAGCCTCTGAATTTAAGGACAGCCCGGGCTACCACTGGCCTCTCTGAGCAGTAGTCAGCTGCTGATGATCCCCACCCTTTCCGCGATGGTGCTACCTATCCTTCCCATATGTCTGAAAGGACCAGGCGGCAGCATGGGCTTGTGAGAGTCCATCTCAGGGTAAACAGCCCCATCCCCTGGAGGCACTGTTAAGCCACCAGTAACACTGTATTCAGCACACCCAAGAGCAATAGAAGCCCAGCACCTGAAAGCACTGTTAAGTGACCTGAAATTCAAGATGGAGTCTACTCAGGATCAACATAAGACCAACATAACCTCGAGCACGGAAAGCACAGTTAATACACTAGTAAATACCATAACTGGCAAACCCAAAGTAACAGATATCTACCCCCTGGAAGCACTGTTAAGACACCAGAAGCTCTATATAAATTTTACCCACAAGCGACAGAAGTCAACGTGCGAGCGGAATAGACAACATGGTACAGGAACTGAAGGGTTAACACAGTCATTATTACGGTGCAATCCAAAAAGTAAAATCAATGATATATCTAAGAATGGTTAGGCAAAACGAGGGAAATAAAAGAAGTTGACGATGCTTTCTTTGCTGTGGACGTAGGCTGCTACTGTAGCATGGGTGGATTCTTAGAGGTGAATAGTGTTAGATTAACTAAAGACAGTGGACAGTGGTCTGGACAAAAAGACATAGATTGTGGCCTCTACCTTTGCTTTTGGGGCCATAGTTGGCCAAAGTGTGAAACCGCCAAAGTCATTATTTAACTTTCTTAAGCTTACAACTGTACTTACAGCTCTCAGCACACACAACAACCAACTCCAAACATATATTAAACAATTTGATAAAAGAGAGCCTTGAAAACAAAAGGAGAATCTATAAAATTGCTGCTTTGATCAATTATCTGAACAAAATATGGCAGAACTAGAATAATTAAATATATTTAAACCCATGAAGTGGACCATAATGTCAGCTCAATGTAAAGCATTCCAATCCACAAAATATATTTTTCTTAAAACATGAGATACATGGGAATTTACAGTACTGCAATAAATACAGTCCAGCGAGGGTGAGGAGTTATGGAGAGGAGTTTTGCAGTGATGTTTTGGACTAGTTTTAGAAAGTTTGTGCTCAATTCCGGAATATCTGCAAATGTTATGTGAGCGGATTTGTAGAGTGTAGCTTATCACTCATGAGGGTATCCAGGCACTAGGCAGGTGAAAACTGAGTCTAGAAGTGGTCAGTGGAGGGACTAGAGTGCTAGACGAAGAGCAAGGTCTTCAGCTTATTTCAAAATTTCAACAGCTAAGTGGAGGTCTTGATGTGGAGAGGGAGGTTGTTTCAAGACTTTGCTATGTGGTGGGAGAAGGATTGGCCTCTGGCTCTGCTTCTGCACATGTGGAATACTTGAGCGAGAGAGAGAGACAGAGCTAAGATGTCTGGTAGGTTGACAGAAGTGGAGGCGGTGATTGAGGGAGGAGTGTCCAGTGTTGTGCAGAACCTTGAATGCGTGTGTGAGTAAATTGAACTACCAACCTTTCTGGATCGAGAGCCTGTGCAGCTCCCTTAGGCAGGGATTGGCATGGGAGGTCCAGGAAGAGTCTGGCAGTGGAGATCTGTATGGCCTGGGGTCTATGGAGGAGGTGGGTTGGTAGTAATGCATAGAGTGCATTGCTGTAGTCCAGTCTGATTGTGACGAGGGTCTGGGTGATGTTGTATCTTGAGTTTTTGGGGAGCCATTTGAAGATCTTGCACAGTATGAAGAAGCAGAGGGATATGGTGGCCTTGGTTTGTTAAACCATGGTACATTTGCTGATGAGGATGCTTCTGAGGTTTCTGGCATGCTCAGTCATTGTTGGTGTGGGGCTGAGCTCTGAGGACCATCACGAGGAGTCATGGGGGACTTCTGGTTTCTGAAGATCAACACTTCCATCTTCTCAGTGTTAAACTTCAGGCAGTTTTTCTTCATCCAGTCTGAGTCTTCCTTCATCTGGTCATGCAATTGCGGTAGTTGTTCCTGGTGTTGTTGGGGTCTTCTGAGAGGGAGAGGAGGAGTTGCGTGTCGTCGGCATAAGAGATGATGTTCAGTCTATGGGATCTGACAATGTTGGCCAACAGTGTCTTATAAGTGTTGAAAAGGGCGGGGATTAGAAACAAGCATTGTGGAAGCTACAGATTATTCCCTTGGGTTCAAAGGTAAAGAGTGGGAGGCGTACTCATTGGGTTCTTCCAGGTAGGAAGGAGGTGATCCTCTTGAGTGCTACTCCTGAATTCCAATGCAGTGAAGTCTGGCGACTAGTTTATGATGTGAGACGATGTTGAATGCTGCAGAGGATCAGAGCAGCTGTCTTACCTCAGTCGAGTATAGTGCAGATGTTGTCCGTGGATGCAATGTGGGCTTTTGCATTGATGTGGTTGCTGCGGAACCCAGTTTTTGAGCTTTCCAGGAGTTGATGGTGTAACTGAATTATATAGCGCTGACCAGGTGTTGAATTTCATTCAGCCTTTTTTCTGTATTGGAGAACAAAGTTTTCTATTGGAAAACACCCGCCCCCTCTTCCTTTCCCTTCACACATGATGGATCAGGCCAAAGCTTTCTGCAAAGGGGCTGAGGTGGATGAACTTTTTTTGGAAAGGTTTTTTCAGACTCATCAAATGGTGCCAAAGTTATCAGAAAAACAAATGCCCTTCCTATAAAAGCAATGACCTAACTATAACTACACAGTTTATATATATTCACTGAAACCCTGCACAGTGTTGTCATCAATAATATTATTTCAGATGTTATCAATGATGTAATAGAAAATTTCATGAGTGCTTGTGGCGCAGTGGAGAAGTGAGAACAAGACAGGGAGTGTTTTATTTCACCAGTTTATTTGTTATATCACAAATAAAGGCCACTGTCTCTAAATAACTTCAAGTCTTTTGGGGGTTAGAAGAACATCTTCTCTCTTCTTGTCAGAGAGTTGCTTCTCTGGGCTTCAGAATCCCAAAACAGGAGGGTTGACTCGTCGTGTAGGGTCCAAAAATGGTTCAGGTCGGTAACACAAAAGGGAGGGAAAGAAAAACAAACAAAAAAAGTTTTGGTACCAGGGATATTCTCCTTACTTATAGAGCAATCAGGGAAGGGAGTGAAGGGCAAGGCACCCGGCCACCACCGTGATTCGTGCTATTACCGGGGGAGCTTTAAGAGTTATGCTACTCTTCCCGGGTATTCGGTTTACTCTGTAGCCCCGGTGCGTTCACCCCGCAACCCCGGTCTTCCTCTACCCCAGACAGCACCTAACTGACCCCGTACCTTGTGGAGCCACGACCCTCCTGGGTCGTGCCGCTTTCAGCGTGGTGCCGGGAGGGGCCCGGTTCCCTCTTTCCGTCGTCTTCAGGTGGCAGCTTCTCCACTGGCAGGAACCCTTCTTCCTGGTTGTGCGGAGTTCGTAGTCCTTCCCCAAACGCTGGCGCAATCACAAAGGTCTGTACGCTTCCTTCTTGAATGGACTCATCGACGGTTACTTCCCAGAATTTCTCGTGTGAGAGAGAACGCCACGTCTTTTCCGTTTCCTCCTTTCTGGACCAGACAGGATCATGTGACCACATCACGCGGGCGGCCGAAGGGGATGTCTTAAAGGGCCAGTGCTCCTGAGAGGTGATATCCGGGGCTTGTAAGCAGAGGAGGGAACACGAAGAGAGGTGACAGGGTAAAGGTTCAAGTGGCAACTCCGAGGAGGCATGATCGTCATACAGCCCTTTGCCACAGTGCTGTAATATGTCAGTTCATAAGCAGTGCATAACAAAGGTGCAAGTTATAGTTACTAGAGTTAACTATAACTAGTGAATATCAGGGTTTGTTTAGTCTACAACTTCACATTTTAACAGATATTCTCAGTGTAATCAGGGGCAAAACGTGCTTTGGGACCCCACTTTTTCTCAGCCCCCACATGACAGTTCACCCCAAAAATTTCCAGGAAGGTGCTAAGTTGGCTTTACCTTTTTTGTGGAAGGTTTCACGAAGATTAGTCAAAAAGTGCCAAAGTGTGTGTGTGTGGGGGGGTGGAGGGGGTACAAATAATGCTTCATAACTTAGCTTCAATATAAATGCACTCCTGATGTAAAATGCTATAATTTAAAGCTACACCAGGTGTACTTACTGCAATGTAACAGCTCCCAAATGTAACAGCATGCAAAGTAATAACCAATATTCTCCGTACAACCTTGGGGACATCAACTTAAACTACTGAAAGAAGAATAGCATGTTTGCCCAATCACTAGTGATTCTTATTCTTAAAATACTAATTCATTCCTCACCTACCATTAACAAATATTCATCTGGCAATGCATGTCATTATAGATGTCATTATATCTATGTCACAAAGTATTCCCACTTCACTACACAGTTCTTCTAGCATAAATCCATATCACAAAACAAAAAGATTCCCCCAGAAAATCTACCAGCATTCCTATATGAGATTCACTATGATCCTACACCAATGCTAAATCCACTTTATTTGATGTAATTTACAAACATTTCTGGTCGTCATTTCATGTTACACTTTCTAATCTTTGAGCTTTTAGTCATTATCAGCAGTCCTGGATCACTCCTAACATCTAGCAATTGAAAACACTACATACACTCCTATCTAAATGGTGGAAAACCCAGAACATCAGGAAACTTACAAACATGTCGTAAATGTCCATATAACTAACCTTATGACTACAAAATCTACTTAACGTTTTTCAACATGTTAGGTCCTCATTATGCTCTCATTCTCAATGATATAAGTGTCTCACTCCTCCCTCTCAGCTAGACTTTGCCTATTAACACCACGCTTTACATTTGCATGGGTTTTGACTCTAATAAAACTAAAACAGTTCTTATCCTTCGTCTCCTGCCAACTATAAATTAACCTCCAAAATCCCTTTCTTCACTAAAATTCTCAAATGCCACTTCCACTTTCTTACCACCTAAAGCCTGTCTAATGACCGTCAGTGAGCTTTCAAGCATCACACTCCAGTGAAAAGTCCCTCTCATTTGAAAAAAAGTTCCTTTCCTCTGCCCACCATAACCACCTTCCATCCATCCTTCCAAGTCTTGATATCTCCAAAGTGTTTGATATTGAGGACCATTTAACCCTTCTGTCTACCACTACCTCTCTTGGCATTACTGGAACCATATGTACTGGTTTTCTTCATCACTCTCTAATCAATCATTCTCAGTTTTTCTGAGGCCCGAGCCCCCTATCGATATCCCTTACCTGGTCCCCTTCCTGGCTATAGGCCAGACCCGCTTGCATACTGCACAGAGCATCCCCTCTACTTGGGCTTTAAGTACTAGGAGACAGTTCAGTTTTTGGGACAAAATAACTATCAGCCTTTTTAGTCGCTATTAGATTTTTTCAATGTTTATACATTTATTGATATTGTGGTGCTGGTGGAATTTTGCAAATCATGCTGCAAGTTTAAATGTTATGTCTTGTTAATAAGTCTATGCTTTTGAGTAATATTAATAATATTTACTTTTTTAAATCAGAAGTTCATGATTGCAAGTTTTTTGCTGCAAAAGAATCCACATTGCCCTGAACTAACCATTGCACTTTTGTTACAGGTTGCTAATGCTTTATAGCATTATGTCTCTGTTTTTAGGTTAACCAATCTTTGTTGCTGTATCAGGTTGTTTTTGAGATCATAACCAGTAAATTATTTTTTGGGTACCACTCATGTGTACACTGTTCCCCCAAATAATAGTAGAATTGGTAACTAATTTTGAACAAATCTCGAGATAACCAAAATTTTGCAAACCCCAAATCGTCATGAAGTCTCCATTATACTACATGCAAGCGAAGTTCCCCAACCCCATACTAAGACACACACATTCCCCTGGCCTGAAGGGATCACATTCGACCCCAGAACCATGGAGCTTACCAAACCTTTCATCCAGACCAGACACTGGGGCCAAGAAAGAGACCTGCAAATGACCCTGATAAGAATATGGCCAGGCTAAGTGGAGGCCCCAACACACACCATACACTACCGCAGAGCTAGCAGCAGCAGAGAGGAAAGCTCCAGCTCCTCTGAGTTCCTCTGAGCGAAGGTGAAGCCTAGGGAGGGGCCTGCCAACCCAGGAAGAAGTTAAGGAGCGCTCGCAAATACCACTCAGGCACGTAAGAACATGCTCATCCCCCTGGCAGTCCTAGACAGCGGATCACTGAAATAATATCGAGGGACAAAATATCGACTTGCAAAAATATCGTGGACAAAATATCGACAGTCAAAATATCGAGTTTGTATCTACAAACAGGTAAGTACAAAAATATCGAGTACAAAATATCGTTTACAATAATATAGTTGTTAAAAATATCGACTTTATTAAAAACAGTGTTAAATTAAATTAATATTCAAATTTAATTACTAAAATATACTTAAAAATACTTAAATTATCTTATAATAATTAAATAATAAATGAAAATAATAAAAAAAAATTTACAATCTTATTTGTTAAAACATATATATATATAGTAACATACTATAAATAAATAAGATACTATTATATTACCGTACAATACCAGAAGTGTAAAAAATACTATTCCCACTCCAAAGAGTGCAAGCGTAGGGAAAGCGTTGGATAGCGTAGGGGTTAAAATTACTATTCCCACTCCAGTGGGTGCAACAGTAGGGAAAACTGACCCTGAACCCAAAGAATACCCCTTTACCCAACAACTGAAAACTGACCCTTAACCCTAAAAATACCCCTTTACCCAAAAACTGAAAACTGACCCTGAACCCTAAAAATACCCCTTTACCCAAAAACTGAAAACTGACCCTGAACCCTAAAAATACCCCTTTACCCAAAAACTGAAAACTGACCCTGAACCCTAAAAATACCCCTTTACCCAAAAACTGAAAACTGACCCTGAACCCTAAAAATGCCCCTTTACCCAAAAACTGAAAACTGACCCTGAACCCTAAAAATACCCCTTTACCCAAAAACTGAAAACTGACCCTGAACCATAAAAATACCCCTTTACCCAAAAACTGAAAACTGACCCTGAACCCTAAAAATACCCCTTTACCCAAAACCAAAACTGACCCTGAACCCTAAAAATACTCATTTACCCCAAATTAATTAATATTATTTAATTACCAATTAATTATTAATTAACAATAACAATAAAGTAAATATATTAGCACATTAGCTGTAATTAATTTAATTTAATAATTAATAATATTTTTTCCCAATTAATTAATTAACAATAACTAAAAATTATATATATAAATAAATTACTCTAATTAATGTAATTAACTAATTAATATTATTTAATTACCAATTAATTACTAATTAAAAATATGTACAAAATGATATTAATTAATTAACTAATTAATATGAATTAATTACCAATTAATTATTAATTAAAAATATTTACAAACATATATTAATTAATTAATTATTATTAAATTACTCCCCACCCTTATCCCCTATTAACCCAACATCCCGCTCCTAAACATTAACTACAATTTATATTACTATTAATAAAAATAAAAAAAAATTAACCTTTTTTCTACATATTATCTATATTTTTTACTTTGACTATTTATCAATATTTTGTCTTGTCAATTTTTTTGAGTCGATATTTTTGTACTCGATATTTTTTTATCATTATTTTATTCGATATTTTGACCAACAATATTTTTGTTATCGATATTTTATTGTTGTCGATATTTTTAACTCGATATTTTGTCCATTCGATATTTTGGAGTCGATATTTTGTCTGTGCACCCCAGACAGCATTGAGGAGGGCCCAGTGGTCACAATGTCTATAAGCAAAACACTGTACCTGTTTCTGGTGGATACAGGGGCAGTTATGTCTAAGCCTGGGCGTAGTTCGCGTAACCGCACTCCGCGGAGCTACGCGAAGATGCACTTGCACTCCGCGAACTACGCATAACTCCGCGAACATGCGTAGTAGCTTGCTTGACCCGTTCGCGAGCCGTTTTTCGTCTTCGGGAGCGCCGTGGAACTCTGGAACCTGCTCGACACCACATCTCCAGACGTCGCCTTCCTCACGGAAACATGGATGAACGCTTCCTCAGCGCCCGACATCGCCGTCGCCATCCCGGACGGATACAAGATCACCCGGAGAGACCGAGTGAACCAGACAGGAGGAGGCATCGCCATCGTCCACAAGAACACCATCCGCATCACGACCAACTCAGACGACACCCTCACAGCCGCCGAATATCTTCACTTCCAGATACACACCGACCCCAAGACCACACTCAGAGGCACCCTCATCTACAGACCCCCAGGACCTCGCACACAATTCAGTGAAGACATCGCAGACTTCATCAGCCCGCACGCCCTCGCCTCTGCTGACTACATCCTCCTAGGGGACCTCAACTTCCACCTGGAGAACAACAACGACAACACCACCACCACCCTGCTGGACAACCTCGCCAACCTCGGACTCATGCAACTGGTGAACACCCCCACCCACTACGCCGGACACACGCTTGACCCAGTCTTCTCTTCCAGCAAGTACATCTCCTTCAGCCACTCCACCGGACTCCACTGGACAGACCACAGCTGCGTCCACTTCAGCTTCAGAAAGACCACGACTCACCACCACCTGCAACAGGTTCCCCACAGGAACTGGAACAAGATCACCACCGACCAGCTCACCACTTCACTGAGCCAGAACCCTCCCGCCAGCTCAACGGACCCCAACCAAGCAGCCAACAACCTCACACAGTGGATCACCAATTGCGCTCGCCCAACCAGCCTCGACCACTCGCAGTCCTTCTTCCACGCCAACCACAGCACCGAGACCGCCCTCATCGCAGCCACTGACGACATCCGAGCCCTGCTCGACAACTGGGAAACAGCGGCCCTCATTCTCCTGGACCTCTCCGCAGCATTCGATACAGTCTGCCACCGCACCCTAGTGCAGCGCCTCAGCAACATCGGAATCCAAGAGAAGGCACTGGAGTGGATCATCACGTTCCTCACCGGAAGAACCCAGAGAGTCCGCCTCCCCCCGTACAGATCCAAGGCCACCGAAGTCATATGCAGCGTACCACAAGGATCATCACTCAGCCCCACCCTCTTCAACGTCTACATGAGCCCCCTCGCAGCCATCGTACGCCAACACAACCTCAACATCATCTCCTACGCCGACGACACCCAGCTGATCCTCTCCCTCACCAACAACCCAGGAACCGCCAGAACCAACCTACACGAAGGGATGAAAGACGTAGTCGAGTGGATGAGGAACAGCCGCCTGAAACTGAACTCAGACAAGACGGAAGTCCTCATCCTTGGATCATCACCCTCCGCCTGGAACGACTCCTGGTGGCCCCCTGCCCTGGGCAGCGCACCCAAACCAATGGACCACGCACGCAACCTGGGCTTCATCCTGGACTCCTCCCTCTCGATGACCAGACAAGTCAACGCCGTCTCATCATCATGCTTCAACAACCTACGCATGCTCCGAAAGATCTTCCGATGGCTCGCCACCGAAACCAGGAAGACAGTCACACAGGCACTCGTCACCAGCCGACTGGACTACGGAAACACCCTCTATACCGGAACCACAGCCAAACTCCAGAAAAGACTCTAACACATCCAGAACGCCTCCGCACGACTCATCTTGGACATCCCCCGACTCAGCCACATCTCCGGACACCTGAGAGACCTTCACTGGCTCCCCGTCAGCAAGAGAATCACGTTCCAACTCCTCACCCACGCACACAAGGCCCTCCATGACCTGGGCCCCAGGTACCTCAACAACCGCCTGACCTTCTACACTCCCACCCGCCAGCTACGATCGACCAGCCACGCCCTCGCCGCCGTGCCACCCATCCGAAGATCCACCATGGGAGGAAGATCCTTCTCCTACCTGGCAGCCAAGACTTGGAACTCCCTCCCCATCCACCTCCGCCTGACCCAAGACCACCTCTGCTTCAGGAAGAAACTCAAGACATGGCTGTTCGAGCAGTAGCGGACCCCCTCCCCCAAGCGCCTTGAGACCCTCTGGGTGAGTAGCGCCCTATACAAATATCCTGATTGATTGATTGATTGCCTGCATGCTCGGGATGTGTAGCGCGCGAAGTTACCCATGAGGTTTGTCCCGCCCGCTCGCGTCCCCTTATTTCCGGTCACTACTAACGTGTTCGCGAGTTATTCTGTGCCAGATTGCAGTTTCTGCGTGTTCGGCAACTCGATCTTACCGACAAGCATCCTCGCGCACGCGAAAATGCTATTGAGCACGCGAGAACTACGCTACGCAGCAGTTTGCGGAGTATTCGACAACTTCGCGTTCTCCGCGGAGCGCGGAGTTGCCGAAACTCCGCAAACTCCGCGAACGGAGCATAGTTCTTCGCCCAGGGCTATGTCATGCCTATGGGAAGGATCAAGGGACAGTTGTTGTACTATCACTCCTTCATGATCAATATATTGGGATGGGACTTATTGTCCAAATTGAGGGTGTCCATCCAGTTCACTAATAACGGAACTATAGCCTTCTCCTCCCCGGACTCTCCTCCCCAGAGTGCTGACCAACAACATCCGCCCACTCCTCTGGGATGCTAACCTGAGCAACCTCGGACCATCGAGCGCTCATCAGAGGAGAGCCTGGGGTTATAGGGAAATTCTCTTAAAATTGTACGGCCTAGAACAACAGTGGACCGGCTGGGCACACCATTGCTTGGTAGAAACGCTCAAAGTAGTAGCATGTAGGGAACGCAGGGAGTCTGCGACCCCAGATCATGGCACGCACAGGACCATAACATCCCCTGAGGCTAGGGGGGAGGCTGGCTCAGGACTACCCAATTCAGCCTAAGCCTCCACCCTGGTGCCTCATCAAATGAGGAAGCAGCCCAGGCAAAGCGACATCCAGCCAAGGGTAGCGATTCCCGCCCTAGGCGCCCCGTCCTTGTTACCTAATACTGGTCTGAGACAAGTGACTGGGGCAAGGAAGGTGACATGTCCACCCATCAAGACACCGCCTCATGAAATTGTCCCTTCCAGTTTGCCACATTCCCCACCCTATGGTTCTGCTGGAGTGACCAAGAAACTGGTGAAAGCGCCCCCAAAGGGGTTGGGGGACCACCAACCTACAGGTGGCATCTGCTGGGGAGAGTACTCAGCCTCTGGAACCCAGGGGAATCCAGCTGAGTGCTCGCACCAGACATCCAAAAGGCTGACAGCCTCAAACCACCATTGAGTGCAGCTACTGCCTTCAAAGAAACCAAAAGGCCACCCATTGTCGCCTAGAAGTATATCACAAACTAAATAAACTGTTATCAGGGCAGCCCCCACAGAATCCCTACACACAGAGCATTCCCCAGAACCCCACAAACATGCAGTGAATTCAGAATCTCAGCACCAGCATCCACTGCACACTCACTTCAGGTAACTCACCACAAAAGTAAAAAGGTAACATCACAACAGTACAGGTAATTCAAAACCTTTAATTTAACAGTAACAGTAGGGATAATTCAAAACCTTTATTTTAACAGCAACAGTAGGGATAACTTCAAACCTTTAACACCAAACAGTAGGGGTAATTCAAAACCTTTAAGTTCACACAGGAAAACCGCAGGACGGTCGTTCTATGTGGACCGAGAATCCGCACTAGAGTGCTCCATCCGTGTGCTCACAGGAGGCTCAGGGCCACCTCGGCTGTTGATCGCCTGAGGCGGGTTAATTGACCTTTCCCCTGGGAAGAAGACAGTCTGATGAGGGAGCAGGATGGCCCTCACATGTGCATGAAAGTGAGCATCTAGATCCTTGTGCCCAAATGCCCATACCACCAGGCCTCGCTGCAGTTCAAAATTACCCCACTGTCCAATGTCTTTCACATCTCCTCCAAATGGAGGCCCGTCTAAAGTGCCAAAACCGGGCAAAATGCTCCAGTGTTGGAAGCCAGACCTTTCAGGAGTTTTTGGGAAGGGGGTACGAAAAGAACACTAGAATGCCACTGGATCCACACTACCTAAAAACCTGAGTCAGTAGATATATCCACCATCAAGCAGCTGTTTCAGTTCGGTTACTCACCATGCAATACACCCCAAGCTGCACACCTGACTCCCCGCTGGATGCCGAGCATTAGGCTCTGTCCTCCCCTCCCCCTAAATACTTCATCACCTTCTAAGGTCGTATCATTGGATCACACCTCGCCAAACATCCAGTGCCGGGGGAGAAGGGAGCGGTGGGAGGCAGAGGGTCTTCACAGTTGACCTTCTCAGCCGATGTCCAGAGTTCAGGGTGGGCATGCCAGCCATTCATAGCTGGTCAGAATGAAACTCACGAGACCCCCCTGAGGCAGCATCCCATGAAGTGGATGGCCCAATCCCAGGCATGACCAGGTCCAAGCCACAGGGTCCACAGAACAGCGTCCCAGCGACAAACTCTCAAAGCCCTGGAATGTCCCACCAAGTTCATTTATCCCACCTCAAGTATGCAGGACAGCGAAAAACCCAGTGAGACCCTTGACTCTTGCCCAGAAAACACTGCAAGCAAACATACTCCCAGCCATTTTTTCCACCACTGGTCCCCAGTAAGGAATTCACACACGACCTTCCAACCACGTCCAGTATCCTTTATTAGAAGTGGCAATGCCCAAGCACTGGGAACAGTCCTCTGGGACCCATACAAAAGAGCTCAAAGGTTCTCAACCCGTCCAGAAGAAGGGCGGGACTCAGAAATTTAGCCTAATTAGAGAAACCCCGTTCCACGACACGTGCAAGATCCCAGCGGCATGCACATGTCAACAGAAAGGTAACCATGACAATGAAACGTCCGTCTCTCCTCACAATTGCCATCAGTCAAGATAGGTCAAAAAGACACCTCAGCTCGAGCTAAAACATCCTGCTGAGGCAAGGAGAGGGGGGAGAAACCCATAATACGAGCCACCTTAAAATTTGTTTAAAAGATCCCCGGTCAGCCACAAAATTTTAACGCTCACTGAAATAAGTCTAAAAACCTTAAAACTTCACCAATGCCATTAAAAAGTCTATCATTTCCATCCAATCCCAAATTCGCTCCCCAGCAAAACCATATAGCAGGATCATTTTACAGATGAATCATTGTTTCAATAAATTGCATAACAAATATGTTTTTCCCAGTTAATCTACGACCCACAGCTCTTACTCCACAGGTTCACGAACTGTAAGTGCACCAATGTTGCCGTAACCTGCTGTTCCTCTAATCTGGACTCTCAAAAAACTTTTAAAAAAATAGTTGCTCAAGTACTTCTAAATTCAATTTGCTTTTGTGACTTTGTTTTTAAGAGACATTCTTTCTGCTCTGCAACAAGACGAAAACACCCCTGGGCGCCCAGACAGCAAACATCAGGCACCAAAGCACAGACAACAGCCACCTGACACCAGACCTCAGACAATGAACAGCTAAAGACAGAACCAGATGACAGACATCTCTCCTGAAGACGATTCTACATTCTACAAATGCTTTGCTATGTCCCCGTATATTTTTGCACACGCTTCCCATAGCTGGGGTGCCTTCAAGCCCCTCCGGAATCATAAATGTACATGATTTTGTAAACTCTTCTTCTACATTCTTGCAACGCATGTGCAGTGACCTCTCTCACCACACCTACATCTACACTGAAACAAATGCTAGTATTCCTCATTCATTACACTGAACACTCTTACACAACACCTGGCACATGAGCAGTATAGGTACACAAACTATGAATAGATCATGTTTTGTTTGTTCCCTGATACCTCACAAAGTGGGCGTACACAGGCTTTGTTTATCGCAGGAGATAGCCCCCAAAAAAGCACAATGCCTTGTCCATCTGTACCTATGTAGGATCAAGGCAAAAATACAACCCAACCAAGAAGAACCTTGTAGGACTCTAGCATCCACTACCCAGAATGAGATGAACCCCACTTCACTGTATATTCTGATCGATCATAGCGACATCCATACCAAGCTAGACAAGATGCGCAGAAGAGGCACAATAGGGGAGGACCCTGTTTCGCCTTGGGTTTTTGTAGAAAAGAGGTTCCTAGACATAGCAAGACCACCGCACCAGTGCACAAACATGTCTGCTCCTGCCTACGTCTGTGGTCCCAGGGTGGCCTTTAGTAGGCGTGGGCAGGGAACTTCGCAGGATTTTGGGGAGTTTACCACACTCCGCGAGTTCTCAAACACTCTGCAAAGCGGCAATCGTGCTCGCCAACTTCGTGAACTCCACCCAGGCCTACACTTAACATCATCGGGCCACCTTCATTGATGATCAGTGGACCCCAGAAATGGAATTCCAGTGCAGGACCGCTCATCTCAATCATGCAGGTGGAATGAGTCTCATGGGAGGGGCTCCAACGCCAGCATAGACATCCCATGCCAGGAAATCTGGGTAGTGAGATTGAAAGGAAACATGGCTGGAGGGGAAAGGGTAACCCATAACTGCACAGAAACATACGTTGTACTATTTCAGAGACAAAGGTACCATGTCATTGGGTAGCAATGAGAATTGCGGGACGATAATGCATATACCGGGCCTGCAGTGAAGCACCTCGACGTTGATGGGTCTGTATTGGCAATGTAGGGACCTTGCCTACACCCAGCTCATCCCCGGATGCCGTGGTGTATGCACCTTCATGAGCATATACACCCCAACCCTATTTATCCCTGGAGAAGATCTGTCTTAGATGTCTCAACATTTGTTACAGAAGAAAACAACTCTGTTGCATCAGGCTCGAAGTAGAAGAACTGCTGAGTATTTTGGCTGGACTTAGTACAAGGACATTCCAGAAAAATGTAGACTGTTCACATATTCTCAAGTAAATACTGGAGGATCAATAACATTTTTTACAATGCCAGCTAAAGCCAATGCCCGCTGGTTACAGATAGCCTGATGGAAAATGATGACACTCGGAAACTGTACTGAGCTTGGCCTTAACGCTATCAAGGAGGAGCTGCGAGCCAACCGCCTCATGGTTTTGTTTTGTATTGTAATTGCATTTATATAGTGCTTACTTCCCCCGACGAGGCGCCAAAGTGCATTTTTGTCACATTTTTGTCGAGTAGAACACTACTACGGGACCCATAAAGGATTAGTAGTGAATTAATATAGTGAAAAATGAAAGTCATTTGAGTGGTGGGTATGTTAGTGAGTTATTTGGATTGAGAAGGATAGTGGTGGCATAGAAGAGGGCAAAAGGTTTGCATTTATCTTAGTGTTTGCTACCCCTGATGAGTTGTTGAAGCGCTTTTTCGGCTAATAACACACTACTCAGAACCTAAAAAGGATTAGGGTTGAATTAGTATTGTGAAATATAAAAATAATTTGATTGGTGGATATGTTAGTCAATTATTTGGATTGAGAAGGATAGTGGCGGGACGGAGGAGGGAAAAAGGTTTGCATTTATTTAGCGATGGCTACCCCATATGAGGTTTTAAAGCGCTTTTTCGGCAAGTAGCAAGCTACTCCCGAACCCATAAAGGATTAGTGGTGAATTAGTACAGTGAAATATGGAAGTAATTTGAGTGGTGGATATGCTAGTCAGGTATTTCGATTGAGAAGGATAGTGGAGGGATAGAAGAGGGAAAAGGTTTGCATTTATATAGCACTTGCTACCCCTGATGAGGTGTTGAAGACCTTTTTGAGGAGTATCACGCTACTCCAGATCAAACAGGATTAGTGCTAATTAGTATAGGGAAATATCAATTAATTTGAGTGGTGGACATATTAGTCTGTTATTTGGATTGAAAAGGAATAGTGGGGGGATAAAACAGGGAAGGGTTTTTTGGGGGGTTGGGAGTTTATAGCCGTAGGAGGAATTTTGTGATATGTAAAGGGGAGGTGGAGGAGAGTTCATATAGGGAAATATAAAATGTATTTGAGTGGTGGACATGTTTGTCCACCAATCAATGGTGGAATAGTGGAGTGATAGAAGAGGGAAGGAGGGATAGAACACGGAAGGGTCTAGAATTTCTTTTTTTTTTAGTTCTTAGCAGTAGAAGGGGGTTCGGGATGAGTAAAAGGGAGTTGGAGGGGGACAAGTCAGAGGTAATGGTTAAGAAAGGCTTGTTTAGGAGATCTGAATAGTAAAAGAGGTATGAGATAATGCAAGGAGGGGTAGAGGAGAGAAGAGTCTAGAATGGTCAAGGTATGGTTTGGGATGAATGAGAGAGTAGAGGTAGAGGAAATATTGATAGAGGTATAGGGTGGGAAATTGGGTAGTGTATTGGACAGAGTAGTAGAATGAGGTTTGAGATGATTCAGAGTTGAGGTAGAGGATTTATTGAGAGTGGTATAAGGTGAGAAATTGGGTAGTGTTGTGAATATGCTGAATTAGAAGAAAAATAATAAATATATAGGTACATAAGTACATGGAAGGTACATATATGCATAAGGAAGGTAATATATGTAGATTAAAGATGCATTTAATAAACTGTGGTTTTCAATTGTTGTACTTTAAATTAATTCATTTATTTTTTATAGTTTATAAATCAATAGTGAAGCAATTGTAGATAAATAATTATGATAAAAGGTGTACTTATTAATGCAGTCACTTATATACATGTTAAAAAATAGAATAATGTAACTATCAGTAATATGTACATTTGTTAAGCAGAACTAAAAAATATCTATATTTTTAAAAACATAATTATTATAGACGTTTATACAAACAATATACATATATAGGTACATATCTATAGCCCAAATAAATGCTTATATACAGAGGGATATGTTGTATATTTCTGTTTGTGTGTGGATGTTATGTGGGGAAGAGCCAATTCTTGAGTGGTTTTCTGAAGATACAGTGGTTATCCGTGGATCTTATGTTGGGGGGTAAAGAGTTCCAACGTTTGGCTGCTTGAACTAAGAAGGATGAACCACCCATGTTTTTTTTCTTGTATATTGGGATTTTGAGACGAGGTGCCACTCTTGAGTGGAGGTTCCTTTGTTTAATGTGTTTGGGGATTTTATTCCTGATGAAGAGCGTGGGTGCATCTCCTGGCAACCGGTAACCAATGTAGGGCTTTCAAGGCAGGGGAGATGTGGTCTTGCGGCTCTATATGTAAGAGTAGTCTGGCAGCCGAGTTCTGAATCCGTTGTAGTCTTTTCATACAAAGGTGATCCGTGATAGAGGTTATTAGCGTAATCGAGTTTGGATACAACAAGAGAGATGGTAGCAAGGACCTGGTGTGGAAATCTCAGATGGGGGGCAATTAGTCGCAGAGTTTTTATAGTAACAAAGCTTGATCTTGCTAGTTTGTCCACTTGGACATTCATTGAAAGCTTGGAGTCCGTGGTCATTCTGAGGTTTCTTAATTCCTTTGATACTTTAGACGGTGTTCTCAGATAATCAGGCCAGTCAGCGAGAGGGTCGGGTCATCATTTTACCAATCACTAAACGTATTTCCTTTTTGGAAGCATTCAATTTGAGATGGCTCCATGTCATCCATTGATCCACTGCTCTGAGACAACAGAAAATTGGTGAGTTTCCAATGTCTTTGGGGCATTCCAGTTGAAGGATGGTGATGCAACATCGGTACGTGCTGGACTTGAGGACCACTATAGACAGAGGGGTGTGTGCCAGGATTGGTGTTTCCTGTAAGGGTGGGTAGTTAGATCCGCTCCGACAGCAGAGTTTGAAGAATTTTGGAACTCTGCACTCGTTTGGAGTGCAAAGTTTTCAAAAACTCAGCACCCGCAGCAGAGCGGAGTTTACCAATGCCACTTAGGAGGAGTCTGGGACTTATCAAATGGTGGCTATCCACAGCAGTGCAGCCCGGCCGCCAGTCTGCCCTAGCCACTACTGCCTGCCTTCCTGCTCCTGCTGGGTGCACTCCGCTTAGAAACCTAAGCCTCCGCTGCTCGGGATCGGAAGGAATTCGATGCGGGAGCCAGCTTAGTGCAGCAGCGAGCCCCAACTCAAAGGACAGCAAGACCTGCAATGCGCACGTCTATTATGTGAAGGCATGTCTGTCCCGATAAAATCCCTTGATAGGGTCAGGCATGCCTTGCATGATAGGGTCAGACATGTCATGCACAATGCAGTTCTTGATGAATTGGGGTTATCTGCTGCACTAAGCTGGCTGATGCTCCCATATTCTAACTTCCTAGCCAGAGCACTGGGGGCTCAGGCCTTTGTTAGTTCTGCTGCCTTCTTCTATCAGTGAAGTGTGCGAGCAGGAAGAGGAAGCTAAGGCAGGGCGGCTAGGAGACACTGGTGGCCAGGCTCGCGGCCACCGATAGCCACCATTTGTGAGGTAAGTCTAGTCACTCCTCCAAAGACTCAAAACTACGCTCATGCTCGGAGCGTTATATCAACAGAACTGAGGCTATAGTAGAGTGGTACATATGTTTATGTGCCCTGTGAATTTAATGTCATTGGAATCAGTATCTGTGCAGTTGAGCACCACTATACTAGGCGTCAGCGGCACCCAGGTCCACCATTAAATTTACTTTTGCAAGTAATCAATTGAAAACAAATTTAATAAGACAGATGAATTTATGGATAAAAATAGTAGCAGTCACTCTGACCTCACCAGATTTACAAAGAAAGCATACAATACACTAGATCTGCCATCACTCTAGAGGCTCCTTACGCTGGATCAGTGTTGAGATCGTCCTCATCTCATCCCGTCGTCAGTGTAGAATCAACTATCACTAAGTACGTCAGTGTGAAGGTGTAAATAAAGTAGCTACCTTATTAGTAGAGAAGATCGCATCCAACCGCCTCCCAGTATCATTTCTCAGCCTCTACCTCCCCAATCCATTCCACATCATCAGGTGCCGTACGACAACTAGAACATACCATTATAGCTACCACAGCTGTTCTTTTGCAAGTGCACCCCTAGGGAACAATCTAGATTTGTTCCAGTTCATGGCTAACCCTTAAACCTGGTTGAACTCCTCTAGGAGGTGTAGTACACAGGCAACTGAGTCAATCGGGACTCTCATGTAAACCAGGGTGTCATCGGTGTACAGGCAGCCCACATGCCTGCCATGGGCAATCCGAATGCCTATTTCCACTATCTCACCATGTAGCATGTTTGCAAGCAATTCAATTGCTAGGGTGAAGAGCAGGGATGCCAATGGGCAACCCTGACACATATCCTGCTCTAGTTCTCGTTTTGGCAACACCAGTCTTGACTCTAGCCTCAGTGTGAGTGTATGATAATCTGATACACTGAACCAACTTTCAACCAAAGTTCATTTCCCCGAAGTCCCCCAAATATGTACTCCCACTGTATCAAAGTCCTTTTCAAGAGCCATCGAAGCCACACCATAATGGGCCTCAGCAGAGCACAGGTAGTGCTCAACACATGTAAACACAAGGAGATGATGGACGGGGCGCTGAAACTTTTCAGACACTCACCCCCAGTCACAGATCTGGGTTGAATCCATCATCATTCTTTAGCTCACTTTGCCACCTCAGTTCAGACCCAGCTATATGCAAATCAGTCTTGACCCTGTGACTCATTGGAACAGTCCAGCGCGATCTACAAAGCCAGGTCTTCCCTAAACCGGAAGCAAGCATCCTGGGACCGGTTTCTGGGTAACATCCTTCCTCAGCCAGGCTAGCTTGAATCCAGTGGCAAAGTGAGCAAGGGACCCACATCTGGGCATAACCTGCCAACTTATAGCGAAAAAATCAAACACAAGGAGATGATGGACGGAGCGCTGAAACTTTTCAGACACTCACTCCCAGTTACAGATCTGGGTTGAATACATCATCATTCTTAAGCTCACTTTGCCACCTCAGTTCAGACCCAGCTTGTATTTGCAGTGCTCAACACATGTGTCGCAAATTAAAGACCATACTCCTTTGGGGTATAAAACCAGTCCGGTCTTTATGAACATGTAAAGACATAGCCCTTGTCAGTCTATGGGCCAACAATTTACAAATAATGTTGATGCCTGTGTTGATCATAGAAGCCGGTAAGGTTCCTACTCAACAGGATCCCTTCCTGCCTTAGGGATCACAGCAATTAGTGCCTTGCTTATTGTGAAGGGGAAAAGTTCCCCACCTGACAGGCCTCCTTGAGTACCTTTCTGAGTATGTCCATAAGGAGCACAGGGGACAATTTTTTAAATTCCAGTGGTAGTCCACCTGATGCAGGGGTCCTCCCATTTTGCATATCGCTTAGAGTTGCGCACAGGTCCTTGCTCGTTATGAGTTGGTCAAGTTCCTCCCGTACATCCATCAGCAGCGTCACAGCCCTCAAATAGGTAATGAGTGTATGGGGGCCAGGCATCTCCTCTTGGGCATAAATATTTTGTGTTTTTCTTTCTTTTTATAAATGTTTATATTGCAGGAAAAAGCAATAAAACATGAACACTGAATCACAACCATAGTAGCATCACAGCACAATCAAGTATCCACTGAAATACAATAGGTCCTGAAACTCTTCCTCTCCCTCCACCATGATACCGTGGCAAGACATCAGAGCCAATCGCCAGTAGGCTGCATGAAGCGACGAACACCAGAGTCAGGGGGAGCAGTCAATGTAAACCACTGAAGAAGTTGTTCCACTTCCCCCATAGTTTGGCCCATTTTGTAGGGCAGCTCATTCCTTCATAGACAGCCCTTTCTGCCAACATGCACCAATCCATGTCTTTTTTTCAAGAACTCCGACAGGGCACCTGGGTGGCCCTTCATTCATGTGTGATGTTGCGATTCGCCACTATCAACCCCACAGTCATGTAAATTTGGTTGCTGCAGGGGAGATCTGTGGCCTCCCGATGTTAAGTACCATTTTGCAGAGGCCTCCTCATTGCCACCACTCACCTCATTCAAGCATGCAATCACAGAGCTCCAGCAGTGTTGAATTGCATGGCAATCCCAGATCATATGAAAAAATGTACCCTCTTGGTTGCAACCACAGTGACACATTGGAGATGATGCCATGCCCATCTGTGCCATGGTGGTACTCTCATAGCCTAACTAGGGTATCGGGCTGACTGTTCAGCAATTTATGACACATGAGGGAAATTGCTTTCTTAGGCATGTATTTGTCAAGGAGTCAATCCTCCAATATGGAGGATTCAGGGAGCTCCTCCTCTCTTGGCACTGTTGCCTGAAGTGCATGACTGATTTTCAGATATCTATATGCCTCTGTGGGTGCCATTTGATATTCTTGTTGGAGCTCCGCGAATGGGTTGACCTAACTCTATTTCCACATGTTGCCCACTTTGCAGAGGCAATAAGGTACCATTTGTCAAATCCCTGTTGCTTTCACTGCATCCCGAGTTGTGCCTTATCCCAGAGGGGGTAGCCCATGTAAGTTTTCCTCTCCAGCCTAAGGCCTGGAGCACCAAGTGCCAGAATGTAGTTGCTGTAGGGATTGGAGAGGTGTTGGGGTGTGCAGTGCCATACAGTGCCCTGAGATAACCCCCTGGGTGCATGGCCAGCCCATCCATATGACAAGCTAGTTCCCCCTTTGGGAGTTAGGCCCACTGATGAATTGTGATAAGCTGTGCTGCTCAGTAGTACTTTTGTATGTCGGAGAGGGCATTGTACCATCCCCTTGTCAATTTTTTAAGTGCAATGCGAGAAGGTTCAACATCCCAAAGTAGCATGCAAATTTCTTTATCAATTACCTGAAAATAGGAGGGAGGAGCAAGGTAGGTTGTGTTATGAAATGCGTATAGAAAGTGGGGCAGTGCCATCATTTTAAACAGAGGAGCTTTCCCCAAAAGAGACAAGGGCGCAGTCCTCCAATGTTGTATATCTCCCCAGAATCTTGTCAGAGGTGGCTCCAGGCTTCTAGTGAAGAAAATCTCTGGATCCCTAAATATTGAAATCTCACAGCTGCGCCTTTAGCATCGCAGTCCTGGGGCAATCGTGGGGCTTCTGCATGAGGGAGGAAAATGAGGGATTTATCTGAGTTGATGGTGTACCCAGAGTAGTGACGGAATAGAGTGAGGATGTGCATTACTGTATCATGAGTATGGAATGGGTTGGATATATATATATATAACAAGATGTTGTCCACTTAAAGGTAGATGCAGTCCTCCAAGTCCTCCATCCATTTTAGTCCTTGGATCAGGAGTTCTTGCCTGATCTAAGCCGCAAGTAGCTCCAGAGCTAAGGCAAATGTGAGTGAAAAGATTGGGCAGCCATATCACATACTGCGCCACAGCTGCGCCCAGGTCTGGGGACAGTAGAGCAGGGTTTAAATTTGCTCTTGTTGATTGGGAAATACACGAGGGCAAAACAAGGAAACTTGTTTTTGACCTTTGTGGATCTCTCGTCCGCCTTTGATTGTGTGGTACATTCCAAATTATGGTCTATACTGGAACATCTTGGGTTGAATCAAATATTATTTATTATCTTAAACGTTTTTATAGTAATGCTACGGCCCGAGTACGTTTTGGTCTAAATGGAGAACGCACTGACACAATACCCATTAGGAGCGGGGTCAGGCAGGGTTGTGTCCTGGCCCCCTTCCTTTTTAATTTATATATTAACGGGTTGGAAGGTGTCTTGTGCAAAGACAGTTCAGATCCCCCCTTCGTAGGCGGCCGCCCAATACCAGCACTTTTGTACGCTGACGATGCTGTACTTATGTCACGTACACAGGTGGGCCTACAGCGTGTGGTCGATAGTTTCTGCCATTTCATGAAGGAGTTGGGTCTGAAAGTCAACACATCAAAAACCTTTACTATGTATTGTGGTAAACAAAATATATCCAAGAGACCAATTTTTATAGCAGGGCAGAAATTGGAATTTGCTAAACATTTTTCCTACCTCGGGATACATTTTGCTCAAAACGAGACGTGGTCTGAAGCTATTTCTGTTAAAAAGCTTGAGCATTCAAGATCTACTGCCGCTCTCAAAATCTTTTCTAGCAAGTTAGGAACAAGACCCCAGTGGAATTGATTAAAATCTACAAAGCTAAGTGTGTAGCCGGCACTATTTATGGCAGTGGGGTGTGGGGTCTTGCTAACCCCACACCCATCCAGGTGCCTGAAAATACCTTTTTAAAATACATACTGGCAGTTCCTAAAAGCTCTTCCAATTTCAATTGCCACTCAGAACTTGGCCTATCTTACATTACTGATCTTATTAAAATAGTGCCAGTTCTACTATGGCACAGAGTCTGGACCAAAGAAGCGACACATTTAAACAGAGATGTCCTGACAGATATACTGAAATTGGATGGTGCCATAAAAATCCCATGGGTTAAGTATGTACATAACTTTCTTAAAGATATCGGGAGAGAAGAATACTTACAGAATCCCTCTGATATCTCGCAATTTCTCGAAAAACATGAAGAAAGAGTGTTTAGCACTTTTGGATTCCAATAGGACTGCTGCGGAGGTCCTAAAATCCTCTATTCAGCAGCATCAACTGGTTTTAGCAACTTTTAAGATTCAGCCCTATTTAATATATGTAACAAGCACTTATGAGCGATTTCTGCTCACACGTTTCAGATTTAACATCTTCCAGAGATTGGTTAGCTTTCCCACGATCAACAACTGGACACATGAGCTACCACTCTGTCCCTGTGATAACACCTCTCCTCAGAGTACGATTCATGTATTTCTTTTTTGTAAATTTTATGACGAAATGAGGAAAATTGTTTTACTACCTTTATTAAGAGAGCTAGGACTTCGCCATTGTCGTGTGGCGATGATTAGCATTAAAGCTCTAGACAAGGATGTATGACGTTATAACGCATACCATTACAACTACCTACCATTACAACGCGACCATTACAACGCATACCATTACAACTCATAGCGCTTAGAGGTGCTGGATAGTGGTAAGTAAAATTTACTATTCCAACTCCAGTCCCCGTGGACACTAGGGAAGGTGTTGGATAGTAATTTAAACTTATTCCCTATCCTAGAGCGCCCCCCAGCGCAATGCGTTGTAATGGTATGCGTTGTAAAAGTTGCGTTGTAATGGTAGGTAGTTGTAAAAGTTGCGTTGTAACAGGTGTATACCCTAGACAATCATCAGTGGCGGTTCGTCCATTGGGGGCGTTGGGACGTTGCCCCACTAGCCATGGCCCAAGGACGACCGTCACGTCACTGACACTGCGCAGGGCATACCAAAAATTTGAACTACGAGCGCAGCGCGGCCAGCGCCGACAGTCATAATGAATTATTTCCGGAGTGTGAGTCACTAACTGTAGTGACCTCATCGCGTGGCGGAAGGGTGGGGGCGGGCCTGTGGCAGTGAGTGGCAGGCTGGCAGATAGCAGCGTGTCAGGGAGAGCAGCAGTGTGTGCGCATTTAGGACAAGTCATTTTTTTTTACTTGCCCACGCATGCGCACACACGCAGTAGCCCTTTCCCTCCTCCTCCTCCTCTAGCAGGAACACAGGCAGAGACCCGGGGGAGCCGGGTCTCATTATGGGCAGTATAAGCCCTGCACGTTAACCAATCCTGGCGCAGTGGTGATGTTATGCTGCGCCAGGATTGGCTGAGTTACCGCCGCGCGCGAGCCCTAGAATTTAAACTAGGCCCACCACAGGCACGAGGAGCGCTGCGGCCGCATCTCCAGCGCTGGGTGTCCCACAGCGTCAGCGATGCCCGGAAGATTGCTGCGCCTGCGAGTGTCAGTCAGTGAGCAGCTCATGAAAGCTGCCCTGCAAGACCACCAGAACAGTCTGAGGATGCCACCACCAGGATGAGCGACAGGGCACGGCAAGCCCCGATGTGGCACTGAAGTTAACAAAAAACAAAAAAAACAAAGCCAAACTGTACTCCCGCGGCCCCGCCTAAACTCTCTGAGTAGTACGTACCGGTAGAGCTGCCAGCTGGGTGAGATCCGATTCCGACCTAGTCTCCTGCTTTATAATGCGGGCGGGTCGCATGAGCTGTTAAGGAAAGCTTAGACAATGGATGAGAGAGCGGCGCGCTGTAAGTGTATGCCCCCCTGGGGTCCGCCACCCAGATGTTCCACTCGGGCAGCCGGGCATGCTGTCGGACTCGGAGAGGAAGGAGGCCGAGATCAGGGAGCAAGTAGCAACAGAGGAGGAGTATAAAGAAGTTGGTGCAGTTCATGCACAATTACAATGACCCAGCCGACCTGCTGCCTTTGGACGGGCTGAAGAAACTGGGGACATCAAAGCCGGTAGCCGGATACTGTGAGTCACTCTGTGAGCATTTACTAATTACATCCCTCCCTCACCCTTACTTTTACGTAGGAACATCTCTCGTAACGTACACCTTTTCCTCCCATCATGGTGTACAGTGGGTAAAAGTAATGTTCAGGTGGGTCTTCTGGGGTGTTTTTTTTTGCTGGGTTATTTCATCAACGCCTGCCTGCAGGCACTCCAATACCCCATGCGAGCTGTCGGTGTTCCCCCAGTTAAATCGGACTACCTTCGCACTTATCCTCCTGTGCAGGGCCACACGCAGATTGTCTTCACCCCGATGACGTGGTCTTCTGTCTTGCAGATTGTCTTGTTGCCTGAAGTGGTGCAGTGTAACTGAGCTCAAACTCCTGTGTCACCCAGGTCACTTCGCAGTGTTCATTGGGTTCTGCCCATTACTTGTCCCAGAGCTCTGTAGGTGCCTCAGTCATCTCTCACTCTGAGTGCCTTGAAGTATTGTGGTGTAGTCCGCTTGGCACCGAAGACGTGATTTGCTGCAGTGTCGAGGGCATGCAAGTGGAGCGGGTGGAGGGAGAAGGGAGAAAGCCCCCTCATTAGACGGAGACATGCTGCAATGTGTTTGGTGGCCTGCGCGCACTCTCTCACATGGCAGGCCTCTGGTATTCCAGTCTGCGTGCCTGTAGCCATTCTTCAGTCCTCACCATCGTGGGCCTCTAGGCTCCTGACTATTCCACCCCACCCTCCTTCACTTTCTCGGAGACGCTCCCAGCTTGCCCCAGCACTCACAGGTGTAGCAGCAGCACATAATCACCGGTGCTCCAGACAAAACTGTGACCTCCGGCTCCCGACTGTCAATAAATGTTGTGACTGGAGTGGGGAAAGGACGTGTTCAAGGTGAGTATCCATTTGAAAGTAAATACATTAATACAATTGAGTTTTATAAAAATATCCAGAGTCAGTAGACGCTTAATAAATATAGAGTGTTTTTTTAGAAAGAAAAACTTTGAATCATGGAATGTTTGTATTGTTTTAAGGTGAAGGTGTGTTAGCCTGTGGCAGAAGAAGGTGGAGTGATTTGTAAACAAAAAAAAGTAGCCCTGCTACTGCATCAGAGATCTAATGGAAGTCCTAATTTTGTTTTCTGTCTTGCGAAACACTCTGTAATCTGCGGCTTCTTCGGCTGTTTCGAATCCAAACTTCACGTAATGTGGCCCTGAAGGCCTGACTTACACAGTTCAGGCAGAAACCTCACTTCCATCAGTTTATTTCTGCATCTGGACTGGAGTGTACAGTTCTACCTTTTTCAGAATTCAGAACTGTTTCAAAAGATGCTCATGTTTAAGCACGAGTAGATATATAAACATGACGGCTCCTCCACGTGAAAACGAAGGCACATTTACAGAGGGGCTGGGGTATATATATGTCCCTTGCTCAAAAGGTGTCTGTCATTGTAGCATGGTTTATTGGAGGTATGCATTGGTGCTCTGATGCCCAGCAGTGGTACGCCCCCATCCTCAAGCGCCACCTTGCCTGCAAGCGTTTGCTTGCTCGAGAGGTGTGAATAGTGTGCAAATAAAAACAACCCGTATGCCATTTTGCACTCTACTAACAGACACAGTCCTAGATCACATACTCGGGAGTTTCCGATTCATGGTGTAGCACGCAATAATTATTTATACAGAGAGACTATATGAAATGGGGGAAATGACTCTTTCATTTGTTTTTGTCCCCTCCCCCCGATTCTCTTTAGTGGGATATTTACAACAGCAGCCCTTAACCCTAGAGGGAAGTACGACATGAATATTATATGTTTTAATAATTATAGTATTGCTGTGCCTGTGTCGAAGTTTTATAGCTTAAGCTTTTGTTTTTTATAATTTTGTGAAGTGTCACCATCCATCCATGTCGCAGCATAGCACTCAATTACGAATCTTTTACTTGCTTTATGGGACACCGCATTATCGCATCAGTTTATTGAAATGCAGCCTAATCTCAAGCAATTCTAATGTATCCTTACTTACACATGAGTTTAAAGAAACACCACTCGACTAGCAGGTGGCTTGACAGTACAAGGCAGCAAATTTGACATTCCAGGGCTTTGAGTCTTCGCCACAGGGCATATTTTTCCACAGAAATTGTACAAAGTCCATAAGGGAAAACGGAAATGCTAATTTGTGACTATTTATAAACATCTCTAAAATGAGTTCCCACATTTTAGAATTAGCCTGGGTGAGTGATGTCTGTGTGAGTGCAGTTTGAGCAGTGTGCCTGTGTGAGTCTAGGGTGAATGTTGTCTGTGAAAGTGCAGGTTGAGCAGTGTGCCTGTGTGAGTCCAGGGTGAGTGATGTCTGTGAGAGTGCAGGTTGAGCAGTGTGCCTGTGTGAGTCCAGGGTGAGTGATGTCTGTGAGAGTGCAGGTTGAGCAGTGTGCCTGTGTGAGTCCGGGGTGAGTGATGTCTGTGTGAATGCAGGTTGAGCAGTGTGCCTGTGTGAGTCCAGGGTGAGTGTTGTCTGTGAGAGTGCAGGTTGAGCAGTTTGCCTGTGTGAGTCCAGGGTGAGTGATGTCTGTGTGAGTGCAGGTTGAGCAGTGTGCCTGTGTGAGTCCAGGGTGAGTGATGTCTGAGAGTGCAGGTTGAGCAGTTTGCCTGTGTGAGTCCAGGGTGAGTGATGTCTGTGAGAGTGTAGGTTGAGCAGTGTGCCTGTGTGAGTCCAGGGTGAGTGATGTCTGTGTGAGTGCAGGTTGAGCAGTGTGCCTGTGTGAGTCCAGGGTGAGTGATGTCTGTGAGAGTGCAGGTTGAGCAGTGTGCCTGTGTAAGTCCAGGGTGAGTGATGTCTGTGTGAGTCCAGGGTGAGTGATGTCTGTGAGAGTGCAGGGTGAGTAGTGTGCCTGTGTGAGTCCAGGGTGAGTGATGTCTGTGTGAGTGCAGGGTGAGCAGTTTGCCTGTGTGAGTCCAGGGGTAGTGATGTCCATGTGAGTGCAGGGTGAGCAGGGTGCCTGTGTGAGGCCAGGGTGAGTGATGTCTGTGTGAGTGCAGGGTGAGCAGTTTGCCTGTGTGAGTCCAGGGTTAGTGATGTCCGTGTGAGTGCAGGGTAAGCATGGTGCCTGTGTGAGGCCAGGGTAAGTGATGTGGATGGGTGAATGCTGGCTTACTGATGTGTCAGGGAAGGGTGAGTGATGGGTCTATGAGTGGAGGGTGACTGTGCCTATATGAATGCAGGGAGAGAGATGTATCTGTGCAAGTGTAAAGAGACTTGTCTGGCTACTCCCAGAGATGTATTCGCCAAGCCACCTCTTTCTCAAATGTGCTTGAGAATGCACCATTTGCCCACTTTTTTCAAAATGTTCTCGTGGGAGAAGCCCCAACCCCCCCATAGGTGGTTCGGCCTCACTCGCTGCGCTGCGCTCGCCACAGTGCAGTATTTAAGCCACACCACTTTCAAATGTCACCAGCCGCCACTGACAATCATGTATCTGTATCAAGAACAACTTTGTTCCTAAAAAATGTTATAACTATCAGGAAACGTAGGGACACTTAATCTGCACTTTATAAATGAAATTGTTTTTATCTTATTAATTAACTGGTTTTAAATTAATATAATGAAGTTCTGTATTTTTATGTAACTATGCATTCACGATATTTTTATCTGTACTTTTATGATTGCATCAAACAATCGAATAAAGATATTTGAATTGAATTGACATACTCTGCTTTGGAGGGAACTTCTTGCAGCTGCGCAGTAGTGCCTAAGATTTCCGCTTCAAACTTCACATTCTAATGCACATGCTTTCGCTTAAACTAAAACCTTGTGTGTCTTGCTAATCATTAAATGCTTTAGTTAAAATAAAATAATGGGATTAGAGTAGGAATAAGTGGTATACAGTGCATTTATTTTATGTTTGTGTTCTAATGTGTTTTTCTTTGGCTTTATTAATAGCTTGTATTTGGGCCTGAAGGGTGCTGCAAACCTCCATCTTGAAATCTGTGCCCGTGCGCATACGAACATCTAAATCCTTGAAGCTCTGTCATTGAACTGCAGCCAATTCCCATCTTACCCGTGATGTTCATGGAAACCTCATCCTTTGACCCGAAGAAAGGAAGAAATACTGACTGTATCTAATACATTGTATATGAATTGAAACTAAATATCGCTGGGTGGAATAAAATTCATGGGAAAGTAAATTATGGGTGGGAACATTGATCAGTTACATTGAATGAAAATTATCTCATACTGGTATGGTGTGATGACCGCTCCTCGTCTTTCTGACCAATTAAATGAAGGGAATAAACACATTTGCAACACTGGGTGGGTGGCACATACCCTGGAAAATAGTATAACTAAGGTAGGTTTGGTCAGTTAGATTGTCCGACTTGTTACAGACCTGTCACTAACCCAATGTATGCTGAAGAAGAATCGTGGATGCCGCAGACCTCAGAGGGCTGGTCGAGCACTCTGAATGAAGAATCGGGGATTTCTCTAGAGGAGTAGTCTTTGTCCTAGAGAAGTGGAACAAGAGTAGCTGCAGAGAGGGGTGTGGCGCAGGCGTTGCACTTAGTGGAGGTTACCTGTCCTGACCTGTTGACTCCTAATTAGTCAGGAGCCTTTTCTTTCCAGCCCTTGGCCAGTGGTTGGTTCTCACACCATTCTAGGTAAATATAATCTGTGTGGTATGTCTTTATACCGTTTCCCTTTCTCACCCTTCTCAGGTACCGATGTCTTGGAATATTTTTGCAAAGTCTTTAAACAATTTTACTTGTATCGTTATTTATCTACTTGAAAAATCTTTAGTTGCACTGTTCTGGTACCTGACTCACAAAATATTGCATAGAAAAGTGTTTAAACTTTCCAGAGTCTGTGGTTATTTTATGATAAAGATAAACTGTTATGCTACGTATTATTCTAACTGCCAGATCTATTCGTCTAAGTGATTAGAATAAGAAAGTGACAAGGACTTGGTAAGTTATGATGTTCAGGTAAACTTAAATCCACTGATAGGCAGGAAAAATAGATTACCGGTTCGAGGTGTGTAATGTTTATGGGCCCAGGTGAGTATGGTATTAGAGAAAACATCCTGAACTGGTAATAGCGCCATCAATATTGCGAAGGCCCTAATGTATAGATGACCACATTTTCTTCCTTCATAAGGTAAAAAAGCACTTGCTGGCTGATAACATATACCTGTGTTCAGTTTTTGAAACACAAAAGGCCATCTCCGGGACACACATACGATGATCCTTCATGACGGGGAGGTAGGAGGGTTTTTTGGAATTCCTTCGGGTAGAACCGGAAGTGAAATCCGCATTGTAGTTTTGTAATAGTTACTAGCTAGCATGTAGGACAAATAGCAGTAGATGCGTCTCATTTTTTAGGGCTCGGCCTACGTCACCACTTCGTCAGAAATGGGGCAGAGCTCCGAGCGGTCTTTTTACGGGGCTCAGAATAGTGAAGTAAAAATTCCTCACTGTGCGAGATTTTTCCGTAGTTTATTTTGGCATCTGCATGCTAATTGGTCCTCGCAGTGCTGTGTTTCTAGTAGCCTTCAGGCAATAGGCCATATGGATTTGAGTTTGTGCACTTCCTGCATATTCTGTGTGGTTACACGCAGGGGAGTTCAATAAATTGTCAATTACGAGCTGTCGGGGTGGCGCGGTAATTAAACCCAGATGTTTGGGGCGCGTTCACCAGTCTGCAGTGAGTTTGGTGGGCGCGCGTTCTTTCATGTGTAAGTGTTGGCCTTTGAAGAGCTGGTTTGGTCGTGCGCCGACAATGAGACACACAGTCTTCATTACCCCAAAAAGTATTTAAGTGCGTTTGTATTGGAGACAGTAACGTCCAGGTACGAAACGGAATTCTTTTCACTGGCTTACGAACAGTCCCACATTTTGCTGCATTCTCCTCATCTCATCAAAGGGGCTCATGTCTTGTTCAGCAACAAAACCAAACCTCCTAGAGCAGGAATGTGTTTCTGCATGAAGGGTCCGAGCAGCCGGGTTGCAACAGTTGTGCTTGTGTGTCTAACCTTGGGCCTCATGACAAGTAGGTTGATTTTAGGTGCAGGGATACACAGGCACTGCTCACACACACAGACACTGTTGACACACACAGACACTGCTCACACACAGGCACTTCTCACACACACAGGCACTTCTCACACACACACAGGCACTTCTCACACACAGGCACTGTTCACACACACAGACACCGGCACTGCGCGCAAACAAAGGCACTGTTCACACACACAGGCAGTACACACACACACAGGCTGCTCACACACACCGGCACTGCGCGCACACATAGGCACTGTTCACACACACAGGCACTACATACACACACCGGCACTGCGCACACACACAGGCGCAATGATCACACACAGGCACTGTTAACACACAGGCACTGTCCCCACACAGGCACTGTTCACACACAGGCACTGTTCACGCAGCACACAAGTGCTGTGTGCTGCAGAGTGCTGTGTACTGTAGAGTGTAGAGCTCAGTTGAGTGCAGAGTGCAGTTGAGTGTAGAGTGCTGTGTGCTGTAGAGTGCAGAGTGCTGTTGAGTGCAGAGTGCTGTGTGCTGTTGAGTGCAGTTGAGTGCAGAGTGCTTTTGAGTGCAGAGTGCTGTTGAGTGCAGAGTGCTGTGTGCTTTTGAGTGCAGTTGAGTGCAGTTGAGTGCAGGTGAGTGCAGTTGAGCGCAGTTGAGTGCAGTTGAGTGCAGTGTGATGTAGAGTGCTGTGTGCTGTAGAGTGCAGTGTGCTGTGTGCCTTTGAGTCCAGAGTGCTGTGTGCCTTTGAGTGCAGAGTGCTGTGTGCTGTTGAGTGCTGTGTGCTGTTGAGTGCTGTGTGCTGTTGAGTGCAGAGTGCTGTAGAGTGTTGTGTGCTGTTGAGTGCAGTGTGCTGTGTGCTGTTGAGTGCAGAGTGCTGTGTGCTGTTGAGTACAGAGTGCAGAGTGCTGTTGAGTGCAGAGTGCTGTTGAGTGCAGAGTGCTGTTGAGTGCAGAGTGCTGTTAGGTGCAGACTACTGTGTGCTTTTGAGTGTTGTGTGCTTTTGAGTGCTGTGTGTTTTTGAGTGCAGTTGCATGCAGTTGAGTGCAGAGTGACATTGAGTGAAGAGTGAGTGCAGAGTTCTGAGTGCAGAGTGAGTGTAAAGTGACAGTGAGTGCAGAGTAACTGCAGAGACAGTGCGTGAGGGTGCAGGGTGCGCATTGTGTGAGTGGGCAGAATGAGTGTGCAGGATAAACAGTGTGTGACTATGCAGGCTGACATTGGGAGTGTGCGGGTGAGCAGTGTGTGAATGTGTAGGGGCAGTGTGTGAGTGTGCAGAAAGCACCACACACATACACCAAACACACATACCACACACACACACCATACACACACCACACACACATACACCACACACACATAACACGCACACAAACCACACACACCTCACTCTCTCAACACCACACACTCGTCACCACTCATCACAACACTCTCACCACCACACACTCACCCCCACAGACTCACCACCACACACTCACCACCACACACAAAACAACACACACAAGAACACACCCCCAGCCGTCAATGAATGCTTTCACCAGGCAAAAACACCAACACATCATGAATAAGAAAAAAGCAATAAATATAGTACATCAGTCCTTCACACTTCAGAGGAACCTATGTACACTACTTCAGAAATTTACTCTTTGTCTTGATAAAGGTGGATAGAAGTTCAACAAACCACCGAAACGCGTTGACGCCCTAGTACAGTGTGATTCGCGGCTCAAACACCGTTGTTGACATAATAATATCCTAATGTGCATAACACCGGTGTTTTAAAAGAATAACAGAACACACACCCTGTATTGCACAAATTGTATGTCTTACTGTTGTTTCTGTCTGTTTTCAGCAATATTGCTGGTCAATATTGAATGTGGATTGTTATTTTACTGTTTTTTACAACCTCTTTTAATCTGTGCCAAGCAGCCAACTATGTTCCCTGCTTTTTTAATTTTACTGTATACAATAAATTCTGCCAGTTTTTTACTCCTAATTTAGTTGTTATAGTTATTGCTTTTTTCTTATTCATGGTGTTTATGTAAATGACCTTGTTCAAGGGAATTGCTCTTTTATATTGGTTGGTGAACCCCATTTCCCTTGACTTCAGTTAAGGGGTACCTCTCCTATCTTTACCCACCAACCACAAACACCAACAACCATCAATGTACGCTTTCACCAAAAACAAACACGACCATGCATCAGTGCCGCTAAACACCCACGCACACAACAAACAATGTCAGTGCAACTTTCACCAAACACACACACCAACAGCTTACATTGCACCTGCCACTCTTTCAATTGGCACAATCATCAACAGCTGTCAGTGCACCCTTTCACCAACCACACGCATTACCATCCATCTCTGTACGCTTGACAGCCACACTCAGTAACAGCTCTTACTGCACGCTACCACCAGTCATACACACCTCAAGCCACCACTACACGCTTCCACCAAACACACACACCAACAGCCATCACTGCACAATTCCTACAGGCACACACATCCACCACCCATCAATGTACACAGCAATTGATAACGCATCCACCAATTAATATTGTACCTATCGCACTATGCTGCACTTTACCTTTTAAAGATAATGCGTTAAAGTGCAGCATGCCACCATTGATAACATTCCAATCCAGCACACATATCTCCAACACACACCACATGCTTCCACTCCAAAACACATGCCTAAAACACATTGCCATTTACAATGCCATTATCTCTAACTCAAACAAACCCGAGCCCTAATGCATTCCTAACGCTTGTATTATTTTTATCCTAACAGCCCGTCCCGACGTTGTCCGGGTATGAATTGCTGCCGGACAGTAGTATATTGTTTTGTAGGATTTTGTTTTGATAGCATTTCTTATCTGTGACAGGCCTGTGAAACGCTCCGATTCACAGTGCACTGCTGATGCACTTAAGAGTGCGCGTTCAGTAGTGTGTGAACTCAAGTTTCCCTACTTTATTTTTCCTTGCAATATTATATAGCACAAACTCGACAACATGGCATGAGCACAATTTACATTACAGAAGAACACATTCATTTGTGGTAGGCACGGGGAGACAAGGCGATTTGCCTGGAATCACAGGATGTAGAGCTTATGCCGAGATTCAAACGTAGCTCCCCAGCTCTAAAGTTCGCAATTCTAGAACTTGTGGCGGGAGGTGTGTCTAAAAGTGTATGTCGGTGCTAGCCAACAATGAGAGAGACTAGTGCATTTTTCAAATGGGTGGTGAAAAAATATGAGTATGTTTCTGGAGATGTGGGTCGCCGTGCCACCAATGTACTTACGGGGGGAGGGTAAACACCCATTATTCCGCAACTTTCTTTACGCATACCATCACTCCGCATACTTTCATTACGAAAGTACCATGACTCCGCAATGCCATTATAACACATGGCTTTACATTTTATATGCTTTTACCACGCATACATTTACAACGAAATTCGTTGTAAATGCATGAATGGTAAAAGCATGTTTTTTTTAATGTTTGATAAGGTAAGTATGGGTATATGGGTATATGTTTTGGGGTACTGAGGTATATGTTTTGGGGTGCTTGGGTATATTAAGGGTTCAGACATAGTTTTGGGGCACAGAGGTAGTTTTAGGGTTTAGGGATAGATATGGGTTTTGGGGTATAGGGGTATTTTTAGGGTTCAGGGCTAGGTTTGAGTTTTGGGGTATAGGGGTATTTTTAGGGTTCAGGGGTAGGTTTGGGTTTTGGGGTACAGGGGTATTTTAAGGGTTCAGGGCTAGGTTTGGGTTTTGGGGTACAGGGGTATTTTTAGGGTTCAGTGCTAGGTTTGGGTTTTGGGGTACAGGGGTATTTTAGGGTTCAGGGGTAGGTTTGGGTTTTGGGGTACAGGTTTATTTTTAGGGTTCAGGGCTAGGTTTGGGTTTTGGGGTACAGGGGTATTTTTAGGGTTCAGGGGTAGGTTTGGGTTTTGGGGTATAGGGGTATTTTAAGGGTTCAAGGCTAGGTTTGGGTTTTGGGGTACAGGGGTATTTTAGGGTTCAGGGGTAGGTTTGGGTTTTGCGGTACAGGGGTATTTTTAGGGTTTAGGGATAGGTTTGGGTTTTGAGGTACAGGGTATATTTATAGCGTTAAGATGGGTTAGTGTTTAAGGGTGTTGGGGTATTGTAAGGAGTAAGGGTGGGTTATGAGTATGGGGTGCAGGGGTATTTAAAGGGAACAGGGTGGGATTAGCACACGATATGAGACATGGCATGAAGGGCGGAACATACCACACGCCCCCAGCGTTTGTCACGCCCCAACGCACGCCCACAGCACAATGCAGACATGCCCACAAGGGAGTACTTTGCTGGCACGGTTCTTTAACCTTTTAAATGTATATGGTGGGCGTCTGCATAGACTATGTCCTTCTGCTGCAACTGCCCTTTCCAACGCTGTATTGGGTGTTGTGATTGGTGCTGTGGTTTCTGAGATTACCCGCCTCAAAGGTTTGGGCTCTCTCTTTATTATATTAGTACTAGCAGCCCGCCCCAGCGTTGCCCGGGGGCAATGAGGCTTCAGGGCCAACCGCCCGCCCAGGCCCCCGCCCGCCCTGACATTGTCCGTGCATGCCCATGCATGGACATGGACACGGACCAGGCCCCCCTCCCGCCCCGACTCCCTCCCGCCCCCCTCCCGCCCCGACTCACGCCCGCTCATGTCGTCTGTCTGCCTCACTTCACCCCCCCTGGGATGCCTCCCCCTGCATCACACAGTCTCGCACTGAGAGCCCGACATTGTCCGTACATGCCCATGCACGGACACGAACCAGGCCCCCCTCCCGCCCCGACTTCCTCCCGCCCCCCACCCACCCGACTCACTCCCGCCCCCCTCCCGCCCCGACTCACTCCCGCTCATGTCGTCTGTCTGCCTCACTTCACTCCCCCTGGGACGCCTCCTCCTGCATCACACAGTCTCGCACTGAGAGTTTAGTAAAAGCTTGAAAACTTTCCCTTTCCTTACCTGTGCCGCTGCTCCTCACTGCACAGCCGCTCCTCACTGCACCGCCGCTCCTCCTTCGTCGTCATCACGCATGTCGCGTCGCGGTCATCACGCATGTCGCGTCGCAGCCTGCGCTAGGTCCCGGCCGGTGCTACTTTCAGGGGACTACTTTGTTTTCAAACTTAATTTTTTTAATTTACTTTTTTTTTTATTTATATAGCCTATGTCCATCTACACACCCTGACATTTTGATAGATGTATCGGGTGTGTAGATTGGCGCTGTGGTTCCCGAGTTTACCTGGCCAAAAGGTGCAAGTTCTCTCTTTATAATAGTAGTATAGATATAGATATAGATATAGATATAGATATAGATATAGATATGGATAGACGTTTATTTACGATTTAATGTCAAAAGGGCACATGCAGGTGTGAAATAAAATTCGACATGACATTGGAGTTGACATTTTTTCCACCTCTACCTTAGATAATAGGACGTTCTTATTTTAATACCGCTGCTAAAGCACTTGCTCGGTTGTTCTTGGCACGCGAGCCTCACCTCGAGTGTGTCTGGTTGCTGTGAGGTGTATTTTGGCCATCTGTAGAAGAGCAATTATGTCATTGGCCTTCTCGGATTTCTGTGCAGCATGTCAAGCCTGATGTAAGAACTCGGATATCAGCTGTTAACTAGTCACTGGAAGCATGCTCGTAAATGATGGATTTTTTACAAGAGTGACAACGCCACTTGCATTGTTTATACTTTCTTACAGGTTCAACCACTCTCAGAAGCTGAGGTACAGGCGAGGGCTGGCGCGTAGCAGACTAGCAACACCTCCATTAGAATAGTTTTTTTTTTTAAATCTTAAAGTAAGCTTTAGTGAAGAAAGAAAACATTAAGAGCCAAGCATTGTTAAAGCCTATAGATCTTGCCGTTGAAAAGCGTTAGCTGACATTTTGGCTTTTCCAGTGCTCAACAGCATTGATTAAAAGCACAAAAAAAGCTTTTTGCTGATTGTACAAAGAATCTGCAAAAAAATCCCAGCATTCAGTCCCAGCATGACATATGCGCCTGCCTCACTACACAAGTGTGTATATAAGTCATGAAATGAGGGCTGTTTTGACTTTTGTTTAATATAGTGTTTGAAGATGGCGTTCACCTCTCTTGGCGCTGTAAATTTAAAAAAGTAAAGTTAAGCGAACAGTCATCTATGGAAAGAAGTAATCAAATAGCAAATTGGGGCTGCTAAGCCCTGCTACAAAAGGTTTTAAAAAATAGATTAAAAAATAGTCCAGGGCGGGCTAGCCAATGGAGGAGGGGGGAAGGCAATGGGAGGGCAAGTGAACTCTGAGAAGGAGCATTGGGGGTGACCATCCATGGAGGGGTGGGGAGCAACTAAGGAAGAGTTCTAGCGGTGAGAGAAACCAAACAAAGTAAGGGATGGGAAAGCAATATGAAGAGGGCAGGTGAGGCAGGGGCATGAAGGGGTAAGCTGCACACGGGGTGGGGGGGAAAGAGAGAGAGAGAGAAAGATAGATAGAGAGGAGAAAAAGCATGCTCACAAAGTGCTAAAAGTTGTGCCCTGAAAGTAAGAAGTGAGAGGATACAAGTCATTCAATCAAAAGGATTGTAAAGCAGCTATGCTCCAGTGAAGTGACAAATACAATAAAAGGAAGGAAAGTTATCGAATAAGTAGAAAGCAAATGAGATTGACAAGAAAGTAAACCAATGATGAGCAATGAAATGACCCAAAGTTCACTGTAAGTGTTGATATTTTCCGCAATAGGTCTATTAACAACAAACAGCTAAAGTAGTTAATAAGTGTAACCTAAAAATGATGCAAAGCGAGGGGTGTGGGTCAGCTCCCCACAGCCATCGTTTGCTGCAAGGGGGCAGAGTCAGTAGCATTCGGTGGGGGTGAGCCTGGGATTTCGCAATGTTCACAATGGCTTACCCAACCAAGGTCCTGATTGACCACTATCTAGCGTGGGGATATGCACAACAGGAAGTATGAACAAAATATATTTTGCCCTGAAAGCTTGATGCTAGCACATGCTAGGACTACAAGAGTGACTTCAAGGGCTAGTTTGCTGACCTCCTGATCAGAACCTCAGGAATACACAAGGTTCCCACCATCTCAAACCCACACCTGGACCCAGCCTGAGTGAGTCCTGAACCCCCAAGTGGTGCCTCTCCAGTCTTGGACCCTTGGCTGTGGCGGTAAAGTGCCCAGAGAGCCAAAATCCAAAACTTGAGATTTAGAACATTTTTGGGTAAAAACTGCTCTGAAAACCAAGGAAAGACCTGGATCAACTTGCTCATCTATCCCCCCAAGTTTCATCGTCGGGCGGCTTGACTTCACAGCAGCTCCCAGTACGTTCTTCTCTGCCGGTGGCAGCTACTCCGCTAAGGCGCAGGAGCGTCGCCCCACTGCTCGTTGAGCAATGCAGAAGAAAAATAAATGATAATAACAAGAAGTTATTATCATATTCTTTTCTTTGCGGGACTCTGACTCCAGCCAGGTCGGGCGGGGCTAGGCTCCCCACCGTCAGAGGGAGAAAAAGGGTTTTGGAACGTTGGCAGTTTGGGCCCCCATCTTGACCTGTTACTGTTCGCTTTCCTGATTGGTCATGAATTTGGTGATAACTGGTTTAATTTGCTCCGCTCACTTGTTGGAGAGTTCCTGCAAGCCAGAGTGAGGATCTCACCCAGGCAGCAGATTTGTAGCCTTGGATGAGCTGAACCCTCACTTTCTTTTTGGGGTCATCCATGGGACATTTGCTTGCACGTTGCCGTAGACAGGCATAAAAAGCATCAATGGATTTCCTCTCATGTTGGCAAGCTTTGCGGACTTTAAATGCTCAAAATTTGGATTCATTTGAGGATCAAAATATGCATTGAGCATGTCAACTGCCTTGTTGTAGTTGTCACCACCTGTTTTGGGGAGAGTCTTGAATAGTTTGAAGATTTCCTCCCCAGCGCAGTGAAGTAAAAGCAACTTTTTAACTCTTCCGTTTGTTTCCTTGGTGGCTTTTAAATAGTTGTTTAGGCACCACCCACATGTGCCAGTGAGGAGCCACCGTGGCCGGGTCACATAGCATGCTGGAGGGGGTAAAGAATCAGTGGCTGCGCCCACAGGGTGTGATGGTCATCCCCAGACTGGTGTCCCTGTGCCCACAACTCCTGGGTTCACCACCTGTGGTTGTTGTGGGGCTGGATGGAACTAGATTGGACATGGGTGCAGTGTACTGCCTGGTGGCATGGGGATGGGTAGACTACCTCATTGCCAGTGTAGTGTTAGCAAACTCAGGCCCTGGGGGGGTAGACTGCTTAATGCAGAGCTTACTCATTTGCTGGGGTGCTGGTAGCTCGCGTCCATATACGCTGCCCCCATTCCTTCACGTTATTGAACCACCTGTATAGCTTTCGGACTGGACAGAGGCTGGATTAACGCTGTTGGTAGATTACTACCAGCTTGGCACTTCCCCCCTGGAAGAACTGTCTGTGCAACATGCACTGCCCGAGGTCAGTTTCTGCAGGGGGTTCCACAAACCTAAGACTCAAAAGGTGGGTACTAGGTCTCTGGACGGGGCACTTATACTGTTCAAACAAAGTATTGCAATGCGTGGGAATCAGGTATGGGGCCTGTGCTTGAGATATTGGCAAAGGACATTACCACCTGGGCCAGAGCTGCAGAAAGAAACCTTCTATGGGAGGATGCACGAGGGGTGAGGAGATGTCCTATAGCTGGTTTATGGATGGAAGTACTGAAGAACTGGGAATATCCAGGAGGAGACAAGGAATCAGAACCGGGAGATCAGGATGACCGGAGTGTTGCCGAACTGAATAAAAGATGACCCTACTTCTGCTGGCAAAATAGTACAGACTTTAATAATAAAAACAAAAAGCACTCATGTGGAAGGTCAGTTAGCTCAGTGGAACTGGAATCTGAGCTTCAGCTTATGATGCAATAGATAGTTTCTTTTATACATGTCTTATCATAAATACGTCATATACATTTGCATGATAGATGAACATCTGCTAAAGCACAACATTATTATCAGAAGGTTATACATTGGCAAAAACAGCCAAAGTATCTATGCGTCTATGAAATAGGATTCAGGTGCCCGCTGTCTGTTCGAGACATGTTGTGTATACTTTGTGGGCTTCAGTCCACCCATAGGCTTCCCCTTTGCTGGCTCCATTGTCATTCTACTATTATTTCTCCCCATTTGTCCTTGGCGTGTATACGTACGTCATGCCTCTTCCTGTTTTCAACTCTCCCCGAGAGCATGACCAATTTCTATATTAATCCACTGATCCGATTTTAGCATCTGCTTTAGGAACTACTGTTTTCTTTGTGGAAAAGAAATTCACACGATCTGTCCTGTTTTCACTCGCTCCGAGCTTCTGTAAACAGGCCTGTAAATCTTGTTCTCATCTTGTCATATTTGCTGAGCATTCATAGACAGAGATCAACTATCAGTCGCTGTTTACAGAGTGCGCCCGTTCCATGCCCCAATCCCCTCCCGCTTGTGCTTAACCTGTCCCCTAACCCCCGCCCACATCACTGCTTGACCTGTCCATCCATTATATCTTGTTTACACAGTGGAGGGCGGGCATCTCCCCACTGTGCGCCCAGCCCTGTATCGCAGCTGTGAGAAGCTGGCCTGGCATATGATGTCCACTATTCTAGTGGGTACCTTCCACCAGTCCAAACGACCTTATTGATGGTAGGTTCAAGACAACCTTTATAGAAAGCTATCCTAGTGGTAGCTGTGGAGAGCAGCCTTCAGGCTAAGTCTTGAAGGAATGTAAAACAGCTTGTTTTACCAGTCTATAATCTCTTGAATAACCAAATGAAAGTACACCACACAAGGTATATATCAAATATATATGTATTTATTCTAAACACAACCCCTCTACTCTCTTTATGAGGCTAGAGGCAAAAGTACAATGCAAGGACTTAAATAGCACACAATAAACTAGCACAGTATACGTTTTGCGCTAGGGGCCTCACAAACCATAAACTAAAAAAGTGGTATAAGAACCATGTGAGGGATAGAAGTGAGGCCTAGGGCCTGTAGAACCCCTAGGGCAACCAGGAACCACCCAAGGTAGGGATGCAGGAGACCCATGGGGGACGCATGTAGTGTCTAAACACAGCCTCGAATCACCATTGACTTCTATGGAGGAAAAGCAAGTTACAATTTTAAGGATTAAGGACACTTTGGAGTGAACTACGATGGAACCCCTTTTGACTAGAACACTTTGAGAGTCAAGACCCACGGGAGCACCAGAGTACTCGTGTTACCTCACCCAGGGAAGCCGGGTGCATAGGTGTCTTTTGGTGTCTGGTTTCATCGTCGATTCGAATGGAGCGCTCCGAAGAAGTGCTGCAGGCGACCAGAGGAAAAGTGTCCGGGTGGATCCAAGGGTGGATCGGAGATCTGAAGAACCTGAAAGCAGAGGGGAAAGAGTCTGGGTCACTAGCCACGTCTGCACTTCTGCACACTTACCTGTGGCGGCAGGGAGCCGTGGGGGGAGCAGCCAGGAAGGACCCTTTGCCTGCCCAGCCGTGAGGGAAACGGCCAACGTGACCAGGGACGCTCCGTGAGCGCCAGGAACCACAGTTCCCAGCAGCCCCGGCACCCGGTGCGCTCGTGACGCTCCCGCTGCGCCTGGAGGCGCCACAAGAACGCGGAGCACCGAGCGCGCCTGGGGGCACGTCTGCACTTCTGCACACTTACCTGTGGCGGCAGGGAGCCGCGGGGGGAGCAGCCAGGAAGGACCCTTTGCCTGCCCAGCCGTGAGGGAAACGGCCAACGTGACCAGGGACGCTCCGTGAGCGCCAGGAACCACAGTTCCCAGCAGCCCCGGCACCCGGCGCGCTCGTGACGCTCCCGCTGCGCCTGGAGGCGCCACAAGAACGCGGAGCACCGAGCGCGCCTGGGGGCACGTCTGCACTTCTGCACACTTACCTGTGGCGGCAGGGAGCCGCGGGGGGAGCAGCCAGGAAGGACCCTTTGCCTGCCCAGCCGTGAGGGAAACGGCCAACGTGACCAGGGACGCTCCGTGAGCGCCAGGAACCACAGTTCCCAGCAGCCCCGGCACCCGGCGCGCTCGTGACGCTCCCGCTGCGCCTGGAGGCGCCACAAGAACGCGGAGCACCGAGCGCGCCTGGGGGCACGTCTGCACTTCTGCACACTTGCCTGTGGCGGCAGGGAGCCACGGGGGGAGCAGCCAGGAAGGACCCTTTGCCTGCCCAGCCGTGAGGGAAACGGCCAACGTGACCAGGGACGCTCCGTGAGCGCCAGGAACCACAGTTCCCAGCAGCCCCGGCACCCGGCGCGCTCGTGACGCTCCCGCTGCGCCTGGAGGCGCCACAAGAACGCGGAGCACCGAGCGCGCCTGGGGGCACGTCTGCACTTCTGCACACTTACCTGTGGCGGCAGAGAGCCGCGGGGGGAGCAGCCAGGAAGGACCCTTTGCCTGCCCAGCCATGAGGGAAACGGCCAACGTGACCAGGGACGCTCCGTGAGCGCCAGGAACCACAGTTCCCAGCAGCCCCGGCACCCGGCGAGCTCGTGACGCTCCCGCTGCGCCTGGAGGCGCCACAAGAACGCGGAGCACCGAGCGCGCCTGGGGGCACGTCTGCACTTCTGCACACTTACCTGTGGCGGCAGAGAGCCGCGGGGGGAGCAGCCAGGAAGGACCCTTTGCCTGCCCAGCCGTGAGGGAAACGGCCAACGTGACCAGGGACGCTCCGTGAGCGCCAGGAACCACAGTTCCCAGCAGCCCCGGCACCCGGCGCGCTCGTGACGCTCCCGCTGCGCCTGGAGGCGCCACAAGAACGCGGAACACCTCCCGTCCCGCGGGACGCGCGCGGGACGCGCGCGGGACGGCGCCGGGCTAAGCCCGGGCAAAGGGCGGGCCCTCTGTGGCCCTCAGAGGCACAAAGAGGCCGGGACGGGCCACCACCCTTATATGGGACATAACAATTATTGCTGTTTTTAATTTGTTGTTTTTAAATGTAGTTTCTAAATAGTTCCCTTATCAGTGATTTTTAACCTCCTACTGAGTATTGGATGACTTCTTTTAACTGAAATCGTTTCTTGTCTTTCATTATAATGCGTTTTTAAATTTTTTATAATAATGTATGCTTATGCTTATATGATATTTCTTCTGAATATCGAATAAAGCTTATTTTGAACCACTAGCCAGTGACCAGGATGGCGACAAGAAGATGCCAGCCGATGTTGGGTGCTTTAAGGTGAAGTAGGTGAAGCTTGACTCTTCAGCCACGAGGACCAGGAACTGTTGACGATGACTTGGAGCTGAATTCGAGCTGTACCACAAAGGATGTCGAGTGCTGCAGTGTCGGAATCAAGATTGGACCCAACAAGCCTTGGCAACAGCAACCCACCAAGATGACAAGGTTGGCTTCGGTGCAGACCAGCAAGGTCTGAGGGACTCACCCTTTGGAGGGAAGTCAGAGCACGTCTGGAGCAACCAGGAAAGCTCAAGAAACAATGGATTGTCCTTCGTGGGGACCCACTAGCCAACGTACTCGGGATCGCGAAAGAGCCTCAAGCTGCGGTGAAGAAAGGGGACTCACAGAACAATCGTGGAGTGCAGGCCTCTCAGCTTCAGTGCAAAAGGTGCTTTGGCACGGGCAACAGATAGCCCAATGCACAACTTTGGGAAACTTCAGGAAGTAGGTGCACTTGCAAACTTGCAGGATGTCCAGGAGTTCCAGTCCCACGTCTCTCTTGATAGCTGCAGGTCTCAGCTCTGCTGGGGACTCCCGTTAGCCTCGGTGATGTCTGGAAATCCATGTCCTGTGTCACAGATTCTTCAGGATCTGGCGGGAGCACTTGGCTGACATCTGGCAGAGACCCTCTAGGTCCAGCCTTTAAAGCCATGACTAGTGAGGTGTGGTGTGTGCACCTACCTACACTATTTGGTTTCCTACTAAACCTCTCTAGTAGTTGTAGTCAGGGTGTGCTAAGCCCTTAACACCTACAACTTCTAAGTTCAGTAGAACTTACTGTATTCTAAGATTGATTTGTATGTACCCATAGGTACCTTTAATGATTTTTCCAAATGATATTCTCAAGATTATCTGGTAAAACAATGCAAGCTGGAATCCCACACGCGGCAGACCAATGTGAGAAGTTGGTCTGGCATATGATGTCCACTATTCTAGTGGGCACCTTGCACCAGTCCAAACGATCCGTTTTGATGATAGGTTTAAGACAACCTTTACAAAAAGCTATCCTAGTGGTAGCTGTGGAGAGCAGCCTTCAGGCTAAGTCTTGAAGGAATGTAAAGCAGCTTGTTTTACCAGTCTATAATCTCTTGAATAATCAAATGAAAGTACAACACACAAGGTATATATCAAATATATATGTATTTATTCTAAACACAACCCCTCTAGTCTCTTTATGAGGCTAGAGGCAAAAGTACAATGCAAGGACTTAAATAGCACACAATAAACTAGCACAGTATACGTTTTGCGCTAGGGGCCTCACAAACCATAAACTAAAAAAGTGGTATAAGAACCACATGAGGGATAGAAGTGAGGCCTAGGGCCTGTAGAACCCCTAGGGCAACCAGGAACCACCCAAGGTAGGGATGCAGGAGACCCATGGGGGACGCATGTAGTGTCTAAACACATCCTCGAATCACCATTGACTTCTATGGAGGAAAAGCAAGTTACAATTTTAAAGATTAAGGACACTTGGGAGTGAACTACGATGGAACCCCTTTAGACTAGGACACTCCTAGAGTGAAGACCCACAGGAGCACCGGAGTTCTCGTGTTACCTCACCCAGGGAAGCCGGGTGTATAGGTGTCTTTTGGTGTCGGGTTTCGTCATTGATTCCAATGGAGAGCTGCGAAGAAGTGCTGCAGGCGACCAGAGGAAAAGTGTCCGGGTGGATCCAAGGGTGTATCGGAGATCTGAAGAACCTGAAAGCAGAGGGGACAGAGTCTGGGTCACTAGCCAGTGACCAGGATCGCGACAGGAAGATGCCAGCCGATGTCGGGTGCTTTAAGGAGAAGTAGGTGAAGCTTGACTCTTCAGCCACGAGGACCAGGAGGCATCAACGATGACCAGAAGCTGGATTTGAGCTGTCCCACAAAGGATGTCGAGTGCTGCAGTGTCAGAATCCAGATTGAACACAACAAGCCTTGGCAATAGCAACCCACACACGATGACAATATTGGCGGCGGGGCAGACCAGCAAGGTCTGAGGGAATCACCCTTTGGAGGGAAGTCAGAGCACATCCGGAGCAACCAGGAAAGCTCAAGAAACAAAGGATTGTCCTTCGTGGGGACCCACTAGCCAATGGACTAGGGATCGCGAAGGAGCCTCGAGCTGCGGTGAAGAAAGGAGACTCACGGAACACTCGTGGAGTTCAGGCCTCTCAGCTTCGGTGCAAAAGGTGCTCGGGGCACGGGTAACAGATAGCCCAATGCACAACTTCGGGAAACTTTGGGAAGTAGGTGCACTTGCAAACTTGCAGGATGTCCAGGAGTTCCGGTCCCACGTCTCTCGTGATAGCTGCAGGTCTCAGCTCTGCTGGGGACTCGTGTTAGCCTCGGTGATGTCTGGAAGTCCATGTCCTGTGTCACAGATTCTTCAGGATCTGGCGGGAGCCTCGAAGATGCTTCTTTGGTGCCTGTTTGAACAGGGAGGTCACTCCTTGACCCCAAGGGAGATTTCTTCCGGCTTCCAGTCGATATGGAATGTCGAAGGTCCAAGATTTCTTCTTCAGAGTTTCGTCCAGGGTAATCTAAAGTCCTATGGACTGGGTTCCTATACTTATACTAAGTTTAGGGAATTCACTAACTCTATGGCCCCACCTATGGGAGGGCCTCAGGAGGGGTGGTTACACCCCTTCCCCATTATCCAGTTTCATGCCTGAGCTGGGGCTGAGTGCCCCAGCAATCGGTTTGAACTGGTAAATGCATGGAGCACCTTGTGTTCCCCAGGCAGTGTCTGAAAAGCATTCACTGAATGCAACCCACCCTGCCCCAATACACTAAAGCCTGACTGGGGAGGTGCTAGCACCTCCCTGGGCAGGAAACCTATTGTCCAGGCCTCCCCTGCCGGAGTTTCGTCAGGCAGCAGGAAGTTAGACTCGTGTCTGTGGCAGCAGCATCCATTTTGTGATGATGAGGTTCTTTAACCCCTTCCATGCTCATGACAAGGTCAGCTCGTCATGAGGCACAGTGGAGCTGTGCTTATGACGAGCTGACCTTGTCATGATCCATGGACTATTTCAATTTCCAGCACAGGAGGGGAAAACCCCTAGCAGCCAAGGTGTTAAAACTATTACCGGGTATACCAGTGTGCACATGTCTTCTCCCTCTAGAAGGGTGGAATTCTACCCCCGCCGCCAGAACTGGCGGGGGGTAGGATTCCAAAGCGTTTGACACCAAACACAACATGTTTTGATAAAGCCAAACCAAAGTTAGCATTTACCGCAAAGTTATAATGCACTGAATTGAATATGGTATGGCTATATCATAGAACAGCTATAAGGAAGGGATTCTGAAAGCTGCAGAGGGGCTCAGCTCATGCTTGGGCACCCTCTCACACAAAGCCAAGCACTCTGCCTTCGGGATTGTCGAGGCCTGCCATAGGAGTAACTTATAGGTTAATAGGTGTCTATATATATATAGGTAGATATAGGTATACTATATCTACGTAATGGGTGATTACACTACCTTACCCAAGCTGCAAGTGCAGACCTGTGGTGCCATTTTGAAAGGCTTCCCTGGGCTGGCATAATACATGCTTCAGCCCCTGGCAGGCCTCTGGGGTACCTATGCCCTTGGTACCTAAGGTACCATATACTAGGGGCTCACAAGGTAACTCAGTAACCAATCTGCTATGTACCTAAAGTACATGTTATCAATTTAGGGGGAGAATAGCTAGGCTGTGGTCCTGATTAGCAGGGCCACAGCCAGAATAAAGTCAAAAAAACAGTGAAACACAGCAAAAAGTGGGGGTAACCATAGGAAGCAGACCCTACTCTCCTACAGCAGCCGTTGGTGCCTTGTGTATTCATTTGCAGTGTTTATGTTCTGGATGTGCATCGGTACAAATGGATGTCGAACTCGCCCATCAGACCAGGTAATTCCAATCGAGCAGTGCCTTCTGTGATCGTTCGCATATCTTGAAAGTCGCATTACAGGTTGTAAAGCTCATCTGCAACATATTATTTTAATATATTTCTATAGCAGGTGGTCTTTTTGGGCATGGTGTGAAGATGGTCATGAAAGAGGCCCATGGAAGAATTCACAGCAAATTTACAATTGAAAAATGGCTAGATTGTAGGTTTACTGTGAATAGAAATATATATGTAGCACTTCTTTAGTCAGCGGCTTCCCATATACTGTGTTTATAACTCACAGGCTGCTCTGGGTGCCGTGTTTATTATTCATTGTGTGTTCTGGGCACCGCGCCCTTTACTTCAGTGGCTGCAAGGGCGATGTGTTTCTTGAATGTGGGCTTATTGGTGATGACATATTATCTCATCAATCCTGAGGCTTTACAAGAGACCAGAAAATGTGCACAGAATATGGAGCAATGCAGTAATCATAGTGCCACACAATTACCCTCCTACCCTGTCAGGTTGCAGAGGCTCCTAAGTGTTGGAAATATCATATGTTTTATAGGCAGTATTGTATCAAAACCAATAAAATTAACCACTACTTCACTTTCTGGGACAGTACCTAAGAACATTAAGTCTCCATAGCTGCAAATAAGTTGTGTGCCTAACTGAGAATTACGTGCCACTAAGAACTGCTTTTAGAAATTGATTGGCACCCGTACTTTTCGGTGGCATCCGCCACTGAATGAGCTTGGTTCAAACTTAAAAAAAAATCCTGCAGGGACAGGGAAAAGGCTAGATCCAGCACCTGGCACCTTCTGATGGTGCTAGCTGTAGTAGCTGCATAGTAATTAATAATAGTTAGGACATGATTGCTTTAACATTTATAAAGAAATGTTGGAGCGTAAGTACAGGACTCTGTAAAAGTGTGGGGCCTGAGGAATAATGTCCACTCTGCCACTCTATTCCGACAGGTGTTAGCCAGGATGAATGAATAGTCCAGCTGCCCTCCTCACTGAGACACACACACTGCTCTGGGGAACACACTTTTTAATGTTGCTGCTGTAAAGTGATTGCTGAGCTATAATGCATTACACAACTATACAATTTCATGTTATAACTTTCCTCGAATTACCTGCAAATATCATTCCTTTTTTGTATTGTAGAGTAAATAAAATGGTTATAGGGACCTCTCTACAAGCCAGCTGATGGAGTTATTAGACCAGGAGGCTTTACAAAATTTCTTTCTTTCATTTATTTATAGACGGAATAAAAAAGAAGACATCAGGAATAGATAATTGTTGACTTTCTCATGCCTTAGGGTGCATATTAAATGCAAATTGTGTGTCTCTGCTTAGCAATGATATGCTCATGAAACAGTTTTTTTTCCTCTGTGATGATGACTTAAATAGTATGTTTCGACCCTGTCAGTCGGGAGAGGGGGCTCTCCCTCCTCCTATTTTATTATTCCAGCTAAATTGAGATTTCTAGCATTGATAAATACATAACCAAAAAACTTCTTTGAAGAATATCACAGCTCGCGAAAGACAGGGGAACTCGGAGTCTGTAATCAAGTCGTGGATGTGTAAAAGAACCAATAATTTGATATTGTGTGTGGGTGGAAATGAGTTTGAGGGTAAAAGAAAGCATACTGTATATCTTTCCATAGAAGACACGACGCTTTCTTTGCATGGATATTCGCAACTGAAGGCCTGCGTTTTATAGGGCGGGCTGACAGTCCCAAACCTGCAGACATACATCAATCAAATTCATGAAAATGCAAAATAAAATAAAAACATACTAGATATTGACGTGTTTTACATGTTCGAGTGACGGCACAGCGTTTCCTTTCTGTGAATATTTACTCCTAGGTGCCTGCGTTGCCTAGGGAGGGCTGCCAGTCTCAGACCAATTTAATAAAATGATGTAATAATTAAAATGACAGAAGGTGAAAGTTAGTTGCCGCAGCTAAGTACTCTGAGAGAAAATACTTAGTAACATCACTGAACTCCTATGAAGGACTGCCTTGGGGGTGTAAAAATGGACTGAGAAGTGCTTTCTCACTGGTGCACCGGTGTCGGCGCTGGGCACAGTGACTCATAGCGGTAAATCCTGCGGAGGCCTCTCTTACTAAGCGCTTTTCTTGCTTTTTGAGAGGTAAATCTTGGACATACACCAGTAGTTTCAATGTCTGGACAAATGTTCGTAGGCGCATGTGTGTACAGGTTTTGCATGTGTTCCCATTGTGATGCATATTTAAATTTAAAACTGCTTTTATTGCAAGGAAAGTTATGAGTTTAATTGGCGTCCCTGACAACTTCGGCAGCTGTTTGTATGCAATTACTGGTGTTTATGTCAATATATTCTGTTTGGTTTTTTTTTTACCTATAATTGTTAAAGATGTTGCAGAATTGTGCCAGCTGGGTAGTAATTGATGACCAATGGCATGACATACATTTTCAGTCCAGAAAAGTTTCATATTTACTAATATTCACACAGGGCAGCGTGTCGCTGTGCGACAACCAGGAGCACTTTGGGGTGCAAAGGGTAAAAAACTGCGCAGCGTCACATTTATAAAGCTTTGATTTGCTGATGTGATGTGTTCATTTGCTTTGACATTCACACTATTATTTATTCACGGCATGATTTGCTGATGTACTTTCAATTGTAATTTTTTTTTTTTAATTGGAGTGTCCTATTCACAAACTGCATCTTGAAGTACATTTAGTCAGTGGCGGCTCCCCGTTATGGCAGAGGAGTGTTGCCCCCTGCCAGCAGATGTAAACGTGAAAAATAAAATGATAATAAAATACTTTTATTATCATTTTATTTTTCTTCTCAGAGCCGAATTTTGGAGGTGGATGTTAGGTTGCTATGTATTAATTATTATATGTGTATTTCTTTAAGTAGCTCGTGGTGCCAGTGTTTTGGAATGACTAGATATGCTGGATTCTGGTTCTATGGTCAGTTACTGTGGAGCCGGACTTCAGCAAGCTGTTTCCCTGGCACTCACCTGTTGTATACCTTCCTTTGGATTTGATACAATAAAGGACTACTTCTTTTACCATATAAGTATTGGATGTTACTCTACAATTGGCGACGAGGGAAACTTAAGGATTGGAAGCAGATTTTACAAGGAGTTTTCAAACGTTATTGCACTTGAGTTCCTACTGGAAGAACAAATTTACTTTTACAGTCGACAACCTTCTGGTAAGCTTCACCTATACCTTGAGCAGTGACCGTTGAATCCTCGGCTGGATCTTTCAAGCGGTAGCGAGATTCGGCACGGGCTGCTTGGTGAAGCATATGTATGACTTTGGGCTTGCGCTTAGACGTCTCTGGGGAATGATGTCAGCGAGCAGGGTCACGCAGCGTGACCTGGCGTAGCGGCCATTTTGGAAGCGCCGGAAATCCAAAATACGAGCATTAAGGTTTTATCGACTTATTAAATAATTCAAAATTTGCAAACATTCGTGACAAGAATTTTCAATTCTATTAAGGACTAGGAGGCGAGGATTATGCTTAGTCTCATTTCTTTATTGAAATGCTCAGCAGCCAAGTAAAAAACCACATTACCCAGAAACACTTGGGTAATAACCATAGAGTCTTGTTAGTATAAATAGGTGTACAGACAATCCCACTTCCTCTTTCTTTGGTGAGGAGAGTCCAGGAAACAGTAAACAATCCAAAAGTCAATGCAACAGCAAAGAACAGTCCATTGAAGGTAACGAAGGGAGACATCCCAAACAGCCGAAGGCAGAAAACCAGGAGACTTCTTTAGAGAAGAAAACAGGCGCTCCTACGAGGAACTGGAGGCGCATCACTTGGGATCAGAACCTGAAAAAGATACAAAGCCATAATAGCCATCCCAAAAAATCATACATAATTCGAAGTAAGGGTGGGAAAAGAAGACAATGCAATATATACTGTTGTAACAAAGTAATGCAAATCAATTGTCAGTAATACAATGTATAATCTATGGGTTGGATAATCCTCGCCTCCTAGTCCTTAATAGAATTGAAAATTCTTGTCACGAATGTTTGCAAATTTTGAATTCTATTGCAGGACAGGAGGCTCCGATTATGCTTGTTCAAAGCTCATCCAACACCACAGACGCAACCGTAGGCACAGGTTTAAAGTAAAAAGTCTTAAACACTGAATCTGTTGACCAATCAGCAGCTTTCATAAGGTCCCCCAATGTGACCCCCAGTGAAAAAGCCTTAGAGGCCATAGCTCCACGAGCAGAATGAGCCCCAAAAACAGAAACATCAATCCCTGCCTCTCCCATAAGCCACCGTACCCAGCGAGCCAACGTAGCTGTAGTAACGGGGCGGAAAGGCTTCAGCAATGCAATTAACAGTTGACCCTGCAGATCAGAACGAATAAGAGAAGTACTCACCTCATAAGCTTTTAGGCATTGGACCACACAAAGGTTGGGACGCGCCGGAAAAGAAGGGTAAGAGATAATCTCAGTATCAGTTTTGGTGCGCCGGGAAAGGCGAAATGTAACCCCTTCAGGAGTAAAACTCCGACCAGCAAGATCCAATGCGTGAACGTCAGAAATCCGTTTGCAAGAAAGCAAACATAACAACATGGTAAGCTTGGCCGAAAGTTGTTTGCGTGAAAGCAAGGAATTAACTGGCCAGGCCTCTAAAAATCGCAAAACAACCGAAACGTCCCATAAGGCCACATATTTGGGACGCGGAGGGACAGCCATACGAACGCCCTTAAGGACCTTGGACACTAAAGGATGTTCTCCTACAGGCTTACCGTCAATCGGAACATGACCTGCCGAAATAGCAGAGCGGAAATTATTGATAGTACGGTACGCCAGACCAGAAGCCGAATACAGTGAGGCCAGAAAATTGACAATTAAAGAAACATCTGCTGATGTTGGATCAGCTTGCCGTTGAGCACACCAGTCACTCCAACGGTTCCAGGAACCTCTGTAACGCTTGTGGGTATTTGGTGCCCAGGCGTTGCTGAGGAGTCTGGTAGCGTCCGAAGAAAGGCCTGACACAGCCCACCGTTCCCCGAAATTCACCACGCCAGGAGAAGGAGAGAGCCTGACTGAACTAGGGGATGCGGATTCTGAAGCGGATCTAACAGGAGATTCCGCTTCTGAGGCAGAAGAAATGGCAATGCGCAAGTCATTTCCAATAGAACAGGGAACCAAGGCTGAGCCCGCCACAGAGGAGTGATCAGAATCAGCTCCGCCTGAAAACGTTTCACATATGCCAGAACCCTGGGGATCATCATAAACGGGGGAAACGCATAACACAGGGAGGTCGGCCACGGTTGAAGGAATGCATCCGTCGCCAGAGCCTCCGGGTCCGGTCTCCAGCTGAAGAACCGAGGAAGTTGTGCATTGAGCCGGGACGCAAAGAGGTCGATCTGACAAGGGCCCCAGGTCCGTAGAAGTTGTCGAAATACCCGCGGATGGAGTCTCCAGTCGCTGAAGTCCCTCAGGCACCTGGAATTCCAATCCGCCACCACATTGCGACAACCCGGAAGGTATTCCGCAATAACTGTGATCCTGTTGTGCAGACAGTAATGCCAAAACTCCTTGGCTATTTCCGCCAACAACCTCGAACAAGTCCCTCCGAGCTTGTTGATATAACGGACTGCTGATACATTGTCCATTCGGAGAAGTATACAGCAGCGGGACTGAAGAGGAGACAGACATTTGATCGCGAACGATCCCGCCAGCAACTCCAGACAATTGATGTGGAGACAGCGTTCCTGGGGGGACCAACGCCCCCCTGTCGTGACCGGACCGCAGAGGGCTCCCCAGCCCCATTGACTGGCATCCGACTCGATCACAATCTCCGGAGAGGATCCGAAGAGGGCCCTGCCGTTCCAGGCCTCCATGTGATTCAACCACCACGTCATCTCCGACTTCGCCTCCTCCGACAGAGGGATGCGATCTGAATAGCGAAGGCCTCTCTGAAGATGCTGGATCTTCAAACGCTGCAACGCACGGTAATGCAGTGGGGCCGGAAATATCGCCTGTAGAGAAGACGCTAAAAGCCCTACAACTCGAGCTAATGATCTCAACGACACCGTCGGACTCGAGACAACAGACTTCAATTCCCGTTTGATGTAACAAACTTTCTGACGAGGTAGCAGAAGTTGACAAGAAAGGGAATTGATTTGAAACCCCAAGAAATCTATTACCTGTGTAGGTTGAAGTACAGACTTGGGAACATTCACCAAAAACCCCAGAGACTGGAGCAGGTCTACAGTCCACGTCAGGTGAGACATAAGCTTTATCGGACAATCCGCTAACAGGAGGATGTCGTCCAAATAAATGATCAAGCGAACTCCTCGACTGCGGAGAGATTCCACGACCGGACGTAACAGTTTCGTGAAGCACCATGGTGCTGACGAAAGGCCGAATGGAAGAACCTGATATTGATACCACATCCCCAGCCACTGGAATTGAAGAAAACGGCAATGGGGTGGAAAAATCGGAACCGAGAGGTATGCATCCTTGAGGTCTAGACGGACCATCCAGTCCCGTTCCCTCAGGAGATCCCTCAACAGATGGATCCCCTCCATCTTGAAGTGGCGGTAAACCACTCCCGCATTGAAGTCCTTCAGGTTGAGGACCAACCTCGATCCCCCTCCCTTCTTCTCCACAAGGAAGATTGAGCTGACAAAGCCCTGAGGGTGGCGCACCGTCGGCACAATCGCCCCTTTGGCTTCCAGAGACCTGAGTTCCTCTGTGATGAACTCTCGACTTTGGTTTGAGAAATGGAGAGGAAAAGGAAGACGGGACTGACGTACAGGATGATAAAATTCCAGTTTGAAGCCCTGAACTGTCTCCAGCACCCATGCATCGCTGGAGATTGATCGCCAGTTCTCTAGGAAAAGGCGAATCCTGCACCCCAGAACAACACTGCATGCAGGAAGAATGCTCACCTGAAGTGGCGGAATCGTGGTAGCCGCCGGCGGATCCACCAGAACGTCCCTTTTTGAACTGGCCACGTCCTTTTCTTGAGGGGTAGAAGTTTGAACGAGGGGTATAACCCGAGTCCTGCTGACTGCCTCTCTGGGACTGGTACCCCTTCTGGGAGGACTGTTGCTGACCACGGCCGGAGGAACGTCCTCTACTTCTTCCGGCCCTGTTGAAAACCGGACGAAAGGTCCGGCGGAGAGACGCTTGAGCCTTATCCAGGCCGCTGAATGTATTTACAAAGTTGGTCAGCTCCTTCAAAAATGGTTGCCCAAAAAGAAGACCCTGAGCCGCAGGACCCGACTCAGAAGTAGCTAATTCTTGCAACTTAGGATCCAGCTTCAGCAAAATGGACCTGCGCCTCTCAGCAGAGAGCGCACAGTTGGCATTACCCAACTGGCAAATGGCGCGTTGAGCCCAATTAATCAGCTCATCCGGATCCACCATCCGGTTAGTACTTTTAGCCAGGAAACCAAGGTCCAACATTTTGGTGAGGGGACCCAGGAGATCTAACACCTTGTCCTGGCAAGCCCGCCAGGACCTATCTAGACCCTTTTTGGGGTCTTTCGCAAACTTGCGGAGGTACGTTGTCATAGTTGGATCAATCTCAGGAGTCTCCGCCAGATGATCAGCCAAGTCTGGTCGCGGGCACTCAGATCGGAGACGGGCACGTACCTCCTTTTCAAAGGGTTGGCGTATGTGCTGCTGGACGTACTCCGTCACAGCCTGGGAAGGAAGCCAAGCAGTGGACTGAGGATGGATAATGTCCTCCGGCTCAAAAGTCAGGACTGGCGGATGCGAAGACGCATCAACAAAATGCTCCTTGCATCTTTTTTTCTTGGGAGGGGGAGGAGCGGGATCCGAGGAAGACGATGACTGCAGGTCATCGCTCTCACCTTCTTCAACAACAACGTCTGACTTGGCAGAGGATAAGGATAGCGCCAATTTTTTGAAGACAGAAGAATGTGGGTTGGCAGGAGAAGACAACGACTTCTTAGCCGCAGGGACCCAACCCTGCTGTTCAGCATATTTAGTCAAGTGCCTTTTAAGAGGCGTGATAGCACGCACTAGTGCTCTATTCATTGAGTGTTGGACTCCCCGGTCCAAAGCTTCCACCAAATGTTGCTCCATGGAGTCCGGAGCCTCCTCATCGTACTCTTCCTCATCCTCATAAAAATATTCACTCATGATTCACAATAGATGTGAAAAATATATGCCCACAAATGAGGAATGCAAAGTATAAACAAGCCAAAGGCTCAATTAAGGGGGGTGAAAAAACCCTCACAGCAAGCCAAAGCTGTAGCGACTACAGGTGAAAATATGTAGAGAGTGGAGGGAAGGCTTACTGTCACCAAAACACCACCCTAGGCAAAGCCAATGCAACATTTTACAACCTGCGTCCTATTTTAGACACCGGCGTCGACAGGGTCAATCCTGGAGGCTCGTGGGCGTGTACGCCGCAGGGGACGACCTTCTGAGAAGCTCCGGTGCGGAAACAACACGGAGCGCCGGAAATACCAAAACGCGCATGCGCGTTAAACCGGCCGCCTGAACAGGAAGGAGAGCAGCTCGCGCGAACAGCGTGAGGCAGCCCTGACCCCAATAAACCACTCCACAATAAATGAAAGAACCCAGGCACAAAGCGCCCGACTTCAGGGTGGAGATGCCTCGCACCCAACCGCGCCGCCACCGAAACGCAACGCGAACGGAATGGCGAAGACAAGCGCAAGCAGCGCGATACGCGCGGAAAACAAAGCGGCAGATATGATAAACAGACGCCGCTTAAGCAATACAAAGTGCAAGGCAAATAACAACAATAAGGTAAGAAGCACTTAACTGGCTGCGGAGCAGCAAAAAAAGAGGAAGTGGGATTGTCTGTACACCTATTTATACTAACAAGACTCTATGGTTATTACCCAAGTGTTTCTGGGTAATGTGGTTTTTTACTTGGCTGCTGAGCATTTCAATAAAGAAATGAGACTAAGCATAATCGGAGCCTCCTGTCCCGCAATAGAATTATACATTGTTTTATTGATCTCTTGCCAGTGATTAAAAAGGAATTCACCAGAACTTCTATAACAGCGTGTAGCAACAGGTGAGGAAGTCGGGGAATAATAGTTGTTTTAATTTATGGAATTTTATACAGTCATTTGGGAACTGTTAGTGAAAAGAAAGAACCGATTTATATAATATTTTGTGCATGGAAGAAGGTGACTGCTCGGTCAATAAAGATAAGGAGATGGCACAACATAATTTTACAATTAGCGCTCCTGAGCCATTTTGGGCATCTGGTTCACAACCCACCATTAAATGGGTTGAATGGAAGGAATATTTTATTAATTATATTGAGGCTATTGATGAGGCAAAGAAGATGAAGGGTGATCAAAAGAAGAGAATCTTACTGCATTCGTTAGGACCTGTTGGATTAAAGACACATTCGATGATGAGTAAACAGCTGGACCAAGATTTGGATGTGTTTGAAAACACTATTAAGGATATGGACAAATACTTTGCACCAAAAGTGTGTATTGGAGTCATTAGGGACAGATTTTTCCAGAGGAAGCAGACAAAGGAAGAGTGGATGGATGATTTAAAGAAGCTTGCAATCGACTGTAAATTTGGTGTATTACATGATGACTTAATTCGTGATCAGTTGGTCATGCATAATAACAATTCGACTTTACAGGACCGGCTATGGGTTAATGGGGATGCGCCATTGGATGATGTGATTGCTATAATGAGAAAATCAGAGATGTCCAGAAGGTGTGCGACGATTGTTAAGGAGAGTGATAAGGATCTAACCAAGACATCAGGGGCGATTTGTAAAATTCAAGCGCCATCTAAGAATTTTCATCAGCAGTGGCAGGAAAAAGGAACAATGCAGCCTACAAAGTTCCAGAATAAGGATAGAAGAATAGATGAAAGGAGATGCTATCGTTGTGACAGTAAAAAGCATTTAGCGCTTAGTAGATATTGCCCTGCGTTAAAGAAGAAATGTGGGATTTGCGGTTTCATGGGACATTTTAGTAAAATGTGTAAGAGGCGTACCAATGTAAAATGTATTTGGGATGCGGATGGTGGTGAATTGGAAGAGGATGCTGAATATGATGAATGTATCAAGAATGTGAGAGGGAATTATGTCATTAACATCACGGAGAGTTCCTTAGAGGGTAAACCTGTGTGTGAGATTTCCTTGGGAGGTGTAAAGATCAATGTGTATGCAGACTCGGGTTCTTCCTACACTATTGTGAATGAAGACGTTTGGAAGGAGAAATTTGTTAGGAGAATTGGGGACCAACTGTGTGTATCAGATATTTCTCCAGTTAGTTATACTGGACAAAGTATTGTAATGCTTGGGTTTAGATGGCTTGTCTTTTTATTCAAGGGTAGATCTACTAGAGGTAAATTGTATGTGTCAAAAGTGGGACCATCTGTGCTTGGGTGGTTTGATCAAAAGATCCTGAATATAATATTGGACCCAAATAGCATTGAAAAGGTGTTGATTTTGGATGAATGCAGCAAACTTAGTGATGCAATGTGTGAAAGATTTCTTAAAGTGTTTGGAGGGGAACTTGGTGCATTAAAAGGTTTCGAACACAGGATTGTATTGAAAGCAAATGCAGAACCTAAGGTTCACAAAGCCAGACCCATTCCTATGTTAATCAGGGATGAGGTCAAGAAAGAGTTACAGGGGTTATTAGCTAAAGGAGTAATTGAGGAGGTGGAAACATCCGAATGGATTTCCCCCATTTTCGTTGCTCGGAAACCCAATGGGAAAATTCGTTTATTCATTGATTTGAGGCACCTGAACAATAACATCGTAATTGAGAGATTTCCCCTCCCTAAGATCAACAAGATGGTATCTTCATTGAGAGGTGAAAGGGTAGAGAGGCCTTCAAGGGATATAATTCAGGAAAGAAATCAGTTGTTCAATATACTTTTAGGATAAAGTTAATTAACCTAATGTATGAATCATATAGTTAAATACACAAAATCAATGTATAAAACACATAAAAACATGTAAACATATAAACAACAAAACACAAAGGTGTATCAAAAAAGAATTTTATCAAAAAGTTCATTGAGTCAGCAATAAATCAAAGAAGCAGGTAAGGAGATGCTGGTATGAATAGCCTGATAGCAAATGATCAATAATACAGCAAAACCTAGAAAAAACATCTATCTCAGAAAACAAAGTGAATCAAACACTGTAGAGATAAGATGAAGGTCGACGTTTCGGTCTCTCTACAACAAAATTATCGAGACCATCCTCAGGACTGTTGTCATTAAAACACTGCTGTGAGCTGTGCTGTAATCCAAATGGAATGAGATACCACAATGTTGGTCTCAAGGCGAAGTTTAGCGTTGGAAACCGGGCGGGTGCCTATGAAATGAACACAACCGTCCCACAGGTGAAAGCGCCAAGAATACACTGGTCGATCGATTCTGGATGGCAAATGGCTCAAAATGAAGGACGCTTAAAAATCTCTGTGATATGGAACTTGGGGACCAAAGATCCTTTTAACATACAATATCTGTATCCATGGACATGGAATCTTATGAGCTGATGCAGTTATCCAAATTGTGGCCACTGGGCGCTTGACAACTTCGTTTCTATGATTGCTGAGATACGGAGCCGGGTCAAAGTTAATTTGACTGGAAACACGGGGGCTCCGTATCTCAGCAATCATAGAAACGAAGTTGTCAAGCGCCCAGTGGCCACAATTTGGATAACTGCATCAGCTCATAAGATTCCATGTCCATGGATACAGATATTGTATGTTAAAAGGATCTTTGGTCCCCAAGTTCCATATCACAGAGATTTTTAAGCGTCCTTCATTTTGAGCCATTTGCCATCCAGAATCGATCGACCAGTGTATTCTTGGCGCTTTCACCTGTGGGACGGTTGTGTTCATTTCATAGGCACCCGCCCGGTTTCCAACGCTAAACTTCGCCTTGAGACCAACATTGTGGTATCTCATTCCATTTGGATTACAGCACAGCTCACAGCAGTGTTTTAATGACAACAGTCCTGAGGATGGTCTCGATAATTTTGTTGTAGAGAGACCGAAACAGTCGACCTTCATCTTATCTCTACAGTGTTTGATTCACTTTGTTTTCTGAGATAGATGTTTTTTCTAGGTTTTGCTGTATTATTGATCATTTGCTATCAGGCTATTCATACCAGCATCTCCTTACCTGCTTCTTTGATTTATTGCTGACTCAATGAACTTTTTGATAAAATTCTTTTTTGATACACCTTTGTGTTTTGTTGTTTATATGTTTACATGTTTTTATGTGTTTTATAAATTGATTTAGTGTATTTAACTATATGATTCATACATTAGGTTAATTAACTTTATCCTAAAAGTATATTGAACAACTGATTTCTTTCCTGAATTATATCCCTTGAAGGCCTCTCTACCCTTTCATTTAACTACCCAAGCCCTCAAGGGTTTAACTGGGTTGCTCACTCTCTTTGAATCCATCTTCATTGAGAGGTGCCACATGGTTTTCAACTATTGACCTCGGCTGCATACCATCAGGTGGAGCTAGAATTAGAATCCAGGAAACTGACGGCATTTATTACGCCGTTTGGTTGTTATCAATTTAGGCGCATGCCTTTGGACTGGCGTCAGCTGCGGCTTTATTCCAATGTCTCATGCATAGAATATTCGGAGACATGGAGATGGTATCATTTTTTCAGGACGACATCTTAGTGGCTGCAGCAAGTAAGAATGAACACGATTTGAGATTAGGTCGGGTTTTGGATACATTACAGTCAGCTGGATTAACGGTAGAGTTGTCCAAGTGTAAGTTTGGTCAGAGAAGTGTGTATTATTTAGGCCACATTATTAGTGAAGAGGGGGTTCTTCCTAAACCGTCACTAGTTGAAAACATTGTACAGTTATCTACGCCTACAAACAAAGAAGAAGTAAGAGCGTTTGGCAGAGTACTGCGCTAAGTTTGTCAAGAACTTTGCATCTAAGGTGTACAATATCTGTGGTCTACTCAGGAAAAATGCTAAATTTGAGTGGACTAAAGCGTGTGAGTTGGAGTTTGTAATGGTCAAGACGGATCTACAGAAAGTGAATGCTTTGGCTAGTTTTGATCCAAATAGAGATTGTTTCTTGACTACAGATGCTAGCGATAAAGGTTTGGGGGCGGTGTTATCCCAGAAAGATGTGGAAGGAAAAGAAAGGATAATTTTGTTTGCATCGAGACCACTTTCTCCTGCAGGAGGAAGATATCCGATTATAGAGAGAGAGGCTTTGGCGTGTGCATGGGCTCTGGAACATTTTCGGGCTTTTGTGTGGGGCAAACCGGTCACCGTTCGCAGTGATCATCAGCCTTTAGTTCGCATTTTTTCGTGTGATGGTATTTCTGGAGCTTAGGCTAGACTGGCTAGATTGTCAATGCGCACGAAGGAATATATTTATAAGATGGTTTTTTACCAGGAAGGGAAAACCTCATAGCAGATTGTCTATCAAGATTACCGTCTCCTCTTGAAGAGTGCGTAGATGATCCGTGGGGAAATTTTAGTGTAGCATTAGTACATGATTCTGGTGCACCTGCCATTAGTAAGATTCAGTGGATGGAAGAGCAGGAGAAGGACATGGTTTTGAAGGATGTTATGACACATATTTGTAAAGGTTGGCCTAGAAAGAATTTCCTTAAGCAGGAGTTAAATGCTTTTTGGAAGTTCGCATGGAGCTGTCTTTGGAGAGGGATGTGCTTTTGAGAGGCGATAAAATTGTTCCGCCATTTTCGTTGAGAAAGAAGATTCTTCAATTGTGTCACGAAGGGCATTTTGGAATTGTAAGGAACAAATTGATAGTTAAAGGAATATTTTGGTGGCCAGGGATTGATAAGGAGGTGGAGAGTTTTGTGAGAGGTTGTGAGGTATGTAACTCTGCGGATAAAACACTTAGAACATTGAAACCTGCAATGAGTAGTGGAGAAGTGTGGCTCAATGGTTAGAAGAGGCAGACCATGAAGCAGAGGTCAGACCCGGGACCAGGGTTCAATTCCCGACGCGGCAGGGTCTTGAGCCCAAAATGTCCACGGACTCGATAATTCTCGCTTCGGTGCCTGCTCGAATCATGGGTTCACACTCTGCAACTCTGGGCAATAGCTTGCTTTATCTCCACTATGGCCCCCCGCAGCGGGATGCCTGGCTTTCACCTTGGGGGTGCCCAGTACGGGTTATCTCACAGGGAAAAACCAGGACGGGTTCCCAAAGCAAGCGCTTAGAGACTGTTGGTGATAATGCGCTATATAAATATAAATTACAATTACAAATAAATATAAATTACAATTAATTCCTGATCTTCCTTGGGATACTGTTGCGGTTGATATTGTTGGACCCATTGGTGAGTTGAAGGAGTTTGGGCTGGTTGCTATTGACCTTTTCAGTAAATGGCCCATTGTTAGATTTGTCAATAAGATTGACACGGAAACTGTTCTCAAGTTCCTTGACAAAAGTTTTGTTATAGAGGGGTTGCCTGTCTGCATTTTGACTGACAATGGAGTGCAGTTCATGTCTAAATTGGCTAAGTAGTATTTTGAGAAATGCTGTGTCAAACACAGAACTACAGCCTTATATAACCAAAGTGGCAATGGCACAGTGGAAAGATTTAATAGAGTTATTAAGGGTATCATCCAGGCAGCGGTTAATAAGAAGTTGGATTGGAAGGTTCAGGTACAGAAAGCTGTGTGGTCGTATAGGATAACATCTCAGAACAGTACGGGCGTATCTCCATTTATCATGATGAGAGGTAGGTCACCTAGGTGCAAATTTAACCCTGGTTGGTTGTTAAAGGGAAAAGTCATGCAATGGTCTCCTGTGGATGTGAAGACTGATTTGGTTTGTGCTCATGAAAAAAGTAAAGTGTTTTTTGACAAACATCAAGGCACCAAAGATATTGACGTTAAGATTGGTGAGTGGGTACGGGTTAAGAGACCTTTTAAAGTACCTAAAGGTGAAAGCCGCTACGACCCACCTAGACGAGTTATTGTAGTTTTGAGGAACTCAAATCAAATCAAATCAAACCCAACTTTATTTGGTTTTTCATATTTGTAGAAATACCATAAAAGAACATAAAATACATTATTTATACAATTTCTTTTATTTTTTTTAAATCGGTTAAAATCTGTTTGTCATTTTACTATACAATTAAAAACATCATTTACATATAATTCGCAATTCATACATAAATTACCAGAACATAATATGCCATTTCAGTATTAATTTTTTATCTACGTGTGTTCTTGGTATACTATCTCTTCCAGTTCGGATCAATCAGCACCCTAGGATTTGAAGTAGATATTTGTTTTTATTTTGGCGAATACAAAATTTAAGAAAACGCACTATCGTTTTTGCTACACTTTCATATTCAAGATAATGAAGCGCCAGATAAGCTGGACGACATTGGCGCATCCCCGAAATTCTCAGTAAAGGCACTATCCATCGTCTACGTGGTATACTATAAAACTTACAAAAAAGGATTACATGCATGGTGGATTGTGCCGAAACAGAATCACAGGGGCAGGGCGACGAGTTTGATGACCAGTCATTTTAAGAGGGGAAAGATACAATTTGATGAAACGTATTGAATCTGAAACGGGTAAACAACGATTTTTCATACTGATTTAATCTATATAACAGGTATGGTTCAATAGAAAAAACTGTCTGAACTAAAAGACCCTGCTGGACTGAAGGTTTCCCTATCTCTTTTAGCAAACGCAGCTGCCCCAGATGTGACAGACAGGTTTTCTTCAAGTCTGACTTTGAGATTTCTGCTATTGTTGACGGTTCAGAGAAGAATTTTTCGTGGCCTAGATCTTTCAGAAAAGCTTTAACATATCCCAACCATTTTATCTTCCCCGTGTTATCAAGTTTCATAATGTCCTGTACAATTGATCTTGTTAGATGGCATTGCTCCGTTACCCAAATGCGTCGCCATAACATAACTGGTTGAGTTTTTATAGTGTCAGATATATAATCTAACCCCAGCTCAAGATGGCACCCGTATGTGGTGAAGCTCTTCGGGACTGCAAGTAAATATCTTAGGAAGGAATTTTCAATTTTCTGCAGTTCGTCTGTGTTTACAGTTCGCCAAGCCCCTGTACCATATATGGCAGTGCTAACACATTTCGCGTTATAGATCTTCAGCAATTCCGCTGGTGGTCTCTTACCCAATTTTTGTGCAAATGATTTTAGTGCTGTAGTTGCCCTTAAAAATGCCAGTTTTCTTGCATTAATTGCTTCTCTCCACTTAAATTTTTCATCAATTACAATCCCCAGATATGAATAGGTTGTAGTTCTGTCTAATGCCACACAATTCACATAAATATTCCTAACTTTTCCAGGTTTTTTCCCAGCATGCATTAAATATGTTTTTTAACATTTATTTTAAGATTCAGGCTTGCCATAAAGGCGCAATATTTATCCAAGACTCGTTGTAGCTCGACTGGAGTTCTGGCGAGAATAACTGCGTCGTCGGCATATAACAAAGCTGGTATCTGCCGACGACCAATTGCAGGAAGGTCTTTACTGCCCTCGAGCATATAGCAGCCTCGAGCCCATTCGTGCACAGGCTAAATAAGAAGGGGGCCAGCACACACCCCTGTCTGACCCCCTTTTCCACTTTAAAACTGTCCATTAATTGCCCCTTGATCCCGAATCTCACTCTTCCAGTTGCTCCTGTATATAGTTCACGTAGGAAGGCCACAACTGGGAGGTCTACTTCCATTTGGAGGATGATTTTCCACAGCTTTGAGTGTATGACACAGTCAAATGCTGCGGTTAAATCCACATACACCATATATAATGGGGTCCCTTGGCCTATACATATTTTCCTGCCAGCAAGGTCAAATTCAATGCCTGGTCCACTGTACCTAACCACTCCCTGAACCCATATTGTATCACCGAGATGATGTTCTGGTTGTTTGTCCACTCCTGGAGACGGTCGAGAAGAATGCGTCCAGCCATCTTCCCGAGCGAATCTAGGAGTGAGATGGGTCGATAACAGGATGGACTGTTTCGGTCCCCTTTTTAAAATATAGGGACCAGTATCGATGTTGACCATGATTCCATTAAACCCTCCTCTTTAGGGGCATTTAGGACATTTGCCAGTATTGGGGACCACAGATCTAGATTATATTTGAAGAGGTCCACTGGGACCCCATCTGGTCCCGGTGCTTTACCTGATTTCGAGTCTTTTATTGCTTTTACTACCTCTTCATGCGAGAATTGTAAAGCTATGGGGTAGTTGACCTGGAGCAGGGGATCTACAAGTTCAATTCCCTGCACATTCTCATTACTAAAGACTTGGGAAAAATGATTCACCATTCCCTGGCATCAATTGAGACGTCTAGGGAGGTGAATCTGCCCTTTCTGACAAAAAAGGGGATCTAACTATTTGCCAGAAGGCTGCACTATCCTTTAATTTGGTACTTTTGCACAGTTGATTCCATAGGTCAGCTTTAATTCCTTCTTCCTTGTTTTTAAGGCTGATGTATATGCTTTTCTTAATCTGACAACCTCCCATCTGTCTCTCTTCTCTCTAGTCAGTGCCTCATTTAACTGTGAGTAAGCTTTAGTGCATGCTGGACTAAACCAGCCCTTTTTTTCTGTCTATTTTGTTTCTGTGTTCTAGTAAGTTCTTTCCTTATATTTTCTGAAATAATATCCTAACTAGCCAGAACCTGCTTTGAAGATGTCAGAGAATCGAGACATTTTACTATAGCTTGTTGGCTTTGTCTATTTTTATAGTAGTTAGTCCCTGGTCAATTTTTCCCCATTTTAATGTGAAGCCATTTAAGCGGTCTATTTCTAACTCCTGCTGGTCTAATAAATTCATGTTTTCTTGGTCATCAAAAAGTTTTGGTTCAGATAAAGCAATAGTAATGGGGAAGCTGTCACTAAGTGGATTTTGTATCACTTCAAAGGTTTCAATGTTTGACGCTTTACATATAGACACCAAGACATAGTCTATCAAGCTTTCTTGGCCCCTGCCATTAAATGTTGGGACAAATGTGACTGGCAAAATCTTTAACTCGTTTGCAAAGCCCAACTCTAACTCCATCATGATCTCATTCATTTTGTCACCTTCTGTTGTGTGTAAAAAATGTGTTATATTATTTTCATCATCGTCGTTGATCCCACAGTTATTAGTGTTGTTATTTCTGCATAAGTGCAGATTGAAGTCTCCACCCCAAATTAATGTGAGTGATTTCTTTATGTACTTTGTCCGGAGGTCTTGCAAAAAAAGGGAAATCTCGCTTATTAGGTTAGTTAAATCATTTGAGTTCAGGTTGTTATAGAAGTTTACTATTACGTAGACCACTTGTCTACTTCTTTATAATATTATTAGTTGGTAATTCTCTTCTAACTTCAGGAGGGAGATAGCCTCACATTGCAGAGTATTTGCGATGTACGTAATTAGACCACCCTTACTTCTACCGGAGGTTGATCTCTTCGCTTCGGAGAAGTATGTCTTATATCCAGGTATATGTATTGGCTCACTAGCCCAGGTTTCCTGGAAGCAGACTATATTGCTCAGGTTTAATTGGTTTAACAAGTTATTATTGGTGTGTTTTGCAAATAAGCCTGCTATGTTCCAAAATGTGAGATGTAGCTTGGAGTCAGTTGGTTTGGAATGAAATAGGGTCGTTTGAGCCAGTAAATTGTCCAATGGGATAGATTTAATGGGGACTATTGGTGATTTATCGATTTCGACTAGGGGGTATTGACCCGAAGTAGTTATGGTGTGGGTTCCAAGAGTAGATACCGTGAATACATTCCCTATTGCTAGGTTTTTTCTTTTAATGTTTCTCCTATATTTATTGTGCACATGTTATCCCCTGCCCTCTGGTCATAGTTCAGTCAATCATTATAATCTAACCCAGATAATGCATTAAATCTATTGTAAGTGGGGATATTATAGAAATTGCATAGTTCCACATGAGATTGCCGCCAATGGTCATCTCTATGATCGTACTGGGGCATTGTGGGAGGGTAAGGATGGTGTGTCGGATATGGTTGAATTGGGGCATGGTGCCACTGGGCTGGGCCATTCAGGTGATTAGATTGTTGATTCTGGTGAAGAAATGAGGACTTAATTTTAGTAAAAGAGTGTGGGTCGTGGGAGGGCGCAGCGGGGTTATTCGCCATGTTCAACTTTGGGGAGATCAGATGTCTATAAAAATAACCCAGTGGAGAAGGGTGGTGTTAAATTCCCATGTAGAGGGTGGGGGTGCACTGGCCAAAGTTTTTTCGGCCCATTGGGGGTTCTTAAAATTTACAGTTATGCAATCCCCCTCGAACTTTTTCCTCAGTGGGCCTACCCATCCCACTCTCTGGGTATGAATAATCTCCCTTGCCCCTTCCATTGGGAAATTGCAATTAGCAATTAACCAATGTAGGGTCTTGTTCTTAAGGGATGTAGGGGTTTCATCCTGGTTGTTCCTAAATTTCGGAACATTGACCAGGACCAACACTAAGCATGGGTGAATTTTGCAAATCTGGCGTTCGCGAATTTGCGTATTTGCGAACTCGCAATCCGCAAAATCCACGAATTCTCGCGAATTTGCTGATTTTTTCTTTTTTTGTGTGTTCGCAAGGGTTTCTGCCAGTTCGCGAGGGTTTTGTACCAGTTCGCAATTGTGAACTTACTTGTCGGCTCGCAACGGTCGCGACTATGTTGTTTCTACGTCTGGTTCATCATCACAGGTTCCCAGCACCCTCTGTTTCACCATTGCCACCCTCTGATTCACCCATGCCACCCTCTGGTACATCAATGCCACCCTCTGGTTCATCATCACTGTAGATTATGGGGGGGAAAGCAAGCACACCTGCCCTGCTTCAACTGACATGAATTAATTTGGGGTTGATTTATTAATGTGTCACTGTTTTAAAATTCCAGTCTGGCACCTGCTTCCTTATCTGTAATTTGCTTTCTGTTGCAGTGCAATTTTTTTTCCAGGACCTTTGTGGCCTACTTGTAGCTATTCTATGAGCCTTCTGTGAGGGTCAGAGCAGGGTCATAGAATTGTTGCAACTTGCAACTGAACTCTGGAGGGGCCCCAGTCAGGAAGCACTACAGGGAATGGTTACTATTACTAATGATGAGTTTGAACTTTTGCACCTGCTGAGTGCTTTCAGTTTAGCAAAACTCGTTTTTCTGCAGAACAGCAACTGTAATGCCCCAAACAAACATAGGCAACTGAACTCTGGAGGGGCCCCTCAGGAAGTACTACAGGGAATGGTTACTAATGATGAGTGAACTTTTGCACCTGCTGAGTGCTTTCAGTTTTGCAAAACTCGTTTTTCTGCAGAACAGCAACTGTAATGCCCCAAACAAACTTACTTGTGAAAGTTGATTTCTAATCCAAAAGTGATCCAAAGAAAGTCAAAAGGCCTCAAATCCAAAAAAGTGCAGGCAAATGTCAACCTGAGGAGTTATTCTGATAAAAATCATCATTTTCAGAAGGTCTATGCTGCTTGCTAGTGGATTTCTTGTGCAGAATTGCAAATTTTGTAATTTCGCGAGTGCGAGATTGTTGCTGCCCACCGCACCTACATGTTCGCAATTGCGAACTCTCGCGATGCGTCGCCAAACTCCCGCGGGATCCCGCAGCAAGATCAAACCCTCCCACTTTCCCCACGAAATGACAATGATGGCAAATGTATTCCCTAAAGGGGGACTATTGCAAAAGAAAAAAGTAACAGAAAGTGGGCAATTGGGACAAACACTGTACCAATCTAGGCGCAGTATAAAGCTCAAATACAATGCAATATATAATATGGTTATAGTCACTTAAGTGGATTAACAACAGTAACTGCGACTCTGTGAAATGGGAAGATACAGGAAGCAGAATGCTGTGCGGTGTTAATCACAAGTCCACCTGATTTCCCTCATATAATAGGCCAAGTATGTAGATGTCCAACAGATAGTCCAAAATAGGAAGTGGAGTGCGGTAATGATGTACCTTGAAAATGACGTGGGTGGCAATGTTAGGGGGATACACCCGGCCCGGCCTCCTCGACCTCTGAGGGCCTCAGAGGGCCCGCCCTTGTCCCGGGCTTCTACCGGTGCGTCCCGCTCGCGTCCCGCTGAGCGTGGAGCAGGGCCAAATAAATAGGGAGTATGGCGGTCCGGGGGCGGGGCTCACAGGGTGCGCAGGCCAGGTGACCACGGCCGTGCAGGGGCTCCTGGGAGAGTGAGTCCCTGCAGCGTGATGTTCCTCCACCTGTGGCAATACAATTAGCCCAGCCGCCTCACCAGAAACGCCACCTCACAGCAAGATGAAGCAAAATGAAGCGGCACCCGCGAAGGGGGTGCGGTGATGTGTGGGGGCGGAAACAGAGCCCACAGGTCCACGGGTCCAGGGAGCCAAAGAAGGTGCTGACAAAGTCCTCAGGCGTTTTTTAGTCAGCGCACCAGCAACACCAGGTAGAAAAGGAAGAATCCCAATGACAGGAAGCAGTGCGGGACCTTTGAACAATTTGCCGGTCTGGGGGCGGGGCTCACAGGGTGCGCAGGCCCGGTGACCACGGCCGTGCAGGGGCTCGTGGGAGAGTGAGTCCCTGCAGCGCGATGTTCCTCCACCTGTGGCAATACAATTAGCCCAGCCGCCTCACCAGAAACGCCACCTCCCAGCAAGATGTAGCAAAATGAAGCGGCACCCGCGAAGCGGGTGCGGCGATGAGTGGGGGCGGACACCGAGCCCACAGGTCCACGGGTCCAGGGAGCCAAAGAAGGTGCTGACAAAGTCCTCAGGCGTTTTTTAGTCAGCGCACCAGCAACACCAGGTAGAAAAGGAAGAATCCCAATGACAGGAAGCAGTGCGGGACCTTTGAACAATTTGCCGGTCCGGGGGCGGGGTTCACAGGGTGCGCAGGTTAGGTGAACACGGCCGTGCAGTGGCTCCTGGGAGAGTGAGTCCCTGCAGCGCGATGTTCCTCCACCTGTGGCAATACAATTAGCCCAGCTGCCTCACCAGAAACGCCACCTCCCAGCAAGATGAAGCAAAATGAAGTGGCCCCCGCGAAGCGGGTGCGGCGATGAGTGGGGGGCGGAAACAGAGCCCACAGGTCCACGGGTCCAGGGAGCCAAAGAAGGTGCTGACGAAGTCCTCAGGCGTATTTTAGTCAGCGCACCAGCAACACCAGGTAGAAAAGGAAGAATTTGAGGAACTCAGTCAGACTTGATGATGGCAAAGTATGGGACCTCAAGAGTATTGCTATTAATACTGAACAGAATATTGTTGAGAATTCTCAAGAATTAGCAAATTGTGATGATTTTGACTGGATTGAAGATCATTTTGAGAATATTTGTTTGCAAGCTCAATTGGCTGATGATGAGGGAAACACTTGCGGGCAGTCAAGTGACCCTGATGGAGTGTCATCTTCTTGTGTGGAAGGGGGAAGGGTTGTAGGTGGTGGTTCAAAGGTCGGTTTGTCTGAAGATGATGGATCTAGGAAGGTTGGATCTGAGCTTGGGAAAAGAACTAGAGTGTTACCTGGTTGGCTTAAGGAATATGTTAGGTAGTTGTGCATGTTTTTAAAAAAAACTTTTTTTATATAAGGGGGGGATGTGTTAGGTTGCTATGTATTAATTATTATATGTGTATTTCTTTAAGTAGCTCATGGTGCCAGTGTTTTGGAATGACTAGTTATGCTGGATTCTGGTTCTATGTTCAGTTACTGTGGAGCCGGACTACAGCAAGCTGTTTCCCTGGCACTCACCTGTTGTATACCTTTCCTTAGATTTGATACAATAAAGGAATACTTCTTTTACCATATAAGTATTGGATGTTACTCTACAGTGGAGCCATCCTCATGCTAGCACTGCAGCAAGCACAGAGGGGGAGAGGTGGCACTCCTGCAAGTGCGCATGTCGGTTTGATAGGCTGTCTTGGGATGGCCAAACCGACATGCACACTGATATCTCTCAAACCCAAGCTTCGTTGCTGGGTGGAGAACAGCAGGCACAGACTCCTTTTTAAGTTCAAGAAAATTTTATTAATGGTAATAAAAAAGAAAAGTAAACCAGGTGTCAAAACAGAGTACAACATGATATCAAAGTAAGAATCTAAGCAGAGTAATACGATCATACAAATACAAGCATTGTAATAAAACAGATCTGGGTACAAGGTGAGAAAAAGGGAAAAGGCAAAGAAAAAATATGGTAAGCATAAAATATGAAAAACATGAGAACAATGGGAAGTAATAAATACAATTGATACAGTGAAGGATAAGTGGAACGCATCGGGCAATTAAGGAGGTTTAGGAACTTCCTGTTGTGGAGGCATAGGGTGAAACAGGCATTTACTACATGAGTCTAGATAAAGTGTAACGGGAGTCCATAAGTCCATGCGTTTTGTAGCCATACATGCCGGGAAAACATGGGCAGTATCTAGTCTGTGGTTGTGACATACATTAAACCACCACGCTTTGAAGGAAATTTTGGAGAAGTCTTTCCAGTTGACTGTTATTTGTTGAAAGGCAGCGGCAAGTAACAGGTCAATAATCTGAGGCTTTAGATCAATGTTATTCCAACAAGGGGAAAGACTGCCCATAAACACATGTGTTTGAGAGAAAGGAATAGAGGTGTGAAAGATTAAATTAATTTGATCCCAAACCTGAAGCCAAAAATTACGAACATGAGTACATAAAAATAACATATGAAATAAATTGGCTTGTGGTGACGAGCAAGACCAGCATATGTGGGGAGTAGAAGGATAACGTTTGTGAAGGTCAGAGGGTGTGAAAAGGAGTCTATTATAAACAAAGAACAAAGTCTGAGTAAGAGTTGCTGCTCTGGAAGATTTGCGGAGTTTGATCCAGAGTTTGTCCCATAGGGAAACCGGCCAAGAGACAGACAAATCATGCTCCCAAGATTCTTCTACTTTAGATTTGGGTCTCGGGGTCTGACCATCATGAAGGTATTTGTAAATAGCAGTGGCTTTTGGTGTAGTGCGTAAGAAGGAATGAAGGTCGGTAGTGGGGGTAGATGGAGCAGGAGGAGGGCAAGGCTGAAAGAGGTCATTGTATTTCGCTAGGATTGTGTCTTTAAGCAGTTGGTATTTGCGTGCAAAGGAAGTAGGTAAGTTATAGAGAGAGCGAAGGGTATCAAATGATAAGAAAGAGGAGTGAGAAAAGAGTTGGGAGACCCACTGCAGACCTCGAGTGTGCCAAGTTTTCCAAAAAAAGGGTCTATCACGAATAAGTAAGGACGTGTTATGCCATATGGGGGAAGAAAGAAAATCAGCAATGGTAGTAGGAGGTAAGTGCGTAGAAGAGAGGAGTAATTTAGTGGTAAACTTATGAATCGGAGTAGAGATAGAAGTGGGTTTGCGAGAAAAGGAAAGGTATTCAGCAAAAGAGAAGGGGGAGAGAAGGAGGCATTCAAATTTGATCCATAGAGGACAGGGGGTATCAGGATCCTGTAGCCAAAAAGAGGCTTGCCTCAATTGGAACGCCTTGTGGTAGGCTGGGAAGTCAGGGAAGTTAGCTCCACCTTCTGATTTAGGACGAATCAGGCGTGCTAGAGACATCCGTGGTTTCTTTTTATTCCAAAGGAAGGACATTAGAGTAGAGTTGATCTTTTTGAAAAATTTGGAGGGGACAGGAACCGGAATATTGGAGAGGGTATAGAGAACAATGGGAGACAGCATCATTTTAATAGTGTCAAGGCATCCCCACCAGGATAAATAAAGGGGATGCCACCTGGAAGTGAGATCCGTTAATTTTTGAATACATTTGGACATGCACAGAGAAACAGTATCCGGGATGGTGGGGGTAATATGCATTCCAAGATATTTGATATTGGAAGGTTTCCATGTGAAATTAGAGGCTGCAAAATCAGGTTTGAATGTGAATTTAGTCAAGGGGAGGATCTCACATTTATCATTATTAAGTTTATAGCCAGATATTTGGGAATAAGTGTGAACTTCAGCAAGAAAGGCAGGAATGGAAACGGAGGGGTTAGAGACAAATAGTAAGATGTCATCCGCATAAGCGGCTAATTTAATGTGGGAATCTGACAGTTGGAAGCCACGAATAGAGGGATTTTGACGGAGTTTGGAAAGGAAGGGTTCTAAGGCCAGATTGAAGAGAAAGGGAGATAGAGGACAACCTTGGCGAACGTCTCTTTTTAAATCAAAAAAAGAGGACGTTTGACCATTGGCACAGACCGCTGCACGTGGGTTAGAATAGAGAAGTGAAATTAAAGAAATTAAAATAGGGCCGAAACCAAACCAACGAAGAGTGTGGAAGAGATAAGTCCATTCGACCCTATCAAACGCCTTTTCAGCGTCCAGGGCGATAGCCGCAAGGGAATGGGTTAAAGGGCGGGATTTAGAAAGGATGTTAAATAGGAGTCTAGTGTTATCAGTTATAAAACGGCCTTTGACAAAGCCGGACTGTTCCTCCCCCAAGAGGTCTGGGAGGAGTAGGTCTAGGCGTGCCGCAAGAGATTTTGCAAAGATTTTGTAGTCAATATTAACTAAAGAGATCGGCCTGTAATTTTTGCAATGCTGAGGATCCTTCCCCTCCTTGGGTATAAGGCAAATATGAGCATCTGAGAAAGAGCCTGAGGAGGATCCCAAGGAAAGGAAGGTGCCAATAAGGGAGTGGAGTCTGGGGATAAGGAGTTTTGAAAAGTGGAGAAAAAATTCTACTGTGAAGCCGTCTGGACCGGGGGCCTTGTCTTTTTGGAGGGTGTGAAGCGCCTTGAGTAGTTCTTGTTGGGATATGTCAGTTTCTAAGTGAGAGAGGTCGAGTGGAAAGTGAGATGGTTTGTGAATAGAGGAAAAAAAATGTGTCTAGGGAGTGGGAAGAAGGTTGAGTTTCAGATGAGTATAAGGTCTTATAGAAGGTAGAGAATTCCGTGAGAATTTCTGCGTCAGTGTGTTTGAGGTTTGAATTGGCGTCGTAGACTGATTCAATGTTTAATTTGTTGTGTTTTATCTTGAGATAATTAGCTAAGATTTTTCCAGCCTTGTTTTTGCCTCCGTAGAACTTAGCGCTAGATTTTAATAAGTACAATGACGCATCATCCGTTGACTTTTTGTTGAATTTCATTTTAGCATTGACCAGGGCAGTTAGAGTTTGCTGTGAGCGAGAAGTAAAGTAAGAATGCTCCAATTTCTTAATGTCGAGAAGGATAGCCTTGGTATAATCGCGAGCAGCTCTACGTTTTTTAGCAACAAAGCCAATGATAAAATCTCTTGCTGCTGTTTTAAAGGCATCCCAAATGGTGTGTTTGGGGACAGGGGAGTTATCGTTGAGGGAGAAAAATTCATGAGAGAAGGAAGTGAACGAGTTAGTAAATTTAGGGTCTAGGAGGAGAGAATTGTTGAAACGCCAGCGTTTAGGGCCTGTTGATTTGGGTAAGATGTCCAATTGAACTAGTGTGGGGGCATGGTCAGAGAGTAGAATTGGACCAATTTCCGCATTAGTGAGAGTTTGGGCGATATTGTGAGTAATAAAGATGTAATCTATCCGGGATTGGGAATGGTGACATGGTGAATAAAAAGTGAATTCCTGGAGGTCCGGGTTGCATAGTCGCCACGCATCAGTAAGCTTGTGTTGGGAAATAGCTCGAGAGAAGGATTTGTGGGAATTGTTAGGGATGAAGTGTGCTTTGGAATTTCTATCCAGAAAGGGATCTAGGGGCTGATTGCAGTCCCCTGCTAGTATAAAATTATCATCAATGAATCTAGTGATGTGCTGGGAAAATGAGTGCCAAAAAGTGGGATCACCAGTGGTAGGGGCATAAACATTTAGGAGAGAAATTGGAACATTCTTGATAGAAAGTTTGGTATATATCCATCGACCTTCAGTATCGGATTCTTGGACAAGCAGGGAATGAGCAAGAGCTTTGTGACATAAAATTGCAACGCCATTACGTTTACCATCCCCAGGAGAATAATAGACATCACCCACCCAACTTCTCTTTAATTTGACAGATTCTTCAGCAGTTAAATGGGTTTCTTGTAAAAAAGCAATGTCCACAGACAAACGAGAAAGATGTGATAAAATTCTTTGTCATTTGATAGGAGAATTGACGCCCTTAACATTCCATGTAATTACCTTCAGAGACATATCATATCAGAGAAAAGGAAGAAAACAGAGGGAAAAAAGGAAGTGCAGAAGTGACCCAGAGGAATAAAAAAGCCAAGGAGAATTAGGAAGTCAATGAAAGTTAGTGCAGTGTAACATTGAGTAGAGGGAAGAGGAAAGAGGAGATGAAAGGAGGAAAAAGAGAGTGAAGGCGATCGGTATAGGAAAGACGAGAAGGTAGTCCGAAAAATAACTAGAGTGATAGGAAGAAGATAAAAATAGTGGAGAATTCGAAGGGCAAGAGAGAGAGACACCTGTAAATGAAGGGCAATTGGAAAGCTTAAAATTGAAAAAGATACAAGAAGGAGAGTAAACATTTGGGAAGAAAGGGAAAACATACTTACAAGGGGTAGAGGTGGGGAGGGTTGATCACCAGGGGGTGGATACGCGAGGAAGTGGATGAAGGGGGGAGCGCCGGCAGGGGAAGCATGCGTCCAATGTAAGCGAACCAACAGTTCGAGGGGAGGACGCCGTACATATTGTAAAACCTGCAAGGGAAAAGGAAGAGGACGTTAATGATTAAAAGGAATGAAAGAAAGTGATAACAAAACAATGATGACTAGCAAAAAGGTGTATGAAGAAATAGTAGCGAGCAGTATGAAGTAACGAACAAGAGTACCATAGAAATAACGAAGAACGATGAGGAGATCAGGAAAACTAAAATCAGTAGGAACACGGCAAGAACAAACAGTGATACATTGAACTATGCACAATAAGCATACGGATGAACGGAAACTTCAATGGTGCGCCACGTAGAAATCATGGCTTAAACATCCGAACGGGATGCATGAGAGAAAGGGAAGAGCCAGGAAAGGAACATAGAGAGTGAAGGTGCTAGGGACGCAACGGAGACAAACAGTAACATAATCTGCAACAAGCATATAACACATAGGTGAATTGAAGCATCAAAGCTAGATCATGCATAAATCATGGAGGAAATGCCGAAGAAGAACTGGAGAGGTCCATGTCAGATGCTTGTGTTGCGTTCAAGAAGCTTCGAAGACGAACAGGATCCTCGTAAGTCGTCGTCTTGTTGTTGTAAGTTACTCGAAATAGACATGGATGGAAGAGACCATATCTTGCTCCAATGGCGCAAAGTTCTGGTCGCATATCCAGAAAGGCCTTGCGGCGACTGGCTGTGGCCTTGGCGTAGTCCTGCGCGAAGAAGAGATTGGAACCTGACCACTGCAGACGAGGTGAAGCGCGGGCCGCTGAAATGACTTTGAGGAGGTCAGTATATTCCAAAAAATACATGATGACACCTCTTGGCCTTGAAGATGGGGAAGGAGTAGATGGCAGACGACCCAATCTGTGTGCGCGTTGGATGTTGAGCGTTGTGCCTTCAGGCAAATGAAGAAGCTTGGGTAGAAATGATTTGAAAAAGGCAATGGGGTCAGTCCCCTCACAGTTCTCCGCCAGGCCGTAGAGTCGAAGATTATTGCGTCTGTTCCGATTCTCCAATTCTTCAACTTGCTTTTGGAGGGAGGAAAGCTGAGACTGCATATGTGTCACCTTGGATGACGACTCCTGAAGAGATGTGAGAGAATGCTCCACAGTGGTCACTCTAGCCTCCATCTGAGACCAATTATCAGTAAGAACTTGCAGTTTGGAATTAGTCTCTTCCATAAATGGCTTGAGAGCACGGATCTCTTCTAATAATAACTCCATGGAGACAGCCGATGTGGACCCAGTCGGTGACGGGGGATCTTTTTTTTGGCGTTTTGTGGTCGTTTTCCCTGATGGTTGGGTGGGTCGTTCTGTATTAGCTGGTGACATCTGGGTGTCGAGCGCTTGTGAGGCCTCAAGGTGCGCCAATGCTGAAAAGACTTTCGAGTTTTTAATAAAAACACGACGTGGAGTCTTGAGTGTTCGAGGGATGCTTCTTTTTTCCATGCAGAAGAAATATGGTTGACCGGGAAGAAGGTACAGTAATAATCACTGCGCAGCTGTGGATGCCTCAGAGACCGGTCAGGAGCATTGGGTGAGGCAAGGCATATAAACTCCAAGAAAAATAAGAAAAGAAAGGAGGAGATGCTGCCTTGAGGTATTCAGGAGAACCAGAGAGTCAGGAGATATATAGAGCAGCCCTCATGTATTTAATTGGAGGGAATGTCCCATAGGTGGATGAGGCAGAGAGTCAACAAAATAATAAGATGCTGATAGTTGACACAATAAGGAACATAATAGTCCCCTCAGGCGAGAGCAGTAGGCATAGAAGTGAATGCGCCAATTTGTTGTATAGGAGCGCCAGCAATTGTAGATGAACTAAAGCAGGTAAATGGAGAGAATTACATCGCTGGAAGTGGAGAATATGCCAAAATTGCGCTAATATTAAAGTTGTATGAGGAAGGCTGAATTGCGCAAAATGGCCGCCGAAATGATGAAAGAGCAAAATGCGAGTGAATATGACGAAATAGCGGCGTTTCTAAGACACAGTCAATTGGGTTTCTAACCTGATGCAAGATGCTCACTGGAAGCTGTCGCCATGAGGAAAGGCTCCTCATTTAATATGCACGTCCTTCGGTCAGCTGCTCCGCAGCGCTCGATGCAGGCATTCAAAATGGCGGGCGCGGCTGACAGGGGACCGCGTCCGCCGAAAAGTGAAGGAAAGCGGATGTTCCGCCGCTCGAATTTCAGCGCATTTGAATGCTCGGCGCTGTACGAAGCCTCCGATGAAGAACTGTTGTTGTTGCAGGCGTCGGGAGACGCTGATAGGTAACGAACTCCCCCGGTGACCTGGAGCGCTCACACGGGAGCCGCCATCCTCGTCGGGCGCAAGCCACGCCCCCCCCAGGCACAGACTCCTAACCCCTATCGGAGCACAAACAAGCCCTCTGAAGCCAATCCCATACTTCTCTCATGCTGGGTAATAGTATTACTAGATTGAGAGCACAGCGTCTGGATTGGCCACAGGGGAGTCTGGCAGCCTCAGCCTGTGCACTAGCAGAGGAGCAGCATAGCGCAAGGCAGTCGGGGGCCTGCGGCAGGTGAGCTCTTTTTTTGGGGGGGGGGTTCTTATTGTCCCCCAGTACTGTCCCACCACTTTTCCCTCATACCACCTGCTACTGCATTTAGTAGTGCTACAATAGTACTACCGCATGCTGCAAAACACTATTCACAAATTTACAGGTGGAGCCTTTGATGCAGTGGGTCTAACAAAAACCCTTTACCTGTGTCACCAATCCAGGAAAAAAACTCTCTTACTATTTACTCATTGGTGGGGCCCATAACACCAAAAATGCACACTCTCACAGAGTTCCTGAATCAGTGATAATTAGACGAGCTGCAAGACATGCAGGATACCTTATTAGCCTATAAAATAATTATATACATTTTATACATTTAACCTTAATAGCTATCAGTTCAAACAATACATCAAGGTACTCCGCTATTTGGTCGATGGACCAACTAGTAGGAATCAGTTGATGGCGATTAAATCCAACTCAATCACAATTTAAACTTTAAGCATCTATTTAGCATGACTATTATTCTAATAACCACAGACTAAAGTTTATTTTTCATAAGATTTTATCTAAATTCTTTTAAAGATAATTCAAGGTCAATTATGTTTTATTAGGCAAATACATTTAAGCATTTTCTTTTAACACAATCAAGCATAGGAAATTAGAAAATGGAAAATACTCATTACCCTTGCCCATAGTGCGATGAAGAGAATGTTTCACCAGAAAATGAACCGCAGATCACAGGATAGGTTCCCAAGCTGACTGTCTGTCCCTCTAACCTCCTCCGACGTCTCCCTCCCGAGATAGAATTCCCGAGACGGTCTCGTTCCTTTTCCCCATCAGAGTTCAGAGTCCGAAATCTTTGAAAGTCTTTGCACCATAAAGGAAATCCTCTCAACTGGCAGTATGTCGTGCTGAGCAAAGGTACGAAAAGTAAAAGCCACACCTCGTCATAAGCACAAGCTCTTTTATACCCTTTCACTAACTTTCTATACCCGAAATTGAAACTTTTAGGGGCTACATCCATTTCTGATTGGTTCGTTGGAGGGGTGGTGATGATCACCTCATTGACCTCCTAGCTCAAACCAGTTCACAAATTTCAAGGTCATTCTGAATTTTCCCATTACTTCATACATATTTTCATTTATATTTTGTTAAAATTCTTTGTATCACTTTTCACAGTCATGATTCTATTCAGCCTCTGGAGCACAGTACTCTCATCCATTCCCATGTTTTTTGAATAGTCTCTTTGACACAACTCCTGTTGCAGGTTAAGCTGGCCTTGACATCTGTCACTCCGGACATAGGCCATACACTCGTGACTGAACATCCTTTCTGACCATGCACGGGGGCCATCTTTATTTTCTTTTGCGCCGTCGCATTTCACATCAGCCATTTTCAGACAAGGCCTAGCAGAGCCAAATCAGAACTAATACAAAAGCAAACATAACTGAAATTAGATATAGAATATAAGCCCTTCTGTTTACCACCCACCATTCTAATTACCCATGTTAGGATTTACCTAGCAAAAGCGACATTCAAAGCTATTATACTTACCATCTGCATTCTTTGCCACAATAACATTTAGACTGGATACTTCGCTGAGCAATACTTATAAAAGTAATTTGCTCTTATCTTATTTTTTTTTTAATACTCTTAACGCCTCTCAACTGATCAAACTCTTCCAACAGAGCATAGAGTATTGGTTAAGCTGTCCACAGGGCTCTCCTATGGAGTAATTCAAGGGTGCCGAGAATCTGGCTGGGAGGACACACCAAAAATGCCCTGGACCTTAATCTTGGCCCAGTGATGAAGGTCCCTGCTATAATCTACTGAATGCCTTTCCCCTTACTTATTTATATTTCCCTACTGCTCAGCCAGAATGTGTGTTGGAGTGCTTGGTGATGTCTGGAATGTTGGATGATTGATGATGCTGTGGAATGCATGGGCCCCTGGTGAGGTTGGGAGTGTCAGTTGGAGTGAGCAGGCTGAGCAGCAGGGAAGCTGTTCCTGGTGGGGCATCACCTGGACTATACATTTTCCAGTAACTTATCTGAAGCTATATTTGTGAATAAACCTACAATGTACTTATACATGACTTGGTTACAGGACTATCTTTTATTTACAACAGTTCCCCCTTGCTTGAGGCATTGCTTTCCTCGGCAGGTTTGCACACCCACTGCACAGCTGCATGTGCTGTCTCTCCTGCTTGCCCATGCCCTTCTGTGCTCAGCTGAGTCTCAAGTCCCCCGCAAAGCTGCAGATAATTTTGGACCCCCCCCTCATAAATGATACTAAACTCCTCATCTGTGAAGCTAGAAGCCCTCTCTTCCAGTCCCTCAGCCATTTTGGAGGTTTCTAGAATCAAAGGAGGCAGGAGGATGTTGTTGCCGTGAGAGGATGGCTCATAATGATAGGAAAATGTTTGACTCCTTGTATGAAATATTCTCTTGGTATCCTCATAATGGACATAATAACAAGGATAACAGCACGTATGCCTCCGTAACCCACCCTACCTACAGCAGTCTAGCTTCCTAGTTTGCCCATCTTACATGTTTCTTCTACCTCCCCTATGTATCACATTTTCAACAGGGTGTCCGGTCCTTCAATAGCCAGGCATCATACATCCACCTCATAACAAGGATATAAATGTGGTGAGTAAGAGCCTGGATGGCCAGCAAACAAGACCCTGGCACCCCCTTTGGCGTGGCAAAATAATTATATTATCATTTAGGACATTCTTTTTAGTACTAGATACTTTTTAAGACTTTACATCATCATTTATGAGTGGTTATGTTAGACATTTTTATTTTCATATATTTTTACATTTTATCCCCTTTTATTTTTAAACTTGGTCTATGACAATTCCCAAAATTTTTTGTATTTGCTCTCCGACTGCAAGTTTACTTATCTCCTCTGAAGGGAGGCAGTATTTATTTTAGTTTTCCCAATCAAGCATATTAGAAAAAGATTAGAAACATCATCTTAGAGAAAGGTTGTGTGCTAGGGACTCAGTTTGAGTAGTAGGATTGGGAGTTTATTAAAATAGTTAGTTTTTAGTGGAAAGACAAAATAGGATGAAAGGTTTTAAGATAATTTTTAAAGACAGAGAGAATTGGCAGAGGGGTCAGACAAGGTTGTGTTCTGGCCCCTCTACTCTTTATCCTTTATATAAATGAATACCATAACTCCCTGTCTAAACTGACCAGTGACGTACCCAAAATTAATGGTAAATTACTCCCCGCACTTTTATACGCAGACGATGCGGTCCTTATAGGCCGCACCCCTAGTGCACTTCGCACTTTAGTTACGGGATTTGTATCTTTTATGGCCGATCTGGACCTCTGCACTAATTTTTAAAAATCTTATATAATGACTAAATCTGGGGGTAACTAACTTCCCCCCCAGGCGGAGGATGGGCATTATGATCCACAACTACAAGAGGGCGTGAGGCACAAGATGTAGCGTGTGTGGCTCTTTCCCTCCACCAAAGGCTGTAGCTTGGTCCCCCCAGCTCTGTCTGGCTTGTTCCCTCCCTGGGATCTCACCTCCCCTCCCCCCTCATAGCACGCAGTCAGGAGATCAGACACCACTGGGTGCGAACTGTGCGTGGATAGTTTTTTCCTGTTTCTTTTGCTGTCTGTCACAAGGTAGGGACTTCAGTGCAGAGTCGCACCTTCTTCTGTGTACGAAGGCATCTTTGAGTTTGTACACCATATGCATGTATGCGCGCAAACATTCAGTTTGAATGGTGAGTTTCACAATACTTATTTATAAGCAGGATATGTTTACTAAATAGGGAGGCAACTCCGGTCATAAATGTGCACCGTATGCAGTATATGCAGTTTATGCATGGGCGCCCGTACAACGAGTGTGCACAGAGCCTGCGTGTTGAGTGTACAAGTGGATCTGTGTTTTAAATGTAAGGCTGCTGTGTATATTGTGTGTTTGGCTGTATATCTATCTAGAGTACACATGCGAATGTGTATACTACATGGGAGACCGTACACTGAGTACTCACACGGTCCACAAACTAAACAAGCATTTGCAATGCAATAGGTCTCGCATTTGCGAGAGTTTGAGCTGTTGGCATTGTAAATCACAATGCCTTTTATTTACGTGTTGGTTTTGAAAACATAAATAAAAGGCATTGTCATTTACAATGCCAATAGCTTAAACTCTCGCAAATGCGAGACCTATTGCATTGCAAATGCTTGTTGCAGTCTGTGGTGTGAGCTGTGTGCTGGGCCCCAGTAGGTCTGCGTGAAGTGTCCTGATATTATATGTGCAGTGTCTGCTTGGCTCTGTATGCAGTGTCCACGTGTGACATGTGTGTTGGGTCCGGGAAGGTCTGTGTGCAGTGTCCTGATATACCGTGTGCAGGGCACGGATTGGTTTGTGTGCAGTGCCAGAGTTGTTCTTTGCACATATCCACACAGGTCAGTGTGCAGTGCACGGGTTGGTTTGCGTGCAGTGCCCGAGTGGTTCTTTGCACCGTATCCACACAGGTCAGTGTGCAGTGCACGGGTTGGTTTGCGTGCAGTGCCCGAGTGGTTCTTTGCACATATCCGCACAGGTCAGTGTGCAGTGCTCGGGTTATTGTGTGTGCAGTGCTCAGTGGTGTTTGAAGAAAGGGAAACTTTACACCTGTTAGGTGTGGCAGGTTTTAACCATACTCCAGTGGTAATTACTGCTGACGTCAGTAGCGCCGCATCACCGCTTTGTAAGGGGGTACTCAGTTGATATGATGTTGGTATCTGGGCGCCCTAATTCAGCTCTAATGTTGTTGGCTGAGGTTATATTTGGTACAGAGGTTACGTACTGTGAGGAGACGGCGAGCTGCAGTGGGGGCGGTGCGGGGGCGCCCCACCCAACGGAATAATGCACGGATTAGGCTGGTCCGACTTCCTGGCACGCAGATGAGGGAGCAGGAGTAGGTTTGTGGTCTGCAGACGCACAGGTGCCTGGGCTGTCAGTGTCTCGTGGGTGTGTGCAGTGTACGAGCGTGATTTGTGTTCAGCGTAAGGTGTGGCATTGTAAATGACAATGCAATTTATTTATGTTTCAGAAATTAAAACATCAATAAAAGGCATTGTCATTTACATCAATAGCTCAAACTCGCATGAATGCAAGACCTGTTGCATTGCAAATTCTTGTTCAAATCTGCGATAGTGTAAGACCGAGTTAGAGGGGGTCCATATGGATATTAGGAAAGACCTACAGCCGAATGTATCTACATTGGCCGCTTACCGTAAGAGTCATTGAGCGACTGTGGTTAACATTTCTGAAGTATTATCTGGGGGCCGCCGTTATTGAAACTGAAATGCGCCATCCAGAAGAAAGGTATGCAGACGCCATGATTATGAAGTTTGGTGTGCTGCACATTATTAAAAAAATAAATAAAAAAAAAAGGATTTTGGCAGTGCGCCCTATATGAAAGTTGTGTGGCCGCCGATGCACTGCACAACATTTTTTTCATTAAAAAGGATTTGGTCCAGCCACGCTACAGAAGTCATGCAGCTGCCATTATTAAAACTCAAATGCGTAATCCGGGAGAAAGACGTGCGGCCGCAATGAATATCAAGCTTGGTATGCCGCACATCATAAAAAATATAGATTTAGAAACAAAGGATTGTGGTGTTTTGCGCTTTAAGAAAGTCGTGCATCTGCCATATGCGCTGCACAAAAAAGAATACACTTTTTTTTTTAATTATTTGGGCGAGCCATGCTATAGGGGTCGTGCAGCTGCCATTATTAAAGTTCAAACCCGGCATCGGGGAGAAAGGCGCGTCACCATGAATAACAAGCTCAGGCTACCAAGCTGGAGAGCGTGTCCTGCCTTCTGTGTGTCCAGGAGGCAGGAGAAAGCAGTGTAAACAAGCAAACTTACCGCCACAGCCCGGCTTTAACAGGAAGCCAGGCAACCTTTGTTGGGACGGGGGCGGGGCCGGACAAAAACAGGAAGCAGGCGCTCCTGTGCCCGCCGGAGGATTTCCGTGTTAGCTAGCGGGGCTACCGTGCTCGTGGAGAGCCCCACGGCCCCCGCCTGTTAACCGGAATGACCCGCTGGCTGCCGAGGGACCCGCAAGAAGAACCTGGTGAGTGGGGTGTGAGGGGGATGTGTGCGCGCACGTGTGTGTGTCTCTGGTGAGGTAAGGGGGGGGGGGCGTGTGTGTATGCAGTGTGTGTATGCAGTGTGTGTGTGTGTGTGTGCACTCGTGTGTGTATGCGACGGCGGGGGTGGGTTCTCTGTATGTATGGGTGCGTGCATGGGCGCTTGTGTGTCTCTGTGTATGCGCATGCGTGTGTGGTGCCGTGCACGCCCTTGAGGAGGAATCTGAGACAGCGAGGCTCGTGCCTGATCGCTGTCTCACATTCCTCCAGACACGCCAGCAAAAGATGTCTTCGCAGACAGCAGGCTTCGCCTGCTTTTTACGTCTGCTCGACCTAATTAAAAATGTGTCTGTATACTGGCATATATATTGAATGTACACAGGGGTATTGTACTAGGGACAGTGTACTAGGGGGTCTGCTGGACGTGGCCAGGGTGAGGGGAAGTCAGTATTTTACGTGTGCATGCAGCTCTGTATTTCTAAGTGTTTCCAGATGTCTGCTGAGTGTGTTCACGTCTGTATTCTAATATACCAATTGTGACTCCGTTTGTATATTGATTTCAACGACGTTCAGTATATTTACTGGATAAACACTGTACACTACCCTTAGTGTGTGACCGGGGTGTTTGCAGATAGCTCTGGATACTTTCAAGCACATGCTCGGTGCCTCAAACTCTTGCAAATGCGAGACCTATGGCAATGCAATAGGTCTCGCATTTGTGTGAGTTTGAACTATTGGCACTGTAAAGGACAATACCTTTTATTTATGTGTTGGTTTTTAAAACATAAAAAGTAATGTCATTTAAAATGCTAATAACTTAAACTCTCACAAATGTGAGACCTATTGCATTGCAAATGTTTGTTATACAACTGTCTGCTAAATCTGGGAGTAACTAACTTCCCACCCAGGCGGAGGATGGGCATTATGATCCACTCAAAGCTTCGCCTCTTGTGAGTCGTGCCCATCCCCGCATTCAGCAATGGTAATAAATTGCATATCACACCTTGGATATCTGCACATATACTATTTATGCCAATGCACTTAAAGTAAATGTAGATCTACGGCATGCCATTAAAAGCAATATTAGTAAAAAAAGCACATTCACACATTTATTACTACAGTGAAAAGTCAAGTACCACAGGACAGCAAATTTGAGTAAAACACTATATACTGCCTCACAGACTGCATCTTATAATACCTTTAAATGGAAAACAACTTTTAATAGTTATGAGGTATTTTCAGTGTAATTGTATATTACTATACAAACTTAACCCGCTGCGCCCTTGTTTCGGTTAAATACCTTTATTTGTACAAATACACATGAAAACATGCAGTGGTATGAAATTGAGATGTGCAGAGTGTAATATGGTATTTATTATCATTGCTGAGGGAAGGTAGGGTCATCATAATACACTTGAGGCTTCACCTATCATTAGTTGTACCTCGTCCCCACAATCAGCGCTTAAATACAGTGGCGGCTCGCAGTGGGAGTGCTGCGGGTGGTGAGGCAGGGGCAGGGGAGGGGCAGGGTGGGGGTAGTGGAGTTGGACATATGAAATCCACGAGTAAAGTAAGTAATTAAATAAATAAAACTATTTAACTTGCGCTCGCTGCAACACCGAGTTGGCAACGATGAAGCGAGCGCAAGGTAAATAGTTGTATTTATTCATTTACTTACTTTACTCGTGGACGTCGTATGTCTGACTCCATTACCCTCCGCCATGCCCCTCCGCAGCCCCACCCTACCGCCCGCATCACTCCCACGGCCAGCAGCCAGTATTTGAAAATATATCAGGCCTGGGGAAAAAGTGTAATTTCCAGAATTTTGCACTACTCTTGCACTTAACCATAATGCCACTTCACATAATTATGCACCATTTGAAATACAAAGTACCGCAAACTATGCAGATCATGATAAAAGTTAACAGACAATACATGGGAATAACATAATAGGAGCAGCTATTGTTTGCAGTGCTTTTATTAAATACGTCTTCACAGCAACAATTGACACAAGGATGCATTCTGCGCTAAAATATAGCACAAAATGACAGCTTTGCATTTTGCGTAATTACACATATTTTGCAGAAATGTTGTGTAACTACGCAATAGCAAATTAAACAAATTTTGCACACCCCTTCTACACATGTATATATAAAATATATACTTATATATGTGTGTGTATATATATTGCACTAACTATATATCGCGCACCCGCAATCCACTGCTGATCATGTCACATATTACATCATTCATGACATGGTCAGTGACATCACTGATGACATCACTGCTGACATCTCAAATGACATCACTGATGACATCACTGATGACATCTCAAATGACATCACTGATGACATCACTGATGACATCTCATTTGACATTACTGATCACATCACTGATGACATCATTCATGTGATTATACGATGAACCTCTTCAGACTCTAATATAACCTTAGATACACTCAGTGTAAACAGACACTCACAGACTGTCACTCATCCATGGAGTTACTCACACACCTAGTCAGTCATGCAAAGAATCAATCACACCTCCATTTCCTCAACTATACAGTTATACACACCTTACTTATTCAAACATATACTAACACATATTTACTCTCTTATACAATCCCTAATACAAGTTCACAATGATCCATACAGCCACTCACACATTCACTGGCTCTTATGCACAGTTATTTATATATGTCAACTCTCACATGTACTGTGTTTTACATATGTACTTACTTTGACATGTAGCACTGAGATATCCACTCACTCACCAATACACTCATGCACACAGTCAACCGCCCATACAGCTGTTTCCACATGCACTTTTGAACCCGTACATCTAGTGAATCAACTGCTCACACATCTATGCACAGAGTCATACACCTCCCAGCCACCCACACACACTCAGTCTCCCATACAAATACTTGGGCAACCAATCAATAACCCATATAGTTATTCATATAGCTACTGATCAACACATGCAGCAGTTTACAGAACAACAGACATAATGATGCACAAATTAAGACAGTTTAGTCACTAACCCATGCACTCAGTGAGACACATTTAATCACTCAATCATACAGTCAGTCATGAACCTACTAAATCCTTCATCCAGACACTTATACATCCACTCATTCTTCAATATGTAAGACATATTTTAACTTTACAGAAACATACAGTCACTGGATGTTGTCATCAGTGATGTCATCAGTGATGTCATTTGAGATGTCATCAGTGATGTCATCAGTGATGTCACTGACCATGTCATGACCATGTCATGAATGATGTAATATGTGACATGATCAGCAGTGGATTGCTGGTGCGCGATATATAGTTAGTGCAACTAACTATATATGCGAATTTCAATGGTTTTGTGTGAGTAAAATAAGGTTTTGTAAATGCTAATTCCTAACTATATATGGTCTATAACCTATGGTTTTTTCAGTGAATTTTCAAGGTTTTGTAAATGCTAATTCCTAACTATATATGGTCTGTAACCTATGGTTTTTTCAGTGAATTTCAATGGTTTTTTGATAGCAAATATCAAAAGCTGTAAAATGTATTCTTCTTTTAAAGGAAAAATATATTTTATATGTCTTTAATATAATTTTTTTATGTATATACATTTTTTGACGGAATAAATTTCAAATTTATCAACTATCATGCTGAAGAAGAGTGTGGGGAAAAAAAACAAAGAGGAGGACTAAGAGGAAAGAACAATCAGTTCAAAAATACAACTGCTTTAAAGCATGAAGTGCTTTTCCACACATTTACATTTAAATAACCCATATTAGAACATACAAAATATCTACAGAGGAGACGGTGTACATTGAATTTTAGACTCTTCATTGGTACCTACATGTTGGTACTTACATCACCCACACAACACAACAGCTCTATTCAGAGCTACCCTACCTCAAAGCACTCTAAAATATTATTTTACTATTTCCCTTGGTTTTCCCCTTGTTACGCCTTCTGGAACGCTACCCGGTGCGCGGACCGGGCGCTAACCGTGCGAAAATTTGAAAAAAAAGGTTATTTTTTTTACATATATGGGCCTCCTCAGCCACCCTCAGAAAACCTAGGGGGTCAGGATATGTCTCCCGTGCCCCCTTATACCCATTCCCAACATTGTTTATCCTCCATCTTGTGACTAAATTCGTCCGAAACACAAGATGGCGGACTCCCGTTACGCTACCGGTGAGCTACCCGGTTCGCGTACCGGGTAGTGCTTCCACCGCGAAAAATCGAAAAAAATGTGGGGGCCCTTTAATAGCCCCCACATCAATCCTAGGGGGTCAGGAGGGGTCTACCTTGCCCCTTTCATTCATTTCCCCCTTCATTTATTTCCACCTCTTGTCTCTCGATCCTACCGAGAGACAAGATGGCAGCCGCTCCGGACTGTTTAGAATGTTGAGAGTCACCGGAGAGCCAATCCGCTTCTCCTCGCGAAGTTCCGTTACGCGTCTGGTACGCGAACTGGGGCGCTGTCACAGATATATATATTTTTTTGAACGTTAATTTCTCAAAATCCACTGGAGCCCATATCTTGAGACCTAGCAAAGGCACATCGGGCAAACAGTCTCTACAATTTTGCCAACTTTCATAGAAATCCATTCAGCCGTTCGATCTAAAAGTGAGTCCAACCGCCCTATGGAAAACTCAATGTTAAAAACACATTTTGGGACCCCCCTTTTTTCTCGGCCCCCGCTTGACGAAACCCCCCCAAACTTTCAGGGGACGCTCAGAAATAAAATGTGCCATTTTCCTGAAAAATTCAGCCTATTCGGTCTATCAACGGCAAAGTTATTCAACATAGAATTTTCAGAAATCCCTATTCAAAAAAATCCTAACTATATATACCTACTGGCGACCGCCAGTAGGTAATATATATATATATATATATATATATATATATATATATATATATATATATATATATATATATATATATATATATATACATATATATATATATATATAACATTTCTATGGCAAAATGAAACCCCTCATTTTGTTCCTTTGCAAAGTAAATGTTTTAAGTGTTAACACTTTATTCCAATCAAGATGACTTCAGGTGTGCCATACTTTTGTCATAAGTAAGACTGTTAGCGCTCTAGTTGTTCTTTAGAACACTCTGGGACATTCTGTCACTGGGCTATAGTTGGGCTACATCTGGCTGAAATTTGGGCTACATTTGGCTACATTTGGGCTCTAACATATATATAGCCCAATGTAGCCCAATATATATTTTCCAAAATTAATTTTCGTAAAAACCACTGGAGCATATATCTTGAGACATAGCAAAGGCACATCGGGCTACCAGTCCCTACAATTTTGCCAAGTTTTGTGGAAATCCATTCAGCCGTTCGAGCTAAAAGTGAGTCCAACCGCCCTATGGAAAACTCAATGTTAAAAACACGTTTTGGGACCCCCCTTTTTTCTCGGCCCCTGCTTGACGAAACCCCCCAAACTATCAGGGGACGTTCAGAAACAAAATGTGCCATTTTCCTTAAAATTTCAGCCAATTCCGTCCATCAACGCCAAAGTTATTCAACATAGAATTTTCAGAAATCCCTATTCAAAAAAATCCTAACTATATATACCTACTGGCGACCGCCAGTAGGTTATATATATATATATATATATATATATATATATATATATATATATATATATATATATATATATATATATATATATATATATATATATATATATATGTATATGTATATGTATATATATATATATATATATATATATATATATATATATATATATATATATATATATATATATATATATATATATATATGATTCAAACTCCTGCTACGCCTCCCTTTAGGAAATGTATTCCGAAGAAGAGAAAACACAGGTACAGACCACTCCACAGCGCTGCGAGAAGAATTCAAAGGTTGTTTATTGACCCCTTTTCGCCAGCATGACGCGTTTCGGCTACGTCACAGTAGCCTTGATATATATTCACTTAAAAAACCATAGGTTTCAGGCCTTATATAGTTAGGAATTAGCATTTAAAAAACCATTGAAATTGCTCCTATATAGTAAGTTGTACTAACTATATTTCCCGCACCCGCAATCCACTGCTGATGATGTCACATATTACATCATTCATGACATGGTCAGTGACATCACTGATGACATCACTGATGACATCTCAAATGACATCACTGATGACATCACTGATGACATCTCATTTTACATCACTGATGACATCACTGATGACATCATCCAGTGACTGTGTGTTTCTGTAAAGTTTAAATATGTTTTACATATTGAAGAATGAGTGGATGTATAAGTATCTGGATGAAGGATTTAGTAGGTGCGTGACTGACTGTATGAGTGAGTGATTAAATGTGTCTTACTAAATGCATGGGTTAGTGACTAAACTGTCTGAATGTGTGCATCAGTATGTCTGTTGTTGTGTAAGCTGCCGCATGTGTTGATCAGTAGCTATATGAGTGGCTATATGGGTTTTGATTGGTTGCCCAAGTATTTGAATGGGAGACTGAGTGTGTGTGTGGGTGGCTGGGAGGTGTGTGACTCTGTGCATAGATGTGTGAGCAGTTGATTCACTAGGTGTAGGAGTTCAAGAGTGCATGTGGAAACAGCTATATGGGCGGTTGACTGTGTGCATGGGTGTGTTGGTGAGTGAATGGATATCTCAGTGCTACATGTCCAAGTAAGTACATATGTAAAACACAGTGCATGTGAGAGTTGGCATATATAAATGACTATACATGAGAGCCAGTGAATGTGCGAGTGGCTGTATGGATCATTGTGTACTTGTATCAGTGATTGTATAAGAGAGTAAGTATGTGTTAGTATATGTTTGAATAAGTAAGGTGTTGTGTGTATAACTGTATAGTTGAGGAAATGGAAGTGTGATTGATTCTTTGCATGACTGACTAGGTGTGTGAGTAACTCCATGGATGAGTGGCAGTGTGTGAGTGTCTGTATAGGTGTATGAGTGCATATGATAGTGTTGTATTGATGAGTGACTGTATGTATGAATGATTCTATGGGTGAATGAGTGAATGTGTGTGTAGACCTAGGAATCAGTGAGTGCGTATGTAGTAACTGGTGTGTCAATGGTTTCAAGAATGGTAGTCTGTATTTAACACTGGGTGTATCAAAGGTTATATTAGAGTGTGAGGAGGTGCATCGTATTATCACATGAATGATATCATCAGTGATGTGATCAGTGATGTTAAATGAGATGTCATCAGTGATGTCATCAGTGATGTCATTTGAGATGTCATCAGTGATGTCATCAGTGATATCACTGACCATGTCATGAATGATGTAATATGTGACATCATCAGCAGTGGATTGCGGGTGCGCGAAATATAGGAGCAATTTCAATGTTTTTTTAAGAGAACGCATCCACTTGGAATCACTATTCACGCACTACGGATCCCAGAAAGCCAGGGCAGTGGCCACGCCCATTTGGGCAGGGACTATTTAATTAAATAGCGTGAATGCAGGGTTCCCCTTGCACTCAAGACTGCGCTGCTGAAGAAGGGAAGACTCCCGAAACATGTTCGGCGTTTTGTTTGTTTTGTAAAGTGTATTCCTGACTGCGAGCCTGCAGGCATGAAGCCATTAAATCAACTGGAAGCTCACTTACTTCTCGTGGCCTCTTTCAATTTGGGTTCCTGTTACTGTGTCAATATATATATATATATATATATATATATATATATATATATATATATATATATATATATATATATATATATATGTATATATATATATATATATATATATATATATATATATATATATATATATTACCTACTGGCGGTCGCCAGTAGGTATATATAGTTAGGATTTTTTCCCTATGGCCTTTTTGAAAATTCTATGTCTAATAACTTTGGCGTTTGTGGACGGAATCGGCTGAAATTTTCAGGAAAATGGCACATTTTGTTTCTGAGCAGCTCCTGGAAATTATTTATTTATTTATTTATTTATTTTTGGCAATTTTTAAAGCGCTGCAATTACCCGTGGGTGTCTCGGCGCTAGCAGCTAAAAGATAACTAACCAGATAATAAACAGTGAAACAGTGAATAAAGTGATCCACAAGGATGTCATTGAGAAAACAGCCATGTCTTTAGCTGCTTTCTGAAGACAATCAAAGATGGACTGGTCTTTATATTAAGCGGAAGAGAGTTCCACAATTTCGCCGCTGCTATGGTGAAACGTCTGTCTCCCCAGGTCACTTTCCTTGTTCTGGGAATCTGAAGCATGTGAGCCGTGTTGGAGCGCAACGTTCTAGGGGTTGGCAGAGGTTTAAAGGAACTTCTCAGAAATCTAGGTCCCGTGTTATTTATTGCCTTGTAGACAATACAAAGGGTCTTGAACTTCGTACGACTTCTGACTGGAAGCCAGTGCAGTTGGTCGAGATGTCTAGAGACAGAGCTGTATTTGGGAATACCTAGTAGGATTCTAGCAGAGGCGTTTTGTATTAGTTGCAATTTGGAGATAACCTTTTTTTGAGCATTGAGGAAAAGGGAATTGCAGTAATCGATGCGAGAAAACACCAGTGTGGATATGAGTGTTTTTCCCATAGCTGTGGGAAGATACGGTAGTAGTTTCTTTATCTTCCTTAGGATGTTAAAGGAAGATGACACTACCGAATTCGCATGATGATGGAAAAGGAGCTTGTTGTCGAATATCACTCCCAGATTTCTAACTTTACTGACAGGTTGTGGTGGGGTTCCTAATTCCTCTGGCCACCACGAAGGGGACCACTCAGGTTGAATGTTTCCAAAGAGCATAACTTCTGTCTTAGCTGAGTTAAGTTTTAAGCAGTTGGAAGCCATCCAACTGCTAATGGCCCTCATACCATTCTTGAAGTTTGCTGCGACCGTAGGTCCATCTTTGTGAATAGACAGCACCAGCTGAGTATCATCAGCGTAAGTTGTCAAGTTGATGTTATGCTCCTTTATAACCCTCGCTAAGTCCGATACATAGATATTAAAAAGGGTCGGACTTAGCGAGGAACCCTGAGGGACTCCACAGGGAAGGCTGAATGTGGGTGATGTAAAAGTGCCCAACTTGACCGCTTGGCTACGATCCGCCAAGAATGATGCAATGAGGTCCCTAGCTTTATGTTTAATGCCGATGGCCTCGACACGGCCGACCAAAGTTACGTGATCGACCGTGTCGAAAGCCGCCGACAGGTCCAACAGTATCAGGACAGCTTGTCCACCCTTATCCATTGTGGCCCTGATTTCGTCTGCCGCCTTGATCAGGGCGGTCTCTGTTCCATGACCTTGCCGGAAACCAAACTGGGTTTCGTCTAGCAAGTCATTGGTATGAATGTAGTCAGAGAGTTGTTTGTTCATGACCGATTCAAAAATCTTGGCAGGAAACGGCAGAGATGCAATGGGACGATAACTGGAGGGTAGTGTAGGATCTAGGGAAGGTTTTTTAAGAAGCGGCCTAATAATGGTGTTTTTCCAAATGGTAGGGTAAGAACCAGTGGCAAACATACTGTTACAGATACGTGCCAATGGCATAGAAATAATGTCTGGGATATTATTGAGTATGGATGGGTGACAGGGATCCAAAGGGGAACCAGATTTGATTGACTGAATTAATTTGTAAATGTCATGTGGGTTCGTGCTGGTGAATTCAGTAAATTCAGTGGAAGCTGTCAGAGTCTCATGTAGCTCAGAGTCAGAGGTATCATGGGTTAACACTTTAGGGCTGAAATCCTTAAATATAGATGTGACCTTTTCAGAGAAAAAGTCAGCCAGTGTGTTACAAAGATTTTGGGACGTTTCCGTCCGGGGGTTAGAAGGTTCAGCAAGATGGTTGACAACTTCAAACAGTTTCTTCATGTTGCATTGGGCTTGGTTTATTTGGGCAGTATAATAGATGTTTTTCTCAGATATTATACTCTGCTTATAGCTGAGAAGTGCAGCTTTATAGGCGGTCTTGTCTGCTGAGTTGTAGTTTTTACGCCAATGTCGTTCCTTGTTACGACAGTATTGTCGTTGGAGTCTGAGGTTTTCGGTAAACCATGGGGCCGAAGGGGTCTTCCTGTTACATTTGCGTGTTTTGAGGGGGGCCAAGGTGTAAAAAGCTTTTTCCAAAATAGAGGTATAAGTAGCTGCTACATTATTTGGGTCATGTATAGTGTCTATACTAGCAAAGTCGTCAGTAAGGATCTGTGCAAGTTGATTAAAATCAAGGTTTTTCCAATCTCTGTAGGTGAAGTCAGATTTTAGAGACGTGGTGTAGGGAGCTGTAGTTTTTGTTCGTATATCAAATAAAATAGCAAAGTGGTCAGACCAAGTTAAAGGAAATATAACGTTTTTGATAATATGAGGGTCATTAGTGAATATACCGTCAAGTGTATGGCCAGCTTCGTGGGTTGGCTCTGTGATCACTTGTTCAAGACCTACAGCAAGCAGATCGTTAATAAGCTGATCAGTATCTTTGTCTAACAAAGAATCAAGATGAAAATTAAAATCTCCCAGGAGAGTGAAGTGTTTGTGATCTGCAGATAGCTCGCTCAGTTGATTAAGTTGAGAGAGGAAGATAGAACGGGAGCCTGGAGGTCGGTAAAGAAGGGTACCTGTGAACGTTTGGTTGTTGGTGAGGGTAATTGTAAAAGCCAATGCCTCGCAACTTGAATGTTTAAGGTCGATGGTTTTCACACGAAGGCAGTTACGGTATATTATTGCAATCCCCCCACCTTTATGGGCAGAAACGCGATCCTGCCTATGAACACAGTAGTCCTCTGGCATCGCAGCCTTAAAGTCTGGCCCAGATGCATTGTCTCCCCAAGTCTCAGTAAGGAATAGGAGATCAATGGCATAATTATTGAGCAACTCCAAAATGTCAATTTTATGACGAGGGAGCGAGCGGGCGTTAACAAGTGCAGCGTGTATAAGTTTCTGGGAGTTGGGTGAAGTGTGGGTTTGGGTAACCGTGCTCTTGTTAGTGCACAAAGTACATAGGAAAGGACCTCCAATAGGGTCAGCTAGTAGGCATGTAGGAGGAACATGTACAGTCTGAAATGTGGTATTAAAATGACGTAATTCAATAGCAGTGTAGACTAACCTTGCTGAGGGTGACGATGTAAGGGGGGTGGCCCTGGGCTCGGTCCAGGCTCGGACGGGCGCAGACGGGCTTGGCTTAGGCGCGGCTTCGGCGCGCGCCCGGCGCGCCCGCTGCGCCAGCCCGCTGCGCCGTCTGGAGACAACGCACATTATATAGCTAGTTGAGGAGGGGGGGTCGTCAAGGGGGGGCCGAGAAAAAAGGGGGGTCCCAAAACGCGTTTTTCCCATGTTAATTTCCATAGGGCGGTTGGACTCACTTTTAGCCCGAACGGCTGAATGGATTTTCACGAAACTTGGCAAAATTGTAGGGACTGTTAGCCCGATGTGCCTTTGCTAGGTCTCAATATATGTGCTCCAGTAGTTTTTGAGAAATTAACGTTCAAAACAAGATATATATCTGTAACAGCGCTCCGGGCAGCGATCCGGTCCGCTTACTTTTCGCGAAACGGAACTTTGCGCGCAGAAAGCTGATTGGCTCTCCGGTGTCTGTCAACATTCTAAACAGTCTGGAGCGGCCGCCATCTTATCTCTCGGTAGGATCGAGAGAGAAGAAGAGGTGAAAAACGAAGGGGGAATTTAATGAAAGGGGGCAAGGTATACCCCTCTTGACCCCCTAGGATTGTTGTTGGGGTTATTAAAGGGTCCCGTGGGGAAAATAAAAAAAAAATGATTTTTCACGGTAGAAGCGCTTCACGGGCCGCGAACTGGGCCGCAAACTGGTAGCGAAACGGGAATTCGCCATTTTGTGCTTCGTTTTAATTGTTTAGAGACAAAAATTATCGCCGCACATTGGCCACAATGCATGAATATCGCTGAAAAGTCAGCGATATTCATGCATTATCCAGCAAATGCTCTTAGCCATGTTAACCACCTTCCATTGGATAACAGAAAGCTGATTGGCTCTCCGGTGTCTGTCAACATTCTAAACAGTCCGGAGCGGCCGCCATCTTATCTCTCGGTAGGATCGAGAGAGAAGAAGAGGTGAAAAACGAAGGGGGAATTTATTGAAAGGGGGCAAGGTATACCCCTCTTGACCCCCTAGGAATGTTGTTGGGGTTATTAAAGGGTCCCGTGGGGAAAATAAAAAAAAAATGATTTTTCACGGTAGAAGCGCTTCACGGGCCGCGAACTGGGCCGCAAACTGGTGGCGAAACGGGAATTCGCCATTTTGTGCTTCGTTTTAATTGTTTAGAGACAAAAATTATCGCCGCACATCGGCCACAATGCATGAATATCGCTGAAAAGTCAGCGATATTCATGCATTATCCAGCAAATGCTCTTAGCCATGTTATCCACCTTCCATTGGATAACATGGCTAAAAACTGCTCTGTGCGTGAGCTTTTTTTTGTTTTTTTGCTGCGTGACGTTTGTTAACGTTCGATTCGATGGAAATCAGGAAGTGTTGACCACCATTTTGTCACTGCGAGTAAATATTTTGTTATAAATGAATCCTTATTGATAAACATTGTCTGCGCCATCTTGCGTTTTTGTCCAATGCCACAATTTTGTCGTGCACGGCAGCCATTTTAGATGCCTTGACCAGGGCCACTCTCTGCACGCCGCCGATCCTCAGCATGGCTCCCCACCCTCGCAAGCATCTCCCCCACGCACTGGTCACCCCCGCTCTTTCTCTCATGCATGGGCCATATACTTCCCCCCATCTGCGCTGCTCTTCTCTGAGAATCACACCCTGTGCCTGCCCGACACCTCCCTTTCACCCTATTCACTACCGCACCCTCTGACACTCCTCTTCCTCTGTGTCTGATTGTCCAGGCCGGACCTAGGCTATCACCTAGCCCTGCGGATGTAGTTTATGGCCCCAGCTGTAGAGTATCCAGACATGCCAACCTTCCCGATTCAGGCGTGAGACTACTGATTTCAGTGCTAGTCTCCCGCCTCCCGATTCCTGCAAGCAAAAACCCGGGGGCATATTACCAACAACTAGCGATAATTTTTGTCTCTAACTTGTTTAGAGACAAAAATTATCGCCGCACATCGGCGAATTTTATCGCACATAAACCTCGCTATTAGCAAGGTTTATCGCAAATGCGATAAAAAACGGCCGCAATGCATGAATATCGTTGAAAAGTCAGCGATATTCATGCATTATCCAGCAAATGCTCTTAGCCATGTTATCCACTTCCCATTGGATAACATGGCTAAAACTGCTCAGGGCAGGTGTTAGGTTTCGGAGATATTCGCGCTTAGTGCGAATATCTCCAAAAGTTGGTAATAGGAGATAGCGATGGTTAGGGACTGTTTCCAGTCGCTAAAATCTTGGCACGCCCACTTTGCATGTCATTAGTGATAAATATCACTGATATGCAAAGCGGGGCCCAAGATGGTCGCTATCTCCTTTTAGCTGTCACTAATTGGTGTTAGCGACAGCTTGGTAATAGGGAGATAATTTTATCTCTTTTTTTTTTGGCTTTTAAAGCCAAAAAAGCGGAAATAACCCCCCTTGATAATATGCCCCATGATTTCTCGGGGGTTTCAGCTGACAGGGCTTGGTATTGTGTTACGTGCTAATTCTTCCAGGAAACGTCAGAGGGTCGATGCAGGGGTTCTAGAAGGGGTGATAAACCATTTAAGCCTCATGAACAAGCGCATGGTCTTTTAAAGATTTATGAAGTACTCGGGGCGGCGGTGTGTGTGTGCCCTCTTTCAGGAGCGGGCGGGGGGGCACTGCCAGCAACTTGCCAGGCCAGGCAGTGTTCAACACGTGCATCACCCTTTCTCTGCCTGCTATTGCGCTCCATGCTTCGGAAAGGTAAGAAAAAGAACGTGCATTTGAGTTTGAAATGTCCGATCTTGTAGCAGTACACTTGCAAAGCCCACACATGACAATAATCCGATTCAAGGCCCCATTCACCCGATTTTTTAAACATATATAGCACTCCAACAAAGTTAGATTTTAAAACTTTATTAACATTTAACTATAATGAACGGAACAAAAACTGTAAAAACATTTAAACATTTTTCACCCAAAAAAGCAACAATGGTCAGAAGCTGTCTTTTGTGCGAATAGTCCCAAGGCAGCACAACGTGCAGAGTTCTGGACGGCACCCAGGTGATGTCGCCTGGGTGCCGCACTGGTTTTGGTATCCTACAATGCTGCTCCGAAAATTGGCGTGGGGCGTCCCGGGTGGTGCGGGGGGAGGCCTCGTCAGTAGCGGTCTGTTGTGCGAATAGTCCCAAGGCAGCAGAACGCGCTGAGATGTTGATGGCACCCAGGTGATGTCCAGTAAACTGCTGCACTGGTTTTGGTATCCTACAATGCTGCTCCGAAAATTTGCGTGCGGCGGCCCGGGGGGGGGGGGGCGCGTGGGGGAGGCGGCGTGAACGGGCCTCCCCAGGTGGCGGCCATCCAGCTGAGTTGCGCCCGCTCTTGCGGCTACAGCGTCTCGCTCACCATGTTGTTGAGTTGCTCCCACTCTTGCAGTGCAGCGATAGGCGCCTGCCACATGACTCTTAAAATGGCGGACGGCTCTTCGGTTTTGGGCCTGGTCCACTGAAATGGCCCTGGGACACCTTGGAACTCGGACGCTTGCCTGCTAGGGCTTGGGCTCCATTCTCGAAAAGCGTCCCCTCAGCCGTGAAGATTCTACAAAAGTCTTGGGGGCCCCCGACTCCCACAGGCTTCCGGTGGGGAGCGGCTGCCATGATTGCTCGCGGAATGACCACGACGGAGCCACGAGATGGTGGTGCTCTCATGCTGACGCCAGCTTCAGTCTGAATGATCCAGAAACAAGGTGGGGCTTTCATCGTTTGGGGAAAAAAAATGTTCTAAACCAATGAAAAGTGTTATTTTTAGGTCATATGACCAAGCCTTCCATCTTTAGGAAACCAAAAGTAAAATGATCCAATGAAAAGTTTTATAAACAAGTCACATGACCTGTTATGCGGCATAGGGCTACAAAAAGCGTAGAAAATCCGTTGGCACGTGAGGCGGCGTCAGTAGCGGACCGATGTGCGAATAGGCCGAAGGCAGCACAACGCGCCGAGATCCGGATGGCACCGAGGTGGTGTCAAGCAAATTGCCGCACTGGTGTGGCCATCCTACAATGCTGCGCCGAAAGACGGCGTGTCCAGCTGAGTTCCGGTCACTCTTGCGGTACAGTGAGTCGAACGTGCCGAGATCCGGATGGCACCGAGGTGGTGTCCAGCAAATTGCCGCACTGGTGTGGCCATCCTACAATGCTGCGCCGAAAGACGGCGTGTTCAGCTGAGTTCCGGTCACTCTTCTGGCACAGTGACTCGAACGCGCCGAGATCCGGATGGCACCGAGGTGGTGTCCAGCAAGTTGCCGCACTGGTGTGGCCATCCTACAATGCTGCGCCGAAAGTCGGCGTGGGGTGCCCCGTTGGCTTATGAGGTGATGTCAGTAGTGGACCGATGTGTGAATAGGTCGGAACCAGCACAAGGCGCCAAGATCCGAATGGCAAGTCCTGGATGTTGAGTGCCTCAGTTGAGATTTCTGAGCAGTGTTTGTAAGACTGTCTGAAGCTTATGTGCACCTGCTGCAGCTTCACTATTGCCCTGGTGTGGCCAAAGGTCGCACATGACATAGGCGGCCGGCTCCCGAGGTCCGGCGGAACTTTTTTCCTTTTCCTTTCTGCTTCTTTTCCTACAATCCGTTTCATCTGAAGACACGACCAGGTCCCTGAATGTGTGCAGGGGGACGCTATTGATTGAATGAAAATGGCGGCTTGACACAAAGCTGACTCAAGCGTTGCTGTTGATGCTATACAGACAAAAATTGGTTTTCAGTTTGTACATTCTTCAGGATTTTTTTTTCTATCCAAGTCTGATTGACAGTTTGTAGAAAAATGGCTTCAGATTTTCCACATACTACTCTTCAACATTCTTCCTAAATGTAACAATGTGAAACTCACTAGGAGAACGGCTGTTTCTGTTTCCTTTCAAAATGCTGCCAACAATATTTTCTGAATGGAAGACACCATCTTGTAGCATAAAGGGCCGAAAGGGGTTCTGGTCTGGCCGATGGTTGGTGGAGACATTTGACTATATCTTGGACCTGCCCGGCCTCGCACAAAATGGCGCCGGTATAAATGGGACTCATAACTCCTTGCCCGCAAATGTATATCTAGAAAATGTTATTGTAAGTGGCCCTGTCGTATTTTAATTACAAAATGTACGTCCACCTATTCCGCAACTGTTAGACACCTTTGTTCTTGCAACCTAATGGCCCGCTCGTTACGTTCCTCTACAGTGTAAATGTCTCCTCATCATATACGATTTCAGTTTGCTCCGTGGCCGGCCCACGTGGTTATAGGCCCGTATTTGTATACTGATATTTTCACAATAAAGGTTTTTAAAACAAAACACGGTAGTAGTATTTACATTGGTAAAGTTTTTACTTTTAGTCACTGTTTTCGAATCAGTAAAAGGCAAGTGAAATAAAGCAGTCCAATTACATGACGGATAAAAGGTATAATATGTAGGAACGCAGTAAAGATAAATGGTCAAGGGCAGTTGTGTTTTTCATTTCTGCAACATAAAGTGATCGATAAGAATCTGATAATCAGGCGTATCGGCGACTAAGACAGCAGGCCGAGTCTCTTTTACTCAACGGCTCCGTCATGGAACGAAGAAACGCCCTTTTTCTCGAAAAAGGAATATATTTTACTTGCAGGACAGTTGTAAATTTTCCGGGAAAGTACATTAGCCTGGAATATTATAACATATATGTTTTAAAAAAAATAATGTTCGAAAACAATAAAAAGCGTAATTTTTAGGTCATATGACCAAGCTTTTCATCATTAAAATAACAAAAGCAAAATGAACCAATGAAAAGTTTTATTAACAAGTCACATGACCTGTTATGCTTACGTTACGCGCTGCGCGCCGCGCCTCGGATCACTTCCGGGTGCGCTAACGCGGCGTGTCATATAACGCATTACGCGACAACGTAGGTCAAGAATATAGTCAAAATGTCTCCACCAACCAGCGTTCGGAACACAACCCCTTTCAGCAGTCCAAAAAGTTCTGTTAAATGACAACAGAGGGGACAGGCAAGAAGAACCATCAGTCAAAGAGGGGAGGGCAAGTTCTTCTCTTCCGGGTCATGTTGGGGCGCTACCGGAACTGATCGAATTGGTAGTCTAAAGTGTTTCTGGATGTTTCAGACTAAAGCTGGCGTCAGCATGAGAGCACTACCATCTCGTAGCTCCGTCGTGGCCATTCCACGAGCAATCATGGCAGCCGCTCCCCACCAGAAGCCTGCTGGAGTCGGAGGCCCCCAAGACTTTTGTAGAATCTTCACGGCTGAGGGGACGCTTTCGAGAATGGGACCCAAGCCCTATCAGGGAAGTGTCCGAGTTCAAAGGTGTCCCAGGGCCATTTTAGTGGACCAGGTCCAAAACCGAAGAGCCGGCCGCCATTTTGAGAGTCCTGTGGCAGCCGCCTATCGCTGCACCGCAAGAGCGGGAGCAACTCAACTACATGATGAGCGAGACGCTGTAGTCGCAAGAGCGGGCGGTAAACAGCAGAATGGCGGAAGAGGCACAGTGTAGCAAAAGCGGGCGGAATGGCAACTGAAACGGTAAAGGGGCGCCCCACTACAGCGTGTCTTCAGGTCAAACGGATTGTGGGACAAGGTCCAGAATTGAAGAGTCATCAAAAGGCAAAAAGTTCCGCCGGACCCCGGGAGCCGGCCGCTTATGTCGGGGGCGATCTCAGGCTACACCAGTGCTATAAGACTTGGGGAGGGTGTCGGAGCCAAGCGTCTTCTCCGAGTCCATGGCCATCACACCGCCCCTCAGGGGCCTCCGTCAAGCTGTTTAGGAAGGTAACATATCACATTGTTTTCTAATGCAGTCAGGTCCACAAACGACACTCACTTACTTTGAGAATAGTGAAGCTGCAGTAGGTGGAAATAAGCTTCAGACAGTGTTACAAGCACTGCTCAGAACTCTTAACTATGGCACCCAACATCCAGAACTTATGCCATTTGAGAATGGCAGTGACATTGAAGCAACTCAGGGACCAAAACCATTAACGTACTTTCACGTATGAAAAACTTACTTGGGGAGTGGGCAGGAGCGAAGCGCCCCCTCCCAGTCCGCGCCACCACACCGTATGTTGAAAATCTGAAGCCATCGTTCTACAAAGTCAACCAACCTTGGATTGAAAAATCTAGAAAAATGTACAAACTGAAAACCAGTTTTGGTCTGCATAGCATCAGTAGCAACGCTTGCTATCAGAGTGCATGAGTTTCATGCTCGATCGATTGAGCTAGCCGGATCGGGCAATAAAAAGTATAAAATAGTTATGTAAATAGTTATTTAATAAAATGTTTTACCCTGTTTCTTTGCTGGTGTGTTGTCTATATTTTTAATATTTGCATAGGGTTTGTCGTTATTTTGGGCGGGGTGGGTGACGGAGTCGAGCTGTCTTGCAGCCCTCATGGTGTGGAGCTCAGTTCATCTCACTATTTTCGTATTTCTCATGAAGGGTTGTTCCTAATATTTCTATTTTAGCGAGGTCAAAAAGAGATCCAATTAGTGGCCTACTGATTTTGCTCGATTACTTTCATTTTTTTACACGATTTTTCACTATCTGCAAAGACTAAACAGAGTATTGCGACTTTGTGCTTGTTTGTAAATAGAGAATGATCCAAAGAGAACCAATTCTAAAACAGTAAATGCTTGGATAACAATCAATCAAATGGAGAGACAAGCAGGCACGACGGATTACAACGGGGGCAAAGGCCTGCGTTAACTACCGTTCACTATCTGCAAAGAGAGAGTACTACTAAGAGAAAAGAGGGGAGGGGGGGGCAGCGTTCAAAGCACATCAGCGTGCATAAATACGAAAATGTTTTTATCTATCACGTACTTGACATTTTAAAGCTTTTCATATTTGCTATTAAAAAACCAATGAAATTCACAGAAAAAACCATAGGTTATAGTGGATATATAGTTAGGAATTTGCATTTACAAAACCTTGAAAATTCAATGAAAAAACCATTGGTTTTAGGCCATATATAGTTAGGGATTTGCATTTACAAAACCTTTTTTTACTCGCATAAAACCATTGAAATTCCATATATAGTTATAAGCGCTAACTATATATCGCGCACCCGCAATCCACTGCTGATGATGTCACATATTACATCATTCATGACATGGTTAGTGACATCACTGATGACATCACTGATGACATCTCAAATGACATCACTGATGACATCACTGAAAACATCTCATTTGACATGACTGATAACATCACTGATGATATCATTCATGTGATAATACCATGAACCTCTTCAGACTCTAAAATAACCTTAGATACAATCAGTGTAAACAGACAGTCACAGACTGTCACTCATCCATGGAGTTACTCACACACCTAGTCAGTTATGCCAAAAATCAATCACACCTCCATTTTCTCAACTATACAGTTATACACACCTTACTTATTCAAACATATACTAACACATATTTACTTTACTCTCTTATACAATCCCTGATACAAGTTCACAATGATCCATACAGCCACTCACACATTCACTGGCTCTTATGCACTGTTATTTATATATGTCAACTCTCACATGTACTGTGTTTTACATATGTACTTACTTTGACATGTAGCACTGAGATATCCATTCATTCACCAATACACTCATGCACATAGTCAACCGCCCATACAGCTGTTTCCACATGCACTTTTGAACCCATACATCTAGTGAATCAACTGCTCACACATCTATGCACAGAGTCATACACCTCCCAGCCACCCACACACACACTCAGTCTCCCATACAAATACTTGGGCAACCAATCAATAACCCATATAGTTACTCATATAGCTACTGATCAACACATGCAGCAGTTTACAGAACAACAGACGTAATGATGCACAAATTAAGACAGTTTAGTCACTAACCCATGCACTCAGTGAGACACATTTAATCACTCACTCATACAGTCAGACATGCACCTACTAAATCCTTCATCCAGACACTTATACATCCACTCATTCTTCAATATGTAAGACATATTTTTACTTTACAGAAACATACAGTCACTGGATGTTGTCATCAGTGATGTCATCAGTGATGTCATTTGAGATGTCATCAGTGATGTCATCAGTGATGTCACTAACCATGTCATGAATGATGTAATATGTGACATCATCAGCAGTGGATTGCGGGTGCGCGATATATAGTTAGCGCTTATAACTATATATGGAATTTCAATGGTTTTATGCGAGTAAAAAAAGGTTTTGTAAATGCAAATCCCTAACTATATATGGCCTAAAACCAATGGTTTTTTCATTGAATATATATATATATATATATATATATATATATATATATATATACATATATACATCCACCTCACTTTAGCGAACAAAGCACTTTTTGGCCACTCACAGCGACGGGCCAGGACGGGGTTTGCAATTCCCCAATATCCAACAGTTCTCGCTCCACTCAGTCAAAGAAATGAAATCCAGGCCACCAATCCTTTGTTAAACGTGCGTTTATTGCAGCTCATTCGACGCGTTTCGGGAAACAAGTTCCCTTGTTCACGAGTACGGGTGCATTTTTTCAATAAAGTTTATATATACATCATGTGACACTGACTGTGTAAAACATAAACAACAGACTACCGAAGCGTGTTTAAAGCTTGTCGGAGCTATGAAGGCAGACTCACATTATGCACTCAAATGTTACATCACATTGTGGGACAATGTCAATATTTGTATTTCAGTGCATGAACAAGTGCTGTGTAAATAAAATCATTGAATAAACATAATTAATGGTACAGCAAGGTAAAATATCGGAACAGTCCTACATTATCGTTTTGACCGTACTGCATGGGTTTAATCAGTACATCATGTCGGACTAGATGACAGGCTGACCAAATAAAGGATTAATGTTCACGGTCTCCTATTTGTCAAATAAATCGGCAATTAAATTCAATATTATCATACGTGCCAGTCATACAGAGTGGAGTGAGAACTGTTGGAGATATATATATATATATATATATATATATATATATGTATATATATATATATATATATATATATATATATATATATATATATATATATATATATATATATATATATATATATATATATATATATATATATATTTTAGCCCACTGGTGCATGAGTACTACCACGGCTTGTATTTATGAAATGTACTATTTACATTGCATGTTTTGCACAAATACCCCTGTTGCCAACTATAGCATACAGTGGGCTTTATTAGGCATTACTCTATACCGTGACTAACAGGTATTCATCAAGATATCAGTACAGATTAGCAATATTTATACGTTTTAAAACATTTTAAACTATTTATGTTTTATCGTGTTTATTCTGCATTACTGATATCGATTTTATCCTCACCTGTGCAATATATTTATTCTGATTTTAGCGTAATGAGGTGTTACTAATGTATTATACAGTTTTTATGAACAACAAATTAACACCTTGGCTGCTAGAGGTTTTCCCCTCCTGTGCTGGAAAGTAAGATTTATCATTGTTCATGACAAGGTCAGCTCGTCATAAGCACAGCTCCACTGTGCCTCATGACGAGCTGAGCTCGTCATGAGCAGCGAAGGGGTTAAGCATGCTCCATCATTTACGTATTACGCTATATGCATTGATGCAATGACTCATGTAGTATTTTTACTATATCTATTACGCAACAGGCACTCTTGCACTTTAAAAATGGGTGGCCAGCCCCCATGGCGGTGTCATGTGATCAAGGCTTTTGGTAGCCGAAACGCGTCATGGCTGACTGGTGTTGGGCAATAAAATAAACAACACCAAACAACTGGGTCTCGCTTCTTCCTTCTGCTCGGCTGAGCAGGCCGAGTCTGGACGACTACATACCGAATATATATATATATATATATATATATATATATATATATATATATATATATATATATATATATATATATATATATATATATATATATATATATATATATATATATATATATATATATATATATATATATTGCAACACATCCAACTATCCAGCCGGAATAATGGCAAGCACACTGGAATCCGTTATGAAAAGATTTTAATGCAAACCCCCCTTCACCCCTGACAGACGCGTTTCGCTAATCTAGCTTCGTCAGTGTCAGTTTGTGTTTGTAAAGTGACGACATTATAAGCCTATCTGCTGAGACATAATCATTGACATCGAAGATGTACCATTCTGCCAACGTGGTGGCCATCTTTAAACATGTATTTATCCTCTATTTACAGAGTAAAACATAGGCAATGTCGTAACAAAGTGCAAAGTGCTCATTTAAAAACATTACAGACAACAAACATTTCATAATTTTAGTGCAATTCATTGTTATGTGATACTTTCGGGGATATTTATAAAGGATATTATAACCTTCAGTCCTCTTATATCCATTAATGTTCTCAATTGTTTTAGCTATATGGGGGTGTATCCCCTTATAAATCTTCATTTTATTTAATTCAGATTAGAAGGTCATTATTTATTTCCCCATCCTTATTATGTAGCCCTGTATGGGCCAAAGTATCACATTCTCATATTTCATTTTGGATGATGTCGGAAAGGGTACATAACTAAAACCCTAGGGAGTAATTTACAAACTGGGAAAAATCTCACAGAAACATAGGATGTCCATACACATGTTCCCATGTGTATGTCTCCAGGTGGACCCACAATTCTTCATCGTTATTAAGGCCCCAAGGCGTCCTCGTTTTTAGGTCTATGATGTATTTTGACTCCAAGATTCTGAGTGCCTTCTCTCTGTCTCCCCCCCCCCGTTCTAAGCGATTTACTTGATCAATGCAGTAAAAACTTAGCAGATCTCTATTGCTCTGGTGACATTCCGCAAAGTGTGGGGCAACCGGGTAAGATTTATCTTTATTCACGATTGCTTGCATGTGTTCAAGTATTCTGAGCTTTGTGGGGTTGATGGTGCTCCCTATGTATCTTCTTTTACAAGGGCACACCAGACAGTAAACGGTGTATTCTGAATTGCAGTTTAATAGTTTGTTGATTTTCCTATTGGGTCTTTCTTCACCTGTTCTACCTGGGTATTCTGTCGTTTTTTTACTCCCTTTACAGGCTTTGCAGCGCAAACAGGGGAAAAAGCCTTTTATATTTGATCGACTAGTTTGCTGTGGCTCTTGAGAAAAATGGCTTTTTGTAAGATGGTCAGACAGTGATTGACAGCGCCTATACGTTATTAAGGGCTGCTTCGATAGATGTTTTTTTAACACACTGTCCGTTGTAAAAATATGCCAATTTTTTCTAAAAGAGTGGACCAGATCGCCTGATATTGTGTTGAATTTGGTGATCATTCTCACCTCCTCCTCCACTTTAGGCACTATTTTGGGCACTAGGAGATCCCTCCTGTTGATCATAGATGCTTTATTGGATGCCTGTTGCAATATGTTTTTGGAATAGCCCCTGCTTAGGAACCTATCATTTGCCTCACTCCTGGCTTGTTGGAAATCGGTTTCTACTGAACAATTTCTTTTTAGGCGTAATAGTTCGCCATAGGGGACATTTTTTATCAGACTTTTCGGGTGGTAACTCGCTGCATGGAGAACAGCGTTACCAGCCGTAGGTTTTCTGTACAGTCTTGTTTGGAGCGTATTGTTGTTTACATAGACCTCCAAGTCCAAATAACAAATGCTAGTTGCACTTATAGTGCTTGTAAATTTCAGGTTCATGATGTTATCATTCAGTTTAGAGATGTACTCCTCAGCCGAGGTACGATCTCCTCGCCAAATAATAAAAAGATCATCTATGTATCTGGTCCACATAAGGATGTTATCTGTCCATGGCTCATTAGTCTCGGCCCAAGCTACGTGCTTCTCCCACCAGCCCACGAACAAGTTTGCGTAACTGGGGGAGAAGCACGAGCCCATTGAAGTACCCCTGATCTGTTTGTACAATTGGTTTGAAAAAAGAAAGATGTTGTGGTATAGACAAAAGCGTATATTATTAATTATCATATTGCTGTGTGATTTGTATTTTTCTGGTTTCTTATCTAAGAACCATTTGATTGCCATTAAACCAGTCTCATGAGCTATGCAGGTATACAAATTTACCACATCCAATGTGATTAAAAGCATGTTTTCATCCCAACTGATACTATCCATAATACGAGGAAAGTCCTGTGTATCCCTCACGTATGACGGTAAGTCTTTTACAATGGGAGCAAGATACCAGTCTATGAAACGAGATGTATTTTCCAAAAGACTCCCAATGGAGGATACGATTGGGCATCCTGGTGGTCTTTTGGCGTGCTTGTGGATCTTTGGGAGATGATAGAAGGTGGGTAGGGTCGGTGATTCACAATATAACAAAGCAAACTCATCAGCATTGAGCAAGCCTTCCTCCTTCCATTCATTTAACATTTCATGGAAGTCACTAATGCTCTTTGCATACTCAGTTCTTCGAATGATGGTGTAACAATCCTTATCTTTTAATTGTCTATGAGCTTCTTGTTCGTAATGTTCTTTGTTGAAAATCACAATATTGCTGCCCTTATCAGAGGGCTTTATCTCAATGGTTTTGTCCTCTTTCAATGATCTTATTGCTTGCCACTCTTTTCTCGTAATGTTGGATGATTTTAAATCCATTTTGTCCCTTGACATTTTTTCCAAGTCCGCAAGCACTGCTTCGTTAAAAACATCTATAGCATCATAGGGTGCAATGGGTAGTTTTTTGGATTTTTTCTTCATGTTGCTTGGATCTCTCGTTTGTGGTGTAGGTACATCATTTCCTTGTGTGTTATTCAGTTCATTTGCTAAAACCTCTTGAGTTGGAGTCAATAATAGGTTTGCCAAAATCCTTGGATGTTCTTCTGTAATTTCTTCTATTTCATTGTCAGTGGAATTTACCTGTGCCACCTTTTGTGGGTGAAGAAGAAAGATTTTTTTAAATTTAAGCTTTCTGATGTATCTGAATAGATCAATTCTTGTGTCCACCAGATTAAATTCGCTCGCTGGGCAAAAGCTTAAGCCTTTTTTAAGGATCCTCAATTCATCCGCTGTTAGTTGTCTGTTGGACAAATTGATGACATTGTTTTCTTCTGTTGTTATTGTTTTTTCTTTTTGTTGCGACTTGAGGTGCTCCTGGTCACTCTCGGTGAGGCCATCGGTTGTGCATCTCCTCTTACCCCTTTTGCCCCGCCTTGTTCTCCTTTTTGGCTTGATTGTTGGGGGGGGGGGGGTGACTTCTTTGTTGTGGCCTCTGGCGGGTTTCCTTTATGACTTGGAATGCGTCCAAAAAAGGTGCCGCGCCTCTGTTTTCTTTAGATCCAGGAACATTATTTTGTTCACCTTCGGATACTTCAGATTCTTCTGTATCTGTGTTGGCTGTGCTCTTTGCTCCTTGTACCAATCGTTTTCTGGTAGCATCAAATTTACGAGCAAAAGTCAATACTCTACCCGAGAGATAGTCCTGCTCATCTCTTTAGAATTTCGTTTGCTTGCGCTTTCGAATAGACAGTTCATATTCCTTAATTCTTCTATTCATAGCGCTTCTTAAATCTTCTTTAGCCTTTTGGTCATGTTCTTTTGAGATTAGGTCTTCCACAAGTGTGATTTCTTGCTTACATTTTTCATGGTCACTCCATGCGTATTTAATTGACAAAAAAAAAAAAAAAAAAATGTGTATATATATATATATATATATATATATATATATATATATATATAAAGAGGTTGCCCCTAGGAGAGACGCACTCACAGGTAGGTTGAATTGCTTCAAGAGTCAGCTCACATGAATCACCCTTGGCAGTCTTCGCTGACACGTTTCGGGCCGTGCGCCCTTCTTCCAAAGCAAACTGACTGCCCAAATGATGACAGACATCCAACTCCAGTATCTTCCCTTTATTTATTACGCTAAGGTGAACTGCTTCGCATTGCATCATGGGACTGGAAGTTTCAATAGTTCATACCCACGTGGGTGCTGTCTTCTCACCATTTCCACAACAAGTTCTTTGAAAAAAAAACATTTCCTGATCCACAGAGTCAGTCTCTCAATTAGAAACATGCACTAACTGCTACGCATTCACCATCCAAATATGACAGCAACGGACCCGCTGGTTGTCTTGTGAAGGGTTCGTCTCACGACCTGGCCGGCGGTATTCATGTAAAGAAAGAGGTTGACCCTAGGAGAGACGCACTCACAGGTACGTTGAATTGCTGCAAGAGTCAGCTCACATGAATCAACCTCCGCAATCTTCGCCGACGCGTTTCGGGCCGTGCCCCCTTCTTCCAAAGCAAACTGCCCAAATGATGACAGACAGCCAACTCTAGTATCGTCCCTTTATTTAATACACTCAGGTGAACAGCTTTGCATTGCATCATGGGACTGGAAGTTTCAATAGTTCATACCCTCGTGGGTTGCTGTCTGCTCACCTTTTCCAGAAAAAGTTCTTTAAAAAAAATGTTCCTGATCCACAGAGTCAGTCTCTCAATTAGAAACACACACTACCTGCTCCGCATTCACCATCCAAATACAACAGCAACAGACCCACTGGTTGTCTTGCTGGGGTTCGTCTCACGACCGGGCCGGCCGTCTTATTTTAAAGAAAGAGGTTGCACCTAAGAGAGACGCACTCACAGGTAGATTGAATTGCTGCAAGAGTCAGCTCACATGAATCACCCTCGGCAGTCTTCCCCGACGAGTTTCAGGCCGTGCGCCCTTCTTCCAAAGCAAACTGCCCAAATGATGACAGACAGCCAACTCCAGTATCTTTCCTTTATTTATTACGCTCAGGTGAACAGCTTCGCATTGCATCATGGGACTGGAAGTTTCAATAGTTCATACCCACGTCGGTTGCTGTCTTCTCACCATTTCCACAAAAAGTTCTTTAAAAAAATGTTTCCTGATCCACAGAGTCAGTCTCTCAATTGGAAACACGCACTACCTGCTCCGCATTCACCATCCAAATACGACAGCAATGGACCTGCTGGTTGTCTTGCGGGGGTTCGTCTCATGACCGGTCCGGCCGTATTAATGTATAGAAAGAGGTTGCCCCTAGGAGAGATGCATAGGAGAGATGCACTCACAGGAAGGTTGAATTGCTGCAAGAGTCAGCTCACATGAATCACCCTCGGCAGTCTTCGCCGACGCGTTTCGGGCCGTGCGCCCTTCTTCCAAAGCAAACTGCCCAAATGATGACAGACAGCCAACTCCAGTATCTTCCCTTTATTTATGACGCTCAGGTGAACAGCTTTGCATTGCATCATGGGACTGGAAGTTTCAATAGTTCATACCCACGTGGGCTGCTGTCTTCTCACCATTTCCACAAAAAGTTCTTTAAAATTATTACTTTTTTATTTCCCTTATCCACAGAGTCAGTCTCTCAATTAGAAACACGCACTACCTGCTCCGCATTCACCATCCAAATAGGACAGCAATGGACCTGCTGGTTGTATTGCGGGAGTTCGTCTCACGGCCGGGCCGGCCGTATATTGTAAAGAAAGAGGTTGCCCCTAGGAGAGATGCACTCACAGGTAGGTTGAATTGCTGCAGGGGTAGGTTGTACCGCTTTTGGCCGCCATAAGTGTGGCAGGGTATGCTCAGACGTGAGTCCCTTGCTCACTTTGCCACTGGATTCAAGCAAGCCGGGCTGAAGACGGCTGGAATGCCAGAAACCGGTCCTCTGAAGCTTGTTTCCGGTCCAGGGAAGATATGGCTTGGCAGTTCGGGCTGGACTGTTCCCATGAGGCACAGGGTCAGACTGATTTGCATATAGCCATGTCTGAACTGGGGTGGCACACTCACAGGTAGGTTGAATTGCTGCAAGAGTCAGCTCACATGAATCACCTTCAGCAGTCTTCGCCGACGCGTTTCGGGCCGTGCGCCCTTCTTCCAAAGCAGGTGGTGTCCTTTTATTTGGTATTCAAGGGATTATAATTGGTAAAGCAGCTTGCTTCACATGCTCTCTGAAGTCTTAGCCTAAGACTGCTGGTCCATGCTACCACTAGGATAGCTTGTCTATAAGGTTGACTTTACAACCACCATCAATAAGGGTCGATTAGACTGGTGCAAGGTGCCCACTAGAATAGTGGACATCATATGCCAGGCTAACTTCTCACATTGGTGTGCAGCGGATCTATGATGTTACAACGCGTTATTTTACAACGCATGTTGTAACTTCGCAACTTTTACAACGCAGGTTCCATTACATCGGATGCCATTACAACGCAGGACATTACATAGCAGATGCTATTACAACGCATACCATTACATCGTAAGTATAGGTAAGTATATCTTTTTAGAAAAAATGTAATTAAGTTAATTTAATTAATTTAATTTAACTAATATAATTAAATTAATTTTAAAATTGTAATTAATTTAATTTATTTAATATAGTTTAATTAAATTTAAAAATGGAATTAATGTAATTTAATTATTTTAATATAATTTTATTAATTTAATTTAATTAAATTTATAATTGTAATTATTTTATTTTATTTTATTTTATTTAATTAATATAATTGAATAAAACTTAAAATTGTAATTAATATAATTTAATAAATTTAATTAAATTCAATTTATTTAATTAATTTAATTTAAATAAAGTCGTACTTTAAAAATAATAAACCCTAAAAATACCCCTGTACCCCAAAACCCAAACCCAGCCCTAAAACCTAAAAATACCCCAGTACCCCAAAAACCAAACATAGCCCTAAAACCTAAAAATACCCATGTACCCCAAAACCCAAACCCAGCCCTAAAACCTAAAAATACCCCTGTACCCCAAAACCCTAACCCAGCCCTAAAACCTAAAAATACCCATGTACCCCAAAACCCAAACATAGCCCTAAAACCTAAAAAAACCCTGTACCCCAAAACCCAAACCCAGCCCTAAAACCTAAAAACACCCCTGTACCCCAAAACCCAAACCCAGCCCTAAAACCTAAAAATACCTCTGTACCCCAAAACCCAAACCCAGCCCTAAAACCTAAAAATACCCCTGTACCCCAAAACCCAAACCCAGCCCTAAAACCTAAAAATACCCCTGTACCCCAAAACCCAAACCCAGCCCTAAAACCTAAAAATACCCCTGTACCCCAAACCCCAAACCCAGCCCTAAAACCTAAAAATACCCCTGTACCCCAAAACCCAAACCCAGCCCTAAAACCTAAAAATACCCCTGTACCCCAAAACCCAAACCCAGCCCTAAAACCTAAAAATACCCCTGTAGCCCAAAACCCAAACCCAGCCCTAAAACCTAAAAATACCCCTGTACCCCAAAACCCAAACCCAGCCCTAAAACCTAAAAATACCCCTGTACCTCGAAACCCAAACCCAGCCCTAAAACCTAAAAATACCCCTGTACCCCAAAACCCAAACCCAGCCCAAAAATCTAAAAATGCCTAAACACCCCAAAACATATACCTCAGTACCCCAAAACATATACTTCTATACTCATACTTAATTTAAAAATTACTTAAATTAATATATTTAATTGATAATATTAAAAAACATAAATATATTTATTTATAATAAATATTAATTAAATAAATTAAATAATAACAAATAAAATTAAAAAAAATTAAATACTTACCAATACTTACGATGTAATGGCATGCGTTGTAATAGCATCTGCTATGTAATGTACTGCGTTGTAATGGCATACGATGTAATGGAACCAGCGTTGTAAAAGTTGCGTTGTAACAGCATTCCGATGTAAAAGTTGCGATGTAACAGTAACATACCGTGTGCAGCGGATGGGATAAGAGCTCGATGTTGTTTTACCATATAATCTTAAGATATTATTTTAAAGATCACATTAAGGTACCTGTAGGTACATATAAATCAAGTTCTTATAAATCATAAGTTCTACTGAACCTAGCAGTTGTAGGTGGTAAGGGCCTAGCACACCCTGAGTACAACTCCTAGAGAGGTTCTAGTAGGAAAACATTTAGTGTAGGTAGGTGCACACACCACACCTCACTAGAAAATGTCCTTGGATGCAGGGCGTAGCGGGCCTCTGCCAGAAGCTGTCCCTCCCAGGGCACCTTCTATGACACATTCAATGTCTATGACACATTCACTTTCCATGAATTGAGAAGCCTGTATACAGCCAGAAGGCTGAGACAAGGACAGAGTCCAACCTTTAACCACCTGGAAGATATTTTAGTGGAGTATGATGTAGAAAAGGTATCCACCCCAGATCAAACATGTAGTACAGAGGGGGGCCATCCCTCAACAGAATATCTCACTGGTGAGAACCAAGGGGAGTCTGATGATGATGTGGATGCTAACCAGGTAGAAGTCAGGTAACTGAACCAGGTTAACCTAGGACTATTTGGGACTGGAGGAGGAAGAATCCAATCCAGACCCCCAAGTAGGCCTAACCCTGAGCACAGAATAGGAAGGTCACTCTCTAGTGAGTCCAACCACTCTGATGACTCAGTGGGGTCCCATGCCTCAGCTCTAGGGAGAATGACTTCAACTCAGAGAAGAGAGTATAAGGCTAGGATGAGGGAATCCAAGCTTAGAATCAGGAGGCAAGAAGTTGCCCTTGTAAAAGAGACCCTGGCTCTTGAGAGAGAGAGAGAAAAGTATGTGGGCTAGAGCCCACTGGTGGCAGCACAGTATCTAGAGATAGGGAAAGGTCTCATGGCCATAGAAACCTGAATAAGATTGTCCGTCCCTTCCAGGTTGGGGATGACATCCACAAATGGTTAAATGCTTTGGAGAGGGCTTGCAAAGTACAGGAGGTACCCCAACGTCAGTGGGCAGCAATATTGTGGCTCTCCTTTTCAGATAAAGGCAGAGACAAGCTCCTGACAAGATGCTGACAACTACTATGTCCTGAAGAGTGCTCTGATAGATGGGTTTGGCTTAACCACTGAGCAGTACAGGTTGCTGTTCAGAAATACCCAGAAGACACAGACTCAGTACTGGACTGACTTTGTAGAGTGTGCTATTAAGGCTCTGGAAGGCTGGTTACTGGGCAGTAAGGTTAATGACTATACAGGATTGTATAATTTGATCATGTGAGAACAAATTCTTAACAACTGTCAGATCCAGTTATTGCATCAACACCTGATTGACTCTGATCTGACCTCTCCCCAAGAATTGGGAAAGAAGGCGGACAAATGGGTCAGAACCAGGGTGAAGCAGAAGGTACAGAACGAAGGTGGTGATCAGAAGAAGCAAGACCAAAAGGGTGGGGAGAAAGCAAAAGACCAGAAGTCTTCTAAAGGTCCCCAAAAAGCTTCTAATGGTGAGGGTTCCCAACCTGCAAAAAAGAAAGAAGGTCCTAAGAAACCATGGTGCAAAGTATGTAAGGTAAATACTCACTGAACCAGGGAGTGCACCAAGATTGAGGCAGCTCCAGACACCATTGCCCCTAAGGCAACTGTTCCCCCTAGCACAGCTAATAGTGGTGGTTCTTAACAGAAGGGTGTAGTTGGGTTAACCCTCGGAACTGAGGTGAATTCTGGCCTAGTCAGAATACCAACTCAAGCTGTTCTTGTTTGTGATGTGGACATGGCTATGTCCTCTACTGTGAGCCCCAGTAACTTGGGCAAGTATAGACAGACTCATTTAATTAATAACAAAGTGGCTCAGGCCTACAGGGACACATGTGCTAGTGTCACAATAGTGACACCTAGCTTTGTGGACCCTGGACAGATAATACTAGGTGACAATTACCTAGTGACCAATGCAAACAATGTCACAACCACCTTTAGTATGGCAAATGTTAATTTCTCCTGGGGAGGGGTAACTGGACTCAAAAGAGTTGTTGTTAGTTCAGACCTCCCTGTAGAATGTTTGCTTGGCAATGACCTAGAATCTTCAGTCTGGTCTGAAGTGGAGTATAGGACTCATGCAGAGATGTTAGGTATATCAGCACATGTCCTTGCTGTGACCAGGTCACAGGTCAAAAATTGCAACACTGAACAGGCCCTGGATCCTGAAATAATGGACCAGTTGCCTACCAGGCGGAGAAGCAGTAGGGTTAAGGCAGTGCCTTCCCCCTTGCCTCAGGAGGAGGATCAGCCTTCTCAGGAAGCTGATTGTGAGATCTAGAAGAGCTTGAGCCTGATCAGGTTGAGTTTCTTGAGACAGGGGGACCCTCCAGGGCAGATCTGAGGCAGGCGCAGTTGGACTGCCCTTCTCTTGAACCCCTCAGACAGCAAACTGCTGCTGAGGCTGCTGGGAATGCTAGTGGGACCCACAAAGTGTATTTGGATGATGGGCTCCTGTATTCAGAGGCTAGAGACCTCAAGCCTGGTGCTTCCAGGAGGTTGGTCATACCTTTGGCATTCAGGGGCTTCCTTCTCACACTAGCCCATGATATTCCCCTTGCTGGACATCTTGGCCAGAACAAGACTTAGGAAAGGCTTGTCCCTCACTTTCACTGGCCTCACATGTCAGAAGACACCAAGGAGTTTTGTCGCTCCTGTGTCACCTGCCAAGCGAGTGGCAAATCAGGTGGCACCACAAAGGCCCCCCTAATACCACTACCTGTGGTGGGGGTTCCCTTTGAAAGAGTAGGGATTGACATTGTTGGATCAATGGATCCCCAAACAGCCTCTGGGCACAGGTTTATTCTGGTGGTAGTGGGTCATGCCACCAGATACCCAGAAGCTAGTCCGCTAAGGACCACAACAGCACCTGTTGTGGCAAGAGGCCTCCTGGGAGTTTTCTCAAGAGTGGACTTTCCAAAGGAGGTTGTCTCAGACAGAGGTGCAAACTTTATGTCTTGATATTTGACTGCTATGTGGAAGGAGTGTGGAGTGAACTACAAGTTCACCACACCCTATCATCCACAGTGCAATGGTCTGGTGGAAAGATTCAACAAGACCTTAAAGGGCATGATCAAGGGTTTACCTGAAAAGCTTAGGTGAAGATGGGACATCCTGCTGCCCTGCCTTTTGTTTGCTTACAGAGAGGTCCCACAGAAGGGGGTTGGCTACAGCCCTTTTGAGCTTCTGTTTGGGCATCCTGTAAGAGGACCCCTTTGTCTGGTGAAGGAGGGATGGGAGTTACCTCTCAAACCTCCCAAACAGGACATTGACATTGTGGATTAAGTACTTGGTCTCCGCTCCAGGATGGCTGAGTATATGAAAAAGGCATCCAAAAACCTTGAGGCTAGCCAGGAATTACAGAAAGCCTGGCATGACCAAAAGGCTGTGCTGACTGTTTACCAGCCAGGACAGAAAGTGTGTGTGTTGGAGCCCGTGGCCCCAGCAGCTCTCCAAGACAAATGGTCTGGACCCGACACAATTGTTGAGCAAAAGGGAGAGGTCGCCTATTTGGTTGATCTTGGAACTCCCAGGAGCCCCCACAGGGTGCTTCATGTCAACAGACTGAAACCATATGTTGACAGGGCAGACATGGGCTTGCTCGTGGCTACAGATGAGGGACAGGAAGAGGAGAGTGAGCCTCTCCCAGACCTGCTTTCTCAGAACCCTGATGATGGTTCAGTTGATGGTGTAGCCTTGGCAGGCAGCCTCACTGACAAACAGCAACAGGACTGCAGACAAGTTCTACAGTCCTACAGACATATGTTTTCTCTGACTCCAAGTCAGACTACCTGGTGCACTCATGAAGTGGACACTGTGGACAGTCTGCCTGTTAAAAGTAAGATTTACAGGCAACCTGATCATGTCAGGGACTGTATCAGGACAGAGGTCCAAAAGATGTTGGAGTTGGGAGTCATTGAGTCCTCAGAGAGCCCTTGGGCCAGTCCTGTAGTCCTGGTGCCTAAACCTCACACCCAATATGGTAAGAGAGAGATGAGGTTTTGCGTGCATTACAGAGGCCTCAATGCTGTCACTAGGACAGATGCCCACCCAATACCAAGGGCAGATGAACTCATTGACAGATTGGCATCTGCCAGGTTTTTGAGTACATTTGACTTGACAGCTGGCTACTGGCAGATCAGACTAGCTGATGATGCAAAAACCAAAACAGCATTTTCAACCCCAGGAGGACATTATCAATTTGTGGTAATGTCCTTTGGTCTGAAAAATGCACCTGCCACATTCCAAAGGTTGGTGAACCAAGTCCTCTCAGGTCTGGATGACCACTGTGCAGCTTATCTAGATGATATTGCTGTCTTCAGCTCCACTTGGGAAGATCAACTGATCCACCTGAAGAATGTTTTGGAGGCCCTGCAAAAGGCAGGCCTAACTTTCAAGGCTACCAAGTGCCAGATAGGGCAGAGCAAGGTTGTATACCTGGGCCACCTTGTAGGTGGAGTTCAGGTTCAACCATTGGAGAGCAAGACCCAGACCATAAAGGACTGGACTGCTCCCACCACCCAGACACAGGTCAGACCTTTCTTGGGCCTTATTGAGTACTACAGTAAATTTGTCAAGGGGTATAGTTCCATAGTGAAACCCCTTAATGACTTAACTTCCAAGAAAATGCCAAAGAAAGTTCAGTGGACAGTAAGCTGTCAAAAGGCATTTAATGATCTGAGGCCATGTGCATTGCTCCAATTCTGCAAAGTCCAGACTACTCCTAAGAATTCATTGTTCAAACATATGCTTCTGAGTTGGGTGCAGGTGCTGTTCTTTCACAACTGAATAAAGATGGTCAAGACCAGCCAGTAGCTTTTATTAGCAGAAGGCTTACCCCTAGAGAGAAACGTCTGTGAGCTATTGAGAGGGAGGCCTTTGCTGTGGTTTGGGCACTGACGAAGCTGAGGCCATACTTGTTTGGCACTCACTTCAAGATTCAGACAGACCAAAAGCCCCTCTTGTGGCTAAATCAGATGAAGGGATTATAATTGGCAAAACAGCTTGCTTCAATGCTCTCTGAAGTCTTCGCCTAAGACGGCTGGTCCATGCTACCACCTGGATAGCTTGTCTATAAGGTTGACTTTACAACCACCATCAAAAAGGGCCGCTTAGACTGGTGCAAGGTGCCAACTAGAATAGTGGACATCATTGCCAGGCTAACTTCTCACAAAGGGCGCACGGCCCGAAAAGCGTCGGCAAAGACTGCAGAGGGTGATTCATGTGAGCTGACTCTTGCAGCAATTCAGGTACAAATGGGGGTGGTGATGGACGGAGCATCCGAATCAATCAAACACTCACACCCAGTCAAATGATCTGGGTTTAATTCATCACCGTTCTTTAGCCCACTCTGCCACCCCAGTTCAGACATGGCTATATGCAAATCAGTCTGACCCTGTGCCTCATGGGAACAGTCCAGCCCGAACTGCCAACCCATATCTTCCCTGGACCGGAAACAAGCTTCCGAGGACCGGTTTCTGGCATTCCAGCCGTCTTCAGCCCGGCTTGCTTAAATCCAGTGGCAAAGTGAGCAAGGGGCTCATGTCTGAGCATACCCTGCCACACTTATGGCGGCCAAAAGCGGTACAAAAGGGGGTGGTGATGGACGGAGCATCTGAACCAATCAAACACTCACACCCAGTCAAATGATCTGGGTTTAATCCATCACCGTTCTTTAGCCCACTCTGCCACCCCAGTTCAGACATGGCTATATGCAAATCAGTCTGATCCTGTGGCTCATGGGGACAGTCCAGCCCGAACTGCCAAGCCATATCTTCCCGGGACCGGAAACAAGCTTCCGAGGACCGGTTTCTGGCATTCCAGCCGTCTTCAGCCCGGCTTGCTTGAATCCAGTGGCAAAGTGAGCAAGGGACTCACGTCTGAGCATATGAGGTAATTGAAATTTTTATGGTCAAGTATGTCCCCTAACGTGTACCCCAACGTCTCCATGTACGTGCTTAAAGTACATGTAATTTCCCTCCATGACCAAATATGAAGACGCAAATACATTTGCGTCCAACGTTAACATGTCCTCTTTCAGATCCACCATGAATGGATCAATAATTCAGTTCCTAACCATGCCATGCCAACGTCTTTACATGGTACACTTTTACGTTTTTCCTGGCTCTGCCGAGCTAGGCCCTGATTTCTGTCTCCGAGCCCTTTCTGCCTTCTGCCTCTGAAAGCTGCAGCAAGGACACATATCCCTGACCTCTGCCTTACTTCCTGCCAAGCGAAGCGGTGCCTGGCTCAACTTGGCCTGCCTGCCAAAACAGTATTTTGCCTTCAAGTTATCTGTTCAGCCTCCTCGAAAATACATTCCTGTCTAGTGATTTAGGTAAACATCTCCCCGGCTGCAGAGCAAAGAGCAAGCCTTCCTGCTTCACTGCAAGTACTTTACAGTTCCCGTTGCCATAGTAAGCACATGGCCCCGCACGTAGACACGTAGACACCTATGCACGCACTAGCATTCAGTATAGAATAGCCTCTGCCCGAGAGACCTTTTACTCCAGATAATACATCCTCCAAACATAAGATACCAGATATGTTATAGGTCCAGGTCGTTCTGACATCCCAGACTTCTGTCTCCTCTACTAGTGTTAAAGTTCTCCCCAGTTACACGTCTATGTCACGTCATGCTAGCTGCGTGTGCATCCGCACTTTCTGCTGATCCTGCAATTTTCCCTATGCAACCACCCACATGTGACGATTCTTGTGACGTTTCTCTGACATGTACAGTGCACGCCTCCGTGTACGCTTATTACACGCCTTCTTTCACGCCTCCTCTTACGCACATGTGTTCTTATCTCGCTCTTTTCCACCTGTTACGCCTACTGTATTGGATTCAATTATGTTACTTTACTATATATAATGTGTAATGTCAATAAAACGTTGACTGTCCCTTCCCGAACCCTAGTGGTGACGGAACATGATCTCCAACCTTGAGGTTTGTTTCATTAAAACCCGTATGACTCAGATACCACGGACTCTGCCTCTCATTTTTATGAGCTGTCTTGTAATGATAATTATACGGAAAAACTGATTAGGTAAAATTATTTACCACATAATTTGGCGCCCGAATAGGGACCCCTCACCCACCCCACGCGCCGGCGATGCGTCGCAGGCCTTGCCCCCTGCCACAGCCGTGACGGACACCTATGCGCATCTGCAGGTTTTCCTGTATCTCCCTCAGGCCTACGGAGGTGACGGAGACTGCGGTCGACATCCAGACGAGGCGGTGAGGAGTGCGGAGGATCCCGACCAGAGCCCAGCCGAGAGTAACAGTGTCCGAGGTATCCAGAGGCCCACCTGTTCCGAAGTGTCGAGGCGCATGCGTAGAAGTCCAGTCCAGTCAGAGGCCTTCAAGTTCAAGTTCAAGTATTGCTCCCGGTGAGTACCGTTGCTAGGGACGCATCTAGACGGGTGCATTAGTTTGTGTCCGGTCAAGACAGGTCTGGGTACACAGTCCTGGTCCGTACATGTTCACTTAGGTGAGCGCGGTAAGACGTGTCTCTTTATGGGACCGGTCTGTACTGTTTAGCAGTGCATCTAGTGATTCAGTAATTCAGTGATTCAGTATTCAAGCCTTTTAGCATTTCTTTCACGTGATTTCAAGTATTGTGTTTTATGTACTAGACAGTATCTGTTCGAAATGTTTTAATGTGTTTTATGTCGTGGTATGAATGACTGTTTGCTTTACATTACTGTGTTTATTGTGTTCGAGTCAAAGTAATTATGCCACTGTTTCCAAAGTTACGTCAGATAGGAACTAGGAAAGGGATACTCGAAGAAGCAGTGCCTGTTCCGCCTAGGGACACTCCAGGGCACTTTATGTACCACAAACACGGCTTAGATGCCATACTGTACTTAGACTTATGGGTCGATTACACCAAGCACTTAGACGAGAAATATAGATGGCCTGTTTCAGGAACATGGGATGCTGAATGCATCATAAGAGTAGAAGAAGCATTATGGAAAAAGAAAGCCAGACAGTCCCAGAAAGATGCCATAGAATTGTGGCGTAAAGAATCGCATAGAAGGACCGAGAAAGAATTCAGAAAAGCAGAAAAACATAGGGAAGATTCAGAAAAAGGTCGAGAAAAAGAATTACTAGAAGAAGCTGAACGAGTTAAAGCAGAACAATTAGACCGACAACGAAATACACTTATTAATGGCATGTATCCTCTTCTGACCGAGGGCCCTTCTAAGGCCAACCCGGAAATGCCGAGTAATTTACCGCCACCATTGGTCCCGACTAAACTCCATCAGTCCGCAGCAGATATTTTCCTTTCTTCCTATTTAGATGGTGTAGCTCCAGCATATACTAATGTAACCGTACCACCCGTTAACAATATACAACCGCCTGTACAACAGCATGCTCAAGTCCAGGTCACGACCCCTCCACGTCACCAACTTCCCGTGCATGTTGTCACTTCTCCTGCCACAGGTCCGCCTGCCACTGTTCCCCCTGTTCCTGTTACTGGTCCGCATAATCCGTTTGCGACAACTGCAGCCCAGAGTGTACCTCTTCTACCTGCTATGACCACAACCGCTACACCACAGTCAGGTTATGCTCATGCTTCCGCTTCGGGAGGTGCCGTAGGAGGCCACCACCGAACCCCGCCACAAATACAGCGACTGACAAGGAGAGAATTAGCTACACAGCGTACCCCGAAAGCGACCCCTGCTGAAAAGCTTAAAGAATATCTTACAGATTGTAGGTATGATCCTGTACCAGGCAAGCAAGGGGCCATGATGTTAGCCTCGTTACGTGTACGACGTGTTGCAGATTATTTGATTACACTACCAGGAATGTCAGAACATCTAGATAGGATATATCATTTTATTCAGACTGGAGAAGGTCCTGAATGTGTTCGTGAAGCCATGGCATATCAGAAAACTGAGACACAAGGGTTAATATTACGTTTCTTGATTAATTGTTTGATAAGAGAACGAGATCGACCAGGTTTTGTACAAGAAGAGATGGATGTATTGACTAAATGGAGTCAGAATATTGCAGAATGTAAGCATGACAGACAAAATTTTATAGATGCCATGTCTAGAAAAATCCGTAAAGAAATAGTAGCCATACATACCCGACAGAATGCCGATAGGGCAGCAGAGTCAGACGATAAAGATTCCTCAGAGGAGGAAGAGCCAGAGAATCCAACAGTGACTCATGACACAATAGCGTATGTAGGTAGAGCGAAACCTCCTAAACAGTACCCTTTAAGTAGTCCTTTTGACAGACCTATTCGTTTAGAAAACAAGAAACGTTTCCTTTCCCCGATCCCAGAACTCTGTTCTCTTGAACATGTATTCCAACAGACCGATAATATACTGAAAGAAAGAATAGGTTACTACGAACTTCATACAATGCATGAACAGAAACTGGCACGGTCCGCAGTACAGTGGGCTGGTGATAGCCACGTATATAATGATGACGCAGTAGCGCAAACATTTTTAAGCCTCTCCCCAGACGAACAGCGATTAGTTGCCATATATATGATCCAACATCTCATTATACAGTATGAAAATCAGCATTCTGATCCAGGTCCATTATATGATTTATTAGATGACTTACTTCTGAAAAGATGGAGAGGCCTAGGTACCGATTTGATTAATACGATTCTAGAACAACGTCACAAATTCAGAACTTTCCTAACTCCACATTTTGTTCCAGTTCCACCCCCAGTAAGACAGCCATACCACCTAGACAGACAGAATCCCTTACGAGAAGTACATCCAATTCAGAAGCCAGATAACACGTTACAACGCGTATTCGTATACACTCCTTTGACTAAAATGGAATTATTGGAAATGAAGAAACTAGTACCTAGTCACGATAAAGACCCTGCAGGATTCCACCGCGAAATAAAAGATATGTTACTTATGGGGGATTACACATATCCCGATATTATGAAAATGTTAAAGGTATTGTTGCCAGCAGGGATTTACGAGAAACTGAAAGAGAAAGAATGGGAGGTGGGAGATAAAAAGATTGTATGGACTGAATTAGAAGACGAAGAAACCAGGCGTACCCCAGGTTTAGGTCTTGGGGAGAAAACTAAAGCATTACCAGGATTATTAGTACAAGTTTTGCCTAGATTACTGACAGTTAAGAAAGAGGATTGGGATGCAATCTCAGCCTGTAAGCAGAAACAAGACGAGGACACTAGTGATTTTTATTCCAGATTTGAGAAATGTTTTATTATTAATAGTGGCCTGAAAACAAGTAGCGAGTCATATCCACATCTTTTTGTGACCAAATTAGTCGAGAATTCCTTGCCCCAGGTTAAGAATAGAGTATTGAAAGACGAGAGCACATGGCAAGCCAATACGCCTTCCCAAATGTTACAAATGTTACAGTATCACCAGAACAGAATTAGAGAGGAACACGATCATGAACAGAGACGTATGAAAGACACTAAAATGAAAGTATTAGTTGCCCAGTCTGTTCCAGCCGATGGTCAGAAGAGGGGTAACACTCAGAACACACAGACTAGTCATCCTACAGGACCTGTTAAAGGAAATTGTAATTATTGCAAGCAGCCTGGTCATTTTATAAGTGATTGTGCCGTTCTGAAACACAATATTGCTACAGGCAAAACGAAAGAAAGACCACGTCCGCCTAGACAGGATCAGGTCCAGCAACATACTCCACAGAATGTACAGCCTATGCATGTTCCACAACAGACCGTTGCGGTACCACAGCCCCAGCCCATTGCCGCAACACAGCACGTTACACAGCAGATGTACCAGTATGCACAATCAGAGTATCCAGACTACCAACAGTATTCATGAAACAGCCTAGAGAGGGAAGTAGGTTTGCCTCTCATTGAGATTCCTGTAGATCAAGAGGGTCCTTATGTACATAGTCAGGTATTAGGGAAGGATAGAATGTTTTTGATTGACACAGGGGCAAGCAGAACTACCATTAGTCATGACGAGGTTCCAGGGGCACCCCTCTCAGGCTCACAGAATGTTTCCCTTGGATTTTCAGGAAAACCTATTGTTAATGAAGTATCGAAACCAGTTCCCCTTGCAGTTGGTCCATTGTCACGTACTACAGATTTATTGCTTACGAGATCATGTCCAGAGAACTTGCTGGGTATTAAAACGCTGAAAGCTCTAGGAGCTGTAATATGTTGTTCTCCGGAAGGAGTGAGATTGTTTTTACGTGACTTCAAGGGTCACTATGTGTTGAGAGATTTTGATCCCAGGTTACAGAATGTTCCTGCACATTTGTGGGCACAAGGCCCGACTGATGTAGGTTGTATGCATATTACTCCATATCGTGTTACACTCAAGCAAGGTGTTGTTCTGCCCAGAATCCGACAATACAAATTGCCACCTGAGGCTGTAGCAGCCTTATTGAAAATCATTGACGAGCTTATTGCTCAAGGAGTAGTTGTAGAAACTGACTCCAATATTTGTAATTCTCCAATCATTCCGATTCTCAAACGTACAGATCCAAATGCACCACCTGTTTATCGACTAGTGATTGACCTTAGAGAGCTTAACAAATGTATCATACCTCAGTTTCCAGTGGTCCCAGATATTTCATCCCTATTGACTGCAATTGATTCCGAAGCGGCGTTCTTTACTGTAATAGATCTTAAGAATGCCTTCTTCAGTGTTCCCATTGATCCGGAAAGCCAGTACCTTTTCGGATTCAGTTTAAATGGCCGAAGCTTTAAATTTGCGCGTGCGCCTCAAGGGTTCACAGAAAGTCCGAGTATCTATAGCCAAGCATTGAAAAGACAACTTGACAGTATTCACATGCCTGCTAACACTGCCCTGCTTCAGTATGTCGATGATCTATTGATCACCGCCCGAAGTGAACAAGAATGTGAAAATGCATCTCTGACAGTCCTATATTTTCTGGCAGACAAGGGACACAAGGTGTCTCCTTCGAAGCTGCAATTCTGTGTTCAGCAAGTTGTGTACCTTGGTCACTTGCTGTCCAAGAGGGGGAGACAGCTAACACCTGACCGCATCCAGTTAATTGTACATATGCCACAGCCCAAGACACAAAAGGAAGTACGGGCCTTTATAGGCCTCACCTCTTACTGTAGACAATGGATTCCTCAGTATGCATATCTAGCCAAGCCCCTTATACAGTTGACAACCCAGGAGGCAGCGTCATCGACTGTCCTCCCTTGGACTCAGGAACATACACAAGCTTTTGAGGACTTGAAGAAAGCTCTGTGTCAAGCACCAGTTTTAGCGACACCATGTTACAGCAAGCCTTTTACTCTTTTTGTCACAGAACGCGAAGGCACTGCATTGTTAGTACTCACCCAAGATCAAGCAGGTTCACACAAACCATGTGCTTATTTTTCCAGTACATTAGATCCAGTAGCCCAGGCCCTGCCTGCGTGCTTGAAATCTGTAGCAGCAACAGCTCTAGCAATCAGACAAAGTGATTCCATAGTATTAGGACACCAATTGACAGTACAAGTTCCACATTCCGTGGAAGTTCTTTTAAACCGAACACAGACTCAGCACTTGACTATAGCATGACTGACAGGTTATGAATTGACGTTATTCCAGCCACACATAGAAATCTGACGCTGTAATACACTGAATCCTGCTACACTTTTACCGTTAAGTACAACAGACCCTATGTCACATGACTGTGTGGAAGTCATTAACACTATGACGAAACCCAGACAAGACTTGACAGATATCGCATTACCAGATCCAGACCTGACACTTTATGTGGATGGTTCATGTATGAGAACAAGTACAGGAGAGTTAGTGGCCGCATATGCAGTGACCACTGAAACTGAAGTCATAGAAACACATCGTATTGACACCCTGTCTGCCCAAGCAGCAGAGCTCATCGCTCTGACTCAAGCCTGTATTCGAGCCAAGAACCTGAAAGTTAACATATACACAGATTCCCGTTATGCATTCGGAGTTGTACACGACTTCGGAGTCCTTTGGCAAGAGAGAGGTTTCTTAACTTCACACGGTGCCAAGATACAGCACGGTCCCCTCATTCAAGCTCTGTTAGAAGCAATACATTTGCCTACAGCAATAGCCGTCATGAAGTGTAAAGCACATACCAAGGTCACAGACACTATTACCCAGGGTAACGACCTGGCAGATCGAACAGCCAAGTATACAGCTCAGACTCATCCTCATACGATTGATATGACAAAGACAGTAGTTCCAACCCATTGCATGACAGTTAGGGATCCCGCACTAGATGTAATTGACATACAGACCCATGCTACTCCAGACGAAATGGACAGAACTAGGAGGGATCCAGACAGAACAAGGATGGATGACGAAGGGAAAAGCCACATGGTTTCTCCCCGACTCTATGGTTCAGGTTATCATTAACACAGCACATAGTCCTGCACATTTAGGAGAAAAAGCTATGTTAGACAGTATTCAAAACCTTTGGTTCAATAAACATTTACGAGCAGCAGCAAAACAGAAAGTGCGTACTTGCATGATCTGTTGTCAGTTCAACCCAGGTAAAGGCATTCCCGTAGAGCAAGGTGGATTTCATCCTCCCGACCATCCTTTTGAAGTCCTCCAGATGGATTATATCCAGATGGACAGATGCCGAGGATTCAAGTATGTCCTCGTAGTTGTATGTGCACTTTCCCGATGGACAGAAGCATATCCAGTCCCAGATTACACTGCCGTGACCACTGCCAAGCAGTTGGTTCGCGAGTTTTTCCCGAGGTTTGGTTTGCCTCGTGTCGTGTATTCAGATAACGGACAGCCATTCTCGTCCGAGCTCATGAAGCAGGTTTCCCTTTTGTTAGGTTACCAATGGAAGTTCCACTGTGTTCGGCATCCCGAAGCAGCTGGATTAGTAGAGAGACACAACCAGACCCTGAAAACCCGTCTTGCCAAAGTGTGTGCACAAAAAGGTGTAGACTGGATAGTAGCCCTTCCAGTTGCTCTCTTCTCTATGCGAATGGTAGCCCATTCTAGGACAGGGCTATCCCCGTATGAGGTGGTTTTTGGCCGGCCACCGAATATGTGGGGGACGCCTCTGCCCCGTAAATTAACCGATGTTGACAGTAATATGCTGACAGATTACCTTGCTTCCTTGATGTCTGCACTACAATCATGTCGTTCACAGGTCGCTACAGCCTTTCCAGACAACACCGAGGTGAAGCCACACAAGATCATCCCTGGTGATTACGTCTACGTCCGCAACTTTGATCGGTCGAGCCCTCTGGAGCCCCGTTGGAAGGAGCCGAAGATCGTTTTAATGACCACAAGGACTGCAGTCAAACTCGAAGGCAGGAAAAACTGGCTCCACTCGAGCCACGTCAAGAAATGTTATGGACTTCCGCCAAAAACAGTTTCCCAGGACTGCCGCATTCCAATCATTGATACTAAACTCCCCCTGGTAGAGAAAACTCCGTCCCAGGAGTATAAATTAAAGTTGAGGTCTAGTAAGTCAGACAGTTTAATTGTTTAAGTCCCCTCCTGGGTGAAGCGGTTAGACAGGTTCCTGACATGTATAAGATAGACCCCAATAGAGAGAGAGATAGACAGGAGATCAAGAAACAGAAATATTGCAAGAATCTCCGAAGCAGATGTATTGTTACTTTACTTGTCATGTTTTTTCTGAGTCTTACGATTATATGCCTAAGCTATATGTTACATGTATATTTTCCTATACAAGCACATTCTTCTTTCAATGACACTGCAGACCACACGTTTAGTGATCTGCCCCCGCACGAACTTTCTTATTGACTTGCACTGCGTAACAATTCTTTCATCCGTATGTTACATCATTCCCACCAGACCAGCAATGCCACTAATTGCTGGGTATGTGGCCGACTCCCTCCCTACCAGAAAATGACGGGAGCCTTACCTCTTTTTCCTTACCCGTTTACACATAATGTTTGTGTGGTGCATGGTTTAGTTTAATTTCTTCGTTAGATAGTAAGTCCCAAGTTTCCCAAGGTAATTGGATATGGGGAGACCTGAATACAGTTATGAATAAAGCCTGTTTCCCCGACAAGGAGGGTCTTCCCCAAATGACAGGTACCGATCTAGAAAATGAAGTATATGGATTAGGTAATTTTACACTTAACCTCATGATATTGAATGTCCAGAATGTCAGTTTTACCAGTGAAGGGTGACTTATGCGTTAGAAAGAATGGTTCAGTACATCTAGGACACAGCGATTGTAATACAGTTATTGAATTCAGTGATAAAGGCAAGTCTACATTCAAAGCTTCCCGACATTCCTATTTTATTTGTGGCCATACAGCTTATATACGTTTACCTCTAGACTGGGATGGTACTTGTTACATTGCATTCCTACTGCCACCTGTTTTTCTAGCCCCACCTGACTACCATAGAAATTCTCATCTCATTCATGTTAGACCCAAGAGAGATCTCCCGATTGTCGATTACACTGAAACGACATGGGAACAATACACAGATTTCAATAAAGGATTCTTTCCTTATTTAGGAACTGTCTCAAATAGTAAACTGATACGTAAATTGACCAGAACCCTTGAAGCAGTAGTAAATGAAACTACTTTTGCCCTAGGTAACTTAACAGACGAACAGTCTGCTATGAGACTTGTCGTTCTTCAAAACCGTCTCGTTCTTGACGTCATCCTGGCAGATAGGGGCGGGGCTTGTAGAGTCATCGGATCCAGTTGTTGTGTTTTCATTCCTAATAACGCACCGTCAGTATATAGAGCCATAACTCGGCTCCACAAGATTGCAAGTCAGATACACCAGAATCCAGGCACCTGGACCTGGTCCGGTTGGCTCTGGAGCGTGATATCTGCCTGGGGATGGAAAGTCTTATCATTCCTTGGTATAGCCCTACTCATAGTATTCAGTTGTTGTCTATGTCTACAATGTGGGCCAGCGATTTGCGGCTTGTGCGCCACATCATGTATTCCCCATCCAAGTCCACGTTCTCGTGCCCGAATGAAAAAAGATGAACAAATGATGTTATATGAACAGATAGATGGACTCATGAAGATTGATATATCCTGAAGGGACCGTAGGGGACAAGGAGGGAATGAGGTAATTGAAATTTTTATGGTCAAGTATGTCCCCTAACGTGTACCCCAACGTCTCCATGTACGTGCTTAAAGTACATGTAATTTCCCTCCATGACCAAATATGAAGACGCAAATACATTTGCTTCCAACGTTAACATGTCCTCTTTCAGATCCACCATGAATGGATCAATAATTCAGTTCCTAACCATGCCATGCCAACGTCTTTACATGGTACACTTTTACGTTTTTCCTGGCTCTGCCGAGCTAGGCCCTGATTTCTGTCTCCGAGCCCTTTCTGCCTTCTGCCTCTGAAAGCTGCAGCATGGACACATATCCCTGACCTCTGCCTTACTTCCTGCCAAGCGAAGCGGTGCCTGGCTCAACCTGGCCTGCCTGCCAAAACAGTATTTTGCCTTCAAGTTATCTGTTCAGCCTCCTCGAAAATACATTCCTGTCTAGTGATTTAGGTAAACATCTCCCCGGCTGCAGAGCAAAGAGCAAGCCTTCCTGCTTCCCTGCAAGTACTTTACAGTTCCTGTTGCCATAGTAAGCCCATGGCCCCGCACGTAGACACGTAGACACCTATGCACGCACTAGCATTCAGTATAGAATAGCCTCTGCCCGAGAGACCTTTTACTCCAGATAATACATCCTCCAAACATAAGATACCAGATATGTTATAGGTCCAGGTCGTTCTGACATCCCAGACTTCTGTCTCCTCTACTAGTGTTAAAGTTCTCCCCAGTTACACGTCTATGTCACGTCATGCTAGCTGCGCGCGCATCCGCACTTTCTGCTGATCCTGCAATTTTCCCTATGCAACCACCCACATGTGACGATTCTTGTGACGTTTCTCTGACATGTACAGTGCACGCCTCCGTGTACGCTTATTACACGCCTTCTTTCACGCCTCCTCTTACGCACATGTGTTCTTATCTCGCTCTTTTCCACCTGTTACGCCTACTGTATTGGATTCAATTATGTTACTTTACTATATATAATGTGTAATGTTAATAAAACGTTGACTGTCCCTTCCCGAACCCTAGTGGTGACGGAACATGATCTCCAACCTCGAGGTTTGTTTCATTAAAACCCGTATGACTCAGATACCACGGACTCTGCCTCTCATTTTTATGAGCTGTCTTGTAATGATAATTATACGGAAAAACTGATTAGGTAAAATTATTTACCACACATACCCTGCCACACTTATGGCGGCCAAAAGCGGTACAACCTACCCTTGCAGCAATTCAACCTACCTGTGAGTGCATCTCTCCTAGGCGCAACCTCTTTCTTTACATTAATACGGCAGGCCCAGTCTTGAGACAACCAGCGGGTCCGTTGCTTTCGTATTTGGATGGTGAATGCGGAGCAGGTAGTGCGTGTTTCTAATTGAGAGACTGACTCTGTGGATCAGGGAAAAAAAATGTTAAAGAACTTTTTGTGGAAATGGTGAGAAGACAGCAACCCACGTGGGTATGAACTGTTGAAACTTCCAGTCCCATGATGCAATGCGAAGCTGTTCATCTGAGCATAATAAATAATGGGACGATACTGGAGTTGGCTGTCTGTCATCATTTGGGCAGTTTGCTTTGGAAGAAGATCGCACGGCCCGAAACGCGTCGGCGAAGACTGTTGAGGGTGATACATGTGAGCTGACTCTTGCAGCAATTCAACCTACCTCTGAGTGCGTCTCTCCTAGGGGCAACCTCTTTCTTTACATTAATACTGCCGGCCGGTTGTGAGACGAACCTCCGCAAGACACCCAGCGGGTCCGTTGCTGTCGTATTTGGATGGTGAATGCGGAGAAGGTAGTGCATGTTTCTAATTGAGAGACTGACTCTGTGGATTAGGGAAAAAAAAGTTTTAAATAACTCTTTGTAGAAATGGTGAGTAGACAGCAACCCACGTGGGTATGAACTATTGAAACTTCCAGTGCCATGATGCAACGCGAAGCTGTTCACCTGAGCGTAATAAATAAAGGGAAGATACTAGAGTTGGCTGTCTTTTTCATTTGGGCAGTTTGCTTTGGAAGAAGGGCGCACGGCCCGAAACGCGTCGGCGAAGACTGCCGAGGGTGATTCATGTGAGCTGACTCTTGCAGCAATTCAACCTACCTGTGAGTGCATCTCTCCTAGGGGCAATCTCTTTATTTACATTAATACGGCCGGCCAGGTCGTGAGAAGAGCCGCTGCAAGACAACCAGCTGGTCCATTGCTGTCGTATTTGGATGGTGAATGCGGAGCAGGTAGTGCGTTTCTAATTGAGAGACTGACTCTGTGAATCAGGGAAAAAAAATTTTAAAGAACTTTTTGTGCAAATGATGAGAAGAATGCAACCCACGTGGGTATGAACTTTTGAAACTTCCAGTCCCATGATGCAATGCGAAGCTGTTCACCCGAGCGTAATAAATACAGGGAAGATACTAGAGTTGGCTGTCTGTCATCATTTGGGCACTTTGCTTTGGAAGAAGGGCGCACGGCCGGAAACGCGCCGGCGAAGACTGCCGAGGGTGATTCATGTGAGCTGACTCTTGCAGCAATTCAACCTACGCATGAGTGTGTCTCTCCTAGGGACAACCTCTTTCTTTACATTAATACGGCCGGCCCGGTTGTGAGACGAACCCCCGCAAGACAACCAACGAGTCCATTGCTGTCGTATTTGGATGGTAAATGCGGAGCAGGTAGTGCGTGTTTCTAATTGAGAGTCTGACTCTGGTGATTGGGGAAAACATTTTTTAAAGAACTTTTTGTGGAAATGGTGAGAAGACAGCAACCCACGTGGGTATGAACTGTTGAAACTTCCAGTCCCATGATGCAATGCGAAGCTGTTCACCTGAGCGTAATAAATAACGCGAAGATACTGGAGTTGGCTGTCTGTCATCATTTGGGCAGTTTGCTTTGGGAGAATGCGCCTGCCCGAGGCCACGCAGTGGCCATTAGGAGGGCGGGCTCCTAGTCATGGAGGGCTGTCCCGCCCCCGCATGACATAGTAGTTCCTCACCCATGGCAGTCTCCCCTGGTTGGTGGAGACTGTGTAGATGATGCACGTCCGGGGCGGCTGGGAGGAGCCGGCGGGAGTATTTCTGACCTCTGCCCCGCTGGGGTGGCCTCTTTGCCGCTCCGGACGTCGTAGTTCCATGTGGGGACACTCTTTTTGTCACGTCGGGACACTCTTTCCTAGGGTCGCCGTCTTGAGGTCCGGTGTTTCGTCGCTGTGATAGCTCCGACGTGCCGCTTTGCGTTGCATCCGGTGAGTGGGGATATGAGACGGCGGCTGGTTTCTTTGTCCCTCGGTGTCTGTGGGTTGCATCCCTCTACGGTCGTGTCGCCTGCCCCCTGCGCCTCATTTTCATGCGTACATGCGAGGCGCCTGTGGCGGGGGGTTTGCGCCTGAGTTTTGGCATGGTTGTGTATTGGCGCGTCTGGGAAGGTGAATGGAGAATTCCGTATTCTTTGCCCCCTTTGGAGTTGCGGGTGAGGGGGGTTTTCCGTATGTTTCCTCGCTTCTGGCAGACTTTGTGAATCCTTTCCTAACTCTGGTCGCTGCCCAGAGGTCCGGTTTTGCGTCGCGACGTAGTGTTGTCTGATGCCCATGGTTTGCTTCTCCAGCGGTGAGTGCGGTGATGCGGGGGTCGCGTTCTTACGGAGAAGCGTTGGTGGGTTGGTTCCTCTGTTGGAGGGGGCACGTGGGGTCATTCGTGCTGGCCCGGGTGGGTGGCTCCTTCCGCTTCGTCTGTCCCCTTCCGTTGTCCCGAGGTGCTTGCGTGCTTATTCACGGACGCGCGTGCGGACTATTGGGGTAGCGCTCCTGTTGTAGGACATAGACTCATTAAGCGTTCCCTTCCGTGGCACGAAAAGAGATGGTTAGGTTTGAGGCGCACAGAGTTAGATCCGTTTGGCGCATCCTTGCCGCTTCGAGTGCGATAGTTTGGTTTTGATTATTTGTTCGCGGGGCGTCCTCTTGGTCTGGCCATGTAGCATGGCGCCTGTCCCCAGGCCTCTCAGAGCGAATAGTGGTTGAGTGTGTGAGTGTTTCTATGCGCTTATGTAAATGCGCTATCGCATCTGAGCCAAACAAAAATAGCATTGTCTTTTGGAGGCCCTGGGTGGGACAAGTTTTTGTCGCAGTGAGGGGGCCGCGTGCATGTCAGCACTTACCCTCGTGAGGAGCACGGTCATATTTAGGCATGACGCGAGCCGCATGGATCCGTCGGAAAGGCGCGGGTGAGATGGGTTCCCCTCAAACGGCCTGTCGGCCAACCTTCCTTGTGCGGCATTGTTTGCGTAGTGCTTGGAGCTGGGGGCTACTAATACGAAGGTCACGGGTTCGTTCCCCGCCAATGCTGCGGGTTCGATTCACGCTCGGGTCACTTGTAAATTCCGGCACTTCTACTAGATGTGGTGCTGTGGCCCAGATTTGCGTGGCCTTTGCGGCTGTCGTTCTGGAGCTTGACCCTTTTGGGGGAGGGGGGGGTTCACCTCCCATGTGCGCAAGCAACGGTATTCCTCAGCCCCGCAGTTCATAGTCCGTCCTGTCTGTCCCAGCCCAATCGGGGCCTATCGATCGGAGGCTGGGGGTGGTGCATCTAGTGAGGCTGATGCAGTAGGTTAGGAGGTCTCGTGGTGTTCCACCGTGTAGCCGCTTGGCCCGGGGCCCGGGGTGTATACGTTGCGCTGTGCCTGTATCCAAGATGTTTCCACGTGTTTCCATGCATATTTACTTATTCCCGCCTTGGACAGCATTCTGCCTACTGTTTATACAATGGGTATATTCCCGTCAATCTGTTCCTTAAGGCGTGCACGCTTCCTCTGCACCCCACAACCCCACACGAGTTCGTCGGCTCAGTCCTAATACCCAGGTTACTTCATGCTCAGGCAGTATTCGCCGGGCGCGTCAGCGAGTGGACGATGTGTACAGTTCAGCCCGTTGGTCGACAGCGAGTCATTGTGCGCCTGCGTTGTGCCTCTGAATTATACAAAAATTGTTTCTTTTGCATATAATGAGTTTTTAGTGTTCGGATGATGTGTAAATTATCGGAAGCTGGGCTATTCGGTAATATCTAAATGTGAGAACTTTCCCTGCTGCATTTCATGTGTGATCTGTTAACACGTTTCATGAATACTCCTGGCATAGACTCAGCATGTTGTACTTCAATTCTGTACTAACCATGTGTTGCGGCGCTGTCTCACGGCCACAACGGTAATTTCTTGGATAGATATAATGCCCTTCTGCAGCCTGGTATCTGATTCGCCTGCTATGGCCTATTTGGCAGCCACCCTGCGGGAGCTACAGTTTCGAACTTGCCAGTTAAATGATCACCAAACAAAAAACTGACTCTGGTACCGAACGCTATTCAGCGCCTGAAGGTAGACCCTGCTGACACACAAGCCATGTTTGCCGGGCCCTACCGGGCCCCGGTCTCTTCGGTGACCCCGCCACCTGGGGGATACGTGGCGCCTTGCCCATATCGCTGGTTGTTTATGTGTGCATAGGCATAATGTGCATATTACGCGGGGGACAGCACTCTGTCCACGATTCTACATTGTGTACACTGCCCAGCGACTTAGCTGCTACGGCTGGCACGAGTGTAGGGGAAGCTTAGCTGCACTGCAGCAGTGTGCAAGAGTCTGCATTGCACTAGCTGAAGTCGGAAACTAAGGGTAACTTAGAATGTGGTCACCGCTAGGCTCCAGAGAAATGCAGTGCTCACAGATAAATAAAAAGGGGGCATGTTCTGTTTGCAAGGCCGGGAAAGCGCCCGCTTCTTTCTTAGGGATGATTGACCCCTAGTGCATTGCCCCTGATGCCCGAGGCCTCCTTCTAGACTGGCGGTCCTTCACGCTCAGGTACCTTTATATTTCAAGTAGTGTGCGCGCAAGGCAAGTCGGGTGCTTCCGTCAAATTACACCTACCCTCTTAGGTAATAGGAACACACGGATGCCAGGTTTTGCTAGAAAAAACTGCCCAGGGAATATTCGGTGATGGAGTCTCCCTGGTCCCCGAGTTCGCACCACCAGTTGCGTCTTAATGATACCCTATCAGGCCACGACAAGCGCTCACAGAGGTCCAAATTAGATATAGCACACGTCCCTATTATTGTGAGAAGGGAGCTATAGTGGATATGTGGCCTGTTTGTCATTAGAACTCGCTGTAGCTAAAACCTACCTGTTCAATGTTTGTATCCGTTCATTGAAGTTGCTCAAAGCTGTATCGTTTGCTTTTATTTGGTGGTGACTACAAAAAAGCATTGTATGTGTGTATGGGATCATTGTCCAAAATAGTCTCTTATTTCGCATACTACTATAACATTTCTTTTCCTTTTGTGACTAGCAAATCTGAAGCCATGTTTCCTGCAGATCATATCATAGTTGTACTTAGTTCATACATAGCAGTGGATGTTTCAGGGCTTTCCTAGGCAGCACTTGCGCCCGCTTTCTGCCCATCTTTTTTCTGTTAGTTGGATCTTGCATTTATGGGTTTTAGCATGAGTTGCCGTATAGGTCCAAGCACGACCTGCACATTGGTAAATTCTGCAAGTGGTAAGTGACACTGGTCGTAATAGCGTACAGGTATCGGGTCTGTTTAGCTTGATACTATAGCTAAACTCTACTCTAATGTAGCCTTGGTTCTCTCTTCCATGCTATAGACCAGCTGTTTAGGTAGTCATCTACACTGGTGAGGGTAGGATTATGCCATCAACATAGCGGCTGACAGAATTGGTCTAATATAGATGCAGAGGTATCCTTAGGTAAAAAGAGCTAGATGGTAATATTATGCTCCTCGTGAGAAGACTGCTGCGCCCCAAACGTAGAAGCTTTCGTGCACTTGCGAAGCTTAGGCGCACGCGTGAATTTGAGAGCAATACCCCACCCCTGTTCATTCTATCAAGAACCCCTGCCGATGAGTCAGGCTTATACAGGAGCGTAGCTTCCGTGGATGCAGCGAGGGCAGTGGCACCCACGACCCGAATACCCTCATTTTCCTGTAGATTCCTAGCTATGTCTGTTCATTCTATATCATCCCGGTGCCCACTTCCTCCCTTGTAACAGTGTCTATGACACATTATCTACCTATTAGGCATGCACTACGCTCCCAAAACTTGCGATTCCTGCTCTCAGTAAACGAGGCTATACGCGGCTTAGAGATGCCGCACCCCAGGCCAGGTTACGATAAGCAACCAGTTGTCTTGGTACGCGCGACTAGTTTGGTTTGAATAGTTCAGCCTTGCTACCGACACGCAGCTATCCACGAAGGATACTCCAGTTGTTTATTGTTATTCTCTGATTTTACGCATGTACGTTATGATTTGGTCCCAATTTTCCTCACAAGAGGCCTTCCTAGTACAAATAGGCACAACTACAGTTGCTATTCAGTCCTTGGTTTTCTAGCATGCGGCGTACTGCCACACATAAGACTTCCATATGTCACACGTTGCCGACTGGATACATGGCTATGCCACTCATACACAGTCCCAAACTTAGTTAGCTTGGGATGATCACGGAATTACTCCAGTGGGTTAAACAAGAGGCATTCTATTATTCGGAATACCAGGGATTAACTTGTTTCTCTGTTAGCATAAATATTAGTGATGTGTGTGAATGAGGTGTGAGTTTGCAAGCCTACAAACAGGATACACGCCAGGGCGCAAGTCATAATGATCAGATGATTAAGATTCCTTGCTGAGCAGCTGCTGTCTCCCTCATTTCACGAGGAAGCGTCACTGCTGGCTATTGAACTGTCAGTCATAATTTCACTCAAATCATAAAATTTCACACATAGCAACTTCTCCTTCCTGGGATTGAACCTGCTACCCTGACTGTACTCAGCACATTTTGGGTGGGTATGAATTTTCCTCCTCACACTTTTCGAATCCTCTTTAACAATCCCCAGGCTAGATACGGTGTTACACCAGAGAATCTTGAATGGATCCACATTTGGACTCCACCCCCTATGTTATCGCATTCTAATTAAACCTTTCCCTCAACAAATTCGTCCCTGTTAGGCATGTGCTCTTATACAGGAGGTTTTAGGGTGCAGCTATTCGTAGGCTACCTCTGAGCAGGTCCTGTAAGCGAATTCCTGAGTGTTGAATTACTAACTAGGGTAATGAGAAATGCTTAGAACTCTGGGAGTTTATAGTTCCCCCCTAGTATTTTGGGTAGGCGAAAGGGGTGCAGCACAAGGCTTGTCCCTTGCTTGGTCGGCAAACATGCCAACCTGTGTGTGGTTCAATGGGTATTGCGCGCAATACACACCAGGCACAGAACAAACGTTACGTAGGCTATGATTGAGGAAGGAGTGGACTCCTAGTGCATTGATCTTGATGCCCGAGGCCTCCTCCTAGATTGGCTGTCCTTCTAGCTCAGGTACCATTTCACTCCATGTAGTGTGTGCGCGAGGCAAGTAGTGTGCTTCTTTTAAATTACACATACCCTTCTTGGGACAGGAACACAAGGATGCTAGGTTTTGCTAGATGAAGCTGCCCAGGGTATGCTCGGTGATGGGAGCGATCTGAACACCCTGTATTCTGCTCCCGGCATAAGTCTCCCTGGTTCACGAGTTCCTATGATTTGCACCGGTGCAAGTGTTAAGTTAAACACGTGAGAAATAGCAAGCCGTGCGTTAAAAGAAGTGGCGTGGTATGCATCAAAGAGTACTAAACACAGGTACATAGGGAGCTCTGCAATAATGGCAACCACTTGAAACTGAGAAATTGTACCTGTGCACCCTCGATTACGGCACATGTGTTGCTCTTCCATGCATGGGAGGGTCATACGTTATAGTCATCCCCCCCCCCTTCCTTTGGTTCTCCGGCCTTCTTTCATCCTGGCTCGGGCGCCCGCAGGCAGCTCACTCGCGGTCTGCAGCCTTCAGTGTAACACTCAATTCAGGTATACAGTGAACTGTGGCTTCCACAGCCCGAGCACGGACTGCCAATAGTCGTTGGGGGTGGGCCTGAGAAGTCTTTTAGGAATTCATGCATTTTCCAGGGGGGGGGGGCAAGGGTTCTCGGCTGTCCCCGTGGTTTTCAGTTTGCCTCTTGTAAGACCACTTCACTAGTCACTCCAATATATGCATTTGCGTACCGCAATAGACTTCGGTATCCTGTGGGGGATTAGTTGCTCAAGCGTAATCTTGCAGTTGATTGGTTTTGTGACGGCACTTGTTTATTCGGGGGGGTTTCTCTGCAGGGGGGGGGCCCTCCCCATCACTTGGTCCCTTGCCTGGGATAGTCTTCCCTATTGGGGTAGAGGGATTGTTCCCGGGTGGTCATGCCTATTGGAGTCGGAGTGGCTGGCATTTACCCATGCATGCCCCTGCGCAGGTCAGCCTAGGGGGCTCTCTGTTGCAGACGCTGCGGTCCCCGGGAGGTGGTCGTAGTCGGCCTTCAGTCTAGCTAACTTAACGGTATTTTGTCTGAAGCCGCTTCCAGCCTAAAACACAAGAGGGCAGGGGATGCCGGCTGCTTGGCCCGTGGACCCGGTATATCGCTTAACTGGGACTCGTCTAGTTCTATAGTATGTCTGGTGCCCTCCTATTCCCTCGTGTCAGTAAGCACTCTTACTGTCCCTGTTGGATTATGAAGTCGGTGATTCTGCTGTATCAGTGACTCCTGGCGCAGTTTTCTGACGCTCAGTGGGAAGGGATATGTTGGTGTCCCAGCGGCATGCGCTGGACAGCCTATTTCATGTTACTAAGGGCCTCTGTAGTAGGGGCCCCTTCCTATCCCTTTAGTTTCCCTGAGGGGTTGTAGGACAGGTTTATTGGTGCTTGATGGTAGCACCCCACGCCTATGGGCGTTGCCCTGTTCTTCCTCTGTCTGGAGGTAGCAATTCTAGGTGTAGGTTGCAGGTGAAGAGCAGTAATAATGGTGGGGGGGCCCGTGCGGCAGCGGGAACCACCTCACGGGCTGTGGCGGAGTTACTGGGCGATCCGGAAGAAGAGAGGTGCAAACGCTGGACGTCAGCGGGCACATAGGGGTGCCAGAGCATAACCTCAGAGCCTAACCTGTAACCTCATGGGAGGTGCAGGAATCCGTGTCGGCGCCCCAGTAGTCCTTCGGGCGGTTGTGGGCCTGTGCAACCGGGGGTTTGCCTAGTCACGCCCAGCAATGGGCGTGTCAGTATAATTATGGTATTTGTACAACAGTTGGGTGGTTCGCCACTGTGTTGTTTGGCTCAACAGGCGGGCAGGTGGCGAGAATGCGGCCTGCCCTAGGATCACCCGTAAGTTAACCCGCCGTCATTACATATGTTGTATGTAATAAACCTGCAGCAATTTTTCCCAAACCTAATACTTGTGTCTTTGTGTTATTTGCGGGTTTGGGCATGTGGGGCGGGTGTTCTTGTGGCCCTGATGTGACTATGCGCCTGCCCGAGGCCACGCAGTGGCCATTAGGAGGGCGGGCTCCTAGTCATGGAGGGCTGTCCCGCCACGCATGACATAGTAGTTCCTCACCCATGGCAGTCTCCCCTGGTTGGTGGAGACTGTGTAGATGATGCACGTCCGGGGCGGCTGGGAGGAGCCGGCGGGAGTATTTCTGACCTCTGCCCCGCTGGGGTGGCCTCTTTGCCGCTCCGGACATCGTAGTTCCATGTGGGGACACTCTTTTCCCGCCCTTCCTCTAACCCAGAGTGTCTGCTTGAGGGGGCTCAGGGGGGAGCATTTAATGTGTTCCTTTTTCGTTGCAGGCGGAGTTACTGGGCGATCCGGAAGAAGAGAGGTGCAAACGCTGGACGTCAGCGGGCACATAGGGGTGCCAGAGCATAACCTCAGAGCCTAACCTGTAACCTCATGGGAGGTGCAGGAATCCGTGTCGGCGCCCCAGTAGTCCTTCGGGCGGTTGTGGGCCTGTGCAACCGGGGGTTTGCCTAGTCACGCCCAGCAATGGGCGTGTCAGTATAATTATGGTATTTGTACAACAGTTGGGTGGTTCGCCACTGTGTTGTTTGGCTCAACAGGCGGGCAGGTGGCGAGAATGCGGCCTGCCCTAGGATCGCCCGTAAGTTAACCCACCGTCATTACATATGTTGTATGTAATAAACCTGCAGCAATTTTTCCCAAACCTAATACTTGTGTCTTTGTGTTATTTGCGGGTTTGGGCATGTGGGGCGGGTGTTCTTGTGGCCCTGATGTGACTAGGACGCACTGCCCGAAACCGTCGGCCAAGACTTCCGAGGTTGATTCATGTGAGCTGACTCTTGCAGCAATTCAACCTACCTGTGAGTGCTTCTCTCCCAGGGGCAACCTCTTTATATATATATATATATATATATATATATATATATATATAACATCTCAGGTAAGCCCCAATGAGAAAAAGCCAACAGCAGCGTATCATTTTCGATTCTTTAATGGTCAAAGCTTACAGGTGGGTAAACGGTCATCTCTGTGCATCATTGTTCATTTCACCCAGCCAGACGCGTTTCGGGAACAGGCAGTTCCCTTCTTCAATGGCAAAAAGTTTGTTTTGGACACCAAAGACGCCATTTGCTGCACTTTTATTTCCCTGGATGCCTCAGTGGGCGGGGCTGCTCACACTGCCTTATGGTCCTGGTAGTGCAGGAAATATCATGAAACTCGAGTGAGTCAGTTTCGGTGTGCAAACTGTTTCTACAATTAAAACCCATGTGGGGTGATGTCACAGCATGCTCCATTGTCCACTTACATCACGAGCTTTCACCTCGAACGTTGCTCCCATAACAGATGAAAGTCGGGTGCTTCCATCATGGGCCCGCTCTCGTGCGGTGGGCAATTCCTCGCGGCTGAGCCACAGCCGCTCAAATCCAACATCTCAGGTAAGCCCCAATGAAGAAAAGCCAACAGCAGCGTATCATTTTCGATTTTTTAATGGTCAAAGCTTACAGGTGGGTAAACGGTCATCTCTGTGCATCATTGTTCATTTCACCCAGCCAGGCGCGTTTCGGGAACAGGCAGTTCCCTTCTTCAATGGCAAAAAGTTTGTGTTGGACACCAAAGACGCCATTTGCTGCACTTTTATTTCCCTGGATGCCTCAGTGGGCGGGGCTTCTCATGCTGCCTTATGGTCCTGGTAGTGCAGGAAATATCATGAAACTCGAGTGAGTCCGTTTCGGTGTGCAAACTGTTTCTACAATTAAAACCCATGTGGGGTGATGTCACAGCATGCTCCATTGTCCACTTACATCACAAGCTTTCACCTCTACCAGGACCATAAGGCAGCGTGAGCAGCCCCGCCCACTTCCGTTTTCAAATTTTGCAAATTATAATGCATGTAAATTGATTGTTGTTTGGTGGCATAAATACATAGAAAATTGGTTGAATTATTAAGTTTAAATGCCCACTGGGGCGGTACAATTCAACATTATTATCGTGACTAAATGAGCACTGTCAAAGAGGCAAGGGTAAATAGTCATGCGACGCCCACTGGGGCATTATATGATTTGATATTCATTTGTTTTGCATTGTAATTTTTTAGCTCAAGTATTGTAAATTTATGCTGTAAAAATTTAAGTTTTTGCAAAAATGTACGTATATTCACTGTGCATATATGCCTAAGATACAGCAATGGAGTCTTTCTACTGTTTCTATCAGTAAAGGGCGGAACTAGTCTCTAGCACTTTAAAAATACATGGTGTATCGGTAAAACTTGATCCGTGAATAAGCTGTGACTGAAACAGCGAAAAGCGTTGGGCATCCATTGCATAAATAAATAAAGCGTTTGAAGAATTGAGGCCGCAGCACCAGTGTGAAATTCTTTTTCGTAAACCTGGATTGTGTTCGATATATATATATATATATATATATTTTATGGCAGAAGGGACTTTTGAAGAGATAATAAACCTTCTTTAAATACTTACGAGCTGCTTGGTGGTCCGTGATTCTGTGGTGTTACGCCGGTGAAACAGAAGCTGTGTGGATATATATATATATATATATATATATATATGTGTATACATATATATGTGAACACAAACATCCAGCTCCCACAGAAACTCCAGTGAAGAAGGCACGGACTCGAGGAGTTTAGAAGAATCGGCATAAATTTATTCTGCCAGGTCGCCCTCAATCCAAGAGGTAAGAAGAGACGCGTTTCGGATTTCAAGAATCTATATATATATATATATATATATATATATATATACATATATATGTGGGGCAGTATCACTTTGTCCATGGGTCCCCCTCAATCCGGAATGTGTGCCATAATTTTTCTTTGGAGAGGGTTTTGGACATAATTCGCACTGCTAGCCAGCGGCGTGCATCAGAACGCTGTGCACACAAGCTGACCTGGTCATCACTGGCTCTGTTTTGTTTCGGCAGAATCTTCTTTGCATCCGAGCTATCGGAAGGACCAGGCCCACCACTGCACGCAGGAGCAACAGAAGCGGTGTCGGAGTCAATGAACTCCGCCTTGGGCGAGGCGCAATGTCGGACTTGTCCCCGTGGAAAACATACCTGATTGCGGTGGTTGTGCAGTCAGGGGACGTAAGGAGCATCGATGTTGTGGAGGGCTTTGCGGGATATTGGGAGAGAGCTGCTCTAGGTGCCTGCAGTTCCCAAGGTCATGCGGCCGTTTAATCCTGGCAAACCACTGCATGCTGGTATTTGCAGTTTGTTCCACCATGGGTAATCTGAAGCAGGTGAGAGAGCGCAAACTGACCTAAATGTATGAGTACATCACACTTACACGTAGTAAGCACAAGTCATGAAGAGAAATGCCATGAGTGCTGATATTATATGCATCTACATTCTGAAATGTGTAGTTAACTTAGAGATTTAAGTAGAAGTGGATTTAATGCAGAAATGTGTGGAATTATATCACTTTATTAGACGTGATTAATCCTGAATCCATGTCGTGTAGCTGCTAAAATGTAAGATGACATGCGGTTAAACGTAGAACGTGGTAGGCCTCAGGGCCAGAGCTGAAAGGGATGGGAAAGGTGTTTGTTTTCACGACATGGATTGCACTAATGTCTTTTAGTAGTCGCGTTAATGGGCCATATTTTATAGATGTGCTTACCGAATCATAGAATAGAGTATTAACGTGCTATTAATTAATGAAGGATTCGAATGGTATAATCATTATGAGAAATGCTGTAGGCCTGAAATGTTTAAAGACATTGATTTACACGTATTGGTCTGTGCCGAGAAATGTTGCAAACTTTTGTTGGAAGTCTATGAGAATTGGGATCTTGGCTGCAGATGTCTGTCTGCAAGAGAAAGGGGGGATCCAATTATAAATGAAATGAATAGAGGTTTGTTCAGGAGCCGGCACAGACACGGAGGAGGGTTCCGGAATGTTTTAAGGGGTATCAGCGGGCCGGAGAAGAGTCTGAGAAGCAAGGTCAACTCTAACGCACGAGGCCTCATCATGGAAAAAGCCAGAAGCAACACCACGTGAGGGGCGTCTCACGAGGGGCGTCTCAAACGATGTTGTATGTTTTTGTATTAGGGACAGCACCCTTGGGTGGAGTTAGAGCAGATGCCTGAGGACCCTTTAGAGAGCGGATGGGTAGGCAGAGAGGGGTCATGACTGGAGGACCATAGGTTTCACCAAGAGACTAAGAGTGGGTGATCTTCCTAGGAAGTCATTCACAGCTGACACCTTTTGATAGGTTGAGACTTTGTTAAGTAACCATCCAGAGCAGGGTAGGGACAGCCTAACCTGTAATTTCCCTCCAGCCTTAAATGACGGAGAGATCTCAATACGTGTCTATGCTTATAGCTTTGTTATTCTTAGAACTGGTACTTGTAGTCTTCTTTGCTCGTCTGAGGGTTTTCAGAGAGCACATGTATGTAGTTGGGCCCGTGTATCTTGTAAATCTCATTTTGAGATGCCTGTACTTGCAGCTTATTCTAACTTTATAATAAACCTTTGAAAGCTAGAAGTTGTTTGTGATCTTTCAGAGCGGAGTCCATTATTGGGTGAACTAACTTGGTAAGAGATGCACTTTCTTCCCTCAATGACAGGCAACAAAGGTTCAGTCGACCAGAACGGGGTTTTAGATCAAGAGTGATAAGGTATAGATCAAAATCTCGCCCCCGCAGTCGGTAGCTATAGAGGATGGTTGCCTTCTTGAGGAAGGTGATCTAGGCCAGGTTAGATTACCCCAAGGCCCCTAGAGATCAATGATCAGAAGAACCGCCCGCCGAAGAAGGTCCGGATGACGTGAGACAGAAAAGCAGCAGTATCGGTCGAGAGTGAGTATAAAGGGTCATGCGTGCTAGATTGCGGTGTTTTTGTATTGTATCTATGTTGTAATGTCTGGCGGAGTTGAATGTCTGTAGAGTGACCGTGGAACAGGTTGTGAGCGCGCGCAACCGGTGGAAATCTTAAGTTCAAGGAGAGCTTAAGTGGTTCGGGTGTATCGGACATCCAGAGTAATTGTCAACCAGTGCGAAGGGGGTCATGAGGTACCATTGATCACCCGAAAGACCGAGATAGGGGGAACGTAAGAATGAGTGCGTGAGTAACGGACGCTGGTCGGAGGTTACTGTGTGTGTAAGCAACCTATCAGAGAGACGATAGACATTTCGTCAGTTGTGTTGACAATTACAGATAGACTGTGGACGTACAGTCGAGGGAAGTGACCGCTTGGTCGGAAGTAGTCATTTTTCAGGGTATGAATGGGACGCATGCATGACCGGGAGAAGAGCTGAGAAAGGAGGGGTGCTGCTGTGAAGCGGAGACGAGTGACGTCAGAAAGAGCCACGCTGGGATTGGCCGGCCGGAGAAAGACCGCGCTGCGATAGGCCAGCTAGCAAAGCCGCGCTAGGATTGGTGGATTGTCATCAGGAAGTAAACAGAGTATTGAGGCTGGAAATTGTGCGTATAATCATGAAGTGTTTTAAATGGTTGAGAGCGGCGTTTAAGAAAGAGAGGCGGGGATCTTACGAAGGGGAAGAAGCCCCGCCGGAGGGTACGCCGGCTCGTTATATGGCGGCAAATGTTGGGCTGCATACAATTTTGTGGATTTCAGAATGGAGCAAGATTACAGAAGGAAATGAGGAACTGACGTTTCCGAAGTACGGGACGTTCAGATTAGAGGTGCTACACCGATTAAAAGCAGTTATGACCTCAATGAGACCCTTGCCTAGACCGACCCAGTTTGAAGCTCTCAATGCCTGGATTAGGGCAGCGCACGAGAAGAACCTGAATAGACGACAAGAAAGGGTGAAACGATCGGTAAGGGCAGTGCAGGATGCCAAGTGGGATGCAGATGCTAAAAGATGGAGAGTGCATAACATGGAAGTAAATAAATTGTACAAAACAACAACAAGAGCAGACCAGGTCTAGGAATAGTGTGTCACTATGCCACTAACTCTGAAACAGTAAGATGCACATGTGTATAAATGTTGTTGGAAGTTGTTAGACACACAAGGCTAGAAAGAAGTCCCATCAGACCACCCTGCTGGTGGAGTTTACGTCATGTGGGACTTGCTGATCAGTCATTCCCACACCCAGCCATATAGTGCTGTAGTGGAAAAGAATGTCAGCGATCCAGCCATGATGGTTTGTCATGAAGTGGACTGAGTAAAGTGCAGTGGTCGAAGATATTGTGATAAATTTAAAAATGGCTACGCTGGCCCAGAAAGAACGTACATACTGGAGTCAGTGTGTCAATAGTTAAAAACACGCCAGGTAGAAAAATTGCACTACCCTGTGGCGTTTGTGAAAATCGGTCGACATGTTTCAGCTTAAGGGGCAATTCCCCAGCTTTCTTCAGGACCTCAAGTTTATGATCGCTACTGCCACTGTAACCACAAGTGATGTTTAGTGATTAACACTTTAAATAAGTTTACTAGTAGACAGGACAAATACATATCTACCAGGAACTAGAACGCTTAGACGTCCACTGGCGGAGGAAAAAGTGTATCTTCTTCCTATCAAAACAGAAAAAAATGTTCGTTGTAGCACAACAACTTTAAATAACAGACACACAACCGCCTGAATACAGAGTCAACGCATAGAACAACACAAGCATGAATTAATTTTACATTCTGCATATATAGACTAGAGCATACTAGCTCAATCACTCAGAGGCATTTCCTCACGGTGATACTCACCCAGCTTTGTGTGGGTGACGGCCTCACCTCACCCGGCAACCGCTCGGGAGCATGAGGCCCCGCTCTGCAGTGTAGAAAAGGGATAAAGTGAGTGCATAACTCTACTGTATCCTAGCCAATTGCTCTACACTATTAACCCAACGAACGTGTGATAGGTGCCCACATGCCAAACACAAGCCCACACACATCCACCCCGGTGGACCCTTGCACAACGCACATACTGCGAGATACATAATATCACATAACCCAATGTGGACACTTAAAAGCGCCCGTAAACATTTTAGAGATGGTTTATGGATTCCTTAATAGAACAAGGCTTATTATAGAGGCTTGTTTGTGACCTCTCTAAATGCTTCTTTAAAGCCTATTTTGTGGATTTAACATGGGGAACAGATATTGGCCTACAGGGGACCAGCTCGGTAGCCCAAATATGACGGTTCCTACGTTGGTAGAAATTGGAATCCTAACTTACTGCTCGTAGGTATCAGGAAATATACCAAAGAAATACATGTATGGAACGTCTAGACTCAAGCTTCTTGTTTGTTCTGAAATAACTAACTATGATGCGGGTGGTCCGGAAGGACGCTCACCTGTCCGTCGGTACCCCTGTCATTACACCAAGCGGATGTTGAGGTGCTGATAGGCCCGCATTGAGCCCTTAAGTAACCACCAACGGGTGGTGATCAACACGGAAGAGAATAACAAGGCATGCGCGGAAAGAAACACTGTCCCGTTGCGCATGCGCGGCCAATTCCCGAACTGCCGGAAATTGTTAGTTAATGTTAATTAAATCGAACATATTCCTCTATACGATATAGTGGAAACATGTGGATATATTGGATCGCGTGGGCGTCAAAAACCTCACAAAATGATGCGCACAGTCTGATGTCTGCCCCGAAGCTACCGCGCATAGCCAGTCCGGGGAACACTATTCCCTGTGTCATGCGCCCAACACCAAGCTGTAAGAATGGGCTCTATAATTGATTTAAATATCAAAATCAAAAAGGTGTATCTGGCGTATGTCACCAGCCCAGAGACGCATCCTCAGTCGAGTAGTCAAAATGGTATATTACATCCAATTTGGACTGAGCCTTATCTCATCACTGAGTGACTCTTAATAACCTCATTCCCTTTCAGACTACTCTGGTCTTGACTCTTGTAATTGAGCCACTGATACATTCAGGGCTCTCCCCCTATGAGCACCTGGACGCGTTAGGTTCCTGGATAAGATGCCCATTGTATACCAATTTAGAGTACAGACATTGAAGATCCCCTCTATCTAGTGTGCACCTCTTCACGATGATAAGAAACCAAATTGGATGTAATATACCATTTTGACTACTCGACTGAGGATGCGTCTCTGGGCTGGTGACATACGCCAGATACACCTTTTTGATTTTGATATTTAAATCAATTATAGAGCCCATTCTTACAGCTTGGTGTTGGGCGCATGACACAGGGAATAGTGTTCCCCGGACTGGCTATGCGCGGTAGCTTCGGGGCAGACATCAGACTGTGCGCATCATTTTGTGAGGTTTTTGACGCCCACGCGATCCAATATATCCACATGTTTCCACTATATCGTATAGAGGAATATGTTCGATTTAATTAACATTAACTAACAATTTCCGGCAGTTCGGGAATTGGCCGCGCATGCGCAACGGGACAGTGTTTCTTTCCGCGCATGCCTTGTTATTCTCTTCCGTGTTGATCACCACCCGTTGGTGGTTACTTAAGGGCTCAATGCGGGCCTATCAGCACCTCAACATCCGCTTGGTGTAATGACAGGGGTACCGACGGACAGGTGAGCGTCCTTCCGGACCACCCGCATCATAGTTAGTTATTTCAGAACAAACAAGAAGCTTGAGTCTAGACGTTCCATACATGTATTTCTTTGGTATATTTCCTGATACCTACGAGCAGTAAGTTAGGATTCCAATTTCTACCAACGTAGGAACCGTCATATTTGGGCTACCGAGCTGGTCCCCTGTAGGCCAATATCTGTTCCCCATGTTAAATCCACAAAATAGGCTTTAAAGAAGCATTTAGAGAGGTCACAAACAAGCCTCTATAATAAGCCTTGTTCTATTAAGGAATCCATAAACCATCTCTAAAATGTTTACGGGCGCTTTTAAGTGTCCACATTGGGTTATGTGATATTATGTATCTCGCAGTATGTGCGTTGTGCAAGGGTCCACCGGGGTGGATGTGTGTGGGCTTGTGTTTGGCATGTGGGCACCTATCACACGTTCGTTGGGTTAATAGTGTAGAGCAATTGGCTAGGATACAGTAGAGTTATGCACTCACTTTATCCCTTTTCTACACTGCAGAGCGGGGCCTCATGCTCCCGAGCGGTTGCCGGGTGAGGTGAGGCCGTCACCCACACAAAGCTGGGTGAGTATCACCGTGAGGAAATGCCTCTGAGTGATTGAGCTAGTATGCTCTAGTCTATATATGCAGAATGTAAAATTAATTCATGCTTGTGTTGTTCTATGCGTTGACTCTGTATTCAGGCGGTTGTGTGTCTGTTATTTAAAGTTGTTGTGCTACAACGAACATTTTTTTCTGTTTTGATAGGAAGAAGATACACTTTTTCCTCCGCCAGTGGACGTCTAAGCGTTCTAGTTCCTGGTAGATATGTATTTGTCCTGTCTACTAGTAAACTTATTTAAAGTGTTAATCACTAAACATCACTTGTGGTTACAGTGGCAGTAGCGATCATAAACTTGAGGTCCTGAAGAAAGCTGGGGAATTGCCCCTTAAGCTGAAACATGTCGACCGATTTTCACAAACGCCACAGGGTAGTGCAATTTTTCTACCTGGCGTGTTTTTAACTATTGACACACTGACTCCAGTATGTACGTTCTTTCTGGGCCAGCGTAGCCATTTTTAAATTTATCACAATATCTTCGAGCACTGCACTTTACTCAGTCCACTTCATGACAAACCATCATGGCTGGATCGCTGACATTCTTTTCCACTACAGCACTATATGGCTGGGTGTGGGAATGACTGATCAGCAAGTCCCACATGACGTAAACTCCACCAGCAGGGTGGTCTGATGGGACTTCTTTCTAGCCTTGTGTGTCTAACAACTTCCAACAACATTTATACACATGTCCATCTTACTGTTTCAGAGTTAGTGGCATAGTGACACACTATTCCTAGACCTGGTCTGCTCTTGTTGTTGTTTTGTACTTGACCAAGGGAATGAGCAGACAGGTCTATAAATATTCCCTTTGACCCTCCCTACAATTGTGTTTTTGAGTAAATAAATTGTACCCAGTGTTAGAGATGCCCGGGAACAAAAGCCCCCTAGAAGAAGATGATGAGAGCGAAACAGAGGACAGCTTGATAAACAGGTTACTGACGGATAGGCCACCCCCGTATAACAGAGCAGGGGGAGAGGTCGAGCATAGAGAAGGGGGGGGCAACGCAGGAGAGCATGGACCGCTTCCCAGCTCCGATTGGGACCCCGCTGCAAAGAAAGAACTGTCCCAGCCTAGTTCGGTGCAGCAGGTAGTCGGGAGGTTTGTGGTACAAAGGGTGCCGGAAACGGAGTGTGCCACATCCTACGCACTGCCAGATGCCCTACAAGTACTTGTTACCATAGGTCCTATAGTGTCGATTTATGACCCAGAAAGAGCTAGAGGGGAGGAACGGGTACGGAGGGACAGAGAAAGAGCAGAGATGGCAAGGAGGAACGATACGATCAATTCCCCAAGTCAGTTGCCGATACCAAGAGAGTGGAGCACCCCAGTACACACAGCAGGGGATCCAGTAGGGGATCCGGGGGGCCATAGATGGCCAGTGGATATGAGGGGATCAGGACGGAAATCCTTTCAGGAGTTAAACGAGTACCTGAAGAAGTGGGATGAGGCAGTAGAGGCTCACAAGAGCATCATAGCTGCGGAAGCTGGAAGGGAAAGTCAGGATAGCAGAACCCGGACTCACTGCGGGGCTGAGGAAAGCAGTCCGGAGTGGGACGGGAGGGAGAAGGACAGTAGGGGAGTCACCCATTGGGCCCGGAGTGGAGGTAGATCGGACCTGGAAAACGGGGGCCCCGAGAGTGGGGGGGTGTCTCGCCCAATACACAGTGAAGAAGACAGGAGAACGCAGGAGTACAGAGACAGCTTTAAGTGTATCCACTGTGTGCCCGGCAACAGAGAACAGAATGGGAGTTGCGAGAGACCGCGCCACAGTCTCTGTGATGACGGACATGAGCGCAGTCCAGGGAATATGGGGAACCAAGAAGGATCATATCAGATACTGAGTGATACTAGACAGAGAGAGAATGGAGACCGGAGGGAGAATAGCAGAGAGTCCTACTGTGAAAAGAGAGAAGAAAGAGAGAATGGGCAAAGTAAGATTGGGGGTAACAGGCCCGTGTTCCATCACCTTCCACGATCGGATGGCCGAGCATGGGACCTGGAGAGATGGGAGCAAGGGAGAGCACTCCTTAACTCTCCCGAACCCAAACGTAGGGCTCGGAGTTGGGATGGGAGAGAAACCTGTGAACCTCCTTCGAAAGAGATATTGCGAGCTGAGATAAAAGCTAAGAGACTCGATGTCGCCAGCTTAAGGTCAGATCTGGATGACATGGTAGATGGTACCCTGCCTTTAGAAAGAATGGAAATGTATGAGCAGGATGAAATACTGTTCATGGCAAAGGACATCACTCGGAAGGCGAGAACAATCCATGAGAAGTTAGTCGAACTAGCAGGCAAATATATGGTGGACCTGTCAAGGACCAAAGCATTACAGGGTAACCACAGACTACATTATTCAGATCGAGACCTAGATGAGAGGAGAACGATCGGACTGAAAACGCACATAAGGGAACTGATCACTGGAATAAGGACATGGAGGGCACTAGATAAATGGGAAGAGCGGTGGTCCAAGAAGGGGACCGTCAGGAGAAGCATGCTTGGTATGACACCAGGAGGACTGCAGAGAATAGAGGCATACCCTTTGCGTGAAGTTGCAAATGGGAACTATGTGCACGTACCATGGAGTAGGGGAGATTTAGCTGCTTTTACCACTTCCTTCCCCAAATTGCGGGAGAACCCAGTGGAGTGGTACAAGCAAGTTGAGAGATTCGTAAAAATCTCAAAGGTCCTATGGATAGATCTGAACACGCTGTTTTACATCGTAGTGCCAGGAGATTTGTGGACAGCATGCAAGGTTAGCGCTGAGTGGCCCACAACAGAGCCAGAGAGAGATGCCAAGACTAATGGGCCGTCCGAGACCGTGATGGCAAAATACGAGAGAGTGATGACTTGGCTGAAAGAGAAAGTGCCAATGCAAGACATAGATTGGGTCAAAATAGATCGAACTAGACAGGAACCCAAAGAGACAGTTCACGAATACTATGAGAGATTGCTGAAGGCGTTTAAACAGTATAGCGGTCTGGATGTAATGGGTCCAAAGGACATAGGGCAATTTGTGTCCAAGTTCGTCCTGGGCCTGAGACCGGATATTAGTTTAATGATTCAGCAACACTTGATTTGTTGGCAAAATAAACCCTTAGATGAGATCCTGAGATATGCCAGGTACTGCTGTGATGAGATAGACTCCAAGGCAAAGAAGCTAAAAGAGAAACTGATGGTGGTGCAGATGCAGGCAGCTGGAAAGGGGGGGCAGCAGCAACAGCAACAAGGAACAGGCACTGGAGGGAAGAAACAGTATAGCCAGAATAAGGGCAATAAGGAGAACTCCACCTTTAGACCCAGAATAGACATAGCTGCCTTGAAGAAAACGACTCGGTGCCACCAGTGTAACGAGGTGGGGCATTGGAAACGCGAGTGTCCCTACAATGTTGAGATAGGGGAACAGGAGGTAGAGGAGGAAGAGGTCCAGAGTGCGCCTACGAGAGGGGTAACGCAATACCAGGGAAAGGTGCTCAAAGGGGGGGGCCCTCCTCCCCGAGCCCAGTTCCCTCAGCCACCCAGAGTAGGGACTATGGGTAAGACATATAGACAGATGCCCCTGTTTGTGGGAGGAGAGGAGTGCTATTATGTAGACCCACTAACTGGACAGAGAGTGGAAAGGGAGGACTGTACCCTCGGGGCAGCCTTGGAGGTGGATCAAAGGGGACCCTATGTAGAGGCCGAAGTGGCAGGGTGCCCCACGACATTCCTAGTGGACACAGGAGCCACTCGATCCACGATCAGATCAGCCGCAGTTCCAGGCCTGCCCATGTCTGGAGAGACAATACAAGTGGTGGGGGTCGCTAACTGGAGAATGACCAGCCCATTGACCGAACCAGTGCAGGTGAAAATAGGGAAGTACAGCGATGAGCACCAGTTTGTGGTTTGCGATTCTAGTCCTGTATGTCTGCTAGGAAGAGACCTTTTGTGCAAGTTAAATTGCACCATATACTGCACACCACAAGGAGTGGAGGTATTGACTAATGACGATGATGCTGACTTCAAGGTTGCAAATTCAAGAATATGTGTGGAGCTGTATCCCACTCTGACAGTAGATGAGCTCCCCTGGGACCTGAGAGAGACAGTGGCACCAGAAGTGTGGGATTTCACTGGGGAAGAGATTGAATTGGTCAAGGGGGTGGACCCAGTGAAAATTGTAGTGAAACCGCATGCTGAGTTTCCAAGAACACCCCAATATAAATTGACTCCAGAAACGATTGCAGGCATAAAGCCTGTGATCGAGTCCATGATTAAGCAGGGAATACTGAAAGAAATCGTGGGTAGTCCATGTAACTCCCCGATTATGGGTTTGCAGAAACCAAATGGGAAATTCCGGATAGTACAGGACCTCCGAAAGATTAATAACATAGTTGTCTCATGTTGTCCAGTGGTACCGAATCCATCAGTGATACTGTTTCAGATACCGTTTCAAGCCGAATGGTTCACTGTGATAGATCTTTGTCAGGCTTTCTTTTCGATCCCTCTGGACGAAGAGAGCCATTTTCTTTTCGCATTTAAGCTGGAAGGTCGCGTCCTAACATGGTGTCGTATTCCTCAGGGGTATACAGAGAGCCCATCGATCTTCAACCAGCTTCTGAAGAAAAATCTTGAAAGTCTAGTGCTGCCCCAGAGGTCAGTTCTGGTCCAGTACATAGACGACCTCCTTGTGGCGTCAGAAACAGAAGAAGCTTGCAGGGAGGACTCCATTGCTTTGCTAAATCATCTAGCTGCAAATGGGCACAAGGTGTCCCCGGGAAAATTACAGTACTGCCTAACAGAAGTGCAGTACTTGGGACACAGAATTGAGAAAGGCAAACGAAAAGTGTCACCAGACAGGATAGAGGCAATCATGAAGATGAATGCGCCTAAAACACAGAGAGAAGTCAGGATGTTCCTAGGGATGGTGGGGTATTGCCGACAGTGGATCGCGAACTTTTCACTGAAAGCAAAACCCTTGCAAAAACTGACACACAAGGAGGTGAGCGATCCGGTACCATGGGACAAAGACTGTTTGATGGCGTTCCTACAGCTGAGAGAGGACCTGTGTCGTGCTCCGGCTCTGGGAATGCCTGATTACGATAAACCATTCTTGCTTTATTGTTGTGAGAGAGAGGGTTGTGCGCTGTCTGTGTTAGTCCAAATTCATGGGAATGCCCGTAGACCAGTTGCTTATTTCTCGGCTACATTAGACCCAGTAGCCGCAGCGTTGCCCGGATGTCTCAAATCCGTTGCCGCAACAGGTGTCAGCATCGAGAGGTGTGAGAATATTGTCATGGGGCATCCGTTAGAGGTGTACGTGCCCCATTCTGTTGAACTGTTAATGACCAGGACCAAAACACAGCATCTGACCAACAGTAGGCTCACGCGCTATGAGCAAGTCATCCTTGCTGCAGAGAACGTGACCCTCAGGAGATGCTCTGTTTTGAATCCTGCTACCTTGATGCCACTCACAAATGATATCGATGATGATGATGAATGTACAGACCATGACTGCCTCGATGTGACTGAACTATGCACCAAACCTAGACCCGACATCGTAGATGAGCCACTGACTGACCCAAACGAAATTTTCTTTGTCGATGGCTCATGTGTAAGAGACGAAGTTGGGCAGTTGAGAGCAGCTTACGCTGTTTGTACAATTACTGGAGTTGTGGAAGCTGGATGCCTGGAAGGAGTACACTCCGCTCAGGTAGCCGAGATTATTGCCTTAACGCGTGCTTGCCTGGCAAGCAATCAAATTCGAGTCACCATATACACCGACAGCCAATATGGTTACGGGGTAGTTCACGATTAAGGGCAGTTGTGGTCTCAAAGAGGTTTCATGACCTCTTCAGGCTCTCCCATTCGCAATGGAGAGTTTGTGCGCTTGTTGTTAGAGGCATTGCAATGTCCAGCAGGTATCGCAGTTGTGAAGTGCACCGCACATACCAGAAACATGGACTTCGTGTCACAAGGCAATAGATATGCCGACGAAGTCGCGCGGTATTGCGCGGAACAAGGGCACTCTTTCACAGAGGTGGAAGTGGGTGGAATAAATGTAAGAACTGAATTAGCTATGATATTAGAAACTGTTGATTCTTGGGACGAGCTGAAGTGCATGCAAGAAAATGCTCCTGATTTTGAAAAACAAACATGGGAAAAGGCAGGATGTGTGGTGGGTGAGGCCCATTTCTGGGTCTCAGCAGATGGCAGAGCAGTGTTACCCAATGAGATGGTGAGCCCAATGGCTAGACAAATCCATGGTCCCGTACACCTAGGGAGAGACGCTATGCTGAGAGTATTTAGGCAGACCTGGTATAATCCTAAATTCAGAGTAGCAGCCGAAGCAGTGTGCCAGCGTTGTGTGACCTGTCAGCAGTTGAATGTAGGGAAAAAGACACCAGTTGCACTGAGCCACATAGGGAGGTCAGGGGGTCCATTCAACCGCATGCAGTTGGATTTTATCGAACTGCCAAGGTGCAACCGCCTCCGTTATGTCCTGGTGGTTGTTTGCGTATTCTCCAGATGGGTTGAGGCATACCCTACACGTAGGTGCGACACCCTCACAGTAGCCAAGTTACTGCTTAGGGAGCTCATTCCGCGCTTCGGGGTGCCGGCCACTTTGGAATCAGATAGGGGAACGCATTTCAACAGCGAGCTTGTGAAGATGATTTGTGCGGCTCTGAACATAGATCAGAAATTGCATTGCAGTTACCGACCAGAAGCCTCAGGAATTGTGGAGCAGATCAATAGCACTATTAAGGCCAGAATTGCAAAAGTGTGTTCATCAACGTCCTTGAGTTGGCCTGACGCTCTGCCATTGGTCCTTATGAGCCTCCGTAGTACCCCAGACAGAAGAACGGGGCTGTCGCCTCATGAGGTGTTGATGGGGAGAGCAATGAGGTTGCCATCTGTCCCAACTGCCGCACTGTTAAACATCACAGATGATATGATCCTGGACTATTGTAAGGGGCTGTCTGACGCCATTCATTCTGTGTCCCTTCAGGTGCAGGCTGCCGAGGTTCCATCGTGCCAGGACCTGTGTCATGACCTGTGCCCTGGAGATTGGGTGCTTGTACGAAAGCACGTGAGAAGAAGCTGCCTGGATGTTCGTTGGCGTGGGCCCTTCCAGATCATCCTGATCACGAACACTGCAGTAAAGGTGGGAGGCCTTCCCAATTGGATCCACGCGTCGCATACGCGGAGGGTTCCAGCGCCTCTGGAAGAAACAGCTCCTCTCTCGGATAGACGTCCAGCTGCGGACCGGGAAGCCATAGAGGGGGCCAGCCAAGCTGTAGAGGTGCCAGAAGAAGCAGGGAACGAGTCTGACCAAGCTGAGGACGGTCAGTACAACAGCGAAACGGACGACGCTACGGAAGGCGGAAGTAGCTGGGAGTACGAGTCAGACACTGACCAGTCTGACAGAGAGCGTGAACAGACCAGAAGGAGAAGGAGCAGAAGGGTACGTGGAGAAGCTAATTGGCCGCAAAGAAGGAACTCTAGCCTGAGGTCAACTCCAGAGAGAACCCTTCCTCCGATATCAGAGGACTCAGACCCGGAAGAAGGTGCTCAGGGCGCTGAAGCACCGGACTTGAGAAGGTCAAGAAGAGTGCGTGTGCCTAGCAGAAGATACGCCACCCCTGAGTGGACATATCTGGCGACAAATGTCTTTGGAACAGGAGACAGGGAGGATACGAGCGGTGGTGGTGTCCAGCTCTGAGCCCATCATCACAGTGGAAGTACAACTGTTAGTACCCGGAGTCGAAGCAGAAGGGTCACTAACTTTCACACTCCCCAGCCCTCCCCGCCTCAGCAAGTTAAAGCACATGTTTTTCACAGAATTGCAATTCCCCGACTTTGGTACAAAGATAACAAGCCATGAAGAGCACATTCTTCGTTTGGAAATATTGAACTATGCTGTCAAAGCTGCAGGCTCAAGCCTGATTGTAGATGCTTAGAGACTTTGTAAATAAGCAAGAAAAAGAAGATTACCTAGCGCCCAGGAAGCAGAGAATCTTAGGGACCTTCCTTTGAGTTGACGGAGAAGGGCTAGGGTTGTCTGTGTTGAAACTTTTAAAAGACTTTTTGCAAAGGAGGTTGTCAGCTTCCAGTTGTGTGGTTCTAAGGACAAGAGGAGTAAAAAGGACTGTAAAGGAACGAGAAGAAAAGAACTTTGTGCTGAGATAAGAGAGAGCCATACTGTCTGACGACATGGAAGCCGGCACCCCAAACCCCAGAGCCAAATGTATAATAGGCACGCTAATAGTAGGAGTGATAATATTAATAGTTTTAGTAGTCACAGTTTCCTATGTAAAGGGACATGAGGATGAGGCAAAGGTAACCGATGTGAAATCTGTAGTGACGCCCAAACCCACTGTTGCTGGAGAGCAAGGGGAAAACATTCAGGAGAAAGCGTTATTAGCCGCAGAAGCCCGTAGGTTACACGTGGATGAGTCCCAAGGCGACTTTAGGTCAAATGCTTATGCTAAACTTTTGTATGAATACGTGGATGCCATGGAGGTTAAGGACTGCTACGTCTGCATGCAGTTGCCAGCGTCTGTAGATGAAGGCATTCGATATCATCACCTCCCGCTGACATATGGCATTACATGTAGCTTATTGCTTAGTATATTTTATGGGAGGGATAGTTTTGAATACTATTTCTCCAATTATGATTCAGTGTTACCAGAAGTCCCAAATTATAAGCAAATGAACAAATGGGACTACTGGAAGAGTGAAGACAGATTGGCCAAGTTTTTCATTCCTTGGATTACCTTAGATACTTCACATGCCCGCAGAAACAATCTGACATGCAAGGTGTCAGAAGTCGAGAAGAAGTTCATAGGGCAGGTGGATGATCGATACAGGAGACAAAAGATTTTGAAAAAATCAGGACAATGGAAACCAGATTGGACCGAGGAAGAGAAGGCACACAAGAGAAAGGGTAGTAGTGGTCCAATAGCTTTGGATAGAACGCAGAGAGGAAAGCTATGTCTTCACCGAGCCAAAACGTATTATGAAAATGTATACGTGGGAGAAGTTAGCTGTGAACATGCTTTCAATCTAGAATATTATACCAAGGATTTCCTAAAAGGAATGCAAGTGATTCCAAATGTATATTTTGTATGTGGAAGAAATGCCTACGTGAGACTACCTGATAACTGGTACGGATCATGTTACTTGGCAATTATCTTCCCCAAAATATATCATGCCCAAGACTTAGAGATCATCGAGGGCAAGGCATCAGCGAGAGGAAGGAGGGATATAGGAGATGCAGAAATGGTTGGGGATGTATTTGGAGCTGTGTTCCCTCTTTTAGGATTAATCCTCAATGATGTCAAAATTAGACGACTGGCAACAGTCGTAGACAGGTTGTCTGCCAGCACTGCTCTGTCCTTAATGCTGGTGGAAGGAGAGATGCAATCGATAAGGGCCATGGTTCTTCAAAACCGTCTTGCATTAGACGTCCTGCTAGCAAAAGAGGGCGGAGTCTGTAAGGCTTTGAAGGTCCAGGAATGTTGTACTTACATTCCAGACAATTCAAAGCCCCTTGAGAAAGTTATTATGAACATAACTGATATTCACAAAGAGATCGAAGATCTAAGTAGAGAAAATGTCTGGGAAAAAGTGGGCCATGGAATGAGTGAAGCTGGAGGTTGGCTCACCACATTGGGCAAAAGCTTCGTGTGGTATGTGCTGAAACCTATCATCATAATATTGATCTGTGGGATCGTGTTGTGGGGATTGGTGAGGGCATTCAAATGGTACAGAGCAAGGAGGTTGGAGAGGGCCCAGAGAGAACAGCTACAGAGATTAGCTGCCATACAAGATAATCAGTACAGGAGTCTGAGGGCTCTGGAAACGCAGAAACGAGGTACATTAGCAATCACTTCAGTTTAAAATGTTAGTGATGACCCCGAGAGGTCATCAAAGGGGGGAACTGAGAGAGCGCAAACTGACCTAAATGTATGAGTACATCACACTTACACGTAGTAAGCACAAGTCATGAAGAGAAATGCCATGAGTGCTGATATTATATGCATCTACATTCTGAAATGTGTAGTTAACTTAGAGATTTAAGTAGAAGTGGATTTAATGCAGAAATGTGTGGAATTATATAACTTTATTAGACGTGATTAATCCTGAATCCATGTCGTGTAGCTGCTAAAATGTAAGATGACATGCGGTTAAACGTAGAACGTGGTAGGCCTCAGGGCCAGAGCTGAAAGGGATGGGAAAGGTGTTTGTTTTCACGACATGGATTGCACTAATGTCTTTTAGTAGTCGCGTTAATGGGCCATATTTTATAGATGTGCTTACCGAATCATAGAATAGAGTATTAACGTGCTATTAATTAATGAAGGATTCGAATGGTATAATCATTATGAGAAATGCTGTAGGCCTGAAATGTTTAAAGACATTGATTTACACGTATTGGTCTGTGCCGAGAAATGTTGCAAACTTTTGTTGGAAGTCTATGAGAATTGGGATCTTGGCTGCAGATGTCTGTCTGCAAGAGAAAGGGGGGATCCAATTATAAATGAAATGAATAGAGGTTTGTTCAGGAGCCGGCACAGACACGGAGGAGGGTTCCGGAATGTTTTAAGGGGTATCAGCGGGCCGGAGAAGAGTCTGAGAAGCAAGGTCAACTCTAACGCACGAGGCCTCATCATGGAAAAAGCCAGAAGCAACACCACATGAGGGGCGTCTCACGAGGGGCGTCTCAAACAATGTTGTATGTTTTTGTATTAGGGACAGCACCCTTGGGTGGAGTTAGAGCAGATGCCTGAGGACCCTTTAGAGAGCGGATGGGTAGGCAGAGAGGGGTCATGACTGGAGGACCATAGGTTTCACCAAGAGACTAAGAGTGGGTGATCTTCCTAGGAAGTCATTCACAGCTGACACCTTTTGATAGGTTGAGACTTTGTTAAGTAGGGATACCATCCAGAGCAGGGTAGGGACAGCCTAACCTGTAATTTCCCTCCAGCCTTAAATGACGGAGAGATCTCAATACGTGTCTATGCTTATAGCTTTGTTATTCTTAGAACTGGTACTTGTAGTCTTCTTTGCTCGTCTGAGGGTTTTCAGAGAGCACATGTATGTAGTTGGGCCCGTGTATCTTGTAAATCTCATTTTGAGATGCCTGTACTTGCAGCTTATTCTAACTTTATAATAAACCTTTGAAAGCTAGAAGTTGTTTGTGATCTTTCAGAGCGGAGTCCATTATTGGGTGAACTAACTTGGTAAGAGATACACTTTCTTCCCTCAATGACAGGCAACAAAGGTTCAGTCGACCAGAACGGGGTTTTAGATCAAGAGTGATAAGTTATAGATCAAAATCTCGCCCCCGCACAGGTGACATTGATCTCGCCTTTGGGTGGAGTCTACCGGAACTATATTTGGGGCAGGACCTTTTGGGAAGCATACTCATCACCTCCTGTTACAACCTGGGCGCTGACGAGGCCACACGGCCGAAATGCATACGCCCATCTGCCAATTCTGCAATGAAGAGACTCCAAGCTGTTCCGCTACCGTGGCCTCTGCCTTTTTCTTTAGAGAGGGTTTTGGACATAATTCGCACTGCTAGCCAGCATGCTGGTATTTGCAGTTTGTTCCACCATGGGTAATCTGAAGCAGGTGACATTGATCTCCGCTTATGGGTGGAGCCAACCGGAACTATATTTGGGGCAGGACCTTTTGGGCAGCATACTCACCTCCTGTGACAACCTGGGCGCTGATGAGGCCACACGGCCGAAATGCATACACCCATCTGCCAATTCTGCAATAAAGAGACTCCAAGCTGTTCCCCTACAGTGGCCTCTGCCTTTTTCTTTGGAGAGGGTTTTGGACATAATTCGTACTGCTAGCCAGCGGCGTGCATCAGAGACCCCTGCACACAAGCTGACCTGTATATATATATATATATATACATATATATGTGGGGCAGTATCACTTTGTCCATGGGTCCCCCTCAATCCGGAATGTGTGCCATAATTTTTCTTTGGAGAGGGTTTTGGACATAATTCGCACTGCTAGCCAGCGGCGTGCATCAGAACCCTGTGCACACAAGCTGACCTGGTCATCACTGGCGCTGTTTTGTTTCGGCAGAATCTTCTTTGCATCCGAGCTATCTGAAGAACCAGGCCCACCACTGCACGCAGGAGCAACAGAAGCGGTGTCGGAGTCAATGAACTCCGCCTTGGGCGAGGCGCAATGTCGGACTTGTCTCCGTGGAAAACATACCTGATTGCGGTGGTTGTGCAGTCAGGGGACGTAAGGAGCATTGATGTTGTGGAGGGCTTTGCGGGATATTGGGAGAGAGCTGCTCTAGGTGCCTGCAGTTCCCAAGGTCATGGAGCCGTTTAATCCTGGCAAACCACTGCATGCTGGGATTTGCAGTTTGTTCCACCATGGGTAATCTGAAGCAGGTGACATTGATCTCTGCTTATGGGTGGAGCCAACCGGAACTATGTTTCGGGCAGGACCTTTTGGGCAGCATACTCACCTCCTGTTACAACCTGGGTGCTGACGAGGCCACACGGCCGAAATGCATACACCCATCTGCTAATTCTGCAATAATGTGACTCCAAGCTGTTCCCCTACTGTGGCCTCTGCCTTTTTCTTTGGAGAGGGTTTTGGACATAATTCGCACTGCTAGCCAGCGGCGTGCATCAGAGACCCCTGCACACAAGCTGACCTGGTCATCACTGACGCTGTTTTGTTTCGGCAGAATCTTCTTTGCATCTGAGCTATCGGAAGGACCAGGCCCACCAATGCACGCAGGAGCAACAGAAGCGGTGTCGGAGTCAATGAACTCCGCCTGTCGGACTTGTCCCCGTGGAAAACATACCTGATTGCGGTGGTTGTGCAGTCAGGGGACGTAAGGAGCATCGATGTTGTGGAGGGCTTTGCGGGATATTGGGAGAGAGCTGCTCTAGGTGTCTGCAGTTCCCAAGGTCATGCGGCCGTTTAATCCTGGCAAACCTCTGCTATTTGACGCAGGACCTTTTGGCCAGCATACTCACCCCTGTTACAACCTGGGCGCCGACGAGGCCACACGGCTGAAATGAATACGCCCATCTGCCAATTCTGCAATAAAGAGACTCCAAGCTGTTCATCTACCGTGGCCTCTGCCTTTTTCTTTGGAGAGGGTTTTGGACATATATATATATATATATATATGTTCACCGAAAAAACAAAGGTTACTGGGACTTTATAGTCAGGTTCAGATTTTACATACTCAAAATCATAGAAATTTAACAGTTATAGTTATCTCAAGCAACTACAACTCGTGTCCTAAGGTAACTATAACTTGTGCCCCCGCCATGCACAGTTTTTCCATCAATAATTTCACAGCAAATGTTGCAGTGGTATTATCACTGATGCCATAGAAGATATCATGAGTGATGTAATATGTAAGGTAATTAGCAGTGCATGGCAAGGGCGTGAGATAAAGTTACCTTAGGGCACAATTTATAGTTACTTGAGATAACTATAACTGTTGAATTTCAATGGGTTTGTGGGTGTAAAATTGTAACCTAACTATAATGTCCCTGTAACCTTTGTTTTTTTCAGTGAATTTCTGTTTTTAAAATTTTGCTTCCTAACTATAACGTCCCTGTAACCTTTGTTTTTTCAGTGCATTTCTATGTTTTTTAATGCTATTTCCTAACTATAACGTTCCTGTAACCTGGGTGTGTGAGGGGGTGTGTGAGTGGGTGTGTGAATTGTTCTATGGGTATGTGAGTGGGTGTTTGAGTGTGTGGGGAACAGCTGTGTGGGTCTGTGAGTGGGTGTGGCTGTATGGGTGCATGAGTAGGTGTGTAAGTGACTGTGGGTGTGTTAGTGGTTTTGAGGGTCTGTTAGTGGGTGTGTGAGTGACTGTATTGGTGTGTGAGTGGGAGTGGTTGTGTGGGTGTCTAAGTGGCTGTGTGAGTGGGTGTGTGACAGCTCTGGGGGTCTGTGAGTGGGCATGTGATTGGCTTTGAGGTTCTGAGTGGGTGTGTGAGTGGTTGTATGGCTGTGTAAGTAGGTGTGTGAGGTTGTGAGCAAGTGTATAAATAGCTGTGTGGATTTGCGAGTGAGTATATGTTTTTTTTAATTGGGGTCTGGGTCCACGGATGCACCCGCATCCCGAAGGACCTGGGGAGGGTCAGAGGAGGAACCAGGGAGGATCCTGCATGATTTAAAATAAAAGGTTTTTGTACAATTTCTTGCGTCCCTCACAGACCCCTCTATTAGACCCATCGGGTGGGGGTACCTCTACTGTGACCCCTTAAATCACTTTTTTACTTTATTTTCCCTGCTGGGAACTGAGTCCTGTTGAACAAAATGGTGGCGAGAACTTTCCTTTCAGGTTGCGGCCAGCCAGTCATGGCATTGCTGTTAGTGTGTGAATTCACAAATTCAAGGAGGATCCGCGTCCCTATATATACAAATTTGGATTTCAGTTAATATCTTGGAAACTACTGAACAGAATTAAACCAAATAACAAAAAGGGTTCTTTCTGGACCAAGAGCTAAACAAGAGTGAAACAAAGTAACAGAATATGGCAGACGAGATAATGAAGGGGAGTGAGGCTTCCGCCCAGGCAATTTTTGGCGGAACACAACCCAATAATAATCCATCGAGAAATACAGTGACTGAAACAGTGACAACCCTAAGACATAAGGGCAACGCATTGGAACATCTGAGGCATAAAGAAATAAGCAGATGTTGGGAAGCAACCTCGTTACAGAACTACCTAGAGTTCAACTGGATACCAAGGGGTCTTCGGATCTTTATCACCCCCACAATGTCAATACCGAAACCTCAGGAACTGAAAGACTGGGTTGAGAATACCACAGCATGCTCAAGGAGGATGCTAGAGATCTTGATTGAAAATGCTTGGGATGAGCAACGGAGCCTTCTGAGTCAGATACAGGATCTGATGGCTGATTTAAAAAAAGGGAGTGATTAGAAGGAGGTTAAAAACATAACGAAATTAGTGGATGACAAAATTAAAATATTTGAAAAAGATGTTGTAGCCAGGAAACAGCGCAAATTCGTGCGGGATGAATTGGACTACACATCAGGGTGCATCCTAACTTTTGCAAAGAAGTACGACAGAGTAAGATCAGAACTAACTAAAGGCAAAGCGTTGGAACTCTTGGAAATAAGCAAAGAGGGCACCACAACGGACTTCAGTTTGGATCAGGAGTCAGTGGACTGCCTGGCATCGAGCAGCATTGAACAACATTCTTTTTCCGAAGAACTTTGCCTCCTGCAGTTGGAAAAAGAACAATCAACCAGGGGGAGGCCAAGAGGAAACAGACAAGGAAACACAGCAAAACCTCAAAAGAAACATCAGGCGCAGAAAACTTAAGAACAGCTGGCATGGGAACAAGAGGTCAGAAGACCAAGAACCAGTAATTGGCAACACTGCACCTAAACTTACGGTAATGAATCTTACAAATAGGGTTCTTACTTATGATGAACAAAGTATTTTAGAATTAGGTCTATCTTTTTGCCCAGAGATAGGTCTTGATTATGCACAGGCACCGGTGGATCGATACAAATCTGAGAGAAAACCTAAATTATGTAAAATGCATGCAAACAAAAAAGATCCTTCGAGGTCAATCGCTATACCTGGGAGGGAGAATGACACAGGATTAGCCATTGATGATATTCCCACACTACAAACCGAGACAACCTTGACCAGCAGGGATCCCCATTACCCAATATTGACTCCCTCGACCCCTTTAACCGTTCACACACCCCAGATATATCTGACCTCCTGGGGATTAATACCAGTGAAGCCGCCCAGGCAGCTTTCAGAGCTAAATTTTGTTTTGTCCCCACACTCGCCATAGACAACATTGATGTCTTTAGTGACTTAGTAGCTAAAGACCTCCTTAAACTCATGAAAGATCCCACTGGAAGTAAGAAAATGTCCAAAGGACAATGGCATGCAGTAAGCACTCTTCAGAATGACCATGACTTGGTTATCAAACCCTCCGATAAAGGAGGTCACATGCTCCTTATGACGAGGGCCATGTATACCAGGGAGGCACAGCGCCAGCTCAGTGGCCAGACATGCTATGAGAAGGTTGACAGTACATACCTTAATGACCTCAAAAATACATTTCACAACAATCTACAGATATGGCACGAACGAGGACTGCTAACATGGGATGAAAAACAATTTCAACACCCCTACAACGCCACATCATACCTTCTCCCGAAGGTTCATAAAAACACAACATACCCACCTGGCAGGCCCATAGTGTCATCTAAAGACAGCCTTATGGAGAATACTAGCACATACATTGATCACTTCCTCTTTCCCTTTGTCACAAATCTCACATCCTATCTGAGGGACACAACTGACTTTTTACAAAAAAATCAAAAATGTCACTTTGGGGGTCAACGATTGGCTAGTTTGCTTAGATGTGGAGGTACTATACACGAGCATCAGACATGAAGGTGGTCTGAAAGCGCGTCAGTTCTTTCTAAAGACACAGAAGGCAGAATTCTTGGAACATACTTTGATGCTTGTAGAAATTATCACCACATGCTTGAAAGAAAATGTGTTTCTATTTGAAAATGTACTGTACAGGCAACTGCAAAGGATTTCTACGGGCACCTGCTTCGCCCCTAGCTATGCCAGTCTCATGGTAGGCTGGTGGGAGAAGCAGGTCCACTGGAATGACAAAACGGAACATTGGATCTAAAATGTATCAAAATGGCTCAGATATATCGATGCCATTTTTTTAATTTGGAAAAGCTCGGAAAATTATTTGAATTTGTTTATTGACTGTTTATATTTGAACAATGTGAATCTGAAATGTACACAACATTACAGACAGAAATCTACTGATTTCCTTGATCTCAAACTAACAATCGAAAACAAGAGGATAACAACCAATTTGTTTAGGAAGGAAATTGCAGGAAACTCCATCCTGCACGCCACCATTTCGCACCCCCCGAGCTTTAGATGGGGAATTCATTATAGTGAATTCCTTAGGGTGAAGTGTAATTGCAGCACCTCCTTATCCTATGAATACACTAAACAGGAGATGAAAGAGAGATTTAGGGAGAGAGCCTACTCCAAGAAATCACTACTCAAGGCAGAAAACTGTGTTGAAAAACAGACTAGAGAAGAATTTCTAGAAAAAACAAAAACAAAAAAACAGTCAGAACATATGAAAAGCACACAAAAGTGCCCGTAAGGTTTGTTACCAGATTTTGCAGTCAATCCCATGCAATACGCAGAATCCTTAGGAACAGATGGGATATTCTCAGACAAGATCCAATTCTGAGAAATTAAATAAGCTTAGCACCATCAGTCATGTACAAAAGAAGTACATCTCTAAGAGACGTGTTGGTACACAGCCACCTCCAGCCGAAAGAAAATAACTGCCTGAGGCAAGCCAAAGGCTTCTGTAAATGTGGAAAATGTAAAGCCTACAAACACAGTAATAATGTTTCTGAGATAACTTTGCAGAGAACACTCACACAATGTAAAATCTCCAAACTCATAACATGTAACACTGACTGCGTGGCATTAACCACTGTGTGCCCCTGTGACCTTTGGTATATTGGGTCAACAACTTTTCGAGGGAACAAATGCATATTAGAACACTGGTGCGCTATCACCAATCGTGACCACAGTTATGGCAGAGCGAGACATTTTGCCACCGAACATGAGCAAAGCAAGATTCCTTGTATTAGATACAGCCACCCCCAACCCCAGAGGAGGCAACAGGATCCCAACATTATGCAAACGTGAGTCATGGTTTATCCTCCTAGCAGGAACAAAATTCCCCGATGGTCTCAATCAAGATCAGGAACTGTACTCCCACCTATAGAACCTGGATCTACAATTTTGACAATATGACAGGTGAACTTCTTACATCCCACCTCTTTCCTCATATGGTTTTTAAGACACTTAATCCTCATTTTTAGCAGAGCGGACATTAAGCGGTTCATACTTTGCCTTGATCAAACAGTCTTGTCTCTTTAAAGAAAATCGTTAGGATGATTGTATTATGTTATAATACATCATTGATATTGCGGTGTTGACCATGTTTTGTTTATCCTTGCAGATGAGTGTAGCTGAGAGCCAACATCCAACATCACGTTTGTATTAAATATAAGCGCACTGGCGACAATGGCGGATTCCCCACCAACTCCATAAGTCACTCAGATGTACATACCTTGGAACTATACCTTCACGCACTCTCCAAACTCAGCAAATTATTGAAACACGGACAACCCTTTTTTATTTTGGTGACAACATTTAAATACTCTTGTGACTGGAGCGTTGGCTCGTTTACAAACACCGATCTGAGAGATCAGGATAGGGGCACTAGACCCATTATCTGTAATACAATCATGATGCATTCAACAACATTGACAAATAAACAGGACATTATTTATTTTCCCGGCTGGGAACTGAGTCCTGCTGAACAAAATGGCGGCGACAACTTTCCTCTCAGGTTGCAGCCAGCCAGTCATGGCATAGCTATTGGTGTGTGGATTCACAAATTCGAAGAGGATCCGCGTTCCTATATATACAAATTTGGATTTCAGTTAATATCTTGAAAACCACTGAACATAATTACACCAAATAACAAAAAGGGTTCTTTCTGGACCAAGAGCTACCTTTCAGCCAAATTCAGTGTAATTCGGTCTTGCGGTGTGGGCTTTAGTCATGTCTAAAATCTGTATGGAAATGAACATTGAAAAACACTTTTTTTGCTCCCCCTTTTTCTTGGCCCCCACTTCACAGATTGCCCTGAAAGTTTCCATGCACAACAAGAATCACAGCACAATTTTTTGAAATATGTTGTGAAGATTTGTCAAACGGCGCCAAAGAATTAGACAATTCAGAAACACTCTTTTCCTGTGGAAACATGGTGCTAACTATAACTACCTAGTTGCGATGACCAGTGGGAGATAAATATAAATGTGACCAAGACCACAGACATGGTCTAAACGCATCGTCCTTGTCTGCATCTTTGCAAATAATTTTCCAGCAACCTTGATCATGTGAACGCGAGCAATCTTTATTTTCGGATTTCTGGTCCTCGGAAATATATATATATCGCCATCCACCAATCCACCAGTAGTCGCGCCTCACGCCGCGGGTGCTGCTCACCGTAAGGTGGTTTGCCTTGTAGATTCCTGAACCGCAATTCTTCCGTTCTGGCAATTGCTTTTCCAAAATGAGCACCCTCTGGAGCAATATCAATTTTCTGTTATTTTATTCCTCCTATTGGAATGGCAAACGTGTTTCGGCGTTACTGCCTTCTTCAGTGTCAACAATTCATTACAATTCTATTGCTTTTAAATAAAGTTGTGCTGTACAAACTGACCAGACGTCAGTGATAAAGAAAGTGTCTTTGTGCAAAACATAAATATTACATTAGAAATGTGGCAGACATCTTGAAATGGTAATTTTATATGCGTCTATTAAACAAACCATTTTACTGATTTTTACAGATAAATACAGACTGAAAACCATTTATTTTCTTGTCTGTATTTATTTTTCAATGTGGATAAAAACGGAAATTGGGTGCTTTTTGAGTGATTCTAATTTCACTTTGCCAGGCCAATAACTGTGTAGATTGACAGGTAATGGGGTTAACATAGAACGTTTTAGTGAAGAGGCTTAAACAGCAGTAGATATGCATAAGGCTGATAATGAAATGAGCATATTTTCATAAAAGTGTATTGATTTATCTTCTGCGGGTGCTCATATCACTGAAACATGGCAGGCATTCAAGCATGGCTGCATATGTATTGGTTAAATAAATGTGGAAATACGCCAGTTTTGCGTACTTTTTTGCACAAAAACCCTAATAAGTGTGGATAACTACAGATAAAGTTGTCAAAAAATAAATATGGATAAATACAAAACGGAAATGTCAAAAAAATAAATACCATAAAACCGGGAGCCCTAATTATAAATATTATTGCCAGCCTATTACCATCTACCACCTTATTGAGAATGATCTTCTCTATATTTTAGTGACTCGTGACCAAGGCTCCCTGTACCTTAATCTACACATCAGCTCCGGTTAGGAATGTTCCATGTGTTGCCACATTATTCAGTTCTATTATGTCCTGTATGGGCAGTTGCAGCAGTCAAATAATATTCTATACAAATTCAAAAAACACTGGCTACTGTGCGTTGTGACACTCCGTTTTAAGGTTCAATAATAGAAGTATTTACACCATATAATGCCCAGTAAATCTATGTTGTTTGTATTAGTTATTTCTTATACCTATATTACCTATATACAATTTTTTGTGTGTATATATATATATATATATATATATATACAATCCACTCACTTGCAAGCCAAGCGTGTTGCTCCTGAACTAAAGGGGGGTCCCGGAACCCGGTGTTTGCTCACCGTTGAATATAGCTTCCAATCCCACTCAAAAACGAATGGGTCTGAGTCCACTCGGTGACAAGGGGTGATGTTTATTGCCAAATTTAAAGCGCAAACAAAGGAGTTGCTATGTCCATACAAAGCACATAAGAGGGAATTGCTGTATCCAAGAAACGCTGGATAGGGCAGACGCGTTTCAGCCTTTCTGCTTTCTTCAGTGCCTGATTCTCTTCAGCAGCGATGTTACACCTGGGGGTCAGTTTAAATCATGCTTGGTCTTCTCCCATTGGAGTACTGCGCTCGCCCTTCCTCCTCGGCTACTGAGTGTGCTGTTCCTGCCTCACAATCCATGCCGGATTCTGTGTTTCCACGTAGCGAGTGCAAATACAGTGATTTGCCCACTCATACACCCTGTGGCGTCTCAGACTTGCTGGCCACGATCCTCACGCACCCACGCAGGCGACACAGGAAACAAAGAAGGTCAGTTCTACCCTGGTCACCTTCATGCAGTGCAATACTTCTTCCTTTCCCCCAAACGGCAAATACACCCGTGCGCATTTCTCACCATTCGGTCGGGCGACACGCTGTATTTTTGTATACACAGTCCACTCGCTTGCAAGCCAAACGTGTTGCTCCTGAACTACAGGGGGGTACCGGAACCCAGTGCTTGCTCACCATCGAATATAGCATCCAATCCCACTCAAAAAAGAATGGGTCCGAGTCCACTCGGTTACAAGGGGTGATGTTTATTGCCAAATTTAAAGTGCAAACAAAGGAGTTGCTATGTCCACAGCGCCATAGATATATATATATATATATATATATATATATATATATATATATATATATATAATACTCCCTGCGCCTCCGCAACCCTCAGCAACAACAAGGCAGAGAAGCAGCCAAAAGCGTAGTATCAGGAGGCACAATACCAAAGCGAGGCGCAGCCAGAGGCAACACGCGCAGGAATTGGAACAAGTAACAGCAAAACAACAAAATACAGTTATCAATTTGACGGACCATGTTTTATCAAAGCCGGAGGAGCAGCTTCTGTCATTTGGCTTATCATATTGTCCTTCTAATGATTCCTCATACACACAGGCATGCATAGATGTTTTTAAATTCATTAGAAAAATTAAACTGATGAAATATTTCCATCTTCATCCTATGCAAAACAACAAAGAAAGTGCCAACATAGAATCCGTTTCAGCTACAACGCCGCTGCAAGTAAGGAATCTAGAAGGCTTGCAATCTTTGCTATCACTAGCCCATGAAGACAGTTCGCAAGGATCCCCCTCTGTCAGTCAAGTAGTCACAGTTAATAAGCCAGCATCTAGCCCTTTTCGGAGTAAATCGACTTTTCTACCCCTAATGCCTAAGGATGCAGTAGATTTTTTCAGCGACTGAGTTGTCACTGAATTGAAGAATCTGAACAGGGTGACCTTGGGAAGAAAAAAACAACAAGATTACAACAACAAACAATACTTATTACAAGATAATCCATCTGTGATTGTAAAAAACGCTGATAAAGGTGGTAACACGGTTTTGTGGGCCAAAACTGATTATCTTAAGGAAGCCACAAGACAATTGGGGGACACCACGTGTTATACTAAAACCACCAAATTTGCCATGTTAAAGAGTAATGAATCCACCAGGAAAACCATCTACCAATGGCAAAGAAAGGGTCTCCTCACCAAGGATGAGGCCAAATTTCTAAGCGTTACACATCCAATCACCCCTGTTTTTATCTTCTTCCTAAAATTCACAAACTTGTCACCCCTGTCACAGGACGTCCTATTATTTTGGCACGTGGGAGTATTAATGAAAATGTATCCAAATATGTTGACTTTTTTTCTCCAACACCACATGACCTCACTCCCTTCTTATCTTAAGGACACTACAGACTTTTTAGTTAAGATCAAAAATGTTAATTGGTGTTCTGATTTCTGTTTTTTGGTGATGGACATTGAATCTTTATACACAAGTATTCACCACTCTCAGGGTCTTGAGGCCACCAAACATTTTTTGGACACACGCAATGCAGTCCTGCGGATCATAATGTCATGTTATTGGAGATGACCAAGATTTGTTTAATCAACAATCACTTCCAATTTGAAAATGAGATTTACCATCAGGAACGAGGAGTTGCCATGGGCTCGTGTTTCTCCCCCAGTTATTCATGTTTACATGTTGGCTGGTGGGAGGAACACGTGCTCCATGGAGCCCATCGCCATTGGCTTCCACATCTAGCCCATTATTGGCATTTTATAGATGACATATGTATCATCTGGAAGGGCTTGCAGGTACAGGCCCAAGCTTTTGTGAATGATATTAACACCAATACTCGTAATTTAAGATTCACGGCAACGATTACATCAAGCTCGGCTGAGTTTTTAGATGTATATATTTACATTGAACAGGGTTAGTTGTTTACAAAGCTTCACAGGTAGGCAACAGCGGGGAACTCTATTCTCCACGCCCGAAGTGCCCATCCATCCCACACCATTAACAGTATACCTTTTGGCGAATTTATTCGCATTACGAGAATCTGCAGCGATCCCATCACATCCAACCAGTGCTTAGTCAATACAAAGGTTTCTTCAGCGTGGTTACAAATTAGATCTTTTGAACTGTGCACTCTCGAGAGCTTTATCTCGCTCGAGAGAGGAATTACTAACACCTAAGAACGTGGCCATATCTGATTCCAACTCATTGGGTTCTGTCCGTCTCCTTACCACCTACTGTTCACAGGAACGTAAATTGAGACGGATTATAAATTCCGAATGGCCTATCGTCTTAACAGATGTTATTTTGGGTCCCATCTTACCTAAGTTGCCTGCAATTACCTTCAGGAGGGCTCCCTCTATGAAGGATGCACTGGATAAGACACAGCCTGAGTTAACACCTAAACGCACTTGGTTATCTAAAACATGTTTTTTCAAGTACACGTCATGCCGTGCATGTACTTTTGCGAAAAATGGCACACATTTTAAATCCACGTTTAGCGATAAACCCATTCCTATTAATGAGTATCTCACTTGTCGCAGCGAGTTTGTCATTTATAAATTGACATGTACATGCAATCTATCTTATATTGGTAGCACTAAGTTGCCAGCCAATCAACGCATCTTGCAACATGTGCGAGACATAGTTAATTCTGACAATAACTATCCAGTGGCTCGCCACTTTAAGGCTGTCCATGATAATAAATTAAAAGACCTACGTTACACGCTTTTAGGTTCAGCCCCCAACCCCGGACGGGGAGGCGACCGAGAAAAACTTCTTAGGCAAAAAGAAACCTATTTTATTTTGCTACTAGACTCTAAGGCACCCAACGGATTAAACATTATTGATGAATTACACAATTTTTTGTAAATAGGGTATCCCTGTTTTGATCATTTTTGTCTCTGTAGTGCTATTTCCTTTTGTTGGTCCGACTTGAAAATGAAAGTGCCTTGAAATTGATGCTTATTAGTCGCACATATTCTGCAATGAATTGGTAGATTGAATAACTTTGTGCCTCAGCCGGCAAAGTCACTTTTTTTATAGTTAATAATTTTTTCACCCATTAGACACCAGCACTTTAGTGTAAGTGGCATGTAGCAGCTTATGTGCAATGTTGTATACTTGGCAATCTAGATTTGAGGTTTTGTGGCCACAATGAATGCATTTGCACTTTACCTTTTTATGAATTCTGTTTTTAGACCATCGTATGTACATTTGAATTCATTGAATAATGCACTTGCACTTTATTCTAGTGGGAACTTGTCTATACTGCTATTAACTAGGTATGGATAACTTTGCTTTTGCTAGTCTTTGTGATCAGGCACTTGCCATCATGCGAGAACTCCTATTGGCCACATTATCAGATTGAAATAGGAGCATTTTGCTCTCATTGCTGTTTTGCACTTTATCCTGATAGTATTTTATACAACCTGTCACGATTGTTTGTACAGCTGCTACTATGTCATCTTTCTGATTTTCGCATTTCATCCTTTTTTATGGGTGATTGAGCTTTTAAAACACTTTATAATGTAACACCTACTTTGACGCGTCATGTGACCAAGCTCCGCCTGTGGAGCAAAACGCGTCGAGGAGAGCACTTGCTCCGTGATTGCTAATATTAAAATCACTGCTAACACGATTGACGGTGTGATGGCATTTTATTAAATAAGCTGCATTCAAGGAGAAGAGGTCCGCGCCTGCTCGAGTCCGCGCTGATAGCAGCCAGGATTGCTTTTGAGATATATATATATATATATATATATATATATATATATATATATATCCAACCAACAGTTCGCTGTAGACCCCTGCCACTTGCCAAAGGCGGGCCTCGGATGGGATAGCGAGTCCCAATAAATCCAACCAAGACTTTCTCCAGTACAGAAAAGAAATCCGGGCCACTTAGAAGTGCAAAGCGTGATTTTATTCAATGGCTTTCTCGGCGCGTTTCGCAGTCAGTTCTGCTTTTTCACGAGACCGAATTACTGATTACTCTGAGACTTATCATCAAATATAAGACGACCCGACCCAACCTAATGGCCACAATTTGCATGAGGAATTGAGTGTGCATTTGGGTTAACTGGTCGGTTTGTCTGCGTGTAATTCTGCCGTTTTTTAACCATTACTGTTTTATTATTTGTCACTTATATTTCGGTCACTGACTGCATATTTCTCACTTTTGGTTTACAGAGTTACCGGATGAATTTTGGGAGTCTGTCCGAGTGTATGAATGGACCACACTGAATCAATGAAATTTTGGAACATTTTGCTTTTGCCCACTTGGGCGTAATCAGAGTAACGTAAAGGGCTTTGAATGCGTGAAGCAGTTCGACAGTATGAATGACCCAATTCATTGCTGTCCTAGCACCCTCTGGGCGCGATCCAATGACGACCATACTGCCCCTGCCTTCCACGGCATGTTGAAAGGGAACACCTATGTTTGTAGAACCATGGCCCACTGGGGCGCAATAGTTCAAAACACAAACTAAATGCTATGCAATTTCTGTTGATTACGTATTTTGCTTTGTTCCATACATTCCATATGATTCTAATCTGCATGTATAATGAGCCTTTATTTGCACCGGACTCAGCCTGTAAATGTACCGGTAGTCTGTTTTCCATGTGTATGATTTCAATACCATGTGACCGTATATATTCAGCACTTCCTGTTTGGTTTCGGTCTCGTGAAAAAGCAGAACTGACTGCGAAACGCGTCGAGAAAGCCATTGAATAAAATCACGCTTTGCACTTCTAAGTGGCCCGGATTTCTTTTCTGTACTGGAGAAAGTCTTGGTTGGATATATATATATATATATATATATTAACCCATATGGTCTATTACTCGACATTCATTACCCTTCCTATTATTCCCCTGTGTTTCTAATACAAACAGGCATAATTGCCAGAAACCAAGAGCGGGGAAGGAGGGGTATGTGTACTTCTGGTCTTATTGATTATCCATCATTCTCTCAGCCTACATGAATCCACATCTCCTCCTTGTTGTTTAACCCTCTCAGAGACTTACTCTGCAGTTTGATTATATATTTGGACTCTAGTGTGCGTAATCTCCTCAACCTTCCTCTACCTGATCTAGGCAAAAACATTTTAGTAAATTACTATTGCTGTTATGAAGAAGTTCAAGGGGCGTGGCTTGAGTGCCGATGGGGACGGCAGCGTGAGCAGATAGCTCCGCGCCTGACCCCGGGAATAATCCTAGTGTACAGTCCTGAGTGCGGCTAATAACAGCGGTCCGGACACAGGATTGCCGGGGGCTCGTCCCGCGATTGATTTCGCGGAAAAGAAGGGCTCCGCGGAGATAGTGGAGCCGAGCGAAGGGGCAGCGGTCCGCGCTGCAGGCGTGGAAAGTGGCGGCGGTCGCCGAGGAATCCTAGTGATGACCAATGGAGCGCCTGGAGCTGGCTGATAGTGGGTCTCTGCCTAAGCGCCTATTACATCGCGCTGTGGGACTCAACTAATGACTGGGTGGCACGGGCCAGAGGGCTGGTGCTGATGTGAAAGCGTCGTCAGATTCGGCCGAACAGAGGGGTTCCCATGATGCAACCTAAGGTGGCGGCCACTGGGTTGATCCCTTGAACTCCGCTGCTGACGAAGAACCCGTGGCTGGAGGGGCGACCCGACCAGAATCCGGTATCGATGTTGGTCGAGCGGACGGGGATCGAGCCTGACCGGCCGGTGATCTGTGGCACCCGGGCGCGCTGATATGTGTGGGCGAGATGCGGCCAATGAATTGCTACTGGCAATTTCCCAGCACTTGATGAACCCAGACGCCCTGTTGGATTGCCAGTGATACGGACAAGGTACCGCTGCGGCGGCAGAGGGACTGGTGGCCGTGTCCTCCTGGGGAGCTGCAGGATCTGAGCTGCGGTCCTCCGCCCGGACGTGCGAGGAGAGACGCGGGGCCAGGCTCACAGTGCTGCACCCACGGCGGGGCGGACTCCAGGGCGAGGGCACTAAGTGCTGCGGCCGGGCCCCATAGTGCAGGCTACCCTGATTTACCCCAAGTGCCACTACGCTGAGGAAGTACCGGCAGTGCGCAGAGGAGTTGCGGGCTGCCGGGTGCTGGAAGAGCCGGATCGGAGCTGCTTACTGACTTGCTGGCACTGCATGCTCCCATGCGCTGAGAGCTGGTGCGGAGGAATCACCGAAGGCGAGAAAGCTGCTTACTGGAGTTACGGCTGGGTTCGCTGAGCCGCGGGGGGCGAGTAGTGGACACACAAGCAAACCCACAGTGGCAGGGCCTTTTCGGTTGCTCGGGCATTGCATTGGACCTACAAAGCTCCTGTGGGGTTGCACGCTGGTGGCGGGAGGCTGCACAGTGCTGCTGAACAGTGAAGGCGGACCATTGGCACACAAGAGGGACGTTAGATGCTGGCTGTGAATTGGGCATCCTGCTAATAGCGTGGAGGAGGGCAACGACTGCCTGGAAGTCTCCTGCCCATAGAATTGCACTGGGCTGTGGATACTGCGGGTGCTCAGAGCTTAATGTGGGGCCGACAAGGACCTATAACTCGCTGGTGACCGCTGCATTGTGCGACCTGGTGTCAATTGGGGTGTCGAGTCCGGGTGTCCTCAGGATCGTACGATGCTTAATGGGTTCCACCTCTCGACAGCCCCTGGGTCTGAATGAGCACAGACACACAGAAGTGGTCAAGTGAGGGATATCAGGTAGGGTAGGATGGGGACAGTGGGGAGAGGAAGCTGAAACGAGAACAAGGCACTATGAGCCAAGCACATACACTAGAAACACTGTAACCAGATGCAATACACAATGTATACCGAGAGCTATATGGAAGCATTAGCTTATTACCTGTAGGAAGGGAAAATGTTGGCTTTGCCTGGCAATCAGAATGTAGAACATATATGACAAATCTAAAAAGCAAGAAACCACAGGTTATCTTTCCAATCACCAGTACATGACCCTTTTCACACTCTAGCATAGCAAACACGTACCAACTGTAAAAACAGGAATGGCTTCAACAGAGGGCAATGGAAAACAGCCTGCCAGGCGAAGCTCATTAAACCCCTGTTGCAAGAAAATCCCAAAAAAATAATGCAATCGTTAGTCACAGATCCCACAATGTCAAAGAGCTCCTGGTTAACTTCACCGGGAGGACTGAACCTTGAACAATTGAAGCAAGACGCTCCAACATAGGAATACTTTTAGAACATGTCACTTTGGGATCATACCAACTGAATGCTGAATACTTCTTCATAGTAACCAAGATAAACATGTGTTTAACAAGATGTCCGATATGAGCACTTCCAAGGAACCCCCCTTTGTGATGTACCAATGTTTCTCTTACTTCAGAGAGCCATACCCCAATCAATATCACAAAGGTCCCGAGGGCTTGTAACCCGTGTCACAGATAGTCACAATAGGTTTCAGAGAAACAAGGAACTGCAGTCCGAAGCCCAGAGCCGGGCACTCGCACCACAAAAGTCAAAGTCACTCTCAAAAACGGAGAGTCAGTGAGAATACCGCAAACAGGAAGCAGAACAATTAGATCCTCCTCTGGATCGCTAGAAGTGGAGCCTCAGCCAAAAGCTCCAAACTGCACACAATAATACCGCCCACACGAGCAGACGGCTCACACGAGGCGCTCAAGGAACAGGAAACCGGACGAGCAAAGGGCTCTTTACAAAGGATACACAGGGACTCGTAAATCAACAATCCTACCGTGTCTTCATGCAGCAAGTAGAATCAACGGTGAAGTGCTGTTGTCACCAGCTCCGTCTTGTAGCTTCCGCGTGTGACGTCATCGGAATAAGGCGTTGCGCGCATCGCCGAGGATCATGGGAACTGTAGTTTCCACCTGCAAGAAAGGTCTCAAGGCAGTGTTCGAGACTGCCCATCTCCATGGGACACAACATGGGGGGCACCACAGACTATACCGGCGCAGACACTCTTTGGGAGCTCCCGGGGCCGCGGGCCGCTCTTTTACTGCAGATCGGGGTGGACTCTAGTGGCTATAATGAAACCGAAGTCCAAGGCTGAGGATGTTGGGGCGCAAGCGGACACCCAAGATGACGGAGGAGGCGGTGAGGGCTCAGGAGTGGAACGACGACTAAATGAAAGGTTGGTCATTACATAATGACATTTTGCATGTTGCGGCGGGTCTGGGGCTCCTGAGGGCGGACCACTCGAAATTGGTGGACAGGGTAAAGGAAACGGAGCTGGTGGTTCAAGACCTGAAGCCGTCAGTGGTGACGGTGGAACGCAAATTGGAAGATGCCCTGCAGCGCCTAGCGACCCTGGACAGGAAGACCGAGGATGCCGAAAGTCGTAACCGGCTGAACAACGTACAAGTGGTCGGTTTGCCCGAGAAAGTGGAGGGGACGGACATGGTAGCTTACCTGGAGAACTGGTTCCGGACACAGGTTGCCCCGGAGGGCCTTTCTGCTTTTTTCACGCTCGAACAGGCGCACAGGGTCCCGGCCAAGCCTCCCTTGCCGGGCCGCCCACCTCGACCTGTAGTGGCTAGAGTCCTTCATTTCAGGGATAGAAACTTACTGATCCAGAACGTACGCACGGAAGGGCCCTTTAAGGTGGAGAACGGAACTGTCACGCTTTTCCCGGATTGCACACAGGACATACAACGTCGTAGGGCCTCTTTTCTAGCCGTCAAGAAGGAGCTCAGGGACGAGGGGATACAATACTCATTGTTATTCCCAGCCAAACTGCGCGTCATTCTGAATGCATCAACCACTTCTTCCTGACCCCTGAAGATGCCTGGACGTGGTTGGAGTAGTATAGGGCAGGTACTGACCGCATGGGCAGAGGAGACCAGGGCCAACCGAAACCGCCAGGGCCATGCAAATGGCAACGTATCCGGAAGCGGAACAAAAACCGACAGGTTCTTCTGCAGGCACAACTGGCGGCTGAAAAACGGGGTGCTCTGGCGGCGGCGGCGGCGATAACAGGGTCGCAGAGAGAGGACTCGAACAGAGGATCGGATTCGGAGGAGGATGGGAAACACTCAGGGGCTGACATGTCGGATGTGGACAGTACCATGGGCCCGGAGGTAACACCGAGGTTGGCGGATGATTTATAGCCGGGCTGGGCTGCGCTGTGCCTAGGGACTGCGTTCTGAGGGGTTGGAGCCCCTGGTAATGTATCTGTTTGCTATAGCTGTACATGCTGCTGTTTGGGGTTGTGGAGACGGAAGCTGGGATGGGAGCTGCTGACCGTTAGGGCTGCACCACCCCCCTTAAGGCAACCTGTAGTGATTACTGCAGGGTAGCACAGTGTGTTTGTTGTGCCTGTTTGGATGGGGTCTGATAACTTGGGTCCTGTCCTGGGGGGGGAGGGTGGGGGGGTTTCTGGGGTGTTGAGTTTCTGGGGGTTGGTAATGGTGTGGGCGCTGCTGTTGTGCTGTTGTGATGAGGGCCGGGAAGCGAGGCTGCAATGATGGGGACGTTACGTGATTTGAAATGTATCACCTGGAATGTGAGAGGCTTACATACTATGACTAGAAGGCATAAGGTCCATCCATATTTATTATGGAGTGGGGTACATATAGCTCTGCTACAGGAGACACATCTTACTAAGGCAGAAGGTCAGGCATTGCAACGGAGGTGGAGGGGCCAGGTCTTTAGTACCGCTTACTCATCGTTCGCCAGGGGGGTACTCATTTGGATACGGGCGGGAATCCCATTTCAGGCCACTAAGCAGGTGTTGGATCAGGAGGGCCGGTAAGTAGCTGTAGAAGGTAGATTGTATGGTAAAGACGTCATATTGTGCAGTGTGTATGCCTCGAACACTGAGCAGGCCCGCTTCCTAGCTACACTGTTGGGTGCGCTGGCGCCCTTGTTAGCTGGTCCGGCCATCGTGGGAAGCGATTTTAATGCCATCTCGAATGTGGACATGGATAGATCGCATCCTCCTCTGGCGGCAACACCGGTTAGGAATTTAGCTAGAGCTAGGTCTGATTGGCAGGACCAATGGGGATTCATTGATGTGTGGCGTGCTCAACATCCTCGTGATCGGGATTATTCATTCTTTTCGTCGGTGCATGACCTACATGTACGCATCAACGCTTTGCTGTGCTCCTCCCTGGTAGCTCATATGGTGGTACGCACCGAATACCTTGCTCGGACTATCTCCGACCATAACCTGCTCTTGATGTCGATGGATTGGCAGAGGGTGAGGACACTGATCCCGACATGGCGCCTACACCCTGAGACTCTGGAAGATCAGGTGTTTAGAACGGAGGTGGGGGAGGGTGTTGGTAACTACTTCCGGGAGAACTGTGGTTCAGCTAGCTCAAGGGCAGTGGAGTGGGACGCCTTTAAGGTGGTTATCAGAGGGTTGTGCATAAGTAAGGAAATCGGTGGTAGATGACGTACTGAAAGCGGACGAGGCCCTGAGAGAACTGGAGCGGAGGAGGCCGGAGTTGCAATCCTTACAGGAGCAATTGCTGGAATCCAAGGAGAAGGTGGCTGCGAAACAGAACGGCTCCGTTGTTTCGACCAGAGAGGGTACTTGGCAAGGGTACAAGAAGAGGGGGACAAGGTTGGCACGCTGTTGGCCAAGCTGGCTGACCCGGCGCAGCGGAGTGGACCTGTTATGCAGATAATGCTGGAGGATGGCTCCCTTACACACTCACAGGAGAAAGTGTTATCTCGCTTTGCTACTTATTATGAAGCGCTTTATAGCAGTAGGAGGGAGAAGGCGGATGAAGACATAGAGGAGTATCTAGAGGGAATCCACCTGCCGCTTCTAGATGAAGAGGACGCCGAAGGGCTGGGTCAAGATATCACATTGGCTGAGATGCGTGGGGCGATTAAACATATGGAGCGGAACAAGACGCCGGGACCCGATGGGCTACCTATTGAATTCTACGCTCAATACATTGATACACTGGCCCCCGCCTTAGTGGAGGTTTTTCGAGAGGCTGTGGTGGAGGGCCACCTGCCGGGATCGATGCGCGAGGCTCTGACAGTTCCCCTTCTGAAACCGGGACACCCGGAGGTGGACGTGGCCTCGTATTGACCCTTATCCATGCTGTTGGTGGATTACAATTTTTTTCAATTTTATATGCTTTATTCGAGAATAAACTCATAAAAGCTTTACAAACAACATTAAAAAGCCATTAAAAAACATTTAAATTGATTAAAAATAAGGCTAGAAAGTTAATAAAAAATGCATCAGTTACATTATCACATAAAATTTACAGATAAAATATAAACACTCTGATAATGTCCTCTTCTTAATTCATCTATCTAAAAACTTTTGTCTAATGGACCATGACCAGCCGAGAAATTTAGAAGTGGCTATTAATATGAATAGTGAAGAACTAGTACAGATAATTCTTAAAGCCACAGCACTGCTGGTCGCACCTAAGTTCTTACACATGGGAGTAAGCCAGATACGTCTGGGCTCTACATAGGATTTGCATGCAAATAAAAAGTGTCCGATTGTTTCATCATGCGCTGCACAGGATGGACAAGAACTATTTGATGGGCCTCCCCACCTGCCTATTAGAGATCTAAGAAGGAGGGAACCTGCTCTGGTCTGGAAAAGCAACTTCCAATCCCTCTGGCTAGTAATGGTGTCCCAGTATGGTTCGAGGCTGGGGAGAAACTTTGCTTGCAGGAATTTTCCCGCCATAGTCTCTTGGTTAATTTCGTTCCAAGTTCGTTCTGCCACCTTCTCCCAATAGATCTCTTTAAGATTAGACTTTGTTGGAAAAGAGGCAGCCTCTGGGTTTTCCCATAACATATAAAGGCCTAGTACACCCAACGTTTTTCTAAGTTCTTTTAACCATCCTATTTTGTGGAACACATCTGCCCTAATTATGTCCGTAAATCCCTCCGCATAGTGTAAGAGTTGAGGTGTAGTCCAAAGTCTACGCCAATAAATGATAGGTCTCAATCTTGCTAAATCAATTAGTGCCTTCCTGCCTAGATCGTACCTAAGAGGCAGCAGGGGGGTGCTCTTGGGAAGGCTAGTAATAAGTCGAAAAAACTTATTTTCCGAGATTTGTAATTTCCCAAGGTTCTCGTAGCCCCACAACTCTGCCCCATAAAGTGATGATCCTAGGGCTTTGGCCTCATAGACCTGGAGCACAGGTTTTACTGGTTTTGTTAGGGATTTTCTGTGCTCAGAACCGAGTGCACCAACTATTTGCCTGTGTCTTATAGTTGCAGTGTCGGTGGATTACAAAATCCTGAGCCGCATACTAGCGACCGGGTTGCTGCCGCATATGACGTCGCTAGTTCACACTGACCAAGCGGGCTTTATTCCCACGAGATGCACAACTACAAACATTTGCTGACTTCTTAGGATTATCGCGGAGAATCAGCCCGATGAGAGCTCTGCGGCAGTGCTCTCTGTGGACATAGAGAAGGCTTTTGACAGCCTGGAATGGGCCTTTATCTGTAGGGTTTTGGATAAATTTGGCCTGGGCGACGCTTTTGTAAAATGGACGAAGGTGCTGTACTCTTCGGCCGCAGCTAGGGTGAAACTGAGCGGAGTGATTTCGGGTTAATATTCAATACAGAGAGGCACGAGACAGGGATGCTCGTTGTCGCCCCTGCTGTTTGCGGTGGTAATTGAACCCATGGCGGCACAGGCGAGGCTGGGGCAGTTATATAATGGACTAGTACATCGGGGCAGCCTCCACTACATATCACTGTATGCTGATGATCTGCTCCTATTTCTGCGGGAGGTCGGTGCAGATCTACAGGGGGCCACTGATATGCTGTCCAGTTTCGGAGAGGTCTCCGGTCTTCGGGTGAACTGGCCCAAGACATGCCTCTTCCCAATGAGACGGGATCTTTCCCCGCCTGCTGAGCTGGGGGACATTGCGTGGGAACCGGCATGCATCACATATCTAGGGGTCCGGATTTATCATGTGGACCAAGATTTGCTGGAGGGTAACATAGGCCGATGTGTTCTAGCTTTGAAAAAATGTATGGAATTCTGGGCGACACTTCCTCTGTCGGTCATGGGCAGAGTGGCACTGCTTAAGATGGTGGCACTCCCCAGGCTCCTGTACTATTTCTGTACACTGCCGATCTGGATCCCAACAAGAATCTTTAAGGACCTGAAGTCGCTGATAGGGGGTTTCCTTTGGGGCAATGATAGGCGGCGAATAGCCCTAGTAACATTAATGAGACCCAGGTCGGAAGGTGGCCTGGCGGTGCCGGACTTTGAACTTTACTATCTGGTGGACGAACTGCAGGTTTTAACGCAAAATATAGTGAGGGAATACCAGGGCCCGGAAGGTGGCTGGGGGAAGGTAATCCCTTGTCATGTGCAGGCTTATATAGTTCTGCAGCAAAAGCTAGATCTGAGGGACTTGACGGGGGAGGAACGGACCCTGAGACTTTGCTGGAACAGGATGCAGCGAAAGGCGGGGACTCCTCACCCGTACGCACCAGAGATCCCGTTGGGCATGCTGTCAGCGCTGCCAAATGGTGGGGATTGGTCCCCGCTAGCGGATTGGGAGCAGATGGGGGTCCAGGTAGTGGGAGACTTGTATGTGAAACAGGAGCTGGTGCCTTTCTCAGTGCTGCAGGAAACGTTTGGGCTTCCAGAGGGGGACTTCTTGCTTCACGCCGCGGTCACAACAGCAATTCAAAAGCACTGGAAAACGGGGAAACTGGAACCGGTGGAAACCCTGGCTTGCCAATACACAGTGAAAGCGGCGGGCACAGTTAAGGCGGTGACCTGCCTCCACTCCCGACTGCTTAGGGAAGGTATGCGTCCCCTAGATGCTCTTAAGGCGAAATGGGAAGAAAGTATAGGTCGGCAGATACCGGATCCCACTTGGGCCCAAATCCTTACACGGGCATGGAAGTGCACAAGAAACGCTCGCTTTCAACTAATCCAGTACTTTGTGTTGCATAGGGCTTATTTAACACCGGGGAAGATCCGGAAGTACTTCCAGGTCCAAGACGCGTCGTGTCCGAGATGTCGGAAGGAGGATGTTGAGCTAGAACACATGCTCTGGCTTTGCCCGCGCATGGGAGGCTACTGGGAGGAGGTGGGGGAGCTTCTGAATGCGGTTACAGACAGACAAATAGATTATAACATGGCCACCTGTTTGCTGCATTGGTTCCCTCATACGGCTAAGACTAAGGTAACCAGCAAATTTATTGATTTAGGGCTTTTGTTGGCAAAACGCGAAATTACCTGGCATTGGAAAGCAAAGTAGGTTTCACATCCACGTGAGTATAGCGTATGACACGTCGTTTTGCTGCCCTACGATAATTCAGTTGTGCTATGTTGAGCGATTTGGTAAGCGCCCACACCACCATTCATGTGTAAGGGGGAGGGTAATGAGAGGGAGGGGGGAGCTGGAAGGGACAACAGTATAGACTCTCAGTGTTAGCTCCCGGGGGGTAGTTCTAGTTTGGTTGTTGGAAAGTTGGGAGTAAAAGAAAAGCGGATGCAAGAATCCTGTGGTTAGCCTGACCTGGCTATGATAATGCGAACTATGCATGCACCTTACGATTCTGAGTATTGCCGCCCGACCTCCGGGTTGTGGGCTAAATGGCTGTGTACTTCAAATTTCACTGTTCCATAGAAGACGAACGATGATTGTGTAATTATAGATTGGCGTAACTGTGTGACTATATATCTGCAATAAAAATATTTTTTTTTAAATAAAAAAATAAAAATGAAGAGGTTCAAAGTGTCAGGTGACCGGGTATGTTTGATCTTTATTATTGATCACCTGAAGATGCTCTAAGATCCTTTTTTTGGGGAGTGGATCGTGCTTCCCACGTACTGTTTGCCACATGGGCACTCTAAACAGTAAACCGTGTAATCTGAATAGCAATTAAGAAACTTTGTTAGTTTTCTTGCCTGGTATCGAGTATTCCTTAACCACATCGCTGCTGTGGTTATTTTTCCCCTGTGCTGGAAATTGCCATTTTGCTGGTGTCATGACGAGCTCAGCTCGTCATCAGCACAGCTCAACTGTGCCTCATGACGAGGTGAGCTCGTCATGAGCATGGAAGGGGTTAACTTTCCTACTGTTTCTGCAGGCCTTGCATCTAGTGCATGGGTAAAATCCCTTTACTGGATCCTGTTTCTTAGATTTGACTCTGTAGTGACTCCTGACCAAATGGTCTTTCAATTATGTTCCTCTTCTAAATATGTCACTAGCGGTTTATCTGATATCAGTTTGCCTATTACACTGTCTGATTTTAACATTCGCCAAGTCCTTCTTAGGATTTCAAACACTTCTGGTGACTTCTCTGTGTTATCTGTAATCAGTCTGAGTTTGTTATCTTCTTCTGTCACACTCCTCCCCTCTTCCTCTATAAGACGATGGCTCCGCTGTATCTCATCACTCCTAGATTCAGCTTTGTCCAAAATCCCCCTGCAGTACCCTCTTCTAAAGAATCTTTGTTTAACTTTGTCTTTTGCTGTTTCATACTAAAATTGGATGGAACAGTTGCGTTTCATCCTTAAAAACTCCCCGAAGGTGGATTTTATCAACTACACTTCCAGGGTGATAGCTGCCAACATGAAAAATTGAATTCTGGGGTGGGCTTGCAATATAATACAGTTTATACATATATATTCACTGAAAAAAACAAAGGTTAAATTGACATTATAGTTATGCTCAGATTTCTCTCATACAGAACCAGTTAAAGCTAACTATAACTTACACCCCAATGCACAGCTTATGACCTCACATATTACATCACTGACGACATGGTCATTGACATCACTGGGTTTTTTTCTGTGAATTTCTAAGGTTTTTAAAATTCTATTTCCTAACTACAACGTCCCTGTAACTTTTGTTTTTTTCAGTGACCTTCTAAGGTTTCTCAAAATCTATTTCCTAACTATAACGTCCATGTAACCTTTGCTTTTTTAAGTGAATTTCTATGTTTTTTTAACTGGTAGCCACATTTGCAGAGTGGTGGAGAAATGAGGCGGGCCTCCAACCAGCTATCAGGAATCCCGTTGTAAGGGATTTTCTGGAGATAATAGGTGGGCTTCTTCTACGCCAAGGTCCCTCAGTATCCAAGAGAACTTCATCTCCAAACCAGGATTGCACCAGGAGGTGCGTTTGCAGAGTGGTGGAGATAGGGGGCATGGCCTCCGACAACCTCTCTGCAATCCCCCTGTGTGAGACTTACTGGGGGTAAGAGGAGTGGTAGTTGGCCCCCAATAACTCTCAGCAGCCAAGAGAATGTCATTATCCCACTCTCAGTGCAACAGGAGGTGAGTTTGCACAGAGGTAGAGAAAGGGACAGGCCTCCAAAGACCTCACAGCAATCCCACAGTGCGGCACCTACTGGAGGTAAGTTTACCGGAGGGCTTGTTGGCCCCCAAGAACCCTCTGGAACCAAAAGGACTTAATCCCCCAACCAGCAGTGCACAAGGAGGTGCATTTGCAGAGTGGCAGAGAAAGAGGGCGTGTCCTCCGAAGTCTTCTCAGCAATCAGGCTGTGTGGGACTTACTGAGGGTAACAGGAGAGCTTGTTGGCCCCCAAGGACGCTCAGCATCCAAGGGAACTTCATCCCCCAAACAGCAGCTCATCAAGAGGCGCATTTGCAGAGTGGTGAAGAAAAGGGGGCAGGCCTGCAGTCACTTGCCGGTCTTTTTTTTATTTATAAATTCTGGGGAGGGTGGTCACATGGCTCCCCTTCTCAGGGACAATTTTGGCCTGTGGACCCCAGCTCCCAGGGCCAGGCCTATTTTGAATAGGGGAGGGAGGGCCACACGGCTCCCCTCCCCGATATGAACTCTGGGGACACTGATCCCCGGGGCCTGGCCTCATTTTTAAAAATGTTTAAATAACTTTAAGCAGTCCCCAGAGCCATCTATGGCTCCAGGAGGGAAGGGGAGTTTCATGTAGCCCCAGGGAGGTTGTGATCCATGGGGCCAGGGGTCCGTAATGAACCGTCCCATTATATTATTTGAGCCCTGGGGGAGACACACGGTCCTCCCGCATTTCTATAGCAATTGCCCTGGGGAGGTGACTGTCCCAGGGGTGGGGGCGTTCCACGTGTCCCCCGCATTATTTAAATTGAATGCCCCGGAGGAGATGGTGGCCCCTGGGGCTACTGGGGGGTCTGTACAGCCCCTCACCAGCTTTTCAATATTGCATAAAATCCCAGGGAGGTGGAAATACTCAGGGCTGCGGGGCAGGCCGCATTGCCCTCCTCCACATTAGTTTAACAAATAGCCCCAGGGAGGTGCAGGTCCCCAGGGCTTGGGGATGCTGCATGGGCACTCCCCACATTGTTATAAAAACTTCCCCCAGGATTTGGCCCACCCAGGTCTTGATGAAAAAGACATGTGGGAGCCCATGCATTTTTTTTTTAATTTTGCCATGGATCCATGGGTCCACCTGTGAATTTGCTGACAAATTCAGTAAAAAATAAATTTTTTAACCCTCGCCAGGGTCCCTGTGGGACCCCACCACCATATCTGGGGGTGCTGGGTATTTCTACCCTGCCCTCTTTTCCTTTTTTATGCATTTTTGTGGGACTTGGCTTCAAGCCGAGTCCCAAGATGGCTGCCAACACTTCCTGATTGAAGTGTTGGCAAATAATCAAAGTTCATTAGGATTTGCAATTCCACTGCAAGGACTCGGGTCCCCAGATATCTATATTCTTTAAACTCAAATATTTCAAAAAGTACTGAATAGATTTACACCAAATTACAAAGACCACGCTTTCTGGAACAACATTTAGCTTTCTGCCAAATTCAGTGTAATTCCTTAGAGCTATTTGGGCTGTAGTCGTGTTCAAAAAATTAAAGATCCCTACAGACATAACATGGATAAAACGCATTTTGGGACCCCCCTTTTTGTCTATGCTTCCACTTGATGGATAATCCCAAAACTTTCAACACAGTAGCTGAACCAAAAAGGGAAGTTTTGTGAACATTTTATAAAGATTCATCAAGTGGTGCCAAAGTTATAGGCAAAACGAAAAACACCTTAAATGTAAAGCCCGTACGTGGGCAGAACGATAAACCAAGATTCAACAGTGAGCTTTCCTCCTCAGTTACCTCTCTTTTGGATAAGTTCAAAACAGTCAATTTTGAGCTCACCTCTTCTTCATTGTTCTTTTCCTACCAGTGGTTGTTCGTTCTTCCTCCAGTCTGTCTTTGTTGGCACCTTTTCTGCACCCCCTTCCTTTTCCTCTTTCTCTTGGAGGTTTATGGCCTGGTTTGGATTTAGGTTCCCCCACTTGTCTCAAGATGCAGTACTCGTTGTGAAACACCGAAGCCTGCACCCTTCTTGTTGGTTCCCCTACATCCTCATTATCAACACTCAATTCCCAACTGGATATGGTTGATATGACATCCTGTCTTTTCTGCATGTCCTCGCAGTGCATTTCTTTTCTGTAAATATCTTACTTTCTCGCAAAGATTAATACACTCCTTTCAGTATAATGAAGTTTGTCCCACTGAAATTTCTGCATTTTTTTGCCTTCACATCATTTTCATGCCTTGCAAGTTCCTCATTCATTAGGTCTCGCCTACCCAGCGCGCATGCGTTGCATAGGCAAAAAGACCTTTTGGAATGGCTTCGGCTTTTCAGCCAAAAATGTGTACGCGTTCCATTGCCTTCAATGGCAACGCATGCAAGTGTGGCGATTCAATTGCGGGAGCGCGCGCCGCCATATGGTAGCAATTATCGCTCCTGGCACTGCTCTCTCTCGCAAATGAAACCTTTCATATTTTTTTCAATTTACTTTTAGCGTCCTGCCCGTGTTGTTGTTTCTCCCGTATTTTCAAGTTTTTCCACGTTGCACAACTCGTTTTAAAATACAGTAATAGTCTAGACAACATTAAACTTATGTTGACATGCTTACATTCTGAATTTGTTCTTTTCAGTTTGTATTTTAAATGGAAAAAAAAAGGATTTAAATAAGTTTTTATAACCTTTTATTTTACCTTTCATATTAAAAATATAACGGACATGCCAATAAAATACTCGTCGCATGGCAGCCCTACCACTAGCTCTTATTTTAGTCACTCAACCTACCGTGAACAGTCTTGGGGACGCAATCACTGACGACATTGCTGGTGCCCAAAGCCTCTCAACTCAAGGCCTTGCATAATGCGCAAAGAGAACCACTTGAAGACAGAATCCCTTACCCTCTGGCACCAGATCAGTGCGTGAGCACACGCGACAGCTCTTTTGTCAGCAAGAATGAGTATCACTTACAAGAAAAATCCATAATGCGCGGCTAACGTTGGATCCGAGCAAAGCAGTTGGGTGATGGATGCGCGCGAGCTGTTTTTACGTCCACACCAGATGCAGAATCGCTCTCCCGGGCTTCCGTGATTGTGCTCTGTTTCGGTACATCAGCTGGTAGCAACAACCTGGGGACGATTCGATAACATATATTTAATTAACAATCACAACGATCGGACAATAATGCGATCTGGCACACATGTCTGTTCCACTGATCTGATGTCACTGCCTCCCTAGATGTCTCCCTGATGTGGCAGTGCAGGATAACGCAGAGAAAGACAGTTCAGCACGTGGGCCACAGATATATTTGTGAACAACTTCTGAAGCCAACGTGGACCGCAGACAGCAAGCGAGAAAACAGGAATATTCCGGCTTCAGTATCTAGCAGCAAGACATCCTGAAGCCCTATCCATCAAAGTGTGACGTGAAACAAAATGGAGAGAGAGGAAAATGATTTGACTTTTTTTGCTCCTGGTGTCCTATTCTGCTAAGAGGATTGTGTGGAGTTTGATTCCAACAACTAGTATGGTGGCAGTGTAAGGATTTTTGCTGCCCTGAGCACAGATATCTTTTTTGGGCCCCTATATGGCATAAATGTTAGAGTGGTTGAAATTATACAGACATAAAGTAGAAGACAGACTGTGAAATATTCTCAAGCACACACTCACGAAGGGGGATGTCATATATTTGAATGGTTTTCTTGGTTTTGGGGAACATGGGGTTTATTTAAGCTTTTTTCAGGGACTTTATTTGTTAAATATGACGTTCATAAAGATACAGAATACTGAAAATATTTAAGATAGAATTGTTTACTTATTTGTAAAGCATGCTCGGCAGAACGTAATAGAGCCTTGGGACTGCATCAGTGGGTGACTCATGGTTACGGTGATGTGCTGATGCTGTGCTTGCAGTTGTTTTATTCCATATCAAACAAGCATTGGCATAGCCAATAGGTCTCGCCTACGGGACCTTAGAAGTGTTTAGCCATGCAACAGTTGATGTTGTTGCACCAATTATATTGTGCTGCATAACTAAATACTTATAAGTTCCCAAAGGCGAGACCTATTGGCTATGACAATGCTTGTTTTTACTTGCAACTCCGTCAGGGCCTCCTTATCGTGTGCATTCTCCACCTCCGCTTTAAGTACCTTAAGTTAATTTTGTATTCTTGTCAAATCCAGTTCGGCATATTTAATGAGGATCTCCAACATTCCTCGACTCGATTTAGGAGTATGATCTGCCCATTCCTCTAAGAGACCTGGATATGGTGTCTCATATGTGAGGACTGGAAATATTCGTAGTCCAAGTGGGAACCGATTGACTTCTAAGTACCGAATCAGCAACAACATGTCCCACCACTTGCTGATTTCTTTCTTAGCCAGTCTTTCTATGTCCATCACTTTCTGTTTCAGGGATGCCGTTCTTGTGTTGCCAATCCCCGCGTCTGTGACACTGTTCCTTCCCTGTCTCCAAAGTGTCACTGAAAATTTCCTTCGCTGCTTCATCCTTAGCGACTCATTTTCCGAGAAATCCATGGACTCGCTAATAACAAAGATTAGCTTCACTCCTCCGTGTTAACCCATACGTATTAGTTACAGGGTCGCAGGCAGTGCTGTGTCCCTTTCAATGATAACCAGAGTGATGTTGGGTCGCAAGTGGGAGAGGGATTCACTCCAAACCGATCGCCTTCAGTACGGATACCCTGGTCTTCGTGTAGCTAATGAGGTGTGGTGGCGGGGACTACTTCATCAAAAGACAAACACAGCAATTACCACAGTAGTAGTCGCTTCCACCAGCGTGTGTGTGCGCTGCGGCATTCGCGGTATTTAGCCTAAACATGCTCCAAATTCCGACATCGAATCAAAGACAGGTACTCCAGAATGCGAAAAGGAAAAGTTTATTTCACACAGGCACACTGATGCGTTTCAGTCAGAGCCTTTATCAAAGTGCTAACCACTTTATTTTTGTTTGCTGACATTTAAATAGTAAATGTCATAATAATCAAAAATCCATGTACCTCTTACAACGTATAAAATTGTTACATGTAAACTCTAAATAACACCAATAAAAAAAACATTATAGCAAACAGCAGAAGAAATTACTTTTCAACCCCATTAAAGTGCATTACAAACAAAAGGGGACATACTGGCATCGTCTATCAGATTCCAAATAAATTAATTTTTATGATTTTAGATGTTGATATCAGTTATATAATATTTTAATTTATTCATTTTATTGCTCGTTCCTACAACTCTAAAAATGAGTAATTAATCAATTAAAAGAAGGAAGAAGCACTGGTCCCATGAGTGGTGTGGGTGACTTAAAATGGGGGGTGGGGGGAGAAAAGGAGAAGTGAAGCAGGAAAGGATTATAATCACTATATATTTATACACACACACACATATATCAATCCTGATCAACTATTCAAATTGGATTTATCAACCAGGAACAACAGCGGTCGCCACTGGGTAGTCATGTTTAGGTCAGAGTTTCCATAGGAAAGGCATTTGTTGTTTTCTTAATACCTTTGGCAGTGTTTAACAACTCTGAATGAAACTTCCCAAAACAAAGTTCACTGTCTTTGGCTCCTTCCTGGAAAGTTTTGCTTAGATCTGGCAAGCGCAGGCCAAGAAAAAAGGGAGGTTTCCAAAAGTGTAATTTCCTATTTTAAGTCCCATAGAAAATGATGCTCTCTGATACCCAAAAAATGAATAAACACATTCACAATCAATTCTAGTACAAAGCTAAAACTTAACTCAAAAAGTATGCTTTTTGTGATTTGGTATAAATCTGTTCCATCGTTTTTGATAAACTACCTTTAAAATTGGGGTTTAGGTTGGGCATGGAGGGATTAACCCTCAGAAAACATTATAGGTATCTATGGTGGGTCCCGCCTTGCTCCCACAGAACAGCACCACAGTACTCCTACGATACTAAATTAAAAAATACTCACACATGATTCGTTGATGGAGCTTTGTCTGTGATTTCGTTACTATGGTACTTGTACCAATACCATAGTAGCAAAACAATACGACTGGATGGCCACAACATTGAAGAAAATATTTCCGCTGTTATTATAGAACTCTGAGACTCGGTCCCAAGTCCAAATTTCAGTGAAAAGGGACATATAGCTGGGCATGGCAAGCATACCCTGACACTCATGTAGGGCCCATAGGTAGCCCTCACCCCCGGTTTTGTTGCTGGTACTACCATGGACCCAGAGAACCTCATGATGTACTGTGGTCCCACAGTACCACAGCAGTACCACAGTACCCAAAATAGTAATAAATATAGAGAGACTGGCCAGCTCCTGGTATGTTTGACCAAAGGACTTGCACAGTAGGGGTTGCCCACTTACAGTTGATTGGGTGTCGGGACTTCAGCCAACCACCACTGTGCATGGCCAAAGGTAGTGCGCAGCTTGGGATGGGCAACTCTCGCGGGTGCCAGGCCCTGCACCCAACTCTCACTACACACAGCTGTATGGCCCCCATGTACAGCAGGGGTTTTACCAGCAACAGAGGTTGGGCAGAGTGGGGGTCGGTTGGCCATAGGTTGCCCTAGGGAATTGGGTGTATGCTGGACGTCGGCTGTAAACTCCGCTCCTCCAGCAGAGGAGAGTTTTGGCCACTACCCGCTCCGCTTGAAGTTCGGAGTTTCGGAAAAACTCCGCCTACCGCCCTGCCGTGGAGTTTCTTCTCACATGTGGCTCGCCAATGTTAAGTTGGCGGGCGTTGCAAGAAAATTGAGCGCTAGACCGCCTCCCTGTGAGATTTCTCAACGCGAGTGATTGCGGCAGGTTGGCCCACTCATGTTAAGAAAGCTGCCACTTATATTGAGAATGCTGCCACTTAAGTAGAAAATCTATTGAAGCGGCAGAAAGAAGCAGCGCCCTCAGGACTGTTCTCGCTGACAGTGCGGAACAAGCTCCTGGTGCTAAAAATCAGCACGGGCTGCGCAACGTACCAAACTCCACCAACCGTGGGACTCTGCTGAATCTCGTGCTATTCTGCAGAGTGAACCTCCATGAGTTCTGCCCACCCCTAGTGTAGGCTCAATTTTGATTATGATTTTTAAAAAAGCATAGAAATTCAAAGGAAGAAAACAAAAATGAAAATGGGGTATATAGTTACATACGGTAATAAGACCTTAGCTTAAGTTGAAGGAAAAACATCAGAAGTTAAGTAAAAAAAATACAAAGGTTAAAGTGACATTAGGTTTAGGTGTTCAAGTGAGTTAGGTGTTGAAATGAGATAAGAACTAACCTTTAAAAAAGAGAAAACCGCTGAAATTCACCATTATAGTTTAGTGAACTAACTGTAACTAGCGTCCCAGTTATGCTCTCCTTTTGACCTCACAAATTACATCAAATTCACTAATATGATATTCAGCGTATGTCCTGCTCCTGGATAATTCCTGTTTGGATTCTTAATGGACCTATGATGTCCAAGGATTCTTTTCTATCCCAAAAAGGTAGTACTGTCAACATAAATTATTTCCTAATTAGTAGTCTTTTCAGTTCTTGCTGTGTTTAAAAGCCTTACCATTATGCAGTGAAGAACCCTTATATCTGGTTTATTACAAGGTGAACCAGGTCTTCTGTTATATGACTGTGAATTAAGGCATCATTTATAGATTTAGCTTTTTTATATGTTATCATGAGAACATTTGGCAAATCTTATCCTATAACTGGATTACTCTTTACAAAATCCCAGTGTCTTCTAAGGATTCTTTGTACTTCGTTTGATTTTGTATTGAATGTAGTGATTAACCTATCTAAGCTCTCTGTGTGTCTCTTGTTTTATGTCTGAAAAATAGATCCACCTGGCTGGTTACTTTGACCTTCATAATCGCTTTTTATAAGACCGTTTGAGAATAAAGTCTTTCTTGGAAGTGTTGAATCATAAACTGACTCTCCTTATAATAAGCTTTGTCATTTGTACAGTCAATCTGCCCCAACATCAGCTTGTTAATTTATACAGTTAATTACCTGAAAAAAAAACAAAAATTTTGCCCTGAAAAATCAATTTTTGTATTTTTATTAAATACAGAGTTGGTGCCTGTTAGATTTGGGGGTCTCTAGTTGGCACAGGTAGGTACTTGTGACGAATAGGGACCCTCTCCTCTAGTCAGGATAAGGGGATTACACTCCCAAAATAACCCCTGCTCACCCCCTTGGTAGCTTGGCACGAGCAGAAGGGCTTTACTTCAGAGGCGTTGTAAGTTAAGCAGTTGTGACCACATACAGTACCCCAGTGACAACACTACGAATGGACACAACACAGGTTTTATATAAAAAATAACTAGACTTTATCTAGTTACCACAAGACCATAAATGACACAAATACAATACTTTAAGATGGTAGAGTTAAGCTTAGTTCAGTTCAGTTCTTAGATGCGACACTCTGCGTCAATGTACCTTAGGTTGCGTTGCGCTTCCACAACAAGCAATGTCGCAGCAATGGGAAATGCAGCAAAGTTCAGATACAAAGAAATAAAGACGTGAAGATCTTCCAGATGCGGTACGCTTCTCGGGGATGCTAGAAGTCCTCGGTTCGATGCGTAGACTACAGCGGCAACACCCTTACGATGCGACAGCAACAGCTCCAGCAGCGACGCTCTTCTCCCACAATGCATGAAGCTCCCGCTCAATCTGACAACTACAGCAGTGACATCCAAGATGCAACGGCAGTAGCTCCGACGGTGGCGCGCTTGTCGGGGATGCAAGGTGCTCTTGGTCGGAGTTGCGACGGCAGGCACAGCGACGGCGACACGCTCTGACCTGCGAGATTCTGTTCCTGATGCGGTGCAGTGCGACAACTACAGTGGCGACACCCTACTTCGGAGTTGCAACGGCAGCAGCAGCGACACGCTTCCTCTTCGTTGCGGCACGCTTCTCTCCGATGCGGTGCAGGGCAACAGTTCCAGCAGCGACACCCTCCTTCGAAGTTGTGACGTCAGGCCAAGCGACAGCAACACGCTTCTTCTCGTTGAGTCGTGCTTCTAGGTCCTTTCGACACGCTGTTCCTCAGAAGGCCCAAAACAGCAGCAGGTACTTCCAAAAGAACTCTGGGGAGCTGGGGGTGAAGTCTGTTGTCCCTAAGACTTCAGCAGGAGGCACGCTCTTTTCCAAACCCTTGGAGATCCTTCACAAGTTGAAAGCAAAGTACACAAAGTTCCTCACTCCTTCCTTTGGCAGTAAAGCAACCACTGCAGGCCAATCCCCCAAGCAGCACTTCAGCTTGGGAATAGGCTCCCCTCAGTTTCTTCAGGTTCCTCTCCTCAGTAAAGGTTTCTTCTTGTAGTCCAAAGTGATCTAATTTCATAGGATCAGGGTCCCAATATTTATACCCCAAAATCCTTTGTTCTCTGAGGGGAGAGGGGCCTTTGCCCAGTCCAAACCAGTTCTGAAGCACTCTGTTTACCAGACTTCTCCTTTCCTTTCACAGTGCAGGGCAGGCACATCAGACGCCCCACAGGAGGTGGAGCCAGCATTGTGGAAGGCAAGTACAGTCCTGGAGCACTTTGTTTACACTACTCCTTCTCTTCTTTCAGTGTGCAGGGCAGAGACATCAGCTGCTCCCCAGGGGATGGAGCCAGCATTGTGGAAGGCAGGCACAGCCCTATTCAAGGTTCAGGTGCAACTCTTCCCTCCCATCTAGATGCAGATCTCTCTATTCACCACTGTGTGACTCAGCCTGTCTCCTGGAATTCCCCAGCCCTGTCACTCACAAAACCAGACATAGGAATACACAACCTAACAGAGGCAGGTTTGAATGGTAGACAAGCAAATACCAACTTTCTAAAAGTGGTTTTGAAGAACTGGGTTATCAAATACCCAGCGGCGCCAGACACACGCCCAAAGTCCTCTGGGTTCCCTTGCCTTGGTATACAGGGACACGGAATACTTCTAGGTGGCGTCAGAGATCAAATTTATTAGCTGCAGCTAGTAGCAGAAATCCCAGCAATACAACACGGTGTACAACTCAAGAAACTGCTCAATTTTACTAAGGCGAGACATCCCTATGTATACACAAAAAGGTACATTTAAAATGCACGCCCCTGCACCAAAATTCAACCAATAGAAAATACATGTCATCACACAGCATCATACAGTAAAGCTCATTTTACAGTGTCCCAACCCACAAGTTAATATTTAGGCATATCTAAACAATAATCTTGAAGGCCCGGACAAACCCTTAATTGAAAGCGTAACCCATGAAGTGAAGAAACGTAAAGAAAAATAGTTTCAGATAATGTGCAAAATAACAGAAACGTAAAGAAACTTAAAAGTTAACAAATGTCTTGAATGGTGATTGGGAAAGTGGATAACGATCTTGCAGGGAATTTGGCTTGGCAGGGTCAATTCCAGGTGAAAGGCCACCTTCTGAAATTAACTCCAGCGCACGAAGAAAACCTTAGTTAATGTATACATGACCCACAAAAGGTCAGACTGCTTTGCTCGCAGACTAACTTCTGAGGCCTACGTAAAAGGCAACACCAGATGGCAGTCACAACGCATGGCAAAAACCCATGTTTAGAAAAGAAAGTCGTAAGGAAAGAAACAATTTAGACCACTCTCGTAAGCTGACGAATATTCCTACTATTAGCCATAGGACCCCAAAAGGGTAGAAAACCCTTAAAGAAGTCTCCAGCTTCTTGTGCGACAGTATCTTTCGCATCAATTACACCTCTACCATATCTTGTCTTATGGTAATCGAAAACAGCAGTGTATGTAGGGGGAAACAAAAATGCCACATAACATGTGCCAGAAAAATCAGATGGCAACCATGTGTATGCTCTATCGTGACAAACAAAATAGTTGCCTTTAGCTGGCACAAACGGAGGAGATTTCTGTGATGTATAAACGTATGTGTGAACTGAGCTCTCGGATTCTGACCATTACCTTGCAAACAAAGATGACCTCGGTGGGGTACAATCCAAATAGGAGGAGACCTTTGCTGCCTTTCTTCCTCCGTCAAGCTAACACTATATGTCGTCTTATTCCAACCGACATATGCTCGTACCTCATCCCTAGGGATAGCGTTATACGCATCGATATCTCTAATCATATCAACTATTCCCCGTATCAAGGCATTATTACTTGCATTGTCTTTGACGGAACGTACAGGAGAGGCTTCATTCGCATAGATAAACATTGATTGGAGTGCCCAAACTGACCCATTAGGCGAAAAAGGGAAAACCAAATATGGCATTCCCTTATCTGTAGTATGTGGCATAAAACCACACACCCAACTATTCGTGGTATTTATGACTAGCTGATGCTGATGCAACATCTGTATAAACGAATTGTTCACAAATTCTTATCTTCGTGTCTGTTCATGTTCAGGTAACGTATAAAACTCATGTGGAGAAACAGTAGAAAAAGAAAGAGTAGGTTGGGAGGTAGATGTAAGTGGCAATTGTGTGACATAGAAAATCCAACCCACACAAGCTAACGTAATATTCACAAGCATAAGAAAACACATTATCAAAAAACATTTGCTACGAACTAATATACATATTTGGACTTTAGAATCCACTTTCCTAACACATTTATCAGATTCCAGAAACTCCATCCTCTAACGTGCTGCTCACGGCAATTTTCCTTCTTCACTTAAGTGTGCGCCAAGTTCGCACTAACGACCCTGAACCACAGACCTTGTGTCAATTCGCGGCTCACCCCTTAAGAACTTCCTACCGTGACCCTGCAGCTGAGTCCGGATGGTGACTCAAAAAAGGAAAAAGCAAAAAAAGTTTCTTGATCTGCCAAAGTGTTAATTTACTATCTAAATTTTTTTTCCTGTTTCACGTTTATTTGTCCATATGTACAGTCTTTCGCGGTCTTAGATCGTAGCGTTCTTTATCAGGTACAGTTGGAACCTTAAATAAAAGTTCCGGATTGATGGTGTCAATCTTTAGATGAGGAGGCACAGCAGCTTGCAGAACATCATCATCCTCGCGTTCCGACCATGTCCATGTCAAATGAGCATCACTAAATGGAACAAATCTAGGAATTTTTTCACATTCAGAATCGGCTATACCTCCCCTCACCCGCTTGTCATATGGTAAGGGCAATGGAACTTTTTTGCAATGGGTGGCATGCACCCAGTTTTTCTTGCCAGCTACTCTAACAGCAGTTCGAGTCACTAACAAAACTAAATGCGGTCCAGTCCACCTCGGCTCCAAATTATTTGTTCGGTGAAAATTCTTTGTGAGAATATAATCGCCGGGTTGAATTGTATGTCCTGGATCCGCAGTTGCTGTCGGTAGACTGTCATAGACCTGTTGGTGGAGAACACGTAATTTAGCATTCAAGTCATGTAAGTAATCCACCAACATAGGGTACTCAATACTGCTGTATTCTTTAGGACGATGCACATCCCAAACATTCACAGGACGACCAAACACAATTTCATACGGACTAAGTCCCACTCGAGAATGCACAGTCGTCCTTGTTGACAAAAGAGCCAACGGCAAGGCATCCGGCCATGTAAGACCAGTGCTCGCTTGTACCTTAGCTAATTTCAGCTTCAAGGTACCATTGTAACATTCAACAAGTCCAGCAGACTGGGGGTGATTCGCTGCATGGAACTTCTGATTTATTCCCAAACCAGCACATACTTTCTTCATGATTTGACCCACAAATTCACTCCCATTGTCCGACCATGCAATTCTCGGCAAACCATACCTAGGGAAGTACTCTCTCAGCAAAACCTTGGCTGTAGACAAGGCAGTATTATCCTTTAGGGGGTAGGCCTCTATCCACCTGGAAAAGGCACAAACAACCACAAGGACATACTTCAAATTGTTGCATCTCTCCATATGTATATAATCTAGCTGTATCACCTCAAACGGATACGTCGGAGGAGCAAAATGACCAGCTGGAGTTGGAGTCCCCTTACCAGGATTATACTTCAGACAAATCATACAATGTTTCACCACATTCTCTGCACATTTCGGAATTCCAGCATTCTGCCAAACTGGAGCCAACAACTTGCCTATTCCCTTCGAACTTATGTGAGCCATTCCATGAGCCATTGTAACCACTGGGAGCACATACGCATCTGGCAACAGCCATCGCTGGTGTTCTGACAACTCAACCCAACAACCTGTCGAATCCAACATACCCGTAGTTTCTCTCCAAACACTCACTTCTTTCTCAGTCGCTTTAGCCTGAATCATTTTCACACTTTCTATTGTGTCTTCACACATTCCACCAGCCATAACCCAATTAGCTGGGCCTGCAACATACATACGGCTCATCATGTCTTTCGCCGTTTCCTTCGCAATTTCATCTGCAAACGCAGTCCCTCGACCAACATCGTCCACAACTTTCTTATACGCAGTACACTTCATAATTGCAATCTGCTTTGGGAGAGTGAGAGATTCCAAAAGTTCATTCACCAACTGCCCATGCTGTATTTTGGTTCTGTGCGAAGTAAGGAACCCACGCTCTCTCCACAAACGCCCAAAACTATGGGCAACGCCAAACGCATACTGACTATCGGTGTAAACATTCACTCGCTTTCCTTCTGACAACACGCACGCTCTAGTCAGTGCAATCAACTCTGCTGCTTGCACAGAATTCTGTGGTATGCGTGCTGTCTCAACAACTGTATGTAAAGTTGTAATAGCATACACTGCAGTCGTTTCACCATTCGGAAGCTCAAAACACGAACCATCTACCCATAGGATACCATCAACATCCGTAAGGGGAGTATCCCTGAGGTCAACTCTAGCTTTCGTTTCTTCCTCTGTACGAAGAAAACAATCATGCTGTTCCTAAGGATCCGTCTCTGTAGAGATCGGTAACAACGTAGCTGGATTTAGCACATTACATCTTTTAATGTGAACATGACTAGCCAACAATGTCAACTCGTAACCTGACAGACGTGCACTAGTAAGGTGCTGTGTCTTAGTCCTGTTTAATAAGGTATCCACTGCATGTGGGACCCTCACAATCAACGTATTGTCCAATACCAAACCAGCAGACTGTCGGATAGAAACAGCTGCTGCAGCTGTAGCTCTCAGACAACTCGGCAACGCCTTAGCAACTGGGTCTAACGTTGCTGAAAAATACACGCATGGACGCTGCTTGTCCCCAAATGGTTGTGTCAACACTGACAGCGCACAACCTTCTCTCTCGTGCACGTACAACGTGAAAGGCTTACTATAGTCTGGAGTACCCAAAACAGGAGCCGAACACAATGCATCGCGTAGTTCAGAAAAACTTTTCTGACATTCGTCAGACCAAGGAAGAGGATGCGGAGTATCTTTCAGATTCAATGCTAACAGAGGTTTCGCCAACAGTGAAAGATTGGGGATCCACTGTCTACAATACGATGTAATACCTAAAAAGGCATGCACTTCTCTCTGTGTGGATGGTACATTCATTTGCGCAATTGCTTGAATTCGTTCTGGGGTCAATCTCCTTCCCTCCTTCGACAAGAGATGACCTAAGTAGGTCACTTCTTGGCGACAATATTGCAACTTTGAAGGTGACACTTTATGATGAAGGTCAGACAAATACTGCAACAAAGAAAGAGTAGCCTCTTTACAAATCTTTTCATCATCAGCAGTAATCAACAAATCATCGACGTACTAAATAAGAGTAGCACCAACAGGTAACACAAAACCGTCAAGCTGAGTTTTCAACGCCTGACTATAGATGGAGGAACTTTCACAATAACCTTGGGGAGCTCTCTTAAACCGGAAGCTTCGGCCTCCTAATGAGAAGCCAAAAATATCCCTACTCTCCTCAGCAATAGGAATACTGAAGAAAGCATTCTTCAAATTGATCACAGAAAACCAAGCTGCCGAAGCAGGAATCAAAGTCAACAAAGCAGTGATATCAGGCACTACAGGAAACTGTGGCACGACTATCTTATTTACCTCTCGAAGGTCGATCACAAACCGGTACACAGGTGGCTGAGAAGCATCAGTACGTTTAAGAACAGGCAAAACAGGACTGTTACAAACATTACCTCTCATTTCCTCAACTACACCCTTGTCAACCAGATCATAAACAATCGCTAAAAGAACTCTCTCACCATCACTCGAGATCTTGTATTGGGGAATACGAGGTAGCCTAGCATTTGACTTAAGGGTGACAACATAAGGTGGAATCTGCAAAAGACCAACATCATTTGGACCTGTAGCCCAAAGTGTATCAGGAAGCGAACGCAATTCCAGTGGCAAACAATCCTTAGACAAATACATTGGAGAAATCACTTTCTTACCGAGGGTAAGTTGTACTCCTGAAGGAGAACAATGTAATGTCGCATACAATCTTTTCAGCAAGTCCAAACCCAACAGATTCTCACCACAACCAGTCGTTAGAATAAGTGGAGCTTCCAATTCACAAGGGCCATTGGAAAGGGACAAAGAACTAGAAACCAGATTACGAACTGGGGCACCTGAAAATCCTACTGAAACATTGGTCAAGCCAGACAAAGGTGCGCCAGGAAGTTTAGAGTGCATATTAGAACTCTTTGTCGCACCAGTATCCAAAAGAAAAGGTTCTGCCACAGCTGATGCAATCACTTCAACATAAGGTCCACTCTGATCTACTGGAACTGACACTACTCCCTCACTTTGTCCTTGGCTGTCCTAGTTATCATTATAACCAGAACTCTCACCTTCGACATAGTAATCCTCAACATAGTACTGGGCAGACTGACCACTCGGAACATTCTGTCTGTCAAAATAATTCGCATAATTCTGTAGGGAAGAGGAACGCTCATTCTGAGGGATCACACCACGTCCCCTACCCCTAGGAGCTTGCTGAAAACTACCACGACCTCTCTGACCAGATACACCATTCGCACGCTATAACAAAGCCGGGCAACTATTCTTGTAATGACCTTCCTCTCTGCAATAAGCACACGGATTAGGGCCAGGAAAGAATCGCTGAACATAAGGCTCAGGCTTCTGTAACAATCTCTGAAATTGTGGAGGTTGCTGAAACTGAGGCTGATTCTGACGAGGCGGATAAGCTTGCTGCAAAAGAACTTTCGTCTTTAACTCTTTCGTTTTCTTCTCCACTTTATCCTTCTCATCTTTATCCCTATTCTCGTAATATTATCCCAATTGACTCGTAAAGCGGGCATCATTGTTTTCATCAGATTAATAATTCTACCTGGTAATTCTAAAACTAAAGTTTCAGGTTTAGCACCTCCGTCCTGTCTACCATCTGCAGCAACAATATTCGCCCAGGTATCACCTAATTCAGCAGCATGATTCTCATGACGAATCTTCGCCCACAAAGGTTGAGGGACTACATTACCCATCAACATATCGATGTCAGCTAGATTCATAATACACACTTCAACTGTCTGGGACAACTCCTTGTAATAACCAGCAGGATTCTTACGAGGGTCAGGTAAGGTCTGCTTAAGAGCCAAGACCTCTGCTCTCTTCCAAGGGACATGTACCCATACTCGCTGAAAATGAGCCGGAGCGGCCTGAATACCCAAATTTACATTAGCCTGAACTGCTTCTTTCCATACAGGAGGAACTTCTCTCATAGGGTACTGTTTCACTTTCATCCTAACAGAGGAATCAGGTTCATACAATGTCTGAGGTGAAAGTCTATATCTGAAAGCAAGTATCATCTCTACGGCATCTGTAACATCAGATTCCACTATCATCCCTTTAGCAAAATCTGACTGAACATCGAGCACATCCTGCGGAATTGGACCCAACTCGTTATCTTCCCATTCCTGACACAGAAAAGTACACATTACATCAAAAACATACCTTTGCTTAAGCGGTTCCCACTGAAAGAAAAGATCTATAACTGCTGGCAAATCATACCTCGGAGCATTTAAAATCCACCTACGAGCCAATAAATCCAACACTGTCCGTTCCTCAGAACTAGGAAGCTGACTACGACTCTGTTTACGTTCCGAAACAGGGGTCATATTCAATGACCCAAACAATGGTGACAACAGATTAACAACAGTCTCGGTCATTTGTTTTTGAGCAGAAGGGGAAGAAGTAGACATAAGAACAGGAGAATAAGTATTCTGAGGCAAGGAAGGTGTAGGGACAAGAACAGTAGAAGTCGAAGATGCAGAAGCAGAAGGCAAAGGAATTTGAGGCAAAGCTGGTAGCAAGGCTGGCGACCCTAGAATGGGTTGCGCAGGAGGAGGCAAAGCCATCTGTGGAGCACCGGGTGGCGGAACAACAACAGGAGGTTGAACAACAAAGGGTGGAACAACCGGGGGTAATAGAGGCACAGTAGCACCCTACACATATGGAGGAGGCAATCTCAGTAAATGAGAGATCAAAGGATCTTTTTCAGGGTCTTCCATCACTTTCGGAGGAGAAGACGGCAAGGCCGGATAACATTTATCTGTGGCCATGCAACGCTGTCTATCTAAGACTTCAGTCGCACGCTCTTCTCCATCCTCCTTAAACTGTCTAGCAGCTTGTAGTACTGACATATTTTTATCTTTCCTATCTCGCTTTGCTTGCTTAATTTCTCTCTGTTTGGCTTCCTTACGCCAAAGGCGGAAAGAGTAAAACATTGCCGGCCGGGCTTTCTTCCTAAATAGCCTAACTTCTAGATTGTCTAAAATCTCTGGTTCAAAACTACCATGTGGGGGCCATCATAAAACACCATCCTTTTTAGTGTAGGCGACCCATACTTCATTATAAGTAATAGGGCCCACTCCGTGTTTTGAGTAGACTTCATAAGTCGGAGTTCCAACCGGAGGTATCGGACAAGAATCCTCCAATTGGGAATCCCTGTTACTACCACAAACAAACCAATTACCAAATTTACCAAGACCAGGCATCTTGCTCACTAGTCTGGTTTCAAACTTCAAAGGGAATCAAAAAATTATACACTCGTAAATATACAAGCCCTTCGGCTTTGGGTACTGCAGCAACCAAATCAAAACCAAGGAACCAGACAAAGTAGTGGGAGCGACCCACTTATACTTAACCAAATATCTGTCACGCCACCAGAAGACCATGTATCGTCTCGCTTTACAAACATCAATCGGAGGGTCCAAGACAAGGCGACAGTCAGGGCAGCAGTCCTTCGTAGCCGTTGGAAAGCGGGAAACCTTGCAGAAAAGACCTTTGGTCCACGTCGACATGCAGGGGTCGATAAAGTGGGGGCCCTCCTCCAGAATTTCCTCACGTGGCTCCTCGCAATCTTCGGGCTTGGACCGGTACCACTGAAGTCGTCCCACGTTGGCCGCGCCAACTGAAGAACTGGGTTATCAAATACCCAGCGGCGCCAGGGTAACGCCCAAAGTCCTCCGGGTTCCCTTGCCTTGGTATACAGAGACACCGAATACTTCTAGGTGGCGTCAGAGATCAAATTTATTAGCTGCAGCTAGTAGCAGAAATCCCAGCAATACAACACGGTGTACAACTCAAGAAACTGCTCAATTTTACTAAGGCGAGACATCCCTATGTATACACAAAAAGGTACATTTAAAATGCACGCCCCTGCACCAAAATTCAACCAATAGAAAATACATGACATCACACAGCATCATACAGTAAAGCTCATTTTACAGTGTCCCAACCCAAAAGTTAATATTTAGGCATATCTAAATAATACTCTGGAAGGCCCGGACAAACCCTTAATTGAAAGCATAGCCCATGAAATGAAGAAACAGTAAAGAAAAGTAGTTTCAGATAATGTGCAAGATAACAGAAACGTAAAGAAACTTAAAAGTTAACAAATGTCTTGAATGGTAATTGGGAAAGTGGATAACGATCCTGCAGGGAAATTGGCTTGGCAGGGTCAATTCCAGGTGAAAGGCCAGCTTCTGAAATTAACTCCAGCGCACGAAGAAAACCTTAGTTAATGTATACATGACCCACAAAAGGTCAGACTGCTTTGCTCGCAGACTAACTTCTGAGGCCTACGTAAAAGGAAAACCAGATGGCAGTCACGACGCTGGGCAAAAACCCATGTTTAGAAAAGAAAGTTGTAAAGAAAGAAACAATTTAGATATTGATTAGGATAAGATATGTGCAAGGAAACTAAAGGTTAACGAGGTCCTGAACAGTGATTGAAAAACTCAGACAACGATCAGCTAGTGAAACTGGTTTTTCAAAAGGACAGTTTCAGGGGAAACAGGGTTACTCTCTCTGCAGTTCATTCAGAGTCATAAAAACCCAAGTTAATATATGCACGAACTCAGAAGGCCAGGCCACTTGTTCGTTGGGCCTACTTCACAGGCCTACGTGAGGGCAAGACTAAATTGGAGTCAGGTTTGAGAATTACAGAACCACAGTATTTGCAAACACAGAATATTAAAATAAACTTTACTAAAAGAGGCATTTTATTATTCTGAGTTCAGGCATACTAAACTCGAATTTCTAACATGTTCTCTGAGACAGTTAGGATTATGAAATGTAATAACTCTAACAGTCCATTCTGGCCTTTGGAGAACAGGTAGCCTTGCAATAGTGAAAAACGAAAATGGATGTAATTCACTACTAGGACATGCCACACACATCAGGGCTTGTCCTACCTTATACTTACAATGCACCCTGCCCTGGGGCCTACGATAGGGGTCACTGATATGAAGAAAAGGGAAGGTTTAGGGACTTGGAAGTGGGTGCACAAGCCCAGTCAGCATGACAGTACCAGACTGCACGCAGGCTCTGCAATTGCAGACCTTAGACTCATTTTACAGGGTGCTTCTGTGGATGGCACACCCAGTGCTACAAGCCCACTAGCAGCATTTGGATTTACACGCCCTGGGCACACTCAGTGCATTGGACTAGGGTCTGTCAAGTAAACCAAATAGCCAAACATGGAACCACTGATTAATACATCAATTTACAATAGGGAGCACTTGCACTGTGGCACTTGATAGCAGTGGCACAGTGCCCAAAGCATCTAACACCAGCAAAAATACATGTGCCAACAGCAAAAATGGAAGGGAGACCCACGCCAATGGTTCCAGGTCTAACAGTGCTGAAACTTAATTTTTCTTTACATTAAGTTCTACTGTCACAAATAAATAGAGATTGCCTTGTGTGGCCATGTATGACCCGTTTATGCTTGTACTATGCAAAAAAAAAAACACCATTATGTTAGAGCCAATTTGATGCAATATTTTTGAAACATGAACTTAAGACCTTATCTGCCTTGGTCCACATACTGGCGACATTAGCGAATCAAGAGGCAAGACAGTTGTCACATGGACTCTGTATGTTGCCCAGATTATTATAGAGCCACATTATAGTTAAATAAAGCACAATACGTTTTTGTGGAGCTGCTGGTCATTTTAAAGTGCTTTTATACACAATTATGAAACAAGCATTTACAATGCAATGGTTTTGCCTTTGTTAAAGTTAGAGCTATTGGCATTGCTCTTCACATTATTTTTATTTATGTTTTTTTTTAAACATAAATAAATGGAATTGTCATTTACAATAGCAGGGCAGGGCACAGGGAAGGGAGGGCGAGGAGAGACGAAGGAAAGCTGCGGGCTCAGGGAAGGGGGGGGCGAGGAGAGACGAAGGAGAGCTGCGGGCTCTTGTTGTAATGCTTGCATGGATGAGTTGGTGGATTCATGGATGGGTGCATGCATGGAGCCGATCCCTCAACAATTTATGCAATCCACCAACCCATCCAACCACCAACCCATCCAACCAATAATAAACTATTTATCCTACCTGACACGGTATCTTGTTTCACCACAGAGCTGCGACAGCCGCCGTTCACTCTACCAAAGATCGCCTGGGGCTTTTCGAGATGCTGCTCGCGGCCCCTCCGTTTCGTGGTGGGAGTGCCCGGAAGGCCCTCTGGTTGGCATAGCAACTAGGCTTCCCACTCACAGATGGCTCGCGCTTAAGCCCCTACAGGTGTCACTGGCCCAGAGTGTAAAAAAATATCCCACAGAAACGACCCCGGTTAACTACGTGGCTTTCGAATAAATATGAACATGCTTCCTTTAAGCCCCCTTAACTGTGCTGTGACAAAAGAGCAGTGGGCCCCAATGCAAGCGAGAAAATTGGTCCTCAATCCACCAGTTTGGTAGTTTAAAAAACAGATACTGATTGGGGTGGATTGGGTCACCCGCTTCTCCAGGCCCCGGTGCACTGCTTCACTATTACAGCTACGCTCCTTGGATTAACTGGACAGGACGCGAGTGTATGTCGACGGACAGAGGCGAGCTCGCTGTAGACAACAAATTCACAGATAGTTGCACGTTTCCAGAATGTGGAGGTTCCTCATGGGCCTCCGTACAGGTGAGAAAGCTGGAGTTTTAACCAGGGCCTCTGGCCTTGCCATCGACGTGGGCCTTTTGGATGAAGGAAAAGGGGACGGTTGTTAAAAGCACCAAGTCAACACAAAAACGAAAGAGCTGAAGAGGGCAAACAAATATCCACCCTCAACAGCAGAAAGGTCTATCAGTAAACAATAACATTTCCCAAGGGGGCCATCTTGCTGACCTTCAAGAAATGAGGCGGTCCCTCAGTATTTACACTGTACACAAAAACACGCACGCAGTGGCGTAACGAAACCTGAGGGGGCCCTCCTGCAGAGTGCATGGAGGGGCCCCCTTCCAGCCTTACTCAGGAGCTCTCAGGCCAGGATACTGCCTTGAGGGGTCCCCCTAGAGCTGGGAAGCCCTCCGCACTGCTGCCCCCACGCACTGCAGGGGTTGCTGGGGCCTTTGTTACACCACTGATTGGCTTACCGCAGAAAAAAGTAACTGACAGTGCGCACAGCCCTCAGTGTGTGACAATGATAGAACGCACAGCCTTTGGTGCGTTCATCTCTGAGTGTGTACTGCTGCTGGGCGGCAGCACGTGCAGCTCCAGTTGTGCAGAGCTGACAGCCCTCACACCCCTCAGCATGTTCATGTGCAGTGCATGAATCCATCAGTGTAGAGAGTAAGGGGGGCATGCAGCCCTCAGTGTGCAATTAATACACCTGTCAGTCTGCAGGGCCGGTTCTGCAGACGCCCCTCGCCACTACTTAAGTGCACACATCTCCCATGCTTTACAGCTGAAAGGTCCCCAGTCGGTCACGCTAGTTGTTTACAGCCCTCAGCGCGCACCACTGCCTGTGCACACAGCCCTCAATATGCGACACTGCCAGTGCACACCGCCCTCAATATGCACAACTGTCAGTGCATGCAGCTGTCGTTGTACAACTGACAATGTAGGCTTCGCTTTGCTTTGGTGCACTGAGAATGTGTATGCAGCCCGCAGTGTGTTCCACTGACAGTGTTCTTCACAGCTCTCAGAGAGCACGACAGTCAGTGCACTGAGCCTTCGTGCGGCCATCAGTGCACGGCGCAAACGTTCTGAGAGCACACTCGGCCCTTGGTGCTGCACTGCAGGTGACCGTTGACACGCCTCCCGTGAGTGCGTGTGACAGTCGGCACTGCCCTTACAGGTGGTGCACAGAGCCCTCGTAGCGCACAGAGACAGTGCAGCACGGCAGAAGACACGCACATTCATTCCGAGAAACCGGTCTAGAGTGCGCACCTCACAAGTGCTGCACCAAAAACGCGCACAGGCCTCAGTTACAACTGCCAGCGATAGACTCAGTACATCCAGAACCCCCATCCAGAATTCTTGCATCCAGTGAGCTCCCCACTTCCACTGTAATGTACATTACCCCATCAGTGTAGAGAGTAAGGGGGGCATGCAGCCCTCAGTGTGCAATTAATCCACCTGTCAGTCTGCAGGGCCGGTTCTGCAGGCGCCCCTCGCCACTACTTAAGTGCACACATCTCCCATGCTTTACAGCTGAAAGGTCCCCAGTCGGTCACGCTAGTTGTTTACAGCCCTCAGCGCGCACCACTGCCTGTGCACATAGCCCTCAATATGCGACACTGCCAGTGCACACAGCCCTCCATATGCAAAACGGTCAGTGCATGCAGCTGTCGTTGTACAACTGACAATGTAGGCCTCGCTTTGCTTTGGTGCACTAAGAATGTGTATGCAGCCCGCAGTGTGTTCCACTGACAGTGTTCTTCACAGCCCTCAGAGAGCACGACAGTCAGTGCACTGAGCCTTCGTGCGGCCATCAGTGCACGGCGCAAACGTTCTGAGAGCACACTCGGCCCTTGGTGCTGCACTGCAGGTGACCGTTGACACGCCTCCCGTGAGTGCGTGTGACAGTCGGCACTGCCCTTACAGGCGGTGCACAGAGCCCTCGTAGCGCACAGAGACAGTGCAGCACGGCAGAAGACACGCACATTCATTCCGAGAAACCGGTCTACAGTGCGCACCTCACAAGTGCTGCACCAAAAACACGCACAGGCCTCAGTTACAACTGCCAGCGATAGACTCTGTACATCCAGCAGGTTAATGATTTTAAACACTGTTGGTTAGAATAACATAAAATGAGGGACAATTTAATTTCCCTTCCTCGTCAGAGCGTATCTGTTCATATGATGCTCAAAGAAGAGGCTGTAATCACGTTCGTGCTGCTCTCATAGCGTGGTACATTCTACAGACTTCCATCACAACTCTCTTACCTCGTGAAACAACCTTTCGCCTCATAAAAATAAAGAGAAACCAGCGTGAATTCGGTATACTTTACTCCCATGAAATAAAACACATCCAGCAAAGGACCTAACTCTAAAACGGATATTCACATATATGTACATCATTTCAGTCCTTTTTAATGTCCACAACGCTAAAACGTTTAAAATAAACAAGCTTATAGTAACAATGAAAATGCTGCATCGGAAGGCGGGTGCCGGCAATGCCGGACCAGATTCGGGGGCGTTCCCGGCTTTTGGCTGACGTCGCGTGACGTAGCCAAAAGCCAAAAATTCTCGTGAACGCCCCCGAATCTGGTCCGGCATTGACGGACAGGCCCGTCTTCCAATGGCTAGCCTCCATTTATGGAGCTAGCCAATGAAAGACGGAGGCCGTTCCTGTCTCCCGTATACATCTCAATAGGTTTTTGCCTGCGCGAAAAAGATGCGCAGAGCGCATCTTTTCGCCAGTCAAAACCTAAAAAGGAGTTTTGATAAAATAAAATATTTGCCTGAGATCACACAATTTAAGCAGGCAGCTGCGATTTATGCAAGTTTTCTGGTTTCACTTTGTATAAATCAGCCACTAAATTGGTATATTTGTTTCTCCTTTTTAGGAGCATGCACTATGCAATGTAGTGTTTACAATTCATTGGGTTTACAATCCACCCACAGCATAGCACTGGTTGTTTTCGTTGTTACTCTCATTTACAATCTTTTGATTGCTTAGCTCCCATAGGCCTCCCTTTATTTCTTGTGTTAGCTCTTCCCTGGAGCATGGACCAAGTACATGTGTTATTCCTTGTCTTTGTTCTTCCTCATCATTTTGGAATGCACATTTTTTTTTTCTTTATAAGCATTTCGGTATTATTCCTGGACCAAGCTTTCCTACTTTTAACAGTCACATGGCTTCTTATTTATGTTGCTTTCACCATATCTGCCATCTCTATTTATGCTTTAATTACTTACACCTGCAACTGTACTACTCTACGCCACTCTACTCTATGCTACTCCACTCTGCGCTCTACATTACACTCAACTCTAAGCCACTCCACTCCACTCTACTCTACACCACTCCACTCTATACGAATCTGCGCCACTCCACTCTACAACACTCTACTCTACGCCTCTCCTCTCTACTCCATGCCACTCTACATCACTCCACTCTACTCTATGTCATTCTATGCCACTCCACTATAATCTGTGTCACTCTATGCCACTCCACTCGCCGCCACTCTACTCTGCTCTTCCCCATTCCAAACCACACAATGTAATCTATGGTACTCTACACCACTCTACTCTATGCCACTCTACTCTACTCTACTCAACTTCACTACACTCTGCGTCAATCTGCTCCACTCTGCGTCACTCTACATCACTCTACTCTACGCCACTGCACTCTAATCTATGCAACTCTGTGCCACTCCACATCACTCCACCTCACTCTGTGCCACTCTACTCTACGCCTGTTAGACCTGGCATCTTTTGGTGAGTTTCCACTGTCTATTTTACTTTCTGACCTCCTGGTTTTTGCCAGTTTAGCATCTTTGCGCACTTTCTAACTGCTGTTCAGTGTTAAAGTGCCAGTGCTCCTACTGTAAATTGTATTATGAATTGGTGTCTTCATGATTGGCATATTTGATGTGCTGGTGAGTCCCTAGTAAAGTGCACTGAGAGTGCCAGGCCCTGTAAATTAAATGCTGCTAGTGTGCCTGCAGCACTGATTGTGCCACCCACATGATCAGCCTTTCAAAGATTTGATTTGATTTTTGGATGTATAAAGCGCAGCGAATGCCCGGAGGCGTCTTGGCGCTGAGGACTCAGAGGAACGTGCGAGGGGGGGTATGCAAAGTAAAATTAGAGGTCTGCTAGGAATAGCCATGTTTTTACTGATTTCCTAAATTATTTAATATTCGGGCTGTTTTTAATTGTTAGTGGAAGAAGATTCCACAATTTAGCAGATCCTAGCAAGAAGCTCCTTCCTCCCCAACGTGCCTGCTTGAACCTAGGGACTTGCAGCAGTTTTAGTTGAGCAGATCTAAGGTTCCTGGATGGCACATAGTATTTTATGCGTGACGTCAGGTAAAAAGGGCCCCTTCCTTGGAGCGCTTTAAACGTGATGCACTATGACTTTAAGATTATTCTTTTCCTCACTGGTAGCCAGTGCAATACTCCTAATTGCTGGGATACTGATTCATGTTTGGGAATGTCCAATATCAATCTTGCTGCAGCATTCCGCAGCCGTTGGAGCTTTTTCAGGTATTGTGTTTGGATCCCCACATAAAGGGCATTACCGTAATCTAGCCTAGAGATAGCGAGGGCGGTCACCAATGTTTTTAGAGCCTCAGGGGGGACGAAGGAACAAATCTTTCTAATCATTTTAAGGATGGCCCAGAAACTGGAGGTAAGACAGTTGATCTGGCTGTCAAAGGTCAACCGACAATCAAAGTTAATCCCTAGATGTTTTGCCTTGGAGACAGGTTTTGGGCACTCACCCAGCTCTGAAGGCCACCATTTCGAGGACCAGACCGGAGGATTGGCTCCCAACAGCAGTACATCGGTCTTGCCACCGTTAAGTTTTAAACAATTAGATTGCATCCAGGTGTTAACATAGGACATTCAGTTGTTAAAACATTAGGCAATCTCCTCCTCATTGTTGGTTATTGATACGACCACTTGCGTATCATCTGCATAAGATATTACAGAGAACCTGAACTGTCTAATGAATGCAGCCAGAGGGGCCACGTAGATATTAAACAGCGTAGGGCTCAGAGAAGAGCCCTGCGGTACTCCACATTGCAGATTGAAAGTTTGCGAGCTGGTTCCGCCTAATTCAACTTGGAAGGATCTCTCCGTGAGATATGATGTCAATAGAATCGTGGCAGATACTTGTATGCCCAGGTCGGACAGTCTGGCGATTCAAATTTTATGATTGACGGTATTGGAGGCCGCCGACAGATCTAACAATATCAGGGCGGCCTTCCCGCCATTATCCAGTGATTTCCTGAGCTCCTCACTCGCAGTGATTAAGGCAGTTCCTGTTCCGTGGCCCTCTCTAAACCTGTATTGTGAGTGGTCAAACAGATTATTAGAGAAGATAAAGGCAGTAAGCTGAATGTTAAGCAGTTTCTCCATAACCTTTGAAAAGAAAGGAATTCTGGAGATTGGCCGATAATTGTTGGGGTCGTCTGGATCTATATGAGGTTTCTTTAGCAGGGGTAGGAAAGATGCTATCTTCCATGCCTCAGGAAACTTTCCATGGAGTATAGACCCAGAGAACAGCTCACTTAGTTGTTCGCTAAGAATCTCAGGAAAAATATTAAATGTTTTTGGGAGGCAAGGGTCAGAAGGAGCCCCAGATTTTGTTTCCTTTTTATTTTGGACGATCTATTCCCTTATGGGAGGGGAGAAAGAAAAACTGGGTGGGCTCTGAAAGGGGCCGCTCCTCAAAGAAGGGAGTTCGTTAGGAGAGTTAGAGAAAGCTTTATAAACTGTCTCCACCTTATCAGCAAAGGCCTGGCCCAACACATTAGAAAAATCTGGGTTGTTGTCTGTTTTGGCTTTGGTCGGAATTCGGCTAGTTTCTTAACGGTTGCAAAAAGCTCTTTGCTAGAGTTCTTTGCTGCCGAGATTTTAGTAGTATAGTAGTTGCTTTTTTCCTCCATAATTATTTTTTTATAGGTATCTAATGACTGTGCATACTTCTTTTTCAGTTTCCTTATTGTAGTTTAGCCTCCACTGTTTTTGTTTCCTCAGTTTATCAGAGAACCATGGTTCGGAAGGCTTTTTCCTTCTCGAGGAGGTAGTTTTTAGGGGTGCTGCTGTGTTAGCAGCCTGAATGATCCATGTGGTTAGGTTATACACTGCCGTATTAGTTTCGACCAGCAAGTTTGGCTTGTTTTTCAGTAATGATGTCTGAAAAAGGTCAAGATCAGTTTTTGCCCAGTCTTGATAAGTATGTGTCACAGGTGAATTAGTCCCTGCCATTGATTGAGATGAAGCCTCAATCGTGAATATAATGGCTCTGTGATCTGACCACACAACTGTTAGGACCTCATGTATTTTAATCTTGGGATTGGAGGTAAATAGGCCGTCAAGAGTATGTCCTGCGACATGAGTGCTCTCTTTGACCAGTTGCTCCATACCCAAGCCAGACATGACATCAAGGAGTTCGATGTTCTTAGGGTCAAGGGCATTCACTAGGTTGTGATTGAAATCACCTAGAATGCTGTAATTCATGTGGTTTATACTAGCTTCCAGAAATGGGGTAAGTTTGTCCAACAAGGGGGGCTGGGCTTTGTGTGGTCGGTAAATTAGAAACCGTTCAAGGAGTCATTGGGGTTAAGTAGTATCTGGAAGGATAGCAGTTCACAGTCTTGTGAGGTGCCTGATGAGGATGCTATTATTGGTACTCCATCTTTGGCAATGATGGCTAACCCGCCACCTCTTTTATTAGTTCTGTCTGCACTAGTGATTTGGAAATCAGTGGGAAGTGCTTGTAACAGGTCTGGGTCGGATGTGTCATTGGCCCAGGTTTCGGTTACGAATACTAAATCAAGGCTGTGACTTTCTATCATCTACGCCATTTCCATGTTGTGTTTAATTAACAAGCGTGTATTAAGTAACATGGCTTTTATATCTCCGGTGGTCTCTGACTGTTTTGGTTTAATTGGAGGCGACAACTGTTTAATTGTATTGAACCCGAATAGAAGTTTGCAGTTTTCACACTCTTTTATCTCAATCAGAGAGTCAAGTCTGGGACAGCATGAGGGAACCGGCCTGGGTCTCCAGCTGGTTAAGTCCTCTCGGCAGTAGCTGATGCGCACCGGGCTTTGCGGGAGCTACTGGGGGGTCGAGGTGTATCCTGCCTTTCCTGGATGAGTCAGAGCTGGGCTGCATAGACCTGGACTGCCTTTTGAGTAGTGGGAGGAGATTTCCTTGCACCTCGATGGGCCTGGTTCGCCTTGGACAATCCTGTCTCCACCTCCTGCGGGAAGCTGGGCCAGAAAGAACCAAACTGGTTTGGACAAAGCACAGACACTCTCTGTCCATGAGAACAAAGATAAATGCAGTCTAAATATTGGGGCCCAGACCCAAGAACTTTAGAACTCTTTTGCATCAAGAACCTGCCAAGATGAATAGCTGGAGAAGCTGTGAGGAGGGACTACCACCTTGCTGTGTTGGCCTGCAGTAGCTGCTTTTGTCTTGGGCAGAGAAAGGACTGGACTGAACTTTCTGCAACTTCTTTATGAGAGTTTCTCCAAGGGCTTGAGGTAGAGCTTGCCCCAGCGCAAGAAGTCTCAGGAACAGCAAAGACTTCAAGTTCATCTGCTACCAGCACTGGAACTGTGTGGTTTGAGCTGCAGCAGAAGAAAAAGCACCCAAACGCTGTCACCGACGCCACTCTGTGTCCTAAAGGCACTGCAGAGGGCACCGCTACACTCACACCGCAACCCTGGTCTCACTGACGATGCTGCCTGATGCCACTGCTGAGCCACTGTTTGCACTGCGACCTGTGGGCACTGCACTCCTCCCTACTTCACTTCACGCTGCCGCTCTGGTATCACCGACGACGACGCTCCACGCCGTTGCTGGCACCGTGTTTTGAGAGTACTGCTCATAAGTGACACGATGCACCGCCCTCATCCTGCACAGCAGCCTTGGCCTACAAACACCATTGACTCCAGTTTGTCAGCCGACGACAGCGCTTCCGCGATAACGATGACGCTGCTTGCACTGTGACCTGCCGGCACTGCGATGAGTACCACATCACTTCGCATTGCAGCCTTGGTCTCACCGACGCCGCTGGACAACTGTCACCGAGCCGCTGCCTGCATGCGACCTTAGGGCACTTCGTGCTGCACCGCTGCACTTGAGGTAATATGAATTTTTATGGTCAATTGTGTCCCCTAACGTAGACCCCAACGGCTCCATGTACGTGCTTTAAGTACATGTATGTTCCCTCCACAACCAGCTATGAAGACGCAAATACATTTGCGTCCAACGTTAACATGTCTTCTTTCAGATGCACCATGAATGGGTCGATAATTCAGTTCCTAGGTATGCCTTGCCACCGTCTTTACATGGTGCACTTTCACGTTTTCCTGGCTCTGGCGAGCTAGGCCCTGATTTCTGCCATCGAGTCCTTTCTGCCTTCTGCCTCTGAAAGCTGCAGCCTGGATCCGCATCCATGACCCTTGCCTTACTCCCTGTGCGGCGAGCGGTGCCCGGCTCGGCCTGCTTGCCTGCCAAGACTGTATTTTGCCTTCAAGTTATCTGCTCCGCTCCTCGAAAATACATTCCTGTCTAGTGATTTAGGAAAACATCTCCCCAGCTGCAGAGCAAAGGGCCCAGCCTTTCTGTCTCCGTGCAAGTAATTCATTGCTCCCGTTACCATGGTAGGCCCATGGCCCCTCGCATTACACATAGACACGTAGTCACATATGCATGCACTAGCAGCCAGTATAGAATAGCCTCTGCCCGAGAGACCTTTCCTTCTAGATAATACAGTTCCTCAAACACAAGATATTAGATATGATTTGGGTTTAGGTTGTTCTGACACGCCAGACTTCTGTCTCCACGTATGGTGCTAAATGTCAAGTCCCCTTCACCCTCCAGTTCCACGTCAATCACACGTCATGCTGCTGCGCGCGCATCTCTGCCATATATTTCTGCTGACACTGCAGGATTCCTCTATGGATCCACCCACCTGTGACACTTTCATGTGACGTTGTCTAGCACACACCTCCGTGTACGCCCTCGTGCACGCCTTCTGTTACGTACATGTGTTCTTATCTCTTTTCTCTCAGCTGTTACGCCTTCTGTATCCATCACCATTGTATGCATTTACTATATATATTGTACTCTGTTAATAAAGCATTGTCTATCCCTTCCTGAACCTTTGTGGTGATGGAACATGATACCTGGTTCGAACCAATTCCATTTTATGGAATAAAACCCTTATAAACTCAGATGCCACGGACTCTGCCTCTCATTTCGATTGAGTTATTTTATTGAACTTTACCGCATAGAAATTCCGCATAGGTAAATTTGTTTTACCACATAATTGGCGCCCGAATAGGGACCCCTCCCCCACCTTACGCGCCGGCGGTGCGTTGCAGGCCTAGCCCCCTGCCACAGCCGTGACGGACAACTACTTTACCGCATAGAAATTCCGCATAGGTAAATTTGTTTTACCACACACTTTGCACCGCAGCCCCGATGCCTGCGGCGCTCCAGACTTCAACCGTGAGGCGTTCGATCTGCAACACGTGTGACTTCAAGGGCCTGACGACTTCTGCACCTACCTCTGGAGCCGACGCCGGCTCTTTGGGACTCAACAAGAGGTCGCCCTACATTTCTAAAGGTACTGTTTTGTGGATCTTACTGAAGCCGTAACTGGCCCGCGACACTGCAGTCAGCCAGAACTGTTTGGATTTGTTGTTCACGACGCCGTGATAGTCCTGGATGGAGCTTTAGACTACAAGGAACTATATTTCAAGTCTATTTTTGTGTGTTGATATTTCTCAGAACTGTATGGTGGATTTTTATAGTTTTTGATCTTGTTTGCACAGAAAAAATATTGGTTATTTTTCCAAAGCTGGTGTGGTGTGCTTTTGTAGTGTTTTCACTGCATTACTTTTGGTTATGTGCAAATGCTTTACACACTGCCTCTGAGATAAGCCTGACTTCTTGTGCAAAGCTACCAAGTGGGTGAGCAGGGGTTACGTCAGTAGTGTATTCCCCTTATCCTGACTAGAAGGAAGGTCTCTATTTGGACAAAGAGGCAAACAATTGCCAACGAAAGACCCCTATTTCTAACAATGCCACTCTTCTCTATGTCACTTTACTCTACGTCACTCCACTCTACTCTGTGCCACGCCACTCTACTGTATGTCACTCTACTCTACTCCACTCCACGACACGCCACTCTGCTCTACTCCTTTCAACTGTAATCCACTTAACCTCACTCTTTGCCACCCCGCTCTATGCCATCCTACTCTATGCCACTCTATTCTACACCACTCCACTCTATGCCCCTCAACTCCACTCCACGCCACTCTACTCGACTCTACACCATTCTACGCCACTCAAATCTACCCCCCTCTGTTCTGTGCCACTCTACTCTATGTAACTCTATTCCACACAATGCCACTCTACGCCAATCTACTCTATGCCACTCTACACCACTACACGGTACTCTGCGCAACCCTACTCTTTTCCACTCTATTCCACTCCACACTACTCTACGCCATTCTGCTCCACGCCACCCCCTCTATGCCACTCTACGTCACCCCATGCCACTCTACTTTATGCCATTCTACTGTATATCAATCTACACTATGCTACTCTACGGAACTTGAGCCCACACAACTCAACGCTACTCCATTCATAGTCACTCCATGCCACACAATGCCACTCTACGGCACTCTACGCTGCTCCACTCTACTGTAAGCCACTCCATTCTACCCTACGCCGCTCCACCATACGCCACTCCACTCTACAGCACTCCATTCCACTCTATTCTACGCCACTCGACTTGTCTCCACTTTACTCCACTCTACAACATGCCACTTACCTCTGTGTTACTCTACTCTACTCCACGCCACTAACTTTTAGCCTTCCTAACCAGCAGCCACACAGCAGTACAGCATGGCTAAAAGACATTGGCGGGCCAATAGTTCTAACGCTGGGGAGGCCTATTGACTTTGTCAATGCTTGCTATGTTAATGCTTTGCTTTACCTCTTTCTCAATTTTTCTACAGTTTTTATATAGCAGCGAACTCGCCCGAAATTATTTGGCGCTTTAATTAGCATCACTTACATAACACATGTTTAAAACACTGGAGACATTAAGCGATTTACCCGGAATCCCAGGAATTTGAGCTGACACCGAGGCTCAAATGTGGGTCCTCTTATTCAAAGTCTGCTGCTCTGGCTGTAACGCCACAACATGGGTAAATGAAGAGTAGTAGGCAGAATCCACGTGAAACTCGGCTCGTTATGGGCTCGAGGTACCAACATGACCTCGGGCTGATCCAGAGCCAGGCTTCAGGCTCAAGCCTGTCTCGAGCTTTGAAGGGCTCCTCCACCTCTATGTCATAGGTCTCCTGTTTTCCTGGAATTCCAAAAGCAATTTCATTGTATTGTTGCATTCTGGGACCAGTAGTTCTACCTACTATAGTCTTAGCTAGAAGAATGCTAAGGAAAAAACAGATGTTGTACAGAAAATCTCTCACACCGACTCCTGCTCCCAGTTTTTTCCATTTAAGATATTTGGAAAATAAACTCCCTATCAAGCGCTAACATTGGTGACACTTCTAAGCGCTAGTGTTTTTGTGTCTGTGCCCCTTTAAATGTGAGCATCGGTCTGAGAGAGATCAGCGTCCGCTTGAAACCTTCACGGAGCATGTGATAGGGCGGTGGGCCGTGCCCTGAGGAGCTCGTTAGAATAAGCTCTTCTTCCTGCATGCCTGTCTGTGCTGGAGGCTGGTGCTCAGCGATGCACAGACCGACTTCTCGCAGGACTGGAACTCACTACAGAACAGCCTCTTTAAAGGGTGTCGCCAGCCACATGTCATCTAGTGGGGCTGTCTTGTTCCTGCATGACACAAGGTGCTGAGGACCACCGAGGGCTGAAACTCACCACAGAGCAGGTTTTTAAAGGGAGGCTCCAGGTGAACGTCATCGAAAGGATGGATATTTTCTGAGAACCCTCTGGGGTCGGACACATTTTGCAGAGGGCTGGAGCTGCAGGGACATCCAGGTGGGGGCTTCCATTTGTTCTGCCTGCCCCCCGTGCTGCAGGGCTGGGCAGCGGCAGAGTTCTTTAAGCCGCGCGGCATGGACTTTTGAGGACACGCGTTGTAACCTATGATCGAGCGCAGTTGTCAGTTTCCTGCCTCCCCGTTTTTGCATTTTTGCGCAAAGGGAAGACTTTCTCTGTGCTTCCCGATGCCGAGCGATGGATAGGGCCGGAGAGATGGTGGAGCGGCGGCAGGAGGGCGCTGCCAGGGCGGCGCTGCCGGTGCCCGCGGTGGCCGAGGCTGGCTGCAGGAATGGTGGGCAGGGTTCGGCGGCGGCGGGGGCCCCGGGGGCGGCCCTGCAGCACTGCGAGCTCCTGCAGAACATGATCGACATCTCCATCTCCAACCTGCGGGGGCTCCGCACCCAGTGCGCCGCCTCCAACAACCTGACCCAGCGGGAGATCCGCACCGTGGAGGTAAGAGCGGCGCTATATGGAGAGGGGAGGTGGGTGGAGCCGGGCAGATCCGCACCGTGGAGGTAAGAGCGGCGCTATATGGAGAGGGGGGTGGGTGGAGGGCAGATCCGCACCGTGGAGGTAAGAGCGGCGCTATATGGAGAGGGGAGGTGGGTGGTGGCATAACATCGGTTGGCACACTGCATGAGCCTGCGAGAGATGCGCGCTGTGGGGGTAAGGGCAGCGGTATACCAGGGGGCATTATATGGAGTGGTGAAGGCTGCGCTGTGTATGACCCTGATGGACATACGCAGTATTAATGTAAGGGCAGCGGGATACCAGGGGCGTGGATTCCACCCGCTGTGGACTGGTCCTGCGGGAACTCTGCGATATGGACGTGTGGACAGCGCTATAGGAAGAGTGATGGTCTAAATTGCATAATCCTTCTCTGATCCGCACTGTTGAGGTACGGGCAGCGTTATATCAGGACAAGAATGTGCAGCGAGGTGGGTCTAGGGAGGTCCGCATTGTGGAGGTAAGGGCAGATTTATATGGTGCGTTATATGGAGGGACAAGTTCTGCACACTGTATGGTGTGACTCTGCGAGATATTTGCAGTGTGGATTTAAGGACAGCGTTATAAGAGGGGGCGGCGATGTCTGCGCCCTGTATGGCCCTGCGGGGGGTCAGAGGGGGTGTCTGGCTGAACATTGCATCGCCCTACGGGAGATCCGCACAGTGAAAGTAAAGGCAGCGTTATAGCAGGTGTCTGCGCTCTCTGTACGGCTCTCCGTGAGATCCGAACAGTGATACTAAGAGAGGGCAGCGTTATATCAGGGGTGACATATTGGTGGGGGGAGGCGGGAGATCTGTGACGTGGCTGTGATGCAGCGTTATATAGGTGGTTTGGTCACATTGCACGGCCCTGTGAAGATGAGCGCCGTGGAAGGAAGGGCAGCGTTATATCAGAGGCGCTGCATGGGAGGGTGGTGAAGTCTGCACGCTGGCCTGCAGGAAGGGGACAGGGGATGCCTGCGTTATATGGGGGCGGGGGTTCTGTAAGTGTCATGGCCCCGCGGAGATCAGTACTGTAGTAGTAAGGGCTGCGATATATCGGGGCTATATGTACAGGGATGATCCGCTGTACACCGTGGCCCTGCGGAGATCGGTACTGCGGGGTACGGGCCGCGGTGTATCGGGGTGAAATTGGCGAGGTCGGCACTGCATAGGCCTGCAGGAGACTAGCGCTTTGGGGGTAAGGGCAGCGTTACAGCAGAGGGGTCTTATATATATATATATTGGGTGCGGGTCCGTAGTTGCATAGTCCAGCGGCAGACCAGCATGCAGAGGTAAACGAGCAGACAGACTTACATCAAGGGGGGTGGCGGCACTGGTTCTCCTGCGGGACATCCGCTTCTTGTCCTGGGGGGGCATGTTAATATGAGGGGGTCGGATATTGAGCCTCTATTGAGTGATACCTACTCCAAAGGACCTACTACTGAGGTAACTTGTGGTCCGACCAGCTTTATATCACGCGGGACCGCTCCGTACATTGCTCCGCCAGGTGCCCAGCCCTCCTCTGTGGAAACATGCAGCATTATATCAAGAACCTTAGGTTGGGGTGGGGGCATGGATGGTATCGCCCAGAGGCACGTGCGCTCCGTGGCGGTAACTTGAGAGTGGGCCTGCCTTATTGCCTTATGTCAGTGATGCGCGGCAGGTGGTGTCTGCTCAGAGGGAAGGGGGTCCATACGCATGGAACCTGTCCTGACGTCATATCCTGGCGGAAGGCCCTGACGTGAAGGCAAAAGATCCCTTGTGCTTGGGGTGCCCTCCGTCGAAGTTCTACAAAGCGGGTCTGTCTGTTGTTTTTAATTTTTGGGGGAGTCTTTTGTCGAGTCATTTCTTGCTAGGTGCACCTTTTTATTGTACATAACGGGTTCGTTTAATTCGGTGAGTATTCGAACTCTCAGTCATGGTTCAAGATGGGGGCAGTCCTCAAATGTTCACTTTGAGGGCCCACCATTGCTCTTCACCGGTTCAATATGGAGGCCTTCTTTGGTTTAGTAAAGAGGGGGGAGGGCTGCACTGGTCCAGCACTGGGGGAATCTCTGGTTAGTCTAGGAATGCCTCCACATCGGTTCAATATTGCGGAGTCTTTCTTTTGCTGTAGTTGACGGCCCTTCTTCAGTTACGTTTTGGGGGGTTCCTTGGTATGGAATAAGGGGTTGCCTTTCATTGGTTCTGTGTTGGGGGAATCTTTATGTTAGTATATAGGGAGCGGGGGCTCCCTTCATCACTTCAGTTTTTGGGTTTCGCCACATTGGATCAGGACTCCTGCACTCATGTTTGGTGTAGAGAGTCTTCCATCAAATGTTTAGTTTTATGTGTTAACTTTAATAGTTCCATGTTAAAGAGCTCTCTTGATTGGTTCTATGACCGGAGGGGTCTTCGGTTCGGTATTGGGGTCCTCCTTTACCGGTTCTGTTTTGAGGCACTAACTTCATCAACAGAAATATTGAGGAGTCGCTTTATTTGACCTACATTAGACGAGGTCCCGTCATTTGGTCAATACTGGAGCAATCCTTCATTGGTGCTATCGGTTGATTACGACTTGTTTTCACTGTTCAGCAGTGGAACAGAATTCATGTCAGTTCAGTTTAATAAACTTTATTCGGGTTGTGAAACAACCATAGAAACGATTGCACAGTAAATACCATTCTTTAAAGATCAATTTACATCAGCAATACCTTCTCTTACAAATAGCATTCTTTAAAAATAATTTTATAGACAGTACCTTCCTTACATTAATTGCTTTCAGATTGTATAATTCGTCTTAAAAAACATATTCCAGAATAAATAATATCCTTTAAAAAATTCATGTCCTTTACTCAGTATCTGGAGGAACCTGTCTGTGATTCGGTGTTAGGAGTTGGTGTTTTTTTCCTGGGCTAGTATTCCCTTGGGAGATACTCCATCCTCTTGTTGCATCGGTATGAAGTTCGACCTTACACAACCTGACTTGCTTGGGGCTTTCTTGAGACCTTCGTACATCCCCTAGTTGTCTCAAGACCGGGCTCAAGCAGAGTAGAGTGTAGTGGCATAGAGAGCAGTGGTGCAGAGAAGAGTGGCGTAGAGTTAAGTGACAGAGTTCAGTAGCATAGCATGCAGTGGTGCAGGGTAGAGTTCAGTGGTGTAGTGTCTCCAAGTCAAGCCTTTCACCCCTGAAAGCATTTCTGGACTCTTCCGCAGCACTCACTCATCTCAAATACAAAAGACTGATCTTAAATCACTAAGGTGCTTTTCAGGGGATTCAAGGTGCACCTGTAGAACTTCATGCATCACCTTTTAAAACCCCTTTATCTTAAACCTTTATATTACCTGACATGGAAAAAGTTCAAGAAGAAAACAAACTTGAAGAACAAAAAATAGTCTAAAAATCCATAAAGTAATAGAAACAAGAGACTCCTACGCAAACGTTTCCTTATTCTGTACAATAATCTGGAACAGCAGCCCCAAGACTCCAAATGGTTACCTTTACAATGGTCACCGGGGTAGGAATACAAGCATGAGCATCCTTACTAAACGGACCAATCAAATTTCAAAGGGGCATCCTCCCGATTTAAATAGGGGCCCTTTCTTTGTCTCTCTACCTGAGGTTCCTCTCTGTTGCATCTGTATGGGAAGTTGCTCCGATTTTCCGCCCATCCCGCCTCCACTTGCCTCCTGTATTCTGGACTTCTCTGAAGCTGGACCATACACTACTTAAAGACATGTCTTCATCATGGGTCCTGTTTGGTAGTTAGAGAGGGTGAATGTGTGTGGGATTTGGGGAACGGTGCCAGGGTCTTAAGTCTTTTTTTCCCTTTTATTCAGTGGTGCTAGGCTTCTGTTTGCTGCTGGGTGGCTGGCGCCGGGCCTCCCTCTGCTTGGTAACCCTCTATGCTAAGGATCTAATGTTGTTTGTAAAAAGTTTAAATAATGCCACCACAAAGGAAATAGGAGCGCTGCGTTATGTCGTCAGGGCTAAGGAGCGCTATGTAAATGATACACATGGAGTAGCTACTTAAATGACATCCAGAAAGCGCTTTAGGCATTCCTCACACTCTATTTTTATTAATATGCCCATTGAATAGGGGGCGGCCCCCCTTTGCTCCACATCGGCTTGAGACTCCCACCACCCCCTTCCCCTCGTGTGTATTGACTGGTTCCACCTCTTCAGTTGTGGATTCGGGCACCCTGCCTCATTTTACTTTCTCTGGATGCCAGTCTGCTTTCGTTTGCCGGCACAGGAGGGCTGCCGAGATGCTCTTGCTCCTGATTGGGCGCTCGCTGTCTCCCTGCTCCGTGCTGTGTGGTGATTGCCTGGCTGCTCTGTGCTGGGTGCCAGCTGCCTCCTTCCTTCTGTTCTGCATTGGACGGCGTCTTGCCTCCATATGCACGGAACGAGATGCAGCTCCCCTTCTGCTGCTCCCCGCTCTCGCTGGCAAGGGGCCTGGGCGGGGCCCGGGGCCCACCCTCTGCTGGTGTCCAGTGCCTTGAGGCCTCCATGGACACCCTGCTGTGTGTTGGTGTCGAAAATCTAAGAAGAGGGCCATGCTGGGGGGCTGGTTGTTGAGAAATGTTACATGTCAGTGAAGCTAAGAAGTGTTTCATGGGGTAATAATAGCACTCCTAAATCACAATTAGAAAGCATACATAAACAAGCATTGGCTAAGTCAAGGTGTCTCACCTATGCAAGAGCTCTTGGCTTTGACAATATGTTAGCCACATTGTACACCAACGTGTCTGTTATTCAGCATTGCAAAAAAGTTAGTGGGGTAAAGGAGAGTGGAGTGTCGTAAAGTAGAGTGTTATGGAGTGGAGTAGAGTGGTGTGGAGAATCATGGAGCATGTATATGTCTCATAAAGTGGAAGGGTGCAAAGTGGAGTAGAGTGTTTAGCGTGGTGTGGAGTGGAGCAGGGTAGGATTGTAGAATGGCATAGAGTGGAGCCGGGTGCCATAGACGAGTGGAGTGGCTTAGCGTGGAGTGGCTTAGAGTGGAGTGTGTTGTAGAATAGAGTGGAGTAAAGTCGCATGGATTGGCATAGTAGTAGTTGCGTAGAGTGACGTAGAGTCGAGTAGTGTAGACTGTCATAGAGTGTAGTGTCATGGAGTGTCTTAAAGAAGAGTGGCCTAGAGTGAAGTGGAGTAAAGTACAGTGGTGCAGAGTAGAATGCCATAGAGTGCAGTGACATGGAGTGCATTGGCTTTGATTATAGTGACGTGAGTAGAGTGGTGTAGAATGCAGTTGCGTAGAGTGGTGCAGAGCAGATTGTTTCAGAGTTGAGTAAAGTGGCGTGGAGTAGAGTGGTTCAGGTTGGAGTAGAGTGCTGTGGAGTGGAGTACATTGGTGTAGAATTGATTAGAGTGGCATGGAGTGATGTAGAGTATGGCAGTGTAGAGTGCAGTGGCATAGAGTTGATTGGTACAGAGTAGCGTGCAGTGACGTAGAGTGGCGCAGAGTAGAAAGGTGCAGAGAGAAGTGTTGTGGAGTGCAGTGGTGCAGAGTAGAATAGAGTGGTTTAGAGTGCAGTGTCGGAGAGTAGGGCAGAGTAGAGTGGTGTAGAGAACAGTTGTATAGAATAGAGTGGCGAGCGCAATGGCATAGAGTGGCATAGCATGCAGTGGTGGAGAGTGCAGTCTTGCGGAGAAGAGTGGCACAGAGTAGAACAGAGTGGGGTAGAGAGCAGGTGCGTAGAGTGTATTGGTTTTGAGTCAATTGGTGTGGAGTGTTTTTGAATTGAGTGCCACGGTGTAGAGTAGAGTAGAGTGGTGTGGACTGGTCCAGGGTAGATTGCAATGGTGTAGAGTGTAGTGGTTTTGCGTGGGATGGCACAGAGTGGTATAGAGAGGTGTAGTGGCAAAGAGTAGATTGTTTCAGAGTAGAGTGCAGTGTCACAGAGTGCAATGTCGTAGAGTAGATTAGAGGGGTTTAGAGTAGATTGGTGTAGAGCATAGTGGCATTGAGTGATGTATAGTGGCAGACAGTGAATTGCCACAAAGTGGCCTAGAGTAGTGCAGAGTAGAGTGTAGTGGCATAGAGAGCAGTGGTGCAGGGAAGAGTGGCGTAGAGTTAAGTGACAGAGTTCAGTAGCATAGCATGCAGTGGTGCAGAGTAGAGTTCAGTGGTGTAGTGTGGAGTGATGCAAAGTGTAGTGGTGAAGAGTGCATTGGCATCGTGGTGCAGTGGCGTAGAGCGCAGTGTTGCAGAGTAGAGTGCAGTGATATAGCAGAGTGGCCTAGAGTGCATTGGCGTGGATTGCAGTGGCCTAGAGTGGTGCAAAGTAGAGTGGCATAGAGAGTTGTGGCGTAAAGTACAGTGGTGCAGAGTAGAACAGAGTGGCATAGAGTAGAATGACGTAGAGTGCAGTGATGAAGAGTAGATTGGCGTAGAGTGCATTGGTTTTGAGTGGCACCGAGTGGAATGGTACGGAGTGGATTGTTTCAGAGTAGAGTGGAGTGGTGCACAGTAAAGTGCAGAGTAGAGTGGGTTGGCATAGAGTGCACTAGCGTAGAGTGGAGTGATTTAGAGTGAAGTGTTGCAAAGTGCAGTGGTGCATAGTAAAGTAGTGTGGGATAGAGTGCATTGGCGTAGAGGGGCGCAGTGCAGAGTAGCGTGCAGTGACACAGTGTTTAGTGGTATAGTGTGGAGTGGGACAGAGTAGAGTGAAGTGGCGTAGAGTGGAATATGGATCTTGTGGTAGCACACTGCCATTACAGGCAACACACCTGCAATTGAGATGGCCATTACATTTGCACAAACATACAGTTTTATTGATAAAGTATACATCACACAAACTATATTGTATGGTAATGTCATCACCTAGTGTACTGATTTGTTTTCATTGTATTCAAATATTTGCTTCCACCATAATTCAGAATTACCCAAAAAAAGTGCTTCATTTGTGATTTTCTAGTTTTGATATATACTGAAATAGCTACTCAGTTAATTTGCAGGCATTTACATTTTGTTGTGTGCTAGAAAAACAAGCATTTGCAATCCAATAGGTCTCGCAGTTGTGAGATTTTGAGCTATTGGCATTGTAAATGACAATGCCTTTTATTTGTTTATAAAAAACCTGATATAATAAAAGGCATTGTCATACCCCCAGCACTTCGTGCCCAAAAATCTAAAACGAACTTCAGGAAAGATCTAAAGACCTGGCTCTTTACCTAAACCGATCTGCCCCCCTGCCCTCCCCTCTCTCTGTATCTTTAGCGCCCAGACGCCGCGGCATTCGTGCGCTCTACAAATATTTCAGTCAGTCAGTCATTTACAGTACCAATAGGTCAAAGTTTTTAAAGTGCGAGACCTATTGGATTGCAAATGCTTGTTATTTACAAGTGCCCATGCTGCACTTTCATGTTAATAGAGGCCACGCCCCTTTCTTTAGATGAGCCATGTCTAAAGAAAGCTCCACGGCCTCTATTAAAGTGAAAGCTCGGTATGGGGCGATTTTACCAAAAAAGCATTTGTTTGTCAAGTTGACAAATGCTTTTTTTTGTGTAAATGCGCCCCGTGGAAGTGTTCAGGGCTAGCTGAATGTTGCAGGAATGAATCTAGAAACCATTAAAGAAAATAGTGCTTACAGAGTAAATAAGACATACTGTGTAACAACTGAAGTAAAAGGGCCAGTCCTCATGGGAGATTACAAAGGAAGACAAGGCGGTACTAAGGAGGGGCTAACCAGTCTATTAACAAATCAAAAGCCAGCATTTACGGAATACAATGACACAAGCCAATGACAAATATGGGCAAAAAGTAGGCGGGGTTTCAAGTCCAAAATCCAATAGAGCATGGCTCGCAGCGCACCTGCTGCCCTGGCTCAACCTAAAAACATAGCATAGCCTTCCTTAAGCACACCCCCAGTAGCCAGCATGACTGTTACATAAATCCTCTCACTTTGAAGTCAGAGAAAGAAAAGCAAACAACAAGCTCTCTGAAAGAGAGAGCCTGACATTTGACATCTGTGTTTGAATGCACAGCAAATGTGACAAGATGGGAAGAAGATTAAAGGCTTTTTTTTTTTACAGAAAAACAGTACTGGTGGAACAGTAAATAGGAGTTCAGGCAACTGAAGGGATGAACTCAAGCTGAACAGCTTAAATCAAATAACACCAGCAAATAGAACGCATGCAAATGTGAGTTACAAACTACAAAGCCAATGATAACCAATGGGCAGAATGCATTCCCAGGAAGTTTTTGGAATATCCCCAAGATGTTGTTAGCAAACCAGACAGCACTTAGTCTTAAAAACAGTAGAAACTAAGCCAGCAAAGAATTGTTTGTAGTATTAAAATAGCAAATAAGAGTAAAGTGCCACTATATCATTAATGAAGCTAGAGTGACATCACTGTGCTCAGCGTATCAACCTGTTAAATAAAGTGCAGAAACAGCCATTATAAACACAAGAACTAATAGCTGTAGAGTTTTTATTTCCTGAGATTGGATGGTGGCTCGCCCCCTTCTGATTAATGGGTAGTGGCTGCCTCCTGCTGATTTGTGGATGGTGGCCGCCCCCTGCTGATTTGTGGATGGTGGCCGCCCCCTGCTGATTTGTGGATGGTGGCCCTATCCATGTGGCCTCTAGCTTGGGTGACCTGCTTCCACTGTTATGAATAGTTAAGAAAGTGTGTCCCTGCTAAGCCTCTTACTGGATGAGGAGGAGGTGTCTCCTTATCGCTGTTATGATTGGTGGTCTTCTGACCTTTGATCTTCAGTGCATAATAAGCTTTGTTCCCTCTGCTTTCGGTAGGTTTGAGGGTCCCTTGCCCCACCTTGGATGGTTTGGGCTTCCTCCTGCTACGGACAGATATTCTCCTTATAGAGGGCGTGCTTGTCTCTGCACGTTTTGGATTTAACTCATCCTTATTGGCAAGGCCAGCCATAGTTGTCCTCCATTTGTAAGGATCAGCCATTATTGAGGAGATGGGCCGCTCCCATCACAGTAGATAGTGCACCTGCCCCCATCTTCTGGCCTCTTGGTTATGCACCTGCCTCTCTGTATCTCAGAGCTCGCAGGTTTGCCTAGATTACACCGCCGCTAACCCGTTTCCTAGAAAGATTAGATCGCGCCTGAGTGACCCTGAAAATAGAATGAAAGGTGTGCCGGGTGCTTGTGATTTCTGTCGCGGGTTCGCAGAATTGGTTTTCTTCGTAGGCTTCCTTTGTGAGAACAGAGCTTGAGTGCTGCCCGAGTGCCGCAGCTGGGTTCAGGGCCACTGGAATCGGGGTGAGCTAAACGAGGCAACAAGAAAATGCATATCATGCAAAAATGATGCAGCACATTTTCTCATTCGAAAACTTCACATTTCACATTTTGTAGCCCTGTGTCTCTCTAAGAGCTTCTCCATAATTGAATACCAGGCAGCTTTGGAAGAGACACAGCACGGTGGCTGAATCTTCTCAGCCTGATTGCCCTCTTGAAAAAACTGCAGCTTTGGCAGCCATGTGAACGCGACTGTTAACAGCGAAACAAAAAGAGAGGAAGAAGGAATCCTTCTCTCCAACGTGTTTGAAGTACTTTATAAGTATTGTAGGTTTTTGTTTCCTTCATCAGATAAAAGGCCTTCTGTCATTCATCAGCTATTAGGGCAATATTGTCACCACTTTAAATATCTGATTACAGGAATCGACTGCTGAAAAAGAACAGTATACTCTTTTTCATTAACTCTGCAAATTATACAGAAGACGACGGGTAGGGAGTGCTGCAAACTCGTATTTGTGCAGAAAATGCGATTGTGCGTTAACCTTTTCACGACCCATTCTTCTGCAAATGCAGGTGTTGCGGTAGTTCAGTCTTGGAGCTGTACCTACCTTTACAAATGTCATAGCTGGTCTTGGGTGACCCTAACTAGGGTGCGTCCTTCATCAAAATGCTGCTCCTTTGCTGTGTGTTGGACCTGTTGATGCCCAAACTGGTATCCGTCGCGGGGCTTCCGTAATCCTGGCCAAAGAACGCGCAGTAGGAATTGATTTGTCGTTGAAATTGAGGTCCAGAAATGACGTCCACTGAATCTGGTGGCTCAAACGTTGAAAGCTTGGAAAAATGTTATTCTGAAACGAAGTGTAAACCATTTATAGAACAAACCACATAACCCCATGTTCGTGTATAGTGTTCTGTATAAGACCATGTATTAATTCACACTGAGGATAATGAAAGCTTACCCAGAGATCTCAAATTGCTGCAAGCTGGGCGTGAGCAGTTCATTCAGTCCTATTTTTATTTTCTCTGCATTCTGGCGCTTGTAGTTTTTTCTATATTAAAAAATACCAGACTACTCTTACCAGGAGGGCAAAGAACAATACTGTGTCTGGGTTAGGCCTGGGCAGTGAATTCCACCCTGTTCGCAGAGTTTTCTGCGCTCTGCGGAGCACGTGGAGTGGAGTTTTTTTCCTCGCTCACCAGCATTAAGTTGGCGAGTGCAAGTGAGGAACCCCCAACGCTAGATCACCTCCTAACGAGATTTCTCAACGCAGATGGTCGCGACCGCTCGTGTTGAGAAACCTTAGGTTCACTTTGAGGAAGTTGCAGGGTAAAACATCTACTGGAGCGGCAGAGAGAAGCAGCGCCCTCTTGCACGCCACATCCCTCATTGTATTGCTGGCCAGATGACTCGACAAGGGAAGAGTGTGCTGTGGACATCATTGTGAACAGCCGGGATCATAGAAAGGCCAACTCCACTGTTCCTTCTAGCAAGGTCAGCCATATTGTCATCACTTGGGTAACAGTAATACCTGGTCTATACAGTGCTTAGAAGTGGAAACAATTATATCCATATAGACGATGACCTTTTATAAACTACAGAGGAGTTCTGGCCTGCAAACAGTGGACTCTTCCTCCTGTTTGAATAACAGTAGGTTTCTAGCTTGGTGGCAGGGTATGGGGTTGTATTATAGGATTATATAGCGCTTACTATCCCTAGGTGGGGTGCTGAAGCGCTTGTCCACCTGAATAGCATGCTGCACGGTGTAGGTTGTGTGTTTGAGAGAGCTATCATCCTGTTATTGAGCCTGTGTAAAAAGTGTTTCCCTATCATGCAAGATGACCACGAGGTGCGTTTAGTGTGTTACGGGATGTAGCGCTTAGTGAGCTGAATGAAAGCAACGCAAGGGATAAATGTGTCACTTAGGTTATGAGATATGCTGGCAGCATTAGCTCTGCAGATCCCCTTTGCGTTGCTTGTGTTTGTATCCCAGCCACCAAACTCCAGATAGGCCCATAGTCTGCAGGGGTACAGTGAGTGAAAAACAATGGACTGGAATGTGGCCAGAGTGGTTGCCGGTCAATGATGCTTTTTGCGAGACTTCGCCCTCCCTTTTGACCTCAGTTTTCCTGATCCTGGTGTTGCTGTCTGCAGGTGTTGAGTGGGAGGGCATCTGTGCCAGTCTTTGGTGCCCTTGCCTCTGAATACTAGCAGGGCGGAGGGCAAGGTACAATACCGATATAGGTGGCGAAGGAGAACGGCTAGCCATTGATCGTAAAGAATGGGGCACGCTACTTAATTGTACCCACAACAACAAAAACGTTACTTTATATTAGAAAACTCGGATTTGCGTTCGTTTTTAAGAATGAAACATTAAAAGGCATTCCAATGGAACATTTGCAAAATTCTTAGTTTGACCCGCCGTTGTGCGCGCCCCTTGCGGGATATTTATTTTACTTCCAACCCAAGAAATGAGCAGATGTGGAAAGAAGCGGAAAAGATCCATTGCGGATCAAACAGAATTTTCTGGGCTACTTCTTAGGAACCAAACCAAGAGAAGAACAGACCAAAGTCTCAGGTGAGGAGCTGTCGAATTGGCCCACCACCCTACCCGCTCCAGCCTGCTGAAGAATTTTCTCTCTAGCGACCCCTGGTTGCTGCAACACGGACATTCGATTTTTTTTTTTTTTTTTTTTTTTACATTTCTTTTTGTGGCGGGCCTGGGTTTGAGGCAGCACTGGAAGGAACGCGGAAACCATCCCTGGAACCATAATACAGCAGATGAGTGTCAGCCCTGTTCGTGTATTTGCTGAGGAGGTGAGCGAGCACATGCAGGCGAATGGGCGAGGGGAGCTTGATCAAAGACTCAAGGGGATCATGACTTTTAGTGGCAGGCTGCTCTTTAGGTTCCCTTGCTTCTTGAAGCACTTTCTTTCTGGATGCCCTTGGGTTCCGCAAAAGGAGCAAGGGTGTTTGAACTCACAGACTGTGTCCCTGAGACATTCTTTTTTTTGTTGTGTTACCAACAGGCCAATGTTTTGTCTCCAGAGCTTTTCCCAGACCGAAAGACCTGCAAGAAATTTCCTGCTGGGAGGCCATGTTGAACTCTGAATGTTAATTTCTCTCTGATTCCATGCATTTCTGGCCTGACTACTTTCATTTACCTCAATTTAATGTTGTATTACAGCTGCGCAGAACCCTGAAATTCCGAAGCTGCACTATGTATAAATGACATGTAGCCGAACAACTGGGGCACCAAAGCAAGGAACTTTTCAGATAGGATTGTAGAGTAAACGGGAAAAGCCTGTCGTCCAATTCTTAATGGACCATTCCACCCAAACCTTCTTTGGTTTCTGTACGCCCTCCTTCCCTGCGCTAGACTTGCCTGGAACTACACCTGCATTAATCAAGTCAAATACGTCCATGTATTCCCCTTTAAGGATCTTTTCTTTAGTCTCGTCTGGTACATGCCAAACAATCACTGAAGGAGGTGCTAGGGTAGATGACATCAATGGTAGTGTGGCTCAATGGTTAGAGCGGCAGACCCTGATGCAGAGGTCTAGCCCGGGACCAGGGTTCAATTCCCCGCCTCGGCCGGTCTTGGGCTCAAAAATTTCCACGGACCTGATAATTCTCGCCTCGGTGCCTATTCCAATCATGGATTCCCACTCTGCAACGCTGGGCAATAGCTTGCTTAATCTCCACATCGGCCCCCACAACGCTAAGGATGCCTGGCCTCCACCTTGGGGGTGCCCAGGAGTGGACGCCTCACAGGGAAAGCCAGGATAGGTTCCACAGCGGTATTCGTACAAGCGCCTTGAGACCCTTGCGGGTGAGTAGTGCGCTATACAAGTATCAATTTACATTTTTTTACCCAAAAAGCATGGGGCTGACCGTAAGGGGGGTACTGCCCTGAGCTGACCGTGGAAAGAGAAGCAGTGGCTACTGGCTGCACCCATACCTGCACGACTGCTCCGCCCTGCCCGCAGGCTGGGATAACCTGACTGTCGAAGCCACCCCCACCACGGGCGCTGTGGCAACCGAGGGCATGCCAGGTGTAGTGGCTATGACTAGGGCTGGGACCTGTGTGAGCAGAGCCACTTTTGGGGCTTCGCTGGTGCAGGGGCATGCTGGGGTGGGACCGTCACTCTGGGATGTGGGGAAGATTACCACATTGCTCTGACCCACCGCACCCACACTTGCGCTAAACATGGGCCCAATGAGAGTCTGTCCACTGTGGCTGGACACAGTCAGCTACCCTGATGACTTCTCTGTTACCATGGCCTGCGGTTGCGAACCGGCCTTGAAGGGTAGGGAGGGTGTCCCTGTAATGCACCAGAGTATGTGGTACTCGCGGGGTGCCTGGTCATGAACTGACTCCCTGCCAGGCCTCCGCTGGGTCCCTAGAAGTTCGCCACACACTGCACAAAACACTAAAAGTAGGAAAACCCCAAATGCACATGACTATGGAGACCCCAAGACTCAAACCATTGACCTGCTGAGTGAAAGTCTAGGACCTTAACCACTTGCATAACAACATGAAATGCACCCATGTGCCACCCCACCCCCCAACCATTCCCCGACTCTGCATGCAAGATAATCTACTCTAATGTTGGCCAATTACAAGGCATTTATTGTTATGGCCCCAAACCATATGATGAATCTGCCTTCTGGGGACCCCAACTCATAAACGCCTGATGCACTCGTCATCCCGCCATGAGACACGCTGCTGTTCCTTGGGACATGATTGAAACCAAAAATGCCACTAGGCCCACCGACCGAAGTCCTGATCCTGCCGCACCACTCCTCTCCGTCGCCTCGAGTATCCCAATCCTGCTTGTGCCCCTAACATGTCATTCCATGATTGGCTGATTTCTGCTGCAGGTGTGGCATCACTATTATGTCAACAGGACCCAGCCCTCATTAAGCCAGATTCGCTTGCCCATCGTGATCTGTTGGTTGGAAAGGGGGTGAGGAACAAGAGGGCAGGCAAATGTTGCTCCTAGGGACCTGCAGGAAACTCCTTTCAAAATGCTGTGTGCAATGTATGTGACCTGGTTTCTGCTGCTTCTCAGGTGAGACAGAACAGAGACCACACCACCCCGGAGGAGGCTAGACCCCGGAGCTCCGAAGCAGCGGTCACTGCGCCAGGCACAACCTGCTGGGTCGTGGTAGCCTCTTCCAACCTTCCTTTCTCTGGTCCCCCATGCCCTCTACCCTAGCCTTAGCCTGAGTTGGAAAGGGATTGGGCGCTCCACACCGAAGCATACAGATATTCTGTGTGCTCAGTTGTTTGTGGTATTTCATGTCTCTCTATGATGTGGGGAATCAATGTCCTTCTGCATGTGCAGTTGATGGTGGTGATGTACACACCATACTTTGTACCTACATTAAGAGAAAAACTACAGCTGCACATATCCTTGTATGTGTGCCGCTGATCGCAATGATTAGTGTCATATTCAGTTTGTGTCAAGCAAGGGTTCTGACAGCTTTTCAGCTGTATCTGTGTCTAGGTGTACAACTGTGCATATATGTGTGTAAATCCCATTGCAGTGACTAGTGTCAGTGCAGAGAACAACTCGTGGCAACAGCTGATTGCTGTCAGCGTGTGCAGCGTGTTGAGGTGATTAGTGTCTGTTCAGCGGATTTCAGGAATTAGTATGTGTCTGATTGCACTAATGATTGTTATTCCTCAACCATCTGTCCACTGTCTGAGACTCAGCAGATGAACTTTAACCCAGAATGATCCATCAGTGACACCCTGTGTTCATGGACAAGCCATGATCCTCCATGCTTTATACATGGTCAGCCTATGTATGTAGCCGTGGACAGTGTATGTTGTAATCATGTTTTCCACCACACATTAAACTGGTGCAGACACATAACTTAGTGGTGAAAGTGTAACAGATTGATATAAGACACTATAGTAATTGTCTTCTACTCTTGAACTCGGCATTAACTTAGGCCTACTGCCTGTCTACCCACACTCTGACCTTTGGTTGGTCCTCCCCCACTCGCTTGTGGCTTTGTCGCCACCCTCTGCACCATTCTGTCCTCATTATCCAATTTTTTGAAAAGGTTGTCCTGCCGAGCAATCCTTAACCTTCATTCTGCCCTTCCTGTCCTGGACCTTACTGAGGACTCTTGACACCCTGGAACTAGTTCTTCTCCTGACCTACCAGAGTCTACCAGTCTCCTGCCCCACCCACAGCGCTCTTTGTACTGCCCCTAACTCAACTAACCATTAAACTCTCTAACTCTACACTCCTGAAAAAAGCACTCTCACTGTGGAGCGCTTGTGTCCTCTGGAAAGAACACACCATGTGCCTCCTAGACACCTCCATCGTAAGTTCATCTCCACCCAGTCATCACTGCCTACACGCACCACTCTCAGCGGTCCTAGGTACATACTCGCTGTACACCCCGACAGTGCACATTTATGGACACACCTCACATTTCCCACTAGTCTTTCTTATGCCCTCTTTAATGCAGCTCTTCAAGGCTCCCATGAAGCCTGCACTGAATTACCCTCGTTGAGATGGATCAAGTAAAGATGGGGACAACTCGCCACTTTATCTGAAATAAGACCCTAATGCACGAACAAATTTCCCCATGGACTCAAAGTGGGTAAAACTCTCTGATACATCAAGCCCGTACGTTTGGCTTTCGGTTGGTTTTCTTTGTGCATACCCTTTACACTCTCCTCTACACCTGTGTATGGCAAGCGTCCTTCTCTACTTTCTGCTCCCCCTAAACTTGACGTTGCCACACGCCTGATCCTCCTCTCTCCTGCCATCTGCCCCTGCTTCATCTCCTCTTCGCAATCTACTATCCCTTCATCTCTCTGAAGAATGCACCCACGTTGGGCAGCCCAGAAAACCCCAAATAGCTCTACTGTCAGGAACATGTGACCATCCCCGTCACTGCAGTCTATGGACTGTACCACCTGCCCTAATTTCCCAGGGAGAGACCATGCTACTGTCTCTTGTTCCTGATAACAGGAGACAACTCTTCTCAGTTTTGAAAGTAGAATGAATGGATCTGGCATATGGCTGCCGGTGATGATCCTCATGAAGAAGGCGGTTGAGCAGTGGTGGCTGCTTCAATTTTGGGGTGGTGGGGCAATGCAAACGTTGGGGGATAGTGGTGAGGGGAAAAATAATTTTTAAAAACCACTAATCTGCTCCTGCGCCCGCCACCTCGGTGCTCGTCTCCCAACGGTGGTCACGTTGCACAGGCCCCCAGAGGGTAATCACAGCGCTGTTCTTGTGCTGGTTTTACTAGCATTAGAGCAGTGACATGATCGTCCAGAGGGGGCTGACTTGCCGCTCTCTCAGGCCCAGGGAGCCTGGGGCTGTTTTCCAACCCAGTTGTTGCAACACAGCTGGGTTGGAGAAACATGAGTGCGCATGTCTATTTGGCCGGCCCAAGGTGGACGGTCAAACTGACGTGCGCACTTACAAGTTCCCAACACTCCTCCCTAAACGCTCAGCAGGATGGCCCCACCCTCGCCCTAACCTCGGCTGGCAGTAATGAAAAATAAAATGGTTTTATTATCATTTTATGTTTTTAGTAGGGCGACGCTCCTCTGACATAAGGGAGAAGCCGCCACTGCAGTAGAAATCCGTTATGGTCCTGCGACACCCCTGGACTGCCTTCAAGGACCCTAGCTAACTGTATTTTGCCACTGAGGTCTGCTGGCGTCATCATAAATGATTTACTTTGGCTCAAGTTAAATGGCTCTTTAGGGATTGCCCAAGTAATTTTAATTTAGAGAAACTTGTAGATTATGTATGACATTATTCTGTGTGCAAAAATATTTTATACAAGTATATATTTTTGGCTGTCTCAGCACGTGCCATAGTGTAGTCAGAAGCTTTGATGTGTATGCCAATTATTGTAAACAAGCACAACCCAAAACATCAGAGTTTCTCCTTGACTGTCAATATGAATAGGGGCACTGTGTACCAGGAAATGCTCAAGTCGTGTGCTGCACCACATGCAGCCCCTGGCACATGAAAGATGAAGCAGTGTCGAGATTTTGCTTCATTGCCATGGCAGGCCTTTTTTCCAGTTTAAGATCTGAGGATTGGAGTTATGCCCATTGGTGGTTGAGAGAAGCTGCTGTTTTTAAAGCTGTGTAAAGTGCATGTATTTTCATAAAAGTTGGTTTGAAATGGTACCAGTAATGGCATCAGGAAACTCTGGGTGTAGTAAACTTTGATTTGAGACCTCATGGTAAGAGGTAGCAGCAGAATTTGAAGCAAACCCTAGGTTTGTCTAGCATACCTTCAGTCACCTCTCCATGAGGAGAAGCAGGTGGTAATTTACAATAAGGAGTCGGCTGGTGAATGTGTGCACTGGAAAGCGACTTCACGCGAGGTGGAGATTTTCTGCACCGCTAAATCAACGGTGTCCAACGAAGGTCCAGTGAGTGCAGGTTCGTTTAGATTAATTGTATGTAAACGCATCTTCTAAAATTGAAATTCTGAAAGCTGAGCATGGATCTTCGCCTATGTTAGATGCTCCTTTTCTAAGTTTCTTCCCAGTAAAACAAACTGCTTGTATCTTTACCTTGGTCAAGTATGGAAATCCGGAGCCCCAATTTCTTCCAGAAGTCTAGACACCGAAAGTTGCGAACTCTGACGCCAGCCAATAACTCTTTGTCTAGAAAATAAAAATAGTGTTATAGTTCTCAAGTCTGAAGGCTGTTAGAAGACTGTTCAGTTTCACTTTTCTTTGGAGTAGCGGGTTGTGTTGGGTCTGTATCTTCATCCTCCCTGGGATATCCTTGTTCTCGGTGGGTTACTTCCATTTCTCACAGATGGCTGGTTGAGGTCTAGCACGTGATTATAAGGCTGAGTGAAAGTGGCCCGCCATAGGTTGTATCAGTCGTTCTTAGCGTTAATCTGAAACTGCAGGTCATGTCTTCTTTATGGAACAACTTGGCCTTCAAGATTCAAGGGAATTGCCTACGATGTGCTTCTTGTACTGCCCATGGGATTCATTTCGTTGGGCTTTTACTTCACTGTCACATATTTTCCTTTCAAAAGCTGCAGTCCTGTTTTAGGCTGCTGCAAGGTGAAATATGGAACTATATATCCCAGTCAAACTATTGTCGGTGCCAACCTTGGAAGCAATCTGCCGAAGAAACGCCTTAAATATTGGAAGATCTCCAAGACATTTTTGTTGAATATGTAACTTTTGCTCCTCAGTTAGTGCTGTCCTGACCATATGGATCTCTGGTAACTTGTGGCCTGATGTACCAAGCTATTTTGTGGATGCAGAGGCTGAAATTCACAAAATCACAGGGTTTGTGACCGCAAAATCGCTGGGGATCACTGCCAACTCTCAAACAAACTTAAAAAAATAAATGCAGCCCACAGACATGGTGGTTTGTTGATGGTCTGCTGACCCCAGCAGGCCACCATCCCTGTGATGGCCCTCAATCTTACTGAGGCTCAATGTCCAACTTGCTCTCAAATAAATACTGATGAGAAAGGTCACCTTGCAGCCCACTACAAATCAAAATTTTGTGAATTTAGCTATTAGTATGTAGGATGGCTCGCAAAATTCTTCTCCAACCTAGTTTGCGATCACTTTTTGCAAATAGAACTTTCCTATATCAGGCCCTAACCATCAAGAATCTACCCATTTACTTTTTTTTTTATCCATTAATTTTTGTATTTGTTCACAATTCAAGTGTTCGATGAGCCCATGTCCTGTTCATTCACGCATTCATTCTTCTGCCTCTTGGCGTGTTTTTTGAGTCGAGCCCAGGCATTGGACTCTACTGGTTATAACGTTAGAAACTGTTCTATTTATAAAGTTTGAGAGGCACAGCTTAAACCAAATAGCAGTGTTTGCAGATTTTTGTGTTTGTAACTGTAATGCCTTTCCGAACACCTGCCACAGGTTGCTGTTGATGAAGGTGTTTTTGTGTGCACATCTGTTCGTCTTTCACTGAGGGCAGATGTTCTACAGTAGCTGCGAGACCCATTTATGTTTGCTTAAATGAGGAGCCCTTGTGTTCATGAGACAAGACAGCTCGGCTATAGATATAGATCATAAACACGGGCCAGGGCCACTGAAAGGCTGGTAGGCTTGGGGGCAGAGTCCCACTCTCTCTTTCCACCATGTATGAGTCATCTTGCCCTTCTGTAGTATTTAAATATTGAAGATGTGTATTTATGATGAAATGTACCTTTTATCTATGTTTTTATGCATGTGATGTACTTTTTTTAACAGAATAAAGTATCTATTGATTGATTAATCTTGCTCCCTCATTTTAATTACCAAACAAGACGCAAACAACATTCGCATCCATTTTCAACATTAAAAATTGAGTGCAAATTGTGTACGTTTTCAGGATTTTGGCAAGTATTGCCTGAAAGAATTTGTGTGTACAAAAATGTGTATTAAGGGAAATTCTCTGTCAGTCAGAAAATGGCTAGTTACCCCTACTGCCTGCTCCGTAACTTACAGGTAGATTCATCAAGCCGAAATCGGCTCGCAAAGGGCCAGATTCTGAGAATCTGGCCCTTTGCGAGCGCTATTTTTGCATTTGGGATTCATCATCCCAAATACAAAAATCGCAATTCTAGAAATCGCAAAATTGCGATTAATTGCATTTAAGGAATCTCAATTTGAGATTCCATAAATGCAATTCATGAACCATTTAAAAATTGCGAATTCGCAATCTGGGGGCGCTATTTACCGCGAAGTCTAACTACGTGGTAAATAGCAAAAACTTTGAAAAATGCACTAAAGTGCATTTTTCAAAGTTCCATGTTGCGCACACATCAATTTCAGGGGTGCAACAGTGTGTCCTTTGGACACCCCTGCACCCTTGAAATCGCAATCTCAATTTGCGAATCGCTAATTGCGATTAGCAAATTGAGATGGTCTTCCCATTCATTCCTATGGGCCTTAAGGCCCATAGGAATGAATGGGGAGATATTCCTTAATTGCGACTCGCAATTAAGGAATTATTAGAAATCGCTATTTTTGAAGTGATATCTTGATGAATAGCATTTTGCTATTTATTGCGAATCGGTATTTTTCGCTATTAAGGAATGGCAAAATGTGTTCTTGATGAATCGGGGGGGTTAGACTGCAAAACTGCACTTTGCTGTACCTTAACTGTGCAGTAATGGTGTTTCTTTGACAGAACATGACTATATTTTGATTTGTTTGCTTTATTTCTCTGTTATTTAAGATCTATGGAGGGTTTTTTTTCAAGCCCTGGTAACAGGATTTTAAGATCCTGAACAAATTCAAGAAAGCAACTACCTGCTTTTGCGACCCCTGGCCTCTGAGGTGGCAAAACTATTGTCAGGGACACTGGGGCAGCTCATACTTTTGGAGGTCGGTTGGGGCTCCAATCTTCTTGTTTTCAATAATTTTTTTATTACACTAATAGTGAATATTATTATATTATTTACTATTAGTGTATTTAAAAAATGGAGCACAATTAGCTTCAATGTGACATTCTTTTGCACTGAGGTGAGTAAAAAATGCTGTTAAATGTGTGTTGTGCAAACGGGAGGGCTTGTTCAGGGCCGGACTGGGAACCAAAACCGGCCCTGGCAAAGTGGTCCCCCTGCGGGGGGTTGTGGGTGCCGCCGAGATCTTTGCCAGGGCCGGCTTTCTGCCGATTTTGTTACAGGGACGATTTTGCAGCTATTCTGCAGAAACAGCCCTGTAACAAAAACGGCCCCCAGGGGCCCAAAACTGGCCCCCACCCTTGCGGCGCACCGGTGGATTGCCCGGTGCCCGCTACGGCCCTGGGCTTGTTCTGTGTTTTTCGAATGCCATCTGCATTGAAATATGTACATGTGGACTGTGGACCCATCTACTGTTGTATTGCTGCTTTATGCATTTATTTTCTTTAAAAAAAGTGTTTCATAAAAAATAAAAATGTGTGCGTGATTACAGGTGAGACAGAATATTTGTGTGTGTCAATGTGTGTCTATAAGTGCTTGTGAGTGAAAGTTAAGGGCAGAGGGTGTGTGATGTCACTTCCGCTATCCCAGGGAATTTGGGGAATTGGCGTTAATGGTCTCTTTCATCTTTATGCTCCCTTTTCGAGTATTCTTTCAGTCAAGCACAATGACACAGCAGTTGTTGCATTGACCTACTTCTTACAGACACTTTCTTTCATCAAATGTTCCCTACAATTGACTGTCGAGGATCTATGAGGCAAAAGTACTCTTTAAATGGATACCATCCCTGTAGAGTATTGACACTAGAAATCGTAGACCTGTTGCTCACTGTTGGAGCACAGTGGCTCCTTAGGTGGCCCCATGATTGAATTACTAGTGAAAAAATTCAGCAAGTCACTCATTTGCTGTCCAAATATGCCCTTTGTTTTTCATAGAACTAATTTACTGACATTTGAGGAATTTACCATACCACGCCACCTGCTTTTTCTTTAAACTTGAATTAGACCAATTCTTCTTCTAACCTACCTGTTTATGAATAAAATGTGGCCTGGATATCAAAACTCCCAATCTAACGTTGGCAGTAGCTATCCATGAACCCTGGGGTTGCAGCTGAGATTATCGAAAGCATTGTAGGATAATATGGCACACTGCACATGTGTTTAAAGTTTGGTGGACTTCATCAGGTGACAATAACGAAGGCAACCATACCTCTTGGTGATTCCGTTTTGGGACTTGCAGAGCTTCTTCATTGTTATGTCTTCGTTATATTGTTGCTTAGTCCAATATGTCACCAAAATCTGAGATTTTGGGATTTTTGAAAAGTGCTTGCATGACATCAAAACCCTCTTTGCAAGTATTCATACACATGGATACTTGATGGATACAACCATCTCTGCAAGTACGCCGTTGTAATAAAGGTAGATGAGGCAGTAGATTCAGGTAAGTGAATTTATTCTTCTCAAAGGTGACTCCACCCGTCATGGACGTCTGGTCTCCGTGAAGCCGATGGTTACAATGGCAAACGGAAAGACTCAGCCGTCCATGCGCGAGGGAAGTAATTCAAAGCACAACAGGGTATACACGGGCCGTGGCACGTGTATACAAACTCTTAAAAGTAAACACACTAGGCTCGGGCTTTGGCTCGTGAGGTGGACAGAGATCGAACCCACGAGCCAAACCCACGAGAAGACGGCAACGCGAGCGGAGCCCGCCATTACACCACCTTCCCCCTTACAACAGTCAATAAAAATGGAAAGAGAAAACATATGCAATAAAATGGATCTAAACACAGGTAACACAAATGCCTAAAATTTAATGAACTCGTTATATCTCTCAGGAGCCCTGATGTGTCTGCCGAAAGAGGAAACTTTTGTGTGAGAAGGGACATCCTGAGTAACAACAACGTTTGGAGGATCCAGAGGAACCTCCCCTGAAGGCTGCTCTGAAGACTGAGGGGCTTGTGGGAAGGAATGGTTAGGGACACCAGAAACAGAAGGAGCACTCATCCAAAAACTCCAATCCAAATTACCGGAGTTACCATTATGTTTCTTTCCTTTGATAATCTCTGCTTGGTGATCAGAGACTTTCACAAGCTGGCGTTTGTTCCACCAACCCTTTTTCCCCCAAAAGGCTGCCCCCTTACTCACTTTAATTACCTGGATGGGTGCAAAAAATTTTGAGCGTCCTTTAACTACCCTACCTGGATTCTTGATTAAAACCCAATCGCCAACTAGCAGGTCCACCAATTTACCATCTGTGGTACCATCAAACTGTAATTTCATTTGGCTCTGTTTTTCTAGAACAGACTTCCTAACGGAATCCAAATCGATAGTTTTACCAGCGGAGTCCTGATGCAGCCAGGAAGGGAACAGGACAGAACGATTCTCTCTACCTCTCAGTAAGGAAAACGGGGAGACCCCAGTCACGCAATGAGGGGAAGTATTATAGTGCCATACTTTTTGCTTTACAAATTCAGCCACATTGTAACCACAAGAAATCGCTGTCTGAACACCCTCTTTGATCACCTTATTCCCCCTCTCGACAAGACCATTCGAAGCTGGTGAATAAAGGGAGACTTTGAGTTGTTTGATGTCTAATTGTTTCAAAAACTTGGACATTTTATCCGAAACAAAGTGAGTTCCGTTATCTGTGACAACGAACTTAGGGGAACCTTCCAAATCAAACACCCTCTTGAGAAAGGTTATTGTGGAATCTGTATCAGGAGTCTTAACAAAATCAAAGTACATCCACTTTGAAAAATAGTCCACCAAAAGAATAATGTACTTATTCTCCTGCTGAAGAATGGAATATGGTCCCGAAAAGTCTACCCCAACTTTCTCCCAGGGAGAGTTAGGAAAATCCGTGGGATGTAGGGGAACTTTCAGTGTGCGCCAATGTTTATCGGATAATAAACACTCCGGGCACGAGTCAATCAAATTTTTAACTTGGACATCAATTGAGGGCCACCAATAGTGTTGCTTAATGCGCATAGAGGTTTTAGTTGTCCCCAGATGTCCTTGATGAGCCTTATTAATAATAGGCTCCCGCAGTTTAAAAGGAGGGACAAATTTCTCACCTCTTCGTACTACACCGTTCTCAACAGACAGTTCCTCAGAAATTTGAGCAAAACTGCGTAGATCGCCATTCAGACTTCTCGGTTCAGGCCAAGACCGTGTGGTAAATTCTATCACTTTTAACAACACATTGTCTAAAGCAGTGGCTTCCTTCCAATCGCCCTCAGAAATCACATCACTAACTTCATCCACTGCATCCACAAAGGTAACACATTCGACGTCCTCTACAAGAAAATCCTCCTCATCGTCCTTCTCCATAGCCATTCTAGATAGGCAATCAGCCCGAAAATTCTTGCCACCAACTATATGCTTAACAGAAAAATTGAACTCTTGCAATTTCGAGACTAATCTCATCAGTCTAGCTGACATGGACGTTGAACTGGATTTATCAAAGATGTAAATTAGTGGCTTATGATCAGTGACCAACTCAAATCTTCTACCCCAAATGTACATTTTAAACTTGTGGACCGCCCAAGCACAAGCTAGAGCTTCCCTTTCGATAGTGCTGTATCTCTGTTCGAACTCTTTGAGTGCTCTAGATGCAAATGCCACAGTTTGTTCCTGACCATTCACCTTTTGAGTAAGAACTGCCCCTAGACCAGAAATACTCGCATCTACAGTGATAACTGAGGTGGCATCTTCTCTGAAGGCATGTATGGCTTTAGCAGAAACGATCATCTTCTTGATCTCACAAAAAACCTTGTCTAACTCTTGCGTCCAAACGAAACTAGACCCTTTCCTCAAAAGCTTTCTCAAAGGTTCCACTATTTGGGAATACGACTGGACAAACCTTGCATAATATTCTGCAAGTCCTAGGAAGGACCGTAAAGCATCCTTATCAGGAGGAGGTTTTGCGTCTTCAATGGCTCTAATGACTGAAAACTTGGGAGTGATACCTTGGTCCGATACTGTATGCCCTAGATAATCAATTTTGTTAACTGCAAACTTGCATTTGTCTGCGCGAACAGTCATGTTCCTAGACATTAAAATTGAAAGCACATTTCTAAGAATAACGTCGTGTTCATTTAATGATTTGGCAAAAATCAGGATGTCATCAAGGTATGCCTGCACTCCCGCTATGCCTTGAAACATCACATCCATCAGCTTCTGGAAAACGCTTCCAGCAGACGCTAACCCAAAAGGGAGGCGAAGGAATTTGAAAGCTCCGAAAGGAGTAATAAAAGAGGTAAGTTCTTGGGATTCCTTCGCTAACGACACCTGATGGTACGCTGACCTCAGATCGATCAAAGAAAACCATTTAGCGTCGCCTATGTTAGCCAGAAGCTCGTGGATTCTCGGTAGCGGGTGACAGTCAACAATAATGTTCTTATTTAATGAGCGTAAGTCCGCACATAATCTAATTTCCCCAGTCTTTTTGCGTGCGACTACAATTGGTGCGACCCATTGTGAAGAATTGATGGGGGAAATGATACCTTGTTTACACAAATCATCCAACATCATTTTTAATTCAGATCTGACACTCAGTGGGACAGCTCTAACTTTATGACTAACTGGTTGTGCCCCGGGTATCAGTCTAATCTTATGCTCAAATCCTTTGACACTCCCTACCGTTTCCATGAATACAGGTTTAAATTCTGCCAAAATTTCTTGAACCTTTGCGTTATGATCATCAATTACAGCAATAGGTAAATCAGTTTTAAAGGTAGGTAACTTCCCAACTTTAATGGGGTTCTCATCACCTGGGACTAAATAAAGACCCATCAAGGCTAAGTCTTTCCAGCCCACGATGTCTTTGCCTTTTTCTGCTACATAAATTTTAGTGACGGTCTCCCTCCCCAAGCATTGGACTAATCCTACAAAATACCCTAGCATGTTAATATTCTTCTCCCCAAATGCTAGTGGATTAACATCAGATTCAATCAGTTCGACTCTATTGTCCCATTTTTCGTAAAAAGTTGAATCTCTAAGGATAGTGTATGGGGAGCCTGAATCCGCCATGACTTGAAGGTGTACATTATCAATAATAGCTGCACATAGTGGACCCTTAATAGAATCAATGTCACCATTAGCATCAAGAGTTACAATAATGTTCTTAAAAGATTCAGTACATGTATCGAAGTCCACCATATTAACATTCGGAGGTTTCTTTGCGAATCTGCAAACCCCCTGAAAATGTCCAATTTTTTTACAAATAGAACATCGCTTCTTGAGAGCAGGGCAATTTGGGGCGTTCCCAATGTGATCCTTTGAACCGCACCTATAACAAAAGTAAGTTTTTTTCCTTTGGTTAAATTTATTGGGTTGAACTCTGCCTTTATTAGCAATGGCACAGAGAGTTTCTCCTTCATCTGAGTCATAGTAGTCTATAGCATTAACGCCTTGTTTAGGTTGGTCCATAACAACTTTGCTGGTTAATGTAGAACGTTCAATGCTAAGAGCAAGGTCTATGACTTCACTTAAAGATGGGTTCTTGCACCCCAGAATTCTCTGTTTGATCTTCCTTGATGCGCAATTAAATACGAACTGGTCTCTGATAAATTTATCAGGAGAAGGTTCGAAATTGCAAGTGATTGCTAAAACTCTGAGTGCCGCGATGTACTCTTCCACTTTCTCGTCCTCTTTTTGTTTCCTGGCATAGAAGTTGTGCCTCTCTAACATAATGTTAGGTTCGTCACAAAATTGTTTTTTTAACCTTGCAATGGCTTCAATGTAAACGTTCCAAAGATTATCCCCACTTCATCTTGTGCAATAGGAGGTGCTATGGGAACAATACTCTTAAAAATTCGTTGACCAGCCTGACCTAAACAACCAAAAAGGATAGCGAATTTTCTTTTGTCAGAATAATCAGTGGCATCAATAGCAATCAAATGATTCTCGAACAACCCGAACCACTCAGACCAAATTATGTCTGGAGTGCCTGGCTTGCTCAAGAAAGGTGGAGGTTGAGTGATCTGATGCCACTGGTTATTAGCCATGTTAAAAAAACAGTGCAGAAATATGAATGAGGTTTATAAATCTAAAATCACAATAACCTTAACACTAACAAGATGTCAGTTTTAGCATAAACATATGTGATTTTTTAAATGTGGAAATGCTGTTTAAATAACGAGATAAATGTTTCAAAAACGTCTATAACGTTGTAAATATGCAAGTTTAAAAATGAAAAGCGTGCGTATCGCTGTAAAGATACGCTGTGCACAACCTTGATTATCCTGTGATTATCTGTTGAAAGCGTGCGTGTCGCTGGAGTAACACGCAATAGTTAAATGACTATTTAACAACGTGCGCATCGTTGGAAATGACGCGCAATACAAAGATTTCAATCAAACAATAACGTGCGCGTCGTTGAAGAAAATACGCGAATGGTAATTGTTTAAATAAATATCAAAATCGTTGTATGTCGAAAGCGTGCGTGTCGCTGAAGTGACACGCAATGTTTTCGATCACAACGTGCGTATCGTTGAAGCTGCGCTCGTTAAATAAATACTTTCAATCAACACAGTACCTTGTCGTGTCTTCAGTCTTCATCGATACCTCAATAAAGTTGTTGTTAAAAGGAACATCCAATGAGGCTGATCGAGAAGAAAGGTGATTGTAACTGCCCAATAGGAGTCGCTTAAAGACGAAATTTGGGAAGGCGACTCCGATGATTGGTAGTTTCATCCGACCAATGACATCACACGAAATTGACGAAGTGCTGAATCCGGAAAAAAGGTCAGCGTGGGTGGGGTGGAGTCTCCCCCTCGTCGCCAAAATATGTAATAAAGGTAGATGAGGCAGTAGATTCAGGTAAGTGAATTTATTCTTCTCAAAGGTGACTCCACCCGTCATGGACGTCTGGTCTCCGTGAAGCCGATGGTTACAATGGCAAACGGAAAGACTCAGCCGTCCATGCGCGAGGGAAGTAATTCAAAGCACAACAGGGTATACACGGGCCGTGGCACGTGTATACAAACTCTTAAAAGTAAACACACTAGGCTCGGGCTTTGGCTCGTGAGGTGGACAGAGATCGAACCCACGAGCCAAACCCACGAGAAGACGGCAACGCGAGCGGAGCCCGCCATTACAGCCGTATACCCGATTTGCTTCCTACCTAGTTGTTGGTTGGTGCTTCTCTGGTTCTCCACCCACACCTGTGTACTTATCTCAAGCAGAGGTGTGGAGATTTATAAAATAAACCCTTGGCCAAGGGACTGGATGTTTCAGAAATCTATGTATCCTGTACAAAAAAAAAAGTTGCCCCATTTGGTGACACATTGTGGCAGTATTCTCATTATATCTCAGCTGATAGTAGCCGTATTGATTATGTCAGGGCTCATATTGGTTCAGGGTTTGGATTTTAGTAAGGCTTCGATCGTCATCACCGGACTCTGAGCACACCAGGCCTTTATTCATCTCAAATGTTTGAATATTCACAGGCTCTGCATTTGCAACACCTCTGTTTATGATTCGACTCTGTGCAGGCCTGCTTTCTTACCATGTTTGAAAAGTAAACATGTTTTGGCTCAGACACAATGCAAAAGCTTTGCCTGGTGTGTTGGATGTCCTCTTTGAAACATGTCGCTTGATGACTTCCCATGTCATGCTTCTAGGTCTTCCTCGGCCATCACTGACCCATTTAAGATTGGTCCTGTGCTCTGCTGCCAGGCCCCCCAATGGAACAAGGCCCATCACCCTTCTTGAGTGGGTATAGAAAACTGAAATGCAGAAACTTCTTTTGTCTGAAATGATCTTTCACAGGAGCTGCATCTTTCATTTGGAACACTCGTTCTTCTGAGTTCTCTAAAACCAATGTTGATGTCTTTTCATAGGAACATATTTTTTTTTTCTTTGGTCACATAAATAGCTAGCAACTGTTTTTGCGTTATTGTCAAACCCACTGCTACCTTACGTGAGTGACTCTTAACATTAACTTCACTTACCCACCTTTGTACTCTTAACTCTCCTCTATTCTTGACCCACCTTCCTCTTTCACCTTATGGAACTTTGCAAATAAAGATATGTTATGTGTACCTTGTTAGCTTGGTCTGTGTAAGAGGCTTTAATATCATCTGGCATAGATATGGCGCTATATCAAATTATTGGATAGAGGATAAAAGTGCAAAGAGCACTCTCCTGTAAATCCAGTAATTATGCATAAATACTATATGTGCCGTGAACCGTATTTAATATAAGACTAAGCCGCCTACTGCCATGCCTTTGCAGGGATTGGATAAGACAAAGAATCTTCATTAGTGGGCCCACTGCCTGGTCCTGGAGAGAAGGTAGTGACCATGCTCAAGGTCTTTTACGAATTGGGTGGGATTTCCCCCTGCATGTACCAGCCTTTTCTGACATGATATGCATTGCGAGGTTCGCCCCAATGGATACTGGCAAAAAAAACGGAATTGTCACAACATCTGCTCTGGCGAAGTTGGCAGGAGAGCAGAAACGTTTGTGCAAAATTGCGTCTGGTTTAACACCAAAAATAGTGCTTAGTCTTTTTGAGTTGACTTTGCACCAGACACAGTTTCAACAATTAAACCTCAAGTTCTACTTGTGTTCATCGCAAGTGCTTTTATTTTTCAAAGTGTAAGATCAATGATCTATCTGGAGGTGCATGCCATATCCACACCCTGAGCACCAGGAAATGCAAGGATTCCGGTGTTTGGAAAATTGTGGAAAACAAAATGGTATTGCGTCTAGGTTCAATGAACAGAAAAAAAAGCTACGAAATTGGGCATTTTCTTTGTTTTTTAAAATAATCCTTACAGTTGGGACTTCTGCATCCTTGTGTTACATGAAATGTATTCCCTCCAACACCAGTGAGTGTCTTTATTGCGTGGCGTCAAAATATTTCAACAACTTTTCAAAACTTGCAACAGAGCTTCAGTTTGCATCGTTTACTTCCAAACCAGTAAAGTTACTAAGAAATCTTAAGAAATTCTCCATTGATGTGTGGCAATGTATGCAGATTGATGAAACCTACTGTACGTCATGGCCTCCTGGACTATCGACGCTGTTGTTGTTGGTAACAAAGAGCTCTTCGGGGAATACCCCTGAACTTCCTCAAAGCTGGGCTGGCCTTCAGTGTCCCCATCCTCATGAGGTCCGGCTGTCCCATTGCAGCAGCATCACTTCTAGGCTGTCTATGGGATTAATGGGTCTTTCATCTCTTTCTTCGGGGTAGGTGGTTGGGCGGAATTGATGTACTCAAAGAATAGATCGACGTCTCCCTTTATGAATTTGAATACATTCAAAATTATGGCTCGCTTCCTCTTCAGCCACATCTGATCATTAATGAAGAGCGTTGCTATATGACCTGTGGGAGGTGTATGCAAACTATTGTTAAACCTTAATGGCCTACTACATTATTACATCCTTGCATCCATTTCTAAAAGGACCCCTTCATACGGCAGATCCATATCTAGTGAAGGCCACTGTAATTATGCTGCGATGCTTGATCATATTATGTGGCCGGCTACCTACATTTTGTGGCAAGAAAAGCAATTTGCGCAGCAAAAAGGAGCACCTATTGTCGTGTTAGTACCTGATTGTAACACACATTCGTACCTTCAGGATAAAAGTTTCATCTTTTATTGGTACAAATTTAGCACCCAAATACAGCAATCTGCAACTGAGGGGATACCAGCTAACCTTAGGTAAGTGTCTGCACAGCACCATTCTGTAACTTTTGATCCATTTGAACTAGAAATATACCTCTTGTGCTTGCAATCAGCACTTTATGCAGCAGATGATGTATTATGTGGAAATTGTTTTAAATCCATGATCATGCAGAAAAAAGCACGGCCACCAAACTGCATAGTTCTAGTTGCCCTGGTTATTACTTCACACTACTGCCCGTACAGCATTCATAAAAAAAAATCATGGTCACAGCATGGCTACAGGTCCTATATCTTGCTAGGTGTTTACCACTTCAAAATCAGTCATACCCTCTCATCAACCTATGTATCGACAATCCAGAAGAATTTAACATCCATTTACTGCACCCTTATGGACATAACACTGCATGAAAGCCACGTATTCAGCAAAGATGCCTCAAAACAGTTACCCGCACCCAAACAAAGCATAACCTACACCACAGCAGCACAAAACAAACAGCAGTGTCCTCTGGTACACATCCCTGCACATCAGGATTCGCATAGGTCAATAACCAACTGTAGGTGACTTAGATCTGTTATAATCCATTATTAAACAATACAGTTGTCATCCAATGTGACTGTTGTATCGGTGTCCTCGTGCTCTCGCGTCCATGTTCCTCAGCCCGTGTTGAAATGTGGAATCTGGATGGCGATTCCATAACGGTCTAAAGGAGCGATGGACGCAAGAGAGAGAGAGGGCGCTGTGAGCTGTTAGTACTTACCTATTTTACTGGAGACTTGCATTAAATAGTCCTGCTTACATTTCCATTGTAGTGTCATTCATTGTAAAAGATTCCCTTGTAAAAAATACAAAACACAAACTCTGACGTGTTTAATTAGCGCCCCGGAGCTGTAAATGCTGTCCTATTTAAACAAGGCCTTCCTAATGAAAAATATAGTAGTATTATACAAATGCACATACCATGATTCACTAGAATTATGTGGCAGCGGAGGACCGAATTGTGCAACAGGGTTGACTAAATTGATCAGCCAGAAAAGTAATTTACGCCGCATAATGTGACACATTTTGTGATATTACTTCATTTCTAAGTCATTGTTTACATGTTAACACTGCCTGGGCAAAGGTTTCACCTCATCAGTACCAGTGTGACACGGAAATACAGCAATATGGAACTTATAGTTGACCAGTCAACCTTTGCCAAGCCCTTCCACTGCACAGAAATAGGCTGTGTTATTAATAACTTTTGATCTGTTTGGCCTAAAAACAATAAGTGTGTGTTAACATCTGCAAATTATACAGCAGATGATGGAGTATGCGGCAAATGCAGAAAATCTCTAGTTATGCTGAAAACACTGCATTTTTCGTCACTCTCTAGTTAACGTTCTGGTGAAGAAAGAACTATTATTTCTCGTTGACTGGAGGATGCAAAGGCCTGTACTGGTAAACATCATAATGCGGGTTTGCTTACGCAGAAAGGACATTTGTTATTAACTTCTCTTTGTAGATTGAACCACAGGCTTCACTGAGGTGGGCCTCGTGGCAGCGTAGGCCTGTTTTACTTCATTTAAGTTGCAGTGTAGGGAAGACAGATTTTCTGAACACCATCCACGGTTTTTTTTTTACTTCCCAGAAGGTATGTTCTCCGGTAAACGTTATGGAATCTATCAAATGATGATTGACGCTCGTTAACTTTTATGTAATCTTTATTCTGGACGGAGCGCCGGATACACACTACTGCTCTGCGAGGAGCGGTCGGCGCCAATGACTACTAACGGCCGCCTTCCGTCCTCGCGTGACGTGTTTCCTGTTCCGCCTCGCGGAACACTAGTGCGCTGACCTAGAGCGTCACCACACATCTCCCCCCTTTACACATCGTAACCCAACAATAAAGTTCTTACTTCCAGTCCATGTTAAAGTCCTTGAATCTCTCTGGCGTCTTCACTTCTCTTCCCCTTCTGGTTCTCAATTTCATCATTCCCTCTTTGCACTCCTGTTCCATGCTCTCACCAATATGCGTACCACTCTTGTCTTTCATGTCCTTGTCCTTCTCTCCGTTCCTTTCGCTTCTCCACTCTTCTTGCTCTCCTGCCCCATCTTCCTCCTCGGCTACTTCCTGCTGTCCTTCTTCCACATCCACGTTCCTTCCTCTGTTACTTCCTTCTTCTCCGTCTCTCCCGACATTCTCTAGACCATCTTCCACATCACATTCCACTTTGATTGTCTTGCTGCACTTGGCCATCCTGTCCTGTGACCATACCTTTCCGTCGCTTAGCAAGGCTGATCGGTCATACGGTTCCAAGACTTGTAACGGCGGCGAGAATTTGCTCTCACCCTTCTTCTTATGTACTGCTAGTTTGACTCTAACCCAGTCCCCTTTGTCCAGCTCTGCCTCCTTTACATTGTGGTTCTTGTTGAAGTGAGTCGTATAGACCTCCTGAGCTCTTTCTAGGTTTCTTTTCACTATTGCCGGAGACCATCTGCTCTGTACCACCAACTTCCTCCACGCTTGATTGTCCTTGGTGAACGCTTCTCTTCCCCGCAAGATCTTGAACGGGCTGTACCCGGTGCTGCCAGGGGTGATCCTGTATGCCCATACCATCTTCTCCAGTTCCTTCTCCCAATCCAACCCATCGTTGATGGCAGCTTGGATGGTTCCCATGATCACGCGGTTAAACCGCTCCACTTGGCCATTCCCTGCGGGGTGGTAAATGGGTGGGTGCTTCACTTCAATCCCATTCCTTTCGGTGAAGGTTGTCCATCTTGTCGAGGTGAACTGGGGACCGTTATCGCTAACGATGATCTTGGGAATGCCCTCTCTTAGGAATGTGGACTGTAAGAAGTTTATCACCGCTTCCGTGTCCATGGTTTCTCTAACTTCGATTTCTGGCCATTTGGAGAATTTGTCCACCAGCGCTACCACATATTTCTGGGTCCCTGTTTTGTTTAGGACCGGTCCTAAAATGTCCACTGATAGCACTTCCCACGGACCATCCGGTATGGGGAATTTCCCCAGGGGCGGTCTGATTAGGTGTTGAGATTTGTCTGCCTTGGCGCAAGATTCGCACTGTCTCACGTGCCTTTCCACCTGCGTATCGATAGCCGGCCACCAGTAGGCCTGTCTGGCAAGAGCTTTGGTTTTTGTGATGCCCTGGTGTCCTTCATGCAGTAATCCCATCAGGTGTTCCAGTACTCCCTTGGGTGGTATTACCTTGTCTCCTCTCAACAGGAAGATGGAGTCTTCAGCCAGTGATAGTTCCTCCCTGACCTCCCAGTATCTTCGGAGTTCTTCTCTTAGGTGCCTCTTTTCCGGCCACCCGTGGACTACATACCCCTTGATGGCTTCCAGATCATCATCCTCTTTGTATGCCTCCTCCCACTCTTGCATGCTTATTGCCTTCTCTACTTCCTGGATCGTGGCGACCACATAGCCTGCCCATTCATGATCTTCATGGTCACTCCTCGCTTCCATGGCAGCTGCCCTGCTGAGGAAGTCCGCCACTTTGTTTTGAGGCCCAGGAATGTGTTCCACGTCGTAGAGGAAGTCTAACAGGCGCAGGGTCATCTTTGCGATCCTAGGAGTGGCATGCGCATGGCCGCTTGATGTCAACACACGGACTAAGGGTTTGTGATCCGTTTTTACCAAGAATCGCGCTCCCCACAGGTACTGACGGAATCTCTCCATAGCCCATACTACTGCCAGCATCTCCTTTTCCACCACGCTGAACTTCTCCTCGTTGGGGGCTAGAGACCTGGATGCGAAGCTGACGGTGTGCAAGTCACCCTTTTCAGAGCGTTGCATTAGGACTGCTCCCAGTCCTCGGTCACTTGCGTCTGTCGTGAGGATTGTCTCTGCCTGGGGATCGAATCCTTTGAGCGGGATGGCGTCGCTCATTTCTTTCTTTAAATTGTCGAATTCTTCTTGTTCCGCTTGACCCCACTGGAATCCGTTCCTCTCTTTGAGCAGCTGTCGTAGGTGGTGCGTTTTGGAGGCAAATTGTGGTACAAACTTGCTGTAGTATTCGGCCATTCCTAGGAATGACCGAACGTCCTCCTTTTTGCTCGGGGTGGGTGCGTCTTGAATGGCTTTCATGTTGGCGGCTTTGGGTCTGATTCCTTCTTCACTTATTTCGTGGCCCAAATAAGTGACTGATTTCACTCCCAATCTGCATTTAGACCATTCCGCAGTCAGACCGTTGTCCTGTAGGATCTTGAACACTTTGTGGAGCTTCTCATTGTGGTCGTGCATGGACTTCCCCATTACCAGGATGTCATCCTGAAAGAATTGGACGTCGACCACTCCCCTCAACAATTTGTGCATCATCTTTTGAAAGACTGCGGCTGCTGACGCTAAGCCGAATGGCATCCTTAGGAATTCGTAACAGCCAAATGGCGTGATAAACGAGGTGAGGTGTGTACAGGAAGGGTGTAGCTTGACCTGATGGTATGCCGACGACAGGTCCACTGTCGAAAACCACTTGATGTTTTTGGTCTTGGACAACATCTCGTTTATGCGTGGCAGGGGGAACTTGTCAACGAGTATGCTTTTGTTCAACTCTCTCAGGTCCACGCATAATCTGACCTTGCCGTTGGGTTTTTGAGCTACCACCAAGGGGGAGAGCCACTCTGCACTTTCTATGGCCCTGATCACCCCTTCCTTCTCGAGCCTGTCCAACTCTTGCTGTACCGCTTCTCTACTTCTGAACGGGATGTTCCTTACTTTGTGCACCACTGGCGTTGCTCCTTCCTTTAGTCTGATTAAGTGTTTGTATTTCGCCAACTCCCCTATTTGGCCATTGAACACTCTTGGGTACGCTCTTCTCCATGACTCCACATCGTCCCTTTTCTCCATGTCCATGAGTAGGATTTTCTCGATACCACCTGGATTCAGCTGGATCCCTAAGGCTCCCTGGTCTCTCCAGCTCAGGACTGAGGGGCCTTTCTCAGCTATGTACAGTTTGCATATCGCTTGGCGGTCTCTGAACTCGAATGACAGGGGACAAAACCCCAACATTGGGATCCTCTGCCCAGTGTATGTGACTGGACGCAAGTCCATGGGACGCAGTTTCTCACCGTGTGTGGATGCAAATTTGTCTTCCCATACCTTCCTTTGTATGATCGAGATGGGGGCCCCGCTGTCCGCTATCATTTCTAACGGTATACCTCCGATGTGCATGTCCAACCGGGGCTTGTCGTTGCCTGAGTCATCCATCTCCAACACTTGGACATCGATGTACAGTATTTCCTCCTGGTCATCAGTTTCCTCTGAGTCATTGGTGTCGTCTTGCTGTTCTCGGTCAACGAATTTCACTGTGGCCCCTTTCGGTTTCCGGCGGCATACCTTCTCGTAATGGCCAAATATGCCGCAAAACGAGCACTTAGCTCGGAACGCCGGGCACGTTTTATCGTTCCCTAGATGGTTGACACTCCCACATCTGTAGCAGCTCGGGCGTCCTCCCTTAGCACCTCTCTGGTCGGTGGAATATGTGGACTTCTGCTTCCTGCCCTCCGGTTTCTTCTGTGGCTCCTTTGGCCTCTGGCGTTCTCCTTTCTGTTGCGTCGATATCTGGCACACCGACTGCGTACCACCTGAGTCTTTTTTGGCTGCTTGGGCACAGCGTTTTGATAGTTCGGCCTTCTTGACCATGGCCCAAATTTCTTTGAGTGGGGCATCTCCGTTCACCCACAGTTTGTCCTGGACATGGGAGCTCGACGTATGCATGATAATTTGGTCTCGGATGAGCTCGTCGTGTAGAGCGCCGAATTTGCATGAGATGGCGAGCTTCTGTAGGGCAACAACATATTCATCTACTGTTTCGCTACTCTTCTGTTTCCTTTGGAAGAAATTGTAGCGGTCAATCGCGACACAAACCACGGGCCGGAAGTGTGCGTCCAAGTCGGCAATGGTGTGGCTGAAAACATCGTCGTCAGCTGCGTCTCTTTCTGCCTTCGCAATGGTGTCATAGATTCTTATCCCCTCCGGGCCCAGGTTGTGTAGCAAGATCTTCTTTCTGCGTTTACTTGAGTATGGAGCGCCTGCTTCTTCCTCCAAAGCGTCGAGGTAGTTGAGGAAGTACCTCTTCCAGTCCTCCCATTGCCGCTCTGGTTCCCCTGGATTGGTTAGGAATGGCACCAGTTGCGTGAGGGATGACGAGTGTACCGCCATTCTGCCTTCTCTGTTTCCGGAGGGTTGAACAGATACTGACTTCCCTTGGGGGCTGCCCGGAGCGTTGTGCCTGGTGGGGTCCCCTTCTTCCGGGTCACTCTCGCTGTCTTCCCTTAGTTGTGCGTTGGAAGGGGTGAGTAGTGGTTGCGCCCCAGCCCCTCCTGCTGTCTGCACTCCTATGGATTCTTCAGGGCGAGTGTTCGAAGACTCTCCCCTGCCCTCACTCTGTTCCGCCAGCTTGCTCGGCTGGTCTTGCTCTCCTTGGGGTGGTGCTCCCCACTGTCCCTTGGTTCGCCTCTGTTGGCGCGGGCCCAGTCGTTACGCTCGCTCGCCTTTCGAATCTCCGTGGCGCCTGGTGCCCCGTGTGTCTGCAGGCCTACCTCCTCAGCTGTGCAGTCCTGCTTGCTTCGATAGGGGTGTGTGCAGACCTCTGCCACGCTCCGTCCTGCTGTACAGCACATGGAATGCGAGTCCGCCGGTGGGATCAGCGTCTTCTGACCCCCAATTGCCCTTTTTGCTTGCTCCGGGGTTCTGCTTCAAATCCTATGCCTCGTCGCCATTATGGAATCTATCAAATGATGATTGACGCTCGTTAACTTTTATGTAATCTTTATTCTGGACGGAGCGCCGGATACACACTACTGCTCTGCGAGGAGCGGTCGGCGCCAATGACTACTAACGGCCGCCTTCCGTCCTCGCGTGACGTGTTTCCTGTTCCGCCTCGCGGAACACTAGTGCGCTGACCTAGAGCGTCACCACAAACGTTCGCGAATCTTGGCCTTTTGTAGCTTCCTCTTGCGCTCCGTGGAACATTCTGGAATCTGCTCTTGGGGCCCCGCTCCAGCATGGCTGCTAACGGAAACCGCTGGTAAGGGCACGTCGCGCAACTGCCTGGAATAATGCGTTTCATAAACAAGGGGCTGTCATAAAATACAAGCTCTTGTCATCACAGTCAGCGTTATGGACTTTGATCAAAGGAGCAGGAGTGTTTACATAGCATAAACTACCACGTGTCACGCTTTTTTTTGAGCCACCTTGGAGACCAGGACATCAACCTGCACTTAAAAATTAATCACAAACAGAATAGCACAGAATAAACTTGCATGCTGCCAGTAGGAGTTGCACCGCACTTCAGAGAGCAAAAGCTTGATAACGGATTTTTCTACATCGACTATAGCTGCCCCAGTGCGCTCTTTCTGACTCAAACCACACCTTTCATGTTGCATCCGATCGTATCCCATAGTTACTCACAGTATCCTCCCTGACAAACCTACCCAACTCACTACATTACCCTTGACTCAATACCTAAAGCTACTCATTGTGTCACACCTCGAGAAACCCGCACCCAGGCAAACGCCTGCACCCCACTTTGAGAGACTGTAGTAAGGCAGCACTACAAATATCAAGTTTGGTAAAATGTAGAGTTTCTTCGCAGGCAGAGACTGCGCGGCAGCCACAACGAGCAAGGTAAAACCCAACTGGCCAAAAGAGAACACAGCCAGGACTATTCTAAATTCTCTATGGAATAAGAATCCACCAAAGGACCAAGGAAAGAAGAAAGAACAGCAAGGAGAACACTAGGGAAAGAGGAAAAAGAAACAAAGGAGAGGCAAGACTAGCAAAGAGCAATGAACAAAAGAAGAAATCAAGGGGAAGAACAGAAAGCAGAAAAGAGAGGAGCAAGAGAAGGTTTCGAAGGAACAAGCGAAACCTCACAGGAACTGGGCGCCTTTGGCTGCTTCGACGCAGCTCAGTAGATACACGCATAAGCAAATCTGAACCATTAAGATTAAGCAAGTCAGAACTCAGACCATTAGGCGAATCAGCCAAATGGTCACACATTTGCTTGGTGTTGGCTTGACCACTAACTTTAACAACATAGAACATGCTCCACCAATTCTTGTTGTTAACCCTAATGGCATTCCCACACACCTCGTCCACAACCATGCAGTTTTTTTTGTATCTTGCAGCAAATCAACCAACCCTCCCACCCCCTTCCCGAACCAACACCCTCCAGATCAAATTGTTCTTGGACGTGAAACGAATTGAAGCATATTTTGTGTTCACAATGTGTTAGTGTTCCGGGAGTCTATCTGGAATATTTCCCGTCGCTGAAAGCCTGTTTCATCGAGGAACTTAGATAATTAGTGTACTCTTTTGTGTGCGACTGATGCTCGATGAGTCCTGTAAAATCATTTTCTTTAAATATCTATGTAGATCTGATAGGTGGTCGAACTTTCGCGAATCCCCAGGAGCTGTTCATTGAAAATCAAAGTACTACTTTTTGTACGTTTTGCGTCAGTATCTGTTAAAAGACAACTAGATCTGCGTTTTTGTCTTGAATGAAGGTGGTCCCCTTTTCCTAAAATGACCCATTGGGGATGGTTTTAATGACCCTAATGGTTTCCACGACCCCAATAACAGAAACCGATTCCTAGCGCACTCCAGCAGATGGCTGAAGGAATTAAAGGCTCACTGCTGAGCAGGGCACAAGTCTTATAAAAAGATGTGAGGGGACTGACCAAGTTAGACAGCATGCACGGGACATCTTGACGTGTGCCATCACTGCACATGACGTCACATCGCGTGACATAACACGTGGCATCACAAAATGTGAATGACACAATGACAAAGCAATGGATTAAGATGGCTGGCTGAAAGCCTCTATAAGTATATTATTCATATAATGTTAGTAAAATCAAAAGGTCTTTGCTTGCTCCAGACCTAAAAATAGTGACCTAAGACGCCACACTATCAAGCTGATGTATGACTGGGTGACCCAAACCTCGAGGTAAATGATTCAACCTGGGCCTTCCCCATAGCAGGGAGGGATTGGAGAAATCTTAATGGAAACTATTCGCTATTGTAGCAGCCACTGAGCAGGTTCAGAGGAACATGTGGTCTCCAGGCTTCAGCGACAATGAAGGGGCACCTTAGAAGCTACAGCCCGGGAGACGTCTCATTGCAGAGGTCTCTCCCAGTCCTCCTTAATGTAGGTAATTTGGCGCTTGGGAGACCTGCAGTGGGCCTGTCTGGGCATAACAGCCACTGCAGCAGCTGAGGTCTTCTGAAAGGAGCAGAATATCCCAAGGCTGTCCCAGCAGCATAGCAAGGTAGCCACGGCCGGCGGCGAGCAAGGAAAATGGCCACATTGACTGCTGTTGAGATAGTAAAACACAGTCATTATCAAGGTTCAGTGTGCTCCTCAGGGCTCTGGGCCTCAGTGCCACTGCTCCTGCTGCACCAATGGTAGTTATGGCCCTGAGACTGCCCCTTTCTGGGTCTTTATGTGGACTCTGTTCTCTAATAGTGATTGGCAGCGCTCCAGCCAGTTGTTAGGGGTACATGCATTTCATGTTCAATGAGGGACCAAGCTCCACATCAGAGTTGCATCACCAAGCTCAGAACCTTCATGTTTTCCAGAAGGTACAGGTGAGGTCAGCCAGGGGCGTAACACAGGCCCCCGCATCCCCCGCAGTGCGGGGGGCCTAGGGGCTGCAGGGGGGCCCCCTCAGCATTGTACTCACGCCAGAGAGCATCGGATTAGACCCGGAGCGGGGCCCCTCTGTGCACCTTGCAGGGGGGCCCCTACGACTTTCGTTACACCACTGAGGTCAGCAGTTAACATGAGTCAACAGGTGGACGTGAAAGATGGACTGGCCACATTTCCATGTCCAAGCACAGCTTCTCTCTGAGGCCTTCCGATACAAGGTTCTCCCATGAGGCCAGGGCTCTGTAGAGATGTGTTCCATTAATGAAGCAATCCTGCAGACTGTGGGGCTTCAGCGTCCATAATCGGGTTCCAGAAAGCTGCTGGACCACCTTCCAGCACCACGATCAGACACCAGACCCTCCCAGCCTTTTGCTGTCTTGCCTTGTCAGCCCCACCGACTACGCATAGCTGGAGACCAGATGAGAAGCCTAAGAGAGGCAGGTGCAGGAGTCCCATATAGGCCAATCTCTACTTACAAGTGACCTCCCTCTCACCTACAAGGAATCTCCCTCACACTTACAAGGGACATTCCTCATACCTAGAAGGAACCACCCCCACACATACACATGGCCTCCCACACACCTACAAGGAACTCTCTGACACATACAAGTGACCTCCCTCATGCCCACAACGGGCCTCCCTCACAAGCACAAGGGGCAGTGCTTAATTTGAGCCAGTGGTTTCCAGTATTGGTGCTTGTGACAGTCTGCCACAAGGTGGCTCTGCCTGGCTAATTGATAAATCACTACAACAGGTAATAATTAACTCAATATACAGGAACAATGACTATTACCTGCCACCCGAGCTATTCTTATAGGTTTGGGGCCCTGGAATAGTCTGAATTGTCATACTTTCAGGAGTGTCATGGTTGGTAGTTGTGTTGTTCCTATCATTGGCAGCTCTGGCAGGGGTGGTGGGTGGTGCAAGCTGCAGTGTCCTCCTGGTGAGATATTGTTCCACAAGGTTGACCCAACCCTGGGCTCCTCTGATTGCAGCAGATGGACGAATTAGGAAGAGCTTTTCAGATAGGTCAGTGATTTGCATATTCCAACACCATTTCAGACATCATTGTGTACCTTAAGGGTCCCCCTTATAAGCCATCTGTCCAGCTATCCTTCGGAGGTGGACAACATGAGTATTGTTCCGCTGCGCCCTAAGTTACCTTATTCAGATGCCATCGGGCTGTTCGGCTTCAGGTGTGCTCGGTATGAATGAGCTGTATTGTTCCCGCCCCAACATGGTCCTGGATTCTGGACAGCAGACGGAGGTGGCAGTAGGACTCCTGTCTGATTGACCCCCCTCATCTCACAGCACCCCTGCCTGAAAACATATGTAATTGTGAAGGACTATTGCCCAGAGTCACATGATGCCGCGCTAAGCTGCCGCCAGCGATCGAACCATGAACCCTGCGCTCTGGAGTCATCCATTCTGGCCGCTGCACCACACCTCTCCATAGAAGGGTCAATTTGTCTTAGAACAGAGTTCTCCAATCTAGGTCCTGGATGGCCGAATCCATGCCATATTAAGATAACTGCATTTATTTGAATGCGGATATATGTTAAAAATCTGACATGGATCCGGCCCTCCAGGACCGACACGATAGAACCCTGTCCTAGAACATCAGTGATCCTAAAAGAAGATTTCCAAACATCTTCTAAAGGACACGGAGCTGATTCCCTTCCTGGCCCCTGTGACCAGTGGTAGAGCGGGCAGGGTTAGGGATAACAGCAGCTGGCCCTGGGTACTTCTCATTGGCGTGACGTCCATAAAGCATCTCCCGCCGGCGCCCCCATCATTGTGCGTCTCTTCGCAGACCGTCACTGGCGCACGAGCCCTCGCGTCCTCGCGCCGGCCCCTGTTTGCTTCTGTCGTCAGCGCGAGGACATTCTATTTTTTCCCTGCTGGCTGCGGTGATGCAGGGCCGCTGTAGACGAGTGGGGCTGTCTGGTGCCATGGAGAACCGCGCGTCTAAATGCATGCACACTGTGACGCGCTCTTCTGAGTGGGTTCAGCTCTGTAATTTTGTGAGTTCTGCTGATTTGAGGAGCCTTAAAATTCCTCCTTTGCAGTTTGCTGCTGGTATTTTTAGCCTCGGCCTGAACTGCAGCTCCCACAGAAAGAGCTCGGGTCAGGTGGCTCTAAAAAGATGTTTGCTTGTGTGCAGCTTAAAGTGATTCGAAAAATGTAAATCAATGCTTGCTGTGTTGTTGTTTAATGTATGCTGCAGTAAACTGTGCTTAGTGCCAGGGGACAGGTAGCTGGGCTGTACTTTATTGGGAAATCTTGAAAGTCCTGCAGGGCTGGGGTAAAGTCAGACACATCCCACAACCCAATCGGTAAGGTTTCCAACCCCTTTCCGCCCGCCGCCCTCCTCCCAATAAGCCCTTTTATATCTTGGGGCGAGGGGCTTTTAAAAAGTATCATTATATCCTAATGTTGTGGCGATGATTATTTCTAACTTGCTCTGGCGTGGTCATTTCACTAGTGGGATAGCCACATTTGCATCAGTAGAATCGTGCAAAAGCACTAGTGTTGCATGGGTAGCAGGCCTGCCGAACTCGTACCCATTTCCATCCTGTGGTGCTGTGCGTGAGACGACGCAGGGGAGTGGAGGGCTCGTGGCCTGCCGCACCTTCCCTTCCTTCAGCACAGACGCACGCCCCCGGGGCACCTGCCGCGCTTAGGAGTGGCTGCAAAGCGTGCATGGATCACAACAGCGCAGCGCCTCCTTACACGGGCGGGAACACCTACTCTGTGTCAGGGCTGGCGGCAGGGGCGTAGGAGACACTAAAATTCTGGGGGGGACAGGGACAACCTTGTGGATTTTCAATTGACCCTATACAAATCACCACCCGTTAAACAAATACATTTGCATCGTTGTGTAGTGAAATATTGAGAAAAGCAGGCATGTAGTCACGAGTTTGCATGTATGCTTTATTGTTGTTTACATTCACATAGTAATCAGACCAAATGTTTAAAAAAATGTATAAGAATGTTGCATCTTCATGCACCAAGCAAAAAAGGATGCTGACTTCGAGTGAGGGCGTCATGGTTGTAAGTGCATTATGGCTTGAAAAGTACCTGCTTCTGCATTCCTGGTCTCCAGAAATGTTCAGGCAACAATAAAAATGTGAAGATAACTTCGGTGATTAATGATCTTTATTGAGAGAGATCAGAGGTCTGAGTACTGGAAGTTTTGACTCATGGTAAGGTAGCCACAGTGGGGTAATATGCCCGCTACAAAGATCGTGTACCACGCAGATCACAAAATGCATATAATGTAAATAGGTCAGTGAGTTACTGCTTTTGTCTGAGAGATTCTTTTGCTATTTGCAGTTTATAAGTTAAAATCCTAACACTGAACAGTGAGCTATTAACCGTCATCAAAGAGCTGCATGAAAACTGCAAGGTATAGATTAGAACGTTATGATTTTTACCCAGTCTTTCATTATCCTAAAGTTTGAAAATGGGTTCATTAGGATAGAAATCAATTCTGATTATTAAAGAGAACCCCCAACCATGGTGTTATGTTTTAAATTCTGGGTTTGTGCTTCTCTAGTGTTGCAAAGCCAAGTGTGCCCTGGACACTCCCCAACTTTTTGCTGACTAGTACGGGTGGTACCTGACTCTGACTGACCCTGGCCCCTCTGACTAACCAGGCCCAGGGCCAGTGCTATGTTGAAAGAGACACTTACAAATACAGTAAAAACACCTACATACACTAGGGTGCACTATGGGTTAGGGTACCTCCATGATTGACATGACCTCTCCTATACGCCCCTAATACATAATAGGGCATGGGGATTGAAACTACCTTTGAGTCCCTAGTATATATTAGGGCATAGTGGTTTAGAGGCCAGAACCCCTTCCTGCTCTTGCATGTGTGCACTGCTGTAGCCTGAGGTCAGTTTAAAAGCAGACCTGTGTTGGAGGACTGTTTTTCAAATGATAATGGTGCCCAATCTTGACTTTTGGGTTTAGGGTGCTTACAAATTGATAAACTACAATGTTGGGGCATATTAGGTATCCCCAGGGGTTCCCCTAGGTGTCCTAGGGGTTAGAGGTCAGGTATCTACAAGGAGGGCCCTTATAAAATGAGTGTTATATGCCTGGGTTTAGTGAAATTGCACGTTTCACTGCCTACATTGTAGTATAGTGCTTCCCAAAATCGGATTTTGTGCTAGGAGCACTGTGAAGTGAGGATCTGCAATATTTTGATATAATCAGAACCCCTAAAGTCTTTCCTATGTATTATAGGGGTGGGGGTCCTGTAGGTATAAGGAGGATCCTTATACAGGCCCTGGTATTGGAGAAATTGGCCAGTTAATTCTTCCATTGCAGATCCCCAGCCCATAGGTTAACTTTGCAAGAGGTTATTAATTAATAACTGGAGAAAGGAAAGCCATACAACTAGGATTAAAGGACTCAGAAGAATGTTAATGATAAATGCAACAATGTGGTGCCGCTTGTAGTCGTGTGGTGCGAGGAGCCTTTTCTGCGCCTTGAAACTTTGACTCTCATTTGACTCTGCCCCTCGACCTGGGAGCCCGTGTGCTCGGTCGCTGCTGCCGGGAGAGGAGACCACGCCCTACCTAACGGGAGCGGGACTGCGAGGACCAGAGGTGCTTGCGCTGCAACATCTCGCGCACCTGGTGCCTCTTCCCGCCCCTTTCTACAAAGCCCGGTCGCCGGACGCGAACGCGGGACGCGCGCGGGCGAAGACCGGGCAAAGAGCGGGCCGTTTAAGGCCGTTAGAGGCCGATTAGGGCCGGGCCGGGCCACCCCTCTAACTCCTGGGGTAACATAGACTCTATAACATTTTCCAACTCATTTAGCATGTCTCCCAGAGGAACCAGAAGCAAGACCGCGGCCAAAAAAGGACAACTTACTGGCCCTATAGATAGTTTCATAACAAGGGCTAACTCCTTTATAGATCAGAGCATTTCACTTATTGAACAAAGGGTATCCCAAGACCTACAAGAGGTTAGAAGATCCTCTATGGGACACCTGGCAAATGTAAGAACGCCGGTTTCTCATAAGGATCAAAGACAGAGCGAGGGTGGGAACAAAAGGCAGAGCCTTCCTAATATAGTTGACTTATCGGTCTCGCAACTTTCGCAGCTTTCAGAGTCTCAATTAGCTTCAGATCTAGAAAAAACCCCAGATCTAGTCTTGCATCCTACCCCTGAAGAGGTAAGACAGGCAAGAGGGAGGAGGGAGGGAGCCATAAAGAAGAAAAAACATGGAGTGACAACTAACACATTAATAGGTAAACCAACGACACCTATAACAGAGACTATACAGAACACACTCAGCCCCCCTTTGTTGGAAAATCAGATTAGACACACGGTGGAGACACACCATATACATAATGTTCCATCTCCTACAAACCTAGAAACAATCCATAATGTGCCATCAACAAATGAATTAGATCATAATCCTAATACAGATCTACTAACCAAAATCGGAGCTCTTTTACAGCAAACCTTCACACCCATACAAGCTAGATTAACAAAACTAGAAACATCGTTTGCCGAACTTTTAGTTCTGACGAAAACAAAAAAAAACCCTAACCGTACTCAAGAGACACAAAAAGCACAAAAACTAGTGACGGCAAAGCCGTCTAATCGAATTTCCATGACCAAAGCCAAAAACTCCACCCCTGCACCGACTGTAGCACTTAAGCCTACAAAAACGATAGCGGTGAAGGAAAAAATAGCAGAAAACCCATCTGTAATTACCCCAATTGCGAAAAACAATACTGTTTGTGACTCCACTAGCATAGGCACTAAAACAAAACAATCTCAAATATATAGAGAAAGGGAGAGACAACAACTGGGCGAAACACGCCCAGTCACCCTTCCACCAGAAGCGAGTCCATTTGTTGTCATTCTGACAGGCGTTCCTGAACTGGCAGACCATAAACCCGAACCAAACTGGTCGCTAAAAAATAAGATTCAACATTGGCTCAGTATAAACCGCCCACCCCCCCCCCCACCCCCCCCCTTACTGTTCAACTAGAATCCTGATGGTCAGAAGAGCCCCCTGGGTCGGCCAGGGAAGAAATACAATACAGGGCGATTGTATCTTAATTACTTTTGAAGACCCTAGAATAGTGGAGTACATATGTTCAGCGGAGGATCCTACCTCTAATGGGGGGATTGGCACAAAACACCTCTCCTTTTTCTATCCACCAAGATTCCCGGAAGGTCCCTCTCAAATCGATGGACCTTGGTACACAGTGGGCCCTCGTTATCGGGGAAGAGAAAGGGAAGAGTGGAGAGGGCAAGATCAGAGGAGAAATTATAGAGAACCACCTCGATGGGAGGGCTGGAATGGAATACCATTAACAAATATGTATAGTGGCCTAGAGTCAGTGGACTGACCATCACAGCCAGAAAACCCTGACCCCCCAACTCTAGAAAACCCCGACATCTATCATAATTCCCAAACTAATAACATCTCTAGAAGTGACTCTTCACTTTTGGCCATAGTCTCCTGGAATTCCGCTGGATTGCGGCCAAAAGTTGAAGATGGGAGTATCATGCACCTTGTGGGTAGACATCAATTAGTCTGCCTCCAGGAGACATGGTCGAAAACAGAACTTCACCTACTGGGTTTTAAAACATATTTTTCTCCTGCGCTGGTGGGCCAAAAGGGCAGGCCAAAGGGAGGACTAAGCATCTTTATAGCCAACACCATCCAGCATATAAAAATTAACACAATTGAACTGGATCATAACTTCCAGATTCTCTGCCTCTCCCTACCCAAAAACGAGTCTGTTGTCCTCGTTAACTTTTACAACAACCTTGAGGAACAACAGCTCCAGAGGGTGCTAATAAACTTGTATGAGAAACTAACCAGCATAAGGCAGAAAAGAGGAGCAAAGGGCCCTGTATTATTTATATGGGCAGGGGATTTTAATCTACATTATTGCAATTATTCTGAAAAACAATGTGCAGGGATGGTAACTGAGGAGGGTAACCCCCTCACTCACTTCTGTCACAATAAAATGGGTGTAATAATGAATGATCTCATATCAGACCTAGATCTCCAAATAGCAAATACCCCAATCGGTAGCACCAATCGCCTAGAACCGACCTATGTGGGAAGGGGGTTTAACACACTGGTCGATTATATTCTAATATCGGCTGGTCTGCAGAGTAGAGTTAATCAATTCCAGGTTATACCAAACACCTTGAGTGATCATTCAGCCCTCAATCTGGAATTGAACTTAATCCAGCAACAATCCTTGCCTCTAACAATAGTCAAAGCATTGAATCAGAATAATATAAATCTGGGCCAATTAAATGGGTATACTGAAAAGTGGGGGAAGATAAACCCCGGGGAACTCACTGAAGAGCTGATAAAATCAACATATCCCCAGATTAAGAAATGCCTAGACCTAATGACAGAAGACGAGGAAGTCCTTAGTAATTTCTCTATAATAATGGAAAAAATTAAATCTTTACTCACAGCAAAACCAATAACTCGACCACGTTGTAACAAAGGCTGGTTTAATCACGATTGCACCCAGGCTCATTCAAAGCTCAAGATAGCATTAAATAAAGATGATAGAGACCCTCATCTAATAGCCACATTAAGAAAGGAACCTAATTTACCTTGCTTTCTTGATGATAATATGTCTCATTTCTTTTTCTGTAATGACACCTTTGTTATTCTAATAAACTTTTACTTGAACTTAAGAAAGGAATATCTTGCAATACGGAAAAAGAGAAAGGCAGAATTAAAGCAGGCTTTGTGGGACGAACTTCACTTTAGTGCCCAAGCAAATAGCGGTGAGGCTTTCTGGAGAGTAGCGAGAGCGCCATTTTTGATAGATGAAAATACTCCAAAAATTGAAGTTGCTATAGAAGAGTCAGTATGGGTGTCACACTTTTCCAAAATGTTTCAAAAGCAAGAACTAGGCCAAGAAACGGAAAGAGAAAACTCGCTAGCTCCGACTTATCCCATCCAAATAGACTTTGAAACCTCGGAGGTCCTCCTGGCCCTGAAAACAAGTAAAAACGGAAAAGCTCCAGGGCCGGACGGAGTCCCGGTGGACTTTTTTAAGCATAATACAGACCTCTGGACCCCTATTATCACCCGGGTATGCACGGCAGCTGCAAGGAAAGGAATTCTGGAGTCTTGGACGAAATCCGTGATGGTTCCGATCTTTAAAAAGGGCAACCGCCAGGACCCTGCCTGCTACCGTCCAATATCTTTGTTGGACTCGTTGGGAAAGATAGCAGGTAGGATGATCCTGGAGCGACTCCAGAAGTGGGCGGAGGAGAGGGGTATTCTGTCCGAGTTGCAATTTGGCTTCCGGGAAGGTTTCGGAACAATGGAACAGGCCCTAAATCTTTCAATTATTATGGGGAAATACATACATGCAAAGCAAGACAGACTCTATATGGTTTACGTGGATCTGTCTGCCACGTTTGACTGCGTCTCCCATACCAAATTATGGTCTGTGTTGTCACAAATGGGGGTAGACCTCCCACTGTTAAACTTCTTGAGGGAATTATATTCCAAACCCTCTGCTAGAGTCCGTTTTGGCACAAAGGGCGAGCTGTCGATGTCGTTTAGGGTGGAGCGCGGAGTCAGACAAGGATGTGTCCTGGCACCTTTCTTATTCTCCCTCTACACCAACAACTTGGAGGTTGAGCTTTTGAAGGGTGCCCAGGACCTCCCACAGGCCAAACAACACCCGATTCCCGCTCTACTCTATGCGGACAACGCTGTCCTGCTGGCACGGACTCCTCGTGAACTTCAGAAGGTACTCAATAGATATTCTACCTTTATGGGCACCCTTGATCTCCATATAAATGTGACGAAAACTTTTGTAATGACGGCAGGCACAGGGAGGAAACACTCCAAAGATTTAACTCTCAAAAACCAAAAAATAGAGTTTACATCTGACTACTGCTACTTGGGTGTCACCATAGACGACAAACTATCTTGGAAAGTGGCAGTCGAAGCTAGGAAACATTGCTTTAAGAGAGCTATAGCAGCCCTGGTGTCCTTTTCGCAAAAACTGGGAAAACGACCTCCTTTAGAATTACTGGCAATTTATAGAGCAAAATGTCAGTCAACAGATCTATACGGGGCTGGCGTATGGGGTCACACAGATGTCTCTGCCCTACAGGTTGCAGAAAACACTTTTTTGAGGTTCCTTCTGATGGCCCCAAAGCGATCCTCAACATATGCATGCCATGTTGAATTAGGCGTCCCTTATATTGAGGATCTGGCAAGAATACAACCTCTGCTCCTATGGCGCCGCATCTGGACCTCGGAAAAAAATGCCCTCACTAAGACGGTAGTGGCAGATGCTATGTCATTGGATCATGCTCTAAAAATAAAATGGCTAGCCTACATTAAGAACTTTTTCAACGACCTAGGGCTGGAGAAATACTATTCTACCCCTGAAAAGATCTGTGAAATCTCGAAAAAGGAGCTAAGCGATCTGGCCCTGGGACATTTGGACAATCTAAGGCTCCTTTCCGAAGCAGGCAAACCCTCTGTCCAACATGCAATAATGGTCCAATCCACTTTTTCTATGCAGCCCTACCTAAACCTTGAAATAACTATGTTTGATTGTTTCCTTCTGACAAGATTCAGACTAAACCTATTTCATAGATTAGTAGCATTCCCACTAATGAATGCATGGGTTTCAACCCTACCTCCTTGTCCTTGTGACGAAAAGTCAGCACAATCTACCTACATGTAGCCATGTTCTGTAAATTTTACAACGAACATCGCAAACTGTGGTTACTGTCCCTGTTAAAATCATGGGGACTCAGACAGTGCCGTCCTGCCATGCTGCGCCTACAGCTTCTAGGCACAGAAGTCACTTGATATCACGTTCTCAACTTTTTGAAATGCATATTCAGACACAGAAAAAACTTGTAAAGTAATTTTCATCTACTATTGCATTATAAATAAATTGTGAAAGTAATTTTAAATCTGAAACTGTAATGTACTGTAAAATTTTATGCTTACAATTTTTAGTGAAGAAATTACGATGTGCTAACATTTGCTTTTATGGATTTCTAACTTTGAAACTCCGAATAAAGAAATTTATATTATAATGTGGTATTGTTGAATTTATTCTAAAATGTATAGACAAGAAGTTATAAGATTTTCTTGTCTGCAAGCCACAATTCAGCCCTTAGTGCCCTGCCTTGATTTGTCAGAGGTAAATGGATTGGACTGGCTGTTTGAAGAGGTGATAAATGACCCCTAGAGTTAGGTGGCCTGTCTGAGAGTAGAGGTTGCTGGGCATAGGAACGCCAGAGCCAGGGGAGTGGTAGTAAACAATGCTCTTCAAGAGAAGGAGACAAGCTGGAAAAATCACTTTAATTTACACTTCTCCCACAGCCGGATGGGGGGGATTAAGGAGGAATTCCCAGATGTAAGGGGAGTGGACCTAGGTATATGAAGCCATCCTGTAGGCTGGTTGAGTTAGTTCTGCTCCCTCTGCTGGGAAATCAGCCATGATGAATTTTGGAGAAATGATGCTCTCTTTGGAAAAATAATGCCCCACTTTAGAGGATGTGGTCATACCCTGGAGCACTGCCCTGAACCTCATTGGACAGGAGTGTCCTCCTTCTTGACCCAGAGAACTTGGAATAAGTATCTGAAAGGGACAAAGCCTCTTAGATGATGCTGCTCCAAACTTGGGAGAACAGGGGCCCTGCTGAGGAGTTTGATTTGAACCAACCAGGCTCTGGACTGAAGATTGTGCCTGTTGCACAATCTGGAATTACTAGTCCTATGGACTACCTTGCTTCAAAAGGACTAAAGAGTGGACTCCCTGCAAGCTGAAGGTTAACAGAGCTAACCTGGCCCACCAAGAATCCCCAGCCTGGAGAACTACCATTGAATTTGAAAGGTTTTTGTCCAAGTGGATTGTGGTAACTGAAGTCCATTTCAAGGACCATCTTGGAGATTCCAGACCCGTGGAGTAAGTTTTGGACACTTTGAGACACTTTGGAAAACTTCAGGAAGAAGTTCCAGAGGTTTGGAGAAGTTTGGAGCAACTTTGGTAAAAAGCTCTATAAGTAGACCGACTCACTCTGGCCAGCCAAGCCGACAACCATCAACCATGAGTTGGGCTGCCGCCCAGGTTCTTCCGGCTGAAAAGCTCCAGGGGTCCGACTTCCAGAGTTTGATCGGGCATAGGTAGAAACCCAAGCTGGCGAACCCTCACCGAATCCGGCCTAGTGAAAAGCATTGAGGGGCCCTGCAAGAAAAAGCTCTGCAAACATTTCTAATTCTGAACTTAGAAAAGGTGACCGGGCCAACCATGAGAGCCAAGCCACCCACCATCAACTGTGTGCCAGCCTGCATCCCTAGCTCGTACCGCTGGAAAGCTCCGCAGGTTGGCCTTCCATATGTTTTTTTTTCACAACAGCTTTTATTGAAAGTTTAGGCAGAGTATAAGTACAGTTCTCCACAGTCAGGAGGTCACTGTCATCAGTAAACAGATAGCAGAAGGAATATACGGCCTAGACTTTTGGAATCACCCCCCTCCCAGCCCCCAACACCCTGCCAACCACCCCAACAGTAACCCCCCCGCTACCCACCCCTTATCCCACCCTAACCCAGTGCACGTGTTCACATTCCGCCATAGTATACAAGTATTGCACGGTAGGCATCCGATGCCGTTCTAGGCCCCAAGGTCTTCTTCCGGGGGCTGTACATCACCCAAATCAGCTGGTGGTTCCAGAGTCAACCCCCTGTAATCCGCCCACCACTTCCAGATCTTGTAATGCTTCCGGGGGCATCCCCTGGCCTCAAACACAGGCAATTCAAGCCCCATAAGAAAGTCCAGGCCTGCTTTCCAGGCGCTAAGCGGGGGGGCACGGTCACTCTTCCAGGCTCTCGCCAGGTCCCTTTTGGCTACAACTAGACCCAGCAACAGGAGGTGACGCTTGTAAATGTTTCCACCTACATTCTCTAGGACATGAAGGAGACCCAGCCTAGGTGTACGAGGAAGGTCCCACCCCAGTACCTCCGACAGACAACTCCACACCCCATTCCAGAAGCGGGTGAGACCCACACAAGCCCACACCGTGTGCAGCAGCGTACCTCGTTCAGTCCCACAGCGCAAGCATTCCGGGGTAGCAATGAGACCCGCCCTCCACAGCCTCTCCCTCGTATAGTAGGCCCTGTGTAGGTATTTAAACTGTATAAACCGGAGCCGCACAGCAATGGCGGCCCCACGGGGGGACTCAAGGGCCTCCCTCCAGTCGTCCTCATCCAAAGAACCAACATCAGTCTCCCAGGAGGCCTTCAATGACAGGAGAGAAGAGGAGCAGTGGGTGACTAACGTTTGGTATATTTTTGAGACTTTCTTATCTCCCAGGTCCCCCATGAAGAGCTTGGCCTCCACAGGGCTAAATTCGGGAAGCTGGTCCAGCCCTACCAGACTTGGTGTTAGCGCATGGCGGAACTGTAGGTATTTGAAGAATTGGGTCTTGGGCATGCTGAATTTGGTGCTGAGGTCCTGAAAGGACTTGAGGGTAGTCCCTGCGAGGACATGGCCAAGTGAGGAAATCCCGATGGCGTCCCAGCCACTAAATCCCGACAAGGAAGCCAGCGCAGGAAGCTGTCCGTTATTCCACAGTGGAGTCTCCGCTGTTAGCCTGCCCCACCAACCCATGCGGCGCAGTGCCTGCCTCCAGATTACAAAAACTACCTGAGTGACCCGCGGTAATTTCTTCCGCCGCCTGGCCAAGAACAACAGTGTATGGAGCGTGGCATCGCCCATCAAGAAATGTTCCAGTGCATATGCCGGGTCGCTGTGATCGCCGTACCACCACTCATTCAGAACTAGTAGGTGAGAGGCCTGATAGTAGGACAGGAGATCAGAAGTAGCCAGACCTCCACAGTACGTGGATAGGAAGCAGGTCCGCAGCGCCACTCTAGAGACGCCACCAGCCCATAGGAAGCGGCCCAGCACCGAGATCACGAGACGGAACCACTGTGGATCAATTCTATACGGATGGTTCTGTAATTGATATAAGAGCCGCGGGAGGGCGACCATCTTAAAGATTGCGGATCTGCCGTAGATGTTCAGGGGAATGCGAGACCAGGTTTTGATGTCTGATTGGACTTTGTCCCATACCGGCAGCACGTTACGCTCCCATGCAATTACTGCGGACTCGGAAAGAAAGACCCCCAAGTATTTTAGGCCACCAACCGCCATCTGTAGGGCCGAAGCCCAGGGATACGTCTCAACCTCCCCACCCAGCACCCACAGGGTTGACTTGCGCGGGTTGAGGAAGAGTCCCGATACTTCGCCAAAGACCTGCATTATGTCCAGTATTCGAGGGCCGGAGCGGTGGAGGTCCGTCATAAAGAAGAGGACATCGTCCGCATACAGCGCGATTCTATCTGAGAGTTCCTCCCCCCACACAAAGCCACGATACTGTGCATCAGCGCGTACCCATGTGGCCAGGGGTTCCATGGCCAGAGCAAAGAGATAAGGGGATAGTGGGCATCCCAGCCGGGTCCCCCTGGCAATCGGGAACTTCTCCGAAATCGCCCCGGAGATGCGTACCGAGGCAGTGATGTCCGTATACAGCAGCCTAATATATGAGATGAACACCGGGCCCAGGTTGAGACGCGGCAAGAGGGCGAAAAGGTAGGTCCAGCTGACCGAATCGAACGCCCTGTCAATATCTGCCAGCAATAGTGCTGCCCGCTCCCCGGTCGCCCCTACAGCGTCTACCGCCGCCTGTGCACGCCTGATGTTGTGTCGCGTCGCTCGATGCGGCATGAAGCCCGCCTGATCCGGGTGGACCAGATCTGTGATATAAGGGAGAAGACGGTTCGCCAGCGCCTTGGCCAGTAATTTGGCTTTGAAGTTGAGCAGGGATATAGGACGATATGAGTCATGTCTATCTGGGGGTCTACCCGGCTTCTGGAACACCACAATTTCGGCCTGACGCCAGTCCGACGGCAGGCTACCACGCTCCTGCGCCACTTCTAACGCCCGCCTATAGTGCGGCCCAAGCTGCAGGTGAAATTTCTTGTAGAATTCGCTGGGGAACCCACTCGGTCCCGGCGCCTTACCCACGTTGAGTTGGCCCAGCGCATCCCCTAGCTCCTCCGCCGACAGGGGGAGGTCCAAGGCCTTCCTGGCCTCGTCCGAAACTGCGCGGGGGGGGAGGTCAGCAATGAACTTATCCACAGCATCTGACGGAAGGCTGTCTCGGGGAGCATACTGTTCTGCATAGTAGGTGGCAAAGCTCGCTGCAAGGGTCGCGGCGTCCGTGATGGCGACTCCCTCCCCGTCTGTAAGGCCTGGTAGTGTGATTGGTTGTAACGTTTGTTGACACAGCCTGTGGAGCATAGTGCAGGACTTATCACCCCACTGGTATACTCTGCTCCGCGTAGCCAGCCAAGCTTGTCTGGCCTCGTCCATTAAAACCGAGGCATAGGATTGCTGCGCCTGCAGGAGCAGCCGTATCGTCATTGCATCCCCATCCCTCCGACACCGATTCTCCAACACTTCCACGCGCCCCGCAGCCGCGACAATAGCCTCCCGTCGGGTACGCTGGGCAGCAGCGCACCAAGCAATGTCTATGCTCCTCAGGGTGGACTTCATGGCTTCCCAGACCGTCACTCCATCAACCCCCTCAACCAGATTCTCCTGCCAATATTGGGCAATCGCACCACGCATATGTTGTGTGTAGTCCGCCTTCTGGAGATGCCACGAGGACATCCGCCACCGAAACGGCCGGCGCGGCTTGTGCAAGTCTATCCGTACCGCGACAGGGGAGTGGTCCGACAGCCCCGGGGCTGAATCACAGCCCGTTTCACCCTGTCAAGGAAGGCCCTCGGCACAAACACACAATCCAGCCTTGAGAAGGAGCCATGTACCGCGGACACATACGTGTACTCACGCGTCCTGGCATGCAAGTGTCTCCAGGCATCCACCCAGCCCAACCCCTCAATCATTGCTTTCAGCCGTGTGGGGGAGGTCGCCGCCACAGCCCCCTGCGACCTCTGCCGATCCAGGTATACATCCACAACATCATTCCAGTCACCCCTATCACAGCCAAGGAGTCGGATATCGGCCCACAATTCAAACAGTCTCTCTGCCAAGGACCATTGCATAGAGGGAGGGGCATACACACTGCCAAACACCACTGGCTCCGCACCAATCAGGCCTTTCACAAAGACATACCGACCCTGGGGATCAATCCAATGGCGTTCATGGATGTACGACAGCCAACGGTGGATAAGGATAGCCACCCCTCTCGAGCCCCTGGAGAACCCCGCATGGAACACTTGATGAAAACCAAACCTCTGTAAACTCAGCGCGTTCGTACCCAACATATGCGTTTCTTGAAGTAGCATCACATCAGCTGAGCTTCTCTTACCCCAGCGCAAGACTGCCCCACGCTTGATTTTGTCTAACATCCCCCTGACATTCCAACTCAATATCTGCATAGAGTCACTAGTTAGGTCCTGTCCTTGGGTGTCAACCATTGTCTCGATGGGGAAGTTTCTGAGGCCCCCGGGACCCGGCCTCGTCACCCAATACCATATACCTCAATACAGCAGAAAACACGTGCACCCCCTTCAAACCCCCCACTACCTCCCCCGTCACCAACCACCAACCCTGCCCCCTCAACAACCCAACTCCAATACTCCACCCCCCCCCCTATACCTCATGGAACACTGAAGTACCTGTCGCGGCATGGGGAGCTTCGGGCCCAAAACGGCGCGCCCAAAGCCCACCATACCAATGGATCCCAACTACTCCCCCCAAGAACCAGAACCGTCCCCCAGGGCCACCCCCCAACCGTGGGAGGATGTGGCCGCCCATGAGGTTAGTTCCCCGAACCCTTTAGTAGGACTTCCATATGTTTGACTGGGAGTTCGTTGCAAGAAAAGGGGGCGGACCCTCACCGAATCAGGGGTGGCTGAGAGCTTCAACGGACCCCGTGAAGAAAAGCTCCAGAAAAGTTTCTAAGTCAGAAGGTAAAAACTTTGACCGAGACCTACCGCAAGGAGATGCCCCTGCAGGGCTTCATCGTGGTCGGCCTGAAACTTTGACTTTGAGCAGGTCCAGCATGACCAGATGTACCAAAAGGGGATATACGTTTCTATGTGCTATATCGTGCAAAAAATGTTAAAAGTCATATTCCCGTTTCCCTGCATTGGATATTTTTCATTTTAAAGAAAAAAATATTTTTTAATTTTATAAATTGGTGTTGGATTTTTATTGCGTTGTGTCTTAATAATTTACTGAATTGGTGTTTTTAAATGCTTTACATACCTGCTAACAGCCAAGCTAGGAAGGGTTGAGCATGAGAATAATTTTCAAAGACTGGTTTGGAGCTATATATTGAGGTAGTGACCTTATTACCGGGGACAGATATACATTTGCCCCTACTATTAACCCACTTTCCAACATCCAGACCAAGCACTCTTAAACAATACTGTCTACAAGTATGGATGAGATGTGACTCCTACACCCTGTAGTTTTATTTAACATTTCCTATACACAGATTTACACACCTATGATTGACTGCCTCTGTGTAGTGTGAATGATGTAAAGTGTTGACACCCTGCACTGGTATGAGTGGCGCTATATAACTAATTGAATGCTTCTGAGAGAGTAGGTATGGAGACTTGGGCAGCACTATTAAAGGGTGGTAGTAAGTGAATCTGTGATGGAGCTGGGTTGTTGAATACCAAGGCTGGCTATCTGATTTCATCTCCTGCCTCCTTTATCCACCAACATACTCTCCCTCCACATTATCTCACTCTTCCAGGTTCTTTCTCATCTTTGCTTTCTCCTTATTCTCTGTTTTCCATATTTCCCTTCCTCCTTCTGCCAACAACTCTTGATGCCTTTCTCTTGTTCAGTTTTACAGTCTGATGGTTTAAATGATGTAGCGGCCTCTAACAAAGAATACAGTTGGCCTCACCTGCAGACACCAACTTAAATTAAGAATCATTAGCTTGCAGCCCACAAAGGAAATGCCGAAGTGGCTATTCCGGCCCTTTCTGCATTGTATATCCTTCCTGAAGAGCAGATACACCCTTGTCTATCCTTTCTGCAAGACACAAGGATCCTAGCCTTCTCCCTTCCCTATGGAAGGGAGAAGTGTGCGTGGCGATCGGTCTCTCCGAGTGCCAGGGAACCGCCCGCCATTGGAATATGCCGGGCAGTAATACAGTCATCAATGATGGTGGGACTGTCAACGATGAGGTGATGTGGCAGTCCCACCACCATTATAATCAACCCCTGAGTTTAATGTGCATGCAAATCCAACATTACCAACCCCTGGTAAGTTGCGCTACTAGTGCTGAAAAAGTCCAATGGAGGTACCAATGACAAGGTGGACTGGCCTCAAGGGTCTTGTGACCTCAGTGACAGAGTCACTGTCGCTCTAGTGTGTGCTTCTTCGTATGCCTGCTCGCAAGACTGGAGATGAACTGCATGGATTGTGGTGGACAGGCCTTCAAGGTTAACCCACACTTGCCACTGTTAGGGTCCACCTGCTGGTGCTAAGACACCAGGGCTTCTAAGGTCTATTGGGCCTTCTAAGGTGTAGCATCGGAATGAGCTCTGTCAGGAGTGTGGACTGGTGGACTGGTCATGAAGGCTGAAAATGGGGCTTCAGTTACAAATTTGGCAGCTCTGGCCTGAGTGCCACATCCTGTCCCCCACTGAACACCATACTGCCCCACTGGGTTAAACTGGCACTGCCTTCAGCTACAACCCAATTGTGCTGAGACTCAATACAAAGTATGCATTGGGCAAGAGTAAAATGCTGCCTGAAAAAAAGTAACAACACCCTGTAAAAAGCAAACACTGAATGCAAGGATGAGCAAAGCATGTGAAATGTAAGCAGGAACAACAAGGTTACCTTAAATGTTTTAACCGCATCGTTGCGGCGGCTTTTCCCGCTGTGTGCGGCAATTTTTAAAAAGCCGCATTACATGACGAGCTGAGCTCGTCATCCGCAGTGAAGGGGTTAAACTCATTATTCAGAAATCAGTAAGTGATTTTGCCTGAAAAGTTTGGACATGACTACAGGACTAGGAAGGGCCGTTTCAATGTCCATTGCTTATATCATTATAAAATATAAGCAGTTTGGTTTAAAAAAGACCAAATCCCTCAACACAGAGCTGTGGTACACATTTTATAGGCTAAAATAATTAAAACAGTTGATAACACTCATATTAAACGTTTTCCAGTCCACCCCTCAACCAGGTATTGCAGTCCCTTTATGAATGGTGCACGTCCCCACCCTGGGAAAACAATGTTGTTCAAAGAAAGAAGATAAAAAGGAAGTAGAGCTTCACTGGAAAACTCTGTAAAGTAGCGCTAAGGTGCATGGGTGTAAATAACAATCTGGCCTGTCTGCTGACCTCTCTGTATTGCTTTATTTGGTTATTTAATAATTTTTCTCATTTTGATACTTTGTTCTCTCCGTCCCGAGGTTGTACTTTGGAATAGAACCCTGACAGAAAATGAGGACATTTCCAGCTAAAGTGTTCTGCTCATTTTTGGATCCATTTCACGGGGGAACAAATAAAGAAAATGAGAGGCAAGAGAGAGTATGTAACAGCTGTCTTTTGAAATCCGCACATAAAGATAAGCGAGACAGCGACAGAAAGAGATGGAGGAATAAGGAGAGAGAGGGGGAGGAGGGAAGCTACCAGAGGCTGAGCAGGAGAAGCGGACACTGCCCTTGCCTTCTCTGGGAATGACGGAAAAGAGACAAGAGTTTTTTCCCTTCTCTGCCCTTCCCAGACTAGCCAAGCCTTACGGCAGAATAACAAAGGGCAGAGGGCGGATGGCCTCTTTGACTGCAGGCAGGTGAATCACACGTCAAGTACAGGGCCATTAGGTAACGCTTTCGCGCGCTAATGGCCCTGTGCATACCAGAAGGGAGCGGGGAAATTCTGTTGTCCCCTCGTTCCCCCCACCCTTGTCCCCCGTGTGCCCCCCACTCCAAAATCTGGGGGGATATATCCCCCGCGTCCCCCACAGTTCCTACGCCCATGGCTGGCGGCCCACCCTGGTTTCACCAGGTGGCCGAGAGTTTAGTGATGACACCATGTGATATACGGTAGCACCATGGGAAGTGATATACGGTGGCGCTGTGTGATATATGGTGCCACTGTGTGATATACAGTGATATATGGTGACACCAAGTTATATACTCTGTGCTATATGGTGACAATAAGTTGTATACGGTGACACGTGATATACGGTGGCACTGCTTGATATACGGTGATATATGGCGATGCCAAGTTATATACGGTAGTACTGTGATATATGATGACACCATGATATATACAGCGCCACTGTGTGATATACGGTGACACGTGATATATATAGCAAGTTGCTTTACAGCTTTAAAGCGAATAAGGATTTTGCAATTCTTCGAATTTTCCCTCTTTCAGGGTCAATAAACTCTGAAGTGACGGGTGGCTAAAGGAATTCGACCCCGTCCTCACTTTGGCCACCCGGGGATTAGCTACCCATTGGTACCGTGACCCACAGCCCCGACGGACCCATTGAACCCTGATAATTGCTGTATTTTCCTACCCACCAGCAGTCACGGGCCACTGTCCTTGCCTGCACATGCCCCATGGCAGCCTTGCTTGCTGCTGTTGGCCATAAGGGCGAGGGAAGAAGGGAGGGTGTCCATGACCCCATTGAGGACATTCATGTCATCCCGACCTTGCCGCTTACCTTCAGATGCCTGTGAGCCTGTTTTTCATTAACCCAAGAGCGCTTCGTGCGCAGCTGTTGCGCAAGCAGTCAGACGCAGTATGTAATTTTGTCTGTTTCTCTTTTAATTTGACATTAATTATCTGGTGCCCCGGAGTGGTTCCTTCCGTGCCATATCTCCCACCCCCACTGGTTTCTGTGTTTTTCTTTCCATGAAAAGTTTTGCTGCAAACGTTGTCTGTTCGCGCGTCACACGCCGGGCCCTTTGTCTTCAGCTGTCGTCTGCTATCATGTCAACAATAGTGCCTGGAACTGGTCGCACAGGCGGCCTATCTGTCTGTGCTGCACGAACAAAATGTTTCTCTGGTTGATCTGCTGCCTGGCCATCTGCAGATAGTTTATTCCATGTCCTGTAAAAAAAACAAAAAACATTTTTAATAATGTCCCCTCCGATCTTTCTACAAAGGTCCCTGTTTACTTCCCTCTGGACCCCCGTTGGTTTGTTGCGAACATTTCCAGGCTACATTTCAGCTGGAAGCAGGCACTGAGCTGGAATGATGGTTGTGCTGTTGTGTGTCTAATAGCTGGCAATGCGATGCGTACCAGATTAATGCGCGCAGAAACTGGGCTTCAGGGAGGTGGCTTCTGACGTTGCCAACTCGAACCACAACAAATGCCCGTACAAAACATACATCAACACAAGTCCGACAAACGGAAAGCTGTTGACAAAGGGAAGAATGGTTGCCATATTTTTTTAATAAGAATATTTAGTTTTTTATGTAGCACTCACTACAGCATTTCCACCGTATGTGAGCACTTTGAGTAACGCACAATTATTACCGAATTTAATAAAATGTAAATACATTTGGATTTGTTAAGCGCAAACTACTCACCCTTATGGGTCTCAAGGTTCTGGGGGCCATTGCGGAAATTAAGTGAGTTATTGCCCAGAGTCACATGGTGCTGAGCCCTGTCGCCGGAGCTGGGGATCGAACTGTGAACCCTGCCCTGGCCGCTGCACCACGCTCCATGTCCCCACCAATGAAGGATGGTCGAATCAGTTAGCTTTCCTGGGACTCCCAACTCCTGACCCGCCTATCGCTGCATGTTTCAGCTGAGAGTGTTCAAGTCACTGGGCAATAGTAATGAAGACTTTTGAGTGTAGTCTGGTGGCTAAACTGCCGGCTTTGGAAGTGGGTTCCAATCCAAGTCTTGGCACTTGACTGGAAACTTTATAAATTGGTGAAAATCCCTTAGGGGCTAAGGATGAGTTTGGCGGTCTACCGGAAAGCCAAACTCACAGTGGCATGGCAGGAGCTGCCACACTGGCGGTCCAACCGCCACATTTTGAGTGCGGCAGTCCCACCACCACAGGACCACTGCAAATGCTGGGGATACGTGATCCCTCAGTGGTGGAGCGGGGGTCTGTCCGAGCAATAAGCTGCGGCACCCCCAAGCATATTTTGAATTTCCTCACAGCCACAGTTTTCATGGCGGTGAGCCTGCCATGAAAACTGTTGGTGAGTAAACTAAAGGGGCCCTACAGGGTCCCTGTCGCCTCAGGGCCATGGGATGTGTGCAGGGGGCACATGTTGTGCCCCCCCCTGTGTGCATGCACCCCAGTTCTTGCATGGCATGCACTGCACCAGTCCATGCTTCGCAGGAACGTGCTCTGGTGCTCCCACGGCGCTGCCTTGCTACGGCTCACATAGGAGCCTTAGCACGGCACTGCTGTGGGAACGCCAAAGCACCGCCTGCCAGACCAGGAGGAAACTCCTAATCTGGCGGGCAGTGAGCGGACGACTTTTTGGCGGTGTTGGGGGCGGGGCGGGGCGGTGGCGTGATGGCCCACTCCCACACTGCCAAAGTCATAATCTTGCCCTTAATCTCTCTCCAGGTTTTTTTTTAAAGTACATATGTGAAATGCTGTCTTGACAATGTGAAATTAAAATAATTGCACAATTTCTCACTTGCTATACATAATTTTATATCAGCTCTCCACCTCCCCCCCGCCCCCCGTAATGTACAGTGCAGTGCTGCTCTGGAGCCAGGTGTGCTCCATATAAATAACACATACATTAACAGCATAATAGCATGATGTGCTTTGCATGGGGCAGTGGGTGCGCGTGAAAGTTTCAGAAGCAAAGGTCATGTTTTTACAATACTGCATTCAGAATTCTCTTAGTGGAGGGGCCTAACTATCAATGGAACAGCCAGTGACATGGCAGCGGAACTCAGGTGCAGGTGGGTCCTTCCTGCACCGTATGCTGATGCTTTTGAAGCTGCTGGACAAGACGCCTTTGACTTGCCTGTGTAATCAAATAGGCAATCAGGACGCAAAGTATATAAACAACAGAAATGCCCACAATCGGGGATACCCTAATGTTTCATATGTGGAACTAATGAAAAATTAATAAATATATATGCCACACCCTCACCCACCAAGCAGATGGCTTCCTTCATCATTCAATCAGTGACACTTATAAAGCGCGCTACATACCCGTAGGGTCTCAAGGCGCTGGGGGGGGGGGGTGCCGCTACTGCTCGAACAGCCAGGTCTTCAGCTTCTTCCTGAAGGAGAGGTGGTCTTGGGTCAGGCGCAGGTCGGACGGGAGGGAGTTCCAGGTCTTGGCGGCCAGGTAGGAGAAGGACCTTCCTCCTGCTTCCTCCTGTAGTCGCTCTTCGGATGCGGGGGACGGCGGCGAGGGCGTGGTTGGCTGATCGGAGGTGGCGTTTGGGAGCGTAGAAGTTGACTCGGCTGTTGAGGTAGCTCGGGCCTTGGTCGTGTAGGGCTTTGTGTGCGTGGGTGAGGAGGCGGAAGGTGATTCTCTTGTTGACGGGGAGCCAGTGAAGGTCTCTCAGATGTCCGGAGATGTGGCTGGATCGTGGGATGTCGAGGATGAGTCTGGCTGAGGCGTTTTGGATCCGCTGGAGTCTCTTCTGGAGCTTGGCGGTGGTCTCGGCGTAGAGGGCGTTGCCGTAGTCCAGTCGGCTGGTGACGAGGGCCTGGGTGACGGTCTTCCTGGTCTCTGTGGGGATCCACCAGAAGATCTTCCGTAGCATGCGTAGGATGTTGAAGCACGCCGAGGAGACGCTGTTGACTTGCCTGGTCATGGAGAGGGAGGAGTCCAGGATGAAGCCCAGGTTTCGTGCATGGTCTGTCGGTTTGGGTGCGGTGCCCAGGGCGGGAGGCCACCAGGAGTCGTCCCAGGCGGAGGGTGAGGAGCCCAGGATGAGGACCTCCGTCTTGTCCGAGTTCAGTTTCAGGCGGCTGGTCGTCATCCACTCGGCTACCTCTTTCATCCCTTCGTGCAGGTTGGCTCTGGCGGCGGCGGGGTCGTTGGTCAGGGAGAGGATCAGCATGGTGTCGTCGGCGTAGGAGATTATGCTGAGGTGGTGTTTGCGTACGATGGCCGCGAGGGGGCTCATGTAGACGTTGAAGAGGGTGGGGCTCAGGGATGATCCTTGGGGGACGCCGCAGATGACTTCGGAGGCCTCTGACTTGTACGGTGGTAGGCGGACTCGCTGTGTTCTTCCGTCGAGGAAGGAGATGATCCATTCCAGCGCCTTGTCCTGGATTCCGATGTTGCTGAGGCGCCGTACTAGGGTGCGGTGGCAGACCGTGTCGAATGCCGCGGAGAGGTCTAGGAGGATGAGGGCCGCTGTTTCTCCATTGTCCATCAGGGCTCGGATGTCATCGGTGGCGGCGATGAGGGCGGTCTCGGTGCTGTGTTTGGCTCGGAAGCCGGACTGTGAGGGGTCGAGGGATCCGTTCGTCTCGAGGAAGGCGGCCATCTGCTTGTTGACGGTCTTCTCGATGACTTTGGCTGGAAACGGGAGAAGCGAGATGGGGCGGTAATTCTTGAGGTCGGTGGGGTCCGCTGTTGGTTTCTTGAGTAGAGCGCTGAGTTCGGCGTGTTTCCAGCTTTCAGGGAAGATGGCGGTGTCGAAGGAGGTGTTGATGATGTCTCGCAGGTGGGGTGCGATGACAGCGTCGGCCTTGTTGAAGACGTGGTGAGGGCAGGGGTCGGTCGGTGATCCGGAGTGGATGGAGTTCATCGTGCGGATGGTGTCTTCGGTGCTGATCGGGGTCCAGGCGTGGAGGGTGGTGGTGGGGGGGGGTGGCTGGTCGGTCGTGGTGTGCGTTGGTTGGTTGTTGAAACTGCTGTGTATGTCCGTGATCTTGTTGTGGAAGTATGAGGCGAGGGAGTTGCAGAGGTCTTGCGATGGGGTGATGTCGTTGTTTCCTGCGCTGGGGTTGGAAAGCTCTTTCACGATGTTGAAGAGTTCCTTGCAGTTGTGTGCGTTGTTGTCCAACCGGTCCTTGAATGCTGTTTTCTTGGCGGCGCGGATCAGCTGGTGGTGTTTCCGGGTGGCAAGTTTGTAGGAGGTCCTGTTGTCCGGTGTCGGTTCCCTTTTCCAGACTTTCTCGAGGGCTCGGCAGTTCTTCTTGGAGCTCTTGAGTTCGTCGGTGAACCATGGGGCCTTCTTGCTGCCGGGTCTGCTAGGCGGGGTCCTCAGCGGGGCGAGTTCGTCCGCGCAGTTGCTGATCCACTTCGTGAGGTTGTCGGCGGCCTGGCTGGGGTTCGCTGAGCTGGCAGGAGGGTGTTGGCTCAGGGAGGTGGCGAGCTGGTCTGCTGTGATCTTGTTCCAGCTTCTGCGGGCGGTCTGTTGCTGGTGTTGGTGGGTCGTCGTTCTCTTGAAGGTGAAGTGGACGCAGCTGTGGTCCGTCCATTGAAGCTCTGTGGCGTGGCTGAAGTCGATGTCTGTGCTGGATGAGAAGACGGCGTCGAGTGTGTGTCCGGCGAGGTGGGTGGGGGTGGACACCAGTTGCTTGAGTCCCAGGTTGGCGAGGTTGTCGAGCAGGGTGCTGGTGTTGTGGTCGTTGTTGTTCTCCAGATGGAAGTTGAGGTCTCCCAGGAGGATGTAGTCAGCGGAGGGGAGGGCATGCGGGCTGATGAAGTCGGCGATGTCCTCGCTGAATTGCGTGCGTGGTCCAGGGGGTCGGTAGATCAGGGTGCCTCTGAGGGTGGTGTTCGGGTTGGTGTGGATCTGGAAATGCAGGTGTTCGGCGCTGGTCAGGGTGTTGTCGGTGCTGGTCGTGAGACGGATGGTGTTCCTGTGGATGATGGCGATGCCTCCTCCCATCTGGTTGGTGTTTCGGTCCCTCCGGACGATCTTGTAGCCCTCTGGGATAGCGATGGCGATGTCGGGAGCTGAAGAGGCGTTCATCCAGGTCTCCGTGAGGAAGGCAACGTCAGGGGCTGTGGCGTCTAGGAGGTTCCAGAGTTCGATGGCGTGTCTGTGGACGGAGCGGGTGTTGAGCAGGATGCACTTGAGGTGGGTGCTGCTGGAGTTCGACTTGGCGGGTGCTGGTGCGGGGCTGGTCCGGATGCAGGAGAACTTGCAGGCGTGGCAGCTGAAAGGTCCGTGGGTGCGTCTTGGAGTGGCTTGGTGGCATTCTGGGAGTCGGCCGGTGTTGAGAGCGATGAGGGTGGCGGCTGAGTACGTCAGGCGGGTAGGTCGAGATCTTCGAGGTCCAGGGGTCCTGGCGCTGGGCGCGGTCCGGTCGCGGACGGGCGCAGACGGGCTTACCTTTGGCGTGCCTTCGGCGCACAATCGGCGCGCCCGCTGCGCGTGACCGCTGCGCGTTCGCACGGTCGCCATTTAAGGCGAAGTGCGCGGGTGGGCGGAGCAGCTGGGAGGCGGGAGCGGGGAGGGTTACAGAAGACAAAAAAGGGGCGGGGACAAGCGGCGGTGGCGGGAAGGGAGGGCGGGGGGCGGCGCGGTAGGCGGACAACAAGGAAGGAGAGCAAACACGGGAAAAATGCAAAAACAATCAAACAGGCACAAATTAACGCAAAAACAGGGGAAAAAGAGAGTTAAACCAAGTTAAACAAAGCAAGCACAAAAAACCGTCAAAACAAGGGCAAAAACACTCGCAGCGGCGGCAGCCGGCAAACGAGGCAGCAGCGAGGCAGAGGGCAGGCAAGAGGCACACGCAGCAGCTGGTGGCCGTGCGGCGCGGGGGTGTCCCACAAGTGGGTCACACTCACCTGCGTCGCACGGTCGCCATTTAAGGCCAAGTGCGCGGGTGGGCGGAGCAGCTGGGAGGCGGGAGCGGGGAGGGTTACAGAAGACAAAAAAGGGGCGGGGACAAGCGGCGGTGGCGGGAAGGGAGGGCGGGGGGCGGCGCGGTAGGCGGACAACAAGGAAGGAGAGCAAACACGGGAAAAATGCAAAAACAATCAAACAGGCACATTGGGTTTGTCTCATCCGTCTGAAATTCTTATGGGAACGTATGAGTTCTCTGTATTCGGAAGGCGCTTCTTTTGGAAGGTGAAAGTACCACATGTTATTAGTGGTAGTGATCCAATAAGTGAAGTTAAAATCCCTGCAGATAGTCCTAAAAAACATTTTAATGGTGGAGTCTAAAGGAATATTAAGAACAGAACATATATGAGAAGGTTAGGGGAAAACACTGGTCCCCCATCCTCTTGATCAACATGTTTCGGCTATGTTATTCGTCAGTGGTTGTTTTCAGGACTTAGATCTCAATTCATCTGCAAGGTTTCTTATATAGTGTTCAGATCAAATGCTAACACATACTCAATACTAGCAAACCCATTCATTCGTACACTATATGCAAAATACTCGCCTGACTGGTCGATTCTTCCATGCGAACCCAGATTGAAATATGAGACGTACATATATAAAAAGGCAGATGTTTGATAGCGTTACGCTGGAAGTTGAATCACTCCATGCACGTTTCTTGTGCCGAACACAACTGTGCTCTTGTTAAAGGCAAACACACATAAATTACTGCAATTCTACTCTGCAATTTCATGCAGTGAGGCTATATTGTTTATGTCGAAGTCACCCCCACTCAGTGTGTCCGGTGACGTAATCACACACTTGTCCTTTACTTAATCTTATCCTAGTCTAATGGGTATTATGTCTCAATGGAGGGAGGCACATATGAAAGACTTGAAGTAACAGACTAGGGAGGAAGTCATTAAAAAACAACCCAGCTCCAGGAGAACAGGCAGCTGCTGGTCTATAGTCGTAGATTAACTTTCGTCATCAAAGGAGTGTCTCATTGATTCACCTACAGATTGCACCTCCCCCAAATGTTGCATTTGTGGTGTGGCATCGGTCTCTATGAAGCGGCATGTGTTCGTGCTTCGTATAAGCCATGCCCCGCGTCACGGATGCTAGTGGCAAGCAGCATCATGGTTGCAACTTCATGCATACCAGTTTGTGAGAATCAGGATGGTGTTACGGTATTAGAAGTTGAGAGAACCCCTCTAATAAATATCTAGTTACTTATTAAAAAAAAAGGGTATGCTACTAGTTCTTCTAATAAGTCCTAGTGCTCCTATCAGACAGAGGGCAGAGAACAAACCGCTCGGGGAAATTCAACAATGTTACAAGTAGAATAATATAATGTGTGTATGTGAAAGAGTGCCAAGTTAGATGATGTTAGATTATGTCGTCATGTGGCTACATAAAAATGTTGTGGTTCTACAGGAAGCTGATGTCTCTGGATCCCCACCAGTAGCCAGGGCATCTCATCATTCATTCCTTTGTTATGAGTTTTTAAGCAGTATATCCATCTTTGTTCTTTCATGAGCAACAGTTGCTGAGTTGTGCTATTGGCTGAGCCATGCCATATCTTCTTTACACCGACCCATCTATGTTGTTCTCATTGTGTTTGTTTTTAGAGTGTGGACAGTATTCTGGTGGAGTTGTTGGCATCTGATACTACTGCAGTGCTTCCCAATTCGTATACATGTTTTTCTGGAAGTGATGTCTATCTAGAAGTCACCAGGACACGTGACCACGTAGATTACGTTGTCAGTATTGCAATAAGTGTGTGTTATGATTTTTCGTGGTTTGGTAAATTCCAAGTCTGTTATCTTAGCAGCTGTTCTGTAGGGGCACGCAGTACATCTCCCTCTTGGGTAGAGACATTCATGCTTAATTTGAGCCAGTGGGGGGCACCAGCACTTATTTTTCAGCATCATTTATTTACTGAGTGCAAGAAAGGGAAATTACACTCATCGGAAAGACGGAGGAAGAGAAAGTTGGCAAAACTTTCACAAAAGGAGACCGCCGGAACCTGCAGGAGTGAGATAAAGGGGGAGGGAGTGTCTGGCAGTGGATTAAAGTGACATGAGTGGTTTCAAAACTACCAGCCTTGGTATTCATCTAATTGCACCGGCTGCGGGCTTCTGATCAGAGTTTCAGGCACTGGCATGCTTTCTTTCACAAATGAACCACTGAGAGACATATAACTGTGGGAAACCCCATAGCGTGGTGGTTCCTAAAATGATGTCCCCATTTGAAGTAAAAGAGAGGGGCCTTCCAGTTATTGCCATTGGTACTTAGTATCTTCCAGTGCTTAGCAACCTAGTTGGAAGCAGGTGAGAAAGTAGGTGCACACCAGGTTATCAGAAAAAGGCATGGTAGGCAGAAAGGTACTCTGTATGAACCCCCTTCCCTCCTTTAGAAAAAACGTTTTCTTCAGGCAACAACCGTGACTTCCTTGAACAAAATTAAGGATTGGACCTCTGTATTTTTTTAAAGCCCAGTGAGCAATTAAGGTGCAATCAGCTCATTGGTTGATGTGATTGGGCAATCACAGAGAGGATATATATTTAAAATGCAATAGGGTGTGTGCCAGAGAGTGTGTTCTGTTTATGGTAGTGTGGGGTGATGTTGGCGCCGGACAACGGCTTCAGGTCATTCTCAAAGAAGTTGAGGGGGCTCACTTTCCTTGCTTGTATTAGGGCCAATGACAGCCGTGCTGTGGCATAGATAGAGGGGGAAGTGTTTTACTCTTCCCAAAGAGTTTACATGGGATGGCGGATGTCTCACTTTAAATCTAATTCTTCATTCCTGTAAATTCACTGCCACCCTTTTGTTTGTGATAGGGTAAATCGATCGATCAATCAATCAAATAGTATTTGAATAGCGTGGCTTATCTACCGATGGGGAATCCAGGCTCTGGGCCACTATGGCCATTAGTATTAATCTGTACCTACGTCCTGCATGGAAATGGCTGGCTAACACTTGTGTTGGATGTAGCTACACTATATTCTCTGTTTGCTTCCCCGTACCATTGGTTGCTTTCGACCACAAACGCTTATACGACTTGACCCTTCTTTCCATCTGCATGATGCTTGGTAGAACTATTTGACTGTGAACTTACCCAAAATATATGGAATCCAGCTTGATAAAAATTCCTAACAGATGCTTAGCGTTTTTGACTGATGTATGACCCTCACTGGGATCACGAAGAGCCATTGGTTAGATAAAGCAGTAGCTACAGTGGTTGGCTTATTGCAACAAATGAGAGGTTAGGCAGTATGGTGGCAAGTCACCTGCGAGCACCTATGGGTGTCTATGGATTGAGAGATGAAAGCATCACTTTCCGTTTGAGCCTCATGTTTCATATGAAAGGGGGCTTCTAAGAAAGGTCCACAAAACCTTATAGCAAATATGACAGATATTGAGATTTGACAAAAAAGTCAGATATCGGCGCCTTCTCTCCGGAAGTGGGTATTACAAATGCCTTGAACAGTTTTCACACAGCTAGTGGCTGCTCTGCAGGGGTCTCAATCCTCTCTGTAATGAACTGATACCCATTCTAAAAGTCAACTTTATTGCATGCAGCCAGATTTCTTAAGAAGTGAAGGACAGTCAGATGTAGCCAATGCCCTCTGATGCTACTGAGCCACAAGCTCAGTCTAGGGGGTAATAATGAAGAGATTAGTACTGTGTTTGCCTTGTCTTTGGTTTAAGATCTTGTCAATGGGAGGGAAACTATCAATAGGAGGAACTGCTCGAAGCCTCCGTGTGCCAGCACGAGTGGGCTGTCCACGCGGCCATCTTTGTATGGTCTGCTTGTATTCAACAGTAAACATTGCCAGGTGTCTTGTATCCAGTTGATGTTGACCACGTTCAGCAGGGTCACAGACACAGGACACCTAGCAAACACGCCATTTCTGTTCAGAGTAACCTTCATCACTTAGAGTTCTGGTCTTCACCTCATTGATAGGTTATCCAGTATGGACTGGTATGAGGAAGACTAGCAAGGAGGAAATTAAGGCTTTTTAGAATACACAATGGGGGAAGGTTTCCAAATGGCTTGGACCAGGGCTCTCAGTGGGCCTGGTCCTGCCGGTGCTCAGCACTAGCAGTTCTAAAAAGCAGGTGCTGAGACGGGTCTCTATCAGGCTCTCCATTTTTGCCCTCACAGTGAAAAAAATCTTAACCCTGCGGCTGTACCGCGCTTCACGGCCTCTGATGTAATTTCAAAGACACTCGTTATGGTTCTTTCATGGTCTCATCATTTCAGAATTGAAGTATTTTCTATATTCTGAACAACAAAGTCATAGTTGTTTGTTTTTTTCTTCTACAACTAACAACCATTGGCTAAGCCAATAGTCCTGGCTTGTTGTAGGTGTAATGTAATGTTACTTGTTGTATTATATATTTGGATGTAATGACAAGCAGCACATTACTAGTCAGACAGCACACTATGCTAAGCACAGATTTTTAGCTTATGTGTTTCAAGTCATGCCATTAATTACATCGGCCACGCCCTTTTGAGATTCCCTCCCCCCCCCGCCCCAGTTTTTTCATCCCACTTATTGCCCCAGCCAGGGCTTTAAGAGTTGTTTCACTTTCAATTCTATTTCCTCAGTGCTTACCCACCTGCCTAGGGGCTATGAAAATGTCAATTTGTTACCATCACTCCATGAAATGAGAAGCAAAAAACAAAAAGTGCTTGCTTGCTTAAAAAATAAAAAATATATCAAATGTTAAACTCCAAACCGTCACATAGCTGCTGTACATGATAGCGAAAACTGGTTCTACCAATCCTCTCCGACCAACAGGAGCATCCTTTAAGGGTAGTAGTTGCTGGGCGATAATGTCATTCTTACTATTAATATTAGTGTTCATTAGCAGTGAGCAAATTCTAGTAAGCTCCGCTTCAAATAGCATATCACATTAACACCGACAATAAGCAAATGATTTTTATAGCAATTGCCATAAAAATGAACAACTTAGATTTCCCTGTACTAATCCATCACTAATCCACTTTGGGTTCTGGGGTTACGTGCGACTTGCCAACAAATGCACCAAAGCCCCCTCAGGGGTAGTAAGCTCTGTATAAACACAATTACAATTATTGTTTATTGAACTTCTGCAGCTTTAAATTTTCAACTGCGTGAATATCCACAATAACTGGTACAAAACCTTTAAATTATAACGATTAGAGGTGGATGCATGGCTCAGAGATGTGAAAGGATGGACACTAGCAGAAGAAACGCATATGCAACGCACTAGGAGGGATGAGAAACTGCATGAGGATTTGCTAGCGTGGTGAACCATGTGCATGACCGGGCTGGCGGCGGAGAGGTCCTCGTCACCTAGTGATTCTGATGGGACAAGCTGGGAGTTGTTCTCTGAGTGTAACTCGGAGGGAGAAAGGGGAGGGGCCCAAGGTGGGGTTCCTGAACTTGTGCAGGATGCTGTGCCTGACCTGATATCCTCACGTGTTCACGAGTAAGCTGATTTTGCACCGCTTAACTGCATTGTCTTCTATACTTTCAGAAGTCGTCATACTCCGCAAACGTGCCACAATGAGTCCATCGATCTGTGAACAAATGTGTTTTTAAAGATGCCATGGGGGGCGGAGGGGGAATATAAGTTGTATTACCTATATGAAAATTGAAAAATAAAGTTTAAAAAAAAAAAAAAGTATAACGATTAGGCTACTTAACCCCTTCTATGCACATGAAATTTCCACGCTGTGCGGGAGTTTTCATTAGTGGGCGGGGATTCGGACGGGCGAGGGCCATCCGGCATACACGCCTACTGTGACGCGTGACGGCTCCTTGCCGTCACAAGCATGGAAGAGGTTAAAATGTCATCAAGGACGTAGCACAGACCTACATTTTCATTTATCAGGCAAATGCATTCTGGGAGTTGTATTCCCGGTTCACTTTAATTGAACTAAGATACCTGAAAACAGAGATTGTAATAGACAGAGACGTTTTAATGCATGGACAAAGGGGGCGCTGGCCCAGGGCCCCAGCCTTTCAAGGGGGCCCCCTGTTCGAGCTACCTCTGTTCCGCAGAGTCTTGCCCTAATGACCTTGAATATGTCTTAATCAGATTGTTTTAAATACTGTTTTCCTTTAATCGATTTTTAATGTACATGATGTATGAGAGTCCAGTACAGACATTTTGCACATAAATGTTGTGTTTATGTTTCATGCAACATCCATAAAAAGTTTCTTTTATATCAAAACAGGACCTCACATATGAGAAATGGGAGGGTGTCACAGAGATTATATGTAGTAGCATTATTGAGCTGCTGCTATGCTACAATATTTCTATTTCAGGATTTGGTGAAGCGCAACAGCTACCCCGGCAAAGGGGTGTCCCGGCGCTAAGAACAGGCACACAGACTGAGGATGGAGGGGGCGGGGGAGAGGGGGAAACTAGGAGGCGGGGAAGAGGTGAGTCTTAATTGCTTTGCGGAAGGCAGGGAGGGAGTCAATGGAGCGAATGCTAAGGGGGAGATCGTTCCACAGTTTGGGGCCAAGGACGCTAAAGGAGCGGCCTCCAGTTCGGCAGAGTCGAATCCTAGGGATTGACAGGAGGAGTTGATTGGCAGAGCGCAAAGCACGACCAGGAACGTAAGGTTGGACAAGGCTACGAAGCAGAGGGGGATTACCTTGTTTTACGATCTTAAAGATCATGACTAAGGCCTTGAATTTGATTCGGTGATCCACGGGCAGCCAGTGGAGCTTACGGATGGTGGCTCTGGCTGAACACCTGCGTGGTAGGCCAACCAGCGTTCTGGCTGCCGCATTTTGTATGCGTTGGAACCTAGCTGTTTCCGCTTTATTAGCTCCCAAAAGGAGGACGTTAGCGTAGTCCAGGCGCGATAGAATGGTGGCCTGGATGATGAGCTGGCGGGCCTTAGAATCGAAGAGCCCAAGTATGGGCCTGAGGTTCCTTAAGAGGCCTATGCAGGTGGCTGCCACCTTTTTTGAAAATTATCGAAAATTATCCCCGCATATTAGATGAAAACACATTTAGAATTTGGAGGAGGTGCCTGTGCACTGTCCGTGACCTAGCCAAAGAGGGCATGAAAGAGCTGAAATTGTATCATAAATTCAAGGCTGTTGCGAACAGGGGCACCCAAAATCCTTAAGTTGTCCCTGGTAATTGCAAAGCCAAGGACTGGAGCATTGTGTTCTGGTTGACATGGAGTCACCTGGTAAGCTTACCTGCAGGGCCACCCAAGGTGCGGTGCTGGGAAAGCTACTCCCAGTAAGCCACGGGGGGGAAAAGAGCCACAAGGAGCACCAATCGAGCCCGGTTTTTAATCACTCACCCAGACTCGCTAGTCTGAAAGCATTTGTAGAATTTCGTAGCTATCAGGCCTCATTTTTCAGCACACATATTTTTACGTGGATCCCCCCAATCTTCAACCTGCAGCACTTCCCCACTAGTCCTGCAGGTCCGGACAAGACCTGGTTGTCACCGCAGCAAGGACTAACCGACGAATGAGAAAATCTTTGAATACTTAATCGTGTAGAGAACTGAAATGACAACGACTGTGAAGGCGAAGGCATGACCTCAATTAGCTATGTGCATCTTTTAAAAATAGATTTTGCCAACATTTGCTCTTCAAAATGCCGCTAGCTTTGAAATCGTGTGGTCGAGTCATCCTTTGGTGTGCGATCGCGTCTTGCCTTCCACCTAGCTCCCTGGCATGGTTACTCTGCTGCAGTGGCCCTGCACAAGCCATCACAGTATTATTGTAAGGTGGAGGGCACCCTGCAGAGGTTGTGGTAGTGCTTAATTTGTGCCAATGGGTGAAGGTAGAGAAGGGGTCTCCAACCTTTTCTGCACTAAGAGCAACTTATGTTCAATTAAACACATTGAGAGCTACTAATATTATTCGTGTTGTATAATTTCTGTTTTTTTAAATGTATAATAATTCAACCAAGCAAAAGCTTTCTGATTTAATGGCACCGGCACTCTTTTTGGGGGACTTGGCGACTTTGTTTCATCATTAGACTTTGACCAAACAGAGAGAGAGGCAGAAAAGAGAGACAAAAAAATAAGGCACAAGATGGGGAATCGATGAAAACCTACATGAACAGTCTCGTCTCCTTCCACCTCGACACCTCGGTAGGACTTCTATTCCCACACATCCCGCGCATGCTCCGAGCTAGACCAGGAGGACGAGCGTTCTCTTACATCGCTCCTAAAGCGTGCAACAGCCCCCCATTCTGCATCGGAGCCTCCTCCCCTCTTCTTGGATTCTGCAAGAAGCTGAAGACCCAGCTTTTCAATCAATGAACCTACACTGGTCAGGGTTCGGCACACACACCGGCTCAGTGTCAGGATAGCCTCGCAGGTGATGGGGTCTCTTTGCAAACACACATAACATAACGTAACTCAACAAGGGAGAAAGCGGATATGAAAAGACTCTATATGCATGAGATAAATAGGCTGGGAGTGTATGGTGGGGGAAAGAGGCATGAAGGGGAATCGAACCTAGGCAGCCTCGGTATTCGGAAAGCCTAGCTTTTGGCAGTGACTGCTGTGGGCGCCGAAGAAAAATAAAGGGCCTCTTCAATTATTTATTTATTTACAAATTAAGAACTGAGTGGCTTCAAAGCTAGTGAAGCAGGCAGCCATTACACTAAGCACTCATGTGTTTAGCTAACGTCATGCTAAGCACCTCTTGAAATGTTTGGTTGGTAGAAATGTTAATGACTCTTTTATATTTTATTGACCTCACGTGCCTGACCTCGGGTGTCCGCATTTCACTGTTGTTTGTCCAGAGGAACATCTTTGGCTGTAGGGTCTGCATCCATAATGAGATCACAGGCCTCTTTAGGACTCTGCTCCTTCCACCTGTACTTTTCTTTCTCTCTCCTGGTGGTTACAAGTACACTGCTTGTGCCTTGCACATTTGAAATCTTGAGATCATTTTCAGCTCTTCGCCATTTCTCTCCTGGTCGCCTATTCCAGAATTGCGGTGCAACTAACATGAGGGGTGTGGTTTGAGCAAGACTTGGTTTCCTATTTATCTGACCTTGTTGAACCTCATCAGAGGTTGTATGATGCTGTATATTCTCCATAGCCTGAGTTACTTTGGTTGCCTCAGTAGAGTACATTTGGGTGGACCGAACATAGGGTCATAGGATGTGAGTAATACTGCTGCCCCAGTTATTTGGGTGGATATGGCAGAGGGACCGAGTGCTCAATAACATGCTTCCCTCACATTGTTCTTCTGACTGAACCTATGCTGAAATAGGGTTATAATTAACCCAAATTTCTCTTACAGTTCTCTCCTAGGTGAACCTGTGTAGGAATAGATTTTTAACTAATCTAAGTTTCCCTCGCAGTTCTCTTCTGGGTGGACCTCAAAGTTCTGGGCAGACCTCCGTAGGGGTAGGATTTTAAGTCCTCTACATTTGCGCACAGTTCTCTTCTGGGTGGACCCCACAGTTCTCTTCTGGGTAGACCTCTGTAGGAGTAGGGTTCTATGTCATCTACATTCGATCTCCAATCTCTTCTGCGTGGACCTGTGTAGGAATAGGGTTCTAATCATATACGTTTCTTTGCAGTTCTCTTCTGGGTGACAGGTTATATGTTTTGGGTTACACATAATTATTTACTACCTACATACTCCTCATTTGCATGTACCTGAGAAGGTGATCTGTGGTATGAATGATCCAAGCTGTCCCACATATTTCTCATCTTGCTCTATTTTTAACAAACTTTGTGGCACAACTAGGCTATTGAAGTATGAGTAATTCTTCTGCTTCCCTCCCTCCTCTCCTTGCCCCCGACTTCAATTCTGGATAATCCCAGCTGCCCTTCTGATTTTCTCTTCTGTGGTGGACCTGACAACTTTGGCCTTGCCCTCCCAGCTCAGCTCTTCAGTCTTGCATGAATCCTCCACTCCACCCGGGAGCCATGATGTTGTGCCTGCTGTCCTCTGCAGACAGTCACTCATCTACACTGAATTCATAGTTGTTCGAACAACTCCCCAAAATATGGACAGCCCCACTCCCATCTAATACAGCTTTCTGTGACCCAACAACCATGCCTGCTGCAGCATCAACCGAGCTGCAGTTATCCAAGTACATCTCCAGCTCTTTACACACAGGACATCCTCCAACGATGCGCCTTCCAAGAGATTGGAAGGCAGACCTCATGTGTGGTTGGAAGACACAACACTACTGCTTGCAGCAGCACACCCATACCCTCACGAGTGACCACCAAATGATCGCAAATGTATCCATCCAACCTCCGTTACCCTGCCAAACCCGATATGGCTCAAAGTTCCGCGCAGAGGAAGTTTGAGATGCTCTCTGTCTTAGATTGTGAAATTGCTGCTATTAGAACAGTTAAAGGGCATGACTGTAAGATTTAGGAACATTCAGGGACGTGTTATGTCTTAACCCAGCGTGCTGAAGCTCCTCTTTTTTCTGTTGTTTGATTAATGATGTTTATTTTTGTGCAGCTTCGTGTTTTGTATAATTGTGTTGAGTGTTTTAAGGTGTTGTCGATTAGCCTTGAAGTGCCTGCCTGCCTTCCCATCCGTTTTTGATGTCATTTCCGCCCAGGTCTAGTGTTGTGCGCAGGCGGAACTTTTGCGAGTGTGCTCCTGTGTCAGTGTTGCCTCTGCTCCATTAAAACTGGGGACTCTCTGTGACTCTGAGGTCTGACGCTCTTCCGATGCGTGTCTCTTTGGGGTGGAGGCGGCCCTTCTGGTCTGGCTGCATTTTAAAGTCGAGGGCCTGCGTGTGTTGTTGCTGTACACACAGTTGTGTTTACAGTCATTTGAAAGTGAGTCAGCTGCTGGAGGTCGACTTGGGAGAGGAATACAATTATACAAGGAGCAATGTTTAGTAGCAGGCACTGCTCAAATTTGTTACAAGAGGCCCAATTTTATCTGAGTGGTATTTTTAATATCTTTACATAAAAAAGACACTTTTTTGCCATATGAATCGATTGTAGATTCACATGCTGATCAATGTTCTGTCATTTTCTGATTGTGTCTGGGGAATGTGCTTTAAAATATATACAGAGTCACAGGGCACATGATGATCTCCTCTGTGAGCCCACAAACCTCTAGTACAGCGCTTTCAAAAGTTGTTCCTGGAGGGCGGAGAACCATGCCAGATTTTTAAGATAACTACATTTATCTAAATGGGGAGATGCCAAAAAATCTTCCGGTCCTCCAGAACCGACTTTGGAGTATCCTTCTCTAGTACATGACCTTCAGATTTTCTAATTCGTTAGACATGGGGAATTAGTGAGTTGGAGTAGAGGCTCCAAATTTCAGAAAGAGCTGGTAAAGTTTGCGATCTGATGTATGGGATGGGACCATAAATTCAGCCATTACTGCTCGTTAGCAAGTAACCATTCAATGTCAATGAATAGTGTGTGGAATGAAAGCCTACACTGGCCCTTTATCTGGGCGTGATATCATTGGTGTCAAAGGGCGGGATCTGTAATTTCTTACGCTTCCCAGGATTTTGATACATTTACAGTACTTCAACACTTGGTGCACTGTTTAGCATTTTCAAGGAATTGTAGATTCTCGTGGTTGAGAGATTGAATTGATTTTCCAGAACATTTCATGAATATTTGGAGGGGGGGGCAGCTGTGGAGTAACCGTGCCCTTTAGGTGGTAGCACAAAACAATGGTGGTACCGTGGTTGCGTATAAGAAAACACTTGGTGTCACAATGGGGCATGGAAGCCACAATTTGCTCTGGCTTCCCTTTGCTAATGTGAGCTGAGGAACTACACGATCTTCAGAGACATGCACTTGGGCGTTATGTTTGGTAAAAAGAAGAAAAATTCTTAAGGTCCACACTAAGTTAAAGATAAGTAGCACATTTTGAAAAGAACTATAAAGTGGGGATCAAAAATTAGGCACAAATGAAAAAGAGGAATGGTTATAGGCAGTAATCAAAAATATAACACGTATTCAAGCAGAGACTTGTATCAAAAGTAGAGAGAGCAACACACTAAAAGTAGCCGACCGGAAACCTCAACCCATGGGTGTTCACAGAGAGCAGTAGAGGTGGGTGAATTAAGTCAGATGGTTGCTTCAGACTGCCTGATTTGAGGAATGTGAAGGGGTTCCAGTATTTAGGTCGTGACTCCAGATGTGCATGTTCTCCTTAAGCAGTTGTAATGCCGATTTCTTCAAAACTTCTTTCTGTAACTTGAATATCATTTAGGGTGAATCCCTCCACAGGAACTGACTCTGCAAGGTCCTCTTCCTGCAGGAGCTCTGGTTCCCAGGCTCCTGTTATGGGATGTCAGTTTCTGAAGCCTTCATCTCCCCCAACAGGCTGCTTTTGTCCCTGCAAGAAAGCATTTTCCACCACTTCTTAGATGTTGCCTGGAGGGGGCAGAGTTTCAATTTTGAAGCAGGTGCTGCTCTTCTTTTTCCATTAACTTTATTGGCATTTTAAAACAGACATTAAAAACAACTGATGGTTCACAACACTGGCAGAGAAAACAACAGCAGCGTGGATACATAAAACGCACATCGGACACATCACTCAACTTTCCACCAGTTTCACATTTCCAGGTTCATCCAACATTGGACTTGTATGTATATGCAGCCCTGGAGGCCAGACGACAACTCCTCAAGATACAAGTGGAAATATTAAAATGTCCCACCATTGACTCCCTCCTCCCCACCCCCAAATCTTTTTTTTAACTGTATGTTCATTGACATTTCAACAACACTGGATCACAACCCCAACATATCGGGCAATATAAAGGCTCCGTGTCCAAACGTAGGTATGCAATTCTTGGTTTACTTCAACAAAACATTTAGATGGGAAAATATGCAAATGTTAATCACATTAAGTTACGCTGAGATTATTACTAAAGTTTAAGGATAATTAGCTATAGAGCAATGGGAAGGTTGAAACTGTGCCTGCTGCTGCGCACTATAACGCTTCTCCACACATTACTGTGTTGCAGTACGAGGTTAAATTGTAGAGTGCAGTATGTAGAGACTACTCGTCAGAAAAACTAGAACAAGGCACATTTACCACTTGAATTCCCCAGGTCCCTCTTGTGTATGTTCGAAACTGTGCTACAGAGAAAAGCTTTTTCCTCCAACTGTTCCAAGTGGCACAAACTGAATCCCAATGGAGAGCAGCAGCAACATGGTTTTAATTGGCTTTCTAATTCCAGAGGAACGTGGGGTTGCAATGTGGTGTCAGAAGGTGATTGACCCACTGTGGCCTTCCATCGTTCTACCGTGCAAGGTCGTAACTAATTCCACTGGTGCATGACTTCATGGTGTGTCAGAAGGCAAATGACCTCAAACGTTTCTGACGTCATGATGTAGATGACCCAATGAGAGCCTTGCGTCATGGTGTGGTATTGGAAGGTACGCAGTATAAAGTCCAGTTCTACTCTGATCCCAGTGGTTGAAGTAGCTTTGTGATAGCCACATGTTACTTTACTATAATCTTGGAGTGCTTTTGTGCAGCAGAGATATTGAGGTACAAACCCAGAAAATAAGATGTTGAGCAGCCTCCAGTCTGCTCAACACCAGTACTCGTTGGACAGAGGGGTGCAATAGTCCGGGCGGCTTGTAGATGACGTCATGAGTCATATCACTTTCAAGGGTGATAGGTGTTTTGCCAGAAGATAAGAGACAGAGAGCTGCTTTAGTGAGGTTCATTTATGGATGGTAACAGACGTATTTGTTTTTTTACTCCATCCATAATAGCCAAGTTATACTTCAGCGAGTTTCTTTGCGCTAGCAGGATGAGGATTGTGACCATGTCTGAAAATCTTCTAGTTGAAAGAGAGAGAGTCCTGTACAAGCCAGCGCTTAGCGGAATAAATGAATACACATTTTAAAATATTATTGTGCTACAACAGAGCACTGTTGTGCCTCCATGATTTGGCAGCGAAGACTGATTGCAGTATGTATGCTGCTCTCCTAGCGTTAGTGGCATACCTACCTCCTTTCAATGCCACATGAGGTGTGAGGGCAGTACATGTTGTCACTTTTGGTGTTTCTCTCTGTGACAGTTGTTGGTACTCCCTCCATAGTGGTTCGGATATCCTCTAGAGCATCTGCCCCAATTAGGACGTTTGAGGACCACTGAGAGGAAGGTTCTACTCCGACATAAACTGGTGGTGGATTGTGGGACCAGCAGAGAGATGGTTTTTTGGCCACCTTGGGTGGTTCTCTCCATGCCAATGGATCATGTATGGATACCACCTAAGTCAGCGTGCGCCTTGAGGAGCCCCTTGACTTTGCAAGCTAATATGACACTATCATCTCATTATACGAACCTACAGCAGATACAGTGCCCTTCCCACCAGTGACCCGTGACATTAGCACCTCCGTGCCTTCACTCTGTGCATCAAATATTATGCTGATAGAGATTTGTCAAGTGGTATATTGCCATTGGTATGGCCTTGCAGTGCTTTTGGGTACCATTTTGCCATATTTAACACGTCCTGGTTTGCAGAAAGGGCTGGCTAAACACAAAGTCCCCAGGTTTTCCTGTGTTTTACTTCAAAAAGCAATTTTGTCAAGACAAAAGATGGTTTGTGCAAAAGTTTAATTTAATTCCCTGCAGTGCCTCAGTGTCTGTGATTTATATATTGGTGAGTGTTGTCCTGTATGGCATTCGGTGCCCTTGTGGGATGATACAGAATTGCTGGTCTACGTTTATGCTTGTGGATTGTCCTCGTTTGTGGTTTTCAAAATCTGGTCACCTCTCCCGCCATGCGTACCGTTGCTTCATTGTTACTGTCCTCCACACAATGTGCTGCTTTCACACCCTCTGCTCTGGAGTAGGAATGCAAAACATAACCTGGTTTAACTGCCCCTTGGCTGTGCAAGGGTCCTAACACCTTCTGTTCTGTGAGCACGTGACAGTGGCGATGGGACTGACCCTGGACCATGTCGGGATTGCTCGGAGCTAGAGAAAGGGGAGCCACTGAAAGCTCGAGTCAGATACCTGGCTCTGGCCCGACTCCGCTCAAGGCCCTCTTAGAACCTCGAGCCAAAAATGAGCCGAGCTTTCATGGGAGGTGATGTGGCATAGTTGCTACATTTGCTGTTCATGTAACATGGGGAACCATCTTTGAATCCTGGCTTCAGCTCAGCATCCTTTGAAATCTCCCTGTGCTGGAAAGAAACTGTGTAACATATTCTGTCTCTGTTGTGTAACACTCTTATGTCCTTGGGAAAGGTTCATCCTATGTAAAACTTCCCCAAAAAAATATTGATTCTGCCTGTCATCCACGTTCTAATCTCATCCTTCGAAACTTAAAGACAACACATTATCCTTTGATGTCATAAAGAGATACCAATCTAGTGGCTGAATTGAACAGTGTGAAACTGTAAATCAGGAATAAATGCCAGCTTCCCTATTTTATCAAGTTGTGATCCTAGGCAAATCATTTATTTCTGTAAGCCTCCTTAGAACAAGAGCAGACCCTCGGCTCTGCCTGTTCATTTGTTGGCTCGCCCACCTCTACTCGAAGCTCCCAGAAGCTGGTTGTTTGCGGGTCTACTTAACTAGACTGGTCTGCAAACACAACCTCCCTTTATTTTGTCTGAGTGTCTGCCAGGGTGCTGCATGCACCTGACACACAAGTTTTGCAATTGTAATCTCATTGCATTGTATTGTATTGTAATTGCATTTATAATGCGCTTACTACCCCTGATGAGGCGTCGAAGCGCTATTTCGGCGATTAGAGCGCTACCATTTGATTAATATTTTTCGAAGTAGGATTACAGACCTAACCAGAATAATTATAAGCAGTTAATAAAAATTATGAATTACTTCTAAGGTCTAAGATGGTTAAGAAGGTCTTACAAGGTCTAAGATATCCGATTTTAACAATATTCACTAATAATATACATTTGTGCATTTATAGTCATTGTAAATGTGTCTTATGTGGTTATCCTGATCTCTGCCATGGATTAGGCACTCTTAGATTGCATTGGTCATCCCAGCTATATAATTGTGTGTAAAAATACATCATGTTTTCAAAAACGTCGGCCCCTGCTTGTGTCCCCATGTTTTTCAGGGGTAGAGTAGTAAGCATTAATTCCCACACTGTTCTACCATTCCAGTGTGGCATAAGGTGAACTCCGATGCAGCCGCGGTTTCTGCACAAGGGCGGGGGCATCGCAAGCCGCACAGGAAAATATAAAATGGCAATGAAAAGATTTCATAGCCATTTTATTTTTTACCACTGTGAGTGCTGCAGCCACCAGCCACCCCGAGCCCAGAGGGGCGTGTCCTCTGCTGCTGTTTGCAGCAGAGTGCAGGGGCAGTGGCTGGCTGGATGCTCAAAAGTGCACCTCTCGCTTTGGTTGGATGTCTTGCGCACTTTGGAGACCAAGCACAGGCCTACAGAGCCTAATAGAGCGTCCAGCAAGCCTCCTCCATCCAATCCTGGTGCTGCTCAGATGCTGATTACCAGCATCAGAGCAGCACCAGGAATGGTTAGGGGAATTGAGGAGACGGAGCAGAACATGTATGTAGGTATGTATGTATGCAGAGCTTATATAGTGCAACTGTCAGCCCAAGGGTATCCTGGCGCTGCAACTAAGCCTATAATGATAGTGGGAAATGAGCCAGATTATCAGTGAGGGCACTGTTCTCAGTTCTTAGGGAAGAGCCAGGTTTTTAGGCTCTTTCTGAAACTTAACAGGGAGGTCACCTGTCTAATACTCAAAGGAAGATCGTTCCAAAGGCGTGCAGCCGCTAAGCCGAAGGCCCTACCTCCCGTCCTGGATTTCTTATATTTGGCCGTAGTTACCAGAAAGGCACTAGACGAGCGGAGATGTCTTGCCGTCTTATACCATGTAAATCTCTCCTGCATAGGGATAGGGCCCGTTCCGTGTACTGCTCTAAACACCATGCACAGTGATTTAAAACAGATCCTCTCCCTAACGGGAAGCCAATGGAGATCTCTCAAAGCCCGAACAGTGGAGGATCTGCGTTGCCTGTTTAATTCCAGCTTTGCCGCTATGCACTGGACCCTCTGCAATCCCTGCAGAATGTATTGGGGGGCTCCCAGATACAGGGAATTGCAGTAGTCCAGTCTGCATAAAATTATACTCCTCACTACCAAGGGTCTTGTCTCCTCAGGCAGCAGTGGAAGTATCTGCCGCAGTGCCTTCAATAAGGCAAAGCAGACACTGACCGGTTTATTGGCCTGAGATGCCATTTAAAGGTCGTCGTCAATCAGGATGCCCAGATTGCTCACGGTCTTAACTGGAGCCAGGGGATCGTCTCTTGGAGTGAGTTTGAACTCTAGCGGCAAGGAGTACGTCAGAGTCGTGCAGCAAGCAAGGTAAGTTGTTATTTTTTCTTTTTACTTACACTCACCTTGTTTGCATGCATCCACCCACCCACTCTCCACCCATTTGGCTCTAAATCCTCCCCCCCCCCGCCCACTCCTCCCAAATGCCTGACACCACTGCACAGATGTAGTGGGTGAAATGCTTGTAAAAGTCTCAGCCAGTGGAAGCCACTTGGGCCACTTTCCAATCTATTGTTTTTCACCACTGTGCCACTCAAGAATAAAAATCATCTTGGTCCCACCTTCCAGTTTTCAGTGTGCAACTCATCCAGTCCATGTAGTTTCTTTTCATACTGGAATGTGTCGTTTTTGATTCCATTATAAACGCAGAACTGCAAGCCTCTGAATGTAAACGAATAAAACCTGGACGTGGTGAGCTACTCATGGTTGCACCAGAGAACCAGAGCTCTGGTAGGCCCAGTCCAGCCCAGACTACAAGGCTATGCCCCCTCTAAATGGGAACACAAGCAACCAGATCACTCCATTGCATCAAAGCAGCAGTTTTCCACTACTGGGTTTTCTTTTACAAATTCTTGTTTTCAGGTGTATTAATTCAATTGAATCATCTGAAGTAAACTTGAACTACCATTACCAGAATGCCTTTGGTTGTTAAATGAAAACCCAAAAGAGGAATTCTGAGACCTTGGTAACTGGGCGATGTCTGTTAAATGTATCCAGGTACTAATTTATGCTTTTAGCACCCACAGTTGGGCGTCGTTGCGTAACTGCGTGCTCACGCATGAAGGCGCGTGCGCGCCGTCAGCGGCGGTCGCTTCTGCCATCCCCGGCTGCCTGCTTCTGTTTAACTGATATATTTGCCCATGTATCGCACCACTACCTGCAAAGTGACTTGCTGAAACATTTCTAGTCTCTGCTCTATTATTCTTATGTGCGTGGGAGAAATTACAATGACAAATCCTGACATGTTTGGTAATTTTGTTTAAACTACTTACCACTTAAGCAGCAGTTATCTCGTTCGGCAACCAGAAATCTTAGCACTTGAAACCGAAGCGCTCAGACAGTGAGGAGGAAGTCTGAGGCTCGCGAGCGAGATGGAAGTTCCCCCGTTTCCGTCTCTGATGTCATGCGGCACGAGCCCTTTGTCACAATAGGGCCTGGGTTGGGAAACGGATGCGTGCTTCTGACTTGAATTTATATTCTCAGGGGTTGTACTGCTTAGATTGGAAAAATAAATAAATGCTTAGAGCTGGAACCCAAAGTTTTTCTTAAGAGCCCCCTGACAGGTCTGCCAGTTGATGTTTCCAAATACAAGGTTGTCTAGTCTTTATTCCACCTCATGCTCCTTTCTTCCCCCTCCCTACACTTCCTGTGTCTTTCTCATTCTTGCAGGTTCTTTTATACCCTGCTTTCTCCCTTTGTTGCTGCTTACTTATCTTTCCCTTCTTGCTTCAAGCGCTTGTTTCTGCATTTCTGGGTTTCCTCCAGGTCGAAGATTATAGATGCAATAAACCACACTCCAATTAGTGCCGATGCAACCCCCTCCCACCTGCACAAATTAAGCACTCCCGGGATGCTGGCTATTTGAACGGTTTTGAAGGCCGATTGCACATTTGTGCACATCTCCGGCCTCGTACAGCAAAACATTCTACAGGGGTTGGAAGTTAGCAGCGGTGGTCAGTGCAGGTAAGCGAGGCAGGGCAGGAAGGTCGACAGACGACGGAATGGGGAAAAATAAATAAATACTATATTGTCGACGACCACCATGCCCCACCGTGCTTACCTTCATGGACCACTGCTGGTAGTTATGTTTGCAGTGAAATGTGCATATTTAAGGTAACCAGCTGATGCCATGTCAGCAGTAACATCGTGCTCCAGTCCAATGCTTATCTTCTACAAGATGTTTTTCTGAGTCTTAGATCAATTAGATCCACTGAAGTGAATTGGGACTACAACTTTCCGGAAGCATTAAGTTGTTAATAAGCCAAGATTGAAGCACCGCATCCTTGGTGGCATTGAGGCATGTGGTAAATTTACCAGATCACAAGTATCTTCTTGTTGCCAGTGCGCTGCATGGGCTTCGATCCACCAAGATGCCAGGAATAGCAGAAGCACCAGGCCGTACCTTTTTAGCACCGAAGACCTGAGAGGTTCCATCGATGGATCCGCAACAGTCTATTATTTGCCCTACAGTCACTGGATAAGAGCAAGGAATGGAAGAAACACAAACAACATTGGGCTTTGAGAAATCTGTTTACCTCCTGTTCCTTCATGATCCTTGATACCAGGTGTGGCCAGGGTATTCCTGGGGTTAGTCCAGGCAAGCAGCTCGGATGTTCATCCTATTGCGCTGCAGTAGTGTGCTTAGCTTTTTCTTGGACCATCATTTTCCTTAATATTTTCTCTGAATCCAGCACCTTTTTTCATTCATCCATTTTTAGTTTCTCGTAAATGTTACGCAAACAATTCCCAGATTGTATTTTAGCATTTACTAGCAGCCCGCCCCAGCGTTGCCTGGGGCAGAAAGGGGCTGGGGGCAGCATTTGAGGCTTGCGTGCACTTCTGCCCCCGGCCCCCTCCCGCCCCGGCCCTGCCCGGCCCCCTCCCATCCCCCTCCCGCTCGTGTCCTGGAGAGCCTGATCCTTACCTGAGCCGCTGGTCCCGCTCCAGGCGCCCCACCCGCACAGGCCGCCACTCTCCAGGCGCCCCGCCCGCACAGGCTGCCACTTCGCCCAGCAGCAAGCAGGGCCGCGGCAGTCCTCCCAGCAGGTCGCGATCTTCGGCGCCATTTCCGGAAGTGTTGCCAGGGAGCGCAAACGCAAATGATGTCATCACGCAGACGTCGCGGCCGGCGCTACTTGCAAGGGACTACTTTATTTTTATTTCGAAATTTTTTAAACAACGTATATTTTTTATTTTTAATAGCTTATGTCCTTCTGCTTGCCCGGAGGTTTTCAAAGATGTCTTGGGTGTTTTGATTGGTGGTGTACTTTGAGTTTACCTGGCTCAAAGGTTTGTGTTCTCTCTTTATAATAGTAGTATAGATATATATATCTAAAAGACAGTCCTGCTCCAACGAAGAAGAGGCACGTACATCAGGTATGTAGGTATAAGGCTTATTTATTCAAAGTCAGGTCTCCCACGACCCCGCAATGACAGAGAGACGTGTTTATCAATGTAATTGGCGCCATAATATTTCAGATATATATAGCCCGCCTCCTTCCTTCAGGTATGAGTAGACATAAAAGATAGACTGTGCAAAAGCAAATAAAACTGGCAACACAAACTTTTCTAAAGATATGTATAAAATGCAAAGTGCAAAAAATTCATCAAAACGAATAACAGCATAATACATAGTCAGTTTGTATTTTCAGTAATTAAAGTGCATCAGCTTCCTAATATATGCACAGTAGAAATATTTGTAAGTCATCTGCCTCTCGATATGAACATGTCGTAATGGCCAGCTGAGGTGCTTAAATGTTTCTCCGAATTATGGCGCCAATACTCTCAGAACATGCTGCCTTGCTGATGATATATCAGATAATACTAAATAGAACTGCATAATTTAAAAGTATTTTGTATACAAGTCATGCTGCCAATAATATTAATACTTGATTGCATCCACCACATTGCCTCGTATCTAAACAAAAGAAAACCTGTCCGGTTTTTACAATAATGTTACACAGAGTGAAATTTGAACTATGCTTCCAAATGCACGCAGGAACAAACACATGGGGTAAACAGATATTGATTGGGCTTGTAACAAAGCCACGGGGCTCTAATAACACAGGCTGTGTCTAATTTTGACATAAATGCCGCCTCCGGGTAACTGCTACTCCTCCCAGCGGGACTGCAAGACCCATAATCCCCCTAGGCAGCCCCGCGTGTTCCCGTTTGGCTAGCGAGCGTTTCATGTGGAAGCTCAGACCGAAAGTGCTCCTTGAACAGTCCGTGCCAACAACCGGACAACAGTTCAAACAAGAGGGATGAAGTCCCCAATCAAGGCCACAGCCACGGAAATGTTGCAAGTGTCAATCGAGCAGCATGAAGCATAAAGTAATCATAGGCACACATACGAGGTCGGAGGAGACCGATGCAAAGAAATTGGTTATGCCCAGCACACCTCACCGCATATGCATTGGCAATCACGGTGCCCAGTCACCAAAGGGCGCCAGTATCCCAGGCAAGGCATTTCTTGCTGCGGAAAGCAGGACTCCGGAGTCTCTCGGTTCAGCGCTCCTGTCCTGCCAGCTTCTGGCCACGCTCCAGTCCGCTCTCCGAGCACTTTACTACTTTACTTCAATGGCGGACCCGTGATTGTGATGTCAGCACGCATAAAATGCACACGCCCACCTCAGACATGGCGCTACTTCCAAGGGACTACTTTCTGAAAGAACGTACTTTTCCCTTCTAAGGTATATTTTTTTATGGTATATAGCCTATGTCCTTCTGCTTACCCTGACGTTTCCTATGATGTATTGGGTGTTTTGATTGGCGCTGTGGTTCCCGAGTTTACCTGGCTCAAAGGTTTGTGTTCTCTCTTTATAATAGTAGTATAGATATAGGGCCTTCTACCACTATGTGAAGCACAGAAGCGCTTCCCTAGTACGCTACACCGTGTAGGTTGCGTGGTTGGAAGGTTTTGATTCAAAATAGGGAGTGTTTTATGTCGTGTTATAGGATGCAGCAGTTAGCATTGTGAAGGATGAAACAAGGTGGCTGGGTAGTTCGAACAGATGTGTATGAATTAAAGAGCTGAACTATAGAAATCGCCTCCCCTTCTCTGTGTATTTGGCCCACGTAGACCTCATGCTTGCTTATTTTTATTTTTTTAAACTTTGTTTTCTTTTGCCATCTATTTTTCTTCAAACCACGCCTTTCCTACGTCTGGCAGCAGTGTAGCACTTATGTTTAAAAGCCGCTTGCGGGCCAAGTGGTGTGTTTGTGACGATGTGTGATCCTCGGCCGTGCTTCTTTTGTATCTGTCTTATCAGTAGCCCTGGGCCCTGTGCGTCACTTCAGAGAAACCGCGAGCACTGAAACACGTCATCAAAAGTAGACGTGGCTCTCCCTCGGAATTTGGAATACCTCCGTGCCATAATTTAAGAGTGGGAGGACAAACTAACAGGGTTTTTTAGTTAAACAAGAAAAAAGTGGAATAAAATGCACTTTCATAAATGATTGTGCTAGATAACTCAAATAAAGATATTATCTTCATTTATTTCACTGACTGCAAACTAGGAGTCTGATTTTCAGTGCCATCTCCAACTAAGATTTTAAATTTTGTTTAGGCATAGTACACACTCATTTGAAGAGTCACATTGGGCCAATTGCTTACTGGTAATCTTCATTACTCCTGCTCCTACTCGTACACTGGGCTGATCTCATCCTAATGAATCAGGAATCTACAGAAAATGCTGACAATGAAAGCCTGCCCACCCAACTGGGTGACATAAATAAGTTTCCATTCCAAGCATTTTCCGATTTTACCTGTCTGAGTCTGAGCTACCTCAGGACAAGACCTTTCTAGTTGCTTCATTGCTGTTGCACCTGTATTCCCTGTGTTGCGGGGCTTAGGATGAAGTCGGTGCACTTTTCTATATGAGTATGGTGTAAGTAAGTATGGTGGACCTGTCGTTTGTTGTTTTTGTTGGTGTTTGAGATCCCAGCTCTAAGAGGCTTGGTAGGAGAATATAACCACTTCATATTGTAAATGCCTTAGAGTGGCTCTTACCTCCCTCTGGCGCCTTCGGAGGTTTAGCCTTTTCTCTGGTATTGTGCTCACGTTCCTTCAAGGATTAGAGTAAGGAACGTTGCGAGTGCTTAGTGTGGTGCATGCGTGTTGGATGAGAGAGCATAAGCGTATTTGTGAAGTTTCAATTCAGGGCTAGAGAAGTGAGGAGATGGTGCGGATTTCCTTCTATGGGCAGATGGGTGATAAGGTAAGCATTTTTCTAGGAAAAGTTTTGATCAAACTGTTTTGATTATTGGTATATTGCTCTAAGGGCTAAAGGAAGCAGCATGGGCAAGCGTGATAGGAAGGATGAGAATGCCCCCTCCTCTTCAGCCACTTCTTCACGTTCCATCTGTCCTTCTACTTCTTCCAAGAGCAGATTGGCATACAAAGAGTCTGCAGATGCCAGGTTAAGAAAAATTATTATAGATATTTTGGCTAAAGTGAATAAAAAGTGCAGCCCTGCACATGATCAGGATAAACTGGCTTCCTCGATTTCCAATTCAGATGTTACTAAAGACGGGGTGGGGAGGTGAACTCCAGAATAGCCCGGTTAGTAAAGGGGCAAAGATATTAGGACGGATTTGCTAAGTATGGGATTCCCTTCACCTGAGGAGCCTGGTATTTCTCAAGAGACCGTTCTGCTGCAGTTTGTGTACTCGCCTCAGTTGGATCTTCCTATTCATCCATATGGGGTGTAAAGGGAGTAAAGAGGCGGAACAAAATGATCCTTCACACTTTCACGCAGCTTCTGTATACTCTCAATGAAATGGAATCCGGTCCCACACTCCATTCCTGTGGACTCCAAGGAGAGACATCTGATTGAGAACTTCAATGACGGAGGACACCATCTTGAAGGGTGCCAAGGATTACCAGATAGATTCTTCTCAAAGTTTATTCAGTTTCCGACTGATCATTAAGAGTAGGCATTACTGAAGCCTGCACTTCTAAGTCTCCTATTTTGGATTTCAAGAAACTATATTAGCCTGTGGAGGAAGGCGATGAATGGTATTCTCTTCTGGAAGTGATGGGGAGACAGACTGAATATCTCTCTATCTCAGGGGTCTTGTGAGCTACTGTTGCTCTCCGGCTACCTCCAAGTAGCTCACCTTTGTAGAGCCCAGTTTATTAAATTAGAAAGCTTTTGGTTGGTTGAATTATTATACATATAAAAAACTGAAAGTACACTACACTAATATTTGTAGCTCTCAATGTGTTTCATTGAACATAAGTAGCTCTCAATACAAGAAAGGTTGGAGACACCTGCTCTATCTGATTTGATCCAACCTTGGAGCTTCTGCATTAACTGGTGTGCTTCAGCGGCTGCTTGACATAATCTGTATTTAAGGAACTGGCACACAGACTTCCCTCAAAAGTCATCAGCATTACATATGCCTTTACAAGCAAAACATTTGTTTGGCCAGTAATTTGACGATCAGATGCAGAATCAGTTCAAGGAGAAGAAGTATTCATCGTTGTGTAGATCTGTCCAGCAAAACACCTCTTCATTAGTTGCTGGGATTAAATAGTTTTGGCGGCCTTCAATACAACATCAGCAATCTTCCTTTAAGTCAGGAGAGAAATGGTTTCAAATGAAATATCCACAGAAGCAGAAACAAGATGTGAAAAAGAAATCCCAGAAATTCTGCCTATCCAGGAAGTAGACTTGAGTGGCCAGTTGGAGGAAGACTATTATTTTGTTATTGTTGAAGGTATAGCAAAGGTGGCTTTGGTATACCTCATAAGTAATGAGCGGGACAAGTGACATAGAGGTAATGGCCCGATTATGTACTGTAATCTTCATTACTCCCTGTCCTATTCGTACTCATCCCAGTAACTAAGACTCACCTTCCCTCCCTTGACATTCATTGCTTTTGTCTGAGCTTAGTATGTACGGAGGTGACTGGGAATGTAATCCCCTTTATGGCACCGGTTTCAGTGGGTGGGCATGCTTTTTCATCATTTCTTGTTGGTTCCTGCCCATGAAGTCAAGATCACCTCTGTATACAAGTAGGACTAGGACTAATGAAGATTACCAGTAAGAATTTGGCCCATCATTTGCCCGTATTGTAAGCCTTCAGAGGAATCCATAGCCCTTTGGAAGAGCAATGCTGATAGAGAGGCAGGGTCATGAGAGGGTGTGGGATGTAGTAAAAAGACTTTCATCTGTTAAAGATGCACAACTGACTGACATTGCAGGGACATTCAGAATGGAGTAACAAGGCGCTTTATAAACTTCTAACATAACACACATAACACAACCAAGGATTAGCTGCTGTTCTTCTTGCCTCTTTTACCAGATTTCATTTCGTTTTGGTGTTCTCTTATTTTGCTGAGCTAACTCCACATATGTTACTCCAAATATGGTATAGTAACTTGGCAGTGGGTAGTAACCATCAGCCAGCATTCATATGTGTTCTGTTAAGTTATGTTAATAAGAATTTATCAAGCGCACGGTCACCAGAGGTTTCATGGCGCTAATCGTATGAATGTTAATGCGAGAGGCCAGATTAGCAGGGTTGACGGAAGAGCCATGTTTTCAAGGCCTTTCTAAAGCCCAGTAAGTTGTCACAATTCCTGACTGAGAGTGGAAATGAGTTCCAAAGCCTAGATGCCAAATAGGAGAACCTGCGTCCACCCGGCCTTTTTAATTTGATGGTGGGAGTAGTAAGGAGAGGAAGGTGAGCAGATTGAAGGTTGCGCATAGGGACATGTTTGGTGATCAGGCTGTTAAGAAATTTAGGGCTCATACCGTGGAATGTTTTAAAAACTAATCAACCTGTTTAAAAGCGGTGCCTTGTGCTATGGGCAGCCAATGTAGTTTAGACAGTAGCGGCCTGGCCGATTGCCATCTCGGCTGTTTGTGAATCAATCTCGCCGCCTGATTCTAGATCATTTGGAGGCGGTTAAGCAGGCCAGTGTAAAGAGAATTAGAAAAGTCAAGGCGTGAGAGCACCAAGGCTATTACAACCTGGACCAGAGCTGGGTGGGACAGCAGGTGCACGATTCTCCTTATTTTACATAGCTGAAAAAGACTGGTGGAGACCACGGCGCCCACATGTCCTCTAAATGAAAGATCGGAGTCTATAGTCAACCCGAGACTTTTTACTGATAGAGAAGGCACGGGAGGTGGGCCTAATTCGCATGGCCAAAAGTCCCAGGCAGCACCAATTCCGTCTTGCCTGGGTTGTGCCAAAGCCTAATGGCGGTAGCATGAGTTGCAGTTTGAGAAGTGGAATTGCTGGCTTTGTAACTGGTTTAACTCCCAGTCTCATGCTGCGGGAACGGAGTGTTTCCTGTTCACTACATTCTTTTTGCAGTATTTGCTGCATGTATTGCTTTTATTACGGGTACAAAAGAAATCAGCTGTCTTGGGACTCTAAGTTGGGCAGTGCATTGTGTAATGACAACAGGGCTTAATAAGCCTGCTATTGTTTGCACATACCACTGCAATAATACGTAGCATGTCTGAAGTGTAATGCACACTTTGTCTCTAACAGTTTTAGAGGAGCGAAATATATCAAAATATTAAAACTTGTTACATATCCATATATTTTGTTCTGAAATCAGGAGACCTTATCGGCAGAAAATCTTTAAATCAGTAAAATATAATGTCCAATTGCCAGAAAAGGACTTTTTTATTAAAGTTTGATCACTGTTGGTCCATGGGCTCAGTTTGCCATGTCCTGTGATGCAGCTTCAGCCAGTATTGACTAGAACACTAAAGCATGCAAATACTGCTGACCAAAGAAACTCAGGATGGGTTGAGGAGATCATTCATGACATGGGGTACATTAAATTGATCTCCTTTTTGTACATTAACATATAATCCCATTGTTCATCACCCTATGCCTGCATAATCCCCATTGCCCTGCGCCCTTTCAACTATGTCACCCAGTGCTCCACTGTGCAGATCAGCCAGTGGTTGCGCTCGGTCACATCAGCCAGTGGTTGAGCTCGGGCGCATCAGCCAGTGGTTGCCTTCAGGCGCATCAGCCAGTGGTTGCCCTCGGCCGTGTCAAACAGTGGTTGCCCTTGGGCACGTCAGCCAGTGGTTGACCTCTGGTTTGCCAGCCAGTGGTTCCCCTCTGACGCTTCAGCCAGTGGTTCCCCTCTGGCGCTTCAGCCAGTGGATCCCCTCTGGCGCTTCAGCCAGTGGATCCCCTCTGGCGCTTCAGCCAGTGGATCCCCTCTGGCGCTTCAGCCAGTGGTGCCGCTCTGGCGTGTCAGCCAGTGGTTCCCCTCTGGTGCTTCAGCCAGTCGTTCCCCTCTGGCGTGTCAGCCCGTGATTGCCATTACCCTTTGGTGCGTCAGCCAGTGATTGCCATTACCCTCTGGTGCGTTTGCCAGTGATTGCCCCCGCGTGCCTCAGCCAATGGTTTCCATCCAGCTTGTCAGCCTGTAGTTGTCATCGGATGCATCAGCCAGTGGTTGCTCTCTGGCGCGTCAGCCAGTGATTGCCCTTGTGTGTGTCAACGTGTGGTTTCGGTCAAACTCGTCAGCCAGTAGTTCCCATCGGATGAATCAAACAACTGTTGCTCTTGGATGTGTCAGCCAGCGGTTGCGCTTGGGTGCATCAGCCAGCGGTTGCGCTTGGGTGCATCAGCCAGCGGTTGCGCTTGGGTGCATCAGTCAGCGGTTACCCTTGGGTGCATCAGCCAGCGATTGCCCTAGGGTGCATCAGCCAGCGATTGCCCTAGGGTGCATCAGCCAGCGATTGCCCTAGGGTGCATCAGCCAGCGATTGCCCTAGGGTGCATCAGCCAGTGATTGCCCTAGGGTGCATCAGCCAGTGGTTGCCCGTGGGTGCATCAGCCAGTGGTTGCCCGTGGGTGCATCAGCCAGTGGTTGCCCTTGGGTGCGTCAGCCAGTGGTTGCAATGGGTGCGTCAGCAAGTGGTTGCCCTTGGGTGCATCAGCCAGTGATTGCCCTTGGGTGCATCAGCCAGCGATTGCCCTAGGGTGCATCAGCCAGTGGTTGCGCTTGGGTGCATCAGTCAGCGGTTACCCTTGGGTGCATCAGCCAGCGATTGCCCTAGGGTGCATCAGCCAGCGATTGCCCTAGGGTGCATCAGCCAGCGATTGCCCTAGGGTGCATCAGCCAGCGATTGCCCTAGGGTGCATCAGCCAGTTATTGCCCTAGGGTGCATCAGCCAGTGGTTGCCCTTGGGTGCATCAGCCAGTGGTTGCCCTTGGGTGCATCAGCCAGTGGTTGCCCGTGGGTGCATCAGCCAGTGGTTGCCCTTGGGTGCGTCAGCCAGTGGTTGCAATGGGTGCGTCAGCAAGTGGTTGCCCTTGGGTGCATCAGCCAGCGATTGCCCTTGGGTGCATCAGCCAGCGATTGCCCTAGGGTGCATCAGCCAGCGATTGCCCTTGGGTGCGTCAGCCAGTGGTTGCCCTTGGGTGCATCAGCTAGTGATTGCCCTTGGGTGCATCAGCTAGTGATTGCCCTAGGGTGCATCAGCCAGTGATTGCCCTAGGGTGCATCAGCCAGTGATTGCCCTAGGGTGCATCAGCCAGTGATTGCCCTAGGGTGCATCAGCCAGTGATTGCCCTAGGGTGCATCAGCCAGTGATTGCCCTTGGGTGCATCAGCCAGTGGTTGCCCTTGGGTGCATCAGCCAGTGGTTGCCCTTGGGTGCATCAGCAAGTGGTTGCCCTTGGGTACATAAGCCAGTGATTGCCCTAGGGTGCATCAGCCAGTGGTTGCCCTTGGGTGCGTCAGCCAGTGGTTGCCCTTGGGTGCGTCAGCCAGTGGTTGCCCTTGGGTGCATCAGCCAATGGTTGCCCTTGGGTGCATCAGCAAGTGGTTGCCCTTGGGTACATAAGCCAGTGATTGCCCTTGGGTGCATCAGCCAATGGTTTCTGTCGAGCTCATCAGCCAGTAGTTGCAATCGGATGCGTCAAACAGTGGTTGCTCTTGGGCGCATTAGCCAGTGCCTCCTGTTGCAGCACGTTAGACATGAAAGTTGGTATAGACTGTATGTGCAGTTGTGCTTGTATGCTTGTTGGGGTCTGTAGATGTGTTCGTCTGTGTTCAGGTTTTAACTCTGTGTGCATGTGTGCCTGTATAACATGCACATGCACGACATGAAAGCCAAAGCTTTTGACTTTGTCACTGCTTGTATTACAAAGATTTGTAAAATTGTCAAGGCCTGTTACTTTGATGGCATGTGCATCTTGATAGATGTGGGGTGAGTGGACCCAAATCTTTTCCTCTGGGAAGTGTGTGCAGGATGTGTGCTTCAGAATGTTCCTGGGATGAATGCCCCTCGCCAACACAAGGAAGTGCCTCAGCCTTGCAGTAGTTTATAAAAAGGGAGGTAGTAGGGAAGTCTCCTATTTTTATGTGAAGAATACTATACACAGTGTGTCCCATATTTCCAATGATGTACCTCACCCATAGGGGAGGGGCCAAAATAATGTATTACCCCCTTTCTTTTTACCCTATCCCTCTTAGCTCCTACACACTTATTCTGCACCCAGTTCCTGGACTGGGAGTGTCCAATGTTTATGTAAATAAACTCCAGTATTACTTTGCCCGCCAGTTGAATGCAAGGGATGCTGTGCAGGTCTTGGACTTTGAGTGTCATACATTAATATTAAACCCTAAAGTAACCCCAGCTCACCAGTCCGCTACAATAGATGTACCCAAGTACACTGTGCCCAGCTCTTGGATAATGCCCCCACCCCCCGGTTTGGATTGATGATCCTAACCAGGTCTCCAACATATTCATGATTGGCCGAGAGCATGAACAGCTCTGTAATACAGAGAAGAACAGCTCTGTAGTACTGGTAGCATGAACTACTCTGTAATACTAAGAGAAAAGCTAAACAAAAACGTATTACTCTTTTGAAGATGAAGACTGACTACTTAACCCCTTCCGTGCGCGCAAAATTTTGCGCTGTGCGGGAGTTTTTATTAGTGGGCGGGATTTGGAAGGCCGGCGGCCGTGCTCCCCACACGCCCACCATGACGCGTGACGGCTCCCGGCCGTCACAAGCATACAAGGGGTTAAACACAGTGAGCCAATGCCAACTGGCTGGATGCACTAAGAGTATTTTAGTTTCTTAGGCGAATTTCTCCATTTTTCTTTTTGTTTAGTGCTATATTGTGAATATGTGGACCTCCTATTTAATTAGGCATGACATTGACAACTGGGTTCTATCCCTTATCACTCTTATAAGTACCATTTGGTATGTTTTTCTGTTTGAAGGCTGACTGGACCACCTGCCTGATAAATAGCTCTGATAGTTGACACGCATCCACCCATTTAAAACAGAACTTTGGATCCCACCTGAAAATGATCTCTGTAGTGACTCCACAAATTGTTTAGCAGCTAAACACCAATTTTGAGGACATGTTCTTAGGTCGGGGCTACAAACCTCTTTAACTGTCCGTTGGCCAGACCGATTGTTTCCAATATAGATAGAGTAGACTTTGGGTCTTCCCTTTGCTCCTATTTGGATGAATTTGTTGTCTATCTTAGATGTTTCCTCTTGATTTAATGGCTTTTCCCCCATTTAGGAACGTTTCAGTTTTCTGATTGGTTGGCTTGCCTTCTTCTACAGTCTGTATAAAGGGGAGACAGAGAGTGATCCAAGGTATAGCATACACATCCCCAATCAGGTAATGTAAATAGAAAGGTATGCAGTTCCTAATGGAGCAAAAGAGAAAAGAGGTGGTTGGGAAGACCTGAGGCGTCAGATCGGGGATCTGATACCTCAGGAACAAGGGACTTCACACACGCAGATGGGGATCATGCTTCATCGTCGGGCAGTTCCTCTTTGGGCAAGCACTGCAATGCCCAACACGCCCCACAACGGGGGGGGGGGGGGGGGGGGGGGGGTCTTTGACAGAGTTGTTTTGATTATTCTGCCACGTGGCAGCAGAGCTTTCTGTAGATCGTTATCCAGCTGTGCGGTCTACACACCGTGGCATGATGCAAATGTGCCGTCTCTCTGTTATCAGTTGTTGGGGTATAGTAGCCCACCCCGACCTTCCCCAACATGGTCGGTCTATTAACTCAGAAGGTATACTGTATACTCCTCTGATTAATGTTGGGTACGGCTCCTAATATCTGGCACTTTTAACCGGACCACTTTTGAGTAGCCCAGAATCTTGGTCCTGATGAATTGCAGTGATCTGTTCTTTGACGTTTAATAGGCAAGAAACATGTTGACCGTCACAAAATCTTTATTAGAGCTTGTGTGGATCATTGTATCCATCTCTAAACACTCTTTGTTTATATTTATAAGAGAGGAACCCAGGTATTAAATTGTTTTTTTGGGTTCCCCTTAGTTAATTTTAACTCACTTTACACTAGACTACTCCCTTGATCACATTTACACCCCACCTCATCTTCCCATCAGCAGAACAAGCTAAAGAACTCAGATAAAGAGACCCCTTTATGGGGCCTGTTGGGCATTGCAGTGCCAGTCCAACGAGGAGCCGCCCAATGATGAAGCATGACAACCATCTGGGTGTGTGAGGGCCCTTGGTCCTTAGGGATCAGACACCGTATCTGATGCCTCTGGTCTTCCCAACTGCCTCTTTTCTCTTTCTCTCCATTAGGAACTGCATACATTTCTATTGTATCCTTCTACTGCTGACTTTCTATGATTTAGGCAACTACCTTTTTCTATAATTTTCAGCACTCCGTGAGAGTACAGGTGTATTCTTGCTCTTTCCTCCATATAATGATTGCTTCTTCACTATGCCCAGCTACCTCCCTCTCCCTCCGTACTGCCCCCCTCCCAAACTCCCAGCTGTCTGAGACATATTGACGTTGCCACTGCTTATTTGTAGAAACCTCACCCCCTAGTGCCTATCTCTCTTAATAACAAGTCGGGTTGTAGTGTTGAGGCTGGGTAGTCCGGTTTTTTAGCTATATGCCAATATGGTATCTTGGAGCAGACCCACCACCACCAGTGCCGTCAAGTTTGACAAAAAAAGAAAACAGAAGGAAAAATGTGACGAGGAAGATATTAGCAGAAACCTAAGCTGAGCGAGTCCATATGATGCTGGTAATCAAAATATAAACTTTTGGAATAGCTTCTTCCACTGTGCAGGTTTTTGGCTATGGCAGCGACTGGGTAGCAAACGAAACATCTGAACACCTGTTTCAGGTCCCAGACCTTAATGATGTTGACTCTGCATCTCTGTTAACCATTTTCTTGATGCAACAGTACTGCTATAACATCCTTTGTTGAAGATGTGTTTGGTTTTGTGCCTGCCTTTCATGTCTATCTTTCTGCTCCTATCGCCAGATATAGAAACTGGAGCTACCTTTGCATATTCAAATTTTCGGTCTATTCGACTTGCTTTGCATCCAGTAACAACTTTTGTGAATTAGCCCATCCCCTCTGTTTGTGAAAAAACGAGTATCTTGCATCAGAGCAGTAGAATTGCTTTCATATAGTCAGCAGTGTTGCAAGCATTTTCACAGTGGGGTGCTACCAGTGCTTAACTTGATCCGGTGGTTTCTGGTGCTTGGCACGGGCACCAAATTGTCAACACCGGCACTTATGACAGTTGGCCACATGGTGGCACTGTTTGGGCAATTTTGAGATGGGCACAACAACAGTTGTTTATAACTTCAATGTGCATCACAAATGACTAATAATGCAGCCCAAGTCAATCTCATAGTTGTTGGGCCCTGGAATAGTCTGAATTGCCACATTTGTACGGGTGTGATGGTTAGTAGTAGTGTTGGTGCTGTCATTGGCAGCGCTGGCAGAAGCAGTGGGTGGTGCAAGCTGCAGTGGCCCAATGACGAGAGCCCTGGCACTTATGATTTTACAAATTAAGCACTGGGTGCTACCATCGGGGTTACTTTACTGAAGACATAGTGATTGTGAAAATTCCAAGTGTAATGTAAAGAAGATGGGTAACAAACGAGTCACACTCACTAAGCAGGAGAGTGGTAAGAGTGTGGTAAGAGTATGGTATGTAGCCAGTGGTGCATTTTGGAGCTCACTGTTGCCAAACTATTACAAATGCATGGTAGGGTAGTGCATTGTCATTTAAATAATTTCCATTTTCCATTGACATGGCTATTGAATTTGCACAGATGTGTACTTTTATTGAAAAAACTATGTAGGATTCACACAAGAGATAATGTGTGGAGTGTCAGCAAATCTTTATCGATAAATTTGGTTATTTCGGATTCAAGATCCATAAACAAACAGCTATATAAAACATAGTATCTTTAAAAATGATACAATTTCAGATACAGTGAACCGTTAACAGAATAAGTGATCGAAAAATGAAAACATTGATTGACATTTTAGAATACTGTGCAAAATTGAAAGTTACAATACCTAATTATAGTGATTACAAAACACAATATTTATCACTTGCACATCACCAAATAAAGCGCCTTTATTTGTTTTGATCAGATTAAAACCTTTGTTTTCATCACACTTCAAAATTACGAAAAACTGCTTCATTTGTGCTTTCCTAATTGCTGATAAAGCTCTAAATATTTTTAGAGTTCATCTACTGGTATTTAAATTGTATTGAGTGTTAGGAAACAAAATAGACATGCCACATCCCTTCCTTTGTCACTTCCTGTACAATAGTAGGATTGTCGCCTAGTTCACTTTGCAAAATCTTCTCACTTTGCACTCAGAGAAAGAAAAGCAAACCCGATTCTCCATGTTAAAAGAGTGAGCTGCAATTTGTCAGAAGACACACATACATTTGACCTCTGTCTTTGAGCCACAGCAAATGTGACAAGATAAAAAGAGAAATTAAAGACTTTTGTATTGCTTATTTACCTTCTGAGCCCCACCATAGTTTTTCTGGGGGTGCTGCAGTGCCCCTACTTCCAGCACCTATGCATTTAGCGATGTGACCTTATTGCCTTCATTTCAAGGAGGCAGGTATGTTCTATAGGTCCGGATTGCAAGACAAATTGATTGGAAAGCTCCAGTAACTCCAAAGGGCAATTCAATGTGTCTTCTCAAATCCTGATGCATTTATTCTTTACGGTACAAAAGGGGGTGGTGATGGACGGAGCATCTGAATCAATCAAACACTCACACCCAGTCAAAAGATCTGGGTTTAATCCATCCCCCTTTTGTTCCGCATTTATTCTTTAACCCCTTGCATGCTTGTGACGGAACCGTTCCGTCACAAGCCTCGGGTGAGCTGTGCTTGTGACGGAACGGTTCCATCACGGCCCGCTCGCCGCGCCTGCGTGGCGCGAATTCCGCGCCTGCGAAATAAAGGGCGGCCGGGTTCGTGACGGAACCGTTCTGTCACAAGCACAGCTCACCCGCGAGCCGTGACGGAGCGGTTCCGTCACAAGCACGGAACCCCCGCGCGACCGCCCCGCCCCATTAGCGCTGCGGCGGGATAGCCGCTGCAGCGAAGAGGTTAAGCAAAACAATCCATTTTAATATTTCCTTCTACACGGACGACGAGTTATGTTTCATGGTACTAACAACCACTTTCCCAACGCTCATCCTCGGGCAGGATTAATTCCAATGAGAATGAAATGTGCACAGAGAAATGTTGTTGGACAGTATTTAGACTGCAAAAACTTAAAAATTACAAAAATTTCACAGTGACTGTGTGGCACAGAGACCACCGTCCTTGTTTGAGCAGTATTGAACTGTGGAATAATGGTAAGACTGCAGAGACCAGCATGCCTCAGGAGGGCCCACAGGTGTGCCTAGTAAAGTAAAAGTGCTGGAATGTGCCGCCATAAAATGATGTAAAATGTTTCATTTTTAGTATATTTACTTTTTTCACACTTTTTTTGTTATTCTATAATTGCATTTAATTCGAACAGTATCTCAATTCTAGTAATCCATTTAAAGAGGAGAACGGGTAGACCGGGCAATGAACCGGTGAGATTGGTGGGGGCCTATTTCTGCTATCAAACTCTGTTTCTGTGGAACTCTTCCATAAGAACCATGTCATGTCTTCGTGACCCATTTCGAGCCCTTTTCTGGCAGATTCTGGGGCCTGAGTCGTCGAACAGCGGCGGCTCTCTTCACACATCTATTCTAGGCCGCTGCTTCCGAGTGGAAATAATGAAGTTGGTGTTCGCACCAGCGCTTTTCAATGCTACTGAATTATTAAATTAATCTTTGTTCAATACCTGGAGCTAATCTGGAGATGGCATTGGCATAGAAATTCAACACCAGTTTATACTGAGGGAAAGAGCTTGACACCATGGCATTTGTCCCATGACCTGAAACTCATCTGCCTCGCTTGTGCGCATGCGTCTGTTTTCACGTCCCAGTGCGTAAGATGCGCTACACGTAGGCAGTCCAGTTCCGCAGGCAGTGCAGCTCGTTGCACGTTCAACCCGCCGTATTGCTGCTTGTGAGTTGCCGCCAGTATTTTAGAAGCCAAAGCTGAGGACTGTGAAGCACGTCTGGGTCTGTTCATGTGAAGAGTTGGTAGGTCAACACAATACTACCCAAGCAGTGCTTAGTTTGTAAAATACTACGTGTTGACGCCCAAACTTTTTCTCAGGAGCACGCGGCCGACGCCACCAAATGTTCGAGTTGCAGAATACCATTACTGTTGAATCTTGAGTCGACGTCATGCCTCTTTCATTCACGAGCAGGCACTGCACTTCCTGCCCCTTAAACTCAAGCTTGCAAGTTATCGTTTATCTTTGCTTTCTCCCTATTATTCCATCTGTCTCTTCTTCTTTCTTTCCCTCGTTTCTGCCTTTCTGTTTTTTTAGGGGAAAATCTAATGTTTGAAAAATAAGTTCTGGAATAGAATGCTGGAAGGCCCTACCTGCAACCACTCGCTCAAATTAAGTACTGCATACATGGAGATACTTTTATTCTCTTCTTTGCTCAATTCTGAGTCAATGTAAGGTGCTTGCTTTTTGATTGCGTGTTCAGGTCACAAGAGGTTCACATGGCTTTTTCACTTTCTTCATAGTTAAGGCGTGGTGACTGTTGCGACAGAGGTATGGTATTGTATTGCAGTATTTATATAGCGCGTGCTATCCCTGTGCAGAGTGCTGAATCTCTTGCTATGATGTGCAAGCTAGCAATGAAGAGGTGTCCACTGTCTCTTAGGGAGTGAATGAGGCCTGTTTGTTAAACTTATGCAAGAATTGATCAGCATACATTGCTCGGAAGACCCCTAAAACGACTGAGGTGTGTATGTTTGTATACACACATACACACGCCGTCGTGTGTTAAAACACACACATATGCAGGTCTGGCATGTATGGATACGGGTCTGTGCGCCTCCTTTAGGCGCGGGGAGTGTGCTGTCAGGGAAACTCTGATTTTCCAACATTCTGCAGACAAAGTGCATAGTCATGTGGCTGATTTAGATTTAATTTCAAGACTAGAGCTACTAAATAAACACCCAGGCAGTGAATTCCAATGAAAATGCTGGCACAGCATTTCCTTTCAGGTCTGAGAGATGGCAGATAGCTCTGAGCGAATGACTCCTGCTAGGTCACACACATTAGGGCCTTAATGTAGACACAGTTTTTGTTGGAAGAAAAACACATGACCACAGCTACCTCAACCTATTGTGACCATCCTGGACATCTTAATTGCTATCCAGGGCGTAACTGTGGCCATCCATGGCCCCACCCCCTTCTGTACTGCTTTTGGCCGCAAGAATGGAGTTCGTTGCTGACACCAGAATGTTTGCAAGATGTGCTAAAACATAATATTGGAGATGTAAGACGTCAGCAATGAATGTGTTTTTCACCATTGGATTAAAGGATGACTATGTCAAGAACAAAAAGGTATGTACTAGTGATTGTCCATGTAAAGAGAGCAAGGAAGCAATAAATAGAAGACGTAGCAAGTAGGCTTATTCAGTAAAAGGCCACGGAAGTCTACGTCCTCCATCCAGGTAGCAGCTATTCTTTTTCAATGATGACCATACAGTGTTATTAAATAGTGAGATTCTAACGTGAAAGTTCCATCCCAAGTCTTGTTGGCACATAGACACAATACTATACATAGCTTGTCTATGACGCCAATCAAAACTCAAGGGGAAACTATTGCTACTTTTACAGAATTTGAGGGTACTTGATTTACCAATTTCAGAGGAAAGAAAAACTGAAGATCACTGCAGGGTTCAGTGGAGAGCATTCAACTCGCTGACCTGTCCTAGCATCTATATTGCATATAAAGGTCAACATTAAATCTCAACGTTTCCACAATTGTGGGATTTTCATATAGTCCTGCCATCTCCCCGTGCGTTAGATGGCTTATTGTTAGCATTGCGAGTGCCTTATAAGAATGTACTTTCTAACTAGTGCGGCCGTAGAAGCACTTTGTAACAAAAGGATCAATCTAGCACCAGGCCCATAGGAGTGGAATATTACAAATCTTTACTTGGTGTACCTTACCACAGGGGAATCGGTTCTCTGATGGATCTTTCTTCGTCATAGTAGCAATCAAGGATAAACCCACTGTCAGTCTACCTAGTGAGGACCATTAATTGGTAGCCCACTCCCAAGCAGTTTAAATAAAAGAACACTAATCTTAGATAAAAAAACCTAAACAGTTCTTTAAAATAAATTAATTATTGTATTAGAGATTCAAAATCAATACAAGAAGCATCTTTATCAATTCTATCATGCATATTAATGCATGTAGCAAAATTCTAAACATTTAGTAAATCAAATCAAAGAATGCAAAGGTTGGTTTCCAAGGTAACAGGATGGTTCAGTGAGAAATCTCTCAAAGCGACACAGGATTCAAGTAAAAGTCCAATAGGGGAAAGTCCATTTTTATAGACAAAAAAAAAATGAGCATTTATCAAACGTTCAGGTCTGGAGTCTAACCCGACCACTTCAAAGTAGTCCAGCAGGTAAGTACATTAGCATAAGGCAATAGGAAAATACTGGATAACTCAACAGGCAGAATAGAGTCAAGGAAGTGATGGAATAATGCCGATGGCCACAGTTCAAAAGAGCATCGCCAAATAGTGCTCCAGTAGTCAAAACCAAAGAAGAAGGGGAGCGCAGCAGTGTACTCCTCCTAAATCCAATAGTCTTTAAAGTGCATATTTGTCATCATGATGTCGTTGTCATCCTACTGTGGAGTGACACCATGTGATCACTCTTCTATTTAGCAGGTAGGAATTGATACTCCGGGAACTTTTCCCATACGAGTTAATGGAAAAGACAGTACATTGCATCCTCAACGGTTTGTCCACAAAATACTTTAACACTGTTGTTTTGTCCATGGACACGGTCAAAAGGTTAGGTTCTTGTGGAATCCACACAAAAGCGGATTTAGGAAAAGTGTCTGGTTTGTCCTTTAAGGAATGTGACCTGCTCAGAACAAATAAGCAACATTTAGAAACATGTAAAAGTTCATTGCATCAGGCCATGGAAAGACACAGCATGAAAAGAATAGATAATTCACGCATCATTAAACTCCTATTTCATTAGTGTGAAACTCCTAATATATGTTAAAAGGCATTGTAAAATTAATTACTAAGCATTCTTTAATATTTGTCAGTGATTCATTCCCATAAATGCACAACAGATTATGGCCTACTACTGCATTTTCAAAATGGCAATAGGTAAAACAATTTTTCAAAGCATTTGATCAAAACTGTTTCCCTAAATCTAAAATCTACATATTAGGCATATATACATGTGTGTGTGTGTGTGTATATATATGTGTATATATATATATATATATATATATATATATATATATATATATATATATATATATATATATATATAACATATCTAAGCTCTAATGTGTAACGTAAAAGTTTTTTACCAGTATATGTTGGCCAGCCATTCTGTAAGAAATGCTACGTTTTCATGTTTCATCTTCACGACATCTTCGTTAGAAAGATAACTAGTTCTAACATTCATCTGAAAATCACCATGCTTATTGACTCTGCCATTCTCTAACTAACCAAGCACACTTTTATGGTGCTGTATGGCTTAACTTTACCCATTTTCGGTATTATTTTTTACACTCATGCAAGGTGCACATTTAAATTTCGTTGTCGTTTTTGGTGGTTTTAGCTTAATCAGAAAAGTCAGTCATTTTGCTCTAACAATAGGCTGAGTGCAAAATTACAGCAACGATTGGGCACTGTCTTTCATTTTGGGCCAGATTGCATCGTTGAGCTTGGTCTGACTTTAACATAAAGTTTATATTTTCTTTGGGTTTACACAGATAAACATAATCCATAGATTGTGCTAAACTCAAGAGTTAAATGAATTGTTTCCCCTATGCCTTACTGTAATTCCACTCCGCCTTTTCGCCTTTTGTTGAGCCTCGCGGTGGCTGTGCATGTTCCTTTTATGCCGTTTCCGTCCACTACAAAATGTTATAACTGACCCTTTTCCCCTCCGCTCTTACACGTTTGGAATCTGCGTTGTACGCATGCGTGTCAGCAGACGTGCTGTCGCGCGCTGCGTTACCCAGTGTGCTTCTTCCGCGTGCAGTGTTCTCGGTTCACAGACAGCAGCTGCTCCTGCGCTCCATCTGTGATTAAAAGCTTGTTGTGATGCGCCGAATGCCCAGAGGCCTCCTTGACTGACGCTGCGATGTAACGGTCAACTGTAATCCGCACTCATTCTTTATTAGCAAATGTCTGACGGTCTGTGAGAATCCCATTTTACGTGGCGTGGCCGGTCTTTTTAAGTGATGCAGTCACTTTAATTAGATGAATCTAAATAGAAAGAAAATCACAAGCGGCCTGTTGGAACAAATCTGACACTGGTGGCCGTCTCCTAAAATAAATCCATGGACTTTGTGCTTGCATGTATTCTGCAGTACTAGCTTTAATTTTTTAAAGTACAGTACGACACCTAAACATAATATTTAATTTTTATACAGTGTTATATTACGCTTCTGCCATGTCTAATCACTGCAGATAACAAGTGCTCCTGTTACCTAATTTAATATGACCCAATGTATCACCCTCAGAAGGATGGAAGGCTGAATTGGCTAGCCTATAATTTGATCTTGTGATCTGCCAGGCATGTTACAGAAGTGAGTGGTCAACTTTACAGTAACACACAAAAAAATGTAAGTCATTGCCAGAATACACACTTACACTTGCTGTACTTTTCCCCTCCAATATTAGCTCCACTCTTTCAGTTGGATAAATGGTCTTTAGATGCAACTTTTTCCCAAACTGCTTGGTGAGTATTTACAAACTAAGCAAGACTTCATTTAATCCAGCACGTGTATGTGAGCTTCCATTTTTTTTTGTGCAAACTTGCCATAGAATTATGGGGAAAAAATGCAGATTTCAACCCTCACCATTATAAACGCAGGGCCGGCGCTAGGCATGGGCAGCGTGGGCAGCTGCCCAGGGCCTCGCACTCAGCCCACCAGCATGGGGCCACACACTGGCGATCCATTTCAAAGAAAGGTCTCACCTTTCTTTGAAATGGAGGGGCCCCCCTCCCTTGGCCTCTCAGGGATGGTATCTGGATACATAAGGGAGGGAGACTCTCTCTTCAATTGAAAGGAGACCCATTCACAGACACTGTGGGAGGCCCATTGTCCACCATTTTGGCACCCCCATAGGGTAACCTGGGATAGAAATTGTGGTGAAATGTGTTGGACGAATAGGAGTGTTTTATACCCAGAGGAGTGCCCAAACACCTTGTAATATACATTACAGATTGCTGCTGTAACCTGTCACTTACCTGGCAGGTAAATTGCAAATTCCAATTCTGACTTTCCTGTAGCTGACTTTTTATCAACAGATCAGTAGCCCTGATGCAATTTATGGGAGCTGACTACGTTAAAATGTTGGGGTACTTCAATTTCATATTCAAATTAATTTACACAGAAAGTATCAATGTACTGAAAGACCTTACTAGAAAAGGTGTTTCTGAATGGACAACTCCACTCTGAAGTGCTTGCTTTTAATTGTATTTACACAGTGGTTACTATCCCCAAGAAAGTTTTGAAGGAACAGTTATATACAAAAATTGCATTGCTTATGGTCTGGGTATTACTAAAATCTATATTTTGGAAGCACCATTTTATTGTAAAACGGTTTGCACATTTTGTAGAAGTTTGTCTTATAGTGTGTGTAATGCAAGTATACTAATGACTTGCATATTCACAGTGCTTTCTGTCACAGGCTGTGACCTAGTAGCACTAAAAATACACAAGTCGCTATTCTCCACTGCACCAACCAAGATTTAATTCTGTGGCTCTCTAGTTACACACAGACTGTTTTAAGGTGGATTAACTGCTAGAGATTTAATAATGTTTTATATTGCATTGCTCACTCAGTATCACTTTTTTATTTATTTTTTATTTAAGCTCACCCTTAATTTATATGTAGTTACCTGACGGTGAAGGACCTAAAAAACTACAGAATATTTTGTTTTTAGCAAACCCTTTGCTACACCCAAGCGCTCACACTCTCAAGGCCCTCCAACTGCCCCCAAAGGTGATTGAAGTCTACAACAGCAGAAAACTAATATAATCAGTCAGTTTTTACTAAAATAGAATCGTCTCTTTTCATATTATTAAAAATAAGACCTTTTTTAGAAAGACAGTGTAAAATAGTATTAAGGGATCACCTCCTCCCCTGGAATTAAAGACAGCATCCAACTTGGACCTTACAGTTCATCATTAATGATTGTAAATGGTATGTTCTGATTATGAAGAATGACGTTCAGCTACCTCCAGATCCATGCATCTGTAAAAGACAGGCCATCAGCATCCCATGAAATTCAGTATGCTGTGCACTCAAGTTGCAGCCTTTCATTGCAGCCATTATACCCAGGGCCACTGGGATTATGTGATTTTGCAACTGCAGTGATTTTCACATAATTAGAGATTTGCCACATAGTCAATCATCTGTCACACGAGCTGCTGATTTTAAAAAAAGAAATGTGTTTATAGCTCAACTGGTTCACTACTTACTAAAAAGCAGCAACACTTATTGCTGCACAGTGGGGACCCTTTGCAAAGCTGGACTGATCGTTTTGTTGATTATTGCTATGTTTGGGTGTTAAACTGGTATTTATGAGGTGCAATCATAGATTGACCGTCTCTCTGGAGAAAAACAAGCACATCCATCACATCAGTTGAGAAAGGTGTTCTCACCCAAATAAGTTTTGTCAAAATATGTTCTATTTTTGAAAAAGTACCATTGTGAATTTTTGGGTGATTCTTTTTGGATACTTTTTGTTTGAACTGTGTAGTAAGCCTCCGATATCAAACCACAGTCACTCGCAAACTTTTGGTTTGCTAAACACTGTTTAATATTGTTTCCCCCAATTAAAATGATTTGCTGTGGAAATTGGAGATGCTTATGGTTGTCGAGGATGAGGAGTACCAGGTTCCAGAAATTTGTGTCAGTAGGGGATTCTTACACCTAAAAAGTTTTGACAGGGGGGTTTTGGCATCGAAATGTTTGAATACCTCACTGGCTTAGAGTGAGAACACACACGACCGACAACTAAACTTGGATTAGCAGGCGCACATCTTACTCATGAGCATAATCAAAAAGTAAAACACAAACAATTGAAGGAGGGTCTGAGGGAAATTTAAAGACCTGCCCAGTTCATAACCCCCCTAACTGTAATCCTAACAACAAAAGAACCGGGGGTCTATAACGGAGCTTCAAGTACTCCGAGCTGCTGCAAAACTCCTACATAAGTGAGTTAGGCGCTAATAGAGCTACAAAAGTCTCTATATCAAAATGTGTGCCAGGACAAACCTGTCGAAGGACCTACTGAGATTGTTGGTAAGACCCGTACAGAGATGTGTTGGATTCCCATCAAATAGGTATGTAGATCAAGTGTTCTCATTTGGTCATCCAAAAATGGGGTGGTATGTCTCTTGATCAATGAGACCCATCCATCGCCCTTACTCAATTGGGTCGCACCATCAATCGCTAAGGTACCCATGAACAAATGATAAAGATGGGATCGAGTGCAGTGCAAAAATCAAAAGATGTGTGAGTTAAAAACAAGGGGTAAAAGGATCAATAGGCGAAGAACTCTAATGTAATTTGTCCTTTCCCTCAAACAAACAAGAACAATGCAGAGGAAGCAGTCTAAACATATAACTGCATATACAAGGCAAACATGTTTCAGCCGGTAGGGACAAGATCCCATGGCTTTCTTCAGGGCCAGAGTTCTAAGCATTAGCTACTGCATACATAAAGTGAACATAACGACAATCTGTAAAGGATATACATAAATAGTCCAAAATCGTGTTCCTCTGTACCAAACGGTGTCTCTTACATCTGTTAACAAGAAACAAGAAATAAATTGTAGTAAGTCCTATCAAAACAGGAAAGACCTGGCACTGGCTTCTACTAATTAAGCCAATTTATTTTACTAATGTTACTCACCTGAATAGTACAGGGAGTGTACCTCACCTTTCCTGGAACCCAGCTCAAGAAAAAGGAGGCCCCGCTCTGTGAAGGCAAGGAAGGGGTAATGAACGGAAGGGTGGACAGTACTACTCTATCTCTCCCTCAATACATAATATAGCCCCTATAACAGTCAAGCTTAACAGAGCCACAAAAACTCCTAAGGGTGGAATAAGTCACAGAGCCCATAAAAGTCCAAGGTTCCCAAGATCCATCACTTAATGTAAAAAGCTTTCCTCTAAATATGAGTGTCCTAAATAGGATGGAGCTAAACTGTAGCAGGTTTAGATCTGGGCTAGCAAACGTTTGACAGACCAAGCCTGGTCTCATATCCCAGAAACATAGGTGAACCAGTCTATGCCACCCCAAAAGAAAAAAAGGCCAAACATAAATCCTAATGAGCCACTAACCTGTCCGGCGTTGTCTCATCGCAGGACCCGAGCTTTGTGGAAGGCAAAAATGGCTGCCCACAGGAAGCTTATAAAGGAGATAGGGGCGGAGTATCACGTACTCTCGCGGGATTTGATTGAACTACAGAGTGATGTCACAATCCACTGTGTTGTAGTTCACCCAAGAACTACAAGATGACATCATTACGGCCATCTTTGTAGTTTGAAATTTGAACTAGTTCAAAAATAAAGGTGCTATATTTAACCATAGCGCAAGTGTTTGCAAGCGCGAAATAGTCGACCGGGCTGATGTCTATTTATAAAGATCCATCAAAGTGGTCTCTAATGATGTTGCTTGTTAGTTCAAACTCACATATAGGCAAACAGTGTGCCAAGGGTACATCTGTAGAGAGCCCTAAAGGACCAAAGTGAAGGTGGGTGACCCTAGACTCAAAGGAAACTGAACCTAATACCTCCCCAGAAGATTCAGTGGTGCAGACTAGAGCACACAGTGTCCCTAGCGAAAGAACTACCTCCATAGAGTGTAGTCTAAGAGAAAGACCCGCAGCTGGCAGCTGCTCTAAACAGTAAAACACAAACAATTGAAGGAGGGTCTGAGGGAAATTTAAAGACCTGCCCAGTTCATATCCCCCTCCTTTTTCCTGAGCTGGGTTCCAGGAAAGGTGAGGTACACTCCCTGTACTATTCAGGTAAGTAACATTAGTAAAATAAATTGGCTTAATTAGTAGAAGCCAGTGCCAGGTCTTTCCTGTTTTGATAGGACTTACTACAATTTATTTCTTGTTTCTTGTTAACAGATGTAAGAGACACTGTTTGGTACAGAGGAACACGATTTTGGACTATTTATGTATATCCTTTACAGATTGACGTTATGTTCACTTTATGTATGCAGTAGCTAATGCTTAGAACTCTGGCCCTGAAGAAAGCCATGGGATCTTGTCCCTACCGGCTGAAACATGTTGGCCTTGTATATGCAGTTATATGTTTAGACTGCTTCCTCTGCATTGTTCTTGTTTGTTTGAGGGAAAGGACAAATTACATTAGAGTTCTTCGCCTATTGATCCTTTTACCCCTTGTTTTTAACTCGCACATCTTTTGATTTTTGCACTGCACTCGATCCCATCTTTATCATTTGTTCATGGGTACCTTAGTGATTGATGGTGCGACCCAATTGAGTAAGGGCGATGGATGGGTCTCATTGATCAAGAGACATACCACCCCATTTTTGGATGACCAAATGAGAACACTTGATCTACATACCTATTTGATGGGAATCCAACACATCTCTGTACGGGTCTTACCAACAATCTCAGTAGGTCCTTCGACAGGTTTGTCCTGGCACACATTTTGATATAGAGACTTATGTAGCTCTATTAGCGCCTAACTCACTTATGTAGGAGTTTTGCAGCAGCTCGGAGTACTTGAAGCTCCGTTATAGACCCCCGGTTCTTTTGTTGTTAGCATAATCAAAAAGTACCTTGAAAAAGGAACAAGAAATATAGGCTTCCAGACGTTGAAGTAGTTTTTAAATTAATTCTTGCTTGGGATTGCCCATCCTCCTGATCTGGATCTATGTATGCATGGGATGTGTGCACGTAGGAGTCCTGTAGAGTAGAGGTGTCTGGGCGGTTGGTGGAAGAAGATGCAACTGTGCTGGTAGATAGGGCCCAAGTTGTGTTGTGCTTGAATTTTTTTGAGAGGAATTTGAAATTAGCAAGTTAATGTATCGGGAGCCGGTGAGATCCCTGAGGTGTTGTGTGATAGGAGTGCTCTGTGGGAAGTTGAGTATGAGCCTGGCTGCCAGGTTCTGGATGGTTTGTAGTCTTCTGGTGAGTTGCTTGGTGATCCTGGTGTAGCAGGTGTTCCGATAGTCTAACTTGCTGGTGACTAGGGTTTGAGCGATGCTTGTTTGGTGTTGCTTGGCAGCCATTGGAAGATCTTCCTCAATATCTTCAGGGTGTGGTAGTAGGATGCAGTAAAGGTGTTGACTTTGTGTAAATATACCCTTTTAGGGGTACACTAGTGCAGAGTCACCCTTTTGTCCACGTGTTCAAAGACAAACAAAATAGAGATCAGCACTGAAGTTGGAAATAAATAACAAGTTCATTAATCACTCATGAGTGGGACCACATCCACACAGTACTCTAGAGTGCTGCCTGAGGTAGTACACTGTCTACCCAAACCAGTGCCCTTTTTATACAGGTTTTGTGCAGTGTAAGCATGTGAACAGAAATAGGAAGAAAACGTTTTAGAAATAACTATCAGCAAACAAGGGCAGATGAATAACTACGTGGTCAGCAAAGTGGGAGGGGGAGCAGAAATGCCTATTGCAGCAGTAAATGATTAACAGTTAACTGGGTTACTGGCAGCTACAACCCTCAGCACGTACATTGCTTTTAGCTGAGTCAGGAAGTCAACTAAAATAGATAGCACAAGCAGAGTGAAAAGTTGAAAGAATCACAAAGGAAACTTAAATGGACACCACAGCCAAAATGGCTGTCACTTATGCCAAGGAAAATATTACACGTTTTCCACAACTTGTGCGGTAATGTCCAGTTTGCTCGATGTGGTGTGAGACCTTGTCAGATGCTGCAGCGAGGTCCAGGAAAATGAGCACTTCTGAGTCTCCTCTGTCGAAGATCATGCAGATGTTGCCTGTGGCAGCGATGAGTGCTTCTACTCTACTCTGGTTGAGCCTGAATCTGGACTGCATGGCGTTGAGGAGCTGGTGGTTGATAGAGGTGGTTGGTGAGGCGTTGGTTGATTAGAAAAATGGCAGTAATTGAATCCCCATGGTGTCAACGTTTACCATGATTTTCAAAGCAAAATTCCTGTGATTCCTCAGTGAAACATTGTTCTGTTTTCACCATCACACATTTAAAAATATAACATTTGCACTACTGATAAGGAGCATAAACAAATGAAAAACCTGTGAGAAAGAGGAAGACATGAACGAAAGAGGGCACAGTTGAAGAGAGATTAGGTGTCCTCCAAGAAGGGCAAGTAATCTAAATATGTGAGGGAAAAGAGGATTTGAAAGAGAGAAGGCTAAGTGTACTCGTTTGTTAGAGAAGCATTTCACTGAGCGGTGAGGTTGTTGGGAGTGTGTATGCTTGAGAGTGAGGTGGTAAAAGGAGTTAATGGGTCAAAAAAGAGGGTGTTTGAGAAAAAGTGTGAGAAGGTGAGACTAGAAGGTATGTGAAAGGGAGATGTGATTAAGAAATGTATGAGATATGATAGTGAGATGATGGTCAGAAAGAGTAGTGTGCTATGGTGAACTAGAGGAATGTGAGAATGGGAGGGAGAAGATGAGTGTTTCCAGTACTGTTTCACCAATCTATGAAAAAGCAAATGATATATTGAATGTCTTTCATAATATGTCAAGCTGTCAGGCCTATATTAAAATGATGTGGGTGAAACAGTCCATGGTCCCTGGCATAAGGGACATAGCCTCCTCAAACTAGGGAACCCATAACTAGGGTACTGTACTATAGCGCGGAGTAGTACTTCTGTATGTGTCCTATTGCTCGATTGTGAACAAATTAATAAAGCATACTACACTAGGTAGATGGGGATTCACCAGCCTATGTAAGTATATTAAAGTATTGTATTTCCATAAGAGGTTTGATTTGTTTTTCCAGGAATGTTGTAATTCTTGTATGTTTGTCTGATGTGATTCAAAGAGTGAACCCTGACAAAATCTGTGAGCAGAGTTTCATTTTGAGTTTTTTGTATGTGAAACAAATAATGTGTTTGAAATAGACAGATTGACTTTCTAAAATGTTGAAATTTAGCTGACAACTGGCACCATCTCAGGTGTAACTAACGCTCTTAGTAAATTCAGGCTTTTTAGCCAACATCCCTTTGCATGGTGGGTTTCTTCAGTCTAGAAGGACAATGTTAAACGCAAAACCACAAGCCCTGGGATGCAGCATGCTGTTGGCTGAAAACCCCAGAATAGCTGGTGGTATGACACACCATGGATCTACTTGGAAGACTTCTGAAATACAAAATGAAATTCAGTTTGTGCCTTTCTGACTTTTGTTTCTCGTAGGCAATCAAGGTTAACCAGTCCAGCAGTTGAGAAGGTAGATATACCCTTTGTAGTACAGTTGGTAACATCTCACTGCTAATGGGCTAAGATTAACACTCCTCGGGGAAACAAACCAGCATGCTAAAAATACTTTATTTACCAGAACAATGAGAGCGGCAGAAACTGAATGTGAAGATCCATGAGAATGGACCGCACTCGGCTGACTAGCCCTTCCTGAGGCCGAGATGTTTTGTGCGTTAAGTGCCACTGCAGCACTACTGTGAAGGACCCTGCCTTGAACAAGTTCAACATGTGTTGTGAGTGCTGCCCTTTGAGGGCAGCCAGTGCTCTAAAATATATATACTTCTCCTCCACAGTGCAGCTGTGCTTAAAAAAGCTCGGGGAGGAGGGGCGGGGGGGGGGGAGGAGGGGTGGCGGGGGGGGGAGGAGGGGGGGGGGGGGGAGGGAATGTAAACTTTCAGTAAAAAAAAATCAGCTTGCATTATGCAGCATGGGATTAAGACATGAATATGCAAGTATCATAACATAACATGTGTATATGTAAACCGCGCGTTCGCCCTAGGGTATCTTGGCGCTGAATAACAGATGTTTATTGTTGCCCGACTAAATGATACTTATTGAGTCTGGTGGTTTAGTGGACTAATATGTCCACTGTAGGAGCCTGTGTTCGTCCTCATAGTCACAGGTTCACATGCTGGCAGGCCCACTTAGCCTTTCATCCTTCTTCCTTCTTCCCAGGACCGGAAACAAGCTTCTGAGGACCGGTTTCTGGCATAAATACAAGTTATGTTATGATACTTATTGATTCGACCTCAAAAGAACGAAGGGCTTAGTGGGCCCGCCGGGATTTGAACCTGTGACCATGAGGTCGAGCACAGGCCCCACAGTGGACACCTTAGTCCCCTAAGCCACCAGTCCCAGTATCATAAATCTATGAATGCCAAAGTTGTTCTAAAGTCAAACCCCACCCTTTTCTAACCCATTTTGGTTGCTGCCCTCGCAGGTTCGGGGTGAGAAATGCCACCAGTGGCAAGGTTCTTGCCCTGGGAAGAATCCAAACAACTGGCAGAAGTGTGAAGGCCGAAGCAGGTTCGTCTTCAGCTGTTTGTCAGAGTTTAGCTAAGCAAGTTCCTAATTGCTGCTCCTTCAACAAGAGCATGCTGGAGAGCAAGCTTGATGACTGTGAGCAATACATTGACTTGCATGTTATGTTATGTTATGTTATAACGTGTTTTATATAGCGCTCAGCTACTCCGAGGAGTGTCCCGGCGCTTCGAACCCAGTACAGACCAAGAGCAGGCTAAAGATGCCACACACTACTTAACAAAAAGCCAGGACTTAAGATCTTTTCTGAAGGCATCGTCTGTTGATCCTGTAAATGATTCATTGCTTATCACAAGGTTTGCTAACCAGTGCGGAAGACGGGCTTTATGGTGTACGTTATTTATAAGGCTTTAATGCAGTTTTCCTCCCGCGGGAGGTTCTGGTCTCCCTGCAGCAGCCTGAAGGAGGTATTCAGGGCTGAAAGTGCACGTCTGTAGAATATGTTTGAAGAGCAGTGTTGTGTAATTTTGAATACTGCTCCACGTGCGTTTCACGTCATTCACGTCTCATAGAAAGACAGACGTATAATTGACTGAACATTGCCGGTGCATTGGGAAGGAGGCCTCCTGGACCATTGAGGATGTGTTGCCAAGGTACAGAGGGTTCTAGAGTCGCCTACCTTGGGGTGGCTGATTGATGCCTACGAATTTGGCTCCTGCTAAGAATACAAATCTCTCCCAGCAAAGACTAGAGACACCCTTGACCACCTGAAATTCTAAAAGAGGGTTAAAGCCTTGGCTTTCTCCAAAAGATAGCTGACTTTTTTTCCTCCAGTCATGCGACGGAGGCATTCTTGTCCACAAACATGGTCCGCAAAAGCATTTAGGAGCATCTCTCTCAAACCTCCGCGCTTCGCTCGACACCTAAGCGTGCAAACAAGATTGCTGCAACATTATAGCAGCTCTTTGGTCACCTTGCCTAACACATGCTGGTCCCTCAAATGCCACACTTAGAATCCCTACCCTTCCAACCATAAAAATGATAAATAGACCAACATTGGCAATACACAGCAACGCAATGTAAGCTTAAGAAACTCTATCTCGCTTATTTTGTCTCCACCTTCAAATAAAGTTACATGTGGCATGATGAGAGCATCTCTTGGGTCATCAGCCGTTCATAACGAAACACTTGCAGCGTAGGCCACGCTATAAACCCACACATTCTCAACCGTGCACACCCTATGGAGCAACAAGCTGTTGGCCCATTGGAAGCCTTGCATTACAATATTTTCCTCACTCCCTGCTCTCTGTCTTACCTTTTTTTCCTCCCTCACCCCATTTGTGCATCCATCATCCTGCCTGCCTTGCTGTTGAATAATATTTGATTGCTGCAACCAATGGTGATGACGGCGTGGTGTGTGTTCAGTCCTGTATGATTTGTGCAAGTCCAGAAATTGTAACTGTGTCTCCTTGGCCAATACCTGTGAAAGCTTAAGCCTCTGTGAAGAGTGCATGTGAAGTGTTAGTTCTGCAGCCTGTGAGCAGCGATAGACTACATGGTGGGTGCTTCTCAGGAGTAATATTGTGGTGTTATTCCCGTAGTCGGTGTTACTTCTGGCACTAGGTAGGTTTGACCTACCAAAGGTTAGCTGGGGATGCACTTTTCACTGCACCCTGTATGTACCAGGTACGATTAAAAACAGCAAAACTCATAATTCCAATGGGTGCGGTAATACTTACTGCATATATAAGAAATTATCAGGCCACTCCGAAGAGGACCATAGTTTCTAGATGTGCCTACCACCAGGTTGGCCTCAAGGTGCATAATTTTATGAGTCGCAGGTTAGGGGCCTGGCGTAAGTTTACTAAAATGCATCAATGGTGAGGTGATAGTCTGTCCCGATTTAAATATGGATTGATGAGACCCATCCTTCATGATCAAGCATGTATGGTAAAATTGTGGCACTTAAAAATATTGAAAGGTCGACTGCATCTCTTTACTCTATGTGAGGAAACGTGCTAAAACGTCAAACTAGTGCCTATGATTTATCAGACGGGAAGGCCCACCTTTCATGCTGGAAGCCCCGCCCTGGCACAAGTTTGGAGCTTTTTGAATGGTTTACTTGACCTCCCGTTGGGCCTTGTTTTTTGCCAGGATTTATCAAATCATATAAATGTGAGAGAGGATGGGAAACTCTTGTTACATTTCCTAACAAAGCTGATTCACTTTGAAAAGATTCTGTGATTTATTTTTGTAAACAAAAATAATTTTTAATGCCAAACTCAAGTCAAAATGGTGGTTCTTGTGAAGAAATGCACCTACCAATGCCTGGTAGGTGTATTTGCGTAGCACTAAAACCCACCTGCGGCACCCGTGTGCTGAGAGGATGGAGGCAACACCGATTTGAGTTGCTTTCTGAAGACCATTGGGTAGCTTTCGGAGCTTATTGTACTTGTGAGAGCTCCCTGCGGAGGACTTGGAGTCTAGACAACGAAAGTAAAGGCTTCAAGTGGAGGTTGAAGCCAGGGCTTAAGTGGGATGAAAAAACTTGGGGAGGGAGGGGTCCTCGTGAAGGGGTGTGGCCGATTTAATTAAGGGTGTGGCTTTAAAAAAAACTGAAAATCTGTACTTAGCATAGTGCGCCATCCGACAGGTATTTTGCTGCTTCTGTCACTGCATCCAGATATATAACACAGCAAGTAACATTATACTTACAAGCCAGGCTATTGCATAGCATATTGAAAATGCTTCAGTTCTGAAATGATGAGACAAAGTACTGTAACGAGTCTCTTTGAAGTTACATCAAAGGCAGGGAAAGGAGGCACTACTGCTGAGTCAGGATTTATTTTTTTCACCGAGGGTGAGGGCCAAAATGGAGAGCCCGATAGGGACCCGTCTCAGTACCTGCTTTTTAAGACTGTTGGTGCGCAGCACCGGCAGGACCCGGCCCACCTAATGCCCTGGGTTGAGCTGCTGTGTCTGGGTTGCCCCTCGATATCCCTGGCACTTATTGTGCTACCCCTGTTCTCCGAGATCATGAAGTAGGGTGAAGGACTAACGTTTTTCTTCAAGCGAATGCACAGAATGACAGCGCTCCTCAGCAGAGAATTCCAGAACAGGCCGTTAGAACATACAAAAAATTCGATTTTCAAACCCAGAAGCTTGTCCGTTAATTAAATAGCTTTCTTGAAACGACTGCTAACTATCCTTGATTTGTAAAACATAAAAAGCACCTCCCACAGTTTTCACCTGCCCCTCTCTAAAAACCGGGACAGGAGCTAAATGTCCTGAAATCTGTCAGGACAGCAAGTGGGGGGAAACTGGACCGTCCGGGCAAATCCGGGACGCCTGGTCACCCTACATTAAGGCAACAATGACTGTGTCGGACTGAGACAGAAAATTGAGCCAGGCACCAAAATATAAGTTCCCGCCCCATTAGTGAATTAAATAGCTAAAGAAAAGTGTCCCATGTTTGCAAATCTGGCAGTTGTAGGTGCTGAATAGGTGTTTGCAAGGCATGGGAGGCTGCATGCCTGGGTACCTGCTGCAGGCAGTGTTTGTGGTAATATCCGAGAAGTCAGCCATAAAAAACAGCCTACCCGACCATAAAACAGGCCCACAAACAGCCCAAAAAAAACCACAGGGCCCTTCGGGCACTGCCTGATTGCCTGATAGGCACGTCTGACTGGAACATAAAGTACTGGAAGAGATGTTTACTAATTGAAATTTCCACTCCTTGCCCTTTCCACTGCTACTCACAAAAGAAAAGGAAACTGTGGAGAGACTAAGAATGGGACCCTGGACCAAACTTGTGATGACGCGGTTGGGGGAGGAGGGGGGGGGGGTCAAAGGGGGCGTGATGGCACTCCTGGTACTTGACCTATTGATGCACATTGCTCACTGACGTGTTAAAGTAGAGCCCTAGTGTTGGAGCAAGAGGGTGGGATGTTGAAAAGGTAAATATAGGGCTTCATGAATGTTTTCTAGAGCAGTTTTTAGGATAGGTGTTACGTAAAAGCCCCTCGGTTAACAGGTGCGGTGCTTCACACTGCCCGCCGTGATGGGGTCTGGCCATCTCCGTGGCATGGGCGCAGTGTCGCCGCCTCCTTTCTCCCCCCCCCCCCCCCCCTCTCGGAGCGGGGTCTTTTTTGATGTCTCTCGCGCTTCCCTGGCATTTGGGCACCGCGTGCCGCCGCCGCTCTCCTGCCTGCCATCTGCCGCTGCACGCGCCGCGGCGGCTCATTATGCAGGCCCCCTCAGTGCCTAATTTGATGCGATGTTCTTCTTTCAATAGACTTTAATCAGGTGCAAAGAGGTCTCCGCTAAATTATTTATAATTGTGTCAGCTGATGGAACACTCCCTTTTATGGAGACTGCCTTTGAGACGAGGGTTCTGTGCGTGTGTTTGGTTTCCTAGGGTACCCACCTTCCTACCTGTTGTTTTTATGTAATACCAAAATAGCATTGTAGCAAGTTGTTCGGCGCCCTCGTTTACTTTGCCTTTCGTGTAGAGTTCCTCGATGCTTACCCCGGGCTTAGGCGCGTGCGTTGGGTGGCCTCAGTGAAGGCTCCCGCAGATTCCTGGACACAGGGGAGCAGGCGGAGTTTCATGTTTGTGACACTTTACACCTCTGGTTCAACAGAGCCTGAAAAAAGCGGTTCATGCAAAGTGCTAGAGTGTCTACCATGTTTGACTGGTAGACCTCAAAAATGTTCCAAAGGGTGAGTGATAAGGCGGCTGGCAAACCATTCCTATTCAGTCCCATTCGGTCCTTGGCCCCTCTGCTGAAGCTACTGTCACGGGTACCTTGTGTGCCTGCGGTGCGATGCTCTGGCTTACCATCAGCTCCACTGGTGCGACCTGCATAATGTAGGTCAAAGGAAAAGGCAGGGCTTTAGGTGGGATGAACAAACCGGGGTGGGGTGGGGGGGGGGGGGGTTTATCTCAAAGGAGTTTGCCCAATGTCATTAAGGGCGTAGCTTAAAAACAGGTAAGCTAAAATGTGTGCTTAGGATAGTGTGCACCGACTTGTATTTTGCGGTTTCGGTCTTTGCATTCAATTATATGATGCAACAAGTCAGGACTATTGGCTTTGTCAATGGTTGTTAGTTGCAAAAGATGAATAAACAGCAACTATGGCTTGTATATCATTTTGAAAAACCTCGGCACGACAATGTTGCTGCTCCTGAGTTTCAAAAACAGAAGGGAAATCCAGAGAGAATAGGACACTCTTTAAAGGCTTCCCTTCCTACAACGCTCACCTGGCATGACGTCATGCTGCTTAACTTCTCTACTAGTGAGAAGTGAGCAGTGTGAGTAGCGCATATCGATGTGCTTGCAGTCCAGAAAAAACCGACTGCCTATGCCAGGACACAATACAGAGCCCGATAGATATCCGGTTCGAAGCCCCCTTTAAAAACTTGCCAGTGCTCAGCAACAGTGAGACCCAGCTCACTTAAAGCACTGGGAAAAGGGTTCCTGTCCCAAGTTTACCTGAGGCCCAATCTCTTGTTATGTATGTATGTCTACCAAGATCGGAAAGAGAGCACGATCTGTTTCAGAGGGAAAACACGTATGCCAGAGTATATGAGCAGTGCTGTAGTTTAAGAACCCCTATGCCATTTAGAGAGCTGCATATGGTCCAAGGCTTCGGTATATCTGAGAGAGGGGCAGACTTCCCAATGCTAGTAGCTACACCGCGACTTCACCCACAGGTAGCACGAGCCTTCGGTATTGCTTACTATGTTTTGAACTTTGCAAGCAAGGGCATGTTACCCCAGGAACAGGGCCGGACTGGCCGTAGCGGGCACAGGGCATATCCCAGGTGGGCCGCCAGGGTTGGAGGCTGGTTTTGGGCCCTTGGGGGCCGATTTTGTTACACTGCCGTTTTTTTGCAGCATAGCTGCAATATTGGTGGAAACCGGCCGTGGCAACCAGCTCAACACCCAACACCCCGGGGTGCTAGCCGAGCGCTTTGCCAGGGCCGGTTTCGGTTCCCAGCCCAGCCCTGCCCAGGAACCGCACACTACCTAATGGACTGCACTGCTCAACTCCTGCCCCCGCCCTGCAAGAGTCTGCCTTTCATTTCCTTCAACGCTAGATTGTCACAGATCCACCCAGCGCCTGTCATCCGGCAAGAAAAAAAGGTCCACTACTCCCATAGGGTTTTAAAGCAAATAATCTGAAGTATTACAGCAGCTGTCTCAAACGAGTAGCTCGTGAGCTACCAGTAGCTCTCCAGCTACCTGTGAGTAGCTCTCCCGTGTGTAGCCCAGCCTACGACTATTGAAGCTTTTGCTTGGTTAAATTATTATATATATATATATATATATATATACAAAAATTAAAATGCATGTATTCAAGACGCAAATGTGTGTATTTTAACAACTCATAAATTGATGTTGTAGAAAAATTGTAGAATTTTAAAAATGTGTTTACCCCGTTAAGCACGCCACAAATTCCGCCCCAGTGCGGACGTTCGATTGCGCTAACGGGATCCGGACGTCCAACGGTTGTGCGCAGCACTAGCGAGGTAGTGCATGCGACGACCGTTGGACGTTCACAGCACTGAACGGGTTAAAGCTATTATTTGAGTTGGAACGATTTATTACTCATATTTATACCTTGGTGCCAGGGGAATTGCAGCTATGGTTTTTATGTACCACCCATGTAAAATTTGTTAAAATTGTCACAGCCTTTTTCCCATTACTGCTGGAAACCCTGCCTAATGCACCAATGTGATGACTGCTGACACTCTTGGATGAGGTGTTCCCTTTACATCACTAGTATTAGTAGCTCAGGATGGTTTTCTTTGAACATAACTAGCTCTTGTTACAGCAAAGGTTAGAGGCCCCTGGATTACAGCTACATTTTCCACAAGTTTAATTAACTTGCACAAAGATCTGGGTTTCCCTGACATTTGTTTTAAACCAAAGGTCTTTCCTTTAAGAGTTTGTGGTCGATAGTTTAGCATTTGGGCCTCTGGTGCGTTTTTGTACCCTTGTTGGAACATCTCTGATAAAACGTCTGTCTTTTGTTATAATGGTGCCATTTTATCTCTCGTTGCCCTGGTAGCGTGTGGGAATGCTAGCCTTCAGTTCAAGTTGGACACAATCCAGGGTGATTGTTACTGGGCTTTCTTGGGCCAGGGTGTGAACAAAATCCGTGCTTTGTTGAAGTCTGCTTTTGGTATGGGCAGTCAACCGTAAAAAGAGTGAATATATGCTCTGTTTTCATTCTCTGTCAAAGCCCTCTAAGGCCCAGGTTTGGGAAATGCACCTCTGTTAAGGAGGCTCATTAGCTTAATATATTTTAATTTATTCATCTGAGACAGCATCTATGCACGCTTTAAAGCTCAATCTCGCTTTTAAAATGTGTAACCATCCCAGTGAAGTGTGGTCACTTGAATGGTTAGGCGGATGTTTTTGACTTGTATCCTTTCGAGGTTTCATGTGTATCTTATACCTTTTACCCTAAATATAACCATGTTTGTGGCGTTTGGGTAACTTTATTCATTTCAGAGTGGGAGTTTTAGACTCACTTTTAGTGAGGATTTGGAGTGAGTATATTAATTCCAGGTTTACTCGGCCATGTTAGGTTTTTGTTTTGTTGTGATTTCAGGGTTGGTAAGTAATTGGTCTTTAATGGAGAATTGGGGTAACCTCATCTGATCCTAGGATACTTAGTAGTTTGAACAAAGTCAGCGGAACCTATAAAGATTTAAAAAAAAACCTTAAGGTCATATATGTGTGTGTATGTAATCAGTAGTTTATGGAATACCTTTAGAGAAAAATATATGCAAACTTGTGTGCGCGAGGATGCACCTATACTAAAAAAAAAGTACTGATCATGAACTTGACATGGAATTATGGAACTGATTTCCCTATTTAAAGTATGGACAGCAATAGGATGACTCCATTTTTTCTGTACATATTTGGATGTATCTATTTTTTTTACTTATTCTTTTTATATATTTAAATTGATATCTCAATTTCTTTTTCTTAAACATACATTGTAGAAAGTCCCAGGTGTTACACGGATAAAAGTTTATTTCCATTAGTTATGCTGACGTTTATTTGCTCCAGGCAAAAACCGCAACGTGTCGGCTGCATACGGTGATGGCACTGAATTCTTTCACCCATGAATCAGCATCTGCTGCTCTTTCTCATCTATGTCACAGTGGAAAGATTAGATCATAATGCCATGAAACAGATGATGTAATTGTTTGAAGTAGTAAGAAGAGAAAATCCTTCTTTGAGGCCTCCGTTGAAAAAGTTCGGCATTAAATCGCATCAGATACTGAAGGCAGGGGTGTGAATGTATTGCCCTCCATTGAAAGACGTTTATAATTTGTAGAAAATTCATAAACTGTTTTTGAAAACTAGCCTACCACAAGACTGATATTGAAATGAGCTGATGACAACAAAAATAGATTGAAAATGAAATGTCTTAATTAACTTAATTTTTTTTAATTCAGTTTTGCCATCTCAAAATAATTTAACTCAGTTAACAGAAGCAGGCAGACATATTCATATGCCACTAGTAGTCCTTCAGATGCTATGAGTTGCGGGGAAGGGAGGGACTAGATCTTGCTACCCTTAGCCTATTTTGATCCCTTTCCTAGAGCTGGGAGGGTGCTTGTGCCCCCATGCCGGAGCGCTGTAGCAGCTTCCAACTAAGAGTAAGGGGGCAGAAAGAATACCAGGACTGGTTGGATAAGCGTGGGGGATGTTGGATCGAACCTATATAAGGAAGGGGAACAGAGAGGGGCGTAGCTTCAGGGGAGCTGTTTGGAGTGTTACACCCCACTTATAAATGTATTCTGTGGTAAGTAGTTAGGAGCAGGTACTTTCAGTCGAATATGGTGAGGTGTCTTTCATATTTCACCTAGGATTTTTACAGGCACACACAGACTAACACACATACACTCCCTATCTTGAAATTATTTTAAAAGTTGGTCATTTTACAACCTATATTTTGTTAGGTACCTCTAACAATCCACAATGCTCCCCCTTTCCACTGCCCCTTAAGCATCCTCATGTCTTGCTTCTCAGATAATGTATGTTAAAAGATATGTCTGCGTGATTGTTGGGAAATCAGAAGCTCACCGACCCTCCCTACCCCCCAATCTTCCTGACCAACGTACGTCCAGAGGGAGCCCAGAGGGAGCCAAAGGGTTCGAAAGGGGGTTGGAGAAGTGGAGGGATGAGGAGTGGAGTGGAGTGGAGTGGAGTGGGGTGGGGTGGGGTGGAGAGAAATGAACAGAAGGTGTAGGGGTGCAAGAAGGAGATGAAGGGGTGGGCGGACAAGAGGATTCCAATTTAGTTTCCAGAATGAGACATGAGGTCTCTGGTATCAGGCATTATCTCCTGGATGTTCTTTATCCTTTTCCATGCTCATGAGGAGCTGAGCTCGTCATGAGGCACAGTGCTCCGGTGCTCATGACAAGCTCAGCTCGCCATGGCCCGTGGAACTCTCAGGTGCGGGGAGAATTCCCCTGCTGTGCTGAGCGTTCCACGGGAACCAATGCACCTGTGACGAGCGCAGCTCGTCATGAGCATGGGAGCGCTGTGTGCGCCCCCCTACCCCCCAGCACAGCGGGGGAATTACCCCTGCAGCGAAGGGGCTAAACCGATCAGCAAAACACAAACATATCCATACTCTCCACATCCTGTGTCCCAGATATGACACAATTTGGAGAGGGGCGGCTCCTCGGCCAAGGTGGAGGAGCATTGCTCCACTCCCTTCAAGTTGAAAAAAAAGGAAAAAATATCATGATAACTTAATGTTATTATCATTTTATTTTATCCTCCCGCTGCAGCAGTTTGCATGAGGGGACGGCGCTGAGGAGCAGGGGGGGAGGGTTCAGCCCTCCTAAGTGCGCAATGACTGTTTGGTCGGCACTCTCTGGCTGCCCAAAACAGTCATGTGCACTTTCCCTGTTCTTCATTACAGCCTGCATTGAGAACATGCCCACCCCTACAGCCCCTGGCTGAGCCCCGTGTTACGGTGCTTAGACCAATACCAACACTGCAAAGCGTTGTGATTGGTCAGGAAAAGAAGCCTGGCTGCCTGCTTCCTGTTACTGGAAAACAAGAGCAGAGACGCGCAGGACCCGGTGGGAAGGTAAGTGTATTGTTTTTTTATCTGTTGTGACCCGCGCACCCACCCGCACCCTCCTACACCCCTACCCCGCACGCCTCACCTCCCATGAGACGTGCTGGGCACCACTGAATTTGGATAAATATGAAATGGGGTGAAGCACATAAAGTCGGCAACACAGTAAGAAGCCTCTTTCTCACCGGTTGTATTGCACAGAAATTAGAGCAGCGAAAAAATGTACCTGAAATTGGAGTTCACAGAAGCTAGAAAGGACCACTAGGTGGACATTGTGTAGTGGCCTGAAACACCACTCTGTTACCTTCTTTATTCGTAGTGTGCCTCCCCGCATCCAGTGATTCAGCTCTCTCCATACAGACTCCTACTTCTGGGTGTGCATGCCAGTAATTAAGGGATTGAGGTAATACCTGAGGTTGGAGTGGTGGGGAGGAGTAGGAGGAAGCTTTAAGGTGATTAGAAGTGCACACAGCAGCAAACCAGTAAATAAGAGACATCAAGTTTTCGTCATTGTTAGAATATGCCCTAGATTTAGACCTGTGTCCCCGGTTCGCACCGAAGAGCATAAGGACATGTCATGGATCTTCGGATTGATTTATAACCAAATGCCATCACCGATCCGCTAAGAGTGGGGTTGAAAAAGGATTTTCTGGGTAATCCAAGAGTTTTGCTGTTAAACGGGAATACACCTTGCCGTGTGTTTGATTGGAGCCCTGGAGTGTGGTTCTCAAAGATCACTGTAATACAATAACTGTTGCATTGTGTTGTGTCCAGGGGGTTGCAGAGTCTGCCTTGTTAACCCGATGTCTAAACCGTCTCAATGCCAACAAGCTAACAGCTGTGGACGAGAATTTCTGAACCCAATGCAGTTCTCGGTGTAATGTGATGTACCATAACTTCCTGCTTTAGCTTGGGCGGGATAAGCCTTTTAAAGAGTATTCACAGATTCAGGCTGTCACTAATTTAAGTTTGTGGAGCAGTTTTTTAAGTTCTACATGAATATGAAGATTAAAAAATAAACAAATAAGATATTGTAAAAATAAAGAGCATTTAAATATATCTACCTGCAAAAGGTAGATGTACCTAATTTGGCCAAACAGATTTTTCACCAGTTGTACAACAACATAGGTTTTTTGTTCGAATACTAGTCTTCGCATTTTAGGTACAAACATATTATGGATGGACTGAGATGTGTGGCAACATTTTTTTGGCTATATATTTTTGTGCATTGTCTATTTTTGCAGTACACATTTTTGAAACTTTGTTTCCAGCATGTGTAGATCGCATGTTGTGCACGCTCGTGCTGTCTAGTGTTGGGCTCTGAATGTTAAAAGTTGATTTTCTTAAAAAGAGTTTGTTTCAAGGTGACTTGTGCTATTTACCTGAATCCCACAATGCACCAGGACACAGACTCCTCCTTATATTGCTTTTTTCCATCAATGGGCTCAGACGTTTTTCGAATGGCGCATTACCCCTGCACATCGAAAGAAGACTTTCGTTGCTAGAGTACTGGGAAGCTGAGGACCTCTAAGACTGCAAATTTTAAGAACATCAATTGCTGCATTATTGCGCAACTTGAAAAGCTTGGGGCCAGGCTGTAGGAGAATTAGTAGCTTGGGGGGCCAGTATGGAAAATAATCCATCTAAATGTTGCCTTCTCCAATTGCAAGCTCCTGTGATTGGACAACTATTGAGTCTGTAACCTCTTTTTACAGATGGCTCACAATCAAACTACCTGTTTGACTTTTCTCACTTTCTATTGCAAAAAGGCTATTTGGTACCGATGGAACAGAATGCGAGAGCATTACCCAGTAGTACTGCACAGGGACTCTACTGAGTCACCGTTCGGCGCAGTTGTTGAGAACTTTGAACAGTTAGAGTCTAACATTATAGGCCTTGCCCTCCAGTAGCACTGAAGCCTACTAGGAGCAAAGTCACATTATCACTACCACAATAAAGTCTGGCTGTGGAGATTAAGGATCCCCAGCAGCCCCAAATAAATCTATGCCCAGAACTACCTTGGTATTCAGGCTCAGATGTTGATCACCAGGCACAACATCCACAGACTCCAAAAGAGACAGCCACTGCACAGGCAGGGAGTCTTCCCCCAAGGGCTTCGACCCCTCAAAAAGAGGCTCAACTCTCATTATCAAGAAACGAACTCAAGAGTACTGTTTACTGAAATAATAATCATAACATTCAGCCCTAAAGAGCTGGTGTCCAGCACATGATCTGCTATCTGATGCACCTGTGAAAAATAGGACTACCCTGCACTTCCAGAGCAGTACATCTAGCAGCAATAGCTGCCTACCTGCAAAAGAGAAAATCAGTCAATCTTTACACTTCCTGTCATGGAAGGCTTTAAATGTGTCATTTTGTTTCACAGACTTCCCCCAGACCTTTCATGTGACCATAAAAGTTTCCTCACTAGGGACATGGGTGCACTTTTCAAGCCACACCATTTATGGTGAACGACCTTGTGACCTCTCTTGGAAGGAAGTTTTCTTTGTGGGTGTCGCCTCTCTTGGAAGAGTCAGTGTTATGTCATGCAGATTTGTAGAGTGCACTATCACCCGGGAGCGTATCCTGGTGCTGAACAGGTGTGAGTCTAGGCACACCATGGGCCTGTTGAGACTACTCAAACTCAGGTCTTCACCTGCTTTCAAGAAGTAAGGAGGAGGCTCTTATGGATAGTGACAGGTCGTTCCCAGCTTTAGAAGTGATGGGAAATGCTCGACTGCCGGATCTGGTTTTCCGTTTGCGTGGGAGGAGCAGCCGTCCAGAGGATCGGTGGTGTGTGGAAGATTTATGAAAGCAGATGTGATTGTTGAGGTATCCTGGGTCAGTGTTATGAAGTGCCTTGGAAATGTAGATGAGGAATATGAATTGTACGAGTTTGTGATTGGGGAGTCAGTAAAACTCATTCAGGTGTGGTGTGATGTGAGTGCGGCATAGGAGGTTAACCGTGATTTTGGCTGCCTAGTCCTGAATGGTCTGAGGCCTTCTGGGGAGCTTTTTGTTGATCCTGGCATAGAGGGTGTTGCCTAGTCCAGGTTGCTTGTGACCAAGTCATTTCTCGGCATCCTCTGGCATGGGAGCATGAAGCAATGACGGCTTGACTTAGGTGGTCATGTTGAGTTTGTTGTTGATAACAATCCCGAGGTTCTTGACAGTTGACGTCCTGGCTCGTTGGCCACCAGCAGAAGTCCCATGGTGATGTTGTCTTCCTGAAGACCACTCTTTGAGTCTTGCCAGTTTTCGGCTTTAGACATCCAGTGTGCAATTTCAGTCATGCAGGCACTGAATTTGATCCGGGTACTGGGCATCTTGTCCGTGAGGGAGAGAATGAGTTGCGTATCATTGGCATAGGAGAGAGCATTGATATTGTGAGAGTGGATGATGCTAGCTAGATAGATCATGTATGGTTAAAAAGGATCGGGCTCAGGGAGGATCCTTGTGTAACTCCACAGAGGAGGTCGAAGGCGTCCAAGGTGTAAAGTGCCAGGATGAGTGACTGGGTTCTTCCAGTCAGGAAGGAACAGATCCATCGGGTGGGTGTCCTTTGATTCCGATGTTGTGTAGGTGTTGGATGAGGATAGGGTCGGAGACTGTGGTAGATTTTACGAGGAGTTCCAGAAGGATGAGGAACACAGTGTCTCCTCGGTCCAGAGTAATGCAGACTTCCTGTGACCGTGACGAGCACAGTTTCCATGCTATGGTTGGGTCTGAAACTAGACTGAGTTGTGTTATTGAGGTATTGGTAAGGTGTCTGTTGATTATTTGTTTCTAGGACCATGGCAGGGAATGCTAGCAGGGAGTCTGTGAGCTTCAGACCTTGTCAGTGGGTGATCCCTTTATGCAATTACATAAAGACAGAGTTGTGCTGTAATACAGTTGTGCTCTGCACACACTCGAATTTTGGCTAATTTCAGATCAGAATTTCATGTCAACCAGTCTATTAAGATACCTTCTTAATTTTCCACAGTCATTAGCAGAGAAATCACAAATCACTACACATTAGATGTGCAAAGTGCCATCATGTATTATGTGGGCCTTGTTTGGTCTATTATGAAAACCAAATATTCGGGCCTGATTCACAGAGGTAAGTTACACTTTTGAGAGAAGTTTACACTTTATAGTAAGCTTAATACTTTTGGTATACATAAACACAGAGTGTAAACTTACTACAATAGTGTAAGTTACATGTCTCCACCCCCAGAGTAATGCAATCAGATTACACTTGTGTGGGTAGGTGAAGTCCCTCTTTAAACCGTCCATGACCCTTCTTTCACCCCTCTAACGTCTCCCTTATCCAATCTCCTTTGGTAGTAATTCTTACCCTTTTCATACCCACTCCCCTATGTCCCTCCCGCATTTGCTACTACAATCTATATGTACATGTGCGGAGACTCCAGAGTTGGGGTGGAACTCCACCCATATAAGTATAGGCAAAACTTTGTAGTACATTTTGAATTACTACAAAGTGCAGTATGAGAATCAGACCCTTTGTGTTGCTTTTGCACAATCACATCTTGGCAATCCCATCTCAACGGCAATCTAGCAAGGCGGATCGTTGGATGCATGCAGCTGTTACTTTAAAGCCAAATCTACATTACATGGCATACCTAAAGCACATGTCGCATGCAAAAAAGATTCAGAAAAGGGGGTGGTGATGAACAGAGTGTCTGAATTAAGCAGACCACTCTTACCCAGTCTAAAGATCAGGGCTTGATCCATCACCGTTTTTTAGCTCACTGCACCATCCCAGCTCAGAACCTGGCTACATGCAAATTAGTCTGACCCTGGCCCAGTGCATCATGGGAACAGGGCAGACCAAACTACCAAGCCAATTCTTATACTGGGAAGGAAACAAGCTTCCGGGGACCGGCTTCTGGCATTTCAGCCGTCTTCGGCCCGACTTGCTTGAATCCTGATGGTGCAATGAGCAAAAAAGAAGCCAAATGGTGTTCTTGTGTAATAAGCCACTTGCAGAGGTTTGCAAGGCTACTACATACAGTTCCATCCACACATTTGCTAAGCATGACTGTGTGGACATTTACACGTACCAAGAAGCACAAGTCGGACAGACCATACTTCAAATATTGTTCCAAACATCTTCTGCTTCTGCCTGTAAGCTGGAAAATCAAGTATTGGGGCACTTCTGTTCAGTATCGGCACAGCATGGGACCTACAGCTACATATGTTGCAAACACAAATCGATTGTTACAGGTAAGTAATGCTTTCTAATCGGTAGCATTGTAGATCCACATACATCTTGTTGGACAGGCCACATGAAGGGCCGATCTCCCCCGGCCCGACCAGGCCCGAGCCCGGCCACACAAGTACCACACACCACCATTACACGTCCTCCGTCCCCTCAGGCCTACCCTCGAACATGTCGACCTCGTGGGGCCGATCCACTGCCGGCCTGCGCGCCATCCTGGGCGCCATCTTGGACACTCCACCACGAGGCCGCCTGGCCCCCGATCGACCCCAACCCTGGGCCTGGCCAGGCCTCAGACATCCCGGCACCACCATCCACCTGGGAGGTGAGCGGGCTACTTGGCAGGTCAATGGGAGAAAGAGGTGTCGATGGCTCTCCCCCGCCAAGTGCCGCTCGCCCATCGCCTCCCCGGGCGCTGGCTCCACCCCCCTGCTGGGTGTCTGGACTCCCTCATCCCGGACCTCCCGACCTCCAAGTGCGAGGGTCCGGACATCAAAGAACACCAGCCCTATAACTGGGGCAGCTCCAAAGCAGGAAGGCAGTTGTATCTTGGAGTCGAGAGACGCAGAGAAGAACTCATCCTTGACGGACTACTGGCGCTGCCATAGCTCTGTCTCGTGCACCATCGTCCTGCCTGCTGGCGCTGCCGCAACCTTCGTGACCTTCATACCCTCCATTATCGTCGGGACCTGCTGGCGTGGCCGCGGACCGTTTGTAACCATCACCTTCATCGGGACCTGCTGGCTCTGCCGCGGACCGTCGTTTCCTTTGTCCATCTCGGGACCTGCTGGCTCCGCCGCGGCCCGATCATCTAGAACGCCGAGCTCGAGGATTGAGAGCTATTTTCATCTTTTTGGTAACAAGACTGTCCCGCTACCCTTTTCCCAAACCAGAGACTAGAATCGAGGGGACCCCTGAGTCCAGACCTCCTTGTACCATTCCATCGTAAACCTAAAGAATTGCCTATAAAGTCTCGTTGAACTTTAACCTTGTGTGGTGTACGTCTGTGGGGGGGAAGTTACTTGTCTGTACGATCGCTGGAGACGGCTCTCCCCGGAGACCTCTCCCCTTATCCTCGGCCGACCCTCCCGGTCCGTCTAACATTGGTGGCCAGCGGCGCGATCCGAATCACCGCATAACCGTACAGAGAGTAGCTCACCCCACGGCGAATCACGATGACAACTAAAGAAAGCGGATCAACGGAGAAATTCCAGATGGAGAAATTGGACGAGTACAGCCATCGTGAACTAAAGCAGTTCTGCATCGAACTAGGTATCGCTACCACCGGACTAAGTACCAAAGACGATTTTAAGCATGCCCTAGAATCTTGGGCAAAACCAGGGGCCGCCGGAACCCCCGACCAAAGCATCGCAGCAAAAACCACCACGGCCCCTGAAGAGCGAGGAACGGGTCTCTCGCCAGACGAGATCCAGGAACGAGAAAAAACCCGACTACACGAGCTGGAAATGGCCCGGCTCAAAATGGACGTTGAACTTAAGTTGGCCGAACAAAAAATCAACTTAGAGCACCTGCGTCTCCGAGAAGAAAGGGAGGAGAAACAGAGACAAAGGGAGCTCGAGGAAAAGAAACTGGCATATGAACATGAGCGGAAATTAGCTGAGATCGACCTACGCAAGCAGAATAAAGAAGTAGGGGTGTCCGAGCAACCCCACACCCCAGGGGCAACAGAGAAAAAGGTACACATCCCCAAGGATGTCGTTCGAGAATACTTCCGAGAGGACGACATCCAGCAATGGTTTAAGGCCTATGAAATCGCTATGACTGCACACCGGATCGATAGAAGCGATTGGGGAGCCGGTCTATGGGGGAGATTCCTCAATGAGGGCCGCGACGCCCTGCTGCAACTCCCGGACCACCAGATGACCTCCTATGACCATATGAAAGCTGCACTCCTCACCCGCTATGGCCTCACACCCGAGATGTACCGTCAGAGGTTCCGAGACTGCACCCGCATCCCGGGTACAACTTGGGTGGACTATGTAAACTACTTTAGCCGAGCCTTCGAGGGCTGGATCAAAGGAAGCAAGGTCACAACCTACGAACAACTGTTCAATCTTATGGTATGGGAGCATCTGTCGAACAATTGCTTCATTGAACTCCGCCAGCACCTCCTCGACAGCAAGTTAACGGATCCCCGGCAGCTCGCAGCCGAAGCTGACCGGTGGGAAATCACCAGAGTGGGCCGAAATGGGTCCTACGAACAGAACCGGAACAACAATGGTCAGCACCGTCCCCGAGGCGGAGGAGGAGGCCAAGGACGCGGAAGAGACAACGCTCCGGTCGCCCCCGCTACCAGCACCACCCCCCCGGCCAACCGGGGCAGCACCCCGGCACGACCGGGATATCGAGCCAATGTTACGTGCCATCGATGCCAACGAGTCGGACACTATGCAAACGACCCAAACTGCCCCCAGTACCAGAGCCCAAGACCCCGCCAAGTAGCCGCTGCTGCTCTGGGGGAGGAACAGATCTCAGAGGAACAAGAGGAATATGAACAGGAACACCAAGAATGGGAGCCAGCCGCCATGGCTCTAGCCTGCTTAGGGGGAAGAGACATGGTCCCGCGGGTCCCCCTACCCGCTAACACCCAGAAGTACAGCCAATGGGTAAGCATCAATGGACGCCGGGCCGAAGCCCTTCGTGACACCGGGGCCAGTGTAACAGCCGTCCGCTGTCACCTGGTAACCCCAGAACAATATCTACCAAACATTCTCTGCCCTGTACGTTCAGCCGATAACTCCGAAAGTCTGTGTCGGATGGCCTGCGTCCCCTTCGAATGGGGAGGGGTCTCCGGCATGTTGAAGGTAACGGTCCGAGACGATGCCCCCGTAGACTGCCTCCTGGGGAACGACCTGGAAAGCTCTCCGTGGGCAGCCGTAGAACGAAGAGAACACCTGGGGATGTTAGGCGTCCCGGACTGGGCGTGCGTCACCACCCGGTCCATGGCCGCCCGTGCCAACTCCCGCCCAGAGGAACCCGAATGGCCGGCGCCACCGCCTCCGGTCGCCCCAGCCGAAACCACCGACCGTGACGTCCCCCCAGAACCAGCTCAACCTCCAGACCTCGCTAACCTCGACCAGTGGCCTCAAGAGGGGGGGCCCAAGCAAGAACAATTTCGCCAAGAACAGAAGACCTGTCCCTCCCTCGAGGGACTCCGCCAGCAAGCGCTCGCCCAAAGTGCAGGGGATACCTCCGGAACTCACTGGGTCTACTGGGACAATGATCTGCTGTACAGTGAACAAAGAATTGCGGAGCTGGGGGCCAGCCGAGTACTAGTGGTGCCCCTCCGTTTTAGAGACTTTCTGCTAAACCGGGCCCACGATGTCCCCCTGGCAGGACACCTGGGTCAAGATAAAACCTATAGTCGTCTGGTGACCCACTTCTTCTGGCCCAAAATGAGGAACGATGTACACCAGCATTGCCGATCTTGCCCCACATGCCAAGCCAGTGAAAAGAGCGGACGCAAACTAAAAGCCCCACTGCAACCTTTTCCCGTGGTCACCACCCCGTTCGAGAGGGTCGGGATAGACATCGTGGGGCCCCTAGACCCGCGCACAAAACAGGGCCATCGATTCATCCTGGTGCTAGTGGACCACGCCACCCGCTACCCCGAGGCTGTTCCCCTGCGAACTGTGACAGCCCCGGTAGTCGGCCGGGCTCTAATGGGGATCTTCTCCCGTGTGGGCTTCCCCCGAGAAGTCGTCAGCGACAGAGGCACGAACTTTATTTCTAAATATATGAAGTCCCTCTGGCAACAGTGCGGGGTTACCTACCGATTCACGACCCCCTATCACCCTCAAGGAAACGGACTCGTTGAGCGGTTCAACCGCACGCTCAAAGGGATGATCGGGGGGTTGGAAGAGCCCCTCCGTCGCCAGTGGGACGTGCTGCTGCCGTGTCTCCTCTTCGCATATCGAGAGGTTCCCCAGAAGTCCCTGGGCTTCAGCCCGTTTGAACTGCTATATGGACACCCAGTGCGGGGGCCGCTCAGCCTAATCAAGGAAGGCTGGGAGATGCCCCCTCTAAAGAACCCACCAGATGTCTTCCGGTACCTCCTAACCCTCCGCAACCAGACCCGGCGGTTCAGAGAGCTGGCAAAAGCCAACCTAGAGGCCAGTCAAGAGGACATGAAAAAGTGGTATGACCGGAATGCCTCCTCCATCGAATTTGAACCTGGGCAACAGGTATGGGTGATGTCCCCCACCGAACCCTGCGCCCTGCAAGACAAATGGACAGGGCCCTTCAAAGTAGTCGAGCGCAAGGGTCCTGCCACCTATCTCATCGACATGGAATCTTCCCGGAACCCCCTCCGGGTCCTCCACGCTAACAGACTGAAACCCCACTTTGTGCGTTCAGAACTCAGCCTCCTGATGGCTACAGACAATGGGGCTGAAGAGGACTCCGAGCCCCTCCCTGACCTCCTACGGACTCGGGAGAAAGACGGCTCCGTGGATGGGGTCCGACTCTCGGAGGCCCTCACCCGAGAGCAACGCCAGGAGTGTCGAGTCCTCCTGTCACAGTTCGCCAGCCTGTTCTCCCTCGCCCCCAGTGTCACTTCCTGGTGTGTGCACGATGTGGACACGGGGGACAGCCCCCCTATCCGCCACCGGGCCTACCGCGTGCCAGATCGGGTACGGGCCTGCATCCAGGAAGAGGTAGCAAAAATGCTCACGCTCGGGGTCATCGAGCCCTCAGACAGCCCCTGGGCCAGTCCTGTAGTACTGGTCCCCAAAGCGGCCGCCCCTGGCACCACACCGGAACTCCGGTTCTGCGTCGACTACCGGGGCTTGAATGCGGTCACCAGAACAGACGCACATCCCATCCCCCGGGCAGATGAACTAATCGACCGCATGGGAGCTGCCCGCTACCTCAGTATTTTCGACCTGACGGCGGGATACTGGCAAATCGGCCTCACACCCCGGGCCCAAGAACGTTCTGCCTTTTCCACCCCCGATGGCCATTACCATTTCAAGGTCATGCCCTTCGGCATGAAGAATGCCCCAGCAACATTTCAGCGGCTCGTCAATCAGGTCCTGGCGGGGCTCGAAGGGTTCAGCGCTGCCTACCTAGACGACATCGCTGTATACAGCCATCATTGGTCCGAGCACCTCCATCACCTCCGAGCAGTGCTACAAGCCCTTCAGCGAGCTGGCCTCACGATCAAGGCCAGCAAATGTCAAATTGGTCAAGGGTCTGTAACCTACCTCGGGCACCAGGTGGGAAGCGGCCTGGTGGCCCCTCTGCAGCTCAAAATTGCCGCCATCCAGTCCTGGCAGCCCCCCATCACCCAGACCGAAGTACGAGCCTTCCTGGGCCTCACGGGCTATTACCGAAGGTTCGTGAAAGACTATGGTACTATAGTGGGGCCCCTCACAGAACTCACGTCAAAAAATCAACCCAAGAAGGTCAACTGGACCCCAGAGTGTCAAACAGCATTCGAACAATTGAAAGCCGCCATGTGTTCCGCCCCTGTGCTCCAGGCCCCCGACTACAGCCGGGAGTTCGTCGTCCAGACGGATGCCTCCGACCATGGCATTGGGGCAGTCTTGTCTCAAGTGAACACCGAAGGCCTTGATCAGCCAGTGGCCTTCATCAGCAGGCGACTCCTCCCACGAGAACAACGCTGGAGCACCATCGAGAGGGAGGCCTTCGCCGTGGTATGGGCCCTCAAGAAACTCCGGCCCTACCTCTTTGGCACACACTTTCGGGTGCAGACCGACCACCGACCCCTGCAGTGGCTGATGCAGATGCGGGGGGAAAACCCGAAGTTACTACGTTGGTCCATCTCCCTTCAAGGGATGGACTTCACGGTTGAACACCGGCCTGGGCCAGATCACGCCAACGCGGATGGCCTGTCCCGGTTCTTCCGCCTCGACGAGGAGAGTCCCCAAGAGGATGGGTAACTCTCCCCGCCTTCAGCTGGGGGGGACGCATGTTGGACAGGCCACATGAAGGGCCGATCTCCCCCGGCCCGACCAGGCCCGAGCCCGGCCACACAAGTACCACACACCACCATTACACGTCCTCCGTCCCCTCAGGCCTACCCTCGAACATGTCGACCTCGTGGGGCCGATCCACTGCCGGCCTGCGCGCCATCCTGGGCGCCATCTTGGACACTCCACCACGAGGCCGCCTGGCCCCCGATCGACCCCAACCCTGGGCCTGGCCAGGCCTCAGACATCCCGGCACCACCATCCACCTGGGAGGTGAGCGGGCTACTTGGCAGGTCAATGGGAGAAAGAGGTGTCGATGGCTCTCCCCCGCCAAGTGCCGCTCGCCCATCGCCTCCCCGGGCGCTGGCTCCACCCCCCTGCTGGGTGTCTGGACTCCCTCATCCCGGACCTCCCGACCTCCAAGTGCGAGGGTCCGGACATCAAAGAACACCAGCCCTATAACTGGGGCAGCTCCAGAGCAGGAAGGCAGTTGTATCTTGGAGTCGAGAGACGCAGAGAAGAACTCATCCTTGACGGACTACTGGCGCTGCCATAGCTCTGTCTCGTGCACCATCGTCCTGCCTGCTGGCGCTGCCGCAACCTTCGTGACCTTCATACCCTCCATTATCGTCGGGACCTGCTGGCGTGGCCGCGGACCGTTTGTAACCATCACCTTCATCGGGACCTGCTGGCTCCGCCGCGGACCGTCGTTTCCTTCGTCCATCTCGGGACCTGCTGGCTCCGCCGCGGCCCGATCATCTAGAACGCCGAGCTCGAGGATTGAGAGCTATTTTCATCTTTTTGGTAACAAGACTGTCCCGCTACCCTTTTCCCAAACCAGAGACTAGAATCGAGGGGACCCCTGAGTCCAGACCTCCTTGTACCATTCCATCGTAAACCTAAAGAATTGCCTATAAAGTCTCGTTGAACTTTAACCTTGTGTGGTGTACGTCTGTGGGGGGGAAGTTACTTGTCTGTACGATCGCTGGAGACGGCTCTCCCCGGAGACCTCTCCCCTTATCCTCGGCCGACCCTCCCGGTCCGTCTAACACATCTCACCTACCTCCCTACATTTGACCACAAGGAAATGCGTATGAGTGCTGTCATGTTTCACACTCATTGTAGTACTCACATGGTACTTTTCCAGTGCACAATCTTTATAATGCTCTGCACGTTCACGCATATACTTATTCAGGGAGGAAAGTGGCACCATCCAACGTGGAGTCTTTGTCCAGATGCATTGCTGGGCTCAGTGGAGATTCCAAAAGCCACTTCAAAGTGAAACTCCCTGTTCTGAGAAAAACAACTTTTTTAATATTATGACCTCAACACTCTGTAAGAGGCGTGTACACAGCAAGTGATCTAAAGCACTACAAACCAATTGCTACAGGTAGGTAACATTTTAATTTTTGTAGTTTCCATTTCCAATCTCTATATTTTTATATGTTGGTTATCTCTTTAATTTGTCACACATTCTAAACCTCTGAATTAAGAATGCCACTCTTTACTGTCAACTTGACTTATTTTCACAGCAACTTGGCTTCCAGTTTAGGGACACCGCCACGGAAATGCCAGATTAGAGGGGTGTGGGTGCTTGGGGATTTAAATTAAGACCTGGACTGAGCAAAGTGAAGCAAGCAGCACTCTGGACCATTGCACCAGTCTGCTGTCTACGAGTCATTTGAAGGCTATAGGTCACTGTGAGGTTGTGAAGGAAATTGACTGAGCTTGTCTAATCCTGTTGACTAATAGGAGCTTCAACCAGTCCTCATTAAGCTAACAATCTCATCCCGAGTCCAGTCGCCGTCACCTACGCCTTGTCAGGCCTTGTTATTGTTAGTGTTGTGACTCTAAGCAAAGCCGGAGAGCACACTGGTCCTATTTGACTGACGTCTTGTTTGTCTCTATTACATGGGAAAAAGGTTTCAATCCACTTTACTGTATAAATTCTTCTATTTACCTTAGCCAACCTTTAATAAATTACTGTTGCAGCAAAATTACCAGCCCATCTTGCACTCATTTGGAAATTTTAAATATAGATTTTCATAAAAAAGGAAGTGTATATACATATAAAATATTTCTGCAAGTAGCTTATTCTGGTGTTTCCTTGTAAAACAAAATTAACCGCATGCGTGCGGGCGGAATTCCGCTCGTACGCTGAGTTTTTTAAAACCGCATGTTACGTGACGAGCTGGGCTCGTCATCAGCGTGCGAGCGGGCTACGCCATGACGAGCCCAGCTCGTCATCAGCGTAGAAGGGGTTAAAATGTGTGATTTGGTTGGTTGGTTGGTATTGTGGGTGGGTGAGGACGGATAGGTGTTTTTGATTGCCTGATATTGTGGGTGGGGTTGGATGTTCACTTAAACTTTAAAAGTACATTAGTCTCTGCATGCTCTTTCTATCACTGTCCTCTTTGGTATATTCATTTCTTATGGAGGAGTGTAATTAAGTACCTTCATGCTTTTAGTCCTAAAATGTAACCCATTTCTGTTTACAGGATCTCTCCACTTAATGCAATCACTGAACTGAGTCCTGGTCCTTACCAGTCATCATCTGGTGCATAGGTTCAGTTGAAACTATTGATGACTATAACTATCAGAATGCACGGATTTGTTACGTTAAAGGCCATATTGAAAACCAGGTGCCCTGTGTATATGGCACCGTCTGATAATCCTGCTTGGGCTGCAGTCCTCCATCAAATTGACCACAATTTATGCTTAGACCTGAAAGATTTGAACTTCTTCATTAAAGGGGCTGTTCAAGGTAGAGAAACAGGATGTTCAATTATTTATTCTGTAAATAGTGCTCCCATAAAATTCATGAAAATATGTATTTTACTTGAGTAAAAGGTAGCCTTGCTTTGCAAGTGGACCAAAACCACTGTTAATAAATTCAAATTCAGTCGTGCTTCTTAACATTCACAAGCAATAGACATTCTAGAACAGTGGTTCTTAACCGGTGGTGAATCTTTTACACAATTAAATAATACAAAAATGATTCAATTAAAATTATTAATGTATGTACAATTCAAGAAGCTAAATTGAAAAACTTTTTCCATATTTGATAGTGAATGAAACAAAACATTTATATATTTGAGTATTTCTGTAGTGTGTACTTGTTTTTGTATTTGTGTGTATTGTTTTGGGCTTCAAATCCTAGAAATTGCTTAGGCTTGAGGTCCCGGGCTTCCAATAATGACTCAGTGGGGTCCCGGGATTCCAGGTATGATTCAGTGGGAGTCCACAGCAGTCAAAAGCTTAAAAACCACTGTTTTAGAAAGTCCATTTGTTTGAGGATATGAGCTCTGGTTTAAAGATCACTCTTGTGATTAATATAAAACATGGATGGCAAATGCTGGTGTCTTTCAACACAATCCCCCGATTAGTTCAGTAAAATTAAGGCCATTCGTGTTCAGTTTAAAGTTTGTGAAAAGATAATGTAAAAAATGTGCTTCCTACAGTTGGCGAATACTATACATTTATGGCACTTGTATTATCTTTCACATTGTTTTGTTGCACTAAGCTGAACTCACAAAAGTTTTATATTAATGGTGAAAGGGTGTGGGATTCACTGTGGCTACACACGGAAAGACCTTGTCATGAACTATGTATGTCAAAAAACGTGTATTGGGCGCAAAGTGAGTTTGAGAAGGAAAATATATGATCAAAGATAAGGTTAAATTGTGCACTAAAGCCACATGTGCAGGAATTTATGACCTGCACGAGGTTAGTATAGTGCAACAGCTAAACTGCATTTCTGAAGAATGGCTCTTGCATACACCTCTTTTACTGAGTCTATTGCGAAGTCCTGCCTGTCCTCGTCTTGTATTCTATTGCATTGAATGCATGAGTGAATGCTGCTAAAAGTATTCACTCAGCCAGAACCTTGAATTTGGGGAACAGCTTCTCATATAAAGAGGACCAATTCCGGTGTCTGCTTTAAAGCAAGAATAGGGAGAGGATGTGGCTTAACGGCTAGATCGGTCGCCCTTGTAGCTGGGGAACCGGGTTCAAGTCTCTGCAGGGATGCTCAAAGTCCTGTGACTCTGGGCAAATCACGTAATCTCTCCGTGCTTAACAAACATGAATGTAACACAACTGGTGCACATGTAACGTGCTCTGATAGCTTTTGGTCAAGTTAGGGCTATATAACAGTACTTAAAAAAACTAGCATTACTGGAGTCAGTCTGTGTCCTCATTTAAGTTTAGTATATTGCTTTAAACCAGGATCGGATTGAAGAACACGTTTTTGCATCTGTGCTGGTAATGATTGCGATTGGGTAAAGGTTGGTTGTAGCCTGTACCCATGAATGATCGATACTGAGTCCTGAAGAGAGCTCTGTTGCAGAAGGTGTAGTTAGTCAACTGGCTGTGATCGCAACAGATCAGTTTTGATGTGGTTAGTTTTCCTGAGGCTGGTGAAGGATGTGTAGGTAGAGATAGTAAGTATGGTGGATGATTAGAGAGGTGCACAAATATTGTATGCACTGTACATACTTACTAGAAGATGCATGTGTTTTTCATGATTTGTAGCAGTGACTGTGGCATCCTAGCATGGAGTGCCTTCCCTGGGTGGTGAGAGAGGACGCTTGAGTATGTGGGTCATTGTAGATTGAAGAACTTTGCTGAATTTTGAATATCTAAACACACATTTAAAAACCTCTGGTTGATTTACCTTCTCCAGTACAAAAACGGAAGAACTCACCTTTGCTGGCCTAAACACTCCCCATCGTAATTCTCTTAATAGACGTTAGATGAAACCTGGTATATATTTAGTGAATATAATGTGATGGCCCTATTTATAATACATGTGATGGATTATTTTCCCCCTTCTCATTCCCCTTTTCCAGAGCCCTTTGAAGAGGTGGTGCTTTCTGGGTGCTGTACCAGTCTGCTATAGAATCCTTCAGCTACTGGGCCACCACTGAATTCAGATCATTTGAACTCTAGTTTCCAAGTGCAGGTGTGCCTTATAACTAATGGCGTGCATTTGTTTTCATGTTGCTTGCAACAGTTTGGTAAATTCCGGGATTTTGCCTTTCGGAAAGTTTCCCATTTTCTTCCCCTTTTGCTGTGCAAAGATGTTCTTCTCACTCATTACAACATAATTTGGACTCTAACTGAACCCATACAAAATGGAAAACGTATCCCGACGACTTCTCTGCAAGTTTACTCTGTGATGCGCCTTCTTCTGTACATGTTAGCTTTTTTTCCAGACTTTTCTGCAAGTTTACTTTGTGTCCAGACTTATGCTCTGAAAGTTTGCTGCCTGTCCAGACTTTTTACCTTCAAGGTTACTACTGTCAATACTTCGTCTCTGCGGCTTTATTTTGTGTACAAACTTGTTTTTCCAAAGTTTCTGTGTATCCAGACTTCTTCTCCGCAAGGTTACTATGTGTCTGTGTTTCTTCTCTGCAAGTTTACTTTGTGTCCATACATCTTCCCAGCAAGGTTACTGTGTATCCAGACTTCTTCTCTGCAGGTTTTACTTAGTGCAGTTTTTCTATGGGCAGTGGCAAAGGTATGTAGAATTTATTCTGCAACCTTACTATTTATGACATAAATGATAAAAGTCTTGACTTTGTTGCAAATGTGGCCGAGTATTGCCTGTGAACTTCCGTGAAGCTGTGCTGTTTTCTGTCGAACTTCACAAAGCTTTATATATAGCACCAGTGCTTTGATTGGGCCGGTACTCACCAGTACTAAGTACTAGCACTTCTAAATTTTCTGCGTTTGAGTACCAAACTTTTTCTTGTCTCAAAGGGATTACCGGTACTCATGGGGCAGCAAGCCAACTCAGTGCAATTTCGCATGTAAAGAAAGAAGCGTGACCTAGCTGTGGAGTTGGTCCGTTTTCGTGAAGCATTCAAGTGCTAATCTCCCTTTACAATTTGCTAATTGAGCAACGCCCATATGTATTCAATCAGAGCAGGCTTGGAGTGGGGACAATTGCACTGTAGGTGTGCCAAAAGGGCCTGCTAAGAGGCACATCTCCTGACTCAAACCTAAGAGTAGGGTTCCTGCTGGCATAGCAGAGTAGGGCAGCACTTGATTGGAGCCAGATCGAGGAGAAAGGTGGTTATGATGACGCTGTAGCACAGGGTTGGAGGGTCGGGAATCAAGGTGTAGTAATATGGACATTAGAATATGCGATCCTAAAACACATGAACTAAATACCCTGTCAGCGTGCACAAGTGCTTCTATGTCCCTGTGCATGTTCTTAGTTTATTTGTGTTGTCTGCAGTGTGCATATCTGCAGACCAATTACACCTCAAACAAATTAAATGTGGGCCTCTGGCCCTGTCCCTTAGCACTGCCCGTAGCCCTGCCCTCATAGCCCTGTCCCACAAACCCCGCCCCCTAATCCACATCTCAGGTGAGTACCTGCACTTATTTTTTTCCATTTAAAGCACTGTATAGCACATAAACACATTTACAAGAGGACACACTACAGAAAAAATGTTAGGATGAGGAAAGGCTTTAGCTAAGAAATTGAGACATCCTAGAGCTTGTCCTGTTTTGGGCCTCGTCTAGTTTGCAGCTCATGCACTGCTCGCTTTGCGAGGCATGCAGTATACAATATAGTGGTAAACTTTGCATAAGATCCACCCACTCTCCCCTCCCATCTTTTTGTTTGGCTTCCATCCTAAATCGTGCCTTTTGATTGGTTTTTCCCTTGTTAGTCCTGCCTCCTAACGTCCATAGCGTAATTTGTTCACATCCAAGGCTATTGGCCCCTTTACTAAACATTACTTTTTTCCCTGTGGCCTTCCCCACCCCTGACGCAGTCTGTTGTTTTTTGCCAACCCCTCACCCCTCCCTACCTCCCCCCCACTCCCGTTCTGGCCTTTTTTCACGCCCACACTCCCATTTTTAATGCAATACGTCTCACGTAAATGTGAGTCGTATTCCATTGCAAGTGCTTGTTTTAAAATATTGTGCAGGCGTCTCGGAAGTGAGGTCCCTGGGGTGCCAGAAAAAACCCTCTGTTGATCCGGAAGTCTTGTTACGGCCAAGCCGTTCTGCTGGATCTGTGTCCATTCTGCCTCTTTACATTTACATTTTACACATCCATCATGTGGCCTGTAGTGGTGAGTGCATGTGTCTGTTTTGTACGTTACTGTTTCTGTATATGATAAGGGTGTGTGGGGCCTGCAGTGGGGTGTGTGTATATGTGTGCGTATGCGTGTGTGAGAGTGCGCCCAGTTTACTGTGATTATTCATGGTTGTTTATATGTGTGCTCAGGTAGTAACTGGCATGTGTCTATGTGTGTGTGTGTGCACTCAATTGTTTGTGTGGTTGCTCATGCGTGCGCAGGTTCTAAGTCGTCTGTTTGTTTGCAAGGAGAAAGCCAATGTGGAGAAAGCCACCGGAAGCAAGCGGCTGTTTGCTTAATTAGAGATTTAAAATTACATTTTGTGAATTTTAAAGTTTCGATAGTCTGGAGCGATGGTGTGCTTTTTACCTCACAATATGCTCACTGCACTTGTTACTTTATTGCAAAGTAGGTCCAATCATAGCAGCTATTGGATTCCTATATCCGTTGCAGTCGCCTCTTTGATGTAAATGCACCACTTGTCAACCAGGAGGGCGCAGCGAGCGCTGTAGGAATGTCATCCATCTTTCTATGGCGTTGGACCAGACAGAGCAACAGAAGAACCATTACTGTAGTCATGTAGCGCTTAAAAGCGGCCGGAGTCAATGCACAGAATGGATGTTAAACCCGTCGTGCACAGACTTGGCACAGGCGTGCATGTATGTGAACTCTAGTAATCGAGTGATCATGCCTGTCCCCTCATACTATCTGCCCTGCCTCACACAAAGCACTCACTCCCTTCGCTGCCGCCTGCCCTTGTCCACTGGAGCTGCCCTGTGGATCACATAACATTGCACAAATAAAGTGTTGTTTGTGAGTTAAGAAACATTTTGTGGACTCTCTCGAACCCTGGTGGGTACAAGCTCATCAGAGGGAAGCAATACCTATACAGTGTAAAGGGCCTTAGCAACGCAAGTAAACATATGAGTACGACAATAAAGCTGGCGTGTGTTCTACTAACGCATTGTTACAATAATTCGTTCAGGATTTCACCACTCCCAGAGACCGGGGGATTTAATTAGTCATCTGTAAAAGGAGAGGACACCTCATAGCAAACGGAAGTGGCAAAAACCCCTTTTTAGGTCCCGGCCTGCGTCGCACTGCATAAGCAGTGGGCAGAGTCTGAGATTTTATGTTTTGGCTACAGTGGGGCTTGAACCCGCCCCTCTTCTCCATTGGCTGGCTTCCTAAACGGAGGCCAGCTATTGGAGGAGAGGGGCGTCACTCTGTTCAAGCCCCGTCTTTTTGCGATTCGGGGGCATGTTTTTTGCAGTTTTTAAGCCATGACGTCATCCGTCACTCAACTGCTAAAAACACGCCCTCGAATCGCGAAAATGACTGAGCTTTGTGGCAGCCATTTCAGGCCGACTGCCGCCAGAAGAAGTCGTCCTCAGGTGAGTGCTTGTTCTGTCCGTCACTGCCCCATGATGCCTTGTTCTCCCTCTTACTCTCTCTCCCTTACTTGTGTTCCACAGCCTCTCTTTTGATCGGTGCACTTTCCCTCAACCTTGCTCTAAAGTTCACTCTCTCGCCCTCTAGATTCTTTGACTTTGTCCCTCGCTGTCTTTCTCACGGACGTATTACATCTCTCTGCCCCGTCACTCCGCTTGTGCTTTGTGCTTCGTCTGTGTTCCTTTGCTGATAAGAGTTGTCATTCTGCGCAGCACCAGTGACGTAAAATGCTAGTCCTTCCAGTGCTTAATTTGTGCCGGTGCATAAAATATTTAAAGTTGGACGCCGTGCCCGAATGTGTGGGTGAGGTCCCTATAGAAGCTACAAATCACAATTGAAAAATTGATTTTTTTTTGTCAGCCCGTGTCCGTTCCTCCTTGGCGTAGAAGTCTTTCCCCTTGAGGAGTCGGACAAATGCCGATCAGACCAGTTTGCCCAGTTTTGCCCCCCCTCCCTCCCCCTGTACTGCGCAGGCGCAGCGGCGCTGCTCAGTCGAGTCTACCCATAAGCAGCAGCGTGTGCTGCTCTGACTGCTCAGCAGCGGCCTCGAAAACCAAAGGCAAAGTAAGTAACAATTCAATCACTTTAATATGTGGTAGTATTGTAGTGTGAAGCAAGTGTGTTTTTAATGGCTGAGGACGAGTACATGCAAGGCACACATAGGGCAGGTTTGAGTCTGCATGTGGTGCTCAGTAGGGTTATCAATGACCCCTTGTCAATGCCAGTGGGTGGTGGGCATTGGAAAATTGATTAGTGATCTGACTGCTGGAAAATATTGGAGCAAGTTCTCTAGGTTTAGATTCAGGATCTATAAAATATACCCTAGAGCCTCAGCTGCCCCGGTGTGGGGCGAATGGGGCAGAGCTGTTGCATCTGATGTGGGATTGTGAGCGCCTCCGGCTCTGGGGGGAGATTGACTATATTAATGACGTCACTGAACGCCATATTCTGCATTCACCTGTGACGTGTTTGTGGGGCTGCTCCCACGTCCAGCAAAGTATGAGGGCTGCCCTAGATTTATAGGCTAGGATTTGATTTTAGCAAAGCGCCTTATAACCATTGAATGGATGGGGGGGGGGGTTGAGGGGGCGGGGTCCCTTTCTGCTTTGATCTCTACCAGCGGGACTCCTGGTTTCGCGCAGTAGGTATTAGTCAGTGAGCCCCGCCCCGCCCCCTCCCTGGTTCTTTCCACCCTGTGTTACGTGGCAGGCTCCCTTTAGTTCTCCACATGACCTTTTGTACACCTTGGAGCAGCAGATGTGAGACAACCGGTGGACTCGGCGGGGGAGGGGCTGCTAAAGGTTGAATGGTTTACTGTGCAGTCATTTGCTGCTGCTGTTTATGGTAATACTGATTCTCTGGCAGTGGGTTGTGGCGGTGCATACATGCTGCATCCATGCCTACTGTTGGATGTGTGTGTTGGGCTCTGTGTTTGTAGCTTTTTTTGTAGGCGGGTCTGTGAGGGTGGCTCTGTGTGTGTGGGTGGGTCTGTGTGAGGGTGGCTCTGTGTGTGTGTAGGTGGCTCTGTGTGGGTGGCTCTGTGTGGGTGGCTCTGTATGTGTGTGTGGGTGGCTTTGTGTGTGTGGCTCTGTGTGTGGGTGCAAATGCAGTAGGTCTCACATTTGCGAGAGATTAAGCTATTGGTGTTGTAAATGACAATGCCATTTATTTATGTTTTAAAAACATAAATAAAAATAATGTCGTGAGCAATGCAAATAGCTCTAACTTTAACAATTCCGAGACCATTGCATTGTAGATGCTTGTTCTAAATGTGTTCTTAAGGAACAAAGGAGAATTTGCAGTCGAGCTACACTCCAGATTATGCACCTTCTGGAGGGAACTAGAAGACGGCTCAGGCTTACTGGGCAGCCAGAAGGGAAAGGCTTTGGGTCAGCAAGGCTTCTGAGTAGGATTTCCGTCTTGGAAGCATTAGGGCAGGAAAGATGTTGGTGAATTCAGTGCTAGACATGTCTGAGCAGTGGCACTCGGCTGTGGTCCTCAGATCCCTTCTGTGGGTTGAAGTGAAGCTGGTAAACGCCTGCATACAGGAGACAGTCGATGCTGTGGCTTGTAATAATGTGAGCATGTTGGGTCACCTCTTCCATCCGTTGCAAAGGGGAAGGCAGGTTGACCAAACTCTGAGAAACTTCACGGATGGTGCTGGTAGTTTGGGGTAGGAAAATGCCAGAATGAACTTGGTATATTTAGTTCACAAAAAGTAGTTAAAAGTAAGCCCTATTAACCAGGAAACGTTTTGTGAATTAGATCAGTTTTTATACAGTAATCCTATTATAATCTCAATTACATGTAGTCCTGGTTGGCAACTGAATGTACATGTGTCACGTCTATGTATTTTCTGAGTGAATTCAGCACTTAGGAGAACGCAGCATTTTCACATGCAGCACGTAAACAGATGATGCAAGACACAAACATTTAATTTGTCTGGAAAGTTGCTCTTGGGCAGACTTTATCAAAAATGATGTCACAAATTATATATTCTCTCATTGGTTTTTTCGCTTTAATGGAGCACCATCACACCGCTGTTCTAATTCAGAGTGTTTGGAGATACTATTGTGAGAAGACGATGGTGGTAGGACACGCATCAAAAAGCAGAGTGGAGGGGAAAAAGTCCATGGAAGCCTGCAGGGTATAAACATGAAGAGTGGAAGTAGTAAGATTGGGGGCAACTCGGGCGGATGCTGAAGTGAGAAACCAGGGCCTGACAGTGAATTTAGAAGTAAAGAATCAGGGGAGATGAACTAGGCCTGGTAGAGGTTCAAAAGAGGCAGTTATGGTCTCTACCCGTTTCCCATGCAATGTGTGCAGACCGGTCCTTTATATGCCTGCTAGATAATCAGAACATTTTCATGCTGAACTCAGAGTTGAGGAGAGAGACTGGGGAAAGGGGCATAAGGGCTCCAGGTAATCAGAGCCTCATTTCTGTTGGTTTCTAGGGCAGGTATGAAGACCAAAGAAAGTGCTTACTGTGCTTCAGCAGCTGCAGGTGGTGGGCACTGGCACTCATATTTGGAGACAAGGACTTATGTTTCATCATTAGACTTTGACCAAGAGCGAGAGAGAAAGGTAGATGAGGTAAACAGGAGGAGAAAAAAATAGGAAAATTGTGACAATGGGATAAAGAAGGAATAAAAAAGAACCTGCAAGCGTGACAAAACGATATAGGAAGTGTGGCTTAGTGGAAGAAAAAGGCATGAGATGGAATCAAGATTATGCAGTCTTGGTATTTTGCGGTCCCAGCATTCAGCACTGGGCCCCTAAAAAAAATTTTGGGCCCCTCAACTTGTTCTTTTCCAATTAAGCCCGTGACGACAGTGACATCATCATCTCAGGAGAATAATTCTCTTGATGCTAGGTGACCAAGACTGGCACTTTCCTAGCTTAGTGCAACTTGGACTAGGCATCTAGGGCCCGTTGCTCTCTGCTTGCCTGTTGTCCATTTATACATCTGACGAATGTATATGCAGCAGGGTGTGTTTCATGCCCATTGGGTACACAATGGAGATTAAGGGGCACAAATATTCCCCATTCCAGGATTTCTGACACTAAAAGATAAAAGATGCTAAGGGATATAGGTAGGTAGAGGCCACAAATGCACAAGTATTAGGCAACAAACGTAGATAGTTACGTAAGCATAGTTAGTTACGTAAGCATGTGAGTTACATAGACAATCATGCAAACCCCCACCTAGTCTTTCGTAATCCTTGCTGATTGGTCAGCCACACACAGAGCCACACACACCCACACACACACACACACAGAGCCACACACACAGAGCCACACACACACACACAGAGCCACACACACACACAGAGCCACACACACACTAGCCAGCACGCCGCATACCATGCACAACTCTATAGGAACAGTTGTGAAGTCCTTCACTAAATTAAGCAACACAGAAACACGTGACACACTCTTTCTCTCTATAACTTAAAGCCAGAGAACAATTCTTGACAGAACATTTTGAATCTTATTCAATATAAATTCAACACGTCATTAAGGCACGCCCACCTCAGCAACCACTGCGGAGGCAAGTGACTCACAAACACGAACAACTCATTAGGCACAACACCACACACATCCATCTCAAAGACACAGAACCACACACACACACACACACAAACGTGTAACACAGCTCATCCACCGCACGCAGACACCGGCAGTGCAGCCAGAGTACCGCCACCTGCCAGGGATGGACATCACACCGGTGTGGGGTGTGTCTACACAACCAGCAAAGCCCAGGGCTACACCTTCCCAATACCAACATCACACACTGCAGCTCCATGAACAAGTTAAGCGGTGCGAAACCAAGAGCCACACCAGAAGCACCACACCAAACACCAGCCAGGCCTAGTGCAAGGGAACAGTAACCAGATGGATGCACAGCACGAAACCTTCCGGGGTAAAGCGCCTGGAGCCCCTACTCTCAGACTGCGTGCTATAGGAATGCCAAAAACGTAATACAACATAGTAACACGTACTATGCAACGTAAGCAGGGGTGTAGCATACAACACAACCGAGGTAATATTTAAGTATTAGTTTAAATCTGAAAAACTCATACACCCCATTAAAAGTAGTACTTAAATTAAAGAAGTGTTGTAACTGCTTTATTAAAAAGTATAGTAGCCATGCATGTGCTGATATTGTCCCAGTAGATTTGTAGAAAGTACCATGCTAAGAATAACTTGCATGGAATATTATTAACCATCCTAGCTCTACTGGGAAGTGCTAGTACGGTCCGCTATTAGAATGGCAGCCATGCTCAGAGGTGCTGGTCCTCTTCACTACGAGGATTACAACCACGGTAAGGAGAGTCGGTAATGAACTTAAAATGTGAGACATTCTTGTTGAGATGTGTCAATACGTATGCAGTAACGATACGGTGAGTTACAGAGCATTTTTTTTAAGTGCACTTCCCTCATTTCCCTACGACGAATAACTGAATTAAATGCTTTCCAGTTCCAACACTGGCGGGCGAGACAACCATAACTAAGTGTTTCACATTTTAATACAATGATACGAGCACACGTATGGCAATAGAAGATATTATGCTGCAATAAGAGGCGTTTTGTAAGTATCACACTGTCAACTGTGGAATCGGTAAACATGGCGAAAAAAGATTAGGAATCGCGTAAAATTTATTATTACACATTTCAGGTAGAATATTATTTTGACGGCTCCTTGGTGACAATGACACAAGGCGCCCTAAGGTCTCGCATTTGTTAAGCGACCGAAAGGTCTCAATTCTCGCTGCATAGTCAGCTAAACTCCAAAAATGCGGCCCTTCAGGTGGCAGTCTATAAAAACACCAAGCCCCCTCCCCTTGAAAGCTTGTCCCTTTTTGGCCCGTCTCACTGGAGGTTAGCTATGTCGTCGCCTCCAGGGAGTGGGGGGGTGGGGAGGGGGACTTCTTTAAAAGGTGTCCCCTGTCCCCCGGCTCAAAGTTCCGTTGGCTGGGCTTGAAAGGCCCCCAAACCAAAATACAGCACTTTCAGGGCCCGGCCGAAAGATGTGGCAGCTCATAAGGTGACGAGTCGCGTAAGACGGGGGGAGCTAGGTGCGACAACTGAAGATTTTGGACCAGGGGTAGTTGGGGTGTTAAGATATTGAAACTCACCTTTTAAAGAGTGAGTTCCTTCTCTCCAGGGTCGGTCTTGTTGGCTGGGAGCTGGGTTGGAGCACTGCTGCTTCTAAGAGTCTCTGCCCTGGGAGCCCCCACTGAGCAGCGACGCTGATACTTTCGTAGGGGGCACTTCCGACGTAGCATGCTGTGAGAGGGGACATTTTAGATCGGAAAGTAAGTCAATCGCGCTGCCAAGCCCGCTGACAGTAGGACCGTTATAGGCGCCGTTGTATGGAGTTGTGGTAGTCTGTTGATGGTTTGAGTTGAAGCATTTAAACTCATCGACGGCCGGAAGCGTTTATTCTGTAGGCGTGGGCGAAGCAACTCGTTAAATTATGTGGGGAGATGCCGAACGATAATGTACAGGGTACCATGGTGGATGGGGATGACGCCATGCACACCACCATTCTCCGAGGTCATGCAGAAATGGCTCGGAGAAACACCCCGTCATTTTCCAACTTGGGGCGTGTTTTTCTTTCTCTCCTCTTCTCATTGGCTGGAATGTAAAATTCCAGCCAATGGGAAGAGGCGAGAAAGAACCTAAAAACACATCCCCAAATCCAAAAAAGATGGGGCTTGAATGGACAGACGCCCCTCTTCTCCAATGGCTGGCCTCCGTTTAGGCCATTCTGAAACTTTAGCCCATGTTCTGTTTATATGTCCAGTATACAAAGCTCCGCGCCACAAATGGATCAAACCAATTTGTATACAAAAAGGTGTCCACAGTGGTACTGTAGCACTCAGGATCTTAAAAACAGACTGCTCTGACAGTATGGTTATTGCACTTGTAAAGTTTCTAAAATGGATGTGGACTATACGCAGAGACAAATTGAAGCTAATATAGACTGCAGTGTCCTAACCTGGCTTTTAGGAGAAAGTATCAGTTCTTAAATCATGTAATCAATTTTTAAATGTTTTATAAAACTTTTAAGATATAGAATATTTATTTTTTTAAACGATTGTGTCTGGATCACCCTGTACAAAACATTTACTGAATAGTTCAATCCATGGATTTTCCTTTGACTCTAAGGACATTTGGATGTAATAAGTATGAAATGTGTTTTTTTAATTGCTTGTTGTTTTACTGTAATGTCTTTTATGACTTGTGTCGAAATAAAGACTTAATGACTTGACTTGAAATGAGTGTCTTTTTATTCGAGTCGTCCAATTTCACAGAAGAATACCCACCAATGCTTACATTCTTCTACCACGTTTAAATTCTACTTTCTGGGTATTTCGTGGCCACAAATGACATGCAAAGTATCTATCGGCTGCGCAGGATTTGGTCGGGGCCAATGAACTCCGGGCCACGAGACAATGCGGCTTTCTTTGTGCGTCGGGGCTGGAGGCCTCCGCACACCTGCGTGATGATGACATAAACCTGGCGTGCGGCCAGAGGGCAAAGTTCACGCCAGAGCGTCTTTGCATTCTCCACCTCCAGGAACGTCCTAGGTTCCTCGGTGATGATGCCTGCGAAGGTGAACATGTGTCCATTTCTTTTTCACAAGAGTTTCTATCTCTTCGTCATTTCATTACCAAGGCCCAGCCGCCGCAGAGCAGGTGCGACTTTCGCTCTTGGTCCCCCTTGGTTTGGTTTTCTGTCATTATTTGAGTGTAATGTGGGAAAGCTGCATTGCACCCTGGTTCAGAGCTGACTGGCTGACTTCCCCTTTCACACGTTCTGCTCCGCCGTGTGCATCTCCAACAGATCCTAAGACAGTAGTTGCCTGGGTCTAGGGTCACTGCTATAATGCAGTCTGGGGCTTTCCAGCAAACCGTCCCTATTGAATATGTATAAATAAAAAAACACACTTGGTGCCTATTAGCTTTTAAATTGTTTTAAAAATAGTCTGGCTATGCAGCAATCATGATCCCTCTCTGCTAGAGGTCTGGGAGCTGAAGCAGTGTCCTGTCTGGGCGACCCCCCCCCCCCCCCCCCCAATATTTAGTTTCTCAGCTGTGAGGTGTAATTTATTTTGTTGATAAAAGACCCCAGCAAAACTTCGATTATTTTTCGAGCTTGGGTTTGCTAAGGTTTAAGTGTTAATGGCAAAAAAATGTCAGGTGTACCCATGTTACAGCCCCCCTTCATCCCAGCTAGAAGGGGGGATATAATATGAGATTCATTATTTGAACACGAGCAAAGGTTTGTGGCGATCCCTATGTCACACATTAGCAAGCTTGATGGAAAGTAGAACAGCCCGAGGATGTGGTCAGATGCCTGTAAACTATAGTGTTCTGGACTTGTGGTTGGGTCTGCACTTGCCGTGCTGTGAAGTTCCTTTCTGCACAACTGCAAGTTAACAACAGCCTCACTGCCACAATGTGAAATGAAACAGTCTAGGGAGGCCTTCCAGTCTAGAGTGAATTGGCGATCAGCATTTCATTTCTCTTCATGATGAGTCTTCAATTCAGCCAGAAATTGCTACTACTCCCTCTCCACAAACGCCATTTGACTTTTCTGGTGATCACTGCTGTGAATTGCATCGTGGGGATGAGCAAAAGCTTGACTGCAGTCCATGACAAGACGTATGTGTGTATGCTATGTTATGAAAAAACATAATGCACGAAAGCTCACATTGTATGTTGCTAACGCCTTTTGCCCATACTTTTAGCGAAGGGCTGGGGTTAGCACAGTGCAATAGATGAAGGAGAGCCAACCCTGGACCAGGGGTTCACTGGAGAGGAGACATTTGTCCCGTCATGGAGACAGAATTAAAACACAAAATGATAAGTTGGACTGCAGGTGTATCTCACAAAGAGAACATTATATTAGGCTGGCCTATCCCATCATTCTAAACTGGATGGTAATATAGTGGTATAGCCTGCGTGCCAGTTGTTAAAGGCCTTTAACAAAAGTCCTAGAAGGGATAGTGCTTTAAATGGTCATGTACTGAGTAGTTTCACTTCTTCAATTTGATATAGTGAGTTCCTGGGCTTCTCAGGAGCAAACAGATACATTACCATTTAAAGCCCTGAGAGGGATCGGCCAGTAGTACCTGAAAATAAACTATGTAAAGCTGTTAGATCATTCTGCCTGCCGAGGGTGGAATGTTATAAATGTAAACAGAAAGACAAGCATCGGAATTTTGAAGCAGGAGGGCCATACCATCCAGGAATGGCCCTCAGCTACTCTGTCTTCAAAGATGTTTTTAATATTCTAATATGTTCTATGTACTCATCTACTAGTTGATTTGTCAGTACTGTCTTGTAGTCTTGATGATGACATCTAACATGTATGTTGTTACTACGCATGCTTTTACAACGCATGCCTTTACCATGCAGGTTTTACAACGCAAGTCGTTACAACGACTTGCGTTGGGGGGCGCTGGATAGTGAATAGTTTAATTTACTATTCCACCTCCAGTCCCCGTGGATAGTAGGGAAGATTTAGGGTAATAAATTAAACTATTCCCTATCCTGCAGCGCCCCCCAGCGCAAGTCGTTGTAACGACTTGCGTTGTAAAAGTTGCATGGTAAAGGTACTGCGTGGTAAAAGATGCGTTGTAAACGCTGTCCCCCTTCTCTATAGCAGTCCCTGTACTGTTTTATTTCACATCGTAGCAGTGAGGCTATTGTTAACCTGCAGTTGTGCAGAAATGAACTTCTGGCACGGCAAGTGCAGAGCCAACCACAAGTCCAGATCATTATAGTTTACAGGCCTCTGACCACATCCTCTGGCAGTTCTACTTTCTGTCACGCTTGCTAATTTGTGACCTAGTGCTCATGCCGTAAACCTTTGCTTATGGTCTTTTCCCAGAGCTCTGAAATATTGAATCTCATATGATATCAACCTTTCTAGATGGGGTGGGGCTGTTACATGTTAAATCTTATATTTCAAATGCCCCGGGGAGGTAGTGGTCCCCGGGGCTGCAAGGAGGCCAGCGCTAACCCCCACATTTATATAGAAACATTTGCCCCAGAGAGGTGGCAGTCCCTAGGGTGTATGGAATGTTGCATGGGCACCCCACACATATTTTTATAATCCCTCATGCCTCCAGAACCTCACCCACCCAGGGGCTAAACATTACAGAAGCACCAGCTTTTTTTTAGTTTTCGGCAGGAGCCGCGGATGCAGCGCGACTCCTGACAAAAATGTTTTTTTTTTTTAAATGTTTTTTTGTCTGCGGGGTCTGTGTAAGATTCTCCACTGCCTCCTCCCAAGAAGCCTAGGAAGGTAGGGTATTCCTACCCTATCTCTTTTTCTTTTTTTTTTAATGTGAAGCCGAGTCCCAAATGGCTGCTAACACTTACTGGGTGAAGCGTTTGCAGACAATCACATTTCAGCACAGGGACGGGTGGGATCCTCGAACGATTCATGTCTCTATATATACACATTTGGGTTTCCTATAATATTTCCCAAACTATTAAACGGATTTTCACCAATTTACAAAAAGGTCGCATTCTGGACCAACAGCTACCTTTCTGCCAAATTTGGGGTAATGCCGTCCAGCAGTTGGGGCTATAGTCCGGTCTACAATTCCTATGGGAATTATCACAGGAAATGCACATTTTTTGATACCCACCCATTTTTTCTCGCATAGCATATAGGTGTCTTTTTTTTCCAAGGGAATGGAGACCATGAATCTCCCCTTCCCCAAGCCATTAAAAGGCCCTGGTTAACCCCATCCCCAAGGACCCTTTTCTTTTTAAAAGGGAGCATGGGCATGTGGCCAATCAGAACACTCTATTTTTTAACTGGCACTCCAGTGAAAGCCTCTTGAGTCTCTTGCCGACACGACCGTCCAGATATACAAATATTTTTGACCCTTAATTTCTCAATAACTACTGAAGGAATGTTCATCATATCACAAAAAGCACAAACTGTGGACTAAGGTGTAACTTACTGCAGTGGCGGCTGGTGAACTTTGAACGTGGTGAGCGCATAAACAAGGCCTGTATAAGTAAGCCTGCGTGTGGTGTGGGGGTGAAGGTGGGGGGAGGACGAGTGTCTCTCCCTAAGAATTTGTTTTAGAAAAAACAGTTTAATTATATATTTGCTAGCTCAAGCTCTGCACCAAAAAAGTAATAGCTTGCAAGCATTTTTGTAGAGTTACTGTGAGTCTACCTGTTTCTGCTGGTTAGTGTTTGAGTGTATATTTCCGTATCTTTGTGTATATGTGTGTGGCTATTTATGTTTGTGTTGGTAGTTTGTGTCACTGTGTTTTTGAGGCTTTTAATCTGTTTCTGCATAAATGGGTGTTTCTATGTCTCCGAATGTTGGTGCATATAACTCTGTGTGAATAATTGTGAGTCTAGACTTGAGTTTCTTTTCGGGCAAATAAACAAAATTCTTATGTTACAGTGAAGGTTTATTTTTTATTTTTGAAAAAGACACAATCTAATTTTTTACCAAATGCCCAGGGCAGATGTTGGCCTTTGATACACCAGGTTAAAAAGCACGCTGAGGACTTTCAGAATGACTATGTATGTCCATTTCAAAGCCTCTTTCAAGTAGGAAGCATGTCACAGATTTAAAGAAAGCATTTTATATTCAGTGTATATAAATATAAAATGTTTATTTTTATTAAGAAGAGTTGATTATTTTCAAAAACTACCCTGTGTGTCTGAAAGAATTCTCATGTACTCACAAGTATCCCGACAAGCAGCACCTTATGACTGCACATGTGAGCATTCTTAAGAGGAGGAACTGCAGGGAGATTCTATGCATACCATAAGCCCACTCAGAGGGTTGTGAAGACTGTAGTAAAGTAAACCGTCCAAATCGCTACACACATGAGAATTCTCCTCCTGTGCTCAGATTTACAAAATCCCATGTTTCATGACGAGCTGGGCTCGGCATCAGCGTGCGAGGAGGCTACGCCGTCATGAGCCTGGAAGGGGTTAAAGTAAATGGTGAAGAGTGTATTTTGTACTTTAAAATGTTAGTCAGACTGAACTGTCTTTGCGTAGCTTGTATATTGTTCTAATGCAAATTATTAACCGGATCTGGTGCTTGATGAGACATTGTATTCATGATGATTGTGCACAGGAGAACACAACGCAGAAAGTGTCAGGGCAGACATTGTTATCAGTTAGTTTTATATCATTTACTTAGTTCAACAGTGACGTACCCAGCCCAGAAGAAAAACGCTGCTCTTTTAGGCACGATCAGTGCGACGCTGGTGGGTGTGGTTAGTGATTCCACGCCACACGTGATGGGAGAGGGTGGGGGTGTGACTTTCCTGATTGAATGCAGCCTTGGAACTTCAGGGATGAAGCCTGAAATGCCCAAGGCTGACTTTAGGAACAACGTCATCTGGGGAGGCCCTTCACCACTGAAAAGTCAGGGCTTTGCTGAGCTGATGACCTCACAAAGCTCATGGCTGAGGGATCATCAGCCCAGCAAAGTGTAGCTCAAGAGGCTGGCGCAAGCGCGCTGGTGAATCGATTTTGACTGACAGATACCGACCTGTGACTGCTGCCTGACCCACACTGAGTGACGATTTCTTTAATAGATACACAGCAGGCAGTGTATCTGCATCTGTTTTATCTGTGTTTTTTTTGTAACAGTGAAATTGATGCTTTGCTGCCACATGTTTTAAACAGGGAATTTGAATTGCACAAGGAGAATTGTGTTTAACTCAAGGGAGGGGCTCTAGTGCGCATGAACCGGGTCAGCGGTCTAGTTGTTGAAACTCGCTATTCCAGGGATGCATATAAAAGCGCCTGACAACACGACCGCGCTGCGACAGCCAAAGGGGTTCTGCCCTCGTAACTACCAAGCAAAGGTCACCTCCTACTTTAATTGTAATCATTTAAAACTATTTTAAAACATACTGCTGCTTTGTTTTTAACAGTGAAACTGATGTTTTGCTGCCACATGTTTCAAACAGGGAATTTGAATTGCACAACGGGAATTGTGTTTAACTCAGATTAGGGGCTCTAGTGCGCATGCGCTGGGTCGGCGGTCTAGTTGTTGAAGCTCGCTGTACCACTGATGAAGTGACCGTGCAGCGGACACATGCAGTGAGCACGCCCCTGGCAAGCCAAAGGCTGGCCCGTCTGCACCCGTCCGCTTCCAGGGGCCAGAACCCCTGCCTCTCCACCCCCAGATCATCTCCATTATACCAGCACAGAACTAAAACTATTAAATAGAACCCTTGAGCCTATTTGCGCCCATTCCATTTCACTGGAGGAACCCCAGGACAGGTGTCTATATTGCCAGTATGGATTCTCCTTACTTGGCCCCCCCTTCATCTCCCTCAGGGAAACCTCTCAAACTCCTCTTGCTCAACTGTAGATCTCTGCCAAAACATGCGACAGAGATATCATTATTACTAAAAGACTCAGAACCAGAAGTTCTGTTTCTTACGGAGACCTGGCTCTCCCCAAGCTCAGAGCCGAACATCGTATAAGCACTTCCCTCGGGCTATCTGATCCAGCGTTCAGATAGATCGACCTGCAAGGGTGGTGGGATCTTAATTATCTATCAAGACCACATGACTGCCGTCAGTTGGGTAGCCCTCTGTCAGATTGTGCGAATGCCCATTTCTCGATTGCAGTGACCCCCGCACTTACTCTTGTAGGTATTCTTATTTATCGACCCCCTGGGGCACAGGGTCAATTTTGTAAATCCGTGCTGGAAACAGCTACGAATCTCGCCAGCATCTCAGCCAATTTTACTCTCCTTGGAGACCTTAACCTACATTTTGACGATCCTTCAGATAGGTCTGCTACCTACCTAGCCCAAGACCTTGCGGCATAACAATTACATCAGAAGGTCCCGCAAGCAACATACACCAAAGGTCATCTCCTGGATCCTATTTTCTCTAATCTGGGTGAACTAAAAGGGAAAGTCCCCATCCCATTACCATGGTTGGACCATTTTCTAGTACCTTTTACCTGGCCTCCACCAATCACGGGCTCACACATCCTTTCTACACGAACCTGAATTCGTCCCTGGCCCAAGCTCCCCTTTGAGGATTGGACTTGTGAGCTTGAAAAACCATACCAAATCTAGACTCTGACCCAGTCGTAGCTAACAGAAGTTTATCCACCTGGATTGAGAAATCACGTAACTCGGTGTTACCCAAAAATTCAGTTCAGAAGAAAAGTGTACCTAACCAGTCTGCATGGTTCTCCCCTGTACTAAGCCTCCTGAAACAACAATGCAAGAAACTAGAGAGAACGTGGAGGAAAGATTTCTCACTCGATAAGAAATCACAATACAGAGCGGCCATTGCAACATATGAAGCGGAAATAAAGAGTCCAAGCTGCCTGCTATGAGGAAAAAATGTCACTATCATCCAATTCATGTAGAGAAAAATTCCTCGTAGCAAAAAACTATTTAAAGTCCCCGCCCCCCAGGTGGCACCAGACTTATCCGGACTCCGCTGTAATGAACTTGCAGAATTTTTTTCCACCAAAGTTCAAAACATCCTCAGGCACCTCCTCCAACCGGACTTTGATTCAATATCCAAGTCCATGGACTCTAAACCACAGGAGAGTCATTTTTACCTCGATACATACCCCGCTCACCCAGGAATCACTCCATCCCATTTTATTCTCTATTAAGAGTGGGTCACCACTCGACCCGGCTCCACTGAACATTTTGAAACTGGTAGCACCTACAGTCGTTCCCCCTATCACCAACTTGATCAATGCTTCATTAGCTTCAGAAATAGTCCCGCAGGACTGGAAAAAAGCAATGGTAAAATCATTACTAAAAAAGCCTGAATTGGGCAACTACCGCCCTATTTCACTCCTCCCTGGAGTTAGCAAAATTACGGAAAAATAGGTCAACCACACACTATCTGCATTCCTTGAATCCCACAAACTGCTCCACCCTTCACAACCAGGCTTCCACCCCTGCCAAGGCACAGAGACAGCCTTGTTAGCGGTGGTGGAAGAAGCAAGAAAGATTCTCGACTCCGGGCAATCCTCTGCCATAATCCTCCTCGACCTAAGTGCAGCCTTACATGTGGTGAACCATCACACTCTGGTTCACTGTCTCAAGAAGGTGGGAGTGGCAGTTCTGGCCCTATCCTGGCTCTAGTCCTTCCTGGAAGAAAGATATTTCCAGGTATTCGAAGGCGATATGCTATTTTAGCCTTCCCGTTGTAGTATGGAGTCCCCCAGAGCTCGTCCCTGAGTCCCACTCATATATGGACCCTTTGGCGAATATTGTATTCCCCTTTGGAATCCATATAGTTACATACGCTGATGACACCCAGCTGGTCGTAGCACTGAACCAGGCTGAACACTCGCCCACTGATCTCTACTCCTGTCTCGGGGAAGTTGCTAATTGGATGAGCCTATCTCACCTAAAGCTCAATGGTGACAAAACTGCGCTTATGCTGCTTGGCAACCAGTTAAGATTTAAATCTAGCACCATGTGGCCAGCCTGCATGGGTACGGCACCAGTCACAAAAACGTAGACAAAGAGCTTGAGAATCTGGTTAGATCAAGACCTCACTTTAAACGCCCAAGTCAGGAAGACTGCCGCCGCGTGCCATGGCCTACTCAGAATGACCCGGAAAATATTCCCCTGCCAAGCGAAAAAGTTGCTGATCCAGCCTTGATTTTGTCTAGTTTTAGACTATGACAACGCTCTCTACCTGGGGGCCCCCAACTCCGTAGTCGCAAAACTGCAGATTGTTCAAAACTCAGCAGCTAGATTGCTTACAGTTACAAACAACCATTGCTCAGCAAAACCCGCCCTTACTCCCTTCACTGGCTTCTGGTACAGGAGAGAATGAATTTCAAAGCTCTCTGTGTTGCTCACAAGTCCCTAGAAGGAAATGGGCCACCCATCATCAAAGACTTGATCAGACTCTACAAGGCCACCAGAAGACTCCGCTCAGACGAACTCCACCTGGCAGAAGTGCCCAGAATTAGGAGGGCCAGAGCAGATGTCCGTCTCTTTTCATACAACGCTGCTAAGCTCTGTAACTCTCTTCCACTATCTCTTCATTTCATTTCATTACAGTACCTACAATAAAAATAAAGGCAGAAAACACAGAGGGCGCAGTCCCTTCTCCCCATCGGAAATACATTGCTGCTGGCTTACTGCCTAATTTGGTGTAATTTGTTCAGCAGTTTTTGCTTTAGCTCTTAAAATAGTTTATGGAAAATGACTGGGGATTTTGTGTTTTGGGAAACGCTTGACGGGTCACCTCAAACTTTCAGTGTACTAACTAGTCAAAAAGTAGCACCTTTTTGGAAAGTTTTATGTAGGTTCATCAAACGAGACCAAGGTTAATAGCAACACAAGACGAGCTTTTCCTGTGGAACAGCCGATCTAACTAAAATTACACAGTGGCGACTGCCACTTGGTGCTATATATATCCTAGTGGCAATCACGACAAGGTATTTCTAGTTAGTCACACATTCTCATAGCAAATATATTTTTGGGTTTGCTTATAACTTTAGTGCTGTTTTACTAATCTTTAAACTTCAGCACCTTCCTAGAAAGTTTTGGATCAGTTGTCGAGTGGGAGGGAGGGACGAACAAAGGGGTGTGGCCAAAACACAATCTCCCCATTTATTTTTTCATAGGAAAATGAGGCACAACTAAAGCCCAAACAGCTAAACTAAATTGCACCAAATTTGGAAAAAGCAAGATCTTTCCCAGAAAGCATGCTTTTTAGCTCCCACAAAAGCAGTGTAAGAATTGTCTTCGAGACATGTGGTATTCAGTTCTATGGGCTTTCAACACACCCAGCACTATCCATTGGTTCTTTAGTCTGCCTTTACAGATTCCTTTGTTCTTATTTTGTAATGAGAGCTAATTATGTTCGATGAAAATCCTCCAGAGCTACTAATATTAGCGATGTAATAGTAACACATAAGACAAGATTTCATTAGTGGCCACCCTATGCAATACTATGAGCTGAGATTACCTCAGCGCATCAGGCATGGTTGCCAACAGTGATGTGAAAATGCTTTGTCAGCTTTATTTTGGAAATTCAAAATGTTTTTTTTCAAACATCATCTTGTGAGTTCTGAAAACACACACGTTTTCCTCTCAAAATACACGTTTTTCATCACTGGTATACATACATTAATTCAACACAGCAAATGCTTCTTTTTTAGTCCACTGGGCTACACACAGGAGAGCTACTTGCAAGCAGGGCCGGACTGGCCATAGCGGGCACCGGGCAATCCCCCGGTGTGCCGCACGGGTGGGGGCCGATTTTGTTACAGGGCCGTTTCTGCAGCATAGCTGCAAAATCGTCCCTGTACCAAAATCGGCCGAAAACCGGCCCCGGCAAAGAACTCGGCGACACCTCCAACACTCCCCCAGCGGGGGAGGGGGGCGGCCGAGCACTTTGCTAGGGCCAGTTGTGGTTCCCAGTCCGGCCCTGCTTGCAAGTAGCCAGAGAACTACAAGCATCTTACAAGCTCCTCGTTGGTTAACAGTATACATTTATCCCGCCTTTTAGCTGCTTTGGTCCTCCCTGCAGACTGTCCCTGTCACATGTATCCTTTTATTATGGCTTACTTTCAGTGCACTACATTTTAGATCTTGCGCCTAGCGTTGCAGAGGCCGCGCAGTGCGACACATTTAGTAGGTAAAAATGAGGTTTCAGTAGCTGACCTAGGAATGGCACACGCACGAGCGTGTGCTTTTCCTTTTGTGGCACACTATTGGGCTTTGCGTGCATGTTTTTTACCAAAAGAGCACTCAATAGGCCAAAGACAGGCACATTGCTCTGCCCTTGGCCTATTGGTGTCTATTACATGCACTGGCCGTCATGTGGTTTCAATTATCGTGCCCAGACACGGGCGCCATAATTGAAACCACATGGCTCGCAGTGGCGCACACGCACACCACTTGCGGGCTTGTTAATTTGTTTTAGGATCCATTTCTCCGGAAAGCAACTAAATGAAAGAAGATGTGTTTTGTTCAGCCTCACTTTTACACCTCTCAGGATAGCGATGTTTATAAAACAAATTCTACCTATTTTTATGTGGTTGGCAGACGGTGAAATCGTTAAGCTTCACAGCAGACAACATTCGTAGCATATACATTGTCACCCATGGAGGTTGCTTTGGTCAGCGCCTGGCTTCCTTCCGGAATCACCTGTAGCAGCTACCCAGACTGTGTCCTATTCTTGGAAAGGCAGATCTGCTCTTAAAGTAAAGTCGACAGCAAGGGCTTTTCAAAATCTACAGGAAGACAACAGCAACGACAACAGGCACCACATTTCAGTGTTTTCAAGACCTGTTCTAAGTGAATGGGAGTAACCTTGATGGCAGCAATGGGACTAGTGCTGATGACAATTAAAATAGCACTGACGATACCAATGGGACTAGTGCTCCTGACAACAATGAGAATAGCACTGATGATAACAATGGCACCAGTGCCGATGCGAACAATGAGAATAGCACTGATGATAACAATGGGACTAGTGCCGATGCCAACAATGAGAATAGCACTGATGAGAACAATGGGACTAGGGCCCACGACAACAATGAGAATAGCACTGATAACCATGGGACTAGCGCCCATGACAACAATGAGAATAGCACTGATAATAACAATGGGACTAGTGCCGATGCCAACAATGAGAATAGCACTGATGATAACAATGGGACTAGTGCCAATGCCAACAATGACAATAGTACTGATGATAACAATGGGACTAGTGCCGGTGCCAACAATGAGAATAGCGCTGATGATAACAATGGTACTAGTGCCGATGCCAACAATGAGAATAGCACTGATGATAACAATGGGACTAGTGCCGATGCCAACAAAGAGAATAGAACTGATGATAACCATGGGACTGTTATTCATGACAGCAATGAGAATAGCACTGATAACCATGGGACTAGTGCCCATGACAACAATGAGAATAGCCCTGATGATACCAACGGGACTCGTGGTGAAGTTAACAATGAAAATAGCTCTGATGATAACAATGGGACTAGTGCTAACGAGAACAGTGATAATAACGCTGATGACAACAATGAGACTAGTGCTGATGCAACACTAATGACAATGAAAATAGCACTGATGATGACAACGAGACTAGTGCCGATGACGAGACTAGTGCCGATGACAACAATAAGAATAGCGCTGATGATAACAGGACTAGTGTAGATGGCAAAACTGCATGATTAAGAGACTGTTACTCAGGGTCCGCACTGCTCATTCATAGGAGACACTGTCCTAGACTCACATGCCTCTCATCAGTGTGCCCACTGGTCTTTACCAATATTCCTCCAAAAGATTCTAGCCCATTATTACAGGTTAATGTGTTCATTGTGAGGCCTCCTGACTCCTGCCATTGGGATTTAAGTTCTGCCACTATGCTGATTATAATTCCAGTGCTGGAGCATTGTGCTTTTGGTAACACGAAGCCATCTCCTGCTTTACCTGTATTTGTTTGTTTTTGTGAGTAATGTTAAGAGTCAGTATGCGCTGTAGAAAGGACTTTTCGGTAACAGCAAGCATTTGCAATGCAATAGGTCTCGCATTTACGCAAGTTTTACCTATTGGCATTGTAAATGACAATGGCTTTTATTTATGTTTCAAAAACCAAAACATAAATAAAAGGCAATGTTATTTACAATAAAAATAGCTCAAACTCTCGCAAATGTGAGACCTATTGCATTGCAAATGCTTGTTCTTTCAGCTCTCTCCCCACTGATGCACGGTGCTGCCCCCACGTCACTTAATCTCCCCGAGCCCTTTCCCCAACACCACTTCCCACCCCTCGCAGCGTGTATTTTTTGCAGTTTTCTTTGCTAGTGTTCGAATGTGTAGGAATCTTTTTTTTATTATTAATACTGCTTGTGTCTTTGCTGCATGTTTTTTAGCATGTTCTGGTAAGAGCCAGTTGGCTTACAAATAAAGATTAATATTTGTTTTTATCAGCACACATAGGCGATTTCAGAAATGTAATCATGTGTGTACTACCTTGCATGCCACATTGCACACACATGGCTTTCCTTCTCTCCCCGACTGAATTTTCTAAATAAAACTTGCCAACGTATTACACGTATTGCCTGCAAGCAGTGAGCCCACTATCATTTAACTGTTCAAAGTGGTGCTTTTGCAGACAGTATTAGAAGTGAAGAAAACATCTGTGCTTTAGTTGCGCACAAATTATACAAATTACTGGAATACGAAAACTATTTATGTGAACACCATTGTAAACTATCTTCTCACTCGTTTATACAAGTCATGGCGGATTTGGGAAACAAGTTGTACAAAATGCGCAGCAGCGCATCATCAGTAGTCCCCCCTGGTTATCTGGACACTTACATGGTTTATTTTTTGTTCGGTTTTCTTAGAAACTACTGTGGAAGCTTTTTAGTGCCTTTTCTATGCTTTACTGTAATAAGTGTGGCACATAAACTTAACATATTACCTCGAAATTAAGCCATACTGCTCTGGGCCGCACCAGACCTCCGGGGATGCCTGGTCTCACCCTGGAGATACCCATTAAGGGACCATCTCTCAGGGAAGCCAGGAAGGGTTTCGCAGCGGTCGAAGCGCCTTGGGACCCTACGGGTAAGTAGTGCGCTATATAAATGCCAATACATACATACAATACATACATACATATGTAAATAAATAAAAGCCGTTCAGCTATCACCCCCATACATTTTAAAAAACAAAACACATTCTGTTATGTTAGAAATAAGATTGCACCGGCACATGATGGGCCCACAGATCTTGTCTTCTCCTGAGGTAGTCTTCCCTAGTAGAAACTTTCAGCTACATGCTGCGTTCTTTAGACCATCTACCTCTCAATATATACCAAATTACTACAGTGAAGGCATTTTGCGGTTAGTATCAAGCAAGGAGTGGTCTGTGGACAAAGGGTCTTGGAATCCAGACTGACCCCTCCTTAATTATGAATACTTTTTTAGGCCATCTGCGCTACTAAGTGTGTGTAACATCTAACTGGCTCCCCGTGCTATGCACATGCAACTGTAAGAATTAGCTCCCTCGATGGAACTGCACTGTCCTCAGTCCAAATTAAACCTCAGTGGGTTGCAAAGTGAACCATGACTCCTGGCTCACCTCCGTTAATGTCTTTTAATGGCATTCTCATCCCGTAACTGCCTCGACATGTGGCGCTGCTACCGGAGGTGAGCCAGGACTCGAGTCACGGTTCACTTTGCATCCAACTGAGGTTTAATTTGGATAATTGTTGATCGGGGCATGACCACTCACTGAGTAAAACGTAAGCACTACATTTACCAGCAGGCCACATGGGTGGCCACGCCCACTGGGGCGGTGTCTTCAATGATAGACTGTGCATATAACTATTGACGTGCCTGCTTTCAAACTACAAGCAAGGAGCCCATGATGAAGTGCCTGGAGGGACGAAACGCGTCGGGCTGAACGGAGCTGTTACGCTGGCAAAAGTACCTTGCTGCTGGTCTCACTGCATCTTTTAATAAATACAAGGCGATACTTACCTTCTTGTCTGTGGCTCCCTCACTACAGGCAAATATATATATATATATATATATATATACTCCACGGCGGTTCTCCTTTCCGAAAAACAGCAGTCACGGACACTCGTAAACAAGGGAGTGATCCTGAAACGCGTTGAGTGTTAATCTTGCCAGACCCGAGTGCTTAATAAATTAAGGTTTGCTGCATTAATCTCTTTGGTGTCCGTGACTGCTGTTTTTCGGAAAGGAGAACTGCAGTGGAGTATTTGTTAAGAGGCTGCCTGCCTCGTCACGGACCGCCGTCAAGAAGTGGCTGGGAGAGGCGCTGTGAGCGAGCAAGCTCGTAATTTGGATTGATATAGATATATATATATATATATATATATATATATATATATATATATATATATATATATATATATATATATATATCCACACAAGACACCCCTCCAGCAGGAAAGGATAAGAGGCCACACAAGGGGATTCAGAGGGAGCCGTTTATTCAGGACTGCAAGGCAAGATGCATTTCGGCGTGAAAAGCCTTCTTCAGTTGCCACAGCTACCGCGTATAAACTCCACCCACGTCTTTAAGTGTCCTGCTCCCACCAGATTGGCAGGTAAGTGAGTTCCACCCCATATATATATATATATATATATATTTGCTTACTTGTAACATGTCCAGCACTGTTCACCATGCCTTGGATTCTGGCAATGATCAAGCGCCCTCTTGGCTGGAGTTGCTGTCTTTAACTTGTGCCTGCAAAGTACGTCCGCCAAGAGATTCTACTGAAGTTTATTTTCTGAAACTACTTTGAAATGGGGCACATTCATGCACTGAGATGGTGTTTGTGGGTAGAACGGCACTAAATGCTGCTCTGGAGAAACGTGTGAGCTTTCATATGTGACCGACTAAACTCTGGGTTTCTGTCTTAAACTGTGTTTGATTACCACAAACCAGTCTGACCTATGTACACACAAGTAGTATACCAGAAACTACTTTTCTTACAGACGACTGTGTGACCTGGCGACCAGGGTTTGTACCCTGGCCTTTCACATGATGAAAATAAATCAGATTTTGGGAAAATTGATTAATCGCCCTGTACCTAAAAAAATGTTTTTATGATACAGACCATTCTGGAGCTACCCGCACTGACTAAAGGTGCCAGATGAGGCTTTGTAGTGAAGGTATGGTTCTTCTCCACTATCGATTTATCTTGCTGCACAACTGCTCACACCTGCTCCTCCACAATATTTTTTCATGGTTTTGAGAATGTGAGATGCCTATTTTGATTCGAACATATTAATAGCCTTCATATTTAGTAGTAATTCGTTTTTATAATAGCTTGTTTCTATGAAGCACTTAATGCCATTTTTTAGATATCAAGTCACAGTAAATAACACATATGGAATATACTACTCCAGTTGTAAATTAAAAGACTGTTGCAAGTCACAGAGGAGTTCTGTGCCCATAAAATTATGAGGCCAAAGCCTAGGTTCCTTTATAAAGTATTTGAAATCAGAAGTGACTTGCAATATCAGTTTAACATAAGGCCGGGGGTATTTTATTCCATATAATACATGGTCACACCATCTCCCATCCCACAAACTGCTTAAAGCCTTGGTGTGTTGTTGCTTTATATGAAAGCGATTATGATTGCAGAAATTAAGAATAAAAGCTGAATCTGTACACACACCAAAAAGTAGTAATTTGTGGCAAGAACATATAAGAATCAGTTTACTGTAAATCATATTTTAATTAAAAGGCTGTTGCTTAGAATCAGTAGTAGCATGCAGAAAGATTCTTTTTTCCTGTAATAATCTTTGGTGTACAAAAACATTTAAAAATTGCAATAAACCTCTCCTTTGTGTTTATCACTGTTTTAGGAAAGCAGGTTCTAAGAATGAAACGTGTTTAGACTGCAGCTGTAATGATACTTCTTGACCTATTTTCACCATGGCTGCTAGCTATGGCTGCAGGCATTATCATGTCATAACTGCGGTTAGATAAGTTATTACAGTGTGCTGCGTCATTTTAAGATACATACAACCCCTCAATCCAGTATAAAAACCCTGGGAGCCTGCAATCCTAAAATAAAAGCCTATGCCCAATTTCCATACTACAGGCGACTTGTGACACATCTAATCGCTTGCAATGAAGAAATGACATCGCCGCTCTCCTGTTAAAACTATTTACAGTTGAGTTCTGACGAAGATAATTATAGTAACATTTTAATTTGTTTCTATACAATAGGTCATTACAGGAAGATGGAATCTCTGCAGGTTTCTATTCATTCTGAGTTAGATTTGTTTGAATCTGCTTTGTGTTTAATTGCACCATATGAATCCTGCTGTTTTTATTTTTCACGTCTGCAATGAACATAAAGGAGCACAACGCTAAGGATTGAAAAGGTTTGAGGGAAAGGTGATGGTGTGACCATGTATTGTAAGAAATAAAATATCCTCTGCGTACAACAAAAGGATATTGCAAATCACCTCGGAATCCAAGAGCTTTTAAAGCAACTCTACCTTCGCCGTCATTCCCCTGTAGGATCACGGAACTCCTCTGTGACTTACAATACCGTTATAAATTACTGCAGAGTGTACTTTATTCTTTTTCCTATAGGTTATGAGAGTGGAGAGAAAATTAGAGACTGGTTTCTATACTGAGATTGCAGGCTCCTATGTATTAAATGGTAAGATTAATTGTTTATTGATAATGTGATATCTTCGGGAGGGTGCAAGCTTGAGCTGGTGTGGCCGGGAATCAAACTTCTTACCTGCAGGTCACAGGTATATGTCGGGAGCGCGCATTTCCCATTGTGAGAAGTTTACATTTGAAACTCAAACGCCCAAAGTGGATTTGACAAAAAACATGGGCGTGTGGGCATATTGACACACTTCCTAAAAATGGGCGTGCCTCCAGCAGCTGCCAGAGAATGCTGCGCTTGTCACTGCCGTGGGCCATGTTTGTTTCCTGGCCTGCCCTGGAATGTGCAGAATTTCATGCCGTTCACATCATTTCATTGCCAGGGCCGGAGCTAGAAGGTCCAGGCTGTGTGGAAACTGGTAGGGGCACGTGGCTATGCCACCCCATGACTGGAGATGAAGAATGGTGTAGTTAGCTTTCTGTGAGGTAAACCCACTGTCTCTTCTGGCCCACAAAACCTTCTGCGTAGGCCACAACCGAGGGGCAGTGGGGTAAAAGAGGGCTGGCAGTCTGTTTCTGTCCCTAATCCATTGGATAGGAGGCCTGACTCTACATGGCAAGATAAATACAGATAAACTTGGGGGATACTCATGGGACTGAGGTCATAAACCTATACAACAAATATTCGAACAGCCTTTTATTGCCTCCTTTCACCAGTGATGTACTGGTGTTTAGCATGTTTCTAAGCACTTCTAGTTTCTGTCAGAGCTGAGGCGTAGGGAGATTAAGTCATTCACACTCACTCCTCTTCCCACTTATTCCCGTCTCTTCCACCTGTCTCTGCCCCTCCCCTTTTTAGTTTTCTTCTGCACAGCACTTGTGTTGTGCTTGTGAAATCTCTTGTATTTAATATATCTTAAAAGGGGACTCATCAGTTCCCCTAGTCGAATTAATGAACTTCCCCTGGCAGGCAGAGGGCTTCTAACAGTATGCTGGAAGGCCTGCTTTTTATTACTTAGTTGTGTAAAGCAGATGCTTTAGCCTTAGAACATTTGTGACATTTCCTATTCATGCCTCAGTACCTTTCTTTGCATTTTGTAGAAATTACCGGATTGATTTTTTTCAACTCCATCTATTTGGTCATCATGATCAAATTCTAAATGTTTTAATAAACATTGCACATTAAAAATAAAGTTATTATAGAAGAGTTGTGCTATATTTTATTACTAAACAGGGAGCAGCAATTGAAAGTACCGTGCAGACAACAGGGTTATGATTTGAATGATGCAGCAGGAGCAGTAGCACCAGGCCCAAAAGTTGTCAGAACTCCTCAACACATAATATTGCTATATTTGAACTAAATAGGCAGTCCCAATTGCAGTTACCTTTCAGTTAAAGGGGACTTGATTTGAATGGTGCCAGCAGGTGCAGTGACACCGGGCCAAAAGTTGTCATAACTCCACTAAACAGCTAATATTGCTATATTTTATTCCTATACAGGCAGCTACAAGTGCAGTTATGTTATAGACAACAGGGTCAGGATTTGAATGGTGCAGCAGGTGCAGTAGCCAAAGGTTATCAGAACTCCTCTAAACACGTAATATTGCTATATTTGACTACTGAACAGGCAGTCACAATTGCAGTAACCTTGCAGTTAAAAGGGACTTGCTTTGAAGGTTGCAGCAGGTGCAGTGGCATTCTGGCCGGCAATCGGGCCATGATTTGAATCATGCAGCAGGTGCAGTAGCACGAAGACCCAAAGCTCACAGCACCTCACTAAACACCTAATATTGCTATAAGGCAGTCACAAGAGCAGTTACCTTGCAGACAACGGGGTCATGGTTTGAATGGTGCAGCAGGTGCAATGGCACCAGGACAAAAGTTGACATAACGCCTCTAAACACCAAATATTGCTATATTTGACTACTAAACAGGCAGTCACAAATGCAGTTATCTTTCTGGCACTAGGGGCATGATTTGAATGGTGCAGCAGGTGCAGTGGCACCGGGAACAAAAACTGTCAGAACTCTTCTAAACACATAATATTGCTAATGCATCAATTCATTCCATTATTTCCTTTTCATTACATATTTCAAAATGTTGCTATTACTTATCTGCACTATACCACTCGTAACAGCACAATATATTAGCTTTTTGTACATAAACAAGTCATAACACTGTAACAGCACAATATATTAGCTTTTTGTACATAAACAAGTCATAACACTTTAACAGACTTTTTGTAACTTATATTGTACAACTACTTAGCAAGCTACAACTTACAACAAAAACTAGCTTATTATTATTCACATAGGCGAAACCTAATGCATCTACTAGTGCTTGTCTCTTTTGATCTCAAAATGCCTCACCCGGAGAGGCTGTGCCCATCGACCTAGAAGATACCTAAACAATTGGCCACCAAGCCGGGTCCACGGTTCCTCATCCACAAACACTGGTCCCATACACCCAATGAATGTGACATATGCACTTAACTGGGATCCTGGTTGGAACCCAAGCTGTGTAACACATTTAAATAGATGGGTTGCTTCTGCGATGGTAGCCTCCTAATGTATAAAGTTCAGCGGACTCACAAAAGCTGTACAAAAGCATATCCGTGGCAAAATGTGTGCTACACATAAGAATTTTCCAGGAACACACTGATTAGGTAAGAGGGAAAGCTAGGGTTATGACCCCCTCCTCCAAGGTGTTCTGTTAGGCTCCATCACAAGAGTTTCAGAAACATCCAGGCTAAGGTATTTATTTATTTATTTATTATTTATTTATTATAAGTTTTGTATAGCGCTAGCTGGACCCGGGGGTATCAGAGCGCTTCACATCGGGAAAAACAAAGTGCCTTGATGGCGAAGAAAGTTTGATAGCTGTGCAGTTCAAGAGGATAACAAAACAACAAGAACATACAGATCATAATGATTACAAGAGTTCGTGGAACTATGAGCATCCCCTTACAGTTCAGGTGTCCTCCAGGTAGACCTCTACAATCATTATATTCAAGAGAGGAATGAAAGAGTTCCACCGAACCACTAAATTGGCCCTGTATACTGCCTGATCTTCAGCTAACTCAATTTAATAAAACTACGCCCCAGACAAAGAAGCTGCCTTAAAGTAAATGACCTCTCCCCTTTCAGCTGCTGGGCCCAAGATGACTATTTATTTCTGCTTCTACTATTCTAGGATGCTCAACCCTGACAGCCCATTCCCTCTAGGAAATGCACCTGTCAAAGTCAAGTCCTATCACACTGTTAGCTGCAATAGTCTTACTAACAAACTGTTCTCTATCTATAGAGTAAGTCTCTTATTGGACAGAATGTATACACTTGTAGTGGACTGGGGTGCTCCTTTTAAGTTTTATTTTACAATTGTTATTCCTAAAACCGACTTAAGAAAATGCACCTTACAATTGGGCAATATAAATATATGTTCATGTACTGAGTTGTCTGATTGTACAGATAGTTTTATGTTCTCTGAGATGCTAGCGCCTACACAATCTTGGGCAATGATGCGCTTTATAAATAGATCTCATTCATGCATTCATTCATACAGTGTCCAGATGTCGTATATGTTACTCGCTACAGGAAACCTCAAGTAACCCCCTCCCCTGCTGCACATCCTCCACTTTCTATTGGCCTTAATCGCTGGTGACAGCTTGGTTTCCACCACTTCATTATCAAGCGTACGCCTCACTTCCATGTGATCCAGCGATGAGGTAGGGTGGGGACTTAGAGAGGGTCCACTGTCATTTCAAGAAAGCGAAGAAGGAAGACTTGGTACTAGCCAACACATTTGTGTATCTCACCATTTTTCCAACCAAGCACTCCCTACGGTTAGGGTGACCAGGCGTTGCGGATTTGCTGGACTGTCCTGGTTTTTCACCTGGTTTCCAGACAGATTTCAAGAAATTTAGCTCCTGTCCCGGTTTTCAGAGAGGGGTGACTGAAAACTGTGGGGGTGCTTTTTTATTTTTTTACAAAGCAGGGATATTTAGCAGTTGTTTCAAGAAAGCTATTTAATTAACAGGCAAGCTTCTGGGTTTAACAATTGCATTTTTTGTACGTTCTAGCTGCCTGTTGTGTAATTTTCTGCTGAGGAGCACTGTCATTCTGTGTGCTCGCTTGAAATAAAACTGTAGTCCTCCTTCTATTTTCGTGAAATGGCCCGGTTTTTGTCTTTAAAATTCTGGTCGCCCTACCTACTGTGTAGTGCCTCATCTAAGTTAGGAAGCGTTCTATAAATGCAAGCTCATTACAATAAATTCAAGCTTGCTTCCATGTCTGATTCTGTGCGCCACTGCACTCTAACAGGAGTCTGAATACTGGTGTTTCGAAAATGAAGACGCCAGGCCTGCTTCCTTTGTTCCTGTTGACAGTTCAGGATTAGTGTTAATTAGGCTCAGGAGCACGCGGTAGGTGTTCTGCTGTGTGTGGAAGTGCTAAGCCGCTGATGGGAGCGCGAGCTCCGCCAGCCAACTGCTGCCTCGAGGAAGGCATGCTGGGAAGATGCCGGCTGCTTCAGAATATTAGCCCGTCTGGCTTGGACGCCATTTTGAGATTCTTGAGACCAGCAGTGCAACTAGTGTGTCAACATTGAGGAACATTTCATTTCATTAGACCATGTCGCTTAGTTTGTTCTGTAAGTGGTAAGATCTTAGCTGATTTACTTTACACCATTTTTGTGAATTGTGGAGTGGAGAATGTGCGATAGATAGATGGATGGATAGATAGATGGATAGATGGATAGATGGATAGATGGATAGATGGATAGATAGATGGATAGATGGATAGATAGCTAGATAGCTACCATAAAAGCACAGACGTGCTGAACATGATAGTATATTGTAATGTTTATATAATGTTTACTGTACCTATACGGGAGCTGACATGTTAACTTACAAAGACAGCAAGGTACACTATACGGGTGGTGTGGCTGGAAGTGTGTTGTTTGCTTTGCTGCTATAGAAACGTTTCCATGTCGGGTATCGTGACCACCAAGGTGTGTCGTATTATGAGGCACAGAACTTAGCCCTTGACTCATGAGTGGCTGGCCTGGAAATGTGTTTGCATCGTGATTGAAGGAGTCAGTGAATTGGTATATGGGGCAGTGCTCATAAATTCATTGGTGTAGATCATTTAAAAAAATGTAACATTGGAGGAAAAAATAATGTTCTAAATGAACCCTAGCTAGACAGAGGTTCCCTGTTTTGTCGAATATTCCTTTTTTAGATAGTTTTATAATATATTGTAACTTGCAGCATTATTCAAAATATATTTGATTTTAAATCTGACACTAACAAAGGCAGGCACGCATTGATAAACCGGATGACTAAATGAAAATCAAATGCAAACATTAATCCATATCAGTGGTTAGTAAATAATTACCTTTTGGCGCCAGCCCCTCCTTCATCTTAGTGTAATGTACATTGCTAAAACGAAAGATATAAAAAAAATGCTTGACAAACCCGCAAATAGGACTGAATTTCTTCAGCTGCATGAGATGATTTGCCTAGTTTCTTCTAGAGTTAATTTTCACCTTTGTTGGCATCTCGGGCACTAATAAAGGAATCGGAGAATATGCACTTTCCACAATTCAGCAGAGCAGCCAAGCTTGAAGAACTTTCCTAAAAGTCAAATGAGTCTGCCCTGTGCGCCTATAAAAGCCTTCCTTCAAATCCAATGAAAAAGGCACATCCTGCGGTCTCTTCTTGAAGGAAGGAAGTTTTCTAGGGTTTCCGGTTAAAGGAAGTGATGGTGTAGGCTGCCCTCAGTGCTAAAAAAATGCAGCATCTTATATAAAGTGGAAGGCCTGTTAGTCCCATTTTTAGTTTTCAGATGGATGCTGCTAATCTTGCCAAGAAAAATTAATATTCTAGCTCTATATCGCTGAACCAGGGAGCGTTCCCAGAACATATGTTTCCATATGGACAGAGATTTCTTGCATCTGTCACATTGACTAGAGGTGTCAGGACTGATGGAGCCCAGCCTGGCCGGTGGCCAATAAAGCAGATACATTTCAAGAATATTACTGCCAACGCAAATTGGTTTCTACTGGAATTGTATGTGTGAGCCCGCGGAGCCTCTTCATTCCTTTCTCTAGGCCACTCCATCTAGAGCAAATATCCTGATTATTAGTTTATAAGAGCATATATTGGTGAAACGAATCCTTTCAATGTGTACTAATGGGTCCAGGTTCCCCTTAAGCACAAGTTTATCTGAGATCGCCTGTATCTACTCCGAAGATGAAATGGAAGTGCGCCAGGATAACTCGCATTGATTTTGCTTGCCAGCACTAAAAGTTCTCAAGGAATCTGAATTCAGCTAGGGTTCACCTCCTTCTCACCAGGTCTAACAGTTGCACACGATCCGGTGGTCAATCACACAATATACACAGCTTTAGCCTCTGCAAATAAACTACCTATGTCACAGAGGCATACAAAAAATGGTATGAAGAGCCCATCCATCGTTTATTTTCCTCCTAGTCTTTGGTCAATACTTCACCATCATCATATAAACTCTTCTGGACCATACGCCAGACTCCTTCATACGGTCCGAGGCCCAAGACCGGACCTTCCACTCTGGCGCTGGTCCCGGTGGGCTACCAAAAGGCTTTTCAGTCGTCTGTTGATGATGCTTAGAGGGCGTTGCATTTTTGAGCAAACAGGATGTTGTTTCCTCTTTTCGACCATTGTGGGCTTATTCAGTTATGTATCCATAGCTCTCTGGTGCGACGTGAATAACTGCGGCGTGCTGGGAATTTTTTTTTCAAGTTTTGAAAAAAATGTAACTACGCAGTCACTAAAAAGCTGTCCCATCTTCGTGTGGCCAGCAGCTTCCCAGGCTCTGTTGCTTTCCCAATTTTTATAACCCTGTTAATAAAGGTTTAGCCAAAACTATACCAAAAAGCCCCTTTCCACTAAATGCCTGAGAAGTTTTAGATTAAAAAAACAACGACGATACCTCACAATCTTAAATATCTTCTTTAAATTAAATTCTGCCTTTGACTTATTCACATTGTCAATCTCGGTGGTCGCTTGAAATTGGGGTTTGGCAACCTTCTCTTCGGCCCTTCTGTCCCTTAAAACTCGAGCTGGCTTGGGCAACTCATTTGTTGTATATCTAGGGCACTGTCAAGCACTAAGAACCACACTGGGCATGAACAGAGAGAGGGGACTAAAAGAACAGTGGCATGGCCCTGAAGGAAAGGTTCCATTGGTGAAATGAACAGAGTAACAGAGGACCAAAAGGGAAAAAATAAGCATGTAGAAGCCATCTTTGAATTAATAAAAATATTAAAGAGCTGGTGTACTGAGCCAACTAAGTACATTAATGTGGTTAAAAGACCTATATGCATTTTTAGTATTACGTTTCAACTTATGGTTGTTTAAGTCGAACACATATAACTCACAACATGCATTTAAGTTGTCATACATCAGATCTAGGAAAAGTAGATTGTGAGCTTTTGAGAGGAGAAGGAACGAGGAACTAGGATTTGCCTGCAGCAGATGTTTTAGGGACAGCAAGGAAACGGTTTTAAAGCTGTGGAAACGTATTTCAACCTTTTTATAGTGCAACATATTTTTGCATTCTGAATATAAATGAAGTAGTCTGCGGTTGCCCATGGGTGATCAAATAGGTGGAAGGCTGGGATGAATCTAATGTACTTAAAGTGTGGTGTGGTTGATTTTGCAAGTTATTGTTCTGCCAATATTCCCAGCTAAAAGAGTGGTAAAAATGATTATGATAAACTGGTTCAGCTGTAGTTATTAATGGATTAATAATGGTAACTGCATTTTGGCTACATCCATGCTGTATCCTCGCCACATACATTTATAGATACTGAACAACCCTGCAGTTGGGACGGCCAGACACCAAAAGGGTTCGTTTATTCAAAGTGTCGCCAGATTGTAGCTTTTCTTTTTAATTTTGCAAGACATTTGGATAGCCATTTTGAGGGTAGGATGTCCCAATCTGAAAACCGAAAAGCCAACAATGAGGCAGTACTTTTCAAGTTAGGCTTTTTGCTCAGACTTCCTGTGTGAGATGAAGGATTCAATCTGATAAAGTGTGAAAATGCTTTGTGTTTTGAGATGTAAAATGGTTCCTTGAAGGTCTCCTGCATTGTATTGTAAACACCCCATGAGAAGCCCGAATGATGGAGCAAACAGCCACTATCAAGGCAGTGAAAGAGGACTACACCAAAGCTCATGATATGTGCATATTTGTTATAGGGAATCCATCGGACAGCTGAAGCATTCGAGCTAAACCTAATAATGATAAAGGAAGAAAACGAATCCTGTTCAACGCAGGAAGAATATCGGCCACTGTTGTCATCCGAGACAAAGTATTTGTTCCCCTCAACTGATGCACAAAAAAGGGGTGCCAAGCTCAGAGACTTTTATCTCTTGGTTCTCTTCAGACACAATCAATTCAGCTGCTGCTATTCACATCCGGTGGGGTTTGTGAGTAGTATTATGTGCGGGGAACATCCTTTACAACGGAACTTTTACAACGCGGTACCGCTACCACGCAGGTTTTACAACGAAAGTCGTAACAACGACTTGCGCTGGAGGGCTCTGTAGGATAGGCAATAGTTTAATTTACTATCCTAAACCTTCCCTACTCCACGGGGACTGGAGTTGGAATAGTAAATTAAACTATTCCACTATCCAGCGCCCCCAACAAAAGTCGTTGTAACGACTTGCGTTGTAAAACCTGCGTGGTAACGGTACACGTGGTAATACCACGTGTTGTACCGTCATACATCCACTATGTGCAGGTACCAAACCCCTGTAGGCTCTTTTGATATTGGAGAGCTGCTAATGTTTTACCATTAGTAGTGGGATGCTCTTACCTGCACATAAAAAGCCATTTCTGCGTTTTCTAATAGGCAAAAGGATAATACGTCAGATTTTATTTATTTCTTTATTTATTTATTTATTTATTTAATATAAAGAGTTTTATATAGCGCTGGCTAGACCTGGAGGTCTAAAAAGTTCAACAATTACACAATAAATCCCAAAAAAATAGGCAATACAATTAGGAGAGGAGAGAAAGGAGAGAGAAAAGTAGTGGAGGGGGCAGGGGAGGTGAGAAAGGGAGGATAAGGGAAGAGACAATACGGAGAGACGAAAAGAAGTCTGTCTACAGACCGACTGGGTAGGTGATGACCAAAGAGTGAATCCACGGCCCATCTCCCCTATAGCTAAACCAGGTAGCTCCATCGGGCATCAGACAAAAAAGTTCAGTCTCAATACATTGAGAGAGGGGAGAAGTAGAGACATAAATAGAGGGAGGATGGGGGAGGAGACGACAGGAGGGACGAAAGGAAGTGCAACAATGTGGTTAAACAGTATAACAGAAAAAGATCAACAATTACACATTACATCAAACAATCAGGAATACATAAAGAGAGGAGAGAAAGGAGAGCGAAAAGAAGTGGGGGGTAGGGGAGGTGAGTAAGTGAGGATAAGGGAAGAGACAACCGGAGAGACGAGAGGAAGTCTGTCTAAAGACAGACTGGGTAGGTGACGACCAAGGAGGGAATCCACGGTTCATCTCCCCTATAGTTAAGCCAGGTAGCTCCATCGGGCATCAGACAAAGAAGTTCGGTCTCAAGTGTCGAGGGAAGAGGTTCGCAGAAAAACAGGATGGGAGGGAGATACGGCAGAAAGACGACGGAAAGTCTGCCCAAAGACCGGCTGGGTAGGTGACGGTCGAGGGGGAAGTCCCAAAACCCATCTCCTCTTTAGCTATCAGATAGCTCCACCGGACTTTGGTCAAATAAATGGAGGTGCTTGGATACATCCCATTGAAGGACATCGTTTAAGGGAATGCTTGCAGAAGACCATGCATTGTGACCCTGGAGGCTGCGGAGTGAGCGCAATGCTTTCCACTGGGGTCAGTGACTCTCATGGAGTCTACTGAACTGAAGACCAGGTGGAACGTCCTGTTCTCCAAAGTTCAAGTGGGTTTGCTTCGACACCACCACCACCTTCAGAGGCATCTGAAACTGATAGAGAACAATCCTTTGACATATGACGGCCGTGGGCTGTCCTGAGCACCGGAGGGGTGAATAAAGACCCTCAAAACAAGAGACTTAAAAGAAATGTCCGTTTGGCTCTTTCCATGAGAAATATCAGTAAGTTGGAGGCATTGATGGTCTCCACACATGAATGAATTTAATCTAAAACCGTGTTTTTGACATATGTACTTTGAAAATATGTTTATACATCTGATTCTGTGCTTCGCATGGTCTAGTTCATGGGGTGAACCTCAGAACCCTTGTGGATCTGAGATGATAAAATCTGTTTTACATTGATCAGTCGCAATGGTCGGAATGCGTGATATCCCGGTTCTTGCTAGGAGATGTCATGTAGAGCCATCCTCAGGGTGGCCAGTGCTACCCCAGATCATATGCGCTCATTTCATAATCCTTCTCTGATGACGGTGAGATAGCTCCAGATCAGACTTCTGAAGGATAGAATTCTATACGCTCTGGCTCATCCGGTTATCATTGTGGGTCAGTGAAACGAGACCAAGGAATGTGATAACAAAGACAGATGCTATTTGAACATCTAGAAGTAGTTGAATTTTTACATTACACTACATAAGCCATCCACCTCAAATGTTGGTTTAGTCTCTGAAACACCTTCTTGATGTAGTTATTGATGCTGCAAAGTCTTCATCAACCAACGGTTCCACTTTTTCCCAGTTACTGGGTGATTCTTTTTCCCGCCTGCACACAGCTATTCCAATATATTTTACGCTGCATTATTTAGGCTTTTGGACTTTTCTCAAAGTATGATACAAATTTCTTAGAACACTCGTTGCTGCTTGTACCACGAGCCAGTTTTGCTCCCAGCATACCCTAATAAATAGTCCATACGTTATTTCACTATAGCAACAAAAAATATGTTCAACCTATTTTGCAGTCTGTTCTCTGACCATGCCATAAAGGTGGGAAAACTTTTGTATACTTTTTTCAAATATAAAAAATGAGACCAAATTTCAAACAGAAATCAGGTTGCTGGATGTTTAGGTCAGTGGAGCAAAAATTGTGCACAATGCACATACTTTACAAAGTTCAGCCCCTAGTTGGAAACTGGCCCCAATTTTTTTTCCCCCACTCACAATCCAGGGATGCTGTTTAGCTTCCTGACATGCTAGCACAGACTTAAGTGTATACATATATTTTCCAGCAGCACTAATCTGATTTGTTTTTTTAGAGTTTTCTATATTGCCATATGTCCCTGTACCACTGCTGAAGAGTGCTTAAACAGTTGAATTAACATGCTGAAGTGAGAAATAAAGTAGCCTGTGTACAACTGAATTTGAGGGGTAGCGCCCCCTTCGAGTATTCCCCACTCACTACTACATTGGTCATGAGGCTGGCATCCCCTCCAATATTCCCCGTTTACTAACCCTCTGGTCACAAGACTAGCACCTCCTCCAATATTCCCCATTCACTACCTCATAGGTCACAAGACCAGCACCCCCTCCAATATTTACCATTCACTACCCCATTAGTCACAAGACCAGCACTCCCTCCAATATGTACCATTTACTACCCCATAGGTCACTAGGCCAGCACTCCCTCCAATATTTACCATTCACTACCCCATAGGTCACAAGACCAGCACTCCCTCCAATATTTACCATTCACTACCCCATTAGTCACAAGACCAGCACTCCCTCCAATATGTACCATTCGCTACCACATAGGTCACTAGGCCAGCACTCCCTCCAATATTTACCATTCACTACCCCATAGGTCACTAGGCCAGCACTTCCTCCGATATTTACCATTCACTACCGCATTGGTCAAAAGACCAGCACTCCCTCCAATATTTACCATTCACTACCCCATAGGTCACAAGACCAGCACTCCCTCCAATATTTACCATTCACTTCCTCCAATATTCCCCATTCACTACCCCATTGGTCACAAGACCAGTACTTCCTCCAATATTTACCATTCACTACCGCATTGGTCACAAGACCAGCACTCCCTCGAATATTTACCATTCACTACCCCATAGGTCACAAGACCAGCACTCCCTCCAATATTTAGCATTCACTACCCCATAGGTCACAAGGCCAGCACTCCCTCCAATATTTACCGTTCACTTCCCCATTAGTCACAAGACCAGCACTCCCTCCAATATGTACCTTTCACTACCCCATAGGTCACAAGACCAGCACTCCCTCCAATATTCCCCATTCACTACCCCATTGGTCACAAGACCAGCACTTCCTCCAATATTTACCATTCACTACCCCATAGGTCACAAGACCAGCACTCCCTCCAATATTTACCATCCACTACCCCATAGGTCACAAGACCAACACTCCCTCCAATATTTAGCATTCACTACCCCATTAGTCACAAGACCAGCACTCCCTCCAATATGTACCTTTCACTACCCCATAGGTCACAAGACCAGCACTCCCTCCAATATTCCCCATTCACTACCCCATTGGTCACAAGACCAGCACTTCCTCCAATATTTACCATTCACTACCCCATAGGTCACAAGACCATCACTCCCTCCAATATTTACCATTCACTACCCCGTAGGTCACATGACCAACACTGACTCCAATAGTTATCATTCAATAGCCCATAGGTCACAAGGCCAGCACTCCCTCCAATATGTAGCATTCACTACCCCATAGGTCACAAGGCCAGCACTCCCTCCAATATTTACCATTCACTTCCCCATTAGTCACAAGACTGGCCTCTCCTCCAATAGTCCCCATTGACTTCTCTAGTAGTCACAAGACTAGAGCAGGAGACTTTCTTGGAGAGTTCAGTCTTCAAGAGTTCTCTGACTTGGAGGTGATTTGGTTTTGTCCTCAGGCTGGGCTTGGAAATGTTCCAGAGTCTAGAAGCGGGGACATAGAGTGATCTTCCTCAGTGTGCCAGTCACCTGAAGGGAAATGTAAACAAATGCACCACCCAAACACTGGCTTATAAGATATGAGCGTGTGATGTAAACAATCTAATGCGGGGTATTGAATACTGGCAGCGAAGGCTAGGGCACATTCGTTTTGCGGATTATCAAGGACTGCGTAAATGATTTTCATTGAATATACAATTATTTTGTATAGATATTCTGTAATAGTGTGGATTCCTCTCTTAGGGACCATAGGACACTCCAGATCCGGTGGGTCTGAGCTTGAATCATTGTTTTCGGGCCAGCCGGACAACAGCGGAGGTCATTGAAAAGGGGTTACAGCCCGGGGAATGGTCCCCATCTTTTGGGGTTTCTTTGGCACTGTCACTTGATTGACTGTCAAACTTTTCCTTGTTAACCCATTTACCGCGGCGAACATTCCGCGGCGGTTCGGGCGTTCTAAAGGGTGGGCGTGGCTGCGTCGGCCAACGGTCATTCGCAGCACCAGAGAGGGAGTGCTCCCGTCGGCCGACGGGAGCACGGAACGGGTTAAAAGAGCATTTAATGCACAGCCATCCTCACTGCAATGAATATATTTTGAGTTATAATAAAGGATTTGGTGTAAACAGTCACTGAGAAGCTATTCTGTCCTTGGCTATCGTAGCTGCATTGTGTATGGTACAGATAGAGGAGTTAATGCCTGCAAGTCTATGCCGAGGCCCTGGCAGATGTTCATTAAAAATACAGTGCTCAAAACTAGGTTTTGGGCTATTTTTAGTCCTCTCAACTTTGGCAGGAAAGGGAGATGAAATGTTATTCCCAGAATCACACGTGTTCGAGTGGGGAAGCCTTCACTGGGGCGCTGGTTTCCTGTATCTTGTACATTATATTGTGAAGGAAATAGGAGAACATTCAGGAATTGGCGACAGGAAAAAGTGGACCTTTAACTCTCTGGCAACGTGGCCATTCTCCTGCACTCAGCCACACTGCACGTTCTGGAGTAAAGCTGCTTGAATCTGCAGGGTGCTAAGCACAATCTTTCAAGGACAGGGGGCCGACCAGATGCACTAACGCATTGTCTGGTTGCAAATCCAGCCATTCACTAAATTGCAGGGTATGTGAAAAGGAAACGTGTTCTTTAAATGTACTAAGCCCATTTTAGTGATTTGGGAATATGGCACAGAATTGCTAAATGGATTTAGGGAACAGGCATCACTATTTGGAAGGGGCTTGTTTTAGGGCATTCCTTCCAAGTAGCCAATCCTTATAGAATGTATTATTCCTTTGCAACAGCAATCCGGCCGTAAAACATTCATATTGTACCAACTACTGACAAGTAGCAGACCCCTTCTCCTTGGTAAATGGTAAAAAACATTTTTTTTCAGTAGACAGTGGGCCCTGGTACCATTGCCTACTCTTAAAAAGATCTAAAAACGTTTCCACTTTTTTTCATTTTACACTCTTTGCGTTCGTCTTTAAGAAAGTCTGGCTACATTAAATAAGTTTGCTTTATTTGCTGATGCTAGCAGACCACAATGGCAGTGAATTTAAGTGGGTGGTCGTTTGCAACCCACGTCATTAGCGTTAAGGTGGAATTGTGACCCGCTGCGATATGTAATGTGAGTGCAGGAAAGTTTAGAAGTATAAGAGAGTTATTGTATAACAACAATAACCTGTCAAACTCTGAATATCCAGAAGGGTTATATTACTCTCTAATTCACGCTCAGCACTAGTAAGCCAACCCAGCCCAGCATGTGAACCTTAAAAGACACACATTGAAATGCATTTGATTTTCAACTCTCTAGTGAAAGATTTGCTGCAGTGGTTGTGCATGGTGTGAATAATGTGGAATAGTAGCTGTGGTAGGGAGGGTTGTGTTATGTACAAAGTACCAGTTACCTTGCCCCATTAAAATGTGCAGCCGCAAACCAGGCCAGGCCGTGAGTGACCCAGCACAAACCACACATAGCACAAACCACAGATGATGCTTCATTACATTCACTCATGGGAACCAGAACACATTGAACCAGGAATCCACTGACTGACTGACATGATAATCCTCTTTGGAAGTGGTCCAAGGGAGAGCTTTAAAGCTCTTCCCCGTTGAAGCATGAAGTCTGTTATGGTTGCTTTGCACCCAAGAAACGCTTTGAAATGTGCTCGACAGTGCCACCTTCTGGGCAGAGGTGGCATTCTATTTGCCACGAAGTGTAAACTTTGCAACTTTGTCCCTAACCACCAGTTCCTTTACAAATAAGTTGAAAATAAGAACAGAGGGTGCTAAAATCAGGATGGCTCGGCTGCTCCCTTTAGCTTGTTTTGATAACCAGGCTTAAACCCTGTCATTTTAAACATCAGACCAATAGTGTCCTGCATGCACTGCTAGTTTTTTTTCATGTTTCATTTGTTTTGTGTTGCGTTTCTTCTTTTTCTTTGGTTTGTTCTGTTTATTGTTGTACCTACAGTGTTTCTGTCTTTAGTAAACAGTTCAGGGGAGGGAAAGGCTGCTTCAGAAGGTGACCGTGACCGGGACAGCGTGATGGGAGACCCTGTAACCGGCGTTGTTTACAGGTTATAAGTTTTCACGTCAAGGAAACCTTTTTCTCAAACAAACATTTGAAGGTCAGCAGGGCATGCTCAGCATTTCACCATTTGAGGTTGATAAAAGGAGACCACTGAGGGCATTGATTATAGTAATTAATTTGCCTTATCCTTGTAAAATACCAGAATACAGTTTTGAACATCTCAAACTGGTGAAAGAATCTCCATTTGGCTAATTACCAAAATCATATAAACATTGTTTAGCAAAAATTGGACTATTTTCAACAAACATGCATACACCCTTCTAGTATCTCATCCCAAAGCTGGTGTACAAAAAAAAAGTAGTTCACCAGGTCGCAACTCCATAAACAAACAAAGGGACTGCACAATAAGTCTGTTTTGTCTTTTGTTATAATAAATACATTGACCGGTACCTGACGTTGGGTAAGGCGTGACAGTCTGTTTTCCATTTCTTTTGCAACTCGCACAGAAAGGAAGAAAAGTTACTGGTCTGAAGAAAATAGAAGAGCAACCGTGTCTGGAAGAACTAGGGAAGGAGTGCAAGGGAATATTAGGGAAAGTAGAGGATGAACACTGGGCATAAATGGAGAAGTGGGTGGAGGACATAAAGCTAAAAGGGTTCTAAGAGAATAGAAATGGAAATAGGTGGTCATGCGGCTGGTCCCTATTCCAACCCAAAAAAACCAAGAGGAGCGAAGGAAACACTAGGCAGAGGGGTACCTGCGAAGTCAGCCCATTCCCTTTCTGCGCTTCAGCACTAAAAATGTGCCGTTTTACACATGCAGTGGTTCCAACATGCACTTGAAACAATAAAACAGTGAGCATACAACAGTGGAAACCAACTGATGTTGACTCTTATTTAATTTACTTCTTCACTCTTCGACCGAGACATCTGACCACATGAGACGTACTTAAAAAAACACCATTCTAGCTTGTAAACACACCAAAATGTCAAAGCTATTTGTGTATATAGAATGTGTGGCTTGCATCATACAAAAAAGCCTTTTTTTAAAGTGCATAACCATATGTGGAATTCACAAAAGTCACCTTATCACTAGCAGAAGGATTTACAAACACAAAAGTCTTCAAGTGAGTAAATGTACAGCAAGGGTCAGGGAGTGGGTGAGCAGGAATGTATCAAGGCTGGAATGCTACCTAAGTTCTTGAACACCCACAACATTTGTGGGTATTTAAAGACTCCTCTCGGTCTCTTTCCTACCCTAGAAGAGGTTGGAAATGTACTCCTGACGGAATAGGTAATGGAAGGAAACATCTCAAAAATTGGTGGGTGTCTGGGAAGGATTTTCTTAAAAAAGAGTAAAGGACAACAAAAAAATCAATTAGATTTGGCTTTGAGCAAATGTACAAGTCTAGATTACCTCTCATGCAATTGGAAATCACAAGTTTCCATGAAGATGGATGGGAGCCAGCAACTATTGCGAGGTCGTAACCTCTGGGCCTAAATTAACACCATTTATTTTGAAGAATCTGGCCCAGGATCTTGTAGAGTTGAAAGATTTGAAGAGAATGGTTCAGAATGACACCTCACATAGAATATCATTGTGAACCAGCTCACACCAAAGGTTAGGGCTCCTATATCATACATACACAAAGCACAAAGATGCAGTTACCTAGCTCGCCCCTTCAGGTGACACAAAATATTTAAATAAAATACAGCGACGATGATGTGTAAAGAATGAGACTTCTCATCATGCATGTCAACACCTCTGCCTATTATGCAGATGTAAATGTAAATGTAGTAGTATTTGTATAGCACACCAAATTGACCCCTGAAGGGGTATCTCAGGCGCTTGTACGCATACCGCTGTGGAACCCTTCCTGGCTTTTCCCTGTGAAGTGCACACTTCTGGGCACCCCCTAGGTGAAGCCAGGTATCCTAGCGTTGTTGGGGCCGTTGTGGAGATTAAGCAAGCTATTGCCCAGAGTTGCAGAGTGGGACCCATGATTAGATTAGGCACGAGGCGAGAATTATCAGGTCCGCGGAAATTGAGCCCAAGAACTGCCGAGGCAGGAATTGAACCTTGGTCCCGGGCCAGACCTCTGCATCAGGGTCTGCCGCTCTAACCATTGAGCCACACTTCTCCAATCAGATCACTTGCAAGGTGTCTAAAAGAGATGAAAGTTCTTTGGTCGCTCTAATTAGGGCACGGTAAGAGAACGCTTAGGTACAAAGCCCATCGGGGGCTCTAGCTTTCCAAATGAAATTAGTGAGTACATTGGTAATAGGTCTATCTGAAGAATCAGCTTCCATACCAAACATTATGCTTAAAAACAAGGGGGGTGGCTGCGGTTATACATCAAACGGGTCTTAAAACCAGAGCACACCATGTGGTTGGAACCAATTTACAGATTAAAGGGGATCATTCAGCCACAATGGAAACATGGGCATGGATTAAGTAGTTTAGGCAGCTACATTACGAGTTGGGCGAGTCCTCGGATAATCCTACTAGGCAGGCACCTACAACAGAAGGTTCAGGTGCCAGATTGCACCTGGACATTTCATAGGTGGCTTCTCTGTCCGAACCCTGCGCGTCAACATTCCTCTCTGGCTACAGGAGCCAAAAATGCTTGCACCAGTCAGAGAAACGTGATGCCTAATCGACTAGTACCAAACAAACTATAAGCTGAGCAGACAAATACAGCGAATCAAAGGAAGTGTAAACTTTACACAGAAGCATTCCCTGAAATGTAAAGTGCCTACTCATGTCTGCAAGACATCCCAGTCCTCCAACAGAGTAAACTATTTAATGTGATCACTTCAGGTAAATTACTCTGTGTTGAATTATTGTCCCTTACTTTGATATTAATTCTGCTTTCTAAAACCAGTATTATTATGCAAGAGAATCAGTCTTTATTACTTTGTTGTCCTGATGGTGGTCCTACATATTGATTGCCACAGAGGGCCAACACGTCAACTACGTATTGCTGACTTTGCGTACAATGTGTTACATTAATTAATTGCACATGCATTCTCAAATCTCATATACACCATTACTTTTCTGTCAAAAAAGCAGCTAGAAATAACTTTTTCTGTACTCTTCGTATCCTTTAAATGTGTTCACTGTTCATAATTTGCAGCGTAGAGGAATACATATGAACAGCTTTCTGTATGACAATTTAACTCTAAACATGACTACAACTTTGTAGAACACTTATGTGCCATTGTATGCTTTAAATGAATTTTCATTTGTGTATGAGTAATGCAATATGCTTTGTATAGTTTTAGTGAAGCATTCACAATTAATTTAATGTATTTTGAAGTTATTTGTTATTAACCAAGGGAATTTCTATTCTTTGTATTATATATTGCATGTTTGGATGCTTTTAATACAAAAAATGCAGTGGTGTAAAAAATGTGGAATATGGAAAATATTTCACGGTTGCCTGTGAAATATGGATTTAATTATCATCATGACCCCAGACAAATCTGGGTAATTTTAACATTGTCAAGGCTACTAGGATTATGTGGCTTGAAGGGTCAAATTATGCATCACAGCTATATACATTGTGTGTCAAAATGATAATTATGCATCACATTCTTTGTAAGTAATATTTTATCTTTTTAAGGTACAAACAACATGTTTGGTAAAATCTGAATATTTTTGAAAATGATGTGCTACATTATTAGTAAAATGCAATAAATCCATAATTATGTGGTAAAATCTGCAGCCACAAAAGCGCCTAAATCCACTGGCCCTCGCCATTGCCTGCTAATTTAGTAAAAATCTACCAAGAAAGGTACACAAAGCCATTGTTCATTGTTAGCTGCATGTTGAAGAAAACAGCTATTTTCAAGTAATATAAAAAAAATACATAGCTTTGAGATAACTGGCACAGAGTTGGACAGATGCTTTTCACATGGGGAGACTGTTGTCAGGCCACACTTCCCTTTGTCTGCTATATATGCGGTATCATGCAAGATCTTAAGATCCCTTTATGACGACTGAGGGAAGAGGCACTAATGGACACAATGTTTTGTGAAGACATAAGATAAACCTCAACTGAGATATTCATCAGAAAACTGGACTACAACCTAGGAATGGGATGCAATGAAAGTAACATTAAGAGTAACGTACATAGGCTTAGGGAGGCTATGTGGACTGCTTAAGCAAACACAGGCAGAAATAGATAAGACTGAAGGAGTTGTAGCAGTACTCCAACCAGAGGTGATGAACAATAAGCCGACTGAAAGACTGGAGAATAAGAAACAAATATAAAGAACAATGTGATAGAGTAGACAAATACTCCTACGCTTAATTATACACAAACTGTATAGAGCAGGGGTAGGCAAAGTTGTCTATGCGCAACGCTAATAAAATGTAAGCACAACCAGACTATAGCAATGTGGGGTATTATAGAAAGGGTAAATAACACCATATCAGAATAAAGCAAAATGTTTTTTTAATACCTTAGAAGCTTATACAAACCAAATGAAATGATAGATGAACAAAAATTTGCTGTCAACCTAATAACACAAATTGACCCTTATTAACGATAGAACAAAAGACAACAATAGATGCCCCACTCACAAAAAAAAAGAATCTGCATCCACACTAAAAGAAATGAAAAACTGAAAACCCCCAGGACTAGATTGCCTTCCAACAGAATTTTATCAGGAACACACTGTAGTTATACTTTATAAACTGTTGGAAGTCTTTTATAAAGTGCTGGAGAGGGGAACCTTCCTGGACACAACAAGGGAAGCATCAATAGCTGTAGTCTTAAAACCAGACAAAGACCCCCAAGATTGCAGTTTATGTAGGCCGCTCTCGATCAACCCAGTCAACACCAAGATAATTTGCGGTATGCCAGCCAAACTTATACTGCCATTATTTACAGACTAGGGGGCCGATTACGATGTCGGTCAGAAACTTTCCACCAACAACGTCTCGGAATAGGGACCGTCTGACTTGCGGTCGGGTGTTCTGCCCGACCGATTCCCATTGTTTCCTATGGGAGCTCGTGTTTTGCTCGACAACCAGCCGTAACACAAGCTCCTATGGGGAAATGGGGTGTGTGCAGAAAACCCTGCACCCTGTCGCAGGCACCCCATGGTGCCTTTCACACAGTGCATGGTTTTATAGGGCGGGATCCATTAGGTATCCCCTCAGCTAGCTACCAGAGGCCTCAGGATGAAGGGGGCCCTGCCAGGGGCCCCCAAAGTCACTTTCCGACAGCCTTTTTTGTGTCAGACAGGCCGACTCAGAAAGGCTGTTGGAAATCGACATCGTAATCCCAAGGTCAGAAATGCTGTCCATAGCGCTGTACAATGCGGTCAGCGGGATCCAGGCAGGGAAGCCCCCAGAGACAGGAACCCGAACCTGACTCAGAACTGGGACCCTGGGAGAATGGCCTACAGAACTTGGAAAGTGGGATGAACCAAATACGACTAAGAGCTGTAGATATGAAGACCACACAGCCCGCTAATGATTTATGAAAAAAGCAGCAAAAAACGGAGGGCGAGACTTGCGATTGACTACAGTGCGAGGGAGGGGGGAGAGTTGGGAGTAGTTGGGGAGGGGGAGTTTGAATGATCCCACCATTTTGAAGATACCAGGACTGTAACTTGTTTATTGGAAAAACAGAATGTAATCCACCAATTGACGGCTATGGAATATATGTTATGTAACTCGAATTGATGACAATATGAGAACGTGTGTCACACCAAAACCCAATAAAATATGTTTTAAAAATAAAAATTGGGCTGTGCAATGCTGTTCCGACTGATACGGATACTCCGAGAGTCAGTCGGAACCGATTCGGAAGGGCCGAACGGTTTACTTTCCGACCGCGAACATCGTAATAAGTCAATCGGAATGTAAACTGACCAAGTCGTTCGGAAGTGTTCCGACACGGTCTAGAAGAATAAGACTGTCGGTCGGAGCCTTTCCGACCAACATCATAATTGGTCCCTATGTAATTCCAATAAGTTGGGATTTATCTCAAAACGTGATATAATAAGCAATCTATGTAGATTTGCACATATTGAGTGTTCTGTAAGAATCAGAGTGTGAGTATGCACTATTTTCCTTGTGTATGAAAAATTTGTTTGATACAATTGCCTGGGAATTCCTATTCCAAGTATCAGAAAAATATTATTTTGATCCACAGATTATGAAATGGGTGAAAATACTATATAATGACCCCAAAGCCCAAAAAAACAGGCAAATCAAAAAGTTGGACTCTTGAACGGGGCACCAGGTAGGGCAGTCCCCTGCCACCATTGCTATTTGCTTTGGAGATGGAACCGCTAGCCAAAATCAGTAAAAATAGACTGTTAGACTGGGGAATGCAGATAAGTGACATTACGCACGTAAATTCACACTACGTTGATGAGACTTCTATATACAAAAAAATAAAAGACAGCAGTGTCTGTACCAAGAGTGCTTCAGGTGCTAGCTTCATTCAGCAGTCTCTGGTCTATACACAGTTGTATGATAACACCATGCATGCCTAAACAACGCAGTCTGAACATGATTACGTCTTTACCAAGCATACCTTTACCACGCATTTCGTTGTAAAGGCATAATTGCTAAAGGCAAGGGTGTGGTATAGCACACACCCCATCCCCCATGCCCTTGTGCCCTAATACCCGATACCCCAGCAATGCAATCTACTCCGCTCCAACCCTCAAACCTATCTCACCTTCAGCCTTAAAAACCCAGCCCTTGCCCAAAAAACTGCCTGGCCCCCCTGCCCTTAGCCCTAAAACCGGCCTCCAGCCCTAAAAACTACCCAACCACCCCCTGCCCTGAGCCCTAAAACACCCCCAGTCCTATAAACTACCCCGGCACCGCCCTTGCCCTGAGCCCTAAAACTGGCCCTTAGCCCTAAAATCGACCCCTACCACCCCAAACCTATCTCTACCTACCACGCCACGTCCCGGCGCTTCCTCTCCCGATCCTTCCTGTTTTCGTTGCGCACACCTAGACCGCTGACTGCCTTAACCATGCAAAGGCGTGGTTAAGGCATATGCGTGGTTCAGGCAACCATTGTTCCGCTTGCGTTGAAACAGCACGTATGGCTAAACCCGCGTTCTAAGGGTTGCTTCCCCTACACACTAATCAAAATAAATCCTAATTATTCCCATTGGAAAGCTGGAACAAATAGCTGGCAATAATCAATGAAATCTGCAGCTCCTATGACAAAAAAGAGAGACCCATTATAAGGAGAGCAGTATAAACTGTAATAACTCTCCCCATATTTAAAGGCATGACAAAAATTAGAAAACTGAACGAAATTGTACATCTTGGGCAGCGTGGCATTAATAAAATGGTAATAGTCCCACGTTGCCTATAATTCTTCCAAGGAATGTTTAATCTACTGCCCAAACGAGTGTTTTAAGAACTGAACAATTTTATGATATCTTTAATATGGGCAGGTGTAAGACTATGTATAAAACTCGCACACTACAATTACCAAGCGATGGGTAAGGCTTGGGAGTACCAGGTATGGAAGCATACTACTTCACTTGACAGATCCAACACTTACCGTATTGATGGCCAGAAGGAAATAACAGAGAAAAAGGCGTCTGAGGCTATTAACCGCTTAAACGCGGCGGCAATTCTGCCGCAGTGCAGCCGTTTAGCAGAGTGGGCGGTGCCGCGTCGGCCAACGGACGTGCGCAGCACTACGGTGTTAGTGCTCGTGACGTTCGTTGGCTGACGAACGCAGTGAAGTGGTTAAGATGGTTGGGCAAGAGAGTGATGGCCCTGGGAGGCATGTATAAGGGGGCAAACAGGAGTACCATCGAAGAGGCTAGGGAATACATAGAGTGCAGTTTCTGTTAAATGATGTAGTAAACTGAGCAACACTTATTATATGGGTCTTTAAGTACTTTTGCTCGATGTACGGTTTGCCACAGAGCCATTCTCTACTCCATATGGCGGTCATGACCACCCTTCAAAAACAATAGTCCGTGGGCGCAGCCGAACCTCCCGCACATCGCTGCTGCCATTATGTGGCAATTTTTTCAGGCACTATTAAAGCTGTCTCTTGCCTCTGAATGGCTATTGGGGAGAACGCGATAAGTCCACTGGAAAAATTGAGGTCTGCCTGTCAAGAAGATCTGGGTGTTTCTCTGCCGCTGACGGCTTGGGAGAAAACACTAGCCGGCATTCCCAAAGTGCCTGATTGAAATGATTCAACTTTTATGTCCTCCACAGGGTATACCTTATGCCCGAGCAAATACAGTGATATTTTCATGTTGAGGGGCTAGCCTGCCCTCGCTGTGCCACCCAAGTTGCCTATTTGATGCGTATGCTCTGGGCTTGACTTGCCGTTGGTGAGTTTTGGAAGGTTACTGACAGGATTGCTACGCTTCTTGAAGGAGGGAGGTCCCTTGCACGCCGGGGCATTGTCTACTTGGGTGGTTTTCTCACGCTTCTAAAACAAGGTAACCAGTAGATTCCAAGATTTAGCTTTTGTGCCGGCCATGCAAGGGATCACCGTAAACTGGACGTGTCTCCACTGGGTCCACGGTTTCCCGCTTGGCATGGAGAAATGTAAAAATGGCCGGGCCGTGAAGGACGCATCCGGTTGAGGGAAGCCAGTCGGGGGTATCGGCTCTATGGAAGCAGCTCAAGCATGGGAGACATTAGTGGGGAGCTTTAGGGCCACAGCAGAGAATTCCCCCGTGGCTTCCACTCTGGAGTTGACAGAACACTCAGAACAAGAACACTTTTCATTCCCATTGAGTAACCACTTTATCACCCGGAACAGCTATTGTGGCTTTGATCCTTCTATATGCCGCTCGCCCCACATTCATGCCTTTTCCTTTATGTAGACATTGGGGTACATCTGTAGACATATTACTATACATATCAACCTGATCACTCTGTCGGACTCTCTTTCCCGAAACCGTCCGGTACTGTCCTCGGAGATTGATTCCGCGGTCAGTGCCTTCAACACATGGGTAGAACAAGGGTCGGCTGCCCCCATTATTATGGGACGGACTTGCAGGACGCGGTCTACCCCCTCTAAGCCATGGTTCACCCATAACCTTCGGGAATTGAAAATTGGATGTAAAAAATTGGAGCGGTGTGGAGACAAGCCTACTTGCCTGAGGCTAAGAGCAATCTGCGCACAGCGCAAAAGAACTACTATGCGGCGATTAGGGCTGCCAAGAGTAGCTATTACGCAGGGAGAATTGGAAAAGCAAATAATAACAGTAAAGAAATGTTTTCAATTGTTCAGTTTCCTATCTCCCTGCGCCACGCAACCCCTATTGCCCTCTTCCGATCTTTGGTGCGAAGAGCTTTCGTCTTTCGTCTGTTGACAAAATCGCCAAGATCCAAGTGGATTTGCAGAGTGTATATAACAACTCTCAGCTCTCCCCAGCACTTCCCTCTCCTGAGATGCCTAAACCAGGCATGCAGTTCACCGGCTTTTCACCGGCCACTGAGTGATGTTCTGGCAGTTCTTGAAACCCTGAAGTCAGGGTCACCTTCTGATCCTTGCCCAGCGAGAGTTCTTGATGGAGTGGCGAAAATAGTCTGCCAGGAGGCGACACAGATTGTTAATCTCTCCTTCTCCTCTGCCATCGTTCCGTTCTGCTGGAAGCAGGCTAAACTCTTACCGCTTTTAAAAAAAGTGGGGCTGGATCCTACCGCCGCCTCCAGCTATCGGCCTATTTCACTGTTACCAGCTTTGGCGAAGGTTTGTGAAAAGATTGCCTTCAGACAGTTGGACAATTTCATTGAATTTTCTCAGGCCCTCCACCCGGCACAATCAGGGTTCAGGGCTGCTTACAGCACTGAAACGGCGCTGGTGGAGATGTCTGAGGCTATCCGGGATTGTCTTGACTGGGGTGGCAGAGCGGTCCTGATTTTGCTGGACCTCTCGGCCGCCTTCGATACGGTGCCCCATGCTTTACTTCTTGCCAGACTGGCGGCCGTGGGCATCTCTGGGTTTGCTCTTGATTGGCTGACATCATTCCTGGCCAATAGGACGCAACAGGTGTGGATGCCTCCCCACGCTTCCCTGCCAAGGAGCTCACTACTGGAGTCCCACAAGGGTCCACCTTGAGTCCCCTGCTCTTTAATGTGTACATGACCCCCCTAATCCATCTGGCGGAACAGTTGGGGGCCAAAATAATGGCCTACGCTGATGACACCCAACTGCTGCTCACTTGGTCAAAGGACAATTCAGATGCATCGACGGTGCGGTCTTGTTTATCATCGGTCTTCCGCTGGTTAGCACTTGCTCAGCTCAAGTGCAACGAAGACAAGTCCGAGGTCCTCTTTTATGGTTCCTTCCCTGACAACTTTAGAGACCTCTTATGGCCAGTTGACCTGCCCTGCCCCAAATCAATGGGGGGTCCGGCCAAGAACTTGGGGGTCTGGTTTGGGCAGGACCTTAAGTTTGAGGACCATATAAAAAAAACTGACGGGCATCTGCTTTGCTACCCTCAAAGCCTTGAAAAGGTTCTTTCCTTTACTCCCGAGAGAGGCCAAAGAGACTGTATTGCGCGCTCTCATACTTGCCAGACTTGATTACGCCAATGCCCTGTTTAGTGGCTTACCTGCCTATCTAATCCAACGGCTTCAGTTAATTCAAAAGGCAGCAGTGCGTCTGCTGTTTAAGCTTCCCAGGAGAACTAGTGTGCGGTCCCATCTACGCAGTCTCCATTGGCTTCCGGTCGCTCACCGGATTGTGTTCAAATCCCTGGTTCTTGCTTTTCGAGCAATCCATCAATTGGGACCTCTGTATTTGCGTAAAAGGTTTGTTATGTATGTTCCTAGTCGCGCCCTATGCTCAGCTAACATGTGCCAAATGGCTCTGCCTAGATTTAAGTATTCTAGACTGGGAGGCCAGTCTATCTCTGTCAGGACCACTAGGGCCTGGAATGCGCTTCCATTGCACCTGAGAGTTACCCCGACAATCTCTGCCTTCAAGAAGGGGCTGAAAACTCATCTGTTCAACCTTACCTTATAACCCTTCTGTCTCTCTGTCTTCCATATAACCTTCACTCCCCGCGCCAGGATACTTGTTAGTAGTAGAGCGCGATATAAAAGTTTTTATAACATAACATAACATACTGTGCTTAGATTCAACTCTTGGGGCGGGGTGGCTGTTTTGACTGGAAGGGGCGGTAAGTTATAAGCTTTAGTGAGTGATCATTTTAGTTTCTTTCTCATATTATTCTCCTGTGCAGTGATAATTCAACACACTGTCATCACTATGAGGCGATGATTGTTATGTACTATGTCATATAAAAATCAATAAACTGTGTTTACAAAAAAAAACGTATCACATAGGAGGGGTTCATAGGGAGACCTTCTGACTCTTATATACTACATGCTAGCGTTAATCCTGACACTAGCAGGTAAACATGTATCAATACATTGCATACACAATGGGGGGTCCAAAGTGTGAGTTGTGAATGAAGGACATACCAGAATGGTCAGTTGCAGAAAAATATAGAATGAAAGCAGTTTGCACAATCAAGAACTAGAAGCAGCCTCAGTAACTTGGAAGAACCAAATCGATGCTATTAGCATGAGCCAAATATCATAGTTTTTATGGTATGGCTTGAAAGCACAGCTGCCACCAGAACATGATGCGAGTATCACTAGAGATGGACTTTTGTTCTGCCCACATGCTGGGAGCCAGGAGTATATGTTTTGATAGGACAGAAGTTGTGTGCTTCCATAAAAAAGTGCATGCCCTCCACACAGCTGTGATTGTTTTGTTTATTTATCCAGCTGCCTGGGCGTAAGCTTTTAACCCCTCCCCTGCTGATGACGGAACCGCTCCGTCATCAGCTGCGCTGGCGCTGTGCTGAAAACGGAGCGGTTCCGTCATGGCCCGCCCGCCGCTCATGCGCGGCGCCAATTCCGTGCCTGCGCTGAGCGTTCTATTGAGCGGGCGGGGCCATGACGGAACCGCTCCGTCACAAGCACAGCGCAACCGACGCTGGTGACGGAGCGGTTCCATCACCAGCATGCGCCCGCCGCTCTCCCGCCTCGCCCCCTTAGCACTGCGGCAGAATAGCCGCCGCAGTGAAGGGGTTAAAGGGCACACACAATATTAAAGTGCCTTACATAACTAGCTAACTTATGGAGTTTATCTTTAGTAGCAGCACAGATGGGAGTAGGGCAGTCATTAACCTACATGGATGTTTAGGTCTGGCTTGCCTGTCACCTGTCCTTTTTACCTACACCGATATTATTCTACAGTTCTTGGCTTCCACAAAATACATATCCTTACTCCTGCTTCTTACTGGTACTGCTTCCCATTACTATACAACGTTCCTTCCAAACCGGACTTATTGGCATTGCAAATGCTTGTTCTATTTCTGAGCTGTGTAAGTAACAGATGTTCCTATTACTCCATTTATGGTATTTTACTTGGACACCTTAAAGAAAGTAAAATGCCTTTGCCTGGATTTGAGCTTGTGACCTCTAGGTTATTGCTTTCACCAGTGGCAATTATTCAGCTCATTGAACCATTCTCCCAGCTTTACACATTAGTCCGTTTCATTTTTGTTCTATTCCAAAATATTGAAACCTAGCCAAGACCACTAATAGTAGGTCCATGACATTTTTTGGTAAAGGACCCAAGGATTATTCATGTGCCCACAATATAGAGCCTGCTCTCCTGATGCAGTGACCAGAACTGTTGCAGGAGCTACTTTCCTGGGAACAAAAGTATCTTCTCTTTCTTTAAAGCAGGAAATCCTCTGCATTCTGATTTTTGCATTTTCTCCTCTTTCTTTCACGTGTACTCTTTAACAGGTAAATTCTCTAAAAACGAATGTCATCATTTCTCTGCTCTGTTTTTCCACTTCTTATCTCCCATAGCTATATTTCTTTATGGTCTGGCTTGACAGGGCATCTCTCGCCAGCCAATTGTGTGAGCATCACTAGAGAAGGACTTTAGCTCCACCCACATGTCGGGAGCCAGCAGTACATGTTTTGATTGGGCAGAAGTTGCATGCTTTCACAAAAAAACATGCTTCCCGTCCAAGGAGCTGTATTTCTTTGTGCAGCTGCCTAAGCTTGCATTTTCAAGGGCACCCGTATGGCAATTAAATGCTATTAACTTGTCTAAGATAACTAGATCATTTATCTTGTTTTTCCCTGGCAGCAGCCTAGATGGGAGGAGGGCAGTCACTAACCTACATGGATATTTAGGTCTGGGCTGACAGTGCAATTGTCACCTGATCTGTTAACCTACATCAATATTATTCTACAGTTCTTTGCTTCCACAAAAATAAATATATATTCCCATGCTATCTACTTGTAATGTTTCACATTGCTGTACAACATTCCTTTAAAGCCAGACCTATTGGCATTGCCAATGCTTGTCCTTTATATCTACAAGCTGCACTCAAAGCTTGTTTACATGCTCTCTTCTTCGTGAAGTCTGGCTTTTTCTGGCACCAGATCTTCGTTATAAGTTTCCGGTTTCACACAGGTCTTTGTTGAGGCTTGGTATTCGAGAGACTCGCACCTTCGGATCTATGGATTTAGGTGTCGACTTGATTTTCTGTTGCCCTCTTGTAGATTTTCCTAAAAACTGATGCTTTAGTCAAAATCCACAAACTCTTGCTTTTGTGATTAGTTCTGCATGGTGCAGCATTGTGGATCCCGCCGGTTGTGAACTCTGGTGTCCACTGTGCCTTGATTTTTGCTTTGGTGGGGCTGTTAGTTCCTGGAGGAATGAACCTTAACTTTAAAGTCTATTTTTCCAAAGCAGTTCCAGTGTCTGTCTCCTTCAACACAGTGTAAATCCACCAGCAGCATGCAGGCAGTAGTGCCTCAAGTTGTGTGCACAACCACCCTCCCTGCACAGACTCCTATTCAAAAGATCCTACACACGGAAATGTGAAAAGGGTAGTGGACCATTTCAGTCTCTTTAATACCTAGAGTCACTCATCAGGCAGGAGGAGGAGCTTGGTATTCAATGGAAGGTTCCCGCAACAGGGTCTGATGAGTGATGGCTCTAATGAAAAAGCTTGATAGGAGGATGTGTGACTTCTGGTGCACACTGGACTACCCTTGGCAAGTGGAGTGTGCCGCATGGATAGCACCCAAGAGTTTCTCGCCAGTTGTTGGTTCAGGAGGTGCCTCATGTGAGCATGCTATGTTCAGACCCTCCCTTCCGTTGTCCTTGTCCTCTGTGGGAAAGGTTCTTTAATGCAGGGTTAGAGGGGGGTTGTGGTGTGTGCAGCTAAGCATCATTGGTATCGCAGTCCTTTTAACCTGGTAGTAATCACAAAGCCGCTCCTGGGTTCAAACTAGGTTGCCTCTTCCTTTGACACTCCCGTCTCGAACCATTGGTCTTCCTCCAGGAGGCCCCACCAACCCATGAGAGGAACCGTCAAGGCGGATATCACCTCCCAGTTTTCTCTCTCGTCAGAATCGCCAGGACAGCTCTGTACTCCTGGCTACCTCTATGGCCAGGGAAGAAGCGAATCTAGGATGGGTCATGCAGAGCTACCAGGTGGGAAGCAGTGAGCCTCTGCCCCCTCTGATTGGTCTCTTTGAAATGAGCATGTATATGTATATCAAGGGATCTCCTCACTCTTATCAAAACATCTTGGCAACTCAAATTAGGATCTAGAAATGAAGCTTTGGGAGAAGGTAATGACTTGGAACTGGTGACTTATGACTTATTAATATGCAAAATATTGATATTAATGTTGTAGATAAAGGTCTAGGGTTTATACAAGTTCAGCTGAAAAGTTGCCCCAAAGAATAATAATTACAGTCAACGTAGTATTATTTCTTTACTATCAATGCTCAGAACTTTTTATTACTGGTGTTTTTATTTAATTATCCAAAGTATTCAATGGTGGTTCTCATTTGTTTATTATCATATGCACGGGTCCCATGGGTTGAATCATGCTGGTGTGGAAGGGGGTGCTGTGTCCCACAAAGACAAAGATAGTAAGTATCTGAGCTAGAACATATGTGAAGCTTGGCAGTAGGTATCTGGGATAGAACAAGTGTGAAGCTTGGTAGTAAGTATCTGGGCTAGAACATGTGTGTAGCTCAGCAGTAGGTATCTGGACTAGAACAAGTGTGACGCTAGGTAGGAAGTATTTGGGCTAGAACAATTTGTGATGCTCATCTGTGGGTTTCTGGTCAACAGCAAGTTTGAATCTCACTAGCGGGTAAAAGAGTCACAACCATTGAAAAACTCAGAAGTACATTTAAGGGATAGAACAAGTGTGAAGCACTGCAGTAGGTATCTGGACAAAAACAAGTAAACATCTCAGCAGCGGGTATATGGGCCACAAGCACTGAAAAGCTCAGTTGTCCGTATCAGGGCTAGAACAAGTGTTAAGCTTGGTCATAAGCATCTGTGCTAAAACATGTGTGAAGCTCAGCAGTAGGTATCTGGGCAAGAACAAGTGTGAAGCTCGGTAGTGCGTATAAGGGTCACAACCATTGAGAAGCTCAGCAGTATGTATTCGGGCTGAAACAAGTGTGAAGGTTGGTAGTAAGTATCTGGGCCAGAATGTGTGAAGCTCGGCAGCGGGTACATGTGTTGCAACCTTTGAGAAGCTCAGCAGTACATATCAGGACTAGAACAATTGTGAAGCTCGGCAGTAGGTATCTGGGCTAGAACAAGTGTGAAGCTCGGCAGTAGGTATCTGGGCTAGAACAAGTGTGAAGCTCGGCAGTAGGTATCTGGGCTAGAACAAGTGTGAAGCTCGGCAGTAGGTATCTGGACTAGAACAAGTGTGAAGCTCAGCAGTACGTATCGAGGCAAGAACAAGTGTGAAGCTCTGCAGCGGGTTTCTGGGCCACAAGCATTGAGAAGCTTGGTAATAGGTTTCTGGGCTAGAACAAGTGTTCTGGCTTGAGTGAAGGAGTGTGGCATACAGAGCAGAGCTCATGTTAACGTTTAGGCACTCAGAGGTCTTAAGATGTGGTAGGTGGCCTGACCCGCCCCTTAGATTGCACCCACATAGGGGCGCGCCATCAATCATGAGCAGCAAGAGATTTCTTTGCTGCGGAATCTTCTAGACTCTGCCTCTGGCATGAATAAAATATACTTGGTCACACTCCAGGGGGGACATTTAAAATGCACAAAGCTTGTGGCATTTAATGTCCTTTTGTTCAAGGCTTTCTAGCTGTTCAGCAGTTTTTGTTTGGTTTGTTTATGGAGCACCAGGGAGAAGAATATATGAGCGGTAAGGGGGAGTTCTAATGAAATGACTCTTGAATAGGCAAATGGTAGAAACGCTGTGAGCAGCCCTCGGTCAATTATACAGAACGTATTAACCTTTAGAAAGGTTTAAAAAAGACTTCACCTGCTATGCTTTTCCATTTTCACTTTATGAAGCCTGCAATGCTAAAATACCAGTTAACTCTTTGTGGGATTAGAAAAGCACATCATCGTGTTAATTTCCATAGGAAAATGTTGACGCAGCTACAGTCCGAACTGCTGAACCGAATTACACCAAATGTGGCAGAAAGGTAGCTCTTGGCCCAGAGTGCACTTTGTTTGTTAAATGGTGTAAATGTGTTCAGTAGCTCCTGAGAAAAATGTAAACATTTCTCAGATATACATTTAGGGACTCAGAAGATCCGCAAACCCTCCCGATCTCGAGCCTGAGATTTGATTGGCTGCCAACACTTCAAACCAGGGTGTTGGCAGCCATCACGTGACTCAGTTGAACCTAGTCACAAGAAAAAAACGTTAAAAAATGTTGAAAATCATGAAAAAGGGCCAGGGTAGAAACACCCTGACCCCCTATTCCTGCTCAAGGGGTCTCACAGGGACACCCAGGGCCAAAGAAAGCATTTTTTTTAAATTCTCGTAGGGAGTTGCGGTGGATCCACAAATCCGGGCGAAAATTTACAAACAAAAAATAAAATGCGGGCTCCCGCGTTTTGTTTCCTTTAAGCCCCCAGTTAGACCAGGTCCCGGGGGCAATTTAAAAATGAGATGCGGGGGATCACGTGTGCCACCTGCATGCCCTGATGAACGTGACCTCCCCAGCGCTTGAATTGAATGCAGGGCTACGTGGTCCCCCCCAGTCCCGGGCAGTGCTTAATTTGTAAAATATGAAGTGCAGGTGCTCAAATGTTTGTTGGAGTCTACACCGACTTTTCTCCGGCTCCACCCACTTACTCTATTAGCTCCACCCACATTCTCAACTGGCACTGTTAAAAGTCAGATGTAATACCCGATCTGACTAAAAAAGTACAGGTAATCCTGCGCCAATCACCTTATCTTCCCTGGCCTTGGGCCCATTTTAGCCCTGATTACGAGTGGGCTGGTGTTTTCCGACCCCTGCACAAACTCGTTTTCAGGGGTTGGAATTCAGAGATGGTTAATATTTCCGACACTGGTAATTACTCGGTGCAATATGCAAAGTTGAAACGGGGTCCTTTTTTCCCTTACTTGGATTTTGGTGCAGACATCAAAACGCGCATGGTTTTCACCAAAACTCAGAATGGGTATTATTTATCTCAGGGGTGAATTCTAACCCTACAGTGTGGGATTTTATAGAGAGGACTATATCGTACCTACTCCTCCAACCAACTCGAAATCGCGGCTTTAAAAATGTATGTGCTGTTCAAAAACCTAAATTAACCAATGACGCACCACCCGCTTTAAAAACAAACCCCACCGTTTACCATGATTATCGGAGTAATATGGACATTGATGGGTGCAATCATTAAAGAATGAACGATCTAGCACAATAAAATATTTCAACTGACAGTTTTCATTCACTTTGCCTCAAATACTAATTCCTCCACAAAACATGCACGACTACTTCTTCGAAACTAGGGGAATAAAGACAGGAATTGCGAGGTCTCGGAGAATATAACACCAAGGATTCATATATTAGAAATAAATAATATTTAAGTGGTTAAAAACACGCACTTTCCAGTTTGTGTGATTAAACCTTAAAACATGAAAGTACTTCTCTTTGACTGGACCCAGAAATATGGAAAAAGTGGCACCATAATTCATTGCATAAAATTACCTGCAAAGCCGAAATTCGTCTTTTTTTTAGCAGGGGGCGCGCTGTGCTTTACTTGACGATGGTGCTGCCTTGTGGTATCATCACTAAGCAATGAATGGTCCATAAGATCCCTAGCAGACATGATGGCTGTGTGACACACAGAACGATGGGTTCACGTGCCTGCAGAAGAAATCTGTGTGCAACATTCATGACGCACTTTCTATTCCGTGCTCAGATGTCCACCCATACTGGGATAATATAATGAGTACACACCCTCTTAATTGTAAAAGCAGCTGTTACTTGAGCACATGTTTCTCCAGAATCTTCATATTTGAGAGGGGCAAATAAAGAGAATGTGGTTTAAGGCGTATCGAGCTCTCCCAGTCACTGACAATCGTGGCATTTTTCTGTAATAGAGTGGAGAAAGCATTTTTGGGCTGCACTTTAGTGTAGGTCATTAAAAAAGAACACTTATAGTCAAAATGGCCGGTTTTTAGTGTGACTAAAGAACTTACCCTCACATTACAAAATGTACAAATACAAAAACTTCATGGTAAATGGAAATTTCAATACTCATGTCGAAAAATCTGACAATCGCATGGCCACACACCTAAACAATGACATGACAATCCTCCAGCTCAAACAGTGGATTCAAGGTCCTACACACAGTGCAGGCCACACATTGGATTTACTGTTCACCAACATAGATACCACCTTTATTGAGGGGATTAAACCAGCAACATGGACAGCTCACTCCCTAATCTCCTTCTCATTTGCCCAACCCACACTACCCGCCAGACCATCTCTACCAACCCCAGAATTCTACAGACTCTGGAAACTTGTCACCCCAGAAGAAGTCTTCAAACCCCACTGGCCTGCAAATACCATTCTTGACTTCCCTGGTACCCCCTGTACAAACATTGGCACCCTAAACCATGAAAGAGAGATTAGTAATACCCTGGACCTATGCACCCCAAAAATCAAATCTAAATCCTCTAAAAGAATCATCTCCCAAAAATGGTATACCTCAGAAATCAAAGCTCTAAAAAGAAGCTGCAAAACAAGGGAGCAGACCTGGAGAATGTCCCACTCAGATACTGACAAACTAACCTACAAAGCAGGGCTCAGAGCGTACTACCTAGCCATAAAAAATGCAAAAAAAACACACTATGCACAAAGAATACACAAAAACGGCAATTCCGCCAAAGAATGATATAAAATCATAAATGAAATGTGCAAACCCAACTGCCTGTCCCAAATGCTGCACCCCTCAATTGGGAACTGCGAAATGATTAGCAATTATTTCACAGATAAAATAGAGGAAATATACGCCACATTTAACTCAAACAACAGTACCTACCTGCTCCGTCAAAAACCTTATCACCTTAAATAGCTTCACCCCAATATCAGAAGAAGAAGTTACCAACACCATGATGGAAATCAAATCTGGCTCACCCCTTGACCCTTGCCCTCATTTCATTTTTAGACAGCTCATACCTATCCTAACCCGAGCCATCACGCAACTTTTTAATAAATCCTTAGAAACAGCTGTCTTCCCGGAGATATGGAAACAAGCCATAGTCACCCCATTACTTAAAAAAGCAGGCTTGAATGTAACAAACCCAGTCAACTACAGACCTATTTCCCAACTTCCCTATCTCTCTAAAGTGCTGGAGAAACTGATTAACAGACAGCTGTCTAAATATTTAGAGGACAACAACCTATTGGACCCAACTCAAACAAGGTTCAGAGCCACCAACAGCACAGAAGCTACACTACTGGCTGTCAAGGACAGCATTAGAAATTCCTTGGACCAGGGCAAAGCTGTGGCCCTGATCCTATTAGACCTGTCGTCAGCGTTCGACATAGTCTTCCACCACCTCCTACTAGAAAATCTACAAGAAAAAGGGACAAACGGGAAAGCCCTCGAATGGCTCACCTCTTTTCTAGATAACAGAACACAAACAGTACAACTAGGAGCCTTCTTATCCAAGCCCAAGCAAAAAAAATGCGGGGTCCCGCAGGAAGCATCCCTCAACCCCACACTGTTCAACGCCTATGTTTCTCCTTTGGCACGAATTGGAACAAAATCGGGTCTGGGGGTGTGCTCCTGTGCGGACGACGCAACTCACAATTACGCTGGGGAAGGGGCATGAAGACAGCAACAGGAGACTTAACAATTGCCTTACCGAAATGGCCACATGGATGGCAGATCACTGCCTCAAACTAAATGCAGACAAAACCGAAATTCTACTCTTCGGTGAAGCCAAACACATATGGGACAATTCCTGGTGGCCCGCCACGCTGGGAGACGCCCCTGCACCCAAGCACTCGGCCAAAAACCTGGGCGTCACGATTGACGACACACTATCCATGCAGGCCCACTTTTGAACGCTCTGTGGGAAAAGCTTTGCCACTCTGACACTTCTGAGAAGGCTCTTCCCATGGATACCCCTGGAAAGCAAGACGTCAGTCACACAGGCCCTACTGGTTAGTAGGCTGGACTACTGCAATGCCCTTTTTGTGGGCATGCCAGACTACCTATTCAAGCGACTACAGGTAGTGCAGAATGCCGCAGCTCAGCTAGTATGCAACAAAGGCAAATATAGCTCTGCCAAAGAATGCCTAAAACAACTTCACTGGCTGCCCATGCGCCAAAGAGCTCATCGGTCATGCCCATAGGACACTCAATAATACAGGACCTACGATTCTTCAGAATAGAATACACTTCTACTCCCCCGCCAGACCACTAAGATCACAACACCTCGCACTTGCTAAAACAAAGAAAATAAACAAAACCAAAACGAAAGGACGTACCTTCTCCTACCTGGCTGCACGACACTGGAACGAACTCCCAGTGGAACTCAGGCTAACCAATAATTACAACATCTTCAGAAAGAAACTCAAAACACACCTGTTCCCTAAAGAATGATTTCTGACATCTGGTCAACCCACAGATCCTACCTGTAACCGCAGTCCTCAGCGCCGTGACATCCCCCGGGATAAATGTTGCGCTCTACAAACAAATAAATGAATACATTAGTGCAATAATTTGTGTTTGAATCTGTATGCTTTCAATGTAAGGAAATGGTTGAAACGGAAATACTTTTATATATTTTTAAAGAAACATTATCATAGAGACTGTTTTATTCAAAATATACTGCTTGACATTCTCTGTTTACTTTCATTTGAAACCAACATTTTCGTTTATTGGTTTGGCATGGGCCGCCACGGCACCGTCACCCACTGGCAGCATATTCATGACCATGGTGATGGTGGCATGGCGGCTGCGCTTACGCTACTAGTAGTTACTTTAACTTTTAACTAATTTAGCTTCTTCTGTACTGCTTAGCTACTGTTACTGTGTTACAGTAACTCTCAAGCTTCACCCCGGTCGGCTGGCCCGGGACACACACTGGCCTCATACTGCCATAGGCTGCTGCGCAGCACAGCTTTTCAGTTAACTGACTGGGCCTGCCAGCGACAAGCCTGTCTTACCTGGTGCTGTTACTGATGGCCAGTACTAAGAGTACTCACTGGCAGCGGCGGGCGGTTACTCCTCAACCCCAACAACATCGCCCGGCCTGCCTGGCTCTGAGACTTTCACTTAGTCTAAAGTTCTTGAACCACTGAACGGCAGGCGCTCGCTGAACCATGCACCGCACAATGAGTCGGTGGTGGTGGGGTGCGGTCTCGCGGGTATGCTGGGGTATGGCTGTGCGTGCCATGCTTCTGGTGTAGTACTAGTATCCTCGGTGCAGAATGCCTCGACCTGAAGCAGCTCGTATATCTACTTCTCTGGTGTATTTTTACACAGTCATCTTCCCTCTAAGCACCCACTACTAGGACCTCATGTGTATCCTGTCCCCATCTTTCTTTAGTCCATCCAGGGGCTGCTGACTTTCACTTAGTGTAAAGTGCTTGAACCACTGAACGGCGGGTGCTCGCTGAACCATGCACCGCAAAATGACTTGGTGGTGGTGGGGGGGTGCGGTCTCGCGGGTATGCTGGGGCATGGCTGTGCGTGCCATGCATCTGGTGTAGTACTAGTATCCCTCGTGCAGAATGCATCCATTCCGGAGCTGCTGGCTCTGCCGACTTTGGCAAATGCAATGCAGCGAATGCGCACAAAATGAATATGAAAAAATTTGCACATGCTGCCTGCTGCCGCGCCCAGCCCTAACCCCGCAGATTTGATTGTAGAACGTCGGTTACAGAACCAAAATGCAGCCCGGGCCGGCAGGCAACATCAAACTAAAGGCTACAGCCGCCACACGCGGGGAACAACGTTTACAACGCAACTTTTACAACGCACTACCTTTACAACGAAAATTTTAGAACTCAACATCCATTACAACGCATGTCACTACAATGCATATCACTACAACGCATGTCATTACAATGCAGTCATTACAGCGCATACCATTACAACGCATACACATAGTACCCTTACACTATCCAATACTTACCCTACTGTTGCCCCCCTCTGGAGTTAGAATAGTAATTTTTACCCCTACACTATCCAACACTTACCCTACTGTTGCACCCCCTGGAGTTAGAATAGTAATTTTTACCCCTACACTATCCAATACTTACCATACATGCAATGTAATGGTATGCGTTGTAATGGTATGCGTTGTAATGGTATGCGTTGTAATGGTATGCGTTGTATAGGTAGTATGCATTGTAGTGGAATGCGTTGTAAAGGTAGTTTTTAGAGATGCGTTGTAATGGCTTGCGTTGTATTGGAATGCGTTGTAATGAATGTTGCGTTGTAAAAAAAGCGTTGTAAAGGTATGCGTTGTAAAAGTATACGTTGTAACAACATACATCCCTTTACAAGCCATCGACATATCAGTTGAATGTATCATAATCAGACACTGCCTTAGGCTGCTGCGCAGCTTTATTTTAAGTTAACTTATTGGGCCTGCCAGGCCCTGCTTCACCTGGTGCTGTTACTTGCCACTGGTACTCACTGGCTGTGCCTACTCCTCAACGCCAAATTCGCCAATGCAACCGCAACGACGTCGTCCGGCCGGCCCGGTCGCGCTTGCTTGCGCTCAGACTTTCACTTTGTGTGACCCCGAACGGTTCTTGAACCACTGAACCGGAACTACCCACGATGACTCGGTGGTGGTGTACGGTCACATGCAGCTGTGCTGTGGTGTCGCAGTGCACCAAATGCGTGCGCAATGAACGTGAAAAAATCAGCGCCTGCTGCCGCGCACAGCCCCAACCCCCGCAGAAGACCAAAATCCAGCCAAGTGTCCCGGCCACTGGGCTGGCAAGGGGGCAACACTGAACTAAGTCTGGGCCACAGTGCCACTGCATCATTAGCATTTTTAGATTGAGAAGAAGAACTTGAAGAATCAGATTCAAACAGGTTTCACACAGTAACTGTAACAGTCTGTGCCACTGCGAAGTCCCGTAGCGGCATAATGACGTAAATCTAATTACATGCAGCAACGCGTGTAGAGTAGACCCGGCCCTGATACTTAAGTTCCGGTGCTAAGCACCGGCACAAATAAAGCTTTGGTCCCGGGCCACTTCCCGGGCTTTAATCTTTAAAAAAAATACATGGGGGCTCCAGCCCCCCTCCACGCAGCTCAGGGGTCCGCCACCTCCCTGGGGCTAAATTTAGAAAAATGCTTGGGGGGCCCCAGCCCCCCACACAGCCCCAAGGATCGCTACCTCCCCAGGGCTAAAAGACTGTTGGAGGGGGGCCGCGCGACCTATCTTGTGGAGCTGTAAATGGCCCTGGGGACTGCCACTCCCCAGGGCAGGCTCAAGTAATGTCCCGGGGTGCCCACCCCCAGGACATTAGTTTGCTATTTTTTTATTTATTTGTTGATTTCTAAAGCGCATGGCTGCCCGTGAGCGTCCCAGCGCTAGTGAAAGAGCTAGTGAGGACGAGAGAGGAAAGTTAAGGGAACAGCCAAGTTTTCAAGAGTTTACGAAAGGACAGAAGATTGGGCTGAGCACGAATGTCCATAGGAAGAGAGTTCCACAATTTGGAGGCATTATACTTAAAAGACGGCCTCCAGATGGGGCCCTTTTAATCCTGGGAGTTGAAGCCAGATGGAGATGAGTGGACCGAAGGGCTCTATTGGTTTTATAAGGGAGAATGAGATCTTTCAAAATAGGGTGGGCCTTACCATGAAGAATTTTATGAGTAGTACAGAGGGCCTTAAAATGTACTCTTTCCAATATGGGAAGCCAGTGAAGTGACCTGAGGGCTGGTTTAGCTGAGCATCGGTTGTTAGTGCCTGTGAGGAGCCGGGCAGCAGCATTTTGCACGACCTGCAATGTGGTCGTCACTTTCTTTGGGGCACCGAGGAAAAGGGCGTTACCATAGTCCAGTCTGGACAATATGAGGCTCTGGATCAAAAGCTTCCTGGACTGAATAGGTAGCAAAGGTAAGATTTTGCGGGAAGTACGAAGGAGGCCGTAACAGGTTCCAGCGGTTTTCCTTGCTTGGGTGTTGAACGTAAGGCCTTGGTCCAGCCAAATCCCCAGGCTTTTAATATCTGACTTCGGGGTCGGGCGGACCCATGCACGGAGGCCACAAAGTCTCAGGGCGAAAATGAGACTGCTTACCTATCACCAGAATCTCCGTCTTGTCGCTATTAAGCTTGAGGTGGGATCTATCCATCCAGCTGGTTATATCGTTAAGACAGTAACAAAGATCGATAGAGGGGTGGTCCTGTTGATTCAGTGAAACAACCAGCTGGGTGTCATCAGCATAGGTCAGAAGTTTGATTCCATATGGAGTGACATATGGAAGACATGTTCACATTAAAGAGCGTATGGCTGAGGGATGAGCCTTGAGGGACGCCGCAGTGTACCGGAGTTATGTTGGAAATAAAATTGCCCTCAGCCACCTGAAAGGAGCGGCTATGTAGAAAGTATTTCAGCCAGGATAGGGCAAGTCCAGAGATTCCAAGATCCCTAAGCCAGTGGACCAATGTCAGATGGTTCACGGTGTCAAAGGCTGCACTCAGATCCAGGAGGATCACTGCCACTGATCCCCCTGAATCTATGATCTTTCTGGCCTCTTCAACTACCGCAATCATAGTGGTCTGGCCCGGGCGGAAGTCCGTCTGTGAGGGCCTAACCAGATCCCTTGATTCAAGGTAGTCGGAAAGCTGGCGGCTGATACATTTTTCTGCCACTTTGCTAATACCTGGCAGAAGGGAAATGGGCTGGTAGTTGTTTAGCTGAAAAGGGTCAAGGTTGGCTTTTTTAAGTAGAGTTTTAACTATTGCCCTCTTCCAGCTCGGGGGTACTATGCCCTGTAAAAGGGAGATGTTGATCAGATTCGCCATAGGAGCAAGGATGGTGGGAGCAACTAATTTTAAGATGTTCCACTGACCCCCAGTCACAGATCTTGGTTGAATCCATTATTGTTCTTTAGCTCACTTCGCCACCGCAGTTCAGATTTTTAGTGACCGGCACTTATTTTTCCTCAACAAACTTTGACCCAGAGCAAGGTAGAAAAATACACAAAAGGGGAAAAGAAAGAGGAAAAGAAGGATGGAAAAACAGTGACAAAGAAAGAAAGCAGGGAAGAAAAAGAATTGAAAGAGTCAAACAAAGGGCAGGGAGTGTCGGGTGGAGGATGATGTAGCATTAAGACTACACAGCCTTGGTATTCAGCAACCCTGACCTTCTCGACTGACGAGGGCACTGAGCAAAACGTTGGGCCCTGGCACTTATTCTTTTATAAATTAAGCACTGTATGATCTTCAAGCTCAACAAAGCCAGCTCAAGGCCTACAGAGGCCTGCAGGATCTCCCAAGCAGGACAGCCAGACAGATATTATCACATTTGTGTAAAAAAAAATATTTTTAAAGTGCTGAGGCTCTCGTCAGGAGTTAGTTTGCCCCAGCTCATTTCTCCCATTAGTGCCGCCTAAAACGGTGCCAACTACTAACAATGAAAGTGGGGTGAGGATGTGGCTTAATGGCCAGAGCTGTCGACTCCGAGCTGTGAAACCAGGTTTGAGTCTCGGAGTCTGCTGAACATACTGTGATTCTGGGAAAATCATGTAATCTCTGGTACCCAGGACACAAGTCCTAAAAAAAAGGAAGCGGGGGAACTAACCTAGTTAGACAGTATGCAAGTGACATCACTGTGCGCGTGACATCACGGTGCATGACATCACACATGGCATCACCGGAATTGACATCAGAGAAAGTGGCATCACAAGCCACGTCTTTACAGGAAGTGGCATCACAAGAAGTGACATCCGATCTAAAGCCCTCACATATATATTTAACAGGTCTTTCATGTGTATGTTTGCGTGCATTGCGAAGATAATAGTACAGTGAGCTATTGAAGAGGAAATGGGACTTCTACACCTTGTAAACCCCAAGTTTTTTACAACACATCGTGTACATCCATTTACAAACTTGTAATATGCACGTGTTGATGTAAAGTGCTCTGACACCCTGCATATGGATGAGTAGGGCTATACAAGAAAAAATAGTGGTACTTAAATTATTTCAACGCCTCCTCAGGAGAAGTAATCACTAGATAATTGCAATTTGCTTTGTTTAAATACTGGTAAAGACCAACACATCTGACATTCTTACTGTGCATGAATATCTCCTAAACAGGGACTGAACAAAGTGGAAAGCTACCTCTCTTAAGTATGGGTGAAGTGCTAACAAGGCGTTAGCCTTTGTTTCCCCTCCGCTTCATTTGCATCAGGTGTAAGGCTCATGGCTGCTCCCAGCCAAGAGACTGAACAAAAGGAGGCCCGATGACCCCTCAGATTCGGCCTTTGTTATGGGCCCTGCAGGAGTCTCAAACAAGAAAGCCCGATCCCTGCCTGCACGTTGTTGCTTGTTGCAGATTGAAAGCAGAAAACATGCAGGCGGTGCTGAAAGTGTCCCGGTGTTTGGAAATTACACCGTGACGAGTTCAGGACATTATTCAGTGGGGCCCAAATTCTTGGCAGGGGCGGCCTTGGGCATGTGCAAGCTGTGTACCTGCACAGGGCCACCAAACCCCAGGGGCACCACGCCAATATATATCCTTAATATAATAATCCTCTGAGGATGGATACATATTTGTGTGGCGGACCCTGGCAGGGATTTGGTGGCCTCCAGCTCTGTTCCACTTCCAAACACCCTGACCCTCCCTTTTCACTGGCCTCTGTGCTCCGCCCCGCCCAGACCCCATCTTCCGGGGCCCCCTACCTACGCTCCCTGCCCAGGGCCGCCATGAGCCTAGAGCCGCCCCTCTTGGCTAGGTGGACGGCGTTCACCCTGTGAAAATGGGTGGACGCCGCCCACCGCGTATACCCCAGACTTGTGCCCTGCTGGTACCTATCATAAATGAATGTAAATGCTCGTGAAAAGTGCAGGTGTTGAGCACGGACGCCACCCGCTCAAATCAAGCCCTGGCAGACGCCCATGTCGCGTATATAGCCCCAAGTGAATGAAACGGCCCTCTTTAAAGCCCGGCAGAGCCACCGAAACGATGACGATCGGTTGTAGCTGCAGCCCTGCACGCTGTCGCCCTGCATTGAAGAGGTTAATGTCTTCTCGGTTTCCAGCCTGCGCCGCGGCCGGAGTGAGAGCTGCAGTGGGTTTGTGAAGAATCTGCGTCACTCGGGTTTCTCAGAATTTGGTTTTTGCAGCCGCCTCAATGGCGGGAACTCACAGCGGCCCCCAGGAATGACTTCCACATTACACGTCTGCACTCTACCGAGGGGTGAACAGCACGTGCCAAGGGCGGGAGTTCACTTTCGTTTGACCCCTCATTCCGTGACGCCACTCCACCTATCCTTGTATTGTCTGTCCCTGTCAGAACACCCGCGGGCCCAGGCGGCGCTCGAGTGTTGTTTATAAACCCGGCATCATTCATTCCGTCTACGCCTCTTGGCGCTCGTTGTCTCTTTGGGCGCACTTCAATATCGACGCGTGTTCTGCTTTCCCAGATCTGTTATTATTGATAATGACAGGCATTGCTTTAGCATGCGCCACTGACTGGATAATGTTTTATTAACTTGCTCAGCTGTGTATTTTTGTAGGTCTAGGCTTATATCTATATGTGTGCTTCACGTGTTTGTTCCGCTCCCTCCAGCATGGGGCAGTGAGTCAGCCCACTTCAGCCATTGGCTACATTCATTGTAAATCACACCTGCCCTCAAAGTAGTTCCCGTAAGTGCTACGGCCACTATGGCAGTGTGTGCTTTTAAGACCATGTTTTTATTTTTATATTGCCCTTTTTTTGGCGAGGGCTTGGCAACTATACCAACTGTAAAGTTTTAGGAAAAGCATGAGAAAACAAAAGAATCATTAGCAACGCCAAATGTCTGACAGCTAAGATTAGACTGTTTGGCTTTGCCAATGCTTCTCTTACCTGGGACGTACCAAAGGCCTGCTAATATTCCGATTAGTGGATTATACACGCATCTCTACCGAGGGTATTCACTCGAACCACTGAGTTATCTCGCATGTTTGCTCTGAAATGTGTGATGGAAAGTGGAAACCCCCCTTCGACGTGGCCCTAAAATGGTCTACCAGTCCCGTTCCATGTGTTCACCTCTAACCTTCACCTCGTCCCTCTTCATTCTGTCTAACATTGTCACTTTTATGTTGCAAAGGCTATGTTGCCCTGCATTTTGTCGGCACACACCCCTTCTCCACCGCAACTTGTGTGTTAATTATATATTTAACTGACAGCCAGGAGTCCAGGCCCAGTGACACACCGGAGCCAAAGAAGGGGGGTGTTGAGACAACTAAGGCAAAGGTGTCGCACGCACTGAAGTGCAACTTCACACTCAAATGACACTTTTCTAGCTCTGTGGTATTGTGGTTGCACACTGGAGCAAGTTCCCACGCTAAGGCTCTGGGCGGTAGCCATGAGCCTGGTCTCGCGTTGCTTCATTGGGCCAGAAAAAAGGGGCAGTTCCAATCATAGTTTGCATGAATTGTGTAATCTCGAGCAAATTCCTTTGTAGCTCAGTTTCCTCTTCTGTTAGCATTGAGGGGGGTCAGAACTGTTACCCCGCTTTACCAAGTGCTATTACATTGCTTATTACTCCATTGAGCTATAGACGATCTAATTAGGGCACTGGTGAATTAAGAGGCAACGCACTGCTGCTTTTTACAATAAAATACTTTAATAGGGAATCATTCGTCCATATTTACGCTAAGCATACACGTTAAAATAAACACGATATTACAAATACTAGAAGAATCGTTGCATCTGGATTTGTTCTTTGCAAACCCATATTTAAGCATAAAATTAACAAGTGAAAGGGTTAGAAGGGATGAGGGAAGCAGGGGAGACCAGGGTGCCCGAGGTAAGGAAGCTAGGTGTCTGATGGAGTGCAGAAGTGTTCTAGGGGCCAAGGAGGGGCATTAAACAACTCAACTCGTGTGATGTCAAGGGTGTGATTGCAGCCTCGGTTGTCGGAGGAGTTCATTATTCCTGGCACAGGTCACTACGATTGACCCTTGCTGCTTTTTGTTTTTAAACTGAGCCATAACATCAGTTTGTTTTTAACACGTCAAGTTGCATCACTTTAAAGTTGTAGTGTGTTCATTGGAGGTAATTAAGTGCAGTGTTATTGTCAGGGGCAGCACTTCGTTTCTTTAATCTGAAGAGGCAGGCTAGAAATAACTGTGACATTTATCAACACACCTTACAAACATTTCCAGTGGTGACACTAAACAAAGGTTAACATGCTGGTCATCCCCTTAGCCCTGTGCCTCAAACCTGGCACACTCAGCCATGTATCCTTAACCATTTACCATTAACCATAACCAAATAACTTAACCTTTATATCCTTACTCAAATATCCTTACCCCATATCCCAACCTGTATATCCTTACTCAAATATCCTTACCCCATATCCCAAACACCAGCCCTAACCTTCTCACCATGAACGCCTTACCTGTAACACCAATATCCCAAAGTCCTACCCATGAATCTCTAACCACTCTTTGCTTACGTTACCCTGCAGCCTTTAACCATGTACCCCTAACCCTGTGCTCTTAGCCCTTCTATCCTAAACCCTTAACCTTATATCGCAGACAAATAACCCTATGCCCATAACCCAAAACCTTCCTATCCCAAAACCCTTAACCCTATACCACATGTCCTTACCTACTTGCTTTAACTCTGCATGACAGATGTATGACATTACAACGCATATTTTTACAACGCATGCCTTTACAACACATTTTTTACAGCGCAAAATCCTTTACAAAGCATTTCATTACAACGCATGCCATTACAACAAATTTTCTAAAAACTACCATTACAACACATTCCATTACAACGCATACTACCTTTATAACGCATACCATTACAACGCATACCATACATTTCATGTATGGTAAGTGTTGGATAGTGTAGGGGTAAAAATGACTATTCTAACTCCAGGGGGTGCAACAGTAGGGTAAGTGTTGGATAGTGTAGGGGTAAAAATTACTATTCTAACTCCAGGGGGTGCAACAGTAGGGTAAGTTTTGGATAGTGTAAGGGTACTCTGCGTTGTGATGGTATGCATTGTAATGGTATGCATTGTAATGACTGCGTTGTAATGACATGCGTTGTGATGGTATGCGTTATAATGGTATGCGTTGTAATGACATGCAATGTAATGGATCTTGCGTTGTAAAAGTTTCGTTGTAATGGTAGTGCGTTATAAAAGTTGCGTTGTAAAGGTTGTTTTCCCTGCAGGACAAACTCAGCCCCGAACTCTTACACCTTCACCACGCCCCCAATACCCCCTCCCCCTTCATGCAGTCTTTACATCAAAGTATTTTTTAAACAAACTCTTTTGGGAATGTTTTTTGTCGGCGTAATTACTTTCAGAACTAATAACTGAGAAGTGTTTGTAGAAGTGTTATTTTTTTAGGCAGTGCCTGTCACTACAACGTAGCCGGTGTATCTCATGTGTGTAGGGCTTTGACAGCAAGGCCGTGGCCCCTTTATGAAGCACAGTCCAGTGCACCCCTCAGAAGGAATTGTCCAGTGGGACCGATGGGTTTGGTCTACTATTTTGCGGGGTGCCATGCTGATAAATCACCTGGCAAAGGAGGTGCAAAAGGAATGCTCGACACTAAAAAAACTGCTGACTCGAAAACAGCATTGCAAACACTTGCGTCATTTCTGACTTTGTTTCCCTTCATCAACTACTTAATTGTGTACTAAACAAGGTTGTGTACATTTTGTGAGGCACACCAGCCTCTAACACTACCACGTCACCGCTCACACACAGACTCGTTCAAAGGCTGTAAATGCACACCGTTGCAGGCAAGCCCTCTCTAATCCCTGGGGTTTCAGGACATTATGAGGATGTTCAGCCCTCCTGGCAAATGTGCCTTCTGGAGTGCTATCCATACACTTAAAAGTCAACATTACTCAGGGCCTGTACAGGCATTTGGCAGCACCACTAGGTGGCAGCCTGTAGCCGCTGCCTTACCTCCCCTTATGGCAGTGCTGGCCTTCAGTGCTTATGCAGCCGGACTCCAGATGCCAGTGAGATGGTCTGTGCAGCAGTTTACAGATGGTGAGGGTCCCCTACGGGCTGCGGTTTAAGGGGTCAAAGAAGAGCTCTGGGCTTTCTGGATTTCAAGATCTGCGGCCTGTGTGAGAAGCTAATAGTGCGAATGGTATTAACTGTGTCTGAAAATGACATTGTGTATCACATCATAATGCTGTTTATGCAAGGCGTGCTGTTGTATGTGGTCATGTGACAATTGTCAATCTAAGTGTAGGGCCTGTTGCAAGGGGGATTTACCCCCATGTCTGAGGCATTTGTAGTGACGTGCTCTTTGATGTTCACTGGATCTCGGGTTTCTGGAGTGTGAGTGTTGTAGTGTCAGTGTGTAGAGGTGTGTCCTCTGCAGGTTCTGCATTGGTTTCTTTGGCAGCCCCATCTGTGAGACGTCCCAGGGGTCCAACCTCTGCATCAACTAATACCTGGTGATGATGACTTCGTGGCCCGAGTGCAGAAACCAGAATGTTTGAGCCTTCTTGGTCGGGTTTGCTCCTTTGAGAAGGGTGTCTCCCTGTGGGACAAGCGAGAGTCCTGGACTGGAGTGGGTGCATCACTTATTATAGAATAGAGCTATGTGAACAGTGTGGCATTTCATTATGTTTTGATGCCTGCAACTATTCTGAATTCAAATGATGTATATTATCTCGCCATCTAGTGTCTCGGCTCGGTATAGCGTCTTCATTCCTAGAGATCAAATTTATGGGTATCGTAGGCTCGAAACCCACAATCGCCCAATTTATTCTAAAAAAAGAAGAAAAAATAGGCAAAGTTAAAAAAAAAAATTACGCAGGTGTACTCTTGCATAATTTATTTCGATTTATGCGAAATTCACGAGATTGCATGATTTCACATTCTTTTGGGTAGAAATCGTATTATGGGAGCCCAGGAACAATGCAAACGAACAGAACACGAACAGCTGTTGTTTGTAACTTGTGTGGGTTTTTTTTTGCTCTTTTTTAGTGTGAAAGGCATCTTTGCCTCCAAAATGGATGTGAGGATACATTTCACTCTAAAGCATAGCACTGAATGCCAGGTTTGCATTTCACGTAATTTTGGGTAATATTTCCAAAATTTTGCCTAAGAACAATGTTCAAATTTTGCCTACTCCTGAAAATGTTTTACTAATATACTATTGCTTTAAACAAGGGATTCCACATTCTCCAGTAGCTGCAGTCCACCTCATAGAAGTGTTTTTCGCTGGCCTAACTCCAGTTAGGCGCTCTTTTACCTCCCTTGCACAGGCACCTTGCATTACCTACCTAATCAGATATACATTTTTGTATTTGTCAGTAGGGTTGGATTGGTATCAAAAATAGGCCCCGGCACCCTACAAAAAAGCGGCCCACAATTGCGAACTGCGCCTTTTTGCCAAACACTGCTAAAGTGCGTTAAGTATTATGAAAAGAAGGGGAAAAGGCTCCAAGAAACCTGTTTTCTTTACTTCCCTGAGATTATATAAATGTAAATGTTGCTGGGGCTCTTTGTGCTCGGATTAGTTCACAAAGGTGAAACACATACGAAAATAAGTGGAGCCACTTCTGTTCAATCTACATACATTAATGGGCCGGTCAATCTAGAGATCGGGAATGACACCTCCGCCCCGTTGGTAAAAGGGTGGTAATAGAGGCCCACCTGCCTCCAGAAAGTCCGCTCAGGGCCCCACTGGCGGCATCTGATCTGCACCGACACAGCCCGAATTGGCCACCGCTGCCCAAAAAAGCGTCTCACAGCTGCAATTCAGATACCGGTCCATTGCCCCCCCTTACCAGTCAGACCCATTCTGTCCGGAAGTTCCAACATTTTGGAGGTTCACTGATGCGTCCCCTCTTCCAAAGAGCAGCCGGTTCTTGATTTCCAGCTACAGCCGACGTGAGCCCCTTTGGTGAATTCAAAATCATATGACGTCAACATAAAGTACTTTCCAGATCCACTGCCTTTGGCTAATCCTTTTTAGGTCTTGCCTAGGCAGCACATGCGCTGTCTCTCCGAGACATGCAGTATACACTTTAGTGTGGATGCTCCGTTTAAGCTCTGCCTACTCTCCACCCATCATTTATATTGGCTTAATCAGTAAATACAGCCTTTAAGGATTAAGGTTTAAGGCTTGTTAGTCCTGCCTCATGACGATTATGTTGTCATTTGTATTCTTCCAAGGCTACTGGCCCCTTTACTTGCACACTTTGTTCTGGAATGCAGCTTTATCACAACGTCGCGCATGCGAAGACTTGCTCTCTTCCTGGTTTCTAATTAGGTAGGACGTGCTTTGCTTACATTTGCAACCGCTTCCACTTTCAAAGCAGGAAGCTGCCCGGACAATGGCGATTGTGGCGTGAGGCAGGGCTGCTGGGAACTGCCCGCTCACTGCATTATCACTCCAAAAGCACCATAAAAGCGGCGAGCCCCCGAGCAGCAGCTCCGGGCAATGCTGGCTGAGGAAATAAAAGACTGCTCCTCAGCTGCCGCATGCACTGCCAGTTCCGCGGGTCCTTGTGTCTCAGCCTCTTCCCCCAGGGAAAGTGCCCACTACAGGTACTTCCACTGTGCAAAATGTAAAAGAAAAGCTTTGACAACGCCCCTATTGGCTTTGCCAGTGCTTGTTCCCCCCCTAAAGTGCTGAGTTTTACCACGAGCCATTTGTGATACAAGCCCAGCTAGCACTAGTTACGTGATAACTTTGTTACTGTCTTCGTCACGCCTGTCTCCGGTTTCCTAATGGTGGACGGAGAATCACGTGATTATGTTTAAATCTCACCTTGGTTCGCTATTTGGTTATGAGTTCTGGTAGCTGCAAATGGCAGATGAGTAGCGCAGCCCAGAGAATGGCCTTGGGGGCATTGGGGAACACATGGATAAGAGGTATAGGTGCGTGTTTGTCACGCCGGCTACAGGCGAGGGAGGTTCCACACAGAGGCACGACCGTCACTCAACACACGGAGCCACCGGAGGAGGTTAGCCAGGCCCTTGAGCTCAGAGGTAAGTGCATCCAAGTTTACTCCTTTTCAATGCCCAAGGTTTTTAATTAACAGGGCTGTACTTGTCGATGTATAACGTCATGTGTGCTATAATGTGAATGTATGTGTTCATGTGTACTTTTGCAGACCTTCCAATGCTAAGTCTTCACAGGTCGGGTAGGAGTAGCAGGGCTCGAGTCTGGGTACCACGCCGGTGGACGTAGTCCCCCCACTTATTTTACAGGGTGGACGCCATCCCCCCCTGCCAAACAGCTGGACTTCATCTTTTTAGCCTCTCTGGGACGAGATCGGAGCCACCTTTCGTGACGTCACTTCCTGTTGAGAAGTCAAATACGGTGACAGCGTCCCCCCACTTCTTTTTTTAGGACTTGTGCCCTGAGGAGTAGGGTTTATCAACGGAACCGTTCTTGCCAGGTCACAGGCCCAGCAGTAATTAAAACTGACTTTGAAACGCTTCCGGTAGTCCCGTGCTCTCTCTCCCCGCCAGTCTTTAACTGATGCTCACGTCTATCTGTGGTTTCGTCGTACACATGATGCAGCTTGTCTGCTTGCCTGGCGGAAGATAGACTGTGCTTGTTGGATGCATTCACTGGGAGGGAGCAGGTTGCCATCCGTGCGCTTCCTTCGCAGCAGATTTTACATTATCGGATGGCCTGGCATCTACGAGCAGATATGTGCGTGTGATCGCCAAGAAGTTATTGCAGCGCCAGCGTCTGAATCGTTTTTTCTGGTTGTCTGTAAATACAGTGATCAGTTTGTCTATACTATCATTTCAAAACAGTTGTGTGGGGGAAACTCATTTCAGCGGCAGAGTTTTAAAAGAGCCTTCTTTTCGAGTGATGGGAAATGTTAAACGCTTACATACTGGTTTCAGTGATTAGTTACTTCGGGTCCAGATGCAAGCCCTTCTTGGCGTGCCAGGAGTGGCTTGAGCAGGACAGTCATGGTATGATGTAGTCTGCTAGATTACGACCTGTGTCCTCTCTTTGGGTGCAGTTATTTGCCAGTGCAGTTGTAGTTGTTGCCCGAGAGAGTTAACAGGAGGCCAAAGAAGGAAAGCTTTTTTAAATGCAAAAGGTGTTTTTATTGTAGGATGCAGAGACTAGAAGATTCCTCTGTGTGTGGGTCAGTTCAAAGCGGTGGCATGTAACGTCCCAGGAGTGATTCAAAGCACAGTGTATGTACACTGCACCGTTTGCCTTTTAAGGGCGTCGAGTCTGCGAGTGGTCTGCGACGTATGGTTTTAAGGTACAGCTTGAAATCACAGCTCTCACTATACCTGTGACCAACTCAAAAATAGTTTTCGGATAACTACAGAGAGGTGAGGTACAAAGAATGGCGGATTTGCTATTATGACCCGCACATCAACATTAGTTCTCATTAGTCACATTCAGTTTCAATTTCAATTCAATTTCACACACAATGAACAATATAGAGTGCAGCTTTGGCGTTGGATGCACATCCACCTAGGGCATCAACTGGCACCACCTGCCCAAACCGCAATCCAGGCCGTAGGTCACCTCAAAACAAATAAAACACCAGTGCACATCCAAGATAGTCACTTTTATCCCCTTCGCTGTTATAGCGATTTCTAGTTAGTCCATGTCCTCTGTCAGAAGCAACTTCCAAAAACCATAAGGTGTAGAAATGACAGAGAGGTGCTTTGGCTTTGGCCACTTTTCATTGATCTGAGTACAGCATTTGAATGGGCAAAAGTTTTCTTCTCCCGTCGAGAGTGTTTATATTGCTCTCCTGGATGACCACTGGTGACCTTTCTCCTAACAAGGCCGCCACTTGCAAAACGTAATAATGTGGCGGCTGCTTCTGCAGTCCCATTGGTGCAACAGACTTTCGCCGCACCCAATGCATTAAATGGGCAGGTACTGTCCTGTGCAGAGTACCTGCACTTCTGAGCACTGCTGCAATCCATCTAATGGGAGAGTCCCGCCACATCTCAGAAGTAACAGGTACTCTAGTCTAAATGGAAAATTAGTAGTACAGGTACTATATTATTTAAAGCACTGACCTCATCTATAATGCCGCCTTGTTAAAACACGATGGAGCTATGTTAGAGCTGTTCACCACAAGCTGCAACAGATTTCTGTCGCGTGAACTCTACCTGAAGGTCTTTGAGCGCTTTACATAAGCTCCGGTTACGTTGCACAAGGGCACATTCAGGCACGGGATACATATACGATCCTCATGGCGAGACCGATTGGCATTGCCAATGCTTGTTTCGTATGTTTCTACTATTTCCATCTAAGTTTTGTGTATGTCGATATACACAAATGTTTGAGGGAAATAGTAGAAATGTACGAAAAGGGAGTTTAGATTAAAATGCCGCACTAACAGCAGAAGGCAGTTCAAAAAGTCTGATAAACTATGCACGTCACGGATGCAGTTTAAGGCTGCACTGGTAACCTGTCTCTGAAAAGAGGTTGAACTGCGCCCTCTAGTGACGGTTTAAAGCTCTTTCACCATATGAGACACAATGTGATCTAAAAATTCATATGCTGTTACTGCCCCAAGCAGCTGTTTTCTCTGCTGAAAAACCCACAAATAGCCTTGACAGCTCAGCGTTTGGAACGTATGTCCTTGCTATCTGCTTGGTGAGAAAATAGCACGGTAAGAAACACGTATGCGTTTAGCATCTTCAATTTCACATCGATATTTAAATTACTACTTTCGGGTTTGGCGTTTTAAACAAATACCGCAGCCTCCCTGCACCGTTTCCTGACCGGGTGGAGATCACCATGCTTAACCCCACACCTCCCGCTGTCCTGTAAGGTTTTTTTGTTTGTTTTATCCCACAATGATAAAACAAACAATGGGCGCGACATTTTAAAAAGAATAGTGGAAGGATACTTGCCTTGCCCCGGGTGCTGGCAACCCACACTAGGCCGCTGCGCCCCGCTCCATAATTCGTCTGCGAATTGTTTTTTTGCTTTTCCCATCTTAAATAACAGGATTTTTTTTATTTGCCAGAACTTCTATTACAATTTTTGTTTTCAGTATTTATTTTATCGATCTTGTTTTTGAGTGAATGCCATATTGTTTTTGATAGCACCTAATTACGAATTCAGTTTTTAAATAGAACATGACAAAGGCCATTCACGCTTGGAAATCAGGACTTATCTTCAATTTCAATTGAGTTCCATTCATAACTCCAATCACAATTTCCTGTGTAATAATGCCACTTTAAATGTCTTGTCATTAAATCACATCCATGTGCCAATTCATGACGTCAAAGACCACATTCTGATATAGAAGTCAACCGCCGATATTTGTTTCATGGTATAAAATTCCACTTACTTGCGACTTTCCAGTTTATAGTGGAATAAAGTATTAAATCTTCCTAAATTAATCTGTGCTTTTCTTTCCCTGCAGCTTTATCGTTGTTCTTTTGATTAGGGTGCTTTACTGTTCTACTGAATAAATGTATCTGGCCATTTTCTTGTCCTTTCTCTCAGTCTTATCCCTTTAGAGCCTCAGCATGCTCCGCAAGAATCTCAGGGGATGTATGACGTTAGCACGCATACTATTACCACGCATACCTTTACAACGCGGTATTTACAACGAATACCGTTACAACGCATAGCGCTTTGAGGTGCTGGATAGTGGTAAGTATAATTTTATATTCCAACTCCAGTCCCCGTGGACACTAGGGAAGGTGTTGGATATAAAATTAAAGGTATTCCCTATCCTAGAGCGCCCCCCAGCGCAATGCGTTGTAATGGTATGCGTGGTAATGCCTGCGTTGTAATGGTAGTGCATTGTAAAAAATGCGTGCTAAACGTATACCATCTCAGGTGACTCCCAGTCAACACCAGAAAGAATGTCGCCCAGGCCCTCTTCACCAGCAGACTAGACTATGGGAACCCACTCTACTTGGGATTCACAGCACACCTCAGAAAGAGACTTCAGACAATACAAAACACAGCGACAAAACTCATCCTCAACCTCCCCAGAAGGACCCAAACCACACTCCACCTCAGGAAACGACACTGGCTCCTGATACACAAGAGATGCCAGTTCAAGGTGCTGACCCACGCTTACAAAGCCCTACACAACCAAGGACCAGCATACCTTAAACGCCTGACCTTCCACCAACCGACTAGACACCTCTAACCAGCCTCTAGCTTGCTCGCAGACACCCCTGGGTCCACTGACCCAACAGCAGAGGGCACTCTATTTCGCACCTGACGGCCAGGACATGGAACACGCTTCCCCTGCACCTTGGGTCCATCACACCACTCCAGCAATACAGGAAAGTACTCAAGGCCTTGATGTTCTAATGAAATCCACCATGCAGCAGCCAACATCTCTAGCGCCTCGAGACCCTCATGGGTGATCTGCCAAGCTTTATAAATGATTGATTAGATCACTTGTCCCTGATGGAACCTAGATTGGTCTATGCACGTGTATTCTCAAAATGGTGGCAGTTGAACTTGACTGCATTGTCCCTTCACTTTGGTTTCCTCATTAACTCTCTGTGAGCTCGAGGTGGTGCATAATTTAGGTCTGGAGGTGAGCTTCTGAAAGTTATAGGTATCAGATGATTCCTTTGTTCTGAATACAGCTAGTTTTAGGATTCTCCCAGTCTATGGATTTATGTTATATACATAGTAGAGCATAATTATACGCAAGATTTCTTGTCACTCTTGCTTCAGACTATGGTGCAGCCATTGGTCTTGTGTAGGGTTCCAGGGCCTAATTTGTAACATAATAAGTGCCAGTTCCCAAGCTATTTCACAGGAAGCCAGTGCAGTTTGCCCCATCAATTCTCAGTGCCAGTGTTGCCAATCACAGGTACCAGTGACATCTGCTTAACATTACGGTCCTACAAATAAGACATTTTGGACTAAACTAGTTGGCCCAAAGCCATACGAATGGCATGAGCTACTTAGTATTATTATTATTTGCATTTTATACAGAATTTTTAAACACTTTGCACAGGTGCTTTTTCAATAAATAGGCCGAGAGCAACCCCATGTGGCGGACTGTCATAAATAGGTGCCACAAAATATGGGCTGGTGCTGAGCACCCACAAATATCAGCACAAATTAAGCACTGAGGACAGTAGCTTTTTTTAATATAAGCAAGTGCAGAGGGTTCCCTACTTGCTAACATTGTATTAAACTGGTATTGCACCAAGAAAAAATCAGTTGCATTTCCACTGTCCGATAGAAAACATGGTGGCGACACAACTATATTACCTGTAATGCCTGGTAAAATATAAACACTGTGCAGCGTGAACAGGGCACAGTATGTGAAAAAAAGTTGCTTGGTACCCAAGTTGGGTTAGAGACGTGTGTAAACTCTGATTCCAATCTTCTCTGTGGTCCACATAGTTTGTTGTGAATAAACAGGGTAAGGGTACAGAATGGACATTTTCAAGGTGCTTTTGTTTATGAAAATTAAATTTGTGAATATTTGGTGGTCTTGTGACCTGGGGATGATTAGGACACCAGGATATTGAAACTAAAAAAAATGACACCTGGACACAATACCAGAACACTGATGTGAGAAAGGGATAATGACACAGGGAACACTGACTGAGGGGACGCAACACCAGTGTACTGACACTAACACAAGGACACTGGCATGGAAACACTGCCACCTGGGCATAGACACTAAACTACTATATAGAGGCACCAACAATGGCATATGGATGTTGAGATAGGGCTAGTGGCACTGGAACGTTGACTGGGGGGGATTGGGGTCGTCTTTAAGGCATAGGTGTGATAGTTTTTAGGGCTTGGGGGGGTCGGTGTAGTTTTTAGAATTAGGCGTTAGGGTTTTAGGCCTCAGGGCAGGGAAAGGGGTTGGGGTAGATTTAGGGACAGCGCAGTGTGGGGGGTTTGGGGTACTGTGTTTTGAGGAGCAGGGTTTTAGGCCTCAGGGCAGTGGGAGGGAATGGGGTCGTTTTTGGGACAGTGATGCTATGGGATGGTCAAGCCAGGTCTTTCATAAACTGGAAACAAGGATTCTGGGACCAGTTTTGGGTAACAACCCTCATCAGCCAGGCTGGCTTAAATCCAGTAGCAAAGTGAGCAAGGAACCCACGTTTGGGCATACTCTGCCAACTTAGGGCAAACAAAGCAAACACAAGGATTCAAGCTAGCCTGGCTAATGAGGGGTGTTACCTCAAATGGTCCCAGGATGCTTGTTTCCAGTCCAGGGAAGACCTGGCTTGGCAGTTCGGCCGGAACAATTCCCATGAGGCACAGGGTCAAGACTGATTTGGATATATCTGGGTCTTAACAGGGGTGGTGAAGTGAGTTAAAGAACAATGATGTTTTAAACCCAGATCTGTGACTGGGGGTGAGTGTCTCAAAAGTTTCAGCACTCCGTCCATTGTCTCCTTGTGTTTCCTCTTTTCTGCAGGACCCAGCTACAGTGAGTGCAGTGCTTGCTTTCTCTGTAAATGTGTCCCAATGTATTTAGGACTGTCTAAACTCATTGAATTATCAATGGTTGTTAGAAAAAATGTGTCTAGAAATGCAACATATGCCACACATTTGCACAAAAGTGCCTTGCATTTATGTTGTATTCAGTTTTCAATACTTTTGCTGTCCGAAAATGCTTTCAAAACGCTTTTTGACAGGCGTTTCGGCAACAATTCTCAATATTCTGGCTTGCTGTGCTTTACAGCACCATTTCCCACTAATATTTACAAAGTGTTGCAAATATAAAATAATACTTATACTTAAGGGAAAAAAAGCAAAATATGTTGCAGGATTTATAATCTCACCATATTGTGGCATTTTATAAAATATATTGTGCTGAAACCGCATTGTTGTACTAACCCCAAGATTCCTTTTATGCTATAGATAAGCCTTATGGCCATGCCTCCCTAAACCTATGGCGACGTGGCTGCCTATTTCCTACACTCTGATCTGAAAGGCATGCAGGCCTGCTGGCTTCAGCTGCTGGCAATCGAATTATGTTGTGTACACAACTGAGGTAGACTGCAATCATCTGCGGTAGGATGTGCGAAAGGAAGCCTTCATTATCCACTGTGCCAGGATGGGAAAGTGGTTTCAGAAGGAGCCGCTAGCATAGAAATGGAACAAAGCCAACAGCTTGGCCCATGAGTGTGGCTACTCTATAGCAGTTTGTATTTCCAGGCCTTGCGCTCTAGTCCTCACTGTGGCCACTGTATCTGCCATGTTTAAGCTCATAGTTAACTTCCTGATTCACAATAGAAATGTACCTCTGTTGATATTAGTTGATGTGTTTTTCTCTTCTTAAATTCTGTTGTCTTATCTTTGTTATATGCAAGGCGTGGCTAGGCCTGCCCTTTATAAATAAAATACATGGGCAATGGGTAAGTGCTTGGATACCCTCACGGGCGATTAGTCGTGCTTTATAAATACAACTTGATTGATTGATTGATTGACTAACACATAGGCTGACCAGTCTGATGCTCTGGCCCTCAGGCTTCTGTATCTTTTCCTCTCTGCCGTCCCATGGCCCCTCCTCTGCTCCATCAGCCTGTTCCCTGTGATAAGGCGCCCGGTCTTCCAGTCACAGGAAGTATTCTGTGTTTACAGAGATAGACAGTGTTGTCTTTACAGTGCTGTAAAAAATAGTGCTTTGTATCTTTTTTCTGTGTTTGTTCCTCTTTACAATCCATCTCTGTTTGTGTCTCTGCCAGTAAACCTATGAGCAAATAATTTGATAGTTTTTTACTCAAATATTATTGTAATTTCAGCTTGCGCCGTAAAGCGCCTAACCGGCTGTTACACAAACTGTGGTGCAATTCTTGAACCGCCATTATTTAACTCCACTTTTTTGCACTTTCCATAGTATGATTGGCACTGTTTGTACTAGTGAGGCCTCGGATTCTCTAGAAATTAGTTGAATTAGTAAATTAGACACCAAAGCTCTATGAAGGGAGGAGCTTGATCTGGATCCCATTGGCTTACAGTAGGTAGGGAGAGTTGTCCGTTTTCGATTTTATTTTAAGTTTTTGAGTAGTTTGTCTTGAATGAAAAATGATGCTCAGTCCTTTTGCTAGTGAACGCTTAGGACCACATTACAGAAACTTTTCACCAGTAAAAAGGTAGGAATGGTACATTGTGAGACTTCTGAGATACCCAATGGAGAAAGCAAATCAAGGACGCACAGGAATGGAACAGGTCTAGTAGAGTTGTTCCGAGGGAAATTGTCCTGGAGAGCACCTATCTGAAAGTATGGGCTTCTCCGCAGCAGACCACCTTGACACTGTGTCTGGGATCCGGGGTCGTGCAGGTGGGTGGAGTACGGGTTGGGATTTACTATCCTTGATTTGGGCCATGCGAGCAAATTCCCTCTCCCTTAGAAGTCATTCAAAATGGATACATTATAAATAAGATTAGTTATAGCACCTAGGTTGTTATTGGCTCTGAATGTTTCAAGTGTGGCTTGTAGTGGGGGGGGGAGGGGGGGGGCAGACTGTTCTAGCAGATTAGCGCAAACCCTGGTTTACATGCCATTACGGTGACTCCATAAAATGCAACAGTTCTTCACATGATTTGAGGTCGCATGATTCCTTTAAGCGGACACAAGTAACTCGCAACATAGAAGGCGTCCACAAACCAGCCAAGCTCCAGGGAGAACTACAGGAGATTGAAGCAGATATCGGCCTCCTGCAGCAGATTTACATTCTCTGGACAAAGCGAAATTTTATGAAATCATTTAACTTTCCCATACAATATCACGCCTTGCACCCTCCTAGACAGCAGGTGTGGCCATCTTACTGAGATCCAGACATAGGTTTCTATAGCACAGCACAAAGTCGGAAAAGGCAGTGAGATAGTTGTCGATTAGCCGTCAGTGAGCAAGGCACCCAGTCACCTTAGTCGTTCTATGTGTCCTAGTCAAGGGCAAGTTAAATTCTTAGTACACGCCGTACATGAGATCATTGAGTACAATTAATTATAATTGAGGAGGGACACCTAGACTTTCAATAGAAGGGAAGACCCAGCCGGGAGACTTGGGTCTAGTTGATGCTTTGCCTTACCGTCACCCGCTGTCAACGTATTGCACACTTCTCAACGTTGCACCAAATATATGCATGCATGGAGTAACACTGCTTGACCGACCTCTGGTACAATTAGAAGAAAATGTGTCCATAGGCCTTCAAAGACAACTTGAGCCAGTCAGATACCAGTGGAAATTACTCGGGAATAAAGAAACAAGCACCAGCATTTACAAAAGCTCCTTTTCAATGTGTACATCATTTCCCGTGTATATTATTACCCTGCTATGATCTTGAAGTCACTGCTTCCTGTGAGTGAAGCCTAAAGCTTTTGGTGTTTCTCAACATATTCGTCCAGCCATTTATTTCCGCTTTCAACCCTCAATCTGATCAACTGATCGGTGGTCTAGCAGTGGGAAGCAGCACTGAGATGGTTTATCTGATTCTAGTACCTATCAAAATTCCTAATCCAGTGCAATCTTCACAAGTAAATAATGTTATTTCTTTCTATATTCTGGTGACCTAAAACTGCATGTTGTCTCTAAAAAATTCTCTACATTCCTTAAATCCAGCGTGAAAAAATGACCCTTTAAAAAAATGACCTTTCATTGACACTTCAGTTTGTCACCTCTCTTTTTTTTTTCTTCCTCCTTTCAAATGCCCCTCTCCTTCCATTCCATCCTTTGCATGCCTCCTCTCCCTCAGCACAGCCCACTCTGACTTGTGCATGTTTAGCCTATTCTCTAGTATTGCAAGTTTCCCACTGCTGGTTTACAGGATCACAATCTCTCCTCCTTCTGGTGAAAGTCGTGCCTCTTGCAACCTAACAATACCTAATCTCCCCTAACTCTTCTATTAATCCCACCAACCATGTACATGGGCTCCTCCCTCGCCCCCACTAATGATCACAACCAACCACTGTTAATTTAATTCACCACATAGAAACTTGAATGACTACATGGAATGGTTGCTTTGACCGCACAAGACTAATAACAATAACTAGTGACGCTGGACTAACCACGGGTTCCAGCGTGCTGCCCGGCATAAAGTGCTTCGACGCCTCATCAGTGGTAGTAAGCGCTATATAAATGCAATTATAATACAAATGTTGCCTGAGCTCATAATGCTTAAAGACATTTGTGCCTAGGCATTACCATAAAATATATATTACATACTTTTCTGTAAACAAATAATGTTTCACAAATTGGGTGGGAAAAAGGGCACTAACTGATTTTGCCTTTGGTTTCGTCACTTCTTTCGCATTTGGAGAGTGGAAAAATATTATTCTTTTAATTTCTTATTGCGTATACTGCAAAAACAGTGTTGCACCTACACTGCTGGTGTTTGATCTGGTGCCAGCACTTTTTGCCTCGAGCCACCGACACAAATCCTTTTGTGGTTTTTTAGCATCAGTGCAAACTTTCAAGTCTTACAGCACTTGATCTCAAATCTAATGTTTTCCACAAAGATCAGTTTTTGCCAGTCCTAAGTGCTTTAAATAATAGATCCTGCCATTGTAGCCAATGTACAAATGTAAAAGTGCGTAATTGGCTATATCAGTATACCCAGTTGCTACTAAGAAGTGCTGACACTAGCCTGCTCAGATATAAGAAGTGCAGTTACACATTATTTGCGAGTACTTGACCCTTTAAAGCACTGGTCAAGACTTGTAAAGTTTAATGATTTAGTAGGTGATGGGCAGAACCTTGGTGATTATGCGATTCTGTGGTCTCTGAATTGTCCACAAATGTATCGATTTGCCGCATTTGCCACATAATCCTTCATGTGCTGCATAATTTGCAGATTTTACAAATTAAATGTTTCTAACGCATCAAAAGCTTCAAAAAATTCAGCAATTCTTGTTTCCCTGCAGTGAAAGGCCGTTCACAAAAGTCGACTAGTCACTTTCAATTGCCTAGTGCTGTGTTTGAGTGTGAAGCAGTTACCAATGAAGTGGAACGTTTGCCCAGACGCTGTTAACATGTGTAATAAAGATGAAATAACTCTGTCCCGAAATGTGCCTCAATACACCACATAGTTTGCCGTTTCTGGCCGCATAATTTGATGAGGATTGCTGCATAATTTGATCGCCCAGTGGCCCTGTGATGGGTCAACACAATTAGTGAGTTTTCATTTTGAAAAGTAAAGGGTTGCCAGGAGTGGCTTGGATTTCGAGAGGGGTCTGTCTCCCTGGGAGGGGGAGAAGAGTCCGGCAGACCCCTCGATAAAGCACAATCCCACAAGGCGACCTGCATTATTTATACCGCAGTGTTCAGACACACTGCCATGGTCGTGTTGCTCGGACTGTCACTCAAACCTGTACATCCCTAATGAACAGATTTGACACTCTAGCAGGAATGAAAAAAGTGTTTCTGTGCGAGCTGTGTTTTTTTTCTTTTGTTTGCCCAAAATATTTTACGATGCAGTTTCCTATAAGCGGTCCGGGGTGCGGCTTGGCTTTGTCTGTGTTTTTGTTGCTGTTTTGGGTGTAGCGCGTGCTTCTCGGGCCAGAGCTCGGCTGACGGGTTTCGGACCTGATGAGTAGGATTCTTGGCTTTTAAAAACCTATCCACCGCTCCCCTTGCGTGTCTGTGGGCGGCCCCTTCACCCGTGGTTGCCTAATCAGACAGGCAGAGCCCTCACCTACAGATTGTACGGAGGGGGCACAAGGGGAGGGTGCTATGGGGCAGAGCGTAGAGGGTGGGGGGAGTCAAACTACCGGAACTAGGAATAGAAACCAGCATTGGCAAATTCAGTAGGTTTCACCTTTGAGAGCTATTGTCGTTGGCAATGATTTGCAGCCATGCTGTAGTGGTTAAAACTTTAAAGTTTAACAGTGTGGTTAAAACTAATTTAAAAACGAGCTATGATGTAGTCGGTGAGGGGCGGAAGGGTAAGGGAGGGAAGGGGGTGTATGTGTGTGTGTTTTTAATGAATTAGTGCTGAATGCATCACAGTCCTTTTTTATTATAATATTTTTTATCCATGCTGCACAGCAGGCACGCTGCTATATAACATGCCACAAATCCTTGCTAAAATCGGCAATGCCCATGATGCACAGCATGAACAACCAGCCATGGCAGAGTAAGTAGTCTCAAAGACGAGACCTATTGAGTTTGCAATCAGTACTCAGTCCATGCTCCAGCTGAAAGAAGAGGAAGTGAAGCCAGCACACGCTGACCAATAAGAAGGCAGCAAATAAGAGTGACAATGAAGTTAACCAATGCTAAGCAAGCCCCTTGTTGTATACAATATCTCTCTCATGTCGAAGCGCATGTGCTGTCACAAGCATGACCTACAAATACGCTTGGCCACCATAGTTTAGTGAAGCTGGGTGTTAACAGAAAAGGGCTGTTGAGAAGAACAGAAAATGACTGTCATGGTTGCCCGAATTGATGATTAAACACAGTTACATTAGTAGCTTCAAAGTCATCAAAGTCGTGCTTCGCCATTATAAAGGCATTACTTTTACAAAACTCCACCCCACGCAAATTGATAACTCACAAATAACTCACTAAAGCTGCTCTGCTTTCTTTATTGACTACAAACAAAATGCAGTTTAAGACAGCCGGAGGATTTGTAGAGATGTAAGTATGTCCAGCACGTCTGGAGGTGTAAAACTGGTATAACTATGCGCAATTATTGATTGACCTATACAGTGGAGGGGCAGCGAGCTGGAGAGGAAAGAGCCCACCTTGCAGCCCTGCAGGCTGCTGATCTGACCCACTCTTATTGTGTGCGGACACCACATCAAGGCTCCTGGTGTTAACATAGTGGACAGGATTGATTCACACTGAACAGCTCCAAAGCAGATTGGGTTTTAAGAACATCTGAATGTAAACAGCTCCCAATCTATTCCAGCACTGCATCCTCGAGTTCATGGAGGGGCAGGCACATGCGATCAAAGGTTAGTGGGTTTCAAAGATATACACATAGATTGTGGTAGCACTCCAAGCAGCACAGAACTCAGTATCTTTCATCTCCTCTTTCATTCTTCATTTAGCAATAAAATGGGTTTTGTGTGTGCAAAGGGATGTAGTTGAGTGTCTTGCGACTTTGTGATTTGAAAAACAAAAAAGTAAAGTGCATAGTTCGTCAAGTTTTTAAAGTAAAGTATAACTTTAAGTATCCATTTGCACCTACTGCAAGGGGCCGTGGGTGGCTGGTGCTGCCTGGCAGCCATTCGACTGCCCAGTTCTATAGGAATTAAATTAAAGTGGGTGACTACGGCAGATTGTCTAGGACCGATATCAAGATGGTTGTCAAACGCATCTGATGGCCCTCCATTTAGAGGCCAAAACAAAGACAGTAGGCTGCACTTTCTGTGCAGTAATGTCTTCCTGCCTGTCATTATGCTTGTCTGAATCGTAAGTGACCAGCCTGTATACAGTGAAGCCCTCCTGTCGGTAACACTCATGCACGGATGTATGACGTGACAATGCATAATTTTACAACGCAAACCATTACAACGCGATTTTTACAACGCCGGATCTTTTACAACGCATGCCTTTACAACGCATGGCATTACATAGTAGATGCTATTACAACGCATGCCATTACAACGTAAGCATAGGTAAGTATATCTTTTTTTTAAATTGAAATTAATTTAATTTAATTTAATTAATTTAATTTATTTAAAGTCGTTTTTTTAAAAAATTGAACCCTAAAAATACCCCTGTACCCCTTAACCCAAACCTAGCCCTGAACCCTAAAAATACCCCTGTACCCCTTAACCCAAACCTAGCCCTGAACCCTAAAAATACCCCTGTACCCCATAACCCAAACCTAGCCCTGAACCCTAAAAATACCCCTGTACCCCAAAACCCAAACCTAGCCCTGAACCCTAAAAATACCCCTGTACCCCATAACCCAAACCTAGCCCTGAACCCTAATAATACCCCTGTACCCCATAACCCAAACCTAGCCCTGAACCCTAAAAATACCCCTGTACCCCATAACTCAAAGCTAGCCCTGAACAGTAAAAATACCCCTGTACCCCATAACCCAAACTTAGCCCTGAACCCAAAAAATACCCCTGTACCCCAAAACCCAAACCTAGCCCTGAACCCTAAAAATACCCCTGTACCCCAAAACCCAAACCTAGCCCTGAACCCTAAAAATACCCAAACACCCCAAAACATATACCTCATTACCCCAAAAGATATACTCCTATGCTCATACTTATTTTTTAAAATTACTTAAATTAATATATTTAATTTATTTTATTTTTAAAAAATGTATATATTTAATTATTTTAAATATAAATTAAATTAATTAAATTAATTAAATAATGTTAAATAAAATATGAAATAAAATTAAATACTTACCTATACTTATACTTTTTAAAAAAATTACTTAAATTAATATATTTAATTTATTTTATAAAAAACATAAATTAATATATTTATTTTTAAAAATAAATAAATTAATTAAACATGTTAAATAAAATATGAAATAAAATTAAATACTTACCTATACTTAAACTTTTTCTTAAAAATTACTTAAATTAATATAATTAATTTATTTTATAAAAATGCATAAATTAATATATTTATTTTTAAAATTAATTAAATTAATTAAATAATGTTAAATAAAATATAAAATAAAATTATATACTTACCTATACTTACGTTGTAATGGCATGCGTTGTAATAGCATCTGCTATGTAATGCCATGCGTTGTAAAGGCATGCGTTGTAAAAGATCCTGCGTTGTAAAAGTTGCGATGTAATGGTAGTGCGTTGTAAAAGTTGCGTTGTAACGGGTGTTTCCCCTCATGCACAGTTAGTGCAGAAATCCTCCTGGACAGCTGTATTTCTCCTCTCAAGTACCACAGAGCACGGAAATTGTAGGCAATTGCATATGTGGTAATAAATAAGTGTGTGTTTGTGTATGTGTTACCATATGTGTGTGTGTTAGCTTGTTTGTATTAGTGTTATCAAGGTCAGGATTGGGCAAAACGCGTCATGGCAGAAAATACTGTAATAAATCAGCAGAGAAAGTGAATTGGTATCTGTGCCTGATTGTTGGTATGAAGTACAGGGGTAACAAGATATATGATATATATACACACACACACACACACACACACACAACTACATAATGGATGGGTAACTATGTGATAGGGGTATATATTGCCATTAGAGGGTTATTGTGACATTTAAAGAACATGGTGCCGCACATAAAGTGGTTTCTAAATGTTACCTGAACTCCAAAATGGCAATATAGGACAATATCACATATGTTGCTTGTGTAGTTCTTTAGTTGTACTTGATTTTTTATTTGATTTTACTGTTCTTGTGAAAGATTCAGAGCATTTCAGCATCACCGATTTAGTATTCAATGTTTGCATGACACTGTAGATATGTCTGCCAGTGTTTTTAGAACTTGGTGTTTTTGTTGGGGATTAAAGTGCTAATATTTAAAAAGTGTTGTTGTATTATAAATACAATTGTAAATGCAAAGCAAATTGTGAGTAAATTAAAACCATGCATTCTAAAATGTACTTTTTATTTTGTAGTATATTGATACTTAAGGATATGTTTTACAAGTCCTATATAAATAAAGATAATACGCTGTGATGTGGACCAGCGTAACTGTTGGCTGATAGGGTTCTGAATTTGCAATCTTTATTTCCTACACTAAAGAGGATTCATTGGTAGAAGCCTACATCAAAACAGGACTAGAAGCATGAGCTTGCCAGGTTCACTGGTTAATGGTCTGTCAGCAGCAGTGTCATTGTGACCGTTTTTAGGTCTCGCCTGTCGATGCGCATCGAGCAAGCGAGACTATGGGGGCTTATCCACTCTTTGTCCAACTTGCAAGGAATCGTGGCGATTCCTTGCAGTGCCCGTGACTTTTAAGCTCAATGCGCATGCGCATTGAGCTTAAAAGCGCGTGCACATGCCCCCAGCCGCCTGCCTTGCCTACTCTCCCGCCCCCTCACTTCTTGATTGCACGGCCGCTAGGCCGTGCCTCCCCTACTCTCCTCCTCCTACTCTCCTCCCCTCGCCGTCTGTTCCCGCACTCCTCCCACACCCCCGCTCCGCCCCCTCCCCTGCCTGCCATGTCGCGTCGCATTTCTCCTCCCCCCTCCCCCAGCACGCGACGCCTTCCTCTTCTCCGCGGTGATTGCACAGCCCCTTGTGTTCATGGGTTGCTTTGCTTGTTTAGTCAAGGTGCAATTACAAAATGATCGGGTATCCGAAGGTGCGGGTATTTTCATGCCTGCTGGGTGAGCGCCCTCTGCACGAATCAATGCTGAACCTCCCCAACGTGACCACTGCCATACGTGAGCTGAGCGCCATCGGCCAATCCACAATATATGCTTCATTATGGAGAAAGCTTTCAGAATAGGCCAAATAAAGACACAGTAATTATGTTATCTGTGCGAGTTGCTGGCTTTGCTATCACCATAAAAATTCAGCCAGCAAGAGAACACCATCTTCTGACCTCGCTGATAAAGGTCAGAATGCAATATTGAATAATAAATGAGACCTCATGACCTAAATCTGAATATCTTTTTGGACTCCTTGTCATTCAGGCAGTATTTATACAACCTTTGCACGTAGCAGTATTTTTTTTGTAAGCAGTCGTGATTCCTACAATACAACAACACTCTTATTTTTTCAGTAATGAAACAGACCAGTACAGCACCCGCATCTTACCAGAGAACAGGCTGCCGCTCATTAAGGCGCGCGATCATCCATGGTTAGAATGCACTTTGACATACATCATTTACAAAGATTTAATGCGGGAGTGAGAAATTGTATTTTTGATTAGTCAGTCAAAGCTAAGCGTCCTGTTTACCTATCATTGTGTAAAGGTCATTATCGTTCTGTCTGATTACAGAAATCGTTAATGAGAACAGCTGATGGCAAATTGTGCTCACAAGCAATCACAATTCAGTGGGTTGTATTCGAATCATGTGGTCGAATACGTGTCAGGGCAGACCGCGAGGCCTGCTCCTGTCACGCGCCCATTCTTCCTACTGGCCCTCGCCCTCCTCCTGGCTGACCTGTTTTAGCTCTCCTGCTGACCCATACCGCCCGCCTCCCCCCCCCCCCACCACGCCCCTCTAACCCAGCTGAATGCGGTAAGAGAGGCTGCTGAACCCGAATCCGAGAGGTCAGGCTATATCACTGCCTCAGCGAGGACGAGCAGTGGGAGGACAGAGCGTGCAGATCACAAGAAGCGTCTGCAAGCCACGCTTGAAATACAAGCGGCATAGGTGCATGGATAACCAGAACCCGGTAAGGTGCGCCACCTGTAAAAAAAAAATTTAAATAACACATCCTAACCACAAATGGTACCCTCTAATGCTTAATGTTAGGTTCTGGAACACCCGGGAGACAAACATCGAATAAGTATTCCCATTTCCCGCTCAACCTATCAAAATTAATGTGTGGAATATATCCAACATTGTCACTGGCCCAAATGGGTTCCCTCAATTATATGTGTGCTCCATGAAATAACATGCCTCTGTTTAACGACTGAAATCCGTGCGTGCCTTATCCAGAGTGTGAGCTACAAAAACATGACATCCACCGCATCCACCACCTCCACCACACCCACGAACACTACATCCACCACCACATCCACTACTCACCCTCACTCACCCTCAACCCCTCACCCTCACCCTCACTCACCCTCACTCACCCTCACCCTCACTCACCCTCACTCACCCTCACCCTCACTCACCCTCAACCCCTCACCCTCACTCACCCTCACCCTCACTCACCCTCACCCACCCTCACTCACCCTCAACCCCTCACTCACCCTCACTCACCCTCACTCACCCTCACCATCACTCACCCTCACTCACCCTCACTCACCCTCACTCACCCTCACTCACCCTCACTCACCCTCACTCACCCTCACTCACCCTCACTCACCCTCACTCACCCTCAACCCCTCACCCTCACTCACCCTCACTCACCCTCACTCACCCTCACTCTCACTCATCCTCACTCACCCTCAATCCCTCACCCTCACTCACCCTCAACCCCTCACCCTAACTCACCCTCACCCTCACCCTCACTCACCCTCAACCCCTCACTCACCCTCACCCTCACTCACCCTCAACCCCTCAACCTCAACCCCTCACTCACCCTCACCCTCACTCACCCTCACTCTCACTCACCCTCACCCTCACTCACCCTCACTCTCACTCACCCTCACTCTCACTCACCCTCAACCCCTCACCCTCACTCACCCTCACTCACCCTCAACCCCTCACCCTCACTCACCCTCACCCACCCTCACCCTCACCCTCACTCACCCTCAACCCCTCACCCTCACACAGTGCAATAGGTCTCAGACCATTTCAGTTAGAGTTTTTAGAAATGTTTATGGCTTTTTTTATTTGTAATTCTTTAGCATTGGCTACAGGAAACAAAAATGCTAAAGATTTACAAAAAAAAACCCATAAACAATTCTAAAAGCACTAACTCTAATGATGCGAGACCTATTGCATTTCCAATGCTTGTTTATTTTCGCCAGCACTGAACAAAAAATGAAATAATATATTTAACATTTTTAGCTATTTACGGAAACCAAGTATTTTGCAAATGAATTCAGCACTCTGAATCACTGGAATTCACAGTTAGAGTTCTTATCTGTGAAAGGAGCTTGATACCACCGCAAGCATTCAATGAGAAGGCTTAACAGTGTTATATATGTGACACGTGCACGCTGTCCATAGCGCTTCATAGTGCACTTCTGCCATCTTGTAAATAACAGGTGTTACTCTTTACTGCACAAGTTAGCAGCCATGGAAGTGTGGAAGGCTGGGTTGGCCTCACCAGCACTGGTGCACATGCTTTGAGTGGATGTCAGGGAGAACTTTGAACCCGCTCAGCTGTCCTGGTGGCATAGAGGCGGTCTTTCTCTCTGATAGAGTGTGGAGTTGGTGACTGGTTGTAACGTGTAGTTCTTTACTCATAAGTGTAGAACGTTGTTGGATTTATGGCTATTAGGCACTAAGAAGCTGCAGAAAACTGAAACCAAATAGTCTGTTTAGCAGTAGTGCTTGGCGCTTGGGAGGGAAGTTTGCTTTTGATCGGCTGTGCGGTTGATGATATGACTTTGAGTAAACCTCTGTTGGAAGTCCAGTATACCCCACTTCTCCTGGGTCCTCGGCTGTTTTCCTGCTGTCAGTAAAACCGTGGCAGTAAGATGAATGGCACTGTCCTGGACACAGTCATGATGCTTGTCTGCTCTTTGGAATTGGCACTAAGGTTATTGCACCTAATTTGTTTATCGAAGTAGTATCATATTGTGCTCATAGCAGCCTTCCTGTCACTGAGCAGCTCAGGTCACTGTTGGTACCCCCTCAAGTTGTGGGAATAAGACTTCGTTTCTTTTAGTTGGGATTATTCTATTGTACGGTGTGTTCTCCTGGGGGATGCTACAGAGCATTCAGGGTCTAAGTAGGGTGTGGGTTAGACGACTGAGAGAGACAACGCTGCTGTGCAAGGTTAGCGTTCAATCCAGTCCTGCCGTCCAGAAGTCCTACTGGACTTTGTAAATCACCACAGGCGCTTTCCTAACCCCCTGCTTCATTGCAGAATGGGTGGTTGTGGACTGAGTTGACCTCGGTGTTGGTCCCAGCCTAGCATTACTTGATCTATATATAGTGTCGAGTCAATGGCGTAACATAGCCCCAGTTGTGCGGGGGGCGTCTCGAGGCCCAGGGTGTCCGGGCGGCGGCTGAGAGCTTATAGCTGGGTCCGGAGCGATGGGGGGCCCTCTATGCACTTTGCAGGGAGGCCCCCTCAAGTTTTGTTACGTCACTGTCCCAAGTATCAAAGGTTGATGGATCAGTGTACTACGTCTCCTTGGTGGTCCCTCATTATCCCCTCTGAGATTAGCTGAAGCTGCCCCTGGATAATTGTTTTTGGGAGTTTCCTGAGCAGTGAATGTTTGAGTGCTGTCCATGGAGTCAGACTGATGGATGGTGGAAGTCAGTGAGGTCAGTGTCCTAATCAGCCACCACTATGGTCATTCTATTAGTGGTCCTACAGAACCACATTTGAGGTTGTTCTTTAACCACATTTGAGGTTGTTCTTTTTGAAGCTGTTACTGGTGTACGACTAAGACATAGGTGGCGGTATCGGGCACTCGAGATCCTCATGTTTATGTGACGGTATAGCACTTAGACTGAGATTTATATCCTAAGAATCTCGACTCTTCCCATGTGATTCTCTCTTCGGCCATGTCTGACTTCAGTTAACAGCTGTACTCTCCTTTGGGCCTGAGATCGCGATGGCTGACCCAGCAGTAGGGGGGAGGAGAAATTGCAATTTTTTTCTTTTGTAAATCTCCTGTATTACATGAAATGTATTTCTTAAGCATATTTGTGTGAAAACCTGACCGGACAGATTTCCTAGAGTACAAAAGACACAAGTTAGAGGTGGGAAATTAGTTTGAGTAGAAAATGTCTCTCTGCCAAGCACCCATAAGTTTCACAGTTCTTGTGATAATTTTTCTGCTTCAACTATTATCCTGTCTGCAAAAATATTGGCAAAAGCACTACCAGGTGAGAGAAGAAATTACATGAAATATATGAAACCTGACAAACAGGTTTTATTCAGGATTTATTCAAGAAGTTGGTTGCAAAATAAAAAATCTGCCTGGATCTTCCCAGAAGCTATATCACCTCTCTAATCCTTTAATTCTCGCTTGTGACAGCTCATGTGTTGCTGGTGCATGCAGTTTCGCTTGCAAGAGATGTTGTTTGCCGGAGGGAGCTTGAACCCTGCCCATTGCTTAGGATTCGTGGGCTTCATTGTCACTTTCATTTGCTGCCTCTTCATTGGACAGCACTTTCCGGCTTCACTTTCTCTTCTTTCATCTAGAGAATGGACCAAGTACTCATTGCTCCATATTGATTCGAGTCCTTCGGCTGCAGGTGTTGTGACTGAGGTATTGTTTTTCTTTCTAGCTAGTGCAGTTGTCCCATACCCAACCCCACTCTTGCCTGTTTTCCTCCTCCCCCCTCACACTCCTGTTGTTCGTATTGCTTCCATTGTCCATGCTGTCTCTTCCATCCCACCCTCCTCTTGTCTGTTGCCCTCCCCCTTCCCCCTCTCTATAAGAAAAAAATATCATAGTGCATTTTATTTTCATCTTCCCACTCCAGCGTCGTAGCACTTTTAAAATTATTTTCTGTCCATGGTAAACTGCAGCCATGCTCCTGTACAACATGGCAAAACCAATAGCTCTCACATAGGCGGAACGAGACCTTTTGATTTTCCGAGGGAACAGAGTTTATTTTATTTATTTATTTATTTATTTATGCAATTTTATATAGCATGGACTTTACCCGAAGGCGTCAGAGCGCTTCACAATAGGAACAGAAATGATACAAACTGAGAAAATTACACGAACAACAGATTGCAGAATCATACGTTGCGTTACATACGGTAAAGTGATAATTGTGAGCAAACAAGAATACATGAGGTAGTAAAAATTGTGAGAAACCAAAAATACATGAGGTAGGCAAGGTAATAGTGACACTTGTGAGCAAACAAAATTCATGAGGTAGTAAAAATGTGAGCTACCAAAAATACATGAGGTAGTAAAAAGTGCACAGGAGGAAAAAGTGACAAGTGTGCAGGCTACAAGAGAAAATAGAGTATAATTTGCGGTATAATACTGCAATATATGTTAGACACTCAGGCACGGGAACAAACGATTACGTAGGCAAAAGTGGCACTTGTGAAAGTATCAAAGGTAAAAAACATGTGAGAGGAAGCAAACCGTGTGTTACAGGGGCAAAGTGGTGAGTGCAAGTTGCAAGAGGGTACCAAACACAAGTACATGGATAATGCTGCAATAAAAGGCAAACACTCTAACCACAAGAACACACTGGGAAGGCACTTCCATGGACATGAGAAGTAGATATTTTCAGTAGTGGAAGGTCATCCTTCAGATAAAAGAGAGGACGTGAGTTACTTTTGGAGGTGTCTCTGGAGGAGGAGAGCTTTGAGGTCCCTTTTAAAGGCCTGGGAGGAGGCGGTGGTCCGGAGCTGAGGCGGGAATGAGTTCCAGATTCTCACTGCGTTGCCTGAAAAGGATTGGGCCATCGTTCTTTCCTTCTTGAAAGTGGGAGGTTCAAGCAGTAGATTCTCCGCATTGCGTGAAGGTCTAGAACTTCCAGAGAGTTTCAGTTTATTCGCCAGGTAGCGAGGAGAAGAGGAGTGCAGGGCTTTGTGGGTGATACAAGCGGTCTTGTAGATAGCTCTAGCCTCAAAGGGAAGCCAGCGGAGGGTAGATAACATCGGTGTGATGTGATCGCTTCTTTTGGCCTCATAAATGAAACAAGCTGCTGAGTGGAAAACAGACTTAAGTGGGGACAAGTGGGATTTGGGGAGGCCAGTAAGAAGAGAATTGCAGTAGTCGAGTCTGGAGAGGACCAGTGCTTGCACCAGGATTATAAGGTCCCGCTCCGGGAAGAAGCGACGGATTCCCCAAAGAAGGCGCAGTTGGTATCGAGCTGATTTTGCAATGGAGTTGATGTGGGGAATTAGATTGAGTTTTTTGTCTAGTATGACACCAAGGGATTTGGCGCTGTCGACAATGATGGGTTTATTGTTTAGTAGATTCATCTGATCCATCCATGATTGAACCGGGGGAGGAGAGAGTGAGGAGGAGAAGAGGAGGAATTCAGTTTTGGAGGGATTCAGAATCAGTTGATGAGTTGACATCCAGTTTTGAATGGAGTAGAGTGGAGCTTAGGATGGAGAGATCGTGAGTCGAGGCAATCTTGAGGTAGAGTTGGGTGTCGTCAGCATAGAGATGATAGTGAATCCCGGATTTACTTAGGAGATTTCCCAGTGGTTCTAAATAGAGATTGAACTGTGTGGGAGCAAGTATCTAGCCTTGGGGAACACCTTGACCTACCGCCACAGGAGGTGAAAGACTGTTCGCTATTTTGATCATTTGGGATCTGCCAGAAAGGAAGGATGCAAACCATTTAAACACAGTGCCCTCCATGCCCATTCTCTGTTGAAGAATATTGAGGAGGGTGTTATGATTGACAGTGTCAAAGGCTGCGGAAAGGTCAAGGAGAATTAGAAGACAGGACCCCCATGAATCGAGTATCCTCAACGCGTCATCAACCACTTGCAGTAGGGCTGTTTCAGTGCTGCATTTTTGGATGAAGCCGGACTGACAGTTGTCAAGAAGATCATTGTCCTTGCTATGACGGGAGAGTTGTTTTGCTACACATCTTTCTGTGATCTTCGCCAGAAAAGGAAGGTTAGTGATGGGGCGGAAGTTATTGAGGTCATTCGCATCAGCAGTGGGTTTTTTAAGAAGAGGGGTGACCTGCCCAGTTTTGAAGGAGGCAGGAAGGGAGCCTTGCCCGAGTGAGAGGTTGATCAGAGTGGTCCAATAGGAGAGGGAATGGGTATAGAAGTCAATGGCAATGGCACTGGGGATAGGGTCAAGAGAATGGTTGGATGGCTTCGTTTCTCGTATGCACTTGAGAAGGGCATCTTCAGATATGGGGTCAAAGCTCTGCCAAATGGCTAAGGATTTGCGCCCCTCTGGAGGGGTAGGATGAGCGACCTGATCCACAAGTGATTTCACTTTTTCATCGAAGAAAATAGCAAAATCCGCTGCTCTCTTTGTAGAATCATCCACCTTGGAGGTTGGGGGAGAGCAGTTAGGCATTTTGATGAGATCGAATAGTTTTTTGGGTCTATTTTTGGCGGAGTCAAGGAGGGTTTTGAAGTGTGTCGCTTTCCCAAGGAAGATGTGCTTGTGGTACTTGGATCTTGCTGAGCGAAGCATGGCCAAATTGTCGGAGGAGGGCACTTGCCTCCATTGTTTCTCAAGGGATCTTAGCTGCTTCCTTTCCTCATAAAGGGATTTGTTGAACCAAGGTGCTGAGGGAGTGGGCCTTAACCTTTTGCTTTTGAGTGGAGCGACTTTATTAATTTCAGCTGCAAGAACTATGAGGCTTTGGGAGGTGAGTTCGTCAACATCTAGGTTCGGGTCGAGCCTTGGAAGAGATAACAAAGCTGATTCACAGAGGGGACCGACATCAATATTTTTGGCATCCCGGAACCATGAGATGGCCCTCTTGGGTTGGCCAAGAGTTATAGAGTGTGAAAGTTGAAGAGAGAATGGGATGAGGAGGTGGTCAGACCAATCTACGTGAATTGGGGTAGTGGTAGAAAGCATGCCTGCTTTAGAAATAACAAGGTCCAGGATTGCGCCCTTAGAATGTGTTATTCAGTGCAGTGTTGGATAAGATAGTTTGTAGAGAGGAAAGTGGCCAGTGAGTTCGCAGAGGAGTCTTGCGGTACTCCCCAGTGGAGATTGAAGTCACCCACGAAGGTCTGATTGTCACTTCGTGAGTATTGGTCGCTGATGAAGTCGGTGAGTTACTCTTAACTTCTGGAGCAAATACAAATGCAAATGCTGGTATCCAGGCACTGCGGGGAGGAACACACAGAGGTACCACATCTGGGGTGACCCGGAACAAGTCCTCGGCCAAGCGGAGTTGCTGTCCTCGGCGTCGTCCAAGTGCTGCACACCCACCCTCAGACACGACAGGTGAGGCTGAGACAGGGAAGAGTGCGGCAGCCGCGTAGAAAGTGAATTATCCGCGCTCTGCCAGTGAATATAATTTACAGACACGCGCCTGGGTATTTCCAAGAGCAGCTGCCTTGCTAGAATCCAGGGCCATATGGCGCACCTAATCCTGCGGCTGTGTGATCTTTGCCAGAGTGAGAGCGGCGCGAGACAGCTCGGGGCCCTCCTCTCTTAAATGAGCGAAATTGCTGAAAGATGCAATGCTTCCCTTTGTTATTAGGATTTGCGATTCTCCACGTTCATTACTGCATCATAATGCCCCCGCCTCCAGCCCGCTTAGTGCACGCTGGCTACAGTTCTAAAAGCGGCCGTGTGATGAGAGGTCGGCGAGCCCACACAGTAACAGCGATTGCTGAGCCGGGGTTGGCTCTGGCTCTACGAGCCCTCGCACAAGCCGAGCCATGAATATATCTGACATACAACAAATATCATGTTACACTATAAGGTGCATTTAATTTTTTTAAGTGTATTGATTTAACACGCAGAAGTGTTTCACTTTAACACATCAGACTATTTGAGAAGTATGTATTAAAAGCCAATTTTTTCAAATATGAACTGGGAAACATTCTTACCCCCTCCCCGAGGGCAATGCTAATAGTGAACTAAAGGGCAAGTCAGGAGGCATGTGTACTCTATATGTGACCTGTATTAATATAGATTGAACAACATTGTAGTATATTAAATGAAGCACAAGTTTTTTTTAACTTCCTGGGTTCATGTACTTAAAGTGCTCTCCTATGTGATAACGAACAAAAAGGAGGCTCTGTAAAATTGAGTATTTGCCTAAAATGACCACAATTTGGTTAAGCGGGTAATCCAGGATTGATCCCGGTTATTCCAGTTTCTTACTGTGCAATTCAGGCACCAGAGGGGTCTCTCTCTCTCTCTGACATGAAAGGTTCATGCTTATCCTTCATTCTTGGAGGATGAAGTGAGAGTGAGTATCAGGCAGAATCCGCATTTTATTTTTTGGCACAAATCTTGTCCAAGAACATAAGAGCACCTTACAACAGAAACCCTTTCAAACCTGCTGTGCTGCGGGAATGAGGCGAGGCAGCACAGCAGGAGACTTTTAGAAGTCTACTACTGTTCCTGGGGTAAGAAGAAGGCCAGTGAAAACATGAACATGTACTAAACTGCACTTAATCGGCAATTCTACCCAAACCTTGCTAAAAAATGGACTTTTCTTAGATAAATGTGTTTGGACGCCAGGGCAGTCCTTGAAAAAACATAACTGTCTGGGACAATCTGGGACTTTTGGTCACCCTCCTTAAAGTGTGGATCTTACCATATATTCACTTTTGTACTTCACATTACTGGGTCACTTTTCTAAAGACAGCAAACCGAAGAAGTTGATTTCCAAAAATGGCAGGCATAACAGAAATGACATCATCCACCCATTGGCCCCAGATCACTTCACTGGGCAGAGCCTCCTATTGGCTGCTGACTGGCCAGGGGAAGGGCAAGGAGTGGAAGCTATAGAAAGTAAACAGGATTCTTAGAAACTTGTTACCTTTATGTTTTTGTTGCTGCCTACATGACCCCTGAGACCACTATTAGCGAGAGTAATGCATGGGGTATCAAAGGGCAAGCTGGGCTAGCAACTGCTGCCTCTGGCTACCTCTCATTGATGGCCATGAAGATTCTCAAGCGCCCTTCAGATCTGCCGGCAAAGAGCTCCCTGCTCTTAAAGACCTCTAGACCAAGTCATATATAAATTACAAGTGGGCTTTGTGAATTTACATTTTTGGTCACATTGAGACTTTCTTTTTCTTCCCTCAATTTGACTTATTCCACAATTTGACTCCTGTAGTTCCTGGCCTCCTTTTCAGATTCTTTTGGCTTGTATGGGACTAACATATAGTGCGAAAGAGAGAGTAGGTTGTTAATTGGAGATAAAACAGATGCGGGCAGTGGTGGGGCGGAAGGGGGGATGGTTTCCGCCATTGTCCCCGGCAGATGGCACATAGAGTTTTAAATTGCACCCTTGTGTGAGCATCATCCAAGGGAGGTCTTTCAGCTCTGTGCACCTAGACTCCTGATATTGTGATTGGATGGTTTGACTATGATGCTCGTTTGGGGCAAAAGGGAAAGTAGACTTGGGAGGCCTATTCTGGGGACCCGGACAAACCGTGGTTACTGAGTAGTATCCATGGTGGGGATGTACATTTGCCACTGGCATCTCATGGCGACCAGTGCTACTGCTGTCGAACACAATAACTAAAGTATTCCCTTTATGTACTTGACTCCAAACCCAAGCAGGAAGTGATCGTGCAGTAGAAACTGGTGAGGCGTGGCACAGTAAATAAAACACAATGAACTCAATGTTCAGACAGCTCTATAGCCAGGGTCACTGGAATGATGTGGCAGGGAGGGTCATTATGCGCGCAAGAAAACGCAAATTATGTGGCATTATGCGGCATATTTGTGATAGTATTACTTCATTATTTTGACATTTTTAAGCTTGTAAACACTGTCTGAACATTAGTTGCATCTCATTAGTAACCAGTTTAACAACTGAATATAGCAATAAGCTGACCAGTCAACCTTTGCAAAGGGCCTTCCTCTGCGCGGCAGCATGTGTTACTGCGTTTTTACTACCTTTTGAACCGTTTGAGCTACAAACAAATCTTTTTTTTGGTAAAATCTGCAGAAAATAGGGCAGATGATGATGGATTATGTGCAAATGCAGTAAATCTACAATTATGAGAAAATTGTCACGGTTGCACAATTGCAAAATTCCAGTAGCCCTGTCTGTAACTTCTAAGATGAATGCAACTAGTAAAAAGCGCAGTTCCAATTAATGTAGCTCATGACGATAATCTATGTCCAGTAGACACGGTCATAAGTGCTGGAAGTAGAGGTGGCAGGGGAGGTTCTACAGAACCCCCGAAATAACCATGCTGGAGCTCAGAAGGTAAATGAACAATAAAAATAGCTTTACATTTATTTTGTGTTTAACAGGCCCCATTTGCTGTGGACAGCCTATATCTTCTGGAAAAGTGCTGCTTATTCCTTTAACACGGAAACTGCTGTTCCCTTTGCCATCTCTGACTGCAAAAAGAGGATTTTGTAGAAGTGACCTAGGTGAGCAACTTGATGGGTATAGGAAGTGAAAGAAAGACTGTAGGATGTCATTGTGTTTTCTACCACACAGCAAATTTAAAATACATGTAAGTGAACTATACAGATTTCAAAATATATCCGCGATTAATAAAAAAACAAATGTAGCACTTGTTTGGGTAATTCTGAGGTAGGTTGGAAATAAAGGTTTAATAGGATCAAAACAAATTAGGATACTACTTGGTGATGTTCAAATTATAAATATTTGCTGAAACCTGATATCCACACATAATCGTTTGTGTGTTGTATTGTTTTATCAGTAAAACTTCATGTCTATGCACATTTTGAGTCAATTTCAACTGAGAGCGTGTTGTCTGTAAAGGACAGTACCCTACCACACCAGTGCGACCAAAATGCACCACCAGCTACATGCCTGACCCGTATCACTCCTGCTGAATGGGCGTGGCACATTTGTTACTCTTCTTCTGTGTGTGATGCTTGAATTTTTCACAATCACTGTGACTTCAGTAATATAATATTAATGGGAGCTCCATCACCCTGAAAATTGTTCCATTTCCCACAGGACACGTTTAGACCAGTTAAGAACACCCTAGACTCCCCGGTCTTACAAGGGGACGGAAGGCGTACTGTGTTAGTAACTACTATAACTTCTCCCAGTGGTACCAAACTGTAAGGGACAGTATCTGAAGATGTTGGTTGCAGTCAAGATCTCTGGTTGGCATGGTCACTCATGGAGCCAGGAGCTACTAGCTTAACCTGCAAAATGGTACTTTGTTAGCCACGAACCGAGACATAAAAGACAAGAACATAAAAAAAAGAAAACGCATCACCACATTTTGTTCATCCCTAAGCAGTTGTTCTTTATAAAGTTTGAGGTCCTGGGGGGTATAATTACCAATAGTGGTGGTGAGTGCCAGCTGAAAACTGCAATTATACAGTTAAACCCCCCTCCTGTACCAGATACACATAGTACTGCAGCCCCCCTCAAACGCTTTGTCACATAAGGGCACTGTTATGGGTGACGAACGTCTTTTTAATATTGGGTTTAGCTCCACCTTCTGTTCTCTTTGCACATCTTTCTGTTCAGATGGGTATGGTTGCCTGCTGTCAGAATGGCGTCACAGCGAGTTTTGGACCGAATGTGTTTTTGCTCTTTACCAATTGTTAATTCATATTTGGAAGTTCTGCAAAGAACTAAAAGTCACCAAGGCCACTTCAGTGTGATAAAACTTAAGAGAGACTTCAGGAATATGAAATTGATTCCGGCTGAATAAAGAGGCTGAACCTACACCTGGCCTCTTCGGCTGCTCACATGTGGCCTTTGGGTGGAGCTTAACCCTCAATAGAACGCCCGCGGTTAAGGCGTTAAAGCCTGTTTGAAGAGTTTGGTTCTTAGGATGTTCTCGACCTGTGTGTGCGTTTTGTTTTCCATTCAAAGATTGTGATTAAGACTGTTCCATAATTTCTGACCCTGGACCCCGGAGAGTCATGCTACCTATTTAAGTCTCTCAAAAGAATGTTACTTGATCAGTTGTGTTGACAAGGAGTGAAGGTTTCTGATGGGATTGTAGTGCACGCCAGATTTTGAAGGCAGGATCTTTGCCTCAGTATCCTTGATACCTTATGTATAGAGCTTTGCACATGATCCTAAATTTGACAGGGTGCCAGTAGGGGGTGTCCATCTCAAGACCAAGAAGGTGTCCCACAGTCTCTCACTTTAGGTAATGGTGTTAACTTTATCCTAGTGGGATTCTTGGCTTTACACCCACATACATGCTAGGTACACTTAGGTACATCTAGTTTGGGTCGCATAGTAGGAGTATGCATTTATTACTGTCCTGTATTTGATATACTTGCCTGTATTCATTGTTTTAGCAAGATCGTAGAAATCTACCATCCTTTTACTCTGTTAATGCTTATAATCATTTCTGTCTGTTATGTCTAATAGTTGTTTCAGCACACCTATTTTACACTAGAATGACGCAGATTCAATAAAAGCTTATTGAAAAACGTCCCCACCATTTATTCTGTGTATCTCTCTGAGATGAAGTGAGCACGAGTGATTGAGCGAGAAGTATCGCACTGTTTCCACGATTCTGAGGAATCAGGGCTGTCATGTACGATAGCTGTCAAGAATTATTCTCTCCTTGGTAAGAGGGGTTTTTAGTGGCACTGTGAGCGAGCTGGTATACAGGCTAACATACCCGGTGGGGGTATCTAGAATCAGCCCGGACACCAATCCTACAGTGTATGTTGTCTAAATGCACAGATCCTATAATATATAGGTTTATAGGGACTACACGATAGTACTATAAACTCCCTCACATCAACTTTTCCTACAGAATTTTGAGTATTAGGCATTTTCCTTAATTTTTTTTGTATAGTGTTACCCCCACCTGTTAGTTATGCTTATCAGTTTATGAAGTCCTTTGATTAATGTGTCCACTAAGGAAGCCATACAGGTTAAATAATGAGGTGCATCTACTAAACCTAGTAGGATTCATTGGACCTCAATGCAGCATGCATTAGAAATGTGTCGGTAACTCCTTTTTGTGCAAGCCAGTGACTGAGATGCTTCTTGAATTTGTGAGACCCCTTCCTTTATTTAGTTTGTTAGCGTATTAATGAGGTACACGTCTCATTGCAAGGCAGCAGGCAACACCCTGGTATAAGGTGTTTACAAGACTCATGGGATAAATACTGGAAACAGTCTAGCTCACTTCTTTGGAAGGCTTTTTGGTCCACATGGGCCAAAGTCATAGGCCATGTGCTTGATGCCTTCCAGTGGAATACAGTTCACAGTGTTAACAATGAAGTATTGCAGCACTATGCAATAAGTACCGCACTGATTTTACTGAATCTTGACTAATCAACGCCTCTTCTTTCAAACCCCCTCAGGAAAAGTTGGTCAAGTACATCAGTCGGCAACTACAATGCAAACTCCATGTGCCGGAGAATGAAAGGACGGCGGCACTCAACCGCTACCCAAGAGTCTGCGATTGGCTCTACACCATCGGGGTCGGAAAGGAGACTGTGAAGGCAAGTTATGAATAATAATATTAATTCTCAATGAAAAAAATTATGAACAGAGCTTTAATATTACATTAAATGAAGGACTAGAGAGCAGCTCCAACCACATGTTTTTACTGTAACACTGAAAGTATTTTTTGTAGGACCTTCAGGGTGATTATTTTTGCAAAAACCCAGCAAGGTGTGAAATGCACTGAGGCCATCCTCGGTAGTTGGCTTCATCACTTTGGAAATTAATTATAATAATATTTTTGAGTTTTATATAAGGCTAGCTAGACCTGAAGGTATCAGAGCGCTTTACATGTTGTGACATAAAGTGTACAAGAGGTACATGAGTGAATTATGAGGTACTGTCTGTAGACTGCCTTGCGACAAGGCTTATGTCCCTTTGAACCTAAGCAACATTAATGAAGATTTATTTTTAACCCCCCTATTGGTTGTGAGCGGTTGAAATATATACATTTTTAGCAGAATAGTTACACCTATTTCATAAGATAGATAATTATTCTGGGGTTTCTCGATATTTTGTATTCTGATTTCTACCTTTAATGCCTTACCGGTTGTGCATTGTGATAGGAGTGGTGATCCTTTTCCTCCATTGTCATCATGTTTTTGAAAGTGGAGGCCACTGATGGAGTGACTGCATGGTCACATTTGGTCACTTGGTGGTTTGGGGGAAGTTGGTTTCCGGATTCTAAAATGTGTAACCTCTGCCATGCCCATGCTGTACGTTTGAAACTTATTTTGTGGTGAAACATATATGGGTGCCTTAAAAATCCAAGACTGAAGTGATTAGTGATGTCTTAGCTTGACAGGTTAACCCTATTTTTATTACAACTGGACTGGCTCTGCTGCTTTTTGGCATGGTTCGCAATAAAGAAATGCCGCATACGTCCATACCACATGCATACTAGCAGCACTACATGAGGTTGTTGACAATATCCGCAAACATTCTATGATGGCGCCTGTAACACACACATCCAAGCAGGACAGAGCGATTTGCCAGAGAGGGCAGACTCCTTAGCAGTCTGTCCTGTTTTTCCTTCTTTCGGTTGCATTGGTGAAGGAGCCTTTGGCTTGTAGATCAGGTGGGACCACTCAGGACACTTTACTCTGAATGATAAACTCCTTTCTGAAGGGGTTCTCACCATCTGTTTGAGATATATATATATATATATATTTATATATATATATATATGTACTGGCTCTGCACCTCCAGCTCATATCTGGCGAACAGAATCCACGACGAGTCCCAGTTTTCAGGCAAATGTTGTTTATTTCACCAGTTACACAGCACAACGGTCTGACGCGTTTCGGGCATATGCCCTTGCTCATATATGTATGTATGTTCTGTTGGCGCCACTTGGGCTTGTATTGTGCAGTGGTATGACAGAGGTGTGTGCCGATTCCCACAATTTTTAAATGAGTACTCTAGACATTCCTTTGGGGAAGTTTAATCTCCCTCACTATATTGGGAACACACAGGTGGGTTCCCTGCATTACTACTTACTGTGGTGACCAGACCTGTATTGATCTTCGAAGAATGCTGGCTGTTTTATTTGAATATGCTCAGATAATGCCCTCCAGGTAGCAGCATGCGCCAGGTAACAGCATTTAGGAAAAGCGCGCAAGATGTAACTTGCAGGTTGAAAATGTACAGCTGCTCTTAGTCAACACATGAATAGCTATGAATCAATTTTGACAGTCAACTCACACAGGTTCTATTGGCTGAGCAACAAAAAAAAATCTTTTTATATACAATGCTGCCTAAATCAACAAGTGTAAACCTCCTAACATCCCCAAATATGAATGCGCCACATCTAGATTCCGCTCATTCCAACTGGAATCCCTCCCCCTGCAAAACAGAATGTGTCTCACTTCTGAAGCCCTGAAGAGCATTCTCTTCATGCCAGAAACCATAGAAATGTGCTATGTAATCAGACAGCTACCCCATGTGAATATGTACAAATATCTGTAACCCGTCGAGTGTTGCCCACCCTGCTGCCCAGTGGCACCTTCCATTTCCAGAAAACATATACCCACACCCTGGTTTATGTCGACCTTCTGTACTGCCTTACACTATTCCAGTGTCCTTCAATACAGCATTTCTGATCAAAATGTTATAAACAAATAATTAAACATAGGAGGCTTCAGCCAGGCCGGGATTGGCTTTCCCAAACGTCTTCTGATAACTCCTAGACAAGTTCCAAATATTTACATGCGACTCATTATGGTTAAGGCTCCGTGTTTTCCGTTTTTACTGATTTTCACAGATAAATACAAACAGAAAACATTCATTTTATTGTATGTTTTCATCTTTAAATGTGGATAAAAACTGAAAATGGGTTCTTTTTTGAATAATTCTAAATACTGTCTGCCATGACTGCCAGGTCAATAAATGTGTGGATTTACAGGTGAGACGGTTAAAAAAAGAAAGACATTTTAGTAAACAGGCTTAAACAGCAGTAGATATGCACAAGGTTGATACTAAAATTTGAATATTTTCATATAAGTGCACTGATTTATCTTCGGCCGGTGTTCACAGAACTAAAACGTGGCAGACATTCACACATGAGTGCATATTTATCAGTTGAATACATGTGGAAATACACTGATTTCAGCTTGATTTTCCACAAACCCCAAAATAAATATGGACAAATACAGATATAATGTGCAAAAAAGATGTATGGATAAATACAGATGGAAATGGCAAAAAACATAAATACCATAAAACTGGCATCCCTAATTATGATGTAGACTGGATTGAAGATGATTTCCTTTCTACCTTAAGCATCGGCCATTTGATAATTTTTGTGACTGGTGTAATGTTTTGTTTGTAATTCTTAATTTTGAGTGCATTAGCACTAGATGCATCCTAGTCCTTTTTCATTATTATTTTTGACCCTGCTGCACAGCAATCACATTACTATACATCATGGAAACAGATCATTGCCAAAGTCAGCAATGCTCATGCTGTACAGCAATAACTAAAAGCAGTGGCAGAGTCAATAGTATAAAAGGTGAGACCTATTGACTTTGCCAATGCTGATTAGGAGAGTATCCCTGTGATTCTGGGCAAATCAGTTAATCCCCACATGCCTGAAAAAGAAAAAAATATGACATTCGGCAAAAAATCCTATCACATGATGAAAACAATTGTGCTCATGTCCATGTCTTAGTGAAAATAAATTCGGACACAGATAACACCTGTTGTCACAATAAAAGCAGATGACTTCTGTTGTCACAATATACATCCATTTCCAAGGAGAAAGGGTAGGGTGACCAGGCGTCCCCGTTTTCCCAGGACGGTCCCTTTAGGTCGAGCAGACCTACCCTCAATGCGTGAGCATTGAAGGTGTCTGCTTCAGACCTATTGTGGCCCGTTAGTGAGAATGCTGGGGAATGAGGACACCAATCTGTTACGAGCTCGCAGTTTTCCCCGCGGGAGCGCGCGTCTGACCCGCGCTTGCGCAGATCAACTCACAGCCCCTGCTCGCACACAGCCAGCCCCCACCCCTCTGCATGCACGCATACACAGGCGCGCGTGCGCGCACACACACACACACACACACACACACACACAGGCGCGCGCATGCACACGCAGGCATACGACACACATACAGGCTCAATCACACACAGTCACGCATGCGCACACACAGTCACGCACGCGCGCACACACACACTCCCCCCCTCCCCTCCCAGGCATACACACAGGCACGCACGCACTTCACTTCAGCCCTGGGCCCCACTCACCGACTGCGCTCTTCCGGCGGGCTCCTCACGGCGCGGCGCGGCTTGTCTCCTCTTCTCAATCGGGCTCGCGGACCTCGGGAGGCGGGACTTCCGGTCGGCCGCGACCTGATTCGCCGGCCGGCCAAGAGCTTCCGGGTCGCCGCGGGCAGCGCGGCGGCACTCCGTAATATGAACTTGTTAATATTTGTAATTGTTCTAAAAGGAGTTTATTATTGTTTTATTAATAAAATGTAACATTTTCACATATAATTGGGCTCAGTCGTTCAGTCTGTGCACGACTGAGGTTTGAATAAGAGTGTTTATTGCGCCAGGTATTTCAAGTGTCACGGGGAGACAACACTGATTTTTTTTGCAATTAACCCTGTCCCCTTCGTTTGTAAGGATACCCCTCACATTTTGTGAACAGTACCTGGGAGAAATAAAACATTTGCTGGTGAAACAGCAGGAACCGAGCAGCACCAGCTCACTTCTAATGGTCCTGCATGCAATTGGAAGGAAGTTTAGGCAGCGACCCCCTCCCCCCTTCCCCCCCCCCCCCCCCCCCAAAAAGGGTTCAATCAAGATCCTGCAGACAATGAACAAACAATAGAATAGAAGATTCCAAGAAGGGGGCACAAAGTACACAAGCTTACATACATTCTCTCAACAAAATAATTGACTTGGTGGGAAAGGAGTAATAGAGAACTAATAACAAGCATTAGCAAAGCCGATAGGTCTCACCTTTAGGACCTTATAAGTGTTTACCCATGAAGCACATAATCCTGGTTGGTTCCATTTTAGCTTAATTTCTGAGTATGTGTAAGGTTTTATCAGGTCGAAATTGGAACGTGTGGAAGCTCGCCGCATTAGGAGCAGTGTCGGGTAGCTTGCAGTGGTGTAGGGGCAGCTAAGGGAAGATTGAAGAAGTGAGTCCCCGTAAGCAAAAATACAAAATCATTCCCAAAACGAAAATACAGATTCCTTGTAGAGTCCGAGGTACAGTCCCCCTTGTGTTCTTCTGATTAAGTGTTTTCCTCTCGTGTTTCCAAGTCAGAGGTGGGCACAAAATAGCTGCCTTCTCCCACCAGGGAGCTAGATTGACATCTCCTAGAGATTAGATCACTTGCAGGCAAGCCTATCCTCCCTGCTATTGGTCTCAGGCGGCACCTGAAAGAGAACAAAGGCAGCAGCCAGTGCCACATTTAACTTCACGTTGCGCCAGGCTGGAGCAGCAGAGAGCACCAGGGGCAGGCAGCCTCGAAGTGTTCGGAGAGCTGCCCCAGAAAAAACATGCGGAAAAAGGCATTTTTAGGGCTGTATGGATCCTCGGCTGGGGAATCCTGTAGTCCGCATAAGACCACCCCCCCCCCACAGACTTATTTCGTTATGCGGACTTGGAGGAGAAAGGGGGGGCTGGAGTAAAGTAAATAATTTTTTTATTCTATGTGCCCAAACCTAAACTTAAAGCCTCAATCAACTTAAAATAAGTCTGGGGTCTTCGACCACAAAAATGTTTTTTTAAAGAAGGCTTACTGATTGCAAAAATCTGCAGAGCGAGGTTCATGGTTTTGCCCAGGGTCACGGGGGAAGCGGCAGTCAGCGCCGTGCTTGCTCAGGCGATAACATCAGTCTGGGTGATAAAGAAGCCATCTTTACCTAAATTGAAGGCGCACTCGGCCTTTGCAGCGTTCCTGACCTTGAATGCCTAGGATTGTTTGGTCATCCAGTGTGCCCTCTATTGCTGGAGCAAACGTTTATTTTTCTTGCTAATCTTAAAATGTTATCTGCAGCCTCGGAGACCCTGGTTTCACCGGGGTTCTCTGGAGAACATTCCTTTCCAGAAAAATGCTCATCTGTCCGTGTCTTGTGATCTTTACAAAAATGTGGAAACGCCCTTGCCATAAATGTCACTTCGGTAACCACCTAACTTTTGCAAGACTACAGAACAAAACAAGCATTGGCAAAGCCAACAGGGTGTGCCTTTGAGACCTACCAATGCTTTTGTTAATGCTTTACAGAATGGGCATTGCAGACTTGCCATAAACTTGTAGTCATTCTGTATAGTGTGGCAAAAAATAATTTTTAAAAAGTGCTAATACACATTTTCAATTGTGCTTTAAAAAATATATATTTAGCCATGCAATCCCCATCCTCTCTCGAATCCCAGCCCCCCCCCCCCATGCTCCATCCTCACACCCACTACCCAAACATACAGTTCAGTGAGTTGGGGGGGGAACAAGGCAAAGCAGATGGAACAATTGCCACAAGAAAGAGGGGGAAGATAAGAGCATAGACACAGCAGTTCATGGCTTGTCCCGCGGCTCTTGAGTATTTACAATGTGAGGACCCCTGGGCTGACGCATTGGTTCTATGCTACCCTCTAGTGCTCACAAAATACAAAACATGTTGCATTACAAATGCTATAGGTGTCACATTTGCAAACGGTAAAAGTATTGGCATTGTAAATGACAAAGCTAATTATTTGGCTATTTTCAAAACAAACACATAAATAAAAAAAATGTCATTTACAATACCAATAGCTCAAACTTTCCTAATGCGAGACCTATTGCATTGCAAATGCTTGTTTTAACCAGCTGTCCCAGCAAATTTCAAGAAATTTAGCTCATGTCCTGGTTTTTAGAGAGGGTCGACTGAACACGGTGGGAGGTGTTTTTTACTTTTTACACAGCAGGGAAAGTTAGCAGTTGTTCCAAGAAAGCAATTTAATTAACAGGCAAACTACTGGGTTTTAAAATTACATTTTATGTATGTGCTTACTGCCTGTTCTGTAATTCTCTGCTGAGGAGCGATCTCATCGCTTAAAGTAAAATTGTAGTCCTTCTTCTATTTTTGTGAAATGTCCCAGTGTTTGGCTTTAAAATTCTGGTCACCCTAAAAAAGGGGCTTCTTTGAGGTTTGCTTGGCATAGTAAAACATCGCTGCAAATGGCAAGAGGTTCAACAAGAATGACAGGGATGAAGAAAAAATAAAAGTAGTGTCTCAAGCACAGTGGGATCAGTGGAGGAACAGCAATCGACTGAAGCAATCAGTACTTGGTTCATGCTCCGGCCGAAAAAAGAGGAAGTGAAGCCAGCATATGCTGGCTTATTAGAGGGCAGGAGATTACATGACAGTGAAGCCAACAAATGTTAAGCAATTGGTCGTATTCAAGACCCTTATTGTATACAATATGTCTTGCAAGCAAGAGCGCTTGCCGTACATGCCCTGTCACAGGTGAGACCTAAAACTGAGTTTCAGGAGAAAGTTAAAAGTGAGCTATGCGAATTAATGATTTCCATGCTTCAATAATTTTAAATGCCAGCCAAGGGGCAAAATTCTTACAAACTGTTTTAAAGGCAACTGTTCTCACGAAATCTTATATTGCATAGTCTATATAGGGAGTGTTCATTGTTAAAGACTTCTAAACCTTTTTCGTAAATGCATTCTCACATGTATTTTGACAGGACCTATTTGGCATGCGAGTAACATTTCATTTATACAAAGCATGTGTGTGCTTTGCAGTACTTGCGTATTTTCTACAAGAATGTTTCCACGCCTTTCCCCTACACAATGCACATGTGGAATCTTCTATTTGGCCCAGGTGTGTCCTCTGTTTGTACCCTCGGGTCTAAATGCAACATACTGGAAGGTGTGCAGTGCTGATGCATGGCCCTGGCATTGTTATGGCTGTCACACATTGTTCAAGTGTACGGATCTGACCTTTAGAAGCCCAGCTTCAATAAAAAAGGTTCTTAACTTTACCAGGGATTCATGTGATAGGGCTGATTTATTTACGTTCTTGAACTGCTGTGAAATGGATCAATGTTTTGTTTGTGATTTTCACTCACCTTCAAAGTGTTTGTTTCAAATATATAAATATAACCTGCAATACAAAAATATAATGTAATTGTGTATTTCAAAAATATATAAATGTGAAATAGAATTGTGTAATACAAAGATCCGAATCCCTACTTGATATACCGCTGTTGCTTAGTCTTCCAACAACCCCCCTAACGCACAGGGCTCCTTTGGGCTACACTTCCCCCACATTGACGGTTCATCTTTGTGTGGCACATTAAGTGGTTTATTACTAACAAGTGGGGGGGAGAGAGATATATCGAAATGGATTTGTTCTCCCTGGTCAAATGTACATAAACAAAAATAATCCACTCCTTGAGTGCAGAGCATATCCTCCAAATGTGGGGAACACCCTTGTTGTTTTTGGTCCCCCTCACACACCAACAGGCCCCTTGGTGTCATGCTTCATCATCGGGGTCATCGTACCCCTCTACGGGGTACAGCGTGCTGCGACCTACGGATACACAGGAGCACTTAAGGTGACTATGTGTGGTGTCGATGGGGTATTTTAAATGTGAGTGTATAGTGGGGTTTAGATCTAAGTGAGTGAAGTTTAAAAAGAACCTGGCCCGTGGGGTAAGAAAAATCTTTTAATGGGCCCCCAGGCTGGTGCTATGAAAATAGAGTGTGGGAGGTTAACAACGCAAACAATGTGCATTACCTCCTCTCTTTGTGCGTCAACATGTTTCGGTGATAACACCTTCTTCAGGACAGGGTCCACAAATCCCCACCTTACTCACGTTTCTCTATCTTATATCAGGATTTCTAATAAAAGTGAGATTTTAAAGTGCAGGTAATAATGTACCTAACTAAAAAAGGTCGCTTATTGGTCGACCTGTTGAGAGAAATAGACAAAAAAAATTTGTGGTGGTCTACTTTTCAAAACCATAGGTTACGGTGACCAGTGGTTACAGGTGACATGATAGCGGTAAAAGTATCAGACTATAGGTGTCCATTGTGCCTATAGTGGAAAAAAGGACAAACTAGACTCACTAACATATAACATAAAACACACACTTTTTCTTTGTGAATTCGGCATTTTAGCAATATTTAGAACATTGCACCCTTAGTGGTTAGGGGTTGTTAAATATAATGTTTGGTGCTCCTGTGAAGAAAAAAGACACTACATGCCCCTATACACTGGTAACATGCTGTTTTGTAGGGTTAGAAATGCCTCATGAGCCCAACGTCAGGGTCCCTTTTCTAATTAGCACCTGTCAAACCAATGGAGTTTCAGAGTCTCATTTTTACTTACATTGGCGTCGTGGAGATAATGCTGCTCTCTATCTTTTTTACTCACGATATCAGCGAGGAAATCGTGAGTAAAGCTTAAATTAAATTAAAGCTTAATTAAAACTTCTCTGCTCCTGTCAGCGCCTCATCAGTGTTCTGATGGAAGCTTGCACTGCTGCTAATGCCTCTGTTATGTACCCTCTTGGGTGCACTTTTCATGTAATATATGGGGAAAACTTTAAAATAGCAGTAGAGACATGATAGTCAGTCTTAAGTGCCTTCACTCTAGGCACCCCTATCTCCTAGCGTGTCTTCATTCCAAGCAACCCTTACTCCTAGCATGCCTTCACTCTGAGCACCCCTAACTTCTTGCATGCCTTCACTCTGAGCACCCCTAACTTCTTGCATGCCTTCACTCCAAGCACCCTAAATTCCTAGCATGCCTTCACTCCAAGAACCCCTAACTCCTAGCATTCCTTCACTCCGAGCAACCCTAACTGCTAGCATTCCTTCACTCCAAGCACCCCTAAATCCTAGCGTGCATTCACTCCAATCACCACTAAGTGCTAGCTTGCCTTCACTCCAAGCACCCCTAACTGCTAGCATTCCTTCACTACAAGCAACCGTAACTCCTAGCGTGCCTTCACTCTGAGCACCCCTAACTTCTTGCATGCCTTCACTCCAAGCACCCCTAATTCCTAGCATGCCTTCACTCCAAGCACCTCTAATTCCTAGCGTGCCTTCACTACAAGCACCCCTTACTGCTAGCGTGCCTTCACTCCAAGCACCTCTAACTCCTTAATTGCCTTCACTCCGAGCACCTCTAACTCTTAGCGTGCCTTCACTCGAGCACTCCAAACTCCTTGCATATCTTCATTTCGAGTACCCTTAACTCCTACGTTCCTTCACTTCAAGCACCCCTAACTCCTTGTATGCCTTCACTCTGACCACCTCTAACTCCTTGCATGCCTTCACTCCAAGCACCCCTTAATCCTAGCATGCCTTCACTCCAAGCACCCCTAATTCCTAGCATGCCTTCACTCCAAGCACCTCTAATTCCTAGCGTGCCTTCACTACAAGCACCCCTAACTGCTAGCATTCCTTCACTACAAGCAACCGTAACTCCTAGCGTGCCTTCACTCTGAGCACCCCTAACTTCTTGCATGCCTTCACTCCAAGCACCCCTAATTCCTAGCATGCCTTCACTCCAAGCACCTCTAATTCCTAGCATTCCTTCACTCCAAGCACCCCTAACTCCTAGCATTCCTTCACTCCGAGCAACCCTAACTGCTAGCATTCCTTCACTCCAAGCACCCCTAAATCCTAGCGTGCATTCACTCCAATCACCACTAAGTGCTAGCTTGCCTTCACTCCAAGCACCCCTAACTGCTAGCATTCCTTCACTACAAGCAACCGTAACTCCTAGCGTGCCTTCACTCTGAGCACCCCTAACTTCTTGCATGCCTTCACTCCAAGCACCCCTAATTCCTAGCATGCCTTCACTCCAAGCACCTCTAATTCCTAGCGTGCCTTCACTACAAGCACCCCTAACTGCTAGCGTGCCTTCACTCCAAGCACCTCTAACTCCTTAATTGCCTTCACTCCGAGCACCTCTAACTCCTAGCGTGCCTTCACTCTGAGCACCCCTAACTTCTTGCATGCCTTCACTCCAAGCACCCCTAACTCCTAGCATTCCTTCACTCCAAGCACCCCTAACTCCTAGCATTCCTTCACTCCGAGCAACCCTAACTGCTAGCATTCCTTCACTCCAAGCACCCCTAAATCCTAGCGTGCATTCACTCCAATCACCACTAAGTGCTAGCTTGCCTTCACTCCAAGCACCCCTAACTGCTAGCATTCCTTCACTACAAGCAACCGTAACTCCTAGCGTGCCTTCACTCTGAGCACCCCTAACTTCTTGCATGCCTTCACTCCAAGCACCCCTAATTCCTAGCATGCCTTCACTCCAAGCACCTCTAATTCCTAGCGTGCCTTCACTACAAGCACCCCTTACTGCTAGCGTGCCTTCACTCCAAGCACCTCTAACTCCTTAATTGCCTTCACTCCGAGCACCTCTAACTCTTAGCGTGCCTTCACTCGAGCACTCCAAACTCCTTGCATATCTTCATTTCGAGTACCCTTAACTCCTACGTTCCTTCACTTCAAGCACCCCTAACTCCTTGTATGCCTTCACTCTGACCACCTCTAGCTCCTTGCATGCCTTCACTCCAAGCACCCCTTAATCCTAGCATGCCTACACTCAAGCACCCCTAACTCCTAACATGCCTTAATTCCGTCTAACCCTAACTTCTTGCATGCCTTCACTCCAAGCAACCCTAATTCCTTGCGTGCCTTTCCTACAAGCACCCCTAACTGCTAGCATTCCTTCCCTCCAAGCACCCCTAACTCCTAGCGTGCATTCACTCCAAGCAACCCTAACTTCTTGCATGCCTTCACTCCAAGCACCCCTAACTCTTAGCGTGCTTTCATTACAAGCACCCCTAACTGCTAGCATTCCTTCACTCCAAGCACCCCTAACTCCTTAATTGCCTTCACTCCGAGCACCTCTAACTCTTAGCGTGCCTTCACTCGAGCACCCTAAACTCCTTGTATGCCTTCACTCTGACCACCTCTAACTCTTTGCACGCCTTCACTCCAAGCACCCCTAACTCCTAGTGTGCCTACACTCAAGCACCCCTAACTCCTAGCATGCCTTCACACTGAGCACCCCAACTTCTAAATTGCCTTTACTCTGATCAGTGAGCACCTCTAACACCTAGCGTGCCTTCACTCCGAGCACCCCTAACTCTTTGCATGCCTTCTATCGGAGCAACCATCACTCTTTGCATGCCTTCACTCCGAGCACCCCTAACTCCTAGCATGCCTTCACACTGAGCACCCCTAGCGCGTTGCATACCTTCACTCGAGCACCCCTAACTCTTTGCATGCCTTTACACTGACCACCCCTAACTCCTTAATTGCCTTCACTCCGAGCACCTCTAACTCCTAGCATGCCTTCACTCCGAGCACCCCTAACTCCTAGCATGTCTTCACACCGAGCAAACCTAACTCTTTGCATACCTTCACTCGAGCACCCCTAACTCTTTGCATGCCTTTACACTGACCACCCCTAACTCCTTAATTGCCTTCACTCCAAGTACCCCTAAATCCTTGCATGCCTTCACTCCGAGCACCCATAACTCCTAGCGTGCCTTCACTCTGAGCACCCCTAACTCTTTGCATGACTTCCCTCCGAGCACCCCGACCTCCTTGCATGCCTTTACTCTGAGGACCCCTCACTCCTAGCGTGCCTTCACTCCGAGCAATCCTAACTTCTACCGTGCCTTCACTCTAGGCACCCGGAACACCTAGTGTTTCTTTACTCCGAACACCCCGAACTCTTTGCATGCCTAAATTCCAAGCACCCCTACCTCCTAGCATGCCTTCACTCCAAGCTCCCCTAACTACTGGCGTCCCTTCACTCTGAGCACCCCTAACTCTTAGCATGTCTTTGCTCCAAGCACCCCTAACTTCTAGCACACCTTCACTCCGAGCACCTCTAACTTCTATTGTGCCTAAATTCAAAGCACCCCTAACTTGTTGCGTGCCTTCACTCCAAGCACCCCTAACTTGTAGTTTGCCTTCACTCCCAGCACCCCTAACTGTTTGCATACCTTCACTCCCAGCACCCCTAACTCGTAGTTTGCCTTTACTCCTAGCACCCTTAACTCCTAGCGTGCCTTCACTCCAAGCACCCCTAACTCTTAGCGTGCTTTCTCTCAAACACCCCTAACTTCTTGCGTGCCTTCACTCCAAGCACCCCTAACTCCTTGGATGTTTTTGCTCCAAGCACCCCTAACTCCTAGCATGCCTTCACTCCAAGCACCCCTAACTCCTATTGTGCCTTCACTCCCAGCACCCCTAACTCCTAGTGTGCCTTCACTCCAAGAACCCCTAACTGTTTGCGTGCCTTCACTCCCAGCACCCCTAACTCCTAGCGTGCCTTCACTCCAAGCACCCCTAACTGTTTTCATGCTGCAACAGCAATGTTCAACATTGACTGTTAAACATTTTGGCAGTGATGCCATTTGGAGGAGAGGGACAAACATTTTTTTATGAAAGGGGCCTCGGTATAAAATTACTGAAGACAACTGTCTGAAACCAGGGCTCTGATGGAAGACTTGAATGTTAGTGATAGATACTGAGTGTGAATGTTGATTGGCTCCATCTGTTATTCAGTAAATATGCCAATTGCCGAAAATGGGAAACATATTCTGTTATTCAAATATGAAAGTCCCACTTTCTTTGGAAGGTCTGCAGACCAGTCGCCATCTTGAACTGTTACTTAGCATCAGTATCTAGTATTGGTACACGAACGTCGAATCCGCAAAAGATATTTAGAGCCTGGTTATGACATTGGGGGTCCGACCTCCGAACTGCCATTGCGGCAGTTGGGAGTGCACTGCCAACCTGGCAGCATGGCGACCGCTGCATTCCAAGTTAACTGATGGGCTGGCAGTTTCGTGGCGCTGGTGTCAAGGTGGCGGCATGCTTTGGCTCGGATTGGTGTCGTTACAACGCAGGCTATTACACCGCCTGCTGTTACAACGCGGTTTTTACATCGCATACCATTACAACGCATAGTGCTTTTAAGCGCTGGATAGTGAATTATTTAATTTACTATTCCAACTCCAGTCCCCGTGGATAGTAGGGAAGGTGTTGGATAGTAAATTAAATATATTCCCTATCCTAGAGCGTCCCCCAGCGCAATGCGTTGTAATGGTTTGCGTTGTAATGAATGCGTTGTAAGTGATGTTCCCCTTTGGCTCAGAGAGCCTACAGCACATGCCGCCGCCGTGGCACTGCCTCTTGCACACCAGTGCACTGTGTACCATGCACCATGCAGTACAAGAAGAAGGGGGTTCACCACTGGGTGTTATATTAAAGCACAAGACCTGCTGCTTCCCTTTTTCTCTGCATTGTGGGCTCTTGAGAGTCCAAATTGCGCTAATCGGTTTTCTGACAGGAAATCGAGGGCTAATTCGGCTCAGAACACTTTCCATTGATCCTGGATCCATCTTGTATACAAGCCTCTCTGCCGTCTTGACGCGTCAGCTGCAGTGACGGCTTCAAGCTTCTCTCCTTGCAGAACGTTATGGCATCTGGCATGTGTTTATTATCAGCCCAAGTTCTGAAGATTGGGTTGAAATAATGCATGCATAAACGTTTCATGGAACTCCCTGTCCCTTGGCTCCAGACTTGAAAGTAATCTCTTGTATTTCCATGCAGCCTTAAAAACTGGCTGTTCTCTGCAGAATTTTTGTCTGTCTGCGTCTGATTACTGTTCGACAGGGCTCTGGTACCTGCAGGAGTGGAAGAGCGCTAGATGCACGAGTCTGCAAATCAAAGCACTGAGAAAGGGTTCAAGCAACTGGGGTTGTGCATGACCTGTAAAACCCAACTGCCTTAGTATAAATCATATCTGCCCTAGTACAAAACCCATCATACCTAGTGCAAAACCCATCTTCCCTAGTGCAAAACCCATCTGCCCTAGTACAAAACCCATCTTCACTAGTATAAAACCCATCTGCCCTGGTATCTGCCCTGGTACAAAACCCATCTTCCCTGGTACAAAACACATCTTTCCTGGTCCAAAACCCATCTGCCCTGGTACAAAACCCATCTGCCTTAGTACAAAACCAATCTGCCCTAGTAAACTCCTTTGGCCCCTAGATAAGTATGAAGTGACGTGTTGAGTATCATCCCTGGGGTCTGGTTGGAAGCGCCTGCACCCTCCAATAGGGCAGTGTGTCTGGCAGTACTCTCTCCAGCATCAGTAGATCCCGCACTAAGCGACTTGTCGTTTCACAGATTTACTTTGCTAATATTTATATTTGAAGCTGTTATTTGAGCATTATCCTTGTAGTGTTTGACTCAATCTGATTTTATATATTTAATGAAATAATGAAGAGAGACTACAAGGATGACACATTTCAGAGAGCCTTTGTTGGACCAAATAGAGCAATAGCGTTGCAGCGTGCCAGCTTACGTGCCCACGAGTCACGCATTAGAGACCTCTGGGGCCTTGGCAATCCCAATACAGTTGCTGCACTCGTTATGTGAGTTCAAAAAAATGTGGATGCAGAGAATTTGTAGAAGTCACTGCAGTTAAAACAATGTCTTCTAATCTTCGACAAGAGCTCTCCAGCCTCTTCTAGAAGGAGCTCTACTTCCGACCAGTGAAAATCATCCCCAGCTACTCATGGACATTATCACTGGTGCAGTAATGACCAGATCCATTAGGGTTGCACTAGTGATCACCCCATCGAGGACTACTAGGAGTGGCACCCTATTGCATCAAGGGGGATTAACAACAGTGGTGTCAGGAAAATGTTTCTTAATATGAAATGCGGCCAGGTGACTAGTGACGCAACAATCAGAGCAGCGAAGACCATCTGGCAAAGACAAGGAAGCAATAAGGCTCCCAAATTCAAGATAAATTGCTACTCAAATGTTAGATCGAAATATGTTTTAAAGCATAATTGTTTTGCCTTCAAACATCATTTGAACCCTAGAAAGTGGTAACGTGATTCCAAAGGCTTAGAAGCTACGACAGAGGTCTCTCTTTAATGCCTTAACCGCGTCGGCAATTCTGACGCTGTGCGGGTGTTCTAATGAGTGGGCGGGGCTGCGACGGCCCTTGGCCGTTCGCAGCACTGGGGAGGGAGTGCTCCTGTCGGCTGTTGGCCGACGGGAGCACGGAACAGGTTAAGGCTTTGCCACTTAACTGTTATTGAAGTTCTGTTGTCATTTGTAGTGCACACTGCTACCGCTAGTGTGGCCTAGAAGTGTGTGTCACCCTGCCCTTGGAGCGTGGCATGAACTCATGGACCAGAATGGTGATGGTTGGTTGGTGTGACCTTCACCTTGAGTAGGAGGACCTGTGTAGCAAGTCAAGTGGGAGCAAGGTTGCCGAATGATTGGAAAGTGGGGTGCCTAGGCCAGTAATACGTAGCCTAACCTAGGATATGGGTGTGGGAGGCTGGCAGAGCACTGTGTGAGACTGAGTGTTGACACAGGATAGAGGTAAGTGTATAAATGTGGGTGCCATCCATGCATGATGGTCAAGGCTGTACTTTTCGCGCCAAGAAGGAGGTGTAGGTGACCTGTTGTGCCACGATATAGCACCTAGACAGGTAGCGGACGGACGCATGCAACACTACAAAAGGACAAAGAAGAGCACCCAGATGCAGAGTAAAGCAGTGTACCGGTAACTAGCCGATGCAAGTTACCTAGGAAAGAATAGGTAAGAACAGGGCTTTAAGTGTAATGAAAAAAAAAATATGGGGGGACTCTCAAAGGGGCAAGGCCGATGCAATGAAGGGCGTGGCTTTAAAGACGCTAGCTAAAAATCTGTGCTTAGCATAGTGTGCCGCCTGACTGGTATTTTGCTGCTTCTGTCATTACAGTCAGATATATAATACAACAAGTCACATTGCATCTTCGACTAGTCAGCTATTGGCTGTGCCAATAGTTGTTAGTTGTGTAAGATAAATAAGCAACAACTAAGGCTTAGTTGTATAGAATATTGAAAATGCTTCAGTTCTGAAATGATGAGACTGAAAGAACTATAACCAGTCACTCTGAAGTTGCTTCACAGGCAGTGAAGGGTGGAACTGCTGCAGAGCTGAGATATTTGTTTCCACCCTGAGGACAAAAATGGAGAGCCCGATTGGGACCCGTCTCAGGACCTGCTTTTTAGAGCTGCCGGTGTGAGCGCCGGCAGGACCCGGCCCACTTAAAGCCCTTGGAAAAAATGTATGAAGGTAGGTGCCAGGCAATATGTAAAGGTAGCACACCAATACAAATGAGGGCTACTGTTGCCTAATAACTAGGGCAAAAGCTGTCACACATGACATAGGCCTGTTGTCAGTCATATGATCAGCAAAAACTGTTCACCTTTGTAGCCGCTTGACTCCCTTGACATGCGTTTATTTAAATTAATAATAATAAAAAGCCCTGGAGGGGTTGGCTTTCTATCAACACCCGCAGTCCACCTCTCCTGCAGGGACAACCCGGTACCATATAGTCCAGGGGTCACTCGCGACTTCAGCGGCAGCCATGATGGAAAGGGAACAAACACAGAGCAGGAGTTGGCAAGATAAACAACTGGGGAGACGGAAGCATGATCAGGTGCGTGGGAGCCATGATGGAAAGGGAACAACCACAGAGCAGGAGATGGCACTATAAACAACTGGGAGAAAGAATGGGGGTCACGCTAGGCAGAAAGGCTGAAAATGTAGGAACAAGTAGTTCTGAGGAAAAAAGAAATAATACGGGCAGGTCAGCCATAAGGTGAGACAGCACCCAGGGACATCTTAAGGAATTTGGGGGCCCTGGGCCGAACGTATTTTGGGGGCCCCTGTTCAGAACAGCTTTGAATTCATGGTCCAGTTTCATCTCTTTCATTCCCTTTTTAGCCAGGTCACTGACAGTACACAGACACACTAGTCCGAATTATAAATGTGTTCACTTCTAATAAATGTGTTCACATCTAATATTCATGGATTGAAATGTGTGTTTTTCAATATAGCAACACAGCAGCAGCTCATTAATATTACTGTAAATAATCTCTGTTACACCCTCCTATTGCTCAAATGTTAGGTCCTGTTCTGATTTAAAAGAAACTTTTTTATGAATGTTGCATGAACCATTAACACAAAATTCCTCTGCAAAATGTTTGTTATAAATGCTGACATCACGCACATTAAAACAAATTAAAGAAAAACTGTATTTAAAACGATATGTTTAAGAATTATTCAAGGTCATCAGGACAAGACTCTCTGCAGAACACAGATGGCTCTATCAGGGGGCCTCGAAAGGCTGGGGCCCTGGGCCAGGGCCCATTTTGCCCATGCCTTAAAATGTCTCTGACAGCACCTACACAGGGAGATAAGAACTGAGGAACTCTTTGCACTATTACAGCCCACCCTTCCCCTTAGTCCTACAAAACAATGCTACGGATATTCACACCCACTTGACCATAGCACCCAGATGTCAGCTGCAGGTGCGCAACCACATGAGCCATCTCATCAGCAGCGGCCCAGAGGGAGTCGGTAGAAGCGGTGCATTGTACACCCTGGAGGAATTCATGTTTACTATGATGTCCAGGTCTGCAGGCCGTGCACAGCGCTGAACCTCGGATGAATGAATGAATGTTTACTTTGTGGACCAACCCTGCAGGCCGTGCACGGCGCTTGAAGCTCCAATGTGTGTGAGCCCGGGTCGCGGCCTCCCTCCCTGGCCCTCTCGATGCTCTGGGACGAGGGGATTATACATACCCCTGCGGCCCCCGCTCCCTGCCAAGGGGCTGTGCTGAGCCGCTGCGCGCGTCACTGTGCATGGGTGCCCGCATACCCCGGGCATAAGTCACCGTGCCGGGAAAGCACCGCGCTCCCCGCCCCGGCCCGCGTGGCCGAATTAACCTCCGGCGGCAAATATGTGCTGACTCGGCCCTCCGCCCCAGCCTATTTTCGTCCGGTGCCGAGCCCCAGCGCGGGCTCCGAGCGCGCCAGTCTGCCAGCTGCTGCCCGGCTGCCAGCATGTGAGGACGGCCCTCGTCCGCAGCGGGAAGCATCCTAGCGCCATCATGCAGGCTTTCCTGCGCTGGGCATCAGCGAGAGGCCAGGGCGACCTGGACACGGACCCGCCGGTGAAGCTGCAGAGAGTGCGCGGCCTGTTCTGCGTCGAGCTCGCCGCGGTCTCCGAGGTATGTACTCTCAAATGTGCTGTTTCAGGGTAGCGCTTACTAGCCCTTAAACTCTTTCCAAGCACTAATACGTTTGGTAGATTATGCAAGGGAAGCTCTCGGAGATCTATCTAATGTGGTGCCCAGGACTGATGGTCGAGTAGCTGAGAATCCTGGTGTCACGATTCGCCGCATTCACACCTACTACTAAATCCCTGAAGCGACCGCATCCTCTTTGATGGCTCATTAAGTGCGGTTTCATGTCGGGGTCGAAGGGCGTGGATGTGAGATACTTTGTGCACATTGACCGAGGAGACATTTCTAGAAAGCATTTTCAGAACTTAAAATACGTTCATTTAGCAGAAAGGGAACTGAAGCTCGTTGAGATATCTCTGCCCAGGATCACACTGTTGCTTTCTGTGTTGCACCACGGGGGATTGAGGCCGTCTGGGAGTTCGTGCACTCCTCTGTTGACATAGGATTGCTCAATGTTGGTTTATGCGGGGAGGGGGCGGGGCAGGAGTGAGTGGTGCAGTGTTATGCAACTAGCCCCTAGATTACATTTCTAGACAGCACACGTCGAAATTGAAAGGGGATGACGTTTTTGTGTTACACTCTATCGCAGTCGCATGCTTTGCAGATGTTTGGGCTTTAACTGTTGTAAACATACCGGCTGAAAAAAATGCGTTACTGATTTCAGACTAATTGAACGCAGCATGTATTTCTGAAGGCATATTGAACCAATACATGCGTTTTGCATCTTCTGTATGGGGGTTGTTGTAGCCTAGAATTGTCTATTGGCTCTTTTTTTTGTTGCAGTTTTATATAGCACTAACTTGACCCGAAGGTATTGGAGCGCTTTACACGAGTACCAGTTACATTACACAAGGATACATTCATTTTTTGGTAGGCACGGGGAGGTTAAGTGATTTGCCCAACACAGAGCCTCGAACCAGGTTCCCCAGCCGTTAGGCCACACCCCAAATAACCATTAAAGAATATAATCTATTACTATACTGAATAGTACTCCTTTTAGATATCAGAGGTCGAAGGGGGCGGGATCGGAGGGGCACAACGAACCCAAATCTTTTTAATATATGAAAAACAGTTCCCCAACTTTTTGGGCAAAGACCATCCCGGGAAGGTTAGTTCAGTTAATTAAATGCTTCAGCTGAAGTATCAGGCAAGGGAGTCTCCTGTGTTGTGAAACTGAAGGCAGGCAGACAGCTGACCAATAAACAAGCCCTCTTGCTGGGGCGCCTGCTTGCCTGTAAGAAATGTAAATGTGCACAACTGGTTAATCTGAAAATGTAAAGGGTGCCTGGAAGCTGATAGTGGCTTTTATTTATTGATAGAATCACTTGAAACTTTGTGATGACAAAGATTTATTCTTCTTAAGTGGTAAAGCAAGGGAGTTACCATCTGAACTGTGAAGTTAATTGTTTTAAGGGACAATTATAGTTTTAAAAAATGCACTACCTACATTCTGGATATCACTACATCCTATATTTTGGAAGCACCATTTGATCTTAAACATTTTTTCGCATGTTGCAGCAGTCTGTTTTGTACTGACTGTAGTGCAAGTTTAAAATAATGACTTGCATATTCACAGTGCTTTTTGTCTAAGGCTAAGACTTCGCAGCACTTAAAATACATAAGTCACTCTTCTCCACTGCACCAACCAAGAATCAATTCTGCAGCTCACTGGTTACACACACACAACTCTGCGGTGAAAGACCAAAAAACGTAAAGAATATTTTTTGCCACCCTGTTGACTCCATCTCCATGCTCACTGATCCCACCCCCAATTGTATGCAGCATAACCGTCACCCTACTTTTTTTTAATGCACTTCGACCGCTGTCACAGAAGGGTGACAGGACTTTTTTGTATGCAGTTTGAACGCTATCACAGAGGGATAACAGACCAAGACAGGGATTTGAACTTATACTTGCAGAATCTCCACTTAAAATGAAGGGGAGGATTGGGGGGAGGGGGGGACATACCACCACACTGCCATATCCTCTTTTTATTTTGTTACCCTTGGTGGACTTAAAATCCTTGCTGTACATCTGTTCCACAAATCCAACTTGTATCTGCCCTTTGATAACGCCATTCAAAAGTTTCTCTTCTAATCCGAAACCTTTCCTTTTTTGACCTCCAAAACATTTGCTGGTTACTTTCTTTATAAACCACAAGTATGCTTAAAAATGAAATCTTTAATTTCAAATGGATTTAGGATTGTCCAAAATTGGTTCCAGAAGGACGGGCTACCATGCCAAAAATTCAGGATAACCACTATGTATTTGATTCCTCTTATGAGTCTTTATGTGTAAATTTACCTAATGTATATTTCCTGAACATCTGTCCCATAAGAGACCTTTGTGGGCCTGTGTTGGATAGACCTGAGGGGATGGACGTTAAAAAGTGGTTTTCACAGCACTTTGTACGGGACATTGTGAAGTAAGGTGGGTTGCAGTACTCTTTTGGGTGGGATTGGAGTTAGATGGTGTTCACTGTTGTCCTGTGGCTGGATGACTGTAGCATAGCTTTAGCTATTCCCTCCTCCGTGGCAGTGTGGGTGTCTGTCAGAAATGGGGTTATTATGTGGGAGCGGAGTACCCTTGCCAACTCAATAAACCCACCTTGGTAAGGTCAAGCAGTCCTGAGAAAATCTCTGCTCAACCCCTGGCAGCAATAGCACAAACAGCAGGCAATCCCCTAACAAAAGCATGCTAAGTTAAAGTATTACCAGCAATTTTAAATGAAATAACACAAGACAATAAATTATACAAATCAATCCAGAATAAACGAATGAGCAAAAAGACACAAAGATCATCAAAATAGGTTTTGAAGAACCGAATATATGAATTTTTAAAGCTTTATGGCAAAAAGTGCCAAGAATAACTGAAGCGCTAGTCGAAAGTCACAGTTCGTGATTCACATAAGTGTGATTTCATGCTGAGCACGACGAAGAGCAGGTCGAATAAACCAAGCCTTTGGAAGTTAAAATATTCAAGCGGTTCAAGGTCCAAGATTGTGACGGGCAAGGATTCCTCTAAGTCGGGTACGTCATCAGCGTGCTCCAGCTGAAGACGCTGGTTTTGGTGCTAAAAGCTACGGGCAGGATAAACTTGGATTTTGTAGTTGGGGAGGTTGCTTTGCAGATTAGGCACATTAGCCACCTCAGTCCAAAATGTTACCTTAGAACGTAGTCAAGTTTTTAGAAGTCAAAATGTTCTGCATGACAAAGCAGGAAGCTGGAGCCAGGCAGGACTCCACGAAAGTGGATGCCTTTGCTACAAGGCCTGCTGAACCACACTGAGCAGGACAAACATCATTTTCTTGCACTCCTGGGATGTGACCTCCCTGGGCACACTTCTACACTTTGTCCAGATCCTCTGGTGATGGAAAATGCCACCTGTTTCAAAGTTCTGGGAAAGTTACTCCTGGCCAGCCCAGCAAATCCAAACTCTTGAGGACAGGCTTCTAGGCACCAGGTGTCTCTGCAGCCAGGTCTTCTGCAGGGTCCAATCCTCAGTGCTCAGCTGGGCCCTCTTGGGATCAGGAGTTGTTTTGCTTTTTGTGTTCCTGACGCAGGAAAACAAAAGGCCAACCACATGACCCCTCAGAGAGCTGGTCCTGTTCCTGGGTGCCAGAAGTATTCCTTGTGTAATTCCTCTTCCTCCTGCAGGCTTGAGGAGTCTTCTTCTAGAAGGGCAACCTTCTTCAGATTGAGTCATCTCAGGTCCAGGAATATTCTGAGGAGGTCAAGGTGGCAGATGCTTTGTTTGCAATAGTCATGATTGGAGAAACTACCACCCAATCCTAATGATTTTCTCAGAGTCCATCCCCCAATCACCTTCTGCATCACTTCCTCTTTATCTTCCCCTGTTTCAAGATGACAGAACCCAGCTGCAATCAGAGAGGCTTTTCTTCTGCTGGAAAGCTACTCTCCTATTTGGATGAGCTCTCCTTTCACCTGACACCACACCTGAGAGAAATTTTTTTTTTCTCATACTGAGACTGCAGTCCGGTTGTCTGTGAGGATCCTGTGAATGAATAGGAGAAGCCCTCCCTGACATGTCTGAGTCAAAAGCGATAGTGGTAAATCTACCCATAATCCGCTAAATGTTCCTGTCCACGCCCAAATAGCTCATTCTTGCTAAAAAGACAGCAGTTAACATCCATTCATCCATACTGGGTTCGGAGGCAGGCCTCAATCTTCTGACCTAGGGTTGTTCACTCTCCAAGCCAAGGATGTGTATTCCAGCTCTGGAGGTGTGTTGAGTGGGAAAACTAGCTTTAAACTAGTTATGTCTCAGGCAGCCTAAAGTACATTTTTACACTTTTACTTTTCTCCTTATGTTGTCAAAAATCTGATATCCCCATTAACTCATATTTTTAAAACTAAGCAGGAAATAACTTTGAAGTATTTTTCTAGTCCTTTCCTACCCGGAGATAGGTGACTACAATCTTAATCACATCTAATCCTATTTAGGGAAAAATCTACAATGCCTTAACAGTGAAATAGCTTTTGGCTTTTAATTCACTGTGAGGGCATACTAATCCCAATATTTTGTCTGTCCTATTTTTCTATAGTTTAGTACTCTGCAGGCTAAGAAGACCCATTTTAGGGGTGATTTATGAATACACAAAAACACATTTTTCCTACATGGCATAGATATTTGTCCCTGCCTGTGTGCCTGTGGTGCTTTTGAACTGCAGCCCAGCTAGAGCACAGTAGTCCTCCTAGCAGACCTATATTTGTGGCATATGTGTGAATGGTGCAAATACGCACCATTGCTCACATGACATTTAACTTTCCATCCAATATGTTCACTTTAGGTACCATTTACAATGAACTTAAAGGGCAGTTAAATCTACCAAATAGGGAGTTCCAATATATAGTACATTTGAGAGAGGAATCAAAGGTCCTTTGCTAGTGTTCAGCAGTAGTAAAATGCACAGAGTTCTAAAGCCACTAAAAATAGGGTCTTAACCCCTTCGATGCTGATGACGAGCTCAGCTCGTCATCAGCCACGGGTGACGTGTGCGGATGACGAGCTGAGCTCGTCATGTATCGCGGTTAATTGAAAACAGCCGCACAGCGCAAAAATAACCGCAGCAGCGATGCGGTTAAAAAAGGCAAAAAATCCAAATTAACTAGGAAGAAACTGCAGTTTGGCTACAGTACCACTCTCTTGCGTAATGGAAGTTGAAAAGTGATATGCATCGCTCTCTCCTAGACTTTGTCCATATAGATGGCTTGCAGTGCTCTCATTTGGGTAGAAGTGGAGAAGGCTGGCTTTCGCTGATTCGGCTCTCTCTGGGCTTCTTTGGGTTTTTCTCGTGATTCATTGAGAGAATGGGCTGAGCCTGGCAAACATGCAGTTCTAGAAGCCATCATCACAATTGGAATGCAGGTACTTTTCCCTTTCTTCCGTCCACAATTATTTCAGGTGAGTCCAGTGCACAAGTCCTATACAAAAATTTGGGGGGACTGACCAAGTAAGACAGTATGCAAATGATATCACGACGTAGCGCTATAAAATAAATAAAATAGTGCTATTTAAATCATTTGTGTAAATACTGGCACAGACTAACCGATCCGACAGTCTTACAGTGCCTGCATTTATATACAGGGACAGAACAAAGGCAAAAGCATGCCTCTCTTAAGTACATGTAAAGAGAAATCAAGCTGTGTGCCTTTATTTCCCTCTGTGGCATATTTTATTATTATTTATTATTTATGGGTTTATAAAGCGCCGGAATCAGACCCGAAGGTGTATCTCCGCGCAGTGCTGAGAGGAACAGGTCTGAACGGCACTAAAACTGAAATAGGGTTGTCTTAAGGCTTTTCCTGAAGGCTAGATGATTAGAGCACTGTCTAAGGGTGAGGGGGAGGTTGTTCCACAGGCGCGGGCCCATAACCGAAAGAGCACGTCCTCCCTGTCTGGTCTTGTTATGTCGTGGAATCTGTAGTAGCAGCTGATTACTGGACCGTAAATCACGAAGGGGATGATGATGAACAAATTTTTCGGCCAGATAGAGCGGTCCTAGATTATGGAGACTTTTGTGAATCACACAGCAGGTCTTAAATTCCACCCGTCTCCGGATAGGAAGCCAGTGGAGTTCTTTGAGAAGGGGCAGAGATGGTGTTCTGGGGGGGGCATTTGTCGCCAGCCGAGCCGCGGTGTTCTGAACCACTTGAAGTTTGTTGAGCACTCCTTCGTTGGCCGCTAAAAGAAGACCATTGCAATAGTCGAGGCGACTCAATACGAGGGCCTGGACCAAGGTCTTCCTTGTGCTGTCAGGGAGAAGGGGGAACACTTTCCGAAGGAGGCTGATGGTATGAAAACAAGACCCCACCATGGTGTTGGCATGATGTGCAAGATTGAGGTCATGGTCCAGACGGACCCCCAGATTTTTCACCACCTGTTTGGGGGAAGGTGCCACTCCCAAACTCGTAGGCCACCAGTCAGGGGTCCACAGAATTTTTGCTTCCCCGAACAGCATGACTTCCGACTTCCCCACATTGCACTGGAGGAAGTTCCTGGCCATCCAGCCGGCAACCGCAGTCATGCCATTCGAGAAAGCTTGTCTTACCTCCGGGGTAAAGGTCTTAAAGGTAAACAACAGCTGAGTATCATCAGCGTATGAGATGGGTGAAAACCCAAAGGACCTCATAGTATCTGCTAAGGAGGAGACATAAACGTTAAATAACGTGGGGCTGAGACAGGAGCCCTGCGGGACTCCTCTGGTGATTTTGGTGGAAATGGAACTGAAGGACCCCATGTTGACCTGCTGGGTGCGATCTGCAAGGAAGCTGGTGAACCACGCCAGGGCAGATTGCTTTATGCCGATCTCCTTTAATCTTGTTAGGAGAATGGTATGGGATATAGTGTCGAATGCTGCGGACAAGTCCAACAGCACCAACACTACAGATAGACCCTTGTCCAGAGACATACGTATGGTATCCGTGACGGAAAGGAGGGCCGTCTCGGTACTATACCTAGGTCTGAACCCTGACTGAGAGTAGTCGAGACAGCCGATCTGCTCTATATAATTGGAGAGGTTGAGATTAACATGTTTCTCCATTATTTTGCCGACAAACGGCAAAAGGGAGATAGGCCTCAGGTTGGTCATATCTGACCAGGGAATGGAGGTGTTTTTTCTTATGGGCTTAACCAGGGCCTTTTTCCACTCCAGAGGGACCGATCCTTCAGAGAGGGAGCGATTAATCACCATCTGAATGGTAGGACTCAGAGCATTCCCTATAAGATGCATCACTCGGGCGGGAACAAGATCCGCCGGGCTGCCCAATTTAATCGTCCCAATCAGTGAGTTGACATCATCCAGACTGATCTCGGGGATAGCGGACAGTACCGGAGGGCCAAGGCCAGCAGTTCCGAGTTTTGGGCTGGGCGAGGAATCCTCAATATCAACCAAGGTGGTGGCTTTAGCAATATTTTGGTATATAGTGTCGATTTTTTTTGCAAAAAACCCAGCAGTATCATCGCACAATTGTTGGGACACTGTCTCTGGGCTGTCGCATGCGATAGGGTTGGTAAAAGTACGAAGAACCTGATACAGTATTTTAGGGTCATTACCGGCCTCAGATAGTTGGAAAACAATATGGGTCTTGCGGGCAGCTCTGATATTTCTATGGTAGGATCTTAAAGCAGAGTGATAGCGGGATTTATCTACTACACTGTGAGAGATCCTCCAGGCCTTCTCCAGCTTCCTACATGCTTTCTTTTCTGCACGCAGTGAGTCGGAGTACCATGGTTCCTGCATGCGATTACAGCGCTGATTGCAGAGTCTTAGAGGGGCAATAAGATTGACTGCAGTATTCAAGGCCGCATTGTATTTAGAGAGGGCCGTGTCGGGAGTATCCGAGGGGGAGAAATCCGGGGCGATAAAAGCCTCTTTTAACGTTTCTGTGGACACCTTGTGCCACTGCCTGCGCCATAAAGGAAGGAAAGCAGGTTGAGAACGTTCCTCTGTGAGGGTAGGGAGGGAGAAGTTTATCAAAAAATGATCAGTCCATTCCACCTGTGTGGGAGGGTAACAGGTCAGAGTGTGTGAATTAGACAGAATAAGGTCCAGAGTGTGACCAGCACGGTGAGTAGGGCCCTGGTTGCATTGTTTGAAGCCCAGAGTTGCTAGATCAGTCAGCAAGGTATGGGCTTCAACATTATCGACCAACTCGCTATGGACATTAAAGTCTCTGAGGAGTACAAAATTAGTCCCCATGCTAATATGGGGGGCCAGCGTCTCCATCAGGGTAGTGGAGGCATCTGAGCAAGGGCCCGGAGGGCGATACACCAATGCTCCCTTCCAGCCAGTCTCCAGGTTGGAACCAATTTTGAAGACCAGGATTTCGATATCCGTGGTAGTACATTGGTCAAGGATGGTGATGGTGAGGGTGTCCTTATAAATAATGGCAACCCCTCCGCCGGTCTTAACAGGGCGGTCCAACCTAAGTATCTTGTATCCCTGAGGGATCCCCAAAGTGATAGAAGGAACCAGGTGGGGTTTGAGCCAGGTCTCCGTGCAGAAACAGTAATCTGAGCGGGCAGAGTGGATCAGATCCCAGACCTGAGAGTGGTGCTTCGAGAGAGATCTTATGTTACACAGTATACTATTACCCATAGGGGGACTAGGTCTAAGGTGGTCAACTGTTAATATATCCGAGGGAAGTATACCGGGGTATGACTGGAAATGGCAACATCTACATGAAAACGGGCCTCCTGGACATGGGCCAATAATCTGAGCACAGCCCTTATGGGGGTAGGAGCGCAAATTAAGCAGATCATTGGAGGAGTACCTTATTATGTCATCTAGCCTACAGATAGTGGCGGCAGAAGTAGGGATCATGGCCCCTAGCCCCGTTCGGTCACGGACGGGCACAGACGGGCTCCTCTCTGGCTCGTCTCAGGCGCGTCTAAGGCGCACGACTGCGCGCAATCGCTGCGCGCTTGAGCGACGAGAGGGCTTAAATGCCCTGCCTGCTGCTAAGACTAGAGCGCTAACCGCGCGAGAGGCTGGGTGGGGGTGACTGGCTCTTCCTGTCCCGCCCTCCGCTCAACGGCACTGGTTGCCGCGTCGGACCGGGGCGGGGCAGGGGAAGAAACGAGCGCAGGCCCTCTGAAAGTGGGAAGCTCAATAAACCCACAGTGCACCAACAGAGAAAAAGTTAACACATGAATTTAAAAGATCGTATTCACAATTTTAAAATGTGCTAAGCACAGCAAACAGATGTCAGGCAGTGTGGCGCGCAGAGCGCTGTACTTACAGCACGATGAAAAGCGGAACGGGGAGACTCTGCCACAGTCCTCCCTACCGCGAGCTCACGCTGCTCCTCGCTGCCTTAAATGCCCTGCCTGCTGCTAAGACTAGAGCGCTAACCGCGCGAGAGGCTGGGTGGGGGTGACTGGCTCTTCCTGTCCCGCCCTCCGCTCAACGGCACTGGTTGCCGCGTCGGACCGGGGCGGGGCAGGGGAAGAAACGAGCGCAGGCCCTCTGAAAGTGGGAAGCTCAATAAACCCACAGTGCACCAACAGAGAAAAAGTTAACAAATGAATTTAAATATACATTTGTGTGAGGTTACAGGTCGCCCCCAGTCAGCATATACAAACAAAAGGAGGCCGGATGACCCCTTAACAATGTTCAGGCACTGCTGGACGTGTCCCAGTGACTTACACTAGGACAAGTTCAACATATTTCTGTGGGGCCTAACTTCTTGGCAGGGGGGGCGGCGTCCACCCTTCGAAAATAGTGGGTGGATGCTGTGTACCTGTGTGTAACCCTGACTCATTCCCTGGGTGAGTCCACTTCCTTCCTGACAGACACCTGAATAGCTACCATAATCCTTTTTCCTGGACTGCCCTACTCACTAGTGAAAGCCCCTGCCCTAGGACAGCGACCTGCAAGAGTGGCACTTATCTCACAAGCCAACGCATGCTTTGTCCGTCTTATACAGACATATATCTTATGATTGGCTCTCACAAGGATTTCTCCAGAGGGTTCCCACCTCCTTTTTTATTGCTTTGATTCCTTCATTCAGTCTGTTGCTTGGGATGGCATGGTCAGCTGGATACAGTGTTCAGTTTGGTTGCCGGGCTAGGAAAGGAGTCCAGTGGGGTGAGCGGCGACGGAGGCAGATTTGTGGAGGGATCAGGCTGTGAGTTGCAGTATGGTTTTCAGTTCATGAATATTGAGTCCGGGAATGAGAGCAGAGTCACATATTTCTCTGTAAGGGCTCTTTTGCTCCATATGAAAAGTAAGTAACTTCAAGGAGATACGCAGGGCTTTAAGTGGGATGAAAAAACTGCGGGGTCTCTCAAAGGGGCGGGGTCAACGTCACTAAGGGCGTGGCTTAAAAACAGGTAAGCAAAAAATCGGTGCTTAGCACAGTGTGCCGCCCGACTCGAATATTGATGTTTCTGTTATTGCATCCACATATATGATACAAGTAACATCATACCTACAATAAGTAAGGACTATTGGCTTTGTCAATGGTTGTTAGTTGCATAAGATAAATAAGCAGCAACTAAGACTTGTTATATAGAATATTGAGAAAGCTTCCTCTTAAAGCCCTGGTTACCCCACGACAATGTTGCTGCTCCTGAGTTTCAAAAAGAGAAGCAAAATCCAGAGAGAAAATGACTCTTTAAAGGATTTCCCTTCCTACAATGCTCACCTGGCATGACGTCATGCTGTAACTTCTCCACTAGTGAGAAGTGTGCAGTGTGAGCAGCGCACATGGATGAGCCTGCAGTAACTGCAGTCCAGAAAAAAACGGACCGCCTGTGCCAGCTGGGCACAAAACAGAGCCCAATAGAGACCCTTTTCGAGGCCTCCTTAAAAAACACTGCCGGTGCTCAGACCCGGCCCACTTAAAGCCCTGGAGATACTTGTAGTCCAAACCATGGGATGAAACTGAATATGGGCGTATTTAGCATTTCTTTCTAGTTTACGTTTGATTTTTTTGCACCTATTTCCAAATGATTTTAATGGGCCGATTTTTGAGGCCCTCCTTTGTGCGTGCGAATTTATTTAAACTTGCTTGGGGATCACTGCAGAGTGGCAGCCAATGGGACCGACCCAGTCTCCTAAAAAATAAACCCTCTGTCTTGGGCACGTGTTGTTTTAATAGTGAGGGACAACAGGGGAGTCTCCCAATCACAAGTGCAAGTGTTTTTTAGGTCTCGCCTGTCGATGCGAATGCGCATCGAGCAAGCGAGACTATGGGGGCTTATCCACTCTTTATCCACTGCAAGGAATCGTGGCGATTCCTTGCAGTGCCCGTGACTTTTAAGCTCAATGCGCATGCGCATTGAGCTTAAAAGCGCGTGCACGTCCGTCTTGTTTTACCCGCTCCGCCCCCTCCCCTTCCCGCCGTGTCGCATTTCTCCTCCCCCCTCCCCTCTCTTCCCTCCGTCTTGTTTGTTTATTTTACCCGCTCCGCCCCCTCCCCTTCCCGCCGTGTCGCATTTCTCCTCCCCCCTCCCCTCTCTTCCCTCCGTCTTGTTGTCTCTTGACCACACGCTGTACTGGTTTCATTAAAGAGACAACGACCACAGTAAAAGCCCCAGCATGGTTGGCTTCGGCAGTGCTTGTTTATAGATGCCTCGCCCTTATATGTAGGAGTCAGTAACTTACGAGGAGCCGCCCAAAGCTTCCTGTTCTTTGGTGATTACGGACCTCACTCGAGTGATTAGGGCTTGTGTCTGTATCTCTGAGGCCTCAGAAGCCCGTCTTCAGGCAGGGCGTTACTATTTTTACACCCGCTATACTTTTTATTTTAAATAATGGTGTACCCTCTTGAAGCTACGAATAGTTTCTGCTTTCTTTTTTTTTTTTTTACTTGAGCTTTTTGCTAAAGGGTAATATCTGTATCACTGAACACGTCTTTTCAATAAAGGGCACATTTCTGAAACAGTACCACGAAAATTACAGTTGAGCGCGTTTTTTCATTTGTGTATAATTTTGTTTGCGTAGAAACTATACAGTGTTGTGTTTTCCGTTTAAGGTGGATATGGGTACGGTGTTATGTCCTATATTTTGCTATTTTTGTTTTTCATTATCTTTGCTCGTATAAAATGAACACGTTTTTTCGTGCAAACACGCATTCCAGTACTCTGCACAGTGAGCATGCTGGGCATTGACGTCTACTTTGACTTGAGTAAGGCTTTATCAAAAGGAAAGTAGAAAATGTATTTTCTCTGCTATAAAATACTTTTGCTTACAACAAATTATTTCACTGTACGTGTAAGAAGTTTTTCTTTCTCGTGTTAAAACTACTAGAAATAAATGTTGGATGTATGATGTAAACGGGTATAGTAAGCCCCACATCAGTCTTACTTTGTCAGCTAAAACAGCTGTATATGAAGGTCAACATTCCAAGCCACACACAGTTTAAAATCATGCATTTTCAGTGGTGGCTACTGTTGGGCAGAATGATGAACTTTTTGTTTATTTTACCCGCTCCGCCCCCTCCCCTTCCCGCCGTGTCGCATTTCTCCTCCCCCCTCCCCTCTCTTCCCTCCGTCTTGTTGTCTCTTGACCACACGCTGTACTGGTTTCATTAAAGAGACAACGACCACAGTAAAAGCCCCAGCATGGTTGGCTTCGGCAGTGCTTGTTTATAGATGCCTCGCCCTTATATGTAGGAGTCAGTAACTTACGAGGAGCCGCCCCAAGCTTCCTGTTCTTTGGTGATTACGGACCTCACTCGAGTGATTAGGGCTTGTGTCTGTATCTCTGAGGCCTCAGAAGCCCGTCTTCAGGCAGGGCGTTACTATTTTTACACCCGCTATACTTTTTATTTTAAATAATGGTGTACCCTCTTGAAGCTACGAATAGTTTCTGCTTTCTTTTTTTTTTTTTTTACTTGAGCTTTTTGCTAAAGGGTAATATCTGTATCACTGAACACGTCTTTTCAATAAAGGGCACATTTCTGAAACAGTACCACGAAAATTACAGTTGAGCGCGTTTTTTCATTTGTGTATAATTTTGTTTGCGTAGAAACTATACAGTGTTGTGTTGTCCGTTTAAGGTGGATATGGGTACGGTGTTATGTCCTATATTTTGCTATTTTTGTTTTTCATTATCTGTACTCGTATAAAATTAACACGTTTTTTCGTGCAAACACGCATTCCAGTACTCTGCACAGTGAGCATGCTGGGCATTGACGTCTACTTTGACTTGAGTAAGGCTTTATCAAAAGGAAAGTAGAAAATGTATTTTCTCTGCTATAAAATACTTTTGCTTACAACAAATTATTTCACTGTACGTGTAAGAAGTTTTTCTTTCTCGTGTTTAAACTACTAGAAATAAATGTTGGATGTATGATGTAAACGGGTATAGTAAGCCCCACATCAGTCTTACTTTGTCAGCTAAAACAGCTGTATATGAAGGTCAACATTCCAAGCCTCACACAGTTTAAAATCATGCATTTTCAGTGGTGGCTACTGTTGGGCAGAATGATTAACTTGACTGTGCTGTTAATTCATCTTTAAAGGAAACAGACATCCTCTCTAGAGGCAAAACGTGGCTTTAATAGTTCCCCAGAAAATGACAAAAACACAAAAAAAATAGTCAACTTACAGTGGTTGCTCCCAAGTCTTGATAGATTCTGCCATGAAGTACACAATCTTATGGAGACTACTCTGATTTCACAAACATTTTTGCTGCAGTAACAAATACACTCATGGCCCGTGAATTTACCCAAACCTTTCATTGAAAGGATAGAATGTTTCTTTTATTTTTGCATACTCACCCTCAACCCCCCACCCTCACTCACCCTCACCCTCACTCACCCTCAACCCCTCACCCTCACTCACCCTCAACCCCTCACCCTCAACCCCTCACTCTCACTCATCCTCACTCACCCTCAACCCCTCACTCACCCTCACCCACCCTCAACCCATCACCCTCACTCACCCTCAAACCCTCACCCTCACTCACCCTCAACCCCTCACCCTCACCCTCACTCACCCTCACCCTCACTCACCCTCACTCACACTCACCCTCACTCACCCTCACTCACCCTCACCCTCACTCACCCTCCCTCAACACCTCATCCTCACTCACCCTAACCCTCACTCACCCTCAACCCCTCACCCTCACTCACACTCACTCACCCTCACCCTCACTCACCCTCAACCCCTCACCCTCAATCCCTCACCCTCACTCACCCTCACCCTTACTCACCCTCAACCCCTCACCCTCACTCACCCTCAACCCCTCACCCTCACTCACCCTCACCCACCCTCACCCTCACTCACCCTCACTCACCCTCAACCCCTCACTCATCCTCACTCACCCTCACTCACCCTCACTCAGCGCAACCACAGCATCTTAAACTAAATATATTTAATAAACTTTAAGCTATTGGCAATATAAAATAAAATCCATTTTATTTACGTATTAATTATTAATTTTTTTTTAAAGCCATTGATTTTTTTTATTTCAATACATATAAGTCACATATAAGTCCCGTTAATACAAAACATGTTGCTTTACAAATGCTAGAGGTGTCACATTTACAAAAATTATAACTATTGGCTTTGTAAAGAAGAAAGCTATTAATTTCGCTATTTAGAAAAAACAACACCTAAATAAAAAACAAAAAAATAAATAACACCTATAGCTCAAACTTTACTACTGCGAGACCTATTGCATTTCCAATGCTTGTTATTTATTTACAAGCCAGTATGACCGTATGAGTGAGTCTCACACTTGAGTCACGCGGGGTTGAAGGGTCATATTGTGCATTACTCAGCTCTCGTGCACACAAAGTCATTTTCTAAATCCCTGTGCGATGCCAAGAGGGCCTCTGGAGATACAAGAGCTTCTACAGGCGGGCGGGGGAGGGGTGGGCGGGGGGGGGGGTGTAGTGGGGGCTTGGGGGATGGGGGTGCTGTCTAGGAACGGCCCTCCGCTTACAGTCGAACCTGTCTCCGACTCTAGGCACATCTTGTTCTATCCTTGGTGCCTCTGAGGCTCGGTTTCCAACATTTCATTTGTCATGTAGTGCTCCGGTCTACGAGTTCATCACTTTCCGTAAATCTCACTGGCTCGAGCTGCTCGGATACCGGAAGTCGGTCGCGCTTGCGTAGCTTTGTGGGTCCAGCTGCTGCCAGCTTTGTTCGCTGTTTATGTGCGCAAATTCTCGGACATGAAACACACGCGAGAAGCGAGCTAGAGCTGTACAGCCGGATACAAAACTAGAGCTGTACAGCCTGATCTAAGACTAGAAATGCACAACCAGATCTAGGACTCGAGATGTACAGCCTGATCTCAGACTAGAGCTGTACAGCCTGATCTAAGACTAGAAATGCACAACCAGATCTAGGACTCGAGATGTACAGCCTGATCTCAGACTAGAGCTGTACAGCCTGATCTAAGACTAGAAATGCACAACCAGATCTAGGACTCGAGATGTACAGCCTGATCTCAGACTAGAGCTGTACAGCCTGATCTAAGACTAGAAATGCACAACCAGATCTAGGACTCGAGATGTACATTCTGATCTAAGACTAGAGATGTACAGCCAGATTCAAGACTAGAAATGTACAGCCTGATCTAGGACTAGAGATGTACACATTCTGATCTAAACCTACAGATGTACACAACCTGATCTAAAACTAGAGATGTACACAACCTGAACTAAAACTAGAGATGAACAGCCTGATCTATGACTAGAGATGTACATTCTGATCTAAAACTAGAGATGTACACAGCCTGATCTAAAACTAGAGATGTACACAGCATGATCTAAAACTAGAGATGCACAGCCAGCTAGAGATGTACAGCCTGATCTGAGACTAGAAATGCACAATCAGATCTAGGACTCGAGATGTACAGCCTGATCTGAAACTAGAGTTGTACAGGCTGATCTAAAACTAGAGATGTACACAGCCTGGTCTATGTCTAAAAATGTACAGCCTGAACCAAGACTAGAGATGTACAGCCTGGTCTAAAACTAGAGATGTACTGACTGGTCTATAAACTAGAGATGTACAGGCTGATCTAAAACTAGAGATGTACACAGCCTGACCTAAAACTAGAGATGTACACAGCCTGACCTAAAACTAGAGATGTACACAGCCTGACCTAAAACTAGAGATGTACAGCCTGACCTAAAACTAGAGATGTACAGCCTGACCTAAAACTAGAGATGTACAGCCTGACCTAAAACTAGAGATGTACAGCCTGATCTGAAACAAGAGATGTACAGACTGATCTAAAATTAGAGATGCACACAACCTGAACTAAAACTAGAGATGTACAGCCTGTTCTGAAACAAGAGATGTACACATCCTGATCTAAAACTAGAGATGCACACGACCTAAAACTAGAGATGTACACAGCCTGACCTAAAACTAGAGATGTACAGCCTGACCTAAAACTAGAGATGTACAGCCTGATCTGAAACAAGAGATGTACAGACTGATCTAAAATTAGAGATGCACACAACCTGAACTAAAACTAGAGATGTACAGCCTGTTCTGAAACAAGAGATGTACACATCCTGATCTAAAACTAGAGATGCACACAACCTGACCTAAAACTAGAGATGTACACATCCTGATCTAAAACTAGAGATGCACACAACCTGACCTAAAACTAGAGATGTACACATCCTGATCTAAGACTAGAGATGCACACAACCTGAACTAAAACTAGAGATGTACAGCCTGATCTGAAACAAGAGATGTACACATCCTGATCTAAAACTAGAGATGCACACAACCTGACCTAAAACTAGAGATGTACGCAGCCTGACCTAAAACTAGAGATGTACAGCCTGACCTAAAACTAGAGATGTACAGCCTGATCTGAAACAAGAGATGTACAGGCTGATCTAAAACTAGAGATGCACACAACCTGACCTAAAACTAGAGATGTACACATCCTGATCTAAGACTAGAGATGCACACAACCTGAACTAAAACTAGAGATGTACAGCCTGATCTGAAACAAGAGATGTACAGCCTGACCTAAAACTAGAGATGTACACAGCCTAATCTAAGACTAGAAATGTACAGCCTAGACCAAGACTAGAGATGTACACAGCCTGATCTATGACTAGAGATGTACACAGCCTGACCTAACACTAGAGATGTACAGCCTGATCTAAGACTAGAAATGTACAGCCTGATCTAAGACTAGAAATTTACAGCCTGATCTAAGACTAGAAATATACAGCCTGAACCAAGACTAGAGATTTTCAGCCTGATGTAAAACTAGAGATGTACACAGCCTGATCTAAGACTAGAAATGTACAGCCTGAACTAAGACTAGAGATGTACACAGCCTGATCTAAAACTAGAGATGTACACAGCCTGATCTGAAACAAGAGATGTACAGGCTGATCTAAAACTAGAGATTCACCTAACCTGATCTATGATTAGAGATGTACACAGCCTGATCTAAAACTAGAGATTCACACAGCCTGATCTATGATTAGAGATATACACAGCCTGATCTAATACTAGAGATGCACAGACCCTGATCTAATTCTACAGATGTACAGCCTGATTTAAAACTATTTGTTCTGTAACTTTTTTTTTTTGCCTTTTTGGTTTCTTTTTATACTGCTAAAAAAAACATTCGGTACGCTCTGTAGAGATGTGTGTTCGAATGACTTTTGGTCATATTCCAGGAAACTGTCATTACCCCCCCCCCCCCCCCCCACTACCCCCAAAACTTCACAGACACCTAAAAAAATGTCGCTAGCAGAGTTGCAATGCAGCCTCGTCTAGAACTAGACTGGTCATGTGTTTATAACACTGGCCCGAGATTAGCGCCAGGTACGTACAAAAGCTACTGGTTGGCGCTAGATGTGAGCAGCAGTGTCGGAGTTTGGTCCAAAAAAGTGTCAGGGCGGCGCATAGACAAGCAGGCCTCGCCCTCCTCTCCAAGCCAGGATAGTGTCTAGGCCCTGCGGTGCCACAAAATACCCGATTTTTTTCAAAGAATCAAACCTTGAAGTAGGACAGTTTCGATACGGTCCTTTAGTGACATCGCATTGAGCACGCGCATGCACGCCTCGCGCCAGCACCCTTTCCACCAGGCCTGGCTTTGCTGTAAACTGTTGTGCCCAGCTGGCACACAGTGTTTGCGCTCTGCTGCCACCTGCCGTGCCCGCTGCTCGCTGATTGGTTCCTGTAAGGCGTATTTTCTTTCCCTCCGGTACGCGCTTGGAAAATGTAGATAAAACAAAGCCCCTGGGCCTGTTGTTTTCGATGATGCTGGAGACAGAAATGGAACTTGACACCCTGTGCAAGGGGTGTTTGTCATCGCGCGCCCCGGCCGCACCACCGAAAACTGTCGCAAAAGGCCCCTCTCAAATGACGGATGTTGGATATTTCGGCCTTTCTGAAATCGAGCTTCGCACAGTTCAATTGCGTGATTATCCATCTCTGGAACCACACAGCCTTCATTTTCCGATTTCTTTAAAATGTGCTTCGTCACTACAGAAGTGCATCCTCTCCTAGTGCTGCGAAGAGACCTACTTAGGGCCAGATATCTGCCACATGCATCAACCTATTTAGGAAGTGCAAACGGTGCGAATCGGTCAATTCGGCCGTTTGCGATTCCTAAATAGGTTTTTGGGATGCATCAAACATTTTTGGCAAAATCGCTATTTTTAGCGAATTCCAAAAATGCGATTGCTTTTAAGGAATCGCAAATTTGCGATTCCTTAAAAGCAATGCATGATTACTTTTCAAATTGCGAATTCGCAATTAGGGGGTGCAAATTACCACGAGGGTGAACCTCGTGGTAATTTGCGAAAATGTATTCAAATGCGCAAAATTGAAACATGCACATCAAAATACATTTCAGGGGTGCAGGGGGGGTCCTATGGACCCCCCCTGCACCCATGGAATGCTTTAACATTTTGCGAATCGCTAATTGAAATTCGCAAAATGTCAATGCCTTCCCATTGATTCCTATGGGCCTTTTCGCCCATAGGAATCAATGGAAATTGCGAAATTGCAAATTAGAATTCGCATAATATTTGCGATTCAGTAAAAATTGCGATTTTTACCGAATCGCAAATATTATGCGATTTAAATCATGCATCCCATTTTGCGATTCCTAATTTGAGATTCCCTAAAAATCGCAAATAAGGAATCGCAAAACCATGCAATGATGCATGTGGGGGATAGGTCGCCCAATACCGGTCGGTAAGGGCCGAAATTACCGAATTTCGTCCGTCACCGACCGGTATTTGGCATTTGGAATGCAGGTGGCATTTTTGTAGGATTCAGTATTTTACCGAATAGGTAACTTAAGGAATCGGTAAATTACCGATTTCTTTAACATACCAATTCGGTAAATTACCGAATCCGTAATGTAGAGGGCACTCAAGGGAGTGCATTTCTCAGTTAAGGATTCGTTATTTACCACCAACTATAAGTTGGTGGTAAATAAAGAAAACCTTTGAAAAAGCAATTTTTTGCTTTTACAACACTGCAATGTGGCAGACATACATGCACCCATCCTCTATTCAGGGTTGCAACAGGGTGTCAATGTGCCACCCTGCCACCCTTGTATTTGTTCCCCATTTACCGAATCGGTATTTACCGATTCGGTAATTCCCATTCATTCCTATGGGCTGCCAGGCCGATAGGAATGAATGGGAATTACCGAATCGGTAAATACCGAATTTTACAGGTTCAGTAAAATTTATTGAAAAATTACCTACATACTATTTACCTATTCTTAAATACCGAATCGGTAAAATTCGGTATTTAAGAATCGGTAAATAGTATTTACCTACATCTGGCCCTTAGTTACATAAATAAATACGTAAATAATGTTGTTGCTTTTAAAAGTGCATATCCATAAAGAGATGATTGCTACATTGCATCTATGGATATGTTTTTTTTTAATTAACAGATAAAAAGCTTCTCCCATCCCACTTTTTATTTATCTGTTGATATCAAATCCACTGGGTAGCGCTCCCACCACGGGTTTGCCACCACCCGTATCGGTTCCTTCACAGAAGCACTGCGAAAAACATGGAACGCCCCTTGACGCTGCTGCCCTCTGCTGCTCCCTCGCCCTGCCCGAAGCCAGCTGTTCTTTTGCTGCAGCTGCGTCGAAGCTCCTTGGAACTCCTGGACCAGGGATGGGGTCTGAAGCTGACGGCGAGCGGTGGTCCAGCGACAAGAGTCAAATGTCCAATTATGAGAGGTCAAGGTATGGACTTCCTGCCCCTTGCCCCATTTCTTATCCTAGCTTCCCCTCAGGTGCTTTGCTCCCATTGGGGGGTTCAAACCCCACTTACCAATCACTTGCCTCCTTTTTTCCGGGATCCCAGCTAATTTTCTCTGGGTTTTGCCTCCGTGCTCCGGCAGGCCCCACCCTCGAGAGGCATTCCTTTCCGGCGCTCCATGGTTAGGTGCTGCTTTCCTGGACCACGCCAATTCTCTTTGTAGGATCTGCTTTGTGCTCTTTATACATTGTCCGTATTGGCATATTCTGTGAAACTGTACAGAAGACTGCATGGAACTGAGGTTTGAGGGCTTCAGTTTGTTTTAACTTGAACATGATTTCCAGGCCTGAGACCATGTTAAATGTGAACGGGAATGTCCGGGCCATTTAACAAGGCGGCTCTCCTCGGTATGCAGCTTGCATCTGTTTTGGGCAAGAGATGGCCATCTTTGGTGCCTATTAATACTCCGAATGACAAGCTCCGACTGGGACACTGATATTCTGCAGTGAACTTTGTGAATGGGACAAGCTGGTGGGACAATGCCTGGAACCTGAATGGATGTCAGCTGCTCTGAGCCACGTCTCACCTGCAGATTCCAGGCTAGATTGTCTCTTCTCTTCCGCAAACCTTAAGATGTAAACAAGCAGCCAATTAATCTGTGCCAACATGGGCTACTCAGTGTCTGTGCCCAGGCCATACATGAATAAGAAAGAAGAGAGGTGGGGTTTGTTGCTTCAGAGGTGATGCTTTGGGAACAGGGGAGTAATGTAGATTAGAGCAAGGACTCTGACATAGAGAGAGCCTGGGTCTACAGCTTCCTGTCTGAGCATTTGGAGTCCCTTTTTATACAGCCCTTAGAGCCATCCTTGTTTCAGAGGGGGAGTGTGTAAAACAGTGACCCGAGCTGCGCATCCAGCCTTATAAGGGCAACATGACTCTCTTTTTCTACGTAACATTTCCTTCCAAACCAGAATAAAGAGGTAGGTGGAAACTAACCACTAAACCCTGACTACAGACATAAACTTATCCAAACACACAACTGGCAGAGTTGCAAATGTTGTGGTTCACACCACCACTTTGACAGAAGCTTGTGGTAGCCGGTCTTAGTTGATAAGACGATCCCACCCCTGGGTGCTGGTGTCTCCTTGAGATAAATGCACTCACCCCTGAGGATACAGGCGGCTCATCAAGATGTATGCAGCCTTCTTCTTCCGTGTCCAGTTACAGTTGCCACCAATATTGCACTGGGATATCTTCATATCTGAATTTCTTTAAAGAAGGTTCATTCTGAGTGATTCCAACATTTCCGTGGATGGCTGTCACAATGGTCTCCATATATGTGTGAGGCTCATCAGAAGAGGATCAAACAGCATCCCGAAGTCCCACAGGGTGTCTGCTTTACCGGCACTGGGTCTCCGACATGGATTGTTGTAGCAGTTAGCAGCTAATATAATCCTCGGTCTTTGCTAGAGTGGTCTCTGCTTGGTGATGGTCCAGAGGATGTGGCTACCAAAGAGTGTGTGGGGATGGTACATGTCACAAGCTGCAGCATAAAGATCAGTGTTAAATGTCCTGTGTCCAGAAGTGGGTCATGGACTTACACTCCTGGGGGAACCAGTAGAGTGCGGTGGGAGTATGTGTCCTGTTTCTTTGTAGACCTCAATCTCTTTTTAGGATGCAGTCAGATGTCCTAGAATCCGACAATGGCTTCTAATCAACTAACATCATTTAATCAACTCAGGCAGACTCAGCCAATAAAGAAGTTGAGCGGTTCATACAAAGATTGAGGTTTACAAAGGAGTAGGATACAGACTTGCAAAGCCCTCTATTTGGGGAAGTTCCACATGAGCTTCCCCAACACACGCTTTGTGTGGGCAAGTTCCTGTGGTGAGCAGACTACATTCGCCCTTCTCTCCCCCATACCTTGTTTTTAGGTCGAGCATAGCGATAGCGTAGCGATGGATCTTTTGTTGGCGTGTTAAGAGGAATGTGAGACAGCGTTCAGGCACGAGCCTCGCTGTCTCAGATTCCTCCTCGAGGGCGCGCACGGCACCACACACGCATGCGCATACACAGAGACACACAAGCGTCCAGTCACGCACCCATACATACAGAGAACCCACCCCCGCCGTCGCATACACACACGCGCGCACACACACACACACTCTGCATACACACACTGCATACACACACGCTCCCCCCCTTACCTCACCAGAGACACACACACGAGCGCACATACACACACGCACGCATACAGAGACACCCCCGCCGTCGCACACATACACACACAGGCGCACACACACATACACAGACGCGCCCCCCCCGCTCCCGAATACAGTCCCACTTACCGCCAATCCGGTGTTCTATAGCCTCTGCGGGGCTCTCCCTCGGGCATGGGAGCCCCGCGTCACCACTGCTACTCGGGCCAGGAACTCCGTGGGCGCTGATTCGCGCACAAGACGGAAGTCCCGCCCCCATGCTAAGTTTCGTTTTCAAGAGTGCGCGCGCACATCTTGTTTTTACTATAGCAGTCGCTTTCTGTGCTGCTTGTTTTTTTTTGGATCCATTTCACTGCTGCTCCGCTGAAATGCCTCCCTGACAGCAGTTGTCTGCTCAGTAAGTGCAGAGAACAAGGGGCGGCTCGGGTTTCTGTTGCCCATAGAAAGCCAGGACACCTCCCCAGGTTTCCTTTCACGGGTAATACCTTGTCTTCTATTTGTTGTAGCATTCGATGAGAGTGCATGTGTTCTGCAGCTGCCTCCTTCATGTACTTCTTCCCACACCGTGTTCTTTCGCGCACACTCCCAGTTGCTGTTCTTGCCTCCTCCCCGTTGCGGGTCCCTAGTAGTTAAAGCTTCCCCACCACCTCCTTGTCCATTTACTTCCCCAGCCCCGACCAACTCTCCATTGTCCATGTGTTTCTCTATCCCCCCACCCTCGGATTTCAGCTTGCTGTCCCTCCTGCCCGACCTTTGTTAGCACGCCGCCCCTTCATCTGCTGTCAGCATGCTGCCCCAGCCCATCCGGTCAGCTTACTTCGCCAATATCGGTTGTCAGCTTGCTTCCTGAATATCTACCGCCTGCCCTCCATTGTGGCTTGCTTTTTAGTCCTTCCCGCCTGCCCTCTGTTGTCAGCCTGCTACCCCAGCAATATGTTATCAGGTTGCCTTCCCATCACCATTTTCTTCAGCCCGTCCGCAATTGGCCCGTCCCGCCTATTGGCTTGCTTCCAGAGGCATTCCTCCTGCCCACCCTACGTTGTCCATTTGCCATCACCAAGCCTTCCTCCCACCCTCCATTGTCCCTGTGCTTTCCCATTGCCAATGCTTGCTCTTTTTGAAAAATTACTTCAGTGGAACTATAAATGTTCTGCGTTTCAGGATACTTGGAGTGCTTATGGAACAAGCATTGGCTATGTCAATAAGTCTCACACATAACTGAAACTGGATATTCAGTCACTGATGACTTCAGGGACACAACAAGTCATCACGTGGCATAACCCATTTCAGAGTTCCACTGTGCAAGCAGGAGTTGCTGAGGCATTCATACTTGGGCATTCACCCCTGATGTCCCAGGGCCCAGCTTACTATGAACTTCGAATAACCGGGTCAGGTACCCCTTCAGCACTTTCAGCGGTAGTGCAAGTCAGGCAGTCCAAGGCTTTTCGGGGAGGAGATCGATGCAAGGACTACACAGGCTCATAACACACCATATATTCAGTAACTTCAATAAATGAATGCTCGGCTAAATATTCCCTTTTATAACAAGCATTTACAATGCAATAGGTCTCGCATTATTAAAGTTTGAGCTATTGGCATTGTAAATGACAATGCCTTTTCTTCATTTGCATCATTGCGTAAACAAGCACTTTGCACTTATAGTCCATGCTTATGAGAAGCAAGGCTGGAAGTCTCTTTTACTGCCAGCTTTGCTCATTGTAAGCAAGGAATATACGTTCAAAGTGCGTGTTTATGCACCGATTGCAGGTTTTAAAAACAATGAATAAAAGACATTGTCATTTACAATGCCAATTGCTCCAACTTTAATAATGTGAGACCTATTGCATTGTAAATGCTTGTTTTCTTTGCAACACCCTTGCCTGGACATGACTGGTGGTGTCTCCTCTAGCATTCATGGAAGCGTGACAAGATGCAGAACTGTTTCAATCTCTGTGCCCTGCCCCTTTAATCTTGTATTATGGAGGCGGGGGACACCACCCTCCCTTTGCATATTTTTGTTTTCTTTTGGCGTTTGGCACCCCTGACTCAACCCCAATCACATCTATTTTTTTTGTTTGTGAAGATTTCCCTCCTGTTCCCTTCGCAATGTAATGTTCTGCACTGAAGCACTAACCAGTAATTATCGGATGCACAACAAAGGGTACTGGCACCATTTTCAGTTTTTGTTTCATGGTAAATATCATGGGTGGCCTGTAGCTTGAGTAGACTCGCCTCAACAAAGATGGTGTCCAGAATGTGGACCTGCAGACACCACGTGTACTCGCTTATTATGAACATTGTCCAATGCTCATCAGTGGTGTTGATTAAGTTCAGGCTGAGGTTTTATACAGGCACCATGCTGGGATCGTCCAACAGAAAACGTATTGTATCCCAAGCGTAGTGCATCCCTTGAGCATTTTGGACACAACTCAGATCATGTGTATTTGGTGGGTTTTTTGGACAGCAGTGCAATCTCTCAACTATCTTACAGAATTAGGTTTTATAATGGTTTTACCATTTTAAAATGTTCTTAATTATTTATCTTGTATTCTATTGTTAACTGCCTTTCAGCAATGGCCGAATTTGTAAAAAAAAAAAATGTGTAAACAAATAAATATAAATAAGGGCAATTGCTAAAAACTTTTCTTAGAATACCGTTACCCGCTTCCACAACTGGAACTCCCCACTAACACGCTGGCATTGCCCATTTGGCTACAATAATGTACAATATTCCAGGCTGTATTACAGTAAGCGAACCCACATTCCTCCAGTGGGGGTTCAAGGCGGACCTTCCCCTGGAAAACCTGGTAAAAAAAAATAGAAACATTGGGCCAAATACTGCATTAGCTAAAACGCTAAAGACTGTGAGGACACTTTCACATTTGTCCAGTTTTGGGGGCAAAGCAATTGGTGTTACATTTCATCAACACCATAACAATCTCTGTAATTTAATTAGTATGAAAGCGCCTACAGTAGATGGCAGAATATTGGATTTATGAGAAGTTTATTTGGGAGAACCGATATTTCAAGTTAATTTGCACCAGTGGGCCCCACTGCCAATTATTTCTAGTGACCAGGATTGATTTTGTGTTCTCCATTGGCGGTGGGCCAGTCGGTCTGCAACCAATTTCAGTGATCCGCATTGAGCAGGTCTAAATCCAGGCATTGGCTTTTGCGAGTGACACAGGGTGGTGACATCACGTCATTGTCTCCTATGTGCTGCCGTCACCTGACTTGCTTATTCACAGTAGGCAGCAAAAGTGCATGGGCCAGGCCTGTCTCTACAAGTGAAGTAAACAAAAAAAGTGATGGATGGAATGCTTGACTTAATCTCAAATACTGGTAATTACTCGGGCCGCATCCTGGCCCACTGTTATTTTCCACACAGTGCCACCTTTGTTTGGACCCAGCCGTAGGCAGATCAGCCTTGACCATGCACCAATAAGAAAAGTCAAGCCTGAACTGCCAGGTCAGGTCAACCTTGGACCGGGTGCACCCTAGCCTGTGTCTTTACTTGCGAACCGTTTCCTTCCAGGAGGCAGGTGAGAAGAGAGCGGCAATGTTCCACTGACTCTTCCACAGTCCATTGCAGTCTTTCCTTGCACTACCGGAAGCCCTGAAGAGTCAGAAACTCAGACCTCAGTGCCTATCATTCCCCTCCATGCCGCTCGTCCACTATGACTGCTGCATCCGTCCATGCCCGGCATAGTGGCATCTACTCGCTGCTTTAACATAATGTTTATTTGTAAAGCGCATGTTCACCCATAGGCCTCTTAGCGCTGAAAAACAGATGTTTATTGTTACCCAACTCAGTGATACAAATTTTATCGATCTCAGAAGAACGGAAGGCTGAGTGGACCTGCCAGGGTTTGAACCTGTGACCGCAACCAGTCACTAAAAATCCTAGGAATTCTGCTAGATGAGGAGCTGAAGCTCAACGATCAAGTTAACAAGCTTACATCTGCCCCTTTCTGATCTCTGCAGCTAGCTAAGAAAATTGAAGCTTTTCTACTGTTTGATCTCTAGAAGTCTACTGCAGTAGGCTTTACCATAACTTATCAGTAGGGTCCTTGAAGAAGCTTCAGACCCTGCCGAATGCGGCAGCTCGCTTCCTTTTTAAAATCCCCAAATTTGAATCCAGAAAAGGGGCAACTAAGAAACTTAACTGGTTACCAGATAAACAATGTATTAGGTTTAAAGCACTCTGTTTGACCTGTAAGTTATAGCAAGGCCAAGGACCATTACTTTTCAAGGATAACCGGTGATGGTATATTACGAGCAGGACTCTGCGGTCTGGCTCACCCAGAAATTTAGTAGTTCCCGCTTTCAGAAGAACATCTAGGGGTGGGAAACGCTTTTTTAGGACCACCGCTCTACTATGGAATAGCCATCCGTGGAAATTAAAACCGCACGATCAGTTTTCGGAAAAGTTTTGAAAACGTGGCTTTTTGTACAGCAATAGGAGGCGTGGGCTCTTTATGGAGAATCAGTGCCCATTTCGAGGACCTTAGAATCTGCACCTTTCATGCCTTTTTAGCGCCAAGATGCCTCTGGGCAGGAGTTCGCATTTAATAAATCCATTCATTCATTGAAACCTTTGACCCTGAGGTACAACACAGGCCCCTACAGTGAACGAATTAGCCTACTAATATATATATAATAGAAGCAGACCCACCGTGCTCAGTAAGTGCGGTATTATCTTTTTTCAGCTAAGCAAAGTAAAATAACTTTATTTTGTGTATATAGAAGATCTAACGATTCTTACACTTACTGCAACAACTGTAAACTGGCAGTGGACCTTACGTAGCATAGGTTATTATGTTGCCGCATGAAACTAAGAATAGGTGAGCTCACATATGCGTGAGGTGGGATCCCACATTATATCCACCACTCAAATTACTTTCATATTTTGACTATACTAATTCACCACTAATCCTTTCCCTCCACTATCCTTCTCAATCCAGATAACTGACTAACATGTCCACCACTCATTACTTTCATATTAGCACTATACTAATTCACCACCAATCCTTTATGGGTTCTGGAGTAGCGTGGTACTCGCCGAAAAAGCGCGTTGACACCTCGTCAGGGGTAGTAAGTGCTATATAAATCCATTTACAATGTGGCTCCGGGAAACCCTTTTTGGGTAGCTGTTGCGCCCTACAAATTCAAATAATAAATAAAATGCAAATTGATGCCCCCGTGCAGAATATGAAGAGGGGCATCTGATTGTCACATATCTCACAGATATTCCTTTGTCTTGGGATAGATAGGGCCCCCTGAAGGGTTGGGGTGGCCCTGATAGATTGGGTGGGGGCTGCACCACAGGTATTGCAGGGGCATGACTTACACCTGTGCCCACAAGACAACCATCTGTGTCACAAAGCCACACTCAGGCATCGCATGCTCTTCCTTCCATCCTTTTGTAAAGCGCTCTGATATCCTTCGGAATCTTGTTTGCGCTATAAAAAACTTTATAAATAAATAAATACCTGATGTATGCTCATTTTCCATCTACCATAACAAGCCAGGTGCATCAGCAGAGAAAATTAAATAAACTACAGCAGTGGACACACTATGCTTCTCTTTAGTAACTATGCTTGATGATGTAATTAAACATATCCCTAAATCAGCTGGCACAGAGTCGACTCTGTAACTTTCTTTAAATTCTCTTTAGTCCTGTCCTACCCCTTATCATGCCGAGTCTAAACTATAACTCCAGTGCAGTGTTTTTCTAGGACACCCTTGTACCGCATGACAAATCCAGACGAGCATTGATCTCGCCCATTATGGTCCCAGCCTAATAAAAAAAACTAATATTTCAGGCCGAAGTCAGCTTAATGCCAGGTTTGGAAGCCCTGCCAACGGGAAGTCGCATTGTCTACAGGCCTCTCCCCTTCATTGCACATCTGTAGATGTCATCAGCTGGACATCACTCAACTCCCCGACTTCCATTTGCCTTTGTGATAACTTAAACATTAAAAGGCAAGTGACATCTGACCTGCTTGGGCAAATGGTCACTTACCATGACCCCCCAGTGACACAATGGACAAGCAAATTCATTTTCTCCACTCTGCATTTTTTTACAGTTGTTTGGTAAGTTGTAGGGTTGCCATCCTGGTCAGTTAAAAGCACCAGCCATTTGTTAATGTTTTAGAATCCTGGAAAGTCCGAAACCTAGTACGTGGAACTTGGCAAGAGTTTGTGTAAAAATAGACTATTCTTCTTTAGCATGGCAATTCTGGTTCTGGTTTCTCTTATTTAGGTCTTTGTTTATTCCAGGCAGCTTAAGACAGTAATGCAACCGTGTAAAAGGACAGAAACAAGGATAAGAAAGAGAACAGACAAGTTTGTATTGCCTTGTTACACTCAGTGAGAGAGCACTGTATTTAGTCAGTCCTCTCTGCACCTAACACTCCCCTCTTTCTTCTCTTTTCACTGAGTCAGTGCCCACCTCTCTGTAGCCTTTCTCCAGAGAAGCCCCATCCTCACAGGCTTTTTAAGATAAGAATGCACATGTAAATAAACGTGTACAAGAACTAATGGAGCAAACAGCAAAGCACATATTTACTCATTCTAGCCCTTGCTTTCCCCTAAACTGGACAAATGTGAAAGTACCCTCGCACATCACATGCCTTTAGCAAATGTACTATTTGAGCCCATGTTTCAAAGATTTTTCAGGGGACGATCCTCCCTGAATCCCGCTTGAGGAGTGTGGGCTCGCTCACTGCTGTACACTTCCTGTTTTTTTACATATATTCATGGGTGGAAGTGGGAAGCACGAGTGGTGGAAGTGTGCATTGGACACTGGTCATAGTGGACGAGTGCACGTGCTATCTGCAGGTCCACATTCTCCACACTGTCTGTGTTGAGGCGAGTCCAGTCAAGCTACTGGCCACCCCTGTACTTACAAAAAAAATGGGCAATGGAGTCAGCGCCCTCTGTTGCTCTTCCGATAATTACTTCTCAGTGCCTAGCACAGAACGTAACCGTGCAAATGGGGCAGGTGGAGAATCAGGAGAAAAAAAGGTTGGGGATAGGGTAGGGGAGTCGTCTGACCAAAGGACAACTAAGCAATGGCAGGAGGGCATGCCCTGCATCCATATTACAAGAAACAAGCAATGGCAATAGAGACGCCTGTGAGAGAGCTCCCAGCGTAGTCAATGTTTTTACCCATGTTGTACAACGGTACGGCTGCTGTGCAGCATAGTGGGGGGGAAAAAGTGCTATAACATGGCCAGCGCTGTCGATGTCTTAGCGCTTTTTAGGTCTCGCCTGAGCCAATGCGCTTGTGCATTGCTCCGGCGAGATTATAGTAAGCGGAAAAGAAAAGTCTATCAAAACGGCTGCGGATTGCATACAGTTCATGTGATCTATGCGCGTGCACAGAGCCAGCCACATAACACACCACCATTTGTCTGTGCCTCGGCATCAGACTTCAAAGGCTGCCGCTCCCCTGCCCCGCCCCAGCAATGCCGAGAGCTTGTTTCTGGACGAAAGTGAAAGCCTACCGTGCTTGTTTACAGTAGCCTTGCTCCTCAAATGCTGTTGCTGTGTTGCCATCTCTCTAGGGACACTCAGCTTGAAAATACTCAACTTGCTAGCAGCAATGCTACATCCGCTATGCTTTGCCTCTAGACACGCTGATCCCTCACAGACTGTGCTGACTCTGCCTCTCCTGATTCTGAAACTGACCAACGCAGTCACCATGCGACCCTCACCCTCACACCTCCTCAGCCTCACACCCCCTCACCCTCACACACCCTGACCCTCATCCCCATTCCCGTCACCCTCACAACCTCACACCCCTCACAACCCTCTCACCCTCACCCACCACATCACTCAGGAACACTACCACATCACTCAGCGACACCGCCACATCACTCGGGGACACCACCACATCACTCGGGGACACCACCACATCACTCGGGGACACCACCACATCACTCGGGGGCACCACCACATCACTCGGGGGCACCACCACATCACTCTGGGACACCACCACATCACTCTGGGACACCACCACATCACTCGGGGGCACCACCACATCACTCGGGGCCACCACCACATCACTCGGGGCCACCACCACATCACTCGGGGACACCACCACATCACTCGGGGACACCACCACATCACTCGGGGACACCACCACATCACTCTGGCACACCACCACATCACTCTGGGACACCACCACATCACTCGGGGACACCACCACATCACTCGGGGACACCACCACATCACTCGGGGACACCACCACATCACTCTGGCACACCACCACATCACTCTGGGACACCACCACATCACTCTAATGCTCCACCACATCACTCAGCCCAACCACATCATCACTCAGCACCACAACAGCACTGTCCTTGCTTGCTACCACAAGCATTGCCATAGCCAATAGGACTCGCATTAGGAAAGTATAAGCTATTGCATTTGTGAATAACAATGCTATTAATTTATATATTTTCAAACACATATTAAAAAAAGTGTCCTTTACAATACCAATAGCTGACACTTTCCTAATGCGAGACCTATTGCATTGCAAATGCTTGTTTTTATTGCTGGCGGGCGGGCAGCAACTCAGAGGGAGGGTGTGTGAATTATACACTGAGAAGGAAGTGTGTTGACTAAATGCACTGGCTTCATCATAGGTGGGGGTTTTTTTATTGCAGGGGGAGATGAGAGGCAACAGGGAATTAGGGAGCGGGTGGTGGACAACATGGATGGAGGGGTGACTGGAGGTTCGCTGAGGGAGGGTGGGGTGACGAGAGGTTGCATGGAAGAATGAGGTGTAACCAAGCGAGGGGGGGTAGGCATTATGGAGAGGGGTTGGGTGAGTCGAGGGAAACACAGATAACAGAGGGAGCAGTTGGGAGAAAGCACACAGATACCAGAAGGTAGGAGGGAGGGGCTGGGGCAACTGACAATGGAGGGAGGGTGTGGTTGGGGACAAGCAGACAGAGCAGGGGGTCTGCAGGAGGGAGGAAAACAGAAAGAGGCAAGTACATGAGAGAGACAGCTTAAAAGGACACACCCTCATAGAGTGCGTAAAGATAAAGAAAAAAGTAGCACCTAAAAAAGAGCAGTGGTAGGACACATTTTATATTTCCATGCTCCAGTAGACGAACAAATTAAAAGGAAGGAAGCCTACAAAAGCTGACCACTGAGAAGCAAGGAAATGAGTGACAATCGAACCAATGAATGATGAGCAATGGGCGGCTTTCTGAGCCCACTTTTGGAAAGAAAAGGTCTCAAAGAAACAGTACATGCCCTGTCTAGGCCAGACCTAAAAATAATCATCACACCAGCTTGTCAGGGCCAGAACTACTTTTTTTGTCAAGGTTTGTTTGATTTGGTTGGAAGATGCTGCATTGTAACTTCAGTGACAGCATCTCCCAGTTTAAAGTTATTAGAGCAACATCAGCATGCAGTGTGATGTCACCTCAGCTAGGAAATTTCTCGGTGCCTGGTACCAGATACAATAAACTCAGTTCTCATTATAATGTCACTGAAGTTATGGGAACACCCTGGGTGATGTCACTGCAGTATGGTCTGCCCCCACCCAGTATGATCTCTGTGTCCCCGCAGTGAGGGCATCTGCCAATGTGCTGTAACTACAGTGACAAATGCAAAAAGATCAGATGATGGGCAGAGTGCTGAACCAATCAAACATTTACCTCTAGTCACAGATCTGGTTATTTATGCATGCCATGCCATTCCAGTTTATGCCTAGCCATATGCAAATCAGTCTTGACCCTGTGCCTCATGGGAGCAGTCCAGCCCAAACTGCCAGGCCAGGTCCTCCCTGGACCAGAAACAAGCATCCTGGGACCGGTTTTGGGGTTTCACCCCTCATCAGCAGGGCTCCAGGCTCCCAGATCAGGTGCCACATGAAGTCCAAACTATTATCCAAGTACACAAAATTACTTGGAACGCCCACCCTAAGAATATGCAAACCTGCCTAAGGGGCAGTTGCGAGCCATCTTCTCAAGACAAGGGCAGATATGTGACCCCGCATCACGCGAGATACCTTCAGCCTCATTTAACTCAGGCTCATTTAACCCCCTCAGGTAAAGCAGCAGAGCTAAAAAAATATCAAGTAAAATTATTTTGGAATAGTTTTCAGCTCCACCACATTACAATTGCAAAAATGACCAGGAGGTCTGTCAGCAGAACCACAGTTATCTCTGTATGGCGTCAAATGTTTTCTGCCCGAGAAAGGCAGCCGAACTGCGGATGTGGAAAGGGCCAGCAATAAAAGTGGGTTATCACCCAGAATGAATCCGCATCCTCTAGAAACAGCCGAAGCGCTATTTCCACTACAACAATAAAAGCATGTTTTACAGGTGGGTTCGGTGCAATGCCCCCATTCCAGAATACAATTAGGTTTCTGAACCGCCATTTCGTCAGGAGACTGACATCGCATCCTCATTGCGTAACGCCAGCGCCTTTGCTTCTTGCTAGGAGGGAGTCATGAATATGTTTGAACGTATTGCTCGCTGCTAAATTGGAGGGTGTGGGGGAGAGGAAGGTGCCTTTAAGCGCAGCTAGGGAAATATTTGTGCTGCTTTTTTTTCTGTTTCTTTCGCACCAGACGTGCGAACAGGCGGTTGTCGCTCACGCGCTGCAGGCAGGACGCTGCCTGTGCCGAATTTTCCACGCCTGTGCGTGCGTGTGCCGACCTGCCAGGGCTTGGAGAAAACCCGGAGGATCCTGGCGGGGGAAGAGGGCTCGTTTCCTGCGCTGGTCTCGGGAGGGCGGCTTCGACCGTGTCCCCGGCTATGTTGCGGACCCGCGAGCGGACTGTCCGGGTCCGACCCGTAAGAAGCAGGTAATCTTCGCCGGGGGAATCGCGCGGCGGGGCTGGGGTTGCGCGCGCCATGTGCGCGAGGCGTGGCTGGTTGTTGGCAGCTCACGTCGAAGACGCCGCCGTGCTTATCTTTTTATATTATGGTTGGTGTAGGGTGGGTGCAGTGCGATCTGACACTTGGCGTTGTGGTATTCTGTATGTTATTCTTGCAGACGTTTTGTATCGGCCAACACGTGGCCTTAGGCGCTATAAACATGGTTTATGTACATGTCAACATTCTAGCAGAGGAACGTGGGAGATTTTGGAAAAAAAAATATGAAGAATGTATTTCTCCCACTGAGTTTTCTATTGAAGGAGAGGCAATTTGAAGCGGGAGACGAGCACACTTTTTTGGCTGCAAAAATCGGGAGTCTCCCGCTTAAATCGGGTCTATTGGTATGTGTGGTGTATCCCACGAAGAGGCAGAGGGTTTGTACACATTCAGAAATAATGTTCTTTCCTATCCTTTGTGGGTGCTCTACAAAGTTGCTGGTGAGATAGCCGAGCAGGCAGAGCACCTGCAGGTATCTTTATATAACCTGCAGATTATGGGTGCCATTTAGGGTGACCAACTGGCATTGGTGCAAATTCAGGACGGTGAGTGTAAAAATTCAGGACAAAGGGTCAAAATTCAGGACACAAATTCAGGACAGGAGGTCAAAATTCAGGACAAAACTTCAGGACAATTGGATAAGTTTTACAGACACATCAGAGGTCGCACAATGGTATATAAGTAAGCCCAGCCATATCCAAACATATTCAACCATTTGCAAACCTATCCATCATGTATCCTTCCATCTATCCTTTCACTCATCCATCCCTTCTTTCATCCTTTATCCATCCATCCACCCTTTCACCCTAGCCATCTGTACACTCATCCATCCACTCTTTTACCCATCCATCCATTCACTCATCCATCCAGCCATTTACCCTTTCACCCATCCAGCCATCCTTTCTCTTACGCATCCATCCACCCAGTCACTCATCCTTCCACCCATCCACCCTTTCAGTCACTCACCATCCTCCCTTCCTCTCTCCATCGTCCCTTTCACTTAGCAATCCTTCCTTCCATCCATCCACCCACCCATCCATCTACTCATCCACTCATGAATCCATCCATTGACCCTTCACTCATCCATCCTTTCTCTCATCCATTTATCCTTTTACTCCTTCACTCATCTATTCATCCTTTAGTCCATCGACCCTCCTTTTCACTTACCAATCCTTACATCCACCCTTTGTCTCATCTGTCCATCCATTCACCCTTGCACTTATCAATTCATCAATCCATCCATCATTTCACTCATCCATCCATCCACCCACCCACCCACTCATCCACCTTTTCACTCATCCATCCTTTCACTCATCCATCCACCCTTTTACCCATCCAGCTACCCTTCCACCCATACATCCAGCTATTTACCTTTTCTCCCTTCCATCCTTCCACCACTCACTCATCAATCCATCCATCCTCTTTTATTAGCCATCTATTCAATCTTTCATTCATCCATGCACCCTTTCACGAATTCATCCAGCCATCCACCCATCCCTTCACTTACTCACTCGCCCACCTTTTCATATTCATGTTGAGCTGAGCCTTTTTGAGCTGCAGACGCCATTCCTGGACTGGGACAGAAGCCACCCAGGGCAGAGAAAGGATCCACCACAGGTGGGGGACAGGGGGAGGGACAGGAGCCATCACTGGGGGGAGGGGGGTGGGAAGGAGGGGGACCAGGATCCACCAGGGTGGGCACAGGGGTGGGCATGCAGTATCCTAGTATCATCTTGGTCTCTTCCAGGGTGGGGTAGGGCTCCTCACCCCCTCCTGGACAAGACCATGAGAAGTCAGTCTCTCTTTCCAAAATGTTACTTTTACCAGCCCCCACTGTGATGTACAGTACTTAAAGGAGATACTCTGAGAGAACTGATTTAACTGATTGTCCTCCTTACTTTGTTAATCAGTGTGGGTGCGATTGTGCCATTTCTTAATTGTATTACATTAAAGACTGCATGTTTGTAGAATCGAGGTTTGTTTACAATTTAGTGACAGTAATTAAGCTCTGTGCTGTGATGAGAACCACGTGCTGCCTCGGTGTAATCCAGACCGGTTGTAGGATGTTTGGGGCCCTCTGTAGTAAGGGAATGCCTCACACACGTCCACGGCACTCTCTCCTCAGGCTCTGAGAGACTTACAGTGGTGGCAGCAGGACTTCCTGCACCCTTCAGAAGGAGATGCTATTGGCTATGTAAAACGTACACCCAGTCTCCCTTAACCGGGGTCATCTTCCCTCTACACGTAAGAGCCAGGTTTGGAGAGTGCTCCTACAACTGTGAATGAATGGGAGGACTTTGAATTTAACTGCCTTTGTACAAGGTGGCATCTACTGGGCTCCGCCTGGTTGTAGTTTGCTTTCAAATTGGCGGATGACCTACAACAGAGACAACACAGTTCCAAAAGGGACCTGGGAGTCTGCACATTGACATTTTATTTCCTCCTGCCACTAGTACAGATGTCCCTGTGAATGAATGTGCTGGGTGAGGGGAGAGTCGAGGGGCTGACCATTACCCCTTGAAGTGCCTACTCTGCAGGTGACATAGAGCTGCTTGCTCCGCACCCTCTTCATCCCTGTTACTACTGATCTCAGCCTCATGAACCAGCTGAAACCCATGCCATGGAAGCTACAGTTGTTCATAACTCCTGAACACCCAGATTATGCAGCCAACCAGTGTGCGCACACCGTTAGATTGGAAGAACCCATACTTTCCCCCAGGGGCTCGGCACAAACAGGGCAAGGAAATCTTCTCCCCTGCACAGTACATCATCCACTGACCCAGAACATATGCAGCACGGATAGCAGAAATACAAACTTACTCAGAACAAGCACATGAAAAGCAACAGGAGGAACAACTTTGCTCACACACAGAACACACCCAGCATATAAATCAACAATGCAATCTTCTTTCAGTCTCAAAAAACGTCTTGTTTAGAAAAAAAGTGTAAATGTATTTTTGCCAAGCAATTTTTGTGTGAATAAATGTGCACTATCCACACCTGAATTATGAAAGGACATTTGCAATACAAATTGCAGATACAAGACGCATTCAGGGCTGTTTGCATCTGAATAGATGCCCCCTGCTCCTGAAGCTGCAGCCCCTCCCTCTCAGTCACCTTCGAGCACCTCTTAACAGCTCATCAAGGGCTGGAGGTGTGAGGGGTGGGGGCTGCAGCTTCAAGAGCAGGGGCATCTATTCAGATGCAAACAGCCCTGAATGCGTCATGTCAAGTCAAGAAGGGAGGTGAGTGGAAGCTGTGCCTGCTTTAGGGATGTGCGACCGAGCCCGGTTAAAATTACGGACAAATGGCGTCCGTTAAAGAATGCTTCACGGACAACGGACAGACGGCCGAAATTACGGACTGTCCGTGAAATTTACGGACGGTTGGTCACCCTAGTGCCATTACTAGTGGGTCTTGGAGGTAGGCGAGACAGCAAGTTAACTGGAAGAGCTGAGCCAAGAGTTTTGCTCGCGCCCTCGAGCCCGTTCACAAGCCAAGCCCTGAAGACGTTTGCTAGGTAAATCTTACGACAAACATCGCATAAATTATGACGAATTCTCTTTAAAAAAATTCAACTAAGTTTCTTTCTTTAACATGTGGAAGCGTTGAGGTTAATACGTCACATTATAGCACTATACTGAGTATTTATTAAAAGTAGTCGTTTTTAAGCATAAGCCTTTTTTTAACCATAAACTAAAGAGGCAAGACAATTGTCATGTAAACCCTGAGTGTGGCCCAGGCTGTTATAGAGCAACATTATAGTTAATTGAATCAAACATAACACAGTTTTGTACAGCTGGTATTCTGCACTCACATATATGAAATTGTTTTTCTACGTGATAATGAAGAAAAAAATAGTTTTAGTGAAATAATATATATGCCTAAGATCACACAGTCCTTGTTTTTATGTCTTTGTGCATTTTTCTGCAGTTTTTATATAGCGCAAACTTGATTCCAAGGTATTGAATCACTTTACACGAGCACCAGTAAATTTACATAAGATAACCATTTATAGTTTATAACGAAGATTATATCCTGTGATTTTGGGAAAATCACTTAGAGTTGACGCTGATACTCAAACCGGGTTCCCCAGTTCCAAAACAAACCGGTCTATCATAACGCCACATCCAGGCTACAGGGAAGGAGGCAGGCAAAAGGCACATGAAAGCTCAACTGGTTATGGACATGAGGTTCTAACAGGACCTCGAGCTGGGCCAGAATGAGGCTTCTGGGTCGAGCGTTCAGTGGCTGGCCCATCTCTAGTGGGTTTGCCTATGCCATTCATTCCTCTGGGGTCGGTAACATTGCTCTCAGTGAGTTGGAGGTCATACTAATCTTAATAGAGCTCAAGTTCACGTCATGATGTATTATAAAAATGACCATTATTATTATATTTATCTTTGGCTTTAAAGAGCAGTTATTATTTAATTAGTTGAAGCCGTTTTCTATAGAATTGCAAACAGACAGCTAATATAGGTAGACTAACTCTCAACCTTCAGTTTTTGATCACTAGGCCAAATGTTTTAGGAAAGGTGCAGTTTTTACCACACGTTGACATCTTATGCTGCGTTATGACAGCGCTGAATGCGACCAGTAGATATATGTTTGTGTGGTGTAAATTATGTAAATTCTTGTGCTTCCAGACCAACTTGTTGAATCGTGATCACAGGTCATTTATGCAGCTCTCTGAGAGATGTGCGAGAGAAGGAAGGACGCCTCTGATGATGAGACTGCTTTAGTAGAGATGAAATATCTGCACACTACAGACCACCAACTACTACTTCAAAGACTAAGGCCCTAAAACCGATTAACTCCTACCTTACCAGAGAGGAGTTGGCCTGACGGCTAGGGCGGTCGACCTCGGATCTGGAGAACTGGGTTCGAGTCTCAGCAATGACGCTGAACATCCTGTGATTCTGGGCAAATCACTTAATCTCCCCGCACCTAACAAAAATGAATGTGTCCTCGTGTAATGCAACTGGTGCTGTGTAAAGCACTCTGATACCCAATTCGGGTCAAGTTTGCGCTATATAAAACTCTGTAAAATTACAACATTGAAATTAAAAATTACCAGCAGGATGCAGATGTGATACTGCCTCCTTTCTTCTCTGCACCATCACCTCTCTTCTTTTCATGGTATATTTGTCTCTACTTTCAGATCTTATGAAAACCTTTGTGCCTACTTGTTCCAACTACAACAATGCTACATAGATTTATAGGATAACCTAAAATAAAATCAATCTAGGAACACCTGAACTCTCCGATGACACCTCAATGCTACAAAACCACCAACACTGTGAGCCTCATCTGCAGACTATTGGAAACCTATGACCCCATGTGGCCTGGTCTAAAGAGACGTGATCTCAAATAACATATGAAAGGAAGTAAAGAAGCAGAGTGTGATTATGGATTCCAAACCTAGGCCAAAGATGTGTCAAGGTGCCCTCAACACTAAATGAACATTACAGCATATGCTTCCAATCTTGGATTTCCCCCAGAGAGTCCAGGCCTCTATTCGGCTGATGCTGTATGGCATTCACTAGGGTAGTGTATCCCCCATCAGTCTTGCAAACAATGTAATCAACAAATGTCAGTGAACCCAAAATACCCCTGCTAGACTTTCTTTGTAGCCTGAATTGATACATCCATATCACTACTGCTCCACGGCCCCCCATTGGTCAGATGTTACAAGAAGAATCTCCTTCAAAGCACTTTCTGTTGCTCACACGACAATCTGTGATAATAAACCAATTATTCTGAGTCCAAATTTAGGGTCTGCTCCCAAAAAAGGAGCCTTCGCTCGAGGATGCTGCACCTCCTAATCATCCTCTCTTTCAGAAGATGCGGCGTCCTCATCATAAATCCTTTATTCGGTTCACAAAAACAACCATAAAAGAGTACGACAAGTATCACATAAATGATGCCGTTTAGGTAGAAGCTCTTTTGTGGTATAAACCTCCAAAGTAAGGAACACCCTACACACCCTACCGAAGGATATGGGGACAATCTACAACCACTAAGAGTTTAGAAAAGCAATAAAAACTTGGCTTTTTCCCGAAGTTTAATTAAACCCAATGTGATGCAGTAGATCAGGGTTCTCCAAAGTCAGATTTTTAGAAGATCCACGTTTAGATAAATGTAGTTATCTTAAAAACCTGGCATGGATCCGGCCCTCCAGGACTGACTTTGGAGAACCCTGTTGTAGATTAGCATGTTGGTATTATTACTAACGGGGTGACACACTCCCTCCAGAATTGTCTCCAGCTGTCACTTCTTGGTGTAGCTATTGCGTCAGGGCACTGTGGCTCCTTACTACACTTCTTACACTACTGCCTGTGGCCTCTGAATGTCCTTGTAGGTTAGGCACTGGAGTACCCGATGTTAATAGTGAGTTTTGTTTTTTATCACTGGGTGCCAAACATATAGTAGGCCCCCTCTTAACCACACAAGTTATCAATGTCCATGAAAAGATGTTTAACTACTTGGCTGTGGGGCTGCACATATTCCTTACCCTCTATCTTGCCTTCATACCTCCAGCACTGACCCCAGCTGTTCGCATTAGGCGAACTACAAATGACAATCTTTCAGCAATGCACCTAAAGGTCAACAGATGCATATCAGAGGCAATCAAGTGCTATTTAAGTGATACATATAGAGTAGCTACTTGCTCAAATATCCAGAAAGGACTTTGGTCCTGACAAGTAACAGGAAAATGCTACATAAATACCAATACAATATGTATTTTTCAAGTAGAGCAATCTGAGATGGGGAATGTGTGTCCTTTAGTATAATTTCGTTTTGTGTATTTACGTAAAATTTTGGAAAGAATTACACAAAATCATGCAATACACAAATCTGGCATTTTGCACTATTTTTTTCACGCACACAACATGGGTACTGTGAAGAAGAGCCACTCACGCTGTGTCCATTTGAATTGTTCCAGTGCTCCAGCGATATGATATATATATTTATTTTTTTACTTGAGTGACCATTAATTACGCTACGTGGCGAAATGGCATAAATTTGTGTAAAAAAATACAATGGAAAATGCAAGTAATCATGCAAGTTATACCATTGTGATTGAATTTTCACACAGGCCTTATATTAACTTGGCTTCACTTGATAATAGGTGAGCTGTAGCAGTCATGGCTGAGGGCAGGCAGGTGTTTAATTCGTACAAGAATAACTGCTGGGGCCCACTTATGGTTGAGCCTGGGCAGCGCATGCGCTGCTCTGTGGCATGCTATATTAGAGTATGGAATAGAAGCCCCGCCCACTCTCTGCCCATGTTTGTCATAGGCTTGTGTCATTGTCCTTCGTAAATGCTGGCTTCTGAGTCTTTAATAGGCTTGTTAGTCCCTCCTTCCTACCACCTTGTCTTCATTTGTAACCTACCATGAGAACTGGCCCTATTACTTCAGTTGTTAAACTGTATGTCTTATTTGGTCTGTAACCACTATTTTCTTTAAGGAGTTCTCCCACTGCAGGCACAACATGCTTTACTGCAACATTCAGCACGCCATTCATGCTTTCACTTTCCAAGCTGCCCGAGACGATGGCGGACGCTTCTTTGAATAGGTCTCGCATTTACAAGAGTTTGAGCTGTTGGCATTGTAAATGACAATGCCTTTTATTTATGTGTTAATTAGCAAAACAGATACATAAAAGGATTGTCAATTACAATGCCAATAGCTTAAACTCTCCCAAATGCGAGACCTATTGCATTGCAAACGCTTGTTCTAAATAGGACGCCAGAGCTGCTACCAAATGTCAGGGTTGTCTAATACCAAGCCTGTCTAGTCTTTATTTCACTTCATCTCTCTCTCTCTCTCTCCTCTCACTCCTCTCACTCCTCCCTGTCGGTCAAAATCTGATGAGTAAACGTTCTGGTGCCCAAAAAATAATACTGGTGGGTTCCATCTACAACCACCGGCTCAAATTAAGCACTGAGATTTACTTTTAGCAAATTTTGTTTACACCATAATTCTCAGACAACGATTTGCTTTGCCCTTCCTCCTAACGAGACTAGAATAAGGAAGGATTTTTGTTATGCTTGTGTAAACTCGCATGATTTCAGTTTGTTGGGGATTACACATATTTTCCTCTGCTCCTGGTTGTGCTTTTTTGTACTAAATGTGTCCTTTGGTAGACTAATTAGAGCAGAAATCGCCATGGTAAAAATGTGTGTTGCACCAATAGACATTTTCTGCTCAGACAAGTTTATCATCAATACCTCATCTGACTTGTACACCCTTGTATGCCCTCACATACACCTTTCATGTAGACAGCCAGCAAACGCGTTTTTCAAAATATGTATAATTTTCACAAAAATTATGTATATAATGCAAAGGAATTTTTTTTGCCACTACTTGTTAAGACATGGTTTGTTAACGCATACAGATCCACTTTCTGCGTTATAGTCCATTATAACCCAGGTCACACAACATTTTCCTTGCGCAAGTTTGATTTGAGGCCAGGAGCAAAGACCTATATTATCTGTGCTTATTGTTCTTTTAAATATGGTAAACTTTGTTTTGCTTGCACATGTGTAATTAGCCTCTTGGAAATGTATTGCACCCCATATCTTTTGCTTTTCTGCCACGAGTGGCACTCCAAGTGGTGCAACCAGTAGTGTTACATTATCTACTTTTTAGGTCTCGCAGACGTAAAAAGCAGGCGTAAGCCTGCTGTCTGCGAGACATCTTTTGTTGGCGTGTTAGGAGGAATGTGAGACAGAGCTCAAGCACGAGCGTCGCTGTCTCAGATTCCTCCTCGAGGGCGCGCACGTCGCTGTGCCCCTCTCGTGCCTCATTCCCATGCGCAAACACACTCCACACTCCCGCATGCGCACATACACAGCCATACACAGGCACACACACACTGCATACACACACGCAGACCCACGCGCACACACACAGACACATTCGAACACACACAGACACACGCGCGTACACCCCCCCTCCCCTCCCACTCACCGGGCTCTTTCGGGCTGGTCGGGCACTCACCGGGCTGTTGCTGGGCATCGGGCTCCTCTCTGCGGCAGTCTCGTCGCGGCACCAGGGGACAGGACTTCACTTCCGGGGCTCCCTCCAGCACCTGGGAGCCCCACAACACTCTGGCTGTTGGCAGCCCCGGGACTCTCCTCAACTCATGGGAGCCCCGGGCTGCGGAGAGGCCATCAGTCGGCCGGCTTCACTTCTTCCTCGGTGTCGGCGGGCGGGACTTCCTGCCGGATTGCAGGCCCCGCCCCGTCTCGGCCAAAAGTGCCTGACTTCCGGTTTTCACGGAGCAGGGCTGCGGCGGTGATTTCTTTCGGGGGCAAGAGGGGTAAGCACCCTCAAATTAAAATATAATTATATATGCGAGGTGGGCACTCGCAAAGGACCTAAAAACGGGTCCCGTAAATAATTAGATAAAGTGCTCTCGGGCAAAATGCCGGGTGGGCACCGGCCTGGTAACAAAGCGCTCTCAAGCGTAGGGAGAGAGTGAGCGCGAGGGTACAATGGGTTAATAAAAAAAACTTGCATTCAGACGCCCATACCCGTAAGTGGACACCCATCAAAAAAATATGTGTTTTCTATAGTCTCCAGCTGTAGAACTCACTTCCGCAATTCTACTGTTGTTTTACTTTGCTCCTGCCCCCCCTTCCGGCCGTGTTCACTATGCTCCCGCCCCCTCCCGTTGTCTGCCGTTCCTTTGCTCCCGCAGCTCTCCAAAATGCTGGGTGGGCACCGGCCTGGTAACAAAGCGCTCTCAAGCGTAGGGGGAGAGTGAGCGCGGGGGTACAATGGGTTAATAAAAAAAACCTGCATTCAGACGCCCATACCCGTAAGTGGACACCCATCAAAAAAATATCTGTTTTCTGTAGTCTCCAGCTGTAGAACTCACTTCCGCAATTAAATGCTGCTTGGAGTAGCCCTGACTCTTTTTGTACCTAAAGCTTCACTTTCCTTTCTCATTATGTGCAGAATAACACTAGCATTTCACGCTATTTCAGCAGAGCTGCAGGTTTCAGAACTGAGCTGTGTGAACTGCTGTTAGATATCCGTCCTGGTTTGCTTCAAAGTGCTGTGCAGTGTACAACAGGTGTACCTAAGTGCACTCTTGGTTTCCTAATTCTACTGTTGTTTTACTTTGCTCCTGCCCCCCCTTCCGGCCGTGTTCACTATGCTCCCGCCCCCTCCCGTTGTCTGCCGTTCCTTTGCTCCCGCAGCTCTCCCGCTGTATTTTCTTTTGCAGTTTTCTACTTTGATCCTGCCCCCCTTCCGGTCGTGTTCACTATGCTCCTGCCCCCCTTCCCGCCGTGTTCACCATGCTCCAGCCCCCACCTGTTGTCTGCATTTCCTTTGCTCTATCAGTATCCCACACTGTGACTCTGAGCGCTATTTTTTTTGTTAGGCGCCACACTCGTGAGTGCATTCCAAAGGCGTTCTGTGGAGCTCGTCATACTGTGGGCGCTGTTCACCAGAGCTGCCTCTTAGCGCTATGGAGGGGCGCCCACGTGGATGTTTCGGTACTCCGAGAGAATGAGCCGGTGTCAGTCTGTGCCTGAGGATCTGCCCCACGCAGACACCCATCCTCATCTTCACCGGAGTTTCGCTCGGTGCAAGCGGAACCCCACCGCCCTCACCTTTTAACTTTCGTTGAAACTGTTTTTTGTTTTACTGTACTCTTCTTATTGCTATAAATGAGATAATTACAATATGAGCACCTACTGCATGTTTAAATAATCACAGTGATTAAATACTACAATGTTAGTATGACCGTTATACCAGTCACTGGAGGAGTATTTTAGAAGACCTTTTGGCAGGAGTTCCCTTGCATGTCGCTACACTTTCATTTAATTCTGAGTATGACCTAAACAGGCGAACGGTAATTCCTCTTGGAATTTAGAAACTCGTGCACTGTACCCCTTGCACCATGTTTTCGTTAGTTTTCCCTCGTGTCACGTTTTTTGTGTGCGCCTCACGCTGTCTTCTCCCTCCTCTGTCCCTCACTGTCCTTAGTCTCCTCTGTTCTTCACTGTCCTTCTCTCTCCCCTGTCCCTCACTGTCTCTCTTCTCCTTCATCTGTTCCTCACTGTCTCTCTTCTCCCTCCTCTGTCGCTCACTGTCCTCGGTCACTCACTGTCCTTGATCTCCATCCGCTGTCACTCACTGTCCTTCTTTTACCTCTTCTGTCGCTCACTGTTCCTCTCCTTAGTCCCTCACTGTCCTTCACCCTCCTCTGTCTCTCACTGACTTACTTCTCTCTCCTCTGACCCTCACTGTCTGACCCTCACTGTCTGTTTTCCCTCCTCTGTTACTCACTGTCCTTGTTCTCTGCCCCTCACTGTCCTTCTCCCTCCTCTGTCCCTCACTGCCCGTGTTCTCTGTCCCTCACTGCCCTTCTCCTCTGTCATTCTTCTCCCTCATCTGTCTCCCTCTGTTCTCTCCCTCTCCCTCCCTCTCTCTCCCTCTCTCCCTCTCGCTCTCCCTCTCTCCCTCTCGCTCTCCCTCTCTCTCTCTCTCTCCCTCTCTCTCCCTCCCTCTCCCTCTCTCTCTCTCTCTCTCTCCCACTCTCTCTCTCCCTCTCTCTCTCCCTCTCTCTCTCCCTCTCTCTCTCTCCCTATCTCTCTCCCTCTCTCTCCCTCTCTCTCTCTCCCTCTCTCCCTCTCTCCCTCTCTCTCTCCCTCTCTCCCTCTCTCTCTCCCGCTCTCCCTCTCTCTCTCTCTCTCCCTCTCTCTCTCGCTCCCTCTCTCTCTCCCTCGCTCTCTCTCTCCCTCGCTCTCTCTCTCTCTCTCTCTCTCCCTCTCTCGCTCTCTCTCTCCCTCTCTCGCTCTCTCTCTCCCTCTCTCGCTCTCTCTCGCTCTCGCTCTCTCTCGCTCTCCCTCTCGCTCTCTCCTTCTTGTTGCCACCACAACATCACTTAGCACCACCACAGCATCAATCTCTCCAACCATTCATCAACAACTGGTTCATATCTGTTCTCTCAATGTTTCAAGCTTTATTACAAATGTCACAAAAAGATGTTAATATTTCACTTCTGTTCTTGGATTTTCGTCACAATAAAATGCACTGAACATAATCTTCACAAAAGTTTAAGCTATTGCCATTATAAATTACAATAACTTTTAAGTATTAATTATTAAAAAATAAATAAATGCCATTGTTGTTTGTAATATCAATACATCTAAGTCACGTAAATACAACACATATTGTATTACAAATGCTATAGGTGTCACATTTGCAAAAGTTAAAACTATTGGCATTGTAAATGACAAAGCTATTAAGTTTGCGATTGTCAAAACCAACACATGAATACAAAATTTGTCATTTACAATACCAATAGCTCAAACTTTCCTAATGCGAGACCTATTGCATTGCAAATGCTTGTTGTATTATTTGCAGGAATTATGTAAGAGGAGGAACCTTTTAGGTTTTGTCTGCTAGACAGCGCATGTGCTCTTTGTTGCAAGGCATATTGTGGCTGATTAAGAACACAGAGGGGCTTTGAGCCCGCCCATTGCTTACCATTGGTGGATTTTTCTTGTCACTCTCATTTGGCTGCCTCTTCTTTGGGTTCCAGCTTGTCAATCGTGAGTTTCTCCATCCCATGGAATATCACCTCTTAGCAATCTCTTTGTGTGACCGGCATTACTGCTTCCATTGCTTCCTTTTGAAGCCCTACGTTTGTGTGAAGCACTCCATTAGAGCACGTGTGTTTTTGAGTCATCTCCCTCGTGTACGTCTCTCACCCAGCACTCGTATTGCTGTCTGTTATAGGACTTCTTCTCCCCGCCCACCTTCCTCTTGCACTTTCGCCATTAGCTCCTTTCACCTGTGCCCTCCATATTGCTTTCTCAGTACCCCAGTTGCTTTCACATCCCCTCGAGTCCTCCCCACCCTTGTTTTCGCTGCAGCCTTCCCCTGTTGCTTTTGCATCCCCCTTCCATGTTGCTTCAGTTCACCCACCCTCCTTTGTGTTGCTTCACTGTTCTCCATACTGTAGTGTCTTACTACAATAACACGCGGACACAGAGGTACTTGGCTAACTCTTTATTCTCACGTCCGCTCTGCTCCCCGTCCCTACACTAACTGTCCCGGTTCCTGTCCCTGGCTCCTCCCGTTCCTGCTCCTCCCTCTTAGCTCCACCCAAACCACTAGACTACCTCATACAATCCTACATCTCCCCCTTTCTTAACAAAATGAACTTAATTTCCACAGAGTTTGCAATTCTTCAATCCACCACACAGGTTGACGGACAGCTTGTTCTTCAAGCATCAGTAGTGTCGAATCCTTGGTGGTCCTGACTTTGATCAATCTTTCCGGTGTCTTAACCAAGACATCCTTAACTGCGGGAATGCATTTTTGAGAATGCAACCCATTGCGTGTGGGCTGCTTATTATTCGGTTCCGCAATTATCGTGGTTCTTTCTTGTTGTGTGACTGCTACTGGCTAAGCTCGGCAGTGGCAGTCTGCCTTCCTTGGTGACTCTTGGTCTATTGACGATTTATCTCCTTCGGGAGCGGACGATGTGCTGGTCTTCTTCTGAGCTCCCACCTGTAAGGTTGTTTCTCTTTGTCTTGTCAGGTTGGGAACAGCACTGTTCTTCTGTTCACCATCTGTCAGGTTGGGAACAGCACTGTTCTTCTGTTCACCGTCAGGCATGCCAGACATTAGTGTATTATCTGACATGGGTGTCCTGTCTTGATTCTTGGACTCTAGTGTATTATCTGACATGGGTGTCCTATCTTGATTCTTGGACTCGTTTGCTGCCTCTGTTCGTTTCTTCCCTTCCCACTCGTGTTTGAGACTGGCGAACCCCTTGACCACCTGGTCATGTGCCTGTTTCTCTCTCATTCGGTGACAGTCCATCTCTGTCACCACGTCCGGTCCTCCCCGCGGGGTGACGGGATAATCCTTTACCACTTGGTAGATACTGTCCCATTTCTTTGTTCTCCTTCCGTCAGTTCTTTGAGTCAGCCTCTCTGACCCCATCAGGGGTGACGGTATATTATTCATGTCTTGAGGTGACGATGACTGATGTGACTTGTTGTCCTTTGGTTCTGTTGTGCGTTCGGGTGATTGATGCCATGGCCGTGGTCGGGACCATGATTTTGTTGACCCGAATGATAGTACAGACATGTTTTCCGACTCGGAGGAGTCGGTTGCCGATTTCCTTTGAGAACGTTCTCTTGAGAGCGTCGTGACTGATAAGTTTATTGAGTTGGTGGTCTGGGATGACATGCTCCTGGAGTCGGAGTTATCTACGGAGCATTTCCTTGGGTATGTCTCTTTATGTGTCTTCTGTGTTGTTGCGGTGGAGGGATCATTTACTTCTTTAGTTTGGTCTCGGAGCATTTGGTCTTTACCCTTTTCACGGGACATCAATTGTCCCTTCTCCGTTTTCTCGTTGACACAACTGTCTGGAGTGCACATGCCCCTCCCTTTTCGGTGTCTGAGTGGCTTGCCACTCCTCATGTGGTTGGTTTCTTCTTCTCGCTTGTTGTTTGTGTTGACGTCCGTGCCATTGGGGTGATGTGTCTCACTGCTCGGTGCTTCCTCAGACTCATCTATAGACTTTATTGCATAGCGGGAGGATGGCCGGGGTTGTTCGTGTGCTGATTTCCGGCATTGACGGGATAGGTCCCGTCTTCCGTAGTTCGTCTTTCTTGCCTTCTTGTTGAGCAATCTGCCATCTTGTCCATGGGTGTGATCTGTCCCGCTTGACACTTCATCTGCTTCATAATCATTTTCATCATCGGTTGACTGACTCCTTGAGGTTGAGTACCTCCGTGAGGTTGTATCAGTATCATCATCTGTTGACTGACTCCTTGAGGTTGAATAGCTCCACGAGGTTGTATCAGTACCGCTTTCGCAATCTTGATTCATCCTGGTCTTTTGTGATGGTGACTTGGAGTGTTTCATGATGCTCTGTCTCTTGTTTCGTCTTGGCTCTGATTCACCCTCCCTCTTTTCAGCTTTGTTTGTTTCCAGGGCCTTGCCCCTGGGCATAAGGGGTGCCTCTTTCCAGGCATCCATGTGTCTTGCATTCGAGTGCACGTCTTTCGATAAGTCTTTTGCTTTTACTCGCACTCCAGCCTCGGCCCCTCTGATGATTCTCTTTAGCGACCACTGCTCCTGAAGAATCTTGCGCTTCGTGTCTGCGCTTGAACAGCCTTCGATTATTCGGAGCCGAACTGCTTCTTCATTTGTAAATGTATTGAAGTAGCAGCAGGGTATCAGACTTAGTAACCGGGTGATGAATCTCGGCAGTGGTTCTCCTGGTTCCTGCCGCGCTGTATTGAAAGCGATGCGAGCATGATCCACTTCTACTTGTGCATGGAAGTGGGCACGTAGCTTCACTTGGAGTCTTTTATAGCTCTCTGTGTCCCTTTTGGGAAATGTTCTGATTAAGCGTCGGCCCTCATGACCGACCAGCTGGAGGAGTAGTATCAGACATTTCTTATCTCTTCGCTCACCAATTGCCTCAAGAAAATCGTCCAGTGATTCCATCCACCGGTTCCATTTGAGACCTAAACTCCGACTGTCAGTCTGTTGCACTGGGGGTGGTACTTCAATGCAGGGACTGGACCGATGGGTTGTATTTACCGCCGCCATGAGGGAGGAAAAGCTTTGTCTACTACCGTCACACGGTTGTTCACTTTGCCTCCAGTCTTATTTGCTGACCTTCTTTCGCTTGAGGTACTGTTGTCTCCTTCGATGCTGGGAAGGTTCGCCACTCCTGGGTGACTACTGTATTCTGTCCGCCCTTAGCACAACTGTCTCGGTAGGCTTCAGTGAGTTAGGGTTGGATTTCCTGATTTCGAGATGGTCACCACTCAGCTGCTCCATGCGGGATGCATGGCTCAGCGACTTCCTACTTTCGTTAGAGTGGCTTGCTAGCTGCAGGTACTTTGGAGTTCTTCCACGATGATATGCGACGCCATTAACATCTTGTTCTTTGCGTTTCTTTGCGTTTCTTTTCGGCCTGGCACCGGTTATCCAGTGGTTTCAAGGATGAAGGAAGGCTTCCTTGATGTTCGTTTCCTCACGCTTCTGTATTATTTGATTTCTTAGTTCTTCCTACTGTTGACTATTTATCTTTGCGTGGTGCTGGACGTTTACTTCGGTACTTGCCTTTGCTCGTGTTTGTTACGTTCAGAATCTGTATTTGATTGCGTTGGCTTCATTCGTGATTTGTGTGGGCTTCTGCTTATTTACGTCGAGGCTTGCATTTGCTCTGGCTTGTTTGAACTTGAAACACATGCTTATGTTTGTCGCCAAAGTCAATTCGATTCATGGCACCTTTTGTTGCTTGTACCAGTGCCTGATTGCGCTCACGTCTTCTTTATTTGTTATTTGTGTTTGCTCGTGCTGGTTTCATTTGCACTTCTTGCATTTGCTTGTTTATATATTGCCCTTTACTTTGTGCATTTGCTTGTGCTTATTGTTTTGCTGTGGCTTTCCTGTCGCCTCTATCTGTCTGCGGCATTTGCTAATGCTTGTTGCAGCTTTTGTACTTGTCAATTTTTTACTTTGTGCATTTGCTTGTGCTTGTTGTTTTGCTGTGGCTTTCCTGTCGCCTCTATCTGTCTCTGGCATTTGCTAATGCTTGCTGCAGGTTTTGTACTTGTCAATGCTTGGCTGTTGGGCGCGCCAATGCTTGCTTCCTTTTGGTTTGCCGGAGCTTACTTCCAAACCTGGCCTGCCTGACTCAGCAATGGCCGCCGCACATTTACACAGGGTTTGTCTTCAGGGCTGCCTGACTTCAAGATGGCCGCCCCCTTCGCAGCACACGAGGCTCTCTCTCTCGTTTCCAGGCATACATTCAGGCCGCCAGACTCACGGTTGGATGCTTCAACTCCTCTGGTGAGGTTGGGGTGGGCTCCCGCTGCCCAGCGTGGTCTTCCGGTCTCACGCGCCGACCCGATGCTAAACCTCACGCATCGGGCGGCGAGGCTTTACTTTTCTTGTCGGTGTCAGTGCCGGCGGTGGGGCGCTTCGTTGCTTGTTCGTGGGGCACTTCTCTCACCCTCACAGTACTTCAGGGTGCGCTGGGCAAGGTCGGAGTGGGCTCCCGACCTTCGCTTGTGTTTCTGTCGGGTCTTCCACACCCATGGGACTCGCGTGTCCGACGCGACCGGCGTTTCCTCCTCTGGCGCTTCGGCGCTTTCACTTTTCTTTCCGTTCTCTTTTCTCTCGGCAAACTCCCGCTTCTGAGGGGTGCCAGGTCCCTTCTGTGGGCTTCACTTTTGGCGCCACAGGGTCGCGGTGGCAGCGGAGCTCCAGGCGCTCCACGCTGCGGGACGGGGCTCACTCTGGTAGGTTTGTTTCTGGATCTCACCTTCGTCGCCAGTTGTAGTGTCTTACTACAATAACACGCGGACACCGAGGTACTTGGCTAACTCTTTATTCTCACGTCCGCTCTGCTCCCCGTCCCTACACTAACTGCCCCGGTTCCTGTCCCTGGCTCCTCCCGTTCCTGCTCCTCCCTCTTAGCTCCACCCCAACCACTAGACTACCTCATACAATCCTACACATACCACTGACCCCTAAGTGCTTGTGCTCCCCTCAGCACACCCATTTAAATATAAATACATTTTTTAAAAGGGTTTGCACGGTTTCATTTCTTTTTTGGTACCGGATCCATCTTGAAATGGTAATTACAATGGGTAAAAAAGCATCCATGTCAAACTGCTTTGTTTTGTTTGTTATTATCTTACTTTTAGTCTTTTTTTAACCCGTTGCGTGCTTCTGTCGGCCATCGGCCGTCACGAGCACTACCTCCGTAGTGCAGCACACATCCGTTGGCCGACACGGCCCCGCCCACTCATCAAAGCCAACGCACCGGTAAACGGGTTAAAGTTTACCCACGGTGCACAGCATTGTCACCCCGAGTGGGGCGGGTATGTCCAGACATGGGTCCCGTGCCCTCCATGCCACTGGAATCAAGCTATCCTGGCTGATGAGGGCTGAAAGCCCGAAACCGGTCCTAGGATGCTTGTTTCCAGTCCAGAGAGGACATGGCCTGGCAGTTCGGGCTAGACTGTTCCCATTGGGTGCAGGGTCAACTGATTTGCAAATGGCTGGGGCCAAACTGGAATGGCATGGTCAGCATAAAAACGATGGATTCAGGCCCAGATCTCTGTACTGGGGTGAATGTATGACATTGTTCTGCATTGTGTCCATCAATTGTTCTTTTTGCATTTGTGGAGTTGTGGGCATGACTAAATACCATTGGCAAAGTCAAAAGGTTACAAAGCCGAGACCTATTGACTTTGCTTATGCTCGTTTTATACTTTAAATGATGACTAGAACTTCCTCAGTAGGTCTCCACTTCGAGTTTGATAGCCAGGTTTTAGTGAATGAGCAGGAATACTTGTTTACAAAGGAATGTAGCCAATTAATAATTCTGTACTTCTGAGACCGTGTGTTTATCTCTTGTGCACGTTTTAAGGGACCTTGTTTGGAATAAAAACAAATGTCCCTTAATGCCAACTCCTTTCGGCTTTCTCAAAGCTATGTTTTCCGTTTTCAACTCTGTGGCCTCATTTTCTGCACGATTTAGGGGTATGGGGTGACTCCATGTCACTGGAAATCCATGCGTCCCATCCTGAGTTTTCCACTAGCCAAACATAATCTGCGGACTTGGTCAAACTGGTTCTCTGAATCAAGAGCAGAATACAGCTCCCAGAATGCACCACAGTGTTGACTATAAGTCCAGAAATGGAGTGTGGTGTCCCAGTGGTTTCATAGATTTGCCTGGCAACCTTAGAAGCAACCTCTTTCCACTGGTGTAAATTCTGCCGAATGTAGTCGCTATGGATTTGCTGTTCCGCATTGGTGTAAAGCCAAGTGATGGAGGCCCATCTGCTGAATGTAATGAGGGGCCCCTGAGTTTTCCATTTCTCACAGATATACATTGGTCTTTGACTGACTGCCCGTCCCCCCCCCCCCCCCCCCCCCCGCCCGGTCTTCGGCTAAATGCCCCCTCCCCCTCCCCTACCGAACATTGGGGCGCCACTTAAAGGGTTGCTCTCACACCCCTGAGGGGGTTGAGTTTTTCCTATGCCAATCTGGCCATGGTCAATACCAGTCCGGTTAAGTTTTCCATAAAAAGTAAGGCCACGTAACATAACATGTATTTGTAAAGCGATCGTTCACCCGTGGGCATCCTGGCAATGAATAAAAGACGTTTATTGTTAGTTCAACTGTGGTGAACCAGGACTTCAAGTCCCAGGATGCTTAGGTTAAACAATACCGCAGAAGTGGAACCCACGTCTTTGGTTACATGCACATATCTAGTAGAAAAAAAAGTGGACCACGAGGCATACATAATGATGGAGTTTGCCGTTTTCAACAGTGCTAGTCTACCCCTTTCAGCAGTCAGGGATTGGTACTGATTGCCCCTCGAGGTCAGCGATATCATGCCTGACAAACCTATTGAGTGTTTATTCTCATGAATGTTTACTTTCTGCCGATGCTTCGAGAGCGTGGGTGGGTAAAATATCCCTCTAAAATTGGTTCTTTCCATCTGACATCATCAGGTTTGTGACGTCGCGTTCGTTGCATTGTGACGTATTAAGCTCGATACTTCTGACCGTCTGCCCGCTCAAAGTACGCCACAGTTTCCGGTGACCGACCCTCTGAAGCTCCTTGTCTGAGAGGCCGTCCGTGAGGCAGCGTCGACAGAGGAGAAAGAAAGGGTAAAACAGGGGACAGGGCCCCTAACCAGGCCGAAGCTTAGATATCATTAGTGCCACAGGGTCAGTGGTATCGCGGACTAGGGGCGAGAGGGACCGGCTAGACACTAATTATAACGGTATTTCACTATCCAACTGGAGGCCGGCCATTTTGCTTGCTTGCATTAGGGTACATTGTACCTTTGTTGCGCCGCTGAGTAAAACGTGCGCGATAATATCCTGTTAATAACAACGAGAGTGCGTTGGGGGTGTTCTGTGTAAGTGCAGCAAGGCTGAGTCACCAGATAGTGGATTTCAGTCTCCATATCAAAACGGATTTTTGTATTCGAGTTTTTAAATTTTTTTAATTAGCAGAAGCTGACGTCTAAAATAAGTGAAAGCGGTACTTCATTGGCAGGGCCACTGGAATAATGCGGCAGGAGAGGGCCAAATTATGCGGCAATAAAAGGTAAATCATGCAGCAAAATGTGGCACATTTTGTAATAATATTACGTCATTATTTCATCAGCTTTAATGTTGGTAACACTTTCTGGGCCTTGGCTGCATTACATACATCACTACCAATTTAACATTTTAATATATCAATAAGCAACAAAAAGGTGACCAATCCAGTTTTGCAAAGGTCCTTCCACTGCATGGCAACATGTGGCATTGCATTTTTTGTAACTTTTGAACCATTTGAGCTAGAAACAACATTTTGTGTTAAAATCTGAGGATTATGCGGCAGGTGATGGATTACATGGCAAAATCGGTAAATCTATAATTATGCAAAAATCGCTGGGGTGGCACAATCGCATAATTCCAGTGGCCTTGCTTATAGGATTACCATTCACAGGTTTTGATAACATATTTAAAAGTGAAACAGCATTATTAAGTCGATGACTCCGCAATCGCAGCAATCCTCAGAAAATATGTTTTTTGCAAATAATGGGTAATTCAGAAAGCGATCAGTACTGAGAGAAACAACCGCTCTTAACCGTTCCTGCGCCACTGTCGCACGTCACTTTTTCACGGAACCTGGGATCAGCAGGATCTGTATTTAAACCGAGAGTGAGCAAATCTGGCAGCAGAAAAAGGCAAGCAGGAAACACAGCAGACATCTTACTGAGAACAAGAATGAGTACTTGGAAGCCCGCTCCAGATGGAACAACATTTGAATTACGGGGCTGCCATAATCAACGAATGTGGGTAAAATGGAGACCTTTGTTGAAAACTTGATAAAGGATATTTTTAGCACAGAACTACTCTATGCCATGTTCATTATTGAGGGGGCCAATTGCTCCCTCGTAGCAAGACCTGCTCCGGGGGCCCCACCACACCCTGTTATTGTGCGTGCTGCACTATAGGGACCGTGACACTATTTTGTGTATGGCCATAGACAAGGGTACCATTAAACACCAAGGCAACACACTCTTTTTTCCGGACTTCACTGTCACTGTGCAGGCGATGCGAAGGGAGTTCGGGCTGTCAAAGTTTTTACAATCTGAGGGAGTCCCCTATGCCATGTTATATCCCGCCCGTTTGAAAATAGGCCTGGATGGAGACTCAAAGATTTTCACAAATCCCAAGGCAGCGCTAGAGCATTTAACCACATCCGCGCTAGTGGTATTCTGCACCTATGCTGGGATTTTAAAAAACCCATGTTACATGACGAGCTGGGCTCGTCATCAGCGTGCTAGGAGGCTACACCATGACGAGCCTAGCTCGTCATGAGCCTGGAAGGGGTTAAAACACCTAAAGAGAAGGCAACGTGAATCCCAGACGCCATCCGAGACTGAGGACCAGTAGGGCGGGGGGGGGGAGGGGGGTACGCATTGGTACTCTGTTATATCACATAGCTCGATCGGGCAGCCTTTCTTCTTACCTTGCGTAATGTTGTGGTTTATATGCATTCCATGTCTTCTCCCATTTACAGGTGGACATTATACAGTCTTATTATGTATGCTTGCCTTTCAGCCACCTCCTACCTGCTAGGAGGTTAGTAGCACTCTGACGCCCCCCAATGGGAGTACCCCAATTTTGCTTTGCTCTGTCTGTTCCTAGTTGGGGATGGGTTGTAGAGGGTTGGGATGGCTTTGGCAAGTTGAAGATGCTGAAGTGGCAGGGGGGTTTGGGGGCGGAGGGTGAGGGGGTGCTGTCCTACACTTACAGTTTATGGTTGTGGTATATTCACCTTCTTATTTGTTCGAGCGGACCCATGTCTTCCTTTTAGCCAACTGCCAGGTTTATTACACTATTCTTAATCCCATGAGTGGTAAAATGCGTTTTTTAACCTGGAATGTTGGAGGTCTAAACACCCCCAAAAAGATTAGCTCTGTATTCGCTTACCTAGACAGGATGGACGTTCAGACAGATAGCCTATTTACAGGAAACCAATCTTACAAAACTGTCGGAAAAAAATGTGGGTAGGCGGGGGTGCGCGTGGTGTCATTTTAAAACAATGCACTGGGGGTGATGATTCTGTTCAAGCGGGGGGATCAATTCTGTTATTCGCACTGACACAGATGACTCAGGCAGGATTGTGCACAGGTAAACAACCTTTACAACAAAACTTTTACAACGCACTACCATTATGACGCAACTTTTACAACGCAAACCATTACAACGCATTGCGCTGGGGGGCGCTCTAGGATAGGGAATAGGTTTAATTTACTATCCAACACCTTTCCTACTATCCACGGGGACTGGAGTTGGAATAGTAAATTAAACTATTCAATATCCAGCGCCCCAAAGCACTATGCGTTGTAAAGGCATGCATTGTAAAAACCGCGTTGTAAAGGCATGCGTGGTAAAAGCATGCGTTGTAATGTCATACATCCTTGTGCACAACTGGGTGGGGCTAATGTAATTAGTGAATGTGTACAGACCGAATGTTGATGATCCAGCCTTTTTTTCGGATGTGTGGTGCGGTATTGCGAGTTTTCCTGAGGTGGAAATAATATAGGGTGGCGATTTTAATGTTTGTTTGGATGTCACTATTGATTGTAGGGGTAGTGAGATGTCACAGCCTAAGCAGGCTTCTGAGACCTTGCTGGGATTGATGGACGCTGGCCGTTTGAGTGAAATGTGGCGACTGCAACACCCTGGGACACGCAATAGTAAGTTTATTACTTCTGTGCATGGGACTTTGTCTTGCCTGGATTTCTGGTTGGTCACTGAGGCTGTGTGTAATTAGGCAAATGGGGTGTGCCATATGGCCCGTACTCTCTCGAACCACTCTCCTGGAGTTACAGCTTCCTGCATATGAGAGGCCTCCGTTTATTTGGCGGCTGTAAATGTCTTCGTTGACTGATTCTGTTTTCAAGCACACAATTGGTTAAGCTATCCACAACTTTTTCAAGGAAAACAAGGGCTCAGTAGATAGTGCCGGTGTCCTCTGGGAATCATTTAAAGTAACTATTAGCAGTGTGTGAATGGGGGCGCAGACAGGCATCATGAGGGATTTGAGGCTTAGGATTCACAAAGTAGCTGCAGAAATGTCAACTTTAGAAGGCGCCTATGATTCGATCCCTTCTCCCACGATGCTGTCTGCAATCCGGGAATTGGTCACTGAACACAACGATAATGTAGATAAGGAGAGAATCCATAGGTCCAGGTGCAGTAAGGCCAGATATTACGGCGGGGGGGGGGGGTAGGCCTAGCTGCTCACTTGCTCAAAAGTTGGCTGCCCCACGTTGTCAGGAGTACATTACCGAAATACTTGATGAAGCAGGGGTAGCTCAGTACACTACGGCTGTTATCAGTGAGACCATACTTAGTTTTATTGCCAGCCTCTATGACAATAGAACTGTGGTACAGCGGGATGCCTTGCATTCTTATGTTGACGAGTTTGCTCTTGGCTGGTTGTCCTTGGGTCTTAGGGAATACCTTACACAACCCTTTGATGTGGAGGACGTTGAACTTGCCATTATGTCCTTTCCCACGTGCAAGGCTGTGGGACTCAATGGGCACCCTAGTGAGTTTTATAAGACTTTTGCGGATGTTCTGGCCCCCAGATAAGTGGAAAAAAGGCGATCAAATTATATGTTTGAATAAAATGAGTACAACAAATCAGAGGTCTGTCTTTTTATTTTGTCGACGACGTTTCGCTGGGGGTCGCGTAACTAGTTAGCATGGAGGAGTCTCGTTCGTTATCTGAATTAACCGGACAAATTTCTCCACCAACTAAGAATGGCCATGCACCACCACCCACAGAATCGAGAAAATTACGCGACCCCCAGCCAAACGTCGTCGACAAAATAAAGAGACAGACCTCTGACAACAATTGCTTATACATTGCAATTGTTGTACTCATTTTATTCAAACATATAATTTGGTCGCCTCTTTTCCACTTATATGTACATTTGAAACCTTATGTTACTCACACTTTACTATGCTTCACCTTAGTACGTTAGGTTCTTTTTTAGAAAATATTCACTTGGGACACACCATCACTTTTTTGATTGCATAAGTGTATATAATGTTACAGAACGTTTGTATAAACTGTTGATTTCTATTGTTGCCTCTAAATACAAATGTATTCGCTTTGTGTTTGTGCAGCTTCCTTTCTTGACCTCTAACTTTTAAATCACCCACATTGCCATTGTGTGTTCCCTTTATCAGAATTATCTTGTATTTAGCCACAGAAGCTGTTGTTTTTGTTCAACTAGGGATCAATTGGGCAGAGCCTACGGTATTTCCCCTGATGGCATGCATCTGCAAGTTTGAATTAGATTTCCCACTGTCTTAGACCCGGGACCCCGTGAAATATCTGGGTGTCTGGTTACACAGGGACCCTGCGCAGGTTATTTCCATGAACTATGGCTGCACCATCTCACAAATTACGGATAAGGCAGAGCGCTGGGCCCGGCGGCCCCTGTCACTTACGGATCGCATCGCAGTGACAAAGATGACTATTATTACCTAAGCTTATTCTCCTGAATATCTCTATTTTTAAGGCACTGCAGTCGGCCTTGCTGTCGTTTGTCTGGGGGGGCAAGAAGCCTCGCTGTAGTTGGGATACACTAGTACAGCCATTTGATTGTGTTGGCTTCGAGGCTCCGGATATGCGTCTCTATTATTTGTGCGCTCAGGCGCGCTTTGCACATTATTGGTTCTTCCCTCAACGGTCCCTGCCCCATACAGCGATAGAAGCGGATGCAATTCTTCCCCTGCTGCTTGTGGCAGTGGCACTTGTGGGTGGAAGTGGTGGTCCCAGGGCAGAGATTAACCCAGTATTGTGTACAGCCTGGGCGTGGCAGGCACTTGCTAGGAGGGCACATCTGACTTACCTTTAGGCCCCACAGCTGCCAATACCAGCGCATCCTGACATTTCGGCGGCACAGAAGCGTTCTGCTCTGTGCACACTGCGGGCCGCTGGTGTAGTGAAGATGGTAGATGTGTATAAACAGGGCCATTTCCGCTCGCTGCCAGACATGCAGGCAGGTCAGACTCATGGTCTGATGTTATGTTTCACACATGTGCGAGTGCGACAGGCAGTTAAATCAATCTACCCCGATTATCCTGCTGAACCCCAAACGTTGCGAGCACTGTAGGCCGTGCTGGCTGGTGTGGAGCGTAAGGGTCTGATTATTAAATTATATGCTGCATCCCAACGTGAGATGGATCCTAGCGAGCACCCTTCATATGTTAAATGGAATTCTGCGTTGGGATATATCCTGCCACTTGACCACTGGCAATTCTGCTGCATGCTAACTAGGCACCTTATGGCCAACTGTAATTTGCATATTGTTCATTTAAATTCCTACACCAGCTATATTATACTCCACTGCAGCTATGGAAATTTGAATTGCGTGATACAGCTTGCTGCATGCTGTGTGGACAAGCGGATGCCGATTTTTTGCTCGCTTGGCAATGCGCAGGGGTAGATGCCTTTTGGACTAAAGTTGTGGGTGTGATGACGGATACGGTGTCTGAATGTGTTCGGTGTGTGCCTGAAGTATACCTGCTGGGTGACGTGAAGTCTTTAAAGACAGGTAACTGGCGACTGATTGTGGTGGTAACATTATTTGCCAAGCAGGTTGTGGCACAGTGCTGGGGTGCTATGACTCTCCCTACGGTTCGAAAATGGGTCCGAGACTTAACCTACTACAGGGAACAATTGGAGACCCATGTGGAGGACCTGCCTGAGTCATCTCGGCCCAAATATTTCTGGGCCCCACTGACCATGTACCTAATAAGTCACCCTGATCTGTGATGTGTCCTATCTCCTTTCTCTTTTTGTTCTCTGTTTGATTTCTTTTTGGGTTTGTATCTCATTGGGAATCACTACATTTGGACCTTTCTGTTTGTGTTAACGGACATATACATCCATATTGCCCAAGATTAGTTGTCTGTAAGGTGCCACATCTTCGTAAGTGCCGGGGGGGAGTTGGGAGGGGAGGATTGTTGGCTCCTGAGAGCTGTTGCTATGTTTACTCTTTGTATCACTGATGCATTTCGTTATTCAAAAATGCTTGTGTTGATCTGCGCTTTGTCGATACTGATGGCTCCATAACGGAGCGTGTATATTGTAACTGAAAGCTCTTTAATAAACAAATTATAAAAAAAAAAAGTACCTTTGAGTCCCGGTTGTGGAGTGTTGGCGCAGTCCCACGCTGAGAATTTAATTAATTAATTAATTAATTGTGTGCTTATATAGCGCTGGAATCACTCCCGAAGGGGTACCTCCGCGCTTCGACCGCTGCGAAACCCTTCCTGGCTTCCCTGAGAGATGGTCCCTTAATGGGTATCTCCAGGGTGAGACCAGGCATCCCCGGCGGTCTGGTGGGGCCGTTAGTGAAGATGAGGCAAGCTAATGCCCAGAGTTGCCGAGTGTGATCGCTGATCAGAGTGGGCACCGAGGCGAGAGAATTATCGAGTCCGCTGACCCTGGTCCAGAAACCTGCAGCGCCGGGAATCGAACCCTGGTCCCGGGCCGTCCTCTGCTCTCGGGTCTGCCGCCTCTAACCAGTGAGCCACACTACTTCACTTGTAGCGCAGAAGAGACAATGCATTGGTTCCAAGGAGCTGTGATGCGAGGTCCTGCATTGTCATCGAGGATTCCATCGATGAGGGCTTGCGATGGGAAGTCCTGTGTCATAGAAGCTTTGCACAGTCAAAGTGAACGGTTGGTTCCGAGAAGCTGTGCGGCTACAATGCGAGAACCTGCGTTGTCTTCGAGGCTGCCATCAAGTAGAGATTTGTAACGCAAGGGCTTGCAACACCAAAGCTTCACACAGGTGGCGGTTCCGATGCAGGTTGGGAGGTCAATGCGGAGTACTTTGCGTCTGGAAAACCCTTGCAGCAGAGGTGATGCGTCGTTTTGCTCAGCTTCACACCACAAAGTAGAGGAAATGCTTTGATTATGCTGGATCAACAAATGGGCTAGTAGAGCATGTTTAGGCCTACTTCAAAGGGTCCAGGACGGGGGGTGGCACCACTTGGCAGTGTAGGACTCGCAGATCACAGATTCCAGGTGCTGGGTTCAAGGTTGTTGGAGCATTCTGCCCCATAGGTTGTAGTCAGTAGGCTTGCCAACTATCCCTTTGAGTCACTTTGGGGTCTTGGGTTCAACAGATAAAAGTCTAGATCTTCTCACACAGGCAAGAGTGCAGCAAGCCAGCATAGCAGAGCCGCTATTCCTTCAGAGCAACAGACCTTTCAGCAGCATAGCAGTCCTTCCTGGGGAGGTATCCACAGGTCTATAAATGTACTGAAAAGGTGGTGTCTGAGGTCCAATATTTATACCTGGTGCCCTTACTCTGGAAGGTAGGAGAAGCTTCTAGAGGTTTCCTTTTGAAGCCCCAGGCATCCTGACTTTCCTGTTCTGGCTCCAGACTAACTAAAGGGGGTATGCACTATGCAGCCCTTTGTGGGGAGACAGAACACACCCTATTCAAGTGTAAGTAGGGCTGTGCCCAGCTCAGCCCTCCCATCCTGCCAGTGATGGTCCATCAGGGCACACCAAAACTTTGTTGTATATGGCTGTCTAGGAGAATACATAAAGCCCACTGTCCGCTACATGCAGTAAAATGGCTAAGTCAAGAAAAAGCCAACTTTCTAAAAGGGGCATTTTCGAAATTGTAATTTAAATTCTAACTTTACCATAAGAGGGTGTTTTCCATTACAAATCTGAAGATACCAAACATCAACTCGTTACCTGTTCCCACTTGGAAATGACTGCTTAAGAAATGTAATAAGGTAACTCCAATTGTATCCTATGGGACAGGTACGCCTTGCAGTTGTGAAAAACGAAGTAAGACGATTTCTCTACGTGGACATGTAAAACTTAAAACTACATGTCCTACCTTTTAAATATACTGCGCCCTGCCCTCTGGAATAACCAGGGCCTACCCTAGGGGTGATTTGTATGTATTAAAAAGGAAGGTTTGTGCCTGGCATAAGGTTTATTTTGCCAGATCAAATTGACAGTTTTAAAACTGCACACACCGGCTGCAATGGCTGGGATGGGACATTTAACCACTTGGCTGCTAGGCGTTTCCCCCCCCCCTGTGCTGGAAATTGCCATTTTAGTGGCACCATGACGAGCTCAGCTCGTCATCAGCACACGACACCCGTGGGTGATGACGAGCTGAGCTCGTCATCAGCATCGAAGGGGTTAAAGGTGTTACTTAAGTGGGTGGCACAATCAGTGCTGCAGGCCCACTAGTAGCATTTAATTTACAGGCCTTGGGTACATCTAGTGCCACTTTACTAGGGACTTATAAGTCAATTAAATATAACAGTTGGGGATAAGCCAATGTTAACCATGTTTATAGGAGTGAACACATGCACGTTAGTGGTTGTAAAGTGCACAACAGAGTCCTAAGATGAGCAAAACTGAGATTAGCAAAAATGGAGAAGGTAGGCAATACGTTTGGGGGAAGACCACACTAAGGCTTATAGGTCTAACAAAGTCACTCTAATACTTTGTGAACACCAATGCTTAATTTGAGCAGGTGGTTGCAGGTCGGGCTCACCAGCACTTATTATCGGGCACCTGCACTTAAACGCCCAAACCTGCAAAGCATTGCTTACGGTTTACAGAAAGTTGCTTCCAGCCATTGTCCAACCACACTGAACTAATAGCACTCTCTTCTGGTCAAATACTGAAAAACAGTTGCACTGTTGTTTACATTCGATCCATGAATAACTATAAAGAGGTTGGAATGACCCCCTGCAATTCAAGGTCTAACTTTATAGAGCTAACACAAATCACCCCTGTAAGAATTCTGTAGTACCGAAATTGCCCAGTCTTTAGTACCCACTTCCTGGACCAACCTTACACTCCCTAACCATCTGTCATCTTCCCAACTAGTGACCAAATAGCTCATTTGTACTACAAGTTGATGTCTGTTTCTTTATCACCAAGTGAGTCCTGAATCAAGAAAATCACCCTAACTTGTGCATCCCACAAAGATAGGTCAATAAATTAATTGTTGATAAATCCATAGCCTCTTACAGGCATGGTACTGGAAGTTATTCTGATGGATACATTTAACCACAGATTCCTCATCTTTAAAATATCCCCAGGTGCTAGACTGGTTCCACATTTTTTTAGTATAGCCCCTGTGTGACATTAGGTGGAATCATGTGGCTCTACCTCAACTCAATTCTGCTCTGGAAGAGACGTTTGGAGCCATGTATAGGTGACACCATGGCACACTGACATCCGTTCCTTTTTTTCTGTGCCTTTGCATGTGTATCCCAAACAAGCTTTTTTTTCTTGTCAGCTGACATGTCCTTTTTGCTTCAAAACGTTTCACAGTGTGCAAGGGAAAGGTCACCTCCTAAACCCACAGCCTATAAACCTTGTAGGTACTGTTGCAAGCAAATGTCTGACAGATCCCCAACAGGTGTGCCTCTGGTGCCTAGGATTGGTCTACGACTCAGACGTGTGTGGAGTGTGCTCTGATGATTTTAAAGGTAATCCAGGACTTCCCAGCTGTACGTCACAGAGCATCATGGGAAATTGTGTAAAGGCCACTTAAGCTCAATGTCACAGACACAAACCTGCTCCCGTTTTCAGGCCGGTCCATCAACAGAATTTTTGTCACACTCTAAATCTTCTGTTGAGCCCAATTGAAGAACAAATACAAAAGTTCAAGTGGGCCCCATCACAGCCCTCCTACTCTCTCCTTCTAAAAAGTTGGAGGTACATCAAGTTACCTTGCAGTTCTGCCCCTGGTTCCCTACTGCAGAGCTGATTCCATAACTGTTTCCAATGCATTCTGAGATTCAGGGTTTGTCAGCGATGCTGCAATAACTCGAGGTATTTAAAGAAGACATGCGGCGCATCTTTCACACGTAGTTGTTTTCCTCTGAGGGGCTTTTAGGCAGCATAGATATGCGGCTACCAGCTGGGTTACCACTAGTGGGTCTGCCCTGGGAGCTGGCTACGCCTCCTGTACTTATTTCTGGTTCAGCATTGAGTCTGAAGCTGATTCTACACTCGGCACCACAATCTATGGCCATTCCTGGTGCATCTGCGCTACCATCGCCCGAGGACAAATTCAGGCCCATAGTTCTGTTAGACTCTGAATCCATCTTGACCATGGTCAAAGTCGTGTGGGAGTTAATTTTCCATGCTGCCAATCCACATTCCTTCTGACTCAGAAAAGACAATGCCTTTATCTACAGGCCACCCTCCCAACACCTCAGCCACTCTTCAGGTTGGACTCTGATCAAAGCCAACCTGCTTTTGGTGATGCTGTGCAAGCGACCAGTGGGCTATTTTCTTCTCTTAACATTGGGCTGATGTGCCTCCCCCATCCCCTAACTGCTGCTTCTTCTACAAAAGAATCGATTTCCTTCACAGAGGTCCTGCAACCCAGGCAATCCTCATCAGAACCTCTGTCAACCATTCAATGAAGTATTTGCTGGTCCATCTTGGGTTCTAGGGAAAAACCTTGTTCATTTCGAACTTTAAACAGACAAGTGCCATGTCTCTGTAGGTCAACACCTGGTGACCGAACCTTTCTTATACCACATCCTACTCCTGAGAGTATAATGGTACAGGTCTCCACCAGCAGAGTCCACCTTAATTCCTTTCCTTCAACCCCACCAGCTAGAGAGTTGAAGAGGATACCTTGCCTTCGGTCTGCTAATGTCAGCTGTTTGCTGGGACACCACTCCTATGCAGTCTTGGTTTCTGTCGTTGAAATTTTGCCTGCAGTCCCTGAAGAATTCAGGGCCAATATAGCAAAGGCCATTCAGATGACCTTGGTGCGGCCAAGTATTTCATCTACTCAGAACCCAATGTTTAAGCTTGAGACCTGGGTCTCAGGGAGGGGGCTCTGAGGTTTTGGGACTACTGCATCCTGTTGTTGATCATGCCATATTGCATATGTGGGCTGTGCTTTGGGAAATTAGGTCTCAGTGGGCCAAGTACTAAACAAAGCTGTCAGACTCTAGCCAGGTTTCGGAGGAGACTGCAAAAGACCTGAGTTAGTGGTTGCTCAACCGTAATTGGACTAGTGGCAGGCCCCTTTCCCTGCCCCAAACAGAGCTGAAGAAGGTGAAGAACGCAACACTTCTAGGTTACGGATGTCATGTCTGTAAGGTGAAGATCACTGGACTCTGGTGTCTGGCAGAGGCCCATTTTCACAGTGTGCTGCTGGAATTACTGGCAAATCGTTTAGCGTTGAAAGCCTTCCTGCCATCCATAAAAGGGAAGCTGATTAAGGTTCTCACGGACATAACATTGCCATGTGGTATTGCAATAAGCAGGACGGAGTGGGGTCCTGGACTCTGTACCAAGAGGCCCTGCACATCTGGATCTGGCTACAACATCAAGGCATGTGCTTGTTTGTACATTACCTAGTAGGATTTTTAAACCCCATAGTGGACAAACTCAGTCGATGAAGTCTAGCAGATCACAAACAGCAACCTGCACCCAAAGGTAGAGCAGGGTGTCCTTATACAATGGCAAGAGCCATGACTTGATCTATTTGCCTCTGAGAACATGTCATTTGGTAGGTTTGAGTTCTCAAGAAGGCTCTCTCCAGGTGACACATTCATTTTGGAGCTGAGCTCTGGTCTCCTATATACTTTCCTGCTCCTATCTTTTCTGCCTGAGTTCTAAGGACTATAAAGAACGACCGGATCCAAGTAATTGTGCTTGCCTGCATTGGGCTAGGTGAGTGTGGTATCTAGAACTTCTGGGCATGAGGATCTGTTCTCTGATCAGGCTGCCATTTCAGTAGGATCTTCTGTCACAGCATCAGGGCAGGGTCTTGAACCTGGGCCTGCACAAAGTACTCCTCCATTCACGGAAATTGAGCATCTGGAGCTAACTGCATGCTGTCGCCAGCAGGTAGTTGCAGTTAGGACCTTGTTTCAATAGGAAAAAGTTTTTTCGTTTGCCAATATCTTTGGCGTAGTTTGACCAATCTTCGCAAAATTTTCCAAACTAATGGGGCTGTCATGTCGGCTGCAGTGTTGAAAAATTTGGGGTGATCCGTCAAGCGGGTGCCTTGAAAAAGGGTGGTCCCAAAACGCAATTTCTCCATGTTCAGTTCCATAGGAAACTTTAGACACTGCTACAACCCAAACTGCTGAACGGAATTACTCCAAATTTGGCACAAAGGTAGCTTTTGGTTCAGAAAGCACTCTTTTTGTTAAATCCGTTCAGTAGTTCCTGAGAAATGTAACCATTTCTCAGATATACACTGTGGCCGCAAAGGATCTGCAAACCTTCCCGATCTCAAGCCTGCGATCTGATTGGCTGCAAACACTTCAAACCAGGAAGTGTTGGCACCCATCTTGTGACTCGGTTGAACCCAGTCAGAAGAAAAAAGGTTAAAAAAAGTTTTTAAAAAAACAAGAAAAGGGGGTAGGGTAAAAACACCCTGACCCCATGGGCATGCTCAGACGGTCCCCAAAAAACATTTTAAAAACATTTTTGGCGGGAGTCATGGTGGACCCACGAATCCCTTTGAAAATGTAAAAAAAAAAAAAAGAAATGAACCGCGTACTCTTGCACTTTGGTTAATTTGCCCCCCGGGGCAATTGAATTAATGCAGGGGGGGGGGGGTGCTCGGGCCCACGCAGTCCTGGGGCGACTGCCACCTCCCCGGGGCTAAATACATAATAGATTGCATGGGAGGGGCTCCAGCCCCCCCCACACAGCCCGGGTCCCGCCACCTCCCCGGGGCTAATGTTTTGTAATGCGGGGGCCACGCAGCTCCACCACAGCCCGGGGCTATATAAATAAAAGAATGCATAGGGGGGCTCCAGCCCCCCATGCAGCCTTGATGACCGCCACCTGCCCATGGCTACAAAGTAGATGGGAGGGGGCCGTATGTGTGTGTATATATGCATGTGTGTGTGTGTATGTGTATATATGTATGTGTGTGTATGTATATATGTATATATCTCAAAGGAAATCCCCTCGACATGAGAGGAGAAAAGCTGCACTCACAAACTGGACAATGTGCTCTTTGTCATCCTTCTTTATTAGCTGCTGCAGCACTCCTGACATGTTTTGGTTGGTGCGACCTTGATCAATGGAACTGAGGCTGCCATGGGATTGCTTTCACCTGTGATCAAGTTTGCACGACCAAAACACAGCAGGAGTGCTGCAGCAGCTTATAAAGAAGGATGACAAAGAGCACACATATATATATATATATATATATATATATATATATATATATATATATATATATATATATATATATATATATATGTATATGTAATTTCAGATGACTTTTGCTGACAGAGATTGACCTAGTTCCACAGTCCTATTATGTCTGCACTCCCCCTCCCCAGTCCAAGGTCATACCCAAGAAGATCAGTCGGCAGAGGGGGAGCGGAAGGGAGGGGTACATTCTAGGGAATCCGCCACTACCTTTGTCAGTCTCTGTTGTATGCCTGCCCAGAAACTTCTCACTCTCAAGCAATCACAGAGAGTGTGTATCAGCGTACCCATTGCCCACTTCCTCTCATCGCCTCAAGTAGCGAGCTGTTTCAGTTATGCTCATGGCACGGAGCCTTGTGTGGGTAAAGTAAGCCTGGTACAGTAATTTCCGCTGTATCAGCCGAAACCCCGTCTGGAATGCGACCTCCCCAGATTATCTAATTGCTTCTCCCCAGTCATCGTCCTCCTGTCTGCTCAGATCTCCCTCCCATTTATCTCGCAGCTTCTGTAATGGAGCCTTGCATGACTATTATTGAGATTCGTAGAGTATCGCTGGGATATGTGAGGTTTGTGTAATGGAGCACCCAGTACCTTCTATTGGAGTGGGCTTTCACCCTCCAAGTCTTGGGGTCAAGTAATACATTGTGTTAGGATGTGTATAGGACCTGGAAGTAACATAGTAATCATCCCTCTGGCATGTCATATTGCTTCTGTAGGTCCTGGATCATCCGCTACCTCATATTGCCCCATAGGTCCCCCACTTTTGAGATACCAATTCTGTCCCACTGGCGGTGGCCCGACATCCCACGTAGCTCCGCCAACATATCAAGGTCCCACAGCGGTGTCTCCAGCATCAGCCTGCCTGCCCAGCCTGTGCAACATGTGTCTCCGCAATGAAACATGCGTAGCAATCTTCTCCAGGTGGATCGCCAGGCTTCCTGTTCCATAGAGCCTCCTAGTGTAGCCATGCTGTTCCAAGTACCCCCCTATGAGCCATCTAAGGTGACTCCTACTGGTCCATAAAGGACCAGTCATTAACCACCAGCATGTGGGTCACCCAGTAACAGAGATGGATCTGATAGAGCAATATCCTGTCCATTGTTCATCTTGTCAAAGTCCCAAGGGCAATCCCAGGCCTGCCTCTATCCCACAGTAGAGTCCTAACCTCTGCCTCCACCGCCCGAAATAAGTAAGAGTTTTCCATTTACTCACACGTTCCCTATCGGTCTGTGGTAGAGAAGGTGCACCCACGCCTTATAGATAGAGTTCAAGACGATTTTAGTGAGTTAAATGCACATGCAGCTGAAGGGCAGTGCACCAGAAAAGGCACCAGAGACTGTCTTGTGGATCTGCATGGTAAATCCTGATGGGTCCAGGACAACAATATCATCTATCACTGGAAACAGACAGTGTGCTAAAAATGTTGTCAAGTTTTTGATTTCCATATTTAGGAGGGACATCAGCCTGCACAATGCACAGTCCACTGGAAAATTCCTTGGTATGTGAATTAAGACAATGGTTGCCTATCTGAGATCACCGGGTAGTTCACCAATTGTACAGGCCTCATATAATACATGTCCCGGAGGAGCTTTTCTCCTTACTCTTCACACTTTTTTAAAAAGAAGTTTTTACTTGTTTATTCCAGCAACATAATATACAACATGCGTTCATTTATTTATTTATTTATTTTGAGGGTTTTATAGAGCGCAAACAAGATCCTTGGGGATATCAGAGCGCTTTACATTAAGCATTGCTAATTAGTCAAACAAATAAATGAAGGTAATTCACGAATAACATAACATCTCGTGCAAAAAAGCAGTAGGGTACATGACAGGAACATCCCTGTTGAATCCAGTCAAGGGCAGATAAAGTAACTAGGAAGTTTAGTTGGGCCCTTAACATAATAGGGATTACTAGTAAGGGTACTATTGATGTCAGAATTTATTTAGTCTATGATCAGCTGAATTTTTTCCATGAGAATCGCGTTTACTTCCTTTTTGAAAGATGCGGTAGAAGCATTCACTCTGGTTTCTGGGGGAAGTGTATTCCATATCCTGGGTGCCATCCCCGAGAAGGTTCGTTTGTATGTTTTATTCTTGTTGAATCTTTGAGGTTTCAGTAGTAGGTTTTCTGCACTCCTTGAGGACCTTAACCCACCAGAGATCGTTAGTTTCTGTGCGAGGTAGCTGGGTGCATTATGATGTAAGGCCTTATGCGTCATGCAAGCTATTTTTAGATGAATTCTGGCTTCAAGCGGTAGCCAAATCAAGGATTTTTTGTCTGGGGAAATGTGGGAACTTATTTTCGAGCCAGTGATGAGTCTCGCTGCAGCTTTCATTGAGGCTCTTAGGGGAGCTGTTTTAGCTTTTGGAAGGCCACATAAAGAGATACTTACGTACTCCACAGGAGGGATAACTAGAGCTTGTACTGCCAGCTTGAAGTCATTGACTGGCAGGAAGGGTTTCAGCTCCCTCAGGGTGTTTATCTGGAAGTTTGCTCCCTTTGTAGCGTTGCTGATGTCTTTCTGCATAGTGAGGTTGCTGTCATTCCCAAAGATTTTGCTGAATCCGCAATGGTTGGTTGAACGTTGAGTGCAGTAAGATATTTGATCAAGTCTTGGATTATGGGGACTTTGGAGGGTGGAGCTATAAGCAGGAATTCGGTTTTTGGAGCGTTCAATTTGAGATGGTTTTCTGCCAGCCAGGTCTGGGTGTTCCTGAGCGTTGTGTTAAGCAGTTTAATGTCTTCTAGGGTGTTGGTCTTAAGATAAAGTTGTGTATTGGCAGCGTACATATGATATTGCACGTTAGATGCATGTAAAATTTCGGTGAGTGGCTCCATGAACAGGTTAAACAATGTCGGAGATAATGAGGACCCTTGCGGGACTCCCAACGTTACTTGTACGGGTTTGGAAAGAGTGTTGTTGACCTTGAATTTTTGTGTTTAGTTATGGAGAAAAGAGGTAAACCAGTTTAACACTGACCCTGATAGACCCATTCTGTGTTTCAGAAGATCTATCAGATTCTCGTGTTTGACCGTATCAAAGGTTGAAGATAGGTCTAGTAGGATGAGTAGGCATGATCCGTTCTGGTTGAGGATTTGTAACGCATCGTCAATAATGTTTGTCATGGCTGATTCAGTGCCGTGACCAGCTCTGAAGCCTGATTGGTGTTTGTTAAGAAGATCGAAGAGATAAATATGTTTAGTCAGTTGGTGGTGTACACATTTTTCAAGTAATTTGGCCATGTTAGGAATATTGGATGTAAGACAATAGTTAAGGTCCGTAGGGTCAGCTCTTGGTTGCTTTAGGATGGGTGAAACCTGTCAGACTTTGAGGGAGTCTGGGATGCAGCCTTGTTGAAGTGAACTGTTAAGGATTTTGGTCCAGAGAGGCAGAAGCCCAGGGGTTAAGTCTTTAACAGTGTTTGCAGGTAGCAGATCAGTGAGGCAGTTGGAAGGCTTCAGGGCTTTGAGAATCTTACCTAAAGCCTCTTCAGTGTAAGTATCAAAGGATGACCAGGTTGCGTTGTTTATAAGGTCAAACTTTGAGGGGAATAGGTGTGGCGTTGTTGGTAGTGAAGGGGAGGATTTCCTATGCGGAACGATGTGTAATAAAAGGTAATTTAGGAGATCCTTCTTGATGTTGTCAGTCTTATGATTAAAGAAGGCAGAAAATTCTTCACAATTGGGTTGAGGTCGGGCTATTTCTTGTAGCCGTTGAGGTGCATCCTTAGATTGAGTTTTGATTAACTTGAAAAGTTTTTTGGGACGATTTCTTGCTTGGTCTTGTTGGTGGCTGAAGAAGTCTGCTTTAGTGCGCTTGATCTTTTTTCCATAATACCTTGAGGTGATTAGCAGAAGGGACTGATCTCCAGTTGCGTTCAAAAGTTCTGAGACCGTCTATCCTCGTTAAGTAGACCGTTGTACCAGGGCTTAGAGTCTTTAGTGGAAACTCTTTAGTTGAAGGGGGGCTACCTTGTTAATTATCGAGGTCATTGAGTTGAGGTAGTGGTTGGTGAGATCATGGACGTCGGAGGTGCCTGCAGGGGACCGAAGAAGGTTGTAGCTGGAGGAAGGTAATGTGTTTGGGTTGAGTTTTTTCAAGTCTCTTTTCCAAATCTTTGGTTTTGTGGATTGAACAGAGTTGAATTTTACTGTTTCCTTGATGAAGAAGGTGATAATATGATGGTCCGACTAGTCATAGGGTTGGATCGACTCCAACTGAATGACGTCACTTTTGGAAATTATTAGATCCAGGGTTGAGCCTTTATTATGTGTAGGGCTGTTGCAAGTTTGGGTGAGGGCTAGATCATCAAAGACGTTTTTGAGACTATTGACCACTGCGTCGTTGTTGTCATTCCAATGGAGATTGAAGTCAGCAAGGAATATTTGGGTATTTTGCTTCCAGTTGTTCGTTAAAATCATATCCATGTGGTGTTCGGTGAAGTTGAGGTTGTCCCCTGGTGGATGATAGATGATGTGAAGCGAGCATACTGGTTTGCTGTTGCTGCTAATGTCTAGGCAAATGTATTCGCAAGAGGGTAATACCAGGGATATGGCTCTATTTACAGGGATGTTGCTACGATGTATACAGGCTATACCTAACCTTATCTTATCAATTCTGACATTCTTGAATGTTCATGCCACAGCAGAGTGTCATAATACTTCCGTACCTAAGCACATTACGAGATACCAAGCTATGATGTTTAGAAGAAGGAGAGATTAAGGAGACCTCCTGTACGTATATGACATTACCTAAGAAAGCAGGGTTGTATCTGGACATGGAGCTGATCTTAGAAAGTCAAGAGGAGATTGGGGATGAGGGAGTTTGGTGGTCTGCATCGCCGTGTTAAAGAGTGAGTAGGTAGTCGTGCAGGGGTTGGCAAAAATCGTCAGGGGTTGAAGGGTTGCATAGTCTGTGCTGACACTGTCACATTGTGTCATGGACCTGAGCCAGGCAGCAGAGGTGAGAGGCACTGGACCACCTCAATGTATAGCAATCTGGCGCTTCACCGAGAGCAGGGCCATTGAGAAGAATCTGCTTGCCGATTGGAACAGGTTGGTGGTATGACCCATGAGTGCCACTGCTGGTTCTGGCTGAAGTGTTATGGCTGTCATTTTTGAGATGTGTGAATATATCAAGAGACAGTACATGGAGATGATGGGACAGGTCAATGTGAGATGTGCGCAGTCCGCTGCTGGGGCCTCCTTGCTCTTCACACTTGGGGTGGGGGAGCCATTGGGTTGTGGTGGTTTCCCACTCTAAATTTGAGATAGAGCCTCTACCATCTCTCTCTCCATTATGTTGGCTTCCAGGGAATTCCTGATTTCCCTACCCAACTTTTGTACAGGGATGCCCCCCTCAAATTTATGCATGTCCTCCCCCTCTTTGCGAAATAGGCGTGATGTTTACAGGTCTCTCAAGAATTGCACAAAGGTCTAGGCGATCTCTGCCTACTCCTACAGGTCCTCCTTCTATGTGCAGATCGTCATGATCCATCTCTGACTCTGGGCCTTCTTTGCCAACCAAGCTAGCATATTTCCTGCCTTGTTCCCCGGCACGTATATTCTTCTCTGACGCACCCTCTACAATGTCCTGGCCTCCTGGTGAACCTGTGTGCCTGTACTCCTCTCTGCGACAGATCAGACTATTTGCCCCCTCTGGGCCTGGCATCTCCGCATGCATAGCCTCCACCTCCACTAGTTCCCCTTCCATGTCTGGCTTCTGGTCTATACCTCCCTGTAATGGCAGGATTTTGTTGCCAACAAGCCTGTAGTGTCGGAGCTCAGGGCTACACGTCCAACTCCATTGCTGCCTTGGCTTCTCCCCCTGTGAATGTTATTCTTGTGGTAATTATCCTTCTACCAACTCCATTTATGCAGGATGGTGGAACTAGTTTGGTTGAGCATTCGAGACCTCTTGGATATACTTTAGTATATACTTATTATATACTTATATTCTATACTTATATGTGTATGTACTTTGTGAGCTCTGCAGATCAGCCCTAGGACTTGTCTGCTTCGGCTTAGGGACTTTTTTTTCTGTTGAACTGCCTCTATTTAACTGTCTTGATAGAAAACGACCAGCAGAGGTCAGTAAAATACCAGAATTTCTTTCTGCTCAGAGACTTTCTTTTTTTTTAATTTTTCTGCCAACTGCCTCTATTTAACTTTCTTGATAGAAAACAGCCAGCAGAGGTCAGTAAAATACCAGAATCACTTAAGCATTCTCTAGATTACAGTCCACAGAAATTGTCTTCCACGAGCAGCTGTAGACAATAATATTTTTTTCAAATCTTGTATTTTCAGTGATATGACCACTGAAGGCCCTGATTTTATATTAAAAACAGAGCTTTGGACTATACCATTTCCTGCTGAAAGGCAATATTTCTCTCCATGTGTTCCCATACCTGGCCTGTCACGCAGTTTGGTGCTTACTTTCCCTCCATGTTATAGAACAGTAGATGTTTCAGCACCCAGGCTAACGTGCTGCATAGCTACCCCATTAACACTCTCACAAAGGTGCGAACATGGTTTACAATACACAAAGTCCCAATAGGTAAACATATAATCTGGGTAATGAATGGAACACTCTTACTTGGTTTCCATGCTAAAGTCCTCGAATTTCTTAGGCGCTTTAATCACTCTGCCCAACTTCGTTCTCACTTGTACCGAACTGGAGATTGCGCCATGACCACAGTCTGTATTACCCTCTCCCATTCTCGCTTTAGTACACAGTCCTCTGCCTAGTCCCTCGCCTCCGTGGCTCCGTGGCATTGTCAGATTGGATCTTTCCCCTTCTTCACCTTCCTCCTGAGTGTACTGGTCCTCGTTGCTCCAACGTTGGGGTTGGTTCCCGGGCGTGTCCTCCTCCGTTGCTTTCATTGGTCCTGTTTCTTCACTTCCCGAGAGAGAGAGCAGACTCCATTCGTCTGGAACTTCCCACTTCATGATTTTGCTACTCTTCGCCATCCTGTCTTGCGACCACACCTTCCCATCACTGAGTAGAGCCGATCTGGCATACGGCTCTATCACTTGCAGAGGGGGTGTGAACTTGCTGTCTCCCTTCTTTTTCAATACCGCCTGTTTCACTCTCAGCCACTCGCCTTTTTCTAGGGTTACTTCCTTGACATTCCGTAGATTGTTGTAATATTCTGTGTACAAGGCCTGTGCCTTCTCAATATTCAGCCTCACAACTGCTGGTGACCACTTGCTTTGGACTATTAGATCTTTCCACGCCAGTTTGTCCTACGTAAACGGGTCTCGTCCACGCAATATTCTGAAAGGGCTATATCCAGTGCTGGCAGGGGTGATGCAGTGCGCCTATAACATCCTTTGGAGCTCCTTCTCCCAATCTTGCCCCGCACTTATCGCTGCTTGCACTGACCCCATTATCACTCTATTAACCTCTCTGTCAACCCGTTCCCTGCTGGGTGGCAGACTGGGGAGTGTTTTACTTCAATCCTGTTGCGGACCATAAAGGCATCCCATTTAGCGTACACGAACTGTGGTCCATTGTCGCAGGTCACCTTAGGGCTCTCTTCTCTCACAAAAGTAGATGTGAGGAATGAAAGCACGGCTTCCGTGTCTGCAGCTTTACATACTTTCACTTCCGGCCATTTGGAATATCTGTCCACCAGAACTATAACTTACTTAGGCACTCCGTTGGTATCCAGAATGGGGTCCAATATGTCCACCGGTAGCATCTCCCAAGGACTAGAGGGACACGCGAACTTTCCCAGCGGCGGCTGCAGCAAGACCTGTGTTTTGTCCGCCCTACTGCATGGTTCGCACATCCGGACATGTCTCTCCACTTGACTGTCGATGGCAGGCCACCAATATGCCTGCTTTGCTCTGGCTTTGGTCTTCATTATTCCGAGGTGTCCCTCATGTAAAATGGTTAGGAGGTGTTCTACTAAGGCTTGTGGAGGTATCACTATGTCTCCTCTTAGTAAGAACACTGGTTTGTCTCCAATCGACAGTTCCTCTCGAACTTTCCAGAACTTCCTCAGTTGGCTATGTAGGTGTTTCTTGTCCGGCCAACTGTGTGTCACGTAGCTCTTCACCTCCTTCAAGGTATCGTCTTGGAAGTATTGCACCCTTTCCACTTTTTGAAACAGTCTATGCATGAGTTGTTGAAACACAGCTGCAGCGGATGCTAATCCAAATGGCATTCTAAGGAATTTGTAACACCCGAACGGTGTTATGAATGATTTCAGGTGATTGCACGAAGGATGTAGGGCAATTTGGTGGTATGCAGATGAGATCCACGGTGGAGAACCACTTTATCCCTTTCGTCCTGGATAGCATTTCATTTATACGGGGTAGCGGGAACTTGTCCACCCATATGTTCTAGTTAAGTTCCCTTAGGTCTACACACAGACTTACCTTCCCGTTGGGTTTTTGAGTGACGACGAGGGGCACTCTCGATTGCTTCTAGAATTCAGTCCCTTTCCGGACGCAGTATTTCTTCCTGCACCGCTTCCCTGCTTCTGAAGGGAATGTTGCGAACTTTGTGGCTTACAGGTTGTGCCCCCTCCTTTATTCGTATTTTGTGTGTGAATTTGGTCATCCGCCCTATGGTTCCTTTGAAGACCTCTGGGTATTCTCTTCTCTATGTTTCTTCTTTGTACTCTCGTTCCGTATCCGTAAGTAGGACTTGGTAGATCCCTGCTGGGTTAAGTTGGATTCCCAAGGCGCCTTGCTCTATCCATCCCAGAACAGAAGGTCCGTTCTCAGCAACGTACAGCTTGCTGTCTGCTGTTCGGTCCTTGAACTCAAACTTGAGAGGACAATATCCTACCATGGGTATGGGTTCACCTGTGTATGTGACTGGGTGTATGTTCGGGGGACTCAAGCTTGCATTCTTCATGTGTCCAAAATCCCTTTCCCACACCGTTCGCTGAACTATAGTGTACGGGGAACCTGAATCCGCCACTATATTGATCTGTACTCCGCCGATCGTCATTTGTAGTACCGGCTTCTTGGATCTCGTGCAGTTTATTCCGAGGACTTGGTCGTCTATGCACAAGACCTCTTCTCCTTCTTCCTCTTCTTCTCCTGGTGCCTCTTCTTCCTCCTCGCAGTCTTGAGCTATATATTTTACCTCTGTCCTTCTGAGCTTGCGCCTGCACACCTTTTCGTAGTGTCCCATTATTCTGCAGTAAGAGCACTTGGCTCTGAAGGCTGGGCAGATCCTGTCGCTGCTGGCATGAGTTTGGCTTCCACACCGGTAACAATTATACTTGTTGTCCCCTTGAGGTCTTTATGTTCCTGTGGTTCTCTGCTGGCTTTTCTACTGATATCTTGCGTGGGACAGTGTCGCTTTTTGGGTTGTTGCTTGTCTGTTTCTGTCTGTCACCTTGCATACTGCCGTTTTGCTGATTGTTTCCTTTCTCGCTGCTTCCGCTCACTTCTTAGACAGTTCCGCCTTCTTTACTAGTGCCACTACTTCCTTGAGGGGAGCATCTCCGTTAACCCACAATTTCTCTTGGATGACTGTGTTGGAGGTGTGCATTATGATCTGATCCCTGATCAATTAGTCATGCAGCGTCCCAAACTTTTATGTCACGGCCAGCTTCTGCAGTGCAGCTACATATTCGTCGATCGATTCTCCACTGCTTTGTTTCCTCTGGAAAAAGTTGCACCTGTCTATGGCTAAGCATATGGATTGTAAAAAGCAAGGACCCTCTGAATAGTAGCATAAGAACAACTCCTAGGACAGGGAAATAATGTGTGAAATAACATTTTAATTAACAGGTTTGAAAAATCATATAGTATAACAAAAGTACATACTATATGATAACAGATAAATACATATTTTTACACAAATTCATACATTTAATAAAAAGACATTTAATCATGAACAACCAAACCAAAATAAATATATAAATGCTGTCCAAAAAAGCAGTGGCAATTGAACTTTCTCTTTCTCTTTAGAAATTTTAACGTGACAGGGATTTGAAGTTATCACTTTCGTCCCACTAAGCAATACATAGAAGAATTGTTTGATTTGCAAACTAAGAGATAGTTACTTTGAAGGTAGGAATGTAATAGTCACCCGCCCGGATTGATATACTGTCTTAAGCAAGTCCATAACCCTACTAATGCTGGGATTTTACTTTTAGGAAACTCCCTGTACCATATGGAATAGTGTTATCAATTACATCTGAATCTCGAGTGTATACTGAGCGCCACCAAGACAAGGAATCCCTTACAACATCATTTTTTATATATGGTATGTTGTTGTGTTGCCCCTTGCCTGTCTCCTTCTTATCTCTTTATTTAGGGTTAGACGACCAGATCAAATACTATGAGACTTTTTAATAGTTACCTTTTTGTTTTTGACGTAGATATCTACTAATCTATACTGGTGGTTCCTTGGGTTCTTCCTTACTGTCATTGTTTGCCACCTGTTTTTCCAATATATGACTGCCTAGGAATTTTTTTTCACACATTATGGCTATGCATATTACGGGGCGATAGTGCGAATCTAGATCATCTAACGCATGTTGGAATTCATCTGTGTCCGTAGGGAGCATGGTTTTCTTCACTTGGTATTCGTATACCCAGATGCCTTCGGGGCCTAGGTTGTGGAGAAGTATTTTCTTCCTCCTGGAACTTGAGTATGCCCCTTCGCTTTCTTCTACTAGAGCGGATAGGTAGTTCAGGAAGTATCTCTTCCAGTCTTCCCACCGCATTGCTGGTTCACCCCTCTTGGGCAGGAATGGGACTAAGTTGGTGAGGGAAGATGATTGTGCGCACATTCTCCCCGCGTTGTGTTGGATCGGGATCTGCTGTGTGGCGGTGCTGGTTGGACTTCCCGGGGCTTGCCTCTCTTCCTGTCTGTTGTCTTGTGCAGGGGTAGGGTTTCCTTCCCCTCCTTGGGAGGCACCTGGGGCATCCAGTACTGTGCTCTAGCGTGTTGATGGCCGATACGCTGGGCTTCCTTTCTGCCCTTATCCTGGTGTGTAGTAAAGACCTTTGTGAGGCAGACAGCACTTCTTGTGTTCCTACGCTGTCCCTATACTGCTTGTTGCCTCATGCACACTGTGGTAGGTGAGCCTCTTCCCCCTTGAATGGCCTTGTGGGTGTTAGCAGTCTTCCAGCTGTTCTTGGGACTCCCTGTGGCTCCCTGCAGGCAGTGTTGCCTTCTGGGCCTGTCCTTTACTGGTTGGGCTGGCACTCACCTACCGTGGCTAGGAGCTGTGCGTGTCTCTGCTCGTGGAGGGTCCTGCACTCATGTGGGGTGTCTGCCGGTTCGGGGTAAGGCTCCTCTTGTTTTGCGGGTACTCCGCCCCCTCTGCCGCGCTCGGGTTCACGTGGTGCACATGTGCGTGGCGCGCACCGCTCATTGGGCCGCTGCGGTGATCCGCTTCCTCGTCGCCATTGTAGGAGGCTGCTTATGCCTTAAAACAAGTACCCACACAGGTGCTTAAGTTAATTAACTTTATTAACCCGGCGCCGGAAAAGCTCAGTTTCTCGTTAGCGCTCGCGGCACCACAAAATGGCCGCCTCACGCTCCCATCTTCCTTAGTGCACGCTCTCTAAAACAACTAGAGCGTCACCACAAGGCTTTGATCCAGAAAACAGCCACCTCAGTGCCCAGGATTACACTGTGTGTGATAGTCGTCCGGAAGCCCACTCCGCCCATGCTAGAAAGCAAGCAGAGAAGGGGACATGTGCAAATGGTACAACCCAATTCTCACACCTTCTTCCCTTTATAATGCATATTTAATTTACGTAACCCTCTAAGCAGTTATTTTAAGGTGCTGCGTTACGTTGACCCCAAACACATGTCATGTCCTCAGTATGTTTAATATTAATGCTCTGACTGTATCCTTCACCCCTCCTTAGATGGAGCATTCCAAGCCTTCTTACATAGACAAGGTGCTTTGTCAATGGCAGGCAGAAAGGAGGATTTGGCTGCCATAATATGGTATAGCGTGCACTTGTTTCTGTCAAAAATCACTCCACTGCAAAAAAAACAAAAAAACAAATAAACATTTTGATTTATAATGCCAATAACTCTCTAACTTTTAACAATTTTGTGAGACCAATTGCAGTGCAAATGCTCGTTGCATTTGTTGGGACCAACAGTCCTTGTTCAAATCACTTGTTATGATGCATTTTCTAAAATGTTTGGTCCATGTGTTCCCTTTCCGACACCATTTGTGATGCCACAGTGGGATCTTAACCTAGTCCTTACTTTTCTGATTTCTTGTACCTTTGGACAGTTACACATGTCCCCTACATCTAATGACCCTGAGGATAGTCTTCCTCATGCAATAACATCAACTCAGCCCATGAGTGAGCGCCATGTCTTGTCACTTCAGCTGCCTTTCATCACCTTCTTTCCAGACAAGTTTGTGCAGAGGACAAAAGCAGCTTGGCTTCTGATGCGTGTGACCTATTTCACTTTTCCAACTTTCTTTGCACCTCCTCACCCGTCGAAAGAGGAGGAGAGACTCCATTGTTTGGACCCCAACAGAATGCTCCGTTTTTATGTTGATTGGACCAAAGGCCATTGGGTGGGCACTCCGCTCTTTGTAGTGTTCTCTGGGGCAAAGAAAAGTAAGGCAGTGCATAATACCTTTTACCGGTGGATAGTTATCTGCATTAAGATCTGCTAAGCAATGGTAAAGCAGCTGCCTCCAATGGTAAAGAAGTAGACTCCAGAAGGGTTGAGGCCCATTTCACAAGGCCCAATTATGCTACAACTGCGTTGGCATAGAGTGCCTATCCGGGTTATTTGTCAGGATGCAATGTTGGCATCACTACGCATGTTTTTCAAATCACTACTTCCTTGATAGCAAAGTGAAGAGCGTTTTGATTGTTCAGTCCCATAGAACATATCGGCCGGAGTCATTTTCCAGCCTACCACCTTTCAAAGTACAGATTTGCTATCTATTCTCATGGTGAGGAACCAGTTGTTAGAATTATCCATCAGAAGCGCAAGGTACTTAACTATTGGTAATGCTCTTTCTTGTGAAACCCCTATATATTAACAGATTCCTCAGTTTCTTCCCACCTCTCCATTCTCTGGAATGAATTATTTTCCATCTAAAAAGGTCCTAAATAAAAGATCTGTATATTGGCATAATCGATTACTGTTGGGCTCCGCGCCCAAGGAGGTGAATGAAGTCCAGAAAGAAACTGATATGAGTGTGCCTAGGGGGCGCTTTTAGACGGCTCCTTTCATCACTTCTGTGGCAGAGCAGAGGCGATGTGGAGCTGCAAAATGCCACCCATCGAAGAGCAAGGGCCATACTGAAAAATCTTCCGAACCAAGTCCAGCACCTAGGGCTATTCTAACGGTGTGGAATCTGCAGCTGGACAGAATATTCACCAGAAAGACAATTAACAAAGGAAACTAACTTCTTCCTCTCTCAGATAGTTATTCATCTCCGAGTCCAGCATCCGGAGCGAAAACCATGATTGTTACTCTGAAGGGATAGCTACCATCATTGTTTCAAAGCCTATCGATGCAAAGTGTTTGATGGTCCCACAGTAACTTCCTTTACTAGCCCCTCCTAAAGAGCATCACAGTCCACCATTGCTATCTGCACACTAATTTAACACGCGTTCTTCATGCTCGACATGGTTGTTCTTTTTCTCGAGTGGTCTTATTGGATGATCACGTCATATGGACTAATCTCTCCAACACATGTGCCCAAGGAATTATTGCAAATATGGACAACATTGAAGTCTCTTGATTAGTCCCTGGGGGCATTAAAAAAAACATAGCCTAGATCTTGTTGTACAGTTCAGCAAGCTCCAGATCAATAACTACCATCCTGTCCCCTTCACAGACCACTTATTCATCACCTTATTTATTTATTTATTGATTTATTTAAAGTTTTGTAAAGCGCGAACATGACCCAGATGGGTATCTCTCTCTACCTAAACCTATTCACATAGGTTAAGGTAGAGAGAGAGAGTCAAGTAGGGTAATAACCATCAAGACCAAATCAGATAAAAGAAATAAAATTAAAATAAAACAAATGTTCATTTATAGGAAGTAGGAGCATAGCATCAAGATCAGTGCATTGTTCGTTAGAGGAGTTTGTTCAGTAGTAGAGATTTTACTTCCTTTTTGAAGGCAAGGGTAGAAGGAATCAGTCTTGTTTCCACTGTAAGGGAGTTCCAGATTCTTGGTGCGATGCCAGAGAAAGAGCGATTGTAGGTTTTAAGCTTATTAAATTTCTTGGGCTTGAGCAGCAGAGTGCCTGAACTCCTTGTGGACCTGGAGCCACCAGATAGCTCAAGCTTGTTAGTCAGGTAGAGTGGGGTGTTGAAGTGTAGTGCTCTATGGGTCATACATGCAATCTTTAATTGTATCCTAGCTTCAAAGGGAAGCCAGTTGAGCGATTTCAAGTCCGGTGAAATGTGATTGGTCCTCTTAGAGCCAGTGATGAGTCTGGTAGCAGCATTAAGAGAGGCTCTGATGGGAGCTAGACTGAGTTTCGGCAAACTTCAAAGAGTGGCACTACCGTATTCTAGCCTGGAGATGACCAGTGCTTGTTAAAGTCATCATGTGGAAGGAATGGTTTGAGTTTTCTTAGGATGCAGAGTTGAAAGTTTGCTCCTTTGGTTGAAGATCTGATGTGGCCTTGCATGTTTAGGTTTTTGTCTAGCACAACTCCCAGAGATTTAGTGGAGTCAACAATATGAGGAGTGCAGTTGAGGGCGGTGAGGTTACAAAGAGATTGCAGCACAGTAGGGGATTGTTTAGCGGGTGCAATGAGGAGAAATTCCGTCTTGTGGGTGTTTAATTTGAGGTGGTTGGAAGTAAGCCAGTTGAGGGTTTTCAGAAGGGTTCCATTGAGTAATATGATGTCCTCGGGGGAAGAGTTTTTTTATGTAAAGTTGGGTGTCCTCAGCATACATGTGATATTGTATGTTGGAGGTTTTAAGAATTACAGTCAGAGGTTCCAGGAAGAGGTTGAAGAGGGTGGGGATCCTTGGGGGACGCCAAGTGTGCAGGGGCTTGGGTTAGAGAGAGATTGGTTGAATTTGACTCTCTGGGTTCTGATGTCGAGGAAAGATGCAAACCATTTAAGGACTGTGCCAGAGAGTCCCATTCTGTGTTCCAGTAGGAAAAGAAGATTGTCGTGTTTGACCGTGTCAAAAGCAGATGAGAGATCGAGCAGAATTGAAAGGCAGGTTTCATTTTGGTCGAGTAAAGTGAGAACCTCATCAACGATGTGAGTGATGGCCGTTTCGAATAGGTTGAGAAGCTGGAATTGCTCAATGTGTTTGCGGAGTTGTTCATGAACACATTTCTCCAGAAGTTTCGCCAGGGTCAAAATGTTTGTGATTGGACGGTAGTTGTTCAGGTCATCAGGGTCAGCCGAGGGTTTTTGAAGAATAGGGGGCACCAGGCACTCCTTCAAGCAGTCTGGGATCTTACCTTGAAGAAGTGAGGCGTTGATTATTTTGGACCAGAGTGGCGCAAGTGAACCTATCATTTCTTTGAAGAAGTTGGGGGTGAGGGGGTCATTGAAGTAGTTTGAAGGTTTAAGGGTGGAGAGAATGTTGTGGATGGGAATGTCATTGAGGGGATTGAAATGACTTCATGAGGAATTGTTCTTGAGTGAGAGAACCTGATGCGGGGGCAGGTGAGTGGAGACAGGGTCATCAGGAGGGGACGCGAGAGTGAGCACAGTAGACCCTAGGTCTGATTCGATTTTGTTAGTCTTTTCAAGGAAGAATTCAGCCATCACATCAGTTTGGTTGCAGCGAGCTGTGAGCTGAGATTGGGAAGCAGTGTTATTGGATTGAGATTTGATGAGCTCAAAAAGTTGTTTCGGGCGTTTTTTGGCACTGTCCAGTTGATGTTTAAAGAAGTTGGGTTTTCGTAGATCTTATGAATTTGTTGTTTCTACTTCTTTGTGATCTAAGAGATTTTAGTAGATCTATGGAGGGAGAGGATAAGCACTTGCGTTCAGCTAGTCTAAGACTGCATCTGTCAGCATTAAGTCTGTCATTGAACCATGGTTTGGAGTCTTTAATGAGAATTCTTTTTAGTTGAAGAGGAGCCGTATCATTCAAGGCAGAAAGCATGGTGTTGTTATAATGGTCGGTAAGGTCATGCACATCAATCATGTTGGAGGACGGGGGAAGGGAGAGATTGCATTGTTCTATGAGCTCATTAACACTTGTGGTGTGGAGCGGTCTTTTCCATTGTTTAAGTTTGAGTGGTTGACCCGATTTGTGGTTCCAGCTTTCAGTTATCAGGAAGTTGATAAAATGATGGTCAGAACAGGCACAGGGGAGCATGGATTGGAGTTGAATGGAAATGTGGTTGGAGATGATGAGATCAAGTGTCGAGCCTAATTTGTGGGTGGGGGTGTTGCAGAATTGGGTTAGAGACATGTCAATAAGGAATATTTTGAGTGTTGTGACAGCCTGATCGTGTGGGTCATTCCAATGGAGGTTAAAGTCACCAAGGAAGATCTGGGGGGAGTGTCTGGCAAGGTTGGAGGAGATGGTTTCCATAACCTGTTGGATTAGAAGGAGGTTATCACCCGGGGGATGGTAGAAGATGTGGAGGCTACATAAGGGTTTGAGAGAGCTGGAGATATCTATGCAGAGGTTTTCGCAGGAGGAGAGATTGGCAGATGGGGACTGTTTGGATGCGAGAGAGTTGCGGAGGATGTAGGCAATGCCACCTCCTAATTTTTTAGCTCGGTCGAGTCTAATAATGTTGTGACTAGGAGGGACTAATAGGTCAATGATCGGGCGAGAGGAGTCATTGAGCCACGTTTCTGTGAGGGGGGATGTAGTCAAGGAGTAGGGAGGGAATATCATCTTCAGAGTATGGGGAAGTGTACTCGTGGAGTAGGGAGAGAGTATCTGGTTCTGGATATGGATTTAACGATCTGGTAGGTCGAGACGGGGCGTTGGGGTAGGGGGTGGTGTTGGGAGATAAGGACGTAGGGTTTCGGGAGGATCAAATGCAAGGACTCAAGTGTGGGCATGTTGGAGGAGAGATGGGGGATCACACATGTGGACATTTTGGGAGAGAGATGATGTGCTAGCTCTTCGGTGGCCTTTATGAGTTTAAGGATGGCAGTTTTGAGAGTTAGCAGTTCGTGGTTTATTGTCTTGAGTTTAGAAGCAGGATCAGAATGAGGAATATGGATTACGTTGAGGCGATGAGGGTTATTTGTCAATGGGGAGGGTGAAGGGGATATAGGGGGAGGAGGACGGGAGAGGTGTTGGAAGTCAACTAGAGGAGAGTTCCCTTTCCGAGGTACTGGAGCATGAGGTCGATGTATGGGAGGTCAGGGGAAGGGGAGTTGGTGGAGTTCATGCGTGGGCAAGCCTGCTGTGATGTGAGGGAATCATGAAGGCAAGGGCTAACGGGAGAGGGGATAAGGGAAATGACAGGGATGTGGTCGGTGCGAGGGAGAACAGGTGGACTAAGATTATTGGTCAAGGTCAGGGCGTGCCACGGTGGGTGAGTTAGGGGAGCCAAGTGTCTGGAAAGCTGTGGTGCAGTAGGGGTTGATCTGGGTGTGAGAAGCAGTCCTCCGGGTGTGGTTTGATAAGGAGGGCTCAATGACCTTCTGAGTAGGGGGAGTGGGAGGTTTATACCAGGATTGAATAGTGGAGACGCTAGGTTTCAAAGATCTTTTAAAGAGTGTAAACTTACCATCAAAAATGTCCAGACAGCAATCGGTGGCCTGAATAAGGATAGTTCCATTGTTGTAGATGGATATAGTGGCATTTGCTCTGAAAGTGGGAGACTTTGCGACCAAAAGTCGCAGACCGTGCGGGAATTTTTTAGTTGAAGTGATTCTGAGCTCTCCACTGACCTCTTCATTTAGGGTAGAAGATCAGGTCGTTCATAGTAGTGCCTTTATTTGGGCAGAGGTACGGGCCAGAGATGAGTCTCAGGGTTGGCCTTGAGGAGCCTGTGTTTCAGAGTTTTGGCCTCATTTTTGGAGAGGTTGTTTGGGTAGTTAATTGTGAAGCTGTTAGAGCCAGACTTTTCCAGTCTGTAGTCCATGCTGCAATGAGTAGGTGAGATCGTGGCATGGGGATTTTAGTGTAAGAGGTTAGGCAGTGAGGTAGTCGTAAGCAGGAGCATAGAACAGGTGATTAGGCAAAGTAATAGGGAGCCTTAGCAAGATGGCTGCATCAGGGTCAGTTGTCGTAAGAAGGTGAATGACAGTTGAGTATGTCGACAACATAAGTTAGATTAGTAATGTTGAACGCATTTGAGTAAAGAAAAGATTCAGGCAATGGTATTGTATGTGTTTAAGAGAAGGATCATCATCGGCAGTTAGAGAGAGCGCACAGTGGGTACTGGGCCAAGGAGACCGTGCATATTTGCAATCAGGTGCCAACGTAGATGGTGGGAGCAAAGACAGGAGACAGCAGCCGAGAGTGCAGCTCACACATACCTCAATTGAGCAGGCTAGACATTTCCAGGCATAGACAGACCCCTGCCCCAGAGAGTGATCGCACTTGCAGGCAGACTCGGGCAGTTCGAGAGAGCGCACAGGGGATGCTGGGCCAAGGAGAGCATGCATAGTTGTGATCAGGCGCCAACATGGATGGCGGGAGCAAGGACAGGAAACAGCAGCTGAGAGTGCAGCTCACACATACCTCGATTAAGCAGGCGAGACAGTTCCATGCATAGAACAGACCCCTGCCCTAGAAAGTGATCGCACTTGCAGGCAGACTTAGGGAAGGTGGCAGTCTCCGGCACAGTCACTCACCGAAGATGAGGAGAGGTGGGAATGGGCCATTACAGTGGAAATCAAAGCAAAACCGCAAACCGCCAAAGACACCATTTGAAGGAAGCATCTTGGGTCATTGAAATAGTTGAGGGACTCACCTAGAGGAGGCAGCAAGCCAGGCAGGGAGGCCCAGCAATTTTAACCAGCGGCAGCTACACGATGGGCGACGGGTGACGATGGTGTGTCCAGTGAGTGTTTCCACCCCTCCAGACCCGTTGATGCAGAGGGCTGACAGCCCGCCAGTCAGGGTAGCAGATGTAGGCGTCCGCAGGCCAGTCTGGGGGAGAGGGGACATCACAGGGATCAGCCAGCTGCAGCGCGCTGCTAGATCCGAAGTAGCTTCACCCGGCCAGTTATGGGAATCCCGGTCTGTTGTCTGCGCTCGGGGCAGCCATCGGAGTAAGACCGGAACCATCTGCTGTTTCTCGAAGGGCGACGGGCGCCGACGATGTGTTCAGCGCTTTTTAAAAAATGTTTATGCTCACTACCCGATGAGGTAGAGAGCCGTCAGCCGTTCAGACAGGCCATCAGATGTTGGAGGCCTTAAGCGTGGTTGAAGGAGAAAGAGAGGGTCCTCTCAGGGACCAGCCATACACACCGAGAGGCCAGATTCGAGTCCGCGCTTAGGACATCGATTGGCAACCAGACATAGCCCAACAAAAGGACCGCAGACGTGGGAAGTGCCACGGGCTTCGGAGCAACCGGGAGCTCCCTGGGTTTCGACCCCGCAGGGTACGCGGTGTCCTGAGTCTCAGCGGAAGAAAGTGCAGCCCCGGGAATCAGTTGAGTCGATTTTCCAGCGAGGGTCCGAGTCCAGGAGAGAGGCGGCAGTCAGAATCCTTCTCAACGAGGGTTTGGGAAATCTAGATCTAAGGTAAGGAGCAGAATGGTATATTCATGTTGATTCCTATGTTGGGATGGCTCGATGTGCTGAAATATGCAGGATGTAAGCCGATGGCGACCCCTTACCTCAGGAGCTTGTAGGAAGAGTTCCATCTCAGTCTGCCATTTTAGACCATCAGATGGTCTAAAATGGCAGACTGAAAGCTTGGCACTTTGAGGTTTAGCCAAATTGTTAAGAAACCACCTGGGTTAAGGGCTTTACACTGCATTGGGTTCTACCTTCACACTACTTACTCATTAAAAAACAGGAGTTTTTTTGGATGGATCACGATCTCACCATGTGTGGTAAATATAAAGGTCAAGTGCTCTCCAAAATAATTTACGAATCTTTAATTGTCTGCAACACACCTTTTAATACCCTAGGGTTTAGGTGGTCTATAATAATACTGTACTTTTTCCATTTGAATGTTGTAGGTGCAATTTTGGCCTCACTTGTATACTCGGGGCTTCTGGGACGTCTTAATGCAGTGTATGTTTGCTTAGATACATTGTGTTTAGGGAGCAGTAAGACTTGGAGCCAAGCAGACCCTCTCGAATGACACCTGTTTGCCAACATGAACCAACCTATGGCCTACATATCAGGTGCCATATATATATATTTTTTTAGGCTAACATTAACCTGACGTCACAAATTTGGAGTTATTGAAGCTGTCAACTGGCTATTGACAGCTATGTACATTATGAGTGTACAAATGGAATGATATGTCCTTAAATCTATTTGAGCGCCATGTGCTTTCTTGAACAATAACCATATCCATGAGCCAGAGCTTGTGACCTGCTTGGAGATGGTCTCCTATCACAAAATAGGTGGAAAGGGAGTAAAGGGACTCTCTGATAGAGGGAGTCTGTAGAAAAGAATAAGGCCAGCCTCAGCATCATGTTGAGGGATTTTGGTGCTAAGCCGCCATTTGTGCAGGCCATACGTGGTTGGTTGTAGAAAGCCTCTTGTTTTTCTCAGGGCTTAGTTTTCCTGTCGCGTGCCGTGGTAGTTACCTACCAGCACAGAAAGCCTGTCTGAGCTCTCCTAACACAAGGTCATTGGGATTGAGGGGAGGTAATCTCCTTTACGGTGCAGATACATTTCTTGCAGCTTGTTGTGGTGTTTTTCTGTTCAATGAATAGATTAGCGAGTTTACCAGAGTGTTAAACCGAATGAAGGAGCATGTGGAGGTGGTGCTGTGGGCGGTACAGTTTGTTCACGCCACCTTTACTGAATGTGCATTATATTTATTCAGAGTGTTAAAACGAGTGGTTCTGCGGCAGTTTCCTTGCAAAGTAATATATATTTCAAGGAATGTATAAACTTTGCCAAACTTTCTTTTTGTTTACGTGTGTGTGTATATCTTTGATAGAAAGAGGGATTTGTTTCGCTAATGCTTATGGCCTCATTTGATGAATCTACCTACACACCTTCCACAGTAAATGTAATCCACCCAAGGGTGATCTTGGAAAGATTTGTGCCGATTGGTTAATTGGGGAGAAGTTATAGGAAAGTCCAGAAGTTACTATTCCATTTGAGCAAACATAACGTAAATACCACTGGATAAACTGATATCAGACTTTGTATGAAGATAAAGCTTATGCTGACGCAATGCTGCGTCTTGGAGTAAATTCATCAGTGTTATAAAACAAATGAATGAAAACTGGGGTAACAAATACGCAGATATTTACAGTTAGGCCTGGAGACCCAAATTTGAATAAGAGCTCCTATTATGATTGGCTAGCGAGATCTGCTCATTTTTTTCTCTGGACGACATTGTGGCCCATGGAGTAGATTCTGAAAGATATTTTGCAAGTCAGTATTTGAAGACACCTCAACTACTTTAAGGAATTGCTGGCACACCCTTGATGGGTGAAAAACACAATTTTCTGTCCAATCGCCAGATTTGGACATTGGGTTAGCAGACCTGTAGAAGACAATATGTACATTATTTGCCCCTTCTTTTACATTTAATGTTGCACAAAAATTTCTCACGTGGTTCATATACCAGAGTTCAGGTCTACATACCCAACATAGTAGTGGTTGGCCGAGGCCATTGCAGCTGTTTCTGCACAGTTCCTGATACCTGCAGGAGATAGTTGTGATCTGTAGCCAGTCAGAGGACAGTGATACTGGTCGCAGGTGTGTGGTCCAAAGGGTCCTATAAACACAGATTCTGCACTTAGGTCAAGGCATAAGGCCATTTCATTTGTCTGCTCATTTACCCCCTAACATTGTCTGCTGGGTACCAATGACAGGCATGGAAATAGATCAATCGCTGTGCCTGAAGGGTTATTCCCTGTGCCCAGGTCCCAAAGCGGAGAACCACACTCTGTGCCCAGTGGGTACTGTTGCACAGTGTGTGTAGCTGAAGGTCATGTGCAGGGCACACTGAGCACAGCCACAAGCCTCGACCAATGTATAGTGTAAGCCTGTGGCCTGTCTCACTGGCCAGAGGTAATGGACTAAGAACATGGCAGTAGATATGATGAACTGGAAAGTATGCAAAACAATCAATGCAAAGTTCAAAAGTACCCAAAGAAAAACGTTGTTGACGGTATTCTATAATTGCAAGATCAAGTATTAATTCATATTAGAACAAATATTTTTTCTCAAATAGTGGTTGAGGGTACAATATGGTTAAGAGGTAAAAACAGTGCTATTGGCCTGTTACGCTGAGCAATGCAAAACTAATGCCCCTTGATGAATTAAGTGTCATGTAACATCAGACGCACTGCACCTGACGTATGAAGTGGCTAAATGACATTGTCAAAACTATGCATAAATTTTGGTATATTATGGAACTTTAAGTTATCGTATTGCCTCTTTTATGGACTCGCAGACCTCTTCTTTGGCATGTTGCAGCTCCTCTAAGGTATGACTCTGTATTTTCAGAATTCTGATAAATGGTGGTAAAGGGACACATGACCTTGGCATACATGACAATATTAATGGGTAAATGAAGGCACTTTTCAGCATGTAAGCACATATATGCCATACATATGTACTTCTTAGTGAAGGCTTCTGCTGATTGTCAGGAGAACTGCAACCTTTCAGGATGTTGAGGAACTAGGCGAGATGGGTGGTGTAAAACCCTACTCAAGCAACAGTCACAATCCTTGTCAGGGTGAACCACAAAAAAAGTAATTGAATTAACCTGTGCTTAACTCATGTATCTTGGCACGAAAGCAGTCGTATTTAACTTAGACGCAATGTGTAGAGTATTTATACAGCACATAAACAGCAATAAAGTGAAAACACATAAGACAAATAAAATCCCACAATAATTTAGAAAAATAGAGTGAAATTTAATACATTACTTTGCATCAAAAAGATAAAAATCCTATCCGTATAATCGGAGATATGCAATTATAAAGATTTATTTCAAGTATAGCACCTATAACCACAAAGCTGGTTAGCTGTTCGTGCAAGACAGGTGAAAATCAGAAGTTCAGGCCGACCACGATGGAGAACAGGCCAGATACAGGGGCCGGGTTATTCCCACTGAAAAAATGACCTTCCAAAATCAAACAGAAAGAGTTTAGTTCAGAGTGGAGAAGGCTTCGAGGAGCAAGGAGAGCGACGCGGAAGGTCATTTCTGTAACGCAAAGATTCACGTTGAGTCACTGCAGGCTGTCGTTGCTATAGCACGAAGTGCAGATCTTGCAATGCTGGTGATCAGTGTAGCACAAATAGTCAGGTTCACCAGAGCTTCGCATCGGCAGCTAGATCTTGCTGAGAACTGGCCTGTTCGCAGTCACAGAGTGCAAAACTTCAGGATTTCTCCTTTTCTTCAAGGAGGAACTCAACCGAAGTCACACTAAGGGTCCAGGAATTGGGAGGCACCTCTTGGAGATCAGGAATGCACTCCAGTAGGAGCCAGGCAGGTCCAGTTGCAGGCCAGGTAGGCCCAGTTGCAGCAGGTCAGCTGGGCAGTTGCAGAGATGCCACTGAAGCTTGTTTTGTTCCTGTAGCTCAGAACAGGAGGCTAGTGAGTTGACCCTTAGAGTTACTTCAGCCTTGGATGAAGGGCACAGGTCCAGTCTTCCTCATCAGCAAGCAGGGCAGGCCTCAAGCAGCAAAGCAGCAGGGCGTCCTCTTGCTGTAGCATCCACAGGTCGGGGAGTGTCTTGAATAGTGGGTCTGAGGGTCCCCTTTTCATACCTGGTGCACACTGTGAAGTGGGAGAAACTTCTGGAGTTTCCCCTACAGAGATGTCTGGAATTTCCTACCACCTCCCTGCCCTGCCCCAGTCTGTCTGCAGGCACAATAGGCTAGTCTGAAGTCCTTTGTGTATGAGCTGAACCAGTGCATTTCAGTTGTAAGTGTGGTATGTGAAAGCTCCACCCCCATTAAGTCAGGATGGCCCTTCCTGCCAGAACCCATACCCTCTATTGCAGTGGTCTTAAAACTTTTTTATGCTGTGCCACCTCTCCACCCCCCCTTGAAAAAGAAAAATAATTGGGCCCCCATCACAATTTTTCACAATTATCCTAATAAATTGGCAATGTTTAGATATGTCAACACTTATTTAAACATTACAGTGGAGTTATTTAAAAATGCAATCAAATCAGTGTCGGCCGCCACAAACAAACAAACTGTGGTAGGGCGGGTGTAGGGAACGCAGGAGGTGGAATGCAGGGGGGCACAGGAGTGGGGTCTTAGACTATATAAAAATAAAAGAACTTACCTGAAGCCGCCAGCCGCCTCCCGCATCCTGCTTCCTCTTCTCTTCCTGGTCCCTACAGCCCCTGCAATCACTGCGCTGCTCTCCTGCTTGGAGAGCAGCACAGGGATTGGCCTGAGACGCTTCACTGAGGGAAGGGTGTCTGTGGAGGTTTCTCCACCCTGGCTGTTTAGTGAAGCCAGGCTGGATAATGTGCATATGTTTGGACGGCTGGCCAAACACATATGCGCTCTTAGGGAGTAAACATAGCACTCCTCTTCCCGTGCCTCGCCCCTCCCTGCACCAGCTGCCTCAAAGCTGGCAAATATAAAATAAAACTATGCTAGAACATAGTTGTATTTTTCATTTGCTGGCTTTGAGCCAGTCAGTGGGGCAATGCTCCTCGCCATTGTGAAGGAGCTGCCACTAAATCAAATACACGGGTGCCAAACCTACTATTCTGGTCAGGTAGACCTCACTAATGTGTAAAAGCATCTACAGTGGGATCATTCGAAATCAAGTTGACAAACAAATGCTTTTTTTTGTAAAGGCGCCCCATGCCGCAGTTTCACTTTAATAACGGCTGTAGACCTTTCTTTAGACGCGGCTCATCTAAAGAGAGGGGCGAGGCCTCCATTAATGTGAAAGCGAGGCATAAAATAAATTATTAGGAAAAAGACATGCGGCCGCGCTCAGTGCGGCAATCAAACCAAAGGCGGGCCACCACTGTGACGGGCAATTAAAAATAATGAAAAAGCATTGAGAGAGAGCATGTCTTGTCTGCAACAGCAGGAAGGTGAAAACAATTTAGTGCTTGTAAACTGTAATTAAAGCCTACCGAGTAACAACACATTTTAAGAAGGCCAGTCCTTATGGGAGTTTACAAGATGAGACAAGGTAGTACTAAAGAGGGACTACGAAGACTATTGACCAATGAAAAGCCACAGTTTACAAAGGACAATGCCACAAGCCAATGAAAAATATGGGTGCAGAGTGGGCGGAGCTTTAAGTCCATACCTGAATACAACATGCCTCGTAAAACAGCGCATGCACCGCCCAGGCTCGACCTAAAGAGGGGTTAAATACTTCAGAATAAAGGACACCACATTTTGCAGGCGCAGAGTGTAAACTTTATTCTTGGCCTTTTCTTGCTTTATGAATTGTCGTTTAGCCTTTCTTGAGTTATTAAGCAAAAACAACTGTACATCGCACAAGCTTCAGTGCTGTATACTTTTGTAAATGTTCACAAGCATGATGTAACCCTTTGCCCAAAAAAAAAGAGTGCAGAACCATTGCACATGCGTTGACTCTGGGCATGTCTGAATGTACTCAACCTTCAGTCTTTGCACACATTGGTGGATGCGACCATCAAAAAATAAACTTTGCCCAACTGGAACTCCTACCACATAAACCTACAAGCCATAAGTTATACGTTATGGTTTAGTTAATCTAAATGTTCCTCAACACCAGAGAAAGTGCATCAACAAATTCAGCGTGGATGAGTTCAGCTGGAACACCGACCCACCACATAGAACTACAGCTCACAAGTCATGTTCGCTGCCAAAAACAAGCATATGTATCTTTACAAACAGTAGCATGTCAGCAGGCTTTCCGTGGCTGACGCTTCTGAGCAGACTAGTAGTTACTCTCATCACATACAGATCACACATTCTGGTGCGTTTCAAAAACAAAACCTAAGCTCTGTTTTGCAAACATCAATGAAAACACAACACAATGGAGTGTTTTCGCTCCTTTTGTTTTATGGACTATGAATTTCATGTCACCGGAAGCTCTCGATGGCAAAATATATGGAAGAAAGCACCTCCAGCTGTACATTATAGGGCGATTGCAAGTCACAGAGGAGACCCATGACAAAAGAATAAGTTCCTTTATAATGTCCTGAAACTCCAAAGTGACTTGCAATATCCTTTTATCGTAGGGCAGTGATACTTTAATTCCTTATAGCACATGGTCAAACCATCACCCATTCCTCAAACTGCTTAAACCCTTGGTGTCTTGCTCCTTTAAGTGAAAGAGGTAGTATTGCTGCAAATATGAAGAGTGAAAACGGAATCAGTGGTGTAAGGTCAACACACCAAGAAGCAGTTAGTAATATGTTGGAAAAACATTTTTGAATCAGTTTAATGTAAATCAGATTTAATAGCTCAGAATGAAGAGAAAATTCTGAGAGATTTTTTTTTCTTTTCCCATAAAGAACTTTCAAGCAAAAAATTCCCATGTTGCCATGAAGCTCCCCTTTCTTGTAGGGGTGTCGCAAAGGGCCAAATGTGTCAACATTTGTAATAGCAATTACCTAATTGCGATTTTCAGGGAATCGCAATTAGGTAATCGCTATTAGAAATGTATGAAACATTTAGTGATTCCTGGGCGGTCGCAAATCGATCTACCTTATTAATGAGGTAGGCCGCAGTGTGCGACCCGCTAGGAATTACTAAACTCACGCTGATGGTAGCCTGCTGGGGTCAGCAAACTAACATTTCTGTGCTTGCTTTTAAATAAAGCAATATTTTTTTTGTAACGCATCCCGTTTTCCTAGAAGGAAAACGGGATGCTTTACAAAATGAAAAATGAAAAGTTTTACCTTTTAATTTTTTTTTAAGAGCAGGAATTGGTCCGTGGGACCACTGCCTGCTCCTAAAAAAAGTTTTGCATGCATTCACAAAAGGGGTAGGGGTCCCTTGGGGCCCCCTTCCAGTTTTAGAATGGGTTGCCACCAAATTGAAGTTAGTGATGCATTGCGCGAACATTTTGTGACATTTTGTGACCGCATTCGCGGTCACAAAACATTCATACATACCGTTACGATTCTGTATTTAGAAGGGATGCCCTAAACCAAATACCGAATTGCAAACCCATTTTGCGATTCAGTAACAGCTTAAATCGCAAATTGTTTTTTGTTACATGTGAAAAGCATTTTTTGCATTCAGAAAAGGGCCTATGCTGAGAAATGGCCCATTTGTGAACGCAAGAAATATTTGATACATGTGGCTTACGGTCCTCAGCTGAGTGTAGAAAAAGGGTTTCGTTCTTCAATAGTACCAGACCCACGAACAAGCCATCCCTCTTGTCCTGGAGTCAGCTGACAACTGACAGCACCCACCAGCTCTAGAAACTCCCAACTTTCTAAGAACACCAAACTCCACTCAAATGTACATGAGTCCAGAAGGACATTGGAATAAAGAAATGTGAAATAAACAGTGCTTCGCCTACAGCAACCTCGTAACCTCGTATAAAGAATTATATATATATGCTACATTTGTGCTGATCACTACTCATTTTTAGAAAAACCGATGGTAAGAAGGGTAAGGGTTTAAGTTGGAGCTATAATGAGGCTCTGTTACCTGCCTTTCACGTAGGCTGCTGGCTCTCGCAACAGGCATTATGAAGTCACAATTCCACTGTATTAAGACACCCCCCGCGCCGCACGGCCACCAGCTGCTGCGTGTGCCCCCCATCTGCCTGCCTCTGTGCTCCGGCTGCCGCCGCGAGACCACGCCCCCTGCCTCGAGCAGCGTGGTCTGTGCTCTCTTTCCTGCCTTGCGCCACTGTTCCTGCCGTATTGTGTTTGTATTTGCACTTGGTGTAGACTGTATATTGTATTCCTTCCTTTTTCCCCTTTTGTGCCTGCTTGCCTGTCCCTGTCCCTTGCTCGCCCCGTCTCCTCCCTCCCCGCTCCCGCTTCCCGCCACCGCCGCTAAACCCCGCCCCTTTCTTCATTCTGTACCCTCCCCGCTCCCGCCTCCCAGCTACTCCGCCCCCCTCGCACTTGGCCTTAAATGGCGACCGTGCGACGCAGGTGAGTGTGACCTAGTTTAGGACACCCCCCGCGCCGCACGGCCACCAGCTGCTGCGTGTGCCCCCCATCTGCCTGCCTCGCTGCTCCGGCTGCCGCCGCGAGACCACGCCCCCTGCCTCGAGCAGCGTGGTCTGTACTCTCTTTCCTGCCTTGCGCCACTGTTCCTGCCGTATTGTGTTTGTATTTGCACTTGGTGTAGACTGTATATTGTATTCCTTCCTTTTTCCCCTTTTGTGCCTGCTTGCCTGTCCCTGTCCCTTGCTCGCCCCGTCTCCTCCCTCCCCGCTCCCGCTTCCCGCCACCGCCGCTAAACCCCGCCCCTTTCTTCATTCTGTACCCTCCCCGCTCCCGCCTCCCAGCTGCTCCTCCCCCCCTCGCACTTCGCCTTAAATGGCGACCGTGCGAACGCGCAGCGGTCACGCGCAGCGGGTGCGCCGTTTGTGCGCCGAAGGCGCGCCAAAGGTAAGCCCGTCTGCTCCCGTCCGCGCCCAGTGCCAGGACCCCTGGCTCCCACCGACGGAAGACGACCCGACTGACCTACAACGCCACCGAACTCATCGCACTCAACTCCGGCGGGATCCCTGGATGCTACCGAGCCACCCCGAAGCACACCCACGGACCCTTCAGCTGCCACACCTGCAAGTTCACCTGCACCCGGACCTGCCTCGCACCAGCACCCGCCAAGTCGAACACCAGCAGCACCCACCTCAAGTGCATCCTGCTCAACACCCGCTCCGTCCACAGACACGCCATCGAACTCTGGAACCTCCTAGACGCCACAGCCCCTGACGTTGCCTTCCTCACGGAGACCTGGATGAACGCCTCTTCAGCTCCCGACATCGCCATCGCCATCCCAGAAGGCTACAAGATCACCCGGAGGGATCGCACCGCCAATCAGATGGGAGGAGGCATCGCCATCATCCACAGGAACACCATCCGCATCACGACCAGCACCGACGACACCTTAACGACCGCCGAACACCTGCACTTCCAGATACACACCAACCCGAAGACCACCCTCAGAGGCACCCTGATCTACCGACCTCCGGGACCACGCACCCAATTCAGCGAGGACATCGCCGACTTCGTCAGCCCGCATGCCCTCCCCTCCGCTGACTACATCCTCCTGGGGGACCTCAACTTCCACCTGGAGAACAACAACGACCGCAACACCAGCACCCTGCTCGACAACCTCGCCAATCTTGGACTCAAGCAGCTGGTGTCCACCCCCACCCACCTCGCCGGACACACACTCGACGCAGTCTTCTCATCCAGCACAGACATCAACTTCAGCCACGCCACAGAGCTTCAATGGACGGACCACAGCTGCATCCACTTCACCTTCAAAAGAACGACGACCCACCACCACCAGCAACAGGCTGCCCGCAGAAGCTGGAACAAGATCACAGCCGACCAGTTCGCCACCTCCCTGAGCCAGCACCCTCCTGCCAGCTCAGCGAACCCTAGCCAGGCCGCCGACAACCTCACGAAATGGATCAGCAACTGCGCGGACGAGCTCGCCCCGCTGAGGACCCCGCCCAGCAGACCCGGCAGCAAGAAAGCCCCATGGTTCACCGACAAACTCAAGAGCTCCAAGAAGAACTGCCGAGCCCTCGAGAAAGTCTGGAGAAGGGAACCTACACTGGACAACAGGACCACCCTCAAGCTTGCCACCCGGAAGCACCACCAGCTGATCCGTGCCGCCAAGAAAACTGCATTCAAGGACCGGCTGGACAACAACGCACACAACTGCAAGGAACTCTTCAACATCGTGAAAGAGCTATCCAACCCCAGCGCAGGAAACAACGACATCACCCCATCGCAAGACCTCTGCAACTCCCTCGCCTCATACTTCCACAACAAGATCGCGGACATACAGAACAGCTTCAACAACCAACCAACGCACACCACGACCGAACAACCACCCCCCACCACCACCCTCCACGCCTGGACCCCGATCACCACCGAAGACACCATCCGCACGATGAACTCCATCCACTCCGGATCGCCGACCGACCCCTGCCCTCACCACGTCTTCAACAAGGCCGACGCTGTCATCGCACCCCACCTACGAGACATCATCAACACCTCCTTCGACACCGCCACCTTCCCTGAGAGCTGGAAGCACGCCGAACTCAGCGCTCTACTCAAGAAACCCACAGCGGACCCCACCGAACTCAAGAATTACCGCCCCATCTCGCTCCTCCCGTTTCCAGCCAAAGTCATCGAGAAGACCGCCAACAAGCAGCTGGCCGCCTTCCTCGAGATGAATGGATCCCTCGACCCCTCACAGTCTGGCTTCCGAGCCAACCACAGCACCGAGACCGCCCTCATCGCCGCCACCGATGACATCCGAGCCCTGATGGACAACGGAGAAACAGCGGCCTTCATCCTCCTAGACCTCTCCGCGGCATTCGACACTGTCTGCCACCGCACCCTAGTACAGCGCCTCGGCAACGTCGGAATCCAGGACAAGGCCCTGAAATGGATCATCTCCTTCCTCGACGGAAGAACACAGAGAGTCCGCCTACCACCGTACAAGTCAGAGGCCACCGAAGTCATCTGCGGCGTCCCTCAAGGTTCCTTGCTGAGCCCCACCCTCTTCAACGTCTACATGAGCCCCCTAGCGGCCATCGCACGCCAACACAACCTCAGCATAATCTCCTACGCCGACGACACCCAGCTGATCTTCTCCCTGACCAACGACCCCGCCGCCGCCGCCAGAGCCAACCTGCACGAAGGGATGAAAGAGGTAGCCGAGTGGATGACGACCAGCCGCCTGAAACTGAACTCTGACAAGACGGAGGTCCTCATCCTGGGCTCTTCACCCTCCGCCTGGGACGACTCCTGGTGGCCTCCCGCCCTGGGCACCGCACCCAAACCGACAGACCATGCACGCAACCTGGGCTTCATCCTGGACTCCTCCCTCTCCATGACCAGGCAAGTCAACAACGTCTCCTCGGCGTGCTTCAACATCCTACGCATGCTACGGAAGATCTTCTGGTGGATCCCCACCGAGACCAGGAAGACCGTCACCCAGGCCCTCGTCACTAGCCGACTGGACTACGGCAACGCCCTCTACGCCGGTACCACCGCTAAGCTCCAGAAGAGACTCCAGCGGATCCAGAACGCCTCAGCCAGACTCATCCTCGACAACCCACGAACCAGCCACATCTCCGGACATCTGAGAGACCTACACTGGCTCCCCGTCAACAAAAGAATCACCTTCTTCCTCCTCACCCACGCACACAAAGCCCTACACGACCAAGGCCCGAGCTACCTCAACAGCCGAATCAACTTATACGCTCCCAAACGCCACCTCCGATCAGCCAACCACGCCCTCGCCGCCGTCCCCCGCATCAGAAGAGCGACTACAGGAGGAAGGTCCTTCTCCTACCTGGCCGCCAAGACCTGGAACTCCCTCCCGACCGACCTGCGCCTGACCCAAGACCACCTCTCCTTCAGGAAGAAGCTGAAGACCTGGCTGTTCGAGCAGTAGTGGCACCCCCCCCACCCCCAGCGCCTTGAGACCCTACGGGTATGTAGTGCGCTCTATAAATGTCTTTGATTGATTGATTGAGCTGCTACATCATGTTCTTATTACACGTGACTAGAGATGTCACAACTCAACTCTAATATGCACATTAGAGACAGGTTTTTATACTGGGATTGCAGGTTTCTGTACATTACAGAACAACATTATCTTGTTTCTCATTATGTATCTGTTATATATTTCATGCCAGTGAAAATAAAATAAAAGTGGCCCAGCACTGCATGTTATTTGTAATTAGCGTGCTAATTCATGCATTTTAATACTACACTGCAAAGGTCAAACTCGGTGTTAATACTATATCACAGTACAACCAACTGAAAAAATAATGCTTATTGTCTCACTGATTCCAATGTAGAATCCGTTTACAGAAGAAAAGGGGGGCCAACATCGTCAGTAGGCTTAGTTATTATAGCTCACTGCACAAATTTAAACCACTATGCTCAGTGGCGTAGCTAGCTCAATGGCCGCCCGTTGCGGTCCATGCTTCTGCTGCCCCGCAGCAACCGCATTGAAGAACGAAGGGGGAGGGTTGCTTGCCAGATTCATCGCTGATTGCCAGCCCACGACGGCCACAATGTAAAGGGGTAGGGTCGATTGCTGCCCCCGAACTAGTAAGTAAGAGCGGGTGGAGGCCGCCACTCCCAAAACTCTTCCCGCTAGGGACGACCGACCCCCCCCTAGGGTGACCAACCGTCCGTAAATTTCACGGACAGTCCGTAATTTGGACCTCACGTCCGTTGTCCGTGAGGATCCCTTTTACGGACGCCTTTTGTCCGTAATTTTGGCCATCAGAGGGAGCAGCACTGCTCCCCTGTGAGAGGCCTCACCGCCCCTTGATGCTGGCGCCTCACACTCCTGCTGGAGCACAAGAGCAGCCCCAACCACCTATTGGCATTCCGTACGCAGCTGATTGCCACATGCTGTATGTCAATGGGCAATCTGGGGTGTGACAGCATGTGGCTGCCTCCTCCTGCCTCAGCGTACAGCAGGGCATTCTGTTAGATAAACGCCCATGCTGCAACGTTAGAGAAGAGTTTACATAAAGAAGCCTGTGAAACAAGTTAAAAAGAACAGGTTATGTTCTTTCACTGTCTCATCATTTTAGAACTGAAGTATTTTTAATATTATATTCAACAAAGCCATGGTTACTGCTTCTTTATTTTAAGCAAATAACAACCATTGACATAGCCATTAGTCCTGGCTTGATGCTGGCGTAATGATACTTGCTGCATTATATATCAGGATGCAAAGATAGAAACAACACAATACCAGTTGCTAAGCACAGATTTTTAGCCTAGGTGTTTGAAACCACGGCCTTAATTACATCGAACACCCCCTTTGAAGAGGCCCCCCAGTTTTTTTACGCCACTTAAAGCCCTGTAAACGACACCATGTCACAGTCACCTCACATCCTGGCACTGTACATCATGCATGACTCATGACTTTTAGTTTTCAGATTGCCTATGTGCAGGGGCATAGTGAACCCTCCCCCACCACTTTCTTTAGGAACTACAGCAATGTGAAGTTCTCGATGGGCCTCTTCTGACTGCAACTCTGCAGACAAAGGCTCAGCTCATAATGTGAAAAGGTGGGTGAGTAAATAAGTGTAGGAATGTGTGAATGGGTGGATTAGTGAAAGGGTGAATGGATGAACGAAAGGGTGAATGGATAGATAATGAAAGAAAGGAATGATAGATGAGTGGAAGTATGGATGAGAGAAAAGGTAAATAGATGGATGTATAGGTGGAAGGGTAGATGGATGGGTAAAAGGGTGGATAGGTGTGTGAAAGGGTGGATGAGTGAAAGGGTAGATGATGGGCGAGTGAATGGGTGGATGGAAGACTGAAAGGATAGATGGATTGATGAATTGATAAGTGAAAGAGTGAGTGGATAGATGGATAAGTGAAAGGGTGGATGTAAGGATTGATGAGTGAGTGAAAGGGTGTAGATGGACAAAAGGATGGATAGATGAGTGAAGTGAAAGGGTGGATGGATGAGACAACGGATGGATGAGAAATTGGGCAAATGGATGAATTCATTGATGGATGAGTAGATGGGTGGGTGGGCAGAGGGATGGATGTATAAGTGAAAGGGGGATGGAGAGAGAAAGGGAGGATGAATGACTAAAAGGGTGAATGGGTGGAAGAATAAGTGACTGGGTGGATGGATGAGTAAGTGAAAGGATGGCTGGATGGGTCAACGGGTAAACGGCTGGTAGATGAGTGAATAGATCAGTGGTTCCCAAACTTTTTTGACCTGTGGCTCCCTTGACCTAATCGGCAATTGGCCGTGGCTTCCCACCATTTTTTTTACTGGTGTACACGGTCAATGAGCACGTGCATGCATTCGCCTCGCCTGTCTAGGCATGCTAACGGCGGTATGTGCACACTTCACATGCTCTCTCTTTGGAATGTGTTTATCCTGTGTGTGTTAGCAATCTCGAGGGTGTGCACGTTACCTATGTTTGTATGCTCTTTACTCGCGGGTGAACGCTCTCTGCTCAGAAATGCCTGCCTTTGTGCACACTTTCGAGATTCTCTCTCTGAAGTGTGTGCACTTTTCTGTGTGCACGCACAGCCATTCAGCGCTTAAGTGTGTACGCACGCTCTTTGATTGTGTGTGCATGCCTCACCTGGATGCTAGTTGAAGTGTGCCAGGGCGCAGGACTATGAGTGACACTTTCTCATGAGCAAAATCAAGCAATGACGAGGGAAACATATAAATATCAGAAATTGCTCCCATTTGAGCAACAAGCAAACTCTACAAATATCTTGAAACTGGTGCAATGCACATGATCTTTCCAGCAGGGCACGAGTCGGGGGTACATGCAGGTACACAGCGTCCACCCACTATTTTCACAGGGTGGACGCCGTCCCCCCTGCCAGGAAGTTGGGTCCCACAGAAATATGCTGAACTTGTCCAGTGAGGGGGCTTTTTTTTCACCTCCGGCCAGGCCGAAGTTAAGGGGCCATCAGGCCTCCTCTTGTTTGAAACTCCTGACTGGAGGCGCCTTGGAACCTCACACTTAAATGTAAATGCAGCAGAGGGGAAACAAAGGCACACAGCTTGCAATCTCTTCACAGGTATTCGAAGGGCATGCTTTTGCCTTTGTTCTATCCCTGTATATAAGTGCAGCCACTGTAAGACTGTCAGGTAGGGTGGTCTGTCCCAGTACCGGTATTTACACAAATAATTTAAATATATTTTTTTTTATTTCTTTTATAGCGCTACGTAATGATGTCATGATGTCACTTGCATAGTGTCTAACTTGATCAGTCTCCCACTTCTTTTTATTGGACTTATGCCCTGCGTTACAGAGTGCATTATAACCCCCTGCGCTTCTTTATGGTGGGTCAAAACTGCTCCTAGACAAAACTCTGATCTCTCTCCAGCAGAAGCATCAATCATAAGTTAGCTTTGATGTTTTTATTGTTGTGTGAGAATTGCTTCACCCACAAGTAACTCTAGCAGGAGCTTTTATACCGATAAATTATGTTTAAGAACAGCACCCCCTCCCCCAGCTCAGTCTAAGAACAGCACCCCCTCCCCCCAGCTCAGTCACAGGAGCAGCTGAACCACAAGTAACAAAAGGATCTCTGTGGCAAAAGCAATAACCGTTCGGGCTATCTACATAAAATACATTTGGGTGATATCAAGGTACTACATTCTTTGTTGCAGGCATGCTAACTCTCTGCGCTAGTTTATGGTGAGTCTGAGACAGGCGGGCAACTAGAGACACATTTTTGGGATGGGGGGGGGGCTAATTTTCCACCCGTAACCAGAGCGGCTGTAAACAGAGATGTAAACACAACAAAAGCCTAATTCACAAGTACACGGTCTTTTAAAGACGTGTGAAGTACTTTGGGTGCTCCCTCCTTAGCTGCGACGTAAGACCCCGGAGCTGCACAAAGAGACCTGTCAAAAAACAGTGGGACACTGACAGATCTTACAGCTCATGAACGCTGAAGACTGACTCAAGATTGGATTGGGGCTGCGGCAGTACAGTTAACAGCAGGCGCTGTATTATTTCAAAAAGCATGTTGATGTGCGGCTCGTCGCTGTCCTAAACAGTGTGACCTGAGTCCAGACAGCATGAGACTCTTACTGCCTGTGACTGGAGAACTCGAGCTGTGTAACTCAGCAGGGCAGGCAGCTGATGACTATGCGTTAAATTTCACACATCGTGCCGCGGCGCCCTTGGCACCTCATTACGGCGCACCAGGGCGCCGCGGCGCACAGTTTGGGAACCACTGGAATAGATGGATGGGTAGAAGAATGGATGGATGACTGTACGGATGGATGGGATGAAAGGGTGGGTGGATAAATAATGGATGGATGAGTGAAAGGGTGGATGGAGGGATGGATGAATGAAATATTGGATGGAAGGATACATGGTGGATAGGTTTGCAAATGGTTGGATATAGATGGGCACATAGATGGAAGGACAGAATGAATGGTGAAAGACTGAATGATATATTAAAGAATGATTACACCTTGTAGCACCCATTATCTTAAGTAACATTTCCTATACATTGACTTTCACGTTTGTAGGAGTCATTGTCTCTACATAATGTGTGTGTGATGTAACGCACTCAGACACCCTGCCATACATACTTGGGATAAGTATCACTATAAAATAAATTAAATACACATGAGAGACGGTCTATGTGAAGATGAGGGGCACCATTGGAGGGTGGTATCAAGGCCAGACTGGCCAACCGGGCATCAGGTGTTTCCCTGGGAGGCTGGAAAGGGGGTGAGCGGTTTTGTTACTTGGGGCTGGCACTGCGAAGTTCCTTGTATATCCAGTAGTTTTCAACCAACAATAAAAGCGGCCCCACTTGTATTCAGGTGTGGTTCACCATCGTCTGGTGACTAATGTACCTGCTGGAGCGAGATGCGAGTTTTGAATCGTCTAAGGTAGCAAGCAGCAGCCATACTGAAAAACCATTAAGTGCACGATTGTCTCAACCAAATATAAACTTATTTTGACTTTTACTTCAGTGGTTGTCTATTTACTTACTTATATACTATTCCGTGACCTCCTCTGACACGTCTGTAAAACTTACCTTTTGTCCTGAATTTTGACCTTTTGTCCTGAATTTTGACCCTTTGTCCTGAATTTTTACACTTGCCGTCCTGAATTTGCACCCATGCCAGTTGGTCACCCTACCCCCTCCCCCCCCACCCACCCCCCGCAAGCCCCTTGCTATGCCACTGATTGTGCCCTGCTGATGGTTAAATACCTTTATTTTTTATTACTGTACATGATTGATAAAACAGACATGGCATAAATCATACATGCAGAGCCATTAAGTGTAATATGGTATTTTTCGCCAATTTTGAGGGAGGGTTATAATGACCCACTTTAGGCTTTACCGCTTGTGAATCATGGTTCCTCTCTGCGATCAGCATTGGTAATAAATAACATATTCCGTTCTGCCAATTTAAATACATACTATATGCAGAGCTTTAAGTGGACCAGGTCCCTCCAGGTCTCTGAACCAAAAGTAAAATAAACGGTCCTAAATTCATGTCTTGTAACAACAATGACAAAACGCTGATCTATTTTTGAACAGTGAATGTAAAGCATATTTAGGTAATCCATCTCAGTAATCGAGCACTACCTTACAGGTGCTGCGTAGGACCGTTGGCCGACGCAGCCCCGCCCACTCTGTAGAACGCTTGCACCACAGCGGAATGTCTGCCGCGGTAAACGGGTTAATATTGCATTCCCTAAGAGTGTTAGCTATTTCCAGGATGTTGTGTTTCTGTATTTTTTTTGTTTAGCATATTACTCTTGTATAGTGCATATTTGAACTGAGCCGACTCCATGTGTTTATAACGGAGGCCACATCTGAGCCGGCTCTGGTGTTGACACTAAAGGCCACAAAAGTTTCTCAGTGTGGGTCAGCAGGGTGCTCAGAAAAGATGGTCACCCTATCCTTGCCCATTCTGGAGAGCGCAGAGAGCAATGGTAAAGTACTTCAGTTGCGATCCCGTGCAGATGTGTGTGAAGGAGATACAGTTTTCAAAATATTAACAAGGCTAAAGTAACACAAGGAAGTGCTTACAGGTGAGAGGGTATGTTATGTGTTTGGGGGCTGATGAGGTGAATGAGAGGCGAGGAACTACATTCAGGAGACAGTGAAAAGACGGTGCTGCAGATGAAAGATGATGAGGTGTGTGATATGTAGATGTAATGTAAATGTAAACTGATACTTGTATAGTAAATGTAAATGTACATGTATTTATATAGCGCAAATCGCCCACATCGCAGGCATCTATGCGCTTGCTTAGGGAACCCGTCCTGGTATTCCCCTGTGAGATACCTCGGCAGGGTATCCACAAGGTGAAAGCCAGGCATCCCGCCGCGAGGGGCCGTTGTGGAGATTAAGCAAGCTATTGCCCAGAGTCGCAGAGTGTGAACCCGTGAGTCGAGTAGGCACCGGAGCGAGAATTATCGAGTCCGTGGAATTATTGAGCCCAACCCCCGTCGGGGCGGGGAATTGAACCCTGGTCCAGGGCCGATCTCAGCTTCCGGGTCTGCCGCCTCTAACCCCTGAGCCACACTTCTCCACAAGGGTCTCAAGGCGCTTGTACGAATACCGCTGTGGAACCTGTCCTGGCTTTCCCTGTGAGGCGTCCACTCCTGGACACCCCCAAGGTGGAGGCCAGGCATCCTTAGCGTTGTGGGGACCGTTGTGGAGATTAAGCAAGCTATTGCCCAGAGTTGCAGAGTGGGACTCCATGATTGGAATAGGCACCGAGGCGAGAATTATCAGGTCCGTGGAATTTTAAGCCCAAGACCCGCCAAGGCGGGGAATTGAACCCTGGTCCCGGGCTAGACCTCTGCATCAGGGTCTGCCGCTCTAATCATTGAGCCACACTTCTCTACTGGAGGAAATGTGGAGAGAAAAGGGGTGTAAGTGTCTAATTTACAGTGAACATAACAGGAGTGACTGAGACATTCTTAAGACCTTTACCCATTCCACAGGCCTCAGTAATATGTAATTCGCAGTCTCACAATTCAAGAATTGAAAAATGTTCAATAATATTTAAAACAAAATCATTGTTGTTACTCATTTATCTTAAACAGTATTGACAAAGCCAGTAGTCCTAGATAGTTTTAAGTGTATGTCAGTTGGATGCACTGTAGAGCTTTAACGGGGTAACCCACAAAAACTACCCGACATGGGTCAGTATTACAGTACAATAAAAAGGCGGTCGCGGTAGTGACTCTTTTAAGAACGAACAAGGAAAACGCATTCACCACTTTTGCTTTTCTGAGATGCTTGAATCAAATTTAATTCCAAAATCAAAGGCATCTAATGCAATTCAAAGTCATAAAGCATTTAGCAGTTGGCCAGGCCCAGACAGAAAACGTATTCAGAAAAAAGCTCAAAACCTGGTTCTTTAGCTCAGGATGCCGAGGGGTTTGATAACCGCATTGAGCCAGGGGGGCGACTGAACCCTGCTCTGGGAGACCTCAAATGAGGTAGCTACGCGCTTTAGAAATCACATTATTATTATTTAATATATTGCTAATTCGACCCATAGGTAATGGAGCATTTTACACGAGCGCTAATTATATAACACAAGGTCAGATTCATTATTTATAGGCAGGGGGAGATTAAGTGATTTGCCCAGAAACACAGGATGTTGAGCCGACGCCAAGACTCGAACATGGGCGTCAGCTCTGGCCATAAGAACACATCCTGGGTAGAGGGAGGCTGGCAGAAGCCACATGAAAGCTAGGGTCATTATGGCCTGGGCTCGAGGTTCCAACAGGACCTTGAGCCGAGCCCGAGCCAGACTTCAGGCTCCAGCCTGGCTCGAGCTTTCAGTGGCTCGCCACCGCTAATTAAATCTGCAGCTTCACAAAACCCCGTGGTACAACTCACGCCTTTCCCTGTGGCAAGAAAATCGTTAAGTGGAAGTGATTTTTTTTGTGTGCAAACTGCACTGCCATGAAATGCACACGCTGTACATATCTGAAAAACACATGCCCACTTCGAGGGGACATAGTCACCTGCTCTCATCTTTGCTGGTTTCGATTGCACCCACGTAGGTTGTAGGTTACAGGTTACACGTTTGACTCTTCATTCTATCATGCCGTAAAGGGTAGAAAGTAGTGTTACCTGTAACCCCTGATTTGCAGCTTGTTGTGTTTTAGATTAAAATGTAAGTTTTGGAATATTACAGCTTGTTTTCCTTATCAAAGCCGTTTGCTTTCCGTTTCTGGCGTGCATTGGATGACTTGTGATGCTCGAACCCACGCTTCACCGGAACACACGTGACCACATGTGAGGTGGGCGAGTTTTGATTCTGATCCATAGATTTGTTTCTGCAGAGCTGCTTTTAATGCTTCTCATGCAACTTGGTTTAGCGTGTTCGGGAGTGCCAGTCCCAACAGCTGACTCAGAAGTCTCACTGGAAGGCAGTGCAGAATGTTTCAAGAAGAGATCGTACGATAAAACTACAGATTAATGACTCGACTTGTAGTAAGGTGTACACAGGGATCCATACATTTTGTCATTTTCCCCTTGCTCTAAATGTAATAATTTGAAATGCTATCTGGTCGACTTGTTGCATATACAGAATATAACCCTACCCCCACAGTGGGTTGTTGCGGTATTCACTCCGACGTTCTAAAAAGGTGCAAATAATCTTTTCTACCTTCCAGTCGTGATATCACAGCACGCCGGTGTATATTATATGCAGGCGAGTTGTTGCCTCTGGCGAAGAGCTGCCAGATACCTAATCACGGTATAAAATTGGGCCACACTGTGGTACATTATCCTGTAGAACCGCAAAAGAGTAGATATTCTCCTCTTTGGGGCTGTACACCGTTCCTTGGTTATGGAAACGTATAGCCGGCCGTGAGTGTGCGGTCTGTGCTGCTTTCTCTGTGTGGAGAGCGGGGCTTCAGGTTCAGTCACCCGTCCAGGGTGTGTGAACTGTCAGTAAATGTTTGTTAATGTCACAAGTCCCCAAGTGATAATAAATAAGTCATCGAGTTGTGATTACCCACAACTAGAGCATCACAAATAGGTAAACTTCAAGAAAATGTCATAGTGTTAATATTTGTGTTGTATAGAACTCAACCTTGTTGTTAGAACATATTTTTTATGATCAATTTTAGTGTTACTTCCCCCCCCCCCACACACACACAGAACTCTTTAGGGTGAAAGGCAGAGTTGCAGCTAGCAGGCTACATGCACACAAAAAGACACACAGAGACAGACAGGAGGGCAGACACACCACCCGACACAGACACACAAACATGCACAGCACCTCTGACTATGACTCCTACACACACACTTAGACATACTTACAGAGACACAGACAGGCACACAGACACAAAGACCGTTAGATAATTCATCCCTTTCACCCCCGCCTGCATTCTTGCTCGGTTTCCTCAGTGGTACCTATGTGGGCCTTGACTTCCTTGAAGTGAAATGGACATGGTATCATGGTGCCAACAGGTGGCTACCTGGGCAGCGGGTAATCCTCAAATGAGACTGAAGAAGGCACCACATTTTTAAGAGGTTTCAAGTTATGGTTGATAGATGTCCTACCCGCGGTTTGTGGCTAATCAATGGAAGTCAGTGCCAAATACAAAAGAAACTGCTTAATGTGCTAGATGCCACGCTGTCATTCGAGTTGGGCAGTTGTCTGCATTCCTTAACGCTTGGGGTTGGGCCTTTTCAAACATTCCAATGTATATGTGCCAGCCAAGTGAGTTCAACAGATGTAGTGGGGCTGAATTGAGTGTAGGCTTTGAGTGGGAAATTAGCAACTTCTACCATGACCACAGGTTTATAAGTGCTTTGTTTAACACCTTCCGTGCGCAACACTCGCAGACGGGGATAATTTCCCTGCTGTGCTGAACGTTCGAAAATGGGCGTGGTCATGATGAGCTCCGCTCGTCATGAGCACAGAGTCACCGTGCAACGTGACGAGCCGAGCTCGTCACAAGCACGGTGGAGCTGCGCGCGCGCCCCCCGCACCGCAGGGGAATTAGCCCCGCGGCGAAGGGGTTAATTGTTGCATTTGGGCCATGCAGGTGAATTACAATAAAGTGATGGCTGCAGTGCTTGAATTAATCCCAGTAACTGGCTTTTGCTTGGGGCCGAAATCCAGTTAATTGTTTTTTGCCACTATGCCACTCTAAACTGAGACCAGCCATATGCAAATCAGTCTTGGTCCTGCACCAATAGGAAGAGTCCAGTATAAACTGCAGGCCTAGGTCCCATCCAGACAGGAGCTCAAACAACCCCAGACCGACTTCGGGCTACGTAGGCCTCATCAGCAGTGACACAGTGAGCACAGGGCCATGTCTGGGAATACTAACCACACCTAAGTGTTTACACTGAGAAAAACACAAAGGTGGTGGGTGGAATGTTTGAATTAATCTCAACCACCGGCGATCACTCCTGGCTGCATTTCCAGTCCATTGTTTTCTTTCTGCTGTAGACGAGCTAAGCATCTCCAGGATCAGTCCACTTGCACTTAACTCTGACTCTCGCTGGCCAAAAGATGGCTTTATAACTGCAAACCATGCCATTGATATTCCAAATCGCTTTCAGCTGTTTAAGAATTGCTAACTTGCACTTGGGTGCTATGAAGCACGTCATTTGATATTTTCAGGGAGTGCTATTTTGGCCCGTTTCTTTTGTGGAGATCAGTGCTAATGTGTGGCATCCATAGAGAGGTTTCTGATGACGAAATATGATCCTTGATATATGGTGCTACAATGAACATAGATCATTGGAAAAAGAAACAACACTAAATAGCGCAGTTTTACAGTATGGTATAGTGCTAAAAAGCTCCTCCCTACATAATCTGTCGCTTAGAAAGAAGGTTTCTGTTAGTGGAGAGGTGTGGCTCACTGGTTAGAGGCGGCAGACCCGAGTGCAGAGAACGGCCCGGGACCAGGGTTCGATTCCCGACGCGGCAGGGTCTTGGACCAGGATCAGCGGACTGATAATTCTCGCATCGGTGCCTACTCCGACCAGGGAGCACACTCGGCAACTCTGGGCATTAGCTTGCCTCATCTCCACAACGGCCCCACACAAACGCCGGGGATGCCTGGTTTCACCTTGGAGACCCCCAGGAGGGACTATCTCACAGGGAAAGCCAGGACGGGTTCCCCAGCGGTCTATAGCGCTACGAGGCCTCCGGGTAGCAGTGCGCTTTACAAGACACAACAATTTACAATTTCTCCAACAGCTCAAAGCAGTGGTTGTTTTTCTCTCCTGGCAAGCTAGCTAACCTTTGGGTAAAACCGCTATAGTTTGTGGTACGTAGCTGCGTCAGCATATGTCCCAGAAGGATGTGTCGGACCCCGACTTCAGGATAGCCATTTAATATGAATATATGTTTAGCAAACCTCAGCTGAACACATTTGAAGATCATGGGGAGGTTATTCCTTAAATCTAGCATGGATCATGCCCTCCTGAATTTACATTAACATCTTAGATTCAAAGTTACTGCAATTTGAGGGCATGTTAATTTGTGCAAATCACAAATCTGAAAACGTACAGGAAAGAATAGGATCAACCATGATCAACATATGGCAAGATGGGTGAAGGCATTCCAGATTACTGCTCTAGGTGATTTTTTGAGACTAGGCTACACGGAGACAGTGCAAATGTACTCACATTTGCAACCGCCATTATTAAATATTGCGTTGCCGATTGAGCACGACATTAATATTTGGAATCCCCCCGACATGTAGTAAATAATTGTATGTATTTGTGCTTTTTCTTGCAGACCGTACCAGAAGCTCTAACAATAGATGCCTTACTGGACATGAATGAGTTGAAGGTGAAGGAAACTATGCGGCGGTACGGTGCCAGCACTGAAGAGTGCCTACGGCTCAATGACGCCCTCATCAGCTTACGGAAGGTGGCGAGATCAGGTATTCAGAACACATTTCCATCTGATAGGACAGAAGACTTCACCCTGCGCGTGGTTCCTACTTTTGCATCCCTCACCAATGCCCGTTTTTTGTGTGCCTTCTTTTTAACAAAACTATCATCATGTTCCACTGGTAATTCCTTCATTTCAGTTGGAGGCTGTCCGTTCCAAAATAGGTTTTACAATGGTCCCAAGCATAAAATAGTGACATTTCACACACCTACCAATGGAAAAGTATGGAACTCAAAGATGTCCGCTACATTTGCAAAGTCAAGTAGACTTCAAAATATTGTCATATAATATCTGCCATCAAAAATATTGGCATGTAATAACACCACTATCAAACATTTACCCGCAAAATCTAGCTATTGGTGGAGTTTGGATTGCAGTTTAACTGAGTCCTGCAGTAATTAGGAAGTGCTTCCAGCTATAATTGGGAACGTTTACCTGTGGACATTTTTGGGGATAGATGATATTATTTGGTAGGTTTTTTCCCAGTTTGTGTGTTTTGTCTCCATAATTCTACTTTGTATTTTTGGACCTCTGTTTTCACATAGAGCTTGTATTTAAAGTAAAGCACGGGAGTTTATTTTCTTCAAGGTCTGGATAGTATAAGGATTTGAAATGTGGTTCGAATCAGACATGTCTTTTTGGTCCCACAGTCAGTTGGAGGAGACATACATGTGTATAAATAGAGTTTGGGGGTCGAACAGCGGTCTATTTTGGGGATTTCAGGTTCTTAAAGGAATATATTTTGCATATGATCATCACCATGGCACCTGAAATTAATGGTAGTCCTAATATTGTATTCTGGCAAGCGCAGTAAATCCTTGATGGCGACGGGTTTAGGTGTATTTCTAGCAGTGCACAACTGTTTGGAATCTACTGATAGATGTTGATCCAGGCAGAAATCCGAGCGTCACTTAGCGGGGTCAGGCGGGAATGCTGTAATCCCTCGTTGGAACACGCTGAGCCGACAGTGTGCTGCAGGGGGATTTGCGAGCATTGCGAAGCTCTTCATCACTGTTTTGACTCATCTTTTGGGACAAGTCAGAAGTTTGATCTTAGTGGAAGCAAACATGTTTCTAGCCGTGTAAGTGTGAAGCTAAAGTAACGAACTGCCGGAAAGTGCGTTTTCACTGATTACGAAATCAGTTCACCAGTAGGTCACATGCACTTCTGCTGACCACTTAGGCTGAAAGAGGGCTTGATCGCTACATAGCTCCGGGAGGGGGTGTAGTCACTAGCCGCGATAATGCTGGCTACGGGGCCTGGTGGCCTGTTAAAGTCCCTTGTCCCAGCTTTCCCTCGTGACTGCGTTGTGTGATCCTGGCCTACTCCCTATCTCCTTGGGTCTGCATTTCTTTGTGTGCTCCAATATGGCTGTGATGGTAAGTGGGTGCATTACCAAACCGACACTCTTAATTAGTTTGAAAATGCCATATGTCCTTTTACACCACTCCAGCAACCCCGACGCCAGCCTATTCCTGACCGTTGCTTAATTGATGTAACTGTATATCACCTTCTGTGAATATGCTTTACTGATTTGTAGCTGCATATATCTCCACCAGGTTATTTGACCATTAAGAGCTGTTTTTCTCCCCAAATATACTTCTTTCTAGTTTTAAACTCGTCCTGGCCCCCAGTCAGATCCTCTCACTTTCGATGTTAGAGGGAAATAAGCTCAACTCAATCCGCACATTTCGCATTGCAAGTAAAATAGCAGGCTGCATAGCTGGCCCATGGCTCCACATCACTTGTGCTGCATGTGATATAGAGTCACATGGCGGCTGTGAGATATGCAGTTAATTATCCATTTGAAGCTGGAAGCAAACGTGTATCATTTTTAAATAGCAGAGGGAATCTGTTTCACCAGCAGCCCCTGTGATTTTTCATTCTTTACTGAGGCTGGAGGAGGAGAGTGATTATTCACAGAGGCCATGTGGGGAATTTTTCAGCTAAAGTCCCTAATTCCAAAGGTATCACCCTAAAAAAGTATTAGATGGCCTTCAGTGTTCTAGGTCTGTCCTAAAATCCTCAGGGAAACACGAAACGGGGACATTGTAGAGGGTACAGAACTTTCTACATTTTTACTGTGGTCAGCCTGAAAGCCAGTCTATCTTCTGACCCACTTTCTCCATAATGACAGCAAACGTCTGCAATGCACCTATTGTGTTTATATATTTCTGCTCCTTTTTTAGGAATTTTAGCTCACAGTTTTCACTCTAACACTCCCCAACTACAGGCAGTAACATGTTCAAACTAAGAGTTCACCTACAAACCTAGGCCACGTCATGTCAAATGTTTCCCTGATCTTACAGTACACAATTCAGTATTGTCGGTATGCTGAACAACCTAGCGGCCTGTAATTTCATAGCTGATATAATTTCCCATGAACCTGACCTACATTTTGACAATCTACTTGTCACTGCCTTTAATGGCCGACAGGTCTGTAATAAGATGGAGGGTAATCCCTCTTACAGCCCACATGAAGAGTAATTGGGAGGTTCTGATTTCACTACTAAGAAAATGGAGATTTAAAGATAATGTAGGTCAGGGTCCGGGTGGGTTACCATTGCCTTTTATACGTTTTAGAATAGTACTTATGGCAGGGAATTTAATTGAAATTGTTAGGGCTCCTATCTTAGCACAGTGAGTAGAGTGACACAGCAGGACCTTCCCTGGAATAATACTGTCGGTCGTTTTGTGATTGCTTCTCATGCTCCACAACGGTACTTTGACTCTCCGGCTACCACTATTTTAAATTCCTATATTTTGTACTTTTGTGTCTTGAATAGTCTACCCCTTTGATAACCTTGTTTTCTATAACCCTTGTTAAACAGGTGGAGAAATCAAAGAAGATGCTCTTTGGAGTCCTTCCGATTCACGTCGGGAAAGTGGTTCTACCCCTCCAGCAGAGCCTTCTTACCCTATGGGACTTGCACAGACTCATGCAAAGACCAACCACCATCAGCCGCGCTCTGTCTCGGTCTCTGCAATCCCTTCTTCGGACTCTTTGGCCTCTAGCCATGGAACTTTCATTTCCACAGATAACCTCCTGGACCCTTTCTCTGCCGTGTCCCACAGCAGTCGATTGACCCCTCGGACTCACCTGGGCATTGCAATCACACCGCCTACAACGCCTCAGTCAAAGAGGCGGTTGAAGGTAAAACCCTCAAGGACTCCTCCTCCTCCTAATCGGAAGATGTTCCAGCTTCTGCCCAGCTTTTCCACACTCAGGAGAAGCAAGTCACATGAATCACAGCTGGGCAACCGGATAGACGACGTATCTTCTCATAAGTAAGTGCATCTTATTGCTTTATCACCGGGCAAAACGCTCGTCCATTTGTCAATGGAAAGTCTTTTATTTTTGTTGTGGTTATATTAACTGTACTGAAGTTTGCCACGTCCCTGGTAGAATTCTTGTATATTTCAATAACGGATATATGACGTTACAACGCGTTATTTTACAACGCAGACCGTTACAACGCAATTTTTACAACGCAGGTACCATTACAATGCATGCCATTACAACGCATGTCATTACATAGCAGATACTATTACAACGCATGCCATTACATCGTAAGTATAGGTAAGTATATCTTTTTTTTAAAAATGTAATAAAGTTAATTTAATTAATTTAAAAATTGTAAATAATAATATTTAATTTTAATAAATTAAATAAATAAATAAAAAGTAATTAATTTAATTTAATTTAAGTAATGTAATTCAATTAATTTTATAATTGTAAATATTGTAATTAATTTAATTAAAATTAATTAAATTAATTCAATTAATTTAATTTATTTAAAGTCGTAATACCCCTATACCCCAAAAACCAAACCCAGCCCTAAAACCTAAAAATACCCCTGTACCCCAAAAACCAAACCCAGCCCTGAACCCTAAAAATACCCCTGTACCCCAAAAACCAAACCCAACCCTAAAACCTGAAAATACCCCTGTACCCCAAAAACCAAACCCAGCCCTAAAACCTAAAAATACCCCTGTACCCCAAAAACCAAACCCAACCCTAAAACCTAAAAATACCCCTGTACCCCAAAAACCAAATCCAGCCCTAAAACCTAAAAATACCCCTGTACCCCAAAAACCAAACCCAGCCCTAAAACCTAAAAATACCCCTGTACCCCAAAAACCAAACCCAACCCTAAAACCTAAAAATACCCCTGTACCCCAAAAACCAAACCCATCCCTAAAACCTAAAAATACCCCTGTACCCCAAAAACCAAACCCAGCCCTAAAACCTAAAAATACCCCTGTACCCCAAAAACCAAACCCAGCCCTAAAACCTAAAAATACCCCTGTACCCCAAAAACCAAACCCAACCCTAAAACCTAAAAATACCCCTGTACCCCAAAAACCAAACCCAGCCCTAAAACCTAAAAATACCCCTGTACCCCAAAAACCAAACCCAGCCCTAAAACCTAAAAATACCCCAAAATTACTTAAAATAATGTATATAATTAATTTGATAAAAATACATAAATTAATATTTTAATTTATTTTTAATATTAATTAAATTAATAAAATAATGTAAAATAAAATAAAAATAATATACTTACCTATACTTACGATGTAATGGCATGCGTTGTAATAGTATCTGCTATGTAATGACATGCGTTGTAATGGCATGCATTGTAATGGTATTTGCGTTGTAAAAGTTGCGATGTAATGGTAGTGCGTTGTAAAAGTTGCGTTGTAACGGTGCAATACCTTCAATAACTAACCACAAGCAAGTTTCACAGGTTGCCAAGCCAGACATTTAATGTGTGAAATGTACAGTGATGTTAAAAACGTGTTTACGTTGAAATATCACTCAGTTTTATTAAACTGATAAGAATTCTTACCCACATGCTGTTGGGAGGTTTAAAAAAACTTTTGAAATCCTTCAATGTTGCTTTGGAGCGCCACCATGTTGAATGGGGTGGCTTCATGTGAGACATAGAGTTGGTGCCTTAGTACTGCACACCTTCAGCATTGTATCGGATCAAGGAGGTGAATGGTCATCCTCCGTTTCCTGGCCATGTCTACATTGTACAGCAATACATAATATCGAAATTGGTGGGCGGTAGGCAGGGACTTTAGAGGGTTTTCAAAGTACTCTGTAATTCTCCTCAATGGGATGTTTGGAAACCTCACAAGAATACCACCCATGATTCAGACGTTTACTTACGGTGCTCTTGTAATGCTTTTCAGGTGGAATTTCCCTTTACTACACAAGTCATTACAAAGACTTGCCATAGGAGGCATAGTATAAATTACTATCCCAACTCCAGTCAGTGTATCAGTAAGGAAGGTGTTGGACTTTAAATCCAACACCAGTCCAACAACGCACCTCCTAAAGCAAGTCTTTGTAACAACTTGCGTGGTAATGGAATGCCTAGTAACATCACAGTCACGGTAGTGCCTGCGAAGTAAAGGCAGGTTTTGGTTCCGCCTGTGGAGTAAAGAATGTTAGCCCCAGTTATGATACATAGGGTACAAAACACGATCTGTCACTGTGTGAAGAAATATATTTTTTGGTGTGTTAAGTAAGAAATACCAGAACAAATGGTTTTAAATCAGTTCAAAATGCATTTTAACCTTCACCTTGACGATGTACTCTTTAAAATCCGTCTCCAAGGCTCAAGCACTGAAAGTTCAGTCTTCTGTGATATGAAGATGAAGGCCGGGGCACTAAAAAGTACAAGTCATATCACAAGTGTCTGTTCCGGACATACTTAAAGCTCGCTACGTCATTGGACTTGTGAAGAGAAAAAATTATCTGTTTTAGGGACGGAATTAATTTAACAGGTTGAAAGGTACAGGCTCAGGTTAATTATTAGTCCCGTTATTGTGTGTCCCCTCCTTAGCCTGCATTCTGAGAATGTTTACATTGTTTTGTGACTAAAACGTTGTAGCTCTTTTTAAAGATCCCTGCTCAATAACCCAACCCTGACAAAGTATGGGCCTAGTGGTAACAACCACATAGTCCATGGTGGGGCTCTTCTTTTCTTAAAGTTGAGTAGATGCTGTTTTCTTCTCTTGTGCGGAAATTGACTTAAACCCACGTGCTGTCATGATAATAGTACTTATTTTGTTAATCCTTGAAAACTCTGTACCGGGTGTGCAACTAACCTTCCCAATATCAGCATAATACAGAGATATGCCATGTGGTCGCTGGATTTATGCCAGATATTCAGGCTTCCCACATAAGATACAGTTGGATACAATACCTCTGAATTGGATCCAGCCGTCATGGACCAACATTGGACATCCCTGGCATAATGGCTAGCTTGACAGCACATCGATTCCTTGGAGCTGGAGACTCCCTCTACCAATTCCATCTGCAGAAATATAGGCGATACTGAGAATGGTTTTATGCCATAGCACAAATATATAGAATTATAGATGGGTAGCAGTGAATGGTGTTGCCCACTCCTAAGTGCACATTGACTGTTTGATCGGCCCTCTCAGGCCACCCAAACTAGTCATGTGCACTTTCCCCGTTCTCCATGCAGACTGCATTTCAGCCTGCATGGAAAACAAGCCAAGCCCCCCATTGCCTGACTGAGTGTCCAATCGGGATGCTCAGACCAATCCCAACGCTGCACTACAGCGTTGTGATTGGTCAGTAGGGCCTGCTTCCTGTTCTTCGAGTTCCAGGAGAGCAGGAGCAGCGGTGCAGGACATGGCGGCAAGGTAAGTTATTTAAAACTCACCCGCGACCCACCCCCGCAACCCCCACACCCGCCTTCTCATCCGCGAACTATGCCAGACACTACTGCAATTGAGTCTCACCGGCCGTCGAGGGGGAGGGGGGTGTAGCGGGTGCTTGTGGGAAACATTGCTCCCACAGCATCCAACATGCATCAGAACAGGATTGGAGATGAATGGAGTGTTCAGGTAGCCAATTAAGGGCTGCCGCAAGGGATGCCATTAATCAACATTTATAGCTACTAAAACCATTCAATTCCCCTCTTTGTCAAACAAATATTAACACTCCTTCTCTATACATAAAAATAAAAAAAAATTGCATGCACAACACACTTTATTCACAACACATATTTGATTTTCTCTATTTAAAAGGTGAAATCAATAGGTTTTGTTAATGCTCGTCCATACATGTATATGTTGAATACCATTGATGCACGTAGCATCATAGCCAAGCGCAGTAACAGTGCCCTTTGAAACACTGAGGTTTTCGGTGTAAAGAAAACCAACAAATCAGCTATATCCTTATTGTATCCTTGTGATCGGACTACTTATTTTTGCTACTTTCAGACCGAGGTACCCTATCTCATGTGATACCAAGAGAACCTTCTCCCTCTGCAAGGCTGTGGCGTGATTCAACAGCCGCCATCTCCCTGACTCGCTGGTTCTATTTTTATGATAACCCTGCATAGGCATCTATTTTTACCATGATTTCTCTCAGGACACTGAGGTAAATGAGGCAATAAACAACCTGGGGTAAGCAGGACTAGTGCTGAGCTTTTCCATAAATCTAGGTGCAACGAGCGGTAGCGGCCTCTTCAATAAGAGAAGGGGCTTGTGTCAGGAATAGTACGAGTATATCAATTAGAGTCTGACACACCTGGTCTCTGGGTTCATGATACGTCATAGAGTCTGATTTATGTAGTCCCCTAAAAGTGGATGGGTTGGACCAATGCTAGTCTGCAATATAAATTGCTGCACCACGCTAAATGTTGAACTAGACCGAGATATACGCCTTTTGTAATGTGTATATCTATCTATCTATCTATCTATCTATCTATCTATCTATCTATCTATCTATCTATATGTTCAGTGAAATAAAAGGTTAAAGTAATGTTATAGGTAGGTGCATTTGTCAATGACTACAATAACAGCTTGAACTAAAATAAAAATCAACAGGTATAGTTAGCAGAGCTAACTAGAATGTGCACCCCCACCATGCACTGCTTAGGACCCCAACTATTGCATAACCAATGACATGTTCTGTGACATCTTTTATGATATCACTGATGACATCTCAAATGACATAATTGTTGACATCATCCTATGTTGACATCATCCTATGAGTGTGCTCGTTTGTTTTATAGTTTACATAGTGTTGGGTACTACCATTTCTTTTTTACCTAATTTTGTACAGTCTATGTCCAGCTAATCGGTGTAACAGTTTACAAAACGCATGTGCTTCTAATGCTTCATAGGTGTGTAGAGGTATTGAACATGTACATCTTTGGATTGAAGAGTAACTCTGAGTGAAGGTGACAGTTGTTGATTTGTATTCATTACATTTTGCGCACACGTATTTTTGGTACTGCAGAAAAGTTTCCAGCAGGGCAAACATTCTACATACTTCATACTCAGTATTGTAAGTAACCTTGAGTTATTAGACAGAATCGTCTGAGCATGACAATTCCTACTTAACATAGAAGATTGTGTCCACAATGTACATGTGCTTGTGGTACTTCAGAAGACGGGCTATCTGTACATTTTTCACCAAAGTATGACGGCTGCAGGTAGTATAATCTTTAGCAGCTTCAGGCGCAAACTGTGTCTGTTTTGCCAAGTGATAATTGGAGTTGACACTGTTGTCAGTAGATACTTTTTAATACACTATAGTGTATTTCTCATGAGAGTTTCGCTGTCTGCAAACAGTCTGGTATTGGGTAAACTCTCTCCATGCACTCAATACTGTTTACAGTACCCACTTCTCTGCTTATATCAACTTAATTTCTCAATGAAGGATCGCTGACTGTAATGGGATTGATGCAGGTAAAAGCTGTCTGTATAGTCTATTCCTTTTGGAACAGACATTCGATATTTTTAGGTACTTGGCTTTCTCTGAACAGCTGTATACAGACTGAACACCATATGCAATGATGTTTTCCCATATATCTGTGGTTGATTGTTAATGTGAACTATGCTGCCAGTGATGTGTATGATACAGGGTCAGTGTGACACATAACCCATGCTTTCTACTCCTAGCAGTGATTGAGATGTGTTTGACAAGCAATTTTTTCATATTCAGTAGTGAAATATTTCAACAGATATGCAGGACTATGATGGGCACCTGCTTCTCTCATAGTTATGCAAATTTGCATATGGGGTGGTGGGAGGAGCAGGTGGTCCATGCAGAATTCCAGTTGGAATGGGAGGATCGTGTTATTCACTGGAGTCGATTCATAGGCACAGAGGAGAGTATGAGATTATTCCTGGAAAGAATTGAGGTGAACAATCTAAACTTAAGTTTACAAGTAATCTAAGTAAAATTGAGGTGAACCTCCTTGATTTGATTGTGTATGTAGAGGTGAACCTTTTAGAAACTAAATTCTTTAGAAAACCGACGACTGAGAAAGTATCCTGTATGGGGAATGTCTCAGAGTAAGGCGTAACTATAGCAATAAGCTGGATGAAGAAAAGGCAATCTATGATCTGAGAGAGAGATTCAGAGATGGGGGTTATTCAGAAGGTTGTTTGCAGAAGGCTATTATCAAAGCAAAATCAAAACCTAGTGAAGAGCTCCTGTTCAACAGTAAAAATAGCCAGAAGCAAAATAAATTTAGGTTTGTTACTACATATGATGCATAGGAGGCAGCCATTATGAATAAATACTGAAACCTCATCCTGAATGATCCTGTGCTCGGGGAGGTAGCCCCACGGAGTCCAGGTAATACTTTCAGGAGAGCCAGGTTGATTGGACAAAAACTAGTGGTTAGCAGCCCTGAGAGTAGAAAAGAGGTGAGAAATACCTGATTTACGGTAAGAAAAGGATTCCAAAAGTATGGGAAATGTAGAGCTTGTAAAACGGGAAAATCACAACACAATATGCTTCTCCCATTACATCACGCATTAAACACATTAATGGACATTACAATTGTAAGACGGAACATGCTGTGTATATGTTGAAACGCCCTTGCCAGCTGATGTATATTTGCATTACAATACTACTAGTCCATAGAAGAATCCTTCAGCATTTGAGGGGGATTAAAAGTCGAGAACAAGGTTACCCTGTAGCAAGTAATTTTTAAGAAGTCCATAAGGGGAATGCGCAGGGTCTCACATATTGTGTGATTGATGCAGTTCTCAAGAACATGCGAGGAGGAAACAGGATAAAAAGGCTGAGACAACTGGAGTCAAGATATAGTGTAGAACTGAATACCAAGACTCCAGGGGGCCTCAAAATTGGAGAGGACCTCTACGCAATCTTTAGAGGGTTCACACACATGGTGCGGGCATTGAGTACTACTAAGAATCTAGATCAGGACACACCCAGTAGGATGAGAAAAACAAATAGGTTCCTGACAAATAGTAAATAGATGGGATTTCATTTGTAGAAGTAGAAATAACAATAATAGGTGATAGATTTTAGGGCGAGGAAATTGCACACTGCACATTGTTTTTTGCAAAATGCAAAGAAGGAGCTTTCAAAAGGGTGTTAAATGAAAGGCAAGCAGTGAGATTAAGACTGGCACATAACAGTCTGTTGCATGGTACAGTTGCCCACTGGGGCTATATGGGGGAAGCACACAAAGCATTAATAAAATATTCCACTGCAAAGGCGTAATCAAATTTCCAGAGCAGAGGTTTTTATGGTTCTTTTAGGATATTTTATAACATATATTGTATATATTTATACACATATGTGATTATATCCTTTAAAACTGATCTAGTTATACACAAAATATTATTTGGCTAAAATATTTATTGGCTAAAATGTTAACAAATATTTATTGGTTAATGCATTGTAATGTATAACATATGTATTTCCATGCTGAGAAAACTTGCATATATATGTGGAGTTTATTTAGCTGCTGACTTTTGTAAAGAAACTGTTTTAAGAGAGAAGGTCACAATGCCCTTACACTTTGTGTTTTGCACTTTAGTCTGCTCACTTTGTCTATGGTCACATGGCTTTGTTGTTGCCGTAAATATGGAGAAACACTGAGTCTCATTGAAAAAGGCATTTGAAAGTAAAAGAAATACTTAATCCACCTGAGTGTGTCATGTTCATCATTGTAGGCTTTCGAAGGGGAAGGGAAAAGGTATGTTATGTTATGTTAAAAAGGCGTATATAGCGCATGGCTACCCCAGCAAGGGGCGTCCCAGCGCTAGCGGAACAGGGCAACAGAGATGGAAGGTGAAGGCTAAGAGAAGGACAGCCCAGAAATGTCCAAAGTGTAGGCGCCACGGGGCAAAGGTGCCCAGCACAGGCGTCCCCAGCTAGATGGAAGAGAATAGCCAGGTTGTAATCTGTTTTCTGAAAGCCAGGTGATTTTGGGTGCGGCGGGCCAAGATTGGGATAGAATTCCACAGGAGAGGAGCCAGGGACCTGAAAGAGTGCCCACCCGCTCTGCTCCTGCGCACCCTGGGTGTGCAGGCCAGATGCAAATCTGCAGAGAGCAGAGCCCGTGTTGGTACATACAAAGAGCATAGCCCCTGCAGAATCTGGGGGCCCTGGTTGTACAGAATCTTATGAATGGTACAGAGAGTTTTAAAATGAATTCTCCGATCGATCAGGAGCCAGTGTAGGTGATACAGGAGATGGGAAGTGTGACTATGTTTAGGGCAACGGCATTCTGGGCCCGTTGCAATCTCTCTGTGACCGTTTTGTTTGTACCCAATAAAAGTCCATTGCAGTAGTCCAGCCAAGACAGGACTACTGATTGATTGATCACCTGACGGATGGGAGCAGCAAAGAATCCTAAAATGGGTGTCAGCCCACGCAAGTGGCCAAAGCAGGTGCCTGCCACTTTTTTGGCATGTAGTTCAAAGGATAGGGAGTTATCCATCAGGACCCCTAAGTTTTTTACTGAGTTTTTGGGCTGGTGAGGAGGACCGAGCGCAGTGGGCCACCATTGGTAATCCCATTTATGCGAGTCTCTCCCAAACAAGAACACCTCAGTTTTAGAAGAATTAAGTTGGAGGTAGTTTTCCGCCAGCCATTCTGAGATTGCCATGATATCCACCTGGAACCTCTGTTGGTCTTGGCCGGGGTTTTTGGAGAAGTTGAATAGTAGCTGGGTGTCGTCCGCATAGGATAGCATATTAATCTCCCGGGCCAAAGGGAGGACGTACATGTTAAAAAGTGTAGGGCTCAGCACAGAGCCTGGAGGGACACCACAATCGAGGGGGTGAGTATTGGACTGGTAGGAGGGGGCGTGGATCTGGAAAGAGTGTTCAGATAGAAAAGATGCAAACCAGCCCCAGGACGTTCCACTGACCCCAATCTCCCCGAGTCGATGGAGGAAGATCTCATGGGAGACCGTTTCGAAGGTCACGCTCAGATCAAGCAGCAAGCACCAACGCTGTGGTGCTGCCTTCATCCAGTGCCGCCCTCAGCTGCTCTGTGACTGGCAACAAAGTGGGTTCCGTGCTATGATTAGGCCGGAACCCGTTTTGTGACTTGTCCAGAATCTCATTTTCCTCCTGATACTTGGTAAGGATGGTGTTAACATGGGATTCCATGACCTTCGCCAGGTAAGGGAGCAATGAGATGGGCCGGTAAATCTCAGTGGTCGGTGCATTCAGTGTGGGCTTTTTCAGAATTGGAACAACCTTAGCGTGTTTCCAGGATTTAGGAAGCACCGCTGACTGAAGTGATCCATTAATCAGTGTCCTCCCCTCTGTCAGGAGACAGTCTTGGAACTTCATGAAGATATCCGGTTTAACAGGGTCGGCAGGAGAGCCGGATTTCACCTTATTGGAGAGAGTTTCCATGTCTTTGCAGGACAGGTGGGTAGGGCTTGTAATCAGGGGGAGGAGTCTGGGATATTGATAGATGGCCGGGGTTTAGATACCACCCTGCGCGCATCGAGGGTAGTATAAATACTGTCAAGTTTATTGATAAAGTACTGGGCTAGAGCTTCACAATGCTGGTTGGAGGAAATTATATTATTGATAGCTGCTATAGGTTTTGTCATATCATTAATGAGAGAGAAGATGGTTTGGAGGGGTTAGAGCTAGAAGTGATTACATTGGTATAAAATGCAGCTTTGGCCTTTTGGACAAGTTTATGGTAGGCTTTGATTGCCAGGATATAGATTTGTTTTGCTGTGGGGTCATAGGAGCGTCTCCAAGAGCGTTCCAAGGATTTGCATTGTTTTCTTTCCTGCCATAAGGACTCGTTATACCAAGCGTGAGATTGTGTACGCTTAGCACAAGTCAATTTCTTAGGAATGCAACCACCTAGTGTGCTATTAATCCAACTCCTATAAACCTTATCAGCTTCCTCCAGATCGGTAGGCCAAACCGAGCAGGGGGCTTTTAAGCTGGAGGCAAAGCCAGATGCGTCCAGCTTATGCCACGATCGTTTCATGGTGGTGTGCTGGGGAGTCTGCAAAGGGGCGTCAGCAAGGTCGAAACTCACATGGATAAGGAAATGGTCTGTCCAGGCTAGCTGAAGAGGGACATGGGCTACAACGGGATAAATGTTAGAAAATACAGGGTCCAATAGGTGGCCAGCTAGATGAGATGGACCCACCACTATTTGCATTAGTTGACAAGCCTCCAAGCCCCCAAGAAGTTGGTGATTTACTGGGAGTCCTGGCGATCAAGGTGCAAATTAAAATCACCCAAAATACTGAAATTGGCTGCCTCCAGGGCAAGTGTGGATGCAGAGAGCACGAGGGCCTCCTGAAAAGCTCTTGATGGTCCCGGAGGGCGGTATATGAGGAGCCCATAGAAGGTGAACGTGTGTGATAGACAGATTTTGAACAGCTCACATTCACAGTCCGGGATATTGTGGGGTGATAGGGTGCAGGAGAAGGCTGATTTGAATATCACTGCTAGGCCACAACCTCTACCACAGGGTCTATTCTGGGGAAGTAAGAAGTAACCCGAGGGGAGAGCCAAAGCAGGAATTGCCACAGAGTCGCTTGTTAGTCATGTTTTGGTTACAAAGAGTATATCTGGAGTAGAGTCCTGAAGAAGATCAAATATTTCTCTGTGATGTTTAACTAGCGACCTGCAGTTCAGACTGAAGATATTAATGTGTGGGGCACTGGTAGGGCTACATAGAGACATAGCTGTCACTTCAGCTCTAAAACCGCTTATATTACACTGCATTTGAGGCGCATCTGGGTGCAGATTGTGATTGCCGCAGGGTGTTTGGCCTTGCGCGGCGAGCAGCCACTCCCTGGAGTAGGTATGAACCTGAGTAGAGCCAGGGGTCCTGGCGTCTGGTGGCGTACAGGCGTGGACGGGCGCAGACGGGCTTGCCTTTGGCGCGTCCGCTGCGCGTCTGGGCTGGCATGGGGAAGAAATAGGGCTGGGAGAGAAGCGCCTGCCCCCACCGGAAATGCGTGACCCACAGAAGGGGTCGTGTGATTGGTCGAATGAGCCCTCCACTCAACTGGCACAAGCCGTGGTGGACCGGGGCGGCGACCAGAGGATAGCGGGGACCAGGGCAATATAAGGGGATCGCAAGAGGCACCTGGTGCAGAAGAAGAGTGCCACAAGTCCAGCAGCCAAGTGCAGTAAAGGATTAAAAAAATATATAATGGAAGAAACTATACTTAACCTTCAGTTAACGATAGGAACACTGACATTGTGTCTGTAACACGAAATCTTGAAAATCACCAGTGTGGTAACATTATACAGCTGCCAGCTGCAATGCACACCCTCTTGGAGTTGCAGTTGTGGTTCCAATGTACCAAAAAGGCATTCATTTTGACCCATCAAATTTCACGCTTCCTGATGGTGCAGGTAAAATATTTGGGAAACTACTAATGAATCGAGTCATTGTGTGACTGGAGGTCAATAACGTACTCTCTAGATCCCAAGTAGACTTCAGGCATGGCATGAGTACCATCGATCTTGCGGAGTCTACATCTCATTTGAATGAAATGAAATGAAATGAAATGAAAAATTCCACTTGTATAGCGCATAACCACCCGGAGGCCTCGCTCTTACAGATAAGAAAGCCCCCCTCTTACAGACCTTCATAGACTTAAAACAGCCTTTGATTAAGCAAACAGTAATCTTCTGTTGAAGGAGCTAAAAAGGATAACCGCCCGAATCATCTTTTAGGAGTGGGCGGAATTGTGGAATTTGACTGTGGAATCCCATGGAGTTACATAAAAACTGTGTGAAGTTTTGCAGAGCTCTGCCAATGAGCAGAAATTATGCAGGTTGTGCTGTGCGTGCTGTAATTTAGCACCAGTAGCGCGAGCAATGCTGAAAAATTTGATCGAACTGCACCATGCGTTGTGCCGGAGTGCTCCACTATTAGAGTGGATTTTGCTGCAGCTCGAGAGGATTTAGCAAATCTACTCAAAAGCAGACATCTGACTGCCACTGCCTATGCAAGAAAACTGCGCTTGGGGGTGCCAAAATCTTGCTCTCATATCTTGAGCCTTGCAGGAAAAAAATCAGCCACATGCCGATTGGCAGAATTTGGCCGGAACTCAGTGTTACAACAAGTAACTCAGAGTTGCCAAATTCCACACATTCGACAAATCTTAATGCCCTTATTTTACCTCACCAACACCACGGTTAAAATGAGTTATAGCAAGACTGAAGGATGCGCTATCAACAACATACATATTGGTATTGGGTAGGGGTGTATCCTGTTGCGGCTTCTTTTTAATCTATAAAAAAACGAAATTACTAACCATATATTAAATCAATTTCTGGACACCCCTCAGTTAGGAAATGATTATCTGGTCCTGCTAGTCCGCGCTGAGTTATCAATGCATCGTCTCCTAAAAGACTTTCAAATATGCTGCCAACCTCAAAAACGAATAATGAACCCTGCCAAAACCAAGTTTTGGAATATGAACCAGGAGGCCACTCTAACAAGATGTGTTATGTTCAACAGCACATCCTTGAAGAAAGTCCCATTCATTGATTAAATAGACAGTGAGTTAGAAAGTAACATGGGCCTGACAAAGAGACAGGACAGCGTGGATTATGGTGCAGAACACTGGAGTGTGCTCTGTTGGAAACAGTAATAGTTTTGTTTGTAGGTTTTGTAAAAGTGTTATTCTAATAACACAAGGCATTGATTATTGCAAAATAGGGCAAGATATATGTAGACTGAAAGGAATTTGGTGTCTCAAACATATCAGGAAAGAAAGGTTGTTGCAGTCTGTGCCGTATGGAAGTTCACGTTGCAGTTTTCAGTGTGGCGTAACAGACAGAGCTGCAGTTGTTTAAGTTGGGGTACCAAATTCGAGTCTCTGCGTCGGCTCATCATCCTGTGATTCTGGGTAAATCACTTTGTCTCCCAAGGCCTGCAAAAAATGAATGTGTCCTTGTGTAATGTAACTGGTGCTGATGTAAAGCGCTCCAATACCTTCGGGTCGAATTAGTGCTATATAAAAACTGCAACAACAACAAGCACTGGCGTTGCCAATAGGTCTCGCAGTAGGAAAGTTGGAGCTATTGGTTTTGTAAATTACACATTTTATATTTATGTGTTGGTTTTGAAAATCGCGAAATTAATAGATTTGTTATTTACAATGCCAATACATTTAACTTTTGCAAATGTGACACTCATAGTATTTCTAATGCAAATGTTTTGTATTTACGTGACTTAGATGTATTGATATTACAAATAACAATGGTTATGAAATGTTTTAAATAATTGATACTTAAATAAAAGTTATTGTAATTTATAATGGCAATAGCTTAAACTGTTGTAAATACCTTTTGTGAAGATTATGTTCAGTGTATTTTATTGTGAGGAAAATAAAAGAACAGAAGTGAAATATTAACGTCTTTTTGTGACATTTGTGTAATGTGAGAGAGTGTGAGTGTGAGTGACTTTGAAAAGGGTGATTGATTGTGATATGATATGATGTGTGATGCTGATAGGGTGTGTGAGTGTGTTAGTGTGTGTGATTTTTGAGACTGTTATTGACGGTGTGTAAGGGTCTTTGCGTGTAATTGTGTGTGAGGGTGAGTGTGTGTGAGGTGGTGTGAGGGGGAGGGTGTGTGTATTCCGATGGTGTGTGGTGTTGTGAGGATGAAGGTGTGTGCGTGTGCCTTTGTATGATGTAGAGGGTGTTATGGTGACGGTGTGTGTGTGTGAGGTGTTATGAGGCTGAGGGTGTGTGAGGGTGAGTGTGTGTGAGTGTCAGTGTAGGTGCGGCTGTGTGATCTGTGTGATTTTCTAGAGAATATGACCTGACCAGCCAAAGTTCTGCTATTAATCAGTTGATTGAAGCTGGACCCTTTTGGAACAACTGGATAGGTCATTTGGTGCTCTGATGTAGGTTATTTTGTAGTATCCAAATTTGGACAAAGTTTGCACCAACTGGGGTCCATTCTTGCTTCGCCTGTAAAAGCCATGGGACGGCTCTCCTGTTAAAAACCAGCTGATGTTCTGACTTCACACAACCTCAAACATTGGGTGAATAGCACTCTTTTCAATGCATGCTTTTACAGCGCAAATCTTTATAACGATGCGTTGTTACATCGCATGGTATTACAAAACAAGTTGTTACAGTGATTTGCGGTGTGGGGCGCTTGAGTTTGGAATAGTATAATTTACTGTTCCAACTCTAGTGTGTGCAACAGTAGGGGAGGTGTTGGATTGAAAGTCCAACACCTTCCGCAAGTCGTTGTAACGACTTGCGTTGTAATGGCTTGCGATGTAACAACGCATCGTTGTATCAATTTGCGTTGTAAACACATGCGTTGTAAATGATGCGTTGTAAAGGTTGTTTTCCGCTGTGCCCAGCTACTGTGTCTCAGTCTCAGGCACACTGTGGCAACAACAAAAAAGTCTTCCTCATCCTGATCCAATAATATGTCATGGTAGCTGCATTTGTATAGTGCTTTAATGCAATTTGTATGGTCCTGTTACACTTTGTGAATCTGGGCATTAGTTTAAGGAAAGAAGACACTTATCTCATAAATAAACAATATATATCCGATTAGCTAATAAGACGGTTTGCATCGAACAATAATTGAAAAACGAGTTAGCTTTAAATCACATGTATTTAGATGTAATTTTGATAAGGAGAATGGTGGAAGAGGACACTAGTAAGTGGCAGGCTGGGTTAAGTGTTTTGTCACAGAGTAGGTGGCATTATATTGGTCTATGAGCAGACTTTGGCATCTGCAGGCAAAGGCTTTTGTTTTGTCTTTAAGGGCATTTGACTGAGCGAAGAAAGATGTCTCCCCGTGTGGTAATATTAGGGAGCGCGAAACAGCACTTTTGATTGCTGCCTAAAGGGGGCAGCAGTGTACACCTTCTAGCACAGTTCTGAGTGTATCCAGTTGTTATTAAGAGCAGAACTCTGAGAAAATCTTGGCTTTACCAAGAACGAGCATCTGATTGACTGATGCGGAGGCAACGACGAGAAAGGAGGCAGGGTTTAGACACATTTTGACGGGCATGTCATAGCTTAATGAAATTGTTGTATGCCGTCACCGTCCTCAAACACAGTGGGAAAACCGACCCTTTGTCATCACCACAAAACTAAAACTTGAACTTATCAAATATTTACTGAGGCTTTACCAGGCATGTTTGATGTCCTGCATCACTTTTCAGGATTTAATGCGTTAATGTGTTTGTTTTATTCCTCCAGTTGCACTAGATGACTGTGGTCTCGAGCAGTTGTCTTTTGACACCCAAACTTTGGATGGTACTAAACGACAATAAAAACAAGAAACAGCACCCTGCAATACGGATTCCAATTATTTGCAAATGTGTTTTTAGACATAATTTAAGCATAGCGCTTTTTTGAAAATATGCGATGCTGTGGAATATTCTAACAAGGCAGAGCCAGGGAAGTATAGAGCCAGAGCGAGCCGGGGCCGTGAACAGTGATGTAATTAGGGGGGAGGAGGGACGGAACTGAAGTGCTGGCGGGCAGAAAGGACGACCGTGGGAGGTGGGAGGAGATTGGGGAGCAAATGGGTCTGATGCAATCTCATAAATAAACAATATATATCTGATTAGCTAATAAGACGGTTTGCATCGAACAATAATTGAAAAACGAGTTAGCTTTAAATCACATGTATTTAGATGTAATTTTGATAAGGAGAATGGCGGAAGAGGACACTAGTAAGTGGCAGGCTGGGTTAAGTGTTTTGTCTCAGAGTAGGTGGCATTATATTGGTCTATGAGCAGACTTTGGCATCCGCAGGCAAAGGCTTTTGTTTTGTCTTTAAGTGCCCTTGACTGAGCGAAGAAAGATGTCTCCCCGTGTGGTAATATTAGGGAGCGCGAAACAGCACTTTTGATTGCTGCCTAAAGGGGGCAGCAGTGTACACCTTCTAGCACAGTTCTGAGTGTCTCCAGTTGTTATTAAGAGCAGAACTCTGAGAAAATCTTGGCTTTACCAAGAACGAGCATCTGATTGACTGATGCGGAGGCAACGACGAGAAAGGAGGCATGGTTTAGACACATTTTGACGGGCACGTCCTAGCTTAATGAAATTGTTGTATGCTGTCACCGTCCTCACACACAGTGGGAAAAGGCAGAGCCAGGGAAGTAGAGAGCCAGGGCTAGCCGGGGCCGTGAACAGTGATGTAATTAGGGGGGAAGAGGGACGGAACTGAAGTGCTGGCGGGCAGAAAGGATCATGCGGAGGCAAAGACGAGGGCCGTGAACAGTGATGTAATTAGGGGGGAGGAGGGACGGAACTGAAGTGCTGGCGGGCAGAAAGGACGGCCGTGGGAGGTGGGAGGAGATTGAGGAGCAAATGGGTCTGATGTAATTAAGCTGGTCTGCCTTGTGAGGAGGGACGGAACTGAAGTGCTGGCGGGCAGAAAGGACGGCCGTGGGAGGAGATTGGGAAGCAAATGGGTCTGATGCGCGTGCATGTTTGCTCACGTGATACACGTGAACTGCAAGAAAACCGCGGGGCTGAAAGCCCTTTGGTTTGACTTGTGTTTTGCCGACATGAATTCTCGCTCCGCTCGATGCGCTTGCGCGCATCGATAAGTCGCGAGACCTAAAAATTACTTCCAACGATTTCTCTCTCCCACATGCTGCGACTGCTGCTTATGCAACATTCCCAACCTCCGGTGGCTCTGGGTCAGAGGAAGTGCAGACACACTCAGACTTGCTGCGCTGCTGCCAAACTACAAGGCCCGCCCAGGACTGGAAGCCTCCAGGTTCGTCAAGTTAACATTTCGGTCTGTGTCCTCCAGCTGTGAGTCCATGTTCTCAGCAGAGTCAGGCAGGAGAAGTCCATGGGGCTGATGTGGGCCCGACCATGATGTGCAAACGACAGGACATACTGCCGGGTTTCAGAACATCCTTAATAACCTTGAATCCTATTTTAACATAAGCTCAGCACTAGTGATATTAAGTGTATTCATTTAAAGAGCCATAAAACATGTCTGAGTACTAAAGGCAGGTGAAGCAACAAGTTCATTGCTAAGGGCCGGGCTGGCCGTAGCAGGCATCGGGCGTGTCCCTGGAAGGGTGGGGGCCGGTTTTGCAGTGGTGGGGGCCGGTTTTGCAGTGGTGGGGGCCAGGTCTGTTACTTGGGGCTAGTCTTGCAGCACTGTTGCAATATTGTCCCCTGTAACAAAAGAATCATTGCTTCACACTTGTACCCCCCTTCCTGCCCTGGGGGCTGATCCGACAAAATGGCCTGGGCTGCTTTGAGTTCCCAGTCTGGCCCTGGACTTACTGTCTGAATAACAGCCAGTGCTTTATTTGTACTGGTGCATGCAAGTGGTAGACATTTGCACTCATTTTTGGAGACAGTGTTAGAAATGGGGTTTCTGGTTGGCTTGGGGTATGCACCTAAGCTAGGCAGAACCCACCACACTAGTCCCGGGAAAAGGAGTTACACATCCAAGAATACCCCGCGCACCCCCTTGGTAGCTTGGCAGACCAGTCAGGGGTATCCCAGAGGCAACGTGTAAAGCATTTGTGCAACACAAACACACACACCCACCAGTGACACAATGAAAACACAACAAAAGAGACTCCACACAGGATTGTATAAAAATATCTCAAATATTGTATATAACACATAGACCACAATCACATAAATCACTTTGTCAGCTAGCTAATCAATTTTCATAACATCACAGTTAGTGCAATAAAGTAAAAACGTATGTGTTGCACACATCATAGAAACACCATCCCTGCATGCACATGGTGAATCCTGAAATAATGCTGGTTATCCTAATAGTGCAAAAACAACATACATTAGAACACATGAGGGCCTAAAATGCTGGTTAGGTCATACATAAATCATGGCTGCTGGGCATACCATGCCAGTTCAGGAAATGTGAGGAAATGAACATACATCACAATCTCAGGGCATGGATCTGAAGCAATTTGGGGAAAAACATGTAACTCACCATAGGCCCATCATGGCGTAGAAATTACAAAGTTATGCCATAAACACACAAGGCACATCATCTGCACTCCTAATATATGGAATACAGTGCTCCTGTTCTCTACCCTTAGATTACTGGGCCATCTGCCCACCTACACAGTAAATGCTGCAATTTCAATGTGGTCTCCTTGCATGCGACCAGTTCGTAGAAGGGGGGCCCCTAAGGGTTCGCCCCACAAGATATGTGCTGGCACGGAGCGCACACACCTCCCACGCCAGTGGAGAAACCTCGCTAGGTCCCCCGATGTGGGATGATTTAAAGCAGCTGCACGCACAATGCTGGCTCTGGTGGGGAGACCTCGCTGGGTTCCCCGCGGTCAAGGTAAAAAGAGATGCAACCTCCCTGATGTTGTAGCGTGTCCTGGACCCTCCGGGAACTCTCGGACCGCTGGTAATAATGCCCCAGAAGCTGAACCACCTGCGTCCTCTCTGCAGCAGTGGGTCAACTGTGCTTCTTGAATGGGAAGCCCTTTTGGACACGCTGGATCTCCCCGTCTACTTTCCATCGGGCCCCTGCGCTGCCCAATTGCAGCAAGTACCTGTGTGTCTCAAAGGTGCTGGCGGAGCTGGTCATCCAGCATAGGCTTCCCCCCAGCATCACTTCACCAGCACACTCGAGGGGAGGGGGCCATGCTGAGAGGAGTTTCTGGAGGCCGTGCGGGTTGGCTGCTGCAAAGTGTCGGGCAGTTACTGGCAAGTGCAGTACTCTTGCTGACTTCCAAGGGTCCCCCTTATGGAGGTAGAGGTCAGCCCAGGAGTGGCCACCCCGGTTCCAAGGAACGCGCTTGTTACTTTTACAACCCTCTGGGGTAAACTCGCTTTTCTCACTGGGAGGCCCTCCGCGAGTGTGTAGCCCCCAGCGACGGCACAGGCCCTTCAATGAATGCCACACTGTTTCTCCAAGCCTGCCCTTGTGAACAGGGCAATAAACAGCGCTCACTACACGCCTCTTAGGTTACCAAAACGAAATCCCATGGCTAAGTTCTCACAAACACAGGGCAGGCCATCAAGCCATGAGAAATCACTGGGAACACCCAGCAGGAATAGATGCTGCAGTCCGGCACACAGAGCCCTTCTGGCAACATGGCAGGCCATAGGTTAGCATACACAAGGCTGTTCAATGGTGGTTCCTCCTGGCAGCATAACAGTTTCTTCTGACAGAATTCAGTCTGTAGCGCCAGCTTCATCTGGGTATAAGCCTAAAAACATGGGGTCACAGCCCCTGTACTTATACACCCCATGTCTTTGTTCTGGAGGAAACTTCCAACAACTTTAGAAGTGCACAACACCCCGTTCAATCACTAGCCTGTCTCTAGACACACTACAGTGGGGCGGAAACGCCATAGTGAAAGGCAGGCACAGCCCTATTCAGGTGCAGATGACAACTCCTCCCACTTCTGTGGCCCAGGAAGACTCATCAGAATATGCAGGGCACACCTCTGTGAATGCACAAAACAGGTCCCTGTCTAAACCAGATGTTGATTGAATTCAGGCTGCAAAGCACAAAGAGTCATAAGCATACCCACTTTTGAAAGTGGCATTTCCAAAATAGTAATAAAAAATCTGCTTTTATCAATAAGAAGGATTTATCACCACTATTCCAAAGATGGCAATGGCAATGCTACCCCTTTCATAACAGAAATTACCACTGAAACACATACCAGGAAATTCACAATATAAACCTATGAGAGAAGCAGCCTCATAGCAATGAGAAACCAAATAGGCTGTTTGTCACTACTAGTACGTGCCACACAAAAGGGCACATGTCCTATCTTTTACCTACACAGCACCCTGGTCATAGGGGGCTACCTAGGACCTACCGTAGGGTTGACTTATAGCTAGTAGAAGGGGAGTTTCAGTCTTGGCAATCACTTTAAATACCAAGTCACTATGGCAGTAAACTGTGCACGCAGGCCCTGCAGTAGCAGAGGCTGAGACCAACTTAAAAGGTTACTTCTGTGGGTGGTACAAGCAGCGTGGCAGGCCAACTAGTATCATTTAAGTTACAGGCCCTGTGTATATGAGATACCATTGTACAAGGGACTTACAAGTAAATTAAATATACCAAACAGGTGTAGACCAAGTTTACAGGAGAGAGCACATTTACTTTAGCACTTTAGAGTTATAAAACCAACAAAAACAGGTCAGAAAAAAATCCAAGAGGAAGGCAAAAAGTTCTGGGATAACCCTGAAAAAAGGCCTGGTCCAACAGAGACCAAGTCTTTTTTTCATCATTGGGCTTTGATCCAGAGCAAGACTCATTAAAAAAGAAACGAGAAGGAAGAGAATGGCATGGAAAGAGTAACGAAGATATGAATCCAAGGTTGATAAATCAAACCGGCAACATTGAGTTAAACAGGAAGGCAGTGTAGGTTAAGTAAAAGAAAAGGGCAGGAGGAGAAATCAAGGCTAGGCAGCTTACATTTTCGGTAACTCAGGCATGAAGCAGTGATAGTTGCAGACTTCTAAGAAAAACTTGGGGCCCATGCACTTAATGTGTTTCTTTTTAAAAAATGAAGCATTGGACAGATGGCCTTAAAGCAACTGGCTTCAATGGTGGTAAAACCAAATAATACACTAATTGAACTTGTATTTGCGGTATTCAAACAGTCTCTGATTTTAATCCAAATAGCTAATCAAAATGAAATAATAAAGGTTTGTGTGAGAAACAGAGCTTATTAAAAAGTGAAGAAAAAGTAACCATGCCCACCGCCCAATGCAAGCAGCAAAAATAATGTCCTTCTTATATTTACCATCTATTTTAGTTATCCCGGTATCAATCAAAATATTACCAATTTTCAGAACAATGTTTCCGGTTCAGCTTTCTGTACGGTTTGGTAAACATTGATTTTACTTTTTCTTTTAAAAAAGGATTAGAGTAGCACATTTTTGCAATTTGGATGTAAGGAGAGTTTAATTAACCCCTTTTCTAAACACGCATTTCAAAATGGTCATGGAGCATTCACACACAAGTGCACTGTGGCAATCTTAGATTACTTTTCCATAAACCTTAAGAAAAAGCGTTCCATGATGGTTCTGCCTTGCACGTGCTAGGGCATCTGTGAAAAAAGCATTGGCAAAACCAATGGGTATCACAGGTGAGACCCATTGGTGAAAAAAGCATTGGCAAAACCAATGGGTATCACAGGTGAGACCCATTGGTGAGACCCATTGGCTTTGCCAGTTCTTGCTTAGGGCATGCACATGCACCTGTGGCTATCTTGGAAAAGTTAGAACAGCATTTAAAGATACCCTCCTGCTGGTGTATTAGAGGCGGGTGGATTGAGTGTGGTGGGGTCTAGCAGGCACTGTGTGGGGGTTATTTCTTAATGTGTTAATAAAAAGTGGTACGAAAGATGGGTGAACAGGGAGAGGGAGAGATTATAGTGCCTCATGTACTGCAATGGAAGGCCCTGATGTCAGCAGGCAGATGGCTACACCTTATACAGTTAAAAGAAGAGTGAAACCAAGATGTTCCTTGGGCATGACAAACATAAGGACATGGAGGAAAGCCATCGAATCAGAGCAGGCAACTGAAATATTCAAGAAAGCCATTGAATCATAAGCATGCATTGGTCTCAAAGCCCACTCTAAATATATTTTGGCTAAAATAGGTCTGTTGCTAACAGTTAAAGATATCTGTAAGCAAGGCCTAAAAAGGTTAATCAGCAGCTCCAAATTGTTGAGTGAACAAATGGAGAAATGGACAGCAAAAAACTTGGTAGCCTTTATGTGATAAAGCTGTTTAGTCATGCTGCTTTGACTTTGTGATTCATACAAATATTTCACAGCAATTTTACATCCGTGTGTTTTTCTTCTCTGAAAGGAAATGTTTTTGCGAGTTCAGTTCTAAAAGTAGCCCTCTAGCTGGCAGGAGGCCGCTGTAAAATTAAATGTATTACATTTAGGCCATGTTGACCTTCTAAATCTGATGTCAGATTGTCAAGCCTCTGTGAAAACAACTGAGCAGCAGTGGTTGGCTCTTGAAGACTTGTTTGGTAAACAGGGTGCAGTAGAGCATGTTGGATGAAACGCGATATTTGCAAACCCGAAGCTTTTGATATGCAGGATTTAAACATGTGTCTGGACTGCAAAGTGTTTAAAGAGATGGTGTTTAAATTAGCTGAAACTCTTGAGACACTTGAAGTAAGGTAAGTAAATACAGATCCAGAGGCAACATGATTCCGCCTCGCATTCATAAACCCCAGTGAGTGGCAAATTAGTGAACCACCCAATAATCCGCAATAAGAGTTCCCACTGAAGGAGTGGTGCACCTAAAAATGCAGTATACGAGTCCTATATTTTATGAACGTGATCCATAGTCAGTGGTTATGAGTAGTGCTTAGTCTTCATGCGTGTGGCTCTCTGTATACACAGTTTGTGTACTGAATATGGACCAACGCATGTAATGTGTTGTCCGTATGAGATCTACTGAACTGTACCCTCTGTGCCATGTACAGTTACCAGGTTCGGTCTGCAAATAATTAGTGTCTTTCTTTGGTCTATACTATTGGTAGACATACTGCAAACCCATACTTAGTTTTGTGTTGCCTCCCTTGTAAGCCCCTTTTCTAGACAATCTTTTGAAGGGATGCCGTACCTTTCCTACAGCTTAATCTTATTTTTCTTTTATTCTGTGTCCACTTCAGTTTCTACAATTTGGCAGTTCTGCCCATGGTGCCTTAGGTTATAGCTTGCTGATTTGAGTAAGGAGATATTGTTATATGTTTAAGAAAAAGTGAATTGATACTATAGGAGCGCTTACCCAATTCTTATTAGTGCAAGTCAACTATGAAAAAGGGTTAATTTAAAGGAAAGCTTAGAGGTAAGATACTAGGGCAAAGTTATAATAAGACTGCATAATGTATAAAGTAAATGAGAATGTAAATTTACAGTTAAATATTTTCTGAATAAAGGTAGCTTTTTATGATTTCTCGGGTGACGGGTGCTGCAAAATACATGCACTACTGAGAAGGGGTTCATTTCAGTAGGAGCAGCATTTGTACACATTCTAATGTTGCATGGTCTCACAACTAAAAGTATCTCCAGGATGAATGACTTTATCTGTTTCCTTATACATATGGTTAAGAACTTCTATTTTCAAACAACTGATGCACATCATGCTAGAGGTCAAGACTGTGAGAAAGTCATCCTTTTTTCCTTGATCACCCCCATTTTTAGGTCTGGCCTGGGCAGCGCATGCACTGCTCTGCAAGGCATGTTGTATTAGATTAGGCACTTGAAGCTCCGCCCACGCTCCACCCATATTTTTCATTGGCTTGTGTCTTTTTCCTTTGTAAAGGCTGGCTTCTGATTCGGTAGTCGGCTTGTTAGTCCCTCCTTAGTACCGCTTTGTCTTCATTTGCAACCTCCCTTGCGGACTGGCCCTTTTACTTCTGTTGTTGCACCATCTGTTATGTGGTCTGTAATTACTATTTCTTTAGTGAGTTTTGTCTTAATACAGGCACAATGCACTTTACAGCAACATACAGCACGCCATGCGTGATTTCGGATGTATGACATTACAACGCATGCTTTTACCACGCATGCCGTTACAACGCAGTTTTTACAACGCATACCATTACAACGCATAGCGCTTTGGGGTGCTGGATAGTGAATAATTTAATTTACTATTCCAACTCCAGTCCCCTTGCATAGTAGGGAAGTTGTTGGATAGTAAATTAAATCTATTCCCTATCCTAGAGCGCCCCCCAGCGCAATGTGTTGTAATGGTTTGCATTGTAATGGTTGCTTCGTAATGGTAGTGCGTTGTAAAAGTTTCATTGTAAAGGTTGTTCACCGTGCTTTCACTTCCAAGCAGCCGGGACAATGGTGGCCGCTTCTTTTGAATGCCATACATTTCGTATTTAGGAGAGTTCGAGCTGTTAGCATAGTAAATGACAACAGCTTAAACTCTCGCAAATGCGACACCTATTGATTGACAAGTATCTTTTGGGTGGGTTGTTTCCAAGCACCCCAAGCAGCGCTTGCACTTAATGGAGTGCACGCCCCTTTCTCTAGACGCAGCTTGTCAAAAAGGGGCGTGCCCTCCAGTAAGTGCAATGTCAGCACCGGGCGCTTCAAAACAAACAATATTTGCAATTCAGTAGGTCTCGCATTTGTAAGAGTTTAAGCTATTGACATTTACAGTGCCAATTGGTCACAGTCTTGTAAATGAGAGACCTATTGTATTCCAAATGCTTGTTTGACTGATACTGGTGGCAACTGACTCGGACTGTGTCCTGTGCTCTGCTAGCCAGGCCCAGGGCCAGTGCTCTGATTAAAAAAGGTAGATGATAATTGGGTGTAAATACAATTGGTACTGCCAACCAACTTTCAAGTCCCCAGTATATGTAGGGCATGTAGGTTTAGAGGCCCACCAGCTTGGAGGCAGTTAAGCATGCACTACTGTGTTGCCTGCTATCATTTTATAAGTCAGCCCTGCTTTGTAAGCTGCTTTTAAACTGAAATTATATGCAAATTCAGCTTTGGATTTAAGGGCACTTTCAAAGTGTTAACCTACCTTATTCATAGATTACGACTTTCTCTGGCTGTGGGCCTGCTAATCAGACCCACAGCCTGGCTGTTCTCTTTCTAAATTACGATATGTACCCTAGGTGCATTTACCAATTGGTACTGGGCCACCTTATCAGACCCCGTAACGCAGGGCATAGGTGTACCCAGGGCCGCCAGGGGCTGCAGCATGTATTATGCCACCCCTGGCTGGCCTCCTAAATTTGACACAACTGGCTGCATGACAGCTGGGGCAAAGTCGTGTAATCACCCTTTGCTTTAGGTATAGTAGCTCTATATCTAACCATACCATGGACACCCGAGTTCCTATCAGTCACTCCTATGGCAGGCCTTGACAATCCTGAAGGCAGAGTGCGTGGGCTCGTGTAAACTAGGCTCTGGCCCGAGCCGAGCCCGGTTGCAGCTTGCGGAACCAAGACCCAATGGCTGTTCCATGATAACGCGTACCACATCGGTAACTTCGGTGTCGCGTTATCAAAGCATGTCGAGTAAGGTGTCATACGAATCGGGATGCTGCCCTCTCACCAATTCTGGCGACGAGGTTAGCATTCCGCCCTTCTAGAGGGACACGACATGCACGTAACTGTGAACCCCGGTTAAAGTTAACTAAAGCCTCAGCTCCACAAAATGGATGCTGCCACCACAGACACGAGTCCGACCTCCTGCTGCTGGGAGTCCTTCCAGCGAGGAGCGCTTGGACAAAGGGTTTCCTGTCGAGGGCGGTGTTCGCACCGTCCCAGACAGGGTTTGTGTATTCTGGGTAGGTAGGGCTTTTGCGAGAAGGTGACTGCGGAGTGGCACCCCGGTGCTCACTACGCATCTGCCGGTTAGAACCAGTTCCAGGGGCGCCAGCCCTGGCCTGGGGAAAGTCCGGCAGGGGAGAGGGGTGTAACTACCCTCCTTCCTGGTCCCACCCTTAGGGCAGGACCTAGTCATGTACCCACCCCTTTCTTTAGGATAAAGACCGGAGCGGGGACCCTTCCAAATTAGATCATCTTTGAATCAAGAACTACTTTCTACGAAAGGACATTCGAGACTCTTCTCAAGATTTCTCCCTTGTGACTAAGGAGTAGTCACCCTGCATCAGCGGGCACCATCTAAGAACTCTGCGGTTTGCTGTAAGTCCTTCCTCAAGGAATCCGACGGCCCAGCTCGACGAGAACCGGCTTCCCTGGCACCTCTGACCTCTACCCACGTCATCAGCTCAGCTGTGACCTGTGGGTGCGACGAGACCTCGAGGGACCGGCCATCATCAAAACCTGCACGCTCTTAACCAGCACGACCATCGAAGCAATTCCCTGGTGAGTGCTCTGGGGTCCGAGAAGCCCCGACCCTGAGCCGCTCCAGCACCGAAGTGCAGTCTCCCAGCATCTCCACGATCTGCGTGGGGCCCTTCTGCTCGCTGCTCAGCACGTTGACTGGTCACTAGCCGCTGGCTTGTGCCCTTCTGTGACGACATCCGACAATCAACGCTGCTGGTCTGGTTGCTCCAGACCGGCCCTTGCCCCCCTTTTCCGAGAGGAGCACCCCGGACCCCCCTGGTCCATTCAAGACGCCATCTTAGGCCTACCACGTGGCCCTGAGATCTGCCAAGGCTTGTTGCCCCCATCCTGGGCCCAGCGACGCCGACAGCATCATCCTTCGTGGGACAGCTCGCACCTCCATCCTGGTCGCCGACAACGCCTCCTGGTCCGTGAGACTGCAGAGCCTAGCGTCGCCCACTCACCTAGTCGAGGTGACGGCCAACCGGTGCCCTCCTGGTACCCTCTGACTACTGGCTAGTAGTACGAACTTGGTCCCCTCTGCTTTCAGGTATCAACGATCTCTGATCCAGGCTTGGATCTCTACGAACTATTCATCACTGGTCGCCGGCCAGCAACTCCTTTTCTTCCGGCTCCTGGCTCGTCAGCGAAGACCCCGACGCCTGTAAGACTTGTGCAGCCGCAGCCCTCGTGGCTAGGTAATTCGGCATTTCGGTGCCTGCATAGCCTCTTTACTCTAGGGTCCCGAGTCCCTCGCTTCCGACTTGCCTTATCGGGTCCGCCCGAGACCTCTAAACTTTCCGTGTCCTCGGACACTTGTTTGAACTGTGCACTTGAAGTATTTTCCTAAGAGATTTGGTTTGTGCTTAGTACCCTGTCCTCATAAAGAGTACAGGGCTGTTGTGAATCTTAACCCCTTCGACACTCATGACGAGCTGGGCTCGTCATGGTGTAGCCCGCTCGCACACTGATGACGAGCCCAGCTCGTCACGCAAAGTGCGATTTTGAAAAACCCAGCGCGCTAGCGGAATTCCGCTAGCGCGCATGCGGTTAATAAATATCCTGTTTATTTTCATAACACTTGTGTGGTGTCCTTTCACTTGGTGTTCAAGGGGTACATGTGTGGTAAACAGCTGGCTTAACACGCCCTCTCGAGTCTTTAGCCTTAGACTGCTCGTATCCACGCTACTAGGATAGCTGGTCTTTAGGTTGACTTACAACCAATCATCATAAGGGTCGTTTGGAACGATACATAGCGGTCGCTAGAATAGCGAACGCTGCATATCGGGCCAACTTCTCACATTGGTGAGCAGCGGTTGGGATTTGAGCTTGCTGTTGTTTTACCACACGTATCCTAAGAATATCTTGTTGAAAGATCGCATAAGTACTGTTAGTACATATAACTAAAGCTTAGAATACTCTGAGTTCTACTGAAGCAGCTGTTGCAGCTCCTCAAGGCTTAGCACACCTTGGCTGCAACTCTTAGCAAGGGAACAGTAGGTAAGCACATAGTGTAGGTAGGTGCATCACTTACACCACACTAGAAACAGTATGTCGGACAAAGGAGGAAACTCTGAGTCTCCCCTTGTGTCAGTTGACCCTCCACAGGTCATCCCTTCAAGATATACTGTGCTGAGCTTCAAGGAGTTAAGACAAGTCTGTCACTCCAGGAAGATCAAGCAGGGGTCTAACCCCACAACGTCCTTTCTGATTGGTCTCTTGGAGACTTATGATGCCAGAAAAGCTGAGACCCTTCCCAGCTCTTCTAATCCAGAAGGAGACATGCCTCCCCTTGAGGGAACCAGAGGCGATCCTGACCTCATCCACCTCTCAACTGAGACTGAAGATGTAGAGGACGATGAGAATGAGGATCCCTCTGGGGATGAGGCAGATAAGGGACAGGTAGAAGTCGGTAGACTAAGCAGGTCCAACTTAAGCAAACATGACAGTGGTACTGGGGGACTCCTGGGGCCACTATCAGGTCAGCTTAACATTGGGAATGGACGAGCCAGATCTCTGTCACGAGACTCTGGCAGATCCCTTCAAACCAATGGCTCTCACAACTCTTCGCAGAGAGGGATGACGTCCCCTCAGCGGAGAGTGTACGAAGCTAAGGAAAGGGCAGCTAATCTGAGGATCGAAAGGGAAGAACTTGCCCTGGCCAAAGAAAGGCTTGCCTTTGCTAGAGAGCAACAGTTAAGTGGGGTAGTCCCCACTGGTGGCAGCATTGTACCTAGTAATAGGGAAAGGAGTTTTGATACGAAACACCTGGGTAAGATAGTGCCCCCCTTTAAACACGGGGACGACATCCACAAATGGATTACTGCTTTGGAGAGGGCCTGCACTGTGCAAGGTGTTCCCCAGAGTCAGTGGGCAGCTATCTTGTGGCTCTCCTTTGAAGGTAAAGGAAGAGACAAGCTCCTCACCACAAGGGTAGAGGATGCTAATAATTACCACGTCTTGAAGAATACACTCGTTGAAGGGTTTGGCCTAACCACTGAACAGTACAGGGTGCTGTTCAGGGATACCCAGAAAACGCAGTCTCAAGATTGGTCTGACTTTGTCGATTGTGCCACTAAGGCTTTTGAGGGCTGGTTGCTGGGCAGTAAGGTTACTGATTACCAAGGATTGTATAATTTGATGATGAGAGAACAAATTTTAAACAATTGTCAGAACCAGTTGTTGCATCAGCATCTTGTCGACTCGGATCTGACCTCTCCCCAAGAATTGGGAAAGAAGGCAGACAGATGGGTTCGTACAAGAGTTAAACAGAACCAGGGCCAGAATCAAGGTGGTCAGAAGAAAGCAGACCAGAAGGGTAAAGATTCTAAGGGGGAACAAAATGACCAGAAGTCTTCGACAGGTCCCCAACAACCCAAAGAGGGTGGGGGTCAGGCTCCCCAAAAGAAGAAAGAAGGCCAATCCAAAAGATGGTGCCAGTACTGCAAAAGTAAATCTCACTGGTTTAGTGAGTGCACCAAGAAAGGAGGAGGGCAGACTCCTGCCACTGCAGCCCCTAAGGCACCTGTGCCCCCTAGTACAGCCAGCAGTGGTAGTGCACCTCCCAAGGGTTTAGTAGGGTTAACCCTGGGTTCTGAGGGGCGTGACAACTTAGTTGGTACACTCACTCAGGCTGTCCTTGTCAGTACAGGGGATGTGGATATATCCCCTGGCGTAAGTCCCAATACTTTGGGCAAATACAGACAGACACCTTTCATAAATGGAAAAATGGCTCAGGCCTATAGGGACACTTGTGCCAGTGTCACCATGGTGACACCTAACTTTGTGGACCCTGGACAGATCATGCCAGGTACGGAATTCCTGGTGACCAATGCAAGCAATGTCACTACCAATCACAGTATGGCAATTGTAGCTTTCTCCTGGGGAGGGGTAACTGGCCAAAAGCAGGTTGTAGTTAGTTCAGACCTCCCAGTGGATTGTTTGTTGGGCAATGATTTGGAGTCATCACAATGGTCAGAAGTGGAGCACCGGACTCACATGGAGATGTTAGGTTTGCCAGCACATTTGTTCGCTGTGACCAGGTCACAGGTCAGGAAATGCCCCACTGAACAGGTGCTGGATCCTGGAACAACGGACCAGACACCTCCCAAGAAAAAGAGCGGTAGGGTTAAGGCTGCGCCTTCCCCCTTGCCCCAGGTCGTGGATCAAGTCTCAGAGGAGGCTGACCTACAGGAATTGAGGGAAACTGAGCCGAGAGAGTTCGAACTTGATCAAGTTGAATTCTTGGGTTCAGGGGGACCCTCACGGGAAGACCTGGGGAAGGACCAGTTAGACTGCCCTTCTCTTGAACCCCTCAGACAGCAGGCTGCTGCTGAGGCTGCTAGGAACGCCACAGGTACCCACAAGGTATACTGGGAAGATGGACTCCTGTACACTGAGTCAAGAGACCCCAAGCCTGGCATGACCAGGAGGCTGGTTGTACCCTTGTCTCAGCGAGGTTTCCTACTTACCTTGGCCCACGAGATTCCCTTAGCAGGTCACTTAGGCCAGACGAAGACGTGGGACAGGCTTGTCTCGCACTTTCACTGGCCTCACATGAACGAAGATACCAAGGAGTTTTGCCGCTCCTGTGTCACTTGCCAAGCCAGTGGTAAGTCAGGTGGCACGACAAAGGCCCCCCTTATACCAATGCCTGTGGTGGGGGTGCCCTTTGAACGGGTGGGGATCGACATCGTCGGTCCCATGGAACCACCAACAGCATCAGGGCACAAGTTTATACTGGTGGTAGTGGATCATGCCACCAGGTACCTGAAGCTATTCCCCTTAGGACCACTACAGCACCTGTTGTGGCAAGAGCCCTAGTTGGAGTATTCTCCAGAGTGGGCTTCCCTAAGGAGGTCGTCTCTGACAGAGGTGCAAACTTTGTCGAGCTACTTAACTGCTATGTGGAAGGAATGTGGTGTCAACTACAAGTTCACTACACCCTATCATCCACAATGCAATGGGCTTGTTGAGAGATTCAACAGGACCCTAAAAGGGATGATTCATGGACTACCTGAAAAGCTTCGGCGTAGATGGGACGTCCTGATCCCCTGCCTTTTATTCGCTTACAGAGAGGTCCCACAGAAGGGGGTTGGCTACAGCCCTTTTGAACTTTTGTACGGGCATCCTGTAAGAGGACCCCTGTGTTTGGTGAAGGAAGGATGGGAGAGACCTCTCAAAAAGCCTGCAGCCAACATAGTGGACTATGTGCTTGGCCTCCGCTCGCGGATGGCTGAATACATGGAGAAGGCATCTGAAAACCTTAAGGCCAGCCAAGAACTCCAAAAAGCTTGGCATGACCAAAAGGCTGTCTTGACTGTTTACCAGCCCGGACAGAAGGTGTGGGTGTTGGAGCCAGTGGCCCCAGCAGCACTCAGAGACAAATGGTCTGGGCCCCACACAATTCTTGAGCAAAAGGGAGAGGTCACCTACCTGGTGGACCTTGGAACACCCCGGAGCCCCCACAGGGTGCTCCATGTCAACAGGCTCAAAGCATATGTCGACAGGAAGGACATGAGTTTGCTCATGGCCATAGATGAGGGACAGGAGGAAGAGAGTGACCCTCTCCCAGACCTGCTCACTCAGAATCCTGATGATGGGTCAGTAGATGGTGTTGTCTTTTGTGGCAGCCTCTCTGAGCATCAACAGAAAGACTGTAAACAGGTTCTTCAGTCTTTCAGACATATGTTTTCTCTGACACCCAGTCAGACCGATTGGTGTACCCATGAGGTCGACACTGGTGACAGTCTGCCAGTTAAGAGTAAAATCTACCGGCAGCCTGATCATGTTAGAGACTGCATAAAAACTGAAGTGCAGAAAATGTTGGAGTTGGGAGTCATTGAACCCTCGGACAGCCCTTGGGCTAGTCCAGTAGTTCTAGTGCCAAAGCCTCACACCCAGGGTGGTAAGAGAGAGATGAGGTTTTGCGTAGACTACAGGGGTCTCAATGCAGTCACTAAGACTGATGCCCACCCAATACCAAGGGCAGATGAGCTGATAGATAGATTGGCTTCTGCCAACTACTTAAGCACATTTGACTTAACAGCTGGGTATTGGCAAATCAGGTTAGCTGAGGATGCCAAGCCCAAGACAGCATTTTCAACCCCTGGTGGGCATTATCAATTTGTGGTAATGCCCTTTGGTCTGAAAAATGCACCTGCCACCTTCCAAAGGTTGGTGAATCAAGTCCTTACTGGGCTGGATGACTTCTGTGCGGCGTATCTTGACGATATTGCCGTCTTTAGCTCCACCTGGGAGGATCACCTGGTCCACCTGCGGAAAGCGTTAGAGGCTCTGCAAGCAGCAGGCCTCACTATCAAGGCCACCAAGTGCCAGATAGGGCAGACACAGGTTGTATACCTGGGCCACCTTGTAGCTGGGGGCCAGGTTCAGCCACTGGAGAGCAAAATACAGTCAATCAGGGACTGGGCTCCTCCAACCACCCAGACTCAGGTTCGAGCTTTCTTGGGCCTGACTGGTTACTACCGAAAGTTTGTCAGGAACTATGGTTCCATCGTGACACCATTAAATGAACTGACAAGTAAGAAAATGCCAAAAAAGGTTCAGTGGACAGCGAGCTGTCAAAAAGCATTCGATGACCTAAAGCAGGCCATGTGCACGGCGCCTATCCTTAAGAGTCCAGACTACTCCAAACCATTCATTGTCCAAACAGACGCTTCTGAGTTGGGTGTGGGAGCTGTTCTTTCTCAACTGAATTTTGATGGTCAAGACCAGCCCATTGCTTTTATAAGCAGGAGGCTGACCCCTAGAGAGAAGAATTGGTCAGCTATTGAGAGGGAGGCCTTTGCTGTGGTTTGGGCCCTGAAGAAGCTGAGGCCATACTTGTTTGGCACTCACTTCAAGATTCAGACCGACCATAAGCCCCTCTTGTGGCTAAATCAGATGAAGGGTGAAAACCCCAAACTGCTTAGGTGGTCCATTTCCCTACAGGGGATGGACTTTACAGTGGAACATAGACCTGGTACTGATCATGGCAATGCCGATGGGCTCTCCAGATATTTCCACTTAGAACAAGAAGACTCACCTGGTCAAGGTTAGCTTATTGTTCCGACGTTTGGGGGGGGGGTCATGTAGGAGAGTAGGGTCTGCAATCCCATGATCACCCAGATTTTTTGCTTTTGTTTCACTGGTTTACGACTTTCTCTGGCTGTGGGCCTGCTAATCAGACCCACAGCCTGGCTGTTCTCTTTCTAAATTACGATATGTACCCTAGGTGCATTTACCAATTGGTACTGGGCCACCTTATCAGACCCCGTAACGCAGGGCATAGGTGTACCCAGGCCGCCAGGGGCTGCAGCATGTATTATGCCACCCCTGGCTGGCCTCCTAAATTTGACACAACTGGCTGCATGACAGCTGGGGCAAAGTCGTGTAATCACCCTTTGCTTTAGGTATAGTAGCTCTATATCTAACCATACCATGGACACCCGAGTTCCTATCAGTCACTCCTATGGCAGGCCTTGACAATCCTGAAGGCAGAGTGCGTGGGCTCGTGTGAACTAGGCTCTGGCCCGAGCCGAGCCCGGTTGCAGCTTGCGGAACCAAGACCCAATGGCTGTTCCATGATAACGCGTACCACATCGGTAACTTCGGTGTCGCGTTATCAAAGCATGTCGAGTAAGGTGTCATACGAATCGGGATGCTGCCCTCTCACCAATTCTGGCGACGAGGTTAGCATTCCGCCCTTCTAGAGGGACACGACATGCACGTAACTGTGAACCCCGGTTAAAGTTAACTAAAGCCTCAGCTCCACAAAATGGATGCTGCCACCACAGACACGAGTCTGACCCCCTGCTGCTGGGAGTCCTTCCAGCGAGGAGCGCTTGGACAAAGGGTTTCCTGTCGAGGGCGGTGTTCGCACCGTCCCAGACAGGGTTTGTGTATTATGGGTAGGTAGGGCTTTTGCGAGAAGGTGACTGCGGAGTGGCACCCCGGTGCTCACTACGCATCTGCCGGTTAGAACCAGTTCCAGGGGCGCCAGCCCTGGCCTGGGGAAAGTCCGGCAGGGGAGAGGGGTGTAACTACCCCCCTTCCTGGTCCCACCCTTAGGGCAGGACCTAGTCATGTACCCACCCCTTTCTTTAGGATAAAGACCGGAGCGGGGACCCTTCCAAATTAGATCATCTTTGAATCAAGAACTACTTTCTACGAAAGGACATTCGAGACTCTTCTCAAGATTTCTCCCTTGTGACTAAGGAGTAGTCACCCTGCATCAGCGGGCACCATCTAAGAACTCTGCGGTTTGCTGTAAGTCCTTCCTCAAGGAATCCGACGGCCCAGCTCGACGAGAACCGGCTTCCCTGGCACCTCTGACCTCTACCCACGTTATCAGCTCAGCTGTGACCTGTGGGTGTGACGAGACCTCGAGGGACCGGCCATCATCAAAACCTGCACGCTCTTAACCAGCACGACCATCGAAGCAATTCCCTGGTGAGTGCTCTGGGGTCCGAGAAGCCCCGACCTTGAGCCGCTCCAGCACCGAAGTGCAGTCTCCCAGCATCTCCACGATCTGCGTGGGGCCCTTCTGCTCGCTGCTCAGCACGTTGACTGGTCACTAGCCGCTGGCTTGTGCCCTTCTGTGACGACATCCGACAATCAACGCTGCTGGTCTGGTTGCTCCAGACCGGCCCTTGCCCCCCTTTTCCGAGAGGAGCACCCCGGACCCCCCTGGTCCATTCAAGACGCCATCTTAGGCCTACCACGTGGCCCTGAGATCTGCCAAGGCTTGTTGCCCCCATCCTGGGCCCAGCGACGCCGACAGCATCATCCTTCGTGGGACAGCTCGCACCTCCATCCTGGTCGCCGACAACGCCTCCTGGTCCGTGAGACTGCAGAGCCTAGCGTCGCCCACTCACCTAGTCGAGGTGACGGCCAACCGGTGCCCTCCTGGTACCCTCTGACTACTGGCTAGTAGTACGAACTTGGTCCCCTCTGCTTTCAGGTATCAACGATCTCTGATCCAGGCTTGGATCTCTACGAACTATTCATCACTGGTCGCCGGCCAGCAACTCCTTTTCTTCCGGCTCCTGGCTCGTCAGCGAAGACCCCGACGCCTGTAAGACTTGTGCAGCCGCAGCCCTCGTGGCTAGGTAATTCGGCATTTCGGTGCCTGCATAGCCTCTTTACTCTAGGGTCCCGAGTCCCTCGCTTCCGACTTGCCTTATCGGGTCCGCCCGAGACCTCTAAACTTTCCGTGTCCTTGGACACTTGTTTGAACTGTGCACTTGAAGTATTTTCCTAAGAGATTTGGTTTGTGCTTAGTACCCTGTCCTCAAGAGTACAGGGCTGTTGTGAATCTTAATAAATATCCTGTTTATTTTCATAACACTTGTGTGGTGTCCTTTCACTTGGTGTTCAAGGGGTACATGTGTGGTAAACAGCTGGCTTAACACGCCCTCTCGAGTCTTTAGCCTTAGACTGCTCGTATCCACGCTACTAGGATAGCTGGTCTTTAGGTTGACTTACAACCAATCATCATAAGGGTCGTTTGGAACGATACATAGCGGTCGCTAGAATAGCGAACGCTGCATATCGGGCCAACTTCTCACACAACGCATGTAATGTGTTGTCCGTATGAGATCTACTGAACTGTACCCTCTGTGCCATGTACAGTTACCAGGTTCGGTCTGCAAATAATTAGTGTCTTTCTTTGGTCTATACTATTGGTAGACATACTGCAAACCCATACTTAGTTTTGTGTTGCCTCCCTTGTAAGCCCCTTTTCTAGACAATCTTTTGAAGGGATGCCGTACCTTTCCTACAGCTTAATCTTATTTTTCTTTTATTCTGTGTCCACTTCAGTTTCTACAATTTGGCAGTTCTGCCCATGGTGCCTTAGGTTATAGCTTGCTGATTTGAGTAAGGAGATATTGTTATATGTTTAAGAAAAAGTGAATTGATACTATAGGAGCGCTTACCCAATTCTTATTAGTGCAAGTCAACTATGAAAAAGGGTTAATTTAAAGGAAAGCTTAGAGGTAAGATACTAGGGCAAAGTTATAATAAGACTGCATAATGTATAAAGTAAATGAGAATGTCAATTTACAGTTAAATATTTTCTGAATAAAGGTAGCTTTTTATGATTTCTCGGGTGACGGGTGCTGCAAAATACATGCACTACTGAGAAGGGGTTCATTTCAGTAGGAGCAGCATTTGTACACATTCTAATGTTGCATGGTCTCACAACTAAAAGTATCTCCAGGATGAATGACTTTATCTGTTTCCTTATACATATGGTTAAGAACTTCTATTTTCAAACAACTGATGCACATCATGCTAGAGGTCAAGACTGTGAGAAAGTCATCCTTTTTTCCTTGATCACCCCCATTTTTAGGTCTGGCCTGGGCAGTTTATGCACTGCTCTGCAAGGCATGTTGTATTAGATTAGGCACTTGAAGCTCCGCCCACGCTCCACCCATATTTTTCATTGGCTTGTGTCTTTTTCCTTTGTAAAGGCTGGCTTCTGATTCGGTAGTCGGCTTGTTAGTCCCTCCTTAGTACCGCTTTGTCTTCATTTGCAACCTCCCTTGCGGACTGGCCCTTTTACTTCTGTTGTTGCACCATCTGTTATGTGGTCTGTAATTACTATTTCTTTAGTGAGTTTTGTCTTAATACAGGCACAATGCACTTTACAGCAACATACAGCACGCCATGCGTGCTTTCGGAAGTATGACATTACAACGCATGCTTTTACCAGGCATGCCGTTACAACGCAGTTTTTACAACGCATACCATTACAACGCATAGCGCTTTGGGGTGCTGGATAGTGAATAATTTAATTTACTATTCCAACTCCAGTCCCCTTGCATAGTAGGGAAGTTGTTGGATAGTAAATTAAATCTATTCCCTATCCTAGAGCGCCCCCCAGCGCAATGTGTTGTAATGGTTTGCATTGTAATGGTTGCTTCGTAATGGTAGTGCGTTGTAAAAGTTTCATTGTAAAGGTTGTTCACCGTGCTTTCACTTCCAAGCAGCCGGGACAATGGTGGCCGCTTCTTTTGAATGCCATACATTTCGTATTTAGGAGAGTTCGAGCTGTTAGCATAGTAAATGACAACAGCTTAAACTCTCGCAAATGCGACACCTATTGATTGACAAGTATCTTTTGGGTGGGTTGTTTCCAAGCACCCCAAGCAGCGCTTGCACTTAATGGAGTGCACGCCCCTTTCTCTAGACGCAGCTTGTCAAAAAGGGGCGTGCCCTCCATTAAGTGCAATGTCAGCACCGGGCGCTTCAAAACAAACAATATTTGCAATTCAGTAGGTCTCGCATTTGTAAGAGTTTAAGCTATTGACATTTACAGTGCCAATTGGTCACAGTCTTGTAAATGAGAGACCTATTGTATTCCAAATGCTTGTTTGACTGATACTGGTGGCAACTGACTCGGACTGTGTCCTGTGCTCTGCTAGCCAGGCCCAGGGCCAGTGCTCTGATTAAAAAAGGTAGATGATAATTGGGTGTAAATACAATTGGTACTGCCAACCAACTTTCAAGTCCCCAGTATATGTAGGGCATGTAGGTTTAGAGGCCCACCAGCTTGGAGGCAGTTAAGCATGCACTGCTGTGTTGCCTGCTATCATTTTATAAGTCAGCCCTGCTTTGTAAGCTGCTTTTAAACTGAAATTATATGCAAATTCAGCTTTGGATTTAATGGCACTTTCAAAGTGTTAACCTACCTTATTCATAGATATTCGCCACCCCTGAAGTCTACCCTAGGTGCCCCCTGGGTAGGGCACCATGTCAAAATAAGATTGGACATTTTAAAAGATGTTTTATATGCCCTGGTGACGGAAAATTATCCATTATGGGTTCCCCCTTTGTAGCCCTTTCAGCTCTGTAGGTTAACATGGATATACTGTAATACAGTGTATCTATTGACTGTAGTGATCTAGAAAAATAATTCCAGGACTTGACAGATTGTTAATGATAAATCTAACAACGTACCACAGTTGAATTGATTATAACTAATGCAGAAACGAAGTTATGCCAAAATCAAGTCTTCTTGTAGCCTCTCCCGATTGGCCAGCCTTAACAGACTTAGCCAAACTGCTTTGATGAGGCTATAAGTGGCCTGCATAGAGGCAAAGGCTATGTGATGGAGGGAGCTCTGCACCTGCAGAGAACAGGCCAGAACTGGTGCTGAATAAATCAAACTGGGCTTCAAAGTGAGTAGGTCAGTAAGGAATTCCTGTCAGGCCTACCCCTCTTTCTGTACCCCCCTGCCAGATGGCAGTTCCAAGAGTGGAATTTGCAAGGGGCCTGGAAAGGGAGTCTTAAGGGAAATGAGCTACACCAGTGGGTTTGTTTAGCGAGTTCTTACTCCCAAAGAGGGAAAATCTCCACCTTTTACTATTAAAGTGCAGTTCTTTGTGGGACAAGAAAATGCCACACTTTAAAGGAAGCTGCTATGCTTTTGGGTGGCACCCTGTACCCCATTGGTCAGGGGCAACCCCCTGCTTGTCGCCCAGAATATTGAATGTATATGTGAGAGCTGCATTGAAGTTCAGATCTGCTTCCTGAAACTGCAAGGAGAAGAAGTACCCTGCTGGGGCCCTGGAGGACTGCTCCTGCTGCACACTTCGAACCACAGCCCTGAGGACTTTGTCTTGCTTAAAAAAGGATTAAGGAGCGGACTCCCTGAAAGCAACAGGTTAACAGAGCTTTCTTGCACAATCTCCCTCAAAAAGTTCCTAGCCTGGAGTGTGTCCAATGGACTTTTAAGGATCTGGCCAGGTTCATTGTAGGACACTGAAGCAGCGACACCTGCTGTAGCTCCACCGAATTACTGCCTCAAAAGTTAAGAGCGTTGCTGATTAGATGGTCTCATCATGCTGTTTTAGAACAAGTGGAAATGAGGCATGTGTTGCAATCTGGAGCGTATGACGATGCTATCCAGCGCGGTGTGCGGGAGCAGTTGGACAAAAAGATGGTCATAGTCAGTCTTATGTGAAAAAGTTATGTTTTTTATTCCAGAAGCAGGTTGAGTTCACTGAATCATACCATTTGTCAAAGCCATACAAATTAAGGAGGCAATGTTTACATTCTAATGCAGAGCATTAACTTCCCATCCTCCCACCAAATAACTCAACCCATCCCTTGGCTCTACAGTCGGTTCACACTCTACTCCTTATAGTAAGTTTCCACCAAATTCTTCCCTTATTTCGGGCCTACCCGTCCTGTCTAGGACTACTGCCCATTTTGTCACCTATGGCCTGGGCTTGACGTCGTACACCAGCGCAGGCGTGTATGTGTCTCCTTCCTGCCTTCCTCAAATTACACGAGTACCGGCCCTTCTGCCCTGGGGCTTTCTTAAAGCATAATTTATTCAACATTTTAAAAAGTCGGACGTTTTCAAAGAACATGTGTCACTTTCGCCCGCGAAAACTTTAGCAGCGCCCCTTTGATGTTCTCCTTCAAAGAACATCAAGCATCAAAGAACTTTGTTGTGTCAATGCTTTGCTGCGCCCCTTTGACTTACAATGTGCTTTCTCTTTCCACAAACTCGATGTTTGTGTGCCTTTATTTTGAGATGCTTTAAGAATTAATGTCACACAAACATCCCCCCCACACACACACACAACCCCCCACACATAACCCAACACACACAACCCCCACACACAACCACAACCCCACACACACAACCCTACACCCCTGCCACACACACAACCCCACAACCCCCCACACACACAACCCCATACCCCCCCACACACATGACCACACACAACCACACACACACCCCACACATGCCACACACACACAACCCCCCACACACGCACACCCCTACACACAACCCCACACACACACAATCCCACACAACCACACACACACAACCCCCCACACACAACACCCCCCCCACACACACAACCCCCACACCCGCAAACCCACAACTACACTACCCCACACACACACACAACACCCCACACACACAACCCCCCCCACACACACAACCCCCCCCACACACAACCCCCCCCCACACACAACCCCACACACACAGAGACAAGCCCCCCCACACATACACACAGAAGCCCACACACACACACAAACCCACACACACACAACCCCACACACACACAACCCCCCACACACACAACCCCACACACAACCATACACATACCCACACACATGCCCACACACATACCTACACACAACCCCCCACACACAACCACACACACACACAACCCCACACACACAACCACACACACACAACCCCACACACACAACCACACACACACACACAACCCCACACACACAACCACACACACACACACAACCAACCCCACACACACACAACCCCACACACACACAACCCCACACACACACACACAACCACACACACCTACACACCAGGATAGCAAAACATAGCATAGCATAACAAAACATAGTACAGCATAATACAACACAACAAAACATAGCAAAATAAAACATAGCATAGCATAACAAAACATAGCATAACAAAACATAGCATAGCATAGCATAACCAAACATAGCATAGCATAGCATAACAAAACATAGCATAGCATAACAAAACACAACACAACAAAACCTAGCATAGCAAAACAAAACATATCATAGCATAGCAAAACATAGCATAGCATATCAAACACAACAAAACATAGCATAAAATAACCACACATTGCATAACAAAACATAGCATAGCAAAACAAAGCAGGATAGCAAAGCATAGCATAGCAAAACAAAACATAGCATAGCATAACAAAACATAGTATAGCATAACAAAACAAAACACAACAAAACATAGCATAACACAACACAACATAGCATAGCAAAACAAAGCAGGATAGCAAAACATAGCATAGCAAAACAAAACATAGCATAGCATAACAAAACATAGTATAGCATAACAAAACACAACAAAACATAGCATAACAAAACACAACACAACACAACAAAGCATAGCATCACAAAACATATAGCATCACAAAACATAGCATAGCATAACAAAACAAAGCAAAGCATAAAAAACAGCATAGCATAACAAAACATAACACAACAAAACATAGCATAACAAAACACAACAAAACATAGCATAGCAAAACAAAACATATAGCATAGCACACCAAACACAGCAACACATAGCATAGCAAAACAAAACATAGCATAACAAAACATAGCATAACAAAGCATAGCATAGCTAAAACAAAGCATATCATAGCAAAACACAGCATAGCATAACTAAGCATGGCATGACAAACACAGCATAGCATAACAAAACATAGCATAGCATAACAAAACACAGCATGGCATAACAAAGCATAGCATAACACAGCATGGCATAGCATAACAAAGCATAGCATAGCATAACAAAATAAAACATAGCATAGCATCACAAAACATACCATACCATAACAAAAAAGCAAAACATAACAGCATGGCATAGCAAAACAAAACAAAACATATCATAGCATGGCAAAACATAGCATAGCATACCAAACACAACAAAACATAGCATAGCATAACAAAACATAGCATAACAAAACATAGCATAGCAAAACAAAGCATAGCATAATAACACAACAAAACATAGCATAGCATAACAAAACATAGCATAACAAAGCATAGCATAGCAAAACACAGCATAGCATAACAAAACATAGCATAGCATAACAAAACACAGCATAGCATAACAAAACACAGCATAGCATAACAAAACACAGCATAGCATTACAAAACATAGCATAGCAAAACACAACAAATCATAGCATAGCATAAAAAAGCATAGCATAGCAAAACACAGCATAGCATAACAAAGCATGGCATAACACAGCATGGCATAGCATAACAAAACACAGCATGGCATAACAAAGCATAGCATAACACAGCATGGCATAGCATAACAAATCATAGCAAAACAAAGCATAGCATAACAAAATAAAGCATAGCATAACAAAACAAAGCATAGCATAACAAAACAAAGCATAGCATAACAAAACATAGCATAGCATAACAAAACGCAACAAAACAGCATTGCAGAGCATAACATAGCATAGCCTAGCATAACATAAGAAAACATAGCATTAAGTTTGATAAACTCATAGTAGCGGGCCTGATAGCTTTAACAGGCAGTAACTGGAAGCAACTTCGTCAACCCAGAAGCAGTCACTCAGTCACCTTTGCTCTTGTATTGCAGTGGCTTTGTTTATTAAACAGTGCCAATATTTATACTGTTAGCGCTTTACTTGTGCAAATTTCAGGGCTCACAAAACTTTGATGAATCGAAGTTCACAACTAAGGCTGTTAAGTTCCCGCTATATAAAAACCCAAGGATAAATAAAAAACACTGCCATTTACAATATGAATAGCTCCAACAAATACAAGACCTATTGCAAAGTACAACACATTGCCATTTACAATGCCAATAGCTCCAGCTCCAACAAATGCGAGACATATTGCATTTCCAATGCTTGTGTTAAAAAGATCCCAGCTGTAGCATAAGTAATAAAATAAAATCCACAAAGCAAGAAAAGGGCGCAGCACTACGGGCTGTTACTAGGTGTCCCTATGGATTTGTAAAGGGACCTCTATTAGTCTCATAAGGTGCAGCACCCTTACTGCTGGGATATTTTTAACAAAAAAAATCTAACAAACATTATTATTTGCAACGCTAATAGCTCAAACTTTCAGTAATGCAAGACCTATTGCATTGCAAATGCTTGTTTTAGAAGTAATTTGGTAGACTTTCTCCATCTTTGTTTATGTTTTTAAAGCCACTTTATTATTTTTTGATCCAGAAATAGCAGAACACTTTGGAACATGTGGTGTCCATTGGCTGAGCAACTGAGGAGAGGTTATGCAATCCAATAGGGTGTTTGGTGTCACATTGCATACTTGTGTGTACAGGAGTTTTACTACTGTATAATCTAGAACATTGATATGAGTGGGTGAAAGTCATGAATAATGGAGTGTTATCAGCATATGACAGCAAAGCCTGACTGTGAATTACCTACATCACTTAAGCAACTATGGATTAAACTGGAGAGGTGAGGGTGGTGGCATGGGGAAAGGAGGTGGGTAAAGCACTGCCATCCAGGAGAAAATCGCAGACTAGGCAACGTATTTTACCTGAAAAAGCTACAGACGCAGCTCTTGGCTACCTTACTGGGAAAAATGAGGACAATCACTGTATAAATCTCTTGAATAGTTCTAAAACCTATGATGCTTGATCACAGATGGGTTCAGAAAGATGTTATGTGGTCACATGTTGGAGCCCAATCTGTTGGTTACTTTATAATGTTGAAAATAAATGCAGGTATGGGCATACCATATCTGAATAAAGAAAGAAAAATGCAGTCACATCAATGAAATGTTTAGGGAAGTGTAGCTAAGGGAACAAGCTTGTCGAACTCCATTTGAGCAAGCTCCTGCGGCGTTTTCATGAATCTGACATCATCCAATAGCTGGGGTGGCCTCCACCTGCTAGCGTAGAGTTTCTGGCTGCCAAATTGATCTGGTGGCATACCAGAGGTGGAACAGCAATGTTGACTGCCTTGGGGTGGTAGAGGACACTGGCAACCTGCTGTGCTTGGCCGTCAGGATATCCCTGATAAACTAAGCTGGGTGTAGGACCACGAACAGTCACTTTGGTGGGCCCTATTTTTTCCCCTCACTGAGTCTTTTGTAAGAATAGATGGCCCGGTGCTGACTTTGGCCTAGAGACTCTAGAGGTCCCTGCTTCTAAAGCATTTTTGGAGCAGGGTTATGGAACAGTATTTTGTGAATGATGCTGGGACAGCTTCTTCCATCTCGTTGAATAGAAGGCATTTAAAGTTGTGGTTAAGGGTTGTTGCATTCTTAGATCTTGGAAGGCGATCACTAGGATTGCTTGAAGTGAAGACTTGTTTAGATGCCCTAGAAAAGGAGGTAATAATGGATGATATACAGGAAGCTATGCAGGCTGCTTTGGAGAAACATGCTCCTTGGTTAAAATGCTCTGTTGTCTGGATTATTGATATCACAAGGCAGCATTCACAGGGGTTTGGGATGACATGGCTGTTCAAAACGAGACCAAAGGCCAACGCTTAGCAGAGATCAGGGACTTTCAGGGAAAACTCAGCAAACTCACGTCCGCATTTATGCAGCCTTTTGTTATTATTACGCTTCCCTATGTAAGGAGCAAGGCGGTGGTATGCTGGAAGAGGTGTCGCTTACCTCAAGGGAATAGGTCTGTAATTCATATCCTTGGAGGGCAGGGTGGACAAGCAATGACCGTCCTAGAGATTAAGTATTAGACCTGGCCAACTGGAAGATTCTATATACTTATGAAGCCCTCAGGAGTTCTGCTCTACTTACTTTGATAAATTAGCTCTTCGCTTGGAGGGTTTGAATGCTGAATTCTTCAAGATCGGTTGTCTGTCCTCCCACCCCCGGCTGAACAAAGCACTGACATTTGTGAAGCCTGGAAACGATTGATTAGCTATGTTTTCCTAATGCTTTCTTTCAGTACTAAATGTAGACAATAACATCTCTGGGAAAATCCTGGCTATGAGATTGATACCTTTCATGGCGTTGGTCATTTATACTAATCAGAACTGCATTATACTTGGTCGCAGCATGGCACAAAACTTAAGGAGTCTATTTCAGGTTATGGTAATTACTACCATAGACTACAATTACTCTTTATTATTAGATTTAGATCTACAGATGGTCTTCCATTACTAACCTTTTCCATGCTCACGGGCTCCCTGCCGTCATGAGTTACGGTGGGTGTGCGCTCATGACGGCCGGGAGCTGTTGCAACCACTCCCGCGATTGGAATGTCTAGCACTGCGGCGGAATAACTGCCGCAGTGAAGAGGTTAAAACTAGCAATACATATTCCAGGTCCTCAATAAATTGATCCTTTAGGGGGGCGGAGCTTGCGAGCTGCAAAGATGGCCGCTTGAGCTCTCGGCTCAGTGAAACTGCCACACTATCCACCTATTATCCTGCTTCTGCGATGATCGACTGACCTGCTCCCCGCTGACTAGGTTGAGTGAGGCCGAGGAACAGGTGGAGCCTCTCCTGGGCTGCCCACTCTCCTGCAGTGGTTGTCGGACGGCCGCGAGTTGCTGCGGCATACTAACCAGCATGGAGCGCCGGTCTGTAGTGAGACAGAGTGGGCGTGCTGCGGCTGCAGAGTCCCCCTGCTGCGCGAAGACCAGCGGAAGATCGGGGCGGGCGAGCCCCGGACCACACCTACCCTGCTGCGAGCGGACGGGAGTGCATCGACCTCCCACTACGATACAGATGGACAAGACAAGTTGGCATCTCCGCCAGATTGTTGAGGGAGCGAGCGGCGCTGCAGTGCTGAGGCGATGCGATCACCCACCGATCAATACGCGATGGAGAGAGAACGGCTGCACTGAGGTGCTCTGCTGTGGCGACGGGCCCGCGCCACATCTGGTCCAATAGTGAGTACCAGACACACAGACGGACCGCGATCTACTGGTGAATGGGAGTTGGACATTTTTTCCTCTGGATCGAGGTGGTCCGCTGCTGGTCTGGAACGCCTGGGGGAAGCTGTGTATGAACATGCTACCGCATTTCATCAGCCCCAGAGCATGCCAGCTGTCTGATTGACACTGTCTGCTGCAGAGTAGGGGATAGTGCAAGTTGCCTGGCATTGTACTGCTATAAGCGGGGCGCCCCACCTACAGGAACATTGTAATGACTGCTCCGTGGGCGCTATAGTGGCCCGGCTGTGGTGCAACTGCGAGCGGTATTGGATGGTCTGAGTGTAGGATCCCCTGAATGGCTCCTGGTGGAGAGAAGTGACCATGCTGAGGTGGTGCAGACTGTCCCTGCGAACTACACGTGGAGACGTAGTGCATAAGAACTGATCGCCCTGGAGGACAACTTGCTGACTCTAATTGCTTTGGGGCTTGGCGTTTGCACTTGCAGCTCGAAACAGCGAGCTGAGCAAGATGCGCAGAGTGGACAAAAACCAACCCAAGAATACGTTCGACCAAAGGAAGACAAAGGGGCGAGACAATGCAACTGAGGAGGGTGAACCCAAGCCGGACCCGTCGACGGAAGAGCTGGATGGCGACATACGCTCTATGTTGGTAGCGATGCAGGTTTGGGCACTATACTAGATTCGCTCTCATGCCGCATGGACAGGATGTCTGAGAGACTGGACAAGCATGCTGAGCGACTGGACATGGCGGAACGCAGAGTTACCTAGGTGGAGGGAGCACAGATATCAATGGATTCGGACCACAAACAAATGGGTAGGGTCCTGCAAGTGTTGCAGGACAAAGCTGAAGATTTGGAAGCGCGTTCACGATGCAACATCTTGAGAATTACAGGCATTCCAGAATCGACACCAGCAGGCAACATGGAAAAGTGTGTTGAGAAGCTTTTGGGTACACTCCTGGGCAGTGACACGTTTTCCGCTATGTTTGCGGTAGAAAGAGAGCACAGTTCTCTGGGTCCTCGCCCCGCGACCACTAATTGCGAGACTGCTGAACTATCGGGACAGGGATGCGGCACTGTCAGCTGCTAGAGCCAAGCATTTTTGCAGTACAGGGGTCCAATGTTTCATTGTATCCGGACTTCACGGCTTGTGTCTAGGAGGCCCGCAAACAGTTTGCACAGTTAAAATGTCAGATGAGGGACAAGCACAGAGACTACGCCAAGCTCTTCCCGGCCAGGCTCAGAGTGAACAAAAATGGTAATTTGCGTATCTTAACAGACCCTTAGACACTGCAAAAAGCCTTGAAGGAATGAGCCAGGGAGCAGTGATCTAGTCCACAGCGGGACACCTTGGAGTGGGCCTTCAGAGGCAGCCTTGACGAACAAGACTAACCCTGTCCTTGCTGGATTTCCAGTTTAAAGACCCACAGTGATGACAGCCGGGATTGGTTATGTGAGGGACACAGTGGCCTTGGCTAAGGGGGTCATTCCATTGTGGGGATGTTTTACATTGGGTTTTGGAACCTTGACACAGCCAACATATTGCTGCTGATACTCAGTTGAGGGGGTCTGGGTCATGATTTAAATGATTCATTGGGTTCTAGGATACCCCTGCAGGGTTCGTTTTAATTGCAGATGCACTTCTTAATATGGTTGGGAGAGTGGAGCTTGTGCAGGGACTAGCTGCTGCACGTACACATGCTCGGCGAGCAACATCTGCCCACGAGTGAATCACACTGTTTGAGTTTTGTTTGGGGGGGGGGGAGGGGAGGGATCCTGTGTTTGGGATACTTGATTCTGCATTCAAGCAAATGTTGATTGTTGGGGAGGGATCTGAGGGGGATCGTCGTTCAGGCTCAGTTGGGTATAGCCTGGCATGGGAGGGGGAGGAGCGGCAAAGAGACTCACAATGTTTTTCTCCGCTTCTTTTGCACTTTGTGATGACACACAGAACTCGCACATAATATACTTAGCACCGTATGGTCCGACAAATCAGGCTAGATATATTCCCTAACAGCTACTGGTAGGTCCCGATGGGACACAGGCTTAGACACAATCAGCGCGCTCACCTGGAATATTCGAGGTCTTAATGACCACAGGAAAATTCGTAAAGTCCTGAACTACATGACAAGACATAACATTGACATTCCACTGCTGCCGAAGACGCATCTCCCTCTGGACAGGCTTATGTTACGTAACAGAGGAATACATGGCAATATTCATGTGGCAGGTTTTACCACACATGCCAGGGGGTTTTAATTTGGGTGAATCCTAGAGCTGCAATGACACTAGAGCCTTTGTAAACGGCCAAAGAGGGAAGGTTTGTTATTACCCGGTGTTAGGGGAAAGGCCTGGACCTAATTCTGGTCAATGTCTATGGCCCGAATTACGATAACCCTGACTTTTACATGACGTTGATTGACACAGCAAGCTTGCACACAGGAGGTCAGCTCCTCTGGGGTGGGGATTTCAACTTAGTCAGAGATCCGACATTGGACAGATCGGGATGCCCGGAGAGGAGCCTTACTGCTGCAGCTAGAGCATTGGAAGGAGCTTTGGTGCGATTTGACCTAAGTGACGTATGGCGCCAACGGTATCCAACTAGCAGGGGTATAAGCATTACTCAGCATATCATGATTTACACACTAAAATAGACTACTGGTTTGCAGCCAGGCAGTTAACAGAAAGCACTTGTATGTGCAAGGTATTCCCCCGCACATATTCCGACCACTCCCCACTACTATTAGTAATCGAATCCCCTAAGAAAAGAATTCCGCCTTTCACCTGGAGATTTCCGCCATTTTAATTGCTTGATGCACACTTTAAGGAAGAAATGGCTGAAGCAATTGAAATATTTTTTTAGACCAACATGGGGGTAGACAGCTTTCAGGTGGTGTGGGAAGCGTCTGGCTGATCTAGAACAGAGGCTCATGACCCTAGAAAAGACCCAACAGACCAGACCAGATTAAATAATCACACAGGAGATCAAAGCCACACTAGAAGAGTATCATGAGGCGGCTGATACTGAGATCCAACACCTTGGCAAATACTCCACAGCGCGCATTTACGGTGATGGGGAACACCCAGGGGCGGTATTAGCCCGGCTACTCAAAAAACGAAGGGATAAGACCGGTGTGACCGAGATCACATCAGTAGACTGAGTTACCCAAACAGAGGAGACAGATGCAGCGGACTGGTTCCAACAATGCTACTCAACCTCTATATCTCTTGCAGCGATAGTTTGGAGGACCGCATTCTAGATTACCTTGCGCATATCAAACTGCCATGGCTAACGAACACCCATCGTGAGTTCCTTATGCGACCCATAGAGAAGGAGGAAATCCTTTTGACCCTCACAAAAATGAAAGCGGGGAGTGCGCCAGGGGGTGATGGACTGACAGTGGCCTTCTATAAGGCATTTCTCTAGTTATTCGTACTGCAGCTGGCCGCGCTTTTTGATAAAATGTGCGTTTCAGGCACAATGCCACCATTCATGAGAGAAGCAATTATAGTTGCTATTCTTAAACCTGGTAAACCACCGGAAGAATGTGCATCATACCACCCACTCTCCCTACTGAACGTTGATCCAAAAATATTTGCAAAAATACTGGCAAACCGATTAATCCCCCTGGTGCCGACCTTGGTGCCAGAACCTGTCGGAGTTTGTACCGGGCAGAAACCTAACTTATAATTTGCGCACGGTGTTTGCCGCTCGGCAGCATACCAGACCGAAAATACCAGCAGTGGCTGTCTGTTTAGATATGGAAAAGGCGTTCAACTCTGTGGAATGGCCCTTTCTGAGACACCTACTCACTAGGATGGGCTTAGGTCCGGTTTTTCTGCAGTTAGTGTGCGTTCTGTATATCGCTCCCACGACCAGGGTCAAAATAGGCAACTTAGTGATGGACCCAATCCATATCTCCAGGGGTACCAGACAGGGCTGCCCCCTGTCTCCCATTTTATATGCTCTGGTGGCTGAACCACTGGAATGTGCGCTTAGAGAATATCCGAAACACAAAGGCATCCGGTTCTGGGCTATGAGTTTATTGTATCTACCTATGCTGATGATACATTACTGTACGTTAGGAATCCGGCCACGGTAGGCAAATTACCCGCTGTAGTGGTCCACCTAGGCGGTGAGATATTTAGACATTAGGGTGCACACTGACTCAGAAGTCGTGTTCAGGGAAAATTATGGGGTTGCAATTAGTAAATTAAAAAATGATGTTGCTAACTGGACTCAACTGCTGCTGTCTTTGCTGGGCAGTATTTCCATTATGAAAATGGTTATACTGCCTTGTTTTCTGTTCCTTTTCATAAATATCCCCATGGTTCTGCCCCGGGTGTTCTTCTGACGCCTTACATCTCTAATGGTAAAATTAGCGTGGGCTGGCAAACAGGCGTATGTCAGGTGGCAGGTCCTCACACTGCTGTATTCTATGGGAGGACTGGGTGCCCCAGACTTTGATTTATATTATAGAGCCGCGCAGGGAGTGCATGCATACTACTGGATCCATGGTCCCTTTGGCATTCCGCACATTCGCATAGAGTCTGTGGTTGCGGCCCCTACGTCGCTGCCGGCGTCCTTTGTTCACTCCCCCTGACAGGCAGACAGGGATCCTAGACTCAATCAACACGACCACACACGCTTGGCACTAGTTAATGCAATTACAGGCTGGTGCTATCCTGTACTCTCCCTTTGCTCGACTGGACTGGTGCCGTTGGCTACCGCCGTGTAAGGTTAAAGGGGTTACGACTGCACTAAACACACTTGGGGTGCAGACAGTAGGCGATCTCTTTGCTGATGATGGGGCTAAAAGCTGACACGACATGGGGACTGAAGTTGATACACCTACTCCACTTACACAATTCTAATTCCATAGAACACGTCACGCATTACTAATCGTCCTGGGAGAGGATATGCTAGAACCCCCAGAACGTCCAGCCTTGTCCTATTCTTTATCGGCAAAGTCGCCCCTCAGAATCGTTTATAAAATTGACTAACTCTCAATGTCAGATAGGGCACAACACTACACTAAGGCACGATTGGTCTGGCAGCGAGACCTGCAGCGGGACCTAGATGATGCTATGTGGACATATTGCTGCACTAACATAAAACGCATATCTTCGAACGGGAGGCATAGACTGATCCACTTTAAATTTCTCAACAGGGTTTACTATATCGCCGAGCGCTTACATAGGTATGGATTGAGGGACGAGCCATCTTGTGACCCGTATAATGCACGGACAGCAGATTTCTTTCACCTGGCCTGGACTTGCTCGGGGATCTCTAACTTTTGGGAATTCGTTTTTGGAGAACTGGGCTGTGTGACTGAGCTGCCGCTGGCCCCTGAACCTGCCCTTGCGCTGCTGGGCTACTCTAGGCAGATACCCGGGGGGCAGGGGGGTATGGCGTCTAGTTGATACGGGTTTTCTATTGGCCAAAAGACGTGTAGCGATGTGTTGGTTACGAGGTCCTCCTCCGACATTAGCTCAGTGGTCAAGAGACATGTTCTATTGTAGCACTCAAACTGAAAACTTTAGGGAACTACTACCACCACGGAATAGACCTTACTATAAGACTTACCTGGCAACCAAAGGGGAGGGCACGATCGTTCCTAGGGGAGAGACGCGCAGGCGACTGGCCAACACCTGCTTCAGGTTGACGAGTAGATAGGGGAACACACCAATAATGCACCACATTATTGTGCACTGACATGATGGTTCTGGACTGAGCTATGGTTTGGCGGGAGGAGGAACGGGGAACATAAATAAGATTTCACTGGTTCTGTCTGTTCACAGACCGATGATCTTATGGTAATATCAACCTTTGTACACAGTGTGCTATTGAGATCGTAACATTGCAGTATGGAGTCTCATGTTTTGTTTTGTATAAAACCTAAAAAACATATAAAAAATAATTGATACTTTAATTCCCTGTTGTATTGTAATCCCAAAACAAGGGTTAAGACGGGAGCCATGATATTGGCACCCTATCGGATGGGGAGAGGCATGTGCCCTGGTTCAGTTGCCCAATCTTTCCTCCTCTGTTCGCCCTGACGGTAGAACCACTGACCAGTAACCTGCAGAGCGGAAGGACAGAGCTGAAGTTCTCGGTGCAGGACTCCAGTCAGATAATCTCATTGTATGCATGCACCTTTTATTATATATAAAGGATGTTAGAATAGACCTCCACCTGATAGTAGTGACCCTACAAGAATTCTGAAATATTTCCAGCCTCCAGGTGAACTGGGCAAATCGAGTTTCTGTCGAATGCGACCGGCTCACCTGAGCATTACAGTGGGAATGGGGGTGAATCGATTAAGTGGAAGCCCATTACTTTTAGAAATCTGGGATCACAAGTACATTGTTCCAACCCTGATCTACTAGAGGAAAACTTGGAGCATGCAATGAAAGCATTGCACTTTCAGGCTACCTTTTGAAAGATAGATAGATAGATAGATAGATAGATAGATAGATAGATAGATAGATAGATAGATAGATAGATAACCTTTTGAAATACATTGACCCGGTCTGTTGCTGTTCGGGTGACTTTGTCAAAATGATGATGCATCTTGAGCTCTTCTGTTATTTTGCTAATATCCCAGTTGTGGTCCAGAAGGCAGTGTTTATGGAGCTAGACTGTACTATGGGATGTTATTTTGATTGTCTTTGGAGAAACCTAACCTCCAGACGAGCAGAGGTAATATGGGAGCCCAGGATTTTAATTGTAAAATAAAGCTGCCCAAATAGAATGGATTACTCTCTCACTAGAATGCCGTGACCCGCTGGAAGTGGGTGAGGAATACCTCGCTATTAAAAACAAATGTAACATAGCAAACTCCTGCACCCCACGAAAACCTAGGATTCACTCCCAAAACTACTAAGGGCGCACTGCACAGTCATGTCAGAGCTATTTGTAGGGATAAGTAAAACTTGGAAAGTCATAGATATGGAACCACAGACACACACCTATGTACAGACACTTTACTCAATGGGAGAGTGATAGCTTGGCCATATAGAGCCCTACTGAGAATAGCGGGACCTCACTGACATACGTTGGGGACAAGTGGAAGTCAGAACTTGTGAGAGAGCTACATGATAAGGCCTAAGACAAAATAGCAGAGTACCCCCATGAGGTATCTAGAAATACTAGACTGAAATTAACAACTTATATTACTCCCAAAATGATTTGTAAAATGAATCTGACTTGACCTGCCGTTAGCCCAAGATGTGCTTCATGGCAAGCAGCCTTCATCCATATATGGGACTGCCCCAGTATTCCAAAGCATTGATAAATGGTGGGAGGTTTATTGAACAATGCAACAGGTAGACCAAACTTGCCGATCTTTTACTAATATTGGCTTAAAGGACGATCACAGTAAAATGGAAGAAGTCCTACTATATCTTAGTAGGTCAGTGCATCCACCGTGCCAGTTGTGAAAGCCAGGCTCTGCCCTGGGAGAAGGCCTGTGGCCTCCGAATATACCACATAGTCCATGTTTGGGATGAATTATTGCTGAGTTTTATGCACGCAGCCAGGAGTGATGAGAAACCTCCTTCAAAAGAGAATATTAACTAACACCTCATTTTAGACTAACATCCCGAATGTATAGTTATTCTTCCTTCCCTCACTCCCTTCATTGAAAATGCATGACTGGACAGCTACATATAGCTCGCCTAGGCCCAGCCCTGCTGCACCGCTCTGCTTCCTCCCTGTTTTCCTGAGTGCTTTCTCCTAGTTTTTCCCTGCTTTCTCCTTCCCCCCTTTTTAGGTTTCGCCTGGGGCACGGAGCTCCTAGCTCCGCCCCCAGGAGAAATCTTTTGTTTTGCAGTATGGGGGACTTGAATCCGCCCCTTCTTCCATTGGCTAGCTCCATAAATGGAGGCTAGCCATTGGAAGATGGATCTGTCCGTCAAGGCCGGACCAGATAAGTGGGCGTTCCTGAGAATTTTTCCCTCTCCACCCTTTTCACATCGTCATCAAGGCCGTGGGCGGGGTTTATTTTTTTTTTAATCCGTTTCGTTTGGTCATTGTGCGGCCGATCTCCGCCAGAGGAAGTCCAGGTCCAGGTGAGTGCTGGCCGTTCCCGCCCCCCCTCCCGCTGTCCGTGTGCCTAAAGTCTGTGTGCTCGTAGGTGCTTCTGCTTGTTTATTTTGCCTGAAACAGTGAATGCTCTGTCACTTGCTGAGGTCTGTTTATTTGAAACATGTTTCCCGCCTCCCGAGCCGCAGCCGGTCCCGATGCCGATGTAACACGGCCTCCGCTCTCCCCGCCTCCCTCTCCCCTCCCACAGCAGATCCCCGCCTCCCCTCCCACAGCAGATCCCCGCCTCCCGAGCCGCAGTCGGTCCCGATGCCGATGTAACACGGCCTCCACTCTCCCCGCCTCCCTCTCCCCTCCCACAGCAGATCCCCGCCTCCCTCGTCTCCGGCCGGGCTCCCAGCTGCTGCTCTTGTGCTAATCATTTTTAATGGATTTGCAATTAGTAAAGCAGCAATTATTAGCAAAGCAATTAGCAAACAGCAAAATAGTTGTGTTAAATGAGTCTTCCAATCAGTATCTGCTCCTCCGCTCTCCCCGCCTCCCTCTCCCCTCCCACAGCAGATCCCCGCCTCCCCTCCCACAGCAGATCCCCGCCTCCTGAGCCGCAGCCGGTCCTGATGCCGATGTAACACGGCCTCCGCTCTCCCCGCCTCCCTCTCCCCTCCCACAGCAGATCCCCGCCTCCCTCGTCTCCGGCCGGGCTCACGGCTGCTGCTCTTGTGCTAATCATTTTTAATTGATTTACAATTAGCAAAGCAGCAATTATTAGCAAAGCAATTAGCAAACAGCAAAATATTTGTGTTAAATGAGTCTTCCGATCAGTATCTGCTTCAGTCTCGATTTTCCGCTATGTACCCAACATTCCACGGATTTGAAACTCGAACGTGTAATTAATAGTTCAATTTTAGGGCATCGTATGTGACGTGTATTTGTTTATATCTAACCTCTCGTTTTGTTTCTGGCTTGTTTTGAACCAGGATGTCTCTTAGAAATAAACCCGGTTACTAGCTAGTCCCGTTGTCAATAATAACAGATACAGAAGAGCTCATAAATATTGCACGTTGAGAAATGCACGTTTCCAAGATCCGAAAACCCGTGACGCACTGATGCGCAGCTAGTAAATACACCAGAATGGCTGCTTACATCATCCGCCATTTTATTCCCGAGTGCTCGCTGTCTGAGTGCAGTTATTCATTTGGGACCTGAACATTTAGCTGCGGTAATGACCTGCCTGTCCTAATGATGCTGCCGTTGCTACTCATGAAACACGGGTTTGCTGCTTTTGAGCAAACTATTCAGGTTCTTTCCCAGCACACCGGGTGATGTAGTCCGTGTTTTTTCCACACAATGTCTGCTATAAGAGACCTCTGGGTGATTATCAGGCCGTCAGGTCTTCTGTCCCAACAGAGTGTCGTGGAAACTCTCCAAAACCACGAAACGAGAAACCTAGAGCAACAGGCATTTCTTTTTCAGTGGTGTCTGTGTAAGCAGTTAGGTCTCTCGTTGTGGCTGGTGCTAGGTTTATACCGAGTATGCACTACTAAACCTATATTGCAAATGCGTACATAGTGGGCTTTATATGAGTCTGTTGTTGCCCACTGATATCTTTATTTTATGTTAACAGAGATTTGTATAGTGCTGTATAGCCTTTAGTATGGCCATGTAGCATTTTCAGGTTCGGGTAACTTCTCCCTCAGGTTTTGAGAATTCATCACACACTATAGTATGTTTTGTGTGTCAGCACCAACACTGGCAGTTTAGGCATGCTTTATGCTAAGTGTTTATATTTGATTATAGTGTGGGTAACCAGAGATCTTACTCAGTTTCAGGTATGCGCCACCTGAAGATTGATATGGGTATTACTCAGCTTGAGGTATCTGCAGGAGGAAACTGAGACTTTGTTGTCTTGTTAAGGTCCACAGTATCCTTTTTAGTCTTGTTAGCTGTCAGGTGTTGGTGTAGGGTGTTATTCATTGTTTTCAAACAGTGTTTGATATATGTGCATTGTTCTGACTAATGTGTTGCGTTGTCCAACTATGGAATGTCAGAGTGTGTGATACAAATACGTAGTGTTCCTTCCAGTGTGTTATGTTGCATTTTCCCAGTTATCTAATGTAGCTTCTAAGTACTATTTGAATCCACCCGACTCTGTACATCCAAGTGCATCCCCCTGTAGGTTGCATGCATGGCTACTTCTGTTATTTATTATACTGCACGATGTTACTAGTGCATTGATCCCAAACTATATGGAATATGTGAGCTGTGTTGGTTGCATAGGCAGAGTAGTGTCTAATGTGTTGTCCGGTGTGCTTGTTGTTGAGAGGAGCAGAGTAATACCAACCATCATAGTATGTATGCACTATGTTGGATGTGGATCAGTGTTCTGTCTCATGCTTTCTGATGGATACAGAGGTTTATTTGATGTGGCTTATGATGCAATGGAGTATTGGGGACCGAGCTACATAAACCTACATATTTTCAATTTCAGCCATATTGTACTAAATGAATTTGCCCAGAACACACATTTTGTAGTGCAGTGGCAACGCTGGGATTAGAAATACCACCCCCACCACGTTTCCCGGGTCAGGAATTTAGTTACCGTGACACCTGAACTGAGAGGAATATCAGACTTGCGGGGTCATGCCCAGGCTGCCAGATGCCTCACTATCATGGGGATACAAAAGATCCAGGACGTCCCTGTGTGTGTGTGTGGCTCTGGGTGTGTGTGTGTGTGTGTGTAGTAGTAATTGCTGTCTGCTGAGCTCGTCCGTAGGGTACAATAGGTCTCACAGTTGCGAAAGATTAAGCTAATGACAATGTAAATGACAATAACATTTATTTATCTGTATTCAAAACCAAATCATAAATACAAATTTTAACATTTACAATGCCAATAGCTCAAACTTTTCCAAAGGCGAAACCATTGCATTGTAAATGCTTGTTTTCTGAGTGCTTTCTCCAGCTTTTCCCTCCTTGTTTACTGCTTTCTCCTTCCTCCCCTCCTTTTTTGAGTATTTTCTCCTGCTTTTCCCTAGTTTTTACTGCTTTCTCCTTCCTTTCCACCCGTTTTCGGAGTTCTTATACCTGCTTTGTTCCTTGTTTTTTCACTGCTCCTGGTTTTGTTTCCTCATTTGCCGCTCCCTCCTGTTTTCCTGCTTACTGCCTAACCCTGCCCACCACCTTTCAGCTCCCCTCCTCTTCCCAGGAGATCACAGCGCGACCCTATTGAGAAGGCCCAAGGCCCATCTCTCCTATGCTGCTGCACTGCCCTTCTTCCGCCCAGTGTTTCTGAGTGCTTTCTCCTGCTTTTCCCTTGTTCGTACTGCTTTCTCCTTCCTTTTCCATTGTTTTTCTGATTGCTTTCTCTTGCTTTTGCCTCGCTTTTTTACTGCTTTCTCCTTCCTCTCCCCTGTTTTTCTGCGTGATTTCTCCTGCTTTTGCCATGGTTTTCAACGCTTTCTTCACGAAGCAGTGAGCAACTCCAGTGCCTTGAAGCCCTCATGGGTGATTTGGCGCTTTATAAATTCTGATTGATTGATTTATATGCCCTTAGTAGACCCCGATTCGATAGAGAGCTGAAGCTAAGTTTTATGAGTTACCTGTATACAGCATGCTTGCCTCCTTAGCTCATCCCTCACCTTAGCACTGTCACCGATATACTTCACCCCATTATCCAATATTGCTGCTTCACCTGAAAAGTATTTGGCACGCCTGCCACTAATTACACGAGAGGCTGTTTTGACCCTCATGTTGGAGAGTATATTTAAACTGAGTTTTTAAGTTGGCTGGGTAGATAGCCCATTAATTAACGTAGATACTTACATGCGTATATAAATGGAAGCAGTACACTTTGTATGTCATCTGTAAGATGAATGTTGTTACATGGAAATGTCAATAACCATTGTTTCAAAAAATCAAATATTTAAGGATTCTACAGGATTAACAACACTTCTGCAATTAGTTAAGCGGTGAAGCACACAAATGTAGTTTAGCTCTTGCAGAGGTACTGGCAGTGCTCTGAGAAAGGTGGGGGTACAGTGTTTCTTTCAAGTGCCTGATGGTGTTCATTGTTGCTGCTTTCAGAGGTCAGTCAACTACTCCCAGTGCCGTGTACATTGTAAACAGCTTCAAGGTTGGCTGGTAGGCCTAAATCCCCACACAGTTAGTTATAAAGTGATTTGCCATATTGTGGGCCTTCAATCTGTGTGTTCCTGTTGGCCAGTGCCTGTATTCGTACGTAAATTTGTGGCAGAAGAGATTAAGTACATATAAAATATTTCAATTGCAGTGAGGATCTGTTGGTTGTGGATGTTTGTGGGCGTCTGTGACTGCATATATCTCTGTATTAATATTGGTGTTTATGGTGTTAATCAGTCTGGCAGTGCCTATCCTAAACTTACAGTGACTGCTTCAAACATAATGTGGTTACCTCTGGCATAATAGAGGCCCTACCTGGCTGTTTGTGGTCATCTTTTGCATGCTGGCAGCCACTTCTGGCATAATTATGGTTATTTCTGAGCTGTTGTGTTTATTCTTTGCTTGATATGTGGGTCGATGCACAAGGCGTCACTGGAAATAAGCTGTTCCTGGCTGATGAGCCCACAACTAGGGTGATACAGGTCCTAGGTTGCTTGTGTTCTGGTTCAGGAGGGGCCTGGCTTGGTAGTTCGGGATAGATTTTTTCTGATTGGAGCAGGGTCAGGACTGATTTGCATATAGCTGGGTCCAAACGGAGGTGACTTGGTGTGCAAAATAAAGATGGCTTGAGATTGCGACCTTAGTTGCAACCAGTGACTGATACTCCTTCAGGCATTCAATCCATCACCTGTTAGTATGCTTTAGTGTGTCACTGTAAGTGGGACATGTATGCCTAGACGTGGGTCCCATGGATACTGTGTCACTGGAACAAAGCTGTACCCGGTGATGAGATCACAATTAGAGTGAAACAGATCTTGGATTGCTTGTGTTCAGGGATGACCTGGCTCGGCAGTTCTGGCTAGACTGTTGGATTGGAGCAGGGTCAATACTGATGTGCATATAGCTAGGTCCAAACTGAGGTGACATGGTATACGAAATAACGATGGATTGGGATTCAACCCGAGTAATATCAGTGTCTGATATTAATTCAAGCATTCCATCATCACTTTTGTATATACTTTGAATGATGGCGGACTCCCTGGATGCAATGGTGGTGATTTCTTGGCATATTGTTGACAATGCATATTCCTATCATAATATTAGCCATACTTGGCAATTAAATGTTAAATGTTGTATACTTGTAAAGCGCACAGCTGCCCCAGCAAAGGGGCGTCCCGGCGCTGTATACCGCTGGGGAACCCATCCTGGCTTTCCCTGTGAGATGGTCCCTCCTGGGCATCTCCAAGGTGTAGACAAGCATCCCCGGCGCTGATGGGGCCGTTAGTAGAGATTAAGCAAGCTATTGCCCAGAGTTGCTGAGTGGGACCCATGGTTGGAGTAGGCACCGAGGCGAGAATTATCGAGTCCGCTGACCATGGCCCAAGACCCTGCCGCGCCGGGAATCGAACCCTGGTCCCGGGTCAACCTCTGCTTCCGGGTCTGCCGCCTCTAACCAGTGAGCCACACCACTTAAGAGCATCCATTCCATTATATTGCCACACTGGGAATTATAATGGTAAGCTTTGGCATATTGTTGGAATCCTTGGAATGATGGTAACAACATGGGCACTATCTGACACAATTTTAAACCTGATATAATGGAGGTCATTCTCAGTACACTGTGAACATCCTTGGCATGATGGTGCCCACTAGTGTCATATTTACGGTGTTTGCACAATGGTGGTAATTTATTTATTGAGAGTATCCGTGACCTGATGGTGCACACACCTGACATAATGCTGCCCGTCATTGGCATGTGGTGAGAATCCATTGAGCACACTCCTGGTATACTGACATACACCATTGACAAACAGTAGGCATTCTTGCAATACCTTAACGCATCCCTGGCATAGTGGTGGAAATCCATGGTACATAACAGGCATCCACTGCATCATATAGTGATTCATGCTATATAAGGTAGTAGCTATCCAAGTTTTATAATAAGCTTAGGTGTAGCCAATGATAATGGGAAATTGTTGTGTGCAAACCAACTATGTATTTACTGAAAATAAAAAAATATATTATGTTTAGTAAAATACAGAATTTGATAATTGCAAGCTTTTGTTTGGAGAATTAATTTTTCTATCCAAAATCAAAACCCACATTGATACCAAATGTGTGTATTACCAAAAATGGCAAGCTGGTGTTTATTGCAAGACACATTGCTTATATACTATACTGCCTTGGTGACGATTTATTTTGTTTGAGCTAATAGTTGTCTCACGTTTGGAATAGTATTCTTTAATACAAATGATCATTTGTTTAAAGTGGGATGGTTGTTTTACCCACAAAAATGGTCTTAAAGGCATTTTGAAAGTGGTATTTAATAGTGCTTATGGCAGTCCTGCATCTCCAACTGTCACCATCAATAGGCATTCCAGAATATTTCTTTGTTTTATGGTGTCTGCTGTGGTTTTGAGATGTATTGTGCCATCATTCCCTGGATGCCCCATTTAAAATCACTTCATATAATTATATTTCACTTCTTGAAATCCCTGCTTTGGCTGATGGTAGCCATAAGCATAATTTTCAAGAATCTATGCCTTACGGTCAAGTGTATCTAGAAGTCAGTTCCAAAACATTTGAGGGAAAAAGTCATACTATGAACTCAAGTCAGCACATTAAGGCCAAAGAGATGGATGGTACCGGAGGTCACAAATACCAGCTTTCATTTGATAGAGAATTTTAGTTTTAGAAAATCAATAAATACCCATTTTCTTCTTACTTCGTTACTTCAGTTTGCAACATGCAACCTTCTAAATAATAAATATTGCCAATATGAAAATATATGTATATACTTTAGCAAACACTAATACATACAGTTTCCTAATATACATATTGAAGGATTGGCAGTCTCAGTTACATATACGTTCAGGGTAAAGTTAGCTGTCTGTAAGGGCTTATGTGATCACCAGAAAAATGGTTATTAGAAACAGAACTAAGCGTGGGATTGTGGCACTGCCCACATATTGATCTTCAGTACAAGCATTTGATTGAGATAAAATGTTCTGCCTAAGGGAGTGCAGGGTGCAGCACATTAAATCCAGACCTATTGGCATTGCCAATGCATTCTCTTTATTTTTTTTTTACACATATTTTGACCCACCCACCCCCAGTTTTTCAAGCAGTTCTCCCTTAGACTCCCTTAGATGGCTAAGAACGGTGCCTGAAAAATAGGGATTTCTGTTTTAACTTTGAATGAATTGTTAACATTTTTCAGTTTAAGGATTTACCCATTAATCTTGTATCACTGTTCTGTTTTTAATTCAGCAGGATAAAACCTCCTATAACAACCATGTCTCCTAGGTTCAGTCAGTACATTGTAGATGAAACATTTACACCTCAAATTTGGAGGCCTTTTTGTTGATGATTTTGTCACTTTAGCCAGCACACTTACTGGCAAGTTCAAAACATTCTGTGAATTTCACATCAATTTGTTTTAATACAATTACATACCATTAAGAAAATGCCTACCGTTTAAACATTTAACATTCCAGGTGATCAAAAATGTGCCTTTTAAACAGCTTTGTTCTGACACAGAAAGATGAATCTTTAATAAGTGGGAAAACTACGGAAAGGTTAGCTTTTTAGCACAGTGCCAGATTTTCTACGTTATGAAAGTGAGAAACCTGGACACTACATTGAAGAAATATGATATTGTTTACCCATCTCAAGTCTAAATAAAAGTACAAGTGACATACATTAATGAACTGTTGTCTAATGCCATTTAACTACAAATTTACTCTTGTTATCATGATATGGCATGTTGTGCCAGGTTATGTTATAATTGTACTGAACAATCATACAGTAAATAAAATCTAATATGCATATTTTTTTCAGATCCGGTAAGGAAAACAGATTTGTTAAACATCTACGCTTTCAATTGCTGGCAGCCGAAGCAACTTTATCCAGACCCCACCGCACAGTAGGACTTAAAGCAATCCTATGCTCTCTTTGAATTCTCACTTTTTGTAACAAAGAGTGTCTTTTTTGAATAAGGTTTATGGTTTGGGATTTATTTTAATTACTGATGAGATGACATTCTTTTTAAGCTGTGTTCAAGCAATGTTGAAGCCATTGAAGTATTAATGCTCATCGGAGGAATACAAATGGAATACCATTGATTGGGATGTTAGTATCTTTTTCTAAAGAGTATAGAACAGTAGAGCTACAGTGGTGGGCTGCATAAAAAAATGTTATGGTGACTATTGCAATTAAAACTTTCTGACATACATCCAATTTCTTGCAACTAGATGAGCTAAAAGAATGTCACAAATACACAGAAAAATATAAACACAAACTGTGTTGCTTCACTTGAGAAAAATTCTCAGAGGCCTATTTTGATAGATACAAGAAAAGTCTTATATATTTTCTTCTTAGTGTGGGAGATGCTTAGTCTTTCCATTTAAATTTCTCTATTTGTCACAAATCGACTTTTAAACATTTGTCCCTAAAAAACAGCCTCCCTGAATGGGTTGAAGGATGTCTAAGTTAGTCATAGAGAGAACAGTTTCTTAACATACAAATGGGTCAGGATCAACAGACAGGAACTTCTTTACGGAAAGTGTAGTAAATTCCTTATACCTCTTTGCACAGAAGCAACTGGGGTAAAATCAGTAATTAAATACAGAAAGGCCTGGTCTGAGGGACTAATAGCGCAGAGCGAGCAAAATTGAACTAAGTACAATATGCATAGACTGTTAAAGGGACATTGGTGGGCATGTTGGGCCAGGTTTTCTCTCCTGAACCTATCCATAACTATGTAAGTGTGTTTGGCAGAACTTCTTGATTTAGCCTGGCTTTCCTTAGAAGCGAGTGTATGTTTTTTTTCCTTTTCTCACAACAACCGATTGGCCCTGATTCCTACCATTTTATGATGGCATTCACTTCAATCATGGTACACAGGCAAAGTACTCTAACTCTCAGCTTCATGGGTTTAAATAAAATATATTTTAAGGGACACATTATTTGTTTTCAGTTGGCTTGCTCATGCCAATGCCCACTGGCTGAATTCACCCTATGGTGGAGCTGGTTTGTATCCTCATGAGGTGTGGTCTAGCGAGTCCCCGTTTTTGCCTAAATTGCCTGTGTCTTCCTACTTCCAAATCCCAGCTGCACATGGGAGCTTGCATAGGCTACTTTTGAGTAACATATAAGGGACATTCCCACATCGGTCTGCAAGCAATAGATTAATTCCTGTATTGCAATGTCGGATTAACTGTGACTCTTTGTTTTCTTACCATGATGTAAAATTTCGGTATTTATGTTAAAGCGTACATTTCTTTAAACTTAATGAACTTTTTTACCCACTTTTACCATGTTCCACTAGTTCCACATGCATCTCCACAGCTGGTACGAAGAGACTTCGAGCTATCTGTAACACACAGGTAAGCACACATCCAGACAAAACATGTTGTTTGACACATCACTAAAAGAGCGATAGATGAATCATAAAGGAGTAATGTTTTGGAAGTTTCTGAAATAAGTAACATTTGTATACTTAAGACTTTAATGACTCTGAACACTCAGAAAACTCATATGTTGACTATCAGTTTTTCTAATGCTGATATTGTTCCCAGATCTTTGAAAAAAGATATCAATGGTGAGATGGTGCATAGTGATTACAATGGACTGTTGTTCTGTATGGCTCTTTACTTTCCATTTCTATGTGCTCCTCTCAACTCCTCGATATAAGTTATTTTGCATATTCAGTCACCTCTACTTATCATTTTAAAATAAGTAAAATTAACTGCTTCCAAACGTCTTGAGTTAAACATACATTGATCTTCTTTATGAAGCATCCTATATACAGTTCTCTCTCTGAATACAGTTGCCCTAACCTAGATCTCTGTTGAATGAACTCATTGTGCTCCTGGGACTGTACCTACTCAGAGAGCGAATGCTGTACTGCCCACACTAGTTCAGGAATGGTGGGGAACGGGGCTTAAAACCACAAGTACCTGTAGACCACATCTGCAGTGTGGGCTAGTAGATCTCATGCTGCCTTCTATGGGCACTTGCGTGGTCCATAGAACTTGCTCAGATTACCTTGAAGATCACTCACAGGCCACCTGTGTGTCCCCAGAGTTGTTACCTCTTAAAGGCTTTTTAGACTTTGTAGCTTTTGGAATTGTGAAAGTCAGAGCAGCACAGAGAGTCTGTTTAAGAAATATAAATATAGCAACAAGTAAGTAAAAATATGTATCCAGTATAACATGACATTTAAAAGATCAGCGTTTTTTCTTTCTTGAAAGTAATCCCAAGAGATGCATCACCAGAAAACAACAGGTATGAAGTATCTGGTGAAATTACTATTTTGACATGAGACCAACCATCATCTCTTCCCCAACCCGCTCCACTTAAGATGCAGAAGGGTCGCATGTACTTTGCCTCTACACATACCTGTGACAATTGCAGGTAGAAAGGTGTAGTAGCAGAATGTGTCTCTACTTAGTATGAGTTTGGGACTCGCAGAAATGCTGATGGAATGGGCCTTTGAGAACATGCCTTATTGGTAGCCCAAGCATATGGGGACCAACAACAAAATTAAAAGTAGTACTGGACATATCTGACCAATGAAAATAACCACCTGTTTATGTAGCGTATACCTGCTGATGCTGCTTTTTATTTCAGATCAGTGTTCTAACCAATTCTAGACCATATATAAATCGAGGGTCGCTGACATTAAGTTATTTGTGGAGGATACATGTTTTATCCATTGGTGAAACAGTTATTTAACCTATGCATTTGGATCATCAGTTGACAATTTAGCTATATAGCACAATGTTTTGTACAAAGGCTAAAGCAGAAGTGTCTATCATATGTACTGGAAGGGCCTGATCTTTGCTTGAGTTTCAGACTATCCGCCTAGGATCCTTTGACAGTCAGTTACTCTAAATGGAACTCGTTTACATAGATAGTGGTTGTTTTGAAAACCTAAGTGGAGGCTGCCTTCTTGGACCAATTGTGCACTCCAAACCTTTCCTGAAAATGTCCTCTTTGAGTGAGGAATCTGATACATCGAGTGATGGAGCGCACACAGATGTCAAAGTTCCACATAATAAGATCTCAGTTCAAGTCCAGCAGGGCCTCTAAAGGAAGTGGCTGGAGTGTGGGCTTCTCTGAGATAGTTTCTATAAAGATACTAAACACATACTATGTCAAATAAAAAAACTCTTAAAATGTAAATATTAATCCCAAGAACTGATGTTCATTTTACCAAAGCTTAATTATTTGGGGTAGATATGACTTAAAACAAGTGAAGCAAGACCGGTTTGAAAGATAAACCAGTGACAACTGATATGTTTGATTACATTGTTAAAGGCTTGATAACAGTGGAAAAAGTCGACGTTGAGTACTTTTTCCATTAGCAATACTAAAAGCTGTCAACCCCTGGAGCGAATTGTAGGCACTGCTGTTGATTTTGCTCTTCGCACTATGAATTCTAACGATTGCACACTTAAAAATGGCTTGTAGAAGCTTGGCAGTCTGCATCACTGAGTTGTGGCTAAAATGTTAAAAAAATTCCGTAGAGAGACTTGATTACACAATTATCTGAAAGTCTGTTTCTTCTACAATGCCTTTAAAATAAAATACTAAAGTATACAAAATAATAAAATACTGAGCAAACATTTTATCACCACTATAGAAAATACCCCTTAACCTTCTATGAATCAAAAAATGCTGTTACTTTGACATATTGTGACAAAGAGGGGATTATTGTAGAGGAAAGCCTGTTTGTAATTGTTTTTTAGTGTAATGAAGTGCTATGAAATTCCTTGAACATTATTTGCTTACGGGCACCTTTATTATTCCTCACATAGTTTACTTGTAATAGCTTTCAGATGGAGGACCTGGAATAATTTATTTATTTCTAGCTGCTCAATGGTAGCAGCATACTGGGCTGATGCCGAATCATATTTTATACATTATCAATCATGTCGTGTCTCAAGATCTTGCATTAGTGTTTCTTGTGGTAAATTCTTCTCAAAGATTACCTTAATATATTCAAGCAATCCCTTTTCTCAAATCTGTATTATATAATTGATAATGAGGTACACGTGGGTCAACCAAGAATCCCTCTTGTTTGCAGATTAAGGTGAAAACCTGTGGAAAGGTTGAGAATCAGATTGCAATACATTAACATGTTGGAGCCTTCAGAAGCATTATGTCTTCCACTCTTGTTCTAGTCTAAGCACACACTGTACTCGACAACCATGTTTGTCTTGCTGTTCCACTTGATAATGCTCTGATATTCCTTCAGTGAGAAGAGGGCTGGAGACTGCCTAGCTCGAAACTATTATTAACAGTGATTGTTGGTTGGAAGGATTATAAATCTATTGTCGTTAAACAATACCTGTTCTGGAAAAAATCGAAGCTATGTACCAAGTAAGCTTCACATATGGTGAGACACGACTGTGGCAGGGAGGGCTGGTAATTGGGAGCATCTCTTGCAATAACATTCCAGTGCGGTATTTAATCACACGCCTTCAAAGGCCCTTCTCTCCCTAAAACAGACACTCACTCTCAATTTAAGATGGGATCAAGCTTAGAAAAAGAAGCATGGACAGTCAAAACTGCTAAGTAAAGGCCTACAAAGCCTGCTGTTTGCTGTGTTTTGTCACCCCACTGGGGGGAGGAGAATTAAATTACAAAGTCCAAACAGTTTGCGAGCATTGTGTGCGACCGTACCATAAGAGACCCACCAATTCTAGTGTCTCAAATGAGGCATAGAATCAGGCAGACTAGCTGCACATGAATCCTTAATCCTGCATTCATATCAAAGTTTCCTAGCACATGGTTTTTAGATAAAGAATGTCTTAATTTTCAGAATATTGACAATGTGTTTACTCTTTCGTATCTCAGGTTTTCTACCAAATCCTGGCTGTCGAAGGTGTGTCAAGTGTGTCATAAAAGCATGATGTTCGGAGTGAAGTGTAAGCACTGCAAGTGAGTTAAGATTAATTCCTGGCTTGGGTCAGAGAGATCTTCTACCTGCTTCTTGGGGCTCTTAATGAATTCTAATCATAATCAAAAAAATCTACCATGTATTCTTTCAATACCGCCTACTCCAGAAGTCTTCTTCAGTCATTGTCCAAGTACCTTTTCAGGAGTTCCCATAAGTATTGTGTTTCAGCAGTTTCATTGCAGTAAGTAGTGTCAGTAAGCCATTCTTATATGGTGGGAATCGGACCCTTCATCCAAGAAGAAAGCAGTCGTCTTTTCGCCAATAATAGGAGTGCTGCAGTTATTATTCTTACCAACGTTGGGAAGGGGCTTGACATAGGATAACAGCAATAATCTATAAGAGCAGTCTACCTGTGTCTCAGTAATCTGATGTATACATTTTAACAAAATCTAACCAGTAAATTCTTACCAGGCCAAATGGGTGAGTGGAGCAATGAGCACAATGTGCTGGTACACTGGTATCTATTTCATGTAGAAATGTTGGGTTATAGTATATACTGATTATGAATTCGAAATGCAATAATTAATTTATGCATGTACTTTGTGGACGTGAGTTTCATTGTGTGCAACAGTAAGTCCATACAGCACTGCACAGGTGTTCATAAATATCAAGCTCCCAATTTACCTGTGCTATGAGTTTACGGGGACATAGTCTATGCACAATTTGTACACTTGAACATTCAGCCCGTGCATCTGGTGTTCTAAGAAGATGTGTCAAAGGAAGAAACTCAGGTAGTTCAACTGGGTATGTGGGTCAATGCACTGTCTTGCACACCTTATCCTGTAGTAGGTGAAGATGTCTAGGACAGTAGTCTGTCTATCTCTCTTGCACTGCTGGAGGGACAGAAATGTTCCCTCTTTGAATAACTACCCGGATTGTGTTAGTCCAGCCTCACGTTTACTATTGATGACTTCCGTTTCAAACATGGGTGAGGGCTGGGTTATATGCTACTTTTAGGTCTGGACTGTAGAGACTATTCTGTCCTCCTTTTTGGCGATATTCCATATCGACCAGCAAATACACCTCACCGTCTGTATCAGATGAGAAGGTCTAGTTGAAATATTGGTGATTATAGTGTCTACTTTCATGGGTGTACCAGTAAATAGCAAAGTGAGGCTGGGTAGCGTGGTAGTAATGTCGAAGAACTGGTGCTGCGCCGCCCTATAATCCTCTAATAAGCAACGTACATAGGATGGCAAAGAAGTTTTGACAAAGGGGAATGGGTATATTAATAACTAGTTATAAAAACTTGGGGAGAACAGTCATCTTTATTGGGATGACCCTTTCTGCCATTGACAGCTGGAGCGTTATCCATCTTTCAGCTTGGTCAGTAAGGTTGGCCACAGAAGGACCATAGTTGTCCTGGATTGAAGCCTGCCTGTCTCCAGAAAAGCATTATAAAAGTGGGTGGTGTTGGATGGAGCATCTGAACCAATCAAACACTCATACCCAGTCAACAGATCTGGGTTTAATCCATCACCGTTCTTATGCCTACTCTGCCACCACAGTTCAGACATGGCCATATGCAAATCAGTCTGACCCTGTGCCTCATGGGAACAGTCCAGCCCGAACTGCCAAGCCATGCCTTCCCTGGACCTGAAACAAGCTTCCAAGGACCGGTTTCAGGCATTTCAGCCATCTTCAGCCTGGCTTGCTTGAATCTAGTGGCAAAGTGAGCAAGGGACTCACGTCTGAGCATACCCTGCCAACTTATGGCGAACAAAGCGGTACAAAAGGGGGTGGTGATGGACGGAGCATCTGAACCAATCAAACACTCACACCCAGTCAACAGATCTGGGTTTAATCCATCACCGTTCTTTAGCCCACTCTGCCACCCCAGTTCAGACATGGCCATATGCAAATCAGTCTGACCCTGTGCCTCATGGGAACAGTCCAGCCCGAACTGCCAAGCCATGCCTTCCCTGGACCGGAAACAAGCTTCCGAGGACCGGTTTCTGGCATTTCAGCCGTCTTCAGCCCGGCTTGCTTAAATCCAGTGAGCAAGGGACTCCCGTCTGAGCATACCCTGCCAACTTATGGCAGCAATAGATTGTGAATAGTCTGAGTATCCAGAGCTAAACTAGAGCACAGGTCCTGCCACTTTACAATGTAGGGTTTTTAATATGAAGGGATGGGAAATTAAGTGCTCTTAAGCTTGGCAGCCAGTGTTCGGATTTCTACCATCCACTGTTCTGGAGGCCCTACACTTGTGGCATTGGTGCTAGGTATGTAGAACATGAACATTTCTACGTTACTGACTCCTTTACTGAAGCCCAGAGATTATCTGCATACACATTTTCAACACCACACGGGCAGTGCTGGTTGTGAATTAGTAACCTGAGTTGGCTGAGGCTGCTCAGCCTCTGGCCGTGGGCCCCCCAACAAGCCATGATGCAGCTTGTGTTCTGGGTGAATGGTAGTAAGGTTCTTTTAATGTTATTTGCTTTTATCTATCAGTTTGTTATTGTTTTTATCTATCTATTCGTCTATTCAAAAAGTGTTGCATGCTGGCTATTGACCATTTCGTAGCACATGCTGCAGAGTGTCTGTGCTACTCAGTGTTAACTCAATAGAACTATTTTCAACTTCTGACACATTTATTGGTTCCTTTGCAGGTTAAAATGTCACAACAAATGTACAAAAGAAGCCCCCGCTTGTATAATAACGTTCCACCCCAGCCACCCAAGTAAGTTTTGGAATTCTAATGGAACATCGTGAATGTCTACTCAATGCCCAGTGGCCTTAGAGCGCCCTAATAGTTTCCCTTCTCTTTTCCAGTGGCAAAAATAAGAAGAACAGAGTCAGTGCCTTCGGACATTAATAATCCGGTAGAAAGATCTGCGGAGCCACAGTTTGGAACTCTTCCAAAAGCACTTACGAAAAAGGTATCCAGTAAACTATTATGTGGCTTGTGTCTCCTGTGGGGATTAATTTTGAAGGCTATGTATAGGATCCCACCGCCTTTGTATTGACAGCTGTTGGGTTTAGAGCATGTGTGTGTTATGTTGCCTGCTCTCTGTTATTTACTTATTTTTAGAAGGCCTGCATTCACATCGTTCTAGGATTGCTTTGCATGGAGGGTTTTCACTGGGGCCATATCCCACCCATCCAGTCTGTCAGCACGACAAATGAAGTAAAGGGATATGGTGTCCATTTTAATCTTATTTCCACTGCATGCAATTGGCAGCTCATCGTGGACTGTGAATAAACCCATGAGTTTAGTTGACATCTTAAAATCATGGAGCTCGGATGTAGCTGCCACAGTGGACTGGTATTGTAAGTAAACTAAGCGATTGGTGGTGGCGGGATGGGGCGGAACGGAATGAAAAAAAACCACTTACATGGGTACTGCCGCCATCTCTCCTCCGTCTGTCCTCTCTCCACGAAGCAGAAAGAACACAGGCTCCCATACTCCCTAGCCAATCATGGTGCTGTGTGACATCGGCATTGTGATTGGTCTAAGCGCCATGGTTCGGTGCCCAGACAGGGACTGGGAGGCTGTGCATGTTCTCCACCCAGGCGGTGCATTGCAGCCTGGTGGAGAACATGCTAAGTGTGTATAACTGTTAAGACGCACGGCTAAACTATCCATTAAGTAGCATGAAAACCCCGGCTGGCCTCCAGGGAAGGTCTCCGGAGCTCATTTCCACTCCTACGGCCCCCCAGCAGCCCTTAAATAGCGCAATGAGCTCAGCCCCCCCACAGGCTGCGAATGCTGTGGCCCCTCCACAACCCCTGAGGACTAATCCTATACCAACCAAGTCACTTAATTCCAAAAGGTCCACTCCCCCGTAGACCCTGTCCCTCTGGCACAGCCTGTAGATAGTGCTGCACCGACACCTTTAATGAAGCTTCCCTCCAGGCCACGTAGGCCTAATCTACCTCCAGAGGCAAATGATTTCACGGTTGTCATGGCGGGCGTCCCCCCACTTGAAGCGGGTGAAGCTGAGGATTTTTGTTCCTTAAAAAGCAGGGTAATCAAGTGGCTAAACATGAACAAACCCCTCCCGGTACATCTAAATAACGAAACTATAATGGTTAGAAGGGTGCCATGGGTGGGGAGAACACACAAATCCATAATAGGGGACTGCATATTGGTGAGCTTCAGGGATGCTGGAACTGTCTCTCACATATGTCAAGGAAAGAATAGATCTCGGGAATCAACAATTCAAACCCTTCAGGTGTCCTCCTTCTTTCCCCCTATCCCTGCCCCTGCACATCCGTTTCAAACCTATGATAACTGGGAGAGGGTTGGTCGGAGGGGAAGACATCATGAATTTAACCCCAGGCCACTATTTAGCTGCCCAGAGCCACCCTTTCACACTTTCAACCGGTTCAACTGTTTGAACGGCCTTGAGGGGGTTGATTGACAAACGGATACTGTCCCTTTAGAAGATGGGGAAAAAGGGGCCTTGGCAGAGGAGATGGAGGAGCAAAGTCTCCTGGCACAGCAAACTCCATCGAGTTGGGTCGGGAAGTCTGTGTTAGATGGGCCCAGGGTTACAGATATTGAATGTATAGGAGGGGGACACGGGCTGGACACACAAGAGTCAGAGTGTGAGACACAAACGGGCCCCAAGGGGGAATAGAGCAGAGTGGTGAGGTACTGAGAATGATTTCTTGGAACATAGCAGGTTTGGCAGGTAAATTTAACAATAAAGAGTGGCTTGATTACATTAGAAAATTCCATGTAATCAGCCTGCAGGAGACATGGGCCCCGGAGAACAATTTTCACTTGCAGGGGTATAAGTGTTTCTTTGTACCCGCACAAAAATCAAGATCAGGGAGAGCCATGGGAGGACTATCCATTTACATAGATTTAGACCTTCCGGGCAGTTGGTCTTCCCCAGATTGGAACTCCCATGGGATTCAGGCAGTTCGGTTCTCCGGGAAGGGGCTAAGATTCACAGTCTTTAATATCTATAACAACGAGATAGCGGGAAATCATACCTCACCTGTAGCTGAATTGGATTATAGGCTGGGTCAGGAAACAACAGTCCAGAAAAAGGGGCAGTCATATGCGCTGCTGGTCATGGGAGACTTTAATTGCCACCTTTGTCCTGCATTGGTCCCAACAAACACAGACTGGTCCCAATGCCCCATGGAGAAGGGGCCGCATTTTTCCCATACGCCGACAGGGTCAGCTTTTAGTATGCTCCGGCTCAAGTATGATCTTGAGCATACTATTAATATGATAGGCACACAGAAGGATGGTACACTCCCACCCACATTCAAGGGCAGAGGATGCTCATCTGTCATAGACTACATTCTGGTCTCAAGATCCCTGCTAAATAAGATAATTAGTGTAGGGATTGAATGGAGCAGTTTCAGCGACCACAACCCACTTGTTTTGGAGCTGATGTATAGGGCGGGTTCAAAAAGTAGAGACCATCGCACAATCACGGAGAGGGTAACAGATCAAGGCAGGAGATTAAAGTGGTCCAAAATAGAAGGGAAAAAGTTTTATAAGGCCCTGGTGGACGCTGGCAAATCTGCCATTAATGACTGTTTAGACACAGAAGTCCACGGATCAAGGCTACTGGAAGCATTCGATCAGATTGCTAATCTGATTGATGGCCTATTAAAAACTAGTGCGCCCACAAGGAACCACGGTAACCCTCGATGGTTTGATAATGCTTGCTCCAAAGCACTGAGGGAGCTTAAAAGCAGCCTTAAATTTAAACCAAGGGACCCCCAAAAAATCAAGGCGTGTAGGGAGATATATAAAAAAGAGACCAAGAGGAGGAAACTCGCTCTTCAGGTAGAAGCGTGGGCAGACCTAAGAGAAGCAGGGGAAAGAAAGGATTTAGCGGGTTTCTGGAGAATCATCAATAAACCAACTTTCCAGGAAAACGACACCCCGGAGATAGGGTCAAATATTCTCCCAGAACAGTGGGTCACCCACTATAGGGGTCTGTATAATCATGAGCCCGGTACTCCCGTAGAGCTACCTGAAATTCCAACTCAGGCTTCAACGGTTGTATTTACTATCAAGGAGATCACTGCTGGGATAGAGGGTCTGACCAAAAACAAAGCCCCGGGCCCTGACGGAATTCCCCCCGACCTGTTTCTGAGCAGCATAGAACTCTGGGCCCCTTTAATGACCAGGGTCATAAATACTGCCATTACCTGTGGTCTGCCACCGTCCTGGTCCAAAGCGATAATTGTGCCGATTTTTAAGAAGGGCAATAGGGACGATCCCAAGTGCTATCGTCCTATTTCCCTGATTGACGTATCGGCCAAACTCCTGGGTAGGGCGATCCTCAACAGACTGTCCGAGTGGACCGAAGAAAATAACATCTTCTCGGACACTCAATATGGATTTAGGACAGGGAGGTCCACTAGTGATCAATGCCTGAACCTTTACATGCTAACAGCCAAATATACCATGGCCAGTGATGAATCGATCTATATGGGATTCATGGATTTGGCAGCGGCATTTGATCACGTCAACAGGGAGAAACTGTGGGACATGATGTCCAGCATGGGGATAGAGAGTGGCCTAATCAACATACTTAGGGAACTGCATAGCGACACCCCGGCTAAGGTTCGATTTAACAGGGAGGGGGGACTGACGGACTCTTTTCCCTGCATGAGTGGAGTCCGGCAAGGCTGCATTCTCGCCCCTTTTTTGTTCTCCCTTTATATTAACAATTTGGAGCAGCATCTGTTAGGTTTAAAGGCAGATTGCCCAAGGGTGGGGTCGCGTCATATTCCTGTTCTGCTTTACGCGGATGACGCGGTCCTGATTGCATGCACACCCAGGAGCTTACAATTCTTTTTTTTTTTTTTTAAGTTTGAAGTTTATTAAGGAATGAGATTAGCAAAGCAGTACAGTAGTACAGGAAGAAACAATCATAAGTTATAAAAACACAACTTTTTCTCTTACATTACAGTGGAATTATTCATGAAAAATAACGTAAAGAAAACAATGTATATTGAAGAGATGCAAGAATATTGAGGAGAAGGGAAAATCATTAGAAGTAAAAATCGTAGAAATAACAATAAGAAAACATAATGTGCATCGATAGATTCATATATATTAAGACTAAACATTCAAGGTGGTTTTTGAACTTCGACATTGCGTAATGGAGAAGTGGGAGGTGGTCTGGAGAACTGGGATAGGTATTCGGTAAGGGGTATCCATAGTAGGTCACGTTGAATTGCTAGGGAAATAGGGGATACAAAATTTGTGTCTAGACGATGGTTAAAACACACTGCGTTCCACCATGCAGTGAAGGAAACATCATTAGCCTGTTTCCAATGTGATGTAATATGATGAAAGGCTATGGCAATCAGGAGGTCCAGTAGTTTGAGTTTGAGGTGAGATCCAGGAAGATCAGGGGAAAGGGAACCCAGAAAAATATGAAGGATGGAAAAGGGATGAGTGATATTGAAAAGTTTTTGGATTTGAGACCAAACTAAATGCCAGAAACGGAGAATGGGAGGGCATTCAAAGAGCATGTGTTTCAAATCAGCTATAGGACAAGAACATGACCAACAGGTGGAGGGAGTGTCTGATGAGAAAGATGACAAAATAGAGGGAGTGTATAATGTACGATTGTATATAAAAAATAAGGTTTGGGTAGTATTAGCAGCTCTAGATGTTTTGTGAATTTTAGACCAAATCTTATCCCAAAAAATAGGGAGCCACTCTTGAGACAAGTCTTTTTCCCAAGCCAGCTCAACCTTAGATTTAGAGCGTTCAGTCGACGATTGTAGATTTTTATATAGAAAAGAAGCAGAGGGAGATTGGTCAAGGGCATTAGAGATGGAAAGATGAGGTATAGGAATAGAGTTGGTAAAGGGAAGATCGGAGAGATATTGGAGAAGGGAAGGAATCAGCGATAAATATTGTTTACGAGAAGAGGAAGGTAGTGAAAATTGTTCTTGAAGAAGGTGAAAGGGGAGAGGATCGGTATCAGAAAGAAGTTGAGAAATCCATTTTAAACCACGAGAGTGCCAAGATTTCCAATAGAGAGAGCGGTTGCGAATTTGAAGATGTTTGTTATGCCAAATAGGTTGAGTGTGAAGATAAGACGTAGAAGGATAAGAAGATAATAAGTAGGGCTGGAGAAGGGAGCGAGTGCGAGAAATTATAGGGGACCGAAGAGAAGAAACATTAGAGGAAAAGGAAAGAACTTCATTGAAGTCATAGGGATGGAGGAAGGATGATTCTAGCGTAAGCCATAGTGGAGGATAGTACGGAAGATCTGAAGTGAGCCAGCGTAGAGCTTGTTTTAAAGAAAAGGCATTATGATACGCTTTAAAATTGGGGAATTTGACCCCACCCATAGATTTGTCTCTCTTCAAAACTGAAAGAGCTATTCGAGATCTTTTTCCTTTCCATAAAAATTTCAACAAAATAGAATCTATGGACTTGAAGTAATGATTTGGGATATGAATAGGAGTCATAGAAATGGTGTATAAAACCAAAGGCGCCAGCATCATTTTTATGGAGTCCAATCGTCCCCACCAAGAAAGAAAGAGAGGATTCCAACGTGTGGTAGAATTGGTGATCTTAGTAGAAAGAGAATCAAAGTTAAATTTGAGGGTATCAGAAAGGCGAGGGGCGAACCAGACACCCAAATATTTAATCTTAGAAGGTTGCCAGGAGAAACCAGAGGTGTCGAATAGATGTTTGAGGCATAATGGGTTCAGGGGGAGTATTTCACATTTGTCCGTATTTAGTTTATAACCAGATACAATGGAGAAAGCAGATACTTGATTGAGGAAGGAAGGTAGAGTTGTTTGAGGGTCGGAGCAGTAAAATAAAATATCATCCGCGTAGACCGATAATTTGATCTGTTGTTGGGGGCCATATTGAAAACCAGAAATGTGCTCATCTCGTCTAATTTTAGTTAAGAAGGGTTCTAAAGCTAGGATAAATAAAAGAGGAGATAGAGGACATCCTTGACGAACCCCTCTTCGAAGAGGAAAATAATCAGAAGTAATACCGTTGGCAAAGATGGAGGCATGGGGGCTGGAATAAAGTAAAGAAATGAGAGAAATGAATTTAGGTGGAAAACCAAACCAACGAAGAGCTTGAAACATAAAATCCCATCCTATTCTATCAAAGGCCTTTTCGGCATCGAGAGAGATGGCAGCCAAAGGAGATGGAAGAGAGGACGCTTTATTTAAAATGTTAAAGAAAACACGAGAATTGTCGGACGATAAGCGACCTTTAACGAAACCGGATTGTTCCGGACCGATAAGTTCTGGTAATAGAGGATCGAGTCTAAGGGCTATAATTTTGGCGAAGATTTTATAATCAGTGTTTACCAGAGAGATTGGACGATAATTTTTACATAACGTATGATCTTTATCTGGCTTGGGTATGAGACAAATTAACGCTTCCTGAAAAGATCCCTGAGAAGATCCAGATTGGACAAAGGACTGAAATAATAGTAAAAGCTTAGGGAGGAGAAGGGAAGAGAAATGATTGTAAAACTCAATAGTAAAACCGTCTGGCCCTGGAGCTTTGCCTTTTCGGAGAATGGAAACCGCATGCGAGATTTCAGAGGGGGAAATATCCAGCTCCAAGGATTGAAAATCTACATGAGAAGATTGAGGGGAGGGGATATCTTGGAAATATGATAAAAGGTCATCAGGGGCAGGGCTAGACTCAGGAGTGTATAAAGTTTGGTAAAATGAGACAAACTGAGCTAATATATCTTTGTCTTTGAACAGAGAAACACCGGCTGAATCCAGCAAGGACTCAATCTTTGTTCTTTCTTTGCGTATTTTTAGGTAGTTAGCTAGAAGTTTGCCCATTTTGTTTTGACCTCCATAATAGCGGGAGTTACATTTAAGAAGAGAGTTGGAAGCTGCGTTAGTAGTAAATCTATTGAATTCAATTTTGGCAGAGATAAGTTCACGAAGTGAAGATTCAGAGGTAGAATTATAATATGTATATTCTAGTTTCTTTATTTTATCCAAAATTTGAGTTGACATGAGAATCGACTGTTTTTTCTTTTGAGAGACAAAATTAATGATAAATCCTCTAGCAGCTGCTTTGAAAGAGTCCCAAACATTGACAAAGGAAGACTCAGGGAGGTGATTTAGTGTAAAAAATTCAGAGGCAAACTCTATAAATTTAGTGGTGAAAATGGGGTCTAAAAGTAGAGAATTATTGAATCTCCAACGTCCCGAATGAGGGGAGAAGGGAATGAGGTCAATATCGACAAAAACGGGGGCATGGTCTGAAATTAGAATGGAACCTATTTCTGAATGAGTGACTAGTTGTGCTAGGGATTTACTGAGAAACAAATAATCTATACGAGATTGAGAATGATGGGTGGGGGAATAAAACGTGTATTCTTTAAGGTCAGGGTTACATAATCTCCAAATGTCAACTAGAGCATAGTTTTGAATCGAGGCACTAAACTGGGAATGCATCTTGGAAGGGATAAATTTTACTTTGGAATTTCTATCAAGGAAAGGGTCTAGGACTTGGTTGCAATCACCACCGAAAATAACATATTGTTCATTAAGAGTAACTAATTTATCAGAAATAGCAGGCCAAAACAATTTATCAACACCTGTAGGAGCGTAAACATTAAAGATAACAATAGGTATTTTATCAATAAGGAGCTTAGTAATAACCCAACGTCCACTATCATCATGTTCTTGAGTAACAACAGAAACATTTAACTTCTTATGACATAAAATAACAGTACCATTTTTCTTACCTAAAGCAGGAGAATGGAAAACATGTCCTACCCAGCATCTTTTAAGTTTAGTAGCTTCTGCATCAGAAAGGTGGGATTCTTGTATTAGAGCTACATCGGCCTTGAGCCTAGCCAGGTGGGTGAGGACGCGCTGACGTTTAATGGGGTTATTTAACCCTTTAACATTCCAAGTAACTACTCGGAATTTACAAGATTAGTAAAATGATATGAGGTAAGATATAGTAAGAGATAAGTGAAAATGTGGAGTAAGGTAAAGTAAAAATGCGAAAAAATATGAGATAGAAGAGAAAAAGAGCAAGAGAGAATATAGATGATAAAGTAGAGGAATAAAGAGAAAGAATTGAGTAAGGAAAGAGAAGAAAGAAGTAATAGAAAAGAGATAGCGATGAGGACAGAGAGAAGCAACATCTTAACTAACAACGAATAAATCAAGAGAGTTGAGGGATGACGACGCCAGAAGAGGACGACATCAACAACGGAAACTCACATCGTCGAACACCGTAGGAACCAGCGAAGGAACAAATGAATGGAAGCACGGATACACCGGGATGGAGAGACATAAGGTTGGGATCTGTGAAGAGATAAAAATTGGAAAGAACATTAGGCGTACATATGAAGAATGAGAGAAGAAGAGTACCGGAGAAATTGAACAACGAGGGCAGAATGTAGAAATATAGGAGGCAATCAGTAAAATACAAACATTAGAAACAAGAAATGACAAGGGACTTGGAGGGAGACAAGTCTAGAGAGCAAGGTAAAACAGAGATGATTAAACAGGTCTTGCAGTGTCCATGTTAACAGTCTCATGACGACGAAGAAATTCCTCCAGGACGAGTGGATCTTCGAAAGTGGTTGTTCTGTCTTTGTAGGTCACCTTGAAGAGACATGGATGAAGCAGTCCATAACGAGCTCCAAGATCTCTCAAACGCGGTCTTAAATCAAGGAATTGCTTTCGACGATCAGCTGTGACTTTAGCAACGTCTTGAGATAAGTATAGCCTGCGACCCTCCCACATAATTTGTTTTTTAGTCTTTGCTGCTGATAATACTTGGAGAAGATCTGTGTATTGGAGGAACAGCATGATGACTCCTCTGGGCTTGGTGGAGACTTTAGGGCCGAGACGGTGCGCACGTTGAATATTAAGAGAGGTGGAAGAAGGAAGGTCCAAAATTTTTGGCAAAAATGTTTGGAAGAAAGCTGTCGGATCGGATCCTTCTGTAAGTTCCGGAAGATTATAAAGGCGGAGGTTATTCCTTCTATTACGATTTTCCAACTCTTCCGACTGTCGTTTCAAGATTGAAATATCCTTTTCCAAAAGTGTAATTTTTGCACAGGAGGTTTGAAGAGATTCTGTAGATTGTTCCACCAGTAAAACCCTTGATTCCAGAGTAGACCATTTGTCGTGAAGGAATTGTAAAGTTTTAGTCGTTTCAGCCATGAAGGGTTTGAGTGCACGAAGTTCCTCCAGAATAAGATCCATTGACGCAGAATGCGCCGAGGAATCCGGAGATGGAGGGTCTTTTTTCAGACGTTTGATTGAAGCAGGTTGAAGAGGCTTATTAGGTGTAGCCGATTTAGGAATTGCACCTTGAGCTGTGGACGGTTTGACAGGAACAGAGTCATCCATGACGTGAGACGCAGAGTCAGAGTCTGAGGAAAGCTGTGGTTTAGCTTTGGGGGCTGTAAGCTTGAGTTGTCGAAGCTTCCCCATAAATAACGGGAAAAAGAAGTGTATTAAGACCACAACTTGCGTAGGAGTGCAGAGAATAAGCACAATGTTCTTCCACAAAAGTTTTTATATTGCCTTCTCAAAGAAATAAGGAAGATTATATAGGAAAAATATCACCTCATGTCAAGGAAAGCGCATAATGAAATGGTGGCTGAACTGCAGTGTCAATGTAGAGCAATGCGACAGAATATTGTGGAAAGGAAGTTCACATACACGAGGAACTAGCATTCAGTTAGGAGAGAAGAAAATACCTCATCGTTTTCTGTCACAGAGCTAGTAAATACACTTTACAAATGAGGTGGTAAAGTGGTGAAGAGGAGGCAAGAAAAGCAAGAGTCCGGTGCTTGTAATAACCGCGTTGCATTCATGGCAGTGAAAAAGCGGCGTTCTGAGGAAAGGAGCGTTGCGCACTTAGAGTGGCGAAAATGGCGGCCGCTGACGAGCGAAGCGCGTCGCAGATGTTATAATCTGACACCGCCGGTTGCGAGGAGAGCAGATTAGTTCCCCCTGCTCACCTCATGTTCCGGCGGCGGATTCCAGCGACAGCGCTCGCATTTGGTCAGGAAACGCGGAGAAAATCGCCGGGTCCGGTGGACGGCTGACGGAGCTCCGAGATCAGTCCGCCATCTTGTACGGCGTTCAAGCCACGCCACCGGAGCTTACAATTCTTGATCGACGGATTTGTTAAGTTCATGGGTGCCCTAGAGCTCTCTGTTAACCTGGGCAAATCCTACGTGCTCCTGGCTGGTAAAAAAACTTCCTCTAAATTCACCTACACAATAGGAAGCCATATAGTAGAAGAGGTCAAAACGTTTCCTTATCTTGGTGTAACTTTTGATGGGGCTTTACAGTTTAATTCCCTGGTGGAGGAGCGTTGTAGTAAAATGATCGCTTCTAACGGGGCAATAGCAAGCTATGGCAGGAGGCTAGGTAGATGGAGGCCGGAAAAGGTGATGAACCTGTACAGCTCCGTATCATGCTCTAAAGTAATCTATGGGGCAGAAGTATGGGGCTTTGTTAATACCACAAGAATCCAACGGGAAGAAAACAAATATCTAAAATCCATCCTGAGGGTACCCTCAAGTACTGCTGGCTTCGTAACACACAGGGAAGTAGGGAGGCCACACCTAGATGATTTGGTAAAACTCAGGCCAATTGTGGCCTGGCTAAAAATCTTGGTTAATCCTGATGCGTCTCTAAGCAGAGAAATTTTATCGGACTGTTTAGAGAGGGACAAATGTATGCGTATTCCCTGGCTCAATTATGTAAAGAACACCCTAGAGGAACTAGGCTTCGGGAATCTCTTCACTAACCCCGCAACAATTGTAGCCCAGCATAAGATGCAAGTAGGGAAAACTTTCCTAGAGCTGAAAAGTCAACGCAGAGCTGAGGCTGAAGGGCTTAAAAAGACAGTGAGGGCCCACAACCTGGTGAAGAGCGTGGAGGGTATGGAGCCATATTTGTACCTTATGCATAACGCACAGGATAGATTCTTGATGTGTCGTTTTAGACTGAACATACTCCCATTTATGTTGGCATCACCAGCAGGATTTACAACATCAATTGAACAGAAGGGATCCTGCGGCTGCGACAATAGGTCTCCGCAGGATTCCCTTCACTTTGTTTTACTCCATCCTTTTTTTACAAAGCCCAGGCGCAGACTTTTTGTAAATGTCTTAAAAAAAGCCAAACTAGAACATGCCAGGGAGGCATTAGTCTTTTTACAAAAAGCATCGGACCCCTTAATACTGTGTTGTATAATGAATTTTATTAAGGTAGCGGTCCGTTTAAGGCTAACTAGGGGAGATGAATGAAATGTTTCTGATTTTACCTTTTTAAAGTGTTATATTCTTTCTTGCTTGTGTTCCACGTTAACACTAATACTTTGTATAAGGATCTTGAAAATGTTTAATGATTTTTTATTCATGTAAATATGTGTGTGCTTTTATGGTGATTTTTAATCACCGAATAAAGATTCTTTGAATTGAATTGAAATAGTGATTTAATGTCTTATTAGATACAGTTCCTCTCAATACACTGCTGGTTAACAACACATGATACAGTATTATTGTTGCAAGTTCTTCTTTGCTTTGATCCCGAAGAACTGATGCAGGCAGTCAATCCATTTGCCTTCCTGCTTTGGAGTTAGCTCCTACTGCTGTCCCTCTACTCTTTCTTGACTCAGGTACAGCACTATGTGAAGTCACTACAGTAAGTGAAGTTGTTGCACAGTGTAAGAACCACCTTGTGCATGATTGATAGTGAGGTATTGTCTGCAGCAAGGGTCAGTTCTATGGCAAGGCCAAGATCAGGCAGTGACCACCAGCAAATTGCATCTGCTTGTCCCTACAAATGCTTGTTGCCCACACACTGTGGATGGAGGCGCAGCAGCAATTAGTTTTACGTAGGACAATATCATATTTCCACTGGATCTGAGAGGAGACCGATTCGAAACTTTAAAATGGATGGAAGCATTAAGAGATGGATAGATGATGGATGCATTAAAGTCTTAAAGTATGGAGAGATAGATGGATAGGAGGTGGGATGAAGGGACCAACCTCATTTAGAGTGGGTAGGGCTTTCTCACTTTGCTGACCCGGTCGCATTTCTGGTATGAATCAAAGTGGGAGGTATTTTCATTTTCTGGTTACCCCCCTTGGATAAAGCGTTAGCCTTTTAGTATACAACCTACATCCAATCTCTTCTGTTGAAAAGACAGCTGGTTAGATCAATATTGTAGCACATGTGGTTTCTGTGGAATATCGAAGATAGTCTGAATAGACAGTCCTTAACACTTGTCCACTTCAGTGTATTCAGGTAGCTCCTTGTCACAGATTAAGCATTCCATGGTGTAAGGACATCTCATTAGTCTGCTTAAGTGCTATAATACCTGAATCTTCATCATCGGCCTATAAAATGCCACAGTATTACATTTAATGTTAATTAGTAAGAATAAAGTGCAGTATCACTTCGTATCCTTAAATGTCACTGAGTATGGCCTTCAGCCAGGCCAAGCGATTGGACCCCCAGGGACATATCCACCTTTAGCACAAGGAATGCTTTTTCACTAGAGGGACGCTGGTATGTTCAGCTCCACCCAGCATATTTTATTTTATATGTGGCCATGAGTGGGACGTCTATGGGGGTAGTTAATGTAATATGTCTGTGGACTCCTGAGTGCAATGCTGCCACCTATCATTTAAAATGTTTCCCTGTTGTCATAACTTTGTTTACAAAAAGCTCCTGGAGGAGTGGAAAGGTCATTTCCCACCTCTCAGAGGATCACTCCAGCCCTCCATGAGAGGTTAGATGGCTCCTTCCACCGTGCGACGTGCCATGCCCCCAGAGAATGTTTTCCACACCCTTGTCTGCAGGCTTGAGGCCAATCCGCTGACATAGGCTGCATCACAAAATGGTGGGATGGAACTAAAATGTCTGCACTGAACAGGCAACTATATTCCACCATCATCCATGAAAGTATGGATCCCGTGGAACTGGATTTGTTCCCAGTCCAGATAAGTAATTGAAACTACAAAAAAGTATTAAACTAATTTATTTACGTATTTGAAATCGACATGTCGGAAAGTGGGCCGTGTGTGCCAAGCTTCGAGTCATTTTGTTCAGAAGATTTGTTTTTCTGTAGCTAATGAAAAACTGCCTACGGGGTTAAAAACTGGAAATTAAAGATTGAAATGCATTTTTTTAGAGATTGGTGTACGTTCATTAAGTAATGTTAGTTATTAAAAAAACAAAAATGCTTTCCATTCGTAACGTAAAATCCACCCAAACCGATTCTGAATAATTTCCGTTCACCAGAGTAAAAAATACTATAGTATTTAATAGGAACAAACTTCCTTTCAGACCCTTCCTTCAATTTGGCCCTTCCACCGCCCCCCTTTGGTGGATCTACATGGCACTTGGTGTAAAAGAGACTAAGGAAAGCACTAATTACCAGATTCCAGACAGATTTGGTAAACAGCACCATAGAAATTAGTAAATGAATAAAGCCATTTTCAATAGAAAGAGAGAGGTTTTAAGAACAAGTCGTTTTTTGCTGAGCCTATAAATGTTCTTTTAAGTGTATAACATTTTTGATAATGCTTCTTTCTGACTCTGAAATATTTAATTAAAGCCTTTGAATACCAATTCAATCCTTTGTGTTGATTTCATAGTCACAGTTACCGTGCAGACATCGCAGCAGCTTCAGACCTGTGCAGCAAATATAAATCTCTCGGTATTGAACCAATATGATAATGCACAGCGATGGTTCACTGCGAGCTAGCTCACTAACATCAATATGAACAAACCTGTTACTTCCTGTACAACATGTTGAAAGACATGTCTATTCTGTGCCTTCGTGTCCGGTACAAATCTTATTTCCCAGAGTGCACATGTGCTCACTGCACTTTTAAAATTCATGTCCACTTTTTTTTTTATATTGGAGACCTGGTATTTGATGTATTCTTCAGTTCTTGACATCTGAAGCACGTTATTTCTAGTTTGCCATTACATCTAATACAAATGAACTTTTGCAGAATAATTGTTGTTTCATAAAAAACCTGAGAAACAGAGAAAGTAGACCACCTTTGTTTGCAAAAGCATGGAATAAGTTGTCACATGGAAAGAAATCAAAGATGGCTGGCAGAGAAAAAATTATTTTAGCATATTGGCCTCCTGTGATTATGTACATTTATTAGTATATTGGTTATGTGTTTGCTTATTAGACTGTTTTTTTTCTTGTCTCTTAGGACCATCCACCAGTAATAAATCATCTAGATTCTAGCAGTAACCCATCTTCTACAACATCTTCAACTCCATCCTCACCTGCCCCTTTCCAGTCTTCCAATCCCTCCAGTGCCACAACGCCACCAAACCCATCCCCAATGGGGCTGCAGAACAACCGTTTCAACTTCCCAGGTGAGCTTCAAAACGGATAACCTCAAGCCTTTATGACTCTGAGAAAGCTGGATAGTTCACCACAAGGTCCTGGAGATACCTGTTTTTACCTGGTTAAGGGACTCAATGGTTTAAAGCATACTTAGGGAGATGTGGAGTTAAACGAGCTGGGCATTTTCATGCAGGAGTAGTGCGTCAAATAGTTGGACACCAAAAAAGGACGCAGGATGATTTAATGAAGGACTGAGAAGATCAAGTGTTTGTTACTAGAATTGGGTTCTAGATAGTTTAGTAAGATTAGATATTACAGAATTCAGTAATCTCAATGTTTTGATGTTGGGTTATGGACCGGTGATGGCTGCATTCACGGTTGAGGCAGTGGATAGTTTAAAATGTGCTTGCAATGGTATGATGAAGGATTGGGCAGATGAATGGGTTGACACATGCAATGTAATCTAGCTGGTTTGACACTGGGGTGAGGAGGTGGATTCTTTGGTATGAGGTGAGGGGACTTTATTAGTTGACTCCTCCAAAAGAAGGTATATCTTGGATTTAAGGTTAAGGAAATCAGTGGTGCGAATTAGAATTAGAGAGCTGAATAGTGTGTCACAGTGTCTGGTGGCTTGGTGAATCATGGTATAGTTGGACGGTTTGACACTCTCTAGTGGTTTGGCAGAGAGTTAGAGGGCCATTCCAACTCATTGATTTGAACACTATATCACGGCTTTCACTGCCCTGCCATGAAGTGTCTCCCTAAATCTCAGTGAGCAGATATTTCTTGCATCTAAGAGATTACCATCGAGACTGGCTCTCATTGGTACCTCTGTCTCCGTGGCTGGACATGCACCGAGTGGCTTAATATCCCTGGACCATTTTCCCTGTCTTAGAGTAGTGTAGAGAAGTTGTGTGCTACAGCTTCTTTGCTCTGCCAGCTCTGTGAGCAGGGAGGACTGAGTTCCTAGGGCTGTTAACCCACCCAGGGATGACGACTCACTTGCTCTAACCATACATGTTATAGGAACACCTTTAGTCATAGAAGACACGAGATCCACATTTACCAGACAGAATAGTTTACCGCTGCTTGGTGCTTGGACTCATTAACGGTTCGAAAGTTGAGGCAGGCATTTGTATTCAATTTAAAACCTTTATTTCAGTTCATGATCAGAGAGCGCTCAATCAGAACAGCTTGTGCTACATAAGGAATACTTGGTCGACACCCCCAAAATATTTTTCAGTGGTTAAACTGTTGATTGAGCTACTTTTAAATAGAAACATTTTATTTTGGTTTTACTTGTATCAATGAACACATTGGCTGCACGGGTGGGTTCTCCTTGCATTTAATTTGTTTCAATAAGCATGCTGCATGCCTAACTCAGCTGCTGAGTATTAATCTACTTGCTTTGTTTAATCAAGCTGCCTGATGCAAAACCAACATTTGATCAAAGAGGGGGCTGACTGTGCCATAAGGGATGCGTTGGCAGGTGTCACCTTGTGGGTTTATTGCCAGCCTGCCCTTCTGGCCAGGTAGTGTTCCACGCAAGCAGTAGTGGAGAGCTCGAGGTTGGAATGGATTTTTCAAAACATGGACATTTTTTTCTTATTTACAAGTGTGGAATATGGTGTTTTGGCTAATGTCAATTCCCGGTGTATATGACTGATAGGGATTTGTATATCAGAACAAATGTAGAAATATAGGATTTGTCATTGAGTATAATTAGCCTGAATCATTCTTTTCTACTACTACTGTTGACGCATAGACCAGGCATAGTCTCCAGCATTATCTGTGCTAGTCCTACTTACATTTATTTACTGTGTGCGCCCTACCACTTGCAAAGCCCTTTTCCTTCTGCATCTTGTATCATGACTTCTGGTTCTTTTTCTTTCGTGGACAAATGTTCATCTCCTGCACTATGTGTTTTACTTTTGGGCATTGGAATGTCTCTCCCTTTGTTTTCAATTCTATACATATCTGAATTCCTGACTATTTCCTATGACCCAGGGGTTGAACAAAGGATCACCCTTCTTGACCCCTGATGTCCACACCGTTAGTCCATAGGAGCCGGATAAAGGTTAGATATTCAGGCTATTCCCAGGAGATATTTGCCCATGCATTGCATCTAAATGGGAATCATTCATAGGGTCAGCGGTTACCCTTAAAGTCAAGCATTGCTTCGACAACTTGTGGTCCAGTATATTTCTGTAGATGCCTGATCATGTGCTGGACACAACTCACTAGAGTAAACCTTGTTAAGAATGTGTAATGGGTGTGTCCTGATCTAACCCAGTACCTCTTTTTCTATTATTTGGAGCCCTTCATCCACACCCAGCTTTCCTCTCATATGTCATATTACATTATTGTGTTTTTGTGTAGTAATTTTCCAACCCAAATATCATAAAATGGCTGCTTTATGTATTGAGGACTATCCAATTTTTCCGTGTAGCATTACTTTTGGACAATCTTTAGTTTAGCAATAATCTGTGGTGATGTGCATGAAATCAGCAAGGCCGACATATTGAATCTTTCTACTGTAGAGAGACAATTCACAAAGGCAATTGTGAGTTAGACAATAATACTACAGGAGTATTGTTTTCCGCACTCTTACATACATTTGTGGATCAGCCTCAAAACGTCCAACTCCCTATTAGTAACAGTGCAAAGATAATGCAGTCTTTTCTATTTGTACTATTTGTATACAAATATGCCCTGTATATTCCTGTTTTAGAGAGTGGAGCCGATTAACAAAGGCTTGTAGGAGTACTTTAAAGATTTCCTAGTGAACTCTTTTGTGTACTCTTACATTCTTTTGAGAATTGGCCCCTATGATTTTATTTCAGTATTATAGGAGTTCACACAAAGCTTACATAGACTTCGGTTGTTTTTCAAATGCGGATTGATGGTATCAGTTTCAATTAATGAAATCACCTCAGCATTATGAGACAGGAGACGTGATGGCATGTACAAATGTCATTTGTTATTTTACATCCCATTTCGGTCGGAGTCATTACATCACAGCCATTACATCAATAGTAAGTTGAAATCAGGAGTACATGTATATACGAACCCTATGGAGCCTCCAGCTTTCCCTCATGCTATGAAAAGATGTTCTGATCTGGACAGACAATACGAGTGCAATGTTCTACCTAAAAAAACAGGGGGAACTGCACTCACTCCTATTGTCTGCGTTAGCCCCCAGCATTTGGCGGTGGGCCATACATGAAAGGGTGCATCTGTTGATTCAGTATTTTCCCGGGATGGGCAACAACTTGGGAGACCTGCACAGCAGGATGCATTAACAAAGCCATGAATTGGAACTCCAAGTTCGTACTCCCGTACTTCCATTGCTGGGGGTTCCCGCAGATAGACCTGTTTGCCACCGCCAAAACGCCAAATGCCCAAGCTACACCTACAGACTTCTACACCCACAGTCTATGGGCAATGCAGTATGGATGAATAGGTCAGGGATATTTGCTCACACTTTTGCACCTCTCCCATTGATGGTTCGAAAGTTGAGCCAGGCATCTGTCATCCTAGTAGCTGTTAACTGTCCACGTCAGCCCTAGTTCACTACTCTACTCGAACTCTCCCGAGCCCCTCACGAGAGGCTCCCCAACCAGATGGATCTTCTTTCTCAAAACCATGGCACTCTCAGGCATCCCAACACACAGCACCTCAATCTTGCGATTTGTCTCCTGAGTTCTTAGAATTCAGCTACCTTAACCTCCCTGCTTAATGTGCAACCATTCTAAAAGAAGCATGACGTGCCACAGCTTAGGCCTGCTACATTTCTAAGTGGAAACGGTTCGTCCATTATTGTCTCCCTCCCTAGGCACGTTGACTTTCTCGCAGTCTCTCCACTGTACATTATCTGTTAACCTTTTCACATACAGAAGTTTGGGTTTGCCCATATGTGTATCAGATTTTATTTCACTGCTGTAGCAGCCTACCTTCAAAATAGGCAGCACACTTCTCTTTTCATAATCCCAGTCATCAAGGCTTTCAAGCAGGTTATCCCACCACGTGTCCCCCATTCTGCTGTGGAACCTTAACATAGTACTCACTAGCCAAATGGGTGCTCCTTTCGAATCACTTCCGTCTTGCCTATTGCAATTTCTTTCTTGGAAGATGATTTCCCTTTTGTTGCCGTTACTTCGCTCACAAACCACGGGGGAGCCAACGCTGATTCCACCAAGTTGCACAGCCACAAGCCTATGAATCCAATGAATTAAATCCACTTTTGTAATCTTCACTTTTATCCATACTTTTTCTTTTCCATTCTTTTTTCAAAATTAACATTCAATTTGTTTTATTCATATCTGCTGCATTGCATTGCTGTTCACAAACTTTCAGAAGCAGAAGTAGGTGCCACATATCATGATTTATTAAAACAACCCAATGCATTTTGGGAAGACATTCCCTTTGTCAGGGTCATCTAAAAAATAAGCACATATATCTTATCCATCTCCATCAGCGTAAAAACTAACTTGAAATTGTGCTTCACATAAATTAAGAGAACCAAATCCATCTATTATGCACAAGACTAATATTCACCATAAACAGTGCGTTCAAGTGCTACGATTTAATCTGACCAATCATTAGAACAACTAACAACTTAATGCCGTCCCTACTGCAACACCCATGTTGTTCTCAATAATTTAAATAAAACTAGTTTTACCCCTGGTAGATCCCACCACTTTTGCAAGTAATTGTGATCACCAACACATTCAAAACTACTCCAAACGTAATTGCGCTACCCATGACAGCTAGTCCCTTTATTAATTTCTCACTTCCTTAAAATAACAGGAGGATTTCTATTGTATCTTATACCAAGCATGCCGAGGCACGCATATCTCGTTTGAATACAAACTGATTCTCTCGACGAAAGAACCTATTTTATACTTTCCCACCCTCCATAACTACCTTCAGGTGGATAACTAGCAGTACCGGCATCAAGCTAAATGACGGACTCAGTGCACTACGCATTCTATCTCCTTCTCCCATTGTTTTTTTAAACACTACAACTACACATCCCAGAATGCAATGAACCTCATCCCTCACAACATGGTATATTTATTTTATGGTCCTCCAACTTGTCTTTTCCTATATAAAAACCAGAATTGTGTTACTACTGGTAAAACTCAAATGCGCCACATAACATTTACAGTGGCCTCTTGCTTCATTACAACACTCCATGTTTATGACGATAATAATTATTTTATCTATTCTTCCAACTCCTTGCAAACTACACATATCAATGCTAATTATCATGACTGGAATCCCAGTTCCTGTGCCAGTCATCAATTGAATTGTGTGCATGGACAAGATGTGATGATACTGTGTGCATCTCACCACCTCTTAGCTCATTACTTCCCTCAGGCATGTCAGTTAGATACTTCCTCTCTCCTTGGAACAACCTTTCTTCCAAGTGTATCATGATACAGTGGTTCTCAGAACCAACCCTAAATCTCCTACCCACGGTAGTGTCCAGTTTTCAATTTAACCAGACTTTAGTGTTCCCAGTGGTCCTCCCGCATTGAGAGTCTGAAGCAGAACGCACTCTTTAAACCCTGGATGTCAAAAGATCGCCCATGTACTACATTGACAGAACAAAACCCTTTTGTAAGACACAACAACTCTTTGTGTCTTTTTCCAAACCACACAAGGGGCATGCCATTTCTAAAGCAGGGGTTGCGCACCAGCTTGCTAAGTGTATACAAGCATGATACGCCAAAGCAAAAAGACCTCCTACCCTTCACTCCCATTACATACTCTACTTGCCAAAAAATGAGCTTCCATGACTTTCTTGGGTAGTACACCTCTAGCTGACTTCTGCAAAGCAGCTACATGGTCAACCCCTCACTCGCTCATTAAATATTATTATGTGAATGTATTGGCCCACCAGCAAGCTAATTATGGACAGGTTGTTTTGCAGAACACTTTTTCAATCTTCTGCAACATCCCCAGGCTGAGCCACCACTTTTGGGAAGACTGCTTTACTGCTCATGTAAAGTGTGTATCTACAGCTACACATGACCCAAACAGAAAATGTTAGTTACCCTGTAAGCATATGTTTGTGGCATGTAGTGCTGCAGATTCACATGTGCCCCCTTTCCTCCCTGATCACATGTGGTTGTTGCAGATAATAGTCTCTTCCTATACCTTTATTTTGCATGGTCAGCTTTCCTGTATCCGCTATGCTCCAGCTACATCTTCGTCCTCCGTGCAGAAAAAACTATCTAACAATGGAGCCGATACTCATGTGCATTACCAGAAATAGGTGGAGTGACTATTCCTCTTGACTTGAAAAGAGTTCTCCGAATAAAAAACAGTAGTGAACGCCCAAGCACCACACTAGATGGCAGGAACATGCACACCTTGTAAACCTATAGCACTAATCCAATAAGGTAGGATGATCCAAGGGCAGCTGCTATCTAAACTGACCATAAAATATGATAAAGCCTCATAAAGGAGCGATTTGTTGTGAACTAAGGGTGAAAAGGGCTTGTTAGACTTAGGTATCTGACCTGCCCGGACTACAGGAAACAGATAGGGACGAATGTCTTGAGGAAGATAGGAGTATCCTCATCCTAGGGAGACGATAGACGAGTTTAAGAATCTTTAGAACTGACATTCATATTGCAATGTCAATTGAAGTGGTAAAGACTTCCACAGGGAGGAACCCTAGGCCTGAATATTTCAGACACGAAATCTCTTGTATCTGGCTAATGAATGGTTAAGCAGCATTTGTTGGTAGACCAGAATGTGAAGTGAAGGAAGCTTGTCTCTGTCTCTTGGGTGAGATTAGGGGCTAAGTCCAAATAGCCTTATTACTTACAAGTTGCCTTGCTTTAACAGCTGTTAACTGACCTGTCCCCATACAAACATTTTAATAAAAATGCGATTATTGTAACAAAAAGATGCACAGTGATGGAATTTAGCTGTTTAAAGTACACATTCCTCTCACTGTATTTCGTCCATAGTGTTGTCGTTAAAGGCGGGCAGTACAAGGTAGCAGCTTCAAAGAGATTTTACAATCAAATGTTGTCTTCTGCTGATGAGCATATTAAACAATTGATCGCAAAACTGACAATGGCAATTTTACGAATTAAACAGTAGGCTAGCTAAAACGCAGGCTCAAAATAAAGTATTTTGTTTTCTCAACTACCAAAGTGTTTTGAGCCCTTCTAGTTGAAAACCTACACAAAATACGAAATATTTAAAATTGTCAAGTTGACAAGAACCCATGTGGGTATTTCATGTGGAGCTCCCAGCAAGTGGACTTTGTAAATTTTTTCTCTTAATAAAAAAAGCATGATTAAAATGTTAGTGAACAGTGTTGAAATTGGCTCTACCATAGTATACTTACTTTATGTAGATAATGAACATTTCATAGGTAGCAGAGATATATAAGTGGTTGACTCCATTGAATGCTCTTTTTCATGATGGTAACACATGGCTTTCAATTATTATATAATGTGGATTACAAATGCATTCCTGCCCATGTTAGTTACGGATGACTTATCACGCAGTTCTTATATCCTAATGTAAACCTAAGTACACAAACATCCTCCCACATTTGATAGACCTGATTTGATAGGAATCCTGTTGCGTTCAAACTCCTAAATCCAGGAGCCAAAGGAAACTGTATAATCCTAACCCACCAGAGCACCAGTGGTTCGGCTTTTCAGGATATGCTGGTCCAACTGCTAGGTTGTCAATTAAATTAATTTCCACACAAATGACAAGGGAAGACACTACTCATCTCTGAACCAATGCAGAATTCCTTTAAAGGAACAAAGTGCATTTCAGAATCCTAGGATGAATTTGTATAATTTAATTAACAAGCATGAACATGTTGGAATTATTTTACCTTCCTTTCTTTCATCATCATCCAAGATTATCCGGTCCTGTTCCCATTTGACTTTCGTAGGATGTAGTGGATCCCCAGTGTGGTTAAAAAGTTTCTAATACGTTAGGTTAGTGAGATTGCTTTTGTGGGGAGGTAACCATCTAACAACCTATTCTCCAAGGGGGAGGAGTCCGGGGGCGAATCGCCGCGTGGTATGTGCGTCTGCAGCGCATGGCGGACCTGTAGGTAGCAGAAGTACTCGGTGTTTGCCAGCTCAAACTCCTGTTGGTGGGACGCGAAAGCTTTAACTTCTTCCTTGACCCACAGGTCACCTATTATGGAGATGCCAATGAGGTTCCAACGATCAAACCCCTTGGGCTGCCATAAATTGCCCAGTACCTCTGAGTCCCATATAGGCGTTGCTAGCTTGGTTGTGTTCCCAGCCAAGGCTGCGAGTGACCGTCCGCCACACCTGTACCGAGTGCCTGGTTGGCCCTGTCAGCAACCCCATGCCGCTCTTGGAGTACAACGCCCTATTGCAGTTCCCGCCGGGAAGTAGCCAGCGGTCTATGGCATATCCGGGGTAGTCTGCCCGTCTGTAGGTTCCTTGGTTTATTGCTGCTAGGTGCGCTGCCCAGTAATAACGCTTCAGATCTGTTAGGCCAATCCCTCCATCATACCAGGAGAGAGTGAGCTTAGCGAAGGCTATACAGGCCTTCCCCTCCACAGCAGACTTCTCTGCAGGCTTTCAATTTCACAGAAGTAGCTCGCTGGGACTGGATGTTGGGTATTTTGCAGTACATATTAAAATATGGGCAGCGCCATCATTTTAAACAACGCAGCCCTACCTAGCATCGAAAGCGGGAGGGCATCCCAGCCAGCAACTTCCCTTTTGAGTCGCTGGAGAGGAGGGACGAGATTTTGGTTGAACCTACTTTTGGAATCTGCCGTGATGTATGTACATAGGTATTGAAACCCCGCCGTGGTGACGTGAATTAGGCAGTCCCGCGGGAGAGCAGGCTGGGGTCCCCTAAGGACATAGAGCATAGATTTCTGCCAGTTAATCGAGTAACAAGAATGGCGGCCAAAGGAGGCAAATATGTAGAGTACTACAGTTAAGGCTCCTCATTTTCTTGAGTTAGGATGTCACATGCTGAATGAGGCTTGTCCCCCAAATGCACAGCATGTGAATTCAACACAGAAAAAATAATTGCCAGAACTAAGTTTAGAAGCAAATGTTTTCTTTCTGCTCACAAGTGCATCTGGAGTGGCAAATGTCTGATTAAATGCCCACCCATTCATCCTGACGTAATATTTAATAAGCTTTTATTTACACACAATTAATCGAAGCCTTTATCCAAACATAGTTATGATGCGGCTTCCGGGAATTTTGCGTGCCCACACATACAGACGTCTCTCATTCACCTGCAGTATACAGAAGAGGTGTTTACCATCCTTCCTCAAGTGAAAGGTAGCTCTGTTGCAAGGGAATTTGAAAAGGAGAAGAGCGAGTTGTGATGTTTTTTGGTAAACTTTTTAAAAGGCCACGTTTCTTCATTACGGGATGAAAAATGGGCATTTGTACTTTTTTGTTATTATATTATATGCCTCCAAAGCTTTTGCTGACAAGGAGACCCATTTCTTTCCTTAATATTAATTTCCACATGAAACTTTTACTATGGCTAGCCTACCAAACCGAAGTGTATAGATTCTTTCTAATTTTATCATGTACCTTCCTCAAATTGTTCCATACTCTTACAATGAACCAAATGGTACAAAACAGTGACAGAGCACAGCACAGACAAGTGTACAACTGACTATCCCCAGTCAGAAACAATTATTTAATCAAAGGAACATAAGAAGAAATGTAACACTTTGTCCAGCACATTGATCTTCATCACTGTTGCTAGATTTTTTACAGTAATGGTACAGCCGACACGTGTTTCGTCGCCATTCGCGACTTTTCAAGGCTGTTAACAAGATGATACAATAGAGTTTTAATATTGTCACTCTATTGGAAAGACTCGCAGCAACGTGTTATACTTTATTCAGTGTGCTCAGTTGAAATTCCTATCCCATTTCATCAGGGTAAAACAGAATTATGAGAGATAGGAATAGAGCATGGTAGAGAGTATATGAGAACTCTCAAAGCACCTCTGTGTAGAAAGCAGTAATCATTGTAGATGTGCACACACCCTTATTGTGCCTAGTGAAACAAAAGTTTTAAGGTGAAAACGAATCAGAAAAACTCCCTCAGACCCGTGCAGTTCACTTCTAACAAAAACCACAATTGGTGATAAAATACCTTCTGTAACAAATGGTCTTATCTTCAAAACCACGATCGTTCAATTTGTTCTAAAACCATGTGGGATATGGAAAACGATTATCCAGATCCCTATTACGACGTCCAATTGTAGACCAACACTGGAAAACACACCAATATGTGCATTAGTTTTCCTTTGTAAATGTCCCTAAATCATTGTGTTTAAAAAGGCGTTGGCCAAAATCACAAATTCTTTCTGTCAATAAAAAGTCCCTTATTTCAAACTTATTCAAGTTCCTATTAGGACAACATGTATACCATCTGTGCCATAATTCTCTATCCACTAAAAGTGTGAACCACTCGTCTTAATAAACTTCAGACACACCACAATATAGTAGTTTAGACCGATCCTGTTCTCCTTGCCACACAATTTTATACTAGTTAGCCCGCCCCTATTTGTCATCCTTTTACACTTGCCATATTTATCTATCACTGCCTCTTGGCATTTACAAGAACTCTTACAAGTTCACTTACTTAATAGTTTAATGTATGTAGTCCCACAAGTAGGAATAAATAAAGTAAGCAGCTACAGCTGCGCACGGTTGCTGTCCCCGTCGTGTTTTCACGAATATAGTAGCTGTAACATAAAAGTACGCTCGCTATAGGCAAAGCGCAATAGTTATATGCTAAAACCCCTCATTAACAATACGGTAGTATAATACCTTGTACGCCGCCTATGTCTAATTCCACATATTAAACTCACCTCCGACGTACGGGTTCTAGCGTATAAACGGTTCCCAAAGTCGGTAACTGCAAGATAAACAGCTGCTGCTACACCCGCTAATTTTCCGTCGTAGTTAAGGAGTATGATAGCTGCAACATAAAGTATTGCGGCTATGAGCAAAATGTAATATCGTGCAATAAAAATCTGTATAAGTTCTCCAATAACACGTGCCATGTCCCCCATCTAGTTTTGTCTTGCACGTTAGGCTCACCTCAGACAGCCTTGAAAAGTCTCGAATGGCGACGAAACACGTGTCGACTGTACCATTGCTTTAAAAAAAACTAGCAACACTGGTGAAGATCAATGTGCTGGACAAAGAGTTACATTTCTTCTGATGTTCCTTGTATTAAATATTTTTTTCTGACTGGCGATAGTCAGTTGTACACTTGTCTGTGCTGTGCTCTGTCACCGTTTTGTATTGTTTATATATATATATGGAGGATTCTGTATATATATTTTAGTACTGTGGATGGCACGGTGCATAGACATAGAGCACACCTTGAAAAAGATTGCAATCGTTTAACCTATATGCAAACACAATAGAGGTGCTGGTTACCATTGAAAAACCACTGCCATCATTTTTCTGGGTATGAACCAAATGGCTTTGCAAACAAAAAACTCTGTTTTGCTTGAAAATTTAGAATTTCCTTCCTTCCTCCCAGACGATATTGGGAAATTGGGAGCTGTTGTAACAGATCTAACTAGTAGGACTGGAGTAGACCCAGACATATTTTGACATCCCCAGCCCTATCTGCCTGCCTGCAGTGGCTGTGTATGCCAGGTCATCTAATTATCTTCACCTAGTGATTTACAAAATTGCCAACTGGCTGTTTGACATCAAGAGCACCTTTATTACAACCTAGTTTTTTGCCATTGTGCAGCTTTCACTTTTTCATGATAGTTTCAGGTCTGCAATCTCCTGCATACAATGTACTATTGGTTAAAAAGCCCGACTGCATGTAGGTTTTCCTGTTAACTTGGTGCCCGTATGTAACCTTGGCCATGTCCTGCCTCTGAGTTTCCTATAGATCATTTCTGTGTCCGAATTTTGGAATCTTCGTCACTGCTTGCTGTGGAAACATATATATCGAGTTAAAATCCACTGGGCTGGCAATAAACCTGTTCAAGAGAGTCCTCTGAATCACTAAATGCAATTCTGCCAACGCTTAATGGTCACCTGACCTGTAATTGACTGTTTTTTTGTGTTATGCCTGCGTGATTGCTCTCCTCTTTTATTTAAAGCTGCCTTCTACATTCAGCATAGACAGCAGTTTATCTTCCCAGGTAAGTTTGGTGCCTTCATTCTTCTCAACTGCAATTACCTACTCTTTCCCTAAATTAAAAAAAAAGCTTCTGCTTGCCACTTCAAGACAAATCTACTGCTTTCACTGTATGTAATATTGCACTGCATCTGCATGAGTGCCTGTATCCCCCCTATCAGAAAACTAAATTGTTGTTAAAGTTGCATCAAAAGTCATTGTGGGCTGGGAACCTTGCAGTGGCAGTCTTTGTGGGCCTTCAACGTACATATGCATGCCATGAATTGGTGTGTCTGTGCTGATAATTGATGAGCATTCCTGACCACTAGGTCCAGGTCTTTAATTTGTTTGTAGCCTCATAGGATAAAATCTCCTTGGTAAACTGTGCTATTAGAAAACCATATTATCTGATAGTCAGTCACTTCCTTTAGTAATGAGCGTTCATAATGCATTTCTGGTTACGCAGTTCGTTAAAGAGGTGGAGCACCCACTGATGAGATTTGTGTGTAACCCCATGCTCACAGGTTTGGGTCCTGCCGGGGCTTCTCCAGCCCTTCAGTTTTCTTAGGTAGTTTTAAAGAGACTAAATAGTGTCATTCATACCACAGACTGCTAGCTAAATGGTACCAGGGCTGGAGCGTAGATAAACAGAGTAAAGTTTATTTAGCATTGTTTGACAGCACCAGGACAGGGGGATGCTGCAAGGAGTTGCATTATCTTAGAGCAGTTTTCAAGAGGATCATTAAGTCAAGTAATAATACTACTTATCAATGATGGCTCCCTACCGTTTCAACAAACTGCCAGACCACATTCGCACCTGCACCAACTTCATGCAGTTTAAAAAACTTCTTAAAACCTGGCTGTCCAATCACTAACTAGTTGTCTCCGCTTCTGATCTGCCTGCTATTGTGGCACCGAGAGATTCCCTTGGGGATGATTTGTTTTTCGCCTTATAAATAATAATGATAGTAACTAAACTCCAGTCGAACTCAGTCTAGCACATTTAGTCCACGTCATCCCTTAAGACCATGGCAGAGATATGGATGAATTTGCTGGCCATTTTATGAAAGTGTTTTTCCTAGTCCGGGTTGGGGCATGGAAGGAAATCATGGAGGTACCATATTTTCTTTGTTGTTAGATTTAGATATTGAAAGTGGATTAAGAATCTATTGTTCAACTTGCATCTATGGGCATATATTTTCACCTTGCTCCCATATTAAAATTTTCTGGCAATTCTATTTGTTTTGGGAAATCCTTAATATTTTCCAAAGCTGGTCATTTGTGCAAAAGAGTTTTGCTTGACCATTGTGCCAACCCCCATTGCAGAGAACCCAGTGCGCACAGCCTTCAGGTGATTGAGTGCAGAGCTTGACGTTAGGCTGGGCACCTCACTGAGCCCCTTCATGGACATAATCCGCGGCACACAGCTTTGGCTCTGCACTGCGTAGCAGGCCTGTCATTTCACCTTTATTCCTGGGCCCCATTACTAATATTCAGAATAGGCTCACTTTGTTTTTTCAGTGGATTTGTGTACAGTTGTATCAATATGTTAGAGACCATGATAGTGACTTTGCACTTTTGGTTAGTGTTTCTATTCTAAAGCTGTATTTTGTTTTGCTAATAACTTTAGTGTTGTTTGTCGAGTCAACACAAATCTTTTGAAAATAAAATGTTTATCTGGTGTAGGGTTGGCATGATTAGTTTCGTACATATCCGTTCGGAGTGATGAAAAACAAATATGGGATCAAAAAGCAGACTTTCCTGTGTTAACGCCCATAGGATTTTTTTCTCCCTGCTTCAGATAAAAAGCTTAATGGAATAACACTAATCTTGGCATGAATGTTGCACTGTACCCAAAGAGGTATGCTTAGATTGGTGTAAATCCAGTCAGTCGTGTTCGAGAAATTAGCATTACAGAAATGTGGTAGGTGGGTTTTGAAGGGAAGGATTAAAGTTCTATAGCTAGACCCTTAGTCCACAAACTAGCAGTAACCTATTGCTTGAGGACAACAGGCAGATTCTAAATACATTTTTATGGGAATCTCATTAGCTGAGAGAGTTTGTTTCCCATCATCCACTTCAGTTTTGTTATCTCAAAACATGGTTTTCTGACCAGGCTCTGATTGGCTTGGCAGCGACAATAAAGTTTCTCTAGTGGCCGCCTTTACAGGATAAAGAGCGTAGGCCCCATGTCTTAGAAAAAATAAAAGACCATATGAAGGAGCAGTTTGGCCACACCTTAAACTCCAGGCCTTTGGGGGGGTCTCCCAAGGACACTGGCCCCCTCCCCAATTTTTTTCTTTCAAATTTGTAGCGTGTGTAGAACAATTTGGACCTAGAGTTTGCAAAACCCTAACACGCATTGCCCCCCGTTGCCATAATCTGAAGTCTGGGAATCCGGCATTGAGTCTGCAAACTTTGTAAGTCTTGGACCCATGTTGGGTTCCTACAATAGTTCATAGACTGTGTGCCGAGTTTACAAACCATATGACTTGTGGACTCAGACTAGGTCTCTACTCTTGTCCACAAGCTCTGAAGAGTACTATATGCACTATTTCAGATGTGTTGAGTCTCCAAACTTGATTTTAAGTCCTCAGTATTTTGACATGTTTTGCAGCTGTTTAGAAAACGAAAAAGGCATATCTCCCTTACATTCTCTTTTTATTTTAGGTAGTTATCATGGAAAATGAAGCATATGTTTACAGCTTGCTATGCCTTAGCAGCACTTACCATGCGCTTAAGGGCTCATACCCAAAATCTAGAGCAATTAGCTAACACTTGTGCAAAGGCAATACATGATCTGGTCCGTAATAGCTCCTTTGGTACCTTATCACACATCACACAGTCTTGGATCCGAGAATCCACTTACAACAACCTGCAAGCAACATCTAAGACGGCCTGGGTTTCCTCCAGGTTCTGGTCTTCTCCCTTTTAGTCCCCATGCTCTGCAACTCTCCACCTCCTGCCAATCTGGTAATTTGTTCTCCTCATGATTTAAAAAGTGCACCTGGGAGACCCTGCTGCAACTTCAAAGATAACTTTTCTACTGTGGTGTGCATCATATGCCTTTGTTTTCCTTGAGCCAGTGATGGTAAGATTACCTAGGTAGGTGTTTGTCTCTCCTAACTCCATCCATCATTGGTACGTAATCCAGGCACCAGCTCTTGTTTCTCTAGTCTATGTTAGCTATCTACCCTAAATATATTACATATGTGCACCTTTTTGGCTATGTACACCGTTGCTGCTAAATACATTTATTTATGCAGCTATGCATTGCACGTAACAGATCCAGATGCGTATCAAAGTACTTTATTTAGGTTATCCTGTGAAAGAAAGTTGTAAAAGGATCATAGTATGCGTATATAAAGCAGAAAGTAACAGAAGAACCGGCGACTTGAAATGCAGAATAGGATTGAAGGATAGTTTGTTTTCTGATCATCTGAACAATTAACGATTTATCATAAACTATTTAATACATTTAAACTGGTAGGTTTGTTAAGCCAGTTTGGTAGTTTCTGGTATTGCCAAGAGTATCACGTTTTCTTTAAATGCGCGTTTTAAATTAACAGAAAACGCTAGTCTACAAAATATAACTCCAAATTAAATCCAATCCACTTAACTGCTTGCAGTTCAAAATGCAGACACTGGAGGGCACTACTGCACAATGAAAGAAGTTTTCTGAATGAGTAACGACTCTAACTGAGTTTGTCATCAACAGTGGTAATTAAGGGTCAACTATTGTTTTATTTTGCAGGCTCATTTAGATTTTTTGCTGTCATCCCCCTATATTTTCCTTTAGTAAACAATGGAGATAAAGCATTGCATTATGTCGTGGCTTAGATCATCTTATTACATTATCAAGCACCAAAGCATGCGTTTTGGGGCAGTATTCTCAGACCAGTAGCTAATGGTCTAAAATTTCAGGCATAAAGAGTTCGATGAATGGCTGCAGGAAGTTGATTGTTAGTGATATGATGAGCGATCCTCGGTGAATATCTGCAAACCGGTAACTGCTGTTTTGGGTCACGGTTCTGTGGCCTGGCAGATTGGAAAACAAGGCATTTGGAACAGGTCAAAGCACATTCGAGAAAAGAACGTTCCATATACCGAGCAATTGAGAATGTTATTTATTTTATTTTTAAAGTTTTATATAGCGCTAGCTTAACCCGTAGGTATCAGAGCGCTTTACATACACACAGTAAACAGCAGAAGGACATTACATTACATAGTAGGCCGGCAGTAAGGAAGCAAACCAAAGAAAAAAAATACAGCATGGGAAATAAATATGCAGTGCAGTGGAGGGGGAGAGAGCAATAAAAGAAAAAAGAAAAAGGTTAGAATGACATAGTCCGGTCACCCACTATCCTTAAATGTCCAGGGAGAGAGGAGACAACTCTGATATAGTAGGCTAGGTAAGTTGACGTTGGTCCTGAAAGTATTTGTTTAGGAGATGGAGTTTCAGGTCCCTTTTGAAACTGGAGAAGGAGGGGTTGCATCTGTGAACTCTAGGGAGAGCATTCCATATCCTGTGAGCGTTGCCAGAAAATGATCGGTATTGGGTGTTTTTTTTTTTCATTTTCAGAGGAATAAAAATGAGAGAGTTGGAGCTTCTCAGCGTTCTGGATTGACCTGCTCTCATCAGTTTGTTATTTAGGTAGTTGGGGGAAGGAGAGTGAAGGGTTTTGTGTGTGATGCAGGCCAGTTTATAGATACATCTCCCTTCCATGGGAAGCCAATTGAGGCAGTTGAGAGCTGGAGTGATGTGTTCAAATTTTTAAAATCCAGATACAAGTCGAGCAGACATGTTCAGCACTGCCCTTAGAGGGGCTAGGTGAGGTTTTGGAGTCCCTGTAAGGATGGCGTTCCTGTAGTCGATTTTAGAGAGAACTAGGGATTGGACTACTGTCTTGAGGTCATCGTGGGGTAGAAAAGGTTTCAATTTCTTGAGGTGTTTTAGAGAGAAAAGAGCTCTTTTTCCAGAGTTTTTGATGTGAGCCTCCATTGATAAGTTCATGTCAAGGGTGATGACAAGAGACTTAACTGAGTTGGATAGGGTAAGGGGGCAATTTAGGGCAATCAGATTATTGAGCAATTCTTGGATTGGGCGATGGTTACTTTTTGGAGAGAATAGGATTAGTTCCGTTTTGTCGAGGGTGAGCTTTAAGTGGTTAACGTAGAACCAAGATTGGATCTCGGTTAGGGTGTTATTGAGGAGTTGGATGTCGCTGGTGGACTTGATCCTAAAATAGATTTGGGTGTCGTCCACTTAAAGGTGGTAATTCACTCTAGCTTTTTTCAATATGATTGTGAGGGGCTCTATGAAGAGATTGAAGAGGGACGGGGAGAGGATCAAGCCTTGCAGGACCCCAAGTGTGACTTTAGTAGGCTGTTTCGAGCGGTGTTGAAGGAAGGAGGTGAACCATTTTAGTAATGTGCCATTTATGCCGGAACGTTTCGACAGGGTCTCCAAAAGGGCTGGATAGTTTACTGTGTCGAATGCCGCAGATAGGTTAATAAGGATGAGGAGGCAGGCATCACATCCGTCTAGGACCTTGCGAATGTCGTCGGAGACGTTGAGCATAGCTGTTTCCGTGCTACAGCCTTTTCTGAAACCAGACTGAAAGGCGTCGAGGAGGTTGAACTCATCAATGTGTTTATTGAGTTGGAGGAGAACACATTTCTCCAATGTTTTTGCAAGGATTGGGAGGTTAGAGATAGGTCTGAGGTTGTTAAGATCATTAGGGTCAGCCCCAGGTTTCTTGAGAATGGGTGTGATTTGTCCTAGTTGAAGGGAGTCTGGGACACAGCCAGAGGTGAGAGAGGCATTGATAATTTTTGTCTAGAAAGGGGAGATGGTGTGGTTGAGTTATTTTATATTTGTGGAAGGGAGGGGGTCCATGGTGTGGGAGGAAGGTTTTAGATTAGAAATTATATTGAAGACCTCGCTAAACGACATTAGCTGAAAGTCGGACCAATGCACATTGTTTTTTAGCTGGAGGTAGGTTTGATTGTCCTTGTTAAGAGCTTTTTCAGAGTGGTCAAGGGAGGTTGAAGAGGGGTCAGTTAAGGGGGAAGGAGGGTTAGCAGTTTGTAAGAAGGATTGATCAATTTTAGAGACTTTATTAGTTAAGAAGGTGGCAATTTCTTCACATCGCTCATTGGTGGCTTCTATTTCTTGAGAGGGAGTGCAGTTAGTTTGTCTTTTTACAATGTTGAAGAGTTCCCTTGATCTGTTTCTCGCCAGATCAAGTTGGCTGCGGAAAAAAGATGCCTTTTTATTGAAGATGTATTTTTTGTAGGACCGCCGAGCAGTTCTAAGATGTGTTATGTGCAAGGACAAGGAGTTTTGTCTCCAAGACCTTTCCGCTTGTCTGATTTGACGCCGTTCATCATTGAGCTCCACGTTAAACCAGGGTTTTGATTTGGTTCTCCTCAGTTGTTTGAGTTTGAGAGGAGCTATTTGGTCTAAGACCTCCGTCATTCTTGAGTTAAAGTGTGAAGTGAGGTCATCAGCCGTCCCTGATGAGGGATGGAGTTGAAGATGGGGATGAATCTTGGCTTCAAGTTCGTATAAAGGTATTTCTTTGATGTTTCTGGTCAAGAGTTTAGGTTTGAAAACACAAATAGGTTGGAGGCTGGCAAGAGTTTTTCCAATTCCCCCTTTGGCTAATCCTGCAGATAGACGCACGCCTAAAGACAAACATGTGGTTTGCTAATTGACATGGAGATAATACGATGTCTCCCTTAGTAAAAAAGGGATTGAAAAGAATGAACCTGGGCAGAATTTGTTTTCTTGGTCTTAAGAAAATGACTGGAAATTAGACAAGTTTCTACATTCTGTTGAATTCCCTTCATTAAGAAATGGCCAACATACCTTTGGCATAAAATTTCATGGTATTTCGACAGGAGGGCATGCCCAACATCTCCTCTTCTTCATCATTACAATTTAAGCAGTAGAGGAAAGGTCAAGCTGGACAGGTCCTGCACCTTGGCACCTAAGCACCCCTGTATTTTATATATGGGTTTTAATAAAGTGTTACCCTTGCTAAAACTAACTGCTTCAGCACTGTGTAACAGATGACAACAAAGAACGGCATACCCAGAATACAACCACATAAGAATCCACAACCAATTCAGAAGCACTCCCAATAAGCTACACACCATCCCTCAGCCCCCTCCCCGAAATATACCCAGCCGATACAAGCGTCTAGTCCTGATGACTTGTCTTTTTGGCTGAAAATGTATCCTTTTCTTTACCTTTCAGATGTTCCAAGTTCTCCACTCATTATAACGCCTCCTGAACCCGAAGAGGACCCTAGGTAAGGATCTTGCTTCATTGCCTCTCAGACGATGCGTACCCAGTGCTGCAAAAGGATACGCCTGTGTGCGCCCGTCAGCAGTTGGAACTGAGACAAAAAAAAGTCAAACCGCTTAGAATGATATTTTTCTTTCTAAAATCTTATTACGATCCAAAACACACAGCCCTTAATTTGTGTCAGCAGTTGGTGGGCACCGGCACTCATTTTTGCCATCCGGGACTTATTATTGCATCAACACATTTTTTTCCCAGAGCCAGAAAGATAAAGATAGAAAAGTACAGGTGAAAAAGAACCTGCAAGAGTGAGCTAAAGAGACATGAAAGCAGTGGAAGGAAGAGGCACGAGGTGGAATCGCAATCTCCTAATAAAACTTAGCAATTACTTACCTAGGGCCAGATTTACAAGCCTTTTTTGAGGTCGCAAATGGCCCGATTCGCAGAGCATTTTTTTTATGTAGAAAGCTCCATTTGTAACCTATTACTGAACCGCAAAGTGGGTTTGCGATTCGGTATTAGGAAGTGGGGTGTTAAGGGCGTCCCTTCCTAATACTGAATCGCAGTGGTATGTGCAAATGTTTTGCAACTGAAAGGCAGTCGCAAACATTCACATTTTACCACCTATTTCAAGTAGGTCGTAACCCATTCTCAAATGGGAAGGCGTCCTCAGATGACCCCTTCCCCTTTGTGGATGTCCACTGCCTACTCTTAAAAAATGAAAAGAAATCTTTTAATTTCTTTTTGAAATGCATCCCGTTTTCCTTTTAGGAAAACAGGCTGCATTTAAAAATCTAAAGATTGCTTTATTGAAAAGCAATCACAAACATGGTGGTCCGCTAACCCCAGGAGGCCACCATCTCTGTGATTTTTGCAATTTCCACTGGGTTGCAAACTGAGACCTACCTCATGAATATTAATTAGATAGGTCTATTTGTGACCCACTGGGAATCCCAAAAAGTGTAAATCATGCTTTTGTATATAGGTGTCTACGATTACCAAATAGCTTTGCTATTTGATAATCACAAACCCTCACCTATGTACTTCTGGCCCCTAGTTCCTTAACATCTCTGCTTGCACTTCCTCCATCCTGCCACTGGATGGTGTTTCCCATTAACCTGTTAATCTGCTTATAGGAAGTGGGAACGTTTAAGTTTACATCTTCAAGAACACCAGGAGCATCCTATCTGCTCGTTTTCATTCATTGCCTGTTGCATCAGCTGCATATACTACTCTGGGTGATTGCTCACTTTCTCTGACTTTTACTTCTATGAAACTGGGCCATCTCTTTAATTTCCCCTTCCAAATCTCTCATAAAAGCTTTGCCAGTAGCGAGTAACCCTAAAAAGACTGTGAAACTACAACATACATAGGCTGTTTTTAAGTTTGCATTAGTAGAACATATATTTTTAATGAGAGAATCTGTGTTTTTTTTAAAGCATACATTGTTTAAATCCTCTACGGTCTGTAGAGTTGGCTCGGAGGCTAATTATAAGAACCAATCAATAATGAAGCAGCATACAGCAAGTAAGATAATTTGATGAGGTATTTGCAAATTGACTGATAAATTTTAAAAAACTCCACAAAAAAAATTCACAAAGCGTACCTGCTCTAATGCAAGCCCACAGAATCATTAACGGTGTTTTGACCCATGCAAAGATTGAGGGTCATCAAAGCAGAAAACATTTTACCCCGCACACTCGTGGGAAGTCACAAACTGATACTCTACTTTCCCAATTAAAAATGCATCTGCCCAGGAATGCTAAAAATACCCCTCAGCATTCAGGGCTTTTCAAAACATAGAAAGTGCTTTTGCATCTATACCGTAAACACATCTTCGGATTCAGCAGACTTTTTCTATACTACTATTATAAAGAGAGAACTGTGTCCTTTGAGCTAGGTAAACTTGAAAAGTACACCACCAATCCAAACACCCAAGACATCTTTGAAAACCTCAGGGCAAGCAGAAGGACATAGGCTATATAAAAATAAAAAATATACGTTGTTAAAAAAATTAGGAATAAAAATAAAGTAGTCCCTTGCAAGTAGCGCCGGCCGCGACATCTGCGTGATGACATCATGAAAGAACCTGGGCGTTTTAGTACTGTTTCAGCAAAGGGGACTACTTTTTCTTCGTTTTATATCTGCCCCGTTTTTATAAAGTAATGGCTGATGCCTGCAAGGAAACTATCGCTCTTACTAGCGAGAGTCTGTTTATTCGTATTTTATAGCTCACTGCCCTTGGAGCTGCCAACACTGACCATCGGTGAAAAAACGGCAAAACGCTGAGGAAAATCTCTCCGCGGGACTACAAAATGACATCACAGCGGCCATTTTTGTAGTTCCGCCGGCTCGTGATGTCAGTCCCTTCCTTGTGCATAGATCATCTCTTATTTCATTCCTCCTACATAGATCAAGGTTTACATAAACATCTTGCATGAATGTGTTCCTAGCCGAAAGGACTTCTCATTGTCCATAAACCTCTTCCCTGATACACACATCTTTTCCTGACTCACATAAACCACTTCCCACCTTCCATACATTTCTTCTTAAATTGTATGCTTACCTCCCCTGTCAGCATGCATGCCTTCACATCTGCTCTATGCATTGCCTACTTAATGGTGGCTAATGCATGCATCCGACGGAAATTTCTGCCACATTTACATTAACCTCGTCTGGTATAAACATTTACTCTGCTTCGAATGATGGCTCCACTCGGAGTGCGTTTCTAAATCCCTCCCTTGTTGACCTTGCGGCATGTGAGGAAAGCTAACAGCCGCAGGCCTTTAAAAGCAGGTGATGTTTGAAGCACGTTGTAAAACTGGCTTTTGGTAATAAAGGGAAAAGGACAGAACATTGTAACGACAGCACAAGTTTGCATGGCGACTTAAAAGTGAGCCATTATTTATGGTCCCATATTGCCATCTCGTGGGCAGTATTGGGAACTACATCCAAACTGCACACTAATTTCATTATATGCATAAAAACACAGTACATTATCTAGCTACGATTACAATTAGGGTGACCAGATTTTGAAAATCAAAAACCGGGACAGGCTAGAAATAAAAGTAGAACTAAAGTTTTTTAGTCTTACTTCTTACTTCTTCCCTGAATAGCATGCGTCAACAAGCAAGCGATAAACAAAGCTTTGTACTACTCTATCCTTCTGCTATCATTCCAAATCCAAATAACTGACTAACCTATCCACCACTTAAAATGTACTTGCATGTTTCACTATACTAATTCAACACTAATCCTCTGTGGGTCCCGGAGTAGCGTGCTACCTGCCGAAAAAGCGCTTTGACGCCTCGTCAGGGGTAGTAAGCGCTATATTAATGCAATTACAATACAATACAATACAATACAATACATATTCGTGCGTGCGTACCCTATACCCCAAACCTAGCCCTGAACCCTAAAAATACCCCTGTACCCCAAAATGCATACCTATCCCCAAACCCTAAAACTGCCCCAGTACCCCATAACCCAAAACTATATCTGAACCCTTAAAATAACCAGCCACCCAAAAACATATACCTCAGTACCCCAAAACATATACCCCTATACCAGGGGTTCCCAAACTTTTTGGACCCGTGGCTCCCTTGACCTAATTGGCAGATGGCCGTGGCTCCCCACCAATTTTTTATTGGTGGGCAGGTTATTGGCCCTTATCTGACTTGCGGCCTGAGCGCCAGGCATGGGTACATGAAAACGGTAAAAGACGTTTACTGGTCAATAGAGTTATTAGCCATACCTAATGTCAGTTGTTATATTGGCACACTGAAGCATCTGGGTAGACTTCTCGACATTGTCCCTTACACTTTCTGTAAAGAAACAGCCTCAGCTGACGGCATTTATCAGGTTGTTATGGACTGAATTTCAAGGAACGTAATTAAACAGACAGCATCCTCATACTGCACAGGACATGAGGGAGCACAGCTGGTATCAAGAGGCACAAGGTTCAGGATTGAAGAAAAGATTACAAATTTGCTCATTTGAAATTCTACGGCACTGAGACACGAATTTAAAAAGGCTTTGTGCCAGTGATTGTGTGAAGTGACGCTTTACAAATCAGCATATGCGTTTTATTATCATAGGCAAAATACCATGAAGCATGATAAAACAGGTAAAATGAATCAAGTGACCTCATCACATTCACCGCAGCAAAGACGCACAGACAAATGACAACACTGAACCAAGAAAACACACCTCTGTAAAACACACACAAATGCTAACCCCAGGGCAGTGTGCAAGATGCCCTTCATCTCTAAATTACATACTTGGGGCCGCACGAGCAAAAAGTATGGATGTTTTTTGTCAAAACGGAGCAGGTTATAAATGAACACCAACTGCCCTTTTAACTAAGTGGGAAGACTGCAAGCTGCAGAGAACGGCGGGCACAGAAGACTGCACAAGTAACTACCCCTGTAATATCCAGAGCAGCGTATGGCAATCATATACCAGTAATGGAGACTACCTCCGACGCCTGTAAAGAGCACGTACGCATATACGTACGCACGTATGGCAGAAATGGCAGCAGTGCGTCCTTGGGCCAAACCATGTCCCCGATTTTTGCAGGTGGGATGTGTTCTGGCTGAGGCTGCTTCACTTTTCCCCATTGTGGTCGCGGCGCCCCTGGCTCCTCGTTAAGGCGCACCGGGGCGCCGCGGCGCACAGTTTGGGAACCACGGCCCTATACCCATACTTACCTTATCCAAACATTAAAAAAAAAACATGCTTTTACCATTCATGCATTTACAACGAAATTCATTGTAAATGTATGCGTGGTAAAAGCATATAAAATGTAATGCCATGTGTTATAATGGCATTGCGGAGTCATGGTACTTTCATAATGAAAGTATGCGGAGTGATGGTATGCGGAAAGAAAGTTGCGGAATAATGGGTGTTTACCCTCCCCTGGTAAGTACATTGGTGGCACGGCGGCCCATATCTCCAGCAACATACTCATATTTTTTCACCACCGATTTGAAAAATGCACAGATCTTTCCCACTGATGGCCAGCACCGACATACACTTTTAGACACACCTCCCGCCACACGTTCTAGAATTGCGAACTTTAGAGCTGGGGAGCAACGTTCGAATCTCGGCATCAGCTCAACATCCTGTGATTCCAGGCAAATCGCTTTGTCTCCCCGTGCCTACCACAAATGAATGTGTTCTTCTGTAATGTACATTGTGCTCATGCCATGTTGTCGAGTTTGCGCTATATAATATTGCAAGGAAAAATAAAGTAGGGAAACTCGAGTTCACACACTACTGAACGCGCACTCTTAAGTGCATCAGCAGTGCACTGTGAATCAGAGCATTTCACAGGCCTGTCACAAATAAGAAATGCTATCAAAACGAAATCCTACAAAACAATATACTACTGCCCGGCAGCAATTCATACCCGGACAACGTCGGGACGGGCTGCTAGTCTTTGATAAAACGTTCTGGGGTGAATAACCATATCTATGATTGCCTTCTAAATAAATTACTTCTGGATGTTTATTATATCAGACTCCATCCATCTTTTGGAGTTTAATTCCTCACCCACTAACCTAAGAGCAACCAAAATGTTTCCCTCCTGCCACTTCCTTATTCTGAAAATTAGTGCTAAGGTTAATTTATTCTGCTTTGATGATGGGCGTCAATTTGTATGGGGGTGAAAACATGCAATAAAGGATCGTTCTGCAATGATTTATAAAAATTGTGCCATTTAGCCCCTTTTTATAGGATGCAGATTTTATAATGTAAAAGTGTTTACTCCAGATTGGAGCTTTCATAGATTCACATGCTTGAATTATTCCCCGTCGTTGAGTTGGGAGTCCCCGGTGATGGCACGAGATTACCAGTTTAGGATATTTCTAAACAACATACTCACCTGGGCCCATAAACATACACACTTTAAACCGGTAATCTGTTTTCCTGCCTATCAGAAGTTTTATGAAATATACCTGAACACCAATTTACCAATTCCTTGTCACGTATTTTCTAATCACTGAGGAACATAGCTCTAGCAGTTAGAATAATAGGTAGTATGGCAATTATTTTTTTCATAAAATAAGCACAAACTCAGGGCAATTTTACACTCTTTATCTATGCAATATTTTGTGAGTCAAATACCAACACAGACTATTCAACAGTTTCTCAAGAATAAGAATAATGATCAAAGTGAAAATCTTTGTAGACTTAATTATAATTGTGGACATTGGCACCTGGGAAGGCTGAAAAGGGAAAACAGTACAAGGACATACCACACAGATTTATATTTACCTAGAATGGTGCAAGGACCAACCCCTGGCCACTATTCAGGAGCCAACAGGTCAGGCCAGGACTGGTAACCTTCGCTAAGTGCAACGCCAGCGTTACACACCTCTCTACAGCTACTCTCGGACCCGACTGGGTAGATCAATTCTTCTCCCTCAACAAACTCCCGATTCTTCTGTCAAAGTGCTCGACCAGCACTCTGCTCTCCATTCTCCTTCAGCATACGTTGGGTCAATGACAGGTCTGTGACAAGTCAGACAAAAAACAAACTAAGCCTACCTTAGCTATACCAATTTCCAGGGTATGTACCACCTCCAATGTTGCAAATTCGTGTATTCCCTTTATTTGATTGCTCAGAAAAGACGGCAAGAGGTCTTCACACCATACCTGTATGATCTCATTTTCATTGACTTAATAATTTTAAGGTCCCACCCATAAATGTTTTTCCCATGTTTTTTTTCCACCCGGCATTATTTCATGTAATTTCATATACAATGTAAAACAATTTATTTTATTTTATTCAATTTTCTGGGTCGGAAGGTTAGGTTCCCAGGTGCATCTCTGGTAAGATGGGACTTGGCACTCATTCAATGACACAGCTCGAGGTCTTGCAGTACTTTCATGACATGCGCATTCAGATTTCAAGATGGTATTATAAGTTACTCTTTAGGCTCAATTACGAGCTAATAATAAAGTCAAAGAAGGATACGTTATAATACGAAAGTAAATGAATGCACTGTATAACACTTATTCCTACTCTAATCCCATTAATTAATTTTATCTATTGCATTAGTAGTTAAGCAAAACACACAAGGTTTAGTTTAGGCAGAAGCATATGCATTAGCATGTGAGATTCAAAGCAGCCATTTCTGGCACTATTGCGCAGCTGTAAAGAATTCCCACCAAAAGCAAAGTGCCTCATACTACGTAGATGCAGTAGACACATGCGCAGAAAAGATCCCGCGTTTTCGACGGCCATTTTATGACAGTCTGGTTACTTGTTAGTAAAGCTCATAGGAAATCTTCCCCTAGATACTGAAATGTTGTGTGTTGCATTTATTAGTACTTACAAAACATGTTGATTAATAAGTTATATGTTATTTCGAGAAGACTGAATTCAAGCAAGTTTTGTTACGTATGAAACCTTGCTCCATCACCAATACCGTACATTAACAATGCAAAGTTAAAGATAGAGCATGAAGACCTAAGCCCTTCAATTTTGCAACCTATCTTAGTCTATTTAAAAAAAGAAACCAAAGCGTAGATTTGGCCAATCTGGCTGCTTTGCCCTCTAGAACACTCCTGAGATAAGCTTACAGTCCCTCAGATTTTCTAATGCATGTCATGCTATGGAGTCTCCACTGAGCTCCGTTCATTTATTTCCTCCTTGGATACTTTCCAGGAATATTTAAAAAAAAAAAATGTTTGAACCTTTATTGCGCAGTATCATAAGACAAATACGGGCCTGCAACCATCTGGCCGGCCTCGTCATCTTTATAAGCATTGTAGTAAGCTATACTTCAACTCAGTAGCACTTCAGTACAAGAGAACAATCAACCTGAGTTACACTGGATTTCTACGCACTACAGAGAAACAGGAGAATTTAAGGTTCATTTTTAAAGTTTTGTTATTAAAGTAAATATGAAAGTATAGGAACTAAGAAGGATCAGAGTACATACAATCCACCGAAGACACGAGTGGGCAACGTCCACCAGATGAAATCCAACGAGCAGGAAACATAATCAAAATGGCGGCATAGGTATAGCACAAAAGGATAAACAATCACAAAGTTTGTTGCATGCCGGTCGCTACCCACCTAACGCCAATCCACCCCACTGACCCAAGAAGAAAAAAGAAAAGAAAAGAAGGTAAGAACAAGGAGAAAAATAAGGCCCATAGAAACGAAAACGGACAAGAGAAACCCCCCCCACCCCCTACCCCCACCCTACACGCATGCAGAGGCTATGGCCTACCCCCCCCCCCCCCCTAGCAGTGTGCCTGTCGCCCAAAAAAGAGTACCCGAAATACAGAAGCAGAAAGAAAAGGAAGAAGAGAAAAGGAATCATATAGAACGGGAGGAGGGCCAAACGTACATACTCAGAACAATCAACATGTGCAGTCACGGCCACCCATCCCCGGACCCCCAAACCGATATAGTACCAACGTTCAACTCCCCTGTTTGTCCATCATAGTCCCAGCAGTGCGAGCATCAGCAATCAAAAAAGAAAAAACATCTTCAACCTTGCCCCTTACGGTCTGGTGTGTCGACAAGGTCCAGTTGTACAGCAGCCATCATGGATGGGGTAATCAGATGGGATGACCACAACAGAATAGGACGCTGTCCACCAGAGTCTGTCCAACTCAAAGCCATGCGTGCTACGACAGCACAAAAAGAAACAACGCATAGCAACAATCCTCCGAGATCGGCCGGCCAAAGCAGTAGCATCAGTTCCAGGATACGGTGGTAAGTCCCGCCAGGAGACCACAAAGGAGCTGCCGGACATGGCGTCTGGAGACAATTCCCCAGCCACCGCATAAATCCACGAACACCGGACCTCTTCCCAACCAGTACAGCCAGCGCCGCGGCGGTATCAGGATCCTGTACCTCCGATCCCTCCGTGTACATCTGGGTAGGCAATCCACAGCAGTCGGATACAGGGTGTGGCACAGTGCCCCGCACTCGAAAGCAAACTTGGCCATTCGAGGGCACATCAGATAAAATGGCGTCCAGTCGGCCCCCCAGATCTTGGGCATTATCATGCAAGGCAGCTCGCAATGCACCCAGAGCGCTCAGAACATCGCCAATCCTCAATGGTGTCTCAGGAAGAAGGGATGCAGCAGCTCCCTGCACATCGGGCACACAGACATGGAGCAGTTCTCGAGACTGGCCACCAACATCCCCTATGAACAGCCGATCATCCCGTCGCCGCTCCGCAAAGCACAGCCGGGCCGGGGGCACAGGGGCAGTGCAATCCATTCTGACACCCCACACGATTCCAGTGTAATGTCGGTAATCGTCCATACCCTCAGTAGCAGCCCGGGGTCGTCCGTTTCAAGTGCCGAGTGTTCGATACAAAATGGAACCCACCACAGCGCTGGGAGACGAGCCGTCTAAGAGCCGGGAAAAGGATACATTGTATCACTCACAGCCGCGTTGTCCTCTAAGCGTAGAGATTTGCAGAGCAGACGGAATCGCTGCAGCGGAAAGCACAGTGCAGCAGCTACTCTCCGCCGGCCGGCTCCGACCTATCTTCAATGGCCGCTGGTGTTGTAGTCAGGGCCGGCCGTCTCCGAGGAAGAAAGACCCGGTCGCCGCCATCGAGCGCGAAGGAGGAAGCAAGGACGCCGCTTCACTACCACCGCCGGGAGCGCGCCGGGGAGCACAGCGTTGGAAGCAGAATCACCTCCCGGATCCGATAACTCGGCACAAAAACAGGATAGCTTGCAGGATAAGTGGCAAAATGGGAGGAAAGCGAGAGGGTCGGCGGAGCCGAGGGTTTAAGCAGCCATCATGGTTTCAGGCTAGGCTCCTCCTCCCAGGAATATTTTTCAATATCTTTGTGCAGTGGAAGTATTTATCTTTGGCCCACAGTGCTTTCCTTCAAAGAATCTAACTTAGTCTTCATTTCATGTCAGACAAGGAAAGAAAAGTCTCTTCAGGGCATGCAGTACCTGCGGTAAATTGAGAACTTACTCTGAAGACTCTCACCAAGACTGCATTTATTGCCTATACCTGGATCATTCTGCCATGGACTGTAAGGTAGGTTGCCCCAGTATTGGAACTTTCATAGATTCCCATGCTTTTGTATCATTCCCCGTCGTCGGAATGGGAGTCTCGGTAACAAAAATAACATAGCAGTAGGTACAAAAGAGAAAGAAAAAGGCCTAGGCCTCATTCCCTTTTGTAGCATATCACCCTCTTTTTGTAAAAGAGACCAAACTTAGGCGTCAGCCAATCAGAAGAGCCTCACCCCATAGAACCCTCCTGAAGGAACCTCAGAGCCTCAGATTTTCTACCGCACGTTGTGCTAGTTAGTCTCCTTTGAGCTCTGCTCAACTTCTACTCTTCAGACAGTTTCTTCAAGGTTTTTTCTTCAGATTATTTTCAGATTCACTTCAGATTGTTAGCTGATCCTTCCAGGATGTCTGACGAGAAAAAGAGGGCGGCCCTTTTCAAGCCATGTTCCACCTGTGGCAAGAAAAGGCTTTTCATTGAGGATAAGCATAAAGACTGCATCTATTGCCTCTATCCTGACCACAAGGCTGCGCACTGTAAGATATGTTGCACCTTTTCAACCAAGACCCTCCGCGACAGTGAGGGTAGGCTTCTGACATGGCTCCAGAAGTTGAAGTCCAGGAAGGATACTGTCTCCAGTGACAGTGAGAGGTTAAACAAAATAAACCCTTACCTTGTCTGCAGCGTCCCGGGGCTGCCGTCCTCCTCTTCCTCGGTTTCACTATAATCTGTGCATTTGCGCGCCCCGCGCATGCACATTCTTTGTTAGAAATGCGCTGGTGCGTGTGCTGATCATCGCGGAACCAAGGAAAAGGAGGACGGCAGCCCGGGGAAGCCGCAGTCAAGGTAAGTGTTTATTTTTTTACCTTTAATGTATATTTAATGTAATTCTTCCTAGGGGGGTGGAGGCGGACGGCGCAGTGGAGTTTTCACGGCTTATCCCTGAGTTCTTCCATATGGGTCAGTGGATCCCAGCCCTCACTATTTAAGAACCCTTCCTACAATTTAGAGATGACAGGCTAATCCTTCGTACAAACCCAAAGTTTGGCTTGAAGTCCCTTCAGACGTTCACTTCAATGAGCCTCTCATCTTAAAGACCTTTTTTCCAGACCCTTCAAATCCGGCCGAAAGGGCTCTTCATTCTTTGGATATCAAAAAATGCATCAAGTTCTACAAAGACAAAACCAAGACCTTTCGTAAATCTGACCATTTATTTGTGGCTTACAGTGCACTATGGAAAGGACTACCCGTTTCCAAGCAGAGCACTGCTAGATGGATATCTGCTGCAATTAACTTTTCACCAAGTAGCAGGAAAGCCATACAGACTTCACTGCATGCTCACGCTACAAGAACTATATCAACCTCAATGGCACTGTTTGCTGGTGTGCCACTTGACATTTGCAGAGCAGCTACCTGGAAGAATTGGCATACCTATTTGCAACAGTACTGTCAGGACTCTACTCCTCAAGGGGATGTAGCAGTAGGCCAAGCGGTACTAACACATCTTTTCCGGTAAAGGTGTGCTGCCTCTTTCTTCCCACCATCCTCTTACTAGTTCCACACATTGCCTAAAATATGTGTTTTCTTTCTTAACATCATACTGAAATGTTTATCTTATGAGATATATACATATTTATGTCTTTGTTTATTGTTAGACCTGGCATCCTTGGCGTGGTTTTCCCTGACTTTTTTCCTCTACCTCCTGTGTTTTGATGCTATGCTGGATTTCGTTTTTGCTGGTTTAGATGCTTTGTGCACTTTGCCACTGCTGATCAGTGTCAAAGTGCAAGTGCTCCCTGGGTAAATTGTTATTGTGATTGGTTATCCATGATTGGCATATTTGTCTTACCAGAAGGTCCCTAGTAAAGTGCAGAGTGTGCCAGGGCTGGTAACTCTGCACTGATTGTGCCACCCACTTAAGTAGCCCTAAAAAGATGTCTCAGGTCTGCCACCTCAGTGCCTGTGCGCAGTTTAACTGCCATGTTGACCTGGTCAGTGCACCCACATGCCAGGCCTTACCTTTCCCTTTTACTACACATAGGACACCCCTATGGTAGGCCCCAGGAACCCCCCTGGGCAGGATGCAGTGTATGTGAGAGGTAGGACATGTACTAGTGTGTGTAACATGTCCTGATGGTGAAATACTGCCAATTTAGTTTTTCACTATTGAAAGGCTATCTTGCCCATTGGCCAGAATGGGGAATGCTGTGTAACATTTTTACCTGCATATCTTCCCATAGGAATAAGATAGAAAATTGGAGTCTGTTATCCCTGAACTCAGAATTTAATAATACATATTTTAGTAAGGATTGTTTTTAAATTCGGTTTGAAAATAGCACTTTTAGAAAGTGGCTATTTTCTTGTTCAACCTTTCTGTGTGCCTCTGCCTGTTTGTGGATTGACTGTCTAGTTTGAGAGTGGCAGGAGCTTGGGTGACTCCAGGAGTCTGGTTGAGTCAGCACTAGGCTGAATAGTCCAATCTGCATTTTGAGTGGAGGGAGGAGTAGTACCTGGACCTGAATAGGGCTGTGCCTGCCTTCCGCAATGCTGGCTGCACCTCCTGCGCTGAAGACCCTGGCCCACATTCACTAAGGAAGATGTTGTTCACTGGCAGAGTGCACCCAGAACTGGTTTGGACTGGGTACAGGACCCCTTACACCTAGAGAACAAAGACTTTTGGGGTATAAATATGGGAGCTGAAACCCCTAAACTTTGGATAATCCTGGAATTCAATAGGAACCTTTGCCGAGGAGAAGAGCTGGAGAAACTGAAGAGAAGGACTGCCTTTGCTGTGTGTTCTGGGGCTAACCTGCAGTTGCTATTCTGCTAAGGAAAGGCGAAGGACTTTGCTGTGTGCTGTGTCCCCTGCTTAAAGAATATCTCCTAGGGCCTGAGGAGAGCGAGCCTCCTGTTTTGAAGTCCCAGGAACAAAAGGAGTTCACCCCCAACTCCAACCGGAATTCTGCTGTATGAGTTCTGACCTGTCTAGAGTGCTTGATCCAGTTGTGGGGCCTCTGGAGGTGGTTGCTGCTGTTTGGGAGCTGGAAGAAGAAGCGTGAAAAGAACTGCAAAACCCGTCACATCGCTCTTCTTGCGGCATGTTTCACCGGCGCATCTCGACGGCGCAATAAGATTTCGATCACATCGCCGTGCCGCTTTGCAGATCGCAGTGCGTTTCGTTGCTGCAAGAACCGAGAATCAAGGGATCGCGGCTGAAGAGGACCGACGCAGCACCGCACAAATCCACAGCATTCATTTCTGTCGCATCCCGAAGATCTACGCATCGTACCTGTGCGAGAAGCTTTTCCAACGCATCACCTGCGAACTGAAACCGGCACGAAGACTCGACACATCGTTCCCTCTACAGACCGGACTCGACGCAACCCATCTGCTGCGTGCAGCTGGGCTGTCGCATCGCCTCCCCAGGAGTGTTGCATCTCTTTGTTTTTCTGTGCTGCAGCTCTTTGGCTTGCGAACTTTTGTCGCATCTTCAGGTACTTTGGTGCAAAGTCACGCATCCATAGATTTCTATGGTACAAGTTCTTGAAACCTTTCTAGAGTCATATTTTTAAACTGTGTATTTTGGATTTATGTCGTTTTGGTCTTGTGTGGTTTAGATAAAGATACTTTATTTTTCTAAACTGGTGTGGTGTCCATTTGTATTGTTTTCTCCATGTTACTGTGAGTGTTGGTACAGATACTTTACACATTGCCTTTGGGATAAACCTGTCAGCTCGTGCCAAGTTACCAAGGGGGTGAGCAGGGGTTATCTAAAGTGTGTATCCCCCTTCCCCTGACTAGAAGCAAGGGCTCCTATTTGGTTATAGGTACCTACCTCTGCCAACTAGAGACCCCCAGTGCTAACATTTATACTATGTTTGGGTAAATTTTCTAAATGTGATCTCTCTATAGAATTGTATTCTTAACACCTCTCAGTACAATGTGCCTCACTACTGCTTTATACTCTGTTACTTACCTGTAGCAATAAATCTCCAGTATTAGAATTTGTCATAGATTCACATGCTACCCACCTCCCTCCCTGTGGAGGCTCACCTTTCTCTCCTATAAATGGTTCTCCTGCACTTGTGCTATGGAAAATATGTTACCATCCTCATAATTTATAAACTGTGATATCTATGTTCCTTTTGAAGTTATCATGAGTCCTTGCCTCTCAACTGTTTATTAGTTCATGCCTCTTCCACTATTAAGTCTCCTTGTGGTGCAGGCCTGGTGGTGAGAACAATCTTAAAAGTAGTAGAGGTATTTTTTTTCAATAAGAACTTCTACAGGAAAGACTGATTTTTCTTATATGGTATTTCTTCATGCAGATGAGAAACTGTTGGTTTCACCTTAGTAACCCATGACCTGTGTCATGGGTTACTCAGTGTTGTGTGCTTTTTTGGTTTGAGTTGTGCTAGAATTGATCATCTTTACCTGCCATTGGGAAAATGCAGCAATGCTGATCTGTTTTAAAGGCCTTTAGGTATTTCTGAAACTGTGCTGGCCAAGGTTAAAAATGCAGCCACCAGCATTCAATGATTACTATAATGTATAGCTCCTGGTATCTCTAAATTTTAATCAGTGAAATGTACTTTCTATCAACAGTGTGGACGAGCAGGTGGATGCTGATCCGGGGGAAGAACAGAATGCCGAGGTATTGCTTCGAGTGAATGGGTTTGATATTGCAGTCTTAGGCTACTGACATAATGAAATGCTTTCTAACAAGGCAGCTGCATCAGTCTTTTCTTTTGTTTCTGCCCTACTGGTCAGTATTTACTTTTTAACGTTTATTGGTATTTCACTTGTTTTTTAATGTATTTGTTTTTAATTTTGTACATATTGACAATATCATATGAGCAATTACAGCAACCCCATATGTAGAGCCCCAACACAATTTAGCATCCAATCAACATTTCTTGTGTCCTTCCATCTAACAGAATTGCCGCGGTACAGCAAGCACCACTTCGCATTATAAAGAAAGATAGCTTAGGTGGTTGGGCTATCCGGAGGGAATTCCTCACCCAGAGACGGAGTCCATGGTGTTTTCGAGGCATTTTTCCAGTAGAGTGTCTGCTATTGTATGTCAATCCTAATTGCCTTAAGGGCCCTTGTCAGTTCACACCATGCTAAGCCATATCTCCTTGGTTAACAAACAATCCCTGGCCTCCCTAAACCAACGTTCTACAGAGCGAAAAAAAGGCCGGGCCCAGAAAATCATTAATTACAATAAAACCAGTGACGCAAACCAGTGCCAGATTTTTTCTTTATTAAAGGTAGGATGTAGACCCAGTGCACAATACTTCAAGGAGCATTCCACTCTCAAGATGGAGATCTCAGCTATATACGCCTCCGCCTTGGTCCAAAAATCCATCACTACTGAGCTCCATAACATATGAAGGGTGTTTGCACCTAGGATTTCTGCATCAGGTAAGATGTGACTGACAAAGTCAAAGGGCTGAAAGAGGCTAGTCCAAGAAACCCACTGTTTAAAAGGGGCAGGCTCAAAGCATACTCTGTGCATACTATTAGCAGGAGGTCTATTTGACATCTGCACTATGAAAATCCTGACCTATAAAAAAGAGATAAGTCATGTTACAATAAAATAATCCACTCTTTAGCAGAACCTGAGCGCTAAACATTTAATAAATTGCTGTCAAGTCGGTGTTGATAAAGATGGCAAATATGTTTACCAGTCCCCCCATCCCTCAAAATAATCCCCTACAAGATGCTTAAACAGAATTAATGTTTTAAAGGACCCCCACCACTTTGCGTGTTTTCAGACTAATGTTTGCATTTTCAGGGCCTCAAAAAATATCAAATTGAGATTCGTCATCTAAACATCCCTATCATCTGTGTATAGTCCCTGTTGCAGCAACGACATTGTTGAATACTTTTCTGTCTATCCTTGAAAAGTAGGGTCACCAGTGAAAAGATTAATAAAGGAAGTAAATGCTTAATTTTTGCAATGCCATCACATTTGTCTTATACAAAACTGATGAGAAAGATGTATTGTTGCATATGTTCACATCACTGCATTGCCTACAGGACTTGCTTACCAATAACATTTGCATTGCCACTAGCAGCCAACAGGATTAACTCCTCCTTCAATATCCTTTCCCGCCCTTCAACAAGATTGGGCAAGCCACCATTACATGAGTCACAATGTCCTATATACCTCTGTCAGAGGCATATAATCCCTCCACCCAGCTGCCTATAATGTAACTTAACTTTGTTTCTCAGACAATATTGCCAGAATTGGAGAATCAAAGTATGTTTATTAAATGCACCTTTCTCAGTTGAGGGGCCTGGTTGGGCCAATATATATTGAATGGAATGATGACAATGTAAATAATTCAAGAACATCCATTGTAATGGTGTTGTGCATTGGCATGCAATGTGCTAATACTCATTAGATATCTAAGGCACAGATCTAATACTCATACTTTTGAGGTATGTTCATTCCAATTCCCTACAGAGTACGATGTCACAGCAGGCTAAGATAATTTGCTGAGTGTCATGTTATCTAGAAGCTCCGTTTAAAAAAGCATTGGCAAACTGAATAGGTTTTGCCTATGTGAGATCTAATTTCTTTGTCGATTCTTTTATTACTATTGTTTTTGAGTAATCGGGGGTTGTGGGTTAACACAGCTAATGCATGGGGAAGGCAGAGCTGCCAAACTTGGTACTGGAGAGACAAGTTTGAATCTTAGTGTCGGCTTGACATCCTGTGCAATCATTGAGCCCCCTTGTGTAACAGAAAAAAAATGAAAGTGTCTATGTATAATGTAAATGGTGCTTTTGTAAAACACTCTGTCTTAGGAGACACAAGTGAGGTTGCAGCGGGTGGCTGAAGCAGGGGGGTGGGTAAAACAAAAGACTAGTGAGGAGGACTGGTGGGTTAATAATGGCTGGGGTGGTTGTTTAACATGCCGGGAGGAAAGAAGATAACCTACAGATACACTGGCAAGGCTCACAGATACCTCACTAGGACTCACATTATACAGGGCTCACTGAAACACCACCAGAGCTCACAGATACCTCACTAGGCCTCACAAACATTACGACAGAGCTGAGAAATACTGCAACAGGGATCAGTGGCATGAAAATAAGGCTCACAGATATGTATGATAGGAACTTATAGATACCTCGATGAACGTAACGAAAGGGCTGAAAGGAACTAGAAGAGGGTTCAGACATACCTAGACAGGGATCAGAAAAGCAGCCTTTACTGATTTCACATGTGAGCTCTTTGACTTTGCAACACAATACAAACATATTAATAGCAGTCTCACAGTCACCATAAAAGGGCTCACTGCTAACACTAATGTGATGCCTGACCACAAAATAGGGGTCGACAACATGTCAAAATGAGTAGAAGAAAAAGAAATCCTGAAGTCACTTAGCGACTTAGTAACATCACACTCGGGTTACTGGTATCCGGGCCATCACAATAAGGTCACTGACTAAAGCACCAACGTGCTCCGTGTTATCATATTAGAGCCACTGATATCAGAATATGGTGTGCACCCATAAAAATGTCTATGACCCTGCATAATCCATATCAAATTAGGGTTGCTGATGTCACAATAGGGTGTGCACCCATAAAAATGGATTGACCATGTCCATGGCAGTTAATGGTGTAAATAAATCTCAGATTTCCCAACATGGCTAACATTATCTGAGGGGTCACCTTGGAACTGGGGAACCAGGCTTGAGTCTCTGCTTTGGCTCAACATCCTCAAACACTGGGCAAATCTCTTTAATTCCCCATGTGCAATAGAAATAAAAAAATGAAAGTTTATATATGTAATGTAAATGGTGCTTCTGTAAAGCACTCCAATACCTTCATGGGCCCGAATGAGGGCACTGGAAGTGGCTGAAGCAGGCAGGTGGGTAAAAGAACAGAGAGCAGGGAGAAGGGGTTAAAAAAAGCGGGGTGGATGGTTAAAATCAACAATGGCGGCAGGCGGTAAGTGCTAGGTAAACAAGCCAGGGAGGAAAGGAAACGGCCTGCAGATGCGCTTGAATGGAGTGCTCATTTACAAATAAAATTAAAAAGTACCTTCAGAGTGCGTAGCTAGTGGAAGGACACTGGCCACTAGATAGTGACCAGAAGCTGTACTTGGGCCAAGCTCCATGCCACCGCATGGACAGGAGCGGCTGAGCAGGAAGTCTGGAAAGTGAAAACAGACGGCGGGCTGACTAACCAGAAGCACATAAATTAGAGCGACTCACTCAATGAATGATAAGTAAAGGTATATATTGAGCTTGCCCTAAGCCCTGTTTAAGATTATTTTTTAATTACAAGAGATTTCACAAGTGCTGTGCAACCAAAACCTAAAATAGGAAACCTGGTACAAATAACTCCTTTTTTTAAATTCTGATGCTTATACCACAAATTTGGTGAGCTATGCTGTGATGAGTACTCATAGTTCTTCCTATGCTTTAGTCTGCGTAGTTTTGCAGCACTTTGATTGTTTGTCTGCTTTGTGAAGTCTGCAACTTGAGTACAATCTTTATACTGCAAATAATGTACATAAAGAGGTTTCCTGGAATGGAATGGGCAGCAGTATTCATTCCCTACCCTCAGGGCCAGAATGAACTTCTTTCTGGAGTGTAAAATTGGCTTCATAGGCGAGAGCGGAAGACCAAAATTATGTCAATAGACTACTGTTTCACTGTGCTAGATTTTTTTCAAGTCTATGAATCTGTATAAAAATACCAATTGTAAGTCATTTCCTTTGGATGGCTTTTACCCATTGGATACTTGGTGATAAATGGTGAAAATGCAATTGCATGATTTTGTTTTAAAAGGAAAGGCGTGCAAGAAATTACTTGTATGCTACTACTTTAGCATTTATCTTAAGGGATTTAGGGCTTTAAATGCAGTGTATGTGAATGAAAGCATGATTAACATATCACTATTCCCAAAACAGGTGGCAGAGCAAGAGGTGAACAAATCAGAAGCAGAAGAAGATGAAGAGGATGACGAGTTAGATGAGTTACCCCCATCGAACTCTCATTATCGAAGGAAGATATCTCGCAATGCCAGCCAAACCAGCGTATACCTGCAAGAATGGGACATTCCCTTTGAACAGATTGAACTAGGGGACCTCATTGGACAAGGTCGATGGGGGAAAGTGTACCGGGGCAAATGGCATGGCGAAGTGGCCATCCGTCTCTTGGAGATTGATGGTAATAACCAGGATCATCTCAAACTGTTTAAAAAGGAAGTTATGAACTACCGGCAGACGCGGCATGAAAACGTGGTGCTCTTTATGGGTGCCTGCATGCACCCCCCTCACTTGGCAATCATCACAAGGTTAGTATTGAGCATTTAATGGGACTGATATATATCCTTCTCTGCAGTAAGCTTTGGGTGTCTGTATGCTCTGTCCTCACAATTGAGTGAACGATTTTGCTATTTTCCTGATATTGTTTTATTTCAAGATCTTAAATGTTGCATCCTAATGCTCAAAGAGCTGGTACAGGTTATTAGCCAGTGAATTCCAGTGAAGGTAAGGATCAAAAACAACAAAATCCAGGTACAAGCAAATAATTCCTACTTATAACCACATGCGAGAGCTCAATCTATATTGTTCAAACATACTTCCTGTCCATATGGTACTTGTACAGTGGTGAAAAACTGAGAAGGTTATCCCGGTTTGCCTGGATAATAATATCAGAATCTCCAGGTTTTTAGCTATGTCCTAAACACCTGATGCGCGACAGTCCTGCACATCTCGGAAGGAGGCTGTTCCTCGGAGGTCGCAGCATGGTGGCCAAAGCTCCTGCCTCCACACTAACATCGGTATGTTGCCCTTGGAAACAAGAGTCAGCTTGTTTACACAGTTCCAGTCTATTTTTAATAAGACTAAGTCTTATTTTCGAGGGCGAGAATTTTTAATTTCACCCTAGTTCCAACCAGCTCAGACTGGTACCACTTACATGTGCCACAATCTTTCTATATTTGCCAGTATCCTGTTGGGTGAGATTTACAACCCTTGTCATTTTCAATCAGCTTTTTAGCATATCCACTTATTTCTAGTTACAATAATTCAGCCTGGCCTCGCCCGCAATAGTTGTAGCTAAGGTGAACAAAAAAGGTATTAAATGGAGATCAAGCATCAGGTGATATGCTATGGAGGTGATTTACCAGGTATTGTCCAGTATTGGGGTATCTTTCATAGATTCACATGCATGAATCATTCCCTGTCGCCGAGATGGGAGTGCCACGGTAAAATACAAAAGCAGTGCCATAAATAATAAATAGGCCAAAACAGGCCAAAGGCTATATCTTAGTAGCCTATCTACATCCTTATAGGAAAAGGACCAAAAGTCAGCTCCAACCAATCAGCTATCAGCACCCTCTAGAACACTCCCAATAGAAGCAGCTCTCCTCACATTTTCACTGCACGTCATGTGGAAAGGCATCTCCCTGAGTGCTACTCCGTTTTCTTCTCTTCAGCTCTTCAAGCAAGCATGTCTGACAAGAAGGACCTCTTCCGCTCCTGCAGGACCTGTGTGAAGAAGAAGGTCCACGTTGATGATCTTCACAAAGATTGTCTTTATTGCCTCTATCCCAAACATGAGGCTAAAGACTGTAAAATCTGCCGTACCTTTTCCAGCAAGACTCCGAGGGACAGAAAGCAAGATTATTTTTATGGCTCAAGTCAAAAGAGCAACCTTCTTCTTCGGCTGAGGAAGAGTACCGAGCTTCCACATCTAGCAAGAGGGCTGGGTCTCAAGAAGGCTCCTCAGGTGAAGGAAGAAGACATCTGAAAACTTACCAGGAAAAGTCTCTTCACAAAGAGAGGAGTTCTAAACACTCCTCTGCGCCAGCATCATCTCTGCCTTCTACTCCACTCACAAAGCGTCCAAGATCATCCTCTTCAGAAACTGTGAGTAAAAAGCACAAAAAATATGTGTCGACTTTTACCACATCGTGGATGGTATGTGTGACATCGTCAACGCCATCGTCGACGGCAACTATTTCGACAACGGCTATTTTATCACCTATCTCGTTGACGAGAATTTGTGTTTCGGCAAGACCATCGTCAAAACGGGTCGACGACACACTGTCGACGACGAAGAAGCCGTAGATGAAGATTCCAACGACACCGTCGACGACGACACCGTCGATGGGAGAAGCTTTGACGACAACACCGTCGACGGCATCGTCTATGAACGTGCCTGTGATTCTACCACTGTCGACTACAGGACCGTCGACGAGAGACATTCCTACCATTCATATTTCTGTCAATGAGAGTATATCAAATAAAGACAATTCAAAGGCCTTTTCAGGACTAATGTAAAATGTCTCCGTGACCACCTTCCCATCTGAAGGCTTCATTGAGGATAAGGGTTATGATGAGGAAGAAGAGGAAGATCCATACAGAGTGGCTCATAGTCCATCTGAGCTTAATGTTAAATGTCAAGATGCTGACAAGGATGATTCCCAGGAGGAGCATTACTACCATGGGCAATATATGGCTCCACAGCATACATACCAGTTCCTTCACAGGCAGAAATCTCGTCGGAGGGAAATGTCTCATCTTCCTCCAGCACTTACAGGTTATGTTGGCGGATTATCGTCAGATTTCCTCCGCAGAAGATTTCAACAGAGAACCCAATTCCACAGGTAGAGGTTCCTGTTCCAGAACTAGAGCCTACTCAACCTAGTGCACCGGCTCCTGCACAATATTCAACTGGACATCAAGACACTTCCTCCTCCGATGAGGAGGTTGAAGAAAACGAGTTACCTAAACAGCCAGATGCTCCCGATCCATGGAACGATTAGATTATAGAGACACCATCTCCACCTCCGCATTTGCCCTCTGATTCTCCTCCCAAGGACATTGGAGGTTTTCATAATTTAATGCAGAGAGCAGCTTTTAGATTCCAACTCCCTATTACGGTCAAACAAACAACTGATTTTTACATGACTTTAAAGAGGATACTAGGAGAATCATTTGCTCTTTTCCCATCATTGATTACATCTGGCAAGAGGGCGTGAAAATCATGAAGACACCGGCATCCATAACTGCGGTGTTACCTCGAATAGAGAAAAATACTGCGCGCCAGAGAGCAGTCCATTTGGCCTCATGGGTCATCCAAGGCCAGATTCAGTAATATCTCAGGCTGCACAATGGCTTTCAAAACACCCTGCAACACCAATAACCACTCCACCAAAGAAGGACGTTGTATGGACCTTTTGGGGAAAAAATTCTCTTCTATGGCTGCAGCTTCAGTTAGAGCTGCCAATGCCTTGGCAATCATTAGCTGTTATGAACACCAAATGTTGTCCGATATAGCGGGATTGATAGAGAGGAGGCACGTTAGATCTTATTACAAGATAAACTAGCTGCCTCCAAAACAATTACCTGCGCGTTAGACATCGCTAACACGAGCTTTGGGCAGTTAGCTGGGTCAGCTGTTCTTCGACGCCAAGGTTGGCTTAAAGCGACTACCTTTAGACCCGAAGTTCAGATGAAGATACTGGACATGGCTTATGATGGGGATTTGCTGTTCGGGAAACATGTAGATGATGCACTTTCTGGCAATCAAAAATGACACAGACACCGCAGAATCTTTAGGTGCTCTACAATATAGACGCATACCTTTCAGAGGAGCCAGAGGGCGAGGATTTTCTACATATCGGGGCGGCTATCAGTCGAATCAGCAGTATCGACAATACCAACCTCAGTACCGACAGACGTACAATCAATCCTCTTATCGTCAGCCATTGGCAGCTGTTTTCTCTTGCCAGGGTGGCTGGAAGAGAACACAACAAGAAGGCGGGGATTCTGCCAGAAAGCAATGGGCTTCTCAGGATGCCAGTCAACCTTTTCCCCCCTACAGGTGGGTGCAAAAATATCTGTTTGTGCACAGCAGTGGCACAAGATCACTTCAGACTGCTGGGTGCTGGACTTTGTCACCAAGGGTCATACACTAGAGTTTCTCCAGATACCACCTACCACTCGGCCCAAGGGTCCCCCTTCCCCTCGTCTTCACTTATTGCGCAAAGAAGTCTTGATCATGCTCCTAACGGAAGCATCAGAAGAAGTACCGTCCATGCAGAGAAGAACAGGTTTCTACTCTTGTTTCTTCCTAATCAAAAGGAAGTCAGGAGAATGGCGACCAATTCTGGATCACCGCAATCTCAACACATTTCTCAATAAACAAACATTCCGGATGGTAACACTTTCCGATATTCTGGGGTGCTTAAACGAGGGGGATTTCATGACTTCTCTGGGCATGAAAGACGCATATTTTTATATCCCTAGCAATCCAAAACATCGATAATATCTGCGATTTACAGTGGCTGGCATCCACTATCAATTCAAGGTGCTTCCGTTTGGTCTAAAATCAGCGCCACAGATTTTCACCTAGTGCTTAGCACCGGTAGCAGCGACTTTACGATCCCGCGGGATCAAAGTTTTCCCATACCTCGACGATTGGATGCTCAAAGCTCCATCAATGCAAGAAGGCAAGGTTGCTACAACAATTTGTCTCCATCTATTCAATTCACTAGGGCTCACTTTGAACCAAGGCCAAATAAAATTTGATTCCAACTCAGAACATTCTATTCCTCGGAGCATCCCTGGACACTGTCCAGTGCAAAGCATTCTTGTCTCAAGATCGTCAAGTGCGCCTTCAAAAATTAGCGACAACCATTTGAAAAAGCATCAGTTTCTGTTTGAACCTTCAAATCGCTCCTAGGGATGTGCTCCTCCTCGATTAGCACGGCTCAAAATGAGACCTCTTCAAGAAGAATTGCAGAAACAATGGCAACAGACATTGGGTTCTTTCGAGGATATTATCCAAATAACTGCCCGTATGGTGGATGCACTCCATTGGTGGTCTCAAACAGCAAATCTTGCTCAAGGTCTCTCCTTTCTGCAAGCCATTCCAGGTTTCGTATTAACAGAAGACGCTTCTATGGAAGGATGGGTAAGTCATCTGCAGGATTTACAGATCCAGGGAAGATGGTCTCAGATACAGAAACAGCGGCACATCAACAGTCTGCGGTACAAAAGGGGGTGGTGATGGACGGAGCATCTGAATCAATCAAACACTCGCACCCAGTCAAAAGATCTGGGTTAAATCCATCACCGTTCTTTAGCCCACTCTGCCACCCCAGTTCAGACATGGCTATATGCAAATCAGTCTGACCTTGTGCCTCATGGGAACAGTCCAGCCTGAACTGCCAAGCCATGTCTTCCCTGGACCGGAAACAAGCTTCCGAGGACCGGTTTCTGGCATTCCAGCCGTCTTCAGCCCGGCTTGCTTGAATCCAGTGGCAAAGTGAGCAAGGGACTCACGTCTGAGTATACCCTGCCACACTTATGGCGGCCAAAAGCGGTACAAAAGGGGGTGGTGATGGACTGAGCATCTGAATCAATCAGACACTCACACCCAGTCAAAAGATCTTCGGGCCTTATTCTCGTCTCTTCAGGTTTTCCTTCCAAGGATAATAGGTTCCTCAGTGCTGGTCCGACCAACAATACGACCAGCATGTACTACATAAACAAACAAGGAGGAACAAGGTCCATAACGCTTTCCCATTAAGCGCAAGAATTGTGAGAATGGACAACGTTTCACGGAATCCCCATGAGGGCCGAGCATGTCAAGGGTGTACACAATGCATTAGCAAACTCGCTGAGCAGATCTCTATCCGGCTGCCACGAGTGGGAGTTAGAACAAACTCTTGTGAACAAGATCTTTCAGACATGGGGCAAACCAGCTGTAGATCTGTTTGCGCCACAGGAGAACAAGAAATGCCGATATTACGCCTTGAGAAGTCTTCTGAAGGTCAGAAGGTCTTCCGTCTGCCGTAGGCGGATGGGGAGGGTGTTCCATGTCTTAACGGCAAGGTGGGAGAATGATCTGCCGCCGGCGGTCACTCTTCAGATGCGGGGAGACGGTGATGAGGGCGCGGTCTTTGGAGCAGAGCTGGCGGATGGGGGTGTATAGGGTGAGTTGGCTTTTGAGGTACACTGTTCCGGTGTTGTGGAGTGGCTTGTGTGCGTGTGTGAGGAGTTTGAAGGTTATCCTCTTGGAGCCAGTGCAGGGCTCTCAGGTGGGGAGTGATATGGCTGTGCCAAAGGATGTCTAGGATCAGGCGTGCGGAGGCGTTTGGCCGAGGCTCCTGCGTAAAGGGTGTTTCCATATTCCAGTCTACTGCTGCTGACGAGAGTCTGGGTGACTGGGTGGTCCTTCTCGTTTTGGTGGGGATCCACTTGAAGATCCTGCGAAGCTTGCAGAGGGTGTTGAAGCAGGAGGAGGAGACGGCATTGGCCTGCTTCGTCATGGAGAGGGTAGAGTCAAGGATGACCCCTAGGTTGCCTGCGTGGTCGGTGGGTGTTGGGGGTGTTCCTTGTGTAGTCGCCACCAGGAGTTGTCCCAGGCCCAGGGGGTGGATCCGAGGATGAGGACCTCCGTCTTGTGCGAGTTCAGCTTTGGTCGGCTGTTCTTCATCCAGTCGGCGATGGCCTTAATTCCTTCGTGGAGGTTGGTTTTGGCAGTGTGGGGGTCCTTGGTGAGGGAGAGGATCAGCTCGGCATAGGAGATGATGTTGAGGTCCTGCCGTCGTGCGACGTGGGTGATTAATGCCATGTAGACGTTGAACAGCGTTGGGCTGAGGGATGAACCTTGGGGTATGCCGCAGATGATCCCGGTGGCTTCGGAGCGGAAGGGGGGAGGCGGACGCTCTGTGTTCTGCCAAAGAGGAAGGAGGAGGTCCAGTCCAGGGCCCTCTCTTGGATTCTGGCGTCGTAGAGGCGTGTTCGTAGTGTGCGGTGGCAGACTGCGTCGAAGGCGGCAGACAGGGCCAGGAGGATGAGGGCTGCGGTTTTCCCATTGCCGCGTTCTGGCCGAGACAGCACTGGTTCTCTGATCTGCTTCGACTCTCCATCAGGACACCGATTTGTCTGAGGCAGCACCCGAACCTCCTAACAATGTCCAACGGACAGGTACAACACCCGAACCTGCAATCGCTCAGGTTATCGGCCTGGCTCCTGAGCACAGAGAGTTCTGTAGCCTGAATATCCCGCAGGAATGCAGAGACGTATTGGCAAAAGCGAGAGCAGACAGTACCAACAAAACCTACTCTCTCAAATGGAAAAGATTTTGCATTTGGTGTTCAGAGCAAGGCCTGCGGCCACTGCACATCACACCCGAGCAGATATTGCCATATCTTCTGCATTTAGCACAGTCAGGACTGGCGCATGCATCCATAAAGGTTCACCTGGCGGCTATCTCACGGTTCACCAGAACTTTCACAGGACCTTCTCTATGGTCCAGTAGACTGGTAAAACAGTTCCTAAAGGGACTTTATAGATCCTTCCTGAGACCTCGGAAGATCCCTCTGACATGGCACCTCAATTTAGTCCTCAGCCAACTCATGAGGCATCCTTTTGAGCCCATTCATCGAGCATCCATCAAGTACATCTCATGGAAAACGGCTCTCTTACTCGCTTTAACATCTGCCAGGAGAGTAAGCAAGCTACAGGCTCTATCCATTCAGGAACCATTCATGCAGTTCAAACAGGACAGGGTGGTGCTGAGACCGAATCCTAAATTCATACCGAAAGTGCCTTCAGACTTTCATCTCAATGAACCGATAGTCCTTCGGTCTTTCTTGGCGAACCCTTCCACCGCAGCAGAAAGAACACTACATTCTTTGGATCTCAAGAGGTGTCTAAAGTTCTACCTAGACAAAACTAAGACTTTCTGAAAATCTTCTCAACTATTTGTGGCCTACAGCAGACCGAGAATGGGTCTGCCTCTCACAAAACAAAGCATCTCAAGGTGGATCTCCTCAGCGATAGCATTCTGCCATGACAAAGCCGGACGGCCTTTGAGTGATCATGTTACTGCGCATTCCACCAGGGCAATGTCCACATCGGCAGCACTGTTCGCTGGAGTGCCGATTTTGGAAATATGCAGAGCGGCGACCTGGAAAACGCCGCACACTTTCTCCAGACACTACTGCCTGAATATCGAACTTCAGAAGGATGCAGCAGTGGGCCAGGCGGTGCTTCGCCATCTCTTTCAGTGAGGTGAGCCTTCCAACATCCCGCCATCCGGGTATGCGCATTCTTTGTCTTTATAATATTCTGCTTTATGCTATCATTCCCATGTTATATGATAATATGTGTATTGTCTAACATGACTGTAAGGCAACATTACATCAGAAATGTGCATAAGTTATTACTATCTACTCTGATTCAGGCATGTGAATCTATGAAAGACACCCCTAATACTGGATAAGAAACGCGTTACTTACCTGTAACAGCAGTTATCCAGTATTGGTGTCTTTCATAGATTCACATGCAACCCTCCGGCCTCCCCTGGAAGGACTCACATCCCTCTCTAACTGTATTACGCCATACCTAGCTGGGTGCGTACGAAAATCTGAGGGACTGAGGCTCCTCCCAGGAAGGTTCTAGAGGGAGGTCATAGCTGATTGGCTGACTCTAAGAGTTTGGTCCTTTTTACATAAGGACAAGGATAGGCTACTAAGGTGAGGTCCTTAGGCCTATTTTCTCTATGTATGTCTATAGGACATTACTTTTCTATGTACCGGAGGCTCCCGTCGCGACGACGGGGAATGATTCAGGCATGTTAATCTATGAAAGACACCTATACTGGATAACTGCTGTTACAGGTAAGCAACGCGTTTCTTCTATGCCATAGGCGGGTCACTAGCCGGTCGTCTTCTGCCACTGCCAGAGCCGGGGGCACTTCCGCTGCTGCGGCTGCCGGCTCGCTATCACTTCCGCCCGGCAGCAGAACTGCGGCAGGTCGCGGATTCGATGACCTCGCCAAGGCCCATCGCGTCTGATAACTGTCACTCTCTGCTCACTGCATCGGAGCGCCTCACGACTTTGCCGGTGGGTGCCACTCCGTTCTGGGCCTCAGCTCTTGCCCTGGGGGCCTTAGTACTGGACGGATTGATGGTCGGATTAATGGATAAGGGCACTTCTCACATGGAGCTCAGCAGCTACGCGGCCATCTCTATCCGCTGCTAGCCACGCCCCTCCGCAGTCAGCACTTTCGACACAAAAGTATTAGTGCCAACCCACGTGTATAAAACGTGCACATCCACCGTGTCCTTAAACAATCAGAAACATTGAAACCAGTTTGCAATGAGTGCATTTCAAAACCGCAGCATTCGCAACACAAGCGGTTTGGGATGGGTTTAAGTAATGTACAAGATTTAAAATACAGAGCTATGGGGGAGGGAGGAGTAGCTGTTGTAGCCTTACAAACAGGACTGCCAGGTTTTGAACTGGGTAACCATGCTTGAGTGCTGGTGTCTGCTCAACGTCATGTGAAACAGGGAACTTGCAGCCAGATTCATCAAACCAGAATCAGCTCGCAAAGGGCCAGATTCTGAGAATCTTGCCCTTTGCGAGCGCTATTTTTGCATTTGGGATGCATCATCCCAAATGCAAAAATCGCAAATCTAGAAATCCCTAAATTGCGATGAATTGCATTTAAGGAATCTCAATTTGAGATTCCTTAAATGCAATTCATGAACCATTTTAAAATTGCGAAATCGCAATCTGGGGCCGCTATTTACCGCAAAGTCTAACTACGTGGTAAATAGCAAAAACTTAGAAAAATGCTCTTTAGGGCATTTTTCTAAGTTGTATGTTACACACACACATATCCTTGGGACATGTGTGTGCGCAACACCAGTGGACATTACCATTTCAGGGGTGCAACAGGGTGTACTTTTGACACCCTTGGAATTGCTTCCTTATTTGCGAATCGCTAATTGCTAATCGCAAATAAGGAATGACTCCCCATTCATTCCAATGGGCCTTTAGGCCCATAGGAATGAATGGGAAAGCCATTCCTTGTTTGCGATTCGCAATTAGCGAATCGCAAACAAGAAAGCTGTAGAAATCGCTAAAATTATTGCGATTACTACATGCATCCCGTTTTGCGAGTCTTTAATACCGAATCCTTAAAATTCGCTATTAAGGACTCGCAAAACAGGACTTTGATTAATCTGGGGGATAGTTCATAACCAATGGCAGAGTCCACACTATAAACTGAAGAGAGAAATAGTGCTGTAGTCACAGGTTGAGATTGCAACTTGGAGTACTGGGGGTGGAATAAAAAGTTGGTGCAACTCACAGCAGGTTTAATACCGTTAAAAAAAAAAAGTGGTGTGTGGAACTATCATTGAAGTAAAGAACGGAATCCACATTAAATGATGAATTGAAACAAACAAAATTGGTTTCAAATAAAAGACAAAGTTGATCTTTTAAATGAAATAAATAGAAATCATTAATAGCAAAGCATTAATAAAATAAGGATTTCGACATTGGTGTTACAAAATGACAAATTCTAGTGAAAAAATGCACACGGACAATTTGCTTTTATAGCCCTATCCCTAACCTTGGTGTGTAGAATGCTCAAGAATGCAAACCGGTGCTCTATCTCTGGTTGTCTATTACTAATGCTTTGTATTAAATCAACTGCCACCTTTCTAAGTGCTCATAAGTTAAGCATTTTGTAGAATAAAAATGTTTTGTACTCAGTTGGACGATTTATTCAGAAAGTGAATGGTTCCCTTGAAAACATTTCCCTTGGCGTACAAAAGAACACATTTTTAGAAATGGAAATTACCATAATACATCTTTTAAAGCTCTTAAACATCTCTAGAGTGTCAAAATATTTTGTTAATTCAAACTTGTTTGTTGGAAAAATCTTACTTTGGGTGTGTTTTAAAAAAAAATCTATGTGATTGAAATACTTTCTAGTTTCTGCAAAGGAAGAACGCTTCATTCAGTCGTGAGGGATCCAAAGACATCACTGGATATTAACAAAACGAGACAGATTGCGCAAGAGATTATTAAGGTAAGAAATTTAAGAGAAAAAGAATAAAATCCTCCTACATTATACAGACATGTATTGTAGTCACAAGGAGTATATTTACATGGAGTGTGCTGTCTTGGAAGAGCTACCAGATGGTGTATTAGAGTTTCATAATGGTCATCTTTAATCCCCAAGTTTGCAGATAACAATAAAAGGGGTTCCCTTGACAGAGTACCCTTGGCTGGTAAAGTGAGAATAAGGCACCATTAGAACCTGTCTAACCAATAAGAAATTAGCTTTTATCCTTTGGAAAATCTGGATGCAGACAATTAAGAATGAATTAGATTCTCAAACATAATCTTTTGAAACATTCAAAAGTAATTTGTAGTAGATTACACATACATTTAACCTTTATGTGATTCTTCTTTTCTATAGGCGAGAGAACAAGACTTGGAAATCAGAGCTACTAAGAGGTCTTAAACAAAGCTAGATAAATAATTCCGTTTATAAAACATAATTATGTATGTGGTGAGAAATGAAGGGTAGTGCTGCAATGTGCAGAGAAAATACAGAGCCACAATAAATTTAAGCATAATAAAAAAAACAATATGGTTGGTTGATAAAGCTGAAAATGATGGCAAATGCATTGCATCGCTGTCAGTTCTCAGAGGTGAGGCACATCTACATCAACTTGAACCATGAAACTTTTAACTTTTGATAGTGATTTAAGCAATGATGAGGACCATCATCAAAAGTTTCAAAAGGTTATCTTAGGGGATTGAAGAAACCCCTTTTGTTGCCTACTGCTGCCACCACATTTATGTATTTGTCCTCCCGATTAATAATTTGTCACCAGTTTCCCTATACCTATACTGATACTGGTATTTTGTTTTCAAAATGCAACAGTTTTATTCTGACTGATCATTGTTCCATATTTCTCTAATATTCACTTACTCCAGTATTGGATCTTTAATGGCTATGCATGCTTGAATCATTCACCGACAAAGAAATGGGAGTCCCTGGTACCATTAGAAAGCAGTGTAATGTTAAACATAGCCTGGGAAGACCACAAAACGCTCACTTTAGTAGCACATCTTTGTCATTTAAAAAAAGGGAACTTAACTTTTAAGCTTCAACCAATCAAGGTGCATCACCCTCTAGAACACTCCTGTCAGAGGCTTCTGTCTCTCAGATTTTCTACTGCACGTCATATGAGGGAGTCTCCACTGAGCTCTGCTCAGGTCAACTGTTTCCAGTATTCAGAAAGAGTTATTTCGATCTATCTTGTACTACTAACTTCCAGATGCTTCACATCTGGCTGTACAATGTCAGAGCAAACAAAGAAAGGTCCTTTTTGACCATGTGGGACCCGTGGAAAGAAAAGGCTTCACTCAGAAGATGAGTACACCGTACCAATCTGGGTCTCAACAGTTTTTGCCGCAGTACCAGCAGTGACAGCCCCCTCGGGCGGCCTACTCTAGGCAGACCCAGAAAGGAAAATTAGGTCGACAGGGAAAAGACACAGGACATCGTCAGTGACGAACTACAGGCACCGGGTACCCGCCCATCCCCTGTAGCATGTCTCACAGACAAAATAACCAGTCACCTGCACGAATGGAAGAAAATAACAACAAACCAATGGGTTTTAATCTAATTTAATTCAGCCTCATGCTGGAATTCATTAAAAAATACCTCCAATTCCACTCCAGAAATCCCCACAGCAACATTTTCTCAGGTTAGAAGTCCATGCTCAGCAAAGGGACCATAGAAAAAATCCCTAGAAACCAGAGGTGAAAAGGTTTCCACTCCTGTTTCTTCTTAGTCCGATCGAAGTCTGGGGAATGAGACCAATCCTGGATCTGAGAAAACTGAACAAATATCTCAGGAAGCAGACATTCCACATGCAATCACTCCAGGATATCCTACAGCTTTTAAACCCGGGAGATTATATGACCACATTATGTCTCCAGAATGCATATTTTCATGTCCCCATACATCCACACTATCGAAAATATTTAAGATTCACTTTTACCTGCAGCCATTATCAGTACAAAGTCCTCCCATTCGGCCTGAAATATCCCCTCCAATTTTCTAAAAGTGCCTGGCACCAGTAGGAGCATCCTTGGGACAAGAAAAACACAAGTCTTTTTTTATCTTGACTGGCTAGTCAAGGCACCTTCCCACCAGTCTGTGCAGGGGTCAACCAAGGCCTGCCTACACCTTTTCAACAAATTGGGCATTGCACTGAATCCGCAAAAGTCAATCCTTCATACATCCAAGTGGGTACACTGGATACAATGATGAGCACAGCATACCCCACACCAGAAAGCCAGACAAGATTGCTGCTCTTAACACATCTAGTGCAAAGAAAAAAGTAACTTTCTGGTCCCCTCTACAATCTCTGCTAGGGATGATTTCATCTTGCATTCCCTTGGTCCCATTCTGCCGCCTGTGAATGTGTAGTTGCAAGAGGAGCTGGACAGGCAGTGGATTCAAACACAAGGCTCTTTCGACGAAACCATCCAAGTGACCCCCGGGATGCACACAGCTTTGTCTTGGTAATATCGAGAGTCAAATCTCTCAGTCGACCGGACATTCATACCCTAAGCATCACCTCAGACACTTCTTTAGAGGGTTGGGGAGCTCATCTGCAGGACCTCCAAGTTAGTGGCGAGCTCAGCTGCTCCTTCACATCAACCTGCTAGAACTCAAGGCAGTGCATCTAGTCTTACAAGCCTTTCTGCCCAGTATAAGAAAGCCTGCACTGCTCAACACCACGACCATGCACTATATCAACAAACAAGGTGGCACAAGGTCTCACTCTCTGTCCCAAGAGGCACATAGAATTTGGGAGTGGTTGATCGGTCACCAGGTGACTCTGAAGCCAGAACATTAGCAGGGGAAGCAGAATGTTATAGCAGGCCCTCTACACAAGATGAGAAGTACTTGCCACTAATGGGAGATGAATCAGGATATCCTGGTGGAAATCTTTCATCATTGGGACAGACTGAATCTGGACTTGTTTGCAACATCCCAGAATCAGAAATGACAGTTCGAGCAAGCTGGTATCCGCAGCCGAGGTCGTGAGAAATGCATTTTGGAGCGCATTGTCTGGAATCTTTGCCTTCGCTTTTCCTCCAACTCCTCTCCTCGCAAGGGCCCTCATGAAGATGAACGCAGAGCCTTGCAGGATCATTCTCATCCCTCTGAGGTGGCCAGGGCAACATTGGTTCATGGAGTTTCTTCTCATATCAGAAAAACACCATATCCAACTTCCACCACTTCTATCTCTACTGACAATGAGCCAAGGCCAAGTGCTTCCCCTGGATCTGAAATCCTTATACTTGTGAACCTGGTTCCTGAATTCAATGAATTTGCGTATCTCAACATCCCAGGAGAATGAAGGGATATTTTAGCCAGGGCTTGTGCAGATAGTACAAACAAGACTTACAGCCTTAAATCCAAGCAGTTTTGCATCTGTGTCAGTGGTCCAAAGTGCACCCAGTATCATCTACACCGTAAGAAAGCCATCCTTATTTTCTACATCTAGCACAATCCGGTCTCGCTCATGCTTCCATTAAGGTTCTCCAAGCAGCCAAATCCCGCTTCCGAACATCAGCTGCATCATCTTTTTTTTCGTTTAGCAGATTGATGAAACAATTTCTCAAAGGTCTATTCAGGGTGTTTCCGCCAGTGAGGCATCCTCCACTACTCTGGCAACTTAACACTGTGCTTTCCCAACTAATGAAAAGAACATTTGAGCCTATTCACATAATGGACATTACATTTCTGTTTTGGAAAGTGGCACTCCTGTTTGCACTGACCTCAGTAAGATGGGTTGGAAAAATACAGGCTTTCATCATTCAAGAACGTTTGTTACAATTCAGGAACAATAGGGTGATTCTGCGAACAAATCCAAAATTAATTCCAAAAGTCCCATCACATTTCTACTTAAATCAACTGATAATTCCAAATATTTTTTTCCCGGATCCCAAGACATCAGCAGAAAGGACATTGCATTCCTTGGATGTAAAAAAATGTCTAAAATGTTACCTTGACAAAAGGAAACACTTCCTCAAATCCAATCAGTTAGTAATAGCCTGTAGTGCTCCTAGAGAGGGTTATCCACTCTCAAAACAGAGCATAGCACGATGGATAACCAGTGCCATAAATGTTGCCATCAGAAAGCTGGCAAGCCTTTACAAACCAAGGTGCAACCTCATTCAACCAGAAGTGTATCGACTTCGACGGCGCTATTTGCCGATGTGTCTATCCAAGACATCTGCTGAGCAGCGACCTGGAAGACTAGACACACCTATATGCAGCACTGCTGGTAGGATTCCATAGTTTAAAGAGCTGCAACAGTGGGCCAGGCAGTATTATGGCATCTTTTCCAGTAAAGGTGAACTATCATAGTAAGCGATACCCACCGTTCTCTAAAGTGTTTAGCATATTTTACATTGTTTATATACGTACAGATGTATAGCCAAGCATACAATTTAATTCTGATGTTCATACAAAAAATGTGCTTCTCAACTGCAATGTATTCTGATTCAAACATGTGAATCTATGAAAGATCCAATGCTAGAGTAAGAAAATAAGTTACCTGTAACTGTAGTTTTCCAGTATTTGTATCTTTCATAGATTCACATGTGACCCTCCTCTTCCCCTGAGAGGCTCAACTTCTCTTTGATATTGTAATTAACCCTGGGCGTAGTTTGCATAGTAGTGCTACGCGTAGCTATGCAAAGTGTACTTTGCACTACACACCCTATGCGTAGCTATGCGAACTGCATAGTGCGGTAGGGAAAATGCTGTTAGCACTGATTGCACAGTGTTGGATGCTTGTCCGCACTGTGCAATCATTGCAAACGGCATCTTGCACAGTACAAGCAGTCGTTTTCTGCTGCTCAAGTAGATTTTTACTCGGCGGCAGCTTTCTCAATGCGGACTGGTAGTTTTTCATCGCGAGCATACGCGACCACTCGCAATGAGAAGCCTGGCCTCCCTGCGTTGAGAATCTCGCCGGGAGGTTCTTTTTCCACGCTCGCGATCGGCAACTTGATGTTGCTAATCGCGAACCAGGAAAAAGTCTCGCCGTGAAGTTGATTTTGCTCACTCGTGGTCGCCAACTTGATGTTGAAGACCGCGAGCAAGCAAAAAATGCCCGCTACGTGTTTTTGCACTGTGCTACGTGCAATTCACGTAGTGCTTAGTAGCGCAAACTACGCACGCTCCGCGAGCGTAGCGTAGTACTGCGCCCAGGGTTAATTGTAATTATTCACACTTGTGCTCTGAACATTTTAGAGAAGTAGCCTCTGAGAGGAGTGTTCTAAAGGCGGATGCAACCTGATTGGTTGGAGCTTAAAAGTTTAGTCTCTTTTTTAAAATGATAAAGATGTATTATTAAGTGAGGGTTTTATGGCCTTTCCAGGCTATGTTTAACATTACACCGCTTTCAAATGGTACTGTGGGACTCCCACTTCGACTACAGGAAATGATTCAAGCAAGAGAATCTATGAAAGATACCAATACTGGAGAACTACAGTTACAGGTAAGTAACTTATGTTCTTAGGATTTACAAGTACACTAGCATAAACTGATTTGAAGGTTTGGATTAAGCTGAATGAAAAGATTGATTATTAGAGAACAGGCCAATCCAAATGATCATTTGCACTAGGTCAGAACAGTCAGAGGCACTTTTCACTGTCTTATTTTTCTGTATAGTGTACATGTGGTTGCTACAAATGGTGAGGAATCTAGCAACAATGAACTTTTTGAGTATCGCAAAGAATGTGTAAAACTGACACTTTAGAGTTCATTACTTTTTCTATAGTTATGCTCTCCACTTCGAAACTCAACCTCACACACATTATTAGCCTAATAGACCCAGACAAATTAATTAAAGTTTACATAGTTTGAAATGTTTATTCTCCTGGTTGCACAAAGGACTTTGGTAACCGATGCTTGTAACATGTTATCACAAAATAGTATTTGTTTAAATGATATATAATGATCTATAAATAATGAAATATAATTTAATGCAATCTATGTTTTATGGATCTCTTCTATCTGAAATGATAATGTGCGAATTAAATTGATTGTTGGATGAGTAAGACAGTGATTTTAAAAGTTGTCAAAGGATTTTAAAGAATTATTAGGGAGAAAAATAAATGGACACTAGTGAAAACTGCCCTCCAAGTTCTGCACTTGACTATGTCCCTTGGACCAAAATTACAGTGATTTTTAATGTTTAAGATAGCAGTATAGGTATTCAAAATATTTATCTCTAGTAACTATAACTCATGCTCTATGGTAACTGTAACTGGTGCCCAAGCCATGCCTAGTCTTTTCATCAAAAATTTCATTTCAGATTTTGCAGTGATGTTATCAATGAGGTCTTAGAACATGCCATGAGTTGTGTAATATGGGAGGTAATTAACAGTGCAGGGCGAGGGTGCGAGTTATAGTTACCTTTGGGCACGAGTTGTAGTTACTTGAGATAAATATAAGTCATGAATTTCAGTGTTTTTTGTTAGTTTAAAACGTTTCATTGGCACCGCAATTTTCACCTAATTGTTACGTAATTTTAACCTTTGTTTTTTTCAGTGAATTTCTAGGGTATTTTTAGAGTAAAGTAATATTTTATTAATAAACGTTAAAGCCAACCATCGCAGTAAGAAGGTTGGTCAGGCCCTGCCGCCAACCCCTCGCAGGCAAGCAACGCTGCAAACAGCCTTCGACCTTGCGTAGTGTGGGATTGGCCACAGGGCCGGCCTTGCATTCAACCCCCATAAGCAGCCAACCCCCACCATTTATGGCCTTCTGCCTTATTTGTTTCGGCCTCGTGGCATGGGGTCCCAAAGGCCTCTTAAGGCTCGGGATGGGGGCCGCATGCTTCCCTCACCTGAATAATAAATAATGCCGTTGAGCTTTTAATTATTTTTTTAATAAATGTCGCGCTTTCGTGGGTGTCTCATGGGAGTCTGGCAGGACTGCGACTTTTAAAAGATATATTTTATTTTTTGTGGCCCCCGATGGGGTCCCTTTGGGACCCGCCCCCCACTGAGCTGAGGGAGGCATGGTGCCCCTACCCTGCAGCCGTATATATATATTTTTTCAATTAGACTCAGAACTGGGGACTAAGACCTGTAATGGCAGCCTGCTAAATTTTTCTTCCTGTTGCAAGAAGCCATTTAAGGCTTCTGTGGGATAAAGATGGTCCGAGGGTAAAAAATTTCCCCTAAGCCAATCATAAGGCTCTATTTTAAAAACATTGGGCTAGAGAAACTCTTGTGAGAGCCCCTCAAACCCAAAGTCCAGATATACACATTTTTGGGCAGCTTAATATCGCCAAAACTACTGAACAAATTTACACTAAATCGCAAACAGCATGCTTTCTGTACAAGATCTAGAATCCTTGCAAATCTGGTGTAATTCTGTTCAGTAGATTTTAGTGATATTGCTAAGTTTCCAAAAAGTATATGGAAAATGCTTGGGGTTGTTCTGTTCGGAATCCCTGTTTTTCTCAGCTCTCACTTGACGGATCACCCTTAAACATTCCAGGAAGGTGCTTAGGTGGATTAACCTTATATGAGGAAAGTTTTGCAAAGATTCATCAGGTGGCACCAAACCAAAAACCGCGTGGTCAATGGAAAATTAGACCTAACTACAACTGCACAGTGGCAACCACCACTGGGAGGGAGAAAGGGAGGGATGGATTCATAGATGGATATATATATCCACCCTACACCCCTCCACCTCCTCACCCCCCATGTCGCAGAAGCCACCCTGAAGTTACGGTTAGGATTTCCAGTCATAGATATTCCCCAAACCTTTGGCCTCTAATAACATAGCCCCTATTAGACCAATCTCCTCAATACTTTCCGGACCTGTAGCTTTTTCTATATTGGCTGAGGATGGAAAGCTACTCTGTGATTGGTCAAAGGGATGCATAGATAAAAGGGTGATCCCAAAATGTGTTTTTCCACCAATGCATTTTCCATAGACTTTTGTATCTTGTGAAGCGTGAAAAACGGGTTTCCATGAAATCTGGCTGTATGGTGCGCCGATGATCCTTGTGGGTAGCACAGATAATTATTGTATTTTTTTAAAGTTATAATGCATTTTAACTTAGTGATATCTTTTGTTGAGGTACTTTCACAAAATGTAGTGGTACTTTGAGGAGGTATCCCTGTATATAGCAATAACAAGTCATTATATTTTATTTTACAACTTTATTTATTAAGCATTTCATGTTTACACTGGGAAACATCATTCAAGTGGAGATAACATTACCTTTTCAACACGCCTAAGGGTTTCATATATATTCATCAAAACACAAATAACCCTAGACTCTATGCATGGTAGGGAACCAGAGGCTATGCGGCCTCTAAGGTGAGCTGGCCTCCGATCACAAATGTTTTAAACACAACTGAGCCACTCAAGCATTTATTTCAATCAGTGTTACACTTTACAGCAGCCGATTTCTGAACATCCACAAAAATGTGATAGGATGCCTTCACACACCGCCAGGTCTCATGCTTCATCATAGGACTCCCCACGCTCTTCAAAAACCTGGTTTGATGAAGAGCGGGCCTACACCTGAAGGTCAGGAAAGCAACTAGGAATAAACCCTTGACATAAATAAATTAAATTAAAAGCAAATGGGATATGCCGGACTGACCTTCATATTTACACGGAATACTTCTTAGTATTAAAAACCAACTTGGGGAAAAGGGGAACTAGTCCCCATCACCACTCACTCCATCAACATGTTTGTCTGATCAATCAGAACATTTGTAAAGCGCACTATTCACCCGTGCGGGTCTCAAGGCGCTGGGGGTGGGGGTGGGGGAAGGCGGGAAGCTGCTACTGCTCGAATAGCCATGTCTTGAGTAGTCTTCTGAAGGTTAGCAGGTCCTGGGTCTGCCGTAGGAGGGTGGGGAGGGTGTTCCAGGTCTTGGCGGCAAGGTGGGAGAACGAGCTGCCGCCGGAGGTCGCTCTTCAGATGCGGGTGGCGAGGGAAGGATCGGCGGAGCGGAGCTGGCGGTTGGGAGTGTAGAAGGTGAGACGTCTGTTGAGGTATGCTGGTCCGGTGTCGTGGAGTGCCTGGTGTGCATGGGGGAGGAGCTTAAAGGTGATCCTCTTGTTGACGGGGAGCCAATGCAGGTCTTTCAGGTGGGGTGTGATGTGGCTGCGGTGAGGGATGTTGAGGACCAGGCGTGCAGAGGCATTCTGAATGTGTTATAGTCGTTTCAGGAGTTTGGCTGAGGCTCCTGCGTACAGGGCGTTTCCGTAGTCCAACCTGCTGCTGACGAGGGCCTGGGTGACCATTCTTCTTGTTTCGGTGGGGATCCACCTGTAGATCTTGCAGAGCATGCACAGGGTGTTGAAGCACGAGGACGAGGTGGCGTTGACCTGCATATTCATGGAAAGAGTAGAGTCTAGGATGAACCCCAGGTTGCATGCGTGGTCGGTGGATGTTGGTTCTGTTCCTAGTGCGGTCGGCCACCAGGAGTCGTCTCCGGCAGAGGGGCTGGAGCCGAGGATGTGGACTTCTGTCTTGTCCCAGTTTAGCTTCAGGCGGCTGTTCTTCATCCACTCAGTGATGGCCTTCATTCCTTCATGGAGGTTGGTTTTGGCGGTGAGGGGGTCCTTGGTGAGGGATAGGATCAGCTGGGTGTTGTCAGCGTAGGAGATGATGTTGAGGTCATGTAGTTGGGCGACGTGGGCGAGCGGTGCCATTTAGATGTTGAACAATGTCAGGCTGAGGGATGAGCCTTGGGGTACGCCGCAGATAATATCGGTGGCTTCGGAGCGGAAAGGGGGGAGGCGGACACTCTGGGTTCTGCCCAAGAGGAAGGATGCCGTCCAGTACAGAGCCTTGTTTCGGATCCCTGCATCGTGGAGGCGTGTGCGCAGGGTGCGTCGGCAGACAGTGTCGAAGGCGGCTGACAGGTCCAGGAGGATGAGGGCCGCAGTTTCGCCTTTGTCCAGAAGGGCCCTGATGTGTTCGGTGGTGGCGATGAGGGCAGTTTTGGTGCTGTGGTTGCTGCGGAACCCAGACTGGGTCAGGTCCAGGATGCTGTTCTCCTCAAGGTAGCGGGTCAGTTGTCTGTTGACGATCTTCTCGACTACCTTCGCCGGGAAGGGGAGCAGAGAGATGGGCCAGAAGTTCTTGAGGTCCTTAGGGTCAGCCTTGGGGTTCTTGAGTAGGACGTTCTTCCAGCTCTCCGGGAAGGTCGCTGTTTCGAACGAGATGTTGATGGCTTTCCAGAGATGGGGTGCGATGGTGGTGCTGGCTTTGTTGAAGATGTGGTGTGGGCATGGGTCTGACGGAGATCCGGAGTGGATGGTGTCAATTATTTTGATGGTGTCGTCGTCGCTTATGTTGATCCAGGAGAGCAGGGGTTCGGTGCGGATGGTGGCCGTGGGGACGAGGGTCTCAGTGGCTGTCGGGCGGTCTGATGGCTCATTACTTTAGTCTACTCCACTATACCACAATATCCTGTACCAACTTTAACAGCACTCTCCTCCAGTATATTCTGCCACACTCCACTTAATAACACTGTTCGCCTAACCACAAACCTAAACTGGACAAATATTACAAATTTGTAATCTTCTGTGGCGAGTGAGGTGCGAAGTCTGTGTATGGAGGTACGCGGGTTATATGAATTTTAAGGTAGTGTCTAAGGATAAATGTGACTTAAGTATGACATATAAATTTGAAATTGGTGCATAAATGATAAATTAAAAACATAACTATAACTTTAGAATGTCTGATGTTTGTGTGGTTTAAGCTGGGTTTGTATAGCAAACATAATTAAAGTTTTCCTAACTATAACTTATTTAACCTTATTATTATTATTAACATTTTGGTTCTCAGTCACATAGTTGTGTGACTAGACTTTGCTTTTCAATCCTGTTAAATCCAGAACCCTGCATGGTCATTACCATGCCTGCTTGTGCATCCAGGAAGAGATGTGCCATGCACTGCAGTTCCCTTTTTCACCATTTTTTGTTGGATAGAACTTACTTATCAGCTAGGACCTGGGTTAGGTCATAGACACAGACCTTTACAAGAGTGAGTCAGTAGGCGTTCAATCCAGTGACACAGATAAAAAGGTCTGGCCACAACTACTGATTCACAAAAAATGTATGCTGCTACTACTGTTGTATATGATAAACCCTTAACAAGGACGTTAGTCATCTGTCAGTGATATGAGGGGACGATTTGTGTGCCGCTCCAGGTCCAGGACCTCACTCATGTGAAGATACAGTCCAAGGCCATTGCACACTCACCAGAATAGTGTAAGGGTGGGGCCAAAATAAAAACGCATTAGCAAAACCAATTGGCCTGGCATTGGCTGCCAACCTTTTAGCTTTGTCAATTCTTGTTTTGTCATGGTTTTTGTAAATCTATAGTGCATGGGGAGCTGGCGGAGTCCTTGCAAGTATAAATATTTATTTTTAAAGTGTTAAAAGTAAAAATATTTTCCGGGTTCAAAATGCACACATTGCCATGGCGCTAAAGACACCACTTTGAGGGTAAATGTGCTCCTTGTGAAAGAGCAGAATGAAATCTCTCACGGTGAAGTTAGCCACTGACTGAAGTGGTTTGACCCATTGCCCCATGCTGAATGCTATAGTGGGTAGAAGAAATATTTGACTGGCACAACTACAGACCAATAGATGACGAGGGCTGGCTGCAAGCCTCTATAAGTAAGTATAGTGCATATATAGTTTTTGTAAAATCAAAAAAACTTGGGTACCGCCAGACCTAAGAAACAAGTACACCAGATACTGGCAGGGAACGCATTTGTACACCATTCAGAGGATAGTTCCATCCCAACAGCTCTGCTGTACATTGATTTATAGCTGCGGTAGGGAATTAGGGACTACTTTCTTTTATGTTTTTTAAGACTTTGAGTAGTGGTTCTTGACCTGTGGTCCATGAACCTGTGCGGGTCTGTGAGCAGTGCTGGTTGGTGATCCACAAAAATGGTGGGTTGACATAAATCAAATGAAACAGAATACAAATAAACCTTTACATTTTTAAATGAGAGAATGGTTTCACTTACCTTGTATTAGACTGTAGCACGCCCTCAGTATTATCTAGAGGCTCCCGACACCTCCAGCGCAGTTCTAGCAGTTCCTAATCCAATCCAGACACTGCCCTCATGCTGCATGAGATAAGTGTCTCGATTGGCTCGAGCAGGCTGCTTCAGTGCTCCGCAGAGCACTGAAGTGCCTGTGCCTGCTCTTCAACGGAGAGGTTGAATTATGCATGTCTGTTTGGCCGTAATAATGTAGCCGGCCAAACCAACATGCACAATTTAATTTGAAAGGTCTACTCTGCATTGCTGCCAATCAGCAGCAATGATGCACTGGCCCCGCCCGGCCCTCTCCTTTTGGCAGAAAGCTGGAAAACTATAATGGTGATACACTCCTTTTATTACCATTTCATTTTTAGGTCTCGCCTCCCAATGCGCATGCGCATTGAGCGGAGCGAGACTATAGAGGCTTAAACAGAGGTTTACCTAGACTGGCGATTTGATGCTGTGCCCGTGCGCTTTTAGGTCAATGCGCAAACGCATTGACCTAAAATGCGCGTGCACACCATCAAATCGCCAGCCATCTGTTAACCCAGCTTGGCGCCTCTGCTCCTGCTCTCTCCTGGCTGCTCCTCCCCTAATTATTCACGGCCGGCCGGCCGTACTTTCACTTTCACGGCCGGCTGGCCGTGTCTCGTTTTATTTTATTTACTGTCGGGTCACAGGATCCGACCCACTTAAAGCACTGTCTCTCCCCTATTCGAGCACTACTCGGTCTTCTCATTAACGTTATTAGCACAGCTTGGAAAGCATGCCATGCTTAGCACAACTTGTTTACGATATATGTGTACCCTACTACCTGGTCTGCCTTGCACTCTTATGCAGGATTCTGAGCTCTGCTCATCTGACTGGCCTGCTCCATAATGTTAGTGTGGTCCCTTACATCGTGAGAAAAAAAACTCCCCTCGAATGTGAAGCTTCTTATCCTTGCTCTGTTTGGCATTCAGTGAATTGCTTGCGCTTATATGACTATATTCTATTTTGTGCAATTAGTATCTAACAGGGTCCAATTGAAGAATTGCCTGTTTAAAAAGAGGCAGTTGCTCCCGAATATAATCTTTGTAAATTTGTCTCACGTTCTTTAACTCACGGCCGACTGAGACGAGTGAAACCTTTCTGTAACATTTGTGGGACATTAACCCCACTTTACCTAAACCCTTGCAGGATTCCATTTCTGCTCTCATTACTGTTGATGTTAGGAATCCTCCCTCCCCTAGTCATCACGGGAATCCCAGCTCGAGGTCAAGCCATTTGCCTTTAGTTATAAAAGGGAACTTTATCAGATCACACGTGATTAAAGAAACAAAAAAGGCAAGCAATCCATTCCCTTAAAAATAGCAAAGAGAAGTTGAGACTTTCTCGAACTTCCTTCTTTTGGCTTCTAAATGCTTTTAAAACTATAACCTCAAATCAGATTGCTGCCTTAGATCCATTTAGTTCATTGTTTCTTTTTGTAGTGAGGATTGTGGAAATCCTCTGCCCAGTAGGAGCGGCGACGGGGAGGGGCTGGTTCCTGATTTGAGATGTTTAGCTGTTTTACTATGCTATGGGAGTTGTAAGAATACTGGTTTCTTAGTTTCGGCTACATTGCCTCACTTTGTAAATTTGCACACATACAGGTTTGGGTCCATCTATATTGAACGGGTGAGAATGAGGCTATAATAGTGAAGCCTCATAAACGAAGACATAATACTAGCATGTGTATTAGTCACTATGAAGTATACTGTATAGGGATGTTTTGGAGAAGGCAAAAGTAATGTATACTGCAATTTTTTTTTTTACATATACTTTGTCAACATCATAGCAGAAAGCAGAGCAAGCCCTAAAATGCTTTTAAGGCAAGCATTTTACAAAGAGCATTTGCATATCTGTATTGCGAATGATTAATTACTTTTATAATATATTTATGTATAAATATATGCTTGGGTGACTTCCCATTACTGTACGTCACTGTTATTTTACAAACAATCAGCTTGTGTGTTCCTCCATCACTGCATGTGTTCCACAATATTCCTGTAACCGGGCAGCTAATCTGCCAAGTCTAGCTGAACATTTGCTCATACCACCTAGCAACAGCACCTCCAACAACGGCTTATGGTCAGATCGCAACAAGAATTAGGAACAAGTATCGTGTGTTTTAGTGTTTAGAGGCACTGAAAGGTCTAACTTGCCCTCACTTACATGTGCCTCGTCTTCATTTCGCACCAATTTTTTTGCGGGCTGTGTCTCTCATTTTTTTTGCATTTAATTACATACATACAAAACATGTTGCATTACAAATGCTATAGGTGTCACATTTGAAAAAGTTTAAAGTATTGGCATTGTAAATGACAAAGCTATTAATTTGGCTATTTTCAAGACCAGCACATTAAAAAATAATTTGTCATTTACAAAACCTATAGCTACAACTTTTCTAATGCGAGACCTTTTGCATTTTCAATGCTTGTTCAAGCTTTCTGCAGCTGTGTATGTGTCGGGGGGAGGGGGCTCAACCGCTCTATTGGAGGAACTGGCGATGTTTAGAAGCTCCACCCTTCCATTAAAAATTACAATGTTTTATTTTTTTTGTTTTGGGAATTAAATGGAATGTTTATTATTTTTTGTATTTTTTCGAGCTATTCAATATACTCTTTACTCTATATTTTTGTGTTTTGCTTTGGGATTCATAGTGGAAATAGATTTGGCCAAGGGTCCCCGGGTTTCAGTAGTGTTTAACTGGGGGATCTCCAGAAGTCAAAAGGTTAACACCCACAGACTTGTAGGGACGAATTTAATATTTTGTGTAATGTTACTCTAAATAAAAAGATGTTAAGTCTGTGTGTTGGCTTTGCTAGAGCTCCCTTTAGTGTAGTGTAGTGATTCGTCATACAATTCCTCTGTGGAACAACCTCTTCTCCTTTCACGTGTGAGCATCCAATTTAAGAATGGTTAGTGTGGCCGACCACAGGCAGACATTTGAGGCTACTAAACCAAACCAAAGGACTATTAATGTTTGCAATGTAGACAGAGAATGGAGTTCCTCTTTTGTTTGTTGGTGCCTTCACGTCTCAAAGCAAGTACTCATTGTGTTTCATTGTTCGCTTTGCAGGGAATGGGCTACCTTCACGCAAAGGGGATTGTTCACAAGGACCTCAAATCCAAGAATGTTTTCTACGAAAACGGCAAAGTCATCATCACAGACTTTGGGCTTTTTGGAATCTCAGGTGTGGTCCAGGAAGGGAGGTAAGACGAAGAGAAGATCAGTACAATGTATGTCTAAAAATAAAAACACAAAACAGTGATTGTTGTCTAATAGGGGTGAGAAGACATTGGTGGGTATATACAGCTTTCTTACATGGCTACAGCAAATTCTTAAGAAGCATGAAAAACCATTTATGCTTCAGGTGCAAACTAAAAACAATATAGTTTTTTAATTAACTCTCTGTTGTCATTGGACAGATTTACTATATTATTGTCTCCATAGTACTGGGACACTCTACCTTCTTAGCATTGCACTTGAGAAATAAGTACAGGAAGTGTGCATATCGGCCATTTTCTGACACGCTGAACATGAATGCTAGAAAGCTTGCAAGAATGAGTTTGTACATTTAGGGACACATTTCACTAGTGGTCGGACCGCCACCAACAGCCGTTCGGTGGTGGTCCGGCTGCCAATAGTCCTTTGGTCCTACCGCTACATTACAGTGCGTGGAGTCGGCCCACAGTGGTCGGAAGCAAGACCGCTGCCTCCAACAGGATCGGAGTTCTCGATGAGGAGGTGATCGGAGCTGCTTCTGACTATGACGGCGGGGCCAAGTCCGGCACCGCCATCCAGATTTGGATATCCCTTTCTGACAGCCTTTACATGGCAGGAACACCACCATGTAAAGCTGTCGAAGAGGAATATTGGGGGGCACAAAAAGGGCCCCGAACCCTTGTGGGCCACTGTTAAGTGGCCTAGGGGGCACATGTGTCCCTATGCACCTCCATGAGCTGTGTGCCATGCACCACATGACGGAAGTGCATGGAGTGCTGATTTACATGCCCGCTTATGCTTCAGCCCTTTTCCTGGACCTCCGCACAAGTCGCCATGTAAATGAGCACTTTGCGATCACCAGCCGAGTGGTCGCATCGTAATAGGGCGGTCGGACCACCGTCTACTTGTCAGACAGACCGATGTGATTTCGGGCGGCGGTTCAAACACCCACTATCGCAATGAGGCACTTGATGTTTAGGTTTTATACTGCATTCCCTATTGATAATTTGTGTGTCCTAGGACACATTCTCTTAGTCTCTTCTACTTTGCTACTGCATCACTAATACCTTCTCCAACAGTGGGCCATGATGGCTGGATGCATACCAGATTTCATTATTAAACATGGCTAAATGGATATTATTTACATTGGGGTATTCCCGGTACGGATCCTGCTCTCCTGACCCAATATTGGATACACCTGGAATAGACCATCACTGGGCAGCCACCTATTATTCTTAAGAAGATCAACAGCACTTCTCTTCCGATGCAATTCTAAATACAGTTCTCTAGTGGGTTTTGATATTTCTTGTTTGTACTTTTGTAGGTCTCAAACATTGCTTATGTTAGCCATTTCTAACAGTTTATATAAGGACTTTTTAGCATGAATGGTGTGTTTGCAAAGGAGCGCAGAGCACCCACAGCCCCTTTCCAGGGCCCACACAGCTGGTGGTATAGGAAGCTAGGTGGAATATTGTACCCTGTTTGCCAGCAAGTAAAGATGAGCTAGCTGTTGGTGCCTGCCTCCTGGTCTATTATTGGATATCTGGGAAGTCCCTGAAGATGAATGAGTTGAGTTGAGAGTGCCCTAGAAGATTCCAGATAGAGCCTACATACCCACTGGCAGCAGGGTAGCCATGCTTTGCTGTTGCATTGTCAAGCTCCAGCGGCGTAATTATGGAAATGAATGTCTGCTTCTGAAGGGCCACACGGGGAAAGGTATTCACAGGAGGAAGGAGAGATTTAAGTGTCTGAACAGCCTTTCACAAGACTGCTATCATACCACTAGTGATCAAGGTCGCCTGGGATCTTGGTTCCAGAATGCCTCCTGGCATGATGGAAATGCAGAGATGAAGGAGTAGTACAGGATTCCCCAACTTAACTTCAGTCGCAGTAAGACTGCAATGCAGGACACCACTTGAAAGGGCTCCCTAACATGTGGGTTTTAGAGGGTCCCAGGTGGAACACCCCTTTGAGAGTGCACCTGGGGGACCCCATGCCTTTTTCCAAGGGGTGTGCCCTGTCTCATACTTGACCCTCCACTAATTCACTGCCATAGGTATTCCAATCAAGGATCTTAGGTATGCCCAACATTTGATGGATCCTTAGGGAGTTAAGGTGGAAAAGACCATCAAAGTAGCTTACCTGTCTCATTTGACATCACTGCCTATTATCCAGTATTAGGGGTGTCTTTCATAGATTCACATGCCTGAATCATTCCCCGTCGTCGAGACGGGAGCCTCCGGTAAATAAAAAAGTAATGTCCATAGACATACATAGAGAGAAAGGGTCCAAGGGTCTCCCCTTAGTAGCCTTTCCTTGTCCTTATGTAAAAAGGACCAAACTGACATAGTCAGCCAATCAGCTCCAACCTCCCTCTAGAACCTTCCTGGGAGGAGCCTCAGTCCCTCAGATTTTCTACCGCACGTTGTGCTAGGGAGTCTCCTGCCTGAGCTCTCCTCAGGATTACTCTAAATTCACCAAACTTTCTTTGAAAGTGTTCTCTGAAACCTCTAAACTCTTCAAGGACTTCTTCAACACACTATCCCTGAAGTAAGTGTGTGTTTCTACTGCTTTTTACATGTCTGACTCGGGGAAGAAAGCCCTGTTTAGGGCCTGCTCTTCCTGCAGCAAGAAAAGAATACATGTGGATGATAGGCACGACCTGTGCTTGTATTGCCTTTACCCGGACCATAATTCGGAGAAATGCACTATCTGTCGGTCTTTTCCAAAAAAGACTGTGAGAGACAGGGAAGGTCGCCTTCTGATTTGGTTGGACAGGCTTAAGAACAGAGACAATCTAGACTCCTCTGTGAGCAGCGTTTCCAGGACCTCTGCTGTCTCAAACAAGAGGCCAAGGGAAGCTTCCCCGGGCCCCTCAGACACTCCTCCTACGAAGACCCACAAAAAGTCTTCAGAGGCGAGATCTGCGTCATCCTCAGTGTCTGCTAAGGAGGATAAAACCTTTAAAATGCCTGCTCCGTCCTCCAGACAAAGCCAGAGGACTACTTCAGTCAAAACCACAGTGTCTACCACATCAGCATCGTCGCCCTCAGCATCGACGACGATGACTACGTCCTTCTCATCTTCAGGTAGACCTGTTTCTTCAATTATTCCCCTGACATCGTCGTCGACGACAAAGACCATGTCGACAACGAAGACCACACCGTCGACGACGCCGTCACTAGCGACGAGCCCATCGTCGTCAAACCCGGCGACGACAAGAGTGTCGACGAGAGACTCGTCGACGAGACCATCGTCTACGAAGGCACTGTCGATGAAGACGACGACTTCGCAGTCGTCGACAACCAAGATCCCCTCGTCCACCCCACCGTCGACGAAGACCTCGTCGACGACCCCGTCGACGAGAGGCTCATCGTCAACGACCCCGTCGACGAAGACCCCGTCGACGAAGACACCGTCGACGAAGACCCCGTCGACGAAGACACCGTCGACGAAGACCCCGTCGACGAAGACCCCGTCGACGACGACACCAAAGGCTCCGTCGACGGACTCGACGACGACACCGTCGACGGACGACTCGTCGTCGAATGAACCATGGAAAAAATCGAAACTGGTGGAGGCATCGTCCATGATGCTACCACCGTCGACGGTCCCCTCGACGACGACCGGCTCTACCATGCAGTCTGGCAGACCAGGCAAACCACTAATGACCCCGGAAACGACGTCTCCAAGTAAGGTGGAAAAGCATCCACCTCAAGAAATTTTCCAAAGCGAAGAATCCGAAGAGGATGACCATCTGGATCCCGCTACTTCAGTCTCAGAACTTCACGTAAAATGCCAAAGCACTGATGAGGAACAGGAGGAATTCACCTATCAGGAACACTCCGTCCACGCCAGTGTCCGCACTGAAGTCACCCCCATGATATGCTTACCAGCCACCCTGGTTGATGACTTACGACTTCTTGTGCAAGACTACAAGCAACGCTTTCCGGAGGCTAACAGAGGCGGTCAAGCGCCTAAGAGTCCCGCACCAGGGGACAAGGGGGATCAGACACCTCCAGCTCAAGTACAGGTGTCCGCACCGGAACGCACTCACCTTCCCCATCAAACCCAACACGACGTCCAGCCTCAAGTGGTGGTTTCTTCGGACGATGAGGAGGAAGAGGAAGAACTGGAGGAAGGAGAGGTCCAGGAGGTTCACTCGGACCACTCGGACCAGGATGAAGAGGATGAATATATAGCATCATCCCCAGCTTCACCACAACCACGCCAAGCGGACTCCCCCCCGGTCGACATTGCTGGCTTCCACAAGCTGGTGGAGAGAGCGGCGAAGAGATTCCACATGGTGGTGGAATCCACGGAAACTGACTGTTTCCTGCACGACTTTAAGGAACAGACTCAGAAATCTGCAAAAGCTGTTCCGATCATAGAATTTTTGTGGGAACAAGGAAAGAAGTTAATGCTAACTCCTGCTTCAGTGCCGGCGGTGGTCCCACGCCTAGATAAGAAATACAGAGCACCACTCACTGCGGCGGCTTGCCTTAATGGTCACCCCAAACCGGACTCGGTAGTGACGCAGGCGGCCCAGAAACACTCCCGCAACCCTTCCTCACCACTGTCCGCTCCCCCGGACAAAGAGGGCAGGAAACTTGACACGATTGGTAAACGTTTCACATCCACATCGGCCATGTCCATCAAGGTGGCCAACTCCATTGCCTTGCTGGGGCGTTACAATCGCCAGCTGTGGGAGGACATTGCCCCTTACGTAAAGGAACTGCCTGATGACGTCCAGGGTGAGGTGAAAGCGCTCCTCGTGGAAGGTCAATCTTCTGCAGCGGAACTCATAGACTGTGCTATCGACGCAGCCATGACAGGCTTCCGTCAACTTGCGGGAGCTGCTGTACTGAGACGCCAAGGATGGCTAAGAGCGACTTCATTCCGCCAAGAAGTCCAAGCAAAGGTTCTGGACATGCCCTTCGACGGCCAGCACCTGTTTGGAGAAAAGGTCGACGAAGCTCTACAGGCCATTAAGAAGGACACAGACACGGCAAGGGCACTGGGCTCTCTGCAGTCTAGAAACCAGTCCTTTCGGGGCAACAGGCCCAGAGGTCAGTCCTCCTATCGAGGCTCATATCAAAACAGGTCCTCATCCTCGTTCTCATACAATCACAAAGGCCAGTACCAAAACAAACAACAGCAAGGCCGACAATCTTCATTCGGAAGGTCAAACTACAGAGGTAAAAATACCAAGAGGGGCGCTGGCGGCCGCCAGTGACCGACTACTCCAGCCAGTCCAAACACCATCTCCATTCTTTCAAATTGGAGGAAAGCTGACCCATTTCCTTCACAATTGGCAGTACATCACCACGGACCGGTGGGTTCTTCAAATTATTCGATTCGGCCACTCTCTCGAATTCACCTCCATCCCTCCCAATACCCCTCCACGCAGAAGGACACACAAACATCCTCGCCTGCTTCTGAAGGAACTTTCGACAATGCTACAAAAAGGAGCAATCGAAAGGGTTCCGGCATCCTCAAAGGGGAAAGGATTTTACTCCCACTTCTTTCTTGTACAACAAAAAGAAAACAAGTGGAGACCCATCCTGGATCTCCGGGGACTCAACACCTTCCTGCGGAGCCAATCGTTCAGGATGGTGACGATCCAAGAAATCCTGGGCATTCTAGAGAAAGGAGATTTCATGGTGTCACTGGATCTCCAGGATGCATACTACCACATCCCCATCCTCAAAAATCACCGGAAATTCCTAAGATTCGAGGTGGCGGGCCGTCACTATCAGTTCAAAGTCCTGCCGTTCGGCCTCAAGTCCGCGCCGCGCATTTTCACGAAATGCCTTGCGCCAGTGGCAGCCTTCCTGCGTCAACTTGGCCACCAGGTCTTCCCCTACCTAGACGACTGGCTGGTGAAAGCACCCTCACCTGGGGACGCAATCACGTCCTCCAACGCCTGCACCAATCTCTTTCAAAATCTGGGATTGACGCTCAATCTCAAAAAATCATGCATGGTCCCCGCAACAAAGATTACCTTCCTAGGAGCCATGTTAGACACAGTGTCCACGAAAGCCTTCCCCTCAAAAGAGAGGACAGACAAGATCTTATCTCTGGCCACGGCTGTGGCAAAGACAACGCACCTGAAAGTTCGGACTTACACCTCCCTCCTGGGGATGATGTCTTCCTGCATACTCCTCATCCCGCACTGCAGGCTCAGAATGCGGCCCTTGCAGGAGGCACTCGCGAGCCAATGGACCCAAAGCACTGGCTCCTTCGAGGACATCCTTCGGATCACACCGAAAATTTGCAAAGCTCTACAATGGTGGACACGTCGCCAAAATCTAACAGTGGGCTTACCGTTTCTCCTCCCAGCATCACCGCTGGTGATAACAACGGACGCCTCCCTAGAGGGATGGGGCGCGGTGCTCCAGGACCTACAGATCAGCGACAAATGGAATTCTCAAGAGCAATCGCTCCATATAAACCTCTTGGAGCTAAGAGCAGTGTATCTGGCTCTCCAAGCCTTCTTACCCCGCATCCAGAAATCCCCAGTGCTCGTCAGGACAGACAACACCACGACGATGCACTATCTAAACAAACAAGGGGGAACGCGTTCGCTCTCGCTCTCACGCGAATCGCAGATGATCTGGAACTGGCTGGTGCTGCACGAAATCCAACTCAAAGCGGAATATGTCCCGGGAAAGGACAATACCATCGCGGACGCCCTGAGCAGGCAAAAGTCCCTCTCCCACGAGTGGGAACTATCGGACAGCGCCCTCACTCACATCTTTTCTCTTTGGGGAGTCCCAAACATCGACCTCTTTGCCACCAAGAGGAACGCCAAATGCCCGTGCTACGCAAGTTGGCATCCCCAACCAGGATCACTAGGAAATGCATTTTCCATCGGATGGTACAGCGTCTTTGCATACGCCTTTCCTCCATTCCCGATGATTCCACGGCTCCTCAGAAAAATGAAGGCGGAACCATGCACCCTGATCCTGATTGCCCCGTCCTGGCCGAGGCAACACTGGTTCTCGGATCTGCTTCGACTCTCCATCAAATCACCGATTCGCCTGAACCAACACCCGGCCCTTCTGACGATGTCCAACGGGCAAGTGCAACACCCGAACCTCCAATCGCTCAAATTATCAGCCTGGCTCCTGAGCACAGAGAGTTCGGGGGCCTAAATATCCCACAAGACTGCAGGGATGTACTAGCCAAAGCAAGGGCAGACAGTACGAACAAGACCTACTGTCTCAAATGGAAGAGGTTCTGCATATGGTGCTCAGACCAGGGCTTACGGCCCCTCGCCATCACACCTGAACAGATATTACCATACCTCCTGCATTTGGCCCAGTCGGGACTGGCGCATGCATCCATCAAAGTTCACCTGGCAGCAATCTCCAGGTTCACCAGAACGGTCACAGGACCTTCTCTATGGTCTAGTCGGCTAGTCAAGCAATTCCTCAAAGGGCTATACAGATCCTTCCCGAGGCCTCGAAAAGTACCTCCCACATGGCAGCTTAATCTGGTACTCAACCAACTCATGCGCCACCCGTTTGAGCCCATTCACAGGGCATCTCTTCAACACCTCTCATGGAAAACAGCGCTCTTGCTCGCTCTAACTTCGGCCAGAAGGGTTAGCGAGCTGCAAGCCTTGTCCATTCAAGAACCATATCTACAATTCAGACATGATAGGGTGATACTGCGACCAAACCCTAAGTTTATTCCAAAAGTACCTTCGGACTTCCATCTCAACGAACCATTGGTCCTTAGGTCATTCTTCGCCAACCCTTCCACAGCAGCGGAAAGATCGCTGCATTCTTTGGACCTTATGAGGTGCCTGAAGTTCTACCTGGACAAGACTAAGGATCTCAGAAAATCCTCACAGCTGTTCGTGGCATACAGCAGGCCACGAATGGGCCTACCCCTCACGAAGCAAAGCATCTCCAGATGGATCTCCTCTGCGATTTCATTCTGCCACGACAAGGCCGGCCGGCCTCTGAATGATCATGTTACTGCTCATTCCACCAGGGCGATGTCCACGTCAGCGGCGCTGTTTGCAGGAGTGCCAATCCTGGACATCTGCAGGGCGGCGACCTGGAAGTCACCGCATACTTTCTCCAGACACTACTGCCTGGATATCGAACTCCAGAAGGATGCGGCAGTGGGCCAGGCGGTGCTTCGCCATCTCTTTCAGTAAGGTGAGCCTTCCTACATCCCGCCTTCCAGGTATGCACATTATTGCTCTGATGATATTATGTCTAAGCTGTCTCTTTATTGTATGATATTATATGCATTATCTACTATGACGGCAGAGCAACTCTGTTTTACAAATGTGCTACTATGATTGCTAGCTACTCTGATTCAGGCATGTGAATCTATGAAAGACACCCCTAATACTGGATAAGAAATGCGTTACTTACCTGTAACAGCAGTTATCCAGTATTGGTGTCTTTCATAGATTCACATGCAACCCTCCCGCCTCCCCGGGAAGGACTCACCTCCCTCTCGGAACTATACTACGCCAAACCTAGCTGGGTGCGTACGAAAATCTGAGGGACTGAGGCTCCTCCCAGGAAGGTTCTAGAGGGAGGTCGGAGCTGATTGGCTGACTATGTCAGTTTGGTCCTTTTTACATAAGGACAAGGAAAGGCTACTAAGGGGAGACCCTTGGACCCTTTCTCTCTATGTATGTCTATGGACATTACTTTTTTATTTACCGGAGGCTCCCGTCTCGACGACGGGGAATGATTCAGGCATGTGAATCTATGAAAGACACCAATACTGGATAACTGCTGTTACAGGTAAGTAACGCATTTCTTCTTCGATAACGCCAGGACAAGAGGAAGACACTCTTGAGTTATCACTAGCCAAGGTACAGATTTCCCTACTCTCAAATGGGCAGTCATGTAGAGGATGCTATTAAGCCACGTCTAGTGACTCCTCAGTCTAGAAGCCATTAACCATGACCTTTAGAACCATGTCAAGTGAGCTCTGGGTGCTTGCAGGACACTTAAGTCCACAGGACATAACCCATTCCACACAGCCGATTTTTAATCCATGACATTCCCTTCTTTCTTTGCCCAACATACCGACCCACTGAATTGCTTTGTATTTTACTACTGCACCTTTCTTCTGTTCACCATTTTCCCAGGAGTATTTTACAAAGCCTGCTACTTGATTTCTCTATATTATTTTTGTTTACTTTTTTACTTCCATTTTGCAACTAAGCATTCCACACCAGGCAAAAATCAGTAAAATGTTAGATATTCAAAGTGGAATTTGACTAGCTAAGCACACTAGAACACATTCAGATAGGGGTAACAAGCTGCTATCAATGTTGAAGTTTGTATGCAGTCCTCGTTTATGGTATTTCTGTTAATAGTTAGCGTATTTTTTTGTTTAAAAGTAAATGGAACAATTATTGTGAAATGTAACATATTTTGTTAACCATTAGAACAATTCATAATTTATGGTTTCAATCATTATTTTACCCAGGCGAGAGAATGAGCTAAAATTGCCACATGACTGGCTGTGCTACCTTGCTCCCGAGATAGTCCGTGAGATGTCTCCTGGGAAGGATGAAGATAAGTTACCATTCTCCCGAGCAGCCGATGTCTATGCCTTTGGGTAAGAATGTATTCTATGGCTTTCACAGTGACCAATTTGTTTTGCTACTGCCATCCTATACTCTGACATCAAAGCCCTCATTCTGGTGGACGATAAGTATTGATATGTGTTACTGCGCATATAGGAAATATGATTTCTGTACAGGCTAGGCAATGCACCATAATGAGTTTCTGACCCTAGGGCATATGTGTTAGGGACCTAGATATGTGGAAAACTTAAGTCTATCAGCAGCAGGTTGGATGCAGGACCTGGCCTTTGGCCATGCGCAGCCGGAGTATGTTGATGGCAGGAGGATAGAAAGTACAATTAAATTGTGAATTACTATATTTCAATACTTAAAACAATATATTAAATGAAATTCCATGCCTGTAAATGTGTAAGTCATTCAGTTCTTTAGAAAGCGAATAATTTCAATGTTTACAATATTCAGTGAAAACTCCTTCTATTTTTATAGTCAGAAATATCAATGATAGGACTTCCAATCCAAGAACAGGGAGCAGGGAAGCCTTTCAAGAAAACCAAGACTGCAATCAGCCAGTTAAATATGGTTTCTTGGGCTCCACTGCTGGAAGTGTGTTTTGTACATATTTGTAATATTTAGAAGTTGTTGCCATCCTGACTGAATATTTGTACTATTCTGGCTTTTGTTGTTTTGTTGGCCTTGGACATTAGAAAAACATGAGTGAACGTTACCATTGTCTGAGGCATAGTGTTGGCTGTAAATATTTGAAGGCGTACGCAGGCCTGTCATAAGGAGTGGCAGGCGAGGCTGTTTGCCATTGACCCCACATTTCTCATGGCCTTAGGCTGCTGGTGGATGAATTTATATATCACAAAAGTAGGCAATCCTTTGTGAGGTGTGTGTGTGTATATATATATATATATATATATATATATCACACCAGAGTTGCCTCCAAACAAAGACGCCACACACGGAGGGTTGCAGTACAAAACACCACAGGTAGCAAAGCTTGCAGAGAGACACAGCCTTCCCAAATGCCATACGCATTGCTAGCACTTCGCTCTTGATTACTGGCTGGCTTGAACTCAGAAGGCGGGCTAGTAAGAACATCTAATTTATTAATTTACAAGCCCCGCCCTATTGGGTGGCAACAGTAGCATTCTGGTCATCGTAGTTCATATACACCACCCGGCTTGTAAAGTTCATTAACCAATTGGACTCCGCCACCTCCATTCAAATAAATGTCATAACCAGTTGGGTGAGAAACCACGCCATCCCGCTGCATACTTGCAAATATGTCCCTGTGGTGTAGGCCCCCGCCGTTCCCGCGAGTGCTCGTGTCTCCAAGCACTCAAGACCCGCTCAGCAAGCAATGGGGCATCTTTGCGGCCGGGCCAGCCGCATAATACATCACACCAGAGTTGCCTTCACACAAAGACGCCACACGCGGAGGGTTGCAGCACAAAACACCACAGGTAGCAAACCTTGCAGAGAGACGCAGCCTTCACAAATGACATATGCATTTCGAGCATTTCACTCTTGATCACTGGCTGGCTTGAACACAGGAGGCAACTCTGGTGTTATAAATAACATTTTAAACCTGACAAACAGCTGAATTTGCCCGTTATAGTTCATTGAGTTAACCATAACTTATACCCCACCATGCACTGCTTATGACTTCACTTTGTACATCACTCATTACATCATTGATGTCATCATCCAGTAAATGTGACAGCTATATGCTCACCATACTCAAAGATATTCGGCAAGGTGCATGTAGCCCTAGTTTTCTATATCCTCTCTTCTGCTAATGGGCTTAAGCTTTCGCTACATGCTTGGTCTCTTAATGGGTCAAGGTAAATAAAGGGAGTGATCCCTCCAGGAAGAGTTGTACAAAGGACGAACACCATCCGCAGCAGGGACTTGTCTACCCATGTTTCGGTGATTGTCCATGAGAGGTGGGCTATTGTCGAAAGGTTTGCTACAGGTCTAAGGTTATACATAGTACATGCTCGGCCTCTTAAGGGGGTTTGAGTGTCTGGAGGGAGTAGGAGGGAGAAGGCCCTCCACTGGAAGTTGTGCAAAGTAGTGAAGTCTGTGTTCTCTAACCAAGAGTTAAAGCTTGATTAATTGCATGTACAATTGAATGCATTATGATTCCGATCATTAACCATAAACTTAGATAACCTGCCTACCCTCTATTCAGCTGTAAAATAGAGAATCCAATGTGATATACTTCACGAATGGATGGTGTTAGAAATTGATTTTTTGGATGGTTGAGAGTGGTGACGATCCTTCTCAAGCAACAATCACAATGCCTGTTGAGGTGAACCACAAAAGTTTCTACACTAACCTGTGCTTAACCCTCTGGTAGCTTGGAACAAAAGCAGGCTTAATGAGAGGCAATGTGTTAAGTATTTATGTACTGATCAGTAGAACCGGAGATATTCAAGTCCAGAGTTTTAGGAAAGTAGAACGCCTAAAAGCACAAAGCACCACTCGCGGTCTTCTGATCGTGCTATACTGGGGCAAAGTCGTAAATTCAGCCCAACCACGATGGAGCATGGGCTGGATATGGGACCAGGTTAGTCTTGCTGAAAAAGCTACAGAACCACACTCGGGCTTCTGATCGTCCGAGACTGGAGCAAAGTCGCAAATTCAGGCAAGCTGCGATGGAGCATGGACCGGATATGGGACTAAGTTAGTCCTGCTGAAAAAGCTGTCTGCTAAAAGTCTGGCATGAAGAGTCCATTTCACGGTGCAGGAGACCAGGAGAGCGTTGCAGATTGTAATCGATGTAGCACAAAGCGCATGCCTGACATTGCAGATGGTCATCGTTGTAGTGCGCAGATCCTGTCACAGACAGTTGTTGCAGAAGCTTCACATTGGTGGTCACTGCGGACTGTTGCCTGTCACCGTAGCGCTAAGTGTAGATCTCATATTGCTGGCCGTCGCTGTAGTGCAAAAAGTCAGGTTCACCAGAGTTTCAGAATTTCTCCCTTTCTTCACAGGAGGAGCATTTCTGATGCCAGTCAGGGGTTTTGGCGAGGCACCTCTTGAGGTACAGGAACTCACTTCAGCAGAAAGCAGCAGGGCTCAGGCAGGTCGAGTTGCAGGTCCAGTGCAGCTGGCCACCGGGGCAATTGCAGGGAGGTCTCTGAAGCTTGTTGTGTCCCTGTAACTCAGAACAGGAGGTGAGCCGCCTTACCCTTGGAGTCACTCTGGTAGTCCTGGGATCAAACAGCAAGACAGGCTTTAAGCAGCAGGGCAGTCCCCTGCGTATACAAGGCAAACTTCAAGTGGCAGGGTATTCCTTTGAGGTGCAAAGCAGGTCTCCAGCAGTATAGCATTCCTCTGGAGCACACAGCAGTCCTTCTGAAGGTCCTACGCAGGTCCAGGATTCAACTGAAAAGTGGATCTGAGGCACTGGCATAAGGAAACTTGAGGGGGCCTCCCTGCAAGGCACGTGGATGGCCCCCCTTTGGGCTCAATCAGGCGCTCTGCAGCCAGAGTGCTGTGCTGAAAGGGCTCCCTGGAGCTTGGGGGCTCCCTGCACTGCGGGGGCCTGTGTTACGCCCCAGGTCTGAGGGTCCCATTTGTATTCCTGACGGAAGATTTGAAGTGAACAAGACTTCAAGAGCTTTCGCATCACAGTTGGTTCTGGAATTTCCTTCCTTCCTGACCAGGCAGCAAGAGGTCTAGGCTGGCAAAAGACTGGTGTGAAGTTCTTTTTGAATGTGCTGAGGTCGATCCTTTGGAATCTAAGTGATTCAGGGAACAGCTTTGCCCCTCCCATCCTGGTAAGATGACCCATCCTTCCAATATCTAGTCCCCCTTTGTCTCACTGGCTGAGAGAAATACACAAAGGCCGATTGCCACTCTAATTACAATCATGTGACCCAGGACACTGGCTGCAGGATACATGCTTAGGACATAAAAGTGCCAACATTCTAAAAGTAAACACAAGGAGATGATGGACGGAGCACTGAAACGTTTCAGACACTCTCCCCAAGTCACAGATCTGGGTTGAATCCATCCTCGTTCTGTAGCTTACTTCGCCACCTCAGTTCATACCCAGCTTTATGCAAATCATTCTTAACCCTGTGCCTCATGAGAACAGTCCAGCCCGAACTGCCAAGTCAGGTCTTCCCTGAACCGGAAACAAGCATCCTGAGACCGGGTCCGGGGTAACAACCCTCATCAGCCAGGCTAGCTCGAATCCAGTGGCAAAGTGAGCAGGGAACCCACGTCTAGGCATACCCTGCCGACTTAGTGCCAACTTAGGGTGAACAAAGCAAACACAAGGATTTGATGGACAGAGCGCTGAAACTTTTCAGACACTCACCCCCAGTCACAGATCTGGGTTGAATCCATCATCGTTCTTTAGCTCACTTCACCACCTCAGTTCAGACCGAGTTTTATGCAAATCAGTCTTGACCCTGTGCCTCATGGGAACAGTCCTGCCTGAACTGCCAAGCCAGGTCTTTCCTGAACCGGAAAGAAGCATCCGGGGACCGTTTTCAGGGTAACACCCCTAAAGAAAAGTGTGCAGTCACCTTTAAAGTGAAAGCACAGTATGGGGCGCTTTCACCCAAAAATAAAATACAAAATGTTTCGTAGCATGGCCGCAAAAGTTAAAGCGGACCGCCCTGGCAAATTAAATAAAGTAGCGAAACCGCTATAATGAAAGCGTACTGGCAACCATTACAAATATAAATATAAAAGCAGGCGTTGTGCTAAACTGTAGGAAAGCAAGTCATTGGTGGAATAGGGGAAAATTATTTAAAAAATGCTCGCAGACTAGATAAAGTAGACCGTGTATCAACACAAGTAAAATGTCCAGTCCTCATGGGAGGTTTCAAATGCAGATAAGGCGGTACCAAGGAGGGACTACTAAACCTATTCAAGAATCAAAATCAGCGATTTAGAAAGGACAGTGACAGGAGGCAATTAAAAAGATGGGTGGGAAAAGGGCAGAACTTCAAGTCCAAACCTGAATACAGAATGCCTTGCTGAGTAGCTTATGCTTTGCCCAGGCTCGACCTAAAAACTAAGATGGCTTGATTGAAAATGGAGGCTGAATTACGATATTGAAAATCAGCGGATATATAAAGCTGTTCTGAAGCAGTTTTGTAAAAATATTAAAATACCTGAAATAGATTTTTTGTCAAATAAATAGCTGCCTCTGAGAAAGCATCTAGAATGTTTTTTTAAATCGTTAAAGTATTCTTGAATCCAGAGGCTAATAAACAGATTATTACTGCCTCTCAGCTGTTGGCTGAAGACCTATCTATGTCTATTCATGACAAAGTGGAAAGCATTTGCTCTAATTTTTATAGGACTAAAGATATTTCATCTTTACAGTCACATTCTGACCTTAGGTACAAAAAGGAAGGCTCTCTGCTTGAGTCCTTTGAGAGGATGGCTTTTGCTGAATCTGAACGTTTTATCCAAAAAGTTAAATCTGGATCACCTCTCAATGTTTTCCACCTTATATTTTGTCTCCGGCGATGACCTCCATTAATCTGCAGATTAAATCACTTTTAAATCTGTTTTTGGAATTGAGCAGCGTGCTAACAATTTGAAAAAAGCGCGCTTGTAGTGCATCACTTGAAAAAAAACATTTTCAATCCACTTATCTTGAGTAATTATTGGCCTATTTCATATTTCCTTGTGCTGGGAAGATGCTGGAAACTCTGGTAAACTTCCAGATTGCCAGACACATTGAAAGGAATGACATCCTTCACTCTTCTCAGTCTGGCTTCCGTTCGGGCTGCAGCACAGAGTCTAACCTATTTCCCCTGAGTATATTTGATGTAAGGAAGGGAAGAAAAGCGGTGGTTCATATTTGTCTGCTGCATTTGATACTGTCTCTCACAAAATACTTCTGCTAAGACTGGAGAAGGCAGGAATTGTGGGTAGGGCTCTGCATAGGCTCCAATCTTATTGGTATCTGATAGGAAAACTGCTTGCTGCCTATCACCCTTTACCTCCCAGTTTACAGAGATGTGGTGTCCCACAGGGCTCAGCATTAAGGCCAACCCTCTTTAACATCAATATGGCTCAATGTTGGGATCTCAGCATTGTTTCTTGTGCTTATGAAACACAGTTTATGCTGGCATTCCAACAGCTAATTGATACCGTGGTTGATCATATTCAGGGTTATCTTGTCTTAATTCAGTTGCCGGTTGGATGCACCGTTTTTGTCAACAGCTTAATCCGGACAAGTCAGAAATCTTAGTTTTGGCACACCTTTCCTGACCGACTCCACAAGACTTTGGCCTACTGATGTAGGGGTAGGCCCCACCCCAACATCAGTTATCAGGAATCTTGCGGTTCTTTTGCATATGGCCTTATCTTTTAAGCCTCAGGTGCAGGCCACCGCTGTCATCTGATTTATGCTTTTAAAATCTATAAGAAAGTTCTTAAATTATCTTCCTCTGGTCACCCAGAAATACATTGTATATGCATTAATCACATCTAGATTGGATTATGCCAATGTACTCTATCTTGGAATCCCTCCGGACTTGTTAAACCGGCTTCAACGAGTTCAGAATCCAGCAGCTTGCCTGCTCTAAACATCCCAAAAAGGCATTCCATCAGTCAAGGTTTGAAACTACTTCACTAGTTGCCCGTCAGTCAAATCGAGAATTACATTTTAGAGCACTCGTGATTACTTGCAGGGTATTTCATCATAATGGCCCTGGGTATATCCAGGATACACTCAAAAAATATCTTCCTGCAAGGGCACTCCGCTTTGCCAATCAAAACCTGTTATGTGTAAGTAAACTGTGTAAAGCCAGAGCAGGCAGATCTGTTTCCTTCTTAGCTCCTTGCCTCTGGAATGCCTGACCAGAGTATCTATGGTCTATCTCTTAGGAAAGCTTGTTTAAGGCCCAGTTGAACGCGTTTGTGTTGCAGGAGGTATAATCCAGTCCACTTTCCACTGCTGGCACAGCGCCAGGATGCTTCTATTGAAGCAGCAGTTGTGCTTTTCAAATGCACTTTCATTAATTTACTCATTCATTTATTTCTTCTGAAACATATGTGCTTTTACCTGTATGCCACAGGTTTAAAACCCACCACAGCCATGCCTTCTTCCAGGAATGATAAAATAAGTTCCAATGAGTGGGGCAGTAAAAGTGATTAAAAAAGCTTCTGGAAGCAATCTTTTTGATGTGCCTGCTACATAAGTGTTTGTCGTTATTATTGCCTTTCAGAACTGTCTGGTACGAGTTACAAGCCAGAGACTGGCCTTTCCAGAACCAGGCTGCCGAAGCACTCATCTGGCAGATCGGAAGTGGTGAGGGTGTGAAGCAAGTGCTGGCAACGATCAACTTGGGGAAAGAGGTTACAGTAAGTCCTCGCCTTTGCAATCCTCATCAAAGTGGCCTGCTTGCTCCAGCAACTGGGGAAGTTACCTAATGATGTGCAATACTGATGTAGACAATGATGGACAGTCACGTTGGCCCATTTCTTGCCAACCTACTCACTACCTATGATCCCCCCGCTTTAACCTTGTCTAGTTATCATTATTTTGTTGCTCTGTGTCTGTCACATTTTTTTTATTTATTTAGGGCCAGATTTTTTATATTTTTGTGTGCCAGCTTTAAGGGGCCAAAAGAGAGAACAAAATATTCTCTCTACGCAGGTCGGTAGCTCTAACAATCACCAGAAATAGACAATCTTCTATGATGATGTGAGCTGGGCTTTTGAGTTATATTGTGCCATTGTTCGCCAGCTGGCCCGTTTAAAATGTTGGTTTACAAAAATTCGACATTTACACCCGCTTTTTGAGCAAAGTACCACAGAAAATATGCCACTACGGCAGACTTTCCACATTTTTGTGTTTAGCACCTGGGGTTTACCAGGGAGTGGAAGATGGACGGACATTACAACTGCAGTCGACATTTGCTTTTGTGTATTCACAATCATTTGCACTGCATTTTCTACCTTTTGTAAACTTGTAAAACTGTAAATGCACTGAAAAAGCTTCCACAGAAGGGAATGCAGCTATGGGGCGGAGGACCTCAGGTGGTGCTGCGGGGATATCCCGATGTGGCATGCACCCTGCAGCTGAGATTCAGGACTGCAGGGAGGCTCCTCCTCTAGAGGAGAGGGCTCCCTTCAGACTATTTGCTGCACAGCAGCACTCTGAGAAAATCAACAGACTTAGCTTTACTCGCCATCTCTGAAGCAGACAACCAGGATAGGACTGGCCCAGGCTAATGCCCAATCTGGCCGCTACTTTATACTGTTGTCCGCCGGCACCCTGCTGCTTCACTGCAAATAGCCACATTCCTCTTTCGGCAAATGAGGGCCCCTTCACAGAGATGATCCGCTGGTGAGTGGTTTCCTTGATTAAGGGCAGGTGTTGCTAAAGCCAAGTTACACCCGGCACCCTCTGTGCTACAGCACCCCCTCCGCCAATGGCCCCTGTAGCCAAATAAGGAGCAGTTGCAAGGCACATCCCCACATTCCTAAGCTTAAGGCCTAAGTTTGCATGAGATGCAGTGGGCAGTACTCTCAGTGCAAAGAGATAACTATGCAAAGTGCTGCAAGTATGCAGGGCTGCACAAGGGCTCTTAAGCACATGATTAAACTGGAATATACTGAGTTGTAATAGCAGAAAAATACAATGATTCATTGCACAGCAACACTTCCCTTTTAGTAATGGAGATAAACGTCCTTCTTTTACGCAGGAGGGTATATGTGCACAGTGGCGCATAAAGTGAAAAGATTTCCAACTGGGGGGGAGCCACCTCCTAAATGGGCTCCTTGTGACATCTCAGCACACTGCTGCAGCCATTTATAGTGCATTATTCGACTCCCGCCCTCGCTGTACCCCATTGGCTCTTCAGTGGTCTGCATACTTAAGATGGCTGAAGCTGCAGCTCCTCACAGCCAAAGCATCCAAGGGCCTGATTCTGATGCTGGTTGGAAAGCTTTCCCACCTAGGGCCTGATTCTGATGCGGTTAGGAAGGCCTCCTAATGGCATTTGCTCCTTCCAAATCGGATCGGGAACGACCCAGGGCCCAATTATGATGCAGTTAGGAACATGTGCTCCCATTGAAGTCAATGGGAGTCCAACCAAATCGTATCAGGAACCATCCCGATGCATTGTACTTAGTCAGTCGGACTGTCCTGATCGCTGTACTTTTAGTAAGCAAAGTTGTATGTGACTTTATACGCGATCCAGGGATAAACAGGACACAGTTAGGATACTACAAAACCATAGAGAATGTAGTTGTCCGAGTATTGTACTGCTTTTGTTGCTACGTTTCAAGTCTTTACCTAGTTCAGGAATCTCTTTTCTTGGAACTTGTACTTGTTTCTTCCACAAAGTGTTGCCAGGCTAACATTTGCTGAGTGTTGTTGATCCACCGCGCTTCGGACTATTAGGCCTTACTCTTGGAACTCACTATCACCTCATCCTATTGGCTGTTTGGTGCATCATTCCTCTACCAGGACATTCTTCAATTGGAATGATTGAAGGACTATTGTATATCTGAAAAGTACACTGAGACCTCACCCAGTCACGTTCAATACCTTATTTCTTATATGCAATCTGTACAGAAAGCAATCCTTGTTTGCCACTTTCTTCCTTTTATTGGCAAAACAAGTAAGGCTGACTTTAATAATGAACAGTACTTGTGCATGCACACATTTGTGAATGCATGTGTTTACCTTTTGTTACCTTTAAAAAAAGTTCATTGATGCCTCACCTGCTTTAGGGTGGCTCTGTAACTTTCTTGCGACAATAAACCTACAAATAAGAGAAGGAAAATAAATATTACGTGCAACACACGTAAAGCAATGAGAGAGAGAGAGATAGGTAGAGAGAGAGAGAGAGACTGACATTTGCAGCTCCAAAGTACAAAAAAAGCACACAGCAGCATGCCATTGTGAGATAAAATGTACCTCATCGCAACATAAATGTGTGAATGGGTGCACACAACGTGACTGATCCACAAGTTTCTGCAACTCTAAGTAAGAAACTTTAGGCGAGGCCGACTCTGTGACTGGATATTCTACTTGGGGTTAAGGCTGCAGGAAATAGGAGGGTCAAAAGAAAATGTGTATATATATATATATATATATATATATATATATATATATATATATCAACCACGATCCGTCCTGTCGCAGAGGGAGCACTTTGCAGGTTGGTGATGAAGTCAGGACCAGGACAGGGTCCCGTGTTTAATCCACTCACGAAAGAATAATCCAGCACTCCGCTTGTTAGAAGAAGTTAGATTTATTCAGCACACTGTGATAGCCTACACGATTCGAACCAAATGGTTCCTTCTCACGGCAGTGTTAAACAGTTGTCCTACTTCACTTTCCTTATTTATGTGTGTAAGACTTAATAGTGCATTGTGGGACATGTGGTTTTGTGCAATTCTTGCTTAAATAGACATTTTTGAATAAGCGCAGTCTTAACATGATTTTATGACTACATTTGAATTGCTGCATTAATACTTTTTACTTTTCATGTTTGCATTCACATTTGTGTGTGTATTCAGCATTTTTGTGATGGCTGAGTGCCCTTCTGCTGATTCATTATTATTTATATAACAACAAACAAGGGCTTTGACTCATACACAGTAAAGCAGAGTCCAATACTAGAATAAACAAAAGAAGTGCAAATACTGTGACTGATTTCACAGACAACAAACAACTCAATTGGGAACCAGACTAACAATGACTCAATTGCTAGTCGGCTTTTGAAATGAATCAATTGTATTTATTTTTATATATTTTGATATACCTTATTTTTTGTATAGACAAACAAACATTGGCAAAATACTTTGTGTATTTATATGTATATACATAAAAAGACAGACAAAAGATGAGCGAAATAAATTACAAAGTAGGACAGGCAGTCCGTGCTGTGAACACAACCTTTCACGCATCAGTCATTCCACATTCACACTCGCATTCCTCCATACCATAATACACATTGTGCATGTGAGATAAGACAAACAAAGAAATAAAGAAGGTCAGGCAAACAAAGTCAAGAGCAAATCAGAAATAACACTAAAAATGTTGAAAAATACTTAATATCACAGCAATTGTATGACAGACATAATATGAACAATTCCTTTCTGACCAAAGAACCTAACAACAAAAGGTACACAAGGTCGACGCGTTTCGAATCGGACCCTTTGTCCGATTCTCATCAGGACCAGAGAATCTGAAAAAAGGAAAACATTTCCTTTAGTATATTTACGTTTAAAGAGTGGCGACCATCAAAGCCAAACATAGCCTCCTACCTGTGTGTATTCAGTGTTAAGTCACGGGGGTTGCTGTGGACAGAGAGTTAGCCTATGGTTAGTAATTTATAACAAGCCTGCAGTCGTCTATAGGGGTGAGAAATGGGGGACATACAGATAAGGGAAAATACCTGCATCAAGTGTTTTAGACCATCGGATGTTTAATCCAAAAGGGGCTGCGTGGAGTAGGAGTCGTCAGGGAGCCATCATGAAAGGGCGCTTTTTAAATGAAGGCTGTGAACGTGAAAAACACATGCACCATAAGTTGTTTACAATGAAGGGAAGGTATCGTTAAGCTAGTCCACTAGGATCGTAATGAAGCGCTAAGTACCTCTAGAGCGTGGAGGGTTGCTCGGGATCCGGTTCAGATAGTTTGAATGGGGTGGCCGATCAGCAATTCACAGCCGCTGGCTGAAAGAAAACCCGGAAGGGCGCGTTAGTTCTTAAGCTCGGAAATTGAAAAACAAACGTCGAGCAAAGCCGCATGGCAGTGTTACCTTATGTGAACTCCTCTCGCAGCGTAAACCGGGGCGTCTCTTAGTGTCCAGCACGCCGGTGTTCATGTTTTGGGTTCGAGCAGGAACAGTAAATGAAGGCGCGCGGAGCGCGAGGTTTCAGATTCGGTCACATGGTCTCAGAGAGAGTTATGGGAGTTGTAGTTTCAAAGTGAAAGTGGGATGAACCGCGTTGTTTTTTAGAGGACTCGAGAGACTTCAGAGAGTTCATTTAGCCCATTTAGGACCGGATTGAATTTTAAGATAAGGGTAGCTTCCCGTTGACACAGTTTTTCTTCAATGTCGCCACCCCTTATGTCTAGATCCAACTTTGACAACACAGTCCATTTGATGTCCTGTTCCGTATGTCCAGCAGCAGTCCAATGATTGACAAGTGGTGCATTCGCAACAACTTTTCTCACTCTTGATTTATGTTGGCAGATGCGCTGCCTAATTTCCTGAGATGTTTTGCCAACATACAATTTTTGGCAGGGGCATAAGATTCCGTAAACAACATTTTTAGATTTACAATTAGTAAACGTCTGGTGCCTCCAAAATATACCATTGTAGGAAAAAACATCACCCTCAATCGTTTTGTCGGAACACACACAGGTGCCACATTTATGATGCCCCCGTATGGGCTGTAAGCCCAGCAGATTTCTTAGTGTGGGTGGTTCCTTTACGGGGACTGCTGCACGAACTAGAAAGTTGGCAATGCTTTTTTCTTTTTTAAATGCAAACAGTGGTGGTTGGAGTAAGCTATCTTGAAGGTGCCTCACTAAGTGCCAGTTCTGATTGATGGCTTTCCTAAGTTGGTTTGCGTGCGGGCAAAATGTCGTTACACATACTGTTCTTTCGAGATTTCGCTTCTTCTTTTTCTCCAGCAGGGTCTCACGTGGGGTCCACCATGCTCTACGCATGGCATTCTTGAGCAGTTTTTTGGGGTACCCACGTTCCAGAAGACGTTCCAGCAGTTTTTGGGCGTGATCAAAATATTCGTCTTTTACTGAACAATTACGCCTGATTCTTAAAAATTGGCCAAAAGGGAGATTTTGGCGAAGATTTCTCGGATGATTACTGGTGTAATGTAATGCCCGGTTTCGGTCAGTTGCTTTCCTAAATAGCGTTGTCGCCAATGACCCTTCCAGTGCATAGACTTTGACATCAAGGAAGGTAATTTGGTGATTGTTGTAATTGATGGTAAATTTAATGTCCTGAGTGCGTCCGTTCAGCCATTCCAAGAAATGTTTGAGGTGTTCTTCTGTTCCATTCCAAATAAAAAATGCGTCATCAATATAACGCATGTAGTGACTGATACATTCTTTGAATGGGTTATTGTCCGTGATGAATTTAGCCTCAAACAGGCCCATAAACAGAACAGCCAATTCTGGAGCAAAGGGGCAGCCCCTGGCCACCCCTTTGATTTGGTAAAAGAAATCAGATCCAAACATGAAAAAGTTTTTTTGGAGTGCTAATTTGGCCAGAGAGATAATAAAGTCTGTGGGCACTCTCACTGGTTGTTCCCTGTTGTTTAAAAAGTAGCTCAAGGCCTCGAGTGCCTCTTCTTGGGGAATCTGAGTATATAGGGCGACCACGTCCATTGTGACAAGCAGCTGGGTGGTTGGATCAAACGTAATGTTAGTAAGTCTGTTAAGGAATGCCGTGGTGTCTTGTAGATGAGCTGGGATTAAGGCGGTGAATGGTTTCAAGAAAACATCAATGTACTTAGACACTGGTTCCCATAATGACTCGCAACCGGAAATGATGGGTCTACCGGGTGGGTTAGTTTCATTTTTATGAACTTTAGGGAGTGCATAAAAAAGTGGTATGCGTGGTTTTTTATTCTGAAGGAAAGAGGCTTCCTTTGGTCCAAGAAATCCTTGTTCAAGTCCCAGTTGAATGATATTAGACAATTGTCCTTGTAGTTCTGCAGTAGGATCACTTTTGATTTTTCTGTAACACTCCAAGTTGTTTAGTTGGCTCATAACTTCTTCTTTATATTTATATTTATCCGTTTTCCACACCACTATTGCTCCTCCTTTATCCGCTTGCTTTATTGTTAGAGTCGGATCATTTTTTAAGGATAGCATGGCATCTTTTTGATCTTTTGGCAGATTGAATTTCACATATTGTTTTTTAGATTCCATTTCAGTGATGGCGGATAATAAAGTTTTTTCAAAGGTCAAGACCTCCTTTGGTACTTTGTTTCCTGGTGGACAGAAGTTTGATTTGCGGCGTAAGCCCGTAACTTCTTCATTAGGTTGTATTTCTTGATCCTTAAAAAAGGTTATAAGCCTAATTTTTCTGCAGAACTCGAGGGCTTCTAACTTCATTTTTACAAAGTCTGTCCTTCTGGACGGAACAAAAGAAAGTCCTTTCTCCAAAAGGAGGGTCTCAGTTTTGGTCAGCTCCCTGCCAGATAGATTGAATATCACTGAGCTGCTTAGTTCTTGTAAAATTGGCGTCTCGTGGTCATTTCCCATGGTTGGGAGTTGTATCGGGGTCTGCCCCTGGTCCTCCGTGGGCCTCTTCCTAAAAAAGGTTGCTGGTTATTTCTTTGTTGGTATGAGGTGGGTTGGCCACCCCTTTTATTTGCGCTGCTGTTATCCTATTCACTAGTACCGGCTTCAGAGCCAGACGAGGAGGAAGTATCTGAGAAGGTGAGGAATCTGTTTTTTGAACGTCCTTGATTGTTTTGAAGGTATCTCCTCGAGTTGGTCGTTGTGTAAAAATCCTTGTTAAGGTACGGGTAGTTATTTTCCAGGGAGTAGTTGTTTTTGTCTGTTTCAAATTTATTTGATTTTTGAGCCACTGTGTAGTCCTTAAATTGCAGGATTTCTTTCTCTACCTTCTCCAGCAGATTCTTTGAGTCGGCAATTTGTTGGTTATTAGAAATTTCTGATATCAAAAGATCTATTTCCTCTAGTTGTTTTTTGGAGATCCTTAGCGCAGTTTCCACGGTTAGGACCATGAGGTCCCGGCTGCACTTAGTTTCAATGCAGCTGAAACTTTTTTTATATTCAGGGTCCTCAGTGAAGACCATAGGGATGTTCCGAATTTGGAGACCCCCAGGGATGGTACCAGCGTTTAAATGTTGAATAAGGAAGTGTCCATGAAGATCGGTTCTGATTTGTTTTTTCTTCAGTCTGATCAGTTTTTCCGATTCATTTTTAGTCTGAGCTGTAACACTCAGGGTAACGGAGGCAAATGTAGGCGGGTCGCTGAGTAAATTTTTTTTTGTTTTATTTCTGATTTGCTCTTGACTTTGTTTGCCTGACCTTCTTTATTTCTTTGTTTGTCTTATCTCACATGCACAATGTGTATTATGGTATGGAAGGAATGCGAGTGTGAATGTGGAATGACTGATGCGTGAAAGGTTGTGTTCACAGCACGGACTGCCTGTCCTACTTTGTAATTTATTTCGCTCATCTTTTGTCTGTCTTTTTATATATATACATATAAATACACAAAGTATTTTGCCAATGTTTGTTTGTCTATACAAAAAATAAGGTATATCAAAATATATAAAAATAAATACAATTGATTCATTTCAAAAGCCGACTAGCAATTGAGTCATTGTTAGTCTGGTTCCCAATTGAGTTGTTTGTTGTCTGTGAAATCAGTCACAGTATTTGCACTTCTTTTGTTTATTCATTATTATTTAAGCATGCACATTTTCCCTTTGTAGCACTGTTATGGTGACGAGGCAGTGTCATATGCTATACACATTCCTGGATCTCAATTGTCCTCATTATTGAGCTGTCTGGTGTAGCTCTTAGTTCATATGTGCAAACAGTCTCTATAATGCTGAATACACACACAAATGTGAATGCAAACATGAAAAGTAAAAAGTATTAATGCAGCAATTCAAATGTAGTCATAAAATCATGTTAAGACTGCGCTTATTCAAAAATGTCTATTTAAGCAAGAATTGCACAAAACCACATGTCCCACAATGCACTATTAAGTCTTACACACATAAATAAGGAAAGTGAAGTAGGACAACTGTGTAACACTACCGGGAGAAGGAACCATTTGGTTCGAAACGCGTAGGCTATCACAGTGTGCTGAATAAATCTAACTTCTTCTAACAAGCGGAGTGCTGGATTATTCTTTCGTGAGTGGATATATATATATATATATATATATATATAACAAAACTTCCCACCACACGTAGAAGGAACAGAGGCCAGAGGGGTGATCCAGGGATAAACCACGTTTTTATTGGCAGCAAAGGCAATACTGGCAAATGCATTTCGGCTCCCGGCCTTCTTCAGTGCCCCATATTGCAGAGTCCCTTGGCAAAATAGTCCAATACCAGCCATTCACAATAAGTAGTCCCGCAAAGCACCTCCCCCTTGCTGATTGTTCACACCTGTTGCCTGCCATGGAAAATGCCTGGACTCCAACTCCCAGCATGCAATAATCCGATGCATCTCGGTTGGTGGTGTGGGGGATGTAGATGGATTTGCGACGGGTTTGCTGGGGCTTTGCTGGTGGGTAGCGCAGTTTCCTCCGAGTGCTCCCAACATCACCATGGTTTTCCCTGGGTCCCTCGTACCACCGCTACTTCTCGAGTCAGGTGAGCCATAGAGGCAGGGACAGCCATACTGCGGCACGACGTCCTGGTGGAGGTAGAATACCTCGCTCCGCCTGAGCTTCCCCAAAACGAAAGGTGAACACCAGACTTCTCGGTATTCCGAGCTTGCGAAAACCCTGCAGAGCAGCGATGAGTCACCAGCTGTAGTCCGGGTCACTTTCTGCGGCAGGGCCATCTGGACTGCACCGCTGGCGGATGCAGAAAATATAACAAAACTTCCCACCACACGTAGAAGGAACAGAGGCCAGAGGGGTGATCCAGGGATAAACCACGTTTTTATTGGCAGCAAAGGCAATACTGGCAAATGCATTTCGGCTTCCGGCCTTCTTCAGTGCCCCATATTGCAGAGTCCCTCGCCAAAATAGTCCAATACCAGCCATTCACAATAAGTAGTCCCGCAAAGCACCTCCCCCTTGCTGATTGTTCACACCTGTTGCCTGCCATGGAAAATGCCTGGACTCCAACTCCCAGCATGCAATAATCCGATGCATTATTATTATTATTATTATTATTATATTTATTTTTGTAGAGCGCACAGCTACCCTAAGGTTTCCCGGCGCTGAGGACGAAAATGAGCGAAATAACAAAGAGGGGAATAGTGAGCTATTGAGAACAGAGTTATTGGTTGAACAACCATATTTTTAGGTTCTTACGAAATTGAAGGTAACAGTCGTTCGTGCGAAGCTGAATTGGGAGGGAGTTCCATAGGGAGGGGGCCAGATAGGAAAAAGAGCGACCACCCTGTCTAACTCGATTGATCCTGGGTATCTGGAACTGGTGTTGGGTCGAGGAACGTAGGATTCTTGGAGGGGCGTATTGATGGACAGGAGAGCTCAGATAGGCAGGGGCCTTGCCAGCCTTGATTCTATGCATGAAACATAGAGCTTTAAATTTTGCTCGTTGTTCGATACGGAGCCAATGGAGACTCCGAAGACCAGATGAAGTTGGGGATTTTTTTGGTAGCATGCATATCAGCCTCACTGCTTCGTTTTGCACTGTTTGCAGTTTCTTAGTGACCTCTTTACATGCCCCCAGATATAAGATGTTGCCGTAGTCCAGTCTAGATGTAATTAGAGCTTGGACTACGGTTTTTAGTGTATTCTGGGGGAGAATCCACCTGATTTTCTTGAGCCACTTGAGTATGGTGAAACAAGTGGCTGCCACTCTGACCGCTTGTTGTTTCATGGACAGGTGTTCATCAAAGATGATGCCCAAGTTGCGAGCGGTTTTGGAGGGGGTGGATGTAGGTCCCATCTGAGGAGGCCAATGTTGTGGGCCCCATAGGGTAGTGTGTTTTCCAAACAGAAGTAGTTCAGTCTTTCCTCCATTGAGTTTTAGTTTGTTCTCAAACATCCAATTGGCAATGTTATTAAGGCCCGAATGGAGGGAGGACGGGTTGGAGTGTGCATTCGCCGAAAGTGAATAGATAATCTGGGTGTCGTCAGCGTATGAGTAGATCGTCAACCCAGATTTTTCGGTGAAGGTGGCAAGGGGACTGATGTATAAGTTAAATAGTATGGGGCTGAGTATGGAGCCCTGGGGAACCCCAAATAGTGAATTTTGAGGTTTGGAAGAGGATGTGGAGGAGAAGTCTTGAAAAGTTCTATCGGAGAGGAAACTTTTTAGCCATGCCAGGGCCGGTCCAGTAATGCCACAGGTTTGCAAGGTGTTCAGGAGGATGGTATGGGAGACCGTGTCAAATGCGGCACTTAGGTCGAGTAAGATGAGTGCCACGGTCTCCCCATCATCAACTTGCCGGCGTATAGTTTCGGAAACCCCAAGTAGGGTAGATTCCGTTGAAAAACCTACCCTAAATCCCGACTGGGATGTGTGAAGGAGGTGATTGGTTTCTGTGAAGTGGGTGAGTTGGGTGACAATATGTTTCTCCAAAATTTTGGAGAATAGGGGTAGCAGCGAAATTGGACGGAAATTAGAGGGGTCATTTGGATCTGCGGTGGCTTTCTTCAGAAGAGGTGAGACCATGGCATGTTTCCATGCCTTAGGGACTTTGGCCTCTCTTAAAGAAGAGTTCAGGAGCTCTAAAATGAGCGTAAGGGAGGGGGTGTCGAGTGAAAGGAGGATTTGGGGGGGAAAGGGGTCAAGGGGAGAGCCAGATTTAATAGTTTTTATGATTTTGTGCAATGAAGACAGTTTGAGGGGATCCCAGTTTGCTAGATGCTGAGGGGGGACAGAACGTCCTAAGGAATGGTGTGTACTAGCATTTTCACAGTTGGACATGCTTACTGGGGAATTTGGGACTGATGGGAAAGAGGTTGAATCTTTGAACTCTTCATATATTTTGTCAATTTTGTTTATGAAGAATTCAGCCAGAGCATTGCACTGTGCAGAGTCCAGGGAGGGGGCTTTCGGTTGGCAGAGAGTTCCCGGACTTGGTGGTGTGGGGGATGTAGATGGATTTGCGACGGGTTTGCTGGGGCTTTGCTGGTGGGTAGCGCAGTTTCCTCCGAGTGCTCCCAACATCACCATGGTTTTCCCTGGGTCCCTCGTACCGCCGCTACCTCTCAAGTCAGGTGAGCCATAGAGGCAGGGACAGCCATGCTGCGGCACGACGTTGTGGTGGAGGTAGAATACCTCGCTCCGCCTGAGCTTCCCCAAAACGAAAGGTGGACACCAGATTTCTCGGTATCCCGAGCTTGCGAAAACCCTGCAGAGCAGCGATGAGTCACCAGCTGTAGTCCGGGTCACTTTCTGCGGCAGGGCCATCTGGACTGCACCGCTGGCGGGTGCAGAAAATATAACAAAACTTCCCACCACACGTAGAAGGAACAGAGGCCAGAGGGGTGATCCAGGGATAAACCACGTTTTTATTGGCAGCAAAGGCAATACTGGCAAATGCATTTCGGCTCCCGGCCTTCTTCAGTGCCCCATATTGCAGAGTCCCTCGCCAAAATAGTCCAATACCAGCCATTCACAATAAGTAGTCCCGCAAAGCACCTCCCCCTTGCTGATTGTTCACACCTGTTGCCTGCCATATATATATATATATATTTTTTTTTTTTCACAAAGAACGCCGCACTCTGGAACTTGAATATTTAGAATTTATTCAACAGAGCCTAGTCTGCACACCGACGCGTTTCAGTCTTACGGCCTTGGTCACGTGACCAAGGCCGTAAGGCTGAAACGCGTCGGTGTGCAGACTAGGCTCTGTTGAATACATTCTAAATATCCAAGTTCCAGAGTGTGGCATTCTTTGTGGAAAAATTGAGGTTTTTTGGCTACTGGTTGAGCTCAATGCCCGCACCCGCTGTTGAGCGATCCGGCAACCCAACCACATTGTTGTAAATAAAATATATGTGTGTGTTTATTTATATATATATATATACACACACACACACACACATATACACATATATATATATATATATATATATATATATATATATATATATATATATATATATATACATATATATATATATATATACATATATATATTATTTTTTTTGTCTAAAAGCTTTACAATACACTTCATGACTTATGATTCAGAACAAGATTGGAAATGCTTTTCCCTGCTAGAACAACATCCTACTGTTAGTTATGACGATTTATTTGTATGCAGAATTTACTATAGCAGTTTTGAAGCGCACAATTTAACAGTCCTAGTTAATGGTACTCAGAAGGATTCAGGACTTGCAGATCACCCCAGATAATAGCTGCAAACACTTTACTCACTGAGCCATTATGTAGACTAATTTAAAAACATATTCAATCCTGGTATAAGACCCTCTTTGGTCAGGACATTTTTAAAGATATATTAACAGAATCAGTTTTAACAAAGCGTGACCTCAAATCCACTTACTTGGACCATGTAAAAGGGACCAGAATGAAGGAGTATGCAATGCAAAGTACGTTCAAATTATACATGGAGTACAACCTTAGTACAGGTCTCCCCTCCTATCTTACATTTGTCAGTATTAATTCCCATCGCTTTGTACTAGCTCGCCTGAGGCTGGGAATAGTTCACCATCTAGTGGCTTTCCCTACAGTAAAAAAACCCGGGTTATGTCTGTGTCCATGTGATGGGAAATCCAAACAGAGCATCTGCCACTTTTTACTTTTGTGTAATTTTTATACTGGTTTTAGAAAGTTTTATCTGAAGCAATTATTTTTAGAACATAACATGTGCAATACAAGAGCCGCAATGCAATTGTTGTTTAACTTGGCCTCCCCGGATGTGTGTTATCGCGTGGCCACTTATATCTTAAAATGTATCTGGCATAGGAAATCAATTATCATATGACTCCTTTCCCCCCGTTTACCCCTTGGCTGTTACATTTCATGTCACGAATGTGTCTTATTCTATCTATTGACTTATTGTTTGAGTTACATTGTTTACACGTGTATCTATTTATATGCACTTTATATTTATTCTGCATATTTGCACCTGCCGAAAGTACCTTATGGTAATGACTGTCTTCCGGTTCTTGCATTTTTGCACTGGCGTTTTGCACAAACCTTTATTGTAAACAAATTGTTGCTAAAATGTTTAAAGCGATCAAACAGACGTTGCACTTTATCTTTAATACTGCATATTTGCACATGTCAATAGCACTTTATGCATATAACAGGTCTTTCCGATTTTGCACTTTAGATTGGCGTTTTTTTTGCACTAACTTTTTCTATAACAACTGCTGCCAAAACGTATATAATGACCAAATCTAACTTGTACTCAAATGAGACATACCTTATTGAACCAAAATAAGATTGGCATGGATATCGATGTAATTTTAATAGTTTCATTATCTAACTTACATAAATATGATTTGAAACTGTACTTATGTATGTTGCTATATGGTTGTACTTGTACAAACCGAATAAAGCATTTTGAAACTGAAACTGACTAATTTATTTAATTCTAAATCCTTCTAAAGAGCATGCAAGACTTGAGATTTCACCACAGAAAGAGAACCTTGAAGCAGATCAGAGCAGACATGCCAAACCGGCATTCCTGCAAACTGACCACGTCTCGTAGCCCTTCAACAGGAAAGGGTGATAAATATTTTCATGTATTTTATTATTCAAATAAGTGTCTCCTCCGTAGGCCTCGACTGTCTAATCTTAATAGAAGATCCTTGGTAGTAGATACATATACCACCACATTTTGCCCTTCCTTTCGCTATCCTTCTCTCCCCCATCCCCCATGACTTAAGGTACACCGTTTTAAATGTTATATTTTATTGTGGGTGCGGCCTGTCACAGCGGTGTGGCACAGCCATGCCGTTGTCTTTGAATTTCTAAGCGTCTTCACGCCCCAAAGACATTGTTTCCGAGTTGGGCCGATGCTTCTAAAGCATTGAATAACCATTGTACATTAACACAGTTATCCTGGTCGTTAGCCTTAAAATAGAGAAACAAAATATAAATAAATGAATGTATGGCTTAACTATGAGTAAACGCATTGCCCATTAACTTCAGTTGTCTTGTAAGTGACTGAACCAAGGCAATCTTTTACGTGTGATCCAGTAAAAAAAGGCTAAATAAGAACAACACCTCAGCCCATGGCGCCAAGCTTCTTCCAAAGAACAAATACTAAATGGGGTGCAGACCAGCGATAAGCATTTCTGAACAGCTCACCTAACTTAGCCAGTCATTACATTTATTAAGGCTGCGATGACTGCTCCTTTATGGAACCTTTCGTATAGAGGAACTAACTATCTGCATTGTATAAACATATTTTCCTATGATAATCTTTACAGCTTTCACATGTAGCCTAATGCTGGGTCTGTTACTCCACTGAAATAAGCTATGAATGGTATGAGCCGGCACATGTAAATGAAAAAAATCACTGATTTCCATAAGATGAACTGCTTTACAGTTGTAGAAATTAAGGCTTGGAAATAAGAGACCAGGTCTGGAGGAGTCTTAAAAGGTTCTTTTAAAGTTCTATTTAAATTTAAAACATAGAAGCAAGTGTTAGATCACTCTTTGCCTCCGGTAACACGTCCTTACGGATGCCTACTTAGGGAATATGGTGCCTCCTTAAAACATAGCTTGACATCATTGGTGTTTCAAGGTGTGAGGTTGTACTTTCTTCGTTTTTGTGAGTTGTTGTATTGCATCAAGTGCCTTGGAGCAGGAAAGCACGACAGTGCGGTTTGAATCTGCCCCCTCAGCTGTCACGCGCTTGTCCTTAGACAAACTTTAAGCTTGCTTTTTTTGTTAATTTGTTTACCTTATGTAACATTTTCCTTCTTTGTAAATTTTTATTTTGCAGGAAATCCTGTCCGTGTGCTGGGCCTTTGATTTTGGAGAACGGCCGAGCTTCACGCTTCTGATGGACATGCTTGAAAAACTGCCGAAACTTAACCGACGGCTATCCCACCCAGGGCACTTCTGGAAGTCTGCTGAGTGAGTAGCTGTCCTCTCTGTGACTGCTGTTATGGTTAAACTGTAATGTACACCGGCAGTTGGACTTATACCCATGAAAATCACTTGACAAACCTATTAACAAGAAGAGTTCTGTAGGGCTTATCCACGTTACCAATGAGAGAACTTTCAGGCCCAGGGAGCACACAGCTAAGAATTCAATAAGCATTGACAAAGCCAGCAGAACTTTTAATGCAAACTAATGCCATTGGCAATGTTTTAACAGTGGCTGAACATTTTTTAAAAATGCTACGTTACAACCTGCCACGGCCACATCATAGCTCATTTATTTGTAAATTGCTGGCGGGGGAGATGCATCTCAAAGGAGTGGAGTGCAATAAGAGGGTGTAGCCGCCTCCTGCGTCTTCTTCCCACCAGCAAAAAAAGTAAAACAAAGCTCTTGATTTGGCCAGTGCACCAAAGTCCGCTATAACTCACACAGTGGTGAGTGAGACACTGTTCTTGAGCACTGGAGAATACCACCTCTTTTTAAGGATTTTGGATAGTGTATGTATCACTTTTAACAACACCTAAATATACGCTGTATGATTCCAATGTGTTTAGCCATTGTCATTAGTAAACGAATTGTCATCTTTTCTTTAGTAGTAATAAGAAGCTCAATGGGTAGGAGACTCTTGGGAAACAATATATGCCCACGATTAAGTGTCAGGGTCATGCCCTATGACACCAGGTTTACTCCCTTCCAGAAGCCTGTGAAAAAAATGGTAACATAGAGGTTCTTACCTGAGTCTGTGTCCACCTACATATTTGTACATAAAATGGTAGCACAGTGTTCCCTGACCCCAGTCTTTTGACAGCCTATCAGCTTGAGAATAAATGACAACACTGTGTCCAATGAAGAAAAACCTCACAGCTACACCCAGACATAGGGACGCTTTGCATTGCCTGGTTAGAGACACTTGACACTGTAATGCTTGTGATATGTAGGTCTTGGTTTGTGTCACTGCTGCTGGTTGTAAGTGAATGGGATATGAAACTGTACAGATTATCACCTTCCCACTACCGAGATCATAGTCCAAGTATAATTGTCTATGTAGAGAGTCGCTGTGAATCACACCTTGGGAAGAGTCCTTTGGGCAGGAACTCATCCTTGTCGGAGTTGCTGCAAAATGTGACACGTCTAACTGGGGATATTAAAGTCGAAATTGAGCAATAATATTTCAACTCATTCCACGAGCCAGCTGGAGTAGCTGAGCAACATAGCTGAGTGGGTTATGGATCTGAAGTAGGGAAGAGTGCAAAACTTAATGCACAAATCCTGCAGGTGGGGTTGACTTCCATCTAACCCAAAGTTGGGCAGTTGTAACAACCGTTAGTACACTGCTTTGACTCCGAACATTTAAGCTCTATATTGACCACAGGCTCTTATTATATTTTGATATCTTACGTAACTTATAATGGACCAATCAGAGGAGACAAGCCCCACTCTGCCTCCGTCACACTGATTTTTTCTATACAGAAATTGCCCCACCACCAGAGAGCACACATTGAATCCAGTGTTCATCCTCAATGCATTTACACAGAATACTTTGCTTGACAGATAAAATTCCATATATGTTTATTTATTTTTTGTAATTGTCAGCATCAGTGGTGGGGGTCAGTATGAACAGTTCAACTAGGAAATGTCCACATATCTGTTAACTTTATCTCCTATCAAAAGGCAGGAGGATATTAGGTATTACTGTGTACAACTTTATAGTGTGATAACGAGAATATTAAAACTGTGCACCACATGACCGCCTCTCAAGGTGGCTATGTCCACTATCACCACAAACCTTTCTCACGCAATAAGACACATGGAATAGAGCACTCCCACTTGGTGCCTATTTTGTTTATACCAGACAGTTTTTAACAACAAACTAAAGTGGAATGTCTCAGATTTTTTTTATTCCCCTATTAAAAGTGGTCAGCAATGGGCTGGCCAAAAACCTACTTTAAATATTGATATTGTCTACAAGAGGTCTTTGATAATGGGCAGCTAATAGCGCTCTGTAAGTGAGACGTAAAAATGGGATTTAATGAAAATTTCACTCCCCGTGATGATCTGCACACAACATAAACCCTCTCTTAGTGCACAATTACAAGTTTGGAGGCCTGAGGACTGCCAGACTCATGGTGGTACGGCGGTCAAGCCACCAATGCACCATTACGAGTTGGGTGGTCGGATTGCCGCCACGGAATCACCGTTCCCTAGAGGTAGCGTGGTGGTCAGAGGCCGCACAATATGCTTGGTGGGACCGCCATAGTCCTGCCAAGCATATTACGAGTTTCATGTCCTCCAGTGTTTAAAACCTTGGAGGAGAGGAAACCCCCGTGCCTTCTCCGCTTGTTCTTGCACACAGGAGGTATACCAAGTGCCCCTCTGTGCATGCACAAACGTTCCTGCATGGCATGGACTTTCGAGTCCATGCTGTGCAGGAACCTTATGAGGCATTCCTATTGGGGTGGTTATTTCAAAGGCACCGCAGCCTTTAAAACCCGCACCGCCTTGGGAAAGCCACGCCATCCGCCTGCCAGATTACAAATAACTTGTGTTCTGGCAGGTGGTGCCGAGTCTCAGCGATGCGGTGTGTGGCAGTGGAGTACCGCCCAACCCCTGCACCGGCAAAACTTTTAATCGGGCTCTGAGTGTTTCCGTTCCAAAACTTAAAATGCAATTACAAGCTGTTAATATGCCCAAAAGAAGTGGGTGAGGAGGAAGGTTGAATCATTGTTAAAACTGAATTTGGCAAAGACTGCCCCTTTTCTCTTCCGGGAAAAAATTACTGAAATCTTATTTATTTTAAATGTAGGATTACTTTTTGAATGCTCACTTAATTTAAAATGGGACATTAGCCCTTTTCATTGGAAAACCCATGTTACCACACCTATCTCTATTCATACAACAGTGTGTAACTCATTCATACTTTCATATTTTCTGCAGTCATAGTTGCGATTTAGGGTTGTAAAGTTCAACAAATCTGATTCTGTTAATCAGGATTTTGGAATTCCAAACTCATATTCACAATTTGTTGATTTTAAGTTTAACTAACAGCTGCAAATAATGGCTACACACAAAGTCCTTCTTTTTGCAGTAGCCTATAGTAAAATCCATAACCTACACATTTATTTTTGAATGTATACACGTTTAATCGTGAGCACTAAATCTTATCACTTGGAATAAAATGTGCCATAGATGTAAAGTACAGTTCAAGTTCCAATAATAAAAAAATCTCAATGCTTAACTTCTAATGATATAGCAAAACGCAAATACATACTATAAACGTTTTGCTCATTACCTAACAACAATAAGTTTCTTTAATCTGTATCTGATAAAAAAAGGTTATTCTTCACATACATGGAAAATCAATATATTCCTTGTGTATCAACTTAAAAGGTCACTGGTAGAGTACATATGGAGTTAGTCTGGTAAAGGAAGTGGATGAAGGGAGTTCAGGTATAAACACCTTCTTTAGGTCCAGCTTTTTGAAATCTAAAAAATAATGCAGCTGTTGCATCTGTGCTTTTGTAAACGTCATGCTCAGTTCAGTTGTATATTCCACAGGTCCCTAAAGGATGGTCAGAAAAAGGTGGTTTACTTCGGTTTAATTGGCATGGTCTTTACAAACGCCTTTGGTACTCTGGCGTCTGTGCCACACTTTGCTACTGATTAAAGGAGATCACTCCTTATCTAAATGTACCGTTCCAGCTTCTTGGGTACTGAGGGTCAGAGAACTCCATTTACCTCCTTCTTTGAAGGTTCTGTGTCCTTTAGATGCTGTGGCCAAGTTACGGAAATTCACTGACAAAATTTCTAATCCAGTAGGTACCAGTGTGCTTTAAGATGGGATGTAGTCATTTCTGCCCGTGTGCTGAGCAGCATTGCACTGTATCCATTATGTCACAAACACTTTTAATACCAGTCAGGGAAGAGATTAGAATCCATCCAAATGTAGGTTTCTTAAGCATAGCTCTATAGGGGCCATATGTACAGAAGGATTTAGCATTTCTTGATGAACTTCATCGCAATTTCAGTCCATGCAAAATAGCCTTTTGATATGTACAAAGGCAGATAGGGAATTGCAAAATGTGATTTCTACCCAGCAGACATCACATTTTGCAATTCCCTAAATAGGAAATTGCTAATAGGGGTTTCCTATTTGTAATTTTCTAGGCACATGTACAAAGCATTTTCCAAATGCAAAATGGTCATTTAGGAAATGCTATTACCATCGACTCCAAGTTGATGGTAACCATGTGCAATTTAAAAAAATGCACCCAAAATGCATTTTTTAAAGTGCCATGTAGCACACACATGCCCCTAGAGCATTTGTGCGCTTTGCATGACCACCATATTTTAGGGGGTTCATCAAGGGGCGCCTTAGGCCCACAGGCACACTTGATTTTCAATTTCCTAATTGAAATAGCAAATATGGAAACGCAAAACCATTTGTACTTATGAGCCTTTAAGCCCATGGGAGCGAATGGTTTAACATTTTCTAAATAGTGATTACTCAATAGGGAATCGCGATTAGGAAATCTCTATTTTTGTACATTCCTTTTTGCATAGCCAAAATAGCGACTTCTTGGGATTCGCTGTTTAGGAAATGGAAAATTGAAAATTCGTACATTTGGCCCAATCTCTCAAAATGAACACATTTCACCTTCTTTGACGCCCCGTGAAAATTTCTTTGAATTAAAACTGAGAGGAAAAAACGTAAAAGTAATTTTGAACAGTGGTTTATCTTCAGTGGTTTTCTTCACTGGAATTCCAAGTTTGTCAAAAAGAATTAACTAAATTAGAGCTTTGCTACGGAACTGTGCTTAAACAAGCAGTCCTGGTGGAGGGGCCTTCCTCTAGAATCTCTAGAATTGCAAAACAGAGAGGAAGAGGCGTTGCGGGAAAGAATGTCAAAAGTTCATTAGGGAACAAAACACAAAAAGACAACCAGTGGAGTAAATTGGATGCATGAAGCAATACAATGAGGAAACAACATTTCCTTTTTTTGTTCAAAGTGAATTCGGGAGCAACTATCCCCATGCCGAAAAAAATTGAGCCTCGTTTTCCCCATCATAATCTGCACATAAAAGTCTACTTTTTTTTTTTACCTTCAGTAATTCCTAGCTTAGTCTCAGAAGATTAGATTAGATTACACTGTATTCTGAGTTTTTGCTTGGAATCTATAAAGCTACAAATCGTGTTCCTTGTGGCGAGAGTACATCTCACCTATAAGCGTCACACAGTGACTTAGATTTCCGATCTCAAACCCTTCCATTATATATTTTAGGAGAGCAACTGCTGGTTGGTATCCACATTATCAGCAATGTGTCTTGCTTAATCTATATTAAATCTGCTCCAACCCTCGCCTAGGCATGTATTGTCAGCTGTGGATCTGTATCCACTACTGAGTGCCATGTAACACGCACAAAGTTTCTTTACAGAGGATGGGTGTTGTCTGTTTTCAACCCTGACACTGATTGCATCATCCCTCTGTCCTCTCGCAGAGTGTTTACACTTATCAGTGCTGGTCTTACAGATCCTCATATTCAGTGCTATATTAAACACTGAGTAACTATCACAGGTCCTGGCACGCCGAGAGGTGACAGCCCTGCCTTTAGTTAATCAGTCTCCATAGTAAAAATTCGATGATAACAGGACAATAAAACTGTAGAACACACAATGAAAAAGCTCAGCGTGTGGTGCATAGCTGGTGTCAGCTATAACTGAACAGATTTTGAGTGTAGGAAGTGTAGAACTTCACATTGTGCACACCAAAGAAGTGGGGAAGTGCACATTTAAGGCATCGTATAATATTTGAGAAAATATTGCTGAATACCTTAGTGTGCATGATAGTATTGTCTCTCCCATACAGTCAGTTGTCCACAGTGGATCTTTTGGTAATGCCGATACTACTGTACCAGAACCTGGCAGACTGTCGCACTAGAAACAAAAAACTGACAACAAGCAAATACCAGAATGCAGACAGTCAGTCTACTTCTGCACTCTTAGGATCTCGAACATGATTTCCATCAACTGAGACGTGTGCCAACTTCAATACAGTTAAGAAAGGAGCTTAAAATCCACTGTATCAGAGAGCAATATAGACTCTCACGACGAGGCCTGTAAACTACCCTAAATTATATATTTGGGTGCCACCTTTGTGTAGTACTCAGCTGCTTCCTGCTCTTCTCTAATTAGGTGTGTTCACTGAACCGACATTTGCAACACTCATTGAAATGCCCATGTCTGAACCACCACTTTGTACTTTTCTTCGATTTTTAAGCACTAAAGGGGGAGTTTGTGACGCTCGCCTCTCCCTTCCAGAGCAGAGGTTCAACATTCTGACCATGGTAATTTAGCTTTAACATAGTTTTAGATGTGGGTAGTCCTTTCACATATCCTCTTTCATCTTCTTATAAGAAACACCTGGAGTTCAATTAGGGAAAAAAGTCAAAGAAACACAGTTTTACTTTCTAGTTCCTATTTTTGAATCAAAAGTGCCACTTTCATACAGAAACAGTGTAAATCCATCCTTCAACTGAACTACATGCAGAGGGGGGAGGGGGCGGGGTGGCGTCAATGGACAAACCTGGCAGAAGGAAAAAAGCAAATCTACCCCAAAATAGTTTAAAAGATTTGACAAAATACAGTTCATTGGAAAAAACTAAAACAAATTATCAAGCAATATTTGCAATCTAACTAAGAAACATAATTGAACATTGTTTATGTTCTTGCTATAACAGAGATCCAGTGAATTCCATGGTATAGTGTAATATAGATTTTTCTAAGCTGCTCTGGTTTCTGAAGTATAGATTTTCACAGATAAAGTATCAGGCATAATTGTTTTTACATGCTTCCCAACTGGTATCAAAAATTTGCAAAGCTAATACGCCTGGCACTGGCTGCCAGCCTTTTCTCTTTGTTAATGCTTGTTATGGGTTCTACCAGGCCCTCACCAATATAAAATTAATTGGTTAAAACAAAACATTTTTGTTTACAAAAAGCACATACTGCCATAGTCCTCTCTGTAACCAAAAAGAACTATTTTGTGTGCTGATGTGCCCTTTGTAAAAGAGCAGAGTCCATTGCTCACAGTGAAGTTAGCTTGCGGCTGAAGTGGCCGGAAAATGTGAATGACACAAGAGACCAATGAATGAAGAGGGCTGAATGAAAGCCCCTATAAGTAAGCATATTCTGTAAACAAATTTTGTGACATCAAAAGATCGGGCCTACTACCAGACTTAAAACGTGTATTTTTGAAAGTACAGAAGGGAAATCTTGGCAAGAGTGCGACCAAGATGTGGGATGACTTTCATGTTTTGTGGTCATGTCCAGTATTAGAGAACTTCCGCAGGGAAATACTAAGTAGCATAAAGGCCATTCTGGGCTGTCCATTGCACCCTGACGCTGCAGTGATTGATAATTCTCAGACGAAGACCAATCGAGATCCAAAGGCTGTCCAGAGTGGACTTAAGACTTGTGGCAAATCTGACATTGGTGGTCAAACATGGAGAAACCAAAGCAATACAAGGTATTCAAGAGTAGTCATGTAAATTGTGGTCACTGTTGGCAATGGAAAAATTGACCTGGACCTGTGTGATCAAGGAGGCAAATTTGAAAACATGTGTAAACTATTGTTTGACTATTTGTGTGAGGGATCATCAGTCTTAGCATGTGTGTGAGCTTTGAAGCCAATATGGCTCATTTGTTCGTAATTAAAGAAAAGTGGATTGAGTAATGGTGTCAGTTGGAGATGTAAGATGTGATATTGCTTTGGCTTTTTGAGAGATTTGGTTTCATTCCCTGGCTTAGTTATGTGATTGATCCCAGGAGGGGTAGAGTGAGGGTGGTCAGGGTTGAGTGCCAAGTGGAAATCTGAATCAGTCACTATAATTAATGTTATTAATATTGATGGAATATTTCAGTACATTGTTAAAAATCCATAAAGAACCTTTGAAGAAAAAAAGACCTTAAAATAAGTGGACGATAACATATATTTTAAAGGACCAATCCAAGGCTGTTTGTGGCATTGAGCGCATTTACAATTTAATACTGCCCTTTAAGGCGGTGTGTAAGAGTCACTCTGGATGCAGCTCACCATGCTGCTGGCTATGTTGGAGGCTGACTTCAATAACGTGGCCCTAGAATTCCCCATCAAGCCAAACCTACATTTTGATCCTACCTCGACTGATAGCTGTTTGTACTGTGAGCTCTGTTTTGGGATTTGGTGACTCAAATAAAGCAAGTAAAAGTGGTTACAGCAGGCCTAAGTAGACGGAGAATCAAACATTTTCTTCATATTCAATATTATTTTGAACAGAAGACCACAGCAAAGTTAATCCTTTTGATCCACCAACGATCCCACATTTCCAAAACGTGCTTTTGGATCATGTTGTGAAGGTTAAAACTGCCCGTCATTGCTTAGAATTTATAAATGTGTTGCTGATGACGAATAGCACAAAAACATTTGCTTTTATATATCCCTGAGGGTTAAGGTGAATGTCTCAACGCTAGGCCCACAAAAACAGGTTTGGCCTTACTAGAGGTGGTGCCATGAAGACTTTTTTGCATAATGGATGTGTTGGAGAACTGGTAAGAAAATAATCTGGATAATGTGGGATCACTGCCCTCTTGATACCAAAATCCTGGCACAGCCATCAGCCAAGAACCTAACCCAGTGGAGCAGAAATGTACCTTTAAAAGCAAAGGAAGATTTTAAACAAAGCAAGCGTTTGAGCAGAAACCTCAATGCCATCCCCCTCCCTCTCCTCGAAGAAACTATAACTTCACTACTCATACCCTCCACAGACAACCTCAACACGGTCGTGCTCACTACACTGTACAACAGTAAAATGACAACTGCTCTCGACAAGTGGCCCCCTTGAAACTGAAAAGAGTCAGAGACATCCCCTCCAGAGCCTGGTTCAACAAAGACCTCAACTCTGAAAAAAGAAAAGTTAGAGCTGCTGAGAGACTCTGGAGAGGAAGCACATCCACAATCAACCTCCTCGAGGTCAGAAAAGAATGTAGCAATTACAAAAAACACATAATCAGAAAAATCCTCCTTCTTCCGGAATGCACTAGACAAAGCCAAAAACCGCCCCAAAGAAATTTCAACATCATCCAGAAACAGACCTCCAAGCCCACCAAAGTAAACTCCCCTGCCTCCAAACTTCAGTGTAACAACCTGGCCAAATTTCAATGACAGTCACCAACATCGAGCTCTCCCTAGTCCAGCACCCTCAACCCCAACACAGCAAATCCTCACCCATAACCATACCTAACCCAACCCCAGCTCACGACATGCTCCTCAAAGACGAGACCCCTTGTCTGTCAACCTCCAAAACAAGCCCACACCCTAGACACCCATCCTCCCCCAACTGTTGAAAGGACTTCAAACCTCTCTCCGAAGAGCACATCTCCAATGTGATTACCAACTCCAAATCCTCCAACCACTATGCCGACCCTCTACCAGCCTCCCTGGCTAAGAACCTCAACCTCACCCTAACCCCTCTGTGGACAAAGATTATCAACCTCTCCATAAGCAACGGACTGATGCCCGACTACCTCAAACAAGGCCAAGTCACCCCCCTTCTAAAAAAAATCAGATGCTGACCCGAATTACCTCAAAAACTTCAGGCCCATCCCCAACCTTTCCTTCCTAGCTAAAATCCTGGAGACATGTGTTCTCGCCCAACTGAACCAACACCTGAAATTGAACAACCTATTTGACTCGCACCAATCCGGGTTCAGAAAGAGATGCAGCACGGAAACCGCTATACTGAGCATTACCGATAACATTCACAACTTCCATGACCTTAACAGATTCTGCCTACTTGTCCTCTGTGACCTATCAGCTGATTTGATACGGTAGACCACAAGCTACTCTTAGACTCCCTGCAAAAGAGTATCGGAGCAGAAGGCAATGTCCTAAAATGGTTCTCCTCATTTCTACATAACCGCTCCCAATTCATAAAAATCAAAAACTCAATGTCCAACACCTCCTCCTCAATTAGAGGTGTCCCCCAAGGCTCAGTGCTCTCCCCCACACTCTTCAACATTTACATGGAACCGCTCACCACCGTTCTAAAACAAGCAAACATCACCTACCACCTCTATGCTGACAACACCCAGCTGTACCTTGAGATATCCTCCCTCAATGACATCCTCCGACTCAACTCCACACTATCAAAAGTAGAAAATTGGCTAATACTCAACCACCTAAAACTCAACCAAGATAAAACTGAAATCCTTGTTTTCTCCAATCACAGACAACGCTCTCAAATCCTAGAATGAATAAACAACATTGACTTTCTAAACTGCAAACTTACTCCAGCAATCTCAGTGAAATCTCTAGGGATCTCTCTAGACTCAAGTCTCAACATGAGCTCCCACATAAACTCCACAGCAAAATTCGCCCTCTACAACCTAAAACTCCTCTACAAAATCAAACCTTTCATACCCTCCAATGACCTAAAAATCGCAACCTAATCTTTAGTTCTCTCCAGACTTGATTATGGAAAGGCCACATTAACTGGGACGGCAAAAACACACATAGCCTCCATGAGAACCACCCTAAACACAGCAGCAAGAATGTTCACAGGCACCAAGAAATACGACCACATCACACCTGCATTACAGGAACTAAAATAGCTACCTATCGAAGCACGCTGCACTTTCAAAACTGCCTGTCTCACCCATAAAACCTTACATGCAGGCAAACCGGACTACCTCGCAGCCAAACTCACAAAAGCAGGACAATCAAGAAACTTAAGAAGCTCCAACTCGCTACTCTTAATCCCTTCAAAAAAGACATTAGAAAAGCCCTCTCCCGCTCCTTTTCAGGGAATGCCCCAAACCTCTCTCCCTACCCACATCAGGACTAACCCCTCCTTCACGAACTTCAAGAGACAACAAAAATAACTTCTCCTCAAGCGTCATCTCTATGCATCTGGTCAATAAACACGATTTATGTGACCCCCAGTACTCTCGATGCTAGGCATTATATTCTAATGTTTATGTTTATATACTTATATGCAGCTGTAAAGCTCGCTGATACCCCTTGGAACTGCAAGCGCTGTATAAAACTCCAAAAATAAAATGAATACGTAAATCGTGTGTATGAAAACTTTGGAACTGATTTAGAGCTTGGAGGGTCCAATACTCTGTCACAAACATGATAACATGTCTGCTATATCACAGGCGCATTATTTCCAAAGGCACTTGTAATATGGCAATTGATATATCTGTCAATCTTGATCTGCATCCTTCAAGCATGCCTATTTACTAATGTCAAGTCATTGTCCTTCAATTATATCTAAACAAGTGTGAGGCTTCTACACATGCAGTAATCTTTTAAAAACTTAAAAAAACTTCAAATGCAAACACACTGACCCTGTCTATATGCGAATAGGAGCTTCTGTAATGGCCTATAAATATGGCTACCTCAGATTATGCATTACACATTTTTACAGTTTTTGCTGGAATTCTTTAGTGCCCTCTACCTTTACTCCAGCCAGTCATTACTGTGGAAATATAAAATACTAGTCATGGACTAATTTTGGGCTTGGTTTCATTGGTTGGTTTCCCAGAAGCTAGACATTTCCAACTTGGTACAGGTTTGTGCTAACTTGAACACTTTTTTGAAAGGTTTGTATTTCCAACAGATCCAAAGCAATTTGTCTCTAAGCTGATAAAAACGGTTCCTACACACATCAGTCTATGTTTACTTGAAATATTTACTTGTATTTCCTGATGTTTATTAACAGTTCTTTTAATTTAAAGAAATGTAAATGTAAAGTTTGCTGTGCTAGTTTCTCTGGACTAATTGTTTTAGCTGTTGAATGCATCTCTAATGCTTGCTTTTAACCAACATAAATTAACTTTCGCTGTCTTTGTCCCCTCTTGTAGGTTGTAGCTAATGGTGCAATCAGTGGGTCTGCTTTGCATGTCTCCGTATGTCTTCTTCTAGCCATCAGCTTCTTGGACAGTCATTTTAACATTAGAGAGTTCAATTTTTTGGATGTAGCTAATGCCTTCTTCTGCCTGATTCTCACTTGCTATGAACTATCTTTTTCAATAACAATTCTATTTGCAAGATGACTAATCTCTATCTGCAAGAAGCTGCTTCAATAACATCTCCGTCTGCAAGAAATTGCTTCAATAACAAACCTTTATCTACAAGAAGATGCTTCAATGGCAATTCTGTCTGCAAAAATGTGCTTTGATAACCATTATGTTTGCTAGAAGCTACTTTGTAACTGTACTATTTGCAAAAAGTTGCTTCGATAACAGTTGTCTGAAAGAAGTCGCTTCTGTACATTTTATGTCTGCCTGAGGGTTGATTCCTCTAACAAAGATTGTGAATGCATTTCTGAAGTGTTATAGACCGCTGTACTATAACTCTCTTTAAAGTTGTCTTTTGGTTCTACGTAATAAGGATTCCTACCAGCGTCTTAGTGAAATAAGCAATAGCACCATGCGCTTTACTATGTTTATGAGCCTGTGGCAGCAAGGGTTGTCCGATTAATAATACCTGTTGCTGATGTCCTCTAGGGTTGATGCGGAGGCCAGGTTTATGGCAATGGACTCTGCAGTTTCTGGAGCCATGGATCCCCACATCATATTTGGGAACTGGCTCATCAATATTGATCAGGGGATGTCCTGCCACAAAATATTTTGGTGACCTTCCTCTCAAAGGTTCTCATAGGGGAATATGAAAATATCCCATCCAGTGTGCTCCGCTTTGGGATGCTAAGCATTCCAACTGGTCTATTTCAGGTACGGTGTACATCCATTGGGTCTTTGACTGCACAGAAGAAAATGCTTTAAATATTTTATGGGGCAGAGGAAGAGTGAGTTGGTGCAAAATTAACCAATTGAGATCGAAGTATTTTTAACAGTTTTGGTGAGACGCGCTTTGAAAACTACACGCACAAGCCTGAATTATAGAACAAATTTGAGTTCTTTGCAAAGAGTATAATCTACTAGCATGCCCCCTCTTGAGTCTGAAAGTGGTTCTGTTGAATTGGCAATACAGGCGAGTTCTGCAATTAAGATTCATTGTTTCCATAGTTATCCTTTTTATAGACTGTTTTGTCACGTCGAGCCTCAGCAATCCCTTTACATCTGTGTGTTTAAGATGTGGCCTGAGGGCTCGTTTCTCATAAAGTATTGGAATATTATTCCTGTAACTTTCTCCTGCCTTTCAATTAAATGTACCTCTCTTTTGGAATTCACAGAGGATTTCCGGTGTAGTCCGGAGGTAGAAGTTGTGACAGTCACAGTTTCTCAAGAGAAGTTCTGAAACTCTTCTGTTAATTCCAAGTTTTTCCCACGCATACATTTTGCTTGTGTAACTTTATTCATGTGTAAATACTCTGCAGTAGTGCGGATGCACTTCAAAAAAAGTTTTCTCCGCTGGAAGACTAGTTTTAACTTTGTCCCTCCATGTTTTTCCTGCACTTGACCAAAGGAAATATACAACCATGTCCATTGCGGTAATGTGTTTAAAAATATTTACCAGCATACCAGCACCTACAAAATCACTGGTGTGTTTGTTCAGCTTCTTTTCAAAGTATCCACACAGTCCAAGACACATTGCCTACTGCTACTCCAGATGTTCTTATATGCAACATTAAACCATATCACATCAGAATAAATCCCTTCTCAAGGGTAAATTCTTAAAATACAAAACAATAATATAAACCTTTGAGAGAAGCCATTTAGGCATCCAAGTTCAGCGTCAGTGTGCAGATATGTGAATCGGCCTCTGGGTCATCAAAATCCCTGGACACACCCACATTTGCACTGACAGTACTAGCTCAATGAAAGGCATTCGGTATTTGTCTCTGCTTTACAATAATTCTAGAGGTTTTAGTAAGAGCAGGTGGACTGTTAGGTATGACCAATTCTTATCTCTAAAATGATGTAATGTATATTTAAATACAGGTTTGGCATTTCATATTCATTTTGCTTCTGGTAAAGCTCACTATATCATTTTAAGCAAAATTAAAATTTGAAAATACTTGCTAGGTTGGAAAGAAAGGCTCCTATACCAGTTCGATTCAAGTTTATGTAATTCATTTAAATTAAGAGTAAACTATTCCTTACTTTTCAACGTTCAGTGTCCCAAAGGGGTGGATTTCCAAGTTTCAAATCACAAATTTGTAAATTAATGAGTCACACCTCTGCCCCATTGATGCAGTCACGAGAAACCAGTTTCTGCCTCTGGTGGCATCTTGAGAAATCAATGAGTGACCTGGCTCGAACCCTGGTTTCCAGCACCAAAGTCGGCAGTCTAGCCGACGGACCACATCCAGTTTCTTCTGGTCCGGTAGCTGTATTTCGTCTCTTACGAGAATTTGAATTCCCATAAGGAGGAGGATGACTATTAAGAATCTGTAGGCTATTTTACGGAATAATTCATATCCTCTGGCTTATCTCAGTACGGTTGCTAAGTACTCAGCACCATTAATATATGAATAGTGAGGAAAAGGGCAATTATTTTTGTTGTCATGAACATTTCAAAATGCCTATTTTTTTAAAATGTAAATTTATAAACCACGGCTGATCTCCTTACCATATACCACCCATGTCTTGTGGCTCACTGCGCATTCACTAGTTGAGTAGGAGCACAGAGGGGCGATGTGATCAAAAGTGTAAATAAAAGGCATTCTCAGTGTCCTCCTTAGAGAATATGAATGAGATTGATTAAAGAGTAGTTGAATCTTCACTGCCCTCCTAAAAGTGCTTATGTGAGCAGTTGCAAATACAAAATATTACTCTGCACTTTAAAACTGAGGCTAAAAAACAAGTGCAGATCTTGCGGCTTGGTAATGCTGTGTATCTTTAGATGGTACTACCCACAAGGTATCACATGTGCAATGCAGCTGTAAGTTCTCGTGTAGTCAATCGCACTGAGAAATGCATATTCTAACATATTATCATTAGCCGAGTCCAGCTGGAAAGTTCTGGTACTGGAACAACCTTGCTATTGGCATGCGACTGAAAAGTGCAGGTACTTTGAAAATGTTGATGTTTGAGCCTAGTTGAGCAGAACTAATATTGGTAACTCATCAATAGCCTCATGCAGCTGAGAAAAGTTGGGAAAATCAAATTCATATTATCAATGTTGGAAAGGTAACCAAGCACTTGAGCAGGGACACAACGAAAAACTTAAAGTTGAGCTTGTGACTGCTGACGAAATCGGAACTAATGAAGAGCCTATGTGGCAATGTAACACAATAGAAACAAAACTAATAGGCAAGCCAGTGCAGACCAGGTAATTAAAACAAATGGACAGTCTTTGTTGGATTAGTACTGAAGAATGGAATACAGCAGAGGGGTGCCTCGTGTGCCACGGGGAGGACATGTCGGCCATCAATGTGGCATATTCTTGTTGGTGGGGTGATCATTTTTTGTGGCATATTCTTGTTGGTGGGGTGATAATTGTTTTACTCGTAACCATACGAGTTACATCTGATCTAAAGTACAGAGTCCATAAATGTAGCAGGTTGGCACCCGTTATTTTTTAATTTTCGGCATATATAATTACACCTTTGCTTTTGGGTGGAGAATGCTTTTCAGCAAAAAATGTATGATAATGTGAGTGTGTTTTAATATTGATTTTCCACTTCACTGTTAACTGGCTGGACCATACGTTTTAGTCTCCCCTATATTTAACATAAGAAGAATTATTCTTGTTGTATGGATCTACGACCAAATGAACACATATTATCCAGTATTTCTTGTGGTGTAAATTGTGGCCCTTAGGTCTCACAAAGCTTTATAGAGTGGGAGCGTTAACCAGCTGAGCTATCTATGGCTTATGGTAATATGATGTGTTCATCTCGGTTGTTTACCATACAGCAGATAAGATTTCCTAGCACATTTGACTCGGATTGTTGTTTTAGAAATACCATTCTAAGCAGTGTTAATAAGAAAGACTTATTATATGCACAAATATGAATATACATTAAAAGAAATTGTGGCTATTGTAAAGTAGGGAGACAATTAGAGAAAGCAAGACGGGTTAAGGGAATTGTTTAGATGCTTGTGGTGCATTTTTGCTCCCAGTGGAAGAGAATTCCAGATTCTAGAATGAAAGTTCAAACTCTGGATTGGTACTTAAAATTCCGAATCTTCGAATGGAATTCCTACATTTGTAAAATTGCCAATTAAAATTCCAAATCCTGGATTGGAATTCAGATGCCTGCGTCACCATTGAAAAAGCACACCGGTTCTGTTAAATGTGCTCATTGTTCGACAGTCTAACATTGTGCTAAGCGATGACTATTCAAAGTGCCATGTTTGTTTAACTCTATCCACTTCCAAGTGGCACCAGGAAGATTTATAATTTTGCTTTGTTTTTCCTCTTTTCAGCATTAGCAGTAACAAAATTATCCCACGTTTTGAAAGGATTGGCATGGGACCTCTGGAACAAAGTAATGCAAAGATATAGCCTCACCTGTGACGCCCTAATAGTTTGTTATAACTTCCTTTATCCGAATAAATCAGAAACCAAGCAAGATGTTGCAGAATGGCCGGGAGTGCCCACTGCCACTGATTTGAACAGTCCACTGAGCCCGTTATTGGTTTTGAAGTTGTGGCTTCATACTCCGACACAACCAGTGTATTTTAATAATGTTTACATATCAAATTATTGATAAATTCATTGATGTGAAGCTTATTTCTTACCAGCAGCCAATAATATATGTGAATGGTATTTCCACGTGGCATAAGCTCTGATGAGTGTCATTCGAGGTTCTTAACTCAGGATTAATGATGCTGAATGGCTGAAAGTTGTGTTCACCCTGATGACAGCACATGTTAAGATACACAGGTAGCACCTCTACTTAATTTCCGAGCAACGGCTCATGGCATGTCATGCATTACTGTTGAATCCTGGGAATATCATTTGAAATCGCATCTCCGCTATTCAGCACAATGGTTGGTTCCCCTGTTGGATGATGGAATTAGTTACTGGATGTCTTTGGAAACTCTGTAAGTTATCTAATTATTAACTATGAAAGCAAGATGTTCCAGACTGCAGTTTTTCAAAACCTATTTGTATCCATCTGAACATAGTAAACATTGTAAGGATATGTATACATATAATTTATGGTGTTTAGAAAATTCCTCTTGTTAGATTTCCTGCCATTTTCCTTTCCCAGGTAGGTCTGAATCTAATAAGTACCACAGGCCCAACTCCTCTGCTCACTTGCCCTTACTGCCCATGGATTCAGCCCCTGCCACTTGTAGAGTCAAGTAAATACATCCCCAGTTTGTAAGTCAACACTTGAAGGAGTACTAGGAAATCTGACACTGTCCTCAGGTAGAAATAATCCAGTGGGCCTACCTGTGTAGCCAAAACCATATTCCCAAAATGAGCATAATTGCAGTGATCGAATGTGCTATTTGGAATCCTGGACAAGGAGAGCTCTACTACGTGCTTTAGTGTCTGGTAATAGCACTTAATGTTACATCTTGATCCATTCCCATCTTGTTATGCTAACACCTTTATAGAAAACATTCAGCTTAGTGCTGGAAAGTTGTCTCAGTTCCTTGAAACACAAATCTAGAGTTTCTCAAAGAGTCACAGATCTGAATCTTTGCAGTTCTACTCAGCCTGTAATGTGAATACGATCATCTTCATCAATCCAATTTATTTCAGGTAATCCATTAAATCACTTAAATGCAGAAAATTGTTATTTAAAAACATAAAATATTCCATTTTAGGTACACACAGTTTTGATTAATGCATTATTGTAAAGTAATTAAAAGCAAATTATAATGGCCTCACTGATATTGTCATTCACCATTAGTACTTTACAGTCAAGTATACAAGTGCAGCAGGAGAGGGAATTATAGTTAGAGTTGTATCACAGATATAATCATTCATGGTTAAAGCAGTATTCTAATGTTCAGTGCAATAGGACGGCATGTGAAGATAGAAGCATAATGCATTTCATTTCGGATAGTTTGCTTCTGTGTCTCCCATGTTTTTCTGATGTTCGCAGTAGTACATTGTACTATTTTTATAGTGTAATCTTTGCATAACTTCAATACTTTACTCTTAGTCCCACCCCCTATGCTATGGTTTGAGCAATTGAATTTTCAGTCTCTTACAGTGTGTACATGAAAATGAAAAGTGCATTTTATCTCCACCTACTCCCGCATCACAACCACTAAATTCTGAATTGTCTTTGTTACACTTTGAGATAAAACATTTAAGTAAAATAGTCCCAAGTTGAAATTTCAAAAGTACGAAAATATGAAGGCTTAGCCCATTTTTAATACCCTTGTGAATCACAATCAGTTTAAATCAACAGTTGAGCTCCACCTAAAGATGTGTCCAATAATTACGTCTGTTCTTCCACATCTGCCCTTTCTCAAAAGCGATCACATGCCAGTTTTACGTTCAAGTCAGTTATCTTCTGAGGCTCAACCTTTATATTTTGGATGCCCAAGCATATCATAATGTCAAACCTATGTGAAAACCACAATTGGTCAGTTGGACTTTATAAACCTCAAAAGTCAGAATCAACTTCCTACTTTGGGCTACCTTATTTTCATGTCTAAAGCAGGTTTACTAAGCCGCAAGCCTGCGTTTAAAGCATAAGTCTTTCCTGGGTAGAGGACATGCTTCTTTCCCTTGGAGTAGAAGGCCACCCAGCCCTAACATAAGTTCCTTGCTGTCATTATTTTTCTCAAAGAGTACTATTATTTGTAAGTTATCTAAGATGTTCTTGGAGATGCACTGAAACATTGAACCAGCCCACTGTTTATATTAAATACTTAACATGTTTACCCCTCCCCCATAGTGGTTGCTTCTATAGTCTGGGTAGTTTTTCTTTCACTATCTATACCAAGAAAATAACAAAAGCTGCAACATTTTAACCAAATGCTTAGTCCTCTTTATAGTTTACCTTTCTGGGACTGGGCTGTAAAAAGATGGACTGTGGAAAAAACATTACTGTACAAAGGTATTGGAGCTGATTCACCAAAGTATTTATGAGTACTGGATGAACTGCTGGTGTGCTTTTATGTACTCTTTCATGCCTTTTTGAATCTGCCCTGAATGATCAACTCCATATTCCTAAAAGTGCAGTGAGTATACCGTCCTATCTATTTTTACTAATAGCATATTAATGTTACAGGATATCTCCTTTTATTCACATTTTAGATATTGTGTGGTCAATTCACAAAGGCATGTAAGAGTATTCAAAAGATACACTACAGGAGTACTGCTTTATGAACTCCCAAAGACCTTTGTGAGTTGGCCCCCTTGTCTGCTGGAAACCTACATGGTCATTGATCTAGGGAAATACACATAGTTCTCATTTTTCTTACAGGACCAGCAATATTCTGTGACATCAACTCATATCATGCCAGAGCATTTCATTTAGTTTAGCGATACAATTGATTCTTCACAATATTGCTAATATCAATTCTGAAACATATTTAGAAACAATTTGTTATGCGAAGGATGGGGGGACATACTGAGGTACTGTAAATGCTAACATAACTTATATTTGTTTGGTAAAACAGATCTAGTTCCCCATCTTTGGAGAAAGTAAATTGCTACTGTCAATCTTCTCCACCCGTCTTGTTTTGTTACCTCTTGAGCTAGAGTAGAAATTTAAAGTAATGAAAACAATGATTGCAAAATACTGGTACACCATTTAAAGCACTGAACATTACAGTACTGCTATCCTCAGTTCCCTGGGTCTGTCAATCGAAAGATAAAATAATGAGTAGATCTGCTAAGATTCGAACCTGTGTAGTGCAGATTGCACATTCACTGCTAGAGCAGGCAGCAAGCCCAAAGCTTTGCTATTGTGATTATTGCAATCTCTGTCTCTCTGCGCCTTAAAGCCAGATGTAACTGCATGTTAGAACACATGGAGTCAACTTTCTCGCCTGAGCAGCTGAAGCCCCCCTCCCAATTGCCCCACCCACCCAAAGAAACTTTAAGTACGTATGTATGAAAATATCTAGATATCCTGTAGGCACACAACCTGATACGCTTAACCTGTCAAAAAGCTCACATACATGACAATAATGTTTTAAAGGGAGGGTTCCAGGAGCAAAATGGTTTGCACTTGCATAAGACTAAGCAATCCAAAAGAGAGCTGCCGAGCAGTTCTTTTTTTAGAACAATATGACCGCAAATGTCCCGATTTTTAAGTTTAATATCTGAAAATTTCTGAGCTGTTGAGCTGCTATGTTATCTATTAAACTGTTATTTAGAAATCCTTCAACTTAAAAGTCAGCACAAAATGCTTCCTATCATTGCAGATATGGGGACTAGGATAGAATAAAATGTTGTGCTTTTCCCACAATAGCAAATTGGAAGTTGGAGGAGTGTTGCATAAATCTCAATTGCTCTGCTTCCAAGGCAGGCATATTTAACTACTAGGCTTCATCACTACGAGTTAATTTCAGTCTGTCATCCACTCAGTGAAGTAATTACCCTCCCCACACCGAATGGTGAGTCAATATATCTGCTGCAAAGATTTCGACTTGCAAAATTAGAGTCATCATTATAGTAAAATTGTTCACTCCCCAGTTTTAATATTCTGTTGACATGGTATAGATGGGGGTCGAGGTTTGGAGTGTGTGAGTATGTTTTTCAAGCCATTGAAAGGTTAAGATTGGTTTAGCTATTTGATCTGAAGCTGTAGAGCTTTTCTGGCGCAAAGTTGTTTAGTGCAAAAAGGTGATTTTAAACTGTTTTTGGCTGGATTGGAAGATAGTGCTGTAAAAAAACATTCAAGCAGCAGAAAAAGCTCAAAGATAGCATAGGTATTGTTTGGGCACAAATGTATTTTCTGATAGATTAAAAGTTACAGATGTGAGACCGTTGAAGGGATATTGTTTATATGAAACACCTTTTTGTAGTGTAAAACACAGGAGTCTCCAAGCGGTGCATCACGAGCTACCAGCAGCTTGCAGCCAGTCACTCCATTTCGGAAAATGCAGCAGTGAGGCTGGGAAAGGTCACTGCAGGAACCAAATGCAGCCATATCTCTTCCTAAATAAAAAATGTTGTAGATAAGAAGACTTACTAAACACTTGATACATGCCTCACATCCGAGCATACTGATTAAAAACCTTCCCACTAAAAAACGGTAGCATCCATAATGACAAGTGGCAGTAAATGAGTTGCATTGCTTTTACATTTACTCTCTTTCTTTCTCTTTCGTTCGTTCTTTTTCTCTTTAGTTGTTTCTGTTTCTTCGTTTCTTGTTCCTTTGTCTTTCTTCCCCTTTCATTTTTCCTGCATTTTCTCTTCCAGACTCTTTCTTTTCTTTCTTTTTCATCTGCTTTTTTCTTTCTGTTATCTTTTCATTCCTCTTCGACCATTTGTTTACATTCTTTCTCTTTATTTCATTCTACTTTCTCTTGTTTCTCCTTTCTCTGTTTTCTCTCTCTTACTTTCTCTCTTTCTCTTGTTCTCACACAGGATCTCTTGCTTTCTTTGCTTTTTTCTTCCTTTCTTTCTATCCTTCTCTTTTCCCTTTCCTCATCTCAACTTTGTTCTTTTCTATCTCTTCTACTCTTTCTCCATCTTTTCAATTCATTTTGTCTGCTGTGTTCCTTCTTTCCTTTTTTACCTTACTCATTGTTTGAATTCCTTCTCCTCTTTGCTCCTGCTGTCATTTTCATTCCTCCTATGTCTGTTTTAATTCATTCTCTCCTTGTTTCATACTCCGGTCGTTTCACCTTTCTTTCTGTTCTCTCATTTCTTCCTTTCTCTCCTTCTTTCTACTGCTTTCTTGATTCCTTCTTCTCCTTCCATAATGTTCCCTTCTCCTTACCTCCCTCATTGTTCTGTCCCTCTATTCTTTGCCTTCATTCCTTCCTTTCCTTCTTTAAATCTCCTGTTTTCACTGTTTCGTCTTTATTTATTTCCTCCTTCCTCATGGTCTTTACTTCTTTCTCTCCTTTTCTTTGCTCTTTTTCTTTCTTCTCTTCTTTCTTTCTTTAAAGATACTTATCTTGCTTAAGCAGTCCCTTCTTTTTTTAACTGGTGTTTCATATTTGCCTCAGAGATATACTTATGGGTATGGCTTTTTTATTCGTAGAACACTATGGAGAGTGCATGTAGTTGAGAAGCGTGGCTCAATGGTTAGAGCGGCAGACCCTGATGCAGAGGTCTGGCCCGGGACCAGGGTTCAATTCCAGCCTCGGCGGCTCTTGGACTCAATCTTCCCGGACCCGATAATTCTCGCCTCAGTGCCTAGTCTAATCATGGGTCCCACTCTGTGACTCTGGGCAATAGCTTGCTTAATCGCCACAACGGCCCCAGCAGCGCTTGGAGGCCTGGCTTCACCTTGGGGGTGCCCAGGAGTGAACATCTCACAGGAAAGCCAGGAAGGGTTCCACAGCGGTATGAATACAGCGCTACGAGGCCTCTGGGTAGAAGGCGCTATATAAATACAAACACATTTACATTTTATGTAGCTGTTCTTAATATTAAACCTTTAAAGCAGTGCCAGTTTCTGGTCATCAATAAATGGAATATAGGGCAGTTAGCTAGATAATGGAAGTTTTTTAGTTCCTATGTCTTGTAATGAGAGTAGTGTCATCCCATGTAGTACATAACTAAGAGACTAGAAAACTATTGATACACCTGTCAAAGATAATACACAAAGAAGAGTAAGGGGATAATACTGGTACATGTGGACCACAAAGCTCCACAATCTTTCCCCAACATCTCTTCTGCCATTAATAGTGTGTGCTTACTGCATCAGGACTGAGTGCCCTAGAGCCAGTGTTTAAGTGGCATGATCTTTTTTGTGCAGGTATCTAGTCTATATATTAGGCAGTAGTTCAGGAGGTTTTTCGTACATCAAAAGTAGCTCTCACTATTGTAAAAAGGTTGGAGACCCCTTGATTAGCATATATTTAAACAATCAGTAATTCTTTGTGTAAAATTCAAAGTAGAGATTATTGCAATACTTTTTAAATAGATATTTTTGCGACTCTAACTTTTATTATGTAAGCTTTTTGGGATAGAGCCTGACTTAGTAGTTAAAGATGACATTTTGAGTGGACTTCATAACAAGTCAGCCTGAATGTTTATGCTTTTGTACAAGAGAATGCTGTGCTCCTTAGCTTACAAGACTATGTATACCTTCATGAAACTTCAATGCATTTTCCTCAGTGGCTTTTGCAGCCTAAAATATATTTTGCCAACCAAAATGATTAAAATAAAAAGGCCCTTTACATATTTTCAGGCTGATACTGCATCAAAGGGTGCTGCAAGAATTTGGCAAAATTATGAACATGGAAAGAAATCGGAGCAGGACTCCAGATTGGGAACCTACTCAGTTAAGAATGGGACTCTGATACTTGACCATTCTCTGAACTGCAGGGATATGGAAACTGTCTAGATACAGCATTGTTGTCTATTTAACCATGGGAGCTAAATCCCCTTTAGGTGAATTCTGAGATCCTAAACAAATTTGCTCGATTCTTTTGTACCTAAATGTATTTATCCATCAAGATTGACAGCATTTATAAACCATCTATTCCCCAGTACCTGGAACCATTATAAAATCACTGGAACTTCACATGCAAACAGAGGACTCATTCTCAGCCAAAACCTGACTTTCCATTACTCGGCCTATCTATAATAACTATTTGGTTCTACTCTCAAAATAGGCAAATAAATACAATGGTGTCACCATACCAAACAAACCATAGCTAATTTAGCGTCATTGTAAGGTTCAATGTCTGTATGTAAAAAAAAAGCAGCTGAGTTCAAACAATTCTGATACATCTACATCTTCCAATGGGTACGAAAAATGAACTGAGAAGTAATTTGCCAAAATGGAGCCAGATTCATTCGGAAAGAGCAAAATTGTAAATGTATTGGATGTTTCCATCATTAAAGCCCTGTACTCCTTTGCTTGGGAACTAACAAGTGTTTAATAGCACAATGTTAAGGAACCTCAGCGACCTTGATTTATCTTTTAAGAGTGCCCAGGGAATTTTCTATAGTGTGCCACCACCGTCGGAGATTCCCTGTAAGAGACCACAATCTCACATCCTATCATTGACATGTCATAGTGATCAGGGCAAGCACAGGATGTAACGAGGTCCCAATTTCTGTACTGTTATACATATTGGTTGAAAGACGCTGTGTAAATTAAAAACATTAGAAGTGGACATGAGAGTAAGCATGTTTTCAGGAATAACACAGTGGTTAGCATGATCCAAGAGTTGCACATCAAATGTTCACCTATGTAATATACACAATAGTTGCTAGTGCAACAATACAAAAAGATAGTTCAAAATATTTTAAGTGCGATCACAAGAATGTTTTAGCTAGACTGTAAATAAAAAAACAGGGTCCTTTTGTAAATAATTTTTGCACTATGTGGTACCTTCATTCACCCCTCCTTTTTGCTTAGTCTTTGTCAGCCAAAGGTGTAGACAGCTGTTCCCTTTGACCTACCATGGCTAACTGTGTGCCTTTCTCCTATTTAGACTTCATTTTATTTCCATTGTCTGCTTGTAAAAATGAATGTGACACTTGAACGACTTGGGTGTGTGCACTGAAAGGCGTTAGTGTGTTTTAAAATAATTGGTCATGAAATTATTGTCTTGGAAATCATCACAGTACTGTGAATGCAGATTTACCATATAGAAATAGTTTTGGTAGGTATTTACCTCCGCAATTATTGAGTGCCGAGGTCACGATTTGCATGAAATGCTTTTCAATTTGTCGCTCTATGGCGTGAAAAAATTCTATAGGGATAGAAGAGAGTATGGAATATTGACTCCAAATACACCCTCTCCGCTGATGAGTAATGGATGAGTACACTGATGAGTACCCTCTTTTGCAAAAATTAAACCCTCAATTTCTTCCCATAAATAAACATGGCCATATCCCCTTCTTCTCTCAGCTTAGGAGTTTTCTGCTTTCTCCTTCCTCTCTGCATTTTTTTCTGAGTGCTTTCTCCTGCTTTTGCCTCGTTTTTGACTGCTTTCTCTGCAAAGCAGCTAGCAACTTCAGCGTCTTGCGACCCTCACAGGTGATTTGCCGCGCTTTATAAATCCAGATTGAATGACCATGTGTTTTGCCCTGTTCAATACTAATTAAAACAATCAGTTTTGGCTTTCACTGTATCATTTCATGCGGCCAAATCTGTGTTTTGGAAATGACATTAGGTGGAATATTTGAAACTGTACAAAAATAATTAAACTATTAAAGTATGTGAGTAGATATTCTGTGCAGGTGTGAAAAGGAGTAAGAGGGGAGAGATTCTAAGTACTCATCCATTCAAAGCACTGGTTTCTACCAAGCGCAGTATGCTCTCAATACAGGAGGTTTGTTTAATGGTAAAACAAATCTCTCTAGTAACCTACAGTACCCCAGGCAGTTCCATTCAAAGCACTGGTTTCTAGCAAGCGAAGTATGCTCTCAATATAGGAGGTTTGTTCAGTGTTAAAACAAATCTCTCTAGTAAACTACCAGTACCCCAGGCGGTTCCATGTGTTAGTTGTGGGCTAAGTAATTAGGAGGAGATTCATTTCAGGGTTGTAAATTTGTTTTTTGTTTTTTTGTTTTTTTAAGCGGCCTGTTGATTTTGTGAGGGAATTCCAGGTGTGATTCATTTTTTGTCTGGTGAGCATCCTTACTTAACTAAACCTAATCCCTCTTACATAGTTATACTTGAATATTTCTCTCCCCATACCATAGCTTACCAATTTACCCCATCCCTATTCTCCTAATACTTACATGTATCATCCCTACATGTTTGTTTTTCCACAATTTTTTCTCTGATAATTTTCCAGCTTGATCTTTTTTTTTACTCAAAAAGTAACCCATCACTCCTCAATTAAGGTGGACAGGTGCTATGTTCACTGCGTATGCTTGTAGATGCATATTATCAATAGACCAGAGACTCAACTCATGTCAAAAGCATCGATGTTTACTTCCTTATTATCTTTAGTTACATTAAAGCAAATGCAAAAACCAAAGGTGTTCAACACAAATGTAGAGAAGAGAGTAAAGTGAAGTACAGGACACTAAATCTCAAATATTTTATCAAATGTAGGTCCAATACATTTTTATTGGACCCCAGACTTGAACAAAGAGAGGGATGTGGTCAGGACATCCCCTGCCCCATTCTGCATCATTTCCTCCAGAAATCTGAGTATTTTTTAATGTAGTGATCTTAGCTTAAGTCTCGAGTCGATTCTTCTTTGACATGACAACACTTATTTGTGCAGTACCATTTCAGACTAGCTAATACCTTTATTTCACTGCTGTACTTTCTCGATTCATGGACTGAATAGTTTGCAAAATGTGTTTTCTTATGAGGCTACATTTGGACATGTCAAATTGAGTTAGACTCCTTGGCCCGTTTTTTGCTACTGTTTGTAATATTTTTCCCAGGGGCGCAAGGGAGTGAGTGATGTCACTGTATGTTTGTACCTTTTTTGATACTTGTAAATGTGAAAACTGTTTATTTGGCTGTGCAATAACTGCAGCATTTTCCCTGACACTTCTGTGGTGTATTTAAGTGAGATCTTTATTATGGTATGAAGATGTTTCTTTTTAAATGTGATGTAAAAAATGTACAGTCAAAATTTTTTATATTTTCTATCGACTGAGTTTGTCTTCCAAAACTGCAGTTAACTTAATTGTTAGTGTTAACAAAGGTTCGGTATTAGTTTATGCAAGCAGAAGAAGTGCACTCTTTGCTAATGACATTCTGGATATTTAGGATTCTTTTACAGTCAATAAATTAATGCGCTCGTTGAAAATAAAGTCTCTGCATTATTGGTTGTCTATTTTTTCCTGTGTTGTGTCTCTTTCGTTTACGTGTTCCGTTGCATGTTGTATGATTTGGTTTTAGGTAAGCTTCTTAATCGCAACATACTTATCTATAATCAGACTGTTTTGGGGATTTTTATTGCTTCACGTTCACAGGTTCATTAAGTTTGAAAGAAAGTTCCTCTTCCTCGTTCTCATACGTTTCTCACATGATGTATTATCTCATTAAGAGGAAGTGGGCGATTGGTGGAGTGAGAACCAAAGGCAGACCTGGAGGAACAAGTGAAATCAAACCTTCTCGGGTGGGTGTGGGAATTAGGATTCCTCCCACAAGCAACTATTAAAAAGAAAATTTGCATTTCGGCTTAAATGCCTACCGTAACAGCCAACACCATTATTCATTCCCATCAACAATATTTTCCTGTATTGAAGCAGCCAAGTTGGAAAACCCCTGCATTCCTAGCCACAGTGCTGCCCTGACTGGGGCTGCAGACTGCATGTAAGGACCACAGATGGATCAGTATGCTTCCTTCTGAACACGCTTGACGTGATCATCTCCTCTCCATGCAGGGAGAGGGAGCAGGATGGTATATTGGTCAAGAAAGAGCAGGTCTCTATCACTGTCTTAGGCTGGATGTATGACAGTAGGATGTGTGTTTCAGCGTTCTTACAAGGTCCTTGTGTCATGTCCTTTACCCTTGGTGCATGGATATTGCAGTTCAGGACTTGCAAAGCTTTAGCCTCCAACACCGTAAAATTGTTAAGTTACACAAGTCGTAAAGGCCTAGAACTTAAAGATGATGGCATCTCAACTCACAATGTGCTATACAGTAAAAAACATACTCTACTTTCTTTCTATGTCAAACTGTGACCTGAATACACTTCCTGAAATCCTGGCAGATTACAAAGGAACTTCTAAAATTAAGGCCTTTGCTGCCCACAATCAGGTGAAGCCAAAGGCTGTCAGTGCTAGAGTGATGAAATATATGGCCTGTGTGAGATGTTGGCCACCCGCACACAACCGGTTACATTACTGAAGTCAAAACACCATCAACAGGCTTCTCCAAAAATATTTATAGGCAGTGAGGGCATGTTGAAACTAATGAAACAGGAGTTGCTATGATAGTCATTTGTGTGAGAAAACCTGCAGGTACACACATTTCTTACTTTCTGCCATGGGTACTCACAAACCTTGCCCAGGGGCCACAAAGTACAGTCTGAAGTGTGACCGAGGGCCGCACTGATGCCAGCAAGGTGGTGGGGGGGTCTGGGTGGATCAGGGATCGGGTTAGGAGATCTTAACCTCATGCGCGCCAGCGGAATTCCGCTCGCACGCTGAGATTTTCAAAACCGCACTTTACGTGACGAGCTGGGCTCGTCATCAGCGTGCGAGGAGGCTACGCCATGACGAGCCCAGCTCATCATCAGCGTGGAAGGGGTTAAAACATGTTACATAAACAGGCAAGTATTTATTTGCAGGTTAATAAATGCTTGCCCGGTTTTTTAAGAAAAAATTGTAAACATTATTAGTGCTCAGCAATTGAACAGCAGCTCGTGCTGCTGTTTGGCGGGGGGCCGAATTTAAAGGTCGAGAGGGCCGCAAGCGGCGCCTGGGCCGTATTTTGAGTATGACTGCTTTATGTGAGTACTGAACGTTTTCTCACTGTGCCTCACACTAAACATCATGATCTAAGATTGTTTTTATAGTGTCACACCCTGCTGTGCATACGTTGTTTAAATATGGATAATAAATTGAAATAGGCAGTACATTCACATAAATATATGTGCATTTCTATATGTGTGATAGGAATTATGGATTGTAACCTGCAGGGAGTTCATAGCGTTTATATAGCTATATGAGCAGTTGACTTTTTTGAGTGGGTCTATGGACTGTCACTATATACATGCTTGAAAAGGAAAATCTATCCATACTAATATAATAAAGAGAGAGCCCAAACCTTTGAGGCAGGTAATATAAGGAACCACAGCACCAACCACAACACAGCGTTAGAAAAGGCAGTTGCAGCAGAAGGACATAGGCTATGCAGACGCCCACCATATACATTTAAAAGGTAAAAGAACCGTGCCAGCAAAGTAGTCCCTTGTGGGCGTGTCTGCGTTGTGCTGTGGGTGTGTGCTGGGGGTGTGAAAAACGCTGGGGGCGTGTGGTACGTTCCGCCCTTCATGCCATGTCTCATATTGTGTGCTAATCCCACCCTGCTCCCTTTAAATACCCCTGCACCCCATAATCATAACCCACCCTTACTCCTTAAAATACCCCAACACTCTTAAACACTAACCCATCTTAACCCTATAAATATACCCTGTACCCCAAAACCCAAACCTATCTCTAAACCCTAAAAATACCCCTGTACCCCAAAACCCAAACCTAGCCCTGAACTCTATAAATACCCCTTTACCTCAAAACCCAAACCTACCCCTTAACCCTAAAAATACCCCTGTACCCCAAAACCCAAACCTAGCCCTGAACCCTAAAAATACCCCTTTACCCCAAAACCCAAACCTAGCCCTGAACCCTATAAATACCCCTTTACCTCAAAACCCAAACCTACCCCTGAACCCTAAAAATACCCCTGTACCCCGAAACCCAAACCTAGCCCTGAACCTTAAAAATACCACTGTACCCCAACACCCAAACCTACCCCTGAACCCTAAAATACCCCTGTACCCCAAAACCCAAACTTAGCCCTGAACCCTTAAAATACCCCTGTACCCCAAAACCCAAACCTAACCCTGAACCCTAAAAATACCCCTGTACCCCAAATCCCAAACCTAGCTCTGAACCCTAAAAATAACCCTGTACCCCAAAACCCAAGCCTAGCCCTGAACCCTAAAAATACCCCTGTACCCCCAAACCTAGCTCTGAACCCTTAAAATACCCCTGTACCCCAAAACCCAAACCTACCCCTAAACCCTAAAAATACCCCAAAACCCAAACCTAGCCCTGAACCCTAAAAATACCCCTGTACCCCAAAACCCAAACCTAGCCCTGAACCCTAAAAATACCCCTGTACCCCAAAACCCAAACCTAGCCCTGAACCCTAAAAATACCACTGTACCCCAAAACCTATCCCAGAACCCTAACATACCCCTGTACCCCCAAACCAGCCCTGAACCCTTAAAATACCCCTGTTCCCCAAAACCCAAACCTACCCCTGAACCCTAAAAATATCCCTGTAGCCCAAAACCCAAACCTAGCCCTGAACCCTAAAAATAACCCTGTACCCCAAAACCCAAACCTACCTCTGAACCCTAAAATACCCATGTACCCCAAAAACCCAAACCTAGCCCTGAACCCTAAAGATACCCCTGTACCCCAAAATCCAAACCTACCCCTGAACCCTAAAAATACCCCTATACCCCAAAACCCAAACCTAGCCCTGAACCCTAAAAATACCCCTGTACCCCAAAACCCATGCCTATCCCTAAACTCTAAAATTACACCTGTACCACATAACCCAAAACTATATCTGAACCCTTAAAATACCCAAACACCCCAAAACATAGCTCAGTACCCCAAAACATATACCCCTATACCCATACTTACCTTATCCAAACATTAAAAATAAACATGCTTTTACCATTCATGCATTTACAACGAATTTCGTTGTAAATGTATGTGTGGTAAAAGCATATACAATGTAATGCCATGCGTTATAATGGCATTGCGGAGTCATGGTACTTCAGTAATGAAAGTATGCAGAGTTATGGCATGCGGAAAGAAAGTTGCGGAATAATGGGTGTTTACCCTCCCCGGTAAGTACATTGGTGGTACAGCGACCCACATCTCCAGCAACATACTCATATTTTTTCACCACCCTTTTGAAAAATGCACAGGTCTCTCTCATTGATTGCCAGCACCGACATACGCTTTTAGACACACCTCCCGCCACAAGTTTTAGAATTGCGAACTTTAGAGCTGGGGAGCTTCGTTCGAATCTCGGCATCAGCTCAACATCCTGTGATTCCAGGCAAATTGCTTTGTCTCCCCGTGCCTACCACAAATGAATGTGTTCTTCTGTAATGTAAATTGTGCTCATGCCATGTGGTCGAGTTCACGCTATATAATATTGCAAGGAAAAATAAAGTAGGGAAACTAGAGTTCACACACTACTGAACGCACACTCTTAAGTGCATCAGCAGTGCACTGTGAATCGGAGCGTTTCACAGGCCTGTCACAGATAAGAAATGCTATCAAAACGAAATCCTACAAAACAATATACTACTGGCCGGCAGCAATTCATACCCGGACAACGTCGAGTCGGGCTGCTAGTATATCATAAATGAAGCCCAGATGTGTAGGATCTCTGGCATGTCAAAATGCTTTGGAGTCTGAGATGATATGGAACTGGGATAAAAATGCATAAATGTTTGATCAGGAAATGAGGCATTAAAGAGCAATGGCAACTGTCATATATTTATAAAATGTAGGTAGAAAAGCAATAGAGTAAGCCCTTTACTGAATGTATTTGACATTGGTATGAATAACTTTTAATTTTCACCCCAGACAGATGATAAAACTCTGTGTTTCGCGAGTGCAACTGTGAAGTGTGTAAGGTAAATGGTGGGTTCCACCCAAGCAGCTTTCTGAGGAATTGGTGGGGCCCATTCGACTTGAACATCGGTGTCATTCTGAGATTGACTTTTCTTCTGCATTAAGTGTGTTGTGATGTATACTATGATATAAATATGCATACGCTCAAAAATGAATTATTTTATGTGTCCATGTTATATTTTCATGTGTGTTTGTCAGAAGCATGACTTGTGCTATCTGTGTCACATCTGCTTCATGCTCCACTCTGCCTGTTTTCTATTGGTGAATGGCTTCTCTAACAGTCTAGCAGCCTGATTCATGAAGCTAAATTGCGCTCGCAATAGCTGCGAAAATGCTATCGCGGGCACAATTTCCCTAATCGGTATTCACCACGAAAATAGCGAATTCGCTAACACAGAATTGCGAAATCGCTAAAAGATTCGCAGAATCCCGGCAGTAGACAAGTTGCGATTCGGAAATAGCGAGAAATCACGGATTCTGCGAAAAAAATTGCGAAATCGCAAATTCCTCGCAATCTGGATTCATGAAAAATCGCAATTAGCGAAAAACCCCAAAATTGCATTTTGCGAGGCGCAATTTAAGGACAACCCAAAGCAGGTGGTAACCATCAAACCCATAGTAAAAATTTTTTTGAAAAACCGTTGGCCAATCAGCAACTGGTGCTGGCCTGACCAAACACACTTAAGGAGAAGCAGCATCAGCATAAGGAGTGTCACAATGCCAGGAATGTACATGGTGGTCAGGCGGCGAAGGCTACAGCGAGCAGCACGGAGGAGATGCAGAATCCAGGCCAGGATATTCCGCCAGCGGGTCACCCTGCTGGGCCAAACCAGAGAGCAAATATACGCAAAGTACCGCCTGAATGGGGCAATGATCATCAAGCTAATTCAGGACCTTGACCCCCTGATGCAGCACCCAACAAGGCGGACCAATGCTGTGCCAACACATGTCCAGGTATTGTGTAGCCTGCACCTCCTGGCCTCCGGGAGCTTCCAGGGGATAGTTGCGGCTGCTGGGGGGGATATCCCAGCCCACCATGTCCCGCTGCCTAGGGAGTTTCCTTGACGCAATGCTGACCCAGCTACACCACCACATCAAATTTCCAACAAGCCAACAGGAATTGGATAAGACCAAGCTTCAATTCTACAACGTCGCCCATTTCCCACACGTGATAGGATGCATTGACTGTACCCACATCCACATCTGCCCACCAGCTGCAACGGAGTACATGTACCGCAATCACAAGTCCTACCACTCCCTCAACATCCAGATGGTCTGCAATGCTAAGACATACATCACGGACATAGTGGCACAGTCCCCGGGAGTACACATGACTCATTCATATTCCGGCACAGCGGCCTCCACACACGACTGGCTAGGGGAGACTTCGGGCAAGGACACCTACTTGGTAAGTACACTTTGCCCACAATGTCACACTACGATGACAGGCACTCACCCTCTGCTCCTCTCATTCAGGTGACAGTGGCTACGCCCTGCGTGAATACCTCCTCACCCCATACCTCAACCCTGCTACACCACAGCAACGGCGTTACAACGTTTCACACATACGCACAAGGAATTGCATTGAGAGGACTTTTGGGCTACTGAAGAGCAGATTCTGCATACTTCACAAGACAGGTGGGGCCATGTACTACAGTCCTGATGTGTGCTGCCGCATTGTGGCTGTGTGTGCAATACTACACAACATTGCTACCAAGCGCCGGATACCTGTAGACATCCCTGGCAGTGAATCGGAAGGGGACAACCGGCCACCTGCACATGTGCGCCATGCACGCGGGGAGAACCCAGCTGAAGGCCACAGACGCCGCAACCACATCACAATGAACAGTTTCTAGTGCACCCTCTCCCCTCACCCAACAAATCACAATTGCATGCAAATTTAAATAATGACAGAACGCCAATCTGTGATGCTATAATAAATATTATTGTTTGATTCACTATAATAGTGCAAGTTGCCATCCTTCCTATGCAATCAGTATTGCCCCATACTGCTGTGTCCAATACACAGGGCAGGCTTATAGTGCTCAGCCTGTGCCTGTAAAAGTACATGTCAGTCAGGTGCGCCTCCGGCGCGAAGCACCCAAGTGCCACTCCTGCTCCTCCTCAGTCACTGCACGTGACCCTGCAGTGGGCCTGGTGCTACGTCTCAACACCCCTACCTGTGAGGCAGACTGGCTGCTCACACTTGAGGTGCCCTCGCTGGCATCGTCCCCCCCGACATTGCCAGGTGGAGCGGGATGAAGTGCCATAACGGCAGTGGTGAGGTGCTCTAATACCCTGGCCACATCCTTGCAGCATTGAATTAGCTGCTGCTGCTGCGCCAGGGACCGGCGCAATAGCTGCAACGAGGCATTCCCGATCACGTAGTTCGATCGAGTGTAAGCCGTCAGCCGCGTTAGCTGCCGGTGGCGGCGGCGGGCCGTGTTGCGCTGGGATATCAGAGCAGCTGTGTTGGCCTCCATGGCTGCCGTCATGCGGTCCATCCCCTCCCCCACACCTGCCATGGCTGCCGTCATGCGGTACATCCTCTCCCCCACACCTGCCACATTGTGGCCAATGTTATACAGCTGCATCTGTATGGCCCCTTGCCGGCGTGCCTGCAGCTGGTGAATGCGTAGCATTCTACGCTCTATACTCCTGCTCGGCAAGCACACTTCCATCTCCCTCCTGGCGCTAAGTGCATAGTTCTGCAGGCGAGCCCTGCCACGCCTGCTCTGCTGGCTGGCCACAGTGTGTGGCCGCTGTGTCACCGCTGTCGCTGGACCAGATGTGGATGCGCCAGCTGCTGGTGGAGTTGAGCTAGGCGTAGATGGTGCGCCAGACGGTGGAGGCACAGATGTTGTGGGCCTGGCTGCAGGGGTTGGTGCTGCGCTAGACGGTGGAGCCAAAGATGTCGTGGGCCTGGCTGCAGGGGTTGGTGCTGCGCCTGTTGGTGCAGGCTGTGTTGGTAACGGCACCTCCTCGACATCCAGTGCTTGCTCATCGATGAGCAGCCTGTCACTGTCGCTGCTGTCTGCGCTACCTGTGAGGGGAAGTGGACGTTCATTAGTTGCATGTATCTGTCACACGTGCAGTTGCTACATGCATGCTGGATGACATTCCCTGACTGGCTATGGCATTGCGTACTTTGGAACCTGTCTGGCTGCATTGGGGTACTTGTACATTGTGGCCACACTACATGTCCCACAATGCTTTAGGGCATTACCTAATGTGCACCGATGGCATGACTTTGGAACATTATGGGAGGCTATAGGGTCATGGCCATTCATAGGGGACAGGGTCGCAGTCGCATGCCACTTACCTTGGCTCTCTTGGGTGGGGCGGAATGAGTCCAATCTGGTGACTCCAATGCACGCCTCGGCCTCCAACGTGTCTTCGACGCGATCCTCCATGGGGTGTTTGGAGGGACTGTAGGTCCTCCCCCTCCAGTGGCCAGGGACTCTCCCAGCCTCTCGGCAACCTTCTCCTTGGCACGACCTCGGAGGTCGTACCAGCTCTTCTTTAGTTCTTCAAGTGACCTGTCGGCCACGCCCACGGAGTTCACCATGGCCGCTATCCCGACCCAGATCCTGCGCTTCTCCTGCTCGGGCACCCTCCTTGACTCTCTCCCAAACAGTTTGGAGTGGTTCTCCACCCCCACCTTCGATGAGGTGCTCCAACTCCTGTTCGGAGAACTTCAGTTTTCTCTTGCGCCTGGTGTTGCTGGGCCCAGGCACTGCCTCCTCAGCCATTGCTGCAGTGGAATTGGAAGTGGTATTCCAAGTTTGCAGGTGTCCTTGCAGGAGCTGACTCTGTTGCTGCCTCGAGGTCTGCCTCACTGTGGTGAATGCGGGTGGGAACTGGCTGCTTCCTGTTTGTGATGTTATCACTGTGCTCGAAATGCGACTTCCTGTTTTCGCGATTTTGCAATCTCGCATTTTGCGATCTCGCAATTAGCGATATCGTTATTTGCGATATCGCAAATCCTACACGGATGTTGCCGAAAATAGCGATTACTCTGCGATTTTCGATAATCGCAAACGCGAATCGCATTTTTTTCGCGCAAAAATTCATGAATACCGATCTGCGATTTCTAAATTGCGATTCGCAGTTAATCGCAATTTGAGAATCGCAGATTCCGGTTTTCATGAATCAAGCTGTTAGTTACTCCCAATTAGATATCGACTCTGCCTGTCCTTTCGCTTACAGTCCTGTCATGTCATTTCTGTCATTTCTTGTGGGAAAATGCTAAGTATATCCAGCGGTGGTTTTATCTTGAGGGCGGGGGAGCGTCGACCCTCTGCCCGCTGTGAGCCACGGTAAATGTAAAGAATAAAATGGCAATGAAATAATTTCATAGCCATTTAATTCATTACTAGGCGTGCCGCAGCCCGGAGAAAGGAGGGCATGTCCTGTCCTCTGCTGGGAAGACACTGCACTCTTGAGCCGGACAAACTGACATGAGCAGTTTGCAGGTCTCCACCGGAGACCAAGCACAGGCCTCAAGTGCCTGAAGGAGCATCTAGCCAGCCAGCTCCATCCAATCCTGGCTCTGCTCTCATGATGGTAAACAGCATGAGAACAGCGTTAGGATTGCTTAAGGAAGTTTGCACTTCAAATTGTGCTCGGAGCCATAGACTAGACACAGATGACACAACCCAGGTAAGTACATTTATGTTACTTTTAATGTTCTTGTAATGCATGCCATTGTGTTTATTTTGCATGCTGTGTTTTGGGAAGCCGTTTGGCACTTCACTCGCCCCATCATTTTCGTAGGTTACCAGCCGCCCCTGACTCCATACCACAAGTGTTTTGGGCTAGCTCCCACCCAAACCAAAAGACTCTACTGTCTTCTAAGACAATGAAAAAACAATTAGTCAACAATGTTGACATTAACAGCTGACAAAATTGAAATTTTACAACAGAATTTATGATATCCTATTTTGTTATAACTGTATTATTGCCTGTCAAATCAGATAAAGAAATTTCCAAATATTTTAGCAAATTGATTTAGATGTACTGAGGATAGGTCGTTGATAATTACATTTGTAAGATAAATGCACTACAGGTCAAATTTATGGCAAGATTTCTGAGAAGGTGTGAATGGAAACCTACAGTTCTTACTACAATATTATGGTGTTATAAATGCAGAGAGCAAATCTACTAGGAATTCATATGTATTGCTACTTCCTTGGGCAGGATGATAATCTTAAAATAAAACAAAAACCTTACTCTTCCCTTGTGCTTCACTGTGACCATGACTCCTATTCTGATGATACCTGTGTGGCTGTGTTTGATGGCAGTATCTCCAGGACCCCTTTTCAGTTCAGTATGCAAAACTGCACACTGGTAGAAATGGGAGAAGGGGTTTATTTGCTTGTCGACTTCAGCTTAACCAACTAACTCGGGATGAAGACATCAGTAAAGGTTGTGGTAAATATTTTACCGTATACGAGTTTGCCATATAATTTCAGACAAGTAAAGAATAGCTCAATCAAATGAGAGGCAGAGTCCGTGGTATCTGAGTCATAAGGGCTTTAATCAAAAATGATGACTCGAGTCATGGAAAATCAATTCCATCAATACAAGGGGTCGGGTATGCAATGATGGCAGAAAGATGTTCACAATTTATTAACAGTACATGACATATATAGTAAAATGACACAATGGCAGTGAATGCAGTAGGCGTGACAAGTGAAATGTATATGATAAGAACACATGTGCGTAGCAGAAAAGGCGTGTACAAGGGTGTGCACAGAGGCGTGTACTAGAAACGTCACAGAAAAGTGTCATAAGTGGGTGGATGCATAGAGAATTCTGCAAAGTCAGCAGGAAGTGCGGATGCGCGTGCAACTAGCATGACGTGACATAGACGTGTAACTGGGGAGAACTTTAACACTAGTAAGGGAGACAGAAGTCTGGGATGTCAGGACGACCTGGACCTATAACATATCTGGTATCTCATGTTTGGAGGATGTTTTATCTGGAGTAAAAGGTTTCTCGGGCAGAGGCTATACTACACTGAATGCTAGTGCGTGCATAGGTGTCTGCGTGTCTACGTGCGGGGCCATGGGCCTACTATGGCAACGGGAACTGTGAATTACTTGCACGGAGACAGGAAGGCTTGCTCTTTGCTCTGCAGCCAGGGATATGTTTACCTAAATCACTAGACAGGAATGTGTTTTTGAGGAGGCTGGACAGATAACTTGAAGGCAAAATACTGTTTTGGCAGGCAGGCCAGGCCGAGCCAGGCACCGCTTCGCTTGGCAGGAAGTAAGGCAGAGGTCAGGGATGCATCTCCATGCTGCAGCTTTCAGAGGCAGAGACAGAAGTGGCTTGAAGGCAGAAATCAGGGCCTAGCTCGGCAGAGCCAGGAAAAACGTGAAAGTGCACCATGTAAAGACGGTGGCACGGCATACTTAGGAACTGAATTATCGATCCATCCATGGTGGATCTGATAGAGGACATGTTAACGTTGGACGCAAATGTATTTGCGTCTTCGGATTCGGTTGTGGAGGGAAATTACATGTACTTAAAACTTGTACATGGAGCCGTTGGGGTACACGTTAGGGGACACATTTGACCATAAAAATTTCAATTACCTCATTCCCTCCTTGTCCCCTACGGACCCTTCAAGATATATCGATTTTCATGAGACCATCAATCTGTTCATATAACATCATCTGTTCTTCTTTCTTGATTCGAGAATGGGAACGTGAACTTGGACGGGGAATACAAGCTGTGGCGCACAAGCCGCAAATCGCTGGCCCACATTGTAGACATAGACAACAACTGAATACTATGGCCAATATAATTCCTAGGAATGACAGTAGCTTCCATCCCCAGGCTGTGATTACACTCCAGAGCCAACCGGACCAAGTCCAGGAGCCTGGATTCTGGTGTATCAGATGGGCTATTTCGTGAAGTCGGGTAATGGCCTTATAGACTGATGGCGCGTTATTAGGAATAAACACGCAACAACTGGATCCGATGACTCTACAAGCTCCGCCCCTATCGGCCAGGATGACGTCAAGGACAAGGCGGTTCTGAAGAACAACAAGTCTAATAGCAGACTGCTCCTCTGTTAAGTTGCCCAAAGCAGAAGTAGTCTCATTCACTACTGCTTCAAGTATTCTGGTTAATTTGCGTATCAGTTTACTATTGGAGACAGTGCCTAGATAAGGAAAAAATCCTTTATTGAAATCTGTATATTGTTCCCATGTAGTTTCAGTCTGATCAACTATTGGGAGACCTCTCTTGTGTCTAACGAGATTGAGGCGGGAATTCCTGTGATAGTCAGATGGGGCTAGGAAAACTGGTGGCAATAGGAATGCAATGAAACAGGTACCATCCCAGTCTGGAGGTAAACGGACATAAGCTGTCTGACCACATATAAAATAGGAATGTCGGGAAGCTTTGAATGTAGACTTGCCTTTATCACTGAATTCGACCACAATAGTACAGTCACTGTGACCTAGATTTACTGAACCATTCTTTCTGACACATAATACACCTTTCGCTGGTAGAACTGATATGGATGGCAAGTCTGGACTGGTCTCTGACTGAACATTTAGAATCATAAGGTTAAGTGTAAAATTGCCTAATCCATACACTTCATTTTCGAGATCTGTCCCTGTCATTTGTGGAAGACCCTCCTCGTTTGGGAAACATGCTTTGTTCATGACTGTGTTCAGATTTCCCCATATCCAATTGCCTTGGGAAACTCTGGATTCGGTGTCTATAGAAGATATTAAACTAAACCATGCACCACAGGAACCATTATGTGTGAACGGGTAAGAAAAAAGGGGCAGAGCTCCCTTGTAGTTCTGATAGGGAGGGAGTCGGCCACATATCCAACAGTTAGTAGCATTGTTGATCTGGTGAGAATGGTGTAACATACGAATGAATGTATTGTTGCGCAGCGCAAGTCGATAAGACAATTCGTGTGGAGGTAGAGTACTAAACGTGTGCTCGGCAGTGTCATTAGAAAAAGAATGTGCAAGAGGAAAATACATGTAGAACACCCAACTCATAATAATAATCGTAAGACTCAGAAAAAGTATAATAAGTAGTGTGCAGACGCATCTGCTTCGGAGATTTTTACAATATTTCTGTTTCTTGATCTCCTGTCTATCTCTCTCTCTATTTGGGTCTAACTTGTACATGTCAGAAACTGCCTAACCACTTCACCCAGGAGGGGACTTAAACAATTAAACTGTCTGACTTACTAGACCTCAATTTCATTCGAAAATCCTCTTGGGGAGTTTTCTCTAAAAGGGGGAGTTTGGTATCAGTCTCGGGAATGTTAGAGTTCTGGGAATCAGTCTTTGGCGGAAGTCCATAAAAACGTTTCACGTGACTGGAGTGTACCCAGCCCTTCCTCCCCTCTAATTTAACTGCAGTCCTGGTTGTTAACAAAACAATCTTCGGCTCCTTCCAGCGGGGCTCCAGAGGGCTTGACCTGTCGAAATTTCGGACTACAACGACGTCCCCCGGGACCAGTTCATGTGGCTTCACCTCGGTGTTGTCTGGGAAGGCTGCCGCAACCTGTGAACGACATGATTGTAGTGCAGACATCAAGGAAGCAAGGTAATCTGTCAGCATATTACTATCAACATCGGTTATTTTGCGCGGCAGAGGCGTCCCCCACATATTAGGAGGTCTACCGAAGACCACCTCATATGGGGATAGCCCTGTCCTAGAATGGGCTACCATTCTCATATAAAAAAGGGCAACTGGCAAAGCTACAATCCAATCTACTACTTTCTCTTTACACACTTTGGCAAGGCGAGTTTTCAGAGTCTGATTGTGTCGCTCCACGAGACCTGCTGCCTTGGGATGTCGGACACAGTGAAACTTCCACTGGTACCCCAAGAGAAGTGAAACCTGCTTCATAAGCTCAGATGAAAATGGCTGACCGTTATCTGAATACACGACACGGGGTAAACCGTATCGAGGGAAAAACTCACGAACCAACTGCTTGGCAGTGGTCGGGGCAGTGTAATCTGGGACGGGATATGCTTCTGTCCATCGGGATAGGGCACATACAACTACGAGGACATATTTGAATCCTCGGCATCTTTCCATTTGGATATAATCCATCTGGAGGACTTCAAAAGGATGGTCGGGAAGATGAAATCCACCTTGCTCTACGGGAATTCCTTTTCCGGGATTGAACTGACAACAGATCATGCAGGTACGCACTTTCTGTTTTGCTGCTGCTCGTAAATGCTTGTTGAACCAGAGGTTCTGTAAACTGTCTAACATGGCTTTCTCTCCTAAATGTGCTGGACTATGTGTTGTGTTGATGATAACTTGAACCATAGAGTCGGGGAGAAACCATGTGGTCTTTCCCTTCGTCATCCATCCCTGGTCTGTCTGGACCCCTCCTTGTTCAGCCCATTTCTTTATTTCATCCGGGGTAGCATGTGTCTGTATGTCGATGACATCTTGTGTGGGGTCCCTAACTGTCATGCAATGTGTCAGTGAGGTTACGTCAGTCTTTGTCATGTCCGTCGTTTGAGTATGAGTCAATGCTGTATGTTTTGCAGTTCGATCTGCAAAGTCGTTACCCTGAGAAATAGTGTCTGTGACTTTCGTATGTGCCTTGCACTTCATGATGGCTATGACTGTAGGCAAATGTATTGCTTCCAACAGAGCTTGAATGAGGGGGCCATGCTGGATCTTGGCTCTGTGAGAGGTCAGAAAACCTCTTTCTTGCCAGAGGACACCGAAGTCGTGTACGACTCCGAATGCATAACGGGAATCTGTGTATATGTTTACTTTAAGGTTCTTGGCTCGTATGCAGGCTTGGGTCAGAGCAATGAGCTCTGCCGCTTGAGCTGACAAGGTGTCAATGCGATGTGTTTCTATGACTTCAGTTTCAGTGGTCACTGCATATGCGGCCACCAATTCTCCTGTACTAGTTCTTAAACATGAACCATCCACATAAAGTGTCAGGTCTGGATCGGATAATGCAACATCTGTCAAGTCTTGTCTGGGTTTCGTAATTGTGTCAACGACATCCACGCAATCATGTGGAGTAGGATCTGTTGTGCTCGATGGTAGAAGTGTAGCAGGATTTAGTGTATTGCAGCGTCTGATTTCTATGTGTGGTTGGAATAATGTCAATTCATAACCTGTCAGTCGTGCTATAGTCAAGTGTTGGGTCTGCGTTCTGTTTAGGAGAACCTCCACAGAGTGTGGAACCTGTACTGTCAATTGATGTCCTAATACAATGGAGTCACTTTGTCTGATTGCCAGAGCTGTTGCTGCAACTGACTTTAAGCACGCAGGCAAGGCCTGGGCTACTGGATCTAATGTACTTGAAAAATAAGCACACGGTCTGTGTTTATCTGCTTGAAGCTGAGTGAGAACTGACAACGCTGTGCCATCACGTTCTGTGACAAAAAGTGTAAAAGGTTTACTGTAACATGGTGTTGCTAAAACGGGTGCTTGACATAAGGCATTCTTTAATTCGTCAAAAGCTTGTGTATGTTCCTGAGTCCAAGGGAGGACAGACGAAGACGCTGCCTCCTGTGTTGTCAACTGTATAAGTGGTTTCGCTAGAAATGCATATTGTGGAATCCATTGTCTGCAGTAGGAAGTGAGTCCAATAAAAGCTCTAACTTCTTTCTGTGTCTTGGGTTGCGGTAATTGTGCAATTAACTGAATACGATCAGGTGTCAGCTGCCTACCCCACTTGGACAGCAAGTGCCCAAGGTACACCACTTGCTGGGCACAGAATTGTAGCTTCGAAGGAGACACCTTTTGTCCCTTGTCCGCCAGGAAATGCAAAACCGTCAGTGATGCTTGTTCACATTCTGGTTCACTACGGGCGGTGATCAATAGATCATCGACGTATTGGAGTAGGGCAGTGTTGGCAGGCATGTGAATACTGTCAAGTTGTCGTTTCAATGCTTGGCTGTAGATGCTGGGGCTTTCTGTGACTCCTTGAGGTGCGCGTGCAAATTTGAAGCTACGGCCATTTAAACAGAATCCGAAAAGGTATTGGCTTTCTGGATCAATGGGGACACTAAAGAAGGCGTTCTTGAGATCTATTACAGTAAAGAACGTCGCTTCAGAATCAATAGCTGTCAATAGTGACGAAATATCTGGGTATAATGCATTTATTTAATTCTCGCAAATCGATTACTAATCGATAGACTGGAGGTGCATTTGGATCAGTGCGTTTAAGAATCGGAATGAAAGGGGAGTTACAAACATTGGAGTCGGTTTATACAACCACTCCTTGTGCAATGAGCTCGTCAATGATTTTCAGTAAAGCCACTACAGCATCAGGTGGTAACTTGTATTGTCGGATACGTGGTAGTACAACTCCTGGTTTGAGTGTGACACGGTATGGAGTAATGTGCATACAACCTACATCAGTGGGGCCTTTTGCCCATAAATGTGCAGGTACATTCTGTAACCTAGGATCAAAATCTCTCAATACATAATGTCCCTTAAAATCACGAAGGAACAACCTTACTCCTTCCGGAGAACAACAAATTACAGCTCCTAGAGCTTTCAGTGTCTTTATACCAAGCAAGTTTTCTGGACATGATTTCGTGAGCAATAAATCTGTAGTACGGAATAATGGACCAACTGCAAGGGGAACTGGTTTCGAAACTTCATTGACTATAGGCTTTCCTGAAAATCCAAGGGAAACATTCTGTGTGCCTGAGAGGGGTGCCCCTGGGACCTCGTCATGACTGATGGTAGTTCTGCTTGCCCCTGTGTCAATCAAAAACTTTCTATCCTTTCCTAATACCTGACTATGTACATAAGGACCCTCTTGATCTACAGGAACCTCAATAAGAGGCAAGCCAACCTCCCTCTCTAGGCTGTTTCATGTGTACTGCTGATAATCGGGGTAGTCGGATTGTGCATATTGGTACATCTGCTGTGTGACATGTTGTGTTGCGGCAATGGGCTGAGGCTGTGGTAACGCTACGGTCTGTTGTGGGATCTGCATAGGCTGGATATTCTGCGGAACGTGTTGTTGGACCTGGTCCTGTCTGGGAGGACGTGGTCTCTCTTTAGTTTTACCTGTGGCTATGTTGTGTTTCAAAACTGTACAATCGTTTACATAGTGACCTGGCTGTTTACAATAGTTGCATGTCCCTTTAACAGGAGCTGCTGAATTGTTGGACTGTGTCGTACCCCTTTTATGACCATCAGCTGGAACTGACTGAGCAACTAGCACTTTCATTTTCGTGTCTTTCATACGTCTCTGTTCGTGATCATGTTCCTCCCTGATTCTGTTCTGGTGATACTGTAACATCTGTAACATTTGGGAAGGCGTATTTGCTTGCCATGTGCTCTCGACCTTTAATACATGGTTCTTCACCTGGGGCAATGAATTCTCGACTAATTTGGTTACAAAAAGATGTGGGTATGACTCACTACTGGTTTTCAGGCCACTGTTAATAATAAAACATTTCTCAAATCTGGAATAAAAATCACTAGTGTCTTCGTCGTGTTTCTGTTTGCAGGCTGAGATTGCATCCCAGTCCTCCTTTTTAGTTGCCAACAATCTTGGCAAAACCTGTACTAATAATCCTGGTAATGCTTTAGTTTTGTCCCCAAGACCTAAACCTGGGGTTCGACCAGTTTCTTCGTTTTCTAATTCAGCCCAATTGATCTTTTTATCTCCCACCTCCCATTCTTTTTCTTTGAGTTTCTCGTAAATACCGGCAGGCAATAACACTTTCAATATTTTCATAATGTCGGGATAGGTGTAATCTCCCATGAGTAACATGTCTTTTATTTCGCGGTGAAAACCTGCAGGGTCTTTATCATGACTTGGCACTATTTTCTTCATTTCCAATAATTCCATTTTAGTTATGGGCGTGTATACAAACACGCGTTCAAATGTATTATCTGGTTTCCTGACTGGATGTACTTCTCGTAAAGGGTTCTGTTTGTCTAGGTGATATGGTTGTCTTACTGGGGGTGGAACGGTAACAAGATGTGGAGTAAGGAAAGTTCTGTACTTGTGACGTTGTTCTAAAATGATGTCAATTAAATCGGTACCTAGACCTCTCCATCTTCTCAGGAGTAAGTCTTGCAATAGATTATATAACGGACCTGGATCAGATGCTTGGTTTTCATACTGTACAATGAGATGTTGGGTCATGTATATACCAGCTAGTCGTTGTTCTTCTGGGGTAAGACTTAAAAATGTTTGCACTACTGAATCGTCTTTATATATGCTGTCATCCCCGGCCCACTGGACTGCGGACCGGGCTAGTTCCTGATCTCGTAAAGTATTGAGTTCATGATAACCTACTCTTTCTTTCAGGATTTTATCAGTAATTTGGAATATATGTTCGAGGGAACATCGCTCTGGTATCGGACAAAGGTAACGTTTCTTGTTTTCTAAACGAATGGGTCTGTCGAAGGGCCTATCAAGAGGAAACTGTCTAGGGAGTTTCTCTCTACCTACGTACGCTATCAGGTCTCTAGTTTCTGCGGTATCCTCTGGTTCTTCCTCATCGGAGGTTTCCTTATCGTCTGACTTGAGATGCCTTTCAGACTCTCGTCGGGCATGTATTGCTACTATTGCTTTACGGATTTTTCTAGTCATAGCCTCTATACATTTCTCTTTATCATGTTTACACTTTCCAATATTCTGACTCCATTTCGACAATCCCTCCATCTCTTCTTGCGGAAAGTTGGGCTGGTCTTGTTCCCTTATCAAACAATTAATCAAAAATCGCATTATTAAACCTTGTGTCTCAACTTTCTGATGTGCCATGGCTTCACGAATACTCTCTGGTCTCTCTCCTGTTCTGATAAAATGATATATATTGTCTAGATGTTCTGGCATTTCTGGTAATAACATCAAATAATCTGTAACACGTCTTAAACGTAATGAGGCTAACATCATGGGTCCTACTTTGCCAGGCACTGTATCATATCTACAATCTGTAAGATATTCCTTAAGCTTTTCGGCTGGGGTTGCTTTAGGTGTACGCTGCATTGCTAATTCTCTCATTGTCATTCGTTGTAAATGTGGTGGGGTGCGATAACCTCCTGTAGCACCTCCTGAGGCGGAAGCTTGAGCATAACCTGACTGTAGGGTCGGTATCTGTAACAGGGTTGAGCCCTGAGTAGCAGCGGGCCCAAAGGGGTTAAGCGGATTAATAACAGGGGGAACAGGAGGGGAAGTGACAACAGGTGCGGGAATCTGCTGACGTGGAGGGGTCGTGGCTTGATCAGCAGGAATCTGCTGTTGCAGATTATTAGCAGGAGGAAGCAGATTATCGTTAACAGGTTGTACGGGTATATTGGTATATGCGGGAGCTACATCATCTAAATAAGAAGAAAGGAAAATGTCTGCTGCGGTCTTTTTATGACGTAATTTAGTCGGAACCAATGGAGGGGGCAGATCTTTCGGTGTTTCCGGAGTCGCCTTGGGTAGGCCCTCGGCCAGAACTGGATACAGTCCTGTTATAATTGCATTGCTCTGTCTGTCGTGTTGTTCCATTCTGACTCGCTGTCCTTCTTCTAGCAGTTCTTTTTCTTTAGTTTTTTCGGAATCCTCTCTACTTTTCTCTGCTTTTCTGAGTGCTTTCTCTGTCCGTCTATGTGATTCTTTTCGCCATAATTCAATGGCATCTTTCTGTGACTGTCTGGCTTTCTTTTTCCATAACGCTTCCTCTACTCTCATGATGCACTCAGCATCCCATGTCCCTGTAACGGGCCATCTCTGATTCTCTCCCAAGTCTTTGGTATAGTCCACCCACAAGTCTAAGTATAGAATGGCATCTAAGCCGTGCTTGTGGTACATAAAATATCCAGGAGTGTCCCTAGGTGGGATGGGAACTGCTTCTTCAAGAATCCCTTTCCTAGTTCCTATCTGTCGTAACTTTGAAAACAAAGGCATTGCTACCTCGATCTAGACGCAAACACAATAAACACAGTATAGAAAAGCAAACAATCACTCATACCACGACATTAAAGCACATTGAAACATTTCGAACGAATACTGACTCAACATAAATACTGAATAACTGAATAACTGAATACTGGATGCACTGCTAAACAGTACAGTTACACTGCTAAAACAGTGCAGACCGGATCTGTGTACCCAAACCCGTCTTGACCGGACACAAATTAATGCACCCGTCTTGATGCGTCCCCAGCAACGGTACTCATCGGGAAGCACGGAACGGAAGGCCTCGGAAACTCGACTGGACTGGACCGCTACGACGTCACTGCTGCTGCTGCGCACTACGCATGCGCCTCGACGCTACAGGTGGGTCTCTCGATACCTCGGACACTGCTCTCTCGGCTGGGCTCTGGTCGGGATCCTCCGCACTCCTCACCGCCTCGTCTGGATGTCGACCGCAGTCTCCGTCACCTCCGTAGGCCTGAGGGAGATACAGGAAAACCTGCAGATGCGCATGGGGTCCGTCACGGCTGTGGCAGGGGGCAAGGCCTGCGACGCATCACCGGCGCGTGGGGTGGGGGAGGGGTTCCTGTTCGGGCGCCAAATTAATTGGTAAATATTTTACCGTATACGAGTTTGCCATATAATTTCAGACAAGTAAAGAATAGCTCAATCAAATGAGAGGCAGAGTCCGTGGTATCTGAGTCATAAGGGCTTTAATCAAAAATGATGACTCGAGTCATGGAAAATCAATTCCATCAATACAAGGGGTCGGGTATGCAATGATGGCAGAAAGATGTTCACAATTTATTAACAGTACATGACATATATAGTAAAATGACACAATGGCAGTGAATGCAGTAGGCGTGACAAGTGAAATGTATATGATAAGAACACATGTGCGTAGCAGAAAAGGCGTGTACAAGGGTGTGCACAGAGGCGTGTACTAGAAACGTCACAGAAAAGTGTCATAAGTGGGTGGATGCATAGAGAATTCTGCAAAGTCAGTAGGAAGTGCGGATGCGCGCGCAACTAGCATGACGTGACATAGACGTGTAACTGGGGAGAACTTTAACACTAGTAAGGGAGACAGAAGTCTGGGATGTCAGGACGACCTGGACCTATAACATATCTGGTATCTCATGTTTGGAGGATGTTTTATCTGGAGTAAAAGGTTTCTCAGGCAGAGGCTATACTACACTGAATGCTAGTGCGTGCATAGGTGTCTGCGTGTCTACGTGCGGGGCCATGGGCCTACTATGGCAACGGGAACTGTGAATTACTTGCACGGAGACAGGAAGGCTTGCTCTTTGCTCTGCAGCCAGGGATATGTTTACCTAAATCACTAGACAGGAATGTGTTTTTGAGGAGGCTGGACAGATAACTTGAAGGCAAAATACTGTTTTGGCAGGCAGGCCAGGCCGAGCCAGGCACCGCTTCGCTTGGCAGGAAGTAAGGCAGAGGTCAGGGATGCATCTCCATGCTGCAGCTTTCAGAGGCAGAGACAGAAGTGGCTTGAAGGCAGAAATCAGGGCCTAGCTCGGCAGAGCCAGGAAAAACGTGAAAGTGCACCATGTAAAGACGGTGGCACGGCATACTTAGGAACTGAATTATCGATCCATCCATGGTGGATCTGATAGAGGACATGTTAACGTTGGACGCAAATGTATTTGCGTCTTCGGATTCGGTTGTGGAGGGAAATTACATGTACTTAAAACTTGTACATGGAGCCGTTGGGGTACACGTTAGGGGACACATTTGACCATAAAAATTTCAATTACCTCAAGGTGTATAGGATTACATTTGGTTATTCGTCATCTACATTCAAATTGCCAGCACTAGACCAAACCAAGAGAAACGTAACCATAACTATGCAGTTCAGTAATCTATCACTAATTGCATTCTCAACAGATAACCCTGCAGGTCCACGAAGGAGCCAGAAAGAGGGAAAGGAGAAAATTGATACATATCACCAGAATATCATAAACCAAATAAAAAAAAAACATCTTCACTGTTTGTGTTTCTTCCTAATCCAGCGGAGGTGCCTCTCGCTCATTTTGTTATACAACCCAAAGCCATCTACTACCAGGATATCCACCAGCCGCACTAATCTAGATCCGTTAGAAAAATTTTTATTGCCCAGTGTTCGCCGGTGTGTTATCAAGGAAAGATTTTGCAGAATCCATTTGAGAATACAATAACTACTTCTCAAATGTTACTCTCAGGTGTTCAAGAAAAAACATTGATACCTCTCGACCGTTAGCCATTAAATCCTTCTTGATCTCAGTACAGGCCCTCTTCCTTGCCAACATGTTCGGATTTAAGTCAGGAAAATTCAGGAGCAAGTAATCTCCCCATTGCACCACTTTCCGTTTTTGTATTGGTGTCTTAATTATGCTGTGTGTTTACTCTTGCGATTGTAGAAAGACCATTACCATGCAGCAGAAGGGATCCTCTGCTTAGGTTATCCAACTGTAGCATTAACCCCTTCTGTGCTGCGCGAATTTTGCTGCGGTGTTGAACGTTCCATTGGGCCTATAGAACCATGATGGAACGGTTCCGTCATAAGCACAGGCCAACCGACGCTCATGACGGAACCGTTCCGTCATGAGCATGGAAAGGGTTAAGTAAGTGACCACAAATACACATAAGAAGTTTCATTAGATACTGAGGATCGGTCAAAAACCTACAGGGGGGAGAGACTAGTTGGGGAGGATTAGGATTGGTTGGGGTAGGGGGGGTTTGGAGGGGGGCTGATAAGAATGGGCTGCTACGCGCAACCACGCATCAATTGCACTGACACCGACGAAACGAAAAGAACTGACCACAGTTGAGACATTGCACCTTAATGTTGACAAAGTTTCGTTTAACTAGCAACCGCAATGTGGACTGCAGCTGAATATGTCTGAAGTGATATTTCTTGGTACGGTGCCCTACTTTGTTTTCAAAATAATAAAAACTGTTTAAAAAAATTTAAAAAAACAGGAACTGTGCAGCAGTCACCACAAACTGTAACTTGCTCCTCCAACTGTCATCTCATAACCCCATACATATCACATTCTATTATGGAACAGGATAACACACAAAGGCTGCTAAAATTCTACCAGGTGACTGAAACGTCAACCTAATACCACTGCATAACCCCACACCACTTTCAGCTTAGTAAAACTGATCTGGGGCTGTATTATAAATACAGTGCACTTTCCCTGTTTGCACCATGGCACCGCTTTTAGAAGTTGTGCCAGGGCCAGTATGGCATTACAAAGAATGTGCTGCTCCCAGGGCAGCCGAGAACTTGTGCTACCCCCAGGGTAGCTCATTCAAGTGAAATACGGAGCAGCTGTTTAAAAGCTGATTCATGTTTTACAGTGGTGGAGGCAGCCGGAATGTATTTTGAAATGAGAGAGAGAGAGACCCATGTAAATGAGGGAATACACTCTTAGGATATCGCTGGCGCAACATGTGTACCAGCGCGATCAGTTTTACAGAAGGGGACGCACAAGCGTCTGCACCCCTTCTGTAATACCATTATGCCCCAGAGGCACACAAAGCGGGCGCACACACCCTTAGCATCCACCAGGGCACAATGTATAATATGACCCCTGATAGTTAATGGTAGATTGTTCCTTTTGTATCAGGACCAAAGCCAATTTGCATATGGTTGATTCCTGTCTGAGGTGTCATTGTGGGCAAATAAATGATTAAATGGCATGCTGCGTCGAGTGATTACCAGTGGCTGAAATCAATTCCGCATTCTACTTGTCATTGTTTTTCCTCTGTGCAATGCCCTAAATGCAATAGGTGGGGGGGTTGTCTTCCCGTTCAGAGAGAACATGGCCTGGTAGTTTGGGCGGTGCAGTTCCTACTGGAGCAGGCCCAATGCTGGTTTGCATATGGCTGTTTCTTGTTTGAAGTGCATTGGTGGGAATGACAGACTGGCTCAACCCAAGTAATTCAAGTGGCTGGGATTAATTCAGTCATTCCACCCTTCACTCTTGTCTGTGTTTTTTAGCCAGTGCAAACATTTGCAGTAGACAGTTGTTCATGGAAACAATGATGGGCCACATGTGGCCTTCAATTCTCTCTCCACTCGCAACACTCTCCTGGCACTCTTAACATATAGAGACCCGCTGACATACTAGCCAATGGAGAGGACCTCTGTGAGCTGGTGGTAAAGTGGTCTCTTCTAGGCACTTTGATGGAAAAGGAGAGTGTCCACTTTTAAATGCAGAGCTGCTGCCCATATATATTGTGATATTATTGTGGTGGATAAACTTGGAAACACAGAGTTATTTTTTAGGTAATCAGTAAACTTCACAGCAAGAATTTATGGCTTTGTGATTTAGAGAAATTGTGTTTTTTGCTTTTTTGCTCTTAAAGAATGTTTGTGGCCTATTTTTGCTGCGTTCACTAGTTAAATCTTTCACTAGTTATTATGTAGGACCTTTTCTTCACATTGCTTTATAGTGCCAATTTAAAGAAAGTAGTACAATAAAAAATGAATGATGGGTATCAATCAACAAAGGCTGTAGAATGGCTTGTCTTTGCTCATTGATATGGTATGCACAGTATATGCAGTTGTGTACAATAAACAAATGCAATAGATACATTTCTAAATATCTATTACTAAGTAATTGGAGTCTTCGTCTGAACACCAGATGTCTACCACCAGAAAGATTTTCTGCCGTAAAGAACAGTTGTTTGTCAAAAGGGGAGTTTCCGTTTGGGTAGAGCAGTTTCATTACATGCTACTGTACTGAGTCACAATACCAAGCCTGCATCACATGATACCAATTCGATGCAGCAATGCACTGCTTATCTCCAAGAAGCAGAGCAAACTTCCCCCTTAGCAGCAAAGCAAAAGTGCTGATAAGGGTCTCTACCTAGGAGAGTGTAGTAGAAACATCCTCTAGAGTTGTCCTGCTGCCCACTAATGTCCCTCCTCACAATAATCATGAACACTCCTGTTTTGTATGTCTCTCACTAAGAGCCAGTATAGTGGATCCCATAGCCAGGGACCAGGGTTCGATTCCTGCCTCGGCGGGTCTCGGACTCAATTTCCTCGGACCTGTTAATTCACGCCTCGGTGCCTAGTCTGATCACAGGCCCCACACTGCAACTCTGGGCAATAGCTTGCTTAGCCTCCACATCGGCCCCAACAGCGCTAAGGATGCCTGGCTTCACCCTGGGGGTGCCCAGGAGTGGACACTTCACATGGAAAGCCAGGAGGGGTTCCACAGCGGTATGGGTATCAGCGCCAGGAAGCCGAATAGGCAACACTGCAAGGTGACCGTCTGGTGCAGTGCGCTCTATAAGTACCATGACATTTACATTTACATTCACGATGCTACAAGTGTGACAATTCAGACTGTTCAAAGCCCCCAAAGCTATTAAAATAGCTTGGTCGACAGTTATTTGTTGTTTTAAGTGTATAATGAATTAATAAACAACTCTTGTTCTGCTCAGTTCTAAATTTTACACACCATGGGGAAGCTGTCATAAATACTGGTGTTGACATATAAATGCCAGTGCTGAGCACCTGAAACCACCTGATCAATATAAGGACTGGTAAACAAATTCCAGGCTGATCTGACCGGACTCTTCAATAGCCTGTCAGAGCATCAATGGGTCTCTGCTTCAATTGAGAGCAGAGAGCACAGCTTTGGCAGAGAATGGGGAGGAAAGGTACAGGGGATGGTGGGAGGGAATGGCAAGAGCCCAGGTATTTGTTTTACATTTGGAAAAAGGAGAGGCCATGTAATGCATGGCTCTTACATTACTCCCCTGCCCCTGTATAGCAGTTGAAAGCATGGGTGGATGATTTGAGAGGGCAATACATAACATTATATTATAGGTATAGGTGGCTAACAGTGAATAATGGATGTTTTTCACCTCAGGGTTCTGAGTACCATCATAGACAATTTAAACGTTACTCTCAGAGTCTATTTAATGTCCCTCAGAACACTCCATTGAAAGAAATCCCTGTTACCCATTTATACATTGTATGTTCTCCAGTGGCGCAGCAATGTAGGGGCGTTCCGCCCCGGGCAGCATGAGTTTTGGTGTCAGCGGCCTCCCCCTGTTCTTCCATGACTATGCTGCTGGGGCGGAAAAATCAACGCCAGCACCCTCCCCCTCCCCCTGCTCTTCAGCGTGGACGGTCATGGCGGCAAATTGCCTAGCTATGCCACCGATGTTCTCTAGATTTCTTAGATGACAAAGAGTACTGACACGCTTTAATTATTTAATCACTCCCATTTCATTTCTAGAGTTATGGAATGGAACAATTTCCAACTTACTATAATATATTGAACCAATTCCTTTTGCTTTAAAGATGTGCATCAGGCCATCCTCCTAAGATAGTCGCCACCGAAACTGCAGCACGTTTGTATCCTGTTTTTTTATTTTATTTTGTCAGTGGCTGATGGGCAATTGAAAGAGTGCACAGCCTTTTTTTCTGGTAGCTATAGTAAAGCTATAGTAAAGGTTATCCTACAAAATCACCATACTGTCATAGATAGTATTGTTTGTTGTATGTCTGTTAAGGTGTAGGGTAAACTGGACTTATGAAGTTGAGTTCTGGACAGTGACTGTACATTTTTGGACAAACTGACTATTTAATGGCGCACATTCTGGAAAAGTTATCAATCTCATTAATGCACCCAACGACACCACGTAATAACATAAATGTATGTAGACGTAATTAGCAGATCCATTTATCAAGCCCATGCCTTGATAAATCATAAGAAAGTGTGGAATAAAAATGTGAATGCACAATTGCAAGTGGCTGATCTATATTTCAGATGGCTAATAAATGTATGCAAAGGTCTACAGCAGAAACAACAGTTGATAAAGTAAATTTGTAAAAATGGTCCCTGTGGTCAAGGACTCCCCTCACTGTAGTACAACCCTTGTCAATAAGTTGAACTAGTAGCAGCATTGTAATTTTAATTGTTTTAGTTTTGGCAGTGTACTGTCTGTCCAAGCTGGCAGAACTTATCATTTCTGCTTACAGTGGGAAAATAATACAAATCTGAATGCAAGTGTGTTTTTATTAACCTTAACCTGGCACTCAGCCTTGATGAGGTTAACATTTCATCTATTTTGGGTGGCAATCCATGCTAGTGTTGTATCAGAAAATAAGTTGGGCAACTTTCTGTCAAGAAAATGTAAATCTTAAAAACATTAGGTTTCTCAAACTGGGAAATTAACTTTGCACTTTTAAAAGAAAATTAAGCATTTCTGGGCACGCTTACTTTAAAAAAAAGTTAATTAGAAAAATGGCACCACGTAGACATTGACTAGACAGTTTAGATTTGAGATGCATTCACTATTTCATAATTGCTTATTATAATACATCCTCTTCAACAGTCTTCAAACAGCTGTACTGACATTAGCACAATGCAATCATAGCAAAATTCCAAATTCAGCCCACAATCTGCACAAGAAACTTAAGAAACTTTCAAAAAAGATAATTTAAAAAAATTACATTAACATGCATACTGATCAGTGCCATCAGATGTGTAGGGGTTTTACAACTCATGGGAATATTAATATAAAGACAATTGTTAACATGAGGATCATCCCATCTTATCATAAATTTTTTCACGGTTAGTACCATACAAAATGCAAGTCGCTAACTGCTACAACTAGTAAGACAGAAGACACAATTAAATTAAATTGATGGTATTAAACTTGTAATAGATGGAAAGATTTCAAAGCATCAGATCTCAGTCTCATTTGTCCTTCAAAAGACGATACATTTTATGAAAAAAATGTTTTAAATACATTAAAATAATGTGTCTGAAACATCATCTCACAGTCAAATGTGTGTGTGTCACAGCTCTCTAAATTCTATCTTCATGTTTCCACTCACAGTAACTTCCAGTGGAATGAAAAACTAATTCAATTCGAAAACCAACAATCTGCTTTTGCAACCTGTCCTTTTCAAGGTTGTTGCTTGGCCTTTTACAAAAAATGCTGTAACTGTAGGTGCACTCTATTCAGCCTTTTCAAGCTGGGTGATACAAACTGTTAAAATGGAGTAATGAAAGAAAAGATGCACTTCTCCCTCTAACACAGTGCCTTTTCTACTCCCAAAACCTAAAACTATTCAAACAGAGGAAAAGTTTTATGTAATGTAATAATATAAGAATATAGGAGTTTTACAGAGAAGTGTGGCTCAATGGTTAGAGGAGGCAGACCTGGAAGCAGAGGTCAGCCCGGGACCAGGGTTCAATTCCCGGCTCGGCGGGGGCTTGAGTCCTAAAATGTCCATGGACTCGACAATTCTCGCTCCGGTGCCTACTCGATTCACGGGTTCACACTCTGCGACTCTGGGCAATAGCTTGCTTAATCTCCACAACGGCCCCTCGCGGCGGGATGCCTGGCTTTCACCTTGCGGATACCCTGCTGGGGTTATCTCATAGGGGAATACCAGGACGGCTTCCCTAAGCAAGCGCTTAGAGACCGGTTGGTGATTTGCGCTATATAAATTCCTGTACTTTTACATTTACTTTGCCCGCATTGCAATATTTTACAATGGTTAGAAATAAGAAGAGCTAGGTTGTTGAGATGTGACAGAACAATTTAGTGCAATTCTAAAAATTCAACATAAATATATTTTTGCTGTTCATTTTGTTTGTGTATATTTACACAGCAAGAGCTAGCACAAATATGACTGATGGCTGGATAGTTATTAGGAAGAATAAGTTCACTGACCTCATTAAAGTTCCGCAAAACATAATGATGCCATCCTCATTTGCATTCTTATCACAGTATGGAGCTATTTACTCCTATTTTAAACCATGATCCTTTATTCAATTTTACTCTGCTCGTCAGGTACCAAAGTGGTCTCTGGTGCGTCCTCAAGATACTCAATTCAATTTTATTATGATCTGGAGCTCCTAGGAGTTCCACATAAAGAGATATACAAAAAAATGCTTTGGCTTTAAAAATCATCCGGAGCTATAATAACAGTAAAAAAAAATGAAAATACACATAAAACCATAAATACGTCAATTTTGTTGAACAATAAGAGATACTAGCAGTTTGCTACGACTACGTTTGAAAGTATGCAAATGTTAAACCAATTTCACCATTCTGGTGGAATACAGATCAAACTGTATCCTTAACTACTCTAAAACTATAATTTTGTTAGCTTCTTAAAATTCTATATCAATACGAGCCGTATACAGAGACATGACGCAACATTTTTCGTTATACAAGCTAAATACATAAGGGCGCAAGAGGATAATTTAAAGTGCAAATGCATAGACATCCTGCAACAATGTCTTTTAAAATTAATAATAAATCGAGCTCAGACGAACCCCATGCAAAAAATTCAAGCAGTAGCCTAAAAGATGCACAAAGCGTTCATTATGCAATACTATTTACTTATCAGCATACATGATGTCAAAAGTGCAGGTGCGCAAGTGCTGTGCAAATTCTATTCATCCGTTGATCGTTTATAGAACCAGCAAGCTGGTAAAATAAAATTCTGATGTATACCATGACGTTCTCAAATGTATAATACAAGGACCCTGCAATTCTAATTATAATATGTAGTAAATGTTGTCTACTTTGGACCCTCTTCAACGTTCCACAGTCTAATTTTTCCCATTCATTCTTGTCTAAAATATATTTAAATTTTTTTTAAAAAGATATAAATTTTAAAACACGCTTGTTCAGAGGGTGGGTCCAAAAAAACGTTCCGGGCCTCTTCAGCGGTGGCGATGTAATATTTTAAATACAATGGCTTCAGTAAGCGACAGTGTAATGGTTGTAATAGGGGACAAACAAATAAAACCTGATTTAAATCCTGTACCCAGCTTCCTCAAAGATGGCAAAGTCTGTCCTGCCTGGCTAATCCCTCCCATTCTCCTGCTATATTTCGTAAGGGCAGCTGATGCATCCGTAACAGAAGGATAGTTCTACGCACTCTGTGGGAGAGAGTCCATACAGCATATGGTTGAGGTTGTTTATAAATACTACTCCCAGCTATTACATCATTACCGGAATGACGCAGACATAGAGAAGTATCTCTTTTACGACTGACTTCATAAATGGCCTTTTTTTTAATAATACTTTTTATTAACAAATATCAGAATTGGAATCACATTACAGAGGGAGTAATAAATCTGGCAACACAACTGCAGTAGGCAATAGAAATCATTATAGAATATCTCCTGGCAAGGGGAGGTTGACGAATATCCCCTCGATATGCATTCCGCCAACCCCATACTCTAGTTCACTTCTTAGGGCACCCTCGGGATACATACACTATTTTCTCCCGAAACAACGACCAGTCCAAATCTTTCTTCAGTCTCCATCTTCAGGTGGGAGTAGCACTCCCCACCGCTTGGCAATATTTCTCTTGGCAAGCATAAGCCCCAAAGTAACCCAATGTGTTGTGTAGTCATTGAGGTCTGTCGGCTTCCATATATTTAATAGGCACCTACAGGCTTCCAGGCAAAGATGTGTGGCCAAGACTGCATTGATAGTGTTGTGTATGAGGCGCCAATAAGGTTGTATAAACTCGCATTCCCAAATTATATGCATAAAGGTGCTCACCTGACCACACCCCCGTCTGCACTCACCCCGTCCAATGTCGCCATGCGTACCAGCTGCGGTCCAGTCATATAAGCCCTATGTAGGATTTTAAGTTGGACTATTCGGAGGTGAGCAGGTATTGCCATGACTCTGGGTGAGGATACGGCGTTCTGCCATTTCACGTCATCCATCTCGATACCATCTTTGGACCATCTCTCTCGAAGTGCGTGAAGAGGGTCTGGCAGTGGCATGTTATTTATACGTTTTTTATATATCAACGAGATAGTCCTATGTGGGATGTAGCCGTCTAATACTCTATCCTCCAGTGGGGAGGATTCGGGAGGGGTAGTTCCCCGCTGCAAGTGGGAGCTCAGGGCGTGTCTAACCTGTGTGTAGCGGAAAAATTCTGAGTCCGCCAATTCAAATTGCTGTTGCAGTGTAGAGAATGGTTTAACATCTGTCCTGTCCCATACGTCACCTATGCCTGAGATGCCTATTAGGTCCCATTTGTTAAACCCCTTACTTTTCCACAAACTACTCAGCCGTTCTGAGTCCCATAATGGTGTTGCAAGCGTGAGTCTGTGTTTCCAACCCAGGCTCTTATAAATGGCCTTCTTAATTAGCGTTTTCAAAGCCTGGTTTGCCCAATATCAAATAAAAGTGAAGCTTTCACATGAGTCCTAAAAAGAACACTTTTCCCCCTTCAGGCTTACACATATTTCCTGCCTTAGCGCTGCCCGTAAAGGGTTTTCAGCGCTGTTCATTAAGGCATTATTAAACAAACAAATGGAGGAATACCCCCCGGAAGTGCCTTTATGCCTCTGGCAAAAGAATAGAGGTGCACAAAAATGCCTGAAAGGACAGATTCATCCTTTGTTAGAAGACCCCTCACTCACCAACCTAGTTGGTGACATGCTTCATCATCGGGGTCCCACCCGGACAGCCGAGTGCCATCCGGGTGTGCTGCGACACCTGACTACAGTGGAGCGGGTTTTTGGGGATTTTCTCGTGAGAGTAAAAAAAGGGTTTGGTGATTTAAAAATTGTCCAGCAAGCTACTCACTATCAAAACTTTATTCTGGAGAGTCTGGGCAACAATAATAATTTTTCGTAACCTGGACACCATGCCAGATTAGGTAGGACTATGGTGTCAAGGATTAGGTAGTGAAAATAAAAATGGTCTACATGTTTCAACCACTAATATGATTATTGAGTTTTCGTCAGGACCAGTGGTGGTAGCCCGGGTGGCATACACTCGCTAAGGTGTACCTTGCCCTTGACTACGTGAACAAAAGCCCTAAAAAATTGTTAAGTGGTTGAAGAGTTTCTTTCTCCAGGGTTCCTAGAAAAAGAACTTGCAGCGCTATAGTAGTATGCCTCATCGGCGTCGGGTTTTGCACAGACCACATCCTGCCACGATTTGTGAGCAGTCCTGAACGGCTATTCTGCCTAACCTGCAAATCCCCTCAGCGCCCTGTGTGTGGTCATTAAGGCATTATCCCATCTGAAACATGCAGCCATTGTGAACACAAGATACTCTGTTAAAGGATGTGTCACAGCAGGAGTGCAACTTGAGTATCTCAACAAAAGCTACTAGTATTTAAGGTGTCTCATGAGAGATGCAGAAGCACATCATTGACTTGGATCTCAATGGGCTTCCTCTGATAGAGCTGAAAAAACATTTTGGTCAACACTGCAATTGAAGCGTTAGGGACAATGGCGCTTGATAGATTGAAACCACAGGCCTCAGTGCAAAAGAAGATGCAATGTTGCCTAACATGGTACATGTGGGCCTCCTCTGCTTTTGTAAGCTACGATTAAACAAGAGAATGTGTAACTGTTTTTCTTTCAGGTAAAAACACACCAAATATCCTAATTTATTATCTCACAAACGTAAGACGGTCACCCAGGCCCTCGTCACCAGCCGTCTGGACTACGGCAACTCCCTCTACGCCGGAACCACCGCCAAACTCCAGAAGAGACTCCAGCGGATCCAGAACGCCTCAGCACGACTCATCCTGGACATCCCCCGTCGCAGCCACATCTCCGGACACCTGAGAGACCTGCACTGGCTCCCTGTCAACAAGAAAATCACCTTCCGTCTCCTCACCCACACACACAAAGCCCTGCACAACCAAGGCCCAGGATACCTCAACAGCCGCCTCAACTTCTACACACCCACACGCCAGCTTCGATCGACAGGCCACGCCCTCGCCGCCGTCCCCCGCATCCGAAGAGCCACCACAGGGGGACGGCCTTCTCCTACCTCGCCGCCAAAACTTGGAACTCCCTCCCGACCCACCTCCGCCTGACCCAGGACCACCTCGCCTTCAGGAAGCAACTCAAGACCTGGCTGTTCGAGCAGTAGCGGACCCCCCCCCTAGCGCCTTGAGACCCTCTGGGTGAGTAGTGCGCTATATAAATGCTTTTATTGATTGATTGATTGATTATTGAGACTACAAAATCAAATTAAGTTGGATAATTATTGGGACTTCTAATTAATGGAAAAAGTACAATGAAACTGCATGATAAAAAAGCTTCTTTTCTTATGAGGTACTTTTTAGCACATGTCTCCTGTTCCTAAGCAATGCTATATATACATATATCTTTATTGTTTGTGGTTATTTAAAACCATTACAATTATTAGAAATGCACAATGCATATTGCTTCGGTACAGTCAACAATTGATTATGATTATTTAGACCAGTTATTAAAACAATATAATCTGCCATTAAAACATGCAGGGTGTACCACACTAATAACCCGATGAAAGATTAGTAGGCTGAAAAGTGCTATGGTACTGCAAATTATTCCTTTTAGTCCGACCCACAGAGTGACATCACGTGAAGAACTTCATTGCAATAGGAGCATACTGACAATCATAACAGACAAGCATATAATATATTAAAATCACTTTAAAAGAATGACAGGGCTAATGGATATAGCAGCACATTAATAATCATTATTGACAGCGAGACCACTCGGTGAAAGTACTAGTGCGACAGATGTAGCAGCAGTAATCTTTCTGCAAGGGTGGCCGCAATGTGATCCTTTAAGGTGTGTCATACTTCGAATCACTTCAAAGAAAGAGAACACCAGGGTGGTCTTTGAGTACGCCCAACATGTCTCAAAGATTCTACTGCAACAGGTGTAGCAGCAAATTGTTCTTCATTAATAGCAGTGTTTCAATAAAGTGCTAATGCTGCGCATAAGACATCAATTGTTTTCAAAACAGGTGGCAGCGGGATGTTCCTCGAGCCAGTCACCATCAAGTTTCCATCACACATGGGTCCATTTCTGCTGTTTTCTTTGAAGGGTTGAAAGATTCACAGGTGTAGGGCACAGAATTATATAACTGATCAGTTGTTAAACTAGCACCGTAGGGGACAATTGGAGCAGGGCTCGGCCTCTTGACGGATGCCCTAGGAAAGTCATCAGCGCCCACCCCTTGAGCCCCTAGTCGGCTAAACTTGTTTGTTGCAATGGTGACGCATTTTGTCAACAGGATGTTTAGAGTGATGTTGTCAGAGTTTAGGGGGGCAATAATGGTCTGCCGGCATGTGTGAACTCCCAGGTTGTTCCACTCTCTCCATAGTCTGGTACTGTGTTCGTTCTACAATGCTGGGGAAGACATGCAATGCTTGTCTTCAAATGATTCGTCACTGTAGCCACAGCCCCTACAAGTTGTTTCCTCTCCTGTCCAAGGCCAACTGGCTAGGTGTTTCAGGAACGGTCACTCCCCTAACCTAAGGCCCATGAATCTTGAAATCAGATGGATGGATACCATACATGCCAGCAAAGTATGATACCAGACATGTCGACGTTTGAGGAGTAGTGCTCTGACTGAGTGAAATGACCAAAGGCGAACACACTTTCTGATACTTGTTTTAAATATTAGTTGGCTAGGGTTGCTGGCCCAAAATCTTTTACTTTAAGTAGTTGCTGGCAATGCTCAAGGAACCAAGTAGAGCAGTTGTGACACTTTCGATAGTATCACCTGGAGTGTCAGGGCGTTTGCCTCAACTTCTTTCTGTTGCTTCACAAAACGACCTCTAGCATCAATTTGCACCCCTAAGTACTTGTAAGATTGATCTAGCACAATTCTGTTGCCATTATAAAACCTTCCATTTCACTGAAATGATTTCATACCAATTGTTACAACCTTCGTTTTCTTCTGATTCGCCTCTAGGTTGTTAGGGTTGTATAGGTGTGGAGACCTATCCTTGTGTAACTGAACAGGAAAAGGCAACCCACGTACAACAGGTTGCTGATACACACACCACTAATGTTTGGGGGGTGACTTTTGATATCATTAGGAAGCTGTGGTTGATTTGCAATGAATAGGGGGCAAGCCCGTACCCCTTCTTCACTCCCCGTGATGTCGAGATTTTCCTGGATAAGTGAACACCATCTCCGAATTTAATGCGGATCCATTTTCGGAATGTAGCTGGATTATAGCCTCCAAGAGCTTTGAGGGTATACCCCATCTCTGTAGTTTAGCCAACAGGGCTCCACTTGGTACTCGATTGAACGCCACCTTGAAGTAGACAAAGCAACAATGTATCAAAGATTTTATGTCTGTTGCTTTGTCCATCAGGACTGTTATCACTATGAGGTTGGTTAGCATGGGTTTGTAAGTAGTCTAGTGAAGAGGCTCGTCCATTCTATAGTCGGAGACTCATTGTTAGCCCCAGCTGCATCTAAGTGCTTCATGCGTTCGGCCATAATAACACCGATGATTGAGCCTCTCCATTTGAGACACTTAAGGTTCTCCGAACATGTTCCACTGTATGTAACCCTTGCCGAGGCGTTATTGGTGAATAGGTGACCGAATGATAATCTGAGGGCCATGATCACTCTCTACCCGTGGAATAATGTTATTGTTGTATACAAGGGAAACATTTCAGCATCACAACAAACAATCGGTAACCCAGGTCGAGGGGGCGCTCTGCAGGTAAGGGAGTAGTGTAAGTTTCCAAGTATATATCGGTGCTCCTAAGGAAGGGTGTGGTCACCAACACCCCACACAACCTATCCAGTAGGTCTACAAAACAAATTGGTTTTCCTGAGCACTCTCAGTTTGTACAGTTCAATATCAGAAATAATAAAGTTCCACTGAATTCATCCAAAGCAGTCCCAGGTGGGTAATCCAAAATAATTTATCAACAGATGTCCAGACGTCCGTTACGTCAAATCTAAGTAGCAAAGAACAGCTAAAACTCTTCCTCAACACTGTAAATAGCAGGTGGTAGTTTTACACAATGTAATGGTACTCAGATCGCCCTCCTTTTGAAGACCGGCTGGAATTCATATTTGTGCGCTGCTGATCACCACCTGCTCCAGCGGTAAACTTTCAACTCCATGAGCAAACCTGCCAGCTGCAAGTAATCATGTCCAACACCTAAAGTTAATGGAGGAGAGAATTGCCCGTAAAGCTGCCTTCCTTTAGTATCACAGTAGTAGGGTTACAAACTCAGCAAATATTGAACTAGGTGTGCACCTTCAGTGTGATAAAGCAATGTTGTCACTGTGCACTCACTCACGTGTTCTCCCTTCTTATGGAAACATAATCTTGTGCGTCACTGCCAATACTCCATATTCATAGGCGTGTTTATAAATGATCCAAGAGTGCTGGAAGGGGAATCCCTCCAAGCTGACTGGTGCACTTAATCTGAAACTCCAAGGTTCCTTAACATAAATTCAAAATTTCTCATAAAGTTAATACTTCATACTATATTTTTTCTCCAATGTTGAATATTTAATCTTTCCAGTAATATTTATGTATCACTGTTCATATTCACAATTCATATGGCGTGACATATGTTCATTTCTGGTTAGCATCAAATCTATATACAACCCAATGCATTTCGGGTTGTGACTGACCCTTCGTCAGGGGTTAATATTAATGATCTAAAAAAATGAATGAAAAAGTTGGCTTTACTCAGCTGTCCACACTTATTGAAACATGAAACAAAAGTGGAAATACTCAAACAGTTACAAATAGTGCGCATTAATACCAAAAGTGAATGTGGTGTTGCCTAAATAGGCATGCTGATAATGGTAGTCGGTGATCAATGAACAAAAAATGTGTAAAACCAAGCTACAGTGCACGATATTGACAGTGAACCGCAAATGTATTTCCCAGTGGCGTAACGAAACTTGAGAGGGCCCCCCTGCAAACTACAGGGAGGGCCCCCCCCACATATTCTCCGTGCCAGTCTAGAGCTCTCAGGCCAGCGACCCGCCATACTGCAGGGGATGCAGAGCTATTGTTATGCCACTGTCACCAATACTGCCGTTATAAGTAACACTGGATGGTGGCAGTTAAAGGTTGGGCTTAGTCTGCCAGCAGGCTATCATACGGGGCGGTCCATTCATTACAGGGTCCCTGCCGTAAGTAGACCGGGGAAGTTTGCCCAATGTTAGGTGGGTTTCCTGATGCAGACTCCTGTCATGATATACAACATTGGGCCCACTCATCGTTCAGTTTTGACAAAAGTGCATCCACTGCTCCTTCTCGTTTTCGTTTTAAAACATTAGACAATGCGACAATGCAGTATTTCAAAAGCGGATGTAACTACAAAGCGCACATTTTGATAATACATTTTTATTAGTAGACAATAGCAATCTTAAGAGGCATTGCATAGCTTCATACACACTTTGACCCCAATTACATCACAGTCTCTCTCTCTCTCTCTCTCTCTCTGTCAGTCAGTCTATCTCTCCCTGTCATTCAGTCTCTCTCAGTCAGTCAGTCTATCAGTCAGTCAGTCAGTCTCTCTCTCTCTGTCAGTCTTCCTCAGTGAGTCCCTCTCTCTGTCAGTCTCTCTCTCAGTCTCTCTCTCTCAGTTAGTCTCTCTCCCTGTCAGTCCCTCTGTCTGTCAGTCCCTCTGTCTGCCAGTCTCTCTATCAGTCCCTCTCTCTGTAAGTCTCTCTATCTCTCTCTTTCTGTCAGTCTCTCTCAGTCAGTCAGTCTCTCCCTTTCTGTCAGTCAGTCTCTCCCTTTCTGTCAGCCAGTCTCTCACAGTCTCTCTGTCAGTTTCTCTCAGTCAGTCAGTCTCTCTCTTTCAGTCAGCCAGTCTCTCTCTATCAGTCAGTCTCTCTCTCTCAGTCAGCCAGTCTCTCTCTATCAGTCAGTCTCTCTCTCTCTGTCAGTCAGTCTCTCTCTGTCAGTCAGTCTCTCTCTCTGTCAGAGTCTCTCTCTCTCTCTCTCTCTCTGTCAGTGTCTCTCTGTCAGTCAGTCCCTCTCAGTCAGTCTCTCTCTCTCCCTCAATCAGTCTCTCTCAGTCAGTCAATCTCTCTCTTAGTCAGTCAGTCTCGCTCTCTTAGTCATTCTCTCTCTTAGTCAGTCTCTCTCTTAGTTAGTCTCTCTCTCTGTCAGTCCCTCTCTCTGTCAGTCTCTCTCTATCAGTCAGTCTCTCTCTCTCTCTCTCTGTCAGTCTTTCTCTGTCAGTCTCTCTCTCTGTCAGTCAGTCTCTCTCTCTGTCAGAGTCTGTCTCTCTCTCTCTCTCTCTCTCTCTCTCTGTCAGTCTCTCTCTGTCAGGCAGTCCCTCTCAGTCAGTCTCTCAGTCAGTCTCTCTCTCTCTCTCTCTCAATCAGTCTCTCTCAGTCAGTCAATCTCTTTCTTAGTCAGTCAGTCTCGCTCTCTTAGTCATTCTCTCTCTTAGTCAGTCTCTCTCTTAGTTAGTCTCTCTCTCTGTCAGTCCCTCTCTCTGTCAGGCTCTCTCTCTCTCAATCAGTCTCTCTCAGTCAGTCAATATCTCTCTTAGTCAGTCAGTCTCTCTCTCTTGACCAGTCTGTCTCTTAGACAGTCTCTCTCTTAGTTAGTCTCTCTCTCTGTCAGTCCCTCTCTCTGTCAGGCTCTCTCTGTCTCTCTCTCTGTAAGTCCCTCTCCCTGTCAGTCCCTCTCTCTGTCAGGCTCTCTCTCTCTCAGCCTCTCTCTGTCTCTCTCTCTGTCAGTAAGGTCTTCCAGTCCCTCTCTCCCTCTGTCAGTCTCTCTCAGTCAGTCATTCCAATGCGGTCTCTTAAACGTCAGATCACTATCAAAACATGCCCTCCATGTGTATGATCTACTAACAGATCACGCCTTTGACTGCCTCTTTGTCACCGAAACATGGTTGTCCGACTGCTCTAACCCAGACATTGTGCAGGCACTTCCCCAAGGCTACACAATTGCCAGGCTAGACAGAATCGGAAAAAAGGGAGGAGGGATAGCCATTATCTAAAATGCTCCACATCGCACTCCACTGAACTAAAAGATGCAGAAAACCTCAGATTTAAATTCAAAATAGATAACCACACAACATTTGCCAGAGTACTTGTTTACAGACCTCCTGGTCCTACCTATCAGAAAATCTCCCATGGTGTCTAGAAAATTACTGGTCCTACCAGTAATTTTCTAGACACCATGGGAGATTTTCTGAGTCCTCTGGTGGTGCGCTACTCTCATTTCATGATGCTGGGAGACTTCAACCTACACTTAGAGGTAGATGAATGCCCTAACGACAAAACTTTTAAGGAAATTACAAACTCCCTAGGCCTGGCAATCCAAAACAAAGGGCCCACACACGCAGCAGGACATACCCATGACGGGATATGTACAAATGCCACCAACATAATAACTACCCCTCCAGGCACCCTCACCTGGACTGACCACAAACTTATTCCCTTTAGATTTATCTATGATAATGCACCTATTACGAAAAAACCCACTACCAATATCCCCACACGTAATTGGAAAAATTTGCTCGCAAATCCCAACCTTCAGACCCTGGCAATCTCTACTACACCTATCCTGTCAGGAGACCCCAACATCGATAACGATATCTTCAACAATTGGATGCTCTCCATTGCTAACACTCTAGCCCCTATGAAAAGAACTAAGACCATAAGACACAAATCAGCCCTGTGGTTCACCCCTCAACTGAAAGCCATGAAAGCCCAGTGCAGACAACTAGAAAAGCTTGGTTGGCCTGAGTTACATAAAAATAATGTTGAAGATCTAGGAGTTCAAAGCCGCCAGGCTCGTAGGGGAGTGTGTGGCTATCCCAACAAATACGCAGTGGGGTCCGGCCTTATATTAGTCAAATGAGTAGCCCGCACAGGAAGGCAAAGAAGCTACCAGTGAGGGCAATTGAAAATGCAATTTTTAAGGAGCAAGTTTAGTAGTGTCATCTCTGCCTCCTTTTTAACTTTGAGGACTGTCAAGAAAATTGCCCAATTTCTGCCATGTGATCTACTAAAAACTGTGGTGATTTAATTTGTCTCATCTCGATTAGACTACTGTGATGATCTGCCTCAAAATCGCCCAAAAAATCTCTCAACAAATTACAAATCCTTCAGAATTCAGCAGTAAGGATGTTGCTAAAGGTTCGGAGATGTAGCTCAGCTTCTCAAACTACCAGCAAACTTCATTGACTCCTCGTGAGAAAGTGCATAGTTTTTAAGGAACTGTGCCCTGCTTCCAAGGCACTTCATGTTTCTGTTCCTGTTTATCCAAAAGCAAGTTTCTGGTGGTACCAGCCGCTCTGGCTTGATCATGAATATAATACTCCCTAAATTCAAACTGTCTTCCTGGGGAGGCAGGAGTTTTCTCATGCGTCCCTCCCAAACCTGGAATCGGCCTCACCCTGAGCTGAAAGTGGCCACCTCTTTACTGAGCTTCTGGAAAGCTCTGAAAACCTGACCATGATTAGTTCTGGCTGCCCATTTCTCCTGTTCCTGGTAGCGCCAAGATGCCTCTGGTTATATGTTACCCTTTCTAAATTTAAAAGCAAATCATTTTGGCACAACGCCTTCCACTGGGTCAACAATTATTAGCAACACAGTGTAGTATTTACATCTTGTTAGTATTTACTTAATTGTGCATTACTGTATTTGGTTGTGACAATGCTTGATGCTTTCACATGTCCTAGATTCCTGTTTGGAACTGTGACGTCAGTTTGCATTGCATGGGTTATGGAACTGCAGGCATGTATCAGTCGCCTGCTGTTTCATGAACCTGCCAGTAGCCCGTCCTATATGGGTCCTATCATTTATTAAAAGGACTTATAAAACTGCAAAGAAGTCGCCAGCTCATCTCTTGTTTGCGGCTGTGACTGTTCCTTCATTTCCCGTAGCTCAGTACTACACACAATTCTCTATTTGCAATCCTTTACTGCTTTTCATGAAAACAACTAGACTGTAACATGTTTGTTTCCAGAAGGCAAAAACAGACACCATTTTCAACATCAAATTGCTGGTGTGTACTATTAAGCTTCCGCTCCATATCTAAAGGGATGTAATGAAAGGCAATTAAAATAGTACATACATCCTATCATTTATAAGGTGACCTGCGCAAAAAAGTTGCAAACTTACTGTAAAGTTACAATCACACTGTAGCTTTGAACATCATTTTGATGCTATTTTCGGGTTTGATATGATATCAATTAGAGAAGCATCATAGTTTATAGCCAACTTAGATGTGAACAAAAGGTCATTTTTACAAATAAAGTGTTACGTGCTAAATGCCATCTGTAACTGAAAGTATGCCAATCCAAGATACTGACACACGCCTTCAAAGCCCTCCTCAAACTTGGACCTCCATTCAGCAACCACTGACTTAACTTCCACCAACCATCCAAAAACCTACGACTGGCCGTCCTCACCTTTGCACAGACACAGCGCATCTGCCGAAGCCACAGCGGAGGCCGTTCCTTCCCCTACCTCGTTGCCAAATCCGAGAACAGCTTCTGCTCAACCTCCATACATGACTCTCTGAAAGATTTCAGGGAGAGATTCAAGACCTGGCTTTTGACTGAACACCGCAACCCAGAGCCTGAAAACCCTCATGGGTAACGAGTAGCATTTTACAAATACTGATTGATTGAGATGCCCTACGCAAAGGGGCGTGATGAAGTTAATTAACATGGCACATATATCAAATGAATATTTACATGACCTGTTCAATTTATGAACTTACGCTTAAATAATAGTTGCACTGCTGGTCATAGGCGACACTGTATTTAAATATAGTGTAGATCGGAATGACATAATGATTAATAACTAACATACACATAAGAAGGAAATCATTTTCATAACTAAAGTGTTGTGCGAATGGGTGAAGTGGTGATGATGTCATGGTTATTGGACATTATATAAGTGAGGTGACGATATATAATGTACATTGTAAGAAAATTAGAATCATTTTGTATTTACTAACCAAAAAAGAAGAGAACCAATTCTTGAAGGTAAAGTGTCATATGCATAATAATATCTTCATGGTCATAATAATATCTTCATGGTTATTGGTTACACTACAATAAATACCCTGTCTCCAAGTGCAAAGTTGAAACCATTGTGCATTTCATGTGATGATACTCTTCTCCATAAAAGTGCCAAAGGTAAAAGGATATGGTCAGAATTCAGATTAAGATTGTACGTCTGAGTTAAGCAGAGAGACATTTCATGACTTCATTTCTTGAAGTGCCAGAAGTTCACAAGTGGTTTGGCATCAATATTGTGTCCCTATGGGTTTTCAGTACGAAGAAGTAAAATCCTGCGAGATTCACTTCTCCTTAGCTCCAATTCACATATGATCTTATAGGTTTGATTCAATAGTACTTGAACCCATCGAGTTGTACATTATGTTGGTCCCACAAATGTTTTGCCATGAGGTAACTATTGTTTCCACTTTGTTCTCAGGTGCTGTAAATTTCTTAACATAGCTTTAACGTGGTTCTGCCACATATATTTCTTATTTCAAGCACATTTCAAAACATATACCACTTATACCGTATTGCGTGTATTCAGCTCTTTGATAATCTGTGTTGTCCCTTCGAATGTTATACATTCCTTTCTGTTCATTCTGTACAAACAAGCCTTATATGTTCTGCATTTCCAAAAAAGCCTGTATCAGTTGGTTTTCAATTAGTGATATACTCTTTTGGTATATTAGTTAGCAAATCTCCTAATGATCTTGCTTTTTGGTACATGATCTTAGGGTGAAGTGGCCCTCACAACCTTTTAAATGATCATCGTGTTGCACAATGCTCCAATCTTTCCCTGGACCTTACTTCTGAACATGTTGTTCATCATTAAATTCAAGGAAGAACCTACATTGTGATTGTTCTTTACCATCTTGATTGTTTCTTTTTTGCATCTTTTGCTTTCCCATCTCAGTTTTATACAGAAGATGTTCTCTTTGTTTAAGTTTAGGACTTTGATTTGAATCTTGAAATACTTTTTCAGGATTAACTCTCACAGCAAATCTAGTAATCATTGATGTTGTGTCACATTCAAAATCCTTTTCAAATGAGAAAATCCTTCAATTTCATAATTGACTGCATGGAATCCATTTTAATGCCATAGGCAGGCCGCTATTTTCAAGCAGCATTACATTAATTGCTGTTGATTTTCTATAAATCTGTGAAATCAATTCTCCTTCTTTAACATATAAAGTTATATCCAGGGAGATCACTCATATTTTGCTTTCACTGCAGGTAAATTTGATATTGTACATGTGATTGTTTAGTTTTTTGATATATTCTTCCAGAGCAGATTCCTCTCCATCCCATATTAGAAATGGATCATTGATAAAACGTGTCCACATCACCACACGGTTCATCAACTCATCGTTATTGTCTGCACAGATTATCCCCTTCTCCCACTACCCTATAAAGAGGTTTCTGGTGTTGGGGTGAAGGAGGTTCCCATTGCTTTTGTAGCTACATCTAAGAAAAATATTATGGGTGAAACAGTATTACAACACTTTTTGTTATATAACATTTATATCGCGCACAAATACTCAAGAGTGTCCTGACGCGCAGATGGACCATGACAGGGAGGGACAAAGATGTTTAGGCCAACTGATTAAAAAGGAATGTTTTGAGTTGTTTTTTAAAAATTCGGAAGTCCTGGATATGCTGAAGATCCATGGGAAGGGATTTCCATGCAATAGCTACTTTAACGGAAAGGGACTGGCCCCCCAGCCACGACCTGCGTAACCGAGGGACCACCATCCAACGTTGCGAAGCTGAGCGCAAAAATCGTCTGGGGGCATAGAACGCAAAGCGCTTTCTAATATAGGATGGTCCAAAGCCATGGAGGGCTCAATGAGATATGGTGAGAGTTTTGTATTGCACCCGCTGGGCCACTTGAAGCCAGTGCAGGTCACGCAAATGCTGCCGGACACCAGATCTCCTAGAGATATTAAACAGAAGTCTGGCCACGACATTCTGTATAGTTTGGAGTTTTTTAATAGCTAGCCAGGGATGCAAATATACAAAGCGTTGGCAAAGTCGAGGCGAGAGAGGATAAGTGCCCAGGCGACCATTTCCTTGACTGGTCTTGGTAACAGTAGAATTGTTTCTGTATGCTGCATAGAACCAATAGACATTGCTTATGAAAGTATCAACAGCCTTCTACCCTGTGGTCATAGTTTATTTATGTATGTAGAATATATACATCAACAAAATTACACCTTCCTTGGGATGTTGATCTTTGATAATAAATTTGCTATGTTTCTAATGTGGGAGAAGAGGGTTGTAAAATACTTGAAAAGGAACTAATCCCTGTAGGTGTGTGAAGTATTTTCATTAATGAATTCAGGATACAAAGTGGTTCTTGAAATGAAGTTTAATCCAGGAATGAAAGATCCCATCCATATGCAAGACAAACAAGCATCAACTGACTAACATTAGAATCTTTTCATGTCAGGCATGACATACTAAATGACATCCTTAATATTCTATATTACAAACCTTAAAGATACAGTGCTAGATATCACACATCTCCTTCCCTTCAAAAAAACACAAAATAAATAAAATAAAATATAAATATATATATATTGTCCAATCTATACAAAATCAGAAAGATAACTAGGCCTTTTTGACACTCTTGTAGAGGACCTAATAATTCCAGAATCAATTTTTCTTTATTTTTGAACAATGCATTTTCCTTTTCCTTGGCAATTACTTTCTCCTCATTTTGCAATTTCTTCCTAACAATCACCACTCTATTTAAATTCCATATGTGATGGTCTTGTGTATGAACAGCATTGTTAAAATTTTTAATTACTTTGATTGGCTTCATGAACTTTGTTTCTGAACTACCCTCCATGCCAGGACGTCTGATCATAACCACATCACCAACACACACAACTGTGTTCCTGACACTTTTTTAACATCACAATATGCCTTTCTGCGTTCAGCTTTGTCCTCCTCTTTCTTCATAACTTCATCTTGGTTGCATACACATTCTTTACCCTTCAACACTTCATACTTATTAGCCCAGAAAGGTTCAACAGGCGTGTTAGGAATTCTCCCACGAAATAGCAAAAATGGAGTCTTCCCTGTTGTAGTGTGAGGTGTATATGGATACTCTTCCACTTTGGCCAATACATTTTTTTTCCAATCTGATGACATGTTCTTAGCTAAACTAATTGTGTCTTTAATCACTTTGCTAAATCTCTCGACCATACCATTGGCCTCTGGGTGGTAAAGAGAACAAGTCTTATGAGTAATACCTCTACAAGATAAATAATGTTCCATTTCCTTAGAAACAAATTGAACACCGTTGTCAGATAAAATTGTTCCAGGAAAACCTTCTTTAGAAAATAACTCATTTAAACATTGAATGATTTTGCTAGAATCTATCCCTGACAAAAAACACTTCTGGCCATCTTGAATACATATCAATGACCACCAATACAAACACCTGAGAATCTCTATGTTGTATCGGACCCACTAAATCCAGAGCAATGTTCTACCATGGACCATTAGGTCTTCTTCTTAGAATCATAGGTTGCGTATGCGTACTATAAGACTTGTCACTAACATTGCAATGAGTACAATCTCTAATTACCCTTTCAACCATTTTATCCATGCCTGGCCACCAATATGACATGCGAAGCCTCTCCTTACTTTTAGATAAGCCTGAATGAGCAACATGCACCAAATCTATCAATTCTTTCCTGAGACTTAATGGAGGAATCAACCTTGTCCCACGAAACAACAAATCATTATCAACAGATAATTCACTGTGTACCGCCCAAAAAGGCTTAGTCAAAGCAGAACCTTCTTTACTTTTTTCCAACCATTTCTCATTAAAGACATAACTTCACGTAATGTATCATCATTTTCCAATTCTCCTGACCATTTTTTCCCAGATAGAAAACCATAGTCAACAGTACAGTTCTATATTACAAACCTTAAAGATACAGTGCTAGATATCACAGTGTGTTTCCAATATTGTTATTATGGAGGCGACTCTTGGTCTCCCATTGCACTGATCTTTGTGGATTTTTCAGGGGGAAAAACAAATTATTAGTATTGCTGCATGTGTGACATTCACAAAATCATAAAGGAAGATATAAATGTGTGCTCTACACCTTGGGATGTCCATGTAATTAACGTATGTGTGAAGTACAACCTGTGAATAAAAATAAATTACGTTTTTGAAGCATACTTAAGCCATCAAAAATAAACATAGAAACTATCCAATGGCAAGACAGTTGGTAAAAAATCATAAAAGTGACTTGCTAATGCTAACATTTTGTGTAATTCATATAGTGTAGAAAACCAAAAGAGTAATAGAAAAAAGGCAAGATGGCGCCTGCATGTCAGGCGTGTTTGTGAGAGCTCCGTTTGGGCGTCCTGACAAGTCGTACCTGAGCTTTGGCGGCGGCGTTTCTGGAGGCTGCTGAGAATGCTGACCGCCAGTGTTCCGCTGCTGTTTATTCCCGGGCTTTGTTATAATACACAGCCGTGTGGAAGAAGCCCTTGAGAGCTGGAGCTGCAGCATTTCTGGAGCAATTTGGCCGTAATCCTCTGCCCGGTTGGTTGGTGGCGCCCGGGACGGGCGTGATGCTGCAGTGGCACCTGGGGAAAACCTGAGGAAAACCACACGCTGATTTTCGGTGCAGCAGAGGGCTGCTGCCCTGGGAGGCGCCTGCTGTGCCGGGACGGGCGTGGATGCTGCAGCGGCACCTGGGGAAAACCACACGCTGATTTTTGGTGCAGCAGAGGGCTGAACGAACACCACGGTACAGAGACTTTCCAGGGAAAAAACAAAACGCTGAATAACAACTGCCGAGTAAGATTTATTCATAAACTCTGACACTGAAAACAAAAGTAGATCTAATTTAGTGGAGACAAAACGCCTGTATAGTATTTTTCTTTAAAAAAAAAAAACGGACTCTGAAGGGGCTAAAAGGATTTAAGGAAGCCTCAGAAGGACCTAGGCTCAGAGAGACTTGATAAGTGGCAGATAAATGGTAGAAGCTGTGGAAAAGTGGTTTCTTTGTAGTTTTTGGTATAAACAATATAACATTAGGATTTTTCAATATGCCCCCAAAAACTGCACGTGGTGGGAAAACTAGACCCAGTGGTGACAATCTGATCGGGACTCGTGCTGCACTTGCGGCAAAATCAAGACAAGATAATAGCAACAACGACCCGGATAACACCCAACTGTGCACCCCAAAAATTCCACAAATGTTTTCCAAGGGAAAAGTAACAACAATAATTAATACTGACCCTCAGAATGATGGAGGAGGTCAGGGAAAGGGCGGTGTATCTTCGGTTAACGATCAAGATGAGACGCTAGTAGCTGCACTTGAGCAGTTGATTGTTTCTCCAACAACCCCTTTGGCTATTCCATCCACATGTGCCTCTTCGTCTGACCCCCTCGTATTATCAGAAATACAAAATGATGCTGCTCTTAATGGTAATGATGAAGGGGCCGTGGAATTGGATCCACCCCGACTTGAAGGGGTAGAAGGCGAAGGCGATGGTGACCCCACTGGCAGCAAAGATAGCGAATTTTATTCAGAACACTCAGAGGGGTCCGATCTGGAAGAGGATCTGGAGGAGGAGATTGAAAATATGAGTAAGGAGAACACAAGCAAGGAAGCACATGCTAGTGCTACAGATGAAATGCGAACAACTAGATCTTGGAGCGAGGAAACCTCAGAAGGAGATCCAACCATCATAGACCAAGAAATAGAGCTGGATCTAACAGACTCTATTCAACAAACCAGCTCTAGCCCGGGACCTCCTAATCAAATGCCTATTGATATTATACTGAAAGCTATTTCGGAGCAACGACTAGAGACAAAAGCCGAGCACATGAAAACGCATAATGCGTGCAAAAAACTGCAGAACACGGTGCGACGCTTAGTCAAATCATGTAATGATTTTACAGATAGGATGGCAGAAGCGGAAGGACGTATATCCTCATTAGAGGATCAAGTAACACACATCAAAACTAGTCTTGATGACTCAAAAGGGCTGAAAGAAGACGTGAACTCTAAACTTGTTGATTTAGAGAATAGACTCCGTCGTAACAACCTACGAGTTTTGGGTGTTCCAGAAGGAAGTGAGGGGCATGATGTACGACAGTTTGTTGTTGAACTTTTTGAAGAAGCCTTCCCCGATGTCATAGAGTGGGATTGGTCTATGGAGATCCAGAGGGCACATCGCTTCCCTTTTCGCAAACAAACGGCACGGAACACCCAAACACGGCAATACCCTCGAGCCATCTTGATATCCTTGAATAACTTTTTGGCAAGACAGAAACTGTATGATCTGGCAAGGCCGGATAAGAAGCGCTCTGGGAAGGGTATAGAATTTTTTGTACGCCCTGATTATTGCCATTCTACTGTAGAAAATCGTTGGAGAATGCGCCAGATGATCGAACCATTTCAGAAAAAAGGTGCACAAGCTTTTTTGCTACAACCATCCACACTAAAGATTGTGTATAAGGGTCAAAATAGATTTTTTACCGCTGAAGCTCTAGCAAAGGCATATCTGAATTCATTAGAGTGAGAAGTTAGACTTGAAGATTAACAATCAAGTGTATAGTATGGTATAAACTCACTCTATCTAATGTTTGGACTTTTGGTCACGCCCAAGCATCTGTGGTGCTCTCACATACATCACCGGGGCAATAGGCCCCTTTGCCTTAATGTTGGGGAAGGGTCACGGGGGGGGTAGCGGTGCTGGGGGTGGGGTCTGGGTGGGGTGGGGTGTTCACGGGGGGTGTGCTCGGGGTGAAAAAGGGGGAAAAATTCAGTCAAAGTCATGAAATATCATGTTGAAATGATTAGTTTTTTTGATGTTGTTGGAATAGTACAATGGTATAATTTAATCTCTGCAATGAACTTTTATTTACTTCATGGCAAACTTCATGGCAAACTCTAATTTTTGAATATGTTCTTTTGGTCTCAATAATGTGCAAAAGCGTAAACGCGTGATGCATGAAATTCGGTTAATACAACCTGATATAATATGTATTCAAGAGACGCATATACCATGGGTGAAAAGACAAGTATTAACTGATCTTGGATTTATAGTGTTGGCTGCTTCACAACAATCTACTACGAACAGAGGGGTGGCTATCTTGGGTCGACGATCTGTAATTACGACGGGGAAGGTTAAAGTAGATAGTGTAGGACGTTGGGCAATTGTGGAATGTGTCATCGGCAATGTTGTGACTACGATTTGTACAGTATATGGATCCAATGTGGATGACACTGCAGTTATAGAATATTTAAATGTAGAACTAGCCCTATGGAGTACTCCACTATTTGTGCTGGGTGATTTCAATATTCATGGGGAACTGAATACATGGGATCCAAAATTTACTAGATATATAGGTAGGAAGCCCAAGGTTTTTAAGGCACTACGTCAACTATTATCCCAACATGGGTTGATTGATGGATGGCCTGTGACTCATCTGAAAGACCCTGGATATACTTATTTTTCTTCACCACACAAGAAATTTGTCCGAATAGATTATATTTTCATACCTAGATATATGGCACAAGGATCCAACATGTTTGTTAAACCACGTATCACTTCAGATCATGCTCCAATTGTTATGGAGCTACCTATATCTAATACTCATAGAACACAAAGAGCCTTCACTTTTAATAGGAAACTCTTATTAGATGAAACATATGTGAACCAAATTATGGGCTGGGCCCAGCAATTTCTCGATCATAATAGAGCTTCTACATCTTCTGCAATGGTATGGGATTGTTTTAAGGCAGGGTTACGTGGTGAAACCTCTAGTTATAGTTGGAGTATACAAAAGAAAAGGAAAAATATAATGATAGAATTAATACGAGATTTAGCCAACGCAGAGCATGATTTAATCCGTGATATTAGACTACAACGTAACAGTGAAACATCACAAAATGAAGTCGCGAAACATAAAGCTAAGATAAACGGGATTTGGAGTCAGGATATAGCACAACAATATAAGGCGTTTCGCACAGAGAGATATGAATATGGGGAACATGTGGGTAGATGTTTAGCACAGAGAATGCGCGGGAGACAGACTATGCAGCGTATAAATTCTATAGAAAATAATCAGGGAATTCGTATAGAATCACCAGAGGGGATATTGCAGGTGTTTTATGAATACTATACAAATCTTTATACCCAAGAAGACTCCTCCTCTGACTTACTTAACCAATACATAGATAAATTGGAATTGCCCCATTTAGATTTGGCACAGCAGGAACAATTAGAGCTTCCTATAACAATTGAAATACTTGAGACCTCGCTGAAAGAACTAGCCCTCGGGAAGGCCTGTGGCCCTGATAAACTTCCATTAGAAATTTATAAATTTTATTTCCTATAATTAAAACAGACATGCTTGCAACGTTTTTAGAAGCTCAAAAGGGCCATCCGCCACCATCATGGGAAGATGCTAGCATAGTTATATTTCATAAAAAAGATAAACCTTCGCATTTACCTGGGTCGTACCGTCCCATCTCCCTCATAAATGCGGACGCAAAACTATATTCTAAAATCTTCGCCAATCGATTGAGTCAAATTGTTCCAACCTTAGTTTCTCAACAACAACATGGCTTTCTTCCAGAACGAGGCACTATCAACCATGTACATCGGGTTATTGCAACACTAGACTATGCTACTACACTACATAAAGACGTTGGATTGGTGTTTTTAGATGCTGAAAAAGCATTCGCGTCTCATGGGCATTTTTGTGGGCAGTTATGGGGAAAATGGGATTTGGTTCACGACTTATGTCTGCGATACAAATTATGTATAGGTACCCGAGGGCTAATATCTGTATATCTGGACAAGAATCTACGGCAGTCAATATCACGCGGGGCACACGACAGGGATGTCCCTGCTCACCCTTATTATTTGCTATTTATATAGAACCCCTGCTAAAGGCACTAATGTTATCTCAACAAATTCAACCCATGGTTCTACCGGGAGGCGATATAAAGGTGTTAGCTTATGCTGACGATATTGCAGTGGTAACATCTGATCCGGAATCTGCACTAATTGAAATAGAAAATCTGACAGGCGAGTTCAGCAATGTGTCCGGTTACAAACTTAATAGCCAAAAAACTCAGGTTATTTGCTCAGCAGGTCTATGTACTAATGATAGCAGGGTTACTATAGAGGCCAAATATTTAGGTATTAAAATTAGACTTATGCCTCAACAATTAGTTTTGTCAAACTGGGCAGATATATTAGCATCAGTAAGAAATCAACTTGACAAAATAGAATGTTTACATCTATCATTAGTAGGGAGACGTAATGTCCTAAAAATGACTATTCTTCCGAAAGTTTTATATTATCTCCGAGCAATACCACTGAAATACCCACACTACAATTGAAGAAACTGCAATCTATAACTGATCGATTTTTATGGAGTGGGAAATCAACACGGAGAGCATCTAAATTTATGACATTACCAATCTTAAGGGGGGGCTGGGGAGTCCCGAATTTTGCACTCTACTATCTGGCATGTCTTATGCAAAATGTAAAATACTTCTCAATAGGTGGAACCCCACCTTCATGTGAAAGACCAGATATTTTTTCTCTTTTATAAGGCCCACAAGCTCGACAAATGTTACTTTGTTTCATAGAACCTAGTTATTACAAAAGAACCAGATTCAAACTTATACTGTCCGCTTTCAAAGGATGGCGTTCTATTCGGAAGCTTATCTCATTGGGTCGTATTAATTTTTATACTCCGTGTAACTCTATAGAACTTCTCCCTTTAATTTTTAGGGATCGTACTATGGGTACTTGGCGGGAAAAGGGTATAATATCCATTGGTGACTTGGTTAAAAACGGTACTATTGCCTCATTTCAGGAGTTAAGAGATCAATTTAGTCTTTCGAAACATGACTTCTTTAAGTATTTGCAAATAAGGAATTTCATCTATACACATCCACATATTGTACCATTATGTTCCAATGAATTTATGGAAATATTAAAAAAACCAACACGCATAGGGATCATTTACAATTACCTGTTAAACTTACATCAGGATGATATGGAACAGCAGGCATCAAAATGGTGTACGAGACTAGGCACATCTACAGAACCTTTTCAAGAATCAATATTCATGGCTGATAAAATTATTCTATCTGCCAATTTATATTCTCAACATTACAAAACTTTATTTAATCTTTATCACACACCATTTAAAATGTTAAAATGGAGTAATGCAAATAATGGGAAATGTTATAGATGTCAATGTGATTTGGCAGATATAATACATATATTTTCAGACTGCCCTATATTAAAACCGTTTTTTGTATCCATAGAACTCTTTTTAGCACACATTACAAAATGCGATGTAAAAATCTCAAGAGAGATGATTATTTTTGGTTTATCGAATGATAATGAACTGTTTTTAGGTTATCAAGAGAATAGATATATCATATTCATGGCCATGGCTGTAGCTCGCCTCTGTATATCATCAATGTGGTTAAAACCTGAAGCACCTACATACGAAATGTGGCGAGCAAAGTTTTATAACATTTTTAATTTGGAGTTTAATCTCTATCGCATTAAATCAATTATGAAAAAGAGAAGAGGGTACAAAATATGGCAGACTTTGATAGATTATTTGGATCATTAGCTATTATCATTTATGCTATTAAATAAGATTAAGATGTCGCTTAGATTGTATTTATCCGATGTTAAATCCATGTACTCTATGTATGTTGAATATTTTTTTGTATACATGGCTTTGAACTGAATCAATAAAAAATAAATAAAAATAAAAAAAGGCATTAAGACAATTGAAATCATGGTACATTCTACTTATGGGATACATGATCCAGAAGGGGTTAAATTAGGATAAAGAACCTTTTGTGCATCTATTGTGTGGGATGAGGCAAATGAGGAACATGAGAGATATTAAAAAACTAACTTGCATCTGAATACTATACAATCAAACCAGACCACATGTGAAATGAATTTAAGGATAATGTTGATCAACTTAAACTAACTGAATTGCCACAATATTTAACATTAAGAGAAGATAGAGTAATAAGAATGGATGATAGATAAACCACTTAGGGGTTCACAATTCAACCAAGGAAGATTAAATATAAATTTTAAATCCACCAAAGGGTTCCTTGTTCATGTGGGAGCAAAACAGCATACAAACAAAATTTGTGAAAAATAGACACTGAATTAACATATGTACTAGTTGGAGGAAAAGAGAAACAATTTATTTCTACAAGGGCATCATAAAGCGGCATATAATAGGACAACTAATCAAACCACTGAATTTCCAATGTAATCAAATTTAAAACATAGCGATTTATAATTTATATCTATCTTAAACTAAAACCTCACTAAGTGCCTCAAGGAATTCCAAACGCTAGGATCGTCGTCGTTTTTAAGCACAAATTGTATAAGAGATTGTAATTAAATATGAAGACTACAGCTTGCACAAATACAGCATGCTCTGGGAAAAAGGTGATTACATGGTATGTCAAATAAATAAATGGATAGCAAAAACAGACTAGAAGCAACTGTGACCTAGACCTTTTGCAGGTCAAAATGTGTTTGTTGTGTTTGTGCAGAGATGAATTGAATCAAAGAATCAAACTCTCTCATTAGTACAATTCGAGCCTCTCCTTGTATAAAAGAGATTTGCTGAGCTATATATATTACATTGGATTTTTCTTGAGGCCGACATAATATTAACAAAGCTGCAGAACCTTAAGCCATTATTAGAAATCGTTCTCATGTTGGATACAAAATTCTCAAAACTTTCACAAAGCTACAGTACTTCTACTAGTTAATAGGTGTCCCGCTTGAGTAAGATCCAACTAAAGTTTCCACAAACCTGCAGTACCTCAAGTCACTAGTAGAGGTCCCTCTTAAGTCGGATGACAAAACCCGGGAATTCTTTTTATGAAACTGCAGTATCTCAAGTGGCTCCTTGATGTCCCTTTTGAGTCAGATGAAAGTACTTCAAATGAAGATGTTACTTTCCCTACAATTAATAGTTTCTAGCAGTCAATATTTCAAGGTGGATGCATTACCTGTGCAGAAGCAAAATGTAATTACTCAGGGTGTGGCCTGGGAAGCAATGGAGTAGGACGTGCTTTCCCTGATCTCCGTCTACCCTAGGCCCATCGAAGCACCATCGACCGCCATAGGACAATCAAGCTTGCATCCTGCATCTGTAACAACCCCTGTCGCGCTTCTGGCTGAGGGGGTCGGATGCTTCATTGAGGGGGCCTGGAGCGGCCAAAGTGATGAGGAGGCCTGCTGCAGTTAAAACGGGCAGTCAGCGCCATCTTTCCTCCGAGGGCTGCCGGAGAGGAAGTAACCTACAGTAAAGCTGCGTGGAGCTTTGCTGAGGCCTGAGGAGCTCTGCTACTGCTGAAGCAGATCCCCACTGTAGGCCTACATCTGCAGGTGTGGCCCTGCGCCCCTATGGTGGGTGTAGTGAAGACAGTGGGGTGAATGTCACAGATTAAATGTGAGGCAAGACCGTGGGGTGGGTGGAACCCGGGGCCCCCATCTGCTGACTGATAGATCGCCGGCCGGACACGCTTGAGACTAGCTTCTCCCTCTAGACCGGTGGGTGGACTTGCCTCCTCGCTGCTTTGGGATGTGCCTCATTGCCTGGGAGACAGGTGTTGGACCACCGCAGCTGCCTGGGATATCAGGCAGTCTACCTGAGGAGACACGAGGTGTGGGTTTGTGGCGCCAGCGGCTGAGGACCTGGATGGGTCAAAGCATGTGACAAAATCTCGGGCCTGAAGATGGTGAACAGCGCAACAATGTGGAGGCCCAGAGGGGACCTCTAAGAGACAGTAACCGGTTGCCGCACCCCTGAGTGAGATCAGTGAACTCGCCTCTCAATGGCCGGCTCCCCACAAAAGCCATATGCTCAACAGGAAGATGCCTCTAAGGATACTTGGTGGGATTGCTGCCCTCAACTGGGGATCAAAGTGGTGTGGTGTCGGGATCCTCCCTTGATGAAGTTGGTTAAATGAGACAGTCAGCCCCACGTTCAACACTCCAGTGTAGCTAATACATCGCGTAGAACTACTAACACACTCGTAGGGGTGCAAACTCTCGTTAAACTCCACCTCAGCGGCTCCGGTGGAGGGCTCTCGGATGAACCGGAGTGGCGCCTCGAGCGGGAGTGGACTCGTACCTCGAGATAGGGATACATCATCTGCCTCTATCACTAAAGGATACATGGAACATTTTTTGCAGGAAATTCTCAGATATTTCCTCACTCAAGGATGAATTCAAATCTTGCCTATGCGACATTCGGAGAGATGTCTCCGAAATAGGAGAACGGGTGGACTACCTCGAGCAGACAGTCGATGCCAGGTCAGAAGATCAGAAGATGCTATGGCAGTGGGTGACAGCCTTGGAAGAACAGAACATCAACTTACAAATCAAGCAAGAAGATTTGGAAAATAGAAGCAGCTGCAAGAACATCCGTATTTGGGGAGGGCCTGGGGGTGCAGAAGGCACCAACATCATGTTCTTCAGGGCCCAACCGCTTGAGGCGGGTTGTGGAGATAAAGATGTCTCTCCGCCTGCTTTAGATAGGGCCCACCAGGTGACTGATGCCAATAGTTGCACAGAGATGGTCCCTGATATCCTAACTATGGTACACCTTTTCACATAGAAAGAAGCGATCATGCGTGCAGCCAGGGATAAGACTCTGAGTGACTCTGAGTGACTTACCACACTCACCTATAGTTACTCAGTAAGAAGTCAGCCGGACAGTGGAGAAGAATAAACAAGGTAATTTATAGGCCACAAACTCCCATATGAGAGGGCCCTGTCCGACCTCACCCCTAAGAGTGCGCCGAGAGGACTGACTCATCTCATCACAGTAATACATTATATCATGGTACAGCAAAGTAAAATACGCCCATACTGGAAAAGTACTGAACCCCAGAGAGGGGAACAATGGCCTCACACAAGAAGCATCTGCACCTGTAAGAGCAACATTTGGTTATCTCTGCCCAAGGCCGCGGAGCCGGGCCTCAACGTCTCCAGAGCATGAGAACATTACAGATAAGAAACTTGTTAGTTTCGGTCACAGTTAGCTGAGAAACGAAACACTGCTGCATTAGGGTTTTTAGGTTTCGCTGGGGGGCGGAGCCGTTAGGCTCCTCCTCCAGAGAAATCTGTAGTTTCTAGTATGGGTGACTTGAACACGCCTCTCTGCTTCATTGGCTAGCTCCATAAATGGAGGCTAGCCATTGGAACAGAGAGGCGTCCGTCAATGCCGGACCAGACACGGGGGCGTTTCCGAGAATCTTTGGCTTTTGGCTACGTCATGATACGTCAGCCAAAAGCCGGGAACGCCCCCGAGAAGAGCTGGCCCGATCGCTGCGCTCATCGGCACAGATTCAGGGGTGAGGGGAGACCCGTGGTGTTTCCCTGTGCCTTATAATCCCCCGTGTCGATCTGCTGGCGAGGAAGCAGGCTGACCGCGATCTGCGGCCCGAAAATCTCTGGCCGCTAAATCACCGTCGCGGCCCGGGGCCAGAAACACCCTCTGCAAGCTGTGTTCGTGACCGGGAGCTGCGGTAGCTGAGATCGAAGCCGCCGCGCTCCCATTGGCCACAGGAGTCGAGCCCCCTCACTGACGCCGCGACGGGATTGGCCCGTGCGCCGTCGCGTCACTACTGAAGCTGTGCAGGGATTGGCCGCTCAAGGTTCGTCATCGTGGGTTGCCCCGGGAGCCGCACTGCCGTTGGCTGACTCCCGGGTGGTTGTGAGGGCTCGCCTGCAAAGCAGCGACCTGATTGGGCCATCGGCGGAGGAGCTGCACCTGAAGCACGACGAAGAGCCTCCCGGAGGAGACCCATCCCCGCCGAGGAGACCGTGAGTGCCCCTGTGCCCCCGGCCTGCCGTCCCAACTGCCGAGTGCCTGCATAACTCCCCCGCCGCTCATAGGATTGTCGAGAGCGGGCGGGAGAGCAACCGGGACCGACAGGTGAGTAGTAGGGGGGCCCCTGGGCCTTCCTGGATGCAAGCCAAATGACTATCCCCCCATCCCCTGGTTTCGCGCTATAAACAAGATGTAAAAGGGATGCATTGGCACCTCAGACCGCTGGTACCACTGCACCCTTGATGGCTACACGAGGAATGCTTTAGTGTTATTGCCTATTTAAATGTACTTATATCAAGAAAGAGGGGTGCAATTATCGCTGGCCAGCAGCTATCCCCTCCCCTCAGCTCTTAGAGCGTCTTACCTGCGCAGACACCGCGGGCTCTTGCATTTCTACGTGCAGTCACCCCCGCCTCCCCCCTCGGGGTGTCTATTCTGACCCGAGCTCCTCCTGGCCGCGGTGTGCCATGTGGTAGCCCTCGACTCCAGACACTGTTTGTTTTTCAGACCTTTCCCTCTCCCGCCCGGGCCCTGGGGTGCCATGTGGCGGCTCCTTTCTAGCACAAAGCGGGTCAGTGTGTGTCCGACCGGTGTTGACTTTGCGGAGCCGGGGCTGAGGAGAGCCTTCATGAAGGGCCGGATGCCATCGCCGCTGCCCCAGTGATTTAATTAAACGGGGCGAGGAGTGGGGAGTGGGCGCCCCGGCGCTGGCGGGGCAGAGCCGCGTCTGGGGCTGCGGTGGGGATGCGGGGTTAACCCTCTGTGGTCTGACCCCAGGTCAAGCTCTGAAGGGGGCTTGTCAGGGTGGGTTACCCCGCAGATGGAGACATCTCGCAGCCGTGCAGTGACAGGCCAGGTGAGGGCCTTGCATTCCGGCACCCCTGGGCCTCTCTGCCCCAAAACGCCAGCAGGCACCCCTTCTACCCAGCAAGCGTCATCTGAGTTCAAGGGTTCCCTCTCAGTCGAGCACGGACCATCTCTGCCAAGGAGGGGGTTGGGGGTGGGGAAGGGGGGGGGGGGGCTGTGCCCTGAAAAGAACCTTCAGATCTGGAAGCTCCCATGCCAGACGGGAGGGGTGCAGGGGCTGTGTCAGGTGGGACCCTCTCTAGCCAGGAAGGGTCTTCTGTAGCCATCGGCAGCTCTTTCCATGGGAGCCCCCATCCCTTATTTTATCCAGGAAGGAGAGGGCCATGTAGGAACCCCCTCCCCATTCTGGCAACTGCACAGTCTGATTTCTAATATGGATAATTGGGGAAGCTGGAACACCCTCCCCCCCTTCCAACAACACACAAATTGCTCTGAACAATTTCAAAGCACTAATAACAGTAATTCTGGCGATTAGCCTGGGGGCGGGCGAGCGGCAGGGGGAGGGGGCTGCTGCACAGAGGGGGCCTGTTCGCGGGATGCAAGGTCCTGCCTGGCCCCCGGAGTGGCAGGAGAGGAGTCCCGGGGGGCGGGGTGTCTGAGGCTGAGATACCTCGGCAAGTGGCGGCTCGCCTGGAATCCTGCACCTTCTGCATCTTCCAGGCGGGCACGGTGGGAGCTCAAGAGAGGTGCTCTGTGCTCGGGGGGGAGGGGGGGCTCGGAGAGGACGAGGGGATCGCCAACACCTGGAATCGCACCGTGCAGATGCTTCCAATTGTCAGAATGCACGAATTCTTCTGAAGTACCAGCCCCGAGGAGACGCTGCTTCCTGGCCCCGCATGGACGTGCAGGGGATGGGGAGCATCTTCCGGTTCTGTCCTGTGGACGCGTTCCTTCAGGAGACAAGGGCATATTGTTCTAAGAGGGCGGCTTCAACATCCTTTTTCAAGTGTGGGCATTAGGAGCCAAGTGTCATCAACTGTTATGCAGTTGCAAAGCCTGAGATCTGCAAAAACATCAAATTACAATATACAAACGTACTATCGTGTCGGAAATGTCTCTCTGGCTTGTGTAGAACACCTGGTGGCTTACTGCAAATTGGACCGGGGGGGGGGGGGGCATGAAAGGGACGCCCCCACTTCCATCCAGTCCATCGTGCAATGTACAGATGCTTTACAGCTATAACTGGGTTTGTAAACTGTTGACAATTTAGCAATCTTTGAAGCAGGTATTACTGATTTGCACAGTGGACAACCTCCACTCTTCAAATTACACCTGGGAGCTGGGGGGGGGGGGTGGAGGGGGGACAGGGAACAATCATGGACTGGTATCTTTCTGGTGCTATTTGCCGGACAAAAAAAGTAGTAGACATTCTGAGTGTGCAGGGACTGTGGCTTGGCAGTCTGCTGTCCCTCACAGGCCTCCATCCCTGCATTTGCAAAGAATCGCGAGAAGAATCCTGCCTCGTGTATATTAGAGAGGAGCAACTTTTTGTGTCTTCTTGCGAAGGGTGGTTGTGGGCTATGACTGATTTGTACATTTGAGGCCATGTCATCAAGCCGTCACTGTGCAGAAAGCAGCCAGCAGCTTTGTGACATGGCTTTAGCACCCCAGGCCTCTGGTTCTGAAGGAAGGGGTGATACCTCGATTGTTGAGGTGTTGTACATCGCCTTCTGGCAGCTTCCGAGCACTCAGACACTGCAAACATATACAAATGCCAAAGCAAAGCGCTATGAAGGTAGTCGCTGTGAGTAGAGTGCATTTTGTTTTGAAGAGTCCTGTGTGCTTGTTCTTTTTGGTGAAGGCATCTTCTTGGCCCGATTGGGGGTTAGGCGAGTTGATCCTGTTCTGTGGGTTTGTACCTTGCTGCACTGAAATTCCTAAAACTGGGGGCATTTTTTTGGGTAGAGAGCACCTTTTTTGAGTAGCTTGTGGAGGCAGAAGCATATTTTGTGTGGGAGAATTTTCGTCTGCTCATCGTAGCATGAAGTTAGATAAGGGAGCATGCTACACTAGGTATCATACGGTTCTGCATGGGCTCTAGGGGAGGGTGTCATGCAGTGCTTGAGACACTGTGATTTTCTGATATCTCACAAGCCAACCTTCATGTTCAGTCCGAGGCAGCTTTTAAGGAAATAATGCGGGGAAGGGTAATAATTCCCCTCTAAGTGTCTGGGTGAATTCAGGGTGTGAGAAGCACAATAGGGCATTCTGTACTGAAGGCAGTGGAAGTTTCTCACAGCATCGGTCAAAGGGTCATAAAGGTGTTCTGACTACATGCACATTCAATGCATGGCCTCTTTGCAGAGCGATGATCCTATTTGTGCATACTGTAATTACACATACACGGGAGTCCAGGAAGTGTATGAGGAACTTGCTGAGAGTCCCATTAAATATTTGGTGGGCTCTAGGATAATGCAGATTGATCTTTGACAATTTCACATGGAATATTACAACCTTATCTGAGTGTCATTTAAGATCTCTTTAACCTAAATAAGCAGTGTTTGGCAGCTGTGTAATATTCTACTTGGGTGAGGATCTCCCACCAAAAACCTTTCAGTGAGAAAAGCAATTGTTGTAGAAACGATTAAATTAGCTCCTCTTTACAAACTGATAATGCCAAGAAACATCCCTTAACTAAGATGTGGGCTGTGAGAGCTGTGAGAGCTGTGTGGGCTGTGAGAGCTGTGTGGGCTGTGAGAGCTGTGTGGGCTGTGTGGGCTGTGAGAGCTGTGTGGGCTGTGAGAGCTGGGTGGGCTGTGAGAGCTGTGTGGGCTGCGAGAGCTGTGTGGGCTGCGAGAGCTGTGTGGGCTGCGAGAGCTGTGTGGGCTGTGAGAGCTGTGTGGGCAGTGTGGGCTGTGTGGGCTGTGAAAGCTGTGTGAGCTGTGAGAGCTGTGTGGGCTGAGAGAGCTGTTGGCAATGTAAATAACAATGCCATTTATTTATAAGTAAAAAAAAAAAAAGAAATGTCATGAGCAATGCCAATAGCTCTAACTTTTCCAAAGGCGAAACCGTTGCATTGTAAATGCTTGTTCCTATTCCTACGGGAGGGGGGATGAGTGAGTGCGACTCGCACACACAGATGAACATCCAAAATGGTGGCACACAAGCTAAGTTAGAAAACTGAACATCACCAAACGCATAAATGAATAGTACTATGAATAGTAGAAACGCAAAAAGGCACAAGTGAATGCGTCATTAGTTAGACACATGATGCTAACTCGCATATGTAAATGGCAGTGGGCGGGGCATCAGAAAATGAAACCTATCAGACCCTCCTTTTAGCATCATTTGGCTAACTGGAGCGTAGCCCTTATTAACCAAAGGTAGGGTCTGTACACACCATACTAAGGGCGGGGAAACACTTCAATCAAAAATATCATCATCAATGAGCATCAACCAACGAATATCAGGAAGTTCTATTGCATTAGAAACAGGATATTGACCAGTCACCTTTTTAGGAGACCGTAAATTGCTGGCACACATTGAGCAACAAGGGGGAAGGCAATAAATGCAAAGGCAACAAGTCAGTAACACACCCACTACTCCTACAACACCCATAAGAATCTTCCAGCCCCAAGAGGAGAAAATGCCCCACAGCCACCCTTGTAGTGACCATGTCCCACTGTCTTGATAAAGTTCAGTCGCTAGTCTATGAAGTTTCTGCACCGCTAAGTTCACAGTGGGGGCTGAATCAGGAATATATACGCAGCAAGATGTCCCAATGACGCGGCAGGCTCCACCCCTATCAGCGAGGATGACGTCAAGCACCATCCTGTTTTGAATCATAAATAATGTCATAGCCGGCATCTCGACAGACATATTAGCTGCGATGTCCGCCTCAGTGTTCACTACTTTCTCCATTACCCTCGATAATCTACGGATAGCCCTACTGTTAAATATTGGACCCCAGAACTGCAGTAAACCTTTAGAAAAATCTGTCCACTGTTGTAGAGAGGTGTCTGTCTGATCCACATCCTCAACCTGGAGTGCCCTCCTTATGCGCTGCTCAGGCATAACAGAAAACCTACGATGAGTCTTATGATAATCTGAGGGAGCTACATAGACAGGTGGGAGCAGATAGGCCAGGTAACAAACCCCACCCCAACCCACAGGTACCCATTGTCTCCGCAGACAAAGTAAATATTTGGAGGGGTAACTAAAGAAGGACTAAGAGGCAGGCGGATCGATGCAGTCACATTGCAAGAACTGTTCCGAACTTTTATGGGGCCCCTCCCTATGATACAAAAAAATGGTGAAGGCCCAACGACTGCTAAGGGCAACAAGGAGTGGCTGCTACCATTTGTCGCAGGGGGGTATCTGTAAGCCAGGGAAGAGTTCAACTGTAGGAAACTCTCCCGAACTTTGTCAGTGTCATTTGGAGTCATGAATCGCCCTACTTTCTTCGAACATGTCTCCAAAAATGTTTGATCAAAACGTCCATCGCTAAACAGCCGTCCAAGAGAAGAAGTAGGCATAGGCCGTACTCGCATTGTCATGGTAGATCCTCTATTGGGTAGTCGGGGATCTAGAAAATCGGGTTGCTGGAAGTATTTCACCATACCAATCAATGTGTACCACCCCACACAACAATTCACAGGTGTCAAAGGAAGTGCTAAAAATCTATCCTTTTTATAAGCATCAGAAGGTAGCAACCCACAAACCCAACAATCGGTCACATTATATACTGCATGAGCATGATGTAGAGTCTTAATAAAAACATTATCTCAATAACCTTTTCACAGGCATTGTTCACCATAATCAACAGTAATCATATTGTGTTCAGGAATGGCAGAGGGTGTGGGAGCAAACACATGTACGGGGTAGGCTTTGTCCAGAAAAAAAAATATTCCAAGGATCAGCATGAACGCAATAATCAGTATTATGATGGCCACAATTTTTCCTTCACGTGATAAAGCTAACCATGGGGAATCAGGCTCTGGTCTGCGAGGAGCTGCAAAAGGCTGCTCCTCCTCTGGGACGGGACGGCCAAAGGGGTACATTTTTCCCTAACTAAAATCAAAAAGAAAAACTAAACTGAAAATGTAAAATAGTCCCAGTCACTCCGAAACCAGCCAGAGGGGTTCTTCAAACCTAAAAAGGGATCTTCTTCCCTGTGTCCGTTAAAGCCTCACAGGCAGACTTCTATTGTTCCTTCCCTAATCCCTTGATGGAGTCGCACAACTGCAGCAACTCAGGAGCACTAAATCTGGGCCCAACCACAGCTCTAATGTCCGTAAAACAAAGTCTCGACCATGCACCAGGGCTCTTACCAGCAGTCCATCCCTTACTCTGAGCTATTCTGCAAACATTGTCCGCACCTGTTCCCTATCTAAGCCCTTCTTCCAGTGCTCAGTCCTTCATATTTTTCTCCTTTCTGGTCCGCAGATTATAACGAGTGCTCCCTCGAACTTCAGGATCTGTAAACAGAATGGGGAGGTCTCTAGCAAAAACTGTATCCCCTGATGCTTGCTCACTGTGATCAGGGGAAACCTCGGAGCTTGCAATCGGATTCGGACTCTTTTTTCTCGAACTCAGCTCCTCACCCCTCAATGAAGCATCGGAGAAGAGAGCGTATCTTGGGACCGTTTCACACTCCTGATCAACAACGCCGCCTCTCACCAATTCATCATACGGCAGTGGTGGCGGGACACGTTTGACATGTGATGCATGCGTTCATGCCTTCCGACCCTCAACTCGAAGTGCGGTGCGGGTGGTAAGGAGCACTTGCCTCGGCTCCGACCACCTTGGTTCCAAACAGGACTTCCGTTGATACTTCTTCACCACTACCCAGTCCCCGGGTTGTATGGTGTGTCCAGGCCCCTCTGGCAACGGCTTCAGGGTGTCTGCTACCTGCTGATGAATAGAACGGAGATCTTTAGTCAAAGCATACAAGTAGTCTATCTACAAAGGGTATTCTATTTCTCAAAAACATTTTGGCCTCGGGACCCCCCACACGTTGGCGAGGTGGCAGAAGACAACTTCATGCTGTGAAATGCCTGTTTTGGAGTTAACTGTTACTCTGGTGGAAAGCAAGGCCAAGGGAAGCGCGTCTGGCCAACGTAGCCCTGTACTCGCTTGTATTTTGGCCATTTTCAATTTGAGAGTGCCGTTGAACCTCTCCACTAGACCTGCAGCTTGGGGGTGTTGAGCTGCGTGACATTTTTGGGAAATCTGTAGTCCCTTACATATTTGTTTCATCAACTCATCATTGAAGGACGTGCCATTATCACTCCAGATCACCCGGGGCAAGCCATAACGGGAGAAGTACTCCTTTATCAACATCTTATCTGTTGAAATGGTTGTGCAATCTTTAGTTGGGAAAGCCTCCACCCACCTGCTAAAAGAGCATACCACCACCAGGACATATTTGAGATTATTAATCCTCTCCATTTCAATATAGTCCATCTGAATCACCTCAAAAGGGAAAGAAGGAGGAGCGAAATTGCCCACCGGAAGAGGAGTTCCTTTTCCAGGATTATGTCTTAAACATACCATGCATTGTCGCACTAAATGCATAGCCACCTTGGAAATATTCTTGTTGCTCCACACTGGGTCTAATAATTTGCATATTTCCTTCGCACTAATATGGGCTGGCCCATGAGCCATTGTCACCACTGGGAGGACATATGCGTCCGGTAGTAACCATCGTCTTTTGTCTGACACATCCGTCCAACATTCATCAGAGTCCAACCGCCCCCCACCATCCTTCCATGTCCTCAACTCATCCTCAGTCGCTTTTTCTTGTATGTTCCTCACACTCTGCACAGTATCTGCGAACATGTTAACATCTGGTACCCACCTAGCTGGTCCGGCCACAAACATTCGTGGGAGTTTCGTCCTAGCTGTCTCCTTAGCTGTCTGGTCTGCAAATGCGTTACCCCGTCCTACATCATCCACCACTGCTTTGTGTGCACTACACTTTATCACAGCTAATCGTCTGGGGAGTGTCAATGCTGTCAGTAATCGTAATATCAATGGGCCATTCTGAATTCTCTGTCCATGTGATGTCAAAAGCCCCCGTTCCGCCCACAGTCGCCCATAACTATGAGCCACGCCAAAGGCGTATTGGCTGTCAGTGTAAATATTCACGTCCAGTCCTTCACTCAATTCACACGCTCGCATCAAAGCTATTATTTCTGCGGCTTGAGCCGAATGATATGGAATCCTAGAAGTCTCCACCACTGTTTCTAATGTTGTAGCTGCGTATACTGCAGTTGAAGTACCATCTGCAAGTTTAAAACAGGACCCATCGACATACAGTTCCCCATCAGGATCGTCTAGGGGTGTGTCTGTCAAATCTATTCTTCCCTTCGTCTCTTCCTCTGTCCGAAACAAGCAATCATGGACTTCATCGTCCTTTTTATCTGAAGGGATGGGTAGCAACGTGGCTGGGTTCAGAGTGGCACATCTTTTAATCGTAACATGGGGTGCATGTAGCCCTTAGACAGCTCGGCAGCACTCTCGCCACATTGTCAAGCATAGCGGAAAAGTAAGCGCAAGGTCTCTGTTTCCCGCCAAAACATTGTGTTAAGACAGACAACGCGCAACCTTCTGCCTCATGGACATAGAGCACGAAAGGCTTCTGGTAATCAGGTGTTCCCAGAACGGGTGCAGAACACAAAGCAGTTTTTAGTGACTCAAAAGCTTCCTGACATGCTGGAGTCCAGGGTAGGGGTTCGCGCACCTCTTTAGTAGTCAGATACAGTAGGGGTTTTGTTAGTCAGGCATATTTGGGTATCCACTGGCGACAATACGAGGTTATGCCCAAAAACGCGCGCACCTCTCGTTGCGTGTTAGGTACAGCCATGTTAGTTATCGCCTTTATACGCTCCGGTGTCAACCTCCTTCCCTCCTTCGATAGGAGATGACCTAAGTAGGTAAACTCCTGTCGACAGTATTGAAATTTTGGAAGGGACACTTGTGTCCCTTGTGAGCCAAGTGATGCAACAATTTAACCGTAGCATCCCGACACCCATCCTCGGTGTCTGATGCTCTGATGCAATGAGAATGTCATCCCCATATTGTAATAAGACATTGCCTTCAGGAAGTTCCAAATCATCCAACTGAGCTTTCAAAGCCTGACTGTAAATGCTGGGGTTTTCTGTATAACCTTGAGGAATTCTACAAAATCTAAAACTTCTGCCAGCCAATGAGAATCCGAAGAGGTAACGGCTATCTTCGTGCACAGGAATACTGAAGAAAGCATTCTTCAGGTCCAGGACAGAAAAATATTTAGCCGATGGGGGAATCATCGTTAGAATTGTGGTAATATCAGAGACTACCGGGTACTGGGGCTCAACCACCTGGTTAATGTGGCGTAAATCAATCACGAATCTGTAAACATCAGGTGCATCATCACTGGCGTTGGCTGACTGTCTTTTAAGAATCTGAAGAATAGGACTATTACACCTGTTAGAGTCCGTTTCTTCCACAACCCCTGATCGGATCAAATCTTGTATTATCTGCAACAGGGCCTTCTCACCATCTCTAGATGTCTTGTACTGGGGTATTCTCAGCAGTCGGGCCCCTACCTTAACTTTGATGGACACAGGGGCAATATCCATTTTTCCCACATCAGTATCGCTACTGGCCCACAAGCTCTCTGGGATGTCGCCAAGTTCAGCTGGCAAAGGCTCATCTTTAGAAAAACACTGCTGTGCACGTGCGACAGTGGGACCCAATGTGAGGTAGACACCATCCGGAGAACAATAAATGGTGGCATTCAATCTTTTTAACAAATCCAAACCCAACAAATTCTCACCACAATTCGAAGTCAAAAGAAAAGGAGAGTCAACAGTAAAAGGACCAATCGTTAGACCAAGAGGCTTGGAGATGGGGCTAATCACCGGAGTACCTGAGAACCCTACGGAGATATTATTCTTGCCAGACAGAGCCGCCCCTGGGACCTGAGAATGTGCCACCGAACTTTTCATAGCACCCGTATCCACTAAAAATTTCTGAGGGGACCCCGACAAATCTGCAGTCACATAGGGTCCTCGTTGATCAAGATCCACAGAAACTGGTCTCTCGCTCTGTCCTACACTGTCCTAGTTATGAGAAAATCCGGTCAAGTCGTCCATAGTATAGTCGTCATTGTAATACTGTCCATCTCTTCTTTGAAAGTGTTGCCGATCCCTATCTCCGTCAAAACAATTCCCTCCCGGTCTCCTACCTCCATCAGACTGCCTGTCATCCCTCCGAAAATCACCTCGACCTCGCCCTCTGCCTTGTCCGGCATTCAACTGGAACTCCGGACAATCTCTCCACCAGTCCCCCTCCTGTTTACACTTTGCACACTGATTCGGTCCCAATCCCTCCCTCTTCTCACCCCTTCCGTAACCACTTCCCCCTTGTCCCGCTACCGTAGGTGGGGCACCACGTCCCCGACCCTTAGACACCTGCTGCAGCAACACCCTTGTCTTCAAGTCCTTGGCCTTCTTCTCCTGCCTATCTTTATTCTCATTATCCCTATGCTCGTAGTACTGAGCCATGCTTAAAATGCCTGAGGGGGTGGACGTCGTCCACGTACTCTCCGACGCCTGCAACCTAGCCGATATTTCCGGTAACAGATTCATTACGAATCTGTTAACGAAAAGTCGTAACCCTCCATCCTGCGAAAGATCCTGACCACTAAAGTCCATAAAAGTCTCCTCGAACCGAGTAAAAAAATCAGAGACAGCTTCATCCTTTTTCTGTCTACAACTTGTCCCAGTCCATTTTCTTCGGGGGAATGAGAGAGTGCATATATTTAATAATTCGCCCCGGAAATGCTAAAATCTCAGCTTTCGGCTTTTCCCCTGGCTTTCGTTCTTTGTCCCAATCCTGCAATTCCACCCAGGTACCACCCAGTTCCTCCTTATGATCTGTACCCTTCACCTGCCTCCACACATCTACCGGAACCAACAATCCAAAAAATAATTCAATGTCTGCTAAAGTCATAACTGTTGAGGAGGCTGCCTCCGTCAGTTCTTTGTAATAGGCAGTCAGATTTTTTCTAGAGTCGGCCAGCTGAGCCTTCAAAGCTAACACCTCACTTCTTTTCCATGGCGTATATACCCACTGCTCTTGGAAGTGGGTGTCTATACGAGCCCTAGTGAGGGCATTTGTTACTGAGTCTATCACTTCAGGTACTTCGGGGTGCAAAATAGGATGTACCTCACGCATAGGGTGTATCCCAGGAAAATGGGGCTCTCTGGCAGACGGTAATTAATTTCTATACTCCAACAAGGACCTCAAACTTCGCATCACCTCCCGTACCCCAGTGTTAGCCCTATAGGCTCCATTCTTCACATCATGGAGAATTGCGGGTGCCGCCCCTCCGTACCCTTGCTCCCATAAAGCTATCAGCGTCGTTGACATGTGCCATAAAGCGTGCTGTTGCATCAGAGGCTCATAATCTTTCATCGTGGAACAAATGTCTTCGAACGAGTAAATATTATTCCTGGCCCACTGACAGGCTTGATTAGCCACCACCGTTTTTTCATCCAACCCAACTGTAGAGCGCGTAAGCAACTTTCGTACCTGAGTGAGCAACCCACTTCCCACACCTCGATTCAGAGTCGGTAGCCCACTGCGGGGAGTAGCGCTGGCAGAAACAGCGGGAAGTGCAGAGGAAAACACAGAGGGAATAGGTGAGCTCGCCGCAAGTAGAGAAACCAGGGGCACAGGCAATGAAGAGGAGGCAGAAGGTAAAACCTGTCCAACATCTCCCAACAAAGAAGAGGCTAAAATAGAAGAAGTGGAAGCGTCAGACAAGTGAGGAGCACTCATTTGTGGAACCAAAACCCCACCGGAAGAAGCTGAATCCGTCAACGTGGGGTACAATGACTGTGGGGCGTAAGGGGGAGGGGGCCGAGCACTCAAAATATCCTCCATCTCATCCTGGTCTTCCTCCCTTACCACATACATTTTATTCTCCTCTAGCCTAAAAAGCCTGTCTGCGCACTCAATCCGCTGCTCATTCTCTTTCTTTGTGTGTTCCCGCACCTTCTGTGCCATCGTCTGCGCCGCTCTCTTCTGAGCTACCTTTTCCTCTCTCAACTGACGCTCCCTTACTTCCTTTTGCCACATCCTTAGTGAATCAAACATGCTCTGACGACTACGCCTAGCAAACAATCTGTCTTGTAAATAGTCTATTTTTGCCACTTCGAAAGAACCCGTCAATGGCCACTGCAAATCTACATTGCCCTTAGTGTACCTGTGCCACAAAGTATTAAACAAAATCGGGGTCAATCCATGTTTCACGTACATAACAAAATTAGGGGAACCCTCCACCGGGGCGGGCTGGCTCTCAGCCAATCTGGTGTCCGAGGCACCGCAACAGCACCCGAGACACCGCCGCTTACTGAAACACGGCATCTTCACACACCCAATCGCACACTAGCGCAAACTCTCACGCACCTGCTCACCAACTTCCCAACTGCACAACCACTACTAAACACACACACACACATATATTCGTTCATCCTATGCGTCGAATTTTCTTACCAAACACGTGTCTACAAAATGGGACAAGGCCCGTCAACCAAGTCCTGGGGAACCTGGACCTTACCGTAGACCGAACAGTACACTAACTGTTCTGAGGTTGGAGGACATATCCGCCACCCGGGCGGCACTACAGATTGCTGCGCACTTTACCACGGGAGACCCAGGACCTGCTCCCAATGAACCACACACGCTAGGGGTTCGGGTGAGTCCCTGAATCTACCCGCAATGAGCCACGCCTCCACCGCAGTACCACCCGGTCGGAGGACCACAAACAGACGTCCACCCAACCTCCGCCAAGTCTGTCAGAGTGGCACTCGCACCCTGAGTTCCCCGGAGCACACTAACCCCAGGAGCACACAGGCTCCTCCAACCACTAGAGACACACCGGTCTCTTGGAGCATCCCAGCTCCCTCAAACAACAGTCGGACCACTCACCTTCCGTATGAGGTACCGACCTCTACCGTTCTCCACCTCCGGCTGTCAGGACCAACACGGTCAGCTCCAAAGTTCCGCCTTCCGGACCCCGGTGCAGGATCCCGAACCGGGACCTCTCCCGATCAGCAGGGTGGGGCAGCGCTGCGAGAACCAAGCTCGGCATCAAAGTGGGTACCCGGACCCACCGTGCCGACCAGAGGGTCCCCGGTCTTCTGCTCCCCACTTACGGGTGAGAAAGATCCTAATCGCGGGGTACCTGTTCGGGCGCCATCTGATAAGCGTGGCTCAAATCCACCCAAGTGACTTACCACACTCACCTATAGTTACTCAGTAAGAAGTCAGCCGGACAGGGGAGAAGAATAAACAAGGTAATTTTATTAGGCCACAAACTCCCATATGAGAGGGCCCTGTCAGACCTCACCCCTAAGAGTGCGCCGAGAGGACTGACTCATCTCATCACAGTAATACATTATATCATGGTACAGCAAAGTAAAACACGCCCATACTGGAAAAGTACTGAACCCCAGAGAGGGGAACAATGGCCTCACACAAGAAGCATCTGCACCTGTAAGAGCAACATTTGGTTATCTCTGCCCTAGGCCGCAGAGCCGGGCCTCAGCGTCTCCAGAGCATGAGAACATTACAGATAAGAAACTTGTTCGTTTCGGCCACAGTTAGCTAAGAAACGAAAAACTGCTGCATTAGGGTTTTTCCTATTCCTACGGGAGGGGGGATTAGCGAGTGCGACTCACACACACAGATGAACATTCAAAATGGTGGCACACAAACTAAGTTAGAAAACTGAACATCACCAAACGCATAAATGAATAGTACCATGAATAGTAGAAACGCACAAAGGCACAAGTGAATACGTCATTAGTTAGACACATGATGCTAACTCGCATATGTAAATGGCAGTATGCGGGGCATCAGAAAATGAAACCTATCAACTGAACTTAAGTTTTGAGACTGTGCAATACAACTCTACCAAGATCTCTGTCATATCATCTTGAGGAAGCAGCGTGACTTCAAACTTGTCACTGATAAGCTGTCCACTATCAATGGGGTAATCCATTTGCTCTTTTGGTCCAATGGGGAAGGCAAGCGCCGCTCATTGAGGTCTCTAACAGAGGCAACAACATTGCTGGGACTCACAGATTACTCTCAGAAAGAAGGTGCCTCCCCGTCTTGGGACCTTCCCCATCCCCCCCCCGGGGTGGGATCTCAAGCCCAAATGGTCTACAGTTCAACCACAACATTATTCAACACCTCTATAGCCTTAGTGGAGATGCCTCCCCTACTCGCTCAACCGCAGACTTCCTCTGAATTCAAGTACCACCCTGCATGATCATGCCTCAATGGGACTGAACTGCTGTTGCCTGCCTCTCTTCCTCTCCTACTGCCAGTGGCGATGGAAATCGGGCCGGGGGGTGGGGGCCCTGGTGTCTCTTGGACTCCGTCACACCGTGCCTTCTCTAATGGCCACCCCCATCGATTTTCTCTTCTGGAAGATTAATACGCCAGTGGGTTTGGAGCACTTAGGTGCCGACCTCCACAAGATGAAGAAGTTATAGTTGGATCCTGTTGGTCTGTTTTTACCATTTGTTCTAATATGTTCTTTCTTGCAGGTTTTATCCTCTTGGCTGCAGGACATGAGGGATGATATAGCTGATCCTGCTGGCCGTGACATGGGGAGGGCGAGGCCCGTTTTTCCGATTTATAGCTATCCCCTTCATGACCCTTCTGATGGGGGGGGCAGCATGTCAGGCTCCTGGGTACACTTCTGTTACTGCCATCACTGGGGGAAGGCCGACTGTAGTTGAGTCCCCCCTTACTGAGCAGAGCAGGCCACGCCTCTATACTCATTTGCCTTCTTACACATAGAACACTCAATGAGTACATTCCAACACTACACCTACTCTGGGCGACTTTAAATTGATATCCCTACATGTTCGGTGCTTAAATTCTCCAAACAAACAAACAAATCTAGCGCTATGTCCTGAAGCATGAGCCGGATGTTCTCCTGCTTCGGGAAACTCACTTGACGGGAGCTTCTGAAATACTCTAAGCAACACTGGACATACACGACTACCAAAACACTGTAAGGCAATCTTTTATACACCTGTGGTTAAAGTGGCCCACAATAAAAGAGGGTCGTAATTTGCTTCTACACCTTCTCTGGGGACAGCGCAAACTGACGATACTTAACCTACATGCCCAAAATACTTCGCAGGATGCCTACATTAGTCATATCCTGCAAGAGCAGTTAGAGGGGTTGGAGAATGACATCATAGTTTGTGCTGGGAGGTGAAGCAGTGTGCTTCCATCCCCCCTTCTCTTGTAAAAGGCTCCGTTGAGCCACTGAGCTGACAAGCTTTTGGAGATGCACATGTGAGCTAGAGAGAGGTACTGAGACCTGAAAGGACTGTGGCAGCCTGCTCAGCAACCCCAGATGAATTTCTTGTTTAATAATATCCAGAAACACCTGTGTCTAGAGATTCACGGCACTAACCTGCACCACCTTTGGTGAAACACTAAAGCAAAAAATACAAGTAAGCATTTAAAGTCAATACCTCTACCATAATGCTAAGGGCAAACTGTGCTGGGAGGTGAAACAGTGTGCTCCCATCCCCATTCTGTTTGAAAAGGCTCCCTTGAGCCACTGAGCTGACGAGCTTTTGGAGATACACCTGTGTGCCACAGAGAGGTACTGAGACCTGAAAGGACTGTGGCAGCCTGCTCAGCAACCCACGATGAATTTCGTTTTTGATCTCTACTGATGACGGATAATAACCAGAAATACATGTGTCTAGAGATTCACGACTAACCTTGGTAATACACTGGAGTAAAAAATACAAGTAAGCATTCAAAGTGACTGCATTTACCATAATGCTAAGGGGTGAACTGTGCTGGGAGATGAAGCAGTGTGCTCCTATCCCCCTTCTTTTTGAAATATGAAATACCAGTATTTGTAAAGCTCACAGCTACCTCTGATGTGGTGTCCTGGCGCTGGGGGTCCTCAGGAAGATCAAGCAAGCTATTGCTTAGAGTCACATGGTGCTGGGCTAATCTGCCGCCTGCACCAGAGATCGAACCGTGAACCCCGTAGTCCAGAGTCAGGCACCCTGGTCGCTGCGCCACACCTCTTCCACCTTAGCGTTTGCTCTCTAAATTCACTTCAGATTGTTGGTACTCCCTCAGTCTGTTTTCAGTATTTTTGGTCCTGACGAAAGCCAGCATATGGTAATGACTGGCTGTAGCATGTAGACCTTTTTACAGGATACATGAGCTAAATTTAAGTCTCTAGACTTATCCACCTTTTCCTTTTTAACCCTGCCATAGGGCCCTGATATTAAAATAATTCTCTTTACTGAGGGGGACCCTATAGACAGTTTTAAACTCACGTATCACTGCACCCCACTTAAAACAAAAAAACACCAGCTCTGCTGTAATTCAGGCATCGCAGCACAACCAGGGTGCACTCGATGCCTTGGGTGGGAACCCAATGATGAAGCATGCCACCAACTTGGTTGGTGGGTGAGGGTTCTTTTAAAAAAACAATTGTATTTTCAAACACAGACTAGTAATTGAATGGTTTACATTTTGTTACAAGCCTGTTCTTCTTGATTGATATAGTTTAACACAGGGGAAAGGAACAAGCTGCTCTTATTTCCCTGCTCTCCTCTTGATATTTAATACTTTCATCCCGCATACCCCCATTCACCGCTACCCAGCCTATCCCCCAGCACCAGGATACCCTTTGGGTGGCAGTTGCGCTCTATAAATATGCGTTACATTACATTACATTACTATCGCCCACTTCCTTTCATAGATGGAGCGAAGGTGACTGTCGGACACTCCAGCACCTCTTTACTGGTGGTACCATGAAGTCATTTGAGGAATGTAGGGTGGAATTCAAACCTCCAGCCACCATACAATTCAAATACCACTAGATGCTGCACTGAGTGTGTCATGACCTGACAACAGACGACAGACAGGGCAACAGGACAGTAGGGACCGAGGACACCAGGACCCTGTGGGTCATGAGGGAGGTGACCAGGTCACCGGACACCACATCCGGTCAGGAGACAGGAAGAGGACAGTGTAGCTGGGATCAAGCAAGAGGACGGACGTGCTGTGACTCGCTCCCCACCATAGAAATAAAGAAGATAGCACCACATACCTGTGTCCTGTATTCTGTGAGCTGTATGCGCCGAACAACGACACGACATCTGGCGACGAGGGAAGAGACGGATTCACTCGTGAGAGGATCGCGCTGTGCATGAGAAATAACGATACTGGTGGCAGACAGACGCAAGGAGCTACACGAGAGCCCACCCCGATCAGCGTCCATCAAGAAACTTCATAGCGCGGTAAGAGCATCGGATGAACAGCGCTAGTGCCCAGTCAGAAGCGCGAGATCCTCGCGCTTAGAAATTGAAGCGCGAAGTCTCGCGAGAAGCAGAAACACCGGCGGCCATCTTAGAAACAGGCGGGACAGCCAATAGAAAGAAAGAAAAAACGTGGCGGCCATCTTAGGACCAGGCAAAGCGAGACTTCGAGAGCGAAGTCTCGCGTGGACAAAAAGAAGACATTTTGATGGGGACATCAGAAAAGAAAAAGTAAGAAGATAAAGAGCGGCCACTTTAAGGGCAGGCCATAGAAATAAATAGCAAGGATAAAGCAGAGTCAGGCGAAGAAGAAAAGAGACAGAAGACCATAAGAAAAATGACAAGGAAAGCCTAGGAAAGGCTAAAACAAAGCAAGTCAACAGAATAAGAAGAGAAGAAGGAAAAAAGCAATTAATAATAAATAAAAGGAAATAAAAGGGACAAGAGAAAAGTTAAAATTAAGTTAAAAAAAAAAGAAGAAGAAAGAGACAAAAGAGAAAGAAATTAGAGAAAGTTAAAATAAAGTAAAAGAACAGAGGAAGAAAAAGGGAAATAAAAGAAGAAGGATCAGACAAAAGGAAGAAGGCAAGAATGGCAGACCCGAAGCCCAGCGCACAATACAGGAGGCCACTGCCGTTCAACTTATCGGAGCCACAAACAGGAATAAGATGGGAGAAGTGGATCAGACGGTTTGAAAGATATGTAGATGATACTGACGTAGCAGATGGAAAGAAACTAGGATTACTATTGAACCTAGCAGGGGATGACATCGAAGAACTGCTGGTGACACTGCCTACAGAGGAAACAAAAACATATGACCAACTAAAGAAATGCCTAACAGCCAAATTCGACCCACAACGAAACATTGACTTCGAACAATAAACATTTACCATTGCGTGTCAACAAGTTGACGAAACACTAGATGACTTCGCGACAAGACTGAGGAAATTGGTGACACATTGTGAGTTCGACAAATTCGATAACGAGCAAGCAATAAGGCTACGGATCATAGAAGGGTGTCGCGACACAGGATTCAGGGCAAGAATCCTCAAAGAACCAATCTCATTGGAGAACATCCTATCTCTGGCAAGAGCAGAGGCGAGAGCAACGGCACACGCCAATGAAATTGAAAGAGGGAAGAACGGCGAAATAGAAACTGCACACTACGTGACGAACAAATATCGAACAGGCCGGTGGAGGAATAACCGGGGAGAACAAACGGAGAGGAGACAACACGAAGGAACATGCTACAAATGTGGAATGGAATTTCCACACAGAGGTCCGTACCCCGCATTTGGCCAGACCTGCAGGAGATGTAACGGGAGAAATCATTACGCCAGTATGTGCCAAAGCGCACAACTCAGAGATGACAGGAGAACAACAGGAAGACAACAAGAGTCGACAACAAGACACGTCAGATATGTCGACAGAGAAAGAAGAAGCTCCTCGCGAGGATCCGGTGAAGATGAGGAAGAAGAGAAAGTGGAAAGACTCTACCACATGTCGGAGGTCCACATAAAACCGAGTGGGGAAAACAGAAAAGGAGAGACAACAATTTGCACAGGCAATAGCACCCAAGAAAAAATGGACCTGGTAAAGATAGGAGTCGGAGAACATGAAGCAGAAGTTGTACTGGACAGTGGTGCAACATGCAATGTCATGTGCGCATCAGAATATGAGAAAATGGAGTCAAAGCCGACACTGAGAGCGTCCAAAGTGAAGATCTTCACCTGGGGGTCAAAGAAAGAGATAACAAACTTGGGAAAATTCACAAGGGAACTGACATATAAAGACAAAAAGAACAAAGAAGACATACATGTGCTGAAAGGCGACATACCAGGACCATGCCTGTTAAGCAACAACGCCGCCCAAACAATGGGTCTCATAACTATGACATACAACAAAAAGGAAAATGAACAACATGCGGAAAACAAGCATAGGGAAGAAACCGGGACCAGAGCAAGAGGAAGAGCACGACAAAGAACAACTGAAAGACCAGGCAAACCAAAGGGCGGCCGTAGAAAGAGAGGAGCCAACAGAGATAGCGCCAGCTGGCACAGAACAGTGGGCACAAGACAAGGAGTCAGAAGTGGAAAAATAGAAGCTGGTCCACGGAGAGCAGCAGGAGGACAGCAACCAAACAAAAGAAAAGGACGATGGCAGAGGACAGCGACCGCAAAGGAATACAAGGAGACAAAGAGACTAAGCGAAAAAACGTAGGAGTCAGAAAGTAGAGAGACGAGTCAATGGCAACATCTCTCTCTCTTTCTCTCTCTCTCTCTCTCTCTCTCTCTCTCTCTCTCTCTCTCTCTCTCTCTCTCTCTCTCTCTCCGCAACAATGAGTAAATGATGTAAAGGGTGGTGGCGCAGAATTGGTCAACAGAACTGCACCACGAACTTTTGTTTGCAACAAAGGGGGAGATGTCATGACCTGACAACAGACGACAGACAGGGCAACAGGACAGTAGGGACCGAGGACACTAGGACCCTGTGGGTCATGAGGGAGGTGACCAGGTCACCGGACACCACATCCGGTCAGGGGACAGGAAGAGGACAGTGTAGCTGGGATCAAGCAAGAGGACGGACGTGCTGTGACTCGCTCCCCACCATAGAAATAAAGAAGATAGCACCACATACCTGTGTCCTGTATTCTGTGAGCTGTATGCGCCGAACAACGACACAACAGAGTGCTACACCCTGCGGTTTATCCAGCAAATACCCGCCCCTACATCTTATTTGAGAAGCTTGTGCGAACCTTTGATGGTACACGTGGACTCTCTCTACGTGAGACCGCATATAAATTGATGTTTCAATAGTATTTACACCTGCTTGGCTGTGTTCCATTTATTTTGATGTCTCCTAACTATGTTGGTGCTGCGGGGAAGGATTTGGGACCTTCTGGTGACCTGTAGAGTGATTGCTACATGCTGGAACCAGATACTGGGGCATATTAAAGGCATTGTAGGCTATCCTCTCCCGGTCTCATACCCTATGATTATCCTAGGCAATGGCCCACGCAGACTGGACACTCATTAGTCATCTACTCTTGGCAGCACGACAACCCATAAGCACTTATGTGGAAGCAACCTGCCCCTCCCTCGGTTGCACAATGGTTTGCTCGAGTGTAGCATCTCCCAGCAATTGAGCGCATATCTCACAACGTGACAAACACGGACAAAATGTTCCAGCTTCTGTGGAAGCACCTAATCTATTACCTCATGCGCATAGAGTTTACTTGGTTTAGCCCACTGAAACTTCGGACACTCCAGCTTTTTGACTGAGGGTGTCTTCCATGTCTCCGACCACCATAAGAAACTTTGCAAGAGTCAAGGGGCCACCTCCCCCACTTGCTGAAAAGTACTGCCTCCTGTGCACATCTGTGCCCTCTGGTAGATTAAGAACTGTGCAGGTGTTACGAAGATGTTATCAAGTAGAAGTACAGACTCCAGATGGGTTCAAGCAAGCTTTATTCACTGTCTCCACTGTTCCACTCCTGTCACAGCCTCGAGGTTCCTCACAAGCCCAACATTCTAAGGTAGCCTTCAGAACCCCACAGAGGGAACATCCTATTAAACAATGGAGAGGAGGGAGAGAGGAAGGTACCAAGTGGGAAGAAAGAAATTACAAAAGCAGGTTATGTTTGTTTGCTGTTTTCAAGTTCGTTTACAGCTGACCTATTCTGAACTTAAAGTATGAAACTACGAGAGTTTGCCTGATACTGAGATTTCTCTATGCTAGTGATCCAGCGCTCCTGTAGAAAAACTGTCTCACAAAAGCTACCTATCACCTCAATACTCACCATTAATCATGAAACATTTAAACAGGCCCATAACACCAATGAGACAATTTTTGAGTAACTGAATCATGTGGTCTGATTAATATATTCACTCACCTATTATTTACACAAATATGTACAACTGCAGTTCACCTTCACCATGGATTTAAAATATTTATTATTTATTAAACAGATCACTAAGGCGATTGGATCAACTGATAGTAACTAGACCATGAATAAACAAGACCAGCTTGTCTTTTCGAATCTAATTTTATTAACTTTATTCTTCATAAAGAAAGAGCATTTACGTTTTAGAATCTTTATTTTATAAGCAAATAAGAAAGCAGCATTTTATTAGGAAATTAATTAATAAACTGACATTATTTAAAGCAAAATCAGAAACATGAAATATTAGCAAATAACAGTTTCCATACCCTAAATCTATTTCCCTGTCTATTTCTCGCTTCACCTAAAAAAGAAAATATCATTTAAAGTCTGCTGTCCTTACGTGCGCCAAAAGTCCAACAGCACGTCATTCAGGAATCGGGAAACAAGCTTTTTTTCCCTGACTCAAGTGTCAGCTTTTATACCTTTTCCTCTAGCTAAACTTTCTACATTTCGCATTCTTTCAATGGAATCCAGGCTTCTCATTGGCCAACCCATATCAGTCCACTGTTAGGTCATCTCTGAATTTTGCAAATCCGGGCTTCACATAAGCCCTATTGTTTTTTTCTTCCACGATATTTGGCTTCCTCAAAAGTGTAACTTTTTCTTCGAGTTCTGTACTTTTTACTTCCTAACCTTGGCAGACTTTCACAAATACTGTCCTTGAAGCCAACCGCGGAGGAAAAGCTGCGGACGGAAACCAGGACCCACCAGCCATCCTAATGTGGCGGTGGGTCTTTGGTGGGTCCGCTGCGGATTTTCCGCATCCTCCGGGCCGGCGGTGGCTTCCGCCGGCCCGGAGGATGCGGAAAATCCGCAATCATAATGAGCCCCTAAGTCTGATTCAGGCAACAGGACATCCTTAATGTCCTGCCTTGGTTTTGTACAATATTCTAATACATCCAGGCATTCATTTTCAACCTTATCTCTGACTTCTGTTTCAGTAGTATCAGGTAACAATGTGGAAGCATTTAAATTCACACATCTCGAAATTGAGACGTTATCTGAATGAAGAATAACCTTTTCATATTTTCTCAACCTGTTGTTTGTCAAATGCTGTGTTTTGCTTCTGGTGAGAAGAATCTCAACCGAATGTGGCACATAAACTTTAACTGGAAATCCCATTATTATTCCTTCACTTTGTTCCAAACTTACACTTGTTGCAGCTACTGCTTTTAACCCCTTCCATGCTCATGACGAGCTCAGCTCGTCATGCAGTACACTGCTCGTGTGCTCATGACGAGCTGAGCTCGTCATGAACAATGGGATTTACAGATCGTCAGCACAGGAGGAGAAAAGTCAAAGCAGCCAAGGTGTTAAGCAACCTGGTAATGCTTTTGCAACAGGGTCAAGAACAGCTGAGAAATATGCTATTGGCTTTCTCAGTTTTCCATGTCTTTGAATCAGAACTGAAAATGCACATCCTTCTCTTTCACTGCAATACAGCTCAAACTCTTTTTCATAATCAGGCATTTCCAATGCTGGAGCTTCACACAAACTTTTCTTTAACTGTTCAAAAGCTTCTAATTCAGTTTTTGTTAATTTAATTGGGTCTTTTATGTCTGCTTTTGTCAGTCTCTGCAGTGGTTTTGCAATTACTGAAAATCCACTGATCCATTGGCGACAATAACCTACCATTCCTAGAAACATTCTAACCTGTCTCTGTGTTTTTGGAGGTTGCATTGCTTGAATCATTTTAATTCTTTCTGTTGTCACTTGTCTGATTCCTTTTGCAGTTCTGTGACCTAGATATTTTACTTCTTGTTTGCAAAACTGTAATTTCGCAGGTGACACTTTATGTCCCTCATCTGCCAGATGATTTAAAAGAGTAATGGTATCTGTTACACAGTCATCTCTTATTTTTGCAGCTACAAGGAGATCATCAATATACTGCACTAACGTAGATATTCCAGGTAACTCTAAATCTTCCATGGATTTCTTTAGCAACTGATTAAAAATGGATTGTCTCTCAGTGTACCCTTGAGGGATTCTACACCATGCTAATATATGCTCTTTGAACCGGAACGCAAACATTTGTTGGCTTTCTGGATGCAATGGAACAGTAAAGAATGCATTGCATAGATCAATAACTGTATACCATTCTGCATCATGCGGAATCTGATATAGTATTACCGCTGGATTTGGTACCACTGGGCAACATGGAACAACAATTTTGTTTACCTTTCTCAGGTCCTGAACAATTCTGAAAGTTCCGTTTGGCTTTTTAATTCCCATAATCGGTGAGTTACATGGGCTACTCTCGATTTCTCTTAGAACTCCTTGTTTTATGAATTTGTCTATTACAGGTGTAACACCTTCAATCACTTCTGGTTTCATTTCATACTGAGGAATGTTTGGGTAATCTGCTCCTTTTTTCACTGATATTTGTACTGGATCTACGTTTTTCATCAAACCCATTTCATCTCCAGTGAAATCCCAATTGTTTACATTCACTGTGTCTTTTAATTCTTCAGGTAAATTATTTTTATCAAACACAGGAAATAATTTACTTTCTTCTGCCTCAACCATTGACATTGTTAATTTGTAAAGCCCATCTTCTTCTAGAGTCTGCAGCTCTATACCATCCGGTGAGCAATATATTGCGCAATTAATCTTACAGAGGATATCCCTACCTAAAAGATTTACAGGACTGCTATCACAAACTACAAATCTATGCATGTCCTTAAATTTACCTATATCAACTTCAACTGGTTCAGTTAGATCCGTCTTAATTTGCTGATTAGCTACACCTACTACTTGGAGCTTGTCACCAGAGAGAGGAAGGTTTTCTATTTCCACTGATCTAACAGTAGAACGGGTAGCACCTGTATCCACTAGGTAATTTCTACATCATTCACTTTACCATTCACAAATGGACCAGATTGATCTACCTCAAGAGTGGCTCCAAGCACACACTCTTACTCCTCTCTCAGGCACCGTCAGACGTAATCCTCAGATTCACTCCCTCCATCTTATTTCATCCAAAATTGTTAAGACACATTTGACACATTCACTCTCGGTGATCTGTTTACCTGTTCACCTCCGCAGAATCCTGTTTCTGTATTGTATCTCTGCACATTTACACAGTTTGGAAGTGGCGGTTGTGGTATCTGACTTTGCTGATTCACTATGTGTCGCTGTAGCTGTTGCTGTTCACTTATCTCATTCTGCACCTGTGGATTTAATGATGCATTTTTTACAAAATTTCTGGGCGGATTCTTACATTCGCGCTTCCAGTGTCCAATTTCGCCACAATTAAAACATGGGAGTTTCTTTTTTAACTCTTCTATGTTTCCCATCAATTTTGGTTTATTATAATTACCTTTAAATTTCCCATGATTCTGATCAACATTTTTGTTTAAAGTTGCTATTTGCTGTTCAGCTACTTTTACCTGTGCCCACATAGCTTTTTCTTTCAGCTTCTTTTGTTTCACATCTAATTCATCACTACAGTATTTTGCTTTACTCAAAATATCATCCACTGTGAGTGATTGCCAGCCCACTATTCCAGATCTTATCATTTCACCAATTTCAGGTCTTAAGCCATATACAAATCTGTATATAAAATGGCTCATATCCTTTTCACTTAAATGCTCATAACCACTGTATTGTTTAAATACCAGCGGTAATCTTTCATAGAATGAATGTACTGATTCTTTCGGCTCTTGGGTTGTTCTGTCTATTTTAGACTTCTTTTGGAGGAATCTTGTTTTTCAAAAATACAATTACTTTATCATACATTTTCATTACATCTGGTGAAGGAGCACCTGTTACCTTATCTTGAGAGGGTTCTTCTCTAGGCCAGTCTATGGAAATTTTACATTCCGTTCAAAGATCTGATGGGACAACTATGTAAAAAAATCCATCCAGATCAACCCACAGAACATTTGAAACCTTCACAAATCTGTCTACCTGTCAATACCATTCTACAGATTTTTCTCTTAATCGAGGAAAATCATTGGTAAACATTAAAATGTCCTGCCTTGTCCAAGGAACATGCACATAACCTCCTCCTGCTATTTCTCTCATTGGAAACTCATTTGCCACTTTCTGTTTTTCTCTGATAGGTAAAGCTAAGCTTGTTGTGTCTTCATCTTTTTTCTTTGCCCATTTTGCTCTCCATTTACTTAATTCACCCCATTTTCTCAGAATCAGAATTAAATCTTTTATATGAGTTATTCTTCCTGCAGTATTCAGATTTTCAATGTCTTTTTCAGAGAAATCCACTCTATAATTTTTCTGCAAACTCTTCTGCTTGCTTAAATCTATTTCTAATTCAAAAGCCATTTCCTCTAATTGGTCATATCTGTTTTTTGTTTTCCATTTTTTTGTTGAACCGTTTTTATTGCAGAACCAAATACATAGCATTTCAATCAGGAGAATTATCATTAACGCAGAGTCCTCACTCCCTTGTTCATGTCTCCACATATTATACACAGCCAGTCAGCCCACATCCCGGAGGTCGGGCGACGAGAATCACAGACTAGACAATCCTTACATTCGTCAGTCGCTGTGTAGGTCATTTGGGGAGGTCCACCGTCTGCTTTTGATTTTTATTCCTCCTTCCCTCCCCCCCTCTGGTGTCTTAGAAATAACCGCCTCGTCTATACTACCGTAAGTGAGAGTCCCCCCCACTCCCTTCAGACCCCCCCCACCCAAGTGTCACCATTCGCGCCCGGCCAAGAATGTAGGTCTATATGACCGCTAGCAGGAGGTCTTAATCGTCTACTGAGTGTGTGTGACTGGTGAGGGCGCTGTCACCATATGTATGTTAGTGGTGTCAGTCGGTACTTCCCCTTCGTCCTCCTCCTCTTCAATCGTGCTATCTCGCAGTGCTTGCACCAAGAGTTCCCATTCCATCGCCGCCTCCAAAGCCCTCTCGTCCGCCCTTGTACGTGCTAATTGGTACCTGATCGTGCTCTCGCTTGTTGCCCATTTAAAAAACTCATTTAGCCATCTCCGATGAGTTGGACCCGTTTTCGACTTCCATCCCTTGGTCACTTCCCGTTTGGCCAAGAGGAGGCCCATATCAATGAATCTGCTTGACATCTTATTTTTGGGCATGTGCGGAAACCAGTGCAGAATACTGACGGCTGCAGTGTATTGGAGGTCCCTATCTGCTGTTTCGTTCAATGTGTCGCCAATCTCCCTCCAGTAGTCCTGTAAGTGAGGGCAGTCTCTGAGCATGTGAGTCAGATCCGCCCCTAGTTTGTTACAGCGCGGGCAAGCTGCCTCCTCCGCCCCGAAGTATTTCTGTATTTTGCTTGGGGTAAGGTAGGCCCTGTGGAGAATATAAAAGTGGATTAGCTGGAAACGTGCGTTCCTCGTGCTCTTTCTAGTGCGTCCCACCAACTGCATCCACGTGGCGTCAGGGATTTCTGTCTGCAGGTCTAATTCCCATTTGGTCTTCAGAGTGGTCAGAGGCGGCAAGGTTTCGTTCAACATTCTGGAGTAGAGGCATGTAACCGCCTTGTAGGTGCCTGCCGACATCATAGTGTACTGGCATGCCAACGCCGTCGGAGGTTCCTCTAGCCCCTTCCCCCAGTGAGCCTGAACGGCTCGCACCACCGCCGCATGCAATAGGTAGTCGCCCCGTGGAAGGTCGTAGTGCTCCTGTATCGTCTGGTATGGGGCCAATGTCCCATCGTCGTATAAGTCCCCTATTACCTGTAGCCCTGCTTCCTCCCAGCCCTGCAAGCGCGACCAGTCTCCCCCATGTGGAAGTGCTGTCACCATGCCCAGTGGGAACTCGGGTGCGTATGGGTGTTTAATCCCCGCACGTCTCGATGATCGATTCCAGCACAGGCGGAAGGTTCTCTCTTCCAGGGAAAGATCTCTGAGTGTTAATCGCTGCCGTAGGGCTATGTAGGCTAGCACGTGTCGGGGGTGCCGCTGTCTCGTTCCTGCTCCGGGCCACGGTAGACCTTCGCGATTTCTTGCGTTAAGGTCTGAAGCTGGGCCGCTAGATAGTAGAGTTCAAAGTCTGGGACCGCCAGGCCTCCCTCGTCTTTCGGGCGGGTCAGCGTGGACAGTGCAATTCTGCGTCTGCCCGTGCCCCACAGAAAGGAAATGATCATTGATCTCAGCTGTCGAAAAATCGCAGCTGGCACCCAAATAGGCAGCGTCCGGAAGTAATACAGCAACCGGGGTAAGGCTATCGTCTTGAGCAGGGATATGCGGCCCGTCACTGATAACGGGAGAGTAGCCCAGAAGGCCATATTGCCTGTTAAAGTACTGAGACAGCGGCCCACATTTCCCTCCAGCATGTCCGCCTCTTCATGGAATATATGTACTCCCAGATATTCTAAGCAGTCAGGCTCCCATCTAAGAAGCGGCCGGAGGAAGGGCTGTACCTCGTCTTTCCGTAGAGGGAACAGGCAGGTCTTGGCCCAGTTGACTCTCAGGCCGGATAACTCGCCGAAGCGTGCGAGGAGCCTTTCTGCTCCCTCCACAGCCTCATTGGCATCCTCCAGGAAGAGGAGGAGATCGTCCGCGTACAGCGAGATAAAGTGGCGATTTCCTCTGTGCGCCAGGCCCCCGTAGTAGTCGCCCTTCCAAGCCATCGTCCCAAGAGGCTCCACCGCCAGGGCAAACAGCAGTGGGGACAGCGCATATCCCTGCCTGGTTCCGCGGAGCACTTCAAATTGGATTGATATCAGGGTGCCTACCCTCACTCTTGCCCTCGCCGCTGTGTACAATACCCTCGTCTACCTTATGTAGCCCTCTCCTAGACCAAAGCGCCGCAGCACCTTATACAAGTATTCCCACTCCAAGCTGTCAAAGGCCTTTTCTATATCAACTGCCAGCACTAGGGGTGCTCCAGCCTCCAGCGGCGGGGGCGACTCATTAATTGGGTCAATCTTCGGATATTGTGAGTGGTTGTCAGCATTGACAGCAGACGATAGGATGCAGTGTTGGTGCTCTCCCTTCGCGGTTTCAACAGGGGGATCATTAGGGCTTCGCGCATGGAGCACAGTAGTTGTCCCTTGTCTTTAGCCTCGTTATAAATTGTTTGGAGCCGCGGGGCCAGCTGTTCTATGTATCGCCCATAAAACTCTATCGGCAGACCGTCTAACCCTGGGGTCTTATTGCGGGCCATATGCTTCACTGCTCCCCTGATTTCAGCCAGTTCTATTTGGCTACCCAAGGCATCCGCCTGGGCTTGCTCCAATCGTGGTAGCTGCAGGTCGTCCAGGAAGGCATCTATTTCCTCCCCTTTGTCGCCTAGCTCACTTTTGTATAGCTTTTCATAGTAGGATCCAAAGCTGTCAAGGATCTCCGGCTGCGTGTTACTCATGTGGCCCCCCCTCTGATATGGCTAGGATCGGGTGGCTGCGTCTGGTGGGGTTGGCAAGCCAAGCCAACAGGATCCCCGCCTTATCCCCCTCAGCATGCGTTTTCACAAGATAAGTCTTGTAATCATAGCTGCGGAGGCGTTCTAGTTCCACCGTCACCGCTTCCCGCGCCGCGCATAGATCCCCCTGGAACTCAGGCCGACTAGGGCGCGCTAGTTCAACCTCCCGTAGCTTGCGTTCCGCCCCATCTAAGTCGTCCAGCAAAGTTCTGCGGGCCCCAGCGAATTTTCCAATGCATTGTCCCCTCACCACCACCTTAAAAGCGTCCTATTCCGTGGCTCTGAAGTCGGTGGAGCCTTCATTCTCCGTAAAATATTGGTTGATTCTGTCCCCCAACGCCTCCAGTGTGCCTGGTCTAAGTTGCCATGTCGGGACCTTGGAAATTTCGGTCATCCAGTCAAGTGATATTAATAGGGGGTTATGATCTGATATCGTGCGTGCTAGGTATTCGGTGCGGGCCACTGCACGGAGCACTAACGGCGAGCACAGGAAGGCATCAATATGAACATGGAGGTCATGGAGGCCGGAGTGGAATGAGTAATCTCGTTCTATCGGGTGTTGTTTGCGCCAAACATCGGTTAGTTCCCACCGTTCCTGCCAGTCTGATCTGCACTTCGCTAGTCTGCGCACAGGGGACGAATGTAATGGAGGGTGTGATCTATCTAGGTCAACATCTGCCACCGAATTAAAGTCCCCTCCCACCAAAACAGGGCCTGCAAGATAACTAGCCAGTTCCCCAGAAAGCTTCGCAAAGTATGCTGCTTGGTCTACATTGGGTGCATATACGCTGCAAAGCACTATGTGTCGCCCTCTGAGTTTCCCCTCCACTGCTACAAACCTCCCTTCTGGATCCACCACCTGTCGGATTACCTGAAAAGGGGTGCCCGCTCTTATCCAAATTAAGGCCCCCCTAGCAAAGGCTGAATACGTAGTATTAAACAAGTGTCCCCTCCATCTGCGCTGTAGTGCTATTCCCTCTTTTTTCGTTAGGTGTGTTTCTTGCAGCAGCGCAATATGGACTCCCCTACGGACCAGATATGCATGAACTTTGTGTCGTCTAGTCATGGTATGAAGCCCTCTCACATTCCAAGTCACACATTTTATCATTCCTGCATTAGCCATTATCCCATGCCATGCGGTACGTCGCAACATAGACATGTCTCCGGTCGCTTGTGATGACACTTTCCCTCCTCCCTGCAAAAACAGTCCCTCTCCCCCCCCTTAACTGTGCCTCGGGCCACCCCAACTGCCTCAGGCCCCCCCCAGAACAGGGCCTAACTTCGCAAGAGCCGCTCCCATCCAAACTATGTGTGGGCAACCGTGCCCTCCTACCCACCTAACCTGCAGTCTGCACTGCGGAGGCCTTATGGGCCCTAAGGGGCGCGATCTGGCTTCGGGTTCCTGAACCTCAGTCCCATCCCCCCGCCCCGCAATACTTTTCTACTCACAAAATTACTGTCCAATAGCTGCCTGCTCCGGTTGTTGTCGTGGCAAAGTTCCGTAATCGAAGGGTAGTACTGGGGCAGCATACCGCTCTCAGCCTTCAATAATCTCCCCTGATGTTTGCGGCGTGACCTCTGGGCCTTTCATGCTGCCAAATTCTGAGAGTTCCGTCTCTGAGCCCGTTGCTCGGTCCTCCGAGCCCGAGGCCCGCTCCCATTGAGTCAAGGTTGCACCCGACAAGTCAATAACTGCCTGTAGTGCGGCTCTCCGTTCACTCTCCGTCTGTGAGATCGTTGGCTTTCCGGTCTTCCGCTTACGTCCTCATACTCTCTGTGATCTCCTCAATGGCTGTTGTTGTCGTTCTTCCTGCTCCCTGAGCCGTGCACCGTCTGTGCCTGGCTTGCGTCTGGGTTTAAAGAATCTCAGATAATATGCGCACTACCTTGTGTGTCCGTTGTGGGTAATTATACCGAAATTAAGTTATGGTGCGTAGGAGCGAACGGTAAAACCCTTAACCGTTCAACAGTGGAGTCTAAAAGGCTCCACACTAAATCAACACAGCAATGCTCTCGCACACAAAAACACCGGGTATAACATAGGTAAAATCAGGTAATATGTGTATACAGATAAAGCCAATAAACAGTTGCAGGAATTCCAGTGAAACTTGAACGTGGGTAGTTTATTAGGGTCCACAACCAGCCGACACGTGTTTCGTCGTGTGGGGTAAGTCACAACGACTCTTCAGGGCTCGTGGCACAGCCTATCGATACATAGGCCCAGTCAAGAAGGATATAATGTTGGTAAAGACTCAGAAGATTTCTAATGGAAATCGTAGAAGAGAGATTCGTGGTCAGTAAACTACCAGAATGCGATAATTGGACGTCAGTGGAACAACACAGCCAGAGTGTGTGGCTGTGCAGTGTAAAACGCTTAACACATGTTCGTGTGTCTCTGTACCGGGAGGGGATCCACTTTAGTCGGCATATGACTTTCAATACTGTGGCGTTTCTGTTTGATGTATCAGCTACGTTGTAATCCCCCTCTTGTGTTTCCCGGTCGCCGTCTACCAAGTTACGGACCGTGCCTGCTTTGTAGGTGTCCCACCAGGCCCATGCTTCCGCTGAAGTAGGAAAGAACAGCGATTTCTCATCCACCACCACTCTCAGTCTGGCTCGAAAGAGGAGTGAGTACTGCAGGCCCTCCGTCCTCAGTTCTTTTTTGATGGATAAGAACGAGGCTCGCAGCTTCTGGATCTCGAAGGTATAATCCGTAAACAACGTCACCCTGCAATTATCCACTTGGAAGGGACCCGCTTCCCTCGCTCTCTGTAGCAACCAGTCTCTATCCTTGTAGTGTAGTAGTTTGATTACCACCGAGCAAGGTGACTGTCCCGGACTGGGTGGTTTGGCTGGTACACAGTGCGCTCTTTCAATTGTGAAGAAAGGAGAGAGCCCTTCAGGCGCCACTTCCATTTTCAGCCAGGTAGTCAGATAGTCCACAATGTCAGGGCCCTCTTTTTTCTCCAGAAGGCCCACTAAGCGCACGTTGTTGCGCCTGCTGCGGTTTTCGGCATCCTCCGCTCGCCTCTCCAGGGACTGTATGCTGTCTAGCGCCTCCGTCAGACGACCTTCCATGGATTTGTGTGCAGGAACCAGGTCCTTCAGGGCGGCCTCCGTGGTCTTGACCCTGTCCGATAATTTCCCATGGTCTGCCCGCAGTAGCCCCAGGCCCGTGGCCACCTGAGCTATGTCCTGGTGTAGGGCGTCTTTTGTGGCGGCAATAGCATCCAGGATTCGGTCCTGCATCTGTTGCAGGTCCGGCGGGGTCTGTGATGCATCGTCAGGAGCCTCCGAACTAGGGCTTCCCTCGCCCTTCGGGCCCCTGGGCTTCCCCATCTTGCGTCACCGTCCGTGTCCCAGGACCTTTCCAACGCCGGTGGCAACAGGCACGAGCCTCCTCAAGTTGTCCTGTGCTTCTCTGGCCTGCGGTTAGTTGGGACAGGCAGGTTGGTCCCCCCGGGGTCAGTTACATCCACTCACTCAGGGCCCCAGCTCGCCGGTAATCCTCGGACATCCAGGTCAGCGCACTCCAGCACCCTCCGCGGGGTAGCGTCCAGCGCTCCTCACTGCCGTGTCTCTTAGGGCTGCCGGGTGACGCCTTCCCCTCACCCCCGCCTCCAATGTGTGCACAATCCAACGTCGATTCGGCGGCCGTGGCCGTGAGGCAGCGCCCAGGGAGTCAATGCCAATCCTCGCTCCCTAGTGGCTGCGGCGTACGAGCACCAAGGGGCCAACTCTGGACGGAACCCCTGCTCCCCGCTCGCTCGATGCCGGCTACAGCTGCCTCCGCAGGTCAGGTCCTTCTCGGTGATATCTAGGAGGCAGGTGTCCACGATGGCTCCCCCGTGCCTCGCAGCTGGCAGCACCGCAGGCAGTTCCGGCACCCAGGGCACCTCTCCTCTCCGATATCGGCACAGCGGATGGCCGCCCCCCCCCCTCCAGGAGGAATCGGCGGGAGTAGGCTCCCCAGGAGTCCGGCAGGTGCGGGGGGGCTTTCCACACTGCGAGGTCCCAGTGCCTGGGTGACTCTTGAGCAGGCAGTGGGGGCAACAAGGCCGCTCCTAGTGTCACTGTGCTCCGGCAGGTTTAGGTCAGAGTAGGTCCGGAGCAGCCGAGCTCCGTAGGTCTCACTGCCGGAGGCTCGCCTCAGCAGGCCCAGTCTATCAGGGCTGGCAACAACGCCCCAGGATGGCCCCCATCACCCCCAGCTGCATTAGGCCCCTGGAAGCTGGGGCGTTGATTTTCTGCCACCCGGGCGGGGAGGAGCTTCGCCGGGGTTATCAGAGGGCGCGAAGCGCGGCCCTGGCACCGTCAGCTGTGTAGGGCGGAGGCCGCATCAACCGGTCACCGCTTCTTCGGTCCCCTCGCCGCAGCAGGTCCAGTCTGCCAGGACCGGCAAAAACGGCTCAGTATGGTCCCCGACGCTCCCAGCCGCAGTAGGCCTCTGGGAGCCGGGGTGCTGATTTATCGCTTCCCGGGCAGGGAGGAGCTCCGTCAGGGCCGCTAGATGGCACGGAGCGTGGCCCCGATTCCGTCTGTAGGGGAGGTCGGAGGCCCCACCGACCAGTCACCTGCCTCCTCGGTCCTCTGGACGTTGAGTTATCCGCCGCAGCCTGGCGTCAGGGCCGATGTTGCAGCAAATCTTACGGCGCAGTCCTCGAGGGTGCCGCCATCTTGTGCTACGGCCTTCCGAGGTTCTGCTGCCGGTTCGTACCCCTTCTAGCTCAGTCAACAGCATGCCGCATCAACCGGAGCAGGCACCGAGGTATCGTCTGGGATCCCCCGGATTTTCGCGGGGATCCCAGGAAAGGTGAAGGAGTATTTGTCGGATTAGCAGGCGGGGGGTCGGGAGCCCTGTTAGGCTGCGACCATCCTCGCTAGTTGCAAGCCACGCCCCTCCCTGTTTTTTGTTTTCCATGTTATGCTTTTGCAAATAAATAATAATTCATCATCCTGATATGCCTTCAATCTGTCAGTTCCAATCGTTCCAATTATTAATTCCTCTATATCTGCTTTCAATTTTGCAACATCAAGTAATTTACATTCTAGGGTTTGCGTTAAATCTATTTTGCTTAAACTTTTTACCGGAGATCCAGAATCAGAATCTGCACCAGTTGGGGTTTTACATGACAAACTTTGATTAAAAGTTAAATCAGGCATCATCATTTTTTCTCGATGTATTTCTGTTAAATCTGAATAAAAATTTTCAGTCCCTTTCTGTATTTCTGAATTTAATGGAAAAGTTAAAGCTGAATGTCTAATTTCTTTTTGATCAAACACTGGAAGAACAGATCCAATTGTTGCAGGGACTGTTACTGCTTCCATGCTTTTAGTTAACTGCTGTATTAATTTATTCGCAGAACGAATGTATTCTGATGTATCTGGCAATCCTTCATAACTTTCTGTTCTATTTCCATTTCTTGGGGTTTCATTTCTTTGAACTGGAGTTTCATTAAAATTACTATTTTCTCATAATATATTTGAATTACATCCTGTTTCTATTCTCTCAGGTGTTTTTCTTTTGCTTTGATTTGTCTCAGGAGATGTTTCTACTCTTTCAGACGTTCTTTTAAAATTCGGATTTGTTTCAGGGGATGCCTCATTAATTATTTCTCTAGGAGGGGCACTTGGAGAAGTCCCTGTACAAACTGGTTGATAAGGTGGTGGCTTTCTAGTATAAATTTCTTCTAATACCACATCTTCTGATTCACTTTCTTCTCTAACATGTTTTTTCTTTTGGGAACATTTTTTACCAGTTACCTCATCAATTAGTCTCACTGGGTACAAACCATCACACATGTCTGCTTTTCTCCATCGACGCATTCTATCTTCATGTGTCTCTCTATCAAGACCTAATCCTGTTCCCTTTGGTATTCCTCTACTTTCTCGTTTTAATTCAAACATTTCCTCCTCCCATTCAACTAAAACTTCAAATTGAGTAGGTCTAGGCTTTGGTACAAGTTCCATCATCCTTTCTCTTAAGTTTCTCAAAACCACTATGTTAAATGATCCATCTTCCGGCCATGCTAATATACCATCATTTTCAGTATATTTCATCCAATTCTCAATCCAAAGACAAGTATGATAACCATATTCACCCAACATGTAAGCTGCAGGTGTTTTGTATTTATGAATTAATCTTCCGTTTCGCGTTGAAATTTTCTTGTCAGGTTTAATTTTGTTTTTCAACTTCTGAAACCATGAAGGTTTCCCTTTTCCTTTCAAATAATAATAATCTATGTCTTTTAAACAAATTTTCCTTGCTTCGGTAAAAACGTCCTTGTTATTCCGCCACACCAACCAATCCGTGCACAAAACTAACTAATTAACCAATCAGGTTAAGCTACGTCACTATTCTGCTCAACCAATAGAATTACTGCTTTTCAGGATGAGCCAATCAGCTGTAAGCTTGTCTTGTCACGTGAACCATTCACAGCGCAAATACTGTGACGTATGTTAGCCAATCACAGCGCGACTCTTGTGACGTATGCTACCGCTGCAGCTTCTGTCTCTCCCTTCGCTCCTTACACTGACACCTCCTTTACAAAAAAATTTCACAGCGCCATATTTGCCACTGTACCTCGCATCAACAAAACCACCATGGGAGGTAGATCCTTCTCCTACCTAGCAGCTAAAACTTGGAACTCACTTCCCACTCACCTTCGCCTTACTCAGAACCACCTAGCATTCAGAAAGCAACTCAAAACGTGGATATTCGACAAGTAACTCCCCACCCTTCTACAAGCGCCTTGAGACCCTCTGGGTATGTAGCGCGCTATATAAATCTTTTGACTTGACTTGACTTGACTAAAAACAAACCATTTGTCTGTTTCGCTAAATAAAGAGATAGTTTTCTCAAACATTCAAGTTTTCTTTCACGTGAAATAGACAACGCTATTTTCACAGAATATTAAAATTCGTCGATAAAGTAAGGCTACTTTACCCATTCATTTACGCACATTCATACGGAAAAATCCCTAACCATTCATACATAAATCTTTAGTAGGACTTTAACCCACTGACAGAAATTCTTCCTCGCCAGTAGGATAGGCGACGCTTCCTTACCCTTCACTCAAGCTTAGATGAATTCTACTACTCTTTTCACAATGAGTTTTAAAACAGGACAGAAGTCCCTATACTCCAAAGCTACGATTTCATAGACAATCCTCGCTATACATTCTACCTTTCACACCTAAAATCCCTAAACTTGTGCTGTACGTCCACAACACTTGTGATATACGGCGATACCACTATTTTGAAACAAAACAAATGCACTGTGTAACTTCACCTGTCGCACTACTCCTGCCGGCACAACTAGGAATTTTCACACTGCTGGAAAAAACCTTTGGACTACATGAAACAACTGAACAAACTTAACATGTTTTAAACATGAATCCTATGTATTACCATGTAAGCATGTCAGTTACCATAGTAACCGAACTCTGCAACCAAGAAATTGATCCAGCGCTCCTGTAGAAAAACTGTCTCACAAACGCTACCTATCACCTCAATACTCCCCATTAATCATGAAACATTTAAACAGGCCCATAACACCAATGAGACAATTTTTGAGAAACTGAATCATGTGGTCTGATTAATAAATTCACTCACCTATTATTTACACAATTATGTACAACTGCAGTTTATCATCTTCACCATGGATTTAAAATATGTATTATTTATTAAACAGATCACTAAGGAGATTGGATCAACTGATAGTAACTAGACCATGAATAAACAAGACCAGCTTGTCTTTTCGAATCTAATTTTATTAACTTTATTCTTCATAAAGAAAGAGCATTTACGTTTTAGAATCTTTATTTTATAAGCAAATAAGAAAGCAGCATTTTATTAGGAAATGAATTAATAAACTGACATTATTTAAAGCAAAATCAGAAACATGAAATATTAGCAAATAACAGTTTCCATACCCTAAATCTATTTCCCTGTCTATTTCTCGCTTCACCTAAAAAAGAAAATATCATTTAAAGTCTGCTGTCTTTACGTGCGCCAAAAGTCCAACAGAACGTCATTCAGGAATCGTGAAGCAAGCGTTTTTTCCCTGAACCAAGTGTCAGGTTTTATACCTTTTCCTCTAACTAAACTTTCTACATTCCGCATTCTTTCAATGGAATCCAGGCTTCTCATTGGCCAACCCATGTCAGTCCACTGTTAGGTCATCTCTGAATTTTGCAAATCCGGTCTTCACATAAGCCCTATTGTCTTTTTCTTCCACGACATTTGGCTTCCTCAAAAGTGTAACTTTTTCTTCGAGTTCTGTACTTTTTACTTCCTAACCTTGGCATACTTTCACAAATCCTGTCCTTGAAGCTTATTCTTCTTGTGCACGTTTAACTTGACCAAGAAACTGTTTTTCAATTAATAATGTCAGAGCAGCAAAAATCCTCACAGCTGCGTATGTGCCAATACTTCACTCTGGACAAGGTTTCACGTCTGCCGTGCTGTCAGCCATATTTTCTAGGCCACCTTTTAGGCCTCACTTCGGAAACTATTATTAAACAAACACAAGACATCAATGAATTAAAGAATTGAGACCCATTCTGTTACCCGCCCCCTTCTAATAATTTACAGGGTTAATTATGTTACCTAGCAGAAGCACATATATGCAGCATTATATTTATTTTCCTTCAGGAACTGCGCGAACTCCAAAGGCTTTTGTCACATAAAGACATAACATAAGCACACATAATAAGCTCATGCCATTAGTTAAACAGCCACATTTAATACTGACAAAGACAATAGACAAGGTTAGTTTATTATTTTCTTCTTTGCGTTTGCAACATAAAGCACATTAGTTTATCCCGCGTGTACTGATAATTGCATTTTTAAACTAAGTTGATTCATAATTTCACCACATGCTTATTAGTTTAGTAATTCTTTATGGGAGATTAACTTCACAGGTTAGAACAAAATGTTGCTCTTCACCTTGCTCCATCACTTGCTATAGTCCTGCTATCATGTGACTTGGAGTGCGACTATACACATTGCTATTACAAAGCTCAATCAAACTTGTCTCTGGCCTGTAAATTACCTTGTTGACAATGTCACATACTTGTTTTACTTTGTGATAACCAATAAAAAGAACTTTAGTAAAAAAAATGCAATTATTCAAAACAAAATGAAGGCATCCAGTGGCTGACCTGGACTGACCCAGTGTCCTATGCTTTGTGCTGTGGCGGGAACATAATCTGAGTGACATTTGAGTAGCCAAGTAGATAAAGATGATTGATGTACTTTTATGATCATTGTTTTTGAAAACATGGGACTGGTAATGTAGCTTAAGCTGTCTTTAGACCAAACCTCAAAAGCAACCAACTTACAATAACGAAAGAAAATGATATCCCTCAGCTATCGAAATCCAGAGCTTTTTGGGACTCTGGGCTTCGTGGCTTAGGCAGGTTGGATGTTTTCAATTCTCTGCTGCAAACAGCAGGCTTCTTATAACTACAGGGTTGTTTTCTTAAATAGGAAGTTAAAGGATTTTGAACTAGCTGGCTGAAGATGGGGCTGTTGACCTCTACTGGCATAAGCATCAACGACTATGCAGGTTATATGAACTTTTATAATCAGAAGGGGGAAAGGATCACTTGTCCTGCTTAAACCTTGGGTTCACAAGTCGAGGAACTGGTATCTCCCAAACATATATGACCCTCATACACGTGTATATTGGTAGTCTCTCTTCAGCGGTATATACTGTGTCCCCGCTTTTCTACACGTGCGTGCGTAATCATTGAGTCATTTTTTGTCTTGTGCACCCTCCACCAGGAGGTTTTGCCTTAGGTTTAAGGCAGTAGTGATCGTGGAAAGTGGGGGGTCTAGTGGTGGTGTTGTTATTAAAAAATATATTATATGAACTACCAGAAAAGACTGGAGCATCAGAGAAGTCTAACTCGAGGAGGTGCTTAATTAACAGAGGAGAAAACTAAAATCATTAATCATCCATGTACAAGATATTGTAAGAGATGAACGAGGAGGAGCTGATTAATCTTGCAAATTGGAATTGGAATTCGGCATCTACACAAAAAATGAGCACTGGTCAAAATGATGTATTTATATTTATATTTATATTTATATTTATTTGATTTGTATAGCACGTTATAACCCAGGGGTCTCTAAGCGCTTTGTCAGGATCAACACACCGAGTACAGAAAACAAACAGCTGGTCATAAATTACAGGCCACCCCACGCTTTCTGAAAGAGCACTGTTTTTAATTTCTTTCGGAAGGACAACAAATTGGTTTCCTTCCGCAGTTCCATTGGCAGCTTGTTCCAAAATGCTGGGAGAGTATAGGAAAAGGGACGACCACCCATAGTGGCCAATCTACAGCGTGGTTGAGTAAGAAGGGTAGCTTCTGCAGATTGAAGCACCCTACCCGTCTTGTAGGGAGTCAGGCGGGATTTCATGTAACTTGGCGCCTTACCATAAAGGGCTTTCTGCACAATGCACAGCCCTTTAAACATCACCCTCTGCTTAACTGGCAGCCAATGCAGTTCTGGCATGAGGGGGGATGCATGCGTGTTCCTCGACTTTTTAAAGATAAGCCTAGCAGCGTCATTCATGACAACCTGCATCTTGTTCAAGAGTTTTTGCGGCAGCCCTATGTATAACGAATTGCCGTAGTCCAGCCTGGCTAGGATCGTGGCAGAGACCGCACGCCTCAGGGTAGAAAAAGACAACAGCGGGGAAACTTTCCTAAGTTGTCGAAGGAGGCCGACACAGGTCCCCACGACAGCCATAACTTGTTTCTGCATGGAAAGCTTGCCATCCACATGGATGTCCAAGCTTTTAACCACGGCCGCAGGTTCCGGAGGTGACCCTAGTTCTCTTGGCCAGAATTGATCGTTCCATGGGTTGCCCGCGATGGTAATAGTCAACACCTCGGTCTTGTCCGGGTTGATCTTTAGTGAGTTCATGGACATCTAATTGGCTGTGTACTTCAAGATGTTTTGCAATCTTGCGAAAGCACCCGGACCATCGTCCAATTGGATGACGATCTGGGAGTCATCCGCATAATTGTACACCTGGCAGTCCATCTGGTTGAGCAGTCTAATCAAAGGCTGAATGTTGGATGTTGAATAAAAGGGGCGACAGGGCAGATCCTTGCGGCAATCCGCAGGTGATCGATGTAGTGGTGGAAAGAAGGTCACCAAGCTGCACTCTCTGTGACCTCCCTTGAAGCAAAGAGGAGAACCAGGCATGTGCTGTGCCCTGAATGCCGAAGTCCGTCAACCGCGACAATAGTTGTTTATGACAAACGGTGTCAAATGCCGCGGAGAGGTCCAACAGTACCAGGGCACCTGGAGTTTTCTTATCTGCCCTGTTCCTCAATTCGTCTAGAATAGACAGCATAACGAGCTCCGTGCTGTGATTCGGTAGGTAGGTTTCTGCATTAAGTTCTGAAACAAGGAAAGTACAATATCCACCACTTATTTATTCTCTTCCACCTCAGTTTCTCCCTGAATCGTTCTCAAGGATTAATGGCCAAGTCATGCTATTCCCAAGGTGTAAGGCACCTCATAACTCGCTTCAACACATGCTTCTATCCTGTGATGTCCTTAATGCTTTGTTGGAGAAGGCGTTTCATACTCCGATCTCTTCTTAGACTGAGGAGCAAAGGTAAACTTTCCTTGGAATATCTTTGCTGGAGTTAATCATGGCAAAGGATTTTCATCTCGCTCGGTACTCTCTGCTGTTGTAGCAAAAATGCAAATTTGTTTGTTCATTAATTTCAGACACATCATTTACGGCCTGGAAGTAAGCTGGTTATTTAATGCTCTTCGATATGTGCCTGCTTGTGGTGTTTCTGGGGCTAGGAATGGGTCATGGCTGACTTTGACTCTCAATCTTGAGATGTTTGTGGCTATACAAACTTGTTTAAGCAGGATCTTATTCATTCACTAAGAAAATCGAATTATTAGAACATGCCGATGGAGGCAAATGTATGACTTTATAATGCATGCAATTACCACACATAGTAAATACATGTAAGTTAAGAATATATCAATTTTAAAGTAACTCAATTGATATTTTACAGGGAGGGGCACCTCTGCATGTTTTTATTTAACCTAACCTTCCTTTACCACTACCCACCCTTAAACATTAAAATGACCCATGCCTCCCTTTACCTTAGGCTTTTACAGGTTTTCACAATGTATTATTTTAGCTGTTCATCAGCAATTGTTATGCCAAAAAGATTAAATGTGTGCAGTTGCGCTTCATAAAAGAAGTTAAGATTTTAATGCACGCATACCCAAACGTAAAAAGGTTTCTGTTTGAGAATGTGGGTGAGGCATCAGCAGCAAAATACTGAACCTTGAGTCATCTGACTATCACTGAGAACTTATCATTCTGAGAGAGGAAGTTGCTCTTTATAATGTCCAAACTTAAACCAAAATGAAAGTGTTCCTACTGACTTCCCTGTTTCTTTAAAAGTTCAATTGCTTGTTTGCTCTCCTGATACTGAACTCTTATCTGCGACGGGAAACAATGTCAGGGCTTACTTTGTATATAAATAAGTGCAGGTTTTCAGAGTTTTGCTCCGAAGTCTACAGCCAACACTATTGAATGCCAGTCTGGCAAACAGCAAGGCTGCATTGTCCTGATCCCATCTCCAGGTTTGTTAATTCACCCCAAGACACTCTATGCTATCTCGCTCATGCAGGTTCTTTTTCATCCATGCTTCCTCCCTATGGCCGGGATGCCCGCCACCCCCTCCCAACACCAATTCCCCAAGGGGAGGAGACAGACACTGGTTTGAGCTTTTGGAAGGCGGGGGGGAGTTACCCCCCCGGCCGTATTTATTAAAATATGAAACAAAATTTAAAACATTAAATTAAAACGTTTCATGAATTATGTACAATTTTACTTTCGTTACATTTTGATGAAGACATGTTCTTTGGCTAACCTTAACAGCTCTCTAATACAAAGGTTTCCTAGCCGAGTCTAGCATCCTGAAAATGTATACATTCTAAATTAAAATTGTACATCCTAGCATTAAGGGCCAACGGCAAGGTCTTAACCGGTGTCAGATCCCTACTACCAAACTCCCGCCCTCACGGTGTGAGTGGCGCATGCGCAGAGGACTTTACCCTTGTTGCCAACTGTAACTACCCTTGTCGTGGGGGCCCCCTCTCACTCAACGCCATCTTAAAGGTCGTCCGAGTCCCCGTGTGAGGTATCTGTAAGAAGGACAGCGTGGACTCCCCCCCTTCCCCACACTCTCTTCCGCCTTCGCGGATATCCGGCCCCCGGGAAATTCGTAGGAGGGGCATCTAGCCGTCTCCCCCCAGGGAGGGGCCTATGGCCGTCTCCCCCTAGGCGACCCATCCGTAGTGGGTGCCGCCTACCCGTGGGAGGGGCCAATAGCTGCCTCCCCCCGGGCGCTCCCATCCATTCTGGGTGGCGCCCCCCCTAGGGACCTTGAAATTACTGCTCACCGATCATGACCTTACCGCCCGACCAAAAAATATATACGACAGTTGTTTTACCTACTAAGGGAATAAAATTCACCTAACGTGAAACAGCTTGATGATTCATCAACTTTTCATTTCTACAAAGGGAAAAAGGTCCTAAAGCACAAGACGATTACATTACTTGATACATTCCTTTACTTTTCTACAAAGGAAGTAAGGCCTATACACATTTATTCAATGCTGAAACAACTTGACTGCATCTCTTTATTACAATCTGATATCATCAACAAATCACTTTATTCAAAAACATTGCAAAAGGGGTTGGTGGGTGGTTCAAAATTGCCGCTTGTTCCTGTAGGAAGGTGGATACCTGACTATGGTTGCCCCCAAATTTTTTGCCTGGTGTTTTGCTGGTTTTTCGACTTAGTTGGCCTGGGACCCTGCCAATCAGGACCCCAGGCCTACTGCTCTCTCTCTAAAATGGATTCCATGTACCTTAGGTACATTTCCAATTGGTACTGGGCCACCTTATCAGACCCTGTAACTCAGGGCATAGGTGTACCCAGGGCCTACCAGGGGCTGAAGCATGTATTATGCCACCCCTGGATGGCCATCTAAATCTGACACAACTGGCTGCACGACAGCTGGGGCAAGGTGGTGTAATCACCCTTTGCTTTAGATATAGTATACCTATATCTAACCCTAACAATGGACACACAGATTCCTATCAGTCACTCCTATGGCAGGCCTTGACAATCTTGAAGGCAGAGTGCTCGGAATCGTGTGATATGGTGCTCTGGCATGAGCTGAGCCCGTTTGCAGATTGCGGAACCAAGTCCTAATAGCTGTTCCATGATAACGCATACCATAAACTCTTAAGTGCATTATAATCCTCGCGGTTAAATGCTATCTTTGGTATTGCTTTATCAAAACATGTCGAGTAAGGTGTCATACGAATTGGAATACTAACCCCTCGCCAATTCTGGCGACGGGGTTAGCATTCCACCCTTCTAGAGGGACACGACATGTATGTAACTGTGAACCCCGGTTAAAGTTAACTCAAGCCTCAGCTCCACAAAATGGATGCTGCCACCACAGACACGAGTCTGACCCCCTGCAGCTGGGAGTCCTTCCAGCGAGGGGAGCTTGGACAAAGGGTTTCCTGTCAGGGGCGGTGCTAGCACCATCCCAGACAGGGTTTTGTGTATCCTGGGTAGGCAGGGCTTTACAGGAAGGTGACTGCCAGTGGCACCCCGGTGCTCACTACGCATCTGCCGGCTAGAACCAGTTCCAGGGGCACACCAGCCCCTGGCCTGGGGAAAGTCCGGCATGGGAGAGGGGTGTAACCACCCCCCTTCCTGGTCCCACCCCTAGGGCAGGACCTAGTCGCGTACCCACCCCTTTCTTTAGGATAAAGGCAGGAGCGGGGACCCTTCCAAATTAGATCATCTTTGAATCAAGAAACTACTTTCTACGAAAGGAACTCTCGACTTCTTCTCAAGATTTCTCCCTTGTGGCTAAGGAGTAGTCACCCTGCATCCGCAGGCACCATCTAAGAACTCTGCGGTTTGCTGCACGTCCTTCCTCAGGAATCCGACTGACCAGCTCGACGAGACCCGGCTTCCCTGGCACCTCTGACCTCTACCTACCTCTACAGCTAAGCTGAGAACCGTAGGTGCGACGAGACCTCGAGGGACCGGCCATCATCAGAACTGCACGACTTCTATCCAGCACGACCGCCGAGGGATCCTCTGGTGAGTGCTTTGGGGTCTGGGAAGCCCCGACCCTGAGCAAGTCCAGCCCCCCAGCATCTCCACGATCTGCGTGGGGCCCTTCTGCTTTTTTGGCTGCTCACTGCGTTGTCTGGCTACTAGCCCGCTGGCTTGTGGCCTTCCCGACGATGATCAACGACGACAACACTGCTGGTCTGGTTGCTCCAGACTGGCCCTTTCTCCCTTCCAAAAGAGGAGCACCCCGGACCCTCCTGGTCCACTCCAGACGCCATTTTAGGTCCACCGCATGGGCTTGAATTTGCCAAGACTTGTTGCCCCAATCCTGGGTCCAGCGACGTCGACAGCATCAACCATCGTGGGACAGCTCGCACCTCCATCCTGGTCGCCGACAACGCCTCCTGGTCCGTGAGACTGCAGAGCCCAGCGTCGCCCACTCACCTGGTCGAGGTGACTTCGCCCGGTGCCATCCTGGTCCCCACACAATCACTGGCTAGTAATTAAGAACTTGGTCCCCTCTGCTTTCAGGTGTCATCCATCTTCGATCCAGGCTTGGATCACTCGAACAATCTTCACTGGTCGCCTGCCAGCAACTTCTTTCTTCAGGCTCCTGGTTTGTCAACGAGGATTCCAGACGTCTTTCCAGACCTATGCATCCGCAGCCCCTGGGCTAGGTAACTTCGGCATTTCGGTGCCCCAGCATAGCCTCACTATCCAAGGGTCCAGATCCACTTTCGTTTTCGATCTACCTAGTCGGGTTCGCCCGAGAACACTAACTTTGCTTTTACTAGCCTCCATAGACTTTGTCCCGCATCCCGCGTGAGAGTGCACACTCTGCACCCGAGTCTCCTAGGCCTCCTACTAGTAATCTGAAGGTTCAGTAACGTAGTCCTAGCGATTACAAAGCCTATTAGTCAAGTACTTACCTGCTAGTAATTTCGCATTCCACTTCCATAGTATATGGTTTTTCGTGCCCTTCGGGCATTTGTGTAAATTGTGCAACTTAAAGTATTTTCGTAAGAGTTTTGTTGTGTGCTTAGTACCTTGTCCTCATAAAGAGTACAGGGCTGTTGTGATCTAAATAAATACACTGTTTATTTCCATAACACTTGTGTGGTGTCCTTTCACTTGGTGTTCAAGGGGTATATGTGATGGTATAACAGCTGGCTTAACACGCCCTCTAGAGTTTAGCCCGAAGACTGCTCGTATCCATGCTACTAGGATAGCTGGTCTATAAGGTTGACTTACAACCAATCATCAATAAGGGTTGTTTGGACTGATACAAAGTGCTGACTAGAATAGTGAACATTATATATCAGGCCAACTTCTCACATTGGTGAGCAGCGGTTGGGATTTGAGCTTGCTGTTGTTTTACCACACGTATCCTAAGAATATCTTGTGAAAGATCACATAAGTACTCCAGGTACATATAACTTAGCTTAGAATACTCTGAGTTCTACTGAACCAGCTGTTGTAGCTCCTCAAGGCTTAGCACACCTTGGCTACAACTCTTAGCAAGGGATCAGTAGGCAAACAAATAGTGTAGGTAGGTGCATCACTTACACCACACTAGAAACAGCATGTCAGACAAAGGAGGAAACTCTGAGTCTCCCCTTGTGTCAGTGGACCCTCCACAGGTCACTTCCAGATATGCTGCTCTTAGCTTCCAGGAGATGAGACAAGTGTGTACCTCCAGGAAGCTAAAACAGGGTTCTAACCCTACAATCCCATTCCTGATTGGTCTCTTAGAGACTTATGATGCCAGGAGGGCTGGTAACCCAGACCCTTCTAATCCAGATGGGACCATGCCTCCCCTAGAGGGAACCTTAGGTGACCCTGACCGTATCCATCTCTCTGCAGAAGGTGAAGAGGAGGATGAGGATCTAGAGCCATCTGAGGACGAGGCAGACAAAGGCCAAGAAGTAGTTAGCCAGCTAACTAGGGCCAACTTAAGCAGGCATGAGAATGGTGCTAGGAGACCCCTGGGGCCCCTCTCAGGCCAGCTTAACATTGGGAATGGACGAGTTAGGTCTCTATCCAGAGGCTCTAACAGATCCATTCGAACCAATGGCTCGCAGGCCTCTTCTCACAGAGGGATGACATCCCCTCAGAGGAGAGTGTATGAAGCCAAAGTAAGGGAAGTCAATCTGAGGATTGAAAGGGAAGAACTTGCCCTGGCCAAAGAGAGACTTGCCTTTGCTAGAGAGCAAGAATTGAGTGGAACAAACCCCACTGGTGGCAGCATTCTCCCAAGAGAAAAAGACAGGAGTTTAGACACTGGACACCTGAGTAAGATAGTGCCCCCCTTTAAACAAGGGGATGATATCCACAAATGGATGACTGCTTTGGAGAGGGCCTGCACTGTACAGTGTGTCCCTCAGAGTCAGTGGGCAGCTATCTTGTGGCTCTCCTTTGAAGGCAAAGGTAGAGATAAGCTCCTCACTACTAGAGCTGAGGATGCTAACAATTACCAAGTCCTGAAGAATACACTGGTTGATGGGTTTGGTTTAACTGCTGAACAGTACAGGTTGATGTTCAGAGACACCCAGAAAACTCAGTCTCAAGATTGGACTGACTTTGTTGATTGTGCCACTAAGGCTTTTGAAGGCTGGCTACTGGGAAGTAAGGTTACTGATTTTAAAGGATTGTACAATCTAATTATGAGAGAGCAAATCTTAAGTAATTGTCAGAACCAGTTATTACACCAACACCTGGTAGACTCTGATCTGACCTCTCCACAAGAATTGGGTAAGAGGGCAGACAAATGGGTCAGAACCAGGGTCAGGCCTAAGAACCAGGGTGGTGACCAAAAGAAGGAATCAACCAAGCCTCAAGAGAAGGGTGGGAATAAATCTTCTGATCAAACCACAGGGCCCCAAAATTCCTCTGAAAAGGGTGGGTCCCAAACTTCTCCCAAAACCCAAAAGAAACCTTATTGTCATCCCTGCAAACAGGTAGGCCATTACAAAAGTGACAACAGTTGTCCCAAGGCCAACAACAATAAGGAGAACACACCCCCAAATAAAGCTTCCCAGCCTCCTGTTACTACTAGTAGTAATCCCCCAGGTGGTGGGAGTGCCCCCAAGAATCTGAGTGCATTTTCTTTGGGAGTGCCTGGGGACTCTGGCCTAACCAGGTCCCCTGACTTAGATACTCTTGTCTGTGAGACTGGCATGGGGTTTGCCAACTTCACAGCCTGTCCCAACACTTTGGGCAGGTACAGACAGGAGCCCCTCATCAATGGTTCACAAGTTGAGGCCTAGAGAGACACAGGGGCTAGCATCACCATGGTGGCTGAGAGCCTAGTCCCCTCAAGGCAACTTATACCTGGTGCCACATACCAGGTAGTGAACATTGATGGAGTGCAGAGAGATCATCCCATAGCAGTGGTAAATCTCAGCTGGGGAGGTGTCACTGGTCACAAGAGAGTGGCAGTGTCACCAAACTTACCTGTAGATTGCCTACTGGGGAATGATTTAGAGACCTCAGCCTGGGCTGAGGTAGAGCAAGAAACCCATTTGAAAATGGTAAACCTCCATGGTAAGGTTAGTGGGGCAGTGATAGCCACAGCCCCAGTCCAAGATGTCCTCCCTGACCAGGTCAGGAGGGCTGTGCCAGTCACAGCCCTATCCCAGAAAGATGCCTTTCCTGAACAGGTTGGCAAGGCTGTGATGGTCACCGCCCAAATCCAAACTGAGTCCCTTCCTGAAAAGGTTGGTGGAGTTGTGATGGCCACAGCTCAGACTCAGACAGATAATAGTGTTGTGAAGCCTGAAACATTGGATCACTCCACTCAAACTGAGAGCATTGAGGAGGAAGAAAAGTCTTCCCCCTCCCAGACACTAGGTGAGAGCCAGCCTCCTCAGGGAACTGACTCTACCCCTGGTGAAGGAACTGCCCCGGAGGTAGTCAGGCCTAGCCTGGCAGAGCCCCTGATGGCAGTGGACCCTTCCCAGGTGGGACCCAGTCTGGAGCAGGTAGCCTGCACCTCTCTACCCTGCCTCCATCAGCCCAGGGCTGTAGAGGTCAGGAAGGCCAGTGGTGGACCCCAAAGGGCCCCCTGTCCAAAAATCCCCAATCAGCAGATTAGGATCACTGAAGCTAGTAGTCCTAGCCAAGTGAAAATAAAACACACTCCTGAGGGATCCCCCTTAAATTTAGTTAGGGAACTCCCACAGCTGGACACTGCTGGGCACAGCCAAACCTGGGGCCTAAAAACCCCAAACCTGACCTGTCCCTCCAGTAAGCCAAACAGAGGGACTCAGCCTCCAGCTTTAGGTAGCCAGAGGTTGACCCTGAGAGTTCATAGCAACTCAGTACTGGAAAGAAAGGCACATATGGTGGCTAGTGATTGGAAGAAGTTGAGCCCAACAGTAGTGGAGTCTCACTTCAGTACTCCATTCCCACACCAGCCTTTTACTTTGCCAACCATTATAAAAATGGGGTAACCCAAAACGGTTGTTGGACCTGGGTGATCAGTATTATCAACAAAAACAATGGCCCAACCCGTGATTGATTGTCAGCTCAATGAATCATATACTCACAGTTGATCATTTTCAAGGCTAAATGAGGGTTAGAGTTAATCTCCTCTTGTGGATTTAATCAAAAAATATTCATTATGTTAAAAAAGCAACCACCTAGCAATACTGATTTATTTACAAAAAGGAGTTTTAATAGATTACTCCAAACACAGCGAGAAATTTATATATACATTTATACAATATTCAAAGCGAACGGTAGAAGAAAGAGCAACGTGCTTCTACAAGGGTGCCGGAAAAAAGAAGAAAAAAGTGGTTTGGAGAAAAAGGGGTGTAAGCCTCAACAGAAAAGTGACATAGGGTTTTATTTAATTGAAACAATACTGCAAAAGATTCAGCGTATTATTCAGTCAGGCCACTAATAATATTATTCCATTTTAAACATTCATACAGTCTTGACTGGCATGTATAATGTTCGAAAAAATAGTGGTCCTGTTTGTGGAAAAGGGGCGTCGACGTTTCGACCCGTCTTGGGGTACAGGGGTGACTGGGGACCTCGACCTGCGGGTCTTCCTCAGGACGTGTATGGCACAGCCTTCGTACCGTGGCTAATAAGCTGTGGGCCTACAATAAATTAAGGTAATCTTTAGGTGGGTGCAAGGAATAATTTTTTTTAAAAAAAGGGGAGGCACATGGTCCTCAAGTGTTTTCTTACCCAATTAGCTTTTTATGGGAAGTTCACAGTCCTCCTGCGTCTGGAAGAACGTGAAGAAACTTGGCCACAGTCCCACTCCTACAATTCATAAGGAGTAGTCGATATATTGATTATTGGTTCCCAACTGCATAGATGTCATTAAGGTTTTTTTACTTAAACAGAGAGGTGTAAATGCTTACCAATTTAGTGGTCGTGGACCTTCAACATAATTAATCGGGTGATGATAACAGAAGTAATTAATACGGTTCTCATAAAGGGCATCGTCCGTTACTGTAAAGAAACACATGATGGGAGTATTTACCACAATGTCATTCTTTACTTCGGTCGTTGACAAGAATTAAAGATAAGAAAGGGGGATTTTCATACCTTTTCATGTTCTTGTATGGACATCACCGTTAGATGTGGAGGAGTGGATCTTAGTCCTGGCACCTGACGGTACTATAGGGGCATACAGAAAGGGGTGTTACCTAAACCGTATGTTAAACTCTATGTACCAAAATAGTCATACCGGAAACCCGTTGTCTGTTAAGTACCTTTTTAGGTCTCGCCTGTCGATGCGCATGCGCATCGAGCAAGCGAGACTATAGGGGCTCATCGACTCTTTATCTAACTTGCAAGGAATCGTGGCGATTCCTTGCAGTGCCCGTGACTTTTAAGGTCAATGCGCATGCGCATTAAGCTTATGCGCATGCGCATTGACCTTAAAAGTCACGGGCGCGTGCATGTCCGTCTTTGTTTACCCGCTCCGCCCCCTCCCGCCGTGTCGCCTTGCCTACTCTCTTCCACAGCCTCCCCCAGCTCCGCCCCCTCACTACTTGATTGCACGGCCGCTAGGCCGTGCCTCCCATACTCTCCTCCCCCCTCCTCCTCTCCTCCCCTGCCTGCCTGCCGCTAGCCTTGCCTACTCTCTCTCGCACCCTCCCCCAGCTCCGCCCCCTCACTACTTGTTATTGAAAATTGCTGGGACAATCCGCTGCTTTGCTGGAGTATCATAATTCCCCTGCACGCCCTGTGTTTTAGAGGCTGTAGATGGCTCCTGTTGTGATTTATTACCACTGCCTGTATTCTGTATGCCAGCTGTGCCTTGCATTATCGCGGCAGGATTACTATCGATGTTGCCGCTGTTACCGCTATTATCCATAGCTTTGGTGCCTTTACAAGCACTAGTATCTTCGCTATGAGAGTGTGCAGCATTTTCCGTGTCGCCACTGTTCCCCAGAGCCGTAGCGCCACCCTCCAGCACTACGCCTACAGATGTATTGGCCGATACCGATGCCCCTCCACGGTTCCTTGCGCCTCCTCTGACTTTTTGCGCCATTGCTGTAATTGCGCTGATCACCGCGCTGAGTTTGCTGCAGTTAACAGTTAACAACTAACAGTGCACTAGCTCGCTACCCCCAAAAGTACCTCGCACACCTGCTGCTCCTCGTTGTGGACCCGCTATGAGCCGTCGTTTAGACCGACAGCACTACAGTCTCCAATTTACGGGTCTCAGTCTCTCGAGCAGCAACCACTGCGATAGTCACTCTCCTGCAGCTCTTGCTCCGTGAGCGTCACACCCAGCGCGGCCAGCGCCGGCGTCTCCAATCGGCGAGGCTCGCAACCTGCCCGGCGTGGGGGCGTAGGTAGTATCCGACTGCAGATGCCACACAAGATGGATTAACTTCCACAATCTCCAAATCACAGTCGGAAGAGGCTCTTTTCAGCGCTATTGCACCTACGAACTGCTAGAACCAGGGTTTCCCATTGGGAGCTGTGTGCACACCACCTCACACGGCCACTGCTTCAGTCGCGATCTTGCCTCCTCTGGAGGGAGCTAAACGCGGGCCTTGCTGAACAGCTATTGAGGGTCGCCGTGAGCAGTCTTGCTGCACAATTCTGTACAATTTGCAATTTTGTGACCAGGTTTGAGCGCTTACTTCCAGATGCCGCCACACTGATACTATGCCTTACGCGAGTGAATCAGCCCCAGGATTTCGACATCCCTCCTCCTGCACTTTGACCTTACTAACCCACGGCTTTTGTACTTCCCATTCCTGGCCCCCACCTTGAAACTGTTCGTTGTCACCCTTAGTCTGACTTAATTGCACATCGCGAGTTCGGGTCCTTTGCCTCTCGCTATTCCGCCTCGGTATGTTCTTCTAGACTCACCTACCTGCCGGCTTCCTAGACCATTACCATGATGTGATTGCAGACGTTGAGGCTACTCTCTTCATTCTGTTCTTCCCGCTTACTGCACAGCCACCGTGAGCTTCTTCGCCACTCTGTGTTTCACCCCTTCCCCCCACCTGGCCGCCCTTGCTCCCCTACCAATTGCCTACTCACCCAGATGCCCCAGAATTGACACACAACCTTATGTCCAGGCTCTTACTTCACCACCCTGGTAGTGTTCATGCCCCCTGCTCTCCCTCAACCCCTCACCCTCAACCCCTCACCCTCAATCCCTCACCCACACTCACCCACACTCACCCTCACTCACACTCACTCACCCTCACTCACCCTCACTCACCCTCACTCACCCTCACTCACCCTCACTCACCCTCACCCTCAACCCCTCACCCTCACTCACCCTCAACCCCTCACCCTCACCCACCCTCAACCCCTCACCCACCCTCAACCCCTCACCCTCACTCACCCTCAACCCCTCACTCACCCTCAACCCCTCACTCACCCTCACTCTCACTCATCCTCACTCACCCTCAACACCTCACCCTCACTCACCCTCACTCACCCTCACCCTCAATCACCCTCAACGCCTCACCCTCAACGCCTCACCCTCAACCCCTCACTCACCCTCACTCTCACTCATCCTCACTCACCCTCAACACCTCACACTCACTCACCCTCACTCACCCTCAACACCTCACCCTCACTCACTCACCCTCAACACCTCACCCTCAACACCTCACTCACCCTCACTCTCACTCATCCTCACTCAACCACCCTCAACCTCACTCACCCTCAACACCTCATCCTCAACACCTCATCCTCAACACCTCATCCTCAACACCTCATCCTCAACACCTCATCCTCAACACCTCATCCTCAACACCTCACCCTCAACACCTCACCCTCAACACCTCACCCTCAATACCTCACCCTCAATCCCTCACCCTCAACCTCACTCACTCACCCTCAACCCCTCACCCTCAACCCCTCACTCACCCTCACTCTCACTCACCCTCACTCACCCTCACTCACTCTCACTCACCCTCACTCACCCTCAACCCCTCACTCACCCTCACTCTCACTCACCCTCACTCACCCTCACCCTCACTCACCCTCACCCTCAATCACCCTCAACGCCTCACCCTCAACGCCTCACCCTCAACACCTCACTCACCCTCACTCTCACTCATCCTCACTCACCCTCAACACGTCACACTCACTCACCCTCACTCAACCTCAACACCTCACCCTCACTCACTCACCCTCAACACCTCACCCTCAACACCTCACTCACCCTCACTCTCACTCATCCTCACTCAACCACCCTCAACCTCACTCACCCTCAACACCTCATCCTCAACCCCTCACCCTCAACACCTCACCCTCAACCCCTCACCCGCAATCCGTCACCCTCAACCCCTCACCCTCACTCACTCACCCTCAACCCCTCACCCTCAACCCCTCACTCACCGTCACTCTTACTCACCCTCACTCACCCTCACTCACCCTCAACACCTCACTCACCCTCACTCATCCTCACTCACCCTCAAAGCCTCACCCTCACCCACCCGCAAACCCTCACCCTAACTCACACTCAGCCTCACTCAGCCTCACTCACCTTCACCCTCACTCACACTCACTCACCCTCACTCTCACTCAGCCTCAACCCCTCACTCACCCTCAACCCCTCACTCACCCTCACTCACCCTCATTCACCCTCACACACCCTCACCCTCACTCACCCTCACTCACCCTCAACTCCTCACCCTCACACAGTGCAATAGGTCTCAGAGCATTTGAGTTAGAGCTTTTAGAATTGTTTATGGCTTTTTTCTTTAGCATTGGCTACAGGGAACAAAAATGCTAAAGATTTACCAAAAAAACCCATAAACAATTCTAAATGCACTAACTCTAATGCTGCGAGACCTATTGCATTTCTAATGCTTGTTGCTTTAAGGATGCTTCTTGCTTACATAGAGAGAGACAGATATTGCATTGTGTGACGCAATGTGTTCTGCCAATATTTACCAGAGTTTTCTGATCGGAATCTGAGAAGTCACTTCAAAGTTGTATGCAGTATACGACTTTGTCCTCTTGGAATGCGTAATTCCACTACATAGGCATCCTAATAGCACAACAACCTGTTTTCCATATCCCCTCCTTCCCACGTGTTCAGGGACATCTTTTTATTTTAATGTAGCTAATAGAAGTCACAAAAAATGGGCTGCAGGCCTGCCACCTTTTTTTTCTCCAAGAACAGTCAGTGCCTCGCGCACATGTGGACTCTACCCCATCAGCAGCAGGGAATTTGGTGTGTTAGACATATTTTCCACAACACGTTTTGTAAAGTATGACCTTTCCTTACTGAGTGGAGCCGGATTCTGTCCATGAATGTTTACAGCCGAACTCTCCATATTTAAGCTCTTAAAATGTAGTCCCTGTGGATTCTGTTGCACTTCTTATAAGGCAGTTTGTGCATGTTGCAGAGGATCAAAGTTCGAGGGTGTGATAGTGTAGTGCTGCAGGTCATGAAATAGGTGTTCACTATGGCAAGCATTTATCTCTCTTGGGTACCAGCCTCGAGACCTCAATAGTATTTTTAAGTATCTAGAGTTACTGACAGTAAATTAATGTATATTATTTAAGATGAAACATGGTATATTTGGATAGTGTCACATTCATTGCATATATACCATCTTTTAATGCGTTCAGGCTCTCAACCAGTTTTCTACTGAGCTTGTATTTTATTCATTTCCTTAACATTCAGTTGTTGCCATGTGCACTGATGTTTCCATTCCTCTGCCGGGCTTCTTTATTCGTCTTGGCAATTTTAATTTAGACATCTGCTTTTTATTTTGGGAACTATGAGCAATTGTAGAGTTTAGTGACTTACAAAATAACTTTTATGCTCTGACCTGTCGCAGTCCTGATGTCTAGAACAACCAGATTCCTAGAGCTGGGAATAAATATCACCTATCGCTAAGCATTTTACTGTGCTTTTATCCCAACATTTATGCTGCTGTAGCATAAATCTTTGTGAATAGAAATCAATAGGAACTGCCTACCTATTACTGAGATGAAATGTTTTCTTTATTGTCTGTTGATCAAACTGAGGCCGTAATGTATATTTATAAAGGTTAAATGTCTTATGCATCAATGTTTGTGTTGCACTTACTCACTAAAGTCTTGTAATGTCAATTAAGCTGTTGGTTTTAGGGGGATTCTGTGAGTGCTCTATCTCCATGGTGCTACCTTTGGTGTTGCTGGGTTTGGACTTGAGCCATGTCACCATGTCATGCACTGTTGTAGTATGCTGTTGACATTTTGTATAGCACATGGTAGGTGCGTAAACTGCCTCGTAGCTCACTTGGCTTTCGATGTGGTGTAGGCAACTGTAGATTCTATTTTTGGGATTTCCATTGACACCGGAGTCTTACTCATCTCGGGATGAAAATGTTCCAGGATTTGTGTACTGTTACAGGTCTGATTGTTGGTGTTGTGTAATGTGCTTTTAGTGTCTGAGTGGTATTTAGGGGGCATTATCAAGAGGCTTGTCCTTGTCTTGAACATGTAACATGCCCTTTGCCCGGCGAGCATAGTTAGTCTTGTCCTAGTATTTCTCGCCGTTTGGTAGTTTATGTGTACTTTGTCATGGTACAAGCGGTGTTAGTAGCAATGTTATAGACCACTAGAGGCAATAGCTGAGCTGTGTAGAATGGATATTATCTTGAGCGAATACTGGAAGCTGTGGTTAAGTGTGATAGCGAATATTTGTGTTTCTTGTTTTGTGGTTACCTAAGTAGCTGGAATCAAGCCAGAAGAGTGATTTAGACCTGTGCGTGTTTGCACCAGAAAGTGTACCCACAGCATGTAGGTCCAATTAATTCAGTCTGACAATAGCAGTATCTGATGCAACATTTTCAAGTTGAGGAGGCTGCTTTACACTCTGATAACATGAGTACTGTTGCAACAAGAATATCAGTCACATGAGTATAGGCTTTGCACACTTTTAAAGGTGCAAATTTTGACTCCTCCCCTTGAGTTAAAATTTTGAGCAGGTATTCTGCATAAGGTGCGCACTGCGCTCATCTCAAACAGTTTGCAAACTACTGCCTAGCCTGGTCAGTCATGCCATCCTAATACCCTCCCGTCTATATTTTGGCTCACAGAGGCCGTTGAGTGCCATTTGTAAATAATCTGGAATTCTCCTTCCCACCTTAACTTCCAACATCTTTACCTTTATTTTCAGTAACAAGTGATATTTCACAGTGGAAAATACAATGCGTAAAAAAATGGGCAACGTATATTTTGTCAAAGGAGACATACCCTACTTCACTAGGTAGCTTTGGTCACCAGCACATCATAGATTTAGAAGGAAAGAGCTTTTTTTCTAGTCTTAGCACAGGAGATCTAACAAGCATTGGCATATCCAATAGGTTTCAGCTTTGGGACCTTATAAGTGGACTACTGTCCACAAGTAGGCAGTACGCCCGTGAAAAGCACTGATGTAGTAAAGAAAATCATTCTGGTTACGGCGCAGTTCTGTCTATGACTTTTTGTTGCAGTTTTTCACATTTTAAAATGGTGCCACCTGTTTTTTATTTCTACGTTAAATGTTGCACTAAAACGTGCAGGCTAGTTCTGCGAGATGTGATAGGGTGCCGACGGGTAGGCGCACCCTCCTCTTGAGGCTAAGGGTCGCACTGGCATTGCTCTCCATCTCTGCCGCCAGGCATTCCAGCTAGCGCCCTTTGACCCTGCCTTCTAAAGCTTGCATCGTGGGAGGAGGGTGCTTGCACACGTGCGCCCCGATCTGAGTTCAAAACTAGTGGACGTGGGAGGGGTGGCGATAGCGAATGGGCCACAGACCCTTCAGCCAAACATTTTGTTTGAAAGAGGGGTCTGTTGTCCTCTTTGTGCCCGTCCATCGGTTGCGGGTGGCTGCAGTCGGTTGTCAGCACGTCTTCTGTACTGTAGTGTACTCACCTCATCGGCGCAACTCTGGGACTTCAGCCGCCACCGCGGGGCTCTCCCTCGGGCATGCGAGCCCCGCGTCATCACTGCTCTTCTGGCCGGGCACTCCGTGGGCGCGGGCTTCCAGCAGAAAACGGAAGTCCCGCCTCACGGAATGTTTCGGCAGTGCACGCGCACGTCTATTCCTGCTTGCGATCATTCCGCTCTCTCGCCCTGGGGTCGCATATCTGGTATGTACGCTACAGTGAGGTGCATTATTATACATTCAATAAAGATATTACAGTACAATATCCGATAAAATGTTATACTAGACTTTTTCAATTCATGTAAATACTTAGATGGCGTCTTCCGCCGTTCGGTATCGATACACATACACTCCCCGCGCGAGCATCAGCTGAGAACAGAAAGGGCGTAGGTACCTCCAGAGCGGTTCTCACCACCTCCCGGTTTAAACACGCTGGGCATTGTTTGCCAGCCGCGCCTGGCGCGAGGCGCTCACAGGCTGGCCGCGTTTTTATCTTCTTTCCGGCTGGGACTTTGTCCTCACATAACTAAAAGAAGGCGCCAGCGCATCACCTCGACCGGTTAAGTGGGTTTTTCACTGCTGCTCTAACTGAGATGAAGTAGAGGACAGAGCTCAGGATGCTGAAAAGACGGGGATTGAAAACAGGAGGTAAATGGCAGGTGAAGTGAGTGAGGGAAATACTGAGGTAATTTTTTGCCACCTTCTGGAACATCTGCAGGTGGTAATTGCCTTTTAAGCAGTGCTTCAAAGTCCATACACCCCTGACGAGGCGCAACAGTGCATAAAGAAGGTATAGTTGAGAAGTGTGGCTCACTGGTTAGAGGAGGCAGACCTGGAAGCAGAGGTCAGCCCGGGACCAGGGTTCAATTCCCGGCTTGGCGGGGTCTTGAGTCCTAAAATGTCCATGGACTCGACAATTCTCGCTCCGGTGCCTACTCGATTCACGGGTTCACACTCTGCGACTCAGGGCAATAGCTTGCTTAATCTCCACAACGGCCCCTCGCGGCGGGATGCCTTGCTTTTACCTTGCGGATACCCTGCCGGGGTTATCTCACAGGGGAATACCAGGACGGGTTCCCTAAGCAAGCGTTTAGAAACCGCTCAGTGATTCGCGCTATATAAATTCCTGTACATTTACATATAGTATGCAATCTCGCGGGAAGTCGTTGGTCTGAACAGTGCCGAGTTGCGTTTTAGCCAAAGAGGTGAGAGTTTTGGTGTAGTAGTAGGTGACGGCCAGAGTGGGACATCCGTCACTACTCTTCAGCGACTAAAAGCACAAAGAATAATGCGGGGTAAAACGCATAATATTTATATTAACTTTTGCGCCTAGTTGCAAGAGTGGGGTCTAGGAGAGCATTGTATGAATGCAGTGTTTTGATGTGTGTGATATGTAGTGTAAAGTACATACGTGACATGCTAAGCGTATTGTATTTAGTTATTCCCTTCTTTTTTAACTATGTATACCATGCATGAATATTTATATACCAATTGACTAGACTAGGCAGCTTCGATATAAATACATTAAAATACAAATAGTGTAATGTACTTCTCATGCCGCTGGTATTGTGGAGCTAGTTTATGCCTGGAGAGGAAGAAGTAGGGTGGGAAGTAACTGTGCCTGTTATTAGGGCTACCATTCTCAAGCAGGAAAGGTTCGGTTTCTTATGTAAGAACGGTCCTCAGTAATATGTCCATGCTTTTCTAGTTAGCAAAATAATTCGCTTTTTTGGTAGGTGAGCTGATGCATCCTTTGTTAGGGCGGAGCCAGGTACTAACTTCCCTTCTGAAATCCTGGCCGTCTTGGACGTTTTTTGTTCTGTATTTTGACAGCACACGTCACAAACACAACCACACACAACCACACACACACAACCACACACACACACAACCACACACACACACAACCACACACACACACAACCACACACACACAACCACACACACACAACCACACACACCCCCAACCACACACACCCCCAACCACACACACACCCAACCACACACACACCCAACCACACACACCCCCAACCACACACACCCCCAACCACACACACCCCCAACCACACACACCCCCAACCACACCCCCCCCCCAACCACACACCCCCCCAACCACACACCCCCCCAACCACACACACCCCCAACCACACACACCCCCAACCACACACACCCCCAACCACACACACCCCCAACCACACACACCCCCAACCACACACACCCCCAACCACACACACCCCCAACCACACACACACCCCCAACCACACACACACCCAACCACACACACCCACCCAACCACACACCCACCCAACCACACACACCCACCCAACCACACACACCCAACCACACACACCCAACCACACACACCCAACCACACAACCACACACACACACCCAACCACACACACACACACCCAACCACACACACACCCAACCACACACACACACCCAACCACACACACACACACCCACACACACACACACACACCCAACCACACACACACACCCAACCACACACACACACCCAACCACACACACACACCCAACCACACACACACACCCAACCACACACACACACCCAACCACACACACACACACACCCAACCACACACACACACACACCCAACCACACACACACACACACCCAACCACACACACACACACACCCAACCACACACACCCACCCACCCAACCACACACACCCACCCAACCACACACACCCACCCAACCACACACACCCACCCAACCACACACACCCAACCACACACACACACACCCAACCACACACACACACCCAACCACACACACACACCCAACCACACACACACACCCAACCACACACACACACCCAACCACACACACACACCCAACCACACACACACACACCCAACCACACACACACCCAACCACACACACACACCCAACCACACACACACACCCAACCACACACACACCCAACCACACACACACACACCCAACCACACACACACACACCCAACCACACACACACACACACTCAACCACACACACACACACCCAACCACACACACACACACCCAACCACACACACACCCAACCACACACACACCCAACCACACACACACACCCAACCACACACACACCCAACCACACACACACCCAACCACACACACACCCAACCACACACACACCCAACCACACACACACCCAACCACACACACACACACACCCACCCACACACAACCACACCATCAGTGCACACTTTCCCCAGGCACAAACACCACCAGCCGTCAGTGCACGCTTTCACCAGGCACAAACACCACCAGCCGTCAGTGCACGCTTTCACCAGGCACAAACACCACCAGCCGTCAGTGCACGCTTTCACCAGGCACAAACACCACCAGCCGTCAGTGCATGCTTGCACCAGGCAGACACACCACCAGCCAGCAGTGCACGCTTGCACCAGGCAGACACAACACCAGCCAGCAGTGCACACTTCCACTAGGCACACACCACCAGCCATCAGTGCACAATTTCTACAGGCACACACACCACTAGCCATCAGTGCACACATCAATTGTTAACGCATCCACAATTAACTATTGCAGCAATCGTAGTATGGCACACTTTACTTTTAAACATATTCATCTAAAGTGCCGCATGCCACCATTGCTACAAAAAGAAATACACATTTTTTTGGCCTATAATTTATTGACTTTTGTTGCAATTAGCGTTGCAATATTTAGCAATGCCAAAAGCTCAAACTTAATTACTGCGAGACCTATTGCATTGCAAATGCTTGTTATATATCCTCGGTGTCACCACTCTCACTGGGAAACATTCGCATGAGTCAGCGCCGTCCAAACTGGCAATTCCGGGCGCTGTATTAAGACATGAATGAAGTCGGTATGGTCATATTAAAGCCTAAGAGGGTCCAATTCAAAGAGGGAAAGGGGGCTGGCGAGGAGCGGTTTCTTACCGAGTTGTTTGTCTGTTACCGGCGACTCGTCAGGACCGGACCACACATAGCGCGATGACGTCATTCGGACGTATTAAGCGCTCGTGAGTGGATTGCCATAGAAAAAAGACTCGCTCAGGAGCTCTGTTGACCCATAATACTGGAGTTGATTAGGTCAAACCACAGGGAATCAGTCAAAAGAGAGAAGAACTTGTGCTGTCAACTCCCTGCTGGAAAAATCATCTGTTGTTTAGTACTGCCACTTGTTTACTAATCTCTTCATATTCATTTAATCCACGTTTTATGGTGCCGAATAGGTGTATAAAGCGGCATTCACGGATGCTCAGTACATGGCTGAAGTCTCCTCCTCTGGGATGAGGTGTCACTTTTTCTAGGACACACCATTTTAAACTGTCTGGTGTATGTTCAAATTTCGTGAAATGCTCCACAAGGGGGGCCCCCTGGGTTTTACATTTAATACGGCTCACGTGTTGTAATATGCGACACTTTACCCTTTGTGTAGTTTGTCATGGAGAGATACAAACCAGGAGGCAACACTACCGATGGTAGTCCACAAACCTGAGAATCCAATAATTAACCTCTCTAAATATCAGTTGCACCAAGATGAGCAAAGTGTGCTAGAAAAAGGCCTTTCTTTTGTACCAACGTCAATGCCCAATTCTTTTAATCTTAAAGTGGAGTTACACCACTTTTTCAGAAAAATACGACTTAAACACTTTTTTCAAAAAGTCCCACACAACCCCGTCTTCTCTGGAAGTGGCCTCAGACCTCCATCCAAATTTAATCCTCCTGCACACCAGATGCCTTCAAAAATATTGGCCTTTGAACAACTAGTATTGAGGGATGTAGAGAACACACTGCTAGAAAGACAATATGTTCAATACAACATCACTAAGGCAGAACGACTAGCACTTACGACACTAAAAGAAAATGCCAGTATTGTCATAAAACCGGCCGACAAAGGCGGAGCCATTGTCGTACAAGACTATGACCAATATACGAATGAAATACTTGCCCAATTGGGAGTTGAAGGCAACTATGAAAAATTAAAAGGTGACCCGACAAGTGACATATCAAAGAAGATCAAATCTATAACCACACAAGGTTTAGGGTTAGGTTTCATTAATAAACATGAGTACGACTACCTCAATAACAAACACCCTAGAACACCAACCATTTATACTTTGCCGAAAATTCATAAAAGAATGCAGAACCCACCAGGTAGACCGATCATTTCCGGTTGTGGTTCCCTTCTGGAGCCTTTGTGCAAATTCATTGATACATTTCTGAAACCCATAGCGGAAGACACTGCAACGTACCTAAAGGATACGATGCAAACCATCTTGCTCCTAGACGGACGTCCACATGACCCTAGGAAGAGTCTTCTTGCCACAATGGACATCCAATCTTTATACACAAACATTCCCCAGAAGCAAGCACTGACAGTCATCGAGCTAGTTTTAAATTCACGCCCAGCACCTCATCGTGTACCAACTGAATTCATTATTGAACTCCTAACGCTGGCCATGACCAAGAACTTTTTCACATTTTTGGGTAAATACTATATCCAAACAAAGGGAGTGGCGATGGGGGCAAGCTTTGCCCCCAATCTGGCTATAATCTTTATGGACGCATTCGAGCAGGCAAATGTCCTTAATGATATTAATCCTTACCTCAACCACATAGGGTTATGGCGTCGTTATATAGATGACGTTTTAATCATATGGAACGGCAACACAGAGGAATTAACTTCCTTTCACGAGTGGCTGAACACACGTTCCCCTGACATCCAGTTCACTGTAGAATTTGATAAATCCAAAATCAACTTTCTGGACATCACAATTAATGCTGATCAGGGTGTGTTATACACCGGACTATATCGTAAGAGTAGCGAACGTAATACGTTACTCCGGTACAGTAGTCACCATCCCCGCAACCTCAGGGACAACCTCCCTTTTGGGCAATTCCTGAGGTTGCGGAGGAACTGCACCAGAAAGGAGGATTTCTTCAATGAATCAGCAGGCCTCCTAGCCCGTTTGATAGACAGAGGCTATCCCATCAGGCTTCTAAAACAGGCACGCAAACGGGCCTGGTATAACCACAGAGAACACCTTCTGGAAGGAAGAGATAACCAAAGACTAAAAGAGGATAGAATAGTGTGTGTTACCACCTATTCTACAAAAAGTAATAAGATCAAAAAAATAATTAACCAACACTGGCATATGATTGCTGATGAACTTGGAGATGCGCCTCTACCGCTACATGCCTTTAAGAAGGCTAAAAATATAAGAGATCATGTTGTGAAAGCTCTACTACCGAGCATTAATCCACCAAGTCAAACTGTTCTGTGGGGGATCCCACCAGTGAGAGGCCACGTGAAATGTGGAAACTGTAAAGCATGCCCACTAACTCAAGAAATAAAAACCTTCACACACAACAACCACACACATGTATTGAAAGAACACAGTAACTGTAACTCGAGTGGAGTTAATTATGCGATCACTTGCCCGTGTGGATTTGTCTATATTGGACAAACTACACAAAGGGTAAAGTGTCGCATATTACAACACGTGAGCCGTATTAAATGTAAAACCCAGGGGGCCCCCCTTGTGGAGCATTTCACGAAATTTGAACATACACCAGACAGTTTAAAATGGTGTGTCCTAGAAAAAGTGACACCTCATCCCAGAGGAGGAGACTTCAGCCATGTACTGAGCATCCGTGAATGCCGCTTTATACACCTATTCGACACCATAAAACGTGGATTAAATGAATATGAAGAGATTAGTAAACAAGTGGCAGTACTAAACAACAGATGATTTTTCCAGCAGGGAGTTGACAGCACAAGTTCTTCTCTCTTTTGACTGATTCCCTGTGGTTTGACCTAATCAACTCCAGTATTATGGGTCAACAGAGCTCCTGAGCGAGTCTTTTTTCTATGGCAATCCACTCACGAGCGCTTAATACGTCCGAATGACGTCATCGCGCTACGTGTGGTACGGTCCTGACGAGTCGCCGGTAACAGACAAACAACTCGGTAAGAAACCGCTCCTCGCCAGCCCCCTTTCCCTCTTTGAATTGGACCCTCTTAGGCTTTAATATGACCATACCGACTTCATTCATGTCTTAATACAGCGCCCGGAATTGCCAGTTTGGACGGCGCTGACTCATGCGAATGTTTCCCAGTGAGAGTGGTGACACCGAGGATATATAAAAAGGTACTTAACAGACAACGGGTTTCCGGTATGACTATTTTGGTACATAGAGTTTAACATACGGTTTAGGTAACACCCCTTTCCTGTATGCCCCTATAGTACCGTCAGGTGCCAGGACTAAGATCCACTCCTCCACATCTAACGGTGATGTCCATACAAGAACATGAAAATGTATGAAAATCCCCCTTTCTTATCTTTAATTCTTGTCAACGACCGAAGTAAAGAATGACATTGTGGTAAATACTCCCATCATGTGTTTCTTTACAGTAACGGACGATGCCCTTTATGAGAACCGTATTAATTACTTCTGTTATCATCACCCGATTAATTATGTTGAAGGTCCACGACCACTAAATTGGTAAGCATTTACACCTCTCTGTTTAAGTAAAAAAACCTTAATGACATCTATGCAGTTGGGAACCAATAATCAATATATCGACTACTCCTTATGAATTGTAGGAGTGGGACTGTGGCCAAGTTTCTTAACGTTCTTCCAGACGCAGGAGGACTGTGAACTTCCCATAAAAAGCTAATTGGGTAAGAAAACACTTGAGGACCATGTGCCTCCCTTTTTTTTAAAAAATTATTCCTTGCACCCACCTAAAGATTACCTTAATTTATTGTAGGCCCACAGCTTATTAGCCACGGTACGAAGGCTGTGCCATACACGTCCTGAGGAAGACCCGCAGGTCGAGGTCCCCAGTCACCCCTGTACCCCAAGACGGGTCGAAACGTCGACGCCCCTTTTCCACAAACAGGACCACTATTTTTTCGAACATTATACATGCCAGTCAAGACTGTATGAATGTTTAAAATGGAATAATATTATTAGTGGCCTGACTGAATAATACGCTGAATCTTTTGCAGTATTGTTTCAATTAAATAAAACCCTATGTCACTTTTCTGTTGAGGCTTACACCCCTTTTTCTCCAAACCACTTTTTTCTTCTTTTTTCCGGCACCCTTGTAGAAGCACGTTGCTCTTTCTTCTACCGTTCGCTTTGAATATTGTATAAATGTATATATAAATTTCTCGCTGTGTTTGGAGTAATCTATTAAAACTCCTTTTTGTAAATAAATCAGTATTGCTAGGTGGTTGCTTTTTTAACATAATGAATATTTTTTGATTAAATCCACAAGAGGAGATTAACTCTAACCCTCATTTAGCCTTGAAAATGATCAACTGTGAGTATATGATTCATTGAGCTGACAATCAATCACGGGTTGGGCCATTGTTTTTGTTGATAATTTTACTTTGCCAAAGCACACCACAGGTAGTGATTCCCTATGGTGGAGACCCTCAGATACCCTTAGGGTGAGGGGTTGCTCAGTGGACCATGATACAGGGGGTAACCATGCCAGTGCATGTACCACCTCATATGGCCACTCAGGAAATATAGGCTTACCTGGTCGAGGATAGCCTTATCTCCTTTCGTTTGGGGGGGGGTTGTGTAGGAAGGTGGATACCTGACTATGGTTGCCCCCAACTTTTTTTGCCTGGTCTTTTGCTGGTTTTCCGACTTAGTTGGCCTTGGACCCTGCCTATCAGGACCCCAGGCCTACTGCTCTCTCTCTAAAATGGATTCCATGTACCTTAGGTACATTTCCAATTGGTACTGGGCCACCTTATCAGACCCTGTAACTCAGGGCATAGGTGTACCCAGGGCCTACCAGGGGCTGAAGCATGTATTATGCCACCCCTGGATGGCCATCTAAATCTGACACAACTGGCTGCACGACAGCTGGGGCAAGGTGGTGTAATCACCCTTTGCTTTAGATATAGTATACCTATATCTAACCCTAACAATGGACACACAGATTCCTATCAGTCACTCCTATGGCAGGCCTTGACAATCCTGAAGGCAGAGTGCTCGGAATCATGTGAGATGGTGCTCTGGCATGAGCTGAGCCCGTTTGCAGCTTGCGGAACCAAGTCCTAATAGCTGTTCCATGATAACGCATACCATATACTCTTAAGTGCATTATAATCCTCGCGGTTAAATGCTATCTTTGGTATTGCTTTATCAAAACATGTCGAGTAAGGTGTCATACGAATTGGAATACTAACCCCTTGCCAATTCTGGTGACGGGGTTAGCATTCCACCCTTCTAGAGGGACACAACATGTATGTAACTGTGAACCCCGGTTAAAGTTAACTCAAGCCTCAGCTCCACAAAATGGATGCTGCCACCACAGACACGAGTCTGACCCCCTGCAGCTGGGAGTCCTTCCAGCGAGGGGAGCTTGGACAAAGGGTTTCCTGTCAGGGGCGGTGCTAGCACCATCCCAGACAGGGTTATGTGTATCCTGGGTAGGCAGGGCTTTACAGGAAGGTGACTGCCAGTGGCACCCCGGTGCTCACTACGCATCTGCCGGTTAGAACCAGTTCCAGAGGCACACCAGCCCCTGGCCTGGGGAAAGTCCGGCATGGGAGAGGGGTGTAACCATCCCCCTTCCTGGTCCCACCCCTAGGGCAGGACCTAGTCGCGTACCCACCCCTTTATTTAGGATAAAGGCAGGAGCGGGGACCCTTCCAAATTAGATCATCTTTGAATCAAGAAACTACTTTCTACGAAAGGAACTCTCGACTTCTTCTCAAGATTTCTCCCTTGTGGCTAAGGAGTAGTCACCCTGCATCCGCAGGCACCATCTAAGAACTCTGCGGTTTGCTGCACGTCCTTCCTCAGGAATCCGACTGACCAGCTCGACGAGACCCAGCTTCCCTGGCACCTCTGACCTCTACCTACCTCTACAGCTAAGCTGAGAACCGTAGGTGCGACGAGACCCCGAGGGACCGGCCATCATCAGAACTGCACGACTTCTATCCAGCACGACCGCCGAGGGATCCTCTGGTGAGTGCTTTGGGGTCCGAGAAGCCCCGACCCTGAGCAGCTCCAGCATCGAAGTCCAGCCCCCCAGCATCTCCACGATCTGCGTGGGGCCCTTCTGCTTTTTTGGCTGCTCACCGCGTTGTCTGGCTACTAGCCCGCTGGCTTGTGGCCTTCCCGACGATGATCAACGACGACAACACTGCTGGTCTGGTTGCTCCAGACTGGCCCTTGCTCCCTTCCAAAAGAGGAGCACCCCGGACCCTCCTGGTCCACTCCAGACGCCATTTTAGGTCCACCGCGTGGGCTTGAATTTGCCAAGACTTGTTGCCCCAATCCTGGGTCCAGCGACGTCGACAGCATCAACCATCGTGGGACAGCCCGCACCTCCATCCTGGTCGCCGACAACGCCTCCTGGTCCGTGAGACTGCAGAGCCCAGCGTCGCCCACTCACCTGGTCGTGGTGACTTCGCCCGGTGCCATCCTGGTGCCCACACAATCACTGGCTAGTGATTAAGAACTTGGTCCCCTCTGCTTTCAGGTGTCATCCATCTTCGATCCAGGCTTGGATCACTCGAACAATCTTCACTGGTCGCCTGCCAGCAACTTCTTTCTTCAGGCTCCTGGTTCGTCAACGAGGATTCCCGACGTCTTTCCAGACCTATGCATCCGCAGCCCCTGGGCTAGGTAACTTCGGCATTTTGGTGCCCCAGCATAGCCTCACTATCCAAGGATCCAGATCCACTTTCGTTTTCGATCTACCTAGTCGGGTTCGCCCGAGAACACTAACTTTGCTTTTACTAGCCTCCATAGACTTTGTCCCGCATCCCGCGTGAGATTGCACACTCTGCACCCGAGTCCCCTAGGCCTCCTACTAGTAATCTGAAGGTTCAGTAACGTAGTCCTAGCGATTCCAAAGCCTATTAGTCAAGTACTTACCTGCTAGTAATTTCGCATTCCACTTCCATAGTATATGGTTTTTCGTGCCCTTCGGGCATTTGTGTAAATTGTGCAATTTAAAGTATTTTAGTAAGAGTTTTGTTGTGTGCTTAGTACCCTGTCCTCATAAAGAGTACAGGGCTGTTGTGATCTAAATAAATACACTGTTTATTTTCATAACACTTGTGTGGTGTCCTTTCACTTGGTGTTCAAGGGGTATATGTGATGGTATAACAGCTGGCTTAACACGCCCTCTAGAGTTTAGCCCGAAGACTGCTCGTATCCATGCTACTAGGATAGCTGGTCTATAAGGTTGACTTACAACCAATCATCAATAAGGGTTGTTTGGACTGATACAAAGTGCTCACTAGAATAGTGAACATTATATATCAGGCCAACTTCTCACAGTTCCGTCGAGGGCTCACGAGCAATGAGTGGTGCAGCCTTCAGAGCACTGGAACAAGAGGACGCTTCTTTGGATTCCCGCTCTTTTATCCGTCTGCGGGAGGGCGGGGACCCTCCTCAGGTACGCCCACGGGGTGCGGTCTTCCGGGTGGGTGCCTAGGACAACCCCTTCTGGGTGGGAAGGGCGTGCTCCGGCTACGCCGCTTTGGGCATACCAGCCGAACCACGCCCCGCCCAAAATGGTTTCCCGGGGGGATCGGGGCACCCATCCATACGTTCGGGGGGACCGAGTGGTCTTCCCTTTCCATATGGCCGGGATGCCCGCCACCCCCTCCCAACACCAATTCCCCAAGGGGAGGAGACAGACACTGGTTTGAGCTTTTGGAAGGCGGGGGGGAATTACCCCCCCGGCCGTATTTATTAAAATATGAAACAAAATTTAAAACATTAAATTAAAACGTTTCATGAATTATGTACAATTTTACTTTCGTTACATTTTGATGCAGAAATGTTCTTTGGCTAACCTTAACAGCTCTCTGATACAAAGGTTTCCTAGCCGAGTCTAGCATCCTGAAAATGTATACATTCTAAATTAAAATTGTACATCCTAGCATTAAGGGCCAACGGCAATGTCTTAACCGGTGTCAGATCCCTACTACCAAACTCCCGCCCTCACGGTGTGAGTGGCGCATGCGCAGAGGACTTTACCCTCGTTGCCAACTGTAACTTCCCTTGTCGTGGGGGCCCCCTCTCACTCGACGCCATCTTAAAGGTCATCCGAGTCCCCGTGTGAGGTATCTGTAAGAAGGACAGCGTGGACTCCCCCCCTTCCCCACACTCTCTTCCGCCGTCGCGGATATCCGGCCCCCGGGAAATTCGTAGGAGGGGCATCTAGCCGTCTCCCCCCTGGGAGGGGCCTATGGCCGTCTCCCCCTAGGCGACCCATCCGTAGTGGGTGCTGCCTATCCGTGGGCGGGGCCAATGGCCGCCTCCCCCCGGGCGCTCCCATCCATTCTGGGTGGCGCCCCCCCTAGGGACCTTGAAATTACTGCTCACCGATCATGACCTTACCGCCACAGGCCGGATAGTTGACCGACTATCCGACCCCCCACACCTCCTAAAGGTCATGCCTCCTCAAACCCCTTAGCCATGCTATGAAGTCTCCTATTAGTAACTCATTCCCCGCCCTGGACAGGTGAACCCCATCATTCAGATAATAGTGATCACCCCAAATACACCCATGGGGAATGCTATGCAGATGCGCGGAGCGAAACAGTTTCCCAATTTTATTGTTGACCCTCTTAACCGAGTGGTTCAACGCTGACACAGAGAAACCCCCCCGCCAAACTTTCCTGGGAATCATGTGGGACCAGGCAATTGTACACCCCGGGAGCCTCTTAGCCAACCAGCTGACTGCCGATAAAATGTGTTCCACTAACACTCGTCTTCCCAGTCTTACCAAGTCATTGCCCCCCAAGTGTACTATGATTATTGATGGTGGTGACCTTTTCCGCCCTAAAAGACCCTCCATAAACGATTGAAATTGGTCAAAACAGAGGCCTCCCTTCCCATGGAAGGTCACTCTGAACCCGTATTCCCCAGATGCGTGAGTCGCGTCACCTGCCATGAATACTTCTCCGGCGCACCTCACGTATGAGTGGCCCACAACCCATACCACTTGCTCTCCAGTCGGTGATCCTCGACCGCTGGTCCTCCGGTGATGGGTTGATCCCAGATTCCGCCCCGCGTCACAGGCTCGCGAAACTGTAATTCAAGCAAAAGACAACAAGCGTTAGTGCATTTCATCAGTCTTTTACAACATGTGCAGCCGCACATACCTTTTGAAACAGTTCGAGGACCAACGGCCTAGCTGTTTTACCTCTTCTGCACCCAGACCCCGAGCCGTAGCCTCAGTAGCGGCCCCTATTCTGAAGGAGTGGATCCCAAAATCGCACGGGTCCATGCCCGCCTCGGCGATTGTCAGTGCTAGCACCCTCTGAAACTGAAATCTCGTCAGAGGGGTGCCATCTTTGTGCCTAAGCAGGCTCCCTCCCCATGTCGCCGGCCTCTGTGCCAAGTATTCCTCTAAACACTTTATCGGACAAGTGGGGCACCCTCGAGCGCGCTGCACAACCACACTATCCCCCACAGCATCTTGGTCTGTCTTGGACCTAGCTATCGAGATTAGCATTGAATCACCCCGTATTTGCACGTGATCCCTGCAAAGGCCTCCCTCCCTATCTTTCTTGTTCCTCGCCACGAGTTCGCTTACCCGCATGGCCCCATGAAATGCCAAGGCGAAAGCTGCCCGGAACAGAACTGCTTCAGAAGGGGAGGAGCATGTCTCATCCAGCTTTGCTAAAAGCCGAGACAATCTCTCTAAACCAATCGGGTGCCTCGTATCTCGTTTGCGACCCTGCAGGTGTTGCCAGCCGCGAAGCGCCTTTCTGACTAAAAAGGAACCCGTTGGATCCCTTATACCGTGGAGCTGTGCCATGAATGATATGGCCGCCCTATGCCTGTTGGCAGTTGCGGCTGATCGGCCTTCTCTGTGCAGTGCTACTAGGAACCCCAGGAAGGATTCCTCCTTCCCCTAGCTATGTCTCCCTGCCGGGCCTAAAAAGGCACAGTAAGAACGAAACGCTCCCTCATAAGCCTTCCTCGTCCTGGGCGCTAAGCTGGCTGCCACGAGGTCTTGTAATCCGGGGCACCGATCCGCCATAGTGCTTCGGGGAATGGTGCCGCCACTCGGTCCGCTGTGGGTAGATAGCCCCTGAAAGCCTGCATGTGTGAACGAGAGAGTGCATCAGCTGCATTATTCAGTACACCCGGCACATGTTTTGCCCTGAACTGTACATTCAATCTCATGCAATGTAACACAATCTCTTTCAACAGTCTCAAGATCCACTTGCAGCGGGCCGCTTGCTGATTGATGCACTCAACCACAGACATATTGTCCGACCAAAACACTACTGATCGGTCCCTGAAATCGTCTGGCCATGCCAACAGAGCCACCCAAATGGAGAACAGCTCCAAGAACCCAATGTTACCTGTTAGGCCACTGGCGTGCCACCACGTCGGCCATACTTGTGCCGACCATCGGTTACCAAAGATGGCGCCAAATCCCACGCTCCCGGCTGAATCGGTCCACAAACCCAGTTCATCCGACGAAGCTGGGGGTTTGTTCCACACTACTCGACCGTTGAAGTCCGCCAGAAATGCCAACCAAATGCGCATATCCTGGCGAACCTCTGCCGACAGTCTCGTGCGGTGGTGTCCCTCCTTGAGGCCGACCATAGCTTGTGCAATGGAGCGGGAGAATGGGCGAGCCATCGGTATTACTCTCAAGGCAAAGTTAAGCTGACCCACTGTTTGTTGTAACTGGTGCAGGGTCACTTTCTCTTTGCCCAGGCATTGCGTTAAGGATGCCCTGAACTTGGCCACCTTCTCCATTGGCAAACGGAAGCATCCTTCCACCGAGTCGAGCTCAATTCCCAGAAACTCGAGTGAAGTAAATGGCCCCACCGTCTTACCTGGTGCCAATGGGACGCCAAACTCCTGCATGAGAATGCAGAAATCCTGCAGTGCCTGTGCACAGTTCGCATTGCCTGCCGGCCCCAAGAATAGGAAGTCATCTAAATAGTGCATCACTTCTCTATGTCCTGTAGCCCTAGTGAAAGCCCATTCTAAAAAACAGCTGAACGTCTCAAAATAAGCACAAGAAATTGAGCAACCCATGGGCATGCATTTATCCATGTAATATTTCCCTTGGAACGTAAATCCTAGCAATCGCTGGTCCTCTGGGTGTACCGGGAGCAACCTGAATGCCGATTCGATGTCCGATTTCGCCATCAGAGCCCCAGGGCCCAAGTGATTCAGCAGGGTCACAGCATTGTCAAACGATGCGTATCGGACTGAACAGATATCCGGATCAATGGCTTCATTCACCGAAGCGCCCTTCGGGGCCGACAGGTTGTGAATGAGTCTATACTCCCCTGGGTCTTTCTTCGGGACCACTCCCAGAGGTGAACACACGAAATCCGCCACCGGCGGGCATGGGAAGGGTCCTTCTACCCGCCCCAGGCTGACTTCTTTGGTAATTTTTCTGGCTGCCACTGCAGGGTTGTGTTGGACGGATAGCTGATTTTTACAAAAGGGGTTCCCCTGAAAATTCCCCGCCGGGATGTTGAAGCCATATAGGAAACCATTCCTCAACACCCCGGCGGATATATGATCAGGGTATTTGTTCAACCAGGGAGTCAAAGCCATGATGTCAACGGGTGACGGGGATTGTTTACCCAGCATCACCTCACTCTTGCTTGGACCCCCCCTTTCCTCCCGTACCACTGTTCTTGGATCTACAGCTATTCCCCGGGTGTGAGGAGTTCCCACAGCCCGCACAAGCATGCCGGAACCTACACGTTCCCTGGGGTCTGTTACAGTTTCCTCTGTTGAAGCCCCAACAGACCCCGCGCTTGCCCCCGTTCCCACCAGTCTTGGGCTGTGACTCCCCACCGGCGCTTGCTCGAAAGGGCTGCGCTGGCCTTTGCTGAACTGTCCCAAGCCCGCTCCCGCCCGGCGAGGACGTACCTGCCGATCCAGGCAAGAGCTGCTTGTGCCATGATACCGTGTCGAGGCAGTCCCATGTCAAAGTTACATCAAACTCTTTAGACTTTCTGAATTGCATGTCGTATCCTTTCCACTCATTCCCCCCGTACATGGTATAAAAATCCATGATCCTATTCTGGTAACAGGATAGCTCAGTCAACACTTCAGGCTTACGCTCCCCCATTACGGCAGTAAATATCGAGAAAGCCTTCACCCAGTTCGCTACGGTCTCGTCGACCCTAAATTCTGCCATCTTGGCCCGCCACATGCTGGGGTGCCATAGATCTGTCTGGGTCTTTGCGTATTCCATCTTGTGATGGTCGGTCAATAAAGAAAACATGTTCACATACTTGTCCCCCCATATCATTTCCTTAGTGGCCGCTGGGATGTGCTGGGCCACCCTCTCACGCCGCGAAGGCACTGAACTTTCCCCCACCATTGGCAATGGATTCTTACCAGGTTCAACCGCCGTGTCTGTTGTCTTTTCCCGGCCAACCGTGGTTGCTCCTGGCGCTACCTGTGGGGAAATAGAAGGAGCATTCGCCGTCCCGGCTTCTCTCGATTGCCGCAACTGCTCGATTATCAATCTTGCCTCCTCGGCCGGATCTCCCGCTGCCACTGCCCCCCCTGCTTTCTTTTTGAGCCAGGGCAATACTGCAGCTAACTGAAGAGCCAATTCTGGGGGTATCTGATCATCATTAACAGGGGTAATTACAACCGGGATTGGTAGACCCATATCTGGACTTGGTACCGGGCTGTCCGCCGGTGTGATGGGGGCGGATGGGGGTACCTCAGGAACCGGATCCTCCCCGGAAACCGCCCTCCTCTTAATACGCTTCCCCCTACCCTCAGGGACGACTCCCGGCAAGGCCGGGCCTATTACCTTCTTAGGGCGGCCTGAGGGGTTGTTCTGGGCCGCTAACTGCTTTTTAAATTCGGCCAAACCTCGACCGATCGAATCAACTTTACAGAGTTTTCGGTCCATGATTGCCATTCGGTTCGACAAGGTGCGCAGTACCTTCTCCAGCTCGGAGCTCTTTCCCGCTTTTTTGCCGGCCATAGCTTCGTTTACTTCGCTCAAGTCGATCAACGAGGTCCCAGATCCTTCGAACTCTCGATAACTGAAAGAGAAAAAAGAAGATTACAAGTTCTCCAAAATTGCCGCTTGTTCCGTCGAGGGCTCACGAGCAACGAGTGGTGCAGCCTTCAGAGCACTGGAACAAGAGGACGCTTCTTTGGATTCCCGCTCTTTTATCCGTCTGCGGGAGGGCGGGGACCCTCCTCAGGTACGCCCACGGGGCGCGGTCTTCCGGGTGGGTGTCTAGGACAACCCCTTCTGGGCGGGAAGGGAGTGCTCCGGCTACGCCGCTTTGGGCATACCAGCCGAACCACGCCCCCCGCCCAAAATGGTTTCCCGGGGGGATCGGGGCACCCATCCATACGTTCAGGGGGACCGAGTGGCCTTCCCTTTCCATTTGTCACATTCTTTGTTTCCTTCTTATTTGCACCTTGAGTTTTTTTTCCTGTCTAGCTTTAGGTCAAAGTCTGAGCTCTGGTGGTCCCACCTGAATCCACTGGCTCAAATTAAGTACTGAGCAATATGCTTTTAGTAGCTCTTGACTAAGACTGGGTGAAATTCACGCTACACTGGCGTAACCTTGCTTAATTTTGTGAATTGTATGTTACAATAGTCATGCGAAATTCCCCCAAATGTTGCCCTTTTGCTTCGCAGTGACATTTTACCATGGGTGTACACTAACAACACGAATAACCAGAACACAAGTAGCTTTTGTTCCGGCACTGATTCGTTTCATGCTAAAATGTAGCTCTAAATGCAGGTTTTGCTGTTTGCGTACTTTTCGCAATGTTTGTGAAATGTCTCCTGATTATGCAAAATCAAATTATGAAATTTTCTCACGCCTCTAATTTTGACCTGTACCAGAAAAATAAGATTGACTTGCGCACTGTGCTTTTCTGTATCTGATACTGTGTGTTTTTATCTGAGAGCATAAATGTAGAACAACGAATCAGTTACCAATTGAATTATGACCATTGTTTTGTATTGTAGCAAACATTGCCTTGCAATCATTTCTGAATAAATTAATAAATACATGTTCTCGTTCACAATTTCACATTAGATTGATGAATTCTTATAGGTGAGATAGAAGGTATACTGTCAGGGCATAGTTATCGTTGGTGCAACAGGTGCAATTGCACCGGGGCCTGGCAGTGTGAGGGGCGAACTGCACCCCTAATACAGTTGTTTTTTCACAACCAATCTAAGTGATGGGGGCCCATTCCTCTTGTTTGCTTTAGGGTCCATGGCACCCGAGTTACACCACTGGATACTGGATAGATTGTGTGACATGTTTGCCACTGATGGGGCTCTTGTCCAGAGGAGAAGTACCAGTTCAAGCACACCTTTATGCTGTAGTTGTAGTTCCTATTTTGCATCCTATGGGAAGTCTAGGATGGGAAGATGATAGCACAGCCGGTTAAGTAAACACATGACTTCTCCTGGCTGGTTAGATTGTTAACAGTTTAGCTGTGTTTCAGCAACTCAGTTTTCAACATTTGCTGGTGAACAGCAGCTTAGGTTGTACTCTTAGATATGAATTTACCTCATAGCAGAACTTTGTACTTGGACCAGCCTGCATGGTTTGCAGATTGATTTACTATTGCCGGATTGTCTTATGTTATGTTATGTTAATTGATTTGTAAAGCGCTTCTGTTACCCGAGGGTGTCCTGGCGCTATCTGCTGTTCCTAGGGAGAAGTAGGGTGCACAATCATAAACATAGATCTAGAATACCCAGGTTTTAAGCATTTTTCTGAACGGGAGTAGTTTGGTACAGCATCTCAAATGAACGGGGAGCTGGTTCCAAAGTTTTGCTGCCCCAACCACAAATCTCTTACCCCCCCACCGAGCCTTCTTCACCAGTGGTGCTCTTACCAATCTTTGCCCTGATGAACGCAAAGATCTAGATGGTGAGTACCATTGCAAGTGATCTTGGAGATAGAGTGGGCCCTGCTTCTGAAGAGATCTAAAGACAAGGCACAGATCTTTAAAATGTATCCGTTGTCTTACCGGCAACCAGTGTAGTCTTCGAATTTCGCTAGAGATGGGGGAGAATTTGGGTATGCCAGAAATCAGCCTGGCAGGAGTGTTCTGCAGCAACTGTAACCTCTGCAACAGCCTCTCTTGGATGTTTAAATAGACGCTGGTGCAGTTGTCAAGTCTTGACATGACAAGTGCAGTAACCACCGTCTGCCGACTCTCCTTGGGCACAAGGGGGAGAATTTTCTTAGTGGTTGTAATAGTAAACATCGTGGAAGATACCACTGCATTTATTTGTTTTCTCATATCCAATCTGTCGTCTAGATAGATTCCCAGGTTCTTCACCTGTGGGGAGCGAACCGGTAAAGGACCCAGGGAGTTTGGCCAGCATTTTGGTGTCCAGATGCTGATGTCATTACCAAAGAGGATGACCTCAGTTTTGTCTGAATTTAATTTTAGACAATTGCTGGTCATCCATAGTCCAACTGCTTCCATACAATCATGTAACTTGTGGCTAACTGCTCCATCTAATCCAGGGAGGAGGGATACCACTATCTGCGTATCGTCCGCATAAGATGTAAGCTGGAACTCGTAAGATCTTACCAAAGGGTCCAGGGACGATACATACACATTAAATAAGGTTGGACTTTGTGATGATCCCTGAGGGACCCCACAAGGCAGTTGGAATGGAGTTGAACAGAAATCTCCGAGGGCTACTATCTGCTTCGGCTCAGACAGGAAAGATTTTACAACCTTACAGGCAGCGTTCTTTACTCCGCAGGCTGACAAACGGTCCATCAACAATGAGTGATGGACTGTGTCAAACGCTGAGGAGAGATCAAGCATGATCATTCCTGCTTTACCTCCCTGATCTAACGTTTTCCTTATCTCATCAGTTGATTTAAGGAGAGCCGTTTCTGTACTATGACCCTCCCGGAAGCCATATTGCGTACAGTCAAGCACCTCCGCCTCATATAGGTAGCTACTCAGATATTTGTTTATCCATTTTTCCAGCATTTTGGCTGGAAAGGGTAGCCGAGAGATAGGCCTGAAGTTACGAACATCTGTGGGGTCCAAGTTAGGTTTTTTTAGCAGCCGGATCAGGGAAGCCGTCTTCCAGTGTGCTGGAAAGCTGCCCTCCTCCAATACCCTGTTAAAAAGGGGCGTCAGCATTGACGTAACTACCTGAGAAGTTTTTTTAGCAATTTTGACAGGGCAGGGGTCATAAGGAGACCCAGATTTCACCTTATGCAGAAGCACAGCTGTGTCCGTGTCACTCAGCAGGGGAAATTGCACTAAAGCGTATTGTGTTTGTGGGGTTAGGATTAGGTCAGTACCTGAATCACAAGACAGATTATTAAAAATTGAAAAAATGTCTTCCACTTTATCTAAGAAGTATTTAGCAATTTTATCACAGAGTTCCTGACTCTCCAATACTTTAGGTGGATGAGGATTGGCCAATTGACAGACAATTTTAAAAAGTTCATTTGCTGAGTTTTCTGCTAACTTAATTTGGGCCGCAAAGTTTTCTTGCTTAGATGTCACCAGCAGTTGCTTATATGCCCGTAGGCAGTCTTTATATTTAGTTTTCTCCTCTGTCTTATAACTCTTCCTCCATTCTCTCTCAGAGTTTTTACATAGACATTTCTGCGCTTTTAAATTGGGAGTATACCAAGGGGCAGAAGGATGAGTCCTTCTACCTTCAAAACGTTTCTTAGGGGCGAGCTTGTTGCAGGCTTTATTGATCCACTCATTAAAACTAGCAATAGCTACTTCCACCTCACCAGACAAGGATGGTAGGGAAGATTCCAGTAAATCTGATAGTTCTTTTGCTTCAATCTTATTCCATGCGCGTGAGTAGGTAATTTTTGTTGCTGTTTTTGCATTATTTTGATTCACCACAGGGGCTATCCCTAATAGAATGGCTGAGTGATCCGACCATACTACCGGATATATATTCATCACCAAAAGCTGTGGGTAGTTTGAAAAGATCCCATCCAGCATATGACCAGCTGTGTGGGTGGCTCCTTTAACTATTTGTGGGAGATCGAGTCCGTTCATGAGATCCAGTAACTCCTTTGTGTCTGGGTCTCCAAGATCTTCCAGGTGGAAATTGAAGTCACCCAAAATGGAGAATATAATGAAATGCTCTTGGAAGGCTCAGCTCCCACAACAGCCTTGCCAGAAGGATGCAGCAAAGGAAAACAAAACACTCCTTAAAAGGATCCTTGCATCACCCTTTGTAGGGTGGCCAAACGTAAGGCGTACACAGGATTCCTGAAGATCAGTCAAAGAAATTTGTATCAAAGATAGTTTTAGAACGGATTTAAGGTCAAAACGAAGGCAAAAGTGAAATATTAATAAAGTATTTGAAAAAAATCGATAAAGGAAAAATGGAGAAAAACAAAAATATTTTTTTTTTCAACTTTCAGTCAATAGTAATGTGACATGCCAGGACATCGATGCAGCGCGTGGCTGTTTTAACTTCTGCTCTTGAAGTTTTTACAAAAATTCTCCTATTCACTAATAGGGCTGGAAGAGGGTAAACAGAGGTCACTGGCAGCAGCTACAGGATCTCATTGTGGATTGTTGGAAAAAAAATAAGTTTGGCAGGTACTGGGGAAGGCTGAGAGGTCATGCTTTTTTAGACTGACACATGCATTATCATCATCATACCTAATGGTAGGGATGATCAGTGCTGGTAATACTTGTCTATTTGTGGACACACTCGAAACGTGTTCCTGAGATTCACTGTTGTCACTCTCAGTGTGCGAACATCCTTCTGTAGTCACACTTTCTTCAAGGAGTGCCGTCGCAGTCCACTCCACTCTTGGCCCTCCGAAGGAAACTTTGGAACACATTTTGAGTGTATCTACAAGTAGGCAAGTATTGCCAGCACTAATCATCCCTGCCATTAGGTTTTACCTATTAGGATGGAAGGTGACAAACATAGGGATCTGTATCCTGAAGAAGGCCTTTGACCCGTGGGGGTGATTTTTAGAAGCTGTAACATGTTGATACTGGCAGTGGAGGTAATGGAGACATAACTTCTCTGATATACCCAATCCTATTTAATCCTGTCAAGGGTGGCCCAGAATAAATGAGGATAGGGCAATCCACTTAGTTTTAATTATTCTTTCTTTCTCTGCATTTGGGTTCCCTCTCATGAAAAATTCTTTCAAAAACTAAATAAATGTGCTCCACCCTGAGCATTGGTCTGCGCCAGTGTGTGTTAGCAGCCCTTTGATGATGCCACTACTTAGTGGGTGAGGGCAATTTTAACAACCCTATGGGCTTTCCTGTGGGTTCTTCCTTCCAATCTGTAAAGTCATTTGATCAGCTTGTTTGATTCTGAACACCTAAATGGAGTGTTTAGATCTCTGGATCTGTTTTTAGTCCTTTTCGTTTGGTGAGTTTTTTAGAGAAGCCTTTTGGAGAACAAGGGAAAATGTAATCTCTTGTCCCCTCTAATTTGTGTTTGGTATAAATATAGGACCCTCAAAAACAACTATACAAAAAAGGAAACCAGGACCGGCTCCCTTCATCCCAGGCTAACCTGAGTGACTGAGTTGACTGACATTCTGTCTGAGCAACAGGGACCCAACAAGCTCCAGAGACCTCCCTGCAACTGATCATCTGACCTGCTGTACCGGACCTGCCTCGACGTGCAACTGGACTTGTTTGAGGCCTTCTGTCTTCTGCTGAGGTGATGTCTTGATCCCCAAGATGTGCTTACTCAGGTCCTGGATCCTTGGTTGGAATCAGTTGAGCTCCTCCTGTGAAGAAAGGTGAAATCCTTAAGTTATGGGCTCTTTTGCACAAAAACTCTGCCCCATGGGACGAACACCAACGCAAAGCTCTGGTGAACCAGTTTCATCAAGCTACAGCAACCGCCAGTGATGATTGGCAATGCAAAACCTGCACTTCTAGCTACAGCAACAACAGCCTACAGTGACTGTCAAGGCGAGGCGCCAGCAATGACTGTCTGACACCAAACCAGATTTTCGTGGTTCTGCGACAACCGTCATTCTCTTCGAGCTACAGTGACAACTATCCACAAAGATCTCCATGCTCCTCACAGCCTGCTCCACCACAAATGGAACTCTTTGGCCCAGACTTATGCACACTAACATTTTCAGTGAAACTAACCTGTTCCTTCTATCCAGCCCATACTCCATTGTGGTCGGCCTGAACGTTTGACTTCCCCCAGTCCATCACGACCACATGACCATGAGTGGTGCTTTGTGCTTTTAGGTTCTATATCTATCTAAAACTTGGAAATTGCAGATCTCCTGTCCCACTGATTGGATTTTTGTTGTTCCGGTATCATTTTATTCATCAAAATGTACTTTATATTTCTGAATTGTTTTGGGATTTTTATTGTGTTGCATTTTCACTTTACTACTGTGTGTGTGCAGCATAAATATTTTACACATTGACTCTAAGTTAAGCCTGACTGCTTTGTGCAAAGACCAGGGGTTTAGTACAGGTTAATTCAGTCACTTTAAAGGTTCACCTTGACAAGGATTGTGGTTGTTGCCTTAGTGCCTGAGTGGGGCTTCCACCCACCCATCTCATAACTCCAATTTCTCATGCCTTCTAACTGAAGGGATGATGCATTCAAATTTTTAGACTTACACAAGCATCCTCCAAATTCTTCGGTTTCCTCTGTTCCCCTTTGACTTAAAGAGTTACCAGGTCAGACAGACTTGCAGGTATATTGGCTTCCACAGCAGGCGGACACGTAAAGCAGCATACGAGAGCCACACTGATTCTAATAGTATATTGCCTTTCCCAAACCAGGCTATGGATGTAGCTATAAACAGTGCAGCAGATGTAGTGACACTGAAGCCCTGGGGGGGGAGGGGTTCTCTGCACCTAAACTATGGTTCTGTTACAAACCCTGGGGGAATGGGCCTATGTCCTTGATTATATTAGGACCCTTGATATGTTTGCTATACTACTCAACCATGGCAGTCATATTAAGTCTAACAAGAACAATAGAAGATTGTATCTTCTCTTTTTGAGGCTACAGGTAAGAACCAGGAAAGCCTTCAACACCAGGAATTGCTACAAAGTCAGTGGGCACTTCCAATGTACTAAATTAGGGAAATCTGTGTAAAAAAGCAATCGGTTCAAGTGGTTTTAAAATGTTTATTCCAAGAAAAGCAGCACAGCAACAAGGCGCAACTGGCCAGCAATGATGTACAGTGCAACCGACTCAATTGCTTGGCAGCAGCCTCAAGGTTCCAGGTGGAATTGGAACATGAAATTGAAAGATGCATATGACAGTAACGAAGGGAGGGAGAGAGGAAAAAACAAGCATAGAAAATACAAATGCAACATACTGTGTGTTTGTTGGTGCATTTTCCAAGTATACAAGCGCTGGCGTTGCCAATAGGTCTCGCAGTAGGAAAGTTGGAGCTATTACAATTGCAAATAACAATGCCTTTTATTTTTGTTTTCATTTTAAAAACATAAAGTGCTTTGTCATTTACAAAACCAATAGCTCCAACTTTCCTACTGCAAGACCTATTGGCAACGCCAGTGCTTGTTTTATTTATGTGTTGGTTTTGAAAATAGCAAAATTAATAGCTTTGTCAGTTACAATGGCAATAGTTTTAACTTTCGCAAATGTGACACCTATAGCATTTGTAATGCAATGTGTGTTGTATTTACGTGACTTAGATGTATTGATATTACAAATAACAATGGCTTTTAATTTAGTAAATAATTAATACTTAAATAAAAGTTATTGTAATTTATAATGGCAATAGCTTAAACGTTTGTAAATAACTTTTGTGAAGATTATGTTCATTGTATTTTATTGTGACGAAAATCCAAGACCATTGCATTTGCACCTACACACACACACACATATAGATGTGGTGGTGGTGGATCTGGGGGATATGGTGGTGGTGGATGTGGTGGTGGATGTGGTGGTGGTGGTGATGGTGGATGTGGTGGTGGTGGTGATGGTGGTGGATGTGGGGGTGCATGTGGTGGATGTGGTGGTGGATGTGGTGGTGGATGTGGTGGTGGTGGTGGTGGATGTGGTGGTGGATGTGGTGGTGGATTTGGTGGTGGTGGATGTGGTGGTGGATGTGGTGGTGGTGGATGTGGTGGTGGATGCGGTGGTGGTGGTGGATGCGGTGGTGGTGGTGGATGTGGTGGTGGTGGATGCGGTGGTGGATGTGGTGGTGGTGGATGTGGTGGTGGATGCGGTGGATGTGGTGGTGGTGGATGCAGTGGATGTGGTTATGGTGGATGTGGTGATGGATGCAGTGGTGGTGGTGGATGTAGGGGGGTGGATGTAGTGGTGGTGGGTGTGGTGGATGTGGTGGTGGTGGGTGTGGTGGATGTGGCGGTGGATGTGGCAGTGGATGTGGCGGTGGATGTGGATGTGGTGGTGGATGTGATGGTGGATGTGGTGGTGGATGTGGTGGTGGATGTGGTGGTGGATGTGGTGGTGCATGTGGAGGTGGATTTGGAGGTGATGGTGGATGGATGCACACATGGATGGCTGCAAATGTGAATGGGTGGGTGAATGGATGCATGGATACGTTTATAGTTGCTAGGTGTCTACTTGGATGAATATATGGTTGGATGGGCGTGCCTGCATGCGAGGGTGGATGGTTAGAAGTGGCAGCACACGGAGATGGATGAAAGTGATTAATGTGGATGGGTGGGTGCAGCCTGCCCGTGGTCACTAAGCAGGGGTTCTTGAAAGTAAATAAAGGCGCAGCTAGTAATATTGATAAGCATTTGCTTGTGATTTCAGGACAGTCACAATTACGCTCCTCCTCGCTTCATTCCATCCCCCAGTTGCCGGTGGGACTGCCATTAGGCCCTATTGCCAAATTAATCCTTTACCCTATTGAATAGGGTAAAGGATTAATTTGATTGCAAAAGTTATGGACCATTAAATAATTAAAATCTAAGGTGGAACAAATAATACTCAAATTTAAAACAAAATCCCCAAATCCCCTGTGCAAGCGTGCTACAAGTGAAAATTATCAGTCGTTGTAGCCCTTTAGAATTAATGGAAACAGAAATGACATTCGAGTTAACATGACAAGAGCACAAGTAGAGATATTGAACTACGATTTTCAATGCGAGCGTTGGAAAATTCGTGCATAGTGCATCCAACTAATGAGGGCACATTCTGGGGTAGTGCGAAAGTTGCGTTTACATACTCTCCATGCTTTAGGGACTCCGTTGGACAATAAAAGTAAATGCACTTCTGTGTGGTATCTCTAAAATCGTTCTAGTGCAGACGTACTCTCCTTTCACGTTAAAATGTTATCAGCGCCAAGACAACACAGGGTAAAAAAGACAACAGGCTTTTATCATCTCTCACATTTTAAATGACCAAATGTCGTAGTGATAAACGGCAAATGCTAGCAGTCAGCGAACATGTTACCGCCAGAGCCACCAACACTGGGGGACCAGTTGAGCCAGGGGGGGAGGGGCAACAACTGATAGAAAGGGGCCGTCTAATTTCTGGCAGCCACGATCCAGCTGTGAGGACGGGGAGGTAGTGTCAGGAGTACCAACTTCTGCAGAAGATCCCAACAGACAATGAAGGGGAGGAGAGCGGGGCTGAGAAAGCAGATATGGCCGGGAGAGCTGAAAAAGCTATGCTGGATCTCCACCCCCTCCATACACAGCATAGGTCTACTTGCACGCAGAAAGGCGGGGAAAAACAGGCAGTCGCAATGAGGGCGGTCGCGAATGTCACTTGAACAGAAGAAAGACAAGCGTTAAGAGCGGCCGGCGGGAAACTGAAAGTACGGCCGGCCTGCGGCCGGCCATGATTCAATTAGGGGAGGAGAAGTAGCAAAACACAAGTTTACGAGCCTCTCCCATGCAAGAGCAAAGCTAGAAAACAGGATTTTAAGTGGATGCAATTGATAAGGAAAGAACTAAGTACGGCAATGTTTAAGTTTTTTTTTCCTGGCCCCCTGCGTCCTATGAGAAGGGAAAACTTAGTAAGGCAAATTAACACTGCCCAGAAACGGAGAGGCTATATTACCTACCGACTTTTAGGTGCACTGTTAACACAAAGCACGCACTGTCAAAGAGACTACCTACTGACGAATGACACTTGAACAGAAAAAAGACAAGCGTTAAGAGCGGCCGGCCGGGAAACTGAAAGTACGGCTGGCCTGCGGCCGGCCATGATTCAATTAGGGAAGGAGAAGCCGCAGAGCGCACGCTGGGCGAAGCCCTTTGATGTGCTCTGCGGCCGTGAATGCGCGTGCTTGTTTGCTCACGTGATTCACGTGAACTTCAAGAAAACCGCGATTGAAAGCCCTTGGTTTGACGAGGATTTTGCCGACTTGAATTCTCGCTCCCTCAATGCGCTTGCGCGCATTGTAGGTCACTAGACCTAAAAATGCAGCGAGGGTGAGCTGTGTCTGAAATAATCTACGCCCATGTATTCTGCAATGTAACCTCACCACACTGTGACAGTTGTTTTTATACCCATGCAATCACATGTTACTTCCCTTTAATTAGGATGCCAGAAGCATTTTCTTGAGAGTAAATTAACCCCAGGTTACGTGGTGACTGACTCCTTTTAAGACTAAGGGCCGTGTTACCCTAAAAAAGGTGTTCTGGTGCCTGGATCAATGGCTGGTTTATTAATGTGAATTTAGGAGCCATCTCAAACAATGCCAGCATTTGTAAAGCTCACAGCTACCTCCAACAGAGGCGTCCCGGCGCTGGGGGCCCTCGGGAAGATTAAGCCAGCTATTGCCCAGAGTCACATGGTGCTGGGCTAATTTGCCGCCGGAGCCCACACCGTGAACCCTGTGGTCCGGAGTCAGGCACCCTGGCCGCTGCGCCACACCTCTTCCACCAGAGAGTCTGGAACAGCAGAAGTCCGCAAACAGTGAAATAACAATGTTTTGTTAAAATGACAGAAAATCTAATCGTTTTTTCAGCATTTGTATGAGTAATCACTAGTATTAGAAAACTAATAATTATAATTGCCATAAAAGATCGCTTGATTGTTTTACAATAAAACTGTAAAGCTGTGGTAAAATATATTATTACCTTAAAGTGAAAAGAACCCTCTAATTGTTACTACGTTCTTGGCAGTGCTTATGCTGTAGTGGGATGTGTGAAGGGCTTAATTTGCAAAATAATAAGCGCATAATTACAATGTCGGGTGGGCTGCCACAGACTGTGGTGGTCTGCCCGACCGTCAGCCCTTCGGACCGACCGCTGCTCTATGATGCAAGCTGTCAGAGCACTGTTGGACGGGGACAGACCTCCACCTCCAACAAGATCTACTGATCCCAATGGGGCAGAGGTCGGAATCGCAATACCCTTTGAAGGCGATTCCAAAGCAGGCACTGCCGTCGGGATTCCAATGTCCCTTTCCCACAGGCATGACAATTCGGTCAGATAGGGATTGTGGGGGCCCCAAACAGGGTCCTTGTCCCTCGTGGGCCATTGCAAAGTGGCCCTGGAGGCACATGTAGTGCCCCCACGCACACCCATGCACGTGTGTCATGCATCACATGGTGCATGGCACACAGTGCATGGATGTGCACAAAGTGCTCTTTAACACTGTGGCTTGTGCTGTGGCCCTTTTCCTGGGCTGTAATACAAGCCGCAGTGTTAAAGAGCACTTTCGGACTGCCAGCATGGCGGTTCTATCATAAATGGACTGCCGACTGCTTGTTGGGCAGTCTCCTGACGGGTGCGGTAGCGGTCGGTGGTCCATAATCAGGGCCTAAGTGCCGGTGACCAATGTTTTGCTCAGAAGCCATGGTAAGTGCTATTGAAGATCGGGGTGCTGAATACCAAGATTGTGTAGTCTTGATTCCACCTCATGCCTTCACCAGACGCTCCTGCCCTTTTTGCCACTGTTACAGGTTATTTTCAACCCTCGTAATCTCCTTTTGTCACTGTTACCCCTAGTTCTTTTCTCTTTCTTTCCCCCTTTTGTGTTTTTCTCTCTTTCTCTGAAGCAAAGTCGGTTAAGGAAAAATAAGCACAGCTCCCAAAAATGAGTGCCTGTTGGGTGCCACCTGTCACCACCGACTCATATTAAGCACTGAACGTGTGCTTTCATTCAGGTCTTTAATTGCAGGGGTTCTGATACGTTTTTCTGGAATCAGCACTGTGAAACTGAAAAGTCGACCACGCTGATGAAGACAAAGGGCCATGTTCACACTAAAAGCCAGGAAATTAAGGGGGTAGAGCTCTGCCTTGACTCAATTTTTTAACTTCCTGAAATTCACATACATTTACAGAGGTAAGCCTATAGAGCTACAGTCCCAGGTTTCCATGCGTACTTCTGGACAGGACATGTGACATTCTCAGATAGATTTTGTTCCTGCTGTGCAAGAGGGATACCCTGTGCAAACATGCGCATTTCTTTTTCTCACCCACCAAATCTGGGGTGATCCCACTCAGGAAATGTGTTTATGCCAGATTATTCTTTTAGCATAAGTTGTATCTGCTACTGCCTGTCCTGTGCCTGTCCCACTTATAGCGGATGTTTGCACTGCTACTTTTTACACTGTAATTGCTGTATGTGATAGAGGCTTGTACTGTTAACCCTTTCCAGCATCGCCCCTCTGCTTTACAGCACTGCAAAAAAGGAAAAATAAAATGATAATAATAAAATGTTATTATAATTGTATTCTTCAGTGCAAGCCAGGTTAGGGTAGGGAGGGGCTGGGATTTCAGAGTAGAGGGGTTAGGCCAGGAAGAGGTTGGGTTGTCAGAGCAGGGGGAGGAAGAAATTCATGCACTTAAATGCGCATGACGGTTTGACCGGCCGTCTTGGGCCAGCCAAACAGTCATGCTCACATCACATGTTCTCCACCTGTCTGTACTACACAGCCTGGGTGAAAAACATGCACAAGCTCCCACTACCTTTCTGAGCACTGAACCAGGCTGCTCTGACGAATCACAACGCTTCTGTCTTGCTGGTGACAGCAGCTTTGTGATTGCCTTAGGGGAGCCGGTGTGCTTCCAGGAGACAGGAAGAGGAGCGGAGGAGACACAACGGAGGAGACATGATGGAGGAGAGACGGCAGACGTGCAGAGGTAAGTTCCATATATATTTTTTTCACCACCTTCCCGCCCGCCACCCCTGTTCTGTACCAGCCGCCACTTCACCTTGCATTGTACCTACCCCGCTTGGGAGAGATTCTTGCATTTATTATGCTTGTATTCTTTGTGATCTCTTTTGTGAGGAAAGCTTGCTCTGTTGCTGCAGTATCGTTCTTTGGTCGAAGATTGTGTGTGCTGTGGTTGTAAGTGGAAGATAAAACTTGGGCTATGGGCTGTCCATGCGGTATCTATACTGCCAAACTTTATATCATTTAACTGTACAACGCCAAATCTAAGGCCTTTGATAGTTCCACGCACTGCTTGTGTACCCTCACATATGACATATGTTCAATGACTGCGTTGCTGACATCCCTAATGAAATCCGAATTGATGGATCACTGACATAATATCAATGACAACATTACTGTGACACAGAAATATTGTGTCAAAAATATTGATTATAAAAAGATAATTTCCCTATACTTAGAAAGGAAAGTACAAAAATATTGGGGGAGGGGATATTGTTTCACACTTATATCATTAAAAAAAATCAAAAAATATAGTTTTTTAATATATATATAGTTTAAAATAGTAAAGCTTAAATATTTACTGTATACATTAATTTGATGTAAATTGAATAAATGTAAGTAACATTTAATACTATACATAAATAAATACTTATATAAACATAAATATATGTCTTCGGTACGTTGTCGTCGAAGCAGCCAGTAACACTGTAATAAGACGAGGTAACCATCGACGAAGGCGAATGCCGAAATGGGCCTGGACACCGTGAGCTCATTAATAAATTCTTGAGCTCGCCACCCTGAGTGCTTGTCTTCTTTACGGGGAATCCCGCGGGAATCTTGGAGCGAATATATATATATATATATATATATATATATATATATATATATATATATATATATATATATATATATATATATCCTAACAACAGTGCTCGCACAATTGAAGACACGGCTCGCAACGTCAGGATTCAACCCATTTATTCAGTCGCAGCAACTCAACTCAGAAACTCAGACAGGTTTTCTCAGTGAGGTTCCGCCATAACATGCCAAACGCATTTCGGATAAAGTTACTTGTTCACTGGCTCGGCATATTGAAAGAGGGAAGACACAGGTAGCAGTATATATTCACTTTTGAAATGTTTTTGGTCCCGCCCCACTGGGCGTGTGCTCGTGATGCACTATGGTATCTGTAGTTTAGGTAGGTATTCACGATGTATCAATTGCCGCTCTGCAATTGCCGCTCTGCTGAAATGTCTTTCTGTTTAATAAGGAGATATTCTCTCAGAGAGGTGGTAAGGCATTGGGAGTTTCCTTCTCTCCAAGCTATGCGAATCTAGTAATGGGGTGATGGGAGAAGACCATAGCTTGGAGAGAAAAAAACAATCATCATGTAGCCAAAGTGGTACTTTGGCTATGCTTCATAGATGATCTCTTCCATATATGGAATGGAACTGAAGAAGAATATCTGGTTTATCTAAACATATTGAATGACAACAACATTAGATTGAAATTTACTTACAGCATAAGTCCAAAGGAAATTGTTTTCTTAGACCCGAAAAGATATGTGGAGTCTGATAAAATCGAAAACGCTGTCCATAAAAAAAGTACAGCTACCAACAGTGTACTACTGAGTTTTCACCCAGACAGTGTAAAGAAAAACATTCCTTACGGAGAATTCATTAGAATGAAGAGAAATTGTTCCAATGGGAAAGAAATTAACCTTAAGTTCAACGAAACTAAGAAACGTTTTTTAAAAGAGGGTATCAATATAATGACGTCAGACGTGGAGAAATTAAAGCAAAAACTGCAAAAAGGTCTGACACCCTCATAAGAAGGAAAGAGAAAGAAACGGTAAGCCAAACTAAGGAACCAATAAGAATGGTGATGACATATAGCAAGGAAAGCTCCGTAATCCGCAATTCTTTGAAAAAATACTGGAACATTTTAACAAAAGACCCCGATATTGACCAACAACTAGGGGATTGGCTGCAAATCTCATACAGAAAAGCTCCATCTTATCTGATAAATTGGTGAACAGTCACTTTGTGAACAAACGCCCTGAGACATGGCTCCAGGGACTTCAAAAAGGCTTTACAAAATGTAGTCAATGTAAAGCTTGTAAAATCGGCAGAAATATAAGAAGCATTCTAGACCCTCAAGAGAACGTTTTAAATATCGAAGACACCATCACATGTAATACCACACATGTAGTTTACTGTTTGAAATGCCAATGTTGCAAGCGTTACATTGGCAGTACAATATGTCCCTTAAAGAAAAGAATCCTAGAACACACAAGGGCAATTCAAAATAAAGATTTGACATATGCCATGTCAAAACGCATGCTAACCCATGCAGGAAAAACTTGGAGGGACATGAGTTACTTTGGACCGGCAATGATACCTATTAATGAAAGGGGAGGAAATCGAACTTTGAGATTGCGAAGATTGGAATCAAAGTTAATCTTTAGATTCAGAACCAAATTCCTATCAGGATTGAAAGGGGATGAAGAAATGTACGTACATCTGTAATGCAGTGAAGATAAGAAAAGAGATGGCTAAAATAAATACCATCAGAATAAGGAACTGAACGGTAACAACAAAGCTCAAACAAAACAAAGAAGGAAGAAGTGGGAATGAAAAGATGCAATGGTTCACGTATATAAGGGCATTGATAGGCACTGAGCCTTAAGAACATACAGTTACTAAAATATAATCATGATGTCCCGGAATAATGCACTAGTCATTCAATTTAACAACATGGACTCCCCTGTTGGAAATCAAAACAAGCTTTAGCAGGGAGCCAGCATGCGCGCACACATGGCTGAAAAAACATGGAATGGATTCTTGCATCAGGCCAAACTCACTGCAAATGGTAAACGCGCCCGACCATCTGGATTCCATTACTGCGGCACCCTGACAGCTCCTAATTGAAATTTATGGACTCCCGTGCGCATAACCGCACAGAAAATGCAGGAAGTGCCGAACATGAAATATATATGGCCTTTGCGTCAAGGCTACTACAAACAGGGCACCGCGAGGACCAGTTACCATGCAGATGGCAAAAATACCTACTGAAAATCTTGCGCACTGAGGAATTTTTGCTACACTATTCTGAGCCCCTTAACAATACGGCTCGGAGCTCCGCCCCACTGCTGACGCAGTGGTGACGTTGGCCGAGCCCTAAACATGTAAAGTCACTGAGACTATCACAAAGTCGAGACAAAGGGACAGCTCAGAAAAGAAAACTGAGCAAAAATGATTGCTATAATGGATAGAAATAAGAACCTATACTGTGATGAGCCAAAAATCCCAACGATGTTGTAAATACAAAATAAGTTGATGAAGTGGCACACAAAAAATGTCAAATGAACAAAGGACAATATCAAGAATATAGAAATGATATTTCTTTTATATGTTATTTTTTAAAAGAAAAAAGCACAATTTACCATTTTTTGTGGTTTTTTTGGTAATCACATTTGGGTTTTATGTCTCATGAACTACCTGACCCAGAATGCATCATAATGTGCACATTGGTGATTAGGTATATAACACAGAAATAGTAAAGGGACTAATAATACTTTGTACCGTGATCAAGCCCAGCAGGGTGAAATGTGTTGGTGAAGGGGGTCTTATGGCACTGCAAAAGATGGAATAAATTGTTATGCTGCTCAAAAAACTGTGGGAGTGCTGCGTGTTTTTGCAACTTGGTCGAAGAATTAATGCAAGGCTTGTCCAGCCTTGTCACGCGCACCAGCTGTGAAAAGAGCGCGCTTCGTATCAGGACACTTTGGTGAAATATATATATATATATAGCGCTAGCCAGACCCGGGGGAAACAGAGCACTTTACATACACAGGGGAACACACGTTGCATTACATAGCAGGACATAGGGATGCATAAAGATATAAGCCAAACATTATAATTAGGCAAACATTACATAGCAGGAGATAAGGGTGCATGAGGATATAAGTTACCAAATTAATTAAATATAGAAAAAATAAGAAATTTTTAAACATATTATATATATATATATATATATATATATATATATATATATATATATATATATATATATATATATATATATATATATATATATATATATATATATATATTCACTGAAAAAACCATTGGTTATAGACCATATATAGTTAGGGATTAGCCTTTTCAAAACCTTATTTTACTCACACAAAACCATTGAAATTTCATATATAGTTAGTTGCACTAACTATATATCGCGCACCCGCAATCCACTGCTGATGATGTCACATATTACATCATTCATGACATGGTTAGTGACATCACTGATGACATCACTGATGACATCTCAAATGACATCACTGATGACATCACTGATGACAACATCCAGTGACTGTATGTTTCTGTAAAGTTAAAATATGTCTTACATATTGAAGAATGAGTGGATGTATAAGTGTCTGGATGAAGGATTTAGTAGGTGCATGACTGACTGTATGAGTGAGTGATTAAATGTGTCTCACTGAGTGCATGGGTTAGTGACTAAACTGTTTTAATTTGTGCATCATTATATCTGTTGTTCTACAAACTGCTGCATATGTTGATCAGTAGCTATATGAATAACTGTATGGGTTATTCATTGGTTGTCCAAGTATTTGTATGGGAAACTGAGTGTGTGTGTATGGGTGGCTGGGAGGTGTGTGACTCTGTACATAGATGTGTGAGTAGTTGATTCACTATATGTATGGGTTCAAAAGTGCATGTGGAAACAGCTGTATGTGCGGTTGATTGTGCATGAGTGTATTAGTGAGTGAATGCATATCTCAGTGCTACATGTCAAAGTAAGTACATATGTAAAATACAGTACATGTGAGAGTTGACATATATAAATAACTGTGCATAAGAGCCAGTGAATGTGTGAGTGGCTGTATGGATCATTGTGAACATGTATCAGGGATTGTATAAAAGAGTAAATATGTGTTAGTATATGTTTGAATAAGTAAGGTGTGTATAACTGTATAATTGAGAAAATGGAGGTGTGATTGATTTTTTGCATAACTGACTAGGTGTGTGAGTAACTCCATGGATGAGTGACAGTCTGTGACTGTCTGTTTACACTGATTGTATCTAAGGTTATATTAGAGTCTGAAGAGGTTCATGTTATTATCACATGAATGATATCATCAGTGATGTGATCAGTCATGTCAAATGAGATGTTATCAGTGATTTTATCAGTGATGTCATTTGAGATGTCATCAGTGATGTCATTTGAGATGTCATCAGTGATGTCATTTGAGATGTCATCAGTGATGTCATCAGTGATGTCACTAACCATGTCATGAATGATGTAATATGTGACATCATCAGCAGTGGATTGCGGGTGCGCGATATATAGTTAGTGCAACTAACTATATATGAAATTTCAATGGTTTTGTGTGAGTAAAATAAGGTTTTGAAAAGGCTAATCCCTAACTATATATGGTCTATAACCAATGGTTTTTTCAGTGAATTTTCAAGGTTTTGTAAATGCAAATTCCTAACTATATATGGCCTAAAACCTATGGTTTTTTCTGTGAATTTCAATGGTTTTTTAATAGCAAATATCAAAAGCTGTAAAATGTCAAGTACGTGATAGGTAAAAACTTTTTCGTGTTTATGTACGCTGATGTGCTTTGAACGCTGCCCCCCCCTCCCCTCTTGACTTGTTAATAAACTTTTTATTGGTTCATTTTACTTTTGTTATTTTAATAAAGAAAAGCTTGGTCATATGACCTAAAAAATACGCTTTGTATTGATTTCGAACTTTTTTTTTTTAAACATATCTATTATAATATTCCAGGCTAATGTACTTTCCCGGAAAATTTACAACTGTCCTGCAAGTAAAATATATTCCTTTTTCGAGAAAAAGGGCGTTTCTTCGTTCCATGACGGAGCCGTTGAGTAAAAGAGACTCGGCCTGCTGTCTTAGTCGCCGATACGCCTGATTATCAGATTCTTATCGATCACTTTATGTTGCAGGAGTGGAAAACACAACTGCCCTTGACCATTTATCTTTACTGCGTTCCTACGTATTATACCTTTTATCCGTCATGTAATTGGACTGCTTTATTTCACTTGCCTTTTACTGATTCGAAAACAGTGACTAAAAGTAAAAACTTTACCAATGTAAATACTACTACCATGTTTTGTTTTAAAAACCTTTATTGAGAAAATGTCAGTATACAAATACGGGCCTATAACCACGTGGGCCGGCCACGGAGCAAACTGAAATCGTATATGATGAGGAGACATTTACATTATAGAGGAACGTAACGAGCGGGCCATTAGGTTGCAAGAACTAAGGTATCTAACAGTTGCGGAATCGGTGGACGTACATTTTGTAATTAAATTACGACAGAGCCACTTACAAAAAAATCATCTAGATATACATTTGCGGGCAAGTACCATGGGTGACGTTAATTCAAACTTTCAATACTACAGTAATCAATAACACATCAGAACTTAATATCAATAGGGATGTCAAAATATTCAATCAATTCTCGTCCCCGCCCGCCATGAGCATCAAAACTGCATTCATATCTCGTGATATCAAAGTTGTTCAACCAGTACACAACAAGGAGTTACGAGTCCCATTTATACCGGCGCCATTTTGGGCGAGGCCGGGCAGGTCCAAGATATAGTCAAAATGTCTCCACCAACCATCGGCCAGACCAGAACCCATTTCGGCCCTTTATGCTACAAGATGGTGTCTTCCATTCAGAAAATATTGTTGGCAGCATTTTGAAAGGAAAGATAAACAGCCGTTCTCCTAGTGAGTCTCACATTGTTACATTTAGGAAGAATGTTGAAGAGTAGTATGTGGAAAATCTGAAGCCATTGTTCTACAAACTCTCAACCAGCCTTGGATGGAAAAAAAAATCCTGAAGAATGTACAAACTGAAAACCAATTTTTGTCTGTATAGCATCAACAGCAACGCTTGACTCAGCTTCGTGTGAAGCCGCCATTTTGATTCAATCAATAACGTCCCCCTGCACACATTCAGGGACCTGGTCGTGTCTTCAGGTCAAACGGATTGTGGGACAAGATGCAGAAAGGAAAAGGAAAAAAGTTCAGCGGGACCTCGGAAGCCGGCCGCCTATGTCATGGGCGATCTTTGGCCACACCAGGGCAATAGTGAAGCTGCAGCAGGTGCAAATAAGCTTCAGACAGTGTTACAAGCAGTGCTCAGAACTCTCAACTATGGCACTCAACATCCAGGACTTGCCATTCGGATCTTGGCGCCTTGTGCTGGTTCCGACCTATTCACACATCGGTCCACTACTGACATCACCTCATAAGCCAACGGGGCACCCCACGCCGACTTTCGGCGCAGCATTGTAGGATGGCCACACCAGTGCGGCAACTTGCTGGACACCACCTCGGTGCCATCCGGATCTCGGCGCGTTCGAGTCACTGTACCGCAAGAGCGGGAGAAACTCAGCTGGACACGCCGTCTTTCAGCGCAGCATTGTAGGATGGCCACACCAGTGCGGCAATTTGCTGGACACCACCTCGGTGCCATCCGGATCTCTGCGCGTTCGAGTCACTATACCGCAAGAGTGACCGCAACTCAGCTGGACACGCCGACTTTCGGCGCAGCATTGTAGGATAGCCACACCAGTACAGCAGCAACTGGCTGGACACTAACTCGGTGCCATCCGGATCTCGGCGCGTTGTGCTGCCTTCGGCCTATTCGCACATCGGTCCGCTACTGACGCCGCCTCACGTGCCAACGGATTTTCTACGCTTTTTGTAGCCCTATGCCGCATAACAGGTCATGTGACTTGTTTATAAAACTTTTCATTGGTTCATTTTACTTTTGGTTTCCTAAAGATGGAAGGCTTGGTCATATGACCTAAAAATAACACTTTTCATTGGTTTAGAACATTTTTTTTCCCAAACGATGAAAGCCCCACCTTGTTTCTGGATGTTTCAGACTGAAGCTGGCGTCAGCATGAGAGCACCACCATCTCGTGGCTCCGTCGTGGTCATTCCGCGAGCAATCATGGCAGCCGCTCCCCACCGGAAGCCTGCAGGAGTCAAGGGCCCCCAAGACTTTTGTAGAATCTTCACGGCTGAGGGGACGCTTTCGAAAATGGAGCCCAAGCCCTAGCAGGCAAGCGTCCGAGTTCCAAGGTGTCCCAGGGCCATTTTAGTGGACCAGGCCCAAAACCGAAGAGCCATCCGCCATTTTAAGAGTCCTGTGGCAGCCACCTATCGCTGCACTGCAAGAGTGGGCGGAAGTCAACTACATGGTGAGCGAGACGCTGTAGCCGCAAGAGCGGGCGCAACTCAGCTGGATGGCCGCCACCTGGGGAGGCCCGTTCACGCCGCCTCCCCCACACCCCCCCCCCGGGCCGCCCCACGCCAATTTTCGGAGCAGCATTGTAGGATAGCAAAATCAGTGCGGCAGTTTACTGGACATCACCTGGGTGCCATCCACAACTCAGCGCGTTCTGCTGCCTTGGGACTATTCGCACTTCAGGCCGCTACTGACGAGGCCTCCCCCCGCACCACCCGGGACGCCCCACGCTGTTTTTCTGAGCTGCATTGTAGGAAACCAAAAACCAGTGCGGCACCCAGGTGACATCACCTGGGTGCCGTCCAGAACTCAGCACGTTGTGCTGCCTTGGGACTATTCGCACAAAAGACAGCTTCTGACCATTGTTGCTTTTTTTTGTCAAAAAAGGTTTAAATGTATTTACAGTTTTTGTTGCGTTCGTTATATTTAAAAGTTAATAAAGTTTTATAATCCTACTTTGTTGGAGTGCTATATATTTTTAAAAAATCGGGTGAATGGGGCCTTGAATCGGGTTATTGTCATGTGTGGGCTTTGCAAGTGTACTGCTACAGGATCGGACATTTCAAACTCAAATGCACGTTCTTTTTCTTACCTTTCCGAAGCATGGAGCGCAATAGCAGGCAGAGAAAGGGTGATGCAAGTGTTGAACACTGCCTGGCCTGGCAAGTTGCTGGCAGTGCCCCCCCCCCCGCCCGCTCCTGAAAGAGGACACACACACACCGCCGCCCCGAGTACTTCACAGATCTTTAAAAGACCATGCGTTTGTTCATGAGGCTTAAATGGTTTATCACCCCTTCTAGAACCCCTGCATCGACCCTCTGACGTTTCCTGGAAGAATTACCACGTAACACAATACCAAGCCCTGTCACCTGAAACCCCCGAGGAATCGTGGGGCATATTATCAAGGGGGTTTATCTCCGCTTTTTTGGCTTTAAAAGCCAAGAAAGCGGAGATAAAATTATCTCCCTATTACCAAGCTATCGCTAACACCAGTTAGTGACAGCTAAAAGGAGATAGCGACCATCTTGGGCCCCGCTTTGCATGTCAGTGATATTTATCACTAATGACATGCAAAGTGGGCGTGCCAAGATGTTAGCGACTGGAAACAGTCCCTAACATCGCTATCTCCTATTACCAACTTTTGGAGATATTCGCGCTAAGCGCGAATATCTCCAAAAGCTAACACCTGCCCTGAGCAGTTCTTAGCCATGTTATCCAATGGGAGGTGGATAACATGGCTAAGAGCATTTGCTCGATAATGCATGAATATCGCTGACTTTTCAGCGATATTCATGCATTGCGGCCGTTTTTTATCGCATTTGCAATAGCAAGGTTTATCTGCGATAAAAATCGCCGATGTGCGGCGATAATTTTTGTCTCTAAAGAAGTTAGAGACAAAAATTATCGCTAGTTGTTGGTAATATGCCCCCGGGTTTTTGCTTGCAGAAATCGGGAGGCGGGAGACTAGCACTGAAATCAGTAGTCTCACGCCTGAATCGGGAGGGTTGGCATGTCTGGATTCTCTACAGCTGGGGCCATAAACTACATCCGCAGGGCTAGGTGATAGCCTGGGACCGGCCTGGCATCTAAAATGGCTGCCGTGCACGACAAAATTGTGGCATTGGAAAAAAGGCAAGATGGCGCAGACAATGTTTATCAATAAGGATTCATTTATAACAAAATATTTTATCGCACTGACAAATTGGCGGTCAACACTTCCTGATTTCCATCGAATCGAACGTTAACAGATGTCACGCAGCAAAAAAAAAAAAAAGCTCACGCACAGCCGCTGGAAGACATGTATCAACATATATGAGCCTCCTCAGCCACCCTCAGAAAACATAAGGGATCAGGATACGTCTCCCGCACCCCCTTATACCTAGTAATTTAATTAAAACAAAACACAAAATGGCGAATTCCCGTTTCGCTACCAGTTTGCGGCCCGGGAAGCACTTCTACCGTGAAAAATCCGTTTTTTTCCCCACGGGACCCTTTAATAACCCCAACATCATACCTAGGGGGTCAAGAGGGGAATACCTTGCCCCCTTTCATTAAATTCCCCCTTCATTTTTCACCTCTTCTTCTCTCTCGATCCTACCGAGAGACAAGATGGCGCACGCACAGCCGCTGGAAGACATATATCAACATATATGAGCCTCCTCAGCCACCCTCAGAAAACATAAGGGATTAGGATACGTCTCCCGCACCCCCTTATACCTAGTAATTTAATTAAAACGAAGCACAAAATGGCGAATTCCCGTTTCGCTACCAGTTTGCGGCCCAGTTCGCGGCCCGGGAAGCGCTTCTACCGTGAAAAATAAAAAAAATGTTATTTTCCCCACGGGACCCTTTAATAACCCCAACAACATTCCTAGGGGGTCAAGAGGGGTATACCTTGCCCCCTTTCATTAAATTCCCCCTTCGTTTTTCACCTCTTCTTCTCTCTCGATCCTACCGAGAGATAAGATGGCGGCCGCTCCGGACTGTTTAGAATGTTGACAGACACCGGGGAGCCAATCAGCTTCGCATCGCAAAGTTCCGTTTCGCGAAAAGTAAGCGGACCGGAGCGCAGCCCGGAGCGCTGTTACAGATATATATCTTGTTTTGAACGTTAATTTCTCAAAATCCACTGGAGCACATATATTGAGACCTAGCAAAGGCACATCGGGCTAACAGTCCCTACAATTTTGCCAAGTTTCGTGCAAATCCATTCAGCCGTTCGAGCTAAAAGTGAGGCCAACCGCCCTATGGAAATTAACATGGGGAAAACGCGTTTTGGGACCCCCCTTTTTTCGTCCACAAACGCCAAAGTTATTAGACATAGAATTTTCAAAAATCCCATAGGGAAAAAATCCTAACTATATCTACCTACTGGCGACACGCCAGTAGGTAATATATATATATATATATATATATATATATATATATATATATATATCAGGAACACTCCAAACTTCAGCATGCAAGTAAGGCACTGACTCTGTGAAATTGATGATCCCAAAATAAGTTTTATTCACTCATTTAGGCTGCTTGACGCGTTTCGGCGGTAAGCACCCGCCTTGTTCATATACAGCTCGCAACTCAGACTGCTTCAAGCATGCCCACTGGGGTTTGAAATTGCTATTTTGGGAGGGAGAGCGGAGCCCACTGGGGCATGTATTGACTTTGGGGAAACCACAAGTACCAGGACACACCTGCGCACACGCCCATTATGGGCGGGACATTTAAATTGCACATGATTTTCCTCAAACTGCTCTCTTCTCCTGCCAGTGAACAAGGGCGATGGTTTGCCCGAAACGCGTCTGGCTATGGAATTGGTGCTTCGAGAAGCTGGTTATGATACTGTGTTGCCTCTCTGAATAAAAGGACTTTAAACTTACCGGGTGTGGCAATCTCTGTTGGAAGCAACTCGTGGATTGTGTATAAGCGGCTGGCCTGGCCGCGAGAGAGCCCCCCTGCTGCAAAGAGCGGGTCTGCAACGTCAAGAATCAAGGACGCTGTAAGAGCGGTAAGCCGATCAGAGTTGGTAGATTGACACAGCTCGCAACTCAGACTGCTTCAAGCATGCCCACTGGGGTTTGAAATTGCTATTTTGGGAGGGAGAGCGGAGCCCACTGGAGCATGTATTGACTTTGGGGAAACCACAAGTACCAGGACACACCTGCGCACACGCCCATTATGGGCGGGACATTTAAATTGCGCGTGATTTTCCTCAAACTGCTCTCTTCTCCTGCCAGTGAACAAGGGCGATGGTTTGCCCGAAACGCGTCTGGCTATGGAATTAGTGCTTCGAGAAGCTGGTTATGATACTGTGTTGCCTCTCTGAATAAAAGGACTTTAAACTTACCGGGTGTGGCAATCTCTGTTGGAGGCAACTCGTGGATTGTGTATAAGCGGCTGGCCTGGCCGCGAGAGAGCCCCCCTGCTGCAAAGAGCGGGTCTGCAACGTCAAGAATCAAGGATGCTGTAAGAGCGGTAAGCCGATCAGAGTTGGTAGATTGACACAGCTCGCAACTCAGACTGCTTCAAGCATGCCCACTGGGGTTTGAAATTGCTATTTTGGGAGGGAGAGCGGAGCCCACTGGGGCATGTATTGACTTTGGGGAAACCACAAGTACCAGGACACACCTGCGCACACGCCCATTATGGGTGGGACATTTAAATTGCGCGTGATTTTCCTCAAACTGCTCTCTTCTCCTGCCAGTGAACAAGGGCGATGGGTTGCCCGAAACGCGTCTGGCTATGGAATTGGTGCTTCGAGAAGCTGGTTATGATACTGTGTTGCCTCTCTGAATAAAAGGACTTTAAACTTACCGGGTGTGGCAATCTCTGTTGGAGGCAACTCGTGGATCGTGTATAAGCGGCTGGCCTGGCCGCGAGAGAGCCCCCCTGCTGCAAAGAGCGGGTCTGCAACGTCAAGAATCAAGGACGCTGTAAGAGCGGTAAGCCGATCAGAGTTGGTAGATTGACACAGCTCGCAACTCAGACTGCTTCAAGCATGCCCACTGGGGTTTGAAATTGCTATTTTGGGAGGGAGAGCGGAGCCCACTGGGGCATGTATTGACTTTGGGGAAACCACAAGTACCAGGACACACCTGCGCACACGCCCATTATGGGCGGGACATTTAAATTGCGCGTGATTTTCCTCAAACTGCTCTCTTCTCCTGCCAGTGAACAAGGGCGATGGTTTGCCCGAAACGCGTCTGGCTATGGAATTGGTGCTTCGAGAAGCTGGTTATGATACTGTGTTGCCTCTCTGAATAAAAGGACTTTAAACTTACCGGGTGTGGCAATCTCTGTTGGAGGCAACTCGTGGATTGTGTATAGGCGGCTGGCCTGGCCGCGAGAGAGCCCCCCTGCTGCAAAGAGCGGGTCTGCAACGTCAAGAATCAAGGACGCTGTAAGAGCGGTAAGCCGATCAGAGTTGGTAGATTGACACAGCTCGCAACTCAGACTGCTTCAAGCATGCCCACTGGGGTTTGAAATTGCTATTTTGGGAGGGAGAGCGGAGCCCACTGGGGCATGTATTGACTTTGGGGAAACCACAAGTACCAGGACACACCTGCGCACACGCCCATTATGGGCGGGACATTTAAATTGCGCGTGATTTTCCTCAAACTGCTCTCTTCTCCTGCCAGTGAACAAGGGCGATGGTTTGCCCGAAACGCGTCTGGCTATGGAATTAGTGCTTCGAGAAGCTGGTTATGATACTGTGTTGCCTCTCTGAATAAAAGGACTTTAAACTTACCGGGTGTGGCAATCTCTGTTGGAGGCAACTCGTGGATTGTGTATAAGAGGCTGGCCTGGCCGCGAGAGAGCCCCCCTGCCGCAAAGAGCGGGTCTGCAACGTCAAGAATCAAGGACGCTGTAAGAGCGGTAAGCCGATCAGAGTTGGTAGATTGACACAGCTCGCAACTCAGACTGCTTCAAGCATGCCCACTGGGTTTTGAAATTGCTATTTTGGGAGGGAGAGCGGAGCCCACTGGGGCATGTATTGACTTTGGGGAAACCACAAGTACCAGGACACACCTGCGCACACGCCCATTATGGGCGGGACATTTAAATTGCGCGTGATTTTCCTCAAACTGCTCTCTTCTCCTGCCAGTGAACAAGGGCGATGGTTTGCCCGAAACGCGTCTGGCTATGGAATTGGTGCTTCGAGAAGCTGGTTATGATACTGTGTTGCCTCTCTGAATAAAAGGACTTTAAACTTACCGGGTGTGGCAATCTCTGTTGGAGGCAACTCGTGGATTGTGTATAAGCGGCTGGCCTGGCCGCGAGAGAGCCCCCCTGCTGCAAAGAGCGGGTCTGCAACGTCAAGAATCAAGGACGCTGTAAGAGCGGTAAGCCGATCAGAGTTGGTAGATTGACACAGCTCGCAACTCAGACTGCTTCAAGCATGCCCACTGGGGTTTGAAATTGCTATTTTGGGAGGGAGAGCGGAGCCCACTGGGGCATGTATTGACTTTGGGGAAACCACAAGTACCAGGACACACCTGCGCACACGCCCATTATGGGTGGGACATTTAAATTGCGCGTGATTTTCCTCAAACTGCTCTCTTCTCCTGCCAGTGAACAAGGGCGATGGTTTGCCCGAAACGCGTCTGGCTATGGAATTGGTGCTTCGAGAAGCTGGTTATGATACTGTGTTGCCTCTCTGAATAAAAGGACTTTAAACTTACCGGGTGTGGCAATCTCTGTTGGAGGCAACTCGTGGGTTGTGTATAAGCGGCTGGCCTGGCCGCGAGAGAGCCCCCCTGCTGCAAAGAGCGGGTCTGCAACGTCAAGAATCAAGGACGCTGTAAGAGCGGTAAGCCGATCAGAGTTGGTAGATTGACACAGCTCGCAACTCAGACTGCTTCAAGCATGCCCACTGGGGTTTGAAATTGCTATTTTGGGAGGGAGAGCGGAGCCCACTGGGGCATGTATTGACTTTGGGGAAACCACAAGTACCAGGACACACCTGCGCACATGCCCATTATGGGCGGGACATTTAAATTGCGCGTGATTTTCCTCAAACTGCTCTCTTCTCCTGCCAGTGAACAAGGGCGATGGTTTGCCCGAAACGCGTCTGGCTATGGAATTGGTGCTTCGAGAAGCTGGTTATGATACTGTGTTGCCTCTCTGAATAAAAGGACTTTAAACTTACCGGGTGTGGCAATCTCTGTTGGAGGCAACTCGTGGATTGTGTATAAGCGGCTGGCCTGGCCGCGAGAGAGCCCCCCTGCTGCAAAGAGCGGGTCTGCAACGTCAAGAATCAAGGACGCTGTAAGAGCGGTAAGCTGATCAGAGTTGGTAGATTGACACAGCTCGCAACTCAGACTGCTTCAAGCATGCCCACTGGGGTTTGAAATTGCTATTTTGGGAGGGAGAGCGGAGCCCACTGGGGCATGTATTGACTTTGGGGAAACCACAAGTACCAGGACACACCTGCGCACACGCCCATTATGGGCGGGACATTTAAATTGCGCGTGATTTTCCTCAAACTGCTCTCTTCTCCTGCCAGTGAACAAGGGCGATGGTTTGCCCGAAACGCGTCTGGCTATGGAATTGGTGCTTCGAGAAGCTGGTTATGATACTGTGTTGCCTCTCTGAATAAAAGGACTTTAAACTTACCGGGTGTGGCAATCTCTGTTGGAGGCAACTCGTGGATTGTGTATAGGCGGCTGGCCTGGCCGCGAGAGAGCCCCCCTGCTGCAAAGAGCGGGTCTGCAACGTCAAGAATCAAGGACGCTGTAAGAGCGGTAAGCCGATCAGAGTTGGTAGATTGACACAGCTCGCAACTCAGACTGCTTCAAGCATGCCCACTGGGGTTTGAAATTGCTATTTTGGGAGGGAGAGCGGAGCCCACTGGGGCATGTATTGACTTTGGGGAAACCACAAGTACCAGGACACACCTGCGCACACGCCCATTATGGGCGGGACATTTAAATTGCGCATGATTTTCCTCAAACTGCTCTCTTCTCCTGCCAGTGAACAAGGGCGATGGTTTGCCCGAAACGCGTCTGGCTATGGAATTGGTGCTCCGAGAAGCTGGTTATGAAACTGTGTTGCCTCTCTGAATAAAAGGACTTTAAACTTACCGGGTGTGGCAATCTCTGTTGGAGGCAACTCGTGGATTGTGTATAAGAGGCTGGCCTGGCCGCGAGAGAGCCCCCCTGCCGCAAAGAGCGGGTCTGCAACGTCAAGAATCAAGGACGCTGTAAGAGCGGTAAGCCGATCAGAGTTGGTAGATTGACACAGCTCGCAACTCAGACTGCTTCAAGCATGCCCACTGGGTTTTGAAATTGCTATTTTGGGAGGGAGAGCGGAGCCCACTGGGGCATGTATTGACTTTGGGGAAACCACAAGTACCAGGACACACCTGCGCACACGCCCATTATGGGCGGGACATTTAAATTGCGCGTGATTTTCCTCAAACTGCTCTCTTCTCCTGCCAGTGAACAAGGGCGATGGTTTGCCCGAAACGCGTCTGGCTATGGAATTGGTGCTTCGAGAAGCTGGTTATGATACTGTGTTGCCTCTCTGAATAAAAGGACTTTAAACTTACCGGGTGTGGCAATCTCTGTTGGAGGCAACTCGTGGATTGTGTATAAGCGGCTGGCCTGGCCGCGAGAGAGCCCCCCTGCTGCAAAGAGCGGGTCTGCAACGTCAAGAATCAAGGACGCTGTAAGAGCGGTAAGCCGATCAGAGTTGGTAGATTGACACAGCTCGCAACTCAGACTGCTTCAAGCATGCCCACTGGGGTTTGAAATTGCTATTTTGGGAGGGAGAGCGGAGCCCACTGGGGCATGTATTGACTTTGGGGAAACCACAAGTACCAGGACACACCTGCGCACACGCCCATTATGGGCGGGACATTTAAATTGCGCGTGATTTTCCTCAAACTGCTCTCTTCTCCTGCCAGTGAACAAGGGCGATGGTTTGCCCGAAACGCGTCTGGCTATGGAATTGGTGCTTCGAGAAGCTGGTTATGATACTGTGTTGCCTCTCTGAATAAAAGGACTTTAAACTTACCGGGTGTGGCAATCTCTGTTGGAGGCAACTCGTGGGTTGTGTATAAGCGGCTGGCCTGGCCGCGAGAGAGCCCCCCTGCTGCAAAGAGCGGGTCTGCAACGTCAAGAATCAAGGACGTTGTAAGAGCGGTAAGCCGATCAGAGTTGGTAGATTGACACAGCTCGCAACTCAGACTGCTTCAAGCATGCCCACTGGGGTTTGAAATTGCTATTTTGGGAGGGAGAGCGGAGCCCACTGGGGCATGTATTGACTTTGGGGAAACCACAAGTACCAGGACACACCTGCGCACATGCCCATTATGGGCGGGACATTTAAATTGCGCGTGATTTTCCTCAAACTGCTCTCTTCTCCTGCCAGTGAACAAGGGCGATGGTTTGCCCGAAACGCGTCTGGCTATGGAATTGGTGCTTCGAGAAGCTGGTTATGATACTGTGTTGCCTCTCTGAATAAAAGGACTTTAAACTTACCGGGTGTGGCAATCTCTGTTGGAGGCAACTCGTGGATTGTGTATAAGCGGCTGGCCTGGCCGCGAGAGAGCCCCCCTGCTGCAAAGAGCGGGTCTGCAACGTCAAGAATCAAGGACGCTGTAAGAGCGGTAAGCCGATCAGAGTTGGTAGATTGACACAGCTCGCAACTCAGACTGCTTCAAGCATGCCCACTGGGGTTTGAAATTGCTATTTTGGGAGGGAGAGCGGAGCCCACTGGGGCATGTATTGACTTTGGGGAAACCACAAGTACCAGGACACACCTGCGCACACGCCCATTATGGGCGGGACGTTTAAATTGCGCGTGATTTTCCTCAAACTGCTCTCTTCTCCTGCCAGTGAACAAGGGCAATGGTTTGCCCGAAACGCGTCTGGCTATGGAATTGGTGCTTCGAGAAGCTGGTTATGATACTGTGTTGCCTCTCTGAATAAAAGGACTTTAAACTTACCGGGTGTGGCAATCTCTGTTGGAGGCAACTCGTGGATTGTGTATAAGCGGCTGGCCTGGCCGCGAGAGAGCCCCCCTGCTGCAAAGAGCGGGTCTGCAACGTCAAGAATCAAGGACGCTGTAAGAGCGGTAAGCCGATCAGAGTTGGTAGATTGACACAGCTCGCAACTCAGACTGCTTCAAGCATGCCCACTGGGGTTTGAAATTGCTATTTTGGGAGGGAGAGCGGAGCCCACTGGGGCATGTATTGACTTTGGGGAAACCATAAGTAGCAGGACACACCTGCGCACACGCCCATTATGGGCGGGACATTTAAATTGCGCGTGATTTTCCTCAAACTGCTCTCTTCTCCTGCCAGTGAACAAGGGCGATGGTTTGCCCGAAACGTGTCTGGCTATGGAATTGGTGCTTCGAGAAGCTGGTTATGATACTGTGTTGCCTCTCTGAATAAAAGGACTTTAAACTTACCGGGTGTGGCAATCTCTGTTGGAGGCAACTCGTGGATTGTGTATAAGCGGCTGGCCTGGCCGCGAGGGAGCCCCCCTGCTGCAAAGAGCGGGTCTGCAACGTCAAGAATCAAGGACGCTGTAAGAGCGGTAAGCCGATCAGAGTTGGTAGATTGACACAGCTCGCAACTCAGACTGCTTCAAGCATGCCCACTGGGGTTTGAAATTGCTATTTTGGGAGGGAGAGCGGAGCCCACTGGGGCATGTATTGACTTTGGGGAAACCATAAGTAGCAGGACACACCTGCGCACACGCCCATTATGGGCGGGACATTTAAATTGCGCGTGATTTTCCTCAAACTGCTCTCTTCTCCTGCCAGTGAACAAGGGCGATGGTTTGCCCGAAACGTGTCTGGCTATGGAATTGGTGCTTCGAGAAGCTGGTTATGATACTGTGTTGCCTCTCTGAATAAAAGGACTTTAAACTTACCGGGTGTGGCAATCTCTGTTGGAGGCAACTCGTGGATTGTATGTATATATATATATATACATATATATATATAACCCCAAAACCGAGAATCTGCCATTTTTCATGCACTTGTTTGCACTTTGTGAAATGTTGAAGAATTACAAATGTATTCTTTGAAAAAAGTGATAATTATTGTCTGCTTTAACTATACAAAAATGTGTGTATAATACTTCTAGTTATACATCTGTTCAATAGAAATGATTTAACGAAGTTTAACGGAGTTTTAATGAAAGAATTTGGCATTTAATAAGACTTCTTCAGTTTGACTGATACCTTAATGTTGGTATATTTAACATGTTCTAAAATGGCCCTCACTCTCGACAGAGTGAAACCCAATACACAAATCCTGTGTCCTTCATCGCTTCCCATTACGACTGCACTGTGTATTTTAACCATGTGAAAATGGTGGCCAAACATCGTGAACAAGGGAGCTTGACTCTCGAAACGCGTTGATGTTGAAACTTGTCCTCACAATAAACTGAAGACTTTTTTCCTACCTTGGAGTGCCGGATGATTTCCTGCTGTTTTGCTGGGGGTAATCTAATATCTTATATCCAATATATATATATATATATATATATATATATATATCAAGTACAAGCTCCTCCTCAGAATCGCTCAGCGCCACAGCCGCAGCGCCAGCAAACGAGGGAGACGGACCACAGGAATCAGACAAGGTAGTTTAATTACAGCAACAAAAACAGAGAACAGCTACGCGTTTCAGGCTACAAGCCCTTGTTCATGCTGTAACGTTGCCATATATATATCTATTTCATATATATATATATTTAAATGTTATATTATGTGTATATATATATATCTAATATATATATATATATATATATATATATATATATATATATATACACATAATATAACATTTAAAAAAGAATATTATTTAAAAAATATTTTGAAAAGTATTGAAGTCAGGGAGTAATAAATTAACTATTCCCACTCCAGTCTGTTAAACAGTAGGGAAAGCATTGTACTTTGGAGGAGTAAGATTTATTATTGCCACTCCAAGCTGTGCAAAAGTAAGGAAAGTGTTAGACTTTGGAAGGGTAAAATTCTTTATTTCCACTCCAGACTATGCAACAGTAGTGAAAGCGTTGGACTTCGGAGGGGCAACATTTACTATTTCCACTTTAGTTTGTGCAACAGTAAAGAAAGCACTGTACTTCAGATGAGTTTGATTTACTATTCCCTCTCCTGTAGAGAAAGTGTTGGCAGTCGCGGTCCGTGCAGGTAACAGCGGTGGGGCTGGGTGGGGGGGATCTGAAGTGACGATGCCAAGGGAAAATTAATTATTTATTTAATTTTCCCTCTGCATCATTCCTTGAAATCCTCCCCCACCCGGCCCAACCGCTGTTACCTGTACAGACCGCGGCTGAGTGTTGGTTTTCAGAGGGGTCACATTTACTATTCCCAATCCAGTCCTTACAGCAGTAGGGGAAGTACTTCAATTCGAACACATAAAATATTTCACTAACCATATTAGTTTACAAGAAATATAATACTGTTAAATTATATATATACAAATTAAAAAACAATGAAACAATTGACATGATTATTAAAAAACTAATAATTAATTACCAATTAAATGTGTTTAGTAATTTATTATTTAACTTCCCATACTATATCCCCACAAACCTAGCAGCGCACACTTAAAATATAACTAAAATAAATAAATTATAACACAATTCATGCAATTATTCATAAATAAAGTATGTTAATGATTAATTAATTAAATAGTTAGATATAAATTAATAATAGGTAATTCATTATTGCGTAGTTAACTACTCACCCTATTCCCTTATAAACCCAGCAGCCCACACCTAATATATAACTATAATGTAGTCATTGTACAATCAACATATTTAATAATCAATTAAATTACTCACTGAACTTCCCACCATATACCCTTACAAAACCAGCATCATAATAATCGCACAATTTACATAATTGATAATTACATTGTTAAAAATAACATAACATAAAACAGATAAATATAATTAAAAAACGATATTCTTTACAACTATAATTTTGAAAATGATATTAAAAATATAGATATTCTTGATAAAGATATTTCTGCAAGACGATATATTTGCATAACTATAATTTTTTAAAGTATTTTTGACCTTGCTACTTAAACTCAATATTATTTCCAAATACCGAAATGGCATAATTGTCAAGTCACATTTATTTGTATTGGTAATAAAAACCATTGCATTACAGTTTAAAAGAACTATGGGGCTTGTAACATGGCCGAGGGACCGCCAACGACAGGCTATCAGTGGGAGTCCCTCTGCTATCGTAACAGGGATCTCCGTCCACCATATTAGAATAGATTCTGGATGGCGTGGCTTGGCGCCCGAGGGTAATAGCGGCGTCCGAGTGAGGCTCAGCTGCGGCTCTGGGAGACCTGCCGCTTTTAGACCGTTTCTTCCTGCCTGGAGGATATATAACCAGTCGGTACTCTTCAAGATGACTTCGCGACGCTTGGGGGCACTTCTCATGCTTCATTGACGAAGCATTTTGCCGCAGTACGTTTTGCGACTCTGCTGCCAGTGCGGCCGCCATTTTATGAACCTCAGCGCGTCTCCTCATCTTCCCCTTTGTGCTGGCTCACAAAGTCTTTCTCACGAAGGAGCTTGCATGTTGCTCATTTCTCATATTGGCTTATAAGACCTTTGCCCTCACTAATGTCTTGAAGATTAAGCACTCCTCCTTCGCTTCACTCACGGACTTTTCTGCTGTAGCCTGCTATGCCGCCTCATCACCAGTACGACTGCAATTTTGCTTAGCCTCACGCACATCTTCATTTTACCCTCTGGGACAGTCTATGAAGTCTTTTAGGCGAAGGAGTTTGTCACTTTCTATATCTCCTGCCGGCTAGTGATGTTGTTGACCCTGCTGACGACTTTGTGATTGACAACTCTGCTCTTCAGCATGTCACTGCTCCTTTATCCTACTACTATCTGAAGCTAGGCCTTCTGTGGCCACAGGCAGTGTTTATTGTCGCAACCACGGATTTCTTCACCTTTTTTGCGCATTTTGGCTGCCTTCCTCTTCATCGCCAGGAGTACTCTTTGGACTTCCTTTGCTCTTCATATATTCCAGCAACCCTTGCACTTTGAGCCCTATGGTTATGAGATTCAGCCAATCTGCTGTTTTCCGCTTCTGCTTCAACATGCTCATTTGTGAGCTAATGCTTTCTATTTGCTCCTGTTTGTCCAGCGATTTGCCATGAACTTTTATTTCCTCACTGGATTCACTCCATGTTACCTGCCTTACCTACTACGTATGCTTTGTGCTTCTCACACCTGAACTTTGTCAACGTTACCTGAGGTTTCTTCTTCATTCAAGTTACTTCCTCAGCATTTGCCACAATTTCCTCTGTGAGATTACTCACTCTCCTGCGCATATCTTGTGACAAATATCTTACGACGTATAATTTATGGGTAGGCTCAAGTCTTTGTCGCATTTACCTCATCAACGAAGACTGCCTTTGTGAAAAATTCTAAAGTTTTTTCTGTCTTCTCCAAACTAGAAGATTCCCTCACCTCGTCTGGTTCAGATATAGCAATGTAATCCTCCCAAACTGCACCGGGGAAAACTAATGGCAAGAGACTGAAAAAAGATCCTCCTTCACCACTCAAGCAACAATCGCTTGTCTCTTTGGAGCTATTACTGGAGGAAATTAGAGCCCTTCGTCCTTTTATGGAGGAAACTAACGTCAAACTTCAGGTTCTCGCTGACAACTGGTCACAACTTGAAACAAGAGTATCTTCCATTGAACATTCCGTTACGTCTCTTCAGGAAACTTGCTCCACAGTTTCTATTTACATTCTCAGGTGTCCAATCTTCAGAAACAGGTGGAGGAGTTGGAAAATCGAAGTAGGCTAAATAACCTTCGCCTTTACGGCCTAGTGGAAGGACTTGAGGGCTTAGACTCACTTACGTTCTTCAAATCATTTCTTCCTAAACTGCTCCACTTGCCAAAAGGCACAAATCTCAACATTCAACGTGCCCATAGATTGGGTCGCCCATCTACCCTCGCTTCCACTTCACAAAGACCAAGAGGCGCCATTCTCTACTTTTTAGAATATACTGATCTTCTGAAGGTCTTAGCAGCTGTCAAATCTTCTCCAAAACTAACATGGTCTGGCTCCTCTCTGTTCTTCGCTCAGGACTACGCCAAAGCAACTGCCAACCGTCGAAAGGCCTTCCTAAACATGAGAGAGGATCTCCGCTTGATGGGAGCAAGACATGGTCTTCATCACCCTTGCTTGTTTGAAGTTACTTACAATAACGGAACAACCACCTATGAAGATCCAGTTCACCTGCAAAGTTTTACTAATGCACATAAGTCTTCTATCATGGACTCCTCCGGTTCTTCGCCTTCTTTCCCTGGCTGAGTTGCAATGTTGTTTGTTTTTTACAATGTTATTGCACTCTGTATTTTTTTTTCACTTTTATAAGAAGTATTAACACCTAGACTCTTAATTTCTTAGAGCTGCATTGTTGTTCATTGTTGGTTATACCTTTGATTATGCTTCTTTCTCTTTCCTAATTTCTTGTTTTCCTCCTTCACCTCCACAGGAACCTTTTCCTTGTTGGACGATGTCTCCCTGGCTCCCCGCCCAGCTGACCTTGGATGTGTTGCCTTGCCTACGTGGTCCCATCCCCCCCTCCATTCCTCCTCATTCTTTCCTTTTGTAGGTATGTTGTTTTCTTGTTTCTTCCTTACGTGCCTCTTTTTGTCCTGTCCTTCTCCCCCTCTCATAGTTTCTTGTCTCTATTTGTTCATAGGTGTTGATTTTCTTTGCTCAGTTTTTGCTTATTCTTCTATCTTTACACTTCTCACTCTGATGGTCTTTTCCCTCTTTTTTATTCATGACCTGCCCCTTCTTCTCCGCCTTCAATTCAGTCAATTTAGCTTCATTATTTTTTCTTCTCTTTACCTTTTCTTTACTTTATATAAACATTTTCTTCTTCTCCACTCATTTTCTCTCATGGGTTTCTTCTCTGACTTTGCTCATTGTGTTTATTATAGTTCACTTTGTATAGTATGTCATTGAAAATAATTTCATGGAATGTTAAGGATATATTAACTCTCCAATCAAACGACAGAGGATTTTATCTCACCTAGCTAAACTAAATGTTGATTTGACATTTTTACAGGAAATTCACCTTTCTGATACGGAATCTGAAAAACTTAAGAGAGGTTGGGTGGGTGAGGTTTATTATTCTCAGGGCGATGGTAAGTGTAAAGGGATAGCAATTCTGTGTCGCAAGTCCTTCTCCCATTCTCTCCTTTCTCAAGAGTCGGATACTGAAGGCAGGTGGACACATGTCAGACTATCTCTTAGAGGTGTTCCAATCTCTCTCCTTAATGTCTATGCCCCCACTGGTGGCAATCCTCTTTTTTGGACTGAGTTCTCACACCACATTACCCGATTCGTTGATGATAATTTCATCCTAGCTGGTGATTGCAACCAACCCCTTGATCCTTTCGTTGATAGAAATTCCGATGCCCCTCATATTACTATAAACCTCACAAATCTTTTACGCAAGCTATTTCCCAACACAAGCCCTTAGACGCTTGGCGACTTTGCAATCCGACGTCAAAGGAGTTCATAAACTGTAAAAGAAAAAACTATACAATATTTATGAGAAAAAAAGACAATTAAAAAAAAGTTTTATAAATTCACATACTCCGGTGTTAGTCAATGTATTAAATAACAATGTGCGATGATATTTTGGAAATATACACATAACCAGGTGTACAGGTCAGATTTCTAAGAAGTTCACTTTTTACTCTCCTTCCCATCATTCCCGATCGCGGATTGATTACATTTTTGTTACTCACAATATCGCTCAAACCGTTACTAATGCCGAAATTGGCCCAATCTTACTATCGGATCACGCCCCTGTCCTGATCAACATTGACATACTCCCTAAAGATGTTGGACCCAGAAGATGGCATTTCAACAATACCCTTCTCTCAGATCCCAAGTTCACTACCTCCTTCACCACTTTTTTTGATGAGTTTTTTCTGTTCAATGATACCCCTTCCATTCCAAAACATAGCATCTGGGATGTCTTTAAAGCTACAGCAAGAGATTTTATTATTGGTTATGTGGCGAAAAAGCGCAAAGTTGCTCGTACATTTACGGGGGATCTCCTGCGAGACATTAACAGGCACATGCATCAAAGGATTTTGCGATCGCAAACGGTTCGAATTACAAAAATCAGCCGTTTGCGATCGCAAAATCTGCTTTTGGAATGCATGAAGGGTGAAGGCCCTTGCAATTTGAGAATTCGCAAATATTTGGAATTCTCAAATTGCGATTGCATTTAAGGAATCGCATTTTGCGATTCCTTAAATGCAATGCATGAAACTTTTAAATATTGCGATTTCGCAATTAGGGGGAGCAAATTACCATGAGGTTGAACCTCATGGTAATTTGCGAAAACTTTGAAAAATGCACTTTTGTGCATTTTTCAAAGTTTCATGTTGTGCACACACATATGTGCACAGATTGATTTCAGGGGTGCAACAGGGTGTCTTTGGACACCTGTGCACCCCTGAAATCGCATTCTGAATTTGCGATTCGCTAATTGCTAATCGCAAATTGAGAATGTTGTCCCATTCATTCCTATGGGCCTCTAGGCCCATAGGAATGAACGGGGAGGTATTCCTTAATTGCGACTCGCAATTTGCGAGTCGCAAATAAGGAATATTAAGAAATCACATTTTTTTCTGCGATTTCTTGATGCATTGCATTTTGAGATTCCTTAATTGTGATTCCTTATTTTTCCCAATTAAGGAATCACAAAAAGCAATATTGATGCATGTACCTGTAAGAGATTGGAACATGCTTATTTTACCTCCCACTCGCAAGATAGTCTGAATGCTCTTGTTGCTGCCAAAATGAAATTTAATGAGAAATCTACGGAAAATGCCTCGTTGTATTTGCTGAAATCCAGTGCAAAGTTTTATGGGGGTAAAAACAAAGCTGGGAAAATCTTAGCCAATTATCTGAAAGTCAAGCACAACAAGTTGAATATTGAATCTATATATGATACTAATTCTGATCTTAAGCACAAGGATGCTGATATTCGAACCAAATTTTCCCTTTTTTACAAAACCCTCTATTCCTCTGAAACTCAGCCTTCCCCTCAATCTCTAGCACACTTTTGCTCTACTATTCAGAAACCTGAACATTTCCTTCTTGATCTATCCCACTTGGATTCTGACATTTCTCAGAAAGAACTGCTCACTGCACTTCAACATCTCAAAATGAACAAAGCCCCTGGCCCAGATGGCTTCACGGTTGAATTGTACCTTCACTTCTCAAAATTACTTATTCCAAAACTTCACTCTCTCATAAACACATTTGTTGCCCTCGGTAGTTCCTCAGGCTCCTTCTCTGATGCTCACATTTGCCTGATACCCGAAGAAGGGAAGGATGTTAAATACTGTAAAAATTTCAGGGTTATTTCCTTGGTGAACATCGACTACAAAATATTCGCTAAGTTGCTGGCGGCACGACTGGACCTTTTACTTCCCAACCTCTTGGGTGAGGAGCAGTCTGGTTTTGTGAAGGGCAGATTTATCACTGACAACACTTGCCTTGGATGCCGAAAAGGCATTTGACAGGGTTGAATGGTCCTACCTTTTCCACACTCTCAAATGGTTTGGTTTCGGTCCCAGAATTATTTCCTTGATCTCCCACTTATACTCTAGCCCACGTGCGGCAGTATGTGCTCATTTCCTCGTCTCCTCCTTTTTTGATCTCGGTAGAGGTGTTCGCCAAGGTTGTCCCCTGTCCCCTTTTCTTTTTAACTTGGCTTTGGAGCCTTTTTTGTCCAAACTTCGTCAGAACCCTAATATCCATGGCTTTCAAGCTACGACTTCCCATATCAAACTTGCTGCCTATGCAGATGATATTTTACTTTTCATCTCTAATCCCACAGACTCAATTCCTGCTTTCTTGGAGGAAGTGCGGAACTATTCCCTGATATCTGGTTATAAACTTAACAATGATAAGTGTGAGATTCTGACCTTAACGAAGTTCACTTTTAAACCTGATTTTAGCGCTTCCAATTTCACTTGGAGCTCCTCACACATCAAGTACTTAGGCCTGCACATTACCCCCTCTATCTCAGACACCATTTCCCTTTGCCTAAATAAATGTATAAAAAAAATATCAGATTTAACAACCAGATGGCACCCTCTCTACTTATCTTGGTGGGGCCGCCTTGACACCATCAAGATGATGTTGTCCCCCATAATTCTCTACACAATTTCCAACATTCCAGTGCCCATCCCTTGTAAATTTTTCAAGAAAATCAATTAGGTTCTATCTTCCTTTTTATGGAATAACAAAAAATCCAGGATGTCCCTTGCCAGACTAATTCGCCCCACATCAGAAGGCGGGGTCAACTTCCCAGACTTTCCGGCCTATCAAAAAGCTTTTTTGTTGCGGCAAGCTTCCTTCTGGCTGCAAGATTCCGCCTCTCCTTGCCCTCTGTGGACCAAGGTTTAACGCCTCTTACTCTCCCCCTTCTCTTTTGCTGAATACATTTCCTTTTCGCGCAAACCCTCTTCAATCCCTACTCCCATCCATACATACACTACCAAACTCCTTCTATCCTCTAGTCCTCCTACCCTTGCTACTATTGCTGACTTCCTTACCTCCACCATTTGGCATAAGGCACATCTCTTAATTCCCAATAAATCCTTTTACTGGAAATCCTGGAGGCAAAAAGGATTCATCTGGGTATCACAATTATTCTCAAACTCTACCTTCTTACCTTTCACAACTCTATGTTCTTCCTTCAATCTACCTGCATCTTTTGCTCACAAGTATTTTCTACTTAAGGAAACGGTGATGGCAACTTACACCCGTCTTTCACAAACACAGGCTCCCCTTACCTCTCCCACCTCTGCTTCACGACTCCACTCCCTCTTGCGCACCGCTTCCAAAGCTTCAACTATTTACAGTACCTCCATACTAAAGAGTCTATTAGACCTAAGTCTAAGGTAGAAGAGCAATGGGAACACGAATTTGCTGCATCATGGCCAATATCTTTGTGGGACAAGATATGGACCAAGATCCGCAAAACATCCAGAGCGGCGACCCTGACGCAATCCCTGTTCTTCATATATAATAGACTCCTTCTTACACCCTTTACCCTTAGTAAGCGGTTTTCCGCCACTCCAGACATGTGCTGGTCCTGTTCCTCTCCGAATGCCACCTTGTTTCATATGTTGTTCCTTTGCAAATCTGTTCACGATTTCTGGCTTCTGGTATGGGCTCAAATTAATGTAATTTTCCACAGTTGCATTCCCTTTTCTCACATTCACATTTTCCTGGGAAGCCTCTCACCCTGTTGGGAGGGCACCGAACTTAATGTTCGCATTGTTGACTTATTGATAGCTGTTGCGTTTCAACTGATTACTATCACCTGGAAAACTTTATCTAACGTCTCCTTCAAAGCATGGTGGTATAATGTATGTCATAATCATAGGCTACAATAAAGTTAAAGGAGGCCCCCTTAACTGTCAACTTTGGGACAGGGGAGATAGCTTTAGAAATCCAAGAAACGTCCCACAGGTTTACCACAAGATGGGTAGGAAAATGGAGTAGTAGTGTCTAGTACGTTTTGCAATGTTTAGCAATACCAGTCATGTACTTCTACAAATTGCCAAAGTGTGAAATACAAATCATAAACACAATATTGTACTCAGAAGACCACCAATAGTTGTAGATATTATGCCAATAGAACACACAATTCATCAAATGTAAAAAACAAATCAGAAGATAGTGTTTTAGGAAAAAATATATATTTTAGTCTATTTATTCAAAAATAAACACATTATCAACACAGTTATAATAAATCATTAAAAAACATACAAGTGGTATGTTATAACATTTCATAAAAAGTTTTTAAAAACACATCACATAAGCATCAGGTTAAAAAGTTCAAAGGAACAGGGGTCGACGCGGCGTTTCGGTTACAGGTAAATAGACAACCTTCTTCAGGACCAAGTTCTAGAAGGAAACACATAATTACTTTTCTTTACAAACCCGATTTTTCATACAGAGTAATTTTCCAAAACAACATTTTTACAAAACAACATTTCATAATCATAGGCTAGACACTACTTTTGTCTTCCCTATTCATATGGCGGCGAAACGTCCAGATTTATGGCTTCCTATTACGTTGTATCTTGATAAATGTGCTAATCATTCATGTTGTCCACAGCCTACCCAACAAGAAGTTTCCAAACCCCCTTGAATACCCTTCACATTTCCTTTCTCCTTCATTATTACCGGTTATGTATATACTCTTGCCTGACCATGTTCTGTAACCACTCCATCTCTTATGTTTAACTTTAAAGCCCATGATTAGATTTTGTCATTGATTTTGCTGTATTGCTTTACTTGATTGTTATTATTCTCTATTTCCTTTCTCCCAATTGCCTTTGAATTACTCATGTACTATGTATTGACACCTTGTTTTCTGATTAATAAAATTCTTTCCAACTTAAAAAGAATAGATTTTGGATGGGTGAAGGTCGGAAACACCGACTGCCACTGTCCTGGCAGGCATTATCCAACCGCCCTGTAGTCCCAGAATGCCAGTTGTTTTGTGGCGGTCAAACTGCAGCAAAACATCAGGCGGAAACAGATTTGGGGGCCCGCAGTGGACCCTCCTAACCTCCAGGGCCAGGGATTTAGGCCCTAGGGGAAACCTATGGTGCCCGGTACATATCCCTACCCCATGTGGTAGGCACAGCATGGTGCCTGCCAAGTAGTGCTGGGATATGTGTGGGGTGTCTGTTTTGTCTTAGGGTAAGTGCTGCAGAGAGCAGCAACCGCCACAATGCAAATTAGGGGCAATGCGACCGCCATGGTGGCGATCGCATCCTAGTTTGCCCTGTGGGACTGCCGCCAGTAGGCAAACACGATTGGATGGCAGACGCACGAATGCCATGATGGCAGGCGGGAGAATCCTGTCTCCCGCCGTAGGTCGACCGGCACAGTCGACGGAACCCCATTGGAAGAAGACGATCCTCACACTGAAGGACTTCCATCTACCTGTCTTCCTTCGTAACAATAGGCCGAGTGGAGGAGTCGGCGGAACCCCATCTTTTTTAAAAATGCGTGCCGATATTTGGAAGGAACTCGAGTAACCAGTTATGCCCGATAGTGGATAATACAGTACAGGAGTGCGCACCGGATCCTCCGAAAAATTGATCAATAACGATCGTAACCTCATTGGAAATACAAAATCTGCAAACCGCCTTCGTAAGCCACTGGCCCCTGATCTGGTTTTCGGTGGACTATGCTGTTTGATTAGCGATCTATTCAGGGAGAAATCAAAAAAACGTTTTAACTTCCTATCCGCATATATCCAGTTTATCTTCGCTGTTCCCGGATGAAATATTCCCAAGACACTTCAGCTCTGGACTCCAGTCAATGAAAGTTAGAGGCTTCAGGCTCCCAGCACAGCATACTTTGCCGGATACCTATGGTCCCCCATAATAGACTATCTTACAGATTTTATACTTGTGTCTTGCCCAGTGCACTGCCCCTAGCCCTGACGAAGGTGTGGCCTCATTGGCCTGTCACCGAAACGCGCGTCGGCTTGTGTTTCCAGGAATACGGGTCTTTGTCCTAATTACATCAGGACCCGTAGCAAAAGTCATCTGCCTGGAAGAACATCCCGATCTCTGCAACATATTGGTCATCTATGTGTTGCATTTGCCAGGATTGGAAGAATGAATGGAAGAATGAAAGTTGAATGATAGAATACAAGGTAGAGTGAGAGAATGTATATAAGTTAGTCTGATAGTGAGTCTGAAGTATGGCTGGTACTGGGCAGGCTTGAATGTAGCATAATTCTTCTTTTTCATTATTGTCCTTATATCAGTTTTTGTCCTTTTGATGTTCTCACTGTATCATGTAGATTGAAAGTACTGCTCAATTTTTTATACCTCTTTGATACCTTTATTTCAAAAAAAGGGAAAAAATATATTTAAAGAAAATAAAAAAATATATATTTGAATATGCTCTGTTGAGTCCTCTTGGTTTGACCTTGTGTGTGTTGTGTGCAGTGTCAACTCCCAGGTTAATCACCCCTTCATATATCAATTCGGGACCCTCTAGCTAGGGCCCTTATATCCTAAGGCAGGGTGCTTTCTCTTGTTCTATTTACAGCACGAATGTCCATCCGCCATCCCAATGTTTGCACATACAAATTAATTTCGACAAAAAGATGCCAATTTAAAAATCCCCATTTTTTTGTCGGTTATTAAAAACATTTCTAATAAACTCATAAGAGAATGAGACAAAACATGTTGACACTGTTGTCAAGAAGTAAAAGCAATGCCTGATAAATCCTGAAATCTGGTGTTATTGTTTCTAAGATGGTCTGCAAGCCCAAATGACTCTTTATGCGTTTTTCATGTGCTTTACTGGATCAAGTTTAGCGTTTTGTGAACTCCTTGGTCCCAAACCGTGAAGTACTGATTGTTAGTGCAAATTAGGCCCACTTAACCCGGTTATAGAGTGCAAGTACCATGTGAAAAAGAGCTCACAATTTAAGTTACACTGACTTCTAAGCCATCACATTCTCCCAAAAAATCCAGACAAAAGAGTCAACCTCTTGAAGCAGGATAATAATGGGTAGGTATACACCTTAAGCCTAGATATATATCATATTTCTAATATTTGCCTCTTAAAGCTGGATAATAGAGAGGAGGTGTACCCCTTTAACAAATGATAAAGTGAAAATATCACTTGTCAAAAGAGCAAGGTTAAAATTAACTTGTGCTTGTCCCTTCATGATAACATGAGAGCAGTAGTGGCCTGTCCCCTGCCAGAGTGGTGGGCGGGCCAGAGGAGGGAGGTGGGGAAGGGTGAGTGTTTTGGGACAAATAAATAAAAATTAAATAATTTACCTGAACGCCACTGCCACCCACTGCATTGAGCTCTTCCAGTCATCTTCTGGGCAAAGGCTCCCAGACTGCATTGCGGCCAATCCTGACGCTGCGTGAAAGCAGCATCAGGACTGGCCTGAGCGCTGCGCTTCCAGACAGACTTGGAGCCTGTGCCTTTTCTCTCAAGCCCCTGCATCGCAGCTGGGGCTGGAGCGAGCTTCAGTGCGCATGACAGTTTGGCCGGCCTGAGACGGTTGGCCAAACCGTCTTGCATATTGTAACACTGCCCATCACTCCCCCACAATCAGTGTCATCCCCCTGGACCCGCCCCTAGGGGGTTTAAAATAAAACAATAATAAAACTTGTTTAAACCCTTTTTATTATCATTTTATTGGAGGGTGGTGGCGGTGTGGCAGTGTTCCTCCGCCATAATGGAGGGGGCCACCACTGCATGAGAGGGTTATGGACAATTTCAAAGGCCACCTCCTAGAGCTGGAGAATACGATTCCGTCTTGTATGACATACTTTCTTGGAGTGGGTATACACCTTGAGCCCGAATGAATGTACTATTTATAAGTCAGCCTCTTAGAAAGGGATCATAAGAACAGGTGTGACCTTCGAACAAGTTTTAAAGTGCAAGTGTCATGTGCAAAAGGGCTATGTTAAAAATGACTTGTCCTTGTCCCAAGATAAGTTTTTTTAACAATTTCAAAAGGTCACTTTCCCAGAGCAGGAGAGTAAATACCATCTTGTATAATATGCATTCTTATAGATAACCTAGCTTTATACCCTCACTGGTCGAGTTCTTTTAGGATTAGTTTTAGAAATGTTAATTCTTTGTAAATTGGGGGAATTGAGCTGCTGCTTAACCCAGTGGTTACTGCTTGCCAGAAAGAACAAATTAGCAGCTATACGAAGACTGGTCTCAACATCTTTTGGGCCCGGGGCATAAACAGAAGATGGGCCCTAGTGTGTCTTGGTTATTTCTGCTTAGTCTGCAGCTTTTGCTTTGTGGCTTGTAGGAAAGTGCCTCATTTGACATGGATAGCTCCCACTTTTTGCCTGGTGTACAATGTGATTTCGAATTGAAATTGCACTGCATCCCTGCCAACCAGGTTCCCAGTGCCAGATCTCTTTCCGAAAACTGTACCATGATTGGCACAACTTCAGCCACCCTTGTATGTCTCCTAGTAACTGGGGCTTTGGGACAGAAGAGGGTCCACTGGAGTTGCAGCATCAAGTGTGCCACTCCAGGGACTCCTCACCATGCCCCCATACACTGCATGAGGTATAGGTAAGTCACCCCTACTGCAGACCTTACAGAACTATGGCAGGGTGTACTTTATCACATGTATGGACATATCTGGATTAGCAGATATGAACCTACAATATCTAGTCCTTTCTTAGATATTGTACGTGCACAGGGAAGCCATAGAGAGCACATGGGCTGGATACTTGTCATTACGAGTGTCTTAGCTCCATGATGAGTGATTTGCGATTCCCTAATGCAAATGCTCATAGCCTTTCCTAAATGGGAACTGTGCATTTCGGAAACGCTAATTACCATCCACTTCAAGTTGACGGCAATATGTGCATGGTTTGAAAAATGCACAAAAATATATTTCTCAAAGTGTCATGTACAGCACACATGCCCTTATGGGCTGTATGTGCTTTACATGTGCACACATAACTTTTTTGTGGGGTGCTACTGTAGTGTACTTCCTACATTCCCAATAGGCTCTGCGCATTGGAATAATATATCCTACAGATGTGACGTAGGACTTATGTCTACTAGGTCTCTATCGAATATATTAGACTTAATTGTGAGTGCCAGCTAGCTCAGAGGTCACTAGAAACCTTCTCGAATAAACAAGAAGAGATTAGTTTCTGACAACCGCATAAACATGACAACTTTGTTTCCCCAAGATAAAACTGATCTTCAGAGTCGTGGAAACAATAGATAAATATTTCACTCAGTCAATCGTGTATGCTTTATTTCACCAGAGGTGCAGAGAAATAGAGAGACGGGCGTTTTCAATAAATGGTATTTATTGAACAGTCTTCTTTCTCATGCAGAAGAAATGAACTGCTGCAATCGTAATACTGGCTGTAAAGTATAATGCGTACAGCAAGAAGAGTATTATTAAATAACACTGTAAAAGCATGGTATGGTTTCTAAGCCATAAAATACATACATAAATAACAATGACTAAAAGTATGCAACTGGTGCTTCTAAAATTCGCCTACCCCGATGTACCTAACCTAGGTCTAGTACGAGGGAAGAAGTAAGTGTGGTGTAGCATAAGTTTGGTATTCTTTTGCCAAGAATCTATCCAAGATTTCTCTTAGGGTCTAATCAGCTCTATACCTTGGTTTTAGAATGAAGGAGGTCTGGTATCTCTCTGTCTCAGGACTCAATTTCCCAACACCCCGCAAGGGGAGCTTGGAAACACTGGAGCTGGATTTCTCGGCAAGAGAAAAGACAGCGTCTCTCTCAGTGCGTCTGCTGGAGGGTTGGCTTCCTTTGGCACTTGCTGCAGCGAGATGGGTTGGGCAAGTAGATAGTCGAACTGCTCCAAACCACCGTGTGTTTGCAAGGGCAAGTGTGGGCATATTTACACCTTGAAGGTGCCGAGTTTGACGTACAGTTGGACATAATAACGTCATAAAAGAGTCTCAGTTCTTGGAAAACTCCATGAGCTCTTGGACAAATTAATATTCAAGCAAGGGGAAGTCCCTAACTGCTGAAGCCGAGTTTTCAAAGAAATCATTGTAGATTTTCGGAACTAGTGGAAGTAGCCATGCCGTATTTGGACTGCATGAGCTATGTCTAAATATGGTTATGATTTCTATGCCTATATAAGGATATGGTGATTTATACCTATATAAGGGCATGAATGGGGAAATTACACTAGGGTCCTAAAATGCTATACAACACTACAGGGGAGGCTTAGGCCCCCAGGCACCCTAAGATTTGCATTCGCTATTTGCGATTACCAATTTGTGTTTTTTGTGTTTTTTATTTTTCAAATAAAGGGGAATGCCATTGTTTGCCTGCGCGTTGGAAGCCTGCTTAGCAGTGGTCCCCATATGTATTTGGGGCGGGATGTCGGTGGCATGAGACTGGCATATAACTCTGCATTGGTGTTGCAATATACTATGCTACTCAGCCAATCTTGTAGTTTGGGGGCCATCTTCCTACCCCAGGGGATGGCCACTTCCCATTTCGCCAGCAATAGCCCCAGGGATGCCAATCTCTTTACTTTCTTGGTAATCTGAACTGTATAACCCAAGAGGGCGATTTCAGGAAGGGGGACAAGTGGAATCACAATTATTTTCTCTAGTGTCTCATGCACCTCTGCCCAGTAGATCTGCAAACGAGGACAGGACTAAGCCAGATGCAGAAAGTCAGCATGTGGGGAGGCGCATTTTAAACAATTGTGTCACTTAGTAGCATCAATCTTGTGGGCCATGGCTGGTGTGAAATAGGCACGGCGGAGAAATTTGAAATGTAGCAACTTATGGCGGCTGTTAAGCGAGATGTCCCTGGTGCCCACACAACACTTCTCCCATTGTTCGTCTGTGATCGCCCCTCCTGTATCTGCCTCCCAGTCCTGTCTAATCTTGGACTCATCCACAGACAGCATTTGGGCGCAGGTCTTGTACATTCTGGAAATGAGTCGTGCGCCACTTGTGCTCTCTAGGACCAAATTAAGTGGGTGGATCGAGTCCGGTTCAACCGGGTATGAGAGAAACGCCGCACGCAATGCGGATTTCATTCTGCTCATTAAGAAGCGGGTCATAAAACTGCAATCAGACAATCTGTCGTCTTCGTCTATGGAGAAAAATATGAAACCCAGAGAACAAATCGCCCATCTTCCCCATGTCTGCTGCTGCCAAGGTATGCTGTACTGTTCCTTCTCCAGTGAGTGGGAACCATCTGGTATTGGGCAATGGTAGGGCGGAGGAGTATAGAGATGTAGCACCTGTGCGCTTTCTCAGCTTGTCCGAAGCCCAAGCAGTCGTTGATACCGTCTGAATGTCCTGCCTGTCCCATGGGAAACCACCCGGCAACACCACGCTCAATTTGTCCGGGAGACCTAGGTCCGCCTCTGGTACTAAAAACGTGATACAGGCGTTGGGGTGAAACCAAGCATGCTCATAGCGGCATTGTGCTACCAAGTAGTACAATTGGAAGTATGGGATGTTGAAACCCCCTCTGTTGTATGGCAGGCTCAACTGGGTCATTTACCACCCCATACCAGTCGAATTATAAGTGTCCATAGAATGCGAAAGAAACCGTTGACAGAGGCACAGGGATATTATTAAAGAGATATAAGAATTTGGGGAGAACCACCATTTTTAATATGGCCACCCTGCCCGCAAGTGACAAGGTAGTCTCAGCCATCTGTCTACCTACTCTTCTAGCTTTTGAAAGTTCTGCCCATAGTTTAAACGTATAATCTCAGTGGTGTCCAGGTGGATTTGAATGCTAAGCTATTTCACTGAGTCTTGACACCATTCAAGAGTGAACTCGCAATCCTGCCCTCTGTTAGCGAGAATATGATGGATTTATGCCAATTGATGCCCAGCCCCGAGAATATACCAAAACGGATAATTTCACGAATTAAAGGAGCCAGATTTAAGTCGGGCTCCTCGACATACAGGTTGGTATCGTCCGCGTACAGGGAAGCTAAAAGTGGGCCCGTTTTGAATTGTAGCCCTCTATGCAGATGGCGCTCTTGGAAATGCCTGATTAGCGAGTCCATTGCTAGAATGAATAATAGGAGGGACAGGGGCCATCCCTATCTAGTCCCGCGGTGTAAAAGCAATGTCTTGGACAGAGTACCTTTCAAGTGGAGTCGTGCCGAGGGGCCAATGTATAGTAAGGAAACGGTTGCGATAAAGTCATAAGGTAAACCCATGCGCTGCATCACTTCCACTAGGAATGGCCACTCCAAAGAGTCAAACGCTTTCTCAGCGTCAAGTAATACCGCCGCCGCCGGTACCTCTGGTTGTATTCTGTGCAGCACGGTGAACATTGTTCAGAGGTTCAAGGATGTGGAGCATTTGGGAAAAAAGTAAGACTGCATTGGGGAAATGACATACTCCATCAGCTGTGAAAACTTGTTAGCGAGTACTTTCGCCAAAATGTTGTAGTCCAAGTTTAATAAGGACAGCGGCTGGTAAGAGCAGCATTGTTTGTGATCTTTGTCTGGGTTCTGAAGAAGGATAATCACAGCTTCACGTATTGTGGGGGGGAGACTTTGCTTTTCCAATGCCTCCGCATACACCTCAATTAACTGGGGGTCAAAATGTCCTTGAACTCTTTATAGAAGTCCCCGGTGAAACCATCTAATCCCGGGGCAGTAGATCCCTAAAGGGTTTCTATGGCTAATAGAACATCGGCAACGGAGATTGGTTCTGCCATGAAGTCTAGCATCTATTTCTCCAAGAACACCAATGCGATTTCGTCTAGGTATGCAGTCTGGGCTGTACCGTCGGGGTCTGCTCTAGATGTGTCAAGTGTGGTATAATAATCTAAGAACTCGTCCCGAATAGCCACCTTGGAAGTGAGAGTGGTGCCGGCTGAGAAGAGTAATTCCGTGATATAATTTTTACAGTAAGATGGTCTCAGCATTTGCACCAGGACTCTGCCGGTCCGCTCGCCCTCCCTGTATCGTCTTGCCGTGTGGTATTTCCCCATGTATAGGATCTCGGAATCCGCTGTGTCCCTGTATTCAGTCAGTAGGTCAAGTCTTGCAGCCTGAACCGTTGTGTCAGGGAGGGTTGCCAGTTGGGAGTCTATTGCAGCTATTTCTCGCTCGATGCGAGTCATCGTCTGTCTAAATTCTCTAAGTACCCTCACCTATTTGGAGATGCACACCCCCCTGATAATGGCTCCCACAGTACTGCCATGGTGTCCACCGAGCCAGTGTTAAGTTTAAAATAGTCCTCTATCGCCTCCCGGACCTCAGCCTTGAACAGGTCGTCTTGGAGGGCTCTACCGGGGAAACGCCACTGCTTCTCGTACCCTTCCGGTCGTGGGAGCATTAAATGTAAAACTATTGGTGAGTGGTCAGAATATGTGCAAGGGAGCGTAGTATGGGAGTCAAACCAGTCTGCAACCATGGGAGAGATCAGCCAATAATCTATCCTGGACCAGGTTCCGTGTGGGCCAGAGGGATTAGTGTATTTGGTGAGGGTGGGGTTGGCCGTCGCCAAATGTCAATTAAAGTGCGTTGTTCACAAAGGTCCCTCAAGGACTGCCGCGCTCGTGGCTTGGTGTCCAGTGCCTTAGAAGTGCTGTCTAGGACGGGGTGTATTAATAAATGGAGGTCCTCTCCCAGGAGCAATGCATGGGGGTCGTGTTTTTTGACCCGTGCATTTAGGTCATGGAAAAATTCAGGGGCATCTACATTGGGAGCATAAACATTTACTAAGGTGACTTTTTGGCCATTGAGGTTACCCGTGACTATCACATATCTGCCCTCAGGGCCTCGGGCCGCATCTATGAGTGTAAAAGGAACTCTCCTGTGGACCAATATAGCTGTGCCCCAAGAGTAGTTTCTGTAATTGGCGAAGAATCTGTGTGTGCCCCAACTAGTGCCAAAACGTGCCCAATCTGTACTGGGGAGGTGCGTCTATCGTAAGTATGCTATGTCGACCGTATGTCGAATAAGATAATGGATCACCTGCCTCCTCTTACGGGTGTTATACTGTTATTGAGCCCTCTAACATTCCAGGACATGAAGGTGACAGCCGAGGGTCCCTGTATGTTACCTAACCGTGACATTTGACCAGTGTGTAAACCCTTGTCTGTCAGGACTTGTACTTAATGGCAATGTGACTAGCAATGCTACAATAAAGTGTGAACAACAACCAAAACAATGGGTAAGTCTGGCACCTGCCCCCAACCCCCCACCCAGCTGCCTTCCATCCCGAAGCTGACCATCCCCCTCAAAATTCTACCACCCGAAGGTCATAGGGACCATAAGGCTAACAATCGAGGACCAATAAGTGGACCCCACGAATACAATAAACCAAACACAGAGGATACACCTAGGGGGGTTGGCAGCCCGCAATCAGACCAGCCATGTGATATATCAGATAATAACGTTAAACAATATGAAATCCACAGAGCAAAGTAGTATTGGAATCAAATACAATCAAACCATCAACCAGTTCCGGAGTTTGAAAAGAGTTCAGCGCTAGTATCCGATCCGCTTTGTGATGGGGAGGCGAGCACGCCCTCCGCCGAGTTCTGCGTGTTCCGCATCTTATATGTGTGACAAAATTCCTGTGCCTCTGTAGGAGTGTCAAATATTTTGGACCTACCGCCAAAGTCAACTTTCAGTCTCGCTGGATATAACATTCCGTATTTAAGCCCAAGTTTGTGGAGTGTGGCCTTCACCCCCTGAAATTTCCGTTGTGCCTCCTGGACCATTGGAGTAAAGTCTGGATAGAAGGACAGCTTCAATCCCTGCCACTCAATTACTCCTCGTTCTCTCGCCAGCCTCAACGCTGTGTCGCGGTCTCGGAAGTTCAGGAGTCTCACAATGATGAGTCTAGGCGGTGGCCAGCATTAGGTCTGGGGCCAAGTGATCGGAGCGCTCTTTCAACAACAAAGCCAGGAGTGAAAGGTTCGCTACCAAACAGGTCTGTAAGTAGCTTCTCGACGAAGAGGTCCATCAGGCCTGTGGACGTTGTCGAAGGGACTCCCATTATGCAAACAATGTTGCGCCGCCCACACGCCTCTAAGTCCTCGTTCTTGATGGCAACATCCTTTACAAGCATTCCGTCCGTTCTAGTCTCTTCAAAGATTGGGTAGTCCCATCTTCCAAGTCCGATACAGGTGCTTCCACCACATCCAGATGGCGGTTGTGGGCCTGGACTTTGGCACCCAAGGACGCGATAGTGTAATCCAGAGAGTCAAAGCGGGAGTCCAGCGCCTTAAAACCTGCCCTCATCTCGAGCAGTAGTGAAGCATAGGAGGCCTCAGGAGGTTCCAGCGCTCTCACAGTGGGTGCCTTTTCCGCCATCGCAGGGGGGAGTGATGCAGTTCCCTCAGTCGTCCTCCCGAAAGGTAGGGTGCTCTGTCTAGGATCTTTACGTCCCATACCTTCAAGTTGGCGCCATTTATGAAGTGGGCTCCGTCAATGCAGTGAGTTCTGAGTGCTGCATGGGCCAATGAAACTGGCTGTACATGCCACGAGCAACGTGGGCACACTGGGGCTTGAGGCAACTGCTGTTCACAACCAGATATAGACAATGGCTTCTGGCAGAATAGGAGATCAAGAGGCCTGCAGGAGCAGTCTTTTTGACATCAGGGCAGGTGAGTCGCACTTAAATTCCCGTCAGGACTGGACTGCCGATCTGCGCGGTGTAATAGGCAGCGCAGGAGGCGCGCCGATATTGTGGGGAGTCTTAAGGCCTCATGTAGTGTGCTTCTCGCATAGCGCATTCCTCGAGCGACGGTATATCACCCCAGGAGGGCCCCTGTAGGCGTGTGACGATGGCACAGTAAGGGGCAGTAGGCAGATGCACCACCCCTCCCCACCGGGCCCGCCCGCTGCACCAGACCGGTGCGCCAGCCCCTGACCCCGCAGTGCCGGATTCTGTCACGCTGTAAAACAGGGCAGGGCAGCCGGTCCGAGCGCAGACCGCGGGCACCGGCAACCGGGGGGGAGGGAATCTACAGTGCGCCGCCCGACTCACCCGGGGTCTCTCCTGTGTAGTTCTCGGCCTCGGCGAACAATCGCCGGGTGCTGTGTTGTGCGGGCCTACCCAGGCGCTCGATTCAGCAGCACCGGCAGGCCCGGTCCTCCCGTTGCTCGGCAGTACTATGGGTCAGGCTGGAGCTTGAGCGCTGTAATCGGCTCTGAAGAGCCCACGCTACCCCCGCTGTCCGTGACGCTGGAGGTGATGCGGGTTACTTCGCAGATTACGGGGGAAATCGCCGCTGGGCCAGGCTGATGGTGAGAGCCTCTCCAGCTGGCGTCCATCTTCGCCGCCAGCTTGGCCGCGCCCCCCTTCAATTACCAATTTGTTAATCGCAATTAGCGAATAAAATACCATTTAGGCCCATGGGAATGAATGGAGTCACATTACCTAAAAGTGATTCGTAATTTCCGAACCCTCTTAGGTAATGTTAAGGAATTACACATTTTTTTGCGATTTCTACATGCATAGCATTTTGAGATACCCAAATAGTGAATCGGTGAAATTCACTATTTAGGAATCGCAAAATGTAGGCTTGATGCATGTGCCCCTTGAACATTTACAGGCCCTGACTTGGATTGATTTTTGAGTGACGTAGTATAATGATTCGGTTGCTGGCCCTTGGCCTGGTGAGTCTTGCTTGAAAATTGACTATTGTTAGGTTTTCAAACTGTGACTGAGCTATACCTGCCCCCATCGCACCCCTTAGGCCCAAGCTTCCTCCTGTGGTTGCTGGTGGATTGACCCTTCTTGCTTTTACCGGGAACAATGGTCCTGGGTATTTGGGGGGGTTGATTATGTGTAGATTTAAAGGTTTGGTGCTGGGCCAACAATTGCTGGGCTATGTCAAGAGAGGTCCAGGATGTTTGTGCTGCCTCTCTGTCCCTTCTGCTCGGGTGAAATATGAATTCTGGTAATTAACTTTATGAGCACTCCTCGGTTTAATGTCAAACACCCCCATCGATGTATCGTATAGGTATGAGCAGCCATTTTGTAGGTGGATTAAATTGTGCCTGGATTTGCTGAATCTTGTACAGCCGAGTATGCAGGCCTGGATCTCAGGCCAATGATGGCCTTGCGTTTCGTTGTGAATGGATGGATCTCCACCCCTTTCCATATTGGACCAAACAACCATGCCTGGTATTCTGCTATTTGTTACCTAGGGTACCGAAAGATGAGGGTTACACTGTGTTAACCAGGTTTGAAAGAATCGGCCTAGTATCCTTTGCTTCCTGTTACGAGAGTGTAACAACCCGGCAACTTGCTAAACTAAGTGGATTGGTTTGCACGATGCTCGGAGGGGCTGTATTTTGCACTTTACTGCTCTGTAGGCATAGAGGCTTTGACCAGCTGCTGATCGTTATGTGTGTTTACAGGGGCACTGACCATCGAGTTAATTTCTTCATATTTTAGGTCTTGCCTAGTGAAGCAGCGCATGTGCTGCTTTGCCTTGGCGAGACTATTGTTGTAGGTTTGGTGTAAAAAGGGAGACAAACAATGTGCGCGCACGAACAGCTGATGTGTCCGTGTCTCCTCTCTGCCTCACACTCTACCAGTGTGCGCTCACACGCTCCCACCGCACGCTTGATTTAGCTTTTAGTTTCACTGCGCGCTGCAACTATACAAGGCAGACACGCCATTGTTGCTTTAGGGTGCTGCGCCTCATGGTTTAGCCCGGCGCCCATTTTTGTGTTTTTTTTTTTATTTCAATGGCCTGCGTTTCCATCTCCCTGCCGCCGCCAGTGCTGCCCGCCTGTCTCTAGCAGCATGCTCCCCCAGTGACGGCTATGGCTTCATCTTCCCTTTTGCAGTGTGGCACTGGACTTCGTCCCTACATCAACATGGGCCACAAGGCCCCAGCGCTTTGCCAACCTGCGCCGAGCCCAAGATCAGTGTTTTAGGGTGCCATGCTTTATGTTTTATCACAGCGCCCTATATATTTTTTTACTTTAATACGTATGGGCGCCGGTATACAACTGTTACAATGAAGTTTTTACCACGCACTACCATTACAACGCAGGCATTACCACACATACCATTACAACGCATTGCGCTGGGGGGCGCTCTAGGATAGGGAATAAGTATAATTTTATATCCAACACCTTCCCTAGTGTCCACGGGGACTGGAGTTGGAATATAAAATTATACTTACCACTATCCGGCACCTCTAAGCGCTATGCGTTGTAACGGTATGCGTTGTAAATACCGCGTTGTAATGGTATGCGTGGTAAAAGTATGCACTGTAACGTCATACATCCATGGGCGCCACCATCATATGTGAATTTCTTTCAAAACTTTACTATGAATGGGCGCCGCGCCTCATGTTTTAGCCTGTCACCCTATTTTGTGGGGTGTTTTTTTCATTACCAATGCCTGCCCAAGATCAGTGTATCAGGAAGCTGACATACTGACCCGGCACTTCCTGTCAGCCAACAGCAAACCCCATGCCTGGCCTGCAAGGAGGACAGCACTACACTGCCAAGGGGCAGCCCTACCCACTTTCTGCCTTCCTACCCCCACACTGTTACACCGTGGTGCAGCCACAGGAAGACAGCTACATTCTCTACATCTGGCCCGAAACACATTGTTCCTGCCATTGAGGTCACCCACAGCCAGGTGCAATTAAGCAGTACAGGGACCCAAAGACATGTGGCATTGCAGAATATGAACAGGCGTGCTGCAGGTAGGTTTTATTTATTTATTTCTTTATTTGCACTTTTATAGAGCACAAACTTTACCCGAAGCTATCAGAGTGCTTTACAAAAGCACCAATTGCATTATAGACAGACACAAGGCTTGCATTAAAGAGAGCAGGCATGCACCGGTGAGGGGTCAGGGGCACCAGCATTTATAAAGTATGTGGAAAACCTCAGTTCATGTTTGGTGAATTACGTCATACTGCCGGGGTGTACTTGTATTTGTATTCCCTGGTTCTACAGTGCAACACTTGTAGGGCACAGATGCAACACAGTTAAATCCCACTGTGTAGGTTTGACAGCATCCTCAGGAATTTATTTATAAAGAGCTGTGTGAATGCACTAGGTTTCACATTTGCAAGAGTTTAAGCTATTGGCATTGTAGATGACAATGCCTTTTATTTATCGGGTTTTGAAAAAAACACATAAATATAAGGCATTGTCATTTACAATGGCAATAGCTCAACCTCTCGCAAATGCGAGACCTGTTGAATTGCAAATGCTTGTTCTTCCTCAGCTTTGGACTTACTTTGAGTGGATAGCTGCAAGATACTATTCTATTTTGTGGGATTCTTTTTGCCTTTTCTTTTCCCTTTTTATTAGGGCTGATTCCCTTCTCCTCTTCTTCTCGTTCGTAGCTACTAGAACTAATTATTCCGACGCCTTGGGTCCTGTACTCTTCCTACCTTCAGGAGCTGTTGTTATGTGGGAATCTAGGACCCTAGTGTAACTTTTCCCGATTCATACCCATATATTGGTATAAACCATCCAGTCCTTATATAGGCATAAAAAATCATTGCCCTATTTAGTTATAGCCGGCGCAGCCCTAATACGGCATGGCTACTTCCACTAAACTCCGAGAATCCACATTGATTTCGTGGTTAAACCAGCCCTTAGCAGTCAGGAACCTCCCCCTGCTTGAATACTGATTTATCCAAGAAATCCGGAAGTTTTCAAGGAACTAAGGCGCTAGTGACGATATTATGTCCAATCTTACGTCAGATTCGGCACCTTCAGGGGTATAAATATGCCTACATTTGCCCAGTCAAACACACGGTGGTTTCGGAGCAGATCGACTAACTACTTGCCTGACACTCTGCTGATGCAAGTGCTGAAGGAAGCCGACCCTCCAACTGACGCACTGAAAAGACGCTGTCTTTTCTCCTGCCGAGAAATCCAGCTCCAGTGTTTCCAGGCTACCCTTGCGGGTTGCTGAGAGATCGAGTCCTGAGAGAGAGATACCAGACCTCTATCATTCTAAAACCAAAGTACGGAGCTGATTAGATCCCTAAAGAATTCTTGAACAGATTCTTAGCAGAGAAATACTAAAATTTAAACTACTCCTCACTTACTCCTCCCTCGTACTAGGCTTAGGTTAGGTACACTAGGGTAGGCGTACGTTAGAAGCACCAGTTGAGTACTTTTAGCCATTAAATCACCCGTCTCCCTATTTCTAAAGCAACTCTGGTGAAACTAAGCATGCAAGATTGACTAGGTGACAATTGACAATTCTTTTGTTACCGCGACTCTAGAGATACTTTTCATTCTGTGTAAACAAAGTTGTAATGTTATATGGTTGTCAGAGACTAATCCCTTCTTGCTTATTTGAGAAAGTTTCTAGTGACCTCTGAGCTAGCTGGCACTCACAATTAAGTCTAATATATTCGGTAGAGACCTAGACGACCTCAGTCCTACGTCTTAACTACAGTACATATTATTATTCCAATGTGCAGAGCCTATTGGGAATATAGGAACTACACTATATGGCGCCCAACGTTTGGTAAGGCGATAATTTAACGCTAGATACTAGAGTAACTCAGTCGTGCTTTTCACACAGACCCCTTTTTCCGTAAAACACTCCCATAGATGTCTGGAGTGGGTAAAAGGTTAATATCCACCAGAACTGAGTGGGCCGAAAATTCTATGTATTAGTTTTTGTTTTTTTCAACGTTGAAGGGGACAGTGTTCCAAAATATTGTGCACCTAATCTTTGTTTCCTTGAAACTTGTTCTGCAAACTTTCATTAAACAATGTCAGAAAGAGGGCGTGGCTAGCACTGGGGCATGGCGCCAGCATAGTCGAGAGGCTCCGGGTGTGAGGCAGCCTTCCCACTACAATCTGCATAGTTATCCGGCATCCTTAAGCCTCGGATGGGAGGAACCTGGGTCTAGGACCGAGCGGCGTCTGACCGGAGAAATTTCGGTCCATTCTGTAAGCTGGGACACAGCATAAAGCAGTGGTTCCCAAACTTTTGACTCAGGAGGACCCCCATTTTGTCACCACTGGAAGCGGGGGACCCCCAAGCAATTGTAGGAGTTAATTTTCAAACATTTACAGTAATTCGGAAAAAAATAAACACACGTCAGCACACAAAACAAATACTCTAATTACTAAGGATTTTAGGGGCATATTTACAAGCCCCTATCACAATGGGAATGCCCATTTTTGTGATGTTCTCGTGGTGATAGGGGCTTCACAATATTTACACTACAGCTTTAATCCACTTAATGTGGCTTAGCGATGCCTTGTAATTAAGCCCCACTTTCACGCAATGGTTAGCGTGAAAGGGCTGGGCAGTGGGAGTTGCGATGGGTGTTCCACCCCAACACCCATTGATTTTGCCGCTGCCTTCTATTTACAAGGCCAGGGTAAATAGGAGGCAGCACTAAGATTAAGACCATGGAAAACCTGGTCTTAACTTGGCGAAACATTGAGAAATGCGTTATTTCTCCTCGATTTTGCTCTTTCCCATGGAAAAATCAAAACACCTTCGATTGTTTATGTTCAGGTAGGTGACCCTTCCAGCACATAAACAATCTTAAAAAAAATAAACATTTTGTAACTTTCAGGCAGCACACATAGAAGTGACAAAAAGGCATTTCAAAATTGTTCATGTGCAGGAAGTGGGAACTTCCTGCACTTAAACAATCTTCCCCTGCACGCAGACACCCTTGCACTATGGTGCAAGGGTGCCTGCATTGGCACTAAACTGCTAAGTGTAGCACCAGTGAAGGGGGAAACACAAGGCTGCACCATATTCTTGTAAATATGGTGCAGCTCTGCGTTTCTGAAGTGGCGAAGCATGTCGCCAAACCAAGGAGGTTAACGACATGCTCCACCAATTCTATTGTAAACATCCCCTTAGTATTTTATATTGAAAGAAATTGCAGAAGAATAAAACATTGTAATGGGGAGGTTGGTGCTGCATCTTCAAGACTAACTTTTGAATGGTTGCTTTTATTTCGCAGTACGAGGCTCCCGCCAGGGCCAGACTGGAAACCCAAAGCAGCCTGGGCAAATGTTCTCATACTAGTCCCCATGTGGTGCACACCAAGTGCAGTGACTGAGCCCGACCACTACAAAGGGGGCTTTGGGAGGCTCGCCCCCCAAAAAAATGTAGGAATCAATGGTGCAGTCTAAACAACATTTATAATTATATACTGAATTGTATTAGCTTTTAAAGAAAAGTAAATGAAGACCTAACTCTTCATCAGGATACGACAATATTTGTTGGGGTTCTTCAATGATTCCATTATTATCACCCTCCCAACAGGGCCTCTCATCTCTCCATAGCCCCTCTGTCACATGTATTTCCTTTGTTTTATAGCATCTCTCATACCATTGTAGGATGTCAAAGCAATTTACATCACACACATATAGACCATGAATCATACGTGAAAATCAGTGTATAGAATATGTTACATAAGGCAAAGGGGAACACAAGGTGAAGGATTCACAAATCATTCATACTGCTAGGCGTTTTTAAAGAGTGTTTGGTCTGGTGAAGCACAAACTAAGGATTCAGAACATAACACATAAGTTAGCATTGACTTTAACATTAAAAATGTATTTCCACCCAAATAAACCTTTTTAACAGCATCCGGATAATTATAGGCTGGGGAAAAAACATAAGTTACTAACTTGTACCATGCAGTTTCCAAGCAGCTCTTTGATTAGAGTTTATAGGTCCCTTTGCTAGATTACGATTGCCCCTTATGAATTGCACAGTGACAAAAGAATCTCTGTGACAAAAGCAGAAACCCACTGACCTATGCACATAAAATACTGGGTTTTAAAATGCATGGTACACGTTCTTTGCAGTAGGCATATTAACCCTCTGTGCTACATAAGATAAGTCAAAGCTGCCACTGGACAAAATTCTCAACTCTCTCCAGCAGATACATTATTCACTGGCATTTTCATGACACTTTTATTGTTGCTCAAACTGCTAATTTTACCAGGAACTTTGCAGTGCTTTTCAAACAGCTGCCTGGGGACCCCCTGGGAATGGACCACGGAACCCTGGGTGTCCGCGGACCACAGTTTGGGAAACACTGGCATAAAGGGTTCCGACGTATGAGGGCCTGACTGCAGCGAGAAACACCGAGTGGTAGTAATCCCAGAGGCTGGGCGTAAGTGGAGGAGACGCGAGGGTGACACGCCGGAAGTCCGGGTCAGTCAAGAACACTCGCACTACAACAGCGGAGGAGATGACCAGGAATCCCTACCCTCCCGTGTGGCCCCATCGGCTTGCGGACGTCAGCGAGAGCTGCAGCGGAGGAGGGTAGAGCCGTGAGGCGCCCGGAACAGCACCGGCCGTGGAAACTCAGGAGCGCCCTACCCAACGCGCATAACAGCAGTGGCACGAGTCGGTCTGAAACACGCCCGACCTGGAGGATAAAGCTGGACGCATTTCTTAAGGCTAAATACAATAGCGGTTCATACTGTGTAAATTAAGGCTCCCGACAGTTGAGGATTGCAGACTGGGTTGTCATTGTTGGGACTTGGCAGGGTCGCTTCGCATTGCTGCCTGAGGCTGGAAGCAAAGCACATATCATCGCCGCTGTAGCTGCAAGCTGCATAGCTAAGCTGAACTCTCCCGCCCCACTATTTTTTTATGGCCCGCTTGTTGTAGGAGTTAGTGCCCGTGAAATTACACAGACCAGGGTGAAGCGTGAATTGGACTGATGTTTGCATAAGGGCCGCACACTGGCACACATTGGGATCACAGCAGAGGTGAAGCACGGGCCCCAAAACTGCGCCGTAAGGGCTAACAACGATCGGACGCAGCGCACAGGCCCACAATCCCTTCTGGCAGCCGATACGCGACAGTGGAGAGAGGCTCCCGCGTGCCACGTGCACTACCGGCCTTGTATGCATGGGGGGCAACCTTAGAGACCCCTTACGCAGCGGAGGCTACAGATAAAGCGTGCATTCGCGGATGGGCAAGAACTGTGGCACTAACCACCCGCACCACTGCGCTAATTTGCTAGACGCCCGGATTTACGCAAGCCAGGGAGGAGAGGGGAGCCAGGACTCAAGCATGACCTGGGACCAGCCGAGGTGGTGCGTCCCTGGGGACAGGACAGCAAAAGCAGTAACGAAAGGGCACTATCGGAGGGGCACCATGGCAGGCAGAGGCCCGAAGGGCAATTCAATGCAATCCAGATTGGATAAATTGGTAATCAGACATAATATCGAAAAAATAATATCGACAAGACATAATATCGAAGTTTTAATATCGAAGGTAGATAATATAGAAATATAAAAATATCGAATACAAAAATATCGTACTCAGTAAGTATAATAAAATATCGAAAGCAAGAATATCGTTAGACAAAATATCGACAATAAAAAATATCGTTTTATAGTAAAAAAAAAATTTATTTACTAAAACAACATAATGAGATATGAAAAAAAAGTAATATCCAAAAATCTTTATAAACCAAAAAAATATAAATATAATCAATAAAATAATTATTAAAAATACATATCTAGTTTTAGGAGCGGGTTATTGGGTTTATAGGGGATAAGGGTGGGGAGTGTTTTAAAATATATGTAATAAAAATATAATAAGACATAACAAATTATTAATAATTTTTATAATATTTATTAATAAAAAAAAAATTTCAAAAAACATATCTCGTTTTAGGAGCGGGTTATTGGGTTTATAGGGGATAAGGGTGGGGAGTGTTTTAAAATATATATAATAAAAATATTCTAAAAAAATAAAAAATAAAAAATGTATAATAATGTTTACATAACATTTTATAAATATTCATATGTATTGATTATAAAAGAATTTTTAATTAATTAATTTTTTAATTAATAATATTTATTAATATTAAATAACAATCATTAGGAGAGGGTAATTGTGTTTATAGGGGATAAGGGTGGTAGTGTAATATAAAACATTTAATAAAAATATATAAAATAAATTATTTTTAAAAAGTTATTTTGTTAATTTTAGTTTATAAAATTTATTTAGATTGGAGTAGGAATAGTAATTAATAATTAATTAGTGTCCAGCACCTACTTAAATTTAATGTAGACTGGAGTTGGAATAGTAATTATTAATTAATTAGTGTCCAGCACCTACTTAAATTTAATGTAGACTGGAGTTGGAATAGTAATTATTAATTAATTAGTGTCCAGCACCTACTTAAATTTAATGTAGACTGGAGTTGGAATAGTAATTATTAATTAATTAGTGTCCAGCACCTACTTCAATTTAATGTAGACTGGAGTTGGAATAGTAATTATTTTTTAATTAGTGTCCAGCACCTACTTCAATTTAATGTAGATTGGAGTAGGAATAGTAATTATTATGTAATTAGTGTCTAGCACCTACTTCAATTTAATGTAGACTGGAGTTGGAATAGTAATTATTAATTAATTAGTGTCCAGCACCTACTTCAATTTAATGTAGACTGGAGTTGGAATAGTAATTATTAATTAATTAGTGTCCAGCACCTACTTCAATTTAATGTAGTTTGGAGTAGGAATAGTAATTATTAATTAATTAGTGTCCAGCACCTACTTTAATTTAATGTAGACTGGAGTTGGAATAGTAATTATTAATTAATTAGTGTCCAGCACCTACTTCAATTTAATGTAGACTGGATTTGGAATAGTAATTAATAATTAATTAGTGTCCAGCACCTACTTTAATTTAATGTAGACTGGGGTTGGAATAGTAATTATTAATTAATTAGTGTCCAGCACCTACTTCAATTTAATGTAGACTGGAGTTGGAATAGTAATTATTAATTAATTAGTGTCCAGCACCTACTTCAATTTAATGTAGACTGGAGTTGGAATAGTAATTATTAATTAATTAGTGTCCAGCACCTACTTACATTTAATATAGACTGGATTTGGAATAGTAATTATTAATTAATTAGTGTCCAGCACCTACTTAAATTTAATGTAGACTGGAGTTGGAATAGTAAATATTAATTAATTAGTGTCCAGCACCTACTTCAATTTAATGTAGACTGGAGTTGGAATAGTAATTATTATGTAATTAGTGTCCAGCACCTACTTCCATTTAATGTAGACTGGAGTTGGAATAGTAATTATTAATTAATTAGTGCCAATCACCTACTTCAATTTAATGTAGACTGGAGTTGGAATAGTAATTATTAATTAATTTGTGTCCAGCACCTACTTCAATTTAATGTAGACTGGAGTTGGAATAGTAATTATTAATTAATTAGTGTCCAGCACCTACTTCAATTTAATGTAGATTGGAGTAGGAATAGTAATTATTAATTAATTAGTGTCCAGCACCTACTTAAATTTAATGTAGACTGGAGTTGGAATAGTAATTATTAATTAATTAGTGTCCAGCACCTACTTCAATTTAATGTAGACTGGAGTTGGAATAGTAATTATTAATTAATTAGTGTCCCTCACCTACTTCATTTTAATGTAGATTGGAGTAGGAATAGTGATTATTAATTAATTAGTGTCCAGCTCCTACTTAAATTTAATGTAGACTGGAGTTGGAATAGTAATTATTAATTAATTAGTGTCCAGCCACTACTTCAATTTTATGTAGACTGGAGTTGGAATAGTAATTATTAATTAATTAGTGTCCAGCACCTACTTCAATTTAATGCAGATTGGAGTAGGAATAGTAATTATTAATTAATTAGTGTCCAGCACCTACTTAAATTTAATGTAGACTGGAGTTGGAATAGTAAATATTAATTAATTAGTGTCCAGCACCTACTTCAATTTAATGTAGACTGGATTTGGAATAGTAATTATTAATTAATTAGTGTCCAGCACCTACTTCAATTTAATGTAGTTTGGAGTAGGAATAGTAATTATTAATTAATTAGTGTCCAGCACCTACTTTAATTTAATGTAGACTGGAGTTGGAATAGTAATTATTAATTAATTAGTGTCCAGCACCTACTTCAATTTAATGTAGACTGGATTTGGAATAGTAATTAATAATTAATTAGTGTCCAGCACCTACTTTAATTTAATGTAGACTGGGGTTGGAATAGTAATTATTAATTAATTAGTGTCCAGCACCTACTTCAATTTAATGTAGACTGGAGTTGGAATAGTAATTATTAATTAATTAGTGTCCAGCACCTACTTCAATTTAATGTAGACTGGAGTTGTAATAGTAATTATTAATTAATTAGTGTCCAGCACCTACTTACATTTAATATAGACTGGATTTGGAATAGTAATTATTAATTAATTATTGTCCAGCACCTACTTAAATTTAATGTAGACTGGAGTTGGAATAGTAAATATTAATTAATTAGTGTCCAGCACCTACTTCAATTTAATGTAGACTGGAGTTGGAATAGTAATTATTATGTAATTAGTGTCCAGCACCTACTTCCATTTAATGTAGACTGGAGTTGGAATAGTAATTATTAATTAATTAGTGCCAATCACCTACTTCAATTTAATGTAGACTGGAGTTGGAATAGTAATTATTAATTAATTTGTGTCCAGCACCTACTTCAATTTAATGTAGACTGGAGTTGGAATAGTAATTATTAATTAATTAGTGTCCAGCACCTACTTCAATTTAATGTAGATTGGAGTAGGAATAGTAATTATTAATTAATTAGTGTCCAGCACCTACTTAAATTTAATGTAGACTGGAGTTGGAATAGTAATTATTAATTAATTAGTGTCCAGCACCTACTTCAATTTAATGTAGACTGGAGTTGGAATAGTAATTAATAATTAATTAGTGTCCAGCACCTACTTACATTTAATATAGACTGGAGTAGGAATAGTGATTATTAATTAATTAGTGTCCAGCTCCTACTTAAATTTAATGTAGACTGGAGTTGGAATAGTAATTATTAATTAATTAGTGTCCAGCCACTACTTCAATTTTATGTAGACTGGAGTTGGAATAGTAATTATTAATTAATTAGTGTCCAGCACCTACTTCAATTTAATGCAGATTGGAGTAGGAATAGTAATTATTAATTAATTAGTGTCCAGCACCTACTTAAATTTAATGTAGACTGGAGTTGGAATAGTAATTATTAATTAATTAGTGTTCAGCACCTACTTCAATTTAATGAAGACTGGAGTTGGAATAGTAATTATTAATTAATTAGTGTCCAGCACCTACTTCAATTTAATGTAGACTGGAGTTGGAATAGTAATTATTAATTCATTAGTGTTCAGCATCTACTTTAATTTAATGTAGACTGGAGTGGGAATAGTAAGTAATATTTTTTTAGTGTTTAGCACCTATTTCTATATCAAGTACAGTGGAGTTGGAATAATTATTTTTATTAAATTAGTGTCCATTCTTACTTTTAATTTTATATAGATTGGAGTAGGAATAGTAAGTTACATGTTATTAATATCCTGTACCTAATTGGATTTTGCCAATAATAATATTGTGACATTATAGTAATAACAAAATAGAAAATGTTAAACATGTATGAAAAAAAATATTTATTAGGTTTAGAATTTTTAGCAGAGATAACAATTTAAATAATAATTATTTCACTTTTATGAAACATTTATATTTCTGCTAATAATTTGCAAACACAATTACAATAAAATTAACAGAAGAAGAAGAAAATATAAAATGGTTACATTTAATATGTTATATTATTTCTTTATAGAATTACATATTATATAGTAAATAAAATTAAAAATGAATAATAATATTAATAATATTATTACTATTTTTTTAAACAATTACTTTTTTACATCAAAGTTTCATAGAAAAAGAGATATTTTTAGCAAACATAATTAGTACATTTAAACATTGTGTGACATTTTTTTTTACATTTCTATACATTGTTGTAATAAATATTATATCTTTCATAATATTTATTATAAAAGTTTTTATACATATTTGTAAATAATTTCATACTAGCAAAAAAATAACATTTTTTAGCAAATATTAGCAATTTTTAAATGAATTCAGGTAATTTAAGAAAGAATTTATATTATATTTTTTACTTGGGACTATTTTATTACTTTTGGGTACTTTATTTTGTAACTGGGTTAGGTCGTTTTGGGTCATTTGGATGAAGAGCAGCTCGCGGTTGGGAGAGACTTCACGTCGCTTCAGGTAAGGTTTATTTTATGTTTTATGTGTATTTTAATGTACTTTTGAGAGTAGTCTGCTGCTATTTTGTGTTATTATATGTGAGTGAGTTGTGTTTTAGATTTTTAAAACGATTATTTCCGTGTGGTAGAAACACGTTGTTTTACTTTGTTATAGGATTGTTTACAGAGTAACTTTATCTATGTTTTAAGTTTATGTAGTAGCAAAATAATGTTTTTACTAATGTTAGTAGTTATTTATGTGTTGGTTAATCTGGGTGGGAATGTCTGTTTTCTATGTTTTTGTTATAGGTGTTCCCCATATCGGAAGTTCCGTTTTTTTTTTTAAAGGAAGTGTTTGTTGGTTTTATTCACCACTGCTTTTCACACACTTCTTTTAAGTTTTCGGTTTTCCTGGAGCGTTTCTTTAACTTTTTACTATTTTTCGGGTTTTTTATGGTTACTCGATGGCTCTTCACACCATGGATTTGATTTTTTGGGTACAGTTGTATTTTTGCATTTTATTTTGAGTTATATTTGCACTAACTGGATTACTTTGGTGGAGAAGGACGTTATTGGATTTCCAACATGATTGGTAAGTCATTAATGTTTGATCTTTTGTGTGTGGGTAATGTGATTATTAATATTGCATTGTTTAATAGTTCTTACTTTTATTTAATGTGTGCATATATGTGAATAATATCTATATATTGCATACATTAAATACTTTTAAACATCAAGATTGAAATGTTATTATGCATATTTAGGTGATAGTTTTAGGGATTGCTTTGGTGTTGTTATTTATTCAGAGTAGGGTTTTGGCAATTATGTTTAAGTATTCAATGCCTTTTGTACTAGGGTATAATTTCACTTGCTCTTCTAGGTATTTGTGCATTTGCTTATTTTGTTTTGATGTTTTAGGGACTAGTTCAGTTATGGATTGGTCCATTCTGAATTCCTGGTAGCTTTGTTCTTTCTGTAGGCACTTAATAAAATGTTCTAGAGTTGGTTTTGTTCTGCCAGTTGATTGTATAAAGGCATTGCCAACCTTCTACTGCGTTGTTAGTTTTAGATTCTCCATTTAAGGTGCTTCTGTAAAAGTTCCACCAGGGTATTAGGAATTTTGGGTTTCTTCTGTGGCCAGATCTATGGAGTCTGCCTACCCAGGTGTCTTCAAAGTAGTCCAGAAATGGACTCAACTTAGCTTCATTTTGTTTGTAGAATGGGCTGTCTATAAGAATGTTGTAGTGTTCTGCTACGTCTGTTTCTGGAACAAAAGCCAGTGCTATGAGTTTTTTAATTCGGTATGCAAAAGATGAGTTAGTTGCATATTCTACACTTAAGGTAGTTTTTTGTAGATGTCTCCATAGACACTGGTTTAAATGATAGTAGCAGCCTTGAATGCAGGTATGGGGGTGGATTTTTAGGATGGATGAAAGCATTGCTTGCTCAAAATCTAGAATTATTTTTTTCTGGAGAATAATCATTAGTTTTTTGTTTAATTATATTTAATAATTCCATATATGTGGAACTATTTTTGTTTGGTAGTAGTGGTAGTAGTGCATATAGTAGTGGTATGTTGCAGTTTTGGTAGAGGCCATGTACAGTGTATAATTGGAAAAAGGGTTTGGGACAGATGTTAAAAGTTCCATCCATCATCCAATATTGGCTTTGCTGAAGTTTTACTAGATTCATATTGGTCATTGTTTTCATTGTCGTAAATTATAAATGGTTGCTTGTTTAAAGTTATAATTTGGTTGGCATTTAAATTGATATCATGATATGTTCTGGGAGCTGGTGTGGTAGTAGTATTCGCTTTTTTAGTTCGTGCTATAGTTCTTTTTAGAGAAAGAATATTTGGCATTTGTGTTGTGGCAGTTTTAGGGATTTTAGGAATTGCTTCTTTTAATATGACGTTGGTTTGTTTTTGGGAACCTGTGCTTGCCTCTTTTATATTTTCCAATGCTGTTCTAACTTCAATTTCAGTTACATTTGGTGGATGATTGTGTTCCCTAGTATACAGTACAGTAGCTTCTCTTGTTGTTGCCTTTCCATAACACTTGTTAGAATAATATTTACAACATTTCCAATTAACTTTCATGCCATATTGCTTTTCTTGTGTATAAGTGTAACCCATGTAGCACAGTAATAGCTTTCCTTTCTGGCTGGTTACAAATTCTGCTCCTGTTGTCATTTTGTTGTTTGTATATCTAGAAAACATATATATAATAGTTAATGTCAAGGAAAATGTGTTTATAATTCTAAGTAAGTGATTATTAGTAATGTATATACTTACGTGTTTTAGAAATCAGTGAAATATTTTGATATGCTTTATTCTTTCGTTGTGGATAGTGTTTTCTGATGTTGTTTGAGCTGTTAGGAAAAACATAAAAAGACAATATTATTACCAAATTTTGTGTATATTTACAATGTCACAGCTAATTTCTACTACAAAAGTGAATACTAATAAGTGTAGGATTTTATTTTACAATGTCAAGATACTTACTTATTTTGTTTTAGGTAGGGTTTTCCAGTATAGTTGTACCTTCTTTTTGTGGAGAGTAGATTGTAGTGGTATCTTAAAAAAATAGGTACATATGTGTTAGAAAATTCACCATGTTTGTAGGTTTTCAACAACTTAGCAGTTAATGATGTACTTTAATATACTTACTTAGTGAGTTGTATTTTTGGTATTCCGAATTTGGAGATCTGAATATTTTCAGTATATTTTTCTGTAGTGTTAGCTGTGTAAAAAAAATAGATAATAGCAACTAATTAGAACAAGTGCTAATGTTTGTCGTTTTTACCACATTGATTTCTGTTTACAAATACTTACTTAGTAATATGTAATATAGAAATAGGAATAATGTTCTTCGTTCATTTGTAGTGCAGTTTTCAGTAGTAGAATCTGGAGAAAAAAAGAACATATGTGTTATAAATGTAATTGTTTGTTTGTGTTTAGAATATTTTACAAGTAAATTAAAAGTTACAATTTACTTACTTAGTTATTAGTATCTTTAGTTTTAGGATCTTGTTCACAGTTGTTTATTGAAGATTTTTCTCTAGTGGTAGTATCTATAAAAACATTTGTATGTATAAATCATTACAACATGTGCTGAATAGTGGGGATTGTCACAGTTAATGTAGTGTTAAACGATACTTACTTTGATATTTTTATATTTCTTTAATACGTTAGTAGTATAGTAGTAAGTAGTAGAATTATCTGTAGCATTAGGAGAGAAATAAAAGAGTTAGGATATACACATAAGAAAAATATTTTTAGAAAGTTTACAACATTAATGTCATATAGAGATAATTATAACATTTCTAGTAGTTGTGTGTTTTCAGAAATCAGTAATCTGTAAATTATTATTAGCATGTTCTGTAGTAGTAACAGAAAAGGAGCACAGGGTCTTTAGCAGGTAAGTAATATAGTAGCAGTTATTTACTTAGTGTTTAATTGATTTACTTACTTGAAAGATTTGATTATATTTTGATAATGTTCATGTTGGTGTGCTGCAATTCATCCAGAGATGTATTTCCTTCCGTGACTTTTAGCAAGTGGTTTGTGTTTTGGGTTTAATTGTTTATATAGAGGAGTGTCATTAGTAGTTAGTTTGCTATTGGTTGCTGAAAAAAATCTGTGTGTTGATTGGTTAGTTAGTATTTTTGAATTTCAGTTGTGAGTATGATGTAGTAGAAGGGAAAAGAAAATTAATTATATAATTATAAAAATAGCAGACAAAAATTTTCAATGTGTAGGTTATATAATAGATAATATAGAATTGTTTTGAATTTTTTACAAGAAAAATAAAAATGTTTAAATAAGTAATGTGTATTTAATTGCAAATAAAATAATAATATGTTAAATAAATGTGCAAATATATTTATATAAAATGTCGATATATCAGAAATTACGATATTATTGTTGACGATATTATTGATGTCGATATTTTTTTTAATGTGTATGTATGTTTAAGAAATCGATATTTATGTATACCGATATCAAAGTAGTCGATATAAATGTAAACAATGTTTTTGTATATCGATATTAAGTATCCGATATATTTGTATGTCTATAGTTAAGTATAGGACGTCGATAATAGTGTAGTTGATATTTTTGTTCCGATATTAGTGTAGTACGATATTTTGTATTTCGATAATATGTCAGACATTCGATAAATTTGCCCACGACAAACACAACCCTCCCCAAACGGAGCCTCGTACTTCCACGGGGAAAATGCCCGACGGAGAGGGTCCCAAGAAAGCGACTCTTGATGACGTAATGAGAGCGCTGGCACAGGTGCAAGCATTGGTGGGGTCCACTGCTAAAGAGGTCACCTTACTGCGCGCTGACTTTCACAGAACGAGAGCGCTGAGAGTGAAGCAGGGCGAGGTGGTCCCAAAATCCTTGGTGGAGGACATCTCGGAACTCCAAATAGTGATGGAGCGAGTGGAGGCCGAAAACAAATCGCTCAAGGAGAAACTGGATGATCAGGAAACCCAAACCAGCCTGGGCAAATGTTCTCATACCAGTCCCCATGTGGTGCACACCAAGTGCAGTGACTGAGCCCGACCACTACAAAGGGGGCTTTGGGAGGCTCGCCCCCCAAAAAAATGTAGGAATCAATGGTGCAGTCTAAACAACATTTATAATTATATACTGATTTGTATTAGCTTTTAAAGAAAAGTAAATGAAGACCTAACTGTTCCTCAGGATACGACTGTCAGGTCTCGCCAGCCAGCTCCTCAAAAGTCTTTGTCAGCCCGCTTGGGATTCTCTGTTGGTCCTCGAACTCCTCAACTCCCTTTTTGGAGTTGGAAACAGAGGTTGGCGTCTGCTTGGTGCAAAATGGTGGATTCGTAGATTGCCTTCCTTTGATCCGCTTTTTTGTGAAGGTTGGCGTTCTAGTTCTTTTGCCTGCCCGCCATTTTGTGCGCTCGCGTTCTAAACGCGGCACACTTCAACTGAAGAATTTCGCGAGCGGACGCCTTCCCTTGGCGCTCCGGCTCGTTTCGTTTCTGTTCGTGGTATTACCTGAGAATTTCTGAAGAACCTTCCTGGAGACCTAGGTCTCATTTCTGTCCAGACATCTGTATCCAGTGTTCCCTGAAAGCCTTTGGAGAACAGCGGTATTTGGAACCTCGTCACTCGAAGTTTTGAGGGACCAAGTAATTGGAGCGCTTTCCTCAGGTGACGCTAATCTTGCCTATCAGCCAAACGGTAAGAAGAGCGTATTATTTTGCTCCAGTTTTGAACTTGGAAAATCAAATATTTTCGTTCTTTGAAAACCAGCTCCTGAGAGACAAGTCAAGTATCTTTGGTCGCTTACTTTAGAAACAATATAGAGACATTGAATGTTATTTTGTTACACTCAAGTTGAAAGAAAGCAACACCCTCTTTTGAACTGAACTGATATACGACAGAGGGTAATATTTGTGGAGCTTGAACTGTATTAAGTCAAAGACTATTCCACGAGACTAATCAAACAAACAACCAGCCAGTAATTGTCCTAATTTCGAAGCCTCCCTTATGAACTCTTATAAGGCGCTTGTATGAACCAGCTATCAACTCTCCTCCTCTTGGCAATCTCCAGTAGAGAATAGTAAAAAGGGGTATTGATATATGCATATAAAAATACAACTGTCTACCACCAAGTTCTTGCATCGGAAGAGAGATTCCAGATCCACTTGAGAGAAGTCTGAGGTCATTCTAACAGTCAATTACTTGGTATAACAGAGAGAGGCAAACTCCGCTCAGTAAAAAGGTAAAAGCTGAATAGGGAGTGGTGAGAGTAGTAGATAATATCAATCTGTGGGTGGAACTTAGTAATCCTTTGCTTATCGTTGCAGATACCCTTCTACTGAATTCAGAAGTAGACGAGGACTTGAGCGGCAGTCTCTCTTGTTGTTTGTTATCCACTTCCCCTTTCCCCTTCTCTCCTGGGCTAGGAGAAATCCGAGACCAGGGGGGTTTGGGAGTTGGGAATTAGCATCTAGAAGAATTGGCCAGATCGTCTCCACGGAACTCCGGTATTGCAGGTACTGTTTCTGACAACGACAACCTTTGTTGGGGTTCTATAATGATTCCATTATTATCACCCTCCCAACAGGTCCTCTCATCTCTCCATAGCCCCTCTGTCACATGTATTTCCTTTGTTTTATAGCATCTCTCATACCATTGTAGGATGTCAAAGCAATTTACATCACACACATATAGACCATGAATCATACGTGAAAATCAGTGTATAGAATATGTTACACAAGGCAAAGGGGACAACAAGGTGAAGGATTCACATATCATTCATACTGCTAGGCATTTTTAAAGAGTGTTTGGTCTGGTGAAGCACAAACTAAGGATTCAGAACATAACACATAAGTTAGCATTGACTTTAACATTAAAAATGTATTTCCACCCAAATAAACCTTTTTAACAGCATCCGGATAATTATAGACTGGGGAAAAAATATAAGTTACTAACTTGTACCATGCAGTTTGCAAGCAGCTCTTTGATGAGAGTTTATAGGTCCCTTTGCTAGATTACGATTGCCCCTTATGAATTGCACAGTGACAAAAGAATCTCTGTGCCAAAAGCGGAAACCCACTGACCTATGCACATAAAATACTGGGTTTTAAAATGCATGGTACACGTTCTTTGCAGTAGGCATATTAACCCTCTGTGCTACATAAGATAAGTCAAAGCTGCCACTGGACAAAACTCTCAACTCTCTCCAGCAGATACATTAATCACTGGCATTTTCATGACACTTTTATTGTTACTCAAACTGCTAATTTTACCAGGAACTTTGCAGTGCTTTTTTTCAAACGGCTGCCTGGGGACCCCCTGGGAATGGGCCACGGACCCCTGGGTGTCCACGGACCACAGTTTGGGAAGCACTGGCATAAAGGGTTCCGACGTATGAGGGCCTAACTGCAGCGAGAAACACCGAGTGGTAGTAATCCCAGAGGCTGGGCGTAAGTGGAGGAGACGCGAGGGTGACACGCCGGAAGTCCGGGTCAGTCAAGAACACTCGCACTCCAACGGCAGAGGAGATGACCAGGAATCCCTACCCTCCCGTGTGGCCCCATCGGCTTGCGGACGTCAGCGAGAGCTGCAGCGGAGGAGGGTAGAGCCGTGAGGCGACCGGAACAGCACCGGCCGTGGAAACTCGGGAGCGCCCTACCCAACGCGCATAACAGCAGTGGCGCGAGTCAGTCTGAAACACGCCCGACCTGGAGGATAAAGCTGGACGCATTTCTTAAGGCTAAATACAATAGCGGTTCATACTGTGTAATTTAAGGCTCCCAACAGTTGAGGATTGCAGACTGGGTTGTCATTGTTGGGACTTGGCAGGGTCGCTTCGCATTGCTGCCTGAGGCTGGAAGCAAAGCACATATCATCGCTGCTGGAGCTGCAAGCTGCATAGCTAAGCTGAACTTTCCCGCCCCACTATTTTTTTATGGCCCGCTGCTTCTAGGAGTTAGCGCCCGTGAAATTACACAAACCAGGGTGAAGCGTGAATTGGACTGATGTTTGCATAATGGCTGCACACTGGCACACATTGGGATCACAGCAGAGGTGAAGCACGGGCCCCCCAACTGCGCCGTAAGGGCTAACAACGATCGGACGCAGCGCACAGGCCCACAATCCCTTCTGGCAGCTGATACGCGACAGTGGAGAGAGGCTCCCGCGTGCCACGTGCACTACCGGCCTTGTATGCATGGGGCAGACCTTAGAGACCCCTTACGCAGCAGAGGCTACAGATAAAGCGTGCATTCGCGGATGGGCAAGAACTGTGGCACTAACCACCCGCAACACTGCGCTAATTTGCTAGACGCCCGGATTTACGCAAGCCAGGGAGGAGAGGGGAGCCAGGACTCAAAAGCATGACCTGGGACCAGCCGAGGTGGTGCGTCCCTGGGGACAGGACAGCAAAAGCAGTAACAAAAGGGCACTATCGGAGGGGCACCATGGCAGGCAGAGGCCCGAAGGGCAATTCAACGCAATCCAGATTGGATCAATTTGCCTACGACAAACACAACCCTCCCCAAACGGAGCCTCGTACTTCCACGGGGAAAAAGCCCGACGGAGAGGGTCCCAACAAAGCGACTCTTGACGACGTAATGAGAGCGCTGGCACAGGTGCAAGCATTGGTGGGGTCCACTGCTACAGAGGTCACCTTACTGCGCACGGACTTTCACAAAATGAGTGCGCTGAGAGTGAAGCAGGGCGAGGTGGTCCCAAAATCCTTGGTGGAGGACATCTCGGAACTCCAAATAGCGATGGAGCGAGTGGAGGCCGAAAACAAATCGCTCAAGGAGAAACTGGATGATCAGGAAGGGCGCTCGAGAAGGAACAACGTCCGGATTCTCGGGGTTCCAGAATCAGAAGGTACCCGCGCTATAGACCTCTATGTGGAAGAGCTGATCAAGTCGAAACTTCAACCCAAGGGGCTCTCACACTTCTTCTCGGTGGAGCGGGCACACAGAGTTCCCGGTGGAAAGCCAAAACCGGGCCCCCCCCCCCCCCCCCGCCCCCTGAGACCAATCCTGGCAAGGCTCTTTAACTTCCGCGACCAGGACGCCATCTTGCAGGCGGGGAGGGTGCCGCCACTGATCCAGATTCAAAATTCCACACTCGCCTTCTTCTCAGACTATACTGCTGAGGTCTCCCGTCGGAGGAGGACCTTCCTTGAAGTCGAGAAGGAGCTGAGAGCAAAGGAACTATTCTACTCAATGCTGTTTCCGGCCCGGTTAAGAATAGTAGTGGATAATAAAGTGTGGTTCTTCGACACCCCAGATGCGGCCCGCGACTGGCTGGAGGGCTGGAGACAAGTAGGACTACCCCGCCGCACCGCACTAACAAGTCTAACCGGAGCCAACGAGGAGACAGCCAAGCGAGATCACAGGCATCAGGCAGAGATGGCACGGCTCGGTCGCCAACCCAGGAACACTTTGAAGCAGATGGAGGCGAGGAATCATGATTTCCCGGCACACCTCAGGGTGGTATTCAATAGCGACATGAACGGTGGGGTCGGGCTTGGACACTGACCTGGGAGACTACGAAGAGGGCAGGGGAGCCGCCTGCTCTGGAGGACACTTCACCCCAGCAAGCAAGTACACTGTTAATGGGACGGGTAAAGCACTCTGCTAAGTTGGGGGGCAGGCGGTTCTAGGTCCGTTAAGCAGGGAGGCAGGGAGGGGGGCGGTATGGGGGGTCAATTATATTGGTATTCATGTTATGCAGGTAGGGGATAGACACACGGGGTGGCACACACTCAACTCAGGTTTCTGGGACGGACTACACACGCAGGCGGTGGGACACGTTTGGCACCTAGATGGTCACGATGGCAAACCTACACGGCTCACACTCCAACGCTCCTGAGGGGGAGATGCCTAGGTCAACAGTCGCCCCCCTTCGGATTATGACCTGGAATGTAAGAGGGCTGGGGGACAAAATTAAGTGAGTATTAGTAATGTACGCAGTGAAGAGGCAGGTCCCTGCTCTGGTACTTTTGCGGGAAACACACCTCACCCGAGGGGCATCCAAAGCACTAGACAGGAGAGGCTACGCGATGGCGGTGCACTCAGACTTCACCTCAGGCTCCAGAGGAACGGGTATTCTAGTTAAGAAATCATTACCTTTCATAATAATAAGAACCAAAGTCGATGAACAGGGCTGTTCTGCTGCAATACAGGGACAGTGGGAGGGGAGGCTCATGAATGCGGTATCAGTGCATGTACCCCCGACACTCAACTCAGTTAAGCTGCCAGCATTGGGTGACTTTCTTCTTTCTCTACCTGAGGGAGATATAATTATCGGAGGGGACTTCAACGCAACAGTAGACGCTTTAGCAGATAGATTCCCGGTCAGGACCCGAGCCTCCGGACCCTCTCGCTTTCACAACCTTTTGGAGGCCCTGGGTTTAGTAGACGTATAGAGGCACACGCATCCCACTGCGAAACAATATACCTATCATTCCACAGTACATAACAGTTTGTCAAGGATAGATTACTTTCTGACATTGGGAAATGGCTTGCAGCGAGTAGACAATATCGAGATCCAACCTCTGGGAATATCAGACCATTCCCCTGTAGTTTTGACCCTATCCAGTCAGGAGAAATCACGTAGACGGATCTATCCCATACACGCATCGTATCTTAAGGTCCCCAAGATTAAAAAAGCTCTTAGGAACGCGACTTAATACTATTTTGATGAAAACACGGCATCAGTACAGTCCTCTGCTGTTATATGGGAGGCGTACAAGACAGTGTTACGGGGCCAGGCGATAACGTCTATTACAGGATATAGGCGTGAGAGGCTACTAGAATTGTCCCAGTTAGAAATAGCAGTGCAAGAAGCAAACAAGGCCCATATGGTAGACCCGACACCAGTAACGTCGCACACATTACTTCTACGTCAGAAACAGTATAAGGAACACTTGCAACATCAGACAGCTGAGCAAATTACTGCAACCGCGCATAGAGTATACGACATAGGGGATAAGGCAGGGAAAATGTTGGCCTGGTTGGACAAGAGAGGAGGAAGCGCTAAGGGGATACAACAGATATACAATAAGGAGGTATTGGGACAAACCAGATATTGTTTATCCTTTTTGGCAATCGCACGCAAATGTTCAAGGATACGCAATTTGACCCTGTTGATGGTGCTCCCGATATAATATAGATTGCAGGGGCATTTTAATGCATACACTGCAAACTCGGTGTCACAGATGAAGTGCCTCATGTTCTTGAAAGCTGCTTCCTGACTACATAATTTCACCGTTTTGCGGTTCTGACTATACTTGCACGCCTTGCATTTAGTGGAAGTGAAGAATCCTTGTATAGGATTAGGTTTTTTAGATTCCTTGATACTACTAGTCAACAGTGTGTCCTTCAATGATCTATTTTTTCTAAAAGTCATCGAAGGATACATGCCAATGTTGTCCTGTAAGTCCTCATCCGTTTTAAGGATCTCCCACATTTTCATCAACCTTTTGCGTATCTCCCAAGCCTGGTTATGGTACGTGGTGATAAATCTTAGCTGATTAATCCTTTGTTCTGGTTCCTTTTCCATAAACAATTCTTCCCTTTGTATCTTAGCTACTTTATCAACAGCTGACTTGATTGTAGCTGAGCTATGACCTCGATCCTTAAATCTTAGTGACATAACTACATATTCTCTACTGTAGTCATCCTCTGTCCTGCAGTTGCGTTTTGCACGCAATAATTCCCCAAAGGGGATACTGTTTATGAGGTTTTTAGGGTGACAACTTTGGGCTTGTAGTAAACTGTTACCAGCTGTTTTCTTAACTTACTACAGATCTTATTATTCACAATTTTTAGTTCCAGATCTAAATACTCAATTCTTTCCTCACTTGTCTCACTAGTGAATTGTAGGTTAAAGCAGTTTTGGTTCAAGATTTGCACCAATTCATCTGCCTGCGCTTGGTTTCCATCCCAGATACAGAATATGTCCTCAATGTACCGAGCCCAGAGGACGACATGGTCATGGTATTGACTGATGTTCCGGACAACCTGCTCTTCCCACCAGCCGAGCTATAGACCTGCAATGCTGGGAGGGAAGCAGGTTCCCATTGGCGTCCCCTGGGTCTGTTTGTACAAAACTTTAGTGAAAAGAAAGAAATAGTTTTTTAGACAAATTAATATCATTTCCAGGATCATTTCCATATGTAACAGAAATTATAAAGACCTTCCTTTAAGGAAATGTCTGCAAGCATCCACTCCTTCATTTTGCGGGATACAAGTGTAGAGGCTACACACATCCATATTTACAAACAAGTATCCTTTTTCCACTCAATTTCCTTGATTTTCTTCAAAAAATCACTAGTATCTTTAATATACCCCGGCAGCCCCTGTACAAACGGCTGGAGAAAGTGGTCTGCATATTTAGACATATTTTCTAGGGAGCTGCCTCGAGAAGACACTATAGGTCTCCCTGGTGGTATAGTGGCATTTTTGTGTATCTTGGGCAAAAGATATAGAATGGGGATTGAGCAGTGGAAGTAAGTTTAAACCTCAATCCTTCATCCCCCAGATAAACAATGACGCAATAAATTGCTTTGAAAGAGGGATGATAAAGGAACTGAGAAATATCGAAAAGAAAGGCTTTAATGGCAAACAAAACTTATCAAAATGTCAAAGAGATGCCATTCAGACTCTGGAGAAACGCAGAGACATTGTAATCAAAAAAGCGGACAAGGCGAGAAACGTCATAATTTGGCCACTACAGATGTGCCTGGATGAAGGACAAAAACAATTATCTGATTGCACAAAATATTGTGTGGTGTCAAAAAGTGATTTTGAGGCAGCAAACAAGGAAGTGGTGGAAAAGTTAATTGGGTGGCGGGATCAGGGTATATTAGAACAAAACGAATACCTGTTTTTACATTGCAAAGACCCCAAAACCCCCATTCTATATCTTTTGCCCACGATACACAAAAATGCCACTATACCACCAGGACAACCAGTAGTGTCATTTCGAGGCAGCTCCCTAGAAAAAAATTATATCTTTGCGTTAAGCAACTCCATGTAGTAATTAGCTTTTTTAACCATTTTTGTCTTTTACAGATGCAGGGACGTTTTCGTTTGTTGATTAGTGAGTACTAATGTTTTTTCTATTAGGGAACATGGACTATGTGCCCACTTGGCAGGACTTTCTGAAGACAGAAAATGTCTTGTGTGCCAACTTGTGCAGGATTTATGATGTTACAGCAAGTCGAATGTTACAAAATGGCTACCGTAGATAAGTCCTTAGGACGAGATATGTAACAAACACAGGGCCTTATTTATGAAGGCCTTGCGCCACCGGTGCGTGTCTTTTTCCCATTATAAAAGTCACGTAAAAGTGGCGCAAGTCCTTCATAAATAAGGCCCACAGTCCCTTTTCTGTTTTTACAAATTACACTTTAAATCAGGAATTGTGAACGGATGATTTGACCATGAAGAAGGAGAAATCCAAAACGCGTTGTTTTTACCATTAAACTGATATTTGAAGCACATTGGAGAGTCTGGTATCCTTAATGACGAGGAGTGAGCACTTTTAGATTTGTTTGCGTTGTCCGGTAACCCTCACCAGACCGCCCATTGACAGCTCCACTAAACTGGAACTGGTTGTTTAGATATCTATATATATATATATATATATATATATATATATATATATATATATATATATATATATATATATATATATATATATATATATATATATATATATATATATATATATATATATATATATATATATATATATATATATATATATATATATATATATATATATATATAACTGCATGCTTTTGCCATACACAATCCATTAGTTCTGGAACAGACGAATGCAGGCCCGGTATTTGGTGCAATGATTTTATCGAACGCCCTGCACTACCGCCATGATGCGTTTCTGCCTACAGGAGACCTTGATTACATGACGTGCATGCTGAGTAGCAAAACATTTTTAAGTGCAAGTGCTAGAAACACGTGACATAAAATTAACGTCATCATAGACATAGAGAAGTAATTGCGATTCCTCGAAACAGCTGTAAACAGACACAAAGTAAATGACAGCCATAATGATTTCATCAAAGAAAGGCAATAACTCAATAAATACTTATAAATTCATAAATATTTAAAAAAGGCAATGCATAATTAAAAGCATTGACCGAGCATAAACTACCACTGATATCCGACAGGTAAAATTCAAGCGTAATGCATATTTTAAAACCACGTCTAAAATCAGTTAAGTTAGCTCTAATGCCAATCGTAGACCCAAACAATATTATGCAATGTTTGCGGATCAATTGCTTAGGTATCATGTGCAACTGTTGAACAATTCAGCCCTAGTGGGCCATTGCTATCTCCCATGACTATGACATAAAGTGCTAGTGCTAAGAAGGTGCCACCATATAAAACCATAATGGTTTATAAAGTGCAAATGTGCAAACAATACAATACATGAAGACTAAAAACAATATAGAGGCAGAGCCATACACCATTTCATGAGCATATACATAAGAGCAATCAAAGGCAGGTAAAGAAGTCCTCACTGAAGTTAAGAACTTGTGGCGTTTTGCTATCTAACTCCAGTATACGGATGTATGACGTTACAACACATACTTTTACAACACCTACCTTTACAACGCATTTTTTACACCGCAACATCCATTACAACGCATACCATTACAACGCATGCAATTACAACAAATTCTTTGAAACTACCTTTACAATGCATTCCACAATAACGCATACTACATTTACAGCGCATACCATTACAACGCATAACATTACTTTGCATGTAAGGTGAGTATTGGATAGTGTAGGGGTAAAAATTACTATTCTAACTTCAGGGGGTGCAACAGTAGGGTAAGTGTTGGATAGTGTAGGGGTTAAAATTACTATTCTAACTCCAGGGGGTGCAACAGTAGGGTAATTGTTGGATAGTGTAAGGGTACTATGTGTTGTAATGCTATGCGTTGTAATGCTATGCGTTGTAATGACTGCGTTGTAATGGCATGCATTGTAGTGGTGTGCGTTGTAGTGTCATGCATTGTAATGGTTGCGTTGTAAATGCATGCGTTGTAATGGATGTTGCGTTGTAAATGTTTCATTGTAATGGTAGTGTGTTGTAAAAGTTGCGTTGTAAAGGTTGTTTCCCCCAGTATACACCTAGTTTCAAGTCTCCGCAGCAAAGCTTCCCGGTTGCCTCCATGCCTAAGTGGAGGGACTGCATCTACAACAAAGTATTTCAAATTGTCCAAGTTATTGCCATGGGAGTCCTTAAAATACCTCGCAACCGGTTAAGCGGCCTCACAGTTAGTAATGTGCTCGAGTATTTGTTTGTGGACCTGCAGTTCTGTACTTCCTACATACTGCAGGCCACAAGAACACTCCAGCACATACACTTTATATTCGGTTTTGCAGGCAAGTAACTTGGTAATGGGTATACACACACACACACACACACACACACACACAGAGACACACGTACTTTGGAGGCTTTCAGTCATCCCTCTTCATTGGCTAGTTTGTTAAAGTGCCATTTACAGTTGGCACTTGCGCCCATTGAAGCCTCCAGTATGTGTCAAGGGGTTTACCCACTTCATCCATTAGCTCATCTGTGAGTGATGACACTACCCTGATCACTTGTACCCACCCACCTGAAAAGGAGTGCTCTTCATCGCCAGAACTTGTGAGCCTTGGCTAAAGGTCAATTTCTTTACTTTTATTGTGTATATGTTAGCCATATTTATTTACATATTCTATCTGTTTACAAAAAGCACCATTGCCAAAGTCAGTCCTATGAGCTTTGTCAATGCTTGTGAATATGTTGTGGCAGTCTTTGAAAACTGCTACATCCAAGTCTGGAAATGTTGATAAGTGAAGTACAATTGTCACATGCCCCGGGCTGTTAGAGACGCATTGGCAAGCTGGACTTTGTCATTGTAAGACGGATGTGAACTCTGTACACAGTGTGTGTGCAGAGAACGGAGCTAAAAAGACAAATGACCAAGAGTCATGAGGCTCTCAAAAGCACTTCGCCCCCGCCAAGAAGAGATAGTGCAATAAAACACACCCTGCCCACCTCCTCTTAGGACGTGCTTGCGAGTGACCCACACAAGTCTGCGGAAGTCAGTCACAGGGCAATGACAAAACAGGTCTGTTTCTTACCGCCTATTCTACATGTTTAGACAAGAAACACGCAGTTTCACCAATGTCTGATCTCTCAGTACTTCTCACCTTTTGAGAGTTAGAAATCTCATGCCTTAAATTAAATATATTTACAGTTATAAGGTGTATCATAAATTGATCAAACGAACGATAGTGTCTATGTTTATGTGGCCCGTATACTATGTATTTGTAGCACACATAACCTGACAGCGAGGCATTTTATGAACTGGATTATTTTTTATATATTTGCGAGCCAGTTAAACGGATGGCTAGCAAGCATGATTTTAAGTTAAAACCCCCTCAATCTTGTAATCTGCAGGTCCTAGATGACAATCCTGGAAGGTCTGCTCAACCCTTCACCATTGCAAAGTTTAAAAAACTGCACACCATTGACTTGGAGAATAAACATCTTTTACTTACTTTCCCACAAAATGGTAAGACTGTGAATGCAAATCTCCAGTGCAATAAATAAGATTTTATAATGAGACATCATGGCCCTGATTACGAGTTTAGCTGTTATATATTGCACCTGATATGTATGAATACCACGGGGGTACGTTATTGACTGGTTGTGACAAATAACACCTATTACGGGTTGGAGGTGATAAGCATGCCGATTTTTGTGTTTATCGAACCAAAATCCACATGATAATGTAAATACTGTATGCTTTTCCTCCATTACATTTTGGAAGGTGGGACCTGTCGAAATGTAACGAAAGTAGAGCTATTTAAAGCTCCCTATAATCAGTTGTGTTAAATACCTACCAACTCATAATTCTGACGCATAAACATGGGTTTACGCAGAAGTCGGAATATACCAACCAACTCATAATTAGGGCCTGAGGCTCTGTTTCTAACAGGTAAGTTGTATACTGTGTTAAGCAACATATGTATACATATTTAAACATATCTTCACTAATGTAATGTTTTATTATAATTACATGTATGAGTCATTTGGACATCTGATTATAGTATATTATCTCGCTCCAGTTCTACGACAATGTGTGAAACATCATTACATAAGCCATAAAAGAAGCATTCCTCAGTAAGTTTAAAATATTGGTACCACTTAGGGTATGATCCTTTAGTGAACACATGCATGTTGCCCAAATATCAGCTAAACAACTTGATTAAAGAACTATGCAGACTTGTTTCAAACTTTTATCCACCGTAAGCATTATTTATTAGCACCAATTTAATTTCCATCTTCACTGATTACATTTCTTTTATTCTAGTAATTGGGGTGCTTCAAATATTCTGCAGGGCACTAATACTTAAATAAGTACCATATGAAAACAGTGATTTACAATCCTCAGAATTCTTACACTTTTTTGAGCATCTACTCCACATGCATCATTGTTACATTTTGCCATTTCTTAATTGCGAAAAAATTAAGGAATCGCAATTAAGAAATCGCAAAATGCTATGCATTAAGAATTCCCAATATTTTTTGCGATTCCTTAATTTTCCATAATTGCGATTCACAATTTGCGAATCGCAATTATGGAATACCTTCCCATTGATGCCTATGCGCCTAGAGGCCCATATGAATGAATGGAAAGCCATTCTCATTGTGCGACTCGCAATTAAGGAATTGCAAAATGAGAATGCTATTTCAAGGGTGCAGGGGGGGTCCTAAGGACCCCCCCTGCACCCCTGAATTTAAGAAATCGCAACATAATTGCGATTCCTTAAATTGCAAAAAAATAAAAAAACATGATGCATCCCAAAAGGGAAATTGCATTCGCAAACAGCCGAATTTTGCGATTCGCACCGTTTGCGAATGCAATTTACCTTGATGCATGTGGGCACTAGTTCCGTAAGCTAGTTCTCAAGTATACACCTCAATTGTCAGCTATTGAAGGTCAAATGCCACTCAAACGTATGCTGCCTTCTTCAGTGCTGAAGGCCAAATGGTACTCAAGCACAGTCCTCATCTCTGTTAATGCAGGTTGTTGGACTTGGCCTTTTTCCCCCAAAATTTTTCGCTTTTGACCCCCTTATCTGGATTGTCTCCCCCATGGGATTAAACCTGTATAGGCCATGAGTGGTGTGAGACCCCTTTTGAAAAATGTAATTACCTGACATAATGTGAGCACTTGTAAACACCCCCATTTTAAAACTGCACCTGACTGAAATGTATTGCTTTTAAAATGGATGCCATGGCCATGGGTTTTGCCACTGGACTGACATAGGTCAGCGGTCTAGTTAATATTACCCAGCTACCCCTAGCTTTTGGAGGGAAAGCCTGGCACCCAGGGTGCTCACCCCCTCCCCTAGAACCAGTTTAGGCTAGATGTGCCAACATTCTAGAAGGTCCTGGCACTGCCTGGGAGGAGGGTATAAATAGGGGGAAGTGTCACCAGAGAGTCAGTCAGCGCTGGGACAAGGAAGGGAGGGGGACCTGCTGTGAGGTGCTACCGCCACATGGGCCTGTGAGCTGGGCCCTGTACCCCTAAAACTCCCCCCTCTGCTGTCCCCTGGGCCCCTGACAAAGGAGGGCCCCTACCCAGGTCACTGACGCCGTTTTGGACCAGGTACCACGCCAGCGCTGCATGAGAGAAGCGCCCAGGAGGTGAGGAGTGGGACTGTCTACCCCCTCTTGTAAAGCTGTGGCCCTGTGGAAGTGCTGGGTCGTGAGGAGCTACCCGGGGAGGATTGTGCCCCCGAGGGACTATGGACGGCTGACTGGCATAAACTGCGATATTGCCCCCTAAGCGCTGTGGGTCCAAAGACTGTTGCTGCCTGTGGAGCTGCCTGGGGAGGATTGTGCCCCCAAGGGACTGTGCCCTGTGATTGATGTGGCCCCCGAAGTGCTGTTGGCCCTGAGGACTGTGTGGGCAGAGGAGGGAGTAGTGCGCTGTGAATAGCGCCATTCTCCTGAGGAGAATCACGCTGGAGGAGCCTACCCTCGTTTCAGCGCGCTGTCTGCCGCATTATTAATTAATTAAGAAGGGAGCCTACCCCTTGTCGCAGCCGGAGATCGCCGTCGTGGCCCGGGTGCTGAGGAAACTGTGAGGGGAGGTGGCGCTGAGGAGCCTACCCTCGTTTCAGTGCACTGTCTGCCCAGTGATTGATTAATTGCGGGGGAGCCTGCCCCTTTTCGCCGCTGGAGATCACCGCCGCGGCCCGGCGCCGCCTTGAGGGGACCCCCGCTGTTGGGTTGTACGTTGCGGCGGCCCCCGGTGCCAGAAGAGGGCCGCCGGAGTGAGGAGAGGGCCGCGCTAGGCCCTGAAGCCAGCCCCGACCAACCCACGTGACGGGGGCACCCGGCCGTGTCATTGGCCGCGCCCCCGCCCTTGCCGCGTAGGGATTGGCGGGCAGCCGGAAGAGGCCGGGAGAAGCTCCGGCGAAGACTGCCTTAATGTCCCGGGCCCCCGTGAGGATAGAGGGGCCCGGCTTCCGTGAGAAGAGGAGAGCGGGGACCTCGAGGCACGGGTTCGGTGCCTGCCCTGCCCCCACCTCCGAGATTCCGTGAGGAGCGAGTGCAGCCCGGAGAGACCGGCAAGCCTCGCGGAGGCTGCTGTTGGGATGCTGTTGGTGCCTGCCCCCCCCCCGGAAGAGAGCCCCAGCGTCGTGTCGATCGAAGACAGAAGGGAGGGGGCCGCGACGCACACTGTCGGTGCCAGGCCCCTCCCTGGTGGAGATCCGCGTGAACAGCAGGGAGGCGCCGAGAAGAGCGCCAGAGTTGCGCAGGCCTCCCCCTGATCGGCCCCCTCCCAAACGAGGGGCCGGAATTGAAGAAACGAGCCCCCCTCAAGGAGCGCGAGACAGGGGGTGGTGTGGAGAGTCCCACGTGTGGAGAGAGCGAGACGGGCAAGGATTGCCCAGGCACAGCGTTGGTGCCACCCAGCCCACGTACCATGAGGAGGGGGAGAAGGAGCGACGAGGCACAGGGACGGTGCCAGCTCATCCCCTGTCCCTAGTGAGGGACCAAGAAGTTAAGTTAAACCCCCCTTCAGCCGCCCTGAAGCCCTGGCCCCAGTGAGGAAGAAGGGCCTGGGCAGCTGGCTTACATCATTGAAGGGCCTCCAGAGGTCGGGAGAGTCCTGCCCCAGAACATCTGGAGCCACGGAGGAGGAGTCGCCAGCATTCGCAGGAATCCCGGTGAGTGGGGTTTTGATTATCCTGTGTGGAAGTCGGGGCACAGGGTCGGTGCTCACCCCAGGACTAGGGCTCGCCCCTGGAGACTGTTCTGAGCCTCGCTGGCCCTTTTGGTCCCCTTTGAGACTTCTAGACTGGGCCGGGACATTACTGAGGCCCCCCCCAGGATTGGTACAGGGACAAGTTAACCCCTAGCTAGGTGTTGGGCCCTGCAGAGTGAAGGGCTGGGTAACTTAGCCTGGTTGTTAGTGGCTTGTTTATCCCTGGGTCCTGCAATGGTTAATTGCCATGTTTAATCCTAATTAGGATACTGGTTGCCCTAAGGTAACGCAGCAGTTCCATGTGACCTACCAAAGTGTGGTGCGCTTCCGTGCCTAGTTTGAATTGTAGGCTGATTATCTTGCTAATATTATGCCTACACTAAAGTGATGCCCAGGTGCAGTGGGATTCAAGCCTGGTTTAGATGTTGTTGATACCAATGCACTGCTTAATGTTTGTGTTGCAGGTTGCAGGGGGTCTGAGGATTCATGTTCCTGTCTGGTATTATATGATGTTTTTCCCTTACAGGGGTTGGGTTGGCGTTGCCACGCATGAGGTGTAGTTATGCTAATATGCAACTTACAATTTCAGCCAACCTCCCAAGGATGAAGGCCTGAGTAGGCCCTGCCTGATGTGTAGTTCCCTAGGTGGAGGGGGGAAGAAACCTGATGTTTTATTACAGGTGTTCCTGCCTAATGTTAATGCCTATTGTGGGTTCTTATCCCTAATGTCTGGTTGCATGGTTAATGGGCGAATACGCTAAGTGCATTTTTCCCTTATATAGGTGTCACTGATGTGCGTGCCAAATGCTAACCTTTTTATATTTCAGCTAGACACTTTGGACTACTTCCTATGTAAATAATCCCCCCTTTATTCACTTGGCTCTGGCGCCAATTGGCGTCATGTTGTGACACTACTGTTTTGCATTCTTTTGCCTTGCAGGTTGGAAACACTACTAAACTACATATCTTTTTCCAACTCGAACTGGTGTCCTGCCTCTTTTGTGGTGTGCCTGGTGTGTTGACTGAGGGTACTGCGTGAATGCTTCACATGTCCTCGAAGTTTGGCCTGCCCGCTTGATGCCATGCTACCCCCTTTGAGACTTGGGCAACCCCCATTTCCAACACAGGTCATAGGGTACCTAATCACGTCTGCTTACTCAGTATCACACTATTTTTTCTGGATCTAGAATTGAGGATGATGACATGGTGAAATTCCTTTATGCGAAGGTTGATGATCACCAGCAGAGTAGCATGTAGGGAAACTGAGCAAGATTCCAAGAAATTGGTGACTCTGAAAGAAAGGGCTTTAGAAAGATCAGTCGTATGTATGACTGTGGCAGAGCCTTGTCTTACGTGCAATGAACTCAGTGGTGGTGATGAATAACTGGACTGTGATTCAAACGTGTGCAGTATAATTAAGTTGATATGAATAACCTAACAAAGGTGATCGTCATGTGACATGATGGTTTTTCACCATCAGTGGTTGCTAATCTTTAGGTAAAAAATAAATCACAATAGACTTACTGCATACTTTAATTGTATTGGTAAAAGATTGAAATACAGAATTATTAAAAAGGCCCGTGCATTTATGTACAACAGGAGAAACAATTGCTTTACTGGTGAGGGACTCTCACTTGAACTTACCATGGAGAATATAGTACAATTTGTGTCGTAAAAAGTGATCATTGTATGTTAACAGTTGTGACTACAAGCTGAAGAAGAGGATGAGATGCATGGTAAAGAAATGTATTGAACTAGCAAATGGTGGAAGCATGAGTTAGATAGAGTAATTGCAAGTGATGATAATATGGTGGTATCATGTGCCCAAATGTGAATTTCCCATTTGTATTGCTAATTTATTTGTTTATTTTATTTTATTTATTTAATGCGATTATATATACATGAGTTTACTAAAAGATACAAACAGAAAAACTCTAAATTCACATATGTAGTAAGTACATACGTTTTCTACAGATACTAGTGGTTAGAGTTACATAAATACAAGTTGCAAATTCACGCAAGATCACATTTAAAAAAGCGATTAGGGTTGGATAATTATATATTATATATTTACAGAGCATGAAATTCTTGCCGTCATTCAGCCAGGCAATCAGGTGGGTATGCACACACGGGTGGTAGTCTTGGGTCTGGAGGGATCCCCAAGGTGGAGGTGGCCATAGGGGTAGAAGGCCGGGTAGTGGGGGAAGCAGCATGCTGGATCCCCGGGCTGATTTTGAGGAAATGCTGGGCTCCATCTTGTGGAAGGAAGAGGACGCTCAGGGCAGGCGGATCTGGGCCACAAAGTCAGGTCTCCCGCCTGGCTCAAGCACCCACAGTGTCAGCACCACATTCAGGCCTCAGGGCTGCCAGGCTTGCTCAGACAAATCAAGGCCCCCTAGGCCCACTAAACTTCCCTCGCTCTCAGGTCCCAGGGTGATCGGGCCAGGAAGCTGCGTCAGGCTCAACGCCACACAGGCAATCTGGCGTCCGCATGTATGTCGGCACTTGCCTGCTCCTTCTGGGACGTCGGCGTGTGCTGCTACAGCTGGGAAAAATACCTCAGCTTCGGCCCAGTTGCTGCCCCTTAATGCCGTGGGTAAGATTCCCACGCCAGCCAGCGGAATAAAGGTAGCCCGATAGCGTCCAGGAATGTAGGTCAATTTCTGCAGGAGCACAGGATTGTGATGGATTTCAATGGGTGAAGGCCGAAGCTCAGGTCAACACGTCCATTTCAGCCTCAATTTCATTTCCCTCGCTAAGGTGCAAGAATACACTAACTATACTTAGAGTTGATACTCATTCAAAACGAAAAGGAAAGCAAGGATTGTACTGAACATAAGTAGGATGTGAGAGAATTTATGGATTACACAGATGCATATCAGAGCCTACATTTATTTATTTATTTAATTATTTATTTTGTGTTTTCTATAGCGTGAACATGACCCTGCGTAGGGTATCAGAGCGCTTTACAGATGCATTTCCACAAACAAAACCTTATAAGTTACCAAGTCATAAGTTCATTTCCCATGACTAGATCAAAACATTAAGCTTCAAGGAAAACATATATATATATATAAGTCATCAGTTAAATTACCATGACTAAACTAAAACATTATGCTACAAAGGATATTGGAAAATATGTATACAAGCCCATATCGGGTTAATGAGCGGCTAGAGGAAGCAAGGAACCAGTCATGAGAAATTTGTAGACAGTAGCTATGCGGAACTAAGGGAGACATTTTCTCATATAGAACGATTTTGCTTCCTTTTTGAATGCTGCGATGGATGGGATTCTTCGAATGTTAGGGGGGAGTGCGTTCCAGATTCTTGGAGCTGTCCCGGAGAACGCTCGGTCATAAGTTCTTTTCTTACAAAAACGAGCCGGTTTCAGTAGTAGGTCTGCTTGGCTCCTAGAAACCCGGCACCCTCCTGATAGCGTGAGTTTCTGGGCTAGGTAAACTGGTGTTTTGTGGTGTAACGCTTTGTGAGTGATGCATGCCAACTTGAATTGAATTCTTGCTTTGAAGGGCAACCAGTTGAGTGCTTTCGAATGAGGGGAGATATCGTCAAATTTTTTGGATCCAGATATAAGTCTTGTGGCTGCAGTAAGACATGCTTTCAGTGGGGCTGTTGAGATCTTGGAGAGCCCGGCCAGAGTTGTGCAACCATACTCTATCCTTGATATGACCAGTGCCTGAACTGCTGTTTTGAGATCTGTTTTATTTAGGAGTGGTTTTAGTTTTCTCGGGTAGTTTAAATGGAAACAGGCATTTTTTGCCATTGTGTTGATATGTGCTAACATGTTCAGGTTTTTGTCCAGAATAATTCCCAGAGATTTAGTAGAGTCCACAAGAATTAACTAGTGTAAAGATGAAATAATTTGGAGAGGTGGAAATAAGTGAGTTTTGATTGCAAACAATGAGCATTAAACTGATAACCCATCTTCTATGAGAACATGGCTCATCTGCTTGAAAATGCTGCCAAAAAATAAAAGCTCTATATTTATTTTAGAAGTATTGTGAGAGGTTGATAGGATGCAGGTTCAGATTTGATCCCGTCCGGCTGAGTGAGTATACATATAAGGCCTTCCCACATGCTCGGTGGTAGCACCGTCTCTCTCCTTCACTTTCAGTAAGTGTTGAGGTAGTGCCTCTGTAAACCTCCGTTAGAATTCCACCGTCTATCCATCCCCCTCCAAGGCTTTGTTTTAGTTAACAATTTCGAGGCAGTTCCAGCATTGAGATCTCCCGCTGCCACCTCTCTCAACTGAGGCACATCAAAGGGTGCCAAGAAAGCCCAGACCTGGTCCAGGGAGCTATGAGAGGCTCCCCGATATATCCCTTCCAAATGTCGTTTAAAAGTTCCCACCACCTCCACCTGCGTGTATGCTACTGTACCGTCTGTTTTTTTGGTGTCTTTTTTCTTGATAAACAGCTTTATGGTTTAGTACAACACAAAAGGTCACTTTTAGACAAAGTAATATGGTACATCCAGTATCACCTGTTTTGAACAAAACATGTAATTTAGCATTCAAGACATCTGCATATCGTCCAAGAACTATATCAGTATGATTTTCAATACAAGTCCACTCCCACGACCCCCTACCACTTGCCCAAATGTTTCATATTTAGCAGGACAGCCTGTGTCCTCGTACACCAGCCTCTCCTGATGGACACACCACTCCTCGCCACACCTCCTGTCCCAGGCCTGAACGTATCCTCGGAATCGAATTGATGCTCTAGCGGTCCACCTCTCAACAGCCCCAAGTCTGGATACTAAAATAATGCAGACTAAAGGGTGGTTAAGCGAGGGAAGGGAAGGATGGGGACAGCAGGGAGGAAGACCTGTAGTAAGACATAAATAAGAAGGATTAATTAAAGAATCTTATCGCTTCTATCTCTCTTCCTCTACCAACCCTTAGTACCCATATTTCCACTAACCTGTAAAGGAAAATAACTAATCTACAGCAAATATCACCTCTGGAATTGATTTGGAGAGTAATGGGACACCCAATCTGTGGGCTTCTGTGGAATCCATAAAACACCCTGTAGCTCCAGAGTCCACCATCGCTTGTGTGGAACAGGGTTCTTGGTGAATAAGCAATACTATGGGTATGAAGAAGTGCTCCTTAATCACCCCAAGTTCTTTTTTGAGAGAAGGGATATACAATACGCTCGAAGGCTCCCCTTCTATAAGATTCAAGCTCTTCAGTTTTCCGACAACGACTTTGGAGTATTCACCATAGATGTTCCCAGACGTGTAAGATTGTACTTGGGTTTTATCGGACACTCCCTCAAATAATGGCCTTTCTTCCCACAGTACAAGCACAATCCATTCATTCTCCGATGATCCCTTTCATCCACCGTCAATGAAGCACGGATCGTTCCAATTTCCATAGGTTCCGGGGAAGAAGCTCTCGTGTCTATGGATCTTGTTCTATCAAAACGAGCGGGGTATCTCTCTTTTCTCTTTCCTTCACCTCTGCGTTCCCTCAATAGATGATCCAATCGCATGGTCAAATCAATCAAGGCAGAACAAGACAGAGGTTGGGGATCCTCTTGTGCAATCACATCCTTTAATTAATCTCTTAGGCCTTGGTAAAAGATAGCAGATTGTTTGCTCTCCGGCAAATGCTTTTCTGTAACCAAACTTCGGAAGGTATTTAAGTAACTTAAGAGGTCTTTACTCCTCTGTTTCAGTTCCAATAATTCCCAATCAGCTGAAAAGGTGTCTGCTCTGCGATCAAAAGTTTTCTCGAACTCTTATTTGAAAGCGTCCCAATTATGCAACATCAGGTCATCACATCGGACCAATGGGACGGCCCATTGAGCAGCATCCCCTGCCAGGTATGAAATCAGAAAAGATACCCTGGCCTGATTTGTGGAAAACAATTTTGGTTTGCAATTAAGGTGTAATAGTATTTGTGTTAAGAACACTTGGACCCTCTGAATGTCCCACGTGAATTTCTCTGGTGGGGCCAAAGGTATAGGGGTCGGAATTTCTACTACCATGAAACTAGTTGGTGGCTGTGTAGGATTGCCAAAGTCAAATGGATTGCGCTGCATTCTATCTACTCTTGCTTGCCAAGCAGCAGTTTCATTAAGGGAAGCCGTAAGTTCTACCTGTACTAGTGCAAGGGCCGCCATGATGTCGTCTAACGTGGCCATCTCAGAATCAACTCGACCGGGAGGATAAATCTATTTGTGGGCCGATTATTTTGTCCCAGGCCTGAACGTATCCTCGGAATCAAATTGATGCTCTAGTGGTCCACCTTTCAACAGCCCCAAGTCTTGATACTAAAATAACGCAGACTAAAGGGTGGTTAAGCGGGGGAAGGGAAGGATGGGGACAGCAGGGAGGGAGACTTGTAGTAAGACTTAAATAAGAAGTATTAATTAAGGAATCTTATCGCTTCTATCTCTCTTCCTCTACCAACCCTTACTTCCACTAACCTGTAAAGGAATATAACTGTGACTTTTTAACAGGGGTGTTGAGCGTTGAACCTCTGTTCATTCAATATGCTGAAATAACACAACAACATATAAGAACAACCCTGTTATTCAATAGCACATCTAAATGCATCCATTTCATGTGCAATATTATACTTGAGAATGCGAGGAACAATCCTCTGCTCAATAAGCCACTAATAGTGACACCCCTGTGGAGGATGAAAGAAAACGGCACACAATATGGGTGAGTTGCAGTCAATAGTCAATATGGTGCCAGTAGTTCATCGATGCTCAATGAGACTCACAAGAATGGTACACTCAAGCACTCCAGCAGAAGGAAACTATTCCAGTAGAGTTACGTCACTCATACTACAATATACACCTTCTGACACAGCAAAGCATATAAAAGAAACCCTTAATACTTAAAGCTTTAGGCAGTCTTCCCTTTGCTTGAACTCTGAATAGACAGTGAAGAGTTTGCCAATGTAGGGAAAAAGCAATGGTTCACCAGAAAGCCTGTGAAGCCTTCACAAGATATCCGGTGAATACAGATCAGCACCGAGATAACGAGTAACTGGTGAGTCACAAAGTCAAGAATCCTTCATGAGAGCATCTGAAGTGAAAAGCAATGCTCTCAACTAAAGGTAACAGAAGGGAAATTACAGCGCACTCCCCTCATAGGATCCAATGTCAAGAGAACGGTTGTAATCATCAAATCAGAACCTCAGCAAGTTAGCAGAGCAATAGGCGGTGCGGGGCACTCTTACCAGACCCAGGAATAAAGATACGGCCTACGGAGGTCCGGTAGTCAGGAGAATAATCGACAGCGCTCATCCCCTTGCCTCGCCCTTTCAATACTTCTGCATCACGTGGTTTGCGACAAGGACGCAGCGTCCGACGTGAGGCGGCGTGCCGAGGATGCTGGGAAATGAAGTCGCTCAGCACCTGCCTGCACGATCGGTGCCACCATGACCCCTGACACCTCCATTGAGACAACATAAGCGGCCTGGAAGTCCTCCAGTGGGATGCATTATCTCATTTGACGACCATAAGAAAGAATTCTACCTGTCAAAGCTCGGTCCGCTCATGTGCCGCCCAATCCGTTAAGTATCCCCTGCAGTATTGGCAGCCAGGAAATTTCCACCTCCCAAACCAATAGCTCTGACAGCTCCACAATCACTGCTTCCCTTTATCACTGGATAATCAAATAGGACCAGACTATATGATAGAAATCTGCCAGGGCCTGGGAGCAACAAGGGCATTCGGGTGTGTTAGGATACCCGCCTTAAAAAGACGATCTCAGGAGTGGGATGTGTACAGTAAAGGTAATACTTTTGTACCTTTCGGAGTCTGGAGGATATTATGATCGCTCTAGGAGACATCAGTGCATCTCATCAATCCTCATCCTCTAAGGGTTCCAGCTAGTCCTCGGGCCTGGTTCTAAGGTGGCTCTATCTATCCGGGGCATTGATGATAGTGTAGGAGGCATCTGCGAGACACCACCTTTCCCTAATGCGCCCATCATAAGCTTTGCCAAAACTAGGCTGAATTTCGGGAGTGTTGTGCTCTGGGAGCGGATTGACAGCTGCGCTTGTCTTAAATGCAAGTATTGATAAAACTGTGTCTTGACCAAAGCATGCTCCAATTGCAGCTCCAGAAAAGAGCGAATATGTGTACCCAACCAAACATCTCCTAATTGCATGATGATGATGGTGTTCCAATGATTAAAGCCTTCCAGTGCCACCACCCCCCTCAGCCACATGCCTGGTCTCAAGTGAGTTTGCTGAGTGAGCGTAGAGCTCAATCCCCTACGGCAAAGCACAGCTCTCCACCCAAGAAAGATCATGCGTGTCACCTATGGAAGGGCGGTGGGTATGGTAGTATCATGAAGCATTGGCATAATCTGTGGGCAGCCTAACAAGGCGAGCTCAACTCTATAGGCCGGGTGACCAACTCCTGATAAGCCAGTCATTAATTACCAGGAACCGTGATGCAAGATAATATAGATACAGGTTAGCCATACCAAGGCCCTCTATCGTACAGGGCCCACTGACAGTTGACATAGGCCAGGTGGGGTCTAGAGTTGAGCCAAAGAAAGGAGATAGCCATTGAGTCCATCTCACAAAACCTGTGGTAGGGCAGCATCTGTTGGATGTTTTCAAAAGAAATTGTGGCAGCACCATCGTTTTATGTAGGACTATTCTACCCATTACATTCAACGGGTGGGATTGCCACTTCTTAAGGTCAGCCATAATTCGCTAAGTCAGTCGAGTAACATTAAGGGACCTCATCAGTTCAGGGTGGAGAGCCATTTGCATATCTAGGTAACGGACACTCAGACGACGCACTGAAATTGGAGCCCGCCATTCCATACAGCTCCTCAGTGATGACAATGGTACAAAATGGACTTCGCTGGGTTAATATCTTATCCAGGCTGGTAGTAAAAACTAGTTTTTCCCTCGTTTCTGTGCCTCTTTTTCCTTCTGTTACCTTCGTTGTCCCTCACCGCCCTCGCTGGTGCGTCCCCTGCGGTCCCGCAAAGCTGACTGCCCACTGCCCATTCGCTGCCCCGCCTCCCACCTCCCAGCTGCTCCTCCCTCCCACCTCCCCATATATGCCAGCCACAGTGCGGCAGCGCCGAAGACGCGCCTAAGGCAAACCCATCTGCGCCCATCCGTGCCTGGACCGTGCCTAGCGCCAGAACTCCAGGCCCCGCACCCGCCACGATGACCGCCGCCACTATGACGCCAGCACTCTGCCCACTCTCAACTCCGAACTGAGCCACACCTGCTTCAAGGCCGCCCAAAACGCACACAAGGCCCCTTCACCTGCCGAAACTGCAGCTACACCAGCCTCAGAGCCAAAGAACCACCCACCAAGAAAGACCCCAACCACCTCCGATGCATACTACTGAACACCCGCTCGGCACCTAAGCATGCCGTCGAGCTCTGCGACCTGCTCGACACAAAATCCGCGGACATCGCCTTCCTGACAGAAACCTGTTTTAATGACTCCTCCGCACCTGACATCGCCATAGCCATCCCAGATGGCTACAAGATCACCCACAGAGCCCGCACCAACGGAATCGGAGGATGAATCGCCATCGTCCACAAGAACAGCATCAGGGTCTCGACTAGCACCGACGACGAGCTCAGCACTGCCGAACACATCCATTTCCAAATCCACACAGACCCTAACTGCATCCTAAGAGGCACCCTCGTCTACCGACCCCCTGGAACCTGCCCCGAGTTCAGCGACTCCATCGCCGACTTGATCAGCACGAACGCCCTGACCTCCATCTACTACATCCTCCTCGGAGACCTGAACTTTCACCTTGAGAACAACAACGACAACCACAACCCTGATCGATAACCTTGCCAACCTCGTACTGAAGCAACTCGTCACAACGCCCACCGTCTCTGCCGTCCACACGCTCGACCCCGTCTTCTCCTCAAGCCTGCACATCTCATTCAGCCCCACCACCGAACTCCTCTGGACCGACCACCGCTGCATCCACTTCGCCTTCCAGAAACCCACCATACACCACCGCACCCAACAGATCCCCTACCGCTGATGCAGCAAAATCACCGAAGACCAACTACACACAAACCTCGCTCTCAGCCCACCCACCGAACCCTCCAACACCGATGACGTTGCCTACAGCCTCAGACGCTGGATCCAGGACTGCGCCAACACCCTCACCCTGCTGAAGAAACCCCCTACAGAGACACCAGCAAGAGGGCCAACTGGTTCACCTCAGAACTCCTAGCCTCCAAGCAAGCGTGCCGGAAACTAGAGAAGAAATGGCACAGTGAACAAACTCCGTACAGCCACACAGCACACAAGGACACCATCCACAACCACCACCACCTCATCAGGGTGGCCAGGAGGACCTTCTTCAAAGACCGCCTCGACAACAACGCACACAATAGCAAGGAGCTCTTCAACATCGTGAGGGAACTCTCCAACCCCAGCTCAAACACCAATGACATCCCGCCGTCGCAAGCCCTGTGCGACTCCCTCACCACCTTCTTCCACAGCAATATAGCGGACATCCACGACAGCTTCAACACACAGACAGCCCCAACAGACAGCAACACAACAGACCCTCCGCACACCACCGATCACGACCCCATGCTAGCCTGGGCCAGCGTGATCAAGACTATGTGCCCAATCCATTCCGGCTCTCCGTCAGACCCATTCCCGCACCACGTCTTCAACAGAGCAAGCAGCTCCATCGCACCCCACCTGAGCAACGTCATCAATCTCTCCCTCGAGACAGTGACCTTCCCAGAGATCTGGAAACATGCCAAGATCAACGCCCTACTCAAAAAACCTAAGGCAGACCCAAAAGACTTCAAGAACTTCCGGCCCATCTCTCTGCTCCCCTTCCCGGCCAAGGTCATTGAGAAAACCGTCAACAGACAGCTAACCCGATACCTCGAAGAAAACAGAATCCTGGACCCTTCCCAGTCAGGGTTTCGCAGCAACCACAGCACCGAGACTGCCCTCATTGCCGCCACTGACGACATCAGGACCCTGCTGGACAACGGCGAGACCGCAGCACTCAACCTCCTAGACCTCTCTGCCGCCTTCAACACCGTCTGCCACTGCACACTACGCGCACGCCTCCACGCCGCAGGCATCCGAGACAAGGTTCTGGATTGGATCACCTCCTTCCTCTCCGGCAGAACCCAGAGCGTCCCCCACCCCCATTCCGTTCCAAAGCCTCTGAGATCATCTGTGGCGTACCCCAGGGATCCTCCCTCAGCCCGACGCTGTTCAACATTTACATGGCCCCGCTCGCAAACATAGCCCAGCAGCACGACCTCAACACAATCTCCTACGCCGATGACACTCAGCTGATCCTCTCCCTCACCAAGGACCCCATCACTGCAAAAGCCAACCTCCACGAAGGAATGAAAGTCGTAGCCGACTGGATGAAGACCAGCCGTCTGAAGCTGAACTCGGCCAAGACGGAGGACCTCATCCTCGGCTCCAACCCTTCAGCCTGGGATGACTCCTGGTGGCCGAAGGCACTGGGGTCAGCCCCGACACCCACTGACCATGCACGCAACCTGGGAATCATCCTCGAATCAACGCTCTCAATGACCAAGCAAGTCAATGCTGTCTCCTCCTGCTTCAACACCCTTCGCATGCTCCACAAGATCTACAGATGGATCCCGACAGATACAAGAAAGACAGTCACCCAGGCCCTCGTCAGCAGCAGACTTGACTACGGAAACGCCCTCTAACAGCAACATAAAATGTGGCTGTTGAGGGTAAATGACGGTGGTGCGGAGCACTCTTAATGTGCAACTGCCATTTTGCCGCCCTAAGCCACACGCCTCACTGTCTGTCCAGTTCTATTTAGTGAGTTATGAGCGGCGATCCGCTTTCCCTACAGAGGAGACAGACCAACAATCTACCCGACTTTTCTCTTTCCGGTGTTTAGGTGCTGCCTGTCTTGTGTAAGCATGCATGCATCAAGCCTATCCCATTTTGAAACTATTGCATGACGTACCCACAGTTGCTCCTGCTTGTCATTAGGCCTCGTCAAGTCTAGTCTCTGCAATTCTGACAGTATCCATTCCCACACTTGCAGCTCCCTTTGTAACTGGCTACGTACTCCAAAGTTCAAACCCATAAACTGCCCTCTTAAAAGAACCTTCATAGCATCCCATTCACATGCACCGGTATTCGTCGAGCTCTAATTGGTTTGCAAATAGTCGGTCAAGGCCCACAATAGCGTATCCCTTCTGGCTATATCCGTCAGTATATCAATAGGGAAGGGCCAGTTATGCTTTGGTGCCCCAGAGTACTGGCAAATGATCATCAAGTGACAAACCTGCAGCTAATTCCATGTCAATTCTACTCAATGCTCCCTGCACAAGTCAATGGCAAGTGAATGCTCTGTCCAATGACTTACAAACCCTACATACGTCCAGTAGCCCAAAATTGGACATCACCTCACACAATGCCGAAGTAATTCTCTGTTTCATGCCAGATCTAGGGCGTGCCTATCCTTTAGTCCATCCATGACACAATTAAAATCCCCAAGCCAAAGGAGCAGATCATCTACATCCGATCCAGCTACCTCCTGCAGATTAAAGAAGAATCAGGGATCTTCCACATTGAATGCATATAGGTTAAGCAAGGAGACAGATCTGCCATCAAGTTTAACCAGCAGGAAGACATACCTCTCTTTCACATTAGCTTCTACATACCTGGCCGCAAATTGGGTCCCTGGGGCCAACCATACCAGAACTCCTCTAGCATAGGTTGAATAGAAGGCATGAACGCTGTTTTCTCCATTTCTTGTCTACCGTATCAACTTCTGTATCACTAAGATGCATCTTATAGAGTCGAGCAATATTCACTTTATGGCGCTTCAAGTAGGATAATAACCTATTTCTCAAGACATATGTACCTAGTCCCCGGATATTTAAAGTGAGAATCCTAAATCTTCCCCCCCAAGTGTATAGTGTGTCCGTGCAGAATAAGGATCCTCCCCTGTGCCACTACAACTTTTCAACATTGCTGAATAAAAAAGTGAATAAACAACTTAGAAACAATAAAACAAGAACAGTTCACACCCCCTCCCCAGGACGAACATAGTGTAGTCATCATGCTACATACACCCACCCTAACCACATGTCAGAACAACACAGTAGTCCCTTTCTACCCAACTGGGATTGAAAACGCAATTCCGTCTCCTCTTTGTAACTCCATCCTACCCACAACCGACTCAGTGACCAACAGCAGCACGATCAGTGCATAGCACTAATCACTGGGGATGCAATCTTGAGCCCTGAAAAGAAAAAGTAGCATCAATCTCTGCAGTAAATAAGATGCCCTTACCAGGATTAGGACCACGTATGGATGCCTGCCACCCAGCAAGCAGCTCTCCAGTCCTCAGGGGAGTCAATTTGAGACTTTACAATAGTCTCAGGGCAGTCCTGTAGCAGAAACACAAGTCTCCCTCCCCCAGAAGGCCAAGCTGTAACTAATTGAAATCATTACAGCCATGATCGTCCCTCTGCAGAAAGATTAGTCTCTGATATCACATCCTCAGGAAGGAACTGGGTGTCCTGCACAAGGAAGTCCAAGGCCGTGGCAAGCGACCCAGGCCCCTCCGAGCGCACTGCACCCGTATCTTGTATCTGCATGGTGCCATTATCTTGAATCGTGACCCTATGTAAGGACCTGTCTGGAGGGCCTCTCTTCTCCCATAGTGACCCCTACAACCTCCATGGACCTGCCACACCCTGAAGCAGCCCTGGTCCCCGACTCCCGATTTAGTGTGTGTTCACAAAAAGAAAGGGGTCCCTTTGAGGAAACTTTAAAAAAAGTAGACTTTTGTTAAAGGAAATCAGACTTTTTAAAAGTGTGTATTAATTTAAATGCAATCACAGACATGTTGCTCTGTTGACCCTTGCAGGCTATCATCCCTGTGAATGTATTCAATCAGCATGAGTTGCAATTTGTGCCTAACCTACTGATACAGTAGTCAGTTCCCAAAATGCAATACTGGACACAAAAATGTTGGTCACAAATTGGAACCAGTGTTTGTAACCACTATTATAATGATAAATCGGGCCCATAATTCTTTGAAAAGCCTTGGAACATTCAATGTGCCCTCAAAAGAAAGTGGTGATTTATCACAAGAAATTATTTAATACAAAAAGTGAAAATTGGAAATTCATTAAAAAATGCATAAACACAATTTAAAGAATTGAGTTAAAAAAAATAGATAAAGAACCTCTAAGACGGGGGACAACTACAGAATACTCTAAGGGGAAGAGGTTGATTTCCCTCTCCGGTTTGGACTGCAAGTACCATCCAAGACACAGGCCCTGCCTAAGTTGAAATAACTATCACACCTGAATGGAATTTAAAAGGTGTGATAATTCTAACCTATTTCAATCCCAACAAAATGGAGCATACATTGGATGTTGGTGCTATTTTGTGCTTACCTCACCAAAATCTTCATATTCTTCTATTTTCTGGGGAATTTTCCCACCAGTAGTTTTGGGGAAATTTGCAAATCTCTGAATTTGGTATGTGTGTTAACAGGATTTCTCACACATGCCGTAAGTTTCACAAGCCACTCATAATAAAGACTCTAGTGTTTTCCAAAACTCCTAAGGAATTTTATTTAGGAGTCTCTTGGCATATACCTCTGTCAGCCAGTCTTGTTTCTCCAGACTAAAAAGACCATTAATCCAACAAATAAATTAATTAGGCTAGAAATGGCATCATCCGATCTGGAATGTTGAGCAAAATTAGAGCTCTCCATACAGTCATGCTGTTTTCAGTTAAAACTGGTAAAACACCACCAAATGGAACATTTCCTTTTCAGTAGGAATTGGAAAATACCAGATTTTCCTGCACTTTCATTTTTTTCCTCTAATCTTTTTTATTATGGTTTTTGTGAACTTAAACCTTCTGTGCAATTAATCAGGTGAATACGATGACTAACATACCAAAATTGTCATGTATCTAGCCCACTCATTCTCCCAATGCAGACACCGCATAGAACACTTATCATCCCACTAGAACAGCACTGTGTCACAAGATTCTGAGGTATCTATCTTCAAAGATTGCTTTCCTATTTGATTGACCCAAGATAAGGATTAGAAAACCAGGAGACCCCCATATTGAATCTACTCTACCCACATCCTATAGTGTTGTGGGGGGGGGGGGGGGGGGGGGGGCTCACAAGCCAAATTAACATTTGTCCATACTTGCCTTCCATCAATGGATTGATGGAGGCTCCGATGTCGACCAATGTTGTGCAATGTCTCTTTTGCAAATCATCAGGCTGCGACGTAGCAATTTGTTTTCTCCCGTCGTAAATCCCTCATCATCCAGGATATGAAGTAAGGCCATTTGGGATGTGAGCTCCAGGGGATAATGTTGTGTAGTTGGTAGGGCTTGGTAAATGATTTGATAGATCTACATGACCACACTGAGTGTATGAAGTCAACAATCTCATTCCGGTTCTTGAGGCATAATTGGTAAGGACCTCTTTTCATATGTCACAACTGTTAGGGGGTTTATACAATGAAGATAATTAAACAAAATTATACCATATCTTGGATATTTGGATGGATAGTTCAATCCTCATTTAGTGGTTCAGCGACTCGTGAAGGGCACAAAGTGCTCTATAAATGTTACTACAATACTGGACTATTCATGTGCTGCGTCCTTTAGGAAAAAAACCTTCCCACTTATACAAAAATCCCTTGAATGCTTTCCCATGGCCTACAACGAATTGAGACGGCCAAACCGCCATGTGCACTGACAACAGTACATTACCACTCCTCCTGTGCCTGTCGTTCCCATGGCACCAGACTCGTCAGGAAAGGAAAAACCAATAATAAAACGTGTTTATTACCATTTTGTTTTTACCTTTTCTGCCGTTGGTGGGGGGGAGGCGACGGTCCTCCGCCAGAGCGGAGGAGCTCCGGCTGTTTTTTGTCATCAGGCTATCACCCACAGCAAGAGAAAGAAAAGTAAGAAAGGGGGAAAGAATAAGGAGCAGTAAAACAGTGAAAAAGTGATCAAAACAAACCCTTAAAAGTGAGATAAAGAAGTGGGAAATGTAGGCTGATGGAAAAAACTGTCATTGTGCAGAATCAAGAAAGAGCAGGCAGCCTTGGTATTCAGCAACCCTGAGATTTAGCTGCACCAACAGCACACTCATAAAAGAGCTTTGGTCCCATGTACTTATTTTTAGTTTTTCACAATGTAAGCACTGCATGTTCTGTAGCTTGTTGCCACAGAAGAGAGAATCACCTGGTTCCATCCACTTCCTATGAACTCCAAATGCAGGTGTCTGCAAAGTTTTAAGGTCAGTCTTGACAGCGCAGCTGCCTAAATGACATATTGTTACCAATTCTTTAAAATATACAAGGAGGGGGCTTTGAGCAGCATTACTCTCTTACTTCATACTGTTGGCTGTTCGGTGCATCCTTCCAACTTTCAGAATGTTTTTCCATTGCAGCGCATGAGGGACATCCACCATTCTGTTTCTTACATTCAAAACTGTATTTCCTATGTGCGTTCTATGCAGAAAGCAACGTGTTGCTGTTTTTCCCAGCATTGTCTAAGCCAACAGAGCAGGCTTTGGCGTGATAAATAGTATTTGCGAATTTGTGTTTACATGCATTGGCAGGTTAAAACCAGACCTACCATACTTAAATGCTTGTTAAAAGTCTGTAACATGAGTTGGGCCACATGTTTCACTCACTTTCTGTTCCCCACTGCAATATTTTGTGTCCGTTCCCATTCATCTTGTGCTCAGTTACTTGTCTTCCAGCTGTCCCTCCTCCCCTTGCTCCTAGAGCTGAAAGTGCCTTCCCCGCTGTATGTCTCAGCTGTTGTTGTTACATGAGTCGGTCTGTGGCGCTAAAGCATCTTTTGGAAAGAGATAGACAACGGAATTCACAACAACATGGTGGCTTTCCTTCATGTTCACATGTACCATTGTTTAAGACTTGTTTTGTTTCTACTTTTTTAAACTAAGTTCTTCAGCATAAAAACCAATAGTGTGCCCATTTTCCATGGCAAAATTTCAGTTAAGGTAGTGATAGAGCGCGCAGTTCTCCCGGGTCACCTGGGTTACCAATTCTTTACACGCACTGGGCCCTGGCGTGAATACCACACTAATAATTTGGGTGAACCAGGAGAGGACTATTTGATTTCTCCTCCTGCACGCTGCTATGAGCAATTAAGATTTGGTTTCACCTCTGCATACCATGTACCTGACTTACCACAGGCACAATTCTTATGACGGATCTGGAGCTATCAGGGAAATAGCAGACAGGCCTAAGATCAAATACTTTTTATGAACAGTAAAATACTTTTCCACAATTTTCTGTAAAATGACCACAGACACCTGAGGATGTTTAAAACTTTATATAAGTTCAGAGAGAATATGACAAGGCAATAAGTGATAGGCAGAATAATGCGTCTAACATCAAAATCAACACCATAAAATAGCTATAGATTAATGCTAAGACCATTTGAGTATATGGGAAGACTAAAAGGTAAAAATTTTTAGAACAAAACTAGTCACTGCAACTTTATACTAGAACATAGGATGTGGATGGGACCTAGAACATGTACTTAACCTAAGTGTTTAATCTATTCTTACTAAGTTCACCGCAATCAGGCTAAAGGTAAGGGAAAAATTGGAACATACTAATACAATGTAACAGTTGGTAATTTTCTAAGGGAGGGGAGAGAAGTGGAACAATTCTAAAACAATTGCATATAACTCGTTCTCAAGGTGATAGAGCAATATCACAGGCAAGAGTGCTTTATTAAGAAAATAGAGAGAGAAGACGAGAGAGAGAGAGAGAGAGAGAGAGAGAGAGACGCAAACCCACAGGTTAATATTTACCTAGGTCTGAGAGAAGACTAACCCTGGCCACGGGTCAGTTGGAAGGACGGGGACAAGGACCCTCAGGAAGGAATGCCAGAATGCGAGCAGGTACAGCTCACGGACAGTAAGGACAGGATACCCCTCAGGATTTGGGATCAGGACTGGGCTCACCAAGGTACGACCAACACCCACAGCTTCAGAAGCAACGCCAGCGTTACCCCTTTCTGCAAGTAATCCGCCAGTAACCCCGATTGGGTTTTCGAATTCCCCAGCAAAGTGCTTCGCCAGCACTTAGGATTATTTCCACCCCTTAGGAGTTTGTGGAAAGTATGGACAGAGTGCTCCGCAGCACTTCAGATTGAGCACCTATAGAGTTCGTAGGGTCAGTGACAGGTCTGCTACTCGGACAAGTCGGACAATTTTCCTAAGCTAAACTAGGGCAATTATACTGTTTTGGGGGCTCTTAGACCACCCACTAATGTTGCAAGTGACAGTTTCCCACATTATGATTGGTCAGGAGAGGTGGTGCGGTCATTACCACCTCCTAGAGTTCAGCTTTCTCATCATTAATATTCAATTTTGCACACCCGCCCCTCGGGTTCACGTTCCCAGGCATAGGAATACAGAATACAATACAAGAGCACAGCATATAGCAACAGTGTATGACAGTTCAAGGTGCAATCTTGCATCTTCGGGATGGGTTCCCAGGCGCATCGGGCTTCAGGAGCCAGCTGGCTAGTTTTAGCTTCTGCGCAGTTAGGACTTTCCCCGGTCACCTGACAGGGTTCAGAGGAGCCTCAGCATGGCGTCGCTCATGTATGCCCCAGCCCACAAAAACGCGGTACATGAAAAGTAAGCGAGAACGAAATAAAATCACATACAAAATGATTACACTGTATACCATGATAAAATACTAACCAACCCTTATTTTATAATGACTATAGCATTATTGTTTAGTGCGGAAAGACAGATAGGCAAAAGCAGCGGTAGCAAGCGGAGAGCATGGTGAGAGACAAGCGGCCATGTTTGCAACAGTGCGCATGAGCACAACTTCCCTCCAGAATGCGAGTGCGTCACATCACATGGGTATGACCGACGCATGCGCAGACTGAATTTCAGCGAAGCAGCCGATTTTAGTGCAAGCTTCGTTAGTATGAGAAAAGACACACAAGCAAGCATCCTGGGGACACCCGCGTGTTTGGAAAAACACTCAATAAATGACGAACAATAGTGTTAATATGATTATACGATTTAGGCAAGGGTTTTGTATGAGAGCAGGGCGCTTGCACGCGAATCCCAGCTCCATCAATCCCCTCTTTGATGATATTTACTATCATCACCACATAGAAGGAAACAGATGCCAACTTTTCTCATTCATCCATATCACTCATCTGGATTTCAACAAATTTATCGTTGAGTTTTCTTGCAGCTTCTCTATGAGAGTGGTGATTTTTCACCTTTTTGTAAATTTCACTCTCCTCTAATTCTAAATCATCAATATTTCTTTTTACCCCCCTCTTATTTACAGTATATTTCTTTTTACACTTCTGGCATTTGCAGCAGATAAAAATGATCAATACAACTACACCTATTATAACTATTGGCATCAGTATTTTCCACAAAAGACTTCTACCTAGGTTAGTAAACCAACTACCTATAGAGGAGAGACCTCCAGTCAGTCTCGTCCAGGCACTGTCAACCTCCAATGGTTTAAGTTCTTTTTCCAAATTAGTTATGTTTTTCACATATTGTTTTAGTTCGATACTTTTGTCAGGAATGTAGGTGCAACAATGTTGCGCTTTCAGCATTCTACAGACTCCGCCCTCTTTTGCTAATAGGGTGTCAAGGGCAAGACGGTTTTGCAAAACCATTGATCTGATCGCAACCATTTCAGTGTTGACCATCAGGAATCCAGCAGCAGTGTCCGTTGATAACCGGTCCACTACTGTAGACAATTTGCAGATTCTATGGGTGTTCAGAACTACCCCCATTCCAGGTATCAGTGCACTAAAAATATCACCTATAATTTCACCTACACTTTCACGTTTACTACGCACTAAGCCATTAGTCTCTTCATCGCTTCCAGCTGCATTATTCACATGGTATATTTTCGGGAAAACAATGCCAAAGTAGCAGCTTCCATACCAGTGATCCGGCAATTTGAAATAAGCCTTGTTCCCACATATATAATATATTCCGGGGAACACAGGTTCTGACCCATTTTTGAAACCCCAACCTCCAATTACCTTGTAATTATGTTCACACTCGCTGGAACCGATGAATACATTGTTATAGTACTCTGTCTTTTCCCTATGGATACAAAGTTTCCCCTTTCGTTCAAAATCCAGCAACAAGGCAGGACTAGCTTCGCCTTGCGAGGTGTTATCCAAGTGCTCAGCCCACCTAGGGACTCTATCCTTTTCGTCATTTGCCTTCTTCTGAAACTTTTCTCTTCTTCTGTCTGCCATCTTTATGAACATCTTTTCCTGCTCTTGTAGAGAACAGGTCAGATTAGCTTGTCTTGCTTCATCTAAATCTATGTTACCTATAGTCAGAAAATATTCTCCCATATAACGGGTCACGTCACTTTTAATATGTACACGGTTCAGGTGTCCTCTAATAGGAAGCTCAGAAAATACTACGTCGGCATTTGAATAATAGTACTGCAAAGTGCTCCTATAAAACAAGCTAGCTAATATACTACAGGAAATTCCATAGGTTAAAGGTAGATGGTGATATGTCACACCTTCAGCCACTGAAGCTGGTAGCTTCATGCAGATATAACAGTCCTCTATTTCCATAGCTTCTACATAATGCACTAACAAGTTAGCAAAAACATTTAGATGCGTCTTGTTTCTCATTCTGTGAAAGTGTAGTCCATCCTCATCTGATGCTTCTAAATTAGGTCGGGTGTGTGTCAGTCCTACTCGTTTGTCGCGTCTTTCTAGGCTTCGTGGTGTTTCTGCAGTCTGTACAACCCCTATGTCTACTGCTTCGGGTTCAGTAGGGGACAAGTTGGGATTTTTGCTTATCATAAAAGGTAGAAAAACTGTTAGTCCTATCCACATTACTATTAACATTGCTACACTACACACGCATATTTTACAACAGGTTTTAAGACACCCACACCGGGATCTCCCAGAGACATTCGGATCAGACATATTTAGCTTACAGGTGGCTTTTGCTACCCCTCTTTGTTTCTTTGCACAAAAGGCTCACTCTGAGGCTCTCTCAAGGAGGGTCTTCGTCAGAACTCCGATCAGCGATGGACTCTTCGTCACTGTTGCCACTGTGGTGTGGTTCGTCTATTTCCTCCAACACAAAGTAAGTCCACTCAGGGCTCCGATACAGTCGGTTCTGTTTCTTTAGTCTGTCGCTCTTTCTTAGCGATTTGCCTTGGGCTGCCTTTCTTTCACTTTCAGCCCTTTTTCTGTCTTTCAGTTTTTCTTCGACTGTCTTTAGTCTGAGCCTCAGTCTCTTGACGTATCGGGGTGCACTTCTACCTCCGTGCCTCCCAGTTGTTGAGGAAACTTGGCCTTCTTCGTGCACTCTTTTTACTTTTTGATGTGGCACCTCTGTTTTCCTGCCTGTCTGACTTGTTCCAGGTCTTTTGTCTATTTCTTCTGCCTGGTCCCTAGTCTGTCCCTGCTCAGATTCAAATCGTACTCGCTTTTTATTTCTTGTTATTGTTGTTTCCGTTGTCTGAGCACTTTGATCTAATTCTATCTGTTCCTGTTCATGCTCTTCGATCTCTTCGTTTTCTTCTGCATGAACGTCAGCTCAAATTTCTAACTGTCCCTCTCCAATTTCTGGAGTATCAGGAGGAGTTTCGATGCCTTGATCTGACCCTACTTGGCCTACGTCCTGATCAGGTGTGTTGTGGTTTTCGTTGACCTGACCTTCTTCCTCTATTTCTGACTCACCTGGACTATCCCACTCACTGTCTAAATAGGAATATTTCCGGGTTCGTATTGGGTCATGAACCTGGTCGTCGGCGGAGTACCATTCAACGTCTCGACTTGTGCTCGGCAGTTCAATGTCAGCTAGCTCCGGACTCTCTTCCTCGGAAGCTTCTTCAGCTGAGCTGCCTTCAGCTCCAGTCGCGTTTTCTCCAGATACCCGCTTTGTGTGGCTGGCGTGGATCCACTTCGGTACACCAGCGCACTTTACAGCAGTTGTAGTGACGAGGATCACTTGTCGTGGCTTTCCCCACCTTGGTTTCAGGCAACTGCTCCGGGTGTGTTTCTTTAACGCCACCCAATCTCCTGGTTGCAGTTTATGTGCCGGAGTCTTTGGCCACTCGTCTTCAGTCTCTCCGATCTGCTGAGAGAGAGAACGCACTTGGTCACCCAGCTGCTTGCAGTATTCTAATACCATATCATCAGAAATGCTTAGCAGTTTGTGTCCGGGCACCCAAGCCTGTCGCATCACTCTTCCCATCAACACTTCATGGGGACTTAGGCCAGTTTTTCTGTTCGGGATACTTCTCAGACTCATCAGCACAAGGGGTAAAGCCTCTATCCAGTTCATCTTTGTGGAATCACACATTTTGGCCAGTCTGGATTTCAGGGTGCCATTTATTTGCTCTACTACCCCAGAAGCCTCTGGACGGTAGGCACAGTGCAGTCTTTGCTTCATTTTGAAGGCTTTACAGAGTTCTTTTAGGACATCGTTGGCAAAATGCCCACCTTGGTCCGTTTCGATTGTCTCTGGGATTCCATACCTAGGTATCAACTCCCTGAGCAATAACTTGGCTGTGGTGAGAGCATCATTTTTCTTCGCTGGATATGCTTCCACCCATCTGGAGAATAGGCAAACTATGACTAGAATATATCTATACCCTTTACATTTAGGCATTGTTATGAAGTCTGCCTGCATTCTGACAAAGGGACCTATTGCCTTTCCTACATTACTCTGTTCTACCACAGTCTTCTTTCCTGCATTGAACTGTTGACACACTAGGCACCTCTGGCAAAGCTTTTCCGCCTGGTTCCTGAACCTTGAATTACAGAACACCTTGTCAAACACCCGACACATTGCGTCCCTTCCCATATGTGTTGGCTCATGTATCATTCTGACCATGGGGTCTATCAGGCTGTCAGGCAATACAGGCATCTCAGTCGAGTTTACCACCACACCATCATCTCTCAGCTTGCATCCTTCTTCTGCCCACCTTCCTTTCTCTTGTCTGTCTACTGCCTGTTGCAAATCCTTTAATTCTTCCCACGTCGACACATTCTCAAACAACATAAGTTGGCAGCTGGTTCCATCCCACAACGCAATTTGGAGTGACATATGGTATCGGGCACAAAACTGTGCAATTTGGTCAGCGTACCTATTACCGGCAGTCACATCATCATTTCCAGATTTGTGAGCCGCACACTTGACCACAGCCAATTCTTTGGGCAATTGGATAGCTTCCAGTAAGTTATGCACCACCTTTCCATTTCTGATAGGGGTGCCTGAGGACGTCATGAATTCTCTTTGCAGCCACAATTGGCCGAAGTCATGAACAACCCCAAAACAATACTGGCTGTCTGTGTAAACAGTTATTCTCTTGTTCTTACCCCTCTTACATGCTCTGGTTAACGCGATGAGCTCTGCCACTTGTGCAGATTTCACCCCGCTCATGTAAGATGCTTCTATGGTTTCTGTCAATGTAACCACAGCATAGGCAGCACTCAGGCTCCCACTCTCATGTCTTAAGCACGAGCCATCCACGAACATTGTTTTATCCCCATCAAGTAACGCTATTTCACGGATGTCAGGACGGGGCTTGGTACTGAACTCAGTTAGATCGATGCAATTATGTTCCCCTTCCTCTTCAATTTCTACATCCAGAGGGATAGGTAACAATGTCGCAGGGTTTAGGACATTGCACCGGGAAATAGTGACATTTTCGGCACCAATCAAAATTCTCTCATACTTAGTCAGCCGACTAGGTGTGAGGTACTGGGTCTTAGTTCTAGTCAGTAGGATGACAACAGAGTGAGGAACATATACAGTGACGTGATGTCCCATGACAATGTTCTCACTCTGTTCCAGACTGACGCAAGTAGCAGCAACTGCTTTCAAGCATCCAGGTAATCCAGCAGCCACCGGATCTAGGGTGGCCGAAAAATAGGCCACCGGTCTTCTAGTTAGTCCGTGCTCCTGGGTCAGGACTGAAAGAGCACAATTCTCTCTTGTGTCACAGAATAGCTCAAAGGGCTTGGTGTAGTCAGGCATACCCAATGCAGGAGCAGAACATAGACAGTTTCTCAAAGTTACCCAAGCGTTCATGCTCTCACTGTCCCAACTGACGGGGTCTTCTACGCCTTTCTTTGTCATTTTGATCAGGGGTCTGGCTAGAGCTGCGAATCCTACAATCCATTGTCTGCAGTAACCCACAACTCCCAAGAACATTCTCACCTCCTTCTGAGTTCTGGGCAGTTCCATTGCTTTAATTATTTTGATTCTTTCGGTAGTAACTTTCCTGATTCCTTTTTCGATCTGGTGCCCCAGATATTTCACTGAATTTTTAAAAAATTGTAACTTGTCAGGTGACACTTTATGTCCTCCCTTTCCTAGATGATTCAACAAGGCAATGGTGTCAGTGACGCAGTCATTTTGGGTTTTAGATGCCACTAACAGGTCATCTATGTACTGTACCAGAACAGACTCTCTTGGCAGCACTAGGGATTCAAGGCATTTTTTCAATATCTGGTTGAAAATCGATGGACTTTCGGTGTACCCCTGGGGGACACGATTCCAGACATAGATATGGCTGTCAAATTCAAAACTGAAAAGGAACTTGCTTTCTGGATGCAGTGGGATGGAGAAGAATGCATGGCACAGGTCGATGACAGTGAACCATTCTGCATTCCAGGGAATCTGATATAGTATCACGTCAGGGTTGGGCACAACAGGGCAGCAAGGCACAACAATTTGGTTTACCTTGCGTAAATCTCGCACCACCCGGTACTTTCCACTAGGCTTTTTGATCCCAATGATTGGTGAATTACAGGGACTGCTCATCACTTCCTCGATTATCTCTGCTTCGAGTAGCCGGGTAATTTCAGTCGCTACTCCGGCTTTTACTTCTGCACTCATTTTGTACTGTCTGGTTTTGGGGTATACAGCATTTGTTTTTATTGCTATCTTAACTGGGTCCACATTTGCCATTAAACCTACATCCTTTCCTGTGAAATCCCACACTTCTGGAACTACTCTTAACTGGAGCTCTTCAGGTAAATCTTCAACTGTTAAAGGTTTGATATCAGAATCTTGTCTGACTAACATCAGCTTGTACAAACCATCTTCATCGGGTGTCTGAATTTCGACGCCTTTTGGTGTGCAATAGATGGTACAATTCATTTTGCACAACAAATCACGTCCTAGCAGGTTCACAGGACTGGAATCACAGACTACAAATCTGTGCATTTCTTTGAAATTTCCTATAGAAACTTCCATTGGTTCAGTTACTGGAGTACTTATTATTTGATTTGAGACGCCCACTACTTGGATCGCTTCTCCCGAGAGGGGTAGGTTAGGAACATCCACTGTTCTTACAGTAGATATGGTAGCACCAGTGTCCAACAGAAAGGTGACGTCTTTTCCCTCAACCTTTCCTTCAATGTATGGTCCAGTCTGGTCTACCGGTAAGGAGGCGCCAAGCACGCACTCCTCATCCTCCCCTCTCAGGCCCCGTCAATCTTGATCTTCACAGAGGAAGGTATCATTTAGCAAGTACTGTGGAATGATTGCGTTTCTTTCACTCTCAACTTCCCATACTTCCGCCCTCTCATTCTGCTGACCCTGACTCTTAAAATTCTGTCTAGGAGCGCGAGGTACGGGAGGTAATTTTACCTGTTGCTGGTTCTTTCTTGTCCCCTCTTTCGGCACCTGTGGATTTAAACCATTTACAGGGGCATTACCGGCCTGCAGGTGTGGACACTCGTCTCGCCAATGCCCTATCTGGCCGCACCCATGGCACGGAAACTTTTTCATGGCTTCTTCCCGACTCATTTTAGCTCGGGGCTTTCCTCCTCCCCCAGCAGCGGCATTCTGAGCATTATTACTAGAAGTCAATTTACTTAATTGTTTTTCCTGCTGTTCGGCTAATTTCACCTGTGCCCACATTACTTTTTCCTTGAGGGCTTTCTTTTTATTTTCGATTTCATCTTCGCAGTATTTTGCATATTTCAGGACATCATCTATGGGCTTTCCCTGCCAACTGATTTTATTATCTCGAATCCATTGGGATATTTCAGACCTTATTCCTAGCACAAATCTATAACTGAAATGGGTCATGTCTTTCATGTCTACATTATCGATACCACTGTAAGTTTTGAATACCTGCAGTAATCTTTCATAAAATGAATGCACCATTTCATCACGTTCTTGGGTGGTTCTATCTATTCGGGTCCAATCCGTCTCCTTTGCTGGCACCTTTTTCTTGAGGTATTGTATGACTTGCTCATACTTCCTCATTACTTCAGGTGCAGGAGCTCCTGTTTTCTCATCTCTGGGGAATTCCTCACTGGGCCAATCAATTTCAATTTTACAGTCGGTCCACAAATCTACAGGGACCACAATGTCGAAAAACCCATCCAGGTCTTTCAAGAGGCATTTCTGAACTTTTATGAAGCGTTCTACCTGCCTGTACCAATCTACAGGCTTCTCCCGTAATTTCGGGAAGTCATTTGTAAATGACACTATATCCTGTCTGGACCAAGGGAAATGGACATATTTTCCTCCCGGGACCTCTCTCATGGGGCACAATTTTTCTGTTGGAGTTACTTCTTTTAACACGAATTCTGAAGCCTGAGACTTAGCCCTGCTGTCTTCCTTTTTCTTTGCCCACCGGGTTCTCCATTTCCCCACTTCGCCCCATTTCTGCAAGAGCTTCAACAATTCCTTTATCTGGATCTGTTTTCCCATCACATTCAGGCTTTCCAAATCCTTATCTGAAAAATCTACTCTGTAGGGTTTCTGAAGAATTTTGGAGCGACTAACATCAATTCCCATTTCTGTGGCTGTATCCATTATCCTTTCATGGAGCAACCTAGTACTCCGGGTAAGGTTTTTGCTGATAAACAGTAACTCTTCTTCACTGTACGAGCTTAGGCGCTCTACTCCTACATTCCCTGCCATCATTTCTTCTATTTCTATCCTTAATTTATATATTTCTAATGCTTTAGGTTGGGGAGTGGTCTCCTTTTCTAGCTCCTTTGTCCATCTGTCCAATTCCTCTGGGGAAACTACGGTGGCACTCCTAACCCCAGATGCACCTTCAATCAACACTTCCTTTGGTCTTGTCTGGCTTCTTGCCCCCGATGTACTAGTTCTAGGCTCTCTTATGGGCAAATCCATCAGAACCACAGATTCACACTCACTTTCCTGATCCTCATCTATGAATACTTCTTTCCTCGGGGATGGGACGCTAGGAGTAGGCAATATTGGGGTGATAACAGGAGGATGGGGACTAGCCAGGTCGTTTCTATACAGTGGAATAGCTGGACCAATAGTTACTGGAATAGTCAGAGAATCAGGATGGGGATGTATCTGGGCAATGGTTCGAACTAAATCCTCTCGCTGTCTAGCCAGGGCTTCTTTCTCTTTCTCCCGCAACACCTTTTCTGCAGAATTGTCATGCAATACCTGAGGTACCAAGGGAGGATAAATACTCGGGGCAGTTGGAGTGACCAATCGGGGTGGAACCTCTCCAAACGGCTGATAATTTGGAACCGTGGATCTAGGTCTGCAAAACCCATCCCCCTCACTGGCTTTACTGTCGGTACCTGTTCCATCTGTATCACTATCCCTCCCACATCGGGGATATTTTGCAAAGGGATTTGGAGAATGCACAGGCTCTGATTCTGCAACATAGGGAGGTGGATTTTTCATTAACAAATCTTCCAGGTGCTCATCTTCTGAGTCCCCTACGGGCATTAAGTGATGGGTCTTTTCTTTACATTTTCCTTTTCTCTCTTCTAATACCCCCATCATAGGAAATAATCCTTCAGTCAACATAGATTGCCTCCACTGTTTCATTTTCTGCTCTTTGGTCTGCGCTTGAACCCTCGGATACCATTTGCTCACTCCCTTATCCATCCGGGGTTTATCTCGCTCTGCAGCCTCAATCTCCCATTCCTCCAGGGCTTCGTACTGTGTCAACCTAGGTCTAGGGTGTAATTCATTCATGCGGGTCCTTAGGTTAAACAGAATCCGACCATTAAATGTGCCTTCAACAGGAAATGCTAGGACTCCGTCATCTACAGTATACTTTGCCCAATTTTCTAACCAGACACAAGTGTGGTACCCTTTATCAAACAGCATGAAAGAGGCAGGGGTATTTGGCGGGGGAATGAGCACGCCTTCCCTCGTTCTAATGGGCTTGTCAGTTTTGAAAAAATTCTTTATTTTATCAGAGAAGGACAGTTTCCTCTTTACTCCATACATCATGTGCGGTCTACCTCGTATAAGCTGCTCCTTATGAAATCCTAGGTACTTTGGATTCGGTATGAAATCTGGATACCACATACAACTCTCCAGACTCGCTTCTAACTCGGCTTGATTAATTTTGTTTACCTTTGTGCTTCCAATGCTAGCGCGACTTATATTTCGCACTACCCAATCAGGTCAGAGAATACAAATACTGTTAACCAATGGGTGCGCGGCCTTTTCGCAAGACAGAGTCTCACGCTTCGGCACTCACCCCTCCTTTGCAAATTCAGCTCCACTACACACCCGCTGCCTTGACCAATGCCAGCGCGGCACGGAGTGACGTCAGAGCAGCTCTCCGACTGACTCCCTCCTTCACAAGGTAACGGAAACTTTTTACTCTCTCTAAAGTGCAAGTGCACGTTTTAGTCAACAACACACAACGTTTGCCACTATGTCTGAGTGTTCTAAAGAGAGAAAAGACTTTTCTTTCACTACTAGTAAACCACTTCTGTCTACTTTTCATTCACTCTGGATAGACTTCTTTGCCTGTCCCTTCACACTAGTAACATAGAACCCGTTATTCTTCTGACTCATCCACCTTAGTCGGGGATATGTACTGAGCCAGGATTTCACCAGCGAACTATCTTACTTACCAGACAAGCCTCGGAGACCCTACTACTCCTTCCGTATGCGACCCTTACTAGGTGATATCGCAATGAAAGTTTTATAAAGGGCTCGTAGCTATCATTCACTCCAGAAACAAAGGTCCTAATTAGTGCTTCCAGTTATCCTTAACCCTGCACTAATACCTCAAACCTAGTGACTTCAAGAGCTAACCGGATTCTGCTCACCGTTAGCTAAATACTTCCCCGGGGATTCGGACTACACTGAACATTCACAAACAATAGTTAATATAACATTTATAGCAGCAATGCAAAAATCATGTACATTTACATATAAATCCTTAAAACATTTCAAATTTTTTTAACCAATACAATAGAAAATCAGCAGCACATTTTATTTTCACGGTTTGTTTATGACCTATCCTGTCTACCTAATCTAATTAGTCCAAACCATCCTCTGGCTGCCAGAAAATTACTGATAGAGCGCGCAGTTCTCCCGGGTCACCTGGGTTACCAATTCTTTACACGCACTGGGCCCTGGCGTGAATACCACACTAATAATTTGGGTGAACCAGGAGAGGACTATTTGATTTCTCCTCCTGCACGCTGCTATGAGCAATTAAGGTTTGGTTTCACCTCTGCATACCATGTACCTGACTTACCACAGGCACAATTCTTATGACGGATCTGGAGCTATAAGGGAAATAGCAGACAGGCCTAAGATCAAATACTTTTTATGAACAGTAAAATACTTTTCCACAATTTTCTGTAAAATGACCACAGACACCTGAGGATGTTTAAAATTTTATATAAGTTCAGAGAGAATATGACAAGGCAATAAGTGATAGGCAGAATAATGCGTCTAACATCAAAATCAACACCATAAAATAGCTATAGATTAATGCTAAGACCATTTGAGTATATGGGAAGACTAAAAGGTAAAAAATTTTAGAACAAAACTAGTCACTGCAACTTTATACTAGAACATAGGATGTGGATGGGACCTAGAACATGTACTTAACCTAAGTGTTTAATCTATTCTTACTAAGTTCACCGCAATCAGGCTAAAGGTAAGGGAAAAATTGGAACATACTAATACAATGTAACAGTTGGTAATTTTCTAAGGGAGGGGAGAGAAGTGGAACAATTCTAAAACAATTGCATATAACTCGTTCTCAAGGTGATAGAGCAATATCACAGGCAAGAGTGCTTTATTAAGAAAATAGAGAGAGAAGACGAGAGAGAGAGAGAGAGAGAGAGAGAGAGAGAGAGAGACGCAAACCCACAGGTTAATATTTACCTAGGTCTGAGAGAAGACTAACCCTGGCCACGGGTCAGTTGGAAGGACGGGGACAAGGACCCTCAGGAAGGAATGCCAGAATGCGAGCAGGTACAGCTCACGGACAGTAAGGACAGGATACCCCTCAGGATTTGGGATCAGGACTGGGCTCACCAAGGTACGACCAACACCCACAGCTTCAGAAGCAACGCCAGCGTTACCCCTTTCTGCAAGTAATCCGCCAGTAACCCCGATTGGGTTTTCGAATTCCCCAGCAAAGTGCTTCGCCAGCACTTAGGATTATTTCCACCCCTTAGGAGTTTGTGGAAAGTATGGACAGAGTGCTCCGCAGCACTTCAGATTGAGCACCTATAGAGTTCGTAGGGTCAGTGACAGGTCTGCTACTCGGACAAGTCGGACAATTTTCCTAAGCTAAACTAGGGCAATTATACTGTTTTGGGGGCTCTTAGACCACCCACTAATGTTGCAAGTGACAGTTTCCCACATTATGATTGGTCAGGAGAGGTGGTGCGGTCATTACCACCTCCTAGAGTTCAGCTTTCTCATCATTAATATTCAATTTTGCACACCCGCCCCTCGGGTTCACGTTCCCAGGCATAGGAATACAGAATACAATACAAGAGCACAGCATATAGCAACAGTGTATGACAGTTCAAGGTGCAATCTTGCATCTTCGGGATGGGTTCCCAGGCGCATCGGGCTTCAGGAGCCAGCTGGCTAGTTTTAGCTTCTGCGCAGTTAGGACTTTCCCCGGTCACCTGACAGGGTTCAGAGGAGCCTCAGCATGGCGTCGCTCATGTATGCCCCAGCCCACAAAAACGCGGTACATGAAAAGTAAGCGAGAACGAATTAAAATCACATACAAAATGATTACACTGTATACCATGATAAAATACTAACCAACCCTTATTTTATAATGACTATAGCATTATTGTTTAGTGCGGAAAGACAGATAGGCAAAAGCAGCGGTAGCAAGCGGAGAGCATGGTGAGAGACAAGCGGCCATGTTTGCAACAGTGCGCATGAGCACAACTTCCCTCCAGAATGCGAGTGCGTCACATCACATGGGTATGACCGACGCATGCGCAGACTGAATTTCAGCGAAGCAGCCGATTTTAGTGCAAGCTTCGTTAGTATGAGAAAAGACACACAAGCAAGCATCCTGGGGACACCCGCGTGTTTGGAAAAACACTCAATAAATGACGAACAATAGTGTTAATATGATTATACGATTTAGGCAAGGGTTTTGTATGAGAGCAGGGCGCTTGCACGCGAATCCCAGCTCCATCAGTAGCACCTCATTATTCCTGCGGTATGCTTATCATGATACCAGAAATCACATTATTCCAGGAATGTCTCTGCCACTTCATCGTAGAGCACTGCATTATTCCAGGAATGTTTCTGCCATGGTACTAGAATGCACCGCATTATTCCAGGAGTGTCTCTACCACAGTATCAGAAAGCACAGCATTATTCCAGGAAAGTCTTTGCCACTTCACCGTAGAGCACTGCATCATTCCAGGAGTGTCTCTGCCACTTCACCGTAGAGCACTGCACTATTCCAGGAGTATCTCTGCCACTTCGCCGTAGAGCACTGCATCATTCCAGGAGTGTCTCTGCCACTTCACCGTAGAGCACTGCATCATTCCAGGAGTGTCTCTGCCACTTCGCCGTAGAGCACTGCATCATTCCAGGAGTGTCTCTGCCACTTCACCGTAGAGCACTGCACTATTCCAGGAGTATCTCTGCCACTTCGCCGTAGAGCACTGCATTATTCTAGGAGTGTTACTGCCACGGTACTAGAAAGCACCACATTATTCCAGGAGTGTCTCTACCACAGTATCAGAAAGCACAGCATTATTCCAGGAAAGTCTCTGGGGGAGGACAGTGGCAAATGTCCTGAGTTATTGGGACCTCAACCAGGCCATGATTCTCACAGACAGGGGTGTGGGTGCCGGGGTTCGCACCTCTATCCGCTGTGCTCTCAGTCTGGAAGTGGCCCTGCCTTAGAGTTCTTCACTCTATTTTCCTTCTTTCTGACTTGGAATTTTTTAAGCCAAACTTGAGCCGTGCCTTACCATCCAAGTTCAACTACGATGGTCCTTTATTTGCCTTTTAAAAGTTGTTGAGGGGAAGAAACACATCAAAATTATACTTACAATGCAGTCATGCTGTAAAGACCACAAACTTCGAATTCCATTTATGGATTTTTATTGTAAGGCCATAAATAATTGGATATAGACACACCGCAAAATCAATGAATATAGGTACAGGAAAATTAATACAGAGCCAAATCTGCGCATATAATTGATTCTGCAAAAGAGACACAAAACTATAAACTCCAGGATTACTACACAACCCAAGATGGCAGCGGAGTCCAAATCCCTTTTCATTAGGAAAGAAAGCATGAAATATCTTTCCCTACACTACTCTCATAAATGATGGCTCTAGCTGGGTCCCTTAGTTTAGTTAGTTCTTAAAGGTGTGAGCACGTGTAGACTTCCTTTTTTTTTTTTTATTCTGTTTATGGTTTTTTCAACACATAAAACAATGAGGAATTACAAACATACATGGATTTGGAGCCTTGAGTCAACAAAGTATCATATGCAACAATGAGCAGTGACATTACACAGCAATTCGTTATCAGTAGTAGCAGCATCAATTCGTCTTCAGGATGGACACATTGTGCGGTGGAACAGAGTTTTGACAAATAAGAAAATGAGCATGCATAGAATGGGCGGCACAACAGAGACACATGTTATATGAGGGCCCAACGTGAGTATCTATAAATGCGGTGCAAGCTGACAGCTGATAAAGGCGGATCACGCTATTCAGTGAGATATAGGGTAATGTACGGGCTATTGAACTGAATCAGAGGAGAGCTAGTGGTGTATGTAACGGTGGGTAACATCTCATGCCCTCAAATGTCAGTAGCATTACAGGTGATGTCTCCCTCTGGATTATCGTCCTCGTCTGTCTGGGATAGCAAGTAGCTAGCCAAAGGCCCCCAGATATCTTTAGGTTGACTCGAAATCGGCAGCATCTCAATGAATGTTACATGTTGCTCCTGACAGTAAGTCATGTCTGTTAGCCAGTCTTTGAATTTAGGGACTCTGCCCCGACCCCATCGACATGCCACTCGTCGTTTTGCCAAGAGCAATGCGATATCTAAGAATTTCCTGCAGGATTTAGGGATGTGTGGCGTGTACCCGAGAAGCATAAGTAATGGATCTATAAGTATGGGTTCTCCAGTCATTGCAATGAGGGCGTTGTGCACCTGTTGCCAGTAGAGGCAAACAGGAGGGCATTCCCAAGCGAGATGCAGGAAGCCCGCATGTTCTGCGTGGCAACGCTCGCACCTGTCATTATCAGCCAGCCGGGACCGGTGTTTTTTAACCGGGGTGTAGTACAGTCGCTGCAAGAACTTGTAGTGTATTATCATAAGTCTGCTGCTGTCCGATATTCGGGCCGTGAGGGTGCAGCAATACTGCCATTGCTCGTCGGTGAGCTCGGTTGCTAGGTCAGTACCCCAGTGTAATCGAGCCCTGGCCTCAGGCATCAGAGCGCTCGTCCTGAGATGACGATATAAGCCAGATACTAGGTGTGAACCATCCTGTGAACATAGCATAAAGTGAAGTGGGGACAGGACTTCAGGTTCACTGGGGAACTCAGGCAAGATGTCTTTCATCCCTTGGCGCAGGCGCAAATAGTAAAACACATCAAGCGGAGTGCGAGTGTAAGAAGCGAAGAACAACTCAGCAGATTTGAACTGACCATCCGAGAAGAGGCCGCCCCAACAGGTGATTTGTATGCGTTCGCAGAGCAATCGGAAGCCACGTTCCTGTAGAAGTGCAAGTTTAGGATGATATGTCAGTGGTAGTCGAGGGGAGTATAGTAGGCAGCAAGATAGCCTCTTAGCTATGCGGCGCCATGCATCTAAAGTGCATGAGACAGAAGTATGCGGCGTCATTATAGATGATTCTGGACAATGGATGAGTCCATTGAGTGGGAGGGGATGTACAATCCAATTCTCCACTGCCAATTGAGGCATGAAGGGAGTAGGTACCATCCAATGATAAGCATAATGCGCTTGCGCACATTGATAATAAGCCTCAAAGTCAGGAATATCGAAGCCTCCCTTATCATATGGCTGAATCAGCGTGGACCATTTCAGCCGTGGGCCTCTACCCCCCCAGAACAGTCGACATAGTTCCGACTTCAATGTTTTAAAGAAGAAGGCTCCTGGATAGTAGGGGATGTTAAGGAAGAGGTTAAGGAATCGGGGTAACACTATCATTTTGATAAGGGACGCTCTTCCAGCCATGGAGAGCGGCAGGGCAATCCAGCGGTCCACCGAAGCGGTGAGTTTCGTGATTGCCACTCCATAATTGGAGCGTAGTGTTTCATCTTTGTCACGCGAGATCTGTATTCCGAGGTATCGTAGGTCCGATCAACACCACTCAAGGGGGTAGTCGAGGGGAAAGTCGGCAACTGCATCAGTGAGTGGGTAAAATTGCGACTTGAACCAATTTATGTGCACTCCTGACATCCTGCCGAATACAACAAATTCTCTAAGTAGGGGATTGAGGTTCAAGGCAGGGTGTTTGACAAAGAGTGTCATATCGTCAGCGTATAAGGACATCTCGATCTGGCGCTGAAAGCATCGTATCGCACCATCGCGATGCAGCTGCCGGAGTCTACAGGCAAGAGGCTCAACTGCAATCGCGAATAGGAGTGGGGATAGCGGGCACCCCTGTCGGGTGCCCCTAGAGATGGCAATGGAGTGCGAAAGGCGACCGTTAATGAGGACCTTCGCCATTGTTTGCGTATAGAGCAGTTTAACCCAGGAGATAAATAGCTTAGGGAATCCCATGCTTGCCAGGACAGTAAACAGGTACGGCCATTCGACCGAGTCGAATGCCTTGGTGGCATCTAGGAAAACTGCCGCGACTGGAAGGTCAGGGTGGACCGTGCGAAGCAGGGAAAACAGGGTACGCAGGTTATGAGAGGTGGAACGACCCGAGACAAATCCGGATTGATCAGGTAAGACAATTCTAGTCATTAAGAGGGATAATCTAGTAGCTAAAACCTTCGCGAGTATTTTAACATCACAATTTAATAGGGAAAGTGGGCGATAAGAGTCACAGGAGCTAGGGTTCTTGCCAGGTTTCAGAAGCGAGGTAATAACGACCTCACGCATGGAACAGGGGAGGATGCCGTCAGTCAGCAATTCCTCGAAGACCTCACGAAGGACAAGGGCCATGATGTCTATATATGCTTTATAAAACTCGGCCGGAATCCCGTCTAATCCGGGCGCCTTACCGTTCTTCAGCGACATAATGGCTTCACAGATTTCATCTAATTCGAAGGGGGCAGCTAGGAAGGCCCTATCACCGTCGCTAAGCCAGCAGAGAGCTACATCACCCAGAAAGTCATTATACGGTACATCAGCAGTCGTGGCAGTGGGGTAAAGCGCGTGATAATGAGAAACAAAAGCAGTGAGCAGTTCGTCCGAATTTCTGACTGTGTGTCCCAGGTCGTCTATGATTTCCAAAACCGTGTTGCGGTCATGTGGGGTGCGCGTCATCACTGCCAGTGACCTACCCGGTCTGTCTCCTTCACAGTATTTCCTAGCCTGCCAGTGTTTCCCCCTAAAGTTTGCTTCCCTGTTGGCTTCTTCCTCGTATTTTGTCAGTTTGTCTCTAAACTCTGCATGGATGTCAGCACTGTCATCCTCCACCATCCGAATCTCTAAAGCCTTCAGCTCGCCATCAAGTGTGTGGATAGTGCTTTGTATGTCACACAGGGCCCCAAAGCTTTTGGATATGCAATACCCCCTGATCGTTACTTTGAATGCCTCCCAGATGAGCTCAACCGAATCAACAGACCCCTTGTTTCTAGGAAAGAAAGCAGCAATTTCCTCTCCGAGTTCAGTGTGGAACATAGTGTCCAACAGGGCCGTCGGCTGTAACCTCCATTGTGGCCTAGGGTTATCCCATCCAGGTATTCGCGTGTGCATCAGGACAGGGCTGTGATCAGAATATGTCCTCGGTAAGTGTGTCACCCTCGCCACCCCCGCAGATATCTCCCTGGTCGTAAGGAAATAATCCAGTCGTGCCCATGTGCCTGTCTGTGAAGTAAAGTTTGTGCCCTCCCTCCGGGAAAGATGTAGACATCTCCTTACGTCCACCAAACCGCCTTCTGAGATCACGCCCCCTAGTGCTTCTCTGGATCTGGGCTTGTAATGCATCACTCCGTCTGCTCTATCCAGTAGCGGCAGCAATGCCAAGTTAAAGTCCCCCCCCAGATAATGTGTCGGGACCCTACATCAACAATTTCGCCCCAGAGTGTAGTGAAAAAGGAGGGCATATCAATGTTAGGAGCATAGCAATTAACTACGGTAACAGTATCACAGCCCAACCGCCCCCATAACAGGGCGAAGCGCCCCTCTTTGTCTATTAATTCACCGCAAGTTTGGAACGGCACAGTGCGTCTAATGAGGATAGTGACTCCCCTCGCATAAGTAGAATAAGAGGAGAAGACTCGGACGCCAGCCCATTTACTAGCAAAGGTGGCACGCGTCTGTGGTGATATGTGAGTTTCCTGTAACATGGCGATGTGGACTTGATGTCGGTTTAAGTAGGCAATCACATTTCGACATTTTTTAGCATTGTTAAGCCCTCTAACATTCCATGACATACAGTTCAGTTGTGCATCAGTTCTCAGGTCCGCCATAGTTTACGAGACATCAGACTATTGAATCCCGCTACCATGAATGCAGTAACATCTTTCTTACTCGGATGATATGGACTATCATGACACTCTATCGCTCGTCTGTCCTTTCCATGTATAGAACTTCCCTCCCCAAACCAACTCAGCCCCCCTCCCACTACTGCATCCCAATCATGCCAGCAGCCGCCTTTCCCACCCCTACTCCCCCTCCACCCCCCCACAACTTCCACAACTTAATATTATGCATGGGGTATACCCGTGAGGGAAACAACATAAAGGGCGCACAGCCACTTCTCCCTCCGATAGCCTCCCGAACTGTACCACCCTCGGTGGAGGCCAGGGCAGGGATAGTGGTCCCTGGAATACGTTACCACTGGAGAGGTCATTTAGTCCTGTTCTGTAGTATAACGTCCGGCCCCTCTGGAACCGTGCAGTAAGGGTAGAGCCCAACAGTTCAGGGTTACAGCAAGTCTGATCATGCTGGCCGCATCTAATCATTGTTCGTCGGCCGCAGAGGAAGGGTCATCTTCTGGATTTGCCTCGGCATCCCGACCATTCCTCCGCTTTGCGGATCATTTTCAGGTAGTCTTCAGCTTTTTGTGGGTTTGTGAAAAAGCGATGTTTTCCCTGGTGTGTCACCCGTAGCTTCGCCGGGTAGAGCAGGGCATATTCCAGCTGGGCTTCCCGTAACTTCTTCTTGACAGCTATGAATTTGCGCCTCTCCTCCTGCACTAGAGGAGTGAAGTCAGGGTAGATGGAGAATGTGACACCATTGTAGTGCAGCTTCTGTTGAGTCCGAGCTGCTTTTAATGCCACATCGCGATTGCGATAATTCAGTAGTCTAGCGATAATTGGCATAGGCGGCATGCCGGGCTTGGGGAAAGGAGCCAGTGATCTATGCGCCCGTTCAACGATGAATTGAGGCGAGAATGCATCTTCTCCCACCGATCCCCTGAGGAGCTTCTCCACGTAGAGTTCCATTTTGCCCTTGTCTGTGGATTCCGGAATTCCCGTGATGCGTATGTTGTTGCGTCGACTACGGGCTTCCAAGTCCTCATTCTTAGCTGCTATGATTCGCAGTAGGTTGTCCATGCGGGCAAGTTGTGAGGTATGGGATGCGGTGACGTCGTCATTATCTGAGATCCGTTGTTCCGTTGTCGTGATCCGCTCTTCATGTTGGTCTACCTTATGTACTAGGGCGTCCATCCTGGAGGACATCCTGTCCACTTTCTCCACCACAGTGGCGAAGCCCTGCCTCATCTCCTGAAATAGGTGGTGTAAGTCCAGTTCCTTAGAGGGAGAGGCAGTAGCAGTCCAATTCGCGTCGCTAGGTCCCGGCTCAGCAGGAGCCGTCCTCGTCCCCATTTTTGCACTTTCAAAGTCAATTTTTGTCTGCCGGTTCTCAGGCGCACCATCTTGCTTTCGGGCCTCTCGTTACCCGCTGCCACAGGGCCAACCGTCGCCGCCGTGTGCGTCTCTGAGCCAATTAAGGCGCCGCGATAATAGTAGGCACACCCCGAGGCGAGCGCCCCTACCACACCATGCTCAGTGTCCTCTAGTGTTGGGAAAACCCCTTATTCCGAGAGAGAACTGCACATCAGGTTATCCAAATTGCCAGCAAGCGCCAGGACAGCGATAGTGTGCAGGGGGTATTTACAGATTACTGTCAATAGAGGTCAGAGCCCATTGGCATCTGGTGCATGCTCTCCTCGGAACGCGTGCGATCAGTGGGGCTATCCGTAAGTATTATCTCCGAACTAGTGGTATGTGGCTGTAGACGCCGGTGATACCATGCAAGTTGTCCTATGGTGGGCTCCGTCTCCTCAATAGCGCAGGGACGTGGTCAGCGCAATCATCGACCCGGATAGTAAAGTGAGGGCAGTACACCAGGGCGGAGCAGTGCCTAGCGTAGTCCCCCCGGCCCCTCAATCTGCCAAAAGTCAGTAGATCCTAATAAAGTGTTAGGGCCACGAGGAGTGCAGGCTCGCACATATGGCAACGTGATTCATAATAGGGCATTAGGCGCAGCGTCTTCCTTTTCACCTGCCTCCCGGCAGGGTGCCAGTACACGGCCGCAAACAGCAAGAAGTACGCCTCACCTCCTCCCGGTCAGCTGCAGTGATAGTACCGCTACCCCCAGCAGGTGTCCGCTATGCCCCGATAACACCGGGGGCCGGGGCAGCGGTGCCGGTGTTTCGCCCGAAGGCCGCTCCACAGTCCGGGCCGCACGGGGATCAGTAGCACTCCCCTCGGCCGGCTTCACCGCCTCCACTCAGTGTTGGGCCGTAGATAGGTAGAAGCGAGCGTGGGTAGTAGGCAGTGCAGTTCAGCATGTAGGGCCAGGAGCCGATCGCGGGGCCAGGCGTCAGGCTCACCTCAGGCGCCGCAGCCAAACACGCAAGTAGGGCATACCGTCTTGTGGCAAGCACCGGCCTTGCGTGCCGACCAGCGGCCGATCTCCTCACCTCGCGGGTTCCGAGGGCGCTGCCGGTAAACTTTGCCAGGCTGATTTCTTGGTCTCAGGCGCCGCCAGCAGTCCAAGGATTGGGTCGATCGTAGAGGGCCTCTCACTGCATCGATTAAGCAGGTTTAATGGGACATTGCTATCCAGTAGCGTAGGATAATTATAGGATTATGTTCCAAGGAACGGGAGCCACTCAGCTAGGCGGCCATTCCGTGTGTGCGCCCTCTAGCGCCCCCGCGTGTAGACTTCCTTAAAAGTACTCATGTCAAATGGGTCAAATAGCTTAAGGTTATGGAGCTCGTTCTTGAAATGATCCTTCTTCTCCGAAAATCTAGAAGTCTGCCGTTTCTGTTCCTGCGCACAATACAAAAAGGATAAATTCAGCCCCCTCCTTAATGTATCACGTGACAATTCATTTTATTTCTTCCATACACTGGTAGTTTTCCATGACTTCTTCAATAAAATCTTTTTCGCTTCTTTTGACCTTGGGGTGTAGATAGGCCAGGCACAGACGATATCCTTCCTTCTTGCTTCTCAGACTGTTCAAAGACATTCCAGTTATCTCATTAAACTAAAAATAATGAGGGTAAATTCCTTCTACTTACAATGGAATAAAACATACTGTTCTAGCACAAATTAGGATACATTTAATTAATTCTTCAGTAGCTGAAGAAGCAAAACTGTAAACACCCTGCAGCTCGGGGCCTAAACTGCAGACAACTTTAACACACGATTATAAGAATATGAATATCATGTCTCACTGCTCCTGTGTATACTAAAATACTGGTGTCTTCTGATATATACGAAGTCAGGGTAAAAGACACATTACATTTCTTGGTTAACATATAGAATAAATGCATTTAATGAACGTAATTTATTGTGACACTGAAAACATATGAGGGTGCATTTAAATCATGGTATTGAGGAAAATAAATTTTTATGGTCCAGAATGTCCCCTAGCGTGTACCCCACCGTCTCCGTGTACATGCTTCAAGTACATGTAATTTCCCCCCATGACCAGCTATGAAGACGCAAATACATTTGCGTCCAACGTTAACAAGTCCTTTTTCAGATCCACCATGAATGGATCGATAATTCAGTTCCTAAGTATGCCGTGCCACCGTCTTTACATGGTGCACTTTCTCGTTTTCCTGGCTCTGGCGAGCTAGGCCCTGATTTCTGCCATCGAGCCTTTTCTGCCTTCTGCCTTCTGAAAGCTGCAGCCTGGACCTGCATCTGCATCCCTGACCTTTACCTTACTCCCTGCGCGGCGAGCGGTGCCCGGCTCAGCCTGCTTGCCTGCCAAGACAGTATTTTGCCTTCAAGTTATCTGCTCCGCTCCTCGAAAATACATTCCTGTCTAGTGATTTAGGTAAACATCTCCCCAGCTGCAGAGCAAAGGGCCCGGCCTTTCTGTCTCCATGCAAGTAATTCATAGCTCCCGTTTCCATGGTAGGCCCATGGCCCCTCGCATTACACGTAGACACGTAGACACATATGCACGCACTAGCAGTCAGTATAGAATAGCCTCTGCCCAAGAGACCTTTCCTTCTAGATAATACAGTTCTCCAAACACTAGATATCAGATATGATTTAGGAACAAGTCGATCTGACACGCCAGACTTCTGTCTCCCCTCATAGTGCTAAATGTCAAGTCCCCTTCACCCTCCAGTCCCACGTCAATCACACGTCATGTTGCCTGCGCGCGCATCTCTGCCATATATTTCTGCTGACACTGCAGGATTCCTCTATGGATCCACCCACCTGTGACACTTTCCTGTGACGTTTCCAGCACACACCTCCGTTCCGAGGGCGCTGCCGGTAAACTTTGCCAGGCTGATTTCTTGGTCTCAGGCGCCGCCAGCAGTCCAAGGATTGGGTCGATCGTAGAGGGCCTCTCACTGCATCGATTAAGCAGGTTTAATGGGACATTGCTATCCAGTAGCGTAGGATAATTATAGGATTATGTTCCAAGGAACGGGAGCCACTCAGCTAGGCGGCCATTCCGTGTGTGCGCCCTCTAGCGCCCCCGCGTGTAGACTTCCTTAAAAGTACTCATGTCAAATGGGTCAAATAGCTTAAGGTTATGGAGCTCGTTCTTGAAATGATCCTTCTTCTCCGAAAATCTAGAAGTCTGCCGTTTCTGTTCCTGCGCACAATACAAAAAGGATAAATTCAGCCCCCTCCTTAATGTATCACGTGACAATTCATTTTATTTCTTCCATACACTGGTAGTTTTCCATGACTTCTTCAATAAAATCTTTTTCGCTTCTTTTGACCTTGGGGTGTAGATAGGCCAGGCACAGACGATATCCTTCCTTCTTGCTTCTCAGACTGTTCAAAGACATTCCAGTTATCTCATTAAACTAAAAATAATGAGGGTAAATTCCTTCTACTTACAATGGAATAAAACATACTGTTCTAGCACAAATTAGGAGTCATTTAATTAATTCTTCAGTAGCTGAAGAAGCAAAACTGTAAACACCCTGCAGCTCGGGGCCTAAACTGCAGACAACTTTAACACACGATTATAAGAATATGAATATCATGTCTCACTGCTCCTGTGTATACTAAAATACTGGTGTCTTCTGATATATACGAAGTCAGGGTAAAAGACACATTACATTTCTTGGTTAACATATAGAATAAATGCATTTAATGAACGTAATTTATTGTGACACTGAAAACATATGAGGGTGCATTTAAATCATGGTATTGAGGAAAATAAATTTTTATGGTCCAGAATGTCCCCTAGCGTGTACCCCACCGTCTCCGTGTACATGCTTCAAGTACATGTAATTTCCCCCCATGACCAGCTATGAAGACGCAAATACATTTGCGTCCAACGTTAACAAGTCCTCTTTCAGATCCACCATGAATGGATCGATAATTCAGTTCCTAAGTATGCCGTGCCACCGTCTTTACATGGTGCACTTTCTCGTTTTCCTGGCTCTGGCGAGCTAGGCCCTGATTTCTGCCATCGAGCCTTTTCTGCCTTCTGCCTTCTGAAAGCTGCAGCCTGGACCTGCATCTGCATCCCTGACCTTTACCTTACTCCCTGCGCGGCGAGCGGTGCCCGGCTCAGCCTGCTTGCCTGCCAAGACAGTATTTTGCCTTCAAGTTATCTGCTCCGCTCCTCGAAAATACATTCCTGTCTAGTGATTTAGGTAAACATCTCCCCAGCTGCAGAGCAAAGGGCCCGGCCTTTCTGTCTCCATGCAAGTAATTCATAGCTCCCGTTTCCATGGTAGGCCCATGGCCCCTCGCATTACACGTAGACACGTAGACACATATGCACGCACTAGCAGTCAGTATAGAATAGCCTCTGCCCAAGAGACCTTTCCTTCTAGATAATACAGTTCTCCAAACACTAGATATCAGATATGATTTAGGAACAAGTCGATCTGACACGCCAGACTTCTGTCTCCCCTCATAGTGCTAAATGTCAAGTCCCCTTCACCCTCCAGTCCCACGTCAATCACACGTCATGTTGCCTGCGCGCGCATCTCTGCCATATATTTCTGCTGACACTGCAGGATTCCTCTATGGATCCACCCACCTGTGACACTTTCCTGTGACGTTTCCAGCACACACCTCCGTGTACGCCCTCGTGCACGCCTTCTGTTACGCACATGTGTTCTTATCTCGTTTTCTTCAGCTGTTACGCCTTCTGTATCCATCACCACTGTATGCATTTACTATATATACTGTGCACTGTTAATAAAGCATTGTCTATCATTGCTCTATCCCTTCCTGAACCTCCATGGTGATGGAACATGATAACCTGGTTCGAACCATTCCATTACATGGAATAAAACCCTGATAAACTCAAACTCCACGGACTCTGCCTCTTATTTTGATTGAGCTATTTTATTGAACTTTACCGCATAGAAATTCCGCATAGGTAAATCTTTATTTACCACATAATTTGGCGCCCGAACAGGGACCCTCCCCCACCTCACGTGCCGGCGGTGCGTTGCAGGCCTAGTCCCCTGCCACAGCCGTGACGGACATTTACGCGTACCCGCAGGATTTCCTGTATCTCCCTCAGGCCAACGGAGGTGACTGAGACTGCGATCGACACCCAGACGAGGCGGTGAGGAGTGCGGAGGATCCCGACCAGAGCCCAGCCGAGAGAGCAAGGTCCGAGGTATCTAGAGACCCACCAGTTCCGAAGTACCTGCGTCACGAGTCGAGTCCAGTCCAGGGTCCAGTCCAGTGTCAAGTTTCCGAGGCCTTCCGTTCCGTGCTTCCCGGTGAGTACCGTTGCTGGGGACGCATCTAGACGGGTGCATTAGTTTGTGCCCGGTCAAGACGGGTTTGGGTACACAAATCCGGTCTGCACTGTTTTAGCAGTGTATCTGTGCTGTTTAGCAGTACATCAAGAAATTGTTACTCGTTAGTATGTGGTATCTGTTCGAAATGTTAAATGTGTTTAAAGTCGTGGTATGAGTGATTGTTTGATCGTCATTACTGTGTTTATTGTATTAATTATGTTCGAGTTCGAGTAAGTATCAAGTATCAAGGGTCAGAATGCCACTGTTTACCAAGTTACGACAGTTAGGAACTAGGAAAGGGATACTAGAAGAAGCAGTGCCTGTTCCGCCTAGGGACACTCCAGGGCACTTTATGTACCACAAGCATGGCTTAGATGCCATACTGTACCTAGACTTGTGGGTCGATTATACAAAGCACTTAGACGAGAAATATAGATGGCCTGTTTCAGGAACATGGGATGCTGAATGCATCATGAGAGTAGAAGAAGCATTATGGAAAAAGAAAGCCCGACAGTCCCAGAAAGATGCCATAGAATTATGGCGTAAAGAATCTCATAGACGCACAGAGAAAGAATTCAGAAAAGCAGAGAAACATAGAGAAGATTCAGAAAAAGAACGAGAAAAAGAATTAATTTCAGAAGCAGAACGTGTTAAAGCAGAACAGTCAGACCGACAACGAAACACGCTTATTAATGGCATGTATCCTCTTCTGGCCGAGGGCCTACCTAAGGCCACCCCGGAAGTGCCAAGTAATTTACCGCCACCATTGGTTCCGACTAAAGTACGTCATAAGACCGCAGCAGATATTTTCCTTTCCTCATATTTAGATGATGTAGCTCCAGCTTATACTAATGTACCCGCACAGCCCGCTAATAATGCACATCTGCCCGCGCCGACTGCTCAACCTGCCATTCAAGATACGACACCCCCTCATGCCCATGTCACGCTTCCCCCTACTGTTCCTCCTACTACTGTTTCCGTCGTTGGGCCCGGGAATCCTTTTCCCCGGGGCCTACCTACTGTACATACTATGCCAGCTACGATGACTGACGGTCAGGCTGACGGTCAAGCTTCAGGTGGTGCAGCAGGAGGTTATCGTACTCCGCCACCAGTACAGCGATTAACTGTTAGAGAACTAGCAATGCAACGAACTCCGAAACCAGCCACAACTGAAAGGCTTAAAGAGTATCTTACAGACTGTAGATATGATCCAGTACCAGGCAAAGACGGTCGCATGATGCTAGCATCGCTACGTATACGACGAGCTTCAGATTATTTAGTGTTATTGCCAGAAATGACGAACAAACTAGATAAAATATATCATTTTATTCAGACAGGAGAGGGTCCTGAATGTATTCACGAGGCCATGGCACATCAGAAAGTAGACACTCAAGGTTTAATATTAAGATTCGTTATAAACTGTTTCATAAGAGAACGAGACCGGCCTGGCTTGAATAAAGAAGAGATGGAGGTACTGACTACATGGGGTCAGAATATTGCAGACGGAAAACATGATAAACAGAAATGTATAGAGGCCATGTACAGAAAGATCCGTAAAGACATAGTAATATTTCATGAAAGAGAGAAAGCTGAAAGGGAAGCGGATACAGACAAGAATGAATCCTCACAGGAGGATGAGCCAGATAATACAGGAATAGTAGCATATGTAGGTAAGGGTAGATCCTTTAATAAAGGAATACGTCCAGAAAGCAAGAGACTTTTTCACTCTGCTATGTCAAATCTGAGAACTCCTGAACATCTATTCCAAGCTACCGATAAAGTATTACAAGAACGAATGGGGTACCATGTACTCAACTCTATGGATGAACAAGAATTAGCCAGGTCAGCAGTACAATGGGCTGACAATTCCAGTATATATAATGACGACGCAGTAGCGCAAACCTTTTTGAATCTTTCCCCAGACGAACAGCGACTAGCTGGTATGTACATGATACAACACCTAATTACGTTGTATAAAAGTCAACATTCAGATCCAGGTCCCTTACCTGATGTACTAGTAGAGTTACTTAGGAATAAATGGAGAGGCCTAAGTACCGATTTAATTAAAGTGATTCTAGAACATCGACACAGATATAGTGCCTTCCTGAATCCACAGTTTGTTTCAGTTCCACCCCCAGAAAGGAAAATGTTCTACATAGACAGACAGAATCCCTTACGAGAAGTTCGTCCGATCAGGAAGCCAGACGATTCGCTTGAACGTGTGTTCATGTACACACCCTTAACTAAAATAGAGTTACTAGAAATGAAGAAAATAGTACCCTGTCACGATAAAGATCCAGCAGGATTCCACCGAGAAATAAAGGACATGTTATTGATGGGTGATTACACCTATACAGATATTCTTAAAATGTTAAAAGTATTGTTGCCAGCAGGGATTTACGAGAAACTGAAAGAGAAAGAGTGGGAGGTGGGAGATAAAAAGATTAAGTGGACCGAATTAGAGGATGAAGAAAAAGGACGTACCCCAGGTCTAGGTCTTGGGGACAAAACTAAAGCATTACCAGGATTGTTAGTACAGGTTTTGCCAAGATTATTGACAGTTAAAAAGGAAGACTGGGATGCAATCTCAGCCTGCAAACAGAAACATGATGAAGACACTAGTGATTTTTATTCTAGATTTGAGAAATGTTTTATTATTAATAGTGGTATGAAAACAAGTAGCGAGTCTTACCCGCATCTTTTTGTAACGAAACTAGTCGAGAATTCCTTGCCTCCGGTTAAGAACCGTGTATTGAAAGTCGAGAGCACATGGCAAGCAAACACGCCTTCCCAAATGTTACAGATGTTACAGTACCACCAGAACAGAATTAGGGAAGAACATGAACACGAACAGAGACGTATGAAAGACACGAAAATGAAAATGTTAGTTGCTCAGTCAGTTCCAGCTGACGGTCAGAAAAAGGGTATGACACAGTCCATTAATTTGGCTGCTCCCGTTAAAGGGACGTGCAACTATTGTAAACAGCCAGGTCACTATGTAAATGATTGTGCAGTTCTGAAACACAATATATCGACAGGTAAAACTAAAGAAAGACCACGTCAACCTAGACAGGACCAGGTCCAACACCAGGTCCAGCAACGTATTCCACAGAATGTACAGCCTATGCATGCTCCACCGCAGACAGTACAGACCGTAGCGGTACCACAGCCACAACCGATTTCTACAACACAACACGTTACACAGCAGATGTACCAGTATGCACAGTCAGATTATCCAGATTACCAACAGTATACATGAAACAGCCTAGAGAGGGAAGTTGGCTTGCCTCTCATCGAGATTCCTGTAGATCAAGAGGGTCCTTATGTACATAGTCAAGTATTAGGAAAGGATAGAAAGTTTTTGATTGACACAGGGGCAAGCAGGACGACAATCAGTCACGACGAGGTTCCAGGGGCACCCCTCTCAGGCTCACAGAATGTTTCCCTTGGTTTTTCAGGAAAGCCTATTGTTAATGAAGTATCGAAACCTGTTCCCTTAGCAGTTGGTCCGTTATCACGAAGTACAGACTTATTGCTCACGAAATCATGTCCAGAAAACTTGCTAGGTATCAAGACCCTGAAAGCTCTAGGAGCTGTAATTTGTTGTTCTCCGGAAGGAGTAAGACTATTTCTGCGTGACTTTAAGGGTCACTATGTATTACGAGATTTTGATGCTAGATTGAAAAATGTACCAGACCATTTATGGGCACAAGGCCCCACTGATGTAGGTTGTATGCACATTACACCATATCGAGTTACACTCAAACAAGGAGTTGTTTTACCCCGAATCCGACAATACAAGTTACCGCCTGATGCTGTAGTGGCTTTACTGAAAATCATTGACGAGCTCATTGCACAAGGAGTGGTTGTAGAAACCGACTCCAATGTTTGTAATTCCCCTATCATTCCGATTCTTAAACGCACAGATTCAAATGCACCTCCAGTTTATCGATTAGTGATCGATTTACGAGAATTGAATAAATGCATTGTACCACAGTACCCTGTGGTTCCAGATATCTCCTTATTATTGACAGCTATTGATTCTGAGGCAACGTTCTTTACTGTAATTGATCTGAAGAACGCCTTCTTTAGTGTCCCCATTGATCCGGAAAGCCAATATCTTTTCGGATTCTGTTTAAATGGCCGTAGCTTCAAATTTGCACGCGCACCTCAAGGATTCACGGAAAGCCCCAGCATCTATAGCCAAGCACTGAAAAGACAACTTGACAGTATTCACATGCCTGCTAACACTGCCCTGCTACAGTACGTCGATGATCTGTTGATCACCGCCCGAAGTGAACAAGAATGTGAACAAGCATCACTGACAGTCTTGTATTTCCTGGCTGACAAGGGACACAAAGTGTCCCCTTCGAAGCTGCAATTCTGTGTTCAGCAAGTGGTATACCTTGGGCACTTGCTGTCCAAATGGGGGAGACAGCTAACACCCGACCGTATCCAGTTAATTGTAAATATGTCACAACCCAAGACACAAAAGGAGGTACGGGCCTTTATAGGTCTCACTTCTTACTGCAGACAATGGATCCCTCAGTATGCATTTCTAGCCAAGCCCCTTATACAGTTGACAACCCAGGAGGCAGCGTCATCGACTGTCCTCCCTTGGACTCAGGAACATACACAAGCTTTTGACGACTTGAAGAAAGCCTTATGTCAAGCACCTGTTTTAGCGACACCATGTTACAGTAAGCCTTTTACACTTTTTGTCACAGAACGCGAAGGTACTGCATTGTCAGTACTCACACAAGATCAAGCAGGTTCACACAAACCGTGTGCTTATTTTTCTAGTACATTAGATCCAGTAGCCCAGGCTCTGCCTGCGTGCTTGAAATCAGTAGCAGCAACAGCTCTAGCAATCAGACAAAGTGATTCCAAGTGTTAGGACACCAATTGACAGTACAAGTTCCACATTCCGTAGAAGTTCTTTTAAACAGAACACAGACTCAGCACTTGACTATAGCACGACTGACAGGTTATGAATTGACATTGTTTCAGCCACACATAGAAATCAGACGTTGCAATACATTGAATCCTGCTACACTTCTACCATTAAGTATGACAGACCCTTTGGCACATGACTGTATTGAAGTCATTACCATTACGACGAAACCCAGACAAGACTTAACAGACATCGCATTACCAGATCCAGACCTGACACTTTATGTGGATGGTTCATGTATGAGAACAAGTACAGGAGAGTTAGTGGCCGCATATGCCGTGACCACTGAAACTGAAGTCATAGAAACACATCGTATTGACACCCTGTCTGCCCAAGCAGCAGAGCTCATCGCTCTGACCCAAGCCTGTATTCTAGCCAAGAATAAGAGAGTTAACATATACACAGATTCCCGTTATGCATTCGGAGTTGTACACGACTTCGGAGTCCTCTGGCAAGAGAGAGGTTTCTTAACTTCACACGGTGCCAAGATCCAGCACGGTCCTCTCATTCAAGCTCTGTTGGATGCAATACATCTGCCTACAGCCATAGCCATCATGAAGTGTAAAGCACATACGAAAGTCATAGATACCATTTCCCAGGGTAACGACCTGGCAGACCGAACAGCCAAGCTTACAGCACAGACTCAAACTGATATGACAAAGGCAATAGTAACGACACCGACACATTGCATGACAGTTAGGGATCCCGCCCTACATGTAATTGACATACAGACACATGCTACACCAGACGAGATCAAGAAATGGACTGAACTAGGAGGGATCCAGACAGAACAGGGATGGATGACGAAGGGAAAAGCCACATGGTTTCTTCCCGACTCAATGGTTCAAGTTATCATTAATACAGCACATAGTCCTGCACATTTAGGAGAAAAAGCCATGTTAGACAGTATTCAAAACCTTTGGTTCAATAAGCATTTACGAGCAGCAGCAAAACAGAAAGTGCGTACTTGCATGATCTGTTGTCAGTTCAACCCAGGTAAAGGCATTCCCGTAGAGCACGGTGGATTTCATACTCCCGATCACCCGATCACCCTTTTGAAGTCCTCCAGATGGATTATATCCAGATGGAACGTTGTCGGGGATTCAAATATGTCCTCGTAGTTGTATGTGCACTTTCCCGTTGGACAGAAGCATATCCAGTCCCAGATTACACTGCTCCGACCACTGCCAAGCAGCTGGTACGTGAATTCTTCCCACGGTACGGCTTGCCCCGTGTCGTGTACTCCGATAACGGTCAGCCATTCTCGTCCGAGCTTATGAAGCAGGTATCACTCCTGCTAGGTTATCAGTGGAAGTTCCACTGTGTCCGACATCCCGAGGCAGCAGGTCTCGTAGAGCGCCACAATCAGACTCTGAAAATTCGCCTTGCCAAGATATGTAAAGAGAAAGGCGTAGATTGGATAGTAGCTTTACCAGTTGCCCTTTTTTACATGAGAATGGTAGCCCATTCGAGAACAGGGCTATCCCCGTATGAGGTGGTCTTTGGCAGGCCACCGAATATGTGGGGGACGCCTCTGCCGAGAAAAATAACTGATGTTGAAAGTAATATGTTGACAGATTACCTTGCTTCCTTGATGTCTGCACTACAATCATGTCGTTCACAGGTTGCTGCAGCCTTTCCCGATAACACCGAGGTGAAGCCACACCAGATCGTTCCTGGAGACCTCGTCTGTATCCGGAATTTTGATAGGAGGAGTCCGCTGGAGCCCCGTTGGCAGGAGCCGAAACTTGTTTTGCTAACAAGGACTGCAATCAAGGTGGAGGGCCGCAAGGGCTGGCTCCACTCGAGTCATGTAAAAAGACACTATGGACTGCCGCCAAAAACTGACTCTAAGCCCTGCCCCCTTCCAGAGACTGATACTAAACTCCCCCTGGTAGAGAAAACTCCTCAGCAGGAGTATAAACAAAAATTGAGGTCTAGCAAGTCAGACAGTTTAATTGTTTAAGTCCTCCCCTAGGTGAAGCGGTTAGACAGGTTCCTGACATGTACCAGATAGACCCCAATAGAGAGAGAGAGATAGACAGAAACAGATCAAGAAAACGAAATATTGTAAATCTCTCCGCAGTCACTGCATAGTGACATTACTGATTATGTTTTTTCTGAGTCTTACGATTATTGCTATAAGTTTATTGTTACACATGTACTTTCCTATTGCCACACGTGCACATTCTTCTTCAAATGACACTGTCGAGCATACTTTCAGTGAATTGCCCCCTCACGAGTTATCTTACCGACTTGCGCTGCGCAACAATTCCTTCATCAGTATGTTACATCATTCCCATCAGACCAGCAATGCTACAAATTGTTGGATATGTGGCCGACTCCCTCCCTATCAGAAGTACAAGGGAGTTCTGCCCCTCTTTCCGTATCCGTTCACGCACAATGGTTCCTGTGGTGCATGGTTTAGTTTAATGAATTCATTAGATTCTGATTCCATAGTTTACCAAGGCAATTGGGTATGGGGAAATCTGAACACAGTTATGCACAAGGCATGTTTCCCTGACAAGGAGGGTCTTCCCCAAAGGACAGGGACTGATCTAGAAAACGAAGTATATGGATTAGGTAATTTTACACTTAACCTCATGATTCTGAATGTCCAGTCCGAAACCAAACCAGACTTGCCCTCTATGTCGGTATTACCAGTAAAAGGAGAATTATGTGTCAGAAAGAAAGGTTCAGTACACCTAGGTCATAGTGAATGTACTACTGTGATCGAATTCAGTGATAAAGGCAAGTCTACATTCAAAGCTTCCTGTCATTCCTATTTCATTTGTGGTCAGACAGCTTACATACGCTTACCTCTAGATTCGGGTGGGACATGTTACATTGCATTCCTTCTGCCACCTGTTTTCCTAGCCCCACCCGACTATCATAGGAACTCCCATCTAGTACATACTAGACACAAGAGAGAACTCCCGATTGTCGACTATACTGAAACGGCATGGGAGCAATATACAGACTTCAATAAAGGTTTCTTTCCCTATTTAGGCACTGTCTCGAATAGTAAACTGATACGTCACTTAACCAGAACCCTTGAAGCAGTAGTGAATGAAACTACTTCCGCCCTAGGCAACTTAACAGAGGAAAAGTCTGCTATGAGACTTGTTGTCCTTCAGAATCGTCTTGTTCTTGACGTCATCCTGGCCGATAGGGGCGGAGCTTGTAGAGTCATTGGATCGAGTTGCTGTGTTTTCATTCCAGAAAACGCACCTTCAGTATATAGAGCCATAACCCGTCTTCATCAGATACACCAGAATCCAGGCACCTGGACTTGGTCCGGTTGGCTCTGGAGTACCATTTCCGCCTGGGGATGGAAAGTCCTATCCTTCCTCGGAATAGCCCTTCTCATAGTATTCAGTTGCTGTCTATGTTTACAATGTGGGCCAGCGATTTGCGGCTTGTGCGCCACATCATGTATTCCCCATCCAAGTCCACGTTCTAAATCCCGCCTGAAAAAGGAAGAACAAATGATGTTATATGAACAGATAGATGGCCTAATGAAGATCGATATATCATGAAGGGTCCGTAGGGGACAAGGAGGGAATGAGGAAAATACATTTTTATGGTCCAGAATGTCCCCTAGCGTGTACCCCACCGTCTCCGTGTACATGCTTCAAGTACATGTAATTTCCCTCCATGACCAGCTATGAAGACGCAAATACATTTGCGTCCAACGTTAACAAGTCCTCTTTCAGATCCACCATGAATGGATCGATAATTCAGTTCCTAAGTATGCCGTGCCACCGTCTTTACATGGTGCACTTTCTCGTTTTCCTGGCTCTGGCGAGCTAGGCCCTGATTTCTGCCATCAAGCCTTTTCTGCCTTCTGCCTTCTGAAAGCTGCAGCCTGGACCTGCATCTGCATCCCTGACCTTTACCTTACTCCCTGTGCGGCGAGCGGTGCCCGGCTCAGCCTGCTTGCCTGCCAAGACAGTATTTTGCCTTCAAGTTATCTGCTCCGCTCCTCGAAAATACATTCCTGTCTAGTGATTTAGGCCCGGCCTTTCTGTCTCCATGCAAGTAATTCATAGCTCCCGTTTCCATGGTAGGCCCATGGCCCCTCGCATTACACGTAGACACGTAGACACATATGCACGCACTAGCAGTCAGTATAGAATAGCCTCTGCCCAAGAGACCTTTCCTTCTAGATAATACAGTTCTCCAAACACTAGATATCAGATATGATTTAGGAACAAGTCGATCTGACACGCCAGACTTCTGTCTCCCCTCATAGTGCTAAATGTCAAGTCCCCTTCACCCTCCAGTCCCACGTCAATCACACGTCATGTTGCCTGCGCGCGCATCTCTGCCATATATTTCTGCTGACACTGCAGGATTCCTCTATGGATCCACCCACCTGTGACACTTTCCTGTGACGTTTCCAGCACACACCTCCGTGTACGCCCTCGTGCACGCCTTCTGTTACGCACATGTGTTCTTATCTCGTTTTCTTCAGCTGTTACGCCTTCTGTATCTGTCACCACTGTATGCATTTACTATATATACTGTGCACTGTTAATAAAGCATTGTCTATCATTGCTCTATCCCTTCCTGAACCTCCATGGTGATGGAACATGATAACCTGGTTCGAACCATTCCATTACATGGAATAAAACCCTGATAAACTCAGACTCCACGGACTCAGCCTCTTATTTTGATTGAGCTATTTTATTGAACTTTACCGCATAGAAATTCCGCATAGGTAAATCTTTATTTACCACAGTATAGTGCACCCCTACAATTAGAGTGCTGTAAGCGCTCTATCAGAATGAAAGGCAGACTCTTAGCGCACAGCTGAGAGGGTTACTCCTTATAGATGTTGCATTTTTTACTGCACCATTCCCATACTCTTTTGCAGAAGGGGAGAGGAGTTGGCGTAACGGCTAGAGCGGTTGACCTCGAATCTGGGGAACTAGGTTCGAGTCTCAGCAATGACACTGAACATCAAGGGCCTCATTTATGAGAAATGACGCATCGCTGCGTGAAAGCAGCGATGCGTCACTTCTCAGTGCTCACTCCTTGCGACATACCTGATGCGTCATATTTAATGTATGACGCATCATGTCGCAAGGAGTCACAGATACGTCAGTATTTCTGACGTATCTGTAAGAGCAAAAGTGACGCATTGCTGGAGTGTGTCACAAAAGTGACGCAACTCCAGCAATGTGTCCTTTCACATGGGGCAAGCCCCATGTGAAAGGGCCAGCGTCAGTCTTACGCCTGCTGTGAGGCAGGCTCATAGATTTCACTGCGTCACTTCTACGAGGCTTTTTACGGGGGAACGCCCCCTCTGCATACATTATACCCGACGCAGGTATAATGTAGCGCAGGGGTTTACAAAGTGACGCTTCATTTTGTAAATACTGCGCAACAGGAGGCATGTTTTACGCCGCCGATGCATCACAAAAAGTGATGCATCGGAAGCTCAAAAATGAGACCCCCTGTGAATCTGGCCAAATCACTTACAGCCTGATTCATGAAGTGAAATTGCGCCCGCAATCGCTGCGAAATCGCAAATGCGGGCGCAATTTCCGTTATCGGCATTCAACAACAAAATAGCGAATTCGCAAACACATATTTGTGAAATCGCTAATATATTCGCAGAATCCCAGCCGCTGAGCATTAGCGATTCCGAAATAGCGACACACCACGGATTCTGCGATAATAATAGCGAAATCGCAAAATAATCACTATCGGTATTCAAGAAAATTCGCAATTAGCGAAAAACCCAAAATTCGCTTTTTGCACCGCGCAAAATAAGGACAACTCAAAGCAGGTGGTAACCATGAAAGCCATGGAAAAAAAACTTTCAAAAAACCGTTGTCCTATCACCAACAGGTACTGGCCTGACCAATCACACATAAGGACCATCAGCAGCAGCAGCATTAGGAGTCCCACAATGCCAGGAATGTACATGGTGGTGAGGCGTCGCAGGCTACAGCGATTAGCACGGAGGAGACGCAGGATCCAGGACAGGATATTCCGCCAGCGGGTCACTTTGCTGGGCCAAACCAGGGAGCAGATATATGCTAAATACAGGCTGAATGGGGAAATGATAATGCAGCTAATACAGGACCTTGACCCCCTGATGCAGCACCCAACAAGCCGTACCAATGCTGTGCCTACACATGTGCAGGTATTGTGTAGCCTGCACCTCCTGGCCTCCGGAAGTTTCCAGGGGGTAGTAGCGGCTGCTGGGGGAATATCCCAGCCCACCATGTCACGCTGCCTCCACACTTTTGTTGACGCCATGCTCACCCAGCTACACCGTCACATCAAATTCCCCGCCAGCCAACAGGAATTGGACATGACAAAGCTACAATTCTACAATGTAGCCCATTTTCCACATGTGCTCGGATGTATAGACTGTACCCACGTCGCCATCTGCCCACCAGCTGGCATGGAGTATATGTTCCGCAATAGGAAGTGCTACCACTCCCTCAACATCCAGATGGTCTGCAATGCCAAGACATACATCACTGACATCGTCGCACGGTACCCAGGGAGTACCCATGACTCCTTCATTTTCCGGCACAGCGGACTCCACACACGACTGGTCAGGGGAGAGTTTGGGGAAGGACACCTACTTGGTAAGTACACTTTGATTGAAATGTCACATTGCAAAGATGTAACAGCGCAGCACAGGCAATCACCATCTGCTCCTCTCATTCAGGTGACAGTGGCTACGCCCTCCGTGAATACCTCCTGACCCCATACCTCAACCCTGCTACACCCCAGCAACGGCGCTACAATATTGCACACATACGGACAAGGAATTGCATAGAAAGGACATTTGGCCTGCTCAAGAGCAGGTTCCGCATACTGCACAAGACAGGTGGGGCCATGTATTACAGTCCTGAAAAGTGCTGCCGCATAGTGGCTGTCTGCGCAATACTACATAACATTGCAACCAAGCGCCGGATACCTGTTGACATCTCTGGCAGTGAATCTGAGGGGGACAACCGGCCACCTGCACATGCGCGCCATGCACAAGGGGAGAACCCAGCAGAAGGGCACAGACGTCGCAACCACATCACAGTGAACAGTTTCTAGTACAACCACTTCCATCACCCCACAAATCAACAATGCATGCAAAATGTAATGATGACACAACGCTAATGTGTGTAGGAAAATAAATGTATTTGTTAAATTCACAAAATGAAATATAAGGTTCTGTCCAAATAGCAAAATAAATGTACTTGTTAAATTCACAAAATGAAATATAAGGTTCTGTCCAAATAGCAAAATAAATGTACTTGTTAAATTCACAAAATGAAATTTAAGGGTTCTGTCCAAATTAGTCCAACAAACAGTATTACGCCATACTGCTGTGCATGAGTGCATGGCAGGCTTGACCTCAGCCTGTGCCATTGGTGAAGTACAGTTCTCTAGGTGTGCCTAGTGCGCGTTCCTCCATAGCGCCTCTGAGGGGCTTCCTCCTCCGGGGCTTCAGGCAATGGGGGGGTCCTGGTGCTGCGGGTGGATAGTGGGGCCTGTGAGGCAGATTGTGAGCTGAGGCTGGACGCCCCCTCACTCGCATCATCACCCCCCACAACAGATGGAATAGGTGGAGGGTGAAGAGCAACGACGGCCGTGGTGAGGGTCTCCAGCACCCTTGTCATGTCCTCACTGCACTGGATGATTGCGTGCTGCTGGGTCAGACTGCGCCGCGCCAAAAGAGATGTCGCATTCGCCGACACATAACTTGCCCTGCTGTACGTGCCAAGCCGGTTCAATAGTTGGCGGTGGCGCCGGCGTTGCCCACTGCGCACTCTCAACATGGCACGGGTGTTGGCCTCCACGACTGCAGCAATGCGGGCCATTCCAACTCCCACACCTGCCAGGTCTGCCCTCATGCCTTCAATGTGGCCTGCAACAGATGCCACGTTGCGGCCAATCATGTGCAGTTGGAGCTGTATAGCTCCCTGCTGCTGAGCCTGGCGCTGGTGAATGCGCAGCATCCGTCTCTCGACGCTGAGCCGCGCAAGTCCATCAGTATTGGCCTGCCTGGTAGCTGCTGTGGAGCGCTGGCGTGACCTGCCACGCCTGCCCTGCTGGCCTGTGTGTGAGGCTGGCCGCTGTGTGGACAGTGGCGCTGCCCCGGATGTTGAGGCGACAGCTGCTGGGGATAAGACCGCCGGTGTTGCAGGTGAGCCAGTCGCAGGGGGTGTGCCTGCTGGTGTGGCAGTAGCAGTTGATGCAGGGGGCACAGGAGTGACTGCCCTGGCTGCGGCTCTGGGAGGAGCAGCGGTGGCAGGAGGCACAATGGGGGCTGACATGCCAGCGGATGTGGGTGCTGCACCTGTTGCAGGGGGGACGCTGCTGGTGGTAGTTGCTGCTGGTGTAGCTGCAGCGGCAGGGGCTGGTGCCTGGGATGTTGTTGGCACCTCCATCTCCGGGACGCCCTCATCGATCTCCAGCCTATCACTGTCACTGGTATCGCCACCTGTGGGGGTAAGTGGTGGACCATTAGTTGCATGCATCTGGCAGACGTGCAGTTGCTACATGCATGCTGGGTGACATTCCCTGAATGGCAGTGGCTTTGTGTGCATTGGGACCTGTCTGGCTGCATTGTGGTACTACAACATTGTGGCCAGACTACATCTCCCACAATGCTTCAGGACATTCCTTGATGTGCAACTATGGCATGCCTATGGGACATTGGGGGAGCCTATTTGGTCATGGACATCCATAGGGGGCAGGGTCGCAGTCGCATGCCACTTACCTTGGGTGTCTTGGGTGGGGCGGGATGAGTCCAGTGTAGTGAAACCGACACAGGCCTCCTTCTCCAAGGTGTTCTCAACCTGGTCCTCCATGGCGGTGTTTGGTGGTACCGTTGGTCCTCCTCCTCCTGTGCCAGAGGACTCCCCAAGGCGCGCCGCCACCTTCTCCTTGGCACGGCCTCGGAGGTCGTACCACCGCTTTTTTAGTTCGTCCAGGGACCTGGCCGCCACTCCCACCGAGTTCACTGCTGAGGCTATCCCCTGCCATATGCGCCGCTTCTCCATTTCTGGGACCCTCCGTGAATTAGCGCCAAACAGTTGGTCATGGTTGGCCACAACCCCCTCAATTAGGTGTTCCAGCTCCTGCTCAGAGAATTTCAGTTTTCTCTTTCTCCCAGACGAGCTGCTGGTCCCAGGTGCTGGTTCCTCAGCCATGGTATAGGGTTGTGGATCTGTGAATCTGTGTACTTTCCAAGATGAGCTGCAGCTCTCCAATGTGCTCCCTCTCTCTCTGCCTCAATGTGCAAAATGGTGGTGGGAACCGGCAGCTTCCTGGTTGTGATGTCATCACTGGGCTCGAAATGCGACTTCCCGTTTTCCCGATCTCGCGAGTTTGCGATCTCGCAAATAGCAATATCGCAAATAGCGATATCGCTATTTGCGAGATCGCAGTCCAGGCGCGGGTAGGCGGAAATTGCGATTATTCTGCGATTAATCGCAATTTCAATCGGATCGCAATCGGATTTTGCGATCGCGTGCGAATCGCTTTTTTTAATCGCAATTATTCATGAATTCGGATTTGCGATTTCTGAATAGCGATTCGCTTTTTTTCGCTATTTCAGAATCGCAAATGCCGATTTTCATGAATATGGCGGTTAATCTCCTCATGCCAAACAAAAATAAATGTATCCTTATGTAATGCAACTGGTGCTATGTAAAGTGCTCTGATACCCAATTTGGGTCAAGTTTGTGCTATATAAAATTCTGTAAAATAAAATAAAAATAAAAAAGGTGTTCGCCACATGCTTGGGGCATCATAGGGCTGGTACTGCTGCCCACTGTAGCCTTGTCAGAGGAGCCCCTAAGACTGGAAGCAGAGGGGTCAAGTGCAGCCTCCCAGGCTATGTGACACTGGCTAACAGATCGAAGAAAAGCCTCCAGCCTCGCCTCATAGGCTGACGTCTTTTCGCTTTTACCTGCTTCCATCTGTTTACAAACATGGCGGCTCCAACACACAGAATGACCACATGGACATCTGCGGTGATGGTCAAAGCGTGAAGTAGCCGGACCCATTGGCACCTGTGTCTCACAATGCAGAACGGTCTCTTATAACAAGCATTGGTAGAGCGCACAGGCCTAGTCTGAAGCTGTTAAATGCCCGCAGTGACAGGATGATGTCATTGACAGGATGGTGTCAGTTCACCGAGCTCCGCCGCTGCAGCAATAAAGGCTCCGTGCTCCAGGCAGATAAGCCTCTTCTAGAGCAGATAAAAGGAGTGACAACTCTAAAGAAAGCGCCAGGGTCACTTATGTTTGTGACTTGCCGCATAGATGGTGCGGATGCCAACAACAAACTCACAGGGGGAGCCGATGCCGAGACTCGAACTGAGTTCCAAAGGTGGCAGCTGGTTAAATAAATGGATCCCTTTCCCCGTTCCTTCGGTAGTTCCTTTCAGTATTTTTATGATATTGGTAGGCGCAAATACGTGCTAAACATAACAGTAAATACATCTGTTGTGGGGGTATGAAAGCCACTTGCAGGGTAAATGTAATACAGCGCTGTGCAAAACTCCTTAATAATGAATGAATTAATAAAACACTCCGATGTTCGGTCAGGTTTGATAGCACACTCTCACACCGGTGCTTCCTGAAAGGTGTTGATATGTATCAATATCACTGTTGTCTCCTTAGAAAGCACCGCACACAGGGGTTTAACCCACAGACTGTACTGTTTACTAAGAATGATAACAAGCAGGCCTGACAATCTCTGATGACTGAAGTCATTCAAGAAACCAGAGTGCCTGCATGCCCCCAGGTAAACAGCTTCTTTCCTTGTGACCCACAACCATCCAACAGAGGACTGTGTGCAAGGCTGGGGTGGGGGGGCAGCAGGGTGTCCTTTGCAAAAGGTTTAACACTGTGCACTTTGATTAATACACTTTCCATTCCGTGAACACTGCGTGACCAGTGTGGAGTAATTGTATATCCAGTCAATCCCGGGTTCTATTTCTTTACTCTTTTTATTCTCAAGTTGTGCCCCTTAATTTCAAGTGACTCTTGCAAATTAAAAATATAGATAAGAAGGGGAATGCAGACTCCTTTCACAGGCTGCTAGTTGTAAAAGGAAGTGAACCGAGGCTAGTACTTGACACGGGGGTTGAAAGCCCCAATCATGCTGTGCACATCAAAGTGACAATGTGGAAAGAAAGCAGGCTGCAGAGATCTTATCATGTGCTAGAGCTCTAAATGGGCCCTAAAACACTGTGAGAGTCGCCCCACGCTGGCACTTTAATGGATGTTTTCCACTTTGAATTCTCCCTGCTCTGCCCAGAAGAGATTTTTTTTTTCAAACTGATTTGCCTAACGCTGTTCTATGCACCTGAATTGTAAATGTGAAATCGTGCTTACATACAATAATATTGTATGTGTGCAAACAAACGAAATAAATATGTGCCTAAAAACAGGGCATAAATAAGTGTAATTTTAAGTCTTTCATTAAGGGTAAAAGCATATTTGGCTAATTTCCAAATTAACACGCTGAGGAAAATTAAGCCCTTCCTCCCGGCCAAAGACTTCCAAACTGCTGTACAAGCTCTAGTCATCCCTCGAATAGACTACGGAATTGCGACCCTCAGCGGTCTCCCACTATCCACAACAGCACCCTTAAGAGCCTCCCTGAACGCTGCCGCGAGACTCATTACTGGCTCTAGAAAGCACTCGCACATATCCCCAGACCTAAAGTCTCTAAAATGGCTGCCTTTTGAAGCCAGAATACAGCTAAAAATTGCAACTATGACACACGCGGCCGTGCACCACAAGGCACCCAACTACCTCGCTCAAAAGCTGTCTATATCAGGAGGTTCGAGATCCAATAGGAGTACTAAAAATCTACTCTTGAAACCTCGTAGATTTCGGAAAGCGAAAACTTACAAACGCTCCTTCTCTGGAATGGCACCCAGGATCTGGAATGCGCTCCCTCCTGAAACAAGGCTAATCACCTCCACTGCACTCTTCAAGAAAGAGGTGAAAACAATGCTTCTGGCCAAGATCTCCTGATCGCTACAGATGTTGGGTCAGAGACTCTGCATTGCTTGTACCGCTGCTCTGCCTTTCCCCTGGCACTATACTTGACTTGTTGGGGGCACTATTACGCTACTCTCTTACTACCGACCAAGATATGATACACGTTGGTTTACTGATCCACCTGTACGCCAGTGTAGTCGGACCAATGACCTGTGCTGCTCTATACTACTCCCTTACCTTATCATATATGGATTGGTTTTATGTTTGTTTTTATCATCCATGTTATTACCATGTTACTTACCATGTTATTACCATGTTATTATCATGTTATTACCATGTTACCATGTTATTTACCTGATCATATATGGATTGGTTTTATGTTTGTTTTTATTATCCATGTTATTACCATGTCACTGACTATTATACTGTTCCCATTATCTCTGTTTACTCCTTTTGCCCCCCCCTGTCTTTGTGAAGCGCTCTGATATCTGTAAGGATCCTGTTCGCGCTATATAAAACTTTGAATAAATAAATAAAATAAATAATTTGCAAGAGTGCCTGTGTCAACCAAAGAGGCCTAGATGGACAAATAGCATTCATTTCAGAAACGTCGTCCAAAACACGATCTGCTAATGATATGAATGTATTTTTGATGAGTGCTTGAATTCATGTTTTGTGGCTTGGAGATAACACCACACAAATCTAGCCGGGCGCGAATGCTATTTCAAAGCGGTTAATACATTAAAGTCAGATCGTTGGCCTTCAACAATGCACGGTATGAGTGCTACTTCACATTGTCACAGATTGTGGTTCATGAATTGAAGCAAACAGCAATGTTAAGAGATATGTTGTTTGCATTAAGATATATATTATGTCTAACTGCTGATTCCAAATTATGCAGCTCTCCTTATGTGTGGTCTGTGTGCACCCACAGATTTATAGCATATCTAGTTTTAAAAACCACAATTTATTTGGTATTTTACACTGGCAGTGAGCTCACTTTAAGCAGGACTTCGCGTGACACTGACTCTGTCCCAGCCCTTCCAGTATATCTGACATGGTAACATGGAATTTTTTACTTTTACTAAAAGGCACCATAGTTTCCACCTCTTACAGTGGCAGTGAGTTGTACGTCAAGCAGGGGTTGCCATTCCACTAACACTGCCCCAGCCCTTCCAGTCTTTCCAACACACAATCCCACTCCATATAATTCCAGTACACTCAAAACCACACAATTACTGTCCACATAATTCCACTGCACCCCGTGCCACATAATTCCTCTACACACATCCACATTACACATTTCCGAGCCACACAATTGCACAACAATTCCAATCCAAACCACAAGCAGAGAAGACAGAAGGCAGCAGCTTCAGCCTCTGGGCAAGAAGAGGGTAAGTCCTCTACCAAAACACATGCTTCAACCGCTGGTGGGCTCCCCAGTCAAAAAACGGCAAAATAATGACGCCGGTCCCAATCGAAGTAGAGGACGGCGACGATGACGTAGAGAGCAGGTATGACGACTATATGCTCTGTCGACTCAGGGCTCTGGGTCGAAGCGGTGCCAGCAATCAACGTCAGGAAGAATGGCGAGGTCTCGGACGAGATCGCTGTTGAAGGTTTCCCCGCGTTTGAAGTCGACTCTACAAAGATAGCCGTCAAGCCATCATCATTGTCGTAGATTGGAGTCACACAGGCAATGCCGGTCGCCGTGGATGGTCACAGCGGATCGCTATCAACGTCTACGAGAAGGTTGAGGAGAAGATCGAAGTCGATGAGAAGGTCGACGTCGAGGGGTGAACACCGACCTTTGGTGTCGAGGTACCGTTCTGGCATACCAGGGATACGTGTTCCACGAGTACGGGGATGTACTCGCCCTCTCTAACGGATTCTCCCCCTCAGAGGGTGTCTCCTGTTGACGATATCTCCACCTTCCAAGAGGTTCTGGTCATTAGGGCTTCAAAGCTGAACATTTCCCTATGTACTCCTGTGCTGTCAACATCGGTGATATTTGAAACTCTCCAGCAGAGACAAACATCACTTCCATTGCTCCCATTGGTGCTTGATTTGGAGGAACCAGCTATGGAGCTGTTCTTGACGCCATCTTCTATAAAATCTGCGCCTTCCAGGTTACATAGAAATATCGCCCACCTGAGTTGGATCCTGCCTTCCTCCGACTGGACCCCACCCCGGACTCAGTGATACAGCATGCTACGGCTCCGACTTCCACGGTGCCACCGGATAAGGAAAGCCGTAAGCTCGATTCGGTGGGGAGAAAAGCTTGCAACCCCGCGGCTACATTCATGATGGCTGCCAGCTCTACTGCCTTGCTGGGTCGTTATAACAGACCCCTATGGGGGTCCCATCAACAATTTGTGAATCTCCTACCCAGAGACAAACGGGAAGATTTTCAGGAGATAGTGAATGAGGGTCTGATGGTTTTGAATCAAGTCATCAGCGCTGCAGTGGATACTTCATTCCTGGCAGCCCACGGGTATTGACACGGGATTGCTCTACGGAGACAGGCTTTCTATTGGAAGTAAGGAGAAGGGCTTCCTGTGCCACTGGTTGCTTGGACTTGGGGTGGGACTACTGGTAAGGCTAGGGCCTCTATTGTACATAAAGATTCGGGTTTTTAAACTGATTGGGTGCTTGGACTAGGGCTAAGATTGGCTGTAAGGTCCTGGTCTCCTATTGGTTCTAGATTTTTGGGGCTAGTGTTGTGATTGGATAGTGTTAGGACTAGGGTTCGCATTGGGTGAGGGGGGTCACCTGATTACTAGGGATATAATAGGCCAGGCTTAGGGCTTCTCAGCCCGGGCGTCAAGGCTAAGGGAAGAGAGGACAAGGGCAGATGCCTGTTTGAGCCTGTTAAGTGCGGAGAGGACAAGGGCAGTTGCCTGTTTGAGCCTGTTAAGGATGGAGAGGACAAGGGCAGTTGCCTGTTTGAGCCTGTTCGAGACTGACCAGGGCCAGAAATGCTGCCCAATTTGCATACCTCCTTTATGCATCTATATACTTTCAATGTACTTATGGATCTATATATTTATCACTTTGTTCTAATTTAGCATTTCCAATGTACTTTCCTATTTCTCAGCCTATACTTTGCTCAATATATCCTCTACAACCACTACTATGATCTCCAAAATAACCCTTTCTAGACTCTCTCCTACTCTACCGCTCCTTGCATCATCTGACACCTCTTTTACTATACTGATCCCCAAAAACAAACATTTCTAAACTCTTCCCTCTTTTCTACCCCTCCCCAACCCTTCTCAATCCAAATAACTGACTAAAATATCCACCACTAAAATTACTTTCAAGTTTCACCATACTAATTCAACACTAATCCTGATGGGTTCCAGAGTAGCGCGCTACATGCGCTTCAAAACCCCATCAGGGGTAGCAAGCTCTATATAAATACACACCTATTTCCCTTCGCTATCCTGCCACCTGCCCTTCTCTACCCAAATAACTGAATAACATATACACTACACAAATTACTTCATATTTTACTATACTAATTTTCAACACTAATCCTTTATGAGTTCCGGAGTGGCGTGCTACTCGCCAGAAAAGCGCTTCAACATCCATCAGGGGTAACAAGTGCTATATAAATGCAAGCCTTTCTTCCCCTTTTATCCCTCCGCTATCCTTCTCACTCTAAATAACTGACTAATATCCACCACTGAAATTACTTTCATATTTCACCATATTAATTCACCACTAATCCTTTATGGGCTTCCTGAATAGCATGTTTCAACAGGGGTAACAAGCGCTATATAAATACAAACCTTTTTTCCTCCTCTATCCTTCTGCTATCATTCCAAATCCAAATAACTGACTAATCTATCCACCACTTAAAATGTACTTGCATGTTTTACTATATTAATTAGACACTAATCCTCTATGGGTCCCGGAGTAGCGTGCTACCCACCGAAAAAGCGCTTCGACGCCTCGTCAGCGGTAGTAAGCGCGATATAAATGCAATTACAAAACAATACAATACAATTTACAATGCCAATAGCACTAACTCTCGCAAATGCGAGACCTATTGGCATTGCACAAAATACATTCAACTTCTGACCATGCCACATACCACTCGAAACCGTCCCACATAATTCCACAAAGCACCACGAAATTCAAGACCAGACACATAATTACACTCCATATAATACCACTCAGTGCCGCATAATTACACTCTACTCAATACAACATAAATACACCCCACTAAATGCACTCTATGCCACAACCCAGCAATCCACATAAATGCTCTCCACACCATGACACATAATTCCAATACACATAATTTCACTCAACCCCACACAGCTCCAGTCCACACAATTGATATCCACACATTTCCAATACACACCACATAATTCCACACCAAACAGCATATTTTAAATACAGAACACATTTTCACAACACACCAAATGCACACAATCCACACCACAGGTTTCCACATCATACCACAAAATTTAACAACGCGCCACATATTTCAACTCCACAACATGCCACTCCACAACACACACTACAATTCCACATAATAAACTCCATAACACACAATCTAACTCTACATAATTCCAGTACACTTAATGCCATTTAATTACTATTCACATAATTCCACAGCGCACTTTGCCGCACATTTACACTACACAACTCCACACCACAGCACACAATTCCACGCCCCACAATTTTACAACAAACAATTCCAATACAACCCACCTTCTCCTTCACACTTCCACCAACCCTGTCATCTCTCAACCACACAACCACTGCCCCTCTCATCTTCCCATCACACTGCCACTAACCCCTTTCATCTCGCAATCCCACTGCAATCCCTCATTCCTCCATAACATTCCATCTGTCCTCTCTATACTGCCTCTTCACACATGCTACCTTCTTGTACCTCCTCAGGCTGTGCACTGGCCCACCTCTTGTCTCCCCCTACCTCTGGGAGTATCTCCCACTCATCCCTCTCTTTCTCTTACTCTCTTTCACCTCTCTCATGCACTCTTCCCACGTCTCTCATAAGATTGACTTCAGGTCTTCGAGCACAGTTTCTTTTCCCGTGCATTGTCAAGGTTTCCATCCCTCAAACCCATGCTCTCCTCGTCTTCTTGGGGTGTCTTCTGTGTACACAGGCACTCCCTCTTTATATGTTTACAGCCTGCTCTCCTCTTCTTTCTCTCTTTTGCTTGCACTCTTTCTGCTCCTCTATATGGAATTTGTTCACCACCTGTGTGCAAGCTACCGATCCCACCCTATCTTCCTGTCTATTCTGTGCAGCTCTCGTCCCTTTCTATTCACCATACCACATAATTCCACTACACAAATACACCACACATCACTCAATTCCACCCCACACAATTCCAATCCAACCCACATCATTTCACTCACACTACATACATCCAATTCACTCCAAACCAAACATATAGGTAAACACATTGTCATTTACAATGCCAGTAGCTCAAACTCTCGCAAATGTGAGACCTATTGCATTGCAAATGTTGTTACTTCCTTGTTACGGCTCATGTTGTTATCTCAGTGTCCCACAATGCTTTAAATGCATGTTGTATTTCTCTTGGCAAAACCTTGTTTTCTGGTGGTTTCAAGGCACTCAGTGTTTGTAAGAGGCGCATGTGTATCTCTGTTGCTGCCAAGGAACAATGAACCCACTCTCGCTGATTTTTTCTGATGCATTCAAGATATTCATGCGCTCACCATTTAAAACATCTATTAACTATTGGGTTGTTTTCTACTTGACAAAATACACCGTTTAACTACACTTTCCATAATATAAATATTTTATTTTCATAAACTTCCCTGGATAAGGTTTTGCTCGTGAGCTGTTTTCATTCACTGGCCCTAAGAGGTGATAGTTTTTAGGTAGAGCCTACAGACAGTTCAAGCTCTCTGGTTGCAAAAGACATATTGTGGGCTTCCCAGGAACATAAAAGGGCTTGCAGCCCACCCGTTGCTTACCTTTGGTTAGCTTTACAGTCACTCTTATTTGCTTGGTTTCTATTGGATGGCTTTTCATGTTTCAGTCTCTCTATATTGTGTTTATCCCTCCCATGGAGCAAAGCCTCTTTACCATCTCTTTGATTGGCTGGCTTCTATGCTTCCTCTGCTTACTTTCAGGGAGACAGTTTTTTCTTTCTGTTTAAGCCCTCCATAAAAATTCAGGTTTTTTCAAGCTGCCCCCCTTAGTGTTTTTCTCCCCCCGCTCCATGTTGCTCTCTTTCGCCCAAGTACTTCTCTCCCCCCCACCTGCACTTGTGGTGCTCTCTCTCTCTCTCTCTCACCCATGTGCTCCCCCAGCTATCCAAGCTGGGTCTTTCCCAGGCCTTAGAAGAAGGGTAATCACTGCTTCCCATAACGTAGGCGGGGTGTACCAACCTGGAGTGCCTCTGTGTACATAGCGAGGAGGTGTGGTGCCACTGTGTGTTTATACATTTTGTAGAAAGCCCCAGTGAAACCATCAAAGCCAGGTGCCTTGGAGTCGTCTAGGGAATCAATTGCAAGTATAATCTCTTTGTTGGTGAACGGTGGTTCACAGAGGAATTGCTGTTGGGCGGAGGTCAACCACACCATAGCTACCTTGTCAAGCTATTGCATCAACTCAGAGTATTCTTCATTGTGACGCGAGGAGTAAAAATTGAGTATAATAGATGAGTAGCTCAGCCTGTATATCTAAAGTGTCCGTAGCACAGATGCCATTCTACAGTGTCCGTAGCGCAGATGCCATTCTACAGTGTCCGTAGCGCAGATGCCATCTGCTTGTTGTAGCTTCAGTATACATGATGATCGTAACAATCTGGCTAGTGAGTTGCCCGGCCTCTCACACTCCCCACAGGTGCGAGTTCTCGCATATTTCCCCAGGTAGTTTGCCTCACGCTCCACTAACTCGCGAAATGTATCTAATAAAGTAGCGTGTTTGTGCAATTGAGATCCAGTGGAATGATGTGTGGTTTCAGCCTTTAGGTCAGTGGAACGTGGTGTGTTTTCACGCTCAGTCTCTGCCTTAGCATGGTACAGACTTTGACGTATGTCCATCAGCACCCCAGAGTGTTTTGCTAACCGGAGCCCCTGACATAAGCCTTAAAGGCCTCCCATAGTGTGGCCTGCAAACCAACTGAGTCCTTATTGAGTTGAAAATATTCTGTGATTGCAGAGTGAAGTTCAGTGTAAAAAAGCTCATCATATAATGCCATATTTGGGGCTCGGGTCCTCCTGTAAACGGTATGTGGAGTGTCACCTTGCTGGGGGAGTCGTCTGAGAGGGTGCCTGGCAGGTGCATGATGGAGTCGAGCCAAGGTATAGCCGTGACAGAAATGAGCCAATAATCGATGCGTGCCCACGTGTTGTGAGGTGCAGGGTAGAAGGTGTATGCCTGAGCATTCAAATGATGCAAGCACCAGGGATCAGTAAGTGTGTAGGTGTTGCAAATATCCTGGTATATGCATAGGGAGTGGGGTTTAGCATCAGGAGTTGCGGCAGTGGTACCTAGAGTGGGATCCAATAGCATATTGAAATGGCCACTCAATATGACAAGATCGGCGTCAATGCTGGGGTCAATATGGAACTGTAGTGTCTGGAAGAACTCTGGAGCAACTGTGTTAGGGGAATAAATATTGGTGAGTATAATTTGTTGTCCTGAAAGTGTGCCCACAACTAGAAAGTATCTGTCTCCCTCATCTGTATAGCTTGTGATGAAATGGAAGATCTTTATGAATTAATGTTCAGATCCCTCAGGAATATGTACTGTAGCTTAAAAAAAAAAAACGGTGTTGACCCCTTGTGGCTGCAAAAGAGTGCACAGATCTCTGTGGTAAGTGCGTTTCTTGTAGGAAGGCCATCTGAGTACCATGCCTGTTCAAATACTGCAGTACTTGTTTGCCCTTACAGGTTTATTAAGGCCTCAGATGTTCCAGGATAGAAATTCAATGCCAGAAAATGACTTCCTATTGTTGCTAGTGTTTGTCATCTATAAACATATAGTAATGGCAATGGCAGTATGCACGCAGAGAGCTTGTTGCAATTAAATAAAGTGAAGTAACTTAAACAAACAACCCAACAGGTATCAGTCCCCCTCCCCCTACCTACACCTGTCGAGAACATGCATGGTGAATCCCGAAAATACCACAATAACAGAGCCCGGAGAGAACATCAGTGTGGTATCAACCTCAGGGGTGTGGCAACTCCGCGGCAGGTAGCACTTCTTGAAGGATTTGCTAGTGACGTTCTGAAGGAAGATTGGTCTTGTGTTACAGTAATGGTACAAGTGAGGGCAAGGAGATATTGTAGAGAAGAGGAGTCAACCCTAAATGAGTTGCATACACTGTGGACATTAGCCTGGGGACCAAGAGGCATCTCAGTTCAGTGGGAACAGGTCCCTGCTGGTAGCGGCCAGGATGCCTGAGGAGAGCAATGCAGCATGTTGTGTCTAGAGGAGACATGTCCTTGGGAGTGTTGATTGCAGAAAACAAGGGTGCCCGCTGGGTTATCATAGAAGTGAGACCTACCATTTACGTCCACAGCTGGGCTCGATAACGCAGGCCATAAGGGATGCCCAATTTATATAGTGCAGCTTTTGCATCCGTGAACTTGCGTCTAGCCCCCTGGACTGCCATGGTGAAGTCTGGGAAAAGGGAGACTGCTGCTCCCTGGTACTGTAGAGGGCCCAGCTCTCTCACCAGTCACAACACCGTATCACAGTCCCTGAAATGGATGATTCAAGAGATGAGTGGGCAAGTGGAGGTGTTGTTGCAGGCTGGAGGCCAAGGAGTCTGTGTGCGTTGTACTATAAAAGTAGATGTGAAGTTCTGATGCCCCAACAGCCCAGAGAGTAGTCTTTCCACAAACAGGTCCAGGCGGCCAGTATCGGTAGTCTCTGCAATATTAAGGATGCTTATATTATTCCGGCGTCTCCTAACTTTGAGAGCTTCATTTTTATCGCAATTGTTTTGAGTTTAGATTCCAGTTCCTCCAAGCGTTTCTCTGTCTTGGCGGTGGCATCCTCCAGCTTGTAAATGCAACCCTCTGCTCCCCCCAGTCATTTGGTTTTCCAGTCAAGATGTTCCCCCATGTGGTTCAGTTGATTTGTGCAAGGGTATCAAAACATGCATCTATTGCTCACAAACCAGCCTGAGGTTCAGCCATGATAGGATCCTCTCCTGCTAATTGCTCTGGCACGGATCCTCCGGTTGCGCCGCCTTCCATAGTTGGTGAAATTTCAGGGGTGTCAGTAGCTTTAATCGTCTCAAAGGGCAGTTTGCACAGCTTCAGGTCACCACAGACCATTTCAGTGGCAGGGACAGGTGGATGGTCCTGCTTGGGTATGAAAGCTGTACATTCTGGTTGGATTTAATGACGATGCCTATCGTCTGTTTCTATGCGTACAGAAGAAGAGCTAGGGCGTAAGGCCCAGACCTAGGCAGCTACAGACAGCTGTGGCCTTAAGGCAAGAAATGCTTCATATTGGAGAGGGGTTCCCTCCTTTTATTTATAGGGTATTAGGAGCAGATTCCCCCACTCAGTCCGTCCGCTTTTAGCTACGGTGGCAGTAGGCAGATTCTTTGGCAGACAAGCGAAGTGCCAAGGCTGCAACTTCCCATTTTGGGACGCTGCATAGACAGCGAGTGGGCGAAGAAGCAGACGGATATCGCCCGGCCTGCTGGCGAGGCCTCTGTATTTGAGGTTTTCAATATCCCAGCGTATGGCTCACCATACACATGCCATCCTACCATTTTGTATGCTCAGATGCGCTGCACCTACAGTTCACCACCTCAGGCAGGATCAGGAGCACCCAGTATAAGTCAAAACAATATATACTTATACTAGGTACTCACTAGTGTCCGGACAAAGCTATACCTCTCTGAAGAGCTCTATTGAGAGCAAAACATGTATCGGGGGTTGCTTTTATTCATTTCAGGTTGGCTGGGTTGGTATTTTACTAATTAAAAGCAGTAATACTGTGCCTGGAGTAGTAAAAGGCTTTTGTCATATTACAGCTTGGCATGGACAGCACTGTGGTAGTTCTATGCTGTAAGATTTTGCTGTAGAAATGGCAAAAGACTTTGTCCCTTTCTATCTCGGTGTGGATGGCACTGTGCGAATCCTATGCTTAAAGCCTTTGATAGAAAAACAGACATTTGAGGTGAGCAGATCTAGAGTGTCGCTGGTGTTGAGGGTGCTCCGTACAGCAGCTACATTCTATCTACACTTGAGAACTACCCACAGTTCTCTGCTTCTTTTTTTTATATATATATACTGACCCTAAATGTGCTTTAAAATATATAAACATATACCCAGAGTTCTCTTTGGGTATATATATATATATATATATGTATATATATATATATATATATATATATATATATATATATATATATATATATATATATATCCACAAGGTACCTTTATCCGTTAGAATAAAACGTCGCCGACACTCAGAAAGTTGCTGTGCACGATAGATTTTTCATTAAAATCTATCGTGCACAGCAACTTTCTGATATTGGGTGACCGGTAGCCCTACGCCGACCCACCCGTGAACGTGACTGAGTGTCAACCGGAACTTTGGTGTTGTTCTATATATATATATATATATATATATATATATATATATATATATATATACATATACATATATATATATATATATATATACATATACATATATATATATATATATATATATATATATATATATATATATATATATATATATATATATATATATATATATATATATATATATATATCTGGGTAGTTCTCAAGTTTAGGTGGAAAGCAGCTCCTGTATAGAGCACCCTCAACACCAGCAATACTCTAGATCTGCTGACCTTAACTATAGACAGACGCAGAGAACTCTGGGTATATATAAATATTTCCCATTTGTGCTACCTATATTTTAGAGAACACTCAGGGTCAATACTCTGCCTGGGGTGTAGGAGAGAACCTGAGCCTGAGTGTAGGAGAGTAGGGTATGCTTCCTATGGTTACCCCCACTTTTTGCTGTGATTCTCTAGTTTTTCGACTTTAGTCTGGCTGTGGCCCTGCTAATCAGGCCCACAGTCTAGCTGTTCTCCCTCTAAATTGATACCATGTACTTTAGGTACATACCAGATTGGTTACTGGGTCGCCCTTGTGAGCCCCTGTATAGTATACCATAGGTACCCAGAGCATAGGTGCACCCTAGGCCTACCAGGGGCTGCAGCATGTATTGTGCCACCCCTGGTTTGCCTCCCAAACTGACACCACAGGTCTGTGGTGTAATCACCCCTTACTTAGATATAGTATACCTATATATATACATATATATATATATATATATATATATATATATATATATATATATATATATTCACTGAAAAAACCATAGGTTATAGACCATATATAGTTAGGAATTAGCATTTACAAAACCTTGAAAATTCACTGAAAAAACCATGGGTTATAGACCATATATAGTTAGGAATTAGCATTTACAAAACCTTATTTTACTCACACAAAACCATTGAAATTTCATAAATAGTTAGTTGCACTAACTATATATCGCGCACCCGCAATCCACTGCTGATCATGTCACATATTACATCATTCATGACATGATCAGTGACATCACTGATGACATCACTGATGACATCACTGATGACATCTCAAATGACATCACTGATGACATCTCAAATGACATCACTGATGACATCACTGATGACAACATCCAGTGACTGTATGTTTCTGAAAAGTCAAAATATGTCTTACATATTGAAGAATGAGTGGATGTATAAGTGTCTGGATGAAGGATTTAGTAGGTGCATGACTGACTGTATGAGTGAGTGATTAAATGTGTCTCACTGAGTGCATGGGTTAGTGACTAAACTGTCTTAATTTGTGCATCATTATATCTGTTGTTCTGTAAACTGCTGCATGTGTTGATCAGTAGCTTTATGATTAAGTATATGGGTTTTTGATTGGTTGCCCAAGTATTTGTATGGGAGAGTGAGTGTGTGTGTGGGTGGCTGCGAGGTGTGTGACTATGTGCATAGATGTGTGAGCAGTTGATTCACTAGATGTATGGGTTCAAAAGTGCATGTGGAAACAGCTGTATGGGTGGTTGACTGTGTGCATGAGTGTATTGGTGAGTGAATGGATATCTCAGTGCTACATGTCAAAGTAAGTACAAATGTAAAACACAGTACATGTGAGAGTTGACATATATAAATAACTGTGCATAAGAGCCAGTGAATGTGTGAGTGGCTGTATGGATCATTGTGAACTTGTATCAGGGATTGTATAACAGAGTAAATATGTGTTAGTATATGTTTGAATAAGTAAGGTGTGTATAACTGTATAGTTGAGGAAATGGAAGTGTGATTGATTCTTTGCATGACTGACTAGGTGTGTGAGTAACTCCATGGATGAGTGACAGTCTGTGAGCGTCTGTTTACTCTGAGTGTATCTAAGATTATATTAGAGTCTGAAGAGGTTCACCGTATTATCACATGAATGATGTCATCAGTGATGTGATCAGTAATGTCAAATGAGATGTCATCAGTGATGTCATTTGAGATGTCATCAGTGATGTCATCAGTGATGTCACTGATCATGTCATGAATGATGTAATATGTGACATGATCAGCAGTGGATTGCGGGTGCGCGATATATAGTTAGTGCAACTAACTATATATGAAATTTCAATGGTTTTGTGTGAGTAAAATAAGGTTTTGTAAATGCTAATTCCTAACTATATATGGTCTATAACCCATGGTTTTTTCAGTGAATTTTCAAGGTTTTGTAAATGCTAATTCCTAACTATATATGGTCTATAACCTATGGTTTTTTCAGTGAATTTCAATGGTTTTTTAATAGCAAATATCAAAAGCTTTAAAATGTCAAGTACGTGGTAGGTAAAAACATTTTCGTGTTTATGCACGCTGATGTGCTTTGAACGCTGCCCCCCCCTCTTTTCTTTTAGGAGTATTCTCTCTTTGCAGATAGTGAAGGGTAGGTAACGCAGGCCTTTGCCCCCGTTGTAATCCGTCGTGCCTGCTTCCCTCTCCATTTGATCGATTGTTATCCTAGCATTTATTGTTTTGGAATTGGTTCTCTTTGGTTCATTCTCTATTTACAAACAAACACAGAGTCGCAATACTCTGTTTAGTCTTTGCAGATAGTGAAAAATCGTTAAAAAAACAAAAGGAATCAAGCAAAATCAGTAGGCCACTAATGGGATCTCTTTTTGACCTCGCTAAAATAGAAACATTATGAACAACCCCTCATGAGAAATACGAAACTAGTGAGAGGAACTGAGCTAGAGACCATGATGGCTGCAAGACAGCTCGGCTCCGCCGCCCACCCCACCCAAAATAACGACAAACCCTATGCAAATATTATAAATATATACAACACACCACCAAAGTAACAGGGTAAAACGTTTTATTAAATAACTATTTACATGGCAGCCTGCTGCAACATCGATCCAAACAACCCTTTGTATTTGGGGCTCAAAATCAACAAGTAACAGGGTAAAACGTTTTATTAAATAACTATTACGATGGCTTCAGATTTTTAACATACGGTGTGGTGACGCGGACTGGGAGGGGGCGCTTGGCTCCTGCCCCCTCCCCAAGTCTTGTTGCCCTGGTGTGGCCTAAGATCGCCCCCGACATAGGCGGCCGGCTCCCGGGGTCAAGCGGAACTTTTTGCCTTTTGGTGACTCTTCCGTTCTGGACCTTGTCCCACAATCCGTTCGACCTGAAGACACGTCCTGCGGTGCCCTAGTCCGACCATCACATATTCCTGCGCCAGGAGACGGGGTGGGGTGCACTAGAAGGGAGAGGCGGCGTGAACGAGCCTCCCCCACCTCCCCAGGAGGAGGTTTCTAAGCTACACCCCAGCGCTTCACGCAACCAGCTGACTTGCGCCCGCTCTTGCGGAACAGTGCCTCCCTCGGCCAGCTGAATTGCGCCTGCTCCACACCTTGTCCCACAATCCGTTTGACCTGAAGACACGTCCTGCGGTACCGTGATCCGACCATCACATATACCTTCGCCAGGAGACGGCGTGGGGTGCACTAGAAGGGAGAGGCGGCGCGAACGAGCCTACCCCACCTCCCCAGGTGGAGGTTTCTCAGCTACACCCCAGCGCTTCACTCGACCAGCTGACTTGCGCCCGCTCTTGCGACACAGTGCCTCGCTCAGCTAGCTGAATTGCTCTTGCTATTACAGCGTCTCACCCGCCATCCAACGGAATTGCACCCAATCTTGCGGTACAGCGACAGGCGGCTGCCACGGAGCTCACGAAATGGCAGTCGGCTCCACAGACTTGGGCCTGGCCTGCAAGGATGGCTCTGGGCAACGCTGGAACTCGGACACTTGACTGCTAGGGCATGGGCCCCATTCCCAAAAGTGTCCCCTCAGCCTTGAAGATTCTACAAATCTCACCGGGGCCCCCCGACTCCCGCAGACTTCCGGTGGGGAGCGACTGCCATGATTGCTCGCGGAATGGCCACGACGTAGCCACGGGGTGCTCTCATGCTGACGCCAGCTTCAGTCTGAAACATCCAGAAACACTGTAGACTACCAATTCGATCAGTTCCGGTGGAGCCCCAACGTGACCCGGTAGAGAAGAACTTGCCCTCCCCTCTTTGACTGATGGTTCTTGTTGCCTGTCCTTTCTGTTGTCATTTAACAGAACTTTTTGGACTGCTGAAAGGGGTTGTGTTCCGACCGCTGGTTGGTGGAGACATTTTGACTATATTCTGGACCTACGTTGTCGCGTAATGCGTCATATGACGCGCCGCGTTAGCGCACCGGGAAGTGCTCCGGTGCGCGAGGCGCGAAGCGCAGCTTCCCGGAAGCGATCCGGGGCGCGGCGCGGAGCGCGTAACGTAAGCATAACAGGGCATGTGACTTGTTAATAAAACTTTTCATTGGTTCATTTCACTTTTGGGTTCCTAATTATGTAAGGCTAGGTCATGTGACCTAAAAATAACACTTTTCATTGGTTTAGAACTATTTTTTGTCCCAAATGATGAAAACCCCTCCTTATTTCCTCACTCTGACTTTCATCTTTGTGAGAGGAAGACCTTTTTTTATCACTTAGCAATAGCAAGTGTTGTAGCTTCAACTGGAGCGCCCCACCACCACCACCTCCTCCTAGGAAGAGAGGACCACCTCCTCAGATCATCCTACAACAAGAGGAGGAAGAAGAGGAAGAGGAGCAAGGGACAGGGAGTTTTTTACCTGAACAGCCAAGGAGGTCCCATGGCAAAGAAAGTGACTGAGAGGGGGCGCTTGGCTCCTGCCCCCTCCCCAAGTCTCGCTCGGCCAGCTGAGTTGCGCCCACTCTTGCGGCCTACAACATGGAGAGGCCGGGGCGTTGACTAGGCGGAGCCTCCGGCCGCAACCACAGCGCCAACGATTGCTGCTGACGGAGGGGAGCCTTGCCGGTGAGAGCCACTGATCTGAAGAACAGCTGCCTGCGGTGCCTCCCTGAAGAGCTTGACGGAGGCCCCCGAGAGGCAGTGTGGTGGCGCGGACTGGGAGGGGGTGCTTGGCTCCTGCCCCCTCCCCAAGTCTTGTTGCCCTAGTGTGGCCTGAGATCGCCCCCGACATAGGCGGCCGGCTCCCGGGGTCCGGCGGAACTTTTTTCCTCTTCCTTTCTGCATCTTGTCCCACAATCCGTTTCACCTGAAGACACGACCAGGTCCCTGAATGTGTGCAGGGGGACGCTAATGATTGAATCAAGATGGCGGCTTCACACAAAGCTGACTCAAGTGTTGCTGCTGATGCTATGCAGACAAAAACTGGTTTTCAGTTTGTACATTCTTCAGGATTTTTCCATCCAAGGCTGGTTGAGAGTTTGTAGAACAATGGCTTCAGATTTTCAACATACTACTCTTCAACATTCTTCATAAATGTAACAATGTGAGACTCACTAGGAGAACGTCCGTTTATCTTTCCTCTCAAAATGCTACCAACAATATTTTCTGAATGGAAGACACCATCTTGTAGCATAAAGAGCTGCGTCAAGGGTGGTATTGCCCAGAATGTCTTGTTTTCTAGTGCTCGTAATGACGAAGCCAGAACTGCCGAAAGGGATTCTGGTCCTGCCGCTACTTATTTGAGACATTGAACTATACTCTGGACCTGCCTGGCCTCGACCAAAATGGCGCCAGTATGGGAGCTACTTACAACTCCTTATGACGTTCTAGTTACTTAGCCTTGACGTTATGGGGGATGTATGTGGTCTTTGTGCGGGGAAGGGTACTGACTGGGAATACGGACAACCCTATTGATGTCGATTTTTCATTATTGTTTATTGTATGAATAAAGCTTCGAAGTAATGTTACCCATGATACTCGCCCATGGTGTGCGTATGGACGATTTTATTGTAACTGATCCTGTTATACTTTCAATTAAAAAATCAACCTTCACTGATCCTGCAACCGTTTGTCACGTTTAGTTTTTTCAATTAAATGGCTCGCTTGTTACATACTCCTATACCCCTGGCTTTTGACCCTTTCCTACGCACGGTCTGTACTACCGCCCTCGGGCGATCTATGTAATGAACAGACTACCATTGCCGAAACACAAAGGAATGCATCTCAGATGTACAGAAAGGCATCCCTTCAGGCTCGGTCCCACACACCCTTACAGTGAGAATCCCCTCCCCAATCACAATACAGGATCGTTATCAGATAGTAGGAACGCGTGTGGTGTGACGGATCTCATGGAGTGGGGGCCTTGATCTACTGTAACTCCTTTGAAGAGGGGTGATTCTTTACAGTTGGGACCATAAACTACATCCGCAGGGCTAGGTGATAGCCTGGGACCGGCCTGGACAATCGGACAAGGAGGAAGAGGAGTGTCAGAGGGTGCGGTAGTGAATAGGGTGAAAGGGCGGGCACGGGGTGTGATTCTCAGGGAAGAGCAGCGCAGATGGGGGGAGGTTTATGGCCCATGCATGAGAGAGAGAGCGTGGGTGACCAGTGCGTGGGGGAGATGCTTGCGAGGGTGGGGAGCCGTGCTGAGGATCGGCGGCGTGCAGAGAGTGGGTCTGGTCAAGGCATCTAAAATGGCTGCCGTGCACGACAAAAGTGTGGCATTGGAAAAAAGGCAAGATGGCGCAGACAATGTTTATCAATACGTATTAATTTATAACAATTATTTTTAACGATATATTTACTCGCAGTGACAAAATGGCGGTCAACACTTCCTGATTTCCTTCAAATCGAACGTTAACAGACGTCACGCAGCAACAAAAAAAAATCTGCTCACGCGCAGCCGCTGGAAGACATGTATCAACATATATGAGCATCCTCAGCCACCCTCAGAAAACATAGGGGGTCAGGATACGTCTCCCGTACCCCCTTATACCCATTCCCCACATTGTTTTTCCTCCATCTTGTAATTTAATTAAAACGAAACACAAAATGGCGAATTCCCGTTTCGCTACTGGTTCGTGACCCGGTTCGCGAACCGGGAAGCGCTTCTACCGCGAAAAATCAAATTTTTTTTATTTGCCCCACGGGACCCTTTAATAACCCCAACATCATTCCTAGGGGGTCAAGAGGGGTCTACCTTGCCCCCTTTCATTAAATTCCCCCTTCGTTTTTCTCCTCCTCTTGTCTCTCGATCCTACCGAGAGACAAGATGGCGGCCGTTCCGGACTGTTTAGAATGTTGACAGACACCGGAGAGCCAATCAGCTTCGCTTCGCAAAGTTCCGTTACGCGAAAAGTACGCGAACCGGAGCGCTACCCGGGACGCTGTCACAGATATATCTGTTTTTTAAAACGTTAATTTCTCAAAATCCACTGGAGCACATATATTGAGACCTAGCAAAGGCACATCGGGCTAACAGTCCCTACAATTTTGCCAAGTTTCGTGCAAATCCATTCAGCCGTTCGAGCTAAAAGTGAGGCCAACCGCCCTATGGAAAAATGAATGGGAAAAACGCGTTTTGGGACCCCCCTTTTTTCTCGGCCCCCCCTTGACGAAACACCCCCAAATTTTCAGGGGCTGCTCAAAAACAAAATGTGCCATTTTCCTGAAAATTTCAGCCAATTCCGTCCACAAACGCCAAAGTTATTAGACATAGAATTTTCAAAAGTCCCATAGAGAAAAAATCCTAACTATATATACCTACAGGCGACCGCCAGTAGGTAATAGACACATATACATCTATAAGCCACTCCTAAAGCAGACCACGACAATCCTGGAGGTAGAGTGCTTGGATTTATGTGAGAGGGTGCTCTAGCATGAGCTGAGCCCCTCTGCAGCTTTCGGAACCATCTCCTTATAGCTGTTCTATGATATAGCCATACCATATACTCTTAAGTGAATTATAATCCTCGCGTTTAATGCTAACTTTGGTTTGGCTGTATCGAAACATGTTGTGTAAGGTGTCAAACACTTTGGAATACTACCCCCCTCCCCCGACAGCCCTGGCGGCAGGGGTAGCATTCCACCCTTCTTGAGGGAGAAGACATGTAGTTACTGGTAAACCTAGTTAAAGTTAAACAGAGCCTCAGCACCACAAAATGGATGCTGCCGCCACAGACGCGAGTCTGCCTTCCTGCTGCTGGATGAAACTCCAGCAGGAGGCCTGGACAATAGGTTTCCTGTCCAAGGAGCTGCTGGCACCTCCCCAGACAGGCTTTTGTATATTGGGGCAGGGAGGGCTACATTCAGTGAATGCTTTCCAGACACTGCCTGGGGCACACTAGGTGCTCCATGCATTTCCCAGTTCAACCTGGTTGCTGGGGCACTCTGTCCCAGCTCTGGCGCGAAACTGGACAAAGGGAAAGGGGTGTAACCACCCATTTCTCAGGTCCACCCATAGGAGGTGCCTTAAAGGTAGTCCAGCCCCTAAACTTAGTATAAGTATAGGAACCCAGTCCCTAGGACTTTAGATTACCCTGGACGAAACTCTGAAACATAAATCCTGGACCTTCGACATTTCATTTCGACTGGAAGATGGATGACATCTCCCTTGTGGTCAAGGAGTGACCACCCTGTTTAAACAGGCACCAGCAGCAACTTTGCCGTTCTGCATTTTAGTGGCTCCCTCTGGATCCCGAAGAACCTGCGACACAGGATATGGACTTCCAGACATCTTTAATCCTGACCTACGCTCACAGCAAAGCTGAGACTCGTGGCGGACACAACAGACGTGGGACTGGAACTCCTGGACATCCTGCACTTTGCAAGCTGCACTCACTTCACGAGGTAACTCGAAGTCGTGCATTAGGGAACTTGAAGCCCAAGATTCGAGCACCAGTTGCACTGAAGCTCAGAGACCCACACTCCACGAGTGTCCCGTGGGCCCCGCTTTTGCATTTCAGCTTGACACATCTTTTTTTTTTTGAAACCTTTATTGATGACCAAAGTGATAGGTAGTACACATCTTCACGCCTACACCCTGCAATTGCAGGCCGGCAGCTACATAGAATGGAGCCCAGAGCAGGACATAAGTAAAAAGGGGCACAGCATTAGTACTTAAACACAGCATGCCGCCTACAACCCACTGGGCCGGCCGCGATAGAAATGTGGCCTATTCAGGTAGTACAGATGTCATATCTACCGGCCGAAGCACATTGTATACCAGCAAAAAGCAATTGAGGCTTCTTTTTCAAGTTTTTTGTGAAAGAGAAAACCAGAAATCAAACACAACTGGGGACCGACCTTCCCATGATATACCACCATACAGTGTATGTGGATCAGAGGATCCGAGGGTGAGGAGCCTTAATGCAACATGAAGAAATGGGAGGAGCAACCTCCATCAAGGCCCGAAGGCTCCGCACCAACTAAATACTTCTGGCTGGCATGGTAAGGGCAAAGAGGGAAGAGGGGGAAGAGGGGGATAAGGGGGAGGGGGGGGGGAAAGGTTCATAACCGACCCAGTGAGGTCAATAATGTGCTAAGGGCTTGTATGTGGTGCTACATGTAACATGTTGCTAACGTGAGTGCGCAGTCAGGTGCAAGGTATGCGTCGCGGACCAGCCCAAAGCCGGGCACCAGGAACTGCCAGGATATAGAGGAGTCTGTCCATCGGTACAGGAGGACGATAAGAGAGCAGAAGGGGAGGACAGCATGTAAGGGTATGGATTTAAGTGTCAGGATGCTCCTCACTCTGTTGACGGAGGAGATAGGCAGACAGGGGACCCCAGATATCTTTGGGACGTGACTTATGTGGTAAGAGTTCGGCATAGTTATGGAGGTGATCTTGCCAAGTGGACATAATGTCGAGCCAGATTTTGAATTTAGGAGCACGTCCTCTACCCCATCTACAGGCTACATGGCGTTTGGCTAATAAAAGGCCCATTGCGAAAAACTTTCTATGTGATTTCAGTGCAAAGACCGATTGACCTAACAGGGCCGACCCAGGACAGGGATCAATAGCAACTCCAACCATATCCGAAAGGGCACGAAAAATGGCCTGCCAGTATGCCGCGACGGAGGGGCATGTCCACGCGAGGTGGAAGAAATCGGCACCCTCCACCCCGCATCTAAGGCAATGGTCAGTGTCACGGAGGCCAAGCCGAAACAGTTTGGAAGGGGTAAAGTAAATGCGATGCAAGAATTTAAAATGTATCAATCGGAGCCGGGTATTACCGGTAACTGCATTAGTGTGTGAGCAGCTCTCTTCCCATTGATCATCTGACAGTGGGGAGCCAAGGTCATTGTCCCATGCACTGCGGACTTTGAGTGGAGGCGGCGTTGGGGACGGCTGGGCATGCTTGTACAGCATGGACACCACGTGTTTGGGGTTGTCCGTTTGTAAGAGCGAGTGCAGAGGGGCCAGTGTGTCTGGCTCGTCAGGAAAATTCGGAGTAACTGCCTTAACGTTCTGTCTCAGCCGGACATAGAGAAACGTGTCCATGACCGAGGCAGTGTGCTCTCCGAAGAATTGCGCCGATGTTCGGAACTGCCCCTGGAGGTATAAATCACCCCATGTGTGAATCGCCAGTTTCAGGAGTAGTTTACGGCCAATCTCCTCACAGGCGACCCGTAATCTAGGGTCATGTGCTAGAGGCATGCATGGTGAGTACAAAAACTCAACCTCCATGTGAACCGCAATTCGCCTCCACGCTTGCACCGTGCAGTCGACTGTGGTAGGGTCTCGGTCCGAGACATTCGGCGTAGTATAGAGATAGCCCGACGGTTGCACCGGGCGCATGTATCCATCCTCCACTGCTAAATGGGCCATGAAGGGGGGAGGATGCAGCCAGTACGCGGCGAAGTGGCCCTGGGCACAGTCGTAATAACGCTGGAAGTTAGGAACGTCGAACCCACCCTGGTGATAAGGTAACATGAGCCTCTTCAGACTTATCCTGGCCTGTTTACCCCCCCAAATAAGCCTCGACAATTGGGAATTGAGGGCGCGGAAGAAATGGGAACCAGGATTGTATGGTATGTTAATAAAGAGGTAGAGCAATTTGGGGAGGACTACCATCTTTATAAGTGAGACGCGTCCTGCCATTGAAAGTGGGAGATGGATCCACTTAGTGATTGTATCAGTAAGTTTGTCCAGCGCGGTACCATAGTTAGCCCTGATGAGGGTCTCGCGATTCCGGGAAACCACCACTCCGAGATATTTTAGGTCATCCGTTTCCCAAATCAAGGGATAGTCCAGGGGAAATTGCGTGGTCTTATCCGTTAAGGGGAATAGAGCCGACTTCGACCAATTAATTTGTATTCCTGAAATCGCACCGAATTTGGTGACTTCGCGTAGTATGGGGTTAAGGTTTTCCTGCGGTTTATTTATATATAGGGTCATGTCGTCAGCATATAGAGCTATTAAGAGCTGACGCTCCGGATAAATAAGGGAACGATGGTTATGGTGCTGACGAAGTTTGGCTGCCAGCGGCTCGATGGCAATCGCAAAGAGGGCTGGGGAAAGGGGGCAGCCTTGTCTGGTGCCCCTATGTATGTTAAACGGAGCCGACCTGGCCCCATTGAGTAAGACTGAGGCACTGGGGTTGCTGTACAATAACTTTATCCAATCGAGGAAGCTGAAGGGGATCCCCATGCGTTCAAGGAGGGCCAGCAGATAATCCCACTCAAGGGAATCGAACGCTTTGGTGGCGTCGAGGAACACTGCCGCAGCTTCGGACTTGGGGTTAATGTCTTGCAGTACCGCCTGAAGGGTGCGAAGGTTATGTGAGGTCGCCCTATTGGGGACAAAACCCGCCTGATCTGGCAGGACCAGGCGCTCCATCAACAGGTTAAGGCGAGACGCCAGTACCTTCGCTAAGATTTTGACATCTGTATTGAGCAAAGAAAGGGGTCTATATGAGTCGCAGTGCTCAGGTTGTTTGCCCGGTTTCAAGAGAGATGCGATAAGGGCCTCGCGCATCGAGGGCGGGAGGATTCCCACTTCGAGGGCGGAATAATAAACTTGTTGTAGTATTGGGGCAAGGATGTGAACATATGCCTTATAAAAATCGATTGGCAGCCCATCAGACCCAGGGGATTTGCCCGATTTCATGGACATGATGGCATCCTTTATTTCATCTACCTCAAGGATGTGGTGGAGGAATTTTTGTTGGGTTGGACCAAGCCACGCAATGGCCGTGTCCTCCAGGTAAGGATGTAGGTTAATAGGAGCCGATCTTTGAGAAGTGTAGAGGGTGGAGTAGTGATTTGTAAGGATGCGGAGCTGTTCAGGAAGGTTTCGCTGCGGGATTTGTTGTTCATCAAGCAAGACAGTGACGAAATTATTGTATCTAGGGGTCCGGACCGCGGAGGCCAGAGCCCTGCCAGGTCTATCCCCCTCACCGAAAACCCGTGCAGAGTGCTGTTTGCCGAGGAATTTGCACTCCCTATCCGCCGCCTCCGCGTAGTCGTTTAGTTTCTCCCGAAGGAGGGCATTCGTAGCATGATCGCGGGCCTCGCGAGTACCAATCCGTTCTAAGTCTCGAAGTTCGGATTCAAGTTTACGAAGATCACTTCGCAAGGATTTAAGGACTCCGCCTCCCTTAGAGATGCACCATCCCCGAACGGTGACCTTAAAGGCTTCCCAAACTACAGAGAGATCCGACACCGATCCCACATTTCTGTCGAAAAAGTCTTGGATGTCCTGTTCAAGGTCTGCCCTGAAGGCGGAATCGGTGAGATGGGAAGGGTTGAGGCGCCAGCTCAAATAAGGGGAGGTCTCAATTGGAATGCGTAGTGAGATAAGAACCGGGGAATGGTCAGAGAAAGTCCTGGCAAGGTGTCGGGCTGTGATTAACCAGGGGGTGAGGCCTGCCGATAGGAACACGTAGTCGAGCCGCGCCCAAGTGGAATGCACTGCGGAGTAATGAGTGCCCTGTTTAAGGGACGGGTGGAGGTGTCGCCATGCATCAATGTAGTGGTGTTCAGCAACTATGGAGGATAGGGTACTTTGGGTATGGGAGTAGTGTGCCGGCAGGGGGTGGGATCTGTCAATACCCGGTGCCACCGCGGAGTTGAAGTCCCCACCCAGTATCACATGGCTAATGCCCAGAGTTTGAATTTTACCCCACATCGTGAGAAGTGAGGAAGTGTCGTCTACATTGGGGCCATAATAGCAAACGAAAAGGACCGTATGAGAATGTAGTTTACCCCACATCATACAGTATCTGCCACCGGGGTCCACGTCCGTCCCGGCAGGCGTGAAGTTCACACCCCGTCTAACCAGAATTGTAACCCCCCTTGCATAGTTGGAATAGGAGGAGAAAACCCTGCAGGAGGCCCACCTGGCAGCGAAGAGAGATGAGCTATCCTGCATTAAATGAGTTTCCTGCAGCATAGCTATTGAAATGCCCTGTCTATCTAGGTAACCTAAAATTTGCCTCTTTTTCCTAGGGTTATTCAGCCCCCGAATGTTCCACGACAATAGCTGAAATTGGTGCGATGGTAGTGTGTCACCTACGTCACCCATTCATACATAGAAGAAATCTTGTAGCTCGCAATCACACAATTGACCATTAAAGCACTTTGGATATCCAGCACAGTACAATCTCCCCATAAAAACCTCCCACCGATCCCCGCTCTTGACAGCATAAAGAACATTTCCATGTCAAAGGTAGTGGAGCATACTTCCTTCCCACCCACACCGGCAACCCCAACTGGCCGGGAATACAGCCCCCACCCAACAACCCAGAAAGAAAACAGAGTATTACCCAGAAAAGGCATAATCCAGAACCCAACCCGCAGGGGGGAAGGGGTGCTAGTGGGGGTACGCCCGCTCGGGGACCAGGACTAGGGGCACCAGACCTACCAATCCACCTCCCTACTTACACCCACAGACAACAGGGAGAGACCCTAGTCGCCAAAAGTGGGACGGAGGTGGGTGACCGAGCACGAAGGAGAATCATGGACCGATAAGCCCCGTGCTGATCAGGTACCTAAAAAAGGAATAGCAATACTCAGACATCTGTTAGCAAATGAACACTGCTCGCCTTATGAAAAGGAAACGATACCGCTAAGTAGTCTCTTAGTCCTGTTGCGCCATCGGCGATCTCGACCCAGATCTGCGTTGAGTTGCATCGTCACTGGTACGTTCTCTTCTGCTGTGTTTAAGGAAATCCTCAACTTGTTGCGGGTTTAGAAAGAAGTGCGTTGTACCCTGAAAGGTCACTTTCAACTTCGCAGGGTATAGCATGGCATATGGGATTTCTTGTGCCTGAAGTTTCTTTTTAACCACAGTGAATTTGCGCCTAGCCTCCTGGACAGAGGGGGTGAAATCAGGAAAAAAGGAGAGGGCAGTATTGCAGTAGTTCACAGTCCCCATTGCTCTCGCTCGCTGGAGCACCGCATCACGGTCTCTATAGTTCAGGAAGCGCACTATGATGGGACGAGGTGGGGCTCCTGGAGGCGGGCGCGCTGCCAGAGATCGATGAGCACGTTCAATGATGAAATGTGGGGAGAAGGATTCCTTTCCAAACAGTTCAATAAGCAGGTTTTCTACAAAGGGCTCCATCTTCCCGGTGTTGGTGGATTCCGCAAGGCCTAAAATTCGAACGTTGTTGCGTCGAGACCTCGCTTCCAAGTCCTCATTCTTGTCCGCGATAAGTTTAAGCAACCTGTCCATTTGAGTGACCTGTTTACCAGTGGAGGAGGCCCCATCTTCAAGAACCGAGATTCTATCCTCTGTTTCCTTGATGCGGGTGTCATGTTGCTCCAGTTTAGAAACCACACTGTCCATGCGTGAATTAATGGTGTCTATTTTGGCGTCGATTGAGGATAGGCTTTGTTTCATTCCCAACAGTAATGACTTCCAGTCCTCCTCCGGAGGAGCCGGTGCAGGAGGACTGCCGCCGGGCTCCGGCGTCGTTTTGGGCTGTTTTTTAGATTCAAAGGGTATTTTGGACTGGCGTGCGTCACTTCGGCCCATGTCTCTTCTGGGCGTCCGCGATGTAGTGGGGGAGGTGGACGCCAGAGCGCAGGAGGGGCACAGCAGAAGAGAAGAAAATGAACTCTCAACAGATCCAACGTAGTGGAGACTGGTAAATTAAGGAGTCCGTGGCAAAAGGTGCAACTGAAAACAGGGACCCTGGTGGAGAGGGCAGCGTGAAGGGCTAGCACGTGGGGAAATAGTAGCAGTGCGGACCGACGTCCCACGCAGATGCCCCGAACAGCTATGGTCTTGTGTCAGGCCGTGCCTGTGCCCTTGCCCAGTGGAGGGGGGGGGGGCCTCAGGATGCAACCTGTATTGCGTGCAGCACTTCACAGTCATGGAGGGAAGGTGAGGGAGTAATCCGTCCGTAACAGCAGGGCCGCCCTGGTGTCAATGGGTCAGTGCACTAGGTGATCGTCGGTCCTCGCGGCGCCACACCCACAGCAGGGACAGACGGCAGGGAGTAGGGCAGTCCCCCTCCGACCTCGGGAAGGATGCTCAAAGGTGAGGGCGGGCCGGCGGACACGTCGATGTGTAGGTTACCCCCTGCGTAGTGAAGACAGTAAGAGCAGTTCACACATCTCAGGCAGAGTAGCGCCCGCCACCCGATAGTGAGAGGCAGGCAGGTGTTGGCCTCAGAGCCGAGGGAGGCGGGGAGCAGCAGAAGCGGCAAACTGCAAGTCCGACCTGGCAGCCGGTACGCCCGATCCGCAGCCGCCCGGGAGGGCCGCAGGACAGCACAGGCAGAGCAGTGCCGCAGGACAGCACAGGCAGAGTAGTGCCCTCCGCCCGTAAGTGAGACACAGGCAGGTGTTGGCCTCAGAGCCGTGGAAGCAGCAGACGCGGCAAACTTCAAGGCCGACCTGACAGCTGGGGAAGAGGCGCCCTGAAGGGGGGCCGGTGCACACGCTATGCAGATGTCCGGGAGGGCCGCAGGATAGCGCTCCAGTGGGGAGACGTGTCAGGCAGGAGACAGGTACAGCGCCGACCGGGGGGGGGGCGGGGGCTGCGAAGGCACAGAGCTGGAAAGCAGCACTCACCCGCTGCGACGACTGAAGGCCCCCCCGGGAGCGCAGCGGCAATGCAGGGTCCGGCAGGCGGGTGCATACGGCAGTGGTGGCACACTGTAGGCGGGTCAGTATGTATGGCCCGCTGACGTCCAGGAAGGCACGAGATGGCCGCGGGACAGCGCGCCGGTTCAATGGCGGGCTCAGCAAGAATGAAGGTCAGCGCCGACCGGGGGTAGAGAGTCGGCTGCGGAGGACCTCAGCCAGCAGGCAGCCCTCACCTGACACAGCGGCCGGAGCTCTTCTCGGGAGTGCAGGTGTAGTCTCGAGTTCGACAGGAGGGCGCCCCTCAGCAGGCCAGGCTCACTCGTCCCTGCTGGAAAGGCCGCAGAGCTCCGGACTCTCCCAACCAGGCAAGGCCGCCAGAAGCATGCAGTCAGCCGCTCCTCGAGTCGCACAGGTTGTCCCAGGCTTCCGTCCTCGCCAAATCAAGAATATCTGGAACATATGAGGTGTCGCCCTGATCAGCACGGAAAGATGCAGACAATGGGACAGGTTACAAGCAGATACTCGCGGTCAGGATCACTGCAGGATAGGGAAGCGTGCTCGGCCGTTTGGGAGCCTCACACCAGTGCGGCCATCTTGGTCTGGCGCCACCTAGCGCCCCCAGCTTGACACATCTTCCCGGTTCCTAGTCCGTTAGCTAGTGAGCCCCTGGAAGAATTCTTTTTGAATTTAACTTACTTTCCCAGTTGCTCCAGGCTTGCTACAGCTTCCCTACAAAGGAGAAGTGCCCCAGACCTTGTTGATCTGCAACAAAGCCAATATTGATATCCTGCGTGGATTGCATTTACCAAGGCTTGTTGGGTTCAATCCAGATACCAACCCTGCAGTCAACTAGATTCTTTGTGGGACAGATCGAATGCAGCTCCTGGTTGTCGTAGATGCCTCCTGGAGCACGAGGCTGAAGAGAAAAGCTTCACCTTCTCACTTGAAATCACCCGACATTGGCTTGCAGCTTTCCATCGCCATCCTGGTCATTGGCTAGTGACCCAGTCTCTGTCCCTTCTGCTTTCAGGTTCTTCAGAACTTCGATAAACCCTTGGATCCACCCACCCAGACACTTTTCCTCTGGTCGCCTGCAGCACTTCTTTGCAGCTCTCCATTGAAATCGACGACGAAACCCAACATCAAAAGACACCTATGACCCGACTTCGATGGGTGAGGTAACAGGAGTACTCTGGTAGTCTGAAGGGTATTGGCCTTCCTAGTGTCTAAGTCTAAAAGGGTTCCATCGTAGTCCATCCAGAAATATCCTTAAATTGTACAATTGTAACTTGTTTGTTTCCCATTGAAAGTCAATGGTAACCCGCGGCTGTGTTTAGACACTGCACGCATCTCCCGTGGGCCTCCTACTTCCTAACCTTTGGTTGTTTAGAGTTGCCCCAGCGATTCTACAGGCCCCAGGCTTGCTTTCTAACTCACGTGTTCCTTATACCACTATTTTAGTATATGGTTTGTGAGGCCCCTAGGGCAAAACCTATACTGTGCACTTATCGTATGCTAATGAAGTAACTTGTATTGTACTTTTACCTCTGACCTCATAAAGAGTGCAGAGGGGTTGAATTTAGAATAAATACATATATATTTGATATATACCATGTGTGGTGTCCTTTCATTTGATACTCGAGGGATTATAATTGGTAAAACAACTTGCTTAATGTGCTGGTCCATGCTACCACTAGGATAGCTTTCTATAAGGATGACTTTACAACCACTATCAATAAGGGTTGATTAGACTGGTGCAAGGTGCCCACTAGAACTAGTGGACATCATATGCCAGGCTAACTTCTCACACTGAGACCCTTGGTGAGTGAGGGTTCCACATCCTAAACTGAATATAGTTTACCACTTATCGGTCTGTTTCGTAAAATAGGCACTCTGTTGGGTTGTTTCAACTCTAATGGGAGGGGGAATGTGAACCATCATCTCCTCACATTCCCTTTTGTTTTTGTTTTTTAGATTCAACAAACTCTCACTTCACCTAGAAGGAAATTTATGTATTAAATATTTTATTGAGCATAGGCAATGAAATGCACCTCCGAGACATCTGTAGGGGCCGTCACCACACCAGGGAGGCCTAGGTCAGCGACCCCACTGACACCCAACACGAGGCCAGCGGGTACATCATCTGTTAACACAGCAAGCCGCCTACAACCCAACTGGGCCGGCCGCGTCATAAGAGGTGCTACAACGGTGCAAGCTGATCAGTGCTAGTGCAATTTGAGAAACAAAGAACTGTAAACAACCCCCCTACCCTTCCCACCCTAACCCTCCCCTCTCCTTGTCCATTTCCGGGCGTAGTCTATCGGTTGTGGTCCACTATTAACAATCAGGTGGTGCTGCGCGCGCAGGGCCTGTGCGCTTACGGGCGTGCGTCTTGGGGTCTGGGAGAGGTGTTTCTGCCAGGCGTAACAGGCGCAGGTAGCGCGGGCAGCTCACCTCCCGAAACTCCCCGGTAAGCAAGGCGAGGAATGGCCGCCAGAGCTCCGCAAAGTCTGCCCCCCTCCCTGCCGCCGCCAGTGATAGTTTCTCCATGCCCAGGATCGCCCAGAGCCGGTGAAGCCACCCCAATTGCTGCGGAGCCTGAATTGCTCTCCAGTGGGCCACAATGTTTTGGACCGCAGCCCCAAGCGCAAGCGCGATCAAGCGTCCTCTCCAGGATTTCAGAGGGTACATGAGGGCGTTTGGGAGGCCTAGAATAATGTATGCTGGGAAGCGCGGCAACTGTGTGTCCAGGTGTGCATCAATAAGGTCCAGGATAGGGTCCCAATAGGGGCGTAGCGCCTCACAGCTCCATAGCAGGTGTTCCAATGTCCCCAGTTCCCCACACCCCCTCCAGCATCTGTCACTTATTCGGGCATCCCATTGATGTAGTCGCTCAGGGGTGTGGTACCAGTATGTGGCTACCTTAGTCAATGTCTCGGTAAGCCCGGTGTGGTGCGCCGAGTGTCTGGCCCTATGGTACACCCCCTCCCACTCTTTCCTAGTGAGCTGCCTCCCCAGGTCCCTTTCCCACCGGACTTGACCCGCGTTGTACGTGTGTGCCTGGGTGAGAAGCAGCTGCTGATAAAGGTCTGAAATCAATTTCTTGTCCGAGGTGCGCGTCAGCAGCCACCGTTCGTAGGGTGTGAGGTGCCGTTGGGCCCCGGGCCGGATCGAGGGGTGGAGCACCCAGTGGCGCACCTGCAGGTATTGCAAGCGTTCCGATTCGGCCACGCCGTAATCCGCCTTGACCTGCTGGAACGGGAGGACCCCCTTGATGTCGAACATGTGTCCCGCCGCTCTACAGGGCGTCGTCCGCCCGTCGTGAATGCTCCGGGGTCCAGGCCCGGCGAGAAGTCTGGGTTCTCAAAGATGGGAGTCATAGGTGAGGGGAAGGTGGTCAGCCCCTAGGCCACGGCCACTCTGTCCCATACTCGCAGGGCGGTGCTAGTGATTTCAGAGGCGTACAGGTTAGGGGGGCGGTGTCGGCGTGGTAGGAAAGGCACGCCCTGGAGGGTACGGCCGGCCACTGCCTGGTCCAGGAAGAGCCAGTGTTTGCCGGACTCCAGCTGGAACCATTCCACGAAGGTGCGTAACTGTGCTGCCTGAAAGTACAGGGTGAGGTCGGGCACGCTGACCCCCCCCGTTCGCCGGGGGCAGAGTGGCGAGAGTGTGCTTAAACCTAGGTCGCCGGCCGTTCCAAATGAACCGTGACAGTTCCGATTGGGTTTGTTGAAGCCAACCCTGCGGGGGGTTCAAGGGGAGCGTCTGAAACAGATACAGAATCTGCGGCAGCAGTGTCATTTTGACTGCGGCAATTCTGCCTAGCCATGACAGTGTAAGCGGCTTCCAACGCCGGAGCTGCTCCCGAAGTTTGAGTGTGAGGGCCTCGTAATTGACTCGCGCAGTACCCCTGACAGTAGGAGCCAGGCGAACGCCTAGGTACGGGACGGTTGCGTCCGACCATTGTATCTTGAATTCCGATTTAATCTCGGCCACCACGTCTGGGTTCAGGGAGATGTTCAGGGCTTCAGATTTGGCTTCGTTGATTTTAAAACCCGAGGCCAGGGCAAAGGTGTGGAGCTCCACAAAGAGAGCACGCAGGGATTGCATTGGGTCGGTAAGGGACAGCAAGACGTCGTCTGCGTACAAGCTGATCTTATGCGTGTCGGCACCAAATTTGATACCAGATATGAGCGCATGCTGCCGCACCCTCTGAGCCATCGGCTCCATATATAGAGCGAATAGAAGCGGCGACAGGGGGCAGCCCTGACGCGTGCCTCTGCCAATGTCGAATCTCGGGGAGGTATGGCCGTTCACCCTGACCGTGGCGTTGGGCCGGCGATAGCAATTGAAGATGCGGTGGCGGAGTTTCTCCCCAAATCCGAAGTGGCGGAGAACCTGGTCGAGGTAGGGCCAGTGCACTCTGTCGAATGCTTTCTCCGCATCGATGGTGAGGAGCATGCAGCCCGGTTTAGTGCGCGACCCGGCCTCAATGAGGTGCAGCACTCGCCTGGTGTTGTCGCTAGTCTGCCGTTGGGGGATAAAGCCCGCTTGGTCAGGGTCTATCAGCTGCTGCATGTAAGGTGCAATGCGGCCCGCTAGAATGCCAGTGTAGAGCTTCAAGTCTACATTCAGCAGCGAGATGGGCCTGTATGAGCTACACGTCGCTGGGTCGCGGCCCGGTTTGGGAATGACAGAGATGGACGCCTCTAGCAGGTCCGGGTGGATGGCACCAGGCGTGTCAAAGGTGTTAAACAGGTCGCGCAAGAGGGGGGCGAGCTGCTGGCAAAACGTCTTGTAGAAGGCCGCGGTATAGCCATCGGGTCCCGGGGATTTCCCCACCTTGAGGCGGGCAATAGCAGAGATGACTTCCTCCAGGCCAATGGGCCGTTCCAGGAAGTCCGCTTGGTCCTGGTTGAGGGAGGGGAGCTCCGCACCCTGCAGGTAGGCCGGGCCGGCAAGTGGGTCCAGGTGGTCCGCGTCGTATAGCGCCGCATAGAAGGTGCCAAAGGTCGCCGCAATCGCCGCGTCTTCCGTGATCTGGCTGCCATCAGCCGACAGGAGGGAGCGCACCTGCTGCCGTTGGGTTTGCGCCCGTAGTCTACTTGCCAGAAGCTTCCCGCAACGGTCGCCTCCGGTGTAATAGGCGTGCTTAAGGCGCATAGCGGCGTATTCCGCTACATCTTGGTCCAAGGCTGCCAACATTTTCCGCTCGGCGCATAATTGGCGCCATGCCCTCGCCGCCCCCGTGCGCTGGTGCATCTGTTCTAGTTCCGCCACCCGTTGGGTAAGCTCGGCACGCTTCAGCGCCCTGTCCCTGTTGTTGGCGGTGGCTATGGAGATGAGTTCCCCGCGGAGGACCGCCTTGAGGGCTGCCCACTGAGTGGCCTTTGAAGTGTCATCATTGGCGTTGTGTTCCAAAAAGTGGTCAATCGCAGCTGTGAGGCGGGTTTGGGTGTCGGGCAACTGCAAGAGGCCGTCTCGCAGCCTCCAGTATCGTTGCGGAGCTGGCATGGCGCCCACACGAAGTGTCGTTACCACTGGGGAATGATCCGAGAGCGCGGCTGGCAGAATCTCCACCTCCTCGATCTGCTGCGCTAGTTGAGAGGAGCACAGGAAATAATCCAGCCTCGCATACGTCTTGTGCGCCGCCGAGTAGTACGTGTATGCAATGGTCTGGGGGTGCACGTGTCGCCATAAATCTATGAGGCCCAGGTCTGCCACATGCGCCTGTCCTGCTGCAGTGAGTGCTCCCACCTGCCCGGATCTCTGGCCTGAGCGGTCTGCCGTGTTGTGAAAAACAATGTTAAGGTCTCCCCCTAACAGCAAGTGCGTGCGTGTGGTGGATGTAGCGGTCTCCAGTGCCGTATGTAAGAATCTTTCCTGTCCCTCGTTCGGGCCATAGACTGAACCCACTAGAAAGGTATGGCCTGCAACCTGGAAGCTATAAAGCAGAAGTCGCCCTCTAATTTCGGCTTCTTTCTGGAGGACCCTCCCCTCGAAGGACTTAGCCACTAGAATCGCCACCCCTGCTGCTTTCTTCGGGGAGGAGGAGAAGAACTGCCAGGGAAAGGCGCGTGATTTGAGTCTGTGCTGATCGCTGCGAACAAGGTGTGTTTCCTGGAGTAGGCAGATATCTGCCTTGGAGCGCTCGAGACAGGAGAGAATCGCTTTGCGCTTGTTCGGACTATTAAGCCCCCGCACATTGAGCGAAAGCACTGTTAGGTGACGTGTCATGTCTGGGGTAATAAGGAAGATGCCATTCCCCACCCGGAGGTGGCTGCCATAGACCAACCGGCTGCAAGAGACGCTGCGCAGGGAGTCCTACCGACTCCTACCGTGATGTCAAAATCCCCTGGACAAGGAGAGCCCACCCGCCCCTCCCCCACCTCCCCCAACACCCCCCATCCCCAACTGCCCCCCCCAACCTCAGCTCAACTGGAGCGACCCCCTCCTCCCGGGTCCCCCCCTCCCTAGGAGCAACCCCTTCCCGCCCCTTCCCCCCTTCCTGCTTCACCCCCCAACTCTCCCCCCCAACTGGTAAAGAAATGAGGTCCAACATTGTCCCAGGTCCAGTCTCAAGGCCACTGGACCCGTGGTAGAGTACGTCCGTAGAATGGAAGCAGTGGCAGCAGTGCGAGCAGGTCGGTCCTCCCCTAGCACTCCGCTGTAGGCGAAGAGTCAGAGTCTCCATCTGGGAAGGCCAACAAGCACTCTGCTTTCGCCCCCGCCGCTGGACTGGTCTGGCCCGACCCGGCCAAGTCCTGTGGAACTAGTGCGGTTCCCTCCCAGCGGTCAGCCATTGTTCGTTTGCGCCAGGCCCTGCGCCACGGTCTCCACCGCAGCCCGCTGCCCCTCCTCTATCTCAGTGGCCGCGGGGCGCCTCGGCTTGCGTCTGCGCCGTTGCTGTTGCCAGCGTCCTGGGGTCGCTTCGTTGGGGGCCACTTCGCCCAGTGGGCCGTCGTCAACCGCCGGCTCGTCAAGTCCCAGTACGCGGCAAGCGTCCCTGAGGGAACGCGGCTGGTGAAGTACATTGCCTAGCCGAAACACCAAGCGGAAAGGGTGCCCCCAGCTATAGGAGATGTTGCGTTTTCTCAGTTCTGCTGTCACCGGCCGGAAGGTGCGCCGCTTCTCCAGTGTAAGTGCGGCCAGATCCTGGTACAACGTCGGCGAGTGGTCGCCAAAGGAGATCTTATCCAACTGGCGGGCCTTGCTCAGGATCTCCTCCTTCGTTCTATAGTCCTGTACACACACTAGGATGTCCGCCGGGTGAGCAGCGCCGGCCCTCGGCGGACCCGTCCGGTGGGCTCTGTCCAGTCGCAAGGGGGCGTCCGCCTGTCGGCCCAGGATGTGGTTGAAGAGGCCCCGCGTGAACTGAAAGAGGTCTTCCGTGTCCGGGGACAATTGTACTCCTCTGATCCTGATGTTATGCCGCCTGGAGCGATTCTCCAGATCCTCGGCATGCGTTTGGAGGTCCACCTGTTGGTCATGTATGCGGGCCAGTTCCTGCCTTAGGGCCTCAATTTCGGTGTCCCGTGTATCACTTTTCGCCTCCAGGTCCGCCACTCTTTCCCCTATGGCGTCGGTATCGCGGCGGACCTCCTTGATCTCGTCCTGAAGCTCCTTCTTTAGGGCATGGATGTCTTCCCGCAAACTGGAGAACAGGGATTCCAGGAAGGACCGCGTGACTGGGCCCTCGGGGTCCGCTCCCTTGGAGGGCGACGCGGCCTCCACTTTCTTCTCTGCGTCACCCCGGGGATTGGGCCCCGCTTGTCCATTCCGCTTCCCCATGGTGGTGGGGGTGAAGAGGTCCTTTATGGTGCGGTCCTTCTTGGTCCTCCCACCAGACATGCCCCCCCGGGGCCTCCAGCCGCGGCCGTCGACCACCTCCTCTGCTGGCCGCGGGTAGGCCCACGGGCCTCTGGGAAGACCCTCCGGGCTGGGATGACCGGCGCTTCCTGCGTGGCGTGATTCACTCGGGCCGGAGCTGCGCCGGGGGACGGGGCCTTCCACTCGCTATGGTGTTCAGGAACGTCCTCAGGCCAGCGCCCGGGTAGGTGCCTGGGCCGCCGCCCAAGCCCGCGGGGCGAGCGAGAGGACAGGGTCGGGCTCTTGGTAGGGCTCCTCGTGCAGGCGGGCGCTGTGTGCTGCTGAGTGGCCCCACTCTCGGTGTGCCCCCCCGACGCAGCCCCCGCGTGTCTCCCGGGTGGGTGCGGGCGCCGCACGAGAGGGTGGGCAGGGAGGCAGCAGGTCCCTGGTGCCACGCACGATGTCGGCAGTTGCAGGGCCCGTACCCGGTCCAAGCCGCGTTCCACCGCGGCCTCGGCGCCTGGTCGCCTAAAATGGCGGTTGGGCAAAAGGGGGGGGGGCCCGGCGGCACTGTCACACCCCCCCCGTACCGCTTCCTCGCTGTGCTGGGTTGCGGGTCTCAGGGTCGTGCTGCGGGTCCCAGCGGCCGTGCTGCGGGTCTCAGGGGCACACACGGGTCCTCCAGGCGGCGGTCCCCCGCGGCCCCGGGCTCCAGCCGTCCAAAATGGCGGGTCGCCGCCGGGATCCGCGCTGCGGCGCCAACTCCCCTTCTGCCAGGCGCGCCGGGATGCAGGCGATGTGCGAGGGGGGGGGGGCCGGTGTCGCTGTCTCACCCCCCCCCGTACCTCTCTCCTCCGCCGTGAAGTGCTGCAGGGGCCTCGCAGCCGGGTACTGGGGCTCGCGCAGGTCCTCTGGGCGGCTCCGCCGGGCCCGGCGGCAGGAGCCGGCAGCCGCCCGGGCAGTGTGCGCGCCGATCTGGAACGGGGCGGCAGGTCCGCAGAAGCTCCCACGTGAGGTCGTGGGGAGCCTCGCACGGCTCCGTGCGGGCCGGACCCGCCGCCTCAGTCTGTACCTGCCTCAGGCGTCCTCTAGCGGCTCCGTGGCTCCGCCCTCCTCGGCCTCGCTCTCAGCCGTGCCCTGGTCTCGTGGGGCACGCTAGGCCTCACTCTCCGCAGCGTCCGCGGCCGAACGCCGCAAGGGTCAGGCCGCCTCCGGTCACAGCGCCGGACCTGAAGGTCGTCGCAGGGTAGGCGCCGGCGCCAGGGGCTCCCTGGGGTCACTCTCGGCCGGGCGGGTGCTGTAATAGTGCTAGATGCAGTGACCGGCGGCGGGAGCTCAGAGAGGCACGTCCTCTCACACCGCCATCTTGGCCACGCCCCCTAGAAGGAAATTTAAACAGACCAATGGATCAAGAGAACTAACCGAAAGACTCTGTGTGCATATAAACAAGCATGTATTTTTATAATCAATTGTTTGGAAAACATGAACTTATCGACAGAGCTAAAAATACTTAGCATTGTTCTAAAATCACTGATTTGGTGTTGTTAGACATTAACATAGACCTACACCAGACCTCTCTATAGCTGCCAAGGTTTCATATTGCTGATGTGTGACATTTTTACAGATCAGGTGCAGTTAGGAGTGACATTCAACGACCAAATGTGTGACACTCGATAACCATTCAATTAAGTCTCTCCCTGCACAATTTACAGTGGCTTTATCAAAGGGCCTCTACTTGCCGGAACACCCCGTGTGGTAATCATCCCAATTCAACAAGCAATTGCATTCATTGGGTAGGACTGAGTTTTATAAATTTGAACAACTTACTCCCATTGCGGGTTGGATGCCTCTTTTTAAATAAAGTTCTACCAGAGATAAAGGAGGCTTAAACAGAGGCAGAAGTGGGTCGCAGTTGCTGCTAATCATGCAATAACCATACTCCACTTTATCAAATTAGTGTAAAAGGCCATTCATTAGTACATGTTGCAAACATTCTATTAACTTTATTAACATTAACAATGTCTCAAACTTATAAATCCGACCATTAATATGACAGTTCCATTTCTCCCCGCACCATTCACAACTCACCCACTTTCAATTCCAAGTCCATATCCTTTGCTTCATTCTTCCCCCTTTCACTCACTGACCTCGCTCCATATACCCAGTCACTCCCTCACTTGCCCTACAAACATCCTCCATTGAAGATCCTTCCCTTGCTCTTCGCATCCATCTTTAGTCACCTTTGCTCCCTTCCTACCCCTGAGGGGTGTATATGCCCACAAGTGACTTACCCCCCTCCCCAAAAATATCTCCAACCAGGGAAACCCCGTAGGGTGGTTTTCTGTCCCCCCTAGAAAGCGTGCACCTTTCGCATATCAGCAATATGACCATTTGCACCAAATCGACTCATTCCACAAAGTGCTTATCACATCCTGCAATTCCATCATGTAATATGCATTTCCCAGGTGCAAGATTTGCACCCCATTGTGAGAAGTTGGCCTGGTATATTGTTCACTATTCTAGTGAGCACCTTGCACCAGTCCAAACAACCCTTATGGTGATGGTTGTAAAGTCAACCTTATAGACCAGCTATCCTAGGGGTAGCATGGACAAAGCAGTCTTAGGCTAAACTCAAGAGGGCTTGTGAAGCCAGCTGTTTTACCATATGTAACCCCTTTAATACCAAATGAAAGGACACCACACAGGATATATATAAAATATATATGTATTTATTTCTAAACAATCCCTCCGAACTCTATATGAGGTCAGAGGCACAAGCACATAACAAGATACTTAATTAAAATACAATAAGTTGCACAAAATACAGTCGGGCCCTAGGGGCACGCTAAACCATATACTAAAATAGTGGTATAAGTACCACTGCTCGGAAAATGAATAGGCCTAGGGCCTAGGGAATCGCTGGGGCTACACTGTACTACCAAGGGATAGGAAGCAGGAGGCCCATGGGAGGCATGTGCAGAGTCTTTACTCACACGCAATTTACCATAAAGAATGAATGGGAACGAAAGAGTTAGAAACTAGTTCTTTTAGGGCACTTCTGACTGGACTCGATGAAAGTTACTTGAAACCTAGACAGCTGGATAGTCAATATACCCACAGGAGCACCGGAGTACTCGTGTTACCTCACCCACAGGAAGTGGGTGCATAGGTGTCAAAGTGTGTCTGGTTTCGTCGCTGAATCCTATGGAGCCGTGAAGAAAGATGCTGCAGGCGACCAGTAGAGAAATGTCCGGTTGGATCGAGGATGAAGAGTACCTGAAAGCAGAGGGGACAGAGTCTGGGCCACTAGCCAGTGACCAGGAAGGAACCAGGAAGGAACCAGGCGATGTCGCGAAGCAATCAGGTGATGTTGTGAAGCTTGTCTCTGCAGCCACGTGGACCAGGAGGTGTCGACAACAACCAGGAGTCAGGCACGGACTGTCCCACAAATGCTCTCGCTGTCGGCGGTGTCGGCTTCCGGATTGGAGTCAATAAGCCTTGGCAAAGGCAACCCATGCAGGAATCGAAGTTGGCTTCTTATTCAGACCAGCAAGGTCTGATGGGCTGCTTCTCTTCAGGAAAGCAAGGGCCAGTCTGGAGCAACCAGACCAGCAGTGTAAATTCAAGGTTTCGTCGCCAAGATGGCCACTAGCCAACGGGCAAGTGACTGGACAGACGCGTCAAGCAGGAAAATGCAGAAGATCTTCGGTGCAGATGATGCTCGGGGCTGGGGCTTCCGAATCCCCAATGCACAGCTTCGAGGATGCCTCAGAAGCTGCACGGAAAGCAATTCACTGACTTTTCAAGATGGCCGGTCCGACGTCTCGGGTCTCAACTTTGCTGGGACTGTAGATCGGGCTGAAGGAAGTCTGGAAGTCCGGTTCTTGTCAGGCTCTGTGCTCGGGCTCCGGCGGGAGCATCAACAAAGCAAGCAGGTGATCGCTGGATGGTGCCTGCTTGTGCAGGGTGGTCATTCCTTGACCACAAGGGAGATTCTTGAGTCTTCTATCTTCAGGTAGAATGTCGAAGGTCCAGAGTTTCGTTTCAAGTTTCAGTCAGGATAAATCTTAAGTCTTGGGACTCAGCTCCTACCTTTATACCAAATCTAGGGGATGGATTACCTGCTACGTCCCTCCTATGGGTGGGACCAGGGAAGGGGGTGGTTACACCCCTTTCCCTTTGTCCAGTTTTGTGCCAGAGCCTGGGCTGGAGTGCCCCAGCACCGGTTTGAACTGGACTATACATGGGGCACCTTGTGTGCCCCAGGCAGTGTCTCATTCCTTTTAGCTCTCCCTGCCCCAATACACTATAGCCTGTCAGGACTCCCAGCAGCAGGAGGTCAGACTTGTGTCTGTGGCAGCAGCATCCATTTTGTGATGCTGAGGCTCTGGTTAACTTTAACCGGGATTAGTAGGTACAACATGTCTTCTCCCTCTAGAAGGGTGGAATGCTACCCCCGTTGCCACAACTGGCGAGGGGGTAGTATTCCAAAGCGTATGACACCTTACACAACATGTTTTGATAAAGCCAAACCAAAGTTAGCATTTAACCGCGAGGTTCATAATGCACTTAAGAGTATATGGTATGGCTATATCCTAGAACCGCTATAAGGACATGGTTCCGAAAGCTGCAGACAGGCTCAGTTCATGCTAGAGCCTCATCTCACATAAAACCAAGCACTCTGCCTCCAGGATTGTTAAGGCCTGCCATAGGAGTGACTTATAGGTGTATATGTGTCTAGATATAAGGTTAGATATATATTTTATAGCACTTATAAGGTGCGCAGCTACCCACAAAGGGTTTCCCGGCGCCGGATATAGGAATACTATACCTAAGCAAGGGGTGATTACACGAACTTGCCCCAGCTGAGTGATCAGCCAGTTGTGTCAATGTGAGTGGCCAGCCAGGGGTGGCATAATACATGCTGCAGCCCCTGGTAGGCATTGGATGCACCTATGCCCTGGGTACCTAAGGTACACTATACAGGGGCTCATAAGGTGACCCAATATCCAATTGGAGATGTACCTAAAGTACATGAAGTCCATTTTACAGTGAGAGCAGATAGCCTGGAGTCCTGATTAGCAGGATCCCAGGCCAACTAAGTCGAAAATCAGCTAAACACTAGGCAAAAAATCTGGGGTAACCATAGTCAGGTATCCACCTTCCTACACAACACCCCTCCCTCCCCCCCAAACGAAAGGAGATAAGGCTATCCTTGACCAGGTAAGACTATATTGCCTAAGTGGCCATATAAGGAAGCACCTGCACTAGCATGGTTACCCCCTGTCTCATGGTCCACTAAGCAATCCCTTACCCTAAGGGTATCATAGGGTCTCCACCATAGGGAATCTCTACCTGTGGTGTATTTTGGCAAAGTAAAAGGCTGGTGTTGAGATGGAGTACTGAAGTGAGACTCCTCTAATTTAGGGCTCAGCTTCCTCCAATCATCTTCCACCATGTGTGCCTTTCTTTCCAGGACTGAGTTGCACTATGCTCTCAGGGTCAACCTCTGGCTGCCTACAACTGGAGGCTGGGTCCCTTTCGTTGGCCTACTGGAGGGACAGGGCAGGTTTGGGGCCCTTAGGTCCCAGGTTTGGCTGTGCCCAACAGACTCCATCTGGGGGAGGTATCCACCTTCCTACACCAATCCTCCCTGAACAGACCCAACTCTTTAAGCCACCCTTGAGCAATTACCCTAATGTTATTTGCCATGGAGAAAACCTTCATCTCCCTGTTCAGCTTCCTCCGCAGTATGTTTCAAAGCCCCCCTCCAAACCCTGTGCGGCCCAAACTCAGTCCAGACTAAACAGGTTCCTAAAAAATTCCTTTTGATCGCCTTCAGGTCCCTATGCATGTGTTGAAGCAAACTCCTGACAAACAAACCAAGTAATTCTCACCCAGATGGATCAGGAGCATGTCCAGGCAGCCCCTCTGTGGGACCAGTTTCGTCAGCCATGGTAACAGATTACCCAAAAGCATTCCCACTTTACCCCACAAAAGAACCTTATGATGGCTGCTCCTCAGGCCCAGAATCCGTCCATACACCTGTTGATCTGCAAACTTCGCTGCCCAGTACACAAAGGAATGTCTGACAATCCAGGTTACCATCTTATTCCCTGAGTCGCTCACACATCCTGCAGAAGAAAAAAGGTGATTAGCTCAGAAACCTTATTCCACCCCCACCTCCCCTTAAAAACCCGCACTTATTTCCTCACATAACTCTTGAGGAACCGCGACCTCCACCTGCCAATCTGAATAATCCGTTCCCCAAGACCACACCAAATGTGCTGCAGCCGTTGCTGCGCCAATCCTGAAAGAATGTGTGCCAAAGCCAGCCAGGTCCCTACAAAGTCTGTGTAAGGCCATGCGCAACACCAACAACACTGGAAAGCAGTGACCCTATTGCCATCAGCATAACAAAAAATCCATGATTGTCCTCGACCAGGCCAATCCTGATAACCTCTCCATTCCAGCAATGGACAAACCGTCGACTACCTTCATCGAATTTCCATACCCATTTACCTCTGCCTGTCTGATCCGTCTTGGATTGACACAGCTAGGTGCCCATCCATTCCTGTTCCAAGCGCACCTCCTTATACAACACCCCCCCAGTTCGAGTGGTACCCAAAAGCTCTGAGACCTAAAAAAACATCCAGCCCATACATAGGCGAAACACCACAACCTCGAAATGATCATAACAACAAAAAGGCAAAACAGCCAACAAATCCTGTAACCGCTTAAATGTAATAGTGTCCTGCAATGCCACCCTCCTCACACTTATTTCCCTGCCCCACTCTTTCCACACCCAGCCCAGAATCTCATCCTTGGCAGATTCAAACCCCCAATACAGCTTGCCATAAAATGAGATCCCTGTCAACTTCTCCTCAATTGTCGTGGACGACAGACTTCTGTCAATAAAAGAAAAAACAAAATACAACACTCACTTTTCAGTTTCCTGTTGCTCCAGCATCATCACCTCCAATGAACGGCCGGTAAGCTCCCTAAACTCGTTCCATACCAGTTGATAACTTCTGCTGATGGACTCAGCCAGCAATCTTTTGACCAGCCCTACAACTCTCAATCCCCCATGCCCAGATGTTGGCGGACACCTGCGTCTTGAACTCCTCTGCTTCTGGCACCAATTGGCGAAAGCGCTGCCACTGCAAACGATACAATGAATCATCTACTCAACTTCCACCTGGAGAACAACAACGACCGCAACACCAGCACCCTGCTCGACAACCTCGCCAATCTTGGACTCAAGCAGCTGGTGTCCACCCCCACCCACCTCGCCGGACACACACTCGACGCAGTCTTCTCTTCCTGCACAGACATCGACTTCAGCCACGCCACAGAGCTTCAATGGACGGACCACAGCTGCATCCACTTCACCTTCAAGAGAGCAACGACCCACCACCACCAGCAACAGGCCGCCCGCAGAAGCTGGAACAAAATCACAGCAGACCAGCTCGCCACCTCCCTGAGCCAGCACCCTCCTGCCAGCTCAGCAAACCCCAGCCAGGCCGCCGACAACCTCACGAAGTGGATCAGCATCTGCACGGACGAGCTCGCCCCGCTGAGGACCCTGCCCAGCAGACCCGGCAGCAAGAAAGCCCCGTGGTTCACCGACGAACTCAAGAGCTCCAAGAAGACCTGCCGAGCCCTCGAGAAAGTCTGGAGAAGGGAACCTACACCGGACAACAGGACCACCTTCAAGCTGGCCACCCGGAAGCACCACCAGCTGATCCGCGCCGCCAAGAAAACTGCATTCAAGGACCGGCTGGACAACAACGCACACAACTGCAAGGAACTCTTCAACATCGTGAAAGAGCTATCCAACCCCAGCGCAGGAAACAACGACATCACCCCATCGCAAGACCTCTGCAACTCCCTCGCTTCATACTTCCACAACAAGATTGCGGACATTCACAACAGCTTCAACAACCAACCAACGCACACCAACACCGAACAACCACCACCACCCTCCACGCCTGGACCCCGATCAGCACCGAAGACACCATCCGCACGATGAACTCCATCCACTCCGGATCACCGACCGACCCCTGCCCTCACCACGTCTTCAACAAGGCCGACGCTGTCATCGCACCCCACCTGCGAGACATCATCAACACATCCTTCGACACCGCCACCTTCCCTGAGAGCTGGAAGCACGCCGAACTCAGAGCTCTACTCAAGAAACCCACAGCGGACCCTACCGAACTCAAGAATTACCGCCCCATCTCGCTCCTCCCGTTTCCAGCCAAAGTCATCGAGAAGACCGTCAACAAGCAGATGGCCGCCTTCCTCAAGACGAATGGATCCCTCGACCCCTCACAGTCCGGCTTCCGAGCCAATCACAGCACCGAGACCGCCCTCATCGCCGCCACCGATGACATCCGAGCCCTGATGGACAACGGAGAAACAGCGGCCCTCATCCTCCTAGACCTCTCCGCGGCATTCGACGCGGTCTGCCACCGCACCCTAGTACAGCGCCTCAGCAACGTCGGAATCCTGGACAAGGCGCTGGAATGGATCATCTCCTTCCTCGACGGAAGAACACAGAGAGTCCGCCTACCACCGTACAAGTCAGAAGCCACCGAAGTCATCTGCGGCGTCCCTCAAGGATCCTCACTGAGCCCCACCCTCTTCAACGTCTACATGAGCCCCCTCGCGGCCATCGCACGCCAACACAACCTCAACATAATCTCCTACGCCGAAGACACCCAGCTGATCCTCTCCCTGACCAACGACCCCACCGCCGCCAGAGCTAACCTGCACGAAGGGATGAAAGAGGTAGCCGAGTGGATGACGACCAGCTGCCTGAAACTGAACTCGGACAAGACGGAGGTCCTCATCCTGGGCTCTTCACCCTCCGCATGGGACGACTCCTGGTGGCCTCCCGCCCTGGGCACCGCACCCAAACCGACAGACCATGCACGCAACCTGGGCTTCATCCTGGACTCCTCCCTCTCGATGACCAGGCAAGTCAACAACGTCTCCTCGGCATGCTTCAACATCCTACGCATGCTACGGAAGATCTTCTGGTGGATCCCCACCGAGACCAGGAAGACCGTCACCCAGGCCCTCGTCACTAGCCGACTGGACTACGGCAACGCCCTCTACGCCGGTACCACCGCCAAGCTCCAGAAGAGACTCCAGCGGATCCAGAACGCCTCAGCCAGACTCATCCTCGACATCCCACGAACCAGCCACATCTCCGGACATCTGAGAGACCTTCACTGGCTCCCTGTCAACAAAAGAATCACCTTCCGACTCCTCACCCACGCACACAAAGCCCTACACGATCAAGGCCCGAGCTACCTCAACAACCGCATCAACTTCTACGCTCCCAAACGCCACCTCCGATCAGCCAACCACGTCCTCGCCGCCGTCCCCCGCATCCGAAGAGCGACTACAGGAGGAAGGTCCTTCTCCTGCCTGGCCGCCAAGACCTGGAACTCCCTCCCGACCGACCTGCGCCTGACCCAAGACCACCTCTCCTTCAGGAAGAAGCTGAAGACCTGGCTGTTCGAGCAGTAGCGGCACCCCCCCCCCCCCCCCCCCCCCCACCCCCAGCGCCTTGAGACCCTACGGGTATGTAGTGCGCTCTATAAATGTCATTGATTGATTGATTGATTGATCTATATCATTAGTGGCACCCGGAACATGTTTAGACCTTAGCACCACATTAAGTTGCAGGCACACCATCATGAATCTCCTCTACAGGCGTAACACCCTCAAATCCCTCACTCTCTGCCTGTTCACCAGATCCACCACTTTATGCTATCCACATGGAACACACCTGTCCTGTTCATCAATTCACCACTCCAAACTGCCAAAGCCACCAACAATGAGAAAACCTCAAGGAAAGCAAAGCTCCAACCTTGACTCAACCAATGCACTGGCCACTGCCCTGCACATCACCTCCCGTATCTGAAAAGACCAAAGCCCAAGGCCTCAGCCCATTTGAGAATGTCTGGACCTGCCACACTGTGTTTTCTTCCAAAAACCTCATAAACACACCATTGAAATCGTCCAGGAATATTTGTCAAATAGGAAGGTCAGCCCTGACTGCCAAAGAGATCCGCATTCTGTGGTTTGGCAGCACCACACCAGACATAGCCATGCCGAGACGTCTGCAGAATGACTGACCCGCTCTCAACATCCGACACGCAAAATTCAGGAAACCCAGCAACTTCTGCACTGCGGTCAGATCAATCATACTCTCCCAAATCACTTGAGACAGAAAACATTCTATTTCCACCACATTTGGCTGTGGCAACCACGCTACCCATTGCACGAATCCAGCTCAATACCCAGTAATGTGGAAACCTCACTAAGACCCTCTGTCTTCTCAGAGGCCAAAGGCACCCCAAACAACTGTGCTAAGGATTCAAATCGCCCAAGTGCCATACGAAAGTTCCCTAATGCTTGCTAACCCACAAACAAGAAATCGTCCAAATAATGAGACACTTCACTCTGGCCACTCATTTAAGTGAAAACCCACTGCAAAAAGCTGCTAAATAGTCCAAACAATGCACAGGAAATAGCAAACCCCATAGGCAAATCCTTGTCCACATAGATAGCACCCCTAAATTGCATGCCTAGCAAAGAAAGGTCAGCAGGATGTATGGGCAGCAACTGAAAGGCAGACTTGATATCAAACTTTGCCGGTTCAGCCCCCACCCATACTTCCTTACAAGGAGGATAACATCATCCACAGAGGCGTATAGCACCCTGATATCTACTTCCCCAATGAAGTCATTGATTGGTCCACCCTGCGGCCAAGATAAATGGTGAATCATCCTGAATTCCCTAACTCCTTTTTTGGGCACCATCCCCAGTGGTGAAATGATCAGAACCTGCAGGGGCCACTCAAAGAAAGGGACCTCCACTCGGCCCTCAGCTACTTCCTTTTCCAGTTTTGCCACTAACACCTGAGGGAGTTCCCTGACTGATGTCAAATTGTCTGCCACCTGTGCTGCCTAGGGCCTTGGTACCCCATCTGAAACCTCTCCCTGACTCCCCATTCTAAACATAGAGCTGTCTCCCTACAGGTACATGGAGAGCCAAGGTATCATGGCCTCCACCTTAATTGGGATAGGGATCCTTAGGTCCAGACTGCCCAGATTGCTCCCGGCCTGTAGAGGCCTTCCACTGGAAACACTAAGGGAGGGACAACGCAAGATTTTCAATAGATACATGTTACATATTGGAATGGAGGGGGGGGCTGAACTTATAATATTGTATCCATGATAGACGACTGTTTCTGATGCATGTAAGGCATGTAAAGTATGGGTAAGTGCCGTGTGAGAGGTTACTGTATTTGTTAAATATATAAAAAATCACAAAATTAAGTAAGCAAAAAAAACAAGCATTTGCTATGCAATCGATCTTGCATTTGTGAAAGTTAGAACTATATGTGTTAATAACACAACAATGCCCCTGCGCTATACATGTATATGAAACATTTCAGAAATTATATATATAGTAAATGAGCATCAGTTAGTATACATCCACACGTTTGGAGTTACTTTTTGAGAATCAATAAGTCCAGGTTCAGGTACAAGAGTTCCGAAAAAAGAAAGAGAAATGTTCTGTCCTTGGTGTTAAATCATTGGTTTATTGTTCCTTTGTTAATGCCAACACGTGTTTCATCGCAGGGAACATACTGCGAATCTTCAGGGCTGGACGAAAGACATAAAAAGGTGCATTTGCAAGAGGTTCTTATTGTAACTGTCGAAGGTTGGTGACTTAGCCAAAGTGGAAAAGTGGACATGCTTATGGTGACTAAGTGTAATCGTGACATGTTCAATATCAGAGTGAATTTTGTGAGTAATAAAGTGTGCGTGTGGTTAAGTGACTCTATAGTGACATGTCTTTAATATCTTTTAATGCTTTTTGGTGCAATTGTCTGACTGAACACTGGATTGTGGATATTGAGTAGGTGAAGTAAAGTAGATTTAAACATTTGCCGTAGAGAGAGTGTAGTGGTGTAGTGAAAAGAATGTGGCTGTGGTTGAAAGGGCGGTAATCCCATGTGACATCGGTATACATGCGCATAAACTCTAGGTTACATTTAAGGCAAAACACATATTCCTCTGTATGAAATCATAGTCGGACGTGTATCATATGTTGCCCTACTAGGGCATTGCCTCATAGTTGCTTCACTATGTAGAAACTGCAGGTTAGATAAGGAAGTGATCTGACTGGCGTGTTTTAAGGACCATTGTGACTTATCGTTAATATTGCTGCGAGCTATATTAAGAAAGCTTAGAGGAATAAGCGTTATGTGTTTGGTAGGTTAGAAGAAAAGACCTACATGTTGTGTGACGAGGGCAGCAAATGTCTAGCATTAGTGAGGAGGTTGGATATGTCTAAAGGGTTACAAAGGAGGACGAAAGAGGAAATAATATTCATTAGATATTGGTATAATTTTAGAAACATCGTTGTTTCTACCAGGCTCCAAAATACAGCTTTTTCTGAAAGCACTTAAACCAGTAAGTCACGCTTACCTTAGTGAGGAAAGTATGACAATTAATGTCAGATTAATCTGGCAAGTCCGTGTACGGACAAAAATTCCTGTGAGTTGATTCTAGTGAAACGGGGTCTGTAGCACGCTGCCTGCGTGATTAGGGGATCTGGGTGGGAACAAGCTTTGATTAGTTCTTGATTGACACCCACACGGCGAAAAAAAGAGAAGACAAAAGAACTCGTAATATACAAACATACACTTGTACCTTATTTAGTTAGGTGTATATCAAAACCCGGGAGGAGTTGATGAGAGAGTACGAGGTGTCTCGGTTTGAGATTAAAATTCCATGATAGGCGGGTGCACCTGAAAGAGAAGGATTGGGTGAAGGCGGGTGCAACCGGAGAAACACTCCAGTACTCATTTCGGTCGGACGCTAGGGTATGAGATCCTCTCGGGGCGGGGGAGAGCTGGCTTACCTTATCAGTGCTGGACTCCCTCTTGAGGTTCCCGGTGCCGTTTAACGATGACGGTCACGTGACGGGAAGTGCTCGCCGGCTATATACCGGCAGTCCGTCTTTCATTGATTAAAATAAACTAGAGCGTGTGTATCTATTCCGGAAGGGAACAAATATCGTCCTAGAACAGAAGAGTTACTGCAAATTACTTTAGATACGTGTGGAGAGTAGTGGGTAGTATTGCAGGCAGCGTTAACACTGGGGAAGCTCAATGCATATAAATGCGAGAAGAGCTAAGTGGTGGCAGTGTTTCAAGTTAGTGTAAATATCTTGTTTATTCAAATGTCGAGGAGCCATACGTGACAGTTCTTGATATGCGAACAATAACGTCTGAGTAAGGGGGTTATGAACAGGGATTGAGCTGTAGTGAATTGAACAGCTGTATATTGCTAAATTCTTTTCTGTGAGGCTGATGTGTCGAGCATGGACACTTTTTAGTGGGGCAAGGTGTGCCTGGTGTTATACAATATGAATCAGTGTTGTCAGATGGATTTCGCTATTAATGCAAAATTTGATACAGAGAGAACTGTTTACATTGTGTCTATGAATAGGTGTCGCTGGATGGGTTTCACTACTCATTCAGATTACAAAGGGAGAAAAACATAGGACAAGGAAATTCATTAGAGTCTGTTAGCCCAGGAAGTATTGCAACTCGGGATCATAGTTAAGCCCGAATTCGATGCTCCGGAGACGCATAATCCAGGTTGCTTCTTTCCGTCTTAGAGTCAGTTCACGGTTACCACCTCTGATATGGGCGGGCACTGTTTCGATTCCGTAGAAAGACACACCAAAGTCTTCCGTGTTGTCCTGACATTTGGCTACATGAAGGGCTACTGGATATCTTGGATCTTGTTTCTGAATAGCTCTCATGTGTTCCGACATTCTGTCTTTTAGCATCCTGATGGTACTTCCTACATATTTCTTACCACATCGACATTCTATTATGTAAATCGCATATTTTGTGGTACAATTGATGTTGACTCTGATTTCATAGTTTTCCAGTTTGGGTCCTTGGAAATGTTTGGTTTTGTGTTTGGCCCATTTGCACATTGTGCAGAAACCACATTTGAAAAACCCATTGCTGCGTTGGGTGAGCCAGTTGGGGGCCATGTCCGCCTGGGGGACAGTAGGGCTTAATCTGTTTCTCAACGTTCTCCCTTTGCGAAAAGTGATTTGTGGCGTGACTGGGATCAGTTCTCTCAGTACCACGTCTTCTTTAAGTAGATCCCAATGTTTGGTGATACTTTTTCTGACTAAATTGTGTAGACCATTGAACTCAGTGATCATTCTAATAGTAGAGTCTTTAGTCTGTTTGGGGTTAGTCATTTTGAGAATATCTGGTCTCTTTACTTTTACGAGTCTCTTTTTTGCTAATGATAGTGTGGTTTTTTGATATCCACGTTTCACAAATCTAGACTCCATATCCTTGACCGTTGTTTCAAGATCTGTGTCATCACTGCAATTGCGTCTGGCACGCAGAAATTCTCCGAAAGGTATTGCCTTGATCTGATGAGGAGGATGGAAACTGTCTGCACGGAGTATGGCGTTGCAGGAAGTGGGTTTCCTGTAGAGTTTGCTTTCTAATTTGTTGTTCTTAACATAGAGTTCCAGATCTAAGAATTCTATGTTGGTTTTGCTAGATTTCATGGTAAAACTAAGCTCCCAGTTGTTTTGATTGAGGTGATTGGCAAATTGTTGTAGTAGGTCGTCTGTCCCTGTCCACAACAAAATGCAGTCGTCTATATAACGACCCCAAAACAGAATAGAATCTGTGTAAATACTTCCATGGGTGCCCCAAATGTGATCAGCTTCAAATGCACCCATGAAAAGGTTGGCGAAAGAGGGAGAGAATTTAGAACCCATGGCTACTCCACGTTTCTGTTGGAACCATTGTTTGTGGAAAATAAAGTAGTTGTTCTCAAGGATCAATGTCATCATGGAAATCAGCATTTGAGTGTGTGCCCATAAGGATGCCGGTCTATTCGATAGCACACGGGTAATTTCTTTTAGGCCTAGGGTTGGATTAATGCTGGTGTAGAGTGCTACGACATCCATGGTTACTAGGGTAGTGTTGGGTTGCCATTCCAGGTCACTCAACAGGCTCAAAATGTGTTTTGAGTCCTGAATATAGGAGGGAAGATTTCTGACTAGTGGACCTAGAAACACGTCCACATACTCCGCCAGTCTTTCAGTAGGCCCCCCTATTCCAGAGACAATAGGTCTGCCTGGTGGGAAAGGGAGATCCTTGTGGATTTTTGGGAGAGTATATAGCCAAGGGTACGTGGGTTTATTAACTTTTAGGTAGAGAAATTCGTCATCATTTAGTAGACCTTCCTCTTTCCATTTGCGTAAGTGGTCGTTGATGGTCACAGTTAGTGGACCGATTGGGTTACATGCAAGTGGTTCATAGCAAGTGGGATCTGCTAATTGGCTTAATATTTCGTTATTATAGTCTTCAGTGTTCATAACCACGATATTTCCTCCTTTGTCTGCCTCACGAATAACAATGGTGGGAGTTTGTATGAGTGTTTTAAGTGCATAACGTTCTCCTTTGGTTAAATTATCCTTGAAGGTAAATGTCTCGTTCAGTTTGCTAGTGTTAATTTTGTTAAAATCTTCCAGAACCCGTTTGTAAAAGTTGTCAATGTTGTTCCCACCCGGTAAGGTGGGTATCCAGGTGGATTTGCTTTTGAGACCACTCACAGTCCCAAGTTCTGTGTCTATGTTGAGGTCCTGTAAAAGTTGCTCCATTTCTATGGGGCTATCCTCTCGTTCAGTGATAGACAACAGTAGATGAGTGGCTTGTACATCTTTTATTGTAAGTTCATCATGCAATACACAATCAGGAATATTCAAAACATTTTTGTTAGTGCTAGTCTTACCGGCAAAATGTTTTTTTATTTTAAGATTGCGGACAAATTTGAAGAGATCAATCTTAGTTTGGCAGATGTCTCCTGTGGAGTAAGGATTAAAGTTAAGACCTTTTGAGAGAAGTTTGTTCATGTCAGGGGATAGGGAGAAAGACGACAGGTTTATTACTTGTACATCATTGTTCACGCTGTCTATTTCCTCATCGTCCCTGATCTTAGTTTTCTGCGATAATCTTCGTTTGCCTCCTCTACTACCTCTATGGGTTTTTGATTTTGTATGACCCTTTGGGGTTGAGTCCTGCTCCCTTTGCGGATACGTTTCACTTCCACTAAAAAAGGGAGATTAATGGCATCAGGAGGGCCACCCAGTTCTTGGTCGGGTGCACTTGTCCCTGCACTGTTCAAAGATGTGTTACTAGATGAAACAGAGCTGGGGGCAGATATATTATCTCCGGATTTTTTGGAGTTGTCAGGATGGATCATCGCATCATACTTGCGGTCATAGGTGAAGATTCTACCGTTGCGGTAGTCTGCGTCGTCTCTCTTAATTTGCCTCGCTTTTCTAGTTTTAATTTCTTCCTGGTGTTTAAGTAGGACATCATCTAGAATAGTGTAGTTTTTACATGTGGGTTCCGGTAAGTTGAGATCCTTGATCTCTTGTTCTAGTGTAGCAATCTCTCCTAGTAGTTGGTTGGATTTGCGATCTGCGCTTTCTATCAGGATATCCATTAGGCAGAACGAGTTATTGGTTACAGAATCTTCCCATTTTTTTAGGAGGTCTATGTCAAGATCATCATATGTGGGGAAGATGTTGGAGCGCAAACCTCTAGGTATCTGTTTGACTCGCATATATTGTTTTAAGGTTCTAGCATCCCACCATCGGGAGTTTTCTAGTTTTTTTTAACTTTTCTAGTTTTTTGAATTTGTCTTTAAGGCCCTCTGTTCTGGGGGGACCAGCGTTGGCCGTGGCCGTATAGGTAGGTACGCCTTTAGCAAGATTCTCAAAGAGGTCCGTCGCTATCTTGTCTCTATCCATGTTAGTGGTAGAGGACGTGTGGGTGTACAGAGAGAGGTGATTGTCAGAGAGTTGTTATCTTGAAGAGAAATAAGGTTGTATTAGCGGGGGGCAGCCTACCCTGGAGTACAGTATATGTAAGCAACAAGGAGATTTTTCCAATTTAACCAGGGAAAAGGGGCGCACACCAGTGTATCCGCACGGTAGAGAGCACAGTAAAGTGGTAGGTACAGGCAAAAGGGCGGGCGGTAATCTCACAAAACCGTCCAAAGATGGACCAGGAGGATCCACACAAGTAACAATAACACAACAATGCCCCTGCGCTATACATGTATATGAAACATTTCAGAAATGATATATATAGTAAATGAGCATCAGTTAGTATACATCCACACGTTTGGAGTTACTTTTTGAGAATCAATAAGTCCAGGTTCAGGTACAAGAGTTCCGAAAAAAGAAAGAGAAATGTTCTGTCCTTGGTGTTAAATCATTGGTTTATTGTTCCTTTGTTAATGCCAACACGTGTTTCATCGCAGGGAACATACTGCGAATCTTCAGGGCTGGACGAAAGACATAAAAAGGTGCATTTGCAAGAGGTTCTTATTGTAACTGTCGAAGGTTGGTGACTTAGCCAAAGTGGAAAAGTGGACATGCTTATGGTGACTAAGTGTAATCGTGACATGTTCAATATCAGAGTGAATTTTGTGAGTAATAAAGTGTGCGTGTGGTTAAGTGACTCTATAGTGACATGTCTTTAATATCTTTTAATGCTTTTTGGTGCAATTGTCTGACTGAACACTGGATTGTGGATATTGAGTAGGTGAAGTAAAGTAGATTTAAACATTTGCCGTAGAGAGAGTGTAGTGGTGTAGTGAAAAGAATGTGGCTGTGGTTGAAAGGGCGGTAATCCCATGTGACATCGGTATACATGCGCATAAACTCTAGGTTACATTTAATGTCCAGGTTCAGGTACAAGAGTTCCGAAAAAAGAAAGAGAAATGTTCTGTCCTTGGTGTTAAATCATTGGTTTATTGTTCCTTTGTTAATGCCAACACGTGTTTCATCGCAGGGAACATACTGCGAATCTTCAGGGCTGGACGAAAGACATAAAAAGGTGCATTTGCAAGAGGTTCTTATTGTAACTGTCGAAGGTTGGTGACTTAGCCAAAGTGGAAAAGTGGACATGCTTATGGTGACTAAGTGTAATCGTGACATGTTCAATATCAGAGTGAATTTTGTGAGTAATAAAGTGTGCGTGTGGTTAAGTGACTCTATAGTGACATGTCTTTAATATCTTTTAATGCTTTTTGGTGCAATTGTCTGACTGAACACTGGATTGTGGATATTGAGTAGGTGAAGTAAAGTAGATTTAAACATTTGCCGTAGAGAGAGTGTAGTGGTGTAGTGAAAAGAATGTGGCTGTGGTTGAAAGGGCGGTAATCCCATGTGACATCGGTATACATGCGCATAAACTCTAGGTTACATTTAATGTCCAGGTTCAGGTACAAGAGTTCCGAAAAAAGAAAGAGAAATGTTCTGTCCTTGGTGTTAAATCATTGGTTTATTGTTCCTTTGTTAATGCCAACACGTGTTTCATCGCAGGGAACATACTGCGAATCTTCAGGGCTGGACGAAAGACATAAAAAGGTGCATTTGCAAGAGGTTCTTATTGTAACTGTCGAAGGTTGGTGACTTAGCCAAAGTGGAAAAGTGGACATGCTTATGGTGACTAAGTGTAATCGTGACATGTTCAATATCAGAGTGAATTTTGTGAGTAATAAAGTGTGCGTGTGGTTAAGTGACTCTATAGTGACATGTCTTTAATATCTTTTAATGCTTTTTGGTGCAATTGTCTGACTGAACACTGGATTGTGGATATTGAGTAGGTGAAGTAAAGTAGATTTAAACATTTGCCGTAGAGAGAGTGTAGTGGTGTAGTGAAAAGAATGTGGCTGTGGTTGAAAGGGCGGTAATCCCATGTGACATCGGTATACATGCGCATAAACTCTAGGTTACATTAAATGTAACCTAGAGTTTATGCGCATGTATACCGATGTCACATGGGATTACCGCCCTTTCAACCACAGCTACATTAAATGTAACCTAGAGTTTATGCGCATGTATACCGATGTCACATGGGATTACCGCCCTTTCAACCACAGCCACATTCTTTTCACTACACCACTACACTCTCTCTACGGCAAATGTTTAAATCTACTTTACTTCACCTACTCAATATCCACAATCCAGTGTTCAGTCAGACAATTGCACCAAAAAGCATTAAAAGATATTAAAGACATGTCACTATAGAGTCACTTAACCACACGCACACTTTATTACTCACAAAATTCACTCTGATATTGAACATGTCACGATTACACTTAGTCACCATAAGCATGTCCACTTTTCCACTTTGGCTAAGTCACCAACCTTCGACAGTTACAATAAGAACCTCTTGCAAATGCACCTTTTTATGTCTTTCGTCCAGCCCTGAAGATTCGCAGTATGTTCCCTGCGATGAAACACGTGTTGGCATTAACAAAGGAACAATAAACCAATGATTTAACACCAAGGACAGAACATTTCTCTTTCTTTTTTCGGAACTCTTGTACCTGAACCTGGACTTATTGATTCTCAAAAAGTAACTCCAAACGTGTGGATGTATACTAACTGATGCTCATTTACTATATATATCATTTCTGAAATGTTTCATATACATGTATAGCGCAGGGGCATTGTTGTGTTATTGTTACTTGTGTGGATCCTCCTGGTCCATCTTTGGACGGTTTTGTGAGATTACCGCCCGCCCTTTTGCCTGTACCTACCACTTTACTGTGCTCTCTACCGTGCGGATACACTGGTGTGCGCCCCTTTTCCCTGGTTAAATTGGAAAAATCTCCTTGTTGCTTACATAGAACTATATGTGTTGTTCCCTACATAAACAAGAAGAATAAATGTGATTTGCGTTAAAGTGCTTCAATTAATGCAATGGGAATGCACTTTTAGTTTGATTTAACCCAATATATAAAATGGAAACCTATAACTTCTTTCACGTTAAAGCGGATTATTAAGCATGCTGTGTACAAAATATTTATTGGCTCAATCCAGTTGAAGTTGAACTTGTGAATGTCGATGAGCAATATGTACTTAGATAACCACAGTCAAGAGACCTCTGTTCTTGGCGACAGACCCAGAAAGTGGAGTCCGGCAGAAGGGAGCAAGACTGGGAAGTAATCATGTTCTCTGCATCTCTGTTGATCGAGTCTGAATGCCACCATAGCACAGCATATAGTGCTGAATGGTAACTGCATTGTAGGAGAAATTATATCGGGGGCACAGCTGCAGTAGAAATACAAATCTAACATACGCAAGAGAGTAATGTACAATATTTATTTTTATTTATTTATTTTTTTAAGTTTTTTATAGCGCGAACAAGACCCTGAAGGGTATCAGAGCGCTTCACATTAATGGGAAGGGGAAACAAAGTAGGGGAACGTTGAGGTAAGGGAGATGTTAAGCTAGTGCGATTGTACATAAATGTGAGCAAAAATAAATAAATTAATACAAAACTGTAAGGCACAATGTTACATAATAGGTAAGGCAATGAATCAAAGACATTTATAATTGATAATATTTTTTTTTATTATTTAAAAATGGACACTTCGAAAACAGACGAACCATGGACAAATTAATGCAGGAACTTGTTCATTAGGATTGGTTTTAGCTTCCTGTTTAAATGCCACCGTGTAGGGGATTCTGCGAATTTCCGGTGGGAGAGAGTTCCAGATCTTGGGTGCTACGCCCAAGAACGCTCTGCGCCTCATTTTCTTTTTACGAAATGTCTGTGGTTTGAGTACCAATGAGGTAGCACTTCTGGAAGGTCTTCCACCCCCTGAAAGTTCACGTTTTTGTGCCAGATATCCGGGTGATTTGTGGTGAAGGGCCTGTGTGTGTCAGAACGGCAATCCTTAATTGTATTCTAGCTTCATAGGGTAGACACTTTAGAGATCTCATTTCTTTTAGTGTCGGTAATCAGTCTGGCCGGGGCATTCAGGGAGGCCCTAAGTGGGGCTAAGGAATATTTGGGGAGGCCACTGAGCATTGTACTTCCATAGTCTAGCCTAGGTAGGAAAAGTGCTTGTACCACCTGCTTTAAGTCTTCTTGAGGGAGGAATGGTTTTAGTATTTGGTGACTTGCACCCTTACACATTGTACTAATATTTTTCTTCATGTTCAAGTGTGAGTCCAGGGTGATTCCAAGAGATTTTGCTGAGTCGATGATAACTGTGGAGCAGTTGAAGGTGGTGAGGTGTTCCATCCAGGTGTCAATCTTGAGGGTGTGCTTAGGGGGGGAGATAAGAAGGAATTTAGTTTTGGAGATGTTCAGCAGAAGATGGTTTTCAGTTAGCTAGTTTTGGAAAATCGTCAATGATGAGTTGAGTGAGAAGAGGTCTTCAGATGAATTGATTTTCAGGAAGAGTTGCGTGTCGTCTGCATACATGTGGAAGAGCATGTTCTAGGAAGATAGAAGATTCGCTAGTGGTTCGAGGAAAAGATTAAAGAGTATAGGAGAAAGGGACGAACCTTGCGGGACCGCCATGGAAACTGCAGACGGGTGGGATAAGGTGTGGGTAAACTTAACTCTTTGGGATCTATTGTGAAGAAAGGAAGAGAACCATTGCAGTACGAAGCAGGAGAGGCCCATCCTATGTTTCAGAATAGCTAGAAGTTTATTGTGATTAACAGTGTCAAATGCAGAAGAGATATCAAGGAGGATTAGGAGGCAGGATTCATTATGATCTAGCATGATTTAGATATCATCAATGATGTGGAGAAGTGCAGATTCAGTAATGTGACCACTCCTGAAGTCAGATTGATATTGATCCAGGAGATTGAAGGTCTCGGTGTGCAAGCACAGTTGTGATTGGATGCATTTCTGTAATAGCTTAGCCAGAGTAGGGATGTTGGAGATTGGATGAAAGTTGCTGAGATCAGATCTGTCTGCACCAGGTTGTTTTAGAATAGGTGAGACCTGGGCAACTTTTAGGCATTCATGGATCTTACCTTGAGTTAAAGACGCGTTAACAATTTTAGTCCATAGGGGGATGAGGGCCTCCTTGATTTCTTTGAAGATAACTGATGGCAGAGGGACGCTAAACTGATTGGAGGGGTTAATGCTAAGCAGAGTTTTTTATAGAATGTAATGCCATAAAGTACGGGAACTCTGGCACGCAATAAAAAAATGTAAATGAAACCCGATGCAAACATTGTAACTCCCGACCCTACCAATAATATTTTCCAGCTTCTGCCACATGACAGCCTTTATTGTGCCTTGCTTGTAGACCTGTGAAGGGGGCTGATTGCACTATCGGTGGCATTTCTCCTTTCTGAATGGTGTCATGAAGCCGCCTCACACTGCGTCCAGTGTAGCCGAGGAGAGCCCATAATGGTGATAATTTGCCACACCTCCTTGCCCCGGTCCGCAAATCTCTGGCACAGGAAACTGAGTGAAATCGAAAGCCTCTGGTGAATGATCCCCCTTATTTTCCACCTTGTGTACCATGCTCAAGAAATGCACATAGCCTCCTCCATGGAACAGATTAGTTATCCCCGCCAGAAAGGAGAAAATGGGTTTTAGTAGGCAGCCTTTTGACGGAGCCATCACATGAGAGGTAGGGACAGTGGACTGCCTATCGAAAGGATCAGAAAGTCGAGCAGAAAGAAAGCCAGGGCAGGCTGAGCCAGTCTGGACCGAGGCCGGGAACGATAGAAACAAGCCCGGGACTGGTGCGTGTGCGCCCGCTGTAAGGAATGCAGCTGCCATAGAACCCTGATCTAGAACAGATGGCAGCCTGCGCGCTCCCGAGACCCCCAGACCATGGGAGTGCAATGTTTTGAAGAGAGGCGGGACAAGCACCTGTCTTTGGCCATTTGCGTGCTTTCAATTATTGATAGCCACATGCAAAGGCCAATGGGATGTCGGGAAGGAGGCACATCCACATGGAGAAGGCTCTTGGAAGTTTGAAGTGATTCCAAGAGCCCTCTCCTAGAAAAGCGCTTACGCGCGTTGCTCTAGGCGAGACCTAAAAAGAGCCAGTCATCTGGAACAGCTTTCCCTCAGCACTTTACCAGCCACCTCATACCTTACCTTCCAGAAGGGTTCTAGAATTCCTGTTAAACAGTCTGCTTTATTCAGCGAGAGGTAACCCGAGTTCACGCTCAATCAATGAAATCATCAACTAATACAATAATAAAATAAGATTTATTCAGGAACTCGCCTGCTGACCTGAGGAGCTCAGTGGCTGCCTGCCCAGTGGTGAGTTGTAGCGACGGGGCTGCCTGCCCAGTGGCGAGTTGTAGCGACGAGTCCCCTGCTGCTATCGTCCCTTATCCCGAGGACCTGGACAGAGCCCTGCAACCAGCACCTGATCTATGACTCTCCTCGAGTGTCCGGAGCTTTGCGGTGCCCCCCTCTCTCCTGCGGAGGGGCTGCAAATTACTGTCCGGTCTCCGGCACCGTTGGGCAACCCGCTCACTGCTCTTTGGTCTGGATTGGAACTCAGCTGTCCGGCAGTGATTGCCAGCTCGGATTGACCCGGGTATCCCAGATTCTCCATTCGGCCGGAGCCTGCCCCCGCAACCACCATTGCAAGGTTGGTTGCAGTTTTATTGAAGGTACCACTCTGAGTCACAACACCATAACACTGCCTTTCCGGTCTGGAGATCAGCTGCCCATCGCGGACTCACCTCGGAGCGTGAGTCTGGATGCCCTTGTCGCTCAGCCGGAGCATTCCCCTGGAACCAATATAGTGGCATCGGTTGGAATTTGAACTGCTGCACCATTTTGTATTGCAATGCCATTTTGCAGGATTGCTTTGCTGCCATGCTTTCCGGCAGAAGCTCGGCCGTCAGCTCTAACTACCTATCAGCCTTTTTGCTGCCTTACTTCAAAACCAATGATCTGCTCCACACTACAACCGATCCCGGGTTTGTGGCCTTCACATGGCGACCTCGGACCCTGGTCCGACCAAGTTCCTCTAATCGAGGAAGAGAACCAATCGGTGTCACTGCTGACCCCTCGGCCCTGCACCTACGATCGTGGCTGGCCTTTCCTTTTGTTTCCATGATCTCCAGCCCGCCTCCACCCTTGACACCCTGACTGCTTCCCCCTACCTGGACTTCCCGCGGATCCAATTATTCTGGTCTTAGGACTTGGAATGTTTGTATGCACCCCACCATTTTGGTTTACTTTTTTTTTTCAGTGCCCAGGACCCGGACCCGTCATTTTGGCTTCCTTTGTCCGTTCCTCCTTTCCTCTGAATCCCATCTGGATGACCTCAAATTCTGTCTCCTCCGTTGTACTGCTCCACCACAACTAGTTCAAGTTCAAGTTCTGGAATTTGTATAGCGCACTACTCACCCAGAGGGTCTCAAGGCGCTTGGGGTGACCCTTTCCTTTTACCCCCCCCCCCGAGGTCTTCTACTCTGCTTTCAACTTCTACTGTCTCCGTTTACTGGTTGTTGAGACCAATGGCCCCAACTCCCTACACCCCTCTCTCTCTCTTTCATCCCTCTCACCTATTTCTTGGGATACGATGACTATTGATCCTCTGCTGGTCACGTTTCTGTGCTGATCTGTTCCCCTTTCCCCCATTACTTGTCCTTCCCCCTTCCCTCTTTACCCCTTATGCTGCCGCCTATTCACCTCGCCCACTTCCCTCTATGCTACGGAGGACTGTTTCCATGTTTAGTTTTGCCTTGTCTTTGTTTTTGAACCTGATGTAATGTAGTAACTCTATATTGTTCCAGCACCCCCGGTGACTGTCCCTGTATTGGCCTGACCTTAAAATGTGATACTGTCAGTACCGGCTTGACCTTAAAATGGCGGCTGAACTCTCCTCCCAGGCCACTTCTTCCCTTTTCCTCCACAATCATTTGATCCCAATGTTCCTGCGATCTCCATACTCTGCCTACGCTATCTTTACCCTTTAATTCGCTTTTTACAGCTGGCCCTCCCTTTTTTGACCATTTGGATACTGATTTTGATTAGCTACGTTCTCTTTGCCGACTACTCACATTATTTTCTTGGCTTTTTCCTACTCTAGGGCAGTAGGCGTCTGTACCAGCGTACCTACTCTCTTTTCCCCCATTCTGCTGTATAGGTCCGCCCCTACCACTCAACTTTCCCTTAACGGCCTCCTTGATTATGCCCCTTGCCAAAGCACTCCCTATCCCCTTGTTGGGGAGGGATCCAGCATTTTTGCCCCGGAGTCTCAGATTCCCCTCTGAGAGACTCCACTGTGTTAAGGGATTCACACACAGCGTAAAAGAACCTTACCTTAAAAGGCCTCCTTTAATGTGCCCCTTGCCAAAGCACTCCTTCTCCCCTTTTTGGGGAGGGATCCAGCATTTTTGCCCCGGAGTCTCAGATTCCCCTCTGAGAGAGTCCACTGTGTTAAAGGATTCACACGCAGCGTAAAAGGGCCTTAAATGACCTCCTTTAATGTGCTCCTTGCCAAAGCACTCCTTCTCCCCTTTTTGGGGAGGGATCCCGCATTTATGCCCTGGAGTCTCAGATACCCCTCTGAGAGAGTCCACAGTGTTAAGGGTTCCACACATAGCAGAGGTTCGGGAATGTTCCCATTATCGCTGGAAACTCAGCGCCGTACACCGTTAAAGGCGCTCTCTTTGAAACCTTTTGGTGATCTCCCCTAGGCTGATACTTTAACCCCCTCATGTACTTCGGCGACCGAACATCCTTTGGCCGATGACCGATGGAGTTGCCCTACGCAGCTATTGAGGAGTTTGGCTCTGGTTCCCCCCTTGCCGTCACCTACCATCCGATGGTCAGACACTGTTTCTTTTCTCATTGCCCTGTGTTCCCTTCTCCCCCTCACCTCTTTCCTCCCTCACTCTTTATCTTCCTCTTCTATTCCTTCTCTCTCTCCCCCTGCCTGCTTTTTCTTCCCCATACATAAGCCATGCCTTTGTAACTCATGTATTCCAGTAACTGTTGTAACTGTATAACTATGTTTTGAAGCATTTGTACCTCCTCATGTAAAGCGCTCTGATATCTCTGGGTCTAACCAGCGCTATAAAAATCTTTTTTCAAATAAAAAATACTCAAACCCACCGTTTGATCCTGCTTTAATCGAAAACATATCCCCAAGCTGAAGAAACAGGGCTAAGAAAAATGCTATTCAAGTGTCACTGAGGAGGATTTCCTGTTTATTAACTGTACAGACTTCCAATTGCAAAGTATAATCGTTTGTACTGTCGGTACACTAATAAAATGTTTACCGATGTGTAAAGCTCCCTGAGGTAAAACTATTGCGCAAAAGACTTGGTAATCGATTACCCTCGGAGTGATGAAATGTGGAGTCCTCAAATCGAGATTGGATCATGTGAGCTTCAGCGTGAGTGCATAGCAAGGCAGCAGGCGCATTAGCCAGACAGACTAATGAAATGCATAAAGTGGGCTGTTTTGTAATCAAACCCAGTTTCCTGGCTCGTTCTTGGGAACTTTCCAGTAATTGTGTGTGACAACATGTGCTCGTGACCTTGCTGTCATTTGGTGTCGTGACCCAAAGCTGAGTGCCCCCGCAGTGACCTGCGAGCGCGAGCCCCGCCACCCACGTGGTGCTGTTTCAGCACGGGGTGAGATCAGCCTCTCCTGCCAGGCCCTTGCCCGCTCTTCCCTTTCACCTCTTCACGCTCGGACTCTCCTTAGAGGTGGAGCGGAAAAGGGAGGAGCGGGAAATAGCAGAAGTGACAGACAGCGCTGTGTACAAAAGGGAAGCGGCGCTGCTCCGGGCACCACATCCTCAGCACCCACGGAGCATCCAGGAAGCCAAGATGCAGGTCGGCCATCCCCACAACCAGTTCTACAGACCGGTGAGTGCCAGGCGACTTCCGGGTCGCTCGGGAGGGACCATCACCTGGAAATGGGAGCTGTGAGGATTGAACAATGATGCACTGTTGCTTCTTTCTTAAACTTACCTGACAGCCCGTGTCTCGAGGACACGAGTTCCAGTCGCCAGGCCTTAATTCACCTCATCGCTGCATTCTAGGGCTTGTACAGTTATGTTTAATATTTATGCAGTGCGGTTTATTATTATAAAGTTGTCTTAAAGTGCTGAAGTGCGGGGGAGTAAGGGGGCGAGGAAGAGGGAAACGTTTGAAGTTAATTGCGTTTTCACACCTCGACCAATTATTTGCAAAAGGAAAGCCCCGTCTTTGAAACGTCTTGTAATTGTGGGATTTTTTTTATTTTTGGAAGTTTTATTTAGCTTGACTCGAAGGTATCAGAGCGCTTTACATGTGCGTTACACAAGGACAAATTCATTTTTGTAAGGTATGTGGAGATTAGGTGATTTGCCCAGAATCACTGGATGTTGAGCGTCATTGCCGAGATTAGAGGTTGACAGCCCGAGCCTTTAGGCCAGATCCTCTCCCCACTGAGTCACAGGCAGGACTGATGGAATTATGCGATTCAACGCCTACTGCTTTTTCCGCATATTTATGGATATGCCGCATTTTACACATAATCCATCATCTGCTGCATAATCAGACCACTTAAAAATACAAAAAATGCGGTTATGTGTTGCTGTGCAGTGTAAGTTCCTATGGGAAAGTCCATTGGTTACCTTTCAAATGCCTGTTGCTGTATTTCAGTGCTAGACTTTTTCCTAATGAGGCGGAACCTTTGCCCAGATAGTGTTAATACATGTAAAGACGTAATAACGCAACAAGACTGTTAATGCATGTGCCGCATTACGCTGCATAATTTGCTTTTTCTGGTCACATGATTTAGTCAACCCTGCTGGATAATTTAGTCTTAATATTTCTGAGTCCTGGAATATTTGGGGAAAGTGCAACTTTCTCTAAAATGACAATGGAGCTTATTTACCATTCTTATTCCAATACTGGAATATATTAATTAAGTGGTAATTTTGCTTTGACCAAAGTGCTGCTGAGGGTACCGTAGAAAAACATGCCCAAATCCAGCCCCAACATTAGGGACTCGGTGAGAAACATGTGGGCTGAAAGGTAGTCATATCCACTTTCAGTTTGACTTTGTGAATAAAATGCCTTTCTACTGTGTACCAAACAATGTTTTTCCCCTATTAATTCAGACTGTACCACTGCCGGCTACAAGGAGGGCTGTGCCATTTGGAAAGCTTTAAACAAACGGTTTAAAAGGCAGGCTCTGTGAGACGTGTCTTTATTGCGACAGACACAGGTCAGGAGGAAGTAAAACAAACTGTTCGGATTTTGAGATCCTGGGTTTCTGCTGGAAGTCCATTGACTTCCCCTGGGGGTGGGACAATCCGTTACCATGGTGTAGGCTTTTGCAACCTGTATATTTTATTGCACATCGCTGTAAAGTTCAGTTGTAGTTCAACTTAACAAGGACAGCCGAGAGGAAGGTAGTCAGTTAGATGGAAGTCGTACACAGACAACAGATGTTGCCCAGCAGTTGTGCCAGCTCGATGCGGCACTCGTTTTACCGACATCAGAAGGATGATGGGCACCACGCCTCCATTCTATATACAGTTAAACCGATAGTTGTGTCATTGTTGAACGAAAGATTGACGGTATTAAAGGTTTACCAGGCCCAGCTAGTATAGCCCCCCACCCCCCTTGCCCTGCAAATTGTGAAACCATGTGCTGTAAAAAGCACCCGGCTGTATTTTCTCTACTATTCTCTAGAGGGTGTGGCCTAACGGCCAGAGCTGCCGACTTTGGAGCTAGGGATTCAGGTTCCATCTTCGGCGTCGGTTCAGCATCAGCATCCTGTGATTTGGGGCGAATCACGTACATTCCCCATGCCTACCAACAATGAATGTGTCCTGTGTAACATTACTGGTGCTCACATAAAGCCCGCCAGGACCTTCGGGTCTGTTTAATTCCCACTGCAGAAAAAGAGGGACCGTCCTTACAATTTCCAGGGGTTCCCGACTCTCTCAGCGTCAAGGGATACTGATGGGAACACACCGGCGTTGGTGGACGCGTGAAACGTCAGCCTTTGACTCTTGAGAACGCTGTACTCACTGGACGCCTAAAGTTCCATCCCGTTTCATAGAAGGGTTAAGACCCCTAAATCAAAAGGTGACGCAGAATTAGTTCTGAAGGAAACATCTGAAGGCGCCGTAAATATTAGTAGGGGAACTCAACAGGGGCGCCCTTTTTCCCGTAGATTTATTATTATTATTTTTAAACACTGTCTCGTGTTATTAGCAGTGCGGAGATTATGATAGCCAATACACAGATAATACCAGTGATCAAAATGTTATTATATGCGGATGATGCTTCTTGAATCTGAAAGGATATCTAAAACATTTGAAGTTAGAGCTGAATTTTCAAAAAATTCGAGGACAGAATTAATAAAACTATAAAAGACTAGAAGAGCGGTAGTGATGTTTAAATACATGTAATACTTAAGAATAGAGCTAAAACGACATATTGCTCCGATCTAGACGTTATGCAACACTATTAATTTTATTACTTCCAGCTTCGATGATCGTTAACTGAAAAGAAAGAAAAGCAGATGCGAAAGTTTGTAGAGTGCGCATGCGTGGTGCACACACCTTCAATATTGTATTGTATTGTAATTGCTTTTTATAGCGGTTACTACCCCTGATGAGGCGTCGAAGCACTTTTTTCGGCAAGTAGCATGCTACTCCGGGTCCCATAAGGATTAGTGTTCAATTAGTGTGGTGAAAACATGACATTAATTTCAGTGGTGGATATGTTAGTAAATTATTTGGATTGAGAAGAGTTGGGGAGGGGTAGAAAAGGGAAAAAAGGTTTGCATTTATTTAGCGCCTGTAACCCTGATAAAGTGTTGAAACGCTTTATTGGCGAGTAGCACACTACTCTGGAACCCATAAAGGATTAGTAGTGAGTTAGTATAGTGGAATATGGAATTATGATGCAGTTTAACCCACATGGATGCGGTGCAGTATGGCTAACACCTTTGGTTTTGCCATGCTTCTTTATTTCAGTGTCTTCCATATTAACCAGAAAAGTGTTTTTTTTTTAATTTAAATAAAGCGATAACTTAATTCGTGTGGGTAAAGAAATTCCCCAGAGTGGTTAGAACAGAGCTGAATGCTACCCGAAGCATTTGAGGGAAGGCTGTACCCTACGTTGAGTTATCTTTTTTAGCCTGCATTAATTTTACAAAACATACGAAAATTGGTATTCTTAAATGTGAAAGAGAAATATTTCATGAGTATTCTTCTCAATCAAATGTGTTAGGAGCATATCAAGAGGGGGGAGAGGTTTTTAAATATGTGCAGATTGAGTTATTTTAATTGCCAGCCGTAGGTTATCACCAGCTTGCTTGATGCTTTATTTCTCCCGTCATCCAGCAGATGGGTGTATCAATATCTAAGATTGATGGTAGTCAAGATCCTAGATTATGCCAAGCTTTGTGGACAGTGGTTGCAGGATGTAGGAACATCACTGACCCCAGAAATTTGGGAATAAATAAATAAAGTTGTGCATTGCCTTACATTTAGCTCAAATCTTAGATTCAGTGATCAATTTGAGCCGGTGGTTGCCGGTGGAGAACACCAGCATAATTTATTTAGACCGACACTTATTTTTCCTCTTCTGACATTTACCAAGCGCAAAAGAGGGAAAAATACACAAAGGGGAAAGAAGGAGGAAGAGAAAGATGGAAAAAGGAAGAGAACAACAGAGAAACTGTTATAAAGGAAGAAAGCAGAAACCTGGCAGAGTGCTATAAGGGGGCAGGGAGGGCCTAGTGGATGGATTACACAGGTATGAGGGAGATCCCAGGCTATGCAGCGTTAGTATTCATCGTGCCGAAATGTATTAGAACATTGGAATGTTGAGCACTCCATTGATGCCAATGGAGCGCTCCAGGCTTCTAATGGCCGGGAGAAGCCCGGAGCATCGGCATTCAAATGTTTGTTCACAGCTGTCTCTGTAAACAAAGGCCTCACGGAGCCCAAGGGGATTTCAATCTCCTCAAGCTATGTGAGGCCTTTGTTCACAGAACAGAGAGGCGGAATGTTCTAATAGCCTTAAAGCCCTCCTTAGCAGGCTCTACCAGCCCTTAAATGCCTGCTCCCTTCTTAAAGGCCTCACCTTCGGCTCGGGGCTTTAGCACTGAGCGGGTCTTTAATGGCCGGTAGAGCCCTCTATGTCGGGCTCTAAGGGTATAATAGTGCCAGGCGTGAGCTTTTGAGAAGAGAATACAATACCTTTGTATGTATGGTTTATATTACACACCATCTAGGCTCAATAAAATTATGGGACAGAAGGGTGGTTCAAGGGAGTCAGGTAGGACATATTAGGTCCTTGAATTTGCTGTAGCAGCCACAGTCTTTCTTCTCTTTCCTTTCTCACAGTAAAGAGCAAAAAAAGACACCAAGGGGACTACACTGAATATACAAATCAGGGTACCACAACCATCTAGAGCTGGGCTGTTGGTCAACGCTGAATCCTTATTGACTACAGATAACCCAGGGCCTGAGCAGTTTGTTACAGCATTACTGAGCCCCCAGCATGGGAAACAGTCACTGCTCGATGGTAAGTTATGAGTAACTATGGACTGACTTGTGGTGGTAGCGCTGAAATGATTGTACTAGTAGTGGCATACTCCAGCGATCTCAGGCTGTCCCATTTCAGGAGTAAGTAGCTCCCTAGTGGTGACTTCTGTTTGCATTTTCGGGCGCATAGTCTTTTAGGTATACATTGAAAAACAACATTGAGAACTCGCGGGACACCATTAGATTTTTGTTTGGAAGTATGGAAGGATACACCATATGATTGAGTACTGTAGCGTATCATGGTACAAAATGAACAAAATTCAACAGAATAGCCTGATTTTTTTTGCTAACTCATTAAGTCTCTCCTTTGGTTTGCAGTCGGTGCCCTTCACCCAAGGTATCTCCGGCAGCCTCAGCGATGGGACCGTGTTGGTGATCAGTGGTACTGTCAGTCATCATGGTGACACGTGAGTATTCTACATGGTGATAGAGTGCAATTGACGCTGAGGGCAAGAGCAGTTTGTCAGTGGCAAAAACGGCATGAGAGTATATACTCATTGTGTGCAACCAGCCATACACTGAAGTGCGTGTCAGTCACATACAGTGAAACCAGAAGTCGAGGGGTGCAAAAGAAAAGGGTAGACCTAACAGCAGACCCGTGCCTCTCAAATATCAATAAGATTGAGGCCACACCAGTGACTTGACACTTGGCTGACTCTGTCAAAGGCCTTTTTGATCCACTAGGTTATCATTAAGGTCTCGACCACCTCCCATGTGCCCTCCTTCCTATCATATTGCCCATCACGGTTGGTGAGAACCTAATATCACATAGATCATCCAGTGCCTTCAGCTGAGGCTGGTCCACCACTTTCCTTCTGCACAGCAGTAAAAGCAAGAGACAAACCTATGGAAAATACGGTGGCCAGGAACTTGCCATGGGGCGAAGGGAAGGGAGCAGGGATTTCCTTTAGATGTAATAGTTATAGTTAGTTATAGTTATTGATTTATATAGCGCTGAATCACCCATGAGGGTATCTCAGCGCTTAGGCTGTGGAACCCTTCCTGGCTCTCCCTGTGAGGGGCGGAGCCAGGCATCCCAGCGCTGGTGGGGCCGTTGTGGAGATTAAGCAAGCTATTGCCCAGAGTTGCAGCGTGGGGCCCATGATTAGAGAAGGCGCCGAAGCGAGAATTATCGAGTCTGTGGACATTGATCCTAGACCCTGCCGCGTCGGGAATTGAACCCTGGTCCCGGCCCTGATCTCTGCTTCAGGGTCTGCCGCCTCTAACCAGTGAGCCACACTCCTCCACTACAAAAGAGAGCACATACTACTTTCTGAAAGGAATGGCACTTTGCAATGTTGCACTCCAAGAGAACTTAGCACTTTGTCATGAAGATGCTAATAGTTTCTAACTCCAGACTTTAGCAAGCAATTGAACTAGCTGATGGTGTGATAATCTTGGGAAACACCACAGACTGTGTGAGAAACTTGGGGCAAAATGACAGAATGAGTGAGGAACTTGAGATACACAACCCGTGTCATAAGCTTAGGATGAGCCTGAGTAACACCTTTTACTTTGTGAGCTTGGGCACACCACTGACTGTAAAGAGTTAGAGGTGCATACACAGACTATGTGAATAGCTTGGTAAACACCACAGACTTTCTGAGGAGTTTTGGACACATAAACTGTATGAGAAACTTGGGGTACATGGAAATAGTACGTGAAGAGTTTGTGGCATGCGGACACACAGGCAGGGGAAGATGGAGGGACAGACTGTAACATAAGCTTGGAATCACTGGCAGGCTGTGTGAGGAACAGTGTACTCCGACTTTAATACCTTGGCACATTCTTGCAAAAGGGCACATTCCTCTCTCTAAGACGCTGTAGTTTTCTATTGACTGCACCTGGTCAAACTGTAACTTTTACAAGGAACCTTAGTCCCTTAAGCAATACATCAGCCCTAGCAACTCAAGGTTGCATCACTTTACTGCCTGCTAGTGATAGTGATATCTGAGTGATTGACAGACAGAAGAGCTACAGCTACACTTTAGGAACTGAAAGGCTCTGGAGTCCTTAAAATACACAAATGTATACAAGAGGGTTCCCTGTGTGATTGCGTGACCCCTGGGATTGGACACTAGACTGGCACAAACAGCTATGTAGTATAAACTGAGCGGTCTCTAGGATTTCACTTTGGTTGGCCGCATCACAGATATTACGATGCGAGTCAGTGCCTATTGACCTATGTTATGCCTCTGGACACAGATAACATAGTATGGAGGTAGGTCACTCATTCAGAGATGACCAATAGGACATAACGTACAGGACTTGTCCTGAAAGTGGACGTGTTATGTCTGTATTGTGTATTCTAGATACACATTACTGCAAAATAATGGGTTAAGGGGGTATTTTACAATGTTAACCGAAAATAATAGTCAACCTAGACTTCCATTCCAATCATTTACACCCAGTACAGGTCACAGCCAACTCTCTGGAATCCATTTTGCAGACTCTCTTAACCGGCTGACTATGTGCCTGTACTAAAGTCATTCCCTCAGATGACTTTCTCAGTCCCTTCTTAGATTCTGCTCCAATGTCCATTGAAACTGCCCTTGTCCTCCTCCTAAAAAGCCAGACCGTGACACAACCTTCCTTGAAGCACACTACCTTATATAGCAAATATTTCACTTACTTCCAATATATTGGAAGAAATCGTGGCCATCTAACTTCAGTAACATGTCGAAAATTGTCCAGCCCCCTACAATCAAATACCCCCCCTAAAAAAACAATATAATATTTAAATGGCTCTCGTTCCCAGAGGAATAATGCACTAGAAAACGCAGATTGAGACCTCTTGTGATGTTCCTTTCCATTATCTTACTGGAAACATTCAGTACTAGGTCAATTTTATTTGAGCTGAATGTTCGGCTCATCATCTTACAACATGTGTAGTCTTTCAGAGATAGCCAGAGGCAATGGATACATCTCGGTCCATGCGGCTAAGAATCAGCCTCATGCCCCTTTTGTGTGACCACAGCTTCTTCTATATGCCATTTTTAATATTCACATTAGACCTAGGCCTGGACGGCGAACTTCGCTCCGTCCGCGGAGTTTGCAGAGTTTTCTGCACTCCGAGGAGTTCGTGGAGTGCAGAAAACTCCGCTTCGCGATGTGCAGCAGAGTTTTTCCCCCGCTCGCAATCGCGAGCGCGAGCTGCTGCGAGGGCAGAAATACCAGCACAAACTGCAGTTTGAACTGCATTCCGGAGTGTTTTTTGTAACTTCGTGGAGTTTCACGTAACAAAACTCTGCGAACTACGCCCAGGCCATAGACCTCCTTCTATGGTTCTATAGAATCCTTAAGACTGTCATTAGAGTGACACAGCTGGAGTTCTGAATAGTCAGTATTGTTCATCAGGGGCTTGCAGACATAACTCGATGTTGTACAATAAATAAACCTTAAACCTTAAACCGATGTTGGAATATTAGACTGAGCTCAGGCTGCCACTTTAGGTCATGTTTGAACTCAAATCCAGGAATATTGACCATACATGTACTTCTTAGGGATTAAGGAATCCAACATGTGTGCCCTACATGCCAAACTCCACTTTAAAAGTTGGCTATGACTGACTATAGCAAAGCGTTTTTATGCAGACTGTTCACACTGTTTATAAATAAAACATCTGATTCCTGTTTTTCAGATAGTCACTGAGACTTACATGCATTTTTATATACGGACCAATGCAGATCCTAATGTAAAACTTTTAAAAAACATTGTCAAGTGGCCTTCTAGTTGCAAATTATGTGAGGCCTTCTGATGATATCATAACATCTAGATGCTTTACCTTAAGTTCTTACAAATTACAAGATCAAGTTAATGCCATTTGCTTTGGTCCAGGACTGTTTTGATTGGCTAATAAGTATCTGCGCCCATCTGCGCCCAGTCTTCCAGAGGATAACATTAGTCTATCATTGCTGCTGTTGATTTTTTGATTCCAATTTGACACAGTAAATCACCTTTTATATGCATAAATGTAATGTGTTATGTTAAGTATACTAATAGAATTGAATTCACCAAGCTGTCATCCTCCACTTCTATGTGGATGATATTGAAATATTTCTGAGTCAGTATTTGCGTCGAACATATTGAAACTTGGAAGGCGCAGATTGACCTAGAACAGAATAGGCACCAAACTAGAGTAATTCTACGTAGTTACTTAAGTTTCAGGTACCTGCAGAAGGTGTTTGGTGATTCATGCCCACAGCTACTTTCCTAAACTCTGAAAGATTTCGAAGTAATCTTTTATTATAATCATTACTAGGTTACTGTGTTTAATTAGCTACATTCTTCCATTGCCACTGTACTTATATATTGTATGTTATCACTACCTTGGCATAAAGTTATTTTATGTAGCTCCTAACATAAGTTTTAGGTGTGTTTCGAAGCACATCCACTTTTGGAGGAAAAGGAACTTCAGGTGGAGCTAAGTTTACAGCACGTGTCTTCTGTTGTGCAGAATGTAGATTAGACTCTCTGGACAGAGAAACATGAGCAACACCTTGTGATTTTTAGGTCTCGCACCTAGCGATGCAGCGCAAAGCGCTGTCGCCAGTGAGACCTATTGTTCCTGACTTGGCTCTCGAGGGAGACAGGAGATGGGCACATGCAGACTGCAGGCAGGACTGGAAATGTGAACGAGCGTGTTCAGCCACGCGGTGTGCACATCTCCTGTCCCCCTTCAGTCCACCAAGCCAGCTGCATGCAGTAACTGTGCCAAAACACACACGTGCCAAAAAAACCACACACACACACACACACACACCCCCACCTTACCAGTACACGCGTATTCGTCTTCCTCAACAACCAGCATGGCGTGCTTTCCCTGCCTCCGCCTTCTCTATGGCTTGTCTCCTACCGGCCCTGCAGCGCGGTTACCAGTACAATGATGCCCGAGATGCGTGTGCTGTGACTCCTCTGGGCCCTCAGCTGGGCCGGCATGTACTCCTGGAAAGGCCGGCTGGTCATCTTGGACAGCGACAACCGCTCCCCTCTGCTGAACTGCAGACGCGCCTGCTTCACCGAGTTGTACGCACCGCCACTGGGCACGAGCCGCAGGCCACGCCGATGTGCATGCTCACGGCGTGCCTTTAACGTGCGCATGTCGCTCTTTCACTTTCCCTGGTTTTAATTTGCTAAACCAGCAAACGCACACTTGGCCCGTTTTCTTGTCTTAGGGCATGGAATAGCCTTTTGCACCGGCGGGAAGCTGGCAGGCCGTTAACGTGTGAAGTAGAAGACGCCCTCTCGTGCACAGATGCTGAGCTCATCTCATTGCCCAGATCATTTCCGATTCTGAACTTCATACGGCCGCGGCACTAGGGCCCAGCTTTTTTCAACCTTTGTGGGAGTGGCCCCTGGTACACAGAAGTACAGTTCAGATGCTGTTTATCTGAAGCTGCCTTTCAGATAACTTGAGGTGTGAATTGAGACCGAGGAGTGCTTTTCCGATTACTCGAGGTGTGAATCGAGACTGGGGAGAATTGATTTCAGGTACTTGCCACTGCATATTGGAAAATCGATTTAAATCCACAATCCATTTAGGGATGAGCGCATATTTATTGTAAAGTTGATGTTAATTTATTGCTTGTATTTGCTACGTTGCATCGATGTCAAGTGGCACTTTTCGTTTGAAGCTTTCGGCTACTACTGCCTTTTTATCTATCGACACTTTGCATATTTTAGCTCTTCAGGTGTGAAACGTGGTACTACAAGCCGCAGAATACATTATGATGGTTAAAAACAGAATCACTGCCGCAAGGAGTCAGATTAGGTGCCTTCGCTTGGCAGCTATGAGTTGTTTTTAAATTGTGTGGTGTCTGTCGTCACAATACTTCTCAAAGACTACCTCATGGTGTCAAATTTAAATTTAAATTGTGAGTTGTATTGGCTTAGACAGGCACATAGTTTGGATTGGCTGGCTGCCACCACTCACTACAAACATTTTACTGAGGTCTCTTTTGGCTCGGTAAAAAAACTGAAACTCCTGGTATCCCACATTTAAGCAGAGAAACTTTCAAGCCAATAGCTGGTGAATGCGCTCACATTTAGGGTGAACTGATGACACCATGTCCCTGGGACCGAACTTTCTAGTTCCTGGTTTTGATTTAATATATCTGTGGAATCTGTGGGTTGTAGACTTGGTTCTTTTCAATTGTGTTCATTGAATCGACACACCTGATAATGATGATATGTAAAAGCAAAATCCAGGAATGGAAAAGTGGTGTCCCAGTATGCTTCAGTGTTTCCCACCCTCCATGAGAGGCAGACCATTCCTCTGCGATTTAACACTGACGCGTGCACTGGGTGTTCCTAAAGCAAGCCTGTATATGCCCGCCCACACTCGAATGGGCCTTAGGGCCAAGGAGTCTGCTTCTCATTCCGCTCAGGTAAACAGAGCACTTGTTTTGTCTCTCTTGATGCCCCTAAGTATTTTAACTCCTGCTTACTTGGCCTTGCACCCTCCCACCTCTGAATTACCACCCTAAAACCCATCCCTGCTTCTCAGTAGAGCAAAGATCAAGTCGGAGTCCAATGTAGCATACAAATGGATTCGGGGGAGAGGGGGATTCGACACTCAAAGGCCTGACCACTGCCAACACCCACCAGAAATGATTGCATGTCACTACCAAACTGTCCAGCACCACGCAATACATATACAACACGTCCACTAGAACAAACACACTTACCCTGTGTCAACATTCACTTCACTGACACTTTTCACAAGGCACACAACAACTATGTCTTAAATCAAACTTAAAAGCACTTATAAATACATATAGATATGTATATGTATAGGTAGATATATGTGTATACATGTATATATGTATATATGCATATATATATATATATATATATAGATATATATATATATAGATGAGAGAGAGAGAGAGATAGAGAGATAGAGAGAGAGAGAGAGAGAGAGAGAGAGAGAGAGAGAGAGAGAGAGAGAGAGAGAGAGAGAGAGAGAGAGAGAGAGAGAATACATAATGGGTAACTGTCTAATGCGGACCTATATTGAAATTGAAACCCATGGGTTCTAGTAACATTGGCAAACCACAAGGCCAAAGGTCGAATGGTTTATAAATGTCACATGAGCTCCACGATTTCAGTATAGAACCACACTACAGTTGTCGCTTGTTATGTATTTTTAATATTGCATGATTTAATTATTCACTTTCAAATTCTTAAAAATGATTTAGAACATTTGAGCATCGTACGTTTACTATTCCTTGTTTAACTGACACTGCTGATATGTTTGGCAATTGTTTTAGAAATGTGTGTTTTTGTTTGAGTATTTTGCTACTATTTAAAGTTTTTTTTTTTTTACCAGATTTTATTGGTGTATAACCACTTGGCTGCTAAGGCATTATTTTACTACTCATTTGTTTCCCATTGAAATCAATGGAAAGTCCATGACGAGTTACCCTTGTCATTAGCGGCGAAGAGGTTAAAGACAAATACATTACACCCATTCGATGTTCATCCTCCATGTCCCCTCTTGCATTGTTACCCATTTGTAATAGTGGTATCATCCTCTGGCTTGTTGAGATTAACAGTCCCATTAAACAAAACATCCCCCTCCCCCTAGAGTTACGTGTGATAGACAGTCCCATTCTGTGTGTGATGGTATGTTCGCATGGATCATTGGTCCATTTCAGCAGGTGTCAGTGTGCTTGGCGGCGCCCTCTTCAATGTTCCACTCATCCGTTCCCTTGTTCTGGTGCTGCGGGTTGCAGAGTGCTCGCCCCACTATCACTAGACTGCCTTCTAACTAGTAGCCCATTCAATAGTCCTTCCCACGCTTTGGCTCTATCTAGTTTGCCTCTCCCCCGGTGGGCTTCCCTAAGCATTAATCTGCCTTCTGCACCCGCCCAAGTATTTAAAGTGTGTTTTACGCAACAATGTGCATTATTATAAATCTAATTTTTAAATGGGAAGTGCATTGTAAGGAAATTAAAATTATTCTAAAATGTCCTTTCCTTTTGTAGTACATTGTAACTGTAGAGCAGTTTTAAAAAGACGTTATGTAAAGGAAAAAAAAAGTGTAATACATTCTCGTTTGCGGTGTTTTTGTCCCACACTTAGATGGATTGCATGGTAGATGTTTGTAATAATACCGGAACTGCAAGCAGTACCATCATTGTGAAAGTATTTTTTCTACTAGCACTGAAATAAAAATAAAATGCAGTGTGTAACTTTGTATTTGTCTAGGTAAGCTAAATGTTCTGCAAATTAATTCAGCACTGCGAATTAATGAAGTAATAGTTTTTATTGTAGTTTAACCCCTCCCCCTTAACCACCCCTAAACCCTAAATGCACCTCTACCCATTACTACTACCCCTCCCTAAACCCTATATACTCCTTACTATCCCTTACCACTACCCATCGCTGCATACTAAAACCCTTTACTACTCATACCACTACCCATCCATGAACCTTATACATCGCTTACTACCCATTACCACTACCCACTCCTGAATCCTACAAAAAACCCTGTAAACTCCACCAACCAACATCCACCCACACGCCAATAAATCCTTAATTGCTGCATAAATGTAATGCATTGCAACTTACGTTATTGGAACTTACTGTGTTGTAGAGGTAAATGTGTTGTAGCGTTCGTAATGTTGTGGTCCCTTACTGTACTAGATGTGTTGTAAAGATGGGCTTCCAATCAATGGGCCACAACTCATCAGCAGCTAAGAGCACGCATGTTCCCAAAACAACTATAACACACTTTTCCAAACAAGCATAACACCTACAAACCAGCACCATAAGCCAGGCTACTAAAATCTAACCACACACATTTTTCCAGCTGGAAGTGTGTTATAAATGGCTTAATTCATGTTTGTATTCTTCCTGAGGGGCCCTTATATGGTCTAAAGGTTGCACATCGACTCCGCGTGAAGTAAGTCTGCTCTCGACTAGGGCGTAATGCAGGGCAGTGATGGCTGTTTCTACCTGGGTGTAATCTAGGGATATGTCCTCTTTGTTGTCCCCAATAGGTTTTCTGTAAACTTGCAGTGTGATCATTGCGCGCCATCTGAGAACATCGCTTTCCACTTCAACCCGCGCTTTTCGGAAGGCGGTGTCGTTGTTTGCAACACCAAGGAGAGGAACCAATGGGGAAAAGAGGAGAGAAAGCATGAGATGCCGTTTCACAAGGGCCACCATTTTGAAATCCGGATCCTTGTGAACCATCACTGTTATATGGTAAGTCTTGTCGTGTTTTACAGTTCAAGGTCTGGCATGGAGCAAAGTCATCTGTGTTTTTATGGTACACATCGATTCCTACGAACAAGCTCGTTTTAAAATGGCCTCACTCCAGAGAATAACAACGTAGCATTGAAGGAGGTCTCTTGCACTTCCTCCATGTTGTTTCCTTCTATTCTCATATTTCTTCCTCCTCATCTCCACGTAAAACCTTTTCTGCCTTGCTCTGTGATTCCTCTCTTCAAGCCCTGATTTTTGATTAGTGAAGGGTACCTCAGCTGTGCAGGACTGCAGGTTTATATCTAATGTCACTTTGGGGTAAATGTTAATTAGGAAAGAGAAGAATAAACTGAATAGGATTGTGCCTAACTCCCTTTCCTGGTGTATGAAATGCACCAGATGTGTTATCCCTTATGCGTTTAGAATTAGGCAACACACACAATCAGTGTGATTGTGATATTTTGGATCATGCACCGAAAACATCTGCTTTTTCAATGAATGTTCTAAATTTCTGTCACTAAAGAGAGCCTCCCCTGTATGTCTAAGTTGTTAGACAAGGCTGTCGGAGGTAATTTACTCATTTATATAGAAAGTCAGCAACCTAGTAGACCCCTGTGAAGAGTATTTCAGTCTGGGAGAAGTACCAAGCAAGTCCTGCCAGTGATCCCTGTTTTAGATGAGCACCTCAGACTTTTGGATAGAGCTGTTGACGCTTTACAGGCCTGTTTTTCAACCGGATCAGATAAAACCCAATGCGTTGGCCATTTTACTATTTACAATCGCACCAAAGACGATCATGTGCAAACGTTTCTCATTCATGACCTATGCAAAGGACAATGAAATCTCAATACAGCCTAATCTCAATTACTCAGCTAACTGCTTGCTCTGGGGAGATGGGTGGTTGAGTACCCCTTATGTGAACCGTCCAACACAGATCTTTTTATCCTTGTTGCACCAGCGTAGAACTTGCAGGATCATCTGGTATTTGACTTTTTTTTCAAATCCAGGTCACTGTTTTTGAAAACAATGGAACTTTCTCACCACTTTAAATCTTTTTAAAGATTGTTTCCTTCCTTAGACCAGCCCTTGTGGTTACAATCCATTAATCCTTGTTTGCTTGACTTGCTGCCCAGAAAGAGTGCAGTACTTACAGAACATACCTACCTACTGTCTGGAGCCCATAATAAGCCCACATCACACCAGTTGCAACAGTAGTTGATTTCCATGAACAGAATGGTGAAGTTCAAAGTGTTGTGCATTGCACACACATTGGGCCATCTACCCTCCTTTGCTGACCTACTCTTCCTTAACAAACCTTCTCATTGCTTTGATCTTCAAATGCCAAGCTTGTTTGAGAATCTACTTACCATTGCCCCCCTTGGACAGAGTTTCATTTTCCCACCAGGCAATTCGCCGTTCGAATAGCCCAACCATAGGGATCAGATGTATTGAGGATAGACCACTTTTCCACAATGAACTGAAATCCTAGTCCTTCGCTCTGTAGCATTTGATTATACTTAGCACCTCCCTCAGCTTAACCATTAATACCAAGAAAACAGTAGTGATGTAAGCAACAAACAGAGTATTGAGTACAAATTGAAATGCTGGCAGCCGAATAGCTTTTTGGGAATCAAAGCATACATTTAAACTCTAATTCACATTCACACGAGCCCAGGTAGCTGCCACAAAGTCAACAAATATGTACTTGACATCTGCTGCAAATGCAGAAGGGAGAGAAAAGTGAGGACCTGAGCTGTATGGGAATGCAGAATATTTTTATTTTGCTAAAAGTAGGTTCATCTCTGTCTCATGAGCTGCCATCTGAAAGGGAATCTCATCCAGATGCCAGCAACCACAACAATGTTTGTGCCCGCTGGGCCCGAGCCCTCCATGTAAATTGGCTAGCAGTATTCTATTCAGGGATGAAGAATTATTTTCTTCTCTTTTTGGAGAGGAATGATGAGCTGAGCTACCAGTGCCAAGAAGGACCCTTAGCTACTGGTGCCAAGAAAGAGTTAGTCAAAAACATGTATGTGCCGGGCGGCATCCTTTTAAAAAAAAATCAATTTTGTTTCTCTATCTCAAGGTGGTTAACCTGACTTATAGAGGTACCCTTAAAGGCTTCTGATGTTCATCAATGCCAAAGCTGTATTTTGTATATAAGTGTGGCATTCTGTGGGCTCACAAACTAAATACTCTTGGAGAATTGACTAAACCTTGGCATGTCGTGGCTGGTAGATTTCAGAAAAAAAGTCTAGCTTTTCTCCAGATCAGGTTGGCTGAGCTAGTTCCACTGAGAAGCAGCACTGGAGAATGCTTCTCCATTTATCTAGATAAAAGTGAGCAAGAGTGATTGGTAAACACTTTCCAAGACAACAGGAGGCCAAGAGCTCGATGGGTGGACACTGATGACTGTTCCTACTGAAATTGATATTATTGTGCCTATGGTTGTTTCCTCTAGTTGTCCTTTAGTTCAAAATGAGGCACAAATTCAGAAGATTGATGAATCTATATAGCCCCAATTTTTGCCGAATATCCAGTTTCTGCCCTAATCTAAATGCTTTCATTTGTCACTTGTCATACATTTTCTTTACAACTGATTGATAAAATTTTGTTTTCTAGTGTTTTCTAGGAATTTAATCCTAAATCCTTATGAGATAGTTATATATATTTGAACTGTCTTGAGATAGCCTTGTTTTATCTGTGCCAAGCACATTTTCTATTCTTTTTGGAGTTTCTTTTTCATTATATTCAATTTCTCATTGTTATAAATTATTTCACACTGTATCTTGGACCTCATTCTTTGTCCTGCAGCTTTTATGCTTTGAGCTCAAGCAGGCTACCAAAGAGAAAGCTGTTGATTATTTTAAGGAGAGGGGTTGCTGTCCATTGGCGTAACAGAAAATGATGGGACGCCCTTTTTGAGTGTGGTGCGGGACCACTAAGACTCCCATATCTCACCGATATTCATAGGCCTTGTGCTCAATGGTTGCCCCTTGAAGGGTTGGGGCCCCTGAAGTACTAATGACAAACTGCACCACAGGGGCTGCAGGGACCTGTTTTACCCTCCGTCGATGCCTGTGAATAGGTTCTGTCCCTGTCGTTTAATAACTTTTCCAAACTTTGCCACCTTCGCCTTTATACATCTTTCCTCTTTTTTCCTTCTACCTGATACAGATGTTTAAGAATAAAGTCAACACTAAGGAGGGGTGTACACAGCACCGAGTGGGCTGAGAGCTTCCTTTAAGAAAACTTGTGTTGGACCACGATTAGCCCAAGGCTGGGAATAATCAATTGCTGATATCTCAAGGCGTCATGCTAGATGTCTAACTTTGTTCCTCCTTCTGCTCTCCTAAAATACACTCTGTCCACTCACACATTTCTCCAACGCTCTCTTTTTTCTAGTCCCCAATGGCATTTCAATGTCATTTCATTTACTGTTCCTCCTGGAAGAAAATCTGAGGTTATACTTTACTTCTACCCTCTTTTCCTAGTTTCACTGACCTCTTGCGTTTACATGCCAGCACCGTTATTTCTGCCCGGATGTTGTTTCTAGACATTATTTGATATTTGCCCCATTCTTTGCAGACATGTTTGTTTGATTTTAACACACACAAGAACTGATGTTGCAGGTGACTTCCGTCCCAGTAATGGTGTATTTATTTTTGCCTTCTAGGTGTCAGTCAACGGAAAACATTTCGTGGAGTACAAGCACCGGATTCCGCTCCATAGAGTTAACGCCGTGCACATAACTGGAAATGTGGAATTGGAAAATGTGTCTTTTCAGGGTCCTGGGGTAAGTGGGATACATTGTTGCTCACTCTAATGCTTCTACATGAGAAGCTTATTCACCTAGTGGTGTTCTTTTGGATGTAGAAGGACATTCCATTCAAATATTGTATTACATGTTTTGTGTGTGGTATTTATATAGTGCAACTATAACCTAAAGGCAACTGAGCACTGTTGAGGGACAAAGGCAAAGAGACAGTCAATACGCGATTGAAGAGGTAGCGGGGTTCTGAGGGGTTGATTCCACATGTCCATCCTCAACTTTTCTGTTTGTCCTGATTCAGGGAACTGACCATTGAGTTGCTACCTGCCAGGCTCACTGATGCAGATAATTGCCATGTACACATCATATCCTGTCTAAGAACATGCATTACAATTGCCTTCTTGATCTCCAACCTCTCAAAAATATCTGTTAGATGGCCTCACTGATATTTAGACACCAAGGTAGCACATTTTCCTACGTCTCTTTACCTTTTTAACAAGGAGAAGATTTCCTCAGAGCAAAATTATATTATTTGCTGGAACAATGACTGCCATGTTTTTTGCAGAAACTCCACAAGCCCCTTTAAAAAATATATGCCCCCCCCCTCCTTGTCATACAAGCGAGCTGGACAGATGCTGATTTGTCACACACGTAAGGCCAGCTCCACTCTCTGTCTTAGGACTGGCAGGTGACTAAGGAATTGTCGATCTGCCTGCAACCCAAGTACTCCATCATGTAGAAGAAAAATACAGGGTGATTTAATTTAGTATAGTTGTAGATAAGGTTTGTAAAACCTACAGAGTAAGTTCATTTTTCTGCTGAAAAATAAGGCTATTAGTATTTCCCAACATATACTGACATTGACAAATAAAATGTCCTACACAGCACAAAACATGATGGATGAAACGCGTGATTTAATTTCAACTGCTGGTAATTACTCTGGGCCGCATACCATTCCATCGTCTTTTAGCTCTCCTGTGTCATTACAGGCAGGGACCAACCTCAAGCAAGTAAGTCTTGGCTCTGCTGCTCCAGTTACATCTATACCAAAGTGCAAGGCCAGGTCCTCTCTAAATGAGAGCCATAGCAAGGCCAAGCAGAGTTGATGTTTTGGGTCCCTAAACCGAGCTGCACACAGTTCACTATCGTTAAAGGTTTCAAAATGTGTTTGCATTTTGTGTGTAGAACAGTTAGGGTCATATAACCTGCTTGAACCAAAAGTATGCATCGAATTGGATCCTCTACCCGTTTCTATTCACGGTATGGTACGCTGAATAGGATGTGCAAAAATAATCAACACATTTTGTGCACTGAAAACCTCTTTGATGCCATTGTAGCCAATATCTGACTAGTTTATTGTCAAATTTGTAAAACAATCTTACTCGGGTACTAAATGCAGACCCATTTTTCTGACCAGCAGACAATATGTTCAGCACAGCCCACTACCCGAGGTATTTTGTCCCACTAATAACATGAACAGCTGCCAGTTTTCGGGGGCGCACAGCCAATGATAATGGGACCACTTTCGCTTTTAAGCCCTCCCATCATTTGAGAAAATTCAACTCATAAGTAATGTATAAGAGATTGATCTTTACCACCTATGGACCACCACGGTGAAAACACTCGCCCCTATCGATAATATAGTATTGACAAATCTTGCTGAACTTGCTATACAGCAAGGCAGACCATTGTGTCAGGTATAGTAAAAGTTAACGCTGATCTGATGATGCCAAAATAACACTGCACAAACAGAGTAACCAGCGGGCCTATCTCTGTGCAATTGTGGCTTAGCAGTGGCGTAGTAAGGTCCAGTGGTACCCAGTGCGGAAAATTTCTTGTCACCCCAGCCCACATTGAACTTATTAAAATAAGGAAAAGAAATAGTTACACATATATTTGTCATTTTGTCACCCCCCTCAGTGCCATTTTGACCCCCCCCCCCCACCTCCCTCAGAGATGAGAGCCGGGGCTGCCCTCATCCACCGCACCCCCCCTTCCTACGCCACTGTGTATTAGTCTAGCAGAATTTCAATGATTGATTTGTTTGGCACCCTGGACATTGCTAGAAAGGTTGTTGATGAGCAGAGGCCAGCCTTGAATTAAGATAGTCCTACTAGTTTCACATCACAGAATAAGGTGAGGCCTCTTCAATAAAACGCTCAATCAATGGAAATTAGCAGAAATTGTTGCGGTCGCCTTATCGGGCCACTAAGCCTGTACACCTCTCCCCAGATGGGCAGATAACATTGCTGTGCCTTACATGCAGATGCTGACGGCCAAGGGCAGTCCAAACAGCTAGCAGGAGGGGGATGACTTGTCATCGTTCTCTGTTTGGGGTCACCAGGAAGGAATAAGGAGAAGGTTCATGAAGTTTGCCATAGCTGAGATTGCTTCTAGTGGCCTAGAATAGAGGAAAAGTGGAGATACCTGGCAATCTGGACAATGTGAAATTAGGGAAATGACTGACCTGTCATAAACATAACAAATACTAACGTATGCATCCAACCCATTGACATTACTCCCCCATAGAAACTGAGGGCTGTTTGGGATCCAGTCTTGCACTACATTGAGATGTTTAAATTCAGTAGGATGGAAATGTTTGCCAATGACTCTATGGCATCGCTTTTTATAAGTGGCGCTCATAAATATCATCTTGCCTATGTTGGCCGACCTTTCTCCCTATCTGCCCCCTCAGATTCCACACGGCTCATTGGAACCCCCACAGCACATATGATGTTGTCCATCGGATCCATCACCGTCCTCTGCACCCCCCTACACACAATCTGTGCTCCATTAGAATCAAGACCTCTCATCATTGTGAGGCTCTTATGATGCAGGATATTTAATCTAACTTGGTCCAAATCGATAGATCTGTTTTAGGTAGTCTCTTCCTTTGCCGTCAGGTGAATCCAGATACAAGTTTTTTTCATTCGTATGATAAACTGAAACAGCAATAAAAAAAAGTTAAAAAAAAGAGTCTATCATTCTCCATCGTTGGAGTAGCAGTGCTTAATTTGTAGAAGCATGAATGATGTTGCCCAAACCTCTGCCCAGAAGCTCAGGGCCTCTGCTATTAAATAGTGGTGAACTACAAACCTAGGCTGCATAGTCTTGTATCCACCTCATGCCTCTTTAACCCCTTCGCTGCGGATGACGAGCTCAGCTCGTCATGTAAAGCTGCTTTTCATAATTTGCCGCACACAGCGGGAAAAGCCGCCGCAGCGATGCGGTTAATCGGCTACCAGACACTCCCTGCCCATTAATCTCACTTTTGCAGGTCATTGCATTACCCATTTGTGATGGTTGTTCCATCTATCTCTTCCTCATTCTGTCCCCTTTGTATCAACAATATAAGTTACGTCACCAAAAATGAGTGCCAATGGGCACCACTGGCAACCATCAGCTCAAGTTAAGCACTTGGGGTTGGGAATAGGGGGCAGTTTTAACTGGTTCTGCAAGCCAGCCAAGCAATCCAGCACTGATGGAAGCTGAAGATCATGTGAATAGGATCAGTTGCAAAGACAATGATTTCTTATTACTGAGAGGCTGTCACTGCAAAGAGGAACTCGCCTTTATCGCTGGCCTGTGTGTACTGGGCTGTAGTCCTCTGCTGCTGCAGTAATTGCACTACAGACATGGAAGGGGCATTCTTGTAGTATTCTTTCTGTCCTTCTACATCAGTTAGTTGTGTCCATAGATTTCCAGCTAGAGGGCATCTGGGCTTACATCTACTGTCCAACGCTCTTCCACACTGTGTATGGAATGTGCTTTTCATGCCTAGGTATAGGCAACCTTGTCTCTGTGACTATGGGATGGGTGCTTTGGGAAGCAGTACCTTGCCCTGCCTCAACCAGCTAGATCTGGGAGAGCCTCAGAAACCACCAATACCAACGATTTGGAGTGTATTAAACTGATCTTCCTTTTTGTTTCCTTCACAGGGGTTCCCTCCGTCTTTCCCACCTTCTACGTGCCCTCCCGGAGGATCGTTCAATGTAAGTTCCAGTTATAAATTAATATTTTAGTATTCTAGGATTTGTTGAAATGCTAAAAACGTACTTCCACGAAATTCTTTCCTTAAAGAGCACACTTCAGTTTTCAGAGAATGCTGCCATGTTGGAGAAATATATGCGTAGCAGCATCTCCAACCCTCACCTGCTTTCTTAGAGTTAGCATGTTATTTAGGTTTCATTACTAGCATGTGTTTACGTTTTGTGTTGGATGAGTTTAGTAGTGTTTTTGCTCTAGTTTACAAAGTCAGCTTGAGCGATATAGTTTGTGCATTAACGCTGCCCTCAGAGATAAATTCATCCAATAGTTTACGCACAAAAGTTTATTGCTGAGCGTAGGGTGTTATTTGTAAATGTAAATGTAAAGGGCACTTTTATAGCGCACCTATCACTCCAAGGAGTATCTTGGCGCTCAGACAACCAGATTACAAGGTTGAGGGAAAGAAATCAATTCAATGGAGAATGCTTTACACTTTACACCAATGCTCTGCAGGCCACATCTGGAAGAGAAAACACCCAAGTTTTTAAAGCTTTCCTAAACTGAGTTTCGTGGGACAATGACCTAAGGTAAGGTGGACGCTTATTCCAAGCCCTAGCACCCAGGACGAACAGAGATTTTCCTCCTTTGGTAGCCAGTCTGAATCTGGGGATTATTAGTAGGTTCTGACGAGCAGACCTCAGGCAACGGGTGAGATGGTACCGTTTAAAACCGTTACATAGATATTTGGGCCCTTGCTGTTGAAAAGCTCTAAATGTGATCAGCAAGATCTTAAATAGGATCCTTTTGCCAATTGATAGCCAATGCAGCGCTTTAAGCGCAGCTGACGCAGATGACGTACGGGGCCAGCGTAGCACCAGCCGGGCAGCAGCATGTTGGACCATCTGTAGCCTATGGAGTACAGACTTATTGACTCCAGCATATAGGCTATTACAGTAATCCATCCTCGAAGTTATTAAGGCAACTGTGACTGATTTTCTGGCTGACAGAGGAAGAAGGTCAAAAAACTTCCTCAGAGATTTAATTATGTGGAAACACATACCAGCTACAGCCACCGCTTGCTGTTTAAAGCACAATTGGTCATCAAATTTAATGCCAAAGTTTCGAGCAGATAAGATGGTATCAGGGGGGGGCTTCAGCACTGTCCGGCCACCAGTTTTTCGGGGAAAACAGATTTTGATTTCCGTAAGGCAAGATCTCCGTCTTGCCGGAATTGCATTTGAGGTGGTTCTCAGTCATCCATTTAAATGTGGCTGTTAGGCATTTTTTCAGGTTTTCCTCCGCCCCAGGCAGTTCCCCATCCAGTGCCAGGATATTCCAGGCAGATGTGTACCATAACTTTAACCTTTTATGCAATCATAGTGAAGAGAGAAAGGACACACAACTATATTGTATCTCACTGTAAGAAAAGTGACTGGTTCGTGTTTTGTTGCATAATAGATCTACAGCACAAAATCTTCCACACCTCATTTATGGGGTTTTGCAGTAGGATAGCACAGCAGGCCTTGCTGCTGCGCTGCACAATGGCAAAAGAATTATTAGATACGGTGCATATTCCTGTCCTTTTCCCTTGCGTCAGTGCAAAATGGGATGCCGTGCACCAGCGCAGGCACCTTTGCACCATTGTGCCAGGGTGCCTGCGTTGCGGGATGATTATTTTTTTGCAGCCAGGAAGGGAAACCTTCTTGCACAAAAACAATCACAAGAGGCTTTGGAAAGCCGCGTAATGTGGCTTTACATGGCCTTATAAATATGCCAGTGGCACATTGTGCCACTGGAACGTCAAGTGATGTCCTGATGGCGCAAAAAGTATCTATCTTGCTAAACGTAGACAACAAACCACAAATAAATTGCTGAACTTCTGTGAGATACACACTTGTAGCACATGCTGAACAAGGTGTATTACACAAAATGGCTTCTTTGGAGATGATGATGTGGGGTTATAAATATTTTTGATCATTCTTTTTTTTTAAAAATAATAACCAAATCACTGCCCCAGTAGCACTCTCATAGTTTTATACACATTGCTACATTACCTTAATCTCCCAGAAATGTGTCCCTCCACTCCCCACCCTCCAAAATGCAAACAATAAATCAGAGACATTGATCAAGCCAAGCATCCCATATTTTGTGAAATTTTTTAAACATCCCCATGTTGCCTACATAGTTTTTCAGCTGCATTGCAGAGATCCGTACTCTGGAGCCACCCCATAACTGTGGATACTTCAGCCACAATCCACGGCGTGTAAAAATCCTGCATTGCCACTGAGAAGTGAATTGTCGCCTTGGTCCGAATCCCACAGGATTTTCCCTTCTCAATCTCAGTTCCCAAATTTGCATGTTAGTATTGGGTTCTAATGCACAACTAGTTATGTCACTTATTTTTTTATATACCTTTGCTCAGTAATGAGTGATTACTAGGAGGCTGATACCATATGAAAGAATTCCTCTTTGTCTGCGTAGCAACGCGGGTTCTGCCTTTTCCCAATGTGCCTGCGTTTGGTGGGGCCATAGTATGTTTTATAGGAATATTTCAATTGTTTTAGCATCAGTTTGGCAGAGATAGTGAGACATCTCACAACAAACTGGACCTCAGACCACTCCTCATCCTCGAGGTCACCTGCATCTTCTTGCCATGAGGCCCCCAGGTGTGTCAGCGGGTCTGTGGAGTTCACCACCCGGGCTCAGTGTGTGTGGGATATACCTTTTGTGTTCAGCTATTTCACCATAATCTTATTTTCTAAGGGGCTAAATTATTGAACCAACTTCAGGACGTGGGTGTGTTGTAGGAGTGCATGGCTGAGCTGCAGACAGTGAAGAAATAGAGAACTGTACAAGGAGAACTCATCAGTTACTTGTGCATATGTTTTAATGTGGCCACCTGGCCCAGACATCCCCAACTCTCGAGATATCAATCAGATTCCATGCTCTGAAACCTGCTAGCCCTGAGACATAAGAGAGTCATGTGACCTGCTAGAGGGCGGTTTACCCTGCAATAGTTGTAAACCACCCAATATGCTTCAAAGCACTATGCCAGCAAAGAAGGGGGTTATTGATCGTTTGTTCTTAGGGAATTAATGTCAGAAAACAAGCTCGCTGGAAGTTTGTATGGATAGTTTTAATGCAAGTAAAGACATCTCAGGAGAGACACTTTCTTCAATAGGGCTCCTCTGGTTATTATTGATAAGGGCAACTTCTCCAAAGACATCATCTCCCTCCTGGTTTGGACTAGCAGAGGGACAATGTTGAGGTCCTAGCATTGTTTTGGGTCTCTGGATATGTGTGCATCAAATATATATATATATAGTGCTAGCTGGAACATGCAAGTGCCACCCACTCCGGGAAGTCAGGACCCTGCAGCTCGTTTTTACCACCACTTTCACTTTACTCTGCTGCCCTCACCACCCCTAGGTCATCTATTTGATATTTAGTATACCTCTCTCAAGAAACATCCCTGAGCCCCTACCTTGCAGAAAGGAGGTTGTAGCCTGTACCATGACTAGGCATCAAGGTACGAGGAGGTTCCCAAGGATGAAGCATGCCACCCATGCTGGGTGTGGGAAATCATGCTTTAAAAGGGATACTCATTACTGCTAGATCTCCAGTTTGACAGTAGCTTTTTTACACCCAAGGGTTTCTTTTTGTGCCTTATATTTTGATAGGGGTCAACCTTTGTAGGTGTTTAAATCTCTTATGGCCCTCTTGTGCGATATCGTTGCTTTTTCCTCCACCCAGTTCCAGGCCACCTCAGCGTTGTCAAAAGAGTTATGTCTTCTGATATAGGGCCTGATTTAGATCTTGGCGGACGGGTCACTCTGTCACAACAGTGACGGATATCACGTCTACCAAAATATAAATTCAAAAGGATGTAATGGGATTTATATTTCGGTGGACAGGATATCCGTCACAGTTGTGACAGAGTAACCCGTCCGCTAAGATCTAAATCAGGCCCGTAGTCTTCATTTAAGCTGTAAAGAGTGGAATATATTTAATCTGTCAAGTTAAGTCTTGACATTAGTAAATATTTTCCTCTACTGTTGCACAAGTGTGGTGTAATCCAGTCACCCCATGATTTTTACATAGTCCAAGGGAACCGTTTGCCAGACGCGAGCCACCCTGATGATAGCGTGCCTGTCCAAATAATTAAATAGTTTAAGGAATATGTGGCCAGGAGGAAAACACATTGGGCCATTCTTGATATCCTCATTCTATCATGAAGCAGGATGAGAGTTCTTGTTCTAAGACCCAGGTATTAAACCATTGTCAAACAGTTGTTCAGAATGTGCACCTTCTGCGTCCTCGGAGACATCCTCCAAGCATAGAAAATTGTGTCTAGATCTGCCTTCAGCATCTTCTGCTCACCTTTTCAGTTGCACTGTTTGCTCCTGAAGTCTAGTGATGTCCAAATTGAGAGATCCTGGGTCGTCCTCTCTTAACAAACTCTGGGTCTCAAACTCTGACCTGTCCTCTTGTACATTACATGGATCTTGGCGCACAAGGATACCTCTATGCCTACTTTGTTGATTCTCCCTTCTAGGATCTCATGGAAGTCTCAAATTGCTTGTAGTACTGCAGTCGAGGGTGCCAGTTCATCCTCTTGCATTTGCGGATCTGTCCCAGATCTGCTGGGCTGGTTTGCTTGCTCTCCTGTCACTAGTTTTGCAAAGTAATCGATATTGCCCTGTGTGGGGGCCCCCACTCCTCTGCCCTTTACCATACTGTCGGGTTGAGCACCCCCTGCGTGGTCCATTCCAGCTGTTTCTTCTGGCAGGGATGCTGTGTCACTAGATCCCCCCGGCACAACCAGCTCTGCTTGCAGCTGGGTGGGGGTTTCTTCTCATGGCTCACGTCACTGCTTCTCGCATGAGTAGGCTGAACAAAGATTCAGTAAAACGCAGGATGATGGACGGAATGTTGCACAATGGCAAAACATTCACCCCCAGTCACAGATCTGGGTTTAATCCATCGTTATTTTGCTCACCAAGCCACCCCAGTTCAGACATGGCCATATGCAAATCAGTCTTGACCCTGTTCCTCATGGGAACAGTCCAGCCCGAACTGCCAAGCCATGTCTTCCCAGGACAGGAATCAAGCATCCTAGGACCAGTTTCTGGGTATCAGCCTTCTTCAGCCAGGATAGCTGACTCCAGTGGCTTAGTGAGCACGGGACCCACGTCTGGGCATACCCTTCCCACATAGGGTGAACAGCAAAACACACAAGATGATGGACAGAATGTTGCACAATGGCAAAACATTCACCCCAGTCACAGATCTGGGTTTAATCCATCGTTATTTTGCTCACCAAGCCACCCCAGTTCAGACATGGCCGCAGATCAGTCTTGACCCTGTTCCTCATGGGAACAGTCCAGCCCGAACTGCCAAGCCATGTCTTCCCTGGACCCGAATCAAGCATCCTAGGACCGGTTTCTGGCTATCAACCGTCTTCAGCCAGGATAGCTTGACTCCAGTGGCTTAGTGAGCACGGGACCCACGTCTGGGCATACCCTTCCCACATAGGGTGAACAGCAAAACACAAAAGATGATGGACGGAATGTTGCACAATGGCAAAAAATTCACCCCCAGTCACAGATCTGGGTTTAATCCATCGTTATTTTGCTCACCTAGCCAGTTCGGGCTCGACTGTTCCCATGAGGCACAGGGTCAGACTGATTTGCATATGGCCATGTCTGAACTGTGGTGGCAGAGTGAGCTATCAAATGGTGATGGATAAAACCCAGATCAGTTGACTGGGGGTGAGTGTTTGATTTGCTCAAACGCTCCGTCCATCATCCCTTTTGCATCGCTTGGTTCGCCCTAAGTTGGCAGGGTATGCTCAGACGTGAGTCCCTTGCTCACTTTGCCACTGGATTCAAGATAGCCTGGCTGATGAGGGTTATGAACCCGAAACCGGTCCAAGCATGCTTGTTTCTGGTCCAGGGAAGACATGGCTTGGCAGTTCAGGCTGGACTGTTCCCATGAGGCACAGGGTCAGACTGATTTGCATATGGCCATGTCTGAACTGGGGTGGCGGAGTGAGCTAAAGAATGGTGATGGATTAAATCCAGATCAGTTGACTGGGGGTCTTTGATTTGCTCAAATGCTCTGTCCATCATCCCCTTTTGTATCGAACAAAGATTCAGTGGCGCACTCCTGTGAGGCCTTCTTACCAGCATTTCAGGGGTGGGGGAGGGGGTGGGCAATGATTGGGAACGGAGACGGAGGCTCAGTAGAAATGAGTCAAGTCATCTGCGCCCGTTTCAGGCTGGGCCCAAAGCTCCCTTTCAATGTGTGGAGCATTTTGTGCATGAAGAAATAAATCCGCACGCAGGGTGAGGAGGGTGAAGCTCCCCTAAGGCCCAGGGGCTATGCTTTTCTGTGTACCACTGTATGCCGGTTGATGTAAGTCCAAACGGGGACAAGGATTTATGCCCTTTCCTAATGTATGCAACTCTTTTGAGTTTTATTAGCGATTACTACTGGATCACAAATAGACCTACGTCATGAATATTAATGAGGTAGGTGACAATGTGCGGCCTATTAGGAATCGCAGTCATCACAGGGATGGTGGCCTGGTGAGGTAAGCAGACACCATTTACGGGATTGCTTTTTAAGAAAGAAATCTTTTTTAAAAGCAATGCATCCCATTTTCCTTAAATGTGTTTAAAACAAAAAAAATTTACTTTGCTGTTTAATTTTTTAAGAGTAGACAGTGGTCTGTGGGACCATTTGCCAGCTCTTAAAAAGTATTTGTTTTACATTCTCAAAAGGGAAGGGGTCCTCTGGCTGACCCATCTCATTTGAGATAGGGTTGTCACTAAGTATGGGTGAATTTTTCGGATCTATGGTCCGCGAATTTGCGCGAAATCACAAAAAAATCAGCGGATTTTCCTGCGAAATCGCAGATTTTTTTGCGATTTGCACCATACTTAACTGGAGTACTTTCTACTGGCTAATCAGTAAGTGCTACCTCGTTGGGTAAATGTACAGTGCTTTTCCTACACTGCAGCTGCGTAAAGGGCCAGATGACTTGTCCCCAGTGAACATGTGTGCCTGTAAGTTTGCCACCGCGCCAAAAGGCACCAAGGTCCCTTGAGTGAGCTGTCCATCATAGTTGGGAAAGGGCGGGAAAAACGTTTGATACTGCTAGTGTGTGGTGCGGGGCTTCTATGCGTGTGCACATGCCTCTTGTGTAAAGGGTCAGAGAGCGAGAAGGGCAACAGGTGAGGAGAAAGCAGCCTCCTGGCTACAGGAACTACAAGGGGATCGCGCTCGAGAAACTCATGGATGCAAAGACCTCCCTCGAGTATTACAGCTAATTTTCGACGGCAGATATGGGGTTAAAGCACACTTGCCCAGCCTTGACCGTGCTCACTAATGTTTTGGGCTGATTAAAAACGTTACTGAATTTGAACTTCAACTCAGGCACCAGCTATATCTGTAAGTGCTTCCTGTTGAGGTTTATTTTTTTGTGACAGGAGCCTCGTGCCAGAATGAATCCTGCCCTGCATAGTTATCCACAAAGATGCCACCCTTTTGTGCAATACCTCTACTCAACTGGAGTACTGGCTAATCAGTAAGTGCTACCTCGTTGTGTAAATGTATAGTTTTTTTCCTACACTGCAGCTGAGCTGCGTAAAGGGCCAGAAGATTTGTCTCCACTGACCATGTGTGCCTGTAAGTTTTCCACTGCGCCAAAAGGAGCCGAGGTCCCTTGAGTGAGCTGTCCATCATAGTTGGGAAAGGGCGGGAAAAACGTTTGATACTGCTAGTGTGTGGTGCGGGGCTTCTATGCGTGTGCAACTACAAGGGGATCACGCTCGAGAAACTCATGGATGCAAAGACCTCCCTCGAGTATTACAGCTACCTTCCGACGGCCGGGATGGGGTTAAAGTGCACTTGCCCAGCCTCGACCGTGCTCACTAATGTTTTGGGCTGATTAAAACATTACTGAATTTGAGCTTCAACTCGGGCACCTGCTTTATTTATCTGTAGGTGCTTCCTGTTGAGGTTTAATTTTTGTGACAGGAGACTTGTGCCATACTTGTAACTATTCTCTGACCCTGCTTCGAGGGTCAGAGAAGGGTCAGAGAATAGTTGTAAGTAGGAAACGAGGCGCCGAGGTCCCTTGAGTGAGCTGTCCATCATAGTTGGGAAAGGGCGGGAAAAACGTTTGATACTGCTAGTGTGTGGTGCGGGGCTTCTATGCGTGTGCACATGCCTCTTGTGTAAAGGGTCAGAGAGCGAGCAGGGCAGCAGGTGAGGAGAAAGCAGCCTCCTGGCCACAGGAACTACAAGGGGATCGCGCTCGAGAAACTCATGGATGCAAAGACCTCCCTCGAGTATTACAGCTACCTTCCAACTGCCGGGATGGGGTTAAAGTGCACTTGCCCAGCCTCGACCGTGCTCACTAATGTTTTGGGCTGAATAAAACGTTACTGAATTTGAGCTTCAACTCGGGCACCTGCTTTATTTATCTGTAGGTGCTTCCTGTTGAGGTTTAATTTTTGTGTCAGGAGACTCGTGCCATACTTGTAACTATTCTCTGACCCGGCTTCGAGGGTCAGAGCAGGGTCAGAGAATAGTTGTAAGTAGGAAACGAGGCGCCGCTCAGGAAGCACTTACAGCGTTACAGCAGGTGCCCAAGTTGAAGTTAATTTCTTTGTAACCATTTTGTAAATGATTACAAAGAAATTATCTTCAACTTGGGCACCTGCTGTAACCCTGTAAGTGATTCCAGGAAAAAATGTGTCCCGCTCGCGGATTCGCGTATTTTTCCGCAATTTTGCAAGATTCGCGGATCGCGAAATTGCAGAAAATCCGCCAGCGGAACTAATTTTCGGCCCATAGTTAGTTGCTACCTCCTTCAAGGAGTCAGTAAAAAACAAATGTTTTGCGACCATAATTTGGTCTCAAAACATTCATACATCCCATTCTGATTCGGTATTTGGAAAGGACACCCTAAAGACGCCCCTTAAAAATACAGAGTAACAAACACAAATTGTGGTTCGGTAATGTGTTACCGAATCGCAATTTGTGTTTTTATGCATATGTAAAAGCATTTTTGGGGTCGGTAAAGGCCAGATCGTCTGCTTCCGACCGCAGAAATGCTTCGTACATGTAGCTCATGATGCCATCCTGGCGAAAGAAAGGTAAAAAATCTCTGTTCTTTTATTTTCTTTTTTTATTCTGTTCTACAGCCTGTAAAGGAAAAGCAGTTAGAAATTCTTTACAAATAATTTAGATTCATTAGGTAATTTCATGGCTAAAGCATGGTCTTCTTTTGGTGGGCATAGTGTTCAGCGCTGAGATGAATTTGTAGCCCTTACGCTACAAAGCATCCTTAAACCAGATTTTAAAGTATCCTACTTTAATCACAGAAATGTGGTCTATGATTAGGGGGAATGGTATGCTTGTAAGTAAGCTTGGAAAGTAAAAATGGTCTGGGCGGGGCGTAAGGGGGGACTCAATAGTTTTACATAGATGTGTTAAGGTAGGTGGCTGAAAACATTTATAGAACTGTTGGTTAGAGCAGGGAGGTTGTCTGTATTATCATGCAGTATATATTTTCTCTATGTGTCCCCAATTAGGCTGTCTCCCACTTTAGTCTCTTGATTATGAGTTATTCGTACCACCATTAAAATCAAAGGCTCTCACATTTACATCACATGCTGAACCTGGCTGTAAAGCTCATCAATTTGTGGAACAACAAAGTATAAAAAATCTGCACACACTCAAATTATTGCTTACGTGTGGCAGAACGGAGTGTCAGCAAGTTGTAAATAGCTCTGGTGTATGTTTTCCAGTATATAAGTGAATACTTATTGTCGCTGCAACATAGTGCATTCCAGCCAAAACCTTCTGATTTCGAAAAGTGTATGTTGATTTCATACAGTAACCTTGATGCAGTACTCTGTCATACATAAAAACTAACATTTGTTTCTTTTATTTTTTACCTCTTATAGCCATATCCAACTCCACAATTTCCACCGCATGGCCAACAATACGTAAGAACCTTACATTTATTTGAAAGGTCATTGCCTCTTTTCATGTGGGCTGACCACCATGTTTTTGCTTCTATCTTTTGAGAAGAGATCAGACTTTACACTACCATTCTAGTCATGACAATAATTATTTGTCTAATTTTCATCAAGCTTATTTGAAGCTTGTCAGTGTTTGGTGTTTGTATATAATAACCAAAAACACAGGTGTGACAAAAAACATAATGTAAAAATATGACTTCCTCATTGTTCCCAGAAGTGCTCCATCGTAAAAATACAAATTGCAGTGGTCAATATATTTTTATGATATTTCAGGTTTGCTATGTCCTTAGTAACAAAACTGCTCCCAAACACAAGCTCATCCTTAAAGTAGTTGCCCACATCCAAGCGACGTTCAAATGAAACATTTGATCTAAAAACTAACACCTTGGGGGCCATTTACGATGATGTCGGAAAAGGCTCCGACCGTTGGTCAGAGCCTTTCTGAATACATCGTAATATGCCGGTCGGATTCCTTTCCGACCCATTACAATGGAGGCAGCCAGAAAGGAATCTGAACAGTTATTACAGCTGGCTTCCGGCAGGCTCGGAGCACCCGTCCGCCAGTTGGAATGCGGCCAGTAATCCCAAGGGCGGCTCTTTCCGCCCATCGGAGTATGATGTCGGTTTCAGTAGCTTTTCTGTGTTATCCTTTCTGACAGAAAGGCTGTCGGAACTTGACTTTGGGGGCCCCCAGGATGGCCCCCTTGGGTGCATGACCTCCGGTTGGAGGCAGAGTGGGCACCTATGGTGCACCCCTGTTGATCCCTGCACCCCGTGCCTACAACAGGCTGCAGGGATCAACTGCACCTCCAATTTTACAATGGGAGCATGCATTCTGGCAGGTTTACGGCTGGAATGCATGCTGCCATTGTAAAATATAGGAATGTAACCAAACAGTTGGTTGCATCCTAATGGGCCGGTCGGGACCGCCGACCAGGTGTTGGTCGGTCCCATGACCACGATGATGCTGGGTGGAGGCAATTCTACCCGACATTGTAATCAGCCCCTTAGTAGACATTTTCCTTTCATTTAAAGTTTCCAGTACTTTTAGTATTAGTAGTGTGGAGGATGTACTTTTAATAAATTGAAAACAAAATGAAATGAGCATTGGAAATGCCAATATGCCTGGGTTTAATGTGCTAACCTATGCTTTGTTAGCACATTAGAGTCAACCACACTGGTGGGAGGGAGCCATCAAGCAGGGACAGAGAGGGCTATCGTTGTAAAATAGTTCCTCATGAGGTTTAATGCCAGCACTAAAGTAGAGTTGGAAGGGTACACCCAAATAGCTAGCAGCATTAGATGAGAGATGAACACTCTCATCCTGTGATTAACAAAGTCTCAAACCAGTGACCGAAAGAGGCAGGTTCGACAGAGCCAATGGACCCAAAGACCACTCGCTATATATGGTTAGCAACAGGTCTGTTTGACCACTTTACTGTCACAACCCAGACCTATAAGTCATGTACCACAGAGCAGTCTCCTGCCATTTGGAAGACAGAAGTTCTAGAAAGGAGGCAAGATGTCAAGGAAGGAGCACCTGAAGTAGTCTGTCTGTATGCAATTAACTATTTTGCAACTAACTACAAAAGTAACCTTTTTATATACTTTTCTTCCTGTGTTTATAAGTTGAGTATCCATTTAAAACATTGACATTAAGAATTATGGGAGAGTCTTAACAGGGAGACTCGACAACAAAATAATGACACGTGAAGCACACTAACGTTAGCCTTTCCACAGTTTGCCTCCGTACTGTATTGACTGTAGCGGTCCTGTATATATGTCAGCAGCTTTCATTTTGCAATTCTATATTAACAATGCAATTGAAATAATCAACTTTGACTTCAAGCTGGTCAGAAGATTGACTATTCCTATAAAGAGACCTGCTGAGCAAGTAGATCTAGAGTGATAATTTAGTTATTGTTACAGTACCTAATTCAATACCCAAAGCATGAGTTTTACAAATAATGATGAGACTGCAGAGCTTCCAATATCAATTATTGCTTGGCCTAAAAAGAATCAGACTCCATACCTTTCATTCTAAACATTCATTCTGAATTTCAATGATGCAGTGCATACCATCATTAGTTGCAACTCATGAGATCAGAGATTCACTGGTTTGCCTTTGGGCATCAAGGCTCTGCCTACAACTACTAGCTAAAGGAAGGAAACTGCAAGAGACTGAGGGGCAGGGATGACTGGCATACAGTGGTGCACACACTGCTCTAGCTACTAAAACAGGAAAATAACCTACCCAAAATTCAGAAAACAATATTGCTTGGTTACGAGGCAGTGTAGGCAAATACTCATTTTCTACTGTCCTGTGGAGCAAGGTTTCTGGTACAGACATACTCCTATGAAAATAAATAAGTTCAAGTTCAAGAACTTGAACTTAAAATAAATAATATAAGTGGCTAACCAAGTAATAGTAGGACAGCCATGCTAAGCTTTAGAGCCATAAAATTAACCGGATTAAATCAAATTGAACAATTATTTAATATTTGCTATATTTGTGTTTATTTTTGTGATTAATATGTATTTGATTGGTTGACAGCAAAATGAACATCTCACATGGTTTAACTATTAATTCTTCTGGATCTGCATGAATTATATCAGTCTTCTCTTTGTTTCATTGTTTCCCCTCTGTTTTTTGCAGCCCGTGCCGTACCACTCACACCTTCATGGAGGTTGCTACCCTTCTAAAGTAATCACAATTTCTGGCACCATTCCGCACCATGCTAAGAGGTAAACAAGCCCTGTGGATCCTTACACAGAAAACTATGCACACAGTCACTTTGAAACATGTTGTTACATTTCAGATGCCCCAGAATTATTTTAATATCTGTGAACAATGATGTACTTTTTGTTTCAGTGAAATAAGATTTACGGATTTTCAAAATATCAAAGTAGATGTGCTTTTCTGGGATACTTCACTTTAAACAGTGCTAGCCCTTCAGCGATGATGTCATAAATAATGTCTTATGTGAGTCAATGTGTGATACCAAGTGCATTGGATTAGTGGTGGGGGAGTTAAGGTCGAGCTGCTGCTAGAAGGGCATTTTTGGTATTGCATTCTATCAATATCGTGTTGGCTGTGGTCTACATATTTGGCATTTCCTGTTGCACTTATAGTAGTAGTGCTAAATTCTTAATAAAAAAACTGCAGTTAGAGTGACATATTTCCAGTGAATTTCCCTATTTTGCTTTTCTTAATTGTTTTTGTACGAGCAATGTATTCTACTACATGAAGAAAATTTATATTTCATGTTGATAGGGGTTCATGTTCATTAAGTTGGTACACCTTAAGGTTATGCAACATTTGCTTTGAAAAGAACAGTCAAGTAGACTATGCTCATTATGCACAGCTATCTGCAGTCAAGGCCCTGTGATACGAGAGAAGTTTGGCATCCGGGGTAGTGGGACTCATTGCGGCGTGTTAGTTCACTGCAAAGTAGAAAACTTCCCACCGTAAAACAATGCTTAACCAATGGTCTGATTGTATTGTAGGTTTACTGTCAACCTGAAGTTCCATGGCGGCATTGCCTTCCATCTGAACCCGCGCTTTGATGAGAACGCGATTGTTCGAAACAGTCAACTGAACAACAACTGGGGATCAGAGGAGCGTGGAGGAGCAATGCCCTTTTGTAAAGGCCAGGGCTTTATGGTGAGATAAATGTGGAAGAATAACAATATCTTAAGGTCGTAGCGCAATATACATGTATTAAATAACAATCAGCACACCTAATGTGGCTAAATGAGGAAGTGGGCGGACAAGAAAATATAGGATGTTGGTAGGAGGATCTAAGCACACAATCTAGTACTCTAGTAGCTGTGCTTTAGGAGGACTGTCCAGCACACTCTCCACTAGCCCTAATCAGCCTAATACAATTCACATTTCTTTGGCTTTTGAGGCCCTCATGGTTTTTGTTGAGCAGCTATACATCGGTTCTTCCCCTGTACACTTCCTCCCTTACTTCCATCTATCACTTTTCCATATTCAGATCTTTGCTTCCATTCCACCATAGGTAATGTGGTTGAGGAAGATTGATGGAAGTAAAAGAGTTATGTGTTCTGAGATGAGATAAACTGATGCTGGATCTGGAGTGGTCAATAACTTTAGCACAATGCTAAGGGCCCCACCACTGAGACCTAACATCATTACCAACTCACTGTTCTTTGCAGGGTCTCTTGCAAACATTGCTTGGTGATACTAGTTTAGTTTCTACAAGGCATATTCTTGAAACCTTGAGCCAGTGGCGTACCAATAGCCTGGGGTGCAGGGGGTCCACAGCTCCAGTGGCCCCCTCGGCACTGTACATGAGCGGGCCTGAGAGCTCTTGACTGGGTCCAGACCATACGGTGCCCCCTCCATGAACTTTGCAGATGGGCCCCTCTAGTATCGTCACACCACTGAATTGAGCAAGTGAGCGCAGGGTAAATGACATTAATTTGCCTCTTTCTGTAATGCCTATAAGATGAAGCCATTAAAATACACAATCCTTTCCCTGTGCACTTCTCTCAACTATGTCCATCTTGTCTTCTTTTTTTTAATATCTTTATTTATATTTTCATAACAAACTAAATGTGGGCAGTATAGTGCATGCCCAGTAAACATTACCAACTTGACAATATTTACAATCTACAAAATAGCCCCATCCCCAAGAGTCCTGGAATTATGGTCAAACATGGAGGCATACCATCAAACCATATCGCAGAACTTTCGTACAGCAGTGTAGCATGGACAACTAAAAGCACAACAGTGCACACATTGATGTAAATCCTTTTCCTTTGCTCTTCCTACACATTTTCCAGTCTATTCTTGAATCTCTACTTCCCTCTACCTATCTTTGCTTCGATGTGCGCCTGTGTTTCTGCTCTCAATTATTTACTTTTTTTTCAACCCTGTATTTACTTTGAATTATTCTCCCCTTAACATATCTTCTTCTTTCCCGTCTTGGCTTAGTGTGTCCTTCTTGGCTCTCTTTCTTGCCCCATCTTTGCTTTATAATACCTCTTTCTACTGTAGTTAATGTATTTCTTCCTTTTACTCTATACAGAATACCAAAGATAAATGTTGGAATACTTACACAATGTAGCTTTAGAGCCTGCAATAGCGGGCTCTACCAGCCATTAAAGACCCGCTCCAGCGTTACAGGCCCAAGCTGCTTGCTCATTTAATTGTCTTCAATGGAGAGCTCAACAATTCAATGTTTTAATAGCAGATAGGCACAGGAATTGAGCCTGCTATTCCATTTTGCAGCCTGCACCTATTACACATTCACTATTGTACATTAGTCTACCACTAGTGGTTGCGTCGCAAAAATCAAATATTGTGGAAAAAAAACATTTTCGTTTTGAACATCAAACATAGGTGAAGTCTGTAAGACTTAACATGATGAAGTTGACCAATAGGCCACAGTGCCCATCTGCCATCTCCAGTGTCTGTTTTCCACTGTCATAATTGAATAACTTTCTTCTTCTTACATTTAGGGCATTCTAAAGCAGGAGTGAGTAATGGTCTTGATTATGAGTAAACCCTCATAGATTTTTCTTTCTGTTGCAGATTGTAATCTTATGTGAACACCATTGCTTCACCGTGACTGTCAATGGCCAGCACCTCTTCAACTACAACCACCGAGTGCCCCATTTCCAGCAGATCGACCAGCTGGAGGTGGACGGCGATGTTGTACTGCAATATGTGCAAGCGTAAAGGAAGTGCCCTTATTGTACCTAGTTAATAAGGAAAGGGTGCAGCAATCATGACAGCTAGTTATTGGTTGATAAATATTTGAAGGGGACCTGAACTGGGAGTTTGAATGGTTGAATTAATAAAGAAACAACAGATTAAAATGTGAAAACTTTGGGTATAACTGAATCATGGTCTGTTGTCTGTAAAACATTCCAAATGATCTCCGTTTCTAAATCCTTATTATTAGTGATGCGTGAGTGAGTTATGTGACATAGAAAAGGGTGTGGATGGGCATCTCTGTAAGTTTCTCTTTTTTCAGATTCTGTGAACCAAACTGATTTTGACCCTAATTGTGTAAAATGAAAAGGAAAATACACATTTATTTTAAATTCATATACAAACCTGGACCTTCTTAGTGACTATGAGGGTGTAGGCACCGGGGAAGACATGTTGAGGTATCAGAATGTGTATAGTTTGCATCTGACATTAATATGGTCCTGTGGCATTGTGTGCTATCTAGAGAATATTTCCACACAGTGGCATTCAATATATGAATATGTTTTATAGCTGGCCTTGCTAATTAACTCCCTCACCCCATGTACCTATTCCCTGCATTGCACCCAGTCACAAATGTGTGCAAGTAATCTTACAAAAATTCCACCCCATGTATGTACACTGACTCTTTTGGTTTACATGTGTTAGGTCAGTTCAGGGCTTGGGCAAACATTCTTGCTGCCTCAGATGATGCCTTCCTAGGGGGTATCACGTATGGCAGACTTTTGCTACTAGTTGTTGGAGCTATCTGGTGCCGCCTTGTAGAGCTGGCCCTGGTGGCATGACATAAACAAGACGCATTGAATATACATGGGAGTCATTTACATAGTCAGTGGTTATCCTGAAAATCCAGCATATCTTTAGCTTTGTGAACCATCTGTCACGCCGGCTCTAGCTATTCCCTAATAAAACATCGAAGCAAACCTGCAATCATCACCCAACAGCCTGGTGACTCTATGACCTGAATAGAACACGGATGCATGTTTCCAGATCTGTCTTCCCTAAGATTTTCTCTGTGTTTTTGAAGCCCTACTTTGTGTGCAGTTTATTTTTCATGTATTCTATTATTATTAAAGTTAAAATTATATTGGAACTTAAACTTAAAAACTTTTATTTTTCCATTTTGTACACTGCCTCGTTTTTAAGGCTATTCGGTCCATACTTACTGCACAAATGTCATTTCATTGTGAACTGATTCGATAAATATTTAAAAGAGGTTTTTAGTGAACACTGAAGTTACCTTTACACCACAAAGTTGCTTATGTTTTGTAAACCCTGCTGTTAATAATAAAGTATAGTTTTCAAGATTTCTGATCCCTGCTGTCTTCATTTTTTAAATTCAAACGTGAACTTCTAACATGGGGGTTCTAATGCAAATTTGATACATTATGGAAGAGTGGAACGCTCCTTTCCCTCGAGTCCCTTAGCCTTCCCCGGCCAGACACCCGCATGCCATCACAGCAACCCCCTTTGCCCCTCTCCCCCTCCGGGGAACCCTTTAACACCTGTTCTGAGCAGGTGGTAAGTGCAACCAGAAACGTGTCTGGAATCAGAGATAACCATGCAGGAAAGGACCAGGCAATAGTTCTTTACTGCGTGACTACATCATGTATTGGGAGGAAGTAACATACCGAGTCAGCACTCCATACCCCAGTAATTCCTTGACTCCATTCACTGGGACATTCTGAATCAGGCACTGTGAGGTGGGGTTCCCTCACCCCACCGTTCACACAATGTAGCATCGATTGAAGAGAGCACTGTGTCCATCTGGTTGTCTCTTGTTTAGGGTGAGTCTGTGTGCAGTGCAGTGGTGCCCTCACTCTAGCCAGATGGATCTGAGGTTGGAGATATGCAGATCCCAGCATGGGGGGTTAGATGTCTTCAAGGAGATAAGAGGCACTGACCCTCAGTGGTCTGCTCTGAATATAATCTCAATCTCTAGAAGCATCTTGGGAGAGGCTGGGTGCAGTCTGACTGATGACCTACAAAGCAGCAGCTACTTGCCCTTTCTTAAATTGTATAGGGTAATTCTGTGTCTTTCCTTCCTCCAGGGGGCACATAGCCCTGAAGAAGGTCCAGCACCAATTTGGTTTGGGCATGTTAAGTACTGAAACATGTTGGCCCTAGGGTCCTAGGACCATTATACTCCAAATAACCCTATTGTTCATTTAATTTTAATATTCCTGCCAGACCCAAGACTAAAGGGATACTGGGGTCTGCCAGTAAATTTTTAATATTTATACCCCAGGCCAGAAATATTATCTAAGTGCTCCCTGAAATATTGGTTGAGCCCACCACGACTTTTAAGGGTCGTGGTGTCCCGATGATGAAGCATGACACCACTTGGGTGTGTGAGGGACAATAAATAAAAGGAATGTCTTTTCCTACACCACTTAAGGAGTGGCCGCTTCACATAGGGACTCTCTAACTGTTCTCCCTCTATAATTAAACAGCTCCAATGTGTAAGACCAATAGAGGAGTACCTTAACGTGTACTAGTACCTATGTTAAACCTACGCTCAAAACCAATCCGTAGCTGGTGCTTTGAAGCAGTCCTGAGGCCGCTGGAGTACTAAACAGAAACTACAGATATAGATAATGTAAGTGTTCAAGGTAGCGCAAAACAAGATCAGACACTACTGAAGTCAAATTCAAGAATGAAGTGTTCCAGAGTCTTATATGATAAAAACAAATGTAACACCTCAGAAACCAGAGGACCTTGTAATAACTGGAAATTGAAAACGCAAGGAGGCTATTTTATTTACATACAATTAGGAGTTTGGGTAGTGTTAGACCTGGCATCATTGGCGTGAGTCTCCCTTCCATTTTGACGGATTGCCTCCTCTGTTTTGATGTGTTTTTGCTGGTTTTATGCTTTGGGCACCGTGCCACTGCTAATCAGTGCCACAGTGCAAGTGCTCCTTAAATTAAATTTATGTACTAATTGGTTATTCCATGATTGGGTTATTTGGTGTATCTGTCAGCCCCTAGTACAGTGCACCATGTGTGCCCAGGGCTTGTGAATCAAATGCTGCTGGTGGGCCTGCAGCACTAGTTGTGCCACCCACAAAAGTAGCATGTAAAGTGTGTCTCAGGCATGCCATTGCAAGGCCTATGTGCAGTATAGCACTGCCATGTTGACTTGGCCAAGTGCACCCACTTTCCAATCCCTAAACCTTCCCTTTGCTTCATATTAGACACCACTATGGTAGGCCCAGGGGCAGGGTGCATTGTAAGTATAAGGACGGACCTGCTCTGATGTGTGTTGCATGTTCTAATAGTGAATCACAGCCATTTTTCGTTTTTCACTATTGAAGGCTATCTGTTCTCCATGGGCCGGAATGGGCAGTTCGATTATTACATTCCTATAATCCTAACTGACTCAGGGAACATGGTAGAAATTCGAATTTAGTATGCCTGAACTCAGAATAATAGAATACATATTTTAGTAAAGTTGGTTTTAATATTCTGTGTTTGAAAATAACACTTTTAGAAAGTAGGTATTTTCTTGCCTAACTATCCAGGCCTGCCTTTGCTGGGTTGTGTATTCCTTGTCTGGGTTTGTGAGTGACAGGGCTGGGGGATTCCAGGAGACAGGCTTGGGCATCCCAGTGGTGAATAGAGAGATCTGCATCTAGATGGGAGGGAGGAGTTGCATCTGGGACCTGAATAGGGCTGGGCCTTCCCTCTACAATGCTGGCTCCACCTCCTGTGGCTTGTCTGGTGTCTCTGCCCTGCACTGTGGAAGGAGTGAAGGAATCTTGTCAACAGAGTGCTCCAGAGCTGTATCTTCCCTCCCCTGTGCTGGCTCCACCTCACGTGGGGTGGCTGATGTCTCTGCCCTGCACAGTGAAAGGAAGAAGAGAGTCATGTAAACAAAGTGCTTAGGAACTGGTTTGGACTAGGCAGAGGCCTCTCTGCCTTCGGAGAACAAAGGATTTTGGGGTATAAATATTGGGCCCCTGACCCCAAGAGATTAGATCACTTCTGGACAAGAAACCTTTCTGCCAAGGAGAAGAACCAAGGAAGCTGCAGGAGTTGTACTGCCCCTCTGCCAGTGTGCTGTTTGCTGGATTGGCCTGCAGTGGTTGCTTTATTGCCAAGGGAAAGGAGAAGGAACTTTGTAAGGACTTTCATCTACAGAATATTCTCCAAGGGCTTGAACTGTGCTTGCCTCCTGCTGAAGTCTCAGGGACAAAAGACTTCACCTCTTGAATGTCCTTGCTGGGAATTCTGACTCCGGACACTTGCGTGCCGCTGGGAGCTGGAAGCGCGACGCATGGAGAAGCATGTTGCTGCGGCAGCTGAAATCGTCGCATCGCCGGAGAAGCGGGCCTTCACCGCATCTCCCTGGAAGCGTGCGTTCATCAAAGCCGTCTGCTGTCGCATCACCGGAGAAGCGTGACGCCATCGTGAGAGTCGCCATCGCATCACCGGAGAAGCGTGTCGCAGGGCCTGTCGTGGCTCCAGTACAGAGTCGTCGCAAGGCTGCCCGGGCGTCATCGCATCGTCATTGCATCGCCGCATCAAGGGCGCCATCTTCTCGCATCGCACCCGGATCATCGCATTGCATCAAGGCGCCATCTTACGCACTGCAACGGGCCCGAAGGCCGAGAATCTACGCATCACCTCCGCACCGGTAAGGCTCACGACGAGTCCTCCACTCTGCGCAAGCATTGAGGCAGGACACAACCGTTCCCCGGGTCACGGAACCAACGCATCTCCCTTTTTGCGAGCCTTTTGTATACTTTGCGTTACGCATCCAGGTACTTTGTTGAGAACTTTGTCGCAATTACCATCAACTTGAACTAAGAGACTTTAATAATCTTTTAAGTAATTTTAAATGTGTATTGTGGATTTTTGTCATTTATGGTCTTGTGTTTAAGTCTATATAAAGAATACTTATTTTTATAAAACCTGTGTTGTGTCCATCTGTAGTGTTTTCTCTTTATTGCTGTGTATATTCACAAATGCTTAACACACTGCCTCTGAGATAAGCCTGTCTGCTCATGCCAAGCTACCAAGGGGGTGAAAAGGGGTTATTAAGGAATGTAATCCCCTTATCCTGACTTAGAAGTAAGGGTCCCTATTTGGACAAAGGTGAATACCATTGCCAACTAGAGACCCCCAGATCTAACAGGTAGACTCCTGTAGAAACAATGGCCATAAATCTGGGATCAAGACAAAATCTAATGACCTCAGTTTTGATTGAATAAAGGTCTGACCAGTTATGTGGCACTTTTACAGAGCAGAGTTGTCCTTTCACCATGCATGTTTCATTCATCATTGTAAAAAGAAATGAAATGGAATGTTGACCTGTGAACAACAGACACATTCATGAGAACTGACTTTAACTTTACACATTTACTCATTTTTAGATCAACTTTGCTCCTGCCTGCTGTTTACGTTAGGTTCAGTTCACTATCACTCTTCTTTGCTGCTACCCAACTGGTTCACGCATCAATAGGTCAATTCCGTTTTTCAGAGAGCACCACCTGCCAAGTACAGTTTCCCTATGCTTTGATTCTTTCTTTTTTTGTGAATCTGTTTTATTGATTTTTTCGTATAAGTACAGTATGACATTGATAAATGCAAGCACTGTTGGGCATTTCAGTTGTTACACGAGGAATAGTACTTTTTCACTTGCATATTCTCATCACATGTTCAGGGCAGTATAAAAGGCTGTCTGCAACAAGACTTGTAAGTGCATTTGCAATTTTTCACCAACAGGCAGGTGAGGGAGGAAAAGGAGAATGGGAGGGAGGACAAGAAGACATGATAGTTGCACCATAGTTTACATTCTTAAGTGTCTTCCGGGGCATAGAAGATGCTGTTACTTGTCCATTACTGCACATTCTTGTGCGCACAGACTTAAAAATCAAACAGTTACACTGGTTTTCATATACAGTTAAGTGTCAATAATAGATTCACAGGTAGTCAAAAGGAAGGCAGAACTTTGCATACATCAACCATTCCTTATGCTTTGTTTCTTTATCAGTTATTTGGGAGAACTCTTTTTTTATTGTTTCCTGTGAACGCGACACTGCACTCGGTGCCCCTTCTCCCCCTTGTGATTGTAGGGCTGACAACACAGGCTGAGAGCTCGTTATTTGGTTATCGCTTGCGCAGCTGATTGGTAGACAACAAACTGAAAACATTCTTTATTTCAAAAAGCATTCTGACGCATTCCCAAGCCCTTCTTTCCAAAGCAGAGGTGGCCAGTAGATGTATTTAATAATTACTGTAACACTTGTAGTAGGCACGTAGGTTCTCTTGCTGCCTACATTTCCCTGCAAAAGGCTTTGTGGTGTGTGCATAAAAAAAGTCAAATGGTGTCTTCTTTTTGCATCTTGCAGCTGCCAATTACAGTGTGTTGTACTCAGAGAAGAAAGCAGCACTTGAGGTGCTTTTCCTCACCTTATGCCTCTGCCAGTACTTGATGTCTTGCACAATGTTGCCTGGCCGTCATGGGGTCCGAGTAAACCCATCACATAAACATTTTGGGGTATATTTACAAGCCCCTATCACAACTAGAAAGTCACTTTTTTGACGTTGTGATGGTGATACAGGCTTCGCCTTATTTGCAAGGCAGCGTTAAGCTACTTTATGTGGTTTAATGCTGTCTTGTAAATAAGACACCCTTTCACTCTATAGTTAGTGTGAAAGGGGTAAGCAATGGGTGTTGCGGGGGCGTTCCGCCGCAACGCCTATTGATTTTGACACTGCTCCATATTTACAAGAGTGGCCTAAATGTGGGGCAGCTCCAAAATTAAAACCAGGGAAAACCTGGTCTAAACAGGGTGCACAGAGGAGAAATGCTTTAATTCTCCTTGTTTTTTTTGCTGTTTGGGTCTCGGCCTGCCTAGGCTGTGCTTGCCCAGTCTCGCCGGCGAGATTTTATGTTTTTCAGTGTGGGGCTTGAACCCGCCCCTCTTCTCCATTGGCTGGCTTCCTAAACAGAGGCCAGCCATTGGAGGAGAGGGGCGTATGTCCATTTAAGCCCCGTGTTTTTGGGATTGAGGGGCGTGCTTTTTTAGGTTCTTTCTCTCCTCTTCCCATTGGCTGGAATTTTACATTCCAGCCAGTGGGAAGAGGAGATAAAGAAAAACACGCCCCTCAATCCCGAAAATGACGTGCGTTTCTCCGAGGCATTTCTGCATGACCTCGTAGAAAGATGGTGGTGATCAGCCGGAGCTCGCTTGTTAAGCAATGGTTGAGAAGGTTGTGAGCAATTTTCTTGTACTATTCTTTATGAACGCATTTCCGTGAGACACGAAGAATTCACTGCAAATTTAGAAAAGACACACATTTGCCTACAGAAAGCCTAGCACCACCTCTCATCAGATCCATAAAATATGTGACAGCTCTCAGTGTGTTTTCTCGCGCATTTGTTAAACTGTTTATCAATCGAGTCTTTCTTTTCTTACCCTCACAGCAATGTTGAAACTACAATACCCATAGTCCCTTGCTCAGAGGGGAGGTCCTAATGTATAATTAAATGAAAAGTTGAGCTTGAACCGACATATTTAATTATTTATTTAGATGTGGGACTAGAGTTTCTACTCGATCCACCATTCCGTTTGTATAGTTCCACTTAAACCCCTGTCGGGTTCTGGAAACCGCGGATGTGAAGACAGGCATTATTGGGGCAGCTTCTGCGTAGGCCCCCGGTTGCCTCTTGTGATTCTGCGAAGACCGTGGCCGTGTAGGAAATCAACAGCGGCAGCCATGGCTCCCACCATTCAAACCCAGGCGCAGCGTGAAGATGGGCACAGGTGAGGCCAGCGATCGTTTAATTACCCTACAATTAAGGCAATATGAGGCCCGCAGATTGCGTTACAGGCCAATACGTTATGGGAAGCTGCATTTCAAAGCTCGCCATACACTGCCCCTCATGACGTCAAGGCGATTGCGTCATAGCAGAAGTGCGACTAAAGAACATAGGCATCGTTTTCACAGTGCTCTGTCTCTAGGCATTTAATATGCTCAGCTCTTTTGTGCTTACGCTTTTGAAAGAACACTTTTGGTGTGAATGTATGCGCCCGATTGGATAGCATCCTGGTTGAACTAGCATTGGTAGCCTTTAGTACGATTTCCTGGGAATTTTATATCCCTAGTTGTTTGATTTGTTATCAACTTTATATTGTTTGCCTTTTTAGGGTTAAAAGCCAGTGTTAGAGGCTGGCACTTCTCCAAACTGAATCGAAGGTTGTGATGAGTGCATTACTCTGGGTGGGAGCCCTCCCCCCACCCGATCAAGAGATAGCATAGTGACCCCGCCCCCCTCCCTGGTCAAGAGATAGCATAGTTTACAAGGGTCCTAACAAACCATGACAGTAGTACATCTGTGAATAGTTTCAGGTGGGATGACGACCTAAAAGGGTGACTGAATGAAAATCTTTTACAGGTTTAGTCACCATCAGCCCCTGTGAGAGATGTATTCACACCTAAAATTCCACCAAACCAATCCCACGAGGTCATTCGTATACCGTGAATCCGGAACAGGAGTTTGTTCTCCGAAATACTTGTGCCAGTCTACGGTTGCCATAAAAAGGATCCTTACCATGCGATATCCTGGGCGCCTCAGAGCTCTTTTCAAGATAACGGAGTCATTTGCACTGCCCTTATCAAAACCAGTCCTTTCAGCGCAATTGTAAAACCTGCAATTATTACATACCACTGTGTGCAATAAAAACGATGCGGTTGTATAATATTTGGTACAATGGCATTGATCTATTCACTCGTGCGAAGGCCACAGTAGAGGCCAAATCCAAGTGTTTATTGCTGCTCCTTAGCTTATTCCTGGACTCGCATCTCTGACGCACAGTTTTTCCTGCTAACAATAAAAGGTCTTCCCTTGATTCGGTTTATGCTGTGCTGGAACATCCATAATTTTAGTGGGCTCCGAGTCGGGTTTAACATCTGAGTTTAGTTATATGGAGCAAGGAAAGGCATTCTTGTTTTAGCAACTCTGTCCATTGCATCCTGTTTGGGCATTGCTGGGGCGAAAAATAACTGTGTGTTTTGAGTAACATTCACTTGCAGTGAGTGAGTGACCGAAGGAAGTGAAACTTCTTAAGGTTTAGTGCTGCCCCTTAAGCCCATATTAAGGCTTCTCGAGATGGTAAACGGTCCCCACGATGAATTGTATTAAAGGCTACAGAGAATTGTGATAAGACCAGCAGGAAGGCCCCCACCCAAATCCATTACGCAGAGGGCATCATCAGTCATCTAAAAAGTCGTATAAAGTGGGATTGTTTCTCGAGCATGCATTAGAAACTATTCTACCTTACAAACGTGATAGTGCGAATATCGGGGTATTGACAAATCAAGAGTTTAGTAATGGTAATAAGAATGTTTCTGTCAGTAGACTATAGACACTCAAAAAGGAAAATTTGCCACACATTTATTTTATATCACGATTGCATGGTTTGTTGTTTAAAACCTTTCCATTTCGCCATCCACCACCACCATCCACCACAACCACATCCACCACATCCACCCCACCACATCCACCCCACCACATCCACCGCCACATCCACCACCACCACATCCACCCCCACATCCACCACCACCACATCCACCACCACATCCACTTCCACCACATCCACCACATCCACATCCACCACCACATCCACGACCACATCCACCACCACCACCACACCCACCACCACATCCACCACCACTATCCACCACAACCACATCCACCACCACATCCACCACATCCAACACATCCACCACATCCACCCCACCACATCCACCGCCACATCCACCACCACCACATCCACCGCCACATCCACCACCACCACATCCACTTCCACCACATCCACCACCACCCCACCACCACAACCATCACCACATCCACGACTACATCCACGACCACATCCACCACCACCACCACACCCACCACCACATCCACCACAACATCCACCACCACCACAACCACCACCACCACATCCACCACCACCTCATCCACCACCACATCCACTTCCACCACATCCACCACCACCCCACCACCACATCCATCACCACATCCACGACCACATCCACGAGCACATCCACCACCACCACCACACCCACCGCCACATCCACCACAACATCCACCACCACCACAACCACCACCACCACATCCACCACCACCACATCCACCACCACCACCACCACATCCACCACCACCACATCCACCACCACCACCACCACATCCACTACCTCCACATCCACCACATCCGCCAAATCCACCACCACCACATCCATCACATCTATGTTTGTGTGTGTATGGCTCTGTGTGTGTGTGTGGCTGTGTGTGTGTGTGTGTGTGTGTGTGCAAATGCAATAGGTCTCGCATTTGCGAGAGATTAAGCTATTGGCTTTGTAAATGACAATGCCATTTATTTATCTGTTTTCAAAGCCAACACATAAATAAAAAAATTGTCATTTACAATGCCAATAGCTCTAACTTTTGCGAAGGCGAGACCGTTGCATTGTAAATGCTTGTTTTATGTGTGTGCTGTTTTTATGTGTGCTGCATGTGCAGCACACGTAAAAACAGCACAATGCCATGCATGATTGTTTATGTGCATGAAGGTGCACCTTCCTGCACATAAATGTGCATGTGCAGGAAGGTGCACCTTCCTGCACATAAACAATCATTTTAAAAATGACGAGTTGGAACTTCTATGTGTGCTGCACACAAACGGTGCAGCCCTGCGTTTCAGGAGTGGCGGAGTACGGTGTTAAGCCAAGAGTCACTTGTGGGTAATTGTGCCCCTTCCTTTTTAATATTTTTTTCGTTAGTGCAGCCTACACAACATACTTCTACTTCGTCTATCGTTTTTTTAAAGTTCTCTATGTGTGTCTCATTTGTGCTATTTTTAAAATCACAGCACGTTATGGAGGTGGCAGCAGCTCCAGATGTGCATCACTCACCCTGTGCCTGGGCTGCTAAATGGATTCCCCAGCTGTTCTTTCACTGTCCTTCTTCATCCCATACTCTTGTGGGCTTGAACAGACAAACTACACGTTTATATTTTTTCCCTTGGCTCTATTTCGTGCACTGATAAGATAACGATCTTTACTACGAGCCTAATTTGCACTTTATTATCCCGTTGCTGTCTCCTTTCCCAACACTCAAGAAACTATACAAACCTATCACACTAGTCCAGACTACTTTCGCATCCTCCCTTCTTTTTCTGGTAAACAAGTATGAATACATTACAATTAGCTTGCAGTATAAAGGGAGCCTAAAGACAATGTTACCCTTAGTGATAATTTAAAACAACTATGGACAAAATGGTGTTGCTTTATGTATTTTTTTCGAGCTTGCGTTCATACATTTAAGAAATATATGTTTATACTTTACGGGTGTGGAAAATAAAGGAGGGAGTGTGGCGTAATGCAAAGGTGCCGACTTCGTATGTCGGGGTCATCTCAACATCTTGGGGCATATTATCAAGAACGGAGTTAAGATTATCGCCACTTTAGGGGCGCTTTAATGGGCTTGATAATATGCCGTAGAGAATTACAATAGAAGCCCATGATCACACCAGAACACGGGCTTCTATGGGAATTCACAAGGGCATATTATCAAGCCCATTGTCGCTGCTTTAGCAGCAGTTTCCTGCCGCTAAAGTGGCGATAATCTTAACTCCGTTTCTTGATAATATACCTCCTTGTTATTCTGGACAAATGACTTAATCTCCCTCCCCTACCAAAGACTAATGTGACTTTGTGTAATGTTACTGATGCTCATGTGAAGCACTGCAATACCTTCGGGTTGAGTTTGCTTTGCATAAAAAAACTGCTTAAAAACAAGGAATCACTCCTTTCAATCTTTATATTTGACAGTACTGCTATATCAAAGGCAGCAAGAGCCCTTTTCCTCTTCCATGTTTCTTCTTGTTTCTTTGTTTGTACCTAACAATATATCTTCTTGAAAGAAAGTGCTCCTGCATTAACCCGTTTAGCGCGTCGAACATTCCGCCCCAGTGCGGACGTTCGATCGCGCTAACGGGATTCGGACGTCCAACGGTCGTGCGCAGCACCAGCGAGGTAGTGCACGCGACGACCGTTGGACGTTCGCAGCACGGAAAGGGTTAAAGGGCACGTAAAATAGCTACAAACAAAGCCCTGTTTCACATATAAAGTACCCGCACCGTTTCAGATAGAAAGTAACTCTGTGAAAAGAAATTGTTTTGAATTTGCTTTTACACATTTTAGGAATATAGGGGTATATTATCAAGGACCAGTGTTAAAATTATCGCTGTTTTATCGGCAGTTTCCTGCCGATAAAACGGCGATAATGGGCTTGATAATACCCCCTTGTTAATTCCCATAGGAGCCCATGTCAAAACCAGAACATGGGCTTCTATGGGAATTAACAAGGGCGTATTATAAAGCCCATTATCGCCGTTTTATCGACAGTTTCCTGACACCAGTCCTTGATAATATGCCCCATATTTTTTAATGCTTACTTTATTTTACTTATATACTTTACTACAAAGAAAAGCCAGTTATCCTTCTTAATGATATATTTAGTGTTAAATAGTGCTTGATTATATTTGAAAGGCAGCATGTTTTATAAAGTTATTTATTTATTTGAAGGTGCAATGATTATTTAACATGGGAACGAAGCGCATTAAAGTGCCAATAAGTATTTTAGGTGATAATCCGCCATATTACACTCCTCGCCACAGTATTCACATCTGAGAAGGGGGTAAGCAACCCCTCATCGCTACTTTTTTGTGGACTAAACATAATACAGGTAGAGCAGGATGGGTGGCGTTGTAGTAAAATGAAATGTTGTCTCTTGCTGTCACTTATCTAGTTCTTCATCTAGTGCATATATTTATAGTCACCCTTATTGTTTGTTCATTTCATATATGTATTTCATGCTAAAAGACTTTATATTTTAAATGAAGTGTGTACACAAATTGTTTCAGTACTTTTCAAATATGTGTTTTCCTGTTGACCTCAACTCATATTCGCTGAGTGCACACTTTGGACGAGTAGATATTTTTGCATTAATTAGTGGTTGCTTTTGCTTTTGGATAGTTTATTGGGATTTGCTGCCCTAATCCTACTCTGCCAAAGTTTTGTTAATTTAGTCCGTAGCCTCCTTTTTTGCAATTTCCCCGTAATGTGAGAGACGCCCATACGATTCCACAACAAACAATTCCAATACAACACATCTCTCCCTGATACTTCCACCAACACTATCATCTCTTGCCAATAGACCTACTACCCCTCTCCTCTCTCCCTCATACTCCCTCTACCCCCTCTCATCTCACAATATCACTGCACCCACCCTGTAATCAGGCCCGGACTGGCCGTTGCGGGCACCGGGCAATCCCCCGGTGCGCCGCAAGGGTGGGGGGCGGTTTTGGGCTCAGGGGGCCGTTTTTGTTACAGGGCCGTTAGCTGCAAAAGCGGCCCTGTAACAAAATCGGCCGAAAACCGGCCCGACAAAGAGCTCGGTTGCACCCCCAGGGGGCCAGCCGAGCCCTTTGCCAGGGCCGGTTTTGGTTCTCAGTCCGGCCCTGCCTGTAATCTCTCCCTGACACTTTCTATCCCTATCTATAATTCATGCTCACACATGCTACCTTCCGGTACCTCCTTGCGCTGTGCACGGCTACACCTCTTGCCTCCTTTCTCCCCTAAGTGCCCCTTTCACTTGTCCCACTCTCTCTCTCTCTCTGGCAGCGAGAAACAAACATCAAGCAAACCGTATCAAATTACTTTCATATTTCACTATACTAATTCACCCCTAATCCTTTATGGGTTCCGGAGTAGTGTGCTATGTGCCGAAAAAGCGAATCAACGCCTAGTCAGGGGTAGTAAGCGCTATATAAATGCAATTGCAATACAATATTAAAACCAACCCTGGGCCACTCTGGCCTGTAAATATCTCTCCGTTGCTGGTGTCGCATGTTTATGATGTCAAGAAGCTCGACGAGCACAGCAGTGAGGTAGTTCAGGCAAGGTTCTGGAACAATGTGGCGGGATGAAGGGGGGATACACTGTTTGTGTTGGTTCGTACAGAGGCTTCTCAGCACAGTTTGATCAGTTCATGTAGAGGGAGGATGAGGAACGTGGTCCTGTTTGAGGCCACCCATGGGAGATCTATTCTGTTTTTGTGGGGGGTGGGGTGGATGGGGCAATATGGAACAGGAGGCTCATTTGCAGGCAGTATGGCCTCTCATCTCAAGTTTGGTACAGCCGGGTCCCACAGTGCCCTTCCATGTCTGGTGCTTTGCAGCAGTTTTAAGATCTTCTTAGAGTTTCTCGTTGCTCAAATGGGTGTAATTTCTGATGTTTATCCCTCATCTTTAATGCTTGATATTTGTCGTGAGAAAGTGTCATAATCATTGAATGTCACTCATAATTATATTGAAATTATGAAATGTCGAACATAAGCAATCTGAAACCTTGGTAGCTAAGTCTTGCTTCCTTACCGAGCTTCTATTGCTCCTGCAAGGCTTTAGTGGAGAAGGTGCATTTGCCCTAGACGCCCAACTGCTTTTAAAAAAAAGGCAGCAAAATACATAACGAGGGAAATAGGCTAAAAAATATTTTGAAGAAACTGCTAGTGAGTTTCATGTGCAGCTCGGGTTCTGTAGAGCTGCACCCCCTTCAAAAGACTCCACTCCCCCTGGGGGATGTAGTATCACTGGCCCTAGGCCTGCATGATGCTAAAATAACTGACACAGACACTTAGAGTTGGTGGGTAGAACTGGCCACGAATATGGGCGGCTAAGCCGTTTTTTAATTAGCATGGGTCACCTTACTGGTGACGCCTGTGTTGGATGGGTGTCGGGTACACACTGTTTTCAGTAGGGCGGATGCATTATTTGTCCAGCAGAACACTACATTCCTCCCAAAGTACAAACAAAAGAACAATGAGTCCAACCTGTGGAAGTAAAGCAAAATAAACTAGACACCACTGAGCTCTAGGTCTCCAGAGTCATTCAGCAGCTCAGCAGTGATGCACAGACTGAAGAAGCTGCCTGCAACAGGATATCTCAGCTCATATTCATAATTTGACCTGAGTGGGGCAGGACACGAACATGGCTTAGAGGAGTCAGTGGCCTTCTGGCAGCATACCAGATGGAATCATGTCCATAGTCTGGAGACGGTCCACTCTTCTGATGCTCAGTATGATTGGTAGTTAGTGTCTACAATTCAAAACAGGGTGCGTCAGAAGTGCTGTCGGAGTCCATCACAGAGTGTATGTTATGAAACATACTTTGGTGATGTTGCTTGGCTTGCTGAAGACAGCCTTGATAAGCCGCAGCCTGTTGACATTGCCACTGCTAGACCTTCCTACCTTCTGGAATCTGTTGTTGTGGCAGTGTCAAGTCCACCTCTCCCGTTTGTGGAGGTCCCTTGGATTGGTTGACATGGAACTACATGTGCTCTGCACCGGGGTTGTGTGTGTGCAGAGTATAGGCTGTGCAGGAGCCACTGACTAGTCGCTCATGCAGCACAGGGGTAGATGGGTTCTTGTCAAGACACACTTTTGCCATCGGGATCAGGATGTAGGCAGGGCGAGCATGTAGTCACTGGTTGACTGCTTCTTTATAGTGCCATTGGGGCTTCTTATCCTTTGGTGTGGCAATGGTGTTAGACTCTACTCTAGTTGTTTGATGCTCCAGGGGTGGTAGTGGTGATGCACTGGACAGGGACTGGCATGATGGACTTGCCAGTCATGCGATGAACCTGTATAATGGGTGGCAACACTTTGCAGACATTCCTTCCTGGGCCGTCCACAACTTAAAGTGATGGTGGTCAGGTGCTTCTGTCTTATCTTTGCAGAGGCAACTGCATCCTTCAGCCTGGATGCCCTGAGTTGCTGAGCTGCCAGTTACTGTGATCTGGAGGTTATGCTGGGAAGCTTGGGGCAGAGACTCGGTTTGCGTGCTTGCGTCTTGTTCTCGGTTCTCCCACTGTCCTGTCACCAGTCCGTCCTCGCTTCATCTCGATCGCTTGTGGGAATGGATGCACTCTGTCAGAGGCTTGAGTCCTCCTGAGCATGCCTTTTAGACTTGGCCAATCTTGATTTACTCTCCTTGGCTTGGTCAGTCATCAGGTTTCTTAGTGCAGACCAGCAGGTCACACTTCTTTCTCTTCTTATCTCTTGATGCTGCAGCTTGAACCTACTTTTAACTCAGCTGGTGAGACTTCTCATTGCTCAGGTCTATTCTTCTGGATACAGTGGTGTGTACCTTCTTTGGGACAGGCCAGCAGGGCCTCTCAGTGGTCGACTGACTCTGTAGTCTGGCTACTAGCCTCGGTTGTTGTACTCCAGCTTGGTGAGAACCAGAGTGGCTGCTGACCCAATTCTATTTGTCTTCTCTAGGGCGTTGTGGCATCCAGCCAGGTGTCCAGTGTTCCCTCTTCAGGGACTTTCTTGGAGCTACCACTCTGTGGGTATATGTGTATGGTAAGCTCTCTGCATTGAAGATCTTTCCAATGCCTGTTATTCTCTTTTTTCTAGGTTAGTGTGGCGTCACGCCATGTCTCGCAACATCCCTCCTCAGGGACAGCAGTAGGGAGATATGGTTCTGCCTCACTTTTTCTTGGTGGTGCAAGACTGCTATCTTGAGGCTCTGCAGCCGTCCATAATTGTTTGTGAGGTGTGGCACAGTGTGTTTTGAGGGTGCAGGACAATGTGGTCCTGGTATCTGGACCACAGCCACATTGTTCTGTGCTGCTGCCCACCCTCTGGTCTTACTCTGCTTTCCTTGGACTTTTTCCTGCCTGGGGATGTGTCCATCTTCCAGACTTGGACAACCAACGTGGTGTCTCTCGGGTTCTCCCTTCTCTTTAGTGGGTGGCACTCAGTGGGTTGTACCTCAAGAACCAGGTTCCTTCATGGGATGCTTCGACTTCTCTTTCATGCAGAAGTAGAGTTGGAGCACGCTCCTCCCTTTTGATGCTCGACTTTCCCAGTCTCCTCTTCAGCTCAGGGGTAATCGGCTTCAGACAGGTTTGTGGCTGGGCTGGTGGGGACCGACTGGTAGGAACCGTCTGGTAGGGACCGTCTGGTGCTGTGGTGCATGAATGACACGGCATCCATGGTGTGCAGCAAACAATGTTTGTGTGCTTTGGTTGTGATGCCATGCAGGGTCTCTTTCAGGGGTGGTAGACCATATCTGGAGGTTTCTGTGAATGACTGCTGCGGTCTATCCATTGTTCGGTGGTGTGGCAGGCTTTTGCCACTCTGTTTTGCCTCTCTGCCCTGGGTAGGACGTCACATACATGTTACTGTCCTCTTCCCTTGACAGTGTCTCAGTTATGGTCTGTTCCTGCCACCCTGCTTGGAGGTTATTGGCAGGTCTACTCTATTCTTTCTTCTTAGCTATTTGTGTAGTTTACGACAGATACCAGTGGAAGATGTCCAGTGTGTGTGCAGTGCACCCCTCGCCTGTGTGGGCTCCCTGGTAACTGCTTAGAGAGGGTGAGCTCTGGGGCTGCTGGGTGGAAACCTCAACCTTCTTTCTCATGGCAGCGATGGCCGTGGGCCTTTCTATTGCATTGTACTAGTTAGTGCCCTAGTGAGTTAGCATTCCGAGTCTGTCTCATGATGATGCTGCAGGCATCCCTCTAAGCTAGTGCCCACCAAGTTTTTTTTTTTTTATTGGTATATTAAAGCCACATGGTAAGACACATGGTTACAGGGACACTTTTGATAGCATGGCTTAAACAACTGAAGAACCATAAACAAAGGAAAATTTGCCAGAACGGTTGACATGAAATGAAATGAAAAGGCATTTATAAAGCGCATGGCTACCCGGGAGCATCCCAGAGCTAAGAACCGACACAGGGGAGGCCGAAGAGCTAAGTAAACAAAAAAAGTCTTCACTTGTTTACGGAAAGCCAGATGATTGGGAACAATGCGAAGATGTAGTGGCAGGGAATTCCAGAGTTTAGCGGCATTATAGGAGAAGATTCAGAAAAGGGGGTGGTGATGGACAGAGTATCTGAATTAAACAGAACACTCGTACCCAGTCAACAGATCAGGGCTTGATCCATCACCGTTTTTTAGCTCACTGCACCATCCCAGCTCAGAACCTGGCTCCATGCAAATTAGTCTGTCCCTGGAGCAGTGCATCATGGGAACAGGGCAGACCAAACTACCAAGCCAATTCTTATACTGGGAAGGAAAAAAGCTTCCGGGGACCGGTTTCTGGCATTACAGCCGTCTTCGGCCCGGCTTGCTTGAATCCTGATGGTGCAATGAGCAAGGGACTCATGTCTGAGCATACCCTTCCACGCTTATGGTGGACAAAACTATTCAGAAAAGGGGGTGGTGATGGACAGAGCATCTGAATTAAACAGAACACTCGTACCCAGTCAACAGATCAGGGCTTGATCCATCACCGTTTTTTAGCTTACTGCACCATCCCAGCTCAGAACCTGGCTACATGCAAATTAGTCTGTCCCTGGCCCAATGCATCATGGGAACAGGGCAGACCAAACTACCAAGCCAATTCTTTTACTGGGAAGGAAACAAGCTTCCGGGGAACGGTTTCTGGCATTACAGCCGTCTTTGGCCCGGCTTGCTTGAATCCTGATGGTGCAATGAGCAAGGGACTCATGTCTGAGCATACCCTTCCACGCTTATGGTGGACAAAACGATTCAGAAAAGGGGGTGGTGATGGACAGAGTATCTGAATTAAACAGAACACTCGTACCCAGTCAACAGATCAGGGCTTGATCCATCACCGTTTTTTAGCTCACTGCACCATCCCAGCTCAGAACCTGGCTACATGCAAATTAGTCTGTCTATGGCCCAGTGCATCATGGGAACAGGGCAGACCAAACTACCAAGCCAATTCTTTTACTGGGAAGGAAACAAGCTTCCGGGGACCGGTTTCTGGCATTACAGCCGTCTTCGGCCCGGCTTGCTTGAATCCTGATGGTGCAATGATCAACGGACTCATGTCTGAGCATACCCTTCCACGCTTATGGTGGACAAAACTATTCAGAAAAGGGGGTGGTGATGGACAGAGTATCTGAATTAAACAGAACACTCGTACCCAGTCAACAGATCAGGGCTTGATCCATCACCGTTTTTTAGCTCACTGCACCATCCCAGCTCAGAACCTGGCAACATGCAAATTAGTCTGTCCCTGGCCCAGTGCATCATGGGAACAGGGCAGACCAAACTACCAAGCCAATTCTTTTACTGGGAAGGAAACAAGCTTCCGGGGACCGGTTTCTGGCATCCTTTTCTGAATCGTTTTGTCCACCACAAGCGTGGAAGGGTATGCTCATACATGAGTCCCTTGCTCATTGCACCATCAGGATTCAAGCAAGCCGGGCCGAAGACGGCTGTAATGCCAGAAACCGGTCCCGGAAGCTTGTTTCCTTTCCAGTAAAAGAATTGGCTTGGTAGGTTGGTCTGCCCTGTTCCCATGATGCACTGGGCCAGGGACAGACTAATTTGCATGTAGCCAGGTTCTGAGCTGGGGTGGTGCAGTGAGCTAAAAAACGGTGATGGATTAAGCCCTGATCTGCTGACTGGGTAGTAGTATTCTGTTTAATTCAGATGCTCTGTCCATCACCACCCCCTTTTCTGTATCGTCTTGTCCACCACAAGCGTGGAAGGGTATGCTCAGATGTGAGTCCCTTGCTCACTGCACCATCAGGATTCAAGCAAGCCGGGCGGAAGACGGCTGTAATGCCAGAAACCGGTCCCCGGAAGCTTGTTTCCTTTCCAGTAAAAGAATTGGCTTGGTAGTTTGGTCTGCCCAGTTCCCATGATGCACTGGGCCAGGGACAGACTAATTTCCATGTAGCCAGGTTCTGAGCTGGGATGGTGCAGTGAGCTAAAAAACGGTGATGGATTAAGCCCTGATCTGCTGACTGGGTAGTACTATTCTCTTTAATTCAGATGCTCTGTCCATCACCACCCCCTTTTCTGAATCGTTTTGTCCACCACAAGCGTGGAAGGGTATGCTCAGATGTGAGTCCCTTGCTCACTGCACCCTCAGGATTCAAGCAAGCCGGGCCGAAGACGGCTGTAATGCCAGAAACCGGTCCCCGGAAGCTTGTTTCCTTTCCAGTAAAAGAATTGGCTTGGTAGTTTGGTCTGCCCTGTTCCCATGATGCACTGGGCCAGGGACAGACTAATTTGCATGTAGCCAGATTTTGAGCTGGGATGGTGCAGTGAGCTCAAAAACGGTGATGGATTAAGCCCTGATCTGCTGACTGGGTAGTAGTATTCTGTTTAATTCAGATGCTCTGTCCATCACCACCCTCTAATCTGAATCATTATAGGAGAAGAGCCGTCCACCACTTCTGGCCTTCTGGATCCTAGGGACCTCGGCCATATGAGTCACCATCACATTGTTTACACATTATTGAGCACATAGCAAAACACAATATCATGGGTACAATGTCAAACCGATAGTACAGTCCGCAATGGTGATCAGGGTGGCTACTGCTGCCTGCTGCTTGTGGCGCTCAAGGTAGTTATACATTAAGGATCAGGCAGCACTTCAAAGTTTTTTGGTCTGGAGGTACACTGATCAGGCGGCACTCCAAGGGTTATCGGCAAGGTGGAAGTGACTGTTTCCTTCTGTCTGAGCCAGTCTAGGTATGGAGCCCCAATATGATATATCCTTAGGCCTAGATGTAGGGGGCATAAGTTCCCAGTACGAGGACAGTTTTTCTTGACATAATGCACATCTTTAATCTAGGAGGCATTTTTCCCTCCAGTGCACAGCCACTTTACATTTTGCCAACAACAGCAGCATTGCAACCAGCCGGCGGTCAGCAGGGGGGAATTCTTTTTGACATATCCTAGTAATCTCACTAATGGTGTACGTTTGATATCCACCCCTGTAATATATTGCATAATGTTGAACACTTTGTCCCAGTATCTCGCTATCAGTGTACAGTGCCATGCCAGATGGAGTAGCCATGCCAGATGGAGTAATGTGTAACAGAAACAATGTCTCAACAGGTAGTACTTATTGGTGTAATAAGCAATCATGCACATATAGTTGCAAGAAGAAAGGAACAGGGAGAATCCAAGGTAAAGTTATGTGCCGCGGGCACTGTATATTCACAAAAAAACATGTAATGGGAAAAACAGAAGAATCATTAGTATCAGCACTGTTTTCAATCAATGTGGGCGTAACCAGAAATAAACTTTGTGCACATAAGTGCTTGTGACACACAAGGTGGATGGCGCTAGTGAGAAGTGATACAGTGATAAACGACGCAAAGTGAGAAAATTCAAGGTATTTACAAGGTACTTTTGGTTCACAAATAAATATTTACACAAGTTACAGAAGGGTTTTTAATAATTTGTGAACCAGAGTAGGGCGCCAAAAGTTGCACTGGTATGTCAACGGCGTTTCGACCCGTAGAAGGGTCATCATCAGGACCAGGTTACTGGATTGTTCGTGCTAATTTGGGGTGCGAGCAGGATGAAAGAATTAACAGGAGCTGGGAAATTGCATAAGCGTAGGAATGTCCTATACGCTTTGGATGGAGGAATGTGGTGCATGGCATTTCGAATTTCCAACAGTTACTGTCAGCCTTGCGACTCATGTCAAATAGCTGCAAATGTGTTCTGTACATTTGGTCTAGCAACTTGAAGTGGATGAGCCGTAATCTGTAATTTGGGAAAGAAACTCCTGTTGACCACAACAGTTGAGCCACTGCTCTGCTGTAACCAGGGATATAAAACCAGGGTTTCAGGCCTCCAATGCACGTGGTTGGATTGTCATGTTTGCTTGTTGTGTAACAGTACACAGTCATGTGAATAATTTGCGTGGCGGTGACTCTGGCAGTATATGTTTCAGTGTGGTGACAGAGGGGGCTGGAGCCGGGAATGTATTGTCCAGTTTACTGCAGGTTTCCCGCAATTCGTAGTAAAAGAGAATATCAGATAGATTGAGGGGTGCAACTCCCCCGCATGTGCCGGAACGCCGACTTGTGGCGCAGAGCATTACAATGTAACGCATCTCCCTAGATGCGGCACGTTGTAAATATCCTGCAGCATGGCGCTGGCTTTGCACTGCCGCTGCGTCATAAAAGTGACGCAACAGCAGCTCAAATGTGGCGTACGGGGCTTGTAAATCTGCCCCTAAGTGTTTCATTGAATTTCAGTTTGTGCCCCGGTAGTTTTTGGGGCACGCGGGCCCTCTAGTAAACACCAACATTCACCACAGTGGTACTGGTAGCGAGTTTTGCAGGCTCCCTCTGTCAGTTGAGCTGAACCTCCGGTGTGTCTCTGCTTGAGTTTCCTGTCCTGCCTCCCGTTACCAGGTCACCCAGGAGCCATCCCTGAGCAAGCTAGCCGACCACAGATTCCAAATTTGTGTGGCGTTTCGAAATCCTGGCACTGCCATTGCTGGTCCTAATTTCATGGGCTAGGGTCATGAAGGCTGCAACAGGAATAGAATGTATACAGAGATGTAAGAGACCTGCTAACTTTCAATTGCTTACCTGCTGGTCATGTCTCTTACTCCCCAAAAGCAAACTGGAAACTGTTAAGGGGCCATGGGTGGGGCCAGGGGTAAACCCTGGAATAAATACTTGATTTGAAAAATATATATATATTTGTAAAAAAATAAATAAGTGCCAGGGTCCTCATCAGGAGGCCACTCCAGCTTGCATCACCCAGTACCAATGACTGCACCAACACAACTACTAATCCTAAACTCCTCCGAGTATGAAAATTCAAAATATTCCAGGCCTCCAAAGCTATAAGAATGGCTTGGGTAGCAGGTATCAGTAGGAAACTTGGGAGGTAGAACCAAAATATAGGGCAGGCTTTGTCGGGTACTGCGAGGGTGCTGTTAAGGTTCCAATGGGGAGACCGTCAGGGGGATTCTGTATATGGGTTGCTATACATCATGCATGGTTAAGCGAGTTGAGACACATTCCCCAGATATAACCTGCATTATTCTGACCCACAAGCACCTGCAAAAACTTGCAATTATAAATGTCTACTCTCGCCCGATTTGGTATGGAGGGATTTCGCCAACAATCACTAGTTTGTCAAGTTTTTTAAGTGGCCTGGAGGAAAATCTAAAATTTGTTATCTGTGGTGATTTCAATTGCCACTTTGAGCCCCTAAGTGGAGATACAAATGCGATCTCTAATGCAGACGTTTCCATTTGGGCCATCCCCCTCTCAATATGCATCCCACCACTCGATGGACGCCATTGGCCCTCCAGATAACATCTCTGACCTTGAACATTTCATTGAGGGCCTATAACGGCCGTTTCCCTAGTGATAACCCTGGTCGCTCGACCTTTAAGAGGCCTGGACAATCCTCAGTCACTGACTATATCATGATTAGTATGGAACTATGGCAGAATGTGTCTGATTTTGCCGTAGGAGGCAGATGCGAGAGTGACCATAACCCTATAGGCATGACCTGGAACCTCCAGTGCCCTGGCACTAATGGAAACAGCGAAGAGGTGTTTCACAACAACTTGAAGGCTGTAGAGGGGGGAGGCGGATAAGATGGACTAGGCTAATAGAATCTGAGGAATCACTGCCTAATTTATATGCGAGTATTATCCCACTATTAGAGAGAGCTAGTGTTCTGGCTGGTAAATTAACGTTCCCCGATTTTGATAGCGAACTCGAAATGCTCCACCAAAAACTCACTGAGGTTATGACTGCTTTCTTCTTTAAGAGTGGCACGACTAACCCCAAACCTGGTAGCCTTAGTAACTCATGGTACACGAAAGCTTGCAGAGTAGCGAAACAGACCCTTTTGATAGAACTGAAAGGCTCTGATCACTTGCGTATCGGGGAAGCCAGGAAGGCATATAAGAGTACTATCCTTAATGCAAAGAATGAATGGGAATCAGTAAGGTGGCAAGAAATTAAGATGGCCCTCGACCAAAAAGATAGTAAAAGTTTTTGGAATCTTGTTCACCATGGGAAAGGGATAGGTAGAACCACACTTGACCCTAACATAGATGACGGTGCCTGGTTCTCGCATTTTGAGGATTTGTATTCTTCTGCAACTCTAGATACAAACATTAATAACACTCCAGTTTGTAATTTTAACCTTCAAAGCTTATTAGATGCACCTCCATTTGTATTGGGAGAATTGGAATTAGCTTTGTCCAAACTGCAACCCAACAAAACCCCAGGAATTGATAAAATCCCGGGTGACCTGTTCAAAAGTGAGCACCAAATCTGGGCACCTTATCTTCTAACACTATTCAATGCAATCCAATACGGTCTTACTGCCCCAGTAACGTGGGCAGGTACCGAAATTGTCCCAATTTATAAAAAGGGATCCCCACTGGAACCATCAAATTATAGGCCCATTCGTTTAATAGATGTATCGCAGAAACTATATGGGAGGTTACTGTTGGGGAGACTACAAGAATGGATTGAAGACCAGGCCATATTAACCCCGCTTCAAGCAGGCTTCAGGGCCAAGTTGTCCACGGTGGACCAACTGTTTAGGTTACAGTTGATCCACTGGAAGCATGTAATACTTGAACAGGGGAGCCTATACCTCACGTTTGTTGACCTAAAGTCAGCTTTCGATATGGTTGAACGAGGCCAGTTATGGAATATCCTGGCAAACATGGGGGTTCCCTTGTCTACAATTACAACGCCTCCATGAGGGCACTTATGCCAGAGTAAGGTATGGAAAAGACGCACAGCTGATGGCCCCCTTTCTGGTTGATAAGGGGGTCTGCCAGGGCTGTGTGTTGGCGCCAACCCTTTTCTCACTTTTCCTCAATGGTCTAGTGGAAGATCTCCTGCAGGCAAAAGATCTTGATTCCTCAAAAATAGGTTCCCGCAAATTTCCTGCACTGATGTTTGCGGATGATACCCTGCTCCTTTCAAAGTCACCCATGGGGATGCAGAGAGTATTAAGGGAATTTACTGGCTTCTGCAAAAAGAGGAAACTTGAAGTAAACATCAGTAAAACAAAATACATGGTGTTTGGCGCCAAATCCTCTTCCTAACCCCATCCAGTTATGGATGACATTCCGCTGGAACGAATCAACGTTTTGGAATATTTGGGATTGACCCTGAATGATAAAATGACTTGGGCCCCCCAAATTGAGAAGGCAAACTTAAAGCTCACTCAGACAATAGGTGGGCTGAGGAAAGTTCATAATGGTTGTTCACTAAAACCAACTAGTCCCCAGTTGGAGATTTACAAAGGTCAAGCTCGCTCTGCGGCCTTGTATGGGGCAGTGCTCTGGGGTCACATTAAAATCAACACACTAACTGTGACTGAAAATAAATTCCTCAGAGGTATTACGGTTTTGCCAATTAACACCCCACTGGTCCCTCTAAGAATGGACCTGGGCGTCCTCCCTGTGGCAGACCTTATCTCGAGTCGACCCCTGCTGTATTGGCGCCGGCTCTGGAGTACACCAGAGTTAGGCCACTACAGGGAGGAGCTCAGGTCGTTTCTACAGTTGTCAGGAGCGGTGGGGAAAATACCATGGTTGTCTTTCGTAAGAGATTCCTTTAAGGCAATTGGTAGAGAGGACATTTGGGAACCCCCTGAGGAAGCAGGCGCAATTACCTCGGAGAAAACCCTATCCAAACAACTGAAAGATTACAATCTGCGGCTTGCAAGCCAAGTGTGTATCACTACAAGCTTGACCTGGGTGTTTTTGAACCATAAATCTTCCTGCTGCTTTGAACAGGTTTTGGATGTAATACATCCACCCTTGACAAGGAGGCTTTTCCTCCAATTCAGATACGGGACTCTTCCATTATTTGCAACAACTAACAAGTGGACGGAGGGGTCCTGTTACCTTTGCCCTGGCTGCCATGTGAGGGAAGAAACCGAAGCTCACGTCGTCTTTTTCTGCCCGGCCTATAAGCAGGCCAGGAAAAAATGGATTTTACAATTATGTAGGAACCTGGGTAGTATTAGGGAGTACTCCGCCACGCTTAGAATCTTAAAATCTGAAATGGATCCACTGTTTGGTATTGCAATTTCTAAATTCCTTCAGGCAATATGGTTTAAACGAGGGTGCCTTTTAGAAATCGATGTTTAATACTATGATTCTTTTATCTATTACTGCTGCTGGAGGGTTTTTGGTTTTTATTTTCCCAACATTACGTGTAATAACTTTCTTAATGTTTTTATATTAATTTTTTTTTTAAATATCTGAGATTTAAAAACTACTCTGCTTAAGCTGTCTGAATACCATGGGCATCGTTTGCACTTTAATCTAACTGTAAGTTACAACTGTTAATTAATATAATGATGTAACATAAACTGTATATTTTAATTTCTGTACTTTTATGACTTGTAAAGTCGAAATAAAGTTGTTATGATGATGGTGTTAGTAATTTTGAATGTATACTGAATTAATAAAGTGATGTTGTTGTGCTCATCTCTAAATTAGACAATCCGAGCCACCATGTGGCAGCCTGTTATATGTGCCGGTCTTGTTAGTGAAAGGTGACCAGACACCCCTGGATTTCCCCAGATAGTCCTGGTTGTAAAAGGACTGTTCGGTGTCCCAACACTTTTCTTAATTTTACGAAAATGTCCTGGTTTTTGGGACAAAGTTCAGGTCATTCTACAAAGCAGATAGTTGCTCCATTGACAGGTGCCTCTGAAGACTGAACTGTTTTAAGTAATTAATCTGTTTCTATCAGGCAACTAGCACAGGAGGGGGGCCGCTGCCTGCTTCCAGGAGAGACAGAGTTGGGAGGAGGGCATGGTGAGGTCGGGTGGATGGGTCCTGCCATAGATATATACACAGACAGACACACATAAACACACACAGAAGCACACATGCACACACATACATACACAGTAACAAGCCTAGCACATGTGTGTATATATGTATATGCATACACATGCATTTACAAGCCCAGTATGTGTGTGTGTGTGTGTGTATGTATGTATGTGCACATATTTATAAGGCTATGCAAAGATCGGGACAGGCCAGATATAGAAGTAATACTGTACAGGCCAGCAAGGACCACGCAGGAGAGACAGGGTGTGGTAGCGACGAGAAGGTACGTTTTTTATTTTTATTTTATTTTTTAATACACGCTTCCTTGCGTCCTCGCCCCTCCCGCCCCCGCCGTCCCTACTTCCGATCCATGTTGGACGCTGCTGCTTACCCCTACTTGTCAAATGGCTCTAACTTATTTTGGTGTGCTGCTACACTTTGTTATATTTTCTTCCCTATTCTATTACTCATTCTTTATGTGCCTAATCATAATCATAATATGCTTTATTCGATTTCCATTAAAATCATAAAAGCAGAATATAATATAATGTGGATTCACAGTGCAAACGTATAAACATGGCAAGCTAAAAAACTTCTTAAGAATTAATTTAGTACATTATAAAAAGTTAAAATCACTACCCATGTGTATAACATTTAAAAATCATGCATATAAGAAGTAAAACCAATAAACAATATTGCACATATTTTCAGTATTTGGGTGGATTTTTATGCTATCATTATAAAATCATAAATGTGCAGTGTAGTGAATTATAACATCTTCAAATCTTAGTGCACAAACATTCAGTAATAAGGACAGTTTCATGTTAGAGAATGTTCTTTCTGGCATAAAATACAGCCCACAAAATACTTGACTTATTACAAAAAATCTCCAAGGTTTGCAAAGATTGTAAGTAAAGATAAGCAGGTGACATTTTGAAATATTAAGGGGTTTTAAAATAGGTAGGTCATTTTTTTTCATGTTAGTATAAAATTTACAAAAGTGAACTACATGCATGGTACTCTGTGCCATCAAAACATCACGGGGGCAATTTGCTAATGCTAGAGACCAGTTATTCATTAGAGGGAAGCTGATTAAATGGAGGAAAATATTGATTCTTAAGCGGATATCAATCAATCAGTCAATCAATCCGGGAATTGTGAAGCGAGCTACTCGTCTGTGAGGGTCTCAAGGCGCTGGGGGGGTGGGAGGGGCGGGGAGCTCCAGTCAGTCAAAGAGCCAAGTCTTAAGGGTGTTCCTGAATATGTGCAGAGAGGGTGCGAGTCTGATGTTGATCGGGAGCTCATTCCAGGTCTTTGCTGCGACATAGGAGAAGGCTCTTCCTCCACCTGTTCTGGCTCTGCGGATGTGCGGTGTTTCGATGAGGGCGAAGTCGGTGGATCGGAGACTTCTCTAGGGTGCGTAGAAGGTGATTCCTTCGTTGAGATAATGGGGTCCAATGTTGTGGAGGCATTTGTATGTGTATGTGAGTATCTTGAAGTTTACTCTCTTCTCGACCAGGAGCCAGTGATGGTTTTGCAGGTGTGGGGTGATGTGTTCGCATCGGTGGATGCGAGGATGAGTCTGGCTCCGGTGGTCTGTATGGTCTGGAGCTTGCGGAGCTGAGATTTGTTGATCCCAGGTTAGGGGGTGTTTCTGTAGTCTAATCTGCTGTTATGATGGGTGATGGTCTTTCTTTAGTTGGGGGGATCCATTTGAAGGTCTTGCGAAGGATGCGGAGGGTGTTGAAGCAGGTGGAGGCACCAGTGTTGATCTGCCGGGTCATGGAGAGGGAGGAGTCGAGTATAAAGCAAAGGTTCCGGGCGTGGTCCATGGGTGTAGGAGGGCTGCCTAGGGCGGTGGGCCACCAGGTGTTGTCCCGTGCAGAAGGGGAGGGCCCAAGGATGTGGACTTCTGTCTTCTCCGAGTTGAGCTTCAGGCATCTGCTGCTCATCCAGGTTGCAACGTCCTTAATTTCTTCTTGGAAGCTGAGTTTGGTGGTGAGGGGGCCCTAGGTGAGGGAGAGGATGAGCTGGGTTTCATCGGCGTAGGACATTATGCTGAGTCTGTGCTGTCTGATGATGGCGGCGAGGGTGGCCATGTAGATGTTGAAGAGTGTGGGGCTGAGCGATGATCCTTGGGGTAGTACGCAGCTGATCTTTGTGGGTTGAGAGAGAAAGGGAGGAAGTCTGATTCTTTGGGTTCTGCCGGTGAGGAAGGAGCAACGCCAGTCGAGGGTGGTCCCTTATATGCCAGCGCCGTGGATTCTGGCGGTGAGAGTGTGGTGGGAGACGGTTTTGAAGGCTGTGGAGAGGCAGGATCAGTGCAGTGGTGTGTCCTTGGTCGAGGAGTGTGCAGATGTCGTCTGTGATTTGCTTGGCATTACTTTAAAAAACACGTTTTCTTATGCAATAGATATAATTTGTCATGCTTATTAATAAAAGAAACGATTATATCATAGTACAATATAATATCACTACAGCTCACAGTCGGTATACAATCTAAAAGCACTAGAATTGTAATTCCTCTCTTTTTCTGTAGATAGCTTACGGCAAGTAAAAATCTACTGATGCCAAATACAAATATCAGTTTTCAGCATTCTTACGGCCTCCAAATGTTTCTTAGTCCTCAAGCACAGCTTACTTGTTCCTTGTTCAGGTGATCACTTAACTATAAAAGAATTCATCTGGAGGATCTCATAACGGAATTTCATAAAAAGGGTTTTAGCTAATTAAGGTTGAATTTTGTCCAGTAAAAATTTGAAAATTGGGGTCAACGTGAAAGATAAGAGCTGTGTAGTAAGTCTTCCCGTTGTGTAATCTAATGTTACCTTATTCAAGACAAAATTCCTGTAAGTACTGTAGCTCCTTTTTCAAATCTACTGACAGCGAGCTAGGATCTTCCCAAAATCTGTTTAGATCCAACTTAAAAAGAATATTTCTCAAGTGGCTTAACCAAGGGAATGTAAGTTGCCAATCAACTTTCAGTAATTCTCTCAACCCTTGTCTATATGATGTTAACTCTTCTGTAACCAAAATTCTGATCCAACATAGTAGGGGTCTCAGTATGGCTAGGTACTCTAGTCTCTTGATGCAAATGTCATAAAACAGGGGGATCAGAGGAGTATGTTGGAGAAGAGATGTAAGCATCCCCATCACTTTGTTTCCCCAAAAAATAATTAATTAAAATTTCCCCCACCCCATAACCAGGGATCCATAAAGGGCTGCTGTTTGAACTCTATATCTATAGACCTCCAATGCCAGTAAAAATGCCTTGGTCTCAGTGGCTGGTTGTTTCTTGACAATTGGCATGGTGTTTTATGTTAGGACTGTCTTAGCATTATTATTGTCTAGTTTTCATGACAATTTTGAGTCAATTGTCATGTCAAGATAGGTAAAGTTGGTAACAAGCTCTAGTGGTGTATGATCTAATACTGTTTCATTTTTGAAACATTTATGTGGTCTGATAGCCATGTATTTGGGTTTATTTCTAATCCCTTTGAACTGCAATACTGGCTAAAGCTACCAGTCTTTGTAACCCCCTTGAAGTCTGGGACAAACAAAATTGTGTTGTCTGCAAACGTTAATGCACATATGTGGGCCCCTCCTAACTTCAGCGAATCGTGAATACTTTTTATACGTGCTGGACTAAATCGTTCACATATAATAAGAACAGAGTGTTGGCCAAAACACAACCCTGCCTCTCTCCCCTCCTGACAGGAATGGCCTCTGTAAGCCTCCACCCCCCCCCGGATCCCAGCATACTTCGGTAAAGGTATCTTGGTGGAGTCTAACTATCTGTATCAGGATCTTCTAAGGTACTCCATGTTGTTGCAGGGTTTCCCACAAGAGATCCCTTGGTATCAGATCAAACAACACTTTCAAATCTATAAATGCGACACACATATTTACTACCTTTAGTTTGACATACTTCCAAGCTCTACATGACAGTCTAAAGACCTAGTCGATCATCCTATTTTTTGTTCTAAAGCCTGCCTGACATGGTGAAATGATGTCTTTCTCCACTATCCACTTGTTTCATTTATTCAGAACCTGTTTTGCATAAACCTTTTGGAGAGTGTCAATTATGCTTATATGCCTATAGTTTGCTGGATCATCTTTACTACCCTTCTTGTGGATGGGGACAATTTCTGCCCCCTTCCATGACACAACATAGCAAAGGAGATTATCATATGGTACCCATATTTCTGGGTCATGTTTCAAAAGATCCCTCGGTTTTTTAGCAGGTCCTGGCGCTTTTTCCAATTTAATATTATTTATGGCTATTCTGGTCTCTTCTTTACTAAATTAAAGGGTTGATTTTAATATATTATGAGAAGAGGCTTCAAGTGCTATAGTAAAATTTGCCCAAGCTATAGGAATGCTTGCATACAGATCAGTTAAAGTGTAGGTGCCAAGTGCTTGGATCAAAGTAATGTTCTGTATCAGTGCTACCCTTTTTGTGTCCATGTGCAATTATTCTACCAATGGACGACTGGTCTTTCAGTTTCGCTGCAAAGATAAGGTCATCCCAAATAGTATCATCCCAGCTCTTTAGTGCTCTCTTTAATACCCTTTTGTATTCCATCCTTAGTTTCCTAATTTGTGCCACATTATTAGCCTTAAGAGCCATTAGTAGTCTTCCTTTAGCTTATGGCCACTCCTTGTTATATCAGGGCCTGGTGGATTGGCTCTTAGTTCCTGAATGTGGGCCTGTTATTTGGGGTTTTGTCAAAACAGATTTTATTCTCTCAGCCAAGCGATGATGAATTTGTACTATGGGTATAGAGTCCGGACGTACATCACTGTAGGGGAAAAGGCATCATAAAAAGCATTATAGATACAAGTGAGGGGCTCAATTTTGTCAACAATAGTAGACCATATAACTGATCTGCAGTTATTACTAACCGTCAGTTGTGAGGGCATTATCCCTATGTCAGTATTATAAGTGTCGATCAATCACCCTGTCAGAGTTAAGCACGGTGGGAGATGATCATTTACTTCTCTATTGTCCACCTTAAAATCATTTATATATACGCAGTGGGCTGTGCTCACCATAATATCGTCTATTCTAGATTTTGTTTTCCACTTTCTAAAGATGGGAAAACATTGGTTATCTGAGGGAAATGGACCATTGCAAGGTTTTAAAAACATATACGTGTTTATTTTTAGATGATTTTAATTTTAGACCTTAGATATCTGGAGAAATACTACTTGTGGTTTCTATGGTTATGCTCAAGTTTACCTTTACCCATATTACCAGCCCACCAAAAAGAATCCCTTTTTTTAAGGTATCACACTTATACTGAATTTCCTATAACCTAATTTGTGAGGGGGTTCTGTTAACCAAGATTCCTCGAATAGGCAAAGATCAAAAGTCCCTAAATATTCCTGCCAATCCAAGTCTAGACGTTTTTGTTTGAACCCAGCTACATTCCAAGAAATCATCATAATATTTTGTAGGGATGCCTAAGGATTTAGATCAGGGATATATTCGGGTTGCATGATTTTGTTGGGCATGATACCAAATTATATTCCTTTATGACCTGGTTATTTTGTATCTCCAGTTGGCCAGCCACTATAGGGATACATATAGCAACTAGATTATTTGACGTGAATTCACTCTTTCTATTGGTATTATCCTGTCTAGCCAGTGAGTCTGCTGATTCCAGATTGACAGTGTCCAAACCAGAGAGTAAATGATGGCATGGCTCCTGATTAATAACTCTTCTCAGGGATAGTTTAGCTAAGCTTGAATCTAATTCTAGGTTTCACTGAAGAATGTGTGCGCAGGTCCAGGGCTATTAAACCATCTACAAGAGATTTGGATTGGAGGGTTAGATTTATGTCATCTGAATTCCAATTTCAGTTCAAAGGCGTTCAGCTTTGATTATGTCTGATCTTATAACAGTTAGACATTGGCGCCTGTACCTAATCCAATGTATCACTTTATTCTTTAGAGAATTCTCGTATTCTCTATCACCATGTTTTAACTTGGGAACATTTGTCATGAATACATTGTAGTCTCCTTCCTTGTGCTGGTTATATTGTAAAAGTCGTTTTTGAGGAGGTGGGGGCCTGATATCTCTATATGGCTGGAATTTTGTCCAACCCCCTCGGTCTATCCTATAATTTGGCCATCCATCTTCAGCTGGAGTATGGTGGGGATTAGCTGAAGTGTAGGTGTTTAGGAACATCTTGTGTGTTTCTTCATCACTGATCATAACCAGCCCTCCTATCCTCAGTTTGGTATCAAACGTATTTAATGCTGCATCTGTCTTGTTTTTTCCAGGTCCTCATATTGCTTTTCAGTAATTAGAATAATCAGTGTTCTCAGTAACAATCAAGAGGAGTCTTATTGAGGATATTTGTGTGTTAGCATTTGTCTTGTGTGTCTTAGACTTGCTCCATGCTTGATTTCTCAATGTTGAAGAGTCGGTCAGACAGTAGAGAATATTTTATTTATTTATTTATTAACAGTTTTATATAGCTAGACATGACCCATAGGTATCAGAGCGCTTAACATCATGTGGTACAGATTACAAATGCAGTGTGCATAGAGCAGTAAAAACGTGCTGACTTAGTAATGGCGATTTAGACCTAGTAACTATAGGCTAACATCTTGCAAAGCAACAACGTGTATGGTATTGATTAAGACCTGAGTTAATAATGTTCTGAGGTAGTATTTCTTTGAGGTTCAATCAGATCCTATATAGGTTATAGGTCATAAAATCCATGAAAGTCTTCGGTTTTTATTATCTTGTTTATGGGAGGAACTTGCTCATAAGAAAGTTCTTTATTTCTTTCTTGAATGTTGTCGTGTTTCTAATTTTTCTGATGTTTGCAGGAAGTGAGTTCCAAATCCTGGGAGCTACGCCTGAGAATGTCCTTTCATATGTTTTTTTCTTCTTAAATATAGGTGGTTTCAGGAGCAGATAATTGGCACTCCTGACAAGTCTGTTTCTTCCTGTGATTTCTATTTTTGGGCGAGATATTTAGGTGTGTTGTGATGAATCGCTTTATGGGTTATACAAGCCATTTTCATCTGTACTCTAGCTTTGTATGGTAACCAGGTTAAGGCCTTCAGTGAGGTTTGATGTGGTCAAATTTCCTCGACCCTGTAATAAGCCTTGCCGCTGCATTGAGGCAGGCTTTCAGGGGTGCAGTTGAAATTTTTGGTAGACCAGCCAGTGTAGTACAACCGTATTCGATCCTAGAGATAACCAGCGATTTCACCGCTAGTTTCAGGTCTGTCTCCGTTAAAAAAGATTTCATCTTTCTCAAATAGTTCAAGTGGAAACGTGCGTTTTTTTGCCATAGAGTTAATGTGGGTTTTTATATCAAGGTTCTCATCCAGCGGGATTCCGAGAGATTTCGCCGAGTCAACTAGAGTTGGGATGCAATTTAATGTTGTAATCATTTTGGACCATTCTTTCACTAAGGATTGATTTTTATGTGGTGAGATGAGTAAGAATTCTTTTTTGTTAGCGTTAAGCTTGAGATGATTGTTCGTTAACCATTTCAGCGATAGTTTGAGGGCATGTCTTCCAGGCTAGCAATCTTGATGTAAAGTTGCGTGTCGTCTGCATACATGTGGTAGGATATTTTTGAATTCCGTAGAATTTCTGTAAGAGGTTCGATGTATCAATTAAACAGAGAAAGAGATAAGGTGGATCCTTGCGGCACTCTGAGTTTGTTAGGGCATGATGGCGATAGTGCTTGGTTTACTAGGAATCTCTGAGTTCTGTTCTTTAAAAATGATTCGAACCATTTCAGTACCGTGCCAGACATTCCCATCCTGTCATGGAGTCTGTTCAGTAATTTTTCGTGGTTGACTGTGTCATATGCTGCTGACAAGTCTAGGAGGATGAGTAGACAAGATTGATTTATATCTAGAGCTGAAAGTGCATCATCGACAATGTGAAGGATTGCTGTTTCCGTGCTGTGATTAGCTCTTAATCCTGATTGGTAGTCATCTAGTAAAGAGTAGTTGTCGATATGTTTATTGAGCTGATTCTGTACACATTTCTCTATGAGTTTGGCGAGAAAAGGGATGTTGGTCACTGGGCGATAGTTGTTTGGATCTGTTGGGTCCACTGTGGGTTTTTTGATGATCGCATACCAAAATGATTTTATTAGTCATACACTCGGGCGGAGTCCGGTCTGACCGTTCCGTAGATTGCTACAGAGGGACTAACCGTAGACAACATGGTAAGGCATAAAGTACATTTTCAATACCCCTGAAGACCCGCCCAAACAGGAATTTTCCAGTCTGATAGCTGGTGAACAAAGGAGATACAAAAGGGTGAGCTACAATCCTGGGACTGGGTTCACATTATCTTGCATTCAAGGTAACTCTGCCTGCCCTCACCTCTGAGCTGTGGGAGCAAGCCTATCAAGACGGAAAAGTATGCAATAATATGCAATAGTATGAACATTAGCACAGCAAACTCAATCTTTTTTTTTTTTTTTTAATTTTTGTAAACCTTTATTGTGCATTGAAAAAAGAACAAATACGGGCCTACAACCCTCAGGCCGGCCACAGTTACGTATGAAGCACCAATGCAAGCAATACAGCGACACAGTAATACGGCATTACCATCAGCAAGTATTTAAGAGTTACACTATAAAGCACCGTGATACCATGTCTCAGGATCAATGAAGGTTAATTTTACATTATTTTGCGACTATTTAAATGCAGTTCGTGTTTTTCTGAATCAAAAGGAGAAATAATCGATTAAAAAGGCGTCCGTGCAGGCGGAGCATGACGCTAGTCTCAAGTAACCACACGATCTAAACCCCAACAATCAAGTTCCACCCGGGCGGCATGACAGCGAGAAGCATATTCAACAATGGCACCAGTCCTAATACCCCATCCAGAGTTGCCGCCACCCATCCCCTGGTAACCCCAGACACGGACAAAGACAGAAAAAAGAGGAAAAACAAAAGTGAAAGAGAAAATAAGGCACCATAGAAACTGAAAACAAAAACAAAAGTTCTAACCCCCCACCCTACACGCATGCAGAGGCTACGGCCTGCCCCTCCCCAGCAGTGTGTCTGTCGCCCCAAAACCCGAAATATAGCAAGAAGAAGAAGAAAGAAAAAGGAATAAAATATAATACTATCCAAGATATAGAGAGTGAGAAAAGGCCATCCTAATCTTCAACTCTCACAAAACACAAGTAAAGCGAGAGGAGGAGCAATTCTAGACGTTCCCAGCACCCCAGCCAAAAGCACAACCCCCACCCTGTTCATGACAGCACACAAATAAGTAGCGATGCAGAGACAGATGGGGAAAGACAATTCGCAGTGTGTGACTTAAACAGACGTATAACAGTCCTAATCCCGTCTCAACCAGCCAAGCAACCGATAGCAAAAAAGAGCAGCCTAGCCCTGGCCCGATCTCGGATACGTCCCCGAATGGAGACCCTGAAGAAAGCCCGCCCCCTCTTAAACCAAGAGACAATATGGCCGCATAAGCAAACTCAATCTTGAAGAAATACACGTACAGAGGGCAAATTGGCAGTTGCTTTTCGATGAGGCAGACACGAGGGGAGACAAAAATTAGTTTCGATCATTACTCAAAATGGCCGCTAATATAAAATGGTGCAGCAAATGCTAACTTGAGTCCTACAATGCAATGGGAAGTCGACCGAAAACATTTTATATTCCAACAGACCTTCCTTTTAGCATCTGCTAACACCTTTTGCTACTGTCCTTAAGCTGATAACTCTTTACATATCATGAAAATTACTGCTTCATGCAATACACATATTATCAATCAATATTCAAAAATGCCATTGTTGGAAAGTGTGTTATTGCTAGGGGCAAATGTAGGTCTGCCACTGGCAATAAGGCCACTAACACATGCCAAGACTCAGCATAGGCCTTAGAAAATTATTCCTATGCTCAACCCTTGTTAACGTGGCTGCGAGTTTAACTTCAAAGACAGGTATGTAAAGCATTTGAAAACACCAGTTCAGTAAATAATTAAGGCACAACACATAATAAAAGTCCAACACCAATTTATAAACATAGGAAATATTTTTATCTTTAAAATGACACCAGAACAACCAAAATCCAAGGTGGGGAACCGGAGTTATGAATTTTAAAAGATTTAATAAAATATAGCACTTAGAAGATTATAGCACCATATTGTAATAGCTGCTTGCGCTAGACCGGGCCAAAGTCAAAGTTTCAGGCCGGGCGCGATAGAGCCCTGAGCGGCTACAGCTCACGGCATGTCCCGGTCTTAGTTTCTACCTTCACACTTAGAAACTTTTCTGGAGCTTTTCTTCTCGAGGGTCCTCAAAGCTCCCATCCCATCCAGTCCAGATCCAGTGAGGGTTTGCCAGATTGACTTGGAACGAGGTCCCGGTCAACTTACCTGTAGCGGACTTAGAACATTTCTCAAGATCGGTTCAGTGGGACAACCCAGAAATTCAGGCCGGCACGTGATGGAAGGCAGGAGGCTTGGCTTTTGCGGTTGTTCCCAATCACCTTTCCTACGAGCGGACTTATAAACCTTTCTGGAGCTTTTTCTTGCGGGGTCTCTCGATGCTCTGCGTGTAGCCGAATCCGGTGAGGGTTCGCCGGCTTCAGATTTCTCCTAGTCCCAGTCAATCTCTGGAATTTGGAGCTTTTAGCGGGACGAAACTGGTTGGTTTGGCCGGCTCACGGTTGAAAGCAGGCAGCCGGGCTGGCCAGGTTGAGTCGGTCCCTCTGTGGTGCTTTTTTTCAAAGTTGCTTCAAAGTTCTCCAAACTTCTAGAACTTCTTCCTGAAGTTCCTCAAGAGGTCGCAAAGTGTCTCAAACTAACTCCAATGGTCTGGAAGCTCCAATGTGGTCCTTGAAAGTTGAGGACGTCAGTTCCCACAATCCACTGGCACACAACCCTTAAAAATCCACTGGTAGTTCTCCAATGTGTAGATTTAGTTGGTGATGTTCCAGATGAGCTCTTTCAATCTGTAGCTTTCAGGGAGTCCACTCTATAGTTCTTTTTCAGAAACATAATCCACAGGGCTGTAGTTTCAGATGGTGCAGTCTTCAGAGGCCAGGCCTTAGAAAACTTTGCACAGCAAAACTTCTCAACAGGGCACTTCTTGCTTAAGTAAGTTTCAAGCAGCAGATCTGAGAGGCCCTGCTCCTCTCAGACACTTATTCCAAGTTCTCTGGGTCAGACGGGGGGTCACTTCTGACCAATGGGAGCAGGGTAACACCACCAATATACAACCACATCCTGTGGAGTTTGGCAATATTTTGTCCCAGAGTGCATCAAATCTTCCAAATCCATAATGGCTGATTTTCTAGCAAGGAGGTAAGCGCTGGCTATACACACCCCAAGGATGGCTAATTTACTTAGACTCCCCCTGCATCTGCTCATAGCTTCCTTAATCCTACCATTTGCCTAAGGTGGGAAGTTTAGAAGAACATAGTTTATGACTCCTCCCCTTGGCCTGGCATTCCTATGAAACAGCACACTGCCCTGCCAGCAGAGCTGGTTAACCCCAAGGGCCCTTTATCACCTCTTCAAGGCAGCCTGGCTAATCCACTTAACTCTGACCAATCAGGGCAGACCACTGGAAAGCTGAATTTGGACTTACAAACAAGAACGTCTTATAACTTCTTGTATGTACACTTTAGGAGAAATCCAACAATATGATATTGTTGGATTTATTAATAACATTCTGGGAAGTCTTTGAATGGCATTTCTAGCCATCTCCTATCAAGAGTTATTTATCAATAATTTCCTACCATGTTAACCTATGTAACAGGGGATTTGCAATGGGAAAAATGACTTGGGCCATTTTTCCGGCACCAGGGCTTACAAAAACATATTTTATAGGTACTTGTATCTACAGGAACCCCACCCAATGTGCACCTGGGGGACACTTTAGGGATTCTGAATCTGTAGAAATATTGCAGATCCTCCTTCCACAGTGCTTCTAGCATCAAAGTCGAATTTGAGCAGCACTTTACCTCAATGTGGGAATAAAATATGAAATTTCACTCTACACAGGCATATAAAAACTCATTTAATATGGGTGTACCTTCTAAATACCTGATCCCTCCCCCTGGGATACCTAGGGGAGACACCGGGGTCCCTAATATGCCAAAACATTGTATGTTATCCATTTTTAAGTGTCCCAAACACCAAAGTCGAGTTTGGGCACAATTTACTTTTTAAAAGCAGTGCTGGCACCCAGGGGTGTTTTTAAACTGACCTCAGGCTTCAGCAGTGCACACATGCAAGTACAGAAAAAGGATGCTGGCCTCTAAACTGCCATGCCCCAGGGTACTGGGGACTTCTAGGTAGTTTCAATCCCTCTGCCCTGTTATATACTTGGGGCCTATAGGGGAGGTCATGCTAATCACAGGGGTACCCCACCATAACATTGTGTACCCTAGTGTATGTAGGTGTTTTAACTGTATTCTAATGTGTCTCTTTCAGCATAGCACTGGCCCTGGTTAGACAGAGCCCAGGGTCAGTTACCACCAGTACCATTCAGCAAAAAGTTGGGGGGTTCCCAGGCACAGGATGACTTTGCAACAGCCATCATCTATTCACATGAGGTCTTGTATATCCTGCATCATCGTGACTGTTATTTTAGTGTCAGGTAACAGGACCTTCTGTCTAGTCACTAGAGTCTGTGCACATTGAGCACAACTAGCAGGGAGACAATGTATGCACAGGCAAAAGGTGAAAATTATACTAGCGACTAAAGCTAGCAAAATAAGAATCTTCCAACCCCAGGACGCGAACAGATCCCAAATCCATCCAGTGAAAAACAAAGTATCATACTCTTGGTGGATGTGAGATGCAAGCCGATGTAACTTTTGAATGGTAGAGCATACATTAGGGGCGTGGTCAGGTATGTAAACACAGCAACTGCTGCTAATTATGTGACAGGCCCCTCCCCGATCAGCAAGGATGATGTCTAATACCATCCGGGTTTGTAAAGCAACAAGCCTCATTACCCAGAGCTCAGCTGTAATATTTGTCAAAATCCCAGCTGTTATATTAATGACCCCTTCTACAACTCTGGTGAGCTGACAAATGTTAAGACTATTTGGCATAGGAATCCAAAAGTGTATAATACCCTTCATGGCATCTGTAAACTACTGCAAAGTGGTGTCTCTTTGATCTATATCTTCTAACTTGGGGCAAGTGTGCACTCCTATCCTGTAATCAATGGTCTTTACAGTAATTGGACAGTGCTATATACACACTGGGGGATGAAGGAAAGAGAGGTAGCATGTACCTGACCATCCCCTAGGAAGCCTAAAATAAATAAGCTTAGGACCCACAAAGGAAATAAACATTATGCGGTGGAAGCAAAGGAGGGCTACTGATCGTGCTCAATATATAGGTGTAATTGCAATGGCTTTCTCCTACCTTTACATTCCCTGTTCACGAGACACAGAAACCAGCTGTTGTGTTGACTACTGGTATTGGCATCACTTCATCCTTAGTAATATTGTGTGCTTGGAAACATTTGAATTATTCGGTAGCATTGAACCCCTGGAATTCTAACATTTCATTTCAAAGCCAAGTTGCATTTTTTTGCTGTTCATATACATTTATGCAAGCTGTCAGGGACAATGTATCGGGGACCCCTTGTTCTCCTCGAGTAAATCCTTGATGAACATGTATATAACACCGTGTGATAATCAGCAGATGTCATACTCAGAGTAGAAGAATGAAAGTGAATATATACCATAATAAACAGTTCAAACCACCCCTCACAGCTCCCCAGATAAGATAATGGCAACGATAACAGGATATCACTTCTATGCGTAACTAAGTGTAGTAAGCCACAGATCCAAAAATCAGTGACATGAGACGTATCAATGGCCTGGTGCAACATTTGCAAACAAACATTGCCTACATATGTTATGCGATGTTCCCCTTTATGAGCGGCCAAAGTAACAAACATGTGTTCGGTTGAACAGGCGTACCCACCAGAGAATGGACTGGGTATTTCTCTTCCAAGAACCATGCTACTCCAAATACTGTTATTAAGAAAATCACAATGATCACTACAAAAACTATTTTGCTCTTTATGGACCAGCCAACCAACTAGGCTCATCCTGTTGTAAACACGGTACTGCAAATGGCTATTCTTCCTGAATCATCGGTTGGCCAAATGGGTACATTATGAAATCAAGGGGGGAAAGAGTGCAAGAAACTAAGGGCAAGAAGCAAATGTTCCCAGCGTCCATAAGAGCCTCGCTAGCAGACTCCTATTGTTCATCAACGATGGCCGTACTTGCGTGTGTTGTGTCACTCATCGCATAGTCCCCTGTTGGACCCTCCTCCTGGGGGGACTGGCTGGTTGGAGTGGGGGGCCCCGCTGATCTAGGTCACAGAGGACTCCTATATCCGGGCTGTAAGAAGTACTGGGCGGTGAGACCGACACTAAGGGCCATACAGCCTGGTCGACATGGGAAAGCCACGTGGTCTTCAAGGGAGGGCTCCCCCAGAAACAGGAGGATGGAGTGATAGAACAGCAGAAACAGGACAGCGTTGATCAACCTCCAGAGGGACTGATGCAGCAGCAGGTGGTTCAGATCCTGCGCGCTATCATGGACACGAAGGAAGCCTTACAGCAGGACATTGCGCATGTATCGTTGGGACTGGGTCTCCTGCGGTCAGATCATGTGTAGTTGGTCGACCGGGTGAAGCAAACTGAGACTACCTTGGAGGTCTTGGAGACAGCGCAGAAAGCTATTGATGTTCAGATGTGGGAAGTCAATCGCAGGCTCCAAATACTGGAAAGAAGGGCTGAGGATGCTCAAGGGCGTAATAGAAGAAATAATATAAGGGTAGTTGGTCTTCCAGAAGGAGTTGAAGGGGACATCATGGTAGATTACGTGGGGATGTGGCTGTGTACGGAGGTGGCCCCAGAGGGCCTGACACCATTGTATACTTTAGAGAGGATGCATAGGGTGCCCACCTGTCCGTTGACACCTGGGAGGCCGCCCAGGCCGGTGTTTGCTTTTCTCCTTCATTATAAGGATAGGGACCTACTGCTCCCGAAAGCACGCACCGCGGGTCCCTACAAAGTAGACAATGGTAAGGTGTCACTGTTCCTATTGATGTACAATGCCATCAAGCTTCGTTTCTGGCAGTTAAAAAGGCCCTCCGAGACGAAGGCATTCAGTACTCATTAATGTTCCCCTGCACACCTGCGGGTGACGTTGGATGGCAAAACATTCTTTCATAATGACCCGGATGAAGCATGGAGTTGGTTGGAGACCTACAGGGCAGGAACAGATGGAATGGGAGGCACTGAGGGGGCAGATGACGGAGGCGCCCAACCGCTCCGTACGAGGCACAACAGAGGACGACGCCATGGGACTCAGAAGCCTTCCACGTCGCAGGCGGTGAAAGAGAGGTCGGCAGCCCTGCAGGCCGTGACTGAAATCTCGCAGGTGAGTGGAGCATCGCGGATGGGAGCAACAGACTCCAAAAAGTGGAAAGGCGATCAGACTCTGATGGGACGGATGCGGGGAGTGCTACCATGCCACATGTCACACCAGGGACGGTAGATGAGACTGTGGATGCCTGAGCCTTTGTAATGTTTTCAATAATCAGTTGCTCCTGGTATTGTGGCCTTGGGATGAGGGTGCCTAGGGGCGGCTTGGCGATTGGAAGAGCTTGGGTGAGGAATTGTTGATGCCGGGCGGATGATGGTGGGACTGGATGGTACTGGATGGGAGGATGCGGTGGGGAGACGGACCAGGTCTTCTAGGCATCAGAGCTCCCCCCCTAGTTTCACTATTTTCTTTTTACAAACTTTATTTTCTAGTTTATAATGTACAATGCAACCCCCCTCCCCCCCCCAACCCCCAAAAGGCATAAAAAACATTTGTATACAGATCTACGGACTCATTATGGCACATCTTGGACATGGTCTACAGCTTGACATACGTAAGTTCACGAGGGACAGTACAATAACAAGCAAATGAAAAGTGTCATCGTAAGGAAACAAACCAGGCCCAGCTCCGTGCACTGTACGAGAATCCCCTCAGGGGTCCCCCTCCCCCTCAAACCCTGATTCGTGTGCTGAGAATAATTCATCACTGGTCCCTTCGGAGTCGCTGTTTAAGAATTGCCCTTCCATAGTCAATCCTATCATACACATGGTTCGCCATGTCAGCAGGTCCTCTTGCAGGTCCTCTTGCAATTTCTCATCTCTCCTGGTGTTCTGCATGTGTGTTTCCCTCACGTCTATAAGCCATATGCGTATCTCTAGGGCCTTCTGTCCCATCCACGTTATAGCTACCCTGCGCCTAGCCAGCACTAACATCAGCTGCAATAATTTATATGACAGTTTCCATTTCCTTGGCTTAGGAACTAATGCCAGCAGGCAATGTAAGGGTGTTAGCTTGATCCGAAGGCCAGTGGTGGCGGTAAAGTGACACACAACCACCGCCCAGAAACACCCCACTAACGGGCACTCCCAGGCCAGATGCAGGAATCCCGCCCCCTCCGAGCTACATCTGGGGCAGTTGTCTCTTCTATCCACCAAGTAACAGCTCAACATCTTCGGAGTGAGGTAGGTGAGGTGGAGGAAGTTAAAATGAATGAGCTTAAAACGCGCATTACATGATACCGGCCGTGTCAAGGCCCCTATGCACTTCCGCTGCCCCTGGTCTAGTGGCGCTTCCAGGTCCGCCTCCCAGGCCGCCCATGTCAGCGGCACCGGTGGGACGGAATCACGCTTCATAGCTGCGTACAGCAAGGATATCAGCCTGCGTCCTCTGCAGCAGGACAGAAGGATATGTAAGGTGTGAGTCATTGGAGGTGTCTCCGGACTGAGGTAATTAGAATTTTTATGGTCAAACGTGTCCCCTACTGTGTACCCCAACGGCTCCGTGTACATGTAATTTCCCTCCACAACCAGCTATGAAGACGCAAATACATTTGCGTCCAACGTTAACAAGTCCTCTTTCAGATCCACCATGAATGGGTCGATAATTCAGTTCCTAAGTATGCCGTGCCACCGTCTTTACATGGTGCACTTTCACGTTTTCCTGGCTCTGGCGAGCTAGGCCCTGATTTCTGCCATCGAGCCTTTTCTGCCTTCTGCCTCTGAAAGCTGCAGCCTGGATCTGCATCCATGACCTCTACCTTACTCCCTGCGCGGCGAGCGGTGCCCGGCTCGGCCTGCTTGCCTGCCAAGACAATTTAGCCTTCAAGTTATCTGCTCCGCTCCTCGAAAATACATTCCTGTCTAGAGATTTAGGTAAACATCTTCCCAGCTGCAGAGCAAAGGGCCCGGTCTTTCTGTCTCCGTGCAAGTAATTCATTGCTCCCGTCACCATGGTAGGCCCATGGCCCCTCGCATTACACGTAGACTCGTAGACACATATGCACGCACTAGTAGTCAGTATAGAATAGCCTCTGCCCGAAAGACCTTTCCTTCTAGATAATACAGTTCCTAAAACACAAGATATCAGATATGATTTGGGTTTAGGTTGTTCTGACACGCCAGACTTCTGTCTCCCCTTATAGTGCTAAATGTCAAGTCCCCTGCACCCTCCAGTTCCACGTCATGCACACGTCATTTTGCCTGCGCGCGCATCCAGCCATATATTTCTGCTGACACTGCAGGATTCCTCTATGAATCCACCCACCTGTGACACTCTCATGTGACGTTTCTAGCACACACCTCCGTGTACGCCCTCGTGCACGCCTTCTGTTACGCACATGTGTTCTTATCTCGTTTCTCTCAGCTGTTACGCCTTCTGTATCCATCACCATTGTATGCATTTACTATATATATTGTGCACTGGTAATAAAGCATTGTCTATCCCTTCCTGAACCTTCGTGGTGATGGAACATGATACCATGGTTCGAACCATTCCATTACATGGAATAAAACCCTTATAAACTCAGATTCCACGGACTCTGCCTCTCATTTTGATTGAGCTATTTTATTGAACTTATACCGCATAGAAATTCAGTATACGGTAAATCTTTATTTACCACAGGACACTGAGGCCAGACCGAGCGCACTATGGCTCGCAATCCCTGATAATGTAAACTAAGGCCAAAGGTCTCTTCCGCCTCCTCGTATGTCAAGAAGCTCTCTGACGGGTACAAATCAGCCAGTACCTCACAGCCCCCATCTCACCATTCACGGAAGGACATATGGTGTTCCATTTCTACCATAGGTGCCAGTATCCAGATCGGGAGATCGCTATGAAACCGCGCAGAGCGCAGGATTCTTTCTGTGAATCGTTGCCATACGCATGCTGTGTGCCTCACCACTTAGGGTACCATAGCCCTGGCACCCGACCAGTGCATTAACGCCATCTGAAGCTCCTGCACTGTCGCTCTCCCTGCTAGTAATCGCGTTTTCCATACATCTGCATCTGCAAACCATCTGGCAGCTGGTAGGAGCTGCGCTAGTTTCACTCTTAGAGTAAACTTCTGGTAGCTACCAGGGAGACTGGTAGTGGGTGGTTTGGATGGGTACTAGCGGTTTAGAGCCTGTTCTGGGAGGGGAGGGGGGTGTTGTTGGGAGTTGTTGTTCTTTTCGGGGTTGCTAGAACCACCGGTGTGCCAATGCAGAGTGTGATTGTGGAATAAATTTGGCCAGCGACACGGGGACGTCACCTGAGTTAATATGTATTACATGGAATGTACGGGGGATGCACATGATGTTGAGGAGCCATAGGGTCCATTCTTATTTGGATTTGGTGCGTAGAGTGGTGCAAACAGCTCTTCTCCAAGAAACTAATTTAGACCGTGTTGAAGGCCAGTGCTGCTGGAGGGGGCAGCTCTTTTATACAACATATTCTGCTTTTGCTAGGGGTGTGCTTGTCTGGGTGAGGGCTGGGGTTCCCTTCCAGCCAAATCAGCAGATAGTGGACCCTGAAGGGCGGTTCGTGGCTGTTCTGGAGAGGTTAGATGGGAGAGATGTGACTCTGTGCAGTGTATATGCCCCCAATGTGGACCAGAAGGCCTATTTCGCCCGGTTATCCGGGAAGCTGGCGCCAATTCTGACGGGTTCAGTGATTTTGGGGGGGATTTTAATACGGTCACGGATACTGAGATGGATAAGTCGCATCCACCACTACCCCGGGTGCCTGTACACAAGGTCTCCAAGCCCCAGAGAGACTGGCCGGCTGAGTGGGGGCTAATTGATACTTGGCGAGCGCAGCATATGGGCAAACAGGACTATTCTTATTATTCCACATTACATAATTTGTCGGTCCAGTTGGATGCGGTGTTGTGTTCCCCCGATGTCCATGCGCTAGTCCGCCATAACGAATGCCTGGCAAAACAATATTGGACCATAACCAGCTATTCTTGGTGTTAAGAGGTGCAGGAGGGCATAGAACATTATTTTCTTGAGAATGAGGGGACGGTTTTGACCCTGGCCCTGGAGTTGGATGCTTTTAAGGTGGTAGTACAGGGCTTGTGTATAGCTAAGACAGCAGAAGTGCGGATGATGCTTCTGGCAGACATAGAGAAGGAGGAGCTGCAGAGAGAGCAGAGAGAACCCATCTGGAGGACCCGGGAGCGCACGCTGAAGTGTTGGCTGCGAGAGAGTGGGTGGTGGCACAGGTAGAGAGGCTGCGCTGCCTCGACCACAAAGAATACATGGTGCGGGTGCATGCGGAGAGGAATATGGTAGGTTCGCTTTTGGCTTGGTTGGCCAATCCGGCCCGAGGGGTTTGCCGGTGCTGGCACTGACCACCCCAGCGGGTGTACCGGAGTATACCCAGCAAGGGATTAATGAGTTGTTCTTGGCTTTCTATACGGATCTCTATGAGAGTAAATTGCAGGGTTCAGGTGAGGGATTGGAGGAGTTTTTAGCTGAGGTGAAGCTTCCGTGCCTTGAGGATGACCAGAGAGATGAGTTGAGGTAGGAGATCAGAGTGGGGGAAATACGTTGTGCAAAAAAAACATATGGCACGTAAGAAAACCCCAGGTGCAGACGGCCTGCTGGTGGAGTTTTATTCTACTTATGTCGATATCCTGGCCCCCAAATGGCTGGCAGTTTATCGAGAAGCCCGGGAGGTGGGGAGGTTACCGGACTCTGCTCGTGAGGCTATCATTATCCCTTTGTTGAAACCGGGTAAAGACCCTTTGTCTAGATTGGCCTACCGTCCATTGTCTATGTTGACGGTTGACTATAAAATATTGAGTGGGTTTCTGGCGGCTTGGCTCCTCCCCTATATGGCGCAGCTGGTCCATTCTGACCAGGCGGGCTTTATCCCAAAGCGCAATACCGTGACTAATGTGCGATGGCTGATGCGGATATTGGGGGAAGACCACAGTGAGGCCCCGACCGTGGCGGTGCTCTCAGTAGATATTGAGAAGGCGTTTGACAGCCTAGAGTGACCTTACTTGTACCGGATCCTATGCAGGTTTGGGCTTGGGGACTTCTTTGTGGGATGGACGGAACTCCTTTATAGATCAGCGATAGCTCGGGTGCGTACAGGAGTGACGATTTCCTCGGCCTGCCGGGTGGGGTGGGACACGCGGCAGGGGTGTCCGCTCTCCCCGTTGCTGTTTGCATTGGGCATTGAGCCACTGGCTTCTCGTGCTCGGTTGGAGAGGTATTATTTCTCCAAGGGGACATGCAGTTTATTTCCCTTTATGTGGATGACCTGTTGATCTTTCTCGCCAACACGGATACGGCTTTGGAGGGAGCGCGAACATTGCTTCGGGTGTTTGGACAGTATTCGGGGCTGAAGGTAAACAGGGAAAACACCGGCTGTGCAGAATCCTTCGCATGTAGCGGGCGTCCATTGGGAACCCCAATGTTTACCTTATTTAGGCACCAACGTTTCTCACACGCTGGAGGATTTGTTGGAGGGTAATTTGGGCTGGGACATATGCGGACTTTGGGGTAGTTTTGGGTTTTGGAGTACATTGCCATTGTTGGTAGCGGGTCTGGTGTCACTCCTGAAGAGGGTGGCACTCCCGCGTTTATTGTATTATTTTTGGACGTTGCCGATCTGGGTGCCGGGCTCCGTTTTTCACCAGCTGCTCTCTATGGCAGTGGGATTTTCTGGGTGGCGGGAAGACAGCGAGTTGCTATGGCTACAATGGTACGTCCAATAGCTTATGGTGGTATGGCCTTGCCAGATTTTGAATGGTATTATCTAGCAGCGCAGTTGCAGTGGCTCACACAGGCTGTGGCTCGGGAATTCGGTGGCCCGGATGGCCCTGAGGGGTGATGGATCCCACAATATATTTTATCTTTTATACTGCTCCAGCAGAAGATGCGGCTTGGGCTGCTCACTGCTGAGGAGAAGACGCTGCAGTTGTGCTGGAATCGGAGCCAGAGGAGGGCCGTACTCAGTCGTCTGTATGCCCCGGAGATACCGCTGGGAATGTGTACTGCCTTACCGCATGGCAGGGATTGGGCGGCACTGGCTACCTGGGAAGAACTGGGACTACAAGTGCTGGGAGACCTTTATGACAATTAAACTCTGTTGAGGTTTCAGACCCTTCAACAGAAATATGATCTTCCATGGGGGGACTATTTGTTGCATTCAGCGCTTGTTTCCGCTGTGCAGTATTATTGAGGGATGGGTCTGTCGGAACCACGTACTTCAATGGTGTGGCAATATGTGGTGATGGTGGCGGGAACTGTTAAGGCCGTTACGTACCTTTACAGGCGCATGCTATCTGTACAGTTCTACATCCTGCACAGGGCGTATTTGATGCCGGCCAAGCTCAATCAATACTTCAATGCGGTAGAAGCTCAGTGTCCGAGGTGTAGTTTGGAGAGAGCCAACTTTCTACACATGTTGTGGGGGTGTACAAGTTTAGGGGTGTATTGGAAGGAAGTACTGGAGCTATTGTGCCATATAACGGACCGGACATTAGAACTAGATATGGGAGTATGTTTGTTGCACTGGTTCCCACACACCACCAGGACGAAAGTGACAAGTACATTTATAAACCTGGGCCTCGTATTGGCTGTGAGAAGTTGGCCTGGTGTATGATGTTCACAATTCTAGTGGGCACCTTGCATCAGTCCAAACGACCCTTATTGATGGTAGGTTATAAAGTCAATGATATAGAAAGCTATCCTAGTGATAGCTGTGGAGAGCAGCCTTCAGGCTAAGACTTGGAGATGAGTTAAGCAAGTTGTTTTACCAATGATAATCTCTTGAATGATCAAATGAGAGCACACCACATAAGGTATATATCAAATATATATGTATTTATTCTAAACACAACCCCTCTGGACTCTTTATGAGGTTAGAGGTAAAAGTACAAAACAAGGAACTTAATTAGCATACGATAAGTTGCACAGTATACGTTATGCCCTAGGGGCCTCACAAACCATATACAAAAATAGTGGTATAAGAACCACGTGAGAGTTAGAAAGCAGGCCTAGGGCCTGTGGAATCGCGGGGGCTACCTAGAACCACCAAAGGTTAGGATGTAGGAGGCCCACGGGAGACGCGTGCAGTGTCTAAACACAGCCGCGGGTTGCCATTGACTTTCTATGGAGAACCAACAAGTTACAAAGTTACAATTTAAGAACACTTCTAGGTGAACTACGATGGAACCCTTTTAGACTAGGACACTTCGAGAGTCAAGACCCATGGGAGCACCAGAGTACTCGTGTTACCTCATCCAGGGAAGCCGTGTGCATAGGTGTCTTTTGGTGTCGGGTTTCGCATCGATTCCAATGGAGAGCAGAGAAGAAGTGCTGCAGGCGACCAGAGGAAAAGTGTCCGGTGTGGATCCAAGGGTGGATCTGAGATGTGAAGAACCTGAAAACAGAGGAGGCAGAGTCTGAGTCACTAGCCAGTGACCAGGATGGCATAAGGGAAGATGCCAACCGATGTCGGGTGATTTCAGGTGAGAAGGTGCAGCTTGTCTCTCCTGCCACGAGGACCAGGACGCATCAACAACAACCAGGAGCTGGATTTTGAGCTGTCCCACAAAGGATCTAGTTGACTTCAGTATTGGTATCCGGATTGGACCCAACAAGCCTTGGCAAACGCAATCCACTTAAGATGTTGAGATGGGCTTCGGTGCAGACTAGCAAGGTCTGAGGAACTCCTCCTTTAGAGGGGAGTTGTAGCAAGCCTGGAGCAACCAGGAAACCTAAAGAAAGTGAAGATTGGTCTTCGTGGGGGCTCACTAGCCAATGGACTAGGAACCATGAAGACGCGTTATGCTGAAATGCACAAATCGGGCCCACGGGACACTCGTGGAGTGTGGGCCTCTGAGCTTCGGAGCAAAAGGTGCTTGGAGCAGGGGCTTCAAATACCCCAATACACAACTTCGGGATTCTTCGGCAAGTAGGTGCAGTAGCAAACATGCAGGATGTCCAGGAGTTCCGGTCCCACACCTCTTGTGTCTGCCACAGGTCTCAGCTTTACTGGGAATGCAGGTCACCATCAGAGATGTCTGGAAGTCTGTGTACTGTGTCGCAGATTCTTTGGGATCCAGTGGGAGCCTCAAAAATGCAGACTGGCAAAGATGCTGTTGGTGCCTGTTTGGACAGGGTGGTCACTACTTGACCACAAGGGAGATTTTTCCCGTCTTCCAGTCGATATGGAATCTCGAAGGTCCAGAAATTATGTATCATGTTTCATCCAGGGTAATCTAAAGTCCTAGTCTCTAGTTTCGCGCTAGAGCTGGGGATGAGTGCCCTAGCAACTGGTTTGAACTGGGAAATGCATGGATCACCTTGTGTGCCCCAGACAGTGTCTGAAAAGCATTCACTGAGTGCAACCCTCCCTGCTCCAATACACGAAAGCCTGTCTGGGAAGGTGCTAGCACCTCCCTGGACAAGAAACCTATTGTCCAGGCCTCCCCTGCCTGAGTTTCATCCAGCAGCAGCAAGGCAGACTCGTGTCTGTGGCAGCGGCATCCATTTTGTGATGCCGGGGCTCTGTTTAACTTTAACCGGCTTTAACAGTAACTACATGTCTTCTCCCTCTAGAAGGGTGGAATGCTACCCCCGCTGCCAGAACTGGCGGGGTGGGGGTACCACCCCCGCTGCCAGAACTGGCGGGGTGGGGGTAGTATTCCAAAGTGTTTGACACCTTACACAACATGTTTTGATAAAGACAAACTAAAGTTAGCATTAACCGTGAGGATTATAATGCACTTAAGAGTATATGGTATGGCTATATCATAGAACAGCTATAAGGAGATGATTCGGAAAGCTGCAGAGGGACTCAGCACATGCTAGGGGACCCTCTCACACAAAACCATGCACTCTGCCTTAAGGATTGTCAAGGCCTGCCATAGGAGTGACTTATAGGTTACTATGTGTCTATATATAAGGTCGATATAGATATACCATATCTAAGTAAGGGGTGATTACACCACCTTACCCAGGCAGTATTTACAGACCTGTGGTGTCAGTTTGGAAGGCTAACCAGGGGTGGCACAATACATGCTGCAGACCCCTGGTAGGCCTAGGGTGCACCTATGCCCTGGGTACCTATGGTACCATAAACAGGGGCTCACAAGGGTGACCCAGTAACCAATCTGGTATGTACCTAAAGTACTTGGTATCAATTTAGAGAGAGTACAGCTAGGCTGTGGGCCTGATTAGCAGGACCACAGCCATACTAAAGTCGAAAAAGCAGTGAAACACAGCAAAAAGTGGAGGTAACCATAGAAAGCAGACCCTACTCTCCTACATTGGCTAAGAGAGAAATCACAATGCACTGGAAATCGGTAAGGGGGCCAGGGGTGGGAAGATGGCGGGTGGAGATGCTCTAATGGGCGTAGAGTGAAAGTACGCTTAGGCTGCAGCAGCCCTTGAGAACGAATAATGAAAAGGCGCTGGAGGCGGCGAGGGCGTGGGAGGCCTTAGCGGTGATATTGAAGGCCCCAGAGTCAGAATCAGGGGAGGGTTCGGAATTGGAAGAGGTGCAAGACCCAAATGACGCATTGGCACAGGGAGAAGGAGCTGAGGTATGATTGATGAACTCAATGGTGATCTCTGAGTAACTATGTTATGACCTGTACTGTAACACTGAAGTTCACAACCATTATTGCATTGGATTCTGGCATCCTGTAATCGTTGATAGACTATGATACTGAGGTACACGGGGGGATATGGGTGGGGGGATGCAGTGTGAAATGGTTGACAACATTTATTTTTTTTGGAATCCAAATGATGTTTCGTAAAGGTAAGTGGAAAATGATCTTTTTTTGTTTTAATTTTGAAAATCAATAAAAATATGTTAAAAAAATAATAATCGGAGAATAGGGGAAAACAGTGGGAGTGATAAAAGAGTTACCGGGCTTTAACGTCACTACTGGCTGGGTTGTGGGCATAAGAGCTGGCGAGAGGGATGCCTGAAGCAATAGGTGTTGCCGCAATGTAGGTGGTGTTGCCACAGACGGCGAAGGCAAAGAAAGGACAGTTGGTGCCGTGGCCAAGGCAGACAGAGCAACAGTAGCAGAGATGGAGCCAACAGAAACAGAAGAACCGGGTGACTGATTTTCGGATCATCAAAAGTGTCTGTCAATGGCAACTGTAACTCAGCATTGTCCCTCGTATATTTGTGCCATAGTGTACTAAACATAATAGGGCCAATGCCATGTTTCACATATAAATCAAAATTTGGCGTGCCTTCCAGAGGTGCTGGCTGACTTTTCTCCAATCGCGCAGTAGAACAACAACAGCTTAAACAAGGCAATTTGCTATAAAAAGGCAGTTTTATAGGAAAACAAGTTCACTACTTAGGCCTAGCAGATATTAGCAAATATCTTTACCCCATTGGTTCCACAGACCTCTTAAAATACATATCGAAGTGGTACCATGTTCAGAAAGAACCCAAATAAATTCAATCGCTTGTCCAAAGATGGTCCTCAGACCGTGCCAAATTCAAACCAAAATGGCGCCATATCCACACAAAACCAAAGCAAACTCACCTGGTGCACACAGGTCAAACGCATTTATTCTCCACCGCGACTCTTCGGACCAACCGGTCAGATTCAAGGGTTTCACCGTATAGGAACCAAGTCAGGATGATCTCTCATGCAGGGATCCCTGGCCTGCCCTTCTGAACCGATGTGGCCCCGACCTCCTCACCCATCCAGGGGCAAGGAAGGGTCACTCACCAGATGGGGTACCTGGTCAGGCACCAATTGAAGGAAGTGACCTGATTAGGGTCACTCACGACCACCTCTCATCCTTCCAAACAAAGGAAGAGTTGGTCAGACAGTAGAGAATACAAACCAAAATGATTTTATTAGTCATTCACTCGAGCGGAGTCCGGTCTGACCAGCCTCCTTGGATTGCTGCACAGGGACTGACCTTGGAGAACATCGTAAGGCATAAAGTACATTTCCAATACCCCTGCAGACACGCCCAAACAGGAATTTTCCAGTCTTGCAGCTGTTGGACAAAGGAAATACAGAGGGAGGAGCTACAGTCCTGGGACCGGGTACATATTATCTTGCATTCAAGTTTACTCTGCCTGCCCTCACCGCTCTGAGCTGTGGGAGCAAGACTATCTAGACGGAAAGATATGCAATGATATGAACAGACTATCCACTAGCACAGCAAACTCAACCTTGTAGAAATACACGTACAGAGGGCAAATTGCCAGCTGCTTTTTGATGAGGCAGAGATGAGGGGAGACAGAAGTCAGTTTCGATCATTACTCAAAATAGCAGTTAATACAAAATGGTACAGCACATGCTAACTTAAGTCATACACTGCAATGGGAAGTAGACCGAAAACATTTTTCCTTCCAACATCCCTACTGCCCTCAATTGTTCAGTGATTAGTGATAGACAGTACCAAAAATGTTAAGTAAATTCAAATATTAAAATGTCCACCTACTTGTGTCACAGCCCTGCCTCTTCCTGTCTCTGATGTGCGCAGATGGGCCCGCCCTTGGATGGGCTTTACCCGAGCGCGTCCCGCACACGTCCCGTGTTGCGGGGGAATAGGCAGTGTGTTAAGCACATTGGTCATGCCACCTCATGACATCAGCGGCAGTGGCTGTTGCACCCTGGGACACGGAGTCCCACCAGGGTGAGGAAAAAGGGGGCTGGCGAGTAGATTTGCCCCCCAGGAACAACAAAGCAGCAGCAACAGGTCCCACACCGCAGGGGGAGGGACAGAGCTTGAAGCATGTTGGTCACGCCTCTTTGTGACATCAGTGGCACCAGCGGTTGCACCCTGAGGCAGGGAGTATCTCCAGGGTGTGCAAAATGGGGCCGATGAATAGATTTGCCCCCAGGAATAACAAAGCAGGTTCCGTGCCACGGGGTGAGAGGCAGTTATCTAAGCACGTTGTAACATCTCCCCCATGAAGTCAGCGGCAGCAGCGTTTGAACCCTGGGACAGGGAGTCCCACCAGAGTGAGGAAAATGGGGGCTGTTGTGTAGATTTGCCCCCTGGAACAACAAAGCAGCAGCAACAGGTCCCGAGCTGCAGGGGGAGAGGTAGTGCTACAGCGTGGTTCCAGAAATTATTTCTAATCAAAACTCACCATTTTCCCTGAAACCTTAAAACACACAAATCATGCATCAGTGGGGCCCATAACACTGCACATTTACCCTGTTCACTTACACTTGGCTTCAAGGATTCTGGTGAATCACACTGGAGAAATGCTGTAACATTTGGTGGAGCATCTAAACCTATTTAACTAATTATTATTTACACCTGCAGATTATTTACACTTTGCCATGGTTTTATTCAGACATTTAATTATTCAGACACACCACCATAGTGGCAATGGATCTACTAGAACGAAAATTAGGCGTAGTAAGAATCAAAGACCAGCTTTTACTTTTTCATTTATCTAATTATTTATTCAAACGATTTTATGTAATTAATTTGCATAAAAGAAAATTAGCATTTATTCCATCATTGTTAATTCTCACTGAGCATTGCTATTTATTCAGGCAATAAATCAAGTAAAACATGTTTAATCATAAAGAGAAAATTCAGGTTCCCATTAATTACATTATTCTCTCAAATAAAACATCAAACCTTGGTCAATGCAACTGAAAGTGAAATTCTGCATGAAAAGATCAGAGAACCATAGTTAAAACATGCATTTAACTCTAAAGATTTCTACACTAAAAACCTGCCTACCCAGCACTAAACCCCAAAGCAATACTTACTAACCCAGAGTCTCCTCGGACGCAGCCTCTCACCCATTCTCTCAGTGACCCGCAATGAATCTCCAACCTACAGGGGTTATCAGCAAGCAGTCTGGCATAGTTTCAGGCTCCCAGCATCTCTGCAAAACAGCTGCAGTGCAAAAAGCATCTCTCTCTCTGCGTTCAGCTCCAATAACATTAAACCCCAAATTTGCTCTAATATTTATACTGAATTTCCTGGCTCACTACTCTCAAATGTTTCAACACTTTCAGGTTTCCATTCTCTGATTGGTCATGACATTGCAATTATTAGCTTCCAGGATGTTCGGTGATCCACAATGTATTAGCTAATTTTAAGGATGTCCATGAATAACTTGCTGATTAAAAGCTGACAGATACGAATTCGACTGTTCATACATTTCTCAAACTTCCAGGATGTACGTGAATAACTTTGTTTGCAAACTGATAAATAAACGTTCAACCGTTCCTGTTCGACTTTAGGCCTTTTTGTTTAAATGTTCATTTTCAGCCACTTCACCAACATTCATATCAAGTGGCCTTGAATCATAGTTAGTTGAAGCTTCATAATGTTTTTCAGTGGAGTCAGAGCATAAACGAGCTTTCTCTCAGCAAAATGATGTAAGCCTTTCTACTGCTCAGAACCAGGAAAAGCAAAGCCATTTTGGAATTGGCAACCCACCAGAACTACGATAAACAGAAAAAGAAAATGTGAATTCATAGAATAAATGTGTTTTCTTTCCCCCAACCACCAATGCTAATATTTACTCTTTAAAACTGTTACCTAGCAGAAAAGCATCACACTGCAAGCCATTAAAAATAAAGCAGAAAATCAACATGCAAATGCACAATGCACATTATAACACAGACATGCATTATACACCACTTAATTGCACAAAATAGATTAAACATGCATTTTACATCACCAATTAATATGTTATTCAGACCTGTTAGTGCAAAGCATTTCCCACATGTAATATGTGTGTTGTGGTTAATACACAGCAATCAAAATTAATATATTATGGAGGTGATTGATCTGAATGAGGTACACATAAAATCTTCTGTATCTCGCTTCATCAGTAGCACTTTAAGCACATTGGTCATGCCTCCCCGTGATGTCGCGGCAGCGGCGGTTGTACCCTGGAACAGCTAGTCCCACCAGAGTGAGTAAAATGGGCTGGTGAGAAGATTTGCCCCTTAGGAACAACAAAGAAGTAGCAACAGGTCATAAACTGCAGGGAGAGAGGCAGCGCTTTGGGCGCGTTGGTCACGCCTCCGCCGGCAGCGGCGGTTGCGACCTGAAACAGGGAATCCCACCAGGGTGAAGAAAATGGGGGCCGATGAGTAGATTTGCCCTCTAGGAACAACAAAGTAGCAGCGACAGGATAAAGTGTTCTATAAATATAGGCAAGTAGTGGAATTACTTTCTACTCGCTTTAATAATATGGTTAGCAAGCCCAGTGTTAGTTTTACATACTGTTCTAGGGATTTAATCATGCCGCTTAGGGATTCAAGTTTTAGTGTATTAATTTCAGAGGAATCAGTAGAGGGCTTTTTAATTACAACCTTAGAAGGGGCTGGTCTAATTGAAGCTTTGGTTATAAGGGGTATCCTCTTAATCCAGTTTGCCTCTTTTGATCGAATCAGTGGTTGTGGGCCATAACTTAGGTTTTTTAAATGAGTTTGAGTGGGGAGTCAGATTTAGACATGGAAATGGCATCTGAAATGTGCTATACCCACGTTAACCCCCTCTCAGTGTCTATATCTGTAACTTGACCACTACTCCGGGGAATTACAGGTTCATTTGATGGACAACGGCACAGTAACTCCTATTTGCTCTCCACTAATTAGCACAGTTTTCTCTAGACAAGATATTTGCTTATCTATTGCCCCCATTGCTCCTGAGATATATTTAAACTAGCAGCCCGTCCCGACGTTGTCCGGGTATGAATTGCTGCCGGCCAGTAGTATATTGTTTTGTAGGATTTCGTTTTGATAGCATTTCTTATCTGTGACAGGCCTGTGAACCGCTCCGATTCACAGTGCACTGCTGATGCACTTAAGAGTGCGCGTTCAGTAGTGTGTGAACTCTAGTTTCCCTACTTTATTTTTCCTTACAATATTATATAGCGCGAACTTGACTACATGGCGTGAGCACAATTTACATTACAGAAGAACACATTCATATTTGGTAGGCACGGGGAAAAAAAGCGATTTGCCTGGAATCACAGGATATTGAGCTGATACCGAGATTCGAACGTAGCTCCCCAGCTCTAAAGTTTGCACTTCTAGAACTTGTGGCGGGAGGTGTGTCTAACAGTGTATGTCGGTGCTGGCCATCAATGAGAGAGACCTGTGCATTTTTCAAATGGGTGGCGAAAAAATATAAGTATGTTGCTGGAGATGTGGCCCGCCGTGCCACCAATGTACTTACCGGGGAGGGTAAACACCCATTATTCCGCAACTTTCTTTCCGCATACCATCACTCCGCATACTTTCATTACGAAAGTACCTTGACTCCGGAATGCCATTATAACGCATAACATTACATTTTGTATGCTTTTACCACGCATACATTTAAGCATGAATGGTAAAAGCATGTTTTTTTTTAATGTTTGGATAAGGAAAGTATGGGTATAGGGGTATGTGTTTTGGGGTACTGAGGTATATGTTTTGGGGTGTTTGGGTATTTTAAGGTTTCTGATATCGTTATGGGTTATGGGGTACAGGGGTAGGTTTAGGGATAGGTATGGGTTTTGGGGTACAGGGGTATTTTTAGGGTTCAGGGCTAGGTTTGGGTTTTGGGGAATTGGGTATTTTTAGGGTTCAGGGAAAGGTTTGGGTTTTGGGGTACAGGGGTATTTTAAGGGTTCAGGGCTAGATTTGGGTTTCGGGGTACAGGGTTTTTTTTAGGGTTCAGGGCTAGGCTTGGGTTTTGGGGTAAAGGGGTATTTCAGGGTTCAGCGGTAGGTTTGGGTTTTGGGGTACAGGGTTATTTTTAGGGTTCAGGGCTAGGTTTGGGTTTTGGGGTACAGGGGTATTTTTAGGGTTCAGGGGTAGGTTTGGGTTTTGGGGTACAGGGGTATTTTAAGGGTTCAGGGCTAGGTTTGGGTTTTGGGGTACAGGGGTATTTTAGGGTTCAGGGGTAGGTTTGGGTTTTGTGGTACAGGGGTATTTTTAGGGTTCAGGGGTAGGTTTGGGTTTTGAGGTACAGGGGTATTTATAGGGTTCAGGGCTAGGTTTGGGTTTTGGGGTACAGGGCTATTGTTAGGGTTTATGGATAGGTTTGGGTTTTGGGGTGCAGGGTATATTTATAGGGTTAAGATGGGTTAGTGTTTAAGGGTGTTGGGGTATTTTAAGGAGAAAGGGTGTGTTATGATTATGGGGTGCAGGGGTATTTAAAGGGAACAGGGTGGGATTAGCACACGATATGAGACATGGCATGAAGGGTGGAACGTACCACACGCCCCCCGCGTTCGTTACGCCCCCCAGCACACGCCCACAGCACAACACAGACACGCCCACAAGGGACTACTTTGCTGGCACGGTTCTTTTACCTTTTAAATGTATATGGTGGGCGTCTGCATAGCCTATGTCCTTCTGCTGCAACTGCCCTTTCCAATGCTGTATTGGGTGTTGTGATTGGTGCTGTGGTTCCTGAGATTACCCGCCTCAAAGGTTTGGGCTCTCTCTTTATTATATTAGTATGGATAAGGATGTATGTGTCTTGCTTGTGGACTGACTTTGACTGGCAGGTGCTGTGTGCTTCCTCTTACAAAAAACACAGTTGATGGACAGAATGCAGAACAATGTCTTACATTCACCCCAGTACAAAGATCTGGGCCTAAATCCATCGTTTTTTTGCACTCCACACCACCCTAGGTCAGACAATGGCTATATGCAAATCTGCCTTGACCCTCAACTGCGTTTTTTGCAGTGTGCTTCCTTTTACCCATAATCATAAATCAGTAGATCTCTGGATACAGCTGGACTACGATGCAGGAACCGCCTCCTGGGGCCCTGTGGAATGCTGGATAGTAAAGTCCTTCCCAGCGAGACTGTAGTAACACTACTGTGTCCCACTCTGCAGGAGTAAAGGATGTGCTATATAGCGCTAACAGGATACAGCAAGACAATGCTGCACGGACTGCCTCCTGGAGCTCTGTGGTATACTGGATGGTGAAGTCCTTCCCAGTGAGACTGAAGCATCATTACTGCATCTTTGTCTTATCCGTTTTTACACCTTGTGCTAGTAACTTTGTATGAACGCTTTTCTGTAAAAATGTTTTTGCACTGAACCTTTCTACTATTCTGTGTAGCGCTTCAACACCCATCTGGCCCATCTGTGCTATATGAAACTTGTACATAATCTATATATATAAAAAACGAATCGATGTCTGTCTGTCTGTCTGTTTGTCCTTTATGCATTACTACACCATTCATCCAATCGCCATTAAACTTTGGGAAGTTGTTGAGTACACTCCCGCAAAGGTTTCTGGCATGCATTTTTTTTTTAATATCGGCCCCCTAGGGCCCTCATAATCTTTCGAATACTGATGTACGCACAAGACGGAAAAACAAAAAATCGCCATGAAACTTTGGGAAGTTTTTGTGTACACTCCCGCAAAGGTTTCTGGCATAATTTTTTTTGAAATATCGGCCCCCCAGGGCCCTCATAATCTTTTGAATACTGATGTACGCACCAGACGGAAAAACAAAAAATTGTGTATCCGCAAGTACTCGAATAAATAGAATTAAAACGACACTTTGAAACGTTTTCGATATTAAAATGAATATGTTTCAATAAAAATGACACAATTTAAATTGAATGTTATCATAACGAGTTTCCTTGAATTTCCTTTCTTCGGAGATCGCAGCAACGCGCGACGGCTAAGCTAGTACCTAAATAAACATCACTCTGCCTTGAATCCCAGGTGAGGTGTTTGATATATTGGGCCAGACGTACTAAGACTTGTTACTGCTGCAAAGGATCCAACTCGCAAAATCAGACCAGTTGAGTGTGCAAACGGCCTTTTGGTATGTACCAAGAAATTACTGTGATTCAGTAGCACGTTATCGATTTGCAATTTGGCTTTGTGACAACTTACCAAATCGGTATTTGGAGGGGCGTCCTAATCCCTTCCAAATAGCGATTCGAAATTGAATATATTAATGTTTTGAGATCGAAATCCTGACACAAAACTATTTTGCTGACTACACAAAAATAATGGTAAACCTTTGTGAATGTTGATAAAAATAATATTAAGAGGAGTAAGTGGTCAGTGGTCCCATGGACCACTGCCTACTCTTGAAAAATGTTAGGAAAACTTTTAATTTTTTTTAAATGCATTAAAAAAACTGATGTTTTAAAATAATTAAAGACATGGTGGTCTGTTGACCCCTGGAGGCCTAAATCCCTGTGATGGCAATGAATTAAAGTGGATCACAACGTTAGACCTGTCTCATTATTATTCATGAGGTAGGTTAGTTATGGCTCACTTTAATATGGTATTTTACAAACAGACCTATTACTGCATTTTGCAATTCGATTCCGCCTATTCAGTAGAATAGAGTCAACTTTCACAAACCCACATGGAACCTCAGGTCAGCCAATAAAGCTATAATATCTGGCAGAAGAATCAAAAAATCTCGGGTGGGGAGCCATTATTTTAACTTTTTGGCCTCCACTTACTGAAACAAGCTCCCTCAGAACCTACGTACTGTGTCAGATCTGTTGACATTTTGGAAAAAACTAAGAACATGGCCATACCCACTTTAAGTCCAGGATCTGAACCAATACTGATAAGGTCTTGCACCGGAATATCCCTTTGGGGATGAGTTTTGGACTTTATAAATACCAAATACAAATACAAAATACAGTACACCTGGATGTATTTGCTTTTTGGATCATCTGGTTTTTGACTTTTTACTGTGGGTAAGCCTCATTACATGTGTCGCACCCACAGAAATCGCCTGACAAATAGACTGCATGTTTTTATAGCCAGTATCCACCTTTTAAGATAAGCTGCTGTGATGCAGCAAGGGTAAGGGGCACTTTGCTGGATAAATGTGCACACATGTGTGAGCTGCAGGTGTGAGGCTACCGAATTGTGCAGCCTGGTAACTGCACACAGGTACCCTGGATCAGAGAGAACTCTACAGGATTAGATATTGATCTGGAATAGGCCCTATAATGTTGGTGTTCACAAATAGGGAAAGTCAGGGTGATTTACTGTTTGTCTGTAGTGACACCCTATTATACACATGGGGCACAACTGCCATTGAGCCAGTTTCCCTTCCCTTTGACCTAGAGAGCCCAGTGACGTATCGAAATGGGCTGTAACCTGTGCAAGAAAATCAAATATGCAAATTCCATTACAGATATCTGTACAAGGGGGGCCTGGCTAGCAGCCGAGAGAAAGGGCCGCAGCCTAAAGGAGCTCCGAGGATAAGATCGGCTCCCCAGAAATCTGACTATTGATCCGTTCGTAAAATTTTACCCAGAGTCTACATTTCAATGCCGGAGGTGGAGCGGAACTAAATGATCCGGCGCTGGAGGCAGTCAGTGCCTGAGAACGCGAGCTACAGAGAGCGGAGAATTATGGCCTGCGGCCTGAGCGGAAGCCGGTGACTAAATTTCATCAGCATGCCCAAATGACTGCACTGAGATCGGCTGTGAGGACCAAGGCGGGGGAGGCGGATACTGGAGTAATGATTATTGGAAGGCGCGCATAGTGGAAGCGCTGCCTGCCGCCTCCAGACCTGCGGACAACAAACGTCGCACTCCCCACAAGTCACCAAGGGCTGCGACCACTATCGGGCAGAAAGGCTGGGCTGCCGAGAAGTGAATGAGCCACCATTTTGCAGCCGCCCGGACGCGGAGGGACGGTACTGTGCGCTGCCACACATATGAGACACCCGGGGGGGCGCCTGAGATCTCCGCGTTGCTGAATCTGGTAGGATTGAAGGCCGTATTATTGCAATTGGGCATTGAGGAGCTAGCAAGCCCAATCAAGGAACAGTTAGGGGCAAATAGAAGACAAGCCCAACAGTGGCTATGGAGAAACATGTAGCGCGCCCTCAACCTCGATGAACAGTGTCTGAGGAGCACATAATTGAAGGGTGATAACGAACCTAAGCCCTGCTAAGCCTACAGGAGGAGCGACTGGGGCGAAATAAAGGTGATAGAGCAGAACTGAGGATACCTTATTCTCCCTCCCCCCAAAGCACTGCTGATGTGACGCAGGACAGAGGTAAATGCACTATCGACGCGCAGTGTTGAGGGTGGGATCCACCAGTTGACAACTATTGAAGACCCCCCCCACAACAACATTCACAGATTCAACGCGGAAAGAAAGTTGCCCCAGCGGTATAGATGAATGGTGCCCCGCGGTATATCAGCGGATGTCACATTCCTGCGAGCAGACTTTCAGGAAAGGTCCGCCAGGGTCGCAGAGGTGGAACAGGTGACAGCGGTGAAGTAATCAGGGTTCCCAAGGCCTACATGCTCCGAAGATAACCCACTTACACTCAAGAACTGTTGGCACGGAAACTGTAAAAGGCAAAGAACAAGTTTATTAAGACCCCATGGGGTGGTGGTACACTCAAACAGCACCCTTCGGTAATGCAAGAGGTATCACACCGAACACCGGTGTGACCCCGATTTATATACAGTTTTGGGGCAATAAAAGATAGGCGGCACAAGTGAGAACACATTTTAGAGACATATATGGGCATGTTTTGGAACACCGCCAGCTCATTGGAGGGGGCACAACTCCGCTGGTCAGTTTGGCGCACATTCCTAAAGGCTTACTGGTCAGTTGGGACTGCGCATGTGCAAGCTTGACCAGTACTAAAAATAGCCTGTTGCTGGGCAGACTGAAGTGGTCAGTGAAACGGACAATGGACTAAAGGGCACGCCGGCCACGAGGCCGCTTATGATCTAAGATGGCCGCTGCAGTATTCAAAATGGCGTTCTCGTATTCAGCCAAGTTAAAGAAGACAACGTGTAGTTTCAGCTAATCGCTAACGCGGCCATGCCAATTACGACAGACGACCCTTTTAGCGTTTAGCTGAATCTACCTCATAGTGAACATAATCAGGATGTTCGTCCTCGATGTCAATTAACATTATTTGAGTTACCTCTTTATGAAGCATCACTTTGTCATGGGCAAGAGCTCGTCGTGATGGTATGCAAACTGATAGGCACATAGAACATACGGCTGGGCCACATTGAATACATAGGCATATAAAAAACATTGCTCCCACGATTATACATAGAATTGTCAACAGTTTCCAGCCCCAGGTAGCAAGCATGGACCAGAACCATCCTGAAAGTGTCCAAGTTCCATTGTCCGGATGTATCTCAGCTGCGATCTTGTGGAGCTTAGATATCGCATCATAAACGGATGGAGAATTGTCTGGAATGTATACACAACAGCTGCTTCCGATAATTCTACATGCCCCCCCACGATCAGCCAAAACTACGTCCAACACCATCCTGTTTTGGAGCGTAACGATTCTAGAAATCTGTAGTTCCTCGTTGATGTTTCCCAGGGCAATGGCAGTGTCATTCGCTACAGCCTCAACAACACGTGTCAGTCGTCTTATTTTCCGGCTGTTCAGTGCAGCCCCCACAAAGGAGAATAGTCCCAAATTAAAGTCCACATACTGTTGCAAAGCAGTGTCGGTCTGGTCGATGTCATCCAGAACGACAGTTCGCTTAACCCTATTCAAGACGAAATCGTGGTATAAAGTGTAATCATTGTGATACATTGGCGGGGCAAAGAATACAGGAGGTAACACAAACGATACGTAGCACGTGCCCAACCACCCCAATGGGAGCTGATGGTAACCCTTCGTTCCACAAATAAAATACGTATTCCGTGATGCAACAAATGAGATGCCATTCGGGCTATCAAAAGTGAGAGAAGTATTACATTCGCTTTTCCCCACTGCAATCAAACCCTTATTTCTGATACATAAATCGGCTTTTGTGGCAATGACATTAATGACATGTGCGCTGGATACATTAATATTCCTCTGGTTGCTGTACACACGTGGGGCAGACACGTTATCGGGCCTGTACTCTTCCCATTCAAATCGAGTACCCTCAGCCCGTGGAAACCCATCCTTGTCATGGGAACATACTTTATTCAAACGGAAAAGCACCCCCCCTTTGGTTGGCCATCTCAAAGTAAAGAGGAGGGTGTACCAGGCGTTGCATGATCCATTATGTGAAAACGGGAGTGGAATAAGTGGGGTGCCCCCTCTCTTTTGGTGTCCTGGCAACATCCCACACACCCAACAATTTGAGGTATTGGTCATGTTATGTGTGTGGTGAAGAATCTGAATGAAGCTGTTATTTAGATACGTTTGCCTATGTCGTTCTTCATGAAAGGGTAATGTAAAATGAAAATGTTCAGACGGAGCCGGGGTAGTCGGCAGCAAATGTTCACGTACAGGCACCACAAGTTCGACTACCCAAGCTATAACAGCTATCACCACAATAGTCAGGACAAAAAGAAAGGCACCCAATACTTTTTTATCTCGTGATGTCGTTGATGCCATAGTTCAGAAACGTTCGTGCAAAATCTCAAATAGCACAAATTGTTCACAAAGTCTCAGATACACGTGCGTGTATACCTTAAAAAAAAAGGAAAAATGCGGTGCTGAACTCCGAGGTAGCCGTTGTTTTCTTCTCCGGGCCAAGACGGGTGTCGCTACACTGGCAGAACTGATCCCCCCCCCCTTGGAATTCCCGGTTTCCGTTTCACAAACCTGGAGCGGTAACCAACCAGTCATAAAAAAAACAAAAAATCTTCTTATCGAGGGCGCAAGTTGTAGCGCTCTCGTCCGGCAACAGCGTGGTCCGGGAAGGCTCCCTCTACTTCGGCCGACGTCACAGCTGGGCTCTTTTCTTTCTCCAAGATCTCTTTGTAGTCGGTCAGCACAGCAGGAGTCACCAGATCCGGAGAGACACGGCGGCAGTGTGTCGAATGCACCCACCGCTTTCTGTTGGTCACTCGTACAGCGGTTCGGGTTGCAAGGAGGACCTGTTCGGGGCCCTTCCACCTGGGCTCCAGACTGCTTGCTCTCTCAAACGACCGAATCATCACGTGGTCACCAGGGCGGAGATCATGGCCCTCTCCAGTAGAGTTGTCAGGGAGCGCTTCTCGAACCTGTTGATGAATAGAAAGCAAATCATTTGTTAATCGTGCCAAATAATCGTTCATCATAACACAAGGCACATCATGTATTAATCGCGGCTTTGGCACCCCCCAGATATTCATGGGGCGCCCAAATACCACCTCGTAGGGTGTAAGGCCAGTTCGTGAATGGGGTACTGATCTAAGAGAGAGTAGTGCTAGCGGCAAAGCGTCTGGCCACTTCAACGATGTAGACGCCACAATTTTGGCCAGTTTAAGCTTCAACGTAGCATTGTACCGCTCGACCAGACCTGCTGACTGAGGGTGGAATACAGCGTGGAACTTCTGCTGAATCCCTAACCCCTTCAGTACATATTCCACAATCTTTCCAACAAAATGAGGCCCATTATCGCTCCACAGAAATTTACAAACTCCAAAGCGAGGAAAGAATTCCTTAAGCAACACCTTAGCTGTTGTCAAAGCCGTATTGTCTTTCGTGGGGAAGGCCTCAACCCATTTGCTAAAAGCACATACCACCACTAGGACGTACTTCAGGTTGTTGCAGCGCTCGAGCTGGATGTAATCCATTTGGAGTACCTCAAATGGTGCAGAAGGTGGAACGAACCCTCCTTTCGGAGTATGGGTCCCCTTTCCGGGATTGTGCTGTAAACAAACCAGGCAGGTCTGCACTACTCTCTTCGCAGTATTAGCAATCTCAGGATGTTCCCAAACTCGTGTTAAAAGCCGAGTGATTGCAAGAGCTCCGACATGCGCCAGTCCATGTGTCATCTGGACCATCGCCTGCAAGTAGGCCGCAGGCAATTTCCACTTCTCCATGTCTTTGCTTCTCCAACAACCCTCGTCATCTAGTACCCCATCTGCTGCCCATGCCGCAAGTTCAGATTCAGTAGCTGATTTTTGAATATCCAATATTTCTGCTCTAGCATCACTCCATCGCTCAGCCTGCGATTGTATCACGTACATGGGGGAGCTAGTTCGGGACATAGCCGTTTGTCTTGCTATGCTGTCTGCAAAGGCATTTCCTTGGCCCACTTTATCCGTGATCTTTTTGTGGGCACTGCACTTCACTATCGCTACTTTCTTTGGGCCAAGCAGCGCATTTAGGAGATCACGCACTAGCTCTCCGTGCATAATGTGCTCTCCATGTGATGTCAAAAACCCACGTTCTCTCCAGAGTAGCCCGAAGTCATGTGCCACTCCGAAGGCGTACCGGCTGTCCGTGTATATGTTCACACATAGACCAGTACTCAATTCGCAGGCTCTTGTTAAGGCTATCAGCTCTGCTGCCTGAGCCGACTTTTGTGGTATCCTAGCTGTTTCTACCACTGTCTTAAGTGTCGTGATCGCATAGGCTGCGGAAGTCGTACCATCTGGCAGCCTTACACACGATCCATCAACCCACAGTTCCCCATCCACATCTGGAAGTGGGACATCCTGTAAATCGACACGACCCTTTGTCTGTTCCTCGGTCAGGAAAACACAATCGTGATGTTTTTCTTCCTGACCCTCCTCGGCCGGATAGGGCAATAAAGTGGCAGGGTTCAAAGTAGCACATCTCTTCAGTGTAATATGTGGCGCCAAAAGTGTCAGCTCATATCCTGTTAGCCATGCACTCGTAAGGTATTGGGTCTTTGTTTGGTTTAGCAGGGCATCTACTGCGTGAGGAACTAACACCAACAGTTTGTGGGATAACACTATTCCCTCACTCTGTCGTATGGCCACTGCTGTTGCTGCTACCGCTCGAAAACACCCAGGCAACCCTCGTGCTACAGGATCCAGAATGGCAGAGAAGTATGCACATGGTCTCTGCTTATCCCCGTGTAATTGCACTAACACTGACAACGCGCACCCATCATTCTCGTGCACGTACAATGTGAAAAGTTTCGTGTAGTCTGGTGTGCCTAACACGGGTGCGGAACAAAGGGCCTGCCTCAACTGTTCAAAAGCCTTCTGACATTCATCTGTCCACTCAAGGGGCATTGGTGTAGCTTTGGACAGTAGCGCTAGCAAAGGTTTTATGATATGTGAAAACCCCATGATCCATTGTCTACAGAAAGACGTCAACCCCATGAAGGCACGTACATCTCTCTGCGTGCGGGGGACTGGTGTGTCTAAAATCGCTTGAATTCGATCAGATGTTAATGCACGCCCCTCCTTAGACAACAGATGACCGAGGTAGGTCACCTGAGGTCTACAGTATTGAAGCTTTTTCTTCGAAACCTTATGATTGTTCTGTGCCAAAAAGGAAAGCAACGCAAGTGTACTTTGTTCACATTGTGCATAAGAGTCAGCAGCAAGCAGAAGGTCATCCACGTACTGGATGAGAGCAACGCCAGACTGCAATTTAAAAGAATCCAGCTGCCTTTTCAAAGCCTGGCTGTAGATGCTAGGGCTTTCAGTATAACCTTGGGGAACACGACAAAATCTATACGATTTATTATTTAGCGTAAAGCCAAACAGGTATCTGCTATCAGGATGAACAGGGATGGAAAAGAACGCATTCTTTAAATCAATGACGCTAAACGTGGTGGCCGTTGGTGGAACCAAGGTAAGCAAGGTCGTAATATCGGACACCACCGGGTATTGGGGAATGACAATTTTGTTGATCTCTCGCAGATCAATAATAAAGCGATAGACTTTGCCGTCAGTGTCTCTCTTAAGGATCGGAAGAATAGGACTGTTGCAAACATTATAAGGGACCTCCTCCACAACCCCTGCAGAAATCAAATCCTGAACAATATGTGTCAATGCAATTTCACCTTCTCTCGAGATCTTATATTGTGGCACTCGTGGTAGAGGGGCCCCCTCCTTAACAGTAATGTGTATTGGTGGAATACGCATCTCTCCCACATCCGTATCTGAGGTCGCCCATAACGTATGCGGTAGAGAGGCCAAAGCTGGAACATCTAAGATGGCGTAAAACCTATCGGGGTCAGGATAATTGTCATTCAGGATAACCCGCACTCCCTCAGGGGCGCAACGTATCGTTGCTCGAAAATATTTAAGCAAATCAATACCCAAGATATTATCTGGTGTATGGGGCGATAACAAGAATTGACCAAAACTGAAATATTTGTCAAGACATAGTGCAAGGGGCTTTGACAATGGGCTGGGGGAGGGTGTGCCATCGAACCCTACACATGTAATCATTTCGCCAGACAGGGGAGCCCTCGGAACCAAGTTTTTCGACAAAGCGCTTCGTGTAGCTCCTGTGTTGACTAGAAATTGATCAGTAGAACCCAGAATACCTGCTGTTACATACGGACCCTGCTGATCTACCGGCACTTCAACTGATTCCTTACCCCATCCTACGCAGTCCTATGCATGGACATAATCCTGATGCTCCACATTTTCACCCTCCGAAATCTGATATTGATTCCGTCTATCAAACGTGTTTCATTCATCCTGGCCACGGCCCCTCTCCTCAACCTTTCCACGATCACTTCCGCCACCTCTCGCTCCCGTATAACCTCCTCTCGACCTTCCACCTCCTCGACCACGCTGACTACGCTGCTCACGAAGTACCGGACAATCTTCGGCCCAATGCCCAAACTCCTTACAATAAGCGCACTGATCCTCCGCTATGTCCGTACGTCCATACGACGTATTTCCTCCACCCCGTCTACCTCTATCATTCCCTTTACCCTGTGTTCCCCGAACCTGCGCCAACATCACCTTCGTTTTCAATTCCTTCGCCTTTTTCTCAACACTTTCTTTAGCCTCCAATTCCTGCCGCTCATAATACTGAGCCATAGTTAACAAGGACGCAGGGGTCGCCGTGGCCCAGGAACTTTCACTCGACTTCAATCGTTTTGCAATCTCCGGTAGGAGATTGGCCACATACTTATCTACAAACAAATGCCGACCCGTATCGTCTGTTAAAGATTGACCACTGTAATCATGGAACGCCTCCTCAAAACGTGTAAAGAAATCTGAGACCGTTTCATCGGGTTTCTGCTTGCACGACGTTAGCATGGTCCAATCAATCTTTTTAGAGGGAACAAGCGTCTTTAATTTAATCAAGATAGCCGCCGGAAGATCTAGAATTAACTGACAAGGCTTACATGCCGGTTCCCTATCTAAATCGGCAGCATTTATTTCTTTCCATGTGCCCCCCAATATTGTTTCATCATTATTTTTACGAATTTGCCTCCACATATCAGGTGGTAAAATTAGCCCAAAGAACAAATCTATATCCACAAGAGTCATCACACAAGACGAAATAGCCCCTTCCACCCCTTCATAAAATGCCGCCGGATTTTTCCGAAGATCAGGTAAAGAATTTTTCAATGCCATAACATCTGCTCTATTCCAAGGCGTGTATACCCAGTTATATACAAAATACCCTTTCGCATCTTTTGATAATTTATCATCATCTGTACCTTCCCCTTTAGGTGGAACATACAAGGGCGCGGCTTCACGCATAGGCATAACATGCAACGCAGAACTCTTATCTGAACCACGGAGAGAACACTCCTTAATCTGCACGTTATTCTCCAATTCGGACTCCTTTTACCTCCTTTTCCGCTCCTCCCGCAATCTCGTCGTTTCGTCTCGTAGCCGGATCAGTTGCGTGAATAGGTCGTCAACATCTGCAAGATCAAATACACCTTTAACCAAATTCTCACGATACACTGACAACGATTTAGGTTCTAACGTGTCTGAAAGTTCACGATACGCGGCAACAACTTCATCTGCCAAACTAGATAAAAAATACATTAATTCAAGATCCGACCACGCCCTTTTCTCCGCAAGCAACTGATCCTGAGAGACACACTTCTTATTCACTTTACGAGCCCAACTACGTAAATGTGCGGACCTCTCCGCAGTAAACCTGAGAGCAGATACCCCCTTCTGTTCCGACTTATCCTGTCCATCGTCCTCCGAATCTGCAGCTGGTGCCGTCGGTGAAACGTACGGAGGCGGTGACCGATCTAACAATGAAAAATCATCAATGTCATTATTAAGGACAGGATAAAGCGGGCGACGAATAGGAAATTGACCAGTCGTTTGCAATTTACATTCCCGATCCTCCCTCTCTTTCTTCTCCTGAGCCTCCTTTTCCTCAAGCTGTAAAGCCTTATCCCGAGCAGCCTTGCGCTGCTCTTTGTCCGCCAAGGCAACTTCACGCTTCATTCGCTCGCGCACCGCTTTCTCCCACATTCGCACACAATCAAACATGTTTTGTCTAGACCTGCGTTGAAACAAACATTGTTCCACAAACTGTACTTTTCGTAAATCGAACGACCCATGTAGAGGCCATTGCAATTCGGGATCGGCCTTTGTATACTTATGCCATAATTTGCTGTACATAATAGGGGGAAGGCCTAGTTTGATGTACATCTCACGATTTGGTGTTCCCTCTGGGGGAGCCGGCTGTGCTTCCGCTAACCTAATTGTGGTACCCTCTCCAAGACAGCACATCCCTCGGAGTGTGCTGAAAACAGGCATGTTCAAAAAGTATCACGAAAGCGTGACACCGTACAAAATGGCACTTACAGTACTTCACACAACTGTGCCGCTCAGAGGAAAAAAACAAAGTTAGAGAAACATCTCTACATGCCTGCCTATGTGAAGTGCACTACACATATAAGTTCAAAGATCACAAAATCACAATGTTAGCTAACTCAAATCAAAACGTAGATCGTAGGACTTCGGCAAGCGTCCGAGGACTACCTTACCGATCACAAATCATAGAACTTCAGTAAGCGTCCAAAGACTACCTTACCGAACACAAATCTTACCCAAATTCTCAAATGTCCAGATTCCAACTGCCAAGGTCTTGTAAGCCAAATCAGCCAAACGGCACTTTCTCAGCAACGCAGACACTCGAAAACTCAGTCGGAGACCGGCGCCACCTGGAAGGTCAGATCGGAAGGAAAGGAAGAAACACCGTGGCAGCCAAGACTCGGGTCACTCGTGGCAGCGCGCGTCCATGGCGAGTTTCCAAGCCTTCGTCACGACCTCTCCTTCGGGCATCCGAGTCGCCGATGAGTCCCTTCGTGGTCGCCAATTTGAAGTAATCAGGGTTCCCAAGGCCTACATGCTCCGAAGATAACCCACTTACACTCAAGAACTGTTGGCACGGAAACTGTAAAAGGCAAAGAACAAGTTTATTAAGACCCCATGGGGTGGTGGTACACTCAAACAGCACCCTTCGGTAATGCAAGAGGTATCACACCGAACACCGGTGTGACCCCGATTTATATACAGTTTTGGGGCAATAAAAGATAGGCGGCACAAGTGAGAACACATTTTAGAGACATATATGGTCATGTTTTGGAACACCGCCAGCTCATTGGAGGGGGCACAACTCCGCTGGTCAGTTTGGCGCACATTCCTAAAGGCTTACTGGTCAGTTGGGACTGCGCATGTGCAAGCTTGACCAGTACTAAAAATAGCCTGTTGCTGGGCAGACTGAAGTGGTCAGTGAAACGGACAATGGACTAAAGGGCACGCCGGCCACGAGGCCGCTTATGATCTAAGATGGCCGCTGCAGTATTCAAAATGGCGTTCTCGTATTCAGCCAAGTTAAAGAGGACAACGTGTAGTTTCAGCTAATCGCTAACGCGGCCATGCCAATTACGACAGAGGCTCTCTCTAAAGACTCTACGCTCCTGATCAAGAAGGTGACGCGATTAGAGGAGGATAACAAACGTATGGCGGCAAAATTAGACGATCAAGAAGGGCGCTCCCGCCGTAATAATGTCCGAATTACTTGGCTTCCGGAGTAGGAAGGGGGCCCCGCTATGGACCTCTACGTCGAAGACCTCATAAAATCACGCCTGCAACCTAAGAGACTTTCGGCCTTCTTTTCAGTGGGACTGGCGCATAGAGTGCCGGGCGGCAGGCCGAAACCCGGACCCCCCCCCCCCCTCCCAAGACCGGTGCTGGCCTGTATTTTCAACTTTCGAGACAGAGGCGCAATTCTGCAGACGGCCCGAGTGGCGACGCCCATCCGAGTACAGAACTCTGTAATATCTTTCTTCCCGTACTATACGGCGGTGGTCTCAGCACGCCGCAGGAGTTTCTTGGAGGTCAAAAGGGCACTGAGGGCCCATGAACTGCCGTATTCCATGCTCTTCCCGGCAAAGCTACGTGTAGTGGCAGACGGTAAACCTGGTTCTTCGAAACACCAGAGGAGGCACATGATTGGCTGGAGGGGTGGCGAACGGCGGGGAGACCAGGCAGAACGCAAAGGGGACAATGGCGTCTTGGAAGAGAAGGAGATCCTGAGGACATTGAGCAAGACCGAGAGGAAACAGAACAATCACAGAAGGAAGCAGGAGAATGAGACCAGCTGGGACTAAAAACCTCTGAGTGCGGAGGGTGCAATCTGAGCTATATCGTGATCCACAGAGGCACTATGAATATGATGAATAACGTATTGCGAGAGGACTCTGGGATAAGGGGAAGGTGCGGACTTCCTCGGACTTCCCGCTCCTGCACATGCAAGTGCAGTTTCGGGGACGGAGAAACAAGCACTCTGCTGAGTTGGGGTGGCGGGCAGTTTTGGGGCCGCATGGCAGAGAGGCAGGGAGGGCGGAAGGGTGGTTGGGACAGTTTGTAGATTTGTGCTACAAAGGTTTGCTCACAGTTACGTACAACGTTAGTTAGGCAGTAATGGCACACACGGAAATGCACACAAATATGATACAGAGAATTGTCACTGGTTTCACTGGGCCTGTTAAATATGAGAATGGGTGACGACATACAGGTCCAAACAGCGGAAGGCCCCAGCCACACAAGGCCAACCCTTTCCCTCCTCACGTTGAACATGTGTGGCCTCGGAGATAAAATAAAATGTGGGCTAATCCTGGAGTGCATCAAGAGGGGGAGCCCAGCAGTGGTATTATTGCAGGAGACACATCTTACAGGTACCTCCAATAAAGCGATGGACAGATGGGTATATAAAATGGTGGTGCATTCTAAATTCACGTCTGGTTCCAGGGGGGTGGGTATATTGGTTAAAAAGAACTTCCCATTGATAGTCACAGATGTTAAATCGGATGGGTCTGGAAGGTTCGCCGCCATTGTTGCACAGTGGGAGGGAAGGCCCCTAAATATAGTGTCAGTTTACATCCCACCAGCGTTGCATGCAGTGACCCTCCCGGAGCTCAGTGTGTTCCTACTGGCCTGCCGGAGGGGGAGCTCCTTATAGGCGGGGACTTCAACACGATTCTGAATGAATCCCTAGATAGGTACCCTTCAAGAGTGTGGACCCCGGAGTATCGAGACTGGGAAATTTCCTGGATGCCATAGGTCTTACAGACATATGGAGGAGACACCACCCAACAGAACGCCACTACACATATTACTCCAGTGTTCATAATAGCCTGACAAGAATAGATTATTTCTTAGGGTCACAGGGAAGCCTAAAAAATATAGATAATATAGAGATTAGACCACAGGGCGTTTCTGACCATTCCCCACTGATGCTCCGATACACGTATTATCGCCAAAAGCGACAACGTATCTACCCAATACGCCAAGGCTATTTACAAATTCCCAAGATAAGGAGGACACTCAAAAAGGTCACAAACCACTATTTTCAGGACAATGCAGGGTCTGTTGCCTCGGCAACCACACTCTGGGAGGCTTTCAAGACAGTTGTGAGGGGACAAGCCATAGCTTCCATTACAGCACATAAACGGGAGGGGCAAAAGAAACTACGTGACTGAGGGCAAGATGGTGGCCGCATAGGTGGACGCTAGCGGAGTTAGCAGGTAGCGGTCCGGGTGCATCGATGTGGCTGGTGTGAAGAGAAGAGTTTTCTCCCCTTTGCCGATTCTTGCTTTCCCCCCCCCCATGCTCTGAATGCTGCTCTCTATCAAGCGCCCCCGGTCACAATACCTCGGAACTGCTTCCCTTGTCCGACGCTGTGTGGAAGCGTATCTGAGACGCCTGGTGCTCCGCCTCACTAGTACGGATCCCGCTATGGCGCCGAAGGTAGTGTCAAGCGGTGCGGCCGCCAAAGCGGCAGCAGCGGCAGTTGCCCGCAGAGCGTGGAGCAAGGCTAACCTGCCCCCGGGTGAGTGGGCCGTGGTGCCCAGTGAAAGCTCTCCCAGTCAGCTGCAAAAACCACACCCGATAGAGGCAAAGAGAGGGAAGAGCGGATCTTTGAATGCAAGCATTACAAGGAACAAGCCGATGGGACCCTCGGTGGTAGACCTGCTGCAGCAAAGCAGAGAAACGACGGCCGCAGTGAGTATTGCTGCCGGGAGTCTGTTGGAGGAGAATGCCAGTGATGGTGCTGGAGGAGGTGTGGGAGTTCGGGTGGACTTTGTGGGGAGCCCCAAAACAGTAAATAATCCAGTTCATGCAACCCAGGGTAAAGGAGACCGGATGGGCACGTCTTTTTCCGATGCAAAGGGTGGGGCTGGCGAGCGGGCAACATCGCTGGAGCAAAGTAAAGTAAACAGCCAGGCGCCTATGAGCACCTCATTAACTAATCAGGGCAGCAATATCAAGAACAGTGATGGGGATTTAACCAGCATCAATCTAACACAGGAAACCGCCAGGGCCCCAATAGCTGAAGAGGATTTAAGCCATTTGGACAATCAAAAAATAGCGGACGTACTGGAGGGCAAGAGGTCCCTGGAGAATAAAAACAGCTTGGAAGAGGAGAAGGAACAAAGTGACAGTTTTTTTTCCTGACAGAGGAAGCAGAGTGGTCTCATGATGTGCTAAGCACGCCGCAGGGGGCCAGTAGCTTGGAATCAGATTTGGAGGAGAGCAAGGAGGAACTACCCTCGACAACAAAAAAAGTGCCAGGGCGTTTGGGAAAGGAAGATCAGCGGAGAAAAGATCTTTCCTGGGGCTACTCGGCGACCACCCCACTTTCAGGCTCCGGTGGTGAATCGACTGCGTGGTAAGACCTGAAGTACCCTCTACGCTTGAGACTATTCATCAGTCTATACTTGCCCATAGGGATGAGGCACGGCAAGATAGCAGAGAAACACAGGCAGGGATGCGGAAAATGCAGGGAGTAGTAAAAAAACTATCAAAGACATTTTCCAACGTGGGGGAAAGAGTGGCAAATTTGGAGGAAAGGGTGATGGGTGCCAAAAGCGATGCGGTGAAAGAAATCACGATGGTGGAGGCCCATGATGCCCAGATCAATGGAAGCTGGAAGAATCAGAAAACAGGCAAAGAAGAAACAACTTAAGAGTTCTTGGGGTACAAGAAGGTTTGGAGGGGTCCAACACCAGGAACTTCGTAATTAGTCTTTTTTCAACTGCTTTTCCAGAACTATCGGAGTGGAACTGGTCATCTGAGATTCAAAGGGCACACTGTATCCCTTTCAAGCAGCGAACACCATTGAAGGAGGGTGAAAAACCTCTGGCCATTTTGATCTTTTTTGGAAACTTCCTCTTGAGGCAGTTTATATCGCACAAAGCAAGACCCGACGCTAGGAGATCAAGGTTTCCTTTTTCGTGAGGCCGGACTTCTGCCATATAACGGTAGAGAGGCGTTGGAGGCTTAGACAGATGCTGAAGCTGTTTCAGGATAAAAAGATACAGGCATATCTGGTTAATCCCGCACAATTAGAAATCATCAACCAGGGGATCACCCGGTACTTCTCCTCTGAGATCAAGGCAAAGGAGTATTTGGACTCTCTGGACAAGTAGAATGTTGGGGTTGTAACAAAATCGATGAATTGAGCTATGGGGGAAGCTGGAAGGGGAGGTGGGGGAGTAAGGTGGTAATTGGATGGATCTTAGATTAAATCATGAGCCGCAGCATGATGAGTGGTTTCTTTGGGTTGGCGAAAAAGGGGGAAGGGAAGTGGTTAATAGTTCTGCACATTAATTGACGGCTTTTCATTTCTTGGAATAAGTTGCTTACTATTCACCAGCCATAGGGTATAGAAGTATGTGTTGTTTTTTAGGACCTAACACCTTCTAGGATCGCGCACATCATATGCACAGATCTAGTTCTGAGCGCTCTCAGGGAGGGGTAGGTAGCTTCCAGAAGGGGGTGGGTGGTTGGGTGGGGGTTTCACAGGGTAGGTTGTGGGTGGGTATTGGCACTGGGCACCTTCTGGAGTGGGCTGGTGGGCAGATGGGGGTAAAAAGAGAAACATTTATTAGATGCAGGTGTATCGCTGTTACAGTTCTAATGTATGAAGGGTTAGTTTTTGAAAAAGGAATGATGAGAAAGCTTAGGATCTTCTCTGTGAATATAGGGGGGCTGAATGATGGGCTTAAAAGGCAGAAACTAGGGCATTTTGCAGGTATGAACTGTCTGGACGTTATTTGTATTCAAGAAACGCATCTGCCCTGGTCAAAGAAACATCTGCTAAATCTTAAAGGTTTTGAGCTAGTGGGGTGTTCAACGCAAACATCCATGGTCAGGGGGGTGGCCATATTGATCAAAAATAACCTTGGCGGTTGTAAGCGCTCCTTATTGGATGTTTGGGGCAGGTGGGCTATAGTTGAACTAAAGATAGGGATCACCTTGTGTACAATCTATGGATCAAACCAGGACGAACCCGTTATATTTGATAGATTGGAGTTAGAACTACTGAGTTGGCCATACCCCCTTATAGTTTGCGGGGACTTTAATATATCCGCGGATTTTACCGGTGGAGATAATAATGCAAGCTATGCCGGATGCAAACCTAAGGTGTTTAGAGCTTTATCTGCTTTAATCAACACCCATAATTTGCTGGATGTTTGGGGTTATAAGGAACCACTGAATCCAGGTTTTACCTATTTTTCATGCCCCTATAAAAAATATACCATGCTAGATTATTTTTTAATTTCTCGAACGGAGGCAGGAAGGATAGGGATTCGTAAAATGCCCAAGGTAATATCTGACCATAGTCCACTGATCTTAATGTTTGAGAAAGACAATGTTGTTATCCCCCTATACAGGTGGACGTTTGAGAGGAGATTATTAGTAGACCCTGAATTTATAAATCATCTTAAGAACTGGGCACAGTGTTATTTTGATATAAACAGGTATAGTGCACCTCGCAATAGCGTATGGGATGCGTTCAAGGCAGCATTAAGAGGGGAGACAATTAGCTTCTCGGCTAGTCAAAGGAAAAAAGTATGCGAGATACATGAGTCACTTGTGGCTCAGTTAGTACAGGAAGAGGAACAACATCTGAGAGATATTGTAGAAGGGAAAGATGCAAATGAAAGTTTATGTAAGATCCTAGCCATTAAGGCGGAAATTTATAAGGCAGATGCTCAGAAAAGTGCGGAAGATTTCCTGGTACATAAGGAAAGAATATACGAGACAGGGGAACAGGCTGGTAAGCTATTAGCTTTGAGGATTAGGCAGGGGGTTAGCAAAAACCAGGTAGCCAAACTACAGGTGGATAATCAGGAGCACACAGATCCAGAAGGCATCAGAAGGGTGTTTAAGGAGTTTTATCAAAAGTTGTACCAAGAGGATGCTAGGGCAGATCTCCCCAGAATAGCCTTCAAGGATTTTGGACATACTCCGTCTCTTCAGGAGAGGAATATACTAGATCAGGACATCGAAAAGGACGAAGTGATAATGGCTCTTCAGAACTTACCAGGTCGCAAGGCCGCCGGGCCTGATAATATCCCAGCTGAAGTGTATAAGTGCTTACAGGGAGTTCTGGCCCCAATATTATTAGACCTATTCACTGGTATAATATGGACAGGAGTAACCCCAGACTCATGGAAGGAATCGAATATCATGGTCTGCCGTAAAAAGGGTAAAGCAAAGGAGGACCCCGGGTCATACCGTCCAATATCCCTCATAAATGCAGACACAAACATTTACGCAAAGGTCTTGGCTAATAGGCTGGGAGGGGTCATTGGCGGTCTGGTCTCCCCTTCGCAGCATGGGTTTATCCCGGGTCGGGGAACAACGGACCATACAAGACGTGTCATCACGTTGTTTGACGCGCTTGCTGCCTTGGGGGATGGATCGCCATGATCCTTCTCAATGGCGAAAAAGCCTTTGACCGCGTCACCTGGCTGTATTTATGGGGGATATTGGAACGGAGAGGCTTTGGCCCTAAAATAATCAAGGCCATTAAGGCAATGTCTGCTGACCCGTATGCTAGGATCCAGTTAATGGGCGGAGCATCGGATAGAATACTTATTTCCCGGGGGACCCGTCAAGGGTGCCCCTGCCCCCCAATTCTATTTGCCTTATATATAGATCCGTTAAAAAGAAGGATTCTGGGGTGTGAGGATATTAAACCAGTGGTACATAAGGGATTTGAAACCAAGTTGTTAGCTTATGCGGACGACTTGGCAGTCATAACTTCAGATCCTGATGCTGCTATGTCTGCTCTGGAGGTAATTACCGCAGAGTTTGGTCATTGCTCTGGGTACCTACTTAAGGTAAATAAGATAGTATGTTCAAATAACATCATAAAGCGGGATAGTAGATACACAGATTCGGCAATCTACTTGGGGGTCAGAATGAGTCCCTCAATGGAGTCTATAGTTAAAGAAAACTATGAGCCACTGATAGACTCAGTCATACTGGAGCTAAAGCGGATTGATGCCAACCATCTATCATTAATAGGGAAAATTAATGTCTTAAAGATGACTATGCTGCCAAAATTTTTGTATCTTTTTCGTTTGATTCCGCTTATGGTGGGGGAGAGTGTGCTAAAATCTATTGAGTCAGCATTTAGTAATTTTTAGCGGCAGTATGGAACGATAAGAAGATCCTTAAAATACTTGGCGCTACCACAAGAAAGAGGTGGTTTGGGGGCCCCTAATATTAGGTTTTATTTAACAGCTTCTTTGTTTAGCCAAATGGCGATACTGGTGGGTAGTATCCCTAATTATTCTAATAGTCAACCAGGGAGCATCTATCCCCCTCTATTTACGGATTGCTGTTGGGGAAAGAAGCAGTGGGGCTCTTGCTGCGTAATACAGACCGCCAATACTACAATAAAAAAAGATACAAGGTTTTGAATAGTGTATGGTGGGTGTGGAAAGAGGTTAAGAAGGCACTAGGAATCCCAAAATTTCATTATTACACACCCCTCTGGAACTCAAAACTCTTCCCGTATCTGAGTAGTGATGGAGGGGGGCTAGCCTGGGAATTGCAAGGAATTAGTTGAATAGGGGATTTATGGGAAGGTGCTGCCCCGATGGGTTTCGTGGAGCTCCACTAGAAATTCGGGATTGAGGCGAAACATAGTTTTTAGTTCATGCAAATTTTTCAAACTTTAAAGTCCATTAGACCTCGGATCAGCTGAGGGGGAAGAATCAATATCCTTGACTATGTTTTGGGGGGGTACCAGGATCGGTACGATATACGGGGCCCTATCCGACACATTGCAAGATGATATGGAAAAGGTTGAGGCCTCTTGGGCGCTAAAGCTAGGGGATCCAGATGTGGATCTGGATAGAGCACTGCAGATGGCAAGTAATATATTTCGGTCCTCGAACCTCAGGGCACAACATTATAAAACATCAAATAAGCTTTATTTTACTCCAGCTAAGTTTTTTGAGTGGGGGAAAAGAGACGATGATAGGTGCCCAAGGTGTTCCATGGGGCCGGCAAACTTAGTACACATGTTTTATGAATGCAGTGAATTGAATAAGCTTGGCTCGGAAATGGAAACATTTTGGGAGGGTCTGCTAGGGACTAAAGACACCCTATCCCCGGTTTTGATGGTATTTGGAATAGACACTAAGTTAAGATTGAAAAAGGAGTAGGAAGCTTTTGTATTTATTTGTATATCTGTTTTAAAAATAATTTTGGCTGCATGCTGGAAGGATCCCGTGGCACCCTCATTCCAGATGTGGTTATCAAGACTGTTAGGCATCCATAACATCGAACCCTCCCTATACTCCCGAAGGGGTAGAAGGATGAGGGAGTTGGGGCAGAATATCTGGGCCCCTCCTAAAAGCTGGAGGTATGCTAGAATGTTGAAAACATTGTCTTTCTCTCTCTAGCTTCTGGAAGGATAAATTCTGATTCATTTTCAATCATGTTGTATTTATGTATTTAAGATATTTATGATGAATTGTGATAACCTTTTCTAAAGAATTATTGTGCTGCATTGGAACCTGTGTTTTAATTGGAAAGATATTTTTTGTATACACCTGATTGCTAAATAAAATAAAAAAATTAAAAAAAATTAAAAAAAGAAGAATATGACAAAATATAAGGTACCCTCTACTCTCCCAAAAAAAAAGGAACTACGCGACCTAGAATCTGAACTACACACAGCAGAGATCCAACATGCTAATGATCCAACTACTGCTACATCTCATCTCTTACACCTTAAGCAGCAACAACATAAAGAGCGCCTCACAGAACTGAAAAGACAGCAATTGGAGTCCACACGCCATAGAATATATGACATCGGGGATAAGGCCGGGAAGTTATTAGCATGGCTTGATAGACGAGAAAGAGGCAATAGGTGGATTGCGCAGCTCTGCACGGAGGGGGGTCTGGCAACCACTGACCCACACACAATAGTACACATGCTAGCGCAACACTTGCAGGTAATCTACTCATCAGATTCTGAGATGTCCCTAGAGGAAGTGTTGTCCTATGTTAAAGACCCTGTAATGCCCAAACTAAACACAGAAGAAGTGCTTGAACTGGAAGACAACCTTACGATAGTGGAGCAGCAGGCAGCCATTGGGGCACTGCAGTCAGGTAAAGCCATAGGTCCAAATGGCATACCTGTCGAACTCTATAAGAGGACAGCAGACTCTGTACACCTCATTTACTGAATATGTTTAATGATAGTCTGGAGTCCGGCGAAATCCCGTTGGATCAGTGAATGGACACTATAGTGGCGGTTCTGAAACCAGGGAAACCTGCGGACAAGTGCACCTCTTATCGGCCTATCTCCCTAATGCATGCAGAGGTGAAAATACTTGCAAAGCTATTGGCAAATCGACTCACACCACATCTGTCAAAACTTATACACCCAGATCAGTCGGGCTTTATACCAGGGAGGAACACAGCTCTTAATCTGAGGAGACTGCACGGTGTTCTTGCACGCGCAAACTACGTGCAGGAACCGGCAGTGGTATTATCGCTAGACACTCATATGGCATTTGACATGGTCAAATGGCCCTTTCTCTTTGCAGTATTACAACATTACAACATTTAGGGTTTGGTCCAAAATTCTGTTTCTGGGTTAAGCTATTGTACACCAAGCCAATGGCCCATGTCACGGCCAATGGTCACATTTCTGAGGACTTTCCCTTGGCAAGAGGCACGCGCCAGGGCTGCCCATTATCACCGTTACTTTTTGCGCTGGTGTTAGAGCCCCTGGTGGCATGGATACGATGGGACCCGATGGGACCCAATGGTACGGGGCCTTAAATTGTCAAACAGCTGGGAAGATCGAGTGTCCCTGTATGCCGACGATATTTTATTGGAATCTCTGACAGAATATCAACGGACATAATATCGACCTACAAAACATCAACGCTGGAATATCGAAGGCAAGTATATCGACACCCTATCTACAACATGGTAAGTCCAAAAATATCGAAACCAAAATATAGATGTTAAAGATATCAAAATTAAAAATATCATTTTTTTCTGTAAAAAAAAGTAAAATAAAGTAAATAATACTTATAAATAAAATAAACATATTTAAACATATTTAATAATGTTTAAAATTAATAAATAATACATATTAAATAATAAAACTTTAACTAAAAATAAACATAACATATAGGGCCCGATGTAGGAGCCCTAATACCGGTCGGAAACGGCCGAATTTGGCCGTTTCCGACCGGTATTACGGTTTTCTTATGTAGGGGGCTACATAAGTATAGATTCAGTAATTTTACCGATTCTGTACATTTACCGATTCGGTAAAATACCGAATCGGTAAATGTACAGAATCCAGGTGTGCATGCACATCTGTGCATGCACACCTGTGCCATGTGACACAAAGACATGCCCTTAGGGCATGTCTGTGTGCCACATGGCACACAAGCCTGTAATTGGGGTGCTAGAGGGTGTCAAAGTGACACCCCCTGCACCCTTGCAAGAATAGGTAATTACCGAATCGGTAAATACCGATTTGGTATTCCACATTGATTCCTATGGGCTTCAAGGCCCATAGGAATCAATGGGGGATACCGATTCGGTATTTAAAGAATCGGTAAATACCGAATTTACCGAATCAGAATTACCTACATTTCCCCCCCTCTAATTTACCACTTCTTAAATACCGAATCGGTATGATTCGGTATTTTAGAAGTGGTAAATTAGATTTACCTACATCGGGCCCATAATGTATACTTACTTAATAATACATTTCATTAATTATTTTAATTACTTATAAATTATTAAAATATACTATAAATTACAAAAATATCTACACACATAAAATAATAACATAAATAAAAATAAACAATTATATTTAATAAATTAAAATAATTAAATATACTTTCAATATTTTTAAACTTAATTAAATGCAACATTATCTACAATATTAAAATAAATATTAAATACATAAATTAATAAAACTACTATTTAAAGTCCAAAAAAAACTACAGTAATGAAAACATTGGATAGCGTAGAATGTAAAATTACTATTCCCACTCCAGAGAGTGCAACAGTAGGGAAAGCGTTGGATAGCATAGGGGTAAAAATCACTATTCCCACTCCAGAGAGTGCAATAGCAGGGAAAGCGTTGGATAGCATAAGGGTAAAAATTACTATTCCCACTCCAGAGAGTGCAACAATAGGGAAAGCGTTGGATAGCGTAGGGGTAAAAATTACTATTCCCACTGCAGAGAGTGCAACAGTAGGGAAAGCGTTGGATAGTGTAAGGGTAAAAATTACTATTCCCACTCCAGAGAGTGCAACAATAGGGAAAGCGCTGGATAGCGTAGGGGTAAAAATTACTATTCCCACTCCAGAGAGTGCAACAGTAGGGAAAGCGTTGGATAGCGTAGGGGTAAAATTACTATTCCAACTCCAGAGAGTGAAACAGCAGGGAAAATGTTGGATAGCGTAGGGGTAAAAATTACTATTCCCACTCCAGAGAGTGCAACAGTAGGGAACGTGTTGGATAGCATAGGGGTAAAAATTACTATTCCCACTCCAGAGAGTGCAACAGTAGGGAAAGCATTGGATAGCGGGTGGGTAAAATTTACTATTCCCACTCCAGAGAGTGCAACAGTAGGGAAAGCGTTGGATAGCGTCTGGGGGAAAAATTACTATTCCAACTCCAGAGAGTGCAACAGTAGGGAAAGCGTTGGATAGCGTAGGGGTAAAAATTACTATTCCAACTCTAGAGGGTGCAACAGTAGGGAAAGCGTTGGTTAGCGTAGGGGTAAAAATTACTATTCCAACTCCTGAGGGTGCAACAGTAGGGAAAGCGCTGGATAGCGTAGGGGTAAAAATTACTCTTCCCACTCCAGAGAGTGCAACAGTAGGGAAAGCGTTGGATAGCGGGTGGGTAAAAATTACTATTCCAACTCCATATAGTGAAACAGTAGGAAAAATGTTGGATAGCGTAGGGGTAAAAGTTACTATTTCCACTCCAGAGAGGGCAACAGTACGGAAAGCGTTGGATAGCATAGGGGTAAAAATTACTATTCCAACTCCAGAGGGTGCAAAAGTAGGGAAAGCATTGGATAGCGTAGAATTTAAATATAACATACTTATAAATAATTTTTATATTTAAAATAATGTATAATTAAATTTTAAAATAAATCTACATAATTTACAAACAGTTAATAATTATTAAAAGCAATTACATTTGAATAATTAATTAACAATAAAATATCAACAAATACCAATAAATATTAAATAATAAATATTACTTACCGAATAATAAATATTAAACAATAAAATATTTTTCATTACAAAAAAATATTATTTAAAATTAATTCACATTTAAAAATTATTAAACAATACAATTATTTTTTATACCAAATAATACTTTTTATAAAACATTGATTATCAATTAAATACAAATATTTTCCAATGAATAAAAATAATTACCAATTAAAAATATTAATTGCCAATTAACAAAATTATTAACCAATTCAATCATTAATTACCAATTACAAAAATTATTTCCCAATTACAAACATGAATTACCAATTAAAAAAAAGAAAACAATTAAAAACATTAATTACCTATTAAAAAAATAAATTATCAATTTAAATACTTAATTACCAATTAATAATTAATTATAAATAAAATAATTATCCATAACAAAAAAATTATAAATCATTAATTAATTACAAATAAATTACTTCCCACCCAATTCCCCTATAAACCCACAACCCGCTACAGAAATAAAAATAAAAATTAATTAAAATTAATTTATAATTCCTAAAAATTACTAATTAATTTAGTATATTTAAATTACTTCCAACCCTATTCTCCCATAAACCCACAACCCGCTCCGGTACTAAAACGTAAAATTTACTTAAAAATAACATTATTAATATATAAAAATAATACACATATAATTTTAAAAAATTAAAATACTTAACAAAAACTTAATACACATACATAATTAAATACATAAAAATAATACAAATATCTATATTAGTAACATCGAAATTAGTTACATCGATATATATGCTATTGATATTACTAACTTCGATATTACTTACATCGATATAAATACATTCGATATTACTTACCTTAGGGTCGATATTCTGTCTTGACATCGAAATTCTGTACCTTCAATATTTCCAACTCGATATTTCTGTAGGTCGACAATTAGGAATCGATATTCAGACTGTGTACCATTTGATTGTATTTGACTTCACCGAGACGCTCTGTACTGGCCCTCCTAGATATCTGTGCGGCTTATGGGAAGGCGTCCGGATACACCATACATTGGTCTAAATCCATATTATATGTGCTACATGGCCCACCACCACTTCTCCCTGAAAATTGCCCGCTCCAGATGGCGGAAAGTAGGTTTAAGTATTTAGGTATCTATGTCACTGCTGGCTCAGGGGAATTTTTTAATAAGAATTTGCGACCGCTGTTGGAACGGCTCAAGCGAGATGTGCGACACTGGGGGACACTGCCACTGACCTTGTTGAGGAAGGCGGCACTTTTTAAAATGATGGCCTATATGTTCTAGAGAATAGACCATACCCAGTGCTGCCTTCTTACATTAAGGCTATTCCGGCACAGGTTTCTAATCTACTGTGGAGTAATAAGCCTGCACATATAGCAGACTAAGTTGGTGCATGGATGGTATGTCGGGGGGATAGCCCACCCCAATATACAACTTTACTACTGGGCAGCGCAACTAAAAGTGATTAATCAATGGGTACATATCTCACAGGAGGATCCGACGTTTAAGGCAGACAGGGCGCAACTGGGCAAGAGAGCTATGCTTACCCCCCTGTATGACAAGAAAGTAACTTCGACAATGTTTGGCCCGTTGCGCCATACGCTGGGGTTGTGGCATACAGCGCAGGCAAAACTGGGATGGCGGGGAGTACTGACCCTGTTAACTCCACTGTGAGACACGAAACAGCTAGGCAGACTTAGAAATTGTAAGGGATTTGATAGATGGGATGCTATTGGGATATCTACTGTGGGAGATATGTGGCAGGGAGGAGAGGTAGTCTCCTTTGAACATTTGCAGCAGACATACGAACTGGCCCCCACAGAAATATTCCGATACACACAGATCAGACACGCCATCATGACAGCCCTGCCTCACGGTTCTGAAATTCCAGAGGCATCCCCAATGGAGGATAGGTTGCTGACTGAATATATGCCAAAGAGGGCAACCTACCTTACGTACCATAAAATAGTGAATAACATGCCTGACCCCATTGAACTAGTGAGAGAAAAATGGTCTCAAAATATTGGTGATATGGACGACTCAGAGTAGCAGGAGGCATTGGCATCCCCAAGAGAGGTGGGCATACCCTCATGCCTCAGACTGGTGTAGCTCCGCATCTTACATAGAACATACTACACTAGATACACTTTGCATAAAATCGGTAGAGCAGAGCACCCCTACTGTTTGCGTGGTTGCGGGGAGGAAGGAACCTTCTACCATACCATATGGGATTGTCCTAAATTAACTGATTACTGGAAGCAGATCATGAGAACCATGTCGCAATCAGAGGGAGTATCGCTTTTACCGGAGCCCAGGCCCTGTTTAATAAATATATGGAAGCCGAATGACCTCACACACAACGGGCAAAATTGGGTAACACTAGGGATTATGGTCGCCAAAAGAAACATAGCACAAAAGTGGGGAGGGACGGAGATGCCATCTCACGCAATATGGAGAAGGGACATGGATGCAGCCATGTTTGTCGAGAAGGAGGTGTTCTGGAGTAGGGGTTGGCCTAAGAAGTGGAGTAAAATTTGAGGGGCATAGAATAAATATAGAGGTGATATTTGTGAACCACCTACGGACCGAGAAGTTGATGATTCAGACTCGGATGAGGAGGATTAATGTATGGGTGGATGGACGGGGCTCGAATACGAACAATGGGACAATGCAAATTGGTGAATGTATAATAATAATTATTACTTATGATGATGAAGTGTTGTGCTATGCTGCTTTATTATGTACAGGGATGTTTTCATGCTTTGTTGTAATGTAACTGAATAAAAATCTTTTTTTTTTTAAAGTCATCCAGAATTGTCATATTTCTCTTTCTCAGCTCAAGATCAGAGCCCAGGCCTTTTGTCAACTCGCTGTGCCAGGTTAATTATATTTCTCTCCAGCAGCAGAACCAAAGGCCTCCCCACTCAAAGGGAGCAATTAACAGTGCTTCACTTGGCTCCTGAGGGGGAAAGGGCTGGACCTGAAGGATCTGCATCAATCAATCAGCTGTCATGCTGTACCAGGGATGGACCTGCTCAAGGTAACTGAAAAAAGGAGAGAGCACAAACTAGCCCAGACCTCTGGAACCAACACAGGAAAGGGTCCCCTTTTAAGATTTGACGAGGAAGGCTCTTGCAGTGATGTCTTCCAGAGGGTGAGGTGAGAACCCAGAGGAACTGTGACCAGTGACTCCTAGAGGATGCCATTTTGAACTGTACGGGAGGAATGGGACAAGGGGGGAGAGGCTATGCCGCACTCTAGTATTGGCCAGGGCTCCCTTTTAAAAACTCTTCTACAAGGGGAGACTCTCACTTCTTGTTGAGTTCTCTGCTCTTCACTGCTGCACCCTGGGGCCACCATGGACAACCAGAAGGAAGAACCTCCTGATGCCCACAAAGTACTAAGGGCTCTGCCAAGTTGACCCCAGGACCAGTTGGGTCTTCCCATGGGCCAGTGAGGTTGGCCCCTTATACCTCCAGAGGACATGTTGCTAGAAAGCCCTGGACTTCGGCGCCCAGAGACCAGGAGGAAGGCTGACATAAGGAGCCAGGAGAACCATCTCTCTGTGGATCACATGGTTTTGGAGGTGAGGAGGTTTGCTGCAACTGTCCCTGATGGCGAGAGCTTTCCACCAGGAGTAAGACGTGAATAAGATCATCAAAATGGGCCCAACAGGGTCCCATTTATGGCATTATATTGATTGGTGATCTTTCACCTTTTTGCAGACGGAGAGAGCGAGGCACCCCCACCGTTTCATAACTTACCCCTGGCGTAAGCTGGGAGCCTGGGCACATTGTTTTTGTTAAGTTTTTCTAGGTAGGGGGCATGCATTGAGTCCCCTCCCCAGAACTTTCCTTGGCCCAGGGACCCCATCCCTGGGCTGTATTGTTAAGAAGGGGGCAGGACCCTACCCTCAACCCCTGAGGACCATAAGACAGTGGGAACACCTTTGTGCCTCCACCCCAAATTATGAGGTGCCTGTCCTGCTCCCTGCATCTGGATGGAAGCAGGCAGCCACCACAAGCACACAAAGCTGCCGGCTCCTGTGATGTGGGAGCTAGTGGGGCAGCCATGAGTGGGCTTCCTGGGCTGCCTCCAATAACGGATCACGGAGGGGTACTCAAGTGGGACCGAGCACATCCCCCAAAAAATAAAGGAAAATTAAAGTGCACATCACTGGGCAAAAGGCCTTTCGGGTTCATCAAAGGAAGAGGCAAAACCACTAATAAAATATGCATGGTCCCAGAGCAGCATCCCATTATGCCGTACGAGGTTTCTACATCTACCTAATTTTCTTTAGACATGGTGGCCCCAGGATGACAGGGGCACCATTAATGAACCAAAGGAAGTAGGGAGGGGGTTAGGGGGCGCTAGAGGGCGCCAAGCAAGATGGCCGCACTGCTGTGAGGTTCTTGCAGCTCGGGTGAATATCCGTCTTTTATCCTGGCCATCGGGAGCTTCAAAGCGACTGAAAAATGAAAGTCATGCAGTGGAACTATACAGGAGTGATTACAGGAGAGAAAAACGCTTGTACCTGGCTGTGGAGCGCGGATTGTCGCTACTGGCCTGCAGCGTGGACTGGAACCAACATGGTGGTGCTGGGGTCTCGGCCGGCGGCATAGGAAAGCAAGCCGTGGAGAATGCTGTGTCAGATCCGCATGGAGCTGGGGCTGCCACGGATCCCGTTCGCTTGGGGGCCCACTGGTGTGCGGTGATACTGAAAAGGGCTGCCCCCAACTGCTGACGGCGCTCTGGTCGCGTGGTGGAGGGGCTGCACTTCTGCTGCCTGCTTCGTGGTTAGAGGGCCTCTTCAGAGTTGCGGGGGTGACCTGTGGCTGCAGTGCGGGGAGTTCATCTGCCACCCCTCGGGTCGACTAAGATCTAAGCACCGGGGAGACGGCACGTAGCAGCCGACGCCGAACGGAGTGTGCCGAGGAGAGCGGCCTCTGACTGCTGGCACTGGGGCCTCCTAGACCTGGCGGCGCTGGGACCATATGGGCCGGATTGTTTGAGAGGAGCCGGGACACATCCGGTAAGAGATGCGGTGAGGCAACAGAGCACTGCAGGAAGCTGTGCTGGCCCCATCACGGGGAGAGGAGGAGTGGCCCTGAGAGTGGCCTGACGCCGGCGGGGCCTTCCCTGTGTTTGCTGGGCCTACGGGTGCATAGAGGAGGTGCCGAGGGCAGCGCTGACCTGCGGGCCCCCGGCGACGCTCCCTGAATTGATACCAAGGGGAGGCCGGAGGTGTGCATGTCCTGAGGGAGAGTGAGCCGCTGCCTGGCCTGCCTGGGGAGCTGACGCGGCCCACATTGCGGCCCTGTGAACATTGATGAGATAGCGCTTTGAGAAGAAATACCCTCGTGGCCCGTGGTCTGCTGTGTTTGTGGACAAGTAGGGAACCGGGCAGGAGTGAAGGGATTTAAAGACACATTTGAGACATAATGCCGGGGCCAACAAGGGCCTTCTTCAACGCGGCAGGTTGTGCAAAATGCCGCGGCGCGCTTCGTTCTGGCCTTGCCGTGGATGTCCTCTGCGACCTCGGCAAGGAAGAATCTCCATTGGCTGCCTATCCCTTTCAGAGTCTCTTTTAAACTCCTCTGTCTTACTTATAGCGCCCTGAGGCAGGCCCGACTGATGCCTTGGGTTCTTTGCTCTCTAGGTATGTTCCAATCAGATGTCTTCGCTCGCTAGAGCTCAATCAACTGGTAGTCCCACGCGCTAGTATGGCAAGATGGGGGAGCAAGGCCTTCTCCATCCTTGCACCTCAACTTTGGAACACTCTTCCCTTGGAGATCAAACTACAGCCCTCACTTGATCTTTTCAAGAAAGCTCTGAAAACTTGGTGTTTTACCAAAGCCTATCAGTGAGCTCGTGTCTCTGTTTGCCCGCAGCTAATTTTTGAGTTAGGCGCCTTGACGCCCACTAGGCATAGTAGCGCATAGACAAATCTCATTTCATTCATTCATTCATTCATAATTTTGGACCCTTCCTAGCCCCCATTGACACACAGAGGGTGGAGGTTTTGGCTTCCTCCCCTGGAGACATTCTGAGGTGGGCCCTTTGCGGCAGGAGCGCTATATACAGCAAAAGTGCGAATCGAGGTGAGGAGGTAGTCGTCATTGATACCTGGGCAGGGCATACTGTGGAGAGTGTTGGACAATTACTGTAGGCCGGTCTGCATTGCTTGGCATCATGGGAAAGCCAGACGGCTGCCAGCCGAAGCTCAATTTTGAGGCGAGGAAAGGAACGCGCTCACATGTGGACCCTGAGGAGGAACAGGTGGAGACTCAGGCGCCCTTGACTGCTGACCTGAATGATCTTCTACTGGCCATGCAGTCTAGCCTGACCTCTTTAGAATCCAAGATGGACTCCATGTCTGCACGTCTAGATGGCGTATCGCATAGAGTGGACAAACACGAAGAGCGACTGGCGGAGACTGAGCGGCGAATATCCGACATAGAAGACACATCCACCACAACTACGTCCCGTACGCTGGAAATGGAAAGGGACCTGCGGGTGATCGCGGCCAAAAACGAGGACCTTGAGCCCCACTCTCGAAGTAACAACCTCCGCAGTTTGGGAGTGTCGAAATCAACCTCGACTGGGAGAATGGAGGACTATGCGGGCGCCTTCTAATTGCTCTCTTCGTTAGGGAGGCTTTCTCACCGGTATCAGTGATAGAAAGAGGTCACCGCTCACTGCCAGCCCCACTGGTGCCCTGGGGCTACATCGCGCCCAATAATCGCCCGCCTGCTCAACTACCGGGACCGGGATGTGGTGCTTCGCCTATCCAGGGAGAAAGGGCAGCTCCACCACGAAGGGATGGACATTTCAATTTATCTGGATTTCACCATGGCTGTCCATGAGCAGAGACGGAAATTTCTACCTGTGAAAAAGAAACTACAGCAACTGAATATCCCATATGCGATGCTCTTCCCCGCAAAACTGAAGGTGACTTACCAAAGTATATTTTAACAACAGGAGAGGGAAGGAAGAAAACACTCTCAGTCCCCCAGGTAAATGTATTTCAAACAACAGAAGAGTGTAATTCAATAAATGTATATAAGCACAAGAAAGAGAGAAAGGTGAAAGATACAAATCTCATTGGATTTTTTCAGAAAGCCCTTACTCACCACCCTGGTTGGCGACATGCTTCATCATTAGGCCCACCGGGAGAAGCCAAATGCCTCCCCCGGTGTGCTTGAGGGACATACGCTCCACCTTAAGTCACCTGGAAACGGAGTTTGGGCATATAGAGGCAGAATTGCGGCAGACTCCCTCTCCTGAACTGCAGGCTAAGCTGCGCAGCATCCTTAATGACTATCAAGAGACATCGGAGAGAGAATGTAAGCACAGGGGGAAATATCAGAGGGCACGTCAATACGGAGAGGGGATCGACCCGGGAAGATGCTGGGTGACTTGGTTCGGCCTTCACGCTTCTCGAATACGGTGCTGGAAATTGAGGGGGAGGATGGGCAAAGGCATACCGACGCGAATGAGCTCGTAGAAACCTTTGGGAGTTTTACAAAAGCTGTATAAAACTCATATAGCTCAGCCGGTAGACTTCACCCCCTTCTTCGAGTATACAGCGATAGCCTGGCTGTGGGATGGGCTGAGAGACTTTCTCTTGCAACATCATGAGGAGGACGAAATCATAACAGCTATAATGCAGCTCCAATCCGGGAAGGCCCCGGGCCCGGACGGCCTCCCGGCTGAAATCCCATAACTTGCAGATGCTCTGTGCACTTCTCCATGACATAGACCCGGACACCAACGCTGCTGCGGTATTTCTTGATGCCACTAAGGCGCTCGACTCCCTGAAGTGGGACTATCTCGCCCTCGTCCTTCAAAGCATGGGGTTTCCGATCCCCTTTCTGGAATGGATCACCTTGCTCTACTCGGGGGTGCGAGCCAAAGTGGTGGTGAATGGCATTCAGTCGGCGCCCTTTTCAATCACATGGGGCACCAGGTAGGGGTGCCCTCTGTCACCGCTGCTCTTTGCCATAGCTATTGAGCCCCTGGAGGTGAAGGTTCGACAACACTATCGAGACTGATATACCCTGAGAGGCAAATTTTAATCTCCTTATATGCGGATGACTTAACACTCTACCTGCGGGACCCAGTGGTTAGCCTTAACCCCATTCTCCGGCTGCTCATTCTATTTGGCCAGCTATCCGGAATAAATGTGAATTGGGAGAAATCTCAAATTTTCCCACTCACAGACTCTACAAGGGAGTTCATGCCTGACTTTCCACTGAAATGGTGCGGAGATACCATTACTTACTTGGGTATTCAGATTTCTCGGTGTCTGGAAGAGTTTATGCGCTCCAACTATGGCTGCACACTGGATAATTTTACTGACAAGATAGCTGGGTGGATTTTGATGCCTCTTTCCATGGTGGCTAGGGTGTCATTGATCAAGATGATAATCCGACCCAAACTCCTTTACTTATTTACCAACATCCCCTATGCTCCTAGTCATTTTTTCTTTAACTGTATCAAAACGCAACTAATTAGATTAGCATGGGGTGGGGAACAGCCCAGACTGGCGTGGGAGGTCCTGACTTGACCCTTTGAGGATGGAGGATTCGAGGTTCCAGATATGGATCTGTATTTTGTCTGCGCTCAGGCACACTTTGCGGCATATTGGATTCACCCTCCCCCATATATGCCTCACCTGGCCATCGAAGATGGATACATGGCACCCACACCGTGTACAGCGTATCTTAGTACACCTACAGTACCTAGGCTTTTGACGGCCACCACTGTCCAATGCACGACTAGCACCTGGCACGACCTAGCGCATACACTTAAATGCACTCTTCTTTATTCGCCGCTAGTGCCCCTGCAGGGGAGACAGGATATACCATTCTCTACGGAAGGAGGGTGCAGACGCATGCTGCGAAAACTGTCCTGTCTCACTTGGAGCCAATTATACCAAAACAGGGAGTTTAAAACTAGTGAGGAGTTTTTTGGCCTCAACACCCCACCCCCTAGAGCGTTTTTCCTATGTGAGGCTAAGACAAGACGTGCGCTCTCTGACTCAGGACTTCCTATCCGAGTCCCCTATTATGGTCCCTCTACATAATCTTTTGCAACAAACTCCCCCTGAGCATGTGGTGTCGTGATTATATCGTTCAACCCAAAAGGAATGGGAGAGAGGTCCTGCTCCGGCTAAGGGGAAGTGGGAGGAAGAGCTGGGTACCCCCATCACGGAGGAACAGTGAGCCTATTGTTGTCGTCAAACAGTGGTCATTTCCACCAACACACTATAAATACATCCATCGATTATACTATACGCCTGCCAGGTTACACCGGCTACGCTTCCGAGACACTGCTCTCTGCAACAGATGCAGGGATGGGGATGCTGATTTCGCCCACTTAGCCTGGGGCTGCCTACTTGTCAGGGAATATTGGAGGGAAGTGCTGCAAGCATTAGATGATATGACTGAAATACATGTACCTGATGATCCTCTAACCGCTCTGTTAGGCTACACGGAACAAATTCCCGCCAAGGTACCAAGGTTCACCTCTCTGGTCCTCTTGTTGGCGAAAAGGCATATAGCCTGTCGCTCGGGGCGTGGCCGAGCCCCTAAATTTAAGATTGGCTTAACGACCTCATACACTGCCAGGAAGAGCTGCATACATATGCTGAACTTATGCCACCATCCGCACGCCCTAAGGATATTTGGGGTCCTCTACGGGCATACCTCCTAGCACACACGGACACTGGGGAGACAGAGCAGAGCCTGGAACGGATGGGGATTGAGGGGCGGGACGGGGGGATCCTACAGAGGCGGGGGATTCCCTAGATGTGGGACCACACGAACCCTTTGAGGAGTAGTAGGGCGAGAAGCATAATACAGAGGATAGTGACCCTCAGCTGGGTTCGACTGAGTAGGACCTGAATGGCAATTGACATGAGATATTAGGTGATAGTTGTGGCTTCATTGTGACTAATGGATCTTATTGGGGTTTTGTTCTGGGGGGGTTTCTATTATTATAGACCTGAATTGACCATTGCCTGATCTGCTTGAATACCCGACGTGGCCGGCCCATTGGGTTGTAGGCGTCTTGCTGTGTTTACACCCCCCACTCCCTGTTGCACTGAAAGTAGAATACTGCTGTGCCGGCCCGATGGGATGTGGGCACCAGGCTGTGTTACATTTTATGATGTCAATAAAGGTCGATTTGAAAACAAAAAAAACAAAAAAGTAGGGAGGGGGTTGCATGAGCGCAGAAGCTTACCCCCAAAGAGTTTTTTCAAGGAACTGACCCTATGTTTTCAGGGTCACAGAATCCAGGACCCCTCTGGAATATTGCCTAATGCTTTCACAACACTGACGAGGCTGTAGCTTCTACTCTACAGCTGGGATTGAAGTGCCTTATAGGGGCTTGTTTTATATTTGCATTTATTTAGATTTCTAAAAGAGGTACATGTGATACAGCGCTCACTAGGGGCTAAGTCTATGGTTAAATGCTATGTAGTCAAAATGTGATTCCCTCTAGGGGCTCTATGATTGCATTTTCATGGTTGGAAAGTTTATAAAAAGCACACAGAACATGTTTTGCTCATTTTAAAATGCTTTATTATTTAAAAAATATTATTGGCAGTGATTGTAAGCCATGTGTACGTAGCATTTTTAAGTCGGAAATAGCCAATCGGGCAGTTTCCGACCGCATTAATGCGTTTACAAATGTACAAAATCCAAATTGCGATTTGGTATTTGGAAGGGGCTTATTTAGGGCGTCCCTTCCAAACACAAAATCTGAATGGGATTGTTAAATGTTTTGCAACTAAATTATGGTCACAAAGCATTCATATTTGATAGACTCTTTGAAGGAGCTGGTAACACATTTGCAAATGGGTCGGGGTCCCCAGGAAAGCCATTCCACTTTGAGAATGGAAAACAAATATTTTTTAACCCCTTCGATGCGGCCGCTTTTTTTCCCGTGTGCGGCCGCCGGCCGAACACGGGCGGGCCATGACGAACCCCAGCCGTCATCAGCACACGAGCACCGTAGTGCATGACGGCTGGGGTTCGTCACCAGCATGGAAGGGGTTAAGAACAGGCAGTGGTCTCACGGGCCACTGCCTACTCTTCAAAAATGAAACTGCAAAGTTACATTTTTTCTTTTTAAACACATTCCGTTTTCCATTAAGGAAAACGGTCTGCATTTAAAAAATAAGATTGCTTTATTCAAAAGCAATCACAGACATGGTGGTCTGCTGACCTCAGCAGGCCACCATCCCTGTGATGGCTGCGATTCCTAATGGGTCGCAAATTGTGATCTACCTCATTATTATGCATGAGGTAGCTCTATTTGCGACCCACTAGGAATGACTAATGAAACTCAAAAGAGTTTCATACATTAGGAATACTGGTTTTCCTAATTGCGATTCAGACAGAATCGCAATTAGGAAATCGGTATTTCTAATGTCAGTACCTATGCCCCTATGGATCTGTGAATATGTTTCATTGTTTATTTTATTAACAGTAATAAGTGCATTCCTACAGGGTTATTAATATTGATGATAGCGGAGGAGGAGCTACGCTCGCAAACAAGATGGCTGCTTAGGCTCCCGGCTCCGTCGACCTCCGTCCCCCGCCAGATGATCCTGATGAAAATCCTGATTTTGCGCCCGACCTCAAGGTGTATGAATCTATGTATGCTCCGATGGTGCTATCCCGGAAACTTAATTCGCTGATTTGACGAAGTTATGTCGAGTTGAAGTTTGAGGCCTAGTTCAGCTGGAAAGCCGGGGTCTCGAGTTTTGGTCTGGCCGATCTGCAGTTGAACAACATCGGCTGCCAGCTGCGACCAGGGTCCGGTCTACAGCGGTGGAAGTATTGTAAGTCCGATTTCGACGGCAATCACTTTGGAGTATTCAACTTTGGTGAGAGGAGTGCAGCGGCAATACTGAGGCTGTGGGCGGAGGTCCTCGTCCCGTGAACCCGGTTAGGCCCCCGCCGGGGCTCGGTGGTCGGGGCCTTCGCCTGCGGCAGCGGGGTACTGTTTGCAGCCGTAGGAAGTGTGCGGCCACCCTCTAAAGCCGTCCGCACTGCCATTGTCCGCTCCCCCCGGAGAGCCCGGGGTCTCTGGAGGGTACGTAAATGTTTGTTTCTGTGAGTGGAGTGATGAACCGGACGGAGCGTGAGCCGTCGCTTGCAACAGTAATGGCAGCCATCGGGGCGTTTCACGCTCGTATGGACGCCCTGATGTGCGGAATGATTGCGGGCTTAACGGATAAAGGATTTGCGGGACCGGACCCTGCTTCGCTACATGACCTGCGCCCGGCTACGACACCTGAGACCGCCATGTTGTTTCCCAATGAGGACCCTGTGCGACAAGAGTGTTTGGAGCCCTTGGTCAGTGCATCGGAAGATTGTGACCCTAATGCTTGGAACGTTCTGCAGTGTGCATCGTCTCTATTGCGGGTTCGAGACTTGACTGACATTTTTTTCCTTGAGTTCCCTGTCGCTGACTGTCTTGGTGCCTTCTCTTCATCCTGTTCCCCCATGGCTACAGCGTGGCTGTGGAGGAAGCAACATCGAGACTGCCTGTCGTTGAGGGAGAGTTTCGCTGCTGATGGGGTTGTTCAGGATCCTAGGTTTTGGATTTGTCTCGGACACACACTTTTTGAACTTTCTTGGCATGCGGCTGCTTGTGTCGACTCAGTGGTTCTACCAGGAGGGGTTCCTATGAAGGTGCGGAAGGGTCAGGGCTGAGACATATGGTCTAGGGTTAGTAATAGGGCCCTCCTGGAAGTGGGATTTATACTGTTGGGCACACGGGAGGCCGGGCGGTGTTTTCAAGTGGTCCCCTGATCTGTTTTCTTTTTATTATTGGTTAGACTGTTGCTTTATCCCAGGGGTTACTGTTTCTGGCGGGGGAGGAGGACCGGGAGCCTGTTTGGAACTATCCTCCTCCACTCTTTCTCTTTTCTTCTTTTAGAACTGAGTTAGCTGGGGCGACAGGCACACTGCTAGTTGGGGTTAGGTGAGAGCCATATGCAGGGGTGCAGGGTGGGGGGATGGGTTTAATATTTTGTCCGTGTTCCTTTTTAATGATTTCTCTGTCCTTTTATTTTCTTTTGGTCTCTTCTATACGCATAACGTGGGCGAATTATCCTGAATGTATTTATTCCAGTATCTGGTAACCGTACTTCCTTTTCTATCCTGGTGTCAATCGGTGGGCGGGGTCTGTGTGCGGGCGGCTGTGTTGAGTTATAAATCACTTTGTCGTATATCCTGTTTTGTGTCTGCTAGCGCATGCATCTCGGTCGTTCCCTTTAAATTGATCTGTGACTATTCTATTTTCACCTGCTCCCTTTATCATAGTGTTCGAAGGTATGGCACCAGATATGTCTGTCTCTTTTTCCTTGCTTTTTTGGTTGGGGGGGGTTAAACATAAAATGAAACCTTTGTCTTATCCTGCAACGTGTTGTAAGTTCAATACAATGTTTATCCTGATTTGGTGCCGGACCTCAGGGTTGTCGGCTGAAGAGCTGTGTCGTTAGATAATACATTGGATCTTATTCTTGTGTTGCGGCGGGCCCCAGCGGTTTTTAGCCCGTGCTTGTAATTTTATTGAACTGTACAATAAAGGTTTTTTTTTAAATATATATATATTGATGATAGCATTTACATACAAATGATTGTCTTTAAGATGTGGTTTGCTGCTCCTGAACCTTTGACCAAGCCAGTAGACTTACCTCATATGTTTACATGAACCCTTTACGGGGTCAAAGGTGATTACGTTTTGTCATCTGTGGTATTTTCCATCTGCCTATGTACATATTTTTAAATTGATGTGTAGTATTTAGTAGTGTGTATTAAAAGCATAATTTTCCTTTTTGTAAAGAAAAATCACAGACTATTGAGTGCTATTATTGCGTGCCAGCGGATGGTGTGAGCTCCTCCATACCACCTCCCCAGAGTAGGCTTTGATAGTTCTGCTTTATTCCCCTGAGAGAGCCAAGCACTACAATAGGATGCTTGGCTTCCAGTAAGGAAAATTGTGGACCTATTTGTTGTTCAGGCCATACAACTAATGACCCAATTTCCTACAGTACATAATTCTGTTTGCACTTGTTGCAAAAATACAGGCAGCAAATTGGGACCAGTATTTTGCGACCACTGTTTAGTGCATCTGGCCTGAAGTTCTAAAATGCGTAATCCCTCTGTTGATAATGCATTTTGAAAGCCCAAGGTGAGGTAGATCTCAGCATTTTATTCCAAAACCTGCTTAGTTTGAGGGTCACTTGAAGTATGGCAGCCAAATAGTCTGGAGGATCCCAAATGCAGTGCTGTTACACAAAATGAACCCTGAACGGTATGATGAGGGGCCGCTAGGTCTCCTATGTCTTAGAGATATTCATTGACCGATGGCTGAATAAGGGGCCCCTGGAGGGTAGGGACCCCCCTGAAATGCAGGGGCTGCCGCTGCCTGTTCAAATCCTGTTTAGGACCTCGCACGTGCTCCTATATTCTTCACTAACCTAAAATTGTTCATGCCACACTCTTTTTAAGGATGACACGTTTCATCCAATGTAAATAGTGGGAGAGCCTGATTTTCACTATGGTTCGAAGAACCAATAAGAGGCCATGGATCTCTGAGAGCAATCTGAACACTTTCAGGTCTAGTAGGTAAGGAATCAAGACTCTATGGAGGTCCTTTAACTGGCATTTCCTTTCCTTTGTAGAGCTGATAGATTCAGGGGTCACAGGCTGAAGTACAGATGATTTAAACTTGTCATTTAAATATTTATTGAAATGTGTGTGGACGTGGGTTCTTATTGCTGTTGTAAATATCAGAGATTAGTGACAGGAAAAGGGTGGTTTTAGCGAGTAGGAGTGTGGAGATTGTCACCAGTAACTGTGCAGTCCTTTGACATACCAAGATCTGCTCTGATAATGAGGAAACAGGATTGGCAGGAGCCTTTTCAGGACTCGTGCTTTGTGTTTCACTTTTCATTACTCATCACCTCCCACAGTTCAAGCAAATGCTTCCTTGAAGAGCTCAGCTTTCAGCATCTTTCTGGAGGTGAGGTAGTTTGGGTTGGACATCAGGGCTTGGATGGGGACTTTCCATAGCTATGAGTCTGGGAGGTCCAGCGTCCCACTCCAAGTGAAGTCTTTTGTTGGTGAATAGTTTTGGACTTGGACCTAATTACAGAATGCCAATGAAAGCCTTTTTTGTATACTTTAATGAAAACCTTTCAGCACTAGCTTGATGATCGTGTTGTTTGAGCGGGTGATGGGTGCGCCTTCCCCATTCTTTTTGAGTTCTTTCAAGGCTGTCTTTTCAGCCTTTCTGGGAAGCATGTACATATCACATTGCAGTAGTTCAGACGAGCCATTAGATGGGATTAGGTCGTCTCTACCTGCCGGTTGATTTGCACGAGTTGCGTTATTTTGCAGCAGGTCCGTAGCCAGGAGTGTTTTGGGGGGAGGGGGGGGGAGGGGGAGGGGGCATAGCCCTTATTATGGCAGCATGAAGGGAAGGCTCTGAAGCGAGGGTTTCTATGCCTTATATTGTTTTTAAAGGAGACTGCAATATGGAGAAGTGTGGCTCACTGGTTAGAGCAGGCAGACCCTGAAGCAGAGGTCAGACCCGGGACCAGGGTTCAATTCCCGACGCGGCAGGGTCTTGAGCTCAAATGTCCATGGACTCAATAATTCTTGCTTCGGTGCCTGACCTAATCATGGGTTCACACTCTGCAACTCTGGGCATTAAGCTTGCTTAATCTCCACAACGGCCCCCTGCAGCGGGATGCCCTGTAGGGGCTATCTCACAGGGAAAAGCCAGGACGGGTTCCCAAGGCAAGCGTGGAGATACCCCTCCGGGGTCGATTCAGGCGCTATATAAGAAACATAATAATAAAAATAATAATTAGTGAGATTTTAAAGCACGCAGTGCATTCTCTTGCAATATGTCTGCTCTGAGGATTTTTGGGGGATATGTGACAAACTATGCATTTTAATTTAAAGCATGACGAGTCAAAACTGGATATAAGTTTAAAAGAACATTTCAGGGGGCAGTAGTGAAGCAAGGAAGCTGTAAGTCATTGTGGTTCCAAGTAAAATGCCCTCCACCACTTACTGGTAGATCAGTAAAAGGCAGTAATGATTGGGGTGCACATACCCCTCAGACACCTCGACCCCCGTGCCAATGCATTTCTTGCACTAACGGTAGCTCTACACGTGACCGGAGACAGACACCAATTCATATGATCCACTAGAAGCACTTCCAAAGAAGTGGAATGACTCACCCAAACAGCCAGTGGCATGATGGTGAGGGTTTCTGGGCTGATCTAAGGTGTGAGCGACAATGTATGAAGCCACTTCCTGAAGGAGGCTGACCTGGGCAAACCATTGATTGGAAGGTCTGACCTAGAACTCCCTGTCTATGTACTGAAGACAATATGTTGGCTTTAGTAGACCTAACAAATCACATGCTTCAAATAACTGTACAGTGTGGCTTTACAAGACCCAAGGGCCACACTTTCATTATGTTCTGCAATTGAATAAGTAATACTGTGTATTTTCTGTGTTGCTTGCACAAATGTTGCTTTGTGTTTTCGTAGCCCTTAAAATATATACATTGGTGTTATCCAATGTTATGGTAGCTATTTTACTCTTCGTGGTTCTCCTGCTTGAAAATTGTACAGAGGCTGGCCCTGTTGTCAGTGTGTCCAGTATATCACCACTTGCAGTGGCCACTGCTCACAAACATTAATGGAAAGCCTTCTTGACACTTTCAAGGAGCTCATTTGAATATTTTGCCCTACAGACCCTTCCTACTTTAAGCAGTCACAGTCACATGTATTTATTGATATAGGTGTGCAGGGGAAAGGAAATGGGTGGTGGAATGCTCTGTCATCTCTGTTCTGAACCCTCATTCTGTCCCACATGAGCACCTGCATCTTCATAAATAAAGCAAATCGCATGATCCTTGGTAAATTAGTTGCTCTCCCTAAGCCTCAGTTCCTTTAGCTACTAAAATTGTGGTTCAAAGTAGGTTCACATAAGCACTTTGATTTACCTTACTAGGATATTAGACTGTAGATTATACACACACAGAATAACCTATATCCCTTCTTCATAGAACAACCCCCACTGCCTCCTGTTATGATAACAAAACCTCAAACATAAGTGTCTGACAAGTTTCTTTACAAAATATTGCCTGCGTTTTTTTTTTTGATTTCAAAATATTTTTTATTGAAAGTAAATTTTTCATATACAAAAGCAAAACATTCGTAATACTTGTACTGTTCTTGCAATGTTGCGGCCTGGTGGGGCCTAGAGAGAGAAGAAAGGAAGAGAGAAAGGAAAGGAGGGGGGGTGGGGGGGTCACTGTTCCAGATAGGTGTCGAGAGCTTCCCACATGTTGTCTTTGGCAGTATGATTCGCTGTCTTTTGCTTGGCAGTGATGTTGTCTGCCCCCCGGAGGAAGGTTACCCAATTGAACCAGCGTTTGAAGGTGGCTTTGCTGGTGTCCTTCCAGTTACCCAAGATCGTTTTCACCGCAGCCGTCAGAAGTACATCGACCAGGTCTCGTACTTCTTTGGACTGAAGTTCTGTTGCTAGGAAGGCAGTGGCTATCCCCGCTAGTCCTCTTTGTGTCTTGCTTCCCGTGACTGTGTCTATGACGTTATAGACCTTGTTCCAGAAGGTTTTGACTCTGGGGCATTCGTATATCATGTGAGATAGATCTCCTGTTGCCTTCTGGCAATTCCAGCATGTGTTGCTCTCGCTAGCTCCAACTTTCCCTAGTTTTGCTGGTGTCCAGTGCAGCCTGTGGAGTAACCAGTATTTGGTTTGTGCTAGTTGTGACGTGATTTTATTTTTGGACGCTGACGTCCATAGTCTGGCTCTTTCTTCCTCATTTAGCGGTCTTTGTATGGTCTCCTCCCAAAAGGCCAGTGTCTTATTGTTTAGAGTTGTGGTGCGTGGTGTTATTAACTTGTAAATTTGCGCTGTTTGGTGGCCTGTCTTGTTTAAGTTTTGTGCGTATTGTATGATGGTGGGTGTCAGTTTCGAGAGGCTTGCTTTGGTGTTAGCTGCTTTGATTTTTAGGAATTCGTAGAACTCCTTGTCTGGTAGGGAGGTTGTCTGCTGTAGTGCCTTGTAGGTGAGTGGGTTGTTCCCTGCTTCTAGTTGTGACGGCGTTGTGATGCCTCTGCTATACCATTCCTTGCTGTCTAGTGTTTTCCCCTTGTATGTGACTTTGGTATTATGCCACAGTGATTCCCATTTGGTGCCTTTGATACCTACTGCCATTTCCCTGTCTACTCTCAGCAGCGCTGTCTTTGTGTTGCGGATTATTGCGTTTTTGGCCTCTGGGTGCTTGTGCGCCGTGAGGGCCATAATTGGGTCTGCACCTCCTAGAATACTCCTTTCCAGATCCAGCCATACCGGCATGTATTCTGGTGTCGGGGCTGTCCAGTGTATTCCCTGTTTGGCAAGGCATGCCGTCTGGAAGGCTTTGTAGTTTGTGAGGTTCAGTCCGCCCTGTTCTTTTTTAAGTCTGAGTTTCGCTAAGCTGATTCTTGGTTTTTTTCCTCCCCAGAGGAACATGTTGATGCTTTTGTCTATGTGTTTGTGGAAATCGGTTGTGAGTGTGAGAGGCAGCATAGAGAGCAGGTAGTTTAGCATGGGGGTGACCATCATCTTTATTGTCTCAATTCTTCCCCACCAGCTTATGAATTTGGGGCCCCACGTGTCTAGCTTGGACTTAATTTTTTTTAACATTGCCTCCTCATTGTGGTCTAGTGTTGATCTTAGGTCCCTTCCGAAGAGGAGGCCTAGGTATTTCAGGGGTTTCGTTTGCCATGCCAGGCCGGACGTGCCCAGGACAGCCTTGGTGGTGTGGCAGTTCATAGGTTTGCATTCGGATTTCTCCCTGTTGAGTTTGTAGCCTGAGACATGTGCATACTCTTCTATTGTTTGCACGAGTGCCTCAATTGACTCTTGTGGGTTGTTTGTGGTGATCAGAATGTCATCCGCGTATGCAGCTAGCTTGAATGCTTGACCTTCTATCTGCACCCCCGTGATCCGGGGGTTTGACCTGATCATGTGGAGGAGTGGTTCTAGGGCCAGCAGGAATAAACCCGGTGAGAGGGGGCAACCCTGCCTTGTCCCTCTGCCTAGTGTGAGTGTGTCCGATGTGGCTGCGTTTACCACCACTCGAGCCCGGGGGTTTTTGTAGAGGGCCATGACCATGCCCATGTACTTCTTGCCAAGTCCAAACTTGAGCATGCATTGGTTAAGGAAGGGCCATGAGACTCTATCGAAGGCTTTTTCTGCATCTAATGCGATCATGACAGCCTTTTCCGCACTGTTGGCCGGGCGATTAATTAAGTGGCATAGCAGTCTGGTGTTGTCCTGCGAGAGTCTGTTTTTCAGGTAGCCCACCTGAGATTTGTGTATGAGAGAGGGGAGTTGTGCGTTTAGTCTCGCTGCTATGATTTTAGCGTAGATTTTGCAGTCCACGTTAATCAAGGAAATTGGCCTGTAGTTGTGTGGGAACTGGGGGTCTTTCCCTTCTTTGGGGATAACAATAATGTTTGCCTCTGCCATTGAGTCTGTCATATTGCCCTTTTCCGCACACGCTTGGAATATTCTGACCAGCGTGTCTTTGAGTAATGGTTGGAATTGTTTATAGAAGGTAGCTGTGAAGCCGTCCGGTCCTGGGGCCTTGTTTGGTTTTAGTGAGTCTATGGCCCTCCCTACTTCCGCTTTGGTTATGTTTTGATCTAGGGCCTCTCTTTGGTCGTCGCTTATTCTGGGTAAGTCGAGCTTCTCTAGCAGGCTTGCCCCGCCGTCTGCCTCCAGCGATGTATCGGCAGTGTATAGGTTTTTGTAGAACTTCCTGAATGTTTCGAGGATCTGTTTATTCGCTGTGCGTGTCTTGTTGTCAGCGTCTGTGATTGCCGCGACTGAGTGCTGCCTTTGCTTGGCTTTCAGGTAACCAGCCAAGGCTTTCCCTGCTTTATTGGCCGAGCATAAGTTTATGGATTTATATTTGTTGATCCATGTGGATGCTCTCTCGCTTAGGATTCTGTTTAGCTCATATTTTTTCTTTGTTAGTGTTGTGAGTGTATTCCTGTCCATTAAGTTAGCCGTGTGATTCCTTTCTAACTCCTTAATCTGTTCCTCCAGTTCTTTAATTTTTTTGTTCCTGCCCCTGTTCATGCGTGCTTTAATATTCAGGAGTTTCCCTCTTATTGTAGCTTTAAGTGCGTCCCATAGTGTTGCTGCCTCTATGTCTGCTGTGTCGTTATACTGGAGATATTCTTTGATCGCTACCTCTATTTCGGTAATGTTTGCGGGGTTCTCGAGTATGTCACTGTTGAGGCGCCACCTCCTGCTTGGTGTATCGTTATGCTTGCCACTTAAGGAGAGGGATATCTGTGCGTGGTCCGAGACTGTTATGGGTCCTATTTCAGTTGTGTCTGTCAGGTGTGTGTGTGTGTCGGACATGAGTATGTAGTCTATCCTGCTGTATGAGTTGTGGGGGTTCGAATAGAAGGTGTATTCTCTGGCACTCAGGTTTTGTAGCCTCCACGGGTCCGCTAGTGCGAGTTTGGTGCATAGGTTTTTGAGTGTGTTCTGATCTTGTGAGGTGTGGCTGGGTCTGTGTGGATGTCTGTCTATGGCATTATCCATCGCCTGGTTCATGTCTCCTGCCGTGATTAGTAGTTCGCCCAGTGGGATCCTACTTAGTTCACTCTCTAGGTCCTCCCAGAATTTTTTGTCCACCGCGTTTGGCCCGTAGATGTTTGCTATGTGTATTGTTTCGTCGCCTCTTTTGATAGATGTAAGCAGCCTCCTCCCTTTAGTGTCTGCGACATTGTTGTGAACCTGGAACTTCCCTTTCTTACTGATTATGGTGATGACTCCTCCCTTTTTGTTGACTGCAGGTGAGCATAGCACCTTGCTTATCCAGTTGGCTTTGAGCCTGTTAGCGTCCTCTAAGGACACTCTAGTTTCTTGGAGGACGTATATATCAGCCTTCAGTCTATTTAGGTAGTCTAGTGTTTTCCGTCGCTTGACGGGGTGGTTGAGGCCCTTGACGTTAAGTGACACTATTTTTATGTCCGAGGCTATCTGTGCTTGGCCCTTAGTGTTAGGTGTCGTCATGGTGTGATAGTTCTGTCGCTGTACCTTAGAGAGGGATCTATATTGCTTCTCTTTGTTCTTTGCTTGTTTGCTAACTGCCCCCAGTCAATGGTGCCCCCCTGGGATGTGGGATGGGATGAGTGGGTGTGTGTGGATATAGGAAAGAAGAGAAAGGAAAACGAGTGCTTCCACCAGGCTAAGATTGTCCGTGCTACATGGCCTCCCCCCGGCCCTCTCCCCCCCTCCGCCCCCCGCCCCCCTCCCCCCTGTCAACGTACTGTAAACGTGCAGCAGCAACGGTTCCCGCACTCCGCCCCCCCGGGTCTCTAAAAGCATGAAAAAGACCATCTCAGCCTCCCTCCCGTGCTGCGCATTTAGGCAAAGGATATTGGTCTTCAAGTGTCCAAGGTCCTGTGTTCCCAATGTGAGGTAGTCCTTCTTCCGATGAGATCGGTGTTTCCCTGCAAGATAGGAAAGTTATGTGTTCTTAAAGTGTCTAAGGTTCCTATTTCCATTGTTGAGGTAGTTCCTTCTTCCGATGAGGTAGGTCTCTTTTCCATTGAGGTAGATGTTGTTCTTCCGAGGTAGTTATTATCTGCCGCCTGCTGCTCCCTTATCTTCCGTCTCTGAGCCGTCTGATGAGGCTCTTCTTTTTGCCGTTCCTGGACTTGTTTGTTCCATCTCCTCCTGTTCTGGCTTCCTGAGGTACCTACGTAGTTCTGCTGGGTCATCGAACACACGTGTATCCTGCCCGTCTGTTATCCTCATTCTTGCTGGACCTACAAAGCTGAACGTTATCTTTGCTCTCTTCATAGTGTCTCTTAGCGCAAGGAACCCTTTCCTTGCTTCCACCGTGCCCCTTGAAAGGTCTTGGGTGAAGATTATCTTCTTGCCTTTCCAGATGAGGGTTTGGCCTTTGCGTGCGAAGGCGAAAATGGCATTGGTGTGGCTAGATCTTAGGGGTTTGCAGATGATCGTTCTTGGTCCTTTCATGTGCACTTGTTTTGTGGCGGGGATTCTGTAAGCTTTGTAGATCTCCAAAGCTCTTTCAAATTTTAGGCCAGTCAGCTTGGGTATCAGTGTCTCAAGTAGCGCTGCGCATGAGCCTGCCCCCTCCTCCTCGTCTTCTGGTATGCCTAGGATCCTGATGTTCCCTTTCCGGTTTTTATCCTCTTGCTCTGCGAGCCTTCTCTGCATGTCGCTGGAGACCTTGGAGATGTAGCATATGTCTTTGTCCATGATGCCTGATTTATCTTCTATGTCGCTGATCCTTCTCTCTGTCTCCGCTACTCTACTTGCTATTTTGTTCTGGTCTGCACGTATGGCTGTAAGTTCTAGCTGGACGTTGTCCATGGAGATCTTTGTGGCCTTGGCCAGGTCGTTGGCTTCGGTTATTTTTTTGACGAGCAGGTCCATCGCAATCTCTGTGTTTTGCAGGTTTTTCATTTTGATCGGTGATTCCAGGTCTTTCCTAATTTTTTTGGTATCACTGTTCATCATCTCTAGACCTCTTCTTCCTTGATATATGGACAGTCTCTCCTTCTTTTGCAGGTTGGACTGATGTGCTCCCTTTGGTGGGATGTTTTTAGTGTTCGTGGCTGTGTCAGCCTTTACAGTGCTACCGAAGGTGAACCTGCTTGGCCACTTTATCGACCTGGTTCTGGTTTTCCCGGACGCCAGGGCTGCCGTCCAGAGCTGGGTGTCCCCTACCTTCTGCTGTGGGTTAGTGCTGATTCCTGGTCTTTGGTCTCAGCGCTCTTTTCCTTCTGTTGCCGCCCGCTTCGCTGTTACTCGCATTGGCAGTGGCAGGGTGTGACCAGAACGTTGCCGGATGGTTGCCGCCCTGTTTGACTAGGAGGCTGCAGTGGTGCGTTCAGGTGCTTGCTTGCACTCCAGTTGACCCTCGCACCGAGGCTGAAAGCTCCGCTATCTCTGCTTGCCTGCCTGTGGGTGGCCTCCTCTTATGGTGTCCCCCGCCGGTTTCACCCTTCTAAGATGGCTGCCTTTGTCCACAGCCTCACTTCCGCCACCCCTTTCTTCGCCTTGAGTCGCACTTCCGTTTCTCGCGTGTGCCTGCTCGTGCTCAAAGTTTTGGTGCATACCCTGCTCGCGCTACCATATTGTTGCTGTGTGTTTGCGTTGGTGTGTACAGCCGCGCCTCAGTCTGCTGTGGTGTGATCTGATGTGGTCTGCCCCTTCCAAGATGGCCGCCGCCTATTGCTCTCCTCTTTCCTGGATGGGCGCTTCTCTGTTTGCCGGCCGCTACCTTGGTGCTTCTCCGGTTTCGAAGGATGGCGCTCGCAAAGAAGACCAGCAGTGCTTCGTTTCTCCTGCCTGCCTTGTGTCGGCTGGGGCTGGGGCTCGCTCTCGCAGCGGTGTGCCCTGCCCCTTTCAAGATGGCCGCCGCCGTTAGTTCTCCCCGTTCCAGATGGACGCTGAATCAACGTTTACCGGCCGCTTCACTGGCACCTCGCCGAGTGAACGGGACAGGCATATCTTTGTTTTGTACCGCTTCCTTTGCGCCGGCTGGGAACTGCTCTAGCGCTTCCGTTGCAGGGCCGTGTCTCGCTGTACAGCTTGCACCTAGCTTTCGCCTCACTCCCGCTCTACCACACCACCTCTCCTACCTCCGTGTGTGGCCGCTTGCTCCGCTCTTCCGCGTTCTCACGGTTGTGGACCTTCAGGCGGGGTGCTTCGCTGGGCTAGTCCCCGTTTGTTACGCCTCCTTGTTGCACTTCAGGTTGTGATCAAGATGGCCGCCTTTGTTTATCTTCGGATTATGCTTATTTCTTTTGTGCGCGAGTCCGACCTTCCGTTCTTCTGCACAAGCCATACGCCGCCTCTGCCGTGGTTTGTCCTTCACCCGTATCCACCGCGTTTAGCCTGGTTCCGGATACGCCTTATGCTCCCCAAATCGTTGTGGCTTCTCCTTGCACTCTTTATTGCACCGCCATCTTGGGCTTTCACTTTGCTTTCCCGATTGTAGGGTTTTTGTTTATTTTGTCGTTGTACCGCTCACTCAGGCTCTTCTCTTCCGCTGCTCTATGTATTCCCCCACACTTTCCTCCGTTTCATGTGGGAGACCGAGGGCTATCGCTGATTATCTCGCCGTTCTTCTCCCCGGGGTCGCGGAGCTCTCGAACTTAGGCGACCGCCTGCGTTGCCATCCAAGCCATGCCCCCCCTATATTGCCTGCGTTTTAAGACGTATCCTGAACACAACCTGGACAACATGAAAGAGTAGGGTAAAGACTTTAGTCACATTTATTGATGCCACACCCTGATGTGAACTGCCTTTAGGTGCTAGATGATTCTTGTATTGCCTAAACCTGTGGCTCGCAAGTTGTACATTGACTGATAAACCAGGTGCATTGACACTCCAGTCCCTCCTATTTGACAAAGAACAGCCTGCCTGTCACCTCCACGTTGCACACCGTCTTCTGCAGAAGGGACATTAGTTTGTCTTATTATGCTTCCAGCACTAAAAGCCTTTCAAGAGCCCCTACAGGTCATCCTGAGGTCAGCATTCCCATTTAAAAGGGATATCATTGCATTGACAGGAACAATGAAACACTTGGAAAGTTTCAACATAGTGGCACTTTATAACTAGTAGGAGAAAGTAAATGAAGTGCTATATCTAAAAAAAGACCACATAGCAGAAAGAAGCTCGATCCATCATTCACAGCCAAGAGTGTTTATACTTTGCGGATAAAACAGCTGTCCTCATGTAGTCTCTATATTTATTGTGACCTAATCTTTTTAGTACATTGGCAGCAGTGGTGTGAAATTGAATAATGGGCTTCTCTAAATGATATGTTAGGTTGATTCCGAGGTTCCAGAAAAAGCCCACCAAAATCCCATCTCATACACCTCCCCACACCTGAAATCCCTCCAAAATCACCATTTATTATCAAGGGAAATTGGTATGGATTATTTTCGAAAGTAATTTGGTTAATTATTTTGAAAAAAACATTATAGGGATGAAAATTGGATCACCACATTGGTCTGTGAATGTTGCTGATAATGAGTGGCCCCTGAGTCTCCCATATCTCACAAATGTTAATAGACCTTGGGCTGAATGGGGCCTCCGTGATTGGTTGGGGGCCCCTCCTGAGGGTTTGGGGTCACCCTGCACCACAGGAACTGCAAGGGGTTGTGTTACACCCTTTGGCGCCCACACTTTTTGGTATCTGAGGATGGTTTGTGAGATAAGATGATGGTTTGTGGAGGGAAGATCAGACATCTCTGCTGATTTGGATTTTTGTCTAAATTCCAAGAGTCCACATTCGATTATTTTCTAAATCCCCATGCTTTAGTGTTGTTCCTGAAGAAAAGGATTATGAGTAAAAATAGGGTGAAAGATTGTGGAGATTGAAAGTGTTTTGGTGTGTTAACGATTCATAGTGAGATTGGTAGTTGAGGGTGCGGAAAATACAGAAAAGGAGGTAAATTAGGCAAAGATAATGAAGGCCACTTTAAATATGTAGGAGTCTGTGCATGCTTATTATGAGAGACGTGCGCAGATCTATAGTAAGTATGTTACTTGAGTTCCAAATCCTTTAAATTATAGAAGACAAGAGGCATTTGGCAAAACAGGAACAGTGTGTTTAATTAAACCTTACGACTGGAGAACAGTTACTGTACGTGGTGCACTCTTACAAATTACGTACTAGGAGCTTAGCGCTTTTACATTATTTGCCTCAAACAGTTCCGCTGAGCATTTCAATAAAAACAAGATAAAATGAATATGTAGTATTACAACATAGGGCAAATAGAATAGCATCTGCACGATCTCAGTTTTTTAACCCCTTGTATGCTCATGATCAGCTGAGCTCGTCATGGCATACAGTGCTCAGGTGCTCATGACGAGCTCAGCTCGTCATGAGCCCCACCCACGGAGGGAGCGCTGGTGCTCCCCCCGTGGGTGCCAGATCTAAATCTTGTTTACAAAGAATGCAGGGGAAGACCTTCCTCCTGCCTCCCACCGCCCCCCTGCCCGCGTCATCAAGGACGTCAGTGCTCGAGGCGCGCTGACGTCATTGGAGGTTCCCTTTCTCCTCCGACACGCAGGGAAGCCATTTCCTTCCTGCGCGTTGAAGGAGAAACAGGTACTTTTGGGGGCTGGGGAGGGGGAGATTTAAACTAAAGAGGCATCGGGGAAAGGAAAGGGGTTTCCTTTCCCTCAATGCCTCTCTTGAGCATTCCTGCTGCACGATCGTGTGATCGTGCAGGAGGAATGCCCACTAGACGCCAGGGATTTTTTTTTTTTAATTGGCAGTGTTTGTTTGTTCGGGGAGTGGCCCCTTAGGCAAGGGTAGCTCCCCTTTTGGGGCAATTTCTTTTGCTTTGTCTCCCCCCCGGGGGGGGGGCAGAATTTCAATATTTTTTAAAAAAACGTAGCACTGGGGCAAAACGCAGGGGAGTGGCCCCTTCGGCAAGGGTCACTCTCCTTGGGGGCCATTTTAGGCAGCCCACAATGTTTTTTGTGTAGGGGAGCGACCACCTAAGACAAGGGTCGATTCCCTCTTGTGGGAAATCAGGAAGGCTTTGTCTGCCCCCTTGGGGGGGGAGCAAATTTATTTTACATTTTAGGATGTGCTGGGGAGTGGCCCCTTGGGCAAGGGTCACTCCCCTTGGGGGCCATTTTTGGAAGCCCACATTTTTTGTTTTTGTTTTGGGTAGCGACCCCTTGGGTAAGGGTCGCTCCCTTTTGAGGGCCATCCTTTATGCTTTGTTTGCCCCCCTTAGGGGGGCAGATTAAAATGTTTAATAATTTATTTGACACACTGTGCCAATTGTGGAAATGTAGTGGGGAGTGGCCCCTTGGGCAAAGGTCTCTACCCTTTTTTAGTGCATATATTTTGCCTTGCCATTTTGGTATGCCCATGATGTTAGGTTTTAGTTGGTGTAGCTCACTCCAGCACCCCAGTTCAGACATGGCCATATGCAAATTAGTCTGACCCTATGCCTCATGGGAGCAGTCCAGCCCGAACTGCCAACCCATATCTTCCCTGGCACGGAAGCAACCATAATGGGACCGGTTACTGGCTAATCAGCCTTTTATCAGCCAGGTTAACTTGAGTCCAGTGGCAAAGTGAGCAAAGGGACCCACGTCTGCCAACTTAGGGAATCAAAGCGCACAGGGTCAGTCTGATTTGCATATGGCCATGTCTAAACTGGGTTGGTGAAGTGAGCTAAACAATGATGATGGATTAAACCAAGATCAGTTGACTGGGGTGAGTGTTAGATTTGCTCATGCGCTCTGTCCATCATCCGCTTTGGCATCACCTTGAAGGGCAGTTCTGCTGGTTTTTTTTTGTAGGGTCACTAGGGAACCTCAGTTTATTTTTATGTCGGGATCCGCCCCTTGGACATGGGTCGTTCCCCTTTATGGGAGGATGATTGTGGCCTTTTCTGACCTCTTTGAGTGGCAGAGTAGCAGTGTTTAGTCCCATCTGTCCCCAAGGGGGGCAGAAGCCACTAGACACCAGAATTCTTTACTTTTTGTCTTGGTGGGGGTGGCCTCAAGGGCAAGGGTTGCTCCCCTATTGATGTTATACTGTTAGGCCCACCTACCCCTTAGCTTGGCAGGTTGGACTGGTGCATTTTTTGTATATGTGATTCTAATGTTTTTTTCTTCTTTTTTAATCGAGTCTAAAGCTTTTGATTCCTGTTTGCGGTTTCAACAGTGGTTGTTCTGCAGTTTTGTGTAGTTGCATTTTCTAGGTAAGAAAAAAATTGTTTTTGTATGTAATCCAAATGAGTAATATTGCAATGTATGAATTATTTTTTTTGTAAGTGGTGTCATAGTGACATTTAGTCAGTGGTTTGTGCATGAAAATCTTTGTGATGTGTTTTGCATTGTCTTATGTCGATTTTTTTTCTCTTTCTTTTTTAGTGTGATATTGTTGATCCATACTGTGTCTGTGCAGAGTACGTGGTGGTGAGTTTAGCTGCTTATGGCAAGTGAGTGGTATTGTTTTGCAGTGTATAGGTATTTTTGATAAAGGTGAATTTTGTTCATTGCTTATTTTACATAGTGATTGTTGTTGTTTACTTGTGTGTCAAGTTACCTTTATTAGTAATCATTATGGCTAGCCGTAGAATGACTGCTCAGCAGGTGGTTGGTATGCTTCTTTAATCTTCCTCTGAGCCGGATTATGACACTGACAGTGCGTCTGAGGGAGAGAAGGGAGAGGAAGATTCTGGCAGTGAGTTTTCTCTCCACATGGAATCATCGGAGGATGAAGGTTCTCTCAGTGCAGGTGAAGGGCCTGTTTTAGAGGAGGATACTGCTGTGCCGATGGTGCAAGAGGCATCTGGATTGCAGCCTGAGGCTGCTAGTCTTCCTACTGGAAGTGCTGGACTCTGGGTTGATCCTAACAATGTGCAGCCGGTGTTGCCTGACTTTAGCGGTGATGCAGGGTGTAGAATGGATTGTGAAAATTTTTTGTCTGTACAGTATTTTCAGTTATTTATGGATGATGTATTTTTGGGTGAGATTGTTGAGCAGACTAATTTGTATGCTGAACAGTTTTTTGAGGGACAACAGTGACAAACTTAGGCCCCACTCTAGAGCTACCCAGTGGACTCCTACAAATCTGGAAGAGCTGAAGAAGTTTTTGGGTTTGACTTTATTGATGGGTTTCGTAAGGAAGCCGAACCTAGCTTCATATTGGTCTTCCAGTCCCTTGATGGCAACATCCATATTTCCAGCAGCAATGGTTCGTGATCGGTATTTACTTTTGCTACGCATGTTGCATTTTGTGGATAATTCTTTGGCGTTGCCACGTAGTCACCCTGACTGTGACCGTCTTTTTAAGATTCGGCCTGTTCATGATCAATTTGTTGATCGATTTTCAGAGGTTTACATTCCAGGGAAAGAAATATCTATTGATGAGTCTTTGGTTTTGTTCAAGGGTCGTTTGGTTTTTAGGCAGTACATCCCTAGCAAGAGGGCCCGCTATGGAATTAAACTGTATATGTTGTCTGAGAGTAAGACAGGATATGTTTTTAATTTTAGTGTGTACACTGGTGTAGATTCTACTATTGACCCCCCTGGTTGCCCGTCCACTTTTGGCGTTTCAGAGAAAATTGTGTGGGATCTTGCTAGAAGACTGTTCAACAGAGGCCACCATTTGTACCTTGATAACTTCTACACTGCTGAGCAATTGTTTAAGGAATTGTTTAAAGTGGACACTTTTGCATTTGGCACAATCCGCTCTAACCGCAAAGGTTTTCTGAAAGAGCTTGTTTGCAAAAAACTTCAGAGGGGTCAGTGCAGTTCGTTACGTAGTGAAGAACTACTAGCTGTGAAATTTGTGGTCTGGAGGGATGTGTACATGCTGACTACCGTCCATGATGAGAGTACTTCACCTGTGCCTGTTTGGGGTCAGGTTGCTGATGTGCACAAACCTGTGTGCATTCTGGACTACAATAAGCACATGGGTGGTGTTGACAGAGTTTGGAACCTTACACTGCTATTCGGAAGGCTTATGTTTGGTATAAGAAGTTGGCCATGCATTTTTTTCACTTAACAACTTTCAATGCTTTTATTGTGTTCAAGGAGTGTTCTCCTGCATCCAAGTTGACATTTCTTCAGTTTCAGCACTCTGTGATATCTAGCCTTGTTGTTGTGGAACAAATAAGTGTTCCTAGATTTGGAGTGGTGGAGGATGTGGCTCAATTGAAAGATCGCCACTCTCCTGATTACATTCCACCCACATCTACAAAAGACTTTCCCACTAGGATATGTAGAGTCTGTTGGCGAAGAGGTTGGCGGAAGGAGACTCGTCTGTTCTGCCCTGGGTGTCCTTCTAACCCTGGGCTGTGTGTGCCTGCTTGGTATAGAGCTTACTACACACAAAATAATTTTTGGGAGTATCCATGAGTGGTGAAATGAACTGCCTGGTCGGTATTATTTAAAATTTGTATTGTGTTTTAAGGTTGGCATTAGTGCAATGTTTTTACTTTTAGATTTTGTGTTACTAGATTTGTATCTATTTGCAATTTCTTTGTGTTTGCTTTGTAAAAAAAATTCAAAATGTGATGGCGGTGTGTGTAGGCTGGCGCTTGGCTGGCGGTGTGCGTGGAGTGGCGCTTGGCTGGCGGTGTGCGTGGAGTGGCGCTTGGCTGGAGGTATGCGTGGAGTGCCGCTTGGCTGGCGATGTGCGTGGAGTGGCGCTTCGCTGGCGGTGTGTGTGGAGCGGCGCTTGGCTGGCGGTGTGCGTGGAGTGGCGCTTAGCTGGTGGAGTGGCGCTAGGTTGACGATGTGCATGGCCTAGTGCTTGGATGGTGGTGTGGGTCAACTGGATCTCGGCTGGCGGTGTGTGAGTAGTTACTTACTGTTGGTCACTACACACACTGCTAGCTGAGCGCCACTCCACACAGTCCATCACATTGTGTAGTTGCTGTGTCTGGAATGTGGGCGTGTGAAAGTGATGGGCCCTTAAATGGCGCTGTCTGCTGGTGTGAGTGTTGTAATGTGATGGGCCCGCGGCTGGCGGTGTGAATGTTTTGTATGTGTCACACGTATGAAAGGTGTATGAATGGCCTGTAGATTGGTGCCTTGACGTGGCCCACAAGCTATGAGTCAATGGTTCAGTTTCTCATCCTTTCAATTATTAACAGTGCATTTCATTTTTGTGAAATGACTTGCTAAAACAATTGTATATACTGAATCATCACTCACCCTTGTGTCAAATCCAACTAGTATGTGTATGTGCTTGAGGATTAGATGGCTGTGCAGTAATATTTGTCTTTTTTCTCTTTCTGAAGCAGGGTGTACCTTGTCTCTTTTTGTGAATGTTGTAATGTGTTGCGTTTGCTCCCGGCTGGTGTGAATGGTCTTGTGTGTATCAGGTATGAAAGGTGCATGAATGGCCTGTAATACGGTTGGTGCCTTGTCGTGGCTTTACAGCTCACGAGTTGCCAGTCACTGGTTCGGTTTTTATGCATTTAATTATTGACAGAACATTTCATTTGTGTGAAATCTCTTGTTAATACAATTTTATGTACTGAACCATCACTCGCCCTCATGCCAAATCCAACCAGTATGTGTATGTGTTTGAGGAATAGATAGCTGTGCTGGAATGTTTGACTTTTGAGGGTCTCTGTTAAGGTGTACATTCCATCTAAGAAAAACCTACTAAATGTAGATATTATTGTTAAACCATGGGAGTATATGGTGATGTCTCTCTTGTGAATTCCAAGTTATTTTTTCATCCACAATGTCACACTTGAAAATGTCTGTCACAATTTCCATGCAATATTGTCCCAAAAAATCTCAAGCTGTAGAACTGAACACATAATTAAGTGAAAACAATTGGTTTTGCAAGGGAGGTCCCCTGGTGTTTTGGTCCTGTAAACGGCGGCCATCTAGGGAAACCTATCAAACCCACACACTTCTGAAAAGTAGACCTCCGGGGGCTTCCAAGGAGATATGGCTTGCGTGGATCCCCCAACGTTCCCTTACCCTGAATCCCTTGCAAACCTCAAATTTAGCTGAGGGAAAGGGAACGTTGGGGGATCCACGCAAGCCATACCTCCTTGGAAGCCCATGGGTGCCTACTTTTCAGAAATGTGTGGGTTTGGTAGGTTTCCCTAGATGGCCGTCGAGCATGGGGCCGAAAACCCAGGTGACCCCCTTGCAAAAGCAGGTGGTTTTGACATAGGCAATTTTGAAGTCGCCTCACTACGTTTTGGGCCCTTGCCTGTCGCGGGTACTTGGGCCTCCCACACAAGTGAGGCACCATTTTTATCGGGAGACCTGGGGAAACATTCGGTGGTTGGAAATTTGTGTGAGTACGGTGATGCCACACTTTCCCACACAAAAATGTGTGAAAAAACTGTTTTTTTTCAGCTAAAATTAAGGTTTGCAAGGGATTCTGGGTAATGGAACGTTGGGGGATCCATGCAAGCCATACCTCCTTGAATGCCCCGGGTGTCTACTTTCCAGAAATGTGTGGGTTTGGTAGGTTTCCCTAACAGCCGGCAGAGCTAGGGTTCACAAACTACAGCAAGGCACTTTGTCAGATAAGGGTCAGTTTTCACTGTGAAATTGAGGTATGACCACGTTGCGTTTTCACTATTTCCTGTCGCGGGCACTAGGCCGACCCACACAAGTGGGGTACCATTTTTCTTGGAAGACTTTGGGGAACGCAGGGTGGAAAGACATTTGTGGATACACGCAGATTCCAGAACTTTCCACCACAGAAATGTGGAGAAAATTTGTTTTTTTGTCAATGTTTTTGGTTTGGAAGGCATTCTGGGTAACAGAACGTGGTGGGAGGCATTCAAGTCACCCCTTCCTGGATTCCCCTGGATGTCCAGTTTTAATGAATGTATAGGTTTGCTAGGTTTCCCTAGGTGCCGGCAGACCTAGGGTTAAAAAACTACAGCTAGGCACTTTGCCAAAAAAGGGTCATTTTTCACTGTGAAATTGAGGTGTGACCAAGTTGCGTTTTGCACCGTTTCCTGTCGTAGGCACTAGGCCGATCCACACAAGTGGGATACCTTTTTTCTCTGAAGACTTTCCAGGATCCATTATTGCTTTCATACTCATTTTTACCATTAACTGGAAGGAGGTTGAAAGCAATAAAAATAGCAAAAATACTCTATGCCCCAGAAAAATTCCAAAAATGTTGGTTCTCTAACAAAAGACTGTCATTCTATAAAAGCTGGGAAAATGGTGATTTCAGCCCGACAGACCCTTTTTTGATAACATTTGCAGGGAAAAACCCAGAGGTTTTCATTTGCAGCCCGTTCTTCCCATTTTTCTAAAAATAACTAAAATGTTACTGTATTTTGCTCAATTTCCTGGGACCCCTCCAAGGGAATCCACAAACCCTGGGTACCTTTACAATCCCCATGATGTTGGAAGAAAAGGACGCAAAACTGGCGTGGATACCTTATGTGGTCAAAAAGTTACAGGGGCCTAAGCGCGCACTACCCCAAATATTCAAAAAAAGGCTTATCACAGTAGGGGAAAAGGCCTAGCAGCGAAGGGGTTAAGAAAATGCAGTTTGCAATCAACAATAAATACCTCCTGGCAAAGCTAATACAGTTCAATAATGGTTGACAGAAAAAATAACTTTGTCAAAAAATGAGTATGTTCTCAGCACATGTTATCCTGTAAAAAAAGAAGACTTGCGTGGAACACGTTCCTAAGTCAGCGAGATAGTCTGTCAATGTCTGCTCCTAAACAAAAGTGGTAATCATAGAAACCATATCGTAATAATCTGGAATCACCAGACCCTCTTGGCCACACACAAGTTATGCACAGTTTCCTTGGTACAATTTTTTCCCTAAGTCTAAATTCCCCCCTGTTATATGCCCGGGTCCAAGCTGATGTACTTCCGACACTCCTTACAGAAACTAAGGATGTTAAGAAACCTATTAGCCTTGACAAATCATTGAACTAAAAAACGATTAGACTGAGGCATTAACTCTCCCCAATCAGAATATGCTGCATTGCAAAAATCAACATCCTGGGAGTTATCAAGGGGTATCTTCACCTCATCTAGCATACTTAGCTATAGCAAAAAGGTGACTTAGTGGTAACATCACCAAGGCTTCCTTGCGTTTGATTCAATTAGGACACATAAAATAGGTAATATGCCGGACACTATCAGTGGCACAAGCGCTTAGGTTATCTTTTACACTTCTCCCTAGTTTACAATACGTCAAATGCTTTAGATTATGTTTGAATTCTGATGTTGTCTCTTTTTCTCTGTGATGGCTGCTTCAGATGGGACCTCCACCTTGGGGATTCAGCAGAACTTCCAATCAGTCACGGTGTCTGCCCACCGCTCTTGTTGTGCAATCGTGAATCTGTCCGGGCGGGGTCTCCATCCTTCGGCTACAGTCAGGTTTGAGGTCCCAGTCAGCTCCCATCTGGCTCACCAAAATGTCACTTGAATTCGAAATCCTTTACATAACAGAAGACAAGAGGCATTTGGCAAAACAGGAACAGTTTGTTTAATTAAACATTACAACCGGGAGAACAGTTACAGGCACAAAGTCTGAGGACCTTGTCAATTTACAATCAGTATGTGTCCTTCTTTTATACAAAACATGATAGGTTAGAAAAGTTTCCAGCGTACCATATATTGTAAGGAATGTTGGTTGCTGCCTTTGGAGTCATAAATAAATTGACTAATGGTTTTCACAGGTGGGTCTCAACCTCGCGTGGACACACTGTGGCCAGTGGATAACGTGTCTTTATATCCGGTATGGGGGAGCATGTGATCACTGCATGTGATAGGTCCTGATTGGCTATGTGTTCCTAACTCATGTGGCATCTAACTTTGTATGGTGTTTTAGGAGCGTGAGTACTGCTTCCACCCATGTGTGTTTTAATGGGTCAATCTCCCTGGAACCTTGAAATGTTGCTGCGCCTATCCCTGGGATTAATTAAAAGTTTTGTGCCAGAGTGTTTGACTGCCACTACGCACACTCACACCTGTGACCTATCAACCAGCAATCCTGTGCCTTGGTCTCAGGGCCTGCTTGACTACACATTTGCGAGTCGTGGTTGATGTGGAGTTTGCAACGGGTGATTCTGTTAAAAAGGACGAGATTTTATTTTTTATCAATGAATGCATCGAGTTCCATATGAACAAGTACACTGGAGTCGCAGTTCTGGAAAAAAGCACTAGCGGATTTGTATCGACTTTTGTTTTAGGGTTGTGTCTTGAGCTTAGTTCTCATATTCACATAGTGTAATCTGCTGGTAATGTAAGAGTATTGACAAAATACTCAAGTATGCAAAGGACGATAGTGACCTCCCCCTTATACAGATGGCGCACAGGCACAGACCGAGAGACCATTGCTGGACTGGCTGTAGCGGGCACCGGGCAATCCCCCGGTGCGCCGCACGGGTGGGGGCCGGCTTTAGGACCCTGGGGGCCGATTTTGTTACAGGGCCTTTTTCGCAGCATGGCTGCAAAATCGGCCCTGTAACAAAATGGGCCGAAAACTGACCCTGACAAAGTGCTCGGCGGCACCCCCTTGCCCCGTGGGGGGATGCCGAGCACTTTGCCAGGGCCGGTTTTGGTTCCCAGTCCGGCCCTGGAGAGACCCAGTACCTTATAAAGGTGCAGGGGAAACAAGCATGAGTACTGAAGAAATTACTATGCTTGGTACTGCAAGTGCAAGTGCCCTGCCTGAAAGTGCAATGACAGTTATACATGGTCCTAGTGGGGTTACATGTGCTGTGGATACAGTTGTTACCAAGTTGAAATCATCTGAAAAGAGATAAATTATTATTTGTAATTTGAAAATTGAATTTGGACAAATTCTGCAGGGAACAACAGATATAAATACGATAGTTGTATATAATTTTGATTAATTGAAATACTTCATGAAAGTAGCAGTGAGGTGTGCAAATGAGGCTCAAAATACTCTTGAAGATTTAGCAAACTAATTTGGAGTAGATTTACATAAAAAATAGAAGCTTGCATAAAAATTACAAAATGGAATTGAGTGAAGTAGAAATAGTGACCATGCGTATAATAACTCAGTGAGCACATATTAGAGACTTAGTAGAAAATATAGAGGACTGGACAGACTTGAGAAAATACAGAGACAAATGGAGGAAGAAAGCTGACTCTCAAAAGAAGAATATTGACACAGGAAAAAAAGTGAATGTGGTCATGAGTGAAGCTGAAGCAGAAATAAAGACAGAGTTTCCTTTACAAGAAGTACACGGAGGAAATTATATGCATGTTTCGTTCCTTGGACCAGAGGTGAGCTCTATGCATTTATGACAATTTTTCCAAATTTGAGAGAAGAACCTGATAAATGATATAGAGATTCACAGATCAGTGAAAAGCACAAAGGTTTGTTGGCCTGATTTGGATACATTGTTTGAAACTGTTGTTCCCAAACATTTGTGGGCAGAATGCAATGCAGCTGTTGCTTTGCTGACACAGGGTTCAGCGTTCCATTTAATAATGCTTCAGCTGATAGAGTGACAGAAAAATACAGAGAAGTGATAAAGCATGTGAAAATAAAGATACTGAAAAGGAGGTACATTAGGCAAAGATAATGAGAGACACTAAAGAACTGAAGGAGTCTGTGCATGTTTATTAGGAGAGACTTATGCAGATCTATAGTAAGTATACTGCATCAAAGAGCTGGGAAAAGAAAGCATTAGCAGATGTGTACCAGCTTTTATTTATGGTTGCATCCTGAGCTTAGTTCTCATATTCAGCACAGTGTAATGTACTGGTAATGTAAGTATTGATGAAATACTCAAGTAAGCCAAGTAGTGTAGAACTTGTTTTTCTTTTTAGAATCAAGGTCAAGAAAAATTGATGATTGCTCTGACGAAGCAGATTCAGAGAAATAATGAAAACCTAATTGTAAATTCAGATACAAATGTCATGTTCCCTGCAGTTTCTGGTGTGAATAAGAATTCAAATTGTAGAGGCAAGTGATGCAAGGAGCTGGAACGAGGAGTGATATGGGGCAGGTGCATGTCCAAGATAGGGGTAGACCGTTTTGGATTCATTCTGGAATGAATGTGAATGTCCATTTGCTGAAGAAGGTCACTGTAGTGCAAGTGTAGACGAAACCCAGAACAAATCCAAAATTACTTTATTCCTCAAATGCAGCAGAATGCAAATCAGAAGCTGACACAGTTTGCTACCCAGCCCAACTAACTCCAATGCAGTGTGCAAAATCAGGGATAGTTCCCTACATGTATTTCATAGCTAAAGAGTTGCAGCAAACCATGAGAAACAAATTGACATACAATTCAGGGTACCAGCAGAATCCATTGATTCAGAACAGTGATTTTCCTAATTTTTCACCAGATGCAACAAATTCCCAACGAAGGTGCCCAATGGTGGTGAGAGGAGGATTGCATGCTTGGTGCAGTCCTAGAGATAGACCAGAGTGGCCCATATGTAGATGTTGAGGTGAATGGCGATCCTTTATCGTTTTTAATCGCTACTGGAGGTACTAAGGGGCAGATTTACAAACCCCTTGTGCCACTTTTGCGTCACTTTCCCCATGTTAAAAGTGACGCAAGGGACTTGTAAATCTGCCCCAAAGTCTTCAGTTCGTTCCATGTGAGTTCCAAACCTACCTCTCTCAGGAGGGGGAGTCCAAGTCGTAGGAGTAAGAAATAAACAGATTACTAACCAATTTCCTGCCAATGTACCAGTTCCAATCGTGTCCATGGAGAACAATCAACAATTCATAATGTGTGATTAAAGCCTTGTTAGTTTACTCAACAGAGACTTTGAAGTACTAGAAAAATATACCACAGAGCTATACTTACCAATAGCCCATATACCTTATTTACCATACATAAATCAGTGGGCAATGGAAAAGGTTCAATCGTTTATTTTGCAAAGCGCCCTGTACAGGGGAGCCTCCCTCTGGTCACAGCTCGCAAAGGTGTGCAGAGAAGACTGCTGGAGCACGTTCAAAACAGTGCATATATACTTTCGACATACCTCATAGAAACCCCGTACATGGAAAAGTACCAGTTCTGGATAAACCAACAGGAACACCCATATAAGGCACAATAGATTGGTTCGAAACTCTGCTAAAGTTATTCCAGGGGTAGGTCAGTAAAGGTACCTCCCTTTCGTTCTGGTGCATGGGAGTACAGGCATGGCGCGTCTGCAAGAATGTGCTCATCCTACAAGAAAGAGCCGATGCGACCTTGAGCTTCCTAAGTTGGAATCAATGCTCTGTTCATAGCCTAGGCCGACCTTTCAGACTCTCCTCTTAGCAGCATGTCACGTGTTTTCCTTACTAACGAAAGAGGCCTCTGGAAATGAAACCAAGATGGCGTTTGTTCAATTAGGGCCTAATTCTTAAGTTGTACATGGGTCGAGTGTATTTACAAGGGGCTTCTACCGAAGTAGTAGATGTATATTGGATACGTTATGACAACATTATATAGTATCGATTTTATATTTCATCAACTTGTTTTGCAAGATGAATTGTGTGATTTATTGCACACTGGATGGTCTTGCTATTGAAACCCAAGATGACGATTCAGTGTTGACAATAAAATGGCAAGAGTCGAGAGTTCAGCTATTCCCAGTAATTACAAAAGAGGACTTTCCTATTGATTTAAGAAACACAGTGAAGAAAACATATGGGACTTGATGGGGGAAAGAAATGGGATTAATGTGAAGTAAAAATCTCAAAACAAATTAAATGAATGCTGTTTACCATACAACTTAGCAATACAAAGTCTCACAAGAAACAGAAGAAAGAATGAAGCCCATCATTCAGAAAATGTGATAACAGGATATTGTACAAGAAGTGTTTGGTAGTCCTTGCAACTCCCTGGTGATGGACATCAAAAAGCAGAGTGGAAAACAGAAAGTAGTTCAAGATCTAAGAAAAATTAATAAAGCTGTCTGGTGGTATCAAATCCTGCTGTAATTTTGTTTCAGATTCCTTCCAATGCAGAATGGTACACAGTTATTGACTTATGCCAAGTGTTCTTTAACATTCCTCTCCATGAGAATAGTCAATACATTTTCACATTTTGGATCCACGTTTCGATTCCTTAATAATTTCTCATTTGGTGCTAAATCCCACAAGGGTCTACAGAAGGTTCCTCAATTTGTTGTCAGATTCTAAAGAAAGATTCAGAGAGTTTTCAGCTGCCCTGTAATTCAGTGCTGTTGTAATTTATGGATGATTTACTAGTGGCATCAACGACAAAGGAGGATTGCAAGTTGGATGCAATTGGGCTCTTAAGCCATCTTGCTGACAATGGTCATAAGGGTTCATCAACGAAGATGCAGTGTGGCAAAAGAGAATTGGTTTACTTTGGTCATCATATTGGGAAGGAGGCAAGTAAAGTGTCCAAAGAATGTGTTTCTGCAATCCTGAAGATGAATCCTCCAACCACCCAGAGATAAGTGAGGATGTTTTTGGAATACTTGGCTATTATCGTCAGTGGATTCCAAACTTTTCCCTCATTGCAAGCCTTAACTGAGCCCCACTTGAAGTGACATTAAAGATTTGGTGCCGTTTGACAGCTAATGCATGAAAGACTTCCGAGAGCTCAGAGAAAATCTTTGTAGCTCATCTGCTCTCAGAATGCCTGATTATGACAAAGAGTTTTCCCTCTTTTGTCAGGAAAAAGAAGGGTGTTTCCTCTCAGAATTCATATTGAAGCATGGTGAGGTAAAGCAGTGTGTTGCTTGCTTCTCTGCTACATTACATCCTATAGCCATAGTATTTCCTGGTTGGTTAAAATCAATGCAGTGATTTGCCTTCCAATTCAAAATAGTGAGAGAATTGTTATGGGTCATACCCTCATGGTGTTAGTCCCTTATTTAGTTAAGATTTTAGTGACTCTTACTCAAACTCAGCATTTGCCAAACTACTGCCTTACAAAGAATGAGCAAACAATACCGGCAGCTGAGAATATTTCAATGAAGAGATGCAACACTTTGAATTCTGCAACTCTGCATCTGATTCCAAACAGCGATGAAGATAATGATGAAGATCCTGTTCTTGATTGCATTTATATAAAAGAATTGTGTACCAAACTAAGGCAAGATATCAAAAACGCTCTCTTTGAAATGACTGATCCCACTCTGTGGAAGTTTCTTGACTAATAGACCATCAAGGAATACTGAGGGCAACATATGCTGTCTGCTCTATTTCTGAAAGCATTAGAACATCATACTTGTCTGATGTAATTTCATCACAAGTAGCACAGTTTATCACCCTAACTAGAGCCTTTTTGGCCAAAGAATTAGGTGTGAAAATGTATACAGACAGTCAATATTGATTTGGAGTGGTACATATTTTGGGGGTAGTTATAGTCAGAAAGGGGCTGCATGACATCCTTTTGTATTCAGGGCCGGCTCTAGGGCAGTGCGACCGGTGCTACCGCACTGGGTGCAGACCTCACGTGGGGGCGCCTGTTTGCTACTTTATATTGCTTTTTAAAGCACACGCTGCCGTGTTCCTGGTCTCCAGCAAAAATAATAATAAACATGTCAAGTTAACTCCAGTGATTAATGTTCTTCCCAGAGAGAGACCGTAGTTTTGACTGCTGGAAGTTTTGATTCCTCATAAGGTAGTGCAGAGGGTTAATATGTCTGCTGCAAAGAATGTGTACCATGCAAATCACAAAGTGAATATAACATAAATAGGTCAGTGGGTTACTGCTTTCGTCAGACACTTCCTTTTGTTACTTGCAGTTTACAAAGTGCTCGGCTAGCCCCCTGGGGTGTTGGGGGTGCGTCCGAGCTGATTGCCAGGACCGGTTTCGATTGATTATGTTACAGGGTCCGATATTGCAGCTATGCTGCAAAAAACGGCCCTGTAACAAAAACGACCCCCCAAGGGCCCCAAACCGGCCCACACCCTGGCAGCCCACTGGGGAAACGCCCGATGCCCGCTAAGGACAGTCCGGCCCTGAGAACAAGCCCCCCCCTAAACTATACTCCCTACCAGTGTGGATGACCCTACCCCTTGTAGTCCTCCGTCTTATGTAACGTTTCCTATACATTGATTTACACATATATGATTGATTGTCTCTGTAATGTGTGTGCAATGTAAAGTGCTCTGGCACCCTTCACTTTTATGAGTGACACTATAAAGCTAATTAAATGCATCTGAGAGAGAATGGTTATGGAGACAGTTAAAGGGAAGTAGTGCAGGAATCCATTGCGGAGGTTGTCATTGGAGAGGGCGGGGGGGGGGGCAAAAATAATTGTCGCACAGGGTGCCACCAATGCTAAAGCCGGCCCTGCTTGTATTCCTAATGGATCATTTAGACTGTATGGTACTAAAGGAGGCTGTTCAACAACCTAGAGAAATATCAGTTGTGAAATGTTTCATCCATAAGTCTACTGATGACATGATCACGATTGGGCAATATTGACGCTGGCAAGGTTGCGAAATACTGTGTGCTTTAAAATGTAACTATTAAATCAAACAAAGCAGGCACAAAAATTAAAACATTGCCAAATTGTTGGGAAAACTTATGATGTAAATAATGTGAACTGTTTTTTGTTAAATCCAATACAGACGACATGGAATGAACGTTGAGTGGTGTGGCTCACTGGTTAAAGGCTGCAGACCCGGAAGCAGAAGTCGTCCCGGGACCAGGGTTAAATTCCTGATGCGGCAGGGTCGTGGACCAGGGTCAGCGGACTTGATAATTCTCGCTTCGGTGCCTACTCTAACTAGGGATCACGCTCGGCAACTCTGGGCATTAGCTTGCCTAATCTCCACAACGGCCCCATCAACGCCGGGGATGCCTGGCTCCACCTTGGGGATTCCCAGCAGGGACCATCCCACAGGGAAAGCCAGGACGGGTTCCCCAGTGGTATACAGCGCCAGGATGCCGACAGGCAACAGTGCGCTTTACAAGTAAAACATTACATTACAACTCAAAGAATTACAAGAGGAAGTACCAGAGGATAAAATGAAAATATGGGAATGAACTGGTTGTAAGAGGGATATGAACTATATATGGGTAACTCCAGATTATCAATATTGTCATCCTGACTCTATGCTTCTGAATATAGCTAGGTACCTATATGGTCTGACTCATGTAGGGAGAGATAGAATGGTCAGGTTATTCAAGTAGTACTGGCACAACACAAAGCTCAGATGTGTAACAGGAGATTTATGGCAAGGATGCATTATTTGTCAGAGAGTTAATCAAGGCAGAGATACAGACTGCGCTATATAAAAACGCATAAATAAAATAAAATAAAATAAATTAGTTAATCACATAGGAAAATCTGAATGCCCATTTACTGGACTTCAGGCAGACTTCATAGAAATTCCTGTTTTTAATGGGCTCCAATATCTTCGTAGTAATTGCCTGCTTGTTCTTTAAATGGCCAGGGTAATCGACAAAATAACTGTAGCCAAAGTCTTGTTGAGAGAGTTAATACTATGCCTGGGCAGAGATTCACCCTGCAAAACTATGCAGAGTTACCAAAAAACTCAGTGGAATTCTGTGGGCTGGTGCAGTAGGGCTTCAAATCTTCTTAACGCGTTATGCAGAACTGAAGTAGCCAGTTCTGCCAAGCATACACATGGCATATTAAACATGTTATAAATAAAATATCTGCAGAAAGCTTTTTTTTGCTCTGCTATGCATGTGTCTCACTTCACTTCACTCTCTACACAAACACAGTTGACAAAGCGGCCTGGCAGGCTGGCACTACTTGACTCCGCCACCTGCTTTCACTGCAGTGCAGACCTGGGATGCCCTAAGTCATCTAACCTTGACTGTTCCCAAGAACTCTCCCTGTACAGATGTACCCCTTTGCATATTCCCCACACTCAACGCCCGTGGCATGACTCGCGAGTAAAGACACAATGACAACTTGAGGTCCACGCCGGAGCTGACCAGAGAGATATGTCAGAGGGCATTGCAGCGCAGCACAGGGTAGCAGGAGGGACACCGCCTCGGGACCTGGGCCCTGGAGCAGCAGCGTGTAGCACCAGAGGGTCTTCCACCGGTCACCAGTGCCTGACCCAGGTCAAACAGGATTACTTTAGAAGCCATCCCAGTCTCATTGGATGATCATCTAACTACTCTAGAAGTCATTTTCGTGTTGTTAGCCGTCATCGGGCTCTTAAAGTCATCAGCAGAGTTTAGAAACTTGAGCCCGATGATTTGAAGAGGACTTGAAAATCATTATCCGATGACTTCACAAGGTGACTGTTCCTGATGATTTGAAGATGACGTGAAACTGACTGCCTGATTACTTCACAAGATGCATGGCTACTGGTGGTTTTAGGATTGTTTGAAAAGGACTGCCGGATTATTTGACTAGCATCACAGTCTTTTATTTAAAAAGACTGGTTCATAATAATTTTAGGATAATTTGTTGATTGGTTCAGGTACACGTCCAACATTTTAGTTTATTTATTTCTTGCACTGCACTAAACATTAGGCTGGACTGTTACCCATGTGCTTATGCAGAGCTTCTAAAACGAGGCAGTTAGTTTTGAAATGGTTCTCTCTCCCCGTATCACAAGACAATCTCAGGCATAAGTCACTTGCCGTTATTCTTGCAATAGGGATGTATTGCGAGTAGTGTGTTAAATCAAGGTATCTATTTTTACCTGCATAATAAGCATGGCCCAATACTGAGCAATAATAGTTCAACTTTACTGTCCTCTGTTCATGGGAAGGTACACTTCCTCGCTGTAGAAACAATTTATACACCTCAGCATGGGACTCTTGCCCCGGTTAAATCAACCTCGCATTTCCAGGCACGGCGTTGGCACAATTTTTAGAAATCTCTTCCTTTTCATGTGGTGTACCGTGCTGGCAGGTGGCTTGGCATAGGCGCTGCTTTATACCGCCTGACAGCTCAGAGAGGCCCAGCTGACGTTACAAAAGAAATGGCTTTAATTTTTAAGCGATTCGTATGAACAGGTGAATGAATCTTCTGTACAGCGCCTACTATTCACTAGAAAATAAATTCCTCAAAAGAGGAGAAACCTTCCTTTGCACTCTGCCAATACAGTGAGCACTACCAGAGAAGGGCGGGATGAGTTATGGTTCCATGCTCGTCAGGTCCTGGCCTCTCTGCTGATCCAGTCCACAAAGCAGCAATATATATTACCAGACGTGGTGATATTTCGGTGTTTCTATGTGGGAACTGGACGGAGGCAAGCACTCACTTAGCAGCCACCGTGTTCATGGTCACCGGAGCCTAGGTAAAATTTCATTAAGCATGAAATTTCGGGCGCCCAGTTATACAGTGCCAATCCATGTACATCCTATCACAAGTGCCCCTGACTGACCCGAATTTACTGTTTTAATACAAATACAAACAGATTCCACCAGCTTTGAGTGCACAGTCACGGTCATAAACGGAGAAACAGGGGAGTATCACACAGCACGTCACATGGCTCAGCCGAGACTTTCACTGCGCCGGGTTAAGTTAGCTTTGATGCACACGGAAACAACGCTGCGGTTGCTGTACATGTAGCCTTCCACCAATGAGGTCACATGAGATGAAGAATCGCGGCACTGCCCTGAATGCATCTCTGCAGGAAGCCATGTTTCCTTTCTCAGCTTACATTTGGCAAAAGAGTGCCTTCTGGGAGCTGCAGTCCTATTTCACTTCAATTACACACAACAATTGGATTTGTGCACTTGGAAGAAAATGACTGGTCACAGAAAATCACATGCTAAAAGTACGGGAACGGATTCACAAAGTCGTCGTAAACATATATTAATGGCCACAAACGGATGGATTTGCTCTAAGCGGTCACGAAAGGTAACCTAGAGGTTGAAAATTAATTTAATCATGTATGATGAGATTAAATAAAAAATTAACTGGTCTTGCACAGTTTTGTTCTCCTTTCTCGTGTGTTCAGATGATTGCTGTCAGGTGCTTTAATTCAATGCATCTATACTACAGCGCCGAAACGCTAACTCCCAGAATGCAGTAGGCTGTCAGATTAAAGCCCAAGCCTTAAAACATGCGGTTCTGGCGATATGGACCCAGTCATTTGTACTGCAGCTGGTTTAACCCCTCGTAAGCAGAACAAGAACCCCAAAACTACGGCTTGTGGAGTACTCAGCGTCAACTCCGGATATTGCCCTGCGTTTGGACTTCTGTGCGCGGCATTAAGTGTCACAGATGCCTTGATGCAGGGGTAATCTTCACGCAACAAAACAGGATGAGGGCTTGAAGTATGTCTCCCTTGCTGTTGTACCTTCACATGCTGTGCGAAGACCCTGTAAATGAATGAATGAATGAACTACTTATTTCATGGATAACCTAATACATCACTTATTTAGGGAATATGTTATTTGAATGGACTTTTTGATGTCGCCCTCACTTATCGCCATGGCTTGCAGCCGTTAGCACAGGGAAAGACCATGAATAACCAGTATGAATTTATTTTACATTGTGACGCTAAGTGACAGAGTAGCTGCTTTCTGGAACGGGTTATGTCATCAGCATACCTGACACACACTGTCTTCCGTTTTTCGGCAGATTACATTTTAAGCATACATGTTATCATTGGTAGTAATAAGTACAGGGCAGCGTTGGGGTTGCTTATAATTTGTAAACAACAATCATTGCTTTGGAACAGCAAACTATGTTTGTTTTAAAAAAAATTATTTTGCAGGGGATACTTTTATACTATAAAATGGCCTATTACTATGGTAAAACGTTTTTATTGCTACGTTGAATAAAGGTCTTTTAAATAATCCACATGTGGTCTATATGCACCTACTGCCTAATTCCGCTCTTATGGGATGTTTTAAATGGGGTACCTATGCAGACAAACCCAGCTTTACTAAAGTATTACATTTGGACAGATCATATTGTGCATGAGCTGCATGACGATGTATTTTCTTTCCCAAGATCACAGTGTTGATGTGAGCTGGGAAGCTAAGACTAGAACATAGGTCTTTCTGCGCAACATACAAACTTGGCCACATTTCTCCTCTCGGGCCAAGCTTCACGCAGATTGCTGAAACGTTTGCATTTCCCCATTGGTACAACTAGATTTGCTTAGACAGCACAGTGTCAGTTCACACAGTAGGACGACAACCACGAACTGCAGTACTTCTCTCTGTGTGCTCGTTTCAGAGGCAGCAACCTTGAGTATGACGCTGGAAGATGGCATGCTCACTGCCTTTCAAATAATTGATAGATACACCTTGACACATCATTCTGGGCTTGTGTCACCGTCACAATCCACTCAGACACAGTCCCCAGCTTCAAAGTCGACCCCTGTCTCCATCCGCTTTCATTTCTTACTTGCATCAATTTCCCCAGCCCCTCCTGCCTCGCAGTAGCACTACAGGCTACCTTTGGGCTAATTTTGGTAGGATCCAGTAGCTACCATGCCGCAGCCGTCCCTGGTTGAAACGGAAGTGGAAGCCGAGTTGTTCTAGTCTGTGGCCGAGTGAGGAGACTAAACACGGTGCTGCACCGGAGTGTGTGCACACGGATCGGACTGCACCGGGAATGAAGAAAAGTGCTCTTATTTCTTTGGTATTTTTTTCGAGGGGACGGGGGTTCGGGTGAGACGTGGAAGTGAGGTGGGTGTGATTACTCACCTCTCCTCCACTTTGGAGTACTTTGCCGCGCTTTTATTTGAAAGGCGGGAACCCGCCTTTCTTTAAGACGCGGCGCTATGCTGTGCTTTATGTGAGTGAGCTGGAGGTAGGATTCAGCTTCTCACAACTTTACCAAGAGTGGGAACTTTTCTTAGAGGGTATTATAGGATCCCATAATATGTGGACTTTTGGGACGCCACAGGCAACTTCCTATTGAGGCAGTGTGTCTGAGCTCGCTTCGCAATATCGACGCTACAGGCTCCGATCAATTACACTCTCTTTAAATAAAAAGCTTGTGTCGTAGAGATTGAAGGTGGGATTTTTAATCGCCATACCTAATCTTTGGCATGGCCTCACTGCAGAGTGCAGACTTTGAAATTGGGGGCTGGGGTTCGAGTCCTAGCGTCGGATCCCCATCCTGTGATTCTGAGCAAAACACTTAATAGCTGGGCATTATGTGGGAAAGTTGCAATGATACGATGAGCGGTCTGCATTTGTAGCCCGTGCTTGTGACTACGTGGGTGCTCCTCTGACCAGTGCACCGTGAGATGCGAGGGGGAAGCTTCTCCCCAAAGGCGCAGCTACGCTCCATGCACCCCTGCTTCAGCCCTGGCCCTGTGTTGTGTAGGGAAAAGGCTGCCTGTGGTGGGTCTAAAACTCTTATCAGCATTCCAGCGTCACTACTGCCCACGTTGCCGCGTGGGTAAGTTTTCCCACTAGCCAATGTTAAAAAAAGTTTATCAATAGATATGTGTAGCAGAACAGAGCATACGTCATCACTGTGTGTTCATATGCTACTTTGAATATCAAAGTTAGAATAATTATTATCGCCTCAACAAATAATTTGTTTTATTTATGTGTTATTGACGGGATGCATGGAGAAATGTGTGTAGGACAGAAAACAAGACAGTACGTGGGCAGAGTATGATGTATTATCTTTTTCCTAATTGTTGACTCCCATGGATTCCCCCCCCAGGACTGTCCTCTTCCACTTGTTTATATTTTCTCTCTGCTCGGGGACCAGTGTAAAAAGTCAGAAGAATTCTTCAGAGCTCTTCGCACACTTTCGTGCGTTTCCCTTCATCATCACAGCAACCGCTTCATAGTCGCCCCTTTCATCTTGAACCATGGCAGGCCATGAGCCTCTCTCTTTTTCTGCAAGCGCCCACATAATACTGAAATTAGGGTGGCATCCAAGGCACTAAATTTCCAGACACGTTTGTCCGCAGAGTGGACGCTGTTCCTGACTGGTGAGCACTGTTGCACCCGGGGCTGGCTGCGGCTGGTGGCGGTGCAGGCCAGGTGCTGGGGCATGGGGCAAGGGCTGCTACTGTGTCAGGCGCCGTCGCTGCTGCAGTGCTAAGGCTGTGTTGCTGGAGCCATCTCTTGCTCCACTAAGCCAGGCATCGGCTGCCCTCCACGCCCACTCTGAGGGCACTGCTGGTGAGCACACCTTGGGAGTAGCACCAGTGTCATTTGCCCAGACCACATCTGGTTTGCTGGCTGCGGTAAGAATTTAAGAATGAGGTCTGGGCCTGCGCTGCTGTTGTGACTGTCGTTGCAGGGGAAGTTGATAATATGCTGGGGAACCTGCGGTGGAGGAGGAGGTGAAAAGCGAGTGGGTGGGGAGTATTTCTCAGCGGTCTTCGTGGTTTTAAGCCAAGCTGTGACACATTTCAGTTTTGTTTTCTTGTACCTGGGCGGCATACACGCTACTACCCTTGTGTCCATAATGTTACACCATGCCTGTCTCTTCATAGCTACATCCTGTTTCTCTGCAGTGAACACTAATGCTTTCCCAGAGGGTGCCACATTGCAGTTAACCTGAGGCGCCCAGTGCTGAGGCTGAAGGCTTAGAGAGCTTACCGTAGTGCCTGTCGGTAGGTCAAATAAAGGTTCAGACTTCAACACCATGGCCTCTCTGCAGAGAGATGTTCACATGAGTGCCTATTGTGATTTCTATCTTATATAAAAGTGTGTGAAGGAGTAATAAGCAGATGTCAAAATACTGAGTGCACAAAAAAGGAAAGTGTGTTTGAAGGTGAGGAAAGAGAGGGTGGGTAGGCGCGTGGTTAAGGGGGCCATACACATAGTGCTTGCACGACACTGAAAAATAAAAGGCTGAGGAAAGAGACGATGCAATATATGCAGAATTAGGTTTTCAAAAAGATGCAGAGAAAAGGGGGGACCTGTGGCTAATGGTGAAAGACTGCAAATAAAAGCAGTTTGAAAAGAGAACAGGAGCGATCAGAAACTCCGAAGACTAGTAGCCCTTTCACAGATCTTAGTAATAGTTAATTACTGCTTACATTTACTTGCAAGAAAATATAACTCAGTGTCGCTCATATGCAGGCCCACTGGAATTATTGTAGGAGAGGGGCAAATAATGCAACAGGGTCGAGTTATTTGTGAGGCAAGAAAAGTCAAATGCGGCACATTTTGTGATGGTACTACTTCCGTATTTTGACATTTTTAAGCTTGTTAACAGTGTGTGGGCATTTTGTTGTGCCTCATTACTACCATCTTAACACAAAACTATAGCAATATACAAAGTTGACCAGTCAACCTTTGCAAAGGGCCTTCCACTGCTCAGCAACGTGTTGTGTTTTTACTAACTTTTGAACCATTTGAGGTAGAAACAAAGTTGTTTTTAAAATCTGCAGATTATGCAGCAGATGATAGATTATGTGGCAAATGCAGCAAATCTACAATTATGCGAAAATACCAGCACAATCACCTAATTCCAGTGGCCCTGCACATATGCACATGGACTCCACCAAAATGTCGCACTTGAGCAGTCTGTAAACTTGGCTTCTATGTTTCTGGTGATTTGCAGCAGTTTGAAGATCTTTTCGAGTTTATCGTTGCTCAAATGGGTGTAATTTCTGATATTCATAAATTTCCCTTTTCTTCATTTTTGCTTGCAAGTTTGTATCACTCAGTCATTTAATGTCACTCATAATTACACTGAAATTACGAAAATGTCACACATAAGCAATCTGAAACCTTGGCAGCTATGGAGTTATGTTCTTCCTGATTATGGGAGTCATTTTGCTCACTTAACTGCAACGGAAAGAGCTCCGATTATTAAATACTTGACCTGATGTAAAATTGTAATTGATGTAAAATGCACTGGAAGTTAAAAAAAATGCATAGACAATGCTATTTTCGTTTTTTTTAACATATGCACAACTTTATTTTGGTCTGCTGCAGGGAAGGGGTTTTCATTGTGATTGGAGACTGATCAATGTGCCTTTGCGGCCAGAGCTGCCTGCTTTGCAATCGGGGAACCAGGTTCGAGTCCTGGCGTCTGTAAACGGCTTGTGATTCTGGGCAAATCACTTAATCTTTAAAAGTCTGAAAAAAGATTAATATGACCTTGTGCAATTTGAGACGTAGTCTTACCATTCATAATACCTTCGGGTTGAGTTCACACTTTGAAAAACTGCCTAAAATATATTTGCAGCGATACGGACAGTTACCATGCTTCCTTCTGGTACTCTAAGTCTTGGCAGCTTTTTTCCCCACTCTAAGCCCTTTACTCATCAGTACACAAGGATTTTTAAATATAAAGGTTCCAAATCGTATCTATAATGAGCGGGTGAAAGTCCGAATTAAGCATGCAAGATTGCAAACCCTGATTTGCATGTTGGATAAGGCTATTCCGGAACCCATAAGGATTAGTGGTGAATTAGTATAGTGAAATATGAAATTAATTTGAGTGGTGGACATGTTAGTCTGTTATTTGGATTGAAAATGATCGTGAGGGGATGGAAGGATTTAGGATTTTTTGTTTTGTATGTTGGATAAATAGAAATATATAAGCATAAGTGCAATGAGTACGCATCCAGTCTCTTCACCTCACGAACCTCCCCCCCCCCCAAAATTTAATGGATGTGTTTTTTTTATTTTATGTAGCCTGGGTGTGCTTGTCAGTTCTCCCAATCTGGCACTTGTTTGTCCGTTCCATGGTCTCTCGGACGTTAAGTGATGCTTCAAGCTGATCCCAGAAAGAATATGCTGATCAAGCTGAACCCAGGCAGCACTGTGGATGTGAGTCTGACTTCAATCTAATCTAATCCACCCCACCCCACTACACTCCTGTCTACCCCGCTTCAAACTACCCCACTCCAATCCATCCCAGTCTACCTACTCTACCACAATCTACCTCATCCTACTCCAACCTACCCCACTCCAGTCCAATCTACCCATCTCAAATCCACCCAATCTACCCCATTCCAATCTACCCATCTCAAATCCACGCAATCTACCCCACTCTATCTGCCTTACTCCACCCCAATCTCCCCGATTCCAGTCTACTCCAATATATCCCACTCAACTCTACCCTGATTTACCACATTCCTATCTACCCCAGTTCACCCACATCTACTCCACTACAATCTACCATGCTCTAATCTACCCAACCTACTCCACTTCAATGTACCCCACTCCACCCTAATCTACCTCCACTCTACTCCAATCCCCCACACTCTACTCTATCCTACTCCAATCCACCCAGCCTACCTCACTTCACTCTAGCCCACCCAACCCTTCCCAAATATACCCCAAACCACTCCTACCTCAATCTGCCCCACTCTACTTCAATATATCCCACTCCAATCTACCCCCTTCAATCTAGCCTAATCTACTCTACTCCTCTTTACTCCACCCTACCCCATCCCACTTCATCTCCTCTACCCCAGTATATCCTGCTCCACTCTACCCCTTTCCACTCCAATCTACCCTACTCCACCCAATTCACCTCACTCCAAGTACCCCACTCTTCCCTAATGTACCCCATTCCATTCTACCGCCAATATACCACACTCCACTCTATCCACTCTGATCTACCCCAATCCTCCCAGATCTACCTCTCTCCACTGTACACCACTCTACTCAAATCTAGCCCCCTAAATGTACCCCACTGTTCACCCAAGTTAGCCCACTCAACACCACTACAGCCTACCCCACTCCAGTCTAACTCACTCTACCTCAATATACCCCACTACAATCTACTCCACTCTTAACCAATCTACCCCACTCCATGCTACCCCAATCTACCCTTTCCTACTCTAAACCAATCTGCTCCAATCGGTTACCTCAATCTACTCCACTTCAAGTACCCGCTCCACTCCAATCTACCCTTCTCCACTCCAACCTACCCTGCTCCACTCCAACCTACTCTACTCCATTACAATCTACCCTACTGTAATCCACCCAATCTACCCACTTTACTTCAGTCTGCCCCACCTCACCCAAATCTATCTCACTCCAATCCACCCCACTCTTCCCCAATCTACCCCAGTATATCTCACTTCACTCAACTCTAATATACCCCAATGTACCCCGTTCCACCTTTTCCTCCATTTAGCCCACTCTACACCACTACTGTCTACCCCACTCCATTCTAAATCACGCTACCAGACTACAATTTAATCCACTGAATCCCACTCCACTCTAAACCAATCTACCCTACTCTATGCTACCCCAGTCCACTCCACGCTACTCTAAATCTACCTACTCCATTCCACTCTACCCTGATCCCCTGCGTCCCACCAAATGGCTGTAAAAGATCAATTGTTCAGATATAAAGGGCTAGATGGAGAAATGGAAAACACTTCCCTGACACCTGTACGGTGGGCACCACAGAGCACATTGAGGCAAGAAAAAGAGGCCTTGGAGGGGCAGCCACCATACTGACCCTCAATATGTGACAAACCCCCGCAAAATCGACACACTGGTTATCTTCAATGGTTTTGGGAAATCCTGCAATATATTTCTACGTAATGTAAATCATTTGTATGTATTTTTCTAAAGTGTTTGTTTTTATTTCATATGGTTAATAAATATGCATTTTTAGGTTGAGCTTTGGCAGCGCGCAAGTGTTGCTGCAAGCAAGACCTTCTGTAATCGATACAACCACTTTATCCCTGCCTACAATTGGTTTATTTCAGCGTTGGACTTCTTTGCCGCCTCCTGTCTTGTTCCCACAGCTGATGCCTCACTTCCTTTGAAAACTCAGGAGCACCAGTGTACTAAGGTTTGCCTTCCTTATAGCCTTTGTGTAAGAAATGTTGTATGTATCTTTATTCATGCTTTTCTCCAGTCGCTGCTTCTGCCAGTTTTGATTCCCCTTCTGCTTCGCATTACAAAGCCCTCCCCCACCATACAAGCGCACACAGCCCCCTAGAGCAGTCGTCTTTTCTCCATCATTGCTTAGGTTAAATTTTGTTGCTTTCTGCCCTCTTCACGATGCCATCCTTCTAGTTTGGACGGCATTTGCCAATCCATGTGTAGTAAAGTAATGCAGCAGTAGCTCAGAAACAGCCTCCTTCTTTCCAAGCCCTTTCTTTCCTCCACAGCAGTCGGCAAGCTGCAACGGATGGGTAGGATTGAGATGCCACACAGCATGACACGCCCACCCTGGCTTCTGGGAGAGTCATTGTCCAGAGACCATGCCTTTCTCAAGCACACATTATTAGGTAAATCAGTGCAACCATTAAAACAAGCATTTCAGCTGTTCATAGTTAAAACTGACATTTGCTGTGGCAGTGCACAGTTAATTATGTTTATAAAGCGAAAGGAAAACAATTACCTTTTTAAGTTGCACGAGAGGAGAGGCCAATCCGGGCAGTGGCCCAAATAATTATTTTTATATTGGAAAAAGGGTGTATAAAAGCAAAAAGTAAACCTTTGTATTGTGATGCTGTCCTTCTGTAATTCAACTAGCTTTTTCTTAGCCTGGTTATGCAGCATGGCTGAGAGCCCACATCTTTGTTTGCCTGATTCTGCAGAATGGGCAGTGGCCCTTTTTTTGTAAGCTTAGTTATTCACCTTATGGTAAAAGAAGTTATATGTATAATTGCAAAAAAACTAACCTTAACAAATGCCACTGTAGCCATCAATTAGACCCCCAAAATATACATCCTAGTTAATACTAGGCAAAAATCATATTTTCCTAGATAGGATGTAATATGAAAAATCTACACAAAAAGGTGCTGGGTCAGATAAGAATATAGCGTCTCCTTAAGAAATCAGGAAACTAACTTGCATCTATTTTCTTTATTTCCAGCCCATGTTAAATACGGAACACAAAAGAATAACCGTTTTTCCGCTGTGCGTTTATCAGATAAATCAGATAAGTAACTATGATATTCTAACCATATATAACATCATCGTCCTACAATATACCTGATAGACGAGGATTCTTTGGTTAAATATATCTTTCTTCTCTCATTGTATTCTTTACAGGACGAGAGGCAGAAGAAACTGGCGCGAAGAAACAGAGTTACACAAGCCGGTACCTCTGGCAAGGGAACATGGATGTGGACAGGAACCCGGAAGAAGAGATCAACGACCTGTAAAAGGCAGACCCGCGTAAAGGAGCCGTAACATGTCAGAGACGTCCAATCAAGGTACCACGAATTCCCGAATGCGGGACAACAGGACCCGAGCAGGTAAGTAGACAACACAAAGGGAGTGCGGGAAATGCTAGGCAGATATGTAACTGAATGCGAACCACGTTCTTGTCACGGACCAATCAATTTATCCACACTTGACCCCACCCAGCTCCCTGTCTGCAATAGGAGCGGGCTTGACTGACAATGGCCGCACCCTGCTCTCCTTGAGCCTTGTTCTGACTTATGCTGGGTGTTTAGGGCCTTATTTTTTGTGAACCAGCTTTTGTGTCGTAGATTATAGCCATCTTTAATATTACCTGTTTTAGATGCTGAAAGAATGTAGAATGGATCCCTGTTTAACAAATTTGAAATGCTTTGATAGTTATGGAACAGATAGATCACTGGTCTCCTGGAAAGCTGTCAATCTGCCCTGATAGTATTTCCAGAGGCATATTTGTTTGAATGAGTGGTGGTGAAGGGGATTGGTGCCTCAGTCATGCAACTGTATAGGGACAACATTGAATCAGTCAACTGCCAAACTTCTCACTTCCTCAAGCTGGAAAAGAACACACAGGATATCTCTCTCCTGTCTCTGAATGTCTTAGACGTCTATTTCTGACCTGCACCATCACTTGGCCATGTGAAAGCCACTGCAACTGTGGCTGTGCATTGAGATTCAGTCTTACAAAAATGTTTGAACCCTTGCAGCGATATTACCTTTCTCATGCTACCGTGGCATAAAAAATATGTCCATGTGCTAATATATAGTCAACCCCTAGTTTTTCCAAGTTTTTCGCAGCCAGTAAGACTAAGCAACTTGCAGCCTGAAAAAAGAAATAGCAACAGGTGACCTGACATTATATATCCATTGTCCATGGTCTGGAGAACAGAGTTGTGCCCTGTTCCTAATAATCATGAGTCCATTAAGTTATGTGGTCAGTGCCCCATTCCGCATGGCGGTGAACAGTGCCATGGGGCAAATTTGCCTTGCTTTGCTATTACTAGGCATGGCCTCATGGCTCTGTTTGCACTTGTCAACTAGTATAGGGGGATTCTGTTGCCCAAGCAGAACCACACCCAGCCACAACTGGCACAATTTCCACTCTGATTGATTTAGGACTATGAAAATACATGAATATGCATACAGTGTTAAAATATATGTTTGCATATATGGTCCTGGATCATGTTATCGTACACGGACACCTTCACACTTAACTAACAGCAGTCTGCAAAAGAGCAATGGGGGAGGGGTTGTTACTCATTGAGAATTTGCGCTACAAATGACATGCAAATCTGGCACATAGCCTTGAGTTGGGATTTAATTTCAGCTCTCCCAATAATTAGATCAGTTGCCCTGTTCCTAGCATTTGGTTGTAAGCTCCTATTTGGATTTCTGGTCAGTATGGCAATTTTTTAGACTGTTTTCCAAATAAGAATACTGTAAATAGAGCTCAGGCTCAACGTGGCTGCCTCCATGATGGTTTTGTAAATGAAATCTAGTATTGATTGCTTTCTGTTTGCAGAGGAAGCGTGACAGCGTCTGGTGAACAGTGGCAGTTTCTTCACTTGGACAGGCAAGTCTTCTTTCTTTACCTCCTGCCCACCTCTTTGTCAATGCCTTGCTCTCACCATTTCCTCTTTGACCAAGTAACCTTAATGTTTAACTTATGCACCCTTGTAACCATATCTCATCGGGCACACTATATGAAATAAAAGGATTGGAACATTTTAAAGGCAGCCCAGTCTTATTAAAAACCTAAAATAGTGGTGTTAACATGATACTGATATATGTTAATTTCTTTTTTCCTCCAGACTCTATGAAGTCTATGTGCAGGGATGAAGGATGGCCATCACTGGACAACAGCACTATTAGAAGGAAGCTGGCTATAAAGATTTGCAATACTGGAAGAGGACTAAAGAAAACTCTGAATCTAAAAACAAACATTGAAGTTGCTGCCTTTCATTAAGCCTTTTTGTAGTATTCTGGCATTTCTTCCCCTCTTGAACAGTGTCCTGGACTTTCTCTATGTACTCTTGTTCAGTATCCTGGCTCCTATGGGGCCAAAGGTGTGTTTTAGATCAATAAAATTACATGTTAACACAACCCCCATTGATGCTTTTTCATTTAACCTACTTTTTTCAATCTTTTGCCACTGGTCACCACATTAAACAGCTTCATATAATGCTCTGTAGCTCAAAGTAAGGCAAGTCCCAGTGAGTCGGGAGTATGGGAGTAGCTGCACAAGTTGTTAATCTTATCTGAATGAAAAGTATAACATTGTTGAAGCCACTACTTTTGTATGCATGTGGTATTGCTACAGCACAAAGCTAGCCAAAAGGAATCTAAGATTTATTTTGTACAGTGCCCCCATCTCACAGTAGAGTTTAAAAAATAATCTTTCCTGAGTAGGAGAATATTGATGTTATAATTGGGCACGGATTTATGGAAGTATTGTTTTTGGTTTGCTTAAGTTTTATAATGCGGACTTGACATACAATCTATCCAGCATTTATAAACCAGAGCAAATTGGTATTTGTAACAACACTCATCCACATGGGAAAAGTTTTCAGGTTTTTCTAGGAATAGTATTTTTTGTACTGCAAGGGGGCCCTTCCGGTAAAGAACCTAAGCTAGACTCTCGCAGACACCTTTGCACCATAGTGCAAATGCGTGTGCATGGTGCTCGACAGCCTAATGGGGCAGTGGTGCAAGGGAGAGGGTTAGACATGGCACTTTCCTGCTCTCTCCCTGTGATGCAACGCAGCAAATTTGGGTGTTATGCTGCGTTAAGTGACACTTTTGTAAATCTAGGCCTTACTTTAGAACTCATGGCATTGCAAATAATTCATGGTATTGTATAAAGAAGGCATATTGCACCCAAGAGCCCTGTTTTTGACAGGAAGGTACATTGAGGAGGTGATCCTCTAAATATTTCCCTACCAGCAAATCCATATTCCTAAAGTAATAGTGGGACCCTGCAAGGGAATACTGGCAATCGGCTAATGTGCTTGTAACATGGAATTTTTAAAGTGTAATCCTAAATAATCCATGCAAATTTTTGAGTTATCATTAAATCATCCTGGAGTAATCCACACTCATCCTGAAATTATCATTGGATCATTCCAGAGTAATCCACTTCCATCCTAAAGCGGTAATAGGATCATCCAGGAATAATCCACAATCATCCTTAAATTGTCTGGAGCCCATCCTGGAGTAATTCACACTCATCCTAAAGTTGTCAGTTAGTATTTGTGGAGTTGTAAAAGGTAATCACTCCCTGCCAGTGGAAGTCATCAGAACACCATCCTAGAATAGTTTTTGTGATTACAGTAAGAGTCATCAGAACACCATCCTAGAATAGTTTTTGTGATTACAGTAAGAGTCATCAGAACACCATCCTAGAATAGTTTTTGTGATTACAGTAAGAGTCATCAGAACACCATCCTAGAATAGTTTTTGTGATTACAGTAAGAGTCATCCCATTTAAATTTTCGCCCCTGTGGGCAGACTTCAGGATGGTTTGGGATGACGTACCCAGATAATTGCAGGAGAAGTCATCCAATGACTTCAGAATCACTCCAGGATGATCTTCCTTTTTGACCAGGGGACCCTCACCCTGAGACCTTGACCGTGCACGGAAGTTCTGGAACCAGAAAATAGGGGGAGACAGAGAATAATGTCCTAGCTACTGGCATGGTGGACATCCAGGGATCGGGTGCAGGGTCCGGGTAGCGTGAGCGGGCTCAGAAGGAAGATTGAAGAGCCACTCTTTGTCCGCATCGGAGTGGAGACTATTGCCAGGCCTGACAACGTAGCCCAAAACAAACTCGAGCGATAGAACCCCATTGTAACTTGCAAGCCCAGACTACATAATTTGAGGAGATAAAACTCAAGCAACTCCTTGTGTGCAGAAATGTCAACACCTGCTGCCTGTGGAAACTCTCTATTACGTACATGTGTGCAATACGGCAGATTCTAAATGCAATTATGTAATTAACTCCTTGTTGTACTGCCCGTGAGTTAGACTCAGGGCACGAGTCGGGGGACCAAGCGGGTGGATGGCGTCCAATCAATTCTTTCAAAGGTTGGATGCCGTCCACCCTGCCAAGAAGTTGGGTTCCACTAAAAATAATTTGTCCCGGTGTCATTTCCAAACACCGGGACACATTCAGCAGCGCCTGCACGTTGTTTTCTGCTTTCGATCACAACATCGTGCAGGCTGGGACGGAGCTCTCTTATTTCAGATTCATGCTGGGATACTCGGCCATAACAAAGGCCGAGTGTCAGGGGTCATCAGGCCTCCTTTTGTTGGAGTTTCCTGTCTGGCAGCAGTCAGGAGCCTCACACCTGATGCAAATGCAGCAGAGGGGTAACAAAGGCTCACACCTTGTTAGCACTTCAGACATACTTAGGAGAGGCAGCTTTTCACTTTGTTCAGGCTTTGTTTAGGAGATTTGCATTCACTGTAAGAATGTCAGATGTGCTGGTCGTTCCCAGTAGTTGCAGAAAATAAATTGCATTTATATACGCTTATTACTCTTGGGGAGGCGTTGTAATAATTTAAATATCAATATTTCTTTTAAAGCACTATGGCTATAGAAAGCTTAACTCTGACAAAAGGTAACATTGTTTTATATGTAGTGTACAAAAGTGTGACAATTCTGCCTAAATCAGAAGGGTTTGCAAGTGATTTGTGATTTGTGTGGGTATTTGTAAAGCGCAACATTCGCTCCGGAAGGAGCATCTTGGCGCTGATTTCATTGGTAAGATATCACATTACTTCATAGAGGCTAGAAGTTAGATGGCTGCCTTGGTGTAGTCATCAGGGAGATTAAAAATCCAGGTTTTTAGTAATTTCCTGAACTGTTTTTCCTGAGTTTGGGACCTGAGGTGTTTAGGCATGGAGTTCCAGGCTTTAGTGGCCAGATAGCTTAGGGTTTTGCCACCTCTGGTTTTGAGATTAAACTTTGTTTGAAGGATTTGGTTGTCATTGGCGGAGCGCAGGGTTCTGCTAGGGTTGTAGTGGGGGAAACGCCTGACAAGGTACTTCGGGCCTGTGTTATTGAAAGCCCGGAATGCAACAATAAGAATCTTGAAGAATATTCTCTTGTGTAGTGGGAGCCAGTGTAAAGTTTTTAAAGCTTGCAATATGGAAGATTTCCTGGGTAGTTTTAAAACTAATCTGGCTGCGGCGTGTAGCACACTTTGGAGTTTATTAAGTGTGGATTTTTTGGCGCCGGCTTGGAGACCGTTGCAGTAATCTAGGCGTGCGAGAATTAAAGCCATTGCTACGGTTTTTCTAGAGTCTATCGGTAAGAAGTGAAAGAATTTTTTCAGAGACTTTATGATGCCGAAGCAGCGGCCCGCCACAGTCCTGACATGTTGGTTGAATGACAGATCAGTGTCAAACAGAACTCCAAGATTCCTTGCTGTTTCAACGGTCTGGGGGGGAGCAGCTGAGTCTTCAGGCCACCATAGGCTTGGACAGAAATTAGCTTTTTTTCCCATTGGGAGGATTTCTGTCTTGCTGGAATTGCATTTGAGATGGTTAATATCCATCCAGTGAAATACAGCCTTTAGACAGCTTTTGAGGTTTAGCTCTGCCTTAGTAGAGTGTTCCTCTAGGGGTCCGATGAGTTGCGTGTCATCGGCATACGATGTTACAAGTATGCCGAATGACTCAATCAGAGAAATGAGAGGGATCAGGTAAATATTAAAAAGTAGAGGGCTCAAAATGGATCCCTGGGGGACTCCTGCTGGGACCCTCTTCTCTTTAGAGAGGAAGGGACCTAGGGCGATCGTTTGAGACCTGTTGGTTAAAAAAGAAGTTATCCATGCGAGAACCACCTCTGAGATACCGATATCTTTCAGTCGGCTAAGCAGGATGGAATGCGAGATGGTATCGAACGCCGCTGTGAGGTCTAGAAGAATGAGCACAGCGTTCTTCCTGGAGTAGCTTTATGGAGTCTGTTAACTCAATCAGTGCTGTTTCCGTAGAGTGGTGGGGGCGAAAACCTGATTGTTGGGGATGGAGCACGTCATGTGCTTCAAGATGCCTTTTGAGTTCTCTGTAAACCATTTGTTCGGTAATTTTTCCTAGGGCAGGGAGGAGAGATATTGGACGGAGATTAGTACGGTCAGATGGGGATTTGTTAGGTTTTTTCATCAGGGGCTTTACTGTTCCCTGTTTCCATTTGTGTGGCACGATCCCCGTACTGAGGGAGGAGTTAACAATCTTGTTTATTATTGGGTTTACCACATCAATGAGTTGATGGAGAATTCTGGGGGGGCAAAGGTCTGAGGGAGATCCTGATTTGCATGCCAGAATAGCTTCTCTGGTTTGATCTAAATTGACCGGAGTGAAATTTTTAAGGCTTCCGGCTGGGACTACTTTCTGCGTAGGTATGCAAGAGATTTGAGCCCTGTGGTGTGGAGGAAAGTTTTTTTGGATTGCGTCGATTTTATCCTCAAAAAAGTCAGCTATTTTGTCACAGAACTCTTGTGATGGGGGGATTTCAGGTAGTAACGCTCTGGGCTGAGTGAAAGTCTTTACTATTGAAAACAATTTTTTCTGTTTTTGATTAGACTCCATGATGGCGTTAGTATAGAAGACTTTTTTAGCTGTTTTAATGTTAGAATGATATATTTTCCTCAATTGGATGTATGAAAGTCTGTCCGTCGTGTTGTACGTTCTGCGCCATTTGCGTTCGGCTTTTCTGCAAGATAGATGGACTTTTGCTAGTTCTGGGGTGAACCATGGGTCATTAGTCTTAAGTTTCTTGTCTGTTTTTCGAGGTCGTTTGGGAGGTTCTCGTGCTCTGATCTCCTGCAGTATCCATCTATGGAAGAGATTAGAATCGTGTTCAGTGTCACCAGTAAGGTTAGGGATCTGTGTAGGGGAAATGGGATTGAGCTTGAAGTTTTCCTCTATCTTTTTCCAGTTTACAAAGTTATCCGATTGTGAGCTGGGATTACTGGAGATCTGCGGGTGGGAGATAGTAATGTAGAATGGGATCAGACTATGGTCAGTCCATATTTGTGGGACAGGGGGTAGGGTGGTTAGAAGGGGGAAGTTCGTACATACCCCATCAAGTGTATGACCCAGAAGGTGAGTGGGTTGGGTGACTCTTTGTTGCAGGTTGAAAATTTCTAGGGTCTGTAGTAAGTTATTGGCTTGAGGGTCCATTTTGGACTCGAGGTGTAGGTTAAAATCCCCCGTGAGAGTAAAGTGTGGGTATCTCAGGAGATGGTGTCCCAAAGAGTCACTAAGCGTATCCAGGAATCTGGAGGCATTACCTGGGGGGCGGTAAATTAAAGCTCCCGAAAAGGAGGTGGATTTGTTAAGTTTAATAGAGAAGCCAAGACCTTCAATGTCTTCTAGGGAGTCTAAGTTGAAAGTGTGGCAGTTGAAAGTGTTTCTGAGTACCACGGCGACTCCTCCACCTCTCCCCTTTAGTCTATCTTGCCTAAAGATGGAATAGCCCTGGGGGAGGGCAATGGCTAGATCAGGATTGCTATCGTCCGTTAGCCAGGTCTCCGTTAGAAGGAGGCAATCGAGGTCTGAGTCTAGGATGAGATCTCTAACATCTTGACTATGGCAGCACATGGAGCGGGCATTGATCAGTCCTCCTTTAAAATGCGGCTTGTTATTCATGGACTTAGTTACAGGGGTAGGGGACTTGGCAGGGTCTCTGTAGGAGGACCAGCGGCAGAGTTTACAGCTGAAGGGTCCATTTAAGTACCTCATATCTAGCTTGCAAGTGCAGTTATTTTTCCAGCGTAGACGGCGGAGGTCATTGGGCTGGTATCGTACTAGGGTGGGGGTAAGGGCAGAGTTGCCTGCGCCTGTCACGGACTTGGCGCGGACGGGCGCAGACGGGCTTGCCTTAGGCGCGCCTTCAGAAATGTGCTCAAATGTACTCATGATACACCTACTAAACATATATGTGGGGGCTAAAGATCAGATCTCACTTCTTGTGATGCCAGTTCCTGTGATGTCACGCACTGTGATGTCACGTGCCGTGATGTCACAAGCTGCATTGCCACTTGCATACTGATTAACTAGGTTAGTGCCCCCACTTCTTTTGTTAGGACTTGTGCCCTGATTAGACTGGTACTCGAACAACTGCTTTTCCTTGCTTTTGCCTTATAAATCCCCCTCCTGCCTTCGAAAGCAGTCGTATTGGGTGTAATGTGTTGTGTTTTGCACAGCTGTGAGCAGGACTCACACCCTTGTTTTTGTACCCATCCTGCCACTGGAAGCTAACTTTCTCCATTCTGATTGTGACGTGATCTTGGCTCTCCTCTGACTAAGACATGGCGTAGTGTCAGTGTGCAGTCTGTGCTGCTTCGTAAGTGCTCTACAAGGAAGGTGGTTCTGCAGGTAGGAGGGTCCTGAGTCTCATCCATGTCCTGAAGGGCCGAGCTCCTTCGGGGGCACTGGGCTTGCAGTTTATGACATGTTTAGCCTCCTGTGTCAGCTCATCCCACTGAAATCTCGGAAACACAAAACCGCCATTAAATCCTTTGCAGGTAATGCACCCAAGAACAGGAACTCCATTACCCCCCACATCAGAATGACCACTTCCTTCCCAAAATTCAAGATCCTACTCAAAGCCCTCATCCTAGAGCGCTCCGGACCGTAGTGAGAAACCCACAAATGACTTTGGGAAGGACAACTAACTCCTCTTCCTGCTACCCCTCAGCCCGAAGATCGGCACTGTAATTTTGTTTCCTAATGCTTTAAGCTGGTAAATTGCAGTTGTTTGTCTGTGCCAAAAATTGCTCACAATTGTACCTGCTGTGAAGTGCTCTGATACTCACGGGTCCAGCTAGCGCTATACAAAACCTCTAAATAAATAAATAAAGAAAATACCCTGGTATAAACAGTGGCCTGCCCCTGGGCAACCTTGCACAGCCCTAGCCGCACTTTGAGTGACATGCACTCCGTTTGCAGAGCAGGGGGGACTAGCTGGCAGGCAAGATGTGTGCAGTCATCAGTGCAACCTGTGAACTGCTGGCAGTGTGCGCCACACAGCAGGGGTAATGGTCCACAGGTTACAGCAGGTGCTGCAGCGGTGTCAGATGACGGCGTGCAGATGAGAAGCGTTGCGTACAGCCCGGAGTAGGCAAAACTCAGTGAGCTCCGCTGGTGGAGGGAAGTCCGCCACCCACCCTTAGTTAGTATCTTTTTTTGGCATGCCTACTTGTATTTAGACAGACAGTTTTATTTATTTGATTTATTTATCCATTTATAGAGTGCATGGTTACACCTCCGGTGTGTCCCCGTTCTAATAACCAAACTATCAGATTGCACAATTAAAGAGTAAGGCCGATGAAACACTCTGCGCCTAGTTAGTGTCAGGAAAATCTCAAGCGATTAATCTTTTTTATTGGTGGGAAAAGCCATGTCTTCAGCTTTTTACGAAAAGTCATCTCACAGGGCTCTGCTTTTACTACAGCTGGTAGAGTATTCCAATGTTTGGCTGCCAGGTAACTAAATGACCGAACACCCATCCGAGCCTTATTGATTCTTGGAACCCTTACTAGGGCATTACCTTCGGATCTCAGGTATCTGCTGGGTGTGTAGGCTGTTACCATTGTTTGGAGGTACAGTGGGCCTTTCTTAGCAAGAATACAATGGCAGTAGCACATTGTCTTAATCAGTATTCTTGTTTCCACCGGTAGCCAGTGCAGTCTGGCTAGGGCTTTTGTTATAGATGTTCTTTTGGGTAGATTCAACACTTGGCCTGCTGCTGCGTTTTGTATTTACTGCAGTTTCATTAGCCTTATTTTTTTTTTAGATGAGCCTAGATATAGGACATTTCTACATTTCCGTAGTTGATCTGAGAGGTGACTATGGCATGTACTATAGTTTTCCTGGCGTTGACAGGTAATAGGACTTTCCTCAGGATCAGAAACTCATTTTAAAAATGAGGTCCGACGGCGGGCCTCCACATTAACCTGGGGAAGTCAATGGGGATTGTGGTGTCGGGGGGAGGAGCCCTCTTTGGGAGGCTCCACCTAGAGACTCCCTTCCGATGGTTACTAGACTTGCTGCCGTACTTGAAAGTGACGCTGACACCAGACCTGCACATCTATGCTAGGATACATTTTAAACACATGGCCCACTCCCTCGAAGGTCTAACCACCTCCTGGAGTCTTCAAGCCCTTTACAGGGTTGGGAAAATTGTCTCTTTCAAAATGACCGCCATTCCTAAGATTTAGCATATGTTCCAGGTGCTTCGCCTACCTTTACATAAGATGGAACTTGACCAGCTGACCGACATTTGGAAAACGTTTATCTGGGCCCATAAGCACCCAAGACTTAGGCACCACACAAGCACATGTCATCCAAAGCAGGGAGGGTTAGGGATCCCCAATATTCAACTCTACTACTTGGTGGCGCAAGCGAGATATGTTAGGGAGTGTCTCCAGGGGGAAATGGACAAACCCTGGTGCTTTATAGACCAGAATATGACCGCCCGGCCATTTGCCGAGGACCTCTAGCTACCCGGATCGCAACACTGTTGCAATCTTTACACATCCTTGATTACGAGAGTCACCTCTGGGTAATGGAACTACCTTTCTAGATAGAGAGGTATCACTAAGTACCCTTCCCCACCCACTTACCCCAATACATGGGAACAGAGATTTCAACCCGGGCATTGAATGGGGAAAATTCCAAGAATGGATTGATACTTATTATTACCAGCTCAGAGATATGCTCAATAAAGGCAGTATTCGATCCTTTGAAGATCTCAAACTCACATATTACGTCACAAAACTAGAGAGATATCACCACTGGCAAATTAGCCACTGGGAGTCGGGCAGATTTACGGAAATAATATGCTATGATTGCACCACAAAAGTGATGCAACTTGGCACAAAATCCTTTTTAGGTTTCGCTGGGGAACGGAGCCTTTAGGCTCCGCCTCCAGAGAAATCTCTTGATTGCAGTAGTGACTCTGGAATACGCCCCCCCGTCCCATTGGCTAGCTCCATAAATGGAGGCTAGCCATTGGAACAGAGAGGCGTCCGTCATGGCCGGAGGAGACTCGGGGGCGTTCCCGAGATTCTTTGGCTTTTGCCGACGTCACGCGACGCCGGGAACGCCCCCGAATCTGGTCCGGCCGGGCCGTGCTTGCTGCTGTCCTGCCTTGTGTCCCTCCTCCCGCCGTCCCCCCTCCCTGTCCTGTGCACGTTTCCCGCCTCCCTCCCGACGTCCGTGTCCTTTCCCGCCCCCCTCCCGCCCCCCTCGTCCTCTCCCGCCCCCCCCCGTGTCCTCACAAATTGTGGTATCCCGTAGCTTCCTCTGGTACTTCAGGTACAGGCTTGTTATGCACTTCCGAGCACCTATTACAGAAACATGGCGTCTGCGAGCGCCCACTTCCGGTCTGAGACCACCTACAGTCAGCGCTCTAGCGTTTTCGTCGAATCCCTTTGGCGTATCTTCTGACGGCAAGGACTTAGGACACCTGAGCGCGTGAGGAAAGAGCTCGCGCCCCGCGGCCGGAAGCACGCGCCCGTGTGTGACCGCTACGGAGGAAAAGGCAGCTCACGCGCACGCTCCACCTGGAAGAGGGCGGGGCTTTGACACTCATTAGCCCCGCCCAGCCCGGTCCGCCATTGCTGCGGCGCTCCGGATTGTAAACACTGAGGCTGTGAGTGGGAAGGAGAACGACAGAGGTAGGAAAACGGGAGAGATAAGCGGCGACCCCTGGGGAGGCGAGGGAGCGGGCTGAAGGGCTGCGGGGGAGGGGGGCTGCGCCCCAACCCCAAACAGTGCCGACTTTATAAAAACTTCAAGTCCCACAATGCACCGGTGCACTAGCTGTTGTGCCCATGTCTAAGGGCAGACTCTGGGAACAGCCTATGACGGGCTGCCAGAGCCAGGAGAAGCCTGTCCTCTCGAGGGCTGCCTGAGCTCCAGTCACTGCTTCATCTCGTCCTTAGGACTTGGCTTGGGCCGCATTTCATTCCATTGTTTTTTTGCTCACTGTGCTTCCACACACAGGGATGGCTCATACGAGCCTCTGGTCTTGACATGAAAGCAGCTGTCAAAGCGAAGTGTTAGCTCTCGAAGGAGTCCCTGTGTGTTTGCAGACTCCTCCAAAGGACGCCCCTGGGAGGTACCTGGAACCCGAGTGTTGTGGTAATGCTTCTTCGCTGTGTTGTTTATTAGCTGTACAGTGGGTCTGTTTACAAGTGCCCTAGCAGGACAGGTGCTGTTCAATTCACCCGATAAAATCCGACACCTTGAGGTTCAGAGTTTATCAAAAGTGATGAATAGCGCACATGACAAGCATTTTCCTTTTAATGGGGATCATCAGGCAAATGTACAGATTTTTGCACCACAATCTGCATGTCTCAGTAATTACATCGCAGGCCTCGAAAAATCTACTCGCCCACTCGCAACGGCAAGTAAGATTTTATCAGGTCAAGCTCCATTTACTAAGACCTACTGAACGGTCTGCTCATTCAGGAAGTGAATGAGCAATAAAGATGCCTTTAAATCTTGTTTTATTGTTGACATATTTGCTGTCTGTTCAAGGCCTTTTTACAACGCGATGCTTATCTTATCTGGAAAATGGTGTTTACGTTTCTTTCTTTTACTGTAGTTGGAGGATTTTGTTAAGAAAGCCGTCCGATGATCGTTGTGAAATAAAAATCGGTAGGATGTCAGTTGTTTTTCCCCTAACACTAAACAGTTAGCTTGTAAATGAATAATACTCATATTTCAAAATATATCAGGATTTACGAAAGCACATTTTGTTATGTAATTCAGAAGTATGATGCTAACAAAGCTTTCAATAGTAGCAAAATCAACAGACCACGTTTCTTGGTAATGTGCCAATGGCAAATATTTGCAGAAACTTGATTTCCAAACACTATGTAGTTTTATGAGTCAAGCCCCGTGTTCTGATTGCAAATGACTGTGCTACCTACCCCTTCATGCTTTAGTTATGTATCTATTGAGAGGGATAGGTTTTAAACATGATTTGAGAAAAATTTTAGCCCCTTCCCTGCTGACAGTGCCGTTAATTAACTAGGAGGCAAGTCAGGGGTCATGTGAATGCTATGTGTGGCTAGATTTGTTTAAATCAGCCAGTGTTTTTTATACAGTAGAACTCACTTATTCGAAGGTGATCTCATATGCAATAATGAAGAAATTGTCAGCTCAGTGAATTAAAATATTTCCATAATTTGAAGCAAGTTTATGGGTCAAGAGCATTACAGTTGGGTCGAGTAGATTATTAAAGTCACTAGACCTTCAGGTCTGGTAACATTTTAATGATTTTTCAAGTCCTGCTGGGGCATGTGCTCTGGTTAAATCATGTTAGTTTGACCTTCTGAAATGAATGGAGGTTGCACGCTTTATTGTACCTGGTAATTACTTGGTCAACTATACATACACCTAATAACTTATAATTGAGATCAGTGTGCAAACAGGTGTTTGCGCAGGGATCATAAATTGCCAGGGCACTTGTAATCATTAACGCATAATCTTGGTAATCCATAATCATCCAAGCGCTCTGATATCCTTGTGGAGGCTAGTCATCCTTGGACTTGACTATCCAAACATCATATTGTTAGCATCTCTTCTTAACGATACACACGAGGTAGACGTCATGTAAAGGGTGAGCTCCGGGTTCTTTTTAAGAAAGCATTTGATTCCTCTTTGTATTGCATTGGTCGTGGATAATACCTGCTGCATGTGCTTTCCTGTGGTTTCTCTTATTGCTGCTCTCCTGTTCAATATGTTCCAGCCTAACATCAAGTATCAAAGCCACTTTTTCCCAGGACAGTGGCACTCCCTGCAGCTTAAAAGTCCCAAATTCAACAGGCCAGATCAATGAAGAGGGAGCTTGGATGATTTATTAGGGCTGATGCTAATATATGCGAGATTAAGATATTTCTTTCTTATTTTCTACACAGTTTCTTCTTTCGTCTTTATTTCTATATCGCTTTAACTGCTGCTCTTCTCTTTGCCGTTTTTCCAAAATACTTGACTGTGCCTCTTAAAAGTGTTCAAATCTTATGGATGCATCTCGTTACATATGGTACCCACAATCACTTTAAGTACGTATGTTGTGATCGGTAGTCTCTGTCACCTGCTATACATTCCACCATACAGTTTAAGATTTTTTTTTGTATTTGTATTCATCCATTTACACCCTTTTACGTTAAAATAGCTATAGCTTTACTGTATAGTTGCTATAAAAGCTTATAATATGGTATAGTGTGCACTTAAAAAAAATCACTCCACTGCAAACAAAAAAGCATGAATAAAAAACATTGCCATTTACAATGCCAGTAGCTCCAACTCCAACAAATGTGAGACCTATTGCAATGTAAATAACAATGCCATTTATTTATAAGTAAAAAAAAAAAGAAATGTCATGAGCAATGCCAATAGCTCTAACTTTTCCAAAGGCGAAACCATTGCATTGTAAATGCTTGTTTCAGATTTACTTTACTTAGCGCTGGAAATTACTTGTAAGTAACACCAAGAAGCGCATAGCGCTGCTTTGCATTACTTAGTGCCAAGGGGGGAGTACCATGGGTGAAACATGGGAGTTCCCATACAACCACCCAAGGTTTCTGCTGCTAAACCCATTTTACTTAATAAAGTAGACAAGGTTTAGCATATAAGAAGAAGTAGACGTAAGGACAAGAAAAGCTTTTATTACTCCTTTTTCCGGCTTTGTACGTGTGCTGCACTTAAGAGAACACATAAAAAGAGAGAAAAAGGTTAAAGTTAGTCTAAACATGGTATTTGGAACTGGAAAGATACCCTTCCAGTACTATACTAGACTGAGGGAGACACCCTTGCACTACGGCCCAAAGGTGTCTCATGGCAGCAGATTTTAGTGCCGGAGCTAGGGAAAGGGGAGGAGAGTGCCATAATTCTGTTAATTTGGCACTCTCCTCATCACTCTTTTTCACGCAGCGTAGTGCAACATTTGTGGCTGCTGCAATGTGCTGCTTGAATAAGTGGTAAATCTGGCCCTGGGTTCTATACCCCCAAATATGTGTGGCAGCTACAAGACCTCTCGCAAACTTCAAGATGTTCTTACAGAAACTCTCCACACTGTGACACTTATGAATCTAATTATATTTTGTTTTGCTCCTCAACAACCTTCCGTCCCGCCCTGTTTACAAGAATAGATGGGAGAAGACCTGGGTGTTACAATGGATGGTGTAACAGTCAAGTTCACTGCATGGATCCCGAGGGGAGAGAAAAATATCCTGGTGAAGGTACAATTAGCCAGTTCGAAAATCAGTAACTTGAAAACCAAGAAGAAGCATTGCAATGTTACAACTAGAAAGACAAATGTGTTGGCCAAAGTCAGTCAAGTTACTGGTAAAAGCACAAGTTTGGTAGTGAGCAGAAGCACAAGTTCGTAAGTGAGTGGAAAAGATTCGGTGGTGATCACAAGTGAAGATACAGAAATTGAGAATGTGCATAAAAAAGATAAGAAGCTAGAGTGAGTGTAAATAAGTAGTAAAAGACTACACTGGAAGGCTCAAAGACTAGAATCTGTCAGAGAGAACCAGAGATAATTCAAATTCATTCTGACAGTAGTGAATCTGAATCACCTGTTGCAAATGATCAACTGTTCCAAGACCTGAATCCTTAAAAAAGAAGGATCTTGAAGTCTGATTCATGAAGTTTTATTCCTGAATGTTGTATCTTTTGGTATTTTTCCTTTTCCTCATAAGAAGAGGGCAAACAGCAGCTGTTGTACAATGTTTGATATAGTTTCTATGATAATAATACTAATAGTTTTAATTGGCTTAATGGTATGCCTGGTTTCACCAGTTGCATATATCTCACCTTCACAGAGTGAACGAACGTGCTATATACACATAGGGATAGATCAATAGATTGTTTTAGGGAAATGTGTATTTAAATTTTCTAGAGGAGTACACAAAAATTATGACTCCACTTATTTCCAATTACCATTCCCCTATACTTTATCATGCAATATTTTTTCATAAGCAAGAGTATCTATTGACACATCTTTCAGATTTCAAAGATTCACTGGAAGAACTTTCTGTTTCTGAGCATTCTGGGAATTATATGAAAATATTTGAAGAAGAATGCACACATTAATTTGACAGCTAGTAAGCTAAAGATTGGGCATGTATGTAGCATGCTATATAATATAAAGGGAGGAGAGTGAAGATTTTGAAAGATTGGAAAGATGTAAGTGAGATTACAGAACAAATTAAAGCTGAAGAGAAATGTAGACATTTTTATCTGCACCCGAGATTAAAAATGGAGAATGGGAGGAGAGTTGTGTACGACAAGGGATAAGGTTGAGCTATATCAACACAGTTTGTTGGAGAGTGTGAGTGTGGAAGGTGTTATGTGGTCAATGGTGAGTTTCTTGTTGGCGAAAGAACAAAATCTTAGAGGAATTTTTATTAAGTGTGGCAAGTCTGCTCATTTCAATTTGCCTTATATTTGGGTGGAATATGTTACCTTGCTTAAATAATATCAAGGGTTTACCATGTAAATTTAGATGGATTATGGTGTTTGTTTGAAAATAGTAAAGCGTTGGTATGGACAAATTGTGTTGATGTGCTGAGTGCTATTATTCCATGCATTGGAGTTATAATGAATGACCTGGGCTGAGCTGGGAGCTAGGATGTCAAGCACCACCACGTATATGGCACTGCCCTGACCTATGTCCAAAGGCTGTTTAAAGTTCATCAAGCCTTCTTTTGTCTCTTTAAGCGTCTCCCCGGTCCCTCTGCAGCCCCTGATCTGTCTCCCTAATCTTGACATCTGCATTAAATTAAATACCAGAGGAAGGTCAATGTTAAATGTGAAGTGCTGTTATAACATCTTGACCCTATTCACCAACCAAATGCAGGAATGTCGCACAACAATGAAACACAAGGCATGCACTTTCCCTGCACTTTCCCTGCAGTACATGCTTATTGTTCCTTCTCAATAAAATGTAACAACGCATGTGTAACATTAGAATATAATTATGCTATTCTTAGTCATTTGTTTTACTATCTCAGTGCTGTGAAGCATTTCATATGATGCAGCACTATATAAATCGAAAAAAAACAAAGGAAATGTTGCATTCGGTTATCTAAGAAGTTCTATAAGCCTTTCTATTAAAGCATATGAGCATGCATACATATTTGGGCATATGAGTATATTGGCCCGGATTGAGTCTTATGAATCCTTTTAAGGGGACCCAATGTTTCATCCTTGATTTATTTCATCCTTGCGTTATCAAGCCTCTTGATAATTACAGTGATGTAATATGGCAACATCTACAGTAGCAAGCACTAGTATCTCTGCTAACGGACTATATCCCACTCCACAGATCACAACCCTCCTCTCCCTGAAACCCTATAATGCCTAGTCCCTTCCAGCCACTCTATCTATTCACTTGCATGATACCACAAAGCTCTTACAAATGTAATAATTTACTTCCATTTAATTTAGGACAAGAAACAGAAGTAAATACATGGAATTGGTTTTCTGAATTAAGAATCATAAACCTAATAACCAATATTCCACTTAACTAAACGTTAGCCTTTGTTTCTACTCAACGAAAGGCACTCGAAAACCTCGCCAGGAATGGTAACCACAAAAAAAAAACGAATGCAAAGCTATATATTATTTTCACAATAAAAATATTGTATCACAAAGTGATGCAGACAGAAGTAAGGCCTAGATGTAGGTAATTTTATTTTACCACTTCTTAAATACCGAATTTTACCGATTCGGTATTTAAGAAGGGGTAAAATAGAGGGGTGGGGATGGAGGTATTACAGAATCGGTAAACAGTGAATTGTTAAGATTCGGTATTTACCGATTCTGTAAATACCGATTCGGTAATGCCCATTGATTCCTATGGGCATTGAAGCCCATAGGAATCAATGGGCATTACCGAATCAGTAAATACCGATTCCAGCAAGGGTGCAGGGGGTGTCACTTTGACACCCTCTAGCACCCCAAATACAGGCATGTGTGCCATGTGGCACACAGACATGCCCTAAGGGCATGTCTGTCTGTCACATGGCATAGGTGTGCATGCACACATGTGCATGCACACCTGGATTCGGTATTTTACCACCCAATTGGATTGGGTGGTAAAATACCGACTCTTAAGGGACTGTGGCACTGTAAACTGTGCCACCTACATGTGTAATTACAGAATCTGTATATTTACCAATTCGGTAATTTTATTTATGTATTTTACAGCCCCCTACATCTGAAAACCCTAATACCGGTCGGAAACGGCCGAAATCGGCAGTTTCTGACCGGTATTAGGGCTCCTACATCTGGCCCTTAGTCTTTACCATGCCCTGATGCTCTATGTGAGCCAATTGAACGCACCAGTCCGTCAAAGATGAGGGGATCACCAGCCGATGGCCTCACACCTTGACACCCTGTGGTGTCCTCGGTGAGCTCATCCCAGACATGGTAGAGGCTTTCCATGATTCGTTGGTCAGGTACAGTTAATATCTTCCACTCCTCCTTGGCTTTGTTCCAATTACCATTTTGGAGAGTAGCCTTGGCTCGTTGCAGGCAGTCATCTCGAGAGGTAGCATCTGCAATATCACCTATGGATATGAAGATGGGACATGATCGGGCCGCCACACATCTGACGTACTCTTCAGTGTCAGCCGCTTCTTCCATTTCCTGGGCTGTTGCTGCTCGGGGGTGCAGAGATAAGTAATCCGCAGGATTGCGTGATCCGGGCTGATATTCTACTTTACAATTATAATTTTGAAGTTGCAGCATCCACTTCTCGATTCGGGGAGGAGGCTTGGTAGAAGTGCCGGAAAACAGGGCCACAAGTGATTTGTGGTCTGTGGTCACCACGAAGGGCTTGTCATAAACATATAGGTGAAAGTGCCGACATCCCCAATAAATGGCACTGGCTTCCTTCTCTATTTGAGAATATCTTTGCTCAGTCTCTGTGAGGGACTGGCTCGCGAAGGCTACTGGAGCCCAGTCCTCATCCTGACGTTGTCTCAGCAGCAGGACCGCTCCCAGTCCCTGGGGTCCCGCATCCACCGCTATCTTAGTCATATTTCCTGGGTCAAAGAAAGCGAGTGTGGTGGCTTCGAAAAGCGCATTCTTGATGTCCTTGAAGGCCTTAGCTTGATCCGGACCCCACTTCCACGGGACAGAATCCTTGGTAAGTTCACGGAGCGGTATTGTCAGAGTGGTGAGGTCACGCATGAGCCTGCCGCAGTAGTTCCCCATACCAAGGAAACTTCCGACCTCGGTCACACTGGCAGGAGCAGCAGCGTCCTTGATGTTTCTGACCTTTTCCGGGTCAGGATTGACTCCTTCCATGCAGAACATGTAGCCGAAGAATTGAATTTCTTCTTCAGGAATTTGCATTTCTCCCGGTGCAGGGTGAGCCCCTCATCCCGCAGTCGACGAAGCACTTGAATGAGACGAGAATTGTGTTCAGGAAGTGATTTCGAATGGATCATAATGTCGTCACTGACATTGATAACTCCGGGGATGTCCATGATCAGTTCATGTATAATGTTCTGAAAGACTTACGCCGCACTGGACACCCCAAAACTCATTTGGGTGTAGCGTCGAAGTCCCACGTGTGTTGAGAAGGTAGTGATGTTTCGAGACGCTTCATCTAACACCAACTGATGGTATCCCGACCGCAGATCAAGCTTGGAGAACCAACAAGCTCCGGCCATTTCCCCGATGAGATCATCTATGGTTGGGGTGATATGGCGGTCCCGTTTGATCGCAGCATTAGGTAGGCGCATATCTATGCAGATTCTCACCGCGCCAGGCTGCTAGGGCTTCCGAGTAACGACAATGGGAGAGACCCAGGGGTTGGGTCCGGTCACTTTCTCAATGATCCCGGCGGCTTCCAACTTCTTAAGTTCCTCCTCGAGCTGCGGTCTCAGGTGAAACGCTATTCTCCGATGCCGTAGAGCTACTGGCTGGGCCTTGGGGTCGACGTGTAGATGTATCTCTTTGCCTTTGAATTGTCCTATTCCTTTGAAAACATCCGAGAATTCTTCTAGCAAGTGTTGGATCGACTCGTGATGCACGCTGAATGCAAATGTTACAACACCCAAGTCCTCCGCAGCGCGGCCCCCTAGCAGCATCCCCTGGCCATATTCAGTGACATAAATGTTCGCGGTGATCGAGTGGTCCCCGTGGGAGATGGATGTCCTGAAATGATCATTGATTTTCAGAGGGGTGTCTTGGCCATATGTGAATACCGTTATAGCTGAGGGGCACAATGGTGGTACTGGACGCAAGGTTCGGTGGAGCGCGGCAGACATGATGTTGATGGTGGCTACAGTGTCCACTACAGCCATGACATCCCGGGACCCCACACCAATGTTGCACTGCGGCAGTCCTCGCGCCTTCCATGAAGCAGTGCCAATCATGTGTACTCCTCGTCATCGTCCATGTCACTGGGTGTCTTCTCGCCCTCTGGCAGGGCATTGACCACTTGTCGCGGGCGGCGATACAGTTTGGCCCGGCACACTTTCTCAAAGTGGTTGAAACGGCCGCATCCTGAGCACCTCTTTCCTTTCGCCGGGCACTCGGCGGATGGGTGTGGAGACCCACCACATTACCCACACGTCTTCGCTTGTCCTGTCAACGCTGTCCCGGGTCCCTTCTTGTTCCACTTCGTTGGGGTCTTGGTCGTGACCGTATTCACCGGTTCTGTTTTCACTGGGGCATGGAGGGCCACCTCCATGTGGGCTGCTCTAGCCTTGGGCAGTTCCTTGGTGCTCCCCAGTGTTAGTATCTCGGCGAGGGACTTGCCAGACTCTTCCAGTATCCATTCACGCAATTAGGCAGAAGCACATCCCTGGATCACCTGGCCCCTTATCTCTTCAATTTCGTTTTGGAACCCGCACGTGGATACCAGGTTTTTGAGTCTTGCGTGGTACGTATCCAGTGACTCTTCTGGAAGTTGGCGTGCTTGTCTGAATAGGAACCTCTCATAATCCTGATTTGCCATGGGTTTGACGTGTCCGTTGAGAGCATTTATTAGGGTGTGGTGGTTCTTTGGTGTGGCCTCTACAAGCGTCTTAGTGATATTGTGTATGTCTTTGCCCCCAAGATGTAACAGCATCGCTCTTTTCTGGTCCTTCTGGACCTTGGTGGCTTCGAAGAAGATTAACAGACGGTCTACCCAATCTTTCCATTTGGGTGCCAGTGAGGAGGGTGACCCTTCCACTATGAAGGGCTCTATGAGCGGTATCGTTGACATGGCTGACGCAAAGTGCCCTGAAGGTTTGACTCACTGATGTCCTTGCCTTGCTCCATTGCAGCAGCGCTGTACCACCAGCGCAGGCGTACTCTCCGCCCTTCACTGGCTCTCCGCTGTAAGGTCGTGACAAGGCACGCACCTTCTAGACAGCGCAATGTGGCACTCTTCTCCTCCTTGTAGGACGTCAACTCCCTCTGCAGGCTGGCATGGACTCCCCCACCCTGTTGCTCGATGGGCCCTGAGGCTTGGGACTGCGTAGCCTGGTCCCTGGCATGATTGGCTTTGGCTTCACGCGTATGTGTCCCTGCGCCTGTGCTGTGGACCCCCTGCTCCGGGCCTGCATTGAAATATGTGCCTGCCCTTATTCCTGGGCTTGTCTGTGCTTTGGGCGTGTGAGGGTACCTCGTGGTTTGCAGGTGCTTGCCCTTATGCCTGGGCTGTCCTTCTCCCTGGGCCAGTGAAGAGGCTTTGTGTTTCACCTCCCCTCTCCTGTGAGGCCGCGCGACTCCTCACTGGGCCCCCAGTGATGCGCTGCGAGCAGGTGTGTGCGCTCGCGGCCCCCGTTCTCGTCGCCAATTTTGGTGTCACCTGGTGTGATTCTATGGCACTTATGTGGGTGGCCTAGGGGGCACAATAAAACACGCAGGAGACTGGGGTTACTGGTATCACAGGCTCGCCCCCGTAGCCCAAAACTGGCGTACGGGAGCACGGACCTTACTTTTATTTAAACATGGTCACATGACCATTCACGTGACGTGCGTGCCAGTTATGTCACGGGCACGACACCACAGGGGCCAGTAGCCTCGATCACTTGGCGGCACTGAATTCCCGGACTCAGGCACAGCTGAGCCCCTGCAGCCGGAGCACCGTCCTTCGCATCTGTTTCACCCTAGAAACCGAGATGCTTCTCCGCTGCCTCTGACGGCATCCAGAGCACCAAAGCTGAGAGTGCAGCTGAGTGGAGGGCACTGCGATCACTGGTTACTGCTGCCACAGAGTGGAGTTTGTTCTTCTTCACTGCATACCTGGGACAGCGGTGAGTTTGGAATGACTGAACTTCCTGCTACACTGAATGAGTGTCCCTCGTAGCGTCAGAACTGGAGAAGTGCTGCACAGCGCTAAACTGGCTCACTGGAATCTCTGCTGCAAAAAGGCACCTCCTCTCATGCCAGTTCAAATCCAGTGTTCTCCTGGGAACTGCACCAGGAGCAGTGTTGCTGGAAGTTCTTCAAATGGTTGACTGGAAACGGTACTGTACTGCGGTTGTCCTAACTTTGCTGCTTACTACAGCCAGTGCATGCCAGAGAAGTGCTGCTCAGGCGCTGTTGTTGCAGTGTCAGCTTCCCCTGCTTCCCTGCATCCAGCGCACTACCAGGACCAAGAGCAGTACTTTACTACAATCAGTACTGGTCTGTACTCTCTCTGCTTTTCATAGCATTTACGGCACCACATGTAAGGCGCCCCCTACAGCTCAGTTTTTTATCTGTTGTCCAGCTCTACATTTCTGCCCCAGAACAGCGGTACTGCCAGAGTGCTACGCTGTGCCCAATACACTGCTGATGCTTCTTGTGCAGCCTATTTGTGCACCGTATCAAGCCGGGAGGGAGTAGGGGTGCGGGAGATTCAAGAATCAGGAGTGCGGAAGTGGAGTGTAGAACAAGGATGGGGGATTGACTGGGGTAATAACATGGTAGGAAAGTTTAGGGTGAGTGAGGGCAAGAGCTGTGAGAGGGGATGTTTGGAGGAAGAGAGAGGTGCGGGAGCTGTGCCTAGGGTCCTGAGACTGCTCGGCTTCATAAACACTGGTGAAAGCCTTCGCACGGGACCTCGACCCTTGGAGCGCCGCACGCACGGGACCCCATACACACACAGGACCTATTTTACTTTTGCACGCCTGCATGTCCGAAGATGGGTTTATTATTTGCAGCTTTGGTGCAGGTATTCTCCGCTTCGTGTAATAAAGTAAAGTGTACAGATTCAGGAATTGTGCTCACAGGTCTATTTGTTAAGGTAAACAGAATTGCACATTGTTCCTGTGGGAGCTGTTAGAATATTTCTCACTAAAGACACTTTACCTAGAGAGACAGAAGGTCCCGCAGCAACATGCAGTGAACGGCAAGGCTGGGCAAGGAGGGAGAGAGATTGGTCCGTGACCTCCGTCCTCGGTTGCATGTAAACAAATTATCGCTCGGTGGAAGAATGGGCAGTGTTGGGATTTTGACACTCACAACCCTTATTAAACATGGCCACGAAGTGTTCATGTGGCGCGCATGCTAGGATGTAAGGCATCGTGTGCATGCATAATATAGCCATCTGGACAGGCCAGGCAAAGTATAGTGCAAGCTCACCCAGCCAATCCCAGGAGAAAACAAACATTTACAAATGCAATAGGACTCATATTTACGCGAGACTTATTGCATTGTAAACAAAAGTGCGGGCATCCAAGAACATACGAACAGGTGTGGGGGATGTGGTGGTGAGCTGAGAAGTTACAAACTGCCGGAGGGAACGGGGGGCAGGGGAACAAAAGAGCTTTTAAAGTAAAGTGGCCGATAGCCATGGAAGGAGATAAATGACGACGTAACTGTCAGGAGGAGGGACTAACAACCTGAAAACCAATGAGAATGCAGCATTTACAACTTAAGCCAATGAAAAAGATGCTCGGAAAGTGGGCGTAAATTCCCCTCACTATACTGTATACTGCATGCCTCGCGAAGCGAGTAGCGCGTTGCGCTGCAACGCTATGCAAGACCTAAAAATAAAAATATTTCTCTTTGTTACACCTCCCCTGGGAAGATTTAGGCACTTTCTCAGGTTTATGAGTTCTTGCCAATCTGGGAATGCGTCAAAATCCATGGGAGTTGCAAGGTAACACCCAGCGCACAGCTCATGGAACGCCTATCCAGGGCTGAAGTGAGCAAAACAGCGATTTGCACTGCGTTATCCTACTCCAGATTCATAAAGCCACTCAGAGCCATGCAGAGTGGTTTCCATGGCTTCATAAATTTGATACAGAGGTTTGAGTAGTGCATGTACCACTGTGTATGGTGCAAATGCGACACAAGCCTCTCGTAAATCAACTCTTAGATGCTCTCAAACTCAAGTGCCACTGACATGCTTTGTGGAAACAAGGAAAGTGAAAACTGTGATGGAACGATTTCCACAAACACTCATTATCAATGACTCAAGTGTCACCTTGACCTCCTAGTGGAAGAATGTTTTGGTCCTCGGACAGTAGCCAGATATTGCCTCCTCTCATTGGTCTATGGTTCTGTTGGAATGGACTTATTTATTATTTAGACTCTGATTTAACTTTACAATTATTTTCTTATTTCAAGAGTCTAGGGTGCTGGCACAAAGTAAAGCTCAGTCTCTAAGCCAGGGGTCTCCAAACCGGTCCTGGAGGGCCGGATCCATGCCAGATTTTTTGGATACCACCATTGAGATACATGTAGTTATTTTAAAAATCTGGCATGGAACCGGCCCTCCAGTACCGGTTTAGAGACCCCTGCTCTAAGCCCAAAATGCTGAAGATGGCTGCCAGCTATTGACATCCAAAAGCAATGTGCTAATGAGGCGACTCTGGGGACATAGCATGTTTCATCACTATGCGTTCCAGTATCCCCTCACACTTACATGTATGTCAGCACTAGTATTTGAGAGTGCGACAGAGATCAAGTGTATGTACCTTGTATTCTGTCTCAAAACGGGTAAAGAAGTCTGCCACATTCTCATCTTTTCACTGCCTACAGGCGTTTATTTTATCACAGTTAATGACAGTTTCTGGCAAGTGTTTTCATAAACGTCATTATTTTACCGGGCAAAGTCAGGATGGCAGCTTCTGGTTTAGTCCCTCCTACCCTTGCTTCTTCCATAGCCTATAGGTCGACCCATTTACCTCCTAATGCCGCTTCATGGTCAGTATGTCGAATTTTGTCCCAAATTTCAGTGGGGACAACTGTAACAAAAAGTAAATCTATATCCTCAAGAACGAGAGTAACTGCAGATATAATCTGCCCTAATTCTTTGTAAAAGACAGCCAGATTCTTCAGGGGATCTGGTAATTGTCCTTTGACCTGCATTACTTCTGACCTTTTCCAAGGAACATAAACCCAAAGCCTGCGCCAGTATGCCTCAAAAGCTCCTCGGCTACAATTTTGGGCATCAGTAAGTGCGTTAACAAATACAGGGGCCGCCTCTCTCATTGGCATAGCTGTTTCTAGGGGATATTGGGAAAACCGGTCATATCACAATAAGCCATTAAGGCAGACATAGTGCCACACATCCCCTCTCCCTGAACATCGCCTCTTTTTATTTGCGATCTAAGGTCCATTAATCTGGTTGGTATCTGCATAAGCGCATTCTCAAATTTTTGCCTGACCAGGGTACACATGTATTCAGCCCAGGTGGTCTGTTCCATAATTGTCCACTGGGAAAAGGTGGACCATATTTCTTTAAAGGAATAAATATTCCTGTTGTTTATCCAACATTCACACTGTTGCTTCTGTAAGTAATTTTCTCGAAGGGGCGAAAAGCTGACTGCAGAGCGCAAGGAGGCCAGGCGGGGGGAATTCAACAATTTATATAAATCCTGCTTAATGGTAGACCACGGGGAAGCAGGGAAAGGGCGTGTAAGGGGAAAGCCGCAGGGGTTGGGCGGATGGAGACTTGTTGTCATTCCCGCAGCAAGGTCAGGGGTAGCGGGCGTGGTCGGTGTCATAGGAAAAATCAGGAGGGATGGTGTGACAGGGAGAACAGTAAGAGGGGCAGTGGGGGCAGGAGTGGGCGGTGGCGGGGGACATGCGGGTTTTGAGGCGTCAGGGCAGGGTACATTGGGGCATATGCAGGAGGGCTTTCTAGCATGGTATCAAGCAAAGAATCCCCTTCTTCTCCCCCTTCCATATGGCCCTTTCCTTTCTCCTCACGAGCTGGATAACATTTTTGTACCCGGGCTCCATGCTCCCTATCGGCTATTTCTACTGACTTTCTTGAGTCTTCTGATTTCTAGCTCTCTGCTCTATCTCTTTCCTCCAAAATCGGACAGATTCAAACATAGACGGGCACGTTTTTCTTTTCATTAATTGTTCCTCTAAGTTGGTGAGACCTTGGGAATTAAAGGAGCCATAAAGTGGTCACTGTAATTCTGCATTACTTTGTTTTGTATATTTCACCCAGAATGAGGAAAACATTATGGCAGAAGGGCCATGTTTACCATACATTGTATGGCCTGGGGTCCCTTCTAGAGGAAGCGGACAAGCCGCCTCCAGCTGGGAGTCCTACGTACACAGACAACAACATAATTTCTTGAACTTACTACTGACTGGCCTGCTTAAAAACGGATAACAGACACCAGTGGGTTTTAAAACTCACCTCGCTTGCTTGGCTTATGCAAAAGTCAATAACAACAGAATTATACAGAACAGACACCAGCGTGTTTTTAAAATTCACCTCGCTTTCTTGACTTTGGCAAAAGTCAATAACAGCTTGGCTTCTGCGAAAGTCAATACCAGAATCATATAGACTTGCTGGGTGATCAGTCCACCGTTACCTTACAGAGGTAGTTCTCTTCTGCAGACGTAGGGCTGTGTCCTGCCTCAGAAATTATTTGCTAGGGGACTCCAGCAAGAACGCAGTCAAGTGTCTCAGACCGGGTGGGGAGGGACAGCGGGCGAATCATTTGGCTTACCGGATTGCAAGAATCCATCAGGTAGGGTACCTCTGTCGGAGTCTCTCCGTGCACCTCACGTCCACCGGGCCTGACCTTCGTGGAGTCCCTGTTCAGGCACCATTTGAAGAACCGGAATAAGCAAGAGTTAATTCGCAGGGCAGCAGTGGACACATAGACAAACAAGGCTGGCTGTAACAGGACATCATCATTCACCTTCATGAGTTGACCTGGTGTGATTCAGGGTAGAAACACTGGTGCAATGAACTCCAAGACCTTCTGATAGCGCACCTGCTGGTGTCACGTCGAAAGAGTATTGAGTTGCTCTATCGTGCTGATGAACCAGATAGTTTGTGGCTAGTGTCAAACGTTCAACGCAGGTGAACCAGCAGTGTTGGTGGAGTCTGTTGCAAAGCCTACTGGTGTATTGCTTGTTTTTCTGAAGTCGGTCTTGGCGAGACTACAGTTATTTATGACCTTCTGAGGTCTTCCTCTGTGGTACCTTCACTACCAGGTATATGTTGATGAAGCAGCATCCAGTCCATTTCTCGCTTGGGGAGGATCCTCTAGGGTAGTCACAAACGGGACAGCGTGTGGTCTGGGCTGAGGCTGTACGTGTGTCACACCTGGGCCACTGCAAGACAGCTGAAGAGGCGCTGCTTAGTCAATCATGCAACTGTGGGGGTAGATGGCACATTGTCAATGTGTAATACAGACAACAGGATCAGGCATTCAGAATTGGGTGAGCAGATCTTTGTGAGTTTATAGGTTATTTGAAGTGTCAGGAGCGCTTCTTGATTTACGGTAGGATTATGGTATCAGGCTCCATTCTAGTTGTAAGATGCTCCATAGATAACAGCAATGATGCATGTTACAAGTACAGGCAGAATGGGGCTGCCAGAAGGTGAACCTGTACAACAGATGTCAACAACTTTGCTTGATTGCCACAGGAATTCTTATTTGGTTCATCGACAACTTAAACTAATGGTAACCAATGGCCTTCCTAGCCTCATGACTCTGCGAGTTGCTGGTGTTCAATGTCTTCTACTTCTGCAAGGCATCTGTATCTCTTGGTGGTGTTGCCATGGGTTGCTAGTCGGCCTCTGACTGTTTCTGAACGGCTGTGCTGGGAAGATTGGGTTAGAGATGCAGTTTGCACATGAGTGTGGCTTACTCTTAGTTCTTTCGCTGTCCTTCAACAAGTTGTTTTTGCCCCACAGAGGCTTACTTGAATCAGTAGATGCTGTCACTGTCAGGCTCCACCTTCTTGCTTCTTTGGGATTGTGCTGATTTGCATATGGCTTCCCCCTCACGACATCCCCAAGAGCCTGGAGCATATGCACAGACTACTAGGATAGTCAGGCGAGGGAAGGAAAGGAAGGGGATGGCAGGGAGGGAGACCTGAAACGATAAGAGCATACACTAAGTATATATCTTCAGCAAGCACTCAGTTTACCATCAACAAGAACACTCTACTTCTAACCCCTGTACTATCCTCTTCCCTACCTGTAAAGAAAAATATTGAAGGCGTAAATCAGGGATGAGGAATGAGGCGAGATCAGAGATTCATCAACTGTAATAGAAAAGTATAAGGCAGGTGTTGAGATTCTCCTATCTTTAGTGCAAAACAATTCCTGTTAGCATACCCACAACATGCCTATATATACATGAGTTCACGTCTTGTAGATAGATAAATCCCTCTGAGTCTCCCCCAGTTCGGCTCCCCTATATTTAGAACATAAAGATGAACAGCAAATGAAGACAACGAAAGAAAATATATCAAGCCTGGGTTAATCGATTCTTAACCTTGCCAGCTGTAGAAAAACAGCCTTGAAAAGTCTGGTGATTTGGAGCTCCCTAAAACGCACTCCCAGGTTAGGAAACAAGTGGACGAATGAGTATGGCTGGAGCCCCAACCAATCCTTAATCCACTCACTTGATCACCAAATGAATTGTCTTAATACTTGTTCGGCACAGGTCTCCTGAATACAAGGAGTGCTGATGATGTCTTGTTGCTCCCCGTAACAAAACAGCAGAATGTGTGTTTTCGCCAACGGGAAACCGTAGCTCTATTTCTCTCTCTTTCTCTGCCGAGAGAGCAACCCCAGGTTACGTAACTTGCACGAGGCGGGCTCCGCCACGCCTCCCAAAAGGACTTGAACCCAAATCCGGTACGGGGTTCACAGGAGACTATATAACATACACAGATGTAGCGCTTACCTGCAGTTCAGTAACGTACAAACCACTGCCTCTGGCTTCTGCAGAATTATCGGCTCCGCCATCATCTCAGGTGCCTTGTTTTACTTCTGGTATTGCGTGCCTTACGTCAAGCATGCAACGTTCTTCCCGGGCATGCCGGGAACTGTAGTTTGCGGCGGTTTGTGTCCTCGCCGATGCCGATCAGTGACCCATGAATGTTCAGGTCCTGACACTCACAGTCATTGGTACAAGTCCATTATGGGTGTAGTGTAGTTCCTATTTTCCCAATAGGCCCTGCGCATTGGAATAACATAAACAGTAGTATCGACGTAGAAGTGCGGATCTTCCAGGCCTCCACTGACTATGCTAAACTTAATTGGGTTTGTTACCAACTAGCTCAGAGGTCACTGGAAACTTTCTTGACTGAATAGGAAGTGATCAGCTTCCCTGGCACAGCCAAGAAGGGATTCAGTTTTCCAACAACCGTGCAACATGACAACTTTGCTCCTCAGATCAAGAGTCAATCTCTAGGGTCGTGTGAAACAATAGACAGTTATTTTACTCAGTCAGTGGTTGTGCAGTTTACTTTCACAATATGTAGAGAATAGAGAGACGGGCGTTGTCAATAAAGGGCAACATTTATTGAACAGTCTTTCTTCTCGTACAAGAGAAATGAATTGCCACAATTGCAAGACTTGTTATTATAAAAAGTACCTACAGTAAGATAAGTATTGCGAAATAATACTGTAAAAGCATTGATATGGTTTCTTAGCCATACAATGGTTTAAAATGAATAAAACATATATACATTCATATATACATTAGGCTAAAATACTCAACTGGTGCTTCTAACTACGCCTACCCCAGTGTACCTGACCTAAGCCTAATACTTGGGAGGGGAGTAAGTAAGTAGCTTTAAGTTAAGTTGGTTTTGCCAAGGTTTGCTTCAAGAATTCTCTCTAAGGGTTTAGTCAACACCATACCTCTGGAATAGAATGATGGAGGTCTGGTATCTCCTTCAGGGGGTCGATATCCCAGTCACTCGCAAGAGTAGACTAGAAACGCCGGAGCTGGATTTCTCTGCAGGAGAAAGACAGCGTCTCTTCTCAGCGCGTCGAGGAGGAGGAGGAGGGGCAGCGTCCGCGGGCAGCTTGCATCTGCTGGGCTCTTGCAGGGGGACGGCTGTTCAGCTCCTATGTTCACCACACCATCGTTCGCTAGTTAGCAGCGATAGCAGTAGCGATAGCAGCTATGGTATCATCAGCATGACAGCTACTTCAGCAGCAGAGAGTCAGCTAGCAGCATCAGCGAAACAGCAGCAACATCAGCAGCATCAGCGTTTGCTTAAGGCAACGTTGGTAATATTTATACCTGAAAGGTGCCTTGTTTGACGTAAGTTTTTGGACATAAGACGTCAATAAGGATGTCACTAGGAAGTGATCGTCTATCAGTGCTCATTAGAGTTCTATTACTAATCAAAGCATAGCAAGCGGGGATTTCCAGGTTGCTGAGTTTTTATCTTGTTGAAGAACTCGGAGTGTTAATCTAGGAATCTCAGATAGTAACTTCTGCTATGTCATTGCACTAATTGGTTGCAAAGGAAGTGGCAGAGAAAGCGATTCTGGAATGTGGCTCTGTTCGTGTGAGGCCAGAGACGAGTTTCTGAATATTGCACTTGAACAGTTATGCCAATATAGGGAATAAATGGATTTATAGCCGAATAGGGGCATAAGGTCACAGTATCGATCAGGGTCCTAGATTAGAACGCTACATGGGGACGACTTCCAGTCCTACTCCCACCTGATCTTCCCTCTTCCAGGCTTGTTTGGTCATAAGGTTTCCCAGTGTGAACCTGCTGGTCACTTTCCTTTCCTTTCCTTTTTTTCAGTGCTCCAGCATGGACTTTCTTCTTGACTATGCTGGTGAGACAACTAGTTTCTCGGTTCTCTTCTCTTTCTTCTGGGTGCTCGATGTGCACTGTCTTCGGGAGCCCGCCTAATAGGGTATTTCTGTGATTCACTGTCTCAGCTACCCAGCCAACAGGCTTTGGGGTACTAGCTCAGTCTTTTGGTGATCAAGGCAGACGCTGATCCACTCCTCTTCACTTCCCCTCTAGGTCTGTGTGGCATCAAGCCACGTGTTTGCAGTGGGTCACTGGGACCATCCCTGAGGGATGGTCCCAGTGACCCACTGGAATCACGTACTAATCATTTACTAAGGCGTTTTAGGGGTAATAACGCCACCTGCGGTGAACCCACAAAACAAACAGACATCAAACAAACATCGAACAAATACATCAGCTGTGCATCCATCCCAATAATCTATATCAAGCCACGTGTCACAGGTTCGCACATCAGGGACCTTCTTGGATCTCCCACTCCGTGGACAGTGGGGAGCTTTGCTTCTGTCTCACCTTCTTTTGATGGCTCAATGCTTGCACCTCGAGGCCTTGAGGTCATCAGGCATAGTTTGTGCGGGTGGGCATCACAGCTTTGAAGATGCAGACAATGAGGCCATTTTCTCTGGAGCACCGTCTCACGTACTGTGTGCTTCCATCCTTCCTACTGTGGGAAGACAGATTGAACTAGAAAAGAGGCAATACTCTTGGGATGCCACTGGTTGACACAAAAACGTTGATGGTATTGCTTACCGATAACCCAGAGTAATGTGCTCATTTACTGCATGGTGAATGTGCTCACAGAAAGCCTGTGTCATGATAGGTCTAGTGGTAGTAAGGAAGCTGGAAATCATATGCAAATTTGATAGACAAGGTTCCTGCCACCATTGTACTCTCTCGCTCCGTATGTAATCTTTTGACCCATATGATATAATAAACATTATTGAAAAATATAAGGAAAGTGGAATAGTAACTGACAGACACGTAGAACTTGAAACGTCACTGGCAGTAATAAAAATGGCCTTGGTGTGTTCAACGATATTGGCAAAACTCGGGTATTTAAATAACATTAAGCAAAATGGGTCTTACATTTATCTTCAATAATCAGGTAATATAAGTGTTAGACTTTCTCTTAAAATTCTTAAGATGGAAATAAAGAAAGGGCGATTGTGGCAGAATTATAATCACCTGCCTGTTCCTTATCCTCCTAGGGGTACAGTAATTCAGGTACAGGTTCTGTGAGTCCATAATGTTTGTGATGTAGGTCTTGTGGCGTTGAGAAGGCATCACAATGATAGTTTGGCGCTTCCTGGCACAATGACTCATATGGCACAACAGATCTTCCGAACCCTTAATTGTAAAACATTGTTTGGCTTTCTGTGGCTCTTTACATCACAGAAGGTCTTAGCTAAAGTATTGATTGTGCTTAAGTGATCAGTCATCAGATCCGTGGGTGAGTGTGAAATCTGTGGTGTGGGTTGTGGGTATGTGTTGTGTTGTGTATTTGAAATATGTTGTTTGATATTCAATTATGTGGTGTATATTGGTAATGTGTGGAGTTGAATTGTGCAGCCTGGAACTGTTTGGGGCTGAGTTAAATTATGCTTATTAGAATTCTGTGTCATAGTGTGAAAAGCATTTATGTGGATTCCTGGTATGTGGCATAGAGAGTGCATTTATGTGGGGTGTATTTATATTGTATTGAGAAGAGTGTAAATATGTGCAATGTAATTATGTGGCTCTGAGTGGTATTATGTGGAATGTAATTATGTTGTGTAGTGCAGAATTGTGTGGCATTAAATTGTGTGGTATTTTATGAAATGGAAACACCACATTGTGGGATGGTTTGGACTGGTAATATGAGGCATGGTGTGGATTAGTATTATATGGTGAGGAATTTTGTGGCATGTTGAGAAGTTGAATTTATTTTGTGCAATGCCAATAGGTTTCGCGTTTGCAAGAGTTAGAGCTATTGCCGTTGAAATTGCAATGTCTTTTACCCATGTGTTATGGAGTGGAGTGGATGTATGTGGCTGGTGTGGAGTGAAACTATGTGGGCTGGATTGGAATTGTAAATTGTGGAATTGTCTGGCGTGTAAGTGTGTGGTGTGGAGTGGATGTGTGTAGTGGAATGATGTGGCATGGTGTGCAGTGAAATATTGTGGATAGTAATTGTGTGGTTTTGAGTTTACTGGAATTATGCAGAGTGGGATTATGTGTTGGATAGACCGTAAGGGCTGGGGCGGTGTTAGTGGACGCTGCTTGATGTGCATCTCACTGCCACTGTAAAAGATGAAAACTATGATGCCTTTTAGTAAAAGTAAAACATTCTATGTTACCACATCGGATATACTGGAAGGGCTGGAACAGTGTCAGTGGCACGGGAAGTGCTGCTTAAAGTGCATCTCACTGTCACTGTAAAATACAAACAAGCACTGGCGTTGCCAATAGGTCTCGCAGTAGGAAAGTTGGAGCTATTGGTTGTGTAAATGACAAAGCCCTTTATGTATTAAAAATGATAACAACAGTGAAAGGCATTGTTATTTGCAATTGTAATGGCTCCAACTGTCGTACTGCGAGATCTATTGGCAACGTGAGTGGTTTTCGTGTGTGAGTGGCGTTGTGTGTGTGAGTGGCGTTGCGTGTGTGAGTGGCGTTGCGTGTGTGAGTGGCGTTGCCTGTGTGAGAGGTGTTGCCTGTGTGAGAGGCGTTGCCTGTGTGAGTGGTGTTGCCTGTGTGAGTGGCGTTGCCTGTGTGAGTGGCGTTGGCTGTGTGAGTGGCGTTGGCTGTGTGAGTGGCGTTGCATGTGTGAGTGGCGTTGCATGTGTGAGTGGCGTTGCATGTGTGCGTAGTTGAGTGGCGTTGCGTAGTTGAGTGGCGTTGCGTGGTTGAGTGGCGTTGCATGTGTGAGTGGCGTTGCATGTGTGAGTGGCGTTGCATGTGTGAGTGTCGTTGCGTAGTTGAGTGGCATTGCGTAGTTGAGTGGCATTGCGTAGTTGAGTGGCGTTGCGTAGTTGAGTGGCGTTTTGTAGATGAGTGGCGTTGCGTAGATGAGTGGCGTTGCGTAGTTGAGTGGCGTTGCGTAGTTGAGTGGCGTTTTGTAGATGAGTGGCGTTGCGTAGATGAGTGGCGTTGCGTAGTTGAGTGGGCAGCGTTGCGTAGTTGAGTGGCGTTGCGTATTTGAGTGCCGTTGCGTAGTTGAGTGGCGTTGCGTAGTTGCGTTGAGTAGTTGCGTTGTGTAGTTGCGTTGTGTTGCGTAGTTGACAGTGGCGTTGCATGTGTGAGTGGTGTTGCATGTGTGAGTGGCGTTGCATGTGTGAGTGGCGTTGCATGTGTGAGTGGCGTTGCGTAGAGTGGCGTTGCGTAGTTGAGTGGCGTTGCGTAGTTGAGTGGCGTTGCGTAGTTGAGTGGCGTTGTGTAGATGAGTGGCGTTGCGTAGTTGAGTGGCGTTGCGTAGTTGAGTGGCGTTGCGTAGTTGAGTGGTGTTGCGTAGTTGAGTGGCGTTGCATAGTTGCGTGTATTTGCGTGGCGTTGAGTAGTGAAGTTGCGTAGTTGAGTGTCGTTGCGTAGTTGACTGGCGTTGTGTAGTTGAGTGGCATTGCGTAGTTGAGTGGCGTTGCGTGTGCGTAGTTGAGTGGCGTTGCGTGGTTGAGTGGCGTTGCATGTGTGAGTGGCGTTGCATGTGTGAGTGGCGTTGCATGTGTGAGTGGCGTTGCATGTGTGAGCGTTGCGTAGTTGTTTAGTTGTGTGGTGGTGTTATTTATTGATTCTTTGTTGGTGCTGTCTGAGTGTATTTTAGTGTTGCTATGTTTATAGTGTGATGTGTATATTTGTAGATGTGATGTTGTGTAACTATTTTTTAGCATTATGTAATAAATGGAATGTGTATGTAATTTTTTTGTATTTTTTTGTGTGTAGTAATATGTTGACTGCCTTTGTTGATGCTTATGTATGTATTTGAAATCAAAAATGGCGGACGCAATGCGTCCCCTTCACGCAACCTACGTTTAGTAGGTCATCGGTCTAGTTTTTTTTTGCTTTCCTTTTGGAAGTGTCCAATTTTTGATTGACGTTTTATTTCAGCCAATCGGAGCGCTACGTTTTTGACGTTGCATTTCGATTGGCGTGCGTCAACGGTGGAATTCCCCAGAAGATCGAGATTCGCGGGTCGCAGAAGGCGTGTTCTTGTTCCTGTGCTGTTGTTGCGTCGTTAGACAGGTAAGACTTTATTTCTAATTGTTTTATTTATGTATTCGAATGTAGGATTGATAGTATGTATAAAGTAACGAATATTATATTTTTTATAAAAATGTAAATCTTTTGTTCGCGACTATATGACTTTTTTGTTATTTACTTATAATATAGTTAATTAACTGTTTATAAAGTTGATATATAATGTCTGTTTCTGTCAATTTTAATGTTTTAATTGGTTCTATTTGTATTTTTACGTACATGATCTGTATTTTAACTTAGAAGAAGTATGTACTTTGTATTTATGTAATAACTGGATGTGATAAGTTTTAATGATTTAAATTGTTTATTTTTTCAATGACAATGTTTGTAAATGTTTCGGAGGCACAGTGTTTAATTGAAGATGTGTAAATGTATACTTTTGCGAATGTTATTTATGTTTTTAATTTTTATTAACGAAATATGCGAATAATGTAAGGCAACTGCAAATGTGGATGTTTCTTTGTGTTTTAATTTGCAAATGTATGTTGACGTTATTTTCATTATTCCTTCATTTATCTGTGTTGATTGTTTCGCTTTTAAATTTGTAGTTTTGTGATTGTTACCTAAAGGTGTTAATAATGTACGTATTATGAGTTAGTTATGTGGTTGTTAGCTAGTGTCGTTTTTATTTACTTGGTGCGTAACAGATCTTGTGCATTTTATTTTTATTTATTTATTTTTTTTTGCATTTTCGTTTTGTTGTTTGGCCTTAGTTTTGTAGTTGATTGTCTAGGTCTCAAAAGGATATCGTACATTATTTTTTTTAAAGTAGTTGATGTGAAACGTTAATAATAGTGTGTAAAAAACTTGCTGTATAGTACTCGAATAAAAAGAGCATGCTAGTTTAATAATGATGTGAATTTTTTAAACGCCGGAAGTTGTCTGTAGGTGTTAATTGGAGGTGAAGATAGTTCTAGACAATGTACCCTTCAGAGTGAAGGCATCTTCTTTCAGCATAGCATTATTGTTAGGTTGATAAGTTGGCAGAAACCTTTATTTTTGATGTTTCCTATTTGTGGGTAGGCGGACATTTTCAGAATGTTCTGAATCCGTGACCTGGGGGACTCCTGTGTAGTGCCTTGTGGACGAAGCAACGATCCACAGTCTGAGCATGTGGTGTAAAGGGTGCTACCTGTAGCTTTGTTGTTTGATGATGAACAAGTTGTGTGTGATAGTAATGTGTTAATCCAGTCTAGGAGTGTTCACCGCAGGAGCAGGGTGCCCTTGTGTGGGAGAACAAGAATTTGCAAGAGTCCCCAAAGTAAGCTTAGGTGATAAAAGACACAATAGATTACGTCTTTGACATTATGAATGATAGTGAAGCATAATATTGTGTGTGTGAGGATGAGGGTGTGAGGGTAAATATTGCCTAACGCTATTTATGTGTTTTACGGTGTAGTTGGAGGGTGGACTTGGACGGTGTGAGTGTGAGTGTGAGTGGATGTGAGTGTCTGGGCATTTGATGTTGTGAGTGAGGCTGAGCGTGTGTTGGTGAGTGATGGTGTGTGAGGGTATGAGTGTGATTGAGGGTGTGAGGTTGTGAGAGTGTGAGAGTGTGATGTAGGGTGAGGATGAGTGAGGGTGTGTTCGGCTGAGGGTGAGGGTGTGATTCATAGTGATGATGCCTATAAGTGATCATTTTTTCCTTGTGAATATTGTACACTTCAAATGTATTAATGTTGTGAAGCGTTTTTTCAGAAAGCTAATCCTGCCCTATGTAATGTTGATTGATGCTGTTGTTAAGGCAGAATCAAAAAACAAACACATCAGTAACCTTTGTTATATAATGCATGTCAAAAGTAATCATTTTTTTGTACGGTACACATCAATTTGCACTGCAAAAGCTTGGCTTGCATTAACATAGATGCGCATTGATTTTGTCTGTGTTTGCTTATTCGAGACAATGTTTACCTCCTTATAAATTTCCGACAACAGATGTGCATTAATTGTGGCAAACTATAAGTATGAAGCCACCTTTAAAAATAGTATTGTTGTTGTTGTTTAGTTTGAGTGAAATTCTTTCTTGTACTTATTAGTGAATTGCAAGTAGTATGTGATGTCTAGTGTTCTTGTGATGACGGACTTTATTGTTTTTGTGGATTATTTCCACCATTGTTTAATTGTTTATTTACTTCCCCTTACTTTAGTGACTGCTTTATGTTGTGAATTTTTGTCCTTTAGAGGTGTTTGTCCCCTTTTAAATAGGTGTATTACTCGCTGTGTATTCAGATGTTTCCCTTTTTTCTTCGTATTTTTTTTGTTTCTTGAAAAAATGTTATATTGAACAATCCTTTACTGCGTTTTTAAGTATTAATTTGTGCACTGTCCTTGCGATGCATTAAGTTTTAATTTTTGAATACCTACAAGTGTGTAATCTGATGTTTTGTTATTGAATTAAATTTTGCCTAATGCTATTTACTTTTGGAGTTGGAGGGTGGATTAGTAGTTGGAGGGTGCATTAGTAGTTGGAGGGTGGATTAGTAGTTGTAGGGTGTAGTTGTAGGGTGGTGTTGTAGGGTGGAGTTGGAGGGTGGACTTGGACGGTGTGAGTTTGAGGGTGAGTGGATGTGAGGGTCAGGGGGTGTGAGGGTGTGTGATGGTGTGTAAGGGCGATTGAGGGTGACTGTGTGAGTATGAGTGAGGGTGTGAGAGTTGTGAGGGTGAGGGGGGTGAGGGTGTCTGAAGGTGAGGGGGTGAGGGTGTCTGAAGATGAGGGGGTGAGGGTAATGGGGTGTGAGTGTGTGTGATGGTAGGTGTGGGTGAGTTAGGGCGAGTGTTATGAGGGTGTGAGTGTGTGAAGGTGAGTGAGGGTGTGCAAGTTTTAAGGTTGAGTGTGTGACTGTGGGTGAGGGTGGGTGAGGGTGTGTGAGGAGGTGTGAGGGTGAGGTTGTTGAGGGTGAGGGTGTGTGAGGAGGTGTGAGGGTGAGGGGGGATGTAGAGTGATGGTGTGTGAGGGTGAGTGGGGGAGGGTGAGTGAGGGTGTGTGAGGGTGATGTTGTTGAGGGTGAGGGTGTGTTGTTGAGTGATGTTGTTTGAGGTTGTGAGGGAGTTTGAGGATGAGTGATGGTGTGTGAGGCTGTGTGTGAGGGTGTGAGTGGGTGTGAGTGAGAGTTGTTGTGATGATGGCTCTAAGTGTTTATGTTTTTGCCTTGAAAATTGTCCACTTCAAATGTATTAATGTTGTGAAGCGTTGTTTCTGAAGCTAAGAGACCTATGTAATGTTTCTTGATGCTGTTGTTAGCGCTGAATCCAAAATCACAGACATCAGTAATTGTTTTATATGATACATGTAATTGTTTTTCATTACTTGTTTTGGTAAGGTACACATCAAGCCGCACTGCAAAAGCTTTGCTTGCATTAACATAGATGCGCAGTCATTTTGGAGGGTGGAGTTGTAGGGTGGTGTTGTAGGGTGGATTAGGAGGGTGGCCTTGGACGGTGTGAGTGTGATGGTTATTGGATGTGAAGTTCAGGGGGTGTGAGGGTGTGTGATGGTGTGTGAGTGTGAGTGAGGGTGACGGTGTGAGCATGAGTGAGGGTTGTTAGGGTGGACTTTGAAGGTGTGAGGGTGATTGGATGTGATGTTCAGGGGGTGTGAGGGTGTGTGATGGTGTGTGAGGGTGAGTGAGGGTGACGGTGTGAGTATGAGTGTGGGTGATGGGATGAGGGTGTGTGAAGATGAGGGGGTGAGGGTAATGGGATGTGAGAGTGTGTGATGATAGGTGTGGGTGAGTGAAGGTGAGAGTTTGAGCGTGAGTGAGGGTGAGTGTTGTGAGGGTGTGAAGGTGAGTGAGGGTGTGGGAGTTTGAATGTTGAGTGTGTGACTGTGGGTGAGGGTGAGGGTGTGTGAGGGTGAGGGTGAGTGAGGTGGTTTGTGGCTGAGAGTGTGTGATGTATAGTGAGTGTGAGAGTGTTGTGATGGGTGTGAGGAGATCGTGGGTGTGTGAGTGTAAGTTGTTTGAGGGTGAGGGGGTGTGTGAGTGGAGTTGCATGCGTGAGTGGCGTTGCATGGATGAGTGGCGTTGCATGCGTGAGTGGCGTTGCGTGGGTGAGTGGGGTTGCGTGGGTGAGTGGCGTTGCGTGGGTGAGTGGCGTTGCGTGTTTGAGTGGGGTTGCGTGGGTGAGTTGCGTTGCATGTGTGAGTGGCGTTGCGTGGTGAGTGGCGTTGCGTGGGTGAGTGGCGTTTCATGGGTGAGTGGCGTTGCGTGGGTGAGTGGCGTTGCGTGGGTGAGTGGGGTTGCGTGGGTGAGTGGGGTTGCGTGGGTGAGTGGCGTCGCGTGGGTGAGTGGCGTTGCGTGGATGAGTGGCATTGCGTGGATGAGTGGCGTTGCGTGGATGAGTGGCGTTGCGTGGATGAGTGGCGTTGCGTGGATGAGTGGCGTTGCGTGGATGAGTGGGGTTGCGTGGATGAGTGGGGTTGCGTGGATGAGCAGCGTTGCGTGGATGAGTTGCGTAGATGTGGGAGTGGTTTTTCTTGGATGAGTGGCGTTGCGTTGGTGAGTGGTTTTGCGTGGATGAGTGGCGTTGCGTGGATGAGTGGCGTTGCGTGGATGAGTGGCATTGCGTGGATGAGTGACGTTGCGTGGATGAGTGTCGTTGCGTGGATGAGTGGCGTTGCGTGGATGAGTGGCGTTGCGTGGATGAGTGGTGTTGCGTGGCTGACTGGGGTTGCGTGGATGAGTGGCGTTGCGTGGATGAGTTGCGTTGATGTGGGAGTGGTGTTGCTTGGATGAGGGTGTGAAGGTGAGTGAGGGTGTTCGAGTTTGAATGTTGAGTGTGTGACTGTGGGTGAGGGTGTGGGGGAGTTGCCGGTGTGGGAGGAGTGCTGCTAGGGCAAGGCTGTGTTTGCGGAGAGAGAGAGGGGAGGTGTTTATTTATTGTCGGAAAATAGGTCACTTAAAACTTTGAAAGTGTTGTGAGTTCTATGTAAAAAGAAAGGATGGAAGAGCGTAGTAGGAAGGATAGGCTATGGAGTCTTTGGACAAATGTAAATTATTTGATTTTATGTATTTTCTGCGTCCGGTTCCACTGCACGTGCTGCACGAACGGAAAGCGTGTCTCTGAAACAGTGTGTGCAAGGGAGATTGAAGACACATGGGGAGAGGGTACACCGAGCAAGAGGAAGGGAAGGCAAAGAAAGGAAGGTGGGTGAAGAAAGGTGGAGAAAAGAGCGCTGGGACGTGGAAAGGCAAGGAGGGGGGTATGGCAGAGATGTAAACAAACTACATGCGCGGCCGCCATTTTTTTTTCGTGGGAGGTGCTGGTGTGGCAGGAGTGCTGATACGGCAAGGCTGTGTTGGCGGGGAGAAAGAGAGGAGGTGCTGATGTGGGAGGGGGAAGTCGCGGAGCGAGAGGGGAGGTGCTGTTGTGGGAGGGGGGAGTTGCCGGTGTGGGAGGAGTGCTGCTAGGGCAAGGCTGTGTTTGCGGAGAGAGAGAGGGGAGGTGTTTATTTATTGTCGGAAAATAGGTCACTTAAAACTTTGAAAGTGTTGTGAGTTCTATGTAAAAAGAAAGGATGGAAGAGCGTAGTAGGAAGGATAGGCTATGGAGTCTTTGGACAAATGTAAATTATTTGATTTTATGTATTTTCTGCGTCCGGTTCCACTGCACGTGCTGCACGAACGGAAAGCGTGTCTCTGAAACAGTGTGTGCAAGGGAGATTGAAAACGCATGGGGAGAGGGTACACCGAGCAAGAGGAAGGGAAGGCAAAGAAAGGAAGGTGGGTGAAGAAAGGTGGAGAAAAGAGCGCTGGGACGTGGAAAGGCAAGTAGGGGGGTATGGCAGAGATGTAAACAAACTACATGCGCGGCCGCCATTTTTTTTCGTGGGAGGTGCTGGTGTGGCAGGAGTGCTGATACGGCAAGGCTGTGTTGGCGGGGAGAAAGAGAGGAGGTGCTGATGTGGGAGGGGGAAGTCGCGGAGCGAGAGGGGAGGTGCTGTTGTGGGAGGGGGGAGTTGCCGGTGTGGGAGGAGTGCTGCTAGGGCAAGGCTGTGTTTGCGGAGAGAGAGAGGGGAGGTGCTGGTGTGGGAGGGGGAAGTTGCTGGTGTGGGAGGAGTGCTGCTAGGGCAAGGCTGTGTTTGCGGGGGAGAGAGAGGGGAGGTGCTGGTGTGGGAGGGGGAAGTTGCTGGTGTGGGAGGAGTGCTGCTAGGGCAAGGCTGTGTTTGCGGGGAGAGAGAGGGGAGGTGCTGGTGTGGGAGGGGAGAGTTGCTGGTGTGGGAGGAGTGCTGCTAGGGGAGGAGAAGCCCTGGACGTGAATGCTCGTGCATGTTTGATCACGTGATTCACATGAACTGCAAGAAAACCGCGGCTGAAAGCCCTTTGGTTTGAAGAGAAAATAGCCGACTTGAATTCTCCCCATTTCCCATTCCTGCGGAATGGTAAAGGCGAGACCTAAAAATATAGTGGCTTTTAAAACTAGTTATGTTATAAATTTGTATGCACATAGACCACACATAAGGAGGGCTGAAAAATTTGAAATCAGTAGTTCCACGTAATATATCTCTTAATGCAAACAATATATCTCTTAACACAGCTGTTTGCTGCCATTTTGAAACACAAACTGTGACAAGGCCAAGTGACACTCATAACGTGCATTGTTGAAGGCCAACGATCTGACTTTAATGTTCTAACGCTTTGAAATAGCATTCGTGCCCGACTAGATTTGTGTGTGTTATCTCCAAGCCACAAAACATGCATTCAAGCGCTCATCAAAAATACATTCATATCATTAGCAAGTCATGTTCTCGATGACGTTTCTGACAGCGCTGCCTTTAGTCGTCAAGGCCTCCCTGGTTGACATAGGCACTCTTGCAAATGAATTCCCAAATACGCTTTTATCCTTAAGGAACGACTTCAAATGACATTTATTTTTTCATTATTTATGACCTGTTTTTTGGAGCATATTCATTTCGTTTATTTGCACACGTAGAATATGAGTGTATGCAAGCACACGTTTCTCATTTAGAATCCAAATGAATAAAGCAGCATTGGGCAAGTCGGTTTGAAACAAAATGTTTCTCTTCTGGGCAGCGCTGGGGGAATTCAAAGTGGAAAACATCCGACACTTTAACATATGGTCATTTTGGGCGGCACACACGATGTTTTAGTGGCCCATTTACTGTTCTAGCACCCGATAAGATCTGTGCAGACTAAAGGGCAGGCCAGCCTGCTTTCTTCCCACATTGTGACTTTGATGTGCACAACACATGATTGACTCTTTCAACCCCTGTGTCAAGTACTAGCCTTGGTTCACTTCCTTTTACAACTAGCGGCCTGTGAAAGGAGTCTGTCTGTCCGGCCTTATCTATATTTTTTAATTTTCAAGTGTTACATTGATATTAAAGGGCACAACTTGGGGAAAAAAAGTGGAAAGAAATAAAACCAGGGTTGTGCAGTGTGATTTAGAAATGCATGCTTGCTTGATAGACGGAATGGAAAGTGTATCAGTCAAAGTGCACAGTTTTAAACATTCTGGAAAGGACGCCCTGCTGCCCCCGCTCTGGCCCCCCTCTACCCCCCCCCCCCCCCCCTTCTCCCCAGCCTTCCCGAAAGGCCTCTGTTGGACGGTTATGGGTCACAAGTAAAGAAGCTGTTTACCTGTGGGCATTCAGACACTCCTCTTTCTTGAATGCCTTTAGTGCCCAGAGATTGAATTAGGCCTGCTTGTTATCATTCCTAGTAAACAGTACCGTCTGTGGGTTAAACTCTGGTAGATGGCAGAAGACAACAGTGATGTTGTTACATATTAACACCTTCCAGGAAGCACCGGTGTGAGAGTGTGCTATCAAACCTGACCGAACATCGGAGTGTTTTATTCATTCATTCAATATTAAGGAGTTTTGCACGGCGCTGTATTACATTTACCCTGCAGGTGGCTTTCATCCCCCCCCCCCCCCCCCCCAACAGAAGTATATACTGTTATGTTTAGCACATTTTTGCACCTACCAGTCCCAATATCAAAACAATACTGAAAGGAACTACCGAAGAAAAGGGAAAGGGGTCAATTGTATTTAACATAACCAGCTGCCACCTTTAGAACTGGGGACGGGTCCGAGTCCCAGCACCGCTCTCCCGGTGAGTCTGTTGTTGTTGGCATCATCATCATCTGTGCAGCAAGGCACAAACATAAGTGACCCCGGCGCTTCCTTCAGAGTTGGCACTTCTTTTATCTGCTCTAGAAGTGGCTTATCTGCCTGGAGCGCGGAGCCTTTATTGCTGCAGCGGCGGAGCTCGGTGAACTGACACCACCCTGTCACTGACACCACCCTGTCACTGACACCATCCTGTCACTGCGGGCATTTAACAGCTTCAGACTAGGCCTGTGCGCTCTACCAATGCTTGTTATAAGAGACCGTTCTGCATTCTGAGACACAGGTGCCAATGGGTCCGGCTACTTCACGCTTTGGCCATCACCGCAGATGTCCATGTGGTTATTCTGGGTGTTGGAGCCGTCATGTTTGAAAACAGATGGAAGCAGGCAAACGGACGTCAGCCCATGAGTCTGTGCTGGGAGCTTTTCTTCGAGCTGTTAGCCAGTGCCAGATAGCCTGGGAGGCTGCACTTTACCCCTCTGCTTCGAGTCTCAGGGGCTCCTCTGATAGGACTACAGTGGGCACCAGTACCAGCCCCATGATGCCCGAAGCATGTGGCGAAGAGACTTCTGCAAAGAGTATCAACATGGTACAGTAAAAAATGCAGCATCTATAGCGAGTAAGCCTTTCATTCCAAGTCAGAAAGAAAGAAAATAGAGTGAATAACTTTAAGGCAGGGCCTCTTCCCGACAGAGAGCGCCGCGGAATGGATGGGCAAGTCCCGGCACCAACACGCGTCTTTCAGAATCAGGGCCCGGCTGGGGCACCAATAACCGAGGACTTTTCGCACTGTGCCCCCCAGGGGGCATAGTTCACCATGGTACCATGGCAGGTGCACCCCCTAGAATAATGCGGTGCTTTCTGGTACTGTGGTAGAGACACTCTGGAATAATGCGGTGCTCGACAGTGAAGTGGCAGAGACGTTCCTGTGATAATGCTGTGCTTTCCAGTATCATGAGAAACACACTGCAGGAATAATGAGGTGCTACCCATAGCGTTGCAGATGCACACCTGAAATAATGCGTTGTTTTCAGTACCATGACAGACACCCATATATTATTATTCCTGCCTTTACTGAAAATTTGTCACGGAAAAATGGGCTCACAATTGGTGTTTCCGCTAAAGAACTTAGTGCCAGATGTAGGAGCCCTAATACCGGTCAGAAACGGCCAATTTCGGCCGTTTCCGACCGGTATTAGGGTTTTCAGCCCTTAGTTTCAAAAAGTAGAAACAAAAGAAGTCTTAAACAATGGTACATTTGAACGCGAAGGCAAGACACAATGTTGTTAATTCCGTTGTCTGTCTCTTCCCAAAAGATGCCTCAGCGCCCCATGCCCCCATACCGACTCATAACAACCAGGCCTGGTTCAAGCGGGTGGACCCGGTGGGCCAGGCCCACCCAAACATGAACCTTAGCCCTCGCATTGAGGACACGAATGTAATAGAAAATAGGCACTATAATTTAAAGCACAAAACAGAACGACAAGCAGTGACGGGGGATTTGGGACGGAAGCGGCGACCTGGAGGGGGTTGTGGGGGCGGACAAGCAGAGAGAGGGGGTTGCGGGGATGAGTGAAGGTGCTGCGATGGGGCAGGAACAACTTGCCACATGACATGCAGGTAGCTCGAAGCAGCGCAACTGAAAGAAAATAAAGAGTCCCTAAAAAACAACCCCTAAAGACAAGAGCAGACATATACAGGAAGTTAGGCACTGATGCGTTAGCGGATATAAATGCCAAGAAGGTGTGAGAAAAAAGAAAAGTTGACCAGTAGCTACAAAGCATTTTTGAAGGACAGACGAAAGAAGGAATGACAGTGCAGGGGCGGTATGTAAGCTCACAGAAGAGATTACAGCATGTCTCACAGAGACAGTGCATTCATTGCCTAGGCTCACGTACACTGCATGATTTACCTTTTCTTGCTGCATAATTTAGTCAAGCCTGCTGCATCATATTATCTGCAGCATAATTCCAGTGGCCTGCTGATAGGTTGAAGGACCATTGGATGAGTTACAAAGATTACTTTGTTCATAGCTCTGTATAGCAATGACCATGCCTTAACAATAAAAGCATTGTGCGGCTCAAGCTTTTGGGAGCAGCCAGGTCTTCAGTGCTTTCCAAAATATGAAGTTCCTTATCTGATAAAATAATACATTTTAAGATTTTCTCTCTGGGGAGAGAATGTTATGCCTTTAACTTATGGCTTGCTGTTTGTTGGGATGTGGATCCAGAGGTGCATCTTCGAAAGGGAACTTTACTTGGGGAGATTGTTAGACAGTTACTATGTAGGAAGTGTAGGAAGCTGGCTCTTTATGTGATATATCAATAATCTGATATACCGTGTAAAGAGTCCAGGGGTTCCATTACTAGTGGACAGGGCTTGCTATGCAATCTCCCAGTGCTCTATTAAGGGGTAGTGTGGTCGAGCAGCCTTAGGCTTCACCACCCCCTTTTGTACCGCTTTTGGCCGCCATAAGTGTGGCAGGGTATGCTCAGACGTGAGTCCCTTGCTCACTTTGCCACTGGATTCAAGCAAGCCGGGCTGAAGATGGCTGGAATGCCAGAAACCAGTCCTCGGAAGCTTGTTTCCGGTCCAGGGAAGGCATGGTTTGGCAGTTCGGGCTGGACTGTTCCCATGAGGCACAGGGTCAGACTGATTTGCATATAGTCATGTCTGAACTGGGGTGGCAGAGTGGGCTAAAGAACGGTGATGGATTAAACCCAGATCTTTTGACTGGGTGTGAGTGTTTGATTGATTCAGATGCTCCGTCCATCACCACCGCCTTTTGTTCTGAAAAGTAATAAATTGGCAGCCGCGTTCTGTCCATTAGAGTTTTGAGATCATCTCTTGTGGAAACAAAGGAAGATGTTGGGTTGCAAGAGGGAGGTAGCACTACTGGGCGCCCCATAGAGGATCCTGGCTTTTAATATAGTTGTTAAGGGAATGTATATCTTTACTTCACTTGGCCACCGGAATAGTGGTCTGGTGGACATTGGTCTGTAGCTGTCTGGATTGTTTAGGTAGAGCATGGACGTTTTTAGGAAAGGCTTGATGTAGGAATGTTGCAAAGGAAAGTAACACTTACAGGATAGTGTTAACTTTTATTCGAAACAAAGAGCACATCTGCAGTGACAAAGCACCTCATCCAAACTGCTCCTCCCAGCCTGCCCCATCAGAACCTTCAGGTTCCAACATTTTAAGCAGAAGAAACCAAGGGAAGATAGGAAACCAAATGGATGGCAAAGAAAAGGAAAGTGAAAGAATATAACACACCCAAAATTTACAGAAAAATTAGAGAACATAACAGGATGTTAAATAAACAGGGGCCACAGTCATTCTTAGAGGACTGTACACAAGTGGGTCCTAACTCTGGCAGATGATTTTATACGTTCAAAAACAGAAACAGCTGAAGAATTGTCTAAAGGAGCATCAGTGGCAGTAAGAGGAACATCAGCAGATACATTACCCTCTTCATTACTTTGAAACATTTCACGCTCAAATCGCAGAATACAAACATCATTACATTGATTGCCATGTGAACAAACAGCTCATGATATTTTTGGATGTTCACGCGATCTTGGATCCCTCCCAGTCTGGATTCCGAGCAGCTCATAGTATCGACACTGTTCTAGTAGCAGTGATTGATTCTATCTGGGTTTTTTTTAATGGTGGTGCCCTTGCAATGCAGGTAGTATTGGACCTCTCGGTAGCTTTCAACACCATTTCTAATCCAGTTCTGATTAGTAGACTGCATGAGATCTGTGTCATTGGGATCGCACTGCAGTGATTAGCTGACTTTCTAAAAGATCGAACCCAAAATTCTACACTGGGTACTTTTAAATCTCGACAGGTTCCCCTCACTAAGGAAGTACCTGAAGCCTCATCACTGAGCCCAAGTTTATTTAATATTAACGTTGCTCCCATGGCACAGCTGGTGAGGTACCATGGCTTTGAAGTAATCTCGTATGTCAATGATTAGCAGCTGATCATCACTGTAGGACAGGTCATTGAGGACTCAAGACATTGCTTCCAAAACTGTATGAAAGATATGCTGCCTGGATGGCTGGAAGCTGTCTCCAGCTCAACAGTGAGAAGACAGAGGTTTTGCTATTCAGCAAGGTTCAACAACTCTGTTCACCGGACTGGTGGCCCCAGTCACTTAGTGAAAAATGTAGGGATTAAAATCAACCAAGAGCTGACAACGAAAAATCCCAGTACTGCGGTATGAGCGACGTGTTTTGCTACCATGCACACCCTGAAGAAAGTTTTTCCTTGGCTTCCTTCCTCAACCAGGAAAACACTGATCCAGGTGCTGGATATCAGTCACCTGGATTACAAAAATGCCCTATTGATGGCAGCCAATTATACTAATAAAATGAGAATAACAATACTTTATTATCATTTTATTTTTCCTTTTGAGCAGTGGGGCATTGCTATTCCGGCTTAGCGGAGGAGCCACCACTGAGTCAATTTTTGAAAAGAGGAAACATTGCTTGTTGGATTACGGATCCTACTGATTCGAGGCCGAACAACATCCTCTTGTATCTGAATGATCCAAAAGGCATTATGAACGCAGTTAGGGGCGTAGACTCCACTGTCAATTCAAACTGATAGTATGTACGACACAGATCAAGGGTTGAATACATTGCAGCCCCTTCTAAAAGGGATATCATCTCATTGATTCTGGGTAAAGGAAGTTTGTCTAGGAAGTTTGCATGTAAACTTCCATTGCTCTTTATTGCTAGGACATTGGTGGATGCCCATTCAAAGTACCCAGTTTTCTCTATGATGCCATTTTGTTGCAGAAGCTCTAAAAGATCTTTCAATTCTTTACAAATACAGGTAGACCTGTCCTCAATTTTTATTTTACTAGAGCTGCAATTCCGATGAGTTTGATGCAGGGGATGAAACCCTAGAGCTTCCCTAATCCACATTTGAATACTTTTGGGAATAAATTGTAAATCTAGTTGTCATTGTTGCTGTCATTTCCAGCTAACACAGGATCAGGAGCAAAGGGATTAAGAATTATGCTTAAAAACTCTGGTCCCTCTAGCTCAGTACGCATACCCCATCAGAAGTTACATAAATGTATATCTCTGCAGTCATTCCTTTGAGCTTGTGCTGGAAAGTCAATTAGTCTCCCATCAAAAGATACTCCTTTGATATTAGGTTCTTTCATTACATGCACCCTGGAAGCAAAAATGAGTTCAAACTTCTTTGGTGATGATGGAATATCCATAGCCCACCATGACAAATAGCAGCTTTCCCACCACTTTCAATGCACACATTGGAGGTTTATCTGCATAGGTTGTTTGTGTTATTCACTCAATTGATACTAGTACCATGTTGTTTGCTTTCAACCCATGGTCATGGTTAAGCTTGTTAATCATTGTGCCTTTCTCAGATACTTGTGCAATACTGGTTTTAGCCATGCATCTGCTCTCCATGCAGACTTCAGCAATATGCCCTGTCCGGTCGCGAGTTACAATGCTTGTTCATTGCCGAACACCCTCCGTATGATGCCAGGTGAAAGGAACTAACACAATTATGAATAACCCAGTTCATGTAGTGACCAAATTAATAAAATAATAAAAATTACCGCGTGTGATGTTAGTGACTAAGTGCCGTGTAAAATCCGAAATCAAGTGAAGGATTGACGGGTGTGCAGCATGTTAAGTCAAAAGTCAGTTTTAAGGTGCTGGATCAGCGTGCTGAAAAACACGTGCATTACGGAAGTTAGTTGGGATAAACACAAGTTCGTCAGGGCTTACCGGATAGAATGAAAGTGGATACACGCCAGGTTAGAAAACTCCATAAGCGGTTGCCGCGAGAAACGCGGAAGTGGTTAGATGAAAAGCTCAGGTTAGTCACGTGGTGTAGACTGCGAAAAAAGACTAACGGGGGAGGTGTTTGGGCTGTAAGGTGAAGGGAAAAGGAAAGGAAAGCGCCACGGTGGAACGAAATAAAACAAATAAATATGGGAGATAAATGAATAAATAAATAACGGAGTGATTAGACACAAGTGAAGTACACGAAAATAAATAAATAAAAAGTACATATGCAACTATAAGAATATATACACGAATGTGTTAATCGCACAGGTTACTGGGGTGAAACAACAAGGAGGGTGTCCAGAACTATGGGTCCCCGAGGGGGATGACAATGAATGTATTTACAAATAACATGAGAATTCAATGCGTTCATTGAGACCAAACGGTCTCATGGACTGAAGTCTGTATATCCAGTGATTTTCCCTTTGAAGTAACTGCTTGTTATTGTCTCTTCCTTCTGTTTTACTAACAACTTCCAGAATCATGTATTTCAGCTGGGAAATTGTGTGTTTCATTTCGTGAAAGTGAGTCGCAATGGTGGATTTTTGGTTGACAGTGCGGATATTCGACTTGTGTTCATTTAAACAGATTTTTATCTTTCTCTCGGTCTTCCCGACATAAGTTTTTCCACATGGACATTTGAGAAGATAAATACAGTTGTTGGTATCACATGTTGCTGTTACTTGCAAATGAATTTTGTAACCTTTCATGGGGTGTGTTATATCAGTACCAGGTATTATGTTGTTGCAATTATTGCAGTTGTTGCAAGGTTTCGTTCCACGATGTTGGACATCCGTTTTTTTAGGTTGTTTGAGGATTTCTCCTATGTTTTTTCCCCTGGTGTAGGCGAACAATGGTAGGGACTTGAATATGTCCTTGAAGTCTGGCTCCAGCTGTAAAAGTGGCCAATGTTTCAATACAATGTTCTTGTAGCTGGTGCTCACATTAGAAAACTTGGAAACTACGACCATGCGGTCGCTTTTGGGTTTTTGCCTCGGTTTGTTAAGAATCTCTTGTCGATTCAATGGTTGAATGAATTCTTGGGCTGATTCCAGAATATGATTAGGGTATCCTCTCATGCGGAACCTTTCTGTCATTTCATTGATGCGAGTTTGAGCTGTAATAGGGTCTGAAGTTATGCGTTTGACTCTGAGTAATTGAGATCTGGGTAGATGATGTTTAAGAGAAGGTTGATGGAAGCTGGAATAGTGTAGGGTATTATTGCGATCTGTGGGTTTTCTGAAGATGTCAGTGATTATTTGATTGTCTTTAAGAGTAATCTTCACATCCAAGAAGGTAATAGAGTCTGTTTGAATGTCCCATGTGAACTTTATTCTGTCATTTACGTTGTTCAAGGATATGAGAGCCGTTTCTAGATTTTCTTTAGTGTCCTTCCACAAAATGAACAGGTCGTCAATGTATCGGGCATACATCTTCAAGTTGTTACTCCATTCAGGTTTAGACCAGATGTTGGTCTTCTCGAACTCTCCCATGTAAATATTAGCGTAGACTGGAGCTGCGCAATTGCCCATGCTGGTGCCCACTAGTTGCAAATACCAGTTGTTTTGGTGTTCAAAATAACTGTGATACAAGGTAAAAGTCATTAGTTCCATCAGAAAATTTTTTGTGGTTTCATCTGAATCTAAATTAACTATAGCTTATAGCCTCGATGCCTCCTAGGTGGGGAATGGAAGTGTATAATGCACTAACATCGGCTGTGCATAGCCATAAGGTTTCATTGGGGTCAATTTCCAAAGTTTGCAATTTACACAAAAAGTCAGTGGTATCCTTTATGTAACTTTTCAAAGACTGAACAGTAGGTTGTAATTTCCGATCTAAGTATTGACCAACAGGTTCATGAATACTTCCCCGTGTGGACACTATGGGGCGTATTGGCGGATTCTTCAAGTCTTTGTGAATTTTTGGCATGGCATATATTGTAGGACTTTTAGGGTATAATTTGATTAGGAAGTTTTTGGTTCTTTGATCAATAACTCCTTGGCCAAGGGCTTTCTCAATGATTGTTTTCAAGTCTGAAGCAAATTGTTGCGTGGGATTGTTGGGTAACTTCATGTAAAGTGTTTCATCAGAGATATGTTCATGTAGTTTTTGATGGTACATAGTCAAGTTCATGACAACAATTGCTCCGCCTTTGTCTGCTTTGGTGCAGATGATTTCGTCGTTGTGTGCAATGGATCTCAATCGGTCTAAGTCTTTCTGTGTGATATTTTTGTGTGCACATTTCTGATAATTGATAGTGATTAAATCCTTTTTAATCAATTGCTCAAACAAATCGATGGTTTTATGGCTAACAGGAGCCTGGAAAGTGCTAGACATTTTTAAGCCCATCAGAGGGTCCTCTCTTTGTGTCTCTCTTTGTAAATTGATGACATTATCAAAGTAATGTCTGAGTTTGAGTTTCCTTATGAGTTTAAATGTCGCTATATCCAACTCCAACAGATTCGACTTATTGGCCGGTACAAAAGAAGTGCCTTTGCGTAACAAATTTAAATCCTGTGTGGTGAAATTGTAATCAGATATATTGATTACCAATTGATTATCGTCCTTCATTTCTTCTTCTTTTCTTTTTCTTTCGGTAATGTAACACTTCTTGTTTGTGGAATGTTTTTTTGCCTTGCCCCTCCTGGGTCGTCTTGTTCTACGGCCTGTTCTAAAAAAGGATTAGTACTTGTATCCATTGAAGTGCTCGGTGTCGTTTCTTCTGTTCTTGGAGTCTGACGAAATCCTTGGGTGCGACCACCCGGTTGTCCCGTTTTTCGTTGGCGTTCAGCCGATTCACCTTCAGAAGATGAAGTATCTGTGTTTTGGGTATATGGGCGAGATCTTCTTCTCTGGGCGTAAACTTCCGCCCAGGTATATACCTCATCCAACTTATAATCTAGCGTGTCACGCCTAAACTTTCTAATCTTTCGCTCATTGACCTCATTCTGATGTTTCTCAAGTTGTTGTTTGATGTCGGGTTGAAGTCATTGCCGACATCAAACAACAACTTGAGAAACATCAGAATGAGGTCAATGAGCGAAAGATTAGAAAGTTTAGGCGTGACACGCTAGATTATAAGTTGGATGAGGTATATACCTGGGCGGAAGTTTACGCCCAGAGAAGAAGATCTCGCCCATATACCCAAAACACAGATACTTCATCTTCTGAAGGTGAATCGGCTGAACGCCAACGAAAAACGGGACAACCGGGTGGTCGCACCCAAGGATTTCGTCAGACTCCAAGAACAGAAGAAACGACACCGAGCACTTCAATGGATACAAGTACTACTCCTTTTTTAGAACAGGCCGTAGAACAAGACAACCCAGGAGGGGCAAGGCAAAAAAACATTCCACAAACAAGAAGTGTTACATTACCGAAAGAAAAAGAAAAGAAGAAGAAATGAAGGACGATAATCAATTGGTAATCAATATATCTGATTACAATTTCACCACACAGGATTTAAATTTGTTACGCAAAGGCACTTCTTTTGTACCGGCCAATAAGTCGAATCTGTTGGAGTTGGATATAGCGACATTTAAACTCATAAGGAAACTCAAACTCAGACATTACTTTGATAATGTCATCAATTTACAAAGAGAGACACAAAGAGAGGACCCTCTGATGGGCTTAAAAATGTCTAGCACTTTCCAGGCTCCTGTTAGCCATAAAACCATCGATTTGTTTGAGCAATTGATTAAAAAGGATTTAATCACTATCAATTATCAGAAATGTGCACACAAAAATATCACACAGAAAGACTTAGACCGATTGAGATCCATTGCACACAACGACGAAATCATCTGCACCAAAGCAGACAAAGGCGGAGCAATTGTTGTCATGAACTTGACTATGTACCATCAAAAACTACATGAACATATCTCTGATGAAACACTTTACATGAAGTTACCCAACAATCCCACGCAACAATTTGCTTCAGACTTGAAAACAATCATTGAGAAAGCCCTTGGCCAAGGAGTTATTGATCAAAGAACCAAAAACTTCCTAATCAAATTATACCCTAAAAGTCCTACAATATATGCCATGCCAAAAATTCACAAAGACTTGAAGAATCCGCCAATACGCCCCATAGTGTCCACACGGGGAAGTATTCATGAACCTGTTGGTCAATACTTAGATCGGAAATTACAACCTACTGTTCAGTCTTTGAAAAGTTACATAAAGGATACCACTGACTTTTTGTGTAAATTGCAAACTTTGGAAATTGACCCCAATGAAACCTTATGGCTATGCACAGCCGATGTTAGTGCATTATACACTTCCATTCCCCACCTAGGAGGCATCGAGGCTATAGAACAAGCTATAGTTAATTTAGATTCAGATGAAACCACAAAAAAATTTCTGATGGAACTAATGACTTTTACCTTGTATCACAGTTATTTTGAACACCAAAACAACTGGTATTTGCAACTAGTGGGCACCAGCATGGGCAATTGCGCAGCTCCAGTCTACGCTAATATTTACATGGGAGAGTTCGAGAAGACCAACATCTGGTCTAAACCTGAATGGAGTAACAACTTGAAGATGTATGCCCGATATATTGACGACCTGTTCATTTTGTGGAAGGACACTAAAGAAAATCTAGAAACGGCTCTCATATCCTTGAACAACGTAAATGACAGAATAAAGTTCACATGGGACATTCAAACAGACTCTATTACCTTCTTGGATGTGAAGATTACTCTTAAAGACAATCAAATAATCACTGACATCTTCAGAAAACCCACAGATCGCAATAATACCCTACACTATTCCAGCTTCCATCAACCTTCTCTTAAACATCATCTACCCAGATCTCAATTACTCAGAGTCAAACGCATAACTTCAGACCCTATTACAGCTCAAACTCGCATCAATGAAATGACAGAAAGGTTCCGCATGAGAGGATACCCTAATCATATTCTGGAATCAGCCCAAGAATTCATTCAACCATTGAATCGACAAGAGATTCTTAACAAACCGAGGCAAAAACCCAAAAGCGACCGCATGGTCGTAGTTTCCAAGTTTTCTAATGTGAGCACCAGCTACAAGAACATTGTATTGAAACATTGGCCACTTTTACAGCTGGAGCCAGACTTCAAGGACATATTCAAGTCCCTACCGTTGTTCGCCTACACCAGGGGAAAAAACATAGGAGAAATCCTCAAACAACCTAAAAAACCGGATGTCCAACATCGTGGAACGAAACCTTGCAACAACTGCAATAATTGCAACTACATAATACCTGGTACTGATATAACACACCCCATGAAAGGTTACAAAATTCATTTGCAAGTAACAGCAACATGTGATACCAACAACTGTATTTATCTTCTCAAATGTCCATGTGGAAAAACTTATGTCGGGAAGACCGAGAGAAAGATAAAAATCCGTTTAAATGAACACAAGTCGAATATCCGCACTGTCAACCAAAAATCCACCATTGCGACTCACTTTCACGAAATGAAACACACAATTTCCCAGCTAAAATACATGATTCTGGAAGTTGTTAGTAAAACAGAAGGAAGAGACAATAACAAGCAGTTACTTCAAAGGGAAAATCACTGGATATACAGACTTCAGTCCATGAGACCGTTTGGTCTCAATGAACGCATTGAATTCTCATGTTATTTGTAAATACATTCATTGTCATCCCCCTCGGGGACCCATAGTTCTGGACACCCTCCTTGTTGTTTCACCCCAGTAACCTGTGCGATTAACACATTCGTGTATATATTCTTATAGTTGCATATGTACTTTTTATTTATTTATTTTCGTGTACTTCACTTGTGTCTAATCACTCCGTTATTTATTTATTCATTTATCTCCCATATTTATTTATTTTATTTCGTTCCACCGTGGCGCTTTCCTTTCCTTTTCCCTTCACCTTACAGCCCAAACACCTCCCCCGTTAGTCTTTTTTCGCAGTCTACACCACGTGACTAACCTGAGCTTTTCATCTAACCACTTCCGCGTTTCTCGCGGCAACCGCTTATGGAGTTTTCTAACCTGGCGTGTATCCACTTTCATTCTATCCGGTAAGCCCTGACGAACTTGTGTTTATCCCAACTAACTTCCGTAATGCACGTGTTTTTCAGCACGCTGATCCAGCACCTTAAAACTGACTTTTGACTTAACATGCTGCACACCCGTCAATCCTTCACTTGATTTCGGATTTTACACGGCACTTAGTCACTAACATCACACGCGGTAATTTTTATTATTTTATTAATTTGGTCACTACATGAACTGGGTTATTCATTTCCTCGTAGCACTGACAACTTAGGTTTTGTTATGTCGTTCTTTCATAGATGCTCCCCGACGAAGGACTAAGGTCCGAAATGCATTGGAGCTACAAGTGTTTATGTGGATTACATTTAATGGATTCAAAATGTGATGTAACATTTATTTGAATTACACACCATGGATTAAAAACCTTTTTCGGATTTGAACATTTCACCTTGGCTCATTGAACAGCGAAGGCAAGAATCGCCTATTAGTGTGCCCTAAGGGATGTTATCAGTTTCTGGATAACACTTTATACTTTATGAATTTACTCGTCCACGGGCAGAGGACGACACCTGGGAGCACCTACCTTAATACACAAACTCAATTTTCATAAAAATTATTCAACTAAAGCTGTGCACTGGTCTATAAATCTTGATTACTAACACAATTATGACTTTCAATGATATTCTCCAAATTCTCTCTACAACACAAATGGAATAAAGTTAATCTGCTAAGAATATTGAGACTGTGGATTTTCTCTAAAGAGGTCGTTTTAATTTATGGTAGTAACCATTGATTTCATTTTGAAATAATCGCATCGACGATTCATTAAAGCTGCGCCCAGAGGGCCGCTCCCTAAGTTTAGGGGGCGCTATTCTTTTTGCATATTTACAAGTCCCTATCGCCACCACAACGTCACTTTCAGTGACGTTGTGATGGTGATAGGGCCTCGTCGTATTTACAAGGCAGCTTTAAGTGTGGCTTAACGCGACCTTGTAAATAAAGCACCCTTTCACGCTGTATTTAGCGTGAAAGGGGAGGGCAATGGGTGTTGCAGTGGGTGTTCCACCGCAACACTCAAGGAGAAAAGCTTTATTTCTCCTCGGTTCTGCTGTTTCCATGTGTGCTCCCTTGTGCACACAATGAAACAGCAACTAGTCCATGATTGGTTATGTGCTTATTTGTTATAAATAAATATCTGTTTTGCATCTTCTATGTGTGCTGCATTAAGCAGCACACATAGAAGTTACAAAACTGCATTTTAAGATTGTCTATGTGCAGGATCGGGGACTTTACTGCACATAAACAATATTCCCCTCAACACAGGCACCCTTGAACTATATAGTGCAAAGGTGCCTGAGTTGGCACCAGGAAGCTAAATGTAGCGCCGGCGCAGGGGAAACACAGGGCTACACCATATTCTTGTAAATATGGTGCAGCCCTGTGTTTCTAAACTGACAGAGCCAAGGTGGCTAACACCATGCTCCGCCACTTAATGTGTAAATATGCCCCTTTATGTGTCTGTAGTTTTTTGTCCATGCAACATAGGACTTATGTACTCATGGACTCATACTACTATGAACTGTACCACCTTTAGGTGTGTGGCTTGATTCAGGTAAAGTGTGGGTACTCGTAACATGGATAAATTGAGAGCGCTGGAGAGGAAGCTGAAGGCAGTATGAATTTCTCTCAGTGCCTGTTAGCGGGTCAGAAAGCTATCCAGACAATATACTCTTACAATACTTCACCTCTCTGTAACTGTATTTATCAATATATATGAAATGCCAAAGGAAAAGAAAATGCAGGGTTCAGAGCTAAAGAGAGAGACAGTGTGAGCGAGGGGGCATGTTAAATGGGACGTAATTAATCAGGAAAGTTCATGCATAAGTGTGAGAAGTTAGCCTGGCATATGCTGTCCACTATTCTAGTGGGCACCTTGCACCAGTCTAAACAACCCTTATGATGGTGGTTGTAAAGTCAACCTTATAGATCAGCTATCCTAGTGGTAGCATGGACCAGCAGTCTTAGGCTAAAACTTCAGAGCGCATGTGAAGCCAGCTGTTTTACCATATATAATCCCTTGAATACCAAATGAAAGGACACCACACAAGGTATATATCAAATATATATGTATTTATTACTAACACAACCCATCTACACTCTTTATGAGGTCAGAGTTCGAGATACGTTACAAGTTACTCATTGAGCATATTATAAGTTGCACAAATACAATTCTGCCCTAGGGGCCTCACGAACCATATACTAAGTAAGTGGTATAAGGACCACTTCAGGAATAGTGAATATCCCTAGGGCCTAGAGAATCGCTGGGGCTACACTACAGAACCAAAGGTTAGGAAGTAGGAGACCCACGGGAGACGCGTGCAGTGTGGGAACACAGTCACAAGTTACCATAGAGTTATAATGGGAACGTTAAAGTTACAAAGTAGTAGATTAAGGACACTTCCGGATGGACTACGGTAAAACCCTTTTAAATTAGAAGACTTAGAGAGTCAACGCCCACGGGAGCACTGGAGTACTCGAGGTACCTCACAAGGAAAGCCGTGTGCATAGATGTTCTTTCGTGTTGGGTTTCGACGCTGTTTCCTATGGAGAGCTGCAAAGAAGTGCTGCAGGTGACCAGGAGAAAAGTGTCCGGGTGGATCCAAGGGTGGATCAAGATGAGAGGAACCTGAAAGCAGAGGGGACAGAGTCTGGGTCACTAGCCAGTGACCGGGAAGGAACCAGGAAGGAACCAGGCGATGTTGAGATGCAATCAGGTGAAGAGGTGAAGCTTGTCTCTGCAGCCACGAGAACCAGGAGGTGTTGACGATGACCCGGAGCTGGATTCGAGCTGTCCCATAAAGGATTTCGTTGACTGCGGAGTCAGTATCCGGATTTGACCCAACAAGTCTTGGCAAGCGCTATCCAAGCAGGAAGGGAAGATTGGCTTCAGGTCAGACCAGCAAGGTCTGGCGAGCTTCTCCTTCGCAGGGAAGCTGGAGCAAGCCCGGAGCAACCAGGCACGTGGTTTAGTTTCACAAGAAAGTCTCTGGAAGGCTAACTAGCCAGCGGGCTAGCAACCGGGAAGATGCGTCGAGCTGAAATGCAGGAGCAGGCCCCACGCGGCACTCGTAGAGTGTGGAGGGCTGAGCTTCGGTGCAAATGGCGCTCTGTTCTGGGGCTTCTCAAACCCCATTGCACAACTTCGAGGGTGCTTCAGAAGCTGCATTGTTTAGCAAAGAGCAGGTAGTCCGGGGTGTCCGGTCTCACATCTCTCGTGTCCGCCACAGGTCTCAGCTTTGCTGTGGATGTGGATCGGAGTCGGAAAAGTCTGGAAGTCCAGTTCTTTAGTCGCTGAGTCTTCGGGGTCCGGCAGGAGTGTCGACAAAGCAAACCGGCAAGTTACTGGTGGTGCCTGTTTGCACAGGGTGGTCACTCCTTGACCACAAGGGAGATGTCTTCAGTCTTCTAGTCGCTATAGAACGTTGAAGGTCCAAGAGTTCAGTTTCAGAGTTTCAGTCCAGGATAATCTAATGTCTCTAGACACAGCTCCTATCTTTATACTAATCTAAGGGGCTGGATTACCTGCTAGGTCTCTCCTATGGGTGGACCCTGAGAAGGGGGTGGTTACACCCCTTTCTCTTTGTCCAGTTTCGCACCAGAGCGGGGCTGGAGGGCCCCAGCAACTGGTTAGAACCGGGCTATGCATGGAGCACCTTGTGTGCCCCAGGCAGTGTCTCATTTTGCAGCCCTCCCTTCCCCAATACACTAAAAGCCTGTCTGGGAAGGTTAAGAAAGAAACCTGTTCATCTACCTGTCGGCTGCCCATCACCCAAAGTCCTGAAGATTTATACAGAGAAAAAATTGTAGGAAATAACGCGCCTCACCTGCCATCACCTCCAAAATTGCTGTGAGGGAAGCAGTCCAACGTGTCTCGTGCTCCCTGGCCCGCTGCTGCTTTCAAGGCGAGGGAGTAAGACACCAACTTGCCGCGCCGCCGCCATCCCTGCCGTGAAGGAAACGGCATTGGCAGACTACATCCCCCAGAGGCCTTTGGGAGGGCGCACGCCGAATATGTTATCAGAGGGCGCCACAGGCCCTCATAGGTGGCACGCGCGGGCCAAACCCGTGCCCGTCCTTGCCCGTCATCGACCGGAGTACACTGGGCTGGGCCACCCCTCTAACTTTTGGAGCCCCGGCATCCCGCTATATCGGTTGGATCTAAAGGTACGTTAATCCCTTACTGCCCTCTTTGTTGCTGAATGCATTAATATTTTTAGAAATGGCTCCACCAATTCCCCCAACCGGGCGCAAGGGAAACGTGCATGCGCTGTGAAACGTTCTGTTCCCAAAGCAAATCCCCTGTCACCTCTGGTCCCTACAGCAATAGATTTAATGCTTCAAAAGGCGATTGGTGTGGTCACCACTGAAATTGAACTAACTGAAAGACGTCTTTCAATTACACCTGATTGTTTTTCATTGCTTCTACTCCCCCTATTGACTCAATGAACTCATTTGAACTGTATGGGAGTGCAAAAATGGATTCGGACTTAAATGACCACAATACCTCATTAACTACGGCCTCTAGACCAGAGGGTCAACCATCCACTGCCCAGCTTCCAAAGAAGGGAATCCTGGGTAGTAATCGGGGTCCTAAAGGGAAAAAATCTAAGAGTAGGCTTGGCAGAGGTCCTGTTAAAGAAAAATGGTAATCCTCTAGTTAATGCTAATAAAAACCCAGAAGTTATGACCTACCCTCCCTGGGCCAAAGCTTTAGTGGCAGACTTGCTGTCCCAGTGCAGAACGATGGTAATAGAAGAGATTGCCCCCATTCTCTTGCACCTTCAAAATTTTCCAACCCCTATAAATATCCCACAGATCTTATTTAACAAAGAAGTTACTGCTAACGCGACTACTAGTAGACTTAATGCTGGGCCGTCTAGATTTCCGAACCCACTCCTGAGTTTGGTAACAGAGTCACCCAATGCTGCTAAAATGCCCCAAAAATAGGTCCCCCCTAACTCTGAAGTTATTAATTTAACTGGTGATAGAGGGATGCCATACTCTGGCCAAGGACCTGCACCTCTATCAGCTCCCCAAGGAGCCCAGAGGAATAATTCCAGATTGTTGAAACCGCTCTTGGCCAAAATAATCTTTCAGGAAAAAATCCAATGGGGGGGTGAGTCTAGTGGTCCACCCTCTGCAGAGGAGAACGCGGTGGTGGAAGTGGTGTGATCCAGCAATCCTTTCTCCCTACAATCAATCTTCCCCCCCCCCCGAGGCTCTCCCTTACGTAATTATTTTGACAGGAATCCCAGAACTCAAGGAAGGGCTTAAAGAATCCCAGCTTGAATTCTGTAATAAGATTCTGTTCTAGCTGGTGAAAAATAAGCAGTCTACGTACGATAAGGCAGGCAAAATCATGATGGTAAGGAGGGTAGCGTGGGTGGGCCCTACTCCGAAGACTATTGCTGGAGACAGTGTGATCATTAACTTTAGGCACCCAGAAACCATCCAAAGATTAGTGGTGCTAACCCCTTTTGCTATCAATCACTCTGTGCCCATTAAAGCCCTTACCTTGGATTTTTTCTACCCAAGACCAAAGAGGGCAGGTCTTCCCCACCCCCTAGCTGACCGTGATAGATGGGCTAAGCCCTGTTGTTTTGTACCCACCACTACATATCCAAATCCATTGCTCTATAGTATTCCAATATCCAATCGGTATGCCCCATTGGAGGATGTCGATTGACTGTTAGGGCGGGATGATTTAAATACAGCTAAATTCTCTATAAGGTCTTTGGAAAAATCCTTCAATCAGTGTTCGATCCCTACAAATCCAGGGCTAGATTTCAATTGTCAAAATAGGGCCACCCAACAAAAAACGAATACCTTAGACGTAACGGAGCTTGGTGACCGCTCAGCTCTCCTTAGGGCTTGGTCGCTCCACCCTCTGCTGCCGCTCCTGCCTGCCTTGCCTTGCCGCCTCCTGCCTGCAGTTTCCCTCGAGCGCCGCCCGCAGCTCCTGGGATCCCCGCTGCCTGCAGACCGTTGGATTTCCCGCCGCTGCCTACCTGCGGCCCCTCCCCCCTGCGACTCCATTCGCTACCCCGCTCCCGCCACCCAGCTGCTCCTCCCTCCCGGCTCCTTACTTATGACGCCCCCTGAGCGACCGTGCAGCGGACGCGCGCAGCAGACGCGCGCAGCGGGAGCACCGATTGAGCGCCGAAGGTGCGCCAAAGGTAAGCCCGTCTGCGCCCGTCCGCGCCTGGACCGTGCCCAATGCCAGACCCCCTGGGCCCCGCAGAGGCCACCCCACCCGCCGGACTTACGACGCATCTGAATTCAACGCACTCAACACCGGTCGGATCCCCGGCTGCTACCGAGCCACACCGAGACGCACCCACGGACCCTTCAGCTGCCATTCCTGCAACTACTACTGCATCCGGACCTGCACTGCACCCGCACCCGCCAAGCCGAACACAAACAGCAACCACCTGAAGTGCATCCTACTCAACACTCGTTCCGTCCACAGACACGCCGTCCAACTCTGGAACCTGATCGACACAACATCACCAGACGTCGCCTTCCTCACGGAAACCTGGATGAACGCCTCCTCAGCGCCCGACATCACCATCGCCATCCCGGACGGATACAAGATCACCTGGAGGGACCGAGTCAATCAGACTGGAGGAGGCATCGCCATCGTCCACAAGAACACCATCCGCATCACGACCAACACCGACGACACCCTCACAACCGCCGAACACCTGCACTTCCAGATCCACACCGACCACAAGACCACCCTCAGAGGCACCCTCATCTACAGACCCCCAGGACCCCGCACACAATTCAGCGAAGACCTCGCCGACTTCATCAGCCCGCACGCCCTCCCCTCCGCTGACTACATCCTCCTCGGGGACCTCAACTTCCATCTGGAGAACAACAATGACCGCAACACCACCACCCTGCTGGACAACCTCACCAACCTCGGCCTCAAGCAACTGGTGACCACCCCCACCCACTACACCGGCCACATGCTTGACGCAGTCTTCTCCTCCAGCAAGTACATCTCCTTCGGACACGCCACCGGACTCCACTGGACGGACCAGAGCTGCGTCCACTTCAGCTTCAGAAAGAACACAATCCACCACCACCAGCAACAGGTTGCACGCAGAAGCTGGAACAAGGTCACAGCCGACCAGCTCGCCGCATCCCTGAGCCAGGACCCTCCTGCCAGCTCAGCGAACCCCAACCATGCCGCCAACAACCTCACAAAGTGGATCAGCAACTGCGCAGACGACTTCGCCCCTCTCAGGACCCCACCCAGCAGAACCGGCTGTAAGAAAGCACCCTGGTTTACCGACGAACTCAAGAGCTCCAAGAAGAACTGCCGAGCCCTCGAGAGAGCCTGGCGCAGAGACCCGACACCAGACAACATGACCACCCTCAAGCTCGCCACTCGAAAACACCACCAACTGATCCACACCACCAAGAAAACAGCATTCAAGGAACGGCTGGACAACAACGCCCACAACAGCAAGGAACTCTTCAACATCGTCAAAGAGCTCTCCAACCCCAGCGCCGGAAACAACGACATCACCCCATCACAAGACCTCTGCAACTCCCTCGCCTTGTACTTCCACAACAAGATCGCAGACATACACAACAGCTTCAGCACACAGCCGACGCACCCTACGAGCGCACCAGCGCCCCCCACCACCACCCTCCGAGCCTGGACCCCGACCAACACCGAAGAAACCATACGCACGATGAACTCCATCCACTCCGGATCTCCAACCGACCCCTGCCCCCACCACGTCTTCAACAAGGCAGACTCCGTCATCGCTCCCCATCTACGAGACATCATCAACGCCTCCTTCGACACCGCAACCTTCCCGGAGAGCTGGAAGCACGCCGAACTCAGCGCCCTCCTGAAGAAACCTTCAGCCGACCCCACCGACCTCAAAAACTACCGCCCCATCTCGCTCCTCCCGTTTCCTGCTAAAGTCACCGAGAAGACCGTCAACAAACAGCTGGCCGCCTTCCTCGAGACGAATGGCTCCCTCGACCTCTCGCAGTCCGGTTTCCGAGCCAACCACAGCACCGAGACTGCCCTCATCGCAGCCACCGACGACATCAGATTCCTGCTCGACAACGGGGAAACAGCGGCCCTCATCCTCCTGGACCACTCCGCAGCGTTCGACACTGTCTGCCACCGCACCCTAGTGCAGCGCCTCAGCAACGTCGGAATCCAAGAGAAGGCCCTGGAGTGGATCATCTCGTTCCTCGCCGGAAGAACCCAGAGAGTCCGCCTCCCCCCGTTCAGATCCGAGGCCACCGAAGTCATCTGCGGTGTACCACAGGGATCATCGCTCAGCCCCACCCTCTTCAATGTCTACATGAGCCCCCTCGCAGCCATCGCAAGCCAACACAACCTCAACATTATCTCCTATGCCGACGACACCCAGCTGATCCTCTCCCTCACCAACGACCCCACCACCGCCAAGGCCAACCTACACGAAGGGATGAAAGACGTAGCCGAGTGGATGATGAAGAGCCGCCTGAAACTGAACTCAGATAAGACGGAAGTCCTCATCCTGGGATCGTCGCCCTCCGCCTGGGACGACTCCTGGTGGCCCCCTGCCCTCGGCAACGCACCCAAACCGACGGACCACGCACGCAACCTGGGCTTCATCCAGGACTCCTCCCTCTCCATGACCAGACAAGTCAACGCCGTCTCCTCGTCATGCTTCAACATCCTACGCATGCTATGGAAGATCTTCCGGTGGATCCCCACCGAAACCAGGAAGACGGTCACCCAGGCCCTCGTCACCAGCCGATTGGACTACGGCAACTCCCTCTACGCCGGAACCACTGCAAAACTCCAGAAAAGACTCCAACGGATTCAGAACACCTCAGCTCGACTCATCCTGGACATCCCCCGACACAGCCACATATCCGCACACCTAAGAAACCTGCACTGGCTCCCCGTCAACAAGAGGATCACGTTCCGACTCCTCACCCACGCACACAAAGCCCTCCACAACCAAGGCCCAAGATACCTCAACGACCACCTCAACTTCTACACTCCCACACGCCAGCTCCGATCGACCAGTCACGCCCTCGCCGCCGTCCCCCGCATCCGAAGAGCCACAACTGGAGGAAGATCCTTCTCCTACCTGGCCACCAAGACGTTGAACTCCCTCCCCACCCACCTCCGCCTGACTCAAGACCACCTCGCCTTCAGGAAACAACTCAAGAGCTGGCTGTTCGAGCAGTAGCGGACCCCCCCCTCCCCAAGCGCCTTGAGACCCCCTGGGTGAGTAGCGCACTATACAAATGCCTTGATTGATTGATTGATTGGTAGTTCAGAGGGTTATCATTCAACACCTTGTGTTTGTCCCATTGTCCAAACTTTGGAGAAGGAAATCATTAATTGTGAACTCCACAAGAGTGATTGTCCCCCTGATGGCCTAGCCCTGGGTAATAGGAGCGTTATTGAAAATTGTGGTGGGTCCTCGACAGGTGATGCTAAAATCTCTATTCTGTCTTGGAATGTGGCGGGGCTTACCAATAAATTGGCTTGCCCTGATTGTGGTCTGTTTATAGATAAGTTTGAAATGTGTTTCTTTCAGGAGAAATGGGCCTGGGAAAATCTTTTCAGGTCAGGCTACTTATCTGTCAGTAACTTGGCATCGATTGGCAAGAGGGGAAGACCATTTGGGGGCCAGACTATTTTTATTGCCTCTCATTTGGGTTGTACAGTGACCCAATTAAACTCCCCTTCACCCGATCTCTTATGCATTAGACTTTCCTTTAGGTCAAAACTATGTATAACCATTATCAATGTTTATTCTAGACCCACCAAGCTGGGCAAATAATCTTTAACTCTGGATTCCCTTGAAAACCTTATTTCTATGGTTAAGGGGGGGGGTTACCTTGATTGTAGCAGGAGATTTCAACTGCCAGTATGAGCCACTACCGAGTCTGATTGAACCTATTTCTAGTATTGAGGACTCGTTGTGGTCCATCCCTGAGTTGCAAATCTCTCCGATAAGGGCATGGTCACCTTTAGCCCTCCAATTGAATTCCATCACTTTGGCCCATTCCTTGAGAGCCTGTATTGGCCGGTCAAAATCTGATTTGGAGGGTAAGCATACTTTTAATCGTCCAGGGCAGTCCTCCCGAATAGACTATATTCTGGTTGAGGCTAGCACCTGGTCTAAGGTCCTGGACTTTGTGGTTTTACCGCACCACGACAGTGACCATAATGCCCTGGTTCTAAAATTAGATTTCCCTAAGTTGAACTTGAACATCGGACCAAGTGAGGAAATACAGGGGCGACTAATATTATCTAATGATCGGAGAAGGTTAAAATGGCCGACCATAAAGGGTTCTCCTGAATTAATGAGATCACTCTACCAAACTGTCCTTCGAGCCCTTGACGACCTAAGTGGTACATTAGATCTGGGGCAGGGCCTATCTGCAGAACACATTTTTATTACGCATGCAGGCCTAATTGCCTCCCTCTCCTCACTCCTCAACCCATTAATGGGAAAATCCAGGAGTAAGAAGAAGATCAACACCTGGTATGAGTCTAACTGTAGGAAAGCAAAGGGGGCTCTCTTGGCTGCAATTAAATCCTCGAATCGACCACTAATTAAAATCAAGAGGGTTGAGTATCAGAATCTGCAGTCTGAGGCCAAACAGATGTGGGAAAATACTAAATGGGATGATATAAAAAATGCATTAGGCAGTAGGGGCATGAGAACATTTTGCTCCATAGTCCGTTCTGGTACCAAGGAAGGGCAAATTGTTTTTCTGCTCCTAATATTGCACCAGAGAGCTGGGTGGACCATTATCAAAACCTATATGCCGCCCCGGCCGAAGAAATACTTCTAGTTGAACCTTCAGATCAGTTATCACCCCAAAACCTGCTGCCCATCAGGTATCAGGATTATTCCACTACCTATGATTCTTTAGAGTCCAAAATAAGTCTGAAGGAGATAGAGGTAGCTATAAACAGGCTCCCAGTAGGTAAGGCGCCTGGCCTTGATAAAATCCCCGGAGACCTTTATAAAGATCAAACTGGGATATGGGTTCCATACCTCTATCTGCTATTTAATGCTATTTTACAGGGCGCCAAATTACCTGCCACATGGGTTGGAGCCGAGATTATACCAGTTTTCAAAAATGGTTCCCCTCTTCTTCCGCTCAATTATCGTCCGATCAGTCTGATTGATGTGAGGCAAAAATTATTCTCACGTATCATTCTTGATCGGCTCCAGAATTGGATGGAAGAACGGCAGATTTTCAGTCCCTTTCAGGTGGGTTTTAGGGAAAAGACGTCCACGATCGACCAGCTTTTAGGCTCCAACTACTTTACTGGAAGACCGTGAGAGTAGAGGGTGGCAGTCTCTACTTAATTTTCGGCGACCTCAAAACTGCCTTTGATCTGGTGCCCCGTAAAATCTTGTGGGATGTTTTGGAGGACATGGAGGTACCTATTGATCTCCTTAACATCATTAGGAGACCCCATTCAGATAACTTTGCCCAAGTCAGGAGTGGTAAATGGGGCAGTCTTACATCTAAAATCCCAGTCAATAGAGGAGTCAGACAAGGGTGCGTACTGGCGCCTACTTTATTTTGTTTCTTCATTAATGCTTTGATTGCCCACCTTAAAGATGTAAAAGACATTGATGCCCATAAAATGAGAGGAGAACAGGTGGTGGCATTAAAGTTTGCAGACGACACTCTTCTGTTGTCAAAATCTCCCATGGGAATCCAACGTGCCCTGGATAGCTTAGCAAACTTTTGTCATATAATGTTGTTGGAGATCAATACTCAGAAAACCAAATTCATGGTCTGCAATCCAACTAAGAACCGCTGCCCCATTCCCTCTTTGAATGGCGTAGCTTTGGACAGGGTCACTGTTTTTGACTACCTGGGTATCACTCTTACGGACAAAATGGACTGGGCCCCTCAATTGGCAAAGTCTAAACTGAGACTAGCCCAGATTACGTGTGGTATTTTAAAATTACACAGAGAGTCCTCTTCTAAGCCAGTAGCATTGATTATTGAAATCCATAAAGCCCAAGCCAGGGAAGCAATCCTATATGGAGCTGAATTGTGGGGTCATTGCCAGGTGGGTGGTATTTCATTTTAGAACAGCTTTGGAAGAGTTATTAATTCTTCCTGGGTCAGAGAGAATACCTTGGCTTGTTTTTATAAAAAAGGAATGTCTGAGATTAGACTTGCCTGGCCTCTGGTATAATCCTCTTGTTGTCTGCGCCCAGCTGTCTCGTCTTGAATTGATCAAGTTGTACCGCAATAAAAGACTAGAGGCCATCCTTGGTAATTCTTCTCGGGGCCCACTTACAGTCAGTTTCTTAATCTTAAAGATGCTTATATAGTGGAACCATTCTTAGATGAAATCTTCCCTCCTACGGCGAGGAAATATTATCTTCAATTTAGATATGGAACCCTTCCGGTAAGGACCTTCGCCAACAAATGGTCGACTACCAAAACGATAGGATGTCCAGAGTGCGGGGCAAATGAAGAATTTGAGGCCCATGTTTTCTTTTTTTGCCCGACTTACAAATCCATGCGGCAACATTGGCTTATCCAACTCTGTAAAAACTTGGGATTCAGACATTATAAAGCTGCCCTCAGAATACTTAAGAGGAATACTTCTACCCCAGTCATATTCTCAGTTTCACGCTTTATTGACGCCATGTGGCGAAGGAGAAGATCTTATCTATAGAAGGAAACAATTTATGTACAGTACTTAACTCTTTCGAATGTTGTACAGTTCTTTTATATTTGTATTTATTATTAGTGCTCCTTGTACAGTGCTTTTAAGAAATGTTTAGGATGGTTACTATGTATCTTTTATGATCTTTTGATTGAAATAAAGATTAATTGACTAACTGACTAATCTAAGGGGCTGGATTACCTGATAGGTCCCTCCTGTGGGTGGACCCTGAGAAGGGGGTGGTTACACCCCTTTCTCTTTGTCCAGTTTCGTGCCAGAGCGGGAATGGAGTGCCCCAGCAACTGGTTTGAACCGGCTATGCATGGAGCACCTTGTGTGCCCCAGGCAGTGTCTCATTTTGCAGTTTCGTCCAGCAGGAGGAGGTCAAACCCGTATCTGTGGCAGCAGCATCCATTTTGTGATGCTGAGGCTCTGTTTAAAAGTGGGGGTGACCATAGAAAGCAGACCCTACTCTCCTACACAACCCCTCCCCCCCAAACGCAGGGACATTAAACTAACCTTGACCAGTTGAGTCTTCATGTTCTAAGTGGAAATATCTGGAGACTGAGAGTCCATCTGCATTGGCATGGTCAGTCCCAGGTCTATGTTCCACTGTAAAGTCCATCCCCTGTAGGGAAATGGACCACCTAAGCAGTTTGGGATTTTCACCCTTCATCTGATTTAGCCACAAGAGGGGCTTATGGTCTGTCCGAATCTTGAAGTGAGTACCAAACAAGTATGGCCTCAGCTTCTTCAGGGCCCAAACCACAGCAAAGGCCTCCCTCTCAATAGCTGACCAACGTTTCTCTCTAGGGGTCAGCCTTCTACTAATAAAAGCAATGGGCTGGTCTTGACCATCTTTATTCAATTGTGAAAGAACAGCTACCACACCCAACTCAGAAGCATCTGTTTGGAAAATGAATTCTTTAGAGTAATCTGGACTTTGCAGAATAGGTGCAGTGCACATGGCTTGCTTCAGGTCATCAAATGCCTTGTGACAGCTAACTGTCCACTGAACTTTCTTTGGCATTTTCTTAGAGGTGAGGTCATTAAGAGGAGTCACAATGGGCCCATAGTTCTTAACATACTTCCTGTAGTAACCAGACAGGCCCAAGAAAGCTCTGACCTGTGTCTGGGTGGTTGGAGGAGTCCAGTCCTTTATGGTCTGGATCTTGCTCTCTAGTGGTTAAACCTTACCCCCACCTACAAGGTGGCCCAGGTACACAAACCTTATCTGGCACTTGGTAGCTTTGATAGTTAGGCCTGACTTCTGCAAGGCCTCCAAAACATTCTTTAGGTGGATCAGGTGATCTTCCCAAGTGGAGATAACGACAGCAATATCATCAGGATAAGCTGTACAGTAGTCATCCAGACCTGAGAGGACTTGGTTCACCAACCTTTGGAATGTGGCAGGTGCATTCTTCAGACCAAAGGGCATTACCACAAATTGATAATGTCCTCCTGGGGTTGAAAATGCTGTTTTGGCTTCTGCATCATCAACTAGTCTGATCTGCCAGTAGCCAGCTGTCAAGTCAAATGTGCTAAAAAACTTGGCAGAAGCCAATCTGTCAATGAGCTCATCTGCCCTTGGTATTGGTTGGGCATCTGTCCTAGTGACAGCACTGAGACCTCTGTAGTCCACACATAACCTCATCTCTCCCTTACCATCTTGGGCGTGAGGTTTAGGCACAAGGACTACTGGACTGGCCCAGGGGCTCTCTGAGGGGTCAATGACTCCCAACTCCAACATCTTTTGGACCTCTGTCCTGATACAATCCCTGATATGATCAGGTTGCCTATAGATTTTACTCTTCACAGGCAGACTGTCACCAGTGTCCACCTCATGGGTGCACTAGTTTGTCTGACTTGAAGTCAGTGAAAACATATGTCTATAGGACTGGAGAACTTGTCTGCAGTCCTGTTGCTAATGATCAGCGAGGCTGCCTGCCATGGCTACACCATCAACTGACCCATCATCTGGATTCTGAGAAAGTAGGTCTGGGAGAGGGTCACTCTCCTCCTCCTGTCCCTCATCTGTCGCCATGTCTGCCCTGTCAACATATGCCTTCAATCTGTTGACATGAAGCACCCTGTGGGGGTTCCTGGGAGTTCCAAGGTCAACCAAGTAGGTTACCTCTCCGTTTTGCTCAACAATAGTGTGGGGTCCAGACCATTTGTCTTGGAGTGCTGCTGGGGCCACTGGCTCCAACACCCACACTTTCTGTCCTGGCTGGTAGACAGTCAGCACAGCCTTTTGGTCATGCCAGCGTTTTGAAGTTCCTGGCTAGCCTCAAGGTTTTTGGATGTCTTTTTCATGTACTCAGCCATCCTGGAGCGGAGAACAAGTACATAGTCCACAATATCTTGATTAGGCTTTTTGAGAGGTAACTCCCATCCTTCCTTCACCAGACAAAGGGGTCCTCTTACAGGATGCCCAAACAGAAGTTCAAAAGGACTGTAGCCAACCCACTTCTGTGGGACCTCTCTATAAGCGAATAAAAGGCAGGGCAGAAGGATGTCCCATCTTCGCCTAAGCTTTTCAGGTAAACCCTTGATCATGCCCTTTAAGGTCTTGTTGAATCTCTCCACCAGACCATTGCACTGTGGATGATAGGGTGTGGTGAACCTATAGTTCACTCCACACTCCTTCCACATAGCAGTCAAATATGTAGACAAAAAGTTTGTACCTCTGTCTGAGACAACCTCTTTCGGAAAACCCACTCTTGAGAAAACTCCCAGGAGGGCTCTTGCCACAACAAGTGCTGTTGTGGTCCTTAAGGGAATAGCTTCTGGGTATCTGGTGACATGGTCCACTGCTACCAGAAAACCTGTGCCCAGATGCTGTTTGGGGATCCATTGGTCCAACAATGTCTATCCCAACTCTTTCAAAGGGAACCCGCACCACAGGTAGTGGTATTAGGGGGTCCTTTGTGGTGCCACCTGATTTACCACTGGCTTGGCAGGTGACACAGGAGCAACAAAACTCCTTGGTATCTTCTGACATGTGTGGCCAGTGAAAGTGAGGGACACGCATGTCCCAAGTCTTTTTCTGGCCAAGATGTCCTGCTAAGAGAATATCATGGGCTAAAGTAAGAAGGAAGCCCCTGAATGCCAAAGGTATGACCAACCTCCTGGAAGCACCAGGCTTGGTGTCTCTAGCCTCTGAATAAAGGACCCTTCATCCCAATACACTCTATGGGTACCTGTAGCATTCCCAGCAGCCTCAGCAGCAGCTTGCTGTCTGAGGAGTTCAAGAGAGGGGCAGTCCAATTGCGCCTGCCTCAGGTCTGCCCTTGAAGGTCCCCCTGTCCCAAGAAACTCAACCTGATCAGGCTCAAGTTCTTCTAGGACAGTTCCTTCTTGGGTCTCACAGTCAGCTTCCTTAGAAGACTGGTCCTCATCCTGAGGCAAGGGGGAAGGCACTGCCTTAACCATACTGCTCTTTCTCTTGGTAGGCATCTGGTCCATAGTTTCAGGATCCAGGGCCTGTTCAGTTTTGCACTTTTTGGCCTGTGACCTGGTCACAGCAAGAACATGTGCTGATATACCTAGCATCTCTGCATGAGTCCTATACTCCACTTCAGACCAGACTGAAGATTCCAGATCATTGCCCAACAAACATTCTACAGGGAGGTCTGAACTAACAACAACTCTTTTGAGGCCAGTTATCCCTTCCCAGGAGAAATTGACAATTACCATACTATGGGTGGTAGTGACATTGGTTGCATTGGTCACTAGGTAATTCTCACCTAGTATAAACTGTCCAGGGTCCACAAAGTTAGGTGTTACTATGATGACACTGGCACATGTGTCCCTTAGGCCTGAGCCACTTTATTGTTAATCAAAGGAGTCTGTCTGTACTTGCCCAGGTTACTGGGGCTCACAGTAGAGGAGATACCCATGTCCACATCACAGACAAGAACAGCTTGAGTTGGTACTACACCCCTCTGTTGATAACCACCACTATTAGCTGGACTAGGGGGAACAGTTGCCTTAGGGGCAATGGTGGCTGGAGCTGCCTCCTTCTTGGTGCACTCACTGGTGCAGTCAGTATTAACCTTACAAAAATTACACCATGGTTTCTTTGGACCTTCTTTCTTTTTGGATTTCTTGGAACCCCCTCATTAGAAGCTTTTTGGGAACCTGGTGAAGACTTCTGGTCTTTTGCTTTCTCCCCAGCCTTTTGGTCTTGCTTCTTCTGATCACCACCTTGGTTCTGTACCTTCTGCTTCGCCCTGGTTCTGACCCATTTGTCTGCCTTCTTGGGGAGAGGTCAGATCAGAGTCAATCAGGTGTTGATGCAATAACTGGTTCTGACAATTATTAAGAATTTGTTCTCTCATAATTAAATTATACAATCCTGTGTAGTCTTTGACCTTACTGCCTAGTAACCAGCCTTCCAGAACCTTAGTGGCACAATCTACAAAGTCAGTCCAGTCCTGAGTCTGTGTCTTTTGGGTGTCTCTGAACAGCAACCTATACTGCTCAGTGGTTAAGCCAAACCCATCTATCAGAGCACTCTTCAGGACAGTGTAGCTGTCAGCATCCTCATCACTAACTGTGAGGAGCTTATCTCTGCCTTTATCTGAAAAGGAGAGCCATCGTATAGCTGCCCACTGACTCTGGGGTACCTGTTGTACTTTACAGGCCCTTTCCAAAGCAGTTATCCACTTGTGGATGTAATCCCCACTCTTGTAGGGAGGGACAATCTTACTTAGGTGTCTATGGTAATATGACCCTTCCCTATTCCTAGGAATATTGCTCCCACCAGTGGAATCTAATCCAATCAACTTTTGCTCTCTAGCAAGAGCCAGGGTCTCTTTGGCAAGGGCAATTTCTTGCCTCTTGATCTTAAGCTTGACTTCCCTCATCCTAGCCTTATGCTCTCTTCTCTGAGGGGAAGTCATTCTCCTCATTGCTGAGGTGTCTGACCCTATTGAGTCACCAGAGTGGTTAGATTCACTGGAAAGTGATCTCCCCCTTCTGTGCTCAGTGTTAAGCCTACTTGGGGGCCTGGTTTGGATTCTGTCCCCTCCAGCCCCATGTGGTCTTAGGTTGACCTGATTCAGTTCTCCAACTTGGACCTGATCATCAACCTCTTCATTATCAGTATCCCCTTGATGGTTATCATGGGAATCGTCTGTTGAGGTATGGCCCACCCCTCCACTACCTGTCTGATCTGCGGTTGCTGCCTTTTCGGTATCAAACTCCACTAATAGATCTACCAGGTGCCTCAGGGTTGGACTCTGTCCTTGTCTCAGTTTCCTGAGTGAAAATAAACTTCTAAGTTCATTAAAAGTAAATGTATCATAGTGAGAAGGTGCCCTGGGAGGGTCAACTTCTACTGGGAGAGACACACTAGGATCTCCTCTTAAGGACATTTTCTAGTGAGGTGTGGTGTGTGCACCTACCTACACTAAGTGTTATCTACTAGAACCTCTCTAGGAGTTGTAGTCAGGGTGTGCTAGGCCCTTTGCTCTACAACAACTAAGTTCAGTAGAACTTAAGTATTATAAGACATGATTTATATGTACCTCTGGTACCTTAATGTGATCTTTCAAATGATATCTTAAGATTATATGGTAAAACAATAGCAATCTCTTATCCAAACCGCTGCACACCAATGTGAGAAGTTAGCCTGGCATATGTTGTCCACTATTCTAGTGGGCACCTTACACTAGTCTAAATGACCCTTATGATGGTGGTTGTAAAGTCAACCTTATAGAACAGCTATCCTAGTGGTAGCATGGACCAGCAGTGTTAGGCTAAAACTTCAGAGAGCATGTGAAGCCAGCTGTTTTACCATATATAATTCCTTGAATACCAAATGAAAGGTCACCACACAAGGTATATATCACATATATATGTATTTATTACTAACACAACCCCTCTACACTCTTTATGAGGTCAGAGTTCGAGATACGTTACAAGTTACTCATTAAGCATACTATAAGTTGCACAAATACAATTCTGTCCTAGGGGCCTCACGAACCATATACTAAGTAAGTGGTATAAGGACCACTTCTGGAATAGTGAATAGGCCAAGGGCCTAGGGAATCGCTGGGGCTACACTACAGAACCAAAGGTTAGGAAGTAGGAGACCCACAGGAGACGCGTGCAGTGTGGGAGCACAGTCGCAAGAGTTATACAGTTATAATGGGAACGTAAAAGTTACAAAGTAGTAGATTAAGGACTCTTCCGGATGGACTATGGTAAAACCCTTTTAAACTAGGACACTTCGCGAGTCAACACCCAAGGGAGCACCAGAGTACTCGAGTTACTTCACCCAGGGAAGCCGGATGCATACGTGTTCTTTCGTGTCGGGTTTCGTCGCTGTTTCCTATGGAGAGCTGCAAAGAAGTGCTGCAGTTGACCAGGAGAAAAGTGTCCGGGTGGATCCAAGGGTAAATCGAAGATGAGAAGAACCTGAAAGCAGAGGGGACAGAGTCTGGGTCACTAGCCAGTGACCAGGAAGGAACCAGGCGATGTCGAGATGCAATCAGGTGAAGAGGTGAAGCTTGCCTCTGCAGCCAGGAGGACCAGGAGCTGTGGACGATGACCAGGAGCTGGATTCGAGCTGTCGCACAAAGGATCTAGTTGACTGTGGTGTCGGTATCCGGATTAGACCCAACAAGCCTTGGTAAACGCAATCCATGCAGGAAGGGAAGATTGGCTTCAGGTCAGACCAGCAAGGTCCGGGGAGCTTCTCCTTCACAGGGAAGCTGGAGCAAGTTTAGAGCAAATAGGTAAGTGGTGTAGTTTCACAAGAAAGTCTTCGGAGGGCTAACTAGCGAAGGGGCTAGCAACCGGGAAGACGCGTTAATCTGAAATGCAGGAGCAGGCCCCACGCGGCACTCGTGGAGTGTGGAGGGCTGAGCTTCAGTGCAAGTAGCGCTCCAGTCTGGGGCTTCTCAAACCCCAATGCACAACTTTGAGGGTGCCCCAGAAGCTGCACGGTTTAACAAAGAGCAGGTAGTCCAGGGTGTCCGGTCCCACATCTCTCGTGTCCACTGCGAGTCTCAGCTTTGCTGTGGATGTGGATCAGATTCGGAGAAGTCTAGAAGTCCAGTTCCTGAGTTGCTGAGTCTTCGGGGTCCGTCAGGAGCATCGAAAAAGCAAACCTGCAAGTTACTGGTGGTGCCTGTTTGCACAGGGTGGTGACTCCTTGACCACAAGGGAGATGTCTTCAGTCTTCTAGTCGGTATAGAATGTTGAAGCTCCAAGAGTTCCGTTTTAGAGTTTCAGTCCAGGATAATCTAATGTCTCTAGACACAGCTCCTATCTTTATACTAATCTAAGGGGCTGGATTACCTGCTAGGTCCCTCCTATGGGTGGACCCTGAGAAGGGGGTGGTTACACCCCTTTCTCTTTGTCCAGTTTCGTGCCAGAGCAGGACTGACGTGCCCCAGCAACTGGTTTGAACTGGGCTATGCATGGAGCACCTTGTGTGCCCCAGGCGGTGTCTCATTTTGCAGCCCTCCCTGCCCCAATACACTAAAAGCCTGTCTGGGGAGGTGCTAGCACCTCCCAAGGCAGGAAACCTATTGCCCAGGCCTCCCCCGCCGGAATTTTGTCCAGCAGCAGGAGGTCAGACTCGTGTCTGTGGCAGCAGCATCCATTTAGTGATGCTGAGGCTCTGTTTAACTTTAACCGGGTAAAGCAGTAACTACATGTATTCTCCCTCTAGAAGGGTGGAATGCTACCCCCACCGCCAGAACTGGCGGGGGGTAGTATTCCAAAGTGTTTAACACCTTACACAACATGTTTTGTAAAGCCAAACCAAAGTTAGCATTCACTGCGAGGATTACAATGCACTTAAGAGTATATGGTATGGCTATGTCATAGAACAGCTATAAGGACATGGTTCCGAAAGCTGCAGAGGGGCTCAGCTCATGCTAGAGCACCCTCTTACATAAAACCAAGCACTCTGCCTTCAGGATTGTCAAGGCCTGCCATAGGGGTGACTTATAGGTATATATGAGTCTATATATAAGGGTAGATATAGGTATACTATATCTAAGCAAGGTGTGATTACACCACCTTGCCCAAGCTGAGTGGTCAGCCTGTGGTGTCAGTTTGGATGGCCAGCCAGGGGTGGCATAATACATGCTGCAGCCCCTGGTAGGCCTTGGATGCACCTATGCCCTGGGTATCTATGGTACACTATACAGGGGCTCACAAAGGTGACTCAATTCCCAATTAGGTATGTACCTAAAGTACATGGTATCAATTTAGAGAGAGAACAGCTCGGCTGTGGGTCTGATTAGCAGGCCCACAGCCACACTAAAGTCGAAAAACCAGAAAATCACAGCAAAAAGTGGGGGTGACCATAGGAAGCAGACCCTACTCTCTTCAATAAGTACATAGTGAAAAGACAGCAACGGAGAGTAAAGAGATGAGGGTTGAGGTTTCCTGACACTTTGATAAAGATGTCAGGACAAAAATGAGCGTAAGTGTCTAACAAAGTGAGAGACGACAAGGAAAATGGTGTGAAGCGGAGACCAAGAGTGACTGAGACATTAGCATACCTATATGCCTGCCACATACCTTGGTAATGCTTAAATTCACAGTCTCATATTTTCAGAATTTAAAGTTTTCAATTATAATTATTCAGAACATAGTCATTGTTGTTATTCAATTGCCTGATAGTGCTGCAAACATTGACTTATCCAATATGTCTGCTGGTTTTAGGCATATGTTCTTTGTGTGATATGTCTGGATGCAGTAACACAAAATGAATAGGTGGCACAGGAGATTAGCTCGCATGTTTCAAGCTATGCCCATAATGATATCTCCACAGCTCTAATAAAGTTATATTTCTTTGCCCGTGCCCTTTTTAGAAACTCCAGGTCACAATAAGTGTGTGACCTATTTTAAGGCCCCCTGGGCACTACAGTATTACATAAAGGGACACAGATGCTTGTGCGGCCCCTCTGTAATACAGATAGTGCCAACACATATACAGCTCTAGCGCTATCTTCAGAGGGTGTTCTGTCATTCACTTGGGGGCATGGCCCTATGCAAATGAGGGAACACATTTGCCTCTGCTTCTGCACCATATTATGGATGCAGGTGGTAAAGAGGCCATCAGTAGGTGCACTGCCTGTGCATCACAAAAAGATGGCGCACACTCAGTGCCCCCCTGAGAGCAGCTGTCTGGAGCGATGAACATCCCCCTGAATGTGGGTGCAGTCACATCCTCAGCCCGCCGATAGGGGGTCTCTGTCGCTCTTGAAAGTGCAGGTTCGGAGCCACATGCTGAGTGAAAGAAAGAGTGGCTGAGTCTTTCACGAATGCTGTCCCCACAGGACAGCCACAGCTTTGTGTCTGCCAGGGGGCGATACGTTATCAGTAATAGGGGCACTGTCCCTGCTTGCTCCCTGTACACCAATCTGAAGGTGCCCCACAGCGCAGACTGGCACCGTGCACAGCATTTGTAATACGGCCCCTGGTTTTACAAACATGGTTTCACCACACTTCTGCAGAGCACTACCTGTGACTGCCATAGGAGGTCACAGGAACAACCATCCGTCTGCAACTTACGTTTGGCAGTAACAGATGTTGAAATCAGTACAAGTTCATGTTTATTTTGGTGGAAACAGTTGAAGTGGGGGGGATCTGAGGGGAACAATGTGCCCATCCTTTTTTAGTTTAAGAAAGACGGCTCCCCAACTTTTTTATGAAAAGGCAACTATCCAGGGAAGGTTAATTCCGAGAATTAAAATGCTTCAACTGAAGTGTAGGGGAGGTAGTGGGAGGCCCGAGGGAGGGGCAGACAGCTAAATACACCTTCTTGTCAGGGTACCTTCTTGCCCGAAACAATGTAAATGTGCGGCACTATGTCTATGTCTATGTACTGTTTATATATATATCACCTGTCCCTTGTTAATCTGCACATATAAAGGGTACTTAAAAGCCGGATTTTCTTTTTTATTGAGACACTTGAAGCTTCTAAATAACACAGATTTAATCTCTTTGAGTGGTATTGCAAGGGAGTTAGCAGCTGAGCTGTGAAGTATGTACTTTTAAAGACAAATTATACAATCTGGGTATTACTAAAATATATATGTTGGAATCTTAAACCTTTTTTGAGCACTTTAGAGCAGGCTATCTTCTAGTATGTGTAATGCAAGTTTAAAATAAAGACTTACATATTCACAGTGCTTTATTTCAGAGACTGGACAATAAACATGCACAAGTCCCTATTCTCCTCTGAACCAAGCAGGGTTCAATTCTGTGGTTTTCTGGTTACAGACACAGACCTCTGCAGTGCATTTACTAATATATGTTTCATAATGTATGATAATGCATTTCCATCTGATTAACTTAACTTGCATTTATTTTTACTTCAAGCTGTGTGTTAGTTTATATGTAGTTACCAGAAGGTGAAAGAACCAAAAAGGTTATAGAATATTTTTTTTTTTAGTCTTTTACCCCACCCTCGCATTCACTTGCCCCACCCTCATTTCTAGCACAGCATCACAGATCCCATACTACTTTTTTAATGCACTTTAACCACTGGGTAGAAATAGGCCATAAAAACACCAAGATACACACGTAAGTCAGCCAGACAAATTCATCGTTACTTCATACCATGATACAGCAATTGCATGTAACATACATTATAAACCTCCTAAAACATCAAAGTGGTAAAATAATCATTATAGGAATAAAATATAAAATCACACTCTTAAGAAAATAGCACATATCTATTTCTCTTAACATTCCATATAGTTATTTTATAAGCAGTGAATAAAAATGATGGCTTGTCCATACGCTTCTGAACATTTATTGCACAATTTGATGACAGAATGCAAAAATGCAACACTGAAAAAAGTAATCAAGGAATGTGAAAGTAATTAAAAGTACAAAAAAGCAGGTCTGCAATTTCCAAATTGCGCAGGGAAAACATAGCTTTTGTATTCAGAGAAATTAAAGGTACAAAAAAAACACAAAATGTTTACAGCAACATTTTGTCACAAGTACAGTCAGGGCGTGACTAAAATGGCCAAATCATTGGTAAATGCTAGTAAACAATGGCTGCTTAGCATAGAGAGATCCTACAGAAAATTCCACAGACGTTGCAAGTACTGTTGGAAAAAGTTGGTGTTCCTTGCTGTGGAATCTGTAATTCACTAGGATTAAATAAAATATTATATTTATATTTAAGTAAACGTTCCAGTGCACATTTTCTTTACAAATATACTGATTATTCAGGAAAAAGGGGTGTTGGTTCCATTAATCTTTAGAAAATATTACCAAACATTTGATGGAATCAAACAGCGCAACAAGGCTGCACGAATAAATAACAGTGACATAACATAAAATACACATTTTTTTTAAGTGCAAGAGAATATAAAATATGGTGTCGTTATTTGGTTTGCGGTTGTGTTTGGTTAAACTGCAGAATGTGTTTTTAAGGTACTTTTCAGGACCATTAAGGCCTTTTCAATAGAAACGTAAACTGTTTCACTTAATCAAAGCACCAGCCCAATTCTAATGGCTCCCAATTTTTATAGATGTGGCCAATGCGTCACAAGAAGATAAAGTTAACTGCCCAGGATCACACAATTTGTTCAAATGGAAAACCTGGTCAAGTGGGAAAAACAGCTGCCTCACTCAGATATTACGATTAAAAAAATATATACTATAGACAACATATACAGACCAAAGTAGAAATATAAGTACAAAAGTTACAGCCAATGATCTCCCTTTTAACAGCCAGCTTATCTAATTTGTTGTTGACCAAATGTCTGTACTTCGGGTTACCTCCAGGCCATCTGTAAACTGCACAGAGGTTGTCATGGTTCCTGCTGTGTGTAGCTCTCCACTAACACACGGCCCGAGAGCAAAGAAATGCAGGTAAGGATAATGTATTGTTCTCGTAGGTAGTTCACACAGCAGACCGAGAAAGCACACGCCTCACAGGAGAAAATCATGTATCCAAGTCTATTCCGAGCCAGTGATGCGCATGCGCGCGTCCCCAGCCAGAACCAAGAGTGAAACTGCGTAAACTACAGGTTCCTTAATGGAATATGCTGGGCGCTATGATTGCGTCATCGTAGTCGCTGTCCCCATCAGGTAGGACGCCAACGTATCCAGAATATGGCCGGTTGGCAGAGTAACCCGCATGCCTTTCTTGTATAAACAGGTTATCATGTAGGGCGTCTGCAACGAAAAAAGAGCAAAGTAAACCACAGTGTATCCTCTTCCAACAATGCCCCCTTCCCCTCACCCCCCCCCCCCCCCCTCCCCGACTACAGGTCCGCTGCAAGCTGTGGAATATTAGGTAGGGGTCTCTTCACCTGCAGTCATCTCAGCAATCTCAGTTCAGTCTCTCCTTGAGTCATGAGACATTCATATGTACCATGTGAAAGCCTGCTAACTGCCTGTTTTCTTATTCACCATGACGCTTGGCCAGTTATCCTCCAAACATTTTTTGTTTCAGAGATTTGTCAATATACACAGTTTTGTTTCACAGAGTGTAGGGAATTACCATCTTTTACATGATGTCGCCCATACTTCTTACCTTAATTGCTTTTGCTGATTGTAGAATTCATGTGCACTTGATCCCTGCTAACCAGAAGGTAAAGTACATGTGCTCCTCCTTTTAGCATGATGAAATGGCTATACTCCTAATTGGCATACTTAACTTACCTATAAGTCCCTAGTATATGGCACAAAGTGTACCCAGGGCCTGTAAATTAAATTTAACTTACAATTACTGGACTGCAACACCCTTTTGAGCCACCCACCACAGTGACATGTAAAACCATGGTTTCGGGCCTACTAATGTAGCTTAACTGTAGAGGTGCAAACACTACTATTCAACTTCTCATAAACCCATTTACAAGTCAAAACTTCCTTTTTAAATATTATTACGTTTTATTTATTTATCATTTCTTGTATAGCGGGCGCACGGCTACCTGGACCGCGGGTTCCCAGTGTTTAAACAGATATCGCAAACAGTGCAAAAATATATTAAAATTGATATGAACAGAAATGTTTTTTATTGCTTTTTAAACTGAGAAGGTTATCATTGGCCCTAACATAGATGAGGAGGGAGCCCAAAGCTTGGAAGCATGATAAACAAAAGATCCCCCTCTGCTTCTAGCCCTTTTAATTCTGGGAAAGCCAGAAGAAACTGATTGTCCCGGGCAGTGCTGTATGGGACAATGAGATGAGTCAGGATATGTTAACCCTGAGCATACTTTATCTTTTGTGCAGTGCAAAGATCTTTAAAATCAATTATTTTCTTGACTGGCAGCCAATGAAGGCTATCCAAGGCAGGGTGTGGCGACTGACGTTTATTTAGGCTCAACAAAACGCGGGCTTGAGCATTTTGAATAGTCTGCAGTCTCCTTAAGACATAAGCAGGGCTGCCTAGATAGAATGAGTTACCGTAATCCAGGAATGAAAGAATAAGCCCTTGCACACCTGTTCTTTGAGTTGCCATGGGGAGCCATTTAAGTGTCTTTCTCAAGGCTCTTAACAGGCCAAAGCAGATTCCTGCCACTTTTTTGCCCTGTGAGGACGTAGTGAGATGCTTATCTAGAAGAGCTCTCAGTCTCTTGACTTCCAGTGATGGAGAAGGGCGTTCCCTAGGAATGCAAGCCAAATGAGGTGGTCCCAGAGAGAAAGATTGTTTCTGACAACTATGACCTCTGTCTTGTTGCCCTTCAGATGAGGCAACTAGAGCCCATCCACTTGTTAACTTGCTCAAGGCAACTAGAAAGGTTCACCGTGGTTTGACTCATATTAGGTGCCAAAGAGATGACATCTGAGTGTCGTCAGCGTAGGAGACCATAGTAAAACCGAATGGACAAATAATATCAGCTAAAGGCCGTACATATATGTTAAAAAGAGTAAGGCTAAGGGAAGATCCCTGAGGCACAACACACTTAAACTGATGCACAGCCAGTAAACAATAGCCTTCCCTGACCTGAAATTTCGGCTCTCAAGGAATGAAGTCAGACATTTTAATGCTTTCCCAGTTACCCCTATGTAGGTCTTAGAGGCCACAAGGCAAGGTGCGTGGTATTTAAAAGTAGGACATGAAATACCTAATGTTAACATGTCCTTAGAATGGCTAGCACCCAAAATGTATTTTTCATTGTGGCAGGCCAAGCTGTCATTGAGAAAACAAGAGCATAGATTCAAATCCTAATGCTATAACTTTACTTGGGAAAGGGATCAGTAGAAAAATCATTAAACTACTATTGTTAGCGCCCGGTGACGGCACTTGCAGGATTCGTGGGTGGAACATCGTGAGAATATCCACCTTGGGGGATGTGGTACGAGGCACCGCTTTAAAGCCGTTTCAACAGCTCCAGACAGAGTTTCAGTCCCACAAGACTCAATTATATAAATATCTGGGGTGCCGCTCGTAGCCGGGACTTTTGTGTTGCTGCTGTTTGTTGCTGTTACGGGACCACAACAACCAGGAGCCCCGTAATTTAGTCCATCTGTGCCTGCCCGCCCACAGCGCTACATAACTGCTCACGGCCCCTGCTCTGCGGGAACCGCTCGTAGCCGGGACTTTGTGTTGCTGCTGTTTGTTGCTGTTACGGGACCACAACGTCCAGGAGCCCCGTAATTTAGTCCACCTGTGCCTGCCCGCCCACAGCGCTACATAACTGCTCGCGGCCCCTGCGTCGCGGGTGCCTAATCGTATCCGGGACTTTTGTGTTGCTGCTGTTTTTTGCTGTTACGGGACCACAACGACCAGGAGCCCCGTAATTTAGTCCACCTGTGCCTGCTCACCCACAGCGCTACATAACTGCTCGCGGCCCCCACTCCGCCAGTGCTGCTTGTAGCTGGGACTTTTGTGTTGCTGCTGTTTGTTGCTGTTATGGAACCACAACGACCAGGAGTCCCGTAATTTAGTCCACCTGTGCCTGCCGGCCCACAGCGCTACTACATAACTGCTGGCGGCCCCCGCTCCGCGGGAGCCACTCGTAGCCAGGACTTTTGTGTTGCTGCTGTTTGTTGCTGTTACGGGACCACAACGACCAGGAGCCCCGTAATTTAGTCCACCTGTGCTTGCCCGCCCACAGCGCTACATAACTGCTCGCGGCCCCCGCTCCCCGGGAGCCGCTCGTAGCCGGGACTTTTGTGTTGCTGCTGTTTGTTGCTGTTACGGGACCACAACGACCAGGGGCCCTAGTAATTTAGTCCACCTGTGCCTGCCCACCCACAGCGCTACATAACTGCTCGCGGCCCCCACTCCACGGGAGCCGCTCGTAGCCATGGCTTTTGTGTTGCTGCTGTTTGTTGCTGTTATGGGACCACAACGACCAGGAGCCCCGTAATTTAGTCCACCTGTGCCTGCCCGCGGGACATGCGTGCCGGGCGAAGCCCGGGCCCAGGGTGGGCCCGTTTGAGCCCGTTCGAGACAGGGAGAGGCTGGGCTGGGCCCCCCTCTAAGGCCTTCGATACCAATGGTTGGTTCGCCTTTTTTAGTAACTGGATATAAGATTGATATCTGAGCCTATTTTCTAACTAAACTGAACTAAAATGGCTGCACGTGAGGGAAGAGGGAGGAAAGCAGCAGCAGTCGGTTATGTAGCGGGAACCCTTGATCAAGTTATAACAAGGGCTACATCTGTGCTTGCCCATGAGATAGCTATCATGGAGCGACGTCTTTCCATGGACCCCGTGTTCACAAAACGATCATCTCTGGGGGGTATAATGAATGTGTGTTCGCCAGAAAGACACTCCCAGTCTGCTCCCTCCATTTGCTCCCAGACTGAAAATGTAAGTCTGCAGCAAGCCCTAGTGCCCCCTAACATCGATGAAGATTCCTTGCATCCCTCGTATTGCCAAATTTATCTAAGAACACAGTCATATGTGTGCCAGAAGTCCATAAAGAGCCCTTAGAATCTATGGAACATACACAGGGGGTTGCTTCTAAGAGGAAACGAGGAGGCACACGAGGAGGTACACAGCAGAAGGGAAAGAAGCCTAAGATATCTAAACCAAGTAAACAGAGAGAGATGCCAAATATAAACCCTCCAATTATTGAAGTTCCCCAGGAAACATTGTCTGCAGTAAATGGCACGAATATGGATGAAATTGTAACTGGACTACCACAGACTGAGGATGCTTACTGGCTAAAAATAGGTGCTCTTATAACATCCTCTCTGGAGCCCCTAATGAAAAGACTTTTATTAATTGAGAATAGGCTGGAGAAATCGGAAGAACTGATAATGTCTACTCTGGGAGGTATTGAGAAAAAAATAGTGAGTTGTGGTCAAGCCAATGAGTTGGTGAGGGAGGGAGGAAGGGACCCTGCAGCCTGCCCCAGCACCATTGTACCATCAATTGTGGGTCCGGCCGCGCAACCAACGGGCCCTAATAAGCTAAGGGGCGGAATAGTGAGTGGTGGAAACATAGTTACCTTAGAGACACAGGGGGCAAGCCATAGTAATGACTGGGAATTAGAGGGTTGGCCCCAGAAGGTCGGTCCAGCTTCCAGGGGGAACCCCACTGGGAATGAGGCAAAGAACTTACATCATCATCTAGACCTATCCCCAGATGGCTCACCCTATGTTGCTGTTTTGACTGGTGTTCCAGAATTGGAACACGGGAAAGTTGAATCTTATGATCAACTAAAAAATAGACAACGCACTGGCTAAATAACAACAGACCACTGCCCCGAGATGTACAGTGTAAGATTCTCTTTGTGAGAAGAGTGAGCTGGGTAGGATGTAGGATGTAGATCAAAAAATATAGCAGGAGATTGTATCATTATCAATTTTAAAGATCCTAAGGTGGTGGATAATGTTTGTTGGGGCTCTCAGACACATCCACGATCCTCTATCCAGGCTTGGAATTTAAGTTACTTTTATATTCCACCAGACTATATGCCTAATTTCGGCATCATGAGTGCCACAGGGATAGGATTGGTCAGCCAGCCATGATGACCGGTAGGGCAGATGGGGTGAGGAGTGAGTTTCTGTCAGCAGTACCCCTTAGTAATAGATTCAGTCTATTGGATCTGGTGGACTGACTGACACCTACTGATACTCAGCAGGATATAACCCATGAAGAATATGCTAAATTAGAGAAAAAAGGGAGTGGGGATTTAATCCAACATTTACCGCCAAATAATGAAGCGGGTGATAACAATGACTCAATATCTAGTTTAGCTAAAAAAAGTGGGGAAGTTGGAGAGCAACTCTGCCCCAAATACAACAGATCATTGTAGTGGTAGCATGTCCAAATTAGATCAGTCGGACTCCCACGAGATATGCTTATTCCAGGAAACTTGGGCGGTAGACCCCCAATATAGGGTAGGGTTTGTGGCATATTGTGAGGGGGCAGTGAAAGGACCAAAGGGTTGACCATCGGGGGGCTATGCGTATGGGAAGCCTCTCACTTAGGATGTAAGATTAAACGAGTAGAAACACACTCCCCGGATATAACATGTGTCCTTCTGTCACACAATAAACTACCTAAATTGGCCATTATTAATATTTATGCTCGGCCAGTCCAGTATGATGGGACATCCCCGACGCTAGATTGTTTGCTAAATCTTCTTACTTCACTAGCAGGGAATATGTATTTTTTAATCTGCGGGGATTTCAACTGTCATTTTAAACCCCTTAACGATATTTTGAAACCCCTTACTAGCGAGGAGGATGCCATCTGGTCCCTTCCGGCACCTAATATGTATTCAATTAGGTGCTGGACTCCATTAGTTCTTCAGCTAACCTCGCTAACTTTGACCTTTTCATTAAGGGCTTGCAATGGACGGTTCTCTGGCGATAATCCTGGGTGCCCCACTTTTAAGAGGTTTGGGCAGGCTACGGTAATTGATTATATCTTGACTAGTGTAGAGATCTGGCATAATGTGGCAGATTTTTGTGTTGAAGAACGCAGTGAAAGCGACCATAACCCATTAGTTATGGTATTAGATTTCCAGATGGGGGATCTAGGTCGAGACCCTGAAGAGCCACATCAAAACAATATGGTTGTGACTAATGGAGGGAGACGAATTTGATGGTCTAAAATAAACCAATTGATGGAAACAATGTCAAAATTGTATGTGAGTATCATACCCCTGTTAGAGAGAGCAACCCTTGTGTTAGAAAACGTAACTAAGTCAGGTTCTGATAATGATATAGGAAAAATCCACCAAGAAATGGTTCTGGTATTGGCAGATTTCTTTTTTAATAGTGGCCCCATTAAAACCAAATCTGGTAGTGATAAAACATCTTGGTATTCAAAGAACTGTAGGGAAGCAAAACAAGTTCTGTTAACCTCACTAAAAGGGGTCCACAGGGTTTGTATTCAGGAAGCGAGGGCAGCCTTTAAGAAAACAATTGCAAGGGTCAAATCTGAGTGGGAAACAAATAGATGGCAGGCGATCAAGAAGGCTTTGGATTTAAGAGATAGCAGAAGCTTTGGGAATCTGGTCTACTCCGGGAAAGCGGAGGGTAGAACCACCTTTGATCTGAATATTGATGAGGGCGCCTGGCATTCATATTTTAAGGAATTATTTTCAAGTTCTCGTACTGCTCCAAGCTTTAGTAAGACTTTAGAGTGCACTTTTAATTTTGAGTCTTTACGGGATATACCCCAATGTACTAAGGGGGAGGTTGTTTCTGCTTTAGCTAAGCTACAATCCAATAAGTCCCCAGGATTGGACAGAATCCCTGGTGATGTTAAAAATGAACAGACGAGTCAGAGTGCAGAAGATGGCGGTGGTGTAGGACGGCTTTTTCCGTGCTCCTGCCCGCCGCCACCGAATTAGCTTCTTCCAACAACCGAGTGAGCGGTACAACGCACATTTAATAGCCGGCGGATCCGGCTGCCCCGTGCCGCGGGGGTGAGACCAGTTGGCGGGGCGGAGCACTGGCGGAGTGGAAAGATCGGAGGGAACCTGGACCAGGGATTTCCTGGCGCAGCCGGGAGTGGTGGAGTGTAAAGAAAATCACTGATGGATCCTACAGGGGGAGCGGTGTGCCCCTTTTGCGGTGGGCCCAAGGACCATACGTCATGCCCAGTAGCCTACCCCTAGAATAGCCCATTCACATCCTGAATTCACGACACCGCCATCCGGTGGGCTCGATAGTATGACCAAAGCCAGGAACGCTAAGCCGAAGGGTCTCAAAGACATTTTTGTTCAGTCGCTCTCCAACCCTGACATGGCTGACCCGGGCCAGAGTGCGGAAGTAAGCCAGAACGCACCATCATCAGGGGATGAACCCATAACGAAGGCATTCCTTGACTCCTTATTCCTCATGCTTAGGGAGGATATCCAATCTGTCAGGACTCAATTTGCTGCGGAGGCTAAGGAATTGCGTTGTGACGTGGATGGGCTCGGGGAGCGAGTGGCCGCCCTGGAGGAGAGGCATGACACTGCGGTCTCAGACCAGACAACGCTACAACAGGAGATGATCAGGCTTCAGGACCAGAATATCGATCTACAGACACAACTGGAGGACCTCGAGAACCGCTCTAGGCAGCATAACATCCAGATCCGGGGGGTAAAGGCCACAGAGGACACCCGTGATGTCTTTACATTTACACAGGGCCTCTTTCGCTTTATCTTGAGGGAGGCACAGGACTCATCCGTGGTCCTAGACAGGGCACATAGGGTAGGACCCCCCGAGCACTTAATGCTCCGCCAGCAGACATCCTGGTCTGCGTACAGGATTTCAAAACAAAGGAGGCTATTCTTACCAAGGCCCGGTCCTTACACCCCATCTCCTACCAGGGCCACTCCCCGGTCCTTTATCAAGACCTTGCTCTAATGACATTGCAGAGACGTCGCCAATTTCGCCCCGTGACGGAGCATCTGAGACAGCAAGGGATTCAATAATCATGGGGCTACCCCTTCTGCCTCATTTTTCGGCATGGTGGGAGGCTTCATCTGCTTCGCTCTTTCACGGAGGCGTGTCGTCTACTGGGTCTAGCGGATATACCGGTGGATGAAGAGGCCCGCAGCACCTCTCCCAAACTGGACACTTCCCCCTCAACCTGGCAGCATCAGAACAGGCAGAGACGTCAGCGGCGGCCACCACAGTCAGAGATAACTAAGAGCAGCAGGAAGCCCTGTCAGTGGCCGCCATGGCCCGGGCGGGGGAAGACTCAACCGCCAAGTGAACTGTACCCACTCCTCGGACATTCTATTTTCTGTCCCGATTAGCCGTGGAGGGCGGGCGGGCAGCCAGGAAGACTGGATTAACAAACGAAGATGACCCCCATGTTCCTTGACCGGGCCCCCCAGGGTAGCGGACTCTTTTTTCTCTTTGTTCTGACTGTTCTGACTCCAGTTGTAGATGGTTTTTGGGGAATTTCCTTTTTTTGGGTTTGTAGGTTTCCCTTTACCCCTTCCCTTAGATTCCCTCATTGGAAGGGTTCCCTTTGTCCACATTACCATGGCCTTTGCCGATGTACCTTCCCGAGAGTCTCTGACACTGCACTCTTCTCCCTGAGCGTGCAAACATGACTTGCTGGGAGCCCACCTAGATCCGCGCCTCCCATTCCCTTATAATGCCACCCCTCACACTCAAAGTCCTGTCCCTGAGATTCGGGGCCTGAACAATCCCATCAAGAGACTGGCCATCCTTAACCACTTGACTCAGTCGGCGGCTGAAATTATGCCTTTTACAGGAAACCCACTTGCTACACAAAGATCAACACAGAATGAAGTCTTGTGCCTTCCCCACACAACTCTTCTTTTCCTACTCCACTAAAACAGCCGGGGTTGCTATACTAGTCTCTCAATCCTTTCCAGGCAAAGTGATCCAGAAAGAGGCCGAGATTAAGGGGCGGCTGCTCACATATCAGTGCCTTATCATCGGCTCAGTTTACGCCCGAATGAGGGCCAAGACAAATTCTTGCACAACGCACTCTCACTAGCCACAGTGAACTCTGAGCGACGCCTGCTTTTGGGGGGAGATCTAAACCTTGTGTTCGACAACCTTGCCGACCGCTCATGCCAGGGCACAAGCCAGGTGGGGGCCCTTTCCCCGGAGAGTCTGGGGCTGCTGCGAGACGTGGGACTGGTGGACATGTGGAGGCAGTTTCACCCTCAAACCTGGGCTTTCACATACTACTCTGGGGCACATAAGACGTACGCCAGGCTTGACCACTTTCTTTGCTCCACCAGAACAGCACCATAGACCGCATTAAGGCAGCTATTTCAAATTACCTCACATACAACACCACTCCAGATACGTCACTAGCAACACAGTGGTTAGCGCTTAAAACGGTGTTAAGGGGCGAATTCATCGCGATCTCCTCTGCCATCAACAAAGAACAAGCCCATAAATGAGCTGAACTCACAAACCTCGTTGCGGACTTGGAAAGGATGCACCAGCGCACTGGCGCTGCTAGAGCTTGGCACCAGCTTTGCACGGAGCGGAAACAGTTAGCCGCTCTGAACCAGGATAAAGCTGAATATGCCGCCCTACGTCTCCGACACTCTTACTATACGGGGGGGATAGATGTGGCCGGCTCCTGGCTCATAAGCTACGGGAGGTAAGACAGCGGCAAGGAGTGCAAGCTGTACGCAGGTCAGGGGGCGATCTCACATTGGGTGACGCGGCCATAGCAGAATCCTTTTGTGACTTTTATGCCTCGCTCTATTCGGGGGGCTCCCTCAACCCCCAGCACAGCCTCGATTATCTGGAAGCCGCGCAGCTCTCACCCCTGTACCCATCACAAGCGGCCTTCCTCGATCGGGATATTGGGCTTGAGGAGGTCATCGCAGCCATTGCACGCCTTAAGCTTGGGAAATCACCAGGCCCGGACGGTTACTCAGCGGTCTTTTATAAAATCTTTTGTAACCAAGTAGCCCCGCTGCTGCGTGACTTATTTAATTCCTTTGCCCAACCTGGCGCGATTCCGACTGAGATGTTAAAGACCTCGATTACAGTCATCCCGATGCCCAGGAAGGATACCACTAGCTGCAGCGCCTACAGGCCAATTTCCCTTTTAAAAATGGATCTTAAACTGTACACGAGCATCCTTGGCCCTATATGCTCCAGCTGGTGGATCCTGATCAGGCGGGTTTTATCTCCCAGCGACAAACGAGAGACAACACCAAAAGGGTCTTACACCTGATAGAATTGGCTTCGCGGATGAGGTCAGATTGCATGCTTCTGACGCGGAGAAGGCCTTTGACAGGGTCCACCGGCCCTACCAGGAGCAGGTCCTGCGCTGGTTTGAATTTTGGGATACCCTATGCAACCACATCCTCAACTGCTATCACTTGACCCAGGACACAGTGCGGGTTAATGGCCACACCTCCTCCCGCTTTCGCATAGAGAGAGGCACCAGACAGGGCTGTCCTCTCTCCCCCATTCTCTTTGCGCTATATATGGAACCCTTAGAGAGGAGGGTTAGGAATCACCCCTGCATACCTTTTTCAGACGCTTCCCCTGCGCCCCCGGCGGGCTGGATCCAGCAAATCCAATCTGACCTATCACAGTTCATCTGGCAGGGCCGTAAGCCTCGGTTCAAGCACACAGTGGCAGTTCTTCCCCTGGAGCAGGGGGGGTTGGGGTCCCAGACTTGCAGCTTTACTACAACGCAGCGCAACTCCGCTACTTAGTGGAGTGGCAACGCTTGGAATCCGAGAAGCACTGGTTGTTTCAGGACCAGGCAGTCGCAGGCAGGCCCCTGCAGGGAATTCCCTTCGTCAAAAAAAAAGCACAGACCTCCCAACCTCTATGCTTCCCATATTACAAGCACTATATTAGAGACTTGGGATCGCACTGCTCTCACCTGCGAGCTGACGTCATTCCCCTCCCCCCTTACCCCACTCTTCGACAATCCCGACTTCACGCCGGGGCTGAACCCTAAGGCTTTCTTGGACTGGCGGCCCTCACCCTGTCGGTCCCTGGGACACCTCTTCAACCTCAGTGGCATCCTGTCATTCCCGCAACTGCGGGAGGACTATGGCATCCCAGAGACGGGCAGAATGCACTACCTACAGCTTCGACACTGGGCGCTCCAACTACATATTAGACCCGGGGCGCAGCGCTTCCTGACCCCATATGAGAAATCGCTGATTTCTCGCTCTTTGGACAAAAAACTGATCTCAGACTTGTACAAACACCTCCTTTCAGCAACTACCCACACTTACAATGCGAGGAGGGCGAGATGGGAGCGCGAGTTGGGTAGAACCCTTACACATAAGGAATGGAGTGGCATCTACTACAGAGCTCGACACTCCGCGTACCACACAGGTCTCACAGAATCATTGACCAAGGTTGCCACCTATTGGTATTATACACCGGAACGTCTTCATCAAGTTGACCCTCACGTTAGCGACCGCTGCTGGAGGGGGTGTGGGGAATTGGGTACCCTGAAGCACCTTTTATGGAGCTGCGACCGCATCCAACAGTACTGGTCCACGATTCTCGATGAGATAGACTCCCACCTAGATACACAGCTTCCCCGCTTTCCGGCCTACATACTTCTAGGCTTACCCAACCCATTGATGTATCCCCTGAAGTCCAGAAGAGGTGGCCTGATAGCCATCGCCCTGGGGGCAGCCACTCAGAATATACTCGCACACTGGTGCTCCACACAGGCACCGCCACACTCAGGCTGGTTGCAGAGACTCTGGAGGGTGCTGGGGATGGAGAAAATGTCCCTTTCACTGGCGGGTAGGGGGGAGGAGTTTCCCGCTTGTGGCTCCCCTTCCTGACCCTGCTTACGGCCGAATTCCATGAACTATGTTGCCCTCGCTACCACAGGCTTCTGAGGTTGGCTGACATGCAGATTCCGGCGAAATGCAAACCCAAGCACGTACGTTGACACTGGCAGACTCTGCCTTATTCCCTCTTTTTTTCCCTTTTTTCTTTAGCAATTGTGGACATAGGGGGGGGGGGGGAACTGGGAGGAGGGGGGCGTTGTGGAGGGTTGTTTTGTTTTTGGGTTTCTCCCGCCTCTGGGGCTTCTTTTTGTTGACCTGCTCCTAGCATTTACTTTGTAATACCTACCTTGCAGACTGTATAATGTCTTATTTGCATTGTCCTTCAGGAGCTGGAGGTCCTGTTTCTTTATATTGTCTGAAATCAATAAAGAGAGTTAAACCATAAAAATGAGCAGACAGTCTGGGCTCCATACTTATTACTATCATTTAATGCAATCTTACATGGCCTCCCAGCACCGCCACATGGGCTGGTGCTGAGATCGTCCCGATTTATATAAAAGGGTCTCCGATCGAACCATCAAATTATAGGCCAATTAGCCTTATCGATGTTTCTCAAACCATTTTTGGGAGAGTGTTATTAAGAAGATTGCAGGAGTGGATGGAATACCATGAGATATTAACTCCACTGCAAGATGGCTTTAGAGCCAGTATTTCAACTGTAGACAAGTTGTTTAGGTTGCAGTTAATACACTGGAAACATGTGGTATTGGAAGGTGGGAGTCTGTATTTTACCTTCGTGGACTTGAAATCTGTATTTGATATGGTCGACCGTGATCAGTTATGGAGTATCCTGCTGGCCATGGGAGCTCAGCCCTACCTTTGTTTTCAACTCAAACGTCTCCACGAGGGTACATACGCTAGAGTAAGATATGGCAAGAATGGCCAATTGACTGCCCCCTTTCCTGTTGACAAGTGGGTGAGGCAGGGCTGTGTGCTCGCGCCCACCCTCTTTTCACTTTTTTTAAATGGTCTAATCGAAGATTTACTTGTGGCGAAGGATCTGGATTCCCCTAAGATATCATCTCGCAAATTTCCTGCATCAATGTTTGCGGATGATACTCTGCTCCTTTCGAAGTCACCAATGGGGATGCAGCAAGCATTAAGGGAATTCAGCCAGTTTTGTAAAAAGAGGAATCTTATAGTTAATATAAATAAAACAAAATACATGGTCTTTAATGCCAAATCTACTAACTGCCCACATCCAATGATGGACGTTATGCCGCTTGAGCGGGTCCATATCTTTGATTATTTGGACTTTGCGCTATATAAAACTTTATAAATAAATAAATAAATCCCTAAATGATAAGATGGGATGGGGCCCTCAAATTAATAAAGCTAACTTAAAGTTAACCCAGGCAATAGGGGGATTACTGAAAGTCCAGAAGAGTTGTGTTTCTAACGTTATAAGTCCACCACTAGAAATATATTGAGTGCAAGCGCGGGCACCCTCCTTATATGGGGCTGGACTTTAGGGGTATAGACCAACAAACATATTGACCCTCACTGAAAATAAATTCATTAGACACATCTTGGCTCTGCCAATAAACACACCCTTGGTACCTCTCAGGCTGGATTTGGGTATCCTCCCAGTGGTGGACTTAATCTTGAGCCGACCATTGCTTTATTGGCGACGGTTATGGAGTACACCTGAGTTGAGGCACTATAGGGAGGAACTAAAAGCAGTAATATCATCACTGGGGGCCGTGGGTAGTATACCATGGTTGTCTTTTGTAAGGGATTCTTTCTGTGCAATGGGTAGGGAGGACATATAGGCTACCCCAGAAGAGTCCTGTCTAGCTATCGCCAAAAAAGCTTTAGCTAAGACATTAAAAGATTTTAAATTGACTAGTTTAATTCAGGCAACTAGAGCAACAAGTCTAACGCATGGGTTTTTTGATTTCAAGTCACATTACCAATTTGAGCAGGTGCTAGATTTAATACAGCCCGCAATAGCAAGAAAGTTGTTTCTCCAATTTAGATATGGGATCCTTCCACTCTTTGCAACAACTAATAAGTGGTCGGTGAAAAACAACTACCTCTGTCCTGGATGCTTAGTGGAGGAGGAATCAGAAATTCATGTATTATTCTTCTGCCCGGCATACAAACAGGCTAGGTCCAAATGGGTTATACAACTGTGTAGAAATTTGGGAATTAGGGATTACTGTGTACTTTATAGGATTATAAAATCAGACACTGATCCAGTTTATGTCATTGTAATCTCTAAGTTTCTCCTAGCTATGTGGCTTAAACGAAGGCATTTGCTTAAAAGTGATAGTTAGTTAATTGTGACTGCCTAATTTGCTATAAGTTGCCTGGCTTACTGACAATGGATCTTTCTAAGAATTTTAGGACATGTTTAACAATGTTCTTAAAGCTTTTATCTTAAATTATATTTTTAAGTATCTTCTATTTTAAAGAAATTCCCACTTGTTAATATCAATGTAGTTTTGCATTCCCTAAATATTTAGATATCAAGGTTTCTATGAGATTTTATTGTATATTGTGTTGAGATATGTATTATTGTATTGTAAATGCAAATGTGCTTTTATGGCTGTAAGAGCCGCAATAAAGATACTAATGAATGAATGAATGAATGAATGAAATATCTTCAGCTCAGGCATGCACTCACCCCCATTCTATGACTGACCAACACCTTGCCCGAATTCCACCCCTTAGAAGGGCGCATAATGATGGGTGACATAGGAGCACATAAGATCCGTCAGATTTATCAAACCCTGACAACACACAACCATACCACACTACATAATACCAGAAAGGCCTGGAAGAGGACATACAGGACATAACTGATGATGATTGGGCAGAAGCCTTGGCTAGCCCCAGAGGTGCGGCGGTCTCAACACGATACCACCTTATACAGTTCAAATATATACACCGTGTATACTATACTCGATTTCGACTTTGGAAGATGGGTGCCATCCAGTCCCCTGTATGTTTGAGATGTAGGGCGGAAGTTGAGACTTTCATACATACAGTCTGGGGATGCGCCACATTGCAACCAATCAGGCAGACGGTGGTGGCTTGCCTGAGCGAGGTGCTGTCGTGCAATCTACCACTCGAGCCGAAATTACTGTTTTACATAGCACAGATAATATTGGGGGAACCAATACAAACCACGTATTGTTCTTAGCAGCTACCATCGCCAAACGGCAGTGGAAAAGTGAGTCTCCTTCGAAGATTGGCTGATGGAAATCGCCATAGATGAATGTATGAATGCAGAGATGGCTGTGTTTCAGGCTCACGGATGTTCCCAGGAACATAAGAAAATATGGCTGCAGTAGCAGATTACCGGGGCATAGAATTACCCCCCATCATCACTTCAGACCCTTAATAGGTTTTGACCCCGTGCTGAGATTGGACTTTATACAAGTGGGAGGGTTATGTGAGCCCTTTGGACTACATATTCCATTGTGTATTTATAATTTGGGGGGATTTGGGTGGCTCTGCACAATGTTATTTTTGTTCCATACAGACGTTTTTCAGAAACTACGATCAGTGATATTTAATGTTACATATATTCATCAAAATGTATCTTCTGGAACGCAACCCGGTATATACCATAAAAAATCAATAAAATATGTTGTTAAAAAAAAAACTACTATTGTTAATAGTTATTAAAAATCCAATTCAATGGTAAAGTTGGATCTGTAGTAAATATTGCTAAAAAAGTAACTTTTATAAAATGATGTTTCCCCTGACGGAAGTTCCTGGATGCTAACTTTCTTCTCTGAGCCAGTAATTAGCTCTGAATAAGTGTGAAATGCCTCCCAGGATCAAACAATAGTCTGAACTGATTGGGCAGCGATGACTCCTCTGAACCTTCCATAATATGCAGGCTGTGGGCTGTGGACATTCTTTTTGACAGTATAGTGTCAGATCCTGCTGGAGTATCTAATCCTGCCAGACAGGTCTGCTGGGTTTACATATAACACTTGAGGGGCACTTGAAAAGTAGAGAACAGGTTGCCAAGACAATTATTGTGTATCTACTGTCTGATTGCTGGACAACCCTGCTTTTGTCCCACTATAGTTCTGTCACTGGGTTTTATACTTAACACCTGGGGCCCACTTAAAAGAAATGGAACAGGATGCCAAGACAATTCTTCCATATTCACTGCCTGGTTGCTGGAAACCCCTGCTTTTGTGCTACCAGGCTTCTTTCTCTGGGTGTATTGGGGTACAGTGGCTGCTTTAAACTGAATTATGGTGTTAGATGTGGGAGGACACTAACATTACCATAGATCACTCACCACACACATACGCTGCCCTCAGAGCTTAAGTTTAGTCGAAGACTTTTGCCATCTTAAAAATGCCCTAGCTGAGTAGCGTTGGTTCTGGTAACTTTCAACCTATTGGATAAAGTGTGCCAAGGAGTCATCCCCACCCACTAGTTCATGCCAGGCATAAATATGGCATTTGGAGGCACCCACCTCAGACACTGATTGACCTGAGGTACAACAGAAGAAAACTGGGCCTGCTGTCTGTGACCTGAGAGGAGCCCAGAAGGACTGCTCCCTCTTGTACCCTGGACAAAGACATAAGGCTGACCTTTTGTTCACCATCACCACCCCCTTTTGTGCCACTTTTGGCCGCCATAAGTGTGGCAGGGTATGCTCAGACGTGAGTCCCTTGCTCACTTTGCTACTGGATTCAAGCAAGCCGGGCTGAAGACGGCTGGAATGCCAGAAACCGGTCCTCGGAAGCTTGTTTCCGGTCCAGGGAAGACATGGCTTGGCAGTTCGGGCTGGACTGTTCCCATGAGGCACAGGGTCAGACTGATTTGCATATAGCCATGTCTGAACTGGGGTGGCAGAGTGGGCTAAGTAACGGTAATGGATTAAACCCAGATCTTTTGACTGGGTGTGAGTGTTTGATTGATTCAGATGCTCCGTCCATCACCACCCCCTTTTGTGCTGACCTTTTGTTCAAGCTACAGGAATACAGCAAGAGGTCTTTCCTAGGTCTTTCCTGCAACTGCCCATGTGAGCAGTGGCAACTGAACCTGGACTGGATCTTGCTGTGGGCCACTGCCTGACACCCTGTGAGTCTCTAAATGTCTCCTATACGGTCCTGGGGGGGCTTTAGAAATGTACTCCTGTGGTAGTTTAGGGCTTAAAGGACTGAGTCAGAAGAAGGTAACAGTTTTGAACAGGCCCAACCTGGTTAGTGTAGCCAACCTACGCTTCATCGTGGTCAGCCTCAACTTGCATCCAGGTCCTGGGCTACCGTGACCATTGACAATCATTGGAACTTTGTTATTTTTGGCACTATTTCTACTTGCAACTTTAAAAATTCATATCTCTTGTTAGCCCTGGCACCATTGTCGTGGGTCTCCCTTCCATTTTTGCTGTTGCCTCATGTATTTGTTGCTGGTGTTAGATGCTTTGGGCACTGTCCCAGTGCTGTCCAGTGCCACAGTGCAGGTGCTTTCTATTATAAATTGATATATTAATCAGTGGTTCCATGTTTGGCTATTTGGTGTACTTGTCAGACCCTAGTACAGTGCACTGAGTGTGCCCAGTGTGTGTAACTTGTAAAATATGTCTACGGTCTGCCATTGCAGAGCCTGCATGCAGTCTGGTACTGTCATGCTGACTGGGCAAGTGCACCCATTTTCGCTTTTCACTATTGCAAGCTACCTGTTCTCCATAGGCCAGAATGTCCTAACTGACTCAGAAAACATGGTAGAAATTCGAGTTTAGTATGCCTGGACTCAGAATGATAAAATACATATTTTAGTGAAGTTCGTTTTAACATTCTGTGTTTGAAAATACCACTTTTAGAAAGTAGGTATTTTCTTGCCTAACCTTTCAAGCCTGCCTCTGCTAGGTTGTGTATTCCTTGTCTGGATTTGTGAGTGACAGGGCTGGGGGATTCCAAGCGACAGGATGAGTCAGCCCAGTGGTGAATAGAGAGATCTGCATCTAGATGGGAGGGAGGAGTTGCACCTGAACCTTGAATAGGGCTGTGCCTGCCTTCCACAATGCTGGCTCCACCTCCTGGGGAGCGGCTGATGTCTCTGCCCTGCACACTAAAAGAAGAGAAGGAGTCCTGTCAACAAAGTGCTCCAGGACTGTACTTGCCTTCCACAATGCTGTCTCCACCTCCTGTGGGGCGTCTGATGTTTTTGCCCTGCACTGTGAAAGGAAAGGAGAAGTCTGGTAAAAGAGTGCTTCAGAACTGGTTTGGACTGGGCAAAGGCCCCTCTCCCCTCAGAGAACAAAGGATTTTGGGGTATAAATATTGGGACCCTAATCCCATGCAGGGCTCCACAAATCCACTCGCCCGCTCGCAAATGCGAGTGAATTTTCTGCAGGTCGAGTCAGTTTCAAGGCCTACTTGACCGGCCTGGCGAGTGCCTCTGAGGTAGGTGCAGTAGCAAGTGGAAGGCTCTAGGTGGCAGCATTGCGGTGCAGGGTGCGGTGCGCGATGAAAGGCTTAGGGGGTAGCATAGCATGTATCATGCACGCGGGTGCGGTGCGCTGTGAAAGGCGTAGGGGGCATCATGCACGCATTGCCTATTGTTTGGGTGCCAGGGCCGTCAATCTTGTAGCGCGCGAAAGCGCTACCAATGACGGCCCTGGCCTGCCCCCGCGCTATGCTGCTTAAAGTGCAGCAGTGACGTAGCACGCCACCACGCGCTCGCCTCGGTGGAGTCGGGACTCGGAGACGTGCAGGGCGATTTTGGCAGAGGTGAGTCCGTTTTCACATTAAATTTCATTTTGGCCCGCCGACCGCAAAACTTATCTAATCGTCAGTAGACTAGTGTATTTTTGATTTCATTGTCACTTTGATGAGCACAGCACATGCACATGATTGAGGCTTTCAACCCCTGTGTCATACGTTAGTCTACGGTTCCACATAACTTACTGCCACCACACCCTTGGTCACCAAGATCGCAGAGCTTGGTTACAGTAACCTAGGTTAGCAGCTCTCCTAAACATTCGGGTTGATGTGAAATAGATCTTCCTCCTCTGGCTTGATGTTGAAATGACCTTATCTGAACGCATGTTCTTGTTCTGAAGCTCAAACAAAGCTGGCTCGACCAGCTCCCTGAATAAACTTAGCCTGCACCACCTTGGGCACATACTACTTGCCAGACCTGCCTGGACTCGTAGACCCGTTCTTTCCACTTTGGAAATGCGCTGTATCAGGAAACAATTAAGTATGGTTCTGCACTTCAGTGTGGTGGGTGTGATTTGTTAAAGTTTTGTTAATAGGCAAAGGTTGTACCTACTTTAAATCATGAACGCGTGCATGCCCTAGGCCTTAGGAGCTTCAGGTCCGACTTTGCAAGCTGCTTGTTCGTTGTAACCACGTGCACTGGGATAAAGTGTTTCAGAGGTTTGAGCTAGCGCTACATGAGAATGCTTGTGACTCTGCTTTTTTCAGATTCAGAAGTTATTGGTCTTTACTTGTAACTGTGTTGTACCTCCTGGTGCATGACGAGCTGTTTCCAACCCACTAATAGCTAAAGTAGGGTGAAATCATCAGCCTAACTGGTTTAATAACCAAAGGTTAATACTAGTTTATGCTTAACAGTGATTGCTTTAGAAACGCGTTTGAGGTGTACTGGAGCGAATGGCTGTGCTGCACATTCATTGGGCAAAGCAGGCCACACATTGAAATTGGACTACACATAGCGGGGTGACTCTCATGGAAAAGAATGTGGAAGGCTGGCACTGGGTACTTTTTTTTTATGTCCAAAATTCAATAAAAGAAATTTGCAGACTGCTTTTTTAAAAATAGTTTTATTGCATAGTATTATATACAAATGCAGAAAAAAGGTTTAAAAAAAACCCCCAACAATTTTATACGTTAACGACTGCAGTTTCCATAAATAAGGACGACATTACATGACTGTAATTGTGGGCAGAGCACAGTGTAAGAACCCAGTGCAAAGGGTAACACAACAGACTTCGATTGTTTTTGCAATAGTGGGACTGTCTATACACCCCGTCCAAATACCAGTGGGAGAGAACTGCATGTACGTCAGTCTCAAGCAAATGTTATAAAACCAATGTCCTGCGGCCCCTTGGGACACTCAATGGGATGAGCCACCCGATAATACCAGTCCCAGTGGGCATAATTAGAGCTCGTTAATCAACCCTGTAGTGATACTCTACCTTCAGTACAGTCTGTGGGTTAAACCCCTGTGTGCGGTGCTTTCTAAGGAGACAACAGTGATATTATTGATACATATGCACCTTTCAGGAAGCACCGGTGTGAGAGTGTGCTATCAAACCTGACCGAACATCGGAGTGTTTTATTAATTCATTCATAAGGAGTTTTGCACAGCGCTGTATTACATTTACCCTGCAAGTGGCTTTCATATCCCCACAACAGATGTATTTACTGTTATGTTTAGCACGTATTTGCGCATACGTTCACCGTGCATTCTTTTCAGTCCGTGAGTGATTTATTAATGTAATTAGCAGCCTGTGCCTGCAAGTAGACTGCTCACCTCGGGCTCGGTGCGATAGTGGGCATTCAACCTAATGGCGGATGGAGATCTAAAATGTAGTAATGAAAATGGACACTCCAGGCACCATTAATAATACCGAGGGAAACTTTTTTTTATTGTTTTGAAATGAGTGTATATCATTTTAAATTTCTTGTACTGGCAATTACTATTTACTCATTTGCGAGTAGTTTGGCATTTATAGGATATTAGGATATAGGATTTCTGGATATGTCGCCCTTTATCTGGTATCTTTCAAAAGGTGTGCCCGGCGTGTCTAGGAAGAATGGTCGTATCAAGTCTGGCAGGTTCATATTTTGCTGAAAATCCGACCATATCCAGTGGCCGCATATCTAACATGTCAATATACTGCAATGTTTTTTATACACAGTGCTTGTGGATGGCTCGGTGCAATATTAATGATTATCATAGACTCCTCCACCCCATTCCATATATTTTTTTTGTTGAATTAAAGCTGTTGCTGCTAAGATCGTTGCACCCGTTATGCAGCAGGTATTTCTGGGGCAGTGACAAGAAGTGTGGGCAGCACTTAGTGGGCCAGAGGTTAGGGAGCGCTTGATTTATTTATTTAAATGAACGAAAGGAAAGTTGGTAGTTCTGGCAACCCTGCTAATGCTTATGGTGAAGTCAAAGCTTTTTATTTGAAGGGGGTGGGGGGTAAAGTGTCTAATAGAAGATGTTTTCATGTGTGTTGCATTTTGGCGATTGCTGGTCTTAGGGAGCTGTGGGGTACGCAAAATAAATTAAACATGTTGACAATTCAGCATTTGGTGAGCAGTTCAAGATTCATTTTCATAGACCATAAATATCCAAGTCATGAGCCCTGCCTCAGTATGCATCCCAGTGCAATTACGGGGAGGGTAGAAAACAATGAATTATGGGTGGGATAAGAAAGGGATTACACAAGGGAAGAGGATATGCAAAACGACAGAAGCAACAAATTAGAATGACAATGCTGTACTAAGTAGAACAGTAGTTGCACTGTCAAGCGTCCTATCACTGTGTAGAGCAAAAAAAACACTTTTTGGTGGATGCACATCATGTTCTGAAAACATGTAATTCGCTCCCAACATGTGGGCGGACTAGAGCCAAGTAATGCTCACTACTCTAATTGCCTGGTGACAGAGCTACGTTGTCAAGCCAGAGACCATGTGCAAATATTTGTTTACAGGTGGCGGACTGTCTGTGCTGTGCCCTCTCACTGTTTAAAAAAGGTTTGCTTGCCTTGTCCGGATGAAGCGCAATGATGTGGAGAGTTTGATTTGGCTGTGTTGCACCGTAGGGTTACTTGCACTTTTATAAACGTCCGAACTTCTGTCAGTTTTATTATCTGAAGGTAATGGAAATTAAATGTCTTCCCAGAGTTTATACTGCTGCAAGTTGCATTACTAGAACATCATGTTTTACTATGCTGGTATGTTTCCTCACCTTCATTGCTTGATTTTGCTCGTAAGACAGTGTCACCATCACCTAAGGTGCGGATTGTGCAGATTGTGTGACCATTACCACCCTGTTTCCCCCCAAAAAGTAAGTTTAGGCCCAGAGTTAGGCTTTGGGAGGGGGAAGCGTCAGGCAGACCTTTAGTTTTACTGAACAGGTATAACCCTCCTTAGAACCCGCAATACTCAAGAGCAGACTAGTGAGTCTCAGTTATTTCAGAAGCTGCACTGGTGTTGCACATCGTTGATTAGAGCGCATTCCAAATTGGGGTGCTTTTGTGCGAACCTGAGAGTGCCACACAGTGAGTTACAGATCTGATGCAGTTAAAAATGTATATTGGAACCTTACCATCATTGTTTAATTATTGAAAGCAAATTATACCGTATTGTAGTTTGTACAAACTTCAAGTTAATTATTTTTAAATTACAGTGAGTTATTGTTTTTGATTCTAGCTCAAAGCGACAGAAGCAGGGAGTCAGTGCTGGCTAATAGTGAAGACAAGGCAGACAACAGGCAGAGAGTGCAATGGCAGACATCAGGTTGTGGTTGGCCGGAAAAACCACTGGAGCTAAAATTAATGCAGGAGAGAGTACAGCAGTTGGGAAAAGGAAGTCATTAGAAGAAATCCACCAAAAGCAAAGGGAGTATGATCAAAAAAAAAGACAGAGAGTTGTACAACAGAAATGGCTTGAAGATTTCAAGTGGGCAGTGATTGAAGAACAGGAAAGTAACGGAGCTGCTGCTGACCTAGTTGAGCCCAGTTTTAAAAAATCTCAAGTTTTGTATTGTGGAGTTTGCAGGAAATTTCCTCATCTCGCAGATACTAAGTCTTCCCTATATGTTGGTGTGACAGATAAATTCAAAAGGGAGACGTTGGAATGGCACCACAAGAGCAAATTGCATGAAAAATGCATATTACATGAAGCTGCAATTCAAAAGCCACAGGAAACCTGCATAGCTAAATCAATCACAAAAATGCATGAAAAAAATATCCGGCACTTAAACATTTTATTTAATACAGCCTATTATATTGCAAAACAAGGTGAGGCTTTTATTAAGTTTCCAAAACTCTGCTCACTGCAGAAAAAGAACAATCCTGAGTGGAATTTCGAAAATTATATGACTGATAATGCATGCCGTAACTTTGTAATAGCAATTTCCGAGACCCTAAAAATGACAATTCGATCCCAAATAGAAAATACTAGGTTCATCAGTGTTCTGTCAGATGGGTCAACTGACAAAGGAATTCAGGAACAGGAACTTATTTATATACGATTCGTTTGTGAAGGCACCCTTGTTACCAATCTGTGTGACATTGTCAGCATGAAAAACTCCACTGCGTCCGGAGTGAAAAATGCTATTATGGTTGGTCTGGAAAGCATGGGCATATCTCTGGATATTCTGAGCCAGAAATGCATTGGTCTGAATACAGATGGAGCTGCTGTGAACCTCGGTACTAAATCTGGTGCTGTGAAGCAGCTACTGGACGAAGTCTTCAAGCATCAAGGATGGGACAATTGCAATCACATTGCAGTTGTGCACTGTGTAGCTCACAATCTAGAGCTTGCTGTGTGTGATGTTAAAAAAAAGAGTTCATACATATCCAAATTTGAAGAGGTGCTCAAAGGATGTTTCAAACTATATTATTATTCACCTAAGCGGAGAAGGGAACTTAAAGAGATAGCTGATAATCTGGAAGAGCAGTTACAACATTTTGGTGGCTTGCAGCAAATCAGATGGGTAGCAAGTCAGCACAGGGCAGTAACAGCGCTTAAGACAAACTGGGAAGCTACAGTACTTCATCTTGAGCACCTTGCTACTGGTACTGATGAATATTCAAACAAAACCAAAGGATTGCTTCATGACATGAAATCGGAAAAGTTTCTTTATTTCTTGCACTTCATGATAGACTTCACAGAGCTGCTTCAGCAAGTGTCTAAGGCATTTCAACAAGAAGACAGTCTTATTTCTGAAGTTGCAAGAAGAATCGAGGTGCTTCAACAGAAGCTAATACTGCTGAAAACAAAGCCAGGAAAAGCACTAACACAATTTCAATTGGTTTTTAAAGATGGAAATTTCGCAGGGGTCCCGTTACTAACACAGGCAAAGCCTGCTAGAAAAGGCAGCTCTAATGAAACTAGTGTCAAGGAAGACACTATTGAGTTAATAGAGAATGCTCTTTCTTTTATGAGTGACCGCTTTCTGAAGCACATCTCAGGCAAGCCGCATTCTTTGTTTAACATTTTTGATTTTAGTTTGTGGCCAGACTCTGTTGAAAAGATTAGAGTTTTTGGGGATCAAGAATTTGAGGAACTTGTTATGTACTACAAAAAGGTACTTACTGATGAAGAAATTCAGTCTGCCCCTGGAGAGTGGCTAGATTTTAAACTGTACGTCTTTCATCGGAGGATGTCGCATAAGCCTGTATCCCTCTTCACTCAGCTATTGAAAAAACGCCCAGAAGAAGTTAAAAATGTCCTTCCAATTTTAGAAATCATGCTTTCCATCAGTCCAACAACAGCAATATGTGAACGGGGGTTTAGCAGCATGAACCGAATAAAAAATGAGCTCCGTACGTCCCTTAAAAGTGACACCATGTCTGCTTTAATGCGAATCCAAGTAGATGGTCCGGAGTTAGACACTTTTGATCCAAACCCAGCCGTTTTGCATTGGCTTTCAGCAAATCCAGGAACAAGACATATTATGGGCCACAAACATCCTTGTCAAAACAACGCTGTTGTTACTGACTCAGAAGATAGCGACTCAGTTTAATGCTACTCTCTTGTTCAAATCAGCACCTTAACAAGTGTGCATTTTTGTGTTTTACCATTCACTGTGGTGTCTGTCAATTACTTCTGACAATTTGCATGGTGGCAGCTGTTTTTCTCCTTTCGAGACACTGACTCCCAGTCACTGCCCTGGGTTGAATCCATCATCGTTCTTTAGTTCACTGTTCGCCACCCCAGTTCAGGACTGGCTATGCAAATCAGTCTTGACCAATTTATTAAATACTTTCTGACAATTTGCCATGGAGCTGTTTGTCTCCTTTCGAGACACTGACTTCCAGTCACAGACCTGGGTTGAATCCATCATCGTTCTTTAGTTCACTTTCGCCACCCCAGTTCAGGACTGGCTATGCAAATCAGTCTTGACCAATTTATTAAATAGTTCTGACAATTGACAGCTGTTTGTCTCCTTTCGAGTCACTCCCAGTCACAGACCTGGGTTGAATCCATCATCGTTCTTTAGCTCACTGTTCCCCAGGCACCCCAGTTCAGGACTGGCTATATGGAAATTGGTCTTGAATGACCCCTGTGCCTCATGAGAACAGTCCAGCCCGAACTGCCAAGCCATGGATTCCTGACACGGCCCTTGGCACTTTTTTTCATACAAATTGAGCACTGCCACAGCTACAGCAAGGTAAATGAAAGTTTGAGGACTTGGCAGCATAAACGGATTACAAAATGAGCTACATTCATCTGCCTCAAAGCTGACGGAGCGCTAATGCAATACAAGACTTGACAGCAGCTCGAAAGTTGACACTTTCATCCAACCCCAACAGTAGTGCTTTCGCTCAGAGGAAACACTGGACAATGACAATTTTGACACAGCCTTCCCGGTCCATGAATATGCAACTGTCTCCCTATTTTGAAAGAACAAGCACTTGACTCTGGCCATAAAAGTTATTTCAAAGGGAAGGACAGAAGGCAGCGATCTGAAGAACCGCAAACCTTAGCTCATCTGAGCATCAGCTTCCTCACTACAAGTAAGTGCCAGCCTAATATGTTGTATTTAAAGTTTATAAGTAAGGTATTTTTTTCCCATGTATGTTTGCAGAAACCTTCCCCACAGCACTTTGATACACATACATAGGGAGGTAAATGGGTGAAATTTGCCGTTTATTTGGGTGGCCAACGTTTTCCTAGGTTGTTGGCGCTGCAAATGTTTTGAAAAAAGTCCATTATGCGATCAATTGTGGGTCGAGTGCATTGCTGTTAGGTCGAGTAGAAAAGTCTACTCACTCGACCTGCAGGTCAAGTGAGATTTTTTAGATTTGTAGAGCCCTGCATCGGGGGAGAAGAGTGTCGCAGCTGGAGCTGTTCCCGTCACACTTCTGGACAAGGGTGTCGCCGCTGCAGTCCACGCATTGAACCGAGAAATTCTTGCATCCCCATGAAAAGCGTGCCACATCTGGAAGATCTTCACGTCTTTATTTCTTTGCACCTGAACTTTGCCGCATTTCCCTCACTGCAACATTGCTTGTCGTGAAAGCTCAACGCATTGTAAGGTACATTGACGCAAAGTGTCACATCTTAAGAATTGAACTGAACTAAGCTAAATCTACCATCTTAAAGTAACAGTATTGTGTATTTTAGTCGTTCATGGTCTTGTGGTAAATCTATATAAAGTATACTTATTTTTTTATATAAAACCTTGTGTGGTGTCCATCTGTAGTGTTGTCACTGGGTTACTGTATGTGTTCACAAATGCTTTACACACTGCCTCTGAGATAAGCCTGTCTGCTCGTGCCAAGCTACCAAGGGGGTGAGCAGGGGTTATTTTAGGAGTGTAATCCCCTTATCCTGACTAGAGGCAAGGGTCCCTATTTGTCACAAGTACCTACCTGTGCCAACTAGAGACCCCCAAATCTAACATCTTTGGTTCCTCTTATTGTATTTTGTCCTTTTGTTTATAAAATGTTACTCTATTTCCCAAATACTTTTTTTTCTCATTTTTTTGCATTTTGACTTTATTACTGTGTTGGTACTGAATACATTCTTTACACGATGCCCTGCGTTAAGTCTCTCTGCTCTATGCCACAGCTACCAGTGGGGTAGAGCTCAGGTTAATTTAGTGACTTAAGGATTCACCCTGACAAGGGTTGTGATTACACCTTGTGGTTGGAAGTCACCCACCTCAAGTAATAATCCAATTACATACACAGCGTATATTATTTTTTAAACTGCCCTACATATATGCCAGTTTCTCTTCCTCAGTAGATGGACTCTCTCCTAGCCATCACTCCATGGCTACCCTGGCGTATCTCTTGTCTCCTTGCAGCAAAGGCTACACCTGTTTCTCCTAGTGTACGTCAGTCCAGACTTGCACCACAGCCAGCATCATCAGTTCCAACAACCACACTGCTCTGCCTCTGAATCTCAGCCTGATGATCTCAGCCAGTGTTACTGGTGTTTCATTACTCGGCCTGACACACAACTCTACCAGTTTCATCCTGGGGCTAATCTGCAACATAACTCACTTTCCACTGTTTGGCTATGCACACAGCTCTGTCAACCTTTTATAAAAAGAAAAAAGTGATTAGCTGAAGGCTAGAGTTCATCTAAGACACTGGTAATTACTTGTGCCCCATTCCAGCCCATTGTGTGTTTTTGCCTCTGTGCCACTCCAGAAGGGCACCAATAATAGACACATCCAACTTGATCAAACCCCAATTGCAACATTTCATGCTAGACTGATGGGAACACAGAGTCCCAGACTGGTTTCATCCTTGAGGGGCCTCATCAGCGAGGTGCAGCCGCAGTCCTGTGCAAGAGTGAGCACACGACCCACGCCTGGACATATGCACTACACTTAGGGTTTTTCACTTATAAAAACAGAAAATTGATGAGGTGCTTGAAATAGTTTCACCCACTGCTAGGTACTCAGGCCACAATGCAGTCCATCGTTTTATGCCCCATATCACACCAGAGAGGGACTATCCATTGACCAATCAGACTTGGTCCTGCCCCTGCAGCGGCAGCCCTGCCCCAACTGTCAGGCCAGATCGCCTCGAGCACCAGCAAATACTCTTTTTGTTTATCGAAACATGACAGGTAAGCCCAGATATAGGTATCGTGCTCGCTGTGCTAGAGGATCCAAGTTGCATCTCACCTACAAGGTGAAAACATGCTCAGGTTTGCTTTTGTTCCAGGCTAGAAGTGAAATGTCTCGACTGCCTTCCGATTTCATTCGTCATCCATCTTACAATGCTTTCCACTCTGCATCCTGAGCAATGTCATTTAAATACAGAGCACTAATTAGCCAAGAGTGTTGATTAGATGTACCAGTAAAATGTTGCTATTGTTTGTAAAGATCTTTGATGTATAGTATTACCTGGTTGGTACAAAAAAAATCCAAACAGTAATATAGTACTCAAAGTGGGCCAAAACAGGCATCTGCTACACCGATAAACAGCATCGCAGCAGCAGATAATGGGTTGGCAACAGTACAAGCTGAGCATATATGTGAAAATTATAGGATTGGTCTCAAAGAAATCAATTGACACTTTTGCATACTTTGGGGGGAATTACCTTTTTACGAGGAAGCATTGATACAAAAAAATCTGGACTCTGTGACTTCCAGTAAGGTAATCGTGTTCTGACTTCACACTCCTAACACGCACAAAAGTGGCACAGTGAATCATGACGATATTATAACCAAACTATATATATTTTTATTTATTTAACTTTGGTGGAAAGGTACATACAACACCAGTGTGACCCTGGACTATTCAGTGAACAAATGGTAGGGAAACAAATATTAGGGCCAGGACCTTGATACCAAATTATGCTGGGTAAAGGAAGGCAGCTTGTGTGGGCTTGTAGTGTAGTTCCTATATTCCCAATAGACTTTGCGCATTGGAATAGTATATCCGATACCTTAGACGTAGGACTGAGGTCGACTAGGTCTCTATCGAATATACTAGACTTAATTGTGTGTGCCAGCTAGCTCAATGGTCACTAGAAACTTTCTCCAGTTCACGAAAAGGGATTAGTCTCTGACAACCGCATAAACATGACAACTTTGTTTCCCCAAGATAAAACGTATCTTCAGAGTAGTGGAAACAATAGATAGATATTTCACTCAGTCAATCGTGCATGCTTCGTTTCACTAGAGGTGCAGAGAAAGTAGAAAGACGGGCGTTTTCAATAAGAGGATTTATTGAATAGTCTTCTTTCTCAAACATAAGAAATGAACTGCTACAATCGTAAAACTGTTTATAAAATATAATGCATACAGTATAAAGAGTAAGATAAAATAATACTGTAAGAGCATTGTATGGTTCCTAAACCATAGATAAATACATACATAAAAAACAGAGGCTAAAAGTACTCAACTGGTGCTTCTAAAATACGCCTACCATCGTGTACCTAACCTAAGCTTAGTACGAGGGAAGAAGTAAGTGAGGTGTAGCATAAATGTAGTATTCTTTTGCCAAGCATCTGCCCAAGATTTCTCTAAGGGTCTAATCAGCTACGTACCTTAGTTTAGAATGGAGAAGGTCGTTTAGGGACTCGATTTCCCAACAACCCGCAAGGGTAGCTTGGAAACACTGGAGCTGGATTTCTTGGAAGGAGAAAAGACAGCGTCTCTCTCAGTGCGTCTGCTGGAGGGTCGGCTTCCTTTGGCACTTGCTGTAGCAGGGCGCGTCGGGCAAGTATATAGTCTAACTGCTCCAAACCAGTGTGTGTTTGCTTGGGCGAGTGTGGGCATACTTATACCGTGAAGGTGCCGAGTTTGACGTAAAGGTGGACATAATAACGTCATTAAAGACTCTTGGTTCTTTGAAAACTCCATGAGTTCTTGGACAAGTCAGTTCTCGAGAAAGGGAAAGTCCCTAGCTGCTGAAGCTGATTTTCCCAAAAATTGTTGTAGATTTTCAGAACTAGTGGAAGCAGCCCTGCCGTATTTGGACTGCATGAGCTTTGCCTAAATATGGTTATGATTTCTATGCCTATAAAAGGATATGGTGATTTATACCTATATAAGGGCATGAATCGGGAAAATTACAATAGTGTCCTAAAATGGTTCAAAACAGGCTGGGATGAGTGATGGATAACATGGTGGTGGTCCTGCAGATGTACTGGACAGTGCTAAAGGCCTTTTTCATCCATTGGAATAGGGTAGTCAAATATTTCCCCTAGAAGCCTGGGTCCAAGCTAGATAGTTAGGAGATCTACAAAACACTTTTTACTTAAAATCAAACAAAATAGAACTTGTTTACATAATCAGTGATCTACCTGGAAAGAAGGCAAGAGCACGGCCTTCCGGGACTTACATTTGACCTGTTGAGCTAGATTGTCAATAGGTTTTTCAGATTGATTGACTTGACTTACTGACTGACATGATATTTCTAAAGCACACTAATGCTGAGGCGTCTTGGTGCTGAGATAAAGTACAGGCTAGTGCAACGTGACCGGTTAGCATTGAGAGAAAAGCAATGTTTTTATTTGCTTCCTGAAAAGTGTCCTGCTTGGTTGAAGTCGGAGTGGTATCGGAAGTGAATTTCACAATTTAGCTGCTAGGTGTGAAAAACGCTCTCCCCTCCACCTTACTCTGTTTATCTTGGGGCAGAGTACCAATCCAGTGTTTGAGAATCTGAGACAGCGGGATAGTTCGTATCAAGGGAAGAGGGCTTGTCAATCATAAGCCCCTCCTCCGTGGATGACTTTGTGGACTATACACAAGGCTGTAAAGTCCACCCGCCGTTTTACTGGAAGCCAGCAGATATGGAATGGTGCTTTGGAAGATTAAGCAATACTCTTAGGGCCGCGTTTTGTAGAGATTGGAGATTGGATAGCTGGGCTACATCAGCTCCCAAATATAGAGCATTGCAATAGTCCAACCTCGACAACACTAAAGCTCCGACCACTGTTTTCCTCAGGAAAAAGGGATAAAGGGTAAGATCTTCCAGAGGACCTTAAGGGTGAAAAAACAGGTTGAAGACACCTGGTTTATCTGTGGGGCAAGAGTGAGGTCTTTGTCTATCAGGACACCCAAGTTTCTAGTTTTGGATCCCGGCACCGGGAAAATTCCAGCTTCAGGGGGCCACCTGTGTTTAATTTTAGAAAGTTACGGTTCATCCAGGTCATCAGATCTGTGATGCATTTTTGTCTACGCTACGTGTCACACAAACCACTAGCTGTGTGTCGTCAGCGTAAGACACAAGCAGGAAGCCATGGCTCTTTATTAATCTAGCAAAGGGAGCAACATAGATGTTGAACATAGTGGGGGACAAGGCCGAGTCCTGAGGGATGCCACCAGGAAGTGAGAACAAGTGTGACTGGAGTCCATTCCAGTGGATTAATTGTTCCCTGGCTGACAGGAATGATGACAGTAGGGTTAGGGCCTTTCCGCTGATGCCGACATCCTGCAGCCTTCGTATCAGTACTTTGTGATTTACAGTATCGAAGGCTGCCGTGAGGTCGAGCAGGATAAGGGCTGCCCACCCATCCCCATCCATTGATTTACGAACTTCCTCAGTCAACAAGATCAGGGCGGACTCAGTGGAGTACCGAGATCTAAAGCCATGTTGTGTGGAGTCTAGTATTTTATTGTGATCTAGGTATGATGTTAATTCTGCATTCATAGCTTTCTCCAAAACCTAGGAAGGCGGAGGAAGACAGGCGATGGGGCCTCTAAAGGATGGAGCGTGGGCTTTTTCAATATAGGTCTTATACAGGCCCTTTTCCAATAAGATGGAAAGATCCCGGAGATTGTAATGTGGTTTAGCAACAGCGTCAGAGAGACAATAATCTCCTCTGCGGCCAGATGTAGAATATGAGGGGGGCAAGGGTCAAGTGGTGACCCAGATTTAATTTGAAGCAGTAGGTCTTGTATCTTACCTTTCTCTAAAGCAGAGAATTGAGTGAAACTTCCCTGTGGTGCATTCTCTAAGTTTTCCCCCTGATGGGTAATCCTGTCTTCTTCAGCTGTATTTGCAAATTTGTTGTAGACATTCTGAACTTTGCTTTGAAAAAACACAGCCAGGTTGTTCACAAAGTTTTGATCCGGTGCAAATACAGATCTCTTGGGTATCTAGACAGGGTATTAACAGTTTTAAATAGCTCCTGCGAGGTATTAGAGGCCTCCTGAATTTTAAGAGTAAAATAGGCTATTTTGGCATGTTTTATGGCGGTCTTACAAAGAGCTAGACAGTAGTCCTTCCTATGGGTTGGGCTATAGTCTGATCTCCAGGTACGTTCCTTGTGCCTGCATTTGATTTTAATCAACTTTAAATCAGTCGAGTACCAAGGAGATGATACCTGCCTCCCTCTTGAGTACTTGATAGTTTATGGTGCCAGTCTATTTGCTACCTGACTGAGCCGTTTATCAAAATTAGTAGCGGCCACACTAGGCTCAGTCAGAATTGGGGGCTCCTCTTGCAGTGTTTTAATCAGTTCAATTTGTTGTACCAATTTCCAAGCACAAGATTTGACCTACACAGGTCTGTTCCTGCGTTCAGATTTAGTTGGAGGAATCCTGACATCAAAATTGACTAAAAAGTGGTCAGACCAAGATAATGGCAGCACGGTCTTTACTACAATATCTTTATCATTAGTGAAGATGGCATCTAGGGTGTGACCAGCTTGATGAGTGGGTTCTAAGACGATCTGCTTCAGCCCGAAATTGGCTACGGTGTCTATCAGAAGTGACGTCTCATGATTGTTCTTGGCCCCTAGCTGAAAATTAAGGTCACCTAATATTGTAACAGAGTAGGAGTCCATCCAGGATTCCAGGTGAGTCTGTAAGGATTTAGTAAAAGATGTACAAGAGCCTGAAGGTCTATAAATGAGTAACCCCGGGAAAAGTTCTAGATTCTTCTCTTTAACACTGAAGGAAATCGCCTTAGTATGCAGAGTTGGCTCAGGCGTGATCCTCACCAAATAACAGAATCTGTGAATCAGCGTCATTCCCCCCCTTTTGCTCCCACCCTATTGCAGTTGGCAACAGGATAGCCCGCGGGGACCGCCGCGTTCCAGTCTGGCTCACTAGCTTCAGTGGCCCAAGTTTCCGTAAGGAAGACCAAGTCAGGATGACTTATTAGGATCAAACACTTTAAATTATGTTTGTATTTGACCATCGATTTGGTGTTAAGTAGGATGCAGCTTAAAACTTTTGGGTTATTGTTAAAGGCATCTTGAGTAGTGGTTGCAGATGGGAAATGAATGTTGTTCTGAATGATGCTTTCCCTGTCCCTGTTTACCTGCTTTGCACTACAATCTGGGCCCTTAATCCACATATATTGCACCGTAAGGAGCTATATCCAGCTTCCATTTATAGGTGGAGCACTCACCCGTGTTTAAACTAATAATTTTGCTTCCCGTATAACGGTGGTAGATAGATCGGGCAGGGTTTCTGGCGCTGGTGGCGCTCTGGGCGCTGACGGGCATGGCATTGGCGCGCCTCCAGTGCGCCCGCTGCGCGGTCTCTGCATCCGGTGTTTTATGCCGGTGAAGGGAAGTGGGCTGTGAAGCAATGAGGCAGCTAGAATGCTGACCTCAGTTCGGGTCCGCTCTGACAGACGGGCACCGAAGTAATAAAATGCAAAAGGCGATATATTTTAAAATAGATTTGACAGAAACACAGAAGTTAAAATAAACACAACTCATCAAAGCAGGCCAGCGCTCGATAAGCACGCGGCCTGCATATAATTTATCAAAGGTTTGTTAAATGTACAAAATGTTGACTTAATTCTGGATAATGGTTATTGTTGATCTGATGTCTCATTGGTTATAGGTTGTTGGTGTTTTGGTGACTCGTTATCCTATTTTCTACCTGGCAAGAGTTATTTACATGATATATAATTACAGGAATATGTGCCAAAATCTGAGGGGCTACTGGTGGCACCAGAATAGTGTGGGTTTTGTGTTGGGGTCTCCTGCATATCTTGGAAGAGTGAGGCGCAGCAGTCAGACTCCGAGAGGACAAGGGCTTGTCTTTTCGGATGGAGACAGTCTGGTCTTGAGACCACTCAACTACTTTACAGAGCTTTTTCAAACGGGAAGGGGGTGGGCGCACACTGCCTCACACTCCAGCACTCAGTTAGCCCCGATGCATCATAATAAATGCAGTGCATGATAACACTTTCTTCGGTGTCAGGCTTCAGTTTTTCACCCTTGTTGGTGCAGCCAGTGTTGTGTATCTCTAGACACGTGTTTCAGGATAATTGTCCTTCTTCAGTAGAGAGCAACACTTTTTTTGGGGGTGCTGGAGATGCTGCCCAAAGTCTTCTCAGGTCTCAGTACCACTCGCTGGGCACAGGTGCATCAACCAGAGTTCGTCAGCTCTTTAGCTCAAGGGAGTCTTTTCAAACGGGAAGGGGGTGGGCGCACGCTGCCTCACACTCCAGCACTCAGTTTGCCCCAATGCATCATACAGAGCTTCACGAGTTGCTGTTACTTTCATCTCGTGATCTACAGATCAGGAGTGGGAGTTAAAGATGGCAAGAGGAGGTGATCATTGTAGGGAAGCAATGATCCCGAAAATGTAACTGAATACATTACATGTTGATTAAGTTATGACCGAGGCCAGAATAATGTTCCCATCAACTCTGTACAAGGAATGTAAGAGTCAGAGGAAATAAGGTGGTTTGCTGTTTAGATGCTGCATTTGTCTTAGCAACAAGGACATTTGTGGAAATCTGGCACCCTCGTGTGTCCATTTGTCTTAGTGGCACGCCATACCTGCCTTCAATTTACTTTGCATAAATGATGCAAATTTCCCACAGGCCTAGAAGAAAGTTGATGCAAAATGTCACCGCGCTTCTAACCTCTGAGTGCTGACACGTGACGGCAGTGCTCAGTTCAGCTCACAGAACCAAAGCTGGATGCAACCGGTGACCTTTGGCCCAATGAAGGGTGCGGACAATAGTGCCGCATGATCTGCACTGTACTTCCAACCGTTCTGCTTCCACTGCATCCGCACAGGCAAGGGACAAACATCTTTATTGCGAATTTGCATATCTACTAAGGTTGACTTCGTAGGCATGAAGACTGTTTTCTTATACACCATTCCATTCATTGGTTCCGGTTCAGCTCTGAGGCTTTGCACCTAGAGCACTGCCAGGTGTTTTTCAAAATGTCCCGCTCTCCATGAGATGCTTTGCATCACTGTGAAAAAATCTAGCAGCGCTGCCTCCTTCTGATGTGATGGAGGGAAATGTCCCCCTCTCCATGAGATGCTTTGCATATCCATCACTGTGAAAGAGTCTAGCAGCGCTGCCTCCTTCTGATGTGATGGAGGGAATACTAATATTATAAACTCCTTTTCTATAAAGTTTTATTGTTTATAGTGCCGTAAATAGCAGGAGTTATTGTTACGAAGATCAACGGGACAGATTTTATCGACCTCAAATGGATGAAAGGCTGGGCCAGCAATGCTGGGATTTAAATCACTTCTGCTTGCCTACTTCAGTGGGACGATCTAGTCTGATCATTTTCGTTGTTTGCATTGTAGGAGCCTTCAGCTTAATGCCAATTGCAGCTCCAGAGACCGCAGTTTTCAGGCCACAAGCATCTATGAAAGTAATTCAATCACAGAAAAAGCAGTGTCTGAGCTTTGCCCTCCCAAACCGGTATACAAGTCAGGGCCGTCTTAACAGCATTATAGGCCCCCAAGCAAAACAGTAAACTGGGCCCTGCCTATACAACCACTCGCAAGAATAAAAAAATTTAACGGATAATTAGTATTAAATTCTGGTCTGCATGGGGCCCGCATAGTGCTACTTTGCAATACTTAGTGCTAAAGGGTGTCCCATGGGTGCTGCATAGGCGTTCGTCCCATGAAACCACTTAAGGTTTCTGACACTAACCCCAATTTACTAAATAAGGTACACAGTGTTTAGTGTCAGAAAATAGCTCACCCTTCAACTAGGCGCTGTGAAGGAGCAATGTTTTTTTTCTCCTTTATTCTCCGACTTTGCATGTGTGATGCACTCTATAGTACCCATACAAAGTGGGAAAATGTTTAAAATTAGTCTAAGCATAGTATTTTGTACTGGAAGGGTATTCATCAAGTACAGAACCTATGCTTGACTCACGGAGACACCCTTGCACTATGGCACAAAGGTGTCTCCATGGGGCACTGCGCTAATTTCAGCACTGGCGCTAGTGGGAGGGGAGGAGAGTGCCGTATTTCAGTAAATGTAGCGCTCTTCTGCTCCTTCCCTGTCACGCAGAGCAGCATTTGCGGCTGCTGCACTGCGCTTCATGAGAAATTGGTAAATCTGACACTTAAATTTCAACAGCATCACTCATGACAGTCTGGCACATGGTGGCACTGTTTGCCAAATTCAGAGATGAGCACAGCAACAGTTGTTTGTTAATTCAATATACATTTAAAATGACTAATTCCTGCTGCCCAACCAATTCTTATAGCTTTGAGGATCTAGAATAGTCTGAATTGTCACATTTTTAGACGTATGAGTAGTTGTTTTAGTAATGTCATTGGCAGTGCTGGCAGGAACAATTGGTGGTACAAGCAGCAGTGGCCTCCTGATGAGGGCCCTGGCACTTTTTTGTTTACAATCCCAGTTACAATGTGAGTCTAATTAATGTGAGTAGTATATAAGCCTGGATATGAAGCGAGTAGAACCAATGACTTAATTAGGTGTTGGGTGAAAACCAGACACCTTCCGTAGATCCTTAGTGTCCCGTTCTGTTTACCTCTTGCTTCCACTTCCTCATTTAGAGTCAGGAGGCATCTACCAAAATATAGCAAATGTTCTACCTGCTAGAATCACAGTTCCCTAGTTGATTCAGGGGAAGAGCCATGTTTCTGCCACCAGTGCCTATGCTGGTTCCACCAGCAGAAACCTTTGGCCAATGGCCCATTCACACCTGGACTGTCGGTCAATGAACACCAGACCATCCGTCTTCAATAAATAAGTCATTCCAATACACATTTTTTTCTGTTTGGGACCATCAGGAAAAGCTTGATAGTCCCAAACAGGAAACCAAAGAACTCACCCCCAAGCAATGTGAAAAAAATGTCAGCAGATCAGGTCGATTTGGTTTTTATTTTACAATAATAAACTCCTGATTAAGGAGTGTGTTTTCGAAAATATTAGTGTTCTTAGCAAGAGCATTAAACCTAGAACCCACTCATTAAAGCTGCAGTGCTGTCAGCACAGCTGGCACAGCTTTGTTGAAGGCGCAGACCTCCCTGACTGCTTAGTGGGTATCAATCAGTAAGGCTGGCAGTCTTCCTCCAGGTGTGCGAAGACATCCCTCTGCTGACCGGACAGGCCAGCAGGTCACCTTCTAATCTATAATTAAGCCCCAGTCTGAAATATTCTGAAAGACATTTTCTTTGGTGTCATGGCTGTATCAGAGTTGAACCAGCAGCAGGTAGTTATTATCAGGGGAAAATGCATTAAATATCTTCAACATCAGTAAAGTCCACTAACTTGGTCATAGTGGACATGTCTGCATGTCCATGCACATAGGAAGCATGGAAAATGTGGCTCAACAACACGCTCTGTCACATCCAACTGCTGAAGTGTTACATCCTGGGTCCAAACTAAGGTGGCATGGTGTGCAAAATAACAATGGACTAAAATGCAGCTCTGAGTTATTGCCAGTGGCTGAGAATAATTCAAGCTTTCCAGTCATCACTTTTGTGTGTGCTTCAGAGTGATCCCCTAAGTGGGTACGGGTCTGTGCCACTGGAACCTAGATATACCTGATTGTTGACCCCCAATGAGGGTGAAACAGGTCTCAGTCTGCTTGTGTTCCAGTTCAGGTAGGACCTGACCTGGCAGTTCGGACTGAAATAATCCCATTGGAGCAGGGACAAGACTGATTCGTATATGACTGGGTCCAAACTGGGGTGGAATGGTGAGCAAAATAACGATGGACTGAGGGGCGGCCCCAGTGATTACCAGTGGCTGAGATTGATTCAAACATTCCATCCATAACTTTTTTTATATGCTTCAGTATTACATTCTGGGTATAAACAACATCGAAGTTGTGTGTCAATATGGCATCCAATTCCAAATGCGGGAAGGGATGGCCTACGGGCAGTCAGCTCTTTAATTCTGCTATCAGTGTATCAGTGCTACCTGAACTGTTCCCAGCTCATCTGAAAACGTATAAATTCAGTTTGTGTTTCTCAGATAAACGTAATGATGGTTTGACATTTTAGTCTCAGGAAAAAACACAGGCTGATTGAGAATTTGGAGTAATGGAATGTAAAACAATTTTTTAGATTAAGTAACCTATTTACAAATCACAAAATGGGTTAGCACGTTGGTATTCGGAAGAGGCATGTTAAGGGCATTTCTTCCTAATAGCGACTCGCAGTGCTATGCACAAATATTTTGCGACGGAAATGTGGTTGCAAAATGTTTGCTTTTTAAAACTAATTTCACTTTGGTGCTAACGCATTTGCAAACAGGATGCACGCAAAAACGTTTTTTAAGAGCTGGCTTTGTTCCCATGGACCACTGCCTACTTAAAAAAATGAAATAGTGCTTTTAATTTTTATTTTTGAAAGGAATCCCTTTTTTCTTTAAGGAAAACGAACTGCATTTTAAAAGAAACGTTGCTTTATTTAAAAGCAATCGCAGACATGGTGGTCTGCTGTTCCCAGCAGGCCACCATCCCTGTGTTTTTTAGCGATTTCCAATGGGTAGCAAATTACAACCTCCCTTATGAATAATAAAGAGGTAGGTCATATGCGACCCACTGGGAATTGCAAATGAAACTCAATGGAGTATCATACATTTGGAATTGCGATTTCCTAATTGCGATTAGCATGGAATCGCAATTAGTAACTCACAATTTCAAACGTTAATACATGTGGCCCTTAATCTCATCCTAAAACTAATCTGAAAAGAACTGCCGATAATGTGCCTCGACCACTGCTGGCCTAATCATGCACAAGTGCTCTTTTCTACACATTCCCTCTGCTATCTGACGACAGTGTGATTTGTATTCATTTTATATTTTACACTAAAGTACTTAACTTCTATAGGCAACAATGAAAGGTTTACTCACATGAGTAACAGTTGTCGCCCTCCACTGCCACAAGGTCCCTGGATGGAACAGGGGGCACATTTGAAGAAATGTGATAGATGCTGCTCCTAAAATAGTAGTTAAAAGAGAGCATTATGGGTTATGCATCCTACTGTATCCCATCACACAAGGTTTAATCTCAAAGCAATCCATATCTCCAACTACTCCTTGTAATACGACAACCTCCAGTCCCAGAACATTTGTACAATCCTGCATGACCAAATCATGGGTCGTCAAGTTTCCTTCACTCCCTCCATGCCCTTATCCCCCTCACCATCCTAGAACATTAAACACAGAAGCAGGCCACAGGCAGGCTCTATGTTTAAACAAATCTGACTAGGCAACCTCTAAAATGCCTGTAGCTGGTGCAAGACAGACTGGGCCCCTTCCAGGCTCTGGACCTCAGTGCCACTGCACCAGCTGCACCATGATAGCTACACCCATGTTAAACACCTTAACATAGCTGAGAACGAATAGTCGATTTTTTCTTTTTTGAAAAACGATCTTTATTCAGTAATCCAACAAATGTGTGCAAAAAGACTCAGCATACAACACAACGAGAGTAGGGGGGTCTAAGGGAAGTTTTTGAAGACCTGCCCAAGTTAACATCCCCTAATAGCCAACATGGAAAACCAAATAAACCTGGGGGTCTACTATAGAGTAAAATGTATACTCTGAAACAATAAGACTTACACCTAATTATTTGGTGCAAGTTAAACTACCTTAAAGTCTTGTGAGAAGTGCTCATAACCCAACACATAACCGCCAGCAATAGTAGGTGAGAACCAATGTCCAGAGATGGATTACCATCAAAGTCTTGTTAATGATCAATATTATCATATGGTCATCCAAAGGTTGGGATGGTGTGTCTCTAGATCATTGAGACAGTTTCCATGCCCACCATGAAAGACAGGGTTTCGACCCGCAATTACTCGTAGACCATGCGTATGATCATTCAATGGGAACATGTGCAATGCAAAAAATAATATGAGTGTGAATTTAGTGATTAAAAGTAGAATAGAGGACAAACAGCGAAAACACTTTAATAGCTATTGGTCTCTTTCTGATTAAAACCAAGAACAGTGCAAAAAAGCAGTTTCACCAAATAGCTGCATAAGGGCCGACATGTTTCTGCCAAACAGGGGACAAGCTCCCAAGGCTTTCTAAACAATTCTTGCCACTGCATGTGCGTGCTACATATAAATAAACCATATATTAAAACGTGAATAAATCAAACTATAAAGGATATGTATTACTATTCCTCCATGTCAAATGGTGTATTGTTCACCTACAACAAACAAAAATGGTGTCAGTGCATTGGATATAACATTATTCAAAAATACAAGTTGAACCTAACATTCAAAATTCCTTACTCACCCATAACGACAGGGGATAGGACCTCACCTCACCTGAACCAGTGATGACAACGAAGTGACTGATGAAAACACGGGGTTAAGGACTAAATCTTCCTTTCTACCACCAGTACATTCTGTACCGCCACAAGTAGCGACCTTTGAGAAGGCCGTTAAAGATGATGTGGATAAACATTGGAACACACGGAGCAGTACTTTAAGAATTTATCTAGATTGGAAGAACAGGCTTTACAATCATTGTTACAAGATCCACTGATCACCATAAAACCCGCTGATAAAGGGGGGTCCATAGTCATTCAGGATAATGAGACATACAGAAACGAATGCCTCTGACAGCTAGGTGACAGCAGCTCCTATATTCCTCTTAATACGGACCCGACGGACAGATTGGCAAATGAAAAAAGAACATGGTCGATGAAGCTCTGAATGAAGGGTGGATCACCAGCCATGAGGCACAGTTCCTACAAGCACAGAATCCTATTGTGCCTTATTTTTTTACATTGCCCAAAGTTCATAAGGCCCAAAGACCACCACCGGGCAGACCCATAATATCGGGTCAAGGCTCAATTTTGGGGCCCCTTTCGGCTTTTGTAGACTTTTTTCTAAGGCCGTTAGTGCAGACAATGCCCACATACCTGAAAGATACCAAGGATGTGTTATGGGTAATCCCAGAGATCGACTTCAATGCGGAGACAGACCACCTTGTCTCGTTCGATGTCGAGTCTCTCTATACCTCCATCCCCTAGGATGAGACTCTCGATACCATCACGTCCATCCTGGAAGGCATTAATTTGGAGTCGATTACGCCAGTTCCTTTTATCATGGCTCTAGCAAGAATTGCCATGAAAGAGAATTTCTTTAAGTGCGAGAATCCCATCTATTTGCTGGTATCAGGGACCAGCATGGGAAGTATTTTCGTGCCCAGCCTGGCAAACCTTTATGTTCATACCTTTGAACAGGAACATGTTCTGACCACCACAAACCCATTCTTTTCATATATCCAATGGTAGAAGCGATATATAGATGATATCCTCGTGGTGTGGCGAGGTGACAATGAATCTATTTTATTGTTTCATCAGTGGCTAAACACCCGTAACCAGTTCCTGAGATTTACCATAGAGAGCAGCAAAGAGAGAATATCCTTTCTAGACCTATCCATTTACGTGACCCCAATGGGTCTGCAGACTGAGCTATTCAGAAAATAAATGGCCAGGATTTCGCTGTTATTGTACGAGACCTTGGATGCTTGATTCCGGTCTAGGAAAGACATGGCTTGGTAGTTCGGGCTGGACTGTTCCCATGAGGCACAGGGTCAAGGCTGATTTGCATATAGCCATTGTCTGACCGAGGGTGGTGTGGAGTGCAAAAAAATGATGGATTTAGGCCAAGATCTTTGTACTGGAGTGAATGTAAGACATTGTTCTGCATTCTGTCCATCAACTGTGTTTTTTGCAATTTTCACCCCGAGTGGGCTAGGTATGCTCAGACGTGAGTCCCAGGCTCTCCACATCACTGGAGTCAAGCTATCCAGGCTGAAGAAGGCTGATAGCCAGAAACCGGTCCTTGGATGCTTGAATCCGGTCTAGGAAAGACATGGCTTGGTAGTTCGGGCTGGACTGTTCCCATGAGGCACAGGGTCAAGGCTGATTTGCATATAGCCATTGTCTGACCAAGGGTGGTGTGGAGTGCAAAAAAACGATGGATTTAGGCCCAGATCTTTGTACTGGGGTGAATGTAAGACATGTTCTGCATTCTGTCCATCAACTGTGTTTTTTGCAATTTTCACCCCGAGTGGGCTGGGTATGCTCAGACGTGAGTCCCAGGCTCTCCACATCACTGGAGTCAAGCTATCCAGGCTGAAGAAGGCTGATAGGCAGAAACCGGTCCTTGGATGCTTGATTCCGGTCTAGGAAAGACATGGCTTGGTAGTTCGGGCTGGACTGTTCCCATGAGGCACAGGGTCAAGGCTGATTTGCATATAGCCATTGTCTGACCTAGGGTGGTGTGGAGTGCAAAAAAACGATGGATTTAGGACCAGATCTTTGTACTGGGGTGAATGTAAGACATTGTTCTGCATTCTGTCCATCAACTGTGTTTTTTGCAATTGTACGAGAGCCAGCATCCCAAAGGTCTGAGGGACAATCTGCCATATGGGCAGTTTTTACGAGTGCGGCGAAATTGTTCCACATTTGAAACCTTTAATAAGCATGCTGAGTGCTTGTCTAGCCAGCTACAAGCCAGAAACTACCCGAAATGGTTGATCAAACGCTCCTGGAAGAGAGCAGCTAACAATCAACCTTGAGGCACTGTTGGAGGTCACCTCAGCGAAGGCTCCTCTTGAACGCCTAACATTTGTTAGCATGTTCAATATGAAATCAAACCAAGTTCAACGTATTGTACGACATCATTGGCGAGTTTTAAACTGCAGTAATGATAAAATTGAACCACCTCTTTTTGCCTTTAAACGGTCCAGCAGTTTGCAAGACCGTCTAATACGCACCCGCCCAAAGGAAACCCCCACGGCCGGCTTTTAAAATCCTTTTTAACCAGCAGGGAGAAAGCATTCATCAATGGCGGAATGAGCTTTGTCATACGCCAGTTTGTGGATCTTCACCACAACCCAAACCTAAGTCCTTCCCCCCTAACTGCCACATCCTTGGAATTCTGAAGTAAGTGTTTGAAAGCCGCAATGCAGCAGTTATGGCATTTATTTGTATTTATTCTCATGTTAACCAAGGGTTGCAGCTAACACGCTTCTTCCATTCGTCCCTGCTGGCTAGTTTCATTTAGCCAGTTTTGGTTATTTGGCCTACCCCCGCGACACCTTCCTTGACATTTTTTTATGTAGGCAGTAACTTTCAAAGAAAGAACACCACTGATTTAATTTAAGGAGTATACAGTTTCTCCTCAAGAGTGTTGACGTAAGTCACAGTCTCAATTTTTTTTAAAAATGGTCCACAGTACCGCTGCATTACATTTTATAGCATTTCTTTCTCTTCAATGCACAGAGCGACTATCTGACTCTGTGAGCCAGATGTACCACCATAGCATTTTGCGACTCGCAAATTACGCACAATTAGGAGTCGCAAAATGCCCTGTGCAACAGTGTTTGAGATACTGTTTGCAATTCCCAATGGGGTCGCAAATTGCATGCCTCATGAACATTAATGAGGCACTCGCAATTTACGACCCAATTGGGAATGGCTGGTCCTCCCAGGTATGGTGCCTTCTGGGCTCAGCAGACCTCCATTTCCGGGACTGCTTTTTATAAAAGCAGTTTAAAAAAATGCAGCCTGTTTTCCTTAAAGGAAAACGGGTTGCATTTAAAAAAAGAAAAATGAAACGTTTTTGTTTTATTTTTTAAGGGAAGGTAGAGGTCCCTGGTACCATTGCCTGCCCCTAAAAAATATTTTCGCCTCCATTCACAAAGGGGAAGGGGTCTCCTGGGGACCCCTTACCTTTTGTGAGTGATTCACCACCCTTCTGAGAAGGGTGGTAAACTGCGACTATTTTGTGACCGTAAGTGCAGCCGCAAATATGTCATACATACGGCTCAGACTCGCTATTAAGAAGGGACGCCTCTGTGAATACCAAAAGTCGTAAAGTTAGACTTTTGTCTCAGATTGCCTTTGTGAATTGGGGTCAATATTTTTATTTTTCATAGGAGCCAGATGTGTTCCTAAAAGTCACTTTAGCTTCATTTCCTAATCCCCACCTTTAAAATGCAGTCAGCAGCATCTTTTTCAACAGAGTCTCGACATCAGAGTACTTTTCCTGTTAGCTGATTTGTGCTGGATCCAGCAGTCACTGGTGTGTTCCTCATTCAGGATGATTTTTGTAGTGCCCCTACTCATGCCATCTCCAGTTAATGCTGTGGTGCAGTAGAGCACTGTTACCGAGGGCCAGTGTTCTAGTTTAGTGATGGGCCTTGGTCCAGGGTTCTATTTCGGACTCCAAAAAAGGCTAAACTACCCACACAGTTCCACGCCACACCATTCAACTCCACACATTTCCAATCTACACATTATAATTCATCACCAAACCACATAATACAACTCAACAACACAATTCCACAACACATCACATACATTCAATGCACACCACACACTTCCACATATTGCCACAAAATTCAACAGTACAACACATAATTAAACTCCAATACATAACACTCCACAATACAAAACACCATTCCACATAATTGCAGACCTTAACACACACTCTCACTCCACATAATTCCAGGACACTCAATACCACATAATTACTATCCACATAACTCCACAGCACACAATGCCACATAATTCCATTACACAAATCCACTCCACTCCACACAATTGCACACCACACAATTCCATAACTAACTAATACAATTCAACCCACATAATTCCACTACACACCACGTATAGACACTCAATAACACAAAGGTAAACGACAATGCCATTTACTTTTTTTTTTTTTTTTTTTTTTTTTTTATTAAGATGGATTAGAATACAAAAAGAAAAAAAAAAACATACATACATACGTATAGATTATCAGCTGGATAAAACAGAGAAATATGCACGGAGGTTTAAAAAGGTCAATTTCTAACTACACACTAGCTTCTTATTTTTATATTTACACACATTCCAATACTGGTAAAGTACCTCAGATCTTACAAAAGGCGAAATCAAACCTTTACCTAAACAGATTTTTACAAGCCTACATAGGTTCGACCATTTCATCCTCTTGATTCCCTCCATTTACTAAGGGGTGCCCAAATTTTTTTCCCGAAATCTTTCTTCTTTGGTCCCTTAAAGTTATATAAACAATCCTCGATATTATGAATCCCAAGCAATCTAGTTAACCATATCTGGAATGAAGGTGCTATTGGATCTTTCCAGGCTGCCGCTATTAAAATTCTTAATACTGCAACACACAAAAATACAAAGGCTTCCGCTTCCTGTGTAATTTTGAGATTTTCATCCCTGCCAATTAAAACAGTCGTTGGGGATAGAAAAATTTGGCCCTCTAGCAGCCCCGATAAAAACTTCTCCATTTCAGTTAAAACGGGTTTCAAATTTGGACAAGAATAAAACATATGGATTAAATCTGCTGGGCCTTGGTCGCATCTTGGACATCTGTCCGTATCCCTTTTACCCCATTGAAACAGTTTCGCGGGTGTGTAGTATATATTAAAGATCATCTTATAATGTTGAGCTTTTAAGTTAGTTGCTCTTAAAATTTTCTTGTTCAACGCCAGTGCATAGTCCACATCTACATTTGGGTCCCCGATTTTAAGAGCCCAAGCATTTTCCACCTGTACAACATCCTCTTCCATAGCCTGTAACAGAAAACCATATCCTATTTTAATCTTCCTACCCCCATTCCTTATATACTGAACAATCGGGTTAACCTCCTGAATAGAGATCCTGGGTCTTATGGATTTCACCGATTGTTCTAACTGGTTATACAACATCCAGTGGTTCGCTGAGATACCGTATCTTTGTTGTAGGGTCTCAAATCCCAACATCTCTTCCTTATTCATAACATCCCCCAAATACCGAATACCCAGCCTTTTCCAGAGAACACTATTTCTATTCTGTCCCAGATGTATGAATGGGGTTGAATCCCACAGGTCTGTAATTCCATTGATCTTGGGGATTTTAAGAAATTTCAACATTAACTTCCAAACCCCCCATACACCTAACATCACCTTACTTTTGCTCCTCTTGAAAAATTGAACACTCACTTCCCGGGTTAAAATTCCATTAGCTTTTTCACCTACTACTAATTCATGGATTGTAGGGACCCTAGGGGAATCATCAGAGATATTGAAGCATAGTAGGTGTTTCATATGTAACAGTAAACATACCCAATGATATAGCCTTAGATTAGGAGCTGCTAGCCCTCCTCTCTCTATTGGTAATGACAATTTAGCTAATGACCTTCTTACTTTCCCATATTGCCAGAGAAACTGTGAAAAAACTGAATCCATTTTTTTCATCAGGGATTCATCAATTAACAATGGGATAGCCCGGAATAGATACAACAATTTCGGAAACATTGTCATTTTAAGTACATTAACTCGTCCAATCAGGGAGAGATGTAAAACGTCAATCCTCCTTAAATCTTTCTCAATCACCGCTAATACTGGCAGATAATTTTCCTGAGTTATTTTGCCCACATCAGCATTAATTTTGACTCCTAGATAAATTGCAGCATCAACATATCTTTGATCTCTTTTCGGAATATTCTTTGTGCAAATTATTATAGTTTTATCAGTGTTAAGTTTGTATCCTGAATATATCCCAAAGTGCTGAGCCAAGTTATTTAATTCTTGTATTGCAGTATCCGGTTTATTTGTAACTATTGCCAAATCATCAGCGTATGCTAAAATCTTAGTAGTATGACCGTGAGATATAACAGGGGAAATTTTCTCTGTCGCCACAATTTTCCTAATCAGAGGGTCTATGTATAAGGCAAACAAAATGGGTGAACACGGGCAACCCTGACGTGTACCCCTTTTAATCGTTATCTCCTCTGACTGGAGCCCCATAGTGGTAATTCTGGCCACCGGGTTCACATACATAGCCTTAATACCTTTCCTACAGTTTTCTCCGAAACCCCTTTTCTCCAACACCTCCCACATAAAATTCCAAACAACCCGATCGAACGCCTTCTCGGCATCCAATAAAATCATGGCCATATCACTCCCTGCAGCCGTAACAGCGTCAAATAATGTAATAGCCCTGGCTGTATGTTCGGTGGTACCTCGCCCTGGGACAAACCCATGCTGCCAGGGTGACACTAAATGACCTATAATCCCTCCTAGTCTTTTAGCCCAAACTTTTGAGTATAATTTCGCGTCTGTATTTATTAAAGATATCGGCCTATATGAACCGGGATTATCCTCTGGCTTCCCCTTTTTGTGAAATACCACAATATTGGTCTGCTTCCACGTATCAGGGATAACACCTGAACATATAACTCCGTTAAAAAGATCCTCAAGAATTGGGAGAATTTCTTCACTCAGAGCCCTGTAGACCTCGATTGGGATCCCATCTGGGCCAGCTGCTTTGCCCAATGCCAGTTCACTTAAAGCATTTATTATCTCCTCACTTGTTATACTCGCTTCCAATCGGTCTCTATCTTCCTCCCCCACCCTAGGTGTTATAGGAAATTGGTCTTGTATATGAGATACCACCCCCGGCTCCTGATCATAAAGTTTTTGATAAAACTCTTGAAACACCTGTACTATGGATTTTGGATCGTTATACTCTCTCCCATTAAATTTCATCTTACTAATTTTATTTCTATTCAAATCCTGTCTTATGCGCAATGCTAATGCTCTCCCAGCTTGCTCCCCTGTCTCATAACGCCTAGCTCTTTGAGTCTGATATTCACAAATCTCCTTTTGGGTAATTATTTTTAAGAGGTCCCCCTTAATCCTGGCCATATTTCTTGTGGTCTCTCTACTGTCCTTACCAGTTATTATTTCATCAATATGGTATCTCTCTCTTTCTGCCAGATCTGCTGTGAGTTTATCTATCTTGATTTTATCCTCTTTCCTAATTCTCGATGAACAGCTGATCGTCTCCCCCCTTAATGCGGCTTTAAACGACTCCCAAACTCCATTTCTGGAGGCACTATATCTGTTGCAATCAAAGAATTCCTTTGTCCATCTTTTCATATGCTTTAAGAACCTTTCATCATTTAATAACTTTCTATCAAAAGTCCATCTGGATATTTTCCTAAGTACACTGGGAACTTTATAAGAAAGTATCAAAGGGTTATGATCAGAAATTATTCTAGGTAATTTCTGAATATTTACCTTACCTATCTCCCCTAGTGTAATAAAAAAATAATCCAGCTTGGAATATTTTTGTGCTGGATGAGAGAAGTACGTGTAACCACAATCACCTGGCATCTTTTCTCCCCATACATCTAACAGGCCATGGGATTGCATCATGGAACTGATCGCTGTGTTAACTTTACGTTTGCGGCCTGTAAAATTAGTCCCCTGTTGCCAATCCACAGAGATATTCATGTCCCCACATACTATCATTGGGGCTGTCCAGTTGGCCAATTCCTCTTCTAGTTTGTTGAACATCATAGGATCATCCTCATTTGGACCATATATTACGCATAGTGTAAACCCCATACTCATTTCAGCTAATATCCATCTACCCGAGCCATCCGTTTTTATGCGTTTAGCACCGCCCAGATGATTCTTAGCTAATATAGCCACTCCTCTTATCATTGATGTCTGGGTGGAACATCCGATCAAGGTAAACCCATACAGTTCCAAGACCTTCCTTTTATTCAAGGGGATATGGGTTTCCTGAACACAAACTATATCAATATTATTCGATCTAACCAGATGACTCAATCTCTGCCGTTTCTTCCAGTCATTTAACCCCCCTGCATTTATACTACATATTCTAATGTCTGGCATATTTTGCGAGTTTACCTTTCCCACAATAACTCATATACAGATACCTGATATCAACCTGAAAACTATTCCTTTCCATCTCATATTTTTTCATTATTTTCACCCCCCCTTCCCTCCCCACCCCCACCCACTCCTCCCTCTGCACTCTCGCCCTCCCCCTCCTGGGCTCCAAAGTGGGGCCTCCCCTCACCCCCCCCGCTTGACTAGAGGCGCTCAGACCTCGGGTCTGTGCACGTGATGGTTGCAGCTTAGTGTGAGGAGAAGTGCTCGCGCTTCAACCTTTTACTCTTTATCTAGATCCCTCACCTTCTTTTGTTTTTCCTTACCATTTTTTTTTTATATCCCTTTTTTTTTTTTCTTTCCCCCCCTGAACTCCCTCAGTGAAAACACCTCACCCAAAAATTGTTCACTCCCCCTAAGAGTATTTCAGTAGCTCAATTAGCAATTTACTTGTACATTTTGGCACTCCCGATACTCCATCTATGACTGCAGAAACTCTTTAGCTTTAATCTCTGAGGAGAAATAAAATGTTTTTCCGCCCTGGATTACTTTCAGCTGGGCGGGATTGATCAAGTATGCCTGCATGCCCTTGTCCTGAAAAGGTTTGATCATTTGCCGCAGCCTCCAACGCCTCTCGACTGTAATATGGCAAAAGTCTGGACGGACAAAAAAGGTATATTCATCTACTGTCTTTTTTTTGTAGGCCTTGCCCTTTCAGAGATTGCTTGTCTTAAGTTGAAGTTACCCAAAAAAATTAATATCGCCCTGGGTTTATCTCCCTCTTTAGCCTTTTTATAGATATTGGCTGGGGTGCGATGCGCTCTCTGAATCTCCCTATCGAAATCCCAATCTTTCAGTTCTTTGAAGGCGGACACAAACAGTTTAACGATGAATGCTTTCATGTCTGTCCCCTCAGCCCCCTCCGGAATTCCCAGGACACGCAAATTATTTTGCCTCGATCTGTTCTCTAACGACTCCAGTTTCCATTGGATGTCCGTGAGATTTTTTGCTTGAGTGTCAACTTTATCAACTGCTGCTGCAGCATCAGCTTCTGTGGATACCACTCTATCTTCCAAATTGGTCACTCGTTCCCCCAGGTTCACACAGGCCTTAGTCAGTTTCCTCACCACCCCTTGCATTTTTCTAACCGCCGCCTGCGATCTCCGACTTTCTTGCCGTGATTCTTCTCTGTGAGCCAGTATCTCCTGGTGAATAACCTCCAAGAGTGACATTTGTGCTGAGTCTCCTTCCGGGCTATCTGCTGAGGCATTCGATTGTGATATATCTTTTCTTTGATTAGATACTTTCGCTCTCACCACCATTTTTACTGCTGTATTTGGGGGGCTACTTTCCTCGGGTTCTAAATCGCTGCCAGTCTCTATATCACTGGTTTCCTGCCCCAAACTATCCTCTCCATCCTCAGACCATTCACCGCCTTCAGATACCGAGAAAAATGCCTCACTCAGTGTCTCTTTTTTACTGCAGCTACTCCCCCCTGTGTCGTCTTCCAAAATTTTTTCTAAGCCAGGGTGAAGTGAATTACTATCCCCCAACTGAACTACTGCTGTAGTCTCCAATTGTTGTTCACCTTCCACCATTATTACTGTATTCAATTGGTCAGCGAGCTCTTCCACTATAGTGCCAGGAGATGCTTCATCATTACCCGCAACAGGGGCAACAGGGGCAGCCTGTAAATTATCTTCCTTTTGCTCTTTTATGTCCTTGGTCTTATTCAGCTTTTGAAAAATATCCGATATTGGGATAGTACCCGAATTATCCGGGTTTCCCTTACTGGCACCCTGCTGTACTGTTTTTTTTACTTGAGGAGAGCCTTGTTTTTTCCCCTTACCGCCATCAATGTCCAATGCCTCCGCTAGCTCCGCTGCTGCCTTCCTCCTAGCTGCCGCCTTAGCGCTGGCGCTCGGCTTAGGAGCCATGATTGCCCTCCGCCTTTCCTCTGGCCCAAATGTCTCCTTACCGGTTGGGGAGTCACCGTTTTCGGCAATCTCTGTCTCCGTCTCAGTCTGCAGAGCTCCGACGCCCTCCAGAGCGCAACTTGTCTGCTCCTTCCCGCCACATGGGAGGTTGGAAACCGCCTTCCCTTGTTTCTCGTAGAGCTTCCTTCTCTGCCGAATTCGCCGTTTCTGAGCCAAACTCCGCGAGGCTTCCAAGCTGAATACCAGCTCCGCGAACTCCGCAGCCTCCGCTTGTGGTCGGATGACAGCTCCGCCTCTGAGCCGCCGTGTCAGCTGAGCAATCTCCAGGAGCAGCCGCTTCAGCGGCAGACTACAAGTCAGTTTCATCCAGCCGCGTTCGCTTTGATAATATTTCTCTTTCGCCCGCTTTCCTCTGTCTAACGTTGTAGGAGACTCGTACTTTACTTCACTTCACCAAATTCCGGTTTTGTGGGGGAAATACGGGATCTTAGTCCTCCATAGCGCTCCTCCTCACACGAGCTGCTTTCCGACCGTCTCACACGGTCGCCATCTTGCCTCCGACAATGCCATTTACAATGCCAATAGCTAAACTCAAACAATTGTGAGACCTATTGCGTTTCTAATGCTTGTTTCCTTTGAATTGATGGACTTGTAGTCCTGTTTTAAAATTGAATAAACAAGACTAAAAGCCCTAGAATTGAAAGAAAAAACCTCGACTGGAGCAGTACATCAGACATGAACCTTGAAAACGTGGTTGGGCTGCTCTCAAAGCATGCTATTGCTTTAGATCTTATTATACTGCTGGATCCTGGAACTTGAAGTTTCTTCTATTCACATTAACGTTGTGATGCAGCCTAGCTCTCAGCATGCAGAAGGCTGGTGTCAAGTGGCTGAGGGCGGAGGCACAAAATATGAACACTCTAGGAAGTTAACTGAGGTCAGTATAGGGCAGGTTCGTCTGGCTCCCTGGCGTTAAGAATCCCTTTTCTTCTACTCCTCTTACTTGAATTTCAGACTCTTTTAAGATAGTTTTCAATGCTGGTTCGTGCTTTAGCATTGTGAATGCAACTGGCGTGATTTACTTTATACTGACGTGTTTTAATTGTCTTTTTTTACTTGATGTATATTAAACTTTTTTTGTGAAATGAAATGAAATCAAATTGTTTACATTTTATTGTCTATTTCTTCAAATGTGTATTGATTATTTTACAGTTCCCCTCTTGGCTGACTTAGAATTTTTCTTAACTAAATACATAAATATTCCCACTTCATCGTTCACTGACGTCCGATCAGGGAGCTGTTGTCTCTTGGTCCTTGTCACTAAAGCAGTGCACAGATATTCACCAGATGTACTTACTCATAGTTTTGAGCATCCCGTGTTCCATTGTGTCTCGTTCTCACAGCGAAGGATTTTGACAACCTTTGACTGAAACCTTAAAAACATGAGAAATTAATTATTGCTGAAGCAAAATCAGAAGTTACTGGATATTAACATGTTGCTTAGCTGCAAAAATTAACTTTAAAGAACTACTGTGGTCATCGCCACTTGCATTGTATTAAGGCAATGCCATCTGTTGTGTTGGGGGCCCTAGGCCTACATGCTGCTAATGACTGCGACACGGACACTGTTGGTTAGCTGGGTTAATGAACCTTGAGCACGTGCACTCGGCACCTTTTATTATCTGTGTCACGTGGTTCGTGACATCAGTGGTGGGTGGGTGTTAAGTGCAGCATTACACTTTTAACAACTAGACTGTGTCCACTAGGACACAACAGCCATCTATGCTCCCGTCCCCTCAAACAAGAAATAAAGGCCCACATGCATCATTGTGTCATTTTGCATTTCTTAATTTGCGAAAAATAAGGAATCGCAAATTAAGAAGTGCAAAATGCTATGCATCATTTTTTTCGGTATTTCTTTGTGATTCGGTAAAAATCGCAATTTTTACCGAATCCCAAAGAAATACCGAATTCTTAAGTTAATTTTCGCAATTCCCATTGATTCCTATGGGCCAAAAGGCCCATAGGAGTCAATGCAAATTGCGAGTGGCACTTAGAAAATTTCATGGGTGCAGGGGGGGGTCCAAAGGACCCCCCCATGCACCCCTGAAATGTATTTTTCGCATCATGTTTCACACACACATGTCCTAAGGACATGTGTGTGTGAAACATGAATGTTGAAAAAAAAACATTTAAAGCATTTTAAACACTTTTTCCAAATTTACCGAGTGGTTCAACCACTCGGTAAATTTGGAACCCTAATTGCGAATTTCCACTTGTCAAAGTAATGATGCATTGCTTTTAAGAAGTCGCACATCTGCGACTTCTTAAAAGCACCCGCAATTTTAGAAATCGCAACAATGTTGCGAATTCTAAAATTGCTTCATGCATCCCAAAAAGCACTTTTGCATTCGCAAACGGCCGATTTTAAGTAATCGCACCGTTTGAGACTACAAAAATGCTTGATGCATGTGGGCCATAAAAACGAGTTTACCTTAATAAAAAATAAGTTTGAAAGCTGACACATTTCATTTATTTATTTCACTGTTTTGTAAAGTAAAACATATTGCATACAGAGTGCAGGCCAGGCAGGGATGAGAGTCCCGGTAGGAAGGGTTGGGGAAGGAAGATTGTGGGAGAGGAGGGCAACTAATTGAAATTTCGTCTGAAAAAGAGGGGAGAAGCTCTGGAAAAAAATGATTTCCTGGACATAGTTGGCCTCAGGCTTATTCCGAAGCTAGAGTAATTGAGATGCTATTCAGCTTTGGGGTTAGGAAGTTTCATAGTAAGACACCTGGGAGTACATGTACAACAGAATGTCGGAGTGCAGAGCTGCGCCAAATTTGGCAGCACAGTATTCCGACATTTTCAAAAGGCAGGGATGTGCCGTGTTTACTACAAGACGGCGCATCCCTGTGGTTTTCCTAGCGCTAATATTAGCTGCCTAGCGCCAACACGGCACCCTTGCACCATGGTGCAAGGGTGTCTGCATTGCAGGAAATTATTGTTTTTGTGCAGGAAGGTGTCCTGCACTTAGAAAGAGCAAACAGCCATTAATCATTGTTTATGTCTGCTGCAGTCTGAAAGCATTTCTCCTCATGCATCATTCTAACTTCCCTAAATGTGGGGCAGCGCCAAAAAGGAAGGGACATTGCAGTGGAACGCCCACAGCAACACACATTGCACATCCCTTTCACGCAGATACGTGCGTGAAAGGGTAGCATTTTTACATAGCGGTGTTAAGCCAGAAAAAGTGGCTTAACACCACTTAGCCAAAAATGGTGCAGGGCACAGCATCACCGGAGCGTCAAAAAAAGTGACGCTCCAGTAGCATTAGGGGCTTGTACATATGCCCCCTGGATAGCTAAAGGTCTCTTCTGGTTCATGAGTTCTAATAACTCAGTTTCTATCAGTGATACATCCCATTTCCAGCACAAATTCCTGCCTTCGGGATTCCAACCCTGATGGAGACTGCACAAAACCTGTGTTTATGCCAGCCCTATAATCAAAGGTCAAACTAGGCACTAAAAAGGTGGACAATTAATGCATATTCGAAGGGTGGCTAGCATGTGCCCATTAGCAAAGTATTTCTGATTCCAAGGTGCAGAAAAGGGAGTGAGGGAACAAACTCCACACTTTGCATTCACAAGGTCACATGATTGTTGGGCCTCTTATAATGGCTGCATATTGGGCAGAGATGACAACTTGAACGTGGAGATTGGATGGATTTTAATGATTGACTGGGACTTCAAGGTGTTTGTGCCTACTAGCCCTCCGAAATGAACAGTGTGTCAGGAAGTTTGTAGAGTCTTGTCTGCAGGCAAAATGGAAGCTATGTAGTTCTTGTATTAAGGGCGTAGCTTGAGATTTGTTGTTTTCCAGTATATGAGCCAATCAGGGGACCATTGCAGTCCTTAGTGACATAAATTATTCTGATCAAGACTAATTTGCATATGGCCACGTCTGAACTGGGGTGGCTTGGTGAGCAAAATAACGATGGATTAAGCCCAGATCTGTGACTGGGGGTGAATGTTTCGCCATTGTGCAACATTCCGTCTATCATCTTGTGTGTTTTGCTGTTAAGCACAAGTAGTGGTTTGATATAGGTTACTCGGCGCCACTTAGAGAGTCTCACAAATATTTAAGTCCAAACGTTATTTCTTACGGTGCTATAAGGGAGAAGGAACCACTTAATCCTCCCAAACATGAGCAAACGCCGCAAACAAATTGTACCACTCCTTAGCACACGTATATCATAGAACTGTTGGATATAGGTGTTGCCACCCTTTGAAACAATCACAATACGTAGTTGTTATTAATACATCAATTTGTATTTATTCTTGATCACTGGAAGTTCTCCACACAGCCGACACGTGTTTCGTCGTGACTGGGAGTGTAACCCACGACTTTTTCAAGGCTATTTCCAGATCTGTTCTCTTTTGGTTAGAAAGCACTGATAATTCCAACCCGCAAGGGGGTTCTACGGGGGTCTTCTGTTGTTTCGTATCCAGTTATGATGTCAACAGTGGTATCGCACCACAGTTTATTTTGGCCGGCTTTCGCCCGTATCATCTGGTTTGTAAAGGCTCCCCATTGGCAATCAGCGTGTACGCTCGATTGTAGTCTTACAAGCCCGCTGCGTTTTTATAACAAACACCAATAAAAACGCGGCGGGCACAATTGACCACCGTTTTACCAAAGGCACAGGGAGTATTACTCCTACAGGGTAAATCAGTCTGTAAAATAAACCACAGCCTCTATAAATCCAAACAATCTAAACATCTGATACATTGTGATCAAGCAGTGCACAGGATGTTTTTTGGGCGTTCTGTCATATTTATTAGTGTTTTGTTTCATTAGATTATTCAGGGACTGTCCTGAGCTGGGCTTTTTAACTGTGTGTCCTGATGATGGTCTCGGGGACCTTTTGGCCTCAAGCGACCAAAACGTCGATGGTTCCTCCTCTTTAATATCATTGACAGTATCATTCTGTTCATCAGTCCATATCACTGTTGGAACAAAGAAAGAAGCTAACAGGACTAAATATTTGTAAATGTATGTGGTTAGGAGGATATTTCGCTTCCCAGTGATCCTATGTCCTGATTTTTCCATTATTCTTTGTTTGAATATTTGGGTTGTGACAGTGCTGTATTGATATTCTTTAATAGCATCTTTTTGACCCTGAATATGATATTTTATGTATGATAAATTCTACAAAGCGAAACAGCATGCCTTTGCCGTTGGTCTCATATTTTCTTTTTCAGATTAATTACAATGTTGGATCGTGTGACCAACAAATTAAAAAGCAGATTGGAAATAATTCCTCCAGGAAAATATTTTCTGTATAGAGGGCAGGAACATGGCAGCATGGAGTAACGTGGCAACTTTATGCTTCTTTGCTCTATGCACTCACGTCTGGAGAGGTGGGTCCTGCATACGCAGACCATGGTGATGCTGATGATGGCAGAGACCAATATAATGCACGAGATCAGGATGACCCAAAAGTAGTCCCACAACCATTTCATCACTGTCCCTTCTGAAAAGAAAAAGAAACAGTTCATCAGTGCTTACCCAGCGCACAGCGACAATACTCTTCCTATAAAGCATCCCTACTTCCCAGCCAGGTAGCTACATACATTAATTGACATAAAAGTCAAGCATTTACTTTTCAGTGGGTAGTAAAAGAAAACACTTTATTCCTTGCTGCTGTAAGATATCTACAGACTGTTCTTACTGTCCTGCTGTGATGTATTCCCTACTTTAGATGTTAATTGTATCTCATAAAATGGACACCAGTTTAAGCAACTGAAATGCTTGGTTGATAAATGCAGCAGAAGTTACATCACTATTCCAAAAGATCAAAATATGTTATCTGAAAAAAGTTTATGAACCCTTCAATTCATGGTTATAATTATAATAATTATTATTATTATTATTATTACTATTAGAGTAATGATAGCATTAGTATCAAACTCAATGATACTCATTCCATTCATCAATCTCGGACTGTCTTCCCAAGAGTCGCAGATCGTGAGAGGGGAAGGACAACTTAGTGTGTCCAGGTAGGATGAAGAAGGGGTGTAAGAAAACAGGACTTTTTGCAGCTGTCCCCCCACCTTTTGCCCCCATTTGGGTTACTAGATGCTGGTTTTCGACTCTGACAGTGCACTGAAGCATGCTAACCAGGCTCCACTGCCAGTGCTCTCTCCCTAAAACTGATGTGTGTAATTGTCAAGGACTTTACCCCCTTCTAAGTCCCTGGTATATGGTACCAAGGGAATGGGTGGTGAAGGGGTCACCAGGGCTTGCAGCACTGTTTGCGCCACTGTGACAGCAGGCGTACCATTGCAGACTACAGGAACAGTGTAAACTGCTCCAATTCGACTTTGCCCTCACCATGTGTGGCAAAGTCAATGCATTGCTTTTAGTATACATCATTCACCCCTAAAGAAAATCTCCTGAGCCCAGGAGGCAGGGTGCAGTATATTAAAGGTGCAGGAATATAAGTTCAAATGTATATGTCTCTATCGGGGCACTATAAGTGATAGGAAGTCCATAGGATAACATGGGCTTGCACCCGGGCAGACTCAGAGTCACTATCTTCATTATTGAACCACCTAAATATGTCAAGTTTGGTATCAAACAATTCTACCCCTGACACAATTCTCATATTGGGGACGATGTGGTATGCACACAGGTGACTGCCTTAGAGGTTGTCCACCTAGTTACCCCAGCTTCTCGGTGCTCTGGCTAGGGGCCCGAGCTTGCTGCACCATGACAGGATTATGACCTCCTGCCAGGCGGTGTGCTCACTCCCAGAAGTGAGGAACTATTGCCTGGGCAGGAAGGAGGTCACACCTCCTCCCTCCCAGGAAGGCTAGTGAAGTGGCACATCAAGGTGGTGAGCTTCAAAGGCTGCACTGCCTCTGATATGCATCCATCTGTCTACCAGTGGAGTACACAGCCCTCCCCCTATCCCAGGCAGATTTGACTGGGCATGCAGGAAAATTTGTATTCAGGGGTGTACACACCCAGAAGGCTAAATACAACTCTAGGGTGGACTGTCTAGCCTGTTTACCTAAGGTGGACTTCTGCCAACTTAAAAAGGGTCCCCTCCTGACACCAGAACACCAGTTCTGATCCAACTTGCATCGAAGAGGACAAAGAAAGGACCCATGTCTTTGACAAGAGGACTTTGCACAAGGCAAAAGAGGAATACTTTGCACCTGTGGCAACTCTCCTGGAAATGTATGAATGAGACTTGTCATAGGCTAAAGGTCAGTTCCCCCAGATAGAGGGACCCCTCTAAAAGTTAGTAGCAACCTCAGACTCCCTTGGACTAGTGGGACTAGTCCCCAGCAAAACGCAGGTAAATCAATGCTCCGGATCTGAAGAACCGTTGGCCATCAGGCCCTCTGAAGTATCGCCCAAATACAAATTGCCCAAATCCAGAGGGTCTAGTGCATTGGTGGAACTGCAGTCCTGTCTTCCACAAAGATTCTGGCCACTACCTTGTTCCCCTAGACCTCCAGACGTCGAAGTAACCATCTGCTATATTTACCCCTGCCAAGGCTTGTTGTTCACCAGTCCAGTAACTGACTCCAAAACTCAAAGCTGCTCCTAGAGGGCACTCTATAAAACCTCCATCCAATGTCAGCAGCGACATGGTTCTTTTGTTTTTCCAACCTGTTCTCAGCAGTATTGTGTCAGTGGTAAAAGCAGCTCCTAAAATTCATCACTCCAGTATATGTATGCCATTTTGTTCATTTTGGTGTTAAAATTAAGATACAAATATAACCTAATTGTATAAATTGGTGTAGGATTTCAATTGAGTCATGTCAATTACTTATCGTCCATGTTGGTACTGTGAAATGCTTAACACATGTTCCTTTAGTAAAGACTGACGGCCCTTTGCAACTTTACCAGGAATGAGCTAAGGATTTGTTATTGTGACTCTAGTGACCATCTTTGGGATCTCTGAGAGCATTGCATGCTGAGCTGAACCAGCATCACCACATAATACTCCACCTTCCTTTTTTTTTTTTTAGCACTTGATCTCATTTTAATTGTGGTCACATGGGAGGCGTCTTAAGTACTTACGATCTCAATTGTTCACCCAACCCCACCCCCGGTTTAACAGGCTTCTTCGCATGTGAGGTTCAATCGTGACACCATGATTCACAAGTGACTGCTTTCTCAGCTCCTACTACCACACCATACAGGACAGACGCTCTGAAACAGTGAAAAGAATGCTGGAACTTGAGCCAGACAACAGAAACGAGTGAAAAAACGAAACAGGAGTGACAGGGAAGGGAATACTCCACCTTCCTATTGGGGAAACGAATGGCAGGTAAGAGAAGAGACTGAGGTTAAGCTAAAGACTGTAGTAGAGGGCAAGAATACAGAACAATGTCATACATTTACCCCAGTATAGAGATCTGGGCCTAAATCCATTGTGTTTTTTTCTCGCCGTGCCATTCCAGTATGGACCCAGCTATATGCAAATCAGTCTTGACCCTGCACCTAATAGGAACTGTCCAGCCCGAACTGCCAAGTCAGGTCCTCCCTGGACTGGAAACAAGCATCCCAGGACTGGTTTTGGGCTTTCATCCCTCATCAGCCAAAATAGCTTGACTCCAGTGGCATGGAGAGCACGGGACCCACGTCTGGGGATACCCGTTCCACTCGGGGTGACAAATGCAAAAAGAACAATTGATGGACAGAATGCAGAACAATGCCATACTTTCACCCCAGTACAGAGATCTGGGCCTAAATCCATTGCTTTTCTGCTCACCATGCTATTCCAGTTTGGACCCAGCCATATGCAAATCAGTCTTGACCCTGCACCCAATGGGACCAGTCCAGCCCGAACTGCCAGGCCAGTTTCTCCCTGGACTTGAAACAAGCCTCCTAGGACCAGTTTCGTGCTTTCAGCAAATAGACCAAATCCCCTCAATAATAGTACCGGTGGTAGAGCCTATGAAACAGAGAAATAAGGAGAATAGAGGGGTGTGCATTAAAGTGTATTAGGTTTCTAGGCATTGAGGCAGGGTTCCAAGTGAGGAAGTGTGATTGTGTCAAGTCAATTAACTTGTAGCAACTCAATGTCTCTTAGTGCACACCTGATACCCCTTATTGTTCATCTCATCTAGTCAGTCCTTAAGTTCAGATAGGGAATCAATGTTGGCACTGCACCCACTATTACCAACTCAGGTCTTCAAATTGGGGGTGTTGGTGGTCGCAGGATATGTGCTCTTTAAGGTGCCTCTTTTTGCATGTGTAAATGTGACGCTAATGTGCATTTGCACTTTTATATTTTTGTTGGTTCTCCACAGACCTCTTACCATACACTAGGACACATATTTTGACCTGACCTGGGTGGTAAACTACATGCCAAGAGTGAATCTATATGTGCTTCCTAGGTGGGAAACTACCAGGAAGGAGTATTTGAGTATCCACAAACGCTTGTATGTCAGTATGTCAGTAAGGTAGACCTGGAAAAATATCAACTCCACAATAGAGACTGCTACTTTTTCATTAAGGTAAGCATACATAAGGAATCTTAACTTCATCTAAGCTTACTGTAATGATATATTGGCAATAGTATTGTGAAGTCAATATTGTTCCAGGACAATATTATTGACTTCGATATTATTGTCACATACAACTATTTCAGCCATGATATTGTAATTCAACATTCCCACAAACTTCCCAGTTTATTGGTGTTTATTTCCCAAAGAAAGCACACAAGAAAGACCACAAGCCTTACAGTCACATTTCAAAAGTGAAAATTACACCATGCTGGTGGATTTTTCAAATGTATTGTAAAAAATTGGATTAGTTTTTGGGGTGGGTGACTACCCTCCGCAAGGAATAATGTAATCGCTTTTCAAGGTGAATCGTCAAAGTCATTAAATCAACTTGAGCTAAACTCGCTGGTAGCTATGGTAGAGAGCAGAAAGCCTTAATTTAGGGCAAAGTGTAAAGTATTTATGCAGTACCAAAACAGTACAAAGTTGAAATGCAAAACAATAAAAATTTCAAACAGAATTAGACAGTAAAAATGAATAAACAAAATGAAACCAACATGACAAACATCTATTAAGGGGAACCGGAGACATTTATTTTAAAGGTTTTTAAGTAAGAGTAGAACTGAGAAGCATAAAGTGTGGGTCAGATACACTAACCAGGTTCACCCTGGTCAAAGACTTTATTTCTTTAAGTCCCAATCTCACACAGGATTACACTTTTAAAGCCCGCAGGACCCCTGGTGAAGCACTTAGAGATTCACAGGGAGACAAGCAGAGGCCAAACAATTGGGTACCATCTAGGCCCAGTTGACACTGGTCAGCTAGGCAGTTGCAGGAAAAGGCCTTTTATAGCTTTTTGTGTCTCTGTAGCTTTAACAGGAGGTCAGCCTCATGATCCTTGGAGTCCATGTCTTTGTCCTGGGTACAAGAGGAAGCAGGTGCAGTCCTACAAGGCTCATTTCAGGTCAGTCCTCTTCAGTTCTTCCTCAGGTCGAGAAATATTCTGAAGTGGGTGCCTGGAGATGCCACATTTATTTATGCCTGGCATGAGCCAGTGGTTGGGAATGGCTCCTGGGCATGCCTTTACCAATTGGTTTAAAGTTCCTAGAGCCAACCATAGCTACCTTGAGCATTTTCATGATAGCAGATGTCTTTGGCCACACTTAACTTGGGCTCTGAGGCTGTGTGGGGAGTGTACTACGATAATCCTAGTGTACTTCTACATCTAGCACTAAAATCCAGTTTTGGGTAATAAATCTACCCCGATGAACCCAGAGACAGAAGTCTGTTAGAACAAAGCAGGGGTTTCCAGCAAACAGACAGTGGGTACACACAATTTGTTTTGGCATCCTGTTTCCCCTCCTTTTAAGTGCACCCTCAGTTTTATTTGTAAACCCCAGTGGACCTGTCAAGCAGGATTTAACACTGTAATGTCAAAAAGAGGCCCACTGTGATTGGTGCATGACTGCCTGGATGGGGTGGGGGGCGGAAGGACCTTGCCCAGGTTTCAGCTATCATTTGTCCGTGGCTGGAAAGCCATCTTTGAAGTTTATCCAATTCATGTTGCCAATGTCATTGGTCAGTCTGTCAAGTGAACAATAACGCCTCCCCACACCCAGGTAATTTTCTTTTCTGTAGACAGCTTTCACAGCTCTTCAAATGCTAATTACTGACTGGCAAAAGTGGGAAACAAATACAAATTTACCCTCCATGAACTTCAGACAGGTTAAGGATACCGTTGTTACTTTTCATTAATATTTATTAAAATCCGACTTCACCATTGACAAGTAAAAATAGTTGTTTAATGATTTTCCTAGCTAGTCCCATTCCCAAAATACAGTATTATGATTCTAGTCTGTGCTCTGATTTTCTACTTTGGACAGCTAGGCCTGCCACTAGATTAAAGTGCTCAGAGTAATAAAACTATCAAAATTATATGGTTCAACAAAAGGAATAAAATACAGGATGACCAGACAGAGAAGGCAGATTACCTCAATTTACTTTTTATGAATCAAACCAAAATAAAGAATTTACTCTCTCGGAAGACTTTTTGTGTAGCTAAGTTTAACATCATTTAGCAAACAACTTTGGAAATTGGATCTTCACCAATGACCTAAATATGTCATAATTTATTTATTTTATAACATTACATGTATTAATGAAGAATTGCTCAAATAGACTGACTTGATGTAAAACAACGCAGCATACAGATAAATCATTAAATATAATTAAAAGGAAAACAGTTAAAAAACAGATAGATGCAAGAAGGCCAATTAACTATCAATATCATTTGAAGAGATATATCTTTAACTGCAAAAATTCAGCAAAATGGGAACGTAAGGAACCAACACTCGAAGTAAATATCAACCAGAGTGAAGGGGTAGACGCAGAAAATGATTGATTACACCTTTGAATGGCGGTTTGACACTGTATCATAGTCGACAGTATCGACCTACAAAAAATTTGCATTCAATACATCCCCTATCATTAAAGCATGAATGTGAGCAAATCTTTATTTTTCTTAACTTCACATCTACTTTCCTAGACTTTTCTTGCCCTCTAATGGTTAGGACCTTATAGGCAATGGAAACCACCCTGAAAGAATGTACCTTGCCCAGGTCACCACAGTACCCTGCACTGAGTAATGGGCAGCCGTGCAAAATGTTAAATTTTAGGGCGATTATAAATGGAAGATTCCATGGAAAGCAGAATAAATGTTGGAGACCATACACATGGGAACTAAGTAAAATAATCAATAGACTTAGCGTACACATCACAAGCATCTATTTGTCAAAACATAGCATGTTAATAATACCTTAGCATGTCAAAACAAATGAGGCATGTCCAAACAAACCATGGCTGCGCTTTCTGTTGAAGATTCTCTTTGGGGCCACTCCTCTAAAACAATACGGTCAGCTAATATTTACAGCGACTTAAAGCTGTAAGCCTTTGGCACTTAGGGCGAAATACACTACTTAGCTGTAGTAGTGGCTATTGGCCTGTACATGAAGATGAGTTGGCTTAAAAGAAAGTATTGGACTCAGGAAAAAACTATTCGAGATATCAAAACTGTGCAATATATTTATAACCTGTAGAATTTAAAAGTTATGCAGGTTATAAAACGTGGCCACTAGATGGTGGTATTTGCTAAGAAATTATTTTTCAGCTACCTTTTCCCCCAAATCCCTTTGGAACATCCACAGACCTATTCGGCAGATATTGCAGAAGTAAGTTCACCATTATTTATAAGCCACACTTTAAAATAATGATGTTCAGCAGAATGCAAGTAGAAACGGCATTGAGGTTAAATTGTGTTGAACGGGAGTTACTGATCTTCAAAAGTATTTCTTATACATGCTGGAGTTGAAACAGCAGGCAGGTAGTATTATTTTTTTTAAATAAATCAGTGTCTAGAGCCTCGCCTGGTGTGGCACCTCCACGTTTACTCGATGGATCCGACCTCCTGTTTCCGCTCAAGCAGAGCGGACTCACTATTGCATCATCTTGGTACAGGAACAGTCGGCGCACTTCAATGGCAGTGCAATCAGTCTGGATTCCCTCTTGCTGGACGGGCATAGGGCTGGTCTCCATTTGCTGCAATGGTACAGACGCCCTAAAAATGACTGGACTGGAATACAATGTACATGAAGGTGAGCAACCCAATATACCCTTGCGGGCTCGGGCAAAGTTTATGATAGAAGATGGCCAGCAAGGGGTTTCATTTATTCTGAGATTTTTTCAGCACCGTTAGGACTTGTTTAGGAGTAATCACAGTACCTAAGCCTGAGTTTAATCAGTGGCTGTTCTATTTAATACCAAAAGAACAAGTTCCTAAAAAAAGGAACACAAGATGTTACCACACTAACATCAAATTTACACACGAATAATCAATAAAACGTGAAACCAGGGTTTTTGTCTGAAAATTATTATTGAAATTCAAGGCAAAGTATATAAATTTCTGTACAAAAAAATGAACAATCATAAAGAATAGGGTGCATACATAGATATAATGAGGATATTCAAGGCATTGGTTGCTTGTCCTTAGACATATCCAAATTTTAAGTCCAGACTGCTGGGTCACAGTAGTTGATTGATTTTAACTCAAAGTCAGAAGAAAATCAAAAGATGACATGAGACAAACTATGCAGAGTTGGACTAAACATGTCGACGTTTCGGCCTTATTTCGGTTATTCTTAAGACCATCATCAGGACAACAAAATGGTATATACAATTGATGACCCTTTTTTAAATCAAATGTGCGTCAGTTAGAGATTCATGACAGCACCGGCACCGGCACCGGCACCTTCATTTGGTTGCATGAACTGATCGTTCTCTATTGACGTTCCGCGGCGAATGATTCAAATCATTTTCGAGATAACCGAGCATCAACTTAAACTGGACTAACTGCCAGAATCCTTTCACTGCTTCGCTATACTCGTTGCAAGTGTATCCCATGCACAATCGATATACTTCTGTGCCTGACCTCAATGCAACCAAATGAAGGTGCCGGTGCCGTCATGAATCTCTAACTGACGCGCATTTGATTTAAAAAAAGGGTCATCAATTGTATATACCATTTTGTTGTCCTGATGATGGTCTTAAGAATAACCGAAATAAGGCCGAAACGTCGACTTGTTTAGTCCAACTCTGCATAGTTTGTCTCATGTCATCTTTTGATTTTCTTCTGACTTTGAGTTAAAATCAATCAACTACTGTGACCCAGCAGTCTGGACTTAAAATTTGGATATGTCTAAGGACAAGCAACCAATGCCTTGAATATCCTCATTATATCTATGTATGCACCCTATTCTTTATGATTGTTCATTTTTTTGTACAGAAATATATATACTTTGCCTTGAATTTCAATAATAATTTTCAGACAAAAACCCTGGTTTCACGTTTTATTGATTATTCGTGTGTAAATTTGATGTTAGTGTGGTAACATCTTGTGTTCCTTTTTTTAGGAACTTGTTCTTTTGGTATTAAATAGAACAGCCACTGATTAAACTCAGGCTTAGGTACTGTGATTACTCCTAAACAAGTCCTAACGGTGCTGAAAAAATCTCAGAATAAATGAAACCCCTTGCTGGCCATCTTCTATCATGGACTGGAATACGGCCCAGAGTAATAAGCCGTCCTTCCTTGTTCATCTAAATAACGAATTAAGACTTATTCTGGAGCACGATGTACAGGGGCAAGCCAAGAAGGCCTGCTCGGTAGTCAATTACTGTTATCAAGTTAGAGGCTGATTTTTGGGCGACCTATTTGGCTGCTTTGTGTAAATTCTGCTACATATCTGGGGAGATTCCTAACTCCTGGTGAGGCAGTATTGTACTCACATTGCATAAAAAGTCCCCAGTAATAACTCTGTAATTATAGACAGATCGCGCTCCTAGACGCACCTGGGAACATCTTTTGCATATTTCCGTATTACATCATCTACAGGTCTGGGTAAAGGAAATGCAGATTCTGCCTTTGGAAGAGGCCGGCTTTCAATAGAACTGCACCACCCTAGACAGCATATCCATGCTACACCATATTGTGAAAAAGTATGCCCAGATACGGGGTATGCCAGTATACACGGCACTTATGGATTTCAGACTCTACCGCCTTTGTCCACGTGGACAGGCACACCCTGTAGAAGAAACTCATGGATCTGGGTCTCCCAGATGGTTCATTAAAGTTGATAACCCTGCATATTGCTGCATGGAGCCAAGTAATGTTGGGGGGCAACCGTGGCCTCACGGCCACGATTGAATGAGAAAAAAGTTTATATTGCCAACTTTCTCTCTGCGACTGTAAGAATTATAAGGAAAACAAGTTAAGATCAAACTGTACATATTTTAACTTATTGTCGTGTCCTGATGCAACTTACCCAAACTGCTTTTTTTAATCTGTTTTCTGCATGTAAATATTTGTATATCTCTAAATATTTTTATATGTAAATAATGTTTTTTTATTTTTTCGACATTATATGTCTTTTAGTATGTTTTTATGGTTTGCACATAAACCGAATAAAGTAAATGTGACTGACTGAATGAGAAAAGTGCTTAAAATAAGGCAGTTTACTATATGCAGATTATATTATAGTATTGGACTTGACCCCTAAAGGTTTGCGGAGTGTCTTCACTGCCTAGCAGCGTATGTGGCTAGACATTACTTGAAAATTAACCAAGTAAAAGTAAAGCAAGAAATTGAGTAGGAAGGGAGACCACCGGAGGGCAAAGTACAGATGGTTCTTGGGTACTGTGCCTATAGAAAGATTTAAATCTTATCTGCACCTAGGACATTTCGTTTCTGATAATCTGAGTGAGAACGAACATATTGTCCACCTGGCAAACAAGGCTTTATCTCATGCTAACGAACTTGAGGCATTTTATAGGCTGAAGGCAGTTTAGTCACTTGCTGGCTATCTCCAAGATGAAAATACTGCCTATATTATTATACTGAGTGAAATTCATACGTACCAAGCACTGGCACTTTATGCACAAAGCAGAAGTGAAAATATCGTGATCGATTTGTAATTTGCACACCATGGCACCAATAGAGGCATTGCGTATCGAATGAGGCTGGTCAGACCCTTTGTAAAGGGGGCTGGCATCTTTATAAGTATTGAATGTTTAGCTTCGATAAGGGGAGCCTATACTGTGAGGTCGATCCTTATTCAAGCACTTGAGCACTTTAGCTTGGAATTGGTAGACCTGCAAGATATGGGCTACTGCAGCCTCGGAGGCTTCCTAAAATTCTCCATGTATATGTATGGAAGAGGATAGTCGCCAATGTGGGAGACTAAACCGGCTGGAGGAAGTAAAAAGGACAGGAAGTGTTTCGACCCCTCAGCCCTACTTAAGGTGGAATATGGAACATGGGGCCTGCCGCTGCATGCTCATGCTTAGATGAAATGCCTCCATTTAAGTTGTTTTGTGGATGCGTGGCGGCAAATACGTTGGGCTGATAGTGTCATGACCTGACAAACAGACGACGGACAGGACGGACAGGGCAACAGGACAGTAGGGACAGCGGACACTAGGACCCTGTGGGTCGTGAGGGTGGTGACCAGGTCACCGGACACCACATCCGGTCAGGGGACAGGAAGAGGACATTCTGATTAGGACCATAGACAGGGACAGACGTGCTGAGACCCGCTCTTGTAAGAGAAATAAAAGAAGCTGCAATTACATACCTGTGTCCTGTGGTTTATGCGCTGCACGTAAGGACAAACAACACGACATCTGGCGACGAGGCACGAAGCCACACGTGCAGAACACTGGACGAAACGCGGAGCAACAAAGGAAGACGTGAGGAGCTACACAGGAGCCCACCCCGACAGCGTCCAACTAAAGCGTCTGAGCGCGGTAAGGAGCGTTCGGTGATCAGCGCGAGTGCCAGCAATTCAAAGCGCGAGGTGCTCGCGCTTGAAAATCAAAGCGTGAGGTCTCGCGAGAAGTGCACATCTCGGCGGCCATAAGAGGGTCAGGCAAGGAAGGCCAATCAGGACATTGACAAAAAGCAGCGGCCATCTTAGAAACAGGCTACGCGAGATTTCGGTCGTAAAATCTCGCGTGAACACAGCGGCCATTTTGAGTTGGGACATTAAATGGAAAAATAGCATTGAAATTGCATGGAGGCCACTTTAACCACATGCGCGCTGCTCTTATTCTGCTTGTATGCTGAGTTTTTGTAAATCGCACTTTACATGACGAGCTGGGCTCGTCATCAGTGTGCGAGGAGGCTACACCATGACGAGCCCAGCTCGTCATGAGTGTGGAAGGGGTTAAAGACAGGCAGAATAGCAGAATAAGAAGAACAGACAGGAAATAAAGAAGAAAAAAGAATAAGAGGCACAAAAAGAGTGTCACAGTAACAGGAATACAACAAAAGAACAGAAAGGAGAAGAAAAAGAAAATAAAAGGACAAGAAAAACCTAGAGGAGGATAAAAATAAAAGAAAGAAAAAGAAGAAGAAGAAGAAAATAAAAGGACAAGAAAAGGACAAAGAAAGAAAGGGGACACAAGAGAAAAGAAAGTAGAAAAAGTTAAACCAAAGTAAAACACAAGAAGAAGAAGAAGCAGAGAAAGACGATAAAAGGTAAACAAAAAGACAGAGCAAAAAAAAAAAAAAAAAAAAGGAAGAAGGCAAGAATAGCAGATCCAAAACCCAGCGCACAATACAGGAGACCACTACCGTTCAACTTATCGGAGCCACAAACAGGAATAAGGTGGGAGAAGTGGATCAGGCAGTTCGAAAGATATGTAGAAGACACAGATGTAGCAGCTGGAAAGAAACTGGGACTACTGTTGAATTTGGCAGGGGACGACGTCGAAGAACTTCTGGTGACACTGCCGACCGAAGAAACAAAAACATATGACCAACTAAAAAAATGTCTAACAGCCAAATTCGACCCGCAACGTAACATTGACTGCGAACGATATACTTTTACCATTGCATGTCAACAAGTTGGCGAAACACTAGACGACTTCGCGACACGGCTGAGGAAATTGGTGACCCATTGTGAGTTTGACAAATTTGATAACGAGCAAGCAATAAGGCTAGGGATCATAGAAGGCTGTCGCGACACAGGATTCAGAGCAAGAATACTTAAGGAGCCGACATCATTGGAGAACATCCTATCACTAGCGAGAGCAGAGGCGAGAGCAACGGAACATGCCAAGGAAATGGAAAGAGGGAAGAGCGTTGAAACAGAAACCGCACACTTTAAGACAAACAGATATCGCACAGACCAACGAAAGAATGACTGGAGGGAACAAAAGGAGAGGAGACGACCTGAAAGAACATGCTACAGTGCGGAATAGAATTTCCACACGGAGGTCAATGCCCAGCATTTGGCCAGACGTGCAGAAGATGTGGTGGAAGAAACCACTACGCCAGCATGTGCCAAAGTGCCCCATTCAGAGACGACAATGGGAGAACAGGAAGACAACAGGAATCGACAACAAGACATGTCAGGTATGTCGACAATGAAAGGAGGAGTTCATCACGAGGGTCAGGCGAAGAAGAGGAAGTAGAGAAAGTAGAAAGACTATATCGCATGTCGGAGGTGCACACTGAGCAGAGCGAGGAAGAAGAAGCAGGAGAAACAACACAGCCAGCAGACAGAAGCACCCGAGGAAAGATAGATCATGCAAAGATAAGAGTAGGAGTGCATGAAACAGACTTTGTATTGGATAGTGGTGCAACCTGCAATGTCATGTGCGCATCGGAGTATGAGAGAATGGAAGTAAAGCCGACCCTGAGAGCGTCCAAAGTAAAGATTTTTACCTGGGGGGCAAGGAAAGAAATAACTAACTTGGGGAAGTTCACAGAGGAACTGAGATACAATGACAAAATAAATAAAGAGGACGTCCATGTTCTACAAGGCGATATCCCAGGGCCATGCCTGATGAGCAACACCACCGCCCAGACGATGGGCCTTATAACAATGACATATAAAAAAGACAACAGCCATGCTGAGAGCAAGCAAGGAGAAGACTCAGGGAATAATGAAAGAGGAAGAGAACAAAAGAGAATAATGGAGAGAACAAATACAACAAACGGCGGGTGTAGAAAGAAAGGAGCAGGAAACAAAACGGAGGGCAGAGAACAACGATCAAGGCGACGAGAGGCCGGCAAAAGGGGAGCAGAAGAAGGACAACGGAAGAACAGAAAGAAGACTAGGAGGAGAGAGCAACGACAAAGAGAAAGAGCGACTGGCAAACTGAGAACAGACGGAGAACAAGTGAAGAGCAGAAAGAAAGACGACGGCAGGAAACGACGCAAAGGGACAAAGAGACTACGTAGAAAGAAGTAGGAAACAGAGACTGGGGAGAAGGGTCGACGAGACTGACAATCTCTCTCTCTCTCTCTCTCTCTCTCTCTCTCTCTCTCTCTCTCTCTCTCTCTCACTCTCTCTCTCTCTCTCTCTCTCTCTCACTGCAACGGCGAGCTAATGATGTGAGGGTGGTGCCATGGAAGTGATTAGTAGAACTGTACCACAAACTGTTGTTTGCAACAAGGGGGGAGATGTCATGACCTGACAAACAGACGACGGACAGGACGGACAGGGCAACAGGACAGTAGGCACAGCGGACACTAGGACCCTGTGGGTCGTGAGGGTGGTGACCAGGTCACCGGACACCACATCCGGTCAGGGGACAGGAAGAGGACATTCTGACTAGGACCATAGACGGGGACAGACATGCTGAGACCCGCTCTTGTAAGAGAAATAAAAGAAGCTGCAATTACATACCTGTGTCCTGTGGTTTATGCGCTGCACGTAAGGACAAACAACACGACAGATAAGAGGTGTCATTTGTGCAAAGACGCAGTACAAACGGTGGATCACGTCCTTTCTTTGTCCTGTTTTAAAGCCTGCTAGATGTCATTTTTAAAACTTCTGTTTTTGACATATGGTACTAAATCAGCTGGAGCAGCCACTCAGTTTCTATATATTCAGGTTAATGAAATGATGTGCTATAGAATTAAAACAAATTGTAAGAGCCTTTTAAACATGTGTTAACAGCTGTCTTGAGTAGTCTAATGTGTAACTTTTATTATGCATGAAAGCAATTTTATAGTATCTAGTTTATTTTGTTGGTGTTTTACTGTTGATCTCTTTGGAGATCAAAAACTTGAATAAGAAATCTTGAATAAGCGGTCTCTGAGATTAATTCATGCATTCCCTGCTTCACTTTTGAGTTATCCTCTGAAATTTAGCAGCCTGGCCTGACTTCGAATGGCTCAGCCCTACTGTGACAGGAGTTTATTAGAAAAGTGACACATTTTTCACACCCAGTACGGTCGGTCCTCCATCCTTCCCTCCACCACCATCAGTGCTCTGTTCCTGCTCCAAGAAGGTGCCTGCAAGCCATGCATCGCAGACATGTTTTGTGGTGTCTGTATACCCAGGAAGACAGACAAAATGTAAATGTAAATGTAGTATACTTGTAAAGTGCACAGCTGCCCCAGCAACGAGGCATCCCGGCACTGTATAACGCTGTGGTAGCCTTCCTGGCTCTCCCTGTGGATGTCCCTCCTGGGCACCTCCAAGGTGAAGCCAGGCATCCCAGTGTTGTTGGGGCCGTTGTGGAGATTAAGCAAGCTATTGCCCAGAGTTGCAGTGTGGGACCCATGATTAAAGTAGGCGCTGAGGCGAGAATTATCGAGTCCGCGGACATTGAGCCCAAGACCTGCCGCGTCGGGACTTGAACCCTGATCTCTGCTTCAGAGTCTGCCGCTCTAACCAGTGAGCCACACTTCTCCACAAAAGAGCTGGTACTTCTTCTCACTCGCTCTTGATTCTTCTGTTATCCTTTCACTCCTGCCCAGCTCTCCGGTTTGATCAGGCAGCGGTCCACAAGTTCCTGTGGGAATCTCAGTCCCTCTAAATTTGTAAACCTGCTCTTGTTAATCACTTTTTAACCTGCTACTTGATCTTTCAGCAGCATTCAACACTGTTGATTATGTCATATAAGTGTCCGGGTTACAAGCAGGCTACTTTTAGTGGCATAGAATCAAAAGACTGTCCTTTTCTCCCAATATATATTGAGCGCGTTTCTCTTCTACCCTTCTCAACCCAGCTTCAGCGGCGGCTGCCACAGGTAAACACGGTGGGGTGGGGTGGGGTGTGAGCTGATGGAAGTCGACAGATGAAGGAATATGTATAATTAAATAAATAAATGGCACCTATTCCATCGTCCGTCGGCTTTCCCCCTGCCACGCCCCTCCCGGCCCCACCGTGTTTACCTGTGCCGGCTGCCACTGCCCAGCCACCCTCTTCATGTGACATTCCTCAGAGGGCAGCTCTACCTTAACATTTACATCCACTCATTTGCTGACTTGATCGGGTGTTCGGCTTCGAGGTCAGAAGCTATGCTGATGAAACGAAATATTCTGTAAAAGGTGAGGATTGAATCAAGAGCTAAAATGTTTCATAGACTGTATTGTGGCCTTTGGCTAATCCATGAGGATACATGAGTCAGACTTATCTTCAGCTCACTTGATGGACCTCCGTGGATCTTAGGTGCGAGTGCACGCACAGCTCCTGCAACCTTCCACCCTGGCTATTCAGGAGTCCCAGACAGTCAAAACAGGGTTTTGTTGTTATTTATTGTGCTTATCTTCTAGTTACAGCACCGTGATCACATGGAAGTCCTTTAGAGGATGCCAAGAGGCATTATCAGTGTACTGTACGATGGAGTTCTGTTCTGAATATGCCCTCTTAAATGCAGCTCCTCTTTTTAACTCATCCTCTTAGAAAGGTATCTGCAGGAGTCAAAAAAGACTGACCTGCAATTCTACACATTAGGAGGTCGCCTCGAAGGTTTCATGGATCCCTCAAATGTTTGAATGAAGGTACTCTTTGTCCAGTTCACTTTACTCCTATGATGAGCTACTTAATAGAGGAATTATGTTGGAAATTATAAATAAATGGCAATTAATATTGAAAAATGTTTTAGTCGTTAGAGTGGGCAGGTCAACTTCATTCTCAAGTGCTAGGGACTATGTATACATTTGACGTGGATGGAAATCAGCTGGGGACGCCGGTCTCAAATGAGACAGACTAAACAGGAGAGGGAGGATGGAGGGCCTGGTTACAGCACAATCTGACCAAGGACTCAAAAATGTCATTAGTGGGCAATGTCTGCCTGCATCAGGTCGTGGACATAGTTTGTTAATTAAGTAAGGCCTAGGGTGAGTAAGAAGGAGCTGTCGGTCCACTCTTTTGCATTTTTATTACTATCCTCTTTCTTATGAAACCTTAGGACCTAGTTCATGAAGTTAAGTGTAAAAGTATGCACGGAGTTCCACAATCCTCGCCAGGACATAGTTTTAAACTTTTCACCAGTCACACAGGTGTAATAGTATGGCTTAAAGCTTGCCAGGCGCAGATCTCCAAGCATACTATTTCAGTGGCCATGTAAGTTTGGTAGCACTGCCTACTTCCCCAATGTGGTTTTGTGCACAGCATATGAATTCACAAAGCGGGGAGGACAGAAAAATGTGCAAAAGCAATTGTTTTTTCTCTGTGGGAAAAACATTTCCCTGTGGAGAAATCCCAGGTCTACACTAACACCAAATCTGTGGGTGATCAGTTTCCCTTCCCACCCTGGTTGGCCGTTACTCCATTTCTTGGTTAGAGTAAATCCATGACCATTTCTAGGATGTCAACAGTCAGATTTCAGTTTGTGAATGCCAACAAACTTACAAGGCAGACCAACCTGTGTAACATTAATTTCCCACCCCTTGTCCTCTCACATCAGGGGCCAAACACACCATTAGTGCTGTACCTCAAGGATCATCCCTCAGAACAACCCTCTTCAACATCCACATGACACCACTCGCGGACATTGTCAAATCACATGACATAAACATAATTTCCTACACCGACGACACCCAGCTCGTCATATATCTCTCAGCTGACCCCACCTCGATTAAAACCAACTTCCACAACTGCATGAAGAACATCTCAGCCTGGTTGAGGGACAACTGCCTTAAGCTCAACACAGACAAGATGGAAGTTATCATCTTCAGTAAGCACACCACCCTACGGACCGTCGGAACTCGGTACCACCATATGCCTGCATCCTTGGTATCACCTCCATGCCCGCAACCTCGGTATCATTCTCAACTGCACACTTGTCATGAAAAGTCTAGTCAACGCCATCTCCTCAGCCTGCTTCCACACACTCCACATGCTTCGAAAGATCTTTAAGTGGCTCCCCACCAACACCAGGAAAATAGTAACACAGGCCCTCTTCGCAAGCTGACTGGACTACGGCAACGACCTCTATGCCGACCTCAACACCGAATAAATGCAAAGACTACAGAGAATAAAAAACGCAGTGGCCATACTTATCCTCAACCTGCCCAAGAGAACCCACATTACCCAGCACCTGAAATAAATACACTGACTCCCAGTTGAGAAGAGATGCCATTTCAAGCTCCTGAGCCATGCCTACAAAGTCCTAAATAACCAAGGACTTGCCTACATGAACCACTGCCTGCACTTCTACCAGCCAAACAGGATCCTTTGCTCAGCACACCTGCAGAGATACCGAGCATACGACGCAGCTGCACCGGAGGATGCTTCGTCTCCCACCTCACCGCCAAAACCTGGAATGAACTACCCCTCCACCTCTGCACTGCATCATCATTGACCACCTTCAGGAAGGGACTCACAACTGGGCTGTTCGAATGAGACCAGCAGGAAGTGCCTGGATGCTCCCCGGGGTGACAAGCAGCGCTTTATAAATATGACTTGATTGATTGATTGATGGGAATTACAACTGAAGATATGTATGCACTCCCATGGAGTAGTATACAATAGTAAAGCCATTTATGCCTCCTAGTATTATTTATGGCAAACATAAATGAGAGTATATATGGCCATACGTTTATAGATAAAAATGTCTATGTGAGTCTGGGACTTCTGTGTACAAGTCTTTTATCTTGAGTCTTCTTGTTCACTTTTTGAAATTATACACTGTATTTTTATGACTGAAGGAACTGAGAATCATCTTATACAAGCAAATATGTAACATTCTCCTTCATTTCAGGAACCTAGACATTATTCCAATGATAGATAAGTACAAATTGATTGAAACTAAAAATAAATAGCTTTATCATTATGACAGAGACGTTAGCTTACAAAGCTTCGCTGCAAAGTATCTCTGGATTTTGCCCGAGCACCTCAGATGAAGGACAGAGCAATCGGTTATAATGATCAGAATGTTTTTTTGCCGATGCACAGAAAAAGCTAAAAATCAAGCTTTCGCTGTACCTAAGTGCAATGCTATAGATTTGCAAAGTGCATGCGGTTATAACCCAGCCTATTCAGCTGCATCGCCCAGTCCACTCCATGAAGTTAATGTGTAGGCAAAAGGCGAGCATCAGCAACCTGTCTCTCCGGCTACTGCTAGACAGACACAATAGCACATTTAAGAACTGCACATTACTGAATGTCAATGAAACTACTATCTTCACGGATGCGACTGAAGAATTATATGGTGGCAAAACTACAGTTTCCTCCAGCCCTTTTTCAAGCTTGTGGCACAACAATGATGGGAGAAATCCATCTGAATTGTTTGCACATGAAGAACCTAAGTCCTTTACTACTGGTGACTAGTTGGTCAACGACTCATCAAGTCTTGCAAACGTGCTGGCCCTGGGATTCATCTTCATCTCAAAACAGGATTACTGCATCTCCAGAATGTTTGCATTAATACTCAACTGATTGGTTTGCATCTATCCACTCAAGGAGACCAGGCATGCACACAAATAATGTAAAGTACTCTGCAGATCACTATTGAATCTATATATGAGCTGCATACCATCTTCATGAGTATGATTACAGAGATAAAAGGAGATGGCCATATGGGCAAAGGCCTCTACAACCCTGGGTAATCCCAGTGTTGGGGACCTTTACTTGTGATGTGAAAAGTGGACTATCTGCCTCTTGGGCAAGGTCTGGCAACAAGGGGCAGTTCCCCGCTGTATTTGTTGCTCCCCATATTAAATTACATAAAAAATATATAGTCTGCATTGCTCTTAAATCGCAGAGTTAGTGTCTTTCTGCATGAGGGCAGAGGTGGGGCTTAAATGATTGATATAAGACTTCTAGTCTTGAAGTGCGCATGTCAGGTTGGACGGGTACCTTCCTGTGTCCAGCCCGACATACACATTTCAGGCCTCTCCTAACTGTACATTGTTAGGTTCCAGGGAATCAGAACCTCAGTCCCCCAGCCTCCTAAGGAGCGCTTGGTTTTCCTGCCCAAGCCAATCCGAACGCTGCTGTCACATTGTTCACTAATATGAAGATCAAGAGAGCAGCGTCTGGATTGGCAGAGGCACAGGAAACGCAAGTAGGGAGGTTGGCCTCTAGTTCCGCAGGAGAGAAGTTAATGTCCAAGTGCCCTGCTGGCTTCGGCACAAGAGCAGGCGGTTACCTTGACACCGTTCCTGGGCTTGCTGGGTTAAACTACTATCAGTAAGTAAAGTATATCACTAAGTAGCATACATCATAAGAACACACACTCAGATTGAAGTCAGAACGAAAGCCGTGTGTGGTGTGTCTGTATCAAATGAAGAAAAAAAAACATGTACAGACAAAGTTTGAACCCTTGCGATACTCCAGGTCTAAGTTAGAATGAATTAACAAAGGAGAAACGGACGTGAATAAACAAATGAATAAACAAAAATAGTACGTTTAAAACACAAATCAATAAAAAGTCCCAATGTAAACACCTTCAGAGGCTAGAATTCTAAATGGAGTGTGAGCCTGATAAATTATAAGCACCCACCCAGACAGTGCGCTCCTTAGATATAAATAAGTAAGGAGTGCATGAGCACCAATGTATCTACATACTGTAAATGTATTTTCTCTGTAGTGCTCTGACGCCCTTGAGGTGTGGCCTGAGCTATGGAAAACGATGTAAATAGAGGTGATCAATCAACACTCAATGGGAGAAATCATGTACTTCGTGGTGAATTAAAGCATGCAGGTGGGTATGTATGAATGAATGAGCCGCCACTTATGACAATCATAGGCTGTCTTGTGTGGTCCCTTCTCTTGGTTGTCTCTTTCTGGAAAGTACACAGTGTGCAGCGATCACACGTACAGATCCAGCCTTTCTGTGATCTAATAAGATAGCTCACTGGGTTCACCACATTTTGCAGTGATATGTGACTGATCATTCTGCTGGTATGGCTGACTCCCACGTTCATTCTACTCACGTTTACAAGCTCAGTATAGTCGTCAGGTCAAATTTCAATATCTATTATTCAAACGCATGGCTGGATTGGGGTTAAAAATCGGCCCGGGAATGCTAAAAAAGTGGCCCTCATTTGCATATTGCCTTTCCGCAAAACACTGCTTTGGCGAAGTTTTATAAAAAGAAGGTGGGTGTCTCTGACAGAGCCATGTTTTCTGAACTTTACTTAGATAAAACAAAAATGCACAGATTAGTTCACACTGGTGAAAAACACCTGAAAACAATTGAGACCACTTTTGCTCAGGCCCCGGCCCCTGCTCAATATGCATACATTAATGGGCCGGCCCAGCGAGAGAAAGGGAGTGACACCTCTGCCTGTGAATTAAAGGGGTAATGGACGTCCATCTGCCTTCAGAAAGGCCATTCAGGCACCCACTGGGCCGCTGGCGGCATCCGAACAACACAGACACCGCTCTAATCAGCCCCAGGCAGCCCAAAATAGTAGCCCACAGCTGAAACTCAGATACCGGCCCCTCGACCATTGCCCGAGTGCCCACCTTACCAATCCAACCCTATTCAAACATCAACGAATGATGCACTTTGCATCATGTGCTGCTCGGTGCCTTGTTAATTTCTACCAGCCACATCCCCAGTCTGCTGTAGGCGTTCGTGGGGTCTGTCTTGCTCGTGACCCTTTTCCACGAGGCGCATTCACACATACATCCATATTAACTAGAGGACAATTCCCCCCAGGCGGTACAGGGACATTTATGAGTAGATTCTTTTCTCCTGGAAGGTGAGTGAGGTTGGGACTGAGTCTGTGACATATGGTATCTTTTTCTTTTTAGATGGTAGTGAAGCTTAGGTTAAATTTATTCTCGTTTTGGCTTTCACCTGGGTCCACTGAAGCTTGTGTATTTGGGTCCTCAGTACCCAACTGTGGAGGCCGTGCTGCAGTGTGTAACTGAGGGTGGGGTAATGAGTTTGCTGACTAAATAACCCATTTGTCATTGGATTGGAGGGGTGGCCACCTAGCCTCCTCCAAAAAGAGGGCAAGACTCTGTTACACCTGGTGACCCCATTTTTACCCATCAGGGGCAGTTATATTTTCATCTGGTGAGGGTGCTGATTGCACCCCCTTTGTTCAGCTCTTACCTTCACTCTGCCAGCCCAGCTAGAGGATTGTGCTCTCTTTCAGAGCCCTACCCACCCCTACTGCCCCATTCTCACCTCAAGGTCTGAAACTGGAATGGACACCCTACCGCAGGCTTGGGAATCTTGGAAGGGTTGAAGTTTGACTAGTATGAATGCCTGCACCTGTGAAGGCGCCTTGCAGTTAATTCGTAGAAAACGTTTGTATGTTTTTTAATTGTTAATCATTTTTAGCAAGAGCAGGTCTGCTTTGAATAACAGGTTTTCCTCTTCTGTGATCTGACAGTCGCCTTGCTAATGCTTAGTTGCCAAGTTTTCAGATTGATAGTGTGTGGCATTTCCATAGTTTCAGTGAACTTATAAGCGACATTCTACAGCCATATATGGCGCTTATACCACGTATAATACAATTTAAAAATAATAACTGACATACTGTATACTGCTTTCCCACTCACAGACTGGGACTTCGCAACACAGTAAATACACAAGTCTCCAGTCTCACTGCGCCCTTTAAGATTCAATTCGCTTTCTCTCTAGTTACACACAGATATCTTCAGTGATTAAACTAACTGAGGATTCAAAACGTAAAGGGCTGCATCTCCCAGCATTTACTGTAACTTGCATTTGTAATGTTTATCATACAAGGAGTGTGCGCTATTTTTTATTCATATACCTTTGCACACTGCAAAAATATACTTATATGTATTTCACAAACACTTGCTTTATATTAAACAATAAATCTCTGCACATTTTAAGCCAGCCTGTCTGATACTGTCTGTAATACAATTTTAGAATAATTGCACGCATATTTACAGTACCTTCTCAGTTGCAGGCTAAGACCTCATAGCACTATAACCACACAAGTGACTATTCTGCAGTGCGCCCACCAAGATTCAATTCTGTTTCTGTCAGTTTACACCCAGACATCTGCAGTGATTGCATTAACCAACTGAGGCTTCATAACGTAAAAGAGAGCACTTTCCACAGATTCCTTTAACTTGCATTTGACATTAGTTAAGGTGTGTGTGCTATTTTGTATACAGTCACCTGAGGGTGAAAGACACACAAAATAAGTACAGTTTGTTTTGTCTTTTTTAACAAAGTCTTTATCTCTAAACCCCTTGCATCCCGAACCAGTTGAAATCAGGATTAACTCAGTGCTTTGGTGAATTGCTTCTGCTAATTATGTAGTGTTTCTTGTCACAATTTGCCACATGCTTTTTTTCAAACTTTCTCAGGGGTGGAAGAGGAGAACCCCCGTTATGTTTCTCACTTCATGACTTAACACTCATCTCCAACTTTTACGCCTCAACACTTTGAAATGTCACCAGCCGCCACTGTCTGGCAAGAAAGCTCGAAACAAATCAAGGGCTGCCCCCAGCATTGGCTTGTTAAAGGTAAGGCACGTGCACCACATAAATTGAGTAAACCCTAGTTGCAGTGGAGGTGACACAGTTTCCGTGAACATATTCCTTCTTTAGCTCAAACTGCAATGTCTGAGCCGGAGAGGAATGTAATGCCGGTCCTTTCACGTTATACCCCTCTGGCTAGGGCTAGTTATGCTGACTTCTCAGAGCTGTTGAAACTATCATCCCTAAATGTACTATTTGAAAGATATTGTGGTTTCAAGGACTGGTGATTGTCTAACCAAAGTGTGGCTCCTCGTTATCGAAGGGTGGCAACCAGTCCAGTGCTTTCCCATCTTCCTTTTGTTGGTGTGGGTTATTAAATTTGGATTCGATTTCTATAGCACTTGGTTAAACCCACTTAGCATTCTTTATGAGCTGCGTAAAAAAATATAATTAATTTCTTTCCTTGGTAGAACACTGTGTGTCTAGTCCCGTTAAATGTGGTTATTGTTAGATGTCCGAAGGAATTCTAACTAGTTATCTTTAAAATGTTATTATTAAAGGAATTTGTTTGATCATACATTTAATACTTGATTAATACTTGAGAAAACTAACAGCAGAAGAACTCACCAGCTATGGGCATGCTAGGCACAGATTAGAAGGCACTGCCAATTTAGATTCTGGCAGTATCTTCTTAACCCACAATTGAAGGCTCATCAACCCAGAAGTGAATCAGTGACATCTTGGATTGGGAAATAGGTCGTTATGGAACAGAAGTTACAAAAAAGTGGTGGTCATTTTGAATCTAAGCATGCATCCAATCTCCATTGATGTCCATCGCAGCCACCCCCCAAAAACGGGCACGTGAAGAATCCTAACACCTAGAGTTGAAGAGGGAGCTAGAATGTGCATCTTTCTGCCAATCCCTGGGACCCTCGGTTGCCACCTTTCTGAGAATAAGAGGCTGGTCATTTGTTTACATTTTGCTATACTGGAAGGGACAAGTGCTGGTGGGTGAAAAATATTTTTTGTAAAATTCTCAGTATATCTGTGTAACAAGGCAATTCTCTATCCGTTTGTTTTACCAATCATTTAAAAATATTTACATAGCTCTCAAACACTTTTAAAGTTATTTTTTTCATTTGTTTTCTCTTCTAGGTTTAGATTTCTAAAAGTAAGAAAATACCGGAGCTTTATGCTTTTTCCATGTTTTATGGACAAGAACATACAAATAAAGGCCATGCATGTAAAACAAACTGGTGGCACCTTATCGAGACCCCACCAGGAACTCCCGCTTAGTCCTAACGGCTATATTAGTGTACTAATTATTAAAAACAAAACTTCCCACTTGTGGGCCTAAGGGCGACTTGTATTGGGTCTCTTAGGGGATGATTAGTACTGTTTTTTAGAGCTCTTCATTAATTAGTAACCGATTGGTGATGCACAGAAAAGTAGGCTGGAAAGAAAATGCCATTTCCACTTGTTTCTCTCTCTCTTTGTCCTGTCTTCGGTGCTTGGTTTACATGGCAGCAGGAGCCATGCAGAGAAAAGTCAACTAGCAATAAGGCACACGGTCACATTTTCATGATTACGCGATGTATCCTAATATGAACTTCGACATGAATCAAATTTGATGGAGTGTCAAATTCCTGTATAGTAACGTATCTTAAACTGCGTTATGTGAAAAAAATGGTTTTTTTAAGTGAAAACCGCAGAAAGTACCCAGGCATAAGGTCATCCCATTTGTCTAAAACCCAGAAGCCCTGCTTTACCTTTGCCAAGATTGATTGTTGCTGCTCGCTCAGGGTGGTACCATAGGTACCCCCCATGTGCACCCCCCATCCCCCTCTTCACCCTGGGGGTCCGCAACGGGCCTTCAAAGCAGGAACCGTATGCCTTTTCATGGCGGTATTGCCGCCACGGAAAAGCATTCCTCCCAGGCCATCCTAATATGGCTGGCGGTGTCTGATAGACACCGCCACCATATCAGGCCTTTTCTGCCGCAGTCGCAAGGTGACCGCGGCGGAAAAGCGGCGGACGGTCTTCCCCTCCGCCACGGTCCCCCCTGCCATTGTAATATGGCGGGGGGAAGAAAGGTGGAGGACGGGCAAGGATGGCGGACCGATCGCCACCGCCTGCATGGCGGTGGAGATCCGTCCGCCATCCTAATGGACCCCTATGTTAGTTCCCTTTTGTAGGTTTGCGTTGGCTGCGGGTTGAGATAGTGACAGAGCACGTGTAGGTGGTATTGGTGGATTATCATATACTGCATACTTCGCTATCAATAACTGCATTGCTGTGAAAGATAATTGATGAAAGTTTATTGTTTGATTCACTTCTCTCATGCAGTGCTTACTTTGTAAAAAAAATAATAAGTGCCAGGGCTCTCGTCAGGAGGCCCCTGCCGCCTGCACCACACATAGCGCCTGCCATGCTGCCAATGAAAGCAACAACACAACTACTAACCATCACACTATTAGTGTGACCATTCAGACTATTTCAGGACCCAAATCTATAAGGATGGGTTGGGTGGCAGGTAAAAGTCATTTTTAATGTATATTAACTGTTCTTGTGGTCATTTCTAAATTAGCCAGCCAGCGCTACCTTGTGGCAGACTGTCACAAGCACTGGTGTTGACAATTAACCCCTTCGCCGCGGGGCTCAGTCGTCATGAGCACAGCGCCAAATGTCTCATGATGAGCTGAGCTCGTCATGAGCACCGATGGTGTTAAGTGGCGGTGCCGAAAATGGAAACCGCCGGCTCAAATTAAGCACTGCTCTAATGTTGAACGATACCATCAGTGAAAATTTCAACAGGATAACCAAGCAAATTGTTTCAAAACATACATCAAAAGAGGGTCTCACTCAGGGAGTTTAGGAAATCTACTTGAACCACAATATTCCTTTTGCCAATTTCTTGAAATAGAATTTTGAAAAGTAAACGCCTACAATTCAAACACCTTCTGTTATTATTGTTTCAGTTTTGGGAACTGCTGCAGTTACATTTTTATTAACTGAGTGAGCACTTAAAAAAAGTAGAGTTTCCATTGTTACCAGTCGCAACCACTACCTTCCCTGCTGTGGGGGCTTTACGTTGTTTACAGATTTACGGTTAGTTTCAAGTTCCTTGTTTGGCTTGGAAAGGCTCAACTATGACTCAGAGTCTTGAGACAAACAGTGTCACGAGAGAGGTTTCAGATTTTTCAAAAATAGGAAGTAAGATCCTGCAAAACCCACACACCTCCTACATACAGCATTGTGATTGAGCCAGCTGACATGGCACATGGAATTCGCAAAAGTATATGTGTGCAGGGAGGATGGTCATGTTACCAGCAACACCTTAATACAGACCACTCAAGAGGAAGCACTAAGATGTATCGAAAAATAAATCACAGTGTGATTTCATCCTACTCACCCTATTTTGAATGCAATTAGATATAAGAAAATAGTTCCATAATATATGAAGTGTACTTGGCATACGAGGTAGGGCAAAGCCGTGTTCTCCCTGCTTTGATATTACAAAAACGGCTATGTTGCTGAATACCTACGTCTGTGGAACACATGGGTACATTACAACAATGTGAGTCTGGTGCTCCTGTTGGAAAGGGGGATCCCAGTGAATCCCTGCATCCATACAAAGAATCTTTGCACAGTACACATGGTATTGTGTCTCTGTATACTTAAAATACAGAGAACTCCTACTCACCTGCCACCCTGTTGCTTCCTAAATAAATGATATTCCCATAAACACTGACAACATTTTGCAGAAACCAAGACTGTTTAATAAAGGACGCGCTTCAACTCCAGTGAAATGTGCCGCTCCATCCGTGGTTCCATTACTATTGATGGTTTTGGACCTACTACGTAGTTTGCATTTATTGTCATTTTCTCTAACCTCTACTGTACATTTAGACTTAAAAGAAAGAATTATAGGAAGAGAGAAAAGGGGAGAGTCAGGACCAGAGAAAGAGAGAGAGGCATGGAAAAAAAGAATGGGTAGAAACAGAGAGATAAATACCAAAAAAGAAAGATAGATAAGTTACAGAAGGGAGGAAGATGTTTCAAAAGAAAATGAAGAGCATCCGAGAGAAAGAAAGCGATAACGAGTGAGTACAAGAGAAATTGAGTGGGGAAATCAGAGTAAAGACATACAGCTAAAGAGAAAGGACTAGGGTATGGGTTAATTTAGACTTAAAAGTAAGAATACAGTGTTAGAATTGTTACTCTTAGGGTGGTCTTTCCCCAAACATTTTGCCTCTACTCCTCCATTTTGCTGAACTTATTTTTGTTGGCCTTAGAACTCTATACACATTACCACTGATAACCAGTCCTAAGTGCTTGTGCTCACTCCCCTAAAACATGGTTACATTGGCTAATGCCTAATTGGCATATTTAATTTACTTATACATACCTTGTAGAGTGGTTTACCATATACCCATTTGTAGAGTGGCGTACCATAGTAAATGATACCAGTGGGCCTGCAGTACATATTGTGTCATCCACTTAAGTAGCACCTTAAAACATATTGCAGGCCTGCCACTGCACCCTGAATGCAGTTCTAAACTGCCATTTTAGACTTGACATTAAAACTCCCTTGCTAAGCCTTAAACAACCCATTTTTACATATGCCATCCCTAAGGTAGGTCATAGGCAGCCCATAGAGCATGGTGTGGGTGGTGTAATTAAAAGGTTGAACATGTGCTTTTTAGTTTAACATGTTCTGGTGGTATTTCTAAATTCGTGTTTTACTATTGTGAGGCCTATCCCTCCTATAGGATAACATTGAGGATTCCTTATTACATTAAATACGCTATCATTTACAATTGGGAGGAGGCCTTTATGTCATGTTTGCTGTCTTTGGAATTGTAAGGTAAAACCCGATTATATCGTTGAGTCAGGTTTTTTATTACAATTTTGAAAAAGTCACTTTTTGAAAGTTGGCATTTTTTTGCCCTTAGCACGGTTATGCCTGTAGCCTATCTTCGGTCACAAGACTGACAGACTTTGTGAATTCCTCCCAGACAGTCACACAATAGAGGGATTGTGTGTGCCTCAATGGGCCATCTGCTGGCAGGATGGGGGGTCGGAGCTGAGCACAGTCACACTTGCAACTGACCTGAACTGAATGCTGTGCCTTCACAGAAAGGACCTATCACCTCCACATTGTCACAGTAGCCAGCTTGGAGCCAGGGTGGAGGAGTCCAGAAATTCCATGCACTTCAAAGCGACTGTCTAAAAGCTTATACCACCTTCCAGAAGGAGGACACCAGGGTATAAAAATAGGGCTTCAGACAGTAACTCTTCAGTACACTTCTGGGCCTGAGGATTCTCTGCTCAAAACCAAGGAATACTGTGCTGCTGAAAGCACTGCGACTATGCTGGACTGCTCTAAAAGGCTGCTGCCCTGCTCTGCCTTCCTGCTGCCCTCTTGCCTGAGTGAGAAGGACTTGGCCTGCATTTGGTGAACCCAACGACACCAGAGTGACCCCAATTGCTCAGGGACAGAAGGCTCCAACAACCTTGAACTCAGCACATGGACTCTGCCATCTATGAGTCTGCCCTGCCAAGTGGACCCGCCCCAGTCATGCCCCCTTAGAAGTAGGCCTACGGTGCTCACCAGCCTCTGTAGAACCAATGGAACGCATCTCCTCCGCTGTGCAACCTCGAACAGAATCGAAGCGTTACTGTTGCTGCATCAATCAGTCCCGTCGCACAGATGTGCATTGTAGGAAGGTGGAATCTGACTGTATGGTTGCCCCCTCTTATTTCCTGGTGTTTTGATGGTTTTTGACTTAGTTTGTCTGGGATCCTGCTGTTCAGGGCCCCAGCCTAGCTGCTTCCTCTCTAAATTGATTACCTTTACTTTATGCGCACTCCAGTTTGGTTACTGTGGTACTCTTGTGAGTCCCTAGTATATGGTACACTAGGTACTAAGGGCATAGGTACCCCAGAGGTCTACAAGGGGCTGAAGCATGTATTATGCCACCTCTGGGAAGCCTTCCAAATTGGCACAACAGGACTGCTACTGCAGCCTGAGTAAGGTGGTGCATGCACCCCTTACTAAGATATAGGTTACCTATATCTACCTTTATTCACTGACACATATAAGCCTATCAGTCACTCCTACGGCAGGCCTTATCAATTCTGAAGGCAGAGTGCTTAGTTTTGTGTGAGAGGGTGCCCGTGCATGAGCAGACCTCATCTGCAGCTTTCGGAGCCTATTCACTGAGGCTGTTCTGTGATGCAGCCAGACCATATTCTCTTAAGTGCATTATAACCTTGCTGTAAATGCTAACTTTGGAATGGCTGCATGGAAACATGTCGTGTTTGGTGTCAAAGACTTTGGAATCCTACTCCCTGCCAGTCCTGGCGGCGGGGGTAGAATTCTACCCTTCTAGAGGGAGAGACATTTACACACTGGTCTTCCCGGTAATAGTTTAAAAGAGTCCTGGCATCACAAATGGAGGCTGCAGCCACAGCCTCCTGCTGCTAACCGAAACTCCGGCTGGGGATGCCTGGACAATAGGTTTCCTGTCACAGGGAGGTGTTACCACCTCCCAGACATGCTTTTGTGTACTGGGGCTGGGTGGGTGCACTCTGAGAGTGCTTTGAAGGACAAAGGAAATGGGTGTAGCCACCCCTCTTTCCAGACCCTCCCATAGGTGGGTCCCCAAAGTATGTCCAACCCCTTTTCTTAGTATAAGTAAGGGAACCCTGGCAACAGGACTTTAGATTACACCTGGACGAAACAATGAAACTGAATCCTGAAACTTCGACGCTCTACTAAAGACTAAAGGATGGAAGAATCTCCCTTGGGGTCAAGGAGTGACTCCCTTGTTCAAACAGGCACCAACAAAGCATTTGCTGGTCTGCATCGGCGGGACTCCGAAGTACTTGCAGCCCAGGGAGAGGATTTCCAGACTTCTCTAAGGTCGACCCGAGTCTCCAGCAAAGCTGAGACCAGCAGCCCTCACGAGTGACGTGGAACTAGAACTCCTGGACACCGTGCACATTTGCTAGTGCATTGACTTCCTGAGCTTTCCTGAAGTTGTGCTGTGGGTTACTTGTAGCCCAAGCCCTGAGCATCATCTACACTAAAAACTGTGAGCTTACACACCACAAGTGTTCCGTGAGCCTGCTTCTTGCATTTCCACACGAGACTACTTTGCGATCCCTGGTCCATTGACTGGTGGGTCCACACAAAGGCCATTCTGAATTTCCTTGGGCTTACCTGCTTGTTCCAGATGTGCCCTAACTCCGTACCAAATGATGAGTCTCGCAGACCTTGCTGGTCTGCACCGAAGCCTATCTCTGCTTTCTGTGTGGGTTGCTGTTGCCAAGGCTTGTTGGGTCCAATCCGGGCACCAACACCGCATCACTCGACATCTTTTGTGGGACAGTTCAAATCCAGAATCTGGTCATCATCAACACCTCCTAGTCCTCGTGGCTGAAGAGTCAAGCTTCACCTTGTTCACCTGAAATCACCCGACATCGGTGGTCATCCGCCTATCGTCTTCCTAGTCACTGGCAAGTGACCCAGACTCTGTCCCCTCTGCTTTCAGGTTCTTCTTATCTTCGATCCAGGCTTGGGTCACACCAGACACTTTCCACTTGGACGCCAGCAGCACTTTGCAGCAGATCGCCATTGAAAACAACGACGAAACACAACACGAAAAGACACCTATGCACATGGCTTTCCTGGATGAGGTAACTCGAGAACTCCAGCGTTCTCGTGCGTGTTGACTCTAGAACCTCCTAGTTCTAAAGGGGTTTACTCCAAGTCCTCTTCTAAGTGTCCTTTAGCTTTAAAAATTCCAACCGCGACTTTCCCAATAGAAGTTAATGGTGATGCACTGCTGTGTTTAGACACTGCAAGCATCCCCCTTTGTCACTACCTTGGGTGGTTCCTGGTGGCCCCAGCAGTTCTAAAGGCTCTAGGCCTTGTATATTTGCAAGTCGTGGTTCTTATACCACGTTCTAAATATATGGTTTGGTACGCCCCTAGGGCTCAACGTATATTGTGCTAATTTACTGTGTGTTATTGAGTTTACTGAATGTACTTTTGTCTCATAAAGAGACTAAAGGTATGTGTTTAGAATAAATACATATATTTTATATATATACCTGGTGTGGTTCTCCTTTCATTTGATAATTCACGAGATTATAGACTGGTAAAACAATCTGCTTTACATTCCTCGAAGACTTAGCCTGAAAGCTGCTCTCCACAGCTAACACTAGGATGCTTTCTATAAAAGTTGTCTTTAACCTACCATCAATAAGGGTCATTAGGACTGGTGCAAGGAGCCCACTAGAAGAGTAGACAGCATATGCCAGGCCAACGTCTCACATGCATCACCTCCACTGCTGCACAACACCTCCTCAGTGTAGACCCTTGCATCCCTCATTGACAGCAGCCTCAACATCGACTCTGCATCGCAGCCTAACAGCTTCTCAGAACCGACGTATCGCTTCGACTGCATGACAAATCCTCAACATAGGATTTCGCATCTCAAGCCCTCGTCGATGAAATCCTCGTCAACTATGCAGGGCCCCGCATCACAGCCTCGCCACATCTTAGAATCAACGTTTTGCTTCATCTGCATGACACATCTTCGCCGAAGATCCTCTCATCGCGCAGCAAACAGGATTTAAGGTACTCTGTTCAGCATGCCTAACTGAGACCCTGTAGTCCGCCCACAATCCATCACAGTTGGTCTGAACTTTTGACTTTGTCCTGGTCTTGCGCAACCAGATATATATAGTTAGTGCTTTTTTAACTAAAATCTTTCAGGTCTACAAATTGGATTTTTTTTTTTGTTTTTTTTTTACTTATTAAACATTACTATAGTTTTCTCATCTGGTGTTTGATATGCATATTTGATTTGTTCGGGTTGGTATTCCTTTTGATGACTGTACTGCAACTATTACCTTCCTCTCCCTCAAATTGGTTGAAGTGTTGCACAAATACTTTACATTTTGCCTCTAAGTTAAGCCTGACTGCTCTGTGCCAAGCTACCAGGGGCTGAGCGCAGATGAATGTAGGGTGTGCTTGTAACTTCACACTGACAAAAATTGTGGTTTCTGTTTGAATAGGGTTAAACCCCTCTCAACCAGTAACCCCATTTCTTACATACATGAAAAGATAAAAGGGGAGAGCCAGGACCAGAGACATAGAAAAAAGAAGTGCAAAAGAGGTAACAGTTTGAAAGACAGAAAGTAGCAGAAAAGACATAAGAGAGGGAGAGTGAGGGTATAAGAAATTGAAGAAGAGCAGGAGACAAATGAATAGAGTAGAAAAAAAGAATGGAATAGAGAGGAAATCGATAAGGGAAAGAGAATATATGCAGGTAGAGGGAGGGAGAATGTACTTACATAGGAGGAAATTGTAGAGGAAGAGAGATGTTAAAGCGAACAAGGAAAGGAATGGAGTAGCAACAGAGGAAATATAGGGTAAAAAACAATGTGCGGGCATGGAAGAGATGACAAACAAGGGTAAGATGCAAAAGAGGAGGTGGAATGGGAGAGCAAAATAGAGAAAAAGTGGAAGAAAGACAGATACAGATGGAAATGGAGCAATGGGGTGATTGGGAAGGGGTGCAAAGGTTGAGTGCGGCAGTAGGGAAGAGAGCTTGTGAGAGAGATGGGAGAAAATTGAAGTATTTAAAGTAGTATACTCACAGGAAGGGAAAGGTATTTAGTGATCCTTAAAGCATATTACATTTTAACCATTGCTATTGGTTAAAATATTCGAATATACGATTCTTAATTTTGTAAGCACTAAGAGCCAATGTTAGAAATGGGGTAGCGTGGTGCAGACCGGGCGGGCCAAACTCCCGAGGACATGTGCAAAGCATCCACGCAGTACACACAGGCACACTACCAAAAGAGACCACACCAGTTTAGGTGAAAAATAACTTGTGTATTCATAAAAAACATTAGAATGCAGAACACAGGTGCATATCTTCCGTGTCAGCCGGCACGGGGTAACCATTCACTGGGGACTATTTACAAGGCAGGCCAAAGCGGGCCGCTGCCGAACCATCACAAGGTATAATCATTAACTGTAAAGTCCATCAGCAATAATAAAGGTAATCAGTCAATACCTGCTGGTAGAATAATGAACCTAGCAATGCTTCCCGATGGGCTGGCCCCTAAAACGTATACCACATTAACACTAGGCATAAACCTGGGGCCATAGAGGCGACCTCATCAGGGTGAAGGCATAACCTTAGGCATAAGAACACCTTATATACACCAGACCGGCCTACGCCCCCTTATCATGAGCAATAGAAGGGCATTGGCATGCAGCATCTCACATAAGGCATGCAGGCATGAAACACAATTAGCATGGGGGCTATACTGTCACTAGGCATTAATCACAATGTGCATAGATCGGCCTCACTGCATTAGACATCAGCATAAACCTTAGAAGCACTGCAATAAGCATAAAAGCGTTAGCATTAACACATTAGCTTAAATGCACTAGGATCACCACATTAGCGTAAGTCACATTAGAAAGGGGCATAAAACATTAACAGCCATACAGTCATTGAGGGAAAGCGGCACACATTATAAGTGCCATCAGCCTTGCAGGTTAGCCTTTGGAGCCGCAGCGCCTGGAGAAAATGGAGCCCCTCTTCTGGACTCTGCAATTAAAAGTGCCCCACAATGTTGAAGCTGCCCGCTGTCAACCAAGCAGGCATAGGGGAATGCCACACGCCGGGATTCCCTCGTAGCGCTTTAGAATCCCAGCACTGCAAACGTCATCTCCTCTTCTCATGGGCACAGTTGTAGCGCCTTGGCAGCAAGCAGAGCACAGTCAATACAAATAAGGCACTCTGGCAACACCACAATGCAGCACAAATGCAGGGGAATTGAAATATAGCGCTTTGACAGCACAGCGGTGCAGGCCTTAGCTCCTCTTCCCCTGGTACCCTGAATATAGCACTTACGATGTGCTCAGTCCCAACAGGGGCTTCAGGGATGACAGGTAGCGCTCCTCACCAGCAATGCGAATATAGCGCTCACGAGGCGCTAGGTAGCTGCCACAGATTAAGGGTTCCACCTAAGGACATAGGGCCCACGCTCCTCTCTGGTCATTTGCCTATAGCGCTTGGGCATTACAGCGCTGTAGTGCAGGCAGTGGGGGTACAGGAAGTCCACATGGATGGCTCACAAGGCGCTAGGTCCCACCAGCAGACTCAGGGACAACAGGTCACGCTCCTCACCTCCTTCTGGGCGCAGTAAAAGGTGCTCCTTGGCAGTCAGTCAAAGCGCTCTTCTTTTCCAGGCACTAGGGAGCAGTCAGGGCTCAGGTGTAGCGCTCACGAGGCGCTAGGGCAGGAGAGCAGGCAGGCAGTGCTAGGCCAGGTCAGCGGTCAGTGGGTACTCATCAGTACAGGACGGCAGTTCCTCGGAACCATCATCCCCTGTAACGTGGCACTCCTCCTGGTACAGCAGCCTGAACTCCAGCAGCGGGCTCTCAATGGCCCTGTGAACAGTGGAGGGGTACAGATGGGCTCAGGGGCCAACACACAGGCCCATGCGGCAGCACCCCCTGGCAGCAGGTCCCTCACTCTCAAGTCCACTCTCTGACTGAGCACATGGTATCTCTACTGCTCTACATATACACCCCTCCTCCCACCTACCAGAAAGGGCTGGAAGCTTCTAGAAGGTCCCTGGCAGTTCTAGCCTCACTGTCTCTGTGGGGGAAGTGTAAAGCACCTTGTCACTTCAAACACTAGACTGCCAACACACCTCAGGCAGACGGCACCAGCAGACAGAAATGGGGTCCATTTTAAAAGTGACATTTCTGCAATGGTAAAAGAACACTAGACTGCCAACCCACTACAGGCAGGCGGCATAAAGCACACAGCAATGGCGTCCATTTTAAAAGTGACATTTCTCCACAGAAGCTCAAATAAATCTGCGCACGCCATTGCACAGCATGTGTCACTGCATCTCACACCACACATGGCCTATACATTTCTCTACCATGGGGAGACATCCTAAAATAAGGGGGGTGGGGTGAAAAGCGATACATTTCGGGAAAGTGGGCCAAGTCCAACAGCCAACTTCACATAACTTAATCTGCGGGCAGACATTTCAGAACATGTAGAAGAAGGCTTACATCTATACCGAAATATCTGCATAAAAGCATTTCAGCAAAGCAGGCGGAACTTGACACCAAGTAGAAGGAGTATATGTCCCACCCCTAAATCAGAGTGATGACTAGCTGGTGATCAGCTGGTTATAATTTAGGTAGAGACTAAACTAATTGATTGTGAAGTATGATGAAATATGATTTGCCATTTCGTATGCACTTGCTGAGTTGCTTATAATCTTTACAGCCATTCCAACTCATATCATAAGCTGAAGACTGGAATTTAGTAAATGGTTGTATAATATAAAATGCCAATACTTGTGTGTGTGTGCTGATTATAACAGTTCAGGTTAGGGTGTTGCAAGATCACCTGCAAATAGAGAATTTTCTGACAACATTTGTCCAACTCTAAAAACACCACCATTATGAGCATAACTCAGTGGGGAAGTGTAAGTTTTCATTTTCTCCAAAAAGTTCACAGTCTACTTTTGTGGCTCAGGAAATCTACCATATTTGACCCCAAAAATTTGCTGGTACACGTAGCACACACAAAACAAACACAAAGAGATGACGGGCGGAGTGCCGATACTTTTCAGACACTCACCTCCAGTCATAGATCTGGGTTGAATCCATCGTCATTCTTAAGCTCACTCTGCCACCCCAGTTCAGACACAGCTCACTATGCCACTGGAATCAAGCTATCCTGGCTGATGAGGGGTGAAACCCTAAAACCGGTCCTAGGACGATTGTTTCCGGTCCAGGGAGTACCTGGCTTGGCAGTTCGGGCTGGACGGTTCTCATGAGGCACAGGGTCAAGACTGATTTGCATATGGCCAGGTCTAAACTGAGGTGGCATGGTGAGCAAAAGAATGATGGATTTAACCCAGATCTCTTGACTGGGGGTGAATGTTTTGATTTGTTCTGCATTCTGTCCATCAATTGTGTGTCTTTTGATACACGTAGCACAACAAGGGGCCTGGCCCCTGAGGGTCCTTGAGGGCCCAGAACCCCCAGAAATTATTGTGCACACAAATTAGACCAAATAGGACTAGAAGTAATTTATAATACTCCTCAGTACTAGCAAAGATGCCCCCTTGTGCAGCTGAGGTTTGTTGGTACTTAACAGAAAAAAGGATATACCTGACTCATTATTACAGATTCTTAAGTCCTTGTCAGCAATGATGTGATAAACGGGTGATGCAGAAAAAGTGACAGGATCTATCCATGAAAACATCTGCCAAATCCATGCTGTTTATTTGACAGAATCGAAGGGGGATGAAATGAAATTCATATGGTTGACAGAACCATTCCTGTATTTAGCGTTGGGGTATGCTACTCATAAAATGAAACAAATACTGAGTATGCAGGAGGGTTATTCACAAGGTATGCTAGAGTCTCAATTGCATAATGATACATATGAGTTCATTAATGTACCATTAACATACATTGAATACACAGTCTTTTTTAAAGGAAGACTGCCACACGTAACACAGACAGCGCGGTTAGGGCCTTTTTCATAGCCAGGTCAGATGTTGTCTTCTTTTGCTACATTTGCGCCTCACCCTGATTGGGATCAACTAGTCAAGCGTTAAACCTAGGAAAAGATTGACAGAGGCGATAGCAGTACACAGAGTGTTAAGACAATATGGGGCATATCTACGGGCCCCTTTGCTTCACTTCTGCACCAAGCAGCGTGGGCCAGGAATGACGCAAATTAAAAATTAGAATTACGAAGCGACACACAGCCACCTAACCTGACTCTGAGTGGCTACATAAATCTCGGTTAATGCAACGCAGAGCAAATTGCTGTGTTCCATTACTCTGCGCCAGGGAGGTGTTTCAAAGGGTGCTGCATTGGTGTTCCCACACAACATCCATGGATTTTGGCAAATGCCCAGATTTGCCAAAAGTGGGAGACCTAGGAAGGTGTCAAAAATCTATGCCTCACCAGGTGAGGCATAAAGACTAGAAATATGAGTATTGCTCCTTGTTTTTTCCTCTCTGTATGTGTGCTGAATTCTACAGCCCACTTAGAAAGAAGAAAACACATTAGGGGATTTTTGTGTGTAGGAAAGTGTCCATTCATGCACAAAAACAATCTTCCTTACAACACCATGGTGCAAGGTTGCTTGCATTGACGCCAGGGGAAAGGGGGAAACGTGCTGTACCAACTTAAATAAGGCACATTCCTGCTCCTTTCCTATCACGCAGCGCTGCATGGTGATTTCCTTTGCTGTGCTGCACTGTGTGACTTGGCCATGAATATGGCTCTAAGTCCTACAAAAGTGGGACAACCTAAACAACTGCACATGCAGAAGTTACTGTCATTAATCCGCAAACTATAAATGTAATAAGAGGGTCACCCCAGCCAAGTGGAATAAAATGTAATTCTTGATTGCTTGGGCGACCGATCAATTGGAGGCAGTATACCCTCATTCACATCAGCAGGAAAAACACCAGTTAATTAGTATGTGCCTTCCAATGGGTATGTACCAGATCCCTAACAAGACCAATCATGGGAAGGCAGATCCACAACCCTGTATGCAACCACGCACGGCCTTCCGTCTGTAGCAGTGTTACCAGGGGTTCTCAAGCAAAAGCAAGGAGAGCACTGTGCTTTCTTCTATGCACCTGGGGATAACATCAATAGGCAATATTGATACTATAGTTGAAATAGTTCTCAGCACAAGAAAAAGCGATGCACTTCTTTTAGCCATACCCAAAAGATGTGTAACAACCTCACAAGACCAAAAGAGTTTCTGAAATGTATCTCTCATGTCTATGTCTTCATGGGCAGACATTCTCAGGGACCCAAACTGGAAAAGAAATCTATTAACCCCTTCACTGCGGCTGCTATTCCGCCGTTGTGCTAACGGGGCGGGGCGGAAGAGCGGCGGGCGCATGCTGGTGACGGAACCGCTCCGTCACCAGCCGCGGTTGCGCTGTGCTCATGACGGAGCGGTTCGTCACGGCCCCGCCCGCTCAATAGAATGCTCAGCGCAGGCGCGGAATCCGCGCCACGCAGGCGTTCCGAGCGGGCCGTGACGGAACCGCTCCATCATCAGCATAGCGCGACCGCGGCTGATGACGGAGTGGTTCCGTCACCAGAAGGGGAGGGGTTAAAGTGTAAAGCTGCATATGGGAATTATTACTCCAGAGGTAGAAAAATATAAGGACTTCAGAGAGTCAAGTCAAGTCAAGTCATAAAATTTGTATATCGCACTACATACCCAGAGGGTTTCAAGGCGCTTAGGAGGAGGAGGAGGATTATTTGTCAAATATCCACGTTTTAAGCTGCTTTCTGAACGCTAGGTGGTTCTGGGTGAGGCGGAGGTAAGCGGGGAGTGAGTTCCATGTTTTAGCAGCCAGGTAAGAAAAGGATCTGCCTCCCATGGTGGTCTTGTTGATGCGAGGTATAGTGGCGAGGGCTTGGTCGGAAGAGCGTAGTTGGCGGGAGGGGGTGTAGAAGGACAGTCGAGAGTTGAGGCAGTCTGGTCCGATGTCGTAAAGTGATTTGTGTGCGTGGGTGAGCAGTCGGAAAGTGATCCTCTTATTGACGGGTAGCCAGTGGAGGTCTTTAAGGTGGCCAGAGATGTGTTCGTTGCGTGGGATGTCTAGTATGAGCCTGGCTGAGGCGTTTTGGATTCGTTGGAGTTTCTTCTGGAGTTTGGCGGTGGTACCTGCGTAGAGGGTGTTTCCGTAGTCCAGTCGGCTCGTGACCAGGGCGTGGGTGACTGTTTTCCTAGTTTCGGAGGGGATCCAGGGAAATGTTTTTCTGAGCATGCGAAGAATGTTGAAGCAGGAAGAGGATACGGCGTTGACTTGTTTGTTCATTGAGAGTGAAGAGTCCAGAATGACGCCAAGGTTCCTTGCGTGGTCTGTCGGGATGGGTGCTTTTCCGAGGGCTTCCGGCCACCAGGAGTCATCCCAAGCAGAGGGGGATGTGCCTAGGATGAGGACTTCTGTTTTGTCTGAGTTCAGTTTCAGACGGCTTTGTTTCATCCATTCGGCGACTTCTTTCATTCCTGCGTGCAGGTTAGCTTTGGCGGCGCCGGGGTCATTGGTGAGTGAAAGGATCAGTTGAGTGTCGTCCGCATAAGAGATGATGTTGAGGTTGTGTTGGCGTGCGATGGCCGCGAGGGGGCTCATGTATACGTTGAAGAGGGTGGGACTGAGTGAGGATCCTTGAGGTACGCCGCAGATGACTTCAGAGGCCTCGGACTTGAATGGAGGAAGGCGGACTCTCTGGGTTCTACCGGTGAGGAACGAGGTGATCCATTCCAGTGCTTTTCCTTGGATTCCGATGTTATTGAGGCATTGTAGAAGGGTGCTGTGGCAGACTGTGTCGAATGCTGCAGAGAGGTCGAGGAGGATGAGGGCGACTGTGTCTCCATTGTCCAGTAGAGTTCGAATGTCATCTGTTGCTGCGATGAGGGCGGTCTCGGTACTATGTTTTGCTCGGAAGCCAGATTGTGAGGGGTCGAGGGATTTGTTGGCTTCGAGGAAGGCGGCGAGCTGGTTGTTGACGGCTTTCTCGATGACTTTGGCCGGGAATGGAAGAAGCGAGATGGGGCGGTAATTTTTGAGTTCGGTGGGGTCCGCTGTTGGTTTTTTCAGAATGGCGGTGAGTTCAGCGTGTTTCCAGTCTTCAGGGAAGGTAGCGGAGTTGAAGGAGCAGTTGATGACGTCTCGGAGGTGCGGTGCTATGACGGAGTTTGCTTTGTTGAAGATGTGGTGAGGGCATGGGTCTGTGGGGGATCCTGAGTGGATGGAGTTCATCAGGCGGATGGTGTCCTCAGTGGAGATTGGCTTCCAGTCGTTAAGGGTGTTCACGGGGGGAGGATGGACACCAGACGGTAGGGTGGGTTGGTTTCCGGGTTGGTTGTCAAAGCTGTTGTGGATGTCTGCAATCTTGTTGTGGAAAAAAGAGGCTAGGGAGTCGCAGAGGGTTTGAGAGGGGGTGATGTCGTTGGAGTTGGCCGAGGGATTGGAGAATTCCTTGACGATGTTGAAAAGTTCCTTGCTGTTGTGAGCGTTGTTGTCGAGTCGATCCTTGAATGCTGCCTTCTTGGCTTTTCGGATTAGTTGGTGGTGAGTGCGGGTGGCGTTTTTGAAGGCGTCCTTGGTGCTGGTGGTTGGGTCTTTTTTCCAGGCCTTTTCAAGGGAGCGGCAGAGTTTCTTGGACTTCTTGAGATCATCGTTGAACCATGAGGCCTTCTTGCTGCCAGGTTTGTTTTGATGTTTTTTCAGAGGTGCTAAGGTGTCAGCGGTGTTGGATAACCATAGGGTGAGATTAGCGGCGGCTTCGTTAGCGTTGGAGGAGGGGGCTGGGGTGTGTTGAAGGAGCGATGCGGAGATTTGGTCCGTGGTGATTTTGTTCCAGTTCCTTTTCAAGGTAGGTTGGAGGTGGATGCTGGGTTTAGGTTTGTTGTAGGTGAAGTGAACGCATCTGTGGTCAGTCCAGATGAGGTCCGTAGTGTGGCTGAAGGAGACATGGTTGCTGGAGGTGAAGATGGGGTCGAGTGTGTGACCTGCGATGTGGGTGGGGGAAGTGACCAGTTGTTTAAGTCCGAGGTTGGTGAGGTTGTCCACGAGGGTGGCGGTGTTGCGGTCGTTGATCTTATCGAAGTGAAAGTTGAGGTCTCCCAGAAGGATGTATTCTTTGGAGGGGAGCGCGTGTGGAGTGATGAAGTCCGTGATGTCTTCACCGAATTTTGCGCGGGGTCCTGGTGGCCTGTAAAGGAGGGTGCCTCTGAGTGTGGTCTTGGGGTCGATGTGGACCTGGAAGTGGAGGTGTTCGGAATTGGCGAGGTTGGCGTCAGAGCTGGTTGAGATGCGGATAGATTTCTTATGGACTATAGCGATTCCTCCTCCTGTGTGGCTGGTGCGGTCCTTGCGTGTGATCTTATATTCATCAGGGATGGCAATGGTGATGTCTGGTGCTGAGGAAGCATTCATCCATGTTTCCGTAAGGAAGGCGATGTCCGGAGAGATGGTGTCTAGTAGATTCCATAGGTCGATGGCGTGCCTGTGGACTGATCGGGTGTTGAGAAGGATGCATTGTAGGTGGTTGGGGTCGTGAATCTGTGGTGTGGTCTTAGCGGAGATGTTGTCGGTGCCGCTGAATTTGCAGGAGTAGCAGGAGAAAGGTCCATGGGTGCGTCCAGGAGCGGCTTGGACGCAGTTGGGGGCGCGACCGGGGTTAAGGGCTAGGAGGGAGGCGGCATCATAGGTAACGCGGGGGGGCTGGGCAGCGCGAGGGGCAGGGGGTCTGGCGCTGGGCGCGGCCCAGGCGCGGACGGGCGTAGACGGGCTTACCTTTGGTGCACCTTCGGCGTGTCCGTAGCGCGTGGACGCTGCGCGTGGAGGCATTGGCCATAAATGGATGGTGGAGGGGGCGGAGCGTGGGAGGGGCAGCAGCTGGGAGGAGGCGGTGGCGGGAGGAGGGGCGGACCAGGGGAAATAAACGTAAACACAAAATGGAGGGTCAAAGGCCAGGGGCAGCAAATGCACAGCGTGAAAACGCACAAAATCAGCAGAAAAGTTTGAGAAGCAGCCTCAGAGACGACGCGCTGCTAAATAACTAAATAGGGCGACAGTGCGGCACAAATAAATAATTAAAGCGACAGTGCAGCGCTAATCAGCGAGTACAGTTCGGCGCTATGAGGCGACAGTGCAGCGCTAGCGGTTCAGTAAATAAAGGACAATGCAGCGTTACTGAAATGGAATGCAGAATGCAGACGATACCAGTGTGTGGTTCAGCTGTGGCGTGGGGGAGCAACCGGACTGAATGAAGGTCCAGGCGGTCACAGGGAGCTCGGGAGCGAGGAAGGGTATAACTCGTGGGTGGGAGGGGCAGCAGCTGGGAGGAGGCGGTGGCGGGAGGAGGGGCGGACCAGGGGAAATAAACGTAAACACAAAATGGAGGGTCAAAGGCCAGGGGCAGCAAATGCACAGCGTGAAAACGCACAAAATCAGCAGAAAAGTTTGAGAAGCAGCCTCAGAGACGACGCGCTGCTAAATAACTAAATAGGGCGACAGTGCGGCACAAATAAATAATTAAAGCGACAGTGCAGCGCTAATCAGCGAGTACAGTTCGGCGCTATGAGGCGACAGTGCGGCGCTAGCGGTTCAGTAAATAAAGGACAATGCAGCGTTACTGAAATGGAATGCAGAATGCCAGTGCCGGTCCTAGGCCTTCTGAGGCCCCGGGCGAAAGGGAAGATGTGAGGCCCCTCCAAGTGACATCACAGAAAGTGACTTCGCGGGACTTTTGATCTTAGTTATTTGGCATCAGTGAAGCAAACTAATGTGGATATCAGTAACATGGACAAAAGTAGAGGGAATGGAAAACAGGTGAGCAAATATCCATGAGTGTAACACTTGCCGTCTCCTTGAATGATTAATTGGACATGCCCCCAAATTCCAAAGGAACCAGAGGTTCAAGAAAACAGCAGTATACATTTCACAGGCGAATCTGAAGGAGGAGCAAAACAGGATACATTAAGTTGAACTCTGAAAAATAACACAGTAAAGAGCCCAATGAGTTCATTCTGACATGGCAATATTTAATAAGTAAATGTGTTTTGACAAATCAATATCTGTTGTGTGTTTAGCACTACATGCTAAAATGCGATCTTCCTAGCCTTTCTTCTGCTAAAGGCATCAATCATTTCGCTGTAGTCCAATGTTGCTGCAATATCTCCTTCAATTGAAAGAAGGGCCAATCCTGATAGTCGTTCCTGAGACATCGTTGAGCGTAAAAAAGTCTTTATCAATTTGAGGCGTGAGAAACTGCGTTCCGCAGATGCTACTGTGACTGGAATTGTAAGCAGAATTCTTAGGGCAACAACACAGTTTGGATAGATGTCCTCCAATCTGTTAAAATAAATATACTGAAGAGCGTCTATCAAGTTATGTTTTTCAGGAAGGACTTGAGCAAGAAAGGAAATCTCCTGAAACAGTTGTATCCCATCTATGTCAGAAGATATAACACCATCAGCTGAGCTGTCTGACAGAACATGATGTAGATCATTGCAGTGCTTTTGTAGGTCTCCACTGTTCATGTCTTTTAAGCTGGAAATGTTATAAAGAAAGCCAAATTGCTTTTGGTGATTTTTCAGCTGTTCAAATCGTCTGTCAATGCACACAATTGCTGTATCAACAAGAGCATTAAAAAAGTTGATCCTAAATTGCTCCTTTGGGTCCGTGATTGGCATGTCAGCTCCCTCATATCCAAACATTTTCTTTTTCTTAGATATTCTTCGATCACATTTGAATTCTTTTTCAATTTCCAATTCATCTGCAAGTTCATTTGCTGAGATCAATGCAGCTGTAAATCCTTCATGGCGATACTTTGTTAAGAAAGCAAGTAGTTCCTCAACGTGTTTCACAGCTACATCAAGCTGCATGTTCTCACTCTGCATCAGTTTACTGACTATGTTGATTCTCATTAAAATATCATACCATATGATCAAACATAGGAGGAATTCATATGATTGAAGCGCTGATGCGAGTGATGTTGCTTCACTTCTGGTTTTCAGATCTTTATCCATTTCAGACACCTGCAGAAGTGCTTCAAGTATTAAACTCATCTGAAATCGGACCGCTTTGACGCTTTCCAGACGGCATTCCCACCGAGTAGCAGAGAGGTTTTTGAGGGTAAGGGTCACTCCAGCTTCGGTTAATACATTCCACCTTTTCGTTGATGCTGAGAACAATGTGTAAAGTCGTTGAGTAATACCAAAGAAGTTGGCAGCATATGTAGATGAAGCTGCAGCATCTCCCAAGACCAGGTTCCAATTGTGACAGGCGCACGGTGTAAAAAAAGCCCGTCTATTCTCTTTTAAGATTCGAGCTTGCACACCACTGTATTGTCCACGCATATTTGCACCATTGTCATAACCTTGCCCACGACAATCAGCAAGGGGTAGTTCGAGTGCCTTCAGCTTCTGCAACAATGCATCAGTAAGAGCCAGTCCAGTTTGCTCTTCCAGGGGAATGAATCCAATGAAATGTTCCTCAATAGTAACACATCCATTTGTAGAACTGACGAATCTCACAATAAATGTCATCTGTTCGGTATGACTCAAATCAGGAGTACAGTCAAGAAGAACTGAGTAATATTTGGCTCTTCTCACACGCTGTAGGATTTCCTTGAGAATCATCTCAGACATCAGCTCAATCAATTCATTTTGAATGTGTTTGCCAAGATAATGTGTATGAATCTCCTTTGTGGTAACTCTGCGAACATGTTCCATCATAACTGAGTCAAATTTGCCTAAAAGTTCTACAAGCCCTAGGAAGTTGCCATTGTGGGGTTGGTTCACCTGGTCAACACTGCCGCGGAATGCCAAGTTATGTATTGCGAGGTACTGTGTAATTGCTAGGAGCCTCTCCAAGACATTTCGCCAATGCATCTTCTCCTGCTGGATTTGAGCAAGGTTTTGCTTATCAATAGTGCATTCCTTCCGCATTCGAAGTTCAAGCTCCTTCCACTCTCTAATATTTTTTAGGTGCTCCGGAGAATTTTCATGATCATGTAAACGCTGACCAAGATGGTGCCAATCAGACAAACCGCTGCTCACAAGCTGAGTGTTAGTGAAAGAAGTGGTAAACAATTTGCAGCAGAAACAAAAAACTGCATTTTTGTATGTTGAATACACCAGCCACTGACGGTTAATTTGCTGACCATTACTCATTTCTCTTTTGAAATAAGTAGGTTTGAAGGATCGATTTTGGGAGTCACGTGGGAAATCACATGCATTACGTCCAGCCTGGGTAGGTCCTCTTTCTACTAGGTAGCAACGGATTCTATCATCTTGAGTAGTAGGCCATTTTCCTGGGTCATCATCAATGTGTTGGTAAAACTTTTCAGCAGTTTCGCTAGTAGTTTCATCGCTACCAGTCTCTGCCATTGTTACAATGTCCAGCCGCTGACTATACTGGTTCTTTTGTTCCTCTCCTTGGAACTTGGAAGTGTCACTGGCATTTTCTTGCTGCTGGTCCTCTGATTCCTGTTCTTGCAACTGAGATAGTGGTACTTCTGTAACTTGGTGCTCATGTTCCTGATCACGTTCCTCGTAACTGGAGACTCTACTGGCTGTGGTAGTAGTCATGTGTTTAGGATCTTGACCCAGGATGCTCTTCGCCACTTCATTGTCATACTGAAGGAGTACACTGGTGGCAGTTGATCCTTGGTGCTGGTCCTGCGGGTTTTCTGGCTCCTGATTTTGGGACTGGAAGACTGCTGTGTTGAGGTTACTTTCCTTCTCATTGTGCATCCCTCTTCTCATAAATTTAAGTAGTGCTTCCCGCTGACTTTTATCTTCTTCAATCTGTTCCCGCTTCCTTTTCCTCTTGAATGCACCAGAGGCATGTTTCCGTCCATTGTCACGTTCACGGCTTGCCATTTTTCCTTGTTAAAAAGCTTGACCCTGCAGAAAAAATTTCAAATGAGTTGTACAGGAAAAGAAAGAAACGAAACAAACCAATGTAAATATTTACTGCAAGAATGCAAGAATGCACCATTGTTCAAACTACACAACCCCATAGGTAGTATTCAAAACACTTATCAGCTACACCCACCTCTGAAGAAAATGAAATGGAGAATTTGGAGTGAACCTCAGCTGTCAAATCTTATAATGACATTGAAAGTAATTGGAAGTGTGCTGCAACCTTTCTGTGTGATATTTTCGTGGGCCCTCATTTCCTTTTTTTCAAGCTTAGTACCCTGATCTTTGGCTTTCCTGTGACTAATCTTCTTATAAGTCATAAAAGGGCACAGGTGTGAGCTAAGTGAGATTGGTCCTTTTCGACATACTTTCCCAGCCCTGAATAGTTTGTCTTTCAGCGGCCACAAAAGACACTAATACCTTAATCATATTGGCACACTTCAAAAACCCACAATGGGAGTGACAACAAAAAAGACAGTAAACACAATTTTTTTTGTAAAATTCATTAAGGGCAAAGGAAACACAAATAGCAAAAGTGCCAAATAAACACACATTGGAATGGAAGTGCACAAATCAAGTAGGGCAAGACCTACAAAAGAGACACCTTCAGTGTAATAATCATTGCGCAATAGGTGATCGAATGGCATGAGCACCATAAAGTCACAGGATCATGATCAGACACCACCACCACCACACTTCAACTCATACTAATGCAGACAAAGTGAGAGAAGACCTCACTGGCGGAGAAGGTGAGCACACATGAAAAGGAGGTGAAGACAGGAGTAACACTACAGGACATATCTGACTAGGAACACGTCCCTTGGTGACTCATCTTGTTCATAATTAAGGCTTCCTGTTTTCCGTTTTTACTGATTTTGACAGATAAATACAGACAGAAAACATTTCTTTTCACCTTTCGTGGCTATTATGTCATCTTCCGGCTATGCGACCAATATTCATATAATTAGTGCTAAAAATAGTGCTTCATGTCACCTTATACTCCAAGCCACCATTAAACTAAACAGTGCCCTAGCATGCCGGAGATTAAATTAGACATTGTTCTTCTCAGACAGCATGATCAGCATCAATCGATCTTTAGACGACATTTTAACTGCATGACATCTCATCGTTTTCTTAGCAGTGAAAAATCAATTTACCAGCCAAAGATCCATATCTCCCAAACACAATAGAAGACAAGAAGTTACCAACCACACATCCAAATTAGTAACGGTCCACCAAGCATTAGCGACAGTCCACAAACCGTTTTCTGGATTAAACATCTAAAATGTCTTTAATCTTCTTTCACACTGTAAAATGCTTCATTACAGCCTTTTTCGTAGTCCCAATAGTGAAGCCAATGCAAACACGTGTTTTGTCCAAAGATATGTGCAGACTTTTTAAAGGTTGCAGACATATATATTTACAAATACTTATTCCATATCCAAAACTAGGACAAATTACATTAACCTATATTGTGATGCTTGTTAAATTGAGTTCTGACACAAATGTTGTCAGCAGTATTTGCAGTTGCATAAATGTATATACTAGCTAATTTAAAACTATAATTGCTATACGTGGAGAAGGTAATTGTAGATATACATATTTGCAGCCTTCACAACTTCCCAACGCTACTGGCGACGCGACCTGCGACCGACCCTGTATTTCAAGATCATATTGGTGGAAGGCAAGCTCTTTTATTGAATTATCGACACGTCACCCACAGACCACGACCTGTCTTCAATGGTTCCCCAATCTCTTCACTCTACTTCCTGTCTCCTGCATTCTGGCCGGCTTTCCAGCAGCAATTCATTCCAGAGATTTCATATTCATATAATAAATAATTGTTTTTAAATGACTGAAGCAGCAGCTCTCTTACCTTAACGTTCGTCGTTCGTAGGTAGAGACAGTCTGAGTCAGTCAACACACGGACTCAACGAGGGGGCCGGGGCCCAGCGACGACGTCGTCGTCCGACTCCTGCCTGGCCAGGCCTGCAGCAGTGCAGCACTGCCCTGCCCACGCGGCCCGCGGACCGCCGCCCGAGTTATTAAATTAAGTGTGCAGGCAGGTGGTGTGAGTGTGACTGCTGACTGACTTCACTTTCAGCCCAGTGGTGCCAGGTCACGTATGGCAGGCGTGTGCGCATGCTGAGTGCGCGGGGGCTGGCCAAAAAAAACATGTCCAGGGCCGTCATTGGTAGCGCTTTCGCGCGCTACCAGATTGACGGCCCTGGGACCCACTGCCACTGTCACCTGGAAGGAAGAGAAGAAGATTCAAGGCCGGCGACGCCGGCGTCACGTCACCACCACAGGGCACGCACGCACCACCCCCACCACGGCCACCACCAACCAAGCTAGGTGGTGGGGGGTGCGTGCAGGCGTCATCAAATTGCGCAGATACATACCACCAAACAGAATGAAATGCCAATTGTACGGTGCCGTCTGCGTGGAACTGGCAACACAAGTGTGGAGATTCATTTGTCATTTCATTTATTTTATTCTTCCGACTTCCCTTCATGCCCTCGTCCTGTCTCTTTTTCTCCATCTCTCTTTTCTTCCACTCCATGTTTTCTTTAGTTCTGGGCTTCGTTCCTTCCGTCTCTTTCGATTTCCTTCTTTATTTCCCTCGCCTGAGTCGCCTCTGCTTTATTTCTCAAAGTCTTGCTGTCACTCTCTCCCAACTACATTTGTTCTTATGTTTTGTTTCTATTTCCCATCTTCCCCGTTCGTCCTGTTCTTTCTTTGTTGTTGTTGAATGCCGGATGCCCTGTCGATCTTTCTCGCTTTATTGTTTATTTTTCGTTTTCTTTCGTCCACTCCCACCCCGGACACAACCATAGCTTTCCACCGGGACCCCTCTCCTTCTTCCGGTCACTCCTGTATATACAAACTCCCTCCCCTGAGGGTCCCTGTCAGAGGTCACGGGGCCAGTCTGCGGGTCACGGGTGGTGCCCATCAAGGGGCCTTGGGACCCTGCCTGCAGGTGGGGCCGTGGTGGGGGGGCCTTTAGGGACTTTGAGAGCCAGTCTGAGGGTGGGGGTGCATGGGGGGTCTGAGGGTGGTGGGGAGGAGGGGCATGACTGAGGGGGCTTTGAGAGCCAGTCTGTGGGTGGTGGGGGCTATCAGGGGTCTTTGAGGACCAGTCTGAGGGTTTTGGGGGCCCATGAGGGGTGTAAAAGGCAGTCTGCGGGTGGTGGGGACCATGGGGGGGGCTCCTCTGAGAGTCAGTCTGAGGGCAGTGGGCGTCGTGAGGGGGCTTTGAGAGTCAGTCCTAGGGCTGTGGGGCCTCGTGAGGGGGTATTAGGAGTCAGTCTGGGGGTGGTGGGGGCCCATGAGGGAGTTTTGAGGGCGAGTCTGTGGGTGGTGGGGGCCCATCAGCGGAGGGGCTATTGAGGGGGATCTGAGAGTCAGTCAGTCTGAGGGTGGTGGGTGCCATAGTGGGGCATTGAGAGTCAGTCTGTGGGGAGGGGCAGGGGTGGGCTCTGAGAGTCAGTCTGAGGGTCAGGGTGGTGGGTCCCATAGTGGGGCATTGAGAGTCAGTCTGCGGGTGGTGGGTCCCATAGTGGGGCTCGGCTCTGAGAGTCAGTCTGCGGGTGGTGGGGCCCCATCCGTAGAGGGGCCCCTGCGGGGGCTTTGCAAGTCACTGACTTCAGTTTGATGCCTCTATTTGAAGTGTTTCTGCCCCCAGGGCCCCGGGTGCAGCTGGGGGCCCCATGACACCGAGTCCCTCCTGAAGGAACTGATGAAGGTCATTGCCCGGACGGACGGTGGACATCGGGCAGCGCTTCAAGCCAGTGTCCGGAAGTAATTTAATGAAGTTGCGCGTCTGGCATTACTCTTCAGAACAGATTCTCCACAAAAAAGTAAGATACAAGAAAGCTATAAAGGTGGAGCCTGGAGGAGGTAGGTCGGGTGGAGCACTGCTTCATTTCTGGGTGTTCCGGCGGCGTGGCTGAGGCGATACCAAACAGTCAGATGACGTGATTACCCTATTATTTGGATTAATGGATTTATTTGTATAGTGCTCCGTCCCCGCGCTGTTCGCAGGCGGAGGGGCTACAGTGATTGGCCAGGAGGCCCCGGTGACGTACTCGAGACGGGCGGCTTATGAGTTTGAGAAAAGACTTGTACACTTGTACTTTAAATAAGATATTTATTGTCATCATTGAACATGTTTCAAAATCAACAAAAGAACAGCAACAGTCACAGCACCATCGTCTTCGTAATACTAGACTGGTGCCCTCAGAGACACCCATCATGCGGCCGGGGCCCCCCTGAGAAACACACACACCCTCTCTAGGAAGCTGGAAGCAGCAGTGCGCAGCGCAGGGCTTTTCCCCAGGCGTCAGGCCATCATCAATCATTCATTTTATTTTATTATTATTCCCACAACTGCAGGGGCCCCCTGAGCGCGAGGCCCTGTCTCGATAGTAGACGGATGTTACGGAAGCAGTGCGTGCGCAGCGCATTTCCAATCAGGCCATCATCATCAATCATTTTATTATTCCCGCAACTGTGGGGCCGGCGGCGGGGCGCCGGGGCCCCCCTGAGCGCGAGGCCCTGGGCAGCTGCCCATACCGCCCATGGCTAGGACCGGCCCTGCAGAATGCAGACGATACCAGTGTGTGGTTCAGCTGTGGCGTGGGGGAGCAACCGGACTGAATGAAGGTCCAGGCGGTCACAGGGAGCTCGGGAGCGAGGAAGGGTATAACTCGTGGGTGGGAGGGGCAGCAGCTGGGAGGAGGCGGTGGCGGGAGGAGGGGCGGACCAGGGGAAATAAACGTAAACACAAAATGGAGGGTCAAAGGCCAGGGGCAGCAAATGCACAGCGTGAAAACGCACAAAATCAGCAGAAAAGTTTGAGAAGCAGCCTCAGAGACGACGCGCTGCTAAATAACTAAATAGGGCGACAGTGCGGCACAAATAAATAATTAAAGCGACAGTGCAGCGCTAATCAGCGAGTACAGTTCGGCGCTATGAGGCGACAGTGCAGCGCTAGCGGTTCAGTAAATAAAGGACAATGCAGCGTTACTGAAATGGAATGCAGAATGCAGACGATACCAGTGTGTGGTTCAGCTGTGGCGTGGGGGAGCAACCGGACTGAATGAAGGTCCAGGCGGTCACAGGGAGCTCGGGAGCGAGGAAGGGTATAACTCGTGGGTGGGAGGGGCAGCAGCTGGGAGGAGGCGGTGGCGGGAGGAGGGGCGGACCAGGGGAAATAAACGTAAACACAAAATGGAGGGTCAAAGGCCAGGGGCAGCAAATGCACAGCGTGAAAACGCACAAAATCAGCAGAAAAGTTTGAGAAGCAGCCTCAGAGACGACGCGCTGCTAAATAACTAAATAGGGCGACAGTGCGGCACAAATAAATAATTAAAGTGACAGTGCAGCGCTAATCAGCGAGTACAGTTCGGCGCTATGAGGCGACAGTGCAGCGCTAGCGGTTCAGTAAATAAAGGACAATGCAGCGTTACTGAAATGGAATGCAGAATGCAGACGATACCAGTGTGTGGTTCAGCTGTGGCGTGGGGGAGCAACCGGACTGAATGAAGGTAATCTTCATTATTCTCACTTTTCACATGATTGTGGGCATTAGTAATGGAATCCACACTGGGATGCCCACTATTTCCTTAGACCTGACATGTGAGAAGCTTTCCAGCATGGTAGAGGGCACAGAAAAAGATGAGGACAAAAGCAACACTTTCAGAAGATGAAAGTAGTCACAACCAGGAGGCAGGATGTCTCAGAAAAAGAGGGTCATGTTGAAGAGCAGGGAGGGGGCAATAGCCGTATTAGACAATGTCACAGAAATCACACTAGCCCACCTCAAACCCCTCTTGAATGGAGGAGACTAATGACTTTCTACAGGTTGAATTAATAGCAGGGCTTTAGAACAGACTGGGTTTAATCCATAAAACTCAAATACATATTGAGAGGGTTTTAAACAGACAATCTCAATACTTTTCCTAGCTCAATTAATGGATCCCTATAAAATGATGCTACCTCAAGGAGATCTCGGCCCCACAAGTTGTCATAGATTCTCCAATAGTAGAGGAATTCAAAACGGTAGCCTTTTCTTCATAAGAGCTCCAGGCACTTAAGGACAGCTATTGCACTAAATGGGATTTACAGATGTCTCCTACGCTGCACTAAAATAAAGCAGGTTGGAGTGAAAAAGCCATTCCAGGTGTAATCTCATTACAGAACGAACCACAGATTCAGAGTTAGTGTTCCGTGACTTTAGAACCTAAGCAGGATCTAAAATTACTTTAAGAACATTTGCAAAATCTGGAAATCATTACCCCGTGTCCATCTACCATGAACACCCCTATGTTTCTGGTATTAAAACCAAATAAATGTCAGAGATTGGTTTTGGATTGTCAGAATCAGAACGTATGCAGCGCAAAAATGCTCATAGTAATAATACCGCAATTTGCACACAAAAAACACGAAAGAACAATTGGTGTTGCAGTAGATTTTTGATTCAAAGCATCAATCCTGGATCATATTATTTACCACCCTTCACATTTGGAGGGGGGGGGGGCCAATATGAATGCACTCAATTACCACAGAGAGCTTTTCTGCTCTTCCCATTGAGCTGTGACAGGAATATCTTGCCAGGTTGCACTAACCTTGTGCACAGGAACCAGCTGAAGCGATCATTTCTTCTGCCTCTCACCACCCCCACCAGTGACCATATATATCGAAATCTGAAAGCCACTGGTGGGGAAAGGTGACTAGGATATAAGAGACAAGACAACATATATCTAAAGTGTCTTAATAAGCAGAGAACTAAGCATAACTGCAATTGTGAATGTATATACCTAAGCACTCGCTCTGTGTAACCAACTCTCTGTACAAAGATATGTAATGAGTAATTCCTGAAAACTCAACAAAAAAAGTATCTCAAATATTCTTAAGCATCATTTTTTTCCCCATATTTAAGATAATTACTCCAAGCTGTGTCCAAATACACATTTTGATGAAAGATGAGCTATAATTTCTACTTGACTTCTGTATAAGTACAAACAATGAATACCATTAATTACCCTAATCTTGGAAAATGTATATGCTTACTGAAATTCTAATATCATGTACATGCCAGAAAGGTTCTTAAACTTGTTAAGAACTGCTGCTACGATTTATTTTTAAATGAAATTATGTAGTGACACTGCTTTTTAAATAACTGTATTAATTGATGCTGACGTGCGCATGCTTTTTATGTTAAACTGAGTGTGTTAAACTCAGTCCTCAATCCCTCTTTGCACTTAGCACTTTACGGGGCTTTTTCTCCCCGGTGGCCATCTTGATTCGGCCACACACTCCCTCCGGGCAGCGTTCTAGTTGCTGCACATAGTCCTGCCTTATCACTTTTAATGGCCTCAGAATGGACACGCAGCGGGCGCGCCGATGGCGTGCCAAAGGCAAGCCCATCCGCACCCAAACGGGTCACAGGGCCATGACCCCCGGTCCAAAAAGGGGTCATAGGGTATGTTATTCTATTAAGCAGCTAATGGTTTGCTGTAATTTACCGCTATCTGACTGCACTCTATTACATCCTGAGGACGGGGGAAAAAATTGTCTATGCTGTGGCTTTTCTTTAAAACTAGCGCCCTGTTATAATTCTAGTCCATTGACCATTAAACAAAAATACCTTTCTCGTAACAATGCCTCCCCAGTTAATGCTCCGGTTACTTACTGGTAATCTTCATTACTCAGAGTATAGTCTTCCTCGCCACATGACTAAGAAAGTGAGTTTCAGCTCCACACCAGAACCCTCCAAAGCAAAAAAGTCAGCCTCCCATGTCTCCCATCCCTTCCCAATATGGCCAACTCATTACACCCTTGACCTCTATAAGGGGTGGGCCGGCCCAACCCTTCAGACTGAAACTACCTAGCATAAACATGAAGCCAATAGCTAGACAGGGAGGGAGGCATGGGAACTCATGTGGCTAGGAAGACTATACTCGGAGGAATGAAGATTACCGGTAAATAACCGAGGCATTACCTCCTCGTAAGTCTTCCTCACCATATGACTAACAAAGTGAGCACATACCAAAGCCAAGCGGCTGCATGGAAACTCACAAGAACCAACAAACCAGAATGGGACACTCACGAAGAAGGCAAACCCAAAAGACCAGACAAGCGGAAGGACCACCCAAGAGAGAGGCAACCACGAGCAGGAAGGACCAGCCCGGGACAGAGAGACACCGGGAGGGCCGAAAACCCGGACCCCGAGACACCCAGGGTCACCAGAACATTTGCCCTAACCAAAGTCCGAAGGAGGACAGAGAAGGCACGGAGAGAGACCGCATGGAGGCAAAAGCAACAGCAAATGGGCCCCAGAATAGAAAGCAGCAAGCCGGTCCAAACACACCAACACTGCCCAATGGACAGCCAAAAGTAAAGAGGGGAACAAAAGCCCAGACAGAGAAACCGAAGAAACAGAGGGCATCCCCACCACAGCCACCCAATAAAAAGCCACAGCAGAAAAGAGACGCAGTCCCCGGAAACACACCAACACCGCACGGTGGACCACCAACTGCGAGAGAGCTGAAACCACCAGAGGAACGGGGCAGCGGAACTGATAGGGGTGCAAAAGGAACCCAGCATGCCAACTGAACAACCAAAAAAATGAAGGTCACCACAACCCACTTGCAAGGATATACACAAGTGGGACACGGACTCCAGTCGCACAAAGGACCCCCCGGAAGGGAGTCCGACACTAAGAAGAGAACCCAGGCAGGCACAAGGAAAAAAAGACCGAGGAAGGCACAGGAAACGGCTCCGAAGAGACCTGGCCACCAAGGGAACCCAACCGGCTAACAGCGAAAAGTGGAAAGCCCATAAGGCCGCCTACGGAGCCCGAAGAGCGGAAGGGACCAGGCCCAAGGCCAAACCACAAGAAAGGAAGCAGACGTCCACTAGAGCCCACTATGCAGAAGAAAGTACACAGAGGGGAGGGGAACGCAGAACAGAGGAGCGAGAACGCCCCGCACAGGGTCCAAGAAAACTAAAGCGAGCCGCCGAAGGGAGCACCCAGGCAGCCACACAGCCAGCCAACAACCAGGCCCGGCCCAACCGAACAAGGAAGACCCGACAGGAACAGGAGCGCACCGAGAGGAAAAGCCACAGGCAGAAACACACCAAAGGTGAGGACAGAAGAGCTGGGCGAAACAAGCCTGAGGCATGTCAACACTCACAGGGAGCAACCCGAGCCAGCAGGCCCAGGAACCCAAAACCAGGGACAAAGAAGAAGAGGATAGTGCAGGGCTCCGCCTGGGGTAGAAGAACCAAGAACCCCAGCACCCCTGGACACCCAAAAGCACTGAACAAAACAAAAACCACCAAGGAAAAGCTAGAAAGCAGGGGCAGGACACAACACCCGCGCCCACAGAGGCATAACACGGACCATCGAGCAACAGCTCCCAAGTCCACAAACCGCAGCAGCAGGCGCTGTGAGAAGTTAGCCTGGAATATGATGTCCACTTGTTCGCCATAAGTTGACAGGGTATGCTCAGACGTGAGTCCCTTGCTCACTTTGCCACTGGATTCAAGCAAGCCTGGCTGAAGACGGCTGTAATGCCAGAAATCGGTCCTAAGAAGCTTTTTTCCGGTCCAGGGAAGGCATGGCTTGGCAGTTCGGGCTGGACTGTTCCCATGAGGCAAAGGGTCAAACTGATTTGCATATGGCTATGTCTGAACTGAGGGGGCAGAGTGGGCTAAAGAACGGTGATGGATTAAACTCAGATCTGTTGACTGGGGGTGAGTGTTTGATTGGTTCAGATGCTCCGTCCATCACACCCCCTTTTGTACCACTAGTTCTAGTGGGCACCTTGCACTAGTCTAATCGGCCCTTATTTATTGTGGTTGTAAAGTCAAGGTCTGTGGCATTTCTCCTTTGCAGGGACGCTGGAACAAGCTTGGAGCAACCAGGAAAGCAAATTAGATTTTAAGGAAAGTCTTCGGGGGGCTCACTAGCCAATGGACTAAGAACCGGGAAGACGTGTTGAGCTGAAATGCAAGAGCGGGCCCCACTGGACACTCGTGGAGTGTGGAGGCCTGAGCTTCAGTGCAAATGGTGCTCGGGTCTGAGGCTTCTTGTACCCCACTGCACAACTGCAAGTTACCTCAGGAGTCAATGCAGTTAGCAAAATGCAGGATGTCCAGAGGTTCTGGTCCCACGTCTCTCGTGTCCGCCACGGGTCTCAGCTTTGCTGTGGTTGTGGGTCAGGGTCAGAGATGTTTGGAAGTCCATGTCCTGTGTCATAGATTCTTCGGGATCCGGTGGGAGACTTGAAAATTCAGACCGGCAAAGTTGCTCTTGGTGCCTGTTTGCACAGGGTTGTCACTCCTTGACCACAAGGGAGATGTCTTCCGTCTTCCAGTCAGAATGGAACGTCGAAGGTCCAGGATATGTCTTTCAAAGATTCGTGGTTACACCCCTTTCCCTTTGTCCAGTTTCGCGCCAGAGCGGGGCTGGAGTGCCCCAGCAACTGGTTTGAACCGGGCTATGCATGGAGCACCTTGTGTGCCCCAGGCAGTGTCTGGAAAAGCATCTGCTGATGCAGCACTCCCTGCCCCAATACACAAAACCCTGTCTAGGGAGGTGCTGGCACCTCCCTGGACAGGAAACCTATTGTCCAGGCCTCCCCTGCAGAGTTTTGTTCAGCAGCAGGAGGTCAGACTTGTGTCTGTGGCAGCAGCATCCATTTTGTGAGGCTGAGGCTCTGTTTAACTTTAACCGGGTAAACCAGTGACTACATGTCTTCTCCCTCTAGAAGGGTGGAATGCTACCCCCGCTGCCAGGATTGCTCATGCTAGAGCACCCTCTCACATAAAACCAAGCACTCTGCCTCCCGGATAGTTAAGGCTTGTCATAGGAGTGACTTATAGGTTACTATGTGTCTATATATAATGTAGATATAGATATACTATATCTAAGTAAGGAGTGCTTACACCACCTTACCCAGGCTGTGTGAACAGACCTGTGGTGTCAGTTTGAAGGGCCAGCCAGGGGTGGAATAATACATGCTGCAGCCCCTGATAGGCCTTGGATACACCTATGCCCTGGATACCTGTGGTACACTATACAGGGGCAAAGGTCACCCAGTACCCAATCTGGTATGTACCTAAAGTACATGGTATCAATTTAGAGAGATAACAGCCAGGCTTTGGGCCTCATTAGCAGGGCCACAGCCAGTCTAAAGTCAAAAAAACAGAAAATCACAGCAAAAAGTGGGGGTGACCATAGGAAGCAGACCCGACTCTCCTACACAACCCCCCCACCTCCCCAAACGCAGGGACATTAAACTAGCTTGACCAGTTGAGTCTTCATGTTCTAAGTGGAAATATCTGGAGAGTCCATCTACATTGGCATGGTCAGTCCCAGGTCTATGTTCCACTGTAAAGTCCATCCCCTGTAGGGAAATGGACCACCTAAGCAGTTTGGGATTTTTACCCTTCATCTGATTTAGCCACAAGAGGGGCTTGTGGTCTGTCTGAATTTTGAAGTGAGTGCCAAACAAGTATGGCCTAAACTTCTTCAGGGCCCAAACCACAGCAAAGGCCTCCCTCTTAATAGCTGACCAACGTTTCTCTATAGGGGTCAGCCTTCTTCTAATAAAAGCTATTGGATGGTCTTGACCATCTTTATTCAATTGTGAAAGCACAGCCCCCACTCCCAACTCAGAAGCATCTGTTTGAACAATGAATTCTTTGGAGTAGTCTGGACTTTGCAGAATAGGTACAGAACACATGGCCTGCTTCAGGTCATCAAATGCCTTTTGACAGCTGACCGTCCACTGAACTTTCTTTGGCATTTTCTTGGAAGTTAAGTCATTAAGGGGTGTCACTATGGAACCATACCCCTTGACAAATTTCCTGTAACACCCAGTCAGGCCCAAGAAAGCTCTGACCTGTGTATGGGTGGTTGAAGCAGTCCAGTCCATTATGGTCTGGATCTTGCTCTGCAATGGTCTGGCCTCCACCTACAAGGTGGCCCAGGTATACAACATGACTCTGCCCTATCTGGCACTTGGTAGTCTTGATAGTTAGGCCTGCCTTTTGCAGGGCCTCCAAAACATTTTTAAGGTGGATCAGGTGATCTTCCCAGGTGGAGCTAAAGACAGAAATATCATCTAGATAAGCTGCACAGTAGTCATCCAGGCCTGAGAGGACTTGGTTCACCAACCTTTGAAATGTGGCACGTGCATTTTTCAGACCAAAGGGCATTACCACAAAATGATAATGTCCTCCTGGGGTTGCAAATGCTGTGTTGGCTTTTGCATCATCAGCTAGTCTGATCTGCCAGTAGCCAGCTGTCAGGTCAAATGTGCTCAAAGACTTGGCAGATGCCAATCTGTCTATGAGCTCATCTGCCCTGGGTATTGGATGGGCATCTGTCCTAGTGACAGCATTGAGACCTCTGTAATCCACGCAAAACCTCATCTCTCTCTTACCATCTCGGGCGTTAGGTTTAGGCACCAGGACTACTGGACTGGCCCAAGGCTCTCTGAGGGCTCAATGACTCCCAATTCCAACATCAGAAGGACTTCTGTCCTAAAACAGTCCCTGACATGATCAGGTTGCCTGTAAATCTTACGTTTAACAGGCAGACTGACCCCAGTGTCCACTTCATGAGTGCACCAGGTAGTCTGACTTGGAGTCAGTGAAAACATATGTCTGTAGGCCTGCAGAACTTGTCTGCAGTCCCTCTGCTGCTGATCAGTGAGGCTGCCTACCAAGGCTACACCATCAACTGACTCATCATCAGGGTTCTGAGAGAGCAGGTCTGGGAGAGGGTCACTGTCTTCCTCCTGTCCTTCATCAGTAGCCATGAGCAAGCCCATGTCTGCCCTGTCAACATATGGTTTCAGTCTGTTGACATGAAGCACGCTGTGGGGGCTCCTTGGAGTTCCAAGATCAACCAAAGAGGTTACCTCTCCCTTCTGTTAAATAATAGTGTGGGGTCCATTCCAGTTGTCTTGGAGAGCTGCTGGAGCCACTGGCTCCAACACCCACACTTTCTGTCCTGGCTGGTAAACAATCAGCACAGCCTTTTGGTCATGCCAGGCCTTTTGCAATTCTTGACTAGCCTCAAGGTTTTTGGATGCCTTTTCCATGTACTCAGCCATCCTGGAGCGGAGACCAAGTACATTGTCCACAATGTCTGGTTTGGGAAGGTTGAGACGTAACTCCCATCTTTCCTTCACCAGACAAAGGGGTCCTCTTACAGGATGCCCAAACAAAAGTTCAAAAGGGCTGTAGCCAACCCCCTTTTGTGAGACCTCTCTATAAGCAAACAAAAGGCAGGGCAGTAGGATATCCCATCTCCGCCTGAGCTTTTCAGGGAGACCCTTAATCATGTCCTTTAAGGTCTTGTTGAATCTCTCAAATAGACCATTGCATTGTGGCTGATAGGGTGTGTTGAACTTATAGTTCACTCCACACTCCTTCCACATTGCAGCCAGGTAACTAGACATGAAGTTTGCACCTCTGTCTGAAACAACCTCCTTAGGGAAGCCCACGCTTGAGAAAACTCACAACAGGGCTCTCGCCACAACAGGTGCTGTTGTGGTCCTAAGTGGGATGGCTTCTGGGTATCTGGTGGCATGATCCACTACCACCAGAATAAACCTGTGCCCAGATGCTGTTTGGGGATCCATTGGTCCAACAATGTCAATCCCTACACGTTTAAAGGGAACCCCCACCACAGGTAGTGGTATAGGTGGGGCCTTTGCAGCGCCACCTGAATTGCCACTGGCTTGGCAGGTGACACAAAAGCGACAAAACTTCTTTGTGTCTTCTGACATGTGAGACCAGCAAAAGTGAGGGACAAGCCTGTCCCAAGTCCTGTTCTGGCCAAGATGCCCTGCAAGGGGAATATCATGGGCTAGTGTCAAAAGGTATGACCAACCTCCTGAAAGCACCAGGCTTGGGACCTCTAGCCTCTGAATACAGGAGTCCCTCATCCCAATGGACTCTATGGGTTCCACTAGCATTCCCTGTAGCCTCAGCAGCAGCTTGCTGTCTGAGGGGTTCAAGAGAAGGGCAGTCCAACTGTGCCTGCCTCAGATCTGCCCTGGAAGGTCCCCCTGTCCCAAACAACTCAACCTGATCAGGCTCAGGCTCTTCTAGGGCAGTTCCTTCTTGGGTCTCACAATCAGCTTCCTCAGAAGGCGGATCCTCATTCTGAGGCAAGGGGGAAGGCGCTGCCTTAACCATACTGCTTCTCCTCCTGGTAGGCAACTGGTCCATTATTCCAGAATCCAGCGCCTGTTCAGTTTTGCAATTAAAGAGCCATGTTTTTAAGACCTTCTTAAACTCCTGTTCTCTCTCGATCAGGCACAGGTGGGCAGGCAGTGCATTCCAGAGTTTAGCTGTCCTTACCAAGAAGGACCTGCCACCTTGATGAGTTTTGAAATATTGGGGGAGTCACAGGTGATTGGATCTCGGGGTCCGCTCCTGTTAATAAATGCTGAGACTCCGCTTGAGATAGCATGGGCCAATGCCCCTTACGGCTATAATGGCAAAATCAGAGCCTTAAAATCTATCTTCCTGGCCACAGGAAGCCAATGAAACTGCCTCAAATGAGTGGAAATATGGTGCTGGAAGGGTACCTATAGAATTAAACTCGTTGCTGCATTCTGAATTATCTGTAATCTGTGGATCAGGTAGGCTGGAAGCCCTAGATACAGGCTGTTGGCATAATCCAACTGAGAGGTCACCAGAGCATGGACCGTGATGTTACGGCTCTCCTCTGGCAGAAAGTGTATGAATTTCGTAAAAGATTTCAGCTTCCAAAAACAGGCTGAAGAGATCTGCCTGATTTGTGCCTTGAATGAGAGATCCGTATCCAACCTGATTCCCCGATTTTACACTGAATCAGCTGGGATTGAGGGAGGATTCAGCTCCACGGGCCACCAAAGATTTATTGGGGAGGTGATGCCTGACAAAAGAATAAGACCTCAGTTTTATCTGCATTAAATATCAGACAATTACCATTCCTCCAATTAGAAATGGTTTTTAGGTACTCCTTGAATTCATGGAAGGCCACAGCGGAGTGTTCTTTGAAAGAAAACACCAGCTGAGTGTCATCCGCACAGGAAACTACCTTCACGCAATAACACTAGAACTTTCTAACACTATTACAAAATTACAAACATGAAAGGGTTTTTACATTTGGATCGATCAAGAATTTTGCAGAAAGAATGAGATCAATGTGCTTGTTAATGACCCCAACATTCACAGTGAAAGACTAGTAAGACAAATATACTCACTGTCATGGTCTGTTGAACAAGCTCACTTCTCCGTGCTTGCACACCCGGTGTGCATAATTCTCCTAACTCATTAGAACGTTGCTCATTCTAAGGGGAAACGGCTGTCCACTCACTTTTGCATATTAAGCTATGTGAGGAGCAGGAAAGATCTTCATCACATTTAAAGAGTGTTGATATTGTCGTGATACACATATTGTATTTAAGGTAGTGATATGTTCTAAGCAAAGTGATTCATTGGTATCAGTGTAAACGGTACAATCCTGATGAATGTTTATTTATATTACAGTTAACCCCTTCACTGCGGCGGCTATTCCGCCGCAATGCTAAGGGGGCGGGTCGACCGCACGGCGCTCCCGTGCTCGTGACGGAACCACTCCGTCACGAGCCTTGGGCGCGCTGTGCTTGTGACGGAACGGTTCCGTCACGGCCCCGCCCGCCCAATAGAACGCTCAGCGCAGGCGCGGAATTCGCGCCGCGCAGGAGCGGCGAGCGGGCCATGACGGAACCGTTCCGTCAAAAGCACAGCACACCCGAGGCTTGTGACGGAACGGTTCCGTCACAAGCATGCAAGGGGTTAAAGAACCCCCCTTGAATACAAGCCAGCATCAGAGAGCAGGTAAACACACACACAGAAGGTAGAGCCTTTATTAGAGAAGGGAGTGAGTATATACCAAATCCCTAGAAATATCAATAAGATAATGTTGATGCTTCATTTCAGGAATGTCAGAGTTCCCCTAATATCCCAGAGAATATGGCACAGAGATATTCTGAAGGTATATATTTTGCTACAGCAAGTGTAAAATGATTTTACACACAGGTAAGAACTAAGGATATCAAAGTTGTTTTAATAAATCCACTATAACCCGGTAGAGGGCAGCATCCTGCATAGTGATGCATCAGCATGGTGATATCCAGTGTGTTTTCTCTCTTATCCCATAACCCTGCAAGCAAGTCAACTGCTAACCAACTTGATCATAGATGCATCAAGGTAAAATCCGCTCGCAAAGGGGCAGATTCTCAGAATCTGCATCTTTGTCACCGGTATTTTTGCATTTGGGATGCATCATCCCAAATGCAAAAATCGCAAATTAAGAAATCGCAAAATTGCGATTACTTGCATTCTAGGCCCATAGGAATGAATGGGGGAGGGGTATTCCTTAATTGCAACTCGCAATTTGCTAGTCGCAATTAAGGAATTTTAAGAAATCGCAATTTTTGTGTGATTTCTTCATGCATTGCATTTTGCTATTCCTTAATAGCGAATCGTTATTTTTCGCTATTAAGGAATAGCAAAATGGGTTATTGATGCATCTGGGGGTTATTCCTTTTGTGTAGGGTTGGCTGCGAATAAGGGAATAAAGAGAAGTCTGTAACACTGCTTCGCTCTTATGGATCCAGAATTCAGATTGGGGCATTCTGACATACCCTTCTTGGAGAGTTACGAAACAACACAATTACTACTGCCTACCGACACATATAGGATAGCAAATGCAATTTGGTGACATTGGATAGTCCCTAGCCAGTTAAAAGCAGCAACTAAAATGACCAGAACGAATTCCAGCTCTTGACTTGCAAGCTGGGTGCACAGAGTTGTCAGCCAACTGTGTTTGTTCAGAAATGAATTTGAATTTTAAGGACACTTGTATTCCTTCAGCAGGAACAGGCAGTTATAAAGCCTAGTCAATAAACTATTACATTAATACAGTACTGTTTACCACACAGGTGACTCTGCATAGCCTGCAGTAGGTACACAACAGAGATTTCCCAGTATGTGTACAACAGTAGAATGGGCGTTTGAGGATTCTGAATTAGAATTAAGCATGTTCAGTTCAAGGCCCAAGGATTCCGCAGCACACAAAGAAAAATGAAATGCTTCTTATGAAATGAATGCTTCAGCACCAGCATGTTTTCAGACTCATCTTTTTCTGCACAAGATTACCAAAAAGATTCAAGTCATTGTGAATCCATTGTAGCAAAGACTTGTGAAGGGAGACGATTAGAGCAAAGCAGCTATGGGTTTGGACAGCCGGCTTCAAAAGACAGCCACTAATGAAGCTGCAAAATCTGCTGCACTAGAGGATTAAGCAGCAGTAAGGTGACCGCAATCCTAGATCGACACGGAAATACGCTCAGCATTGCAATCGCACAAAGCACCTCCAGGCTTTCCAGTGAAATATCACTACTTTCTGGTGCAAGATGGGCTCCCTAAAGATACAATAATGCGAGTGGGACACCAGGATATCACAAATAAATTGGCAAGATCTGAATTAAATTGAGCAGCTCATGAAGAGGAGATAGGTTCACCACTTGCAGGTGTTTCTGCAACTCTGAATATATATCACAAGAACGTTTTACGTCATTTAACAAACCCTTTAACAATAGTAATGCCACCGTGAATGCTCTTCACCAAAGCAGCTCAACCATTTTATCTAAATAATTGATACCATTCATATTGGTCAGCTCAAGCCAATAATTAGGTGAAAGTATGCTGTATGCTGTTGGAAGAAGAGTCCTGTAGGCGTTTCATACGGGCATGGACTGAAATCCAAGCAACAACTGTTGCAGTAGAAAAATATTTGTTGTACTTAGTAGCTGTTAGACCTGGCATCCTTGGCGTGGTTTCCCCCTATCTTTTTGCCTCTACCTCCTGTATTTTTGATGCTTTGGGCACTCTGCTCCCTGTTTAAATTGTGATTGTAATTGGTTATCCATGATTGGCATGTTTGTCTCACCAAGAAGTCCCTAGTAAAGTGCACTGAGTGTGCCAGGGCTGGTGATACAAATGCTACTAGTGGGCCTGCAGCACTGATTGTGCCACCCACATGAGTAGCCCTAAAATGGTGTCTCAGGCCTGCCACCGCAGTGCCCTTTGTGCAGTCTGTGAACTGCCTTGTCCTCCTGGTCAGTGTCCCCACTGACCAGGACTAACCCTTCCCTTTCTGTGCACATTGGCCACCCCTATGGAAGGCCCAGGGTACCCCCTTGGGCAGGGTGCAGTGTATGTGAAAGGTAGAGCATGTACTAGTGCAGGTGACATGCTCTGGTAGTGAATGGCAGCCATTTTCGTTTTTCACTATTGTAAGGCTACCTTGCCCATAGGCTATCATGGGGAATGCTGGCTACAATGGCTACCAGCATATCTTCCCATAGGAGCAAGGTAGAACATGAAAGGTGGTTTTTAACTCCTGTGTTTGAGAACAACACTTTTAGAAAGTTGCTGTTCTCTTGTCTAACCTTTCTGTGTGCATTGGCTGTCTGGTTTGAGAGTGACAGGGGCTGGGGAGCCCCCAGGAGGCTAGCTGAGTCAGTCCTAGGCTGAATGACTGCATCTGCATCTTGAGTGGTGGGAGGGGATAGCACCTAGGCCTGAATAGGGCTGTGCCTGCCTTCCACAATGCTGTCTCCACCTCCTGCTGGGCGGCTGAAGACCCTGCCCCTCTCTCTGAAAGGAAAGGAGAAACCAGGAACACAAAGTGTTCAAGGAACACCTAGAACTGGTTCAGACCGGGCTCAGAGCCCTCCTGCACAAAGGGAACAAAGACTTTTAGCGGTATAAGTACAGGACCCCTGACTACAGAAAATTAGATCATCCTGGAATCAAGAAGGAACCTCTGCCAAGGAGAAAGCTGAAACTGAAGAAGGAAAACTGTCCTGCTGTTGCTTTGCTGGATTGACCTGCTGTTGCTTTGCTGCCAAGGAGAGGGGAAGGACTTTGCTTTGTGCTGTGTCCCCTTGCTTGAAGGAATCTCCAAGGGCCTGAGAAGAGCTGGTTCCCTGTTATGAATTCCCAGGAACAAAAGGACTTCACCCCCAGCTTTCCTGAACTCTATTGAGAGCGTTCTGTCCTTCCTGGAGTGCTTGGCCCATGCGTGGTGTCTCTGGAAGTTGTACCTGTGTTGGCAACCTGGAAACCATGATTTGAGAGACTTTGCTACAGAAAATGTATCGCAATCCCGGCCAAATTCCCCCCGCTACGAAGACCGAGATCGTCGCAGCGCCTGTCGTCGCTTCCAGAAGACTTCACATCCTTCGTTAGCGGGAAGATTTCCGTCGCTGCGAACATCGTCGCAGAGCCTGTCGCCGCTGGGTGAGATCACTGCATCACGTCGCTGCGAGAATCGTCGCAGAGCCATTGCATCGAGGAGCTGCGAGAGGAAGATCGCCGCTGGACCGCGCATCGTCGTCCCGGAGATCATCGCAGCCCCCCGAGATCATCTCATCGTGCCATTGCGAGAGAAAACTTACGCACCGGAATCCATATAAGCCACCGCCTTCCTCCCCATACAGACCGGATTCGTCGCAACACGTCCGCTGCTGCAGCGGGGTTGTCGCTAACCCCTCCCCAGGGTCTCAGGAGTAACGCATAGCTTGTTTTCTATCGCTACAGTTTCTGGGCTTGGAACTTTTTATCGCAAACAAAGGTACTGTGGCTAAAACGTGACGCAACTGTGGATCATTTTATCGCTAACCTTAAGAACACTTTTGCAACTATATTCTTGAACTGTGTATGTTGGATTTTTGTCGCTTTGGTCTTGTTTAGTTTAGATTAAATACCTTTATTTTTCTAAACTGTTGTGGAGTCAGTTTGTGGTGTTTTCACTGTGTTACTGTGAGGTTTGGTACAAATACTTTACACATTGCCTTTGATAACCCTTGACTGCTCGTGCCAAGCTACCAAGGGGGTGAGCAGGGGTTATCTCAGAGGGTTTCCTCCTTACCCTGACTAGAAGCAAGGGTCCCTATTTGGACAGTGGTACCTACCTCTGCCAACTAGAGACCCCCAGTTCTAACAGTAGCGATGGGTAGAGTGGAAGTAAAAAGCTGACCCCTTCGCTTGGATCTAGAGCCATTATTAGTGGGGGCACTTACAAGTAGCAGCACACCTTAAATTCTCTCATCCCTCTGAGTAATGTGGTACACAAGTCAGCTATCCCTCCTATCAAAGGATGACTGTGTATTTGCCTCTGATCATTAATAGTGCTCCACTGCCTTTCAGCTAGGTTTGCGTTATGTAATGCGCATACATACCTACATATATCTCCTTTAAACCCAATTCAAACTGAGAAGTACTGAGAGAAATTCATGCACTTACAACCCTTGACTGTAAGCATCTTAATGAATGGGGCACCCTGGCTAAGTTACCTATATATTGTACAGAGAGCTTTAAACAATATGCCAAGACCTGCACTGCTGAACCTTTTCTAATAAAGTATTATTTGTCATAAAAATGTACACGCCAGAACATCCGAGAGAAGAAAATTCTCAATAACAATCACAACTTTATTTGCTATAGGGTTAGCAGCTACCTCAACCTTTGAGTGAAGTGCAAGCTGCTACTGCTATAACTACTTCTGGTCTAATGCAAGACACCCAACCTACTACCTATAAATGAAAGAAGAAACAAGTGTTGATCAACTCAGTGAAGAAATACCATATGGTCCATCTTTTACAGTTGTTCTGTGCTGATATCAAAAGCACTGCAAGCTGTGTCATAATAGGAGCACCTTCCAAGTGAAAGACTAACAGGTACAAATACAGACAAACAAGCAGTAAGCACTATGGTGGTTGAAAGTAATCGAGAATCCGATGTGAACTCTGTAGTAACACCATGTGCACCACTATTCAAACCTGTCTTGGAAAACTCAGAAGATGAATTTCATCAGATCACCAAAAACCCACCAGACTCTGTTTCAAAATTAGTATTTTTTTTCTAAACATACATTATATTCGCCAGTGGTTTTGAATTGCTATACTGAAATAGGTATTTTTAAATGGACTAAAACAAATCATTTACAGAGGACTTGGGGAAGGCAAATCCAAGAAATGGGTACTTTATTTACAGCAATGCAATGTGTTTTGGTTTTTTCCCATTTTAGGAAATGATTAATTCCAATAGTACCACAACAACGGTATTTGTATTTTCCTGATTGGAAGTAGGGATGAATATTAGGTATTTCTGAAATGAATGCTTTAATTCTAAGTGTCACTTTCCAAAGAACTATAGATCAAGCTAAAGGAACATGCATTTGGAATTCACAGACATGGGTGTACCCAAAGATTTGCAGGGCCACTAGAGAACAAAGCAGATCCTAGGCATAAAAAGATTGATTCATACCAGCACATATAGTATTGGACAACTATGTCAAAATGGTCTGCTTAACATGAATGTAGTTTAAAAAAACATGTTAAATTATTTAATGAGAATATGAAAGTAAGTGTTTTTCATGAAGGGCCACAATAGAAAACCCAGTCTAAGTAAGACCTAATATTTCTAGCAGTAATGATGCATATGTGAAGGTCATCATGTTTATGAGAAGCAGCCGGGTGAATTAGAAAATGCGATAACAAAAACATTAAAAGTGTGCTTATAATAATAGATGGAGACCAAAAAATGCTGAAAGTAAGAATATATTCAGTTTCAGAATATACATCATACACTTTTTAAATTGTACGGGACAATGAGGAATGTTATAGAAAAGAGCATGTTCAGTACAGATGCCGAACTTGCACAGAGTGGCATAGAACCTTACCAATAACTCCTCAGTATTTTACCCTTATGGCATGAATTAACATCAGAGTATATTGAGTGGACAACGCTCCACATAACTTGATCTCTGTGCAAGAAGGTCAACTTTACCCGCATACTCCATATGAAAAACCAAGTATCATATGGTGCATTACTATACCTATAAATGTTTCATGATTTGAAGGATATTTATTACAAACAGAAATGGGGTGGCATAATAGATTGGGGAATGCTACAAAACTCAAAGATTATATCATTGCAAGCCATCTTCTGCACAACTACCTGGCTGGTTTCAAATGACAATACTGCATGGAGACCTCTACGTTGCACATCGGAGATGATGCACTCAACAACAGGAGATGACTCCTGCCTCCTGATATTGCTAGACCTCTCAGCTGCCTTTGACACAGTCAGTCATTTCACCCTCATACACACATGGAGTTGTCCTACTTTCCAACTGACACCAGTTTGTTCACTTCCAGTTCGCAAAAAGATCCAATCACCTGTGTGAAGCCTTTACATGGAACAATTTGGTGCTCTATTCACAGAAGACTGTATCAAGATTCACCATCATGCACAACTCCACATGAAAGTCTCCTCTGCTTCAGAAATCCAACACCTCAAACACTGCTTGCACATCATCCAGTCCTGAGTTTTCAGAGCCTACCTGAAGCTCAATCCAACCAAGACAGAACTGTTATTTGCCAAGAGCAACAAACAAAAAACAGTACAAACCGTGCTCAATGAAATTAGTCTACAAGGTTTCCGTTTCCAGCCCTAACTTTCACTAAATGACAATTCACTTGGATTCACCCTGGACACCAACCTCCCGCTCAAGGAACAATGTGGCAAAAAAAAGACTGCTTCATATTAGCTCTCTCTTCGAAATAGTGTCAAACTGTTTCTTCAAGAAAGCTACTTTACAACTACTGTTCAAGGCCTCATATTCTCGCATTTGTATAGTGGTATTGACTTGCTCCATGGCCTCCCAAACCTCATACTGGCACCTCTTACAGGTATTCTACACACCACATGTCATCCAGGGCCTGACATTTTTTATCACATCCCCTTTATCCTAATTGAACTCCAATGCCCCCCCCCCCTTGCATGGATGCACTATCTTCATAACCAGCTACATCATTGACAGGCATCACAACCAACATCCCCACTAATTTTGCAGACAAGTTCACCATTTCTGGTTGTTCTCTGCACTCCCCCAGCCTGCAACCCATCACACTGCAGAGAAAGAAGTGTAAAAAAGAAAAAAATGACAGAAAACATTTTCCATCTATGCACCCAGGATCTGGAAGAACATCCCCATAATCATCCAGACCACCCCCTGCTCCAATTTAGAAAGACTCGCCTCTTGAAAAGATCCTACATCACAATGCATTAACCATCCACAATCCAGCTTCCTCTTCCATTACTCATTGACGTTTTCCTTGTCTTTGACCATGTACAGCGCTCTGCTGCCTTTTTTCTTAATTTGATCTATAAAATTTCCATATGCATACATACACATAAAGTACTATCTATTACTCTCTACATTACCTACTAAAGGAACAACATTTCTAAATACTGCTGTATGTTCACTAATCCATTAGACACATCTTAATAAATAAAGAAATCACATCACGCAGTGAAGGAAATGTTATACTTTTAAATGATACATGCACAGATACAAGCATTTTGGAAGATTTTGTATTGATAAAAAATGGTTCACACCTAGTCCAATTTTCAGAATCAGGCTGTTCCTTAAATTATGTTTTCATCTATGAAAGAATACAATGAAGGGCAATAGCAGAACAGCTTAGCTATTCGAAGGACAAAGCACTATCGCTCAGTGGTACACCTTCATTGTATCCTTAGTTCTGGTTTTATACCATAGCTAGGTGATCACCATGTTTGTTACTAGATTTACAGGTTTAACAATCGACTTCGAAGTTTTAATCGCTCAGGTAGGGATTTGTAACCAAATAAGTACATAAGGTATAAAGGCACTTTGGACATACCAGGAGTCAAACAAAAGGATGCACTTTTATGAATGCTATGGTAAAGGACGGATTTACTCTGAGTTAGGTCCAATTAGAACAACGCACTTTACAATGACTGTTAACTAGGTCACCTTTGCTCCTTTTACATGAAACAATTTTAGACTTTTATATATTGATTTTAAGCCTTACACTGAGGGTGCATTAGGATATAAATACGGTTGAAGTTCGCAATCTGTCATCGTAAGTTTTATGCTTCAGCATTTTATAAGATACCTGGACAGGTCTATTTCCTCATAATGAATTGTTGTTTACTGTGAAGCTATGTTGTTACTCTTATTTGCGAAATTTACTGGTGAATTGTCTGATTTGATGTCATAATTGTTAAAGGTTTGAATGAACTAAACAATACATTTATACATACAGCAATTAAATCACCAAGAGAATTGAATTTTGTGTCTATGAATTATGTCCACTACCACAAGAGGCAACTATGTTACTTTTGTGAGGAAATACTAACAAGCTGTTCTATGCAAATGCTAACATACTAACATGCATCCTTTCATTAATATTAAGACAGGGAATACCAAGGAGTTGATCAACTAATTATAGTAGTGGAGGAAAGTGCAACACAGATAACACAAATGTTACAGTTGGCTTATCCAAATGCATTTATTGGACTTCAGAAACAATTCTACATTCTTCAAACATAACAGGACAATTCTCATATTTAAGAGCAGCTAGTAAGGATTTTTGTGCATTCAAACACTTGCATGCTCAGCACGGCACAAGTCCTAAAATGAAGTGGGGGGACTGACCAAGTCAGGCAGTATGCAAGTGACATAATGGCACGTGCTATCAACAGGACATGATGTCACGATGTGTGACATTCCACGTGGCATCACAGGAAGTGACCTCACTGGAATTGATGCTCTGATATGTGTATGATATAACATATGCCAACTGAAAATGCAATAAAATATGTTTTTTTTAATTCTCCTGCAAAGCATTTCATGTAACAAGCAGATCACAGATGTTTATTTTATGTAGATAGGTAAGTGGATTACTGCTGTGAACACAGACATCCTTTTGCTACTTGCAGTTAATAAATGATAATCTTTCTAGTAGACCACAGTGAGCTATGAAGTGCATTTGACGCCTACATCTTGTAACCCTTACTGTCTCATGTAACACATATTGTACATTCATTTAAACACTTACATGATCTATTTGGAATGGATAATGTGTATGTTATGTAAAGTGCTCTGACACTCCGCATTGGAATGAGTAGCGCTATAAAAGAAATTAAACAGTGCTATTTAAATTGTTATTTGTGTAAATACTGAGACAGACCAACCCATCTGACAGTCTTGCAGTGCCTGCACTTATATACAACAAAGTAAAAAGCATGCATCTCTTAAGTACCTGTGAAGAGATAACACGCTGTGTGGTTTTGTTTCCTCTGCAGTGCATTTGCATTTGTGAGGTTCCAGGATGCCTCTAGTCCATACTAGATCAAAAGGAAGCCTGATGGCCCCTTAACTTCTGTCTTTATCATTGCTAAGCTGGAGGTGGGAAAACAGCCCCCTCACTGCCTGAACGTTGCTGCTGGGAATCGAAAGCAGACAACGTGCAACTGGGACAAGTTTAACATATTTCTGTGGGGCCCAAGTTCTTAGCAGGGGGGACGGCGTCCACCCTGTGAAAAGAGTGGGTGGATGTACCCCCGACTAGTGCCCTGAGGCTCAGCCTGATACATTTCAGGTTATTTTCATTGTAGTCTTTTTTCTATATTGACTCCGAAAGTAATATTGCCAATAAACAAATCCGAAGAGAAGTGATTTTCACACTTATTAGATTGAAGAGGGGTTTAGGTGTGAATCAAGGAAATGGTGGCGATAGGTTTCAGTATTAACCTATGGAATATGCATGGAGTGGACTGAGTACCAGCACTCAAAATGCACCAAGAAAATGTCATCATTCCCTTGATCATTTCCATTTAGAACTGATGTTCCTAAAAGAAGTGCACCTGTATTAGAAATTGGTAATCGATGGTTCACTGAAGAATAACACCAAAAAAGAATGCACCTCTGGTAAGAAGCATACAACATCATGCAATTTACAAGACCATTGAACATTTTCATTTTTAGGATCCCTATCCTTAGACACCTTTAATACAGTCAACAATATTTGCAAACTTCATGTGTTTTTCATAATGTTATGTACAACTGTATATTAACATGATCAGCGTTCTTGCGTTTGAGTGCTTTGAAGTGTGTGATGGAAATGTAAGGCCTATAAACCAAGGTTTTCTCATTTCTAAAAAGAGTCCTTCTGTTTGAGCACTCTACCAAAATATGTACAGGAGTGTCACGTTTTTAAGGCTCATGATGGCCAGCCAGGGAAGGGATTTTTTATTTTATGAAGCTATGTGGGTATACAGAGAAATTAGCTTGTAAGTTACGTTTTGAAAGAAGGACAGGAGATATTGTAGCAGTAGACTTCTGTGTAATTCTTATAAACTAAACCGATGTATAGTTCACTGTCCTGTATAGCAAAACAGACGCCACGTGCAAGCTAACTCATCCTTGCTTCATAAAGCACCCTATAAAACAAGCATTTGCAATGCAATAGGTCTCGCATTAGAAAAGTTTGAGCTATTGGTATTGTAAATGACAAATTTGTATTTATGTGTTGGTTTTGAAAATAGCGAAATTAATAGCTTTGTCATTTACAATGCTAATAGGTATAGCTTTCGCAAATGTGACACCTATAGCATTTGTAATGCAATATGTGTTTTATTTACGTGACTTACATGTATTGATATTACAAATAAATGGCTTTTATTTTTTTTTTTTTAATTAATACTTAAATAAAAGTTATTGTAATTTATAATGGCAATAGCTTAAAGTGTTGTAAATAACTTTTGTGAAGATTATGTTCAGTGTATTTTATTGTGATGAAAATCCAAGAATAGATGTGAAATATTAACATCTTTTTTGTGACATTTATAATAAAGCTTGAAACATTGAGAGAACATATTTGAACTAGTTGTTGTTGAATGGTTGCACAGATTGATGCTGTGGTGGCGCTGAGTGATGTTGTGGTGCCCCTGAGTGATGCTGTGGTGGTGCTGAGTGATGTTGTGGTGATGTGATATATAGAGTGAGTGAGGGCGATAGATAGATAGATAGATAGATAGATAGATAGATAGATAGATAGATAGATAGACAGACAGACAGACAGACAGACAGACAGACAGACAGACAGACAGACAGACAGACAGACAGACAGATAGACAGACAGACAGACAGACAGACAGACAGATAGATAGATAGATAGATAGATAGATAGATAGATAGATAGATAGATAGATAGATGGATGGATGGATGGACGGACGGACAGACAGACAGACAGACAGACAGACAGACAGACAGACAGACAGACAGACAGACAGACAGACAGACAGACAGACAGACAGACAGACAGACAGACAGACAGACAGACAGACAGACAGACAGACAGACAGACAGACAGACAGACAGACAGACAGATAGATAGATAGATAGATAGATAGATAGATAGATAGATAGATAGATAGATAGATAGATAGATAGATAGATAGATAGATAGATAGATAGATAGATAGATAGATAGATAGATTAATAGAGTTAGGGCGATAGAGTGAGGGTGATAAATAGATATAATTATGTGGCACTGAGTGGTATTTGGAGTGTATGTTGCATTGAGTGCAGTGTAATTATGTGGCGTGGAATTATGTGGCACTGAGTTGTATTTGGAGTGTATGTTGCATTGAGTGCAGTGTAATTATGTGGCATGTAACTATGTGGCACTGAGTGGTATTATTATTATTATTAAAAAAATTTATAGAGCGCGTAGTCACCCTGAGGTATCCCAGCGCTGAAGATCCCTACATCTGTGGGTTCGGGAGCGGAAAAGGAGGGGGGGACGACAGGTTCAGACGGAAGAAATTTAAATTAAGGGAACAGGTGAGCTTTAAGCCGTTTCCTGAAACGTAAGTAGTTAGGTTCTTTTCTCAAGTCTCGGGGGAGAGCATTCCAGAGGCGTGCGGTGTGGACCGAGAAGCGTCTTCCACCCGTGCGGGCTTTCTTGAATCTGGGAAGGATGATAAGGGACTCCTTGTCCGATCGAAGGGATCTTGGGGCTTTGTAACGTTTTATGAATTTCCTAAGAATAGGGGGGCCTTGATTCTGCAGTAGTTTATGCGCCAGGCATAAGGCTTTGAATATCACTCGTTCCCTCACTGGGAGCCAGTGCAGGAGCTTCAGTGCAGATTTGGCTGAAGCTCTGGCAGGGGTGTTAGTGAGGAGCCGGGCCGCCGCATTTTGGATTTTCTGAAGTTTGTTTAGAGTTGCTTCGGGTGCGCCCAGATAGATTGCGTTGCTATAGTCGAGCCTGGAAAGTATAAGGCCTTGGATGAGAAGTCTTTAAGATGTGGGTGGAAGTAGGGGCAGGATCTTTCTCATTGATTTCAGTAGCCCGAAACAGGTACCGGCTACTTTTTTGGCCTGCGTGGTGAATGAAAGGTCGGTTTCGATCCATACACCCTGGCTTTTTACTTCCTGTTTTGGGTCTGGGGGGGGGACCCAGACAGGGTGGCCAGATGTTCTGGGGGAAGGTGAGTCCTTTCTGACCCAGAAGGAGAATGTCCGTCTTTGAACCATTCAGCTTTAAGGCTGAGCTGTTCATCCACCCTTGTATCTGCGTCAAGCAGTTGAATAAGTCTGCAGGTTGTTGACTAGGGTGGGATAGGGAGACAACTAGTTGTGTGTCATCCGCATAACTGACGATGCTCACTCCGAACGGGGTGACGACCTCCTCCAATGGGGACATGTAGATGTTAAACAATGTGGGGCTCAGGGAGGAGCCCTGAGGCACCCCACATTGGAGGGGTGTTTCGGAGGAGCAGGTGTTATTCTCCCAGATCTGGAAGGAACGTTGGGCCAGAAAGGAGGAAAGCCAGGATAGAGCAGTGCCTTCCACTCCTACCTTCTTGAGCCGTTTGATCAGGAGTTGGTGGTTGACGGTGTCGAAGGCCGCGCTCAGGTCGAGGAGGATCACTGCCACTGATCCTCCTTCGTCTAAGAGTGCTCTGGCCTCCTCCACCGCCGCCAGGAGGGCGATGTCAGTGCCCTGTCCTGGGTGAAAACCTGTCTGCGAGTTTTTTAGCAGGTTATTGGATTCAAGAAACTGGGAAAGTTTCTTGTTCACCAGTTTCTCGGCAATCTTGCTGGTCCCGGGGAGGAGGGATATTGGTCTGTAGTTGGCCATTTCCGCTGGATCCAAGGAGGGTTTCTTTAGAAGCGCTTTAACAACTGCCGCTTTCCAACTAGGGGGGACGACTCCCTGTTGTAAAGACGCGTTAATCAGATGGGTGAGGGGGGGATGATGATGGGAGCTACTTCCTTGAGGGTCCGTAGCGGTGCGGGGTCCCTGGGAGATCCGCTTTTGATGGTTTTTAGCGTATTCTCGACTTCTTCGGTGGTTATTTGCCCCCAGGAGGATAGGCGAGGGGAGATCGGAGTGTCGGGGGGATCGCCAATCTCGCTCGGATTGGTAGAAGGGATGGAGTCAAGGATTTTTTTAATCTTTTCTTGGAAAAAGCTGGCTAGCTGATGGCATTTTTCCTGATCTGCTTTGGGGTCTGGGGGGTTTCTCGGGCCGGGGTCGGGGACCTTGAGGAGTTCTTTCAGGATGGTATAGGTTTCTTTGCTAGAGCAGGCGGCTTTTTCAATTCTTTCCTGAAAGAATAGACTTTTTGTCTTGCCAATAGAAGATTTGTATATTGATAGGGAGGTGAAATAGGCATCCTTATTTGCATTGGATTTCTCCTTCCTCCAGGAACGTTCAGCTCTTTTACAGTCCTGCCGTAGCGACTTGAGCTCTGGAGTATACCACGGGGCTGAAGGTATTCGTTTGGTATGTCTGAGGGTGGCGGTTTTGGGGAGGAGTGTGTCCAAAGAGCATGTGATCCAGGAGCTGAACTGTTTATCGGCCGTAATAGCGTCAGAGGAAAGCGTTGGAATAGAATTAGAGAGAATGGAGGACCATTTGGCTGGTAGAAGTTTGTGCCAACGTCTGTCGGTGACTTTGATTTTCGCGGACTGGGTGGTAACAGTAGGAGACTCCCAGGAGATGGGGATTAAAAAGTGATCGGTCCATGGCAGTGGCAAAGGAGGACTGGTGGTGATATTGGCGACATTGGTGAGGACGGGATCTAAGAGGTGTCCCTTGTCATGGGTGGGCTCGTTATTCACCAATTGAATGTTAAGTAACAGAAGGTCCACTAGCAGGTCGGAAGCAGACCGGTCAGTGGGATCTGTGAAGTGGAGGTTAAGATCGCCTACGATAAGAAAGTTAGAAACGGAGGCGGCTAGTTGAGAAGCCGTTTCGGTGACTGCGTTGAGGAATTTCCCAAGAGTACCCGGGGGGCGGTAGATTAGTAGTCCCGAAAGGGAGTGCGTCGGGGAGGTTTGGAGGGAGAAGTGGCAGCTTTCAGAGTCTTCAATGGTGGTGTAATTGGTTCTACAGCTGAGGTGTTCTCAGTAGATTATAGCCAACCCGCCTCCTCTTCCTCTGGGTCTATGAAGGGTTTGGATGAGGTAGCCTGGGGGAAGGGCAGTGACAATGTCCGCGTCAGTACTGTCAGAAAGCCAGGTTTCTGTAAGAAACAATGCGTCTAAGCCTTGGTCTTGGATCATCCCATTGATTTCGAGTGCATGCTTGGGGAGGGAGCGACAGTTGAGAAGACCCAGCTGTAATCTAGAATTGGCTGGGATCTGAGTGGCTGGGTAGCAGCACGTGCAGTTTGTGAAGGGTTTACCTGCGTCGTGAATGTAACGACATCCTTGGTTTTTTTCAGGTCGGAGATCCAGGAGCGTGTCTGCTGGGTACATCAGACGAATGGGGGGTGGATCTGGCAGAGTCCCTGGGCCTGGGTCCGTCCGGGCCCGGACGGGCCCAGACGGGCTTGCCTTAGGCACTTCTTCGGCGTGCTGACGGCGCGCCCGCTGCGCCCGTCCGCTGCGCGTACGTGAAATACACATGTTTAAGAAGGCGAAGGGGGCGTGGCTTCGAGCGAGTGGCCGTGGCCACAGGACCGGCTCACTCGCTGCTGGCGGCGAATCTGGGCGTTCCCGCTGCAGCGATTAGCTCTGTTGCGTGGGGAAAAGAGAAGCGATCAGCCCAACAAAGGATCGAGCAGGTGAAGGAAGGGGGGGCAGTGACACAGTATACACCACACAAAGTTTTTAAAATCAACAAAGTTTCAAGTTTTTTAAAAAGCGCTCCCGGCTGTGCCTCAGGAGTAGTGATCTGACCAGAGCTCGTGATCAGCTCTGCTTAAGAAGGCGAAGGGGGCGTGGCCTCGAGCGAGTGGGTGTGGCCGCAGGACCGGCTCACTCGCTGCTGGCGGCGAATCTGGGCGTTCCCGCTGCAGCGATTAGCTCTGCTGCGTGGGGAAAAGAGAAGCGATCAGCCCAACAAAGGATCGATCAGGTGATGGAAGGGGGGGCAGTGACACAGTATACACCACACAAAGTTTTTAAAATCAACAAAGTTTCAAGTTTTTTAAAAAGCGCTTCCGGCTGTGCCTCAGGAGTAGTGATCTGACCAGAGCTCGTGATCAGCTCTGCTTAAGAAGGCGAAGGGGGCGTGGCCTCGAGCGAGTGGGCGTGGCCACAGGACCGGCTCACTCGCTTCTGGTGGCGAATCTGGGCGTTCCCGCTGCAGCGATTAGCTCTGCTGCGTGGGGAAAAGAGAAGCGATCAGCCCAACAAAGGATCGATCAGGTGAAGGAAGGGGGGGGCAGTGACACAGTATACACCACACAAAGTTTTTAAAATCAACAAAGTTTCAAGTTTTTTAAAAAGCGCTCCCAGCTGTGCCTCAGGAGTAGTGAGTAGGTATTTGGAGTGTATTGTTGCATCGAGTGCAGTGTAATTATGTGGCGTGTAATTATGCGGCACTGAGTGATATTTGGAGTGTATGTTGCATTGCGTGCAGTGTAATTATGTGCCATGTAATTATGTGGCACTGAGTGGTATTTGGAGTGTATGTTGCATTGAGTGCAGTGTAATTATGTGGCGTGTAATTATGTGGCACTGAGTGGTATTTGGAGTGTATGTAGCATTGAGTGCAGTGTAATTATGTGGCACTGAGTTGTATTTGGAGTGTATGTTGCATTGAGTGCAGTGTAATTATGTGGCGTGTAACTGTGTGGCACTGAGTGGTATTTGGAGTGTATTGTTGCATTGAGTGCAGCGTAATTATGCGGTGTGTAATTATGTGGCACTGAGTGATATTTGGAGTGTATGTTGCATTGCGTGCAGTGTAATTATGTGGCACTGAGTGGTATATGGAGTGTATGTTGCATTGAGTGCAGTGTAATTATGTGGCGTGTAATTATGTGGCACTGAGTGGTATTTGGAGTGTATGTTGCATTGAGTGCAGTGTATTTATGTGGCGTGTAATTATGTGGCACTGAGTGGTATTTGGAGTGTATGTAGCATTGAGTGCAGTGTAATTATGTGGCGTGTAATTATGTGGCACTGAGTTGTATTTGGAGTGTATGTTGCATTGAGTGCAGTGTAATTATGTGGCGTGTAACTGTGTGGCACTGAGTGGTATTTGGAGTGTATTGTTGCATTGAGTGCAGTGTAATTATGTGGTGTGTAATTATGTGGCACTGAGTGATATTTGGAGTGTATGTTGCATTGCGTGCAGTGTAATTAAGTGGCGTGTAATTATGTGGCACTGAGTGGTATTTGGAGTGTATGTTGCATTGAGTGCAGTGTAATTATGTGGCGTGTAATTATGTGGCACTGAGTGGTATTTGGAGTGTATGTTGCATCGAGTGCAGTGTAATTATGTGTTGTGTAATTATGTGCACTGAGTAGTATTTGGAGTGTATGTTGCATTGAGCGCAGTATAATTATGTAGCATATAATAATGTGGCACTGAGTGGTATTGTCTGGAGTGTATGTTGTATTTAGTAGAGTGTAATTATGTGGCGTGTAAATATGTGGCACTGAGTGGTATTTGGAGTGTATGTTGCATTGAGTGCAGTGTAATTATGTAACATATAATTATGTGGCACTGAGTGGTATTGTGTGGAGTGTGTGTTGCATTGAGTACAGTGTAATTATGTGGCTTGTAATTATATGGCACTGAGTGGTATTTGGAGTGTATGTTGCATTGAGTGCAGTGTAATTATGTGGCATTGAGTGGTATTTGGAGTGTATGTTGCATTGAGAGCAGTGTAATTATGTGGCGTGTAATTATGTGGCACTGAGTGGTATTTGGAGTGTATGTTGCATTGAGTGCAGTGTAATTATGTAACTTATAATTATGTGGCACTGAGTGGTATTGTGTGGAGTGTGTTGCATTGAGTACAGTGTAATTATGTGGCTTGTAATTATATGGCACTGAGTGGTATTTGGAGTGTATGTTGCATTGAGTGCAGTGTAATTATGTGGCATTGAGTGGTATTTGGAGTGTATGTTGCATTGAGTGCAGTGTAATTATGTAGCATGTAATTATGTGGCACTAAGTGGTATTTGGAGTGTATGTTGCATTGAGTGCAGTGTAATTATGTGGCGTGTATTTATATGGCACTGAGTGGTATTTGGAGTGTATGTTGCGTGAGCGCAGTAATTATGTAGCATATAATTATGTGGCACTGAGTGGTATTATGAGTAGTGTATGTTGTATTCAGTAAAGTAATTGTGTGGCGTGTAATTATGTGGCACTGAGTGGTATTGTTTGGAGTGTATGTTGCATTGTAATTATGTAGCATATAATTATGTGGCATTGAGTGGTATTGTGTGGAGTGTGTGCTGCATTCAGTAGAGTGTAATTATGTGGTGTGTAATGATGTGGTATTGAGTGGTATTTGGAGTGTATGTTGCGTTGAGCGCAGTGTAATTATGTAGCATATAATTACGTGGCACTGAGTGGTATTGTGTGAGTGTATGTTGTATTCAGTAGAGTGTAATTGTGTGGCATATAATTATGTGGCACTGAGTGTGCACCTCTTGGCCTGCCCACTTGCCCAGACGTCAGTGGTGAACGGGGCTGCCCTCTAGTGTACAGTCATCGGTTCTCACCCCTGTGCCATCCTCTGGCTCCTAAAGGCCGGCTCTCGGGTGCTCTCCTTGGCCCCGGTGTACCCTGGTGTCTCTGGAGGCCCAGCACGGTGGGCGAGAGGGAGAGCACCGGAATGAAGATCTGCCATATCTCGGGCTCTGCGCTGGCGCCGGGGTCCCTGCGGACCCCCCTCTCCTCTCTGGTTTAACCTGCCAGAGTCAGAAGGCTCGCCATCTTGCTCTGCTTTCGCTCAGGATTGTGACCCCCAAGCCCTCTCAGCTTCTTAAAGTTTGTCTCTTGGGGGAGAATGGGAGGGGAGACTCGATGGGGGGTGGGGTTGCTCCCCAGATTCTATAGATATGCTAATGTGATCATCTTCCCCAGCTGTGTTGGTGCCAAGGCGGGAAGAAGCTTGGCTGTCTCCTGTGACCCCTGCCAGGAGAGCAGCTGAAATGCACCGCTTTGTTATGGAACAAGATCCCCCGGTGCAATGCCTTCCAAACAATTGATTTCTCTAAGCGAGAGCCTACCTCGCTGTACTGTGGACGGGAGACGCTGTGCCCGCCTGTCTGCTCGGGCCGCGCTGTCATTGGCGGCCGCCGAGGCAGGAAGACAGGCAAACACGGAGGAGACGTGGGCGGGGCCTAATCTAGGTTTCCGCTTCCCCCTGCCTTGGGGAAACTTTAGCTGTCGTTGCCGGTCTCCCATGCGGTGGAGGGAGACCGGAGTTGCTGCAGAAAGCCCCTGGTCCCAGGAGGGGGCCCGGGTGAAGGGGAAGCCGGTGGAGCTGCGCGGGGCTCCTGTATGATGGAGCGAGCCCCGCGCTACATGAGGAGATGCCGCCGCAGGAGCCCCTAAGAACGGGAGCTCCAGAGCAGACCGGCAGCCTACCGGTAAGTGGGGCCGGTGTTGTGGTAGCAGAGGGGGGCGTCGGGGCACATTGCTGGTGGCCGCACCCCCCGTGTGCTTTCCCTCCCTGCGGGTGCCCGTGTTTAAGGCAGTGTGCACGGCGCCATGCTGGACGTGCGCGTTCACGCACGACGTGCGCGTTCGCGCACCCAAATCCACACAAAAAGCTCGTAACACCCTCCTGTCCCTAATTCCCCCGAGACGGGCAGCTATACGTCTCTAGCTGGACGCATCCTTCGGATGCTAACTCCTGCGAGACCTAAAAAGTTATATGCGATACTAGTGTTAGAGGACGAGTTACACATCGACCAGTTGCCGGAGGGATGCTGAAATATGGGGTGCTCACGTCTAGGCTGATGCATTGCCATTAAAAAACATGCGGAGGGGTTTACATGACTTGGCGTAACTAAACGAATATAACTACACTGCTAATCAGCTAGTTGTAATCTATGAATAGATTAGACTAATTGATAAGGGATGTGTGATGAAATATGAGGTGGCCATAGCTAACCTTTGTCCTTTTGTATATGTTAATAGCTGTGCTTTTCTAAAATAATGTTTACAATCGTTCTTAATCATATTACGTGCAGAAGAATAAAGTATATAAGTATATAATATAAAATATTAATATTAATACTTGTGTGTGTGTTGACTTCAAGGTTCAGGTGCCATATAACCTTCAGCTAAAAGATTGTCTTACAAGTTTTGCCTTACTCCTAATAATCCTACCCATATAAGCATAGCCTAGTGGGAGTGACATGAGACACCTGCCAGTTTTTCTATTCTTTGGAAAGGTTGCAGTTTCTTTTTGCGGGGGGGGGGGGGTGGGGGGGGGGGGGGGTTGGGTATCTATTGGGTGTGACATAAATGATACAGGGTAACATAATATTAGGAATTAAAAACAATAGGAAAAGAAGCATCACCTGAGACAAATAAGAAACACCTGACAATCATGACTACTGCAAGCAGATGAATACTGCCTCACACCCGGAGCGCTGCCTGCTTCCCCTCAAACTGCGAAATGTTGTCGACACAAGACATCAGCGAGACTTGTGCTGTGTTTTATATAGTGAGTGTCTCTGTGTTTTCATTGTGTTATGATGTGTGTGTAGTTTTACATGTGAGATGACTCATGTTTCGCATTTACATATTTGTCAGTTTCGATGCGCTTCTGTTCTGTTTATAAATTTATATTGTGATGTATATGGGGCTCAGCAATATAAAACGTTTTAGACCATCTTACATGGATTTTTTTTATTTGAGATATTTTAGTTTTATCAGTTACATTTTCACTTTGTGATCAGCAATATCTAACATTGTGTGTTTTTTAACTAACGTACTTTTTCATGTTTTTGTTTATTATTTTTACATTTGGATTTTTACATGTGTCTCTGTACGGTCTAAAGTCACATTAATGAATTCATTTTGTTTTTAAGATCTTTTCTTTTACATTGTGATTTGTATAGGCGTGTCCAGTGTCTAAAGTTAGATCAACATTTTTTCAGTTTATCGAGAGGAGAGTGAAGGTCCTTTTTTGCTGAAAGAGTTATTCTCTGCTTCCATTGGTTTCTATGTGCTTCCCTTGCAGTGCCTGTGAGTGCCTATGTTTTGTGTGCAACTTACTCAAATGCTTGGCTGGAGTAGATTCGATCCTGCCTGGCCTGTAGTAGTATTGCAATATATGTAGGTGTAACCTTAGTAAACTGCAATTGACTTACCCATTTTAGCTGTATTTTTGTATTGCAAATCCTCCCTGTGCCCTCTTTAATTTCCCCTATCCTCCGCCCACGTTGCAGTAGATGTTTCCCATTTTTCAGTGACTCTCCATTGCCACTCCCAGATGCCTAAAACATTGACCTATGTGTGCATAGCTCTCCGCAGTTCTAGTGAAGAACAGCGCACGTGAGAGGCTGGATAGGAGTATGCATACACCTACTCTAGTTCCTATATGAATTGCGCTTATGAGCACAAGAAGTAGTACTCCGACAGTACTAATATACATATTCATAAATTCCTTTTTCAACTCAAGCCCTTCCTTTGTGGGAATTTACAAAATGCCCTTTACATTTGACCAATGTTACTGTCCCCCAGTGCTTCAACATGCCATATTCACCACAAATGTTCACAATTCTTGAGGTTGTCAAAGTTTTTCATATGGATCATTTTACACAAAAACAGGTAATAGGATGTCAACCGTCAATCCTCACAAATATAACTCCCAGTTTCAAAGAGTCACATTCCACATTGTGTGAGGTTTCCATATTTCTAATTCCACTATCCTTTTCAATCTCAATTTTCACCTATGAAATGAAGTATTAGATTTTCTTCTCTCAAAGTTCCTCGCATGTTGGATTCTATCGGGAGATTTTAATACTTCATTTTTTAAAAGGCAAATGAAACCATCTCATCTGTGGGGAAAGGAAATGGTAATGCTCCCACGACGATTACCCCACCTTTATCTTCACCTTACTAATCTCAAAAGATCCATGTTCACGGTGTAGAGAGATGTAATGTAATGTAATGTAAGTATGCACTTATATAGCGCGGCTGTCACTCTAGGGAGCATCCTGGCGCTTTAAGCCCGTAACCTAAGATGGGAGGCCGGCAAGATCTTCATACTTTGATGAGAAATTATCTATAATGTTGTGTATTAAATGGCCACACATTGTTTTATTCTCAAGAGGAAGAAGATGGACAGATCCAGAAGAACTGCCTGATGACAATACTTTTGTAGAAGACATTACCTTGATAATTCTCCTTCCACTATTTCCATCCCAGAACCCAGGTTTCATGACCTATTTCATCCATATCATCATCCTTCCAAGTTTACACCCCAGTCACAGAAGAGGAATCTCGCTGACCCCGTCATCAAGGCAAGCCATCCGAGCGACTCCTTCTAGTCATGGATGGCGGTTGGTGGGTTTCATGCTAAGCTCGGCGAATCTGTAGCCTCAAATTGGTAAGGAGTTCCCAGCGCATACACTCAGACGAGTGTTGGTTGAATGTGAGGAGGTGTGGCATAGTAAGGTTGCCAACCAGGACAGAGGTGAACCAAGCATCTCGGTAGATAAACTACAAATGTGTATTCACTTATAGCCGGCAGTCTGTAAATCTTTCAATGAAGTTCCTGTTACGCATCATGTCCTGCATGTATGTCTGTGTTGACCTCAACAGTAAAGGATATAGGGAAGGATCTAGAATGTTCTAGGTTTTTCTATTTTTTTCACCTATCTTCCACTTCAGTATTCTAAGCACTAATGTAACAATCTTGCAAACTAGGGCTCATTATTCCATATAACGTGTTACTAGAAAATAAATATGTCCTGTCCCTAGTGTTCGCAGAAGAAGACTGCTTTTCCACTGTTCCCCCATTTAAATTTTCCCCTGCACACTGGCACCATCAGAAAAGAATAAAGGAAAAGAAAGTCAATTAAAAAGTACATTTGTTAAGAAGAAGAGGATAGCAGACTCAGAGGCAGAAATCAAATTAAATCCTCTGTTTTATTCGCAGTGGCGAAAATATCAGAACCTAAACAAATGCCACATGGTGCTCAGAAATATTTGAATTCCTATTTTTTCTGGTTGGCAATCAACCTGTAGACATGTAGATATGAAGGGGCACCTCATTTAGGGAATTTTGAAAGTCCTGGTTCACGAGAATTCTTCATGCCAGAGGTTCTTAAAAAAAATTACATCTGATTGTGAAGTACATAAAATATTGCAATAGTGTGTATTATGTTGAGGGTCAAATCACAAAAAGTGCTTAGGCCGGGGGTCCCTGGCATCCAATAATGTCTCAGTGAGGGTGCCTGGATTCTAGTAATGATTCAGTGGGTGTCCACATAAGTCAGAAGGTTAAGACCCACTTCCTTTTTAGGCAATAGCATTATTGTCCAAGCTGATCCCTCCCCGCTCACTCCATGTACACGACATAAACTGGGTCTAATCATAACTGTGATGTATCCTACTGCTTTGCCACACCCCTTCCCCTGTAGCCTAGGCGCAGTGACACTTAACGCTCAGTTCTCTACAAGGTTAATCTGCTATGTAAATACCCCAACAATTATAACAAATTAGAAATTGGTGATGTTATTGGAGAAAGATAAGCGAAGAGGGTGCGAGGTATGGCCATCCTTATTATTTTCTAATGCTTCTAGATTTTTATTTTGAATATTTTTTACATGGAAATAGAGACAGAAGCATCAAGTTTCCCAATCTGTGTTTTTTGAAGAGGCCCTCATTACAGGTCATGCGGAACGGTATCTCCAGAGGCCACTGTGCCCAATTCCACGTTTTTATGGGTTCAGGAATGCACCAATGACACCCAATCCTCTACTTTGTACATTTCCATCTGCCAACTGCTTAAAAAATACATGTGGTAAAGGGCAAGGAACCAGGGAACCACATGCCCAGTAATTACTTCTTACTCTTCCCAAAACATAAAACCTTAGTTTTTTCCCTATTTACAGACAGTATTTTCCTATCACAATAGTGTTTAAAAGCGGTTAATTTCCTTTGAAGTCCTATTTCAGTTTGATCCATGATCACTAAATCATCAGCATAAAGAAGGCAAGGAACTTTATGGCCATTCATTTTTGGACTTGCACTTCTTTCTACTTCAAGTGTTGCGGGGAGATCTGCCAAAAAGATTGAAAATAGAAAAAAGAATGCACCACTGGTAAGAAGCATACTACATCATGCAATTTACAAGACCATTGAATATTTTCATTGTTAGGAGCCCTATCCTTAGACACCTTTAATACAGTCAACAATATTTGCAAACTTCATGTGTTTTTCATAATGTTATGTACAACTGTATATTAACATGATCAGCGTTCTTGCGTTTGAGTGCTTTGAAGTGTGTGATGGAAATGTAAGGCCTATAAACCAAGGCTTTCTCATTTCTAAAACGAGTCCTTCTGTTTGAGCACTCTACCAAAATATGTCCAGGAGTTTCACGTTTTTAAGGCTCATGATGGCCAGCCTGGGAAGGGATTTTTTGTTTTCTGAAGCTATGTGGGTATACAGAGACATTAGCTTGTAAGTTACGTTTTGAAAGAAGGACAGGAGATATTGTAGCAGTAGGCTTCTTTGTAATTCTTATAACCTAAACTGATTTATAGTTCACTGTCCTGTATAGCAAAACAGAAGCCACGTGCAAGCTAACGCATCCTTGCTTCATAAAGCACCATATAAAAAAGTTATATGCGATACTAGTGTTAGAGGACGAGTTACACATGGACCAGTTGCCGGAGGGATGCTGAAATATGGGGTGCTCACGGCTTAGCTGATGCATTGCCATTAAACAGCATGCGGAGGGGTTTACATGACTTGGCGTAACTAAACGAATATAACTACACTGCTAATCAGCTAGTTGTAATCTATGAATAGATTAGACGAATTGATAAGGGATGTGTGATGAAATATGAGGGGGCCATAGCTAACCTTTGTCCTTTTGTATATGTTAATAGCTGAGCTTTTCTAAAATAATGTTTACAATCGTTCTTAATCATATTACGTGCAGAAGAATAAAGTATATAAGTATATAATATAAAATATTAATATTAATACTTGTGTGTGTGTTGACTTCAAGGTTCAGGTGCCATATCACCTTCAGCTAAAAGATTGTCTTACAAGTTTTGCCTTACTCCTAATAATCCTAACCATATAAGCATAGCCTAGTGGGAGTGACGTGAGACACCTGCCAGTTTTTCTATTCTTTGGAAAGGTTGCAGTTTCTTTTGGCGGGGGGGGGGGGGGGAGAGTTGGGGGGAAGGGGGGGGTTGGGTATCTATTAGGTGTGACATAAATGATACAGGGTAACATAATATTAGGAATTAAAAAGAATAGGAAAAGAAGCATCACCTGAGACAAATAAGAAACACCTGCCAATCATGACTACTGCAAGCACATGAATACTGCCTCACACCTGGAGCGCTGCCTGCTTCACTTCAAACTGCGAAATGTTGTAGACGCAAGACATCAGCAAGACTTGTTCTGTGTTTTATATAGTGTGTGTTTCTGTGTTTTCATTGTGTTATGATGTGTGTGTAGTGTTACATGTGAGATGACTCATGTTTCACATTTACATATTCGTCAGTTTCCATGCGCTTCTGTTCTGTTTATAAATTCATATTGTGATGTATATGGGGCTCAGCAATATAAAACGTTTAAGACCATCTTACATGGATTTTTTTATTTGAGATATTTTAGTTTTATCTGTTATATTTTCACTTTGTGATCTGCAATATCTAACATTGTGTGTTTTTTTAACTAACGTACTTTTTCATGTTTTTGTTTATTATTTTTACATTTGGATTTTTACATGTGTCTCTGTACGGTCTAAAGTCACATTAATGAATTCATTTTGTTTTTAAGATCTTTTATTTTACATTGTTATTTGTATAGGCGTGTGCAGTGTTTAAAGTTAGATCACCATTTTTTCAGTTCATCGAGAGGAGGGTGAAGGTCTTTTTTTCCTGATGGAGTTATTCTCTGCTTCCATTGGTTTCTGTGTGCTTCCCTTGCAGTGCCTGTGAGTGCCTATGTTTTGTGTGCAACTTACTCCAATGCTTGGCTGGAGTAGATTCGATCCTGCCTGACCTGTAGTGGTATTGCAGTATATGTAGGTGTAACCTTAGTAAACTGCAATTGAAATAAACATTTTAGTTGTATTTTTGTATTGCAAATCCTCCCTGTGCCCTCTTTAATTTCCCCTATCCTCCGCCCCCGTCGCAGTAGATGTTTCCCATTTTTCAGTGACTCTCCCTTGCCACTCCCAGATGCCTAAAACATCGACCTATGTGTGCATAGCTCCCCGCAGTTGTAGTAAAGAACAGCGCACGTGAGAGACTGGATAGGAGTATGCATACACCTACTCTAGTTCCTATATGAATTGCGCTTATGAGCACAAGAAGTAGTACTCCGGCAGTACTACTATACATATTCATAAATTCCTTTTTCAACTCAAGCCCTTCCTTTGTGGGAATTTACAAAATGCCCTTTACATTTGACCAATGTTACTGTCCCCAAGTGCTTCAACATGCCATATTCACCACAAATGTTCACAAATCTTGAGGTTGTCAAAGTTTTTCATATAGATCATTTTACACAAAAACAGGTAGTAGGATGTCAACCGTCAATCCTCACAAATATAACTCCCAGTTTCAAAGATTCACATTCCACATTGTGTGAGGTTTCCATATTTTTAATTCCACAATCCTTTTCAATCTCAATTTTCACCTATGGAATGAAGTATTAGATTTTCTTCTCTCAAAGTTCCTCGCATGTTGGATTCTATCGGGAGACTTTAATACTTAATTTTTTAAAAGGCAAATGAAACCATCTCATCTGTGGGGAAATTAAATGGTAATGCTCCCACAAGGATTACCCCACCTTTATCTTCACCTTACTAATCTCAAAAGATCCATGTTCACGGTGTAGAGAGATCTTCATACTTTGATGAGAAATTATCTATAATATTGTGTATTAAATGGCCACACATTGTTTTATTCTCAAGAGGAAGAAGATGGACATATCCAGAAGAGCTGCCTGATGACAATACTTTTGTAGAAGACATTACCTTGATAATTCTCCTTCCACTATTTCCATCCCAGAACCCAGGTTTCATGACTTATTTCATCCATATCATCATCCTTCCAAGTTTACACCCCAGTCTCAGAAGAGTAATCTCGCTGACCCCGTCATCAAGGCAAGCCATCCGAGCGACTCCTTCTAGTCATGGATGGCGGTTGGTGGGTTTCATGCTAAGCTCGGCGAATCTGTAGCCTCAAATTGGTAAGGAGTTCCCAGCGCATACACTCAGAGGAGGGTTGGTTGAATGTGAGGAGGTGTGGCATAGTAAGGTTGCCAACCAGGACAGAGGTGAACCAAGCATCTCGGTAGATAAACTACAAATGTGTATTCACCAGTCTGTAAATATTTCAATGAAGTTCCTGTTATGCATCATGTCCTGCATGTATGTCTGTGTTGACCTCAACAGTAAAGGATATAGGGAAGGATCTAGAATGTTCTAAGTTTTTCTATTTTTTTCACCTATCTTCCACTTCAGTATTCTAAGCACTAATGTAACAATCTTGCACACTAGGGCTCATTATTCCATATAACGTGTTTCTAGTGTTCCCAGAAGAAGACTGCTTTTCCACTGTTTTCCCCTGCACACTGGCACCATCAGAAAATAATAAAGGAAAAGCAAGTCAATTAAAAAGTACATTTGTGAAGAAGAAGAGGATAGCAGACTCAGAGGCAGAAATCAAATTAAATCCTCTGTTTTATTCACAGTGGCTAAAATATCAGAACCTAAACAAATGCCACATGGTGCTCAGAAATATTTGAATTCCTATTTTATCTGGTTGGCAATCAACCTGTAGACATGTAGATATGAAGAGGCACCTTATTTAGGGAATTTTGAAAGTCCTCGGTCACGAGAATTATTTATGCCAGAGGTTCTTAATAAAATTATATCTGATTGTGAAGTACACAAAATATTGCAATAGTGTGTATTATTTGGAGGCTCAAATCACAAAAAAGTGCTTAGGCCGGGGGTCCCTGGCATCCAGTAATGTCTCAGTGAGGGTGCCTGGATTCTTTTAATGATTCTGTGGGTGTCCACATAAGTCAGGAGGTTAAGACTCACTTTCTTATGCAAGGGCATTATTGTCCAATCTGATCCTTCCCCGCTCACTCCATGTACACGACATAAACTGGGTCTAACGACATAACTGTGATGTATCCTACTGCTTTGCCACACCCCTTCTCCTGTAGCCTAGGCGCAGTGACACTTAACGCTCAGTTCTCTACAAGGTTAATCTGCTATGTAAATACCCCAAAAATTATAACAAATTAGAAATTGGTGATGTTGTTGGAGAAAGATAGGCGAAGAGGGTGCGAGGTATGGCCATCCTTATTATTTTCTAATGCTTCTAGATTTTTATTTTGAAGATTTTTTACATAGAAATAGAGACAGAAGCATCAAGTTTCCCAATCTGTGTTTTTTGAAGAAGCCCTCATTACAGGTCATGCGGGACGGTATCTCCAGAGGCCACTGTGCCCAATTCCACGTTTTTATGGGTTCAGGAATGCACCAATGACACCCGATCCTCTACTTTGTACATTCCCATCTGCCAACTGCTTACAACATACATGTGGTAAAGGGCAAGGGACCAGGGAACCACATGCCCAGTAATTCTAGGGCCCGCCTACATGTTTTCCTCAATTCTGGTCCAGGTAACTTGTGATGGCCAGTAACTGGGATGGAAAAAAGACTCTGAATTAGTAACTTCAACCTCAGTATCTACCCCTTCAGTCACCGGCCATCTTGGAAAGTGGACATCATGGTTTTTCCTTCCTGACAACCACAAGTGCAAGGCCAATAGCTGTACAAATTGATAGTATGGGGAGTTAAGAGAAAGGTGAGATTTCTTAAGGAAGCTTACATTGGAGCAGGTGCGTAGATACGTTTTATTGTATATGGCCACCTAGTCTCAAAAATTCTACAGATTTAAAAGGGTGAGTAGACATTTATAGGCTAAAATAATGAGGCAATACACCAGTTGCAAATTATTTTTTTCACTCACCAAAATGTTGAAAAAATGAATAAATACCCACAGCTCGAAAAACAAATATAGATAAACACAGATGGAAATACCTTAAAACTAGAATGCTTATTGATTAGTGCCACTGCATTAGTACCAATGATAGATGTTTGGAATAATAAAACAGTACAAAGATGTACATGATAACTGATTGTGCTGTATCTTCCCCACATACTAGCCGAACTAGAATGAGGATATGCTTCATTTAATTGCATTTAATTTGGATGCCAGATGTGCACAGCCAGAAGGTGTGCTGACATCATTTGAAAAAATTGCAAACAATGCACCATAAATGCATGGTAGAGTGTGACTTACATAAAATCACAGCAAACGCTCAAATGTCCCGTCTAAAACCAACCGAAATAACTCCCACTTCCACAAAGGGCACCTGTTGCAGCACACCTTCCATCTACACCAGACCTGCCCAGAACTTCTCCGGCCATCGGGCAAATCAGAAAGAAGCTGAAGATACATCTCTTCAATAGTACCACCTTCCTGGAGGAGATCAGAACCTACAGAACTGGTGACAAGCCTCATTGTAAACAATCTTGCGTCATCCCCTGGGCTTTCACCCGGTGTTCAGTGTGGTTTAGCACTACAGTGCTGCAGAGCTAGTTCAAGCTGTAAGAATAGATAGCGCTGCGGATCCAAGCATGCACCTTAAGAACCTACCTTGCATGCGATCATCAGATCTCATGGTGTCTGCGGGTGTGACGTCCACACCTCCGTTTGTGGTGGCCATGGATGACAGCCTTGTGCGTCCACTGATGCAAGACTGGTGTTGTCACCGCTCACTGTGCAGATTGCAATGCATCCGTAGTAACAGGAGTACACTCTTTCCGGTCAGTTCACGTCTTTTCTTAAGCAGTGCAGCTTCCTCTTCTCTCTCCTCTCTCTAAATGCTTTGGGCGAGTTTGGGTCCTGCAGCCTGAAAGCACAAGCTAGGTGAGGGGGCGGAGATGCAGGGGAAACCGCAGCTGCTCGAGCCTGGCAGAGAGCACTTCCTACCCTCTGCTTGGCCTCGGAGTGCAGTGTGTGTGTGTATGTGTGTATGTGTGTATTGCATTAACCCTTCAGGACCTAGGTGTGAAATCATGGTCAGACCACTCTTCCTGTTTATAAATAAATTACTCAGTCTATATTGTAACTTCTTTAGGTACTGTGGACCTCATGTAGAGGTTTGTGTTACCAGGGCTCCTGCAAAAAAAGTGTCAGGTGCCTGCCTCCTGCCTTTCAGTTTCCCCCCTTATTTGGTGGTGGGAGACGTGATGTGTTTTGACGGAAGAGCTGCCACCAGTTGCACTATTGGAAACACTGCTGCCGGCACTGGGTCGCCATCTGACAAGAAGACCCGCTGTAGAAGACCCGCTGTATTTACGGCACACCTTGCAATATCATTGCAGCCCTTTTATTTCCTGCCAGTGGCTAGTACAAGGCATGGAAAAACACATTGGGTCGTGCTGCGTTTCCCTACGCCAATGTGAAAGCGCAGAAGTGCACAATTTGGTGCCTAGCCCCGACACAGGCTCCCTTGTACCATGGTGCAAGGGTGCCTCTGTTGAAGGCAGGATTGTTTTTGTGCAGAAAGGGGCACCTTCTTGCAAAAAACAACCCAGAGGTGTTTTCCTGTCTCTATGTGTGCTGTAGAATGCCGCACACATGGAAAGAGGAAACAAGCATTTGCAATGCAATAGGTCTCGCATTAGGAAAGTGTGAGCTATTGGTATTGTAAATGACAATTTTTTATAATATGTGTTGGCTTTGAAAATATATAAATTAATAGCATTGTTATTCACAAAGCCAAAAGCTTACACTTTCCTAATGCGAGTCCTATTGGCTATGGCAATGCTTGTTGGTAGCAAGCAAGGACAGTGCTGTTGTGGTGCTGAGTGATGCTGCTGTGGTGCTGAGTGATGCTGTTGTGGTTGGGCTGAGTGATGTGGTGGTGTATTAAAGTGATGTGGTGGTGTCTGTGAGTGATGTGGTGGTGTCTGTGAGTGATGTGGTGGTGTCTGTGAGTGATGTGGTGGTGTCCCAGAGTGATGTGGTGGTGTTCGTGAGTGATGTGGTGGTGTCTGTGTGTGATGTGGTGGTGTCTGTGAGTGATGTGGTGGTGTCTGTGAGTGATGTGGTGGTGTTCCGTGAGTGATGTAGTGGTGTTCCGTGAGCGACGTGGTGGTGTTCCGTGATTGATGTGGTGGTGTTCCGTGAGTGATGTTGTGGTGTCCCTTAGTGATGTGGTGGTGCCCCTGAGTGATGCCCAAGTGATGTAGTGGTGTCCCTGAGTGATGTGATGGTGTCCCAGAGTGATGTTGTGGTGATGTGGTGGTGTCCCAGAGTGATGTGGTGGTGTCCCAGAGTGATGTGGTGGTGTCCCAGAGTGATGTGGTGGTGTCCCTGAGTGATGTGGTGGTGGTGTGAGGCGTGCAGCAGTGTAAGGCATGCAGCAGTGTGTGGCGTGCAGCATTGTGCGGCGAGCAGCAGTGTGTGGCATGCAGCAGTGTGTGGCGTGCAGCAGTGTGAGGCGTGCAGCAGTATGTGGCATGGAGCAGTGTGTGGCGTGCAGCAGTGTGTGGCGTGCAGTAGTGTGAGGCGTGCAGCAGTGTGAGTCGTGCATCAGTGTATGGCGTGAAGAATAATGCGGGCTAACAATTGCGGGGAAGCTAGACTAAAACAAAACATCACCTCACACAGAAAGCAAATCTGTTACTGCCGGGAGGTGGGGTGGAGGGGGCTGTAGAGTAAATAAAGGTGACTACGTACATTATGGGAATGTTAGCATGTTAATTAAAGCCCAGGCCATGGTTGAAGAAGCAAACACATTTGATGGACAGAATGAAGAACAATGTCATACATTCACCCCAGTACAGAGATCTGGGCCTAAATCCATCTTTTTTTGCTCACCATGCCATTCCAGTTTGAACCTCGCCTTATGCAAATCAGTCTTGACCCTGTGCCCCATGGGAACAGTCCAGCCCGAACTGCCAAGCCAGGTCCTCCCTGGACTCGAAACAAGCATCCAAGGACCGGTTTCGGGCTTTCACCCTTCATCAGCAGGGATAGCTTGATTCCAGTGATTCCATGGAGAGCACGGGTCTCACGTCTGAGCATACCCGTCCCACTCGGGGTGACAAATGCAAAAACAACATTTGATGGACAGAATGCAGAACAATGTCATACATTCACCCCAGTACAGAGATCTGGGCCTAAATCCATCGTTTTTTTGCTCACCATGCCATTCCAGTTTGAACCTAGCCATATGCAAATCAGTCTTGACCCTGTGCCCCATGGGAACAGTCCAGCCCGAACTGCCAAGCCAGGTCCTCCCTGGACTGGAAACAAGCATTCAAGGACCGGTTTTGGGTTTTAACCCCTCATCAGTCTGGATAGCTTGATTCCAGTGGCAGGGAGAGCACGGGACTCACGTCTGAGGATACCCGTCCCACTCGGGGTGACAAATGCAAAAACAACATTTGATGGACAGAATGCAGAACAATGTCATACATTCACCCCAGTACAGAGATCTGGGCCTAAATCCATCGTTTTTTTGCTCACCATGCCATTCCAGTTTGAACCTAGCCATATGCAAATTAGTCTTGACCCTGTGCTCCATGGGAACAGTCCAGCCCGAACTGCCAAGCCAGGTCCTCCCTGGACTGGAAACAAGCATCCAAGGACCGGTTTCGGGCTTTCAGCCCTCATCAGCCTGGATAGCTTGATTCCAGTGGCATGGAGAGCACAGGACTCACGTCTGAGCATACCCCTCCCACTCGGGGTGACAAATGCAAAAACAACATTTAATGGACAGAATGCAGAACAATGTCCTACATTCACCCCAGTACAGAGATCTGGGCCTAAATCCATCGTTTTTTGCCCACCATGCCATTACAGTTTGAACCGAGCCATATGCAAATCCGTCTTGACCCTGTGCCCCATGGGAACAGTCCAGCCCGAACTGCCAAGCCAGGTCCTCCCTGGACTGGAAACAAGCATCCAAGGACCGGTTTCAGGCTTTCAGCCCTCATCAGCCTGGATAGCTTGATTCCAGTGGCATGGAGAGCCCAGGACTCACGTGTGAGCATACCCGTCCCACTCGGGGTGACAAATGCAAAAACAACATTTGATGGACAGAATGCAGAACAATGTCATACATTCACCCCAGTGCAGAGATCTCGGCCTAAATCCATAGTTTTTTTGCTCACCATGCCATTCCAGTTTGAACCTAGCCGTATGCAAATCAGTCTTGACCCTTTGCCCCATGGGAACAGTCCAGCCCGAACTGCCAAGCCAGGTCCCCCCTGGACTGGAAACAAGCATCCTAGGACCGGTTTCGGGCTTTCAGCCCTCATCAGCCTGGATAGCTTGATTCAAGTGGCTGGTTGAAGAAGCAGCACAGACGTGCTACGTTTATAGGAGGAGTGGTTCTGCTTTTTGTTGCCGACACCGTGCAGTGGCCACAGTTAATGTGTGGTGCCGAGTGGCAGCACGTCATGGAGCATCAGAGCAGAGTCAGCTCTCGCAAATAGAAATTCCTCTGTTGTCTCTGTGTTTATTTCAGTTGTAATGCAAAGAAAACCAAGTTTAAGATGGAAGGACTAGCACATTATCGCATGTACCTATGTGGGCACTAATTAGGAAATACGATAAAAAATGTAAGTGGTCTGGTGTGAAAGATGAAGCGGGGCGGCCGTGAAGAGGCGCTGCGCTGATTAAGGGAAAGGAAACACAAACACTTGCATGCAGAGCTTATAATGAGAGAAGTTTGTATGCCACAAGTAATCATGGTGATGAACAAACAACAGCAAGCTCTCGGCATTGCTGTGGCGGGGGGGGGGCGGGGGAGCGGAGCGGGAGCGCATTCCTTTGAAGTCTGATGCGGGGGTGGGGGAGTGGCAGCCTTTGAAGTGTGATTGGTGGGGGGGGGTGGCAGCCTTTGAAGTGTGATGCGAGACACAGACAAATGGTGGTGTGACATGGCTGGTTTGTGCACGCGCATATCTCACATGAACTGTGCGTGATCCGCAAGTTTGGTAGGGTTTATGAAGTGCCTACTATACTCTCGCCTATCTATCCCTGTGGGATAGAATAGTCGAGACCTAAAAACAGGAGAAATACAAACATTTCTCTTCCTTGCACCTGCTCTGGAGAGGCGTAAGGTTTTGGCTCTGCCCTAGGTTTACGTGATAGCTAAATCTGGGGCAGCATAAAAATCCATGGGCGCTGCGTGGGAGAACCCACCACAGTGCCCATGGAATACCTCCTTGATGCAGAGTAAGGCAAGGCAGCTACTTGAGATGCTTTATTTTACTCCATATCTATGAGGCCATGCAAAGCCACGCAGAGTGGCTTTGCGTCACCTCATAGATATGATTAAAAGGCTTACGCCACCGAAGCATAAAAAAAAGTGAGGCTCCAGCAGCACAAGGCTCTCCATAAATAATCCCCATTGTCCCCAAAACACTGGCAGAAAATTCCTAGGGCATAAGGGACTTTGGGCCTAATTTACGAGGAATTAGAACAGGGCAGCGCCACAAGTCTTCTTGCTGCACTGCCCTACACAAATATAAAAGGGCAAGAGTGCACCATATTTATGAAATTTGCAGCCTTGCACCAATGTAGGAACCTTTGCAACTCCGTTGCAGGCAGAATTGTTTTTGTGCGGGAAGGGCCACCTTCCTGCACAAAAACAATTCCAGTAGGCGTTTTCCTCTTTCTATGTGTGCTGCAGAATGCAACACACATGGAAAGAGGAAAAGATTTTTTTTTTTTTTATTTGTTTTTATTGCAGAATTAGAAACCACAGAATACAATGGCTCAACCAGTCCACTCGTAATGTCCCCCCGTTCAAGCATTAAAACGTAAACCATACACAGCCATTCAGCCCGCATCCCGGAGGCCGGGCGGCATAGTACCTCAAATAGCAGGAAGGCATCACGGTGAATGTCCCATTGGGACCATGGTCGAAAGATCATTTTACGTATCTGCATTTTACCCCCCCACCCACAACAAATAACATCGTCAGCCATCCCACCTATGCAGGTCGATGCTACCATCCGCTAGCTGACCCACCCCGCACGCTGTTGGGCCCTTCATACCTGACCCGTGCCCCACACCTCCACCCGCGCATCCCCCACGCCCCACAGGCCCTTCCCGGCACAGCGTCGCCATTGCGGTCTCCCAACCTCCTGGCTTCCGGCCCACCCCGAACTCCCACTAAACAACCCCCCAGTGTCCCCTCCCCGGCAACTGCTGATGGAGTGTGTCCCGTCCCGAAATGTAGTATGGATCCCGCTACAGTGTCAATGACAACTGAGTTAGTACGCCTCGCAGTGTCCACAGGTCCCAATCACTCAGTCCTCATCTTCCACTAATGAGTCACGCAAGGCTTGCACCACCAATTCCCACGCACGCGCTGCATCCAGGGCTTTCTCATTACCAAGCTTGACAGCCTGTTTCATTCGGAGCACACTCTCACACTCAGACCACCGCAACAATTCATTCTTCCACCTCCTCACTGACGGCCCGCTCCTAGACTTCCAATGCCACGAGATCTCTCTTTGTGCCAGTATCAGGCCCAAATCGATAAATTTGCTCGTCACCTTAGTGTGTTTGGTGTGCGGGAACCAGAGCAACAGGCACGCCGCCATGTCGAAGTCCACCTCCCTGTCAGTCACATCGTTTAGGAGGTCCCCCACCTCTGCCCAATAGGCCTCCAAATGCGGACAACCCCAAAACAAATGGTCCATGTCCGCCTCCGGAGACGAACACCTCGGGCACCGCGCGTCTTGCACCTGAAAGTACCGCCGTATTTTCTCCGGGGTCAGATAGGCCCTATGCAGCACAAAGAAATGCACTTGTTGGAAACGCGCATTCCTCGTGCCTTTCCATGTGCGCCGCAGAATATGGCTCCACACCGTGTCTGGGATGGGCCTGCCCACGCTCTCCTCCCATTTAGCTTTGAGCCCCTGGAGCGGTTCCAGTCCCTCGTGTAACATCCTGTTGTGGAGACAGGTCACTGCCTTAAAGGTGCCCGCCGCCATCACCACATACTGGCACGCCATAGTCGTGTCCGGTTCTATGAGCCCACCTTTCCAGTGCTTCTGTATAGCCGCTACCACCGCCGCATGCAAGAGGAACCCCCCGTCAGACAGCCCGAACTGCTCCTAAAGCACTCCGAAGGGCACCAAGGTCCCGTCGACATACAGGTCCCCCGCCACCTGAAGACCCGCCTCCTCCCATTCCAGCAATGAGGACCAATCGCCCCCGTGTGGTAGGGCCGTCAACATGCCAATCGGGATTTCTGGCGCATAAGGCCGAGTAGTCCTCGCTCTCCTAAGGCTCCTCTGCCAGCACTGCCTGAGCGTCCGCTCCTCCATTGTGAGGCCCCGCAGCTCCAGCCTCTGCTGCATAACGATATAGGACAGCACATGGCGTTGTATCCCCAGCTCTCGGTCACCCTCCGGCCCCCTAAACACCCGGGCCACATGTTGCGTGAGAACCTGGAGCTGCGCCGCCAAGTAATACAGTTCAAAATCAGGTACAGCCATCCCCCCCTCAATCTTGGGGCGTAGCAACGTACCCAGAGCCACTCTTCGGCGGCCATGTCCCAACAAGAAACCAATAATCATCGTCCTCAGATCCCTAAAGACCCTCTGAGGAATCCAAATGGGCAACGTCCTGAAGTAGTACAGGAGGCGGGGGAGTGCCACCATTTTTAAGAGAGCAATCCTACCCAGTACCGTCAGCGGAAGGGTCGACCAAAAGGACATGCTGCCCCTCAGCGCCCGAACGCACCGACCAATGTTGCCTTCTAATAGGTCCGTGGTCGCATGGTAGATGCGGACTCCCAGATAAGTGAAGCAAGATGGCTCCCAGACTACCCCTAGGTCACGAACAGGGCCGGGCGTCTCCGCTCCTAGCGGAAATACACATGTCTTCACCCAGTTGACTTTAAGGCCCGACAACTGGCCAAAGTCCGATAACAGGTCCATCGCTCCCTCCAGGGCCCGCTCTGTGTCGTCTAAGTACAGCAACAGGTCGTCCGCATATAGCGAGATGTGGTGGAGCCGCCTGCCGATATCTATCCCAGCGTATCTGTCACCTGTCCTGGCATGGACCGCCAAGGGTTCCATCGCCAGAGCGAACAAGAGGGGGGAAAGGGAGCACCCCTGTCTCGTGCCCCTGCCCACCGGGTACGCCGCAGACACCAAACCACCCAGGCGTACCCGCGCCTTCGCCGAGGAGTACAGAACCTCGTCCACCGGCGGAACCCGTCACCTATGCCAAACCTCTCCAGCACTCTATCCAGAAAGACCCATTCCAAACTATCAAACGCCTTCTCTATGTCCACGGATAATACCGCTTGGGTCCCATCCTCGTCCAACATGGCGTCCATTATCCCCACCAGGCGGCGAACATTCATCGCCGTACTCCTTGTGGGTATAAACCCCGCCTGATCCCTGTGTACCAAGCCCGTCATGTGTGGGGCCAGCCGGGTGGCCAGAATCCGGCTCAGGATTTTGTAGTCCACCGTCAGCATGGACAACGGGCGATAGGACCTCACATCTGCTGCATCCCTGCCGGGCTTTAGAAGCGGCACAATCAGAGCCTCCCTCATGGACTCAGGCAACCCCCCTGACTCATGAGCCTCCGTATACACCACCAGCAGTCTGGGTGCCAAGCTGTCCACAAACTGTTGATAGAATTCCACTGGTAACCCGTCCACCCCGGGTGTTTTATTCCGAGCCATATTTTTAATGGCCACCCGTATTTCAGTAAGCGTGATCGGACCGCCCAACTCTTTCGCGTCCTCCCCATCCAGGACCGGAAGCTGCCTCGCCTCTAGGTATTCCGCAATTTCCGGGGCCTCCACTCCCAACTGACTCTGGTACAATTGCTCATAATATACTCGAAAGCACTCCAACACCGCTGCCTGAGAATATACCGTCTCCCCCAGTGCGTTGTTAATGCTAAGGACCGGGCAGCCCCTAAGTTCAGGGTTAGCGAGTCTGGCCAAGAGCGTGCCCACCTTGTCCCGCTCAGCATGCGCCCTAATCGCGTATTGCCTGTAGTCGTAAGACCTCACCCGTTCCGTTTCGGTGGCGACCACCTCCTTTGCTTCCAACAACCAGGCCTGTAAATCCGGCCTGGCCGGCCTGCGCCGCTCCAAGTCTCTCAGATCCTCCTCCGCCTTTGCAAGTGCATTCACCACAGTCGTACGAGCATTCGAAAAACGGCCCAGACATACCCCTCTCACCACCACTTTCCTCGCATCCCATTCAGTGGACCTGCACGTGGCTGTACACTCATTTTCGCCGAAGTAATTATCGATGCCCTGTTGGACAGCGTCGCTAAACACTGAGTCCTCCAGCGTGTCTGGCCGGAGCCGCCATGTTGGGATTGCTGAGCGCTCCCGCTGCCACTGAATATGTACCAATAGAGGATTATGATCCGAAATGGTTCTAGCCAGGTATTCTGTGTGTGATATCAATGGGGCCAGGGATCCGCCGCAGAGCACTGAATCTATCCTCACATGTAGTGCATGGAGAGCTGAGTAAAAGGAATAGTCCCTGGTGTCCCTGTGCTGTTCCCGCCACACATCCCGCAACCCCCACCTGTCCTGCCAGTCCTTCCTATGCATGGCCAACCTACGCACTGGGGAATCAACAAGGGGGGGGTGAGACCTATCCAATACCACATCCGTAATCGAGTTAAAATCCCCCCCAAGAACCACCGGGCCCGCTAGGAAAGAAGCCAAGGACCCAGAAAGACCCTCGAAGAATCGGGCCTGCTCAGCATTTGGCGCATACACACAACAGAGCACCACATCCCTACCATACAACCGCCCCTCCACCGCCACAAATCTACCCTCAGGATCCACCACTTGGTTCAGCACCTGAAACGGTATCCCCGCTCTCACCCAAATCAGTACCCCTCTGGCATAGGCTGAGTAAGTGGTGCCGAACACCTGGCCCGCCATCTTTTTTGCAACGCAGCACATTCCTTTTTTGTCAGATGGGTCTCTTGTAGCATAGCAATCTGGACCCCCCTTCATACCAGATATGCGTGCACCTTGTGGCGTTTGACCATGGTTCGTAACCCCCGGACATTCCACGTTAGGCATTTTAAATTAGGTAACGTCCCCATACCAGCAGCAAGTAGTCCAGGTCAAACACCACCAGTTCACATCCCCACCGAAGCAGTTGCCCCCCGAGAGAAACACTAAACAGAAAAACACCCCAAACCCCACTCCCCAGGACAGAGCCTACAAACCCAGTGTCAGCCCCAATCCAAACCTCAAACCAACCACACATTCTCCGAACCTGTGGTCTCCACCACAGAAGGCCTTAAGGGCCCTAGGGGGGGTGAGTTATCGCCGACCCCAGCTGGCGGAGCTCACGCCCCGCACTCCCATCCCGTCCTGCCCGCGTGGCACCCTACCCAGCAACCCGCCCATAACCAACAGGATACCGCCCTACCATCAGAACATGTCTAAGTCTCAATACAGCCTCAACCGTGAAATATCCCATCAGAAGTCTGGGGGGTCACCACCGGCCCCTTCGAGCTTTCCGCCTCCGAAAGGTCCTCTCCTGTCCTGCTGCCCTCACCGCCAGAGTCCGACTCCACCAGTTCACTCTCCTGCTGCGACCCCGTGATGGCCGCTGTCGCGGCGAGCGCATCCCTCTTTTCCGCAGCCATTTGGGCCTCACGTTTTTCCCGCTGGCGCCTATTGCGGGACCGGATGCGTTGCGATTGTCTGATCTGAGGCGGCTTAGGCCGATCTCGCCTACTTTTGTGCGACCTGTCCGTCCCCACCCTGTACGACTCCAGCCACTGCCATGCCTCGTCCGGAGTCTGAAAGAAGTGCGTGGTCTCGTCCAGAATAACCCGCAGCTTGGCCGGGAAGAGCAAGGAGTATTGAATGCCCTCCTCTCGCAGCTCCTTCTTCACCGCCAGGAACGATGCTCGGTTCCTTTGGACTGCCTGGGTGTAATCCGGGAAGATTGTGACCCTGCTGTTCTCCACCTCAAACGGGCCCAACGTCTGGGCCCTCTGGATGAGGAGATCCCGGTCCTTATAATGGAGAAGCCGCACCACCACCGGTCGGGGGGGTCGGCCAAGTCCTGGCGGGCGAGCCGGCACCCTGTGGGCTCTTTCCAGGGTAAAGAAAGGAGTAAGCCCCTCCGGCGCCACCACAGTTCGAAACCAGTCCTCCATGTAGGCCACTGCATCCTCCCCCTCAATTCTTTCCGGCAGGCCTACGACCCGCACGTTATTCCTCCTATTGCGGCCTTCAGCATCCTCCGCGCGTCGCTCCAGCGAGTCCAACCGGGCCAGTATGTCCGTGATCTTATGCTCCGCCGTCACCACCGACGGTTTCAGGTCCAACAGCAGCTGATCGTGGTCCTTGACCTTATCCGCCAGCTTCGCATGGTCCGCTCGCAATAGCCCCAGCCCTGTGGCTACTTGCGCAACGCCTCCTTGGTCGAGGTAATTGCGTCCAGTATGGCATCCAGGCGTCTATTCAGTCGCTGCTCCTGGTCCAACTCCGGCGGGGGGGTCTCGCCCATCTGGGACAGCGCCGCCATGTCCCCCAATCCGCGCTCCACGGCCACCAGCCCTCCCGAGGCCGCCATCTTAGTGTACTGCGTCACAGGCCAGGAAACCCGTCTGGTCCCGGCACTCGCGGGTCGGCGCAAGCTTCCCAATATTGGACAGTATCAAGTGCCACCGCCGATGCCCCCAGCTCCAAGGGCCCAGGGGGGATACACCGTCTGACCTGCCTCCTCGTGTGCCAGGAGGAGGAGGGGAATAGGGAGGGATAGCGGCCAGCTAATAGTCTCAAAATCTGAGCGGAGCCGGTGTCCCTGTCCCCTGATCTTCAGGACTGTCACCACAGTCCCTACTGCTTCACTCTCTCAGCTGCAGAGTCCTCCGCCAGTCGGGGCCAAGGCCGCTCAATGTCGATGCCCGGAGCCGCCCGTCTGCTCCGCCGCCATTTTCTTCGCACTCTCGGCGACACCTCAGCCGTCGTTCATCAGGGTCCCCTTGGGGCTAGCAGTCCCCCAGCAACTTCCTACCGACACCCAGCGGCCCCCTATTCTTCGTAGGGCAGGAGTGTCGAGCACGGGTCGCCCAGGGTGCAGAAATCAGGAGAATTAGCGGGATTCCGCGCGGAGCTGCGAGCTCACGCCGCCATCCCGATCAGCGTCCAAGCCACGCCCTAAGAGGAAAAGATGAAGAGAAATAACAAATATTTCTTTTTGTTATGCCTGCTCTGGGGAGGCATAAGGTTTTGGTGCTGCAGCGGGTTTACATGATTAAGTAAATCTGGAGCAGCAGCAAAATTAACGTGTGCTGGGTGGGAAAACCCACCACAACGCCCATGGAATGCTTCCTTGATGCTGAGTAAGAGAAGGCAGCGACTTGCGCTACTTTGTCTTACTCCATATCTATGAGGCTATGGAAAGCCACGCAGTGGGGCTGTGCATCACCTCATTGATTTGTTTGAGAGGCTTACCCCACCGGAGAATCAAAAATAGTGGTGCTCCGGCGGCGCAAGCCTCTCATAAGGCACGAGAGCCCTGTGTCACTTTTGCACCACCTAAAGTATTACATGGGTGATGCAGGCCTCTGATGAAGATTTAAGGAGCTAGGCAAAGCCACACTGCGGAAATCATGCGAAACAAAGCGATTTGCACTGCTTTACCTTACGCTGCACCTGGGAGGCGTTCCTTGGGCGTTGCAGTAAGTTTTCCTATGCAACACCCAGAGAAAATGGCACCTCCCCAGATTTACATAGTGATGTAAACCTGGGGAAGCATCAAATCCGTATGCCTCCCGAGGTGAGGTGTAACAGGAGAAATATTTTAGTTTCTCCTTGTTTTAACCTCTTTCCATGTGTGCTGCAGAAAACACCTCATTGAACTGTTTTTGTGCTGGAAGGCCTGTAATGGAGGCACCCTTGCACCATGGTGTAAGGGTGCCTATATAGGCGCCAGGCTGCCAAAACCGCACCAGCGTGATCAGAAAGGACACTTAAATATGGTGCATTCCCGCCTTTTCATATTGGCTTGGGGCAGCACAGCAAGGTGCCTTGCTGCACTGCTGTACGCCAAAATGCCATAAATGAGGACCTTTGTTTTATTTTTGTTTTTTCAGAAACCAACATCCACTGTGGAGGTTGGGCTTGGGAAAACAAAAAAACACCTGTCAGTCGGTCATGCTTCCATGGTCTGGCAGGCCAGCCACCAATGATTCTTTCTTCTGAAGTACTCCCGCTATGGCAGCAGGAACAACTTTAGCAACAAAAAACGAACAAAACACTGGCAAGGCAGGAATCTCTAAATAAAATGGGCCAGAGATGGAGGTGTCAGTGAGGTTGGTGTCCCTGTCTTGTCGGCCTTGTGGAATCTGGGTCACCAGGCTCTAAATGAGGCCCTCGATGTTTTATATTTTTGGCACCAGCAAAGTTTTCAATGAGTGTAACCCCAAAATATATCCTGGTCAAATGATCTGATATAATGCTACATCTTATTTTTTTATTTTGATTTTTTGGGGTATTTTTGCTTGCAAATACTGATATATTAATTCTGCCTTCCCTTGCACTGGACATGTCGCTGGGACAATGAGAGGAGTAAGTGTCTTTTGTTGAGTTGCATGAATGCAGGGCTACCAGGTGAGTGCAGGTTGCATAGGGACTGTTATAAACAAAACCAGCCGTGAGTATTGCGGAAGCCGATGCCGCCGGGTTGCAGGGACGGCGTACACAGTGGACTAGAACTTGAGCTAAGGTAATATGGGCAGTTAAAGGAATTATAGATAACCATGGGAGGTTTTGTGTTGCTAGAGGTACAGGTACAGGGCCTTTGGTGGTGTAATAACGGAGGGCATAGAATGGGATGTACCTCAATGCGTTTAAATATGCGGGCGTCTAACTCAGGGTCTTGCTAATCTCCGCGACTATGGGAGGTAGTATTTGGTTTTTAAGTACGGGTCCATGGACTCAAATGGCACAGGTATCAACTGACAAGGAGCGGTAAATAATGTCCGCGAACAGGAACTTATTAATTTTCAAATAACATGAAAAGGCTTGTATCGCATATGTGGGCAAACATGCGGGCATTTAAATACTCTAATGTAAAAATAATCATCTGAAATCAGGCACACCACTCGGTACGGCAATGTTTAGTAATGAAATAAACATGGGGATCTAAAAGTGGTGAACGTAAGAGGACAGATAAATATGAAGGTCATTTGTTTGATCTGTCAAATGGTAGAACTAAGGTTAGAAATTAACAGAGTATTGCATTATCGGACTTGGATGCTGTGGTCTAAATAGCTGATAAAGAAGAAAGTGCCAGGACTCGATTTTAACAGACCAGAACTGGTTTATTCAGCTGGTGTGTGCCTTCTATTATTTATTTAAAGAAGGTATGCATTTGTCATAAATCATGCATTTCAACAATTTTCAGATTTCACAATATACAGAGGCTGAAACTATCCCTTTTACTGGGGATGCAAGTAAACGCAATGTTTCATACATTTCAATACATTTCAAAACAATATATCAAACAAGAACGAATGAAAAAATAATTCATAAACGATTACACTTTCATCATTTTTTTCTTAAAACAGGCATTAAATCCTATACACCAAAACTTGTTCAGGTACATTCATAATTGTGTCGCAGTGTTGTATGCCTACAGCCAGATGGCCGACGCGTTTCCAAACCCTTCTGTTATTCTAATGGGTTCTTCCTCAGGGCCGGGCTGTGTACCTATGGTGTGAGATTGGGGACATTTAGTATCTCCTATTTTCCTAAATTGTTTGCTTAGCTTCATATATAGGCTGAGCCTATGGAATTTTACCTTGTGTTACGGATTTATTAGCTGCTGCTTTCAAGCACGGGGTATCAGGTGGCCTTGACTTTTCACCATTACCTAGATGTAGTTACGGATGAGTGAATTTAGTTAATCTATTCATTTTCACATTTCTTTATGCAAAAAAGAATCTCTGTGAGGGCTGCGCTAACACTTACTTGTTGTCTGTTCTGTTACTCTCTCAAGGTGAAGTTGTTGATAAAATGTATATATCGTGTTCCGCGGTGACTCCGATCTGTGTGTTTAAAAATTCGGGATCAGGTTCAAGAGTAAAACTAGGAATGAAGCATTGGCTCGAGTTCTGTTTATCTTTGTCATTTTTGCCTACCTGCGTTTAGCGCGGCTGGCGACCCAAGCTCTTCACGTAGTTTAAATGAGCGTTGGCGTTTCTTGGTCGGGTTCTGTGAAAGGAATCAAGCCGATGCTGAAATTTACTTGGCATTGATTCTATTCTATTGTTGCGCTTTTAGAAAAACATTCGCGGTGCTTCCTTACCTTCGTTTTTGGTTCTCTCGCTGCGCTGGGGGTTCTGTGCGGCCACTTCTCTCTTTGAGTGCTGCTAGTCTGATTTGGGTTGAACACCACACGGAACACAGTTTCCTGGTTAAATATGCAGCTAGGGATTGTGGGAATTGTAGTTTTTGTGGAAAAAAAGGGGTTTCAATGTGATTGTGTATTAAGTTTAGCGCAGCGCATTGGCTCATTGCCTTTTAATGGATTATTCTGTGCTAGTGGTGGGGTTCACGTTGGACTCAGTAATTGGTTCTTTGTAATTCCGACATCTCGTTCAAGCCATCCATCACGCAATTAAATTTTAGTATTAAATAAGCCTCTTTTTTTAATAGCATGGTATCGATGTTTCCCCCTCGCGGAGGAACCTTCATGGCTTGGAGTATTGTCCATTTGAATTCATTTTCATTATGTTTCTGTTCAACAAAGTGCTGCACCATGGGTGCGGACAGTACTTTGTTCTTGATCCTAGATCTGTGTTGGGATATTCGTTGATTTGCTTTTTGAGTGGTTTTTCCTATATACAATTTGGGACACGGGCACATAACTGCATATATTACATTTGATGTTTTGCAGTTCGAGAATTCTTTGTGTATCCATTTTGTTGCCTTGAATGAAAATTCTTCACCTTCAATTGTATTGGGGCACGAAGCACACGACCCACACTTGTGGTGGCCTGTTACAGGTGGTAGTTTCCACAGTGTACGTAAGTCAGTTTTGGCTTTGCTTACTCCCAGATCGGCCCTTACAATCCGCTGGGCTATACTTCTATTTTTCTTTAAGGCAAACAAAGGTTGCTCCATCGGGACTTCTGAATTTTTAATCAGATGCCAATTCTTTAGAATGATCGATTTTAGCTTGTTTGTGTATGGCCCGAAAGTGGTAACACATACCGGCCTCTCTAATGGTTTGATTTCTTTATTAGTTTTCAGTAACTCATCTCGTGGAGTGTTCCATGCCCTGGTAGTTGAATGTTTCAGTAATTTGTGGGGATAACCCCTCCGCTGTAATTGATCACTCAATATTTGTGAATGGATCAAAAAGTCTTCTTTTCTAGAGCAGTTCCTTCTAATTCTCAGCATTTGTCCATACGGCAAGTTCGATTTCAGACTCTTAGGGTGGTAACTGGCATAGTGTAAAATTGTATTCTTATCAGTGTCTTTGCGATGTAAGGTCGTAGTCAATTTATTTTCATGAGGAAAAACCACAACATCTAGGAAAGTAAGCGATGTTCTGTTGGAGGTCATAGTAAATTTTATGTCTGGGTGTCTGGTATTGAGCCACTGATGGAACTGGGTGAGCGTTTCTTCTGACCCATTCCATTGGCACCAGATATCATCAATGAAACAATACCATTTAGTTATGTTTTGAAGGAATGGATTGTTCCGGTAGATGAAGCGCTCCTCATACAGGGCCATGAAGAGCACCGCCATTTCTGGGGCATAAGGACACCCCATGGCAGTGCCCTTCACCTGCACGTAGAACGTGTCCATGAACCGAAAATAGTTCTTTTTGAGGGCTATTCTCGCTAAGTTGATAATGAAATCTGTGGGGACTCTATGTGGTCTGGGTCGTGTGTCTAAAAAATACTCCATTGCTTCTAGTCCTTCTTGTTGGGGGATTTGGGTGTAAAGGGAGGTGACATCAAAGGATACCATCACCTCTTGGTTTCCATCGAATGGAGTACCTTCAACCTTGTTAATAAAGTCCCTGGTGTCTTTAAGGTATGATCTTACTTCGGACAAAAAAGGTTTAAGGAACACATCCACGTATTTCGCAAGTGGTTCCAGCACCGAATCACACCCGGAGACAATCGGTCTTCCGGGTGGTTCAGACAAGTTTTTATGAATTTTTGGTAAAAAATAGATTACCGGAATTCGTGGGCTTTTTTTGTCTAAATATTGAAATTCCTTCATTCCTAGTATCCCCATGTCCCGTCCTTCTGTGATTATAGTCCGAATTTCAGCTGTTATTTGTGGAGTTGGGTCCTCTTTGACCTCTCTATACCACTCGGTATTTTTGATTTGACTATATGCTTGAGTGATGTATTTCTCTCTGTCCCAGACTACAAGGGCGCCCCCTTTGTCTGCGGGTTTTAACACAATCGATTCGTCGTTGCGTAAAGTATTTAAGGCTGTTTCTTGTTCCCTAGTGATGTTCCTCTTGAGGAACACCTTTTGTTTACTTAATTGAGTGATGGAGGATAGAACGATCTGTTCAAAGGCTATTATTTCCTTTGGGATTGTATATGTAGGCGGTACAAACGTGGATTTATTGGAGAGATTAGAGGGTTCATTAACTCTAGTGTCATCCCTGTTGTGAAAAAAAGCTTTTAGTCTCAATTTTCGACAAAATTCCAATGCTTCAATTTTTAAATGCGTCAGGTCAGTGTAAGATGTTGGTACGAATTTAAGTCCTAGTTCTAGTACTGATTTTTCATGTACTGTTAGTTCCCTGTTCGAAATGTTTACTATGGAGGTCTGATCTACGATTTGTACTGGGTTCGTCGCGTTCGCATTTCCCATGGTTGGGGCTGTGGTTTGAATCTCACTCTTCCCCTGCCTTCGCCCTTTTCTAAAAAAGGATTTCTTTTTGAAGGTCCCTCCCTTGGATCTGAGTCGTTGGCTGATTCAGAAGATGAGCTTTCAGAAAAGGTTAAAAATCTGTTCTTGGACCTCCCTTGGAACTGGGACAGTGCTCGTCTAGATTCAGCTTGGGTGTAATAATCCTCCTTTAGGTATGGGTAGACTGATTCTATTTTAAAGGATTTTACGTCTTTTTCAAATTTGTTGGACCTGAAGTTGATAGTATTATCTCTGAATGTTGCAATCTCTTTATTGATCTTTTCAAGCAAAGCTTTGGCTTCGTCTACAGTGTGATTGTCCTCTATGGCTTTGGTTAAGGCCTCTATCTCTTCCTTTTCTTTATCACAAATCCTCTTAGCTGTTTCGACAGTGTGGACCATGAGGTCTCTACTGCATTTTGTTGCTATATAGCTGAAACCTTTTTTGTATAAAGGGTCCTCCGTGAACACCACCGGCACGTTTTTCACTTGAAGGCCCCAAGGGATGGTGCCTGCCTTGAGGTGTTCAAACAAAAAATGCCCGTGCAGCTCTGTACGTGTGTGTTTTTTGTGTAATCTCAATAGCTTATCACTTTCGTTTTGCTGTTGAGCATTTGTACTAAGCTTTATTGCGGAAAAAGGAGAAGGTCCTGCAATTAGATTCTTAATGTGTGCCTCAGAGAAGGAGAGAGTTTCTTCCTCTGACATGTTCCAACGGGTTATATTCTATAACCTGTTGATTTTGTTGCTTGAAGAAAGTTCTTAAACCTTTTTTGTTTGAGAACCCACACAGGCTGGAGCCTGCTCTTACTATATTTTTAAATAGAGGGGTTTTGTCCTACGTGTCCTGGCCGGACAAGTAATATTTGATAAAGAAGAAAGTGCCAGGACTCGATTTTAACAGACCAGAACTGGTTTATTCAGCTGGTGTGTGCCTTCTATTATTTATTTAAAGAAGGTATGCATTTGTCATAAATCATGCATTTCAACAATTTTCAGATTTCACAATATACAGAGGCTGAAACTATCCCTTTTACTGGGGATGCAAGTAAACGCAATGTTTCATACATTTCAATACATTTCAAAACAATATATCAAACAAGAACGAATGAAAAAATAATTCATAAACGATTACACTTTCATCATTTTTTTCTTAAAACAGGCATTAAATCCTATACACCAAAACTTGTTCAGGTACATTCATAATTGTGTCGCAGTGTTGTATGCCTACAGCCAGATGGCCGACGCGTTTCCAAACCCTTCTGTTATTCTAATGGGTTCTTCCTCAGGGCCGGGCTGTGTACCTATGGTGTGAGATTGAGGATATTTAGTATCTCCTATTTTCCTAAATTGTTTGCTTAGCTTCATATATAGGCTGAGCCTATGGAATTTTACCTTGTGTTACGGATTTATTAGCTGCTGCTTTCAAGCACGGGGTATCAGGTGGCCTTGACTTTTCACCATTACCTATGTGTAGTTAAGGATGAGTGAATTTAGTTAATCTATTCATTTTCACATTTCTTTATGCAAAAAAGAATCTCTGTGAGGGCTGCGCTAACACTTACTTGTTGTCTGTTCTGTTACTCTCTCAAGGTGAAGTTGTTGATAAAATGTATATATCGTGTTCCGCGGTGACTCCGATCTGTGTGTTTAAAAATTCGGGATCAGGTTCAAGAGTAAAACTAGGAATGAAGCATTGGCTCGAGTTCTGTTTATCTTTGTCATTTTTGCCTACCTGCGTTTAGCGCGGCTGGCGACCCAAGCTCTTCACGTAGTTTAAATGAGCGTTGGCGTTTCTTGGTCGGGTTCTGTGAAAGGAATCAAGCCGATGCTGAAATTTACTTTGCATTGATTCTATTCTATTGTTGCGCTTTTAGAAAAACATTCGCGGTGCTTCCTTACCTTCGTTTTTGGTTCTCTCGCTGCGCTGGGGGTTCTGTGCGGCCACTTCTCTCTTTGAGTGCTGCTAGTCTGATTTGGGTTGAACACCACACGGAACACAGTTTCCTGGTTAAATATGCAACTAGGGATTGTGGGAATTGTAGTTTTTGTGGAAAAAAAGGGGTTTCAATGTGATTGTGTATTAAGTTTAGCGCAGCGCATTGGCTCATTGCCTTTTAATGGATTATTCTGTGCTAGTGGTGTATAGGATTTAATGCCTGTTTTAAGAAAAAAATGATGAAAGTGTAATCGTTTATGAATTATTTTTTCATTCGTTCTTGTTTGATATATTGTTTTGAAATGTATTGAAATGTATGAAACATTGCGTTTACTTGCATCCCCAGTAAAAGGGATAGTTTCAGCCTCTGTATATTGTGAAATCTGAAAATTGTTGAAATGCATGATTTATGACAAATGCATACCTTCTTTAAATAAATAATAGAAGGCACACACCAGCTGAATAAACCAGTTCTGGTCTGTTAAAATCGAGTCCTGGCACTTTCTTCTTTATCAAATATTACTTGTCCGGCCAGGACACGTAGGACAAAACCCCTCTATTTAAAAAAATGTGGTCTAAATAGCGGCAATCTTTATTTCTCAGATTGTGGAACTTAGCATGGCTCCACAACTATGACCTGAATTGAGAAAAATCGATATTACAATTGGAAGAATGGAAAGGGGCGACCACTCGGTCCCCCCGAACGTATGGCGGAGTACCACGATCCCCCCGGGAAGCCATCTTGGGCGGGAGGCGAGTCTCGGCTGGTATGCCCGAAGCGGCGTAGCCAGGGCGCGCCTTTTCCGCCCTAGAGTGGGTTGGCCTAGACACTGACGCGGCTGGCCACGCCCTTGGGGCAGGCAGGGGCGGGTTTACGCCCGCCCTGAAGACGGATAAAAGGCGAAGCAAATCAGAAGGCATCCTCTTGTTCCTGTGCTCTGAAGCTGCACCTCCTCGCTGCACGTGAGCTCGAGACGGAACGAAGAGCCAATTTTGAGCGTTGTAATCGTTCTTGTTTGTTTTTCAGATACTCTGTTGGAGAATGCCGAAGAAGGCGGGAAAGCGCATGACTACTGACCAGATGCTGCGCGTTCTCATGAAAGAGATGACCGAACTAAAGAGGCGAATGGATAAAAACGAGGAAGGGGGACCGAAACGTCCTTTGGCGGGAGCAGCCCCGGGAGGGAAAAACAAGAGGCCCAGGAGGGGAGCAGCTGGGGAAGACATCCCGGGTCCCAGTACCCCGCTCGAGGCACCCACTCCCGTGCCGGAGGAAGGGAATCCGATTCCCGTTGTGGTCACCCCCGTGTCCGGGGAAGATATGCCGCCCGGTTCAGGTAAGCGGCCATTGCCGATTGCGAGGGATGAGTCAGCACCCTCTCGTAGGGAAAAGTTGGGTCAGCATGTTCCTTTGGCTATTAAAGAGAAGATATGGGCAGGGGAATACGTAAACATCTTCTCGTTGCTTACTGATCACTATGAGATGGAGCATGTTAAGGGCCAGAAGGATCTCATGCATCCGAGTGTTTGGCGCGCAAAAATGGCCGCCTTTAAGGTAAATGAAAACATTGGCAATTGGGGCAAAGCGTGGGGGGTTTTTACATCGATCTTGGGGGAACGAAGGCCCGATCTGTTGCCCGAGTTGCCGATTTATCAGTCACGAATCATGGGGTACTCGGTATCACACGAGGGTAATCATTGGTTCTGCTATGACAATCTGTTTAGAAAGGCTAAAGAACATGATAAAAACTTAACGTGGGACTGTTATGATTCTGTGTCATGGTCCAAAATGGAGGATACTGGTATGTTAAAATTGCCATTAGTAGGGAGTAACGTTGGCGAATCCTCCCGCCAGTATGCGGGGACGCCCTTTCGATCAAGTGCGGGTACCGACAATTACTCGAGGCCTGCCGGCAATACAGGAAAAAGGGGGGTTTGTTGGAACTTCAACAGGGGTAAATGTACTAGGCCCCAGGGATCGTGCAAATTTAGACACGAATGTAGTGGGTGTGGGCAATCATCCCATCCTGAGTCCACGTGCAGAGCCAAAACGGGTGATAACGGGGGTAGAGGAGGCGCCAAACAGGTCTAACATAGTCCGAGGGGCGCCTTTACCTACCCCGATTGATACCTTGGCAATGATTCCCTGGCTCAGTGAATACCCGGATCGTACTTCTGCTGGGGTGTTGCGGAACGGGTTTTCCTATGGTTTCCGCATCCCAGTGGGGGACTTTCAAGGTGTGGAGAAATGTAAAAATCAGCTATCGGTCTTCCAGCATACGACCGTGGTACAGGATAAGATCAGGAAGGAGGTTACTCGGGGTCGAGTCGCCGGCCCGTTTAGTGTACCACCGGTTCTTAACTTTGTTTGTTCCCCGTTAGGTGTGGTCCCAAAGAAGGACCCGGGTGAGTTTCGGCTGATACATAATTTATCAGCCCCACGTGGTCTTTCCGTAAACGAAGCGATAGACCCGGAAGCGTGTTCAGTGCGGTACGCATCCTTCGATGAGGCCGTAGCCATTTTGAATCGCCTGGGGCCCGGGGCGCTGATGGCAAAATCTGATATCGAGTCAGCGTTCCGGTTGCTCCCGGTACATCCAGACGATCAGCGTCTCCTTGGTTTCATGTTTCAGGGTCATTATTACATGGATAGGTGTATGCCGATGGGGTGCTCTATATCTTGTGCCTATTTCAAAAAATTCAGTAGTTTTCTACAATGGGTCTTCACAAGGAAGACGGGTTGCCAGCATGTGATGCATTACCTTGATGATTTTTTGTTCCTGGGGGCAGCCGGGGATCCGGAATGTGGGCAGGCTTTGGCGCAATTTTGTGTCTTGATGAAGCAGTTTGGCGTGCCATTGGCACCAGGTAAGACTGTGGGGCCTTCCACTTGCCTCGAGTTTCTGGGGATCGAGTTAGACTCCGGAGAAGGTTGTTTTCGTTTACCAGCTGACAAAGTGTTAAAGTTCAGGACATCCCTGCAAATGTGTATAAGTGGACCTAAGGTTAAGCTGCATCAATTACAGCAGTTAGTTGGCCAGTTGAATTTTGCCCTGAGGGTTATACCAATGGCCCGCCCCTTTTCCCGTTCGATTGCTCAAGCCATGGTCGGCCTAAAGGAGGGCCATCATCGCACAAGGCTCTCGGCAGAGGTCCGCCAGGACATGCGCATTTGGTTGCCATTTCTGGCGGATTTCAATGGTCGAGTCGTCTGGAACAAACCGGCCGTGTCCTCTGAGGAGCTGGGGCTGTGGACAGATTCGGCAGGGAGCATAGGTTTTGGTGCCATCTTCGGCACAAGATGGTCTGCACAAAAGTGGCCGACATGGTGGCATGACCGTGGACTGACAAGTAACATTGCCTTCCTGGAACTTTTCCCCATTTTAGTGGCCCTGAGAACTTGGCCCGAAGGGTTCAAAGATCACTCTGTGGTATTTTGGTCTGACAATATGACCGTGGTCGAGTGTATCAATAGCCAGGCAGCACGATGCAAATGGATTTTGAGACTGCTCAAGGAAATTGTTTTACTGTGTATGCAATTGAATGTGCTATTCAGAGCAAGACATGTCCCAGGGGTAATGAACCAGGCGGCTGATGCACTGTCTCGTTTTCGTATGCAGGCTTTCTGGAGTTTTCTTCCCACAGCGGACCCGGAGCCGGCACCCTTTCCCGAAGCTCTCTGGTCTCTCGGTGCTCCGAACTTCGTAACCTCGTGGGAGAGAGTTTAGCACCCAGGACGAGGAAGGCATATGAAGGGGCGTTCCGGTCCTATTTAGCCTTTTTGGGGACTGATAGAGAGGAGCTTTGGGGCCAGGAGGAGTGGGTGGTAAATTTTCTGATGTCCTTACATCTGGTCGGGAAATCGGTGGCCACGGCTCAGAGGCACCGGGCTGCCATTTCCTTTGTTGCTAGGGCTCATGGGATCCATGACCCGACAGCGTCTTTCGTAGTACAGAAAGCGCTACGGGGGTGGCAACGCCTTGAGGGTCGCAGAGTAGACGATAGGCGCCCGATAGGTTTGGATAGGCTGGCCCAGTTATTATCCAGACTCCCTGCTACGTGTTCATCTCAGTTTGAGACAGTGTTATTCCGAGCCGCTTTTACGCTGGCATTCCATGGGGCTATGCGGGTAAGCGAACTAGTGGCGAGGAACAAGCAGGATGTGACAGGAGGATTGTGCCAGGAGCACATCCAGATCAGAGGGGAGACAATGACGGTCTCATTTGTCAGGTCCAAGACCGATCAAAGTGGGATGGGCGACTGCGTAATCATACGCAGGATTCCCGGGTCCTCCATGTGCCCGGTAAAGTGTTTAGAAGATTATTTAGCACGAAGGGTGGCATCATGGGGGGGGACCTTGTTGAGACACGCTGACGCCACCCCACTGACAAAGTTTCAGTTTCAGCGGGTGCTTGCGATGTCGATTGCCGCTGCGGGCTTGAACCCGGGCGAGTTTGGGACCCATTCCTTTCGGATAGGGGCTGCTACAGAGGCTACAGCCAGGGGTCTGAATGTGGAACAAGTTAAACGGGTGTGGCGTTGGTCCTCCAATTGTTATAAAAGGTATGTGCGGTTGCACATGTTGTGAAGCTGTAACGATGTACTCACGCTTCTTGTTTTGTTTGGTTTTCAGTTGTGCAAGCCTACGAGGCGGGGCGGACTTTGCAGTCGACCCAACACCGGGCCAGCGGTCAGACATCACCGGCTGTGAAAAAGGAAGTGTGGGTCGTGGGCCACTCATACGTGAGACGTGCCGCAGACGTATTCAAGGCAGGTGACATGATTCACGTAGCTGGGGAATACGGGTACAGTGTGTCCTTCTACGGAAGAGGCGGTCTCTGTATTGACCAGTTTCAATCATTTTTTGAGGGTTTGCTAGGGCGGACGAGGTCACCGCCGTCTGTAGTCATAGTACATCTTGGGGGTAATGATTTGGTCACCACTGGTAGACGACTTCTTCTTGAGGCGATGCTTTCCACTGTAAGTTGGTTAGCAAGGAGAGTTCCAGGGTGCACAATTGCGTGGTCCCATATGATCCCACGAAAAGTGTGGCGGGGGGCTATTTCGGTTCCTGCTCTAAATCATTCTGTTAGAAAGCTTAATAACAAAGTGAGTAGGTTGTTCCGTTCCAAGACACTGCATTCTATTTCGCATGGGTGTATTAATGATGACAGTATGTATTTGGGGGATGGAGTGCATTTGTCTCGGGTGGGGAATGAGTTACTCATAGGAGACTTCTTAGCATGGCTAAAAACGTTATACCATGACCTTTAGGTAGGAGTGTTGTGGGGGGTCCGGATAGCCGGTCAACTATCCGGCCTGTGGCGGTAAGGTCATGATCGGTGAGCACTAATTGGAAGATCCCTATGAGTGGGCGTCACCCAGCACGGATGGGAGCGCTCGGGGGAGGTGGCCATTGGCCCCTCAACGGGGAGGCGGTCCCTTCTAAGGATGGGTCGCCGAAAGAAAAGGAAAGGCGGTCAAGGCCCCTTCCTGGGTAGGAGGGGTTACAGCCCCCTCCTGGGGTATTTCCCAGGGCCAGGACGTCTGCGACGGCAGATGTGGTAAGTTGTGTGGGGTTTGGGGGGGGGTCTACGCTACCTTCTAGATACCTCACACGAGTCCTCGTACGACCTCTAAGTGGCGTCGAGTTTTATTGGGGCCCCCGTCAAGTCAGGGGAAAATTGGTAATTGCACTTGAGGTACGCCTCTGGGCCGCCCCTCACAAGTGAGGGCGATATTTCTGGGTTAGGGATCTTGACACCGGTTACGACCTTGCCGTTGGCCCTTAAACGTTAGGATGTACAATTTCAAAATTTCAAGTAAATGTTTTGTAGGATGTTAGTTCGGCTAGGAGAACCTTTTGTATTAGAGAATCTGTTAAGGTTAGCCAAACATCGCAATGTGGTAATGAAATTGTACATAATATGAAACTGTTTATTTAATGTTTTAATTTTGTTTCATATTTTAATAAATACGGCCGGGAGGGTCACTCCCTCCCGTCTTCCAAAAACTTCAGAACTGTTTCCGGTTTCCCATCCTTGGGGATTGTGTTGAGAGGGGGTGGCGGGTATCTCAGCCATAAGGAAAGGGGCGGCCACTCGGTCCCCCCGAACGTATGGTGGAGTACCACGATCCCCCGGGAAGCCATCTTGGGCGGGAGGCGAGTCTCGGCTGGTATGCCCGAAGCGGCGTAGCCGGGGCGCGCCTTTTCCCGCCCTAGAGTGGGTTGGCCTAGACACTGACGCGGCTGGCCACGCCCTTGGGGCAGGCAGGGGCGGGTTTACGCCCGCCCTGAAGACGGATAAAAGGCGAAGCAAGATCAGAAGGCATCCTCTTGTTCCTGTGCTCTGAAGCTGCACCTCCTCGCTGCACGTGAGCTCGAGACGGAACGAAGAGCCAATTTTGACCCACCCACCAGCCCCTGAGGACAGCAAGTGGTTTTTTGAATAAAGTTGATGGATAACTCTGATTTTCGTTTACAGGTTGTGGTATTATCGTGATAATTTTGAGTATGTAATAAAGAATGGTCGATTTGTGTTACGTTTCGCAAATAAAGAAATTCTGCTTTAGTGTTCATTGGTAAGCATGCTTGTAATAAAATTGTAGTTGCTACTGTCTTTTGTAGTTTAGTCATTTAGTTAGCATTGTCGTATTTATTTTGGTCGGGCGGTAAGGTCATGATCGGTGAGCACTAATTGGAAGATCCCTATGAGTGGGCGTCACCCAGCACGGATGGGAGCGCTCGGGGGAGGTGGCCATTGGCCCCTCAACGGGGAGGCGGTCCCTTCTAAGGATGGGTCGCCGAAAGAAAAGGAAAGGCGGTCAAGGCCCCTTCCTGGGTAGGAGGGGTTACAGCCCCCTCCTGGGGTATTTCCCGGGGCCAGGACGTCTGCGACGGCAGATGTGGTAAGTTGTGTGGGGTTTGGGGGGGGTCTACGCTACCTTCTAGATACCTCACACGAGTCCTCGTACGACCTCTAAGTGGCGTCGAGTTTTATTGGGGCCCCCGTCAAGTCAAGGGAAATTGGTAATTGCACTTGAGGTACGCCTCTGGGCCGCCCCTCACAAGTGAGGGCGATATTTCTGGGTTAGGGATCTTGACACCGGTTACGACCTTGCCGTTGGCCCTTAAACGTTAGGATGTACAATTTCAAAATTTCAAGTAAATGTTTTGTAGGATGTTAGTTCGGCTAGGAGAACCTTTTGTATTAGAGAATCTGTTAAGGTTAGCCAAACATCGCAATGTGGTAATGAAATTGTACATAATATGAAACTGTTTATTTAATGTTTTAATTTTGTTTCATATTTTAATAAATACGGCCGGGAGGGTCACTCCCTCCCGTCTTCCAAAAACTTCAGAACTGTTTCCGGTTTCCCATCCTTGGGGATTGTGTTGAGAGGGGGTGGCGGGTATCTCAGCCATATCAATAGTATCCTGCATCAGTAATCATGATTGCTCTTAAGGTAGGAATCTTTTAACTAGTAAACATATGAAGTTAAACAGAGGTGTGTTTTATTAAGTAGGTTTTTAATAGATTGGACAATACTGATAGATTATTTTATATATTTTATATTGTAGATTGGTTGGACAAATATATATGAATTGCACCCTCAAAACTTACAATTATATATCGTAATTGAAAGTCTTTTCTACAAATTGCAAAGGTGAGCGGAATTGCTCGTGTTCGATCTAATTATATGGTGAGGTGTGAATATAAAGCATTGTTGGCACCTAGGTGAAGGTTATAAATTCTCTTTAAGCTGGACACTGAACTGGCATGGTTTCACAAAGGTGATACTGTGTGCACAATTACGCACTTCGGCGAGCACGGGATTAAGGAAAACCTGGTTGGACTTGTTGGATTGCATGGCTCCTCTCTTTTCTTCCAAATAGCACAATTTATGTGAATTTTTCAATGGTTCTATACTATAGGGCTATTGATAAATATACAACAAACTCACATGGTGAATTTCTAAGATGGTCATTACGTCAAGCATGTTACATGACTAAGATGTAAAAGATGGTGTATTTAGTGCTTATGTGCTTAAACCAACACATAGATCTTAGCATATGTACCTTTCTTTTCTTGTTACATGTATGATTGACAGCCTTGAAAAAGCCCAAAGGGGGCGAAACGCGCGTCGGCTGGGACCATAAAGTTTGAAAAATAAAGACTTGAATTCTTTACAACGTCTGGTGTGATGAAATTGACTGTTTGACCAAGGATATGGATTACAGATGAAACGCTAAATAAGCTAGGGGATCAAAGAGACTATTTCGGAGGTGCACTGGTGTGTCTTCTCAGGTGCTGTATCAGTGTTGGTGCATACTCAGTTAACTGTAGCCTGCTCTGATCTACCTGTCAGCCTGTATGTACAGTGCTTTCTCTATGCCCCAGAACCTGCACACACACAGGCACTGCTGTGGCTGGCCTGAGACATGGTTAGGGAGCTACGTATGCGGGCTACACAATCAGTGCTGCAGTTCCACTAGTACCATTTAATTTACCAGCCCTGGGCACATATAGTGCACTTTACTAGGGACTGATAAGCAAATTAAATATGTCAATTGGGTATGAGTCAAGGTACCATGTTTAGGGGAGCGGCCACAAACACTTTAGCACTGATTAGCAGTAGTAAAATCTGCAGAGTCCTAAAGCCAGCAAGAACAACTACCGAATATGTAGTGAGGCTGGCAACAAGTTGGAGGAAGACCACCCTTAGGTTGTCAGGTCTAACAAGTAACAACAATGGTTATTTTGTGAATAATGCAAATTGAAAATGTATTAAAACTGTGAATTCAACCATGCTAAAGGCTGCGAAAGGGGTTTGTTGCAGCCTGTCAGTCATTCCTAATCTATCCTTCAACACTTTCCTCTGCCACCCTGCACTCTGTTAGACACTCACACCTATGCCTTTTATTATCCCCAAGACTTCTAACATTCTCCATCTAATTATCTCACACGTCATCTCCTTCCATTTCATCACTGTCTTTTCACTCCCTCCTTCGCCAGGCACTTCCTGTTCACCATGCCCTCTGTCTCTCATACACACGCCCACTCACTCCACACCTGTAAACGCAGCATTTTCTTTCCCTCTTGTGCTGTCAAAATTTCCTGGCTATTTTTGCTCTGTTATTGAGGGATAACAATATTCCCTACTCGATAGTCAAGACCTGCCCCCTAGGGGTTCATGAACCTCCTGCTGATATTTGTGTTTCACATGCAGAACCTGATTCCAGTCCTGGTGAAACTGTTTGGAAGGTTGGTGTGTCTGCAGTGGTGTAGCTAGAGCTTCAACATCGTGAAGGAACTACACCAACGACATCCCGCATTCGCAAGACCTGTGCGACTCACTGGCCACCTTCTTCCACCGCAAGATCGCCGACATCCACAACACCTTCAACGCCATGACCGCCCCAACAACCACCGCCCCCACAACCACCACCTGACTCAACCGCCTACTCTCCTGGACCAGCATCAATGACGAGGACACCTGCGAGATCATGAACACCATCCACTCTGGATCACCACTAGACCCATGCCCACACTACATCTTCAACAAAGCCAGCACAGTCATCGCACCCCATCTCCGGAAAGCTATCAACATCTCCTTTGAGACAGCCACCTTCCCAGAAAGCTGGAAGCACGCCAAGATCAACGCCTTCCTCAAGAATCCCAAGGCGGACCCCAAGGACTTCAAGAACTTACGACCCATCTCCATGCTCCCGTTCCTGGCAAAGGTCACCGAGAAAATCTTCAACAAACAACTGACCCGCTACCTCGAGGACAAAAACATCCTGGACCCGTCCCAGTCCGGTTTCCGCAGCAACCACAGCACTGAAATCGCCCTCATTGCCGCCACCGATGACATCAGGGCTATGCTTGGCAACAGAGAAACAGCGGCCCTCATCCTCCTGGACCTGTCAGCCGCCTTCGACACAGTCTTCCACTGCACACTATGAACACTCCTACACGATGCCGGGATCCAAGAGAAGGCTCTGGACTGGAACACATCCTTCCTCTCCGGCAGAACTCAGAGCGTCCGCCTCCCACCCTTCTGCTCCAATGCCACCTAGATCATCTGCGGCATACCCCAGTGATCATCCCTCAGCCCGACGCTGTTCAACAACTAGATGGCACCCCACCGCCCACATCGCCCGACAGCACAACCTCAACATCATCTCCTACACCGACGACACCCAGCTGATCATCTCCCTCACCAAAGACTCTCACACCACCAAAACCAACCTCCATGAAGGAATGAAGGCCGTCGCCGAATGGATGAAGAACAGCCGACTGAACCTAAACTCAGACAAAACGGAGTTTCTCATCCTCGGCTCCACTCCTTCAGCCTGGGACAACTCCTGGTGGCCGGCATCACTGGGTACGTTTGGAAGTGCACACCAGCAGACCCCCCTGACTACGGAGAAGCGCGCACATCTACGAGATACCAAAACTTGGAAGAAGCTATCTAGTGAGACCAGTCCTCTCTACAATTTATAATAAGGAATGGTGTGTGTGAAAATATAAATAACGTTGACATAATCATTAGAAAAATATCCTTCCTTCAACGTAGTTATTTTTAAGATCATAACTGTGGAACCAATTTGGAGCGAAATAAGTTATGCCTATGAATCGTTACTCAATCAAAAAATATACCCTATGAGTAACCTTGATTGAAAATAAGAAGTGGAAACAGCACATATCAGTGCTACATAACTCCTGCTGAAACCTCCTTAATATCAAAAACAACAGAACCTCCGTTTTATGAAATAACTGGAACCTACTCTACAGGATAACTAATTAAAGAACTTGTTGTACACCTGTCTCTGTGTAAAAAACGAAATGACGGTCACCTGATGAAGGCCTCAGGCCGAAACGCGTTGTGTTCTATTCTACCGCATTTGCCTTCATAAAATTTTCCATCGACCGAACATATCGTACAGCACCTTTGTATTTAAGTGTATATTGTTGTGTGTTTTTGTTTACAATAGGTATTGCATGTTATTTATTGTCACTGGTATGAAGTATAATTGTTGTTCTATGAACTAAATGAATATACGTTTTAAAGAAGAAATATAAAATCTTGTTGTTCAAAATGGAAAAAAAGACACAAAAATGAAACAAATAATAAGAAAAATAAAATAATCATATATTTTTCATACGTTGCTGTCTAAGCGAATTATTACTGTCAATGTAATGAATATGTAAAATGTGGTTGCAACAAGGGCACTAATATTATCAATTGGTTTGCTATTTTTCTTCTCAACTCAAGGCCGGCATCACTGGGAACAGCCCGACACATTCTGACTATGCACGCAACCTAGGGGTCATCATCGACTCCACCCTCTCCATGACTAAGCAGGTCAACGCCGTCTCCTCATCCTTCTTCAACACCCTCCGAATGCTCCACAGGATCTTCAAGTGGATCCCCACTGAAACAAGAAGAACAGTCACCCAGACCCTCATCACCAGCAGGCTGGAATACGGAAATGCCCTCCACGCAGGAACGTCGGCCAAGCTCCTGAGACGGCTGCAACGCATCCAGAATGCCTCGGCACGTCTGGTCTACATGAGCCCCCTCGCGGCCATCGTACGCAAACACAACCTCAGCATAATCTCCTACGCCGACGACACCCAGCTGATCCTCTCCCTGACCAACGACCCCACCGCCGCCAGAGCCAACCTGCACGAAGGGATGAAAGAGGTAGCCGAGTGGATGACGACCAGCCGCCTGAAACTGAACACGGACAAGACGGAGGTCCTCATCCTGGGCCCCTCACCCTCCGCCTGGGACGACTCCTGGTGGCCTCCCGCCCTGGGCACCGCACCCAAACCGACAGACCATGCACGCAACCTGGGCTTCATCCTGGACTCCTCCCTCTCCATGACCAGGCAAGTCAACAACGTCTCCTCGGCGTGCTTCAACATCCTACGCATGCTACGGAAGATCTTCTGGTGGATCCCCACCGAGACCAGGAAGACCGTCACCCAGGCCCTCGTCACCAGCCGACTGGACTACGGCAACGCCCTCTACGCCGGTACCACCGCCAAGCTCCAGAAGAGACTCCAGCGGATCCAGAACGCCTCAGCCAGACTCATCCTCGACATCCCACGAACCAGCCACATCTCCGGACATCTGAGAGACCTTCACTGGATCCCCGTCAACAAAAGAATCACCTTCCGCCTCCTCACCCACGCACACAAAGCCCTACACAACCAAGGCCCGAGCTACCTCAACAGCCGAGTCAACTTCTACGCTCCCAAACGCCACCTCCGATCAGCCAACCACGCCCTCGCCGCTGTCCCCCGCATCCGAAGAGCGACTACAGGAGGAAGGTCCTTCTCCTACCTGGCCGCCAAGACCTGGAACTCCCTCCCGACCGACCTGCGCCTGACCCAAGACCACCTCTCCTTCAGGAAGAAGCTGAAAACCTGGCTGTTCGAGCAGTAGCGGCACCTCCCCCCCCCCCCCCCCCCCCCCAGCGCCTTGAGACCCTACGGGTATGTAGCGCGCTTTATAAGTGTCATTGATTGATTGATTGATTCCTCGACATCCCCTGCCACAGCCACATCACACCCCACCTGAGAGACCTACACTGGCTCCCCGTAAACAAGAGGATAACCTTCAAGCTCCTCATTCATGCACACAAGTCCCCTCCACAGCCCCGGCCCGGCATACCTCAACAGACGACTCAGCTTCTACACCCCCACCCGCAAGCTCCGCTCCACCGGCCTCGCCACAGTCCGCCGCACCCGAAGAACGACTGCCGGCGGCAGATCCTTCTCCCACCTCGCCGCCAAGACCTGGAACACCCTCCCCACCAACCTACGGCAGACCCAAGTCCTACTGGCCTTCAGAAGACTCCTCAAGACCTGGCTCTTCGATCGTAGCAGCACCCCTCCCCCCACCCCCCTAGCACCTTGAGACCCTCACAGGTATGTAGTGCGCTTTACAAGTGTCCTGATTGATTGATTGATTTGCTGCCCGGGTGGTCCCTGAGTTTGCTGCCCAGTTGTGGCATGGCCGGTGCAGGTAAGAGAGCGGGAGGGTGGTCGACAAATGACATGTAATAATAAAAAAATAAAAAAACTCACCTTGCGCTTACCGCTCCCCCCCGCAAAAGTGCCACATAGGGCGGAATGCCCCCACCCTCCCTAGCTACACCAATGCCCCCCTCCTCCCAGCTACGCCAATGTGTGTCTGCTTAGCACTTAATTCTTTCTTTCCAAGAGGCCACATAGGCACCTCTCAGCATGCTGCTACATAGTTAATTCCACACTTCCCTACAGGGCTGCTGCTTTTTAATGAGGGCAGTATATGGATCTCTGAATATCCTTAGTTTTTCATGGGTTTTCCCCTGTATAAATTTTTCTACTTAGAGTCAGATCTGTCAAAACACTGAGTAACCGTCCTGGATTAGAGAAACTGCATGTTGGATTTGTTGGTACCGAGAATTTATTTTGGGGTCGATTCCGATTCGGGAAAAAACCCGTCCGTCCGATTTGCATCCGGAGCCCTCTCCGTACGAATCGTACCCGTCCGTCCGAGTCGCGTAGTACAATCCGTATTCCGTGAATCCGTCCGAATGGTCGCGATCCGTACGTATTGCAAGGCTGAAACCGTGAACCGTACGACTCGTACACATGCCACACGACTCGTACACATGCCGTACGACCCGACGAGTATGATCCGGACAGGGGTATGAGGACGCGATTCGTATGGTCCACATCAGGTAAGGGCGAGTCGTATGGAAAAGCAGAGAAAGACATACACACCGTACGGTACGTACACCCTATGCTCGTAGGGGTACAGTGCGTACCCCTGCGATAATGGGGTGTACGAGCCGTCTGTTCCTCGACATCCCCTGCCACAGCCACATCACACCCCACCTGAGAGACCTACACTGGCTCCCCGTAAACAAGAGGATAACCTTCAAGCTCCTCATTCATGCACACAAAGCCCTCCACAGCGCCGGCCCGGCATACCTCAACAGACGACTCAGCTTCTACACCCCCATGTACGATGGGTGTACGAGCCGTATCCCATGTACGATGGGTGTACGAGCCGTACCCCATGTACGATGGGTATACGAGCCGTACCCCATGTACGATGGGTGTACGAGCCGTACCCCATGTACGACATGGGGTATGGCTCATACACCCATCGTACATGGGGTACGGCTCGTACACCCATCGTACATAGGGTACGGCTCGTATACCCCATGATCGCAGGGGTACGCACCATACCCTGCGATCATGGGGGGTACGCACCGTACCCAGGGGGGGCCGTTCCATACCTGTTTTGGCACAAACTCTGCTTTTACGGCTGTTTTTAGCTCCCATAGAAAAAGGGTTGTACGGTGCGTACCCAACACGTATCGTACTTGCTGGGTCATAAAAACCAGCCGCGAACCATACAGATGTCGCGTACAGCGGGTTCCGAGGGAGAATCGTACGGAGATTAGAGTCCTATGGTCTCTGTACGACTCGTACAGAGTACGGCTCCTGGTACGAATCGTACTTCATCATACGTACGGGGGACGTTGCAGGGTACGATTCGTACGGGAAAAACGCTCCGAACGGCTATTCGGAGCGGTTTTTCCCGAATCGGAATCGGCCCCTTTGTGTTTTGTGGTGTAGATATGTCCAGAAGAAGTAAAGGTATATGCTTCTCACACTACTCTTAATGGATTACCACTACAGGCTGGTTTTCTTTTTGTTAATGAGCTTTTCTATCTTAAAGGCCCAGACAATTATAAGTGTATGGCGCTCCCTTAAAGCTCACTGCTTCTTTCATAGATTCATTCGCATAACTAAGAGGCAGCATAGCAGTGACTGCTTAGGAAAAGGTGAAAGGTCAAACTCCATTTAAACTGTGTGCCACAGCTGTTAGAGTGTCCCTTACGTATCACTACTGGCCCATTGAGCTACACAATCAACCATGTAATGCAGTTACTCAGAAATTGATAGGGGGATGTAAAAGCACATCCAGTTTTGACCAATATTACTAGCCCACTGTGAATTGAAGTGGAGCATATGAGACTAATATTTCTTTTTTATTTTTTTTTATTTTTGAAAAACCTTTATTGTGCATCAATAGCATACATATACGGGCCTACAACCACCCTGGCTGGCCTCGAAAGCAATTTTTAGCACATATGTCAGTAATAAAGCAACTCAGCAGTCCCCCCAGTACGAAATACGACAGTTTTTCCAAAATAGTACTTCAGTTTAACGTGACCATTGAGTTACAGGATTCGATAAGGTTAATTTTAATATTAGAAAATAAAAAGGATCAGATGCAGTACAATCAACCGAGGACATAGAGTGGGCAATGCACGCAACAGAGTATCAACAGAACGGATAATCATAATCGAGGTATCGGTGCTGAAGTATACTTATCAGGATGAAAGAGCACATATTCACATTTCGCACCAGTCATCGCCCACCCCATGAACGTGAGGCTACCGTAGTAATGATTACAAAAAAGCACAAAAAGCAAAATCGACAAAAGGCGCAATGTCTAACCGTCATGCTGACCCAGAAAAGGAAAGAAAAGATAAAGAAGACAAAGAAAAGGAGAAGGGAAGAGACAAAAAAGGGGCCCATAGAAACTGAGAAAGGACAAAACAAAAAAACCCTCCCCCCACCCCCACCCTGCACCCCTGCAGAGGCTACGGCCTATCCCCCCCCCCCCTAGCAGCGTGCCTGTCGCCCATGAAGAGTACCCGAAATTTAGTCACAGAAAAGAGAAAGAAAAAAGATTTTTTTATAAAACTGGAGGAGGGCCATCCGTACGGGCTCCCGGCCACCCCCTCCCGCAAAATACACTCCTCCCCAAAACACATAATCCACAACAGTAATCGATCAAGTCAATCAATAATGGGGAGAATTATCAAAATACTGCACAAATAAGCGTATCAGAATAACGCGCGCCCCCACCCCCGCCGGCCACCTAAATGTCAACATTTAAGGAATACATCTTATCCTTGGCCAGTCCTTGCAAGTCCCGGGAGGCATGTCTGCCAATTTATTCCCGCATCAGCCGATATAAGGAAACAAAGTGTCCAAGCAAGGCCGGAGAGCAACATGAGCATACAAGATGGACGTCGCTGGCCACCAACAGAGTCATCAGCACATACGGTCATCTTCCCCAATACAGTCCCAGGACACTTACTCCACATCAGGGATGCGAGGACAAGGATGGAAGAAGCAGGCACAGGAGCCAGCCGTCGCTGTGACAAAGCATAGGACGTCGGTAGCGGTGCAGAGTACGAAGCCGCCATCATCTGCTGTGAAAGGGAACTATCGGAATAATCCAAACCCGCGGATAGCTGTCCACAATTCACTGCATAGTCCAATATCACCCGTACCCCTCCGCATACAAGGGCGGCCATGGCACCCCCCTCGGAGACAGTTTGAGGCAGATCCTTGTGCACCAGGGGGTCGTCCGACCGTAAGTGCCCCAGCATGAGCGTGACACCATCCAGCTTCCTCCCCAGCTCACGGGAACCGTGTTCCCAGACAGATCGAAAGTCACCAATAGCAGCAAGGATGTCACCGCAGGACAGCGTAGCCCTTTTCTCCCATACCGCGGCGCCACTTGACTGTACACACTCCCCCTCTTGCTGTACCTCGGTAGCCAGGGTGGCATTCTCCATCTCATCCATGCAACACTCTGGCGTTTCCATCGCAAATGGGGACTGGGAGTCGGTCAGAGGCGAGTCCAGCTCGATGTGACCACTATCCGATCCTGCAGCGGTCATCTTCGCTCCGATTCAGCGCCAGCCGAAAATTCGGGAGCGGCCCGCGAAAACCGGGCCGAATCCTAAACAGCGTCGGAGCAGCTACCATCTGCGCTCTGCATATATATAAAGTTTCCACCAGGCCATCGCTTCGGGGGTGCTCCACGGCCGCGTTGCGTGTCAATCAGGACGTCTGTGGTAAAAATCAGAGACTAATATTTCTTAATTGTCCTTAGAGGATAGTGGTACCAATAATCAGCAATACAGCAAAATCAAAATATTTGCCTGAACATCTTTAAATATTCTGTCAACCTGTACCACATTCCAGCTAGAGAACCCCAGCCAGGCACTCCCTTTCACACTGATAACCCCAGTGGAGGTCAGGCTTCCCAAAGCACCTACTCCAGACTGTGGGCCTGCAGAGGCCAAACCTCAGTATGGAAGTGCACACTCACGTTTCAAGTTAGTTTATTTGATTTAGTTCTCAACTGAGAACCACAAATATTTAACACATGATATAACATTTTAAACAGTTTAGTTAAAAAGGAAAGGTTTTCATTCTAATACAAAGTTAAAATAGGTTTTAAAAATGTATATAGATTGTAGCAGACAAACTCATTTGGCAGAGCCTTACATAGTATGATCAATTCCTGTACAGAGTTAATTCTACATTTTGTATAAATCAGTTGTAAAAACCTTTTTCTTGCATTTACCACTGTCGCATTTGGGCAAGTGAACAACAAATGTTCCAAGTCCTGCTCCCCACCATCACACAAATTACAGAGAATACTTGATTTTTCTATTGGTGGCCACTTGTATGTAAAAGATTTTAAAGGAAGTAATCCAAATCAAAGCAGCACAATCGATCGCCTGACCCCATGCTTTAAATTAAAATTAATATACTGTTGTGTTTTCTTAAAGACTATAGTTTCTGCAACTTTATTATATAAAGAGAATTTAACGCAGTGTTGAGAGTCAAGATCAAAGCTGAGTTGGAGTAAAGTGTTTTAAAAAGAGCTTCAACTGAGCAGGAGTCCATGACTGTAACAAATTAATATTAAAATTAGATAGCTTAAAAGCAGGTAAAACATTCCTTGAGAATACATGTTTAGAAGATTACTTTTCAAATGTCTCTGTTTCAAGTAGAGATCGAAGCGTTCCTTCTTCCGCATGGAGGAGGTTATATGCCCATCTGATGATATTGGTAATTCCTCTGGTATAGGAGCTGGTTAATCAGAACCTGTTGATCACTACTTCCAGGAAAAAGAAGGTCTAACAAATAATACGCTGTAGAATGTGATGTCCTTAAGGTGGCCATTAGAGGCATATGCTTGAAGACCACATACAGGATAGAATTGACGGTAGACAGAGAAACTAAAAACATGGAGCAGGAAATCCGTACGTTAGAACTGAAGAATGTAGCCAATTAATGAAGCAAACAAATACTGAGAAAGGTTGAGAAGAAATAAAGCATCCTGGTTGAGGCTTAACTCTCTGGGCAGCATAGTGAAGGGGACAGGGCAGGTACCGCCACAAAGCTTTAAACAGCCAAGACAGTAGGCAACCTGCACTGCCCCCTTCACTATGCTGCCCAGAGATGTAATTTCTATAATTAATTTCATCCAGGGTGTTGTATTGCTGCTCAGCCTTTATCAGGTCTTGCTTGTGTTAATAATTGCAAAAAACAACATTTGATGGACGGAATGCAGAACAATGTCGTACATTCACCCCAGTACAGAGATCTGGGCCTAAATCCATAGTTTTTTTGCTCACCATGCCATTCAAGTTTGGACCCAGCCACATGCAAATCAGTCTTGACCCTGCGCCCAATGGGAACAGTTCAGCCTGAACTGCCAGGCAAGGTCCTCTCTGGACTGGAAACAAGCATCACAGGACTGGTTTCGAGCTTTCAGCCCACATCAGCCAGGATAGCTTGACTCCAGTGGTATGGAGAGCACGGGACCCACGTCTGGGCATACCCGTCCAACTCCAGTGACAAATGCAAAAACAATTGATGGACAAAATGCAGAACAAAGTCGTACATTCACCCCAGTACAGAGATCTGGGCCTAAATCCATCATTCGTTTGCTCACCATGTCATTCCAGTTTGGACCCAGCCATTTGCAAATCAGTCTTGACCTTGCTCCCAATGGGAACAGTGCAGCCCGAACTGCCAGGCCAAGTCCTCCCTGGACTGGAAACAAGCATCCTAGGACCAGTTTCGGGGTTTCAGCCCTCATCAGCCAGGATAGCTTGACTCCAGTGGCATGGAGAGCACAGGACCCACGTCTGGGCATACCCGTCCAAATCGGGGTAACAAATGCAAAAACAACAATTGGTGGACAGAATGCAGAACAATGTCGTACATTCACCCCAGTACAGAGATCTGGGCTTAAATCCATCTTGTTTTGCTCACCATGCATTCCATTATCGACCCAGCCATATGCAAATCATTCTTGACCCTGCGCCCAATGGGAACAGTTGAGCCCGAACTGTCAGGCCAGGTCCTCCCTGGACTGGAAACAAGTATCCTAGGACTGGTTTCAGGCGTTCAGCCCTCAGCAGCCAGGATAGCTTGACTCCAGTGGCATGGAGAGCACAGGACTTGCATGTGGCTGGGTCTAAACTGGGGTGGCACGGTGAGCAAAATGAGGAAATAGAAATTTTTAGGTACTCAATGTGTCCCCCACTCGCACCCTATCCATGCTCCCATGTTCCATGTATGTCGTATAATTCCTTTCCCATGCCTGCCATGAAGACGCCTATGCATTTGCGTCCAACGTTAACATGTCAGTTATCCAGCCCTCCAAGAAAACCACGTTAATTTGGCTTTTAGGCCTATGGTGCCAACATCTTTATATAGTGCACTTTTAAATAACGCGAAGCGCACGTTTTCCACGTTTTTCTGGCTCAGTCGAGCCAGGCCCTTAATTGAGGCTCCGAGTCTTTTCTGTCTCTGAAAGCTGCAGTTTAGGTATGCATCCCTGACCTCTGCCTTACTTCCTGCCCAGCGAAGCGGTGCCCGGCTCGGCCTGGCCTGCCTGCCAAGACAGTATTTTGCCTACAGTTATCTGCTCAGCCTCCTCGAAAACACATTCCAGTCTAGTGAAATAGGTAAACATATTCCCGGCTGCAGAGCAAAGGGTCCGGCCTTCCTGTCCTCCTTGCAAGTAATTTACTGAACCCGTTATCATGGTAGGCCCATGGCCCCGCACATTGCACCAAGACACGTATGCACGCACTAGCATTCAGTATTGAACGGCCTCTGCCCGAGAGACCTTTTACTTCAGATAACACATCCTCCAAACATAAGATACCAGATATGCTATAGGTACAGGTCGTTCTGACATCCCAGACACCAGTCTCCTCTACTAGTGCTAAAGTCAAGCCCCCCAGCTCTCCCCAGTTACACGTCAATACCACGTCATGCTCAGTTGCGCACGCACCCATGCTAAAGGTTTCTGCTGACCCTGCAGAAATCTCTCTATGCATCCAACCACCTATGACACTTCTGTGACGTTTCCGTGTACGCCCCAGTACACGCCCTCCTTTACGCCCATGAGTTCTTATCTCTCTCTTTTCACTTGTTACGCCTACTGTATTCATTTCAATTATACTGTTTTACTATATATAATGTGTGATGTTAATAAAATGTTGAATGTCCCTTCCTGAACCCTAGTGGTGATGGAACTCGATGTCCCGGTTCTCGAGAATCTTGATTAAAGCCCGTATGACTCAGATACCACAGACTCTGCCTCTCATTTATTGAGCTATCCTTTATTGTCATTTAATGTATAGAAAAATAGTCCCGGTAATTTTATTTACCACATAATCTGGCGCCCGAACAGGGACTCCCTCCCCTTCCCCACTCGCCGGCGATGTAACGCAGGCCCCTGACCCCTTCTACAGCCGTGACGGATTCCTGTGCACACCTGCGGGTTTTCCTGCTATCTCCCTCAGGCCCACGGAGGAGACGGAGACTGCGGTCCGGCATCCAGACGAGGCGGTGAGGAATGCGGAGAATCCCGACCAGAGCCCCAAGCCGAGAGAGCAAGGTCCGAGGTATCCGGAGGCCCACCTGTTCCGAAGCGCATGCAGTCCAGTCCAGTTTCCGAGGCCTTCAGTTTTGCTTCCCGGTGAGTACCGTTGTTGGGAACGCATCTAGACGGGTTCATTAATTTGTGCCCAGTCAAGACGGGTCTGGGTACACAGACCCGGTCCAGACGTGTTCACTTAGGTGAATACGGTATGACGTGTCTCTTTATGGGACCGGTATGTCTGTACTGTTTTAGCAGTGCATCTAGTGATCCAGTCTTCCAGTATCATTACAGAATTTATGTTTTCTATGTACCAGGTATCAGTTGAAAATGTTTTAATGTGTTTAATGTCGTGGTATGAATGATTGTTTGCTATTCATTACTGTGTTTATTGTGTTCACGTTCAAGTAAGTTCAAATATGCCGCTATTCTCGAAATTACGTCAGATAGGAACTAGGAAAGGGATACTCGAAGAAGCAGTTCCCGTCCCGCCTAGGGACACTCCAGGTCATTTTATGTACCAAAAACATGGCTTAGATGCCATACTGTACTTAGACTTATGGGTTGATTATACTAAGGATCTGGAAGAGAAATATAGATGGCCTTTCTCAGGGACATGGGTTTCTGAATGCATCATGAGAGTAGAAGAAGCACTATGGAAAAAGAAAGCCAGACAATCCCAGAAAGATGCTATAGAATTGTGGCGTAAAGAAGCGCATAGAAGAACGGAGAAAGAAATTAGGAAAGCAGAGAAAAGTAGAGAAGAATCTGAAAAAGCTAGAGAAAAAGAGCTACTAGAAGAAGGTGAACGAGTTAGAGCAGAACAATCAGACAGACAAAGAAATGCCCTTATTACAGGCATGTATCCTGTTCTCGCCGAGGGCCTACCCAAGGCGACCCCGGAAGTACCCCGTAACTTGCCGCCACCATTGGTCCCGACTAAATTACGTCATAAACAGACGGCAGCGGAAATTTTCCTTTCTTCATACTTAGATGATACTGTCCCAGAATATGCAAACAGAAATCCTCCTCCAAATGTTCATCCTCCCAACCCTGTTCACATTCCTGTAGATGACACGATTTCCCCCACTGTCTCATCTGCCACTGTTCCGGCCATTGGCCCTAGCAATCCTTTTAATCCGCCTGCAACTCAGGGCCATCCTGCATTACCTACGCCTAGCTTACCGCCTATACCGCCACCAGCGACAGCACAGCCAGTAATAGTTGACGATCGCACTTCAGGAGGAGCAGTAGGAGGTCCCCCTATCACCCCGCCTCAAATAAAACGAACCACACTAAGAGAAGCAGCATTACAACGCACACCAAAAGTAGCTACATACGCAGCCCTTAAACAGTACCTTACTGATTGCAGATATGATCCAGTACCAGGCGTAGACCATATGATATTATATTCAATACGTATACGACGTGTTACAAACTATCTGACTCTTTTACCAGATATGAGAGATCATTTAGACAACATATATCGTTTTATCAGAACGGGGGAGAGACCAGAAAGTATTCACGAGGCCATGGCACACAGGAAGGTGGAGACTCAGGGTATGATCTTACAGTTTTTGATAAATTGTTTGATAAGAGAACGAGATCAGCCAGGCATGGACCAGGAAGAGATGAAAGTCCTGATAAAATGGAGTGACAACATAGCTGATGGAAAGCATAGTAAACAAGGTTGTATAGAGTCCATGTATAGGAAGATTCGTAAAGAAATTCTAGACATACAGGCAAGGGAAAAAGCAGCGAGAGAAGCCGAGAAAGCGGATGGTGAAGTCTCGGAAGACGATGATATAGAAACTGCAAGTGCAGATAGAATAGCGTATGTAGGTAGGGCAAGACCTTTTGACAGACCCATACGTCTAGAAAACCAGAAACGTTTTCTTTCTCCCATACCAGAACAATGTTCTCTTGAACATTTATTCCAAGCCACCGATAAGGTACTGAAACAACGAATAGGTTACAGTGAACTTAGTACCATGCATGAACAGGAACTAGCCCGGTCAGCAGTCAAATGGGCTGGCAATACTAGCGTATATAAAGATGACTCAGTAGCACAAACGTTTTTGAGTCTTTCCCTAGACGAACAACGACTAGCTGGTATGTACATGATTCAACATCTCATTACACTATATGAAAGTCAGCATTCTGATCCAGGTCCCTTATATAATATATTGGAAGAATTACTCCTAAAGAGATGGAGAGGCCTAGGTACCGATTTAATTAATATCATTTTAGAACAACGACACAAATACAGAACTTTCCTGACTCCACATTTCGTTCCTGTCCCACCTCCAGTAAGGAAAGCATTTTATATAGACAGACAGAATCCCTTACGAGAAGTTCATCCCGTCCGGACGGAAGGGGGTGAGCTTCAACGAGTATTCGTATACACACCCTTGACCAAAATGGAATTATTGGAAATGAAAAAATTAGTGCCCTGCCATGATAAAGACCCAGCAGGGTTCCACCGTGAATTAAAAGACATGCTCCTCATGGGGGAGTATACGTATCCTGATATCCTTAAAATGTTAAAGGTTCTGTTGCCAGCCGGCATTTACGAAAAACTTAAAGAAAAAGAATGGGAGGTGGGAGAGAAAAAGATTGATTGGACAGTATTAGAAAACGAAGAAAATACACGAGTCCCTGGTACTGGTCTTGGGGAAAAAGCCAAAGCATTACCCGAGTTGTTAATACAAGTTTTACCAAGATTACTAACCACGAAAAAGGAAGACTGGGATGCTATCTCAGCCTGCAAACAGAAACAAGACGAAGACACTAGTGATTTTTATTCTAGATTCGAGAAATGTTTCATTATTAATAGCGGCCTGAAAACGAGTAGTGAATCGTATCCACATCTTTTTGTGACCAAATTAGTCGAGAATTCCTTACCACAGGTTAAAAGCAGAGTACTGAAGGTCGAGAGTACATGGCAAGCTAATACCCCTTCCCAGATGTTACAAATGTTACAGTACCACCAGAATCGAATCAGAGAGGAACACGAACATGAACAGAGACATATTAAAGACACGAAAATGAAAGTACTAGTTGCCCAGTCCGTCCCAGCTGATGGTCAGAAGAGGGGTACGACACAGACTAGTCATCCTGCAGCTCCTGTTAAAGGGAATTGCAACTACTGTAAACAGCCAGGTCACTACATAAACGAATTTGCCGTTCTAAGACACAACATAGTAACAGGCAAAACGAAAGAAAGACCGCGTCCACCTAGACAAGAACATGTTCCACAAAATATTACGCAGAACACGCAACCTCCACAGAACACGCAACAGACAGTAACTGTACCCCAACCCCAACCAATAGCTGCCACACAACATGTTACACAGCAAATGTACCAGTATGCACAGTCAGATTACCCCGATTATCAGCAGTATTCATGAAACAGCCTAGAGAGGAAGGTTGGCTTGCCCCTTATCGAGGTTCCTGTAGATCAAGAGGGTCCCTATGTACATAGTCAGGTATCAGGGAAAGACAGAAAATTTTTGATTGACACAGGGGCGAGCAGAACTACCATCAGTCATGACGAGGTTCCAGGGGCACCCCTCTCAGGCTCACAGAATGTTTCCCTGGGATTTTCAGGAAAGCCTATTATTAACGAAGTGTCAAAGCCAGTTTCCCTAGAAGTTGGTCCATTGTCTCGTACTACAGACTTGTTACTTACGAAATCATGTCCAGAAAACTTGCTTGGTATTAAGACATTGAAAGCACTAGGAGCAGTGATTTGTTGTTCTCCGGAGGGAGTGAGATTGTTTTTACGTGATTTTAAAGGACATTATGTGTTAAGAGATTTTGATCCACGATTACAGAATGTACCACAGCACTTATGGGCGCAAGGTCCAACTGATGTAGGTTGCATGCATATTACACCTTATCGTGTTACTCTCAAACAAGGAGTTGTACTACCCCGAATCCGACAATACAAGTTACCACCCGAGGCGGTAGCAGCCTTACTGAAAATTATTGACGAGCTCATTGCTCAAGGAGTGGTTGTAGAAACTGATTCCAATGTATGTAATTCTCCGATCATCCCGATTCTTAAACGAACTGACCCGAATGCACCACCGGTCTACAGACTGGTGATCGACCTTCGAGAATTAAATAAATGCATAATACCCCAGTACCCAGTGGTTCCGGACATTTCTTCTCTATTGACTGCCATTGATTCCGAAGCAGCGTTCTTTACTGTTATCGATCTCAAGAACGCCTTCTTTAGTGTCCCCATTCATTCGGAAAGCCAGTATCTCTTCGGATTCTGTTTAAATGGCAGAAGCTTCAAATTTGCACGTGCTCCTCAAGGATTCACAGAGAGCCCTAGTATTTACAGCAAAGCACTGAAACGACAACTAGACTGTATTCACATGCCTACTGACACTGCCCGGCTCCAGTATGTGGATGATCTATTGATCACAGCACGGACAGAACGAGATTGCGAACGTGCATCACTGACTGTCTTCTATTTTCTGGCCGAAAAGGGGCATAAAGTGTCCCCTTCGAAGCTACAATTCTGTGCCCAGCAAGTGGTATACCTTGGACACTTGCTGTCCAAGAGGGGTAGACAGTTGACACCTGACCGCATCCAGTTAATTGCACATATTCCACAGCCCAAGATACAAAAGGAAGTACGGGCCTTCATTGGCCTCACTTCTTACTGCAGACAATGGATTCCTCAGTATGCATATCTAGCAAAGCCACTCATACAGTTGACAACACAGGAAGCAGCGACTTCGACTGTCCTCCCTTGGACTCAGGAACATACACAAGCTTTTGATGAACTGAAGAAAGCCCTATGCCAAGCACCTGTTTTAGCGACACCATGTTACAGCAAACCTTTTACACTTTTTGTCACAGAACGTGATGGCACAGCATTATCTGTTCTCACACAAGATCAAGCAGGAAAACACAAGCCTTGTGCTTATTTTTCTAGTACATTAGATCCAGTAGCCCAGGCTCTGCCTGCGTGCCTTAAATCAGTTGCAGCAACAGCTCTAGCTATCAGACAAAGTAATTCCATAGTGTTAGGACATCCATTGACAGTACAGGTTCCACACTCCGTGGAAGTTCTCCTAAACCGAACCCAGACTCAACACTTGACCATAGCACGACTGACAGGATATGAACTGACACTGTTCCAACCACACATAGAAATCAGACGTTGCAACATACTAAACCCTGCTACACTGTTACCTTCGATTACAGCAGATCCCACGCCACATGACTGTGTGGACGTCATCAATACAGTAACCAAGCCAAGACAAGACTTGACAGACATTGCATTACCTGACCCAGACCTGACACTTTACGTGGATGATTCATGTATGAGAACAAGTACAGGAGAGTTGGTAGCCGCATATGCGGTGACTACTGAAACTGAAGTCATAGAAACACATCGCATTGACACACTGTCTGCTCAAGCAGCAGAGCTCATCGCTCTGACCCAAGCCTGCATACTAGCTAAGAACAAGAAAGTAAACATATACACAGATTCACAGTACGCATTCGGAGTCGTTCACGACTTCGGCGTTCTCTGGCAGGAAAGAGGTTTTCTGAGCTCTCACGGTGCCAAGATACAACATGGTCCCCTCATTCAAGCTCTGCTAGAAGCAATACACTTGCCTACAGCCCTAGCCATCATGAAGTGTAAAGCACGTACTAAAGTCACCGACACAATTTCCCAGGGTAACGACCTGGCAGATCGAACAGCTAAGTTTACAGCTCAGACTCAAACAGACATATCGACTGACACGACAAAGACTGAAGTACCAACACCAACACATTGTATGACAGTCAGGGATCCCACACAAGACGTACTCGACATACAAACACATGCAACTCCAGATGAAATAAAGAAATGGACTGAACAAGGAGGGGTCCAGACAGATCAGGGATGGATGACGAAGGGAAAAGCCACTTGGTTTCTCCCCGACTCTATGGTTCAAGTCATCATTAATACAGCACATAGTCCAGCACACTTAGGAGAGAAAGCTATGTTAGACAGCATCCAGAATATCTGGTTCAACAAGCATTTACGTGCAGCAGCAAAACAGAAAGTACGTACCTGTATGATCTGTTGTCAGTTCAATCCAGGCAAAGGCATTCCCGTGGAACAAGGTGGATTTCATCCTCCTGACCATCCTTTTGAAGTCCTCCAGATGGATTATATCCAGATGGACAGATGCCGAGGATTCAAGTATGTCCTCGTAGTTGTATGTGCCCTTTCCAGATGGACAGAAGCGTACCCAGTCCCAGATTACACTGCTGTAACTACAGCCAAACAGTTGGTCCGTGAATTCTTCCCGCAATACGGCTTGCCCCGTGTCGTGTACTCAGATAATGGACAGCCATTCTCGTCCGAACTCATGAAACAGGTATCACTCCTGTTAGGATACCAGTGGAAATTCCACTGCGTACGACACCCTGAAGCAGCTGGTCTTGTCGAAAGACATAACCAGACTCTAAAAACACGGTTAGCGAAGGTCTGTGCAGAAAAAGGAGTAGATTGGATGGTAGCCCTGCCGGTTGCCCTCTTTTACATTCGTATGGTAGCTCATTCCAGAACCGGACTGTCTCCTTATGATTGTTTTCGGTCGTCCCCCCAATATGTGGGGTACGCCTATGCCTCGTAAGATTACCGATGTCAATAGTAACATGTTGACAGATTACCTGGCTTCCTTGATGTCTGCACTACTATCTTGTCGTTCACAGGTCGCCGCTGCCTTCCCGGACAACACCCAGGTGAAACCGCATGAAATTGTTCCGGGAGACCTGGTGTTGGTCCGCAACTTTGACCGCTCAAGCCCTCTGGAGCCCAGGTGGAAGGAACCTAAACTGGTATTAATGACGACAAGGACCGCTGTGAAGATTGAAGGAAGAAAAGGGTGGCTCCACTCCAGCCACATCAAACGATTTCATGGACTGTGTCCAAAGACATTTCCCAAGGACTGCCCCGATACAGACTCTAAACTCCCCCTGTTAGAGAAAACTCCACAACAGCAGTACAAAACTAAGTTGAGGTCTAGTAAGTCAGACAGCGTTTAATTGTTTAAGTCCCCCTCGGGTGAAGCGGTTAGACAGGTTTCTGACATGTATAAGATAGACCCAAATAGTCAGAGGGATAGGCGAATCGAAAAGAAAGAAAAATATTGTAAAAACCTACACAGCAGATGCGCCATTACCTTAATTTTTATGTTTTTTCTGAGTCTTACGATCATATGCATAAGTTTAATGCTACATGTTTTCTTTCCTCCTCTTGGTTCCCATGTACATACTTCCTCTAATGACACTGTAGAGCACACTTTCAGTGACCTGCCCCCTCACGAGCTGTCCTATCGATTAGAAATGCGCAACAATACTTTTATCCGAATGTTACACCATTCTCACCAGGCCAGCAATGCCACAAATTGCTGGGTATGTGGCCGACTCCCTCCCTATCAGAAATACAAGGGAGCTCTGCCCCTCTTTCCTTATCCGTTTACACATAATGGTTCGTGCGGAGCATGGTTTACTTTAATGTCCTCCTTAGACAGTAAGTCCACCGTTTCCCAAGGCAATTGGATATGGGGAGATCTGAATACAGTTATGTATAAAGCATGTTTCCCAGACAAGGAAGGTCTTCCCCAAAGGACAGGGACCGATCTAGAAAATGAAGTGTATGGATTAGGTAATTTTACACTTAACCTCATGATTCTGAACGTTCAATCCGAGACTGATTCGGACTTGCCGTTTATTACAGTTTTACCAGTGAAAGGTGAATTATGCGTCAGAAAGAATGGTTCAGTACATCTAGGACACAGTGATTGTAATACTGTGGTCGGATTCAGTGATAAAGGAAAGTCTACTTTCGAAGCTTCCCGCCATTCTTATTTTATATGTGGTCCCTACCTGCAAGTGGAGCTGTGGTGTGTGTGTGGAGCCCACGGCGAGTTCCGTCGTTCTGGGAACTGCCTTCCTTGCTTCCCGCCGCTGCCCCTCGCCGCACCCGCTCCGCGGGTGCCGCTTCGCGGATTGAGGAGGCGGATTGAACCTTAAGGCGCTGGGCTGAGGAGGCGCTGGGAGAACAAACCATCGGGCATTGGCGCTAGCGGGGACTCAAAGACCCAGGAGTCCTTGCTGGATCAGGTGTGCGAGTGGACGCGCCCACCACCAGCCACGCCCCCCGCCTGCCCAGCCAGTAAAAGGCGCGTGTCCCTGTGCTCCCTGGGACCCTACCTGCAAGTGGAGCTGTGGTGTGTGTGTGGAGCCCACAGCGAGTTCCGTCGTTCTGGGAACTGCCTTCCTTGCTTCCCGCCGCTGCCCCTCGCCGCACCCGCTCCGCGGGTGCCGCTTCGCGGATTGAGGAGGCGGATTGAACCTTAAGGCGCTGGGCTGAGGAGGCGCTGGGAGAACAAACCATCGGGCATTGGCGCTAGCGGGGACTCAAAGACCCAGGAGTCCTTGCTGGATCAGGTGTGCGAGTGGACGCGCCCACCACCAGCCACGCCCCCCGCCTGTCCAGCCAGTAAAAGGCGCATGTCCCTGTGCTCCCTGGGACCCTACCTGCAAGTGGAGCTGTGGTGTGTGTGGGGAGCCCACGGCGAGTTCCGTCGTTCTGGGAACTGCCTTCCTTGCTTCCCGCCGCTGCCCCTCGCCGCACCCGCTCCGCGGGTGCCGCTTCGCGGATTGAGGAGGCGGATTGAACCTTAAGGCGCTGGGCTGAGGAGGCGCTGGGAGAACAAACCATCGGGCATTGGCGCTAGCGGGGACTCAAAGACCCAGGAGTCCTTGCTGGATCAGGTGTGCGAGTGGACGCGCCCACCACCAGCCACGCCCCCCGCCTGTCCAGCCAGTAAAAGGCGCGTGTCCCTGTGCTCCCTGGGACCCTACCTGCAAGTGGAGCTGTGGTGTGTGTGTGGAGCCCACGGCGAGTTCCGTCGTTCTGGGAGCTGCCTTCCTTGCTTCCCGCCGCTGCCCCTCGCCGCGCCCGCTCCGCGGGTGCCGCTTCGCGGATTGGGGAGGCGGATTGAACCTTGGGGCGCTGGGCTGGGGGGGCGCTGGGAGAGCAGGCCATCGGGCATTGGCGCTAGCGGGGACTCAAAGACCCAGGAGTCCTTGCTGGATCAGGTGTGCGAGTGGACGCGCCCACCACCAGCCACGCCCCCCGCCTGCAACGCCCTCAGACTTAAGGACTCGCAAGGCGCTCCGCGGGACGCGAGCGGGACGCCGAGCGAAGCCCGAGCAAAGGGCGGGCAGTCTGTGGCAGTCAGGGGCTGTCTGAGGCTGGGCTGGGCCACCCCCCCTTTCTCCTACGTCCTCCACGTCTCCTATCCCCCTGAGTCTAACTGCAGGCTCCGGACCCACCATGTCCACCAGATCCGGTAAAGCCTTGAGGGGTGGCGGAGCTAGTGCTATAGGGGGTTCCACGATGATTGGAACAATGGACAAATTCATCACCCGGGTGGCTAACGTCATTGAAAAGGAGATCGCAATGACGGAACGCCGCCTTTCGCTTGATCTCCTTCCATCTAAGCGCTCCTCCTTGGGAACTGTGGCTCATGCTCTATCGCCGCCTATCCCCCCCGCCATCTCGCCCCAACCAGATGAGCATCATATTGCAGTACTAGAGGCTGGACTAGACAGGATAGAAAGCCTCATATCACTTCCCACCACAGGTAGCTGCTGTATCGAGGCTATTGCTTCTGGCCCACCCTCATACATAGCCAGCCCTCTTGACAACAGGTCTATCGCGGCTCCTATTGTTCCCTCACCTCACACATCACCTCTTCCCCAGATCCCATCTCCGCGGGTCCATAGGAAAAGGAAAAGGGGAATCAACACTAGGAGGGGGAATTATTCCATGCTTCATAAGCGTTCTAGGACAAAACTAAACAGGGGCACTACACACCAAGGCACTGGGGAGTTGGAACCCCTTAGGTCTATAGGTCCCTCCCAGCATGCAGTCGAGCCCCCGACACCGTCCCCCCTGCCCCCAGCCACACCGGTTCTTGCTAACCAGGTCACTTCTCTCGAGTCTCTCGAGAATTTGTTAAAATCTCTGTTTAACCCGTTACTTGACCAAGTTAGGAACCTGGGGGTTAGACTTGACAATTTTGAACAGGCAACTAGGGACAACTTTTTCTCCTTGAAAACCCTGCTGAAAGTGCAATCTAAACCTTCTGAATTCATCCCAGATAGGAATGTGGCTAGGGAGGCCCCTGTTGGCCAAACAACTAGAGTCCAGCCGTCATTGCCGGCTAAAACACCGGCCTCAGGGAAAGCCCTTGCCCCTGTCCCTCCGGCCGGTGCGAAGCGGCCGACGACCAGTGAACTCACCCATGTAGCTCAGGTGCACGGCACTACACCCTCAGCAGTAACGGCACCTGTGCCGAACCCTGCCCAAAAGAGTCAACAGAAGAAAGGGACTGGCCTAAGTGCCCACTCGGCAAATGCTGCGTCTGATAAAACTATCGGAGCAGCACCTACCGCTAGGGCTACTAAACCAACCTTCCCTCCCAAAAATCCGCCTGTGTCTAAAACCCCCTCTTTGCCAAAAAATCCTCCCCTAGCGGCCCCGGAGCATATTCCGGCACGCAAGTGCCCTCCGGTAAACCTCCCACCAGAATGTCACCCTTATGTGGTTGTCCTCACCAAAGTCCCCCTTTTAAAAGAATCTCAACAGGAAACACCCCAGGCGCTGAAAAACAAAGTCATTCACTGGATGAAAACTAATAGACCTCTTCCAGTGGGTGTAGATGGCCTGATCCTTGGGGTGCGCAGGGTGAGCTGGATCGGCCACGGGAAAAAACTCTTTGAGGGCGATTGCGTGGTGGTTAATTTCCAAGATATAAGAGCTGCTCACGCAATATGCTCCCAAGGCCGTACGGCTGGAACGGGGGTCGATGTTGTCGACCTATCCTTCTTTTACCCAAGAACGTTCCCGACCACTCCACTATGCCCTGTCGGGCCCCCTCCTCTAAACATCGCCCACGGCCTCCCCTCCCCGGGAGTCTTCGCGCAGCATCTCTATCCAGCGCCAGTGATGCAGAACTGGGGCTTCTGGGGCTGCTGACTCCTTGACGTTCCCGGGGATGATCTTGAGGTCCTAAACCCTGTTGCTGAGCCCATCCCCTCCCCAAAAACCTGCTGCCCCTCGACTGCACTACAATCCCAGGATACCGCCAAGCATGCCCCAGAGCAAGGGGAAATTGGGGAAGTTCCCGGCTTACTGGTTGACCCTCCCGTTGTGGGGGCTGCGGAGACGCTGCCCCCCGTCGAGAACCGTAGCATTGCAGCTGTGACGGACCCCTCGTTTAGGGTTTTCAGCTGGAATGTGGCGGGTCTCGAGAGGAAGTTAGCGCTCCCAGACTGGAACTCGCTGGTGGAGCAATACTCCATATGCTTGTTCCAGGAAACCTGGAGCGGGGTGCCCCTGCATAAGGCAGGTTACTCCACCCACTTTCTGCCAGCAGCCCCTAGTGCAACCGGCAGGGGCCGCCCTTCGGGTGGCCTCCTAATTTGGGTGGCTTCAGAACTCAACTGCAGGGTGGTGGAGCGGGACACCAAATGCCCTGATCTCCTGAACATAGTGCTGAAAAACTCCCAAGGCCGAGTTATTTTAAATATTTTTAACATTTATGCCCGAGGCACAAAGGGGGGCAGAGAATCTCCAATAATATCTTGCTTAGAAGCCCAGCTCCGCTTATCACCTCATAGGTCCTGCACCCTGGTGGGGGGCGATTTTAACTGCACTTTTGAGCCCCTGGACCTTGAAATCTTATCTGATCAAGAGGAACTCGATGCCAGGTGGGGGATCCCATCTCTTGAACTGAATCCCATTAAAAGGTGGTCAGAAGTGGCCCTCCAGATCAATTCGATAGCCATGGAGTTTGGCCTGAGGGCCGCTAATGGCAGGACTGGGTCTGACAAAGCCGGGGTCCACACTTACAATAGGCCAGGGCACACGTCACGGATCGATTACCTTCTCCTTGACATTCATCTGTGGAGCATGGTGGAGGACATGGTGGTTATACCATCTGTCGAGAGTGATCACAATCTTCTCTCTCTCACCATGTCTCACAGGTGGATATCCTGCCCCGTGACTAGAACTCCCTGTAACCCCCCCCCGGACCTGTCAGTAGTTGCCAACTGTGGTCGGCGGCTAAAGTGGGCAAAGTTAGCACTCTCTGAGGAGAAAACCTCTGCCATTAGGCAGCTTCTTGCTTCAGCCCTAACAAACTTGGACAACCAGGTGGACGGGTTGTCGGAGGTGACCCTGAGGTTCTGCACTATAACCCAGGCTATTGGCGATCTTTTCGTAGTGCCAGTTAATACAAATAGAAGGAAACCTAGCCCACAAGGCAGATTGGGCTGGTTCAATCAGAAGTGCAGGGAGGCGAAGTCACTTCTCATTGAAGCAGTAAAGTCCAAATTACCATCTAGGACTAGGGTGGCCAGGAGGCACTACGCACTCTGTCAAAAAAATGCCAAAATAGAGTGGGAGGATAACTTCTGGCAGGACCTTCTGACCGCCAGTCGAGGGAAAGACGCAAAACGCTTTTGGGACCTGGTGGGCATTAGGAACCGTCCTGACGATACTTTGAGGCCCTGTACCATCAATGCCCAAACTTGGTTCTCCCACTTCCAAAAACTCTATTCTGCCATTGAAGGCCCACTAAATGACCCCTTTGTCACCCCGCCCTCTAGTCTGGCCCAAGACCTGGAACCCTTTACAGTTTTGGAGGTCACAAAACAGATCAAAACTCTGGTCCCACTTAAAGCAGCTGGCCCGGATGGCCTCCCAGGCGATCTCCTTCGAGCATACTCGGAAGAGTGGGGGGTAATAATTTCTGCACTCCTCAACGCAATTGTCGCTGGAGGTCCGGTGCCAGATTCGTGGAGAGGTGCTGAGGTGGTCCCCATTTATAAGAAGGGCAGTAGGGACCTACCTGGGAACTATAGGCCTATAAGCCTAATAGATTTGTCCCAGAAATTGGCGGGGAAAGTGATTTTGGGGAGGATTTCGCAATGGGTGGATGAAAACCACATCCTGTCCGACATGCAAGCCGGGTTCCGCTCAGGTACCGGAACCATCGAACAGGTATTTAGGCTCCTGCTACTACACTGGAAGGTGGTGGAGCTAGGCAAAGGCAGTCTTTATTTGGCCTTCATTGACCTAAAGACTGCCTTTGACCTGGTTCCCAGGGAGGAACTCTGGAGGGTGTTACACAATCTAGGGATGCCCCGGTATTTATTAAACCTCCTTATCAAACTGCACAATAACACCTATGCTCAGGTTAGATGGGGGTTGAACGGGGAAAAGACCGATAAGATCAGGGTCGAGAGGGGAGTAAGGCAGGGCTGTGTTCTGGCTCCTACCTTATTTTCCCTCTATATCAATGGGGTGGTAGACCACCTACTCGGCGAACCAGCAGACGCTCCCACTCTGGGAGGCGTAAAAATGCCAACCTTGCTGTTCGCCGATGACACCCTCCTCATCTCTAAAACCCCCCAAGGTCTCCAGACATTGCTAAATCGCTTCCAGGACTTCTGCACCTCCAGGGGCCTTGTCATCAATGTGGAAAAGACTAAGTATTTAGTTTTGCACCCGCCCCGCAAGCTTGGCCGTCCCCCTATTTTGAATTCGATACCCCTAGAAAGAGTGGCAGAATTCGATTATTTGGGAATTCGACTCAACGACGTGATGAACTGGAACGCCCATATCAACAAAATGGTATTGACCCATAAAAGGGTGGGGGGGGCTCTTCTCAAAGAGTTTAACAACTCAACTAAACATTGTGTTGCCCCTCTACTTGATATTTACAAAGCTCGTGCGGTCCCTGGGTCACTGTATGGAGCCGAATTATGGGGTCTGGGTAAAGTGGATCTACTGTGCAAGGCGGAAAACAAATTCATCAAAGATCTCCTTGCCATACCATCAAGTAGTCCGACTATCCCAGTGCTCATGGATGCTGGCTGTAAAGCAATAGGGGACCAGGCTCGCCTTCGACCCCTCTTGCTCTGGGCCCGTCTGTGGAGGGTACCGGAGCTAAAACCCTACGCTGTCGGCCTTGCTGAGGTGATGCACTCCGACGGCTGGCACAGAATCAAATGGCTGAAGAACATCAAACACCTTCTAGGGGATCTAGGCTTGGACTTTTGTTGGGATAGTCACTCCGCTCCCCCGAAGGAGACCCTAAAAAGACTGTTCTGGGAGTGGGTCCGCATGAAGCGCAACAGTAATCAGCACCACTGCAAAGCCACCGCAGCTTTTCTGCTGATAAAAGATGTTGTTGCCTACGAGCCATACATGGACCTAATAACAATTGCCATGGACCGGTCCCTGTATATCAAATTTCGGCTGGGGCTGTTACCCTTGGCTGATCTTTGTTCCAGGTGGAATAACTCCCAGCCCTCTTCACGATACTGTGCTCTCTGTCCCGACAAACCAGAGACTGTGCCACATTTTCTCTTTGAATGCCCTGATTACGGCCGACCAAGAACACGCTGGCTCGGCCCTATCTGCAGAGAATTGGGTACTCGCCAGCACTCTGTTGCCCTTCGGATTCTTTTAACTGACACAGCCCCCCGATTGTTTGTGCCGTTGCCAAGTTTTTAAAATGGGCCTGGTTGATTAGACTTAGAAGACTGTCCATATCAATTTAATCTTCTTTTAACTAATTTATGATGGTCTAATGTGTTTTAATGTTTTTACTTATTGTACAGTCATACTCTTTTCGACATGCTGTTTTAACTTTTTGTATCGCTTTTATGATATATGCATATCGAAATAAAGCAATCAACCAACCAACAATATTTTATATGTGGTCAGACAGCCTATGTAGGTCTGCCATTAGATTGGGATGGAACATGTTATATCGCGTTCCTATTACCACCTGTTTTTCTAGCCCCACCTGATTATCATCGAAATTCACATCTTGTGCATGTAAGACACAGAAGGGAGATCAAGACCCCGATTGTCGACCAGACTGAAACAACATTGGAACAATATACAGATTTCAATAAAGGATTCTTTTTCTTCATAGGCCCCATTCAAAATAGTAAATTAATACGTAGATTAACCAGAACTTTGGAAGCAGTAGTGAATGAGACTACTTCTGCTTTGGGTAACCTGACCGAAGAGCAGTCTGCTATGAGACTTGTTGTTCTTCAAAACCGCCATGTCCTTGACGTCATTTTGGCCGATAGGGTCGGGGCTTGTAGAGTGATCGGATCCAGTTGTTGTATTTTCATTCCTAATAACGCACCGTCAGTATATAAGGCAATAACAAGGCTTCATGAAATAGCTCACCTGATACACCAGAATCCAGGTACCTGGACTTGGTCCGGTTGGCTCTGGAGTGTGATATCAGCCTGGGGATGGAAAGTACTGTCGTTCCTAGGACTAGTATTCCTTATAGTATTCGGTTGTTGTCTCTGTCTACAATGTGGGCCAGCGATTTGCGGCTTGTGCGCCACAGCTTGTATTCCCCGTCCAAGTCCACGTTCCCGTTCCAGAATGAAAAAAGATGAGCAAATGATGTTATACGAACAGATAGATGGTCTCATGAAAATAGATATATCCTAGGGTGTAGTAGAGGCCAAGGAGGGAATGAGGAAATAGAAATTTTTAGGTACTCAATGTGTCCCCCACTCGCACCCTATCCATGCTCCCATGTTCCATGTATGTCGTATAATTCCTTTCCCATGCCTGCCATGAAGACGCCTATGCATTTGCGTCCAACGTTAACATGTCAGTTATCCAGCCCTCCAAGAAAACCACGTTAATTTGGCTTTTAGGCCTATGGTGCCAACGTCTTTATATAGTGCACTTTTAAATAACGCGAAGCACACGTTTTCCACGTTTTTCTGGCTCAGTCGAGCCAGGCCCTTAATTGAGGCTCCGAGTCTTTTCTGTCTCTGAAAGCTGCAGTTTAGGTATGCATCCCTGACCTCTGCCTTACTTCCTGCCCAGCGAAGCTGTGCCCGGCTCGGCCTGGCCTGCCTGCCAAGACAGTATTTTGCCTACAGTTATCTGCTCAGCCTCCTCGAAAACACATTCCAGTCTAGTGAAATAGGTAAACATATTCCCGGCTGCAGAGCAAAGGGTCCGGCCTTCCTGTCCTCCTTGCAAGTAATTTACTGAACCCGTTATCATGGTAGGCCCATGGCCCCGCACATTGCACCAAGACACGTATGCATGCACTAGCATTCAGTATTGAACGGCCTCTGCCCGAGAGACCTTTTACTTCAGATAACACATCCTCCAAACATAAGATACCAGATATGCTATAGGTACAGGTCGTTCTGACATCCCAGACACCAGTCTCCTCTACTAGTGCTAAAGTCAAGCCCCCCAGCTCTCCCCAGTTACACGTCAATACCACCTCATGCTCAGTTGCGCACGCACCCATGCTAAAGGTTTCTGCTGACCCTGCAGAAATCTCTCTATGCATCCACCCACCTATGACACTTCTGTGACGTTTCCAGTACACACCTCCGTGTATGCCCCAGTACACGCCCTCCTTTACGCCCATGAGTTCTTATCTCTCTCTTTTCACTTGTTACGCCTACTGTATTCATTTCAATTATACTGTTTTACTATATATAATGTGTGATGTTAATAAAATGTTGAATGTCCCTTCCTGAACCCTAGTGGTGATGGAACTCGATGTCCCGGTTCTCGAGAATCTTGATTAAAGCCCGTATGACTCAGATACCACGGACTCTGCCTCTCATTTATTGAGCTATCCTTTATTGTCATTTAATGTATAGAAAAATAGTCCCGGTATAGAAAAATAGTCCCGGTAAATTTATTTACTCTTGAATGGGGGTGAATGTATGATTTATTCAGCATTCCGGTCATGTTCAAGTTCAAGTTCAGTGATTTGTATAGCGCACTACTCACCCAGAGGGTCTCAAGGCACTTGGGGGAGGGTGGGTGCATTACTTATCGAATAGCCAGGTTTTTAGCTGCTTTCTAAAGGAGAGGTGGTTCTGTGTAAGGCGGAGGTGGGTGGGGAGAGAATTCCAGGTTTTGGCCGCTAGGTAGGAGAAAGATCTTCCTCCCATGGTGGATCTATTGATGCGTGGAATTGCGGCGAGGGCTTGATTGGATGAACAAAGTTGGCGGGTGGTTGTGTAGAAGGACAGTCGTTTGTTGAGGCATTCGGGTCCTAGGTCGTGGAGGGCCTTGTGTGCGTGGGTGAGGAGACGGAACGTTACTCTCTTGTTGACGGGAAGCCAGTGGAGATCTATTAGGTGACCGGAAATGTGGGCTTGACGGGGGATGTCCAGTATGAGTCTGGCTGAGGCGTTTTGGATGCGTTGGAGTTTTTTCTGTAGTTTGGCTGTGGTTCCGGCGTAAAGGGTGATTCCATAATCTAGTCGGCTAGTGACTAGTGCGTGGGTGACTGTTTTTCTTGTTTCGGTGGGGATCCAGCGGAAGATTTTTTTGAGCATGCGTAGGATGTTGAAGCATGATGATGAAACGGCGTTGACTTGTCTGGTCATCGAGAGGGAGGAGACTAGGATGAAGCCCAGGTTCCGTGCGTGATCTGTAGGTATGGGTGCTGTACCAAGAGCGGGTGGCCACCATGAGTCGTCCCAAGCAGAGGGGGACGATCCTAAGATGAGGACTTCCGTTTTGTCCGAGTTTAGTTTTAAACTGCTGTTTTTCATCCATTCGGCTACTTCTTTCATTCCTTCGCGTAGATTGGTTTTGGCGGTGTTGGGGTCTTTGGTGAGGGAGAGGATTAGCTGGGTGTCGTCAGCGTAGGAGATGATGTTGAGGTTGTGTTGGCGTGCGATGGATGCGAGGGGACTCATGTACACGTTGAAGAGGGTGGGACTGAGTGATGATCCTAGTGGTACGCCGCAGATGACTTTGGTGGCCTCTGATTTGAATGGGGGGAGGCGGACTCTCTGAGTTCTTCCGGCGAGGAACGAGATGATCCAGTCCAACGCTTTTCCTTGTATTCCGACGTTGCTGAGGCGTTGTATGAGGGTGTTGTGACATACTGTGTCGAAGGCGGCGGAGAGGTCAAGTAGGATGAGGGCCACTGATTCTCCGTTGTCCAGTAGCGTTCGGATGTCATCCGTAGCAGCGATGAGGGCGGTTTTGGTGCTGTGTTTAGCTCGAAAGCCGGACTGTGAGGGGTCGAGTGAATTGTTGGATTCAAGGAAGGCGGCGAGCTGGCTATTGACGGCTTTCTCGATGACTTTGGCTGGGAAGGGGAGGAGGGAGATGGGGCGGTAGTTCTTAAGTTCAGAGGGGTCCGCTGTGGGTTTCTTCAGAAGGGCGCTGAGTTCGGCATGTTTCCAGCTTTCTGGGAAGGTAGCGGAGTTGAGGGAGAAGTTGATGACATCGCTGAGATGGGGTGCGATGATGGAGTCTGCTTTGTTGAAGATGTGGCGGGGACATGGGTCGGTTGGTGAACCTGAGTGGATGGAGTTCATCAGATGGATGGTGTCTTCAGTAGTGATTGGGTTCCAGGCGCAAAGGTTATGCGAATGCTGTTTTGGTTCGGAGTTGGTTGGAGTGGGTTGTTCTTCGGACAGGTTTTCAAAGCTGTTATGAATGTCGGCGATTTTGTTGTGGAAGAAAGACGATAGAGAGTTGCAGAGGTCTTGGTAGGGAGTGATGTCGTTGGTGCCGGCGGTGGGGTTGGTAAATTCTTTGACGATGTTGAATAGTTCCTTGCTGTTTTGGGCGTTGTTGTCGAGTCGATCCTTGAATGCTGATTTCTTGGTGGATCGGATCAATTGGTGGTGTTTGCGGGTGGCGTCCTTGAAGGTGGTCAGGTTGTTAGTTGTTGGGTTTTTTTCTCCAGGTTTTCTCGAGGGTACGACATAACTTCTTGGATTTCTTAAGTTCATCGTTGAACCAGGGGGCCTTTTTATTACCTTGTTTGATCAAGGGTGCTAATTCGTCAGCGCTGTGGGTGATCCATTGTGTGAGTTTGGTGGCAGCTTGGTTTGGGTCCGATGATATGGCGGGGGGGTTTTGGTTAAGCGATGTGAAGAGTTGGTCGGTGGTGATTTTGTTCCAGTTTCTTCGAGGAATAGGTTGTGGTGGGATGTGGGCTGTGGTCTTTTTGTAGCTGAAGTGAACGCAGCTGTGGTCTGTCCAATGGAGAGCTGTGGTGTGATCGAAGGAGATGTGGTTGCTGGAGGTGAAGATAGGGTCGAGCGTGTGTCCGGCTAAGTGGGTGGGGGTGTCAACAAGTTGTTTGAGTCCGAGATTGGCTAGGTTGTCCACAAGGGTGGTGGTGTTGCTGTCGTTATTCTTTTCCAAGTGGAAGTTGAGGTCTCCCAGTAGAATGTAGTTCTCGGAGATGAGGGCATGTGGGCTGATGAAGTCAGTGATGTCTTCATTGAATTGAGTGCGGGTTCCTGGTGGTCTGTAGATGAGGGTGCCTCTAAGTGTGGTCCTGGGGTCGATGTGGATCTGGAAGTGAAGGTGTTCGGCGGTCGCGAGGTTATCGTCGGAGCTGGCCGTGATTCGGATGGTGTTCTTATGGGCGATGGCGATGCCTCCTCCTGTTTGGTTGGTGCGGTCTTTTCGGATGATCTTGTAGGTGTCCGTGATGGCTATGGCGATGTCGGGTGCTGATGAGGCGTTCATCCAGGTTTCTGTAAGGAAGGCGACGTCCGGTGATGTAGTGTCGAGTAGGTCCCAGAGTTCAGTGGCATGTTTGTGGATCGATCGGGTGTTCAGCAGGATACACTTCAGGTGGTTAGAGTCGGAGTTGTGTTTGGAGGGGGAGGATTTGGCATGGGTCCTGATGCAGGCGAACTTGCAGGAGTGGCAGGCGAATGGTCCGCGGGTGTGTCCTTTGGAAGCTACGCAGCATTGTGGGGTGCGACCGGGGTTAAGGGCAAGGAGAGTAGCAGAGTCATAAGTTAAGTGGCTGGAATGGGTTTTGCGAGGGCCAGGGGGTCTGGCGCTGGGCGCGGTCCAGGCGCGGACGGGCGTAGACGGGCTTACCTTTGGCGCACCTTCGCTCGCATGGGGCGCGACCGCTGCGCGTGAACGCTGCGCGCAAAGGTGTCTGTCATATGTAGATAGTGGAGGGGGGAGGGGCGAGGGAGGAGCAGCTGGGAGGTGGGAGCGGGGAGGAGAGGACGGGCTCCGCGGCACAACAACAACAAAAATGGCGGCAGAAGCGAAACCGGGACCGGTTGGGAAAAATAAACAAATAACGCTGTGGTCAGAGAGGCACTAACGAAATAAGGCACAATTAATTTAATCAATCTGGCAATGCGAGCGCTAGTCAGGGCAAAGCGGGCAATTGATAGAGGCAGGGTAATTTAGTCAAGCAATGCGAGCAGGCACAGTAAATTACAACAAATTCAGGGCAGCAGAGCAGCACAACGATACCCAGGCAGCAGAGCAGCGCAGCGAGAGCCAGGCAGCAGAGTAGCACAGCGGGAACCACAAGAGACCAGGGGCCGTGGGGATCGACCGCTTCTGACGAAGTCAGGACGGTCACAGCGCTTCAATCGACGGGGTGAGCCTTGGCACTCAGTGGGAGGGAGGAGCAACTGGGAGGCGGGAGCGGGGTGGAGATGGCGGGCTCCGAGGCACAACAACAACAAAAATGGCGGCAGAAGCGCAACCGGGACCGGTTGGGGAAAATAAACAAATAACGTTGTGGTCAGAGAGGCACTAACGAAATAAGGCACAATTAATTTATTCAATCTGGCAATGCGAGCGCTAGTCAGGGCAAAGCGGGCAATTGATAGAGGCAGTGTAATTTAGTCAAGCAATGCGAGCAGGCACAGTAAATTACAACAAATTCAGGGCAGCAGAGCAGCACAACGATACCCAGGCAGCAGTGCAGCACAGCGAGAGCCAGGCAGCAGAGTAGCACAGCGGGAACCACAAGAGACCAGGGGCCGTGGGGAGCGACCGCTTCTGACGAAGTCAGGACGGTCACAGTGCTTTAATCGATGGGGTGAGCCTTGGCACTCAGTGGGAGGGAGGAGCAGCTGGGAGGCGGGAGCGGGGTGGAGAGGGCGGGCTCCGAGGCACAACAACAACAAAAATGGCGGCAGAAGCGAAACCGGGACCGGTTGGGGAAAATAAAGAAATAGCGCTGTGGTCAGAGAGGCACTAACGAAATAATGCACAATTAATTTATTCAATCTGGCAATGCGAGCGCTAGTCAGGGCAAAGCGAGCAATTGATAGAGGCAGGGTAATTTAGTCAAGCAATGCGAGCAGGCACAGTAAATTACAACAAATTCAGGGCAGCAGAGCAGCGCAACGATACCCAGGCAGCAGAGCAGCACAGCGAGACCCAGGCAGCAGAGTAGCACAGCGGGAATCACAAGAGACCAGGGGCCGTGGGGAGCAACCGCTTCTGACGAAGTCAGGACGGTCACAACGCTTCAATCGACGGGGTGAGCCTTGGCACTCAGTGGGAGGGAGGAGCAGCTGGGAGGCGGGAGAGGGCGGGCTCAGAGGCACAACAACAACAAAAATGGCGGCAGAAGCGAAACCGGGACCAGTTGGGGAAAATAAACAAATAACGCTGTGGTCAGAGAGGCACTAACGAAATAAGGCACAATTAATTTATTCAATATGGCAATGCGAGCGCTAGTCAGGGCAAAGCGGGCAATTGATAGAGGCAGGGTAATTTAGTCAAGCAATGCGAGCAGGCACAGTAAATTACAACAAATTCAGGGCAGCAGAGCAGCGCAACGATACCCAGGCAGCAGAGCAGCACAGCGAGAGCCAGGCAGCAGAGTAGCACAACGGGAACCACAAGAGACCAGAGGCCGTGGGGAGCGACCGTTTCTGACGAAGTCAGGACGGTCACAGCGCTTCAATCGACGGGGTGAGCTTTGGCACTCAGTGGGAGGGAGGAGCAGCTGGGAGGCGGGAGCGGGGTGGAGAGGGCGGGCTCCGAGGCACAACAACAACAAAAATGGCGGCAGAAGCGAAACCGGGACCGGTTGGGGAAAATAAACAAATAACGCTGTGGTCAGAGAGGCACTAACTAAATAAGGCACAATTAATTTAATCAATCTGGCAATGCAAGCGCTAGTCAGGGCAAAGCGGGCAATTGATAGAGGCAGGGTAATTTAGTCAAGCAATGTGAGCAGGCACAGTAAATTACAACAAATTCAGGGCAGCAGAGCAGCGCAACGATCCCCAGGCAGCAGAGCAGCACAGCGAGAGCCAGGCAGCAGAGTAGCACAGCGGGAACCACAAGAGACCAGGGGCCGTGGGGAGCAACCGCTTCTAACGAAGTCAGGACGGTCACAGCGCTTCAATCGACGGGGTGAGCTTTGGCACTCAGTGGGAGGGAGGAGCAGCTGGGAGGCGGGAGCGGGGTGGAGAGGGCGGGCTCCGAGGCACAACAACAACAAAAATGGCGGCAGAAGCGAAACCGGGACCGGTTGGGGAAAATAAACAAATAACGCTGTGGTCAGAGAAACACTAACTAAATAAGGCACAATTAATTTAATCAATCTGGCAATGCGAGCGCTAGTCAGGGCAAAGCGGGCAATTGATAGAGGCAGGGTAATTTAGTCAAGCAATGCAAGCAGGCACAGTAAATTACAACAAATTCAGGGCAGCAGAGCAGCGCAACGATACCCAGGCAGCAGAGCAGCACAGCGAGAGCCAGGCAGCAGAGTAGCACAGCGGGAACCACAAGAGACCAGGGGCCGTGGGGAGCAACCGCTTCTGACGAAGTCAGGACGGTCACAGCGCTTCAATCGACGGGGTGAGCCTTGGCACTCAGTGGGAGGGAGGAGCAGCTGGGAGGCGGGAGCGGGGTGGAGAGGGCGGGCTCCGAGGCACAACAACAACAAAAATGGCGGCAGAAGCGAAACCGGGACCGGTTGGGGAAAATAAACAAATAACGCTGTGGTCAGAGAGGCACTAACTAAATAAGGCACAATTAATTTAATCAATCTGGCAATGCGAGCCCTAGTCAGGGCAAAGCGGGCAATTGATAGAGGCAGGGTAATTTAGTCAAGCAATGCGAGCAGGCACAGTAAATTACAACAAATTCAGGGCAGCAGAGCAGCGCAACGATACCCAGGCAGCAGAGCAGCACAGCGAGAGCCAGGCAGCAGAGTAGCACAGCAGGAACCACAAGAGTCCAGGGGCCGTGGGGAGCAACCGCTTCTGACGAAGTCAGGACGGTCACAGCGCTTCAATCGACGGGGTGAGCCTTGGCACTCAGTGGGAGGGAGGAGCAGCTGGGAGGCGGGAGCGGGGTGGAGAGGGCGGGCTCCGAGGCACAACAACAAGAAAAATGGCAGCAGAAGCGAAACCGGGACCGGTTGGGGAAAATAAACAAATAACGCAGTGGTCAGAGAGGCACTAACGAAATAAGGCACAATTAATTTATTCAATCTGGCAATGCGAGCGCTAGTCAGGGCAAAGCGGGCAATTGATAGAGGCAGGGTAATTTAGTCAAGCAATGCGAGCAGGCACAGTAATTTACAACAAATTCAGGGCAGCAGAGCAGCGCAACGATACCCAGGCAGCAGTGCAGCACAGCGAGAGCCAGGCAGCAGAGTAGCACAGCGGGAACCACTAGAGACCAGAGGCCGTGCGGAGCGACCGCTTCAGACGAAGTCAGGACGGTCACAGCGCTTCAATCGACGGGGTGAGCTTTGGCACTCAGTGGGAGGGAGGAGCAGCTGGGAGGCGGGAGCGGGGTGGAGAGGGCGGGCTCCGAGGCACAACAACAACAAAAATGGCGGCAGAAGCGAAACCGGGACCGGTTGGGGAAAATAAACAAATAACGCTGTGGTCAGAGAAACACTAACTAAATAAGGCACAATTAATTTAATCAATCTGGCAATGCGAGCGCTAGTCAGGGCAAAGCGGGCAATTGATAGAGGCAGGGTAATTTAGTCAAGCAATGCAAGCAGGCACAGTAAATTACAACAAATTCAGGGCAGCAGAGCAGCGCAACGATACCCAGGCAGCAGAGCAGCACAGCGAGAGCCAGGCAGCAGAGTAGCACAGCGGGAACCACAAGAGACCAGGGGCCGTGGGGAGCAACCGCTTCTGACGAAGTCAGGACGGTCACAGCGCTTCAATCGACGGGGTGAGCCTTGGCACTCAGTGGGAGGGAGGAGCAGCTGGGAGGCGGGAGCGGGGTGGAGAGGGCGGGCTCCGAGGCACAACAACAACAAAAATGGCGGCAGAAGCGAAACCGGGACCGGTTGGGGAAAATAAACAAATAACGCTGTGGTCAGAGAGGCACTAACTAAATAAGGCACAATTAATTTAATCAATCTGGCAATGCGAGCCCTAGTCAGGGCAAAGCGGGCAATTGATAGAGGCAGGGTAATTTAGTCAAGCAATGCGAGCAGGCACAGTAAATTACAACAAATTCAGGGCAGCAGAGCAGCGCAACGATACCCAGGCAGCAGAGCAGCACAGCGAGAGCCAGGCAGCAGAGTAGCACAGCAGGAACCACAAGAGTCCAGGGGCCGTGGGGAGCAACCGCTTCTGACGAAGTCAGGACGGTCACAGCGCTTCAATCGACGGGGTGAGCCTTGGCACTCAGTGGGAGGGAGGAGCAGCTGGGAGGCGGGAGCGGGGTGGAGAGGGCGGGCTCCGAGGCACAACAACAAGAAAAATGGCAGCAGAAGCGAAACCGGGACCGGTTGGGGAAAATAAACAAATAACGCAGTGGTCAGAGAGGCACTAACGAAATAAGGCACAATTAATTTATTCAATCTGGCAATGCGAGCGCTAGTCAGGGCAAAGCGGGCAATTGATAGAGGCAGGGTAATTTAGTCAAGCAATGCGAGCAGGCACAGTAATTTACAACAAATTCAGGGCAGCAGAGCAGCGCAACGATACCCAGGCAGCAGTGCAGCACAGCGAGAGCCAGGCAGCAGAGTAGCACAGCGGGAACCACTAGAGACCAGAGGCCGTGCGGAGCGACCGCTTCAGACGAAGTCAGGACGGTCACAGCGCTTTAATCGACGGGGTGAGCCTTGGCACTCAGTGGGAGGGAGGAGCAGCTGGGAGGCGAGAGCGGGGTGGAGAGGGCGGGCTACGAGGCACAACAACAACAAAAATGGCGGCAGAAGCGAAACCGGGACCGGTTGGGGAAAATAAACAAATAGCGCTGTGGTCAGAGAGGCACTAACGAAATAAGGCACAATTAATTTTTTCAATCTGGCAATGCGAGCGCTAGTCAGGGCAAAGCTGGCAATTGATAGAGGCAGGGTAATTTAGTCAAGCAATGCGAGCAGGCACAGTAAATTACAACAAATTCAGGGCAGCAGAGCAGCGCAACGATACCCAGGCAGCAGAGCAGCACAGCGAGACCCAGGCAGCAGAGTAGCACAGCGGGAATCACAAGAGACCAGGGGAGGTGGGGAGCAACCGCTTCTGACGAAGTCAGGACGGTCACAACGCTTCAATCGACGGGGTGAGCCTTGGCACTCAGTGGGAGGGAGGAGCAGCTGGGAGGCGGGAGCGGGGTGGAGAGGGCGGGCTCAGAGGCACAACAACAACAAAAATGGCGGCAGAAGCGAAACCGGGACCAATTGGGGAAAATAAACAAATAACGCTGTGGTCAGAGAGGCACTAACGAAAAAAGGCACAATTAATTTATTCAATATGGCAATGCGAGCGCTAGTCAGGGCAAAGCGGGCAATTGATAGAGGCAGGGTAATTTAGTCAAGCAATGCGAGCAGGCACAGTAAATTACAACAAATTCAGGGCAGCAGAGCAGCGCAACGATACCCAGGCAGCAGAGCAGCACAGCGAGAGCCAGGCAGCAGAGTAGCACAACGGGAACCACAAGAGACCAGAGGCCGTGGGGAGCGACCGCTTCTGACGAAGTCAGGACGATCACAGCGCTTCAATCGACGGGGTGAGCTTTGGCACTCAGTGGGAGGGAGGAGCAGCTGGGAGGCGGGAGCGGGGTGGAGAGGGCGGGCTCCGAGGCACAACAACAACAAAAATGGCGGCAGAAGCGAAACCGGGACCGGTTGGGGAAAATAAACAAATAACGCTGTGGTCAGAGAGGCACTAACTAAATAAGGCACAATTAATTTAATCAATCTGGCAATGCGAGCGCTAGTCAGGGCAAAGCGGGCAATTGATAGAGGCAGGGTAATTTAGTCAAGCAATGTGAGCAGGCACAGTAAATTACAACAAATTCAGGGCAGCAGAGCAGCGCAACGATCCCCAGGCAGCAGAGCAGCACAGCGAGAGCCAGGCAGCAGAGTAGCACAGCGGGAACCACAAGAGACCAGGGGCCTGTGGGGAGCAACCGCTTCTGACGAAGTCAGGACGGTCACAGCGCTTCAATCGACGGGGTGAGCCTTGGCACTCAGTGGGAGGGAGGAGCAGCTGGGAGGCGGGAGCGGGGTGGAGAGGGCGGGCTCCGAGGCACAACAACAACAAAAATGGCAGCAGAAGCGAAACCGGGACCGGTTGGGGAAAATAAACAAATAACGCAGTGGTCAGAGAGGCACTAACGAAATAAGGCACAATTAATTTATTCAATCTGGCAATGCGAGCGCTAGTCAGGGCAAAGCGGGCAATTGATAGAGGCAGGGTAATTTAGTCAAGCAATGCGAGCAGGCACAGTAAATTACAACAAATTCAGGGCAGCAGAGCAGCGCAACGATAACCAGGCAGCAGTGCAGCACAGCGAGAGCCAGTCAGCAGAGTAGCACAGCGGGAACCACAAGAGACCAGAGGCCGTGGGGAGCAACCGCTTCTGACGAAGTCAGGACGGTCACAGCGCTTCAATCGACGGGGTGAGCTTTGGCACTCAGTGGGAGGGAGAAGCAGTTGGGAGGCAGGAGTGGGGTGGAGAGGGCGGGCTCCGAGGCACAACAACAACAAAAATGGCGGAAGAAGCGAAACCGGGACCGGTTGGGGAAAATAAACAAAAAACGCTGTGGTCAGAGAAGCACCAACTAAATAAGGCACAATTAATTTAATCAATCTGGCAATGCGAGCGCTAGTCAGGGCAAAGCGGGCAATTGATAGAGGCAGGGTAATTTAGTCAAGCAATGCGAGCAGGCACAGAAAATTACAACAAATTCAGGGCAGCAGAGCAGCGCAACGATACCCAGGCAGCAGAGCAGCACAGCGAGACCCAGGCAGCAGAGTAGCACAGCGGGAACCACAAGAGACCAGGGGCCGTGGGGAGCAACCGCTTCTGACGAAGTCAGGACGGTCACAGCGCTTCAATCGATGGGGTAAGCCTCGGCACTCAGTGGGAGGGAGGAGCAGCTGGGAGGCGGGAGCGGGGTGGAAAGGGCAGGCTCCGAGGCACAACAACAACAAAAATGGCGGCAGAAGCGAAACCGGGACCGGTTGGGGAAAATAAACAAATAACGCAGTGGTCAGAGAGGCACTAACGAAATAAGGCACAATTAATTTATTCAATCTGGCAATGCGAGCGCTAGTCAGGGCAAAGCGGGCAATTGATAGAGGCAGGGTAATTTAGTCAAGCAATGCGAGCAGGCACAGTAAATTACAACAAATTCAGGGCATTAGAGCAGCGCAACGATACCCAGGCAGCAGAGTAGCACAGCGAGACCCAGGCAGCAGAGTAGCACAGCGGGAATCACAAGAGACCAGGGGCCGTGGGGAGCAACCGCTTCTGACGAAGTCAGGACGGTCACAACGCTTCAATCGACGGGGTGAGCCTTGGCACTCAGTGGGAGGGAGGAGCAGCTGGGAGGCGGGAGCTGGGTGGAGAGGGCGGGCTCAGAGGCACAACAACAACAAAAATGGCGGCAGAAGCGAAACCGGGACCAGTTGGGGAAAATAAACAAATAACGATGTGGTCAGAGAGGCACTAACGAAATAAGGCACAGTTAATTTATTCAATATGGCAATGGGAGCGCTAGTCAGGGCAAAGCGGGCAATTGATAGAGGCAGGGTAATTTAGTCAAGCAATGCGAGCAGGCACAGTAAATTACAACAAATTCAGGGCAGCAGAGCAGCGCAACGATACCCAGGCAGCAGAGCAGCACAGCGAGAGCCAGGCAGCAGAGTAGCACAACGGGAACCACAAGAGACCAGAGGCCGTGGGGAGCGACCGCTTCTGACGAAGTCAGGACGGTCACAGCGCTTCAATCGACGGGGTGAGCTTTGGCACTCAGTGGGAGGGAGGAGCAGCTGGGAGGCGGGAGTGGGGTGGAGAGGGCGGGCTCCGAGGCACGACAACAACAAAAATGGCGGCAGAAGCGAAACCGGGACCGGTTGGGGAAAATAAACAAATAACGCTGTGGTCAGAGAGGCACCAACTAAATAAGGCACAATTATTTTAATCAATCTGGCAATGCGAGCGCTAGTCAGGGCAAAGCGGGCAATTGATAGAGGCAGGGTAATTTAGTCAAGCAATGCGAGCAGGCACAGAAAATTACAACAAATTCAGGGCAGCAGAGCAGCGCAACGATACCCAGGCAGCAGAGCAGCACAGCGAGACCCAGGCAGCAGAGTAGCACAGCGGGAACCACAAGAGACCAGGGGCCGTGGGGAGCAACCGCTTCTGACGAAGTCAGGACGGTCACAGCGCTTCAATCGATGGGGTAAGCCTTGGCACTCAGTGGGAGGGAGGAGCAGCTGGGAGGCGGGAGCGGGGTGGAAAGGGCAGGCTCCGAGGCACAACAACAACAAAAATGGCGGCAGAAGCGAAACCGGGACCGGTTGGGGAAAATAAACAAATAACGCAGTGGTCAGAGAGGCACTAACGAAATAAGGCACAATTAATTTATTCAATCTGGCAATGCGAGCGCTAGTCAGGGCAAAGCGGGCAATTGATAGAGGCAGGGTAATTTAGTCAAGCAATGCGAGCAGGCACAGTAAATTACAACAAATTCAGGGCAGCAGAGCAGCGCAACGATACCCAGGCAGCAGTGCAGCACAGCGAGAGCCAGGCAGCAGAGTAGCACAGCGGGAACCACATGAGACCAGGGGCCGTGGGGAGCGACCGCTTCTGACGAAGTCAGGACGGTCACAGCGCTTTAATCGACGGGGTGAGCCTTGGCACTCAGTGGGAGGGAGGAGCAGCTGGGAGGCGGGAGCGGGGTGGAGAGGGCGGGCTCCGAGCCACAACAACAAAAATGGCGGCAGAAGCGAAACAGGGACCAGTTGGGGAAAATAAACAAATAACGCTGTGGTCAGAGAGGCACTAACGAAATAAGGCACAATTAATTTATTCAATATGGCAATGCGAGCGCTAGTCAGGGCAAAGCGGGCAATTGATAGAGGCAGGGTAATTTAGTCAAGCAATGCGAGCAGGCACAGTAAATTACAACAAATTCAGGGCAGCAGAGCAGCGCAACGATACCCAGGCAGCAGAGCAGCACAGCGAGAGCCAGGCAGCAGAGTAGCACAACGGGAACCACAAGAGACCAGAGGCCGTGGGGAGCGACCGCTTCTGACGAAGTCAGGACGGTCACAGCGCTTCAATCGACGGGGTGAGCCTTGGCACTCAGTGGGAGGGAGGAGCAGCTGGGAGGCGGGAGCGGGGTGGAGAGGGCGGGCTCCGAGGCATAACAACAACAAAAATTGCGCAGAAGCGAAACCGGGACCGGTTGGGGAAAATAAACAAATAACGCTGTGGTCAGAGAGGCACTAACTAAATAAGGCACAATTAATTTAATCAATGTGGCAATGCGAGCACTAGTCAGGGCAAAGCGGGCAATTGATAGAGGCAGGGTAATTTAGTCAAGCAATGCGAGCAGGCACAGTAAATTACAACAAATTCAGGGCAGCAGAGCAGCGCAACGATACCCAGGCAGCAGAGCAGCACAGCGAGAGCCAGGCAGCAGAGTAGCACAGCTGGAACCACAAGAGACCAGGAGCCGTGGGGAGCAACCGCTTCTGACGAAGTCAGGACGGTCACAGCGCTTCAATCGACGGGGTGAGCCTTGGCACTCAGTGGGAGGGAGGAGCAGCTGGGAGGTGGGAGCTGGGTGGAGAGGGCGGGCTCCGAGGCACAACAACATCAAAAATGGCGGCAGAAGCGAAACCGGGACCGGTTGGGGAAAATAAACAAATAACGCAGTGGTCAGAGAGGCACTAACGAAATAAGGCACAATTAATTTATTCAATCTGGCAATGCGAGCGCTAGTCAGGGCAAAGCGGGCAATTGATAGAGGCAGGGTAATTTAGTCAAGCAATGCGAGCAGGCACAGTAAATTACAACAAATTCAGGGCAGCAGAGCAGCGCAACGATACCCAGGCAGCAGAGCAGCACAGCGAGAGCCAGGCAGCAGAGTAGCACAGCGGGAACCACAAGAGACCAGGGGCCGTGGGGAGCGACCGCTTCTGACAAAGTCAGGACGGTCACAGCGCTTCAATCGACGGGGTGAGCCTTGGCACACAGTGGAAGGGAGGAGCAGCTGGGAGGCGGGAGCGGGGTGGAGAGGGCGGGCTCCGAGGCACAACAACAACAAAAATGGCGGCAGAAGCGAAACCGGGACCGGTTGAGGAAAATAAACAAATAACGCTGTGGTCAGAGAGGCACTAACGAAATAAGGCACAATTAATTTATTCAATCTGGCAAGGCGAGCGCTAGTCAGGGCAAAGCGGGCAATTGATAGAGGCAGGGTAATTTAGTCAAGCAATGCGAGCAGGCACAGTAAATTACAACAAATTCAGGGCAGCAGAGCAGCCCAACGATACCCAGGCAGCAGAGCAGCACAGCGAGAGCCAGGCAGCAGAGTAGCACAGCGGGAACCACAAGAGACCAGGGGCCGTGGGGAGCGACCGCTTCTGACAAAGTCAGGACGGTCACAGCGCTTCAATCGACGGGGTGAGCCTTGGCACTCAGTGGGTCCCTTGCTCACTGTTCCACTGGATTCAAGCTAGCCTGGCTGATGAAGGGTAATACCCATAAACCGGTCCCAGGATGCTTGTTTCCGGTCCCGGGAGGACATGGCTTGGCAGTTCGGTCTGGACTGTTCCCATGAGACACAGGGTCAAGACTGATTTGCAGGCGGCTGGGTCTAAACTGGGGTGGCATGGTGAGCAAAAGAACAATGAATTTAACCCAGATCTCTTGACAGGGGGTGAATGTATGATTTATTCAGCATTCTGTTAATCATTTGTTTGCATAGCCCTTTTCACCCTAAGAGGGTTGGGTATGCCCAGACGTGGGTCCCATGCTCATTGTGCCACTGGATTCAAGCTAGCCTGGCTGATGAAGAGTAATACCCATAAACCGGTCCCAGGATGCTTGTTTCCGGTCCAGGGAGGACCTGGCTTGGCAGTTCGGTCTGGACTGTTCCCACGAGGCACAGGGTCAAGACTGATTTTCATACGAATGGGTCTAAACTGGGGTGGCAGAGTGAGCAAAAGAACAATGGATTTAACCCAGATCTCTTGACTGGGGGCGAATGTATGATTTATTTAGCATTCTGTCCATCATTTCTTTGCATAGCACTTTTCACCCGAAGAGGGTTGGGTATGGCCAGACATGCGTCCCTTGCTCATTGTGCCACTGGATTCAAGCTGCCTGGCAGATGAAGAGTAATACCCAGAAACCGGTCCCAGGATGCGTGTTTCCGGTCTGGGGAGGACCTGGCTTGGCAGTTCGGTATGGACAGTTCCCATGAGGCAAAGGGTCAAGACTGATTTTCATATGGCTGGGTCTAAACTGGGGTGGCATGGTGAGCAAAAGAACAATGGATTTAACCCAGATCTCTAGACTGGGGGTGAAAGTGTGATTTATTCAGCATATGTCCATCATTTGTTTGCGTAGCACTTTTTACCCTAAGAGGGTTGGGAATGCCCAAACATGGGTCTCCTGCTCACTGTGCCACTGGATTCAAGCTAGCCTGGCTGATGATGGGTAATACCCAGATACCGGTCCCAGGATGCTTATTTCCGGTCCACGGAGGACCTGGCTTGGCAGTTTGGTCTGGACTGTCCCCATGAGACACAGGATCAAGACTGATTTTCAGGCGGCTATGTCTAAACTGGGGTGGCATGGTGAGCAAAAGAATGATGGATTTAACCCAGATCTCTTGACTGAGGGTAAATGTATGATTTATTCAGCAGTCCGTCCATCATTTGCTTGCGTAGTACATGTGTTATTAATTGGTTACATTTGTGAAAGGGCTATTACCCACATCAACCAGGGAGTCTACTTTTGCGGTGTTGCCAAATACGTAGAGAGAACACGTTAATGTAAGCTCATATAGGTTATTATCCCTATTGAATATACTGGGAAAGATGATAGCCAAAGGTTTGCTACCACTAGCACAGTACCTGGTGCATTAGGATCAATATGGTTTTTACCACTAGATGCATGCAATACCCATATCAATCAGAGAAGCCCCTTCTGTTTCCTAGACTTGGTTCTACGAGAGCGGTAATTGTCAGTAGTTACCTTGTTGGACACAGAGATGATATTCAATACAGTTCTCTCATCATACCTGTTTGAGGGTGGTCTGAAATGAATTAAATTCTTAAATGATCAACCACTATCCACAATCTGCGCAGGGCAGGTTGTCTCAGAGCAATGGCCCATACAAAGGGACGCAAGGCTGGCATGACCTCTCTTGCCATGGCTGTTTGAACTCAACATGGAGTCTCTGGTGTGCACACTGAGTGAGAAGGCACAAGATTGTGGAGTACAGCTACCTCATAGATGTTAGAAATGGGGGTCTCTTGTTGGCAGTGGTATACACCCTGTCCAAGTAGAGACCCTTCCTTCTAGTCAGGATAAGGGGATTACACACCCAAGATAACCCTTGCCCACCCCTTGGTAGCTTTGCATAAGCAGTCAGGCCTATCTAAGTGGCAAAGTGTAAAGCATTTGTACATAACACACACAATAACACAGTGACAACAATACAAATGGATACCACACCAGTTTAGAAAAATAAAGTATCTTTATCCAAACCCCAAAAAAACATACGTCCAACATACGCAACTCAACATATGACTTTTCAAAGGTTTTAGCAATTCTTCCCAAAGGAAACTATGGATGCTGTGGTTTTACACAAAGTATCTTCAGATGTGTCAAAATTCACAAGGCAAAATAGCCGCAGAGGATGGAAATGTTGGAAAAATCAGCAATGCTTTGGTCCCTGAGTCCACAGATAGGCGATGTGTCAGTTCTGCTTTAGCAGGAGAAGCGTTCCGTCAAATCTTGACTGTAAGAGGAAGCGATGCGTCGAAATCCCAAGATGGTTCTGGTCTTCAGGTGATGTGTTGAAAAAACTGTTGATGCATGGAAATCTGGATGTGCTGGAGATGAATGCAGGGTCAGCGGACAGGTACTGCGTCGATTTCTTCAGCTGCAGTCCAGCGATGCATCAATTCTTTCAACTGCACAACATGGCTTGCGTCGAAGTCAGTGCGGGAGTCTTGGACTTTGGAGACACTGCGCTGAACTCGAGCTGTGGTAGTTTCTTCAGCCTCTGCTATGCACTGCGTCGATTTATGCGGACGCACAGTGGAGGTGCGTGGAAATTTCTGCACTGCAATTGAGGTTCCGTGACAATTGTCAGTGGTGCATTGGACTCGCACGAATATAGTCGAGTCTGGTATCTACGAACCGCAAATGACGAGTTTAGTGGGTGTACGCAGTTTCGCTGTGCTAACCTAAACCGTTCGTCTGTTACGTGGGTATTTCTATCTGTACCCACGGGTTCCATCTTAGATACGGCATCCATTTTGTCTCTTGCCCTCAAGTAGCCAGCGAACGGACGTTGTCCGCTTCGCGACCCTGGGACTCCCAAGATATTTGCGGAAGACACATGTCCTTTGTAAGTGTCTTTATGACGAGGGGGATGCTACTGTAAGGCAGATGGCGCCGCTCGAGGCTCATCTTGCCGCACGGACTTATTGTCTCAGCCGTGCATCTCATTAGGCACGTCTCTTTGATGCCTGTATCTCGTGTTTCCCGATACCTCCCCTTTTACACCCTTTCCGATCTCCCCACTGTTTCCCTCTTCCTCTGCACCTGTCCTTGTTCCTATTTCGATCTGTTTTACTGTTGATTGGAATTCGCTAATGGTGGGAAGATGGGTTTTTACAGTTGGGAACCGCCAAATGTTTCCGTACTTATGTTCCGGACCTCATGTGTTTCAAAATGACCAAAAGCGACCCCTTTGGGGGATGATGGTGGGAACCGGGTTGTAAACCTTTGTGTCCCATGTTGACTTATGGGTAAAAACTGTATAAAAGGAGCGATCCACAGAACCAATTTGAAGCAGTCTCCCCAAGTTGCACGTGGTGTACTTGTCGTGACTTCTGTGTTCCCTGCAGCAAATAAACCTTGAATCGTTGACGCCGAAGGAAGTGTCCCGTGTCTCTGTGATTCGTACGCCGGAGCAGGTTACCCACGAAGGTTTCAGGTGTTGTGCCCTGGCACCGCTGGGTCTTAAAGAACCCAGTCCTTCAGTTGGCGCCCAACGTGGGGCTGCATCAGTGGTACCGGTCCAAGCCCGACGATCGTGAGGAACTTCGTGTGAAATCTCCGAGGGAAGGTGCACTCCGCTTCATCGATCCTGTTGTCGAAATAAGTGGCCCGAAGACTTTTCCCGCGAAGATTCCCGCCTCCGGACGGCTGCGACGGACTGCTGCCCTGACTGTAGACCTGTTTTGCCGCCTGGCGTAGACCTTGGTAGAGCGAGACGACTGACGGGCCTTCCTGGTGACGCCATCGATCTTTGAGTTAAGTATTTGTGGGTCGCTCCCAGAGTTCTTGGTTGTGGTTACTTAGTGGTTGCATGGTTCCATTGCATTTGTGGTTCTTGGTACTTTGTTGTGTTGTTTGACGACTGCAGCCGCCAAAAACCGAGGGTTTTGTTCTTTGCTGGGACTTGGTAAATCCCGTAACCCTTGAAGTTTGTGAAACTCGGCTAGTGTGCAAGATGCCTGGTCGTAGTACTTTGTTTAGTTGTTTCAGACCTTGTGGTACGGATTCCCGACTGGAGGACTCGTGTCCGATACCTCCGGTTGGAACTCCCACTTATGACTTGTACAGTAAGCATGGGTTAGGCCCAATTTCCTTTAACGATTATTGGATTAAATACACAAAGAAGGACGGCGACCTTCGTTGGCCACCTCATGGTAGCTTCGAGGCCCCGATCTTGGATAATCTAGAGATTAAATTGTTCGAAAGAAAGTCAAGGCCGGCCATGTTTGATGCCTTTCGGTTGTGGCGTAAAGAAGCCCGACAGAAAGAAATCAGACAGAATAAACGTACTCAGCGAGATAATGTTGCTACCATAGTGAAGAAAGCAGAGCAGTTCCAGCGTGATAAGGAGGATAAGGATAAGGAAGTGTTTGACCGATTACAGCGTATGACTGTAGATAAATGTTATCCTGCTTTGCCTACGGAGTCGGAAAAGAGGGAAGAGCCAGTTGAGGATCCTTTAATGTCTTATCTCATGAAGTCACCACCTCCGTATGTACAGGGTACCGCAGCTCCTGTGGTCCCTGCCGTACCTATTCTTACGCCTATTCTTCCTCCGCCTGTTCCTCAACCTGCACCTGCCCTTCCGACTGTTCATGCTCCTTTGTCTGTCGCTATCCCTACTGCTCCTCCGCTTCCACATACTCCTGCTCCCGCTACTGCTCCTGTTTTGTTAACTCCTGCTGTTGCTACTGTTTCTACTCCTTCTCTTGTTAGTCCTGTATCGTATACTTCTCCCTCTACTCGTAGTCGCAATTCTCCTCTTGCGGTTAGCTTCTTTCATTCGCTCGGACCTGTTCATGGGTCCGCTGGTTCCGATGGTCCTCAGAGACGTAGTCAGCTTCCTGGAAACAGAGAACGCGTTGCGCTATATAATATGGCGATGGGTTGGATGGTGAATCCTTTTAGAAGTCCACCCCGTGTTGTCCTCGAAACGTTTTGTCAATTCAATATACCAACCCAGAGATATGTGTTTAATGAAATGTGTAAGTTCCTTCATGATCAGATAGCGGCCGATGCGCCTGACGAGGTGCTCACCGCTCTGTCTGATCTTCAGCTTCAGTTCGCAAATGGGCTGATAGTGGATACCAACGTTCGACGTGCTGTTGAGCGGTTGCTATCTTTTCGTCCCGCTCCGATACCTCATGCATTGTTCGTTGAGGATATTGAAAAACAACCAGACGAGTCTGGCCAATTTCCCATGCGAGAAGTTCCACCGGTCTGGATACCACCTAATCCTAATGCTCAACCTCCGACGACAGTGGGGCATTTCCAGAGAGTATGGATACATCTCCCTTGGAAACGCTCGGAAGTGTTACAGGTGAAGCAATCTTTGCCTGACCCTCGCAAAAATCCTACAGGGTATTACAAAGAATTATCGCAGCTCGTAGATGCTACGGTAATGAATCTTTCCGATATCGATATGTTGTTCGGCAATGTCGTACCGCAACCGGTATGGGCTAAGATTCGGCAGGAAAATCATCCGAATGAATTAGGCGGTGATTGGGCTGCCATTGTAGCGGCAGATGCCAGACAAATTGGTGGTGCTAAACCCGACCAGATGATTACTGCTCTTCCCCAACGAATAATAACATTAATGAAAACTCTTATGCCAGCTATGAGGGTAAACTGGGACAAATTGTCAGCTTGTAAGCAGAAGAAAGATGAGAGTGTTTCCGACTTCTTTACGAGGTTCGAGGAAGCATTCATTGATCATAGTGGACAGGATATGGGTACCGAGGGTGGTCAGCGATTGTTTGTGGATAAATTTGTTTCTAACTTATTGCCCGATTTGAGCAATAAATTGAAAAATTCGGAAAGTGCATGGGCCGTTTCTACCTCTGCTCAGATATTGGCTACAGCGCAATATTATGAGAATAGGGAGAAAGAGGAGAACGACCGTGCTGACAAAAAGACGAAGGAACTGAAAACTAAAGTGTTGTTGCAACAAGCGTATCCTCCGCGTTCGAATCAGAATGCATCCCAACAGAATAGATCGCAGTCGCAATCGAATCGATCGCAGTCGCGTAATGATTCCTCCTCCCACAGATCATCGTTAGGGTACAATCAATGTGCGTATTGCAGACAAGAGGGTCACATTAAATTCAATTGTCCTGTTCTAAACGAACGTAATAGTGGTAACTCATCGAGAGGTGGTCGTGGTGGTTCGCAGCAGGCATCACGTGGTAGAGGTCGTGGTGCTCAGAACGATCGCTCAGATAACTCATCCAATTCTAATAATTGTTTCGACCAACGTGGATCGTCGCAAGGGCGATCTGCGCAGTACAATGTAGATGATTATTACGTCGATCAGGGAACTGACGACAGTAATTACTAGGACAGCCAAAGACAAGGAGAGGGAGTGGTATCAGTTCCGGTTGATCAGAGAGGGCCTTACGTCGCAGTTGCTACATCGGGCGTCGTTGAGCCTTTTCTGTTGGACACTGGTGCAGCGAAAAGTTCTATCATGCATTCGAAACTCCCTGGCGCACCTTTGTCTGGCTTAACAAATGTTTCCGTTGGGTTCTCTGGCGCCCCCGTTAGCAATCCAGTTTCGCGCCCTTTGCCCCATTCCATAGGGCCACGTGAGCTTCAAGCTCCGTTGATTTTGACTACTGGTTGTGGTGAAAATCTTTTGGGCCTGGATTTACTTAAACGTTTGTACGCAACTTTGTATTGTTCTCCTGCGGGTGTAAAGCTTACGTTAGGAGAGAGGGTTGTCTCTCCTATGTATTTGTCTCTCGATAAGCTTCCACCGGAATTGAGTTCTCTTCCTGCGTCTTTGTGGGCAACGGGTCCAAATGACGTGGGCCTACTTGATATCTTCCCTTATGTTGTTCAGTTGAAATCTAATGTGCGATTGCCACGTATTCCCCAGTATCGTATCTCTCTTGATGGTGAACGAGCATTGTTAGCGATCATTTATGATCTGATTGAGAAAGATGTTATTGAAGAGACTCGAGGAAACGTGTGCAATAGCCCTGTACTGCCTATTCTTAAATGTACTGATCCTTCCAAACCGCCTGTTTATCGCTTTGTCATCGATTTACGGGAGGTGAATAAAATTGTGATTCCTCAATTTCCTGTTGTGCCTGACATCACGGCGCTACTGACTCTGATTCCAGCCTCAGCATTGTGGTTTTCGGTGATTGACTTGAAAAATGCGTTTTTCAGCATCCCGATTGCCGAGGAGAGCAGAGACCTTTTCGGTTTCTCTCTTGGTGGACGTAGCTTCCGGTTTAAACGCGCTCCTCAGGGCTACTGTGAGAGTCCATCGATTTACAGTCAAGCCTTGAAGGGTCAACTGGATGCGTTTAGGTTGCCGGTTGGTGCGGCCTTAATCCAATACGTCGACGACTTATTGGTGGCTGCTGATGCTCAGGACATTTGCAAAATTGCCACGGTATCGTTGCTGCAACATCTCTGTGAGTTGAATCATAAGGTGTCCCCTTCTAAACTCCAATATTGTTGTCAAGAAGTAACCTATCTAGGTCACTTATTGTCAAAGGAGGGAAGGAGGTTGACCCCAGAGAGGATTGCAGCAATTGCGCGAATGGCTGTGCCAAAAACCCAAAGAGATGTGCGTGCCTTTCTAGGTATCACGTCGTACTGCAGGCAGTGGATTCCTAATTTTTCATTGCTAGCGAAACCATTGGTGGCTCTTACGTGCAAGGATGTTTCAACTCCTTTACCATGGACGGATGAATGTCAGAAAAGTTTTTCTGAATTACATGATTCATTGTGTTCGGCTCCTGTGTTGGGTACTCCCGACTACAGTAAACCGTTTACATTATATGTTCACGAGAGGGAAGGTTGTGCTATGAGTGTCTTAACGCAACCTTTTGGTGGTAAACAGCGTCCATGTGCATATTTTTCCTCGACCTTGGACCCAGTAGCTAGAGCATTGCCGAGTTGTTTGAGAGCAACTGCGGCAGCTGCGGTCTCCATCCGACAATCAGCAGGACTGGTCATGGATAATATGCTTACGGTGATGGTTCCGCATGCAGTCGATACTCTTCTGAATCGTACGAAAACTCAGCACTTGACGAGTGCGAGGTTGTCTGGGTACGAGTTGACGTTATTGGCAAGTCATATTCAGATAAAACGTTGTAATGTTCTGAACCCGGCAACTTTGTTACCGATTAGCGCAGAGTCAGATGAAGTAGCAGAACATGATTGCTACTTGAGGACAGAAGAGGAAACAAAAGGTCGAGTGGACCTTAAAAACACCCCATTGGAAGATCCGGATGGCACATTGTATGTGGATGGGTCATGTTTTAAGTTGCCGAATGGCGATGTGACTACTGCTTATGCTGTTGTAACATTGAATACTGTTGTTGAGACTGCAAGATTAAATCAGAATTCTGCCCAAGCTGCAGAGTTGATTGCTCTCACTAGAGCATGTGTGTTAGCGAAAGGGAAACGTGTGAATGTATTTACCGACAGCCAATACGCATTTGGCGTCGCTCACAGTTTTGGACGATTGTGGAGAGAGAGAGGTTTCTTGACGTCGCACGGTACGAAGATTCAGCATGGACAACTTGTGAATGATCTTTTGGATGCACTGACGTTGCCTACGCAAGTTGCGATTGTTAAATGTAGTGCGCATCGTAAGGTGACGGATGATGTTGGTCGTGGTAATGCGTTTGCGGATGAGATTGCTAAGGAGACTGCCCGGAACCTTAGCACTCGAATGTATGTGACGAGTTCGGTTAGGTGGCCTACAGAATCGAGTATGTGTGAGGACACTATCGAGAGTGTGAAAGCAATTCAGAATGAGGCCACCGACACTGAAAAGACGAAGTGGAAAGAAAGTACGGGAAAGTTGGATGCGAATGGTTGTTGGATTGATTTGTCTGATCAGAAAAGATGGATGTTACCCGATGCGTATGTGCTGGCCGTTGTGACAATGGCGCATGGGTTAGCACATATTAGCGCGAAAGGTATTTGCAAGTTGCTATCCCCTGTATGGAAGAATGATGGCATTACGAAATGTGCTGAACGTCTGGTGAAGAATTGTATGGTGTGTATGATGTACAATCCTGGCAAAGGAACCCCAACTCCTCCTGGCAGTTTTGCTCCCCCTTCATGTCCCTTTGAGGTGATTCAATTGGACTTCATCCATATGGAGCGATGCAATAACCTGAAATACGTTTTAGTTGTGGTTTGCGCATTCTCCCGATGGATCGAGGCCTATCCTCTCAAAGACAATACTGCTTTGTCTACTGCGAAAATCCTACTGAAGGAATATTTTCCTTGGTATGGAATGCCTAGAGTCGTGTGGTCAGATAACGGAAGTGAGTTTGTTGGAAGTGTGATGAAGAGTGTGTGTAAGGGCCTTGGAATTAATCAAAAATTCCACAGCGCCAATCATCCCCAGTCTGCTGGATTGGTTGAGGGATACAACGGCACCCTTAAACTAAAGCTAGCAAAGATTCAGGCTACGACTGGTCTTTCGTGGCCTGACGCTTTACCTTTAGCATTACTGTCAACTAGGGCGACTGTACACTCCCGAGTAGGGCTTAGTCCCTATGAAATAGTGTTCGGCCGTCCTGCGAATGTGTGGGGGGTTCCTAGGCCAGGAATGTTCTCTGATCTTGAGTACCCAATGTTGATCGATTATCTACATGACTTGACTGCTAAACTGAGGTTAATTCACCAACAGGTTTACGACGCATTGCCGACGCAGACGGAGGGTCCAGGCCACCAGCTCCAGCCCGGAGACTGGGTGGTGACGAGAAATTTTTCACGCAAGAATAACCTGGACCCGAGGTTTACCGGACCCTATCAAGTGCTCCTGGCCACGAGGACTGCCGTTCGTCTCGAGGGACGTAAGAATTGGGTGCATGCCACCCATACCAAAAGAGTCCCCATCCCTTTGCCGGCAGACCCGTGGGTAAGGAGAGGCATTGCATCAACTGAAACCGAAGTATTGCCGGCGTTTGTGCCTTTCAGCGACGCACAGCCCGTTGGAGAATCCTCAGCGCAGCAGAAAGACACTGTTGAACAATTAGCATCGAAAGACTCAAGACCAGAACACTCAACTGATCAGCAGGACGCTGTCTCTTCAACGGATCCTTTGTTTGACGAGCAGACACGTCCTGGGAAAACCCGATACTTTTTGCGATCTCGCACTAAAGACAAATAAAAGATCCTGCTTTGCTGTATTGACAACTGCATTATCCCGTTTTCCGTGATCAGTTTTGAACATTCGTATCATTGTAATTATTTTGTATATATATATATTGAGCTTCATTCCTTGTACTTTTTGCTTCCACAGCTGAGAGACTTTGTTTTTGTATATATACATATTGTGCATTAAAGGCCGTAGGGCCGCGCGCGTACTTCCTTCTGGATAGTAGGTCTTGACGCTAGGTTAAAGGCCGTCGGTTCCTGGGAACTCCTAGGGATTGACTATTGCTACACAGAACGAAGTGCGTCAAGAAACGTTGCGGACGGTCGTAGGGAATGGCATTCTCGAAGCTGAATGATTTGGAAGGAGCTCAGGTTCATAGACTCAAGCTGCAGCAACTCAGTCGTACCAAATGTTTTATATTCCAACTGTTTGTATTGTTTTTGACTGCTTCTGCATTATTGGCGGGTGGGGTGTATTACACGATGTCTTACTTCTTACCTTCTGCTCCACCTACTCCTACTCCTGACCCTAAACTTGTCTCTACTGTTTCTCCTCATTCCTTTCACATGTTACCGGAACACGAACAGGCTAGACGTGTAGAATTCCGCAACAATTCCTTTATTCAGCTCCTTCATCAGCATCAGTTAGTGGTTAACACTACTAATTGTTGGGTGTGTGGGTTGATGCCACACACTACGGATAAGGGAATTCCATATCTGGTATTACCGTATAGTTCCCAAGGGTCAGCTCGAGCATTTCAAACAATGTTTCGAAGCGCACTGGGTTTCCACCCCATTCGAGAACCACGTTCCCCCTACTCTGGTCCTACCTCGTATCAAAAACCTTTGTCGATAGCAATAGAGGATTTAGATAGTGAAATCTATGATCCCTCGCTTATTCCCGAAGAAGAGATACAAGCCTATAGGGTCCTAAGTAGAGGTGAATACAGTGCGTTCACCAGCGAAAAGCAGCTTAAAAGCTCGCCTCTAATATGGGTCGTTCCCCACACTGGTAATTTTTGTCTCATGGGTCGTGGCCGACGATCGCAAGCCCGACTTGGAGCGAGTGCTTGCACTGAAAATTACATTTTGCCAATGTTTTCGTCCCCTGTGTTTCTGGCTGCCAAGGGTACATACTTTATCTGCTATGATCGTGCATATGCATGGTTGCCCGCTGACTTCATGGGCACCTGCTTCATTGCGAATCTGTTGCCTCCGACGTTCACTGTAGATGCCGATTATCATAAGACTAGAGTTGTACGAGGCGTAATTAGCGAAGAGGATACTGCCGGTCAAGAGGCAGGAGACTTTTTCAAGGGTTTCCTCCGGTTTTGGGGACCTATGGTTAATAGTAGGAACCTGAGACAGTTGACTCGAGTGGTAGAATCGACAGCTAATATTACTGCCAGTGCCCTTGGTAATATCACCACAGAACTTCAGGCGGATAGACTTATGACGTTACAAAACCGTATGGTTTTAGATGTCATCTTAGCAGACCGAGGTGGGTTATGTAAGGTGATCCATTCGAGCTGCTGCATTTTTATTCCAGATAATGCTCCAACTGTCTATCAAGCCATCTCGAGGTTGCATAAAATCTCCGAATCCATACACGTGGATGTAGGGGATTGGACGCTGCTTGGATGGTTTTGGGGCCTGATGTCGACTTGGGGTTGGAAGATTCTGATGATCATTGGAGTTGTTGTAGTGTTCCTGTTCACGTGTTGCCTTTGTGTGCAGTGTGGTCCTGCCTTATGTGGCCTCTGTGCTACAACGTGTATGAGACAGCCGCCTGTTACCAATGGGACTCGGTTGGACAGAGCTATGCTACAGCAACATCTCGATGGTCTGATGAATATCGAATATGATTCTGACTAGTGCTTGCCTACATGAGGGCAAAAGGAGCGTCTGAGGTTCCGTGACAATTGTCAGTGGTGCATTGGACTCGCACGAATATAGTCGAGTCTGGTATCTACGAACCGCAAATGACGAGTTTAGTGGGTGTACGCAGTTTCGCTGTGCTAACCTAAACCGTTCGTCTGTTACGTGGGTATTTCTATCTGTACCCACGGGTTCCATCTTAGATACGGCATCCATTTTGTCTCTTGCCCTCAAGTAGCCAGCGAACGGACGTTGTCCGCTTCGCGACCCTGGGACTCCCAAGATATTTGCGGAAGACACATGTCCTTTGTAAGTGTCTTTATGACGAGGGGGATGCTACTGTAAGGCAGATGGCGCCGCTCGAGGCTCATCTTGCCGCACGGACTTATTGTCTCAGCCGTGCATCTCATTAGGCACGTCTCTTTGATGCCTGTAGCTCGTGTTTCCCGATACCTCCCCTTTTACACCCTTTCCGATCTCCCCACTGTTTCCCTCTTCCTCTGCACCTGTCCTTGTTCCTATTTCGATCTGTTTTACTGCTGATTGGAATTCGCTAATGGTGGGAAGATGGGTTTTTACAGTTGGGAACCGCCAAATGTTTCCGTACTTATGTTCCGGACCTCATGTGTTTCAAAATGACCAAAAGCGACCCCTTTGGGGGATGATGGTGGGAACCGGGTTGTAAACCTTTGTGTCCCATGTTGACTTATGGGTAAAAACTGTATAAAAGGAGCGATCCACAGAACCAATTTGAAGCAGTCTCCCCAAGTTGCACGTGGTGTACTTGTCGTGACTTCTGTGTTCCCTGCAGCAAATAAACCTTGAATCGTTGACGCCGAAGGAAGTGTCCCGTGTCTCTGTGATTCGTACGCCGGAGCAGGTTACCCACGAAGGTTTCAGGTGTTGTGCCCTGGCACCGCTGGGTCTTAAAGAACCCAGTCCTTCACAATGCCGCTTCGGAAAAACAGGTACTGGAAGCACGATGCGTCAATTTTGATGGTTTAAGGTAGCAGGTGAAGTCTTTCTGTCACTAAGACTTCTTAACAGGAGGCAAGCCCTGCTCCAAGTTCTTGAAGAATTTTCTCAAGCAGGATACAAAAAAGTTAAAGTTCTTTCCTTTCCACTACCCACAGAAAGAAGCAGCTACTGCAGGCCAACCCAGCAAAGCAACACACAGCAAAGGGAAAGTACTTCTCCTGACAGGTCGTCTGCCCTTCTTCTTGGCAGGGTCCTCTATATCCAGAAGAGTTCCTACAGTCTGGGGTTTTAGGTCCAATACTTATACCCGTTTTGGCCTCTGAAGTCTTTGTGCCTTGCCTGCCCTTTGCTCCAGATGGGGTGGAGACAGCATTGTGAGAGGGAAGGCACAGCTTTATTCAGGTGCAGGTGACAGCTCCTCCCACCACACTAGCTCAGGAAGGGCCATCAGCCTGGTGATGGGCCATCAGCCTGGTGATGGGCCATCAGCTTGTGCTGGGCACACCTCAACTCTCTTTGTGTGACTGTTTAGAGAGAATGCACACACAGCCCAATTGTCAGTCTAAACCAGACGTTGATTGGCAGGCAGAGTCACAGGATGGTTAAACAAGAAAATGCTCACTGTCTAAAAGTGGCATTTCCAAACACACAATTTAAAAACCACCTTCACTAAAAGATGTGTTTTTACATTCTGAACTCAGAGAGCCCAAAATTCCAAATCTCTAGCCCTGCCCAATTGAAAGAGGCAGCTCCAATGATACCAAGGAAAGAGCTAATCCTTTCAATAATAAAGAATTAAATTGGCAGTATTTCATTATCAGGACATATAAAACCATTCATGTGCTACCTTTCACATACACTGCACCGTGCCCATGGGGGTACCTTGGACCTATCTTAGGAGTGCCTTGAATGTACTAAAAGGGAAGGTTAGTCAACATGGCAGTTTAAACCTGCTCTCACAGACACTGCAATGGCAGGCCAGAGACACGTTTATAGGGATACTCATGTGGGCGGCACAATCGGTGCTGTAGGCCCACTAGTAGCATTTGACTTACCGGCCCTGGGCACACCCAGGGCACTCTACTAGGGCCGTACTACTAAATCAAACATGCCAATCATGGATAACCAATCAGAATCACAATTTACACAGAGAGCATGTGTACGTTAGCACTGATCAGCAGTGGTAAAGTGCCCAGAGTCCTAAAGCCAACAAAAACAGGTCAGACAAATGGGAGGCAAAAAGGCAGAGGATAAACCTGCAAAAAGTGCCAGCTCCAACAACAGATTACATATGATTTGTGTTTATATGGATGATGCACTCCTGTTGTTAAGACCTTTTCAGCATAATTACTATTGACGTTTGGTATGATATCAGGGCTAAAGATAAATTGGCAAAGATATATGATAGGAAGCCATGGCTGGCGGGCAGGATTGATATGGCAGGTGACTAATACTCAAATGGCACAAGATATTCATTTGACTTATTAGAACAGACCAGTAGTATAGACTAAGAGCTGGACAATTTATGATGTATAAAAAGCAATATCAAGGGCCGCTGGATTAAAATGGTGAGAATAAGAAAACAAGCCACCTCAGTCTGAGGTGGCAACAAATAGACTAACTTATGGCCAGAGCAGACATGCAGTGACCAAACTACATGTAGTATTAGCACCGCTGTCTCTGTGTGTATCGCCATGCTGGCAGAACAATGGGATGAAAAAGAGGTTAGGGTACTTAACTGTCACAGATTGGTCAAGCACTCTAGAATACTCTAAAAAGTGAAGAGAAACCCATGATTCAAATTTAGCCAATATAATTATTTACTTCAGACCCATTTAACCCCAGCAAGGATGGCACAAATGTGCCCTAGAGATCATGATGAGACCTAGAGATTGTGCTCTTCCATTTGTTGGGGTGCATCATAATCATGAGTAGCTCGCACCTGCATTTATTCTCATATCATATTAACATGGGACAGTAGAATGTGTACTGTAATAATGTGAAAGGTGATGTGCTAGATGTATGTTTCATGTAAACGTGAAGAAATTAATGTTGCAATACATACTTTTTTAGCTGAAAACAACGTGTAGAATCTGTGTATGAGGTTAACAATTATTCACGTATTTGACGTGCTCATGTAACATGTTGATTTAGAAATGCTTAGTAAAATGTTCATTTATATGTTTTTTATAAGGCCTATGTGCATTACTCTTATGTTGGCCGATTTCTGTAGGCCTGTAATTCATTCTCCCTGGAAGCTCTCATATTAGCGATTTAATAGTTGAATTTCATGTGTATGTTGTGCTGAAGGTGGAGAAATTCATCTTTGTTAGTTAGTATAACACTTTTGTTTTAGGAGTTATGCTCAGGGAGGAGAGGATACATTTATACAAGGAATGCTGATGAAGTGAGACAGTGTTCTTTCTCACTGGAGAAGGCCTGGGAATCAAGGTCATCGAGCCAGGAACTGGGAGCATCGAAACTGAGTGGAAAATCACCTACGAGGAGGTGTCCAGCTGAATGAGGTGATCGTATGATGTGAAATGGACATGTTCTATGATTTGGGGTTTTAAATTAGGGGCAGTGCCCCGGGGGTTGAGTTAGGAGAAGAGAGGAGATCGATGGAGGGAGAAGGAGCATCTTAGAACGAGGTCTGTAGCCTTAGGCTACTTGACCCATACAATGTGAGTGCACTTCTTAGGAAGTCTTCACGTGCTGACACCTTTTCCTAGCTTGCCTGGGAAATTCTAAGCAGGGATGTCACATTAGTAATAGTATAGGGACAGACTAATGCTTTCTACTTACGAACCTTCAATGAAGCATGATCTTGAAGTAGGGGCACTTATTGCATGTGTTCTGGTATTGGAATTTTCATTCTTTTCATGATCCAGCGATTGAACAGTGCAATTTGGGGAGGAAATACTCACACTCCTAATGGAACTGGCAGGTAATAGATTGAAGCAGAACCCATACCGTGTTTGCCCGGCCACAGATATTGATCCCAGGGCTAGTGGCGGCTGTGGCAGGACAGAGTTGGAGTGCCGATGAAAAAAAGCAAAAACTTACCTGTGAACGCCGCCGCCTCTCCTCCATCCTCTTCTCTCTGCAGCATGGAACGCAAGTACACAGGCTCCTAGACTACCCCAGCCAATGACGATGCTCCTGTCACCAGCATTACAACAGCATCGTGATTGGTCTGAGTGTCCTATTTGGCCGCCCAGGCAGTGCCAGGAGCATGGGACAGTTCTCCACCCCACTGTGCAACACTGCCAGGTGGAGAACATGCTAAGTGCGCATAACAGTTTGGCCGGCCCAAACCGTCATGCATACTTAGAGATGCAGACCACTCCTTTCTCTGCTTTGGCCAGCCCATCCCCACCCTAACATGGATGTAGGACGTTAAAACGCATACTTTTACATCGCATACCATTACAATGCGATTTTTACAACGCAGGATCCTTTACAACGAATGCCTTTACAACGCATGTCATTACATAGCAGATGCTATTACAACGCATGCCATTACAACGTAAGTATAGGTAAGTATATCTTCTTTTTTTAAATTGTAATTAATAAATATTTAATTAACTGAACCTCTAAAATACCCCTGTACCCCTGTACCCAAAACCTATCCCTGATCCCTAAAGCTACCCCTGTACCCCATAACCCAAACCTAGCCCTAAACCCTAAAAATACCCCTGTACCCCAAAACCCAAACCTAGCCCTGAACCCTAAAAATACCCCTGTACCCCATAACCCAAACCTAGCCCTGAACCCTAAAAATACCCCTGTACCCCAAAACCCAAACCTAGCCCTGAACCCTAAAAATACCCCTGTATCCCAAAACCCAAACCTAGCCCTGAACCCTAAAAATACCCCTGTACCCCATATACCAAACCTAGCCCTGAACCCTAAAAATACCCCTGTACCCCAAAACCCAAACCTAGCCCTGAACCCTAAAAATACCCCTGTATCCCATAACCCAAACCTAGCCCTGAACCCTAAAAATACCCCTGTACCCCAACACCCAAACCTAGCCCTGAACCCCAAAAATACCCCTGTACCCCAAAACCCAAACCTAGCCCTGAACCCTAAAAATACCCCTGTACCCCATATCCCAAATCTAGCCGTGAACCCTAAAAATACTCCTGTACCCAAAACCCAAACCTAGCCCTGAACCCTAAAAATACCCCTGTACCCCAAAACCCAAATTAAATAAATGTATTAAAAAAGATAAACTTACCTATACTTACATTGTAATGGCATGCGTTGTAATAGCATCTGCTATGTAATGACATGCGTTGTAAAGGCATGCGTTGTAAAGGATCCTGCGTTGTAGTGGTTGCGTTGTAAAAGTAGTCCGTTGTAACAGTTGCGTTGTAACTGTTGTTTCCCCCCTAACATGGCTCTGAGTCCACATGACAACTAAAATGATAATAACATTGTGTCACTGTCATTTTAGTTTTTGGCACTACTTAAATAGCAGTGGGCGACGCTCCTCCGTCTTGGTGGTGGAGCCGCCACTGCAAAGAGCACAAGACAAATCTGCATGTTTCCTAACCAATCATTAGTACTTGAATGAAGAAATATTGTAATGAACTGGGAAGCCGCCAATGCACAGAACACCAAAAAGATTATTATGGAATGTTAAAAAATTGGCAAAGCCATTATATCAGCTGTAATGGAAATACACTGGTCTCTACATACTAGTTGGCGGGAAAATTGTTATTATATCTGGCTATTATGATTTGATGTAAGGGTTAAGAGGAAATGCTCTTTAATGTACCTGTTGATGCCCAAGCGTGACCACATCGGAGCCAGAAGGTAACAGTGATGCAATAGTTATGAATCTAATAAAGAGCCATCAAAAATATATATTTATTTTTTTTCCTGCTCAGACAAAAGCCTTTTTCCCATTCCAATAATTGGGCCGGAATACGACATATGGACAAAGCTGTTACATTTACAAATGTCTCAAGATGACAATAAATAGTTAAGTTTTTCAAAGTGACATGTGCGGTGCAACATCTTATGTGCAGTATTTTGATATATGTTGATCCGTTTGAGCAAAAAAACATTTTTGTTGGAATTTACAAAATATGCAGGTGATGGCAAATTAGGTGGCGATCAAGATGAATGCCAGATTGCCATTTTTACACAGAAAAATCTGAGACTGGTGGAATCCTAAATGGGTCTTTTATATGTAAAGAAGCTTGAACTGAACTATTAAATGGTTGCAAAATAATGGTTGCTATTTGCGACCAGTATTTTTGTGGCCAGTAAATATTTCTAAGAACCAACGTTTGTATTTCTACCCCACGCCAGGATACTAGTCAGTAACAGAGCGTGTTATAAAACAATTTATAACATTTATAACATAACATGCCAGTTCTTAAATTGCTGAAATGTAGTGTGTTGTAATCTGACCTGCCTCATGAATATTAATGAGTTAGGTCTCAAATAGGGACCCACTACGATTATAGAATATCATAGGCTTGGGGGCCTGCTGGGTAAGCAGACCGCAATATCTGTGATTGCTAATAAAGTGAATATTTTTTTAACTGCAATCCATTTCCCTTAAAAAAAGGCTTTATTTAAAAAGATAAGTTTGTGTTTTTTTTGGCCAGGCCCCAGGGGATCGGTCCATGGGTCATGCAGCCCCCCCAAAGAAAATATATATATTAAGGCTGGGCCCCCGGGAATGGGGTCCTCAGGGCCATAATCGGTCCAAGGAGGGGGACTGCACGGTCCCGCTCCCCCAATCAAATGTGACAGGGGTTAGGCAGATGGGGGCCCCAGGGCCCAAATCAGCCCAGGGTGGGGGCCTTGTTGCCCCTCTTCCCCACTGATGTATGGTGGGCCCTGGGGGGATGGGGTCCCTGGAGCCAAAAATCAGCCCGGTAAAGGGGCGTATGGCCCCCCAGCCTCATGCAAATATGACCTTGACACTCACACACCTACTCAAAGATCCACACACCCACTCACAGACACAGTCAGAAACCCACTCATAGGACTACTCAGACACTTATACACCCACTCAGACACTCATGCACTCACTCACAGACCCACTTAGACACTCACACATTCACTCACAAACCCACTCAGAGACTCACACACCCACTCATAGACCCACGTAGACTAAAAGAAAACACTCAGAGACACACTCAGAGACTCATGCACTCACCCACAGACATACTGAGAAACTCTTGCCTCACTCACAGACGCACTCAAAGACTCATGCACCCACTCACAGACTGATTCACACACTCATGTTGGCACTCACAAAACCACTCAGACACTCTCACACCTACTCACA